>NC_135067.1:13797500-19582500 GCF_051401765.1 Calliopsis andreniformis | reverse complement strand
CAATCTCGGCCGTCGCGGGGTCCAGCACGAGTCAGTGAATCGGCCGCCCCCTAGAAACCACTCGAATTAATTTCAAGTCGGAGCATATTCTTCGATCCGACGTGTTCCGCTGGCTGACATCCAATCAGCGCGGTACCAAACGGTCCAACCCTCGACAACCGTTCGCGACACCCTCGATTCCATTTCTCTGTTATACTTTCGGCCGCACAATGGCTCTCCTTACGGTTCGCTGATCTTTGACTGACAGGATCCCCCGGGCGCGCACTTGCAGGACGATCGGCTCGCGCGCTCGCTGCCGCGACGTCAACTGGGATGACAGCCGACAGAGCAAGTGTTATTGTTGAATCGGATTTCGGGGACAGGGGATGATTCAGTGTCCCTTGGACCAGAGGGAGAATACTTTGCGTCTCGTTCGCAGGGTTTAATTAATTTGGTAATTGGGGGACGTGTTTAGGCGAGCCTCGGGGACCCGCGATCGAATCGGGGGCCTCGTGCGCGCGATCGACCTTTTAATCGCGCGATTGCCCTAGGCTGGACGCTGTTTGATGGAGATCTTGCGTGAAATTGCTGACTTCCATGGTTGTGAAGCGGGAGGGTCAGAGGGACGGGAGTCGGTGAAAGGATATGGGGAGGATCAAGGGAGGAGATACAAGGTGAGGTTTATAGAGATGCAGTGTGTGAGGAAAATTAGTCGAACATCTTTTGCAACTATTTTCTTCAGAATAGGTATATTTCTGGTCACAGAAAACACATGGAGCAATAACAGTTTACCGTCACTGTCGGTCAATTATACTGAATGCTCCTTTTTATAGACACTCTTTCAACGTAATCCTTGTATCAATTTCTTCTCGATTGTCCCACCGACAGCCACCACCTGACATCTGTATTCTCAGCCTTCCACAATGATGCATTCAACCGCAATTTTTTCACAAGATCGTTGAAACATCTCTCAATTGCTAAAGATACACGATAACGTCTCCCCTCCCATCGAATAATAAATTTCCTCGAGCGCCCCGTCCACGCGCAGGTAACGTCATTTTATTTGCACCGTTGCGCAAAGTAATAAATCGCTCTCGCGCGGCGTAGGTCGCGAATATTTATCGTTCTCTCGCTCGAGCGCGATTACACCTTTATGGTTTTACAACAGGGTCTCGCGAGCGACGGATTCCTTTTTATCTTCGTGTTCGATTGGACGGAGGATTCGCGTCGCGTTTTCGAGAACGATGGAACCCCTCTGCCTTCTACCTCGCTTTATCGTCCTCCCTTCCTTCCCTGTTCTGCGACGCGCGGGATTTCGTGTGTACACTTATTTCATGCTCGGTGGAACATCGGGGACTTGGAAGGAAACCGGCTTTCTTATTTGATAAGAGGCAAAGAAATTCTTGTAGGATCCTTCGACCAGACACACTTTCGCTTTGTACATAATTTAAAACGTGCATTATCGGATAAGAGTGCGATTCTTTGAGTTCTGCGTTTGATGTTACTGGACATTATTTTTGTAGGTTAGTGTTGGGACTTTGGTACTGTGGGCTACTCTACAAAGTTCAATCATTGACTCTGTAAGTGAGAAATAGAAGGTACTTGATTAAAAAATATCTGCACTTCCACAATCCCTGTAGGGTACTATACTAAAGAGGTACGTAGGTACTTGTTTCTAATCTGAAAAAAAAGTGTCTACTTTACATAAATTAGGTCCACTCACCACTGACGCAGATTCCCGAGTCACCTTCCATACCACTAGGTCAAGGAACACTAGCAGCCCACTCCTCCGCAGAAATAAGAACACCTAATGACTTCATCTTTTAATTACGCGCGACAAGCAGCGACAAGCGACTATCCCCCTGGAGGAATAAAATATTCCGCGTAGTCCTGCTCCCTGTCGCCGCGGCCCTCGAAGCACAATGCAGGAAGTGCTCGGTACCGAGGCGCATCCCGTCGCACAAAAGCAGCGTGCAACCGGTGCAGTTGCTCGGGAGATGCCCCACCGGCGCGTTTCTCCCGCTAATGAATTCCTCTTTATGCCAGCGTAGTAATTGGTACCTCCCATTATTCTCAATCAGCGGGACTGTCCTTGTCGCGCGGCAAGGAGAGAATCACCGCGACGGTGGGACAGAGAGGGTGAGAGGGTGCGAGGGAAACCGAGGAGGACTGGGAATGGGACAAAGGGGATGATCGAGGGGGAGAAGAAGAAAAGGGAAAAGCCGCAGAAAAGCGAGAAGGGAGAGGAAGAGTCAAAGGCACGGGAGGATCGAAGAGGTTGGGTGACGAGGGGAAATGTGACAGAGGGGAGAGAGGGATGCTAGAGGAGAGCAAGCGCGGGAAAATTGCAGCGAAAAGTGCATCGGCTACTGTCCTTGTCTCGCGCCAGGAGTCACGGGGTTGAAAACGGCAGGATCGAGGGAGTCAGCGCGATGGAGAAAGGAGGGTGAAGATGGGGAGGCTGAGGGTTGGAGAAATGCCAAAGGGGATGGCTGAGAAAAGGAGAAAAGGGAAGAAGCTAAGGTCTAAAGGAACGAAAATTTTACAAGGAAAGAAAAAAACATAAAATTGACGTTCGAGAAAGGATACAAAGAACCAATAAGAGAGTATAAACGCAAGAAAATTTCTGTAAAACTTTCTATCTTGTTAAAAAGAATGAGACTAAAAATCAGAGAGAAGTCCAGAGGCAAAGACTAAGATAGCCTGAGAAAGAACCAAAGGGGATGAACAAAAAGAAAAAAAGAAAGCAAAAGAGAAAACCGCCACGAAAAAGCGAAGGCCAGAGGGAAGAGAACTCTCGGGAAAGGGGATGGAAGAAGAGCGGTGCTACAGGCGGAAGGGGTGGTAAATTGGGGGAGAAGGATCGCGGGAAAACCGCAGCGAAAAGTGCATCGGTGGAGGAAGCTTTGCTGATTTACGGGGAGCAGTTGCTAGGAGGGCATTAATATTCGTGACGGAATATTAAACCGCGAGCGTCAATGGGCACAGCTTCAAAGGGATTTACCGCGCGCGGGCGGGAGGGAGATAGATCGACGTTCCCGCAAGATTATGAGATTCTCGTTAAGTGTCACGTGTAAAGAGTTCTTTCATATGCGGCCCCGAACCCGCATCCAGCCTCGTCGACGGCTGGCGGTCGTTTATAAAATACCGACGCATAAAGAGACGCGAGGATTTATCAGGCTGTCCTGGTGCTTTTTAGAAATTCGATTTAGAGTCCCAGCAGCGGGTTTTATTCGAGCCCCATTCGCGTCGAGAGTATTTATTCGGTAATTTCGTCGCTGCGATATTTTGCTAAGCGAGCGCGCGAAATAATCGCGTTCGACGGGGACAGCGGGTGAAATTAATTCGAGCATTTTTCGAGTTGGCACGATTTTCGTTTCGCCCCTTTGTTAGCCTTCATTATAATGCGCGCCAGGGACGTGTATTCTTTTTCCCCCCGTGTGGTGGACAAATATATGAAGCGCGAACGAAAATTAATTTCGCTCGTGAAATCGAACGCTTGATTCGATCGCGCGCGTAATTGGGTTTGAAATTTCACGAAATATTGACGCGACCGTTGGCGTTCACGAGAACTTATAGATATAAGTTTCGAGAGGGAATGAAATGAGGTAAAAAAGGAGAGAACGATATCTCTGGTAGCTGCTCCCAGCGTGACGTTTCTGCGACTCCAGTAACGAGCTCCGCCACTGCGAAGGAGAAAAATCCTTCGCTAAATATCAATTTAACGCAGGGACAGCAACTCCAGCGTGAAACGTCAGACCTTGCTCGCCGCAGGCCTGAGCAGAGGCACGACTCCGCCGAGGACATTAATGAGATAAGGCAGTCGGGGAGGGTAGTTCCGGTAATAATGAGGAGCATTTTTATAACGAGGATCACCGGCCGCGAAATCATCTCCTGGGAGCAGGAGAGGAGGGATAGGGCAGGGAAGAAGGCTCCGCGATCCGACGTCCCCGTCGCCGTCCCCGTCGCCGTCGTCGCGAGGGGAGAGGACTTAATTATCTAATTAATTAACCTCAATCAGAACGATGAGTAATTTCTCGGTTCGCTGGCGCCTTTGCCCAAGTCTCGAGACTTTCTTCTTGTCACGCTGGCTGCGGGGCACCGAATCACGGATGAGTTCACGGCAAATCGATTATGTCCCGATGCTATTGCCCAAGCGTTCGCTCGCGCGCACACCCGCACACCCTCTATTTAGACGCAGGACTCTAAGGATCCCCGATTCTCCTGGCGTTATCCTGTTTTCGCTAGCCGACCAATTTGCCCTCTCCTCGCGGCAGACACTCGACTGTCTCCTGCTCCGCCTTTATCATCGGCTCTTACGCCGATCGCGCGATAACTCGCTCGTGAAACGACTAGACGACGCGAGCTCGTCTTACCGAGAGGCTCTCTCGGCTGGAAATTGCGTTTGCCGCGCGCAAAGGAAGCCAACGCGGCTGAACTGTTCTTACTCGAGGTTCTTTGAGCTGGGTGCTTGCTTTGCCAGCCGTCGGCCTCCACAATCTTTCTTTTCGCAGATGGAGTGGCTCAAAATTGCTCCACGTGCACCGCGGGATATGAGCTTGCGCCTTTAATGCGACTTTATGGGCGTCGCGTGGTTAACCTCTTTACGGCTGGTCTTGGAAAAAGTCGGGGGTGGTGTGATGGTATTGGATGTGGAGGGCATAGATCTTATGAGTGTAGCTTTGGACTTTTGTGATCGAAGTTATTCTGAAGGAACTTTGTATATTCTATTCCAAAATTAGAATTGATTCTCTTCTGTATTCTAGTTACCCACTAGAACACTGATTATAGTAACATTTACACACAAATCAAAGAGACAAATTCAACAATACCCCATTTCACTCCACAGTTCAAAGACCCCATTACAAACTGACAACCAAACCGAACAGCAAGAGAAATCGCATGAAAAGCAGAGTTCCACCCCGAGTGCAAATCATTTATCCCAATCCTCCACCCTCGCCCCATCGAAATGATAACACCACGCGGAGGCTCTCGAATTCCAACCAGGTCTTCAGGCTCGATCCTAAACCCAACAGGACCGACCCTCCCCGTAACAGTTCGTTCAGAGGTGCCGCCCCAGCGAATCCACCCCCTCTCGTATCGATGTAACTGACGTTTTTGACGCGTCAAGTGGACCCCGCTTCACAGTTCTCCATGGAAGGCCTCAGTGTCCTCGATATCGGCTACTGTTTTACATAAACATCGGCAAACTTGGAGGGGTTTGGAACCGCGGAAGGGTGACAGAACGACGGAGATTCCTCTAAGTGATCTGAAGTGTTTTCGCAGTCGAGTCCGCGTTGTTTGCGCGAGGAAGTCGCCCCCTGTTTCGGTCGCTTTTTAAGCTCGGTTTAACCCTGGCCCCGGGGCCCATTTCGGGGCTAACTTCGTATTTAGTTAGTCAACCCCGGCCGCGAGGCGCGATGGGAAACGACAAGTGGCCTCCACCCTCTCCGCCTCCCCTTGGAGAGTTACGCCGCCACGGGTCGGCCTTTCATGTGCTAATTCCTGTTTATTTAATCGAATGCTGACGCCGATCGGCCCCGCTAAAGGGCGAACGATCGTCGGGGGATTAATTTCTAATATGGTTTGTCGTGGCTGGACGCTCGAGTGCGTATTGTTTGGACAAACGCGACCGTGTAGAGTACGCAAACAGGGACAGACCACAATTTTTCTAGATTTTCTTCAACAGCCATTTCTTTTCATTGAAAGTGCTATATTTGTATTATAATTCGACTTCGCCAGAAAATTAAATTCACCGTTTCCAGTGGTTTCCAACAAAGCCACCTCAGTACAAACAACAAAATTTCCACAGCCAGGCGTCGAATTCGCATAATTTCGCATTCAGTAGCCACGTTTCACAGAAATTATGAAGTTCCTTCTTTTAACAGCGCTCGAAACCGCGAACGAAATGTATACAAGTTATAAAGGACCGTGTTTGAATAAGTTTTCATTTCGAGCTGCGCATTAGCGGAGCCCATGTTCAGCGTACTCTTTTATTAAGCGACTCGATCGCGCGTAACACGGGAACCGCAGTGGCTAGTGTATAAGCGTTATTAATGCGCGATACATCGCGCTAGACGATATAATTTCGACGCCGCAGTTCCAGATCGAACCTCGTAAAATTATAAAGCCGAACATGCTAAAAGCACGGACGCCACGGGCCAATTAGCATCTCCGTAAATCACCGAGCGAATTACTTTACGAGCTGGACGCTCGATGAAACCGCTCGGGGACGTCTCGTCTCTCGTCGCGAGTCGCTTAACGAAGGATAATAATGATTCACGATGCAACGCGTCGTTGTCGACATTTTTCCGACCCTGACTGTTTGCCACTATCTCTCTCCCCCTCTCTCTCCTTCCCTCTCTCTCCCTCTGAGTCTCGTGACTCTCATTTTTTTCATTTTCCTCGTCACCTATCGCAGCTATGCGAGCTCGTTATCGGCGACATTATCAGCGGAGCTCGTTCGTCGTTATTGCAAGGACCGATCGATAGCCGCACCGATTGCAAAATTAAGTCACTGATCGAGCCGAGCGTTTTAATAATAGTCGCCCCCACCGATAATCGCGACTTCTAGGGAAACTGCAAATTATATGAACTCCCCTGTATTTTTAATATTGGGTGCGCTGAGTGGTGCTGTTGATAAGACGTGGGCGATGAGGATAAAGTACAGTGTTGCTGAATATGAGTGTATTAGCATTGTGATAGGTATTGGCGGGCGAAGGTTTGTGACCTGAGTTTAGTTTCTGACAAAAAACGCTGGTTTCGATGCATCGTCGATGAGTTAATTTCTAAATTAACCACAGACCTCTGTTCTCGTCAAAGAAACCAGAGTTGTTCGCGAATCGAGGCAAAAACTCGATCCTTCGACAGTCGATTATTCGACCCGAAGCAAAATTCAGGATGCGGTAGCGTCAATTGATAGATTTTCGTCTCTCGTTTATCGGAGAGACGTGTCCCGCCTCGGGCGTTTTTTAATTGTGTTTTATCTGGCTTTGGTCCCTTTTTCATCACCGTGGGGACTAATGGATTGCGTCGACGAGGATGTTCTCGCAAAGGCAGAGTTACTTCACCCGATTGACGAGGTCCTATCCGATTCTGAAGCTCGTTGACGTGTACGATCGTCAGGTAAACGTCTCCCCTGCAATTTTCCTTGATTATTTTCATTTCCTCGTTGTCTCGTAGTCGTTCATCAGGGCGTACGTGTTGGACAATGTGTACGTGTGTGTGCTCATGCACATCATCTTTTATGCGGCCATTTGGTACGCCACCATCGTGAGTACAATCAATCTCTGCTTATTCAGAAACACATTAGGTTCATAATCGTGAAATCCTGGCTTGCAGGTGATTCGAAAGATGGAGAAATCGAATAAAGAGATGATGAAGATCATGGAGGAGAACAGAACGGTGCGTCTGTTGTCGATTGATTCACTATAATAATTCCTTAACCTTAAAGAAATGTGTTCAGATTGCTCATTATTGCAGAGACTGAAAGACGTAGCAGCATTGAAAGATAAGAAAGACGAGTACGAGGAAGTGGTGGTCAAAGTAGTTAGTATCTCTTAAAAATCCTTAAGAACCTCCCAATACCTAAACTCTGACCTCCTAAAAATCTTACAGAAGGAAGCCCAGAAGGCGACCTCGGAGCAGCTCGAGAACGAAGTAACTTAAACCCCTTTACTCCAACCCTAAACACTAACAATCACCCCATACCCTAAACCCCAAGAGTCTCAAACCCTCAATATATCCAGATGAAAAGACTAAGCACAGAACTGATAGCCGCAGCGGACAAGCTCTCCGAGCTCGAGAGAATCATCGAAAAAGTATCTCAAAACTATCCTTTCCTTTCAAACCACCTCGATTCTCAGACATTCACGATTATTATTAAATCGTAGTCGATTTTCAGTACAAATCCTCCGGGAAGTCGGTGGAGAGTCCTGCGGGCGACGTCGCTGACCGAAAAGTCGAACTGTCGGAGAAGGTCGAGGGAAGTGGGCTGTCCTCGGTCGAGGATCTCAAGGTGGGTTTCAATTAAACCCTATGGCATTGTGTTGCGCCGATTTTCACAGCGTGGGGCGGACGCGAGCTTGTAATTGTCACGAAAATTGCTCTGGAGCGGTTCACCACCTAGCCAGTGGCGGTGCCAGGGCCGTGTAACTATTCGGACGAGCGCGTTACAGCCGCAAACTGGGACAGATTGCGGGGGAAATTCTATTAGGATCTCGCGGCTAGGAGACACGCGAAGTTGTCTCGTTGTCTTGTCGAGGGAACCGAGAGAGAGAGAGAGAGCTTGCCATGGTCGGTTAGTTAAGACGCATTCAACGGGTGGATCCTGATTACGCTGGAAGGAACAATGTTATCATTCGGATTAGCGGATATTATTGCCCGGATTATTGTACCGTGATGCAATTATGTAATATTGATGATGTCTGCTTGAATTATGGGAACTGGTAATCCTTGATTGGCTGTAATTGCGGGCTAGAGAGGGTTCTGGTGATTTGTGGGTTGTTTAGGTCCTGTGATGGACTGGTTTAGAAGTTATTTAGAAATGGTTAGTTAAGCCTCTGTGACTGTGGCAGTATGTTGAACAGTAGGACTTGGAGCAACAATTACCCATAATATTTGATACCTAGATTCTTGATTATTTAATGTATTAGTGGCTGAATTGTTGACTGAAATTCGAACCATGATTTAATAGTAGTCTATAGAAAATAAAATATTTTAGATTTTTATTGAGAATATTAATGAATTATTATGGACTCTAACATTTGAAAGATCCTGGAACCGTCCTTCCCACCTCCACTGCCACCGCCTAGAAAATATGGGATCTTTGTCAGTCGACCTCCTGGGCACCGTCGTCCGCCTTCCTCCGCTGCAGCTACAACTGCACCCCCGAAACTCGGATTCAAGTAACTATGCATCAGTAGAAGCATCCTCGGAGTCAGCCATTCGTTCTCGTTAGTATCTTACAAAAAATTCATCTTCCAAGTCTTCCTATTCATGAAAGAAAAAATATACTTCCTGGACCAGTGCCTTCTGAATTGCCAATAATGAAACGCATATGACACGATATCAGTTTCAGATCATGAATAGTATAATATTGGACATAGTACATTCAAGTAATATTTCCAAGTAATAATTCTCTGCAAATAATTACAAAACCTATATTAGCCTTATTGCTCATCCCTGTACCATCAGCTACTACCAGTGCCTCTCTGTTTACTGCTTTTCCAGTCAATAGAAAGCAGACGGGATACACTAACATCCTTTTTTCGTTCGGTTAGCTAATGAAAGTGAGATATAATATCCTAGGCAGTCCATAAATATGGATATCTGTCTTTTGAACGTAGTAATAAACTCCAGTCCTTGGAAATATGAAGCAGTTAATGCTGTCTTTAATGTCTATTTCAACTTCATTTCTAAATTATTTCTCATTACCTGTTCCACGTGTACTATTCTACTTTAACGCCAATCAAATCACTGTAATTATAATCTTTCACAAGAAATTTAGTTTTTCCGAAGCTTGCAATCTCAGGGACTCTGTCTCTCTAATTTCAAATTGCTTTCACTGTAAAGATACTAGAAATCTTACTGATTCTTTTTAAATCTTCCCAATTTTACACTTCGCTTCCCCTAATCATAATTTGCTTATCAATATAAATTCTGCTTCTCTTTGAGTTATCACCTCAGTAAAATAGAACCAGAAAAAGAAAGACAGCCAGAGCTCTGTCACTCAGCTTTCTCCTCTTCCAACACTGCACGCAGCACCGGTATAATGTATTGATTAGAGTTAGAATTACAGGTCGCAACTTTCCCAACTATATGGATAGTGGTGTCTCGATTGTCGAAAGAAAAATCGATTCCGCGAAACCGCAGCGATCAGTTTGCTCCTCGTTAACTCGAAACCTAAAAAATCTGAAGTTGATAATCTCGCCACAATTTTAGGCGTGAACAAAGTTACATGGAGCGGTGGTGATCGTCGAGACGAAGATAGAAGAAGAAGGCATCGCGGAAAATCCTACAATGCCACCATGACACGTGTCAATCTTAGGAAGGTTCGACCAGGCATGCTGAGAAACATCACACCCTTCACCAAATCCTTGCTGGGCCTCGCCTCTATTTTCACCAAAGAAATGTATTAAAATCGGAACAAACTTTCGTATCCACGGCATTGCAATAAATTTCCTGATAATAAGCTAATCCATCTTCTATTCTACCGACGAATAAGCTGCCTCGCTAATTAAAATGATTTTAACGCCAGCAATTATTCAGCGTCTCACGGATCGCTGCGTCTCGACGTTTCACTTTGCTGTTTTCGTTGCCCGACTATTAAATAAATCGGTGTCAAAAAATTCATTTAAGTGCATTATTCATAAGTGCATACAGTGTTGCAATCCATGAGATACTATCTACATAAGCGAGAAGTTCACAATTCTCTTTCATTGATACTTGCCTGTGTCGATCAGGCGGAAGTTTAGCGTCATCGTTTGGAGACTGTCTTAATCAGCAGTGTGGGGTATCGTAAATAAGCGTTACGTGTATCGTTACATTGCAAAAAAGCGCGATGATAGAGACAAGTACGTGGGGTTCCTCGTGAAAGTGCATTTGCATACGCAGGACGCGCTGGAATCGAGATTAATTAACGCCTGTGCTTTACTCGGCCTCGATTGAGTATTGACTTGCTAATGTATTTTGCAAATTAATCGCGCTGTTGTGATAATTTCTAGAAATCTAACTCTATTGTCTATGTAGTTTTACTCTTAGCAGAAACCTGAGATTTTGCCTGCCGATGTTCATTTCTGAATATTAATGTGCACGATGGGCTAATGCAAGACGTGATTAGCGGCTTTTAAAGAGAGATTTAAGTGTTAAGAGTATGCCAAGTGCAAAAAGTTTCTAATTAAATTCGTTAAACATGATCTTTGAATCCTTGTAAATGTTAATACAAGTATTACATGGTTCGTAGTGCAACCTACGAGTTGGAAGACGTAACATTGCGACAAATGAGAGGTAAAATTGGAAAACCATACAAAATTGCAGATATTGAAGTTGACGGTGCTCTCTTCTTATATCGAATCAATGACAAACTAGCAGAAGTTACATTTATAACCAGGAAAAACGAATGAATTTGTTGCATAAAGTCTGTCGGTACTTCCACCTTCGCATTCTTATGCAACCATCCATAAAATATATTTACCTTCGCATAACCACTAGCTATTAATCATACACGTCTCGAGTGTGATTTTACACGCGGATAAAAGCGAATGAATTCATAAACGCGTAAAAGGGACGACTTCACCTTCCTATACATGGTTGCAGCGGCATACATCATTTGCATTGCAGCCACTTGGAATCGATTGTACCTTCCTCTTGCTTTGCTATAAATCTACTCAACCAAGGTACGAGGAACTACGATAAAAACAGCAAACTGCCGCAGTTTGGTATTTAGGAAACGTGCCACTCGATAGAAAGTATGCATTGATCAAATATATCGAGATATCGTTGTAACTTTCTTTCGTTTCTGTAAATCGAAGATGATGTGCCAATTTCACGGGGAAGATAACAAACCTTTATCTATCAATGAGCAAAATTTCGATACAGAAAACTTTCTCTCGATTATATTTGAATTCTTACATACATATTTTGCTATATTTTTCAAGACAAGTTAAAAAATATATAAGTGTCTTAAAAGAGCTCTCAGTTAAAGAAGAATACTTTATCACAACTACACTAATTTTTTTTATGTGTTCACGTCAATTATAATCGTCAGATACGTAAATCCATAATGAACAAACCTGGTCATAATATCAAGAAAAAAAGCATGGTCTCGTCTTGATGCGCATCACAGAGCGGAGACTCTCAAGGTAAACCAGTAATTGTCTGCGATTAAACGGACTCGGGAGGATTTATAAAAATGAAGCAAATGTATGTGGGTCTTGAAGACTGTACGTCGCAGGTCTGATCTGCGACGGGGTCATATCACTGTCCTTGGGGGAACTGGTTACTACGAAAGGGTTTCCTTTGTTCCACGAACACTGCGGTAAAATTTTTATCCTGACTTCATACTCTCAGCGTTTGATTCGCAGATAATTAAGCATGAAAATAGAGAGAGAGAATTATTCTACGAAACGACAGTCCTTCCAGATACAGTGTACATGTTTATGGAAACGTATTTTTCTCTGAAGTGAAGTTACATTCCTAAAACGATGTTTGCTGTTAACTTCGTGTTCTATTACATAGTAGCAAAGTATCTCTTATGAGATGAAAGCTAAGATCAAGATACATCTCATGTAATATCTACTTACATAAGGTAGATCTTTGTTATACCACAAGCAGGATATTAATCTTTCCATCTAACAAAATACCAACATCAAAAAACCTGCAGAAAAACGTGGCACACAGTGCAAACAAGAAATCTTCTTTTTATCGACTTTCTCTTAAAGCCACAATTGGTACTTAGATAAACAAACCTCTGTGTGATCTTGCACCGATTCTAGATACGCTGTTGAACAAAGAAGGCGCGGCACGAGATCGACCGATCGAATCGCGGCGAGTTGCGGGCGAGTGTCCAACTTTCACTGACAACTCGTTAGGTCCGCCGCCGTGGTTTCGAATCATTCACAGTCATTCCACGACGTCGGCAGGCTGCGGTAGCGTCGCTGAAGCCGCGCTACGTCAAAACTAGCGACGCTCCATTCCTCGACTTCCATTTTCCATTCAATCAATTTGTAGTACAACAAACTTGTGCTTATCTTCGATTCTACACACTCTGATCTCTTCTGAGACAATCTGTTGCTATCGATCGACCACGGTGCCAGTGACAGTGATTTCATGTTCAATAAACTGGTGTTGAAGTTCTCCAGAAGTGTGGTTTGGATTTAAAAATTGAGAAGAAGGGAGATTAGGAGTTAAAATTTCTGATTAGGAATTTTTTTAAATTAGATCGTTTGAAGAGTTTTTTAGTGAAACTCTGGTTCAACGCTCCCAGTTAAAGAGGATTGCAACAGCATCGTACACTGAGTGCCCTCGATACACGAAACGGTTCGAGGAAAGTGGAAGCGAACCGAAAGCGAGTTTTATCGTGGCATTCCCTTCAGACAGTACACGTTCCTCTGGTCTCGAACACGCTTCGTCTTCGATGCTTCTCACGGGTATGTATTGTCTCGACACACGTAACACGTACTTATGCATTCTGGTAAATTAGGTTAAGGCGATTCGCGATGACCATTGCGCAATCCAAACATTCCCCCTTTAAGTTTGCGTAATAATTGTTTCAGTAGGTGAATGTAAATGAAGGACCTATTTGTCAAGGATTAGAATTAGTTTAGATTGCATTCTTTGGATCACTGTCCTTACTCTTTTAGGGAACACAAGGCTTCAAAAGCTACTAGAGATATTTAATATTAATTTTCAACTTCTCTATTACTAATAAAACATTCAGGTAAAATCACAGTAGATACATCACACATACAAACACAATAGCAACTCGTACAAGTAACGCTATTACTCCACAAAGCAAAACTCAAAAAATACTTGAGATATTCTTGCCTCGGTGGCATATTCACACTTCTCGTTTACACTTCCCACTACCTCCAGCTCACGTACAAAAGCAACAACAAGTCCCACCGCCCCACCAAACGCAAACACAAACGAGAACCAACAAGCCACACGAACTGCTTCCAGATATCAATAACAAGCGGCACAGTCGTTTCACGCGGAAGGAGCCAGACACTTTGCATTGTTCCAATTGAAATTGAGCCGCGACACGGCTTTCACCGAACCGTGACACAGCAGTCCCCTTAATTGCACCACGTTGATGCGTGTGTAGGTGCGCGGAGCAGGCCGTTCGTCGAGGATTAAAGTTCAAAAGCCAGATCCAGCCTCAGCGTGTCCCGATCCTGTCCCTGAATCGGCTAGGAGGCCGCAGTGAATCGAGGATCGTCGATCGGAGCAGACGAGCAGCGACGTTTCTACGCCGACGAGTGAACCGCGCCAAGGACGCTGACATGGTCATGGACACGAGCACAGTACGACTCGTGATCTTCGTGGGGATGTTCCTCGTCTTCGCTGGCGACCACACGTACCTCATCTCCTCGATTTTCGGCAAGCCAGCGGATCGAAACCTGACGGAGGCATTGAAGGGTCCAGAAGGTCCGCCGAGAGAAACCTCTGAGGACAGGATATCATTGATGACCATGAAGAAGAATGAGGAAAGAGAAAGTGGTAAGGAAACGAGGCTATAAGAGGCTCCAGAGAAGTATCATTGAATACAGATATCGGTGGATGTAGAATGCAAGGGAATATTGATCCTTTTTACGGAAGTGAATTGCATCGATTGTAAGAAAGGAAGTGGAATATTGTGTCAACGCGTGCGGGTGACGTAGAGATGCCACAAGGCTGCGCGTGATCCTGTTAGGGAACGTCATGGTGATCGAGATTCTAGTAAGCGATCAAGGATTTCGTTTAAACCTGATCTTCGATTCTTCGACTTTTTCGATCAGTGCGCTGATGCAATGGGTTTTTCTAGAATCTCGACTGTACGATCGACTAATATTTACTAAGCATATTTCCTCCGTTGTTTGTTCGCGATACCTACGGATCAGCTGTTTTGCCGCGGCTCGTCTCGACAGGAAAAGAAGTTTCACGATATCGTTTGAATTGTAAATGCCGGCAGTTCATGAATATCGACGGAGATGGCATCGTTCAAATTCGAGCAAACGACGTTTTCAAGGCGGTGCCGGTGTTTTATGGATCACGCGCTACTTCCTCGCGGATTTATGCAACGAGGCCCCGCATACTTTTATCTCGATCCTTACGTAATAATCAACCAACACGGAATCGCCTGTCGCAATCGTGACAATGGTCCGCGAAAAAATTCCACGCTGCACCTGTCGAGTTTAATTAACGCCTCGTCGTCTGGCCTCTCGTTTGCGCTAATCCTGCACAGCTGATCGCGGTAATCCTCGCGATTCCTTCGATTTCGATCGCGCATCGACTCGACTCGGCCTCGAGAAACCAGTTCGACTTGGCTAGAAAACGCATTTCGAAAGCCACGAACCGGCTTCGGTGGCTGCAAGCCTCGGCTACCTGTCCTCTCGCTTGCTATCCGCTCGCGATCGCGGATTTCGACCGCGCAGACGAGCTGAATTCGCCTCTATCTGCCGCGATCGTTTCTGCATTCGAGTTTCACCTTGACGAAGTCACCCACTCCGTGTGGAATATCCGTCCGAGTCTGTTCGTCGAATTATGAAAAATTCCTGAAACGCGGTGGAAAATTCAACAGGGAGAATTAAATAGGAGAGGAGCGTGGACCAGGTTGAAAATGTTCCGGACGGAGTGAAATTTAATTAAGCCAGGTTGTTACGACGGCCAAGCTTTTCTCTATGGATATCAAATTGAGTTTCCCGCGTTCCTACAGGAAGGAAATTAATTAAAATTTGTAGGCTAGAATTTATAAATTTCTTGTTTAATTGGGAGAATTTTCTCGTAGTTTATCTCGCTTTTTGTCGCTGTGGAAGATTAGAATAGAAGTGTCCGCTCGGAGATGCATAATTTAATCTTGAGTAACAAGAAGGAG
The DNA here is from genome assembly GCF_051401765.1 of Calliopsis andreniformis. Lineage (NCBI taxonomy): Eukaryota > Metazoa > Arthropoda > Insecta > Hymenoptera > Andrenidae > Calliopsis > Calliopsis andreniformis. Next base: position 19,566,947 of record NC_135067.1, on the reverse strand, counting down.
ATAAATTATTCATGTCTATTGATCATTTTGTAGCGATCTCGCGACGTGCACGCTTGATGGCCACGATCAAGAACGCCTGTTTACCTAAGCTGATATGCGAACTGACCTCCTCCGTTCATCAGGATCAGCTGAGCGAGATGGAGCGATCCTTGCTGAACTTAATCAGGTAAATGATGAGTTGAGTTAACTCGCAATGTTCCCGATGTCGTATATGATAATCGATGTCAGGTTTTCGCACAGGAAACGCCTTAATGATCAATTTATGAATTCCTTTAGTAGTGATGAAACATTTGCAAGAAATTTTAATCATACTAACATTGCCTGTAATGTTATGTTTGTATCTGTCTTTTTACATTGTATTGAGTAACTGGTTTTTGTGGGTAATATGGGTAATAACATGTGCGCCTTCATTTTCCAAAACTTTTCCATGGAATTGTGAAACGTTTACACGTTTTCTGTTTCTATCTGCTTGATCACATTATGGAATTTTTACATGGTGCTCGATGGGGTAATTGACAGGCCTATTCAAAACTAATGATAAAGCGGTTTCGATATCGAGATGTGGAACTTTTCTGACGATACAAGGTGCTTGTAGAGCTCCGGGCACTTTCATCAGCCAGGAGCTCCAGAGCTCGCTACTTTCACTTTCCACTTTCGATTGCTATACTGACAGTAACGCCAGTGAAACCAGTCAGACACAGTCGACGCGAGCTTGGAAGAGTGAAAGGTCAAGAAACGTGTGCGTAAAAAGTTACATCACTCCTCAATAGATGCTAATCCAATTGTTCTTATTTATAAGTGCTATCAGTGACACTAATATTCCCTGCGGAATCGTTACACAATTTCTTAAGTAACAGTTTCACATAATTAATAATCACCTGATAACTCGACACGTGTACATTTTCTCAGAAGACCTATGAAAGTGTAGGATTTCTTTTTTCACATTACATATTTAACAGGGTGGATAATTTATTCGTACGTCGGTAGTGACTTTTTCTTTTCATGGAATTATTTAGATTTTCATTAGAATAATGTGGCTATAATTTTCTACTTACTGAGAGGAATTTTCAAATATTCAAATATTCAAATTTTCAAATTTTCAAATATTCAAATTTTCAAATTTTCAAATATTCAAATATTCAAATATTCAAATATTCAAATTTTCAAATATTCAAATATTCAAATTTTCAAATATTCAAATATTCAAATATTTATATTCCCAAAATTCCTGCTCAAATAGTAGGTACTACCTCTCTTTCCATTAACACAATAAGATCACTCTCCACTTGCCTCTCTCCGAACCACAAACAACCTCCACCCTTTCTCCAAATCACAATCTCGAAATTACACCCCAGGAAGGTCTCCCACACCCCCGTAGCTCGTCACTCCCGCTTCCTGGATCACCGCTGCAGCAGCGGAATATCGATCAGCCCCGGGTGGAACCGCGTATCCCATGGAATAACAAACGAACACGGGACCAAACAAACGCGTCAGTTCGATATCTCGCTAAACAGATGCGAGCGTCGGGTCCGATATCGAGTCTATCGGCGCGCGGGAATCCGGGGCGTCATCGAAAATTGGATGGCGCGGTTAAGCGCCATGAATTTCGCAATTTTCGCGCTGCGGCTCGTGGAAGCGTCGACGTTTCGACCGTGGTATCGTCGATCGGTCGAAAAACGAGGGGTCGCGCGTCGCGACGCCGATCCCGTGCCCCTTTGGAATTGAATGGCCCGCGGATCGATCGAACGCTCGACGTACGCTCGCAATTCTCGCTTAACGATCGAAGGTAAAACGCGATTCCCGCTCGCGCTCGCGCCCAGTCCCGCCATATTATTTGGATAATGCGAGGAGCGAACCACCGCGGGCCATTTTGTTCCCTCGATTAAAAGCGAAGTTATGTTAAACCAGCCAAATATTGACTCGACGATGCGCCCAGGCGGAATCGGTTTGTTTGCGAGCGGTCTCGGCGACGCGCGATTTCGACGCAGACGATTTCGGGAGAATCGAGGCGCGCCCGCCCCGCGGGGATATCGCGGGTTATTGATTGAAAGGGAACGGCTGCGCGAGATTTTATAAATTGGGAATCGATTGGGGATGGGGCTCTGTGGATTTTGTTTCGTAATGTAGACATCGAGGGGTTTTCAGTATCGAAGTGGTTTTGTTTCGCTGTTGGTTTAACTCGGTGATGGGACGGTAGCTGGGGGGCTGGGAGTTGTTGAAATTGAATTAGTAATTTAATTGTTAACAAGCCGAGCTGCGAATTAAAGGATTTTCAGGAAAATCCGAAATTTATCAATTATTCTGTAAAATTAACTTGGAAGAGGAAAAAGAACTATTTTAGCGTGGAGATGAATAATCCGAATATGTATATTTATTAATCGTATCTAAACAAATTCCTGAGTCACTGAATTTATTCATTTACGAAGTATGAAACAGAACAGTGGAATCTCGAATTTATTTGTTCGACGCCGCTGCTATTTCCGGCCATTAAAGAAATGACGATACTCTGGCGAGCAGCAGGTCGAAGTACGGCGTGAAAGTTCGCCGTCTCTTACGTAAGCAACCACTCCGAAAACGGAACGATCCCGTGTGCTCCTCGTAACAATCTGCCACTTTCCTTTTCACGGGTTATTCAATCTTCTGACTTTCTACCATCGCCTCGGGCGTATCCCATCCACAGCCACTCGATGCTCCTCCATCTTTTTCTCATTGTCAGTCCTCCGAGTCTACCTCTCGATCAAGATTGATTGCTCCAAAGGGCGAGCTCGGTATTGAAAACAGAGAATAGGAAAGGTTTTTATTAACAGATTTTCTGTTGGACCTGTTGGATGGGAACAAAGCTTTTCGCTAGTAAAACGAGTTGAAACTTTCCGTTCTTCTAGCACGAGGTTAATTATCGTTGAAAATGATTGCGCCAGTTTAACGGTTCGCAGCTACTACCCGAGTTTCGTGCTTCTGTTAATTTGCGAAATTATACACGCTGCTTCCACTCCTTCGTACTAGTTGAAAAGGCGAATTTCATTTAGCGTGTACCGTTTAATTGACAGCAATTAAATTTCGTATCTCGCGCTGCTTCGGTTCTTTTTTACTCCCTTTGTAATTAATTAGCAGATGGGGAACTATAAAATTCTCGGTGCTGCGATTTAAACGATGACAGGAATTTAGCTGGAAGCAGCTCGTTGTCTCTGAAGAAATAATAAACAGTCTTTAGCGTATCTCTTATTTAATTAACTTCAATTATCTACAACACGAAGGTATTAGAAATCACTTCATATATTACAAATAAGACAAGCCCAGAAGATTAGATAAAGCCTGCCTCGAGTCAATCACGAGACTTTGGATACCAAATATCCGCCTCGCCAGATTTCAAAGAAGAGCAAAGAGAGCGCAAGGAGGCAACCATCGATGCCCTCCTCGTCACAGTTTAATGTCTCGGAAGGATCCGAGCTTTATATTTACTTTTATGCGCGCGTAAACGCCAGCTCCCACCCCCGCGGAATCGAGGTGGCCCGATTTTTATTGAATCGCCGATCGCTTTGGGTTAAACCGATCAAGATGGAAAAGCTAAGAAGTCGTTTACTCGTCGTGTTTCCCGCGGTGAGCGTAGGCCCGAGGCCAGATCGTAAACGATCGAAACAGGGAGATTTTCCTCTTGCGGCTCGAGGACTCTTCCTCGGGAACCATGCATGACGAAACTGCCTCTTCCTTTTTCTCCTTGCTGCTCATCTTCGGGATCCTCGCGCTCTTTTATTTCCTGCGCGATATCCCGTCGACGAGGCGGCTAACGTTGTTCATCATCATGGAGCACAGTGGATCAAGAGAAGGAAATTTCAAGGAAATTGAAGGAAAATAAAGAGAGGAAATTTGTCCCTCAGGGGAAAACAGGGAGATGAAGGCTACTCTTTTCGAACATCGTTATCGAAGTCCATTAAGTAGAGATTGATTTTTCATTAATTGTGAAGAATGGAGGAAGAGAAGAAGAAATAGACATTTCAATATTTTAATGAAATACTCGAGACTAGAGAATATTTTTTCTGAAGACTTTAAGAACAGTATCCTCCAGACTGACAATCGCAGAATATGTGATTCTATAAAAATCGTTTTATCAGCCGATATATGGCGGCGAGATAAGATTACAGTCAGTGGAAAGTTAGGAGTGGTCAGTAATTTCGAAGACCCTCGTGGCGAACGCCGGAAGGAAGTATCAATTATTGCCTAGTTTCGCGACAGCACGTGCACCTACTCAGAGATCAGAGAAAGGCAAACGTGCGATTTTTAGTCGGTTTTGCTGGGCTTGTAACCGGATTCTAGTCGGTGTGTTTACCGACAGTCGTCGATATCGAAAGTAAAAGGCGACTTGCCCGCCTTGTGCTTGTTCTTATATGCCCCGCTCTCGACCAGTTTATCATGGTCAAGCATTGGTTGCGAAAGTAGAATCGATTTCGAGCCATTGGCGTCGACAGTCTTTCTAAAAAGAATTTCTTCGAGGAGGGTATTCATTTCAACCTTACAGTTATTAAATTAATTCTTGCGCACTGCTAACTGACAGCAATATTTCTTAACTATTAACTATTACTAATAAATTAACCAAACACCATCTTCTCTCAATTCTTCTGGAACTAATCAATCATTAATTCTAACCACTTTAACCCCACGAAAAATTTTCTAGGGATACGAGTTTGGGCACGATAGCAGAAGTGCCTTCGAGGTACCACTTCGCGGCACACATGGGTCAATTGATAGCTGGCGTGGAAGGTCAGGGATGTCATAACTTCTACCCCACCTGCCCACTGCCTGGTTCCAGCGTCCTGAACATGATGAAGAAGATACGGCTACGCTGATACGCCAGAATTCCGCACCGTTGGCGGGAAGCAGCGAAAACGACAACGAAGCCTGTGATATCGCGGACTATTTTCGACGAGCTCGAATTCCAGACGGGGATTCGGTTTGCATGAATCTGCAGACTTTGCTTCTGAGACGAAAACTGCTGAGATTACAACGAAATATTCAGTCCTTCTTTTTATAATACATTGACAGCAATTTTGCTCGCACAACGAGTGTGCACGAAAGAAGAAGATTTGTTATCTATTGGAGCTAGGATGTACGAGAAGTATAGAAAAAATTATCGTTGGTAAAATTTATTAATAAGCAAAATTGATGGGATGATTGTATCTCTATGAATATTTTTGCGAATGACAGAAGATTATTTTAGGTATTTTTAAGAGAAGTAAATAGTATTCAACGTATTCTAGAAATTTGTTTATGGGTTTATGAGCGAACACCAGTCGACAATTATTTATTGTATCTGGCGAGCATTGCCATCGCTGTACCATGAAAACTGGACGAGTTTTATTATCGTATTTCTGCGTATCGCAGACGTACTCTTCAAATCGAAACGTACAATTAAATTGCATGTTATACAATTACACGATGCACGTTCACAGCAAATAAAATTCGAATAAAAACATTCGTATTGTTTATAAATCCTCACCGCTGCGAGAGCTGACTCTCTATAAATCACATTTTATCTCGAAATTGTACGTTTCATTAAATTTCCAGGCAACAGCGTGGAAGAGCAAATTTATACGAATAAATCGCACGAAAAATAAACTTCTGTTTCGTTATCCCTTCCACCCCCCGACAAACAATCCCCCCCGTCCCTGATCTTTTCTCTCCTCCGCATTACGTAATGCCTCGAAACACACCCCTATTAATCTCCCGGCAATTATAGGATATTTCCCGTCTTCTCGAGAATCGCCTGTCTCCTAAGGACTGTTTCATGGAAGCCGATTTCAACGAAGTAGCCCTTATTTACCACCATCCTACAATATTTAGCCATCGTAGAAATCGCTCCACAAAGGCAACCAGGAACACAGGTAATAGCTCTTTCACTGGAACTCGCTTCTTGTAATTATTTCGCCCTTCCATCGACCAAAACCGGAAGAATCTGTCAGATACACCTGCTTATCTCTATCGTCGTTACCATCGAGCCTTTAATCCATCGCGACCGTGTGCCTTTGCGAATTTCAATACTGACTAATCATTGTCTCATGTTTTATGCAGTTCTTATAGGAGTATTTGATATTTTTTAATCTAAGGGATTTAGAATTCTTTTTTTAATTAGCTATGGATATAAATGACCATCTCGAAAGTAGAGTAATTTCACTCCTTTTCAGACCACAGATTTTTAAACTATTCTTAAGATAAACCAGTCACATTTCTCATCATCCCCTTTCAACCTCACCCCCTCGATTCTAAAAACACCCAACAATTTTACATTTCAGTTATTCCAGAAAACGAGGATCGCATATCACGAATCCACCCCCCACAAACTCCTCATCCCCCATTCCCATATTTTTAGTACCACGTTCCAGAAGAATAGTCGCCTTTTCTTCCTCTCTCAACCTCCTCTCCTCATTTCCTTGAAAAAAAAGGAGTTCAGCAAAGGAACAGTCTCGCGGCGAAAACAATCCCGACAATTTACAACGGCGTCAGCCCCAGCGAAGTTATTATAATCATCTCCGGGCGCCTTTATCGGCTTAAAGCGCGATGCCAAGCGGTGCCAAGAGTCCCGACGACCAGTTAGCGTTCGCCCTCGGAAAAATGGTCGCGCGGCGGCTTCGTTTATCGGCGCTTTTCGCGCCACTGCCAACTCCGCGATTCGAGGGATCGCAATTCCGCGGCACCCCCTCGAGCCGCGACTACGCGCGAGATCGGATCCCCTGCTGTTTCGCCTGTGCCGGCGTCGCGACGTTACGGCATGCCTTGCGAACAATCCACGATTACAGGGACCAACTCGCCGAGGATATTGCGAAACTTTCATTGGAGGATCGGCTCCTCGGGAATTTTGAAAGGCTTGTGAAATTTTGCTGGGGATCAAATGGGTGGATCTTGGCCTCGTGAAAATTGTGGATTCGAGGAGGCAAGTAGATTTCACTTTGGTTACTGTGAGTATTATAACGTTATGTGGTAGTGTCACTGTGGTGGTGGTACACTTTTGATTAGGACTAATTGTTAATAGTAGTATGCAGGGTGTTTGATAAGGGGTGTCAGGAATTTTAAGGGGTGATAAAGTAAGAGGTGAAATGTGTCTGACTTGAGACCTATTCTACTGCCGATATACACTAGCCAGGTGAGACATAGAAAAATCAGTAGAATGAGTCCCAAGTCAGACAGATTTCATTTGATTTTCATCTTATTTTAGAGTGCAATATAATGCCTTGAAATTTCTGACATCTCTTGTTGGACACCCTGTATAGAATATGCACAATTTTTCTATTTATTAATCTTCGTACATTATTCATCAATATTTCTAATATTAAGTATAAGAAATTGAGTTAGTATACAAACTGTGACCCCATATATTAACCAAGGATTAGGTATATATCTGCAACTAATTAGAACATTGTAGAAACAACGTTGAGAAATAGTACAACGAGCAGTGAATAGGGGTAAAAAAGAAGCAAGGTCTCGCTCACGAGTCACACGTTTATGTAAACACTAGTAAGCACTAAGCAGTGGTATCGGGTCTGTGCATCGCTGCAACGCAGTAAAAGCGCATCCACGACACCGATTTGAATCTACGTGAACGAGGTCGCGTAGGAAAATCGCACTCATTGAGCAACCTCTCGTGGCGAGTTCACGTGTAATCGGTCTCCTCGTTCACCGTGTCCCCTTGCCACGCAAGAGATCGATTATATTCTTACAGAGTCGCCGCCACGTGATCGTACTTAAGCGACTGTTGCACCATTTCCATGAATTACATTTCGATCGGTTCGAAGACTCGCTTTTATCGATGAAACATGTGCCATTCGCTAGGAGTACTCACTTTGTCACAATTTCGAATTCCTGTCTCGTTCAATTCTCGAGGATTACAAGATTTCTTCAAATTCAGGGGCTTCGAATTCAAAGTCTTCAGGAAGACAGAGTTTTTTAAGAACACTACCTTTTTCAAGGTAAAACATTTCAGATTCCACTCACTATACTTTTGGCATCAGAATTTTCTACAGAGTACCTAAACTTGACTTAACAATTACCTTATTAACACACAAACTATTCTTCCCGATCTCAGAATCTCTCCACACCTCCAAGGACTTATCACACTTATCACTCCACACTCGACTCCAATTTCAGATCTAAACCCCTTCGAAAACCACCCTCCCAAATTACATCAACCCCCAAATGAATAAATTCTAAATCCTCCCATCGTTTTCTCTCTTGATTCACTTATCTTCCCGAGAACCAGTCTTTTGACATGACCCTAGGAGTTCAAAGTTCCAAGAATCATGGAAGATCGACGACCTTGCGGGAGGGCGCGCTGGGGGCAGGAAGAAGGCACCAAAGGGCGTCACGTACGCGAGTTCTGTCGGCGCACTAAATGTCGCAATCCTGGCGTTCGCCGTTCGTTTGAATGCGAGACTGGGAAGGGGCGATCACTTTCTCTTGCTCGACGCGAACGAGCACGGGCTCCGGTTGCCCGGAGGAACACTCAGCAACGAGTTTTTACCAAAGAAGCAACCCAGCACGCCGTCGACGTTTTGGTCCCGGAGAGCCACGAGACGGAGAGGAACAGGTCCGCGATTCCTGTAAAACAGCGAAGAATTTCAGTGACACTTAGCAAAGATCGGATAAGTGGGACAGGGAAGGCTTGTCGCGAACGAACACGATCAGTGGATCAGGTTTTAGAGAGATAGAGCATCTGTAGATCCAGTCGACGGTGTAGAGTTCACCAGTGTCTCTTTCTGAGATTGAGCAGTGCTTAATTGGGATTCGAAGTGCATGCAGCTTTTCTGCTTGGCGTAGGTAGCTCGTGGATTTTGTGAATAGTGTTGGGAAGAGTCCTGCTGAGAGTTTTAGTGTTTGGGTAGCGTGCAGAATAGGTTGGGGTGAAAGGAGTAGGAGAATTAGAGGTGTACTTAGAGGAGACTTACGCGACTGCTTTTTAAAGTGACTGAGGACAGAGAGGATGCAGATAGCTTGTGAATTTTGTGAACGGTGTTGGCAGGAGTTTCTAGTTTAAGGGTTTCAGTATTTCAGAGTAATATGTGTCTATAAGTATTTCCAGGGAGGAATAATGTAATTGATTTCTCAGATAGAACTCCAGAATGCGACTGTCACGCGCGTTTTTCCTCCTTGGATGTTGCTTCCTGGTGTTGTCTCTGGCGAACGGTGCACCACGTCCAGATGAGCCCGTGTTCGAGCTTCCGGTTCAGTTGGTTGGTTTCCCTGTGATCATAGCTGCTGTGAGGATCACGAACTTCGTGAAGAAACTGGCATACTCATTAAACCCAGGTAAATCAGTGAATCACCGTTTCTTCATCGAAAGACAAACTACTAAAAACTAGAATAAAATCCATAAATACCCACCTCGATTAATCGAGTGCAGTACAATAAACGACTTGTCATCCATTATAAGAAACATAATTGCAAAAATAGTTTCTACGAGCACACGTGGTTTCGCTGAATAAGTGTGAGAAAGTTCAACGTTCCTCTGGCATAAATCGCCAGAAAGTTGCATCGAGCAGAGACGCGAAGAAGGCATCTAAGCATGGCACGGTAACGTGGCTTCCTCGTGGCTTCGCGCGTGAATCGAATCAACGAACGGCGAAAGCGAAAGTGTTCCACTTGTTGCGACTTCTCTGTCGGAACGACGGAATCCTGTGTAATGCCCGCGTAATTCGCTGCTGCTTCCTGAATACAAACGGAACTGAGCGTCAGTTGTAAATGCCATACGATAACAAAGCACGTGCACGTTGTTAAATTGCCCACTTTCCTGTAAATAAATATAGAAAAATGCATAGCGAGAGAAAGTGTCTGTCTAAGATTTTACTCTATGTAATATCGTGAATGCAACGATGCAAAATGCAACTGCACACGTTTCCTTTTGCATTAATGAATTTCATTAACTTTGCTAATGAGAGTGATATATTGGATTTATTTCATGCATTCAACATTAATTTTATCTTAAACCGATTCGCATCGATTTGCGTCAAAGTGGAATACCGAAGAGACGAATGCGTTATGAATTTATTTGAATATTCATAATCCAATGTAATCATATCGTTGACTCAATGAGGAATTCGAGGAGCAACACGACAGGCAAACACGCGACCACGAATGGAATCGTGTCGGAAACGTCAATCTTCGTTAAAACGAAAGTTCCAATGAAGAAGCCACGCCATGATCGCTCACCGTGCGCAAATTCTCATTTAGCAGCGTCAAATGACTGCTGCGAAGCCTGTCACTCGGATCGATGACAGAAACTGCGCCTATCGTATATAAACATTATATTCGAACCTGTATAATCCATTAACCTGACTGATCGCTGTCACTGACTGTTCTGACTACCCGTTATGGCGATCATTTCACCACTTCCATAATCACTCGAGATAAAGACAGCTTGACAGATTAAACGTCGAGGAAAATTTTGAAGCCTGACTCATCAAAGTAATCAAGGGACAGTCGAATGACTTCGAAAATGGAAATTTCATTTGAGGAATCAAAATATGAATTGAGTAGTTTAGTTATGCACGTCTGCGAATATATTTCAAGTCTAGACTCCGCAGAATTAATTGCAGAGTCGTGTTGCCGTTTATTAACCCTGCTGTCTCTCATTTCAGGGACCTACACCAACCGAGTCAGGCGAGACCTGCCCCTGCTGCACGATGAGGAAATCCTAGACGTCGGTCAGGTGGAGAAGAAATTAGTAACGGAGCTGGGTAGTAACGTTTGCGTCTACGAGAGAATTTGTGCCAAGTATGCAACTGAGACGCTGCGGAAACGTAGCAGAGAACGCGCCCTGGACTGGGACGTCGTGTTCAGGTACTATCTACCTTCTATCACTTTCAAACAGCACGATGATTAATGCCTGACTCGATCGAATCGTTAACAGTTAGTAACCCGTTTCCCTTGGCCATTTGTACGTAGCCGTACCGTCATTTATCATTCGAACTTTTAGGATACAATTGCCCCTGAAGATCTAGATTCGCTGTAAAGTGAAATCCAGCCTCTCCCCGTAAAAATAAAAACATTAGGAAATCGAAAGAATTGAGAAACAGGACATAGACACGTTTACACTATCTAATTAGCATTTCTCGAAATTTTCCTCCGCCTTTACCACAGAATGACACCGTTTCGCCTCTTTATGTAAGATCACGTCATCATTCCTGGAAGCTCGATCCTCTGCATCGATTTCTCCCGAGTCGAGATGTCATCTCCTCGAACAATTCCAGTCCCCTCGATTTACATAGAATTAGTCTTTCAAAACGTTCCTCCGCGAACCGCTGGAGCCTGTTACGTCGATCCCATTCAACGTAAGTCTGTCGATCACCCTTTTTCTCTCTCAGAGGCGATCGATCACGGTCTTGGTGAACCGATTATTAAGCAGCATCAGTGAAACAAGAGCGCTCGCGACGCTGATCGACGCAATTTCGATACGGTGCACTCGACACCGCTGCATTTCGCGACCGAGTGCATCTCGATCTCCATGCAACGACTTGCGTAACCACGACCCTGAAGTTCACGGCCCAGGGCATCGGCGACGTCGGTAACTGGTTCTCTAGCATCGTCGCGACTCGTCGACTTGTGAAACAGCGTCGATAGGAAGCTTAATAACGGAGCCCTCGTCAGTGCCTCTTGGAAAACTACTGGCCCATTTGCGCGACCAGCCGTGAACCGATGGACGTGTCCCCCCAGGTCGTTTCTTTACTCTCTTTTTACTCCTTTTCTTTGATTTCATTTATAGGATTGATTGTGATAATGTTATCAGCTGTGAGATTAAGGTGTTTCGAGAGGGAAACTTTTCTTGAAAGGTGTTGGAAGGCTTGTAGCGCTGTCTCATTACGACACTAAAATCTGTGTTGAAATTAATGGATTGTAGAAGTGTCTAATGTTCTTGATTTGTGGAACAAATTAGTACCTTATAAACTAGGGAATTTCGTGAATACTTAGCGTTCAAGTATCTTCAATTTTTGTCTCTTTAACATGTTTCTGAACCCACGTAGAATTTTCTTGTGAACGATTCTTCGCGAGGAAGGCAGTTTCACCTGCTCGTAAAATCGAAATGTAAAACCAACAAAATCCAACTCTCTCTCCGCCGAGGATCGAGTAGCTGCTGTATAAATTCCAAGAATTCCCTGATAATTCGTCGAGAATGATCGAGCCGATAAATCCTTAAAAGGGACTGGGAGCGAAGGTGGCCTCCCGTCTAATGGGCTACTAGCACTTTCCTCCAATAGAGGAGCTAATAGAAATCCGTGCTACTGTCTCTGGCAAGGGCTTTCTCGGTCCACCTTCCGACCACCTTCCACTAAATTCAGTTGTAAGTAACGCCAGCAGCAGATAGCCTTTAATGGCGGCCTCCACGACCGTCCTAATGCATCCTGATAACTCTGCTCCGATGTTTGGCCCGCCACAGGCTCCTTCGTACGTTTTACGAGCGTCTCGAGCTATCTGCTACAGATTTCCATAGGCTTATCAACGATTTCCCGACGCTGTTCACGGAGAGATGCACAGCACGTGTCATCTGAGACGATACGAGATGCCTAATCGCTTCTGTCACATGTGCAGGCAAGGTGGAACTGAGAGGCGGGGGATAGGTAGACGGGAGAGAATGTATGGGAGATTGAGGAGGCTGGGAAGTGGTCTGGAGAAGTTTAATGGAGCGTAGATGAGAGACTGAGGTGTGCTGAGTCGCTTGCAGCATCTATTGCCGCTGAAGAATAGAAGTTTGAGAGGTTCTACGGTGCTTGGAGATGTTGGTAGAGTAGATGTTGGAGCTGAGAATCAAATGAAAGCGTTGAAGTGAAGAGGCTAACAGATGGATTTTCTTGTGGGGGAGTTGGAACAGTGGGAAGCATTAGTTTCTTTACTTCGTATGTAGATGAGAGGCGAAGGGATGACTGCAATTACATTATTCAGTGGAAAGGTAGATTTCTTGTTTGTGAACTGCGTCCCAGTAAAGGAGGGATTGCGAAAAATTGTGATTTATTGCAGTGTAGGATACATTCTGTGATCCAACTCATATGTTGTTAGTGATACACACAGAATCACTTTACCCACTTCTGCCCATATTCTCCCCTTTGACCACCCTAGCCACTTTTGTCTATTTTTACTTCCATGACCCACTTTTATCCACATTACCTAGTTTTATTCATAGTACCCACATTACCTCTGCCCTATTGCCCTTTCTTCCTTACCCTTGCCCACAATACCCACTAGGGCAACCATTACCAAAAAGACAATCGCTGCACAAGAGTCAGAAGTGAAAAGAAATGAATAATATTGACAAAATGGGTAACGTGAGAAAAAGTGAGAAATTCTAAATGGTAATAGCGAAAGGTTAATTACTTAACAAGACTATTATTTACTCCACAGCCACATTTAGCATAAATTACCCATACACCGAAAGCAAATCCATGCTTTATAGACCTGCGCTTCCTGAAACGCTTCCTTGAATCTCAACACGCGAAGTACGCCTCTAAGCTCTGCGACATCCATTTAATCTCATCCTTGAACATCCAGAGAAGAGAAGAAAAGGCCGAAATCAATATTATCCAACAGTTAATCGTTCTACTCGCGCCACGTGCAATCGCGAATTTATAGTCTTAGTCCGCGGGCCTTCAACCTTGAGCATTAGTTACGCTTTCGCGTCCGCCATAAACGATCGCACTGTGAAGTAACATCGTCGACGATTCGTTTTCCAGCGAGTACAAATCATCGCCGAACCCGATGAAGGAGAATTATTTATTGAGCGTGTTCCTGGGCGACATCATAGGCAGCCCGAGGCTCTGTCATCAGCTGGCGAAACGGGGAATGGGCTGCGACGACGCCACGCTCATGGATTAACTGTAAAACCGCTATTTACGTTGTACAGAACCCGAAGTCCAGCGCAGATTGTAAATATCAGACGACGCGAACGCGCCGTTCCCTGTTCCCCTGCTAGCCCGTTAATCCTCGCGATGAATAAAGCTGCTGCAGCATCCGCGTTTCCTACACTGGGTTCGCGTTAGGTGAATTTTCGACAGCGTTAATCGATGTTAATTGGAATTGATTTCGCGTCGACTACTTAGCTCTTAACGCTACGTTACCTGATGACGAGGATCGTTGATTAATTTAACTCCTACGATGTTAAGCTTGTTACCTAATTTTGTTAATGAACGAGGGACTAGTTTAAACTAGGATATTAGTGAAGGTAATAAATGGTGGGAGTTGTACGAATTTTGTTAGAGTAAAGATATGAAACTATGCCATTTATTAGTGCTATGTTAACTGGTAAATAAAATTGTTTAATCAAAATTCATACACGACTTTTGAAACTCTTGGGAGGGGCACGGATGTGTCGGAGAGTGCTTGTGACGCACACGCGTGGAAAATGGGCATCCATGTAAGTCCGCGAGGTGAGAGTAGCTCGCGATGACGCTCCTTCCTACCTACGCCTCTTTGGCCGAGTTTGTGCACGAGGAGGAACAGTTTCGAAGAAAGTTCCAGTTGCCCGTGGAACTGTGACACGATCATCCGCGAAACGAGGCACTCTCTAGTTTCGACTTCAGCCTTGAACGCGTCCTGCGATAAGAAAAGTTACCGCTAAGAAAATATACGAGAAGTAAGTTCGCCGCGTCGCTTGCTCTCGCGATTTCTTCTGAAAAATGGTGGAAAAGTACGGATGATTGGTTCCGGTAACGTGTGACAGTGAACGTAAACGAGGCACTTGAAAAAGTATCGAGGATTCTGGAGCGCCAGCAGTGAGAAACGAAACGGTACAGAGAAGATTGACGTTCAATTTCGATGGCAGAAGCACAGAGTCACGCGATGATATTCAAATTCATCCTTATTTATTCCCTTCTGCGTGACGTGAGCGCCAAGGATCAGTCACAGACGATTCCCCAGAAAATTGATGGCTCTCCCTGCGATTTCGATGGTTCTCGAAACGATTACGATGCCCTGGATTTATTGCTGTGAGTATAGAAATTGTATTATTATTGACAGTAAAGAACAGACGTTTGTACGACTCGTCGCGTAGGTGTATCGATGAACTGGCTCGCGATCTAGTAGATCGAGAAAGCGGGAGACAGACAAGTGGAAGAAGTCAGTGGAACGGGTCAGCAGGCAGACAGATCTCCTTTGGGGATATGCTTGCGAGTTTCTTTAATGAGGGCACGTTGGTATGTTACAGCTGAGATGCAGTAAATATAAATTTTATTGGAATTTGGATTCTGGATTGGATATTATAGCAATAGCTCATGCAGAAATTTTAGTTACTATATTATATTAATTAGGAAAATTGCAGAAGTTTCATAGCGATGGTAATTCTAAAATAGTACTGCTTTTGGGTCATTTTCACTGTAACCATAGCGTTCAAGAATTCCTAGATACATTAACACAAACTTTAAAAAATCCTCTATATCCAAGGAAAGGAACACAATTTCCCAGTTTCCCAGAGCTTTTCTACTTGCAGCCACAGAGCCCTTTTCCAGCGCAAACGACTTCCAGCCACTACCAACCAAATGATCCGTCGATATCAGGCGTAGCTTTAAATCCTTTGCCAGGATTCCAGCTAAATCTTCTCGATGCTCTGTCTTCGATATCCCGACACGACGACTACAAGTGTATACCCAGGATTCTCTGTGAAATGGCGAGTGGAAAACTTCCTGGACGATCCTTAGGCAAACAGTCGTCCGGTTTCTTCGAATTCCTTGGAAAGAACAGCTTCACAGAGTATGTTATATACTTTGGCACCTTTGACATCTCTTCATTCCTATGAAACGTCGATAATACCTGAATTTGATTCCTCGTTTCGCCTGCATTTCAGATGGCTGACCAATTTCGACATCGCGGGAACTTCCCCTTTGCTGAACTTTGGCAGAGCCATGATACTCGGATATAGCAACCGAGGGAATTCCCTGGCGTGCTACAGTGCGTTCCCAAAATGTCCAAGGGACCCAAATGGGCTCGTTCATTATTTGAATACCTATAACGGAGGGTTCTTTCGACTTTTCAATAGGGCACAGGGTGGAAAATATCGACATGGAGGTTTGCATGGTAAGCACATCATTTTAGGAACCTCTAATATTTTTTACTTCAATTACTTTTGCTACTTATACCTTTAAAATTTTATTTCAGAGAATTCTCCAGCTCCAGCACAGAGGAAAATCATCACAGACATTTCTTTAAAACCCAATCCCAACGAAATTCACTTCCCAAATTACAAGCACTTGATAAGTGACTGGGAGAAATCGCGACCTCCCACGTGGGGGAAAATCCAGGTTCCATTTTTCCCTCACGAGAAGCGTTTCCAGAGACCTCAGCACGGGAGCCACTCCAGATTTCGGTTTCCCTGAATCTGCGATTTGCAAAGGCGACCACCTAGCTCGAGGCGTCATTTGAATAAAACGTTCAAATATCGGTGATAAACGTCCAGTGGCAATTCTCCAGCGAGACCATTCTCCGACCGCGGCGAGCAGTAAATTTACACCTGACACGGAGAACTGCTCGGAAAACTTGCCTCTCCAGCCGTCGTCGTTTATTCCATCAGTGGCGGTTCCCATCAGGCATTTTCTATCCACCTGTACGGGGCCGTGTTCATAAACAGGAAGTCCCGAGCCGCGGGTGAACGCGATGTTACTGGCGCAGATGCCATTTGTGGAAGCAGCATGGGGCGCCGTTCGAGCACCGACAAGTTGTCCAATGAATCTGCACTCGAGCATGAGCCACCGCTTTATGTCTCAGTTACATGCGCCAGTAAACTGTATTTTATCTTGGTTCGATTTCCCGCTTAGATACCCGGCGCGAAATAACGACGCCGATCCTCTGGAAGAAAGGGAACGAAACGGGGACGTTCTTGGACATTCTATGGTACGTGTACATAACGTTTGTTATTATTTTGTTAGTGTGTTATTCGTGAGAATAAATTATGCCCCGAGGCTCGGGGAGAGTATTCCAAGCGGCGTTTGGCGTAAAATAAATTAAATCGTCGGAGAGCTTCGATTTTATGCCCACTTTGTTGAAGAGCGCGGTTAGTTTCTTGATAATAATTAAACGAGAGGAGCTGTAAATGTCATCGTGGTTGGGAACGCGACCTGCCCCATGGAAAAACAGTCGGTTAAACAAACGTATTCGGAAAGTCACGCTTTCACGCGTCGCTTATTGCTCCCCTGTGATTGTTCACCTGCGGCAGTTTCACGAATGATAATTTTTTCCGACGTGTGATCATTTTTCAAACCGCGGCGAGGAACGAGTCAGCAATAATAGGTTGTGTTTACCACCTTTCCCGCGGGACAATGAATTAAATTATGCAAGAGAAGATAATGATATGTTACGGTCAAGTCGGTAGTTCGTTATCCGAGGGGATGTTAGCGTAACGAATTACAGAAATAGAATAAAAATAGCACGAGGGGCAACCCAAGACGCGCGATATTCTGTTAAAGAGGATTTCCATCCCCTTGTGAAACACTAAACGTCTGTACCACACCCTACCCTGAAACGTAACCAGAAAATTCACGCATACAGTGATCCTTCGAGGAAAGAAGTAAAAAGGAGAGAAGGGCGGGAGGTCGAGGGAAAACGGAAAAACGAGAGACGTAACGTGTAATTATTTTATCCTTTCTGGCGTGTAATTCGAGGCGTGCTCGCGTCGAGGAGAGCTCGGTGGTTCGAGGGGGTAGAAAGCTGGTGTCGGCCGCGGCGGTTGCCGTAGCCCGAAGGGCCGTGTGGCTAGGACAAGGCCAAATAGGGTGCAACTGACAGCGAAAGACAATTAGCCTTCTGATACATCCGATGTCGCCTAAAACGCGTCGCATAGATTCGCTACGCGCCTCTGAAACACCGTTCGATGGGGCCTAAATACTTTAGGGGGACCAATTGTTCCTGCCCACCGAACTGGACCGCCCTTCGACTTGGCCTCCATCGTCTCGTGTAATTGAACTTTGTCTCTCGGTGATACAGAAAACGTGTTTTAATTGGTGGAGGAGATATCCTAGATTTTTAGTAGATTATAACGTTTCTGTTGGGACTGCTGTAATAGATAAATGGGAGGGATGATGCTAAAAAAGGAGGAGAGGGAAGAGAAAAGAGAAGAGGGGTGAGTTTCGTTCTGGGTCTGCTAATGGATTTGCTAGTAAGCCTACCTACCTGTGAGTTGTAGTGAGTAAACTTTGAACTTGAGAATAGTTAGGTGAGGTCAGGGGTCGTATTTGCATGTTTGGGTAGCGGTAAATAATTTTTTGAGAATTTTTTATAAAATAAAAGCTACTCAGAATCCTCCTCCTCTTAGTATTCTTAGAATTACAGACAAACCTAAAGACATAATGTTAAAGGCACCCTCACCTTGCCTCAGCCTTAAAAAATCCTAATCCATTTCCAAGCTAATCTCTACATCATCCCTAAATTGAACTCTCCTTCAACTATAATTTACTACCAATTTCATAGCACCTACGTGCCATGTCGTCCTCCCCTCGCAACAGAACCCCCACCGCGCAGATGAATTCGAAGCTGAAAAACAATCCTCGTCAAAAAAGGGAGGGTGGATCGTCTGAAATTGAAGCCACAAATCAAGGATAAACGGTTAACAAGCTCGCCAGGACTCGATACCGCAAAGGACTCGCGACGACACAGTATCGGGCGACATAGTTCTCCTAATCTCGCTCTATTAAGGGCAGCATTATTTTCCGTGGTAGACATCAAAGAGGATTTCCCGCGGGCTCATTGTATCGCGGCGATAATTCCTCGTTATTAGGAGCGCGCCAGGGGCGCCGTTGGTCTCATGTCGGCTTACCACACCCCAAGCGCGTCGAAACAAATCCTCCCGAATTGGGAGCCGATGCAAAGGAGCTCCTTCGACGGCGATACGCGCCGCGCCCCTAACAAAAGGACCAGAAAGGAGGAATGCACGAGGGGGACGCGATTGTCGCGGGTAATCCCCGTGAAAAATGCGACGCAGGTGAACGACCACCGACCAGGTGAGACTGAAATCGAATTTTCCGCCGCGGCTAATCAAGCGCCCTTGATCATTTCGAGCACCGAAATAATTGGGGTCCTTTCAGGGGCGAGGAAGGCGGGGACGATGGTCTTTCTAAAGATGAATTTGGAGGGATTAAATGTGTCTGATTATTTGCGGTTTATATCACTTCGCTTTTCGTACGTAGAAAACTGGGAAGAATCTGGGTGCACGTGATATTTTTTCTTCAATTTATCGAAGTATTGATGTTCATACTCTCAGTGAAGAGTAGGGCCAAGAGAAAGTAATCAGACTAATCTGTATCATTCAGGAGATTAAGAAAGCAAAGGAAGCAAAGCTCCAATATGAAGTGGAATCGAAGGTTCACTTAGGGGGTCCAGGAAATTAGTAGGATCCAGGGGTCCGAGTTAATCAAGGATCAATAACACGGGACACCGATCTCGACCAATGGAATAAGACATAAATTCTCTGGCATTCCTACCCTCCGTTTAACCATAAAACACCGTCCACCTTCTATTTAGCTATATATTTTTCTCCACGAGCGCTCCACAATGGGCCAATATCGTTCGCTCGTAATATACCAGACTGTCCTTTCCTTCCCGATGGACTTTTCAATTTAGAGGCATCTTTGTCACCAAGTGCTCAGGGACAGCAATTCGCTGGACAAAAGAAGCCGACCGTAGATCTCCGACGCTGAGAACTGGCTACCCCCGTCCCCTCGCTTGATCGACAGAATAATTCGGCGGGAATGAAAATTCACGTCCCCCGTCCGCGTTTCACGATCACGAGGCTCCTGGGGGATCCGTGACGGTCAGGCCAGCGCGGATAAGTGGATATCATGAGGGAAGGAAAATATCCCTTCGGGTTCATTGTCGTGGCCACGCTGAGATTTCCTCTCGCCCTTTTAAAACGCTGAATCGCCTATCGCCAAGACGAGCCCCCTTTGTCGGACGAGTGTCGAACCGTGGTCTGATCGATTGGCCCTTATTGGCTGGAGTTTAAATCCTTCTGGTGGTTGGTTTTACTTTCGAGGGGAGGGATACGTTTTGGAGCGTGAGTTGGTAGAAGTAGTGTTGGTAGAATACAAGAGTTTTGGAGTTTATACGATGCACCTTTTTCCGTGCAGTGCACGATGCACTTTATGTTAAGTAATTTTTTAGTAATTGTGAAATTTAGAGTTCTTAGTATTAAAATTCCAAGTTTGCAAGCATTGCATCTTCGAAGGGTTAAAAATCTGGCAATTCCCCTTACTTCAGATGATGCTTTTTTCTATGTATTCGATGCACAGGGTGACCCGGATGGTTTCCCATTAAAAATGGGAGTCACCTATTCCCTTTATCGGATCCTCAAACAGCGATCCTCCCTTTAAAACACGGCAGGCTGATCCAGCGGATAGGCTTTCAAATCGTTCATAAATAAAGCATCGAGCTGCGGGTTGCGTCTCGTGCAACGTCAGTCAGCCACGTTGATTGCAGCATTGAGGACACGTGTCGCGGATCAATCCTCGGTGCCGCGTGTCAGTATTTTCGTATCATCGCCCAAGGGTGCCTCCGACTTGCCCTCTTCGTCTCCTTTCATCCCCCTCGCGCATCCCTTAACCAACCGCCCTTTTGTGGCGGATTCGAACGCTTGCGTCACGAGAATACCGAGAGGCCCTGTCCCTTATCCTTCTCTCTTCTCTACGCCCCCTACTACTGGCCCTTCTTTTTTCCTTTAAAACGACTAGACGACGGCTTTAATGCGACAGGATTATGCGGCCGCTTGGTAGCTCCGGATTTTCCTCGAGATTGTCACGGATAAAGGGCTCGCGAGCAAACAGGGGGCAAAGGACACTCGCCGATTATCGACACTTCCTCGCTCCGTGGGGCTGGTTTTTTAATTAAAGTATCAACCGAGCGAAGCTGCTGGCTTTCTCGTTCGCGCTGCCCCTGGACTCGGTTGATGGGAATTTAAGGACGTGTCGGAGTTCAAAGAGCTCGGAAATGAAAAAATCTGGGGAGTATTGGTCGCAGAAATTTTCAAAGCGGGAAAGGAACCTATTACCTCTCATGTTACTGTGCGGTATATTCCAGGCATCTCTAAAGTTCAATTACCAAACATCAGTATTAATTAAAGAATTCTCAGACCTCTACTAACTCCTTATCTACTAATCCAAGATTTATATTCAGTCATCTAGTCTTACCAATCCCAGACATTACCTCCAAATTCAGGGTCAGACAACATTCACTCCAATATTCAAGTTTCTTCATATACATTTCTGTGCCCTGCTACCTTGATCTAAATTAAATTGCCTATGTTGACCACTTCTAGTGATCACAAACACTGAGAAGTAGTCCTGGCACTCGAAAACATGACATTCCAGGAAGATCAGACTACTCAGGAGCGTTTCCAAGTCGAAGGAGAAGGAGACCAAAGCGAACATCTCGTAAACAGAAGTTCGCGTGGTCCCTGAAGGCGCCCTGCTCGCGAGCCATCCTGCTTTGGCCCTCCGCTAGATCAGAGATGTCCGTTCCGCATCGCCGAGGGCTAATTCGTCCTCGAGGACGTTAAGCCAGCCGCGAGAGTACAGCTAGTTTCGTCGATGTTCTTGCTGCCCTGGCTTTCTTTCGAGATGCGGTTTACGGAGTGTACGAGTCGCTCGTTTCTGCTCGGTTGCGGCGTAAAAACCTGATGCGCGCCACTTACTGGCCGAAGGAACCGCGGAAAACGCGTAGGGAACTATCGGTTTTGCGTTCCAACGCGGAATCGTCGTGCTTCTTTGGGAATTACGCAATTATGTAAAGTGACGGTTTTGTCGATTCGTACGGTTGCTTTTCCGCGAGACTTCTTACTGGAGATGATGATAGTGTACTGCGATCTTGAAGGCAGAATCGTGGGGGAACTAGTGTTTAGTTCTTCTGCGTGCAATTGTTGGTACCCAGTAGTTTCTTTCGTATCCATTTTTTTAGATTAATTGGATTGAATTAAGAAAGAGATAGTGTTAGACTTGGGTACAGTTTGAAAGAGAGAGAAGCTGTACATTAGGAGGGCCCTTAAGAGAGGAAACTTCTAAAAAATCTATGGTAAAAATGATGGTAATGATTCTTGCATTCTATTCTAATCAGATAATTCTATTTTAAATTCCCCATGACTACTCAATAATTCACAAAGCGCATCGCGATAAGGAAAAGTCAACGAAAACCGCGCAATTATCGATTCAAGCGCCCTATGACCCCGCGGTTGCGACTCCGAGGGCTCGCCCCGTTTTCCCAGTGTTTGATATGTACATAGAGCGTATGAATCATAACCAGAAGGTATGCTGAGATGTGATTATACGGTGTCAGTGGCGTACGCGATACAAGGAGTCCCGCACTTTGCGCCACGGTGTATTATTAAGCTGACAATACGCGGCTGGTTAGGGGGTTCGGTCTGCGGCTGGCCCGATGGGGGTCGAAATTCAACTCCCATACATCATAATAGAAGAGGACGCGTGCGAGGCAGGACCTGCCTGTTTAAAAAGTGCTATAATTATACGGCTCTCGCTGTCAATGGCCCGACGAAAATCAGCCTGCTCGAGAGCTGGACTCTCTCGTTGCCCTTTCCTGTTTCATCCCCCGCGACGCTCGACGCACGTTTCACTTTTCTGCCGTCTCACTCGACCGCCGCTGTAATTGCAACGTTCGAAACGGTGACACCTGGACCCGACCTGTGACACCACGCACCATATATTGACTTTACGAGGTGAAAGTTTGAACGGCTGTTTCCCCTGTCGCTGGAAAACGTCGCCGGATGAAGTCGCGAGCTCCACACGCCGCTGTCACGTCGGGGCTGATTGATATTACACGGGATGCTATCGGAGTTACCGATGCTACCATTGTAAAGTAATTCTGAAGCGACAATGTTGCGTCTGTATGTTACTGGGTATTAATCAAGGGAATGTGGGTGTTTCGAAATGAAGAGGGTGGCTACTTTATTGCGACAAGATTAGAAATAAATTGCATAGTCTACCGAGAATGTACTGTTCCATTCCTGCGCTCAGAAAAGCGATACAAAGTTATTAAAACTGTCAGCTAAAAAATGGTGAACAAAAAATGCCACCGTGATTAATATGAAAGATTTTGATGTTATACAATTTCTGTTGAATAAAAGTGGCAGGTGAAAGTAGTAATTCACGAAACTCCATTAACTTTTGTAGACCGGGCTCGCAAAAAAATATCGCACACCTGTTGAAAGGAAGTCCTAGGTCCGTGTTAAAGGAGACCCTACCATTTTTGCAGTCATGGAGTAATAACTGATAAAAGTCCATTGGCCTTTTGACCGCTGGAAAATTACCACAAAGACAAATTCTTAGCGAACCAGTCGGGCGATCGTGATTCCCTTATCTAATCTAATCGGCATTGCCGCGTGTAATATCGGCGCGTATTATTTGTCTGAAATACGCGCTATCTATGACGATAGAAATTTCACGTTCGATCCGAGTCAGTGTCAGACCCCTCGACTGCCATTAAAATATTAAATTGTCATAAATCAGTCAAACTACTCGATAGGTAGGCTTGGGTACATTACCAGCTTTAGTATTATCAATATGATCACTTAAAAGCAGCTAAGAACTTACAGAATGTAAAGAAAAATATTCTACATTATTCTACAGTGTTTTTACACTACACACTACACACCACTATCCTACGTTTCTCTTTATCATGTCGACAAATAATAATAGACATTGTAAAGACTCACTTCCAAAGGGGTTGAAGCTCGATCAATCCCCAAAGCGAAAGAAGGCAAGCCTCTAGGACACAAGCGTCACGCGTAATTGCTCAGAGCAACGAACAACCCCCCTGTATGCGTCTTCGCTTTTTATCACGGCAATTAATATCACTTCATATCCCAGGCAAGTCGCAGCCACCGCGCATAAATTCGAGTCGCTCGAATAATTTCGTACATAATTCAACCCTTTCCGCCATAAGTCACTGGCTCGGTGGCGTGTCGGCGAGATGAGTCGTTTTACGGTGACTTACTGGTATGCTAATGACGAGCACGGATGCAAATTCGGGGCGTTAATCGTCCTTTTGAACTAGATCAGGAGCGACACGCGAATTCGACGCTAAGGAATAGGGCGGAGCCCAAGGAAAACTGCGAAATTCAAAACTTTAGAAAAGATAATTACTTAGCTCGCTAAAATTCTTATCACCTCCTGAGCAAGCACTCCTTCCGGTTTTTCTATTTTTATCAGAAGAAGTGACTCACGCTCTCTCTGCACAAAGAAATACGCGAAAACTGCAATGAATAATTTGAAGATTTCCCCATTTTTTCCTCACGAAGAGAATGCATCACGCGATAACATTTTATCTATAACCTCAGAGTAGATGGGACAAAGGAGCAATATTTTCGTAGAATTTCCTCAGAACACCTCCCGAATCTGTTCTCGAGCCAGGAACATTGGCGCAGCTGTTAAACCTCCTCGAAATCTCCGACGATTTTTCCATCAGCAGGAAGAACTCTTGGCAACGTCCTTGGCTGACGATGAGCAAACGCCACAAGCACTGTGCCCAGGGTTATTCATGCTCCTCGGTCCTTACAGCTGTGCCAATGCGCTTCACAGAGTTACGCTTCGCGGCGTTATACAACGATTATTGCACACCTTCGCTCTCCTTTCCTTTTTCCGATCGAGTGGAAACGCAGAAGCCAGAGGCATTAGTGCGACGAATGTTCTTGCTTTTGGCTCGACTTTGAACGCTTTTGGCGAAGGAGCGTACCGAGTCATTATCAATTTATGAGTAGGATAAAAAAGTGATGAGAGAGATTTGTAAACTGAAGATTGAAGTGCAGTGGAATGTACATTATTTAATATATTTTATATGCTACATAAAATGTAGGTGTATATTTCGTTTATTTTAGTGTAAATGTGTACGTAGTAAGAATTGTGTAAAAAATACTTCGAACTTTGATGTCTTCTTCAAACATATGTGCTTGATAAACTGGAGTATTATAACTGAATAAGCACCTGATATCATGTGCACGACGACCTTGCTATCTACTCCATAGGCATTACTTCATAGCACTGTATGAGTCATTCCCCTTCTTGATAAGGGAACGTGCTGAGGCATATTATTACAATTTCCACGTCGAAGCAAAGTTAATCGACATATGAATGCTCTCAAATTACACCTACTAATTCAAAAAATAAATATAAAACTCGTGTTTCCTGTTTATTCCCGTTTCCTCGCACAAAATGCAACCATTCCATAGGAACCTACTCTCATTATATAAAATATGACTTAGCATTTGACTAGCATGCCCAACAAAGTAGCAAACCCTTCACTTCATAATCCCCCCGAAAATTAGTCCCTTCCAAATCAGAGGACAAGTTGAGTGCTTCCCCTGGCAATCCATCTCCCACACGTTTGACCCTCTCGATCCTCGCATCGATCCAGCTCTGCAAATCTCCGAAGCGTCCATAAATCATCCCTCGACCCCGTGTCGACACATCGAGCGCGATAACCGGGGCATTTGGACGGGTGTAGGCACTTGATCGAGGGCAAAGCGTCGAGGAAGGAAGCGGCTCGAGCGATCGTTCGCGCACAGGTGTGCGTCACGCTGGCACGCGCGTTCTCGCGCGTTAACAGAGACGCTCGCGCCGTCGCTCGCGCCGCCGCTCGCTCGCTCGTATCGCTAGACTGCCTGTCGCCGTGGCTTTATCGCCTTTTTCCCTGTCCCCTGCTCCCTCGCGACGACTATCGTCGTCACGGCGGCCAGCAGCGGGCCGATAATGTGATTCATTCCTCTCGGCGCGCGGTAAATCAGCCGCTGCTGGGACAGGTTCCCGTTACCAGTCGCGAAAAAGTTCAACTGCTGGCCTCCGTCACCGCATTTCGTGAATTTTTCAGCGCCTTCGGCTGCCTCGGCACCGCAGCCTGCCTAACTTCTCGCTTTGATAGCTTTTGTCGTATGGGGAAGACAGCACGGTGAGAGAAAAGTTTGTAATTGGAGTTTACCTGACGGAAAATTTTTGGGGAGAATATGTGTCGAGGAGAGATACAATGTTTGATGAAACAAGTTGGGTCTGATGAAAGAGAAATGCCTGGGGTGATTCTGTCATTATAAAACGCACTGGAATTGAATTGCATGCGTTGGGGTGGTTATGTAATGACGGAGAATTCTTGGTCTATGTAATGCAGTTTATTAGTACGGCAGAACCTCGATTAAGGGACCCTTGATTATATATATTCTCTGTTATTTAATGTCCTGATTACTCGGTAAATTAATGAGAAGTAGTAAGTCATTACTTACGTAGTATAATGAAAGTAGTGTCCACTTAAATCATGATTTACTAATGGTCTGATGAAATTTAGAAACTTAGGCATCGGAAAAATACTGTACCTATTGGGTCTCAGACCTATAGACCGAGATTATACTATATACTAATTACTAATGTTTAGGACTTATTAGAAGAAAATTCAGATAAGCTAAAATACACAGAAATCTAAGGGGATGGACTCACATGACTCAGCCCTGTTTTCCAGACTATTTTTCGTGAAAGCCTCTCGTACAGGGAGAAAATCGCCGACATTATCGAACCTTTTTCGATAAACGTTAACTATGCAACGGCACTTTTTACCACGTCGTTGTTTGCGGAACCGTGGATAGACACGTGCATACGTTTGAAAAACTCCATGACTCATGACTCGACCTTATCGCGTCCACGGAAGCCATTTGCGCGTTCTTTCACCGCGAATCAAATAGGTGTTTTCCCTCTTATCTATCGACTTTTTCAAATAATTGTTACACTTAGTTAATCCCCTGCTGTTTTTGCTTTCCCCTGAATAACCGAGTTTCATCAGATCAGGTAACCGGAAACGAAAATAGAATCATATAATAATAGACGCGCAATTGAATTCTGCGGCACAAAGGGGAAATCAAAGGTCGATTTAATAGAGCCTTTGTCATACAAGTTACTCACTATATTTTAATGTTACGGCACGTACGCTACATTGAATCATTGTTTGCTTGCGCGTGACCGGGTTTCCCACTTCTGGGGCATGTAGAAACGCCTCCACCTGACGTTTACAGGAAATATGTAACGACGCGCAGGTCTGTTAAGCTTCGATTCGAAAGACAAGAGTCACGCTCGTTTACACAGGGAAACATTTGATCGCAAACCGCTCATACTAAAATTCTCAAAGATTCATAAGTATCTAGACCACTAACTGCACCTTAACCAATATTATATTATCAAAATTAAAAATTAGTACCCTACCCTTTTCTGCCTTCCCCTAACTCCCTCTTATCGCCTCAATTAACAAGCAATAAAATCCTTCGAAACCAAAGCGGACAAAAGACTGCTTAATTTTTCACCCCCGTTCACATCCCAAATACACGAATCACACGTACCTAGCCACTCCATTCGACGAGCCCCCCGATTAGCATTCACGCGGTTCATGCGATCCCCCTGAAACACGCAGTGAAAAAAGGCAACGACACCGCAAACACGCGGCGTGGAGGAACAAAAAGCGAATCTCCCACGCGAGTCAACGAGCCGCGCCTCGTGCGCGCGCGGCCGCGACCCAGAGCCCTGGCCCCGGAACAATTAACGCTGCCCCTGGGCCCCATTCTTAAATTCCACGCCGTCGAGCTCCACACCGTCCTGCTCCGAGCTCATTTTCCGCGTGGCTGGCCGACGCAACTCGCTCGCGATTCTCGCCTTCCCCGCGCTTAATATTCGCGGCTGGCTCGTCCATAATTCACGGGCCAGAGGGTCGCCGATAAAGGGCTAACCGAGCGAGCTGCTAACGCCTGACACGCGCCCCGATTCCAAGCACGCCCCCTCATTGTTTCCTTCTTCGACGGCCGTGTCGTGGCCGAAGAAAACCGCGAGCTGCCGCCTCGACGCAGCCTCATCTCGCCGAGCGGATTTCCGCCGCCTGGCCGACTCAATGGATTCTCGATTTAATTTCTCCCCTCGGTGGATTACGCGTTATTGCGTGTTCCATTTACATCGGCTATTATACCGCTGGTTTAAAATACCGCGCACGCTCTGGGGTTATATTAATAACGATGATGGCGCGGCGATGATGACGATGATGGGGATGGAAATGCTGGTGATAGTTTCCAGGGGTGAGGCTGGTGAAGGGAGTGAAATTTCAATGTGATATGAGAATTTTTAGCGAAGAGGATGTATGTGAGGAGTTTTGAGTACACTTGGGGTGTGGTGAGAGGATAACATCTCTTTTTTAATTATTGGCATAGAGAAAAAGGCAGTAATTAAGTGTAATCGTTAGAAACAATTCAATTGTTAAAGTTCTATAATAAAGAAGCCTTAAGTACTACATACTCACCTAAGTATTTCCTTTTCTACTTGATGGAACTTGAACCTGACATGTATCCGACTTCTACTTCTACCAGAGACTGTTACCTCTTAAATAGATCCATAGACAAGCCAGAAGTCGTTGGCTCCAGCTGACACGACTCCAGGCCGCAAAAAGCAGAAGGTTCATCGACGCGTGGAGGGGCGGGGGTATCGAAGAGGGGGCGATCGCGGGGGATCAAACTGTTCCGCGAATGTATGCAAATAGAAATGTAATCTGGTGTCAGCGGCGCGACCAATAATGTCAATCAAACGCACTGGTGGCCGAAAGCCAACAATGGGGAATTGGCGAGCGAGTATATGGCCCAGAGCGAATATGCAGTATGTAAATGTTGTCATATCAATGGGGATCTGCATATGGATGCAGAAGGCAGATATACACCGTGGCTAGGCCCGGTGACACGCGCGCCTCGCCGACATGTGCACTTGGTTTAACCCGCCGTGGACCCTCCTCGTTTCTACTCGTCATTCTCCTCGTTACCCGCCACCCACCCACGCGTTTACCCGTCGATACCTTCCACCCACTTTTATGCATCGAACGACACTCGTTTGATGCAGGCACCGAATGCATGAAATTTCGCGAATTTATGCCGATCGCCTTTGAATGCTTCATGAGATGCTTGACAGGGGAAACGGGAGCTTAAGAGCAACCCCTTTCAGGTGATAATCGATATTTGATCGTTATATGCAGAGGCTCGATTAAGACCTCCCATAAGTATCTAATAGTGTAAACTTATTTAAAAGAGGGTTGAGAAATCACTAGAAAGACAATTGAAAAAAGTGCATAGCAATTCAGTGACACTACTTTTCCTAGAGATAAAATACATGTAATTTTTAGTCACACTCATGGGGTGTCCTAAGCCCCAGTACAATATTTCCAAGGGTGTACAATTAGTATTTACTGTTGAGTACTCGCTATACTCTCACCTCTGCACGGATGGCTGCAATTTCAATCCCTGACGAAACCGATTCGTTCTTATTAAGTATGACACAGTACACCCTCGTCGCAAGCGGATTGCCAGCTCCTAATCTATGGCCCGATCACGCGACGGCGTCTTAGGGCCACCACGAGACGCGGGGCAGGCCGTCGTGTCGGACAGGCATCGGAGGTTGATTGGTTTGCGGTTGCATCCCTTAGTAATGAGGTCCACAGATGGCACGTCTCAGGAAACCCATTAGGCCGATTCTAAACACCGGAACCACTCCGCGCTGATCGATACAGATTAACCGGAGCGCGAAGCCTCTCGAGGCGGTCAAAGATTATCGAAATAAATTATCGGCGATCGCCAATCTCGGTAATCCCCCTGAATCTGTCACAATCAATCGCTGAAGTCATAGTCTTCCAAGTCGACTGTCTTTGGATTTCGAGCGAGTATCTTCCGAGGGTAAATATGGTTCAGAACTCTGGAGGATGGCTTGTGCAATGTCGCGTGAGGTTTCTGGATTTGTTGAAGCGCTGGTACGATGGAGATTGTAAAATTTTTGGAGCAGAAAGTGTCTCTGCGATGGAGACAGTGAATGAAGTCGCTGCGATAGCGATTCTCGTCGGGTTTAATGTTGCGATGCTGTATGGTGTATGAAAATCGGGTTTCTTGAGAATGCATGAATTTAGATGTCGAGGAATTGTGTCGGTGGTGCATACTGAACTTTCTGGGAGGTAGAAGAGCTTTCGAATGACTGTTTTCATCGATCACGTGAATTCTGTTGCTTTGGAATGTGACTGGGTCCTCTTGAGTCGACTACTTGTTCTAGATAACTTCTATCGTTATTATGATATCAAATTTTGAAGATTAGAGTGTGAGATAAGCCGATGATGACGCGTGGAAGGTCAGTATTTTCGCAAATGACAGAGTTATATTTTTTTAGATTTTTAGATAAGGAGAGTAATGTACATAGTACAATCTATACTTTATCATATAACTTATGGCACGTGTAAGTGACTCATGTGGGAATATCATCGAACATTCCACAATTCTGTGCAACAGTACTTACATATTGATTGCATTCAATGTTGCAAGACATTTCTCCTGAGATAAATTGATGCAACTTCTTCAGCAAATTCATTTCATAATTTCTAATATCTACTTATGTTTTATGTCTTCTACATCTGATTATAATCTATAGGACTACTGGGAGATTCAAGGAAAGGGAAACAAAAGGGAATAGAGAGAAACAAAATGCGCTGAAAGAATCACCCGAACGTTTTCTTATACTTTCGGCGTGTTTCACATTTATTCAATAAAAAAAAAATAATAATCAAGTACAATAATGGTACGGCGACATATAATGACACCGCCGCAATCGACGTTGCATAACGTTTACGATATATCGATAACTATATAAAAGTGAAAAAATCTGTACAATGAAAGACATGCGGGTAGCGAAGAGATGCCCCCGTCCCTTTGCGAACTCCCAATGGTCGACGCTACGCCTTACGAAGAGCGTCGGTGCGCGAATCCCGATGGAGGTGTCAATAGTGAAAGCATAAGAGAAAGAGAGAGTGATGAGGGGAAAAAAGATAAACATAAAAAAGGGTGGGAAGAAAAATGATATAAAAAAGGGGAAGTATGGAACAAAGGCGCCGCGACACGACTTCGAGGCGCCACGTCGACCGACGGTCGGGCAGCGGACGCGAGAACAATTCGTAAAAGTAATCGACCATGGGGAGTGATAATAATTACAAAATGTTAAGATTACAGAATAATAATAATAATATTAATAATAATAATAATATTCAGATAATAATTCAATCCATGTAATAGATAATAGATAATAATAATAGATAATACACGTTCGCGTAGCACTTAAAATCATACTCAATAAAATTAATAACATAAAAAAATTGTCATAAACTAAAATCAAAAGTAATCAATAACGTATGGTCTGTAGTGACTTATAATAACACAGCATCGTATCATCTGGCTTCGTTCCGTCCTCTGATCGTTGGTCCCGCGACTCGATTCTCTAAGTTTTAATTTGGGATGAACGAAGATCCACCCCCGCATTGCGTGAGCCGAGGGACCAACGATCGTCGGGCAGACTCGTGGCCGTACGTTCGTTAAAAAGTAAAGAACCTCGACGGAAACGAAGAGAGGAAGGTGCAAAGGGAAAGCAGCGTGGAGGAAGGAGAAAGACGGAGCGAGAAGAGCCGAAAAAAGAAGCATATCTGAAATTATATGGCATTTCTTCTTGTTCTCTTTCTTTTTTTTTTTTTTCAATGCAAACTCGAGGAGCTAGAAGTCTCTTTGCTCCTCGGTGTAGCTACTTAGACCAGCTTGAAAGTCTAGGCCTGAGACTCGAGAAGAAAAACGATTGGAAAGTAGAGTGACCAGGGAAGTGAAGGCGGAAGAAACTGGTAAGGAAAAGGTGGAAAGAAAACGAGCGTCGAAGAACAGAAATCGAAGAAAAAATAAAACAAAATAAATTAACGGTACCGCTCTTTTCTCGCTTACATGCGACCTAAAGGGGGCTCTGTGTTTTTTTTTACATAATATACGATATACTTGTAAATAACATATCACGTGACCGCCGTACATCTTCCGTTCAATCACTCGCATCGGGACAGTCGTCGAGCGAACGAAAAAGCCGCGAAAAACTGTAAAAAGGAAAGAGAGAAAGAAGTCCCATTGTTACGCGTACGTACAGACTCTGTGTACAAGTAGAAAAATCTTGTCTTCGTCATCCTTTTTATCTCTCTTCGTTTTAGCTCTAAGTACCTCAAGCGTTGTGCAACAGCTCGCAATATCATCGATTCCCTCCACGTTCGTTTATTTGGTCGCTTCTTTGGATTGGTCAGCTGGACGAAATTTCGTTTTTGTCTTTTTCCTCTTCAAAATATATATATAGATCTGTATATCTCTCTCCCCCGTTTCGCGCGCGGACCCACGCCTCCCCCGCCAAGCGTTATACAATATTAATATATATATTTCTCTTTTCTCTTTTTGTTGGTCTCTATTTCCTGCGTCTTTCGTTCGCTGTTCGCTCCTTCCCTTTCCTCTCGGAAACGCGAAGGTCAGCTGAGACCTTCTCCGTTTCCCCACGATCGACGGCCAGAAAAAAGAAGAAGGAGAAATAAAGCGTGAACAACAATGTTATTTCTCGAATAAAAAAAAAAAAAAAAAAAAAGGAGAGTCCAGACTACTTTATCACAATGTGGCTGCGAGCATTACAAACGGCTTGAGAGACACCAACGCACACGCCTCTTTGTCTCTTTTCTTTCTCCCTGTTATACCTTTCGTCTTTCCCCCTTTTTCTCACCCTTCGCCACGTCTCGGCCAGAGATCTCTCTCCGTATTAAACTCAACTGTTACACGTCCTCTCTTCGTGGTCGAGTTACCCCGATACGCATCTCCCCTTTCACGCACACTCACGCATCAATTTTCCCCATCCCACCAAACGCTTTCCTCCCTCCTCACTCACTCTCTCCCTCTCTCTCGCGCAATTAGTGGTTACGAACAGATCGCGGCGGTCTTATATGGTCCACGGGACATTTGGCTACAGGTAACGTATCTTTATTTTTTTTTTTTTTCTTTTTAGTCGCTTCGTTTTATAGTCATAGGCGTTTCACGAGCATCGTCGTGTCTGTGTCTTACTGCTTAAGCGGAGCACAACGAGAGACATGGTTACACACAGATTCGAGTATGTTTAATACACAAATGGGGCGCTTTCGAGGGCCTCTCGAACGTGACTCGTCCGCTCGTCGACGGGAGCAAATGTGCTTGGATAGAGATGTGAAAAGAGAAGAAGAGATTCTATTGGAATTCAAACGATCACTCCGTCTAATTTCTTTTGCTTTCTTGTTTATTTCGAACACATGGCAGTACATGGTAAATAATAAATAAAAAACATGGAAATAAATATATCCGTACAGAAGGCAAAGGCGTCGAGTCACATGGAGAGGCGCCGGGAGAAGCGATATCGAATAATGTTTTATTGATCGACGCCGTTTCGCCTCGCGGGAAAAAACGTGCTCCTCGCGCGCTCGCCGCGAAGAACGAAACTCTCGCGCTTTACGACCGGTTGGCACCTGAATACAGTGGAAATATCGCAGTTCCTTAACAGTTACTCTCAACACTCACGATCTCTACGCACTCGACGGAAAACGTGCAAACGCTCGGCTCTAAGGTTCTCTTTCTCCGACTCGTTCTCCACTCTCGCTCTCCCTTTCTCTCTCCTTATGGCAAACTTAGGCAGTCTGAGCAAATGAAACGTCTCCGTTCGTATATTTCCTCTTTCTCTTTCGTTCGGCCCTAACACATAAACTTACACATCGATTATCAGTTAACATTCATGTTGTGTCCTTGTATGTCTGTGCGTGTGTATGTACGTGTGTCGTGTATGATACCCTTATACAATTTTTATTCTTCTCTTTAGTAAATATACGCGTCTCTCAATATCTCTTTTAAATACAATTCTATTTGAACCGGGGCTCGTTCGTGATTTATAGAAAGATTTCCAAAGTACATCGTCAAGAAGAAAGAAATGGAATTCGAAACGTCGAGGCCCGGTTTAAATACTGGCGGGAAAATCAACTTCTTTTAAACTACGATAAACTAAGTTCGTTGAATTGTTATAAGAAAAATGTTACGGTGGAGAAACGCAAAAGCCAGGCGTCGTCTCGCTCGAGGTCGAAGATCTTCGCGAAGATCCACGAAGACTTTCGACCTCGATCGACACTTTGGAAACGGCACGCCTCGAAGAGCGTCGAACTCGATAAAAAAGAGAAAGAAACAAGAATACAACGAAGAACACGCAACACGACGCACGAGTGTCGACACGAAAGATACGAAAGAACAGAGATCTCGATCGCAGAGGGTATCAAATAAAAAAATAGAAACAAAACAAAATAGAAGAATCTCAATGGTTGGTCCGATAAAAGACTAGTCGATCACCTCTTTGCAGCGCAATGGGGGTGGTGGTGGTATCGAGAACCTCTCGAGAGCTCGTGGATCACCAGACGCGACGGGACACGAGATTAATGACGACGAATGATCGATAACGACAGGCTCGCGGCCGATCAACGGCGTGCAGAACGCGGAACGACCATCAACCCTTCGCTGTCGTACAACCCAGCTAAATCGCGCCGATTGTTTCAGCAAGAACGTCGCTTTGTCCACCGTCGGAACACTGAATTCGCTTACTTCCCACTTCAAAACGTCTCTTTTCTTCTATCATTTATATATAAAAAAAAAAAAAATAATAAAGAAATCGATGGTGTTCCATCCAGAACGAGCGCCAATGCAGTCTGTTTCTCGAGCACGCAAACGACCGAGAGCTGGCGAAGAGAAACAAGGAGAAGCGAACAGAAGAAACCCGTAAAGTGAAAGAATCGAGGAGAAACAGAGGTCATTGGTCAGACGAACTCGCTCGTGGATTGGAGCGCACCACCGGGAGATCATCTGAAAGATTCGTTACAATGTATTTAACGTACGATTACGAGCTAACGCGCAGACGGTTCGTTTCAAGAGGGGGTAAAACGAAAAAGCTCGGATAAGAAGGGGGTTGAAAACGAAATGAAACGACGAAAGAAAATAGGAGGGGCCGAGGGTGGTCGATCCCCTTCAAGGG
Source organism: Calliopsis andreniformis (assembly GCF_051401765.1). NCBI lineage: Eukaryota > Metazoa > Arthropoda > Insecta > Hymenoptera > Andrenidae > Calliopsis > Calliopsis andreniformis. The sequence goes on along the minus strand of NC_135067.1, from coordinate 19,532,085 downwards.
GAGTCGAACCAACTCCGCCCCTGTCCAGGGGTCTTTCTCTCTCTTACTCTCGGGGTAAGGGGGCTTTAGGAGGGGGTACATTAATAATATTCATATACGATTATTCGTTACAATAATCAGATATTTCATTAATAATTACGAGATCACAGTGACGCTTTGACGCGCGGGGATCTCGGATGGGCGGGCTGCTTTCGTTTGTTGGATAGCCACTGTTGGCCCTTTTCTTTCCCTTTCGGTCATTGGAGATGATTGACTTTAACGTCTTGCTCTTTGGATATCGTGGCAAATTCTGGATGACTAATAGCGGAATGGTGACTCGAGTTTGCACGGTTGCTAGTGGTGATGGTATTTTAATGGCTCGATGGTGCCATAGAAAATGGACACTCTCGAGTGGTAATGTAATTCGAAACCAAGTGAAAATTGCAACACAGCCTGCCCCCCACGATCCACATAGTCACAGTTACAGCTTCCTTTCTTTCAACGTTCTCCAGCCTCAGCTGTCAGCAAAATGCTCCGATTCTCGTCAATCTCAAAGGAAAATCATTCGTCTCCAAGGGACGAAATATCTCCGCCATATATCGACAATTAGTTAATAATAATTTGCGTTTCTTCAGGCTCGCCCTTTCGAGATATACGACTACCATTTATAATTTTATATCGCATGGTACGCCTCGAAATAGTATTTCGATATAATATATATCCAAATATACCATTTAAAATATATATATATATATATATTTATATATATAAGTGTTTTCCATTATATATATATATACTTTTATTCATGTTTATTTATAATAATTAATACGTTCTCAAATATGGCTGACTACTACCCACTACGTAAAAATGCTCCTACAAGGTTTCCTTTACTGCTTCTAAAGCGTGGCAAAAAAAAGGGAAGGGAAGATTGAAACCGAGAGCAAAAACGAACAGAAGACGTTGCCGTACACGAAAAACAGGAAATAAAAACGAAAATTAAAAAACGCGAGGACAAAGGGGATGGTTTGCGGGGAACACGGACAATCTTAGACACGGATAATGGTAAATTACGGCCCCACACAAACAAGCAGCTATGTACAGGCGTTTTTAGTGGTCAAGTTCCATCTTTTTCTTTTAAATCCTTTATGTTAATATCCTTAAAATCTGTTGTGGTCAATATTCAATTGTTCCACGCGTACCTTCTATATTTAATCCTATCTTTAATTCCATGTAGCTCGATACACTACGGGGCGAAAAATTTGTTCGTGGTTTGTGTCGGTGCTCTATTCTCGTTACTTTTTTAGCCTTTTTCAACAAACTTGTTCTATTCCTTTCGTACGAAACGAAGAAACGAGAAAATGAAAGGAGATCTAGTAAGTAGTCGGGGCGGCCTCAGAGGCCATCACTGGGCGCTGGTTTTACCGCGCTGCAGGGAAACAGGAATTATTCTTTTTTCTTTACTCTCTCTCTCGCTCTTTCGCTCTCTTTCTCTCCCTCCCTCGCTCTCCCTCTCTTTCGCTACGAGAAAATCCACACACGTTTGTTCACTCTCGTTTCCTTTGGTCGGAATGCTATTTATAATATATAAAACTTTTTTCGCGCGCATGAACCACCATCGGGCGGCTCTCGCGCGACGCCAATGGCAGTTACTATCTTATTAGATCACAATTGTACGACGATGCTGCTCGCTCTCGTGTTTACCCCCTCCTCGGGTAAATAGAGAGGAGAGAAGAAAACTCGATGAAAACTTAGAGATTCTAAAATGACGAAAGCCGGAGACAAGTTGCTGCTGAACCCCTAAACACGGTATTTCCAAGACGAGGAGGCGCAATTTTGATGAAACCTAAATCGATAGTAACCTTACAATTTCGTGGAATATAATCTAACACTGGTATCAACTAATCGTAACGTCGATTTTTCTATTAAATGAGATCAACATGGTTCGCTACCACCGTGTCGTTTCTTAGATCGAAGAGCTTAACGAAATTTTCACTAGTTTAAAGGACGTGCGAAACGAAAGTTTGGAAGAAATCATGGAGTAAGTTACGAGAAATGATAATATGAACTTGCTGCATCCCATTTTACATGACCGCAAAGTAGAATGGGTAGTACAACAACTCCATAGAATACACGACTATCGTTAAGATAGTGTCGAACGAAGTTGTTAAATTAGCCGAATAGAAGTGTTTAGTTTAGTGTGCAAATTAGGCAGAAGAAGAATCAAATTCGTTATGAAGAGTTCCCAAATTAACTGACGCTATGAAATCATTTTGTCAATGCGGAATGCGAAATTAGTGAGCTACGAAGCTGTGACACGTGGTAGTGAATCTGTGAATGAAATGAGGGAACGCTGAGAAGTAGAACTGTGTAAATTAACTCTCGAAGAACTCAACAGTGGATGCAGAATCCAGTTCGCCATGTGATAAAATGCATATTTTAACAACTTTTTACGTGTAAAGTTTAGTCTTATTCTGTTAATGGTCAATCCTATTATATTTGGAAAATTCATATCGAAAAATAAAAAAGTGGCAGTTAAATTATTTCTGACTGTTTCCTAAAATAGATCGAAATGAATCCTGCATCCAACCTGAACGAAAAAATTCCAAACCCAATGGGAGATAACCGAAGAAGAAGAATCGGCTCACTACAGAACTTGTACTCCCCAGAAATATCTCTATTTCCGGTGACAAGAAACACGTTTCGTAAAAAATACTCTATATTTAAGTTACTATTACGACAAGAACATCGAGAGTCTATTTAGTAGATTCGTCCGTCGAACAGTGAAGATCCGCGTGACGATGAAAAACAGTTCGTAATCTTTTCCCCTTTTTTCGTATTACTTATATACCAGGACATCTATGTACTTGTTTTCCTCGAGATCGAACTATCTTCCCTAAAGGACTTGTTCGCACGACTATCGGACACTTACTGACTTTTCGAAACGCACGAATGCCTCCTCGAAGAAGCGCTAACTCGACAGAACAGGGTCGACACGGCTTTAACACACACACGTTTATTCAAAAGACGAATGGCAGTATTAGATCTCGCGACAAGAGAGCCCCGCGAAACGCGATCGCGCGGCCCCACTTCTTTTAGACAAATAGACGAATATGTTTACCTATTAAATAAATACTATACTTTCTACACACTGGAATACTTCGACGGAGTACGTCACGGAAAACCTTATCCTGTTTACTTTTAAAAGGGATGGAAGAGAAGAAGGCGAACAAACAAGAGATAAAAAATAATAATCGTAGTGATAATAATAATAATAATGATCGTAATAAAAGAAACGTAAATATTAATAATAATCAAGTATAATATATAAAAAAAAGAGAAGTCTTTACTCGGGAGACAGAGACAGATAGAGAGACAGATAGAACGGTCCACGGGAATATTACTATCGTATCGACAGCCTTATGATGATTTTGGTTTCATCCCGTCGGGCCCCAAACGGAGGGGCCCGAAACAGGGACACTAACTATCCTTTATCTTTAAAAATTCCCCATCGAACACTAAGAACGTTCTCGGCACGGGAGATTTCTATACTGTGTCGCGCAACACAAACGACCAGACCTAATATATATGACGCTACTAAACGAGATCAAAAAGAAAAAAAAAAAAACACATTTTTAATTGCAGATTCGCAAGGATCGACGAGTGACAGAAGAGAGGAAAGAATAGGTATGCAGCGTGGAAAGGAAAGAAGAGAGATAAATAGTAGAGAGCGAATTTGAAGAGATATAGTAGAGAGAAGCGCGAGGTCGCGGCGTTAGGAGCCGCGGGAAGAAAACGAAATGGGAGTGCAAAATCGAACCAAGAACGAAGAAGCGAAAGGATAGAAAAGGGCTAGAGACAGAAATTGGCGCGTGGAAGGAAGGGGTGGAAAGTCCCAGTTCCAGCGCGCCGAGAAAGGCGTCCTACGTGGACGAGGGCGCCACTAAGAGCTAAGCTACCGGAGATCATTCGAAAACTGTCCACGGGAGTCGCAGCGAGCCAATTAAGATGCTGCGATCCTCGACCTATCGATTATCTACTTTAATTATTAAACGTCGACTTATTTACTGAATTTTATTATTTTAGTTTAAATCCCTATACACAAATACATACTCGTTGCTCCCCTAAAAAACACGCGTCACGGTGTTCTCCGCCCGTTTCCCTACCTGCTCGACCGTGAGACTCGCGCGAATGAGCGAGCCTTGGTTCTCTTTTTTTGTCTTTCTTGTATTTTCTCTTTTTTTGGAATACACACTGAGAGACTCCCCCCTCCCACGAGATACACTTTCTATGTACAGATGAATTCGACCATCGCCATGGACGTCCAGCGACACTAGCGTCTCAGATCTTTGAGCATATCCAAAGGTCGGGGAGTCGATCGACCCTTGGACACCTGCGATACTTCGTTCATCTACTCTATCACCTTTTCGCAAAGTTCCTAGAGGCAAAAGAATTTCGACGACCTTCGATACGGTCCAAAAACAGCTCAGATTCGTCCGATCAATGAGTTCGCTAATTTTCGCCCTCTCAACGATCCTCGACCGTTCGCGAGACGACATGGCACGGCGTTATTTCTTTTATCTTTATATATATCCCAGATAGAGTTCTGCCTTGCCCGTATCGGCTATGTAACCGCGTTATCTACAAGCCACGTCAAAATACTTCCTACCGACGGGGACGGGACAGACGGTTGATTCCAACGATCAACGGAGATAGACAGAGCCGAGAGAAAAGGTAGATAGAAGATAGACACATCGGGACGTAATAGCAAAACCGCGAACCCATCTGTCCAGTCCCCGTAATCACACTACTTTATTTAATTCTCTTTATTTTATATCCGTAATGAGATCATCATTTGATTATTGGGTTAAGTCCTCTTTGGATCTCGTCCTTAGCTCCCCGTCACCCTCACGCCTAAGACCCGTGTCACGATCGCCACACCTTGAACCTCGAATCTCTACCTGCCACGCGCGACTTCACGAACAATCATCGTTTCATCTTACCTTCACAGCAAAAAGCGAGTCAGGAAGGCGAACGATCGGCACGGTCGAACAACAGTCGTGTTCGATAATACGCTTCCGCCGCCACGAGCGAGATTGCACCTGGATTCTATCTTCGGTTGCGGCTTCTCGGTGATCAGACCGATCTCGAGCTAGATCGCCACGCGACGGCAGGCGACGAGGATCGCGCGACTCGTAGTCGTCGCGGAGCCAGAGCCACTTGGATCAGCCAGGATCCTTCTGGATGTCTCATCTCCTACTATTAAACTCAAGAAACATTAAATGGTAATTGGACTCAGGTAACTCTGACTCTTCGACGAGCAAGGAGCCGACAAGTTCCCATCCCCGTTGCCACCGTTTCCGCCGCCCTCTGCGCCTTCGTACTCCTCCGTGTCTTCTTCCTCGAATCCTTCGTCCTCCGTCTCAGTCGAAGGATCCTCATCGAAGAAGGGATCGCAGAGGCGAAGCTCCTCAAGTGCAGTCTCGATCACGAGGCGGCGTAAATTACACATATACATAGAAAATACATCGTAATATGGATCCTGTGGTCGGATGTCGTAGAACGTCCCACGCGGAACGTCCGACTGAAGCCCCTCCCCGCGGCTCTCCTTCGATCGGCTGACCTTCGAGACAGCCCCAGAGGATGTTGCAGGGACGCTTTCCTCATGAGCGGTTCTCTTGGCGACGCTTACGTAAGCGTCGTCGTGACACTCGAGAGGAATCCACGTCGAGCTGGATGGCGTCGCCGTATCACAGACTGACGGCTCGTCCTCGCTGTCTCTGGTGCCGTACCAAGCGTCGATGATCGTCTTTAGAGTTCTGGCATCGCCTTCGGCGTCGAGGACGACGACCGAAGGACGAGACCTTAGCATCTATCGAAGGCAGGAGACCAGCCTCCAGCCCACGTATAGGGCTACTGTTGTCCACAGGGTCTCGCGAAGCGGTGCTGGGATCAGCAACGAGAGCAAGCTGTCCGTGGAACCGCCGGTTGTGTTGCCGCCGCTGGCGAAGCTGGGAGTCAGCGCTGACAATCTGGACTTCTCGATCTCGGCGGCCTGGAACAGGGAGAATGGAGGTGGTAGGTTAGCATGGGTCTCTAGAAATTGGAAAATGATCTTAGAAACAAGTATTCTTAGGGTCTCTAAACTTCTGATTCCAAGATGCAAATTTGTATTGTATTGTACTGTGCTTGATTGACAAGAAGACCTCTGGGTTCAAGAGATCAGCATTGCTGCCAGGGGTCTTCTCATCAGAGGAGCAGTACATTATTATAGGTATCTCTGATTGGAAGAGAGAAATAGAATTACGGAATTCTAAATAAAAAGGGTGTAAACTGCCTGCTATAACCTAACCCTGAAATGAAGCACAAATTCCCAAGGGCAAGTAAATCTTTCCTCGCAGAATTCGAGACGAAAAGCTCCCCCAATGGTTTCCCGAGTAGTCGTCGAAGGCAAGCTGTCGCGTAGCTTCAAGATCAAGAGCCAGAGAGCGAAGGTGAGACGGGGAGTCGAAAAAAGAAGGGAACGAGGCTAAGGCTCCTAATTGGGAGTGTCCTAATTGGACGGAATTATCGTCGATTCGACGCTCCTTGCGGCTAAGCCTCGGGCGTAGAGAAAGCATCGTCTTTTTATCGAGTTCCCTTATCCCTTCGAATTTACAGGAGAAAACGATACGCTCGAGGGGTGGTTAAAGTCGAACTTCGACTCTCCCGAGGCTCGTCCCCGCGAGAAACACAAATCGGACTCTACTGCGCATTAATGCTGGTTAATTGTCAATTAATTTCCACTTTGAAGAAATTCACTGATTCCCACGACCCCTGAGCTCTGGACTCGAGGATCGACGACCACCCCCTAAAGGCGTCCATTATAACTTCACCGACCGACTCATTATCCAATTAGTCATTAAGGATAGACTCAGAGCTCGGCGAAGGTTATCGATATCGCCAGCGAATTCAATCGTTCTCTTTCTCTCGAGGAATTAGTTCGTTCGAGGAGAATCGGGCGCGGCTCGTTAAAATATTAATCACTCAGGGAGATCAGAAATCCGAATCGAATGCCTCCCCAGAGATAAGCCCTCGATAATATTCCCGCGGACGTCGATTTCCCCGTATCTGTATTTCCTCGGCAAGGGAAACGGTCCTCTTTGTTTCCCTCGTCACAGCCCTCGGGTACGCGCGACTTCCGATCCTCGTTTCGTCTTAATCCACTCGTGGTGGCCGGACGCGCAATAATAAACGCCCAGAAACGGGGAAAGCTCAATCTCCGAGCAGCGGCTTTTATGGGGTGGCCATAATATCTGGTCATCGTCGGCTTCGATCCGCCTAACACGAACCATCCCGCACACCCTCTCGTCTCTGCCGTCAGTGTGTGGACACAGGAGAGAAAAACACTCTGGACGTCGGAGCATCGGAGGCGAGAAGAGATTACGCGGAGGGGGATGAAAGCGAGAGAAGCAGAGGAAAGCGTCACATTAAGAAAGAATTATGGTCGATGGACTCTCCTCGTGGGAGTCCTCCTCGTCAATTAATAGTGTCCCTTCCTCCTCTTCACGCGATTCCTCGTTTCTTCTCCTCGACTCGCCCCCTCGTCTCCCTTCTACCCTTGTTTCATCCATCGAATCTCATCGAGCAGCGAGAAGAGGGCGCAGATACGCTCCGTCCATTAACGCAGCGTCCCGGATCGCTGTCGAGCCACCTGCGACTTTCTCTCTCGACGCTGGCCGCGTATGAAAAGCTGCTCGGCGGACTTTATTGCTCCAGGCCCGGAAGAGAACGCCCCGATTGGGCAACTAGCGCGCGCGGTTTCTCGCCTCGTCGACGGCAAACGTGAAATTTATGCGCGACCTGGTCGCGGGATTACCGTTGCGCGCGCGTTCGAGTTTATCCGCGCCTGCCTGTCGAGACGGTAAATTTTAATTGTTCGAAACGACGACCGGTTGCTCAAGGAGCCGGTAGGTGAAGGTTGCCCAGTAGCCAAAGGCTTTCTCCTTCCCGCCTTCTTGCCCGCGCTTTTCTAGCCGCGAGCTGGCGCGTTCCACCGATGATTAATGCGAGGATTAGCGACGCGCTGGGCAACTTTAATTCAAGTATCCGCGCGACGATTAATAATCCAGACGGGCGCAGGAAACGCGTCGAGCTTCGCTTCGTTTCGATTTAATACGCGTCGGCGAAACGCATCGGGGATTCAGAAAGTACGCTGCAAATTTAATTAAACTTGCTGTTCCTTCGCGAGCCACATGATGCAGTGTCCAGGGATCTGCAAGCGGGAAAAAGAATTGGAAAAGTGTATCTCTAAATTGGGACTTAGTGAGGGATTCCAGATGAAATATACTGTAGAAGAATTATTGTTCTATGGAAGTTGAATCTGAGGATTACTGATGTAGCTACAGAACAATCGAAATTTCTTAAAATGCGATAAGAAGATTAAGTAAGAGAAATCTTTTCGTGAAGGTACTTCTCTTCGTCTATTATCCTAACCTATCGATCTATCTACTAAGAAATTCCATCCCCAAAACTGAATATTCTATGGGAGAGTGCTCTTAAAAGAGGTCACCAGAACCCATCAAGGCTAGAATCCGAAAGAAGTCCATTTACACAATCCTCCTTAAGCCCACCTCCCACACGAGCCGCGGTGCATCAGAAGCCGAGAGTCTCGAGGAAAAATCGCGGCAATTGCGTACACTCCTGTCGACGACCATTACGGCCAGAGTCTAGGTGTGTACACTCGACGAGCGAAGGATAAATAAATGCTGGTCTCGGTATCTCCGTGGAAGCGAGCAGCAGCTCACGGCTACTGGAAGCCAGCAAGGATTATTGTGCAACGTAATTGCGCTGCTCGCCGTGGAAACGGCCGATCGGGCCAACGTTTCGTCGTAAGAAAAAGCCAATGGAAAACAGAGGTTTGCGGTCGGGACATCGAGAGCCAGGGCAGCGAGCGGGCGAGCGCGCAACGCACCGTGTAACGACTGCTGACGATAAAATCCCGAGCTGCCTCTCGGCCGGAAGGTGAAAATAAGACGTAAATCCTCGGCCAGAGAGGGCAGGGATCCGATCGCGTGTGCTGCTGAAGAAACGATCGGGACTTTCTTGCAACTGGTTTTTTAGCAAGAAGCGCTGTCGAGCTTCTTGCCGCCGCGCCAGTCGAGAGGGCCCGTTATGCTGCCGACCAACTGGGGGTCTAATGTATCAATTTGCGCGTCGACCGATCGTTTAAATAACTGATAAATGTCGGCGGAACGTTTCATTAGCGGAGCATGCCCGGGAAATTGCTCCCTCTTCGCGGAAATCTGCTCAACGAGCGAATATTTTATCCTGCTCGTGACGCGAGCAATTTTCCATCTCTTACTACTGCAAATTAGTTTCAGCGGGCTTCTCGGAAGGAGACGTTTCGATGTTTCATCTAGAGTAATAGGTTTTTGTACACCGACGGCTGCTTTAGAGGATCGCTTATGATAAATGTAATCTGGAGCTCTGCTTAGAGCTCTCAGGAGAGGTAACAGTGGTGTACTGAAAGTAGTTCAAGGTTTTGAGAGTGATGGTGGACTTCTTTCAAGGTTCACTGAGAAGTATAGTTTCCCAGGAACGAAGACTTCGATTTCTAGAAGCATAAGACAGTGGAAAGTTGAGTGAAGTCGAGGAGAATCGCGGTAAAGGAGGAAAGGGAAAGGGGGCCCACGATTGCACCAGATAATTGAAGATAATTTTCTCGGCCCGTGGCCACGGCTCGTGCTGCCATGCCCACTTAACTTTCACATAAGGGGATGTGACCACTTAGCCGTTACATGCTCGCTTACTCTCCATGCATATGTAAAACGGTGGCTTCCCACGACGAATGGGGAAAGACAGGGATTGTGCTCGTAACTTACACACGACGACGTGTTCCCTGATCAACTCAGCCTCCGTATGATCCATGATGCGCGCAAGGTAAGAATAGCCCTCAATATTTCCACGCTGAGGTACTCAGAGGTTTCAGAAAACTATCCCGACTGAAGAACGAGACGAAACAGGAAAAGAAAAGTCTCGAAGACCGCATTTAAGCTACTCCATATAGCGATCTAAATATAAGTAACTCCAGCCCGGAATCATGAGCAGTTTCAAAGCGTCACACTGACTCCTACACTCCATCTCCCTTTACGGCATCGCAGTGGAAACGTAAGACGAACATATCACCGAAGAAGTCAGCCTCAAAGCAAACCTGCACCGAATAAACCGACATAAACTGAGCAATAAAGGAGCAGCGATACTACTATTTCTGCTCCCAACAAAGTAACACTAAAGCCAACTTCAACCTTTACGATCCGCCCGTCTCGTTTCCGAAGACGCGTATCGAGCTCCTCTCGAACGTATAAAACTGGAGGAGAAAAGGAGGAGGGCAGATAGGGGGAAGAGACAAATCCCGAGGAAACACGTCTACAAACGGAGCTCGACGAAACAGGTCGTCTGTTCGGCCCATCGCTGGATTAATCTGACACTCGGATTCCCCCAGAGGGAGGAACGCAAACAGTGGTGGAGTAGGATCCACCGAGAGACAATCCCACCGAGAATTCGCCGCGATTCGTGTTATCATCGAGCCTCTCCTCGAGTTACCGAACCGAGGAACCGATCGGTATCCGATCTCGAAGCGACGCCGTTCAAGGAGAGAAGAGAGAATACTCGCCAGAGGAGAGATTTCTTCAATTTCACGGGTCTGTTCGCCCCCTTCAATTACCGACACTTAACCAGCAATAATTAGACGTTCCAGGATTGGGTATCACGCTGGCGCGGACCTTTAAAGCGAATAAAGTCGGGACGCGAATAAAAGGAACGCCCTACCATCCTTGTTCATCTTTTCTCCCCTGGTCCTATCTCGAGCCTTCCTCTCTCTCCGCCCTTTCTCCATTCTTACCGGTTCGCCTTCTTTCTTTCAATCGGCCGCGGCAAATCACGGGGAATCTCGTAAACCATGAAAGGACACCGCTTTTGTCCTCAGCACGCAGTGAAAAGGACGACCGACCGTAATAATCGTCCTGGAAGTAACTGACTTCTATTTCTCTCCCTCGGAACAGCGATCGCGTTTAGAGATTAGTTCTGTTTTTACATCGATCTGCCGCTTGTTATAGTTGCGTCTAGCTAACTTAATGTCCTGTTAATGCATCAGATCGCTTTTTTGCTTCCATTAGCGAGGCTTCCGTGATTCGTTTATTATGGAGCGATCGATTGTATGTGGACGAGGTGAAAATGGGAGTCGGGGCCCGTAAAACTAGTTGAGCGTGCTATTTTTCTCGCACTAGTTGCTGTCGGTTCACTAGCAGCGGAACAAACAACGAAAAAACGCGTCGTAAAATCGGCGTGCAGCGACGATACATGTTTGATCGAGCGATGGACGAGCAGGGAGAGGAATAGAGAGAAAGGAGAGGGCAGGCGGAGTAGTGATGAAGTGCACAGGGTCATACAGGCTCGGGGCAATACTAGACGTCTTAACGGTGGCGTGCAGATATTTATTGCGCCCGTGGGACATCGACGGTGCCACCGATATAACTAAATTCGCGTTTATGGCCCGGCCTGACCCTGCCACGGCCGCCAATTTCTCTCTGTTTCTTCGGCGAGGAAACGTGCGCGCCACGGAACACCGACGGCGAAATGAGAAATACTGAATCATTCGTGGGTCCATTAAATCGTGGACATCGCGGCCTGTGGGGATAGGCGATTCTTCCATGAGGATCGATCCTGTGGAATTGGCTCCTCGGAGCACTGGATATAAATGTATTTTATACGACTGTTACATTAGCGGAAAGCTCGACGATGGCCCCGTCGAGTTTTCACGAGGGTTTCATGGGAATGTGCAGTGGACGTTTCAAGTATGCAGGTGTAGAATTAATTTCAAAATTAAAGGCATAAAAGCGCCAGGAAATTGGATATCCCGGTTTACAGAGGCGGTCGTGCCATCTGCGTGTTTTTCTAGGGGTTTTATAACAGCCGCGATGCAAGGGTGGCTTTACGACGAATAAAAAGCATCGCGGGGGAGGACAGAATTGTGACAGGAGGCGTGAAGCGTACGAAACGCAATTATTTTTACGCGGCATACCTTACACCTGTACTCTTCTCGTCGTAAACACTTCGCGTTACGCACAGTGGCGAGCGAAATAACGACGGGCCTCGTATTCCGCCCCCGGGAAATTGAAAAATAAAAATGTGCGCGGCGAACGGCCCCACCTGATCACTATTCCTCGCTCAAAAATGTTTCCAAACCCATAAACCCTACAAAGTGTCACGCTGGATGGACTATTTTCAATTTACGCGAAAAACGAATCTTGTTAGAGCTTTTTTACTATTGCCAGTGGCATAAAGTTCCAGGAAACTGATAAACCCTACTCTATACTACTTTTTACTCGCACTAACTCTAACAGAACTTGAAACAAACTCTGTTCAAAGTTCCTCAAATTCAGCAAAATACTAGATAACTCTTTACTCAACAAACTCCTCAAAAATAAAAAGTTTCAAATATCCTATTCCCCCCACAAAGCTCTAACAAGAACCTAAGAGTGAACTCCACTGCCAACAATCTCGAGACGTCACCACCCCCTCGAGTCACCAAATTCTCTCAAAGAATAGAAAGAAAGCTATCCACTGACCTTGGTCTTGGACGCATGGAAGTCATCGGCGATGTTCCTCAGGTTGGCGCCCACGCTCGACCACTGGTTCTCGTTGAAGGCCTGGCCGAAGTGACCGCAGCAGTTGTTGCAAGTCTTCTCCGCGATGGGCTTCTTCAAAGCGCCACCCTCAGAGACGAGCCTGCGTCTTCGTGGCCGCGGCCTCGGGCTCGGCACTGGTGCCTCCTCGCTGCTGCACTCAGGGAATTGGAAGGCAGCGTCCCTGGTTGGGCTGCTTGGAGCAGACACTGTCACCTGGGGCGTCGCGTCCGGGAGTTGCTCGACAGCGGAGAGCACCAGGTCCGGCAGAGGGAGGCGGGACAGGTCGGAGTCCAGCAGGACCACTGGGTGTTCTCTGGGTCCGTCGACTCGTCGCGGTAATCGATCTGTAAGCAGAGAAGAGGGTGTTTAGATACCTGTTGTGGGTGGAAGAATAGGAAGTACAGAAAAAATAGAAGGAATAGGAGGAGCATGACTCAAGAGTTGGAGAGAGGACACTTAAAAATGGCGTGGTATTCAAAGTGATAATGGAAAAGACGTTGTAAAAGTGGATCCCAAGGGAACCATGCAGCGAGTATAAAATAACAGTTTTGATGCAAGGATGCAAGCATGCAGCATACGAGTTCCTCGTACCCTTCGACCAGAACAAAGAAGAATTTTTTCCCTCCTCCCACCCCCTACACATTGAAACGCAAAGGCTTCCTCGATCATCGATCGCTCCGAGCGATCTTCTCGACTCAGCTAAAAGCAGATGAACGCGAGATACGGTGCAATCGACGAAATACGTATCCGAGCGGTTCGCGCTCCGCGTATCTGCTCTCGAGATCGACGATTAATCGTTGCCCAGAGTTCCATTGCGTCACACAATGGAAATGCTACGATCTACGCACACGGTTCGCGGCAGACCGCGTATAAGGTTTAATGCCACCGTGGCAGACAACGGCAGAGTCGAATAGGGTGCCCTGTAATGGCAACAAACGACATTGCTAGCTAATGATTGTCTGCGAAATTTACAACGCAGAGCTGAGACGTGCAAGGGTTTCGACATGCACGCAAATGCTGCCCCCGTGTGCACGCACAAAGTGAGGCGTTGTTTCTGTTCCCGAGTCAGCAGAAAGAGCCGCGATACGCGATGACCGCGTCTCGCGTCGCGAAGGAAACAGGAACGAGACGAACTATCCGAGACTCGTTCGGTATCTTGCGGCCGGGAAACGCGCGCGATATCAGCGAGTCGCGGCAGACTGCCTGTCGCGTCTCGAGATCGCGCGCGTCCGACGCTTTTATCGCTGCCAGTATGCCCAGAAGAAGCATTTTTCGGTTGATAAGAACCCCGGAGGCTGCTGCGTCTCTCGACGACCAGCGTTTTACGCCGCGAGATAAACACTGCGCAATTTTCGCTTCAAAACCGGTAAACAGAAGTGCATCCGTGACGACTCGCTTTTAACACCGCAATGGGTAATTAAGAACGGGGCAAGGGGGGGTCAGGGTCAGCGAGAACTAGTTTCGAGGAGGCCTCGCGAACTCCGATTTGTGTCCAGATGCAACTGGTGCAGGGGATTTTGAGAGTGTGATGGTAGACCTTGAGAAAGCTGGGGATGCAAATTGTCGCTTACTCGAAATTTTCAAATATTTAAATTTTCAAATATTCAAATTTTCAAATATTCAAATTTTCAAATATTTAAATTTTCAAATATTTAAATTTTCAAATATTTAAATTTTCAAATTTTTAAATTTTCAAATTTTTAAATTTTCAAATTTTTGAATTCTTGTATCTAGAACAGGTCCAAATGTCTGCAACTTTGTCCCTATATTTTTGCATACGTATTTCGTTTCATGGAACGTGCTTCATGGAAGAAGATAAGTATGGTTTCATGTGAGAAATTTCGACAACTCCGCAATAAACTAACTCGTATCACGCAAAAGCATGAATAATAGCGTCTATATCAGTGTACCGTCACCCAACTCGTTATCTGTCTCTGCGGCTAAGTTGACGAGGATTACAAGTGTTACTTGCTCGAGTCGTTAAGCTTCTCGCCAACTCCACACTTTCTCAAAGGCGTAGATTCTTCGATAATGAAGCAAAATCCCACATCTGCAGAGAATTAAACACTCCCGCGAATCTCTCTATTCTTCACAAAACTCTTTTAATACAAGCGACACAGTACCTCGAGCGCACATCGATCGACGATCGATAATCCATCACAGGCATCTTTACGAGCCGTATACAAGCTGGTCTGACAGAAACACTCGGATTCTCGAATTTTTTTGCAAGGATCGAGCAACTCAAAACTCGATGCGTGACAAAATAACAATTCCTGACGCCCGGGGCCGCCATTGTCTCGGGTCCGCTCAGTGGCTCGTTGCATCCTTGACATTTCGAGTAAACGTTCGCGCACACGCGGAGGCACACGAGTCGCTCTCGAGGCTCTTTCACTTGTGCAACTCGAGCGCGTGCGGCGCGACTCGGCGCATCGTCGCCTACTCGCTTCGATTAGGCCCCGCGGTGCATACGATCGCGAAATCTCTGGATGCAGCGGCGGTTGCCGGTTTTCACCGCTTGCAAAACCGCCTTCGAGGATATCGAGACGCCCCCGAGAGTCCCCAGCGCTTTCTACCTCGGTTTTCCTCCGCGAAATGTCACTCCTCCTACTTCAGACGCGGACGCCGTGAGAACGGACCTTCTCCAAAAGGGATTTATATAATAATCACCTGGACATGCTAATTATCGACGCGAGGGGCAAGGAGACAAGCACGGATTCTGTCTCGACTTGATTTACGACCCATGGTTAAGCCGTGATAAATGGGAGACCTAATTCTGATTTACGCCGCGATTCAATTTGTTTCAATTGAAATTTGTGAGTAGGTGCAACTGCTGGATTGCTTCCTCGACCTTTTGGCGGCTCGACTTTAGGAAATAGTGTTGAAAATTTTGTGAGATCTTAGAGATTGGCTACTGATGAGGCTTCTATTCGAGTTTGTATTCCAAGAGAAATTTGTTAATCTACTGAGGAAATTGTGCGATCACCCAAATTTTCCATTTGTAAGAAATCATCGAAGACTGCATTCCAAATTAAATTTCTCGTCCCATGAACACACTCCATTTCCCCAATCTCCATATGATCAGCCCAGAAACCTGTCACCCGAGGCTTCCCCATCACGATTCAAATTTCAAACCACCACTCGATTGTTCCTGGCGCACAGAACCGAGGGAGCCCGTGACGAGTCGCGACCGAAAAGGGAATAAAACTGTGGCGGCGGAGCGACCCATAAAAGCCGCGGGTCCCGAGCAAAAAGTGCAGCGCGCACGTGGCCAACACCCGCATGCACTGTTCGCGGTCTCGTGCGTGCATCCTTGCATCCTTGGGACAAGTAGGCTCACCCTGGAGAGGGGGAACGAGCCTAAAAACGAAAAGGGCGCGAGAGAGCTTGGTTGGAGCAAGTGTAAAGACCAAGAGAGAAGGAGAGCGAGCAAAGAACAAGGACCTGAGAATGAAAGAGAGAAGAAAGAGAGAGCTAGGCTTTAAGACAAAGACAGATGGAAAAGAGAAACGTTTGAAGAAACAAAACGAGGAACCTAACGAGGAAAGGAATGCGTCGAAGCAAAAAATACTCTGCTGAATAGAGTACGCGTAGTACGAACACGAAAAAGAAGAGTTCGAGGGGCGAAGAGGGGAGAGACGTGGCGGTGACAAAAACGAGAAGCCCAGCGAAGGGAAAAGACGAGATACGAAACGAGAGGGAAATTTTGAGATGTCAGGACTGAGGAAAAGAGACAATGTGCGCTGCATAGCGCAAAGGAGAGAGAAAAGGGCATGTGGTGGGGGGAGATCGACTGGTGGTAGCATATGCGAGCACGTGAGTCACATCGAGCGCCCTTTGTACGTAAGTGCAACGCAACTTGTTACAGTACATGTAACGTCAACCCTGATGACGCGCGCTCGCGGCCCGTAGGTGCGAGCGTGTCTACGTGAGCCGCAGTGAACGCTCAACTGCACAAAGAACCTCTCTCAAGGCCGCTGCGGAGCAACACACGCGCGAAACGAGCATGAAACGCCGTGCACGTGCGCGCGTAAACACTCGCGGGTGTCGCGCGCGCGTACACGCTCCGCGCTCCAGTGTGCGTGTGCATGTTGCGCTCTCGGTGCAGTCGAGTGCAGCGGTTTCAACCGCGCTTTTGCCACTTTTTCCGGGACAATGAGACACCGAGAGAACTGCGCCGTTTGGAAGACTCTGTTTTGGTCCGCGCTCGAGATTGCAAATTAAGCGTCGCGATTAGGGAGCTAAAGCGAATTCAGATGGTCTAGCAGTCGTCGGTGATAAGGACGATCTATTCTTGCCCGCGATAATAGGCTAGAGTCGTGAACTCGCGTACACATCGGAGCGATAGATAATGCGACGCAACGATTTCAAGTTCAAACAGCATATTTCCAGGCAAAAATAGCACGCCTCGAAATAGTAATATTAAAACTCGTTCTGCAACGCAATAATACCCTGAACCGCGGCGTATAAACTGGATTTGCAAAGCAATCCACCAGAGCAAGAATCTCTCTTTCTATTCCACTTTGCATGCATACTTCTCCCTGACAGAGAGTTACCTATGCTATCCTATACACGCAGCTCCAAGACCACGCCAGACGAGCGATAAACGAGTATCTTAGGCGAGCGAAAACGTAGCCTTTCCAATTCTCGCGTATAAAAGTCTGCTCGACGTTGTACTTATAGGAAATATCGCCCATTTCTTCGTGCCTACCCGATGAAACCGAAGAAGTCGTAAATACGCTGCGCTCTTTCGTGGACGATCGTTCGGGCAATGTCGGCGCAGCCAGTGGCCGCAGTTCAGCTCAAGACAAAAGCCCAAGATTTCGCGTCTCGGGATCAGGTACTTTCGACACTGGTTTCGCGGAAATCTCGTAAAGCCTCCGCCTCCGATATAAATTTCAGCCAAAGGGAACACGGGCGTCGAGGACAATCGATATTGCCGACGAATTTTTCCACGCCGCCGAAACGAACGATCTTTCGCGTGGCTCGAGCCAATTCCTCGAGGCTGGCAGAAATCTCGCGGCGATTGTTCCGCCGGTAATTGGTCCGCGTGGAAACGTGGCGCGGGAGAGCAGAGAGATACGTTATCGCGATACAGGCAACGGGAAAACGGGCGAAAAAAAGAGCGATCGGAGAACAAGGTTGCGCCACGACACAACCGGCCATCGATTTCCCCCTACGACTATCTCTATCTGATTACCCAATAAATTCTGTCCACCGCTTCGCGACTGTGCAGCGTTAAATCGGATTCTGCGGTGCAGAAGTCGGCATGTCGGGGAAACGTTGCGACGCTCGGCCGACCGATTGATTACGCTCTGTGGGCTACGTGACTCGTGATTTCGTTCACGATAGATTTAATCGCGGATCGAAACCGATCGACTGTAATGCCCCCAGGCCGGCACCGAGTACTTTTCCATCGGGAATAGACCTCTCCAAACAGACCAGGGAACTCTGAATGCGTTTCACCAAAAATATGAGAGTCTAAAACCGTGCTTTTGGAACAGGACTCTAGTACGTTTAATAAAACCTGCATTAAGTCTAAAGTACCTATCTACTGATATCTATTAATACTATCTCTAAACTATCTTTAGAAGTATAGAGAAGCAGCATGCAAATTTATGACTTGAATGTTAGACTTGATAAAACATTGTCAGTGCAATAAACTGGCTGAAGTTAATTTGCTACTCTCGAAAATTTCTAGAAGTCTACTTCAGAGAACTAAATTCAGAGAAAATTCCAGGCATCCCCCTCGAGATCCTCCAAGATTTCAGCCCTCAGAAAAACAGATACATGTATAGGTTTATTAAAAAGGAAAATATGTAAGGAACGGCGGAATAACGTTCGCACCTCGTGGCCGTTTCTTCGCGACGCTCGAGAAACAATGTCCTCTGTCTCCTGATTTCTGACTACCCCGGACACATACACATTCTCATACACAACGCCTCTCCAACGGTTTTGCCTCGCGTGTTTTTTTTCGCGTTGCTCGACTTCGGCGATACCTCGCGACCACATACGTGTTTGCACACGCACACGTACACACACATACACACACGCACACACAACGGGATTCGTCCATCCTACACATGTATTCAACGAGCCAAGGCATCGACGATCGATCCTCGCGCTTGAAATCCAGTCCGGCGAGCAACTCATCCGACGGCTCTATTTACATCAAGCGACAAGCCGATGCACGGCTTCCGTTAGCTGCGTAATCGCGTAGAAATTACACATCGCTGATTACATCGTTAGCCGTTGGAGTCTGGTCGTTAAGTTTTGCAGGCGAGGGCCGCAAGTCGGTCACATCTTGCCACCGTTATTCGACGATTATAATTACAAGCACGTTGCGCGCCTACTCCTTTTCCTCCCAACGCTTTTTTCCCTCTGCTACCGCGGGTTAATAATTGGTTCGGGGATCGTGGCGCGAGAACACAGCAGAAATCGATTCCATGAACCTGGCGAAGCCTGATTCCGCGGAGAACACGCGTGCAAGTGTATTTCGTGACTCTAGGAACTGCAACCCCACGATTCGATTCCCCGCTTTTTGGAGCATTGTTATCTCTGCTTGTTTTATGCCCCCATTTTCTTGGGTATTCTTTCCTTCGGCCGTTTTCGTCGGTCCTGCGAGAGTTATTGATATATTTTGCGAGCCGAGGAATCGCAGGGTCCATCGAGAGAGAAACAAAGAACTGGTTTTACGAGGTTCCTGTGTTTGCGTGGAACACGGACTCGCGAGGCAGCTCGTCGGCTTCAGTGGATTTCGACGGCCACGGAGACTGTGTGGGTGAATGCTCTGTTGGTGTTTCCGAGTCCCGGCGATGCAGAAACGCTGGCGACGTAAACAATATCGTCATTATCATTTTAACGTGGCGACGCGCGCCATGATTCTGGGTATTCGTCCTCTGGCTACGAATATGTAAGACGCGTCTGAAGAGACGGAGAATTTCAGATAATATTACTTGAGAGTAATTTGACTTTTCTGTTTTCTGAGAAGAATTTCAGTCTCTTTCGTGCTGCATTAATCTTGGCGAGTGTTATTAGTGCTTTTCAATTTTCGGTACAATCTTTCTCTCGAACTGACTTCATCACAACTCCTCCCGCTGAAAGAGACCGGAAGAGGATCGATTCAGTCACCGAGGAACAGCGACCGTGGTCTATAGAGCTGATGAAATATTGAAAGAAATTCATTGCCAATTGTTCGATTTTCGATGACAAGCATTATTGGCGGACTTCTTAAAATATTCACCGAGCCCGTGCGTCTTCACCTCTCTCTCTTGTCCCTGTTTCTCGTTGAGCAGACGTTATCATCGCCAGGCGAGCCACACTTTATCTCCCTGATAGAAGAGGCGACGGATATCGAGAACAATGTCGTATCTTCCTTATCTAAACGACGGATTCATCAAACCTTCTCGTCGCCTTTTTTTCTAAAATATGTTGCGCGAAACTAAGGGAAAAAATATATAAAAAAGAATCTCCAACAACCGAGCCACGTTGCCAATTTTTCTTCCTCCCAACAACCTCGTTTGCCCACATTTCCGACCAATTAACGTTTCTTCGACCAGGGCTGACTCTCATCCACCGGCTGCGTGGTTTTATTAATTAAAACTCTAATTGCGCCGCTCGTAAGAGTCCCGCATACTTCGTGCAGATTTTGGTCGGGGCTGAATTGCACCAGGGCCCTAATTGCGTTAGTATGCACCGAAACGCGCGCTCGTGTTATACATTTTTACGCTCCCCTGAGCGTATTCTTCCGTGGGCGGCTCAGACACGCGTCGCCTCGACGGTCGCGCATGAAATTCGGCAGATTTTATCTACTCCAACCCTTTCCTGCGACCGCCTCGCTCCCAGAGTGCTTCGCTTATCGCGGCTCGTCATCGGGACTTTATCGAGCGTGAAGATCGAGCGCGGGCTCGTCCTCGCGAGCTGCTTTCGAGTTGCCAGCGAACCAGGTTCACGCCCCCGCGAAAAGACTTGCATTTATTCTTTCTTCATAGTTATTGTTAAGCAGTGTAAAGTGCTTTGCAGAGTTTTATTAAGATTAGTGGCCATTAGAATAAACAATGCACAGAACTACTAAAACACCTTGAAACTAATTTCCAAGATAAACCCAACGACGCAGACCCACTATACCACAGACAATATCTACGCAGAAAAGAATCCTCCAGGCAGAATCGCGACGCGCATTACCTCGGAATTGTCTGCTCCGAAATTTGTCACGTCGATACGAAACCAAGGCTCTGCGACAAAGTAACATAATACGAAGTTCAGTGTCGAGGGAGGCTATCGTTTTACGAACGACATCCGATCTCTCTGTTACCGAGAAATGAAACGCCTCCGATTAGAGCGATCGCGAGTTCGATTCTCTTTATCGAGCACGGCTCGTGGGAAACGGGGGTTCGCGGGCAAATTGAAAACACGGTGGAAAGTTATCCTCTGGCGGAGGGAACGCGGTAGTGAGCGAAGGAGGCGAGGAAGGAGAGGAGGCACGTTATCGGGTAACGCGCGTAATCGTTATTACCGTGGCGAGCGTTTACGCGATGACGAGGGGGAAGTTTTCTGCAAATGTCACGGGAGAAGGCTCGAACGGGGCTGGCCACAGCTGTTTCTATAAATAACCACCCCCGATTCGACGCGAGAACGCGCCCACCGTTAACTCTCGCCAGATTCTGCATCTTCCCTCTCTCGGATGCCGCTGCAACGCCGAAACTATGGTTATTGACCCTCAACGCACGCGCCCGCCAACTATTTCCGTTCGGGAAATAATGAAGCCGCGGATCTCGGCGCATAATTTAACTTCGTAATGAGCATTCTCGCGAGCTTCCGTCCGCCGAGCTTGATTTATGACGCTCGAGGTCCGAGACACCAACGTGTACTCGTTTACTGCGTCGACGATCAGTGCGTTCGCGATTCCGTCAGCGCAGATGATACCGTGACCGTCGGAAGCTCGAGGTGGCAGGTCGCGAGGAAACGAAAGGCGACGCGTAAACGACGGATTTACTTCGCAGAATGTTGCGTCATCCCGAAACAACGGTAACACGCGCGCAAGCTCGGCGACAGGATGCAATTTGCGGTTTCATTCGGGACACTTCCACGCGCGCCGCGGTGAGATCAAAGCCTCGTTAGCTGCGCGCTGCCGTAAAACTGCGGTGAAATGGATCCAGAACCGTATCCGGCTGGATTTTCTTTTTCTTGCTGGTGATTGCAGCGCGCTGACCTTTGATTACGCGAATTTCTGAGGTAGATTCGAGTGTGGATTTAAGGTTGCTCCGAGGGTGGATCGTATTTAGCTGTTAATTATAACACAGGCGAAGTTGTAATGTTTGGATTAGTAAGGAGTTTGCTAAGCTACGAGTTTAGGGAGATGATAGCAGGAAATTTGAATTTATATAGAGTTACAGAGATTTTGGCCGACCGAAGTAACTTCTACCTTCGGAATGACCGTATTCAAATCAGCTTAGGAACAATGCTCGACCATTCTACCGCCACCTCTGATATCGACGTGCATGGAAGTGTCTCGAACAAGATTCTTCCGAAGAGCTCGTTCAAGATCACTCGTCGACGATATTTTAGAGTCCGTCGGGCATCGTATCGGGCACGAAGCGAGCAATCGTCGTTACGCACTTTGCGGTTGATACGGCAATCTCTGGTGGACGCGAACCGACCAGATTCGGGGAACGAGCATCGCGTTTTATGGCGCGTTTTACTCCGGTGTGCCTGACCATCGGTCTTCTCCTCTCTTTCTCTCTCCCAGCGTCTCTGCCTCTCTCTTCCTACTCTGCCCGTGTCGATCCGACCGACCGCCGCCGTCTCTTTCGCCGTAAAGGAGGCAGCGGTGCAGGGTCACGGCCGGACATCGTCTGCCATACTCTCGGCTCTCCACCCACGCTACATCTGTTATACTCGCCCCCTTTCGCTCGCTGCACCCTCGTAAAGCCGCGTTTCATTATGCGCCCGAATATAAGTTACCGCAATTTACGCCTCTCACAACTTACGCCCGTCCGCGTGTCCCTCTTTGCACGCTTCCTGCGCAAGTAACCTTCTCGTTACGGGATTCTCCTTTTATTTTAATAAATTTGGCTTATTCGAGTTTGAGGAGCTGGAATTGCGACAGGTGGCGAAGAAAGAGACTCTGAATCGCTGCGAGATGATCAACTTTCAGTGTTTTATTTGGAAGAACAGTTTTACAGGCTTCTAAAGTAGTGGAGATTTGTACGAGAGTAGAGTCGAGAGTGGATCAGTTTTTTGATCGGCGAGTCTCGGGGAATCGTCGCATCGGAGTTATTTCAGCGAATTTGAGGCAGGTCCAGGAACACGTTTCTCTGTACTCATTTTCAAAATTCGATTTACTGTTGTCGATAAGGTACTTGTAAAAACACTGAGTATGCTATGAGTATTCCGAACACTATGATCGTATAGTGTTCAAAAAAGTTATTCACAGTAATTAGTCAATGCTAGATTAAAAACATAGCAGAAACAGCGGATTTTAAGACACTTTTCGAAGAAAATGAGTTAACAAGAAAAGTGCACCTAATCGTATGTTAATGTTAAGTGTTATATAAATATTATAAAAGTTATTGACATGCAAATTACTCACCAATATAATACAAAGCAATTCTACTCTACTTCTACTCAGAAAATTAACAAAGTTAGTAGGAAAAGAATAATTAGTACTCCGATCTTAGCACTTCATCTGCCACCCTCACGAATTCAAATTTCTTTCTTAGAACTTCACTCTTCCTTGAACTGAATAGAAATTTCCTATTTCCTCATTAGAAAATCATCAGAAGATTAATACTTCCTCGAGCCACAAAAATCCCAAAGGATCAATAACTCGCATACCAGAAACTCAGATTCGAAAGGTGCGGCAGATGGAGTCAAAATGAATTCACAGTCCAAAAATAGTCCAGAAAACAGTGCGTGACAGGCGTGTTTCGCAAGATGCGTGGTTAATTTCGCTACGTCGAGACGCTACGTGTTCGAGATGACGCGAATTTGCGAGTGAAGGTATCCACGGATCTCGCAACATTCGGATGGACCCGAGATTTTTCGCTGGTGACTCACAGAGGACAACGACCCGCGTCAAATGTATCGGGATTTTCGGCAAAATCGTGCAACCGACCGTCGCGAGTCAACGACCCCGATCCCCTGCCTCCTCGCAGCGTCGCCACTCTGGCCACGGCTGACGTAAATTAATTCGTTTAGTACAAAGCAAACTTTTCGCGACTTTCTGCGTCTCAATTTCATCGATCTTCCCCCTGCCAACCTCGATGCTCGTTTTTTCATCGAAAAACGTCACAACTGATCGAAAACATATAGAACTTACGATTTTCGACGAATCGAGGTTCCTCGTGGAAAGAGGTCGCCGAGGGGTCGCCTCCGAAAGGGAAACCTCGGAATTCTAGGCGCGCTCGAAAGTGGTCCGCGGTTGTTGCGCGCGACAACCACGTGTTGCACTTCTAGTCGATACAGAGCACGCACGCGGCGGTGCGTGTTCTACCCGAGGGCTCGCGTATCCCGAATGAGTGGAAATCAATGCCGTACGAGAGCAATTTCAACGTATTCACAGTTTATTCAACAGCATCCCACGATTCTTGTTACAAAGTATAAAAAGCTAGGAGATCATATTAAATACAAGAATAAATAAATAAATATACAAATCTCTAAAATAGAACAACATGTTCTTACAATATTTCCTCAATGTATAACATTGACGAAATTTACAACCTTCGTCGGAGTATGACCCCGAGCAGAAAATTGTCTAACATATAAAACTAATATAAAAAGACTCTTTCAACAATTGACTCTAGACTATTCTCCCATTCTGATTACTCAAGTTGACCGACTGTGTGGTCATTGCCCCTTGGTAGACGGCTAGCAACCCTCGCGTACATGCAACGTGTCATGGGGGGACGATGTCATCGTTCTCTCAGTCATGCAACCGCGATGCTAAACGGTCCCTCGTCTCCTTTTCGCGCGTCTCTCTGGAAACCCGTGTGTGAAAAGAAGGAATGTGTCATCGTGCAGAATTGAACTCTAAACCCAGCGCAAGCGGGAGCAGGGTAGACGGGAAGGAAATGAGAGAGTAGAGTGCATGGATGGTTTTCGAATCCGCACGTGACGAGTGGGCCGACCTGGCCGATTCCTTGGCTGCGCGACAGCCTCGGGCTGACGCGGGGACAGGACAGGTCGTTCATCGCGACGGGCGGTTCGACAGCCGTGCAAGGACACCGAGAAAAGCCTCGAGGCAAGTTAGAGCGAGCCTTAAAAAATCGTAGAACTCACGATTCCGCGACGGATGCTGCTGCGCGTTCCTGCTTCGAAGGACCTGTTGCAGCGCGGCGTACAAGTCGAGCATCAGTTGTTCGAGCTGCTGACCCTGCACCTCCGCCTCGTTGTCAGATGGCCTGCGGAATGGGATCGCCATTTCTCTGCTGCTGGCAGGTGCGCACTCGCTCCAAGGTATTACGGTCTGTCGGTGCTCCTCTGTCCGCGGTTCAGCGGCCACTGCAATTCGAACCAATTGTCTGTGGATCTAGCACTAATCACTGTACTTTTTTTCTTTCGCTTCTTTCCCGTTCTCTCTTTCCCTCTCTCTCTCGCACGCACTACAGAACAGTGTCTCTGAACGAGGGTGGCTGGTCTCTCTGTGTCCCCGTAGCGAACGCGGGCAAGAGTCAAGGACCGCGCGACCGAACCGTCTCGTCGATGCAACGGGGAGCGCAGCTTAACGCGGCACACACGGCACGTGACTTTTCGGATTCGACGGCGCACGCTCAATGTTCTGTCGTCGCCGCGGCTAACCAGGGCAAGCTGCTATCGGCCGCCACGGATTGTCCGTAGAAAACGCACGTGGCCCGTGAACACCGCGCCAACCCGACGAGAATCGACGACGCGACCGACCACTGCCCACCGATCTCCTTCCCGCGAGTCTCGGCCAATCTTCGCGACACGTCTCTCAGCAGCGTCGTCTGGAACGCCTGTACGGTGGATCCTCGTATGGATCACTTTCCATAGGTGCTGGATTCGAGCTGGACCGTCCGTTGCCGAACCCGATCGAGGATCGAGGTCTCGATGATGACACTCGGATCGGCGGAGGATCAAACAGATAGGATCGTTTCGGTCGTTCGTCTCTCCAGCGAGAACCACGGATGACAGTTCGACGAAGCGTCCCTCGGGACGCGGTACAACAGAGTTCAACGTCCTCGCGGAAACCACACACGGGATGTTCACTGGCAGTGTTCTGCGCGCGAAACCCTCGGAGGAATCTGTTCCCTCTGATAGGCAGGGCGGAAGAGGGCACAGAACGAAATCTCTGACTCGAAGGCAAGGGGAACCAGAGCCGAGATCGGTTACCTTTCGTTCGTTTCTCTTCTTTCAATCTTTTCTCGGTCAATTCGCACGCACACGGTGGCCGACGTACAACAACACAGAGCACGTTTGCTGTCTCGACTGTCCTCTTTGGCGCGGCTATCACACGCGTGTTCAACAGCGCAAGGGAGAAAGTAAAGTGAGCACGAGAACTCTCGACTGAGCTTAGGTAACGAGAAACACGTCTACTCTCCTCGAGGTCTGGCGTGGTAATGATTCTATGCTTTCGTTTGCAGCCACTCGGCCCGCACGTTCTGCCTCGCGGCGGCAACCGACTTCCCCACTCCTGCCACATCGCGCGGCCAGTTCGAGTCGTGGAGGGGGAACTGAACACATGCGCGCGCAGCTCTGCTGCGAGAGGGAAAGGGACGAAAGAAATGACGAGTGGTGGGGTGCATCGTGCATGTGCGCGCGAGAGTTGTGTTGGAGAGTATACAGCGAGGGAGACTGTGTTGGTGAGAATAGCAGCACGTCAGGGTGTGTATGTGGGAATACGGTGCATTGTGTATGAGCACGCGTGAGTTCGTGTTAGGGAGTATAGCAGCGAGGGTGACTGTGTTAGTGAGAATAGCAGCACGCGAGGGTGTGTAAGTGAGAATAGCTGTGCATGGGTCTGTATGGGGGAGTATAGCTGCGCGTGAGGTGGTGTAAGTGAGAGTAGCTGCACGTGAGGTGGTATAAGTGAGAGTAGCTGCGCGTGGTCGGCAGCGTTGTAAATTTACCGGTTAGGGCGTTTGCACACACACCGGCATTTTGCCGTCGTTGGATCCGGCACCAGCTATGGGTGCCTTGCACACGTACCGACGTGGCCGACATTTCATATTAATTTCTAAAAGTGTTAACTTTCGCAAGTACAACTCACCTATACGATTCCCCGCTGGCAGCAAGCGCAATAAGGGCATTTGCATGCGCACACATTCTGCTGTCCCGCTGTCTGGCATGTCGAATTCTCTGCTGACAATATTGATAGTCGGTCCGATTTTCTGCCGGACTATGTGTGAAAAGTTCCATTTAATTACACTGCATTCGACACCGAAGACAGCTTTGATTTCGCCAGCATGTGTGCAAACGCCCTAAGGGTCAAGTGGGGGATAAAAAGATGTAACGAAAATCAGAACTTTTGTAATCGACTGCCACCGTGTCCCCCAATAAAACGATTTCAAAGTAAAGTAGGGGGCGAGAAGGAGGGTGCTACTATACGAAGAGATCCAGCGCGCTGTGTCACTGTTCCATATTTTCAAGTATTATTTCGAAGCTCATACAATAACAAAAATGTGAAAAATGAGAATAAATGGACCCTAGGATGCGAGGAGTTTCTTTCAACGCGCGAAACACTCGACTTGACTCGACGCTGCGAATCGTGTAGCATGTAGCAACGAGATCTCGACGGGAGAGAGAGTGAGAGGGAACGCACACAAGCGAGCGGCGCGGTTGTATTTGTATGCACTCGGCGAGAAGCGGTTCGTAGAGGCGCGTATGACACGACGGAACGACACCCGAGCGTAACTGCGTAGTTTCTGCGCGCGACTCTCCGCCGGGGGTAGTTGAAGGAGTTTCGCCGACGCGCCGTTTTCAGGAAGCGGCATTATCGACTCCGAAAAATCGAGGAACCGCTCTTCTCCTCGTCGCGCGATCGAGTGGCTTCGACAGCGACATCGTTGCGTCGTATCTGCCTCGCACGAACGGCACGCAATTTTTCGCACGAGAGACGCGCAATAAGGACTCCCCGCCGATGCTTTCGACGAGCTCCAGCGCAAAAGCGCCTCCATACGAGATGAATTTATGAATAACAAGGGGATCGGGAACGCGACGTTTTAATTTCGCGGTAATTCGGGCGCAAACCGCGAACAGGGATTCATGGGATCGCGATACTCTTGGCCAGGTGACAATTTTTTATGCGACCAATGAATGGGTAAACAGGCGGAGGAACAAGAACACAATGTGCTCCTACTGTGAGCGCTGATTCACAATGCATACGATGCACCGGCGCGCTGGCTAGTAGTAGTAGCCGTACAATGCAATCACATAAATAAGTATCGGCATATTACTCCGCGCCCGGACAATGGGATTTAAAAAACTGGAAAAAGAAGATCGGGGGTACAGTATTCCCAGCTAACTATCGTACATTTTTATTTTACTTTTGTTTGCTACCGTGCGTTACCCAGATCTTAACTAATCTAATCGATAAAAAGCAATGTTCAAACCTAAAACAGAGTCGTCGAGATAAGGCTAAACCTTATGATACATAGTAATTCTTAGCGAGTTACAAATTGTAAATCGATTATAACTCTCAACTATAATACAACTATAGGTATATATCACTTCATTATACTAGGTACACTAAAGTCTTCTGAGTCTCACAAACATGGAGAAGTTACATATCCTTCGAGAGGGATCACTCTTCGCCAGTCGACTATCAAACAGCGTGGAGACAAAGAAAGCGCGAAATGCACGCGTGCATCGAAGGATCGATGCACCGATTCCGCGCAAGCCCGTCGGAGCAGCGAGTACTTCGAAGCGGCTCGAGGAGGGTTATCTGCATTCACCGGGGCAGGTTGACGACAAGGCGAGAGGTGAATAGATTAATGGCGGTAACATCGAGGAGAGACATTGTCATTGGATATCAGACGCAATGGAGAGAGAGGGAGTTAAAGGCCAGGTGAATCTCGGGGATGACGTTACAGAGAGATGACATTACCGCCGTGGACGATAGAAACTGGAGTCGACGAAGGAGAGGACACGGAGAGAGAGAGAGAGAGAGATCCATCGTGGGCAGAGAATGGCACATCGGTATCGACAGATCGATGCGCTTAATGGCAATTTCGCGCGCTGCAACGAGGCCAGGGCAGATGCAGCGCTCGGCCTCGTGCGTTACCCCGTTAATCAAATTCGCCCGCGCGGACGTAGAAAGATATTAATTGACTGGACGCGAAACGGACCGTCGATCGTGCTCGCGAGCAGAACCGCCTCTGCGCTCGCTCGTACCCACTTTTCCGCATCGCGAACACCGCGCGTCCGCCCCGTCCGTTCGTCCGTCTGTCCGTCCCGTGATTTATGGCTCGTGCGCCGATTAGATTTTATTGGGATCTTAATTAGCTGGTAATGGCGAGCCACGGCTACCGAGTTACCTCCGCCGCGCAGCTGCTCTATCGCTCCACGGTGATTCCAGTTGCCTTTTTCTTCCGACGATTGAACAATGATCGATCGAGGCTGGTCGGAAAAATCGACGGTACGATCCCTCGAACGTTCCCTCTTCAATCCACTGAGTGTTCGGCGCGAGAGCACGTTTCAACCTTTAGCCGGTACTAACGATGCAATAAACTTTTTAGTAAGGATGATCGACCTCCAGTATAAATGAATTATCAATGCGACTGATAATCGCGTTAAGACACAACACTTACTGCAAAGAATACTGTGCGGTAAGGATTCCTTTGTACTTAGAAGTTTCAATCTTCTTTTTTATCGAGATACCTTGTCGACGGATTGAAAGTACACTGACGCTTTTCCAATCCCCACACTCTCTAATAAACGGCAGGCTTATCTTATCTGTTGTGGCAATTAAAGTATCATGATTGACCAGACTCACTCGCACGAAAAAAATGTGTACAATGTATATTGAAAAGATGACTTCATCGGTAGAGATTTCGGAAGCATACTTAATACTCTGGTATTAAAATTATTACGCCAAGAAGACAAATTTCAAGCACCATTTCTATATCAGTTACTAATCTAACTCTAATAGTTATCTATAGTCTCTATTACTCAAACCTATTAATATAAAATTTGTCTACTTCGTAATCATCCTCTCCTCCAACCTCAGCCCAATCTCCCCAAACTTCATCATAACCCACAATGCTCCAAGTCTGCCTCCAATCGCACCCAAGATTGCTCCAATATTCCGTTCCGTCCGATTGAACAGAAAAATCATAATCGTTCCCAAGATCAGCACCGCGGCATCTGCGAACGTCGTTTTAACGATCCACGTCTCCCTCGGGAAGAACGATTTCACGGGGTCGGTTTTCGGGCACAGAAGTTGAACAGCTTCGAAAACTGCGAGCAACATTAACGATCCGCGCGGATTGCGGGCGGAGAGCGTGGCTGGAGCATCACCCCCGTGCATTGGTTCCCTCTTTCGCGGTGGCTGCTCGTTTTATTTCGACGGAAAGTATTGAATCGGTTCCTGGACGGTAGCCGGCGAGATTTAAAACCGGTAGCACCGTATGCGCGGACCGGATTGTATATTTTTAGAACGACCAGCGTCCTCGCGTGGGCGGACACACGCTGCTGGTCACCGGTCCAGGAACCTGCGCCACTTTTGTTTCCAGCGTGCACGATGAGCCCCCCTGGTCGGAAGACTGCAAGCATGGAGCTTCCATTCCTCTAATTCTCAATTAATTCAACTATTACGTATCGATTTTTAAGAGAAGCTTCTGCGTGTGTAGAGAGAACTGATTCAATTGGAGTTATCGAATGAGGAGAAAGTTTACAACATTATATTCATTTTGGATTCTTCGAGGATTGAGTGGTACCAGATAAGAGATATTCACAATTTAATCATAACGCTAACGAGTCGAAGGTGATAAGATAGTTATGTATTCGATTGCGCTTAATCTGTCGGATCAATGTATCTTTAATGGGGAAGTACATATATGGTAAAGTACTTACGATATTCATTTTCTGAAACAGTTTTGTTGGATATACCTGTCGATCCACAGTGAAAGCATTACAATGAGAAGAGTGAAGGGTTCGGAGTTTAAGGCCTTCCACCGTCTACCGCGGATTAACGAAGCGCCTTAATTATCAGGGCAATTATCGCGGCGGGGAAGAGTGTTATCGTTCGTGTACGTCGTGCGACACGCGTCCACCCGTGAACAAGTCCGAACGGGTTTCTTGTCCCTCACAGCATTTACGGATACACTGTTGCCGTCGTTTACGAGGTTAACGGCAAGAGGCAGCGTTATTAAACGACGTTCCTACTGGGTGTCCGGCAAAAACGCAGTTGTCCGACGGGCAATTGGTCGGCTGATGCAAGGTTGCGAACGAAAGCTGCCAGCGAAATCGTGGAGGGACGTGAAAAACCGCGCGACCCGCGACTTACGTCAAGAGCTTTTTTTCTCTGATGAGATTACATATCTGAGACTGAGTAGCATTAGAACTGTAATAGGGAAATGCGTAGTTATTCGAAACTGAAGCGAATGCACTGTGAAAATTTAAACATTTGAATATTTGAAAATTTGAATATTTAAATATTTAAATATTTGAAAATTTGAATATTTGAATATTTGAATATTTGAATGCTGACATGGTAACGAAAGTTCAAAACAGCAACAAACTCAATTTAGGAATCCTATAACCGAAGACCCAGATAATATTACTCTAATACAAACCAACAGAAGTCCTTTACATAGTTTGTTCAAGCAGAATCAATATCTTGAAAGGTATGACAGCGAAGACATCAATGTATCCTCTGAAATACGATATCAGTAGATCTAATCGGCTCCAGTACCTACACTGATAATATCAAACTATGCAATCGAAATTCCCAATTTCTCAATCAGCTCGAGAATTCAGCGATAGCTTTGGTTGAGAATCATAGTCGAAAGGTGAGTCAACTTATCACATCGCTGTTACGAATTATATTTCTTATCATTTTTATCGAGGCATTGGTACGTTCACCCTTCCCACGGCGGTTCATCGAACCAGATTTAATGCTCGTTCTGTGCAAATGCTGGCCTCCGATTCTCCATCGAGGAGCGATTAAAATGCAGCTTTTCCGTGAAAACGATGGCCTCAAGCGACTGACAAGGACGCCGATAAGAGGGAGGGGAAAAAATAGAGTGCGCGAATAACAATAGCAGGAAAACTGTGGGCAACTGGTTCTCGTTGCACACGGTCGCGTCTAACGTTTCTCTTTGGTTACCCCCCACGACGCTTTATCTCGCATCGTCGTAAACACTGCACCGAGACGACGTTTGTTTATCGAGAATTCGCCAAAGGAATAATATCTCGGGCAAGTAAAGAATCTCTATCAGCTTATATCTCGAGCAAACTGCAATAAACCCCTTTCTATTTCCGCTGTCGAAACATTGATCCTGCGAGTCTCGAAGACCAAATGTCATGAAAGTAATTATCATCATATGGAAGTGACTCTTATCAGAGATGGCAATCGAAGAAAGCAAAGTTAGAGGTTTGCGAAGACATAATCGCCACGCGCAACTCCAATTACACTCCCTTCTACTTTCCTCACCTTTCCCGCGAGCAAGTGCACGCACGGCCATTCGCAAACAAATATGTTCTCTCTCTTATCGCCGATAACAGCGACAGCGGAGAGAGGAGAGGTTCGTGAAAGCGATATAGAATGGAATAAAACGTCTCTCAATAAACGGTTGAGGCTTGCTAACCAGGATTTATAGATCGACCGCGCAGGTGCGAAGAAATAATGCAGCTA
Organism: Calliopsis andreniformis; assembly: GCF_051401765.1. Taxonomy (NCBI): domain Eukaryota; kingdom Metazoa; phylum Arthropoda; class Insecta; order Hymenoptera; family Andrenidae; genus Calliopsis; species Calliopsis andreniformis. The sequence goes on along the minus strand of NC_135067.1, from coordinate 19,499,631 downwards.
ATATCGGCAATTTTGTAATTACTTCGACTAAGTGCGTACACGCAGTAGCGAAAGAACTGCGTTCCCAGAAGTGCCAGCGCGTCGGTCACGAAAGCCTGGAGACACGTGTTCGCAAGGCGCAATAACACGTAACGCGATGGAATCGCTTGATAAGAGGACGTCGAGGAGGAACAATCATTTTCCTGCGATTTTGGAGACGGTCCAACTATTTCGTAAACCACGTTCGAGAGATACATTAAGCTCTGAGCATGCGAGAAGCTACTATCGACTAATTACACAATCTAAATCCACTTAAATTAAAAAATCAGAACAAGTAGTATATATTCTCCAACCTTCTTCCCACTCCACTTCCTCCGACATCGAAAAGCATTGGAAACCCGTAGGAGTCCCAAGTGTCTGCACATCAAAGCCCATTCTTCGTCTCTAGATTTTCTTCTCATAAGCTCACCACTCTTCCCACTGCAAATCGACATCCAACCAGTGTCGAAATCCTCCGCCCACGCTCGAGACATCAGTTTTCCGCTCGCGACTGGTCGCCGCTCGGCTCGTCACGGTCAAACACGCCATAAAGTTCGTAAGCGGAGAAGCTGGGACGATGCGATCGATTGCGTAAGAGAGCTACTTGGAAGCTCATCGCTCATCTACCGGGCGAGCAACTATATCAATCGCGAGTACGAAGGACACGGTGACCGTAAATCATGAAACCGGAAGCGAACCGCGCTCGCGAGGGTGTCTGCGGATGCGATAACGAGGTGGCCGCGGCTTAGCGCTCCGCCAGCCGCAAAGCTGTCCATCCTTGTGCGGCTTTCGCGCGGACAAAACATCATCGTCGTCGCCAGTCGAGCCGAACTTTCTGCGCAAAATCTGTTTTCATCGCAGACTGATCCACCAGGCGCTCTTTTTTGCCACGGGCCGCGGAGCGAATCGAAAGCGCGCGCTGTCATCTCGTAAACACACCGTGAACCGAGATCGTGGAAAAATGAGAAAAAATCGAACGTGCGACACCTATTCAATCAGCTATCTACTGATAATAACTTGAGCCTTTTGAAATCAGATACTTTCCATGAAAGATGCAAATTTCTGGCGATGAGGATTCCAATCCCTTCTACAGTTAGAAGTTCATCTAAAAGAAGTAGGAGATACCACGCTCGGAATCCTGGTCCAAGGATTCTCCGAATTACGCTACTGCTGCTCTGACCGCAGAGTGACGTACTACAAGGTCGTAGTTTTTGCGCTAGCGGTAGCTTCTGAATTTCAGCGCGACCTTGATTCGGGCCAAGCTGCAGTATTCGCCACGGCGATCCCTGGACACGAGCGTGGAGAGAGAGAGAAAGAGAGAAAGAAAAAAATAGAACAGGGAACAAAAGAAACAAAAGCGGACGAGGGGAGGATCGCGAATGCTCACGAGGTGAGTAAGCTTGTGCACTTGCAGGTGCATCGAGGTGCATTCCCCGGGCTGCGAGGGCGTAATATGCAGGTAGACGCGCGCGGAAATCGCAGATAACCAGGCCGACGTGAGGTATCATCAAGGTCCTATAGATAGGAGTACGGGTTCGTTTAGGTAGAACAAAAAGAGTATGATCAGAGCGGGCTAATCGTGGGACGCGGCGGCCTCTAACGATAACCTCGGGAAACCGGGAACCTGCCCTTGCGCGCTAATAAATGGTCTATCGTTTTCAGATAGGAGCGGCCGCGTGCACGCGGAATATTGCAACGCCGCTGACCGTCTCCCTAAAGGACGGCCAGCTAGCTCTGCTGCAGCCAGATAACGGATTTCCTTGGCTCGACCTTGCCTAGAACACGGCTCGCCTTCCAGCGTAGTAAATCCGTGACGCAGTTTTATTCGGAGCATTCCGACGGAATTTCGATGGAGTCCTTGAGGGACGGTCGACTATCCTTCCTAGTGGCCGTTCGCTGCTCTGATTTTCGTGCTCTATTTTGCGTAGGAATTTTCAAGTAGGTCAGCTTTGTTTGCGCCGTCATCGATCTGACGATCAGGTTCAAAAGGAAACACTGTGGTTTTGAATTTCTCAGAATGTTCTTGTTTGTCTCGGTACGGTCGGTCGAAGAATGTTAATTTGTAAGGAAGCAGGCTTATAGATATCGCGAAATCACAGGCTTATCTCTGGCTCACGTAGCTGAACTGGCCTTGAAGATCTTGCTGTTATCTGATTATGCTAAAGCTCGGTAATTTTTTATACACACTTCAAGCGATTATAGACGCGAGCTCTTTATGCTTTTTATGCAGTTTTATATGATCGCGTTAGTGGGTTGAGAAACGCTGCGCGTGGCGACAACGATCTGTCGCGCGCCGAGAATTGATGGTGGGGCGCAGAGGAATCTGGTCAAACTGTTTGTAGTAGATACAACACCTCGAATCTCATTTACTTAAATGTATCCAGAATTCCACTAAAAAGACATCAATTACGAAACGAATGTAAAGCGCGTTATTGACACTGATATATGGTTCCTATCACGTAAATACACATCGAACACTTCTTATCGCGATGCATCGATAACGCACGCGAGGGAAAGAGAGAAAGGGAGAGAGACGGAATTCGTCGAAATTGCACTCACCGAAGTCGTCGAAATGCGAAGAAACAAGGAAACGCCAAATTGTCCAGCTCCAGGAATGATAACCAGTGTCAATAGACTTGGACTCGATGGCGGATTAACGCACTCTCTTCGCAGACTAATTGTGAAAATGAATACCGCATCTTGTTGGAGGTCTAATCTGGAAAAGATTCGATATACATGCTGGGGGGGCAACCCGTGTAAAGCGGAGCACGCGCCTTCGCTTGTCTTCGACCAATCATCGCGCGAGAACCTCCGTCACGTTATTCCGTCCGGCCAATCCTGATGTTACCTGGCTGCCGGCACTGCCACCATTGGCAAATGTACCAGGCGGATGAGTCATGTCATTTTCGACTGATAAATGTGTCTCGCGCATAGTTTTCTCTCCCTTTCTTTCTCTCTCGACAGCATGTCTTTGTTTCGAAAAGGAGAATCTTACGCCGAGTCAGACCGAGCGCAGATATACACCACTCGACACGATTGCTCGATATACCTGTAGGAGCATTTTTTTCCACTTGACCTGCCACGCTTCGCACATTCTAGATGGGTGACGATGCGAATTCTGTCTTGACGATTTTTTTACCATGGGGGTTCTTTACTGCAGGTGTTGGATGTTTATGTTACTCTTGTTTACATGCGATGACTCACCCTGAAACTATTTGCTGATGGGGACTAGTGAGTAACAGGTTGTTTACCCTCTGGTACGCAGGGATTAAGAGAGAATTGATGAATATTATTTTTTTGTGATTGCAGGAAATAACAGTAATGACGTTCGAAATGGGAATTTAGGATTTTTTAGGAATCTCTTTCAGTAGGTCATGGGGTGTTAAGATAACAGGGACATTTCTTTCGCGTACGATCTGGTATCTTTATCTGTTGGGGCAGGAATGTGTAACTTAGATGATACACCGTGATAACTGCGTATGTACTGGACTTCTGCTATAAATAGTAGCAGTATGCTACTTGACAGAGAAGTAGAATAGAATTTTCTTCATACTGATAATGCAACAAGAATAATAATAGAGCAATTAATCACTGAACGACGACCTCTATTTTTCTCATACTCAAACACTGAAGTACCTCCTCTATCTACACTACCAACACATTGCGTTCCCCAACACGATAGCCTCACGTTTTCCATAATTCACGTTCACCAGTAAATCAATCTGCAACCAATCTTCTTAATCCCTGCGATAAAAAAATCAGTGGCAAAAAAGTCGCTGGATGTTGCGAAACACCTTCAAGCTCCAGTTCCTTTATCGCCTGGAACGATATCGTGGATCGAACACAGGTGACTGCGTCTGGAGCACCATGATCGAGCCAGGTAGTCAAGGATTGCATTGTTTGTGTGTACAGTCCGCGACCATTGACTCATCAACGGCGAAAGGCATCGGAGGGATTCAGCGAAATATCAGGCAGGTTAGTCAGAACCGAGATGAATCACGTGATTTTTCGAAAGAACAGGTTCGTGCCTAGCAACCGTCCAATCCTGGGCAGTTTTTTAAGGCCCCGAAACACGGTCCTAACCCGAGGGACCCTACTGCCCTCCTTCCCTCCCCCGTCGCCCAAGGGCCCTCCCTCGGAGAGTTAACTCGGAGCAACCGCGAGCGGTCGACAACAGCAGGAAACGAACCCGATGACTCACCCGACACTCCGACAAACGGATGGAAAACGTATGCGAGGAAGACGACGACGAACTCTTACCGCACTTACGTGCATCGCGTAACCTCGTTATCGCGCGCCAGCGCGCTCGCGCTACTTTGCCCTCGAGGGGGCGGTCACGCGATCCTAGCCGACGAAATTCACGTGCATCGACCTTCGCGGATCGCAGTCAAGGCACCTGGAACGCTCTTTGTGTCGCATTAGCTGCTGTTGTAGGCAGATCGATGAAAATGGTTGGCTACAAATGGAACGAAGCCTAGGTCTTGACCACTGTGGCTTTTGTCACTTGATCGATGGTTTACCTGGGATAAAATTGATTAAAAGTAAATTAGAGAGGTTTGCATTGGCACTCTATGGGGAATTTAAGTTCTTGAGATTCTTATTCGATTCTTGAAATTAGTTTCTTCGGTGACCGATTCTAGATTCTCACCCCCTTGTTCTAACAATTACCTATCAATCAATACCCAAACCTATGCACCCCACATGGAGCTTCCTTCATAAAGTGAGTCTATAAATTGGCTACATTCTAATCTTACTTTGCACGCTTATGAATTCCTGTTCGAATTTCATATTTAGCAGAGTTCAGCGTGGCTGCCGTCGACGACGAGGGATTTAAATTACAGGGGGTTCCCATTAAAAGGATTGAACCCAGTGGAACATGCAAGAGCATAATACGACGAAATTTCTCATGCCCGGGGACAATAGGTCGTATGCATTACGGCGATGCCCATAACGCTTGATAAACGAGTAAATTTTGCGGCTTCCATTTAAGCGGCGCGTCACATCGGCTCCCTTTATTCTCCGTTTCTGGGAAAAAAGATCCCGCGACAGAATTTATCGGGGAGCATTTGTAACCCGGTCCGAAGCGGCCGCGTTATCGGTTTTATCGTGGCTCGATGCGCGCCCGTCCGTCCTACGCGAAAAATTATCTTCCCGCTTCCTGTCCTGCTTCCTCCCTGGGTCCTTTCGTGGATCAAAGTGTCCAGAAGGGGCTCTCTATCCCCTGAGGACCACTAATGGTCAGAATAAGGCATGAAGACTTGCGGCAGTTTAATAATGGCGATTTTTAATGCGACGTTGCTCGAAAATGAGGAGTCGAGATCGTGTGCGATTAGAAACGTGTTATTGCGAAATTATTCGCCAGCCTGCCACTTCCGGTCCCAGGGCCCACCATCCGCTTTTGTTCGTCGGGATTCGGACTCGTTACTCGTTGGAGGAGGATACGAGCGAGGTCGAAGCCCCCGAATTCTTCCGAAAAGATTTCCTCGGCCGGTTGCTGGCGAAACTGACGGTCATTTCCGCGATGCGCTTGGGAAATTAAGTGGTATTAACCAGGACTGGCTGGACGGACGGAGTATTGCTGCTCGGAGAGGTCGATTCCCTGGAGTTCCAAAGTCCTCAGCTTTTCTGAGCTTCAAAGCTTGGGAGTTATAGAGTGCTAGAAACGTAGAGCTCTGGAGAGTCGAAGTTCTGGGGCTCTAGAATGTCGGAAACTCGAAGGATCAAAGCTTGAAACTTCGTCACTTCGTGAGCTTCAAAATTCTAGTATTCTCGAATTTCGATGACACCCTCGCTCGAAGCTTCAGAAATATTGAGCCTGTTTCATCCTCTGGAAGGATTTCGCAACAAATACAGGACTTGCAGTCAGGCTTGGATCTTCCTCTTCTTTTCTACATAAAAAAAGAAATTTCTCTTCCCTAGAATTAAATTCTAAAATAATTTCTCAGCCCAAGATCTTAAAAGCAATAGTCGGTCCCACGATCGTCCCTCAGCCAGTTATCTCGAAAGGCCTACAAGTAGATCCATAAATCGGTGGGACAGTGGATCGGGACCGAGACGAGCGTAGAGCCAGACAGTCGCCAGGCAGACAGACACCAGACGGACGGTGGTGAGGGCGTCTTTTTTTCACCTCTTTAAGCCCCATCCTTAATACTCTTATTGGCATTGGCATTGCCGACGTCCCCGGGAGCACGTTTCGAGTATCGTGCTCGTACCTTTTTTCTGCTTTTATTTTCTACGGTCCCCGACTCCATGGGGCCCGGTTTCGAAATTGTGCTTTTTATTGCGCCCAGTCTTCTAAACGACGCAAAACGCTCGACGTTGTTTACGGCGAGCTGATTCAATTTAGCCAGGGCTACCTTCATAAATAATTCAACCCGAAATTTCACCTCCACGATATTTATCCAAGAGGCGCAAACGCTTCCGTGTTAAGAAATAATCGGGATAGATGGATCGAGAGACGATTCAACGATTGTTAGAGGCAATCCTAGCGACACGGATGGTGTCCCGAGGATCCAGCGATTTTCAACGACGCAGAAGATGCGCCCCCACCTACCTTTGTCCTTTTTCTTGGTCGACCCGTGCATTATTTTCTTCCACAAGCCTGGGCCCGGATCGGACTAATGCACCTGCAAGTCGGAACAGGTCCCAACAGGTCCATCTGGCTCGGATCCCCTGCACGAGGGTCCCCTCTTACCTGTCCCCTTCGGTTCACCGCTCTGTTTTCGCTCGACCCTGTCGCTTTTCCGAGGATCAGTGAAAATAAACGCTCACGGTATGGCTACTGTTATTTTCATTTACATTTGAGGTCACTGGTGCGCGAACAGTTCGCTCTTGTGATAATTAATTATGCTACTTGGCGCTACTCCGTCCTCAAGGTAGTTCACATTTTGACGATTGAGTTATCCATGTGTGAAAAACAGTTTCTCGATTATGGGTGATGTTAACTAAAAATTATAGAGACAATTTTTTCTGAAGTTAGAAACACTACATGTGACAGAACAGTATACTGAATAAGTATTACAATAAAGCCTACCTTAAACCCATTTATCCCACCCAAGAAACTCCACTGTTTATGAAACAACAAGGAAGAATGCCTTTGGTCTTAGCAATCGTTGCTTATCTCCCCAGCAATCGAAAGTCCAGGCTTCATAGTTCTGATATTCGATAAAGTGGAATCCCCGTACCTTGACTCATGAACGAAAAGCCGCGGTAAAGAATGTACTATGACGATGATTAAACGACCGACTGCGTTCACCTTGAGTTCCCACGGCGGGGAAAAGCCGAGCGTCGAAGAATAGAAACTCAGCAGCGCGTCTCGGTAGCGGCGGAAGGTCGGCCAGATAAAGCTAATCTCCAGATAACAGTGTAAATTTGCGGCCTCGAGATTTATGGAGCTGGATCAGCGCCAGAGTAAACGGTGTCGAAGAGCCCTTATATTGACCGGTAATCTGGTTGGTCGCCTGGTGGAGCGAAAGTCGATCCCGAGGCCAGCGGCTCGTGACCTATCTAAAAATCTCGTCTCTCCCCCGTCGTCCTCGTGACCAGGACAAATGTTTCGACTCGTTAGCAAACGGACCAAAGCGTCTCCAAATATCATCCCCCACTGGGGCCCACATTCACAGTCCTAATTTCCCTCTTTCATTTTTCTTCGCGACCCCAGGAACACTTGTGTAAACGCGACCCACGGACAAGTGACCAGGGTGTCCCCTTGCAGAGGGAGAAGGACAGTCACCCGAACGGATTTCGAGGCGGTAAAAGCATCCAGGGATCTTTTCCAGGAGCGTGTGTCGCTGACGGTGGTTTCACATCTGGCCTTGCCTTTTCTCCTGCGCTCTCGTACGATCCGTCCGTGAAAAGATCCACGCCACGTCACGTAATAAATGGCGTGGGGCCCCGAAAACTGGTCCCTCTTCGCGTCGGTGCCCCTATCTTTATGGGATCTCCTCGTGAAGGTGGACAAAAAGGGTCCCCTCCCTCTGCCACGTCGAGGGGACCCGGGTTCCTGGAATTCGACGAGGTTTTCTGAGACTTTCAGGCCCCTTACCGCGAACGGGCCCCTCGCAGCCACGCCATGCCTCGTCGCCTTACGGGAAACCCTTCGAAGAAGCCTGATACTCGGGTCTGTCAAGCGCTCGTCAAATAAATCGAGGCAGGTGACCGTGTTTTCGTTTGGAAGGGAAGAGCTTCGGTGGAAACGCGAGACGAGTTTCTGCGGAGGTCCTCGCAAACGCTGATAGTCTCTTTTGTGAAGCTACTCGTCTTTCGAGGTGATTAATGAAGTTCGAGGAGTTGGTCGTAACGGTTTCGAGGTTCATTTTTCTTCGCTTTGGTGCTTTTGGTTGGTGTCGATGTCTGAGTTAGCAACTTTGTGTGCTTTCTACAAATTTTTACTTCAAATATTCCATTTCTCTCTTGAAAACTATTATAGGTACTTACACAAATTCAAATCCCGTGATTTCTCCACATTCCCTCTTCCAAAGCTAAGATCACCCGACTAGGAGTTATCGTGGAAACAAGTTTTCCTCTTTTTCCCTTTTCACCGCTAACTCTCGAAACTACGAATCAACAGAACTCACAAATACCAGCGTCTCCCTGCATCCCCCGAAGATTAGGAAGCCCAGGTCAGTCCCACATAAATTCTCCCCAGGCTTGGTTCGCACGAAGGCAGAAATTAGGCCATTAGAAGTTCGACTGGAACGACACGCGGCGTTTCGCGTTCCACTGATCGAGTGGGTAACCTTGACGCGTCGCGGCCAAGAGAAAAACAGTCGGTGGGACGAGAAGCGTCGCGGGGGTAGAATTAGGGCGAGTTAGAACGGTGGTTAGCGTGGGAGGGTGAACGGCTAATCACAGTAATTTCGTTATGGGAGCCACCAGGAACGGGCTCCGCGCGGTGCATTTTAATAAACGCGAGAATAGGGCAAGGCAGAGGGAAGGAGAGAGGGAGACAGCAACTAGGTTCCTTTCCTGGCGAGCGAGGACGAAGACGAACGACTAATGGAAGGGCGGTGGAGGGAGATGGGCAAGGGAGAATCGAGCCCTATGGTGTTGCCGTATGGGAAATCGCCCGTGGGCATGGTCAACGCGCGCATAATCGGTGGGCGTTGCACGGATTATTACGGGAAGCCAAAAAGTAATGATGAATTATTCTAACTCTGCACAGCACCCGCAACAAGGAAAGCTCTTCGCTCCGACTGACCAATGGGAGACGTTCTCTGACCCTGGATCAAGTCGAGGGGGACGCCAGGTATAAATGCACTCCGAGGAATCGTTTACTACTCTTCCTCTCCGACGAGGGGGTAGGTGCACCACGTGAAATTACTGGTTCGCGATGCCACAGCGATTCTCTTCGCTTTCCCTCCCCTTTCGCGCGTTTTCTTGGTTTCCTTTCCTCCACAACTCAATCGAAACGAGCTGTCTTTGACTTCTGCAATCTCAGAATATACACAGCGGACTATGAGAAACTCTGTATCAGAGGAATATGCCAGAGGTCGTCTGTCTGCATTATTCTTCGCAGCTAATTTCAGATTCCTCGCAAAATAACGCTGGAATCGTTAACCACCGCCGCTCGGAAGCTAATAGGAGCCATAAATATTTCCTCCGATAAATCTCGCGAGTCATCAACCGAAGGAAATTGATAATCCTGGCCTGTGTTCCGGACGCACGGATGCAGCGTGTTTCGAGGCGGAAAGAGAGCGCGGAGGCAAATAAAGTCCTCGTTAATCCAGGCCGATGCGCGAGTCCCGGAGAATCCTCTTTCGATGAAAGTATTAGCGGAGAGGAAACGAGTGGGCTCGGCCTTTTTTGTTTTTCCCACTTGGACACGATGATGAATAATTAGAGAGCCACCCCCGTCCCTCGGGCTGATTTCGCTGTTTTTTCTCCCATGACCCCGACGGGATCCGCGGCGACGTCGAAGCAGAAAAGCGGGCTGTGGCACAGGCCGCCTGCAGCGCTACGTGCACTCGTTATCTCGTTGTTTCGGGGGCCTGTTCGACCAGAAAAAAATGCGTCTCGGGGAATTCGAGGTCCGCGGCCGTGACACAAGGCGGGAGACGCGCGGGGAAACCTCTTATCGCGGGCAAACAAGCTCGACGGGGACATTATTTTCATAAAGGTACAACGACAGACCGCATCCTCTCCTCTGCCTCCCTCGTAGCTCCGCCTTTTTTCGTTTTTCAGGCGAGCATTGAAGCTTGGCCAGCGACGTTCGCGGAGAAATCGAAACGAAATGGCCAGCGTGTTTACCCCGTTCGGCTACCTCCAGGATTCCTCGGGGGGGGTTACGATCTTAAGTGCCATGTGCCGCGGGCTCGATAACCTCGATTGTGGTATAAATATTTAACACAGTCCCGTTAGCTCGCCTTTCCGATTCGTAAACCGACGACGAGTCGTGTCGACGACTGATAACGCGGTTTACGCCGATATAAATAGCGATATAAACAGGGATCCGTGGCAGAGGGACCTTTTTTCGAAAAGGGAAAAAATGAAACGATAAAGTGGAGCGCGACCTAAATCGAGCGACGTACCGTAGACAGCGAGTGCTTCTTATCGTTCTCCATAGATAAAAGCGCGTGAATCAGATGATGAATTCCGCCACCGACTTGCTTGTTATCGGGCTATTAATAGCCACGATGCAATTGCCCTAATCCCTTTCTGATTGATAGAGGACAGCAGTGTCTATTCGCAAATTATTTTTAACGTTTGTGGTCTATTCTTATGGCTTTCGCAATTGCACGTTAATTAATCAAATGTTCAAGTGTATACGCAATATCGATGCAAAGGTACAATCAACTCAGTAGACGCCGACTTTGGAGTTACAATTCATCGGCTATCTAATCAATTAAATACAGTTACAAGCGTTTAGAATTAGTTCTACGCACTTCGAATTACATACAGGCGAAATGATGCAATCGGAACACAGTGAGCCAAGAATTTACCTTCAAACGAACTCTTATCGTACATACCAAAAACGTGTTATCACGCCATAAGTTACACTACAAAGCAATGCATTCCAGGGTCCTTGCTCATTTGGACGATCAAGGACACTGAATAACAAAGTTTCGCCCGTGCAGACTAGACAACGGCGAATCGCAGAGGAATTGTGTCACCTGCGCTTCTGACCAGCCGAGCGACTTATGCGTCACGATTCGGTTCCGCCATGCCTTCGAGGGGGCAACGTCTGATTGCGCAACGGTCTCCATTTTATTAAGAGGCTCCAGAGCGTGCTTTCGCCAAACGAACGCGCGGCTAGTAGTCCCTCTTGTGCGTCGGGACGGAAAACCAAGGGGAAGAGAGAGGGTGGGAGGGGGAGGTAAGTGGCGACGAGGAGGAAGGATTGGATAGTGAATCATACCTTGCTCTCCCAACGTCAGAAGACACTGGTAACTCTTGCCACGGCTATTCGACGCGATTCTCGACCCCTCTATTTCGTAATATCGTGGAAACGAGGAGGCAATGGACGTGGCATATCGAATTTTTGGGGGACCAATGAGAAGTTAAGAGGAGCAGGTTTCTAAATTTGGGACTGGTGAGAGGTTCAGAAATCTGGAAGTCGAATTTGCATTGTGAAGCTGTAAAAAAGAAGTGCAAGATGGGAATTCCGCAATAAAACATTCGACTGGTTTTTTATAATTGACCAAAGATTTTGCATCCCAGTAAAAAGACTATCTCTAGTATAAATTTCTCAATCTTTTTAGGAAATCCCCCTGACCTATCAAAGATTTTTTCCATGAACTCCATAATCGAATACTCTTCCAGGTCATCAACTTGCAATGTTCTGAAAAAAACAAAGTGCCCAAGAGACGCGTCGAAGCTGAAACGACGTAAGAGTCAAAACACTCTGCGCCCGAATCCTCTGAACCACTCTGAACTCTCGTCGCGAAATGATACTAATTTGGCTCCGTTCGCTTACCGTGATCGCGCTTCGTGGAAAGGTACTTTCGGGCAGTACTCTGTTCGTTTCGGAGCGCTCTTTGCTATCGGGCAAAAAATGTTACCCTCGCCACCAGGGCCGACTGCGCGCGGCGTTCGCGAACGCCGATGAACACGATTAACCAATTAGCGGTACCGTTCTGCTTGTTCTACGCGCGGCAACTTTATCGTCGCCCTGCTATATTTTACGGCGCGTTATTCGGGGGACCAGGCTCCCTCGGAATTTCAGGCGAGCCAACCACTTTTTTGCCATCGCGAGGCTTGCATTAAGATGAAACGGTGGCTTTCGTCACGACTTTTCATCTTACGTAAGTGGACGTTTCTTCCTGGACCTGTTGACGTGGCGAACCGAGAGTGTTTGCACTCTCAAGTTTTAAGTAAGAAATTCTATGAGATGTAAGCGTGGATTTCATTTAATTACTGGATTATCACACTATACACACCTATATCAGGTTCGAGGACTTGAGATTGGAGGAGCAGCTACCTGACGATACAGAAACCCTTCTGTATCTCGGAATATCCAGCACAAGAATTTAACTTTCGCCGATGAAAAGAAGCGAAGACCTATTTGGGTTCAAGAACCAGCGACCCAGCTTCGAAGAAAAAATGTAAATCGTCCAAGACTCCTCCGCGTCGAAAGAAATATCTACGAGCATTTCCCCGAGCGAGCCTCAGTTCCAAGAACAGATATTCCTCGAACCGTGTCCGAAAAGCCGAGGACTGGATACGCACGAAAACGTTCATCGACCCAGCAGATTAATCCGCATTCCGCGACCTGTATCCTGTCGAATGCGCGACGAGTGTCCTGGCACGCCGTGTCCCTCGCGGCGGTGAGTCACTCGCGTGATCGCCAGCGAATTTGCGCGGTACGTTGACCTAGACACCGGTTTTCTCTACTAGCCCGACTATTTAACACGTGCGTCGATCAGGTGAACCCGCAGCGAGGTCGAGGAGAGGGGTGGCGACGCGAGGGGAGATGGACGCAACGAAAGGGAAGAAAGAGCGAAGGCGGAGAGGCAGGGAAAAAAAGGTGATGACTAAGAGAGGCGCACGTGGAGGAGCGGCGCGATGCACCGTTAACGGGGTGGCTCTGGAGGGGCTCGCAACCACCATCATCGACGTCGTCGTAGCCACCAGCAAGGGCCCGATGACTCATCCGACCGTTGGTCGAAGGAGCGATGGAACACTGGTGCAGGGGCGCCTTCTTCGACGTTGGGCCCCCGCAGGCCAGACTAGCTAACCTTGTTAGACCCGGCATACACCTTGCACGGTCCTGCTAATTATTCCGCGCACAAGACACGCCGTGTGTCCCGCCTGTCTAGCGGTGGAAAGTCCACTGTCTGCTGCTGCTGCTTGTAAACAACGCTCTGCTGCCACGGGACGACGCACTCGACAGAATCTGATTATTTGGCGGGGGGCTGGAGAGGGACGTGATTATGGGTTGGGTGTGTCTTTCAGTAATCGATCAGACACTTAATAGAGCAGTTGTATTCATAAGGGCTTATTTTAGAGTATTTGAGATACTGTTTTGAGAGCAACTTCGTGGGTTTATTCTGCCTTACTTTCCTCTCTGACTTTTCATAACGTTCTAAGCTCTAATCATGATATGTCTTTCGTGATTGATATCACTTACGATTATCACCTCCTTCTTAGGTAACATAACATGTAGTATTGTTTGCATAACAAACGAGGAACTTTCAGTGTACTATTGGAACAAGGAAATGCATTTTGTAAAGACACTGATCTGTACCAGCAAGGATACTACAATACCCACATTGTAAACCTAGCAAACTAGCACATACTAATTTAATCAATGCAGAATATTAAATTTCGAAGGATAAATGTTTTCAGCGCCTCTTAAAATTCCCACACGATAGCGCCAGCTGTTCTCTTCTCTCCATAAATTACATCAGACCGAATGAAACCTATTTAAAATCGAGATCCTCCATGGAGTATCATTGTTCAGCGAAGCCTGACATCCACGCACGCTCGAAATAATGGATCACAGAAACCTGCCGGATATCGCAACAGGTGAGATAAGGGGGTGGCCAAGATGAGATCTAGCGAAATTAGAAAGTACCTGGAGGCCCGATGGCCCGATAGCCGATGCTATTTTTGCCGCTGGCAGGCGGCCGAGTATTTTGTCCGGCTACTTGACGAATGCTAATGGGCGCGAAACATGACTCACCGTGTTTACTGTTCTATTATCAGGTAATGGATTGTAGATCTATCGCTTTCTATTTGAAGTCGATGCGTATCTGAAGCGGGGCCAGAGAGCTCGGGTTACGCGGCAGGCATTATCGTACCGATACCACTCGCGCGATATCGTTGGGACTTAACGACGAAATAAGTAGGTAGACTATGAAACGAGGAACAATCATACAACAGTACAAAAAAAAAAAAAAAGAGAGAAGAATCCAATGGAGCACGATGGTATCTCGCCCACCTCTTCTACCCTCACAATGTTTCCTCTCGTCACTGTTACGCAACTCCCTCGAGTCTCGACGAAGGAATATCTATTATCGAGGAACAGCGAACTCGTGGGCAAACGAATATCTCGATCCTCTCGCGGGGGAGGAAAATCGTCGAAGGACAGGCGGGGCTTCGTCGGAAAAATCAGGGAAAAAGGAGGCCGCAGTCATTCAACAATGTCACCGTGGCAAGCCAGGGAATAAATGAAATGCATTTCCATGGAGTGCATACTTCGATACTCGCGGACTATTAATATCGCTATGACAGCTTGACTAATGATCCTCAATGCCGAAGCACGGCTTTGACATTACGAGATTAAAACGCCGTGGATGAAGGAAGAAAAAAAATGATGGGGAAAATAGGGGTGGGAGTGACGAGGAACCTTCGCCGACTTAATACGATTACATCGTTGATATTCTTGCGCTTTAGACGAATCAATCTCGACACCACTCGTCCGCTAGTGTGTTTGCTTTATCGGCGTGCCGATACCGAGGCGCAACAGGAAAAAACAGGATGGCTCGCGTACATGGTTGTTGAAAAAACAACGACGCCCGTTCGCATCGAATACATATCGAAAGTAAACTGACCTATTGTGTCGACTCTCCCGTCGAATTGATCAGGGATGGGGGAGCGATGAAATGACGGGCGAAAAACGAACGAAATTACCCCTCGAGTTGATCACCGCGCCAATAAGGGGGTAGTTTACCCCGGGACCGACGAATTTACGGGTGTCGGACGGGGACTGGGGCTGCGACGGGGCGGAATAACAATCTCGTAGAGTGTTTCTGGATATCGGCCTTAATGCGGCCTGTCTGGTCAACCAGATGCCCTGATAGGCCGATACAAATTTTTTATTCATGACCGCCGCTCTGATGGGATTTTCATCGCTGGCCCTCACCTGTCTGCTGCCGTCGATTGCCGCCCGATGCAATTCAACGGACAAACGGGTGCACGCCGGCGCCCACGCTGCGTTTATTTATGCAAAACGCGATCCCAACGCAGTTTAGACCGTGTCGCGCGCTTTGGACAATCGACGGAATCCGACGATCGCTGCGACGCGTCTGAAAGTACTGTCACCTCGGAGAGGACCTCGTATTTACCCCTTTGGCGGGTTTGGTTGTTGCAAATGCTGGGATTCAGCGGAAAGCTTTGGTATTTGTATTTTATAGGCAGATAGTGTAACACTAAACATATTTCAAAATGTTATTTAGTAGAAATTTATAACTAAATTTAATTCGATGACTAATTTTTCTTATTTATGGCAAATACTGAAACTAAAAAATTTGAATCTGGAAAAAGTAGTCTATAAGACTGAAGAATTCTCAAAATTCCCGACTCCTTCTCTTCAAAATCTAAATAGCTCCACTTTGATACGACACCAAGTGTTTCGGCGAATCACGCTCATCCTCCGCGAACCACCTCGGCAGGAAACCGCGTTTCCTGCTGTCCCCAAGCACCAGGGAATTAAATCGTGTCGGTTGAGGAACGATTGCAAGCGAGTCGCGAGAAATCGAATCGAGTGATCACCAAGTAGGGGGAGCGCGAAGGGGTGGCACGGGGGGAGGGCGAAGGAGGAAAGGAGGAAAAAGGGAATCTGCCGAAATTATCGTTCATCAACGGATTGCTCGCGGTGCTCCCACGGGAGTCCCCGCGTTCATCCGCTCTTTGTTGCATAGCAATTAAAATTAACGCTGTTAATTACGCGGTACCGGGACGCGCTTGTTAGCGACCGGCGAAAACTGCCAAAATTAAACGCGAAACAAAATGTAATGCGCCGCGTCTAATGGCGTGGTCGTAACGCGTGCAAGCACCAACTCTTTTTTATAGGGCCGCCGGCTGATTTAGATAACAGCTGCGTGGGTGCAACAAAAATATTTTCCGAAACGCTTTTTTCCCGCGCGGAAACGACTGGCGATTTTTTTTTGCTCCAGCTTCGAGTTAATAGGCGCTCATTTCGGGGGAATTCGTTTGGTAATTGCGGTCGGGGATTTCGTTATTTGTCTCGGATTCAGGATCGTTTTTTCCAACATTATTTCGTGTGGTTTAAAATACGTTATTTTTACCGATACCATCTATCCCGAATTTCAAAATAAATTCCGTACTAAAAATCTGCGGGCTAAATGAATTGTATTTTAGGAAACCTTTGTAGGAAAGCTTGATTTCTAAGTAAGAGCATTGTTCTCGAAAGAATACATTTTCCCCGAGTTCAATACATTCGTCCACTTTACTTTCCGGCTGTAAAAGCGACGGATGAGGAACGAGAAAGGAAAATAACGGATCGCCGTCCATAGGAATTAGGTTTAAGTGTTCGAGTGGCGCCGTTCCTAGACATTGTTCGCCTCGTTCGACTCTCCTCGTAGTTTCGTGGTCTCTGACCATCTGTATCAAGTATGGTCGTCGTCGTCTCCACGAAAACGTGTCTTGGAAACGCTTGTCGGATTAGCGTCGATTCTGACCGAAGAAGTTACGTCACAGAATTGTGAAAACTTTCTATGAACGTAGTTCAGTCATCGGACGAAATGCAATGGAGCAACGTTCCTCCAGTCAAAGTAGATTGAATGCAACTGCAGTAACAAATTTCCTGGATTCGATCGAGCTTGAACTCTACTTTTTATTCAAGCCAATTGACGAGCATCTCGACACTAGAATATCTATAAATTAGTACTCGCTTCGAAGGCAATCAAAATGAAAAAGGAATTGATTTCACGCTATCAAAGGTTTTCATTCGATTAGCCAATTGCTTGGCCCCACGAAAATCCTATTGTTTAGAAGGATAATTCGCCATAGAGTCTCGCGGAAGAGCACGAAACGGAACGCAGGCCCCCTCAGTATTTGTTAAACAGTTGTGTAAGTACCCACAAACTGCGCGGTGATTGCGGTCACGTGGCGGCTCGCATCGCTCAAACGGAAAGTAAAACAGAGACTGTACACGCCCCGGAGGGTGGTTTCTCTGAATGGCTGTTGATTGTAATCATCGGGTGTAAGTAATGCCCGCACGACGCCGTTCTACAACAGAAACGTAAATCCGTGCGCTCGAATATCGCCACTGCGACTCGTCGGGACGGAGGTCGGGAAAAGTTGCGCGTCCCACGTTTTAGAGTGCATTCATATACAACGATGAGTGATTTATCGTGTGAACAATGGATGGATATCGATGTCTTCTCGAAAATAAAATTTTATATTCATGCTAATCTATACCTGCATACTCCATAATTCATTTCCAGGTGATTCAATTTTGAGAACAA
This sequence comes from Calliopsis andreniformis, assembly GCF_051401765.1. Classification (NCBI taxonomy): domain Eukaryota; kingdom Metazoa; phylum Arthropoda; class Insecta; order Hymenoptera; family Andrenidae; genus Calliopsis; species Calliopsis andreniformis. Next base: position 19,481,962 of record NC_135067.1, on the reverse strand, counting down.
TCTCAATTAAAATTCTGCAAAATTAATACCCTCACTTTTTGGACATAAATAATTGAAAGCTTCTCTAAACTTTTTCTGTGTAGAAAAGGAAATTTCATCGTTAAAGTTCAGCCCCAAAACGAGACGAGCGAGAGACGACGTATAATTAATAAAGTCGCGCGACCCCTCGGCTCAGAGCTCCTGAATGCTATCAAACCGCAGTGTTTGAAGACAAGTGTCTGAGCGTGGTTGGAAACGGATCGAAGCTGTTTGTCGGGCTAGAAACACGTTGTCAAACCAGAACGACGGGGGAAGTACGAAATGGCTCGCAAACGTGCACACAAACGCTCGATTCTAATTGGCTGCTGGCGCTGCTTCTGAAGCGCCCTGTACTCCTTGACGCTTCTCGCCAAATTGAACGTGTATGCTCGCGCGGCAAATTGAGGAATTGAATATTCATACGGTTCCAACCCTCTCGCACAAAGGTGAATTCAATTACGCATGATTGCCCGGCTCTCCTTCCCCTCTCCTCTCCCATCGTCCCACTCTTCTCGGCGTCCTCCTCCAGCGTCTTTCGCGTCTCTCCTTTCCCTTTCTTCCTTCCTCGCCATCGAGCCTCCCTTGTCCTCCTCTGTCCTCCATCGGCAAATCTATCTACTCGTCCCTTTCCCATCCCCCCTCAACCCTTCCTGCCCCGTCTGCCTGTCTCTCGGAGCAGTTAGGCCAATTTTACGCTTATTGGTACGTAAATACGAATCCACCTGGAGGCGGAGGAGGATGCTGGTAGTCGAGAGGCGCGATTCCACGAGAGGTGAGAGAAAACCCTTCTGCGTCGGTTCGCAGCGACACCGAAGAGGCGTCGAGACGAGGAATAGGTGAGCAATCTCCTCTTCCCGACTCCATTCCTCTCGCGCGGTTGATTTTGCTCTCGAGGAGAAATGGGATCCTGCGAGGGCTCTGCCGAAGCTGTGCGGTTGAGTAATGTTGTCGACGCGAGCCGCCCGTGCTCGGTGAATCGTGTCTAGCTGCGGACTGTTTCAGCATTTGTCGAGGGACTCTGATTGCTCGAAATTCGAGCTCGATGTAAAAATAAATTGAGGAGTCAGCTAATGGGAGGGAAAAAAAATCAAGTGGAATGTATTCATCGGGACAAAATCGCACCAGTCTAACAGGTAAGTAGCAATGACGCATCGACGCGTCATGCATTAACCTTGACACATTTGATACAGGAGCCTTATTACGATCGATACATTGTTTAAAAATAAATACTGTAGAGACACGCTGAATATTTATATGGTAATCGCGCTTTAATTTATTCTACAATATTAATTAATTCGTAGCGGCACCACGCGACCCCGAGCGTTCATCAATATCTACCAGTAATTAAAGAATTGCCGTACGTCGAGGGACTGTCGACCGCGTGAGTCATTGAACAAAATTACGATGCATAAACACCGCGGAATAAAAAGAAGATAAAATACTGCGATGCAATTTACGCTTACGCGTGGCTCGACAGTAATAACACAATGAAGATTGTATAATCATGGTTACTTAAATACAATCCTTAATCCAATACACACTTATTACCACTGAGGAATGCTTCTGCACCTTCCCCAACATCCTTCTCCTACACTCTTCTCACAAATTGACCACGCTAATCGCATTAAAACGAGCGCTGATCAATAACCCATCCCAGCGCCTCGAACACACCAATAAACCTGTCTTCGCCGACACCTGCGAATCGTCATAAGCCGATAACAATTTAACCAGTGGCACCATTAGGCAAACCGATACGCGCGATTAGCGAGCCGCTCTTACACGCTCTCTCGCCAGTAGGACCCGTAACTCTGCCGCTTAAACGCGCGTAACAGACGACTGACGGACGAAAGATAAATCGCTGGCAGTTGAGGGAAATTGCGGAGCGGAGGCCTGGCGCGCGACAATATTGCGCGAGGCTGGGCCTCTTAAATTTCGAGCCGCTCATTCTGCCAAGAGATCGGGACGGTTGCCAGCGTTTAACCCAGGCGAATTAAAATCCGAGGGGGTGCAGCGTTTCCGCGGAGGAAGCAAGGATCGAGCACGTGGCGGGCGCGAAACGAGACGTGAAATCTGTCGCGACGGCCAGCGACGCGAGCAACAACAGTTATCGCTGTTTCGACGCCGTAAAATCGGCTGCTTCCGGATCTCCTCTCTTTTCCGCGCCGAACCACCGTGCAAGCCCTTTCACCACGATTAACCGCGATTTCGCGCGAGCGGAGACACGCTGGAAACTGCCGCTGGATCGATGCCCGATGAGTCATCGCGGCGAAATTAATAAATAATTTCGTTTCCAATATCGAGCGGCGTTGGTACAGGGTTGTGCAACGACTGTGGTCGGGGAGTATGTGTTTGGCATTTCAGCGCGAGTTGAGTCCCTCAGATGCAGGCTTGGATAATTATTTACGCAATTTCTTCACATTAATCGAGAGAGGCAATTTTAATTTTAATTTAGTATTTCTCTGGCATCATATTTTTAGTATTCAGATTAAATTACATGTCGATTTTAGACAGGTGGATTAGCTCGGTTTGAACAGGTGAGAATTTCTTTTAGAATTATCCTCTCCTTTGGCTCTGAAAGGTCACTGATCTCTTCAACAGAATTGCGAACCTTTTCTACGCGCCCCCGAAGCGCCAGAATTTAAACAGAGTTCTACCAAAATGTTTGCCAGGAGCGCAAACTATACATTATCAGACGAACTAGTTGAAAGGATCGTCAGAACTTGGTACATACGATTCGCAGCACACGCGCTAGTAGTCGAAAGGGCGGAGATACGGTACAAAGTGAAGCGATGGGATTTTGATGTTCAATAAACGCATCGATGAAAGGGAGAAAGGGAGACTCGTTTCGCGAGCGCTGAAACATCAGGTCCCTGTAACGCCTATAGGAGGAGGGTCAATAGAGGCGACAATAGAAAGGAAACGAAACAGAAACGAGAGCATAACAGCGCGATGCTTGAATAGTACGTGTTGCTTCAAACGTTTTCGCTGCTTTCATTCACAATACGAGCGTAGAGAGGCTGCAAATTGTGGGCGTGGATTCTACGTTGATAAAGGTAGAACTTGAGCAAAATTTTTGTAGAACCTTTTACTGAAAATAAATACAGAGTCTACGGTTCTGAAAAGGTTGTTCAGAAGTCAGAATCTACGAGAAAGAAAGGATGACCCCAGTCCAACGAGTGAATGCACTCATTACATAAAAATAAACCAGCAAACAAAGAAACACGACGAACACGCTCCAATGTGCCGTAAATTAACATTCAATACTTAGGGCAAAGAATACTACCATCGGAATAACGATTTGCATCGACATTTAACCTCTCATTCAGAGATACTGACCTATGTAACTGTGTATGTACATTGTCTCCACGCTCATACGATTAGCGTATGATAATTCCGATTGTATACGTAGCTCCACAAGCGACACGTCACCCCTGATGCTAATGGGATCGCTCCTTATTAATTTCATTTGTAACGCAATTACTTATCTTCCACTGCGTTATAACCAGAGTTCGATAATTCCCCGCAGAGCTATCTATTACAAAACGTGAACCTCCGCTGAAAGTCCTATCATAAAACGGTACTCCACAGTGCAAGAGATTAATTACGATGACTCAGAGGACCCTAATCTGCGCGATTCAGCGAGCGTCACCTCGCTACAGACAGCTCGAGAGCTTGGATCGCCCCCGTTCGTTAAGCACAGACTACGACGGCATCGATAGGCATTCCTCGGCCGAAATAAAGGCGAAAGAATGACGCTCGATGCCTGGAGGACTGTTCTGGCTGGCAGAAATGCGAGGCATTTCCTCGTCGCGGACGAATTCCCATTACGACGGAACCAAGACGTCCAGGGTGTGGGCGGGGGGAGGTGGGTCGTCGCGAAAGCGGGAGAAAGAAGTTGGATAGTGTTTTGTTTTGTCCAGCGTGTAGGTGGACATCATGATGACAGGATGGAACATAAACGTGGGGCTCCCGAGGGAGTTACGGGACATAAAACCCCGCGTCGCCCCTTCCACGCTGGCGTCGAGATGTCGGGGCTTCCCCGTTTTCCCATATAAAACGCGCCACGGCCTGCCCTGCCCTTCTTGGCCCTTCCTCATCAGCCGCTGACAGTCGATCCTCCCTTCGACTCGAATTTGTCCCGCTGATCGGTCGAACAGATTGAATCGAGATGGATCCACTTTGATTCGGAACGAGGCGAATCCTTTTTCCTCGAGATAAGGGAAAGTATTTTGCATTGGCGATACAGGTGGAGAAAGGAGGGAAGACTGGGGATTTTCAGGATTTTCATCTGTCTTCTCCTGTTCTAGAGACCCTGACGCGATGGAGGTTTCTCGGCGATGGTGAAAGGTTCGCTAGGAGTCGGGGAAGCAGTGAAATTTCTTGCGTAAGGTGTGAGCGCGATTACGCACTTTAAACGCTTCGAACGGGGCTTCGATTATTTATCTTATCGTAGCTACGCTTGGGAAGACGAATTGACCGTGTGATGCAATGCGATGTAATAGTTGTGAGGAGTTTGTGTAACGCTTGCGAAAGCCTTCATCTTCGACGTTTGATCGGAGACTTGACGTGAAGCGAAGAATCTTTGAAAATCATAATATGTGAGTAGAGGTCTTATCGAGACTCGTAGAATGATATCTCCACTCCGGAAATCAGAAGGAAGTTTTCGAAAGTGGATTCAAAGTCCAATCATCTTCGATGACACATCCCATAAATATATAATACATAATTTAATCTTTTAAATTAAGATAAGGTAACTCCATGCACACTGATTTAATCCATGTTTCACGCAAAAATCCTCAAAGCTAATAACAATAAACTCGAACAACCCGTACATTAAATGCTCCAAGAAAAATCATAGATCTAATCATCAGAAACATTTCACTCCTCAAAACTCCAGATAAGATCTCAGCACCTGTGATACCACTTGCCATTAAAAAAGTCCTATTATTCACCTCTGGAAGGTGTAACAAACGACAGCATTGGCGCCCTCGGAGGCTCATAAATCACCCACGAGGCCCGCAAGGACCGATGGCGTCGATTATGACGGGGGTTAAACAATACTGAACCCTGATTTCATTTTCCACGATTGCTCGGCCACCTTATGTTCAACTCGGTAATGACTTTGTTTGTCGTGTCATAAGGCGTCGCCAGTTGAAATATTGCATCGGATCGGCGTCGAGTCATAATCGATCCGAGTCCTTTCCAAACGACTTTGCGCAACAGCGATCATCGGGGGGCCCCTGCACAGGTGCACGCGCGCGCGGGCGCATGAAATTACGTAGCAATACGCGTTTCCACGTTCCCCCGCGCCTCAGCGAATCAGGATGACTCACGTGTTCCCGTTACACCGCGGCGACACGCTCCTCGCTCGCGAGATGATGGCACGCGTCTCGACGCTCTTCTTTTTCGGAGCTGGACGCTGATTCAGACACCCTCGGCCAGGTAAACAGAGAACGATGGCCACTCCCAGCGACGCGTTCGTGGGGAAAGTGACGGAGTAAAAACGGTTTTACTGCGATCGCAATGATCGAGTTGCAAACGATGCCATTGTTTTCGCTGCGCAGATTAGAGAGAGAGTGAAGATAATGGAAACGATGGGGAAGTTGTAAATACGCCTGGGGTAATTGTGGCGATCATCTGAGCAATTTTTTCAATTATTTCTATGACTCTTGCTGATGGTCTTCCGTGGCTTCTGTCATCGTTTTTCCAGGTTACGATGGCTTAAGTGATTTTAAGGAAATTTAATGCTTCTTTGTTAGTGGAGAATTCAGAGTCATGCGTAGAGAGTTGACGAAATGCTGCCCAAAGTATCGCAGCTCAGGTGCAAGAGTCCACAGTGCAACTGGAGAAACGCTACATCATGGAATCTCGGATCTCGGACGCGCTGATGGATCACGTTTTTCCATTTCAAACGAAGTGATAGTGGAGCACTCCCCAGCGGTCGAGTTTCCCTTTTGACTCGACGAAACTGTGCACCGGGTCAGTTTCGCGTTGCAACTCCTGTGCAGGTACAAAAACAACCTCGCGCAACTTCCTTCGAACTTAATGGACAGCTTCCAGGAATACAACGTGGCGGAAGCTCGCGTATCCCTCGGTCGAGCTTATGTTTAAGATAAGGAAGAGGCACGTTATTACAGATTTATCGAACTGTCCCAACAGTGGCTCGATTAGCCGCAGTGATTCACTTTGGGGGTACCGTTAGCCTATTAGAGTTCGACGTCTCTGCCCGTCATCGGAGATAAGTGCTGGAAGATTTATACTCGAGGCGTTATTATCCTCCAGGTCTCTCTTAGCGCTCCAACCCTCGGGAATCGACCCAAGCGAATTACGTACGGGCCTGAACGGGTTAAAAAGCGCGGAGTAAGAACGCGGGGGCAATCGAGCCGCGGATCGAGGAAGCAACGAGCCGTGAGTACCCTTGACAGTGGACATCGCAAGCAGGACTTCCCTCCTGCGGCGTCTCATGCGTCGATCGAGAGTCGTGAAAGGATCTAGGATCGAGCAGAAGAGGCTCGCTCGATTACACGGGAGCCCCCGATCGGTGGACCCTTTCCTCGGCTAGGATTTCTGCTCAACGATCCGTTTTATGAGTCAGCTCGACTGCCTTCGCGAAAGGGACCATGGATTCGCGGCTTCGGTGCGTCGAGGCGACTCCAAGATGAAAGAGGAATAAAGAGGACGAGCGACTCTGACAGCGACGAAAAACAGGGGGATCGATCGGTCAGAACGATCGCGAAAGAAATTATTGCGGCTTCGTTCCGGACTGATAAACGACCTCTACACGCTGTGATTTCGATGTTTATGATTGTGAGAGAGCCTAGGTCGCGTCTGTCTTGGAAGGGGGAGCGAGGAAGGAAGATGAAATAGAAATGGATGGCATTAACGCGGGCAAGTAGAACAATGCTTTGTAATAAAAAGTACATTTGATGTAAGGAGTTTCGTGGAAGATGCGCTATGGTTGTTACCTACGATATGGCTCGTGTTTATGCTTCCTTTGAAGTTAGACACGGTTGATTTGGCGAAGAGAAGATCCGAGGGAAGTCGAAGAGTCTACATAATTTCTACAAAAATCTCCACGTATAAAAACATTTTACAAAAATCTCCTATTCCAGCATAAATCATCCTCCACCATATTCGAACCCTCAAATTTCAATTTCGTTTGATTTCAACTTCGATTTCAACTACGAAAAAGAAGGAAGTTCTGCAAGTCCTGTCCACATGCAAAAGCCCCAGTCCCCGCGTTACTCATACACATGAATTTATGCGTGGTCTCTTTCCCGATCGTAGCGCGGCGGTCTCCGATGAATCTATGCTAATGGAAATCATTAATGCGTCCACGAGGATCCTAATCGAGGCCGATAATCTGGCAACGGGATCGCGAAATTAAAATGCGCGCGAGCACAGGTGGGCATCGCGTGTTGCATCGATTCGTCACGAGCGGACCGAAAATACGTGTTACGTCATCGATGCAGGACCACACGGTATTTCCGGATCGTATTTTTCCTTGGTTCGTTCCCCCCCTCCACGGGCGCAGGAACCGAATCACGACGAAGAAGAAACAAGAAGAGAAAGAGAGAGAGGGGGAGGAGGGACATGGTCGATGAATATGCATTAACGTATCAAATAAACATCCCAGGGCTTTTTAAATTTGTCTCCAACCATTGCTGTTTGTAATTGTAAATACACGACTCCTGGGTCCCGTACGAAATTTTAACGAAGCCTCTGTCTCTCTCGTCCCCTCTATCTCTCGTTTATGCGCGTCGGAATGAAACGTAGATTGATAAAACGTCCGCTCCGGATGAAAGCTACTCGTTCACGAGTATCGAGCGAATCGCGTATCGGAGCTGGCGCGCCGTGGCAGACTGGAGAAAAATTATGTTCCGGAAAATTGAAGCTTAATCTACAGCGGACGAAACGAGAATGAGAGAAATTACAGGCTCGTATTTCGGGAGTCGATACCCATTCGACTCGTTCGAAACGCGTGGAAACTCCATCAGCAGACTCTGAATAACACAGAGAAACTATGACAAAAATATTGTATTACACGTCGACGATCTCCATCACCCGAGTTAGAGAAATTTGTGAGTTCAAAGGTTTCCCATTACCCCTGCCTAAAGGATCGAACCCGATAAAAATTTCAATCCCGAGAGTCCCCATAGAGTTTCGACACAAAGCTCGATCGACAGCTCGTCCAGCGTGAATCGGTGGCAGGTAAGCAATCAACTTGGCTCTGCCTACCTGCTCCCGAAACCATCGACTCATGCTCGAAATAATAAATCCGGTAAACGACGTAAATCCTGTGGCGCATTAATGTAAATTCATGCCGGGTAGCTCCTAATCGGCTTCGAGTACACCTGCACGCGCCATATGGTGTTTTCTATTCTAGAAGCACGGTTGTGTTGTTGTCAGACGAAATAGTGCGTGTTTTCTACGGGGTGGCTGGCCCCTCGACCCCAATAATATCGTAGGTGAGCTCTTGGAAGCGACTCCGAGCCCTCGAACCCCCGATTATTATGTGCCACGGCGCTATACGGATTACGAGCTATTATCATTCCAAAGTGGAGGGGTGTCCACGCGGTGGCGGTCTACGAAAAACACCAGCATATGTTTAATAAGTTCGTATGGCGTTCTCCTTTTTCCACCCCGTCGACTGTCGCTCCTCGTGAGGGGCGAATGTTGACACGCGTGATAATTAAATTTCAATGGGAGTAATTGGAAAGTGTGTCTCTCTGTAATGGATGTTTGATCGGCGGCGATCCACCGAAATTAATCGCGACACGAGTTCACGATTCGAAGAGTGCTTGGGTGTATTTTCAATTACGTGTTCGGAGGCAGTTCGAGCGATTTATGCTGAGTGTTTCGTGAAGCATGGACGTAATAATTTCGACACACGAAAGCTATTAAAGAAGGTGCGAATATTTCTACTGTGTAACCCCGAAGCGATAATTCTTTCGATGGCTCTCTCGTGAGCTGGCTGATTCCATCCAGGTATGTATTCGGAATTGACGTCTCGTATCTGGTCTTTTATCTTCGTCTCTATTTTTAGACACGCTCATAATGTTCTATGAATCATGCAAGACTCTGTCCACTCGATGGGTCGAAAATTTCTAACAGCATTTCCCTGTGGAGTATAACTTAAGAGTCAGGGCCGAATACAGCTAAGTGTGTTAATATGAAATTTCGTTACTCAGTGCCTTAAATAGAGGTGTAGCAATCTCTTGAATATGTTTTTTTTACTTGAATTAGAACGGAGTTGAGTCATGGCGAAATTGAATCCGAAATTTTGTATATTTGTTCAATTTCTTTTTATTGCTGCTAGAGGAATTGTATCGCCGAGGTTCAAAGGAATTTCTATTTTCGTCTGCACTATGATTATCTCCCTTTAAAAGAAGACAGCAGCAGAGAAGCAACTGGAAGTCTCGCGTCAAGATTTTAGAACGCATTACGGACCGCGACAGTTTATTATCGCACATGTGGGTTTAGTCTGAGAGTTGTCTCCAACTCAGAAAGTAAGTCGGCAAAGAAGCTTTCTCGGCTTCTTCTCGCTTGGCTGATCGGCTTCGCGGGGCCACCGAATAAAATGAGTTTCTTCTGACCAACAGACCGAGGGGCAGACGAAGAAGAATGGAAGAAAAGGAACCCTCCCTCCCTAATTTAACTTACTACAGTCGGATCAACCTTCCTCCTTTCGACATCGCTTAACTGATATTACCAAAATTAGAAAAAGATCAACTCAAAATCCACAAAATATTCTATTCCGAGATTCCATAAAATTTCAATGATAGGTACATAAAAAAAATGAAAACTGTAAAAAAGTTTCACGAAACCTGTTCCGAGCAGAAGATAATAAATTTGTCTATTTTATTAGAAATTGAGCAAGAAGAACAGCAAAAGTACAACAGAATATCCCGTTTCCCAAATCAAATAGAAATCAACGCAGATAGCAGAGCGAAAGAGGGGAAAAAAGAAGGAAGGAAATCCCACTTTGAAAAATTTACATCAGAAAAGATTTCGTGCGTGAATTAACGCGCGAGAGAGAGGCGTTTCTAGAATAAGTCTTTAGAAATTCTGATCGTTACCCGCACGATAAATAACGAAAGTCCGAGTATATCTTTCGAAAGATCAGGTTGGGATAATGAGAGGCAGGGGCTGACCTGCAGGTGTGGGATGGGGACCTGCTACCGGGCTACGCGTCATTGGCGTAGCCACCAAAAAATCCGTTTCCTGCCAGACCTGAAACGCCTCTCTCGCTGCTCCTTCACCTTTTCGTCTTTCTCATCTCCCCCCATTATTCTCTTTTTACCGGAAATTTTGATTTGCTGCCGCAGCTACAAAAACGTCCTTCCCTCAATATTCGATCTTCCATTATATCATTGAAGGAACGGAGCAAAAAGCGCGAAGACTGCCCATTGGGGGAGCAAAAAACCCGCAGAAAATGAGCATGAAAGGCAATAAACGCTAAAAATTTCTGCGAACAATTCCGAACGGGCTCCAGCAAAGTACCTACTTGCAACAAATTCAGTATTACAAGTAATCAAATGTTATTCACAGTTATGAGAAAGGATCATTTCTAAAATTTTATCGACTGAAACGGATTACTTTCAAATAATCCAACTAACTTACTGCATCCTCTTCTGAAATTCTGCCTTCATGGCCAACTCGAAGCGTAACATATACTTCCACCTCGAAAGCTGCAGACATTCGTCGTTCGAGGAACACAATTATCCAGCTACTAAACGCTGCAGAGGGAAATTCCTTGCCAAGCAACAAATTCACCTTCGAAGTCGACCAGGAACATTCACTTGGCCCGGGATCACAATTTACAGCCGAATCGTTCGCGGCATTCGAATAAATTTCCCGAAGCCGTCGCGTTTCCTGGCCCTTCGGGGGTGCAGAAGGGGAAAGAGAGGGAAATAAATTTCCGGGATCGACGACGTTCGCCGCGACGCCGAGGAAAATCGAGTCGGCTAATTGCGGCTGGGGGGATCTCCGGGCGTTCCTGCTGGAAAATCCTCGTCCGCATTCCGGCGTCGACCTTCGACCTCCCCCGCGCCGCGTCCACGACACAGGACCGTCCCGGAAGGCCATCGACGGATGGCGGAATGTAATTTCGTCTTGGCTGAAATTCTGCCGCGAGACGCAGCCCTGGCCCGCCTTATTGGCCCTTATGTGGCTCTCGGCTGCCGACTGCTGCACCTATAAAACTCGCTCGCTCGGCCATTATTGTGAGCCCTGCCACCTATCCCACGTCCGAATGTGCCACGGCTATGAGGACGAGATTCTGTTTCCTTTATACACAGAGAGAAGGACCGACGAGGAAAAAATGAAGAAGACGGATCGGGGCAGACGGCGTCTAGTAGTTTATGAGACGCCACGTTCATTCTGATATTGAAAATTTATTGGGTCGAATGTGACTGGGTTGCTGGACGCGCCTCTGACAATAAGGGAGGATCCCCTGTCGCTCTGGAGTTTGTGATACGCTTTTTTAAAAGAAATATTGCTTTCTCTAGTGCTCTTTGAATCATAGTGCCATATATGAGTGCTAAAAATCCACAAAAAATTGAAATTATGTTTCCGGTTAAACTGACTAAACCGACCCATACTATGCACAATGGTACAGCCACTAAAGAACTTCATAAATCCCCAAAAAGTTTCAATCTCCCAAGATATGAAGCAAGCACCCCCCAAAAAAGGGAATAAAAAAGAAAATTGTAGAAAATACCAGCAGACACATTCCCTCCTCCTCCTCCTCCTCCATCCCTCCATTTCGCAACAATTTCATCTGCGAGAGAAATTCCCGGGCACGAAACGCGTGAAGCAGGCTCGCGTGCGCCACGCCATGCAATCGACAGCGTCGCATCGTTTCACCCCTTCGTCCAGTTCGGCCGATTAACGGGGGCGGCGAATTCGCCAAACACGGGCTGCGGTAATCGCGGACGGAACGACTTCCGAGGCACGGATCGAGCCTCCAGCCGGATATGGGCGAGCGCTCGCGCGCGCCCGTACTTGCCGAGTCATGAAAACAAGTTTTCTGCGCGTTGAATTTCAGGGTGAATCAAGAGCGACGACCCTCGACGGCGACCTTTTAAGCGGCGTGCACAAGCGCGCGCTGCGCCGCGCTGCGCCAGCTCTCGCCCGGGTGTTTGCACGGCCGAGTATCGTCAGCGGCGTCGTCTGGTCATTTCATCAGCATCGGCCGACGATGACGGGCCGATGATGACTTGGATTCGCAAACACGCACCCCAATTACAGGGGGGATGCTCGCAGTCCGTTCTCGCTAGCTGACCGTGCATTAGCTCCACCAACAATGCATTATTCAGTGCATACACGTTCTGTTGACGTATTTGCCTGTTTCGTAATATGATTGCCGCGATATTATTCCGCGGGCGCGCCGCCGAGTTCAACGCGCGGCCATAGTTGGGTTTTGTGCTCGTGAAACCTGCGTTCTGACAAATATCGAATCTTTTGATTTACAGAATCGTCACGGATTTTCGAGCTAGATTTTGAGAGCACAGACTTTATTTTGCGTTTCGCTAGGGAAGCGACGAAGCATTCGACGGGTGAGCTGCAAAAATTCAATTAGCCTCGGGTTAACGCACTTTTCCCTTCTGGTTCTGCTTGGCGCATAGGGTCAAGCAGCGTGAGAAAACGATCGTCGAAAACGATCGGTGACACCGGTTTGAAACGGCGACCGACAGAATTTATATAACGCGTATCGGCAGAGCGCAGCCCTGCGAGCACCGTTTCGCACGTATTTGATCCGTGACCGTCCTACCGATGCACACTGCCTCTATTGTATTTTTGCTGCATGCGCCATTTAGCTTACTATTCTTGGGTGAACTTCCGCGTACCTGCCTCGATTGATGGCGGAGGCGAGCGTCGCCGGCAGCACGCGCGAGTCGATCGATTCATCGCGACAGCGTCTTGCAAGATCGATCCTCCCTCCAAAGGGACGTCAATTAAGAGACTATTTTCTTAATAACATAACGTTCTCTTAATAGAAAATCGCTTAAGGATACGCGAGATTGATTGGTAACAGGAATGAACTCCTGCATCGAATTACCTGGGACATGATGGAAAATTATTATTCGAGCCAGTGAACGATTTTTAGATACCCTTTTCTGGGATTGATTTCAATTTGCAGAGTATAACCGATTGCCCGGGTAAACGTTCCATTATGGTGACCCGTTTGAGCCACGACCGCCCCAATTAAAGTAGAAATGGAAGATAGGGAAGAAATTAGAAAGCGACCGCTGCGAAAGAGTCGAGCATCGAGGCCGAGGCCGAAAGCTTTTTCCGCTCGGAACGGCACAGTTAACGCGGTTTAGAATCGAATTCGCGTGACGAAGCGTAGGATCCGCGATTGGGAGGGACCAATGGCTTGCCCGAGTTTTCGTTTCCCCAGTAATTACTTTAGAGCCTTCATATAGATAGCGGGCAGAGGCGGAACGAAAGCCCGCGAGACCGAAATGTATCGGGAGAATTTTCACGAGGGGGTGGATTGCTGGCTTCGACAAATCCACCGACGAGGGTATAAAATTCCACGACCGCGGGAATCCGTCGCGTTTGCTCGCGATACAAGTAAATAAATGCAAAAACGTTGAGCAGAAATAACCAGGCGGCGCAGCAGGGGATAGTGGTCGAGGCGCAAATATTTGTGTTGCAGAGTGCCGTCGACGGTAATAACAAAGGAAAATAGAGGAAGGCTCGAAACCTCCACGGTTTGGTTATGCATTCGCGTGACAAAGCCAGGGAATACGCCCTTCCTATTAAGCCCACTGCTCCGAACGCTTTTCTCGCGCGACTTTTTAGCGATGCTAAACGCTTCATGCGACCTTAACAGGTGCGACGTTGTGTCGTGCGAGGAGACAGACCGATAAAGGGCTCGTGACACGCGGTTACGGAATTTCAATAGGGTAAGGGTGCAAACTTTTCCTATGTCGTATGATTTAGAATAGGGAAATCCTCATATTCAAAATTCAAATTTTCAAATTTTCAAATTTTCAAATATTCAAATATTCAAATATTCAAATTTTCAAATATTCAAATATTCAATATTCAAAAATTCAAATATTCAAACATTCAAATTTTCAAATACTCAAACTCGCTGATTCCTCGATCATTGGTACTTCACTTCACTCACTCTTATCAGATCGCACTCTTTCTCCCATTCCACCAATTCCTAAACTAAAATCGTTTACCTTCCCTCAAATATAAATTCTTGTACACCCCCAAAACACTCGTCGACAACCACTATCATGTCCCAAAGCACGCCAGTCGTTCGATTGTCTATTCTCACTGCTCAGTGGCGGTGGTCGCGCGGTCGATTTAAATTAATAAAGCTAATCGAGCCATAATCTATAGGACAGAGAGCGCCTAAAGCCGTGCGCCGGTCCATTGTTGATTGTGCGTTTCGAAATATGCAAATAAGCGCGGGGATGAAAGCGCCCCGACGCTGTGTTCGCCCGTCATCACTCAGGTGGGCGCGCGCGCTGAACACCGCCCCCGATTTCCCTCTGTGGACACGCCGACGATAATGAAAATACCGCGATGCCAGCGGGCTCCGCCGATCATTACGGTCATCAGTGAGATGACCGGCTCGATAGTCGATCAATTAAACGACCCTGCTGGGCCATGGGCGAAAATCGATGCTCCTGAGTGACTCGAACGATTCCATTTGCTCTCCTCCTGCGTTTGTTGTTCCCTTGGATTTTCATTTCAATTTCTATCGGGGAGACTTTGAAAAAGTGCAGTAGTATATTTCACTTGAGAGTTTCTCGTTGATATGTATTTACGTACATACCTAGGCTTCTAAGTACCTAAGTACTCGTGTTTCCTAGTTTTCACGTAGTTACAGACTTTTTCCAAAGGGGTGGCGGACTTGGCTGCATTTCCTTTTTCGTTGTCAAGAAAGGAAAACCTATGGAAAGAACCTCTCTTGACACGGATAACGCTCCTTCGTCGAGGTGTTTCTTGCATCGATTTGCTCGATTCGCGCGAAATCAACGGGGATAATCAGAGAGAAAAAGAGCTAAGTATCCGGCGACTGGTTGATTTTTATTTAACGACTGATTGCGAAACCGCGTTGAGGGACGATAAATTACGGCAGAGTCGAGCTTCCAGCAAATAATGCTTCCCCGAACGGTCTCCATTACGTCTGCGGCGCGAGCGCGCGCTCGACAGAGGTACAGCGTGTTCTTTTTCGGTGTAAATTATTACACTCTCGAACGAGGGATCCTAGGCCATCTAACGACTGTAAAAACCCGGCTATAAGTGCCTGGCCGCAACTATCGCTCCTTTCTATGCAACTTCTTCGGCATTACCTTGAAATACGAGCAGCCAGAGAGGCTCTGCTGGACTGTTGTAATGCGATTGTAACGGGCCACGTGGCCTCTCCGCCCGTAAATATTACGCTTGGTAAGCACAAACGGTCCGTATTGTTTCTGTAAATTCGATCAGCAACTGCGTTCGAAACGGTGCGGTGTAACGTGAATTCATGACCTGCAGCACTTCTGGCTGCAATTTATATTCCCGAAAACAAACCATTTCATGGAACGCGTGGCTTTGAAAACTTTTATTCCAGTGGAAAAACAATATGCTGGATTTTAGTGGAGAATATGACTGACAAGTGTGAACTTCGAAGCTGAACACTGAAAAGTCAAGACTCGAAGATCAAGGTTCGAAGTCCAGGATTTGAGATTCAAATTTCAAGATTCGAAAGGTTCAAGGCTCGACGGGCGGAGTTCAAAATCGAAGGGTTATAGACCGTAGTTCCAGGTCGAAAGTCCAAGGACCGAGGTTCAAAGGTCAAAGTTCAACGTTTCAATTCGCATTTCTAAAAATTCTAAAAATCTCCTGGCGATCCTCTTCCATTCAATGCTTAATTTCCTCATTTCTCGCCAACGAATCAGAGTTAATGAACTAAGTACCCAGATCCATAAGATTTAATTAAAAGCGAAACACGATAAAACCTCAGCCAACAGCGCGTTTTATGGCATCGACGGAACCAGCCTACGTGAGTCCAACAGAAGCTGATATTGAGCGAACTACCCGAGAAATCGGTCACGCCGTTAACGGCTGTTACCACGCAAAATATCGCGACGATGGATGCGCGAAAAAAGCAAAGAAAACGACAGATAATGTCCTCGTAAAGATAGCATTCCGAGGCTAGATTCACGACTTTGCCCTTCGTTCCACGAATTCAGAAACCGCGAGCGCGAATCCATGAGGATCTGCCACGAGACGAAGAAAACGACCAACCGGAGGGCACACTCCGTGAAAAATTGTTAGCAAACTCTCCAGGCAATCGTAAAGTTAAGTAGTACCCTCCGAGCAATTACGACGTCGTTGACTGTCCAACATGAAGACACACAAAGTCTTTCTAATATAAACTTCCCTCTCTTTAATAAGAAATATCAATTTCCAAACTCCAAGCAAAATTGAATTTCCTCCAACACAGGTCACACAAACAAACCGCCTCCAAGAGAGCAATTTCCTTCCCCAGAAAAAGGAAGCTCGAAAAGAAGGAAATTCCATCGAGGTAAATTGTTCCGCCCCGAAAATCGCAGGTCCAGGACTCGCCTTATCAGCGTGACGATCGTGATCCATTCCCCTGGTCGAAGGGCGTTTATCGTGATCGTTCGTCGGCGTCGTCGCCCGAAAGTGTGGCGGCCAGACCTGGCGCAGGATATAGGCGCAATTACCGGCAAGGAGAGGGATTTATCCGGACGGTGACGACTGGTAATTCGTGGGAGAAAAGGGGCAGCCATTTCCGTGAAAATCGTCCATGCGACGTCTTGTCCGCCTCGGATCCCCTCAAAAGCGGCCGACACACACGAGAACGCGCGGTTCCTCGCGCCCCCGACGACTAAGGCTCGGAGCAGTCTTCTGGCAGCTTCAGGCAGCTTCAGCCTGCCGAGCTTTATTGGCCTAATTTAAATAACGGGCTACAAGGGGCGCTATCTCATTCAGCCCCCTCTCGACGAGGATTTCCGCAGCCAGGGCTTTCTCCATTCAGGCCGAATCTCTCCCCCTCTGAGCTTCTTCCCCGCGCACTCTCGTCAGGGCCCGATGACTGAAGGATTTACGGACTTTTATTGCGCGGCGCATTTATCTCGACCGGGCGCGCTCATGCAAATTAAGATCTCGCTGCTCTCCACGCTCGTAGACACGTTCGTCGGGCATAATGCGAGCCTCCCGCCCGTTGAAACAGAGAAAAGGAGCTTTTGTCTTAAGTCTTGCGCGGCCTCGACACGCACAATGCTCGCCTTTGTCGTGCCCTGCTACCGTGCTCCTCTCTTTTTCTCGGCTGATCTCTGCTATCGCCTCTCTTCGCTCTCTTCTTCCTTTTCTTCCTTGTCTCCTTTCGAGTCGCTGCGTTCTACTGTCTTATGACGGGGGATTTGTAAGGGGACAAGATTCTTGTGCTGTTCAGTGGTGAAAATATGACAAGGTAAAAGAAAGTTCGATTAGTTGTAGTAATCTTTTTCCTGTGGCACACCTTTTCTGATACTCTTTTCCTTTGGTGATGGTACAGGTTACAGATTCTTCGCTGCATAAAGAAGTAAGTGAAGTGCTCCTTTGCTCCTGTGCCAGCTAGGAATCTCATTTCTGAGCAGCGAGTAAGTGCGTCGGTCTCCCCAATGGAAAAGAAACGGTAGCTGCAACTTCCTTGCGTCAGGCGTGTCGATGCAAATTGTTCGCCCATAATTTTAGGCTCGACCGAGTCGTGTAATAAACCACCAATCTATGCAGCGCGTTAGAGCGCGGTTTTTGCTCGGTAGTCAAGAGCGAATTGTAACGATAATTATTCGCTCGAGTTTGCCCGAGTAGCCTACTTTCTAATGGCAGCGCGCGTCGACATACGTCGCAGGCTTCTGTTCCTCGGAGACTGCGTGGTGCGTTCCCTTTCGGGGCGCAAAGACTGTCCACCCTTCGCGGCCGCTTCTAATCTCTCGCCTTTCCCCGGAGAACGGCAACGCGAAAACGCTGGAATTATTGTAGGCTGGAAGATCAAAGGGATCTGGCGAGAAGAGGGGGCCAGGAGATCTCGGGAGAAATTGAAAGTTAAAAATTTAGGTATCTCGAGGCAGAGTGTCTAGGACTGGAGATCTTAAAATACTGTTGAGAGACGACCGATTAAAAAGTGACCGAAGAGAGACGGGTGAAAAGGAAAGTCGGAGATTAAAATGTCGCGAGGTGAAGAGGTGAGAAAAGATCAAACGGGGGAAAAGAACCACTGAAGTGGTGAGGGAATTGCAAGTGATGGAGATAGAACAAGGGATGAATGTTCTTAGGAAGATGTGCTTTGCCAGACCCTGCGATAAAGGAATGAAAGCTTTGGGAGACTTACTATGTACTCAAAGATATAGATAATGAAGCCAGAAGAACACTATATGTAATGTTGTTTACTATAGCGACATGTACTTTTGTGCGCTAGAAAAGAGAATGTATCGCACCTCCGCAAGAAACCTGTCACAAATTGACAAAATGAAATTCCTACCTAAAATTTACTCAAAATTATTTAATTAAAAATTGAAAATAGTTCACTTCTACCAACTTCTTCACGTAGATACAATATAGCCACACTTGTCAATCACCCTAAAGCAGTTCCACAAACATACATCGCATTTTCAGTCAGCTCGTTTGCCTCTTACACCAATTTCCCCAACCACATGCCGGAAAAGGCACGTAGAGCCAATCTCAAACGCTTTCACTACCTTTCATTTATATCCTCGTACACAGAAACAACCTCGTCGACAATATAATCCATGTATCATTATCAATACCGCAATGGACAAACTAAAACACCACATTACCAAGGGAACGAAAGTAGCACAGTCAGAGGAACCGAGGGCAAACACAAAGGTCATCCCCAGTCGATGTCATCGGTTCCACTCCACGCTGGCAGACAGCGCGTCGCAGAAATTGTCGGTAATTACGATGTCTATGCGCATGACGATCATAATGTATGCATCACGGTTTTTCGTGACGGTCTCGTCATGTGTTCGGGGAGGTCTCGTGTCCTCGTCGTAATTCGCGAAGTGTGCCCGCGCCATATGACAAAGAGGGTGTCCACGCGATCGGCCGATCGGGGCCCGCCTTTTCCGAAGGAATGCTCTCTCCATGGCGAGTCGAGCCGACTAATCGGCCTGCATATGGGCGAAAGGATTGTCGCAGGCGCCCTGCACCAGGGAAAATTAAATGCAACTGTCGAGGGTGAACGGGCACAGGGTAATTCCTGGCTCTGCGTGGCTCTGTGTCAACGCTGCCACGGTGGTTTTTCGAGGGTCGGGTAAACGCATCATACGGCTTCGAATATAAATACCAGCGTGCAGGAGCGGAAAGGGGTGTTCGCGCGATTGGGGGATCGAAACGAATGTGTCATCCGGATCGGTCGTGTTCGAAAGCTCCGAGGGATTGCCGAGCACCGATGCCCGACGCTGACCGATCGCTCTTCATGCCGAATAATCCTCAAGTATCCGCTCGCTGCGGGGGAGAGAATCGCGCGTACACTCTCCGCCTCGATTAATACGTTTCCTGCGTGAGGGCTGTAATTCCTCGCGACTTAAACTCGTCAAACAGCGGCTGGCGTTTAATTAACACGTTATCGAGTGGCTGCTGACTCTAGGATGCCCTCTGAGACGCTACAGTCAATTTTAATGGATAAAGTTAGTACTGAGTCAAGCTGATTACTTAGTACAATTATCGACTTTCGAAGAATAGCAGCCTAGAGAGATTATCTAGCTCCTCCAGGGATCGGGAACACAAAGGTGTCCAGGAAGCTCGATGTCGCAAGAGTTCCAAGATCCCGCGAAGTGACACCGAGTTACTAAATCCCAATTGCCAAATCGTGATTCAACGAGCCAACAAGCAGCCTTTCCTCAGTCTTACCGATATGACGCGAACAATTGGCACATAGATTCGCATTATTCATCCCGGAAGTCGCGTGGGCGCAACGACGCACCGCGGACGTCGTTCGCGGGCGTGCAATTATCGCGGTGATCGCGAGGAATTAATACGTGTCCCATGGAATGATCGCAATTAGCAGGTCTATGCGAAAGACGTGACACAACTGTGACGAGCTGTCGGGGACTGAAGGTGGAAGAAGGGGCTACGAGGAACCACGGCCTCGTGGACGCTGAAACGATTCCAGAGAATTCATTGGGTCGCATCGAGCTAATGGCTTTAATCCTCGTCTCGGGGGATTATTACGCGTAGGTAGCCGCGCGGATGGCGACTCGAGCAATCGCTGGTGAAGAAAGGGCATTGCGGCAACGATCTTCGCGGATCGGACGTTAACTGGCGGCGATTAACGTCTAGGGGCGTGTGTTGGCGCACACTTCGTTCCTCGAGAATCGCGTAAGCATCGTGTCGTGGATGGCTAGAAATGAATGCAGACGTCCGTCGAAGCGGCGTTTAAGAGGAAACAGAGATTAACGGCGGTGTCGAGGATTTATGACTCCTAGTGGCGGCTAATTAATTGCTGGAAGCTTGTTAGTTTCTAATGATGAAAATATGAGTATTAAACTTGCGAGGAGCTGGTCGAGCCATGCGTCGCTGCTCAAACCGCCGATGAGAGGAATAAATGATTTTAAAGTAGAAATACTGTAGATTGCTTGATACTGCCTCAACTCATCGCTAATCCTCGTCCCTGATTTTTCCTCCTTCCAGACTGATGCAAAATTATCAATTTCCGCGGCTTAACCCTTTCTTTCCACAGAGCAGAGCACAGCAATCGGTAAGTTAAGTCGTTAATCTATATTCATTAGATACAAATTGAATATTGTGTGTTATTCTGCGATGGGGAGCAACATCCCCTAAGGCGACTCGCCCCACCCGTTTGCACGGACCATCGCGTGAGATTCTGGCACGATCGACGACAACAGCTCTGTCTGCTTGACGAATAGACCGTGTCGCGACGATAATACGTTCCACCGACGCTAGGGACCGAGACTTTTTATCAATAACGCGGGATCTAAATTGCGGCGATAATACTAGGGCGATAAGATGGAGATGATTTGACAGAACTCGAGGAAAAAAATTGCAGATTTATTTCGATGGTTGATGGGTATCGGGAGACCTTCCAGAAAGTTTGAAGCAAGTGTCTCTACCATTCTCTTGGGAAGATGTGAAATCGACTGTGGGTTAAAAAGAAAAAAAATGATTGCACTATTTATTGTGACACCCTTTGTAAGAGAGTTTTCCTATAGGCAGTAAGTGTCGATAAAAAGGTATGAGTCTCATGGGAGTTCTCTGAATTATAGGAATATGGCTATCTAATATAGTCAGTACAATGTCTCTACTGTGATACCTACTTATATAGAAAAGTTGATAAAAAACGCTAGATATCAAA
Organism: Calliopsis andreniformis; assembly: GCF_051401765.1. Classification (NCBI taxonomy): domain Eukaryota; kingdom Metazoa; phylum Arthropoda; class Insecta; order Hymenoptera; family Andrenidae; genus Calliopsis; species Calliopsis andreniformis. The sequence continues at coordinate 19,460,589 of NC_135067.1, read as the reverse complement.
GATCCTAGAACCCTAAACTTATCTACAATCCCCTGCTCCACAAGACCACCCCTAATTCAGTCACCCCATGGCCCCTATTACCCCCATCGAAGGTCATCCAAATCCCATTCACCAATTTCGCAAATCCCCACAACAAACCGAAGAAAAAACGAAATCACCTCCGTAAGCCAGCTAAAAGGACACGCCATAAGCCAGAAAAATACGATAACTAAGTGAATGCTCACAATACCGAATAATCGAAGCACCCCAATCCCAGGTCCCACTTAATCAATAAGCAGCGTCACCGAGGCAGATCGCGCCATTCGACAAATCCTGATCAATGAGCGGCGCAAGAGGTAACCCCTCTCGCAGCGTGAAACGCGGAACGGTAGCCGAAACCGGATTCGGCGGATCTGCGGAGTAGGAGGAACTCGAAGAAGGTGGAACAGGACGAAAGGGAAGAAGAAGACGCGAACAGAAGTAGGTGGAAACCGCGAGGAGGAAGGTAAACGACTTCTCCAGCGTAAAAAGGCCCCCGATGCTATCAGCCACTGACCCGAGCATCGCGGTTCGTTTGATTATACGTTCCGGCCAGAGATTGTAGCACTGTTCGAGGGGCGTCCCTCCCTCGGTCCCCCGAGTGAAAATTACGGCAATATACGCGAGAGCTAACCCCCCTGCGAGGGGGCCTCTTTTGTTGCCGTGGCCTCCGCTCGTGGAAAGACGTTCTTTACGGGTGAGCATAGGTTCCTCCGCTTCCTGGATAATTTCAGCCCTTTTGTGTCGTGCGTACGACTCGTGGGCGTGCGTCACCCTGAAGAAGCCAGCGACACGAAGGAGCACGGTCGTCGGCGTCGTCCCCGTGGTCGCGTGTGCACATGCGTGCGCCGCAACGTGTTATGAAACGCGAACGTCACTGCCCTCGCGGACTACCTTGCTAATGAGGGGTTCTTCCGTCTCTCCGTCGCTTTCTCTTTCTCCCTCTGCCGCCGTCTCGCTCCCTCCACCACCTCGGCGCCCATCCCTCCCTCTTGTTCCACCTTTTTCTTCGTGCACCGATGTGTCGCGTTGCGAACTTCGGGGAACACGGTAGCCACTTCGTGGAAGAGGCGAGGGAGATGCTGGGGTGGAAATTGGGTCGAGAGTCGATGGCTGATGTTTCGGAGGCTTGTTTTTTAAGGAGTTCAAGGATCTCAGCTTTCGCTCGCGCGGAGAGTCGTTCCTTCGGCTATCGAACGGGTGGCCGTGTTTGAGGGAGGTTTTTTGAAAAAACTGTGTTACAGCTTGGGCCCCTCGGATCTCGGCGCAGACTCGCGTAAAGGTACTCGTATTATTTCTCCTGGGAATGAACGCTAAATTCCTGTTTCCCGGTTTCTAAAGGGCAGAAAGAACCGATACTTCAAAGAATCTTCAGTGCCTTTGGCGGAGGCAATACCCTTTTGTTCTGGTTTCGTTCTATTCAGGAAGGGTCGATGAAAGGATTGAAAAAGGGTCCGACAAAGGTGGTGGGCGTGCATGGGTCGTATCCGCGTCTTCCCTTTCAATAAGACGTAATCAACATTCGTAAACATGCAATCAAAATGAATACATCCTTATTCATTTCGCGGTCAATGTCCCGGGGGACCAACCTGCCAAAATCGAGAACGACTCAATCTTCAACAAATCCTGAAGAAACTCCACAACTCTACGTTCTGAACGTCATCCCAGCTCAGCCGTTTAAATTTCAGTAATCACTAAGACAGACAATTTCCTCTAAGGTTACTTAATTTATTACACTAAAAATTTTCCAATTAGCTTCTCAAGCTATGCAAAGTAACTCGAAGTCACGAAGAAAAAAAAATAATTAAATCTCCGATGCAATATCGACCGTGTCCAGCTCGAAGGACACAAGGGTCCAGGCTTGTTCGCTGTTATTTATATCACCAAGCGAAGCTTTTCTTTAATCTAGATCCCACACGATCATCCTTTCTAATTAACGTCTGCTGGCTCGGCCGAAAAAAGCCCGAGGATCAGCAGAAGGAGGTGGAGTCGGTTCGATAAGGGAAAAAGCTTTCGTCCCGAAGCGTTCGAGAAGGTTTACCCAGGTGGCCGGCCGACCTCGAACCAGCCCTAATTGAAGGGAAGTTGCAACCATTGCAGAAATGATTAAACTCTTACGAGGCGGGACCGAGCGAGCGGACAGTGAGTGGAAATACGTGCCACTCGGCTTAATGGAGCCACGATGACGTGTCTCCACCTATCCTCTGTAATAATTATCCGGCATTACCAGCCTGATGATACCTGTACTCGTCACGCGTTACCGAGCGACACTATTCTCTCCTTCGTGTGGCATTAATTACGTGCTACCAGTTTGCTGCACTCCAAACCATAAATTGCGCCCTTTCTTCACCCTTGGCACAGTCGATTTTACGACTTGTTACAAAATACTAGGCACACTGACCTGGAAACTTGATACTCTGGAGAAATACATATTGTGTAATGGATGACTCAAAGTAACACTGAACCATCGTAACACGTTTAGAGTCCTGTCATTCTTATTATATAGGTCAAGACAATTTCTTTTTTGATAGAAGAGTTGACAGTTTGAATACTTTACAGAAATTTAAATACATATAGGAATAAATCGATCAATTTTTGGTGAACTGTAAACACCTGCTGAGAAGAGTAAACTTGCGAAATTCAGAGAGACGTGGTTCTAGCTTTCACTGTATCACACCTCCTCACTGTCACGCCAGAAAATCTAAGCTTGAGTGCACACGACCCAGGCGACGATGGAAGCGTGGAATGAGGAGCAAGAGGAGAGGGAGAGTTTTGGATCGACACACCCTATCGTGTTACGATCCCGGTAACGAGATCATCCTTGATCTCGGATCGGCAGGTTTCACAGAAAGGCCTGAAGGCATCGTCGAGTTCCAGTTTCTCGGATCGAAGACGAACGACCCCCTCGGGAGGACCGCAATTTCGCTGGATCCATGCTTGGAAAACGCTACTAATTATAATCGCATTAGGATCGTTGGCGCCGGTTCTTGTTCCAGGCTTCAGGGCCTGATCCGAATCCTGTCGCGTTCCCGAACGTTTTGTAGCAAGTTGCAGAGTACGATGTTTACTTTACCCCGTTTTCCTCAACCCCTCTCACAGTCTACTAATTATGTATCTCATGATCCCGTTTCGCCTTCCGCGACGAACTTCTTGCTTGCATTAGTATTATAATGTTAGTCTAAACTTGCCTGTAACGGTCGCCTCTAGGCACGATGAAAAATAAATAACTACATAGGTTCTAAAATACTTGGAGTATATTTAGCGATGTGTTTTACATCTACTGCCTAAGTACACTATTGCTGGACCTGTTTTCCAGACAGTCTTTATGTGAAATGTTCCTTTGAAGGTTTCTTTCGCACTGAATCGTTCTGTAGAAAAAAGAAAATCTAATAACTAGCGAAAACAAATATGTGATACTCTGCATGACGTGTCCCCTTACAACTCAGAAACTGAATCCTTGCAAACTGAATGAGAAGATTCCCTAGTATCAGAGATTTCTGGGAAACTAAAATCGAAACTACTCTAAAACCACTCAGAATCTGTCACAAAGGCACCCTCAGAGTTGAGCAACCACCACACGAAAGATCGACCACGCTGACCTCGATTCATCTATCAGTGGTCAGCTCAGACTCGCCACCCCGTCTCAGTGGAGATCGTCCCCATTCTAGCGTCACTGTCGGCGCCGATTTTGTTTCACCTGTACCAGTGAAACTCAATCTGAGCGTTCCCGATCGAAATCGAAGAACCTCGTGGCTCGATGATCCTCCGAGGCGAGGTGCTCCGTTTACAGGAGCAACCGAAGCGTGTCCCGTCCTCCCCTCTGGTCGCCGGTGTTTCGCGTGCGCTTTGACCGTGACCACGAAGCGTGGCAGTCGTGCGTGTGTCACTCGATGACTCCTGGCCCTTTGGATCGTTCTCCTACTCCGCCCAGAACATGCACGCGTTGCTACTCTAGCTTTGTCCCTATATGCAACGCTCTCTCTGCGCTGTTCACTCCCTCGCGCGAACCAAAGCTCGCGCTCACCGCGACTACGTCAACTGCAGACCACCAACCTCCCCCGTTCCCCCCTTCGCCATTGTCTTTGTCCGCGAGGCAGTGATCGCTGGGACAGGTCACTGGAACGGGCGCCCGTGACTCGAGCTTAGAAAAAACTGTTTCACTCGAGTTAGCCCGACTTCTTTGTGCTGTACAATTTTAGGGTGGCTGCGGGGCAACGATTCCAGGCTTCCGTTTGTTTTGAGAAACTGGGATGGTGCTCGATACCTTGGGGAGATTGCTATCAGATGGTGCGTGGGTTGATAGAAGGCTGCTTTGGTTGTTTGATGGATGCTCCAAGAGGAGAATGATGAACTGTTTAATTTTAGAGTACCCCCAGTATTTGTCGTACAGAACCACTTTTATTACAATAATGAAATTAGTTTCTAAAGACAAGGAAGACACCAAACTCGATAACTATTAAAACAGTTCAAGATTAGTATTCTCTACTTGACTCTCTCTGTAGAAGCATTACAATAACCACTCGTTCCGAGCCAAAGCAACAGAGTCGAACATTTCCGAACGCAGGATTCGCAGAAGCCGGAACGAGCACGAGAAAATTAGCCGTCGATCCGTGGCTCCCGTTTTTACCCGCGCTCAATGTTTCTCTTTTGCGAGCGGAGTAGCAGTGGCGCGACTGCCTGCCCCTCCACTCTTTCACTCTTGTTCTTCCTTTTGTTTCTCTGCTCCTCGTGCGTACGGTGCATCACAGCTGCAGCCGGGAGCTTTACAGCGTAGCGGTACTGGTAACAGCTACTGACGATTTATTCAAGAGTGAAAATTAGGGTCGGCCCTCCCTTCCCAGCATTCGGCAGTTACCTCCAACAATTCCAGCCACTGCTCGTGATTAGCCGTCACGCTTGTACGCTTCTATCCACGTCAATCACTATACTGTAGCGAACCTCTTTCGTTCTCGCTGCTAATGAACCGTTCGACGACATTTATAACCCCAATTTTCGACCAGGCCAATGGGAAACACAGCTCCCGACAGAAAATGGGATTTCTAATTTCGGTGATAATCGTTTTCGAGTGCTCTCGGCTCCCATGATCCCTAGGATTACTATTTTCCCAAGGTTTACGATACCACAACTACGTAGAAATTTCCAAAGTTACTCTCCGCAGACCCTAGAGAATTTCATGCAAGATTCCCTCATCAGGCCGAAAACTACTCGCGCACAGCTGCTCGCGCAGTTTCGGCCAGCTAGCGATAAAAATCCTACCAGTGATACTCTGAAGCAACGAGATCGAATTAAAAACAGAGCAACGAGAGATTAGATCTCAACGAGAAACCTCCTAACCGAGCGGTCGCCTATCATTTAATTTACCATCCAATCCTCTCCGCCGAGTCGTGGCGTTTAACAACCGGTGCATCGACCACAGAGACAGAGCGGAGGGAAGGAGAGGCGCGCGAGCAGAGGCAAGCAGAGTCGGCGACAAAGACGGCCGCTGCAACATTTACCGTCGGCTTCTCTCCTTCTTCAGGGGTGGATGACTCGAGAGGTCGGCTCTCCTCGTGGGCCTCGACACACAACTACTGTTCGCCACATGGCCTCCTCTCCTCGCTTCTGGTATTCCCCGAGCCTTCACTCTCTCTCTCTGACTCTCGTCCCGAGGCTCTTCTCTCGCGCGTTCGTTCGCTCGGCCTGGAGCCGGTGTGCTCGCGTCTCGTTCGCTCCCGCGAGCCGCAATTATTGCCCAGTATTCCGAGCTGACGTGACGTGACACGCTCGGCCCATGTGCGCAGGGTCAGGCTTCGGGGTTAGCTGAAATTACGAGAGGCAGGCGCCTCGTCGCGGAGCGGGTTACATGTACGCGTGCCGCTGCTTCCACTGCGCTTCTTGCTCGCGTGCACGCGTCTACGAGCCAGGCTTAGGTGAGCCGTGTGTCAAGGGACATTTTGAACCTGTCGTGTCGTGTGTCTTGTAGAAGGTAGAATACTGCTCTAGTCATTTCAATTGCTCTTTTCTTGCGTTCGTGGTTTAGAGACGGTTCATGTCAGGGGGCTTGAGAATGAGGGTCTTTTTAATTATGTAGGACTAGAGAAACTCTCTTTTCCAAGAAGACGACTTCTGTATAATTTTCCGAGGTATAATTTATTCCAGAACGCTAACCCCTGTTAAAAATACTGAAAAAGAGAACAACTCTTCATCTGTCACGCTTCCGATTTCGCTCTCCTTTCCCCAGACAAAAGGCCTTCGAAAGAATAACCAATCGAAGAGGGTCGAATAAAAACCGTGAGGTTCGGCGCAAGAACCACCGAACTCTCAGACGATTAAACGGGGTCGAAGAAGTCGAGGAACGAGCGTCAAGCGCGTTCACGCGTCAAACGAGTTGCGCCGGTGAAAATGTACCTTGTCGGATCAACAAGAACGTAACGAGTTACCTTTCGAAGCGACCAGATAAAACAAGATATTACGATAGCACGAGTAAAGAAAAGGGTAAGTCGACGACGCTGAAGAAGGCGGGCCTGGAGTGCAGGCTCGTACGTTCGACGAGGAGACGCTGTCGTGCAGCGACGCGGAGGAGGGACGACGAGAAGAAAGGAGAGGAAAGGCAGAGATTGTAGACGAGAAAGAATAAGAAGAAGAGGGGGATGACGCGAGGGGCAGAGGACCGTGACTCGCCCGTGACATCGCGATTACGCTCGCACACCTGTGCCCGACTCAGCTTCGACTTAAGTCAGCCACTTACTTTAGCAGTCGTCACGTGCTGCGAACTGCGACGGCCACGCGTACGAGTTCCTATCGATATCCATTCGTAGCGAATTTTCTATGGAAGGGGTGGTAACCAAGGTGCAGTTGCAACTACAGAGCAGAGAACTTGGAAGAAAAAATATAGTTCTACTCAAACATAGGCATAACTATTACACTGAATTCTGTTTCTTTAAATCCTCCTCTCGTTCCTCGTAACTCGAGGAGTTACAAGGGCAATTTGTCACTCACGGTTCGCTTCAGTTTACTCCCTTCACCAGCAGCGGGATTTGAGACCAGCCTCGTGACCCCGAGCCTCGTTAATATTCCAGAACACAGCGTCATCCAGCTTCGTTTCGCGTTAACGCAATTGTGGAAGAATTGGCGAAAGGAGTCGCCACTTGACGCCTCTAATGATCGTTTACGCGAACACCGATGCGCAGGAAGCCGTCGGCAAGCCTAAGTTCTCGTCAGAAGTTACTATCGACGACCTACGACTTCAGAAATCGAGATCCCGCGGATAGGAGGAATTGAATCGCGTTCGACGATAAATCGATGATAACGCGACGTAAATTCCGAGCGAATCCCCGCGCGGTTCCGTTTCTAATTAAAACGCACGACCTAACGAAGCGTCGTGGAGAGAGGAGCGGGCAAAAAAGGGTCGAGGAGAGTATCAGAGGGAGAGAGAGAAGACACGAGCGAAGCTGGCGCATGCCACAAGTGTGCCCAGCGCACCGGCTCCTATTGGGTTACAACCTGGCACTGCTCTTCCTCCTCGTCGGCCGGTTTAATGTTACGACGGCACGTTTACGCGACGTATTGCGCTATGGAAGCCCTAGGCCCTCCGCGAAATGGGCGCGCATTCCTCGTACGCTCGCACGTGAACTTCAGCGGAGAGACCAGACCAGACACCTCGACGAGTTAATCTCGCTGCAAGCTCGTTCCCCGCTTTCCGCGTCATCGGCGCGATAATTAAGGGCAGCCTTAAACTTCGAGGCTGGGAAGGGTGGAAGTCCAACATTTTTTATGGGGAGTTTCAACACTTGAAGCTCCGTTTTTATTCTTCTCAGATGCTTAGGACGCAATTGGACACGAAATTTAGGTAACTGTGATTGTTACTGATTTTTTATGAGGATTCAAAGTACCTATATCTTAGTCTCTTGTAAAAATATAACTTGTATTTTTTAGAGTAACTGCTACATGAATAAAGTCTCAGAATCTTTCACCTCCATCTCCTTTACCTGTGATACTTATTACTTATAATGGTCAACCAACAGTCACTGTTCCACAACAGCAGAGATCCGAGCACTATGTTTCGCGATCGGCGGCGGTTCCAGAGAATTTCGTGAAAAGTCGTAAGGTTATGCCACTCTCCCTTTCAAACCACGACAACCGAATCCGCGGCGTTACCGTATTATTTCGCCGACCGTACGCCAGCATCCTACAGTAACTGGTCGGCTGGTTACGTAACGGCAATAAGATAAGAAATCCCGTAGGGCAGTAAAACTCGTAACGCTCCCGATTGCTTTTAGTTTTCCGTTCGGGTTCCTGGCCCGTTCGAGCTCGTTACTGCCTCGCGAGCACGTTCGATTTCTCGTTGCTTTTGCACGTTGCTTCGTACCAGGCGGAGAAACAGGGACGTGCAACGAATCGAGGCGGCTTTAACGCGGCAAGACGGAGAAAAACGAGGGGGAGAAGGATCGACTTGCCGAGAAATGAGAGGAGAAAAAGAGAGAGAGAGAGAGGGATCGAGAGGGAGAGAAGGCGGAGCAAGAGCTATATCAGATCATGCTAAGTCGACGGTGCCTCGTAAACGGATAATAGATAATAGCTGCTGGCAAAAAGTCTCCGCTCTGTTGCTCTGGATAAAGTTCGCCGTCATTGGCCACGCGAGATACGCACGGAGCAGATGAAGACCGATCTGTTTTCTTCCTGGGTCGCGAGTTTGATAGACACGGATTGCACGACGCGAGCAATTGTTCCCGAAGAGAGAGGCTGGCTGCCTCTGCCCTCAACCAGAATCGGATCCAATGAAGCCAATACGGACAATAGCTCGATAAGTAGATAATAATGCATAATATAATAAGAGAGCACCGGCTGGCTGCGTAGCGTACGCGAGAGGGCGGCCTGTGTTGGTAGCACGCGCCACATTGAGCCGCCAATTCAACTGGTTGAGCGGCCTTTAACGACTCCTTTCTACGCGGCTGGCGACTCCGCCAGCCGCACAATGCCGTTTCTTAAATTTTATCGTTACTCGTTGGACGCCGGTATTGTTGAATTTATGTAACCGTAGGCTTAACTGCGCTTGATAAGCCTAAACTGCTCCACGCTCGAGCCCCTTCGCCTCCTCTCTCGCTCCAACTTTCTTCTATCTCTCCTTTTTTTTAGAGTGGTCCACGCGAGCTGACTGCCCATAGACGTGGCTCTTGTTGTTAGTGGGTAATTGGCGCGTGGGTGTGAAATTTGAACTGCTTTCGAGGCGCCTGTGATTCTTTTTACGCCGCTTGATAGAACCGTTCCTCAAAATAAAAAAGCTTCCTCTACTCGAAGGCTCAGAGACTCGAATCCCCAGAATCGAGCGAAAATTCCTAGGAAGTCTCGTGCAAGCGAACAGACGCGTGCTGGTTATTCACGCGAGCAAGTGCCGCTAATTGCCGGGCAAATCCCTTAACAGGCGAAAGAAGCTGATAAATACCGTGGGGGCTGTGATAAAAGTAATTTCCCGTCCGCGTTCCGTGGTGGTCCGAGGGCAGGGGATGGGGCGGAATAATTAAAATCGAGACCAGCTCGGGAACAGCGATGCCAGGTTTTCGAGCGGTGAAAAATCAGGCCGGAAAAACCACGGGGGATAGAAACGCCGAGGGGGTGAACCGCGAGGGGGCGAGGGGGCGAGGCGGGGGTAGGAAGGTCGGGCAAAAAACGCGGAAACGGATAGGAGTAATGCGCGCGCGGCATACGCGCGGACAAGAAGAAAATGTCGGCTAGGTAAAAGCGAGAGCGTGCAATTACCCACTGGCAGCGGAAAACAAACTAAAGGGAGAGGAGCCCTGCGTAGGGGCGAGGTGCGGCGTCGGACGGGGTAAGGGCTGCGAGCAGAGGTTGCGCGGAGGGAAGAGAGACTGGGAATAGGAGAAATGCCGTGACGCGTATGCTTCACCGAGTCAGCGAGGAAAAGAGGGAAACCGAAGGCAGCGGAACGGAGAAGCTGGCAGAAGAACGAAGAGAGAGTCGCGCGATTGAGGGGACAGAGAGGCGAGTCGGCAGGGGAAACGAGAGAGAAAGAGAGGGGAGGAAGGTTAGAGAGCTAGGCGAGAGGGAAAGAAGGAGATGCAGAGATTACCATATAATGGTGCCCTGAGGGCGCATAAGCTGCGCCACAACGTAATTTCTTCGTCCCTTTTCAACGAACGGTGGCAACGCTACACACAATACGTGCACGATCGATCTCTCCCTCGCTCCCGCGCCAGCTCCAGCTCTGTCCTCTTCTCGATACTCTTACCAACGTCCCCGGAGAACTTGTTGCGAGCCGTGCATTGCGTTGTCAAGTCAGTCAAACGTAATCCACCTACTTACGCGGCCCCCTACCCCTTTCTCTCTTCGCGAATCGGAGATATTTTCTGCGTAGGCCATCGAAAGCACCGGGGCTCGCGAGATTTCACGCGGAGGTGTTTCGGCTCGTTTACGAGACACTAGCTTGCATCACTTTTAGAAACACTTGCGTATCGTGTATGCAAATCTATGGGACTTGATGGTTTACAACTCTAATACGTCAGAATTCGATGGATTGGTTAATGCATTGCCTGGGAATAGGTGGTTCTTGGGTAATGGATGTAGCAGCTAATTTGAATGAAAGTAGGGAGGATATTAAGCTAGAGAATCATAAATCAAAAGCTGGGGAAAAATCTTGTAATCTTTCGTTTTATAAATGCAACGCTATACAGTTGCTTCTGGGTTTGAAATTGTGATTAGGCGATGGCTTATTAGAAATTGACACGCCCCTAACTAGGTCTCAGAAATAACTAATGCTACTTAATTAAATAAGATGAATAAGTTAGCGAGTGTGTACATACTGGTAAGAAGCAGTAGGAGAAGTCGACCGCCAATTCTGGTACAGGATTTTTCAGAATTTCCCACAATATCCTTCTTCAACTAGGTTCTCCACACGTCACCACCACAAGTAAAGTGCCACAAAAATTGTAATATTCACGCACACGTAACATCGCTTTATTATTTAGTCTGCACTACACTCGCAAAAAACAGGACACGCAATTTTCATCACTGCGTGATATGTATCGCGACGCGGAACGCCTTCCAATGTTACCGATTCGAAAAGCAAACAGTGACTAACCTTGTGCGATACGAAAACTGAGGTTCGTCTTCACTTGACTGGCGAGGTCAGGTCGAAACGCAATAAAAACATTTCCCTCGGTTTTCAGTGGCATAGGACGTAAACATTCTAAGCTGCGGATTTTCTGGCCCCTTGGCAGGTATATTAGCTCATAAATGGACTCACTCAGGTACGTATAATTCATTGAAACTACGCTCTCATAAATTATGACTTACAAATGTTGCTACATATATTTGAGTGGACTAATGACAGTAACAACATCACTATAGAACTTCGCTACATTTATCCGAAGTCCTTTTCTCCTGAATTTTAGGTATATATAAGTCTTATTATAGGTCAGTAGACTGCAGATTTGTATACATTTATAGAAAATGCACACAGTAAGTGGAACTATATGAAATAGTACCCACTACTGGCCAATAATTTAATCTACCGCCACTCAACCTTGATAGAATATATCTCAACATTCTCAACAAATTCTCCCGCCATACCTTTAAACCCAATAATTACAGCGTCCAATCCCCACCTTTCAGACCGATCAACAAACCCATTAATGATCTTCCAAGAATCCACTTCAAGCGGAGATCGCTTCCTCCCCAACATCCCGCAACCCATTTTAAATTTCCCACCCCTGAATCCAATCTCCTCGCAAGAGTCCCCAAGGACAGTGAGCAGAAAGTCAGCGGGACAGCGATGATCGCGGGAGGTTCCCGATCGCGTGGGAGTCGTCGCGCATCGGTGTCCCCGGGTTGACTTACGTCTCACATTTTGACGTCTTCAGGCGGCACGTGACTCGTATATTTACGAGCGACACATATGCACCAGGCATTCGAGGGGGGACACAGGGTTAAAGGGAGGCACTCGCAGAACGGGGAACGGTGCGTGCACGCGCGACCACGCACACGGTCGCGGAAGCGATGCACGAAGATGCAGCGGTGGCCAGTGGTGCAACGCACACGAGGAGGCAATGAACTTCACCTCTCTCGTACGCGGACGGACAAGCGGGCGAGCAGCGACGAGGACGACGACGACGCGCGGCTTTTACGTGTGTATAATGGGCCATGTTTATGCCCTCTCCGCTCGTACGTACGACCGGCGCGTATACACGCGTGCACTTGCGTGTCCTACACGCGCGCCTTTATTCGTTTAACCTCCTCGGCCGACGTACGGGCCCGGCTCGTTTCTACGGGCATCATGAAAAGCGAATAATGCCCCGACCGCGATACCATCTTCTGTGGGCCAAGCCCGAGTTCCTTCTTGACGTTTCCTCGTGGAGGGGATTTGAAAAAGCGAGACACACTCGGGTGATTTAAATTTGGGATTTCCAGGGAGTCTCTGTTAGTTGGAGGGACTTCAGCTGTGTGATCGCAGTTCTGTGGGGATTCGTTTACGAATTGAGGGGCAGTACTGGAATTCATCAGTGATGAATTATGAGATTCGATCTTTGACATTTTACGGATAGTGTACAGTCGTAATTGTTTTTTTAATAGCTACTAGGGAACTTTAATGAGAATTTTATTTTCGACGAGTGGGAGACACAATCACAGGTTTTATGTCCAATAAAAATCATTAATTGAACTCTCAAGACTAAGTCGTAGATTCCAAGAACGCAGCAGCTGACGTTACAGAGAAGTGAATTCTACCATCACTAATATCCCTCACAGCTTACATTGCTTTCGTTCTATGTCACTCCAAGCCTCATACTCCCCAACAATATCAAAACCATCAGAATCGCATAGCATACTTCAAAGATTTTATAAAGAATCTCAAACCAGTAGCGCAGTGGCCATTAACATCGAACTGACGAATCGCGAGAAAGCTCGTAACCCAATCGTGGACACGTTAACTGTACCGTGCAAAGGAACAGATGCAAATCTGGGGGCGTCGATCGATCGATAAGAAAAACAATCGATTCTCGCGTAACGTCATCCATTGCAACGGTCAGTGGAGCGAGAGCGATCGAGCGATCGGACAGGCCCCGTCGAGCCGAGCAAGCGCAGCGCGCACGGTCACACTGCACCGTGCAATTTTCTTAAGTCCAGCCACTTATTCTCATTTACGTTCACGTTTACATCATCGAGGCAGTAAAGTGTTGCTGGCGGTGCACAGGTGCGCCCTGATTTTTCTTTTTATCCCCGCTGTCCGTTCGTCGGTCTGTCGGTCGGACGGTTGTCGGTTGGTTGGTCGGTCGGCGGTTGGTTGGTCGGTCGGCGGTTGGGTTGGCTCGGTTCGTTCGGTCGTGGGCTTTTTTGTTCGTGGTCTACGGGCACCTAACGAGTCATGGCCTGTCATTATCCGCTCTTGCTACCTCTCTGACTCCTAGCCTGCTCCATCTACGCGCGCAGATTATCCCGGCAACTTATTGCGGTAAACTCCGGACAATAACGACGGAATCGAATGCATTTGCTGAATGCACCGGCCACTGTCCTCGTCGCGGCTACCCGCGGCCTCTCTGTGACTCGGCCTGTCGCGTGGCTATCCTTTACAGGCCTGCGTTTGGGCCCGCTGGGCCTAATAGCGGCGAGACACGCGCTTGGAATCGAATTTCCTGCTGACTAATTTATACGTCTATTCAAATCGAATGGCCCCGTAATTTCTTTAAACGCTATTGTGAATAATAAAAATGTACAAGGCACTGGCATACTATAACGAAGGGTTCATAAAATATTTGTGTACCCTTTTTATACAGGCTGATCCACTTTTACTTAAACAGTATGATATGTACTGCAGAGTTCCACGTATTTCCTCCGATTTGATAGATTGCCCTGATCCTATCTTCAACACCATAATTTGATCGCAAGAAAAACCTACACCGTCATCGGGTTGTTCCTTCGTTTTGCAGAGTTTCAGGCTTTTCAGAGGCAGTCGCGAGAGGTAGGTACGCGGAAATAATTACGTCGCGATTCGATAAAGCGCGGCGATAAAAATCCTGCGTAATAGCGCCAGTCATCTCTAACGGGAACTAGTTTATCGAGGTGTATCTGCTCCCGCATTAATATCCGCGAAACTACCTGACGCAACTTATCGGTCACGTCCCCTCGATCGTTCCCGAAAAAAAAATCGCCTGGAAATTGATTCGTTACTGGTGTCTCGTCGCTAGAGTCCCTCGGACGAACTCGCGCCTGTCGGGCCTCTAACGATCTATTAACGTTCGCTGCGCGATCGTTGGTACCTTATTTCACAGAAAATTACGCGCTCTCTGCGCGACTCGCCTCTTCCGCGTGCACGCGCGCGTTTACGCAACGCACCACGTGCGCCGACTATCGTAAATTCAAGTAAATTGCGCCTGAATATCCCGCGCGAGGAAAAGAAGAAAAAGTACGTCCAATTACTAATCACAGCCTAGAGCCTTCTCCTGGACGCGCTGTCCGACAGGCTAATTGTAAATATCATATCGAGTCGCTCGTATATCACACCTAAGAGTCCTCCTAGCTAGAAAGAATGGCGCCTCGTCACCATAGATATCGAGACCTGTCGAGACGGCTAAAGAAGAGGAAGGTATAGCGTGAATAGGGTCGTAATTCTGAAAAGTCGGTTCACAATTTCCATTAAGGACCAGTTGCAATGCGTACGAACAAATCGAGCTCTCGAAATGCTCGCCATCTCCCCTTGCAGTCGTCCAATTATCGAGGCTTGCACCGGCAGCAAGCGACAAATAGTAAATAATAGTAAATAATGGTAACGGGCCAGGATCGTTTCCACGTGCCGCGACAACGAGCTAACACGTGCGGAGAATGCGGTTGACTGTCACCTTATCACTTGTTTCGAGAGTACAGACCCGTTGGGCGATATCTTGAGTATGGTAAACGGTTGAAGTGACGGAACAGACAAGGAAATTTTAGAATCCATTAAGCAAACGTTGAAAGATATGTCGACAATGCGTTTGTGACAGAATTTCTTTAGAAAAACAAGGAACCGATAGATGTAATGAAATTGCAAACAGATTAACATGTAGTTCGATATAAAAAAAATCTACTTAGAAATGTAGAAGTAGACTCGCTAGCAACCGCAGAGAATCTCGTTTTCCCTGCAAGTGGAGGAGGACGATTATCCAGGAAGCATCCGAGAGTCCCGTGCATTTCCATCCGCATGTCGCTTGAGCCATAAATATCGTTCTCGAGTACGCACCGATCCGTGCACGTGTATGTGCAAGAACCGTGCACCCACGCCGCTCCATCTCCCTTCGCCATTACTTCCCTCTCCCTTTCTCGCTCTGTACTGCAGTTCGTGCGGTTACGTCAGGTATTAAGAGGCCGTGCCCCCCGGTGACGAAAGTCTCAAGGTTGCCTCGTGCACCGGGGTTCGATGACTCGCACGATTTTCGCGTAAAAATACCACCATCACGGACGATCCGCTTGAGTGCTACACATACTCGCTCTATGAACTTTACTGGGAGATCGATAGAGACTCGTACGAACAGAAGAACTTGGAGTGTTAGTTATGACACAAGAAATTACTTTAGAAAAAATATATCGCAATACTCTAAAAAAGAGGCACACTAAGAGAGGCTTCCCTATCTCTTCACGATCAATATCCTCCAAACCACCACCACCTTACCTCGATCCAAAAGATAGACCTCGGTCCCTTCCAAAAATCTCCGACCACTTGTCCTATCTATCACAGCCTCGTCCCATCTCCTAAACACCCCAGCGAACAAACATCAACACCCATCTGGCCTCAGCGTCTGCCCCTTAGGCCCAGAAAGCCTCGGGGCCAGTTCAGGAAATCGCGATAGGTTCCCCAGCTGTCCATTGGCTGGCACCTTCGGGTCGATGGGTGTGTAACCTCGGCAGTAAGCGTGGTTTGATGATCGCGCGTAACCCTGTCGCTCTTGCAAACGGGCCCGCGGAGGGGCGAGAGGAGCAGCGAGAGGGGCAGGGAGTGAGCGAGAGGCGGAAAGATCGAGAACGGAGGACGGAAGATGGTGTTCCATCCACAGTGTTCCCTGTCCGGACGATACGCGCAGGGCCCCGTTTGGTGTTGGAGTCGGTGTCCCGGTGCTGGTGTTGGTGTCGACGAGCCGCGTGGGTAACCGGTTTGGCGGGTCCTGCAGTTGCAACGCCACGCACGTGTACGTATCGGCGTCCACGCACGCACACACACCTGCGGCTGCGTGTCCAGCGGCAGAAGATCCTCCAACTCCGACCGAACGTATTATACACCCGAGATACTGGTCTAAATATAGCAGCGCATTTACATACGAGCCCTAAAGACCAGGGCTGGATTAATGTGTAGGCGAAACGGACAGCCGTCCTTTTCTCGACCCCCTCCTCCTGGGACGGTACACTCGCGCGACCCTTTTTCGACCGATTTTCGACCCTGCGACAGGTAACTGAGCTGGGAGCGCGATAAGGGGCGCTGTAGAGCTGCTAAAACTGGAAGAGAGTGTTGCTTCATTTTTATTAAATTAATATTGTTTTCATTGCTTCCTCTGAACGCTGCCAGAGCATCCTAGTTTTCTGTATCGATTCAATATTAGCAGTGGTCGATTGGCTGTTAATAAAGGAACGAAAGGTGTCTTTAATTCGACACAGTAAAGCAAGAGGTCAAGAGCCAGTCCTCGTATTTCTGGATAGCCGTCTCGCGTCAGACACGGATGATCCCCGAGGAGCAAGAGATTTCCGAGAGAGATTAGAGGTTCTTGCGAACTCGCGAGTCGACTGGCAATCCTTCTACAGTTCGGGGCCCGCAGTTGATTGTCTGAAACCGGCCCTGTCGATGCCGATATGCCACGGTTCATCCTCCGTGGATAATCGTTCATCCTCCAGGAAAAGTCTTGGCTACCGGATCCACTGGTAAAAACCGCCGTGACCTTCGACTTATCGCGTGGTGTCAGTAGTGCAAGACCGTCTAATCGATATTACGGAATATAAAATCCTGAAAAACTTCTGCAGCAGTAGGACAGGGAAATACTAACGAAGGACTGCACGGATGACTTGCGAGAAGTTACTTCATTTTGCAGAGTACTAGGAACAAATGTCCTCTCCGCAAATCCACGTTCCGCACAATGCGGGGAGTCCCGCGCGTCTAGAATATTATTCCTCGCTCGATTGTCTTGGCGACAGCTGAGCATCACCGAAACAAAAAGGGCGAACGACTCCTCTGGAAAGGATTGAATCCCCCTCTCAGGAGCCTCCACTTTTCCATCAACGTTTACAAGCTCGAACGAGGCTCGAGAGGCTGGCGTAGCCGTGACTCGTACGTTTTCCGTAATTTTCAGATTCATTCCCCGCGACACAGAAGTCTCTGGAAGCGGGAGTAAGGATTCACTTTCTCGGGCCCTCGAGTTGGAAAATAAATGGTAGACTTGACAGGTCCCTGCTCGTAACACGCTGCGGGGTGGAGAGGCAGAGGGACAAGGGGAGGAAGGGAGTAGTCAAGGTGGATGGACGAGGGAGGAGGGATCCTTGCTTTCTCTCTCGCTTCCCTCGCTCCCTCTTGGCCGCCCCAAAGCACTCTTTCCCTCACGAAACAAATTATCAACGCATCAAATATAACTTAGCTCGGCTACCGTATTCTTAAGCCGTCTCCTCCTCGAGCTCTGTCTTTATTATTTCTTATTTACTTGCTTCGTTTTATTGCGGGCCCGTTCGGCCCGCCACTTTTAATTGGACGTTCGTACGTGCCACCGATGATTCGGTGCTTCAACGAGTTTACACGCGACTCGATCGTTAACAACACCCTTGTATCTTCTTCCAGCTCCTCCGAAGCCCTCCCCCTCCGCCACTTTCCTCCCTGCCATCCCCAGGGGGACCGTGTCGAGATCGTAAGAATATTCGATTAGCCCCCACCCTCTGATCAAGCGATTCGGTTCAGAAAGGGTTTCCTAGAGCCTGCATGAAATTCAGGTTTTATTGCTTCCTTTATTCCTTCTGCTACTGGTTCGTGTTTAGTCGTCAATGGATCGAACCGGCTATGAATATCCACTTGATAAATATTCCTGTCGTCGAGGACTTATCTAAATGCGTAATAATTTTATTTATAACGCTACCGTGCGAAGTGCTGCCAGGAGGACGGCCGTGATCTTTGCGCGACAATGAAAGCGACTGTTGGTAGTTGATGAACTGGCTGCTAGACAGCTTTTCCTAACAAGTTTCAGAGAGGAAAGTATAACTCTTTCAAAACAAAGGATTTCAAATTTTCAAAATTTCAAATATATAAATATTCAAATATTTAAATTTTCAAATTTTTAAATATTCAAATATTCAAATATTCAAATATTCAAATATTTAAATTTTCAAATATTCAAATTTTTAAATTTTGATCTCTGTACGTTGCTAGTTCAAACACCGGTCATATTTTATTCGGAGCTCACTAGAGACACTGTCGCCCCAGTGCTCTTCAAATTGCAAATAAAATGATTCTTTTCCCCTTTCACGCGCGAAGACAGGCAGGAACGACTCGCAGCAACAGCAAGGTAAGACTTCAATAAAAGCGGAACGCTCCTCGAGTTAACAACCCCGCGAAAGTCCCATTTATAGCTCGCTCTGAATTATTCCATCGAATTGTAACCCTTTTCAACGGCGCTTTTAGTACGATTGATCATCGACGATAACCCATTCCCAGTAACTCTCTCCTCCTTCCTCAACATCTCTCTCACCACCCACCCTCGTCGAGGAAAGTTCCTCCGCTTTCGAGCGAGTCTGGAATCTTCCGGAGGACGCGACCGCTGCCTTCAGACGGCGATTTCCGCGCTAGTAAAAAGCTCTCTCGCGCATAATTTAGCGCTCTGTAGGGTAATACACGGCGCCCCTCTACCCCCTGCGACCCCCATACATCCTCGATTGCGCGTGGTGAAAAGCAGAGGAGCAGCGGGGATAAATGCTAACTGCGGATCCTGGAACGGTGCCAGGCCAGCCACCGTTCATAAATCCGCGCACGTCCTGCGAGGCTAGTAGTCACCGATGCGCTACCGACGCTTCTCTACCTGATCTCTCGTTCCTCCACCTGACTCCGCTTCCATCCTTCGCCTTATATTCTTCGACGTTGGCGTCGTCACGTTTCGACGGAACGGGGCGAAGATTACACGCGAATCACACTTGTGACAACTTTCCCGCAAGATTTAGATGCAGCATGGAGCACGATCTGTGACGTCTGAGGAGATAGGACGAGCTGGAAGGGTATCAGAAATTTCAGAGATATCTAAAGACAGAATTTTTTAGTTTTAGGGTTAAAGACTGTTGAATCTTTCATCTGATGACCCAGAAGATCATCGAATTTGATAAAAAATTAAAGTCGACGATACATACCAAGGAGATTAGAAACCTTCTATACTAAGGAATCTTAAATAAAGTACAGTGGATGAAAGGAGTTCTCGCTCAATCCCAAAGACTTCATTCGAGAATCAAGAACTCCGCAGAAAACATGCCCTTCTCCTTCACGCGATCAAAAATAGACGCAACGTTCTCTCGAGTTAACGATCACTGCTCTCTTTTCTTGCAACGCGCGAGTTAATGGAGCAGGAAAGATGCAATTCGGTAAGAACGTCTTCTCCGGACTCTCTTACAAAGTGGATTACAAGTTCGGTAGACACATTTTGCCGAGTCAAGGAACGACGAAGACTCGTTTGTTGGCAGCGAGCCAAGTCCGTATCGGCCCTCTCTTATCTAGACGGCACTCGCGGAGTGTTATCGTGGCTAGGGTTTGAAAGTTTGCGCGACACGCCTTTCGAGGAATCGCATTAGCTCGGGCAAGGCCGAGGTGACAATTATTTCAATCCACAGTCCACGTTATTGCTACCAGAACGGAATATTAAAAGCACTGTCTCCAGTGCTAGAAGAACATTAGACGCATCCTTCGTGAAAGGATTAAGCAAACGATGTCCCTGACTATTCGCAGCCTCGCGTCGAGGAAACTGCGTCTTGGTTCGAACGTTCTCAATGGATCGCTGATACCTCCTTCACTTAGTTGATAATTCACTCGAGATAATTTTTTATGAATACTGGACTAGGACTACATGCATTCATAATAATGCAGAGTGGTACACAAAAGAAAAGCAGTGAGATACCTCTCAAGGACTGAAACTGCCATTCACGAATGTTAATAACGTCAGAATAGCATAGAGAAAACCCCATATATTATTCTCCACCATGAATCCACCCTCAGTTCCAAGAACACAGAAGCTTCTACATTTGCATATCGATCCAGCGAATCGAAAAGTTTCCCTCTTATTCAATTTGACAGAAAACAAAGCACACTGATTCGTTTAGCCACAGTTGAGGGGTGCATCTGAAAATTTTATACACAGTTTTTCTTCCCTGCAACGATTCATGCGACCACGGGGTTCCGGTTCTTACGCAATCTCGTATGCAGCCGCGTGTTGAACTCGCATGCAGAAGTTGCCGCGCGAACCATCGGAAATCGCTTCGCAGAGGGACAGCAGGGACGAAAAGAGGAAGAGGAGAGTAGGGGAAAAGAAAGAATCGTATACACGCACGCATACCGACGCCAGAAAAGTTTTAATGACGGCCCTTCCATTATGCACGCGATGGTCACGCGTGCAGCATTTTTTTCTCCTCCTGTTCGTGAAACAGTGGCGCACCGAGGAACGATCGGCTTCTTTGGACACTGAGTAAGACCACTCTCGCCATGGGGAAGCTCCTTTGATGCTATTTTTGGACTCAGGAATCGAAGGAACGGGCTTATTGAGGAACCTGCGCGTTGACAAGTCATGATGATTTTTGATAGATATGATGATTTTTGCATTATTCCTCAGACCTATGAGAATCTAATCCATTTTTTATCTGAACCTAGCACACGACCAATTGTTCCGATTTAATCCGCTTAACCACGCAATAATGAACGTCCAGAAGTCCTCAGCCAACAGAATGTGATTGGAAGCGAGTGCCTTTTTAAATGGGCCTGTCGACCCATTGCATCGATTTCACTGCCTGCATTCTGATTCGAATAACAGCGCCGCTAATTGGTCCACAAACTAAACAAACTACGTAATCCCAAACCCGATAAGCTCCTTTCCCAAACGAACCTCGGCTCCATGGATTTACAGTTCGACAATAAAAAATGGCGAGTAGAGAGCACTGCACATCGAAGCGCCTAAAAAAGCATTGCGTGTAGGACTGGACGAGTGTACGATTTCACTCTGCCCTCGTCCATTCGATTCGAAAAACACGCGATTGTTACTCGGTCGATTGAGTGGACACCGACTCGAAGTCCACGAAAACGAGCGGAAGAGAACAGTCAGAAAAAACAACGAGCAAGATGAGGACACGGAAGACGGAACAGGGGGCGGCTAGACGAAGCTATCGTCGACGATCTAGACGGACAGTCCATCTGATATCCAGCGTCGATCACGTGCGCCGATAAGCTGATAACCGGCAGCGTGTCACAGCCGTAGCAACACGCTACCAAGATATCGAATCTTGGGGCCACGATTTAATGGCAATTACGGGACGGGCGGAGCTGACAAATTGCAACAAATACGGCGGGCAGCGCGTACTCGCGCGCGCGAGATACGCCGCGTGGCCCGTAATTATGCCGGACACGGAGAGCCTTGAAATTTTTCGATACCGACCACTGGAGGCACTGGTAACTCTGGTTCTGCTGGCTCCCGCCCCGACAGAGACTAGGTCAAGTCTACGTGACTTGACCGCACGAAGGACAAGTCGTACTTGTTCCGCGGCGACTTACGACTTGCCGCCACGAAAGTAAAAGCCGCCGGGGGCCTCGATCATCTCTCGCGCTGCCGAGACACTTCTCGATGCCACTTGCTATGACTTTCGCCTGGGATCCTTTCGAGGATGTACTTTCATCTGGGGACTCGCGGCGGATCTTGAGGAATGTGATTCCGATTGATAAATTGGGTGGTGGAGAATAAGTGAGGACGAGTGGAGGATGAAGTTTCTGATGATTTGAAGGGTAGGAGTCTACTACACCCTTCTGGTAGATATGTTTCTAGTATAGAGGGTGGCCCACCTAATGTGCCTAACCAAACAGAATTTTTAGATTACAGATAAAATGATTTCGAGAGATCCTGAGGATGATACTTGATTTTTTCCTGTATACCTCTTTCTTTTAAGTAAATCTTCAAATAAGCTTCCAACTTGTTTCCTAATCGTATTATCTATAGGAAAAAATTGAATCGGTAAATTTATAACGAAAAAAAGTGAGTTAATCGTTTCAGGTGATCCAGCCTGTACATTGATAGGCAGATCATTAGCGAGGTTTTATACCAAAGGAATACAGTTTTTCAATGAAATAGCCAAGCCACCGAAGCTTCTCCATGAAATAAAAATTCATTAGAGACAAAGAGCATTGACCTTTCCCGTATCATTAACCTCCATTGCATTCCCCCTGAAACCAGTAGCCAATTAGACGGAGCGAGTGATCTTTCCCCCGTGGACGTTTCAATTACACCGGCTTCCTGACACTGTTACACATAACGCCGCTATCAAAGTATAAATGCCAGCCTGATCTTTTACAGGGCCGGGAAAGAGCTACGCAACGATCGTGACTGGATTCGAGTGCTCGACGGTTTTAATGGACGCTTGGTATTTAGCATAAAACAACAAACGATCCCGGCTAGATTAGACTCGGGGAACGTGTCCGAGGTTGCGCGGGCCCGCGTTTTTAATCAAAACGAGCGATCGTTACCCGGCGCGATCGACGCCGATTTAATCGCGTTACTGACCTTGCGTTTAAACGAGCGCTTCTGGCGAGCCGACAACACGAAACCCGCGGCGACTCGCCCAGTTCTGCGCGCTCGGACTTGCTTCGCGAGAGAGGGTCAGTCGTCGACGTCGAAGTCGTCTCTACTCTCGAATTCTTCCTCGGAGCGAGACAGCGAGGCATTGGAACCTCGCTGGCGGTTAATTGAGATTAGCTCAATTATACGCGTTTAACCCACTTTCGCCCAGCGTTGCGCAAAACCGTTACCGGTCTGAAACACAGCGACAGATGCTAATAATGATTTCCACCGGTTTTAATAAGAGCGACGGGCAAAAACCGCGCGCAACCGACGAGCACCGCGAACCGCCGCGGCCTAACGAGTCGCAATTAATCGTACGGGCTCGAACGGATATTTATTAACGGCCACGGTGACAATAACAGCGATAGGAGCATACGCGCGATGAATCATCGTGCACGTTGCACGATCGCTGCGACAGTTTTCGCTCGCCAGCCCACCCTGTGAGTAATTAACGTCGGTAATAATTACGAAGAGACGTAACGACGATTAAACGCATCGGCCGTGTCCTGGTGAAAACAGCCGAGCCCGTGGTCGAAATTCGTACGTTGCGCGAGCGGGACGGGTTCGTTAGGGTCGAGTCCCTCGGCGATCACCGCGACACGGAGAGTGGCGCGGTTTAAAAATAGTCGTTCCGCGAGATACGCTTAAACGAAACAGCAGGGAAGGCTGAAATGAGAGGAGATAACGGTGTCGGAGGCATCGAGCAGTATCTGGTTCAAGGGCTGAACTGCCACTTTTAAGAAAGTCTTCGACCTCGCGGACGCGTGACTGCGTTCGATAGAGGATGGAAAATGGGGGGGAAATGGATTGCTCTGACGATTATGTGCGCGTGGAGATCTATCGATTGTATAGGTAGATAGAAGGGCCTCGATTAAATGAAACTGAAACTTGAAGAGCGAGGTTTTTAATACCACAAGAAGGAAAAAGAAATTATAGGAATAAGAAAAATTGTTATCCTGTAAATATTCAGAAAATACAATACTAAAGAGGATTCATAATGTCATTTACTGTTGAAAAATAGTCAAGTGAAGGTGTCCACGACAACAGCGGGATATCGCGTGGCCCGTCGAAGGCTCGAACAAAACCAAAGGCGCATAACCTCGCGACATGGGCACCTCGATGGCACGAGTCCGGCGATCTCGAAGTAGGAAAGGGTGGGAGGACATGGGAGAGGGCACACACGACGTGCAAGCAACAAGCAAGAGCAGGAGGGGCGCCTCAACTATACGTTTGAGTTGGTTGACCCGGAGCAAGCACGTTTCTACCTTCGCCTCAACTTCGTTCCAAGGAATCGGTTTCGCGCTTGCGATTTCGTCGCTCACAGCTGGGCCACGACCCTCCCTTTATTCCGGAATTAACCCATTTGTGCTGGAGTTGCCAAGTAATGGATGGATCCAAGCGAGAAATGAGACAATGTTAGAAACTGATTTCTCAGACAGTTGCTTGTAGCTATTATTGCAATTCATGTCAGATGCACCTAAGTTTCCCTAGGATGTTTACAAGATACAAAGCACCAATTTGGATGCCTTATCGTTATCGGTAAAGGTGGACGAGAAACGAGCAGACGCGACGAACTTCCTCGCGAGGATTCGAAAGTTCAGTGCGCGGCAGAGGGTGGCTATCGTCCCTGAATACCCCTCGCGACATAATTCACAGGAACGGGACATTTTCCGGTTTGGAGGATCCCGGGGCAGAGAAAACGTGTCTCCTTGTTGGTGAAGAGACAGGAACGAAACGAAGACGCCGAGCAAAGCCGGTATTACGAGAGGTAGCAGATCGAAATAGTGCGGAAAGAGGGAGAACGGCTCTGGCTGAGGGAGCGAGAAGGAGGGAGGGATTAACGGAGGGCTGGAAACGGTGGGGGACAGAAGAAAGTAAAGGGCGAGAGGGAAGAAAGGAGACGGGAAGAGGGAACCTCGAGGATTGTGTGCCTCTGGCGCGATGTTCAGCTCGTGGAGGATTACTACCTCTCGAAGGGACGGAGAGGGAAGCACGAAGCGCGAGCAGGAGGGCGAGAAGAGAAGAGAAGAAAAGAAGACGGGGGAAGGGTGTGCGAGAGAGAGGGCGAGAGAGGGCGAGAGAGCAGCGAGGAGAAGAGGGGCAGACATCACGTCGTCAATCATGGTCCAGTTGCTCCTATGTACTACATACTCTCGCTGAGCACGGAGAGCGGACCTGTACATGCTACTGCATTGTGGCGCACAATGTTCAATCATCTCTGCGTCGATTCCTTCGGCTTTAATTGAAGAAAGGGTCCCCGGACAGAGGAGGGGGGAGGAGCGACCGCAGCAGAGGGAGAGAGACACCGCGAGAGTAAGAGTGACGAGCGGGAGGGCAGAGAGAGAGCGAGAAACGGGACGAAAAAAAAAGAAGAAAGCGCGGCGGGGGTGTCGTTGACCCCACCGACGACGATATTGTGTACCACTTGAGTCTTTAAGTCGAGGCCTCGAAGGACCCGGGCAAGGAACAAGGACCTTCTCAGCCACACTCAGCCGAGTCCTTGGGGCCATGGATCATTAACCAGGGCGAACCGCGAAATACGAAATCGCGCCGAAAATCACGGACCTTTTGAACCGCGCACGCCTCCACCCCCGTTTCCTCCGTCGCTGGAAAGGTTCGAGTGGCGGTGGTCGAGTGGCGACCGAAGGCAAAAAGGACGAAGGAAACCGGGAAACGCGAGACTCACCAATTTGTTGCGAAACACGCTATCGATTCCTTAGACCGGGTCTTAGCTGCCTCTAACGCGAGGGGGAGAGAGGAGGTCGTCGAGTGTTCCCTCTCGTCAACGACAATGAAGCTCTCTCGCCGTTCTGGAGCCTCAATTATGATCCCACAATAAGGAGAAAAAAATATCACCTAACAACCGCGAGATTACTCGTAACAATTAACCCTCTAAAAGCGGTGACCTTGCGGACCAGCTCGGGGACATTTTCCCTTCCCTTTCTTTACGTCGCCCTTTTCCTATCCACCGCTATGTTCCTGGATATCCGCTCTTCCGTAATGAACCGATGGAAATTGATCTTAACACGCTTGTTACGCTCATCCTATAATTAGTCGACGCAGACGAATCGTGTCCAAAGATTCTGTACCAGTCACATCTTTTATCGAGTAAAATTTGCAATTTTCGTCCTTTCATTTTGCGGTGCACCATCGAACATCCATCATTTGAAGTACTTTGCGCATCTGTGGTCACAGAGGTCCGGGATCAGCAAATTTTCTGCCAAGACACACCAAAAAACCGCAAACCCCAATTGCCTCGTATTTCGGATCTCAGAAACCGACAGGCCGAAAAATCAGCCACGCGTTTCCTCAATTCAGCATTGTTTGATCGCTCTCCCATCTCGGGCAGGCAACGTTCCCAGAGAACAAGAGGAAGGGAAGGCAGCTCACCCTCCAGTCATCATCGACGTCTTGGTTAGATGACTAGACGCTGCAGAGGCGAAGGCATCGTTCGCAACACCTCCAGACACGGCTTCCGCGGCCGTCAGTATACGCGAAATGGGATCCATTTCGCGATTTCCTGCGAACACGATCCGAAGAGGAGAGGAGCGTGTCGGGCGAAGGAGCGATGGAGGCGGGGAGGGTATGAGGGAGACTGGAGTCCGCGGAATACAATGGCGTGGATCGTCGCTGGTGCGCGCCGCAGCCGAGTTGTATGCCCTTCGGTTATGGTAAACGTACGGTAAGTTGAGATATAGTGCACAGGTATACGCCCTGAGCCGCTTAGGTTACAAAACAGAGGCGGTAATTAGCTCGGTGGCGCCAGCTCATCCTACTTCGCCTCGCTTCTCTTTCTACCGTCCTCCGCCGCTTCTTTGTGCCCTTCCAGCTAAACACGAGCGCGACCGTGCTCGCCGCGAACGCTGCTCTTCTCCTCCCGACAGTCGGCTCCTCGACGCACCTCGGCTCTTGTCTATCTCCTGGTAAACGCGTTGATTCTGTATTTCTCTGTGTCTCTTTTCCCTTGTATGCATTCCCCCTCGCCGCCATTTCCCTCCCGCGCCGCGTTTCCTCGATCCTGTTTGCTCTGGAAGTCACGCCAGCTGACGCGGAAGCTCGATTTTCTATATTTCGCCTCCCCCGTGAGAGTTTCTTATTCTTCGGTTCGAGTGGCAGCCGTGTTTTAACATCACGAGTGACCGTAATGGCGAACCACTTGGAGACGCAGGGGAGCGACATCGCGACGTTCCTTCTCCCTGTTTTACTTTCTCTTCAATGCCACCACTTCAATCCTGTATCCATTTCTTCCCGCCACAATCAGCTGCTCTCCCTCCACGATCCAGGGACTGTTTACGTTCTCTCTTTTCGGGAAAATTCGGTTCGCTGGTTTGGCTTCGGACGGCGAAAGCTTTATATCTGTTGGCAGCAGGAGCTACGGCGAGGGACGATCGTTCCCCGCGACGGGACGCCCGAAGGGAATAGTCTTCGACGCAGCAGCGGATGAACTCGAAGAGCAGCCCTCGGGCTCCGGTAATGCACGGTGCTCGGCCCAGAGGATCACGAAGTCACCTTGAACCCCATCGAGTCCGCCATCCTCGGCCCCCATATCCTGAAGAGACTGCGTGCACAGTCCTCTCGGTCGAACGAACGTCTCGCGATCCACTCAGCGGACCTAACTGCTCCGATGGAACTTTATCCGTCTCTCTTTTCTTTCCCCCGCGCCTCCCCTCGCTGTCAAAGCTCTCTCTCTACCTTTTCCTTTCTCTCCTCGTCGTACTTTATTTCCACGCTCGTCCCAGCGAGCTCCTCTCGTCCGTTCCTTGCATCGTGCACCAGCCCGTTTCGCTCTCCACGGCCGTCTCGCTCGTCCGCCGCGGCGGGCAAAGTGGATTGCACCGAGGATTATCCCCCGTGCACGTTGACCCTGAGTTTACCGGTATATCGTGAAATCCTGTTTCACCGGGCGCTGCATTAGGATAATGAACCTCGTAAAGCAATCGGGAACTGAACCATTGGGCGAGTTCGAGTTTGATGATATTAACGCGTCTGGATGGAGTTTGGGGAAAGACGCCTTTGACCGGTTCGATTGGATCGCCTTGCCGCTGCTGCGCTCCATGGACTCGGAGGAGTATTCGACTGTTGCCGATGTGGGTCGAGTATAATGGGGTAATGAGCTTTCGAGCTTTCGAGCATTTGCTAATTTCAACTTAAGTATTCCTTCTGTGCTATAGGATGATATCGTGGAGAGGCTTCGCGGAGGTTATACATTTCGAACTGGCTACTTGCTATGGAGCTGTGAGTACTAAGCGTGTAGTCTGTTTGAAGCTGTAGAGTATATTTGATATAATTTTGTTTCTACAAATAGATTATTCGTAACCAAACCTCGAACTCTATTACATAGATGTTCTCGTTTATCTAGCAGTCATCGTACTTGGAGAACACACGCAACAGTCATGCCACATGTGCTCCACCGTCCTCTGACCGAACCTTGTGAAGCCCAAGACGCGGAACATAATCAATTATAAAAACCCATCACGTCATATCCTATGTCACGTAATTGCCCGTTTCCTCGCTGTGCACCGTGACTCCATTCTCACTCCGAATACTAACGAGCCCTGTCTCGTTAGTAAACAAAATGAAACATCATCGATTGACCATTTACGGGTGTACTTTGCCGCTTTCCCAGGCGATTCTGCCGACCCCCCCTATGTCGCTACGTTTACCAAGAGATCGTGATACGAGTGGCGCGCAAACATTGTGCTCGCCCGGGCACGCTATAAGAAATCCTCTTCCGGTGTAATTGATCCCGCTTGTCGCCCCTTCTCGACGACGCAATCGTTCGTCGAACAGTCACGGGGGAGTATCAAGGATAAAAGACGAGAGAGACTTCCTCGAAAGGAGCATCGTGGAAAGGTAATCGAAGAGCGTGTACGCGCGACGCGTAATACGTGACACTGGGTTCACGTCTGTCGCAATCATATGTGCACGATGGAGTACCGTTATGTGCGCCGTCACGCGCTAGTCGATACGTCACGTCACGACGAAACCCAGTCGATCATAATGATCTCGCTGTGAAACAAGGAAGACTAATCGACCTTTCGAACGCCGAGCGTCGCGGTGGCGAATGCAAAAAGCGTTAATGCAGATTGCGAGGAAAAGCGAGGGGAATGGAGAGGAAAGGCAGACAAATTCTGCTGAGGCGAACGTAGTAAAATACTGGGTTTCTATTAAGATGTCGTTGGTGATCAGGGTTCTATGGGTGATTGATATTCCACAGTTTGCTTGGGGAGATGGAAAGCCTGGAGACAGAGCTCTTTTAGGAGGAATTTGATGAATGGATTTTAGAGATCTTGTTACTCTATTCAGCATCAGTTGGTGTAATCCATTGCTACTGTAGTAATCAACTTGGAACAAATATCGAATTCATACTTCTTTATGTTATGAAATAATTATTCTACCGTATAAAAAATCAAAGAATATCTCGAGTGGGATGATTCTACCCAAAGCCAGCATAACTTAGAGCCCAAGTGAATAATCAATAACGCTTCCAAAAAAAATTGGACGGATAAAGGAGCAATCACAAGCACCCCAGGTTCCCTCAGATCAAGCCCTCGGCGTCGAATCGTCGGATGATCGAACATTCTCGATCGACAGCCCTCGCTACCGTTGGTACCAGCGTCGCGTCCGAGATAAAGGCGCGCAGATCGAGCGGTGATAGCGGTGAACACAAGCTGGCAGCGAAAGATCCCGCGCGCGGAGAGCGCGAGCGCGAGAGGCCGCCGGAGGGAGAGAGATCGGCGTACGGGGAAGGAAGAGGGAGAGGCGAGAAAAAGGAGAAAGAGCCTCTACGGTCGGCGTCACGCTGTCGGGTACACCGGTTTCGCTCTCCTCCCTCCTCGCGGCGTTCGCCACCACTACACACGGCCGCGGAGGCGCGCGCGGGCGCGCGGCCGCGCGATATCGCGAAACGCGGCACCAGGGACTCGCTGATGTGCCTGCGTGTCAGATAATTGTATGTAATTGCCGGGTAGGATAATTAGCGATCAACAATAAACCTCTAGCTCGCCCTCTGGCCCCCTCGACGTGTCCAGGGCCCTTCGCGTCCCTCGGCGTTGAGGCTGCAGTTGCACGCGTGTGCAGAAACGAGACGCGAGCTGCGCCAGAGTGCGTGGCACCTACACATTAGACGATCCTCCCCCTCTCTCGCTCCTCTCAGCGATCGCCTCTCCCTTATCCGTCTATTTATCTATTTATCTATTTCTTTTTCGTCGTGGCTGTTTCGCTGCAGGTGAGAGGCGCAGAGAAGAGGAATCGCGTCGTACGGTAGCCTACAGGGTCGATCGACCAACCGGGGATGTTGCTAATAATATGCTACGCGAGTAGACGCGTTACTCGCGCTACCAGCCCTGCTGGCCAAACACCGTGAGGGAGCGAGAAGCCTCGAAACGGGAGCTAGGTTGCCCGTGGTCGACGAGGATCGAACGAGCACAGAGAGATTCAGGATCCCTCCGGCACGCTGCTACGATCGATCGACCGACTCCACTGCCACGACTTCCACGCTTTGACCGAGAGGCTGCCCCGTGACGCGCGTCTCCGCCTCTGACGTACATATAATAGGGTTTCGCCTGTCGTGAAATTGGAATCCGGCGAATGCTTCTGCAGTCGGCTGCCTCTCGATGCACACGTGCTTGATTATTGCGTATGGTCGCGCGACGGATCCGT
Source organism: Calliopsis andreniformis (assembly GCF_051401765.1). Classification (NCBI taxonomy): domain Eukaryota; kingdom Metazoa; phylum Arthropoda; class Insecta; order Hymenoptera; family Andrenidae; genus Calliopsis; species Calliopsis andreniformis. The sequence goes on along the minus strand of NC_135067.1, from coordinate 19,430,131 downwards.
TGCATTGGCCGTCCTGGAACGCTCTGTCTTCTAGGCTTAAGACTTCTGTCAGCTGACTTTTCCCCCTTCGAGGAAACTATCCTCGCGAGCCCTAATTGAAATTCTTTAGAGAATGCTCGAGGAGGAAATCAAAGGTGCACGCGATGAGGATTGTCTTATTGTTAGAGTCTTCTAGCGGTGATTGCTAGTGGAGTCTGAGGATAGAGATGACTCCTGCATCAAGGCTAATCGGCCGACTCTGGCACGAGTACCTTCAAGTGTCAGATTTGAGTAGCTCGTCGTGGGAACGTGGGACAGACTGTGCAGGCTGTGTTCAAGTGGTTACAAGTACTTCAGGAGCGTTGATAATGCAAAGTGTCCCGATTTCTGATAAGTCTCTCCTACTTTGAAATCTAATTAAATATACAATTACTCTAAAAGTATGTATTAATCTGAGACGATAACTATTACGAATTACTCTGGAGACTAAAATCCTGTGACAATGATCAATGTACTTCCAAGAACTCTGTCTCCAACTGTACAGTTGATAAGACCAAAGCAAAGACTCCCTCGAACAAGTACCTACCATCTTGCGACTGTTCCCTCCTCCCAGAATTTCCTCTAAAATCCTCTCCATTTTTCCAGTCAAGAATAAAATTCCACGATAAGGCGGCGTTCGATTTCCCACCCTCGTCCAATCATCCCGCGGATATCCGTCTGCAGGCAAGCTTCTATCCACGTTTACTCAAAGTCTCATCCCCTTGGGCAGACTCGAAGACGCCGGGCTTTCGATCGGCGCGACGATGGACTAATCGCTCGGCTCGTACATCCAGCCTGACGGATAACGTCGAGTGTTCGCAAGGTATTACGGGCGGCGCGTGACTAATCTCCACCGAGATCCTGTATTGACAAATCGAGCCGAAGATTTTTTCTCCGCTCGCCGCAGCGTGTCGGGGGCGATTGTTCCACGCGGGGAGACACGTCATGGGAGTGCACAGGTGCGCGGCTCGATCGTCTAATTACGCGGACAGGCGTTGTGGCACGTCGCCATTTAAGACGTTTCCTTGTCCGACGGACCGAGCCGCCTCGAATCCGGGTATTACGCGGCCGACGACTGCAAGAATCGTCCGCTGCCCTCGCAGCGAGCTGCATCCTGCGCCTCGAGAGCCGCGGAACGTGATAATTGCCGGAAATCGAATTCACGGGGCTGCCGTTCAATCCTGCGATTAGAGACGCATAGTTGCTCAAGGATTGAAGCTACGGCTATCACTGATTCGAGGCGAAAACGAGATGGTTCGATACTGACGCGGAGTGGATCCTGGGGAGTGATAATTTATGGAGTACAGCTAAGGGGAAAATTGTTGCGTTTCCTACTCTGACTTAAGGTGAATGGAATTTTGAGTAGCCACTCGTGGATGATGTGAGAGATGAGAAGAATGGCCAAGGAGGATTTGGGGAAGGTAATAAAGGTACCAATGGTGATAGTACCTAACGCAGATAGATGATAAATAATTGATCGTGGTCCTGAGAGGAGTTCAAGCTTTTATCTGCCTAATATTTCTGTCATTTCGCTTGCCCCAGTGCCCCCAGCATGATCATTTTTCCGTTTGAGTGATTTTACGACCACGCTAGATACCTGTGACGACTACGCCCGTTACGGCAGGTGATTTCCTTAACTATGCAGTGGCTGGAATAGCTACAAATACTTAAACTTTATCGCGGTGTACATACTTCCAAGTTTCCCGAACTCACAGCCTCATTAGAATAATAAGAAAGTAACCTACGCTCTCCTGCTCGTGAGTATAATTTTCTAAATGGCAGCGCGTAAAATTGAAAGCTTAACCTGGCAGTATCTGAAACGCAGGGATGATCGCATTGGTAATAACAAGGCGCGAAGGACAATCGACGGAGGGGATAGGGGGCAGGGGGTCGCGGCTCGGATCACGACCTACGAAGGTTTTCGGGTCGGCGCGTAAGCGGTGTGGGTCGCCAGAAATAGAAGGAGACGCGCGAATTCGTAACCGGCTGCTCGCTGGTTAGCCCCTGCTCGGAAGAAAGGAGGACGCGACGAGTCGCTCCCCGCGGTTTATCAACCTTATCTCCTCTCCTTCTCTGCCCTCCTGCTTCCTCGTTCGCGTCCCGCGGGCGAAAAACAAAGTCAGTAAAGTTACGGCGAAACGCAAGCAACACGAAACGAGGGTCAAAATCCTTGCGCTTCGAAGGATGCTGCTGCTTGCTGCTGCTGCTGCCGGTGCTGCCGTAGCTGCCGCTCGAGAGGGACGCTCGGAGCGCGGCGGGAGCAGCGGGAGGAGGAGGAGGAGGTGGTGGTGGTGGTGGTGGTGGAGGAGGAGGGTGAAACGAACGTGGAAAAGAGGAACAAAGCGAGACGGAGGAAGGGAGACGGCCGCGAAGGAAGAGGAGGAAGCAGAAGCGAGACGAACGACGGAGAGAGAAAGGCAGAGAAAGGGGGGAGGAGGACGAGGGGCAGAGGGAGGGTAAAGCTACTGCGCGTTAGCTGTGCCTGTAGTACTCTACCTTCGCGGCCTCTGCCACCTCCACCTCGACCGGCTCACCTGAAGACAAGTTACCCCGCAATAAAAACACCGAGAAAATTATATGCCTCCCGGCCGCGCGCGCCAGCACCGAGCAAAAGGACCACTTGGCTTTCCTACTAACGCGGAGAAAAGGAGAGCAGAGGACAGCGGCCAGAGGAGGATCCCCAGAACGATAGGGAGGAAAGAAGATGGAACGAACACACCGTGGACGGACGGTGCAGAGAGAAAGAGGGACAGTTTGGCAAGAGAAAAAACCGCGGGGGGACGAGGAGAGCGAAGCAGGGAGAAGAGGAGAGAGAAGAGGAGAGAGAAGAGGAGAGAGAAGAGGAGAGAGAGAAGGATCGAGGAGAGACAGAGAGGGCGGCTCCTCCCCAGGCCCTAAGGCTACCGAGGAGCCGGTGAAGGAAAGGACTGTATAAAGGAAGAAGCCGTGCATCGCCACGGAAGCCTCGATCAAGCCACTAAGGCCGCCGTCTCTAATACACGGTGTTCCACTCCGGTTGCAACGTAAGGCCTCGTTCGGGATCAGTCCATTGTGCTGAAAACGCGTCTTTTTATGCGCCCGTCGTCCTGGAAGGATACCGTGATCCTCTGGCAGCGCGCTGCAGCGTCGCGCGTGACCATGCCCCCAGCCCTCCGCGGGACCATTCTCTAATGGTCTCGAGAATAGTATCCTTCATTAATTAAACTAGTCTCCACTCTATCATCGACATCGCAACAAGAAAACTCGCCAGCGTTTTTCCACGGCTCGCGTTCCATCGGATGTATCATTAGTTCTACGAACGAGAAAATTCTCGACGAACGTGGGGAAATCGTTTTTACAGCCATCGAGCGTACGATCGATACTACATGGACGATCCACGGAGCTGGTCTCGCCCGTATTTCGAATAAAATTCAGGCCAGTAACAATCTCTCGATGACGAACGGAGAACGAGCGAGCTGTTGCCGCGCCAGCGGAAAGGAGACGGCAACACAACAGACCAGTCCGGCCAGCTGATGAGCCGGTTCTCCGATATACTTTTGTTGCCTCTTGTTTTCTTCCCGTCCGTGCCCCCTCTGCTTTTTATTGCTAGGGTTCTGGTCCGAGAAGGGACCCGTTCGCGGTGTATTTATACCCAACTCTCACTGGTTCCTCCTCCGTTCTCCCGTTTCTACACGTATACGTGACTCCGAATTTAAGGGTCCCGAAGAGCACGCGGCCGAGTTCCCCGCGGGAGGCGTCGCGTACACGCCTCGCGACTTAACGAGCTTTTTATATATTTTTCGAACCGAGCATCGCCGATACCCGATCCGTTTCGTCGGCTCCCGTGACACGCGATCAAATAGATCGCTGCCTGCCTCTTCGCGTTTTTTCGGACCGCGAAAATTCGTTGACCCTCGTGAAAGCAAGGCTCCATAACGACGAGGTTGGTACTGAGAATAATGCACAGTGATCGGTTATCGGGGATACGGTGGAGAAAAGGATGGCTTTTACGTTCGGAGTATAATACCTGCCACGAAATGACCTAGTTAAGGAAATGAGTGGTTGTCGAGTTGAAAGACATGTCGGGGGATGGTTGTATATGAGGGATCTAATCTGTAAATACAATATTTGCTTCCGTATTAGAGGATAGGATCGATGGGATGAAGAGGGATTAAATAGAAAGAGGAATTATCCTTTCCTTTCTGGTTTACAGTAATAATTATCTTTGGGGAGGTAACAGTTTCGCGATACGTCGCGTTTGTTTTCTCGAGGCTGTTGTTTACGCGAAAACGCCTTCCCGGTCGTAAGTGGGACAAGCCTGGAAGGCGGTCCGGGGCCGAAGAAATTGCAGGTTTATCGGGGCAAAATGATCTCTCCGGACGGCGGAGTGATCGCGATACGTAAATCCAAGAAAGGGACCCGTGTGGCGGAGGCAGCGATAATTTTCGCTTAAAAACGCGGCGAATTCCTTGACGGGGATCGGCGATCGACGTCCCGATATCGGCTAAGCCGGCAATGAGATCATTGCCTGGAATAAACGAGGCAATAATTTTATGCCACCGCGTTTGCTCCGCGCGAGTAGCACCCTCGCTGCTCGCGCCAGCTCGCGCCAGCGCTCTCTCTATCGCCTCTCGGACCGAGCGAGCGGTTGCGCAACGATTTATTTTCCGTTGCAATATATGCGGCACACACCGTGGACTGTAGTACAACTGGCCTTGGATGAGATAGGCATTACACGATGGCATAATGCACGAGACACGAGCGGCCAGCTGCGTGCTCGAGGGCCCTGCATCATCATCGTCATCGGCGTCGTTCTCGTCCTCTTGTCCTCCTGCTCTCGCCTCTTCTTTTTCTTTCTCCTCGTCTCTCGACCCCGTTCAGAGCCAGAACGCTACCGTTACATCGTGTAAAGCGGATCGGACGAGGGCCGAGGACCCGAGGGAAGGTTCCTCTCCGCAGCGTCGCCGCTGCTTAATTGATCCGCGCGTTCCTCCGCGGGATCAGGGATCAAAGGAACGAGCGAGATGGTATCGGTTTATCAGCGACTCGTTCCATGGGCCCTCTCAACCGCCGGCTGCTCGCGCGATCCGCGGGAACGGGAATTAATATCTGAGCGCGGCAAGGCAAGGATACTTCTGTGTTTTATGCACTCGTTAGGCGTACCCGCGAACGCCGTGTTTTGCGAGCCCTGGCCGCGGTAATCACTCGCCTTGGGGATTTTTGCCGAGTTTCTTCGGCAAACAGTGGCGCGGAATCGTCTAACTGTGCTACAATTTTTCGCCGGCCGGGCGCAAACGAAATGCCCTGCGCCGAGGTAGTTACGAGACTCAACAATCACAGAAAATTGCACTCTAGTATATAGTTACAGGATTCTGGGAGCAAAACCTAGTGTAGTAACAAATTTCTTCCGTTTGTGTATGCACGGTTCCAAGAATGCGTACCAGGAACAGAGTCATTTAGGACGTCTGAGTCCTCGATTAACTTACAGCCCTCCCTATCAAAACATTAATCCTCGTCCTTATCAGGTACGAAGCGTTTGACACGCCCATGCAAGATTTACCTTGATCCAATTAACATCGCTTAAGAGACCTCTATCGATTTGATCGTAAACACGGGCCCCTCGATTGGGGCCCACAAGATCGAGGACCCTCAATCGGGAGGTGATCTTGGAATGAGTTTAGCAGCCAGGATAGGTCTTGACGAGCCCTGCCCCGATGAACACGATGCCATTCGTCCCGCTACTCCATCTTGTGTACCTACGACTGTGTGTACCTACCATTTGCTACCTAGAAACTACACTGTTTGCTTCGCTAATTAGACACGTAGTATGTACGCATTCTCCGTGCTGGCGAGACCGACGAAGATAGATTCTAACAAGGAGTCGGAGGGGGAAGGGAACGGTGGCTAAGAGAGAACGCGAGAAAGACACGTATCTAACACGGGCTACTAGTATTTGCACGCATTCGAACACGTACTCGGAATATTGATCCGAGAAAGCGATTCCATAGATCAAGTCAAACACGGCGAATAACCGCGGGGACGTTTCAAGATTGCCTTGGTCCATTGCCTTACTGCTCCCGGACTGCCGTACGCACACCCACGCGCGCCACTGCTCAGCCAGACCTGTTATCAAAACTGGTACTGCACACCGGTGCTACGCACTGCCGTAACCATCCACGTTTTTTGCTCCCCCGATGAGAAGCTGGCGTGCTGCTGCTTACGCGCCTCGCTGGAGCTGATAGCAGTTACTTGTGGTCTATTAAGCAGACACACCAAGTGCCCTCCTGGAGTTCGATGAATTTCTTGAACTCCGTGTCTGAGAGTGTGGGCTGAGTAAATTGGCTTTTAAGTGAGGCTATTTTAGAGTGGATTTTCAGGGAATTTCCTTTGTTATCTGAGTTATACGATTTCTCTGGGAATGTTTTAAATGAAAATTTTTTTTATGCAAATGGCACATCTTGTTTTATACTTTATTTTAATTTAACAAAACTGTGTTTCATTTTCTGAAATTATTACCTTGGGGCATTGTATGAAATAAGAAACAAAAAATGTAATCAAATCTGGAATTCTCTATCGTCATTTCTTTAAATAAAATCCTCTCTCTTCGGTTGATTCATGCGACAGACACTTTCGTCATTAATTACACTTTTGGCGAACGCGAGCAGGATGATGTGCCACGTAGACGCACCTGCACTCCAAAGATAATCGTCGGTACTTTTCTCTTCCGTGAGAATAAAAGACAGTCATCGGACAAGTATCGTCACCTTCTGTCTGCCTGGGAAGATTCTGCAGCACCGATAGGTTTCGCAATCGTGTTCCATCAAAGGGAAACGCGTTTCCATGGATCTTCCGCGATTCTCCATTTACTTTGCTAATGTGACGACACACAGTTTCCATTTACTTGCGCAAAGTTTCGCAATGCTTTTCGTTTGTACGCAGTACCTTCGAAAAAGGAAAAGCCTTCCAACATAACCATCAGCTGATTTTACAAGTCTTCTAAATTTTACCTCTCCTACAAGAGTTGCTTCATTTCATGTCTCCTCTTTTAATTCTACTTTTCCCTCTTTTTATTTTCACTTCTCGATAGTTCCCTCGACCATCGTCATCAACCTTACGATTCTTAAAGAAGGAAACGCGACGAGCAGTCGCTGTGTGTCACACGATTCGTTCCTTTCTGGATGCTCGTTACTCATTCGTGAATCATTACGCGAGACAACAAACTTTTTTATTTACCTCGCGTCCATTTTATTCCGCGCTGTAACAGGCGAGGAACAGCCGCGGGCTGGGCTGCCCGGTGCAGTCAATTTCATGCGGGGTGGAACGTAAACTGGGAAGAACCAGCGACCGTTACGAATATAAAAAGCGTGTCAACACGCTCATACAGATTTACAACTGTATTCTCGGCCCGCGGCGCCGCTGGTTAACGAATTCGTCCAACTATTTTCCCATTCACCACTCGCGGCCATTCAAATAAAATTTAACAAATCAGGACCCCATAGACCATGAAACAGTTATAGAATTTCAACCAATTCTCAACAGTATTCAGAGATTAAATTCAAAAATAGAAATGAACTCAACAAACCGAAACGAACACCGCTGCCAGAACGATATGGAGCGCAGAATAAAAACCGAGGGACCATTCTTGCGGAGGTGTAAAAAGTACATTAACGCGCTCGCGGTTCACAAGTATATTCTTTGTACGGTCGTTTCAGCTTCGTCAGGCGCTGCCCTGACAGGCATCGATTTACAGGAAGAGATGCTTTGGAGTTATGCGCGTTAAACGGCCGTTAAGCAGGCCCGACGGTCCATTTTTTAATGCGCCTTACAAAGTTCACCGTAAAACGAGCCGTTCCGTTGGCTCTTAATGGTGTCTCGAACGGGGCGTTAAAGGCCTCTCATGAATTTCCCCGGAAGTCACCGTGGATTCGTACCGCAGCAGAGTTTTAGTGTACCTCGATCCACGTCCCTCCATTCCACTATATTCTCGCCTCTTAAAACGAACCAAATGTCCCCAGAAGAAAGCAGACTAATTGCCAATGGTTTCCAAAAAGATTACAACAACGCTCTGTCTATAGCATCGCATAAATCTCATTGGAATACATTGTGTCACGTACCACGATAAAGATGACAAATTTCGCCGAGGCTCGAGGTTCGATGCGGAGGTGGGGACGTCAACCTTCTCGTATCCTTTCCTTTTGATCGTTCGACGCGTCCTCGAACGGCACGAGGCAAAACGAACCAACTGACAAGGGTCTCGAACCTTTTTCTCGAATTTCTTCCTTCCCGACTCTTTCAAAGCTCCTGCTCCCCTTCCCCGAGGCGCATGATTTATTTTCACTGGTACCACGCGACACGTGTTGCCTTGTAACACGTGGCCGTGCTTACATTTCGACGCGCCTTACATACGCGCGCGCACGGCGACACAAGCCGGCTGTTATCTCGAGCCGTATTATTTTAAGGTCACTCGGGAAAGCCGCGGTGCTTAGTGCCTAGCTCGATGCATTGTCTAGCGGAACCCTGAAATGGGTCAACAGGATTCGAGTATGGGCATCGCTGGACCTTCGATTGACCTAGCAATGTCCTCCGTGAATGGGCATGTGTAACGCCTTGCTAAGTAGTTCGCGGAATTAATGGCCCTGGCAATGCCAGAGCTAGCGATTCCACGAACCGAGAATACATGTTAAACCGAAACATTATTTCCAGCAGAAGTTATCTTCCACGACGTCGATCATTCGGGAGATGCTATCAGAAGACGTATTGTTTCCTCCAGCGAGCACAATCGTCGTGTTAATTGCGCATCTTTTAAAATATTATCTCATTTGTGCTCGCGGAACATCTGGCCTCTCTAGTTTTTTATTACCGTTCGCGGTACTGACGTCCACTTCGTGATTGTCGGTGACTCCTCTTCGTCATCAATCCCGGAAAGCGAGGAGGATCGTGTCCTTACACCACCGTAAGAAAGAGAAACAGAGAAAAAATGCTAATGCCTCGTAATGACCGTAATTTGAGAAACAAATCGGAGATAGGAAAACGCGAGGGTCGGGTATTGCAGAGTGCGCGGATAGAGAGATCTTAATTAAAAAATTACACATCCTTCGCCGCTAATCGGTACAATTTTCCCCCCCGATGGAGGCATGCATAATACGGCCCATTATGGACCCTCGATCAGCGGTGGATCGTGGTGACGAGCTATCGCTGTCGAGGATCGATCAGCGGCGCGACTTTCAGATCGCATCGCGAGACGCATTGTCTCCGCGAGCCAGCAAGCGAGCGAGCTACCATTAGTGTCGTTAATCATAGGCCCCGGAGGCGGCCGATACACACGAGATCCAGATACGCGGCTGAGCGGATCCTTGAGCGAGAAGGCACCTTAACGATCGATCGAAAAGGCCGTTACGCGACGTGCAATTAGAGGCGAGATTACGAAAGAAATGCCTGCCATTCGTTAAGACACTCGTGACTGCGTTTCAGTCTCTCGCACACCCTAGCCTTCGATCACTCTAGAGGGTTGAGTATTTGACCCACTGCATTGGATAGCTTTTTCGTGTTTTGGGGCAAAGTTCAGTCAACAATGAGTGCTGGGATAAAATATTCCTAGCTTGTTTGATACTGCACTACACTACACTTTTGGTGTATGTATTTTGGAGCTACGTGAACAGAATTAAGTGAACGCTATGTATCATCTATGAGACACTGTTGCAATGTACCTTCTACGCTCCTTCGCTAGCAATGAAGTGTATCAGTCATACTAGCACATGAATCAACAGTGAACAACTGTGTAATAGAAAATTATACAGGAATCAGCCAATAGAAAATTAGACGCAATCAAGATAAATCAGAAGCTCTTGATAACAGTGCAAGAACTGATTGAATTTCATTTGATCGGCCTCAAAAAAAGGTCGACAGCATCAGCGGCAGACAACGTTTTTCTGGAGGAAGTCTCGAGCGAGCCCGATCAATTTCTCAACGGGTAACCGTGACAAATGATAAATCAGTTGCTAGTGTCTCGTGGAAAGAACCAGGCCTGACTAGATTTGTTTCCCGTTTGTGCTCGTTAGCGGATAATAATCCTCTGACGACGTAGTGTTGGGTCACAGATAAGACCATTCACGATCTGGTCATTATCGCGTCGAGTCGTGCGCTAGCCACACGTACCTGGGACCACGTCCAAACATCCCTCCGTCTTTGTCCCTCTTCCAGGACGCATGAAGACTCATGGAAGCGTTCCCATGCATCGAATCGATGACACGATCTACCATCACGGAAATCAAGACTAAAGACCATGGATGGAGGAGGTTCGCTTGTGAACGAGCCTTTAGGCGTCGCGAACTTAGACGGTTTAGAGACGTTCCCGCTGGTCATCGTCGATGATCTAAACTTGGCCTTGCCGACCCCCTCCCCCGAGAAAGACGAGGAGAGAAAGAGAATAGATAATTCTAAGATTACAGGTTGTCCGTGTGTCGGGCAGGAGCAGCAGCCGGTATCCTTTTTCCAGGAGGAGGCGCTGCGAGAGGAGAGAGATCGTCGTGCCTGCTCGATGGGAATACAAACACCGCTGGCCATGACACCGTAACCTTACCCAACTGTTGATTATCCGTGCCGATCGTTAGGATCATTAGCCATCTCGTGTCATTAGCTTCATTGTGCTCGCGCGTCGGCGATGCCTTCGCGTACTCGTTTGCATAATGACGTGCAATTATTTATCTGGAGTATGCTCGCGCTTGCTCGCGAGCGGAGCCGCTCTCGCGTCGCTTCCCAAGTGATCTCGCGTGAAAGTCCATCAGGAAGGCAGCTGCGATTTCAACTGTTACGCAACTGGCATTTAGCGAGCAACGATTTATCGTCGAGGGAAGAATCCAGCTTGGGGCTCAAGTTCGGGTCAAAGAACTCGTTCAACGATGTGATTAGGTGAATTTGGTATAAGGAAGGTGAAGGTTTTATCGTTTTTCAAGGGTGAACGCTCTTTAATCCTTGTATCTCAAGCTGCAGTTACTCAAAAAACCCAATACGCATTTGTACCTACTCTAATACGGGCGATGACAAATTTTAATTTTAGAGTTTCTCAAAATTTGAATTTTCAAATTTTCAAATTTTTGAATTTTTGAATTTTCAAATTTTCGAATTTTCGAATTTTCAAATTTTCAAATTTTAAGTATTTACCAATTATTCCAAATTTCTGGATTCCAATTTCCAAAACTCTGTACTCGAACTCTAAGTCTCCCCATGGCATGAGGGCTCGTCTCGAAGCTACAACTCAACCGAATGTACAGATTTCATTGAAAATGCACTACAAAAAACCTCCAGAAAAATATCTGATGCTAGCGCTAGGTCATTCCCCCGATTTTTGTCCGAAGATAATTCCTCTGTTCTCCAGCGATCATTTCGTGGCATCGCGGCAAGGCAGATAATTCAGCAAAACATCGCACGAACACCTCGCCGGCCTAGGATAAACGTGGTTGGCCTACATTACGCGAAGATCGCCGAGGCAGCAAGTTCTCGGAAGAAGCGGATCGTTCTAGGCGCAGTCTCTTCCTTCGGCGAGACTAATGGAACAACGACGTAGCATCGGGCACGTAACGCGTGCAATTTGAAGGCTAGATAACCAGAAGAAAAAGGCTGAGGAAGAAACGGGGCCGAAGAAAGAGGAAGAGGAACAGTCGAAGGCTGCTAGCAGAACGGAGAGACAAGAAAGCTCGTAGCCAGGGCCGATAATAACGAGGAAGAAGCGCGAGCTCGTGGAGCCGCGGCGAAACGCCGCTTTTACATATTGCATTCAGCTGAAAAGCATTATGCAAAGTCAAAGGAGCGACGGCGCACGGACGTGGGCGAACGCGCCGTTGTAAACCGTGATTAAAACATAAATCATGCGTAAGTTAGTGGAGCCGTTGCGCGCGATCCCCGGCATTATGGGGATTTGTTGCGCGAGACCCTTCTGCTCTTCGCCGTTTAAGTGATTTCTTGGCGGAGCAGGCGACACGCCGCTTATGCATGGCCCTCTCTTCTGCTCCAGTCGCGTTTCGTATGATCGATCGATTTAAATGCGCCGGGCCACAAAGTTGCTGGATCGCATTCGTTCCCCTAATGGGACTGCATCTCGTTACAAAAGTCTGCCTCAAAGAGTATCCTGCTGTTGATCAGCGGTGCAAGTGATGAAGATAAATATTTACGCCGCGTCGCGGATCGAGTGACTAGATACGAGAGATGATGCGGAGTAACTCGAGTGATTGCAAGCAAATACGTACGGTAGGAATACGTGAAGCAAGGAGATCCAAGAATCGAAGCGTGGGTCTAACGTAATTCCATATATATATATATATATAGACATATAACTCCATGAAAGAATTTTTTAATGAGAATTTCATGCAACAATGAGGGAGCATTCAGGGACAAGGCCTGATAGGATGCACATAATACTGAATATAATAAAGAATAGAGTTAATTATAGAGTTACTCCATTGGAGCATTATTAAAGCCAATTTCCCTTATCCCAGGCCCTCCTTTGAGCTCGTCTCCAGCGCGTAATCTCGCAACGCTGTTACGAGATAGCCAAGATAAGAATTACGGTCACCGAGCTAAATCCCGATCGACGAGTTTCTTTGTCTGTCGCAATATCACAATGCCGTGTGGCAACGCGGCTCGCAATTTCCAGCAACGATATCCCTCCAGCCGCGTTACCCGCTCCTCGTGGCAAAAGCGTTTTATCTCCCAGGTGTCCCTGTCAAAATCGACCGGCGCGATACTATTTCAAACCGGATCGCGGCTTGACCGGTTGACAATGGAAGGTTAAAGTCGCTGGGGACGTTGGGGGCTGGATGAAAATCGTTTCTGACATAACGTCGTCCAACGACGCAGCCACTAATGCTTTCGTCGACGAAAGAACCGCAGCCGATTGCGCTGAATCGGCTCGTGGCCACGCAAGAGTAACGTTGGGACACTCCTCTCGCCGATTTTTCCTAAAACGCTGACTCAACGATAATTGCCCGCGGATTAACAGACCGCGACACTTCGTTGCTTCGTTACCAATCGTTTTCTAACTTGACTCCTGCTTACTCTCAGCCTGGCGGTGAATCCCTGCCACAGTGCGATCACCTGTCTCCCTATCTCGTGATTAGGATCTGTCACGTTCGTGGCTTGTCGATAATGCTCCTACAATTAAGGATAACCCTTTCGACGCACCTACCGTCTCGAGAAGCTGATGGACGTGTACGCTACCAATTCGTCTGCGCGTCCATCAAACGTCGTTGGCATGACCTACAGACTCCTGTAATGCTCATGGATCCTGCCAAATTGGAATTACGACTGTGTGGTGTGTAAGTACCGATGTCTGATTGGGTTAGGTGTATGGAGATGCTATGATCTCCTTGAGGATGGTTTCGCGTTTGTTATATGATTACCTAAGGCTAGTTTCTCAGTACTCCACAAATTTAGGGTATAAGGAAATGTGCACAAAATATATGTACATGATTTTGGATGAAGTCTCCAGACATTTCTAGGAACTTTAAACAAGTGCTGGTTTCTCAAAGTTTCTGAAATTTTTTCTCAAATAATTGCATACCTTCCTGCGAACACGGAAGCTCGTCAAAGGATCAAAAAATTGAAATATCTCAAGCATGTGCAAAGTAATGGAAATAAAATAATTGACCGATATCAACTACCCGTTTCGCCAGAACTGATCGCCCGAGATCAGAGGAGAACAAGGAGGGCTGGAGCGGTGAATAATGCAATTAGTGGCCGCGAAATACATTAATTCTCAGTGACAACGTTCCCCGCGGCTTTTACTTCCGACACGTTCGGCTCGTTGGCCAGGCATTAAGCGGCGATATTAAGCCGCAATTATCGACAGAGGTAATCGACGCCGCGGCGATGGCTAGCCGACTTAATTATTCCCGTGGTCCAGAGCGATCGTTCGAAGTAGATCGAGGCTCGCTAATTAGCCGTAAAGCTAGCAACAGATAGAGACCAGATACACCGCGTGCCCTATGAATAACGAAAAGGAAATTAGGCGAACGTGGAACGGTGAACGTGACACGGCCCGATGATCGTGCTCGCGCGTTCAACGTTTCCCTCATCGAAAACTCTCTGTCTCTACTGAGATCCCTTTTCGTCATCGACAGCGAGTAATTTTATTGAAAGCTCTAATATTAACCGTGCTCTATCATTTCGTATCGCCAAGTACTTAGAAGATTAATGAATCGTGAATACATTTTTAAATTGATACTGTTTCTGTGTTCTTTTCCTAGTTCCTAAGTTATCCAATCTTCGCTCACTAATTTCTCCTCTCGACTTTATACGTCCTCTAAATTGATACCTCTCTCTCGGCAATAAATCTCAGCGAATTAGAGCCTCCGTATCCTTTTTTTGTCTCCGCCTCGTTTTACTCTTAACATAATTGGCAACTTCCAATTTCTCCATCACCTTACATCCTCTCAGTTTCCGCGTGTCTACCCCTAGTAAACGGGCGTTAATTATTCATTTCCTAGAACAGCTCTCGCAACCTCGTGTCCGCCTCTCTCCCCGACGATCGAGCCTTCGAATTCTCTACTTAACTTGAAACGGTGACAACGAGGTCTATTGTAGTTTCTCGCACGTGAGGAGCTATTATGGTACGGTGACAGTATCCGCGTGCACATATTGCGGGGAATAGCTTTGAATACGTTTGAATCGATTTGCAGGATTGTTAGAATCGTCGTCGCCGTGTCGGTGCAGTCGCCGCAGCCGAAGATCCAAGCCTGGAACCGGGCCAGCGGCAATTCCGGATGGAAATCTCATTCCGACGTGAATATCTTCGTTGCCGAGATTGTATCGAGCCGTAGACGCGGACTAAGGTCGCATCGAAGAAACCCCGACTCTCTTATATACGCTGCAATCAGCTGCCACTCTTTTTCCTCCTTTCCAACGATCCCGCGTCTCCAGCGAACTACCTCCGATTCCTTCTTCCACTCTGGCCAACGTCCATTTGCATTCATCGGTTCCTCCGAACGGCGCGGTGCTTCACGAGCATGGCCGATGTTCTAGCGGGCGTAACTGTTGTTTCGAGAGCTCCCAATCAATCGAACGACGTCTCCGCCGTCGAGGTTCGCCTCCTCGAATACTCAATTCGACGATCGTGATTGGGTATTTTCAGAATATGAATCTCAATTGCTCAACCCGACGAGGTAATAAAGTTTGATGGAGGTACGTTGATTGTGACCCACTGATTCACAAGCTAAACACTTCTTAGGGAATATCGTGGAATTATGGGGTACCGTAGTTATAGCAGAAATTATCTCACAATCAGTAGAATTCGATCCACGTGAAGATCTACTTTACTGTGATTCTAAATTTTATGATTATTCAGAAAGCGATTACAGTTAGAATGCTGAAACCTGCTCTCCGAGTCCCATTTACGCGTATTTCCCAGTCAGTGCTACTGGAGCATGCGTGATAAGCGAATGGAGGGATCAGCGAACGATAACGGCCAGGATCGCCCGAGGAAGACAGTCGGGGGCAGTGGCGTGCGTTTACCAACTAGATTTATAGGAAAGTCCGTGTTTACCGGTCACACCTTCGTGTATAAATCGCGCCCGCTGGAAACTGGCTGCGATAATCTTCAACGACGACAATATTCATCCATTATCGGGTTTGGATCTGGCAGGTAGAAGGCTGCCGCGACCAACCGGTCTCTTTTTCCTTTCTACGTTACGTCTAAATCGAATCACACTCGATTCCTGGTAGATCCGCGGACTGCCTCGATCTATTATTATTCCCCCGCTTCCTGATACCGTCAGGAACCCTGAACTGAGTGGTTTATAATAATAGAAGCTCGATAAATCGCGACGGATGACTGACACAGAGCAAGACACGACCCATGAAAAATGTTACTTGTTGTCTTCACTCTAATGGATACAGCGACCTCGAAATCAGCGTCGATCTTCCGCGTGGCTAACGAAAGCTTTCTGTAATGCTGTTCCCAAAGGACCTTGCGATAGACAGAACAAAGCTCTGCGCCGTGAGTGTGCAACAGTTCAGTGAAAGGGTTTCCAGAAGTCGTGAAACTTGGTCGGGGCAGACCCTCGGACGACTGCCTGCCTCGAATCTCGTTTTCGATCGAAAGAAGGAATCGGAACGGCAGTGGGCACCGATTTGAGACGCGAGAGAAGGCGCAGCCACGCGGGGACTAGAGGTCCCTAACCCCCGAGGGCAAAATAAAGATTAAGAAGCGCGCTGGGAGGGGGTAGTTTAAAAACACATCGTCGTCGGGGTTCGTGTGGGCAGAAACCTAAGGTTCAGGTTAGTCAACAGGTGGCTAACCTGCCAGGGGAGGCAACCTACACAAACAATACGTCGAATGCACAAATACAAATCTCCCCTTTCGAATATAACTTAGGGCAGCAGGGGTGAGGGAGGTGGGAGGAAGAAGGAAAGAGGAAGGCCCCGGCACCGGAGGAGGGAGAGGAGGCTCCTATATCTCAACTCACACAACCGAACGGTACCATCTGAACACGAACACGTTTACGGGGGGACCTGGACCGTTCGAGACTGCACGTGTTCCTAACGTACCCAAACCCCTGGCTATCGTCGGGCGGTTCTCAGCCCTCGTACTTTTAGCTCTGCCTTTTACAGAGCTAAGCCTGCGATACGTGCTGCGACCGTTGAGTTTTGGACCTGTGTGCCCTTCTGGCTAATGCGTCTATTAAAGAGGGGAATTAGAAGGCATTTTTTAGGCTACCATTCTTGAGCCAATAAATAAAAAGTGTCGTCTCAAAAAAAATTAATTATTTCATACATATGACTGCAGTTACCATTCGGGTATCTCAAACTGAGGATGATAGGTAAAGACAGACCATAAAAATATCGAAGTACAACAAATAGAAATTTTCAATTTAGAAACGAAGGAGGCTTTTCTAGAAAATCCTGCAAATTTTTTCATCCAATAAGAATCTCTATTGATGCACTAGAAACAAAGGGAAAACGGGTAAGATGACGCGAAAAATCAGCGCAGTAGATTCAGAAAACGTTGAGAGCCACTGGACCCCTCGCCGCGGGGCACCGTCCGTGACTCATCAGGCCCCTCGATTCCCTCTTGTACAGGAGCAGGGCCCAAAAACGAACAAAACCTCATCCACAGCGAGCCAAAGGCAGTGTCTGATCGATTTACGTCCCACTCGCGCTTTGGGGAAATTTACAACGGAAAACGTGGCTATCGCGCTTCGCAGGGACGAGGCCCCGGTATCGTCGGGCCCGGAGATCGCTCTTCTCCCTCCCTCCCCCTCCCCAGCCCGCCCTCGACGTCCCCCTTTTTTTCTCGTTTTTAATTCGACCCGGCCCAGTGGAAGGCCTGAAAAGAGAAGGCGTGCAAACTCAATCGGGACTCGGGAGAGAGGGAGAGAGAGACTGCCAGAACTCTTCAAGGTTAAACCCCCGTTTCGATCCTTTACGAGCGTCGCTCGGTATACATACGACGATTCGCTACCAGAACTAAGTGGTCAAGGTCAGGGGACCCTAAGATCGCTGTCCGATCGGGATCATATCGGAGAAGATATACGGGGATCGATCGACGGATATACAGACGTGTATACCTGCGCGTTTAGAGGGAAAAGGTTCAACGGCCGCCGTGACGACTCTCCTTTATCGTCCCCTCAGATCTGTGCATTTGGCAAGGAACAGCCCTTCGGGATCACGCTGACACTCTTCTGTCAGGAGTGCTTTGTCTCCAATTTCAGACACATAGGATCTCACTCGGATATACCTGACTATTTTAAAGCACAATGCTACAGCGTGGAGTGTTAATAAATGGAGATCGATATAGTGTGATTCTGACTCGCAGAAATTTATACCGAAAAAGGTAGGAGTTCAGCACGCTTAATTTGTCATGAAATAAGAATTGTGTGCTTGAATAGGGATTTTGTTGTGTAAAGAATCTTGGGGTTTCAAAATGGTTAGCGATGAAGACGAATAAACGTGGAGTCACAATGGGGGACGAGGGTCACTCGGTCCCCGAGGGTGACAGGATAAATTATCAATGCAGAGGTGTACCACTTGACCGTTTGTTAGTTCCAAATGGATGATCGAGGCCGGCGACCCGAGTGACCCACAGGTACAGGAATATCTTCGGGTAGCTGATAACGAATCCCAGAGCCGAGTAACCTTCCACAGACACGATTTTATGGTGACACTTTTGACCCAAACTGCCCCAGTGTACCTTCCCCAGGGTTCAACGTCCTCCGCTACAACTTGCCTCCGTCCAGCTCAGTTTATCTACGTTTTTCATCTACAAATGATTATCAGCGAACGCGTGCTGCGTCAAATTCAAATTCTTCCAGCGTTCGTTTACAATCCATCGCAACACGCCTTCTAAAACCAGAGGACCTATGTATCTCTGGGCATCGTTTTTCTACGCCGTACCGTAATGGCCCCATTCCCCTCCGCGACAGCGTCGAACAGGGTGTAGGTAACCTCTCGACACGCAGACGTATCGATGGATGACGCTGAGGGATTACAAGACCGATTGAATTTTCGAAGGCCTCGCAGAGGCTTCGATCCTTAACCCGTGGGACTTTATGGTGGTACTCTTGACCCGACCGTCCTCCTCTCCTTCTCCCTCTCGCTCTATCTCAAGGGAGTTTTTCATGCATGCGTGCGTCTCCTCGTGGATATCGAATTCCCATGCACGTGCATTCGAGCAGTGTCATCACCTTCGAGCAGCCCCGTGAACCGGCTCCCAACTTTTTCGTCCCATAGGATATTGTGTTTTAATATCACTATTACCCGGCCGAGAGGGACTCCACTTTCCAGGGGCACCCCCGTAAACGAGGATCGTGCAACGAACGAACCAAGGAGCGAACGAACGTTGCCCGGGGCGAAGTCCTCTTCTCTCTTAGAAAACCATGCACCTGTGAGATTCCCATACAGTCTGCACACGGTTCCCCTCGATCTCTGTCCCCTCAATAATGCAAAGGCTCGCTCTCCTTCTCCGTTCCTCCGAACGTAACTAAAAAGGGAGGAGACGGGGAGCAGTGGGACGAGGGGACGGACAGAGGAGAGAACAAAATCATGGTGTAACCGTTTCTACGGGGCGGCCACCGTAACACACTTGTCCCAAAGGTTTGTTCTTTTGTAGCTGAATAGGGTGGTACACCTGCGAGCCTAGTAGGGGAGCCATTGATATGGAGATGTCGGTGTTACGCTACACCACTGCCGTTCTATGAAAATAAGAAGCTCGCGGGGACCCAGAACGCAGGGTGAAAAAAACGCGCCTTTGTCACGGGCTTTTGGCACGGCAGAGGTGTCCCGGGCCTGCACTCCTTTCTAACGCGATCGCGGGACGATCATTATGCTTGCGAGACGATCGAAACTTGACCAAAATCAGGTTGAGATGAAAGCGTGAAGAGGTGTCGAGATCTTGGGTTTCAACCCTCTCTCAAGGGGGTTAAGGTGAAGACATCGGTTACGCAGTTTTAGTTTCAAGTATTTGTATTTCTTTAGGTACACACGTGTAGAATAGTGAGACACTGAAATATTCATCCCACAAAGGGTTAATAATTTTGGAGACGATCTTCAAAAGCGCCTATCGATCCACCCCCGACCGTCTTCCACAAAAAGGATTAATCGCCCCCGGAACTGCGTCTTAAGTTACGTAACACGCGTCATCTTAGCTTGGCGAAATGGGGGCCGCGATACCGGTGATATTCAAAACCAGCGCGATCGGCAGGCTAGCTCGTCGAGTGGCATCGGTGCGGCAACGAGAACAAAAGAAAGCGAAGACGAGTGACTCAGGTGGAGGAGCCTCCAGGCGGTGCGTAATTATGTCACCAGTCCCCGTCGATGGGACGAAGAGGAGCCGATCGGCGAAAAGGGGACGAGGAAGGGAAAAGTGGCGACACGCAGAAGGGAGGCGAGCAGGGAGAGGCTGTGTGCCCTCTGCAAATAACGTGAATCACACCGGAACGCTGTATCTCCCTCTCTCGTCCGTAACTTTAGAACGCCCCGACAAGCTGGAGGATGAAAAAGCTCGAAGGAGACTCGGGGACAGCGAAAGAAGTCGCCCTGTTAAAAAGAGAAACGGAACGGTTGAAAAGGTAAAAGAGAGAGGAAAAAGGACAAAGTGGACTGTTTGCAAGAGCGAGGAAAGATTTCCTCGAGACTCGAGCCCCTCCAGCCGGAAGAGGAAATATTTATTAATTATATCACTAATTGGAGGGTCTGCAGGGCAGGGTGGCGAAGGGCAGAGCGGGTACCTTGTGAGAGGTTCTCGCGTTCCGCGGAGAAAAAAAATAGCTTGCTGGGGCGAGCGTTTGCCGATTACGCGTGACAGCAAAGAACCACGCGGTGCGACCGTTAAAGCTAACCGAGCCCTGACACCGTCAAACGCTTCGCTCGCACAAAGCTTTCTCCGCCCTGGGAGGGCTCGCAAAGCGACCGAGCCTGTCGTTCCGCCCCGGAAAATTAACGCGACGGAGCGCCACCGAAATTGGAAAAACGGATTAGCATCAAAGGACAAACGGTAGCAGCTCTTCGATCCTCGGCTACCTCGACCCCCATACGCTCTGTTTTAAAACACGGCGTCGTTTTGTTCGCTTGAAAGCAGAGACCGAGTGCTTACTTAGGACGACCAGGCTAATCCTAGAGGCGCATGCATGGACACATTGGATGACGCTCTGCTCGCGTTCCCGTTTCTAGATGGAGCGTCTTCCAGTGAATATATTTCCCTCCCCGACCCTCGACCCACGCCTCAATGGCCCCAGCTCCGTCCAGGCCTCTCGAGGGCTGAGCCTCCAATAGCGTGCGTTTAGATCTGCTTCGGCTACACGCTGACAACTCGTCGTAATTATCGGCCACTTGAGATCTGGGTCGGCGTCAAACGCGCCCGAAGAAATGGCCAACGATTTCGTTTTCTATGGTAGCTGGAAAGGCTGCTCGCGTGTTGGTGGGCTCCTCGAACACCTAGAAGGCCTTTCTTCGGGATGATAGATCGTTTCCTGCGATTCAGGCGAGCGTTCGACTCGCGTTGAACAGTGAAATCATCGGGCGTGAGCTGCCTCGGTCTGGCCTCTGGGGGCCTCTGAGGGCCTCTGCGCTTAGAATTAACGAAGGATGGCTGATTCGTGATTGATTTAAGAGAGGGGCCCTTGGAGTTAAGGCTTCCGATTAACCGAAGACGATTTTCTGTGAACCCTCATATTAATTTGCATCTCGAGGAAATCAGCTACTAAGAAGAACTCGAATAGGAGAATTACTAAAATCTCAACTTCAAATCATACAGACTGCTAGATTTCAAAAACCAAGAGAAATTTATTATCTACTCTCACGCAACGATTCCAATCAAAGTAGAGCAGCACTTCCTCAACCCCGCCCAACGCTGGCCTCCACAGATAGAAATCCTATCGCGGCGTGTCAGAATCGTAGCCGGACAGGGGAGAAATTAAAGTGTCAATTAACAGTCGTCAGTCGGCTGAACGCAACCCGAGGCATGGGCAGAGAACGTCGGAAAAATTTCGGTGCGCCGAAAAGTGTTACGCGAGCCTTGACGTTATCGTGGATTTCCGGGCGATGTAAATCTCGGCGGATCGGCCCATCCGGAGATCGTTAGCTGGTTGCCAACGCGTTACTCCCGATTAACCGTCTACCTCTACTTATCTCGCCGTCGCTTTCAATCTCTGTCGACGTATCCACCGGCTGACTGACGTTCGATTCCACACAGTAGCTAGTAAGTACTCTTTCTCTGGCCTGTTGATCGGTATCAGGCCTGGCTCGGTGCTCTATCGTGGATCGTTATCTCCGAGGCAGCGGACAGGCGTTTAGAACAAGGGCGATTGAATGGATCGGAGCAATAGAACCGTGGCGGGCTAATAGCGTTCGCCACAGTATCGAGGAAAGCGGCTCCGCGTTATACAATTGCTTCTCGGGAAAATACTGTGTAGCAGGCAACTTTTAGCGTTCCGTTCTCGTTCGATTTCACGGTTTTTGCGGGACTGACAAATGCAGAGACCGAGTCCAGAAGCCTGAATCGCGCTCAGAGAACCTTCGATCGAGTAATGTTTGAAGTAAATTCCTACGGGTCGATTCACTGAAATTTTACTTAACTGCATTTAATAGGATACTATGCAAAGGTATCCAGACCACGTCATCTATATTACAATTAATGCTAAGTGCCTCATCGTTAAAAATCCTTGAATCAACTTGCGAAACGCGTTTCTGAAAACTTCTCGACAATGTTGAGAGCCTTATCAGAAGTCGCTGAACCGCGAAAACCAGCATCGACTGGGTAGCCCGACAATAGATGCTAACGAAACCGACAATGGCGGGGCGATCGATCAATCAACATTAGTATCCGGTAAATAGCGAAACAAGCTACACATGGCGAGCGACGAAATGAAAAATAGGAGGGAACGGGCTCGTGGCGGGCCGGGTGGTGCAAACCTGGCGTCTAAAAGTCGTGACTAATGGACCCCCAGGCTTTTCAGCCACGCGAGATCGCGGTCGCGGAATCGTCCACGCGAGCGGGGCGTATCTGGAAGTGCGCGAGTTTGTCATGCCGCGGCCGAGGGTCACGCATAACTCACCTCCATGACTATTTTATGGTTCGACCAGTGACTCACGCGGCCGGGGAGACAATGCTGGAAGCCCTTCATCATGCGTGGAGTCGGTGGTACGCGTGTAACGCGCGTTTCCGTGTAGAAAGCACAACGCCCCGGCCCTCCTGTACCTGTTGAGCATCCACATACGACCCGTTTACGCACGTACTATCAAGCTGGTGTGAGCACACACACATAGGCGCTGATCGTTCGGCATCGGAGTAACGACGCGCAAGAGGTGATTCACGTCAAACAAAAGGCTAAACATCGTGTGATCGCGGGTAGAACACGTGTAGAGGAATTTCAGATACGGAGGATGCACGTGTACGACACGTCGCGGGCCAGACGAGACCGCGGCGAACGGTTCTAATGAGGAGAAACCTTTTCCCTAGAAAATGTCACGCGCTTTTACGGAATCGACGTCCCTGACGAGGTCTCTGAGCGAGGGGAAGGGAAGCAGAAGGATTGTGAAGCAAACGAGGGAGTTTGAGAAGAATTGCAGCGCTCAGATGCGAAGGGACAGGAGGTAGTACCCCAGTGCAAAAGTGTCTCATGAAATATGCATGTAATATCAGTGTACTCCGTTTGATCTCGCTTTCAATAATTCTCGTCTGAAACTGGGTTGACTGATAAGCGATTCCACTCAGGTGCCTACAGTCAACGCTTCGTATCTCACGTATGATCTCGTACAATCTCTGACTGTTTGCGAACGCTTTCATCGCGCTCTGCGAACGATTTCGGTTCGTTTTCTCGACGAGAGCAGTACGTGCCGAAAATTTTTAGCGGCTCTTCCCTAGCGGGGCATGTGGATGCCTGGTAAAAGGCAGAACATAGAAGAAACACATTTTCTAAGTAAAGTAAATCTTTACAAGAAGCCCACTCTACTTACACGTCTGACTAATGCTACTGCAGCAATCTCGAGGAGCAAGTGTTCACTCTGGTTTGCAAGTAAACGAAACTCTAAGTACGAAGAGGCGCAGCCCGTCGTCCTGACATCCACAGATTGAATATCAACGCTCATTCGTAGCTGGACAGCTTGAAGCAACAGCCACTCGATTGAGTACAATCCCCCGTTCCCTATCTCGCACAATCTTCTTCAGGCTATTGAGAAGGTGGCGGTACGGATTCGTACGACTTACTTACACGCGATACACGATGTCGCCGTATGCTGCGTTTCAGGGCTGGCCTCTGCGTAGACGTAAACGTCGTCAATTGCCCTTCGTCGTCTCTCTCGTCCAACGGTGGACCCGGCCGTTTCATTACGCGTAATTGCTATGGTCTGCGGTCTGTCCCCTTGGCTACAGGTACAGTATCATTTTCATAATGACGCCAACCACCCCTCTTCTCGTTCCCCTCCGTCACCGCGCGCCCCTTCCTCCCCTCCCGGCGTCCCTCTCTCGCGTCGGAACAAGAAGATTAACCGAAAGGAGGCGAAAAGGAAAAAACCCCGAGTTGGTCGAGGGGGAAAGGTCGCGATCGACGGGACCAGGAGGAAGGGAGAACGACGAGAGAAGCAGAAACAATGGAAGATGAGATCTGGCGGGCGAGAAGGACCGCGTGCGAAGGGGGAGAGGGACAAAAAGTATGATCGACCACTTCGGCGTGACCCAGTTCAACGGACGGACCGTTGGGACCTACATACGTCCCCCATCCGACTAGAAGCTCGGCTATTGAGGGACTGACTTGCACACAGTGCACAATAGACCTGCCCCGGCATTATTCAACCTGGAAAAAGCGGAATCTCTCCCTTTGCGCTGCAGCGTAGGGTCAGCGCACAGAGGAGATGCACACGTGCATTTTTTCGCGCCCTTTCACCGGGAAATTGCGGGCTACTTTTCGCAACAATGGCCAACCTGGGGTTCGTTAGTGCGCAGATTTAACGAGGGGCTCCTTGCAACGGTCTGCTCTTGTTAATTTAACCGGTTGCAGAGAGCAAAGCACGACCCGTGAATTCAGATAAATTTGGTTAAAAATTGGGGAGGAGTCGATCTATCGAATGGAGAAGCGGAAACGATGCTACGAAGGGTTCTCGTGGAAGTCGTTTCGATCAGGCTCTACTCGGGTTCAGAATCAGTGTGGAAGCCGTCGGAGTCGGAGGTTGCGAGTGGCTACGCCACTGGGGCTCAGCTGCACTTTGCCTCCCTCGTGTTTCACTTTTTTTCTCCCTTTGCTCGTTTCGTTTGTATCTCGGCTCGGCCTGGTTCGCCTCGGCTCGGAGCTGCTCGGGCCCCGAACGTCTCCTCGCTCCTCTGCCTCTTCTCTAGCGAGCGTCGTCCCTCTTCCACGGGCCCTCCCCGCCCCAAGCTTCTCGCTCCCCTCGCAGGGCCCCACGGCTATCAGCCACTCGTGTTTACATCGGGCCAGGCTGGTGGGGGTTTCGACAAAACGACGAGCAAGTTAAAGCACCCGCCCGCCCTCCTCCTAAACCCCTCACGAACGCTCGCGCGCGCAGGGGACAGAGCAACAGAGCTCTCGACGCAGCTAGCAGAGAAGGATGGACGGTGGGAGGAGGGCGAGGGGAGGGATCCACACGATCTCGCACACAGAGGAGGAGGAAGCCAGAAAAGAGGGTCCATCGACGAGTCGACGCACACGTACAGGAGGATTTGTCAAAACAAAAGCCCAGTCTTTCGTCGAGTCACGTTCTAAGGGCAAAGAGAAAGAGACGGTGCTGAGGAAGACGGGGAGAGGTGGAAGAGGAACAGAGGGGAGGAAGGACCGCTTCGCTCCGTTCGTTCGTGGTCCCTGTTTCCTAGTAATAAACCCGAAAAAAGTGACCTCCTCGGTCCGTCCTCCCACACCTCCGCCTGCGGCCGTCTTCCGTCTCCACGGATCAAAATCCAAGTAATTACGGTGTGCCTGGAAAGGGTTCTAGGGCCCGACCGGGACACAATCGAGCGTCGTCGACGCCGAGGAAGAAGCGTGTAGACGAAAGAGAGAAGGAGAGTGGAGTCTCCCTTGGATCGGCGGATCCACTATCCAGGATTACTCGTTATCCTTGAGAGGAGGCTGCGCGCGACGGCCCTCGATGCGCTCGAGGAATATAAGACGAGGGGGAGTTGGGTGCCAGGGACTACTCTCTCTCTCTCTCTTCTCTCCCTCTCCCACCTATGCCCTCCTCCCTCCCAGCTCGCTCGTCCCCCTGTACCCCTGGCCTATCCCATGTCTCGCTCGATCCATATCTTTCTCCCGTTCCCTCTTCCTTCCTCGCTGCCTCTTGACACCTGTTCCTCACGATGGATCCGAATCCTTTTGGGGATTCAGGTATATCTACGCAGGTACAGCAGTATAAAGGAGGGTTCGATGTACTCGTAACGATCGGCGTCCTGTACACAGACCATTCTCCGTCCCTCGCGATGAAGATACGTACACGCTGGATAAAATAAGCAGTTCGCCTGTTTAGTTACGCTCCTAGAAATTGGTATTACGTTGCCTCCTTTCGCGCACGCTCGCGGCCGAGCTATTAGACCCAAGGAAGCTTTCTTCGTTCCAGGGCGAAATCAAAGAGGATCCCGAGGAAACTTCTCCCTTCCTTTGGCGGATCCTTATGCGAGCTTATCGCGCTCGCAATTACCCTTTACTACGCCGTTTATCATATTTCCTTTCCCTTCGGTTCGTTACCCGAACGAGATGCACTTTCGCGAATCGAAGTGGAGAAGATAGGAAGGCTATACATTGACTTTTGACACGTCTGTGTACTGTGTAGATTCCGAGTTTTCATATGTGATTATAGGTGTAGATAGCGTGCACTATGCTACAGTTCTACTTGAGAAAATTTGTCTCAATATTCTTTTGCTTGAATCAAGTTTCCGAAGGTGTTCATACTCTATCCTCAAAAGATTGATCTGGTATTGGGACCCCGATATACTGATAAATATTTAAAATGCATTTGACTAGGTACTCGAAAATGAGACACATGGAAGGTCCGAACCTTCTAATATTAATGCAGAATGCAGCCTCCATAGAATCTGACGCGTGAATGTCGATCGCCTGCCATCGCGTCCCGATACTAATCCATCGACAATTAGCCCGATCGGGGAAAAAAGCGGAACATCTGTCGAGGTTGGCGGAGCGGCGGAGAAAGAAGTGGACGGGCAAGACGGACGCACCTCTCGCGTGCGCGAACGCGTTGGCGCCGAGATGCGGTGTCGAGCCGCTACCGACAACTCATTCTTCGATTCGAGGAAGCGCGCTGGAAGATTGGACGCGGATTAAACTGGTCCCGAGGTTCACGGAACCGAATTGCGCGAGCAACAGCACTCTCGCGATAGCCACCTATAGAGCACGTCCACGGTTCAAGGAACCCGATCAGCCCGCGCTGATTTCTGCGTCGTTTCTTTCGCGATGCAGAAGCTGCACGCCCGATGGAACAGGTCCGCCCCGATACGCGCTGGATTTGTTCCGTTAAATCAACACGTCTGCGTCCGTACGCGTCCGAGCCCCCCCTCCGAGGAGGGGAAACAGGATTTTCTGGATTCGTATTTTTCGACCGATTTTTTATCTGCGTCGTTTGCGCCGGCGCTCTTCGCGTTACATGGCTCGACAAGCATTGTTTTCGAGGCTGAAGGAGGAAGTGGAATTCTTACGTGTCTTCGACAACCCCGAAAAAATTTCCATGATTGCCTTGACACGTGCCTACGCGACTATATTTGTCGGGACCGAAGTGGGTGACAGAATTATTTCGAAATTAAATGTTTTCTGAGTGTCCTGATTTGTAGTTTTCCTTTGATTACTGCTAGAATTTATGTAACTCTAGCCTTTAAAAATAGTGGGGTAGAATGAGCTTTGTTTCTTAAATGTGTAACAAGGTATACGATAGAATTATCTAATACCAGAGCTAGACGTTGCAAGGCAGACGTCAACAGCTTCCAATTCGAGCTCGAAGCCAGACAGCCAAATAAATTTCCTAAGCCTGAAAGTGTCAATGCACCACAGTGATTCTCAGAGGCATCAGCCCGAGAGGATCAGAATTTTCGATGTGATCCGGTTCCGCGCGAACTTCCTAACTGCGTCACTGGCAACGCCTGCCCAGTGGATTCCGGCCGACGAACGATTTACCGCAGGTCGGCTCCGAGTCCCCTTTTTCTCGGCTCTTCTTGTTGACTGTCGTTCCTCGTTCGCTACTGTTCATCCATAACCGCCAGTGGCATCGGCCTGGCTGCTATTGTATGGCTCGCGGAAACACGAGCGAACGAGGGAAAGAGGGACGAACGAGAGGGAACCTGGAGCGAATTCGTAGAGCGGTGGTGCCACTTTGAGCACTAGAGGAACGAGTTCAAGTTCAGGGAAGCACGGGCTGGGTCGTGCACGACACGCGATCTCCAGGCGACTCGGGGCTTGATAGAGACGACCACGGGTCTCGTGTTGCCGCTGCATCGAACAAGAAACAAGTGGATTGAACTTGCCACCGTCGTAAATAACGCGGCCGCAAGGCGGTAAATAAGTTTAGAGTTGGATACGGTTCGATAAGGGCCAATAATAAATGTGAGGATACTCTGAGCCGATCGGAGTGATATAATTCATGCGGTGAACGCTTAAAAATGTATTGATTTATGAACCAGGCGAGGAGGGACATTATACTGACTCCTTTTTAGTTTAGGTGTTTGAGGGGTGAAATGAGATGGAAGGGATATTGCTCCAATTTTAACAGGAATAGAAAGATTAAATAACCATGTTCATAATTCGTGGATTACTTCTGATCTTATTTTGTCTGTTATGAAAAGGTCACTTCTACTTCTTTCCATAGGAGCCATTGAGTGATTGTGAAATGAACACCAAAGGAACATGAATCTGTATAGGTCTACATAACGAGTAATGTTCCTAATAGAATGTTGAAATTAATGAATAATGTTCCATGAGTTCCTGACCTGCTTTCCTTTCTACTCCAAGGTGATAGAAACTACGAATATTAATTTTCTCCATGCACATATTGGGCCAGCATCAAATGATCCATCCATACCGAATAGTAACCATCCACTTTTTTGTAGCAGATCTTCTACCCATACCGCTACATAATCAGGAACCTTAAGAAACTTTTCAGCGTGTCGGGACTGGAGTAAATTATAGAAAATAGAGCCCATCTTCCATTTTTGCTGCTCTATAACGAATATAAATTGCGTAAGAAACTCCCCTTCTAGTAATCAGCTTTCTCATTTCCAGAGCAGCAGCATTCGCCACAAATCGTTTTATACGCATTTCTACGAGTGGCTCCTCGACAAAAGACGAACCTCTCGGTATCAGACGCACATCAGAAGCGGAGACCCGCGCGCTAACGGCTGTTAAACATTATCCCCGAGTAACATGCGTGGGTTCGCGTTCGCGCAGACGCCTTCGCGCCGGTTGTCGCGCTTCGCCTTCACTTAGCGTACGGGTCATTCCACGCGAAATCGGGCACGTTTCGGAGCAAGTTCTTGTAATTTGCTCAAATTTGAATATGTTGTAGTCTTTAACGATATTTAAACGTGCCCTAAAGGATTTTTCAAAATTTTGAAAATTGTCGATTTTACAGCTGTTTGAAGTTAAGTGCTACCTTTTTTTTAAAAAATTATAGCTATTGAACTAGTAAGCAGATGGAGATGAGCTTTACGGTGCTTATAGAGAAAACATTGAAGTTTGTAAAAAAAATTATTTCATTTAAAAAAACTTGTTTTTTAATCATCTTTTTTGCAATTATTTTAAACAAATGCAGGTTTTTAAAATGATGCGCGATTTTAAAAATCTGAAAAAAAAGGAGAATATAGTTTGATCCTTCCCCTTGATGGACAAACTTTCAAAAAGATGGACATTTTAAAATTGACCCTGTGAAAATTGCTGAAAGTTGACGCTGCGTCGAGTCGCACTGCTGTGGCGGGCGCGTCGTCGCTGGCAGCCTACTTGTGTCCAGCGGACGAACGTGCGTTATTATTTGCGATCAAGGCGGCAAATATTGGTAATTCACTCTTTGTCAATGATACTTATTGACAAGTTCACATTCATTTTTGCCATGTGAAGTTGCAAAAAAGTGCCATTCTGCATTAATACCAAAATCTTCGAAATGAAAGCTAGGATTTAAGAGATTATATTTATGTTTTCAAGAATAACACGAAGATTGAGTTACCAATATTTATTGATTGCATTAAACCTTGCAAATGCTCGGAGATAATGTAGAGTAATGTTGGGTGAAGTCGCCTTGATTCCAAATAATAACGCACGTTCGCCCGCTGGAGTCGAGTAGGCTGCTAGCGACGACGCGCCCGCCACAGCAGTGCGACTCGACGCAGCGTCAACTTTCGGCAATTTTCACAGGGCCAATTTTAAAATGTCCATCTTTTTGAAAGTTTGTCCATCAAGGGGAAGGATCAAACTATATTCTCCTTTTTTTTCAGATTTTTAAAATCGCGCATCATCTTAAAAACCTGCATTTGTTTAAAATAATTGCAAAAAAGATGATTAAAAAACAAGTTTTTTTAAATGAAATAATTTTTTTTGCAAACTTCAATGTTTTCTCTATAAGCACCGTAAAGCTCATCTCCATCCGCTTACTAGTTCAATAGCTATAATTTTTTAAAAAAAAGGTAGCACTTAACTTCAAACAGCTGTAAAATCGACAATTTTCAAAATTTTGAAAAATCCTTTAGGGCACGTTTAAATATCGTTAAAGACTACAACATATTCAAATTTGAGCAAATTACAAGAACTTGCTCCGAAACGTGCCCGATTTCGCGTGGAATGACCCGTACGTAAGACGCTCGCTCGACACGCTCGACACTTGGTGAACCAAAACAAACCAGTGCCCGCGCGAGCGAGACGAAGACGAGAGTAGGAAGGATGGAAGAGGGCGAGGGGGCAGACGGGAGAAAAAAAAAGAGAGAGAAGAGAGACGCGAGGGGAGAGAGAAGGAGAAACCCGCCTCCGTACGCATTAACACCCTCGAAAGGTACGACGGTGCACGGACTTTTACACGCACACTCTCCTGTGCTTCTTTCTGCTCGAAGCTGGCCTCGTCAAATTGTAGGAAGACCGAGAAACAAAAGAACGACTCGACGATAACTCCACGATGACCAAGATAGATATTGACACCGTGGAATGATTAAATAGAGTTTTCTAGGTGAACGAGAGACTTGAGGAAATAGAGAGAATATCGGGAGGAATATCCGAGAAAATAGGTTGACGTAGATTCGTGCCCACGTATAAATAAGAGACGATAGAATCTTCGCGAGGGGGATCGAACGCCTCCGCGAAATTCGTTGATAGTCCACCTCGGAACAATATACACGGCGTACACCCGTTATGATAGCCCACTTACATAACCATAACTCATTCGCCTGCCCCCGCCACATCTAACAGTATCCGCGCGTTTTATATTTCAATTTTACCCGAGCCCGCGTACGCGTAGCCTCTCCGGCCGAGCGTACACCTGTGCTTTCCCTCTCCGCTTCGTTCTATCGGAGATAACTCGGGGGCAAGCAGAAGAAAACGACGCTCGATTTTCCGAAAGACTTTCACCCTTTTCCTGTCCCCACCGCGCTCCGCCCGCTTATCGCCGCGGACACTCGTCTCCCCCCTGCCCGCTCCGCTCGCCGCGATGCGTTGCGCCCGATCTCCACGCACACGAGGGACTCTTGGAGTGGCCAAGAACAAGTTCACGCGGCACCGACGGCGGGAGAGAAAGAGAGGAGCGAGAAAATAGGCGAAGGAGGAGCGAGGGACGGAAAGAAAGGGTTGACGGGGGAGGGAGAGACGGGGAGGAGGGGAGAAGGGGAGATGCAGCGGGAGAGAAAGAGAGGTCTCTCCCCTCGCTAGGTCGAGAGAGTGCATGCAGTTTAAGACGCACACCGGGGACCGTGTTTCCAGCACGCACACACGTGCGTGAACCAGTCTAACCACCTCATCACGAACAATCTCCTCGTGTTACTCTTTTCCTCTCGTTCTAGCGGCGTCCTCGTCCCGCGCGCGCCGCCAGCCGAGGCTCTCTTTGTCCAAAGGCAATCAGCAGGCCCCGATAACGGGCCTACTCTCTGTCGTAACCCAAGACACGAATACGAATGCATCGACGGAGAGCACACCAGATACGTGGAAGATATACGAGAAAGAGAGACAGGCTGCGATTGTGTGCACGCTGGCCAGCACGAGCGAGCGCTGATAAACTGGTAGTGGTGTCTACGCGCGCGTGTGGAGGAACGGAACCCTCGGCGATCGCGCGATGCGTAAAAGACACTGCGTAATAGAAAAACTAATCTGCGCGGCGATTCCAGCGATTAAGGGCCCTTTCTAATCCCTGCCCTGCCGGGAGCCCTCAACCCAGACGTTTCGGTTTCTTCTTCGCGGTTCTTCCGCCTCGAGCGGGGAGGAGCGTCAGGGTGCAATTAACGAAATGCGTAAATCGAAGCAGAATTGGCTGATAGGCGACGGTCCAGCGAGGCGCTGCGACGGGTATGCAACACAAGCAAAGAGACAAGGAGTCCGACGCAGGATCGAATTAGCTGGATCGATAGCTTGTAATCCAATTAACGCTGCACACGCGTCCAGATCAAAGGATTAATCATACTGTGCGAGGTGTCCCGTTACAATTACAGTAGACGCGGTTTCTACATGCGTTAACGACATTGTAAATTAGCGGGAATTCTATTGCAAATCGATCATTTTCTAGTTAAGATTCTTTGGTTACCGCCTTATCAATTTCAGAGCGATCATTTTCAATTATACTTCCAAGCAAGCTTCCTTAGCATTTAGAATTTTTGAACAAACAGAAGGCTGCAAATGCAGCGTTCGCCACAAAGTTCGCGGAGAAAGTTCGAGCCGATCTCTGTGTCTCGTAAAGAAACCATGCAAATAGTAGGGGTCGGTGCATCGCAGTACAAAGCAGGAACGAAACGAAAATATCCCATATCGGTAATCGTCAATAATTTCATGTTATTACTTCGCTAGAAATTGTTCTGTTCGCGGAATTTCGTTACGTAAGCCGGGACTGCAACGACGCAGTAACGCAACGAGACAGTTAAAAAAATCGGCCGGGTTTACCGTTCGCGAGACATCTGCATCAAGCGTGGAACAATTCCTTTAACTATCGCGAGACACGCGAGCCATTAAAAAATTCCATGCTGTCCGGTCGATCACGCCGCGTCGGCCGAAGATTGGAAACGGTTTCGCGAAGGTTCGGCACGCGTCGAAAGAGAGAAAAGATCCAGGTCGTGGCACGCATGAGCGCGCACACAGCGCGGAATTGTTACGAAATGTGGTCGGGTTGCCCGAGAGCGTAGGACTGCTCGCGTCGGGCCTAGGACAGCGGCTAGGGGACCGACCGGTTGCGATCTACCGTAGATCGCCTCGTGGACGATCGATGGGATCGACAGTAGGCAAATTATTAATGGGAAATCTACACGGAGCCAATATTGTCACCGCCCACGGCCTGGCACGTGAACGCCAGGTTGATATCGTCGAATACCGGTCACACCACCGCGCAGCGGAGAAAGGCTGCCGGTTGTTTTCATTCTGTCGTCCTTGGCGATGTCGCACCTTCCTTATCACGAGAAACTGACCGCCGGGGCCCTCCTCGGCGTCCACACCGCCTGGATTTTGCGCACTACCGTGCGTTTCTCTGCTTCTCCTCCCTGTTTCGCAACTTTTTCTCTTTACTTGCATCACTGGATATCTTTTCTTGTCGAGGGTCTCGAGCTTGATTTTGTGAATCATTTCTCGTCGTATCAATGAAATATAAATACTCTACTTTGTAGGTAGACTAAGTTGCACATTCTAGAAGCAATAAAGCTGTTTCCATATCAGACCTATACCTAGGTATACAGGTACACACAATTCTTTCGTCAATATTGAATACAAGAAGCATAGTTTCCTGACTGGAGCCTACTGATTAGTATCTATACTAAGAAATACCGATAAAAACCCAGATTAAAGCATCCCACGACAAGGACTGATATTCTCCAGGTCGCGTCTAGGTGCTCTCCCTACGACCTCGATAAATACCCTCGAGGTAAGCGAGGAGTAGGACAGGAGGGTCGGCGGAGGAGGCAATAGACGGCGAAAGGCGCGACGCAGCGCGTCGTCCAGCGCGACGACTTTGCGCATTCGTAGTAACCTAGAAACGGGGCCGGTGGCGAGGGCTGGCGCGTGGTGAATACGTGGAGCAGATTAGCGGTGTGCAGCCGTGCACCGGCGTCGACGACGACGACGACGACGATGGACGTCGAGATCTCTGTGTACGTATACACAGTGAATTACTTTCGCCGTTCGGTGCACCGCGTCAATGCCATCAGCCAGCGCGGCTGGCTGGCCGGTTGGCTGGCTCGGCTGACTGGCTGAAACCGGCTACGCTGCAAAGCCGAACGAACGAACCGAGGGACTGCCCGGAGAGAAACTGGTCAACTGGAACCGGAGTTGTGCTACCGCGGAGCTGGATCGGCCGCGGACGACGTGGGTTCACCTGGACAGCTGGAGAGATACGCCGACCCACGCTGCACGCTGCTCGTAAAGTATTGCACTATAAAGTGCAGGACACGCCGCAGTCAGTCGATCCCTTATCCTTCTTTTTCCCTCCTGCCCTCTGCCCAACACCCATCCTTGTCTCCGTTTTTCTTTACTCCTTTCTTGCTCGAACCCTTTTCTACTCCCTTTACTCTTTCTGCTCCTCTTTCTACACAGCCTTCTCTTGGCCTCTCTTCTTCGTCTCGAAACGCGTAGGAAGCCAGCTAACAGGGCCCAAGAAAACGCGAGCGCTCTATTGATACCCAACTGATCGGGGGGAGGACTAGGGCGGGAACCAGAGAGATCCAAGAAGATCCTCGACACCGGTTTATATAGCGGTCGCTGGAGCCGTCCGCTCGCATCGGCACGCGCTGGAAGACGCTGATCCTATCGCGGAACGATCAGGCTTTGCGAGGATAGATTGTCTTTGCGAAGACCTTGGATAGATTGCTTTCTCCGAGGATCTGGATTCTGGGGGATTAGATTCCTTCGGAGATCTCGGTCGATCGAAACTTCAGCTTTCGATTGATTGTCTCAGGAAGACGCCTGAGCGTGCCTTGCCCCAAATTTCTCTGGCTCCGCTGAGGAGAGCCTAATCGTGTTCACCGAAGAAATGCCGAGCCACCAATTTAGAAGTTGGCTTCCTGGTTACGCGTTATCGATTCCCCGGTAGCTTTCGACGCCGTTCGACGCATCCAAATGAAACTATAAAGCGTCTGGACTCTGTGGAAGAATCGACACGTAGCCTGTGGTGCAGGGCGGCGAGGAGGGACGCAGAAGAGGGACAAAGTGCCGGTATATTTAATGGTAGTTAAGAGTAAACTGGTATTGGTACCGTTCTGTCCGGAGCGAGCAGTGACTCGGTGTGCGAGCGTGGACGATGCGGTGGTGTTGGTGGGGCCTGATGCAGGTGTTGGCCTTGGGCTCCCTAACACCAAGCCTACAATCTCTAAGGCTCGCCTATATACGTCTCCTCGTCGGCTCCGCGCACCACTACCACCTCCGTTCGGATTTTAAACCCATAACGCAATACGCCAATCCGAGTCTTTGTTTAGGAGCTGATCCGCGCGACGACCGAGCTCTATTGGCTGCGCGCGTCGCTCTGAAAAAAATCAGCGGAGGCCTCGGTGGAAAAGAAGTCCCCCGACGTCTTTCGTCATGCGTTTATGGGAATATGACTTAATTCGTGGAGAGGTTGCAAAAGGGTATCCTCCCCACGCCTACGCGATCAAGGATTCCGAGGCGATTAGAACGGGGGAGGGCAAGGACAAGTCGACTCCGCCAGCGCGAGACCAGATATCTCCGTCTACAACTGAGGAATTAATTAATTTCAATGGTTCCCTCCCCTGGCCGCGCCGACGAGACGATTTGCGACTTCATCCGCGAGGGCGAGCTCGAACGCGACTCGATTTACGCTCGAAATACGATTACCTCCATATTAAATATCAGAAAAACATCCGAGCTATATAATTTCGTCTCAGCCAACGATAAAAGGAGCTTTATAATGAGATTTCCGAGCAGACTCTTCGACAAAGGCTTTGCCAGCGAACGGATACCAAATTGCCTCTTCAAACCCACTTATTGTTTCAGACTTAAAGCGAATATGATAGATGCTACGATTCGAGAAACTTTGATCCTCTACCAGCCAGAACGAGGTGTATCTGGGACCTTTACAGAGCGAGCGTGGTTTATTAATTAGCCTTTGAACCACTGGTTACTCCGTACAAACACAGTCTCGAGATTTTAAGAAAGCTGCTCTCACAACAGGTCGACGCAACGATTGCACCATACCTTCCAAGAAGGATCACCCTGTCGATTTTCGCCGCACCCTGCACGCTTGGTATACACAACTCCTTACTCCAAACAACGCGTGTAGCCACGCAACAGTCGTAGTACTTCACGCTACGTGTACGCGCATACACCCTGACACACGCTCCTGTGCGTGTGTTGCGCTTTTGCTGTTTAGCGCAGCGGCGGAGCAGCGATGGAAATGAGTGACTGACTCCACGCATGTATATGTATGCAGAGGCCCGTACGCGCGGGTAACGCCACTAACACACGAGCTTCACCAAGCGGGCTTGCTCGAGCGTTCGTGTACACGTACACATTAGCGAGTCTTCCACGGGGAATAGCGTCAGCTAAGGTCTGCCGTGAATTTATCTCGTCTCGACCAGGCTATCTATTAGCGTTATTGTATATTGTTATTATTCCAGGAGTTGCGGGACGCGGTTATATGCAAAGCAGGACGAGCCCGCGACGCGTAGGAACCGATAGAACCGAGGCCTTGGAGAAAGTGGAGACACGAGGATCGCTGCTGCGAAGCCAGGAACGGTCGCTCGCGCCTTTCCACCATCCACCGAGAATAAATTACCCTGGTACCGTTATTGTCTCACTCGGCCTGAGCCAGGGACCGTCTTTATTTCTGAAAACTATTCACTGATGCGCCGGTGGCTTATGGTTCTCCTTCCAGACGCGATAGAAGGGACTTTGCAGGCTGATAATTTGCTGATTTGTGTAAGAAAATCACATTTAAATTGCGTAAGAGAAGTGCATGATTAGTGTTTCTTTTCTCTCGAATATCCTGCTCGAAAAACTGGTGTCGACGTGCAAGGATAGGCTTTATCCTCTGTTAAGCTCAATTGATCTTTATGACTTTGATAGACTGTAATTATGTAGCAACTGGAGCTGCTTTGTTGCGGGCCTGCCCTGCTACAATCACCAAGTTCGCCACGAAATTCGCGCTATCGAATGACGCGATAAATTTCACCTGCACGCCTGCAGGCGAACGTATACAACATAGAAAATTGCAGGTTCTTTGTCGTAATGCGACGTCCACGACGAAAACACAGAGGGTATAAATTACTGGTTAATAAACGCGGGCCCGATTTGCGTCTCCCACGCGAACACCTGGAACGATCGAACGCGACCGAAGGGTGTATTGCGTCAAAGTCATTTCATCACGCGTCTCGTGTCTTTTCTCCATCACCGGTGACGCTGCTAACAAAGAGCCGATTCCACGGATGCCTCGAGTCCTCGTCGTCTGGAATCTTAAGCGATTTTTTCCCTCTATTTCCGTCAGGCTGCTTTCGTTGCAAATGTATTTTGTCCCGCAATTGCGCGAGCGGCAGATCGCGAAGGTCAGCGTCTAAATGTAGCGCGCTGGGATCTTTATGCATTGCCTTCACGTTTTCGCCGCGAAGAGGAAGAGACGCGTTCGAAAACCGCCGAGTTACGAGTCCTTGTGACAAAGTAGTTTCATAGAATTCCGATTCGACGGAAAAGTCCTCGGTAATTCGCAGTATGGCTGGACGCCGAGGCAGCAGGCTTCCTGGCGTGAACGTAACTTAAGGATTACCCCCGAGGATCGTGCGATTCGTGACGTCAGGCCCGGCCACGTGTCGAAGAGGGAAGAAGAGGTCGAGGAGGTCCCGCATGACCGGTGGTTCCGCGAACAGATAATTTCAGGATACGAACAAAGAGATATCCCCCGTGATCGTCGCGTGCATCCTGCGATGCCCGATAGCATCGATACTGCTCTCAACAGTCGTTCATTTAAAATTAATCTCGCAAGGAGAGCGAACCCGCCACTTGAACTGCCGTTAAACGAACGACTTCCTCGACTCGGGGCCTAGAATCTACCGGAGCGAATCGACGATAAAGGATGAGCACCTCTACTGCAACATTCGCTTCGATTGAATACAAACTAGTGGTTGATGAAGGTCTCTAGTCGTTGGAGAGGAAAAAAAAAAGAGAGGAAAAGAAGGAAAAGCTGCGACGAGAGAAGCGGACGCGTTATCGGGCTTGAAAACACGAGAGGGACCTTAATCCCCTGAAGGAACTCGGAGAACCGATAACGTTGGGTCGTGACGAGGCTGTGGAGATACAGGCGTCACTGTCCAAAGAATCGTACCACAGTCGCACGCCTAATCACTGGCTATCGCGCTAACGACAGACCAGAAATGCATAATGATACGGATCGCGCGACACAGAGCGTACGCGTGCAGTAAGCAGCTATTGAATGGGACGTGGGAGGAACACGAGGTGTACAATTTTCAAGGAACTTCGTGGCAACTGATATTTCAAGCTTTATGGGATTGATTGAGACAGAAATATCAAGGAATTTTCAGTCCTTCAAAGTGATAGTATCTCATTACCTACTTAGAGAAGATTTTCTATTCCATTAGAAATTTCTATTAGAAATTCTGATCATATGGTCCCACTAATTAGCAATACTCTGACTCACCAATCAGTAAGACTTCCAAATCTCCAAGGATACCAAATCCCCTAAGATTCCCCTAAATTTTGAAGAACCCGATGAACCACCACCTTTCAAGCTTCCAATTCATCTCCATAAGCTTCGTTTTGGGCTCCAAATTCAAATTCAACCTCTGCAAGTGCATCCTCTGGTGTAGTGTGGATGGGCCCTAAGGTTCTCGTGACGACGCGACCGACTCGTACTCGGAGTGCGCCTCGTGACGTCAGTGGTGACCACGTGCTGAACAAGAGGGAGAGTCGGCCAGAGAGAAGCCACTCCGTGCCTCTCTCGTATCGTATGGAGCGTGGCCCGGGGATCAAGGACGGTTTTACTCGCGAGAAGCGGAGCCGCGTGTCCCTGCATCTCGTCGTGCTGCAGCTGAGAGTGTACCGATAGAGGAGGGACGAGAGGGGGGTAGTAAACAGGGACGAGGGAGGGCGGGAGGTAGCGGGAGTAGAGAAGAAGAGGAGACGAAGAGGAGGGAAAGAAAGGTTGCAACGAGTACGCGAGAGGGGAACTTATAATGCTCCGCGCGTCCACTGTCCCTCGGTGGAGGGACAGAGAGGTGGGCAAGGCGATGAAGCGAGAGGGAAAAAGGGTACTCTCCTCTACTCCATCTCGCTCCATCGCCTTGGAAGGGGGGAAGAAGGGAACTCTCCTCTTGCATCTCGCTCCTTCGTTCGCCTCCTCCTTCGACATGTCTCGGGCCTCTTTTTCTTGCGACCAGTTGCCCGATTTCCACCTCTCCCTCGCTCCACCAGAGGAGATAAAGAGAGGAAGGAAGAAAAAGACTCGAGAGAGGAGAGGAGGAGGCCCAGGGGGAGTAGGAGGAGGAGGGGCAGGTTAGGAAAACGTGTCCCAGCCTGCACGACCCGGTACACTCACCTCCAACAGTTCTGACCATAACATTAGAGGAACGAGCCGGAATCGCGAAACATCGCGCTGAAACACCTGGTTCTGCTCGCTCGTTAGGAGGGCCGAGGGGAGCATGATAAAACGTTACCTGTTGCTGCCAGCGCTTAGAAAAATGTCCCTCCCTTTTTCTTTCTTTTTTTTTTCCCTCTCATCGCGCTACGAGCGGATGATGAAACGAGCCGGGGAACGACGTCACTTGGAAAGCTGGACGATTCGTACCGATTTATATCTCTATTTCACGAGGCTGCTTAAATGTTCAGACAGTTATCCCTGTGTTTTAAAATAAGACGAAGTTTTTGCAAAACCTTGACTGGGAGAGATTGCATAATGATTATGTATGGGCAGAGATAACCTAACGACGTACGAGTGGACAGAAAAAGGGAATTAACATATGCTATTAAATATTATGTCTCCCCCGTCTGGCGGTTAAGTGGCGATCGTTGGCAACATGTGGATGCGATCGTGGGTTATGCAAAGATTTCCAAGAGGGATTATGCAAAAAGTTGGAGGGCTGGGCTTGCACTGCGTGCAATTCGGAGCCGCGAGGCGCCGCGTCGAGCCGAGCCCAGGAACGTGCGGGAGAGGATTTTTTTGTCACGAGCGGGCAGAACGGGGTGGAGGAAGCTAGGAAAACGTGGCCAAGCTTACACGACTCTCTGTACAGTCCCGACTGCGAGTTTCACCGATAACAACGCCCTATGCTACGATATTGCGACGATAACAGTGAAGTGCTGCAAGATTTTTTACATCCACAGAAGTTTTTAAAAGCACTGCAAACTTCATAGCTCCTGTCTCTCAGAACAAGGCATGTTCTTCCAAGAACACTATTGCAACGCTCCACAAAGGGGCTTAAATTTGGTCAATGCGTATAAATCGTTTAGAAGATGTATAACAATTGATCATCACAGAACACTCGAGAGAAACAGATACATAAAAAAGTCAAAAAGAGAATCGTATAAACAAGGATTATACGATGCACTGTATGTTATAATCCGTTTGTTTATTACGCGAGAGTATTGCTCCGTTTTTGCGCGGAGTGTAAGCAAAGCTTGCAACCCGATCCGTGGTAAAATGAATGATAAGTTATACCCACGTATTTCGCGTTACACGAGCCGTGCAGAAAAATTCGGTCTTGCTCGAGCGAACGAAGGAGATGATTGCGCTGACCTTGGACGCTTCGCGTCACTGCACAGCCATAACTGAATCGCGTTACTTTCATAACGCAGCCAAGCACACGACTCGATAATAAACTAACGGCCGAGATGATGCCACGTTCGTCACGTCGCCCCTCTATCCGCAAGGCTAATTCCCTGCTTTTTATTTTCATTATCCCGCGGTGTTTTCACTGTTTCGTCCGGGGAATTTATACGATTCTGTATCGAGGGCGGTTCGTTATGGTCGATTAGAAAAATTTACGATTACCCCGCGTCGTAAATTCGCAGCACTTTACACTCCCGTGGTCTGCCCATCGATTGTGAAACTTCTATTACAGCGCTGTGCTTTAATGGGAGTTTCATGGCCGAGCAACTATGTGCAGATTTTCGTTGTTATAATAAAGAGTCTCTTCAGGAATCAGATTTTAAACGATGATTAGCCTTAATCGATCAACTATCCTCGAAGGTAATAAAGCATCATTGAGTGAAATGACGTGCAGATGGTTGTCGCGTTGGCAAGGTCAGGAAAAGTAACAGGAGATCGTCGAAATGCTGCAAAGACAGTGGGGTAACCTCGGTAGACAATCGATCCCTCGAGGAATCTCAATTGTCCTCGACAAGAAGACACTACGTGATCACGTTTCCGCCTTTCGATGTACCTCCACTGTCATTAGGTAATATAAGTAATCAACACTGACAAATCCTCAATATCACGTCAATTCAATCTAAAATCACATTAGTATCCCCACCCAAAATACAAAACCCACAGAATTAATATCTCCATGATATTACAAAACCCCCACCAAAAGTGCATCGAGGAAATCCTGCAAAAGCTCTTATCGGAAGGACTCGAATGTCCCCAAGCATCCAAGCAAGGTTTATTCGACGAGCAGCCGTCGCCATCGGCAACAATAGCCGCATTTCAGGAAGCAGAATCACCGGAAGTGGAGTGTAACGCTCTCTCGTCGTCGCCGCGACGCAGCGCCGTCCACGACGGCGTATCACCGCGACAGATAAGACCTTGGCCGAGGTCAGCGTACACGGTAACGAGGCAGACGGCCGGAAACGGAACGGCGGATGGAACAAGGCGTCGACGAAGGGAGGAGAGAGGAGAACAGGCGAAACCATCGAGCGGATTATCCGCGTGGCGACAAACGAGACGAGAAAATCGAGTAGCATTGTGGAGTGGGAAGAGGAGGTCGATGTAATTTCGCGAAACGTCGAGAGCGTCGTATCGTTTCGATTCGACGATTCGCTTTTTCCTTAGAGGCGAAGAGTAGTTGGGACTTCCTCGGATGCGCGCGACGCGTTGTCCTAGGATCGGAGCGTCAGGACCTACCACCACATCGCGGTCGTTGTGTCGGCCGGGGGAAAGGTGTGGGAGAAAGAGGAGCCGAGCGAGCATACAAGACCTTTGGCATTACCAAGTCAAATACAGCGAACATTGCCCGTCGCCGGAAAAATGGCGACGGAGGAGTCAAGGAACCTGCCGCGAACCTGCGACTACACGCCAGGCGGTTCCTCTCGTTTTTCTCCCACACAATTTCCACGCCGTGCGTGTCTCGAGTTCGCAGGAACGACTTCACGCTTCATTTTCACGCCTTCGTGGACGCGGAAGCAACCGCCTTCGGTATTGAATACAGGTGCAGAAGAAACAGCAGCAGATCTTCTTCCTCTATTTCTCGAGCGACACGGTATATTACCGAGGGAAGGAGAAAGACGAGACACACATGGTGAAAGAGGGGCAAAGCGAAGACCCTTGCGTCAGAGATCACAAGCCGTTGGCATTTTGCGCCGTATTCTACTCGAAAGTTTACCATGCTGTGCTCGAACCTTCGTTGCTTTCCTCGTGAACCAGGAGAAACCGTCTTTCCATTTCCACAGCTTATAGTTCGCTCCGGAGCGATCGCCAATTCTCCGTGGACTGTTTTGCAAGCTGATGACTGACTGGCGACGAAAAGCGTCGAGAAATCGATAAGTGAAAATTCATGGAACGATACCACCCCCCTCCTGCCCTCCCCTCGACACTGGATCGACCAGTTTTTGCCTCGAAGCTGCGACCACTATCGAAATAACGCTGAATAAAGGGGGGTCCGTCCACGTGGTCCCTGGAAAGCCACGTCGAGGTGAGTCGACGTGGAGCGTCGTAACCGAGTTACGTGGTCCGGATTCTCGAACGACTCGAAATCGAAAGCACGCTGGCCTGCTTCCGTGACGCAATCGTCCGCTGGTGTTCCTGACCTGCCTTCATTTTTTATCCCCCACCGACGGGACGACGACAGCAGGCACGGTAGCGTGGCCAAGAGCCAAGTAGTAACCGCGATCCGAGCATAGGCCTCATAACACGACGAACAACCGGTAGGCTGTACCGGCCCCGTCGTAACTCCCGCAGGATAAAAATCCTGGCACACGCTCGACCAGGTATCGGGCCCCGGCACTAAGACGACGCTGGAGGTGGACGCGCGCGGACGCCGATGGAGGGGGACAGGCAGAGAGACCGGCCATTTCTTGGCTTGCGACACCCTCCGCGAGCGCAACGGAGACCAGCCGCGTTTTCCGCTCCTTGGCCTTAATTAACATCTGACACGAGTCCAGTCTACCACCGACAGCCGATCCCCCGTCGGACGCCCAACGCTTTTTCCACTGCCTCGCCTCTTGATGCCGTTTAATTGCTCCTCCAGCTGTGGGATACGAGGTCGAAAACAGCGCTGACCGATGTTTGCTTAACCCTGAGACCGCGTCGTTTCGCCAGGTGCGCGGGGAGCCGCGATAACATCGCCGATGCGCGCCTCTTCCGCGAGGAGGGTCGCGACTAAGCAGTTGCGGTGGTCGTGGTTGGGGACGCTTATGGGGGATTCGTTTTTATTCGTCGGTTGGCCGGTTGGTTTGAGGTGGAATGAAGAATGGGACGTGGAGTATAGAGTCTGTGTGAAATATTGCCTGAGGTAGGTAAGTCAAGGTGATGTGGCTACTCGAAATATTTTCGTGGTGATATACTGTGTGGCATCAGGTTTTGATAGAGGAGAGAGAGTTGTAATAGAGGGCAGAAAAAATTGGCTAGTATTAGGTGAATCAGAGAAAACTACAATGTAACAAGGTTAATACAATCCCCGCTCCGTCTCAACTTTTCCATGAACACCATTTTCGCGGCCACCATTTCACCCTTGAAATTTGCATGCGAAATCGTCAGCGATCGTTAATTGCGCGTCGCTCGATGGTGATTTACGCGAGCTAATTGCCGATAAAAGCGACAGGGCAACGACAGGTTCGACTTCCAGGGCGAGCACGAGAGCACAAGCCCGCAGCGCGCGCCGTACGTGCATAAATGCATAATGAATCCTTAATATCTGCATCCGGGGAGGACTGAGCGCTCGCGATACCGATCTCGCCATGAGAAGCGGGAAACGGCCGAAGATGCGTCCGTGAGCGGACCCCTGGACGACGAAGGAGAAACCCGCGGCGGTCGAGCAGTGGTTCCGCGAGAACAATGGCCCCGCGGCGAGCGAGCATTTTTACGCGCAGAAACCGCCGACCGATTACTCGCCGCGATGTGTTCGGCTTGCGTGAAATTTCATTGTTCCGCGGATGCAACGGTGCAGCACCCGTAGTAACCTTGGCCCCGATATTATTTGCTAATCTGCGAGTTACGCGATCCGCGGCACGCAGCGAAGGGGGGAGGGCAGCGGTGGCGATCGCGCGCGCGCGATAGCTTTGTTCGTCGAATAACTTCATCGGCGTCGGAAGCAGGAAAGAGGGAAGCGCGGATTCTACAACTGGAACGAAGCCTCTGTGTCAGGGAGCCG
The DNA here is from genome assembly GCF_051401765.1 of Calliopsis andreniformis. NCBI lineage: Eukaryota > Metazoa > Arthropoda > Insecta > Hymenoptera > Andrenidae > Calliopsis > Calliopsis andreniformis. The sequence continues at coordinate 19,385,997 of NC_135067.1, read as the reverse complement.
GGGCTGCCGCGCGATGGACGCGTCAACAAACACCCAGACGGGGAGGGACAAAAGCGTTAGCGAAGGAAACCGCTTTGATGTTGGAAACCCTGGCCACTGTGGCCTTTGTATGTTTTCCTTTCCTCCCCTGCCAGCTCTTTTGACGTTTATTAATCGCGGTAGACCCTAATTGGCCGCGGCGCTTGACCTCCTCGGGATTACGTTTCGGGAGCGACAATCTCTGGATGGAGCTCTTCACGCCTCTCGACGATTGCTTCTGTATATGGAGAGATTATTCGTGTCCCTTTCCTTATAAGTATAAGGGAAAGAGACGCTGGAAAAATGTATTGGTTTCCATATCATGATAGACGCTTGATTAGACTAGGAGTGTCTGTAGTAGGTATATCATCAAAATTTCCTGAGTACTTGGATAATTACGTATAACATCGTTTCCTTGGCCGAATATACCCGAGAAGACCCTATCGTCGTGATTGACCCAGTGTGGTTGACCCGTAATTATCGACGTTTCCCGTCTCTCGCGGAAATTTCCGGCTTCGTCCAATTATCCCCTCGGAAACTCGGCTCACCCGCCCACTCTCCAGCTCCTACACCCACGCCATGCATTCGAGTAGTATTCCCATAATCATGAAACTTGGGAACAATGAAATTTTAGCCAGAACCACGAGGGAATCCCTGTGTTACCTGGAACACGACGCAACGTCGGTCCATGCAGCACGTGTTTGTCCCGGTTTTACGTCCCACCGTCCAATTACGTTCGCATTTACCGTACGTGTTGCCTCAGTACAAACACGAGGACAGTAGAAGGAAGAGAAGACAACTATGGGGGTAGGAGGTAGGATAGTCTTTCCTCGTGAACGATTTTCTACATTTGTTAAGCGAACAGCGAGCCGACAAAGGGAAAGAGAAACCAGAGACGATATAAACGAGGCCTGATGCAATTACTTTTACGATAGACAGGTTATATAGGTATATAGGTGGCTACGGTAGCATTAAAGCGCCACTGTGCTTTAGTGCTCCTCTGTGTGTACGTTACCAGCAACGAGTCGTAATCGAACGGTCACGGGGAGATTTAGCTCAGGGCTAGGCGAAAGTATCGACACGGCCGATCGCGTGGATCTTTTTCTAGTATCGTTCGGATGGGTTGAATAATTCTACGCGATCGCGGTTGAGATTTGTGGTTCGCTCTGTGAGACCACAGATGAGAGGAAAGACGGAGTGGGCCAATAAAAATAGCTGAAGGAAGCGACTGTGCTTCTTGCTGGGACGAATTTTATGTGACCGGAGTAATTTTTCACTTGAAAGGCGATTGCTAAATTGCCGGCTTAATGAGACGAAATGCTGACTTGGAATTGCCGCGATTATGTACTTTTATAAAATATTATTTTGGAATGCCAGACCATTGCACTATTTTATAAACTGAGGTCTTCGTTCCAGATGAAATTTAGCGATAACGTGGGACTTATTTACCCTGATAAATGCACCTGTAACTCTTGACCCATTTTTCTATCTATTGAAATTTCACAAATATTTTCTCCTCTCTTCCCTGCCCTCCCTCCTATGGTTCCATAGAAATAAGACCACTCTCTCTCTCTTTCTTCTTCCCTCTCCTTCCTACCTACACTGCACACTTCTCACCTCTTACCCTTCCTCGTCGTGACCCTCTACCTACCCTTTACCACCCATGTACCCACCTCTATGACCTCTCTTGACTCACACCTTTCTTCCTCCTTTACCTTCCTCGCTGTTCCCTTCTCCCCTCCTCGTTCCATCCACTATTCCGACATCGCCCTCCTCCCTCTTCTCCCGACGAGAGAATAAGGGGAAAAGTGGAGAGAAGGAGGGGTTAGGGTAGGGGCGGCAAGGGGGTTGGTTGGAGGGGAGTGATAGAGGACAAAGGGATTTGGGGCCGAGATAAGGGAGGGAGATGTGAGAGAGGAGAAAGAGGAGAGGTGAGGAGAGAAAGGCAGAGGAGAGAGGAGAGAGGAGAGAGGGGAGAGGGCAGAGGAGAGAGAGGAGAGGGGAGAGGGCAGAGGAGAGAGAGGAGAGAGAAGAGTGAGCAGAGGAGAGAGAAGAGAGGGCAGAGGGCAGAGGAGAGAGAGGAGAGAGAGGAGAGAGTGGAGAGAGGAGAGAGAGGAGAGAGGAGAGAGGGCAGAGTAGAGAGAGGAGAGAGGAGAGAGCAAGACCCCTGTGGGGGCGGAAAAGGTCAAGAGGGCTGGAGGGTCCCCTGTCCCTTGAGTGACCACCCTTGGGGGTGCCACCCAAGGGACCCCTGGGGTCCAGGGGAGATCCGTCCCCGACGAAGCCAGGGAAGGATCTGAGAAGTTCGCGATCTCGGCTGGGTATATATAGAGATCCTGTTAATAACGACATAGCAAGTGATTAGCTAATTAAACTCCCGAAATTAAGGTACCAAGGAATATTTCACGAAAGATCGATATGTTCAATATATAAATGATATTAGTAATAATTTCAATTATTGGTCTTGTTAATAATAATTTCGCTTATCATTTAGTGCAAATTGTTAATAATTATTATTCGTTAATATCGAAATTCATGTGAATTCTATCAATTATGAAGTAATTCCTTATTTCACACAAATTTCGCTCTCTACTTAATACTCAATTATTTTCCACATGGTTTATTAACTAATATTATTCGTAGTCATGAAGCAAACTGATGTACAGCATATTCCTCCCATGACGCTCTTCCCAGTTTCCAATCGGCTGAATATATTCCAATCTCAAAGGGTTAAGACTCCCCTGCTCGACACCCTACTAACGCCAGTTTCGAAGTTCCTATACCCTCTGTAATCACGTTCCTTCCGCAAAGCGGGACCAAAGCTACGTCCGCGATAACGCAACTATGCCCGAAGCGAGCGTGCCATTGATTTCGCGAGCGTACACGTAAGCGATGGATCAGACGTCACGTCGAGTGGCTTGAAAAGGACGTCGTCGCATGCAAAGCGAATCTTCCTTCCGATTCGACAATGGCCGCCGGGGGCTTGTACGCCGACTGCACTCGAGATATGCTCGCCCCGCTGCATTGTCTACCTGCGGTTTACAATAATGACGACGCGGCATACAGAGAGCTTCATTTCGCGATGCCTTTGACCGACCACCGACTGCGATGAGAGTCCGTTTCCATCTCCGGTCGTCGTGTAATAAACAACGTTTTCCGTGTCACTGGGAAGTCGATTCGAGGGAAGCCACATCGACGGGACTGCTTCACGCCTCTGGCCCCTTTCACGTCGCCACGCTGACTCGTGGATTTTCAATGGGACTGACGTTCCAAGGATTCGTACATTTTCGAAGGGATTCACATTCCGAGGATTTATAGACCTCTCAGAGAGATTGATATCAATAGAATACGATTCTCTCGGCAAACCTTCCAACGATTGAATCGATGAATTTATATCTTCGCTATACGCGTGGAAGAAAATGTTCGAGAGGAAACAGAAGACAAAGGTGTGAGGCTTAACGTGAGATAATGTGGTGGCCCACTCGTTAGAATAATTGAGAACCTGGAGGGCAATGGAGCGTGAGATTTTTTCGCAAAAATAATGAAATACTTTCACCGGGCTATTCGATGGATTTCTCTGCAATAAAAAGATATCTAGGCGGAATTGAGTGCGTGCTGAGGTTGAAACGGTCGGCCACGTGTAACGCTCGAGGATCATTTCCCGAATTGGATTATGTACCTCTTTTCCAGGGAATCGACTTCAACCTCGAAGTCGGCTCGACGCCACGCTTTATCGTGCGCGTATTTACACTACGGAGAATAAAGGTCCTTATCTTTCGGAAAAAAGTATTCGATGTTTTTAGAGCTGCTGATAATATACAAGCTAAATGCTGAGCAAACGCGGCGAACCGGAGAGCAGACGTTTTAATAAGTTTAAACACAGTTATCGGTTCTTCGAATTCTGGCCTATGCAAAACGAATGCTCTTCGACACGTGTCCTCCGCGCACTTGTTAGAGCTCTTAGCAAGAAGAATGGAGGGACATTCTTCCAAGACCCTATGTTTAATTTATGAGTATCTTCGTTACCACTTATTTATACAGTGATATCATAATTTTGAGAACCAGTACATCCACTATCGATAAGACAACAAAACACAATTCATCTCCTATCCCCCAGAAATTCAATACACTTTTCAGAAAATTGGTACGTCCCAAGTCAAACAGCTTCCAATTTGTCGCGAATCGACACAAAACAAGGATCACAAATCGCACGATCGAAGCCTCTATCGACTACCTGCTCGCCTCGTGCCTCCTGCCTTTTCATTCGAGCAGCCACGATATTTAATATCTGTCGCTCAATCGAAAGTCGAGACTTTCTCACGGGACAGGAGACACGCGGTCCAAGCAACGGCTGTTATCAGACAGCAGCGATAACGAAACCTCGCTGCTTCGCGATGCCTCGTGTTATCCAGTATCGCGGCCACGAGAGGGAAAGAGAGAAAGATCGGGGCAGAGGGTCGAGGGGGAGAGAGTGCACTTACGTGGCAGCATCGATAAGTACAAGCAGCGTAAACTGATTTATGGTCGCTCGAACTTCGCTAAGTAGGTCGTCCACGTTAATGCACTCGGCTCCGGTGCATCGTGCATGTCGGCAGGAACGTCTATGCGCTTCCGCGGAACTTGCCCGAGGTGGTTCGGAGTTTAAATCGCTCGGCGAGGAGCGGGCGCGCGCCAGCGAGGCCAGCTCGCCGAAATACGGGGTTGTTGGCCCGCTGTTAACAATGATATCTCGAGATCCGGGCAAACACCATTATTTCAAGCTGTATCTCCGGCCAGATAGAGACGCGCAGCTACGGTAACTCGCCTCTAACGAATTTTTCTGGGATTCGCGAGCGAACGCTATCGCGCCATATTTACAGCCATCGTAGATTCCGCGACGAACGGGCGCAGAATTTTTCGAATGAAATATGAAATTGCAGTTTGATCGTTGTCTCCAGAGGGATGCCTTTAAAGCTGGCCCGAGCAGAATGTATTCCCATTTCGTTCGCGAATAGATGAGCTTATAAGTCACGTCCCAGTAAATTTAATCGGGAAGAGATAAGGGAGTTTTGAAGCATTGGTTTCTTCACTGACATGAGAAATGGTGTCATTTGATCTTCGCGTGGATAGCGAAATATGAACGCTATTCTTTGTGGGATATATCGAAGAATATCAGACATTCTAATATTCTACGATTTTGATAATGGTGAACGATGTGATATTCAAGGTGGATCTATTTGCCTAAAATGATCGCTCCTTGAACCACGCTCATCAGCGTCTATGGACACCTGAGACTGACTCGGGTCCGAATTTAGCGAACCCTGTGTTACGGTAGGCAGGGTCTAAATAGGTCGTGTGTATGATAATGTTGCCATTATCGTGCCTTCCATAGGGCCGTGGAGAAACCGCCAGATTTCGTCGAACACCTGAGTCTTTGAGGAGGACTTAATTAATTAAGGGCCGTCCCCGTCGGTTCGTTACGCAAGGGTTGAAAGGGTTACGTCTTAACGTCGAACAGCTGATGCCAGGGCCCTTCGTCGCAGGACAAAGAGGCCGCAAATTTATTATCGGGCTCGTGAAGGCGGAAACGGTCTACAAACTGCGAGTAGCGTACCGTGGCGTCCCATTCAGTGGGAAAATGTTTCTAACTTGCAACCAATTACGACGTTTATTATCGAGCTACGGTTTCATTTCCGCCTGGCCGCTGATCAAGAGAAAAAGAACGACAAAAACTCCCCATCCTGAACGATTCTGACATTAATAAAGAAATGAAGCAAACGGATGCATGGCAGATCGAGCAAACCGTTTTTCGAAGACAAAATGAACCGCGATAGAGCAATTGCTCCATATCGTTAGGTTTTATAACAGTAATAATAAATTGAATCAAGGGGAATATCGAGTGGAATTTTTAATCACTTCGTTTCAAGTTTTTTAATTACTAAGCATGAGTGATGAACGCGAACGATTATGCGCGATTTAATTACCGCTGCGTTTCGACATCTCGCTTTGGACACGCGATATTGATTCACAGTGTTACAAAAGTGACTGGAAAAAGCACTATATTAAATTAGACCCCGCTATCTAGATCGAGCGCACGCTCGCCGTGACTATGATTTACGCGATTATCACCGACGAAAATTAGCCCTCGCACTTGAAATCGCTTTGCGCCGATCCCGTCGTAATCGCCCTTAATACGTCAGCCTGTACGCGTCAGGATTATGCATAATTAAGACGCTGACGAGACACCATTCTACTTAGCCCTCGGGATTTCAGGTAATTAGTCAGTGTCTGCGATCGATCGATCCCCCTCAGAATATTATTTGGCAAACAACTAATCCTCCAAGATTACTAATACCTACATTCCACTCTTTACGAGTCCTCTGATAGATGAGAAAAACCATTTTCCTTTGACCCGAAGGGTATCAGTTCAGAGTAGCTGTCATAAATTTCCTAAACGACAGAACGAGCCACACTCGATACCTTCCCCGATACGCGATCCCGCATCATCTGCTCCAAAGCATCGAGTTTCGTCGTCGATCCGCGGCAACTGGGTCAAGCGACGGAGCATTAGCATTGGCCTTAAGACAGAGCCTTCTCCGACCCGTTTCGCTGAGGAGAGCAACCTCGGGGCCGATATCTGCTCTCCTCGAAGCCGCGCGAATCGATTTTCTCGCGATGCGATCGCAATCTCGCGTCGAACTGCGCGTAATACACTCGCGTGATGACCCAGGCGCATCGTGCAGGGTTTTGCCTGGCCTCGATATTTACTGGCTTCGGATGACGTATTGTCAGAGGAGTTCGCATCGTCGCCTCTCTCGTAACTTTTTCCCACAGGGAGGAAGGGAGGACGTGTCGTAGAGTGGATCTGCACGACCTCCGAACGTCGCGACGACGACGTCGTCGGCGTCAATATGAGGCGCGTCATTGTACAGCAACGTTGTCTGCAGAGGCTTATCGCGTTGTAAGACACGTAACACGACAACACGGATAATGCATGCTTCGATCGCTGCTCTAACAGGCTGCCACTCTCCCTTGCGCTTGATGGAGAGGCTCGTGTTGTACCGAATTACGTGGCGCGATCACATGAATAGAAACGTACCGTTACGCGAGGTTCGGCCAGGGCCAAGGACATGACCGAACTTTCGAATTCTGCCCGCGAACCTTTTGAAGGAAGAAGCGGTGATTCGAGGAATGAGATGAACACCCACGTCATTCTGGGGAGTCGGGGGCTGGGTTGGTTCGGGGAAATTTGGGAAGCGAGGTGCAGTTGAGGTGGAAACTTTAAAAGAGTAGAAGTCTACAAATCTAGAAGTAGCTATGTACCTATTTTTGTCCTAGAATAGATATGATTCAATTGACTCAGTGGGTTTGGAGAAATTTAAAAAGCCAAATGCAGTAGAATCTAGAAGGCTAGAAATATGTGCCCCTTTTTGTACTACAATAAACAAGTTTCACTTGGCACAAAGATCTATAGTACACAGGAGATAATGGTATATATCTACATATTGTGCTATTGTCACGATCGTCAGAAGGAACGGCAGGTTTTAATTAAATTTGCAGGGGGTTCCATTTTAAGTCGAGCTTGTTTATCTTGTTCGCTCAATTACCCGTAGGTCGGTTTTATACGAGCCTTTATCTATCGTCTCATACTCGAGCTACCGCTGTCGATAGACAGGGGGGCCGTTTTACGATCCCGCCGCCGAAATCACTGGCGACGTGATAATAAAATAATCTGGGCCTTTCGAGTCATTAGGCCGGTCCTTGTTACTTAGCAAAGTCCACTTAGCCTCGACGGAGCACCCGTGTTCCTCCTCCCCGATCATCGCAGCGATGTCTACGAACCTTCCGCGAGCGAACAAAAACGTGCAATGGTTTTTTCACAACGCTGGCGATTCAGAATTTTAACGACCCTTTTAATTGGTCCTCTTGGCGCTGTCGATTCACCTCGAACCCTGGGTCGCCATCGTCCACGGCATATTATTTCGAGTGGAAACGAGCGATGACTGACCATTCGAAAAGATCTCTAAATGGGATATGCACGTGAACGTGGCAATAACCGTAAACCCGCGAGCCATGGAAGCACCTCGAAACTCGAAGCACCGATCCCTTTATCGACTGCATGCCGTGCGAAGAGGTTACGGAAAATTACTGCGGAAGCAGGTCCCTAATAGCCAATATACCCCCTAACAAGATGCAAACAATGCCAAGCCTCGAGAGCCGTTCCACTCCGTCGCTACCGTCAGGTTATGGTGGCGCAACGCAACAACACACTTCGCCATACACCATAGAGCAGTAATGTCGCATGCCGTATACCCCGTTAAGTGGATCCAATCAACTCGGTGGCAATGTAACAGACAGACCAGAGGCAGAGCAGAGGGATAGGCGAGGAGAATGAGAATCGCGCGCGCGGAGAACTGCACCAGGCGAGCAGGGATTGCGGGAGAGGAGGGGTCGGAGGAGGGGACGATGGAGCGAAGAAAACGAGGATCCGGGGAGGAGAGAGGAGGAAGGATGACACAGTTATTATGTTGCACGCATCGAGAGATAGCGCGATGTTAACACGCCCAGGGCGATCGAGTGATCCGCCGTCCCTCTCTCGCCTCCTCGATAAATCCCTTTGTGCTGCGCGGTTGATTTTCAAATTGCCATTTGGGAAATTGCCGTCAATCCCGGAAATGAAGTCTCCGACCTCGAATCAAAACTGAGATCGACGCCGAGCCGTGACGGCCTCCCCAGCGCTGCTTGATAATTCCGCGCACGTCCAAAGGATACTACGCAAATACGACGGAATGATGATGAACAGAAGTCCATCGCTAGGAAGATAAATCGATCGTAAAAGCGCGCCGCGGTGAAACGCTCGAACGCGTGAGTGGGCAAATTAACCTCGGATTTATAACTTGCAAATAAAGATTAAAAAGACGAGTTCAGCGGAAAAACGAAGAGAAAGCGAGTTCAATGGATTTCAGTTTTCTTTGTCTCCTGGGAAATTTTTCTGGGAACTAGCTTCGGTGCATTTGCAGGAATTTGTGTAATAGGATTGATTCTAGGAATACGAAGAAAAATGTGTTTAGAGCTGTCTGCGCATGCTAGAGTTTCTGCGAATATGCTAACCGTTAGTAGATTTGATGCAGCGATCTTATCGCGAGGGGAATGATATGCTCTTGCAATCAGTATTATGGCTGATATTCTTATTACGAGCGATAAGATCGCTGGCAATTTAGGAGATTCAAGCGGCGATGGAATGGTCGAATTCGTAAGTGCCAAGGGGTCGTTAACATTTGCCCTTAAAATTCAGAAGCTCCTTAATTTTAATGTGGCATCATAAATATCACTGTGCTTACATTTTAGAGCAGCATTTTAAAATCCTCTCCAAGTAGTCATATTTAGCGTGGGTAATTCGTTCAATTTCCGTCGTTTCGAGCTATCTAAACAGAGCGTTAAGGAAAAGGTCGAAATGATTTCTGTTTCGAAGATTTCAGTGGCCCTCGAACGAACTATGAACTCGGCCGCAAAGCAACCGCGAGCAAACTAATAGCTTTTAAGGACTCGGAATTATCTTAAGCGCACTTAACCTATTTCGAAATGGACTTTCGTCCACGAGTGCGTTGCCACCGAGCACGAACGCACGCGGCTCACCATTGTTTTCTGCTACTCTTAACCGGTGAACGAACCGCAACCCACTAATCCTAATGGCAGCGCGCGTTTTCTCTCCGAAAGATAAAAATAGTTGGATGTCATTCAACCCTGCCGTGCCCTGACGTTCCACGATCTGAACGTTATGATTTGTGTTTCAAGAATTCCAGAATAACATTTCTCCTCCGCGGTTGTCAAAAATAACATTTTTGAACTTTTACAACCACACAAATTTTAAGCTTCGATGGAATGAAAGATTATCGCATAGAGCATGAAACCAACGATAAGATTCCTTTTACAGAATATTCAAAATTATGAGAAGGAAAAGTGAAGAAGTTAGGAAACCGCTGAGTGGTGGGTTTCAGAAAAAAGAAAAATTGCTGTGGTAATAATTGCCAGTTAGGCGAAAACGTCGAAGAAGGCTTTTAATCAGGATTGAATCGCCTTGAACTGCCGGTCGCTTTCTCGAGGGGTAATCAGGGTTAGAGTTGGGATTATAGGCTGATTGAATTAACCCCGTGTTGGCTGCCCTCGTAAACTCTTACTAAAGTCAAGCCCCAGCTCCTCCCGTCTCGTGTATTCGCATTACGACCGAAAGTCTGTACCCAAGTAACGGCTCGTTACGGTCCTCTCGGAAGTACACTATCGAATTTCCGGTTTCTTCCATTATTCCGCACGGTTTATGTAACGTCTCGTGCGTCGGCCGTATCGTGCTTGCCACGTAATTCGCTGCTTTTACCCAGAATCTATCGAACACGACCGAAACGAACCGAGGCACGGAAAGTTACAACACTGTGCTTCGTCTATAAATAATTTTCAAACGAATTTATTGCACCTTGGTTATAAAACAGAATTCAATGTAAGATAATTCAATGTAATTGAAAGCTTTGCGTAAAGATCGCAATAGGGAAAGAAAATGAGTGCGTTATCTATTCATTTCTTGCATCAATGAACGTGCCCGATGGGAGTGCTGAAACGACAGGCTCGAAAAAGCGCGAATAGTAAAACCCACTCGTTTTTCGCCTCGGAAAGAGGAAAAACTGTTAGACGAAAGTGTGAATTAAACGCGCAACGAGCCGAGCATAACTTATTACGCGATCCACTATCATGAATGTGGTACATTCACCGCGTAACGAATATCTCGCGTTACACCAGCTCGACTGGAGGTATATTATACAGAATCGCGGTATTACGCGGCGCGCGCGCGCGCTCGATCGCGTATTACTCCACGTATGTTTATCTACTTAATTCCTACGTATGCTGGTTGAACCTGTCGAGAGAGAAAGCTGTTTTTCCATAACCGACGATCTCGTCATACCTGCACTCCGTATTCGTTGCGTTATGCGGCCCGCACTGACCTACGCATAAGTCTTACATATGTATACACGCCGAGCCACGGACAAGCCTCATAAGAAACGTATCTTAACGTCGGACCCTGGTGTACACGGTGTTCCAATAATACGCAATCCTAACGACTGCGTTCGCTGCCGCAATTAATACGACTCTTTTGCACACGAGGACCATTATCCCCGATGCAATTATCCCCGGGGATTAGATTGCGTTTTGTTATTTTCGTTTATCCGGGAATCGTGCGCCGCTCTAAGATCGCTGGAAAGTCACCGATTACATGCTCCGTCGAGCCTGGATTAATTTATGCAAACCCAATTGCGATTTACCGGCTTCTGGTTGAAGCTGAAAGAGATCAAGGAAATTGCGAATGAGAATTAAGGATTTTTTCTCTCGGCAAGAGTGTCCATTTTGGAGGAGTTTGCGACGAGTCTCTCGCTATCAAATTTTAATCCTGTTTATTATCTTCCTGTAAATTATCGTAGTTTAAGGCTTCCTGGTTGGTGGAACATGAAAGATATCCTGAAGGGGCTTTAAATCGAGTGGAATACATAGACGGATGTAATTTTGCTCGTGCAATGCTGCACGCAATTTTTCTCGTAAAACCGCGTCGTTATCATCGCTCGATGACCTGTCCGCGCGAAACGGACGCGCGCACGCGTTTCAGCGGTTCTGCTCAACCGAGTCCGCAGATATTAATAAACGGGATTCATTTTCCCTACCGTGTTCATATTCGCGTATCTAATTACGCACTTATCGCCCTGACGCGTTATAACTCGCGCCGATAATACGCCACCGCCCGTTCTACGCACGCATTGTCGCTTCACGCTTCGCTTAGCGCTGCGTGCATCCACGCAGTCGCGATAAGGAAAAAATGCTGTTTAAAGTCGATGAATCCCACGGACGAACTAATTAACCTTTCGCGCTGTCGCACTTCCGATGACATTCTCGCTGACGAAACGTTCACCTTTTTTTATGGCAAAGTTCTTGAACCTCTCGATTGCAAATTTAATCGCGATTAATTGGTTCTGGATTCTAACGATACATAAATCTGTGTTTATGTGCTTCTAGAAGTACTCGTGATTTAAGGTGATTGCTAATCTTTTATTCATCTCCGATATTTCAGTATTAAGAGAGATGGGAAATTAAATATGCCCTGTTTTAGTGACAATGGTCAAGAGAATCCATTAAATAGGCGTCGAGGCGTGAAGAAAATCGGATCGACGATAAGCAGATCGACCGATACCTGTAAACAATGGAGTAGCGCGAAAGGTTAATGAGAGGCGATTTTTAATCGTCGCGAGCGGTCAAGACAGCCACGCCACCGTGAATAAATAGAAACATAGGCTGTCGATGTCGACAATGACTGCGGCCCACGACTCATTACACGCGTTCGTATTTATACACGTATAAGTCCAAGGTAATCGCGTATGTCACAATGGCGTGCACGTGTGCGAACCGGTCGTCTGTGGAGGTATACGAGCTCGCGAGCGCGTTATTACCCCGGCGAGGCTGCAATCTCGAGTCATTGATCAATGTACAAAACGCGGGAAACCTCGGAGACCAGTTTCGATGGGGGAGAACCACTGGCGAGGGCGGACGAGAGGAAAGCCAGTGGCAGATATCGACGAGGACGGAGGACCTGTGCAAACGTATAAGGCGAAACCGCGTTTTTGCTCGTCACCGAGATCGATGAATGGAGAGACGAGAGATGAGGTCGACGAGTCGCGATCCGTGGGACGTCGTCCCACTGAGACACATCGCTCCGTTTCCGCCAGATCGGCCTCGAGATCCTCGCGGAATTCCGCTAACGATTCCCACGGATTTCGCCTTTTCTGACAGAAACTCTATTCAGAGAAACTTGCTTGAATGGACGTCGCCGTTTCCGCAACGCGTGGGCTTCTACGTGACGTCCACATCGAACGTTCACACCTGGACGCTGCCATGTGGCCTTGTCTATCTTCTGCGGAGACGTCGCAATAGGAGGTGAATCCTATTTTTCTTCACGGTGGAAATTTGAATATATAAATATAGTGTTTTATGAGACGTCAGCTTGAATACCGTATAATACCGAATACATATTGCACTGACTAGTGTTCTATGAGAGTGTAGTACTTCTCAATAGTGAACTGGAGTCACTGTAACTTAACCTAATAACAGAATACTCCACTGAACTGAATGTCACAAGAGACTCATATTTGCACAACAGCTTTCCCATTTTACCCTCTGTTTGTTTCCCAACAAAGCTACTCCATTCACGCCGCAATCGTTCAGATCTCCGGGGCTTTCCCGCCGGAATAAGACGTACCGAATCGAGAATTCCCCAAACAGTCGCCGACGTCGGCGCCTTTTCCAAATTTCGCCCGGTAAAAGCGGCTGGGCGCAAATTAGTCACGACTCGTTTCGGTCAGCTTGCAGCGGGGCGATCCGCAATCGGTCGTGGGTGGTCGAGAACGTAAACGGCTCTCGCGGGGTTTCGCCACGGGGTTCTTCAGTCATCCCGACGCCCATCAGGACCGATAATCCACGCCGAGCCCATGGGAGCCTGCTGCAACAGTTCGCTTCGGGAGCATTCGCCGCTCGGCGAGAGGAAACTTTGGGCAACTTTGTGCAACTCGCTGGCTTAAGGCTCGTCCAGAGGCCATTATGGAAGCGCTAAGGCGGCCATAAAAGTCTTAGCGGCCGTGACGGACCTTTGTAGCCAAAATACTGTTTCTCGGTTGTCGCTCGCCCCGAAAAGATGTGAGGTCTTCCTCGAGGTAATAATAACGGATGAAGGGGATAGCGGACGTCACGGTTCTAAAGGTCGAAAAGTCTCGCCGAGGATCCTGCCCCGCCGCCCTCCGACGCCGTCGGAAGTTTACACTGGCTACAAACTGAAAAAGGGCGCGGGGACCGCGACGAATATCTTTCGCGGGTTCCACGAATCGCCGATAGATCTCGGGTTTGAACGTAAAAACGTCTGGGTGGCGAGCGGGCTTCCAGCTGGGCTCCTACGCTTCGCGTTTTTACCTCGGCCAGTGTTATCGTCGATAAACGTCAGTCAACGCTGCTAGCGTGATGGAAAATCGGAATAATGGAAGAGAGTATATTCCTGTTTTTTCGAGGAGAAAGGAATAGCTCTGGATCGAGTTTATGTGCCACGGAACAGTGACTGAGACTTCCAAAAAAGGAAATATGTTATACATTTTAAGAAATATGTGTTTTCTAAGAACTAGAAGATCTTTCACAGAGATTTAGGAGCACGTGTCTTCCTCGGTCCCAGTCTCAGGTCACGTTACTAATTTCACCCGTCGTCGATATGACGGATGCGGCTTGACTAAACGACCATCGGGATCTGAAATTTCGATCCGTCGTCTGTTTAAAAGAATTACAGGGCATCAACGTCGTGGCGGAATGCAACGTAAAGAGCGTCACTAAAAAGCATGGCAGCGCTCCGAAGACAACCATTGTCATGCATATGAGCGTTCGTACACGAGTTACCGATACAATGAACCCTAACTAGCTATTATGCCCCGCACGCCGGTTGCAGGAATTTTCTTCCTCGTAGAAGAGATTTTTTTCCTCGCGACTCTCCCTCTTCTGTCCCCCGATTCACCGTTCGTCAAACCTACGAGAATCGCCGAGTTCGCCTCGATGGACTCCAACTCGAGCGTGGAGAATGAAACGGTTTTTACGATGAACATATTTGTTATCATTCCGAGCAACTTTCAAATATTTATTACCAATAAAAGGCAAGAAAAACGAGTTCCCTCGTTTTATGAGCCAGCTTGGCCCTCTGCCTCCGATAATCCTCTACTTCTTCAGGCGCATTGGGAACCCTCGAAACTGTTAGAAAGTGTTGAAAGAAATCGTCCAGCGTGATGCCTGTTCCAGAAGGAACAGGTGTCAATACATTCCCGCAGGTGGCGAAAGAATCGACACGCGAACACGTTCCTGCTTCCTCCCTTCCGCGGAGCCCATCTTCGCAAAATAAAATCGCGTTTTCTCACGGTACGACTTACCGTCGTTCTCCAACGACCAGCGGAAATCAAGAGTCCATTAGGACACCCTCGGAGAAGCGGTTTAATGACAGGCTAGGAATCTAAACCGCGACTCACCCCCTTCGCTATCCTCTCTACTTCGTCCCCGATAATGTCGGGAAACAATAGCAGAAAGGGGGGCGACATAGTACTCGTTCAACGCACGCCTTCCTCCGACAATTGCTTTCCCACTGTGAAACCCGCGACACATGGCGCGTCTTCGACTTCTTTCATCGGGCCTCCGACGAAGACGCTAGGAGGCGGCGTAGGAAGAAGAAGCCGCGGTCGCGAGGTCTACAATTATTACAATTACTGGTAACTACCTGCCATTTGTTCGTTAATCGTTACGTGACGCTCGAACGATCCTGCCACGTTCGCAGCCCTTTCACGGCCAACTATTTCAGTCGACGATACGAATATTTGCGGTCGCCGCGAGTCGTCCAGCAAAACCGGGGAACGCAGTCGTTCGTGATCATGGAGAAACGAGGGACGATGCGAATGTAACTACGGCTTTCAATGGAACGAGAAAAATCGCTTGGTACATACATACGTCTATAGAAAAATCGAGTCTGTGGAGGAAGTTGTTACGAAGCTGTTGCAAAGTTGAAACTTGCACGATGGGTTTTTCTGGAAGGAAACCTGTCTATGTTATACGTGCTGTCTGGTAGGCACTTGTAAAACATGCTATTCATTGCTCTACAAGCTTCGTATGAAATAGGTATCATGCAGTATAAATTCTGATTTCAGTATTTGGTAAACGCCCTACGAGGGAATGCTACACTCGTCTTAAGGCAGATGTTATATTCAAGTATATTTAATTCTAGATACAAATTCTGCAAGACACTCTTGAGGATTAAACTCACAAAAATTCTTGTCTCACTTAGGGGGTTGAAGTCCACGCTTAAATTAGACAATAGATAATCGTAAAGGTAAGAAAAGAAAATATATCTGTCGAAGAAAATATATCTGTTAACACCGGCGGCTCCTTTGATCCCAAAGTTCTAAGTAGAAATTACGCACGCCTTTTTTTGGCAAGCTTCCAGCTTCCAAGTTTTGCAGCTTCAGATAATAGAGACGCGAGGGGGGTTGAAAGGACACTAAAAGTAGGACAAACCGTTCCAGGGTCCACAAAGAGCGACACCATACGTCTTGGTTAAACTGTGAAAAGCGTTTGGGTCAGGAGAAAATATTGAGACACGCGCCCCGACCTCCGGTCTCGGGGCAGGCTGTTTCCAAAACTTACAGCCACTCCGTGACGAATCCTCCTGAGAATCGACCGGTGAATCGGTCACGGTCTCCTCTCCCCCGTCGCCCAGGCTTCTTTGTCATTCGTGAGACAAAGTTTCGGCTCGTCTTTGTCGACTGACTTATGTCGACCATACGTCAGGGCCCATTGTAATAGAAGCCTCGGGCCTCCTTGCATGCTCCCATGATCGCTTAACTGCGAGACGACGGCTGAGGACCCTTTCAAAAGGAGCGCGAACGAGTCCCTGTCATTCTCGACGAGAGGCAGGAGAAAAAAGAGAAGGAAGAGAAAGTCGCTTTATCAAGAGAGGCAACGTCCACGCGAGACGCAGGCCGAATTAGCGGGAAACTGATGGAGTCTAATAAATAGCGGAGACAATCGCAGACGAGGAGACCGGTCGAAATAATAAAATCAACCCTCGGCCAGAGGTCGCTTATTCGAACGCAGGAAAAAGTGAAGGCACCAGCGACAGGGATAAAACGTCCGCTGGCCTCTGGCTTATTTATTTAGGACAATCGGGGACATCGTTGGTGAAGTATCAAACGGTTTTCGAGCCCGAAACCGCCCATGAAAATACACCGACGTGGGGAAATAAATTGGTACATCAGTCACCCGGAGGAGCAACCAGCCACGGTGGATCCCCCGCCCATTGTGCGTCGATAAAAATGCCTTAGGTCCTATTATTCAATCCCATTGCATACGCGAGACGATATCGAACCGCTGCTGGTATCTCCTCGAAAGAGGTCATCGGTATCACCGAGACGAAACTCGAAGGCACAGACATCGAGACTCCCACCTTTATTGTTACAAATGACACGACAGTCAATTCGCCTCTGACCCCATCACGGGTGGGATCGAGCAAACAAGAAAGGACTCGTGTCCCTTCCCCGCCCTTTGGTTTGCTCCCTTCGTTGTCCCCATTTTCCTCCCCACCTCCCAGACCCTGCGACATCGAGAAACGATGCAGGTTGTTCGACGGTGAACTATCGGAAATTCGTCGGTGGCTCTAGTTAGGAGCAGCGTCAGCTAGATTCCAACGGATTAACCGGCTGGTTTCTCTCCGCGCTCCTGAAAAATTGGATGAGTCTACCCGTGTCGTCGACAGTGTCGCGTTGGGAAACGAAGACGAATCTCGTCCTCGCGGTTACGAAGCCGTCCGGGAAGAAAAATACAGAGGCGAGGGAAGGGAATTTCGACCCCCAACGAGATGCTTTTATCTCCGTCTACTTCGGTGGCGGCAAGGCGCCACGCGTATCGAGACGCGTTTCATTGGATTTTCCGCCTGAAGACTTTCAGACAGGTCCCTATTGATTCCGGGTTCGATGTATCGTCTTTCCTGGAGTCCGCGCGAATTAGAGCTCGCTGCTTCGTGGGCGACGGATCGCGTTACCCGCGAGCGAACCGTGAATTGCATCTGTTGTCTTCGGGAGCTCCGGGGCGAGCGTTGCGCCAAGGGAATTCGCTGGGGAGGCTGATACCAGACGCCGCTGATCGACCGTTCGAATCTGAAATATGTTTTCAATCAAGGCGTAATAGCTGCGAAGGAATTCCTACAGGCGCGACAAATCGGCTACCGCTGGGTCGATGCGATCGCGCAATAAAGAAACGAGGAAAATGAGCAAAGGGAGCTGGCTGAACGTATTTCGTCTCTCCAGAATCTCTGCTCGATAACAATTTTACACCTCCAATCTGGCGGAAGATCATCCTCCTTGATCGTCGGTGACTCACGAATCGAAGGGTGGAAGATAAACGCGTCTAGCGGACAGAAGTGGCGCTGTTTCTCGCTTCGATCTAAACGACGAGGTTTACGCGGCAGGCGCGAGATCGCAGTTTCGAATCGCCTGGCATGGGGAACCGATGCCGAGGAGTCAGGAAGAGGCGACGGAGACGGCGGTATACAGGGAGAGTAAAAGGAACGCTCTTCCGCCGCCCCTCGCCGTATTCATTTTTATTAACCGACATTTCTCCCGTAATAAAATCCCGGGCAATCTTCATAGAATCTTTGTGAAACACGCGGTATCCAGTATCGTTTGACCGTCCCCTTGCTCTCCCTTCGACCTCCCTGTCCCCCGAACCTACCCCCGCGTGGATATAAAACCTGATGGCCGATAACAACCACTAGCGCCCCTTCCCGCCTGCCTCCGTGCCTCCCACCCTCGCCAACACCGCCACTGTATTCGACACAAAAGCTGTGAGTGGTTCCCGTTTTATTGGAACCATACACGGATACAGATAGGGGCGATATACACCACTCTCCCCTGCTACTCGCTGGTCGTCGGCGTTTCGAAGGCGAAGAGGCCCTGCTGGTCATAGAGGGGTTGCCGCAGGGAGAAGAGGGCACGAGGGGCGCTGATGGTCTGACAATATGCGATCTCCCTCTCGACTCAGTGAATTTCTTATACTCGATATATGTACCCGACGGGAATGCTCGTCGCACGAGGGCGACTCGAGAAACCGCTGGCCTCGTTTGCATCGCCCCCGCGCAGCCTTTGCTCTCTGGATGGGTTAAGCAACGATTCAGAGGCCGTCGTCGAGCTTCAGCGGAGATGAAACGCGGGCAGAGCCTCAGAACCTCTCCAACGAGTCGTGATCCTTCCTGGCAGACGGTAGACTTGCTCTAAACGCGATTTACCCAGCAGAAATTACAATTTCCCTGGCTGCAGGAGGAAACGAGCCGAGCCAGTTACCGCGAGCTCTTCCTTTTTCCCTCCCGGAAAGGATGAACCGTACAGATTGAATTCAAACGCGAGTAGCGTCGCGATACGCTTCTGCCAGCGACTGGTGCTTCCTCCGGAATTGGCGGAGCTCCAGCGATTCCGGTCGTTTCGAAGCTTAGAGATTCCGCGACGTAGGTGTGGGCCAGGCGATATAGAATTGTTCCAAATAACAGTTCTACAGTTGCCCGTCCCCCTCGCGGCAGTAAGCATCTCTGATAATACAGTAGGGATATCATGGAGAGCTCTTGATATTTATGCGCCATAAAAGTCCTGTACACGGGGAGGGCAACGTTCGAATCAAGGGTGCTGACCGGACATCGGTTTTGGGGGAGGCCAAAACGGTCAGTTCTCTGTTCCCACTCTCCTCGTCGACCCTTGTCCCTCGAAACGTGCCTCTTCGTCTCTCCCTGCGTTTATGAGTGGCGAAGTGACCGATTTACTTACAATAGCCGCTGACAAGGAACCGACGGGAAGCTCGGTCGATCAGGGAAGCTAAGAAGAGGGAGATCAAACGGTGGATTTCTTAGGGGCGAGTCGCCACTCGATTCTTTATGCGCTATTAAGCGGACAGACCTCTCGATTTAAAGTAAATTGTGCCTCCGCGAGGAGCAGCCCCGACTCAATGGCTTTCTGAATTTATTCCGCAAGCTGGACGCATTGTACCAGTTCCAGTTTTCATAGGAACAACGGTAGAACACAGGGAACGTGAGAAACGAGAGTGAACCGCGTGTTTTGTGTCGATAAACACGAACAGAATGGAGAAGAAAACATCGGGGAATGCCGGGGCCGATTTCGTCAGAAATGTCGCGCACATAAAATGTGGACGGTATTAAGGCCGAGAGCGACGTGTGTCACAACAGCCTTCGCGAAGCGATCGGACGACTTTTTTTTCATTGATCGGGCGACAACGAATTCACGGACGGTGGCGCTTAGCCTCCTTTCAGCGACGTGTCTTCCATACCACGCTCGCCCATCGCGACACCGCTGCTTTCATTATCATCCGTCGCAATTAATTCGCCCGCGATACGACCCGACTATTTTCCAGCGTTTCGTGCTCGGCCAGGATCCGAAATGAAGAAAGGAAGTGGTTCAGCGCAGAGACACAGGATACTGTGCGCCTAGGGACTCGCCTTTCACGGAAATTCTGCTCGAGGAACGAGAGGATCGCGCTTAGGCGATTAACAACCCGAAACGAGCGGAATTTCCGTCGCTCTGCTGTCTCCGGCAAAGCAACTACTTTTCCGCCGACTCCCACGGGCATTGCCGTTTACAATTCGCGGGGAACAGCAGCGTCATTTTTTCGCGTTTCTTGCATGCATGCGCAAACAGGAGGCGAAATCTTCGACGATGCGGGGAACAAGGAGGATACGGCAGGAGGAACGCGAGGATCGAGTGGTTGTGTATACAGGAGAGGCTGTGTGTACCTCAGCCTCGCGTATTTCGCCGGTGGATCCGTTGTACGGTTGCATCCGGATCCCCATTTCCTGTGGGACTTCAGGAACGGCAGACGGGCCGCGGCCAATCTCGATAAAACGCGGGAGAGCAAAGAATCGGGAAAAAGATCTGACGCGAGGAAGAGAAGTCGGAACAGGAGAGACTTCCTCGCTTGCTCGTCTTCTCTTTTTCTCTTTTCGAGATTTAAGGTACGTCCGACTGTGTGAGATGCGAGAATATTTACAGATACTTCAAAGATATCACGTGCGTACACTGGGGCTTGAAAGTTTTCCGTCGAGATTGAATAAAGGGAATCGATGGCAAACAAAATCTACCTGCCAGATCGCCGTGCTTTGGTTCTCTTTGGTCTTCCTGCGACGCGGCAGATTTTTCGTTTCGACTGGCGCTCGCAGCAGGGCCTCCCCCTCGAATCGACGAATGCAAAATGTATCGAGGAGAGCGAGGAAGACGGACGAAGCCGGAGGAAAGAGGAGAAGACAAATGGACGAATCGAGAGGGAAGGATATACGGGACGAAAGGTAAAGATTTAAATGGCCTCTCGCAAAAAGCATTTAGCTATTCCCCGTGGCAAACGACCATAGCGAAATGGCGAGAGAGAGAACATATTTTAAACAGATTTCCCTCTTCCGTGCACGATATATTTATGTGCCGTGCAACCGGCTACCAGAACCACCGTGTATACAGTCTCCGACTGTGTATTGCCGCCACCGTTCGTTGCTCTTCGAGGACTCGACTCTTTTTTCGGGGGTTTCGAATTTAAAAGGTTTAAAGCGATTTCCCTGGGGGTGACGCGCCAGATCCTCGAATGCTGATCGACCGACGACGACTTCCTACTTTCTTTCGCCATATGTTTTCCTCTTCGTACTTCAAAAGAACGCAAATAACTATAGGTATGTTTCGTATAGATGAAGTGTGAAATGACGAAAAGAGTTCTTCCAGTGTAATCTTCCACTTTCAGCAAGCTACATATCTTTGTAAAAGATTTCAAACAAAAAATTGAAAATTTGAGTAAGTACTTGGACCCTCAGAAATTAAAAAATTTCAAAGTAATTAAAGAGTGCTCCTCGCAGAAACCTGAGATGAAAATATTTCCACAGTTTCCACGGTCATAAATTGATGATTCTACTTTTATACGCGAGCCAGCTTTTCCCCGAGACTGCTCTACAGAAAGAGAGACATACCACAGGAAATCTCGAGCATTCCACGAAAAATGAGATACGACGGGGTAAGAGGCATTAGCAATCCCCGAAAGGAGAGCCATTCAGGAGGCGAAGACACGCGCTACCGGGATCGCGACGTTTGTCGTGCGCGATAATAACTTTTACGACGCCTCCTGGCGGGTGTCACGAGTGGCGTTATTGCGAGTTGTCGTGGGATATCCTGTTACGAGATTAGGAGGGTACTCTCGTAAAATCTCCGCCAGGATTCGAGAGGTGGGGGATATTCCCAAGCTTTTCAACGACCCCATGCATCTCGTACGGATTCGACAAATGTTAACGCGATCGTAGAGTTCGCTCGCGAAATCAAAAGGAATCGCGAACAATGAATCTCTCCTCGATCCTCCGTGAGGATCGTAAAGCACGAAGCTCTGGCGACGATTTAAGGACGCACACTCGCGATTGTATTAACGAATGCGAGAGACCTCGTAAACGGATTCCATGCCTTCGAGAAAGAAACATGGGAACGGGGTCGTACGGTGTATCGCTGACAGGGAAGAGGATCCGAGGAACCTGTCCTTCAAAAACGAGATGACGGAGGGGAATGTCTACGAACGCCTTTTCTAATGGAATTAATGCGCTCCTTATAACCCGCCCGGAGCGTAAGATTTACCTTTCATCCCCGAGAATATGTGATCAGGGTATTAGTGCATCTGTATTATTAAGAGATGAAAACTGAAAGTACCGGGACAAAAATTCATGGAAGGGGGAGAGATGTCGAGAGTGTGGGAGGGTGAATTTGAAAGTCCTCTGGCAGCGGAGACGTTTTCCCGATTTCAATGCGAGGCTGATTTAAAATTCATCAGCCTCTTTAAGGGCTTATTTTTCTGCTCGCGCTCCAGGGTATTTATTTTTTTGTCGGACGAAGATGAGGAGGAAGACGTAATCCTGTATTCTCGGTAGCGGAGCAACCGGAGCATCTCCTTTTGTCATGCTGCTCGAGAGGGTAGGATTTTTAATTTCACGTGCCCGCGCATCCTTTCTTTCCGTGTGCGGAAAGGACACGGAACAGAAATCGTGCGGAGATACGTCGTCAAATATCTTCTCCTTCTTCCTCGACTAAATTGAAACCCGGAATCTTGCTGGGAAAGCGTTCCTTATCGCAACAACGACGTACGTATTTCCGTAGCTTATAGATTTTTAACGCGAATCGGGTCAAACGATCTTATCTCAGCCATTTATCTTAATTCGAGCAGAAACAATTCCCTGCGAGGAGGAACGAGGCAAACAGATACAGAGCCAGCGTTCCAAACTCGTCCCGGAAAAAGTCGGGGCAATTTTTCCACGACGAAACTGTACAGATTGCATTAAGTGATATCCCGACGAAATTACAATACGCTACATTTGACTTGAAATTTATAATATCGACGGTGGCAGCGCTCGGTTGCGCTACCGGCACCCAGGGACCTATATCGCAACGAAACGTCGCGCTAATGCGCCCCCTTACCCCAGTTCTCGAGCCTCGACCAATAACACGCCAGCCGAAAGATTAGGGACACCGCTTTTAAAAGTACTCCAATTGGCAGCCACCCTTGTTTCGCTCCTCCGTTTCGATCGCGTGCCAGTCAATTATGGATATTACGATTACAGCTCCTATCGTCTTGTTTCGCCAACACGAGGCACGTTCATTCCTCCTGCCCTTTGCATTTCATTTTCGCCCTATGCCCGCTTCGATTGTGCAGCAGAATTAAATGAATTCTATCTTCTGTGTGAATCGAGCTAGAAATCTTTAGAGTAGATATTAAAATATACAATGAACTGCTAGATTATCTCAGCGGTCCTCCAAATTTGTAATTATACTTCTAACAATTCGTGTTCTATATTCATGTTCACATAGCCGCTTCTAACAAAATCTAGAACTCTGATTATTTGCTACAGGTACCTATACACCCTCGTATTTATCGCCGCACCTGCGCAGGCTTTCAACCCTGACCCGTTAATTACGTGATCAACCGACTACGCAACTCGACGAAATTACCTCCGATCACGAGGCAAATCCCGTTTCCGTGCAGCTATTCCGACACGCCACTTTCTAATAGCCACGCAGGGGCTACATAATTCTACACGCTTTCTCATTGTTGCTGACGGAACGGCGTGCATAATTGTGACAGCCCGTAATGGACAACACCGAAAGCTTGGTGCACCCCTTAGTCAACAGCGAGGAGAGAAGCGGTCGGAAGCTGCGATTAGGTACGGACGCGGCCGAATCGATGTTATTTCGAAATATTAGCGCGACGACCGGTGAGCCAGTGGTACAACGCACGCCCTATTACTGTGATTAGCATACGCTGACAGGCGGCCGCCACCTCTAAACAAGGGGGGACAGTCAACGACGAAACCCATCTCCCAGTCGTATCGTGTGTGCAGTTCAGTGGAGACACGGGCCGCGGAGATACTGCCGCCAACCCGATTCGATACTGGAACGGGGTGGATGCTGGATGCCGTGTAACATATTGCGACAAGCTATGCTAAACATTAGGCCAGTGACGCCGACTGATGCTGTTCGGCCACTCCGCGCTAATGTATGCGCGCATATTTGCGCCCTGAACGCGAACCGCTGTCGTACTGTTGTTTCCAGCGCAATTCATGGGGGTGGAATGCGTTCGAGAGGAGTTCGAAGCGTACAGTGCCTTCTGGAATTATTTCCCTGGCCTTGGGATAGATATTTGAGCTTAAAATTGTCCAAGTATAAAACTGGGAGACTTGAAACTGAAGATATTAGCGAATACACTTTAAAAATTATGAACTCTTCGAATATTTCACTCTTAGAATGTAAAACTTCTGTGCTTAGGTACAACGATCCTTTTTACTTATTCCATCAAAGCTCCCAATCAAGCAGACAAGACCATTTCCGCAAAAAATTCGCAAGTAATGGTCAGACAGTGGCGTTTCCCAACTCGGTAGCGTGCTCCCGTCAGCTACTCGGTTCTCCTGAATTATTTCGCGTTTCGTAATTACGTGGCATCCAGTTAGGCAGCGATGTACGGGGCAAGTCGTTGGTCACAGTGATTGCATGCAGTAACGTAGCACGGGAAGATACTCGCGGTAACCCGATTCGACGGTGGAAAGGGGTTCGGTCGGTGGATGGTGTGTAACATATTGCGACAAGCTATGCCAAACATTACGCCGACGACGTCGACTGATGCCGACTAACCAGCTCTCGCGCAGCGGTAATACAACCGCGGCTGTGTGCGAGCAGGCCCCACCGTCGCGTTTGTACGAGTGCACGCGAACAATCTCGCGATAGAAGCGTGGACGGGCGCGGGAATAATTATCGCACGCGCCCGCCCGTGTCATCTCGTTTCGCGCGCGTTGACGAGCCATTGTTAAAGCAGCCAGAGCAATCCTTACGACAACTGGGTGACAGCTCGCTAATAACCGACATTAATCGAGATCTCACACCTTGTCTGGCGAGCAAGACGACGACCAACCGCCGTGGTTCCTCTTGCCACTGATGTATCTTGCTCGGGAATTCTGTCGAATGGTAGTGGTTGCAGGATTGCAGTGTATGTGCTTCAGCATAATATTGAGATATATCTGTGCGATATTGTTGGAGAAATTGGAGAAAAGTTTTCGGTACCAGCCTCGAAAACTACAAATATGTCGATGGGAGTTGAGCGATGCTTATGCTTATGTATGCTAGTTCTTGTTGAAGAGGATACCTATTATGTACATATACTGAGTGAACTTCTGAGAGGAATCTATGGTACAATGACTCTGGTGTCATATTTCTAACTTGTACCTACGTATAATTCCTATCCAGTTCCTGTCATTTTAATACTGGCACCACATTACTCGAGGGTTGATCCTCTCTAAACAAATTCATGAGTCACTGTAGATGCAACAGCTCGGAACTGAAGGATCGTCAGGTCCCATCTCGAGGAATATGCTTCGAGGATTTTCTTCTGGAGGCGCACCTCCCGAGGGCGTCACGCGAATAATATTATATTTGCGGATCGAATACATCGGTAGTAAGCGAGCTGAAACTGAAACGATGAAGCGACGATAATCGCAGCCGCGAGGAAATTTGCATCGACGCGATCAGCCGGGGAGAGGACGGATTTGCATTCGAGACGGAGGCAGCCGGTCGGATTCGGTGGAAAATGGCTGTACCGCCGGCGCCTAAGTGCAAGGATAGCGGCAAACGACGTTACGGGGTTGACGGACTCATTACGCGGCGGTTTGCATATAGAGCGCGGCGGGACCGGGGCGGATCTCTATACACAACTCGAATACGTAGTTCCGAACGAACGGATGTACAGAGAGCAACGGACACTGACTGACTACTACACGAGTAATATGGATTTGAGGGGAGGCCCCGGCACAATAGTGCCACTAATGCACAATCACCCCCCGCCTGCTCCACCACCTCCTACCAAACCTCTAACCCCCTCCGGGCAAACTACCTATACAGACCATTCAATATTGGCTGGAGCTCTAGCCGCTGGCTTATCTACGGTTAATAGCGCGATATTGGCCCACCCTCCTGAAGAACTTCGTTAAATCGTGCTCTCGTCACGACTTCGCCCCGGAAGGTTTCTATTTGCTGCGTAACCGCAGCGGATTTCCCACTCGATTGGACGCTCGCCGCGCTGATTCAATGGTAATTGAGATCGCAAGCTTTTCTCTAACCATTTTCTCTTATTTCCCAGATCTTTAAAGTGCGCCACAACTGGGGTAGAACATCTCTAAAGAACAGTACGTAGTCTCAATTATAGACAAATTTTTTAAAAATCTAACTTACATCATCTTACCTTGGAGCCCTAAAAATATACAGAACTCTTCAACACCTAAACAGAATTCTCCTTTCATGAAAACAGAGAATCTACAAACCCCTTCACAATCAATCCTCGTATAGTCAACATACATATGCCATAATCATTCACTTCCACCCAACGATAATCAACGCCCAGGAGCACGAGGTCTCAAAAGACCTCGGAGTCACGCACCAGCAGATATTCCCTGCAAACAGAAGATCGAAATGCGGCCCAGGTGATTCGGACACGACGGGGATCACGAATAACAACGAAGAGGGGTACACGATGGCAGCCTAGGATGACGCGTGTGCAATGTGCATCCGTGTGTCGGTCATATTGTACGGCAGCGTTTCGGCCCGATATCCGCGGCGAAGCACCACGCACAGGCTCGGCCCCGGTATCAGCATGGCCCATTGCTCGCGAATCCGGCCAATTTCCTGCATCCTGATCTGATCGTCACTTTACGACGCGTGTACCAGCCAGCGACCATCCAGCCTGGCATTCGAACCGATGCGTCCATCCACCGAGACCCCGGCTCGCTCGTACTAAACCGCGTATACATGTACATGACCAGCTCATATCCATCGAGCGTGCCCTATGTACCGGCTGATAACGTACGTATCGTGTTCCACGGATTCAGCATAATCTGACTGATTGGCGGACAACCCCAGTAAGCTCGATCCCTATGCCCATCGGGTGAACTCATTGGGTCTGACTGGAACTTCTGACCGCTTTCTAATGTTCCACAGCCCTGGGGATTAACCCCTTCAAATAGGGAGGAAACAGGGAACACGGTGGTTTCTGTGATTTGCGAGCGATTGTGCGGAGCTGCTGTTTCAAGCGATATGATGGAGAAGTGATTGTATTTCCGAGAGACCGAGGTTTTTCGTTTTTCTTTCTTTTTCTTTTAAAGTAGAGGATGGCTGTAGATTGACTCTAAACTCGTGCATCATCAGAGGTCGGAAATCCAATGACTCGTGAAATATTGCCTTTCGTAACGTGGTTAAATCGGTCAATAGTGGGCTTCCATGCGATTTCAGGTACTTCTAGCATCGATGGTACTTCAGAGATGATACAGGTATCGAAAGTCGTTGAATATCGCGGAGGAATTTCTTCGAGCGGGAAAATCTTATAAAGGAAACCGTCGAGTATATTGGAGTTTGTTTGAGGCAATAAGAGACCCTGAACCGTCCGCGTTGATATAGAATTATAAGGGTATATTCGGAGTTTGGACGCGGCTGATTCGTATACAAATTCTATTTCGAATGATTCGCTATGTTATTGCATTTGGAATTCGCTGTCGTATCAGGGTTCTCGTTCCCTTTCGGTCCGTTTTCCGGCGAATGAAAATTCACAGATATTTCCGTCTGATGTTTCGGCGTATAGAGGCTGAAACAAAACGAGATACCTGCGCAGGTCAAAGGCAGCTTAAAAGCAGTAAATGGTATAAATTGCCCTGCGTTAGAGGAAAAATTAGTCTCCAAATGAATTTCATTCGGTGTCCCTCTGTGTCTGGGTATATTCGTTCCGCTGGAACGGTCAGGTCGACAGAAACGGTGAATTGGATCGTGAAAATCGAGAGAGGACTGTCACAGAGAAAAGGGGACTCGAGCAGCTCTTTTTTCGACGTCGCTGGTGAAAATCTTCCGTGGCAAGTGACTTTCCCACGAAACCGAGACGAGATCGAAGAACCTTGGGGCTCGTCGCGACGACGACGTCGCGAGCGTTTATGAAATACGTGTTTCGCCTGGCTATTTGCAGTTCGCGACTGGCGCAGGCAGGACGGGCCAGGCATTGTATGGGAAACGGATAGAGTGGCGGCATTTGCTATTCTCGTAACGCACAGGCTATGTTCCATTGTCACATTGTGCCTGCTAATACGCTAAAAGCCTATCTGTGTTGAGATCTGCGCGCGGAATATTGCCGCGCCCGGGATTCAAGTCGGCGTAACGAGGTTACGTCGAAAGAGACAATTGCGAGTTAATGACTACGTAATTGAACGGCAGTCGATGGGCGGAGAGCGCCGGGACGAAGCCAAAGGAGATTGATCCCAGGACGAAGACGGATTTTCGGCGCGGAACGGATTAACCCATGGCCCGTGCAGAGCCCGACAACAGACAATGCCGTGGAATAATTCAAGAGAGGAAGCGGGAGAGAAATCTATGCTTACAAATCCGCTGTTGAGTAGTTTCATTCATTAAACTTCAAACAACTGGGATTAATCAATAGTTACATTTGAGTTACAAAAGAGACAGATTGCATACGATGATTCCAACAATGACTTATGTACACCTATATCGCCTTTCTACCCCTACCATTAATATCTGCAACCTCTCAGTGATAAAACCTTATTTCTTCCTGAGGGTATATCACTGTCAAATGGATATAATATACAATGTTATATGATTCTATTTAGAAGAATTTTTCTAAATAATTTTACAGTAAGTATTGATGAGCTGAAGTTTGTACCTTCATTTTTTCTTGCTTTCCCTTTTCGATTTTACTACTCACAGTTAGATATAGGTTTCGTAAGCACTTTTATGAAACATAGAGGTTACAGTAAGTACCCAAGTGAAAGAAGTCAATCTGCGTGCTCCGATCTCCTTGTATGTTACTTTCTGTAGATTTGCGAGTTACATAAGTGAAGGAGGAGAGACGAAGAACGGCGAGATCATGCGTGTCTTAAAGTGCTAACAAACGCGACATTTCCCCGAGAAATATCGTCGTCCTTATAATTCCGTTTTGCGCGCCCGTAATTACGGGAGATTAAAATAATTGAATCCACCGACCCAGTCGCTCGAGCGAGGCCTTCTTGCGTGCGTCGCCGAGAAACGGAGCGATCACTTTTACGCTCGTTGCGATATCGTGTTCAGGCGAGTCGTCGGTGTGCCTGGCGGTAAAGAAAGTCAGGCTTCCCTTAATTCCACCGGCTCGCGTGCGTCGTCGAACCGCAACCTGCCCCAAATTCCACCGTTTCACGAAAGACAACGAAAGAGGAGAGCGAGGGATTGAGAAGAAGATAGGGCAGACACAGGAATATTACCAGAATCCATAATCGCGGCAGATATTCGAGTTACATACGCGTGACGCGTCACGTAAAGATGTTTTCTGCGGGATAAAAGATAAAACAGGGGGAAAAAGAGCGTCGGTGCAGGGGGAGGGATATCCTTTGGAGTGGTTCTTTACGGACGGACGAGCGGTTGACGAGAGCGTGCAAATTTTTTTAACGACGCCCAAAGCCTCGGAAAAGCGCGCCAGCAACCGACGCGATTATGAAAATTTTCTTTGACAAATACTGTCTTGCTCCCCCTTCGCTGTCGCCCTGTGCATTTTTAACCGTCGAGGGTATAATTATGTCGTTTCTGGGCGGAGAAGTTCCGAGGCCAGGCGACATCAAACGAAATTTTCCCGTTGGAGGGAAACCTCGATGCTGGAAACTCCTTAACGGTCGATGAATTTATGCAAATACTGAGAAACATTTAGCTGCAAATGCAGGGGATATTTTTCGATGTTTCCGTGCCTAACTGCGTTAGCAGAAGGATTCAACGAGGATTTCCCCCATCGATCCAGTGCTCTCGCTACATGCTTGCTTTTTTATTTAGCAGTGCAACCTTATTTAATCCCAGGACGGGGGACGATATTGCTCGTCAGGGAAGATTGTCGTTTTTATCCCTCGACCGCGGAAACAGCCATACGGACGTCTTCTTTTCCGCTAATGCGAGCACTTGGAGAGCTGGCAGTGTCCTCACATCGATAGTCACGTTTCTCGTTCGCGAACCACGAAACGGGCAGAAAAAGAATCGTATAACGGCTCATCGGGGGCTTTTTAGGAGAGCTCTGGACATCTAGGGGATATCAGTGCGGGTTTATCATGAACAATACGAGATAAAGCAGGTCGAACTGCTCGCAATAAATTCGTACCGAGCTCCGAGATATTTCATAAGGGAGGAATCCATCAATAACGCCGAGTCGAGGGGTGTGTGTGCGTGTGCGCGATCCAGGGTAGCCAGCAGAGACGAGAGTGTAGTGGTAGCGGTGGTGACGGGTGCCGTAGGAAAAGCCCGCAGTTCGCAGCAATAAATAATGCGATAAAACACGACTCAGCCATAGAGGGTGGCAGAATTTCGTCGAGGAGATGTTCACGGTGCCCTGCTACCCGCCGACCCCTTCCCTCTTTGAAGTTCCGCCTTACCTATGAAGGTATTTCCGGCTCTCATCGCTTCCTACATCAGCCAGGAAAAGCCACTTTGTCGAAGGCGACCCGTCTCCTAGCCAGACAAACTCGATTATGCTCGTGAGTACGCCATAAATGAATTTCATCGGTAAGACAATGTTCCTCGGTTTATGTAATTTACAGTGGAACCCCCTGCCGACGTGATTTCGCCCGATGCATCTCGCCAATATACCAGCCACCGAGCATTCCTTTTATTAACTGGAGAATACACCCCTCGAGAAGAAATTTCATCTCTGGACCGGGAGGGATGTAACAAGGGTTTGATCCCAGCGAGGCTTGTTAACCCCTTGCTTTGTGATTTTTTTAGGCCGCATGAAACTAATTGATGGGTGAATAATTCTAGCTTCTTAATTCTACGATTTCTGTTTGGTACATAAAATTGAGAATGTAAAGGTGTCCATTTTGACCCTTAACATGATCGAAATCAAATTTTCAAATTCAAAGTTTCAAATTCAAATTTTCAAATTCAAATTTTCAAATTCAAATTTTCAAATTTAAATTTTCAAATATTCAAATTTCCAATTTTTCATTTATTGAAATATTTAAATCTTGATTTCGTAAAGTGCTGCGATCGGGAAGATGCTAGTTAAGGATTCAGAATAGCGAAGAAACCGCAACCAAAGAGCAACCAGAAACTATTTAGGTACACAACAGACTCCAATAAGAAAACTCCATAAAACAACCCCCATTTAAAATTCGATCTCCACTTGAAGTTCGTGGCTCGAAGTTCGTATCGAGTCATCTCACCCCGAGCGAAAGAATCGCACTCGAAGGAGCCAGCGCCGCGTTAAAGTGGCTGCGAGCCTGTTTCCCGAGGAACTCCTCGAATACCGCGGAAAGGTTTCCCTTGTTTCTCCGGGAAAGTCGATGAATTATCGTCCACCTATAATGTTCGCTTGGCTTTCAACCCCGGTTTCCGGCGGCGGCTCCTCCTTCTGGTGCAAGGGGTGCCATGGTAGTTCTGGTGGCGCAGTTGCCTGGAGAAAGCATATTCATAAAACCGCCGAAGCAAAACCGCTTTATATCTCGAGGCTCGCCAGTTTCGCCCCTCATGCCAGCGAGGGGGTGTACGACGAGTCGAGTGGAGGGCGGCGGTGGGTCGAATTTATTAGCACTAAGCCGCGAGAAACGGCCGGTGCCAATCACGAATTACGTCCAATAACCGGAATTGTAACCGTCCAGCTAGCTAACCAGCAATCCTGACGGCAGGATCGTTACTCGGCAGGGTCCTACCGTTATCTTACTCCGTATAAACGTTAATAACGACGCGTGGCCGTGGAGAGCGACGTATATTCAGCTTTGACAATACGGAGAATTACTATGCGGCTGTGGTGGGACGGGGTGGCGGTTTACTTGGATATGCAATGCCATTTGCTCGTGACACGCGTTACGACTCGCTGTTACGTTTATGCCTGGACATAAAAATGCCTGCCGAACAGTGGATGCCGGACGTACGTACCGACGATCGAGTTCGTGGCTTCCTCGAATTTCCCTCGTCGTTCCCTGACGCATTCCTCGGGGACAGTTTCCCTGATCGTCGAGGAAATCGTGGCCGAAAATGAGAGATACTCTGATACCAATTTCGACACAGTTTCGAACAAATTGTCAGGTATTAATGCTATGAATATAGCAATATGAAATATAGGGTATACAATTACGCTCGGACGCGCGACAGTATACAGAATACATATTCAATCCTACGAGCTCATTAATACCGAAAGTTCGTCTAATTAAATCGTTGCTCAAACGTCATGAAAACCAGCTTTACCGTCCTCGATTTAACAGCAAACCAGATGGGTCGAGAGAGTAGATTATTATTCCAGACGAGACCAATAACCCACAGCGCGCAAATAATTCAGCCACGAGAGCAAACATGATTAATTGAACCGTATCGGGCCGCTCTTGCCGACTCCACGCGAGAGTCGTTCCGATCGGCAGCGTCCCCCTGTTCCACTTTTACGATTTTTAGCTTCCGCCGATTTAACGGCACCTTTAACGATCCTGGCCTCTCGCAGACCCAGTCAAGAGAGAGGAAGAGAGCGGAAGAAAGACACCGCCTTCAACAATACAGGGACTTCGCATATTACCGCGTTACATCTAATCATCATAACCTCTTGTCGGACCAACCAGAGGGCCCGTCGACGATCTGGGATTATAAAAGTTTAATATCTACTGGTTTACGAGTCCACGATACACGCATGAGCGTGTTCCTGCACACGCCTGCCCGAAGTGAATGCGCGTTACGAAGGGATTGTTTCTGAACCTGTAACACAATCCCTCCGATGAATTCACTGCACTGCAGAGAAGGTTACAATACCAGCAGACAGCGGTCCGTGCACGCGCAAACGGATCAGTCGAGTGCACGCGCGCGTCTGCACACCGTCGATAAACGAGCGTGGATGAAACGCGAAACACCGCGAAATCGCCAAGCATGGAACATAACTGGCGAGAGAGCGCGACAGAGTAGAGCAGAGGAGGAATCGAAGGGATGAGGCGAGGGAGCGAATGTTGGAGAGAGAAAGAAGAAGAGATGAAGTAGTTGGGGCGGCGAGGGTGCGCGGGGGAGGGAGATAAACATAGACAGTTCGGTTAGTTTGGATTTAGTTTCGAGTTTACGTTCCCCAGGCTTCCTGAGTTAACCGAGCACGTAAACGCAACCGTTCCGGCCACCGACTGGTTATATTCTATTACACGATAAATATTCTAGCGAGAGACGTACGCGAAGCCCTGCGATCCACCCCCGTTTCATCCCGAATTATGGATACGGCGAATTTAATCACGCGACGATCGATGCGTTTTCGATTCCTCTTTCGCGTGTATCGCCTGATGAAAGCGGCCTCGCGGCCACCTTTTCAAATTTCCACGTTTCGCCATGTCAGGATTAATTTAACTCTTGATTAAAACCTTTCAATCACGCGGCGATGGGTACAAATAACGCCGCCCACGCCGCACCGTGCATCGAATAATATCGAAACGCTAATGAAAGGGATGGTCCATATCGATGAAACGAAAAAACTGTGCTTGAAACCGCTCAGGCGGATTCGCTTCTGTTTCTCCTGCGGAGAAGCAAACATCGACGAGTAGAGCATAATTACAGCTTTGTCACAGGCAGCATTTTTTGCCGATGTGACGTTATTCGAAAGGTTGTTCAGCCCCCGAGACCACTTGGCCACCACTCGAACGAGGAAGACGAAAGACCGAGGGCCTCTACAAGGACTCCTACGCCTCTATCTGCTTTCATCAAAGCAGGATCCATTTCTTTTCTCTTGCTTCGCTTTTCTTTCGACCCCCTCGTGGCCCCGTCTCGCGCGCTTGTATCGGATGTGTCGGGTTTCCAGGCAACTGCTCGCCTCCGCCCTCTCGCGTAATAAAGAGGATAAACAGAAGGAGACGTGACCCTGTGAAGGCAAGCCCGAGAGAAAAGGTGTAAGATTACGCCCTTATC
Source organism: Calliopsis andreniformis (assembly GCF_051401765.1). Classification (NCBI taxonomy): domain Eukaryota; kingdom Metazoa; phylum Arthropoda; class Insecta; order Hymenoptera; family Andrenidae; genus Calliopsis; species Calliopsis andreniformis. The sequence continues at coordinate 19,351,927 of NC_135067.1, read as the reverse complement.
GGCGCTGGCCTCTCCGTCTACCGCTACCCTATAGCTAGCCTTTCGGTTATTTGTCCCGTGTCGTGCTTTCGATTGCTACTCCCCCTTCTGACGCCCCGTTTGACCCAATTTCCCCTCAATTTGCCCGTAAATAAATGAGCAGGCAAACATTAAATGAATCAAGACATTTATTTGGTCACGAAAAAGAATTCGATGTCATTAGAGGCACAGGGAATGGAGTTCCGTTCCGTCTGGCTTCCCCCTTTAGCCTTTTTTATTTCGTCACGATATACGACCGTTTCCGTGGACGAAAATCGAGCTTCCAGATACATTTTATCTAAATTGTCCTAATCTACCGTCCTGGGCAATCGCGTGGCAAGGATCGACGAGTGCTCTTTGCAGGGTGCAATTTATATCCACGCGACAGTCCCAATTCTTGCGTCTATAATAAAGGGAAAACCAATGGTAAATACTGAGCACACAAGTGCGCAAAAATTGTCATCATTTTGAACCCCAAGGTATACTAAAGTTATGCTTGACATCTCTACTACCCTTCACATATTGACATGTTTGAATTTTCAAATTTTCAAATTTTTAATTTTTAAATATTCAAAATTTTGAATTTTCAAAATTCAAAATTCAAAATTCAAAAGTATCAGCACATCTGTGGTAGCTTTCATGAAAAAATAAAAGCAACGAAAACTGGATGACTACAAACCATCCTATGCTACTTTCAATTTCTCCCGACTCCTCAGGCTACAAGTAACGCAACATTTTAGCCTCTCTAAAACCCGTGCGCACATTTACGGAAGAAATCACAGTTCTACCAACCTCTGCCGTCGTTCCCCTCTCACTCCAAAGCAACGAAAAGAATTATGTTGCGCCGGGAGTCGAATAATCCTGCAGCAAAGTGATACGGGCCGCTTTGCATTCGAATGCTCACGCCGCTATGTGCCATTACAGGCGGAAAGAGGAACGAGAACTGCCTAAGAGAAGGGAAAGAACGAGAGAAAAATCAGAGTCGACGATTTGCGCCCACGGGGCGCAGGATCGTCATTAGACCTTAGCGGCATTTGCATGAAGAGGAAACGACGCTCCGAGTTTCCGTGGACTCTCGGTTTAACATATTCCATGCGTAAAGTCGTGCCCGGGCGCGCGGAGAAGTTGCTCGTTTTACGAGCGTCGATACCGGAAAATCATTGATTACAGACGAAGGAACTCGGAACTGGCGGAACCGCGACGCGGGAGGAACATTTCCAAACGCGCACGTTTTCACCCGAGGACACGGAGTTATTGTTGGAAATAGTTCCAGATAGTTTACCGTCTCTGTACATCGGCAGACAGCTCTCGATTGAACGTCTGTCGCTTTGATCTTCCACGCTTCCATCGTTCGGAGCGTCCCTCTTCCCTTTGGGGATCCTCCTCCTTGAGACTGTTTGCTAAACAAAATACATCGAGAAGTCGGTAAATATCCGCGTTACCAATTCCGGAGCACCTTTTTTCCTATCTGTTTAAGGGAGACGGAGTGCCCAATGTCGATTCTGATTGAACTTGACGTACGTATTTGTTGGTGAAATTAAAGGCAATACTCTTTTCTTGGGTTTCAGGAGACTGAAATTCAATTCAAATAATATATCTAGTACTTGGAGCAGACCATGTAAGGCTTCAGAGGTTGCTTGCAATTAGTTTTATTTTGAAAATACGTCAAGTCGCACGGGAGTCCCACACACTTCATGGTTATATTCCTCGTTAAGAACGTAACCACGGAAGGAACGCGAACGAGTCCCAGGTCGCGAGGTATTGACCTACTGAGCCAACCCTTCACGTGGCTGCTCGCTGCGTATCATCCCTTCGTTCATTATTTACACCCTCGCAGCGAGGCGAGGCTCGTATGTGAAGCAACGACCCTCGGCGAAGGAACCAAGAACTGGGGGTGTGCCGCACTTAATTCTTCTTGTCTTTTCAACCCCGTTCCCAAGCAAGTGGGCCACTGGGCTGCTGAAGGTACTCGAGCGCGGGCTGCTCAGCGGAACAACGGGCCTTGACGATTCTGATGAATAATAAAAGCTTGCTGCGAGCCAGTGAATCGGTGAATGCGAGTAAAAGAAAGCTCTACTTCAGAGACACGCAATCTACGCTATTGATTTCCCCTGAAGAACACTTCATCCACGAAACACTCGTCGACTGACAATTTTCAATTTATGAGCACCCACTCGAGCACCCGAAATTTACAACCAAGACAAACGAAACAGTTCAACGACCCTCCACGAGGAGACATCACGTGCGACAAGGTAGACAGTATAAAAATTGCAGTCAGGCAGAAAGTTAACGCCCCTAACACGTGCACTTCCGGCAGCGCAGGATCGCAACCAAGTTTAACCCGCTCCGACCTGTTCCAACACGCCCATACTAGCACCAACTCGTGCATAGCTGCTCGCTCCCGTTTCAGAGCACGAAAAGAAGGGAAAGAATCGCGAGGAGCCCGCGCGGGGGTGGAAGGTAAGCCACCCGCGGCGAAGCGACTCCGTTTGCCCCTTAGTTGGACTAATTTAAATATCAGTTCGGCAAGGGCGGCTTGTAAATCTATCAGCCGTGCAGAAATTTATGGGCGAGGCGCGTATGGATGTTTTATTTAGTAGCTCCTCGCATCGCACTCGGTTTGGGTTAGGCACCGTGTATATAAGGTGCTTCATGAATAAAATATCACTGCTAATGCCCGGAGGCCGGGCGACGCGTTTTTCTCCCCGAAAGATGCGTCGCGCGGGCAAACGCGACGAGAAAAAAGGAGCAGAGAAACGCACGATCGCGACACATCGTTCAGCATCGGGGAAACGATCGTAAATAACCGCCCGAAAGTATATTCGGCCTTTCTGTTCGCTCGACACTCGTGTGTTTCCAGAGGGTGGTCATCCAGGACCCACTACCAAAATCTTGAACCTAGGCAGAGCCGAAACCCGTTACAGGGAGCGGAATCGAACATTGGTTACACTTCAATCGAATTAATCCGCGCTCAGTCGGCCGAGGTCGACGATAATCTGCTTAGCGGAGGATCAAATGAGCGAGGAGAATTAATTCCACGCTTAAGTCCTCCTCTTAATCTCAGTTAACGCTTCCGAACAATCCGTGCTACTCTTCCTGATCTCATTCGGTTAACCATTTTCTGCCCACCATCCTGTTAAATATTTTGAGTCTCCTTATATAAAAAGAGCAGCAGAGAACACGGGTCCACTGGCTTACCACGAGTACTTCTCAGCAAGGAACCAATCTGCATTTTATTATTTCTACCGTGCCAGTGGTTAAGTACCCTGGACCCCCCTCGATCCTGGGAGCATTTTTCGACTACCGTCGGAGGCAGGAAGTCGAGCGGCGAGCGGATACGGGCACCATTTGCATTCGCGGTTGTAAAGAAGGCGAAAAGCGATCGGCTCTCTCTACGCTCACAGGCTCCGATAATAAAGACAGCCCGAAGGATAAAGCGACCCTTTTCTCGACGAAAACTCCTCGAGGGGACCGCGAGCTTATGCTTCGAATAAAGCTTGAGGGAAAAGGTATCGAGCACGACACACCAGCCGACTTTTATTTCGCGGCGTCGGGAATTTTCCGTCGTTCCCGCGGAGGCCTTTATCTTTACAGTCGGGGCTGTTCGACGAGCCACCAGCTTCTCCTGGCGAACTAATTTCCTCCTCGCATTCGATTTTCATGGGCGGTTCGTAACTCTCCGCGATCCAATGCGAGCCACAATCAGCCCCTGACTCCCGTTTACGGCAAGCAACTTTATTTCGCCGCACATATAATATTTATCTGGCGTTATCACTTACGAGGTCGTTACTAGACACGGTAGAATTTTCATCGTTGTCTTACACGCGCTCCTGCACCTTGTGCTCGCTTTCCTAGTAGCCAGCTTTTCGGATCGTTAGCCAATCCGCCGACTTAGATTACCGCGTGTACCGTTAATTACATGATTTATCGCCGCCTCGTAAAAGAGCGCTCCACGCTAGGTCGTGATCCCTCATTAAAGTCCTAACCGAGCGTGCGCGCCGACCGTAAGTGTACGATTTACGTAATAGCTAACTGTGATACGCGCCAGCCGACCTATTGACACGGTACAGAGAGGCCTGCGAGCCGACAGCAACGGGAGAAGGCTAATGAATATTGTCATGCGTAACGAAGACGCTCACTCGCGGCTACAATCGATTCCAGCACGCTGCCTATTACGCCGCGCGAGTAATTTCGCGAGCAAAACCAGACATTGCCACATGTTGCGCACGGAGTCAGCAAAGATGAAAGGTTTGCTGGATTTTCGCATTTGTTTCCTGGTGCTTTGATCGCTGGGGGTGATTCTGCTTGATGGTGGGTCTGACGTGTGTCATCATCGCTATTTCGAATACAAATAGCAAGCCATTCGGGGGGTAAATTGGTGGTAATGCTGGATAACTTAAAATTTCACGTCCTCCTTCTATTATTAGAATATTTTCAATTGCATGGAGTTAGGAGTAAGATGAAAATAAGCTGAAGTATTCTTAGCAGAATCTGTTTCACCGCAATTTTCGCTCGTATCTGCATTTTATATCGAACACTTCATCCACCACGTCTCTTTTACGATTCCTTCGCGTCGTAAGAAGCACGGGTTCGAGCAGCTGGGCTGTGACTGACAGCCAGACCGAACCGCGGGAAATAAATATGGCAAAAATATGCCGAAGAAATGCAAACAATTCGAGGCAGGGTCTTTCTGCGGTCGGAAGGGGGCTCGGCCTTTCTTCCTGAGGCCACGACGACCGCGAAAGTGCCGTCTAAACCCCACGGTTATTATTTTCTGTTTTATTGGCAGCCACGAGTATAAATACGCGCACGCACACGCGCACTTTCGCCTAACGTCATCGTAAAAAACGGCCAAGGTTTATGCGATCAACCGACGAGAAAGGGATCGCTCGTAATTTGCAAATTCGAGGGAAAAACGATGACGAACGAGTCGGTGGAAGAATGATCGGCAATGTCTATAGTTTACAGCTTTTCCGCGAGTGGAGCTTACGCCAGTAATTAGGTCAGACGGATCGTTAGCTTGTCCCTGTATTAACGACGATCGTAAATTCGTCCCAATAGCGTGTCCCAACGATCGTTCTAATTACTCGTTTCCGGGCCCACCGAGCACCACTCGACCGACCCATCAAATTCCTTCGTTTACCAGTTTATCGCTGAAATCTGCATGTAAATTGATTCACAGTAATTGTCTAGCAAAGGGATTCACGACGAAAAACAGATGACTTTTTAATGGATTATGCGTGCTAGGTGAAATGCAGATTTCTCAAGCTCACACTTCTGATGAGACGAATTATACAGTTTAATACCTAATTTTCACTATTGGCTTGTGTCTCTCCTTGAGACTTGATAATTTTCAAATATTCAAATTTTTAAATTTTCAAATACTCAAGTTTTAAAATGTTCAAATATTCAACTTTTCAAATATTCAAATATTTAAATTTTTCAATTCTCGAATTTTCCAATATTTAAATATTCAAATAGATGTCTACACCTTTCGCCTGAAATTTGTTCCTCACCAAACGATTCCTGAGTCGGTATAGTAATCCAAGGGACCAATCAAGAGAGATGCTTTCCTGAAGGGCCTAATATTCCACGATTGCCGCCTACAATGAAAAACCCACGACGATGAAAATGACGTGCGGAAAGGTGGAATCGGCTTCGAAGAATAGGTGCTTAACGGCTCGCGAACCATATAAGAAGGTCCGTCGCGCACCTTAGCTGAGTCAGCGTAAGAATAAAACGGATTTACCATCGGGGCCGTTACTAGCAGCATTAAATAAAGAAATATAGCCCCGCGCTTTCGTCCACCGTCGCACCACCACAGGTCTCTAAGCATTCGCGCGTTAGCACTAAACTATATTACAACCGCAAGAACGCCGAGACCGCCGACACCAGTTCTCACACCGAGCCGAGTTGCGCGCCGTTTCGTCCACACCGCCAGCATGACGGATGCCTTTACGAGGCCGTGATTTATTTTATTATTGGCGGTCGAGGGCGTTATAATCCTCGACTGGGAAATGAAGCGATTTACGAAGACCTCTGGAACCGCACGCTTTCTCTCTCGCCCCCTGTGTTTCGACACAGCTCGGTTCGTGCCACACACGCGTAGAAATTCGATCGAACCACCTCCGCATCCGCGGCCTTTATAGATGGCGCCATCCTCTTCCCGTTCTTTATCGTCGCGAATCGAAATTACTGCTATCGTAAAACCGACGTGTATACGCGACTCCAGGCAAGCATTCTTTCAGGAACCGTACCAATACCGCGTCGTAACTGACAGCTTTTTCCCTGCCGTTCCTCTCTAAATCGAAATAACCATCTCCATCCGGCCATTCACGTACTCACCGATACACTCCTCCGATTCTTTTCGCACCTGCCTGCGCGATCCGTTTTTACGGTGCGTTTCACGCCGCCGACGATCATTCCCTGTCCCTTTACGGTGCAATTTGCCATTGCGCTCGAGGCTCGACGCGAGTCGCGAAGAAAATGGGAAACGGCAGCGTGTTTTATTCAAAGGCCAGGGCCAGAGCGCCGCCCAAGACGAAGTTTACTCGTTACGTCTCCAGCAGAGGCATTGGCGGTCCATTCTGCGCGTTAATTTCACTCGCTGAATGGTAATGAGTCCCCAGGACCCACAGGCCGCAACAAGTTTTCGTGATAATCGATGCGGCAGTTGAACGGGCGCGGAAACTTCCAGGCGGATTCTCGTTATGGAAATTGGAGGAAGCCTTGGCGCGGAACACCAGCCGAGTATAACGAAGAGAAAATCGAGGGGCGCGAGGGGATGTAAGTAAAGATGAGCAGAGGCGCGGGGCGGAAAGTAGAGTGAGAGCAATCACGGCAGTTTCGCGGGCTGCCAGCTCACGAGGCTTCGAGGGACGAGAAAGAAAGCGCGAGAGGGAGAGGGTAAGGAAGCAGAGGCCTCTCGCGGGTTGCCTTTCGCGACGCCGAGATTGGCGAAACGACTGGGGTGGTGTAAGTGCGCGAGCTTCCTTTCTCGGCCGCGAGATCCTTTCGGTATCCTTCGGTTCCTCGTTTTAATTTTCTTCGCGGCTTGATTTCACCCTGGCTGCCCCTCCTGCCCCTCCCGCGCCCCTCTGACTTACCGAAAGCAACCCCCGAGAGCCTGAGCGCTCTGGCTCCTCGCTGCGCCTCTGTCACCCCACTGTCGTCGTCGTCTCTCAAGGAGTGTAAAGTCTCGGCACCCTCGGCTTAAAAAATTGATCCGATATCTCGCCGTGTTGGCCCCGCAATCCCGTGGGGACTAAAAGGGACAATGCCGTGAGACGAAATACGAGGAGGGAGGTGGGGCAGCTCTGTTCCGCAGAGAAAACCAGGGACGAGGGGGGTGGGGCCGGTAAGACGACGAGCAGGGATGGTCCTACAGTGAATATATCCGACAACCACCCCGAAAAACTTCGGGACACCTCGGTCTTTTCCCTTTCGCCTCTTCTCCTTTCTTCACCGCGCGCCGTGTCGACGATGTCGTCGTGGTCCTTCCATCAGGATCCAAATAAAAATGTTTTACGCCGTCCCTCTTTCTTGGCCGCAGCACTTATATTTACCACGATGAAAGATGTCCTTTATGCTTCACGCCGGTGCGACTCGTGGTACTACCAGGATATTGAAACGAAAACGTCTGAAGAGTCTCCTCACAATACGCCTCGATTTTCTGGGAATGATTGTCTTCGTTCTCGCTGCTCCCGACACTCGATTCACCGACGAATTGTTCGGGAATTATCAACCTTCGACGCAAATTTTCTCCCCACGTCCTCAGAGAGAGCCGGGCGAAGTTTCATCTTCTCGGCGCACACGGAAAATCGACCCTATCAAAACTAATATAACTTTATCGGTGGAAGATCCTAAATACCGACTACGACCCGGTCATGTTATGAATACAAACATTACACCCGCAATATTCGAGCAAGTTACGATCGAACTGCTACGACTCCCGAGGCTCTTACCGGAACATAGCCGCCCCTGACCCGGACATTATGCAATATCCTTCCTACTCCAAAGTCTTCGAGCATCGACAACATCCTCGGATGTGCGGAGGACGTCGTGATCGTCTCGACTAGATCCACCTTAAGTGCTCTCCTCGGCTGGAACGCGGTCGAGTTCTCGGCTTCGTGAGAGCTGCGAGGGCGAGAAAGGCCGAGAATATCGTCCGAATTTCCGTTCGACGAGGACGTCGACCGACGAGCTTTCCACGGGGACACTCTCATCGCCTGAAAACGGCGCAACATTGTTCGGGAACGAGGCTCTCCCCCCGCTCGCCGCTTACGCTTTAATACCAGCGAAGCGAGAGCTGACTGGGCGAACAAAGAGAAAGTGAAGGGGGAAGAGAGACAAGGAGAAGTCGCATTAAAGGAACTCGACACGGTGTGTGTCGTGCGCGGGGGTCTTGGGTCGGTAACCCTGGTCTCCTCGGCTGATCCTAACCTAACCCAAGGAAGTAATATCGCCGTCGTCTTGCCAGTCGTCTAGATTGCCCGACTCGTAAGTTACGTCGCGTAAAACTGCTTGTAAAGGCAGGACTTCGGTGAAACAAAACTTCGTATTCCGCGAGCGAGCGCGGTCGCCTGGCTGGGCGACTGTGTGCGTTCGACCGCGCGTATGGACACGTACGCGGGGGGCTATAAACGCGGATCCGCGAGCGAGCACACACGGACGACTGCACGGTTAGATAAGCGCGATTGTGTGTCAGCGCGAACGGGTTCCGAACTTGGACGGCAAACACGGACGACGATGGCTCGCCTGTGTGCGCTATCTCCCGTATGACGATTCGAAGAGAGCACAGCGCGGGCGAAAACCGAGCAGCGGTACGCAAATAAACGCAAGGAAGAGAGGACTCGCGTGTGTGGGTTAGTTAAATATATGAACGGTCGTTCGCACGAAAAAGCCCGCGTTTGTTGCGTGCGAGACCGCAGCGTTTGTGTGCTGGTGACCGATCGAATAAATACACGGATAGAGATCTGACTTTATGCAAGTGCGCGGGACAACGCGCCGGCCCGTGTGGATGGACTGAAACGCGAATGGGCTCTCTCGCGAAACTCCGAGCTTTTTCGCCGGGTGGTCGTTCCCCGGGCGGTTCGCGATATCCGGGGGACTGGGAAATTAAAATAGAGCAGGCGGAAAGAAAGTTGCGAAAGAGCATGGCTCGTGGACGCGTACTTCGAGTTTTATTGAGCCAGAACGACGGCGTCGAGGCGATCTTCGAGGACGCGTCTCCGTGGCAAGCGATGTGGGAGAGATTTTTGACCTAAATCTCGAACGATGTTGACCACGCCGAGCGTCGAATTTCCCTTGCCACGGTTGCGTAATATCTTCACGCGACGAGACTAAAAATATTGCTGTCTCGCAGTGGAAGTCGAACGAAGAACAAAGAGATCCCGAGCGAAATATTTTTCTTATGCAAATAAGAGATCGATTGGAAAAAATTAGCAACTATGCCTTGAAGTATAAAATGCAACAATTACCAGCCATGAGTGGGTGTCTACATGCTGTTCCATCAGGTGTTATCTTTATTACCTCATACGATAAAATGCAGAATTTCTCCATGAGAGTTATCGATATGCCAGGCAATTAACTCATCGACGAAGTAGAAAAAGAGACGAGGGAAATCAGAGGGAGTATAAGATGACAGCCGGCTGGTACCACTTGAGCAAACATACACTCGCCTCGACTCTTACTTAGCACCTTATTTCCATACGATTGCAAAACCTGACGAACGCTCGCTTTTATTCCACCGGGTGGGCGTACACGAGCCGCGCGAGGCGCTCCGAGTCACACACAAGCGCCACGATTTGCTGAATTTTTCTTCAACGTCGGCTCTCCTCCCTTTGTTCCTTCTTTCCTAGCCCTCACAATACTTCACAATAGATCACCGTAACTCCGTGCATTCGTCACCCTATCAACTCTCTTTCCTAACAACAATGAGATAATAACTTAGCCCAAGTAGGAGAACCACGCGTTTCGATGGAACTTCGAAGCGTTTCTGTAGGGATGTATCAGGGGAAACAGGATTCCTCGATTCGGCTCGACTCTAATACAGCTTGATCTCTTTTTGGAAAACGTGATCGGCCAGTGAGTAGATCTAATTAAACGAGTATCTTAAAAACGCTGCCCTGACCCCTCACCCTTCGCAACAATGCCTTATTATATCAGACCGATGAAATGGCGCGGACATAAAAAGAAAAGCATAATTACTGTATAGGGGTTGCCATGGAAGGACCCCTGCGTTACAATACACCAGAAGTGTCCCATGGGAGGCTAGCATAGGGGGCACAGAAGGGAAGATACGAGGCGAGAGTTGATACAGGCCGTTCCCAATCAGAAAAATCGTTTAATTTAATAACCCATCAAAAATATTTTCATCGTACCGAGAAACGGATTAAACGACGAGACGCAGCGTTCCGAAAGGACTGGACGAATCAGCGAAGCGGCAGAGGGAGCGCAACGAGGGAAACGAGAGCCGATAATGCGAGCCGTCTTAAGCTTTTAACGACGGCCAATTATTGCCGATAAGACGGCCACTCGACGCGACCGAGCCGCTAACGAGTCGCTGTTGAAACGTTGCTACCGCGTTCAGTATTTCACGGCGAACCTGGGAAACATGAAGCACGATGCCTTTGCGTCTAACAATAGCCCAAGTAATCGAGTCGCTGACGTCCCTCCCCTGAAAGCGCTCACGATCGACTCGAAGCGCGTTTTTATTCCTTGACGATATGGTGGCATGTCCACGCGCGCAAATGTATCTCGATCAAACGCTGTTTCCAACCGGGAGAGATTAAAATCGCGATTCGAAGCGGCTTTCAGCTGCAGTGTGGGCTCTCAATTAAGGTGCACGCCTACCAATTAACTTAAAAATTAATTACCATCCGGCGAGTGTCCCAATTAAGGCGGGACAATGAGACGAACGAGTCGACGCGGAATCGATCGTAGACGAGTGGCGAGCAGAGAGCGAATAAATAAAAATCGTCACCAGGCCTAGCACGGTTAATGAGCAGATTTAGAATTTTCTCGCGGTCTGGCGATAAGGGGCGGCCCGCCGCTTTTAAAATTCGAAATAATCCTTGTAATTATCAAATCCCACCGGCACTCTATAGAACATCCTTGAAAGGATCCTGACTCCTCATTACTGGCAGCGCGGCCATCAAAAGGACCTCCTTGGCTTGCTTTTCCCTCTGCCTGGCTCCTTTCCCTCTTTTTCTCCTTCGATGGAAAAGAAAATCGTGAAAGGGCTGAGGTGATGAAAAATGAGAGTGACAAATTATGGCACAGCCTACGAATTCGAGGTGGTAAATTCTGGAGAAGCACGAGTTTTAGACTAGCGTAAAGGAAACTGTGAAGCTCAGACGTCTTAATCTACTATTTTACTCAGACAGTAGACAGAGACGTTCGATACGAGCCGAGAGTAGAATAGGACAGCCAGAAGGATTAATTACCGAAGTTTACGAGCGGTCGTGACGCGGCCGAATTACCATGCTAATTTTTCTCGGCTGTTTTCCCGATCTCCGTCACTCTTTACTTGTCCCGACGACTTTATACAACCCTCAAAAGTTCTCATCTCATATTTCATCAGAGTAACGAGATCCCCGAATCTGTGAAAGCTTTCAAAGCCGGACTCTCGATTTTAGCCCACAGTAATGGCTACCTTGTATACTTTCCTTCGAGAGAATCAGCCTAATGGAAGCATTGAGGACAGTATCCCAGCAATATCGAATTCTATGAAAATAAAAAGAGCTGATAACCGAGTTCTCATTTAGAAGTCCTTTGTGGAGACTATAATAAAGCAACCAAGGATTCAATATTAAAAATATTCAATCGCAATCCTCTGACATTCACTCTCAATGCACCTAGCACTCTATCACAACCATCATTAATGAATCAATAGCTACTTCGCCATCGGCGGAAAGCCAGTAAGTGAATCTCCCGCGCGTTCGACGATCAAACGGTGCATTAACGTTTACGATTGACCCGACGATAACGCTGGCCTCTCTCGCTGCTAAATATTGGCCAAGTCGGCTGTATTACCGCTCGGGATAATAGCCAGCAACGCAAATAACAAGGAGTCACCGAAACGCAGCGAGTGGCGCGGCTTCATCCGACTCGATTTTCGACCCACCCCCTCGGCCTGCCTCGACCGCCGTCATCTATTGTTTCTGCCGTACACCCGCATATCCAGCGCGATATATCTTTTCGACCCCCCTTATTGCTGGGGGTAGTTTGTCATGTTAATTTCGCGAAACTCGCGAGGGTGGCCGAGCCGGGCTTTTAACGCACTGCCACCATCGTCCTCTCGTCGTCGCCTCTCTCCCGCCTCAGCTCCTCGCGTCTCGCCGACCAAAGAGAGAGATGCAAATCTGCCCGACGCCGATGAAAGGGTTAACTCGACTGCCGGCCATTAATATGCTAATAGTTTTCGAGTCTCGCGAATCCGGCTTATGAGAGTGATTATCGCCGCGTAATGACCCAGAAACGGTTTTTCCGGAAGGGTGGCCGACTCTCCTCTCGCGGGCGACTGCGCGCGAAACGCACTGCTCGTCGTCTGCGGTTTTTCAACGCGCCGCTTTACGAGCTTCCTCGCCGACCTCTTCGCGCGGAAAATGCACGGGGTGGCACCAATCGCGTGACAGTACGTGTTGATTACGTATAAACACGTGTGAATACTAGGAACAGAATAATAGATTGAAATTTTATTGGTACGTTTGGATACTTCAACCTTTTATTGTCTTTTATAGTCGTAATATCTGTTAATTAACTCTGGAGTTTAACGTTAATTAAAGCGAGTTGAATAACTAATTTTAATTTTAAAATAAAATGCTAAGTGTAATATACTCGTGTATTTTAGTGTTCCCTCCACTTCTATTACTTTGCTTTTACGAGACTGACGACGACAACGAACTCGGTAGTTATTACGTGTCCCTAAACCCTTCCGTACACGATCCACAGAAGGTGGAAGCGAAGGATACCCTGTTATTATAACCTTCCCCCCTACCCTTACATCCTCGTACGCGACGAAAGCCCATGTCCCGCATTTATCGAGCGATCGTACGCGTCAGGGGCTTCGACTGTCGATGTTTCTGATCGGTTACAAGGTAGTTGTTAGATTATCTAAATTTCTGTCTCAACTCGGCCGCGGTTGGGCGGTGCTAGATCGTTAACGACGAGCAAACGAGCATCCGTCATGCTTGGTTAGAAAATGAAATATGTTCCTGTCCTTCGCGTACGCGCGTGCAGAACGACGTCGCCGCGTGATAGACCGATGCGGGTAGTGATAAAAATCCAGTGGGCTAGGAGTATCCGATTATAGGGCGACACGTGCGTGATGCACAGTGGTTCGACCGAAGTATCCCTAACTTCGTACGAGCGTCGAACATCCACTCGTTAAGCCGAACGCTTCACACGCTAGAGTTCGTTACTGCCTGTAAAATTTCTCGTTAACGAACGTTCGGGGTAGAAGTATTAATCCCGTGAGTTTAACTTTCGATGCTGTACCGAAGCTTTTTTAACTTTTTTATCGAGAAATCGCGAATACGCTTTACTGCCAGTATCGTAAAGGGACCGCTATTTTCGCTTAACTTTCGAATAGCAATTTCCTCGATGCACTTTTCAACCCTACCAAAATTTTCTGTTACCTTGTTACGGAACTTACGATCGATGCTAGCGACCTCGTTAGAATGGGCTGTAAAATTTCGTCATCGAATGAATCGTCAATCTCCCGATTCTGGAATAGCGTTCAGCGATATATCCCGGTGGAGAAATGTCGTTTATTCGTTTACAATGCCAGTTTTAGGAATCGTTACAAAGTTAACGGGGCGGAAGGAATTTCCAGAATTTTTGAACGTAAATACCGAATGTTTATGGATGTCAATCAAAGTTTAAAACCTATTGTACACTATTGCAGATCTACTTTTCATTATATAAATATATAAAACATTGCAACTTAGTCAGTCAACGTGATACTTATTGTAGCTATTGCAACTCCACAGCGCAAAGGGCTTGAACCGACGCATGATCTCGTTAAAGGACCTGCAGAACGATTAATCAAGAGTCGCAATTTCACACGACAAGGCTGACGTTTGATCGATCACGTATGAAAGAGTCCTCCTCTCGCGTCAAAGGCAGCAACCGCTCTACGTGCATCAAGGAATGCATTTCGCGTTACAGCGGCGAACCCTTCCGAGAGTGGCAATCTTGGAAACTCGTAAAACCGAATCAAATTCTCGCTTTAATCCGACGGATGATTAAACCCCGCTTTACTGCCTCTGCAACGGTGCCACGACGCTCCGTGAAATCGCATCACAGGTCGCGCGCGCGATCCGTTTCATCCACTTGGTTACATCGGGAGCGACACGATTTTCATCGTAACCGCCCTCGGTGAAAAGCACAGCTAGGGGAAAGATTTAAGCGCGTGTTTCTTGCGCGATGAAACTTAATACCAGGCGTCCCACATAGAACGAAGGCGTTGCAGAAGCGCGTAACGATCATCACCTTCTCCTAGAACAGCGAACGTCCGCCGTTAAAGCGTGATTCCGCGAGGCATGAATTCTGAAATAGATACTCGAAAGGAGAGGGCAGCGACGAGGGAAACGCGACACTCGCTGCGCATAAGTTGCCTATCTTCCCGCGACACTCGGCACCGGCTTTACGCGTCGCTCATAAACGCGAATTAATTTCAATCGTGCCATGCGCGCGGACCTACGCGGTTACGTGTGTAATTCGACGGAGCCGCGTGTGGTGGAGCGTACGTGCGGCCCGAGCCGAGGGGAGGCCAAACATAAAACAATAATGGCGAAGCATAAACGACGGAGCACTTAACACTTGGCACTTAAACAACTGGCAAATTGCTCCCTTGTCAGTCTGGCCTTAACCGAGAATTTAGGTGCTGGAACTTGACGAACGACCTGGCCCACGAAATCGAAATCGTTATCGGAGAGACCGTCGAGGAACATCAGAGTTTATGAGACCGAGACCCATCTCGGACCCCAGTCCGTCTCTGATCAAAATCTACCTAAAGAAGAGGTCAGAGCAATACTAGCTCTCCGTCATCCAGTACAGAAAAGATTGATGTTCCTAAGCATTTAATAAATTTCCCTGCGAAACCCTAGGAAACCAGCATCACCTCGCATCCCCTGCACAAGATATTCACACGAGAACCGCAAATCCCCAATCTCCCGCGTCACGAAAACACTCGCGAGCCGTTCCATTCACGAAATGAAAGGGATCCTCGCGGTTGTGGTCCATTTTAAATTCACGTATGCACCGTGGCCAGCGAATAGGAAAATTCGTAGAATCCGGCCGAGATCAGGGGTCTTCGTATTACCCGGGAAAAAGCTATCGGGCGAAATCTGCCCGATAAATTTCTCCTTTCATAAGAAGTAATGAAAGTCAAATAGTGGTTTGGCACCCCGGGTGGCTTCGAGCGTTTTCGGGGATGTCGAAGGGCAAGGGTGTGGACGAGGGGGGCGCGGAGGGCGGGGGCATATGGTGTCCTCGCTGTTAAACGGGGTATCGTGCGCGATGGCCCCGAGTAACCGCCCTTATTATCGCCAGACAAGCCGAATCGACGCTGGGGTGGAGCGGGCTTTTTAATTTTACAGTATCCCCATAAAATATTCGCCATAACAATAAAAGTAGACGGAGCTAAGCCGTGATTTGCGAGCGCGCGATATTGCCCTGCGTATCCCCGAAACTTTCCCCTCTCCTGGCGCTCTGAACGACACTCGTCGGTTTCGAAGGAGATCTCGAAAGAGCGCGTAATCGGTAACGAGCGTCCCTTCAGGCGTAATCGATGGGTCGTTCGAGGGTAGCGAACACCTATCGCGATGAATCGCGCGCGGACTTGACAGCGAACGAACGGCGAACATCCGGCGGATTACGAAAAGCGCGAAACAACCCTGCGCCAACTGATCAAACAAACTGGGGAACCCACCGATCGAGTTATTTATACGATTGCATGGTCGTCGATATTTTTTTGTACCCGAAAAGGGTATGAAAATTTCAGTATGTGAATCGTGATTGGTATACGCGACCTTCGATCGAATAGAAATCTATTTCTGCGGCTTGTTATTCCGCGCCTCGCGGACCCGTTACGCTGAATAATCAGAGAAATAGAGAGCAATCCGCTTTTATTAGATTATTCCTTTTGAAGCTTGCTCGCTCCGTAGCCGGTAAGAGCTGCGCTTTTTTGGTATCAATCTGGAAATCGAACAACTGTTAGTTCGATCTGTTATAAACCAACGCTGCCCATAACTCGGTTACCAAATATCGACGTTGCGAATTGTCCTCTTTTTCCTCTTCCTCTCACAGTTTTTCATCAAGAGTTGTACGCTCGCTTTATGCCAGGTTTACAATCCTAAATAATAGAGCTACAAATTTCATTTGCGGCCACGAGAGGGAATTGCGAGGATACAGCACGATGACCTAAAGATGTCGAAGGGAGAAAAAGGTTGACGAGAAAGGAGTAACGGGAAGATCATAAAATCTACGCTCGCGTAGAAAGAGAAGAGAGACGAACTGCGTCGGTATTACAGACAATGGTGCAGGAACTTCGTTGGTAAGAGCCAGGACGAATCCACAGAACGTGTAGTAACCAGTGATTACGCGATGGACGCAGAACGAACGGCGAAACCGTTCAACGAGCGAGCTCGAGCGACGGGTAAACCGTTTTCCAGACGCGCATTACGCGGAGCCTCTGCGCCAGGCCTCGAACGAGGAAATAAAACAAGCTGAGGCTACGATAGCGCTACGCTACTACGACTGCATGTATGCTCGCTTATATACCGCCCCGATAAATGTACAAGATAACGGTACGAAGGTATATCATTATCTCGTAGGCCGAGGCGAGCAAAACCTTCTGCTGCTTGAACCTCCAACCGACCAATGCCACATTCGTACGTAACCCCTGCCAGGACGGTGAATTTTTAATTTTTATTGTCCCGGAACGCGCAACCAGCAAATCCGTCCGGCCGAAGATCCGAAGGCACGATAAGAGTTAATCCTCGACGATCGTCGAGGAGAACGCTCCGGGGACACGCGAGCACTTCCTCCGGCTGACTTTTTAATGCACGCCCTTGGGACGAAACCGTAAAACGCGCGATTAAATCCAAGGATCTGCCTGGGAATTTCTCGTTTTTATTCCGAAGTCGGTCTCAGTCTGCCGGGGTTCGTTATTGGACTCTGAATGAGACAAATGGAGACCTAGTTAACAAATAACTATTACTTGGAATGAGTGAAAAGAGGATGGCCTTGGCTGTCGCCTGCTGGATGATGAAATAGCAAGAATGGATAGTGATACTCCTTAGTAATTTAGTATCGACAGAAATTTATGCTTGCAGAATGTGATATTCGAAAACCATTGCTCGTGGTTCGTATCTTCCTTTCACTGCTCCTAAGTCCTCCGAGAGAATTTAACCTCACCACTCTGAGCTCCAAACGAATACTAGATCACGATAAGCTCGTTCGTCGATGAAAGAGTTGCAAGTAGCAAAGAGAAATGCCTTACAGTGAACGCAAGGTGTCCCCAATGGGTGTAATTTTAGTTCAGCCAGTGCGCTGCTGGAAAGTATTTTGGAGAGTTGCCGCAGTAACTCCCGAACGATCGAGGGACGATTGATGATCCCGGATGAGTGACGAGAGACGTATCGCCTCGTCGAGATACCACGAGGGAGGCTTAAACGAGTATTTATGTGCGTAAACGAAGGGAAGAGTTAGCGCGGCCCGCTGGAAAATAAATAACGCCCCGGGACGTGGAAATCCTACGTAGTGGCTGTTTCAATGCTACAGAGTGCGTAAAATCCTTCTCTGTCGAGCCAGAGATTAGACGACGCGTCGACCGAGAAGACATACGATAAGACACTGTTCACCAGGCCACTGGCTAAAAATAGTTAACCAGAGGATGACTAAATACGCGAGGTACATATGTTACAATCTTAAATTCTGTCAATACGCCCATGCGCACATTTGAATCCTTATCTATTAGACTCCTGGTTCAACTATAATCGTTTTTCCATTCCAACCCTCAAGTGTACTAATTAACTGTACTCACAGTCAAACGAACGCGCATAATATCGTAAAATAAACGAAGGAGTACCATTAGCAAAAGTATCGCAGCACTTAGTAGCCAGCAATCCACGGTATTTTCGACGTGATCGCCGACGCGCATTAGCCTCCCAATAATCAGGGAGGACTTTCGTTTCCACGTAAGCATTATGCACGTGGACGTCATTAAGAGTCAGGCTTTAAAGCAGCCTTTTACGCTTTACGACCTTTTGCCGGGCGTGCAGAGGCAAGCGAGCATATGGCTCTTCTCGCGTAATGGTTCCTTGTGAAAGTGCATGTCGAAAGTCAGGCAAAAATCGAAACGACCGCGAACTCGTGTGGAACAGGGTCGCCGGGGTAAAGGGTTGCAGAGGCGACGATACCAAGATAGACGCGTCTCACAATCAAGAGAATAATTCGTTTAGCCACGAGATTAGCCATTTCGAGGCCTGCACGGCGGCAGCCTAACTCGATTAGCGTCGCATTAAATCGTTAAGTTGTCAGCGAAAAATTCTCAGCGGGGTAGGCTGAGAAGAAGAAGGGTAACGATGGGGTGGCTCTCGTCCCCGAAGCAGCGAGAAAGACACTATTAATTACATCCCCCTAATAACCAGATATAGTCTGTCTGCCAATATAAATGGTATTCATCAGAAGAGAATAACACAACTATAAACCGTGCGCGTTTCCATCAGTATATATCTCTCGGTAATCCTTACGGGAGATATTCCCTAGATTAAAAGGGGAGGAACGAGGGAGGATCTATTAACGAGCGCATTAAAACGTATGGACTCGCGACGGCGTTCCCTGAAACAAGTATGTTGCCACGACGCATTATCCGTTCGGTAATTCACGAGCTACGGAAGCACCCTCCCGCTTCCCGTCTTTCCTCTTCCACTCCAACCCCATCCTCAACGGCCTTTCTCTTGCTCCCTCCCACCCTCTGTCCACTTTTTTCTGTTTTATTGTTCTCCCGGTTGCCCTCGAGTTCCGACTTTTGGCGCTCGTCGGACGCCTCCACCCGCCCCGAGGATCTCCTCTTTAGTAAGATGGTCGCTCGCTCTTTATTCTCCCGCTTATTCGACTTTCTACGCCATTCGGAGAAAGAATTCAGGGGCTTTAACGATTCTCGACCCCCGACCCGCCAAACGACCAAGTGCTCCGACTCGGACTTAAAGGATGAGGCGTGATTCGCAGAGCTGGAAAGTATCCGCTTCCATCCGTTCGCGCGAGCTCCCTAACCCCGTGGAGATCTCTAGGAAGATTAAACTTTCGCGTTTTTCAGTCCGTCGTCGATGCCGAAGACGATCTCTTCCCCCGTGGAAATCGATCCATTGGAAGAGGAGGGTGTGTCTCAGACCCACAGCTGGCGTGGCCGCGCCGCGGAACCACTTAATTAATCCCCCACGTGGCTTCTTCGTGGCGCGCGGAAGGATATCGCGGCGGCAAAAGGCACAGCGACAAATCGTTGATCAGATAGAGAGGCGACACTGCAAGTTCTGCAGCTACACACAGAGCGTGGCGCAGTGGCGTAACCACAACGAGACGTGACACCTGCGGGGCTCCCACACCGATGCGGATCTACCGTAGGCGCAACTGGTCGTAATGGTGATTTAATTTCAACCGCGCGAGATCGAAATCGTAGATGTCGTGCTTTTTCGGTGCCACTTAATGGCCACTTCACATACACACGAGCGACTCTGCTCGCAGGTGCGCTCTCGTTATGCTAGACGACATCAAATGCTAGGTCGTTTTGATAAATAGAATTAGCCTCGCGATGACTTTGTCGAGCGTAGCGCGACACACGTGTGCGTACGCGGAGAACGCGATTACCATCTCGGCGAGAGAGAATAAATTTGAACGAATTCGGGGGTCGAGGGTGAAAAGGCCGTATGTTAAACGCTATCTATCGACGCAGAGATCTCTCGAGTCGAGTTTCTCACCCAGAGCACGCGTGCGCGTGGTCCACCTATGACATTCTTTCGTATTTTTTTCAGATATTTGAGCCGTATGAATTCTGTGCCCGTCGAGCGACGAGATAGAAAGCGGGATGGCGAAATATTGCCGGGGACAAGGCAGACAGGACGGACTGGACAGAAAAATGGGAGATACCGACGCTTTCCCAGAGGAAAGTGATTATGAGTGATACGCAGCAATATCCACCCCAGGCATCGGGCAGAAATTCACTTGCCGGGGAAATTAAAAACAGTCATCCAGAGCCGAGCCCGCTAATGGCGAGCATCGTTCATGTCAATATGGGCCATTGCCCGTATTACCATATTACGTTTAGGAGAGCCCCACGGCTCGCCGGAGTATTGCTTATAAATACCAGCAATTACAAAACGGGGCGGCTCTCCCGTTCCTCCGTCCTCGCTACGCCTCTCCCAGCTAGATGGAAACTCGATTATATATGGTAGGCAGTCAGCCTTCCCTCTCGCAATCGCATTAACGCTCGGGTTTATCTGGCCGTTTTTTTATTTTTCCTCGTATCCGCTGCGAGACGACGACGATCTCCGTCGTTGTCGTCCTTCGGCATTGCACGACTCCCGGGGATTTACGAAAATTTAATTCAACCGTGCGAGAAGCCAACTCTGGTTCAATTTTCGGCGACCACCAGAACCCCGAGTAATTGTCGGCTAACTAATATCCCGAGGCGAAAATTGAGAAAATTGCTCGCGAGAAAATGCGATCAAACCATAATCAGCTCGATATTGCGACACGGGACGCGTCCACGGACCTGTTAGTAGATGGAGCGCGAACATGAAACGATTAAAGTGCGTGTATGCTCGAGGGGGGGCGGAAAAGGGGTTGGTCGAGATGCAGTCAGACAAGAAAAATATCGGCTCTATACGTGACTATTTATTCTCGAATAACATCGAGTCGATTTTGTACGGGTCGATGGAACGAGCCGACATAATGCAAAAACGGCACGTGCAGCCTCAAGACTTCCGATCAATTAACTCCGCTTTGAATTCGTGGCGAGCAGGGCCAGTTTTCCTGCCGCTTACTTGTTAGCGGTGCAACCACCTCCCTTTTCATCCCTCCTCTGCCTGCCCCCGCTCGGCCCTTCCTCGTTCGGCCTGTTTCCACGCGGAGAGATGCTACCCTCTTGGCACCCTTCGGAAGAGGATCGAAGCATATTGACGGGTCGATGGCGTTCGACCGTGGCACGATACACGGGCTCGAGGGTGCTCGAGGGATGCAATAGTAAATATTAAAGCACGCCGCGGAGTCATTGGGGCGGTAATGGGTGTCGCGCAGCGAGTAGGCATATAGTTGAGCGCATACCTGATGATTGCGTTTGGGGAGATGGAACGAGACGGCGATTTGACAGGCATGGGAAACACTCGACGAATTTCGTGCAAAGACCCTCGAGCGACGTCCTCGAGTACTCGCTGCTCATGGGAGAAAAAAATATTTTCTGGCTTGAACAAAGCTCGACGACGAGAGTCGCGTGTATATACTCTGTGTTCCGCCGCTCTCTTACGCGCAATTGTGTTTCTCGTTGAAAATGTCATCGAGCTTAGAGTATTCTCGTTACGAGAATAAATATCGTATTGCAGAATGTACCGACGACCAGGACGACAACGTTCCATGCACCGGTCGCAATTGGAAAGTATCGAACGCGGGGCCCACCGAGCATTACCATTATGGTCCGAAGCTCTATGGAAGCCTAATAGCTTTTTGTGCCCGTGTACACGGCACTTGTCGCGGGAAAGAAGAAAAGAAGAAGGAGAGGAACCGACCAACTGGTAGACGACGATGTAGCGCTGCTGGGGCCAATTACCACTCATTTCGTAATTTTTGTTTCAGCCCGTTCCTATTCGACCGACGATGGAACACGATATTACCATTACGATCGACGATGACTAAGTGTTGCGCACATAATGCAACGCAGAGCGTGGCACACGCCGAGACACGCAGGTAGACACGCGCTCGAGCGCGCCAGCACGCGGTATTGCGTAAAAAGGCCTTAATAACGGCGTGCGTTTCGCAGCGCGAGGTCCGAGTAAACTTTACAAAATATCTCACCAAGGGGCCACCGCCTCTCGCCATTCTCTCCGCCACGCTGTCGATAAATGAATCAGAAAATAGCGGCGGGAGCTTCCCACACGTGTCGGGTCACGTGTTAGATAATTAGATATTCTTTAGGCCGGGCATTAGTTCGCGCTCGGTATTCCATTAACGCGGTCGAAGGAAACGCGTACTCGGGGAGTCGAGCCCTCTCCACCCCCGCTGTGGCTTTTCTCCAAACGCTCCTTTTTCCTTATATTAATCGTCGACGGATTTAACGGCCGTATAGCGTGCCGAACCGACGGTTTGGGATCGCTTGACTCACCGAACTTCTCTGGCTCTCATCTCCGATCGGAAGCCAGCCACGCCCCCAAGACATTTCTCTCGCGAAGGAAGCCAGCGGAAATTAATTATTGCTCGGGAACCACCGGCAATAGAGTACGAGAAGTTGAACGACCGACTGAGCTCTGGCGTAATCGTAGGCTGCCGCGTTACGCGTACGCTTGTTTACTCGCCAATCTTACGAGATACGTCAATGACGAGTATGCTGAATGAATTAATCGCCAGAGAAATATGTTTCAGCGTACACTATCCAGGGAATTTCAAACACTCTGGACTCAATGAGAAGCTATTGAAAGTATGCGTTCGAGAACTTATATTGAAGACAATCGTCGTAATAATAACTTTGATTTATATTTCTGTATTGAATATAGTCTCGAATCTTTATGCGGTCTGAAAGAAATCCAACTGACAGAACCATTTTTAAGTCCCTTTGTGAGTGGCGACTAGAAATGGGTACTCTGTATCAATGTAAAACGAAAAAGGCATTGGTATCTCAGAGCGAGCCCCTCACAATAGCCTGACCTGCGGTAAAAGGAGATTATGTCGTGTCGTTGGCAGGGTATTAAAAGGTGTACCGTATTATATACTACCGCAGCTTAGAAACCATTAGTTTCGTAAGATACTGTCAGCATAATATTAGACGTTAACAATAATGTAAGAAAAATCTAGAACCATTCTCAGTCGATTTATCTTATATCCCACGAAAACAACTACTGAAACAAGCATACGAAATTCCTATATCGCTAAAGATTTGTTCCCCAAACCAATACAATATACTCACACTTCGTCTTGACTCAACATCTGCAACCCATTTCAGACATTAAACGTGCTCCATTCGAAATAAACCGGCTTATCGTAAAATTGACTCCCCTGCACGATCTCGTCCGATTATCAAAGTCGGATGGGATACGTATGAGCGTTACAGCGCGAGTTAATTCCGAGCAATGGATAATACCATAAACGACAAAGGACGCGGGCTTCGAGAAGCGCGGAACGAGAGCTCAAAGCGACACGGCTGCGGTGTGCTCGGAGTTAAATGGTGCAATACAGATTAAACAGCCGGTGGATCGAGTAAATTCAGCCGAAACGATGTAAAATGGTATTTTGTAATGTGTATCGCGCCTCGCCGCGCCGCGGCGCGCTCCGACTCCGGAGATTAATGCGTCCTGGGCTTTACATTTCATTGGCTCGCGGCTTCGACTCCCGGGCCCGCGTTTATACGCGCATAAATGGAGGCGTTAAACCGACTGCCTGACAACTCTGATAATTGCCTCGCGCGTAAAACCCGTTACGAGGCTTGTTTGTCAGTTTCGCCAACGTATATTACCGGACCCGTGCCCTTCCGCTCCGCTCTCCTTTCCCTTCCTTCGCCGTCTCCAGGCACCAGTAGCGTTCAACTTCATCAAACGAAGGAAACTTCCATCGTGTACAGAAACTTCGCGGTGCATGCCACCTGACGAGTCGCAGCAGTAAAAAGGGGGCAAACTTTTCACGAGACGTCGCCGTTACGCGATTATCCTTCATGCTCTGTAGGAGAGAGCTTGTTATTTGTCATCGGTCGGGCTTCGAGTTTCCCTGTTTGAAGCGCGGACGTACTCTGATTAATCGGAGACTATTGGAAAAGTTATGGTGCTTGTTGAGCAGTTGCAAGTTTAATGCTTGCAAATCGAAGGAAAGGGTATCGTTCTGGAAAACGGCGCGCGTAGTTTACTTGCGACAAGTTTCTTTCCTGCTTGATGTCCCTAGTGGCAAAGGTAGTTGATTTCTTTAAAAATTAAGTGTCAAACTGCACGCAAATGGCATGGTACATCGATATAACGAAAATGAATACCTGCGTGTATGCAGATAGCGCGATGCCCCGAAGAATGTTCGCTTCCTAAACGTGTTATTTCAATCGACGAGGATAGCTCACGTCAATTTGCCCTCGCGACATTTACAGTTCGATTATCCTGTCCATCATAATGACCAATTACATCCTACTGTTTCTCCGATCTATCTCCATCTCGCGTCGTGTACGGTGCACGCACACTATCGACGGTGAATCGCGCACGCACGCAATACAGGGATAAATAATTACTCGACGGATTACGAGTTGTGATGCAATGGAAGTGGTGCCTTTTCGAGTCTCATTAGACATTACATTTCACCTTATAGTGGCGAGAAATTCATATAAACAGACACGGTAGCGCGGTCATAAATGTTCGCATTATGTCACGTATTTCCATCGAACACCTGTGAGAGTCTATGTGGAGAACAAGAAACTCGAGGGGGAAATAAGGCATTGGGGAGCCCTTAAATACGTCAACAAGTAATATTTTCATAACCTTTGCAAGCCAGTTTCCTCGACCTTTCTGATTAACCTTTCTCTATAAAATAAAACAAAGTCTATGAAGACTATAGTTAGGAACACTATAAGGTACTGAAGTTATAGGATATTAAAATGCTGAGCCTATTACCTAGGTTGCCTAGCGCATAAGGTAAATGACCCCATTAAGAAACATGTATCTCCGTGATCGTTAAAAAAATTTTCTATTGAAAGCTAAAGAGATTCAACATGAAATATAAATTATTAAGAAAATATGGTTTTCTGATCTTCTCTACACATTTATGAAACTAAACGAATGCTAACATTACTTATTCTGATTTAAACGATCTCATGATTTCACATTCAATAACACTAAATCATTTACCACAAACTCATACTACGAATTCTGAACAAACTCGAGAGGACTTCCCAGAACAAATGCCTAATCATTACCTCGAAACTGCACAAGGGGCATAAAAATATTAACGCGTAATATCTTCTGAAATACTACAGCGTTAGGGGTGAGACGTGCTCCGCGAAGATACGAATCTGAATTCACCCTCTTCCGGCGACGATATTCCGCGCAAGGGTTAAAGAAGTGCTAGGACATTAAGCGAAAGCGAGCGAGAAGGGTTAGTTCCTGGTTAACCGCATCAGTCCCCATTCCTTTCGTCGGAATAGCACTACCCCGACCCACCCCCAAAGTGATTAAAAACAATTACCGTTTCGTCGGCGCGGCGTCGTTCTCTTCCCCCGCCCCGTAATGAGCATCCTGTTCCTGGGGAAAGGCGAAAAAAAAAAAAAAAACGAACGGTCGAGCATCTGAGCCCCTGCGGGTTATAGGTGGTCGAATATTCCCAGTTCACCCCCTCGCTGTCATTTCCGCGGTACATTTCTATGAAAATATTTCGTCGGGACCAGGGTATAGGTAGGGTTAGAAATCCAGTGCAGATCCTGCCGTATATCCCGGGCATAGTTACTCGGGGGTGGCGAGCCTTGTATAACAAGGGGACGAAGCCCCGACAACTTGCCTGACAGAGGGATGATTTTCGCGCTAAATCACGGAGTAACTCGCCGCCAGTCGGGCTCGCAACAAACACGAATTCGCGGGAGCAAAGCCGCGTCGAACTACTCGCGGTTTCCTCGAAGTCTTCGACAGCAACTGAAACGCTAATTAGCTATCAACCCCCTGGGGGAAGATGCGTCGGATTTCTGATTGTAATCGTCGATTCGCGGAGTTTCTACGAACCCTATTGTTACATATTCCCCGAACGACCCTTCAATGAAAATACTTCGCTTCTATCGTTACTCCCAGCAGGTGATACAGCTGCTTCGAGGTCCATTAACCCTCCGACCGTCATCCGAGACGCGTCAATGCGCGATATTCATGTTCGAATAAATAGTGCGTCATCGTGAATCTGTCCCTACTGAAACGCTACTTCAATCTATGTACGACGATTTTTATTACGGTCACTTCTGTCGAGGCATCGAGCTGCTCGAATATCGGGGCTATTTTTACGAGCGTTACTTCTCTAACGGGCACGAAAATGCCTCCCAGCCGCGCTATTTTGACGGGTTTTATTCAATTTTGCGAGTGAGCGCACGCCACGGCTGAAGGGCAGAACCGAAACGACGGACAGCCACGCTGAAGCATTGTTGGCTAGCAATATCGTGCTGCAACGCGATCACTCTGGCATATTACAGTCTCTCATGGATGCATGGAATTTTTTCATGGATATTCACTGTTTACAGGAGCAAATTCGATGATCCCCCATTAAACCCTGTTGCAAAAGCACGGTTCTACCCGTTACATCCATCGAGACTAAATAAGTTACAAGCCTTCTTCAGTCTACAAAGCAGCAGACGATTACTCTGGCCAAAGGATATTGCAATAATGTTCTAGCGGTTATGCGTCGGACACCGCTTCAATTTTACAGCCACCCCTCTGGAAGTACAAAGGGAATGAAGTATAAAATGAAGCCTCGTAAAAAGTGCGCGCGTAAAACCGTGGATAGGATGCCCCGTCGCTGCTGCTTTGTTCCCCAACTTCGCGACCACGGAATTTAATTCGTTTTTCCGTCGTATCCCACTTGGCTGCTCATCTAACGAGAAACGCGGCAGCAATCTTGGAGAAAAGAGGAGAAAAGAGGAGAAAAGAAGAGAAAGAGGGCAGGTGACGCAGAAGAAGAACCCAGTGAGTGAAATTCACCTCGTAAAAGCGAGGTCCCTCCTTTTCAATCTCCACCGAAGTGTCTCCAAGGCTCAATCAATCGCACTTGGCTGCAATTAAATTTCTTTAACGAGACCGCCACAGTTCTCGAAATTAACGAATTGAGGCGCGCTGCTAGCCACATAGATTAAAATCGGTTTAGCCCACCCTTTTCCCTGGTTCCCTCCGTCGAGCAACCCTGTTCCTCTTTTTCGCGGTGCTTCCGCGCCGCCTCGAATTTCCGCCCGTCGGCGCCCCCGCAATATCGTAAGTAATTAAACAATTTGCCTACAGATGGAGTTTTTAGCCGAAGCATTTCGCGCTTACTGCCGCTCCAGCTCGCCAGCTTCGCTCCTCCACTTCGCTCGTCCTCTCTCATCACTATGCATAACCACATTGCTCCTATATTAAAGCGTCCGCGGCGGGGAGAGAGAAAGAGCGAGGCAGCGCGTCGCTAAAATGCTCGCGTGATTAAAAATGCTGTCGCGGAAATTCCGACATCCGCGGAATGTCAGGCACAACTGCCTGCGGGGGGTGATACTGGTCTCCTACAACGTTCTCGCACGTCGACAACCTGTCGCGCTCCTACACGCGCCCGACCGTCTCTCTACGCTCGAGTAATTAATCGTGAAAAGCGACACGCGCACCGTGGACCCGACGAGAACGAGAAAGAAGCATTTTCTTGCGACCCCTCGACGAGTCGCTCGCCCGACGGCTGTCTCGTTCTCGAAAGCTTTCCCAGCCATGTCCCGAGCCTTCTACAACAATCGTATTTGCATTCGGCTCCTCGACGGCTAATGAAATCGCGTGACGAGCCCAGAGGAGCGCGGTCTGCGCCTCGTTTCTTCCGGTTAATCTACGCCATTCGATCGGTCGTAAAGCAAATTGAGATCGTATCGACGGCGGCGCTGTGTCTCGATGAATAAAAAATTAACGGGCCGCATTGTATATTATTTGTAATCGGGCGTTGAAAGAACAGCGAATTCACCACCCTCGCAGCAACGCTTAAACTTTACGAGGCGTTCTTACGCGCCGCTTCCGCAAATTGATGTTTATCTACTGTTTATTGCCTGGCTACGGAAAAACGTGTACCACGAAACTCGTTATGCACCTGCTGACTTTCCACGGGAATAGCAATCTTTTTTCTTTGTTGCTTCGATTTGTTTGAGGTTGCGATTTAATTAATGCCAGCGTTATAGACTCAAATTCCCAGTTTCCTGGCTGCATTAACTTTTTTATCGTTTCAACTCTTGTTGAAATTCCTCTTGCTCCAATATTACAGAAAAAAATACTCTTGTAACAAAAATCTACTACCCGGAAAGAATTCAAGAAATTTCACACTCAGTGTGTTCTATTATAATTATATTTCCAACAGTCTCTGTTAAGAACACAGCCCCAGGATATTCATATCGATTGATCTATAGTAGAGTTTCTACCCTGCATCGTCTAGCTACCGTCAGCTTTGTTTGCGCATGAAACACAGTGTTCGCTCAGGAAACATTACCCTCGTCACTGCGGACGTTAAAAAGCCAAAGACACGGAGGGACGAGGTGAACTTTTTTTTCCCTGTGATCTAACCTGTCGTGGCGCAGTTAACGCTCAACCACTGTTACCAAGGCAGGCTTACAAAACGTACCGTCATAGAGAGGGTACGCCTTTTCCTGCGCTATCTGAATCTTTATGGGGCAGCTTTAACTACGGGGGTAAATAGCGAGAGCGAGGCTCGGCTAGTCGTAATGACGATGCCCGTGTGTCAGGGGCGTCGTGTCACTTACCGCCCGTTCCGAAGGGGTGGAATAATTCGCATGCGAATCGCGAACGCATTCCTCGCGTAACGAGAAACGCAAACGGGGGTAAACGAACGCAGGAAGGATATTTTCAAAGCGTGTTACGCGAGCCTTGCTCAGTCTCCTTTCGCGTCACTCTTTTTCCTTGAAATTTATACAGCCGTCTGATGCGTCGGAGTCACGGAACAGGGTGAAACGAGCGTCGCGCTCGCATTTTTACGAGACGATTACGGTGCAGAATAGCGGCGAGGTATCGTAGTAAGAAGAACACGGTTCTTAACGGACTCTTAATTCTGCTTTTTGCCGCGGCCGAGTTTATTCGTTTCCGCGTGATCACGCCACACGACGGGACGTCTTAATCGACAAAAATTTCCGCGCAACTTCGCTCCGCTGACGGCGGTTTAACGCGCAGTTATAAAACAAAGAAAATAATTGAACGGGCCCGAGAGCGTGGTGCGCAGTTGTGTGACTAATTCAAGCGTCGTCGGTGAAAAGAAACGTGGTCACGACTGACGCGATAAAGAACCATCTGACAATACGCGGCACCACCGCGAATACGCAATAAAAACGTGGAGACACAGTCGAACGCGAATTGCGTTTCTTGCAACCCCTTTGCCGCGAACGCGCCGATTGCCCATTAATGTCACGCTCGCGCTAAAGTAATATTCCTACTCTCCAAGAAATCGCCAATCTCGCTGGGACGAAAAATTCGACCGACCAGGCGGAGTACAAAATTACAGTTCCGTCCTGTGGAAAATTCCCGATTGAATATTCTCTCGTCCACCGTAATCCGCATAATTGCGAATTTCCCTTAATCTTGGGGAAATAGAATATGATTGAAATTCACCAATCGCGACGCGACGTTCAATAAAGCTCCGCTGCGGATCAAAGGAACGCCCTTCAATGGGTCCCGCGTTTCAAAGAACGGAGCTGGACCGCCTTAGAAATATTATATACCTGCGAAAACGACAGACGTCGTCGCACAGACGAACTCCCGGGAGGGATATCGTTTTCAGTCGACGAAAGATTCGATGCCTCACAGACTCAACGCGCTTTTGAGGGATCCATGACGCTCTTAATTACGATAACAAGAAATTGTACTAGCGAGACGCTCCTCTCACCGCTGACAATGCGAAAATTCCGTTCAAGGTACGTTCTTTCATTCCGTAATAATAGAGAGAGTCCGTCTACATTGCTAAGAACTTCATCTTTTAGAGACACTTTAATGTACTTTGTGCTCACGCTTCGAGGATTAATCCTTTTGCGTACACTCGATGGCTATTGTCGAATTTCCCAAATTGCTCGACTTCGATCGAGAAGAGGAGTTTGAAATTAACTGCGACAGCCTTTCATGAAGCTACGCAAATGAGAACTTTGGGACTGGATCGAACGCGGACGGGGATCGCTTCAACGTCGACAGGATCACAGGGAATACTTTATAAGGGCGTCGTTTGCTGGCGATACGAATCCATGTACGATATTCTCTCTGAATATTGTAGCGAGGCGACATGGGCCGTGCCTACGGGCTACGCAGTCTATTCGATCTTTTCAACGAAGGACATTCCTCGTACGCAAACAGTCGTTTAATTTCCCATGCAAATATTATGTATACGGTACGTCTGTCGTCGGCGCGCTTTTCGTGACTCTGTCCATCGGCGAACGCATTAATATTCACGCGTCTTTGTTAATATTATATGATCCCTACTGTGGCTCAGATT
The DNA here is from genome assembly GCF_051401765.1 of Calliopsis andreniformis. Lineage (NCBI taxonomy): Eukaryota > Metazoa > Arthropoda > Insecta > Hymenoptera > Andrenidae > Calliopsis > Calliopsis andreniformis. Next base: position 19,321,492 of record NC_135067.1, on the reverse strand, counting down.
CTACAGCTTTTTGATGAAAGTAAAAAAAAAAAGAAAGTTATTTCAGAGTTTGGTGATACATATTTGAGTGACATCGACTACTCTAAATCAAAAAGAGGTGCAAAATTAAACTCCAGAAAACTTGGAAAGTTTCTATTAACAGAAGTACAGATTACTACGCACACTCCATTATCAATGATTGAGCAAATTCAACAAAGACACGCGTCACCCTTTCTACGTATCTATTACGAAAACCTTACAGCATCTAACGCTCGAACGATCGAGGCAAACAACGATTTATCATGACACCAAGCGCGAAATAATATCGCCCATCTGACTTGCAAAACCACGCGTCTGATGACGTATATTTTTTCGGAAAATGCAAATCATTCAGTGGCTCGCGGAGCGCGACACGGAATAAATTGAAAAGGACGACCGAACGGGGGGAGACGAAGATGACATTCAAATTCGTGCATGGAGAAAACGATAGAAATATACATATGTCGCGTACCCCTCACGCATCGCGCGTAATTGGCTGGTATTCAGATATCAAGAAATTGAGTTTCGCCTTCATCCCGCGCCGAACCGAGGGACATTTATTCGGAATCAGCGTCCCCTCGTCGTTCACCGTTATTACTATATCCTTCTTTCGGAGATAGAATGTTCTCGTATTTCTAGCCCGAAGTTTCCATCTATTATTTAAGAGAAAACTGTCTGTCGGATGAATCAATGTCCTCTCCTTTATAAAACAGCTTTTGAAAACGTATCAACGTTCAGAACATTATTTACACTCGGCACCCTTCGAAACCCTTGGCCACCCCTCGTTAACACAGTGTCCACTGCTTGACGAGCATAAAATCCGTCGTTCCACAATGAAACCACCCTTTCAATATATCTTATCGCGATGAAGAGAGCAAAAGGATCCGAAACGACCAGCCTCGAAGCAGCCTGAATGGAGGAGCCAGAGTGACGAGGGACGTTGATGTTTAACACGCTCGTCACAGGCGGATCAAGCCGAAAACTGACCAGTGGTCAGTTCCCATAGATCACGAAGACTCAATGGCGGATGAACAATGTGGCAGGGCTGACCGGTGTTTGCCAATCATGTCCCGAACAAGGGCAATCGGCTACGATAAGCCAGCCGAGAACAATCCTAAGTACCGTGAGACGAGGCCTGTCGCCGTGTCTTAGACCGACCGCAACTGACCACGGTTAATTGATGCTCGTCAATTTGCGAAGGACGCCATCAAAGGGGTTCAACGCGGGGCCGCCACGCATGGGGGCACGTCCATGGAAACGAGTGAGAAACGAACGAATACGCCTGCTGCCGGCCGACCGACACGTGGACCCTGTCAATCTTCATTTTCTCGAAATAGAAAACGCGGCTGCAGGAAAAATTGAACTGGTAGGAATCGATTCGTTCCCAGGTGATGACTTCAGCCGGAACTACGAGGGGTCAAAGATACCAGTAATGCAGGAACGCTCCAAAGTGGAGCTCTAACATCACCTATTGTTAGTAGAAGCTTTAAGGTTGCTAATATGATTACTTCCCATTACGAGTGTTTTTAAGACCAACTAATATTAGTAATTAATGTATAATATATCTAATCTTTATAGGTATTAAAAAATGTGAAATATGTTTCAGACAATTTCCAAAGATTTTATGAAATTAATTAAATCCATAGGTATGTAGGAACTTCATGAAGGTGAAGTCCTTAGCAACAGAAATCCGAGACACGAAACGTCCGACGGTCTCGTGACGCAGGATCATTATAAGAAAGGAGGGCCGAGTTTTCAAGAGAATCTTTTCTTCCCTGAGTGACAGACGGCCGCCAAATTGACCGACGAATACGTGTGTAACGTCCTCGAGGAAATCACATCCAGAGGGTAGCCAGACGGTATCGGCTTACCCCAATTTCACCCCAATCATTTTGAAACCCAAAACCCCATTGCGCAACCGTCCCTTTCTCTCGAAGGAGGAACTCAAGGCACGCGTGTGCGTCGATGATACCGATATGAAAGAGAAAAAGGAGGAAAAAGGTATTCAAAGCTGCAACCGTTGTCCACCAGTCGAAGGGAATTTGACAAATCGCGACCCGTCAGAATTTTCGTGCGTCAATTTTTCACGTCGACGGAGGAGCGAAGAACAAGAGGGATGTGTCTCGGGCATTTTTCAAGCACTCGAACGGAACGAAAACGAACCCGCGAGGAGGACACTCGCACGTGCGAGCGGAGAGTTTCTCCGCTTTGGGAAGGCCAAAGAAATCACCGTCGATTTCCTTAAACCGACGCTTCCACGCCGATAATGCGATTGGTTGGTCGCGCCTTGTCACACGCGCCACCCGATGAATCGTTTCGCGTGATTCACCGAGTTTAAGCCTCGTAACTCCGCGGCCGTGACGAATCGAAAGAGAGTGGGAGGTCGTTTATGTTTAAGCCCTTTTGAATACGATACAAGCTATCCTTGTAATCGTTCGCGTATTGCAGATTACGGTTCGTATTATGCTCCACTTATCGCCTGGAACAAATGTTCAACAATGTGCACATCTAGCGTATTGTGAATCGATTTATTTCACAGCTCCAAGAGATCTAGTCGAACGTAAAAGTGTCTACGTAAATTAGTGCTGCGTTAAATTAATTTATACGAGGCTTATAGACGACGAACGGTAATACTGCGGGCGAGTGAAATGGAACGCAAGGTCCGCTTATAAAATGTTGTTCTCGACAGTCATTAACAGGGGGCTCGGTTGGCGTTACACGTGGCGATAGGAGGCGACAGCCAAGAATCATTACGGGCTTTAAAATTTTAATTACTCTTGGCGCACCTAGATGTTCGAAATCTCTCCAACAGTTACGTTACAGAGAACGCGATAGCGGTAATAAAAGTAAGTCTGGGACTGTCCTCCGCTACGGTCTCCCTGGTAAATCGTAAAACAAAATGCGCGTACAGGGGGAACTGGTTAGATCCCTTCGATTCCCATTTATTGCTTACGTTGCGTCGGGACCGTGTCACTTCCTTCGGTTAATCGCGGGGCTCCGTGGCCAGAACTGGCATATGAGCCCAGAAAATGTAAATTAACGTCGAGTGCGGCCAGGTAATCACGCCCGAACGATAAAAAGGTGATAAACGAGCGAAGCGAACCCGGGAGCCACGATGCTTATCGAGTAACTTCCTTGTTCGAGCCACCGAACTCCACAGAAAAATCATGCCTGCGTTTATGTCACCGTTTCACCCTCTCTCGACGCGCGCACAAACACGCAGTCGTGTGTGAACGAAACGTGTGCGCCAAGAGTCGACCAAGTGCATCCCGTGGAGTGCGTTAAGGAGTCGTCATTTTTCGGTTTACGCCGCCGGAAGGGTCCCTTTGGCCCCCTTCTAGCCCGATGTTATCTTCCCTCAAGGTACGAAGCAGCCCTGGGCCCTTACTCTCAGCGCTACCTGGCGCGTTACGCCACCCCGAATCCCAAACAGGCCCTGCTTGTTCTCCTCTCATTAACGCCACGGTGAATCCATTCATCGACACCACGTTCATGGCGATATTCTCTCGTCTCGGAAGGCTCGAGGTGGAACCCGCACGAAAATGAAAAATGAACGGGGATTAACGCGTGGTTGACTACCGCCTGCCCCGTTCAACGTTCTCTGAGCTTCTGGTCACAGTTCGTTTTCTCCTTATATTAATTTCTCGCTTAGGTTTGTCGAAATCGGAAATTGGCGGTTGTAGAAAAACCGCAAGTTTTCAAAAATTCAAAAATTTAAAAATTCAAATATTCAAAAATTCAAAAATTCAAATATTCAAAAATTCAAATATTCAAATATTCAAAAATTCAAATATTCAAAAATTCAAATATTCAAAAATTTAAAGATTCAAATATTCAAATTTTTAGATAATTTCATACTATCAATAAGAGCTTATTACAAAAATGTACAAGTGTAGTACACAATACTACCAGTTCCACTACACTAGTATGAAGACTCAAGCAACAGATGTTAACATTTTACCATCTCTTCCGTATGCATGAGCTCACGCCTACAGACTCTTATCAGGTACGAGCGAAGAATCTCGATTCACATTCATCACTCCCAGGAACGCATAACCGAGAAGCCTCAAACTAAATCGTATCACAAATATCATCAGCGATAAGCAAACAAAGAAATCGATCACAGGCGTGAATCTACTTCAAACTCTACACACAGAACCGATAAAGTGTTAACGAACCAGGCATAGCAGCAAATGGAGTAGAAACGTAGGGAGAAGAGGCGGTGGCAGGCTTGCACGAACCAATATATTCTTCCTCTGATTCTAATAAAAGCGGGGGGCCGTGACGCAGAGGCCAGGTAGAACAAGATACGGAATCGACATTAGCCGTTAATGAGAGAACGGTGGTTACTGGTCACACCATCGTGTCACGCCATCGGGGCAGTCGGCAGGACCCCATCGTGAGAGCATCTCTGTTCCGAAACACGGCCGACTATTCAGCGTCGGAGGAAAGGGGGGACCCCCATATACGCGGGGGGGACACGTGACTGCTTTATAGCGACGAGGGGGCGCCGGTCATCGAGGGACGCTCATCTTTTGACCGTATCGAGATCCCTTGTACCTTGTGCTCGCCTCGACGAGCCAACGGACCAAAGTTACTCGTCCTACAGAACGACGGTTATTGTGATGCGCGGAACATATTTATACCGAAAGTGCGTATTGTTTTACGGGCTGCGACAGTGTGGCACAAAGAAACGGGCCACTGGGGTTGCCTGCGTTTTATGTTTTTTTCAGTTTGGAGCGCGCAATGCATGGCACACAGGCCGAGGGTCGACGTAGTCAGAAGCATTACAAAACGCAATTTCCGGGCGCGGCGCTGGGACGATTTCTCGTGCGAGAGTCGAGGGTGGACGAGAGCCGACACTGCCACCGGTCAATGCGCGCGTTTTCGGGCTTGACATCAATCGAGCGCGAAGGGGGAAAACCTTTGGTGTCGCGCGGACGGAAGCCTGTACAATTAATATTCGCCGATCCTGCAGCTCGCCTTTCGTGACGAAATCGATACTGGCGAGGGTGGAAGGGCACTCAAATATACATACTCAATCAGACCGCTCTCTGCTCCTCTGTTTGACCAACCTTTCATGCTTAAAATTGCTCCAAAATTTCTGGAAAGTTAACCCACTGCAAAATACTAAAGTATCAAACCAGAGATTTTCGACCTATAGAGAGAATATACAAAATCAGCTGTAACACGTGGAACCCTATTACTCCACAATACACAGCATTTTTCCAACAACGACGTGCGCACTTAGCTCGATGCAAGCGATTGCGAGGCGAGCGACGGATCACGTACGCGGGTGCACAAACCCGAGCCAGGGAGACAATAAGTTGCACGTATCCGACTATCCGAGGCGTTTAACTCGACAGCAACGTGACTCCCTGTGGAACAGGCAACCGCTCAAAAACGTGACTGCGCGCTGTGTTAAAACACCCGTCTGACCGCGAAAAATTGCTTTCACTTGAAAGTATACAAATTATTTTAAATAAGCAAGATTAAAGATCTCTAGGAATTCGAGAACAGCAAAAAAATTGTGACTAGAATATGAAATATGTACTTAATAGAAAATCATCAAAATTATGAGTTTCTCAATCAGGCAATCGTTTCAGCACACTATGCAGCGTGCACAGATATCCGGATAGGATCGCTCAGCAGCGGAATTATATCGTCTAGCAGGATCAACGGCAACGCGATAAGTATACGGTAGTGACAGACGACGAACAACGCTCGGCGCGTTGCAAAACCGCTGCCAGTGGCCCGATGGTCGAGGAAACAGCGCGAACGGGTTGCATGGGTTTTCGCAGTGAATTATGGGCGTCGTGGGTGTGCCCTGCCGCGATACGCCGCGCGCTGGGACAACGGGACAAGAATAATAAAGTAAAACCGGCGAGCAGATAGAGAAGGTCGTCCGCGCTTCCACCTAGACACGATATAACGACCCGCTCTCTCGGTTTTCGCGATTGCATCGATCTCCTAGCGGTCCGTCTCGTGTTCTAATGGAGAGATTGCACCGGCAATTCGCCGATTGGCCGTAAATCTCGAGCACGGTGTCATTAGGCGCGCCATTAAAATTACTATTCTTTTGCACGAGCTCCGCCAAAGTAAATCTCCTCGTAAAGATTACCCCCCGGATTAAATTGGATTTTTATCTGCTCCCTATCTTCCTACTTGACGAAGTTAGACGTCGGTGCCACGTTAACGTATCGGGAAACGGCTCTTAACCCGACGAAGCTCGACCGATCCAGGCGATCTTCCATGTCGGTTCTACTGGGAACTTTCGGACGCAATAAAATTAACTGGCCATGTGGATCGATCAAAGTGGCTCTACGATAATAGAATCCTATGATGAACGCACAGGTGACGAGCGTTGTGCGGGGTGGAAGAAAGAAGGTTCTCACGGTAGAGGATGTTAGAGGCGAATTTTCACCCCCCAGAAAGACCGACGAGGAAGTATTTATTAGATTGGAATCTAAACACCCTCCGAAAGAGCTAAAAGCGTATTTCCTTCGCCGTAGGTGGTTTCGTGGCTCGTCGACCCCTTGGATCAACCGACCTAGTACACGGTTCCTCTTTTCGAGGGTCCTAGAAATTAGCGGGTGCAACTTTATTAGCCTGTATCACGGAATCGGTTACCCCGTCAGTCGTTCTTTTCCGCAGATTCGTGCCCGTTAGAACTATTTATGTCTTTTCTCCGTCGCAGTAAAATAATAATTGCCCCTAATCGTCGGGTGAATCAAATTTATTGTAGCCACGATAAACCATTCTTCAGTGAACGTCAACGATTCCAGGTAATTCGAGGTCGAATATAAATATGTGCACACGTATATTTCACCGCGGAATTACTCGCAGATGTTGTGTCCGGATATTCGAGAGGACCAGACGAGCATTTAATTCGATACCAGGCCCGTCGAGTGGATCGTGTTTGAAAATAAATGAATTTATCGATCAGCCTGTGTACGCGATGCAATGGCGTTTCAGCGGGAAATAGCCAAAGTCATTTATCCCTCGAAAGACCGCGAAAGGCGCGCGCGTGTATGGCTGGGCAAAAAGATTGAAAACCATTCGAATTTTCGGCGATGTCGCCCGCCACTCGAATCGTAACCCCTCCGGAACACCCATCAGTGGCGATAAAAACACCTTTTCATTCGAGAGCGAGCGTGAATGGTGGCTCGCGCTCGCGAAGGATCGTGCGCGTACGCGAAATAAATCAAACTCGTCGTCGGGCTCATAAACCGTCATTTCCCATCATTAAAGTCGAGAGTCGAGCAAGCGAGTCGAGCTAGCCGACCGGAAACTGCCGTTTCAAAGGCCCACGGCGAGGCATCCGTTCTGCTCAATTTCACCGATTTTCCGTCGCCTTTGTATCGGTTTATCTATTATCGTCCCAGAGCGGCGATCATTAGTATTAGTGTCAAACAGCGGGGCATTGTCGACGGTATTTATGACCGCTTTACCTGAAGCCTGATCGATCTTTACTCTCTCCTTCCCTCTCCCTCGCTCGTGACTGACTCTGTACGAGAGTTTAAGCGCCAACCAATGACCGTCCTGAACCCATGAACCAGAATACGTCGCGTCCTTACTGGTTATTATTTATCGTAGGTGCCCTCTACGCGGAAATAAGAGAGTGCTAACGGTACCCCTCCAGTTTACGATCTTTCGGCTGAGCCACGGTGGAATCTATCTATCGGCTGCTGCCGAGCCTCCTTGACAAATGACCCGCAGCGCTGTCTACCGTAGAAACCCGCTCCATAACGTACGTACGCCACGAACGAATTTATTTCAGATGATTTAAGACTCGCGGGGATACGACGTATCTGCCACTTCTGTTTTACGAACCTCGGGATTACCATAACGAAACAGTAAGAGCAGAGAATATTAATGTTGACCCACACACGACTTCGAACAAGCTCGACACATCGTCCCGATACGAGGAATGCTGTTGCGCTCTTGTCGCGATTCGAACCCTGTGACATAATACGCGCGAGTTTCGTGTCACGGAGAAACGAGGTGTCCTCTTTTCAGGCGGACGGAGAGGGAAAAAGCATCCCGTGTCTTTCAGGTGAAGCCACCTGGTTGGTCGAGTGCCGTGTGAACCTGTCCGAGATAGAGCGTCGCTCGAAGAGACACCCGAAGGGTAACTGTTTGTACAAGCACCCCGGTATTTTTATCCGAATGACGGTGACTCATAAAGATCAGAGCTCTCGCATGTCCCCTCGTCGTTCCCTCCTCTCTCACACGTACGCTTTACCACGCGCACACCCCCATAAACGCTCTCTCCTTCTGCCTTTCTCCGTTTCTCTCTCGCCAGGCTTCTCCAGAGTCCCCGCGCTCCTCCACGGGTTACATATAAACGGGAGAAAGAGAGAGGGTGAAACGCGCGAGGAGGGAACGCGCTTGAATGTGTACTTAGCGGCAAAGAACACACTCGCGTCGCATGTTAGGATAGAGATTATGTCGTCCAAGGAGTCTATAGTTAGTTAAGGCTACTATTCTTCGGCTGGGTGGGCCTTTGAATCGCCGAAAACTCGCAGCGCTCCTACGTCTCGTCGTCGTGCGCATCGGGTAACAATTAGATATTAATTCTATTCAATCCACTCTCACCTACAGAAGAGGTCCTCCTTTTTAAAAGGAGACCAGGGATTAACCTCGGCCCGCTATTCTCTCTTTGGGATCTGATTCCATCGGTGTCGCGCTCCGAACTGGGACGCAAAGATGAATTTGTCTTTCGTTCCAGAAGACCGCTTCGAAAACATCCAGAGCGCCGCGGAGGAGCGGCCGCGTTTTATATTTAAAAGGTGGCACGTAAGGGGAAAGCCCTATGATCGCGAGGCACGCTATCAATACAGAGTGTTTCATAATGCAAGTGTGGGACGCGGTGAAGGGGTGGATTTAGGACACAAAAATAAAAAAAAGAAGAAGCTGAGAGTCTACATGTGTCTTGGAGGAATTTTTTTCGGAGTTACAGCGTGTTTTGTATTTCAACAAGCTTCTCCAAGTAGGTAGGTACTGACACAATAATTTTGGATATCAGCTTTCTGTTTATCTGGAGGATTTTATTATTTCTATTGCGAGTGGAGATCAGCTCACTCATTGGACATGAATTTACTTTACTATTGCATAAAAAAGGCTTTCTATTCTGAATTTTATGAACTTCTTATACTCCCAAGCTCAGGAATTTTCCTCTCATGTCCCAAATCCATCACACCCATAGTTTCCACCCATTACCAACAGTTCCTCTACATAAAAACCGAGTCATTAAGAAGAAGCTACCGAATGCCCGACAACAGAAAACACAAATGTCTGTACACGAAGGACGCTTGTTCCATACGTAAGTAAATATAAATATCTGCCACGTGACGGTCGAAAAAAAGACTCGAGTGGCCTCTCAACACCACCACTTACAAAGATATATCGTTCTACGACGACGGGAGCGCCACTCGCCGAGGAAAAAAACAAACACGCTTTATTCCACAAAAATTGTCCCGACGCATTAACGACGACACTTTTCATCGGCGTCGCTTCATCGAAAAGTCAGGAGAAAAGGACAGTCTCTTACCAGCCGACCCAGTGTCTGTTTTGCGTCAACGCTTTCACTGAAAATCCTCGACTACACCCTGGTCCACCCTTATTCTCCACGGACGAGGCATCTATTACAGGTGGGGGTGAGTCACCACCCCCGGAGCAGCGCTATTCCGTGGCCACGGTAATTGAACGAGTCGAGGGAGAAAGGAACTCGCGAAAAAACAATTTTTTATTCTATTTCCCCTTATGAAGATGAACGAGGATCGAATGGCGACGAGATGGAACGGAGGGATGTGCCGTTTCATAGGCGCAATTTTTCCGAAAAAGTGTCGGACACATGGCCCACGTACGAAAGGGCGAGGCAGTGGCCACGAAAATGCCGCGTTTTATGGTTTTATAATGCGAATGATTTGACCAAGGGACGCGTGGGATGAGACGTAACACATGGCTGGCTCTGTTTGCCGCTTTCCAGGTCGCAGACGCTCTCATGTATATGTATAACCTCGCGTGTATGAGCGCAAAGAGCAATGGGGTGACCACTGTTCGACTGTCCACCATGAGACCGGGTAATGAGCCATCACGTAGCGCGGCTCCGCACCCCAATAAAATCTATACCAGAATCCGTGGGGGCTGTTTTTTTAGCTGCTCCACGCGATACATCATTTCTCGGCCATCGTCGACGACAGAGTTCCACTCCGCTCGCTTATTCCTTCCCGTCACGGCCTCGCAGTCCTCCGACCGCGATGGGGATTTGATTTATAGAGGATATTCTCTGGTATCTTTGGTCGTCACTCGCCTACAAACGCGATTCTCGATATTAGACGAGGTTTAAAACGTTTACCAATCCACGTCGATCGATGGACCTCTGACTCTTTCTCTTGCTCCTGACTTTTTGCTCGATCGCTAAATGGGTTCTCGTGTTTCAGGTATAGGCGTGAGTAATGCCAAACAAACGGAGAAAATATCCACCTAGCGGCGCGCAACGCGTCGTGGGAGAGGCGCTATATTTACGCGGCAGTGGTTTCGACTTTTTCCCTACGGTGGCCATGGTTCTATCGCCTCCTATATTTAGCAGGCGTGCCCCGCGAGAGAACCACCACCACCTTGTTGTAACGTGTCAGATGTTGCTTGCGACGGAACTCGTGCTCGCCTTTTTATCGAAGGGGCTGACCCTTCGTAAACGGAACACTATTTCAGGTCGCATGGGAACGTCGTTTAGCAGGTGCCTTCGAGCTGATTATAAATAATCAGAGTTTCGCCTCTTATGACTGGCTGCTGTTGGCTCTCGTGCCGCTCCAGCCGCGATACGGTTAGACACGGCCACGTCGAGGGGCTGGCAGAGCGAGCGCGAGGGAAACACGTTCAACCACGAGAGATACGTGTTTCGTCGTTTTGGTTACGTACGCCTGGGCGAGATGGGCGCTGCCAGCACCCGTTGAAATAATAAAGCGGAAAAGACAGAGGGAAAATATTTTAGTTAGAGTATCGGTGCGCCCCGTTTGTTCCATTAACGAACGCAATATGATTGGAGGGGCGAGCATGATCGAGGGGGGCAGCCGATCGAGAGGTTGTCGCTCGACGATCCAGAGCAACCGGTGAATCGGCTTCCAAGTGAGCGAATGGACTCTGAAAGCCCACGGGGTTTCAACAGGTGCTTTCGCGGACCTGAAGTATGCAGGTATGCAGAAGTAAGCACTCGTCTCTTAAAAACCTCTTATACGTGCACACTCCACTTGCGCACAAAGCGGGCCCGTATATTTCTCCTTTCCGGCTCGAGGGCTCGCTGAGACTCTCTCGGAAAGTGTGCGACGTGTACCCCCTCACTCTCTTTTTCTCCCGCCTTTCACCTCTCTCCTTCTCTCGCCCGCTGCATCTGCAGCCACGCGCATTGTCATATTCCCCGGGCCGTGTAAGGGAATTTGAAAAGGGCCATCGTGAGGAAACGTTTTGCGGTTAATAAGCTGTTGGTAAAACATGCTGGCCATTAAACGCGAGTTTTTATTGCATAATGGAACTCGATGTACCGAGCGGCGGGGTCGCGGGGCTCCTTCAAGTGTTAAGTTTGCGGTTATAATAGATTGCAACCCTCCCCCTTGGGAAGGGCACGGTTAAGTGCCACGAAAAGCGCTCGCCGAGCGAACCACGCCGATCCTGCGTCACCGCTCGACGATGCAACATGTGTGTTATGCCTCCAACGTACGTCACGAGTGTTTCCAGCTTCTTGAACCGCCGCTACCTTTTGGTTTTCTGCCTTTCGAACAGACCGCCGAAGAATACCAAGGGCGGTTTCATTCAAACACACTTTCATTCCTGGGAATAAACACGGCTCGTCGAGTATGGGGAGCGTATCAAAGTTGTGGCAACGGATCAAAAGACAGTGATACGGAGGTTCAGCTATTTGCTTGTCACGACACGAGTTCAAAGAGGGATTCAGGGGGCTAGCGGTCGAAGAAACGCGAAATATGGAATTCTGGGTAGGAAGAAAGCGAAGCGGCCTCGACCAGGTCAATTCCTTTCGAGATCACTCGAGAATCAGGGACTATTCTCCGGAATACTCGAGAAGATTAGACTGTCACAAGCTTTTTCCACGTTTCCGCGTTTCACAATAAGCCGCCGCGCGCAGGCCAGAAGAGGGCCATGCCCCTGAGGGTAGTTGCATCGAGTGACCGTATCCACTCGAAACAAAAATAATTCTGTCTTGGGGAAAGGACAAAGAGAGGGAGCGATACGGACAAGGAGGAAACAATGAGAGACAGAGAGAGAGAGAGAGGAGGTAGAAAAGGCGCAAAAGGTAGAAGGTACGATAGAGAGAGGGACAGAAAGAGAAGCAGAAGCTACGTAAGCCCCTCGACAATGGGGAAGATATTTTCTCTAATGAACCAAGACGAGTGCACTCCAGTGCCAATTACACTTCAACCGCGTTCTCCGTATTTCGCTCTACTTGACTTCTGTCATTTCAAAGCCAACGAAATGTTGGAGAGACGAGGGCGACGGAAAGGGACGAAGGGAGAGGGAGGATGGTCTGCTACCACCAACACTGTGGAAGAGAATTCCTCCTCCTCTTCCTCCTTCTCCACGGATCTGCTCGCGATCGATGCTAAGCCTCGTGCCTTCTCGTCTCGTTCTCAGCAATAAAGCGTGAGACGAGGAAGTGAGGCGAAGAGATAAGCCAGACAATTAATTCTAAGACGAATCTAAAGATGAAGAAACCTCGGTGATCCGCTCCTGGCATGAAATGCTGCTTTTTATCTCGATAAATGTTCGCCACGCTACGCTGGATGCGAAGGTAAAGGGTCCTTTGAGAAAAACTATGATACTGGGGTGTAAAGGTATTACGTACAAGTCATGTTAAAGAATATTATTTTCTAATCTCTTAACTAGCACGAGAATTAAATGTTCCTTCTGGCATATGAAGAGGAGTAGCTGCTAGTAAATATAGTTTCAACTTGGAGAAAGTTCTGAACCCAAGTGGTATTGCGATGTACTTGTAATCAAAACTAAGTACTCGTCTAATTAATGCGGAACGCATAGCTCTCGAGTTACGCAAACTAGACGTGCGATTTCGCGACGACGGTCCGTCTTAATTTAGCATAGATTACGCAGATCACAATAAACCAAGTTGATAGGGTCAGTCCGAACAGTAAGCCTTGATTAACGGATTTAATTATGGGATTGTGTGTGAGGGCAGGATTGCAGTGGTCATTATGGGGGCCTTAGTAACCCGGTATCCCGCGCTCTGCATGTACCTATGATACACCATGATTATACACAGCGCTCCAAATCGAACCCTGTCCCCGCGAAAGACAATAGAGTATCCGTTTCACGAGCAGAGAAACAATATTTCCAACGAGTAAAAAAATTCCACCGAGACACAAACTCGTTACACGGTTCGTTCGAACTATTTCATAATGGAGCCGGTCAGAGAGGTATCAATTTTCCTCTCGGCTCGAGCTGCTCTTGTTTCTTACTTCTTCGCACCTCCAGTGAGGCGTGAAGGGGACAAAAAGAAACTGCGATTTCGTTGCGACACAGAAGGCGTGTTATGAAGCAACGTGCATAAATGATCGAGAAAATCCGAGCCACCGTATATATACGAGTTCATCGACGCATATTACGCGTCGTGATGCCGTAGACTCCCGCGGTCCGCAGGGAATACGGTTTTAAAGTTGAACCCTATCGTCCCTCGCTCCCCTTCCTCGACGAGCGAACATAGGAAAACGGGCGAACTCGAAAGATAATTAAGTCCGTAATTAAAAGGCACAATCGCGCCAAAGCCTTTCACGGTAGCTAAGTGACAAAAGCAATCGATCAAAGGGACAACCGTGCGGAGTCGATTCACGGCGAGACGTTCGACGGCGCGTCTACACACAGATAAACGCGCACGGACCCGTACGTGCTCGGACCATTAAGGCTTCTATCATTTGTTACCATCAGGGATCGTTGTATCCCTTAATACCATGTTTCACGGGTCCGCGATTCCAGCGGCGGAATATAAGCGTATTAACCGAAGTATTCCGAGCGTGCCGCGTATTGATTCCCTTGGCCCGAGGACGGACGCCCCCGAAAATCATTCGACGCCCAGCATTCAAATCAATTGCGAGCACAGTGAAGAGAAAGCGTGTCGAGCAACGATCCGATATACACGAGGGAGGACGCGATTCGGGATCTCGATTACAAAGCTCTTCGACTGACTCCTTCTCGAGACGTCACTTTGCATGAATTTCCTCTCTTCCGTCGCTGGCTCCTCGAAGGAAGCCTCTTAACAGTTTCCACGGTGCACGGGAGCCGAACCCTTGCTCCAAATGAAATCACGGTCAATCTAACGTTATGTAAATCGCCGGTCACTATCTGGTCAGTTTTGCATATGAATGCCAAAGGGACAGAATACTTACGACGGACTGCACGACCTTAAGATGATGCTAATCAGTGTTCCTCCGAGGACACGCGCTTCTATCCACGGTTCGTTTGGTTTAGTGGCTTTCGAGGGTCAGTCTCCAGTCGACGGCGTCGACTCGGGACGAGTGAATGGCGCAAATGGTATCGAAGGGAAGTGGAACGAGAGGAAACGGTCGCTCCTCGAGCTTCGCCGATTTTCAATAATATTCTAATAAAACTTGAAACTAACGTGCTTTAGCGGCGAACTTTTCCGTTACTGTTTCCCCGCGACGAGGAATAAAGGAGAAGAGGGGAAAATTCGGTGGAAGATACTCCCTCGGTAGTAACAATAAACTGCGAAAGGAACACGCGATACTGTGCAGCTATATAGAAGCCTGCACTCCAAGTATTTTTATCGAAGCGCTTGCGTCGACGAGGAATCTAATACAAAGTGGGAACTCGTGCACCGACCGCTTCTAATGTCACCGCACGGTTTCGATGACTGGCCTGGAACAGAGTAATCCTACGGGGTAGCACCTACTCGAAAAGCCTCGATCCCCGCGTAAATATTGTCCGCGTGGGGATCGGCGCGATTTCCTAAATTAAATACAGCCGGGCGACAATTGTTGTCCGTTTATCGGCAGCAACGGTATTACCCTAAGGGGTGCGCACCCTCTGATTAAAAATTCTCGCGTGGTTAAGCCTCTGATAATGATCTTCCCTAACCCCTTTCTGCCCGTGGGGTTTATACAGTATGGTCTAAAAACGATTGTA
Organism: Calliopsis andreniformis; assembly: GCF_051401765.1. Lineage (NCBI taxonomy): Eukaryota > Metazoa > Arthropoda > Insecta > Hymenoptera > Andrenidae > Calliopsis > Calliopsis andreniformis. The sequence continues at coordinate 19,306,306 of NC_135067.1, read as the reverse complement.
CTTACTCAGTCAGCGTGCACAGGCGACGGGTAAAGCGCAAATGGCTCGAGGTCATCGCGAACAAGAGTTAACGATCATTCTCAAGGGCGTTTCGCTCTTTTTTTTTTTTTAATTCTTTCCTTCGATGAACGTTATCGTGCCTCCGCGGCTCTTTGATCGAGGTCTTCAGATGCTGGATGCACGACTATCAAAGGATCAAGAGAGAGGATGCAACAAAGGAAGTGCTTGGAAGAGACGTGGTGTGAGTGAAAAAGTTGGCGGGCAATATTTTATATGGCAGTTAGGGATTTGAATTTGAATTTGCATTTTTAAATTTGAATTTTTAAATTTTAAATTTGAATTTTTGAATTTGAATTTTTGAATTTGAATTTGGATTTTCCAAAGTGATTATTTTATGGTGGTGACCCTGTATCTACCAAAAGAAGAATAATCTGAGAAGTGCACTCTAATTATTCACACTACGTGGTTCAGATTCAAAGCGCCATTAATCGATACGTCAGTACCACCGTCGCTGTTCACGCCACCCCCTAAACGTGCCACGATGCCGCGCAAGATATCATCTTCCGTCTACGGTCGTTATTAATTAATACCCGTGGCAAAGATTAAATGAATTCCTATTGAGGATGCCCGTCCTCTGGCATACAGAGCGTGAAGTAGGCGGATGCCACGAAATTTGTCAGAAGTTTAACGACCCTCGTTATTAAAAGTAACGTTCCAGTGACCTCGCGTGATAATCCATTCGCTTGACAAATCGGGATAATTGCGAGCGACGCCGCCCTTAATCACGGCCGCGAGTCCGGCATACTTCACGAGCGATTTGCTTCTGCGAAATTCCATTAAACCAGGCGCGATTGAAACGCCGACGGGAAAACGTGCGGGACGCATCTGCCGAATTTTCTGATAAACGTTCGACCGTTGGCCGCGGGGAAACGGACACGAGGAGGGAGTGGGAAAAAAAACACGAGGGGAAACTACATCGAAAGCAGGCTTTCGCCGGCGAACTTTCATTAATTAAATATTCAAAATCGCCATTAATCCCGACGCCCCCTGCCGCCCCGTCCACCGCGGCGGTTGAAATCAGCCTCAACGAATCCCGAGCCGTTCCGGATCTCCGTGGCTTAGGCAAATGAAAGCCGTGGCGCTCGCATGCAAATACACACTTTTATGCGTGAAACCCGGGCCCGCTCCACAGCGCTAATAAATTTTTCCACGGACGCGCCGCGGCCATGGTACACGCTCGACGTGTGACTAATGACGGAGAATTAACCTGAGAGCGTCACCGATATCCCCCGAAACGTACCTGGGAACGCGCTCAGGTGTTGCGGTGAATGAAAAAAAGGGTTGAGCTCGAAGCGAGGGGATGAAAACGGAAGGAGAGGAAAAAAGTATCCGAGGGCAAAAAAAAATTCCTAGTCATGGCAGACGTGTTTGCTCGGAGTATGACAAATTCCGGAAGATCGATTAACGGCGCACCTTGTGCCGTACCTGTCGTCCCCCTCTACCCTTCTGTCCCCTCCTCCTTCTTCGCGCCGACTATTCAGATTCAAATACGAAGTTAACGAACAAGGTGATTTCGTAATAAATGACACGAGCAAAAAGTCGTACGCGCATTCTCCTCTCCCCGGGTTAATTATTCAGACTAAGGGGGTTGTAAGCAGATTGGTCTCACCCCTAAGCCCCTATCTCGGTACAACGAGGGTGGCGCGTTCAGGGAGACAGAGAGATTGCCGGAGGAGACTTTAAACCGCCCTTACTTACTGACTGGTGTCTGTGATTAGAACCAGAAATATGCTAAGCGGGCTTCCAATTATCGAAGATTCTTGCCCCGTGGATTTATGGCCTCCGCCAGAGAGATCGGGGCTGGTAGCGTGCTCGTATAACGTTGCAGTGGCAGCTCGGATGGGATGGTACCTGTTTTATTGTCGGCCCTATTATCGGGGACATCGTGTAATAAAAAAGATTATTAGCCGCTATATGAAAAGCTTCGAAGAGTCTTCCATCCACCGCAAAGACGGGAAAATTAAGTTTCGGATATTCGATTAAAAGTTGCCGACCATAGGAGGAAGAGCGTCGTAAAAATCAGAACCGAAGGAAAACTTCCGAATCCCAGCCGATGAGTTTTTCTAATCCCACCGTTCGACGAGCCCCGAAGCTCCGCTACAAACGGCACGGAAATTCAATCCGCTGCAACGGGGGCGGAAATTAATTCCACGTCGGCGACAATAATTTCAGACGCGACTCTTTCGGAGTGGATAGTCGTGGCTAGGGTCGGGCGGGTCAAACGCAAAGGATAGCGGAAAATCGTAAGAGAACATTGTCGTTAACTTTTACGAGGCCATTAACGTGCCCGTCTTCCGCCATTCTGAAGCTGAACTGGACACTATGACGTCACTGCGAAAGAAAACCAAAGAGAAGAAAGAAACTTCGAAAAAGAATTAGTGGAGACCGCGAGTCTTCGGTCGGTCTTTGTTCCCTTTCATAAACTGTTGGATAAGGTCTCGGAGGCGGAGCACGAATGTCGACGAACGTTTTCGATTTCCATACGAAAAGGGAAAAAAAGGGCAGCAGCGAGGAAACACAGAGGGACGAAATTCCAGATTACTCGCGTGAAACTTAATTAAGCGTTTAATTAAATACCACGTACAAGTCTGACATCCGTTCTCCGCCTGCAGACGGCAGCTGGTTTGTGGTTAGCGGGAAAACACCGAAAAAAAGCAGTTCGGAAAGACGGATGGCAAAAGGAAGAAAAGAGAGTCGGGGGTATGGGAGACGAAGGACTTCGTTCTGGGATTTGACACGCGTATCTGAAACTCGGCGGCAGGGGTCACGTGTCGGCGAGCCCTAGCTGTCAGGTCACGTGACCGTGCGTAAAAGGGTTGAGATTTTCCAGTACGGATTTTTCGTGGACCGACTTGACAGATCGCCGCGCTAAGTCTGACTGATACTCGTCCGCCACGGGCTTCGCTTTAATTATGAGATATTATTCCGTGATCGCGCCCCTCGTCGCGATCGGGTTTAATGCCTTTTTAAAAGGAGATCAGCCCTCCTCCCGGGGCCACGTGATCGCGGATACCTCGACAGGATCGTTCTCGGCGCCGAGGGGACAATGCTGTCGCGGACTCAGAACGAAACAATTAGCCAAGAGCAGTAACGCCAGTCGCTTTGCCTCGGTGTGAATCGCCGAGGCAGCGCACAAAAGACTTTACATTTATGTGTTTCGTCCTTTCGATTAAATCCCCTCGCTAGGGGCGGCTGATATTGCGAGAGGGGACACGGTGTTATTCCGGCGAGGTCGTTACTCCGTGGAGATGCTCGAACTTCGCGGAAATTCTCGAATATCCAGCCATCCCGCGCAATCTCCCGCGAAAAGTTCCCAATGGTTTCCTGAACTTTGCGACACCCTTCGAACCCGACGCACACTTTGCCATCGCTTATCGAACAATTTTCAACGAATTTATAATCTTCCGAGTTCTCGAATCGAATTTCAGTTCTGTCTCTACTTTTTGCATCGACTGAGGAGTTAAGAAAGTCGGGCCGCTTAGAAATGGAGACGCGACAATACTATTCCCGTCTGGCAGGCAACGCAGAGCGTGAAAGAAGCGGGTGATGGATGCGCCCCGTAATCCGCGCTAACTTCCTACGGGATTTGGCGGTGGATGCCTTTGGGCGCCTCGACAGGAAGCCGCCCCTAATTCAAATTTGCCCTAAAACCTCGAAATCAAGTCAAGTCACTAAGTCTCTCTCTCAGGGGCTGCGGTGCGCTGCCAGACGCCGTTCTAATTAACATCGTGTCGCTCTCGCAGCTTAAGGTTGTACCGCTCAACCGTCGTGTCTTCTGAAAATCATTAGAAGGGCGAGAAGAGCTGGGGGACTGGGCCAGAGAAGGAGAGAGAGGAAGCAGAAGAGTACGAGTGGCTAGGTTCACTTGTCACGTCGAACAGGCGGAGGGCAGAGAGACAAAAAGTTGAAGGGAGCGTTCGGAGAGGCAGAATGGATAATATTCAGGTTACGGGAGCGATGTAAAAAGAAGAGACGCGTGGAGAGGAGGGATTGAAATTTTCGCAAATCATTCCAACAAGGGTTCGGTAACCCCTTCCGGGATTATCGGGACCCATGTGGCCTCGGCTCGCTGATGGCTCGTTACCGAACCGAGCTTCTCTTCGATAAACTGACAGATATTGCTATTTATGAACGACACGGGGCCCTCGTCACGACTCCGCCGACGCCTCTGTGCCTTTTCTCAGCCCGTCTCTATGGGTAATTGTCAGCTGCAGTCACGTTCGTGACACGCGTCAAACACGGCATCGCCTATCGAGATTTATCTGCTCGCGAGATCGATGACGTCGATCGACGTGCCTCGAACGGGGCAAAAATCACGGCGCGTCGAGGCACGATTTTCTTAACAAATGGTAACGTCCTCCGAAACTCCGACCCTTGATCTTTCGAGCGGATTCCTGGCGGCAACCCCCCTTAATGTTCCTAATGTTCAGCCTTACTGATGTCCGGCTTAAGTCGACGAAATAGACGCCGTGGGGGTCCGTCGCTATGGAGCAGGGTATTCGTCACCTCATTGTTCGTCGCGGAGCTGTGTTCCTAAATAGATTGGAGCATTTAGCGAGAGAAACTCGAATACAGGGGATGCGAGGAATATTCATAAGCTTCTTAATAAATTCGATATCAAGGGGAAGCTTACGTACTTTTTTCGGAAATTCGAAGCCCCAATCGAGAATATCAATTTAATCGGATTATTAATTCGGAGCCGCGATGATCAGCGAAAGCAGCTTCTAAAAGCCAGCCCTCCGACTGCTACCGATGTCCGGCTTAACGTCTGCGAAGCGCTCGCCACGGGGGAACACAGGCAACTGGACTAAGATATTTGTCACCTCATTGTTCGTCGCCGAAACCCGAGCTAAGTTCGCGGACGGAGTTTAATGTCACGCAATTCCTGCGGGTCGAGAAACGTCGCGAGGATTATTCCTGCGGGCAGGATACGTCCTACGATATATCTTGCGCAGTTCACCGACGAAACGAACCCATTCTAAACATAGCTTCGTCGAGCTGCCTCTCTTACCTCCCATATCGTCTGCAATACTCGCGCGTTACTGTTCCTCGACGCAGTCGAGCTTAAACTAACGACGTCGACGACGACTACGACTCGAGAGACGATACTGCGTCAGGAATATAACGACGTAAGTCTTAATTAGTACGACTTCGAAGCGATGACCGCGCGAGAAACTCCGTACAACGTCGATGACGAACTCGGGAGAGCAACGAAACTGCCTTGGTTAACTATCGGGTCGTTAATTACGTGCTCCGTACGAGCGGAAGGATACTCGGATGAGTCATTAGTGTTTACTGCATCCCGCGTCCTACGCGGAAATATTATTTGACCCCGTTTTATCGCCGTAGTGTCTAATGGGTTATTACGCCCTGTGAGAGAGAGATTCCTTAATTATTGTCAAGTAAAAGCGATATAATAGTAGATGGTGAATCGTAGGAGAGCGATAAGGACGCATAAAAGGTAGCGCGCGTACGGTATGCGCAAATTACACACGCACCACGCTGAGTAATTTGCCGAGACTCGCCGCGGTGGGGTCAAGCTTTGTTGATATAATTTCGCGACCTTACGTTTTACATAAAATTAACTGCTGCAGAGCCGGTTGCGCGCACACACCGCTCCGTTCCGCGTCGCTTTTACCGCGATTGCACCGCGGGACCATAATGATCGTGCGATGTAATGACACGTTAGCGTTCCACCGAAGCTACGTCTCTCGAGCGCGCCGCCTTCGTGACTGATGACTGGGCGAGTTGCCTGAAATATGTACCGGCGACCTTATTACGCTGCTACCGTGTTGCGGAATATTAAGTATCGAAAACGGTGCATTTGTCAGCCCCAACGAACCGGAACACGAGAAATGTTACGCGGTAGAAATGATCAGGTGAGGTGGCGAAACATTGTCTCGAGTATCCAGCGTATGACTATCGTTTCAATTGAAATTCTTAAAGGGATTCTTGCGTGCTAAGATACAATTTCTCTGTGACTTGTAACAGGTACACTGTTCATTTGCACGATTCAAAGAAGAAAACCAGATCCCCATCGGTCACGGAAACGAATTATCTGCTGCCCTATTTGTTTTTAGTCGGCGACAAGGGAGGGATCGAGAACAGTGGTCGCTAGGCGAAAGCGACGAAAACAGAGGGAAAGGAGGGTGGCGTCCTGTGGATCCCGAGGGACCATCATCAGGGAAATTGGATTCGGCATTTTTCAAATCCCGCCCTCGAAAACACTGGGCTACATGTTCGGTTTGTCTCGTCGGAAACGTATTTTTATCCCTAAGAGGTTAGTGCTCTCCAATCAAATTAGGACGTTTTTGCACCGTCTCCCTCCGAGCGAGGGAATCGACCGGGCTGACACCTGCTAAATCGTGGCGATACGTTTCGGTGGGCGAAGCAGAGAGAACTTCAGGAAATACGAGAATTGTCCTTCGAATTTCCAGGCTAGATACAGAGAATTTGAAATCTGTAAAACGAGGTAGTAGCTTAAATAAGGGAAATAAGAGGAGGCTGCAACGATCCTTCCCTCGAATTCGGCTTCGTCACCTCGAAACAATTCCTCATTTCGTGAGGTTCTCGTTCTCGTTCAAGATTAAGATCTACCCCTTAGAACCACGTCTTGCAGCCTGCGGCAGCCGAGTTCCGCTGGGTTCTAACTCATCGCTGCCAGATAATGTCGCCCGATGTATTATTTATCTCCGCTGTCGTCGCAATTATTCATACCGCTATCACGTGGCGCTCCGTTTCCGCTGGGAATCGAAACGAATTCGTACTTATTATCGCAGTCAAAGGCGGAGACCACATTGACACGTACCATTTTTCTCGCGACCGCTCCCTGAACGGCGTATACGATTTCACTGACACGATCGTTATGGGTGTGGCTTCGTCTGCGAATTCGCCAAGATATAGAAGAGGGCAAAAAGAAGACTAGTGTTTTCCTTGATATCAAATCAGGATCCATTGGTATCTTTATAACGGGGTACAACCTTCCTATATTCACTCTGGCCTTATCGAAGATGTGAGTACATAATAGTCCAAGCAAGGGAAACACTCGTGCACTCAATAATTTCAAGTTACAGGGAACGGAGCGACTAGTTTATAGTAAGACACTGTATCTCTTTTATGGTTAGCAATAGAGCGATGTGGAGGTTCGATAACACAATGTTTTTAAGCAACCTCGAAAACCGGAGCAGTTTCGCGCGAATGGAAATGTAATTGCGAGCGGGAGATTAGCCGAGGCAGAGTGCCCCGCCGAGAAAGGCGGAATTCCGTGAAACGAGAGCGCATCTAGTTAGTACGTTTACGACAGTTGGCGAGCAACGGGTACGGGGGCAGAGGGCGAGCCGCGTCATAAAACGTAAGCACAGAAGATATTTCCAAGTGTGAAATATTTCAGTCTAATCCAGCAATATCATAAAGAACGGCCGGCGAGGCGGCCGCGGCGCGCGACGAGCCAACCAAGTCGTAACCAGGCATTAGGGCTGTTTACAAAGAGCCCTTCGATACCACGTCGTGTACGAAATCGTCGCTCGGGACCCCGCGCTACGAGTTCGTCTGCGAAATCCACCACCTGGGACCTCCCCGCCTTTATTATCAACAATCGTAAAATGCTAAATTGAAGGTCCTCGAAGAATAAGAAGGGATTGAGCCCTTCAAACGAATTCTAACACTTGAAACGATATTCACGAGTGAAGGGATTCGAGTAGCATTAGAATATGATTGTTCTAAGAAAAAGTTTGTAGGTTTTGCAATTACCTAAAGATACGAATTCAAGTCGAGCCCAAAATCGATGGAGCCCCGATGGAATTGTTCCACTGGAAAAAGTTAACGAAGAACAATCGAGAGGGGTGAGCAGAAAGGTTAAGGGTCGGTCGTCCGAATTCAATCTGTCTAAAGCGACAAGACAAATGTCTCGGTGCACTTCTTTTCGATCTCAGCGTGGAAGCCACGGGTCAATTAGCCAAAAAATTGGGACGCCGCACGAGTGAATACCTAGAAAAAGTAATTCGATTGAAAGGGAGGCAGCTATAGAGATAAGTGAGAGAAGATGCCAGTCATCCCCCGGTAATTAGTCAAGGGTCGCTTGAGTGCTGGTCGGAATTCCGAATCTGGTATCATCCCCGCTGAGAGCCGAGTGGGGTTGTTTCTTGGACGTAGGATAAGCCCGGATCACTACGCTGATACCATGGAGAACTTTTGCGTCTATCTCGTATTTGATTGATTAGCCGTGCGACGAATGGAGTGTCGCGATTGTTAGCGATAGAAGCTTGGGATCTTGTTCGCTCCCGACACAAGATTGATGAAAATGGTCGATATAAAAATTACAACTTCTGGAATTGTATTCTCCGAAGCTACCAGAGATAATAGTTCCCACTTGATTCATTTAACTTGCGGATCAAATACGAACACCCATTAAGCTAGCTGTCAAAGCAGAAAATCCATCGACTACCGTTTCTCTGGAACGTGACTTGCGATCCAGATAAGCTACTATTAGGAGCAGATGAGTTTTAACTTCATTCTATCGATCAGAGGATAGCACCTGAGGAATGATATTATTTTCTAAACAAAATACTGTCTGCTAACATTAAAATATTTTATGTAATAAAATATGAAAAACTTTCCCCATACCCTTTTCAAATCCAAACCTCTTTGCCGCCAAGAGTAATTGCCATTTCTATCGAAAGCTCGTCCGATGAAGAGTGTCAACATTTGGCGGCGCTCGTAAAGAGGAAGAGAGGCAAAATGTCATGAACGGTGGTGAACTGCGTGATTGGAAGATAGCTATGTGACATTTCGCGGCGGTATCCATGACTGGTGCAACCTCGAATTACATCCTATCGTGTAGCACGCGCGTACGCGCGCGCCACTCCGCGTGTACCGGGGGAATGTTACGTAGGTGCTTCCAGGACACTATGGACTGTCCGCCAGTCCAGTGGGTATACGTATTGGACTCTGGACAGTGGTCATCTGTCACTGTCAACCACCCCTTCCCACCTCCTCCACTGGTACGGCCGGGTGGCGTCAGTGAGGAGGACGACCAAGGGAGGATCGAACCCCCTGTACCCTGGCAGCACGTGCCGATGTCTACGTCCTTATACGTACATATGTATGCGCTGTTATATATGTACCTATGACCGTGAACGTACCGCGAGCGAGCTACATAATATATAGGTAGTATAAATAAAGCGCCATACTGTGTTAACTGCAATCGAGCGTCGTCGTTCGACGTGACATCGTATCAAAATAGTTGGGGGACTTTGCCCGTAATACAGGACTAAGTACTCCAAGGAAATGGCAGGGTGAAGGCACGACAGAAGGCAGGAAGGCGTTGATAAGTTCGCAACGCTAATCGGCGACAACGAGAAATTAGTCGGCGTAAATTGTTAACATTATTGCCGGAACGGTGTTCAATGATCGAATACAAGGTTAATGAATTGACGTCCCAGCACTGTCCGTTCATACCGCAGCAACGCAAACGTCTAATATACGTCCGCAAACACTGATGCGGTGTGTTGTGCCGTGACTGTGCCTATACATCGTGCCTCCAGCTTCGTGATTATAATACGGAGCGAGCCGTGGCGCGCGCGTGTGCACGCAACATTAGGAAATACGACTTAATTGAAGCGACGCTGTGTTTGAGAGCGGCCCGCGCGCACTTGGCACAATATTTGCACGAGCGTTAATGCTCGGCTAACCGATCCGTAATTCAAAATCAACAGTCGGCAGCGACAACGCGGGATATCGCGGCACGATCGGAGAAACATATTGCTCGATTGTTTTTCTCTTCGAACAACTTTCTACAGTGCTACCGGGGCACGCGTGCTCACGTAACCCACGCGCTCGGTGTTCTCGATCGCGCGTTATGCAAGTAGGTGCTACAGATACGCTCAACTTGAACGGAAGACGCAGCGTGTCTACAAATCATCAATCGATATTCTGGCAGTAGTCAACTCTCCCTCTCTCTGGGCAGATACATCCGTTAAGCTCTCCAGTGCAGCTCCTTCGACTCGACTCGGTGCAGTGATTAATAACAAGCTATTCACGTCGCATTACTCATCGATGTTGCGCGTAGACTTCCGCCAGACGAGCGTTACTTACGAGTCTGCGGTTTCAGAACGGACGACCAACGACACCGTTCCTCGCCGAGGAACGCGCAAATATTACCTTGGGTGCCGAGTTTCAGTGGCGAAAGACCACGAGTAAAGCTTTTTCCCCGTAATTGACCTTCCGAGATCGCGCGCCAAATATCGTTACCACAGGGCACAGATAAATATTTACAGCTCGTCCCTGTTTGTACCTCGGAGCGGTTCACCGCAAAATGTGGACGCGAGAGAAGCTCTGACCAGAGGTATTTAAGGCACGAAATAGGGTTGCAATAAAGATGTCAATGGGCTTTCTTTCTTTCAACCTCGGAGAATCATTAAGACCATAATTGACTTCTATTATGGAGTTCGGTATATAGTGGCCCTGCAGAAAGCCGACCATGGCGAAACCTTGTACATCCGGCGGAAGATGGTCGGTCTTTCGGATCGTCGCAACAATATTTTACAATCTAACGGATTTTACGAGCAATTCCCAGCGGGCCCACAGCTCTTCAATCTTCCTCAAAGCGCCTATGAATATAAATACGAAGGCGGCAGTGATTTATGCCGACCGAGAGAACGAGAGGAAGGAGAGAAAAAAGAAGGCGGAAAGGACGATTCAATACTTCGAGTCCCATTTTATGTCGCGGTCAGTGTTTATGCCCCAGATTTTAGCACCTCCCCGAGGGCATTTGAGGTTCCTTCCCTGTTGAGAGCTCACCAATTTTTACGACTACTTCTTCTTTCTTCTTCCCCGCTTCGTCGAGCCTCTGCACCCTTGACTTTCTCATAAACAAAGTCTTTAGCTAAGTAGCCCGTCGCGGAGACACGTATATTAAAGCCCCCGAGCGACGTGGAGAAAAGGAGCCCAATCTACTCTCCAATGTTGCACGATGTCTCTCTTCCTACTTTTTTCCGTCGAAAAATTTCAATCGAAAAATATCGAGCGAGAGCGGGAAAAGGGAAGAGAAGGAAAAATACACGAAACAATTAAAGTGTAACAAAAGCGACGCATCGAGGCTTTCATGGGGGCGCGCGCATTGTACGCGGCGAAAAATTGAGCGGCACGGATCACAAAAACGCGCGCCATTGTTTTCCGTGTACAAAGGCACCGATGATGGTATTCCTAAATTTCGTTGTAGAGCCGAAATCCGGCGTCGAGTCGTTATTAAGTCTTGATCCGGCGTCTGTGTGCGCGCAACCCCCCATTGTTCCTGACAAATCTGACGTACGAGTGCGATCATCGATCGGATCCACCCTTTCTTTGATCGACAGGTAATGACAGTTTAAATCGTTTCATCGGCGACGGTACAAACGCTGTCGCGGTTCGTTTAGATTTTCCGTGCGGCACCGCGTCAATAATTTTCCGTTCGATGCATAATCCTTTCCGCATGCAGCCTATAAGCTCCATGTATGCCTGCGGTCTCCGTCCGCAATACGCGTAATGCATTTGATCCGCGCTAAAACGCATTTGGATGCATCGCTCCGTCGTTTCATGTGCTTACGGAACTCGCAGCCTCGAAAACTCTGATCGTACCGCGATACTCCTAGGGGGAAGATACTTGTCGACAAGAATGGCCGGTCGAGTGGCAAGCATTGCCACCCCCGACCACCCTCATCCTTCCTCTTCCCTCCCCTATTCAGTATTGCAAATTGTTGTTCTTCTGCAGTGCAGGAAAGTTCACTTCCAAACTATTTTATTGTTGTTATTAAGAAATTTTTTGTTAACGAGTGAATGTGTTTCATGGATACTATTTTGACGAGATTAGAGTTGTTGAAGGTTTATGATTAGGTACCCTACTGTGTTTGTAAATAATATCAAGCAAAATTTACGTGTGTATTGAAGGTCGACCTTCAGATAATTTTTAGTATTATACTCCGAGTGATTGTATTTTATGGTATCATTGAAAACGAGGTTTATGGTCGGCTTTTTATTAGAGACGTCAAATAAACAAAGCTATGCGGGCTCCTCAACAGATAAATTACCACCATTATTAAATGATGTTCCATTAGAATATCGAGCGAGGATGCGGTTGCAACATGATGGCTGTTCATTCTGTAATGCACTCATCGCTTACTGAGTCGCCGCACTCAATAGAAATGTTTCGTGATCGTAACATTAAACAAGATCGCCCACTAAGGGAGTGACTTGCAGGTTCGTGGGACTCTAAGCTCTCTTCTTTCAAGTCATCTGATAGTCAACACATGTCATACAGATAAATTTCTCTATTTATCAGTCGCTATCTTATTCCACTCCACAAAGCAACATTAATTCTAAAACTCCTGCAACAATAACCTCGACAAAAAAGTATCCTCAATCAAAAGCAATGGAGATACATCCAGCAATCAAGTTCACCAAGAATCCTTGTATACCATTATCAAAATGATTCATATATCACTGTTGATTGATTACCCCAAGTTCTCCCAGAAAAAAAAAGTCACGACATTCTACCTCGATGCGTCCAGAAGTTCGGCATAAATAAGATCGACGGAACAAATATATCCCAGCGTAGGTAATTTCCATTTCCCTATTCGTGTGTGTCGCGTATCGCGGAGATCGATCGTAGCGGTACCGCGGGTGAATTCCGAGCACGACAGATAGACGACGGAGTCGCACGGAAATAGAATGATGATGTCTCGTGGAAGAGATCCGTGCCGCTGGCTCCCCGATGTCACCGTTCGTATATCGGCTCGCCGGATCAATCCTCGGCGACGAGGAGCGGCGCGTAATACAAATTGCAACGCGAAAACGGCGCTCCGCGTCGCGGCAGGAGAAGAAGCGGCCTGGCATCGAGTTTGATAAATGACGCGGACTCTATTTCTGTTGGGAGGACAGGGGTGTGAGTACGACCGATGTAATCAACCGTTGTATTATATAACAGGGTGACTCCTCGGATTAGGAGGGTCGCTGCCTTTCTCGACGAGCCTCCAACGAGGGCGATTGTTTCGCGGCGAACAGATACTGAGCACGAATTTCATGGGCGTAATTAAAATGAAGCGTGAACAGAAGCACTTCTGCGTCAAGTGGCAACGAAAGTGACTGCAAATTAATCTCAAACAGAGAATAGTATTTTTAATATCGTGGAGTGGGGTTTATACTTTTAGCAGTGGAAACGTTTTTATGTCCTTAAGTGATATGCTGGAGGGTCGCAGTATTATTACGCTAACTCAACCTGTAATATTGGGTATGAAAAATATAGATAACTGTTTAGAATTAATGAACTGGAAACTTGTAAATATTCCCCATAATATTGTGTGTTAATCATTCTTTAGAATAGATTCATAATCCTATCGTACCTGCTGAAGGTTAACGAGTTGAAGTATAAGGAATACGAGAAATAACATTAAAGTAGAATGTTTCCTATTATGCAACCAGCAAGAAGAAAGGCAGCGATGCAAACACACGTCATCTTTGAAAGTGCAAATTTCCCAAGGTTCTAGGAAATGGTATGAATCTCCAGAACGGTCAAGCTCATAAGATCTCTCTATGGATGCGTGTGTATGGTTTTGAAAAAGGGAGTAATAATGTCAGAACTTAATTGTTACTTTCAGTCACGCTGGGTCTACGGTTACCTGCGCTCAATTTTCTTATTACCCGTTAATGATGCAAGAAGTCCCGACAGCCGCGGCGCAAGTGCGCATAAAACTAGCTATTACAACGACCGCTTTTACAACACTTAATGCTAGTTGTATGCTGGCGAGGATAGGAGCATAGCCATATCACTTTTTGCGCCCGTTCTGCATCGCATTTTATACGACCGTATAACCGTGGGCTAACTAGTTTCATACGGCAATAAAGTGTTATTCCTCCGTCGACGAATAATTATTCCTCTACCATTAATAAGGCGGGCCCCCACGCCCCTATCGATCCCCAATCGGATAAGGACAGCGTCTGACCGAGTAAATCGACCGATTTCCACGTAATCGGAATCTTCGAGAAACAATGGGCTGCAGCGGCATTAGGGGGCCACTCTGGGGTCCGAGATTACGCGGAGAAAAGTTAATCTTAATAAACGAGGGCAATCAGGAGGACCTCGGCGAAGGTAGTTGTCGCCCGCAAATGCGCGGCCCATGCAAATTCGCCCCCAAAGCCAGCTCTGTCTGCCCGAGAGGCTAACCCTAAGAATTTACATACTGCCACTGGCCTCCCGTTTCCCTCCCCCGTGCCTGCCCTTCTCCCGCCCGCCACGCTCAATCCAGAGCCTTTTGTCCGGCGCGGAATGTCCATCAACTTTTTGTCCGTCGAGCACGAGTAAATAGGAGAGTCAAATGACCAGGCGAGGGCTTTAAGGGCGGCGAAATGGGGCTGCGGGCCCTTTTATTTGCTGATTCCATGCGGATTGTTTCGTGATTTAGCATAAATGTTTGATTAGATTCTCCGGCGGATAGAGCCTCCGTCGGCGTACCGACGCGAGGAGGAGGAGGAACGTTGTTTGCATGAAGAATCCTCGATGACCAACTCCAATCGAGTGTACGTAATTATTTAACCGGCCGTGCACTACCACTGTAACGAGTTAAACTAGCACGTTCGAGATGTTATTGACTTTGCATAATAATATCTGATAACCGATGAACTGAATTAATCGAGGCGTTTCAAGTTCAACGAGTGTATATGCATACGGTGCGTTCGAGATAACTATCAATGTCTCATTTACCTCGTTTAACGTTGCGTGGAGTGAGGTTTATGAAAACGTTGACTTGAAAAATGCGGATCCATGGAACGTAGCCCCACTCTCACGATAACACAAGACACTACTCGATAAAGCTTGACACCACTATCGAGACACCTTCATACGACCATGGAACGACGTTACCGAAACAAGGACTAAAACACGACTGACACGCCCGATACGTAAACTAATCCCCGTCTCGAGGCTCGCGTCGAGGTCAGGTCAAAGTATAACAAAAACATTTTCCCCGACAGTTTGCAGGGTCGGGATACGTAAACAACATAGTACTCACGGCCTCGCGGCTATTTTCAGATCCCACGACCTTCGATTACCAGCGCCGTAATGAATTACGTCGCTAATTTATATCATCGTTAGCCACGCGTACTATCGCTAACTGTCGATGAATTTATTGCCATCCGCAGTCTGCATTATACATGTTACCCGTTCGCCACGGTGACGTCGCGAAACTCTTACGACGAAGACATCCTTGTATCTCGAGAGGCACTTCGCGCGCGTCATTAACGACAATGATACCGTAATAATCATACGTAATGAAATTCCTGATGAACCTGTGCTAATTTGTTAGTCGACGGTGAACCAGATTACGAGGGAGACAGGGAGCTGTGTGCGCAAGAGAAGATCGAAATTCCAAGGAGAACCGTTTCGAAACAGAAGCGCAAACCGCTGTACCCAATCGGTCAAGATGGCAGCCCGTGTCGACGGAAGCCAGGCGAATTCAGTTAGTGCCCCGCCAGTTGGATTGGACCATCAGTTTAGACAATGGGACCTGCTCGTGCGTTTAAGGTAATCCCTGGTGAATGGTGTCCCTCTGGTACTTAATACATTGTCCGCCCTGATGGCCGTCCTTTACAATCTCGTCGCAGGGTGCGGCCCGACTTGTCGAAACCTCACCCCTGTCGAAAATGGCTCGCATTAACACCTATTTACCGTAACATTGCCAAACAGCCCCCATTCCCCTCTTACTGTAATTTCCTCGGGCTGCCTCGCACGTGAGAAGAAAAATTCGACAAGCCACCCACGAACAAGGAGGATCCAGTCAAAGTGCACGATTTGTAGCGAACGGATAGAGCATAAATTTCCTCCAACGACGAACTTTCAACGAGCGAATGGCCTCTGGGACATAGAAGCCGCGAGATGATGCGGCTGAAATTCTCTTTCTCATTTGTGTACATTAATAGGTCGTAAAACTGCGCTGTATATTCTTAAGGAGTTTATGGTTCGTCAAACACCAGTGAATTTGAAGTCATAAACGGCCGATGAGCTTCGTCCCAGCTCAGTTTTATTTTCCCCGAGGTGCACGGGAGGACAGCCACTTCGAAATGCATCTAACATCCAGTACAAGCCACGCTCGGTCGGGATATCCTTCGGTCAGTCCCTGGGGTGCGATAAGGTCTGGACAAATGACCGGTCAGTCAGGACAGAAAACTACTGGCGGGAAAATCAGCCCTCTAAGTAAATTCGTATCAACCCCTGGAGACAGAAGAAAGAAGAAGCAGGGGGCGAGGGGATGGCAGTGATCCGTCATACAAGATTACCGAAGTAAATAACAGGATCTGCACCGACGGAAGCGAGGAGAGAAGGAACCAGAGAAAATCGTATTGCGCGTAACCAAATTTCGGAATAATCGAGGACGCGTTTGTCCGTGGATCGCCGAGTCCTCGATCATTCACGCTTCCGTGAGCGTTCGTCCATCGTTCGCGGACCATCGCCCATCACGACGAACGCTCTTAATGTCCATTGCATTTTTTACGCGATCGGAGAAAAAAAGAGGAAGCGCCTGACAGAGGGGATAAAATATACGAGTCCCCCCCTTTTCGACGGCTGCTGTTCTGGCCGACCCAATTTCACGGGGAAACTTCACGCCGTTTATGAAGCGACCCTGGAACGAGAATGAAAAAACTTTTCCAGACTGGGAGTTCGCTGAAGGATTAGATAGATTATCGGTTTGTATTACCGCGGGAGTGGGAAGTCGATAAGGTGAGTCTGTGGGAGGATTTTTTGTTTCGCTGAACGAACGTCGACAGTGGATTTATTCAATGACAGGATTGATGCGGGAAGATTGCAAGAAATTCGAGGGAAATTTATCGATCGAGTGGAGGGAGTGTGGAGGAACGTTATAAATTTGGTCCCTATTACGCAACAAACTGGACATTTCTCGGTCCTCTGAAGGGTATCAGCGAGCATCACCGATGTCTGTTTTGCCGTTGTAGGAGAAGAATAATCGAGGTCCAGATAAATGACCAGGGTGGACACGTTAAAAGCCCAATCGGAAAAAGGGGTGCACGTGTACGCGCGAACCAGAATGAGACTCTTCCATTTCCCGCTGATGGTTAAACCTGTTCTGCCGCGGGTAATAAGCACTAATATCAAAAAATATTTCACGTCAATCCGTGGACGCGGAATATTGATTCCCCTTCGTAAATACCGAAGAGACCCCACGCTGTTTGCAACCACCAATATGCATTCAAACTGAAATTCCACGCGCTTGCTCGTTTCGCCGGTCCCATTTCTACTCCGCGACGACGGATTAATTAATCAAGCCCCTGTAGGCTCGAAAAACTATCCCGCAACCGATGATCGACGCCGAACCATTGCGAATCCATGAAAATGACCACTAGCCTCCCTTTAAATGACATTCGCCAATTTCGACTGAAATTCGTCGCATTAACGAACACCGAAAAGGATAATGCATACCCAGTGTGCAACCTGCATCGTAATCAGTCGGGGTAATTTATTTTATACCCGAATCTAGCAAACGAATCCTATTTGCGGCGAGATACATCGATCGTATAAATTGATACGTATTTACAATCCCGAAATGCCAAGCAACCGTGTATCTGTTAGCGTCTAAGCGATTGTTAGCGTCTTAAACGTTTCCATTGTACACCTCGGAATGACGTATGTCGCCTCCTAACCGCCTTCCATTAGGATCGACATCTTCGGACAATAATTTATTTATCTCCGCGTATGACAATCGAAAGACTGATCGAGCAGCGATCCTCTCTCGTCGTAGGTCGTCAGGCCAATCAGCTACCAACGAACTTCTGACTCTCTCTTACGCCAACCGTTCATAAGCATTTGAATGGGCCAATCAATCACGCGGCTCCTCTCTTTCTCACCCTCGCGTTTCTTCGCTCTCTTCCCTACCCGGTGACGTCACGCTACAGTCATCCCCTATTAGTGGGGTGTTGTACCAACCAGCCCGAACTGCGGGTCGCGGCGAAAGAAGGAGGAAAGAGGAGGAGGCGGAGGCTGGCGGTTCGAAACCGAGGGGGGTTGGTAATTATATATTCTAAGGGTGTCTCGCCGATCAGTCAATGTTTCCGCTGCAGCTCTCCGACAATGGAGCAAAGATAGAAAAAGCTTATCTGTCACCGAGCGCGATACTTCCTTAGGGGAGAGGAGCAAAGACTTTTAATTCGCGCTACGATTACCGGTTCTGCCGATGAAAAATTAGGAACTTGGGTGGTAGGGCTGCATTCGTTAACATTTCGGTCGCGACTAAAATTTTTTACTTAAAGGGACACGATAATCTTGGTTCTCGATTCTGCTTCTTTTTTTGCAACTCTTCCTCTTGTATACTTTGCAAAAATTAAAGAAGTAGATGTACCTGCTCAGCTGCCAATGACAAAAGACTTCAAACTTAGAACACCTATATGCCTTGATAGTAGCACACATTTACAACTCCATCTTTCCCCAATAACTGAGGTTCCTATTATCCCAGCTTACTACTATCACCTCCAACAGTGATCAGTATCATTTCCCCCACTCTAAGCCAGAGTTCAAGCAATGATCTACGACGACTACTGGCATAATGGTATTTGATGTTAATCAGGCTTTGAGCGCGAGTTAGCGCGGCGAGCGCATCTCCAACGCATGAGCGAGTTGATTAAATTCAAACACCTCGTAGGCAGAATGCCAGAGCGCGCCGTGGCGCATCGTTCGACCAGACACCGTGTGCGTGAGTTCAAATATGCTCATATCGGGCTGGCTCAAAGGACTGAGGTAACTCTCTGTCCGACAATAGTCACGCATGATAATAGCATGCCATCCGGACCCCTCGGTCAGTCTCGCATCGACCGGTCGTCTGGAAGGAGTAAATACCGATTCGGCGAATTGATTCGGATTCGACCACTGGGACCACGCAGACATCCTAATCTCATATTTGGTCGAAAATACATCCCACAGTGATTACACGCTCGTCTCATTAATTTGTAATTGGTCAAGGTTTAATTGAATTTTTAGTACGAAATATCGTGAAACAGTAAGTATTCTCAGGCTAGCAAACGTTAACTATTTTTTCTGATTTTTCTTTTTTTTTCCAAATACGCGTAACGCAACGTGACAGTTTCATCTACTATCGCGATATCGGCTGCAAAACCGTCCCCTGTCCCCTCGAATTTAAATACTCGAACGACGATCCGTCATTCGAATATCTCTCGCGATGGATATGGCGTAGAGAATTCCTCCACGCAATGAAATCTCGTAACGCGTCGCCCTTTGCCCCGCCGCGGTGCGGACGTCGAGCCGACGAGGTCCGGAGCCACGAAAACGTCGAAACGACGCGGCAGCGGGCGCACCGCGCGCGCTACACACCAATCTAAAATCTGTCAGGCCTTTGATCGATGCGCCGTTCGCCATTTTAATGCCTATCACCCGACAACAAGCCTCACGTGAAATACGAGTTAACCCCCGGGGCGTTCTCACCCTCATCAAAGCACGATCATCCCTCGAGGAATTCAAAACGCCGCCGTCGACGCGACGTCAGCCGTCCTCGTGTGAAAACGCTTTTAAACAACCGTCGAACGGGGTCTAAACGCTTCTAAGATCATTATCGAAAATTATCACTGTCGTATCGCTCGCGTGCGCTTCCCGATAGCTTCCTCGATAAAAGACAGCAATTTTCTTCCGAGCCCCCGAGTCTAGAAAATAAATCTCCACGAGACATCTTAATTAGTACCCTGATGCATCGTCCAAGTATAACCTGCTCGCAAGTTGCGTAAACTGTAACTCGATCGACCAAGCAAGCACATAACTAATCACATTCGCGTGTTCGACCCGTTTCATTCGCTCTGGTTTTCCAGCGCTAAGGCAGAAATTTCCTCGACTAACGCGATTTTCAGGGTGTCGTCCACGCTCGTATACTATAACTCGATCCGAAAGTAATTGCGAGCGAACGAGAGTCCAGGACCACGCACGAAATCCGGGATAATCGGAAAAATATTATGATAACACGATTGCTCGCAGGCTGGAAGACCGAGAGTATATCGAATCATCGTTAGCCAGTATACCGGATTTGCTGGGATGCTGGAAAAACTCGGCAAATCCAATGGACGCGGCCTAATCCTAAGCGAGCAGGGAGACAGCGCGGAGACTGCGTTAGAGTAAAACCTGTTCGCTGTCCGTAAATCTAATGACGAATTCATTCGTCGACGGATGGTGGTCCTCGCACGGCTCGGGATTTTTCGTGGAAAATCCAAATGGGTACGGTGAGTCGGGACGAAACAAACTAAATACCTATTAAAATATCAGAGCGAACGAAACACGGTGCACGGTTGCACGGGTTTCGGCTGTGTCGGATAAAAATTTGATCGGCGTTACTTGGCGAATCTCGCTCTAATTGGATCACCCTCGATGTACTCGCCTGCTCTCTCGATACCGAGTGGTTTGCGCAATACAATTTGACCACGTGTCGATTACATTCGAGAGTGGTGATGCACCGTAAATTACAGCGACCGTTCTCCGCGCGTATCAATTTAATAATTCGCGCATGGGGGGACAGGTGTAAAAGCCAATATCCCGGCGTGAATGTGTCCTTGTAACGGGCGTTATCGCATTACCTCTGGGCGTTAATGTAACGGACACAACTTTTCCCGTGATATTTGAGCCGAATTACAAGATAAATCGGATTAACGCGCGTGCCCGTTCGCGTTTACGATCGAATCGAAACGAAATGTTTCGAAAAGCGAAACGATGGTCCCCAGCGAGCGTTCTAGCTGTGATTTTTACAAACATGAATCACTGTGTACAACGACAATGTAAACGTTCGCACTGGAACGCAACGTTTCACGGGTAATTCACTTATGAGGGAAATAAATCGACGCGGCGACGCGCGTCGACGGGAAAAGATGTCCCTGCAGATTTGATGGGTCGAACGGCTCGGGGTGGCACTCGTAAAAGACGCGTCCGCGCTGGCGAGCATAAAATTAGAAGAATGGACTTAAAAGGATTTGAAAGGATTGCCGTGGCTCTGCTGAAACTCTCGCCTTCTCCGCTCCGGTGTTTCTCGCGGAGTGGCGCGCATAGACGCGGTCCAAGTTTCGAGAGTGGATTGAGAGCGCGCGTCGACTCTTTTCGAGAGGGCGAAGGAGCGACGGGGAGAGAGGGACGAGGGCGAGAGAGGAAAATGCATTTTGGCGCTTCCAGGAGGCAACGGTGGCTCGTCGAGTAAACAGGAGGAGGAACGGTGTCCTGCGAAATAAAGCTTAAACGAAAAAGCGGAGAGAACAAGGGCGAAAAGAGAGAAGACGCATTCCGCCCGCTTTAGGAAGTAACTCGCCCGTGAACGAACGACGTACGGCTGTATCTGCAGCGACGAAATTTAAGCGACAAATGAAACGGGTATAAAGAGGAAGCGGGTCGCTTTGTCTCATGGCGCGCCATCGTTCTCGAATAGTAAGAATTGCGTAAAAATATATTCCAGAGACAAAAGGATCGAGAGAGAGAGCTGGAGAGGGGAGGCGAGGGAAAGGAAACGGGGAAACAGAGGTTCACTGTCTTTCGAAATGAACCTCTTCCGGCTTTTCGGGCGATTTGAGGGGAAGTGCAGTAATACGCGGACAAAAAGGAAAGTCTTGATAAAGGCGGGCGTTGGAACTAATGACGGTGCTTAAGAAAAAGCTTAATGGATCGTTCTCGAGGCGCAATGATGTGTCATTTGTAACCTCACGCTCCTCGCACGCACAGCTCTCCTTTCTCTCGGATTAATTGCTGTCCAATTAATGTCTCGACATCGCCGGAAGGGCCACCGAGCCGCCCCGTCGGGTTTCCAATCTAGGAAAAGAACGCGAACGATCCGATCATTTTTCATTCGACGCCGTCTTTATTCAATCCCATTCGATCGACGTTAAGATAGCTTAACGGGTCCGATTCGAACACGACCGTAACATTAATGCACGTAAGTCTATCGACGAAACAGGTACCGGTGCGTTTACTTTGCATATCGACGCGTTCACTACTGCCAATATAATACTCTTCGCGTTAGTCACGGCCACGTGACCGTTTGCCCAACGATTCCAGACATTTTTTCCGAATCGCGCTCGAGTAATTCCGTACGTTCGACGAACGTGTCGGGGACAGCCGTCCCTGGGAGTTTATTAATTTATTCGAGCATAGGAGCGGTAATTAGTTCGGACACTGGTGACAGAAACACGCTCGCCCTTCGGGCAGACGCGTGTCGATTCGCGCAGGCGATTTGCACGACATACCTGAGAGACCTCCGGGCGATTCGCAACACACGAAGGCTCTCTGTTTAGTGATCGACGATCGTCTGTGATTTAATTCTCCGTGATGAATCGGGAAGTCAACAGATCGCGCGTGGACTTAATACCCTGGGATTCTGAACGTGTTCGATACGACGAAGAGGAAGATGAATTTACAAACGCCACTCTTACTCTCTCCTGCTCTAATCGCAATCTCTGCTGCCACATCGTAAAGCCACGAGGCTCTAGAAATTGGCAATTCTAATCAAGCTGCGAGTCGCTCCTAATCAGAATCGGGCGTTAAAGCGTCCGCCGCGAACCGAAATTAACAATGTTGTTAACAAGCGCGTCGGCTATCCCGGAGCATCGGGCGTGAATATCCGAGGCTAAAAGCGTCGGGAGTCGTCCCACTCTGTGGGAGATAAGTGTGACGACCTGTCCAACGACGCCGAGGGGGAAGGGTTGACGCAATCAACGTAAAACGTAACGCCGACGGTAACAGGGATTAGTTATCTTCAGCACCCTCGTAGGTACTGCGGGAGGTACGGCCTCGTATTTAGGCTGAAAGAGACGAAGGGGACGAGAGGGGAGCGCTTCGAAATCACCGGCGGTCTTCTAGTAATTGCGCCAAGAAAATTGCGCGAATAGCCGACGCTAGCCGGAATGGCTGCTGACGAAAATCTGTGACCAACAATGGCTTAAGATGGTTATTGCCCCGATCTGACGCGATAATGCCGATATCCGTTGAGGAAACGACGCCATCCGCGAGGAGACTCGACGCCAGCATAGAGGAAGGTTCGGTATACGTGATGAGAGAGGGATAGTGTTCGGGGAAAACTATGTTTGGCTATGAACGATAATGTTTATTAAGTGGTAATGCTTCTCTGGGTTTAGAGGCACTTTGGGCAGTTCTGGATTATCAAAATTCCTTGTTTATATCTGATAATACTACAGATATTGGATCATGAATATTTGTACACACACACAGTTCAGAGTAATTTACAGATATACCAATTCATGGAATTCACCAAAATTATAGTCGGCGTGTTAGAAAACAAACGGATGCAAAGGATGGAAAACAGACTGAACAATATTTTCCATCGTCCCAAAAGCGTTGGTCAATTCCTTTGATGTAATGAACGTGCCTGTAAAGCACGGACAAAACCAGAAGATTGCGTAAACAACGGGGTTACAATTGAACGACTGGACGAGTTTGTTTTTAGCAGGGTCCGGGTGTGTATCACGTCGCTGAACGATAAAACGACGAAATAAAGGGCTGATCGACGATTACGCAAGCAAGGTGTTAATCCCTTTTACGATTCGCGACAGCGTCAGCAGTGTGTGCATGCGCGCGCTTGTGAAATGGCCCTTTGGCGCATTCGAAATGCAGCAACGGTATGTCCACGTCACGTACGGAACAAAATCGACTCTCCTCTCCTCGGGTTGTCTCGGTTCAAGTGCTTTTGCGCCCGCAAACGACACGACGATAAATAATAGACACGGAATTATATCGCTTTTGTATTCATATTAAGGTCGACGGCGTGGTCGTTCACCGTCGAGCCGAATATTTTCCTTCTATTCGGGATTAATGGCTTGGACGTATTTTATAGGGAGCCCCTGTCCGTGCGATATCCATGCAGAAACTGACCGCTGCCCGTTCCACTCGTGATATATCGTCGGAAGTTTAAAAGTAATACGGGGAACAGAGGAGCGACTGGCCATAATATCGTCCCCCCTCCACCCTTCTATCTCGTCTCCTCCAGAGAGATTTAAATTTCGAAATTTGACGTCCCACGTACGTGCCATGCGAATCCCGTGGAGACTTCACGAAAAAGCCAAGAAGAGACGTAGAGAAACGGATCGAATGGACTGACTTTCTTATCGGAAACACGATAAGACGTTCACGTTCGCCCGCGTGCGATGGAATATGGTAAAACGTCGGGAAGAGGAACGAGCGCGAGGAGATCTCAGCTTTTGACCGATGCGGGCCACTAGCGGAATGGAAAATGAACTTTTCCACGGGAATATCTCGCGGAAATGGGCGAGCGTAAAATAAAAATTGAGGTCGGGACGTTCCCCCTTTATCATTCGCGGTAAACGCTGCCTGTTTTCATGCGCTCCCGTTTTTCGTGTCGAGATGACGAAGTATTCTCATATTAGGCGAGCATTAGAAGCCTGAATGCGACTCGAACGATATTTATCCCGCTCGGTAGGAACAAGCATCACGCATTACGCGTGACACTGCAGTTAATCGAAATTTCCTTTCACACCCTCGGACAGGCACGTGCTGAGAACACGTGCTGCAGTCGGGCCATCTTCCATCTGTCAAAAATCGACAGACTCGGTGCGGGTCATGCATACGCGAGCTACTCCTCGTCAAATCGCACAGCACTCCATGCCACGCCAACTTGCGCAGACTCCAACATTTATCCAGTTCTGATGACAACAGTATTCCCCTTTTAGGTATATCAAGTTCTTGAAAAAGAAAGTGCGTTTGTAAGCAGGTAACGGGGCAGAAATACAGGCGAGAAGGCTTTGACACTGTCTCAAGCTCGAAAAGGGAGAAGCACCGAGTCAGCCGCGCATATTTGTCGCAAACAAGCTAACGTTTCAGAGACCTCGTCCCAGCAAAAAAGGGGAGATAAATAAGGGAGAGGCAAAGAAACGCGAAATCTCACCTTAAACCACGAAGAATCCGGCATGTCCCTTTGAAGATTCTAGTGAAAGTTAAATTCCATTCGCAGACAGTGTATTATATACACCGAATCGGTACACTGTATATAGGTATAGGTTCGAGGGCGGTTTCTTTTCAGCCCTCACTCCCGTGGCCATTATAGCGTAGCCGTAGGGTGTCTATAGGGTTGTTCACGGCCGAGAATCGAGCAGACGAGACGGGCGGTTGCTACCGACCTTCCGGAAGGGTCGATTGTTGACCGAAAAAGTCGCCAATTTAAAAGGACCCCCGGCGCTTCTTTCTCGACCGAGCGCAAAGGCGAAGAGAGAGGTCGGAACGGGAGCGCGCACGCCTGATTCCGAACAAGCAATTATGTTGTTACGAAATGTTTACAGCGAGATTATTGTCAGCGGCATCTTGCGCCCCGGGTGGTGGCCCCGCCGGGCCAGATTCTCCTTGTATTATCAATTTTATTTGACGAAGGGACCACGAATACGCCCACGGCGTGCCTTTTGTACGGGAGCACGGCGCTACAGAGAAACGACTTTCGAGCACGTATCGCTTGTGTCGCGAAAAGGGTAAGAACCTCCACTCAATATCGTTTCGAATCTATTTTCGTACACGCCTGTATAGGCAATGGAAAACACGATATACACTCAGGCCCGATGGATTACGTAACGATCGTAACTAGAAGAACGTACCGTATTTCAAGATGAGAATTACATACTCGGTCAGTCGGAAGTAACAAACAATCCTGACGGCGCATCGTAGCGCGGCCGAAGTTACGGCGCGCAGTAAAGAGTTAGGAGTTAATAATTCAAAAGGGCGCGATTACGAGTGGTAAGAGTGGCAAGTTGGCGGCGGCGATAAAGAACGACGCGGCACGACGCGAGAGTAAGGTGACGAGAAACGGAGGTCGAAGGTGAGGAGAGAGTACTCGCGCTCGCGCCCTCGGCTCGCATACGGTCCCGATTCGTCATGGTCCGGATTCTTCCGCGTGCGGAATCGCGTCTGGGAGGAATTTGCATGCAAATAGCGTCGCGAATCCCGGCCGCGTGAGCGAGCTACGTCGGCGTCGCGCGGCCGCCCCGGCGCAATCAGTTTTGCGGTCTCGCGGTCATAATTGAATGTGGCGTAAATAAATAAATAATGTCGCGCAGCGGGCGCGGGACAACGTTCGCCACCTTTAAAGGTCGAGACTTCGATTAAGCTTCGCGCCTCGACCGCGGCGGCGTCCCTCTGTGAGGCTCCCTCTTCCAAGCCCCTCCGCTTCTGTCGTCGTCCGCCGAAAGGGAATATTACAGCAGCCGGAATTTTTCTCGAGGATTAATTTGCGGTCAGCCGGCCCTCATCCTGTCAGGACTACCGGCATTACCAGCTACCGTACGTCCTGTCGGACCGCCACTTGCGCGACCACCTCTCGCCGAACGGACCACGATTAATTATTCGACAAATCCTTTTCTTCCTACGCCGCCAGAGGAGAGTTGAGCAACAAGAAGGCGCTGGGAGTGCTTCTGCCAAGTCGTGAGGAGCATATCGAGAAATGTATTAACTTTCAACTTGGGAGATTTTAGTAGGCAGGTATCTATACATGATGAAATCATCACTATGATTGTATTATAGAATTACCTCCTTGTAGACTCATTTTTTAATTTCTGTATTTGCAAAAGAAGATGAAGGGAAAAAAGTTATCCTCGTCATCTCGACTCAGGATTAAAGTTGAAACTCTAGAAAATCGTGGACTTATATATTCGTCAGAACTGAGCACACGGAGCGTGAAATAAGATGTAGTAAGAATACTGATGCTTAATCTCTATCCTTCGATCTCCATTGCAGCGAGATGATAATCTACGAGTCAGATTTGAAACAATTTTGAGATGGGAATGAATATTTCATCAGGATCGCGTGCAAGCGAAGGAACACAGTCCTCTACTAGAATTATGAATTATTATCCTCGTGTCGTCCATGAAATATCCCAATCCATAGAATTAATTAGAAAGAATTTAACTTACGACTGGCAATAAAGCCTGAAAGTCGCAGTTTCGGCGGTTTTACGATTCGACCTCTTGGTGCTGGCGGAAGGACTCTCGAGATAAATCCTCTGTCAAGACGAAATGCGTACGAGTTCCTTAGCCCCAGAAAGTGCAACGTACAGACCGAAATCGTTGGCTACATTCTACGATATTGCTCCTCTTTCCTCGAACGAACGTTGGTAGCTCGTGAAAGTGACGCGACCGTCGGTAGTAAAGCGAGAAAAATATTTGCTTTGTGAAACCGCCAGACTTGCTCACCCGTCTTCTCCTCGCGGTTCGCCCAGCAAACCTTCCCCATCCATATACGACTCATACTTAATTCTTCTCAGCAAAACTCCCTCCTTCCCTATCCCTCGAACGTTCCTCGCGTTAACTCTCGCATCGTTCAAGATTTATCGGTCGCTTCGCCCAGTCTATTCGCGCCCGGTGTGTCACACGCAAATATTTGTCCCCTCATTTTAATCCCGAGCCGACGAAACCCATTCCCAAGATTCGCTGGCCGACGACCGCGGCAAAGAGAGCAATTTTCAATTTACAGCCGTGACTTTTCGTGCCGCGTAGTGTACCCAGGACACGTAGAAGCTCTCGAAAGTAGGGCCATAAAAACGTCAGGGAATATCCCGAAGTAGTAACGACGATTTGCGGCGCACCGTATCCGAATGCACCGCTCGACACCCTCGTCCTTTTTGCTTCTCGTCGTGGACTTTGACAAACATCCGTCGCTTGCTGCGACCACTGCGTAACGCAAGCTGATATACGCAGCCGAAAAATGTTCACGTGCCTCTCGCACCTATGGAACGCGCGGTTGGTCCCCGTACTGTACCAACGTGCGGTCACCGCAACGATTCAGAGGTTGCAACTTTCAGGGAAGCCTCGGCGATAAACCAACGAAACTTATTGCCTCGACTCGCGGTTGGTGGCGCGATTTGTTACGCCAGTAAACGCCAACACCTTCCCTCATCGACAGCTCGCGACCTTACCAAGGCGACGGGTGTCGATGAACGTCGCGGTTTGCCATTTTTGCCCCCCCATAACGGATTGCGTTTGCGTGCGAAGAACAAGGATAAACGAAAAGCATGTCTCGCGCAAGTAGGATTCCTCTCGCGGAGGAATTCGAAGATCGTCTCTTGCCTCACGATTACTGCCGCCGCCCTTTCGGAGGCTATTGCCCGGAAGACCCGCGTATTTCACTCGATCTTATTAGTTTTTGGCCCGGGCGACCTCGCAGCAGTCGCGCCAAGGGTGGAACGAGCAGCCAGAGACCCTCGCTCTCTGTACTCTGCATAATACTTATTTTATGCGTGACACGGCGCGAGAAAGCCTGGAATAAGAAGCTCCGGGGCGTCGCGGCACTCGTTCGCGGAAATAGACTGCGTCGCGGCGGTTTCGCTCTATGGAAATCCGAAGGATGGGAACGAATTCGCCTAGAGACGCAGGGAATTTTTATCGAGGAAGCTACTTTCTGGGCAACGCGGTAGAAATGAAAATGCCAAATCCCTAGAAGCAGTAGGGACGTAGACGTTATCTGGTAAACGCTATCGTCAAGCATTTACGAGCTACGCTTTTTCGATTCGTCATGCTGGAAGAGGCGAACGCGAGGGTGGAAAGGGATGATTTTTCAACGTCTTGAAACCGGAAGCGGTCTCGAGGATGCTCGAAACCACGGAACGGAGTCCTTCCAGCTAGTCTTCATTTTTTTTCTTCACCAGAGTCGCGACGCGTTTCGTGGCGAACATTAAAGAACCAAAGACGGAAGACTTATCCCCAGCATGGGCTTTTAACAAAAAGTGAGAAAGCGTGAAGATTGATGCCTCGGTCATCTTAGCACTTTGCCGAGTCACCGGACATTAGAGGGTCGCCCCTCTTTCTCTGCTGGAGAAACAGAGTGTAAAATGCATTTAATTCACGTGTCGTGGAAGAGCGAGGGTAGCGCAGCCCTCGACATCAGGAAAATCTTCCCTCCGTCTGCGGCACCGACTGCCAATGATTTCACACTCATAAATCCGAGTGTCAGGTTCACCGTTCCTATCTAAAACACAATTTCCGCGTTATTCCATTACTCGCTTCAATGTGTCCATTCGACTGCTTCCAGAAGCAATATTTGTTGAATCGTTCCGCTCTAATATATGTATTTTAGATTTCGTCAACATTTCAATTGAGATGGAGTACATACACTTGCACGAGATGACGTAGTTGAGGATAAAAGGTAAAAGTGGAGGAGCCTGTTGAGTGGACAACGGAAAGACGTGAATCGATTACAGATAAATTAATTCTTAATCAGTCGCTCTGTACGAGGCGCGCTGCAAGGAGCTTCTGCATACTTTAACGCTCCGAAAGCTAATTCGTGTCAGCGATAATGAGACCCTTCACGGTAATGGGACGTTAACGTTCCACCAGATACGGAAACTTTCTTGATAGAAGATGCACAAGTTGATCAAGAAATAATTCAATAAATATAGAAGCACGACAGTAGACTGTGCTGGTGGAGCAACGTTTAGCGATACGCATAAACCGCTTCTATATATCAAGAAAAAGTGAGCCGTGTCGGAGCAGATGGAGAAGAATTTTATGAAGTCCATAAAAGAAATACATAAATTTC
The DNA here is from genome assembly GCF_051401765.1 of Calliopsis andreniformis. NCBI lineage: Eukaryota > Metazoa > Arthropoda > Insecta > Hymenoptera > Andrenidae > Calliopsis > Calliopsis andreniformis. The sequence continues at coordinate 19,276,692 of NC_135067.1, read as the reverse complement.
CGTCATTAAGAGACCATTCGTGGACATATTGCTCCCTGCTGGTAGAGGGACAATCCATGGAAACGATTTTGACGAGCACGGAAGTCCCTCAGTGAACGTACATAAATTGAAACGGCGTCGTGATTGGTACTACGACTAGCAGTCGAACAGAAGCGATCCATCTCAATTTCTTGGCTAGAGAAGCGCTCGAAACGGAGAGGCAAGTCGGTGGCTTATCGCTCGGCAGCGCCGAATAAGAGCACCTGAACGATAAAAAAGAAGCGAGTCATGGTTTCCAGAAGGAACCTTTCGGTCGAACGGTTAGTCACTGTTCGTGGAAGAACGGAGGAGAGAGAGTACATGAACACAGCTGCCAATCCGAGATTGCGTAAGGGAGCGAGATAAATTAAAGCGATATCGCATGATCTTTAGGACCCCCGTGTACTTCTCGTCGCGACCGTTTCCTGGCGACGACCGAGATGAATAATAAAAATCGACACTGCTGGCGAACGGAGGCGAGAAAGAACGATGGCGTATGAACAGGGTTGGAACGACGAAACACCGAGCGAACGCACAGCCAGGAAAGAAAGCACCTATACGAGCGTGCTCGTTTTCCACGCGTGCAGACACACGGCCCCGCCGATGGCACAGTGTTAATAAACGGCATCTGTCACCGGGCATCGTGTTGCATTTCGCGTTTTATGCTTTACGCCCGCCCGCCCCGGTTTATGCTTCGGTTTATGCTTCACACCGAGCGTGCACCACCGTGTGCCCGCGTGTGCGCATAATGTCACCGTCGCGCATTTTTCTCCCTCGCTAATCACGCCGCCTTGCCGCGCCGCGCTGGACACTTTGTCTCCGATTTTTATCCCTCGTCCATCGGCTGAAAAGAGACTTTTTACTGCACGGAAAATTGGCGTAGCACCGCTCGGTGCTCTCGTCTCGTCGTTACAGGCCATACTTTCCCCGTATTTATTCCTGCAAATTATTCCCCCTCTTCTGCATCCGCCAACCCCTCCGCGCTCGTTCGCCACTCCCGAGCTTCTCGTCCGCGCGCGTAATGGCTTATGTTCGCTTCTTCCGGACCGATGCGAATATATTTCAGGCCCCCCGCGAAAAAGAACAACGCCACCGTTGACAAAACAACGGAGCCGGTGTTTTGAGCCGATCGGCTGAGTGCACCCGATGAACCGCTCATTTTTCAATATCTCGGTCTACGGCTGCGAGATCATCCCTCACCGAGAAAACGCCCGCTCTTCCACGCGCAAAAACAGGAGACTTTTGTCACCCGGTGATGGACGATCCCGCGTCCACTCGCATCGACCTCGTCGAACCAGCGTCGAAAACAATTGTTCGGCCTGCCTTCGACTAACGCCGTTTTTGGATGAATCTTCCCTTTGGGTAAGGGTTGAACTTGATAACAATGGATGCTGTTTCTTCATTGTATCTACAATTTTTCAGTCAAAGTAACGATAGGTAATGTGTCTAGATCTTGATTGGTTAATTTTACACTGTACAGTTTGCTAAATATTTAAGCGTTCATATATATTTTGTAAGAGAGAAAAGCAGAAGGCAGAGCAAAAATTCAAAAATTTTCAAATATTCAAATTTTTAAATTTTCAAATATTCAAATATTCAAATATTCAAATTTTTAAATTTTCAAATATTCAACTTTTTCCTATCTTCTAACTTTCTAAAAGTTCTCTAGATTTTCCACATGAGAAAGCCAAGAACGATTCTTCGGCACAGCCGTGAGAAAAAATATTCGAAGAAACGCGGCTGGCGCGGAGACGGAGTCCTTGGTGCTCGTCCAGAACCGTGAAGAGGCACGAAGTGCTTCGTTAAAAGTCAAGGGCACTTCGTAACGTGAATTTTAATCGGAGCCGTGTCCCGAAATAAAGCCGAGGCGGATAATATCATCGACCTCGATCCGGAGGAGGGTCCTGCTTAGAATCGAAACACGGATTAACTCCGTACAACCTGCCTCTCCGCGACAATGTGCACAGACTTTTCGCCAGCTGTCAGCCAGAGCCGCGGTGCACTCATTCGTGAAATCTGATCGTAAGTTGCACCACTTCACCGGCCCCTTAATCCGACCGAACCGCCCTTAGGATCCCGCTTGCTTAAACGAACGCGCTGCGCTGAGCAGCCTCGTGGGTGACTTCAAAATCAGGGAGGGCTCGGTGAATCGTATCGTTTCGACCATCCATTCAATACGAATTGTAAATCTTTGCGTAACAATCGACAGTTCGCCAGATTGTCCAATGAATTGGATCGTTTTCTCGAATCGAAATAAAATGAGAACCGTGTGGAAGGAAAATGGATTAAACTCGCGAGTTTCGAAAAGCAGAGGATGCATTTTTTATTCCCGTTCGGTTCAGGCGCGACGGGAGTTCCATTTTCGAAATTGAGCTCAATCTAATTTCCTGGGAAAACAGCCTCCAGACATTGTCCTAGCGAAAGTAATTGACTCTGGGTTGCATGGTTGTCCATCCAACGCAGGCATTTTCGCCCGTGTAATTCTGCAACCAGCACCGTGTCAACGCTGCTCTTCGTACGTCCCCAGGCAAATGGCCGAGTTTCATTCGCGCCGGTCATCGAGTGCATGGAATGCGACGATGCACGCGCTCGTTCGCCGAAAATTCTGCGCTGGAATGCCGGAAACGAAAAAGAGGCGAATCGCGTCACGCGACGAAATGGCAATTAATAATTCTGCCGCGCGATATTGACAAGAAATTTTAAGCAACGCAATCAAACAGAGGGGTGAATTGGTTAACACGGGAACTGAAAAACGAAAACTGCAGAGTGCCTATTGGAGAACTAGACACTAACAGGGGCATCAAAAAATGTGACGATGGATCTGTATCGATGGACGAATATGAAAAATTGACGTTTGAAGGGACAATTTCAAAAATCCCACTCATTGCGAGTTCAAAGCAATCTTCTATCGAGGACAGAGGAATTTCAAGTTGAAAATTAATACAGAAAAGTGTAAAACACAGTGTTATCACTTATCCACACGCATGATATTACATAACACTTTATCTAATAATTTATCTATATAGTTATTCAGAGTTTGCGTTCTGATCTTCAGAAGCATGTTAAAACTCATTCGCTTCGCTCAGTAGCTCTCGAAGCCGGTCGCAACAATCTGGCAACTCTTGCAATCGGCTTACAGGTCGAGTAACTTATAAAACCCCATGCTCCGAAGCGCTAATCGATTCCTCGTCGTTCAGCCGTGAACGGTAGGTACGGGCGCGTCTCAAATCCGAGCGCGGCGCGGATTTGCAGGTGGAGTCATGCGAGAGGCGCGTCATAAACGCACGTGCGTGACCACGCATCCGATAACGCGATAATCCCCGAGGCTTCTGAGCTGCGGCTCTCGAAAAGAGAACGTAGGTGGAAGGCGCAGGCACGTCGAGCGACGACACCGAGCGCACTACCGCACATAATAGACCCGAGTGCGCGCCGTTTAGTACACGTGCTCGGTTAAACGCACTTACGTGCATGTGCTAGCGCATATGGAGAGGCCTATGTACCAATACACGAGCACACAGCAGCAGAGGGGAGCGTGTTGTTCGAGGGCAGGCTAAGATCTGTCTAAGGCATTCCTAGGCCGCCTCAAACGCAAGTGCACTAAATCAATCCATTGTCAGGGACGACCCGATTCCGTGCAGGTTGACTCACCTTCACGACAAAGGGCCATTGCGTGTGCCAGAACCGTCCTTACCGTCTCGAAACGTCTATACCTGCCCCCATAAGCAGGGCCTCGAAGGATTCGTGCAGGCGGACACGCGCACGTCCATGGGAACGCCGTTTGACGAATCGTCTACGATCAGTCAGCTTTCCAGGCCCGCGATCCACGGTCGACCCTGTTCGCCTAGTTGCCTCGGTCCTCCTCATGGTCAGGCATAGGTCTTTACACCTGGCCCCGTGGTGGATGCCACGACGAAATAACAGCACGCAACGTGGCGCCCCTAATGGATTCAGAAGTGGCTACGATTTCTATGAGCCGTAATAACGTTACGCTGATTTATCTCCGCTTTAACCCGACAGGGCTCGACGTTGCTCGCGTCGTTGAATGCGTATGTAATATCGTTTAACCCGAGCATTGTCGGGTTCAAGCGTATGTAAAGTCGCCGTGACGTCGTTGACGAAGACGCGCGTCGTCGCGCGTCCGAAGATCGGCGAGGGTCACGGGTACGCTGGCCGAGGTCGCTTCCTTATTATATGTCGGACGACCTCGGAGAGCGAAGGTATACGAGAGGCGACCGCAGCCGCCATATGAGCCACGGAATTCCCTCGCTTGGAATCGTCACTTTCGGATATTGTCGGTCCTGCCGGCGCTCGTCGTCGACCACCATTACTACCAGAAATAACGCCGCGTCTCTCAAATATTTACGCTCGATGGACTCTTTCCTTTCTGTTGGTTACGAGATACCGTGAACGTAAACAACTTTCCGTCAGTTGATTGCATTCGTAATCCTCGGGTTCGCGCGTTCGCGGTGCTCGTTGAATTAAACGCCGGGGAAGAGGAGTCTACTAAACGATCGTAAAAACAGAGGATTTCGACGAGCAAAATTATGAATTATTCCTTGAGACTGGAGGGGGGGAAGTTATCGGAGTGGGTGCGAGTAGAACAACAGACTAGAGAATCCGGGACTCTGAGTTCGAGGGAAGATAATGATTATAAAAGTCTCCTATGCCAGCGGGCGGGACGTAATAAAGCAGAGTTTTTAAATAGCCACTAAAGCACGAACAGGCTCAATCATAAACGGACGTCCCTTAAGTAAGAACAGCCCTTCTTTTATCTCTCGCTATTATTTCGACCCTCGTATCTTTTTTTCCCGTCGAAGGGAGTTCCGTCGTCGTTTTAACGATAACAATTAAAAGGGCCACCGCTCTCTGCCAAAGCTAATTATCGCAGAGACACTTTTATTAGCCGACCCCATTCCCCTTCCACGGAACGCTTCCTGAATATTTCGCGAACGCGGCATGGATTTTTCTGCTTAATTTGTCAGACGTGACCGACGCGGCATCCGCGATCCATAATGAAAGATGGTGCGATAGGATTCGAAGTTTTCGAAGCACGACCTTAATAATCGATGGCAACCTGTGCATCCATTAGTCACCCATCGCGAGAACTCGTTTATAGTAGGATTCACACATATCATTAAAAGCGGCTTGCTCGTTAGCATATTATCTCTCGCGATGGCGTAATTACACGCGGCACACGACTCCATCCGATAAGGACGAAGAGCGTCTCGATGCTCGATAGGTTCGTGCTGCGGTGGGAAACTTGCGACAACTGCGAATGCTAATCCAATTAGCTCATTAGGTAATTACACCCTGCTACGTTCTTGTCCTCCGCGAGATTTCGAAATATGGTTACTATGTATCGTGTCAGCGGCGGTAATTATGAGAGATTCTGCGCTCATCGAACACGACAAGAGAAAAACATATATCTAACAAGTATAGAGCAATTAGTTAACATAATCGATCGTTCAGATTTGCCGCAGGAGAAAAACCTTTATGGAAGATATAAAAAGTAGATAACAGAGTTTAACAAAGCATGGCCTCTGCGAGAAGTAATTCAATATTTCGTTCTATTAATTTTTTAATCAATTCGCGCTGGAAAAACAGCTAAAACCTGCAATAAACCCTAATACAATCTCACATTAGGTACCATTACCTGTACTCGCGAAAAACACAGCGTTTCTTTCCCACTGGCCAGACTTCATCGTTTAATTGAAGAAAAACAAACGGCTTTCCTCGATTGCACGGACCGTAGAGTGCAATAGCGTAACGAATACCGAGGGAAGATTAAATTCTACCTAATAACAGCAGGCTCTCTGTCCCTCCGTCGAGTCGGTCGGTATCGATACGGGGGAGGAACCATTCCGTAAAAGTCGAAATGAAACGGCTGGAATGCGGCGACGGGTACTTGAAAACGTTATCGCGAAACGAGTATCATAGAACTACAAATTCCACGCTTTTTCTTCTCGGGTGTGCGCGTGTGTGCCGCGAAGGGTAGGATGCTTCAGAACACCCTAATATCCCTCGACGCGTAACGGTTTCATTTCACCCTCCTCCCTCTTTCTCCTCGCATTTTCCTCTCGCACGTACGCGTTACCTAGTCTAACCTTCCATCCCCGTCGCAAGATAAACGATCAGTCACACCCTGCGACTTTTATTTCTTGCAATCATCCTCGTCTCGCAGGCCTACTTGCCGTCACTTTCCGTCTTCTATCCGCTTCCTTCCTTTCTTCCTATCTCTCCTTCTTCCCTAACGATACAGAACTTCCGACGGATACCTTCCCCGGGATGGAAACGCAGGAGTTTATTGCGTCGCGTAAACTTCGCCTCGTAAGGATTCGACTGCTGATTGAAAGGAAATCGTATCTCTGACGGGACTGCGACTGCCGCGCGCGGTAATCGTCGAGTAAAATTTAAGTAGGAAACGGTGACATTCGGAACGACTAACTATTTCACTAGGGGAGGGAAAATGATACAAAGAGAATTTATGTATTATTTGGTGAACGAATGGGAAATGACAATAATCAAAAATAGATCAATCAAATTTCTCCTTTCTTTGGCGGGCGAGGCAAATATTCTGTCCCTCCATTCGACCAATGGAGTGGTCACGGTGCCTCGATCATCAAAGGCTCGTTCGTATTTCACTGGCCGAGTTCGATTATTCGATCCTTTGTGAAGACCGGAAGCGGGGCAAAAAGAACGCGAGTAAACGTCGACGGACCTTCCTGGCCAGCTCTCGGACGCTCGAAACGAAAGTAAAAAATTGAGCGATATCCTGGCCGAGCGGGACGACCCAAGGCCGGATGGAATCTATTTTTTAAAGGCCCCTGGCGTGTCTCCATCGACGTAGGTAGGAAAATGAAAGCCGGTAATGCGACGGCATTGATAGATTCGCCACCATTTGGAGAATGGTCGGATTATGCGCGGCATAAATACGCAATTTCACCCCGAATGCCAGCGGCTCTCCCCTTTGGGAATAGCCGATGCTTATCCGCTTCAAATTAACAAATTGCCCCGAGCAAATACGCTGACAGTGAACCATGGGCGTCGCGCGACGTCGCTTCATCTAAAAGAAACTACTCCACTAACGAGCCGTCTCCGATTTCCGGGAGACGAAACAGAGGAGACAAAAAACGACGATGAAAAAGGAAGAAATGAATAGACGAGAGATAGTTGAATGCCCTTGACCACGCAACATTTTCCAATCTCTTTATATGCTCGCGGAACAAACAGAGGAAAAAAAGCTATCGAGGAGCGCAAACACTTTCCCCTAACCTTCCCGCGTCGACCTTCGTGTGTCGTCTAATTACCCGTCGAACGTTTGCTCGAGAGCCACCCCGCTGATTTCGAACCCCAAGAAACTGTGACGCGGAACCTGACGACCATTGTGCCGCGTTATGTTGTTAGCGTTTTTTTTTCCCCTCCTCTCCTTCGCCGTGTCCCTTGGCTCATTGTGCGCGCTCGCACCCCCTGTGCACGACTCAAAACGGTACTGTGTTGCCAAGGATTGCACCCCGTTGCACGGTGATTCCCCATTATGCGGTTCACGATCTCCACTCGCCGCGTTTCACCTTGTTCCTCTCCGTCACGCACGCAACGAGCTCACCCCCGATCTTTCGACCCCAGGAGAACGCGCCACGGTGGTTTGACCTTATTTCCATACCGTTTACCAAGGGACGCTCCTCGAGATATCAGAATCCCACTTCCGGCGAGGACGACCACCTGGCCACCGATGACCATCGCACCGTGATGCTACGCGGGGTTACACGCTTCCACCCCTTACACGAAATCGGACCAGGCGTGCGAAACTCGGACGCGGCGCTATTTTTTATGCCACGGGAACACGTGCTGCGGTCATTAGCTGTCGCCGCGTTGCTGGCTTTAATTATTCACCGCCACCCGTCGGGCTGGTAAAATGCGGATGGAATTCTTTTAATTTAGAGGCTTTCTGGAGGAAGCTTGTGCTAGGTTCATTTAATTGGTCAGTTATTTTTTGTATGAATTTTACGTCTGTGTTTTCGCTTTAAAATATTGAAAAGTAGGAGGTGCAACGAAGGATTACTGTACATTTTGATACCTCAAAGCAACTAGTCTCTCTCCTAAATTTTCAGAAGCTTCTTGCAGGGAAATCGGATTACTGGGACGAACTTTGCAGAATTTCGAAAATCGATGTTGGTCAGAATTAGCGGCGAACCGGAACCGCATTCGAGCCACGACGTGGCGTAACTTTGTAATTGAATATTCGAAAGGGGTAGCTTCGATCGGACGAAACGACGGTTGACAAATGGGAGCGGGGTGATGAAGGTCGAGAATCTACTCGTATATAGCATTCTTGAGTCGAACGCGCAACGTTTATGGGGAATATCCGTGAGGAGATTCGAGTGAAGCAAACGCGATATCTCTCGCTCTGGATTTATGTCAGGCGTTATGGTCGATGGATCTAACCCACTAGAGCTAGTCCCTGGCCGTAAAGCTGAGATAATTAAATTATGAGAATAAAAAGTGGGAAGAGGTAGGGAGCACCGCGGGTCCGACGATGGTTCCCAGTTTTTCTACCCGCGGTGCGAAGAAAAATCGTAAAACCAGCCCGACCGACAAATCTGTATAATGTTTCGCGATTTTTATCGCCTTGCATCCCCTGCCACCCTAAGCAACACTAAAAATCTCCTGGGTACGCGCGAGACACCAACCCCCTTACATGATCGTGCACACGTCCGCTTACTCTCGCTTCGAATTTCGAAATGGAAATGAAGGATTTTATGTTGTCATCAAAGATCGAGACTGGAATGCCTGGAATGGTCGTCGCGATAGTAACGCACTGACTCGCTCCTTTGTCGATCGTCTACGTGTCAGCTGGGCATGGAGGGATTAACGGAGTTTCTACTGGGAATGCTTGTTCAGCGTTCTACTTGGATAACAAGGTGTTATACTGAGATACTTTCCACGAGAAATCCCTGTCTGCATATTTTAGTATCTATTATATAGAGAAGTTAATTCAAGGTAACTTTCATGTGACTTTTACTACGTTAAACATCGGCATAAAGCCGAGCCCCCCTAATGTCTGATTCTAAAAGGAGAAAAAGGGATGAGCGCGAAATTACCGAGGCGTTATCGAGGAAGAAGCAAACTTCGAGACGGTCCTAACTAATCCCCGTCACGTAGTGCCATAATCGTCTCGGACGGCGGCGTTAATCAAGTTCCGAAAATACAGGAATAGCCGGAGGTGTAATTTCACCCTTATATACGGGTGTTAAAGCGCGCCGGAATGGCACCCCATGCATAACGCCAGTCGCTTGTACGTATATATGTAACTACAACCAGTAGACCAGTTTCCTCCCACTCGTAACTGGCGCAGGTATACATGTATATACGGTGTGTATCGTAAACCACGCTGTGGAAGTGTTAAATCTTCCGCGCTAAATGGGAGAGGACAAACTTACGCGGAAACTTGGGAAATCGCGGCGCTTCTGAGCCATTCACGGTTGCCCGCCGCATTCGCCTTTATGTACACGCGAAAAGCATCTTAAGACGTCTTCGCTATCGACCGTAACTCCTAATGGCCCTATCTGTCCAAAAAACACTGTACGCTCTTTCAGCTAGCCAGACGTCTGACTTTAAATACGGTCGAAAGTAAAATAAATGCTTTGGAGCAGTGGAAAAGGCTAGTAATACTAAATCTGAGGTTTCGTGTTCTCAAAATATATGTGTTCAGATGCTTGTAGAGGATTCTATAGCTTGGTATTTACTATTACGAAGCATCGAATAAAACCAGAAAGCTTGTAACGAGCCACCATTAACACTTTCCTTCCCCCTCGAAGACTAACAATATCTCTTACGGCTGATCGGCTTGTAATAATTGCGAGCACAGGGGCACGGGAGGGTAAGATTGAAAGGGGGGAATGTTTTGTGTTTCCGAAGCCTTTAAATCCCGACTTTAAATTCATTTCGTACCGACGATCGACTCGCCATTGTCCCCGCATCTGTTCCTCGGTCTGTCCGCGGGGTTTAGCTTAGGAATTAGGGGTCGAGGCTGGATTTCATTATCGGTATAATTTTAAAGTGGCTGTCAAGGGGTGATCGCAGCTTTTGACGCTTCCTTGACTGACGGAGGGGTTGTCTCTTCTCCGCTCTTTCTCGCAGTCTCAAGCTGAATCATCGTTTAAAACGTTTTGTCTCGGCCGGCTAAACACGGAGACGAGATAGAAGCTGTCGCGTAAAATACACTGAACACGAATCCAACGAGCCAACGCTTTTAGAAGATTAATGGACGCGTTACGCTTAACTTAGAACAAACAAAATCGGGGGTGAAACACGCTTTCCTGCACCCGCGCTTTTTTCAATCAAATTGCAACGCTTCGACCACGCTCGCTGCTCGATACGTAATCCTTTAAAATATCAACCTCGCTACGTGCACCAGCGGTACCAAACCACCCGAAATCTACTCCTGAATACCTTCGTTCTACGACGATACACATACACACCGACCGATACATTTGCCACGAGATCATCTCGAGTACACAATACTCGCGTCGTTCCCTCAACCCCTCGACGAGTTCGCCGAAGATATTCTCGGTTGTTGGAAGCTTGTTATTTCCACGCGGAGAATCTGCGCGGCGTCGCGGAGATCAGAGGCGAATCCATTGAGAGGAAATAGAAGGGCGAGGCAGAAGGAAGAGGCAGAAGGAAGAGGCCACCCTCCATCCTGACATAACATCTTCTTTGAAGCTTAGGGAAAGGATCAGAGATTCCCCGGCGAGCGCGACACGTGAAATCGACACAAAAGTGACCATCGTCTGCTAAGCGATAGGACCACGAAATTGCCCTGTCCTTGAGATTCGGCTTAACTCTCGCCCCATCCCTTCCCACCGGCTCCAGGAAAGTATTTCGCCTGGAATAACACGCAGAGGATGATGCTGCGCCAGCTAACCGAAGGCACTAATGTCTAGACAATATTTGTCTTGAGCCGGCCAAGAAAATAATAAGCGATGAGAGAAAGATACGCGTGCATGTACGCGTGCATGTACGCGTCCCTGTGTATGCCGGGCACGGAGGTCATAACGGGGTTATGAGCTGTGAGGTAGTTAAAGTTTTCAACTGCCGCCGCGATATATATGCTTCCCACCTCCCGCCCCCGGCGTCCTGCGCCGCTCCCAAGCTCGTTCGTTACGTGTTTCGCGCTAAATTTGTTCGATATCCTCGAGGAGTACCGTAAATCCGGATATGCCCGAGGAAATTGCTCTTCCCGGCGTCGGCTGGCTCCGACTTCTGAAGAGAAAAAAAACAAAACGACCAGTCGTGGCGAAAGAGCCAGTGATTTTGTAGCGAAGCTTCACTGAAGCCTTCTCAAATGAATTGCAAAGTAATTACTGCTGGAACAGAAATGGAAATGTGGTCAGAATTTTTTGTTCTTGACGACGATTGAGAATGAATGTATGGTAAGTATGCACAATCTTAACATATAACTACTCAATACTCCAAAATTCCTTGCAACGAATTTGTACGCATCCCCTACACGTATGAAACGTAGGAGTCATTTTCACGAAACTCCTCGAGTTTGTAAACTCGTTGCAGACGGGCGAGAAATAGCGGGATACAATTGACCGAACGTGGCGCGAGTTTGAAAACGTGCTCGACGAGATTCGTTACGTCGGTTTCTCCCCCCGTCCCTTCATCCGCCACTAATGACAACGCCAGGGTGCTTCAGCCCCTATCATAATTCGCAGCTTCTGGTTTTCCGTCGAGGGTTGTTGACACAATGCGGGCGCCTTACCGCAGCCCCATTCGTGCCCAAGACCGACGAATATCAATAAAGATAGAAAGAAGAGTCGGACGCGACCACGGACCTCGGACACATCGTTTGGGAAAACGTTCCTGCGGGAACACGGCGATCGTGACGAGATCAAAGGGAGCGTTTTGTCCTAATGACCTGAGACTTGCTGGTGAGTCGACGAAACCCGCGGGGTTCGTGCACCCCCGAGGTCCCCTGAAATTAAATCGAGAATCTTCGGAACGAGCACTCGTGACCGAGAAATGGCGAAATCCTGATGCCCGCCACTCGACCCTGCCCCCCACCGTGTCACCATTGTCCCACCACCACTCGAATCAAAAGTGTATTCTATGACGTCTTTCAGGACTGATAACGCGCGCACACGAGACATGCCCCCCGAACGTGCCACAACTAATTTCTCGACTGTAATTTATTCGAGGCTCCGTCAGGAACTTTCGCGACCGGCGTTCAATTATTAATAGCTGAACAGAAAGCAGCTGCGATAATGATTACGATTGCGCCTTTACCCTAAAAAACTGAGAGGCCCCCGGGCTACGCCAACTCGAACAATTAATCTAAATGTCACCACGAGTTAATTTATACTGGCGCGGAGTCGTATATCAAACGCTATCTTCTTCAGATATTCTCCAGGGTATAGAGGCTGTATAAAGCGGTTCCCGTTAACCAACGTGTGCGCGCGCTACCTTTATCAACCCTTCAGCCGCGCATTTCCTATCGCTATTTTCCCGTCGTTGCTTCGTGCCAAAGCTGTTTCACGGTTTAATTACTTTCGAAACGAAAGAAGATCGTTAAATGGCGCCCCGCGTAAGAGTGATCGTTTGCGAGCCGGTCGGCGTAATTACGTATGCACGGGCCGAGAGTCCATGGAAACTTGTATTTGCATGAAACGCCGCATAACTACCCTGGGGATCCCCCTAGGCGTCCATTTCCAGCAACTTATGCGTTAATTGATTTCTTCGTGCAGAGGCGACACGCGATATAACTGGGTTCCCTCTTCGATCGATGCAAACAATTTTCGTTATTAATCGGATTTAATGGAATAACATTGCAGTGATTCCCCTTCGTTTAGAGGCGCGCTCGTGGTCTTATCTCGCGACTGGAACAGCAAATAGCGATGTACCCGGACGACATTAATATTTATCACAAAATCACGTTCCTTGCTCCCGGACGTTTTATTGACCATATCTCTGGCATCTTAGCGCGCAAGGTACCCGTGTTATTATTACATGCAACTATAAGGTGACACGAGCACCAATAAAACCCGAAGGAGCACAAGCACGTCGCAGATATCGACCGTGCGCGTGTCCTGTCGTCGTCGTCTAGGCGAGCGAGTGCATCGTGAATCGAGTCGATCGCAGTTTCAACCGGGCAACGACAATAAAGCTTCCATTGGGTCTAATTATAAACAGAGGGCACTTTGCGCGACAATAAATCCTATTCGCGACTAGAACGGTACGTGAGTCATTCTCGTTACTTTATTCCATTTGATTAATTCGAGGGGCAGTAAAAGCACCGTAAAAGCGCGACCATCCAACGAAACTAGTCGCGGAGCATCAGACTGCAGTTCGTGGTGGCAGTTTCACGGCGATCCCCTACAGGCTGGCAGACGAGGAGAGAGCGAACGTTTTCCGCCGCTGGTACGCCCCGTTTCGGTATACATTGTCAGAATGAGGCGGAATCGTGACGATCCTGGACTTCCTTTAAAGGAGGAGAAACCAGGAGCAAGGATAAGGTCGTAATTTTAACGGAGCAGCGCGACTCGCATTTCGATGGCTCGGGCCTCGGGAATCGCTATTCCCCTTTCTACTCTGGACGATTCTCTGCTTTTCCATCACCCACGTCTTTTTCTTTCACGGAGATAAAATTTTTTCCCTTTCCGTGAGACACACGCAGCGTCCGGCTAGAATGAAGATATTAACTGTCCCCAGGAGCAAATATTTCTAATTGCTGGCTAGCCCCCCTACTGAGGGAACGACACGCTTTCATAAAATCTTTATTGCCCTGATATTTAGAGTTCGACTGCCAATGGGTGAATCGTAGGAGCGATCGTAACACGGATTTCATGCTTGCATGCGAGGAATACAACCGACGGGACGATCTTCCTGTAGCTTCGTTTCCTTTCACGAACATGTCTAGCGTTATTAATTGCGCAGAGACACCCGTCGTGTTCGGCTTTTATTAAAACATAAAATCTATAGGTCGTGAAATTAAAAAAATCTCAGTTTCCGTGTGCGGAGGAGTGAGAGAAAGTTCGATAACAAAGGGAAAGTAAAATTAGATTTCAGAGTGAGTTATGATGGTGACTGAATTTTGATATTGCAAATTGAAAAGAATCGAAAAATATAGATTGGAACACAGAATTTAGTCCTGCAGGTGATACGAGCCTAAATACATATCACTGTTACTACACAATTACTCCAATTGCCACGAGTACTCATCGCAAAGCTTCAAAGAAAGAACTCACTGAGCCCCGTTCGACACACGCGCTACAGCAAACTATCGCTAGTAATTAAATTAAGATCACGAGGCGTTAGGAGTGGTAGGTCACGAGCCATGGTCGCTGGTAAAAGCCGGAAGGCACGAGGAGATCTCGAGGCACAATGCACCGATTGTTTCGATCGCCGAGGCTCGTTACCATGTCTCTCGTTGCTCATAAATCGCCTCGATCCTTTGGCCCTTGCGCGTGTGGCGCTCGAAAAAGGAGCGTGTCTGTGCATTCGGTCCCGTATCGCAGTCGCTGCAGAGAGAAGTGTCAGCTGTAACTTTTATTGGTTATAAAAGCTCGCGATATTATGCTGAGCCAGAGTAAATACGTTTATGCTCATCGCATCTCTCTCTACCCAACGCGTCTTCTCGCCCTTCCGAAGCAACTCTGCGCTCCGACAACCGAGTCTCTCCCAGAGAGTCTTATCAATCTAATACATTTCATATTTTATGGTTGCCTCTACGGAGGCAACGCTGCCATGCGCCTTTACGGGCGCATACTCGACTGCACCTTGTGTTTTGCATTAATTTCACGAGCACGAAGACACGCGGAGTCTCCCTTGACCGAGTCGAATGAATCACTCGCGAGAAATCAGGGAAAACGGGGTTCTCGAGGCTCGACGGAGTCTGATACTAAACAAAGTAAGTATGTAACTACTTTCGTGACGCGTGTTACGCCAGTGCCACCAAATAGGCCGTGAAAATTGACGTCAAGGGTCTCGAGGAAGTTCCTAGACAGAGATTACGGTGTCGCGACGAATGTCACAGTTGTCACGTTGTTTTTAAGTGTCGCAACGGTTATTACACTTAATAAGCGAGCACAGAAATCTGAGAAAACTATAAACTCGAGGGTAAGGAAGAAAATTGTCACGCAAATACAAGTTTCGAATTTGCCGATTACTGAAAAAGAAGTATTAGAGGGCAGGAGTAACCACCTTCGCGATAAATTCTGCAAGATAACAAGCTCTGCACGAAACTGCCGTGCAATTTCGTCTGCGAACGCGCGCGATCGCAGACGGCCAATAAATAGGACGACAGGTTCCAGCGCATCGACACGGGCAATTGCATCCAGGTGGTCGTACTGTTATGATGTAATAATCCAAAGCAAGCTACCCCTAATTCACAGGGAAACCCGTAGTGCAGCTACGGGAACGTAGTGGCTCGTGAGTGGTCGTAGTACGTCGTACCGGTCCGGCAGGTCGATGCATGCGAATGTGCACGTGCATCCTGCGGTGCACGCAGCCTGGAGAGGATGCACGCGCTCGTGATGCGTCTCCACACACCTGACGCCCGTTAACCTCCACTAGACGCGTCTAGATATTCGATCCTACTTGAATCTTGCTGCTGATTCGCGTTTATACCTGCGTAGTAGCGACTTAATTACGAGCAAAGAGAAGACGAACTAACGTGCAATTGGACGAGGTGCATTTTAACCCTCAATCATCAAGATCTCGGGAAGCTAGTAATTATCGAGAGGGGTAATCGAATTACTCCGTCATAAATTCAAGAGGATATTAAATACAGGTGTTCTGAAATAGGCACATTCAAATTAATGAAATATTCAAGTTAGCATAGACTGAAAAATCTTGTTCGTTGGTAGGAAAACGTAATACGAAGCGGTATTATTCTAAGTGGAATTGTCTGTGATGAGTGCATAAAGAACTGCAATATCGAATAAGCTGCCTTGAGATAATAAAATTGCCTTCGGTCCAAGGGTTAATGGGAGAAAAGTACCTTTGACCTCTAACAAGTTGGCGAGCCTCTCGACCTGGAAGCCCGCGAAGTGGGCGTGTAAAGTATCGAAAATGCAATCGGAACAAAGAGAATTCGAAGATCGAGCGCAATAAATCATCCAGCGACCTATAGCCTCGAGGGGCGTTCAGTGTTACAAGAGACGGTAATCGTAGCATCTTTTTTTCTCGCGCTAGATACACGTTTTAGAACGCAATCGGCGGCACTCGTGCGGCACCGCGAGAAGGCTCGCACAATCGCGATCGATCGGTCGATCGTATCTACCAGGAGCCTGGAAAAACTGCCAAGCCAGGGGCAATCAATATTATCGTTTAACAGTCCACAGAGCGAGTACATACTTTCTATTTCCCTAACGAGTAGATACGCACACCTGTACGGCAGATTATTATCCACCACCTTCCGGGCACGCGTACGTGCGTCTCGACTTCAAGCGCCTCAGGGCCGTACGAACAGCCCTGACCGTGCAAGAAATACTCTACTTCGGACACATTTCCAGGAATCGTACAGTAAAACATTCTGCCTTAATTTCAACTCGTCTAACGTGACGACTGAACTTTAGAGAAGCAATGCGATCCTCCAAAACTATTACTACGGTATAATTTCCAAGTTCCTTCGCGAAAGAAGAAAGAAACTCCTACAGAGTGTGCAGAGCCTACACACCTGCAATTTATCCCGTATTCGAAAGAGTAGAGACGCGGAGCTGTTGGTGCAGCGCTTATCAAGGCCACTGAACTTGCTACTTGAACCTAGAGCGGCGCAGCGCTGCGGTTTTTGTGGTTGCTCAGATTTTATAACGTTTCTACGGCCTATTCCGTGTCCCTCCCTCCCCAACCGGTATCCCGCCCTTTCGCGATGCTCTTATTAGCAACACGGGGTTGTACGCGCCAGTCTACGGTAATCTCTGCGCGGTAATGATAACTCGTCTTGATTTCCTGGTGCGGTTAGCGCGGCACGAGCCTCCGCGAGGCTCTCGCGGTTAATGGACGATACGAAACAAAGAAACGAGGAACGAACGAACACAAACGACGACACGCCCTGGCCACGGGGCGAAATCTTCCGAGAAGCGATTACGAATAAGGCGCTCGCGAAACTCGGAAGCTCCGAGCGCGCGAGCACCGTTTACATGATACCCGTTCGAAACCCACCCATAATAATTATCATCGTTGGTAAGTAATAACGGGGGGGGGGGGGGGGGGGGGGGGGGGGGGGGAGAGTCCAGTTGGACGAGAAAACATCCGCGTTCGGCGCGAAGGCAAATACCTCCTCGAACCGGACTTCTTCTGACGCGGTTCAAACTCTTCGGACGAGTTACGGTTACGGTTGCGGGGCTTGTCTTCGCGGAAAGGCTGCACGCGGATGATACATAAAAGGTAAATGTTGTGCGTTTAGCGAGTGTTAATGGAGTGAGTTAATTTGATCGATTAAAATGATACGAAGAATGCGAATAAAGAATATTTTTGCTCGTACACTGTACGAGAGAGTACTTGTGCACGCGTTAAAGATACAGTTGAAATATATGCGCGATAAAGGATAATGCATGCACATAAAAGTTTAAAATATAGCGAGGCATGATACGCGCGCACCGAGCCTGAGCACCACTTCGAATGCACTCGAGCATTCGAATATTTAGCAGAGAGCCTTTCTCTCCTCCGGCGATTTCTTTTCCAGTGCGCTTCATTTACTCGGGCGTTACGCCCCTTCGGGAGCAGAAAAAAAGAGCTTTTCATGGCTAGGGTCCCGGTGAAATTTTCGCGAAATCTACCGACGCCTCATTTCATCCTGGCGAGCAGTTTGACGTACCGTACGCTGCCGCGATCTGACAGCTCCACGGAAGGATCCGCGACAAATTTGACTGTTATCTACAGAATCGCTGGCTGTCTTTGGCTTCGAAGCAGGGTTTATTGTACGGAACGAATGGAATATTTCATGCGTGGAAGAAATGATTTTTTGTAGTATGTTATGATCGAGAAGTAAACGAGATATACGACCTCAAAAATATTGTACTGACATTATGCGCGTGTTAACTGATAGCAACTAGTGTGGTTATTAGCCAGATTAACCTTTTGCGGTCCATGCTTGCGTATAAAGTGTACTGTGGTTTGAAGCAACTTCATAGATTGTAACATAATCATTTCCTGGTATAGAGAGATACATATGAAGTACATCGTTTTACTCTACAATATAGCAAATGTTTCAGAAAAAGCAGAAATACTTTATAGGTATGATATTCATTTCAGGTTATAGATAATACCCATGATTATTTGACGCTGTTGTATTTCTTCAAGGCAAGTGGTCTCAAATTTTTAAGCTTCCAAAAAGTATAGTAAATTGTCATAAAAATTTTCAAATTTTTAAATATTCAAATTTTCAAATATTCAAATATTCAAATTTTCAAATATTCAAATATTCAAATATTCAAATATTCAAATATTCAAATATTCAAATATTCAAATTTTCAAATTTTCAAATATTCAAATTATTATAAAATATTTTGACTTTTCAGTAAAATACATTTGCACAAAACAAAACATATTCTGTACACCGTATTACCTACAGGATTTTATAACCCAAAGCCCTCAAAAGCTAAAAACCGAGTTACATTTCACCGCAATCTACCTAATAAACCAGGCAGACCGCAAAAGCTCAATCCGTGACTCCCGAGACAAAATCTGAACGTATTTAACTTTTCCACCGTCGCACGAAAAGTCGTGGCTCTCGACGAGGAGCTCACAAAGCGTACCTTATTACGATCGCGGAGCATAGAAAACGCGCATTCAGAGGGAAAGTAGACTGACGAGAAGTAATCGGTAATACCCGTCGGTTAAAGAAGGTGAAGTGCTGAATAAGGGGTAGCCCGACTCAAAAGGATCCAGAGCAGAATCCTACAGAGGACTGAAATCTACGAGCGTACATATATATACACGCGTATTTGTGCCGCTCTCCGCGATATAAAAGACTATAAAACCCTTGTGTTCCTGCGATCTCCGCGAACCCTCGCCCCCCGCGACTCCACTGATCCTTTGGCCAAAGCGTCGTCAATGCTATGGCGTAATTAACGATTACAAAGTATTTCGTAGAGATGATTATCAGTCTGTGCCGGATCCAGCTGAGTTCTCACTCCATAACATCCGGCACTTTGATGTCTCCCGACCGTCTCTTGTTTTCTGCTCCATTGTATCGACTCTTAGAGCCAGCGTCGGGGTGGCTCGTGCACGGTGTGCGTTTCCCCGCGTTCGTGTGCTCGCGTGCAAGTACACGGCCGCGGTTCATACCGCGTCTGCGAAGCCACGACCGCGTATGTACTCTGCATCGTGGAAGCCCACGTCGATCAAGCGCGAAATTGCCGCCCCCGTCCCACGCATTGTTGAGGATACAATTTTTTAATTGGCGATCCTAAGCCCTCCACCACGCTGAAAATGAACCATCACCGTGATACGCCCTTTTTCACCGACACGATAAAGACATATTCCACGTAATTAACCCTCCCAGTGGCGTTCACGGTCGACTCGATGCACTCCCGAGGGTTATCCAATATCTTCCGTGGAATTACGTGCACTCTAGCATTTAAGCAGGACAAGATTGCCCGACCCGAGTTACTATCGCGACGCTTAATACACCGCCTAGGCGCTTTTAACCGTCACGATAAGTTTTCTGTCGCGTCGCTAATACGACGACCCCGCCGACTCTGACAGAGTACAAATAGCTTTGCGGTGGTTTTTTGCGACCGATGCTAGCTGTAGCACATACTTTGCTTCTTTCTCCGACGAAAAAGTTCGTTTGCAGCGTTCGAGTGATACGTACACGCAATTTCAATCGCATTCTTCGCGCGAACCGCAAGACGACGGTTAATCGAAAGCTACTTCAAGACGGATGACCAATACGATAGAAAACCTGCGCTCTCGCGTTATCGGTAAATGACTCTGTCTAATGGAATATCGAGGTACCGTGTCATATGTGTAAGTGACCGAGGATTGCTAGAGGAAATGTTACCCGTTAGCAATTTTTTGTTAAACATCAAGTATCTACATACTCGTATTTACGTTTTATTATGATAAAAAGAAGACAGTGGAAAATTGCGCAGGTTTTATTGCCAGCGAGCGACTGTTTCGATTTCGGAAGCTCAAAGCAGTTCGAATAGGGGATACCCCGAGCGTAAGTACTAAGCAAGTTAATGACGTGTCAAGATCATAATAGTGTATCATCGCGCGAAGACCGGGTGTATAAAGCATATGTTTTAAAGCTTCACGTAATCGACCATCAAAGTAGGCGCTGGGCAGGACGGACACAATGGCGGGGCCATTAAAGGGGCACGATTAAATTTAATTATCAAATTTTACGATTATTTGGGGCGCGACCGAGTTGAATGCGTCCACATCCGCGGGACGAACGAAAGGGCGCAAAAAAGCCGAGGGTCGAGACGCAAAAAGCGAATTAGAATTTTCGTTGGTCTCGGCGAGAGCTGCTAATAAAACTATAAAACCGTCGCGTCTCCGCAATCGCATTGTCTACCGTTACGCTCACAATACGGAACACCATAAATCTATCGTTTTTCCGTTTCCCATAAACGACAAACAGCTCCTTTCGCCCCTCCAGACTACAAAACGTTGCAAATGAATCTCGACCGGGAGGAAAAAATAATAATAACGCGCGAACGAATCGTAAAAGCGGCCACGTCGAATGGAATTTTCATTGAAAGGATCGAGCGACGAAGGTGGGACTTTTCACGGCGAGTTTCACCCGTAAAGATAAATCGCGAGCCCGCGTTAACTAAAATGCAACGATTAAACGCGGGGAGAGAGACCGTTTCCTCGAGCGCGTAATCGTTTTTATCATCGGACCTCGACCGCCTTCTCGCTTTTATGCTGCTCATCAAAAGCCAAAGTCGAACCCGGCAATTTCTCCCCCGCGAACGCGCGCGGCTTTGTTTCCGATGCTGCGCCCGTGGGTCAACGTTCAAAATGTCCCGCATAAACCGAAGGCTTAATAAAGCCAGGAATCCGGACTATTCCCGTTCGTAGTCGACATTCCGTATTGGACGAGAGCGACCGTTTACAACCTTTCGGCGATCCTACGGGTCTCGTTCGGCACCAGGCGAAAAGGGCACGTAAAAGACCGTGGAGAAGGGGAACGGAATGATTTAACGCGATGGAAAAAAAAGCGCGTTTAACGTACGCTTTAATGACAGGTCAGAAGCAAGCAGATCCTGCGCTCTCGGTCGCGCTACGTCTCTTTTGGCAATAAACCTGGGGGCTGACTTTATTGACCGGAAGACTCGGCTGCCGAACGATTTGGACAGTTGGACATTCGACCAACGAATTTCCGGTTTATAAGCGAGTACCGAGAGTCGTAACGCCGCGCCGTTAACGATTAACGATTCATTTAGGAACGTTTAGTGCGACGAACGAGGGTTCCAAACGTTATGTCGACCGGCCTCGCTTGCGCGCTACGATAAGGGAGCCTTTCTTCGTAATGGCGACGTTTGAATATGCTTACAGGTTTGTGCAAATTGCGAAACGCGCGTCGAATAGAATTCAGATGCCAGAGGAATTGTATTTAATTATGCGTCGACGCGTATTGGCTCGAATGATTGTAAAACACTTCATAGAGTGTGTGATTTTTTGTCATCTATTGTCGAACGTGATGACATTCTTTATACTGAAGTAAATATTGTGATTGCTTTCTCAATGGGATTCAGTACTCTACGTAACTTCAGAAAAAACGATATTACAGTAGTACGACTCAATATTGTTGAATTATGAACAGTATCTCTATTGATACTTCGAAGGAGGAAATGTATCCCTTCCTCCTTTATATTATATTGTCTTTGAAGTATTACATTACAGCTGCCATGCTATTTGACTTCAGTGTCCCCTCATATTTTTAATAACCAATTTATATTTATTATTAACGGTACTTTACTCGTACATTCAATTATTCTCCGTAAGAATTTCTTTATTTTAATGGCTGTCTGTCTCTCAGAAAATTAGGATCTATTATGAACGATCCTGTAGGATAGGACACCTCGATGTAATTCACGTCATTTCGAAGTTAGTGCCGCGTTAAACCTACGGAAACGCGTCTACAGAACAGAAGACAATTCGTCGTCTCGTTAATGTCATCGCACGGGGTCGTATAACGTCTTCCACAACGAAATTAAAGCGAGAATCGATTAACCAAGCGAACGTTCAAACTATTACGCTACACGCGGTATTATCTCGACATCATAAAAAGAAATTTTACATGCACGCATCCCGAATAATGGGAAGGTACGTGACCAAAACGTTTTATCACGTATTGCGGAGACAGCGAAAGTGAAGGAAGAATTTACGAGAAATGCTAATTCCTAGCCTAAAAAATAGATACGTGACCCTAATCTTATATCACGTCTTTGGGGATAGATGAAAGAGAAGGGAAGCACAAGCTAAAGTATAACCACTTCTGTGTCACAGAAATCATCGTTCACGAAATGGAAATACTCTCCATGCAAGACGATTACATGCTACCGAGCTATTTTCTCTGCGTTCGAATGATATCTCGAAAAAAATCACATGCACTACGCGCAACGAGCATTTGTGAGAAACTACGTAAGAGCAATATATGTCTACGTACGGTCCTTTTCCCGAGGGACCATTTTCAAGACGCGATACGAACCCGTCAAGACATTCCACGGACGATACGACATTCCCACTAAAACGGTTCGCTGGTAACACAAATCGCGTGCATTTAGCATTCGTTATTTTTTCGTTATTCACGGATACGTGCGTATGAATATTTAATGCCGGCTCAGACCGTAGGAAAGAGGCAACGGATCATATCGGTGGACGAGTAACAGCATGGCAGGGCACCTTTTAAAAGTGACGACGGTGCCCATCAGTGGGACCGAACCTTTTTCCTTCACCGTTAATCCCGATGGCGCGTACGACGTTTATACGAGCGCATTATCGCGCGGCTAGGCCGCTCACGTTCCTCTTAACACCTCTCATAGTTGGCGAGATGCTGCTCTTAGCGATTGCGAGCAAGTACTTTGTCTAAATACACGTGTACGTCAGCGATAGAGCATAAACGCGTCGGATATCGTCGCCCCTACAGCCTTGCACGCCTGATTGTTTTTTCCGCGCGCCCTCGGACCATTTACCGGTTTCATCGTGTCACGAATCGTTACCGTTTTACAGTTTCGAGCCGTGAAATAATAATGCCCAGCGCTAAACGGAATCAAACGTACGCTCGTTCGCGCTCGCCAACTGAAATCTGTCAGTTAGACGCGACAGCTGTCCTCTCGTGTTGCGAAAAATTCATTTTTCACGCGAAGGGATTAACTGAATTTCGAACGCTGCGGAAGGAGGGAAAAAAAACGACGGGCGGTTTTGTGAAACGCGATGTTTCGGTGAGATGCGATTGAAATTGACGTTACGCTGTTTTCGAACGCATAGTGGTTGGGGGTGGTTCGAGTGAAATGCTACCGTAAGTAATTTTTAAATTAAAATTTAAAGTTATTTGCAAACAGATATTGTAAATAAATACGGGTCGAAAAACAGGATATTTTTCGTTCCGATATTGCATTCTCCCTTGCGACTTCATAAAAAAATGATTCTGTAGGTACAATGACCTTTACTTTTTTTTCCTTCTGAACTGCAATTTCAGATTATGAATAATTGTACGTAAATATAGAGTGACTTATATAACTTTTGTTTTCTATAATAACGCATTTCACCCGTGAAATTCCACTGATGAATATTCATGCAGCGTTCTCCGCCTCTTTTCAATTTTGATCTAAAAAACAATGAATACTATTTTCTTTCCCACAAAAAATTCCATTTCATAAATGCAGTTACTTGAAAAGCTTCTCTACTCTTAAAAACAAGAAACCCAATAATCAATCCAGCAGTAAAAATAATTTCTCTTTCCAGAATAAATTAACGTCTGTAATGTAAACGTCTCATAACCGTCGGAGTGTATCGAATCGCAGTTAAACGTTTTCAGCGAGACGCGTTAAAGAAATATCTACATAAATCGCGTAACGTTTCTTCTGTATTTTCTTATTCCCCTTTTTTGTTGAAAATGCAAAACTGCATCATGTTGAACGTTTCATTATTCAACGCGACACAGGAAATCAATTATCGTTTGAGCAATCTATCTACAAGCCCTGACAATGACACACGAAGAGAAAGGTTCTTTCCACGGCAGTTCGCCGTGTGCCTCTTCTCTGTCCGCGTACTCCTTTATTTGCCTCTGCTCCCTGGCGAGCGAGGGAACAGAGTAACCCAGCCATAAATATCCCGTAGGGTAATTAACCCTTTGAGGACTTTGAAGCTTTGACGATTTTAATAATCTTAAAAGACACCGGGACCCGTGATTAGTGTTCCTGCCGGCGGATGCAATCGACAGTGCTCCGCCGTGCGTACTGCGCTCCACGATGCTCAGTTCGGTACGCGCACATCATAAGCTTCCTCGTTTCGACATTGTTCATTATGATAAAAAATGCAGACACACAGACCGAGCAAAAATTCAAACAGGAAGTATAATGAATAATAATAAGTAGAGTACGTTTCTTCATAATTTTTCATTTCGCTTTTGACTTTGCACAAAAACTGTGGATAGTTAATAATGTGGAATATTTAGAAAATATTCCTGCGCGAATTTCAGGAAATGTATTTAAAAGTAATAAAAATTGCTCGCTTTAAAAAGGTTTAAAAAAAAAGTATAACAGAGAATATGAAACTTCCAGAAAAGAATTATTTTCGAAACTAAATTTTATGAAATATTCTAAAACAGTAAAAATCACGTAAATTGAAAATGTGAAAAATATAAAATACCGTTATTGCGTTGAAAGAAATATGACGTGATTGCGTAAAAAAGTAATAACAGAAAATATGGAGATTATAGAAAGCTATTACTTTCAAAAATATATTTCATAAAACATATTTTTGAATAGTAAAAATACTCCAAGTAAAAAATTTAAAAAGAAATACAAAAAAAACCGTTACTCTCTAGATAGGAATATGACGCCATTGCGTCTCAATTTCATTCCACTCGGATAGCAGAAATATCGAATGACAATTTCACAATATACATGTTCGTAAAAATATAGTTAATCACAGTCTGTGTGTCTTTTTCAACAAAATAGGCACATGTTCATATACACATTTGAAAAATTGTGAATATTACGTAATTTATTAGGACTCACCGAATGGCGACTTGAACGGTTCCAACGACATCGAGTTGTCTCCAAGATGGCGATGATCCGATTCCAGTCCACAGAACTTTTGCAGTCAACGGTCCTCTCCCCACGTAGGTGTGCACCACTTTGAAGTATTGGCATAAAAGCAGTCCCGCGTGGCACGACGAAAACAATGAGCGGTGAACATGAAACGACCCTTACTAGCCAATAACACACGTGGATTATTTCAAAAAGCTAATTTTTCTCCGCGACCGTGTACAAAGTCAAAGGACTACCTACCTACATCATTATAGGGCACCGTCTGTACTTTCTAGAAAGCGGAAATACCGTCGTACTTTCAGTCGTATATTTTAGGAGTCTGAGAACACACAAAGGCATACGAACACTACCAACTGGTAATCTCAAAGCTACGAACACGAAAAGGCACGAGTGAATAGTAATTAGAATTAATTACCTGAATTATTTCAGCAAATTCGTAGCTCACACCCGCACCTTCCAAGTTTCAGTACAAAAGTGACATGGCGGACCTATGCAACTATGTCTCGCGGTCAGTTACCGCGCTTTTTGACAATCGCCACTCCTGATTGGTCCACAAATTTTATTAACAACCAATTACGTTTTTTCTTCTTTAAATATATTTAAATTAGATCCTCTACTAAATATATAATGATATTGACTATGTAAGTATTCCTGAATTAATATTTAAAAGTTTTCTATATTTCTTCCTTCTTCTTTAATTGTCGAGAAATAATCTTTTTCATTTATCCTCCGTCTGAGGAAACTGGGTCACGAGGACCAATCATGGGGATCTATGGTATCGACCAATCGTGGGGTTCAATACTTGCAGCCTTGTTACAATGAATAATTTTTGCATATGATGCGTTGGCTACACTGTTCTTCTGTATATTTGTGCCCAAAAAATTAAAATATCGTCAGTGTAGAAAATTTTCGCTCAACTTGGTGTTTTGATGTCGAACACGGTCTCCTCCTGAATTCTTTCGGAATCGAAGTAGATAAAAAGTGTTTACAGAGAGTGATAGGGCAAAAAATGAAGGGGATAAAAATCATACAAAGGGACGCTGTTCGCTTTCGAGCGATAACCCAGTAGGTCGAAGACGATTGCATGTCGCTGATACTTTATAATCAGTGTTTACAAACAAGTTGATGGATCGACCTTAGAGCACAAAGCCCTTCGTTCATTTTCTCAGGTTTGTAGTTTCTTATCCTCTGATTACTTCTCGATAACCTAACCTGTCAATTGGAATCCCGCGTTCACGGGAAGCATCTCACGCCGCGACACGATATTCGTTTCTTTAGCTCACACGCAAGTTCATTATAATTTTCGTAGAATTCGACGAGTGTTTTACAGCAAGAAATGCTTTCTCGAAACGGAGGGTCTTTTATAATGCCGCGACTCGAAGTATGCGATCCATTCTATCGATCTTCCTTACCGAAAGCGCATGAATAAAAATCAGAAGAACGCGTTGGATTCCAATCGAATACTTTTCAAATCGACCAAATACCAACGCCAGTTATTTCTATTCAAACGATCCCACGATAAATAGCTCTCGTCTAACCATCTGCACGATCTCGCATCCTCCAAAGAAAAGTCGAGTTTGACATATGTTAACCTAAATTCAGAGGACAACGATGCACTCAGCATCCATTTCTGGGCTGTCGGGTTTACATTCCGTGACGCACGTGTTTACCAGAGAACGCGTGTTTCATCTAATCGCTCTTCTGTTTCGTTATTACCGCCGCGTTTAACGTCCCTGTAAAGAAATATGTACTGCCAAAAAAAAATTATGACAGAAAAATTTTGGGTAAAAATTGGCTAACTTTGACTGACGATAACTCCGCGAAAAATCATCGTAAGATTATGATCTTTTTTTTTAAATTAAAGCTTGGAATCTTTACTTTAAGATACTGTATCTTGATTTTAAGTTTAGTGCCTCTCTACTAATGTTACTCCTTAAATCTGAGGACATATTTGTCATATTGAAAATTACAAAATTTGACGACATATAGAGACTAGCAAAAATTTTTTTCGAGGATGCCTTTTGCAGCAGCATAAAATTCAAACCTTCCCCTTTAATTTAAAAAAAAGAGCAAGTCGCTACGATTTTTTTTCGCAAAGTTACAGCACTTTAAAGTAACCCCTGCATTTCACCACACATCGGGCAGTGCCAATGTCGGAGGCATATTACAAGGGCTACTTTAAAGTGTTGTAACTTTGCGAAAAAAAATCGCAGCGACTTGATCTTTTTTTTAAATTAAAGGGGAAGGTTTGAACTTTATGCTGCTGCAAAAGGCATCCTCGAAAAAAATTTTTGCTAGTCTCTATATGTCGTCAAACTTTGTAATTTTCAATATGACAAACATGCCCTCAGATTTAAGGAGGTACAGTGATAGGAGCGCATTAAACTTAAAATTTAGACATAGTATCTTAAAGTGAAGATTTCAATCTCTAATTTAAAAAAAAGATCACGATCCTACGACAATTTTTCGCGGAGTTATCGTCGGTCAAAGTTGACCAACTTTTGCCTAAAATTTTTCTGCGCCATAACTTTTCCGATCAGTATAAATTCTCATACAATCGTATCTTCTGAATAGATTCATAAAAGCGAAGCCCCCGAATTATTCGAATTATTCTCGTCTTGACTTCTCGTGAAGTCGAAAGTTTATTCTACTTAAATTATCGAGTGCTCTTTGGAGAAGTTCTCTAAGTGACGGAGAGTGATTATGGTAATGACACGGTCGAGTAGGGGCTTAACGACGGGATAGGTGCAGACTGGTACGACATTCGGTGGCACGCGATCTCAACATCAACAACGACATCAACGGACAGCCCGCGTAAATATGTATACGAATAAACCCTCGGAGAACACGGACGCCTTCATCCTCGGGATTTGCCTTTTTTACGACGCTATGCGCATTCGAGATGTTGGAGATTCAACGTTTGAAATCATTTGAACTCTGTATATTTAAGAAACTAACTTTGAAACCGAACTAAAGAACAAGATGAATCCCAGATGTCTGGGTTTCAATAGGCCATAAATTTTATGCTGACGCTCTTTGAGTGTCAGACTTTGTTCGACCTTCAGAGCGTGCAGATCCTCGTGTTGACCTTTTTCTTTAAAAGTTTATAATAAATAACTATATTATTATATAATCTACATATAAACTTATAAAATCTCTTGAAAATCCAATAACATATGATTCGGTTTATTCCTGGGTTGCAGGACTGTGGCGTATCCACGCTGACTTATCGACGATGTGACCACGCGGCCATATTGTGTACACAATGCATGCTCGTTATATCGGGCGAAGCACCGTGGATGATACGCGTGTAAATCCGCGGAACACAGTGTTAAGTGTTAAAGCGACTAATGGAAACGGGTCGTTGGACTTTCTGGCCTCGAAGAGGACGGAGATTGTATCAGGGTCATCGTTGGAACGCGACGTGTGTCCACCGTTTCGGTAAGTGGACTGAATCATAATTATTTCTTGGCATGGAACGGCGAACGGTCGCGCTCGCGCGCACGCGACAGCAATCGCTCGATTTACCTGGGCGCAATCGAGTTTTACGAGTGCTCGCTATTTCCTCGACTCGCTCATTAGTCAACGCTCAGAATAAGAAGGGTGAATAATGACTGTATTATTCAAATCGCCCTTCTCCTTTCACAACTTTCGTCATTTTTCTTTGATTTCGTAGAACAAAGGAAGTTCGTTAGTGTTTCACGGTAGATTAGTCAGGGATTGTGTAATTCGATGCGCTTGTGTCTATTAATTTACGCGTAATGAAAAAGTATTGTGACGGGCGAATATGATTTTTCATTTAATATTATCTGGCAAACCTCGGCCAGCAATGGTCGAACCGTGACTCGCGAGACGCATGTGGCCCTTCTGAATAGATATCCGCGGTAGCTTCTAAGTGTTAGAAGTCCTTCGAAAAAAATTTTCTCTGAGACAATTCAGTAGAGGCATAAAAAAGTATCAGCTTTGCTCTTTAAAATAAGCCCTAGCCCATTGCTGTACGATTTTTTTTTAACAAGTTACAGTAGCTCAAAGCTCATTCCAAAAAAAAGAATATCTTGAAGCCCTTTTTGTAAGATAAATACTCACGCTGGATCCAGCGAAGCTAGGTTGGCCGAGCGGTCGAAGGCGCCAGATTTAAGCTCTGGTTCCCGTGAGGGAGCGTGGGTTCGAACCCCACACTTAGCAAAATCTTTTTTTCCCTCTCTCATCGTAAAACCAATTCATTACTTCAACACTATCTCCTCTCACTCGCGCATAGACCGCAATTAACTCGTTATCTCGTTAACAAAAATAACAGAAATGAATGTTCGCTATAAAGAATACAAAATATCCTATTAACAGGCTTACAGAAACCTCGAATACTTCTCCCAACAACTAAGACGCGTTTATATTACAAGAAAAATGTTTTCGTTAACAAGTGATTAATTAAAGGAGTGGAAGCTGATTTGCAATTACGAAACATCTCGTCGAGGAGATAAATGATCCGGGCTTTCGTCGTAGTTGGATTCGAAGTGACTCGGAGCTCGGTAACTGATGGCGGCGATAATTGAGCCGAGAGTATAAACGACTTGATGAATAGTCATAGACAATTAGGGAGACCGAGATAAGCCGAGCGAACTACGCGCGAGCAATTTTAGCCCGTTAATCCCGTTGCGGAGCCGTGTAAGCGGCTGCTCTCGCCTGTTTCTATTTACATAACCGCGCGATCGAATCGTCGCGAAACATCATAATCGTCGATGTTGCCTACATCATCACCCCGCCCTCCATAATTCGTATTCATTCGGCATTGAACGCGACGAGACCTTACGAACGCCCGAGCCATCCCCTTCTGCCCCCTCCGCGGGGGATAAAAACTCGGTAATGCGTTTATCGACGTTTCCAAGTTTGACCAACAGTTTCGTTCGAATCGTCCTACCGGGAACGGAAAAAGAGCCGATTAAATCGGATTACCGAGTCGGTGGTAGCGGCGAAAGGACGAGGCAGCAGCCCTTTTCCCAGAAGGCCAGGACTTGACACCGTAAAAGTGTCGCGAGACCACCCTATTCAGAAGGGGAGTCCTCGTGTACCGGCATATCGGCGGCGGCGCAGAAAGGAAGCACCAAGAGTCGCCCGTTGAAATGCTTGTCACAACAATTTCGCTAAAAAAGCACAACTCCAGTCGCGCACAATACACCGGGACACTTGTAATTTCATTCCGCCGCATCTGTTGTCATTCTCACGTTACCGCGCCAATATATCTCGGCTCTCTTCGTTAGGTTCACCGGCAGGGGACAAGAAGGGGGGTAAAAGGACGAGAGGTAGTTGCGTTGAAAAAAATCAGACGCGCGTATTTCAAGCAACCCTTGCGCGAACCTCGTACAATGGAGCCTGCAAGGTCCCCCTACAGCTAAGGGCTGCTGTTCCTGTCGATACTGTGGTCGACGTATAAAGGGTCCGCTATGAAAAAAATGGGGGAGACCGAGGAGGTAACAGGGGGTAGGTGTCCGCGAGTCGGGGTACTTCGCATTATTTTTTTCCTTCCCGCGCGCTTCGAGCCACTGTTTTTCCCCTGTCGATCTTCCGACGCTGCTTATCGCGCAGCCACTTTGCATTATGTAATTTGCGTTATCTGCGCTCTAGTAGGCCTCTTATCAGTCACTCCGCCAGCGTCAAGGGTCCGCCTCGTTCGTTCCTCATTTTTCGCTCGTTCGTTCTGAGTGGTATCATGGTAATTCGATTTCGACGAGTCGAGCGTAAAAGTAAGAACGAAAGAAATTGGAAAACAGGTCCGGCGAGAATGTTCGCCACCCTTATCCCTCGCGGATCCGAAAGGGAAATCGTATTTCTAATGCTTGCGCATTTCAGGCCCAACGTCCCGTGAAATCGCGTTACCGAGATTCCGAATATTAAATTCATCTCTGTCTTCCTGGGCTATCGCCTCGCGTTATCGTCACCTCGGTCGAATCTTAAAAACGTGACTGCAGCCAACCATTGTCCTTCATCCTTTCCCCTTCGATTCCTCGAAATTGCACCGAAATGAACGCAGACTCACGCTTAAAAATTCAGTCCGCTCACGGACGAGATTCGTTCCAACACTGCGACGACAATGGCAAGCTTGTAAATTGTAAATCGA
The DNA here is from genome assembly GCF_051401765.1 of Calliopsis andreniformis. Lineage (NCBI taxonomy): Eukaryota > Metazoa > Arthropoda > Insecta > Hymenoptera > Andrenidae > Calliopsis > Calliopsis andreniformis. Next base: position 19,245,324 of record NC_135067.1, on the reverse strand, counting down.
GTGTCAGCCACAAAGGCTGCGGTTGACGCTGACAATTTCGAGGTATCACGAAGATGAGGCAAAAATTAATCAACCGAAAACCATAAATAACGATTCGCGGCGGCCCAGGCTGGCCAGCTAGCCGTGCATGGTCAGACAATGGATGACAAATTGCGTGAAAGCAAAACAAACCGAGAACTAGATTGAGCTCGGCTGGTCCGGTCGATTCGGTGGCTTTGCCATTGTCATCAATATAGCCCAGGACATAATCTCTCTCTCGCGGTAGCGGCCAAGAAAAATGGACTTTTTCGCCAGCGTCCACCAGGGCTCCTTTCAACGAATTCGTTCCGCCTCTCCCCTATAACGTGGTCGCGATCTCGCTGATCTTCGTAGTGCTTCTCTGTCGCAGTAACCCGAAGCTCGTTCCCTGGCATCATTTCGCGGAAGCTACTCCACGGAAGCTGCCATGGAACGAGCTTGATCTCAGCGTAAGGTTATCAGAAGGTACGTAAACATAAACAAGAGGTGACGCAGCGACGACAGTTTCGAAGCGGGAGAGTCCGTGCTTTGTATAGAAGGGAAGATCGGATCGGAGTGGCGTTAAAAAAGAAGAAAGAATAGTCTTAAGGGCAGGACGGCATGGCAATCGTAAATGTTTAATATCGTGATTAAAGGCGCTGGCGCCTCTCATTATTATTTCAGTCTGGAGGACATTTCGCCCAGGTCTTCCTCCCTTCCCGCGTCACCGCGTTTCTTTTCAATTCTCACTTTCCTTCGTCGGCTTAAAAATCCACCGTGAAAATTAGCCGCCTAAATATTTAAAGCTCCCCTTCCGCCCCCACCTCCGACCATCTTCCCCACCACTGTTTGGTGCCGTTGGTAACAGTGCGCGAGGAGAGGAGAAGAGGGCAAAAAAAAATAGAAAAAGGAGGAAAGAAAGAAAGGAAAAAAGAGTGCAGGAGAATACAAAAACCGTCTGCGGGCCGCGTCATTGTCCCGGGCATGGAGACAGGCGTGATCTCTTCCATCTGATGGATTTCTGCAGCAGTCACCTCTAACCACCTCGCGCTCGTCACTTCCCGTTGCGCTTCGTGCCATTGGACACCCGACACTGACTTTTTGTTTTAAATCCTTTTCCTCTCTCTCCGTCCTCCTTTCTCTTTTTGCTTCTCCCGCCATTCAGCCAGGCTAGCAGTGTTCGCAGTGTTCGCACCCTCCTCCGTCGCGAGAGAACGCCGGGGTTGCGAGCATCGAATTAACGCGTTATTCCTTCGCGGAGACTTATCAGGCGAAATGAAGCCGTGACGTGACGCGAATCCACGGCTGTGTCGGGAGGAACGAATTTATGGAACGACCACCGAGTCCTTTCACCATTGTCGATCCCCCTGCCGTGGATCCTCTCCCGCGCTGCCAGGGACAGAGCCGCCAGCCCCGTTCAATTGGACATTTAAATTCAGCCCGGAAGTTTCGCGCCTCGAGCCGCGAGGAGAAGAAAGCCAACTGGCGACGGCTTTATGTCGGGATCGCTCGGACAGTGCACCGAGAAGGATATTCGTAAATAAAATTTTCCCGAGGGTGACAAAATGGTCACACGCTCCAGTGCTGACCCCATCCAGGGTCAAAACTCGATATCTATGCGACGAGATTTTTTTATGTTGTTTTCACGTAGTTACGCCGCTTTCGGGGACAGAATAAAATAGATACGGGATTGCTGGACAGAATATTATAACGGTCCACTGACGAGGGTGACCCACGGCGTCTCTGCTTTCCCTTTCAGGGAAATACTCGGAATGCCGACTCCTTTGGTCGACTCTATTAGATTTCGAAGCGTATTCCGAATTTGCGATCCACCGAGCCTAAATTTAGCTTCCAGTGCTCCGTCTACACTTTTTAAATATCCAATTCATCTTGTCCTCTTTTCATCCTGATTGAAAAGCATTCACGTACGGAGTCCCATAGAAGAAACTCGGTGCATTAACAAAGTTGGGACATTGTTCCTGCATTGACGTCATGTCCTCCAAGACGCATCCTATATCCCGTGCAAAATAGGTTTACGTAACGGAGAGTAGAGTCACGGTGACGGTGGATTAGCATAGCAGATAATAGAAGTTTTCTATCGGAGAACAATGGAAAGAGACTGAACCCGCCGCGGTGGCACTATCATTTTTTGCGATCGACCGAGTCTTTCCCTCTTTTCCGAGGCGACTGCAACGTTTAAACGGTCACGTTTACCTCCGATCAATCAAGGCCTTTATCCGCATCAGCGTGTTTCTTGCATCGCGCTACTCATCGGCGTTCTATTACGTTAGGCCCGAGCTATGCTCCCGCTGTTGCCTTACTGCGTCGTTTCACCGATGATTAATTCTCTCCAGGCCGCGACGGTGCATACCCCGCGGGAGGAAGAAAAAAAAGACCCTGTCACAGCGTATTTCGCGCGATCGCTCTCTGTCCTCCTCTCTCCAGCGTCTCGCGAATAGAAGCCAAGAGACAATATCTCGTGGCCGCGCACGATGAGCACGGCAATTCAAATGATACCATCTTTCTACCAGCGACGAGGCAAGGGGCCGCTTTTCACTCGGTTATACGAAACTTTTGCATATGACGAATCGGAGACTATTACCATTCAATCTCTCTCTCTGCTCGGCTTCGTTTGCATCCTATCATCTCCCCCGTGTTTCGCTTTACATACGGCCACGGCCATTCCGCCGCGTTCAATAGCGCATGCCTCGGTATCCTTCGTTTTTTTCTTCTGCCTCCTTTTTCTATGTTTTATTCCCAGCAATCAGTGTCTGTCGATTGCTAACCACTCGACTATGTTGATAATCGGGCAACGCCGTGACTATGATCTCGGTCGTCAAGTCCAGCAGGTGTACGTTTAAGTGCGCCGTGGCTGATGCTTTTTGAAGCACAGTACAGCTGCGTGCACGTGGATTACGCACGAATGTTGCAATATCGCGCGCACAGTGCGAGATAACGCAAAGTGAAGTTCGCAATTTTCGTATTCGATCTGCGTTTTCCCTTGGTACCAGGAAATAAATGGCTTTTGTGGGGGGAAAAAAAAATTGGAGATGCCGGGGATCGAACCCGGGGCCTTTCACATGCAAAGCGAACGCTCTACCACTGAGCTACATCCCCGTTTTTTAATGGGTGCTTATAATTGAAAGACTAGGTTTTTTTACTCGATATCGATTTTTGGAGCAATTTTCATATCGTTGTTAATGTGATTAGTTAAATGTGTAACGTTTTCATTTGAACATTAAAGTGTTTTTATGGAAGACTTAGAAGATGATGAGTGTCGATATAGCGTAGGAAGAACTATACTTTGTCTGAAGTGTTAAAAAATCGATGTTCTTGAATGAAAATTTCTTATTTTGTTTACATTTTTTTACTGTCTAGGAGTACTATGATGTAGTACAAGTATAAATATACTCACATTCATTAATAGCTCGAATATGACCTTCTTTACGAAGTCAGTTACTAAAGTCGTTATACTTAGAGTGATTGTTTATTTTTATTGGTCCTTGATTATGTTTACTTTTACCTCAGAATTTCGAGGGTCCCATGGTGTAATGGTTAGCACTCTGGACTCTGAATCCAGCGATCCGAGTTCAAATCTCGGTGGGACCTTGACTTTTGCAATTTTCAGCAACAAACATTTTTCAATGGTGTTCGAGTGCTAGCCACATATTCATTAATTTTTATGAGGGTTTTATTCTCAATATAAGTTCATAAACATAGTCACAAATACGTATGTTTATTTTATTTACAAAGCGTTTATTGAATACACAATTCTGTACTTAGTATAAATATGTTCTGTAATACTGTTTACGAATATTAACCACGCTCGTATGCATAGGTTGTATATTTGATTTAAATTAGTTGCATTGTGTGCATTGCATTCAGCGATATCTATTTTGTTGTTCTAAAACAATTAAATTATTCTAATATTTTATTGTTTATACTCCAACCCTAATTAGTATAATAGATATTACGTATCTAATACAAAAATTAGTATCTACTTATGAGAATGAATAAAAACTACATTTCGACTTATCCGAGTACGAAATATATTTTAACAATTATTCTAATCATTCAGTTCTAAGTTGCACTTTTGATCGCTTTGAAAATTTAATGAAAAAACAGTAAAAAAAAGATCCTGACAGCGGTGGGATTCGAACCCACGCCCTTACGGACTGGTGCCTAAAACCAGCGCCTTAGACCGCTCGGCCACGCTGCCTTCGGAATGGTCGTGCTCTAACTCGGTACAAAACGAGCATATCGCTATATATATCATTTCGTATACCTTCCCTCCACTATTACACTACTCATCGTATTAGATTACACCTAATCGGCATGTATTATCTCATTTCTTCCAACTGTACAATTATACAATTCCTCACACTTCTAACGTTATATTTAAATAGTACTTTACGTAACTTCTATCGCAGTATACAAACGCTCACCGTCTATTTTCGATACAAAATTACATAACACTGTAGGAATCGAAGACAGCGAATACATGCGAAATCCGCAGATGCTATTAAAGCTGCAGACACTTAATTTAATGGAAGAAATCGTTTTTACGATCGATTCGGTCGCTGACACTTTTTTCTTTATTTTCGGTAGCGTGTTACGCATCGTAATTGTCAATGCAGAGGAAGAAAAGCAACGAAATTATTCGCGGCCACGCTGACTGTAGATCATTACAGACGCGAATCTTTTCCCTTTTATTCTCCCTCGGCAGGCCGGTAGCGCGGCAGGTCCGATAACATCTCAATATAAAAATTCATGCTCATAACGCGACTCCGGCAGCGTCTTCTTATTTTCCTTTTCTCTTTTCTCCATTTTTTCCCTTATCACGTCCCCCGGGGGACGCGTGAGCGTAAAACCGACGCTTTAGAGAGAGAGAAAACGGCCGGCCGTGGCGAAACGACCGCGGACAGATCGATAAATTCGCGTGAATATTCGTATAGCCGATAAGCCGACGAGATAAGCCGAAATCGGTCTTGCAAGTGAGGATCCCCTCGTTACGGGCCTCGGAGATACGGCGACGGCAGAAAATAGAAGATAAATCTGACTCTTTCGTATTCTTTACACCGATGCTTTATAACCTCGCCTCCTCTGCAATATTTCCATTTTTCCTCTTCCCCCTCGCCCTTTTCTTTCTCTATATTTATCGACCAGTCGAATCGCGGGAAGCTTTATCGCCGTCATTCATCGCGTCCCGCGGCTTCGAGACGTCGGCTCGTCCGTGTCGTCGACGATGGAAATTCGCGTCTAGATGTCCAGTCGTTCGCGAACGACGACGTCCTTTGACCGTAGTTAGCCCGAAAGCCTCGAGCGACGGGAGCGTACCTGTTTAGCATCGCGTTTAGCAGAATCACGCCACCACTTTAGCCTAATACTCGTGGCTGTCGCGGTAAATGATGGATCGTTAGTGGCTGTATCGTGTCCTCCCGCCTAGATGATCCCGATGACTTGCACGGACTGAATTACGTCCCGCATGTTGCATATCATAGAGAAAATCCTTGCGCGTATATCACGTAGCGGGTATATGAGAGGGTGGGCGTTCGCCTATATGGATCCTCGTGAAATAGACTGCTAGAAGCCAATTGGGGATGATAAATCTATTATTTTCGACGATTCATGGGGGATAGGCAGGATGATAGGCTATAAGGGCGGGCAGGTGCCTGTTCCGTGACTTCCACTTCATGCAACCACGCGAAATCATCTCGAGCAGGCAATTAACCGAATGATACGATTGTTTCACGGTCACGCGTTAAGCGCTCGTTCTCGGGACAATTGAAATTGTTAGCTCTCCCAGGGACCATTCTATCGCGGAATCGGTGCAGATCGATAGCAAATTCGCGAATTAATCGATGGAAGACCGTGTTGCTTGCTGGCAAGGGGACTTTGCATGAAGCTCGCTCCTCGAAACGGCTCGTTAACGAAACGCCGATGGGGCTTCGTTGTTTTCGCGAGGCCACGCGCGACACAATGTGCCCGCCATTAACGAAACGCTGGATGGCCTTGTATCGAGCATCGATCATTATGAGGCTTCGCCTGGTGTTCCGCTAACGCTCTATCGCCGCAATAATCGTCAACACGCGCAATAATCATGCCGTTTAATGACAATTGATGAGGAACCAGGAAATGTCCGCGCTTTAACATCGTCCGCGCGCTTCTACTAGGCCCGAGGTACGTACATTTCTGTATCATACATGTATGCGATCCCTGGGTAATACAGTGAGCGCTTGGACGCTCGTTCCCGTGCGCGAATATCTGTACGGGCGCGTGCCCTGCATCCTGATGGCGATGAAAGCGTGGAGGTAGAACGACGATTCTATTGTTGTCCCTCGGACGCGACATTACACGCGATCAGTCAATATTTTCTCGTAACTGACCTCCATTTCGATTCAACCCGCTGTAAACTGTGCACAGAGGCGGTCGAGATGAGCTCGACAGGCCAGGTCGATGGTCGGTTGTTTCCGGATCGAAGGCAGCCGCCGGGCTCTCGTCCACCGAAACGCAGCACGTTACAACGGGAAAATATTTTCGCGTAACTGACCTCCGGCGATTCCCGGATGCGCGCTGATGAAGTGTCTATATGCACTCCATTGCACTGGTTCCGGCACAGCCCACCGCACCTCGCCTCGCTCCAGCTAACCTCTGGAAACACAGCGTTACAACCTGCTCAAATATTTGCTCCTTCCGAATCGAATAACACTGTTTCTGTTTATCTCTGCCGCGAGATATCGTTCCTTGGTCGTAGACGGCGCTAATTAAAATGCGCATATCGAAACGAGCGTTTCGATCTGGTCGATTTATAATTAACAGAATGTAGAAGGGCTTGAATATCGCGGGTTGACGTTGTTTTATTCGCGCGGAAGTTTCCAAAGCTTCGACGCGTGTAATGTGAATTTTATGCGGGCTATAGACGATCGAGGATTTTCAATTGAAATGAAACGCGTTTTGAACGACGATCCCATGATCGGTGTGCCATCGGTCCGATTTCGTTGGTTAATATTTCTGGGTGTACGGACCACTGACATTGGCGGAAAGACTTCTCGATTACGGGCGGAATTATCGATCGATCTGTGTCGAGCAATTTGTACACACACGCGAAGCACGCGCGCTCGCCGGAGATAGGATATTTTTCAGTCGAGTTGCGGGCTGCTCGAGGCCAGACGGCGCACGAGAGCGTGTAGGCGCATCGAGGTAGCTCGCGAGCACGATCCGGTAATTGAGAGTAATTTTGCAAGGCCAATTTGCGCGGAAATTCAAAACCATAAAATTTGTCCCGACAAACCCTCTCGAGCGGGATCACGGAGCTGCAACCCTACGCGCCCTCCCCTCCGTCCCTCGACCTCTATCTTCTCTGTCCCTCGCGAAGCCGACATTCACCTGCATCATCGGACAAACCTCGTTTCCCGCTGTAATTCTATTTTCACGCAGCCCTGGCGATCGTATGACTCGATTTTTCCACAATTTCGAGAGCCAAGCTGGATGGGTCGGGGAATTTCAATTAAATTACTCGACCGTCTCTGTTCCTCCTTCCCGGTTATATCCGCGAGGTGGAAAAAAAATAACACGCCACCCACTAGCCGATTCGCTGTCCTCATCGGATGGGAGCAGTGACGAAGTTTTCGTCGTTTGCTTTTAATGGCCGCGTCCTTTGCGTCGCGCTCTTGCGAGATTGCCGATGATTAATCAGCCCCTGCAGCCCCATTTTTAGGCACGAAGCACGCGACGACGATTACCCCTAAGCGAGACACCGTTTTCCATTATTTTTTCCGCCCTTTTTTTAATTCGTTCGACGAACCGCCTGGAACGTGGAACGCCCGATTACTGGTCGATGCTGTCTATCGGACAAATCGCCACGGTCAAGCGGGTGGAATTAATTCAAAAGCGAGTGCTTCCTTCGGGCTCGTGTGCGATGCGTGTCCTGACTGTGATGGGACTAATCGCTGTGATTAAAAAAATGAAAGTGCTGAGGAAAGGGTTTGAAAATAGATGAATTGAGAAGAAATGAATTTTTGTGTAAATAGAAGTGATGGAGCAGGGGAAAGTAAAAGGCATTACAACTCGTTTACAAGTACAGAAATTAATGGAACCGAGTTACTTATTATATCTCCACCCTTCTTTCTGTTTCCTTCACGTGAGTTATGTTTAATTTTCAAGCTTTTAATTATTGAAATTTTCAAATATTCAAATTTTCAAATTTTGAAATATTCAAATTTTCAAATATTCAAATTTTTAAATATTCAAATTTTCAAATATTCAAATTTTTAAATATTCAAATTTTCAAATATTCAAATTTTCAAATATTTGAATTTTCTCTATGAAGGAGTTGATCTATTTCATGAAAAAAATAGAATTCTGATCAATGTAATATATAATATTCATATTCACAAAAGTGACTCAACGTATCAAAAATATGAGTGGAAGTGAAAATAAACAAAGACTGACCGAGACTGAAAAATCTTCGAGGCCTTATTAAGAATAATTGAAGACGTTTAAAATACTAGTTACCTGTTTCGCGCAACGACGATGCTCGGAAGGTTCTCGTCGCGCGGGTTGACGCCGTGGGAATCCCCAGAGAATCGACGTATGACGTAATGGCAAAGGAACGGCGTACAACCCTCTACTCCCTGTCCTTCCACTCGGAACCCTCCAACGCAACCCCTTGCTCGCCACCTCCGCGCCGCGGCGTCCTCTAACACAACGGCGATGTACGCGAGTACAATGGTGCGCCGGTAGCAACCGGAGGGCTCTGATTTTCTCCCTCGGTGCATCAGCGATAAACGCATTTAGCTTGAGAGAACTGCACGGCAGCAGCTTGCGCGCGGAGTTTTCAGCGGCTCGGCGCCGCGCGGTTTTGCGCAGCGCGCGCTGTTTCTCCGCCGCACCGCGTGCACTCGCATGCAGTTCCACCGACCTAAGTGGATTATGAACGTGAACGCGATCCGGGAACCGTGTTATTCCGCTGCAGTCAACACGAATCTGCAGTTGCGTGCATTTTTTTTTGCTTTTCGATCATCGGAGACGGACGGGCGAGCGGAGAGGCGGCCACGCGGTGCGAGCAAGCAACCAGCAACCCCTTCGGGGCGAGTTACGCACGCTCGATCGGCGCTCATTCTCTTCGTCCCCCCTCCTTCTCGCTTTTCGATATTTCTGCTGCGCCAGTTACTGACGTTTTGTCTTTGTTTCGCAGCGGCGGGATGAAAGGGAACGATTCGCTCTCGACTACAATACTTGATTCGCCGCGGAAAGTATTTTCCTTCTTGTGCCCCGAGCGAATAATTAAAATTTAGTTGAAACGGAATGGCCCCGCACTCCTCGAGTTTCATAATTTTACCTCGGTCTGCCTGCATTTCCCCGAAATCCTAAAAATGCTTCTATCAACCGCGATACCGGCGGTCGGTTGTTTCGTGCTCCGACGCAACGAGAAACTGCCCCGAGTGTTCCTCGTGAATAGAATCGCTGTATATTGTTGGAAAATTAAGTACGGAAACCCTAATAAAATCTTGGCGAATTCCGCGATTTTCTGGCTTCGCGAAACGTAAAATATCCGTCCGGTCGATGGACGGCAGTTGCAGGGTTTCTTGAGAGAAAAAAACGAAACGAGAAAGAGGAAGGTTCTGATTGCTGCTACCGGACAACCGCACGCTCGAGGGGAATCGATGATTATATGTATGTTCCACAGCTTCCTGTTATTTCAATTTACTTCTATACTTTTTATGGAGATCGTGTTTCACTATATCGCACAGCATCTTCCTTTTTCAATTGATTTATTGGTAACCGATAGAGTAAAAAATATTCCAGACAGAAATTATTTCTAAATATAAAATATACTAGTTATACAGTAGGTTTTAGTGAAGGATGAACTACTTAGCTTTTTCTATAAGCTTTTTAATCATTTTTATCTATGTAATTTGATTCACTAAGTACTCATATAAAAATATATTGTAGACTGTGACATATCATTTATTATATAACAATGAGAAAATTTTTAATACCCAAAAAATATTATGAGTAGCACACTGATTCAAAACATTGATATATTCATCAAAAAAAAGTACCAAAAAAAGGCCTTGGAGATGCCGGGGATCGAACCCGGGGCCTTTCACATGCAAAGCGAACGCTCTACCACTGAGCTACATCCCCGCGACGAGTACCTAGGATTTTTATGGCGTATAAGAGGAGTCTTACGTATCAGAACTACTCAAAAGTGTTTAATAATATTTATCATCTTCATCCTGAGACGTAAACACATTTGGTATCCCCACCAGTTTTGTAGTTTTTACAACACGAATGAAAAGCGATACTGTGCTACGACATACTGTAATACGAGGCAGAGTACAGTGCCTCGTATTAGTCATCTGATAACTGACTGTATGTACATATACATATACCACTTGATGAAGAAGAGCATATAGACGTTAACTCTCGTTCTATACCCGCATACAATACATTGTTGAAACAATTTTAATTATCTCTCTAGAGAGATATCACCTTCAGCAATGCAATATGTAATCCATGTATCATCATGTCATCCGTATAAAGACCTGTTACGCGAATCACGAGAGGATCGGAGGTAAAATCAATAGTCATCTATCGCAATTGCGGGCCATTATTGCTATGCATCCACGTGGGGCTGGAGTACGTGCCGAAGAATTACGAGGGTGGCTAAAAGTCACCCCCCGTCGCGTGACTTATACACTGGCGGTCTCTAATGAAGATCTATCGCTCGGTGCAGCGTCACTTTTGTCCTTTGCACACGGTGCTCGTGTTTTTTCGTGTCTCTTTTCGCCTTGAAAAATGTCCAACTTCCAAACTATACTTGTAACGCGACACGCTACTGAATCAACGTTGAAATTCGCCATAAAAATCCTCTTCACTGAACATTTATTATAGACTCGTGTTCAAAAGACCTCAACAGACCTGTTAACTTATAATCTACATTTTATTGGGCAGGGAAAAGCGATTTCTCAAAATCATTCTAGAAACATCTATCAGACCTTTCGACACCTCTCAACTATGCGTCAAGCAGGCGTTACACGCGCATGTACATAGAATGAGTAAAAGTGAAAGTAACCGTTCCCTGTGCTTTCTAAAGGCCAAGAGATGTTTATGCGCACGATACAGAATGGAGCATTATAATAAACGACGGGTTCTAGAGAGGAGAAAGAAGAAGGAAGTCTTTGGAGTGAACGAAAACCAGTAGTTTGATCGGTCGAGGGTACTTGTTGGCTGCTACGATTCATTGCGTGTTGATATATTCTTAATTACATGTGTAACGGTGTTGTTAAACCAGTCTGTAACTCGAGACGCGCTCCAACCGGCCAGGATATATCATAATGATTGCATTATATTTTTAACAAATGTGTACACGTTGTAACTTAGCGCGGTAGTAATACTTAAGCGTGAGTTAGAGACCATGTACGTTGGTTGTAAATAGGAATCAATTATTATAATTTTTTCCTCTTACAAAGGACGAGCTCATATCGCTGATAGAAAGCTAGATGGCTCAGGTGTGCATATATGTACATCGTGATTGATCAATCATAGATCTCCTCTCGCAATATCTTCGCCCTAGAGTCAATATTCCGTGATAACGTACTAACTCGCAATTCGATATCCCCCTTTTAAATTTTCTGTATGCCCAAAAACTTGATAAATCGTAACCCGATACGTGTAATGCGATATTTTAGAGGCAGACGAATAAGAACCGAGTATTCTTATCGTATAAATCCGAGAATCTCCCTCTTTGGAAGTCCAAAGGCAAACAGTAACGTGAGAATGATAGCACAGTGTTTTAAAACAATATGCCCGAGAGCATCTTGGAAAACAGAGTGAATCTTGGTAGCCCCATGCTCTTATTATAAAAACCACCCATCCTTTGTTGTTTATTCTCGAGAAACGAAGGAAAAGATAACTATTCCCCAGCAGATTCGAAACACTCATTATTATCTTACACCAACTGGTGTTCGAACGTAAATCCTCCGCTGTTACGAACCCCTTCGGCCCTCAAAAACCCCTTTGTTCCCCGAATCAGCCGACAAAGCACCTTCAGCTAGCCTCCTTCGTGTTTTACGCAACGCCAAGTAATATTGGCCTCGAACTCTTAATCCTTAATTTTCCAAGTCATTGGCCAGGCCCCCAGCAGGCTGTCGACTCGACATACTTGGCGTCCTTTGAGCATAACAATTAACGATATTAATCCCTGAAGCCTGAGAGAGCCACCCAGAGGCATACATCCTATTATACTTTTAACACCCAAAAGCGGAGTCTCGTAAACATTCTTTTAATCCCTCGGTAAGATCAGGATATACGAGGCAGTGGAAGAAGGAAGAAAGGAGACGGTCGTTGGCAATTAACGAGCCTAATTACAAGGAAACAGGCCGGACCGAAGAATCGCGTGCTCCCCAAAGAACCAGCCGTGCATATTTTATTCTTAGTATCCTTAAGTCGAGGATGAATGAAAGAAATAATCCCGAGATAACCCCGGAGGTTCCTGTTTACACGAAAGTAACCTGCAGCGGCAGCCCCCTTTTGTGCGCTCGTTCGAGAAAAGTTCTCTGTAAATACGCGCCGTCTTCGAGTTTTCCATTCCGGTATCAGCGGACTCGTTTCTTTACACACGGAAGATAAAGCGGGGGAATCGAGGAAGATAGGAGATAAGGCGCGTATATCTGCCGCGACGAAGCATCGCACTGACTCACATGCTCCTCGCGTGTCTATTCAACGTGACCAGATTTACTTAATCCCCCGTCGATAGATATGCATACATATGTACATGCGTTTCGTTACGGTGCAAGGTGAGAGAAAAAACATGTAGAATCGATGGAACGGCCTTGGGGAAGCGATAAGGAACCGTTCCCGTGAAATAGAGACGTGACATCCGATTTCGCGATCGTGCCGTATGCAAAACAGTCGGAGCCCTTTTTACGAGTCGATGCCGTGACGATACAACCGCGAGAACGACGGCCGCGTGAAAGACCTCCTGCCGCGGCAAGTGTCGGCAGCCGTTTCGTCGCAATTACGTGCCCGTTATCGGTTCCTTATCGGCGACGCTAAGTCAACCCGACGTTAATCCATTCGTCGATACGTCCCGCGAGTAATCTGACTATAACGAACGACTGTGCCGTGAATAATCGTCTATCCGCTAAAATCGTTCACGTTTTATTCTTTTCGTTTTATCGTCACAGCTGTGCTTATTGCGTAGACGTTGTCACGCTTGCTTCTTATTTAGTTGAGGACCGATTATCTTATCGGGGCTACTACTTCGATTCTAGCTTGGAGAAAATGTCAGCTCGGAATGGGAACATAAAGAGATCGTTCGAATTACCTTCGTATCGATCGGTTCTAGGAATTGCGCAATAAATCCGATGGTACTCGGTCGTAACGGTGCTTCGACGGAATTCTCACGCAAAAGGGAGAAAAGGGAATACGAATGACACCCTTTCTGTGCTAGGCTTTCCTGTTTCCCGAAAAGGATCGCTTCACCGAAATCACCGGCAGTCTAGGAACGTGCTGCCACAGCGGAATCCTATCGCCCGTTTACCTGGAAACCCAGTTCCAGTTTGCTGACGGAAGTCCCTGTAACCCCTTCGAAAGCTTGTGTTCCATTCTAGGTATCGACCTAGGAAACCGGATCGTTAGCGGTATCTCAGAGTCAGGCGTAGCCTTGTAATCTAATTATTGGGTCACTGCTAATTATTAGTGTATTAAAATTTGGTTGGATACAATAAGAGTGTATTTAATAGGGTATAGTGGAAATGAAACTTTCATGGGCCCTCTACCAGCCTCGATACGATTAATTAAGCCAGCGTGAAACGTCGAGAAGCGACTGTAAAAAAATTCGCCATGCTTATCAAAGTTGACAGTGCACGAATAGATAAATACGTGGCGAAGATAGGGACGACCCTTTACTTTACACTCTCGAAACTCATTCACCGATTTTCTCTGTCATTTTTTCAACCCTAAATTTCATTCCCAGAATCCGTTTCCGCCGCGTGGCTGCTTGTAAAATCAGCACATCCGGGTGTCAAAGCGATGTCACCCGAACGGGTACGGCGGGTACGCATCAGTTTAAAATTCGATCAATGGGTGATACCAAGCGTGAAACACTTTTAGGGTTGAAACTTTAAAGGCCAGCTCGCGAAAGAGCAAATCGCAGTTACAACCGTGAAACTGGGGGGTGGTGGCGACGCGTTGTGGGAACTCTGTGTCGAGTGCAGCCGGAACCAAAAGGATATTCATTTCGAACCCCTCGCACGTTCCAATATCCTTCCTTTTGCCACGACATTTGTCGGTGAATGGAAAAATCTTCAAACCCCTTCGTGGTAAAAAAGACAGAAAAAAAGAGAAGAGTAAACATACCTGCTGCAGTTGAAAACGATTGTCGTTCGCGTGTTGAAATTTATGTCCATCGTTCGCGTACTCTTTTCTAAATAAATTCAACAATCTCTGTCTATCGTTCCTCTATTTTTTTCTGAATTAATTGAACAATTTATCCTTCTTGACAGGGTACAATCACGATGCTTGAAATTCGTTTGCAGATACAGTAGGCTATTCTGTATCTCAAAATTCAGGAAATTCCTGGCACAGGTATTCCCTCGTAGATGCCGAGTTATAATTGCAACGTCAGCGATGGTGATATGCAAATGGCAAGTGACAAATTTCGGCAGGCCGACGCTACGAGATTCTACGGAAGAACATGTGTGAAATTTTTCACGCGCTGATTAGCGCGACAGGTACGGGTCAATCACGTGGCTCCTGTAACGACCCAAAAATTCACAGGTCCCATGTCAACCGGGGCAGGACGATCGCGTGACAGGGTGATTTTGTAACGCAAACAAAAACGTTGGCGCGGGACGAGTGCATTACGATTACAAGAGAGAGACGTTGCCTGGCAACGGATCCACGCCCGTGTAATTCATTTTGGGGAACGTGTATGCAAGCCCCTATTGCACTCACCCTCGCGCAATGCACTCCTGCCACTCTTCGCTCCTCGCCGATGCACACAAACGATAGATGCACCCAACTGACCGACGGACGGAATCGTAGTGATCTGATTTTAAACCAATCAACGGCGGTTTCGCGCTCAATTTACAATCAGCCCCGATTCGAATCATTCGTTATACGCGACGTCCAACTGCAAGCGGCCCTAATGAAAATATTTTAATCGATTGCCGTACAATTGCCGAGTTCGTTCCTCTCGTCGCGAGCTCGACCGAGGCTGCCCCCTAGATAGATTTATAAGCGGACAAAGGGTTTCGCGATATCCGGTTAAAGCCCACAAAGACAACAAAATGCATTTCAATTTAAATGGTAAACGATGAAACGTAATTATAGAGAATTACCGTTACCGACTACGCCGTTATTTGCCCTGTCGGAAAATACGCGCGCTTATTATGGATATTGTTCGGAGGCGATTCAAAGTTAGCTAGACACTCGGTGAGCCACTTAAGAGCAAAATTATGATAATTGCTCGAGCTAAAACCCCGGCTCGATCTATAGAAAGACGACTATTTATTTTCGTGAATCCGTCGCGGAATATAATGGCATTAATATACACGATAATTTACGGGCGACGACACCTGCGCGCAATAAAGTAAATCTAGCTTTTCATTTCATTGTTCCGCGGTCTCCCCTCGACGTTCACCGCTTCGATCACACACCACATTAGCCGACAATAAAAGCATCGACGATACACTAACGAACGATCGCATACATGAATTTTTAATAAATCCTTCGGGGCTCTATCGCGGACAAATTGTGCCAAAACCTTTTCCTACCGCAAGATCGAATAAATTAGCCATAACCCCGTTCGTTCCACCAAATTACATAATCCATTATTTGGTAATGCGACAACTATTGGCGGTTAACCACATTGGGGATAACAGACACTTGTGTATTAATTGGAAAATTTGAGTATTTGAAAATTTGAATGTTTAAAAATTTGAATATTTAAAAATTTGAAAATTTGACAGTTTGAAAATTTGAAAACTTTCATGTTCAACTTGACAAGTAATTACATTCGACTTAATCAGTAAATATAATATTCTTGCGAAATGACTAGTATCTCCATAATAAACTATCCTCTACGCCACTTTGACTCTACTAATTCCAGCCTTAGGAGTTACAAAGTGTAGCGCGGAATACTTACAAGGTAACACAGCGAAACAACGGTTCGCGCTCCAACTAATGATTCCATTTAACTTATCAGCCTCCGACAAGCATCTGGCCACCCCCTCGAGCAAACTACCCGTCGCTATCAGGCAGCGATCGCTCCGCCACGTGAACTCTGATTAGAAGGTGAAGAATGCCCCGCGTAATTCACAGAGACTATTATGCCACGAACACCGGTCGAAATTTCTCGGTAGGTGAGCCGAGGTTCGCGCGGAAACGCAGGATGCGTGCGTGCGTCTGGCGCGTGCGTGCATATGCGCGGGCTTGAATTGCGTGAGGTTCGCGCTTTAATTTAGCAAAGTACCTTGTCCGTTCCGCTCGGCGAAAGTGCACAGGGGGTGCACCCTAGGTGGATGCGATCCTTCACGCACCCGTTGCGCAACGCGAGCAGCCGCGTCCAGGTGAGAACGCGGCGAGGACCAGCACGTGGACAACTGCGAGCATTAATGAGTTCGTCCTCGTCGCGATCAGCTCGAGCCGGAAACGGGGAACGATTATCAGGAAAAGGAGGAACGAGGCGCGCATTCTTTGCCTTCTGCCGCGAGAACCGGCGAGGTTACAAGGTGGTCTCGAGCCGACAGTCACGGTGAATTTTCACGCACTCGTGATCTCTAATTTCTTGTAAAAAAAGAACCGCCGTAAAGACGTTGTAAAAACTGTCGTAAAAGTCTGCTCGAAGCGGCGGGGGCACCGGGGATGTTAATTAGAGGCTGTTTACAGCGGTTAGTCGCGCGGGGATATTAACGGCGCAATCGATGCGTTCTAATTGGTACAGTTTCAGCGGAGTATCAGCCTCGCAATATTCGTAGCTCATTTTCCGGGTAATTTCTATCGAGGAGGTGTGCGTCTGTTAGAGCTGACTCGAGGTAATGGTAATACAGGGTTACGTTTGCCATCGGATCGAGGCAGTTTGAAACGAGACCCGAATTCATTTCCTGCGCCGCGCGATTACTTCCTGCGCGCTATTGATAGCGCAAACGGCTGCTGTGAATAGCTTCAAAGTAAACCTGTACCATCACAGAAACCATCTTAGGTTGATCGATACCTGATCGGGTATAAATCCAGCCAGATCGACCGTCCTCCGGACACGTTTGAGTGGCAATAGTTTCTAGGACTGTCAGATTTTCGGGCCGCTAACGCAATATCGTATCAGGGCCGATATCGATCGAAGATTAGCATCTGGCCGGCCGCAAAGGGAGATTAGCTAGATCGATCACACATGCTGAACCAATTCCTCTGGTCAGCTGCTCATCAATACCAGTAATGGTGCTACGGCCCCCTCTCCGCTGCTCCTCTTCCTTCCTGTGTCTATATTGTATATACGTATACGTCCCTGTATTCCTCTAATAGGCATATAATCGTTATGCATATACAATACAAGCGCTCATCGACGTGTGTGGGGATTCCTGTTCATATATTTATACATATACATATGTACATACATTAGGTACACACATGGACAAACGATACGTGTACACCGGCTGTAATTATGTATCAGGGTACGCCTGTGTTTGTGTACATAATATAGCACCATGTAGAAACTCGGCGTATACATACACACATTTACATATCTACCGCGACACATGGTACGATTGCATATGCAAACCTGTTTGCACCAGCCGATACATCGTGCAAGCTCGATGCAAATTTCAATGAATCTCACTTTTCGCTTTTCACCCTGCCGCGCACCAGGTGGATCCTTCGTTCGCCAAGCGTCTTCGAAATCCCTCTCGAGGCACTCGTCTCGAGGAAAACCTCGCCAAAAGTGTTTCAGGGAATTACGAAACGCAAAGGTAGATCCTTATTCCCGATTCCGAGTGGAAGGTCGCGCACGTAGGTCTCGGTGAAAATGTAAGTCGCGGGCAACGAGCGCAACAGACTGTTACATCTGTCGCGCGCATAATGCGCGATATCGTGCGTATATCACTCGTTGCATAATGCATGGGACGCGTGTGCCCGCGCGATATTGCGGCGGAAATAGTGCCGCGGAAAATGGAAAAGCTGCGGCTGCTGCGCAACATCGGTGCAGTTGCTTCTGTTACTGCTGTTTTACCTTGCCCTCCCTGGGGGTAATGCAACTGTTGCACTCGACTGCTATCTCCTCTGAGTCTGTCTGTTTGTCTACCGGCAATAGTTTATTACTGCTCCACGGTGGATTATTTCTTTGATGTGGCTGGATGGAAAGGAGTGGATGTGGTAGTAGTGAAATTGTGAGTTTGATAAGGTATCGCAGTTAGAGATACTGTAATCTTAGTCCACTCGTTTCAGAGTGGTAGTATCTATATAGGGAAAGGTACATCTTCCATGTCGGGGACAGTTTGGACTTTAGAGTTTGCAGATAAAATTGGTGCCCTACATATTCAGCATTTAGCTCTTTTATTTCTGAAGCAAATAGAAAAAAGTGGAATGCTTGAAAATGTATGCTTTTGAAGCATTGAAAAATTCAAATATTTAAAAGCTGAGAATTCCAGAATTTGAATATTTGAAAATTTCAAAATTTGAAAGTTTGAATATTCAAATATTTAAAAATTTGAGTATTCAAATATTTAAAAATTTGAAAATTTGGATGAAAGGAAAACTAGATGGAATGGAGAACGTCATGCGTCACTATATCGAACACCGTTTTAATCCATTTCTATACATAGTATATTGATCATAGGAACGGTATCAGCTTTTTTAATGTCTCACCTATGATTTCACTACCTCATTCTTTCGAAATGAATCATTAAAACAGAGTACAAGGACTTATTCAGAAAGCGAATTTGGGTTCGACGACAGATAGTAGTATACGACAGAAAGATTTTCCTCGGTTGGACGATTAGGTGGTACTTTGCATACGGGAATAAGGAACGGAAGGGACGGCGTAGAGATTCGACCTCCCATGCAAATCATTCCCGAAGAGCGTCGCATATAAATATTCGACAATTTGCATTTTCCTCCGGCGGCGACCGTAGTACCGTCCGGGCCATTTCCAAGATGGATGCCGCCACTTTGCGAGATATACGCCGAAAGTTTTACTGCCCACTAAATTTCAACTAGCTTCTCTACCTAGCTACATATATATTCTTCTATATACGTATATGCGCGACGCGAAAATAAGAGGAATACGACACTTGTTGCTCCCGTTAGAAAAACCCTTCGCCTTGGCATCGGCTCAAGACGAATATAAGGGTTATTGCACGATCGGAGCTAATCCTTGAATCTCGATGGTCTGTTCGTGTCCTGGGTGCTTCGACCCCTATGGTCCATCGATTTTAGTTCCCAGACGGTGTTCATCGCATTGGTGAGTTGCGTTTTAAATACAATCCTATGGCCGTAAAGAGCAACAATTAAAAATATTTTTATGCCTCGGTCACGTCTGCCGGTCATTCGATCGTAAAAGCTCTCTTTTTGGTCCTTTTTTTTTTGGTTCCATTGGAAACGATATATCCCCGAAACGAATAGCCGCGATTTTATTGGCTTTCAGCGTTATATAGGAAGCCATAACGACTCGATTAAGCCGGACAGTTGGTGATTGCCGGTATAATTTGCTGAACAAATCGCGTCGCCGTAATCCTAGCCTCGTCTGATCGGCCGTATCGATCATTCTGATTTAGCGATCTCCCACCAATACTCGCGCGCTCCAGCATTATCGTGACACGAGCCACCTACGCATTCGCGCACCGACTCTCTTTGTGCCATCGGAATCGAATTAATGGGTATCGAGCGCGGCGACAAGTGGACGAAATTATAGTTATATATTCGGAACTTCGTTAAAGTAGAGCGCCGCCTGGCCGGCCGAGTCCGCGGCTAAAACGCGCAAACGCTGTTTTTCCGTTCATTAGGAACCCGATATGATTATGAAGCTTCGATACTCGGCTAACGAGCGATATATCGTTTATTTCCCGTTCGTTCGGCTCGGCTCCGAGTATTCATATTAATTCTCTCTTTAATTAAATAAATTTGACTGGGAGAGGAACCGTGTACGCAACGAAATAATAGAGCAGCGTATATTGTCCCGTATTGCCCAGTATGCATGGGCGCATTTTAATTACGTACCTAAATTATTCTAATTACGGGAAATAGCAATAAGTGCATGTCAAAATTGATTTCCGAATCGGAGCGTTTCGATTATTTTTCATCGACGGTCTTCCACCCCCGTCGGAGCAACGACTCGCTGGCTCGCTCGTTGATGCAATTTTCGTAGGTTATCGTCGTTAATCGATGTGCTCCACGCCTACGTTCTCTGGACCTGGGAAAACAAAGTAAATAGAAAACTGAAAAAACGCACGCACAGACACATTGAATTGCGTTTCGTATACGTACCCATCGAACGATCGACGATGGCGAGGTAGGGCGGTGGATATCCAACGGCAGCCGGTGCCTCGATTACTTCGCAATGGCGCAATCAACGCCGAGTGATCTTTATTTTCAACGCCCGGGCCCGCCCCGATACGTTTGAACGACCAGGTACTACAATTTCGCGCAAACGAGACAATACCGCCGCGGAGCTTCGTTACAACAGGGTGTGATTGTCGTCCTATCAAAGTGGACAGTTTACAGATGGATTGGAAGGCCGCTGGAAGCCCCGCTGGAAGCCCCGCTCGCCTGCGGATGGCACTTGTGCATACACGTATGCGCAGGGGCGCAACTTCCCTCGATTGTTTCACTGAATTTTAGACGGTATTCAGCGGAACGGCTGTGAATAGCTCGGCTCGCCGTGATTAATTGCCATAGCTTCGCCTCGCGCCTACGGGGACACCGGGAACCCGTAATTACTTGAAATTCCCGCCACTTTGATAAGCAGACTGATTCGTGAAAGGACCGTCGTGGGTTAATCCATACATAGAACAGAATCGTTGTCCTCATCTGGGTAGATAGATGTTCCTATTCATCGTATAAAACATTGAAAGTGCAATTTTAAAGAATTTTGTGGAATTTATATAGCGTTCCTAGATATAAGAGTGAATCAATATATTTTCACTAAAATAATTCACCTTTATTTCAGTGAATTCGTTCACTGCCTCCACCTTCTCCAAACACTTCTCAATCAACCGAACCTCCACATTCTCCTCTCACACCCCTAAATAAAAGTTCTCCCTTCTCCCATTTCTTTTTCATTTTTCCTTCACCCAGCGTTCCCCGAGAGAGATATCTTCCCTCCTGGAAGCTCGTGGATTACGCTTGGATCGTAGGCAGAAGAGCGCCCGATGTAACCCGTGGACTCTTCCCCTTTCCCATCACCCAATAGCCGTCTTTCTCTCTCGTGCCCGCAATTACTCAGGTGTAATTGCGTTCCGACCCCCGTACAGGGGTCGTACACACGCGTGCGAAAAAAAAGCGAGTGTTACACGCGTCACATACACACGAACTTTGTCAGACACGGATGTGGAGAGTAGGAGAGGCGCGGATTCGATGCATCGCTGCAACGGGCAGGCATTTGCCAGTTTCCCTTCCTACGTGCACCCTCGATTCAATTCAATGCCACTCAATCAGTCAATGTAACGCGCAATGCAGCCACATACCGGTGTACCGCGTTTCGCAATGAAACGGCGCTCGTTTCGACCGGTACTTCCCTGTTAAGTGTCCCCCTTGTAACCGGACCGACCCACGATCGCTGGCTCGCCACCGTCCATCAAGATATCACGCGAATATGCCACGCGAGAGGCCTGCTTTTACGCAGATTTTATTTTTCAGTTACAGTTCGTTGTTTATTCACCGACCTTGCCCGGTGTCGCTCTGTTTCTACCAGCGTCGCGTTACCACCAGACACGTCCATCTCGTAACGCATTACTGCACAACACGCTGGGAATTACAACTGTCCGAGTTGGTTTTATCGAGGTGGACACGCTGACACGGCCCCTGTAAACGTGTGTTCCGTAGCCACAGGAAGTTGGGGATTGTAACGCGCTTCTAAATGACATTATTTTCTGTTTCCCAATGAGAGAAGCGGAATTTCGAACGAGCAGGACCATTTTACGTAACTGCAGGTGATGCGTACACTTCGTAAATGGTGAAATTTTAATTTCTAATTTCACGGAGCGAGATACGCGCTGGACTACGGGGATAATTAACCGACAGATCGTGGAGTTCAGGAAAAATGCGGATGTAATACCAGCGGCGGAAAACACGGCTGGAAGTTTACCGCAGGCGTATGTAAAATTTAGAAGCACTTCCCTTGTAACGGAGAACAAGCTTAATTTCCCTCCCTTGCTTTGCTTTCTGTCTGTTATTTTTACGAAATTTCCTGGAGCGTCTGAAAACTCTCCTGTAACGTTCCACGATTTTCGTAGACGCTGCTCCATAGTTTCATCTCACAGAGATTTCACGAATCATTAGCTGACGAGCACCGATGTGCAATACTTTGTCTTCCACGAAGGAGAACAAGTTCGAGAAGATCATGACCCGTGGCGGATTCATAATCCCCGCGAATGACTTAACTAAACGCACCCGCAGACCGAGAACGTTCCGTGTCGAATCGCGAACCCCTATTCCAGCTCGTCATCTCGCCTCTCTCTGGGAGAGAAGTTATTCTCCCATCTATATTCCATGATGCAATCTATGTCGGGACTGGTCCTGCGGTTCGGGCATCCATATACCTCGTAAACCACTCGGAAAGTCCCTCGGTGGCCACGTTTCTCAGCCATCGAGGACGCCACGCCATCCACGATCCTCGCTGGACCATCGACGAAATCGAGTGAGCGGGAGGGCGTGGGACGGCAAGATCGCCGGAAGTTTACATACGAATGCCTGATTTCGGTGTAACGCGCCCACCGGGAAAACGGGGGTGCGCTGAATGCGCGAGGACTGAAAGTGATGCGCTATCGTGCCACTTGCCATGCTAATTATCCTCGCCAATTAGGTAGATCAGGGGTGGGACCTAATACCGGCCCTCCGAAATCCTGATGAGAGTCAGGGCTGTTCCTGAGTGGCGAACAAAGCCTGAAGAGCGTCGTCGAAAGCGGGTCGACTCGCTTATCACGAGATTACAAGGCAGGGGATGACAATAGCGAAACGCGTGTGTCGTTCGCCAGGTGCTTCCAAGGATTTTTTTTCCTCTGCTCTTTTCTTCGCCGAGATATACTGTTATGAGGTTAACACGTGATGCTTGGAGCAGTTATGCGAAACAACGAGTATTGTAGTCGACTTTTTTTCTGTTGAAAGAGTGTGTTACATGGTACGCGTCGTTGAAACGAAGAGAAAAGAAGAGGACGGTTTTTGTAGATTGTACCGGGGCCTAATTGCGGTCGATGTCGGGACAAATATCGCTGTTCCACCCTTCGCCAATATCGTACGTCACCGGGGCGTCGCGGCGGCTCGTAGTCGCTTACCGATACTTCCTATGCTAATTATACCAATTAGCATAGCGGCGACATAACGCGACGAGAGAGGACTGTGAGTTTCAGAGAACGTCCGTTTCCTCGTAAATTCGTCGATAGTTCGTCCCCTGGTCCCCACGGTGCGCGCAGAAGTTCGCACACGAATTTACATGGCAGCTTCTGTGTGTATAGAAATCGTGCGCACGGATGCGTGTTCGTGTAGCCAGCTCGTCGTGCATGCATTGCGTCAAGCAGAACCGTTCGGACACACGGGATTAACATAAAAGGAAGAGTCAATATCATAAACAATCTACGTTACAATGGACCGAGCGGTGCCGACAATAAATTCGTCGATATGAGATGGGGAAAGGTGGAGAGCGGAGTGAGGCTGCGAGGGGTGAGGAATTGCATCGAGGGCGCCGATTGGCCGTGCAGGGAACAGAGAAGGAAGCGCGAGAGGAGAGAGACGACTTTCGTCGATATCATAAACCATCGTTCGGGGGTTGAAACTTCCCTTCCAGCGGAACGGAGGGAGGGAGAAGGAGAGAGATTGAGTGACAGGACGGGTTCGACCGGCTCGTAAATTCGTCGATATGCAAAGCAGATTCTCTTGGACCGTTTCCTCTACACCTCCTCCTCATCGTTCTAACGGAGCTCTCTCCCCTTTCTACTGCTTCCTCCTTTCTTCTCCTTTTCATTCGGCTCTCGACGTAGCGGCTTATAAATTCGCAAGACAGAAACACAATGCCTTCGGCGATACCCCCGAATCACCCCAATTTCGGGGTGACAGTGGAAACTCGTTGGCAAGATAACTCTTTCCTCGGTCAAAGGTTGCGCAATTGCGGTCGTGATTCCTCGGCTACGGGTCGAGCCATGGACGACCGTTTTCGCAAACGTCGCAGGTAGAGATGGTGCTCGGCGGTATCTCGTAGCCTATGTGCTCGTTCATTTGCATGGGAATGGTGAGAATGTTACACAAAGGCGGATCCGCCAGCGAAAAAACCGTACGGGAAGCCTGTATGGTCTTTTGTGTGGTATTAACTTGAAGCAAGCACAGGGTGGACCTCTATTAGACTATATCCTGCAATTTGTCCCTTCGGCGAGCGTTATTAAGCGCTAATGTGGCTTTAATATACTTTCAATTGCGTGCAACTAATAGCAACCTGCCTTGTGGAAAACTCAGATACCGCATTTTAAATTGATACAGAAATGTTTGTTTGGTAATAACTGTGATTTTCACTGTGGTTTATAGGTAAATGCATCGCCTTCATTTTCTTTTGTTTCCTCGGTGCGCAACATTTTTCAAATTTTCAAATATTCAAATTTTCAAATTTTCAAATTTTCAAATTTTTAAATATTCAAATTTTCAAATATTCAAAATTTCAAATTTCAATAGTTTCGTAGTCTCTCTATTTTTCTCAAATTTCTAGACTAATATCACCTCTTTTCGAGAACAGCATCACTCACAGCCACGGAAAACGACTACTTTTAAGCACCTCTGTACCAACTTTAATATCTTCTCATCCAGGAGACTACACTCGACGGTGTAAACAAGGGTGCTCCATTTTTAAGCATTTAATAAAACCGTCAGCAAAGAAACGGCAACTAAACCGGTAAAAATCGCGGAAAACGGTAAAACCATTTTATTATGGCCACCTCTACCGCATTATCTCTACATTACTCGCGACAGGGTCGTTCGAGGAGCGATCAGCGCGAGAGATACGCGTCGACTTCATTCGGTGGTTGAATTTAGAGCGTCGGAGTCGCGCGGCTGACAGGCAAAGCGAGCAAATCTCGTTAAGAGTTCCTACAGAGCTCGCGAATGCAATGGTAGTAGCGAATCGCAAGGTGGATCGATTTCTTGCGCGTCTCGGGTAACGGCTCTCCGTGGCGCATTTGTATTTTAGCTTTACGCCGTGATTATGGTCAAGTTAAAGTTTAAACTGGCGTATCATTCAGGATAATGCGGGATAAAATCGCGTCGGACGATCAGCCGGTAACTCCGAAGACGCTTTCGAACGAGGTAGTTTGGCCGACTGCGGAGTAGGGGTGCAGGGATTGCAAAGTCTTGGTGATATTACGCGAATTTTACGATCCGGGACTTAGTTTGCATATCAATGGGTTATATATTCGGCTTCGAGTCTGTGGAAGGGAGCGGGGAGGGCGAGGACGTTTTTCGAAAAAGGAACGCGACGGCGTCGTCGGGAAATTGGGATGTAGCTCGCTTGAACTTCGCGTATATACGCGCATGTACTTTATTGATAACGCTTATCGTGCTCCTTCCTACCTACGGATCTCCGTACTCCGCGAATACGTAAAGTTTTCGAGCGACTACTCGAAAACGCCCCGACTTTATTTTCCTCCGTTCGACGAGAGATTCTATTTTCCCCGGGGGCGATTCCATCGAATATGTTTTAAAATTACGCGCCCGGCTAGACCGTTTCCGGGACGGGGGGAGATAAAAGTGACGTACAGCGCGGAGTACAGATATAAAGGAGAACAAAATAGAAGGAGCAACGGGGAGAGATAAAACGGATCCGTGAAAAAGTTTGTCGCTGACGGTAATGAAAAGTTTCACCCTCTTCGGTGTTGTTTAAGGACGAACTTCTTCCGGGAGAGCGAGAGAGCGCGAGCGTGAAGTCGCTGGCCCCCGCCTGTCACACTGGAATATTTTATTTAATGAAGCCCTAATATAAATATCGAAGATTAATCGAGCCATAATGCGCTCGTTCCCTGGATGATAAACTACCCTCGACTCGATAACCAGCCGAGTCACTGTCCATCAATATTACGTGCATATTCCCTCGCCCTACCCGGGACTCGAACTCGCTCACTTTGCCCTGACAAGAATGAATTTGACGAGGAAAGTAAGTTATCTACTTTTCCTCGTTTCTTGGCGTCCTTCCATCCGCCAATGGAAATTTCTTCTAAACACGATTACGTCAACCGGGGCTCATTAACCTGCTATCATTCATTTTTCAATATCGTTACCGACGCCGACCGACTTGGAAATTGATAGCCTGTATTGCATTCGCGCTTTTGACACTCTCTTATTACATTTTCCACGCCACTTTTCACCCTTTTCAAATACATTTTTTAAACCGTCAACTCTTGGCAATTTTCACTCGTTAAAATATGTATTATTTTTGCTTAAACCTTTAATTCTCTTGTACCATTTTCGATGCTCCGAAATTTGTTGTAGCAGAAAATTGTGGTAGACGATACTGAGCTAACGCACTATAGCCGTCACGCGCCAATAGCGTTGCCAGGGAATGACAAAGGAGAAATATCGAAAGCAACGGAAGGGTAGGGAAGAAGAGAATAAAGTTGCATGGTTCATAAACAATTCCATATGGTCCCGGGCGTTCGTCGAGCGGCACTTACGACGGTGATCGCGCTTCTTCCTAGTTTCCTCGATATCGTCTCCACTTTACTCTCTCCATTTCCGGGCCGAGACTCGCAGCGTTTATGCCTTCGTATTTTTCCTTCGGTTATGCTTCTGGAATTGTTATATACTTTCGTCTGCGATTATACCACCCATGGCTCGCAGAGAGAATCTGACACAGAGAAAGAGAAGGTTCCATAACCATTACCGCGTCCTAAAAGGTCTAGTTTTGTGGCTATTCGACGTAAATTCCCTTCGTAGTAATATCGACGAAAATCTTAGGGGTTGTGTACTTTGTCACGCACAAGCGCAACTGCTCCTTTCTCACAGGATAACCCAGGAATAAAGACATTCACTTTGCTCGAAGTTATAGCACTGAAGAACAGTCGGTACCTTTTTTATAAATTATTTCAAAGGTGTCAGAGAATGAAAATGAATTAATCGAAACGATTCCGTGCCCCATCAAAGTTCCAACTCGGTCCAACGAACCAAGGCTATTTTACAGCTCGGTTTCTGCCTCCCGGCGGATTGACCGTTTGACCATTAATTCCAATCACACAGGCTGGTGACTTTTAATTACCAATAAAATTCCCGAACGATGTCTGATGAGCGAAAAATTAGCAGAGCACGTTCACCCTCCGATTAGATTGATTTCTTCCTTTTTTTGCCCACGCGCTCTTCCCAGACATTTTCACCCCCGATTGCGTGGTCAGAGACTAAACGACCCTGTCGGCGACGTCGAAAAGACACACGATACAACAGGACGAGCCCGGAACCGCGGAGGATGTCGCGCATTCGGTGCGGAAATGAACAAAGCGAAAAAACATGTTTGAACCCGGAGCTAAAGTGTCAGGGGCCTCGTGTCCGGATGAGCAATTGAATAAAGTGGAGGCGTCAATATGTGACGGCGGGCGGATACGACTCTGTCGACGAGAAACCCTCGAGAAGCTATCGATTCCGACCCTC
Organism: Calliopsis andreniformis; assembly: GCF_051401765.1. Classification (NCBI taxonomy): domain Eukaryota; kingdom Metazoa; phylum Arthropoda; class Insecta; order Hymenoptera; family Andrenidae; genus Calliopsis; species Calliopsis andreniformis. The sequence continues at coordinate 19,217,499 of NC_135067.1, read as the reverse complement.
TTCACATACCTCTTCTTTTATTCTAGCTTAGTTGAATAGAGTAGCGCAAGGAACATTGGAATCAATATCTTAATATTAACATTTAACAAATAATTGAATCATAAGATTAAATCGTATTCGTTCAAAAGAGAAATTGCTTCGAAATTGGATGAATTTATATAAATTTTGATATTGAATGATAATAATTATTAACAATTTGTGATAAACAATAGATAAAATTGTCGCTAAGAATATGTGCTGGAAGAATTTTGACAGAAATCATTGCTTTAACAGAGATACCGATAATTAGTGAAATATTGACTTGGCGGGTTCAATCAACCAATCAGCTTCGATGATGTCATTATCATGATCACTATATATACCCTGTCGAGACCGTGAGCACCTCAGATCCTTCCCTGGCTTCGCCGGGGACGGACCTCTCTGGACCTCTGGGATCTCAAGGGTGGTCAAGGAGAAGAGGACACCCGAACCCATTGACCCTTCCCAACTCCCACCAACACCCACATGGAGTCCTCTCTCCTCTCTCTCCTCTCTCTCCTCTCTCTCCTCTCTCTCCTCTGCCCTATCCTTTCTCTCTTTCCTCTCTTCTGTTTCTTTTAGCAGAAGACCTAACGTTGACACGGAATGGTGGATCAACTAAAGAGAAAAGACAGAAATATGAGATGGAAAAGTTTCCTAACGAAGCGGGAGTAAGCAGGATTGGGAACAGGGCAGGAATAACATATAGCTCATTTTTGGATGCTACGTTTCTGTACGGGTTCGCCTGAGTTCTGGAATCATATGGAACATTTGTATTCCAAATATCTCGTTCATTTTTACACATAGAATTACTTTCGGTGACATCCTGAAACACTCTCCACATAGGAGCCGCAAACTTTCGAGTGCAAAGTATATTTGTGCAGCAGGTAATCTTCGACGGACCGCCATTTCCGTCGTTCCTATAACGCCGAACGTTCTCCCGACGATGAGTCGTACAAATATCATTACTGTGGAGCACGTTTGCACGCCTACAAACAGCGCACGTTTGTTGACACGGGACCAGTTTTTCTCGCGACTGCAAAACGATTCCGGACTGACACGCGCTCGAACGTTTCCGGCTTCGCCGCTTCTACTGCCGTAGATGCTAACGACTTTTCGCACGTGTGTACAGACGACGAGACGGCAGCTGGGCTTCCTAGACCACGGAAGCTCGCCGATACTCGAGCAGCAGTCAAGGTTAATTATAATTACGCCGGAGTTAATCGTAATACGGTGAAACTCGTTCTGATCGTGAGTCCGTAAATAGCGGGACAAGCACGAGGGGGACGACCCATGGATGGTAGTGCCACGGGCGCACAAGTCGTCTTTTACCATCGTTACTATTCCCCCACGTATCACCTGGTTCCTTGAAGAAAAACCAGTAGACACGCTCGTCGATAGAGTCATCGATGCTCCTTCGAACGTCTCACTTCCATTCTAGTCTCGTCCCTGTGGGTATTCAATAACAACTTCGCAGAGGAGTGGATGAGCGATTGCCCTCCACGTTAACAGAATTTATACGATCGGTCAGTTCTTCTCCAACTCCCATCCACTTCAGATGAATATTCCCCGAACCCTGACTCTCCTTCTCCTGGCAACGGCACACAATCCCCGGCAAGTAAATCGCTGAAAATCGTTTCGGTGGGATCGTCCACCCTCCCCATCCGCGACGTGTCGACGACGCGCGGCGTCCTCCGAGTTATTTCAATAAAGCAAATGGAATAGGCTTCGCAGAGGTGGTATATCTTCCCATAGAATGGCAAAGAGCAGGCCGATCGAGGAAAGGGGCGGAGAGAACAGCGAGCTATGATGGAGCCGTCAGTACATCGTGATCCACGCATCATCAACATTGACGACCTCCGTCCGCTTTTTGGCCCTGGCCTCCCCCTTCTCAGGGCCATTGCGCCAGTTTACGAGCCTGCGGGGATCTGTCTCTCTTTCCGCCCTTCTCGCTGCCAGTCGAGCCAACGCCACGATCGTCGTCTTTCCGTTCTCGAAGTCCTCCATGCACCCGAATATTTTCCTACACCCACGTGACGTCACCGACTAAATCACCCTTCACGCCTTGTTAGCCCGTGCCAACGTACCGTTTTACGGTCTCGCCCTGCGCCGCCTGCGAATTGCCAATTGTTAATTAGCATTCTCGCGGAAGAAGGCCACTGTGGAGGGTGTCTGTATAGTTGAGGATGCTCGTCGAAGGATTTACGCGATGGAGTTGACAACCCGCACGTCTGTGTACTATTACTCGTAGAAAGTATTCGATGCATGAAATATGCATCGACTACGTGGCTATAAGGAAGTAAATATGATAATCGCGTAGCGCTTGATAGAAGTAAGTTATTGAATTTCAATGAAATTTAGAAGTGTGGCACACTTTCGAGGCTTTCGTTCATGGCGAGTGTTAAGAATGGTCGAAGAGTGTAAGCTTAAAAGAGCGAACAAGGAACAGTTTCTCAGTAAATTAATAATTCATCGACAATTAAAGCGCCGCAGGTGGTCGGTATAAAATGCAAGGCAGCATATGTTCGCCCCGGTGAATCATAGTGGAATTAGCATAACTAACGCGGCACTGGATCATTAGCATATTCGTGTCGATAGGCATATATAAGGATCTCGCATGTCAGCCGCTCGTCCTGTACTTCTGCTGGCGCCTGAAAACGATCCTACCGACGAAACATCTTTTTCCTGTGTTCACCACTTTGCATCTAATTTCCTGCTCGACCACCCCTTGTTCTCTCCTCGATTTCCACGTCGTTTATCTCGCCATTCCTCTTCTTCCCACTGATCGCGTTATCAGCCTCGTGGAATCAATATTTGGAAACGAGGCTCGAATTAAAACTCGCGACGAAAGCGCAGGGGAAACAGGGGCGATCGAAAATGCGGTAACAATCGACGCTGTAACCAATCCTTTTTTCCGTGCAGCTCGGCGTAACGTCATAAACTTCGGAAACAAACGGCCGCGTTCCCGCGATCCCCAGCGCGAGTCAACGAGTTTACCGTGCCGCGCGGCGTTGTTTTAGTAAAGTAGTAAATCGGTGAAACCGTCGGGATCGAAGCGGCCAGGATTTAATTACCAAATTCTGAATATCGGCACGTCGACCGCGCGTAGATCCCGCAGGGCATAGCCGAACAATCGGGGGCTTCAATCGTCCTCTCGCCGAGCCCGATTTCCACGGCATCGGCCGTTGCGACTCGCGTCGATGGACCAGGCGCGAGAGGAATGACTGCGAGCTATGCGCGGCAGAGGCGCGATGAAAACCCCGCGAAACGTCGACCAGCCGGACGTGCGTGCATTTCGGAGGAGCTGTTGCCTGGCTGCCGCCGGCTCGATCCACGGTACAGAGTGCATGCGTAATTAATGAAACCAATAAACCCGTTGGGTACCCGTGGAAATTCGTTAAATTTAATTGGACGCAAGTAATCGCGCGACACCGCGGCGCGATGCTGGAAAGAAAGGGTGGAGCCGAGCGAGGGAGAGCAAGGGAGACACGCTGGTTAGGGAATAGTTGTAGAAGCGATCGTAGATATTCTAGCGGGAACCGTTTGAACTGGATAGAGGGCCAAATTGCGCGCAAGAATGAGGAAAGCTTGAAGATCGATGCGATTAGATACGCAGACGTTTAGGGCGCGTTAACAAGGCTCGAGGAGGAGAGATGGAAACTGTTTAACGAGCAGTAAAGAAAATTCATCGTATCGTTGGCACGCTCGGTGCGACAGAGGTCAAGCCACGCACGTGGAATTCGAGGATCGTTAAAGGCTGCCAAGAGGCTGGCTACGCCGAGTGCGATTGCTAGGAAATAAAGTGCTGGCGAAATACCGACGTTTCTGCTGGAACGATTACTCTTATCGATGGGTCATTCGCAGGGGGAACATTCGACTTGTCCCTCGTCGGTTTTGATGTACCTTTACGTAATGCTATATTGACAGTGGTGGCCAAACCCTGACGTGACAGGAGCCATATTTCGCCAACCAGAAATACTCAAAAGCTTCCTGTTCTTCAGGCTCAATTTTCTAGCTAGGAGACGCTTTTGCACTTGGATTGGGGAGAAAAGGTAAAAGTGCTTTGCTTTCTTAGAAATTTTTTAAGAGAATTTCTAAATCCTAGAAGCCATATGCGGCTCCTGAGCCTCGGTTTAGTCAACGTTATACTGTAGTGTAAGATTCTATTACTACAGGTGGAATATAAGTCTGCAGTCCCTAGTAGACACTATACTATCCTCTTCAACACCTTTGCCACTTCTCCGCATTTCTTTCAGCCGCTATAAATATTCAACGAGTCCTACAGCGATAAAACTGCTCATCGCATTGTACATAAATGTAAGCTGTTAGTTAATCGCGGATTTATGAGTGCAAACGTTGATCCCATTAAATTAAATTGGCATCGCGGCGACAGTGGTAATCCAGGCGCGGAATATCCGCGGGTTAGGAGGATAACGCGATCGGCGCGTATGAATGTCGAGCATTCGCGATCGACGCAGCCCGATGATCGTAAATTTTTGAATTAATGCCGCATTAAGGACGCCGCGGGACGCGCGCATCGATCGACAGGATGCACGGACACGCGTGCACGTCGGCGTTAATCTGGCCCACGAGTAACAACGTTTCACGGCAGTCGAGTCTCGCAGGAACGAGAGTTCCGTCGGGCAGCAGAGTCGTTTGGAATTCACTCGACACTGAAATATCGCATTTCCAACTAAATCTGGCCGAATCTAATTTTACGGGACCCATGTGCATTAGCGGATTAATGCACTCTATTCCTGGTGGACCAAGTGATGAGGCGTATTTGCATGGCATTATACTTGCCCCTACCCTTGCCCCTTATCCGGCTCTTCAATCCCACCTCTAATTATACGTGTAGCAACCACTATGTCCTTTCGCGCAGGTGATAATCATATTACTATCCTATCAACGTTATTGCCATTCCCGCTTGCATACCGCGATCACACTATTTGAAGTGCTTAGACTAGTACCGATCGATCAACCCCTAAGAGGTTCGAATTCATCCTCCCAGCAATCGCCACGGGCTTTGAAGAGGAGATGAGCGAGAGGGAGAGAGAGAGACGGAGAAATGGGAGATGAGAGGATCAGACAATAGCCAAGCACCTCTCGACACCGGATATCCTATTAAGCCCGAACGATATTTATTCCATCTCAGTCGTATTTCTTCCTCTCTGTTATAGAGCTGAGCCAAAGTTCCTTTCCGCCGCGGCTTGGGCAAACAAAACGTAAATAAATAACGACAGGACGGGCAACGAACTCCTGTTCGCCAAGTTCCTGGGGAAAACTTTTACGAAACTGGCGCGCGTGTGCTCGCCTGATCCGGTAAGGAAGCGAACCAATGTTAGATACGCCGTATAACTTCCGAGTAATCTCGCGTTGTCGGGCCAGGATATAAATTCGCGGGTGAAAAAGGAAGAACGGAAGTCGGACATCGGCTCGCCGTTTGGAAACTTCACTGTTTGATCGTCAGCAGTTAGAAACGAGCCCGAAGGAAGAACAAATAGTCGAGCGTGTCGCGTAATTCGTAGGCGGGAGATATGAACTCTGTTTGCGCCTCGAGTTAGGCAACCAGCGCGATGCACGTGCATACAAGGCATCGTACACGCGATATGCAAATCCATGGATGAATGCGACGCGTGTCCCCGTCCACGTAAATCACACGACGCTGCTCTTTTTCTAATGAGATCCTCCTAATTAAAGAATACAATCGTGGTATCTTAATGCTTTCGGACCCGCCTCGGTCATTAGCTCGCTACAGGTGATGAGAAATTCTTTCGTGATGATGTCAACCCTTCTTGCTGTCCCTGTACTCCATAAATTTAGATTATTCTTGTGTAAAGGCAGTTTTATTTATGGTCTTTTCCTATTTTTTCATTTTTACTTCTGCAAGCTGCCTTGCTATTTTCTGTCTGTTCTTTCAGGTATGTATCTTTGAGAGTGTATTCAGGCCTAGTTATTGTCAAGCACATCTGGCGAACAGGCCCTGAGTCGAGAACAGTTTTCTTTCTCTTTCCTGTCTCTGGTTCTTTCCTGGCTTTGTTTACGTTCTTCAGTGTGCCTGCAATTCTTTCTCCCTTTTTTATCCTTTTCTGTGCTTCCTCCTTCTTTGGTTTACATTGGTTTTACAGCAATAGTGCTTGACTAAAGTCAGTCTTTCCCTGGGTCTCGAAACGAACGCGTCGAATGGAATACAATTTTATACCACGCGAGATAGAGTTGTTCATAGTTAAAATCAACCGAGTGATGTGTCATAGACGTGCGTATCTCTTTAATGAGATAGCGTTATCTGAGTGGATTATCCTATTGATTTCTCATTATGGAAAGCTACTTGTTTTGGGTGCCGGTAAAATGGCAGTAAATCGGTTGCGTGTGTACCTTCCGATGGCACAGTTCGCAACGGTGAATCCGCGACAAATTAATCGGGCAAGTAACCAATGCACGGCTAATGCGGGCTGAGCGCCAAATGCTGTTTCTAACGTAATCAAATTTGCAGCTTGTCTCGTGTGTAGTCGATACACCGAGGGCTATAGCGTACATATACGTGCCAGCGTCGAATAGCCAACTATACTAATCAAATAATTCATTTTCGCAATCTCGTATCGCGGACAATAATGACACCGGTTACGATGGCCGCGCGGATTATTGAAGGATAATTTAATCTTTCGACAGGAATAGCATCGATACGATGGAACTTTATGAGTAGCTAAATATATAGTTACGAGGGTGAGTTGACAAAGTCTTTACTCTAGATCATAGTATAATTACTTTCCACCTCATCATCAGAATAATTTCGAAAATTAAAACACTCAATTGTACGTAAAAGAGAAGGTAGAACACTCTTTTTGATGAATATTTTTCATCAGTTAGTACCAAGTGTTATCTCAGAATATAATGGAACGTGTTTTATAAAATTCACGAGTAGCTATATTCGTATGACTAAAGGGATGTTCTACGAACAACAGGTATTGGCAGGTTTTAAACTTTTTTCATTTTTAGGGATAAAGCATAGTTTGCTCCGGGTTTTAAGCGTAATTTACACCGTTCCCGTGGGATAATACTGTTTAATTGGCGAACAGGAAACAATGCTTCACGTGTGCTCATTACACTCATTATACGTACTTAATATTTTTTATTACTTTAATTATGCAGTTAATATGACTTGATAATGAAATATACTACTGAATAGGAAACTAGTATATTAATATACTATATGTATATAGATCTATAATGTGTATACAAGTGCTAATATACTGTTTTATATGTATATGTAGTTTTTTGATATAGTGGCGACCTCACATTCTGTAATAAGGAAACAATTTTCAACTGCGATGGTGGTGTAATGGTCAGCATAGTTGCCTTCCAAGCAGTTGATCCGGGTTCGATTCCCGGCCATCGCAGTGTCTATTTTTTTGTATAAAATTTTTATTTTCACGCTTCAAATATTTGACATACAAGATATATTTTCTTTTAAAGAGAAGGTTTTCAAAACTGCGATGGTGGTGTAATGGTCAGCATAGTTGCCTTCCAAGCAGTTGATCCGGGTTCGATTCCCGGCCATCGCAGTACATTATTTTTGTCTCTATATATTTGCATTTATTCAAAATAATTTTATTTTTAGTTTCTTTTATAAAAAAACACTACACTGAAAATTTGTATATGCAGTTTACAGTTATCTTTTGCAAAAAGAAAAAAAATTTCCGATACCGGGAATCGAACCCGAGCCTCCTGGGTGAGAGCCAGGTATCCTAGCCACTAGACCATATCGGATTTGATGGAAGACAATTTTCTGATTTTCAGAGAATTGAGTCCTTATGTATAACTATTTCGAAAAATATGAAATTATGTGATTAGTTTCAAATTATTTTTGAGCCAATAAAAATTTCTTACTTTAGAGTTGAATAGGTTATGCTGAAAAGTATTCTTGATGGTTTATGTAAGTAATTCGTTTTCCTGAATTATATTTCTATCGACATTAAAATACCCATTGGTCAATTTATTTAGCATATTTGTGAGCATGTTTTGGAATGCTTCTGGTTCAAAAGATAAACTTTTTAAAAAAAGTGAAATAGCGGTAAAGTTAGGTCATACCATACTCGATATCCAATCAAGTAAAAGTTTGATTGGTCCATTTGGCAACAATGGCAACAGTGGCAACAATGGCAACAACGGCAACAACGGCAACAACGCTTCCTGACTCACGCACGCGGCAGTTGTTCAGTTGCTTGTTGGTATTAGTAGTGAGGAACTAGTGTCGTAGCTGGATGGTGGAACAATTACACAGTTTTTCAAACAAAGGCCGCGTAAAACGCAGCAACGCTGTGCGTTTTCTGTAAGCGGCGTCGCTAAGGTAAAAGTTTAATTGTATTCGCATCGAAATCATTTTTTGCAAGACCGTGAGACCTATATTCAGACTTTGTTTCGGAGTCATTGACCGCAGTCCTCTATTTTTTAAACTTGATCTTGTGAGATATTAGCAAGTACATGTGAGACAAGTGATACGTTATCACCGCTGCGTATTTAAGAAAATAGGTATCGCCATGATCTCATTGTGAAGAAATCTCAAATAAAAATATGGTTTCATTAACATTGTCTCATATTGTTTCTTTTATTGTGATAATGTCAAGATGAAGTTGTGTGACATATATGTAAGTGAAACAATGTTTCCCTGTGTCTTTATTTATGATTTTTCATTGCTTGAAAAGTGAGGAAGAAACAGGTTGTTAAGATGTATTTATTTTAAAAAAAAGAATTCTCCATTTTTACTTGGTACTATACAAGGTTTTTTTATTGCAAACAAGATTTTTATTGGTTTCATATAGATAACTTGATCAATAAATACCACAGATGTAATATGCCAAAACGTACGTAAACAGCTTCAAAATGGATAGCCCATCTCAAAAGACATACATAAACAATAGTAATATGGACAGCTTGTATCAGAATATCCTGATATTTCTACGAAAAAATATAGTTGCTGATGTAGATGTAAATAATGGTGTGATACAACCATTAAAATCAGAGTATATATTATCAAATCATGATGTAGAAAGTATCCAAAGTTGTAAAACCAAACAAGAGAAAGCTGAAAAGTTATTAGATATACTTCCAAGGTATGAATTCTGTGATACACAAATTTATATGTAATCTATCTACTACTCGAAAAATCAATAACTCATATTACTATTATATTCAATTTTTAGTCGTGGACCATATGCATTTGATACTTTTCGTCAAGCTTTAAGACGTCATTACGAATGGATTAGCGAAGATATGGATAAACTAGAAGAGAATGCAAGAGCTTTCTGTGATATCAAATTTGCCAGTGCACCTATTCTTCCTCCAATTTCACCTCTGTCTGTTATTAGAGAACAAAAGGTAAGGGATGTACAAATAAATAAAATTTAAAGATATAATTAGAAGTTCATTGATGTTTAGATGAAGTAATAGGTGATAAGAATGAACAATGTTTATATAGGTACAAATACAATAAATTAATTTCTGTTGCTAAATATTACATTTGTTATCTCGTATGCATGCTTGTGGAAATGAATCATGTAAGTTTTAGAAAAAATTGACAAACATTGTGTGACATTAATATTTTGTTATATGCATATATTTCCTACATAAAATCAGGCTTATGATCTGCGATTTCAGATGACCCAGTTAAAACATTATTTACAACAATTGCAACCGAATGAATATATTGTTCTTCATGGAATGAAAGGGTTTGGTAAATCATGTTTAACAGCTAGTACATTGAAGGATACAAAATTTGTCAGAGATCTATTTTACGTAAGTTTGTATATCTTATAATATATTTTCATTTCAGAACAAGATAGAAAATTTACTTTATTTCTTCTAGAATGAAGTGTACTGGATCAAATTTGGTTACAAACGTCCAATTGATGAAGAAATATTGATCCAGCTTAATAGATTGTATCATCTTGTTAAAAATTTGGAACTATTGCCAGAATCATTGAAATCAGAATCACTGAAAGATTCGTTAACTGATTTCTTGAAACATCATTTTAGCAGAGACAGACATTGCCATGCTTTATTAATTCTAGATGATGTTTGTGATAGTAAAATAATTGAGGCATTTAATTTTGAATGTAAAACATTAGTAATCACTGCTGATCTTGATGTTGTATGGGAAAAACGGCCATCCGTAATTGAGGTAACTGATAATTACTTCCTGTGTTTTTCTTCTTACAACACAAATACTAACTATATTACATTTATATTTTCAATAAATATATGACAGGAAAACGTTTTTTTTCCAGATGAATGATGGCTTCACTGAAGCAGAATCTTTAGGTCTTTTTGCCAAAGTATTAGAAACAGAAGTAAATAAACTTCCCTTGGAAGCAAAACAAATTCATGATGAATGTAAAGGAATGCCTCTATTAATAGCCATGTTTTCTGCTCAGTTTGAGGAATTTAAGTTTGATATGAAAATACGCCCAGAAAGATGGAGATACTATCTAAATTCATTGAGAAACAAAGATGAAAAAAATCGGTAAAGCTACGAATATATAAATATTTGTGTTAATTTAGTTACAGCATCATATCTATTTTTTAAATTTTACAGCGTGGTGAAAAAGTTTATGGAGAAACAAGAAGCCATTTTTAATATGTATATACAACAATTACCTGTTGAAATGAGAAAACGTTATAAAGAATTAGTTATTTTTAGAGAAGATGTAAATATAACACCACAGGTAATGCACTGAATTTTGTTAAAGTATGTATACCTATTTATGTATTGTATTTTTTATAACATCTGTCTCTGTTTATAGACTTTAGAAATTCTTTGGGGAGAATGTCCATTTCAAGTTGAAGAGATGATGCTTGATTTATGTCATAAGTCACTTGCAGCTAAACAGTGGAATGATGAGTTGCATAGTTACATTTATGGTGTCCATGATTTATTGCTTTGCCATCTACGAAAACAGTTCTCACAAAACGAATTAGTGGAAATGCATAAATCATTAATTGAAAAATATCGTAACTTTTGTAATGGTGATTTTTCAAAATTGCCAAGGGACAATTATAGCTATTCATACATTGGTTATCATTTGGAACAGGCACAATTGTATGATGAGTTTTCTAATATATACTTTAATTTTGATTTTATTCAAGCCACAATAGTTCACAGTGGCTTAAGCAATTTTCTGATTGATTTAAAGAATTACAGACAGTATATTACAAAAAATTATGATGCTACCTATGAATTGCATTTTACTGATTTAAAAAGATTCTTAGACGAACAAGCAAGCATTATAGCAGAACATAGACGTAAAAAGTGCCTCGATATAGTACAAATTGCTATGAATCATCCTTATGAAGGATACGTTAAAAGTACTGCTATTAAACTTGCAATTGAAAGATCTCAGAAATTATATGTATTTCATGATAGAAAATTAGGACAAATGAATAGACCATGGAGTGAAGAAATGTCAACAGAAATTCATACATCATGCTTTGCATGTGATCCAGATCTCATTTTAATTGGAGGTAAAGCAGGTGAAATAATTTTATGGGACAGTTATAGTCAGACACAGAAAGTTTTTAATGGACATGATAAGAATTGTAATATAAAGAAGATTGTCATATCTACGGAAAGTGATTGTTTTTTATCATTGGACGACCATGGTATAGTAAAACTCTTCAGGCTTTTTGAAGATGAAAATTACGACCAAAATCGTAGTCTGTTAAGTCCAAAACAAAAACAACCTTCTTGGAGTGGAATTTTTACCAACAAATTTTTTCACGACGATAGTTCAACAGTGTTCTTTGTCGTTGGCGAAATTATATTAGACATGACATTTGCCCAAGAGAATACCTGTATTGCAGCTTGTACAAACAGAGGAACAATAAGGGTATAATCAAGTGTAAATAATCTATTACCGATATCTGAATTGATACACGTTTGATACTATGTTTCTTCTTTCAGATGTGGGATCGTTGTGGAAATATATTATTTAGTCACAATAATAATCCACAAAGGTAAATTTTTCTTACCTTTCTTTTCTTTTTTGTATTTTATAAATTGTCAGTATTCTTATATTTATCTTTAAAATGTTTGCAGTACGAGTTACCTTAAAAATATCGCATTTTCAATGGAAAGTAACTTACTCCATATAATGGAGGAGACACATGGTGTTCTGGTATCGTATCATAAATATGGTACAGAATACACATATATATCACAATACAATCCAGATTTAGGAAAAAAGAAGATTATTTACTTTCGTAATGTGCCAGAAAAGACTAATTCATTAATAATAGTCACAGAAGAGAAAGCTGTATATGTAAAATGGTTTAGGTGGCACAATGAACAAATGCATAATTACAGTAAACAAATACGGGCGAGCGTGGAAAGCAGAAGCACTGTTTATACTTGTGCTGCATTAACTTATGATGGCCAGTATATAGTTTTAGGTGATTCTTCTGGTTTCATAAATATATGGAACATAGATGTTGGAGATCACCCAATAGCCACTTACAAATGTCGTGTTTCTTCTTTGGATACATATTGGGTAAAAGAAGATGGATATCACATTATCTGTGGTAGTGAGAATCGCTTACTTCACAAATGGAGATTGCCAGTAGAAGGAATATCTAAATCAATTAGGAAACCTTTATTTGATGCTGTGGTACAGCGATATGGAAAAGAAGATGTTGTTGTGACAGAAACTCTTTCAAATACTATTGTTACATTAGTTGGTGATGAAGTAATAGCAGAATCTAAGCCAATTGATGGAAAAATGTATAGTTTAATTCTTTCAACTGATAGAAAAAAAATAGTTTATGTTACGGACAAAGGTTCTGTTGTATTATTTGATATAGACAGCAAGGAAGCCATACGTATATTCACAGTTAAAAAAACTATAGAATTACTAAAAATTTTAACTGTACAAGGTAGCAGCATGATTGTTTGTAGAGAAACAGATAACAATTTAAGGGTGAGTTTGAAGTAATGTTTAATCTGTTGATAATTTACAAGCATGTAATATTTTTTAATTTATATTTCTCATTATTAATAGGTTTGGCAGCATAAAGAGTTGTCATATTTAATTGAAAATGTGGGATATGTTATTTCCATTCATGAAGTAAATGAGAATTATATAGTGACAGTAGCGCGAAATGGTGTAGTAGCTCTTTGGACTATCAATCATACAAGTTGGTTACGAAGGGACAGCGTTACCATTGGTGGCTCTGAGTCAAACATGGTCACTATATTCAGCTGTTTGAGTTACTGGAAAAGTACCTTAGCAGTGCTCAATGATAATGGAGACGTAGTTCTGTATAAATTACAAGAGGATACTATAACAGTACCACAATGCATAAGATTAACTGAATACTGCAGAATTAAATATACACAGAAGTTAACATGTTGTGAAATTTCACAGGATGAAGTATACTTAGCTGTTGGTTCTGAGAATGGTGATATTTCTGTAAGTTCTGAATTTATTATTTCTATAAACATATTAACCATATTATTAAACATATAATTATTGATTTTTAGATTATTGATATATCCATATGTGAAGAAATACATAAGCTACGTTTCCATACCAGTCCTGTTACTCAATTGTTTTGGGCACCCTCTGTGATCGGTGTCCCAATTTTGCTCTCTGTAAGTTCTGACGAATTAGTTTGGTGGAATGTTGATTTAGCTACACATGTGAAGAAGCAAAAGGAAAAGTTCAGAAGCAAAATTAATCGTTGCGTCAGTTTCCCTACTGTCAGTGACAGTGCAAATGCCAATTTGCACATGTCTACTAGTCAAAGTGCAGACTCAAGTATATACAATACACAATGCGAGGTAGAAGACAATGTTACCACTGATAGTGTAAATAGTCAAAGTAAGTACTGGCTATCCAAAGAGGGCAAAGACCCTAATCAACCTGCATTATTAGCCGTTGTTGAATTATCTTCGAACTTCTTTGCAAAAGTATGCATATCTACTGATTTTACAAAGTTGGTTACAGTTGATATATATGGATCTATTAGTACCTTTACAATACGTGAGTATAATTAATGATAATTGTGTTAAGTGAGAAATTACTAAATAACTCTTTAATCTTGATACTGCAAAGGTGCAATAACCGTAAACACTATCAAGAACAATTAATAGTTTTTCATGAGATTTTTTCTTTTTGATAAGAAATTGTTTTTAACTTGAGTTTTCTGTTTGGTAGATATAATTATTATTATACCAAAACGAAACTTTACGTTAAAGAAGTGAAATTTTTTTAAGACATAAATGATTAGCTGGTGATTATTATGCATTTCACAACAACTCTATACATTTTTTATTGACTGATGCTCAAGACTACGTACGAAATATGTACACATTCTAACAGTAACTCTATTGTCACTGCCAACTGCATTTACAGGAAACTGAATGGATCTCTTTTTTTACACATTTTTTATAACATCATAGTTACATTTTTTTGCCTTTTTTTATACCATAGCTCAAAAAGAAAGACTTTCTGAAAGATTCCATACGAGATAAATTTGCATATTTCAAGGTATTTTATGCTATCAACAAATACTTTTAACTAAACCAAGTTGCTATTAGCATATTTCGTGCATTTTACTCTATTTACTTTTTGTATAAACATTTCTCATTTATGTTAAATGATTAAATATTAATTAGAATATAATATATAAGGTATATACATACATAAAAATATATTTGTTTTAAAAGTATTATTGCAATATAGAGTACGTTTTAGTATATTATATATATCTGATTATTGTAAATGTCAATTGCTAAATTTGGCACAAAAAGATGTGACCTTGTAGTTTTAATGATTAGAAATTTTATTTTTAGCACTACAAGTCAAACCTGTAGACTGTAGGAAGAACAAATTTTATAATTATGTTTTGATACTTTTCTATGTTTTTCTTTTTTTTCTGTTTAATATATATCTACTCATATTCTCTGAGATAAAAGATCATGCTTCAATTAATGATATGGAGGATTTCATAGTAAAAAAAGTGTTGAATAAGATTTAAAAAAAAAAGATTTGTTTATTTGATGAAACAAGTATTTAATTTAAGTATTAGATCATTTAATTTAATCGCGTTAATGTAACAAATTTAAATGTTAAGTAAACTTAAAATTTACAATCAGTATCGGCACAATCACGAATTGTTAATATTTCATGAACTGTGAAAAACTTCCATATCTCTAAATTTTATTCGTTTCTCGAATTATAAAATCGATATAATTTCCTATTGTTATTTTATACTATGTGCCTTAAATATATGATATACATATTTAAAGGGGAGTAAAAAATTTGTTCATAAATTGTGTTATATTTTTAATATATTTGTATATTCTTATTGTATGTTTAAACATCAATTTATGATGCAACTCTCCTTAAGCAACATTTACGTTACAAATTTCTTTTACATATTATATACATATAAAAACTAAAAAAATCTTAAAAATTGTCATATATTGTATAAATTACCTCATTTTAATTGGTATGTATAATAGCATCAATTAAAATGACTCATCTAATTTATTACTATCTACCCGTATTTTAAACAGTGTTTACTACAGATTTTATAAAACAATATTTTATCTATATTGCTCGATTCTACAGCTGCATTTAATTTTTTCGATCTCGTGGTACAACACTATTACTGGAATGTTCCATTATGAATATTTTATAACATACGAACAGTGACGTATAAAAAACGACACGTTTTTAAGGAACTATTTTATAAGAAAAAGTATGTCATAAAATATTACATATGTATCGACAAATATGCATGTAATCGAACTTGGTCATGTATACGTCAAAATGTTTATCGATTTGTGATACGCGAATACATATGATCGATGTATTCGTTTTGAACTATGGTGCAATGTATAAGAGATGTAAACACTTTAGCGCTCAGAAACAGCAGGCCAATGGTGATACTATTTGGTCAGCAAAAGACAAAGTTTACATTCTCTCGTCAGGCTCAATTTTTGATACCATTTATTGTATTATTTACAAGCGCCTGTATTTTACTTGATGTTAGAAGAGAAAAAGAGTGTATGCATTTAACTGTAAATAAAGCTTTGTAAATACAACTTTCACGTTCTCACGAGATCAATGGACTACAGCCGGAAAGGCATTTACGAATTGCGTTGCCGCATCGCGATGTATAACAGTTGCACGTGGACAATATATTAATAGAATAGGTTGACCATGCGACGCTCGACTTGGCACTCTACGAACCATCCAATTTTATACTCTAGGCCAATGTCGGTTACTACATTGTAGTACATGCATTGATAATGTAGTATCCATAAACTGAAGCAAATGATTCCATTACCAGATCCGGAAGTCTTTATCAGAAGCTACATTCTGTACAATAGATAGAACTAAAACAAAGTTGTGAATCAAGAGATGTGCAATCGCATTTTATAAACTATTGACACTCCCCAACATTACAGATACACGATTAAAAATCAATATTTACATACATTTTCGAAGATAAGTGTAATTCAAACTATTAAATTTGGATTTTCAATTGTAACCTTATCTACAGATACATTCGTATCAGGTATTCGTTGATAACGATATAATCTTCTCAAATATGCAATTCAGCGATACGGCTGATAAGAGACCTTCAATCAAAATTCTCTACACATGTTTAATGAAGCGTAAACTTGATCAAGAACGTTTTAGAAGACTTTCGATTACTTTGTCAATACCATACTAGATAATTGCCACTTTTAAGGACACAGTCGCACGTTTCGCCATCTATGTTGTCATTATCAGTTAACATCTATTTATCAACGAACATATGCGTTTAACAAGATCCTAAATAATACTCAGCTGCTCTGCAATGCTTTGCAAATGTGAGCACATACACATCACACACGATAGCAGCGCGTATCGTGCGTAACTGCTACTAGCGCTTTGGGTCCCGGAAATCTGTGCGGGGAAAGGAAAAGGAACTGACTACCCGGCAGCACGGTTACCAATCGTTGCACTTCGCGATATTCAGTCTCAGTGTGCGGATCGTCGTGCCGCTTGTCATTTCCACGTTCACCCGTGTCCCGTAGCAGATCTCCGCGAAACCGAGTTTCGTTTTTTTCCCTATTATTGCGTTCTCTGTGGAGCGTTCCAGCCGTGTGAACGTGCGAAAGAGCAATGTCGGTTATCTATAAGAAATCGATGCACAAGATTGGCAAGTTCGTGCCCGAGAAGCTCCAGCCACTGTGGAATCACCCAGCTGGTTAGTAAGTTTTCGACGACTCTGCCCTCGGCTTTTCCTGTATCGTGACATGTGCTGGGACACATACGCGCTCGTACCACCGTGAAATGTCCATTCGATTAAGATTGGCGTCGAGACAATTTCGCAGTGGCTTATCAACGTCAGACATTTCAGCACTTTTTGCGCCACGCTACCGCGTAACACGCTGTCTAATCCGGATGGACTCGACCACCGTATTGCGTAAATGTAAATCAATGTCATCTCGTGACATGCTGTTTCATATTCCAGAACTCGTATTTTTAAGCACGCTAGGCCGTACGTTTCTGTGAACGTTTTGTAATGTTAACGGGTTCAAGGATCGCTACGATCGTAGAGAGAGTTTAACTTGCGTAGAAGCGACTTGAAGTTTGCCGCGGATTAAGGACCATCTTTGGAATTTGAAATTTAATCTGGTTTTCCTTCGATCGTATAAATACTGTGCAATGATTCGGATCGTTAGATAAAGGATGCATGGAAAGCTTTTTGCTTGGTATTGTTTGATAATGATACAGAAATGATGGAAAGAAGAACGTAACTGCAGCATCGACCTATTTTTCCCCTTTCAGGTCCGCAGACTATATTCTTCTGGGCACCAGCTTTTAAATGGGTCAGTAATAACTTTGAAATTCCAACGTTTCGTTCAGCGTTATGTTTAGATACACGTTTTACATAAATTGTACTGTTTCGTAGAATTTTTGTGGGTCTGATAATTGAGTTCTAACATTTTCATTTCCTGCTCATGTATATACATATATGTGTGTGATTCCTGATTGATATAACCGAATCAATTCTATTTCAAGGTAGACAATGTGCGCGGGCTTTACGCTGCCAGCCAATAAACACGTTACAGAAATATTTTCGTACTATGATGAGGTCGCATCCTCGTGGATGTGATCCAAGTGCGACGCTGTCACGTGTTGTGTTGTAGCTTGCGAAAGGAACGAGTAGTATCGTTATAGCGTATCACCTTCGACAGTACCGTATCGGTTTTACATTTCCGGTAACAATCCATGAAACCGATAATGCTTTGTTGATACGGTTCGTCACAGTTCGCACCGTTAAACAAGGAAAAGCGTAGTTATCGCATTAATGTCTGATTACAGCATAGCTTGGAAAGTCTATACGGTGGATACAAAATTTCATAGATTGAAATCTCGCGCGCGCGCATGCCTTTAAGACATTGTGGTCGATGTAGCTGGAAATGGGTCAGCCCTAAAATAAACAATCGCAATACGACCCCAATTATTGGCCCTTTCATTATTCATCTTTTGCAAAAGAAAAAAGAACTTGTTTCTGTTGCCGAGTATTTTTAATTTGTTTTATGCATTCAACATTTTTTGAGAGAGAGGGGGATTTTGGGAGATTCTTTTATTGAATAAATTTTAATTACAGGGACTTGTAATAGCTGGTCTCGGTGATCTGCAGAGGCCAGCAAATCAGCTCTCCGTTGGTCAATCATCTGCCTTGGGCATTACTGGCTTGATTTGGACCAGGTACTCTTTAGCGATCACTCCGAAAAATTGGAGCCTGTTTAGCGTGAATTTATTCGTCGCGATAACGTCGATGTATCAAGTTGGTAGGGCAATAAAGTAAGTTTCTTTTCTTGCAGCGATATGCATGGAAATTTGTAAACTTTGTCCTTCAATTATTCAAATTTGTAAAATAAATTATCTAGCTAAGTAGTGTCTAAACGTAAAGTAATCACGATGTCAGTTATTTTTTTAAGTAATCCATATTCCACGCTTCCAAAGTGTGCTTATTTTTATGTTTTCTTGTTGTGTAATTATTATAATTATCTATGTTATAAAAAATTCATGAGACATTTAAATCTGATTACAGGTATCAACGTGAACAATCAGCGTTACAAAATGCAAGAGCGATGGAAGTGAAACAGTGACTCTATACGCGTGATGCACATTCCTAGGGATAAAAATATTTTATGTATATAATTAAATTATTAGGACTATTTAATTAACGCGCGGTATATATACCACCATTACGTAATTTCAAACAAAGACAAAATCAAGTTAAAGGAAATACCACAAATTTGTAATACCTGTTCGATATAAACTTTGAGTCATTTAAAAAATGTCGAGTAATCAAATTATAAATATTTCACTTCAGGCTAATACAAGGGCTAGTCCAAGGGCTAGACCAAGTGCTAGCCCAAGGGCTAGTTCAAAGGCCAATCCAAGGTCTAGTCCAAGGTCTAGTCCAAGGTCCAGTCCAAGGTCTAGTCCAAGGGCTAGTCCAAGGGCTAGACCAAGGGCTAGACCAAGGGCTAGACCAAGTGCTAGCCCAAGGGCTAGTTCAAAGGCCAATCCAAGGTCTAGTCCAAGGTCTAGTCCAAGGTCTAGTCCAAGGGCTAGTCCAAGGGCTAGACCAAGGGCTAGACCAGGCGCTAGTCCAAAGGCTAGACCAAGGGCTAGACGGAGGCCTAGCCCCTAAAATTTTGAGTACATGCAATCACAGAAACTTGCTAAGCATATCATGAAGACACCATAACTATGCAATCGCAAAATATGGAATACTAAGCAATTATAGATCAGGAATAAGAAGTGTCTAACTCAGGAAGTTCGAAACGCCAAAACTTAAACACCATACCCAGAAAACATGAAACACCGTAAGTAGGTTATCAACACTCGGAAAACATGAAACACCAATAATAGGACACCAAATCTAGGAAGCTTAAAGTATTAACATTCAGAAAGTATGAACATTTCAATCAAGTCTTACGATTAAGACAATTCGAAATACCCCAAAAAAGCACATGAACCTTTAAAAAATTGAAATTCCAAAAAGTAATAAAACGTTCGTGCCAAACTGTGATATCGAACTTAAGGTGCTGTTCGTATCTTTATTCCACAAGCAATGCATAAATGAAAAATTCTAGAATAAGTACAAAATACCAGCAAAATATATAGTGTAATACAGTACATATACATACAATATACGAAAATACATATTCGTAATACAGTACAACATTTAATGGCATATACTGTAAACTGAAACACCAATGATAGTACACCAATCTGTAGGGATAATATTTTAGTCAGGTACATTTGTTCACGTACAAATCTACCTCTGAATAATAATGTACAATGCTCGTTATAACGATTCGCAACACTGACGCTGAAGAATTCGAGGAAGTAGAAAATGTACAAATTGTATACCCAGTTCGATAATGTTATAACTGCCTTGTATAGATATAATAAAATAATATATTTTTCTATGACATGTATCATAATACATCATTTCCATTATAATTCAGCTGTACTGCCGAAGGATAAATTTAACTTACTTATCTCGCATCGAATATTGAAAGCTCTATAAAAGCCATTCAAATAATGGCGCCCAAATCGAATGCTCAAATCGGACGTAAAGTGACTATGTTCAGGGCAATCGCGAATGATTATCATAGGTGGCGCTTTACAGGCAAGCACTGCGCAGATGCTAAACAATACGTTCGTTCTAATTTCCGACGTGAAATGAAAATATTTTGGACAATAAGAAAAACCTCAGTAAGTTTTAAACTTGATTAGACTTTAATATAATAAAACTATATTATTAATAACATTTATTGATAGTAGTAATTTGTATAAATAAAATATTACAGAAAACATGAAGTCAGACCATAAATATTCTTTCCTAACCAAAGGTGGATAAAAAACGAAAAGAAAATGAGGGAAAGCAGAAAATAGAATTTTGTAAAAGCTTACTTTAAAGGTATAAAAAATCTCTATTCTATTGATATGTGTTCGTAAATCGCGCACGAAAATATCCGTGCAGCACAGAATTCCCTAGCACCCCTACGCATAATATAAACCGTCATTTAGATTGTATACTCTACTTCACGACAATCGATTATGCCCCTACTTCGTCCTATTCCCGTCCGAGGTCAGCGGCGCTGTCGGCGACCGAGTTACGATGCGCAGTACGAAGCGCGCCGTCACACGTACAATTCACGCAGTTCGTGGTTGCGCGACTATCCAGACGGACAAGTTCTCGTCGTCATTCCGGTCCCGTACGGGGTTGAGTAACGTACTCGCTGGCTGACGAGATCGAAAGAGAAGAGACGTAGAACCTCTATCCACGCACACTTAAGTGTAGAGAAGCAGTTGAAGCATCGAAGATGTTCACTGGAATAACGAATCAGATGTCTACGTGGATGGGCAAGAAGGCCGAAGACGGCGGCCCGGAGATGCCGGCTGAGAAAAAAATTACATCTCCCGTGGGAGAAGGCGAAGTCGAGCCGGAGAAAAAAGATAGGTAAGTGTCACCATGCTTTTAACCTATAAACTTTCGTCTGAGTATCGAGCGGTGTAACTCGTTTGACGTGAACTTTATGTACGACGCTCCGAGGTTCTGTACTCCAATTTAATCTTGTTTATGCCACGGTCACACATGCACGCATCTAACGTTTCCTGTGCGTTGCAATTGCAAAGGAATGTATTGCGTCTCGGTGACGATGTCTCGGTTGTCAAACGTGAGCCAATTGTTTTCAACCAAACACCCGATTCGCGGTCATTCATCGGTCGGTGCATCGGTCGTTTTGCGCATCTGTTCCACGCGTCGTAACTTTTGGAACAATCTTGGGCGCTTTTTTGAGATTAGATCGATAGCAACCGTCCCTGTTCTTACGTAAAGTACTGCTTACACCGACAATGTTACACGTTTCCGTGAATCGAAATGAGGTTAACGCAGACTCGATGCACTTTTGCGCTTAACCTTTTTACGCGGTTTTTTCGCGATTGTCAGTCACCAATATCGAACGAAGATAATGGTTAATCTTAGTTTGGTGGAAGGGGCATATCGAGGTGCACTCGGATAGATCAATTAGATTAGGAATCTGAATTCTAGGGTCACATATTTGAGACATTTTTTGTTTCATGACATTTAATATTTAAACGTCAAGTGGTCTTTGTATGAAGGTAATAAATGAAAATTCTGAATGCTTCTTTAGTTTATGACTCTCTGTATAAAATATAGCCTGGATGTATCCTACGACTGTAATTTTATGTTACATGCTCGCATATTAAAAGTTACGAGCATTTGAATATTATATCATGCTCCTTCTCGGTCTCGTGGATTTTCGACGATACGGCTAGATATCTCGTATTCTGTACTTCAAAGGTGCAAGACGCGAGGCAGTTTATAGGTGTTATCGACAGACTTTGTGACGCGAATATGACGTTTACGAGGCCATTGTCAGAAAGTTACGTCGAGTACAATGGATTTCGAAAATAGGATTCTGATGGCAGGAGGAGCGCCATTACGATATGCAGAATTGTCTAGCGAGCTTTGTGATGCGTTCGATACAGAATACTCCCTTTGTAGTCTAGGGAAATGTACTACACTCTTGCTTAATCTGCCAATATTTTGGCCTTCACAGAATTCAAACGTTCCAACACAACCCATAAACTTTAAAGAAGCATCCTTTTTTAATTGCAGAATATATTTTTAATCAATCGAATGTATCCCCTATGTATACGTCACGTTATTAAGCATGCGTTCGCGCTGCAATTAATTAGCAAGCATTTTGTTCTTAATGTCGTTATTATCCGCATTAAACGTTCCCGCGCCTTTCTATACAGGTATTGTAATCGTGATCAGGCGCCTCGCTAGGTTAATTAACTGATAACAAAAGCTACCAGGTCCGTTTCTTTTCGACCCATCAGTGCTAATTTATATTTTTGCCTGTGAATATCCACTTTTCACGAGGGTTTCATAGATTTGATAAAATACACCACGTCTGCGCGTGCACCCTTCGAAGACCCCTTCTATGCACTCTACAAACTCATTTTTTCATACATAGCATTTCCACATGACGTATCACAGTTCTCTTGAATAGAATTTTTCTCAATACTTTTTCAGCGTCTATACCATTTAACTCGAAAGACACAAGCTTTTCAAAGCTATAAATTTCATTTTCATTTGTCCACTGTTTCCCAACGTGAAAATGCTCCGTACTCGAAGAGTTAATTTAATTCCCTTTTCAACCGCGCCGAGCTATCTTTACACGGGCCGGGTAAAAAAAAAGTGTGAAACACTGGCGAACCGACACGTCGCTTGCTTTTCGAGTCGACCACGTTATCGAGCTGGCTTTTAATACGCCCGCGCCTCATCTGCTATAAATGGTGAAAAAGAAGGCAGCGAGGGCGGAGGCAAAAGAAACGTAAAAAAAAAAAAGAAAAGAAAAGTAAGAATAGATAAATACCTTAATGTCCTATGCGCAGGCGAAAACAGCTTCCGACGTATACTAAAGGTCGTGCATAATTCAGTAATCTGCGGGTCAATTGCTCGGTTGATTATATTCTGGGGATCTCTGAAGGTGTTCCATGGGTATAAACATTTCAGCATGCATCGAACGAGGGCTGTTTCACGTGACGGTCGCTCTGAGAGAAAAAGTGGATTATTCACCGTGCATAGATGTACAGAGCAGCAATGTTTTTTTAACAAGTAGCCGGCATCGGTGGAGAGGGCTCGATGAGGTTGCTTTCGAACATTGCTGGCTCTATCCGCGCATGAAAAGAATGTCGAAGACAGCTGGGACCGATATTTCCACAAAGAGCACGGGGAAAGGGAGCTGGTAATCTTTTATATAGGTCGCAATCGATACCGCGACCAGCCTCCCACAGAACCGTTAAATTTCGGTTTAATGGTAATGAGAGTCGTTGTTTCAGTTTTTAAACTCTTGCTCACTGTGCACGCACACAAACGGTCGATGTCCAGAATTTGTGAATATTTAACGATCCAACGGGATCACTGTTCGTCCCGTGACCGTTCGATAATGTATCTCGGCGTGGAACTGTACTGATGAACCGTATCGCGCAGTATTATCGTGCTGCACAAACAAGTAATTTGAAATAATTGTGTTCGATGCGAATGTAATATCGGTTATTATCGGGGAATCGTTATTAGTTATTATCGTGTTACCTATACACGTACACAGGGTATCTCAAAAATTTAGATAAGGTTTAATTGCTTAGTTAACATATCAAGAAGGAAGTAAACAAAGAAATTCACAAAAAATTTATCTTCAAAACATGTTGTAATAGAAAGCATTATATTGCCATAAATGCATCAGCAATCAACCTAGTTGCATGCAGTTGGTCGGTCTCGGGTTCATTCCACCTATAACTCCGGCTGCATGTGATTGGTCAGATTGATGGCGCATTCGTAATGGTACTACATGATATTTTTGTGCCCATTGTGCTCGCATTGCAGAACCCATAAGCTCTGAATTACCCAACGCGTGTACGTAATTTTCCTTGTCGCCAACATCTGCCCTCGGACAGGTGGAAAAAGGGTTACGAGGGGAGGGGGTCAGAGGTGAAACATGAAATTTTTTGTATCATAGGGCGGAGACCCTGCTTAATGGGCCACGGTTATAGCCTCGGTAAAGTATTTACAAAGCCACGGTACTCTTAAATGAGTTATGGCTGCGACAGTGTTCTGCTGGCACTCGACTCGGTTACACTGACCTGTTTTTGTTGGTAACATATTTACGGAGAATAGGCAGGAATCAAATCACTGTAGACAAGTTTCCTGTGAGCCACATACTGGAACTCTAACTGGGGATTGGAGTACAGAACGTCGAAGTTGGGCAGGAAACGAATGGAGGAGTCTGTTATTGTATTACTTTGATACGCTAACGAATCAACATTTTTATTTTATTGTCTTGCATAAATAGAAAACTAAATACCAAATGTGTAAACTAAACTCGAGATTGATTGAAAATACGTTAATTGGGCTCCATCAGTTATCGTTTTATCAATTTTTAAATGAATTGTATTTGCTATGTATACAACTTGTAAAGTAATAAAAAAATGCCGTTTGTAAAAATATCGTGGGCGTTCACTGTAAATGTTTATTTGTAACACCAGTTTCAAATTTCAATTTGAAATTTGGAATCCCGTAAATTACATTTTTTACAAGGAGAGCAGGGTGCAATATATGCATAGATTAAAACGAGTGTCTGTATTGTTCGCAGCCCCACTAAAAGCGGAAGCAGCAAATTCGAAATGCTGACTGGGGTGAAAACTCAAATGACTGGCTGGTTTAGCGGAGGCATACCTGGATTAAGCCGTGCTGGTGCACACGGTGCTGGAGCCGAAGGCGAAGCTCAAGTACAGCCTGGAGTAAACGAAAATCAATCGGCGCAAGAAACCCAGGCTACTGTTAAAACCAAAGATGACGACGCTAGCAGGTTCGAGCTCTTAATATCGACAGATCTTTTTTTATATCTTGTCTATTTGTTTTTCATGATCATTGCAACATCTGTATTTATAAACATTCTGCATAAGCGAACAAAGAAACTCATACATGACACAAAAACGCTACTATAAATTCCAGAAGACTGTAAATATTTACTTCCAAATATTTACATTGACTTAACACCTTACTCGTGACCTATAGCACTTTGCTCTTGATTCTGGCACAAACAATGCTAATACATACCTATACAGACAAACTTCTCTCGATCATTCAGTGAAATAATGAAACAGTGAATAGTGAATTTGTGTCATGTATGTAATTTATTAGCACGCTTAAAATGTACGATATGATAGATTGAATTTTTCTTATTTAATTAATTTATGTTCCATTTTACAGCGCTACCAGTGGAGCAGACAGTGCTCCAGCTAGTTTAGAAGGCTCGCCGACCGAAGACAAAGAAGGACAGCAAGCATTCGGCGCCGGTGAGTCAAAAATTTGTTCATAAAGCCACGTCGCTCGTGAACTAGTACAAGTGGCAACAAAGTACAACCTTCGTGCTCTTTAACATCTTACTGATAAGCCTCAAATTTACAAGCAGCTCGCAGTTTACTCAAATAGCTTTTCAAGAATGAGTTAATTATCGAACTACTTGAACACAGTACAGTAATTCATTGTTCAACAACTATGAAAGCAGAGTCTAAATGTGTCTTAACGTTAAGCGTCTTAACGTAAATTATTTTTAACAGGGTATTTACTGTCTTCCACATTTACTTTTTCGCGCTACTTAATCATTTTAGTTGAGCGAGCGCTCGAAAACTGCGAAGGAAACTTTTAATTAAATCCAACTTGGCGAAGATGAAAAGATTCGAGGCCTTCTAAAAGACTGGGCCCCGTTGCCACTGATACTCGTTGCGAGCGACGAGGCAAGTCACCTGCTTAATAAACAAAGAAAAGTATTTCTCATCCGTCGGCCCCGAGAAAAACAAGTTGACTGATAAAAAAAGATAATACTTTTTATTTGAAGTCGTTCGAGGTGCTTCTTAAACAGAATTATTAACGTTAATTGGATGTCTAATTGAACTCATTGGAAAAGTTCTCGGGCCAGTACCCAGGGTATTTACTTTGACTTAACATCGCCGTTTCGTTGCCTTCGTTATTCTGTCACTTAGAGAGGAAATAAGCGGATCACCCAAAAATGTAAACAGATTTCAACTTCTGACCTCCTTCCCGTGTCTGATCCATTTTTACGGAGCTCGAGGTACAGCTTGCAATCTTAACGAGAATCGATCGTGTCACGGGCAAAAGCCTCCCCTGTGCAATCCCATACGTGCAGAGCGTTGCTCACTGGACCATAATTGATCCCTCACAATAGGGATTTGATTTTCCCGAATAGTCATGTTCCGAGAGGCATATTGTCGAAATGCACGCTCGATCCAGGACTGTTCGGAGCCTGAAAGATTCAGCCGCCTCTTCCTCCCTCCCACGCTCTTGCCACAACGAGTCTGTCTGATTAATGATCGAACGCTGTCGATGGAGTTTAACCATCCGATACCGTGGCGTCGATATCGATGTACCGAGCCATTAAATTAACTTTCATAGTCGACTTTTTTCACAAGTGTCGCCGTTCTGCTCAACCTCCCCCGAATCTCTGTTCCCTTTTTCTCTCCTCCAACTTCTGGCTCGTATTTTACTCTGCACGATGAAACTATATTCGGTGAAATTCATTTCTCCGCCCAGGAGACGTGATGCTGCGATTGTTTCCCTCCGGATGTACAAATAACGCTGGAAGCTTCTTCGTTCCGACCACCGATCTCATCAATAACATTTTCAGAGTAACACGCGAGATATGTATACCAGCAAGCCCTTTATCCTCGCTTTCCCGACGCATTCGGCTACATATTT
The DNA here is from genome assembly GCF_051401765.1 of Calliopsis andreniformis. Classification (NCBI taxonomy): domain Eukaryota; kingdom Metazoa; phylum Arthropoda; class Insecta; order Hymenoptera; family Andrenidae; genus Calliopsis; species Calliopsis andreniformis. The sequence goes on along the minus strand of NC_135067.1, from coordinate 19,190,088 downwards.
CATCGGGAGGAACACTTGTACAAGCACTCGCACGAGCCACGTGTCAGGGATGTAGAAAAATTGGCATTATCGTTGCCTGGGGATCGGGAGCAGAAGCTTGAGCTTCGTGCGTTGCATTTTCAAACGTTCAGTTGCGATATTAATTGATGGTGATCCATACGTCATATAAAATTCCATGAAAATTTTCGAGAGGCTTTTTTATTTCAATTTGTCGAAATGGTAGCGATGAGAATTCTGTTTTTATATAAAGTTCGTTTAATTAGTTTTTTGCTTTGTTCGACGTTCAAATTAAAAGCCAGGCACGTGGTACAATTTAAAGCTGTCCGGGTATCGAATAACATGTTCCGATTTTAATGTCAAAGGTTCAAGGATTTACCAGCATTATTAGCTATGAAATAATGAATCTCTGGTACGGTATTTTGGAAAACGGTACAAGTGATACTGTTGAATTTGAGAGAGATTTTAACGTTGCATCACCCGAACAAACTTCGCTCGCGGTACGAGCGAGTCAGAAGCTAAGCACCCGGGATAAAAAAGCTGAACATTTTCGTTAGTAATTATTTCGACGTATGCTGGGAGCTTTGTTCGCCGACTCGTGCGAAAGTTCCATGGAAAATATTTCCAACCCATTGTCGCGCGGTTAATACCGTTTTACGCTGGATCGTTCCGTCGAATGAAAACATTTTAATCTCGCTAGCCGGTTCGTCAGATCGAATCGGCTTTATCGCCACCGTCTACCGATTAATTCCGCGTTACAGCGCTTCTGTTGCGAGAATGAACGTTGTTTACAGTACCGTAGTCGCCTGTTTTCGCGCGAAACTGACTTACGTGACAAGCATCGCGTGCAGAAATTTTCTCGAGCACTGCTCTTATATATCGACCATGCCCCTTTATCTCCCAGTCCTTTCTGCGTCTCTCTGCAATCTCGTCTCCGTATTTTCCGACAAAGATATGAAACTCTGAAATTACGACTGCTCTCGGAGAGGTCTTTCCGAGATCGCTTCTTCTTTTTCAACTGAGATAACAATTAACCGTGTTTTTGGTGACTGTGTGCACCTTCTATTTGGTAGATGTTTTATATGGAGACAATAGTTCTCGTGGGAGCGAGAGGAAAATTTATCACAGCTATAATTGAAGGGGATTTACTGCAACACTTATATTCATATATAAATATTTCATTATTAGACTATAAATGTTCATGCAAATTCATGGCTTCATAAACTTAATTAAAGAAGTGCTACTAAACAGAGGTTTTCATCCTCTGAGTATTATAACGAGTGTTTTATCTTGCATACACTGTGCATGCTTTACTTTTTGCACATTTGCATTTTCTGCGACTGCATACTCGCAGTCTGTTCAATACTGATCCATTGTCAGGATGAAATGAACCTGAAAGGGATACTGATTTGATTATCACGAATTCAAGACCCAGGGGGAATCGTACCCATTATCTTCACTCACGCACACGAATGATTAAGAGCGATGTTTTGCAGAGAATCGTATTGTAGAAATGGAATCGAGAAATGTTCTAAATTCATAGTACACTTGAAGTTTATCCTTATCTCCAGCTAACGGTACCTGACTCTATCTAGCCCAGAACTGGTTATCCGGCTTGTATCATAAATCTCCGGTATCATCTAGCTTCCTCCATTTTGTCTCCATTCTTTTTTAACGACCCAAACGAGTTTAGCTGCTCTCAGGAAGCGATATTCTATAGCGCGACAGTCATTAAGGGTAACTAGCTGCGCAAAATTAGATTTGTTTCACTATTCTAACTTCCTTCGATGGAACAACGTGCACGTGTTCTACGTCAATTTTTTACAACGTACTCGCTTCGCAGCGTCGCGGGCTATGTAATTAATATTCAAGCCACTCGGTCATGCATTTTCCGCGGTCGACTCGAGACACGCGTAGAGGAAAGCACTCGCGCAGAAGTCGTCTGCGGAGTCACGTCACCCTTGAGACCCTAGCCCACCAAGTGGACAAAGACTAGGTCGATCCAGACAGGGAACACAGGGGCGTTTCCTCGAAACGAAATACTTCTCGTTCTCTTCGTTGTCAGTCAGAAAGGAAAGGATTTTTTCGAATCTGGATAGAGTATATTTAGTCCCCAGAGCCCCAGGGCACAGTAAGTCATTCTTTTGAAGCACTAGAGGAGAGCGAATCAAAGATAGAAAAATTAGACTTAACATTATTTAGCTTTGAATCTGTTTATAAATCAAAGTATGTGGAAAATGTCATACAAAGGATATATAAGATGTCATTTTCAAATGGACTCAATACGTTCTGTCTCTGTGGTCCAGATATTAAATCACTTCAAGAGTCAATAGGGCGAACAAGTTGTAGATTCAAACGAAGCCACGCGAGGCATATTGTTCGTCGTGTCATTGTGTCAATCAGAAGACGTTCTTGTTTGCCAGCTCGCCAGAGACGCGATAGAGTGGAAGCAATCTCCCTAACGTCATTAGCCTTAGAAGGAAACTTCTGGTTTACGGAAATGAAACAACCGTTGCATAATGCCGTGTTCTTCGCTAGTTGAGGCTCGAGCTTTCGTTCGGGACATCCCCCAGCCGATTCGTTCTTTAGTCCTCGGGAAAGAAAATAAAGCACGCCCTCGGAGACAATTGAGAAGTTACTTGCCAGTACCGCGAGGAACTTCCCTCTCCGCATAAAAGGAATTTCGAGACTTTGGAGCGCGTCTCAATAATGCTTCGTCGAGGGATTCAATGGAAACTCCTCCGTCAGAAAAATGTCGTTTTTTTCAACGAGTTGTACAGGGCGATTAAAAAATATAGATCGATAAAGTAAACAGTGACAGAAGACAATGAAACAAATATATAATTTATCCAGTAAGCATGCTTTCAATCTCCCTTTATTTTTTAGTCATGAGATTTTAAAAATTCAGGCTTCTATACAAGCACTGTCTGGAGAGGTAGACGTTGTTTAAGTTTCTATGGAATTTCAGTTACATTTTGTATGCGAAATTATACGTCATCAGATAGGAAGTGTACGTTATATAATTTTTATATATAAATTTTAGTAGTAATTAAGATTGCTGAAGAAATTATTCTTGTACACATGGTAACAGATAGCGTCATTTTATTTATATCGTTTTAACTGCTCGCAGCTGATCACGATATCTTGCACGAACTTTGATTTTCGAAAGGTATTTTTAGCATAATTATTATGACGTATGTTATTCTGAAACTGATAAATTTAACCATATTCGATAAGCATGTTCAACCTACACATAGAAAAATATAAACGAACTGAAAATACCGTTTCCCAACAAATTAACAGCACCTGAATTTTGAGTATTTTCCATCTTAAGGGGATTAAAACTCTCATTTCAGAACTAAAAGAGATAAACATTAAACAGATTACTTCTTCCGTCCCCGTTTCGAGCTCAATCGATCCACAATTCTAAATCGCCCTGTACGCTCTTTAAGTCCCCCATAATTCTTTCTCTGTTTGTGCGCGAATCGAAACGGGGATTAACTAGCTGCAGAGCGTTCAAGCAAAGGAGCCTCTAAAAATGAGGGAGCCGCGAGAAAGGGGTGGTAGAGGGCGGAGGGCAGGGTAGAAGGAAGAAGGAAGGAAAGGATGACAGACTCGTCCTTGGCCCGGGGCGCAGAGCATCCAGATACGCTGGACACCGGCGATCCTTGATAAAGCGTCGAGGAGCGAGCACCCAGGCCGCTGAAACGGCCTCTGCGTCGCTCTCGAGCTCCTCGATGACCGCGTTCATACGTATAAATCGCTATATCTGTCGCTGGCGTAGGCGAGCGACGGTCGGAAGGGTGGGACGGTTGGCTTACTGAAACGTTCGCCACGAATTTCCCCGAGCATAACCAGATCCAGTCAGCAAGTAGCCGTCCTTCGCGTCGAGGGGTTGGACCCCATCTTCGTCGATCAATACGACTACCCAAGCGACTCTTCTCTGGGAAATCAGTGAGCACGGTGTGCACATGGAGCCAAGAGTCGCTGGCTCGAACTATCTCCTTCTTTTCTGATTTTTTTATCTATCACCCCTTTCCTTTTTTTCACTCTGCCCCCTTTTTCTAGGATTCGTTTGTTCAACTGATCTTCTTTCAACCACAGAATTTTCCACAGATCTCCCGAACCGAACGGTCAAGGCTAGGTGTTTTGTGTGGTCAAAGAGATATACCAGAGTAGAATTTCACCGATGAAATTCAAATCCCGAGCGTCAGTCAGGTGCCACGCGCTGGCCAGAGGCGGATTCAGTTTCCAAAGCGTACGCACTCGTCACAGTCGCACGGAATTATCCGCGGTGATGGGTCCAGCCGGAAAACAGCAGGGCTTTCACGAATTTTTCCAACCCGTGCCTCGCGGTGGGTCAAGGTTGCTCAGCTAGTGCGTTTTCAACGGGGAATCTAGGTTGACCGATGCCATACAAATATAACAAATGCAATTCCGTGTCAGCCCACCGAAACTTTTCATCATATTTTTTTTTTTTTTTCGTGCCACGGACATCGTAGTATTTCATCCGTTTTCTCTTTCGGTTATTAGGGAACGCCAATTGCTCTCGAAATCGCTTTGATCGGTGTTTGGCGAATATTTTAGAGTTCGAAAGGTTCCCCTTTGAATCTGAGGGAGTTTCATGAGTTTTTAACGAGGCCAAGTCGTAGGGCTCGCCATCGATCCTTTTCTGCAATGCAGGCTGCATTCTTGAGCGAGACCTCCGGAAAGACATTAATCCCGAGACGGAGAAAATTGTGTTGGCTTCCGACAAACAACCGTTAAATCGTGCAAATTTAATGGACCACTCGTCGGCTAATTGCACGCACTAATTATTCCGCGGAGCACCCGAGCAGCTGCGTTTTAATTAACGCCTCCCCTGATGCTCCTCGATTTCACACTTCTTGACTGCGCCCCACTGTTTCCCTTGGAATTTTCTAATTTGTCGCGTACCGATTCCCGTCGTGCCAGCCTCGACATTGACCGTCGATAGGGCGCCTGTTGGCAGCGAGCCTCTGCCCGTAAACCGAGTTCTTACGTCGACAAGTGCTAACGATCGCCCCCTCCTCCACCCCTTTTATTCCTCGCGACTAACGATCGCCCTGAACGCTTGCTTTTCAAAGGTTACCACCTCCCTCCGCCAGCCCCTTTGCTACAGATAAAATTTCAAAAAGGAAACTCCCACGGCTCGGGTTTTATCGCGGGACTACCAACTACAGTAAATAAAAGAGTGTGGGAGCTTTCCATATTCAACGAAACGCCGCTTGATCCCTGTCTATCGATCAGCCCGCACAATTGACAACGTTGCACCAAGGATACACGTTCTCCAAAGCTCTATACACACGTTCCCACCGAAAAATCGAAAACAGAAGCACAGCGGCAAATCGCGAGGACATAATTTACAAGGTAACAGAGGAATCCTCTTTAGGCACGGGCTTTAAGAGATTAGCGCGAGGTTTAGCGGTCGGATCGAAGATGCAAACGAGCCGTTCGACGTCCTGGTACAAGGGGCTTCTGTGTGCCTGCCACTAGAATTAATTACGCGATCGCGAGACTGATAAGATTGGCCCGTGCAGTTTTCCGCGGGCATTTCGTCGCTGTGCAAACAGCCGTCGTCGAGCGTGCTCAAAGGGGCGGTGGGCGAAGGCAGGGGGTAGGATGTTGGGGATGAGCCACAAAGGGCGGGATGGGATTCCACAATAGAGAAGGTGGGATGGTCGAACGTCGAACCCTGATGATGGACGAAAGGAAGAAAGAATTCCGCTCTCGTTACTCTGGCCTCTTTGCAGGGGACTCGGTACATCCTCCCTCTGTCGCCCTCGGGCGAAATAGCGCGCCCTTTGATCGACGTCCCGGAAGACAGACGCAGAGTTCGATGACACCGAAGAAGTTTATGAGCCCGGGGGGTTCTTTGACTCCGCGGCCGCGCGGATCGGAGCGTCTGCTCGCGGAGGAAGTAATCGAAATTTGAGAATCGCTAAATTCCTCTGTATCGTATTTCCAGCTTTCCGGCTGAAAGCCTTCCCCGTGCTTTAACCTGATCGCGGAGGAGAGCTTCCTGCTTCGCCGAGGTCGTTCGAGAGCAACAAATACCTGCTCCTATTACGTGCTTCCCTCCGACGCCCCTCTCGCTCGACTTTCGCTCGCTTTTCACAAGAATGCTTCGGAGATTTTCCGCCTCGGTTATCGTCCTCGAGGTTCAATGCACCGTCGCCCGAGAGCACCGACTCTACGGTAATAAATCGAAGACGATAGTGCAGGAAGAACGAGCTGCGAGTGGATCTCTCTACCCGCTACGGTCAAACGTTAAATCCATTTTGGCGACCCGGCTAAAGGTCGTACGTAGGATTATTAAATCATTTCGTAGCGGGAAGGAAGAAGCTGCTTGCTAACCTTATTTACCAGCGCATCCTCCGCCCCCGGTGGGGTGTACAAGCCATCTCGTAATGAGAATTTATAGACATGAAGGATATGATTTTGTATGCAATGAGGCAGCCCTTTCATGCGAATCGTGTTAAGGAAATCTGGGAAATGTAGATGTACGTAGATCGAAGAAGTTCAGGGATTCTGTGATTTGTACAAGGGCGAAACTTGTGAAAAGAAGTTGCTAAGAGTGACGCTCATTTTTTTAATGAGTCTTTGCTAACTTTTAGGATTCGACAGGTTGAATACTTTAATACTGTTTTTAGAGGTGTATGGGGAATATTTTACGAGATATTAACAGCTAAAGTTGCACCGTGGACCTTGGATTCTTGAATTGCAGAAAATTTAAACATTTGAATATTTGAATATTTGAATATTTGAAAATTTGACAATTTGAATATTTGAATATTTGAATATTTGAATATTTGAAAATTTGAATATTTGAACATTTGAGTATTTGAATATTTGAATACTTGAAAACTTGAAAATTTTTTAATCCAAATCGTTTCTAAAGAAGATCATCACTTTCTTTTTCAAGAATAGAACTTATGCTGAGACCTTGTGCATTCCTTTTGCGCTTAAAAGAACCAAACAGCTTCCCGTGGAATGGCAAGTTATTCACGCTATTTTAAAAGAATATAGCGTGCTTGCGCTTCCAGCAGCGCATCGTGACAGAAAAATATAGTGTATCTTTCACACAAAATTCTCACCCTTATTTCGTTTTCTCACGTCTCGGTATTCGGTGTTGCGAGAATTGAAAGCAAGTACAAGGTCTTCGTTTGATTAAATGCTTGTTAGCACGTCATATAATTTAGGGATAAAATTGTATTTGTCTTTCTTCTGCAGAAGAGGGTCATTCTAACTTTTATTGCACACGAACATAATCTGGGACTGGAAATTGCACGGTTAACAACTATGTGACCTCACGAATGTCATAATGGTCGATAGTAAAAGCAGGAACGAATTGAAGGAAAGTTCAAAGAGAGTGTGTAAAGATAAGGGTAACCGTTCAGTAATAAAAGGTAGTAATCATAAGTAGAAGTTAGGATCGTTAGTCAAACTTTCATATTTACGTTTAACGTGCAAAACTTAGGTAAAAAAGGACATCGTTTCACATTATTACATTTTCAAGTGGGGTGAAAGGAATAGTGTAACGAGTATTAACACGTTAAGCGTGGTGTCGATTTTGTTAAGCCCACTGCCAATCTCCAGGGACCGGCGCCGCGCTCAGCGTATTCCTTACCTCGAAACCATACTTGAGAATTTCACTTACTATACTGTTCATAACTATTACGCTCTGTGCATATTACCTTACTGAAATTCTGAATAATTTGTGACTCGAGCAGAAATACGAACTACTTTTAACAAGTAAGCTTCCATTACAATTAGCACTTAAAGGTTAAAATTCTAATTATTATTAATGAAATCTATCTCGTATACTATATCCTTCTAATTTTATTTCATTATGAACTGAGCGAGAACAAATTCCCCTTCAAACTAACTTAATAAATTATCTTGAGTTTTCCAAATTACATTAGCTGCAGCAGCCCCCTTTACCGATACCCCTGCAGAAAATAATCCACAAGTTTCTCCAGAATATTAGCTCTCGCCCGAGAAAATACACGTCCCATCCAATCAGATACTTTTCAACTCGCGATACGAACCTTGATCTCCAAGCTTCTCCTCATTTCGGAATCCAGAGTTCGCGACGTCGAAGCGATTTGCGCGATCAACACTTTTAAGAGTCCCACCGATAAAAGCGGCTTTATCGACCGTTCTCCCGCCGACTGGAACGCGAGTTATCGCGGACCGATTATGCGACCCTGTATCGTCATCCTTCACGTGCTTTTCCTCTCGTTCTCTTTACGAGGCTGCCAGTCGCTCGAAAGCGCAGTCGACCAGCACCGCGTCGGGGATCGCTCGTCACGTAGCCACAAAAGTTTCGCCGATCGAATCGACTTTCCCCTCGAATTCTTCCACTCGAGGCGAGAATAGTTCCGTGGTACTTTGTGTGCCGTGAATAGAACCTCGAGTCGTTTCCTTTTAAAACTATTCGCGTCGTTCACCGAGCAAATCTCTCGGGACCACGTTACAACGAACCATCGACCAAAACTGACGTTGCTTCAGTAACGAGGGCAATCTCAACACTGGTCCATACTCGCTGAGAACACGTGCAGCGATAAAAGTGCAAGGTGTCAGAAGTATTAACGCGACCCCAGTATCGCTGCAATATCGAATCCAATTCCAGGTCTGTTTCGACGAGCTGGGAAGCAGCTAGGCGGTATCGGCCCGTTCCATCGATTTATCGGCGATAAACTGAAAGTTAAAGTGCAGCCTCGCGCGATATTCCTTATTATTCTGTGTGCATACGTGGTCGCAGTATTCCGCGCGCAGAGGTCGATCTTGTCGGGTAACAAATTACAGGCAAAAGCTCGAACGATGCGCGGCTCGTGCGATATTTGGCACCTGTTCGCCGTCCCTTGGTACTGTGCCAGAGGCGACGAGTGTGCATCGGTGACCGGGTACCCCAAAAATTTTATTCTTTCCCTATATTCATTCTATGGTGAGTTCATCGCGTGAAATCGTGCAAATACGGTCTCAGGGTGAGCATCTTCGATTCAGAATTACTGTATGCGCTCGAATAGGCGATCGTGGATCTAGATGATTGGAGAGACAAAGAGGGAAGCTGGAATAGAGCTTGTGAGAGAGAGAGAGATGTGTGCAGGCAGATAGGGGGGAAACGAAGCCACGCGAATCGAAGTGGCTCAATTTGGTTGATTAAATTGGCCTCGGTTTACGTCGAGAAGCGAGTTACCGTCCTACTCCACTACCACGCCCTTGCTGTATGCGTGTTAACGCAGCTCCTTCACGAGCTGACAGCAATCATTCCTTCAGCGATTTAAACCGACCTTTTCACCGTAAAACACCGGCTCAGCTGCACGAAGCTCGCTGTAGAAAATAGCTGAGGACTGTGGAACAAACTGCACTGGAGATAGCTTCAAATCTTGCTTCCCTGGGCTCGACGATTTATTAAAAAACTCAGGCTCCCCCCTGTTCCAAGATCCTTCAGGCGACGCGTGGATTAGAATAATATGATCCTGCGTACCGTTAACTACTCCGTCAGGTGGCAACTTGGGTGTCCAACGCATAGTCCTGGCGAAAAAAGGGTGCGCACTTGGGATGTCAAAAAAGGTGCAGTTTTCATTGTTTTAAATTTTAGACTATTTTATATTGTTTAAAAAAATACTGAGTAACTCTGCTTTAGCTCTGCTATATTTAGAAAACTAGAATTCATTTGAAATATTTTTTTTATAAGCTTTATTCAGGAAATTGTATCGTACCGTAGTTCTATGGCTGAGAATTTCTCAACTTTTCGACTCTTACAACTATGAATAGATATTAATGTATATTTTGAGAAATCCTTTACAATATCGTATTGAATTTCAGTCTACTCTACAAAGAATCCCTTCATTACTAACACAACTCGACCGTCATAAAAAGTAACTTAAAGGAGGTAGGATCCAAGAGAGGAAAAAAATTTCCTGGTGCTTAGTCCATCTGCTGACTCGGTTGTTTCGCCGAGGATCCCACATTCTACCTTCTCAGTCCCTTTTCCCTCGAATTTTTTTATCTCCCCGCTTCGTGACAGAGTAACTCTGGGTGATCAGTCGTTTCCAGGCAAGACGGTGGCGCAGCTCAAATTTCCCTCGCTGGGGTGCTTAGATTTCGTTGGCCACCGCTGATAAATGGTAGAAACCCTGAGAAAGATCCCCCAGCGAGGAATTCAAGTGACGTATCTGGGTTGGGACACCGAACGTTTCACGGTTCCTCGCGTTTGTTCGCCGCGTTCCATGGGGAGAGCGATTTCTCGCGTCTCTGGCTGACGTTTTACCACTGGCTACCCCCATTAACTCGCAGCTACATGGATAACGTATCATTCGTTCTCATTACCTGTCGTTTCTTTTATGCAGTCTCTACGAAGGCGTTGGAGGGCGCCAAGTCCCTGGGCGGATTTCTGTACAGCGCGGTGAACAAAGCTGGGAAGACCGTCGTCGAGGCTGGCGTGAAGATCAAGAAGACCGTCGAGGAGAACGTGAGTACTCTTTTCATTCCGAGCCTATTATTTCCGAGTTTTATTTGTTGTGCACTGAGACGGTGATTTATTATATAAGCCACCCGATTTCTATGGTCTTTCTCGCGACAGAGGGATGAAATAAAATAGGATTTTAATGAATTGGGTATTGTCGACTTCGCATGGGCAGTCTGTAGTATTGCGCAGGTAAAATTGATGAAGGGCTTTATTTATCCCTTTTCATTAAGCGTCGCCCATGAAAAATTCACTGTATCTGTGTCGGCGATACTGATCGACGAACGAGTTTGCAAAAATATGACCAGCGCCACAGATGTTTGTTTTACAAAGAGAAATGTGGCTTTGTGCACGGTTGCTTTTGCATTGATGCGAGTGGCGAGTTTACTTTAGCGGTTTTCCAAATGCGAAATGAAATTTCCCAATAATTGTGTTTACGCGGTGCAATATTGCCGAGATTAAAAAATCGTCGCGTCGAGGGTGGTTTCCTTTTTCACTCTCCCTTGGTATTCAGACTTAATTCCACGAATTTTCACGGATCCTACCGTCGAAGCGTGGTAATTGGAAAAGTGTTTCGCCTTATTTCCGTCTGGTGAACAAGTCGCCTTCCGACCAAGTAGAAAATAATTTCCGCGTGTCGTGGTGTTCTAAAAAAGAAAAAGGTTGAACGAGGGAGGAAATCGTTACACTTCTATCCCCATCCATGTTAAAATTGTTGCTAGGTAGAATCGTGGAGGAGTGTGTGAAACGTCCGTGTTCCCGTTCAAGAATCGAGTTTCATTTATCGGATGATTAATCCGTCGCTAACGAGCCTGATAAAACACGATGGAATCGCAGGGTCAGCAGTAAACGTTCGACGATTACGCGCGGGATCAATTTATTTATATCTGTTGTATGACGTGCGTCTGTATCTGTAATTAAATGAAATTAACGTATCAGGTTCATTCGTTAATTATATTGGCAGTTATAATAATAATAGTAATTTCGTTCCATTATAATTAGTGTAATGGAGGATTCAAATTATTAGGAGGATTTTGAAATTTTCTTCCCAGGCATTTTAGAATTATCTGCAGTGATATCATTTTCTCAATGTTTAGTTTGAAAAAGGCAATGATCTTCTAAAACGTCTAAAAATTACCAAGTCGATTTCATGTCTGGATAAAAATTCTAGTGTCAGCTCCACCTTTTGTCACCCTCGATTTATCAATATTTAGGTACGTGCGCAAAGAAAGAGCGTAGATATTCGAGAATTCCGCTCGTGAGCGAGAGCGCTCGTATAATGCGCTCGGTGACACGTAGACATTTTCACCCAGAATAGGAATCATTGAATATTTTCCTAAGCATTCCCTTTCATATTTCATCTTTTATCTGGACGATTTTTCCGCGTTCCGTGCGCATCCAACTTTTTCTTAATTCTGCACTCGCGTCAATGTACTCTCGCGATCGCGAGTTTGAATAGAAATTCTTTGAATCACGACCATTGTTATCGCGTTGTATAGACTCAGTTTATCACAGGAACAGGAGGTTATTAAACTTTTCCCTTCCATCGTGTTTTCCTAACAAGTTCGTTGATCGGACGGCGATAGAACGGAAATTGAATCAACTTCGAAACAATAATATTTGCCAGTTATTTGCACAGAGGTAGAGTAAAACTTGTTTTGAATATTCCCCGTTAAAACACCTCGCGGCTATGGGGGAAATGAACGATATGAAACATTGACCACGTAACGTTAGACCATTAACGGCTGCATTTAATTACTCAAAATCGAGAATTACGTGAATTTATTCCTTCAAACATGTCGGTTTAAAACCGTTTCAACTTTTCCCCTGTCTCATTCAAGAGACCTTTCAGCGTCGATAAACCAAAGGTTTACCTGTCGCATGAAACGATCGAGGAACAAAGAGTTGCCACGAATTTGCGTGGTTCATTATTTCAGCGAAAATGCGGTTTGAACACTCGCTTTCCAATAAGCGATTTTCAGAATTAATAGAAGCAGCTTTGGGAAACTAATAAAGCGCCAGAGAGAACCGTCGAAGCCAAGCTCCGCGTTGAAGCGCATGAAAAAAACATATTTGCAGATCGTAACGTCAATCACGATTTTCCATTTCCATAGAGGGATTGTTGGCAAGCGATTGGCGAGACTTTTGTTCGTGGCAAATTGAAATTCTGAAAAGGACTCTCCCTTTGGCGCGTCGAAGATTACGATCAGTACTATCGGCGGAAAATCCTAACACAATGAGCGAGCCTGTGCAATTTATTCAATTCTGGGCTAGTCAACGATACACGTGCCTCAAAGCGACAGAGCCTCCTCTATGTTTCATCGCGAAATAGATGCATACTGTGTCCTTCGATTTCTCGCGCGTCGATCGCCGTATCAAAAACTTCAGCAAAATGACTTTTAATTGGCGCGGGTTAAAATGTAGGTCGGCGAAATTTATTAGCTGTGGCCTTCTGTTTTCATTTAATTTCTAACTCGCGTGACGTTCGTTCTCCGCCTGGGTTAAAGCGATTCACAGTGCGCCACGGGGAGGAAAGACTGTACGGACAAATATTAATGAATCTGACGGAATTCAATTTTCTACTATCACGGTCGATCGTTACAAATCCTTGGGAATCTACGCTGCAACCCCGTCGCAGAGGATTTTTCCTGTCGCGCATTTTCTCAGGAGGTCGAGCAATCTCTCCCACAGGTCACTGTCTCCTCGCGAGACGTGCGCTCTGTGTGTATGTGACATGTAATTTCGCGAGGGTGTAACCGATGCTCTGATCCTGCGTTTCATACGATCGAGGAGTTACGACGTCCGTCTACTACTCCTGGGAACTCGATCGCGACCACCTGTCCGAATGGGGCGCTTAGCACCTTGCCAGTTGGACGAATTGCAGTGAGATTGTGAGTGCTAGGTACTGGCTGGTGTCTGATTGTCTTATCTTCGATTTTAACGTAGTGATTGTGGCAGCCCTGTCACGCAAACTGTGTATCTTCTACACAGTTTTTATTAGGAATTAGTAATTCATCTACTGAAATTAGAATCTCTGAAAAATAGTACTTGCTTGCCTCCTGAACATGGGCTTCTTTAAATTATTGTACTGATTATAGACGCTCTATCTATAGGACATTTTATAGAACGTTCTGCGTACAAGTCGAATCGTTTATACTTTTGGGACCCCACATTCAAGGAAATAGAATATTTGCATAATTCTCAATTTCAGCCAGTCAAACACGAATGAAAAGCCGCGATTGAAATTAGCCGTCTGTAAGTGACGCGTTATTGGATGGAAGCGTTGGCGGATAACGCGCACATATTGTTGCCAATTCATTATTGACGCATGGGTCGATGAATGGGTAACGTCATGCAGATCGAAATTAGATTTCTCACCGCCTACGCTGTGGGCAAATTCAAGCGAGCCACTTCTATTCGATGATCGAATGAATTATATTTCGTCGATAGTGAGGGGGTGGCCCACGATCTGTCGAGTGGATAATGAAGTTATGAGGTGTCAGACGCGTTTGGCACGTGTGAAAAATTTGCTGTTAAAATGGGATTCGGGAATGCGTGGCTTTTAGGAAAATCGTGGAAATTTACGTCTCTGGAAGGGTATACAGTTTCGAATAATAGATCAAAGTGTAGGTAATGGCTTTTAGATACTTATACAACTGGCGGTAGAGTTGTTAAACAGTATCCATTTTGTTTGACAACGTAAGTTCTTTACACACTTGTCAAGATGACGTAGTAGTTCTTTAGAAAGTATTGATTATTTAATGAGGCTTTACAAAGTGATTCTATATAATAGTTCTCCGTATTAACCCTTTCAGTTTTAAAGTTTTAAATATTCAAATTTTCAAATATTCAAAAATTCAAATATTCAAATTTTCAAATATTCAAATTTTCAAATATTTGATATTCAGATGTGCAACTTTTCGAAATTTGAATATAATAACCGATTTCTGTTGCCGATTAATCCCTAGAGTAGTATAACTTACTTCACCTCAAATAATTACCTTTCACATTCATACAATCTCCAAACTTCTAACTATATCCGAGTATTCTCTCGAAGGTTTCGAATCGTTTCCCTATTGCATCCTTTGGTTTCTCGCGAAACCTCGATGAAAGGACGTACGACACATCACACGTCTGACTATCTGATAAGTGTCATCCCTAACAACATCCAACAATATATGCGCATCGTATTAACGGGAGTTTCTCTGGCATCTGACGTTTTCCTTATGATATATGATCAACCATCCAGCAGAGTCTATCAAGCGGCAGCAGTAGCAGTCAATGGGGGTGAAAGGGTCCGATTAATGTAAGCGATACTTTTCACGGTGTCAGCTAACGCGGAAACCTTTTTCCAATCAACTGATTCCAGTGTGCAGTAGCAATATTAAATTCTGTGAATTATTAGAACCGCTGGATCGCGGCGAGAGCCAATAAATCCTCGGTAATCTAAACGGTGGGTTCGGAGAGTATCATTCAGGACCGCGCAAATGCGTTACCGTCACGTAGCATGTACTATACCTCGTATCAAAGTTATATAGATCCCTGCTTGTTGCATTAGCCCAATGAAAACGCGAAAAGAAAATAGCGTGAGCAGTTGGCCACGGTCGTTCGTGACGATAAGCCAATTTACAAAGAGCGATCTCGGTATCTCAATACCAGATACTGAAATCCATTTCAGAAATCTACACCGAGGAATTTAATCTGGCTACAGTCGAGCTTAAACGCAGAGCGTTAATTGGAATCCATTCAGCTTTCAAAATCAACAGACAAAGCGAGCCTGAACAACAAAGTCCAAATTCTCTCCTCCATGAAGCTTGCAGGTTTCACTCAAATGTACTTAAATTTCGAGGTCCGTCGTAACCCTGTTCAATCGCGACAATAATGCAACGATAATGATTCCCAATATCATCCAACAAGTGGATCCAACCCTATTCGCCAGGATGTCGCGGCGTTCACAGTAGTAGAGCCCACGCATGGTCAGGCACGTCTCGCCGCAGAAGCGATTACGTTCGGATGGTCCCCTCGGTGGTTAGACTCGCGAAAACCCACGTTCGCGAACAATACTCTGCGCTCGTGTGCGTCGACGAGCCTCCATGTGTAGCTACTCGCGAACACCCCTGTCCGTGTGGGTTTCGCGACGAAGCTACGCTGCGTGCATACAAGCAAAGAATAGAGGTAGTTGGTATTGATCCAAGCGGCAGCCTCTTCATTCGAGACCCTAATACGAGCGCGGGCCAGCTCGCCCTGTTAAGCATCTCCTGAAAAAAATGGCCATAAAGGCCACACCTCGACGATACGCTAACCATTTCCACCTTCTCCCGTTTTCTCTCTTCTCCATCAATTCTATCTCTCTAAATCCCCTCACTCGAATTTGTTTTCCCGTAAAATCTCTGTCCGTGATTCAGCTCGGTCTCGTCTCTCCCGAACGCGCGGTTTCGCGCCCTCCCAGTTAGCTAGCTAGAATCGATGCCTTGAGCCTTGAACTTTCTCCAGCCTGAGCGCACTACGCACACGAAGCTTCCCGTCTCTAATTCTCCCTAGATTCGCCTCGCCTCGCCTCGCCTATCCTCGGTCGACCCCCTACCACTCAGACTGTTTGCACGGATTTGATACTGCGTATATATCGGCTGTCGATTCCATCCGCCTGTGAATTTCAGCTGCTTGACGGGCCAAGGTTCCCCGAACAGCTGATGCCCCGGGAAACCGGTGCCTGACGACTCGCGCCCGCGGGAATGCTCGCTCTATCATTATCGTCGAATTTATCGGGTCGAAGCGTAAAAGCTGTTGCCATTCGCGCAGAGAGTGCTATCGATTTTCGTTGGCCCGCCGACGCCGCGGCCCCCGCCGCGACCCCCGCCGCGCTAAGCTTTTTGTCGACCGCGTACCAGCTGGCTCGGGATCCGCTTCGAAGGTCAGTTTGTACGTAAATTAATAGAGATACTGGAGCTGGCCACTCTTGTTAAATCCCTATCAATTATCCCTCTGGCATGGGGTAATCTCTCTCTTTCTCTTTCTGTGACTGTTAGAGAAAAGCAATGGCGACGTGGAGGAAAGGGCTAGTCGGCTTTCAATTCAATTTGCGGAGCTGTTGTCGGTGCAGAGGAAAACAACGAGATCTTTTTGGACCTACAGGGTTCGATGTCGTGTACTGTTGGGCTCTCTAGGTTGACACAGGGGTCAAAGCACCCATCGATGTCGCTCAATTTCCATTAGTCTCGCGATCGTGACCGGATAGCCTTTGTTGTGGTCGACTCCGGTCATCGACAGCGTGAAAATTCCGCAATCTAAAGTAGCGCGGTCGCGATGCGGCCACACCGATACCAGGCCATGGACCGAAATAGAGTTTTCACGCCGAGATCAAAGGGACGTTGATGGACACCGCGTGAAACGATGTTGTGGCAACGACCGGTCAGAGATCATTGTTGCCTCGGGCCCGAAGAACTCTGATCGATTATCCAATCTCTCTCTCTCTCGTGTCACTATTTTCCTGGTTATTATTTTTATATATGACATCTTCGATACGAATACGATTGCTCTCTCGGTAGATTGCTTCTCTAAGCCGATCGCTCAGGCAATTTGCGAATATTTCTGGCGGAGTTAATGGCTTGCCCTATATGGCAAGCAAATGGAATAGATAATTGCGAATGACAGTGTTCGTTTTCCTGTTCTGTGGACATTTCTGGTAGTTTTGCCAGGTGAATCGTTTCGTAGATGGGACATGACCGATATGAGTAATAACTGACAAGAAATGGGTTCACGTTAAGTAAAGGTTAAATTGGATATTGCTATATTTAGTAGGTTTCTGCGTTTCGAGGTATCCTAGATACTTTATAACAAGGTGTCACAATTAATTGAGTAACATCAGTTTAGCCATCTATCATAATTAAACCCACCCCTTTTTCTTCATTTGTCTACATTACCGAGCAATTAAGGACGTCATCAAGCCACCCTACCCAGGATGTACCCCAGCTGCGTGTTATTCATGAAATACAGTCTTGAATTAAACACAAATCGCAGCAAAACACGGAACATCGACCTGGATAAACAACAAACACAAATCGAGTCGATTCCCTTGGGCGAGACGAGTAAACAGAAGCCTCGATCGCAATTCCGGTCCAATGTTTTACCTTAACGAACAACCGTGCAAAAAGCGCGTAGCGCGCGATAAAACAGTCGATTTTACCCTCGCAAAGAGGAAGGACCGCGACTACGGATGGAAGGTTTCCATGATCAGTGTAAATATTTGCTCGATCCACGAAAGCGAAACGAAACAAAGCGCTCTCGGTCGGTCAGCGATCTCCATCACGTAAAAACGGCTTCTCTGTTCATCTGAACTCGCTCGACCACCGCAGTTTTGCCGTTATTCTCGCCCTCGTTTCCGTCAAAGCTGATTTCCGGTCGAAGTAACCCTTTGCGCGGGCCAGCCGATGCCCAGGCCACAGCGATATTCCCATTCGACCTCAGAACGCGTCCCTGTTCGCCTCTGCCGTCCCAGTTTGAAGACGAAACGACTCGGAGAGGGTTCGCTGGGCGGGCAAAGGTATCTCATGGCTCAAAGGGTCGGTCTAGGTAGTGGATCAGGTTGCACGACAGCGGAAGAGGCAAATTACGGTGGTGCACGTCGTTTGGCTCTTCGAATATTGAGTTCGGAGGCCTGTGACGCGTGGACATTCGTCGACAGAGGCAAAGAGAGAGGCTGCCCAGCGATCAGTCCGTAAATTGATTTACACAAGGTTTCGGCGGTCGTTCACGTAATACGGGGTCGGTATTATGCTAGGGGTAGTCTGGCTATGCGAGCCGCAACCGAGCCGCGGGCGAGCGTGGCAGTCCTGCGAGAGAGCAGACACTCGGGGGAGTAATCGATAACGAGCCTTGACCTTCGTAGGGCTGCCCCGGTGCATCGCTCAAGGCACGCCGTCGCACATCTCGCGGATTAATATCCGGCGAGCGCTTGTATTTCGAATCCCTATCGAAATCGTTCGACTTCCCTTTCACGGATTAAACGTAATGCCTGAAAGGAAACTGCGCGTTAGCTGGATTAATAATCGAGTCAGGCGGCTGATTTATCGCTTGGACGTTCCACTGGCCTGAGTTCCTCCTACCCCATCCTTTTTTTTCTGTTTCATATTTTTCTTTCGCGTATTCAGTGTGCTTCCTACCGCCGACGTATGTCGAATTGGTATTAAATTGTTCGACCCTCCTTCTGTAGATTAATCGTAATGTCTGAGAGGAAACCGTGTCAGAGTAATTAATCATTGAATTGCGAACGATTTATGAAGAGCTCGCTGTGGTGTTTCCTTTCTGTATTTTTCTCTCGAGAGATTGCATTTTTTCCTTCCCCTTTGTATCTTCTACCTTTTAATTAAATTTTTCGTTGCATAATAGATATTAAAACTGTTCGATTCCTCCTTTGTGAACTAAGGCTAATGTTTATGAGACTCTTCATCGTCAAACTTTCTTTATCTAGGTCACAGTTTCTTCATCATATTCTCCTGTTTACTCCTTTCTCATGCCTCGCACACTTGCCATCCACTTGCTGCATCTACTTGCCTTATTTATTTTCCATTTAGGTTTGACGCATTCGACGTCCTTATACACTAACCGTGTAATAAATATGAATCGCAAAGTAGACAAACAAAGTTGGCCTCCTTCTCTCTTTCCACGTTCACGGTCGCGTCTTATTTCTTACCGCCTCAACCTCGCTTATTTGTTTCTTCTTTTGCGTTTGATGCATACCTATAATAATATCGCGCAATAAATATGAATCGCGACAAAGGCGACCAGCGTTATATCTCATTTTTCTTCGTTCTCTGATACCTTTTTCCTCCTCTTCCTTTTTTTTCCTTTTTATTTCGTTTGTTTACGTCTTCTTTTACTTCACGTTTCACGCGTTCAGTTTTCACCCATGCTACTGTGCGAGAAAATATGAAACGCAAGCTAAACGAACAATATCGTGCTTCGTTTCTTTTTGCGCTTTGTCGTCTCAGTTTTTCATTCCGTCTCATTTATTTTCTTTTTTAAATTATTCCTGTTTGTCATCGTTGCACGATAAACGCCACTTACAGCACGAACAAAACGTATTGCAATCTTGTTATTGAGAATATCGGTCGAATAATGCTTAAATGGCGATTTATAATTCATTTTAATGAGAGGCGCGTTAAATTTATCAACGCTACGAGAGAAAATCAGACCTGCGTATCCCATAATGGTTAATCAGCTATTTTCGTTTCGTCGCGCTTCGATACGTTCGTCGAAACGGGAAATTTATTTCATCGGAAGCGATTGAATTTCACTGTGGGAAAATTCGTTGGCATCCTTTCGCGTGTAGTCGATGCAACAGGCGTGGCTTTTCCCCTTCTTGATTTCCCTTTTATTTTTTCTGTTCAATTACTGTGTATTTACTACGTATCTATAGGCAGGGAGTATAAAATTTACAAATCACCACAAAATAATTGAATACAGAATTATTAATCTAAATGCTACTATGAAATTGATACCTTAATTAAAATTGCAAATTTGGTTTCCAAACAAATTTGCAAACGTTACTCCACTTTTCCGCCTGTCACTAAAACATCACTCTTTAATTATGCCTCGGGTAATTGCTTTTGACTGGTATGGCAAGCTTTTGACAGAAACTGTCGATTCTAAAATTAGTTTCCCCGCCTGAAGCGTGCTCAAAATTATTTTGTCGAAGTATAGTATTTTTCTGTGTCGTCGAATGACCTGATTTTCTAGTTTTTCCATGCGACCTTAGAGGTGGCCACGTGTATTTATAATTTCACGGGAAATCGGATTTCCAGAGCTCGACACAACTGAGAAATGGGAACGGAGGACGCGCTCTGGTTGTCACCCATTTTGCTTTACGGGGATTTAAATGACGACGAACAGCTGAATTTTTATACACTGTCACACCGTGAGATGTTCCCCGTCGCTATGAAAATCCAGTTTGCTTTCTGCAAACGGATTTCGCCAGCAAAATAGGCGATCATATCGCGTATCGACTACCTGTCATCGTCGAGTGCATGCAAAATGCGCTGTTACCTAAATTTGTCTCGCGGCTCCTCTTTTCGGACTCCGACTCGATCGGCTTTTCACCAAGGATTGAAACTATCTTAAAAATTCACTGATATTGCATGTTTCAAACACCTGCAAAGTATAATATCGGATAGAAAAGGTATTATCTTCGTGCTTTAGATGAACTATGAACACGAGAGGCAGCTCGTATAAAAGTCACTTATTTTGAACGAACTTCGACTCGGGAAACTTATTTCCCACTAATCGCTTTAAATCATTTTTATCGCGTTTATCGCTCCACCGACTCGCTATCTCTTCCTATGTTCATTTTCTCGACATATATTTCCTCGAGGTATTAATGAGTATCGACAGGGAACCGTAGCTTTGGCTTGACGCGTCTCATTGAGTCATTTCATTTTGCAAATTTTTCTTTCAACTCGTTTCCTCGATTAATGTGATTTAATTGAGCGAAACACTCAGTATTTGAACAGTCAAACGATTGCGTACGTAGAAAGCTTTTATTAGAGTTTCGTATTTACGTAAGCTCCTCTTCACGAAATTTTGTTTTGAAGAAAAGTTACTACGTTGATTACCATGGTAGCTGGTGTGTACAGAAATAACATTAGCACGGAGCTTCTTTAGAAATAACTCCTGGATGAATATCACGATAGCAGCAATATTTGTCCTCATAAAACAAAAACACAGCAAACGTGTTCCTGTTACATGCCTTCGATGCAAAAAGCATGTTCCTGAGTCAATGCCATTAGTACATGTCAACAATACTGCAAGTATATTAAGATTAATAAATCAAAACAATATTTAGACTGACATACAGCAAATCAGAATCTCAAGTTCACATACACGAATTCTATTTATCTCTAAACTCGTTTTCGACTATAAATAAGGACTCGTTTACAGAATTACCATTTTCTGTCAACAGACCCCCAGATTTTACTGCCCCTATCTAACATTATAAAATCTTCCGCGAATAAACATTTTATACGCCACAGTCCGTCAAATCCAAGCTCGAATCCATCCATCAGGGCCCTGTCGATACTCGTTTTTAACGTATTCCCCTTTGGAAACGTTTTACGAAACGTCAGCCAGCTGTTGGTTGTAATTAAACGGTTCTGCCGAGCAGTAATGAATGAAAGACACGTGTCGGACTACGGTGGTGGTCGCGTTGAATACTGAATCAGCCTAGGTCTGGCGAGAGAGCAGTCGTTATCGCGATCGTGGCGATGAAAAGCATCTAAACTGTTGCGCTTGCAGAGACGCGAGCCTGGAGTAGCTTTTCCATCATTTTCCGCGTTTTCCAGGAGCGCAGACTGCGTCATCTTTTTAGGTATACCGAGTCTAGCGCGTGTCACGATCGATAAACATCGAAGTGGAAACGCATCGGTGAGCTATCGCAACATTTCCGTGAACGCGCGTTAATTAACTCCTAATTAGGGTTGCTGGGCGACAACTGTGACTGAGTCGGTCGTTTCGCGCCGAAGTTTCCTCATTAACAGCCGATGCAGCATTTGAAAGCTTGAAGGTCGCGAAAAGCGAAGAGTCCCGCACGTGGATTCTTAACGAGAGTGAAACGGTGGAAGACGCTTGAAATTAGCGTAACTCTGTAATTATGCATGCATGAGAAATCATTGCTTCGCCCCCGTGTATTTGTTAATCGAGATGGAAAGTTTTCTCGTTACCTTGGAGACAAGCTGAAAGTGTATGGATTGTTTACCAGTCTCCTCGAGCGATCTCTGGATTTCCTCTTGTATTTCCTCTATATTTCTAGCTTCTCGCCTCTTATATTCACAGCTTCCTCCCCTGATTCGTTTTCTTTTTTCTTCTTTTTCTCGTCTCTTCATTTCAAGGAGAACGCATTCGAACAATATTGAGCATAAAGAGTCGTCGAGGAAGTTTCAAAAGCCAGAATTCATTACGAATCGGAATTAAATCTTTGATACAGCCGAGGAACAGTCTCTCCATTCGGCTAAACGGAATTGCCTCCTTTCTCCACGCAGAATGCGGCTGATTACGCGATGGAGTTGATTTATCGTCAACCCTTTGAACGAGGGATGGACTTGTTATCGTGCTTTCTTTCAGTCGATGCTCCAGTTTCCTCGTACGCGGAGGAGCCGAGGCAGTCGCCTTGGGGCTCGAGCCAAGCGCAGACAGTGATCGCTGCGAGTGTGAACTTAATTAATTCCCGATTAGCGGGTAATCGTGTATCCGTGCCAGTCGCGATCGATACACCGCAAACTCGAAGCGCGGCGTATCTGCAAGCCAAATCTCTCTTCTCTGCAAAGGTCAATCTTGAGCGAGCGGCGATTTGCATCCGAAAATTCGGCCCCTGTCCTTCGCGAAGAGCGCCGATACCTTCGGGCCAGAGTGTAATCGATGGGCAATGCTCTCGTTGGAATCTCGTTGCAGCCATGCATATTGTAAATATGCTAATGAGTTTACATTAATAATTAACTCGTTTCGCGGATAATCTGGTTAAATATTGCGCAATGGTTTCACCTTTGCGCAACGCTGCTTGGGGATTAATTATGGTGAAATATTTCTGGGAACAGTTGGTCTGTTTTTAGTGAAATTTTCCTGAAATTCTGTGGTTGAAATTTCCTGTACAATTTCCTGGGATTGGAATATATCAGGAATTATCTATAAAATAATCCCTAAAGTACAGCCGAGAAACTAAGTACCATTCCGCCTACATCAGAAAGGCAAAATCCCGCCAAAGTACTCGAAATACTTGGAACATGAAATGCCCCGCCAGAATATCCGCTCATTTACGTACCTTTCAGCTAATAACCTTCGACATTTTCAAAGCAAAGTCAACCACTTTATCAAAACCCCATTATAAGAGGACTCAGATAACTCTGTTACCGAGATGCACAGATGCGTGCATTCCTCGTATTCTCGGCAAAGTACTCCACAAATCTCCCGCGTTCGCTTTAATCGGCTCGTTAATTCCACTCGTAGTTCCTTTCGCGAGCATCGGATTATCCGCTTAGCGTGGGCTCCTAATGGCAGCGCGAAACAACGGAATATCACGTTAAACTGAAATTTTCCTCTCATTCCTGTGATCCAGAAACCAGAGGTAGAAACTTCCCAAGGTCTTGCGTTTCCCCCCTCGTTCTCTTTTCCCGCAGACCGACCCCTCTCGCGGTTTCCTCTCTTTGGACTCGTCCACAGCGGTGTGGAAAGCAAACACCGAGCGTGTCCCAGTTTCCGTGGCCGATATAGCACTGGGCGCTGGGAGAGAGACGATTTTTGCAGCGGTCAGCCGCTGTTCGCTCGCGCCGACCGGCTAGTGACAGGTGTCTGCTCGGCGAATAAAAGCCCGCCCCCTCACCCTCGGCTCACCCTCGGCTCAGCCTGGAAACCGCGCAGCAGGTCGGCCAGGTGATCACCTTGAACTTGAAATTCGCCGCTCGCGCACCGGCTGCGTCCCGTTTAGTCTAGTTATTGTGCTCCCCGCGATGCTCGTTATCGCCAGTTCGTTTGACGTTAATTAAATCCCTCGAAACGGGGGCCGAGCCAACCGTGACACGGGGATTGGAATTCGAGAACGTTATAGGAGGAAAATAGGGGATGCGCGGCGCTTGGATCAGCGCGCGCGCTAAACTTCACCGAGGTCGGCACCGACGCCGCGCGTTTCAAGGTGAAACACGCTAACAGGATTTCGATGAAACGTTTCCGCCAGACCCGCGTTTATCGAGGGATAAACGTACGCGGAACTTTCAATGAAAAGGGCAGGAGGCGCGAGAGGGAGGGAAAGAGGATCGGCGAATTGGGAAACGGGCACAAGGACGACTATTTTTCTGATATTCTCTTATCCGTGCTCTTGCTTGCGCGAGGAATTCGAGGATGTCTAGAATTATCGCTGGACAGTCGCTGTTTTTGAGTATTTTTAGTCGCGCTTGCGTCAGAGGGTGTATTTGTGAGGTAGTATTTCAAAGAGTCTGTCGAGGGATGATCAATTGATCATTTCTACTGGAGTTGGATTCTTTGGTGTCTGTACCTAGGTATAATGAATTTTATTTTCCATTAGTACACTTCGGGTTTCGTTAGTGATACCTTCTTGGAAAATAAATCGATAGAATTGTCAGAAATTGTAGGGGGTTTGAGACTTCATAATTGAAACGATATGTGTCTGCTTTAGTTTATTCTACTATCTCAATCTAACACTGCAGCGTCTGCCTTAGCTACTACATGCCACAGTAGAATAAGTCCCGATTAAGTCAGACAGCACTTAGAATTTCCGACGCTTATCGAACACTCTACATAGATCCATGACTTTCACTTCTCTAACACTCTGAATTAGAAAATACTAAACCCCTAATATTCTTTAATCTATTTAGAGCTATCTACGCCTCCACTTAAAACTCAACCGCGTTTAAAAAGATCTCGTGTAATACATTTCCCCTCGATTAGTAAAACCCTCAACGCTAAACGTGTTAATAAAGCTCAGTAGCGAATTTGCATAAAAAGCAGCCCGTCACGCCATCCTTGTTCCAATTCTAAGAACTCCGGGCGTAGTCCAGCAACCGACTTTAAAAGGAAGTGCACGTTTCTCGGGAAAGTCTAATCGAAGAAAATATACCTCTGGGTCATTCCATTTCCATTCGCGGCATTATAACCGATCCAGTACGAACACGAAAGGTGGCTATCAAAAACTTTTCTCGCGAAGTTTTATGCATGAAGCGGGATAATAAAAGTGCACCGGAAATTCGG
This sequence comes from Calliopsis andreniformis, assembly GCF_051401765.1. NCBI lineage: Eukaryota > Metazoa > Arthropoda > Insecta > Hymenoptera > Andrenidae > Calliopsis > Calliopsis andreniformis. The sequence goes on along the minus strand of NC_135067.1, from coordinate 19,164,854 downwards.
CAGAAACGGGAAGAAAAGAAAAGGGAAACGAGGACGAGCAAACACAGGCACGCCAGGTATCGATCGATCGGTGAAATTGCCTCGATCTACGAGGTCTCGTGAGGACGAAATAAAGGTAGGGAATTGGCGAGCAATACGTTTCCTAACACTACTCGACCGCCAACTAACCGGCGCAAACATCCACCCTGTTTCATAGCTTGGAGCTGGCCATAGACCACTTTAACCGCTATCGTCACCTGCACACGTTCCAAACCATGCTAGATATCCACGCGTCGCATATCTCCACACGCGTCTGACCAACATGGGCTTTACTACTTTCCCAGCCACGGTGCACGTGACCCTATACACGTTCTGGGGCATTTGAAGTTTCCGCGGGAAACAAACATTTGGGGTTCCAGGAGATCTAAACTAGAACTATTCATGCGAACTTCCGCGAATCGGTTTCCTACAATTGTACACATAAATACTATTTAGCCTAGTTTACGCAAATATCCCATGGAGAGTGAACAGGTGCGAAATGATTCATTTGTGAGCCATGCTGATGAAAACCAGTGCTACATCGTCTGAAGTTCAGAGATTAGCTATTTCTACTCCCGTATGCTGCACTTTGCATGAATAAAAGACCACGTGCATAAGGAAACAAAGGTACTTAAGGGGCACAAGTAATAGCAAGTAGCTCTTTGGTATAGTTGGTGCAACAGATATACATAGCCAAGATGAAAGAGCTGGAAGGGCTAAAATCGATAACGTTGTTGAGTGGCTTGGCGACAAGTCAAGAGTCCATGCGTTCAGCGTACTTTATAGACTTCAATAAAGAAATTACGTCGATGAACATAGTTCAGTGAACATAGCTCTGTAAGGAAATAGGCTTCTACATTGAAGAATATCGTTTTACAATCTACTTGAGTGGGCTTCTGACACTTGACATTTCTTTATCAGTAGAATAGATCAAAGATTCAACTTTCTAATATTAATTCATATCTCCTAATTACTACTACTCAGTTATTAAACCAGAAATTTGAAACTCTCCATCTCTGTCATTGCTAAAGAGAAAGGTAATATATCCTCTCAAGTCCGAGTTAAGTCGATCACCAATTATTTTCCCTCGACATTGAGAAATAGTTAGATCTTCCTTCAGAATGTAACACATGTTCCGCGTTAAAGGTATCAGGGATCATCCTGTGTGAACTAGAACACGGTGAATGTAATTGAATCCCATGGAGTCGGTGAGACGGTCCCGAAGCAAATTGTCTTAGCTCGGGAAGATCGATCTTCCGATTGTTAATTTAGATTACATCAATTATCCGCCGACTCGCGTGGTAAGACGTTCCACGAGCTGTGTATCACGCCTCAGGCATTAACGTCGCTCCCATAGACGCGTTTAAGTGCATTGTGCGCCTGCAATTGCTGGATGCATGCTAAACGTCACGACGGTTCCTCGTGCACCGACTTCTGGGAGTCGAAATTGCGATGCCTGTGGACGGAAGCGTCTGCTATTCAACGAGATTATGAACTTCCTATTTCCGGCTGTCTCTGGCTGGAACAAACCACTCATGCAACTACTTTCGCGTAATCGACTTAAGAAAATAATTTGAACGACATTACTTCTAACCAAGGAAACTATAACTATTCTCTGTGATGGATGAGTTTGGAGCTACCAGCTTCCAAACTTCAAGGAGTCCATCTATTTTACATAGGTAAATCTGCCTAGTTCTAGACAGTATCGCGTAGTTTCCTTTTATTTCAGTCCCCCTAAGCTCATCGCCATTCCCCCAGCTTAAGCTCCAACTTCAAAAGCGTCCCTCTACTTTCATTGGCGAGAATCAAGCAAAAGCGCGCGTTTAAGTAAAACGAGTCGAGCACAGGCGAGGCTCGTATTTAAAAGATTTAATCCCAATTTGTCAGGTAAACATCCTTCGTGAAAAGAACGCGTGACAAAGAAACACGTAGCAGAGAAACACCTGAAACGCCTCCCTCGAGGCAGCACAATGCTACTTTCGACTCGACGAGTCTACAAACGTACTGACGCGCGTTAGGGACGCGTTTGCACGCTATTCTAGCCCGTAAACTACTCGCGGACCGTAACTCGGTTCGAAGTGCCGTGAGCGTTGTGCTCCCAAGTTACAAAGCAGTTGAGCAGGTAGTCGAAGCGTCTCGAAGGCCCTGCTGAAAGAGACGTCGGGATGGGTGGAACTGCAAGATACTTAGTCGGCACCTTGACGAACCTACCAACCACTGAGAGGAGAAGATGAAGGGAGTTGGGCCGATGACGTCACGCGACAGTCATCTGGGTCAGGACAGGCTGTGACCCAGATAGACGGGGGCAGAGCTCCCCCTCGACCGCATACGCGCTTACGCAAGTTTTGCATGCCACTCTTCGGGGATGCACTCGTGCAGAGGTCCACCGAGGGGAGCTGAGATTTCGCTGTTCTCCCGACAGGAAATTGAATTCACGGAATTCCTTTGAGCCGTTCTCTTTGTGTCGTATCACGCTACGTCCGCCCGCGCTCTCTGACTTTCAACGTTCTCTCGCTGATTCGCGGCTCGTTTGTGGCCACTGCGTGATTTATAACGTGTATGCATTATAGTCTCGCCTTTGCCGACGAGTTAATTACCTTCGGCTGCTTTGCGCATCATTTTGATGGGAAACGGGTCGAGTTTCGCTCGTGATCGATACTGAAGGCTCTTTTGTTTCTTTGTGGTTTTGGTAGATTCTGCGATTCAGTGCGGGAGATTTGTTTGTGTGGTAAACATCTATTTCAAAGATGACACGAAAATGCAGTTTTTTAGGTACATCATGAAACAATTCAGTAAGCACATTTGTGGAAATTTTACTGACTGGACTTTGAAAACCGAAAATATACTAACGAAAATTCTAAAAAAATATTTTTTCAAGTTGTATCAATTTTTGACTATAAATAACCACTTTCAAGCCTCTCGAACAGCCTGCATTCGCATAGGAGATTCCCAGGAATAGCCTGCAAATAACCAGCTCTCGATTCGGGACGCTTGCTCGGAGCTAACAAGAGGTCCGATGATCGAGGAAGGCTGTTGGCCGATTCGTTGAATCATCGATTCCCCAATCCAGTGGGCGTAATCTTGACGTGTTCTCCTCGAGGCGATTCGCCGTGTTTTACAGTGGTGCGGTCATCGATTCGTCCTCGACCGAGTCGAGGGTGCCTTCGATCGCTCTTCTCTCGTCCCTCCCTTTTATCGCGAGCTGTTCCTTCGTTTCACCCTCTATTTTCGCGCGCCTCGTTTCCCCAGCAGCGACAATTTATTGGAACGCAGTCCGTTTCCCTTATAGAATGGGAGCAAGGGTTAGCCTCTAGTTAGAGCGAGTGCAAAAGTTTCCAAAGGCGTTACATCCCCTTTCTTTTCTTTTCCTCCTTGTCGACCGAACTCCTTCGCGCTTCACACCATTGTAGAAAAACTTTAATGCAGACTCTTGGAAGAGGAGGCTCTTTTCCTCAGAGTGACAAGTAAAACAGGTATCCAAAGTTGGTTCACGCGTTTCCATCGGCCAGAAGTTCTCACTCATTTCGGGGTAGCGCGTTCATTAAAATGGAGCGGCCGTCGCCAATTAGCCCTCCCGGGATAAAAATTCTCTTGATTACGCCGTTGCTTTTCCACCCTCCTTGGTCGCTCATTAAACGTTCCAATTAGAAGGGAGGCGTGTCGCGCGACTGCCAGCTGCTTGTTTGCCTTGAAGCCTTCGAGCCTGATCTGATATCCGGGAAGTCGAGCAATGGAATTAGAACAATTGGAGAACCTTCGGAGTCCGTAACAAGTGTTTTCTCCGTGGATGTTCAAGGCCGTCGGAGAGCATCATTGATTTCTGTTCGCTTGTGTTATTCTTTGCGATGCTCCTGTGACGCTGAATTGATTTCTTTTAACACTTTAATTATTGGATTTGCTCAAGCGCACTTGAAAGTAAAAGAAATATAAGTTGTTATAAAAATTGCTGTTAGAAAGCAGTAAATGTGAAACTTAGAAATGATACAGATGAAAGAAAAGTACACTACAGTAATTATTACTAGAAATTACTAGAAATATTACTTCGAAATATTACTAGAAATGACTACTGTCAGTCGGAGCTGTGGATCACTGTATATTCGATACATATTTCAAGCTCAGTAAAACCAATCTTAGTTTTCTAATGGGGTCGCTACCCCTACGAATACAGTTTACATCGAACCGATCTATTCACCAAGAAACCAACAATCAATATCAAAAGAAAAGAACATCCCCAGCCTAATTGGTCCTCCCTCAAGAAACCAACCACCCCCAGGCTCACAATTCACTGCAGTACATTCAGCTTTAGAAGACGAAGCATACCAGACGGAGCAATTTAAAGTATATTTATATCAAGCACTGAGGAGCTCAAGCCCCGAAAGGAGATACGATACTGAGGGCTATATCTCTTCCAGCGAGACGAAAGTTTCTCCATAAACGTGAGCCCCTTGCTTAACTACTTCCCGTGAGTCTCGTCTACCTATAATTACAAGCCACAAACTGCATGTCCTTGCAACGATCAGACAGCAGGGGTGGCGGCTCCTAATAACTTCGAAATGTATCACACCACTAAAACCAATGATAGGATCGCTACTCGCAATTTTATTTCGGCCTTGAAATGTTCGTGTCGCGGAATCGAAAAGAAAGATTCGCTTAAAGCCCCTGGCTCGTGGACTTGCAAATAAATATTCAACTGCCCCAATGAATTTATGCAGCGGGGGTGGCAAACAAACCATATTGCAAGATATTGCCAGGGGGTGGTCGAAGATTTCAACACAGTATGCGTGCAATCGTATAAGAGTTATAAGGAAATGAGGCCGCCACGAGAAAACTGGGTCATCTTATTAGGACGACCACGAAGTTTTCAAACCGGAAAAGGATATTTTCTCTGGAAACTCGTTTAAGTGGACCCTGAGAAACACGGAAGGTAGACGCAGCTCACGGAGAAAGTGGAATTAACATTTTCTCTTTCGTTTCCTGATAATAAACTTGGAGATCAACCTAAGCTTTGACTCCATCTCGAATTTTGATTCGACGCAGAAACTTGCAGAGAGAGTCCTGAGACACTTGCAAGACTTGGAAGGCTTGGAAGGCTTCCCAAGGTGACACGTTTCCGCCTCCTGTAAACTCACTTCCTGTACCATGTACAGAAATACACAGACACCATACATGCAATTCTACAAGTGCTTCCACTGAAGCTCGCGTGTCTGAGGACTAAAAGCACTCACTTCCCGTATTTTCTACGATGTACCTAGATGCTATCGAACACTCCACTAAATTACACAATGTAAATGACATCGCAGTACTTCCCTATATATTATCCACATTGCTCAACAATTCCACGCGTTGGAGAAGACTTTCACCCCCATGTGGACATCAATAACCAACACTCAATTGGAAATATTGTCTACAAACGCTTCTGATAAGCAAACCTAAGGCATTAGTCGAATTAAAAAAAGCTCTTAACCAGAGATATATTTGCAGAACTGAAGATATGCAAAAAATTTAGACAAATTACATTGGCGAATAACGCGTTAATGCGTATCTCCGGTGGTTCCAAGTACCACTAATAACTAGTAAAATATTCGTGCTCCGTGTCGCACGGAATCCATTAGAGTCGACTTCCTCTCATTTCCCGTGACAGTCCCTCGCCACGCGAGGGTATTTCCCGACCACCGGAAGGAGGGCGATTTTTTCCTTCCCCTGCTGTCACGGAAGAGGCAGTGGAGGCTGGTTCTCGACGGGGCTACCGACCCGGAATGACGCGGAACAAGGACGCAACGAGGGTGGAAGAGTCGTGGAGACACACGGGAACTCGTAGTGCATTGAACGCGACGCATGCACATCGGTGTGCAAAGTTGCTGTACCGAGGCGATTCACCGCCGAAAGTTCCGCTGAATTGGAAGAGTAATCGAGTTTCCGTGCTGGGATAATGGCTGGTCGATGACACTAACGATGCCAGCCGATGCAATTCCTCGGGATGCATTCTGCGCTGCCGGACAGAATTAATTTGACGTTCAAAAGCGTCAAATGGTGTCCTGCGTCCTCCATTAAGAGGGCTTTAAGACTTCTAACGAGACTTTCCCCGTTTATTAAATAATAATAATGAGAAGAATATGAATAACAGAAGTTGCCTCCATTTCGAGCAGTGACTCTTTGGGTTCGACCAGAGATAGAAGGTAAAAAATATCTATAGGAAGATCCTCTCTTTTTCCTTCTCCGCAGGGGAAGGTCGTCAACGTTGGGGAAGCTACCCCTTTTCCACATAGGTTGCCTTTCGTGCCAGGGTCACGAGAAAGCATCGTATCCTGTCGGCATTTCCCGTTCATTGTCCGCCACCTTTTTCCTCCACCCTTGTCCACTACCCTTCCTTCTTTTTCGACGCTCTCTGTCTCTCATGACACAGCGGTTCGAACGAGGTTAAACTGGGAGCTAGGTCGAACCGCGGATCTTTGACGATCAATGGACATGGATTGCGCGGAACTCGGATTAATAACGAGTTCCTCGAGGTAGCTAGAATGCCTCTGCGTTCTGCACGGAGAAGTTATTCGGAATTGCGAACATTTCTGTTTATTAAATATATGTAGTCTTCAGTTTTCAGTTATAGGCGAACTCTGGGGCTGGTTGTTAAGTAAAGATGAAGTATCGTTTGGCGAATGTGGTATGTAGTTAGATGACTTTGTGTTCAGGGACTTTGGTAATGGTCGAGTGTTGTAAATGGGAGATGGTATTACAGCGTCGCGTTACAGTGTCGAGATCGATGTTGACGTGGAATCGATTTCACCAGCCTCGGTTTCTTGTCTGCTGAATATCTTTAGAATGTATCCAGGGTGTCGTGTACATGCTGGAGTCGTGTTCACAGTTAAACGATTATTTTATCAGAAGCCTCTTCGTACTGACGCTTTACGAGATAAGGGAATGTACCGTGTCTTCGCTTAAAAGACCTATATTGCGGCACAAACTATACCGCAGACATTCCCCCTTGCTATTGTCCACATTACGGGACGACCCTTAACTACTCTCTGATCGTGTCCGTCACTATAGTTTGCAACTAGAGCTATATTCATCTAGCAACTATTCTCTGGTCTTTACCGCCTCTATAGAGTTGCCTTCGTTAGTCAAGAAATTGCAACATTGTTCTTAAAAGCTTCATTCATGCTACTTGCAATATTAGCTCCACTGTCAAATTAAGGTCTTCAGCAATTCTGATGATCACTGCGCTGGAATTAATATCCCTATTGCTAATAGGATCTGAATGATGAATAAGTCACAATTGCTGTCAGAAAGGCTTCGAATTTCGAATATAATAGTCTGAGAGTGACCAGATTAATTTCGTTTCTTCTCATAGTCTTTCTCGGAAAGAATAAAAAGCTTTTACTTAACGTGGCTATTCTAAAACGCACAAAAAGGGAATTGTAACCCTCCTTTTACAGAATACCACCCTATCACATTTCAACTTGAACGTTTCATCACAGTTACCCACATAAAGACCTCCAGTTAGCAAAACTGCATAGTTCAAACAAAAGAACATTCTATGGGGACATTGAGTATCCATAGTGGAATAAAATAGCAGCAAGTTATGAAACAATTCGTGAAGCAAGCACGTAGGGTCGTTTTATTATTGATACAATTCAACGTTCGTAGGTGTTATACCCTCGGTGCGCGAAGTCATTGATTTTTCTATTGGTGAACCGGCGTCCGACCATAGACGGTCTATACTACTGATGCATTTTCCCCTTCGGCGTCGCCCCGTCTTCGAGGCGCGATTAATTCAATTTCGCATAATTGCGCGGAGTATTGTCGAGTCCAATCGTAGAGTTTCCTCGTCGAGCCTGATTACAGAAGTTGTTGCACGGCTGGCGTCCCAATTCGGGGAGGAGCGACCGAAACTCGTGGAAAGCTGGCCGTTGCACGTTCAACGAATTTTATTTACCCAACTACGACGCAACTTTGCCCTGTGATCCACTTTGACTTCTATTAATGACTAGCAATGCGTTCTGTCCCATTAGAGATTTCTTCGTCCCAGGAGTAACGAGTCGAATAATCGAAAATCAGTTCGGTCGTAGGTAGGTGTCTCTATTTTAAACGAAGCGAAAATAAAGTAGAACTCGAGTTAATCAATTCGAGTCTCCTGAAGGAGAATCCTACGAGGCTATAATAAAACTTCATTCAGTTATTCACGAGGTCTTCTGGTGACGAGGATCTTAAGACATGAACGTAATTACGACTCACTGAGATGTAAAGCGTTTCTGATACGAGTAATTTTATTCTCGAAGCTGCAGCTGCGTTGCTCGTAGCGATTGTTAAGAAACTATGCCATTCGCAGACGTCTACCGAGAATACAGTAAGAAAATTATCGAAAGTAGATCGCGAGGAAACTGGTCACCGTAGGATAAGGCGTGCAGTATAATTCTAGTATCTAACGACGACATAGAAAAGCAGAATGTCAGCACGATAGAGAGATAAGGAACGTCACGGCGCTTAGTCGTCCCTTGGGACGAGCAGAAAATCGTAAATGGCGGCTCTCTATCAGCAACACGGATATTACGTCAGGGACCAGGCACCGCCATCTCTTTGGCACTTGGTTCACGGATCAATAGGCCTCTTCTTCTCGGAAACGTCTCTCGTCACCGATCGCTCCGCGAGAATACTCCCCGCTGTCGTTTAACTGTTCTCCACTGGAGACCCGTTCTCGAGCGTCGCGACGCTCTCATGGGCGCATTTCCTATCGAAAATACAGTTTAGAACCCTGTACGTGCCGTCTGGACTCGTCGAACCTCCGGTGCGCTACCCTTCGCCGATATTCCTTCGAAATTTACAAGGCTCGTGCAATCGAACGAAGTTTCAGCCGTCGCGTCTGATAGAATCGCGTTTTGGAGGAGGAGGAGGAGGAGCTATCGGCTGGGAATTTTTCAGGACTTCCCCACGTGCCACCAGAGCCAGGGGGTTGGTTCAGGGGGGACCTTTTTTACCGTGGCACGCTGGTGAACGTTCCCCCGACGATCGCCAACTTTTATAGCGCGAATCTGCATATAGTAATTTAACTCGGACAGGGTTCAAATGAAACGTCCCGAAAGTTCAGGCGAGAAGTCGGACAGAGCCCGTCACGGATCAATAAGTTCCTCGTTCTGCCGCGGAACTTTTCGTTCCGTCCTCTTCTCTCGTGCCTCTCTCGCCTCTTCTAGACGCCCTCAAAATTTATCCTTTCGCCGTCGGTTTTTATCGCGTCCCACGCTCGGGAAAGGGATATTTTAACGGGTTACAGGAACGCCGTGTAAAAACATCGGACGTAAAATGATTAAAGGTGGTCTGGTAATGCGGCGAGTCCATTACTGTCAAGGCTTGTGTGGATCAATAGCGGCTTTTACTCGTGAAAGTCTTTCGCTGTTAATCGGTTCGCAGGAATTCTTTTCTCGTGATAGCTTGCTCGCCTTTCGAACGAAAATAGCGATCAAAAATAGATGTAGGTAGTCTTCTCCAGAGGAATTTTATTTTCGAACGGTTGTTCAATATTTGCTTGGAGCTTTTTTCGGCAAATAGGTGTTCGATGTTTTTTGAACTTCTGCTGAATCATTTGTCTGAATATAGAGAGGATAGTAGCGGTTTCTCATACTATGTAATCGAATTTTGTGTAGAGCTGCTCGAGTGTATCGACCGCGAGAGATTGAAGGAAAATATCGTTCGAGGCAGAGGGTATGGATGATAAATCGTCGAGCATTTCCCTCTGTGTCTGAGTATCGTACCTGCACGAAAGACAAGACCAGAGGGGATGTCTATTTTCATAGCGGAGGATCGAGACGGTTGTTAGTATTTCATATGGCACGCAATTGCGCTGCTGACGTCTCATAATTCACCCTGTCGAAAGTCAACTTTGTAGTTGGTTCGTGGACGTCCTCCCATACACCTCGTCGAAAATTCCGCGTCGAAGGGGCGTAGACCCGACATTGACGATGTAAATTATTTTCCTGTAGAGTCGAAGTGTACCCGTGTTTGGCTGGTCCAGGCACTCGCAACGACTCTGGCTTTACATTTGAGGAAGCGTGGGCATAAAAGTCATGTCATAGCATTGTCCTTTGAATACAAAAGCTCTTCTTACTCTTGTCTCACTTCCTGCTGTCGTCACTTTGCATGCTCCGTCTCAACTTCAATTTCTGAAGTCACTTTGCAGCTGAGACATTTGTTTGCATTGAATGACGATCAGCTGATTAATAGTAAGAGATAAAAATGACAAGTTTTATAAATTATTCCAAGTAGTCATAATTACTTGCATAAAAAATTTAAAAAGTTCTGCTTAAATCCGAGGGAAAATAGTTGACTTGTAGATTAAGGAACACTCATTTTTCGCGAATACAAGAGAGGCTGACTTAATCCAGAAAATAATATTGCATCTGTCAGAAATCACAGAAAGTTCCACTTAAAAGAAATAAGAAATGTTAGAATAACCATCAAAGGGGGTGGTATTTGTGTCAGTCGGGCTAAGCTCGAGTGCCAGGAAATATCAAAGTGCTCCACATTTTCTCCGGATATTATGCAATACCAAAAAAAGGAAAATCGTTTTACTGATACATTCGCAAGGGTACATATTACGTAAAGGGTGGCCCAATAGATTAACAGTTCGAAGAATGGGAAATAGGTCGTTACGCATCTGTAGCGGAATTCAATAGCCGAGAGCTTTCGGGTGAAGGTCAGAGGGATTGTTCGAAGAGCCAGCTCGCGAGCCCTTGCGCTACATCCTAATGTATTTCCATGCACGGCAATTAGAGTTAGCTGTAATCACCCCCTATCAATCTCCCTCTTGATCCGCCCCGCCTGCGTCGTTACCATCGCTTCAGGGTTGCGCGCCTCGGGTAAACGAGTTCATCCACCAACCCCCATTTACCTTCTCGATCTTTAAAAACCCTTCTCTTCGAAACTTTAGAAACATTAATTTCTGTTTTCGAGGGGTCCCTCCACTCTGGGGAAATTGCTGTAAATGTCACTGGGAGGCGGCTGAGCGGCTGAAATATGAGACATGTTCCGCAAGGGAGGGAGTATCGATTGTTCGGATTCGCGTTTGCCAAGTCACGATGTAACCCGAATTCTCCCCCGGCTAATAACTATCGCGGCGATTTACCCGTGCGAGGAGAGAAACGGAGGAATAGTAAGAGAGACTCCCACGTATTCCCTACGAACGTGACTCCGTCTTTGTTTCACGACTGCTGAACTTTTCCAGCACACGTTTCACGTCTTCGTGTCGCTTCATTTCACTGGAAATTAGGTCGATGCTCCAGCGACAGACACTGGAAACGCCACGTTGCTGCTCATGATCAGCGAGCTTTTTTTAACGACGATTCCACCGCGACTCGATCCGTAAAAACACGCCAGCTGACGGCTGTCTCGATATCGAGAGTCGCGTGGCAGGCGTCGAAACGATCCACAAAAAAGAACGGTCAATTGAGAGGCTGTCGATGGCGGAGGTGAATGGACGCCGAGTGGTGGGAATCTTATCGAAATAAGGACTCTTGCTCGGTAAAATAAATAAAAGTGGATCGCTTCAACTGCGGTTTAATCGACTACTGATAAGGGGTAATAAGATAGTAGACGGGAAATGTACTTCCAATGATCGCATTCTTCCGACAATTTGACGCCTTTCTCAAGAAGATTGCGGAAATTTCTATGGATCTTAGAAATTTTATAGTTGAAGAGAATCGAGGTTGTCCAATGATCTATGAAATTGTACGAGCTTTCGTTAAAAGCGTTTTGTTCTTCGGTGGAAGGGCTTGGTAGTTCAGAATCCATTTGAAGCTTAATTCATTGGCGTTACAACAGTGGAAATGGGTAGGCTAAGGTGTTGCGTGCGGAGTTAGGTTACAATGAACATTTTCTCAAGGGCCAACGTGACGTTTATCGTGTTTTTTATTATTATTAGTCTGATAGTTAGATACAGATAATTAGCAAACTGTATTTTCTATTAATAGTAAATATACCAGGGATACAGAATTATTTTCTTCAGCGAGATAAGGCAGAGGAAATAAATTCATGCAATTAATTACCCAGCGCCGTAATAAAGCCATTATTTCAGTACTTCTATCACCAACTCGATCTCAAGACCAAAGATCTACGATTCTGTAAAATATATCCAGATATCCACTAGTGCGTTTTAATAGCTCAGGAGATATCTCTGTCAGTCATTCACATTCCCACAGCCCAACCCCCACAACGCAATGCTCATCGTCTCACACCCCATTTGCGACTACATAACCCTGTACATCTTCATTAGACCAATTAATTTGGCTCGGCACCATTAATTGTCAAAATGCTCGCGTGAGACGGAAACCTCTGCGTAGGAAGATTCGTCGTTGTCCAACGACGCCCCATTCCCCCTTCTCTGCCACTTTAATCCCTGGGCGGTAATTCGAAACGACTTGGCACAGACAGGAATCCCCGCATTCGGGCCACGTTTCGCGACCCCCACGTGACCGTAATACCAGCCTCGAAGACGCTGCGCGCCCTTTCTCACGACCGCCTCGCGATTAAAATCATTTTTCCTCGAGAACGTCGGCTCTCGCGGAAAATCCGCTAAGATGCAAAATGAAATCGCCAGGTTGAATCTGCTAGAAAAGGTACGAGTATATCCTCGTCCTTCGATATCACGCCGACCAAAGGAAATTTCGAGAACAAGCGTCTCCCCCCCTTTCACGGTATTAAAGCGAAGAAATCCTTCATTCTGTCAGAGAATCGGGCGAGCTTAGTAAGAGAGGAGAGTCGTTGCTCGAAACGGGGAATCGCGGAGTTAATTAACTCGCAGAAGATTTTACTCCCCCGCCGAGAACGCAATCCTCGCTTTGTAGCGTGATAATCCCAAGAGCTTTAAAACGACTAGGTAATTAGCACACGGAGAATAATTACGCGTGGCGTCAATTGAGACGATACACGACGCGACGGGGGAGGCAGACGCGCTTTCCCAGACGAGGAAAAAGTTGGTCGTCAGGGTGGATCCCTCGAGCCATCGATCACTCGACAAAGTCAATCGCTCGTCACGATGTTATCTCGGTTTTTGCGAGCGTCGCGGAAGTTGTAACACCCCTTTTCGACATCCCTCTTCGAATCGAATTTCTCTTCGTTGTCGATAGAATTTCCACCGCCTCTACTGTAAAATAAATGAAACTTTTCGTCGCGTGCACACATTTTTCAGCGTGGCACAGTATTTCAAAATGGTTGTCTGCTCGCGAAAAAAATCAAGCAAAATTTCGACCATCTCTGGTGATTTAGTTTTTGGTATCGCTAAAATCCTAAATCCTTACACATACATTTTAAAAAAAAATTCATAGCAGCTGCAAATAGTTTCAATAGAATAGACCTCGACCTATTGGAGCATCTTGATCATATATCTAACCGACTTATCCCCAATGATTATACTTTTAAAGTAAAGTACATCTTTTCGCGACCAGGCAGCCATGGACTACAGTGCGTTGTATTCAATGCGAGCACAGGTACAGAAAGAAAGTTGTGCATTCCGCATTCCGTACGAATCGTCGTTCAAAGGACACCATTGAATCCCTCGTGGCTGCCATTTCGTTTCTCGGGTCACAGACTACCATCGATTTATCGAGTCCGATCCTTCAGACCGGAAGGTATTTTTCCAGCCTCCACATGTCGTTCGCCACTTCCGCAAGGGGTCGAAATCCTTCTATACATACGTCGATGGAGTCGACCGCTGAATGAAATTCGTGGCGACCACAGGGGGCGAGAGACCGTGGCGTACGCGAATAGAAGCCGGAATGAAATCGTCCAGCTGGAGATTAGTCCTGGATTCCCGTCTCGGGATCGAAACCCTCCAGAGTCACCAAGTGCCCTTTCATGTCCTCCGCTTATCTCCAGACCGATACGAGTTCACGTGTCACCGAGACTTCCGTGAATGCTGGAAGATCTGGCCCGACGATCCGACCCTTCGATCAAAATGATATCTAACTTTCTGCTGCCACGATATCGGGTAATTGGGACAGGACATCGTGTGACGAAAGGATTCTCGTGTCCTGAATTAGCGAATTGAGAGGTAGTATTATCTTGAGGAATCTGCGAGAGGAATATGCTTTCAGAATTGCGAGCTTCTGGAATAGTAAATATTTGTAGAGATATGTTGTTTTACTGACGAAGTTATTTTTAGTTATTTAGGTTGAAAATAGTAGCTTTAAGTATAGTGGGTAATGTATTTCATTCACGTGGTGATATTAATCTGAGAGGTTTCTAAGTAGAACACTCACTTTTTAATGGATCTTGATTAATTTGTGGAACTTGTCAAGCTAAATAGAGTCAGTAATCTTGAGACATTAATAACTAAGTTATTCCATATCGTGAAATCTCCCAGGAGTTTTAAGATTTAAAAATTATTAATATCTTTTGAAAAGCTCTCCTTCATTACTAAAGCTGTTTCTATTTCAATTAAATGACTAAAAAGCTTCTACCAACATTTTCTCTCCGCGTTTTTCCTCCCTTGGTTCTTGACTTATTGCAAAACCCTCGCTCGACCAATTGGCGAACAATAGTACACAGCTGTAATTTCGCGTATTGATCTAGGGGTTAGAAACTAATTCCCGAAATCGTAGTGTCATGTCGAAACGTCATCTGTGGTGTAAAACACCGCTGGTTCGTACGTGGGAATGGCCCGAGCCGCGACCTGGCATAATGGTGAAGTCATATATTCGCGTGACTAGCGGTTGTAAAAATTCGCCGGGGACGTATACACAATTGTAAACGAGTGACGTGCTCTCATCGACGTAGCAGTGGAACGAAAATAAACCGAGTTTTCTGGGCCACCAGTGTACAAATTCTTAGAAGTTGTACAGGGTGGACGAAATGTCCTTGCGCAAAGGAACACATCTCTTGAAAATAGAAAAAGGATATTGCGAATTTATGACACAAAATTTCCCCCAAAATGAGAGTAGCCAGACTATAGATATTCGTTTGCGAAGTCGCGTTACACGGAAACTTTCCCTCGGTGGGGAACAAAAACTCGTGAACTTTTAACGACGCCTCTCCGAGTTTTTAACTCTTAAAAGGGTTCAGGAATTCTTTCCTTCCGTCCGACGGTGGTCTCGCCATTTTCCACAATATTTTAACGCGAGGTTTTTGCCCCATTTTATGCCCGCCTTTTTCGTCAAAATCTCGCGGCACTTCTATCGATCTCCTCCCATTATACCTTAAAATGAAATTTCGACAAAGGAGAACCCTGATTCCATTCACCCCTTATTTCCAGTTCTACCCTGTACATCCCGCAGCAACTTCTGACCCGTTTCATTCGAGATGCAAACAGACCGTGCCACCCAGGGGAAAAACAACCAGCCAACCGGCTTCGTTCAATTAAACTTAACGCTCGCGCTCTAAGCAAACATTATAGGACAGCCACGCCCGTAAACCAACCCTGGGTGTTCATTTTTCCGATCGTGCCTCGTCAAAAATCTGTTACTAGTTTCTCCCTCGTCGGGGCTGATCGATCAATCCATCAGACGCTTACGTGCTTTTCATTCCGCGAATAAATTGCGTGGGGGAAATAATAACTAGCCTAGACACGCTTTTATGGAAAAGGGGAAAAAAGAGGTTAATGATGCTCGATACTGAAAAGAGTTTTCATCAATAGCAAAGGAACCTACTTCAACCTAAAAATTGCACAAGTTTAAAGAACTTTCTCTTCGCTAATTCCTCGGTCTATCACTGTACCTCACGCTGAAATATCGATTCCAGAGGAAAGTTTTGCAGTTAATGGCAAACGTTGTCGCCCCTGTGATGCGCTGTCTCCGCGAGGACGAGAACTTCGTTGACCCAAATAGAGGAGCGGCGATAATAAGGAGGCCCGCGTAGCCGAGGTTGAACCCTCTCGCCACACGATGCACCGTCTAGCGATATTAGCTTGATGCACGTGAAATATCGCTCCGTCGAAGTTTGAATTTCGCGGTTGGATAACGCGGCCGAGACGATACTTGATTGTCGATAGTTGTACAGAGCGTATTAAAGAGGAAGGGATCGCGAAGTCCAGAAGCTCGTTGACCCAAATACAGCGCGATAATAAGGGGCCTGGGTTATCCCGAGCTTAAGCTCTACCTGCCACAGGGCTCGCTGTCTTTAATCCTTTTAGATGCTTCGTATCCCCACGTGATCCCTGTACGTCCATTTTTCTTCGTTCTTGTCCCAGTCCTCGCCCATTTGTTTCGTTATACGTCCTCCAGGTTCCACGCTTATCCGCGTGCATTGCTCTCCATTGCTTTTGGTCTAAGTTCGCGTATTTAGAAGACAAATTATGATGATATAGTGTTGAGGGTGGAGGTGGGGTTGGATTTGGTGCTTGTGGGGCAAATGGAGAGGCTTTGATGTACGATTTCGGAGGCTTTGCCTTTGAGGAATTGAATGATACCAGGTTCAGGTTGAGTCTGGATTTCATATAGACCTTCTGCGATATTACAGTATCTTAATCCAGATATAGAATTATACGTCTCCTAGGTCCCTGAAATATTGAAAAACTTTAGATGAAAATATTTTTATAAATGGAGCAAAGTCTTACCAAATTTTCCAGTTCTTAGTCAGAGTCCACTTTCCATGAATCGATTCAGAATATAAGTCTACTGAAAGCCACTTTAATTTTAGAACTACCTATCTACCAATATAATTAGGATCTCATTGTAAATTGCACCCCGCGAATCCTAAACAATGGTGTTCTAATACCGTGTTCTGGACAGCCACCATAGAATTACCCTTTCAGCCCGCCCGAATGGTTCTGTAAATCTGACATAAGCGAAATTCATGTTCGCCCGATCAATACGATCTTAGTCGGCTGTGAGGTGAATGCAGCGACGGTATCGACAAAAATACGATAACGATCTAATTAACGGAGAGGTGAACGTACTGACGCGTCGCTCTCCAGCTATTTCCGTGGCCGCTGGCGCGACCATCGATGACACCGATAATTGCTCTCTATCTTCCCATCCTAAGCGACACTCGTCTCGTATCACCGCCAGCTGTTTCCTCTTTCTCTCTAATATGGAATTAATGGTATTACAGAGATTGGTCGCGGAGCTGAACAAAGAGCAGGAAGCGTTCATAGCGAACAAGCACACCGAAAAGGGAGAGGCGGTTGCACCATGGGTCGGTGCCCCGAACGAGGACGTTTTGCGGGAGGAGTGCTTGTCCCTTTCTACGGTGAGTAGATTCTTTTCTATTCCAAGACATTATCTATAATATATGCACTTCTCAGCTTTTATTTCAGAAAATATTATAAATCTGGTATCATAAGTTTAGGTAAGAGTAATGATGCCTTATAAGAGATTCAATTTGCTTTTTTATCGTCTCTTAGGATACAGCAATCCTTAAATCATAAAAACAGAGTAGAGATATTTAAATATCTTCGTTCAAATAATTCTAGCTTCGCTACACCTGCGAATTCTCTGAAAAATATAAAGGGTAGACGCAATTGGATTCTGTTACAAAGTGGGGTGAACGGAGGATAGAGGAAATTTACTGAAATACTCGAGACAGACTCCACTGTTGCGTAAAGCGATATGCTTGAGGATACGAGTCACCAACTGTCTGTTTCTTTACCAACCAAATAGTTTTACTCGTTCATCTCGATGTCCCAGGCCCTTAACTCTTTTACGCTATTCTATCCGTGGGTTAGTGGAGCTTTTAAACGCCGGCAGATAGGCGGCACGTAGTGGGTCAAGATTTCATAATCGTGTGTTTGTTCTTCGCGACAAAGAGGCAAAGTAAACGTATGTACCTTATCGCAAAAACGCGGCCTAAGTGCTGGCCAAGTGGCAGAGTGGCGTGAAATTACACTCACGTCGGGAACGAGTTAATGTGTGGGGATTCAAAAACTTAGGAAGACACCACACCCTGCTTTTATCCTTCCTATATACACGCAAGAGTGAATCAATAATTACTCAAGAGGCATAGACAATTTATTGAAACTATACTACAGGAATCATCGCCTAATAAACAAGCAAAGATAATGAGTCATCTCAAGTTTTCCAATTACTTTCTCTTTTCTTTCTGCGCCAAGACTCGAACTTCGTTGATGATTATATTTAGAGGATCACGGATCGTAATTAGCGATCGCAGAAGTTGTAATTGAATCCTCGAACCGTCACGGGTCATTTGTTACGCTAATCAGAAGGCAAGTGGATTGAACCGATTGTTCCGTAATTAGATCCCTCGAGCTGGGATGTCCCGTTCGGCAGAAATTTTTGTCCTCGATGTGCTCGAGCCAGATTGGTGTCATTTTCAATGAGCTCGCGCGAGAAGCTCCGTGTGACAAAATCGACAAGATTTTATTGTATATTTCATACGAAAATTATTTTCAGGACCAACGTAACTTCCTGAGGCCCCCACCCGAAGGTGTGGACTTCACATGGGACTTTGAGGCAGTGCAACCAATGGCCCAGGCTACTCTCGCTTTGGATCCGAATCTTCAGAATATGAGGTTCCAGCTGGTACCGAAAGTGTATGTAGTTTCATTCAGTTATTTTAATATCGAATATTTTTCTTCTCAACCCCTTCGCTGCAACATGGTTTTAACAGAAACACTGAATATTTTTAATGGAGAACCAAAAAAGCAGATGGTACTTAGGTTCGCAAATAAATTTCTGTTTCTTTTACATTACATACAGAGCACTATAAAATAACACACAGGAAAGCATAACTTCAAACGTGAATTGGCGAAAACATTTATCTCCAATTTACCCCTGAAGTTCCTTTCAAATATTCTGAAATTCCCTGTGCATTTTACATCAGCAGCGAAGGGGTGAATTAACGCAGTCCCTGAATTTAGAGTCAACCAGTAGTCCTGTTTCTGCCTAAAATCACAATTAGAGCCAAAACTTGAAATTCAGGAGACTAAAGGACTCCAAGTAGTCCATATCCTATTATAAATGCACGAAATTCGTCCTCGTATCTGCGAGTCAATTGATTACCGGTCTAAATTAAATCGGCTCGCGGTGGCCAAGCGTTAATTGGCAATCTCGAAACCGGTGTCTGATTACGGTAAATCGGAAGCCGCGTGCTCCTGTATCCGCTTGAAGTTCATATCGAGATTAATTCCCTGTCGCGCAGTATATCGGAAGAGAACTTCTGGCGGAATTACTTCTACCGGGTGTCGGTTCTCCGTCAAAGCCACGAGTTGAACGCGATGGCCAGCCAGGCGGAGAATAACCAGAACGCCAGCACCGCCGGATCCGTGGAACAATCAGAAGGTAACTCGACTTCCGTCCACACTTTTCATGCTTAGCCGACGTGTTTGCACGGCGCACTGGCCCACAGCCTCTTGCTCGACCCTTTTGACTTCAATTAAGGAGATACCTCGTTCATTTGGAGTACCGCGATTTTAGGAGAGGGACATTGTTTGAGGAGACAGTTTCATAAAGTCAAGCATCGTGATTAATAGAATGATTCAGGTTTCAGTTCGTGTTTTGAGTAGAGAAATTCAGAGACACTAGCTTTCGCGCGGAGTAGGCTCGCCGAGGCTATTTGGACTTTCAAATCTCCATGAAAATGAGAGACATTTGCATAGACAAATCTCGATTGTGTATAGCCAGCGGCTGGTAGATTAACTTCTTGACACTGGGGAATCTGTAGCTCGAGGAAATTTAGAATTTCGAGAGACAATTCAAAATTATTATTGTCATGTGTGTTTGAATGTTTTCCACTTCGAGAGCACTTGTATGTAGGAAAATAAATCCTGTCCTGATTTCCATAAAAAGGATCTATAAAAACACAAATTTTGTATGCAAGCATAAAAACATGCAGGCTATAAAAAGTTGCATCTCATCCCTCAGATTTATTTGAAAACATAAAAATCTCATATAAAATTACCAAGCATTCTCCATCCAATGAAGAAACAAAAAAAAAATAGAAAAAGATGCTAAGCTACCGTGAGAAAATTCAGCCAGTCGAAGTCACTGTCAAAGGGGTCGATCAGAGGATCACCAGTGCAACGTGCACGCACCTTTCGTTTGTTCTCTGGTGCTCGCTGTCTTTTAGTTTGCACTGCAGTTTCGAGCTGCTTGACTTTGAATCTCCTCGCTACCTTTATTCCTCTCATTCCATGGGGACGAAATCCTTTCGACCCTCGGTCTCGAAGCACGGCTCCATGTAAACGAGCTCCGAGAGCGAAACGTGAGGGGACATCGAAGAACGCAATCGAGAAGAGGAAACGTTTACCAGGAGTCGTGCTCCATCCATGCCTTTCACAACGTTCTCGAAGATGAGGATCTTCTTGCATGGCACATTTGAGAATTTCTTATGCGTCGTGTAGATTTCTCTATTCGTCGAGCTACCTGCAACGTACTGGTGGATCGAATTGATCAAACGCTGGCTGTTCACTGAACTCGAAACACCATTCACGATTTGAAGTGACGGTGATTGAGATATCTTATGTGGGATGATCGATAAGAAGTATTCTAGTTCATTTGTGAATTTCTGGTAAAAAATCTGATACTCGAACATTTGAGTGGGTGATGTCTGTGGTTCGGCAACCTTTTGAATATTTTTTAGATAAATTTTCTTCAACCCATTGTTGATCATCCTGTATAGTATCATATAAAGCCGAATTTGAACCGCGAAATAGATAAACGCTGAAGCAAAATTGCAGAATGCGGAACAGCGATAACGCAGGCCGCTGAAAATCAGGGAATGCCATGTTGGGAAATTATCGAGCCGTGGTTGATTAAAGTCGTGCTGCCTATTATCTCGTACACGACAGAATTCTAATTGCAGCGTTAATTCGAGGTGATACGATAATGCCTCCGACGAAATATTGATGCGCGTCCTGTGGAAAATCGACGCACCAGTACGTTGGAAAAAGTACGCTGTGGGCTTTCCACGCGAATCGTTAGTCACGTTCGGAGCTAAAACCGTGGAATCAGAAGGGGTTGAAGGGAGGGCGTGCAGGAGGCAGGCGCGGACAAACAATGGAATTTCCCTCGGAAGAGTTGAGCCGACGGGGATAAAACGAAATACGAGTCCTCGTGTCGGTGCTCGAAGGATCGAAGCGATCCTCGAAATACTGTCCGATTCATGAATCCTGAAAATGATTTTGCGAATAGCTAAGCCATCTGGAAGGCCTTTCACCCCTTCTGACTTCCATCGGCTGTGTCTCCGAGCATTGAACCGGTTTCCTTCTATCTCGCTAAATGAGAATTCGATCCCGGTAACTCGCTGCACTTCAACGAACTTGACTCCGAGTTTAATGAGTTCATGAAACGTTAACAGGTCGGTGACCGCTGAAGTCGTGCTTCAAGCGCGATGATTTTTATCGGGTTGGATTTGTCGAGCACTCGCTCTGGGTTGTCGGAAATTGTTCGAGCAATTTTGCAAAATAAATTTATAACCGAAGGTAAAGAAAAATTGAAGCGCTAGGTAGATGAGGTTGAGGAAATCGAATCATCTTTTTTGCGCGGAGTGAAAAGGACGGAAGAAAAGATTGAAAGGGAGATGATTATAGAACTTTATTCCAGACAGCATAAAGCATCCCTCTTTTGAATAAGTTACCATTGATTAATCTTTAAAAATTCTAGAAAGACAGAACTCTTTCATCGGAATATCAAGTTTTCTCTGCCACTCAATTCATATCAAACTTCCAGTAGACCTAAAGTCTACCTTGACTACACTCTCTCCAATCTGTTAACGTTTCCAAAGAAGAGCAGCGAGGTGTGCACAGCTTGCCGCACATTCCACGCCTTCTTTGAATAGCGAACATAATTTGAGCGAGAAGAAAACCAAGAGACCCCCGTAGAGCTAGAGCTTTAGCATTAGGCAGTACCCACCCTTCTAGTTTAGCCGTGAGTGTTGTCTTGCGAACAGTTCAAGTGAGCACTGGCCAGGAGCCCAGCGGAACCGTGACCACCAGCAGTAACAGCGCCCTGGCCGATTCGCCAGGCCACGAATTCGTGTCCGATAGCATGAGGGTCTCGGACACGGATCTCGAAGAGGTCCGAGAGGGCATGAAAAAGCTGGGGATGCAGCCACCGAAAGGTTAGTGATCGTTGGTCGTCGTTAACCTTGCTTAAAGGACCACTGCGCGGATCCATGAAGCACTTCGACGCTGACTCGTGGCACGAGTCCTCAGCGCCTCTTATTTGTACCAGTAATTATGAATATGACCTAAGTAAAAAAATCTAAAAAAATGTCAACACTAAATAAGCAGTGAATTCAATTTTTTTAGATTTTTTACTTGGACCACTTTCATAATTATTGGCATATTTATCTTACCAAACAATTTACTCTAATTATTATCAATGAGTCAAGAAAGAAGACTTTTATTACGAAGTCTCGAGATGCTTCTCTGTGCAGCGTCCTCGATCGACCACCCTCGAAGAGTCCACGTGTGCACGTTGATTCAAAATTATTATTCTGTACACACACGACCCCGACGATTCACGCAGTGTTCAAAGAAACGTTCGCGCGTTGTCCCGTTACGACCACCAACGAAATTTTTCCCGAGCAAGAGAATAACGATCGTGAGGGGGTGTACTCTCTTCCTCTTTCCAATTCTGTCACGATGAATATTCAGCGTCGACGGGGTGAAAAAGCGATACAGGTAGAGAGAATTGTTACGAAAAGTATGTGGGAAAATATGTCAATGAGAATAGGAAAGGGAAGAGAGGCTCCTCGGATCGAGTGATCAATGCCCAAAACACCGGGTGTCCAAGAAATATACCATCCCCCGTGAGTATGATACGTAAATCAACGTCATCGTGAAACTCGATCTCAATGTTCCATCCTATTCACACTAGCGTTTAGCGCCGTTGTCATCGTAGTCTGTGTGCTCCTTCGTTCACTTTGTCTTGTTCGAGCTTTTCCCCTCAAGTCCCCTGTCAGTGTGCTTTCTAGTTAGGGATATTATGCTCGTACCACGTTGTATCCCCCTTCTCCATATTTATAGTTAGATATGCCAGACACGATCCTTTTATTTCTAGTTCATGTCTTGAAGCCTTGCTCGTCTCCTGACATTTAACATCGACTTATATGATAAAGAACCTCATGTGACTAAACGACCGCTTTTCTATTCTATTTTGTCAACAGCTTAAAGAAGAGGAGACTCCCCGATAAAACATTATCCAAACCACACCCCTCCAAAATAATACGACAAGCTTCTTTCCCTATCTCGAAGGCCGACGTTGATTTCTCGGTTCTCGTCCACGATCTCCTCGAACCCTCCCTCTCTATTCTTTGGTTTCTCTCTCTTTAATGTCTGTTTCTTTCGTCCCCCCTTGTTTTCGCGTGTGATCAACTAACATCCCCTGTCCGAGGTAACCGCCAGTCGTTCCTCGTTCCCATTTATATCTCGACCCTTCTGTTTTTCTTTCTCGAATTTTCCACCCCCGAGACACGCGGTCTAGCGCCACTCGCGTAACGATCGACCGTTTTAGGGGTAGTTCGCCATAGTTTCCGTTGTCTTCGTCGATATAGATTATCGTTTGCAGCGCGCGAACGACCGTCGATCGCGCGATCGATCTAACGAGACTAAATAACATTCTGCAAAGAGGGAGGGAGGGAGAGGGAGGTTACGTGGAGGGGTGAAGAGTAAGAGAGAGTAATAAGAACCCGTGCGAGGAAGCAACGTTTAGGGATACGTCGGATTTGAAGCGTGATAAGGAGACGCGTAAACCGATAACGCTAGGCGCACGCGAGTAGAGACATGTGGTGGGAGGGAGAGAGAGAAAGAGAGAGAGAGAGGGGAGCGTGTGTTCGCGAGCGCGTGGGAGGGAGAGAATGGGCGGGTGGGTGGGTGAAAGAGAACGCTTCGAGGATAGATTTAGTAAGAAAAAAACGAAAAGAAAAGGAAAAAAATGTTGCATCGCATAACAGGAGAAAAGATGAAAGAAACTCGTCGACTAAATGTCTTGTATGTCTGTCCGTTTGTCTGTCGTCTGTCTGTCTTCGTTCTTAATCAATAACTATATTGTCTCTTGTCGATTTTCTCCGTGTTGTAAACCGTTAAGGATTTAATTAAATAAGTGGAACGCAATGGTAAGAGATAAAGAACGGGATGCAAATGTGAAATGATAATGATAATACTGTAGTAAAGGGAGGGAGGACGACGTTGATGCTGAAAAATGTTGACGATCACGCGACAATGGGCAACGATCGAGTAGTTTTCTGAAAACCGTGAGAAAAAAAAGAGAACACTAACACGCGCGATGAAGAGACAGAGAGAAAAAGATAGAGCGAGAGAGAGTGCGCGCAGGAGAGAGAGCAAAGAGATTTACTAAGTGTTAACATAAAGAATTAAGACAAAAATAAGATAAAAAATTCGTTGAATGACAATACGTGTATTAAAGAAGAACAAAAAAAAAATACAACGGGGATTGAGGTGTAATTTCGTCTCGTCTCTCGTGGGTGTAGTCCTCGTAGTGATTTCCTTCCGATTACAAGATTAAAGAAAACCTATAACACACCAACCAAACGAGCAGTTAGCCTGGGGCGCTTACACGCCCGTCCACCCGAATCGAACACGAGAATCGCGGCGAAATGAAAAACGGAAAAAAAAGAGAGATAAAGCGTTGAACAAAAAATCGAGAGTGTAAAAGAGGGAGGGGGCAAACGATAGGAGGGACACGGGGATGTTCCAACGCCCCGACGAATCGTTTGCATAAAATTAATTGACACGCGAGTCGCGTTTTCACGTATGGACGGACGCTTAAGCGGTGTAGGAACGAGCACGCGAGAGGATTCGCGTGTGCACCGGTGCACCTGATTCCCGAGGGAGCAGAAAAAGAGACAAAAAAGCTGACAAGGGAGAGGGAAAAATAATAGATCGACAAGGGTGCGAACGGAGACCTCCGCAGGCGTTCGCGAGGCTATCGAACGTCGGCCGACTCGACATGGAGAGCGCATGTAAAGACGAATCGATATACGCGCGGGGGCGGCAGAGGGCGAGGGAAGAGTGAACGTGTGTCAGGCTGCTGGCGGAAAAATTCGGTGGCTGTTGGCTCGCTTTTCGAATGCCGCGTCGGCATGGCCGAGATCGTTCGGGGCTGTCGGGAGCTGATAGCAACGCCAGCCAAGCGAAACGAACGCGTTTCGCCACTTATCTAGACAACTCTGAACAAGCGGATTCGCAAAGAGCTCGATAGTTTCATCACTGTAGAAGATCCCCAGTCTCGACGCGGCAGTTGCTTAAGTCGCGTTCCCCAGGAGTAGGGTTTCCCGGTTCGATCAATCGACCCTGAGCACGCTTCGTCATCTTGGAGTGTCGCGATCGTTTCGACGAGAACGCGAGGCGAGGTGGTGCCGTTGCTTCGACGGGAAAATGACCCGCGGGTCCGTCGAATCTCGTCGGAGCGAATTCCAAGGGGAAGGAACTAGCGTCGCGAGGGGCACCCTTTCTCCCCGATTCGCGTCACCCCTTTTCTCGGTTTCTCTGTCCTTGTGTGGTTTGAGTTTTTGTACCCCACCCCGCTCCCGCTTATCCCGGCTAACACTGACACACAGACACGATTAAATTCCCACACCGGCACACGGAGACACGCTCGTGTCGCGAGATCGATGCGAAGAAACAGGGACACGAGGCTGCAAAACTCGCGCGCCCACTCACACACATGGATAGCTGTGTACGTGTCGTGTGTGGGAGCGTGGACATACATATACATATAGGTACATCGAGACACACAGGCTTACACGTGCATCGAACAGAGACACACAACGACACGAGACAGACACGGCACACGAACACACGTTGACACCGCGTTCTCGCGCGCTACGGGATCCCTTTGCGTGGCCCGCTTGAAACTAGCTACAACGCTGCTTCTGACTCTCCGCAGAAGAAGATTGGGAACGCGAATTGGAAGCCGAGCTGAAGGATTACGAGGTAGTGACCGGGAACGAGGAGAAAACCGGCGTCCTGACGCTCGGCGGGAACAACGCCGCCGCGGTGAATAAAGACGATTTGAAGAAGCTGATCGACGAGCTCCTAACCAACGAGGACGTCGAGGACCTCAAGTGAGCCGGGGAGATCCTCTTTGTGACCGGTTAGAGACGATCTCGTCGCGTTTCAATTGAGATCCTGGAGGGGACAGTGTGAGAGATCGGCGGCTGACTTGCGTCCTTGCTTTCCATCGATCTTCCTCTACATTCGGAGGGGATCATCTAGAGATTCTACCTTCTGTTTACCCCCTTTTCTCTCTTTTTTGTATATACCAGGCGTTTCGAAGATCTCTTATTGTTGGAAGGTTAAGATTGCCGATATTCGGGAGCCATAGTCAGAGTGGAAGATATTGATCTCTCAAGATCGCGGTAGGCAACTACCGCTCCTACTTGATCTCGTTTGCTTCTTGCTTTGTATCGAGTTCTTTTGCTCTGACTATGAGAGCCTCGAAGACACGACTATTAACTGTTTAGCTGATCGATCGAGTACCTGCAAAAACCGATTAAATCCAGAAGACTGTGTGTAAGGGGATGGGGGTTGATGAAGGGGAGAGAGAGAGGAAAGGTAAACATGGGGTAGATGGAGTCGCCTTAGATCGAGATTGAGAGGGGAAGTGAAGGTGGAAGGAAAGGATGACTTGGAGGGGAAAACAAAGAGTCTTTTCCTTGTTTTCCTTCCTCTGGATTCTTCTGTTGTCTGAACGCCGTACCTTTGCGATCCTCGAGCACGATGAAGATGATTGAGGATAGAGGGGTGTGTGCAAGGGTAGATGGGGGAGGAGCGTTGCCCAGTTCTACGAAGACTTGTTACTTTTGTCGATCGATCGATCTCGCTTCTGGAACCTCCGTCGAATTCCATCCATCGATGATCTGTGGATCTACCGAACGGTGGACGGGTGTGCACACGAAGGAAAATGACACTAAACGCCACACTTATGTCAATTGTTAGACGACTCGCCCTCGATTACTTCTAGGGCGTTGTAAGAATTAAAGAAAAAAATACAGGAAAAAATATGTAAAAAATTTCAACACTTCTCGTTTGTAATATCGATCGTTAAGAATATTTAATGATGAAGAAAAAAAAACAAATAAGTATGCTACGTATTAACGCAATGTTAACTCGAAATGCACTGTGCTACGGAATATACATATAAATATAGTGAAAACAAAAAAGAATCAATTTGAGCGGTCTTCATCGGGTTCGAAGGATCGAGAACTTTTTCCAACTCACATTATTACACTGCCGTGTGCCGAAGGACACCGTTTCGAACAGATCGACGTGTATCGTCGGCTTTATTTTGTTAAAGAAAAAATCCAGAGTACTCGGCGGAACGCTTTATCCGCGACGATCCTTTGTTTCGTTGCTTCGTTATCGTGGATTTCGTATGCCAAAGATTGTAACTCGATTCGACGAGCATTCGCGATCTGCTCTGACACGAATCTCATGGATCCTTTGCGATACATGAACACGGGAGTTTGTAAAAATGGATGGAGAATATTTATATCAATTAGGAGACCTATTGTTAATGTTGCACTTCGATAAACGACGTTGTTTCTTGCGTTGAATTCAATGCTATTTGTTAAACGTTTTTGTTGCGCTGATGTTGATTATATTTCAGAAGATTTTGATGTCCATGCAGATGAGATATTAATCGCTACCTATTGAAATCGAAAATATGATCTGAAAAGAAAGATTATGAGTATTAAAGGAGTCCTGTTAGTCATTTAGAACTGCAGAAACAATTTCTCGACATGATTGTGTGTGCGACATGCCGTCCAATTACTTCCTTATTCTTGATGGAACTGGGGCAAAACAACAATTTGCGAGTAGAGAGATATGGATAAAGAGTTGTATCGCGTATACCCCTAATTACCATCTAAATAACTTTTAATGGACGAAGAACACTATACTTTATCATTCTCAAAGTAGATAAGTCTGTTCTGCATGGACATCTTAATTGACCAGAAACTGATCCTTGATTGTTGCAATCTGTAAACTATTAATAAGATGTGTTACAAAGGAGAGGGTGAGTCAATCAAGTGAACGCTTGAGAAAAGGCCAAGAAATAAGAAAGAATGTGTTTGAAATGCTCGTTTTGCGTGCGCCACTGTGTTGAGTCCAGATCTATCGTCAATTCTCTCTCTGAAGGTCACCTTTGTCTTTGACTCAATGAGAAATGCTTCTAAGCATTCTAAAGAAAGACTAATTCTGAACTCAACGCTGGTCCACTGCGTGCACGTGTTTTACCCAGCTCGCTGCGAGGTGTTTCATTCGGACTAGTCGTTGTTAGGTAAATATATATACGTATTATATGAAATATACATGTGTATATGATATATTAACGTTAAGCTGTCACGATTATTGAGGCCTAAGTTTAAGGGGGTTTAAATAGAAGGTGTCGCGTGCACGCGCGATGGAATGTTACGTGGCTCGATGAATTCTCTTCGAGGCGATAATCCGTGTGTGTGTTTCTCAAGCCACTATTGAGTATATGTGAATTCTATTGCGACGTTAAGACTTTCGTTAATGAACCTATTATATGTATTCTATATGGTTTCATTTGTCGAGCTATCCTCTTCCGTGTTGATTCTAATTGTAGTCCGTGTTTTGGTGTCCTCTTGCCCCGATCGAGACGTGAGAAAATACATTCTAAGACCATCGCGCCTTCATTGATCCTCGATGTTGGCTGCAAAAAAAAATAAGAACGGGTGAATCGAGGGAAATGCAATGTATTGATGAACGAACGTCTTTCTCTCTGAACACTAAATTCGAGACGAAACAAATTCCATGGCCAAGTTACGAAATTATCATCATATGGTGTACTTCGGCAGTTCCCTTATTTGAAAAAAAAAAAATATATAAAAGCGACTCTGTGAATCATGTAATTAAGAAAAAGGAAAGGAAAAACGCTATCCTACGGTACAGTGCATTCACTGATGAACTTACACCCGATACGTATATATAAAAATGATATACATATATATACATATGGAAATAAATAAAAAAATATATATGTTGTTGACTCCATTGAAAGTATGATAATATATTATATGAGTAACTACTGTGAGAGTATATAAGGAAACAAGCATTAAATTTACGGAACTATTAAGGAAATAATTAATATAACTGCGGAATGTAACAATAAAGGTCGTGTACCTCGTGAAAAATAAACTAAAAAAAAAAAAAAATTAGCGAATAAGATAATAAATAACCCATCAATCTGTTCCTTATTAAAGTTTTCTTTGCAAGAACATACGGTGATGTATGGCTAAGGTAAAATACGTGTGTACACAGTTTATAGTGTTATCTTTTTGGAGCTGCTCAGGTCAATTCCAACACTTTTACATTTGTCGAAGGGCAAATACAGAAAATAAAGGAAAAAAGAATAACAAGGTGTTAAAAAATAATACGTTATTTTAATGTGAAGTACGATACAAAAAGTACAAAAATACTATTCTAGCACTTACAAAATCTTACCACGCTAATTACATTGATTAATTTGTTTGGAAATATCACAGACAACACGTATTGTAACGTAATGTTTTTAAGGAACACGTTCCTTTTTCTTTGCATTCGTGAACGATACAGTTTATTTCCTCCTACTTCTTAAACTGCGAGATTGTAAAGAGGGCGTCACTGGTACTGCTTCCTAATCAGAAATAAATATCAATAGCGATAAGTATTATTCATAAAACACACGTAATAATAAGTAATAAGATTACAAAAATTTACCTCTTGTGGCTCGATATCCTGGAAGGATTCGTCATTTGAGAATAACTTCTTCCTACGAGAACCTTTTTTCTTAGTCTCAGAAGTAATTTCTATTACGGGTGGTGGTAAAACAGTACGCTTCCCGATTCGTCTGAAATAAGTCGTAAGTAAAAGGTGAATGTAGCTCAATGTTTAATTTCAAGTTAATTATCAAATATGATTTCCAAAGTATGTACTTTGATTCCGAGCCGGAAAGCTCAATCACTGATGTATCGTCATCCTGTCTTGGTGAATATCTCTTCGGTGGTCGCCTTATACGACGCTCTCTGATTTCAGAACCTTGTGGTAGCTGCAAATAATGATTAAAAGTAAGTTCACAGATTATGCACGCTATCGAATAATTTAACAAAAGATATACTTCTCGTTTTTGTTTCTCTAATTCATCTTGTTGAGTTTTCACTAAATCTTCGTATTTGGTAACCATTTCGTCTCTGTTTTTCATAAACGCTTCCATTTCGCGCTCCTTCTCGATTAAACTATTTTTTAGTTCCTCATTCATAGTTCTTAGCCTTTCATTTTCTGCTTGTCTTTCTTGAGCGCTCTGTTGCAAAAGGTCTAAAATTTTAGCATTTTGTTCAGACGTTTGCTTCAAGCGCATCTCTAAATCTTCAATATGTTCCTCTCGTCGTAAGAGCAACTCTTTTGTCTGTGCTAAATCTCGAATCGTATTCTTCATTTCTGTCTCCATTAGTTTGTCATCCCTATCATCATTATCCTGCTTTTGAATCAAGTGCTTCATTTCTGTAATAATCACAAAAAATGAACATTATTTTAGTGAAAACAATTTGTTATGCATAGGTTAAGAGTACACAACTGACCCTTTTGTAAAGAACTTATTTCATCATCTTTTTCTCGCTCTTTTTCTTCGGCGTGCTCTAAACGATCTTCAAGCTCTGAAATTCTGTCTTTATACTCTTCATATAACTTTTGCAGATGTTCTTTCTCAGCTTGATACATTTCAGAAGTCTTACGCAATTCTTGAATCCGTTGCTGCAGTTCAGTGAAAGATTCAAGATTCTTCTCGAGCTCTGTTATTTTTTCGATATGAATATCTAAGCACTAAAAATGAAGCAAAAGAAATTCTCGTTATACTACACAAAATTCGTCAAATTGTAGAAATTAATATGTCAACAACTTTGTTACATACCAGACATTTTTCTTTATACTGAGATTTCATATCATCATATTTTATTGTTAGTTTTGCTAGGTCATTCAATACAGTATCATCATTATCGACTTCCTCAGAAAAACTGGTTTGATTACTCTCTTCTTTCGTTACATATTCAATAGTTTGGCAACTCCTATTATGTACATCATTTTCTTCAGTAAAACTAGTTTGATTACTTTCTTCTTTCATTACACATTCAATAGTTTGACAACTTCTATTATGCACGTCTGCTTCTTCCCATTCGATATTCACTTGACAACTTCTATTATGTACTTCTTCTTCTTCTGGTTCAATATTCACTTGACAACTTCTATTATGTACTTCATTTTGAGTATTATTTGGTTCTTCTTCAGGTTCAATATTCACTTGACAACCTACTTCTACTGTATCTACACTTTCATCAGATTCTGTACTCTTACTGCTGTCTGTCTTAAATTTCTCAGTACTATTTTTTGAATTATACAAACTGAACACTTGATCTGATATATCTTGTAATTTGAGTTTGGCTACTCCCAATTCTTCTTTTAAGCTCTGTATTTCAGTTGTACTTTGAGTTAATTTTTGTTTTAACGTCGAATTTTCTGCTTCTATAATCATTATTTTTTCTTTCATTTGATAATAAGGTTCTTCATTTTCTTCTTCAGTACCCTTCTTGTCGTTCTCGTATGTCTTCTCCAATATTTCAAAGTTAAGATCACAAGAGATGTCTCCATTTTTTATTTCTTTATGTTCATCGGACTTCAAAGAATTTTGGGAGACTTCAAGTATGTCGTTCTTACAGTCGGAAGTGTTCATGCTCTTTCTATTCAAGTCCAATTTCTTCAGCAACTCAACTTCATTTTGTAGTAGCGTCTTTTCACTTTCTAACTTATTTACTTGATGTTGCAGATCTTTCATCGTAATCTCAGTATCTATTATTTGCCTATTATAGATTTCCATTTTTTCTTCCATTACCTCTACTGTCTTAGTTTTTTCTGTCAAACAAATATTAATACTTTCAAAATCTGCTTCCAAGTCTTCTATTACTTCTTGCTTTTCAAGAAGCTCTTTCTCCTGCTCTTTAATAATGTAATCTTTCTCTACCACTTCCGTGGTGATCGCAATATATTCTTCCTTTGCTTCGTTTAAAAATACTTTAAGTTTCTAAAACAAAGAACACAATTATAAGAGAATATATGTAATTTAAATTAGACCTATGATGATAATTATAAGCTACTGTAAATACCTTCACTTGTTCTTGCTTAGCAAATAATTGAGACTTTAATTCTTCGATATAACATTTAGTATCCTCATCAGAATAAATATCTTCTTGAGCTTTATCCAGCAAATTTTTCACATTCTTCAAATCTTCTTTTACAATGCCCAATTCAAAATTTATTTTATTTTTTTCCACTACCAAATTTTGATTTGTTTCCTTAAGCTCTTTCACACTATTTTGCAGAACTACAATCTTCGAGGTCAGGCGTGAATTTTCTATTTCTAACTCTTCAATATTTTTCAAATTGTCATCCAGATCATCATCCACAGATTGTCGCCTTTTTTTACGGCTACTAATTTGGTTTAACTTTTGTTTATAAAATTCCTCGACGTTTTTAATAGACCATTGAAGTACATCTTCTTGTTGTTCTTCTACATCTTTTATGCGATTCCTAAATTGAATGAATACATGATGTTATAAAAATATATAAAAAAATATTACTATATACGTACTTCCATTCTGTTTCTAGGTCTTTTATCATAGCTGTATAAGTGTCAGCCATTTCTTGACGTATTTGAAGATCACGGGTTAATGCAGAATTTTTCAGACTAGCAATTTCTTTTTTCAGTTGTTCATTTTCACTAAGTAACTCCTCATAATGTTCAGCCTGAACGTAATGGGATACATTGTCCCCGTTAATTGTGGTGTGCCAATCTGTAAAATTAATAAAAAAATATAAGTGATACCAATAAGGCTATCCTTCACTTAAAAGTGTAATTTATGCAAATACCTTCACTTTCTAATTCTGTAGTATCCCAATTAGTTACCGTTTTTATGCTCTGTGTAACTATTTGTGAAAATCTGGACTTCTTCTTATGCACCTTTTCTTTTTGCTCTATAACTATTTTCTTTGCAATAGCAGAAAAGTTGAGAACATTCTGTGTTTCTACATATAAATTTGGCAGAGGATTAATATTCACTATCAGAGCTATATGTTCTTTACCAGACAGTGCTTTTTGAAAAAGTCTTGTTAATTTTGATTCTCTAAAAGGACCAATATGTTCTATCTTTTGTTTTGATACCTGTCCCTCGTGAATTGTTTTTAAGCATCTGCCTAATACCAATAGGCTCGTATTAATATTCTGTGCTTCTTTTAGTCTGTCTCCAATATTTAGTGTTTTTTTCAAACGCTCAGAACCAGCCAAATCGCAAAATGTAAATCTGTCATTTAGGAAAAAAATATGTAATAAAATAAAAACTACTTATAGGAACAACAGAACTGGACATTATTTACATACGTGCTAACATCAACTGATTCAGGATTATTTTCAATGTAATATTTTAATAACTTGATTGTGAATATACAATGCGATCTAGAACTTCTTGCATTCAGTGCAGTTGCAGCAACTTTCAAATTATACTGTCCAGCCATTAAAACTTGATAAGCTTCAGACCCAGAATTGACACAAATATTTTTCAAACCTTTGATAAATGCTCTTCCCTGACCATCTGTTGCTAATTTGAGAGGTGTTCTCTTCTTCTGACATTCATTAGATAAAAGATCATACACAATTTCATTATAAATTTCAGCAAATGAGACCCAAACAGAGTAATGAGCATCAACACATTGACTGGGCCTGATGGGTGACTCCTCTCTAAGAAGTTTCTGCATTTCTTTATAAGCATTAATATACTGATGTTTGTCCACTGAAGCGAATGTCAATAATTTAGTCTTTATCTCTAACTCTTGAGCACGTTCTAAGGGGTCTAAACTCACAACATCACAATGATTCATTGGTTTATAAGAAGGAACAGATTTTGGTGTAATATTGGTGAACACAAATTCCAAACACCTGGGTATAATTCCAGGTGATGTTGTAGTTCCTTGTAGTGTATATGATTTCCCAGAATTTGTTGTACCTATAGAATAATACAGCTATTTTTATAATACTTCACTAAAATATTTAAAACACTACTGCACCAATTTGATAGTCAAACTTTTTCATATTTTTACCATAAGTCATAATGGTTGAGTTCTGTCCAGCCAAGAAATCTATCATATGTTGCTTCACAGCTTGCTCAAATAATTCTAATTGTGTAGTTTCTGGACCAAAAGTCTTAGTGAATGTGAATTTTCTACGTATAATATCACTGTTGCAGGATCTCTTCAGACAACTAGTATTATTGTCTAAAGCAGGCAATGTTGTGGATAAGGTAGTTGGACTAATAATTTTATAAGCATCTAGTTGTTCTTGTGTTAACTTTAACTTTTTAGGAAATGGCTTCAATCTCAAATATACTTTTACAGTCTGTAATGACTGCAAATCTGAATGTATAGAAGAACTTCCTTCAATAGAAGTACATTCTTCTTCAACTTCATATGAAGATAATAAATTCTTTTTTGTTTCTTTCGAAACACAAGGTCTTTGACCATATGCTAATATACTTGGATCTCTTGCAAATAAATATGACATGTCATCTTGTGAGCATGTATTTGTAGATGCTCGAATGGAGTCCATCTATAAAAAGTGAGAAAAATGATTAATATAAAATAATAAGTTCAAAACATAACAAATATTTTAGATATTGCAATGTCCTTATAAACTTATAAGTGTTGACATTTTTTCTGCTTCTTTAGGTTTAAGAATAACTAATAAAATACTTCAGGTTTATAAAACATTCCTTAAATATCAGAGGGATTTATCAATAACTAATGTTTATCCAAATAAAAGGGACGAGTAATATCCTCTATTCAAAAGTTTATTTCGTGTTTCTCGGACGATTACATATTTTCACGAGAAAACAAGATTAATTAAAATTCACCTACATTTTTGTTGCAGAAGAAAAAATCTTGCTCGACACTTGGAATGAATACACTGCATAAAAGTTTGAGTCAGTATCTCGTTTTGTTTTTTTCAGTACCCACTTTTTTGCAGCCCAAACCAAAACTTCCCTCTAAATCATCACTTGTTGTACACTTTTGAAGATAACTATTATTTTGATTCTTAATAAGTACGAGAACAAACACATTAACCTATTGATAGACTTTTTTAAACATATACCTTTTGAATTAAACACTCTATCAAACACTAGAATAATAAATTAACGTTTACGCGCCTCCTTAGGAAACTCACGACTCTGCGTCTTCTGTAATAAACGGTTAATATCTCATTTTGAAATTTCGCCGTAAGAATGCTCTGCGCGGATTGGAGAAAATTCCACGAACATACCATTACCGCGCTTATCGATCAACCAATGAGAAGTAAAATGCGTTTTCAACCAACGAATCAGAAAGTGTGTATAAATATACGTTACTTTTAATCAAAGCGCCCTCTAGTGCTAATTAAAAGAGTTACAGTTTAATTAAAAACATCTGAAACAATTATTCATCCCATCAGTGCGAAATACTAAAAATATAGTCATTTATTTAGGGAATTATTTAGTACTATATCAGTTTTTCTAGTTCATAGAATAAATATTACAACATTATTAAAATAAATCTTTATTACATTCATCCTTCATATCAGTATTTACAGATCTGTACATACAGCAGTTAGTGCTCTTATTCCTTCTTATTACATTCATAAGTGATTAGGATTTACAATTATTCATGGAATAAAAATGTTATTTCGCTATTAAATATAAAAAAAGAAAACTGAATCTAAAATTATTAGTTGGTTATAAAAATAAATGATGTTAGGAAGAAACGTGATTGCATAACGTAAATATGAGTTTTAAAATCTCAAAAAATTGTGTTCAGTCAGAAAAAATACACGGTATTTAAATATCATAGAAGTATTAAGATGAGCACGTAAGTCTTTACTCGCACCTATGAAATATTTCACGCACCAATATTGACTTCTGTATCACTCTTCTTCTTAAGTATAAAAAGAATACGTGGTCCAGAAATATTCATTTTGGAGTATTTAAACAGGAAATTAGAGAAGAACAAAATTGAGAATATGTCTGAACTTCATTCAGAGTACATCAACGTAGTTATTTTCCTAGATTTCCACATTTCCTACGTTTTTTTTTGGATATTTTTTCACTATTTCTTCTCGTTCGCATAATTTCTTCGCGATTATCATCAAAGAGAGCAATAATTTGGACACATTTTTAATCTAATTCCCTCATTGACATATTTATGAGTTCAATTTGCATCTAAATGAAGATGTACTTTAGCGAGTCTTAAAATTAATAGAATACTCGTAATATCAGGATTCATGGTTCAAAATATCTTTTAGGTCGTCTGGTAGCGTATGCGTAATGTCGTTTATTCTTTCTTGAAGCTTTTCTCTCACGGAATTACCTATAGGTACCTCATCAATGTAAGTCTTTTCTAGTTTCTGTCGAATCCTAAGGATCATATCAACTAGTTCTACCTCTTGTTTCCCTTGTACCCACGTCTTTAAATCCTGGAATAATCATTTGTTACGTAATGAAAAAAATGCGATACATATTTAAAAAATTGTAGCAAATTGTTATCAAAAACACACCGCTTTTGATAATGCTTCGAGTTGTATAACTTGCAATGTTTGTGATAATTCAGTATATCTTGTGTGAAACCATCCAGAAAAGTTAGGTGAACGGAAAAATCGTCTGTACAGTCCGACCCAGTCACCTTTTATGCCTGTAGTTAATTGTGGTCCTGCGCTACTGAGAGTAGCTAGAAAATCATCTGGATTAAACAACTCAGGTATGGGCGTAGCCTAAAATGAACATAATTCTTTTGTATAACATTATTCTGTCTTGGCAAAGTACAAAATAAGTAGAGTGATACTTACTTTAAACGGTGATATGTCCTTTTGTAGTGGCATAAGACTCGCGATATATCTTTCCAGAGGTATCATAAAACTTTCTGTTAACTCTATTAAGTGGCGCTTTAAAAGAGCCGTCTGCACCTCGCCTGGTCTTTTTGTCTGGATACCTCTAAATAACTTCTTCAATATAGTTTTATCTTTTTGAAGGAACGGTTTGTATTGCGTATAAACTCCTGGTTTTGAGTCCAGCACTTTGAGATTCTCAGATTTCTTTATTTTGTACCTTTGATTCTCTAAAACATGAGACATTTAAACATCCTCACTCATACAATATGTCATAGAACTTACCAGTATTAACTCCATTACTTATTCGGATAATATGAGGCCAATGTTGCAAAGTCTTGGCAAAAAATGGATTAGTCACACCTAATATTACAGCCGGCGGCGATGGAGCATCCGAAGTATATTCTTTAAACTCAGAATCATGAATCGTAAAATAAGGTCGATGGTCAGCACAATATTTTAATGGTGCTATCATCCTAAAAACAATTGAGTTTGATAAGCCTCACTCTGTAACTACTTATGCAAATTATAAGGTAGTACTTACGCAACAAGTGCTTGAACCATTTCGGAGCACCCAGTAGGTGAACTAGCCATAACAACAATTGGTTCGCTGAGTAATACTAATTCCCATAATAGATGTACATAACTTACAACACTAGCTAAACTTCTAAACATATCTCCCTCATAGGCAGATGTTAAAATTAGTCTTCTAGTTGCATGAAAATTTGGCGCATGATCCATGGCAGCAATCGTGGGTGCTGTTGCTTTATAGTTTTGATTTGGAATATATGTCTGAAGAACAAAAAAAATAATGTTCAATATGCAAAAAGGTAAAATTAAAATATATCAATATTTACCTGGAATAAAACACCTATAAGTGGTAAGTGTACTATTTGACCAGGTATTGGAGGAGGCCAACGATCCATTTCCCTTACAATAGCTTCCATAACTGCACTACCCATCTCAAAAAACTCAGGTGCAATTAAAGCACATAACTCACCAAAGAGATTCACAAATGGCAGTTTTGTAATTATAACAATACTCTGAAAGCATATAAATGATGTTGCACTCCCAGATGTTTAATCATGAACTTTTTTATGTTGTAAAGTAACGCAAACCTTTTGAAAATATCCTCTTGGAAGGGACTTATCTTTTACTTGACGGAAGTACACGTAACCCCAATAATAATCCTTATCACATTGTAAAAATGGAGGTGATTTTCTATCATATTCTTTTAAAGCTTTGGTCTCCTGAACTGTAGCTCCATTTTGTCTCAATCTGACATGATACTGTGTATCCCCCATACAACCGGAGTTGGAATCAGGAAAAGCAAGATAACAGACATTAGACCTCTCTTGTTCAGACAACTTGATATGATCTGGATATATAGCCTAGTGAAATTAATAAACAAATTATTAAAAATATAAAATACATGTAAAAAGTATATAATGATCATAAAATACCTCTATAGCTTGGCCTAATTCAAGATCAAAAGTAACAATACATATACAATGTACCCAATTATGGAAACACTCCCATTTCTCATACATCCTCTCTCCTTTATTATTTACGCTATCCATCCTCTTAGTTCTTGAACAAGAAGGAACAGACATTTTTAAGAAGTTGTCTTAATGCAACTGCATGCATATATAGAAAAACATTTCGCTCATTATTGTACCAAGTAACCATTTCAAAAACTTTTGTTCATGCTATAAATTAACATATTATATGATAACTCCTTTCAAGAAATTGAAATATCTGAAAAAAATGAATTTTTTAATACATGCTCTTATGTCACAGAATCTACAAATTCATACCTTGCTCAACCCAAGTTTTATACTTACAGCTTTGCTTAAGGTACCCATTGTTTCATGTTTATCAATTAAAATTTTCTTCTAGGACTTGTTCTCAGCAGTTCTTATAATCCTATTTCATTTATTCTTAACTTCTGCAGAGATATATATCTTTACCCTGTTCAACAATACTTAGAAACATTTAATACACATGCACTCTGTTTGCCAGCATCGAGAGCAAGTAGTAAAGTGTCAGGAGATAGTTGTTCATCCAGGAATCAAAAAACTTAGGTATCAAAAACACGAGGAGCCTTGCCGTGTATGTTTATTTCATTATCATCTGCTATGTATACACGGCCGTTAAAATTCCCACGTGTTCTCCATTCGTTGATAATAACAATCTGCCAAACATGTCAGTTGGATTTTTGATGCAATATCGTGGTATCGAACATGTTCGTGGATAACGCTTGCGCCAATAGTTTTCTTCACCGATAGCGATTGTACAAGTTGACATTTATTCGTCGGACACGCATCGTTCAGTCTTATTTCATTGGAGAAAGTCTTCATAATGTTCGACGCTCGTAACAATAGTTATAACCTCCACAGTCAGGCATGCACGTATCTGAAGATAATCAATTTAATCGAATACGTCAATTCAGCTAGATACACGCCAGATCAAAGTATACCATTCTCCTATCTCTAGCGAAATCAACAAGACTTCAACTCGTAGTTTGTTCGCGGAAAGTTCCTGTCGCCCTACCACTGGTGCATTAAACCATAGTGGTACTGACGCCTTTTCTCTTGAATCCTAAACTGGCTTGTACAGAAATCGCAGCAGATACTATTCAAGATTACCTTATTGCGACTTTTCTTTATACAAATTAAATAACACTTGTTTAATCACTGAAAAATACTCATTTTTTACCACTGTTTAGTTTGATACTACTTCATTTTGTGAAGTATTTAACTTAGAACGATACAATATCAGAATGTGTATGTGGCTCTGTTTGCAAATACGAAAGATTTGCAAACATTTAATTAATGAAAAGTATTTTATTTTAGTAGTATTATTTGTATTTCTAACAATATCTGTAGTAAATCGAGATGTCGTTCAAGTATGATTACTAGAATAGACGGATGAGTAGTACAATTTTTTTGCAACTGATGCGTAATTTTGTTATTTTGAGATACAGAATAAAAATACAATTGATGCACGTTCACTACCCTTTACGTATACATATATAATCAAAATTTATGATTAACAGCGTGGTTTACAGTATCGAATGAGAACTTAAACATGTGATGAATTCACGGGCAATAATCTCATTCAACAAATTAATGAATAAAAAGAGTATTATCAAATTGATATCCTAAAAAAATCCTAGATAAAAGTATCCTAAGTAAAAAGTAGTTTTTATACATTTCTGAAGAGGTGACGCCACTGGATTTATAGATTTTTAGTGGCGACGCCTATGCCCCTCGCGTGTTGGAATTAGGACAAGGGGTGCGCGGGTAAAAATTCTCTGAATACCTCCAAAAAAATTAGTTCGAAGGTCTTACCACTAGATGGCATTAGGATACCAAAAAAAGTTGTAAAAGTTACTAATAGATGGCGCAGAACGAACGACGAAACTTTTACCTCGCATTTAACAAATAAGTAACAATAGCTCTTAATAATAAATAAACGGTCTCATTATATACTCACATTACATAATCAATATTAGGGACACTGTGATAGGTTTAGACTCCCACCTCTTAAATAACATAAAAAACTAAATATTTATTAGATCTCATTTCTCAATAACTTTCTTACAACTGTATCGCTTTACATAGTTGTATAATAGCCTTTGGAACATTTACTTTTACACCATTAAATCGCAATAAAATATGTATGAACATAAATAAAACATGTAATTCAGAATAGCAAGGACTGTAAGATGAACCAATTCGAGAGTACTCTCGACCACTCTCGATTAAATCCAGTAAACTCTCAGGTAGACATATATCCTAAGCCAGATACTCAGCCAGCAAGAAAGCAGACGCCGATTTGATCTGCTCCTAGCCAGACAGACCGAATCGTCATCGATTTCCCAGACAAAAGATCTTTCTTTCGATGACAGAGTCGATGGATACGCCCCTGAGCGCACGATTGCGCGCGTGCTTAATCTTCGTTGCTGTCATGTTCTGTCAAGCCCGGTCGTCAGCCCGTGTCCACTAGTCATGCTGCGCCTAAATGTAAAGGGCATGGATCGTAGACATTAAGTGTCGCTCGGCGCAGATCCGGGCTACTGCAAGAAACGGTCCACAATCGCATTCAAACATGCACCCTCATTTCCCTGATCTGACAGCCGATACGGGTGTGTCTACGCGCGTGTTCCGATACGTGACCAAGTATGTCAGTCGCTTTGTAAAAGTGCGACGTGTGCCGTAGCCGTGGTAAGCATTGGGTTACCGGCGAGCGAAAATTCCTCGACGATGTCAGCTGACATCCTGCAGGATAAGAGTGTCACTTTGAACGGCAAGAACGACGTACCGGTAGTCTCGCAGCCCACTACCAGGGGTGGACTTAGGGTCTACAAGATCGTTGTTTTGGGTGATGGTGGTGTTGGTAAATCAGGTATAGCAAGTTTCAATTATCTGTCACTTGAGGGACAGTCTGCGTTATCTGTATAAAATTTTTTAAATCATTTTTCAGCTGTCACTTTGCAGTTTGTCAGTCACAGCTTTCTTGATTATCATGATCCTACTATAGGTAAGAGTGTGATGCTGGTGTAGAGAGTACATGTAAAATTTAGAATTGTGTAGCGAATGATTACAATGTTTCTT
Source organism: Calliopsis andreniformis (assembly GCF_051401765.1). Classification (NCBI taxonomy): domain Eukaryota; kingdom Metazoa; phylum Arthropoda; class Insecta; order Hymenoptera; family Andrenidae; genus Calliopsis; species Calliopsis andreniformis. The sequence continues at coordinate 19,123,369 of NC_135067.1, read as the reverse complement.
TCTTAGAGCTTTATAGGTTTCAGGATAATGTATGGTTTAATGTTATTTGTTATTGACAGAGGATTCATATCAGCAACAAGCAGTTATAGATGGAGAGGCTGCACTTTTAGATATATTAGATACTGCGGGCCAGGTCAGGATTTATTAGCGTGAAGTCTGTAAGAGATGTAGAAGATTGCTTTTTGATATACTGTGTGTATTGTGTTTGTATGTTTAGGTAGAATTTACAGCTATGCGGGATCAGTACATGAGATGTGGAGAGGGTTTTATGATATGTTATTCGGTAACTGATAGGCATAGCTTTCAGGAAGCTTTGGAATATAGAAAGTTAATATCACGTGTGAGAGCTAATGAGGATATACCATTGGTGTTGGTTGGTAATAAGTTTGATTTGCAGCATCAGAGAAAGGTAGAGCATCTACTTATAATTATTATCATTATTATTTTGCACATATGAGTATATTGTAGGTAACTACAGAAGAAGGCAAAGCACTTGCTGATCAACTTGGATGTCCATTTTATGAAACATCTGCAGCACTTAGGCAATTCATAGATGATGCATTTTACTCCTTAGTCAGACAAATTCGGGCTAAAGAAAGATCGCGGAATTCGGTGCGTAAACACAGCCGATGGTGGCGACTTCGATCAATTTTCGCGTTTATTTTTAGAAGAAAAAGACACAACAGTAATCATCGTTATTCTCCTTGAGCGTAATTATTTCCATAGAAATTTTTTTGATAGTATATATTTTATATTAATGAAGCATGACAAAGCAAACAGCTTGAACTTCCACGGATTACAACGAACAAAACTTTTAATAGGTCTTATATTTCATGTAATGTCCCTATTTAGAGACTTATTTACTGATATCTCACTGCCTTAAAATAAACCCCACTATATTTTGGACATAGCAATGAAGACATAAAACAGACTGCAGATTCATGTATTTTATCATAGACCATGCAATGTTATTTCAGAAACAGATTTAATTATCTCTACTGTCCAGAAAGAACTAAACTTGAAATGTTATATCTGATAAAAGTATGTTTTTGTTGGTACTATAGCCTTCAGTATAAAAATAATAGTATTTTTATCACTTTTAGTACTATAGATTTTTCATTACTATTTATTAAAAAGGCTGTTAATATTTATCATATAACTTATCAAAGAAAATAATAGATAATTTTGATATTGAAACAGTATCTCTTTTTACATAGAATTTAAAATTCACTTATGAGTGCAATTATTGCATCATTTGACCAAAGAAGAGAATTGTGAATACAGAACATTTTTTAATTGTGAGATATATAGAAAGCTTTATAATAATAATTGTTATTTTGCTTTAATCAAGAGTTTAAAGATAAACCTCAAATTTTATTTATGCCAATCTACTTTTTGTAGAAATAAGATATATGAATTGCTGTAAAGTATATAAAAGTTATAATAATTTGTAAAGTTTACACATGTTACATATTTAAAAATCGCACAAAGTGTAAAAACGTTTTAAAACATTTTCCAATCAAAAAATATATTTACATATATATATTTTTATGTTTAAAAATTAAACGAATAATAACAGCAGTCCGTGATATGTTGTAGTAAGTCAGTAAAACTTTGTGAATTTATTTATGAACTACAAAAAGGTCTAGAATGGCTCCTAAGTAGAATCAAGTTTTCCAAAAAACTTTATATACATCTGATAGACTCTATTTTTATCATTTTTTATAGCTGTAATTTATTAAAATTTTGGAATTCGCGCAGCTTTAGAGTACGCGATTTTTTTTTATAGAACGTATGCAAATTATACAGTTATCAATAGATCAATAGAGTTTAGCAGCATATAAATAGGATTATACTTTTAAATAGTTGCCACATAATGAAATAAATTTTTAATGGCAAATAGTCACGCTATAAATGAAAAAGTGGTAAACCATAAGTTTATATACTAAACGTCTAGTCGTTACTTAATGTTTCCTAGTCAAGCTCTGCATTTTGTTATACACATAATAGTTTGCAGTATAAATATGCAGTTATGAATTTTGATTAAGTACAGTTTAACATGATGGTTTATCATATATTATAAATATTTATACGCGTTAGTATTATATTCGTTACGAAGATTTTATGAACACACAATTGTTAAGAGATACTGGTGATTCGTTCTATCAGCAACCACAATAACTAATAAAACACTTATTTTGTAGAACATATTGAAGTATTGTCAAAATAATAATTGCATGGTACATTAATAATAGCTTTATACCAATGACGAAGAGTATTACTAAATACAAAAGGGCTATACATAGTGTAGTAACTAAACATGTATCAAAGTATCTGTGTATTCATGTATACTATGTAAAATGTGCTTGAGCTTCAAGTATTCAGTACATGAAATTTTTATGACTATGTTTGCTAAATAGTATATCATGCAATCTGTAATATTTGTAAATCCAATTAAACATACGAATATTCAGAATTAGAAATAATACATTTAACATGTTGGATCTAAATGAATTCTGTATAAAATGTAAACGAAACACATTTTGCAATGACAATACGATAAAATATTAGACAAAATAAAATTATGTACCATTAAACAAAATTTTAATATCACAAAAAATAAACAATGCACATCATGTACGTGCTCCTTTTAACATGAGGCAATAAATTTGATATAATTGGAATAAATTTATGTACAATATCGTATATAATTGTAAATGTGATGAAAATGGTAAAATGCAAGCTGTAAAAGTATTCAAAATACATGGTCCTAATTCATAATTATAGTGTTTTCCAATACATACTTGAAATATTAGTCACTCTTTAACGTTCATAATCTATTGTTTATTTTATTATAAAAAACCAAAGTCTTTATTTATACAGTTTCATTTTAATTATTTATTATTAAATGTTCCTCTTAGTATAGATTCTTAATTATGTATATAACAGCATATAATTTGTTGACTAATGCGATTTTTCAACATTTTTATAAAATAGTCACAATAAAAACTTTATTTGTTTAGACATAAGTATAAGCACAAAACAGTGAGGAAGTCCTTTCAGGTGATAAAAAATTGGCATACATATTTATAAACAGAGTAAATTGGCACTTACAGTTATATGTTAAGTTTTTTATACTGTGTAATTGTAAATGTGTGTTGATTCAAAGTTGTTAAACCATGGAAGGCTTTAAGTATTTTGATGTAACAAAAACAGATTAAAACATAAATTACATCTAACTATAAACTCTCATTATTTATCAACAGCTCTGGACCAACAATTATAATTCATTCATATTTAAATTTTAAATGTTTAAAACGCTTTTCTCATTCCATCGAAGTCCCTTGTATTCTTTATTATTGATCTTCAGTAGTTGCTGGTTTCATTTGCTGATCTCTTTCACTTTCTACTACATTGCCATCCGTCGATCCTGCGTTCCATTGTTTACTATTTTCTATATAAATTAAAACAAAAAATAAAATAATTTGAATGGCTATCCATTATTATTTCTGTTCGTGGTCTATACAAATTAGTATTGAAATTTAATAAATGGTCGTGGTTAAATTATAATATGTATTACCACCTTCATTCAAATCTAATTTGCGCTTTGTGTCCTGTACTGTCCCTTGATTATTCTTTCGATCTTTTGAACTTGCTTGAGCTGAAAGTCATGTAAACTAAATTACTACTCTAAAATAAAACAGTAAAAATATTTTTTGATGTTTTAATTATAGCTATTTTTAAATACAGATAAACCATCACTTAAATAATACTTTAATAGCCTTTCCAGTTATTAGTGCAACCTCCACCAATTAGTTACTCTATTGATGGAAAGTGTGAGTCCACATTACCAAATTAGTAATACATTTAAATTATATTTCCCTTAAAGATACATAAAGATACAGCAAAGAAAAATATTGTGTAATATGCTTGAAATTTATAATGTTCATATATTTTTATTTTGCAATATGATGATACAAATACATAGAGTGAAATCTATGATTAATGTTATATGTACCCGACTATAAAATTGATATAATAGCCAAATGTTTAATAACCAAATATAGCTGAATTAGAGAAGGAAACAAAAATTTGTTCAGTAATCTAATAATTTATTTCATGGATGAAAAGAATATTTGAAAAACATTTAAAAATTTTATTCCAGTACTAAATATTTCTCACTGACTAACATCAAAATAGTTATAAATAGTTTCAACAATAACAATAATTAGTTATAGGTAACAAATCACAAGTTTAAGTAAATTTTCAGTAGGAAGATGTAGAGTCATTAGTATTTTCAGTAGCTGTTTGTTTTAACTTATCCAATTAATATCAACAGATGTTTGATGATAGAAGCACAGAAAATACAATGATTTTATACAGAGTTACTGCATGAATATTGTTTTATTTCTCTGAGATTCTTCTTTTCCCCTGAGGTAGGAGAAAAGTATCACTACCTTTCAGCATTGTAACTGAGAGGCGAGGATATAGGCGCACAGCGCCTGGTGGGTCTGTTGGAAGCATTGGAATTCCATGGTACTTCAAACCACGTTGGCCAGCTACAGATACTTTTACAGCTGACTCCGGGACAGAATCCAACTGAGTCTTGTTATTGACTGTTCTTGTAGCTAAATCGGCAAACCCCCAGAATATCTTATAATACTAAATCAAGTGATAGCATCAAGTAATGAAAGTAAACAGAAGTTAAATTAATGCTTCTATCAATACCCCGAACATGTTAGAATTATTTAGGAAATTATTGGATAATTTAAACAATATAAACTAAATATAATTTTGAAAAGGCCACATTAAATTAGCAACTCAAACTAAGGAAAAATTATTCAATATGAAATCTAATTTATAAATGTAAATCAATTCTGATTTATACTCTTGTAAAACTATATGGATTAAAAACCATAAAATAAATTAAAATTAGAAAGATTATAAAATGTTGCCACTTACACTGTTGGATGATATCAGTTTTTTTCTCAAGAGTTTCAGAGCATGCATGCTTAAGCTTATCAAGTTCACTCTTCAACTATAAAAAATTTTATCATACATAAAATTCATTAATTCAATTACTGTAATGAAATACATGATTTTTTGGAACAGAAATTTATACCTGATCTACTTCTTCTTGTAATTTTTTATTTTCATTTCGTTTTTCGTACAATTGTGTATTAAAAGCATCTTTTGCCAGCCTCAGTGTTTCTAACGTTGCAGTTTTGGTGGCATCTAATTTTTTGAGGGAGTCCAATTCACTCTTGCATATATTATTAGAATCTTCCAATTCATCATTCTTTTTCTTTATATCTGCTTGTTGCTCCAAACGTACATGAAGGGATGCTATTTCTTCTTCTGCATGTTTATACCTCTGCTCCAAATTCCCTCGTAATGTAACACATTGATCTCTTTCTTCAGCACTAAAAGAAATACAAATCTAAAGTCTAAGTACTGGGAGACAATGATAAAAAAAATCATGTAACATTTTTAAATCATTTCATGGTAAGTAAAAATCATTTTAAAAGGATTCTAAGTTAATGCTATGATATAAATTTATCAGGGAATTAGACCAGATAATATAATGAGAAATATTAAACAGTACACATATAGTATCTCTTTGATTTATGAAAATGTTAATGCAACATACTCCGATACACAGATACACTTTTTTGACAAATGGCAAATTAGAAACACAAAAACACTAAAAAACATTTCAAATTGCAACATGTTTGACAAGTATCTTACAAACTTCAAGATAGTAGAACTCTCCATAAATAACATAGTGTTGGCAGTATTGTTATAAATAAAAAGCTAACTTAAAAAGAGAGTAGAACTAAACACACAAGTGCAATATTTACATTACAACGACTGATCCAGAGGTACATATAAAAGAAACAATACCTGATCTTAAGTTGTTCATTTAGTTCGTCGATCTGTCTAACTAACTCGATATTTTCCGAAGATAAGGTCCACCAGTTGCAAATGAGCATTAAACAAGCGACGAGAAGTCCTCCAACAAGGAGGGGAGGACATCGGCCTCCTCCGACCCTCATACTGTCAATTCCCATTCCTTAATTATTGTATCCTGTATTTACCAAATGTACATGTGCCCGGTTACTTCACTCGCGTGAATACAAAAAAAAGATACGCGTCACTGACGTTTCGTTTCAAAAAACCAAAATCGTGAGACAAGCAATGGCTTTATCAACTGTCACAAGACATTACTCGCGATTACGCTTAGAATACAAAAAAATGAAACACCGTGTCAGCCTTATAGCAAAAACCAAACTTTTCGAGCAATCCTCATGCGGTATCAGCGCAAGGGACCCGCGTAACGTGTTGTGGGCGTATTCTGATATACGGTACCGGTATCGGAAGCAAACGCATTTTTCGACAGGAAATAATGAATCGCGTCGCGTTTCACCACCGCAGAATCCTTAACGCGCGGCGACAGTTTCGTCTACTCGTTGGCGATCGTGACATTAACATAAAAACGGTTTAAAAATCAATGCGGTACATTCATCGCGTTGGGGATAACTAACAGTGACGACTGCTGACGAGCAGCCACGGCGGTCGCACACATGCATCGGAGTGCTTGCATGCACACGTATAACCTGATAGCACCGCGTGCACACATTGCAGTTATATACACGGTGACTCCGAAATAAGTAGTCCCATTTTGCTGGCATATTCTACTTTTCTTGAGGATGAGCAAAGGTCATGTACACATACTTCTGGAAACTCTGAAAAAATTGTGTCATGAACAAAAAATGTTTAAGGTTATGTCCTGATAGTCGACTAAATCCCAGTACCTAAATACTGACACTAATTTTATTTAATTTTAAGCTTAGATTCTGATGTAGATAATTAAAAACAAAAAATAGTGGACTGGGATATACTGGAATCATAATTGAAGTATCGATTCAGGCAGTTTTAGGTTATTTAGTTACTGTGACATTTGACATCTTGAGCGTTCGAGTATTGGGATATTTACCATACGCTACCAAAGTGGGACCACCTATTTCGATGCCACCCTGTATACACACAGAGATCGCGTCAGTTAGCAAAGAGCTCGTAGACTATCGGGAATACATATGACCTCTACGAAACGCGTACTACCTTTTTCTCTATACTCATTAATTGCTTTTACGACGTTACCTTACATCCGGGAGTAGGAAGATTCACCGGTAACTGCAGCAGCTTATCATGATGTATCATATCCTCGCGTGTTACATGTGCTGTAGTATTTGCAAACGCTGAATACATTTAGCAGTAGTGAATTATTAACAAACACACTCGACTTAAGCAAAGCGATAATTTAGCGTAGCTATCTCTGACGACTGCTCTTTGCGGTTTCTACTTAAACGTTGAAAGAAACCTTTTACGAGTGAGAAATAAATATATACTCGAATAAAGTAACTGTAGTGTCTTCAAATGATTTATTGATCGCGAAATTAAAGATCCAGTGAAACGTACCAGGATCGAGAGTTGAAGGAAGACGTTTATGAAGAATGCATACGTACAAAAGTCACATTTATTCTGTTCTCTTTATTATATATAATATATATTTACTTAACACTGTACCATTGAAGAGAATTCATAGCTGAATAGAGTGAAATGTACTGTGGTCACGTACTGAATGCGAACGACGAGGAACGGGATTCGCCTCGGCGTTCGATCCACCGCGATCACGATTTACCGAAAGATGACTGGTTCAAGAAATGTCGAAAACTCTTTTCAACTAATCGATTAATAACGAGTAACATAAAAATGGACCGTACAGGCATGCGGGTCCGTAAATCGTAATTCCTGCCAGTAGGCAAAGTAACTTCAACGTATACAATTCTCAAGTTTGTTCGCTTACGATTTAAGAGAAACAAGGATATAACATGTACAATTAAATCAACGCATTCTCTTCTTGTGATGTATACAACTGAAAAATAGCTTACACATATTTTCCCATTTTCTTATATTACCTGCGCCCCACTCTCGGTGGCACATAAATTTCTAATAAATTTACAATCTTAAAGGAAATAAGGACATTCGCGTGTTACAAGTGTCTGTGGTTGAGAAGTCATTCATTCTTAATTAAATATACGAACTGGTTTCGGTATATTGGTTCTCTTTTATGAACAAATTGACTACGAATCATGAACGAACGCCCCATCGTGTATGCACGAATTATCATCGACAATTGTCACAGTTTCACCTCCCACGTGCAGCGACCTTGCCTGCGCGCGAACCGAAAATAAAATATATGAGAAATTTAATATATATTATGTGCTCCAGACATCCGTCGGCACCGGCATCATTATCATGCGAGACAGCGCCTCGTTGAATGTCGATCACCCACATTTACTCCCTAAATCTGGCTGCGCAGATGTTTATCGAAGATACGAAACATTTTGAGCTAGACGTCGAAAAATAATCTATCGCTGCGTACGTCGTACGTTGGTGTTCCGCACTTTCGTATGCAACTTGTGAACGCATATGTGCACACACGAGTCACGTTCCACCTAACTTTATCTTGTAGCGGTCGATAACCAGGCTACTTCAAAAAGTCGATATCGATGTACAATTCACTCTGGCTAAACGAATTAGCCATTAAATAAATGAAAAATAACCGTTTTAATTGGAGCGATGTTTTGATCTTGACGTGCTCTAGTTAATTTAAACGTAATACGCTCCTTAAGAAATATCAATGGAACATGGTATAAGAACATAAAACACACTACTGGGTAATTTGATCTAATATACAACATAAAATATGTGAGTTCGTTCGTTTGAGCAGTACAGTATTACCTCGTTATAAACTCGTCAATATTTTTTTCTATTACAATTTTCCTTCTGTCGTATTTTTGAGAAGACAAAAACACGGAAATTGACAGTAAAATACATCCTATTTTTTTGTAACCTCTGTAAGCTTATAGCGAGTAAACACTGTACATTTTTCTATATCAAGTTCAGGCTCACACTTTCCTTAAAATAAGAAATTTGTCGTACAAGTTGAACAGAAAAATTAGATAGAACATTTCGTGTGTGCGAACGTGTTCGCTATATACCACATGGAACGAAACACATGGCAATAACATCGAGATGCGTAAAAACGTTGCACTTTCCGCGAAAGATATTCATCAGAGGTACACAGTTTTCTTTACGAGACTATCGATCGAAAAATCGGTAACTTCTTGACATCTCTTTCACACTGGAGGTCCACATCTTCCATATATCTGTCTATAGTCACAAATGAGCTTCGTAAAGGGGGGAAAGACAGTCCCGAAGGTACCATTTTTCTCTCTCTCTATACATAGATACATCCGTACTGGCTACTATGAATAAATTTTACTTCGACTCTTGCGCACATGAATATTGTCTTTTCAAATCTGTTCGCAATTACTTTCTCGGTCGATATGGTGGTTTCTTCGCGGGATCACTTTTTTTTTCTTTACTATTTTGTGGTTTGGGTACGAAAGTTTTGTTCGTTTCTAATTCGCCTTCGACAAAGAGATCTGTCCGATCGATGGCGATGCTCGAAGCATAGAATTCTACACAGAACTCATGTCCTCTTTCGGTCCATCTCCGTTCTTCTCGCAAGTACGGAAGCAGCGCTTTATCAACAGCAACTGAACTTTTCCTGCGGTGTCTCGCCCAACTAAATCGTATTTTGCTATCAGACAACTCTGATTCGGAAAAACGAGTTTTGACGCTTAAATCGGATGTCCAATGATGTCTAAAACGTAATAGGAAGATATTGCACTAACCAGCTCGAAAATGAACCTGCATATTCTTTTATCGCGCCGGATATCAAGCAACCGGATGTTAGAACGTTAAACGTTCTCACCGTTTCCTAGCACGTGAACGTAATCAGATAATTGTAACGTAAATGAGCGAACGATGGAATTAATCGATCAAAGAAACGCTTATTTCTTTTTTTCTTTTTTTTAATTCTTATATCGCACGTCGTTATATTCATATTTCAATCGCAGACCCTATATAAGTTCGTGTAGCTTTCGAAATAATAATTCCTATAAAAGGTGCGACTCGGTCTTAAAAAATACGATGACATTTACTATGTGTAGCGTTTTGATTATTAGCGACAATTGTCTTACAACGATGTATGAACGTAATTTTATAGATTTATACAGACATATAAAACTTGGGTGTGTGAACGTTGAATTCTGTGGGTCTGCGATCAGGCACACTAATTTTGTAAATGTAGTTTAAACATTTGAGAATATCTAACACGTTTCAAATGATTTATTTACAAAATTCGGTAAATCTTCAGAGGATATGTACGAGAAGACGTTTCAGTTTTCTTTTCAAAGTCGATATAGACGAATCGTAGAATTGTTCTTCTCGTATGCACCGTCTCAATTTACCTGTTAGTACCTTAGTACCTTATTGGAAAGGATCAATTACACACGAATCTTTCTTACTAAAAAACAGTTTTAAAATTGCTCGCGGCGACGCATACGCCAGGACCGCGAAGTTTCGTCGAAAAATACAAATTGTATATTATTCAGTACCATTGCAGGTTGAGTGCAGTGCAATATGATCCGTTTCGCGGCATGAACACACGCCTGCAAGAAACTTTGCCGCTGACGCGAATCAATTTCGCTCGTAAAACTTTTTTGCTGACGGCATTGTTTCCTCCTTTTTTTAATTCCTCTAATGCGTACAATTCGCTCTCTATACGTTCAGTAGTTTACGTACGTTTATGCAAATTGTGATCAACGCTAAGTTGTTTTTTAAGTTCTAGTCTCGTAGAAAAAGAGTCTATTAGTAAAATCGTGGTCCGATGTTGCTGTTTACTTTTTTTCCAATATTCGCGTTATTGCAACGCAGGTTCGTAACATAAAGCTTTTTATGCATTTGAAAAGACCAATCTCTTTCGTCGATTCGTTTGAACATAATTTAACTGCTAAGGAGAAAAAAATACTGTAACCACTTGAGACTATGTTCTCTCTTAATTGTAAAACCTTTTTACTTTGTTTACTATACAAAGCAAACTGAAGAAGATAACTCAGCGTGTGTGTATATTGTAATATTTGCTTTCGTTACTGCCAAGAGATATCGATCAACAGAGAGGCAACACGGGAAACGTAGATTGAAGAGTGCAGAGAAGTGAAAATTTACACATTTGTATCATATACTTTTTACATTGCTCTAAGAATACTTTCTAGTCAATATCATAATATTGTACGTATAGTACTCTTTTAAATCTTGCTTGAATCAATCGATAATGAATAAAGAACTCAAACTTCCTATACTAAAATTAATAAAAATCTGAAAATACATAAAAGTATTGAGAAAAAGTTAGTTTTATTCATACCAAAGTACCTGGAGCGATTAATCTTCTAATAAATTTCAGATATATACGAGACAGATTATGACACTCTCATTAGAATATTAAAATGCATTTCGCATGTTTTAGTAATTTTAGTATAGTTACAGTTTTGATAATGCACAGTATCTACAGCGTAAGTACACGTTTTTATTATAAATGTTACTATAATGAAATAACGAGTATTTCATATAAGATGTTTCTCTATATTTATTCATAATTCTTTTCAGTATATTTGGATATTGCATGGAAAGTATAAATGCAGTATGAATTACTTTACAAAGAACGAAGTTTTGTATCACATACACGTACATTTAAAAATATTTCTGTCTGCACAATGCCTTGGACAGTTATCAACTATTATTCCAATATGGTTTAGTGTCATTTCCTGTCAACAGAATTTACAAAACAAAGTGAAGGAACTAATAACTTTTTATCAATTAGTTGTACAAACATTCTTAATATCAAGTCATGTCAGTTTTTTAATTACATCGTTAAAATAATATATTTAGTATTTTTTAAAATATATTAGTCTCTTATTAATATTACGTATTAAGTATATTTTGGAGTTACAAATGAAATTATAATTGAGATCGTACACTAAATTAACGTAAAGTTATTAGTTCTCAGGATAGTTTCAACTCTTAACACACTTCTAATATTCCAGTTCATATGGTACTGTTAATGTAAATTTCAGCGTAACATATTGAGCGTTCAAAACGCTGTGTTAATGCTTAAACTACAAGCAAATAACAAAATGTGTGTATTGATTATCTAAAAGTAAAATGTGCGCTTAAATTATTGCAGTTTTAACATAGCCCCAAGCCACCGAGATGAATTGTATTCATAATTTCTGTAACTTATTGGTTTTCCCAATCTCGGCTTTTTAAAACAAGCTTCCTATATACTTTAATTAAAATACATATTATGCTGAAAACAACTAAAGATGCGTATTTCCTTAATGCATTAATGCATGACTGTTTGTTTCATTCTTTTTATATAAATTCCTTCTTCTCTATGCTAATTATCTGACTTAGCATCTTAAAATGTTAAACTTTTATATTAGACATAATATATTATAATGATATACTATTCAAATAATTATTTCGTTGCCATCTAAAAATATTCTTAACTTTCTTTGAAATATCATTATCTTCTAGAATTCACACCTCTCAAATCAAATTATAATTCTCATGGACAGTATGTGCAATTCTACAAACTTATAGTTTGTTTTTTACAAAATATCTCTGCATCATTACTAAAAATAACAGAACTGCAAAGATAAATTTGTGTCGCATCTGTTTAAAAGAGTTTTACACTGCGTGCTCCTTTCTCTCATTGATTCCATGTTTTCTTTGCAATTGGCAGTAACAAAAGTAGTCAGAGTAAAGTGTAGCACCGATGTTCTATACAGAATGGTATAATCGAAACCTTTTGTCCCATACACTTGCATCGCATCAAAAATTTTAGAACAAACTGTGAGATGTTTTTTGGTCACAATATATACAAGAATCAATATGAATGTAAAAAGTAAGCTTCCAGAATTTTTAATGTACATTAAAAAATTTATATGTATGTATGTTTCAATAATGATACAAACTTCAAATTACGAATAATTTAAAATTGGAAATCAAATAAAAAGTGATTTTCACCGTAGTGTGTTCTAACTTTTGAGATAAACTCGTTTATTAGAAAGTAAAAACGAAGGTGGTCAATATTTAAACGAAACTATTTGTTATGACAAATGATGCAAGTGTAGCCATTGCCGATATGTTACCACATTCACAGAAAACACTATAAACATGAAAAAATTTGTTTAACTTCAAAATAACCACCTTACCATTTATTAACAGTACTCGTGTTTATCTTTACAGAAAGATGTCGCGCATATGCGAAGGAATAGGAGAATAACGGTGAGTCAGAAAACGCGGTACAGAAAGACCTTGTATTCGTATAGAACACTTAAAATACTTTTTAACCCTTATGTTTATACCTCAATCTAGCTATGGACACTTCTTCCATCGCTCTGTATCGTGCATTCACTTCTTTCATTTATACTCGCATTATCACGTCGCTTACTCGAACAATACACTGTTTCATTATCGTTGTTAGGCGTGTGTACCAGCGGAAATTAAATAATGAGTAGCGCTGTTCGGACATTTGGGCTGTAAGAGGCCAAGGGAAAACAGGCTCACGAGAAATTATCACTTGCTGTTTCTGGTTTCACCTTTTTCTGTGGGGAGCTTGCCTGTGAGCGTATGTCTGAACCAGGTCTCTTCACCTGAGGATTACTCTTGACAGCTGTGGTCGGATCTGCTGGCAAAATGTTATTTGGTTACTTCTGCTTTAATATACATCCTTTTATCAGAAATAAGAGCGTACACTAACCTTGTAACCACCTGACTTGAGTTGCTGGTCCATATCCTTTGTCGTTCCTTGCAGCTATTCTAAATATTATGGCCGGTTTTGTAGTAGTATCGACGTGAGCGGCACTAAGAGAACTATTAGTCACCGAACAGGAATTATTCGAACCGCAATAGACTCTAATAAAGGCTAACTGATTTGGAGTTGACAAAATTGTCCTTGGTTCTCCGTCATTATTCAATGCAGTACTAGCACTCCGCACTGCTAAATAGACGGAATATTCCAGAATGGGTCCAACGTTGCTCGATGGTGGTTCCCATGAAATTTGAGCACCTTCTGCAGATTTGGAGATTTTTATGGCGCTAGGTGCTCCAGGGTATCCCGGAAGACACGTTTTGAATGCAGATACCTTGGAATGAGAAAAGGTACATTAACTTAATATCATTATTTTTATAATATGCATAGTTTGCATTTTATTTACCTCGCTCCAAGCACTTCGTCCACAACTATTCACAGCAGCAACTCTAAACTTGTAAGCAGTTCCAGGTTCTAAGGCAACCTTGGTTCTTCCTTTAAAAACATCCATAGTTAAAGGTTGCATGATGTCTAAGGGCTCGTCACCAGGTAAATAATAATGTTGTACAGTAAAACTCGTAGCTTTAATCACTCCCACATCGTACCACTCCGCTTCTTTCTTTTCTTCTTCGCTCTAAAAAAAATATTACAGATGCTCGTTATAAAAAATACGTAAATAGCAATTATAGTAGAAAAATATATAATATTACCTGTTCAGTTTTTATTTTTATTGGCTGTTCTGCTGAACCTAAAGCAGCTGTTGCTAACGTAGTCAACGCTGTAGAATCATCTCCGCTTTCTGATCTATTATCGTTCATTTTCTCTTGTTTCAAACTTTCTTTTTTACTAATATCTTCTTTTATTTCCATTTTGATTGGAGTCATCGGTTTTTGAATATCCATTTCCTTTTCAGGAGGTGCAACGCCATTCATAGTCGATGTTGGTGGTTCAGGAACTTTATCTTGTTCCATTGGCTCATGAGGCTGCTCCAATTTTAATTGCATCTCTGGAGTTATAATGGGAGTTGTTATTGGCATATTTACATCTGCAGGAGTTAAAGAAGAATCTGTAACCATTGGCTCGTCAGTGTCTTCCAACTTCTCCATTGACGAATTTTCCTCAGGAAGATCCATTGTCGGTTCCACAGCATCATCTTTTTTTTGAGCATCTTGACTATCCTCTTGGGAAAGTTGTGATATACTATCTTCAGGTGACATATGTTCAGGAGCTGGTGACTTTTCATGATCAGAAGTATATGTGTCCATAGACACATCTTTCATATCATTATTTTCAATTTGTTCGCTTTCATCATTTTCTAACGGCTCCTCCATAGCATCTGGCATAGATGCTTCTTCCGATGGAGCCTCTGTTGGTTCCTGCAAAGCAACACTTTCAGGCTTAAGTTGCGTTTCTTCTGATGATGGATTACTAACAATCTGCATGTCATTCTCGCTGGCTGGCTCAGGTTCGTTAGTAGCTTCCATAGGTACCTCACTTTCATCTGGCTGATCATCAACGGAAGGTTCTGGCTCTACTGGAAGTTCTTCTGCGGTACTCGTCGAAACAGGAAGCTCCGCTGCTGGATCTTCAGAATCTTCTGTATCTTTAACAGCAGACTCTTCTATATGAACATCATCCGTACTTGCAGCACCAATATCTTGCTCCATTTCTGCAGAATCAACAACTGACGACTCTTCTTGATTTTCTGGTGTAGGGTCCTCATCTAAATCGATCTTATCGTTCTCTTCGTCTTCAGATAAAAGAATATCCGCTGGACCATCGACTTGAGGAATCACGAAATTACCATCTCCATCAACTTGCATAGGTTCCCCTGCCCCCATTTGAGAAACCAAAGCAGCAGCTGTGGTAGCTTCATTCCCATTACAACTATCTTCCACTTTGTTATCTCCTGCTCCACCGTCATCAGTTGCTACCATGAAAGATAAGCCACCGGAAGGTTCTTGAACTGGGTCTATTAAACCTGCTTCTGCAGCTAATGCAGCCAACGCTGCATCGGTAGTAGCAGGTCCATCAGACGTAGAAGCTAACGAAGCCGATGGCTGCTTTTGTGATGGAAGGAATAACAGCTTCCCCGTGTCCATGGCATCTGATGCACTTGAGGTAGTTACTATTGAACTACTCGTAGGCATAAGAGTAACTGTCTTCGCTCCTCCGGGCATTTGCAACGTCACAGGCTTACCAGACACTGTGACAGCCTCTGGGGTTTTCTGTATCTGTGGCATAGTAACAATTTGGCTCTTTCCAGCGTTAAAGATGGCTTGTGGATTTCCTTTAGTAGCGATAGTCACGGTCTTTGGTACGCCACCTTGACCTGGCACTGTGATAGTGATAGGCTTTCCTGCAGTCCCACCTCCCATTGCTCCAGATGAAACAACAATCATCTTTACTCCTTGCTGATTAGTTACGTGATTAGATGCTGATAAGGGTAAGACATTGACGGGAGTAGTGATATTACCCGTTTGCCCGCTACCAGCCTGAGAGGTAGTAACAGCTTGCACAGCTCGCAAACCTGATCCTGTTGTAACCACGATTATTTGATTTCGACCAACCAGTCCACCATTGCCCCCTGGTTTCGTAATCATTATCGTTTGTTTGCCACTGATGTTCTGCCCTTTACTCATCGCCACGATATTAGAGGTTTTCATGGTCGTGAGAATCTTAGATCCTGCTACAGTGTTAGGATTTACCAATCTTAATATCGTTGGTCCTTGATTAAGAGGTTTCGCACCTGTTGCTTGTACAGCCTTACCAGGAATGAGACTAACTTTAGGCACAGTTGCTACCATACCTTGTCCAGTTTTCAGAAGATGTACAATTTGAGGCTGACCAGAGATATTTTGTCCCGGTTTTTGTAGAATAATTTGTTTGCTCTGCTGCGGAGAAGCAGTTCTCAGTACCGTTGCTCCAGGTGCAGCGAAACGTATTTGTTGACCTGGTTGAACATTCTTCATCCTAATAGTATTAGTCGTCGCTTGGGGAAGAATCGGCACGTTATTCATGCTTATTTTTGGAGTGACTGCAGCTGCTGCTGCTAGAGCAGCAATTCCTGACATAGCAGCTGGTGTCTGGCCTGCTACTGTTGTATTAGGGGCTGGAGCTGGTTCAGCAGTAGTTGTAGGTGCTGTAGTGACTACAGGAGAACGAATTCTGATGAGGTTTCCAGCGACTCTTGGAGTCATTGGACTCGACGGTTTTGTTGCGGCTTGTGATGCTACTGGTTTCTGAACTGGACTTTGTACAGTTGATTGTATTCGTACTGGAGTCTGTGCTAAGGATGGTCTCGCAGAAGTTGGAGTTGATGGAAGAGCAGCAACAGTAGTGATGGGCGGAGATGTAACAGGAACAGTAGCAGGCGTGACCACTGCTGGTGTTGTAGTAGGTGCAGTACTAGTTTGTGTGCTGACGGTAGGAAACGTGCCTGTTGTTGCTGGAGGCATGTCGTATTTCTGAATTTGTAGAATGTAGTACTGTGCAGATGGTGTGGCTGTCCAACTAACTTCCAATGTCTGCGTGGAAGCTCTGACTAATTGCACTCTGGATGGTGCAGGTGGTTTACTGACTTCTAGGTACCATAAATCTTTGCAACAGACCTATGAATCAAAAGAACATACTGTGTAACAGGTAAAACCATTCTCCAATGAACTAATTGAAGGACTAACCCTAACCTGATTGTTCCAAGCTTTGCGATATCCGTCTCGTCCAGACCATACGTAAAGTCTACTATGCACTCCAACTGCACAGTGACCAGCACGGGCACGAGGAACATTCTCTTCTAAGGAATCAACTTGTAACTGCTCCCACGTTAATGTTTCTAAAACAATATTTATTTTATATTAGACAATAAGAAGTATTTTGTACTCATTTATACAATATTAACTTACCTAAATTTAAACAGGCCAATGTACTTGTGCATTTCCATTCTTTCTCATGTGTTGCAACTTTAACATCATCAACAACAAGCGGTACCCATCCTCCGAAAACATACATCCGATGACCAATTAATGTGGCAGTGTGTAAGGAACGTGGTAATGGAGTAGGTCCATGGACCACAGGTTTGTTCCAAGTCATCGAATCAACATCGAGAAACCATAAATCACCCAACCGGCAGCCGCTCATTCCGCCGTAAATCACCAAACAGGATTTCCCTGTATTGCGATCAGTATAAGCCACTCCAGTATGGGACTCCCTGGGGGGTGGGGCATGCCCATGTGTTTGTGGCACATCCCAAGCTGTTGCTCCATTTGGGAGTAATTCAAGAGTGTACAGATCGTTCAAATATCTCGGGATATTGTTTTTAGGATCATCACTGTCATTAGCTAGACCTCCAAAAAGGAAGACCCTGTTACCAATAAGAGTAAAACTGTGTCCCAATCTTGGACATGGCGGTGGATCATGCTTTGGAGGCTTTGGTTTCAATCTTTTCCACTCCCATCTGCTAGCTTGTAGTTCATAGAGTTCATTGGAGTACTTTCCATACTCTACCATACCACCAAAAACCAAAATACGGGTGCCATCTACAACAAATCCATACGCTGCACAGCCAGGTGGGATGTCACCTTTTGTTGAGGGCACAAACCATTGATTAGTTGCTGTAAAAGATATTTATTTCCCATGAAAATGTGATAAAATACTTTATTCTAAATAAAAACATTTCTTAACATTACTAGGTACAAAAAATACAAAGTTTTATAATTTCAAGCAAAATCGTATTTACTTATATTAATTACATTTATAGTAATCTCAGTCTACTACTAATATTAACTTCATTAATACACATAATTCTACTTATTATATCCATAGAATAATTCTTACATACATAGAGTAGTATCATTCAAGAAAACATTTCAAAGTTGAACGCAAAATGCGCGGGTACGATACGCACGCGCGTAACTGGAACAACGTAACGAAAGAGAGAGAGAGTCGTGCGCATATATGATACGAAAGGGATGTATAAACGTAGAACGAAAGAGTGGGAGGAGAAATAGGAACGGAAGGAAAAAAGAGAAGGAAAGGTGAAGCGTGAACGTGGAATGACGGGAAACGCGGCGCGTTGCATGTCGGTGGTGGGGCGTATAGGACAGCAATGGCCGCTCCCGCGCGTATAAACATGAAAAATGACAGACCGCGCCAATTCTACCAATGAAACTATCACGATACTCCATAAATGAGACTTAAAAAGGCATGCCCGACAGGGGTATATCCGATCTAGAGGAAATCTATCGTGACAGGGCATCTGACACGAACAAAATTCGAGTTTCCACGGCGATCCGGCCGGTGACCGTCTTGTCAACGTATGCCGCCATCTTGGATCGCGGGAATCATCAAGAACGGCGCGCACCAAAGACGCACAGCAGCGATGCAACTTACCAGTGTTATAGACATGAAGCTCGTCGACAATGCCCTCGTTTCCACCGCCGAAAACGACCATAAGGTCTTTAATGGCAACTGCCCTGTGCCCATGCCTGGGTCTAGGCTGGGGCCCGGTCGGATTTGTGATCCGCTTCCACTTTAGCATGGGTGCCGCCATGATGACCGTCGATCACATCATTTTTTCATACCGCGCGACTATGCACCACCGAGTTACCCCTAGAGCAGTGGGACGCCCGATGGTTTCGAAGATAGTGCGTCCTTCCTTATCTTCGAACTTGCGTCCCCTCGATAATCACGATTCAATTTTTCCAGTCCGACTCGAACGAATTCGAAAGTTCGCACACTCGACGAAAACTTACTACTCTCGATGTTCTCAGCACCGTCGATATCGTACGTTTCGATTCTAACCTCCCTTTACCCGTCGTATTTCGCGGACCGTCCGTTCGCGGCGATCTTAATGGATCGTAGGCGCGAATTTGAGATCGAATGAATTATTTCCGATCGGAGTTTCGAATTTTGGGAATTCTATGCGATACAGAAGACGTCTGTAACGCAACACGTATACACAGAGACGCACACCGTATATTTACGTTCACGATGTTTACGGCACTGGTCTCACGTCTTCTAGTGTGCCCGCTCAGCGATCACCAATGGCCCGGCTGTGTATATATTTTTCACGTTGCACAATCATCGTTGCAATCAAATAACGGTCGTGATGGTATATTTCACTCGGGGTTGATCTTTTCAGAGTAGCCGCGGCCGTTTTCGGGACGAGCTGAGTTTTACGTCCCTTTTGAAACTCCCGTCAAACGGACGAAAAACGGCGCGATAAAAGATTTCACTATGCACTGATAACCACTGTACGAATTACATGAATTGTAACGTATAGATGGGTCGATGAAATGTGACGAGCATACAGTAAGAGGTTTGTAGTACTTGCCGAAAAAAACTATTGCAATCAGTAGTTTGACGGCACGCACAAGCGGCCTCCGCAATCTTCGTCCACCATTGCACACAACTTGCGTCGGTAACAACCGCATATGTTACCAACTTATGTTCGTCTGGGGATTTTTAGGAATTTCGTTCGATGATGCGCCTTCTTCTGCGGTTCATTTTCATCTGTTGCTTTTGGAACGCCCTAAATACGATCGTAAGATCTTGTTGAAACTGTAACACTGTATGATACGTATCTAATGACTGTATATTCAATGCATAAATTGACTTATTTAGATAACTTTATCGATAATCGAATTGATTACGATATGAGAGAGTGTCACTTGTGTTCAAAAATATTATATTAATGTCAACATGAGTTTATTATAATATAAAAGAAAAGAATACTGCAAAAACACATCAGAATAACATTTATTGAATAGGCAAAACATAAATCGTACAAACCAGAGGCATTTATATAAAATTCAGTTATGTTCTTGTGCTTAATCTTTTGTAAAGATTATTGTATTCTGTCAATATATTGTTAAAATACGCTTTGTATTATTTAAATATAAAGAAATAATGATAATGATGACGAAAATATTTTTTTCATGGGATATTACTGAAGAAATACATTTTCACATCGTGGATTAATATGTTTATGTTTCATGATATTTACAATACTTTTTGGAATGATATATTTTCTGTTTTACATAAGTAAAAAATAATAAAATTAAGGCTGCATTAAATTCTAATGCTTTATAATGCATACAATTTATAAGTGAACATGATACTGTTAGTGTTAGATACATACATGTAAAAAACTAGAAAATAATTATCGGAATTGTATAGGACTTATCCTTAAACCAATACATTCTTTACCAATTAATGCAACTTCACAGACTTTACACACTGTTTCTTTGAATTGTGGCAAATAACTTGCGCCACATAATGGACATTTAACTTCTGGTTTTCCTCTGTAAATTGGAACAAATGTGCTTGCACACAATGAGAATGGATTATGCTCATTGTATGCTAGTTGATGCTCATCCACAGGATTCTTATCACATGCCTGAAGAGAGAAAAATAAATGAAATAATACTGTTTTACAATTATATATATTAATTAGACACATAAAAAGATACATACTTGTAAGATTTTCCTAACTTGCTGTGCTAATTCTGGTTTAGGCCCTAATTCAAGTAATCTTCTTGCAAATGAAGCAGCAGTTTTATAGTTTTTCAATTTGAAGAACATATTTACAGCTATCCTTAAAGTGAGAATCTGATGTACAGGCTGCAAACTGCAGTGTGTGAAGTAGGCAGCCATTTCACAGATTCGTTTCTGTTCAGCCAGGGTAGCTTTAGGCAAATTCTTTCTTTCTGTTTCCATCTTCAATCCTAGAATATATTCTCTGCAAATTTGAATCAGTTGTTCTGCTTCCGCAATATCTTGTCTTGTATCAACAACAATTAGTGGCACACTAAGTAAAATTGCTTGGAACTTTTCTATCGCTTCCGGGAACTTTCCGCCAGTCGTCAAGTGATAACATACTTGAAGTCTTTGAACTAAATCAGTAAGATGTAGTCCAACTGCAGGTAACCCACTCTTTGGGTTCGTATCCTTCCAATTTCGTTGAGGAAATGCATACGATGACGGTATATTAGGTAAGGTATCAAATGCCGTTTTCGCACGAGCAAAAGTATTCATAAAAAGATTCTGATAAGGTGCAAATTCTACGACACCAACTTGATCATTTAATAATCTAAATGCAGTTTCAAATGATCCAGCCAATATATGATCCACGACTAATTGAGAATTATTCACCCAATACTGCGTTGGTGGTACTCCCTTTGTAGGTGGTGAGTAGTATCCTTGATCCACTGCTGGTGCCGCAGCTTCAAGCTCAGGCGGCAGATCCACGTCCTCAACATCCCATCCAGCAGCACTTTCCTCACCTTCAGGAACTGGCTCAGCTTCACCACCTTCTTCATCATCAATTCCTAACTCTTCATCATTGCCCCATCCTTCTGCAGGAACAGTATTGTCTTCTTCTGGAGCCAAAGCTGCAGCTACTTGACTCTTCTCGCGTGACAGCATAGCACCCTCGAAGAAACCTTTCGATACTGTTAATAAAGGCCAATTATTTTCGGCTTGCTGAATGGGTACTGGAGGTCGGAGGTATACTGCTCCTTTTTCGAGGGCAGAAAGTTCTTCGCTCATGGAACTGTACTGGACATCATCTTCTGAAGAGGAGATACCGTGAATTTTCTCTGTTACGTAAGCTAACGACGCCTGGCCAGAGTTCTGTAATACAAAAGGATAAAATAAATATCTTTAGAAGAAATATTACGTACCAAAAATTGTAGAGATACATACCCGTAAAATTTTTGCGCGCTCATAAATATCTCCAAGTAACAGACTACCCTGATACTGACCCGAAACGTCTTTCCTGATTTCTGCGATTTTTATCATTTTACGTAACTTTTCCAAGTTACCAGTTATGAGATACAAGAACGATAACTTTTCGAAATTCTTTGTCCTTTGGTAACACATCTCTACAACTTGATGGTTACCCTGCAGTAAGGCTGCTTGTGCCAAACTTTCCCAACATGATTTTTGATCAAGAGATCTCGCTGCTTCTAAAGCGACTTCGATGTTTCCACATTCGAGAGCCAGACCGAATCTAGTTTTTTCATCTTTAACAAAGTGCAAAGCGACTTCAGGATATCCTTTTTGTTGCAGGTATGCAATTATAGATTGACCAACAAGATTTGCATTGCGAACCATGTGTAAAACTTCTTCATACTTTCTATTGATTAAAGCCAATTTGAATTTATATTCAGTTGGGTCTATTCGTAGGATTCTTGGTTTACATTCTCTGTCAAGGCAGTATACTTGATTGCCTTTGACTCTGGTTACATAGATTGGCAAATCTAATGTGCGAATGATACCATGATCACCGTTGCTGATCGCATATTTAATCTGGTTACTTGTAGTATAAATAAATACTCCAGAATCATCCCAAGCTCCCGACTTTACCCTAGTATTTTCATGTACGAAGCAAAGAGATTCTAATCGTCGATTGCAAATATTAACAGTATGTTTTGCGAGCAAGGCAACGTGAGACATGTCGCTGGACCAAACGACATATTTGCATTTAGAGATCTTTATCTCTGCCAATGTTCTCTTCTGTTGAATATCAAAGAGAGTTACTTGATCAGCATCGCGTAGCAGAAGCATTCCTGTCCCAGCATAAAATATTTCATCACAATTTGGAGTCTGTACCATTTTTGTTACTTCATTCTTCAAATTTTTGATGATTAACTGCAACAAAAAATTACAATGTGATTTATAATTATCTTTACACAATGTAAGAAACTGAAGTTCTCAAAATACATACAGAATAAGATCTATCTAACACAGCAAAGCGATTTCTGGCTACCCAAATGGCAGTGACACCTGGAGCTCGTTTTGTATCAGCTTCAGTGTTTGAATCACCTTCGCGCGGTATCATATAAAGATCATAAGTACTGTTTTCGATATTATTAGGTGATCTTGTGCAGATTAAAACAGCATTTTCAGCTTGGTTGTATGACATACTGTAAGGAGGTGTTTTTCCACCTCCACGAATTTGCATAACAGATGTATCTTTTGAAGTAGTAAAGTCTAATTTTCTAAGGAAACGTTCTTTCACATAATAAAGAACATTTCCATAAACGGCATACGCTGGACGTTCTCTCTCAAGCTTGAAAATAATCATTCCAGAGTCATGTCCAGCAGCAAAGAGATTTAGTGTAGGATGTGCTGCTAGAACCCAAAATCTTTCATGTTCTCTTCTAAATGTATGCAAACAGGTACGTTTTGACATGTCCCAAACACGAATACTTTTATCTTCTGAATTTGAAAGAATTAAATCTTGTCTAGGGTGGAATAGAACACAAGAAACATTATTGTAATGTCCACGACAAGTATCCACCTCCCATGCTTTAGCATCATTCATTCTCCACATTTTAATCTGGCGGTCATCAGCTCCAGAAACAATCAAAGGTAATGTGGGATGAAAGCATGCCCAATTGACACCTCTATCATGTCCTTCAAGGACATGTTTTACTACAGCATCAGCTTGGCCAAATAAATCTGTTGCTCCAGGATTTTTTAAATGATCTTCCAATCCTCCTGGACCAGGAGCTACATTTTTCTTTCTTAAGCCAGATATATCCCATACTCTAACAGTTTGATCTAAAGAAGCTGATACTATGATATCTTCAGTTGGGTGAAACTGTGCACACATTACATAGTGATTGTGTCCAGTTAAGACACAAATGCAAGTACGACTTTGCCAGTTCCAAATACGGATTGTCTGGTCATCTGATGCACTTAGAATCCATGGATATTCTTGATGGAATACAATTGTTCTGATATAATCTAAATGACCTAATAGTGTGAAAATGCATCTGCGTTGCTTGTAATTCCATACTTTAATTTTATAGTCATCACCACCAGATACAAACAGTGGTTGTTGATTATGGAAACAAATTCCACGGACAGGTCCATCATGTTCATCAAATTTCTCTAATAGAGTACACATACGATAGTCCCATAATTGTATAACTCCATTATGTAGACTGTAACAAATACATCAAAACTACTGTAGAATTCATACAAATAAAAAAAATTATATACTATACTATATAAAAATTATATACTATATACATCTTCGCTAATGAAATAAAGCTACATATTCTTACGAAATTTTAACGATAGGATATAAAAAATAATGAATAATAGTACAGTAAATACCTCGCTAAAACCCAGGGGCGTTTTGGATGAAAAGATAACCCTTTTACACGAGCAGATTTTGTTTCTAATTTCGTCAACATGATTCTATTAATTGTTAAATAAAATTGTATGTTTAAGGAAACATTCCCCACTTCTAACCTTTGAAAATTTGACACGACTGAAGACACGTCACTATTATTGCCACGAAGTACAGAAGCTCGATAGATAGTGCAGTCCACGTGCACTGGTAAGTACTATTACGAAAAGAAATTTAACGTTGCACTGTATTTATTTAAAGATTATAATGTACATTTTATTATATTACAGTTAGGGTAGTCATATATTTATTTTTCCAGTATATGTCTGATCTTTCGAATTAATTAATTAGTTTAGAGTTTCAGGTTTTAGACAACATTTTCAACAATAGCATAATGTTATAATAATCTTAGAAAATGTGCAAAGAATAATTACAAACTTAAAGTAAAATTATATTAGGATAAAATTACATTTAAAGTAAAGATTTTGATAAAATTTTTAGAATCATTATATGCCATTGTGTTACTTTTGGATTGGTTTAACTTTGTTTTAGTAAAGTGTGCGCATACTCATTTATGGAACACTTGTTCCGTCGTCTGGTCTTCTACTGCCGATTTTAAAATCTTGTATTTCTTCACTTATTTTCCTTATAATTTAAATATTTAATATAATTGCAACACTTTATAAGATGTTATAAAATAATTTAGTAGAATTTTTAATTTTTTTAATTTCTGGAGCAGAGTAAACAGTTTATTGCTTTTTCTAAGTGAATGCTGATGTGAACAGCGGCCGGTATATTCGAGTGAAATACATAATGCGAAGGACTAATGTTAGTCATTTTCATTTGTTGATTTTGTTTGTTTTACTCAATACATTTATTTGTGTGAATTGTACCAAATCACCTTCAAGTGAAGAACTCAAAGCACAAAAATTTCCTCCTTGTGCAGCTTGTAAAGTTTTAATAAATAGCTTTAAAAAGGTAATATTAGTATTGTATACATTGTTAAATAAAAGTTTATTTGCTTACGAACATGTTTATTTTTTAATACATAATTTTTTTCATAGGGTATAGAAAGAACAAGTCGTGAAAAATTTGATGGTGGTGACAGTGCATGGGAGGAAGATAAATTAGGTTCATATTCAAAAAGTGAAACTAGATTAATAGAAATACAAGAACATTTGTGTAAAGAAGTAGAGCGTGGTGAAACCCAATGTCATGCTTTAGCAGAAGAGTTGGAAAACACAATAGAAGATTGGTGGTTTAATCATCAACAAACACATCCAGATATTTATGATTACATATGTATTCAACAAACAGAACGTTGTTGTCCTAAAGACCATTTTGGTCCACATTGCTTACCATGCCCAGGTTTCCCGGATAAAATCTGTAACAGTAATGGAAAATGTAAAGGAGCAGGCACTAGGAAAGGAAGTGGCGGATGTGTTTGTGATAAAGGCTATGAAGGAGATAATTGTTCGGAATGTGCAAGTGGATTTTATGAATCTTATAAAGATGAAAATAAGCTACTTTGTTCTCAGTGTCATATTGCTTGCGATGGTGCTTGTAAAGGAGCAGGACCTAAAAGTTGTGAAAAATGTACAAAAGGATGGCAAATGTTAGAAGAACAAGGTTGTATTGACATTGATGAATGTATGAAAAGTGATAAATATTGTCCTGGAAATCAATTTTGCATTAATAAAGAAGGAGGCTATACATGCTTAAGTAAGTTATGAGAAATACACTTGAGGAATAACTTGAAAACTAATTCATTATCCTATTTTAGGTTGTGATAAAGCTTGCAAAGGTTGTACCGGTGATGGTCCAGATATGTGTTTGAAATGTGCAGAAGATTATTACAAAAAGGACAATTTATGCATAAGTAAGTGTCACAGTAAATATGTGATTGTAATTTTCTAAGAATATATAATTTGATATAATATAACTGTTGTTATAGGTTCTGATCTTCTTGGACGCAAACAACAAGAAAATATTGCACGATATGCTACATATTTTGGTCTCTGTGTGGCAACATGTATTATTTTCCAGAGGAACATTTATATAGCAAGTGTAATTGGATTGTTAGTTGGTATTTACATATCAGTTTCAGAATATATGATAGCTCATAGTAATATTCAAGATACAACTGCAAATGTAGATATCTTAAGCCCAACATAAATAGTTAAATAGTAATATAGATGTGATTATTTTTATCAATAAAAATATGTAATGCAATACATAAGAACATATTAATTATTAAAAATCGTAAAATAGATATAATAATAAGAACCATTAAAAATTGTTTAATCCGAATTTATCGTAACATTCCTTTACATGTCTTGAATTTAATAAACTCTAATAGTATTTAAATATAAAGTCAACTTCAACGATTTTGACCAACTCATTACAGTTGTCACTTTTTGTCACTGCCGTCAATGTAATGTTATCTGATATCCAATAGTGGGACTTGCCTTGTGTCTTATGCCTTATGCATCTATTATTTCCTACCTTGCTTTAATTCGCTGATACTTAATTCTTGCGCTAGAGGGCTACAGTGACAAAAACATTCTCGTAAGGCAATACATCTAGTATTGGTTATATGTATGAACCTTAACTGAAATAGGTCATGTAATATTCAAAAACATATCCATATCCATATTATTATTTTTTGGAAGAAGCTATGTCAGTGCAAAGCTTATTATAAAATCACGAAAAAAAAGTTTTCATATATATTATTAATAGAATTGGATGCGAAATGATCAAATAATATAAATTTTAAACGTTATTTAAACTTTTCATATATCAAGATAAGAAATTAATGGATGAAAATTTATTTTTCTATCTATTACGGGTGTTGTTATAGCTGTTCCAGTCATATTTACTTGTATTTTTATGTGTTTTATTAAGGTCGACATTATCATAACCCGGTTATAAGAAAGAACAATTTTCGTCAAATTTCAGTAACTGAGACTTATGTCCGATTTCGACCACTAGATGGCTAAGGTAATTATTGTTTCTCGTAGTTAAAATAGTATCCTTCAGATATACATTTGAATGTGATATTTCGAAACTTTGCAATACTCTATAAATATCCATATTAATAATTTTTGTGGCGTTTGTTGTGATAACAGGCATTATTTATTTCAAAAATACAAATTGTTGTATGAATCCACCTTTTCGTATAATTAAATCATCACTTACGTCGATACGTCGTACGTATCGAAGCACTTCATATAGTATTAGTTGGTGTTAATTTTTGTTTAAGCATATCCAGTCTTAATAGACGGAACAGCAGGTTTTGCAAATAGTGTTAGGTAGACAGAAAGCGATGCCGGCTCGAAATTTATTTGGCATCATCGTCGGCCTGTTAAGTATTTAGTATTTAGGTTTAAATTTGTCGTGTAAGATCTCATATACAATCGCCAAGTCATCAGTCTGTAGATTTTTCGTGCGTTCCGCCTTCGCTTCTCATCTCCGATGAGAAGGTCGCTTTCTTTTCTCTCTTTTCGGTGACCAGCCAGGGTGTAGGTATGTCAGCGTACCGTCTGACCCTTGGGGTGGCGAAGTTCACAGACGAGCTTCGCCTCCGGGGCCAAAGAAAACCAGGGCGAGCTCGGAGGTAACCATCCTCTGCCGCATCTATGACTGTATCGTATTATCACCTGTGGGTCGTGTACCGGTGGGTCAGCTCATCCCTTGGTAGAGTCCACCGACTGGGGCGGACAGCACGGCACGGAGCACCGGAGGCGGCCTGGAGACGTCGACCGCGTCGCCTTGGCTTTCCTCGCCTGCCGTGCCCGTCGGGTCTGGCCAGGTGCCGGCCGACACCCTGTCTGGGCTGTATGCTTGCATCTTCGTCCGGGGGTGCGTTAGGGTTTCTGGACACGCTGAGTGCCGGGAGGTTGCCGGTCTTAACTCTTTTGCTGAACTCAACCAAGGTGGGAGGATTTGCACCATTGAATGCCGATTTGCGGCGCGGCGCGGTAGAGTCCCTAAACTTTGCTTCGTGACAGCTTGGCAGTTCTCTATCTTGGGGCCTAAACTGAAGTCATGGATGGAACTTTGATTCTAGCGATTTCTTTGGTTTTGACTTTAAGATTCAAGCGTTTGACTTTAAGTTTATTGTAAAGGGAGATCAATGGAACTTTGATTCCATTGAATTTTTGCGGGTTTCCAGTCGCAGCGACCTCCTCGTGGTGAGACCTGGGCAATTGGTGGTAACTGAGCTAATAGGTTACAAATTGCAGATTGTAGTTATATCAGCAGATATACAAGAAGATCGAATTATGAGCACACATACATGTATATATAAATTTGCAGCTTTTATCGACTTAGTTGCATTTGATTACATTACATGTAATTCCCAGAAACAATGTTTTTGAAGGCAGAGTTTTCTGACGAATATGTCCGAACTATTTCTCGTACGAATGAGACAAGTTCAGACATGGTTGTTAGAATATCAGTTTGTCAGAAAACGAGTCCACTGTAATCGCAGCCTTACGCCCTTAGGAGAATGGGTCTGTTCTATACCTGGTATCTACTGTAACCACTAGATGGCTATAACATCATAACTTTGCTCGCAATACAAATGAGTTCAAAAGTATTAAATAAGTGTTTTCTCTACTATTTTGTTTGCAATACTCATATCATATCCATAACAATTTTTTGCGAGGGAGATAATTTTCCGCTCCGTAAGTCAAAGTAAAGATAAATATATTTCGCCCTATCGAATGAACAAGTCGTATTCGAATTGTTATTAGTTGACTCTTGGCAAATAATTTTATGTCGAATGTCGAATGTCGAGTCTGATTTAATCTTGTATTTCGTTTTAGCCACTGAGTAAACCAATTTTTATATTTTGGTATTATATGAGCTTAATGAAGTAAAGGTGGTATATTAATACAAATTTAATATGTTGTTATAATAAATTAGCACGCTGTGAAGTTACTGAAATGGAGGTAAATTATTTGTATGATGCTAATTGAAAATGATTAAATGACGAGTTGTCATCGTCAGTGACATAAGTATGTATTTAGCTAGAAGAATATGCTGGAAATAACTCAAACCGAATAAACGATTAAATGAATACAACTTTTTGTCCATAAATCCAATAAATTTTGAAGTAGTAAATAGTATAAATAAATGCGAAAGAAATATGTATCATATGCCTGCCCACTTTACGAATAACATCATTCATGTTTCCAATTTTGTAATTGCAGATTGCAAATTAAATTAAAGTGTCTGCAATAAAGTATGAAACAATAATTATTTATCTTTTACTTGTATTATATAATTAGATATATTATATGTATTAGATGTATTATATCTAATTATATAATACAACTAATATGTAATTTAATTTGGTGAAACACGATTCGAATAATCATTGACCATTCTGACAAATGACTGAAATACTTAGTCAGGGATTGTCAGGAAGACAACAAATTGGAAAAAAAACAAATTCGCTTTTGTCTTCAAAAGTTACAAGAAGAAATATAATTGTTTCTGTCCTATTTTCTATTTTTTAAAGTAAGAAATTTCATAAACTCATATCCTGGAACTAAAGTTATAGTCATATGAAGTAATAAAATGTTCCATAATAATATTAAAAAGAGTATATGAATTATAAAAGGAAAAGAAAATTACAAAGAAATACTAATAAAATATTAACAAAAAACTAATTTCATTAAATTATTCAATTCTTTATTTATAAATTATAAAATCATCATACAAAGGCGCCATTTTGTTTGAGCAATTGCGTCGGTCGTCTGTGAAAATGTGGAATCGTGGTACAGACGTATGAATGTGTTGCGTGTTGAAGGAGGGTAAGAACACACGTGGGGGTGGATAGTCATGTGATCAACTTCGTGATGCTTCCGTATTGGCTATTCGCTGGCCGATGATAATGCGTGAGCTACCTCAAACGAGTGAAACTGATCAACGACAGTCTGATTAAGGTATTCTTCCATTTACAGAAAATAGTTGGTCAATGTGTATAAAATGGATGACTAGATCACTGAACACTTTTTTGAAATTATTTTGTGTTCATGCTTGTAAATCAATTAGTAGTTTTAATTACATTTGAGTAACACACAATGATTAAAAAATTTTAATTTTTAAGTCATGTCCATTCTTAAGTTCATGTTTTCTTTATTCGTGTGTTTGGTGAAACAGCAAGCATCAGTTAAAATACATAACATTTATGAAATTGCTGTTGATATAGAAATAGTTTTACTTATACTGATTAAAATATAAAAATTTGTTATGATCAAAGTATAGCTCTACTTACAAGAGTAAATTAAATTTATACATATTTGCAACGTTATAATACATTATAATTCGTATGGTAAAATCAAACACTTATCTATCTACTCATATTTGAAGTGATAATCATTATATATGTTTCTATAATTATTTAACAAATACATACTAAATTATTAAAAATGTGTCAATAAGATTTAAAAAAACTGTAAAGTCTTTTGTAGTGGGGGTAACGAACCGCACGAGAAAGATCGGGTACGAGTGTTCCAGCATTCCGTCACGGGCGCTCGTGA
Source organism: Calliopsis andreniformis (assembly GCF_051401765.1). Taxonomy (NCBI): domain Eukaryota; kingdom Metazoa; phylum Arthropoda; class Insecta; order Hymenoptera; family Andrenidae; genus Calliopsis; species Calliopsis andreniformis. The sequence continues at coordinate 19,091,889 of NC_135067.1, read as the reverse complement.
TCGACGGAAGTGTTGTGACGGTACGAAAGGGATTGTACCGGAAAAAATCGAAAAAGTCTATCATAACGATTTTGTTCAAAACAATTAGAGCATATAGTGTGTATAAAAATCAATAACGTTTGTCACAATGAAAATTTATCATTGAAAGTCGTGAAATCTACGATCCAGTATCCTAACCTAGCTGGATGGTTTTTAAACAGGTGTCGGAGGTTCTATGTATTCAGGTATTTTAATTATTATTATAGAATTGTTATTATTTGAGGTAATAATATCTTGTCACGATTTGTAACAATTTATAACTGAAAAGTTACTTCAATATCTTTGATCTACATAGAGTATGTAAAATAATGCGTAATGTATATAATAATGAGTTAAATGTTTAGTAAAAAGTTTTAGAGAATTTAATGCACATATATATTATGAATGCCTAAGACTATTTTAAGTAGTATATTTTAATTAAATATTGTTTTTTTTTAAAGGTTTTAATTAGTACATTATTTCATTTTATACTTTATATTATTTTACTTACAACAGAAAATTTCTACAATATCTACTTTATAAAAGTTAAATTCTGTATGCTACAAGTCATCTGTAATTATTTTTTCACCATATACGCTCTGTCAGCATACATTTTAATTGACGCTAACAGGTTTCCTTCCTGCATGAATATTTTCCTTTCCTCTAGATCTGTATTATGCGATAAAAAATCCTTTTTTCATCGAGTGGATGACGTCACTCGATGGGTATAATGACCTCTGCATGGCTCATATATTATCATGTTATTATAATTGAACCGTGCTTTCGGCGCACTAATTGAGAAGCATAATTAATTAGGGGATGGTTTAGGCAGCCGATTCCGAATACCGTTTCGAATTGTTCGCGGTCGACTATCTACTAAAAACCACGAATCAAGCGCTAACTATTATCTCCTAGATATAATTGCATTTGAAATGCATCTCCGTTAAACGTGAATCTAAGTACTCCGTAATTAACAAGATCTTTGAGCACAGTTTATACTATTTTCTTTTACATTGTATTGCAAATTACCTGTTGTTTCACTAGTAGTTTTATACATATATAAGGAAAAAATTCATCCAATTACTTATTAAAGTATTAAAATATTACAATAGAAAAATTTAAGAATTAAAATATGTGAATTTGATTAAAGATTGTAAATGTTATTGTAGATATAGAAAAAAAATATTGGAATTATATACGTGAAATTCGGAGAAAATTATATGGTTAATGAATATTAAACAAGCCCTTAAAGTACTTCTACATATATCGTAGAAGAGGCCTAATTAAGTTCTCAACAGCTACACTTCAGTATTCAGATTTCGTAAATTGAAGTATACCTAAACTTATTTGCACTTTGCAAAAATCCAAATACAGTAAAATAACTATATTACAAAATAAAATAGATACTGTAATCGGAAAATTTTTAATGATATTAGAAAAAATTTATTTTATTCACATGATGATCAGTCATCGATCTCCCTTTCAAATTCTGGAAAACTTTTCAACTCACTACGATTTTGTATCGAAGTGAGAGCGGTCTCTGCTCTCGCAAAAACAAAATCGGTTTTGCACAACAGTTTTTCGACGGGGAGATCGATGGAAGCGGAATAATTCGACACACCACTTTTTCCCCCTTTCTTCGCGCGATTTTTCACCGTTCCACTCCATTGTGATCGCTCACCGTTGCATTCGATCGCTTTCTCGAATTCACATCAAAATGATCAGGTTCTCGCGAAACAGAGAATAAATGAAACCTGAAAACACCATCAATTCTGTCTAATGAAGCACCAGATACTAAAATCGACTCCATTTCTAAGTGTCCAGCTCTAGAAAATGGACGCAAATCTCAGCAGCGCTTCCTAGATATTTTATTGGACTCCACGACTTCAGTCAACAATTTACACTTTGATGTCTACTTCTGCACACACTACTACATTGACTTCTAACTTCTCCGAGATATTTAAAAATCTATCTGACATTTTACATTGAACAAAAAATTGGTAACACGATAAATCTGAACAAGTCAGTGTTACCCGCTCCAGAAAAGGATATTTCGCGTTTTATCGATTCCAGGTATTAGTATTCTACCAAGTGTGTCGAGAAATTTCGACATCCAAAAGAAAGTACCCCATAATTGCCTTTCGTCGCGTTTATCCTTCCCAGACGTGGCGCTGTAAAAAAGTAGAACTCAGAAACCTGGTGGATACTTCCAGATTCCACTATAGTTCCACTATGATTCATTTGGTAATAATCGCCTTTATGACGGTATCGCTAATTTCACCTGACATTTTACGATCTCCACTGGCCCGTTTTTCATATCTTTGGATTGCGCCTTGATGGAGCATCGCGCGCACGACATTGTGCTCGAATCTCACAGAAATGGATATCGCAATACCGCGAAATCGGCCCATTACGTACATTTCTTCTGCTGAATTTTATTGCTTCATTCGTGAACATCAATTATTGGGTCACTTTTTTAAGCTGCTCTGATTTTGCAATTTTTAATAGATTAAGTTATATAGGTTGTTGAATATTTGTTGAAATAATACATGTTTTGTGAAGATAATTATGTTTGGATAATTTTGGAGTGAAGTGTTCATTTCTGTGATCAGCTTGAAGAAAAATATTAGACAAACTTTTTAAGTTTCTAGTAGCAATTGATATTGCAAAAATTGCTTGCACTACATCAATTAAGTGTGCTTTCAAGGCTCTGTTATATTAAGTATCCTTCAGATTATTCCTATCCCATTGAGAACCAATTATTCCCCGCAAAATAAAAATGGTCGTCGCCTTATCCAGGGTGTCCCAAGTAATTCCCTCGTTTCTAAGTTTGTCAAGCTAAAAAGACGATAAGATTCCTTTCTAGTACTCCTCAGAGTCGTCCCCGATACGATTAAGGAGGTTAAAAAGACCTCGGCTTCTATCCGTTTTTTATCGATCACCCCAAGGCTGTACACTGCCTTCGTCTGGTAACTTCTTTACGGATCGCCTGAGATTAAAATATTTGCGAAACGATAAAAGCAATGCATCACCTCTTCCTCAGTGCAGCCTTCCTTATCCCCGAGTGCAGTCTCCGCGAAGATAGCTCGCGGACCGTGACTAATTCAATTTTAATCAAGCCTCTCACCTTGATAACCGATTTTTCTGATCCTCGAGACAACCAACATGATCCAGATTCGAGACATCGAACCTTTTTGCCTTCCTTAGATCGATCAATCCAATATCTTGAAGTCTTCGATCGAACAAAAAGGACTAAAAAATTAAAGGCACTTTGCTCCTGTGTACAGGGTGCCATGCTATCACCACCTGGATCACATTGTTCTCCCAGATGCATTCATCAAATAAATTTCTTTCATCAAACCAAGTGTAGGGTTAGTCTCCCGATTTGCGCGCTGGTTACTCTAACTCTGGATAGATCAGAGGGTACAAAAAAAAGTTCCCAATCGATGCTCGATCAGTCGAGAAAAGAGTGAAATTTCGGAACGAAAGGCGAGAGCGTCACGTTCCCCTTTTTTTTCGTTTTTTTAGGGGGGCGAATCGTTGCCGTAGGGGTGAAAAGGTTCGCGTCATCGGTGGTGCTCGCACTCGCAAGATGGTTCCTCCCTGAAAAAAGGGAGCATTACCGACTGCTTATCCCTATCCTGACCTATGGTTACCATGGTGACGCGCGGCGGAGCCAATCCCACCCTTTACGTTAGGGGAGTCCTCCAAGGACCACGGGAAATTTCATTTCTCTCTGATCAAGGGAGAAAAATATAGGTAACTGCGTTTTTTCTCTCTGTCACCGGTATCTGGGCAATTTTCGGTGGGCCTCGCCGCCAACGGTTTTTTCACCCTTCTATCGATTTTTTTAAGTTTCCCCTTTCAGAGGTTTAAATCGTACCATCTGCCCCGGGAAGTTCAGATGTTCCTCTGTTCTCGCGACTACAAAGATCTGAGCGTATCGTTTCCGCGCTAAAATGTGGATCGGGTGCTAAAAATATAGTGAAGTTGTTACGTTGGCCAGGTGGCGAAGTCAATGTGTTTCAATAGTCTCGGCGAGAGGGTTACATAAATAAGACTGAAAATCGATATTCTTTAGTTTCCTACAGATAGTTCTTCATTATAAGCTTGTTATTCTATTCACTAAATATATACATTTTATTATACTAATTTAACATCTTGAAATTATTTAAAATAATCAAGTTCTATAATATCTACTTTGGACACTTTTACTTCCATCTTTGATAAGATAGAAGTCGACCACAGGAGCCTATTCTTCACTACAATGGCTACTACTGGCCATTTTGTCTCCCGTCCAGTATCCACCATTTACGGAAAACCTACTCCCTATATCTGCTTCGCCCACTCCCTATCTATAACAGTAAAGATAAATTTTCTTTATCTTCCAAGATGTTTCATTTTCAAGAAAAACCAGATAGAGACCCTCCACTGGGTATTTTCACCACTGTCTAAAGATTCTGTACTCGACCACGCTGCAATTACAAGCTCTACAAGGTCTCTAATTAAGCCACCAAACTTTAAGTCCCATCTAGGGACTTCTTTAGCTCGGACCTTTCGTGTCTTCACCTTCTAACTATCATTCTCTATGTTCGTAGCTAGTGCAGTACTTATATTACTCGGTTGCAGACCGGTTTGTCTTTACGTTAACTTACGAGTATATATTTCCATCGTCGCAACATTGCTTTATTGAAGTCTTGCTGAGCAACTGGCCTTCACACATCATCGACGACAGAACTCCCTGACGAAACCTTGTCTTTCATCGGGATGTTGTCTGCGAACTTCTCGTCCTTGAGGCACTTTTTCATCTAGCCCCCTTTGTTGCAGGAGTTTCTTCTTCAACGGGTTTTTTGGGAAGGCTCGGGATCCTGTATTGAAAATTACTGGTTTTGTTCTGGGTGCTCGAGCTGGGGTTGAAATACTTCTTCGTCCAGATTGATTTCAGGTTTTCATGGTCACTTAGTGCAGGAATAAAATATAGAGTGTGTGCTGTAATTTAAGTGTTTTGTAGTGTGTATTGAAGAGGGAACTTAAATATTTAGTGACTGGTATTTTTAGTGTAACTTCAAGGTGTTTTTTAAGTAGATTCCTAGTGACTATATTTTCAAGTGATTCTTTAATTCATTTCCTACTTTTTTCCTCACCTCCTCAAGAAAATTCTAAAATCTCCTGAAATTGAATGAGACCTAAGACATCTCCATATTGAATTTCTTCGTACTTCTGTAGTTTTCCCAAGGATCTACAGCTTTTCAAAATTTTCCACTTCTTCTTCTTACTTTCTTCTCTCAAGAAGTCCCCCAATGCAAACAGTTGCACTCCACGTGTCACCATAAATTACACAGACATTTAAACTCGCATATCAGACGCCTGGTTTCGAATCAGATTAATGCAAGGGAAGACGGCGGCGCGAGGGTTGTCGGATTATTCTCCACCCATCGGGTGTAATTGAATTTTAAACTCCCTAGTCCTTCGTGCCTGTGCGCCCATTCACGGCCACGTACCCAGCCGTTAAGTTCGTGGAAGTCGCGGATTTCATACGTGAGAGAATCAATTGAACATTTCCGCGCAGGAAGTGCAGAATCTACCCTGTCCCGTCTGATATCCGTCAACCACAATTCTCTGTCTATATTCCACAGCATATTCCATCCTTTTTTACGCGGTGCATCATTATGTAGGAACTTCGAGCACAACAACTCCAATTCACGCATTATCAGAGGCGATCTCGCATTCCTCCAGGCCAGAACAGTGGAAAGCAAAAAGCAAATAGAGGTGAAAATGCACGTCGAATTCCATTCTACTGAATTCTACACTCGTGGCAGGAAAAGAACAGCGGCGAATAATCGGCTCAAAAATTGGCATTAGCATAATGAACGAAAAATATGGAGGATCGAGCCTTACCACGAAAAATGTTGCCTAACTTGCTCTCTATTACGTAAATCTCACCCCACCCTTTCCCAGGAATGTTGGGAAACGTCGAGGCTGTTGAGACACACGACACCACTTTGTATCTAGTCCTGGAACAAAGGACCCAGCTTTGAAAATCTGTGTCGTGTCCCGCGTGTGGGTTCTTAAAATGTCCCCTTCGTAGATCGAGTGTCGGTACGTGAGCCGAGCTGGTTCACAGAGGAACAAATAAACCTGAAGAGCGTACGGGACGGGTAGAGGGACATCGTCCTGAAACGTGGTCCTCCCAGAGGCTTCCTGATCGCGAGTGGAAAGTGCAGATACGAGTCCTCGATCCTTGGGAAATTTTTAATCGGTAAATGCACACACGGACGCTCACATGAGTCGAGGGTGGTTTCGTTTCTGCCTGGACGATAGGATCGTGAGGTAGTAATTTTCCTGGCTCGCTCTGCGCATTTGTTCTAAGTAGGCTAATGCACCAGGATCCGTAGGGGTTCTCAGCTGCGTTTCCTTGAGGTTCTGAAAGACTTCTTTTGAATAAGAAGGCTTACAGAGAAGTTGATTTTGTTCAGGTGCACGATTAATCGTTGAATTAGGAAGAAAGTGTAGTGATCTATAGAGGCAGCATGATGCAACGTTTTCTAGTTTCGGTTCAAATGGTTTAAAGAATTTTATTAACAAAAAATTAGAAAGTTAGCTGGAAAGCTAAATAACTGAAGGATATAATAGTTTTACTATGTATGTACTAAGGTTTTTAAATATCGAGATCCTGTTCACTGTGAAAGTCTCTAAATAATTTTTACTATTTTATTGATTAATCTTCCTACATCAAAGCCTAAAAAGAATACAAAAAGTTTTCAAAACACTCCTATAAAAAAGGCCCTATTTAAATGGATATAACTAGAAATATCTGTAACAAAACCCCTGAAAAAAGTTACAGAATATCCTTTTTTATCAAAAACTCCATACTAATCCCCTCAACTATATTTTAATATTCCTAATATTAACCAAAGATAAAATCTACATATTAATCCACTTTTGATATTCACCAATCCCCTATATTTTGTTTCCAGGTGCTCTCAGGAGAGCCTCTGCGGGGAATGCGCTCTCGGAGCATGACTCGTATTCACCAGACGCGGTTTCTCTGGCATCGCAGCGCAGATTCTTAACTAGTCTCGGCCGATCCCGCGAGTAGAACGGGATCGCAGACGGTGTTTCGGATTTCCAGCGAGACGCGGCTCGTCTATTACTCGTATCCTGCCGCGAGGATAGCCCAGGCCGCCTTATCGCCCAGGTGAGTCCAATTAATCGAAAATCAAATTCTAATTAAGCAACGGGCGCCTGAATAATTGACGCGCGGCTGCTCAACAGAGCACGGCTGGTTGCCGTATCGCAGGCTGAACGCATTTCCGAATTAACTGTATTCACGGGCTCGTTATCAGCTTTAGTAGAATTTCATTTCATGGGGATTCACACGTTCCGACGGTGGGGGTGGGTGTTTCATTCAAATCGGCTCATTTTGTTGCATGTCCTGTAACAGTTTTCTTGTGAAGCGTTGAAGATTTATTCTTGGGAAAAGTGGAGTGGAAAAGATACCTAATTGTGAAGTTTTAGACGTAGTTAGACGGTGGACTTGCTCATAGAAATTTAGATTATTATTTATAAGCTAATGTAGGGTTGGCAAAGAGTGTTGAAAACTTATTTTCTGTGAAAAAAGTGAAGCAAAAAGGGTTGTGTTGAAGTTTGGGACGCAGTCTGAAGGTGAAGTTGCTTTTGGAAGTTTGGAGTATTATTTGTAAATTAGCGCGAGGAACAGAAGGGCTGCCAAAATTAGTTTCCAAGTGCTCGGTGCACTCAACCCAGTGCGTTGATCCTGGAATTAGGTGAGAGAGCGTCTTCGCTTGGGAACAGTTGGGATGCTCGCGGAATTCGCACCTTACCACACTTCGGTCTTGAAACTTGTTCTCCTAGAGCGATGAACTTTGTGGTATCGCTATAGGCGAGTCAGCGCTACTATATAGCAGAGTCTATTACTTTACCGCTTCTAATTCGATACGATCCCATGTATTCTTAGTCTGATAACGACCTAATGCACTTAACTTTCTCGTTAAAAAGTTAAAAATACCATTAAGTACAGCCAAGTTGTCTGGATTTCTGTAGATGTGCATTCTGAAGATTTCTTCTGTAGAAGTCTCAAGACATTTATGATTCTCAAGACGAAAGAAAAATGAAGAAAATACGACAGAGATAAATTAATTGATAATCATTTAAATTAATAAGTCCAGTATTTTAAAGCTAAATATATTGATCTTGTACTATTAAATACGCAGTGTCGTTTTCATCCTCAATATTTGATTAAAAGATTATTTCTTTATGTAAATAACTGCATACTCTAAAAGCTATCCAAGCTTCTTCCTTTGAATATTCAATAAAAATTCTAGCGCATCAAATATACAATCCCTTTTCATTCCACAAGTTTCCTCTACTCTTGAGGATGAGAAAGTCCCCTATTCAACGAAAATAATCAATATTTTAAAAGCTACTCCATCTTGTACCCTACAAATATACATCTCTATTATTTCTCATATTCATCTCCCAAGCACGAAATCCTCCAAACATTTCAAACAGTATATAAGCGGAAGAATCCCTATATTTCTCAATGATCGAGAAAGAATCTTCATCGAAGGAAAGGCGAAGTTGTGGCAGCGTTTTACGACAGCGTCGAAAGAACAACGCCTGAGTCCTTTGTTGCTTTTAGCGAGGAATTCTCGCAAGAACCTGAGGAAGTGGCAGTTCAGCGTTCCTCAGCGCACGGAATCTTTGCCAAGCGATGCTTGCATTACGTTTATTGCCTCTCGAAGGCCAGCTTCCCGGTATTACATCGTTTCTAAGCGCATTTGCAATCGTCTTCGTTTCCTGAGGATACGCCTCGGGATGCACGAGTTCTCAGCAACAGAATCCTGCTTTCGTTTCGGTTGCCATATTAACAAATTAGAGTATGAATACTGAATATCTTTTTTTTGAGAATTGAAAATTGCTTCCTATTTTAATTGTAGAAAATTTCTACACGACACATCACTGATCTTCTTTCAGATTTGATATTCAGATCAGTAAAATCAGATAGAAAGTTAACTACATTCAAGTGCAGCTTGTACTTCTCCATTCAGTTCCACTACAAAGCAGTCATTTTTCTATCCCCGAGGTATCCTTCAGCCTCCTCCGCGCAGCAGTTGCGTAGAATTATCTTTATAGTCGCTGATGACACGTGCTATGCGGCCACAACTCGTTTCCACAGAAAGTCATTATTCACCGTTAGCAATCATCGCATTGTGCCTGGGCAAATGACAGAAAATTACCCTTCGAAAGGAAGTTCTCTTCTTCTACTCTCGCGAGTCGATATCCTCGAGTTGGCAACCAGAGATCGAACCGATCCATTCACGCTCGATGATTTCCCATCGGCTCCCTTCGATCGTGCGTCATCGTTCACTGACGTCGAGTCGCAATCATTTCGTGTTTGCTTAATTGCATCATGCATACAGGTGGAATTGCAGTTGAATGACTATACGAAAGCAACAAGTGATTCCTAGAGAGCCGATAGCCAGTGGGGACCCCTTTTCTTCTTGGAAATTTTTGTATTGCGAAGGGGAGAAAAAATAGGACAGGGTCTAATCTATGGCTCACATGCAGCGCAGCCTTTCTATGCCTTTGCGTTATTCTGGAGAAGCGTCTGAGAAGAGATTGCCTTGTTGAGCCCTTTTATAGTGTTCATTATACCGTGTTCGAAGAAGTATAGGGTTTATCGGCTATCATGACTTGCCATATTATACTGCTCGTCCCTGAGACTTTCCACCTGTGAAACCACAATCCTCTCTCGCGCGATCGATGCTCCGTTCTCCATCGATCTAGAACCTACAAGGAGTTTCAAAAGGATCGTACTTCCCTGTGACCTTGTATTCACGTGAGAAGATTCGAACAACCAGGAAGTTCCTAAATGGTGTGTACTTCCTCGCTATAAAGTATAAACGCACAAGCTTATGGGGTGTAACAAATAAAAACGTGTTAAGAGTATTCTAGAATCATGCTACAGAATTAAAGAGAGAGAATTAATTATGTTACTGTTACGAAAATGTAGGTACAATGATAATTATATACTTAATTATAAGATTACAGAACTCAGTAAGAAAGGAATCAGATGCTCGTTAAGTTAAGTAGTAAATAGGACAGAAATGTAGTATCATGGTGAGACAGGTGTGTCGCACGATTAATCGTGTTAAGGATCGATTCCACTTATATTCTTAGGGAACGTAAAAAACCGAACTTGTACTTCAGGTAATCGCTGCGTTGATAGACTAATCTGCTGACCCAATTGTCTTTCGATCCCAGCCACGGCGATTTATCTGTCGTTAACAGTCGAGTCTGTTCAGTAGCAGACATGTTCTACCTTTTGGACATGCTCACCAACTTGGACATGTTCACCAAGTTGGACATGTTCGCCCACTTGAACATGTTCGCGAAGTCGGACATGTTCACCCACTTGGACATGTTCACCAACCCGGACATGTTCACCTGCTCGGACATGTTCACCTGCTCGGACATGTTCACCTACTCGGACATGTTCACCAACTCGAACATGTTCACCAACTCGGACATGTTCACCAACTTGAACATGTTCATCGACTCGGACATGTTTATCAACTCGGACATGTTCATCAACTCAGACATGTTCCCCAACTCGGACATGTTCTCACTTGGAGCATGTTCATTAACTGAAATACGTTCCTCTTATTAGATATGCTCATCCTTCTGGACATGTTCAGTCTCCTGGGCTGTTCAGGCTACGAAACTTCGACTAAATAGTCAAGGCTATAGGATAAGCTCCAATGGTCCATAAACGACGCAGCTGCAACAGCAATTTTATTCGAAAACAATGAGTGCAAGGTTCATCTTAATCAAACCTTAACTTCCTAAAGACCACTGTGTCTAATTAAGATGCCATCAACAAATCCTTCTTGTCTTCGCTTCGAAATCGATAAACGCTAATTCCTTTGAGACTTACGGACTACTTAATTACTTTTCTCGTTTCTCGTTTATTGGCAGCGAACGACGCAGCTTGGTAATTGTTCCATCACGGCTGGCTGGAAGAAGCCTGTGGCCAGCCAGGCGCGAATTTCTCAAGAAACGAATGATGGCTGGACGTCGTCGAGCGAGAAGCCGATGAACTTGTATTCTGATTAACGAGCGCAGCCAGTTCGATATTCCTTCTTAAAAACCACCAACGCCTGGTCTAGACTTCTCCCTCAGTTCTCCACCAGTTTTCTCACGGCTGCAGAACCTGGGGAACGTGCCTATGTTCCTTCGCCGCAACGCCAAAGGTTCCACTGGCATTTCCTCCGCTTGCGTCATAGCTGCGTTCTCATCCTGCCTCCAATTATTTTTGATTTGTTACGAAACAAAAGGGAAGTCAAACAGACCGGAGATCTGGCTGCGAAGCGAATTCAGGCTATCCCGTGAAATCGATAGCTTGCCTGCTGCGAGTCGATTCACGCTCCTATTCCGCAATTGGCAGCGCTCTGGACGCAATCGGTCCGTGACTCTGGATCCTTTGCACTAGAACCACTAGAGGAATCAAAATGAACTGTACCATTACTCCTTATTTATCCTTTTTTGCTGTGAAAGCTGAATAAAATTAAAACTGATAAAGTAGACATACATTAGCCCTAGTGATTCTACTGTGAAATACTGTGCAAGAATAAAGTTTCACTGCTCAACTTGCCTTTAAAACGTCTTGATACATTATTCAATAATTGCTACAATGTAAGAACTCGTAATTTACTCATTTTTCTAGGTCTTCAAGGTGGTGCACCCCTTAACGGGTCATAATCCCGCTCGTTTCGTCTCGCCGCGCTCGTAACAGGGAACCGTGACATTGGCCGCGATTTTTCCCTCTTTCACTGCTCTCGGAGATCGACCGATTGTTCACGACCGTTTCCGGCCTCACACTCTCACGATCGAACCGTTCGATTTCTTGTCTTGGCTTCGCGGATCTCCACGAATCCAATTCAGAGGCCTTTCCTAGAGGCACCCGATCCCCGCCTTTGGGATTTTTTCTCTTCTGGGGGATAATAGAACCCGTCCTCTCTCGTTTTCTGCCACATCACTGTGCAGCGCCTTTCCCGTAATAGTGATCTAATGTTCTCTGGTTCAGAAGCAGGGGCCTCTCAGTCCCAACCTTCTGTTTTTTTTTGTGTGTGATGTGCTCTGCTTTGCACCCTGAATTTTCACTGTTGGTGGATAATGATGCGACTTTTCTGTGCGTGAAGAAAGTTAATTAAGTTTTAGGGACGAGATGGGTACCTTCTGTTTCGTAGTTCATGGTGGCTTTTGGCAGATTTTGTTGCGTGTAGGCTTCTGGTATTGACAGGAAATGAGGTGCTGATGGGGGAATATGGTTTATGAAGATGTATGCTTGGTTTGGGGGACCTTTGTGTTTGAGAATTGGAGTGTATTATTAAGCTGCCTTGGAAGTGTAACTTCTTTTGTGGGGTGCTACAAAATTAAGAGTTTAAGTTTCCTTGATGGACAGACTCGTATTGAGAATTCTATGAGCTAACTCTAAGAAACATTAGACAGCTATTTCTTCAACCGAACCCCAAGTTAATGCTAATCATTTGCAAAACACAGTATTCATCGGCAGATCCGTTCAATGCCAGAGCCATCCCCGTCAATTTTATTAATAGCTCATAGAAATCGTTCGCAGAGCTGGAAACAGGCAAAGGCTCCTTGAAAACGTTACAGCTGCGCAAACACCGTGTCAGGTGAATCCATTCAAACTCCTCCACACGTTGTATCTTTTTTTCCCTTCTAAAAAACACGATTACACATGAGCACGCTTCTGAATATCGCAAGAAGCAGAACATGCAATGAGGGCTGAAGAAAATTCTAAAAAAAAACGTTTGGCGTAGAACATGTTAAATAGCCGATCTGACCACGTTTCCTGTTCCATCGATGATTCCTCTTAGCCCATGATTACCTCGCGTTTGTTAACTGGTTTATCGCGTTAGTAGGTCTCGATACGTTAATTAGCCTCGATTAGGGGCCCCGATCGATTCTGATTGACTATTAACAGTTAACCCGCGTGGACACACGCAACCTCGCAAATTGAACCACCCTATAGATGGGGAAGCACGCGATACACGTCCAAGGATTCCCCAGCGAACATGATTTGCTTTTCAACTCGCTGCAATTCCAAGTTCAAAGCCACCTCTCGGCTCTCTCCCTTGCTCACCTCTTCCCTCGTTCCCCTCCCTCTTCCTTCTCCATCTCCTCCTACTCCTCTTGCTTGGATCTCCCTCTGAACCTTGCTGCCTTTCTCTCCCGCGTCCCTGTATACAGACGATCCAGCGAGACGTGGAGCGACGCGAGCCCGCCAGCAATTAAGGGCATTCGATAATGATGGAACTGTAGGGAACTAGGAACTCTCTCCTCTAAGCAGTTTAGAGAGCAGGACGGATGTGTCACTGTCAGCCGTCTATTCACGATCCTGTGTGCTAACTCGATGAAAAAGGAGAAGACGGACAGCGAAATCGACGCGGATGGACTTCGCGGTTTTTGAGCCGCGGTTGCGAGCTCCTGACTTCTGCAGACTGGTGTCTTTTTAGTAATGGAACTGTGCACGCTAGTGAAGATGGAGGGTTTAATGAGGCTAGGGGAATCTGGTCTCTGGAGTGTCTTGGAATTTGTCTGCATTTTTTGGAAGTTGCTTCATTACAGTTTGAAGTACCTTTTTTGGTAGATGAAGCTGAGAGCTTGGAGTTCTCAGAACTTTAGCTTGAAGTTCTTGAAAGTAGAAATTTTTTTCTATTGGAGATCAGTAGAATTCCCAATTTAATAGTATACTATTTTTAGTGTGTCCCCAAGTAAAGGATCAGTAGATTGAAATTCGAGAGTGATGTCGATGTAAAGGGGCGTGCGAGAGACAGGGGGCAGATTTTTCGATTCTATTAGGCACGGTTTCACGACGAATTCATTCGAAACTTGAGGTATTTGTTCAAGGATCCCAATTCTATCAAGGCTCCCCGATCGTCGTCGATGTTCTCGATGGAACAGATTCGCCTGGAGCGCCTCGTGAATATTACCCTCTTTCCCTGTCGCTATCCTTCTCGGTCTCGTTACCTTTCCGGTTTCCCTCTCCCTCTAATTCACCTCTCTCTCGGCGTCGAGGACTCTTTTACTCGAGTAGCACGTGCTCGATTCTCAGCGTACGTATGTAGTCGATGGGCGGGATTTTCGAGGGTAAAAAACTCATGTTCCACAGCGCGGGGACATGGCTAAAAGCACGACACACATCGGATTACGTGGCTCTAAAAAGAAGGACTCCATGGGTTTCCCTATTTTATTTCCAAGTTCCTTTTTTAGCCGCGATACGACCAATAATCCATTTCCTGTGCAGTGGAGAGAAAACTTTCGACCTTCGATCAGCATGTTTCACAATGCTAGAAGAATTAGGAGACCTTTCTATGGAAGGGATCAATGGTTCACGTGTTATAGCGGTTCACAAATTCGTGGGACCCATGTGTGGCCTCGTGGCAGGATTAATCTCTTCAGGAAGGAAGGGTTTGGCTTCTAATTCTAGGTCTGGGTGGGTTCTCGTGACTCTACATAAATTAACGCTTTGACAAGCAGACGAAGTATATTCCACTTAAAAGTGTTGGCTAGTATTCAGCTGCTATTGTCTCTACTCTTAGCTGGAGTAATACTTATCATATAGAATCACAATTTAATAATTATCTAACGAAAACTAAGGATCAGATAGACACTTCAGCTTTTAAGGTCTAAGGTCTTTCATCTTTCATAGAAAATTCAATTCCCATCTCCAGAGCCCTAACGCAATGTCCCGATACTTCCTCTCTAACAGCAAAACTAATCCTACATAAGTGTTTTCCTCCATACTATACTATACCATTACCCTGCACACACTCCTTAGAATATTCCAAGCTCCACGCCTCGACAATCGTGCAAGGGTCCACGCAGCAACAGCCGGACAGTCCAGCCGAAGGGAAAGGAAGAGGCGCGGGGAATCGACACCAAAGGATTATTACAGTCGCGTTGCATAACATGTCGTTGACCACGCGGTTGGATTACTCATGCTTCTCGCCAGGTGACCTTGTATCGGAATCGAGCCTCTGGCCGTGCACAGCCTGGGCCGATTCCCTCGCAGCGGATCCTGGACCAACCGGTGGCCACGCTGGATCGGGGGCAATGCACTTTCTTGCTGCCTCTTCTTCCTCTTCCTTCTCCTAGAACAATACTGTAACGATGCTGTGTCACGTGTGCCCTGAGGATTTACATGTCCCTGTTTGACTGGGGATAAGAAGACTCCTTCGCCTGTTCCCGCGGATACATCTGCAATAACTTCATCGGAGGAGAGACCATGTTTCATTTTAATGATTCGATGCGCAGGGTCGCGTCCCACGAGCTGATAACGACGTCGTCACTTTGGAGAACAATGGCGTAATGACGCAGTATGTGTATGGAAATGTATTTTGGTACTCGGCGTTGTGAATTATTGTTGAGGGGATGCGTGAAGAACATGGGAGTATTAGTATATGTACGTGGTGAATTTGGAGTAGTTTTGATACTTGTGAAAGGACCTTTATGTTGTGAATAGATGTTAAAAAAATCTAGGGGTAGTTTTGTGGGAAAGGGGAATGTTATATGATTCTTAAACTAAAGAAGAGGAAGTGAGGCATTTTGGGGAGAGTTTGTGGCTTTTCTCTGAAAAAAGGAGAATTAGATTGGTCTTCTCTGTCAGAGTCGCCAGGGAACCGACTTAATCCTTTCAATGTTGTGACGTTGAACACTGTGCGCGTGCGGAGTATCAATGGCTACAGGGTACTCACGTCTGCTGAATACCACTGTGCGTTCCACGCAAGCGTACATCTGTCTTTTATCCAGAGGATCCCTGAATGAACCCTGTCCGCTTTGTTTTATTAATATCCCACAATTGATGTAATTCTAAGCACACCTTTCACGAAACGGTTAACTCAATGACGCAATAGCTTGTTTCTCCGTTGCGAGAATCTATTGTTTCCTTTTCAAAGCAGATATTGTAAAGCTTGCAACATTCTCGTAACAGTTGGAACATTTTTATTAAATGTACGTATCGCCGTAGAAAGCTTCAGTAATTTTCAGTAATGGGCACCGCTGCATTCCCTTGCAACTGCGTCCATCGTGTATGAAAGACAGATCCAGCGAAAACGAAAAAGTTATCTTTTGTCCCATATTTGCGGTATCTGGGTTTCATCGTGCATCGCTCTGCTCTTGGTTTTTCAAAGCCCTGGCATATTTCACGTTTTCAGGTGAAGATGTCACGCAGGTACTTTGCAGGGTTCAGAAGGTTCCCAAGTTATTTTCGAAAGCGACTTCATCCTTCCTTCGTCGAATCCGCTCGATTCAATAGCGTGAAATTTTGATGCGAAGTCCCGCATAACAAGCTTAATCTCATTGACAGACGTTCGCTTCGAGGACTTTGCATAATGCACTCGAGTCTCCTTTTCTAGCCGCTCTAATTACGAAAAGGAGTTATGCAGCTCTGTATTCTCATCGGCATTGTCAATCGGGGTTGTATTTTATCTCCCAGCGTTGTAAACGTGGCCAATTTAATATGGACACTTTTTTCAGCCTCCTGATTTTATTACTGTATATTCTATATTATGTGACATCTGCTATTTCCTCTTTTGAAATAACTTCATTAGATATGTACTGGCAGAACGCCCTAAACGTTTTAATAGATTACTTGAGACATTAATTAAAATTTTATTACCCATAATAATCACTTAATACCTTTTGTTCATCTCTCAAACACACCTTAATCCCTTCTTTACCACGCCATTTACTAGAATCTCCAATCCACTAATAACCAAGAAGTCCAATACTACATTCCTGTCATATCAGAACTAACCCCCCTTCGAACCTCCAGGAAAATTAAATTGCCCGCCGGTACGTCTCTCAAAGGCTATCAGAACCGCGAAAAAACAAAGTCTGACACTGCTTCCGCCATGAATGACACGGAATATGAAAAGTGGCCGAAGAGGAGGAAGAGATAATGGAATCAATGCTCCTAACATGTCCCAGCGTTACGAGGATGCCGGAATTCAGAGTGATACAGCCGTGGCAGGTATCCGTGGAAGTGACGTTGTCGCCTAATTAATAAAATAAATCAAGCCGCCGGTGCATCGACCCCATCGGCTGCATCAACCTGGTTTGACTGACGGTGCACCACCTCTGCCGTCGGCTAATTGTCAAATTACAAAGATCGAGAATATCTAATGGACGTCGAGTCATGGGGACGGCTCGTCGCGATTTCGAACAACTAGCCCCCACCTTCGGGCGCCGCGATTCCCATACTGCGCAGAAGCTGCGCGACCTCCCACCACGGCCACTGGCCAGCAACCCCTACCCCATTTGCACCTGCAACCCTTCCGTCGGGTTCGAAGTTACGTCATTCGACTCCGGGACTCCGGCGGTCGTGGTCCAACGCTTCCGCTTCCGGTTCTTTCGGCCACGAGGCGCTGTTTGCCTCTGTTACCAGCTGGAGCCCACCTCGGTGAAACTTCGCTTCTGACTGGTAGTATAGCTTCGTCATGTGCGGTTCGGACTTGGTTCCCCTTTTACTTTGGTTCTCTTTTTGATCCTTGGTTTTTGTTTTCGGTTTTCTTGTAGAGTTTGTAGCTTTGAGAAGAGATTGCATGGATAGTGATTGGTAGATTGTTGTTGTAGATTGGTCTTGATGTAGTAGTAGCGGATGTTGGTTGTTTGTAGTTGGTAGATTGTGGTGCATGATTAAGTTTCTTCGATTAGTGAAGCATTATGGTGGATATTGTAATAGGTTTGAGGATGTTGGTAGCAGATTACACTTTGGTTCCTGAAAGAGGATAAGTCGCTTCAGTATTTAGTTTTCAAGTTGAGTAGTTGAGTGGCGCGTCAAATTTAAACTCGCGCCACTTGGTTTAAAATGGGAACTCTGTCGGTAACGTGGAAACCTGCTACCACCTGACTAACCCAATTTGTTTTTGTTATCGCTATCTCGATCTACCAAAGAAGCCTATTTCATTTTTTATTTAACTAATGCAGTGATTTATAATAGCCTCTCCAAATATTCCTAACTGCACTTTACCTAAAAATACTAATTTTAAGTAAAAAATATTCTAAACTACTTTCACATTTCATATAGCAGTACTTCCCTTTCGCAACGAGCGTGAAAATAGCCATTCTACTCGCAGGCATTCACACAATAACATCTGTTGGGTATCCACGATGTAATAAAATTATGATCTGATGGCCCCGCTGAGCCATTCATCTCAATCATGTTACCGAGAAGACTGACGACCGTGCAAGGTGCCTTCGATCTACGAGCTTTCATCTTTCGTTACGCTTCTGTTGTGGGATTGCGGTGCAACTTTGACTGCATCTTCGTTCTCGGTATTCACTGTAAATCGTAATAAAATATAATGCACGATAGTAGAGAATTAATTGGAAGATAATTACAGTTACCTTTTCTGTTATAGTTGCGGAAGGAATTCTCATCTCCCAGAAGCAAGCTGCAAACGCTCTTTATGCTTTTGATTGTTGCTCAGAAAGCCTTGATTACGATATTGGCTTTCGGGCAATAATCATAATCACGAAAGGGCAGAGCCTCAACTTGTAACTACTGCTGCCGGCACCTGTTACGTCGAGTCGGTGCAATTTCAGACTGCATTCCTTTGGTTCACCGATCGTGAATTAATGTTGAAGAAAAGTAGCAGCCCTCCTTTCGTCGATACCTGAAAAACAAATTAGTTTTGTTAGTAACAAGATCTATAGTAATTGGTACTGTGGAATAATACTCTGATGTGTGATTGTGAGCTGGTGAATATTGTACTATTATTATTGTTAGTCCTTGCTATTATTAGATGATACTACTACTATGGTTAGTTATAAAACATCTTCAATTTCAATTTGTAAAAAAGCTATTATATTACAACAGGTTCGGAAATATCTTTAATTTGCATTTTCCTCGGCAAAGCCGCTTTTCAGGAGCCATTGAATTCCGCTTCGATTTAAATGCAGGAGAAATCCTGATTGAATCTCAAGGCATTTAAGTTAAAAACAAATTGCTTGCGATTGATGCATCTGGTGCATGGCTGCGTTTTCAAATAAAATCGACTATAAAGGGAGCACTACCTTTCGTGTTATTGCAGTTTATTGAATTTTACCGCCGATACCCGACCATTATTTTTCTCTCTGTTTATCCTCTGCCTTGCCTTCCATCGAATTAAATTATTCTCTTTGAGATTATAATCTCGTACTCGACTTTTGTGATTCCAGGCACTAATTGTTGCTTCAGTGATCGATTAATGGATACTTACGTTTAATTGTACCCGTCCTACCGATATATGTATTTCTGATAATAAACAATCATTTATTTGGCATAATAATGTGTTCAACATTTTCACTCTCATTTAATATAAGGCTGTACTTATTTCAGTATTGCAGCAGAATTACTACTAACTAGAGGGCTATATTTCTTTCTAATAAGACATGTCTGATTAGTTAGTTCAATCTCAAGGGGTTCTTTCACTGATAACTTTTACATAAGTTGGAAACTGCTGATAACATTTTTTTGGAATTTGTGTTTCAAGAATTGTAGACGCTCCGTTATGAAATAACGTGAAATATTTGCTCACTGTTATCTCACATTCATCGTTAATTCTAGTAGATTACTATCTGCAAATATTGCGAAATCTGAGCTCGACAGATAGTCGATTCCGTTTATAACTGTAATTTTAACATTTTTATACAGTTTTTTAATTGAAAAATGAATTTTATTTACTATAGAGTGCTGGAAACAGTATGCACTCATTTCTTAAATATGCAGTATCGGTAATAATACCTTAATTAAGCATTCTTGCGCAACGGTAGAACGTTTCAAATAATTCAAATACCTTCATATTAATGTGTCATTTGAACGGTATATATCCCATGTCGATAAGTGCTACCTTCAACTTTATAAACTGTTAAACGACCATTTTGCTCTCTTCTCCTATATCAAATTTTCAGAATTGTCCTTTTAGAATATCTGTACTCTTATTGTTAGAACTGGTTTGAAATACTTTTAGCATTTTCCTGCGACAATTTTACCACTTTCCTAATACTTATATATTCAATAATTTTATTTACACACTACTACTGTTTTACAATTTTTCTGTTATTTGTATTATTACTTTTTACCACGTTTCAACTTTCCCAATTTTATTATTGAGAAATACACCTGTTAATTTCGTAGAATCTTCATTTTCACTATTTCTACAGGAACTCAATATTTCCATCTACTATCCCTTATTCACATCACTTTTTAAGTATCTCCTCAACATCCTTCCTCTCACACCTCTTCCCACTGCTCTCCAACCTCCACTATTTTCATAGATCCATTAATAATTACCATCCAAAATCACGTCCATCGATACCGTTTATCGGATTGAATACCGCTCGAGGGGCCACGATCGACGGGCGAGAAGAAGAGCGATAAGTTCATAAAATATTCAACGTTAATTACCGGAAATGGCCCGGCTGGAAATCCGGTTTTTATATATCTGCCACGATAGGAGAGGGATACGCGATATTTCTGAGTGGCATCGAGCGGATCCGCAAGAAGTTTCTTCTTCTTCCTGCTCGTCGCCGACGGTTCCCTTCCTGCCCAAGAGGCGCCGTGACGTTTGGTTCGGCGTCGATGGTAACAGGTAGCGACGTCCGGCGTTCCTCAAAAACTGCCAAAAAGTCGAGGCAACGAGGGTCGACAGGTGGACGAGGAGAGACGATGAGAAATTCCGATGGCGCGAGGCGACGGGTCAGGCAACGATGCATTATTTAAATTTTAAAAGCATTTCGGAGTGCAGGCTTAATTCGCCGTCTAGTTAGCCATTGCACCCCTTCTGCCACCCCGTTTACGTGCCGCGTTGAACGACAAACAACCATCGAAGTCACACACCGAAAACATTTCGCGTGTCCCCCCTCTCGATTTTATGCGCATATGTTATATCGCCGGAAATATATCATAATGGCAAATTCTTAGAGTATGAATATTTATGGATGGAGGGGCTCGTTCAGATTTTATGCACACGTTTGAATAGATAGATAATTAGAATGTTAGTTCTACCCTAAGACGTTTTTCGGTGCTTTTAGCAACCCTAAACTGTGGACTATTTTTTTAACTTGCTTAATTTTCAGGGAAACGTAAAATTAGTGCAATTCAAGGAAGATCGCGAAATGTCGTTTACCCCTGCAGGTATTGTACTTTTATCCAATTCTTGGAAGTGAGTAATTTGTAAAATTGATTCCAGGAATTGCATACGAATACGTATTTAGTAGGATTCAATTCAATTTTCCTGGATTATTGATTTCTCTAAACAGTTTTCTTCAGGGATGTGCGAAATATTTATTAAAGTGTTATTTTAGGTGAGAATTATGCTATAACTCTATATATATTTTTAGATTTTCTGAAATCTCTTTCCCTCTAAATCCACTGTCTTTCGACATTCGTGAAAACGTAACCCCTTGATAATACTCTGACTGACGTATCCTAAAACACCTTCCATTTTAGAGGTACCATACAGAGACAAAAACACTTGCAATATATTTCATCAAACAACTCAACCAAAAATTACGAATAAGATACTTAAAAAGTAAAGTAGGAAAAAATTAATTCCTGCAACTTGACAGTAGGTATTAATTACCTCATTACTTTACCAGATAATAATAGCCATAAATATTATTCACTCATAAAAAACGTAAAAACTACAAAAGAGATGAGTGAACAAGTTATCATCAATATTCTAAATTCTATTAACTCTTTTAGAGCAGCTTCCGCTCCAACTTCCGGTATCCTGTGATTACATTAAAGTATCTCGATGAATCGTGGTTCTCAGATTGGATTGAGATGTTGAAAACATTTTTCTCCCGCGTGTATAAATCTACGGAGCTCAGGAGCTCGCTGGCATATCGTCAGTCCATATTTATATAGTCAAAGCGGGTTGACAGATCGACGTTCGGTCGCGCCTCGTTCGCCTTGTGCCGATGAATATTTCAGTCACTCCTGGCTTCAGCTGTCAGTCCGCGGGACAGGATGCGCGAGAAAGAGAGGAACGGCGAACAGGAGGAGTAGGGAGAGAAGGGTGGATCGCTTCTATGTATAGAGACGTATGGCCTGGCGAACTTTCGACCTGAAATGACCCGAACGAGATACAGACGCCTCCGCGAGTTTTTCACCTACCGCGATGAAGCCTCCCCCTGGCTAGCAACCACCTCAATGATCGGTCTAATCTAGGATACCAGACGATTCTCTATGAATGACAGGAAATTGCGTATTTTCCTGTGTGCGTCTTAAAATAAGCGTTTCCGCGCAACTAAGGCAGGTCCTGTGCGTGATTAATTAAGCAGACACAATTTTTGAGTAAATATAGAAAGCATGCATTAATTAGTGCATTTGTCACTATAAACACTGGTAACAGACACTTTAGACTAGTAATGTTTTCTTAAAGTAATTACAAGACGTACACGTTAAGTGTTGTCTCAGGTGTATTAGAAGCTAGACGTTTGGAGCTATTAGCTAAAGTTTGTAAGTAGATAGATACAATTGCATTGCAGTAAACATGTTAGTGTTAGGTATTACATATAGGTTATGCCGCGAAATTCGAGGTTTAAAACAAGAGCCCGAAACAATAGGAAGGATGAGGGGCACTGCATTGCTTTTTCTACTAAAACTTCATAATTCTATTAGAGATGGCGTCTGAGCGTTGGAAACGTGTGGGATTATGGAGGCAGGGATACCTCCTAATGAAACTGAATGAAACGTGATACTTTACTTAACAGACGTGCATGAGTAATACGGTTCGCGAATTGATAAACGTAATCAGTAACGCGTTTACGTTATATACGTTCGAGCAAATGATACGGTACAGGAGAACAGAACTTTGATGTGGTGGTTTTTGAATGACGTGCTCGGAAACCTATTATACAAGTAAACGATTAACAAATATATGTTAAGGTTAGCGTAGAATACATCTGTTCATAAAAAAGAAGTTTTTAAAAATGGGGAAATAAAGAAGATATTGCAATATCCCCTACTTCATGCCTTTGACTTTTTTTAATAGACATTTTCATGGGTGGAAGCATATTGTACTTCTTCTGTCCTATCTTAAAAGCTGAGTTTTGTCAGCTATTGATTACTTTCTTAATTGCATTATCATGCACGAGTTCAAACATTGAAATCCCTCTCTTTATCGATAAGAATCCGCTAAGTAGTATCGACGTTTTAGGGTCAGAGAATAAATATTGATAAAGTAGTCGAGACACACTAGAACGTACATATATTTTTAAACTATTACTTAATTTTTTATTAATTGCTTTCAATTAAAGTTAGAGAAATGTCACAGGCAGAGTACCCATTAAATATGCATCATATAATCAGGATTTATTTAGAAATTTCTGAAATGATATTTTAGTTACTGATTGAAAGGTAATTTATTGCAACCGACGGTAGAAGGAAACTAAATTTATTTGATTTTACAGTGTTTTGCTTTTTGATTGCAATTAAAAGTACGTAACGAAATGAATTCGAACGCGAAAAAAGTTTCATCTTTTTATCTTTCCAAGCATTGCCTCGGTCGGCGGTGATTCGATAAAATGTAATACGATTACACACATATACACACGCTGCTGCATACCACGAAACCAAATTCGCTACACTGTACTGTATTCTCTATATTTATGTATAAACCATAAAAAATTATAATATATTATGCAGTGTATGTTATCCCTCCTATTGTTTTGTACAATGTATTTGATAACAGTTTGTTGTTAGATTTCGCAAAAGTTAAAAATTTTGTAAACTGTTCAACAAAATTGACATTTTGTATCAGGCGAATAGGAGCCTCGAGGAGGTGTTCTTTATTTTGCACAAAAACGGACTCCGCAACCGCGCGATTTTTGCTTCCTTTCACCCGAGAATTAAGGAAGCGTGCATCTTTCCGCATTCTTCAACTTTCTTGATACTAGTCAGCGAATAGTTTTAGTTAGTAATGAAGTTTTGTTATCGTACTCTCTAGATAATCTAACATTACTCTAAACTGAGAAAGTACATAGTATGTAGAACCAAATAAACGAAGAATGAAACACTGTAATTATATCCTTTTTCGCCTATTGATTATTGCAAACTTATAATTAAATACGTTTGATCGCTTATCGGAACACGTGGAGTTAGTTTGACAATAGTCACGTGCATAATCACGTGCTCGTGGGACGCAAAATAATTTACGTGCAAAGTACGAAATTCGAAATGAATTCGGATAAAGAATCGGACTTGCAGAAACTTTTCGCGGAATCGTTGGTTAACGATAATGTTTTTATGGTTGCGACGACAGTGGATACAGGTAGATATGCATCTTCCTATTAATTAAAGGGCAGAGCACGTGGTTTTCCGGAGTAACCTCTAAAACATTGTAATTTCAGGTTTCGAATGGGAAGCTGTAGACGAATGCAAAGAAAAATTAAATAAAAATGTTAAGATCGTTAAGGAACGCGGAAAGATATTTTTTAATGTGGATTGGAATCAATTTGAACAAGTATTGTCCTTTTTTTCTACTTCCACGTAACTTACGTTATAAACGTTTAATAATATTTAAGTGAAAGAGAATTCTACTGCACAAAATAATTAAAAGATAGATTTATTAGATTATCTTCTTTACTTCATAATTTCAGATACAAGAAATGAGATCAATTGATAATATACTTCTAATTGCGGATGTAAGAAAATTTTCATTTAGTGGAACTGATAAAGAAGCTGATCTACAATTATTCAAAGATGCTGTGCATAATGATATGAAACTAGAAAAATGTCTGAATGCTTGGAAGCGTATCACAGGCTTTTCAGGAAAGATATACCCAACTACTGAGGAATATGATATAGCAGAGAAAAATCGTAAGCTCTCAAACACAGATACTGTAACCACAAATACTAAGGGTAGAAAAAGGGGGCAGGACCCCCATGATGCTAAGGAAGATGAAATTCTAAAATACAGAGTAACATGTGAAAGAACTGGCAAACATGTATTTGAATCAGCTGATGTTGCAAGAATTATTGGAGGAGAGCTACAAGATAAATATCTGTGGCTTGTAGATTTGTCTGCATATTATCTAGAAATAGTTTGTAAATTAATTGATGGTAAGTAAGATGGATAATATACGATAATTGTTGCAAATAATAATGTGTGCCACACTTACCAGATGAACTTGTAACACATTTACGTGTTACACATGAGTCTAAGCACCGTAGAAATATCACGTGTTTTGGACCCACTACTCTTAGAGCAACTGTATGTTACAACTTACTAAGATTAGCTCATCCACATCCAGGAGATATAATAATTGACCCAATGTGTGGTGGAGGTTCTATTCCAATAGAGGTTGTTTCAAAAATTCTAATATAATCTATTTTGATGTATGCCAATGCAATAGAGTTTTAGATAATGTAGATATTTTTTTAGGCAGCTTTGGTTTACTCTGAAACTTATGTTATTGGTGGTGATAATCATCCAAAAGCTGTGACTAGAGCAAAGTCTAACATTGATGCATCTGCCACTGGATGCAAAATTGACTTGATGCATTGGAGTGTATCACAGTTACCATTTAAGGACTCTTACATTGATATTGTTGTGTCTGACATGGTAATTAAACATTAAATTTTTTGTCTCTTACATATTTTATAATATTTATATGATTTTTTCAGCCGTTTGGAAAAAGAAGTGGTCGAATGGTAGATAACAGAATACTGTATAAGGAATTTTTAATAGAATTAGGACGAGTTTTGAAGTTATCGACGGGTCGAACAGTTCTACTCACTTACGACAGACGTAGCTTTAATTTGGTACGAAAATTTTTAGAAATATTTAGGTCTATATATATATTTTTTTTAAATTGAAATAAAAACCTTTTTTTATAGGCTTTACAAACTGCTGGAGATTTATTCAGAGTAACAAAAATGTTAGGTGTAAATATAGGAGGTCTTCAAGCTGCAGTTTATGTGTTAAAACGATCAGATGTGCTTTATGAAAAATATAAGCCAAAATCTGCTAACTCAAAGTACAAACATAATTAAAGAAAAAGATTTATAAGTTTTGTTATTATCTATTACAAGTTAATATTTCATAAGAGTTTAATACAATAAATTTTTACATTTCTTATAAAAACTGTATAGATTTAATGCAATGATAAAACTTGTTTCCTCAGCAGTACTTATACTAACTAATAAGATTTACAGGAAGAACTTTCTCCTACTAGTTTCCATATCATGCCTTCTTCCTTGTATGAGCCATTCATATTCACCATGTTTAGCATCAAAAGTTCCATGTTGCACATACTTTAGTTTTAAAGTAAATCTAGGCCCTAGTTCCCTTAATCTAGGCTTTCCTCTTTTCAGATCAAATTGATACCTGCAATATCAATTATTTTGTTACTATTTCTTTTTGATTATTTTCCAAAAGAATTTCCAAATTTTACCTATGATGCCTGAAGAATATATAATCTCTTTGATTATGAAATGTTACCACCCTCCTTCCTTTAAACTCAGGTTCATAATGAAACAGAGCTCCTAGCATTCTACCAACTGTGTAACCCAAACGAGTAGTAAAATTATTTAATATAACTTCTGGCCTATGTTCTGAAATTTCTTTATGACTACGTTTCAACTCTGGTGTTATTTTAACATTACTAAGTTTGAAGTATGCTGTTGGTCCATCAGGTAGATGAATAATTAACATACCATCTAAGAAACTCATTAAGGAAGACAATAATTAAAAATGATTAACATATTTATGTGAATAACCTGTTGTCATTTATAAAAAAGGATACTAGGCTTGCACTGATCTTCATTAATTACAATGATATCAGTGTAATTCCTCTCAATAGCACTTTTTACCATTTTCTTTACACTGGACCGGTTTCTGTACAAAGAAATGGAGTTTGGTATTATCCTTGTCATCTCTCTACCAAAAATTCTAGTTTTTCTTGTTGGATTATCAGCATAAGAAATCAAGACTTTAGGTTCATAAGAGTGCTTATAATATGAAGCGAATTCATCGTTTTCAAAGTCCACTTTGAGTTCTGCATTTTCCTCGTCATCCAGATCACCAGTGACTGTGGTCTCGTCCTTCTCTCTCAAACTTTCGAGAGTATGTGGCACTTGCTTCGGACCATCTTCTTGAATTCTCCTTTTCTTTGCCTCTTTCTTTGCTTTCGCTTTTTCTTTCATTAACTTCTGACATTTTTTATATCGTACAGCTTTGCATTTTATGTGATTAAAATTGCTGTCAGATGGCAAGATAACCTTTGGCTTTTTGTCTTCCGAAGTACTTGGTCCAGCTTCGTCATCGTCTTCTGCTCTCCGCCTCAAGGGATTCACCCTTAAATTTTTAAGCTTCATTTTCGCACACTTTTTGATTTAATCAGTGTTTAAAACTGTTTTCTCTAAGTTGCATATGCGATTTCTCACGTGTGATGATACTTGCTCTTGGGTTAGACTAGGTTAATGCGTACTTGCAATGCCGCCAACTTTTAAACATCACAATGATAGTAGTACCGAAAATTTCAATTATTTTTATTAATTAAAATATATTTATATATCTGTACACGTATAGTTTTAATAGCTTCTTTAGTAGCTTTTGCATGATTTGTACAGTTACATTAATTTATGTACATTTAGATGGAACATGTGTTTTTAAGATATGATACACAGAATTCAGTGAAATTGTTAACTGTACAATTTGTATAAATAAATTTAAAATATCGTTGTTCTTTATATATGAACACCGAAACCGTATTTAAGAATGATTACAAGTATATGTATATAATGAAATAATTTAGGAATGAAGACTCCCTCCAAACAGTCCTATGACCTCAAACTTCTTTAGTTAAAAAAATTTTAGTGCTATCCATAGTACAAAGAAGACAACTATGGAGAATACAAATAAATATAAAATATAGTAATTGTGGCTTCCTTTAGATAAGCGTAAAACACGTGCAACAGAAGATGTCAGTGAGCCACTTGTTCTTTCAAAATCTTCATCCTGTTATAATAAAAAGAGTTTATGTATACATTTGTAAACTGCATAGTTGTATATCATTAGTAATTGTTTATGAATGAGGATAGACTATTCACCATTCCACGAAGCATTTTATCCTGATATTGCACTTCAGTTCCAATGTCTATTGATAGTGATTTCAGGGCATGAATTTTTTCTTGTAAATGACTTGACATCCTTTCATTCTCATCTTCCAAACCATCATGACTTGTCGATGGTACTGGTTCATATGCATAATCTGTTGCAAAAACAAAATTGCATCACATTATAATTACAAAGTCCCAATAAATTTAAATTAATATTTTATAATCAGTTGACTCACTTGCATGAGATCTACGCATTTTATTCTCAATTTTGGCGGTTGTTTATGACACCTCTGTAACCAAAAAAATCATAATTGATGTATAAAAATGGAACTGTCACAAAATAATAATTTACGTTTGTTTACGGTATCCAGACTACATTCTTAATTCCTTTAATTCTAATCTTATGATGCACATAAAAAATTGTATGCAATATTGGAACGTATAAACAAGAGCTTCATAAACATTTATTAATTTTACTTAAAAAGTAAACCATGATGTATTAAATATTTCAACAAAACATAGATTGCTTGTTGTAGGAACTTCATGAAATTTATTTAAACATTCAAAGTATTTTCATATTGTAAATTTAATCTAAATATTTAATAACGAACCGTGCAAAAAAGAACTGTCAAGCGATCGGATATCGCACGAGCAACAATATGTGACAACGTCACGTTATGATGTGTAGCCAGGTTAGCCAACTTTTAGACTTTATTTAAAATTCCAGAATAATTAATTATAATTAGTTATATTAATTATTCTTTTCTGAAATTGTTACGATTTATTATAAGAAAAATTAATTCAGATAAGACATTCTGAATAGAGAAAAGTTTTATTTGCAGATTATGGGTTATGAGGGGCGAAACACTATAGCCGCCTAGCGGCATATCGATGAACTACATTTTAACGTATCAGAATTCTGATTTTTTCATTTTGCGACGCCTACCCCCCCTTTTTCTACAGAATCCGCAGATTCACTGAGCTTTCGCTGGTTCTGCATCCCTTATATACCCCGCGGTAGCAGGAGCGTACCAACAGGTGCCAGTGCATACTTAGTATAGGATCGTACCTCGAAGTACTGGCGCCCCTTTACTGAAAATTTCTAGAAAATAATTAAAAAGCAATAAAATGGAATTATTTTAATATAATATCATGCAGAATGGCCTATACTGTATGTAAATATAACTCATAATCAACTAAAGAAGTGAATAACTCATTAATTAATGAATATTTTATATACGTGCATTTCAAATGGAGCGTTAGTTCATAGGTTTCACCGCTAGGTGGTTATAGTGTTTCAGTGTCCATATTTGAACGATTTTTAAATTACGTTAGAAATATGCAATAGAAATATTTTTTATAATATTACGCGTAGATTTATATTATGTCTAAATGGTTGTTAGGATTTATCTAATGACTAAATAAATGTTTTAGTAATTAACAGTTGATCTGTACCTACCTATTTTCCCTTGTGCAATTTTTAATTTGTGAAGGTTATATTTTATATATTAAATTTTTTAGATTGATTTAACAGAACGAAACGACCGAATTATTCTATGTTGTATCCTTTCGAGTTTATTATCAGTTACAGTATGTTAAAGACAAAGGCACAAACAATGAAAAGTAGTCATCTACTTTCTAGATCCCTACGATTCTATTACTTAATTTCGATGCTACCTTTGATACACATAATCGCCACTTAACATTAATATAGATTCTTAACGATAGGAATACTCATTACAACGTTAAACCTAAATCTTTGATGTTGAACTTAAATACGCTTGTTATTTCTACGATATTCACAACCCTATAAGAAAAACGCTCAACGTTAAAAATGTCTTCTCTCACATATTCCAATTCCTAATCGCGAAGGTGATATCACGCATAAACGAGGAATAAAAAAAAATTGCATTATAGTGTATTCTCTACCATGTAAAATCTGTACCCTGAAAAGATTTTAACAAGTATTAAACTCAGTCAGTTTTCCTCGTATGCCCTTCGATATTTAGCATTGTTATCCACGGACACTATATTTATACTTTCACGTCTATGTAACATTTCTATTTCAACATCGAACACGACGATCGATACCGTTCTAAGAATGTTCCTCGTATATAAATTCAACATTTACAGCGAGAATTACTTGTCCCGCGTTTGTGCACCATTATTATGTCTTTCTATGTATATCAGTACACAATTATTCTACGGACAGTTTGATCCCCCAGATTTAACAAAAATTAGGCCCAGAATTCCAACACAGTACTATCGTGGATGTGAGAAAAAAAGTCTGCGATAAGAAATTCGGATTGTTCGTGATTCACTTTGGAATGTTTTGATGTCACAGAATGTTGGAAGACGTTACTTGATTTTTGCGCTGTGACTTGTGTTACGTATAACTCTTTTTGTACTTTCATGCGGTTTCTAGCGTCGAGAAATCAATTTTGAACGTGTTCCTACAGAACACTGACGTTCCACACTCGTGACATATAAAAATCTATCAACAATGAAGAAAGATTCATCTTTACTCTGATAGCACCTGGAAAGAAGTTTCACGTTTTATACAAACTCGCTGCCCTATCAGCTATCATGAATCGACGCGTTCCACGTCAACTTTCTACGAACTACCTTTACAAAACACGACACGTTCAAACTTCTCTCGAATAATTGTATACAAAGTTGAGCAGTTAAACGGGTATCTTAAATTAAAATGCTTGTGTCGAGGCTGAATGAATCGTTAGGCAAGAATACGATCATTTGCTCAGTGGTTAACACCTAGAACGTTGTAATCGACGATAAATACTAAATAAACATGTTAGAAATAAATATAGGAAACACGGGACGCCGATTGTAATATTCCTTACTCGCACGTTACGATTACAATTCGAGCTATCTGCTGCTAAGTTAAACGTCAACTAAAGTCTTCCAATGCTTGTGGATTATTTAGAATACTTCGAGGAATTTAGGGAAACGGTTGATGAATGGAGTCTTCGGGATGGGGCTGGACTAACTGGAGCCGAAGGAGAGGGTCCAGTAGGCGTTGTGGGTTTGGACCCCCTCCTGCTCCTTCTCATTGACGAGTATGGACTCGTCCCTCTGTTTACGCGCTCGTGGGCGTAAAGTAGTACACCAATGTCTCGATTGCCCGCCTCTAATGCAATTTTCAAAGCGGAACTACCGTCTATATCAACGATCGATGGATCACAGTCTGGGTGTGCGAGCAACAATCGCACAATATCTGTATGTCCGTGTTCTGCAGCACACATTAAAGCTGTGCTGCCGTCTTCATCTTGAATATTCACTGCTGCCCCTGCATCTAGCAGCAACTGGGTCATGTCCTTGCGACCATGTGATACTGCTAGCATCAGGGCAGTCTGACCATGCTGAAAAAAGAAGTAAATGTTGTAGAGAGGGTAAATTATGATCTATTATATGAAATCCTTACCAATTTTGCTCGAATGTTAACGTCTGCCATCTGGAACAACCTGTTAGCCACAGAGGCATGCGTGGAGTTTCTGACTTCAGCTAGAGCTGCCAACATCACAGCCGTGTACCCAGCTATATTGGCCTTATTGATGTCGCAAACTTTAGAGTCTAAAAGTATGGAAACAACATCAAAATTTCCATGTGAAACTGCGTAGTGCATTGCGGTGTTGCCACTTGAGTCAGTCATATTAACAATGTACTCCAATAAGGAACTGGAGCACTCTTCAAAGCAGTCTAGGTAGTCTTCTACTTCTAAGGGATTCGCATTCACTGTGCTGGAGATTTTGAACCATTCTTGTTGGATAATGTTGATAGCATTCTTCATCTGGTGGGAGATGTTTTTACTGGGTGACTTTTTGAGGCTGTCATTGAGAACCTTCATGGCGGCCTGCATCTCCTTCGAAGGCTCAACCTTCTTTCTAGGTTTCTCTTGGATTGGTTGAAACAGAGCAGACTCTGGTAGCTCATGTTTCTCTTCATTGTTTGCTTGCTTCTCTGTATTGTATATTTCCTCTGATTTCTCATCTTTCCCCTTTTCTCCTTGCAGTTGTTGAATGCTATAGTAAACAGAAGAAAGATGTGTATCAGAAAAAATGAAAATAAACAATTAAATTTACCTTAAACTACTCATAAGTAGTAACAAGATTTTTCTAATTTTTATTTTTAGAAGAACCCAATGGATATATGCAATGTTTCGAGGAATTGATTACCCTTTGTCAACGAAACTTGCAGAGGATACTTCGGTGGACGCGGTATCGTTAACTAAACGCGCAGCGTGTTGTTGATGCTGTTGCAGCATCGATCTGTCGAGACCGTGTACGATTCACTTATTCACCATATCGAATTCGCGAGCGATTTAGGTACACACTTTCTCTGTCACTGACCTCCGAAGGTGTTATTTACAATTTGACCTCTGCGCAGCTCCGTGAAAACACTTATGACGCATAGGACGCGCAACCATGGAGTCAAAAAAACCAACAACCCTCCCCCTTGACATGCGCCAACTTGTCATTAACTATATGATACATTGATCGTCCGCAGTGCAGGGATCTTCTTTTACCAAACTACCCCTATTGAGTAGTTTCACCCTCCCGATAATAGGTGGCGCACAACAGGTGTTCTAAGAAATTATATCGACGGAGGGAATTGAATTTCAAAGTTAAAAAAATAGCGAAACCTGCCCTTGATAAATTTTACGATTTTTTTAACTATTTTTTTTAATCTTACTACGTAAATATGAGACATTTTTCCAGTTTGTACTTGATTACTTTCGAGTACTCACACACAGCCCTATTAATTACTAAATTATGAAGAGCTACTAACCGGTTACTGTTGTCATACTGCTCCTTATTATCAGAATCGTATCTTATCACTCCCGCAGCAGGTATCTTCGTGTACGTGTCCTGCCTCTTGAATTGCCTTCTGTGTTCTGTCGAGTTATTCAAAGGAATATGAGACGGCCTGGGTATCCTCGAGACAAGATTCGTGTTCTGATGATTCATATTATTCTCCGCGTTGTTCACGATTTGCTTGGCCAAGTTCTTGATAGTCTCTTTACAATTATCGCAGTAATTAGCCGTACAGGATATAAAAATATGAGGTCTCACAGATTCGCCGACAGACACGTCCGTGAATTTCTTTTTAATTGGCGACGTGCCAAACTCCCTCTTCTTGGGCGCCAGACCGGAAGTGTCGGTGCTCTTTACCGTCGTTCTTATCAGGTCGTCCACCATAACGCCAACAGACTTGCTAGTCTTCCTTTTAACCTTGGTATCACCATAGTTAAACGAATGACTCCTCGAGTTCATCGAGTTGAGGGACAGAGACTGCGTGGCTAGTGGGTCAGGACCAACCGCGATGGTCCTCGTCCCTGGTCCAGTCCTGACCTCGATTCCGATCTCAGACACCCTTGGCTTCACCATTACTCCCACGTTCGTCCTCATTTTGAAGAGTTCTGCGACCTGAACGAACTGGTCCCTCTTCTCGACTACTTTAGGAGGCTCAGGGGTGCACTGACACCCCCTAGACATAGTATCCTTGACCAACGTACTCTTGTAGATCCTGAGAGCGTCGTCGACGATAATTGCAACCTCCTCTTTCGTCAAAATGTCCTTCATGTTCAGACTAGTCGTAGTACCAGTGGTTCTCTTCCTGACTTCCTTCTTCACTTCCGGCGCGATATCTTCAATAATGAACTGACTGCAAACGAGGTCCCTGAGTTTGTCCCTCGTGTTTGTCCCGATATCGCGAAACTTTCTCACGTCCCTGACCAGTTTCGGACTGGTCGGCGGTATCGATTCCATCTGAAGTCTGCTCCTCCTCAGACGATCCCACGTCTTCGTTTCCGGCGCGATCTCCTCGTACATCAGTTGGCTGCGAGTTAAGGTCGACCTCCAACTGTCGCGAGAATTGGCCGAGTAGAGGTTACCGAAGCTCGACGACGACGTCCGATCGTCCAGCAACGTGCTCTGGTCGTTTATATCAGGTACGATTTCTTCGATCTGCAATCGACTCCTCTGCAGGGATTGTTTTATCGGGGTGCTCGTTATCATGCCGATATCTCGTGTTCGGACCTGCTCGTGTGACAATATCACGTTATAGTATTTCGTCGAGGTGCCTTTTGTTTAGGCTAATATCTACTATTGTTTAGAAGCTGGCATTTTATATTAAGAAGATTATTTTAAATTGAGTAAGTGTTATTTGAGGGTTATAAGGCAATCAAGAAAGTCTCCTCGGTTTTAGGTAAAATAAGGTAATTGCAAGTTAAAGAATAGGAAATGAAGATAATTATATTCGGTAATTAATTATTCTATTTTAGAATTAGGACTCAAAAGAAGACTCTGAAGCCAAAGTGATCCCCTTTCCAAAGATTATTTCTTTCATTACTTGAAGGTTTTAAAAAATCTGAAAAAATTCTAAAACACTTGTAAGAGTTCCTACCATATTACACAGTTGCTAATTAAGTCAAATGTACGAAAGCTCTTTTACTAAAAATAAAAAGTTGCTCTCAAGTCCAAAGTATGTATAATTTTCTCTATTTTCCTATAAATATTCAGACGATACCGGCAATAAAACCAGAAAGAGGTACACGTTAATAGTCATTAATTCCAGCAATATTAGTTCCACAAGAGCAAGCCATCAGACGAAAAACCGAAAGGACTTTCTCACTCGCGGCCAGCATTAATTCCGCTGGTTTTATCGGGCAATTAAAAAGCCAGAATTTTTCCTCCGACCGTCTGGGCTATGCAAATTGTTCTCGGTCCGTTGCAACCGTGCATTCTCGAAGGCACTTTTCTCGAGTTTCTCCGGGCGCAACAAAGTAGATCGAGCCAGCGATAAATCCGACAAGGAACGGAAGCGAGGATAGCGCGTACCTGCTGGTGCGAGACGCCGACGTCCCGTGTCATTACGCCGCACATCGTTCCCATGTCCCTGGTAGGCGTCGACGCGGCGTTCTTCAGGTTTCGCAGGTTCGCGCGCTGTTCCGAGAACGACTGGCTACGGTGCCTGTGCAAAGTGTCGTTACAGGAATTCGTTTTGCTCAGCTCGTCCACTTGTCGCAGGAGATTCCGTTTCTCCTCCTTCAGCACCGACACCTGCACCTGCAACGTCCGCGTGAAAGTGATCGGTATGGATAGGGAAATAGAAGACGATCGGTCTGTTACTGCTCAATTATTTCATTTGAAGGGTAAAGGCTCGTTCAGTCGAGTTAATTGGATTCCTAGAGGCTTGAAGGCAAGACATTTTGAGGAACTTGATCAGTATGAACACGGTGAAACTGTTACGTATGTATAATACATTGTATAATATATAATGTCACTGAGAGGTGACTGATCTGAATGAGCCTTAACAGTGAATTTGCAATTAATGAATATTTAATCGATACCACGCGCAACCCCTTTCGCACTGTTTCCATTTCGAGTTATGTTGTGGTTGTGCAATGACTTGTTGCTTTAACAATCGATGTCATGGATTTGTGGTTTCAATGTTTCCAGCGGAATATGTAGTTCGTTGATCTTAACAGCGGAATTACCGAGGCAGTTTAAATGATTGTATGATCATTTATTATGCATAGTCAGCTCTTTTGCTTCTGGTCATGTAATTACGAATGCATACTAATGAAAATATCTAGGACTTGTTTTGCATGCCTTCTTCCTCTGTATGACTAGCTGAACTAATGGAGAAGCATTATAGTTATGCGAATAGAATTCATTTTGAAAGTATTGTATTATTCTGAGTATATTTAGAACAGGTATAAGCAAGCATTATCCCCTTAAATGAAATACTCTTTTAAAGACCTACTCTTTCATTAGCCTCTATCGTTAATTTACCATCATTTAGATTTATATATTATAGGTAGCATATTCATTATTCACGTTCCAACTCATTAACTTCAAATCGTCCACCTCGACAAGAAAAGAATTAATAATCGTAAACATCGGAAGTCGTTAAAGTTCTGCTTTCAAAAGACGAATAGTTTTTGCTCTTAAACTCTCATGAAATAGTTAATTAGACAGAGGTGAATCGAGTAATTCGTTACGATTGCGAATAATTACGCTTTCCCGTCGGAAGTATCGCAACGGAGAGACGGAACTACACGCGTGACTCACTCGCCGGTTGATGCACGCGAAGAAAAAGCCAGCGGTACTCGACGACGCGCGAAATCACGTCGAGAGCGTTTTACCTGCAGCATGGGAATCGCCTTGACCTGTTCCTCCAGCTCCTTCATCCGTTCCAACGACGCTGCCATTTGCTCCCTGATGTTCTGAAACACGTGGGCGCGCGCCTTGAGTTCGAGCGATTCGTCGCGAGTTTCACGATTCGCGATTACCCTCGATTTACTTGTTGCTTGGATCCTACCTGTAGCGCGCCTGTGCTGAGATTCGAGTTTCCGCTGCCGACGCTCGCGTTGTCGAAATCCGCAGGATGATCGACCTGGACGTTTGTTTGAATCGGCGTGGCTGTGTTCGTTCCATCTAGAGGAGGATTTTAGTATGTGAAAAGGATGGCTGATAAATTCAGAAGAAATTGAAATTTTGTTTAGGCAGTAGAGGGGATGACAATT
Organism: Calliopsis andreniformis; assembly: GCF_051401765.1. Classification (NCBI taxonomy): domain Eukaryota; kingdom Metazoa; phylum Arthropoda; class Insecta; order Hymenoptera; family Andrenidae; genus Calliopsis; species Calliopsis andreniformis. Next base: position 19,055,164 of record NC_135067.1, on the reverse strand, counting down.
TTGGGGAGTTTGTGAAGTAATGTAGAATACTGTGACACGTAGTTTATAGCTTATCTAAGGTGCATCTTAATTTACAAAGAAGGAGAAGTTGAAATGATCCCTGAGCAAGTAGTGCAGTATAACTATAAGAAGAGAGTGAGTGGGGGAGTAAACAGAAAGCTTAATTTTAAAGTTAAGTCTCGCTGTTTGATATTCGAAAGGTATTAATAGTCCTACGTGTCATAGAATAAGTAAAACTTTAATCAGTACAGGGAGACAGTTTCTCTTTATTTAAAGAAGTTTCAATACGAGCGCAAATAATTCTTCAAGCGACATCCAATGAATATTTATCACTGTAATATTAGCGAAAACGTGATTCTTAGTCGAATAAAAAATTCTCAGTACGCGAAAAGTTCGATAAATAAATTTACCGCCTGACAGACTTAATGCCTTCCTCTCTTTCTCTCATTGCGCGGGGGAATGAATATTTCAACATGGTACGAATGCACAAATTGGTTCGACGTAGAAATTTCATGCAAATATTTGAGTAGGGGCATCGGTAGCTTCTGCTCCCCCGTACCAATGAATATTTATATAACGAGGAAATACTTTGACGCTATGATGCTTTTTTTCCATATTGAAATCGATGCAAATCGATACAAGTGTTTGAATACACCTATAAATCCTTTTTCGTTTTAATGCACGTAGAGATAAACAGATATTTTAATATGAAAATTACCACGATTTAGCGAATTATTAATGCCTGCTTCAGGAAATAAATAAATGAAAGTATATATTTACGGTCACTACAGAATCCTGATGTACACATGTTTCTATAAATAAATTGTCCAGGAAAAAGAAAGTGAAAATACAGATTTTATTCATGCATCGAAATAGGACATACCGGGTGTGTTTTTCTGTTTACCATTGACACGTATTTGATATCCCATGTGTTTAATCAGTAATGTCAATTGATGGGTGTATTTTCCGACTATTATGGACAGTGTTTATCAACAAATATTTTGCTCTTCAATTGATGACGATACGAAAATACAATTCATGCCCTCAAAATATTGATCTATACGCTAATCCTTGAAGACACTTTATCTCATTTTAATTAAGTATCTCTACTAAGGACTCAAAGTCTACTTTTTCTAAAAAAAGAAAATGGACCTTCCACCAAAGTATGAATATTCTCTTTTCATTGGGACTTTAAATGACCAGCAAATAGAATTTCCTGCGTCATAGCAACCCCCATGGAAGAAGTCTCCCAACGAATCCTCGTACGCACGCGTGTTACGTAAACCGCGTTCACCTGCGCTCGTTCAATTTTTTTAATTGATCGTTGCGTAAAGGGGCCGTGGCGTTACGGCATGAAAATGCTGGCTTGTCCCATGCGAGACAATAAAGAAACGCGCCAGACGTCGCGGCATTTCGTATCCGTTTGACTCGATATCGTGACACGACTCGCAGGCTCGACCTAATACCAAAGAATATCCTGCACGCGACCTGCCTCATACGCTCTCATGCAAACAACCTTAATATTACATTGTAGATCACCTATTTGTTTATTTATATGGAAGATAGTCTGCATATTCCAGAAAGCAGCCCCACATAGGTATTCTGTTTGTACATAGAGTGTCTTGAATAAACTGTGCTCATGTGCATCAGTTGCTAAGGGTAAAGTTAGAAAGATATTTCTCCTAGAAATCGGACGAACACTCGGTATGCAGTAATACCTCGATTAACCGAGTTTCAAATATTCGCGGTCTTTTTTATTCCAGCTTACGGTTATTCGGAGTAATAACAATAAAAGTACAGTATGGTAACAATAAAATTAGCTATCAGGAGGGTACTTTAGGTTTGAGTCTCATGCTAAGCCAGCTAATCGAGTTTCTACTGCATAATGACCCCAACTCAGAAGTTCTTTTAATAACTATTTCATTTCATGAGACCTTATATTCTGAGGTATACCGTGACCTCCATCAGAATAGGTACACGTATCTTTATAAGTTATCTCTGTACCATATTCACGAAAAAAAAATTGAAGTAAACGTAATAACTAGCTAAACTTTCCGAGTTAAATTAAAACTAAGAATAACTAGTTCATCACGATTCGCCTAGAATTACGACTGCGAGGGTGTAGGAATTTCTGGGTCGACATAATTAAAAATTGGTCAGGAAAGTCGTGTGCTTATGGCGTTCCTCTTCGCGATTACGGCGTCCTTAAAAGGGCTCTACACGGCTCTCTCGGCAGCAGCAACAACGCAAACGAACCACGGCCATGTAAATAATGGCTGGTAATCGTTGCGTTCCGCTTTATATGGAAAAGGACACACCGCGGGTTTCTCGCGCTCTGCACATGTGGATTAGAAGCGTGCTCGTACGAGAAGAGCGAGCAGAGGCGATGTCGGTCGTGAAAGTCAAGTTAAGAGAAGCGTCTCTCCTCTTTGCTGATCTGCGGATTCTTCTATCTTTTTTTTTTCTGCTGGCGACAAATTAGTCCATTCACGGTTTTGTTCGAAAGTGGAAACTTTAATTTACCATTGGTACTGGTAGAAAAGGTTGGAGAGTTGGGAAAAGCTGGAGAGTTTTTTTATAACTGACTGAACTTTAAACTGAATTCAAGGTGACATGGAACTTTTACTATTTTCCTCGATTACGCTATTTTCAATAGATGTAGTATTCTAATACTGTAATTAATATTCTGAATTATCGGGACACCTAATGACTTTTAATGACTGTAATAATAAATATTGAGATGGCAAAAGCTTCTTAACTTCAGCATCAGTCGAAAGGAAGGACCAGCAGCTAATTTCAGCCACAAATCGCTATTAATAATTTGACCTCTCAGCAGCCACTTTAGCAAGTGTTCCATCAAGCATACCAATTAAAACTCATATGCCAATTTCGAAAAAGAAACGAAACGTACTCTCACCTAAACATCTATCACGAGCGAAAACAACGAATGCAACGAAATGCAACAAAAGAATAGACATTTCCTTGAACCGTTTCTCACGATTTTATTCCACTGTGAAAGGTTTTAATCACCACGAAGATACGAGAGATCTGAAACGCAAGATTTCTCGGAAATTCGCCAAGGAGAGATGCTTCCGAACGATCTCCTCCACTCTCTTTTATCTCGATGAATTTCGATACGATCTCTTCAGAAGATTTAACAACAATTTTTCGCACCTCGAATCTAAAAGATTTCATTCTAATTTTTTCAGACATTCAATTGTTTTCTTTCAAGTTTCTCGTCCACTCGAAAGGAGAGGAAGATACGAATTCTGGGGTCAAATAGAACACACGAGTCCCTAATATCGCATGCTTACGATAATGAATTCAGCTTGTTTGGACAGCTCAGATAAAGTATCTTTTAATTACTTTCGACGTCGCGTCGTGGTCATCCACACGCTACTGACAGCGAAACCCGAATTCAAGGTAACGGATTACCCCGTCGATGATATGTAAAGCGCGATAATCCACGTAAAAACATGACCCGAGGAAAATCGAGTGACGCAAGAAACCTTGTTATCGTTCCTGTTTTGTAGATACGCAGAAAAAAAAACACTGCGGCCGTGTCAGACGCCGCGCATATCTACAGTTAAAAGTCTAGCTCCCTCTGGAAGAAGACTTCACTGAAGCACACTTCGTTACGAGGGAGCATAAACCAAAGAAAAATCAAGCACAACAACTCACGGTATTTTCTCTTCGCCTTCATCTTGCAGAAGGGTATCCTTTTCATTATAAAATTCTTCACCCCCATTTTGCTCCTTCACTATAAGTACACCTTCAACCAAGAAAGAAAAATTAACCCACAAAGGTCTCACTTTCAACTGAACATCACAAACAGTTCTTCAAGTCCTCTTCAGAGATTCAACTTTTCGCGCACTCTTAATTCACAGAGTCCTCTTGGTCCCACAAAAAAGCTCTCAGTGATCGTTTCACGGGATCAATTAAAAATCGATCGCGGCTGCTTGGAACCGTTATACGTTGAGAGCCGTTAGACTCTGTACTTCGTCGTCGGTAATTTCGTTCGTTCGTTGTGTGTCGAGTCGACAAAGGAAGAAGGGAAACGAAGAATACTCGCAATAAATCCCGAGGATCGAAGTGGCCTCGGTCGTAAGGGGTTCGAAAATCGCGGTCAGAAGGGACGACGATCGACGATCGTTCGATGGACTCGATCCCATCGGCCGTGCCGACAGGGCTGCCCTTTCGAGCACAGTTTTTCAGGCATTCGTGCCGACGATCTGTTTTGCCGCGGCCACTGTTTGCGTTTGACTGTGACGCCGAACTCTCTGGGCTATAGCCAACCAGGACTCCGACTACTCGCGAAGAGGTGAATGGAGAGGGGAAATGTGCCTCTTCTCCTGTTCTTTGCCCGGTGTGCTCGTCGATTTCTTAATCGTCCCGACGAGAAAAAAAGTTGCCTATCGCTGCCCCTACCACTCGGTTCCCCTGTCACTTCCTAGCTCTGTTTCGGCAGCGATGCTTCTGATAGCGGGCAGCCTTGATTCGGCGGCGGCTGTGTTATCGCGAAATTTAATATGTCTTAATTGTTGATACCGAAGTGATACTACTATGCATGTAATAATTGGAATTTATTTGAAGTGTCGAACTTGGATGTTGGGTCTTATTAATGAAAATATGGGAGTAATATTTTTTATAGATTTTTAGGGCAGTAAATGTTCTTTAATTTTTGTTTTTAGTATTACTGAGAAATCACACTACTTGTGAAGATAAAATATAATGTATGACATTAAAGAACAGATGATTTATTGTATTGTGTTATTTTTAATAATTCCCCTTTCTGTTTTCAATCTTCCACATTGTTTCTCCCTATCAAATATTTTCTAGAAGGTTGTCAATGCTAATACTCAGATTATATGTTTTATCACTGATAACCCTCCTTATTTGTTAAAAGAAGCATGTCATCAATCTTTTAGAGTATAAATTACATTTTTTGTTTAGCCTTGGTGTTACACTAGATCGTGTGATTTGAACATTCCCACGAATCCTATACACCCCTGCGTTTTTCAATTAATTTTCTTCTGAAAATAACTGTGCATTTTTCCTGCAGATATACTCTGCAAAGGAAATGCAAATTATATATATTAGAAGCCTTGTGTTTGCTAAATTAAATAGCTCACACACATCACTGAAAACTTATTCAAATATTCTTTTAAAGAGAATCATGGCATGCGCATCCTTTATGCATTTCATAATGCAGAAAAATGGTACGAGATACGCAGTCCATTGTTGAGAGATAAATTAATTTTTTCCCCCTCTTCCTCTCTCCATCATTCCAACAGACATTCCCACACCTCATTCTACCCCTTATCGATCGAGTCTTTTAAATTTCCGTCCGCGGAACGTTGAAAGGTAACAGTCGGAGCAGTTGCGTGAGGCTTAGGAGCGGCAGGTGCATACGCGGCCATATGCGACCACCTTGCTCTGACAAGGTTGCACCAAAATGGTTTAGCATTCCCGATGAAGTCAGTCACAGCTACCAAATCGAGTTACACGGAGTTTAACCGCGAGAAGTTCCCCTGAAAAGCGTCCTGATTCCCTCGATTCCCGCGCCTTCCCAGAAATGTTTCCCGATAGCGAAACACGCGTATTTTCGTATGCCACGAATTACGTCCTCGACGGATCCGTGTCGCGCAGTTATGACCGCGTTTTATTTTCGTGCTCGCGTTTTGGCAGAACGCCTTTTTAACCCAGACCCATGGAGTTCCCTCTCGGCGGAATGAAAAATCCTGCTTGCTGCTATGCTCCTCATTAGGCGGTTTAAGTGGATGCTGCCTCGTTTCCTTGTAAAATTCAATTATTGCGCTCGACATGGGCGCCCGCGCTCGATATCCTCGACACGCAAAAGCGAAATTACCACGAGATCACGATATCCCCTTTGCTGCCTTTTTTCGCCACTTTCTACGTTGACTCGCGAGTATTGTTAAACTGTTTAACGAGGGGAGGGCTAATGGTGTCAGCGGCTTTCATTGGATTCCTCGTTGCTACTGTATCGCTTGGTACACTTTTCTGGAGGATGTTTGATATCGTAAATGGAGTGTGTTTAATGCCTCTGTGGCTATAAAGCAAAAACATGTAGATCGCATGTTTATTTCTTCGAGGCACTAACATTTGAAGTGTTAAATTTTTCTTGCGATCTGGCAATAATCCAGTCATTAACTCGAATTTTTTAAGATTGTGAAGTATCTTATTTTGTTTTAGAGCTTTAGTTTTATGTCAAGTGTTCTCTGCGATGAGTTTATGTCTCCTACTTCGGTGTGTGGTCGTCGCGTGGCAGTAATGAAGCGTGCTGCTTCGATTTGATGCACTTTCGCATTTTTTGAATCTTTTTGCCGTAGAGAAAGTTATACATTAGAATAATGGCTCGTTAAAATACTCTTCTCTATGAAATCGTGGACACCCTGTGGAATAAATCTCGTCCTAGAAAAGTCTTCTAACGTTTTATGAGTAATTCCGAAGCCTTTAATCATGTGCTGATGCATTCGAGAGAATGTAATTAGCTACTAATTTAAATAGTCGACGTGGCTACTTTATGATCGGCCAGATGAGAACTCAATTCAATGTTGCTTCGAATTATGGTAATCGTATGTATCTGCTGGCCATCCAAGAGGATCTCTGCTTTCGCGGAGACGAAGCAAGTGCACTAATTGTATGCTGGTATCTGATACTCTACAGTGTTCATCGTCGATACTTGTTGCTTTAATTCGGAGAAATTCCTGCTAACTCGTGTACTTCTTATTCCGTTAATAACAGTTTTCGCTTATTACTGGGTCAGTCTTCTTCGTAAAAGATGAGAGAATAATTGAAGCAGGTATAGAAAAACGTTAACAAAAAGCCAGTGCTGCAAGGCTATTGACAAGAGTATAATTAAAGCAAACGATTACTGCAATGGCTTCAAGAAGCTTATACAAGAAACTAACGACATTACGTACTAACTTTCATCGTTCGAATTCAAAGTACGTTTACTAGAAATAACGACGTTCATACCAATTCCACTTTTTACTACGCAATAAAAACTAAAAAAAATTCATTCGAACTAATTTCCACTAATTCCACGATTTCTATTTCCATTATTCCAGTATTTCCTCGCCTCAAATAAAGATGAACTAAATTTGGGAAACACACCAGGGTCACTATAATCCCCGTCCATCAGAAAGATGAACACAAAAAGTTCGAGCTCCGTTAAAACCGGATAATAAATCTCCCTGAATTCTACGACCAAACCCAGAAAAGGTTCGAAAAACCTCGCGTATACCCGGAGGGCAGCTAACCATCCAGAAAAACAATGCTCGATAAAACCTAAAAAAAAAGGGAGAGGCCTCGGTACCAATTCCCAAAGCTTCCTCGCGTGCTGCACAGAAGAGGAAGGAAACGTCCGGCAGAATGGGGGAAAAAATTGCAGAGATCGACCACAATCGATTCGTCGATTCGCTCTGTCGCATTCCAGTCCGCTGACGTGCAGATCCGACCGTTGTCACGAGAATGATCAACGAAATTGGTGGGTGTACGAGGGGTACAGAGAACCTGCGCCATTGCTATGGGGTAACACAGGTGTCGTTGAAGCGACGATGCCAACCGACGGGAAGACCACCGGAAGCAGGTGGTTCCAGCCACGCACCGACGACTTCGACGCCGTTCCGCCTCGCTCGAGCACTGGCTCAAATCAAGAAACCACTATCTTTCAAACCGCGAATGGAACCTCCCTTGAGGTACGTTGGAGGAGCTATCTCTTGGAGCGACGATCGACCGCGGGAATTTGCAATTTATTTATCTGAGCTGCTGCATCGAACAACCGTTTTCTGTTGATTACTTAACGGTGCAAAGAGATCTGGCTGCATTGTTTAATGTTAATGTTTAATGTTGGTTTATTAGGTTAATAATATTCTGCACCGGCAAGTTTAATGAATGGATACTGTTTATACACTGCTTATTAATTTGTTAGATAGTAGGAATTGTAATTGTGGGGATGGGCTGCTGGAATCTGTTTCGCGTTTATTAATGGATTGTTACGTAGTTGAAATTGTTGTTCTCTTTTATTTTCGATGCGTATCATTCATTAAAAAGTATGGTTTTGTATTGTTGTTGAGGCGTTAGTAGTGCGACTGTGCAACTGGAGATGCGTAAAATCAATTCTGGGTACTGCTAACAGTTCGCGAATGGGTAGATTAATGATGTATGTGCGATTGTATGGTACGATAGCTTTGAGTGGGTTGTACGATATCAATCAATTAAAGCGTGTAATTAAATGGTATACAAAGAGATCAATAACAAACAAAAGAGTTACAAATTTTAGCATTGGTGTACTTAGCTCAAATTTTCAAATCATCAAATTTTCAAATTTTCAAATTTTTAAATTTTCAAATTTTTAAATCTTTAAATTTTCAAATTTTCAAATCTTGAAACCGTTTAACGTAAAAAATTTAAATACTGTAGAGAATTTCACCATCAAAATTACTGATTTAGATTCACAGTACTAAAGAACCCAATAAGTACTAACAGGCACATTTCTCAAATCATCTTCTCCATCATTCATCCGACATCTAAACGTAAACTATCTTCAGATTAGGCATCAAATTGAAACAGCATCCGATTGAAATCCCCCGCTAAGCCGACGCCAGTAATCTAATTTGTCAGACAGTAAAACCAAAGAAAGGATCTCATCTTTCCCCGAAGTAAAGATGTTCACGCTTCCAGAGAGGCTTCCATTGTCTCTCAGGCGATAAGACAGGAAACGGGAGCCAAAGCGGGCAGGTCGTTGCGAAACGTGAGAATCTTCCTGCAAACGAGCTCTCTTCGCTCTCCTCGCTCGTTTACAGGATAGAGTTCGCGGTCCCGTGAGAAACCGGGTGTCTATTGCTTTTCGTCAGCCGCTGTCAACTGAACCATGCAAAGCCTCCGCTTTGTTCCTCGGCGAGAGTGAAAACCGTGTGAATCCTCGAATCCAGCTGACAAACCTTGTCGAACGTGAATCATGAAGATGCCTCTCGATCTTCGAATAGTCTTACTCCGCGTCATTACAGTAAACCTCAAGTTTTACGGTTTTAGCAGATGTAAAAAAGCAGCTGCTCGGCGGAGGAACCTGTGCAGCGTTCGGAGGCAAACCATTGGAGGGAATCCAATCGGCGGGTCCGTCATTCGATTTTCAATCGTGACGCTGAAACACCGTGAAGAGGCAATCTGCTGACGAGAGGAAGACATTTCGCCTGGTCGATCGAGGAGTTACTTTACTGATGGCCCGTTAAATGGATAATGAAATAGACATCTGTTCCGGAGCAGCGTCTGCTGGAAGCCATCGAAAACCCGGAAGCGACGGGTTCCTCGTGGCGGGCACGCTCACGTATGCAACCAGCCGAGAGAAATTTTCATACGTCTCTCATGCAACACTGATAGCTGTAATTACATAGCAGGTTGCGTTATGCTTGCAACAGCGAATTTTTAATAAATTCCCTGGTTCAACTTTGCGTCCAGAGTGTTCTTCTTTTTCCTCGACTTTGTGGAGGATTATTACGGAGCCTTCAATTAAATGAAAAGGTGGAGTTTCATCTTTTCAACCCTGGCTGTCTGTCGCCTCGGAGATGAATGCCAATTTCAAGTCGGAGAGTCCCGAAGCAATATGCATGATAAAAGGAGAGATCGAGAGAGAGGATTCATTAGCGACTAGCGAGCTTTTATTGAACGCACCCGTTCTTAACCCATTCCAGCGAAACGCTGACTCAAAAGTGAAGGAAGCATTTCTCTTTACGGTATTATTGTGTAGCAGGTCATTGGGCCATAGAGAAGCCAAAGATGGCCGAGGCGAGCGGATTCAGCGCAAGGAAATCAAATGTGCGTGAAATTATCGGATCTCCTGCCTTCTTTTTCTTTTTTCTGCTCTTTCACCGAAGGAATTAATCTGGCGTTCACGTTTGAATGCATTGTATGGCGAGATTGTACTTTTAATTAGGTTTGAGGGGATAGAGGTGGTGCACTATTGCTTGAAATGGTGACAATAGTGTATTATATCAGATGAGAAAAAAGTAGTTAAAATTAGGCTGGTTGAGGAGAGGAAGCAATCATGATTTGCATTGATGAAGTGAGTTAAGGAAAGTGGAGAGAAGAGTTGAGAGTAGAACCTCCATTATCCAAAGTAATAAGAAGAAATATAGCTTTGAGTCGCAAAACTGCCTTCTGTAGAATATTAAAAATACTCCAAGAATCTTCTCACTTTATTATTGTTTGAGAATCTAATTTGAGATTCCATTTTAGCATCTCTAGATAAAATCTTTTAAAACAAGCAAATCCTATAATTCCTTCTCTATTAACCCACCCTAAACGTGTGAATAATAAAATATTCAAACGATAATGTGCCTGACAATAAAGCCTGATCAGATAATGGGGGTTCCCTCACAATTAGAAGCAAACAATAAATCTGTCTGACCGTTTTCGCTGCGCTCTCGTCGATCAAAGGTCTTGTTCGACCTGGAGGATCGTCTCAGGGTCGCCTCGAAGTCGCCCACAACGTCGCTGAGGTCGAGGGCAGGCGATTCCAACGTATAGCCCTGTCTGTCGTGGCTCGACCTCGGCAAAGTAGTCAGGCCATTGACGGTGGCAGGTTCTTGTGGTATTTTCGGCAATTCGACTTCTATTCCTGCCAGGGCTGGACTCACCTACGCACAAAAATAAGAAAGAATTTACGAGGCGACTTTCACAGACAGCTGTTGATTCTCTTAAATATTTATCGCGCTTGTTATTGCTCGTTTCGCGCTGAAACTTCATTAAAAAGCTTCGTAACCGACTCAAAGGAAGAGAATCTCAGAGATATTTAACTGAACGGTGAAGCATCGAGGCAGTTATTTTATAATGAACCGTCTAGGAAAGAGAGAGGAAATATCTTAATTAATGGCGTAGCTGCGAAAACGAACGGTGTTCCACTCGCCAGAACGGTTTAATTATGGAATCGAGCGATCAATTACCAAGCCCAGGAGAACCTCCATTGATTGACATTGCCTTCGACGTTCCCTTTTCTTACGTCTCTCGATGCTGGACCTGTCGCCGGCACTTCCTGCCGCGACTGCCTCGCAGTACCGCACAAAGTCCAGGTCGATGTGGTAGCCATAAGGGCAGCAGAGGCACTTCGACCCTGTCGACCCGGAAACGTAGGCCTGCGTCCCCACTATAAACCAGAAGTCATAATACAGGATTATTTCCAATCAAATCCTAGGATTAGCGTTTTTGTTCCCTTAAGCATAAACACAGAGAGAAATACGTGTCGCTGTCAGTAAGTTAGGACTTACTACGGCAAGTTCAGCTTTAATATGTTGGTGATAAGGAGTCGCTAATAGCTATCTTCTAAGTAAAAACTACAGTGATAGCTACTTTGATAAATAACTACTACAAGAGTTCAACTTAGTACCAGAATTAAAATATAAAACTCCGCACTAAAAACCTATTAACATACTTTTAAAGTTACTCTTAAAATGTTCCCTATTTAACATCTTCAATCACCACTCCAAAATAAAGACCCTCACCGACAGTAGCCCATATCAACAATCAAACGCTCCCCATTCTACACATCCATCAAAGCGTTCTCCAATCGCCCAGAGTTCGATTTAGCCCAAGCCCAAAACACCCAAAAAGGATTCGGCCTCGGCTTTCTTCGATCAGTGAAAGGATCTATCTTTGGAGGGTAGGATCGATTGTGGTCCATCCAGGGCAGCTGATTGTTCGAGGGTAACGACCGACGCTCAGCGTAAACCGAAATATGTTGTAACCATTGGCGACCATCCAGAGGCTCGGTAATAATAATCTGGCAAAGTTCGTTAGCCGAGGAGAGCCAGCGTGGGGATCCCCCGTTTACTCGTCGCGGGACCATACTCTCTCGCTGTCGCGACCTACGTGGCAGTGACTTAAGGAACTCTCTCGCCCGCGACTTCCTGCAACCGCGCTATATTCGAACGATCCATCGTTTCCCGCGGCGTCTCGATCACTTTTTTTCTCATTTCGCGGCGAATCATCGCGATCGTTCCTCCAGGGTAATTATAGCCTGAAGATACCTCGGGGTGAGCCGCTAAGCCGCTGACGAAAGCAGCCCTGCCGCGTTTCCGTGAAATTTGAATTTGGAACGGGTTCAATTGCATCGTTACTTGGACCGTTGGAATACCTTCTTTATCCGACTCAAAGATCAGCGAGCACGCAACCGTGTCATGGGCAGACTGATGTTATTGTTTGTTTCGTGTTGCGTGTGAGAATGTTAATAAATAGAATGGAATGGTTTATCAGATGAGAGTTGTTTAAGTGTAAGATAAGAATTTTTTAGGTTTGAATGTTTTATGTCTGATGGTCGGGGCGCCTGCTGGTAGATAACCCGACTTGCGTCATGAGGCTTTGATAGCTTAGTGTGTTATCCGTATTATGAATACGGTATTGATATTTATTAGCATTTTATTATGCACAACATATTCTGATGCAGATTTAATGAATTTTGAAGCTAATTAAAATTTTGGTATCACTGATTGAAAACCCTTATTCAAATATTTACTATATATAAAAAAAAACGAGTCAGCTCTCTCTTCTAATGGACCAACCCCAACATAAATCCCAAATCTGACCACTCACAGGTAACCCAGACCTATTCAAACTTGTTACCCTCTCAATATCGCATTCACCAGCTCCGCGCGACCCAGACTGCCACCCTATCGATTCCTCCTCCTCATAAATCATTTCCACGCATCACACACACAATTTCCACCCCCACACCTAAAATCTGCAACTCACCGTTTCCGTTGAAAACGCGGGCCGAGGGCACGACGGTCAAAGCCATTTTTCCTGGAGGTCAGATTCACCAACGCCCCTTCACTGCAGCATTTTCACAGTCCTGGAAGCAGAAAGCATCGGCACCGTTAGTTATCTGCACACGCCCAGGGAATCGATTCTCTGATAAAGGCACAAAGGGGGCTCGCGAAAAATTCCACGCGGAAAGCTCGTTCGTTGCAACGTCTGATGGGGCTTATTACGCGGGACCATTGTTCTCCAGGAAATTCTCGGTACCGCGTAATTTCATTAGGCGTTCGTTAGACCCATGACTAGCTTCTAGATCCCGATCTAGAACCGTCAAACGTCGGCTCGTTTGTTCCCTCCTTCATCGAGATCTCCTGCGATCGTCGTCAATTACACCCAGCAAAATCTCTCGGGTCCCGCTTCTAATAAAGCGTTAAAGAACTCCAGGCAGGCGGGAAGGCGCGCGCGCGTGGAAAACCAATTAGTTTCGAAGAATTCCGGCTCGGTCCGTTTAATTGTCCAAAATAAAGAAAGAGGAAGCGATGAGGGCTCGAGGGAGGAAGAGGAGGCACGTGGAGCTGTCCCCAACGTGGGGTGCTTCGATGTGTCTCATCGTGGGGCTTTAAGCACAATTTCCACGGCGTCCCGCAGTGCTGTGGCTAATTTCGTAGCCCGGATTTCTGGTCTGACGGCAACACGTCTTCTGAAAGGCTCGTCGACTCCGCGAACTTTAATTGTTCCACGCGGAGGTGTTGGGTATTTTTACGAGGCTTTCTGGCGAAGGGTAATTTTTCAAGGTCTCGGCTTCTGGGAAAGATTGTTGGCCTTTGGTAGTGAGAATAGGTGACAGGTAGCTGGAACAAGGTGGACTTGTTGGGATGTTTGAACGTTGATTAGGACGACAAACTTGGGACAGAGCTGGGAGGATAATTAAGGTTGTTTTCTTTGCTTAGAGGTGGAGGTTTGGAAAGGGGTTTAAAGAGGGAGGTGTTTCGACATTCTTTGAGTTCTTTTTTAGCCTTGGCCCGGAAAGTTTAGACAGCGTACGTGATACATTTATAAAAGAATCATTCCCAGAGGTGATTATTATTCATGTGGCGACGTGAAGGGACATTTCGTTGAGTGGAGGTTGTAGGACCTGGACCTTAAGGCGGGCACGTAACTGAGCATTTCCTCTTTTCCCCGGTGGGTGAAGTCTCTTTGATTTTTAATGAGGCGCCAGGTTGTTTTACTCGACGCTCGGTGCTCGCAATAAAGAGCTTGTAAACATGGGGATAAAGGTGTCCACAGTGAAGTTTTTTATTTTCGGTAAAAATGGATGGTAGATATGATAGACGTTCATGATCCTCAAACACTTTGATATTAAAATATTCATAAAGAAGAATTAAAGGAAGTCAAGCTCCTACATATTTTATATTACTTCTTTTTATCGCGAGTATAATATTCAGTGGTTTTTAAATAGATTTAAAAAGTCTAGGTGTAATCACTGTGATATGTCTTACATTTTTTTCGTGTTGGTCATCATCATGATACTACAAAACAGTCGACGTAATCGTTATCTGCTCTCATACCCAATGTACGTAATGTGCGTGTTATTTATAAAAGTTCACTGATAAAAAAGAATGCGACTTCTACATATAATAAGTATTTTGGATAAACCTCCAACGCCTTACGCCAAAAATCTTCCCTGTTGGATCTGTAGAACGAAATGTCTCATCGAAATTCAAGTCAGGATTGTGACACGTCTACGTGCAACGTTAATTCTCTTCACATCGTTTGTACCTCGACGCATTAACGTTTCGTTATCTTTCCGTGGAATCCAATGACAATATTGAGAGCCTGATAAATGACTACAGTACTTTTGAGTGACACATCGCTCACTTGGGACAGTTCTATTGCACAGTTCCTAACAGTAATTACTATAGGCAGACAATAACCCTATTAAAAAATAAGTAAAAATATTCAAAAGTAGCTCCCTGCTTAAATCTCAAATTATTTCTACAAAACAGCCTGAGAACACCACAAAACAACATAAATGAAAAAAAATCTACATAATTGATTTACCAATGCCAAAGTGAAACTTGTCCTATCCCTCCACTCCGCCCCAAAATCCCAGATATTAATACACGAAGCTAATGCAAGGCTTACCCTCTCCACTGTGCATGGAAACCGACAATGACAGACTTAAGGTTAATTCACCGTAACGCGATCGAGACAACGCGAAATTACGAAGGGATTGCTGGCAGGCGACTCACGTATACACGCCATGGGGAGGCCCCGTCAGAGACAGCGTCGAATGGAAAGTAAAGTCAGCGACACGACTCGGTCGGAAACCGTGGCCCAATTCCAGAAAAACGAAGCACCCGAAGCGAGCGAAGAGCCCGAGTCGTTGCATAAAGGCACGCCGCGAACCACGGCAAACCGAATTCTCCGTCCAGTTTAGGCTCGAGCCGATAGAGAAAGCCGCGGGCGTGAAATCAGTACACGATTCTCTGCTGCTGCTAAATGGGATCGATCGATAGGCAGTTTACACGCTCTCGCTGATAAGCCGCTCGGCCTGATAGCCACCCGCCTGCTGCTAGCATTGTCCAGCATGTGCGTGCACTCGCTCTGCTGCCTATCGCCGCAGAATTCTATGTTTTCCTACACGTGAGAGATATGGAACATGCTTGCAAATATACGGTTTGCCCGCTTCGATTAACCAGTGACATTGCTGAATTTACAATTCGCTATTTTATACAGGCTTGCGGGGTAGCGAGCAGAGATACCTGTTGCTTTTCTGTTTGGAGTGATGACAGGTTGAAAAGAGCTCAGAGTTAATTCGTTTAGGGCTATGGTCTTATGATCCATGCTTGAGTGAAGGAAAATTAGTATTTAAAAATTTGAATATTTGAAAATTTGAATATTTGAATATTTGAAAATTTGAATATTTGAATATTTGAAAATTTGAATATTTAAAAATTTGAAAATTTGAATATTTAAAAATTTGAAATTTTCTAAATCTTGCAATAAGATAAGGTACTTTATTTTCCCATTTATTAACCCAGGCCATAAATCCACAAACTACCAGTTTATCTACCAAAGGCATAAATCTACATTACCACAGCTCCACAAATCAACTCCACAGCTCTTCTCACGAATACATTAAAATAAAAACAAGATCTAAATTTCCAATTCAGCATGGCGGAAGAGCTGCACGAGCCCCAAGATCCTTGATCTCGTCATAAAAAGAATCTTTGAAGGATCCTCCCACGAATGCGTCCCGTTAAAAAATACTTGCTTAATTACGCGCGAAGTGCAATTAAAACGTGATGTCCAGGCGCGGCAATCGTATCACGAGGAAGAATTAAAACGGTACACGTTCGCGATTAATTTCCTGTGTAACACCGTCTTGGTTCAGCTTCTTTCTCTCGAAGGGTAACATTAACCCCGCTGACGAGACACAGAGGGAGGAGAAGCAAGATAGCAACGAGCACCTCTCGCGGGTGTATAAATATAGGAGCGCCGAAGGGCAGAACCGAGCGTTCTAGCAAGATAAAAAGTCACGCGCAGTCAAAGAGCCCGCGGAGATGATGAGAAGGATGCATCCTGATGGAGATTAAACACCGACCACGGGACGATCTCTAGCGTCTCGAAGGAAGCGCTTAAACCGCCGCGGCTGAGTGTAAATCATACACCTAACCGCATCGTTCACTTCTGCTCCCCCGTCTACCCTGTCGCGGTTTACAAAAAGTCCCCGCCTCGTGAAAGTACAAACGCACGATCGTGTGGCATCAGGATCAACGGGGAGGCCGCTTGTGACAAATCGTTTCTCATTTTTCTAGCTTTCCTTCCTTTTTTTTTTCTGCTGGGAGGAAAAGTTGCCCTCATCAGGCGGTGCTTCTTGATGTTCTGCGAGGTGATCCAGGAGGGTGGGTCGAAGTTAAAGTGTCCCTGTCACTCTTTTGCTTTGTGGAACTATCAGATTGCATTTATCAGAGTTGAAGTTGAAAAAAAGTAAACAGAGGGATTAACTGAGCAATTATTAAGGGATTTAATGAGTATTGAAGGAAGGGTTCTGTAACTTCTTGCTTTTGAAGATAAGTCAATATTTATAGACTCTGAGAAAAAGTAGTAATTAGTGCTTGCTATGTAATAGAGCAGTTTTAAGAAGAACCAATAAAGAAGAAGTAGAAACAGCTTTACGAAAGGTCAGCATTATAATTTTTTGAGTTATCGACCCTTCCTTCTGAATCATGCAGTATGCGTCATTCCAGAAGACAAATAGTACCCATCCTATTTTGCATGTAAGCCCTAGTACTAACCAACGTAATAACAGTCCACTTTGCTTTGTCACTGTCTCTCTACTCCACTTAATTTTATCCCTTCCTCTCCATCCTTTTTCTTCCTACCAAATAGCTAACACAGACCTAAATCACGTCCTCCATTTATCATATTTGCACATTTACGATATTTCTATCTACAGTGGCCTTAAAGATCCCCAAAATTCTTAGAACCAGCTCGCACACGGTGTCCCTGTTTGCCCAGCAAACACGAGTACTTTTGAACGAGATCCTTACGAGGGGGAGGCAGCAGGGTTCAAAGCGCGCTTCGAAATCTGCGAATCGTAAATTTTATTTACACTTCCCGCGTCGTTTCATTCAGAGGGCTCAGCGAAATAAGAGGCGCGACGAAATCGGTGCAACGGCGAGCTACAAAGGTCGAGAGCACTCTATCTTATTCCAAGATACGCTGAAGAGGACACACGGCCTACGTGCATCAAGGATCGTGGATACGAGTCGAGTAGCATAGTAAATATGAGAGGTGGAGGTCGTACGCACTCTCCCATTAAGGCGTTTTCTCAATGAACGTACCAGGACGAAAATACCGCAGGGGGGAACCGGATGACGACGAAGAGCATAACGTATTTTTGTCATCTTCTTAGCGCTGTGGCCTGTCTCTGTTGCTCGCCTCAGTGCTCGTACAAAAACAGGAAATACTTTTTGTCCGTTGACAGAAAACACGAGCTAGTATGCCAGAGAGCTGGAACGACCTCTAGACGATTATTAGACTCTGAAAGGCGGTTATTCTTCCGTTAAGCTCTCCCCTGTCTAATTATTTCCTAAAGAATGCTCTTTCAAACGAGCATTCGTTGAGGTGGCTGGTTCCGTTCTGAAGAACTAACGATTTGTATAAAAATCAACATCTTATTAGATAAATATCATTTGGATGAGAATGTAAACTTTTTTATGAGACCATAGTTTGCAGAGAAAAAATACTGACTTGTTTCGGTTTCACCATAATTGAAATAGAACTTGTGAGAAACTCGTTCAGGTACTTAATTGCGGAATAAGCATTAGCCATTTATGTACGTCGCGGATGACCGCGCAAAGAGATATTTTTGCTGAATGAAATACTAAAGAATCGCGAGAACTCGGCAGCTGCTGTTATGGTTCTCAATGAACGTTTTAATCCTCTGGAATTCACCTTTCCCACTTTTGACGATCTTAATCAGGTTATGCACACGGATACCATTTAAGCTTGATACAATAAAATCGTGACACGTTCAAGGATTTCTCGATATCCGATACACGTACTACCGCGGCACTTAGTTGAGCGTGAAATTGATCTCTCTGTTTCTTATTTAACGCAGCGATAGGGTATAAATAGAAATTAGACGAGCGTGCGTGTTGCTGGAGCCAGATTGAACTATCGGTGAACGCGATCTGTCAATGTAATTCGAAAAAGCGGTGGAAACGAATCGCGGCGCTGTTTCATGGATGATTTGCCGGGATATTGAATCGTTCTATCACTGGGGAGCAATGTAATTTGCTCCTTTATTTCGTTTTTAGTTAGTGCGCGGTACCTGATGAACAACTTTGGTCGAGTTAAGCCGCGTTCTCGCTTGGCTGATGTGTGCTGTGGAATTTGAGAATAGATAGGTTCAAGAAAACAGGTTTTTAATAATAATTTTCTCTACACTGGGTTTCAAATCTTTTCAATCAATCTGAGGATATAAAAATAAAGAAACTCTTTTGAAACTCCCAGTACAAGAACTCCATCGTATCTACACAGCAACTGAATATAAATCTGAAACTGTATCAGATGCATCCTGCACAAAGCACCATACAAGTGATGCTGCGGCTTAATCGTTGCAAACAAACGATCGGTAAATTTAACCCAGGTCGTGCGCGCCTTGCTGCTTTATTTTCGCGTCAAGAGAAATCAGAGTGGCTTCTTAGCCTATCGGCCGCGGTTAATTATAGGAAACAGCCCGATCATATTTTTAACTGAAATCGTTCTCGTAGCCTGATACGAGGTCCTGCAATGTCAACCTCGATCCACACGCGTAACAACGTTACAAATCGTCCACTTACAGAGTTAAACATAGACCTAAGGCATTCGAAGGACGAGACCACATAGCGCCCGGTCTGATCCTCTCTTACCCCTTCCCTCTTACAAAAGCACGAAATCGGTCGCCACTTGTTCCGTGCAACGCGAATTTGCTAACGAAGCGCATTCGTTCCACGACGGAACGGAACACAGAGGCTCTAACGAGAAAATATTATACGAGGAGGAATAAAACCGCGGCGGGCGTTTTGCAGTCAACTGCATCGGTATTATGCGCCGCCAAAGAAGGCGACGCCGGTGCGCGGCGTGGTTATGAAAAATCGCGAGATGCAATTACGGCGCGCGCGCGGTCGACGAGCAAAACAACGAAGCGAACACAATCGCGTCGATATTAAATGTCGCTCGGCTACGAGAAGAAATCGAAGGGAGAGAGAAGCTCTCTTGCTCCGCCGACGGACTTAAGTGCATTTTGCATAGATATTGTCGGTCAAATGAACGACTTCCGGCCGTCTGCGGACCTCGGATGCGAGATTCTTCGGTCATTCTAGCAGCGAATCATCCTTTCCTGAGATAAAAAGAACCGTTAGGATCTGCCTCGTCTCAATTACGGCTTTCTAATAACTTCTAATCACTCGATAACCGTGACTGGGTGATTATGTATCGTTAATGCTTGGTTATTGGTGGCAATGTGCGTTTAGTTGATGGCATAATGGGTGGTATCGATGAGTTATTCGAGGCTATGGCTTTATTGAAAATTTCTGTTTCCCTGGGAATTCTGTTGAGGATACGTTTAGTGTTATTTATAAGAAAGTGATGGATACTGATAAATTTGATGGCACTCTCGTTGGTTATTTTCGTTGGGATGTTTCTTACTGACAGGTTATTTGTCTTATCTTGAGGTGGAATATACCGAAGACCTTAGTTGTGACAGTAAAGTGAATAAATCTTTGTTTTATGGTATTTGCTAATGTATCTTATACTTTGCTCTTTCTTCTTATCATCAATCCATCATAATTCCACAAATGCAGGTACTTAGGTACGAGGTAACATAAATGGGAACCAGAATTCTCTAAACGAATGAATTATGTATAATTAACGTTCCACATCACTTAGTTATTGTTACAGTTACGGCAAAATAAACCTTGTTTCTACTTGTTCTTTCAAAAGAAAAAGAAGTCAATCTTCAAGAAGCAATAGTAATTAGAATGAAATATCAGAGCGGGACCATTAAAAGGCAGTGAAACCGTGCTGGCCTCTTGACGAGAGATTCCATTAAAGAAGAGATTTTAATTCGAACTCTCTAACGCTCGCAAAGGGACGTAGGCGTCGTTATCGGAATCAGGTATAACGAAAGTTAATGAGCGGTCGCTTACGAGCACGTGTACCAAGTAAATTGGTTACGGTCGTCGGTCTACGGAACAGGCCGTTTGAAGCTTTGTGTGTTGGGAGCACCTCATCTCTGTGCTGTAGCTGTTCCCTCGTGCTTATGTTCAGAAAGCAATTCGAGCCCATATAACCACAGGATTTTTATAACAGGTACTAGAAAAGTGAATTAACCCCACAGTTGGTTATGTCAGAGGAACCCAGTAGCGAAAAGGTCAGTAGGTCAGACGTCAGATCGTCAGATGATCTCCAGAGACTTATAGATTTCAAGAAATTGAAGATTTATTTGAGATATTTGAATATAGGGTAGGAGACTCTATTACTGTGCCCGAATCTATTACTGTGCTTTACATAGATTTTATGTGGAAAACACAGTAATAGGTTCAGGCACAGTAATAGGGTCTCTTATCCTACTAAAAATTTGAAACTTCGAAAGTTTCATAATTCGAAAGTCCTGAACCTCCTCCTCACGTCAACTTTGTATCTCCCTCAAGCCCAGACTCCAAAAGCAGAAACCGTACCCAATAATTTTGTTTAATGGAGCCCCTTCGCCGAGGCCCTTCAGGCCCCGAACACATACGAGGACTCAATCTTTGCGCAATCCGACCGAATTTCTCCCGCGTCTGCTCGGGCGGATTAATTACTCGAGACGGTTAAACGGCCCCAGGTCCCCGGTTCATTTTCTCCTTTATCACGTCGCGTTTCTTTGCAGCGTGCGCGTGTATGCGTGCTCCTTTATTGGGCCTGTAACACCGGGGCCTGATGCAACGAGCCGCGAAGGCGTGAGCCGCGTGGGCGTTCGACGTGCTCTCCTCTCACACGCGCGCGTGCACAGTGTGGGTGAACAAATGTAAAGGGTGCTTGAAACATCCATACACCTGCCCCACTACAACTCTAGGAAAAAAACAAGACTGATCCCATTCAGTCGATCTCCCCTGACCACAAGTTAGGGAAACCTCTGAAACCGAAAAGGACGCGGCGTTTAATCACTGTCGCATAAATTTTCACGCTGTCGATATCAGGACTCGTTCTCAGGTGCGCCACGGATGGATCGATAGACCCAGAGATATAAGGGCGACTAGCTGGCTGGTAATCCAGAGGGAAGTCGAGGTAAGAGAGAAAGGGATATCGAGAGGGATCTCATTTCAGGGATCAAGAAGTTCTCCAGCAATTTTATCGCGACAACTCGTGTCTCAGAGAAATTACGATCACGGAAGATTAATCTCTAGACCCTGCTGCCTTAAGAAACAGAAGCATCCTCACAAAGAGAAACCTTTGAATTCATCCCGATTCGTTCCCAATTTATTTCCCTTTGTCTCGTTTAGGAGCGAGCTTAAAGGCACAGAGAATAGTGGATGGGGGACGTCGGTTTCCCCCGCGAGGAATAATAAAGATCGAAGCGCGAGAAGAGGCTTCCAGGAAGAGGCTCTGATTTACAGCCACTTCGGTTCCACCCGGTACGTGAAAAGGAACATAAGAGCTCACGTGGGCTCACCTATCAGCCTTTCTCGTTCGCCCATGCAACTTACGCACACGCGTGCGCCGAGAGCGAATAACGCACGACCCGGTTCGCGATCATACAGGCATATTCCTTTAAGAGAGCTTTAAACACCGACAGCGGGGGGACATTTCGCTCGCCATATACGCCCGCCGTTTGCGAATTCCATTAGATCCTCGGCTGACAGCTCGAAGACGCGAGGCGGTCGTCGCAGAGGAATAGCTGAGTGTCATTCAAGGCGACAATTTCTCGTGATCGCTACGCTTTTATCGGTGACGTTTCATGGGAAAGTTCGATCTGCTCCCCCATAGAATCCTACAGAATCGTAAATTGTAAAATATTGGATCTAAAAAGGGGGTGACACGTTGTCGATTCGAAGCGCGAAAAATCGAAGCGTGTCGCAATTGTAAATAACGCTGACGCGAGATTCGCGAGCACGAGGGGCCTTGGATTCGATTTTCTTTGCGTGAACAGGAATTCCTAACGATACGACGTGACTTTTGCCAGGTTCTAAATCGCCAGACCAAGGTGAGACGAGGTGATACGTCGTCGAGGCTAGCGAAGGAGCTCGTATTTTAGACGACGCCGTTCGCGTCGCTTCGAGCCAGATCCGGTCCGCATCTGGTCGAGAGTATACGAGGCACCCTTCTCTCTCTTCTGCTTTTGCCTCTTCCACCTTCGACTTTCATGTCTTCTGCTTTTTTGTCTTCATTTTGGCTTGTCATGGTTTGATGTTCTCCCTTTGGCTCGGGGAGATGTATTTTTTGGTTTTTCTTTCTTATCGTTATCTGAGATCCACTGTAGCTGTGGTCTGCTTTTCGAGGGGACTTATTCGCCAGAGGGGATCGGAGGATCTGCGGTGGAATTAGATGAGGATTTTTGAGGTACGTAAAAAATGTATCTGGAATGCCGAGGGCAGGATAAAGCTTCTCTACGAATCACCTTCTCAATATTATTCTCTATTTATTCTTGTATTTATGATACCAGGAATTCAGCACTATCAGAGATCGTGAACCACTCTAAAAAGTGCCAGTCTTTAGGTGTTCAAATTTTGAAGATACAGTCTCGAAGAGAGAACGAAACAATACTGGCGCGAAAAATCAACTGGCTGTATCCTCTGAATCAGCGTGCAATCCACGATATATTTTTTTGATACAGAACTCACTTGAAATCAGAGACTCAGTCGAAACAATTCCTAGGCTTTTAGCATTCAGATTTCTCGCATCTATTTCCTCTCCCCTACCCCTTCATACAGTAGCATCCTATTTCGAATTCTTCTCTTTGTCAGAGGAGAGCTCGAATCCCACCGAGATCAAAAGGTGAGAGTTTTCGGGTTGCAACGGTAAAAGAGGCGGTAAAAAGTGCACTCAGGTTACCCAGCGCATCCTGCAACTTGACCAACGATCTAAAGTTACGAATGCGTTCTGCTTCGCCCGTTCGTTTCCCCAGGAATAACATTTCAAGGCAAAATTCATATTTCGATTTGCATCTCCTCTATCGTCCAAGGAAATGGGACCAGTTTGACGTCAGAAATATAATCGAGAGTTGTTACCGAGGCTCCTTGAACGCCAGCTCCGCGAACCGGGATGCTTTCAGAATGATAATGAATTTTAAACTTCGCGAACGCCCTATCGACTAGTTTATGGATCGTATACAAGTCAACGAACAAAGAACGTGTTGCTTACCGATTCGGCTGCCTCTTTTTCGGCATTTACGGCACGTTTTTGGGAATCCATGAATACCAAATTGAATAGGAGAGGTTTGCTGGAAATAGCTGCGAACTGATCGCTGTGATTGATAAGCTTCAATTATACATTGGCATTACCTCTGAGTGTTGGTCCAAAAATTGACCCCTGAATTTGACGCGGAAGCATACCCGATACTGATCATTTAGATGTTTGAAATAACTGGCGGAATCATCGCTATGATCGATACCTTCAGTTATATTATTCTGTTAGAGTGGAGGTATAGAGGGTGTACCATAAAATATGGTCCTAAAATTTAGCACCTAATTCTACTATAGATACAATTAAAAGTTACTTAAAATCAGAAAACTTTACTTGCGTGTATTATTAATCACCACCACTGAGGAGTTAACTCCCACGAAATAGCTACAACAATCTTCAAAAATAGGGGTCCAAATTCCTCACAAACCCCTTCCTACAACACAGAAACCAGCTCCATTAGAACCAGCTCCCATCAAAAAGAATCCCACCCTTTCTGTTTCCCCACTCACCCTCAAAGCCACATCCTTACGTTATTAAACACCCTGTACCAAACCCCATATCAACCTAGGAAGCAGGTTCCAAATTCTCTAATAAAACGAGGAATTCTCGATGCCGTTAATATAGTTGGAATTTCACACACGTGGCGCGTTAGCGTTATTATTCCGTTCTTCACTGCCGCAGGGCCGAATTATTCGATACACTCGCGCGTCAACGAATTAACGAGCGAAATCACTGTGCATTACGCGTTCTCTCGCCAGTGCGTCTATGTCATCAAAGCATGTGTCGAAACGCGAAGCGGGTCGGATTATTTTTGACGAATTTCAGCGCGGAACACGGCAAATATTCGATATTCGTTCACGAGAGCGCGCTTGGAGTTATGACGACGAAACAGAAGGCAGGGGACGCTGAGAGAAAGCGGATAAACGCGTGACCCATCCGGGGCTGATTAGTTTTAATCGTGTCGGCCATCCTCCTCCGCCCCCGGCGATCATCGTCTATCGTCGGATTCCAAACGTCGTGAAATAAATATCTATCGTCCCTGGACGGGATCGCATCGGCGAGGCTCGGATAATTTATGCCGACTCGCGTCGGCCCTCCATTATTTTGCGCTCAAGCGGCCGTTCACGCTCGGTGAATGTTTATGGTAATAAAATAAGCTCATCTTCGTATAAATAGTCGCAGCCATCTGGGAGATGGACGAGGCCGTGTCGGAGGCGCAGGTAACGTTTTTCAGAGGAGCTGATTCGCGTGGGAGGACGAAGCGTTGTCGCTGCGTACGCCTCGACGTGGATAAGATAAGAGGATCGAATTTGCATTACCGATCGTCGAAGCGCTTCCACGTAGCTGTAGCCTTCTTAATGAGGTTTCTTTGGAAATTCCCTTTTTTGCAGACTGTCACTGTTTATTTATGGGAAATTGATTTTTGCTGAGGTCTTGAGTTACTGGCGGGTGGAAATTGCGAGATTGCGTGAGCGATTATGTGTTAATCGAGTGTGGAGAACTACTTAGAATTGTTTTTGAGATGAGAGTAGAGATGATTCTGATTTATTTTGAGCGATGAATTGAGTAAAGCAGTGTTAAGTATTGCTATGAAATAGAAAGCTGAATATTCAATTTATTACAAAATTGTTTCGTAGAGATATTTACGATGCATGCGATAGTATATGATTTTGTCAACAATTTCTAGTTGAGCAGGAATGTGGACTTAATATTAAAATTGAAGTATTGGCCTATAAATATTCATGTGTTGCAAAACTATTCCACCGAGGTCTTTGCAATCTATTTAGTCTCGTATATAATTTTCACGACTATTTGGAAATTCTTCTGTAATGTTCCATGAATCATTTCGACCCCTTCCCTGACAACAGAGGACTACAGTACCAGTTTTTATGGAGACAGGCGCGAACAACTGGTACGACATAAAACTGCCTCTGCACTTTGAAACTGGGTCACATTGGATAAATGTTTATATGAATCTTTCTCTAATTATTTTACTGGGCTGAGTTCACCTTTAAAATTCTGTCCTCGTTTTTTACGTTAAAGAGTGCTCAGGTGAACTTTTTCATTAGTGTTTAAACATGGCACGAATAGCCTTTAGAGCACGTGGAACTTAATCAGGAAAGAAGCTATCCGATTGAGCAATCCTGGAAAACCTGTTTCTGCGATTACTCGAGTTGTCTTCGAGCACTCAATCCACTCCAAAAACTACGAGTGAAATAAAACAAAATAAACAATTGCAAAAATCTGTGTAAATACTCCCACGTGTTGGAGTCACTAAATACTTAACACAAGATCACATTTTACAAAAGCCTCAAATCCCACGCAAACTTAATTCCTCAAAATCATCCATTATTAAATTACCTACTCCTCGATCAAATGATGTCCACCTATTTCAAGCCTCATAAAAACTTTCCCTTTTATCTCTCATATTATTTATTATCCTAGCTCACTAAAATTGCCTATGACGATCATATTACTGCCATTCTTACCACCGTGAGCAAAGAAAAAGTCAAAGTGAGGCATTTGAACTGCGGCACGCGCTCACGAACACAGGCTAATTTAATGAAAAGATCGCATACCGAGAGTGCATTAACGTCCTGCTCACCAGGCTGCAAGTATCGGTCATTGAAATAATTACCCTCGCGTCGAGGGGAGGGCAAGCACGGCGAGGAACAAAAACTCGACCAAGAAAGGCAACTGAGCGAGGTGTAATTTATTTCAGAGCCGGCTGACCGTGCCCAGACCGAGGCTTATTGCCAGGTAACGCAAGGCAAACACACGCCCGATGTCTCGAAGCTCAATTCTCGGTCAACCGATAATTTTCTTCTGCGTTTTTCGTTGCCACAACCGCGATAGAAGCCTGGAGGCGCGCGTTCTCGCTCGACAAACAGAATATTCAGCGAATATTTAGAGACCGACAGGCAGAGAGAAACGCGCAAAAATATTAAAGCCCCCTGGTAAATTGCACTCCACCCCCAATTCTCTCCAGCCTCCCCAGGCTTTGAAATATAAATAAAAACTCAATTAATGTTTCTGCACGCCAGCACGCCACGCTCCTGCTGTTACGGATAATGCCAAACTACGTGATCGTTTTTTTTTTCTCTCGTGTCATTTTTCACCCGTTTCACGCGCTGTATAAAAACAATTGGAGTTCCGTGAACGCCCTCCGCAGTTCCGATCGATACGATGCCCTTTTTTTCTTTGAACAAACACGGAAAACACATCCGACTTGTTTGCCCGCGGCGCGAGGCGAAAGCAGCCGCGTGTCGAGGATTCCCTGGGACAGGAAAATACATCCGTTTTCGAGGAGAGAGACGCAGGAGGACGAGGTAATAAGACGGGAGAAATTCCTTCTACTTGTATTCGTCCCGCGAGAGGCTTGTTTGACGTAGCGCGCCTCGCGGAAACGATCCTCGATTTCCGACCTCCAGTATTCACCTCGACGCTTCGATCGAGCGTGATTTATTTCAAAGCGCTGATGTCACTGTCACGTTCGCGGGATCCTAGCTTTCGGAGGGGAGACAGATCTATCGGCGGATCGCTTGTAAATTGCGCGGAACGAGCTGCGGATCGTTTATTTGAATGACTTTATCGCGATTCGAGTGAAGCTCCTGCTGGGCGTAGTTGCTTTTAGCTTGTGCGACCTGGTGGCTGGATGAAATTGCTGCTGGGATTAATGGATTTTTAATGTCAAATGTTTTAGGTGCAGAAGAAATTACTTTTGTGTAGTTTTGTAATAATTGTGTCATAGTAGTCTAGTGGAAATAATTAAATGAGTTAGTCATGAAAAGAGAGTTTGAGCTTCGAATCTAATGTTGAACTGGGCAATCAAAGTCCAGCTGTATTTTATTATCATTCAAAGTATCATGCATTCCAAGATAAAGTAAGTATGTCGTTTTTGTATTCGTTTGATGTATTTAAACATGAATAACACGATTTACTGCATAGCTCAATTTAAGAAAAAAAGATAATTTATGTGGCTCCTGACATTACTAATCCAACTATAAAATAGAAGTAGTAAAAAAGCTTCCTATCATCATACTTGCAAAACTTAATAAACCTTATCCTGTTGGCTCTTTGCAAACTTCGCCGTCTTTTTAATTATTCAGTATTCGTAGACAGTTAAAGTATTTTTAGTTTTCTCCCAAAGTTTATCTCTTATTCAAGAAGAGAGTATTGCAGAGAATATCGTTCGTCCCAATTTCCAACAGAACTAAATTCCCTTTCAGCGCTCGATAATTTCATCATTCATAAATGATCAATTTAACGCAAACGTCAGGGCAGGAAATTCGATAGCACGCGGTGAGAGCTCGGAGAGCAGGCCAATTCAGTAATTTAATTTACCATTCACCGGCTCATTTTTACCCACACGCTATGGTAAATCATCGATACAAATTTCGCTTGCGGTCAGGATAATTCACTTCCCCTATTCTCCTCGTCGGTCGACATCATTTGTATTCGTTAGCAATTGAAAGCAAACGCAGGCTCGAACCAATTAAGAATAAAGGCGCATCTCGCGCGAGCTGGCAGCCGCGAGCGAGTTGCGGATTGCGTATTCGCGGAGCGTATTTCAAGGCGATTACGTTCGACCGATGACGACGTTACACGCACCGTATAACCCGAGTTATTCCCATAGCCATCGAAAGCTGCTGCGCGCGACAGCCCCCGGTGATCCACGATTATTAAATGTCCGCTGAATCGAGTCAAGGAATAATGCCAAGGTCGCGGGCGTGCCTGGAAAATTGACCGGTAGAACAAAGTTGCGAAGAATACAGTAACAGGTTTACAAAAGCGATGGAATGAGTAAGCGGTTCGCCCACACTATGCTTGGAAAAATTATGGTGGGAGGGGTGAGCTAAAACGATAATAAGTGGATGGACTTCGATACTCTTCTGGAAAGAGTTTTTGGGGAGAGGGAATATGGAGTTTTAGAGCTTATGAGGATTATGACCAAACTGTGACTCACGGGGAGATTGGTGGAAAATTGTTGAGGAGAATTACCTTGTTTAAGAGAGGGACTAATGAAAATGGAATTTGCAGTAATTTCCAGGAACAAATTTTGAAGTATTCATATAATTCAGCTTTATATTGATTACAGGAAATAGGTGGATATAAATCTGCATAGTTTTCAGACAGAATAGACTATTAAATGACTTAACCCATTTGATATTTAATAGATTTCTCGTGGATCTATTAGAATCTCTAGAGAACCAGTAAAGGAGGCGAATAGTTGGAATAATTATAAGATCCAATAAATGTCTACTCGATTTCAATTTCTAAATTGGTCCTAAAGTAATTGAATAATAAACTACCTACCCAATTGAGTTTCCACAGACATCGACGAAAATTAAAGAGCAATTAAAGTCCCCCATTTGTAAGACACACTTTTATTAGAAAATCGATTCTAATTTAACAAAATAAAGAACTAAATGGAAAATGAATCTTAGGTCTCAGACTAATTGATTTATGGGAAGAGGAAGATTAGAATCTCTAGACTACTAAATGAGTAATTTTGCTGATAATGCACAAGCTGTTTTATACATAGACGTTGCAAAGCTCTTATCAAGAGAATGCCTAGTGACTAACACAATACATATTAGTAAAAAGCTATCATCCCTATTTACAAAAATTTCAACACAAAAAAATTGTAACTCCTCACGAATTCCAAAATGATGAAAACCCAAATCACAGAAAACCTCAAGAAACAAATCCCCAAAATCAGTGACCAAATTGAATCGAAAACAAACCTGAAGCCTGAGGCAATCGCCAACGATACACTTGACCACATGTGTTACCAAATCACCGCGGTGAAAGTCAGATGAGTCCACTCGCCTGGCCAACGATCCCTGCGGATGTCTGATCTCAGGTGAGAGAGTTCACGGCGAGGGACCGCCGATTGTTTCCGCGACACGTAGTCACAGTAACGCACGCGCCAGGCAGATGTACGGGCCACTTATGGTCTCGATGAGAAATCTGTGTTGCTCACGTTAAATGCCAGCAGCTGCGTGCACACGTGACATTCGTGGGAACACTGCGATGGGTCGTTTTCAGGGAATTCAGGGAAACGCGATTACCTAGAAGCCGAAATGTCAAGGGGCCAGACCTTCGGAAAATCGTTGCTGAAGGTATCGATAAAGCGAACTGGGCGGGCGCGTGTTTCACCCGTTTCTCTTCTCTCGCTGAACTTTCCACCGATCGCTTAACGAGCTTCGAGCGAAGCCCTCGCCAAATAAGGATTCCGTGCTGGTGGAATGGAATCGTTCGACGAAAGGCAACGAATAAGTCGCGATACGCGTCGAGCAATTGCACGTTTGCGCTCCGTTCGTTTATTCGTTTGTACCCCGCGGCCCTCCCGCGCTATCTGCGGCCTTTGCGTTTCGCTTCCGCCGAAAGAGGGGATTATTAGCATTTTGCTCGACGCTGCGTTCAATTGCTGTCCCAGATGAAACGCGCGGGATTAGCATAGAAGCGGCTAGTACGCGCGCTAGCTAAATACTCGCCTTTGTTGAGAGTCAAACGAAATGAGTATTACAAACAGTTACGTAAGACTGCACATGTGCAACGATACTTGTAGACGCAGATGCTCGAGCGTCGGAGAACCGGAATAACAATTTTTCCTTGTGACCATGCTTCTTTCAGTCCTCTGTTCTAAGTGAGGAAACCGAGACGTGGATTTTTGTTTTCTCAAATAATAAACAGACTTCTCTAATTATCTTTATTACACTAATTTCTTTTTAAAATTATTCTACCTATATTTTAAAGTACCCTATATCAAGAATACAGTAGGACTCTAAACTTGGTTAATCGTTCTATTCTATATAGAATATGAACTATGGGATATCTAATTTCTAAGGCAAGATGCCTTCGAAAACAAAAACCTGGCGAGATATTCACCCACTGGAGCTGTCTTCCACAGAAAGATTAATGATTCCATCTCGAGCGCTACCCTGTCGCGAGTAATTATGCCCTCAAGCGGCAGAATTCCGTCTATTCAGTCTCTCTATGCTTGTAAACACGTAGGAAGCCCTAGTTAAGTTGTGCGAGAGCTTTAACGTGAAAACGAAGCCCTGTTTTATCGCGACGAGATCTCGAAGGAAATGCACGTAAGGCAGCGAAGGCGCGCGACGCCTGAAAACGGGCTGAAGAGCTCTCGCCTGCCTCTCTGTGTGTCAAAACTGGTGCAATCAACTAGATGAACGTGTTTCGTTGTATACTGAGTTAATAACAAGCTTAGTATAAACGACGGATGCACGCTGACTTGAGACTAATCCTCGGATAATCGTTCGATGATTACGTTTCTAGTAATCCAGACCTCCGTGAACATTTATTACCGAGTAAGTGAGATCAAAGGAATGCGATTTGCTGATCGTACGTGCTTCGGGGTAAAACTGAATCATGGAGAAAAAAAGGAACGTGGATCGGTATCGTTCTGCTAACAGGTAGCCTTATATGTAGCGACAGAAAAGCAGATCTTGATAAACCGCGAGATCACATCACGAAGTGGCTGACGATGTATTCAAATGTGGTGTCTGTCATCATATTTAACAGACCTTACGATGCATCGAAGATTGCAAATAATCGGGGATTGGGAAGATGAAGAATCTGAAGACACCAAGTGTCAGTCGCAAAAAATAATATTCTTTGAAGAATTTAAAAATTTTTAAATATTTAAATTTTCAAACTTTCAAACTTTCAAACTTTCAAATTTTCAAATTTTCAAATTTTAAAACTTTCAAACTTTCAAATTTTAAAACGTGATTTGAATTTCAAGATAAAAAAAGTGGAGTTCAACACACGTCGTAGAAATTTGTATATGAATAGCTGAGAGTGTAGAATGGTCAATGTTCGACTCGTATGCCTCATTAAGAAGGGTCGTGTAACGTTCCGTATAGAGAGTATTAGTAGCTAGACACGTGTCTAATCTGTCGATCAAAGGCGAGAACACGTTCGCCCATTCGCGAGAACAAAGTTCTCTAACGAAACTTTAAATGACCCCTCGAACGAGTCCCTCATCAATGAATTCGCTTAACTTTAGAATGACACAAACTCCGATACTAAAAGCACGAAAGTCTCCTACCCTGAGCTCTTTCAAGTAGATTTCATAATTACTTTGGGATCTCTGTTTACTATAGCTTTTTGCTTACTTTGAGGAGTATTACGTACCTCTAGACTTTGATAAGTTTTTGCTTACTCTGTATGACGTACTAAAACTGTTCACTCTCTGAATATAATGTAGTTCGAGCAGATAATTTCTCGTTTATCTCGAACAGTAAAAGTTAATACTTTTAATAAACTACTAACTAAGTGAACTTATTTGAAACACTCTGTATGACCTACTGTATAGTCTTCAGAACATTCCATGCCTTAAATAAGAAAAGTCTCTTAAGTATACACCTTTTCACTCTGCAAGTATAATAAACTTGGCTGCACAATATTCTGAAACCTCCACCCACAATTCTGAGGCGCCCTGTATAGTACGCAGCAGCATCCAACTCCCTACACCGTTCCAAACGATAAAGTCATCCAGATACGCCATCTTTTAATTACCCAGTGCGCCGTATATCAAATGTTCAAAGAATTGCAAACGCAGCAATGATTTATCGAGAGTTGGAAGGACGGCAGCTACAAAGACCGCGTGTCTTATCGTCGAATTCCCACGTAGCCCGACGTCCACTTGTTGTTCGCGAGCGCGAGTATGCGCGCGCGGAATGTAAGCAACGATCGAATCACTAGTAAACACGAAGAAATAGCGGAACGCGATATGCAAATCGTGGCTGGACGTGGGTGTAGAGAGCTTGAGCAACCGGCAAAAACCCCTCGTTCACGACGAAACGTTCGTTTCGAAAACATCGCAGGTCTCCTATTAATTTCCTTATAGAAACACCGGCCGTGAGGCAAATATCCTCGTAGCCAACTGTGTCTCTGTACCTGAACTAAATTTTAATGTAACTGGTCTTCAGAAGACTGGGTTGGCCTTACATTTACTAAATGGTTCAGATATGGCCCTTCAAAGACCCTTGAGAACAAAAACTAATGTCATAAAGTGTACTCAGTGCCTGGGACGCCATAATTCAGGTATCGGGACAGTGTTAGGTTGTTCACTTCCTAGGATATTTGACATCTTTTATTGGAGCATTTACCTTACAGAACGAAGCGAAATCCGCTTTCACGATTATGAGGGATGCCTCGAAGTCCGAGGACCCTTTGTTCTGTAGAGAATTCAGAGAATTGTATGGTATTCAATACTCGGATGGATTTAATTTCCCGTCTAATGAGAGCACGCCCCATGATCCTTTCCGCAATATCGGAACGTCAAAGTCCATCGTTATCGTGGTACTTTTATCGTATATCCCCGCGACCCAGGCTGCAAGCCAGGTTATTGACTTCAGTGGCCATGCACCACGTGGAACCATGCGCATACACAGACTAACATGAAATAATTATTCTCAATAACCTATATATTGTCGCAATTTGTACGTGGATGCTGCAGTAATGAATGCATCATCGGACCAGTGAGTTGTGTCCGACTCGGCTTACATTGCGTTTCAGAACTGTTTATATTAGTGCACCTGATGGGTGGAATTCCTGAAG
Source organism: Calliopsis andreniformis (assembly GCF_051401765.1). Classification (NCBI taxonomy): domain Eukaryota; kingdom Metazoa; phylum Arthropoda; class Insecta; order Hymenoptera; family Andrenidae; genus Calliopsis; species Calliopsis andreniformis. Next base: position 19,021,867 of record NC_135067.1, on the reverse strand, counting down.
AGGAGTGAAAAGTTATGATGAAATATGTTTAATAATTCATAACCATTTGGGTTTATCCTACGTTCCAGCATTTGAAGTTGGTACTCTGAGATAAAAAAAACTTTGCGATACTTAGAGTTAATAACAGATGAAAATAAGAATTTGCGAAATAGTAGGAAGCTGATAGGTTTGAGAAGACATAAGTGTTTGGAGCGATTCTCTGGGTTACTGAAAACGTGATCAACCCAATCCACGGCAACATTAATTAATCATTCAATGTTTACTCTCCGAAGTTACTTCTTCAGATGTTACGACATTGACATTCACCACCGCTCTACATGCAGTTACGCAAAAAACAGTTGCCCCACGACCTCAGGAATTGAACAGCTTGCTGAAGACTAGAATCTATATTGAATAAAACCGTTTTCTCCCTCTGAACGAGTTCCATTAACCATTTTGCACCTGCAGTTATGAAACACCTCGTACGTCAACAAACCACGGCTACCGAATGGACATTGAATAACGAGATAAATCCAATAACAGCTGCCAATTAATTAACTGCACACGAATATCGATTGTCCCGTCTCCCCTTGGCAAACGTTAACGCTACCTAATGCATCACTCCCGTCAGATCGATCTCTGATGAAATCTGTTACGTTGCGGTCTACCTCTGTGACCCACGCTTTTCGTCCTTCGAAAAACATTTACATCGTCCCAATGACGATTCGAGAAAGTCACCTACGCATCGACGGTAGAATTCCAAATTCCACTAGCGTTTGTGTGGCGCCGCTATTAGCGTCCCGTGATCCCACTGTGCGATTCAAATTTACAATGCAAAATGGGTCGTTTCGCGTAAATCACCGCAAACTGCCCCAGGAGTCGACAATGCATCAGAAACAAAGTAGTATTTTTCATGTGCGCCAGTAACTATGAAGGTAGTCTAAGTCACTACTTTCAGGTAGTTGAATTACTCATTCACTTTATAACATGAATCAATGCAACACCAAATGACTGATAAATTCAACCCTTGTTACGTTTTTGACTTACAATACTTTCATAGCGACCAGCACATTCGTAAATAAAGCGCCGCGTAACAGAGCTTACCACACGAGTATCCCTCTATCGATCCTTTAAATATCGCGCCCCTTTAACTCCCTTTAAGAGTTCAGTATCCACATCTACGGGAATACCGGTTTTTAAGGGACAATGTCATTACCTCGTGGGACAGCTCTGGACCGGTTTTCGCGAGCGATCGAGCAAGGGAAGCCTGACTCACCGATCTGTCGATCCTCTGCGTCCCAGCTCCTCGACGTCCCCGTGGTCATCCTGGATCCTCGATCCTCGGGGCGCGCGATCACCGTGGCGCAGACAGAGCGGGGAGAAGAATCGGTGGGACGCGCGCGAGATCGGGAACGCGAATCCACGCGCTGGTCCCCGCACAGACTCGAAGAGGTGACTGGGAGATTCTGAGGACCGACGGTTCTGGTTCACGACTGGTTCTTCTCCTTCTCCTTCGGCCTCTGGCCCCTTCCATGCTCTGGCTGCGGCACCAAGGAAAAAGAGACGGATGTAGTTTACGATCCGGCGGGAGAGCGTGCGACGTTCGAAATAGAAAAACCGACCGAGGGAGAGAGAAGGAAGGAAGGGACGGGATGCTGGGGAGAGACGCCAGGCTACGACAGGTTGCTCCTTGCGAAGAACCACCCGAGGGTGAACGCCGGGCCCCACCGAGCGAAAAGAAGTCGATCAGGTAAGGGTCAGGGACGCAGTCGCGAGTTTGCTGACTGCCAGATGCTTGGGGTCTTGGGGAATTTTTCAGCAAAGATTTTGAGAAGACCTGAGGTTTGTGAGTAATGTAGTTTGTGATTTCTGAGAGCTCTTCACTCACTTTCGTTCTGATTTGGTAGAGAACTTGAAGACCTTAACTCCCTACTATTGTATAGAATTCAATTAAATTCTGAATTTGAATTAAAAGGCATATAAAAGAGGTAAAGTCTCTCAGGAGTACCTACTGCTATAGTAGGAGAGAGTTTGGAACTTGGGAACTTTACGAGAAGGGTAGAGAATTATCCAAAGTCCACTGATAAGAGCGATCTATCTTCTATTAAAAAAAAATTTACGATGTAATAAATGGAAGCTACAAAGGCGAACACTTTATCGACTGGTGCTAAACTGAGAATGGAATCTTCGAAGCATTTTAAGAGGAAGGAGTCTTGAACTGTAGCTAACTATGTCAATATTAACTTCAGCTTGATAAGACGATCTTAAAGGTGTGCCATTAACGAAGAACTAGTTTTTAAGGAAAAGATGTTCAAACGATTGCGTAAAACTGTGCAATTAGCAAGACTAACGCGTTTTTATCCTTTCTTATGTAACTGACTGTAAACGAGATATGAGATCACACTCGGCTAATTATCAGCCTGCTTTCACGTCGACTGTTTCGCGATCATCGCTATTTTACGTTTGAATTTCAAATAGAACATAAACTCGCGGCGGAAGTAGCGTGAGTTGAGTGGCGAGAGTGGCTCAAGGGAACTGGAAATTGTTTTAACCCCTTGTTTTACAACAGCGAGTCTTAAAAATAACTGTATTTTAAATACTGGAACAAGTGTTGCTATATCACTGAATGTAATGAAAAACAGGGAGTAATAAATCTAGTAAGTAATTAATATGCGCTCATTTTTTTGCCTCGACATAAATATGGCACAGGTAGGTTCCAAGAAAAATGCTAAGGCAAAGGGTTAAATGCAGACATACACGTGACACAGCAATATATTTACCTGGCCCCATTCAGCTGACAAATTCGTTCGATCTGCCTTTGAATATTGACAGAGGAAGAACGTGACAGGAAAGGAACAAACGTCGTCTTCTTCCTCCTCGAAGAAACTGGGCTATTCACTTCGCAAATCTTCTGCCCTGAATGGGGTCCCTTTGGGGGGAGGACCGATCCCCACCACCTGTTTTTGCAAAGATTAGTCCTCGACCATTTGTACCCTCCTAGCCAGGTAAAAGATCTGACCGATATGCCTGCGCTCGCGCTCTGGAATAGAAACAAGCATCATGGGACGTCTTAGTTCGTGCTGGAAGCATGCTTCAACGAAGGGTCGCTCTTTTTTACATCGAACTGAAAAAAGGAGCGGCTGGAAACATTATGCGCGAGTAACTTAATCCTCCAGTCGGTGGAGTGAGGTCAGAATGACCCAGGCTGCTCCTTCGAGGCGTTGTACATGGTTATTGCAGACCCCTACCTGGAACTTTGGCCACTCTGTCCTCCAGAGGATTGCGGAATTGGATGAAGCGTAGAGAAAGTTCAATTTTATCAAAGTTTAATGTACCAGCTGAGATAGACTTTTATGTAGAATATAGAATACAGAATATGTACTTTAAACGACCTCTGAACTTTTTTTAGTCCCTTGCTTAATGATTTTAAGTACCACAGTTCATTTCATGAGAAGAAGAAAATCTAAGCTAATTGGCTATTTCCATAATCTATAATTTTGTACTGGCTGGAAACGCATTTAGATATTTCTCTTTTCTACATTATTTTTAAGAACCTGCTCCAATATTTGGGACAAAGTTCTAACCAGTATTGTGATCTCTTTATTAAATGCCAAAGGGTTAAACTGACCCACAAATTGAGTCAAGAATCTGGTGAAACGGTAACATATTATCTCACCAGGATACGTTCGCCTTGAGAAATGAGGTTCTCTTGAATAGCAGGGTCGTTCATAAACCCGGGTCACGTTCATCGCGGTTGCGTATAGAATCAGATGAAACTGATAATCATAGACGGCATCTTTACGACAATTCCCCGAGACCGACTGCCAAAGTCAACAACGGCTGATAAAGTGATGGCACGTCGCGATGGCAATGACCTGGGGGCGAGCGTAGGCAACATCTCTCGATTAGGTCCAGCTGGTGCGCTCTCTCAGGGTAGTCAACAAATAGATTTCGCGGTTCCACCTCTCGTTCCGCGTCGCGTTACGACGGATGAGTCAAGCTCTCTCCACTTGAACTCGGATTCACCGGTCACTCTTCTATTTTAATAATTGCACCGTGTGCCCGCACCTCTAATTTTACCTCGGCCGCACTCGCGCGAACGCAACGGTTCGTTAATATTCGCTTTGTTGCGCAAAGAGCGGAGCGGAGTGTTCGCTGAGGTCGCTGGAAATTAGCGATGGGCATTCGACACTCTCTCTTAGAAACTCTTACCTAAGATTTTTAAGACTCCTAAGATTTCTAAGATGTCAAAGGTTTTTAAGATTTCTAAGGCTACTAGGATTTTTAAGATTTTCAAAATTTCTAATATTTCTAAGATTTCTAATACTTCTAGGATTTTAAAGATTTTTAAGATGTCTAAGATTTCCAAGATTTCTAAAATTACTAGGATTTCTAAGATTTCTGATTCAAAGCAAACACTAGCCCATCGCTACAGGAAACGTGAGAAGAGAAGCAGGATGGATTAGCCAAGTAGCTCGATTTCATTTGTCTCCTGTCGTTATCCATTCGGCCGAGTCGGGTCACCGCGAATTAAACGGTCTGCTTCCTCTTACCTATCCTGTTACTAAATCAGGACATAAATAAATGGTACCTGGTTTCCAAGGGTTTCCTGGTATACACTCGCTGCTTTTGATGTGAGGATTCTATGGGACGCATCGTGAAAGACGAACATGGCTTCAAGGGTCTATGTACTAAGGAGATGATGGTGCTACTGGATAATTTGGAGTGCTTGAGGTGGAAGAATTATGAATGTACATGGCTCTGGAAAATGAAACTAATATCGATATTTTTTAATAAATATTTGCACTAAGTAATGAGGGTATCTTTGAGGATGATAATTACCTGGAAATAAAATTTGTTTAATGAGTAATACCATTGAGTAACCATTCTTCTGTTTCCTGGAGTGTTCACAAAAAACCTCTTCTATCAAAACTCAAGTTTCTTAAGCTTCATAAACTCAAAGTAATTGCGAGACTAAAAACAACAAAAAATAGAAGGAATAAGTATTAACAGATAAATTTGGACTAAGTTCAACTTTTTCAAGCTCCTCACTAATCATGTTACTCCAATTTTAATGACAAACATCTAGCTCTCAACCTTCCCTCTCTCCCTTAAGCTTCAACAAGTAAGACTACCCTAAATGTAGCTAGCACCACGATAAGGATCGTGTTCTCGATCGAAACGATCGATGCGCGTAGATCGCGTTCACGCTCGCTTCCCGTGCTCCTCCCCAGCGCGATATCCGATGGAAAAAGCTGGAATTCCCAGTGGGTGGACCAGTTCTCCGTCCCCGAAGATCCGAGCAAGCTGTCCTTTCACGTTGCGCGCAAAACTCGTTCGTTCGCTGCGGGTTTCGCAGCTGCTTGATATCAGTCTTATCGAAAGGAACGTCGGACGTTGCTTTCAAGACTGAACGATGTCAAATAAAACGACACTCAAACAAAATTAGACACACGGATCTATCATAAATTAATCAACAGTAACATAAATCAACGTTAATTAGGAGTACAGAGTTGTCACCAATGTATACTTGAAATTACTTTTTTAACTTCACCTCGTCCTCACTTTATTCGTTTTTTCTATGAGTTTCTAATTGATTTCAAGTCGAGCTTATATCGAGACAAAATTGTAAACGCAAGTGAGTCCCTCACACGTTCTTACGTTAACTAACTGTAAATAATGATGATTGATAACGATCGAACTGGGAGGGAAACGCTCCATAATTTAAAGTTCTTTTATTTCCGAAGCTGTTATGCACATATAACGATCAACGGTGTAACAATACTGTCGCTGCTCGATTCGTAACCAAAACTCTCTCTCTCTGTCTCTCTTTCTCCCTCGCACACGTGTTCAACATTCTTCATCTTTCTCAATTAATAAGCAACATTCGTTTCCTCAATTCCTGCACGTTACATTTCCTGAACGCCTTGCACAGTTCAAAGCAGTCGATGGCCAGCTATCGTCTCCGACGTTACGTAACATATACACCAGTTGCTCGTTACACGTAATTTTGTAATCGAGCAACGAGTCCCGCGACGATACGTTCGCTGAGACCGCGTCGGTCTGGTCTGGCCAAGAAGAACGCTTGGTAATACTGCTTGGTTTGCCCTCGAATGAAACGTGGCCAGCGGAGATCTTACGCGTACGAACGCTAGCGAGTATGTTGTTAAACATTTATACAGTGACGTCGATGGGGGAGGTCCTCTCGACGCAGAGAACCGCGGCGTGCCTTCGCAAATTTTTTTTTAAATGGGAAAGTGTTTTTTTCTCCACTTCTGATATTTTAAAAATCAACTGGTGTGGCGGGTTATTGCACTCTTTGATATTTGGAACTATATTTAGCATTCTCGTGGTAGATACTTATAAAATGAGTTTACTATAAAAATGGTTACTATGGATGCTAAGGATTAGGTACTATTATTAAGAATATTTTAGTTGTACCGAAAAAATTGAGTGATAAAGCATTAATTTTTGTTTATGAAGCAATGGTCTAATTATTTACGCCACACCACCTGAAGATTAAGAATACCTTTTAGAGAATATTAATGTTTTGTCTGCATTTTACAATTTTTAGTGATAATATGTGTTTAGAGTAGTTGACGCGAAATATTAGAATATCGAAGATTTTAGACGAGATAAAATTTTGATATAGAAATTGTACTCTAGAGACGAAGAATTTCGGTTTCAGCTAAGAGTATGTCTTTCTTACTTCCTTTTCGCTTGGAGAAATGGACTAGGTATACACTGGCGAGCTAAAGTTCATGGGGTGAACCTTGGGTAGAGTGGAGTAAGGACTGATACTCCAGTAAACCATCTAAGAGATTAAGTTTTGATGAACGTAGAGTTCTTATAGGCAGGGTAGTCTTTACTGATAATATAGTGATAATAAATGATACGATTTTTGTGAATAAAGTATCGTTATGAACAGCTTTATGAGGACTAAAAATGAAGTGGCTATTATGCAATTATTATTACTCTCGTGAAACTTTCCTTCGCCAGTATATGAATTTTCACATATTTTACTGCAGAAAAGCTACAGTTTCTCTAATCCATATGAAACTCGAATTTCACAAAATGGACAATGAAAATTGACAGGATCAGTAGCCTGAAAGGTTGTGATCTATCGAAAATCTACACGCAGTAAGCATCGAACGCGTTTCGAAAGTGAAATTTGAGGACAATTACGAAGGGAGCCGCTAAGAGAAAGACGAAGAAAAAGACGACGCTCTTCACACCGTACGAACGTTTCCCGAAGGAGGTCTACTCTGAATTATTTATTACAGAGAGATGTCGTTTAGATACAAACATGCTAAATACCTGAGAGAAACGTGATCACGAGCGTGTGTCAGCACGCGCCGACCGGTTACGTTTAGATTACTTCCTCTTTTTACAAAGATACAGCACGCCAACGTTCACGGTTGGCCGATGATACCTCAACACGATAGAAATACCATTATTGATGAATGTTCTTATGAAATTAGAGCGGTGCGATCGCAAAGGTAAACACTCGGGGGATCCTCGAATACTTTCTCCCTTTTCATTAATGTAACAGGTTCTTGAAATGACATCGATTCGCACCGCTGGAAACCTACAATCACAGATGAGGCGTAAGAGTAGACTACCCCTTTATAAACTTTCATGATACAAGTCGATTGGCTTATGGATATAGAAATTGAGATTAAGTAGCTAACTTTAGGTAAACATAGTTAAAAAAATGTAGATACTTAGCATATAGCTGCGTCCCAGTGGTAAACATTTGTAAGTCTTATGGTGTGTTATAATCTGCTGGAATATCCCAGATGACACAGAAACACTAATAGACCTCTATAGCAGTGCTAATGAATCCCCTACTCGGGAATGGAATAATCTTCCCCTACTTTACTTCCTCCACAGTAGTTGTCACTGGTAAATACAACCTGAGAGAAACAGAACAACTAAAAAAATCTGATTCATCAGCAGCACTGCTTTAAAGGCCAAAAAATCAGTCCCAAAAATACAGTCAGATGATAAATCCACTCTGACACCTCATCTGTGGCATGATAAAGCACAAGTTTCGCCAGACAAATTCCCTTCCTATATACTATACAATTTTCCTCGATCTATGCGTATTACTCATGTAGATGAATAAAGATCCATAACTACGTCGATGTGAATGATCGTCGGGTCGAAGGAGACTATCTATACACTCATCCGTTTCGATGTGAGCTATTGTAACCAGAGTGACTATCGTTCTATACAATATCCGCGATCTGTGTCTTCTAGTCGATGAATAAAAAAATATGTATTAAATATCGCACGTACAGTGTCGCAGGGCGTGCACGCCGAAGGAGCGACACGCGCGGCGTTCAGCGCAAAATGCCTGGAAATCGCAATCGTACAAAGTTAGTCGCTGCTAAGGGAGTCGAAAAAGAGTGTCACGATGATTTATGCCGCTGGTTGCACGCGCGCGCGCGTTACACGGTGCACAGCTTATGAGTTAGGCTAATCGTAATTCTTTCCTCTTTCTCCCATCGCTGTCGCACGCGAGTTCGAGCGGGGAGGGGAAGCTGGCGACGAGAGGAGCGTGGCATGTCCGATTTCAAAAGGCGACTGACATGCACACACATGCACTATTTTAAGTGTACTTTCTAATTTTACATCCTGCTGGATCCTCTCGCTTCCTCCTCCCTCTCCCTTCTGCTCGTAAGAAAAGGCGCTTACCGGAGGATAATTGGCTTAAAAATAACCCTTGTCGAAGGTGACTGCGCGTAGGAAAACCTGCGACTGTGATCTTGGAACCGTCGCGCTGGATCCTTGAATGATCTTCGATAGCAGGGATTGACACGATGTTTTAAATCTGGCGCGCGTTGGCGATTAGATAGTCGTGAGTACGTGGTTGCCTATAGCTTAGGGCAGCATGCGCTGGGGACTGAATAGTTCTCATAATCAGTTTGAGAGGCCTCAGTTTAAATAGACCACAGTCTAATGTAGAACAGATACAGCCCCTTCATAAAATAAGAAGTCAGTACAAAGAGCAAGTAAAGTCATAGAGCAGGATTAAAGGAATTGTCATAGTATTGCAGTCTTTTATATGGCAAAGCTTGTTGCTAGCTTTCAGGGGCATGAGTCTCTACATTAAGAAGTTGCTCTTAAAACTGTGGCTTGCTTAATTTTCATTGTACTGCCTTAAAAATACAATAAAATACTGTTTAATTGCCAATGCGCCCCTGATCCTACCTTGCACAAATCAAACTTGTTACGAGAGGCAATTATTCACCCCAACTAGAGATAGTTAGTCTCCAGAGTCAGTCAACAGGATTTTCCATGTCCCAAACTACATGTATGCTGCTTAACGAAGACAGTATACTCGCGCTTCCCGTCCTAACTTTGATTTCAATGGCGCATCACGGAGAATTGACCATGGTCAACGGAATATCGCGATTGCATTACGAGAGCGTCGTATCAGCCTCGATGCAAGGCCTTTCAATCGGCCCGCTTAATTATGCGCCTCGGAAATTCGATTTTAAACGTGCCAGAAACCCAGCGCGCTTCGAGTAACTATGTTTACAAGGGGTGGACACCCCCAAGCACGCATCGATGCGTCGCGCGCGGTGCAACGATACCGTGCTATGTAAGAATCCTATGTACAATACGAAAAGCATACAATTACAAACGAGAGAATCGAGGAAAAAGGCAGTCAAACGAAATTCGAAGCGTAGCACTCGATGGTTTGTCCCATCTTCCTGTCCTTTCTCTCTTTTTAGACAATGATATGTGGAGAATTGATGATACAAGCGATAAATTTGAGCTACTACTGTTACAATATCGTCGTGCCCTTTGCTACTCGAATTCTTTTGCTTAACGCATTGCGGACCGAACTTAAGATATCTTCCTCTCGTTTTATCGATTGAGAGGCTGCCTTCGAGATAACTTGTCCTTGATTCCTTAGGTGAGAGATGGGTTATGGAATTTGCTTACTGGGTCGTATACTTTTGGCAGATCTTTACTAAAGTTTCTGGAAGATGAATGAGACCTGAATCTCATGGAAATGAAAAGGGATTAATTACAGAAACAAGGTTCCTGGAAACGGAGTGGTTCGCAATGTGTTAATACTACTTTTGAGACTTCTGAGTATAAATACTGTCCTTCTAGAATTTGGTCACAGTGCAGTCTTGTGGTAATCGAATATAGTTTGGGGATTGTAACGTAGGAGTCTATGAATTCTCTAACTGGCCAACAGCGCATAATCCGTAACAATGCCCAACGCAGTTTAACTTCGGTGATCTGACGGGAACCGGTGCTTTCTGCGTGGTTCACAGCCGTTGACCCGTTTCAACATCTGGGCAGACTTGTCGTGGGTGGGAGAAAGTTACCGACATATTTACGACATGTCCAAATGATATATAATCAAGTGTGCTGAATTCAAAATATATCTAATAGAAGCTATATAAATTACCATACGTAGTGGGAGTAGCTATTCAGAGCAACCTTGAGCAGCCAATATCATCCACCTTAAGGATTTCACTAGTGATCTAAGAACATGCTAAATAATTCCTGTCCTTAGATCCTGAGTGAAAGTTTACATCAAGTGATAAAAGTATTCTTCCAGAAGGACATGATTTACACCCACCAGTCTCGAATATTATCAATTTACAATATTCCTAACAACACCGTCTACCTATCCATAGCTCAACACTTATGGTTGGAAGGTGAGACAGACGGACAGAATGAACAAAATCAGCTTACAAATAAATATAAAACATATATTTAAATTAAATGCCACAAAAAGTATCTTGTCTTGCGTCGTTAAACGAAGTCAGGGCTCTCTAGTTTCATTCTCCTCCACGTGAAATTACAGTGCCTGAGACGTCGAACCAACGAACCGTACGAATGAACGAACGACATGCATCGGTGCTAGTTTATGTACGCAGGAAACTACGGAAAGGAGCATCGCACCGTTTCCGTCACTGAACCGGAAGCTGAACAGTTCTAATCACCTAATTTTCCCGTAAGGAGACGAAAACTGCGAGAAAACGTACGATCTCCTTTTCATATCGTTCCTAAGCATACTCAGTCTTATGCGGTTCACGAGAAGTCTGGCGCACCACAGTTTCACGTGGGTTCGTTAACGATCTAATGAAAACAAAAGGGAATACTACCGCGGTGTCCTGTGTTCACGGACGATTTCGTCAACCGAACGAAAAGGGAGATCGTCGAAGAAAAATAAAAGTGGTATCAAATGGAGACGCGAAACGTTTTCAAACGAAACTGCTATCCCCCTCAAACGCGTACAATCTTATGTACAATTAATGAAATTATTGCTGCTCTTGATCGTGAACTACCTATTATTGCTTTGAAAGATTAAAAAAGTGTTTCTCTGCCACGGCCACGCGAACACTAGGTTTTCGAAGGATAGCTGCGATCGAAGTGACTCTACTATCTTTGTCAGTCGATCGTTCTCAATGGCAAGAGCCTATCAGCAACTCGTCAGTTGATGGATTAGCTCTTTTCGCGGCTTCTATTTGTCACATAGTCGTCGTCCACATCGCACGATGTTACAGTCCTCTCGACCGCTCGAAACTCGCTGGTACATTATGTAGCTCTCGCAGCGAAACAACCATCGATCGATGAACACTATTAACGCGCGTGTGGTACATACAGGCACAGTACTAAAAAAGATCATACGTGTTTCGCGCATGCACGCAGCATTTCGTGCGCGGCGGCATGCACACACCAGGGCACTTGTTATGTACAGTTCAGATTATACGCGCACGCTATACGGTACACGTGTACGATAATGCGGCCTATGCAGCTCTCGAATACACACAGCGTGATTATACACTCGAAACGAGCGGCTAGAGCTTTTGACGCCTCCGATATTCTCATTATTCATTCCCCTTTAACTCCAACGCGTATATATATATATAATATATACCTATATAGAATTCATTGAGACACAATTGGAAGTAGTTGACTTTGGACCTGGTTCAAAACAGATAATCTCAGAGCAGTCTTAATAGATGTATAGCGTTAATATGGGTAATACATAGAGATTTCTATCGAGATAAAGCAATAAATGTATAAAAAATACAGTGGAACCTAGATTAAGTAACTTAACATTAAACTCAAACATGAACCACGTCTTGATGGTTAATTTTACTATTTACAGTAGAACTACTATTACATCATAGCTCAAGCCTCAATGGATATTACATTGGATTCTTATTATTCCACAGAATAATATAAATGCTAAATAAAAAAGACCGCGAATAATAAAAAACTGCGAGACCCGGTTAATCTAGATTCTAGTGTACTTCAAAAATTTCTAAACTAAAGATTTGAATATTCAAAAATTTGAAAATTTGGAACGAAAATGATATCGGAGTACCCGAGAGACCCCACCTTGGTATGCTAAGAGTCAAATGTGGTGCCACTACCAAACCTAAAAAGTGTTCTACTTTGCGATATCATTCCGAGTCCAAACTCATCTGCCCCCAACTGCACCGTAGGTACGCGGGTAATTACTTACGCGAATGTCTATGTACAAATTATATCACGATGTTCAGGTAGCCGAGAAGATCAGTAACGACGCCTGAGAACGATCTGTCGACGTCGGTCCACATCTGCGTCAAGGCTGGTCTTCGTTCTCCCATTGCTCAGTCGAAAATGCTAATTATTGCTGTCTTTGCTCGCGACGTCGCGACGCTTGACCGATGGACCGGCGCTCGAAACGGTTTCTCTGAGTTTCTATGATCCTACGTTTATCTTTAAGGCGAGATTAATGGCTATATTTGTAAGGCGAAGAAGTCGTTTATACCGGTCAATGAAAGCGAGGTGTGCGTGCGTTGCACACGATGACTCAAGCGCCCCATCGATCACTCGTCTCGTTCGATGTTTAATCCTCTATCGGATGCTGGACCAACACGACGCGGCGTTCTCGTCAGAAGATAGCAATCATAATTATCATACTGCGCAGAAACAAAAGCTCCGACGGTCCTTTCGTCGGCGACGTATTCTCCTCCCTTTCTCGAAACTAATTTTTTTCTTATTTTTTCCTAGCGTTTTCTATGTTCTGCCTTTTCTGTCGCTACGTAAATCGACGAAACGAAACGATTCGCGTGTTGGCGCTGACGCGAGAAGCGAAAACTCAACGATATACTCTGAACGCTACAAACACGATATACACAGCGATTTCGTATTCTCCTACGCAGGGGGGAGAGGGGACGAAAACTGCAGTCAAACTAAGCGCAAGTGATACCTCTTTCATTTCATTCTCTCTTTCTATAGTCCTCCTCGTAAATCACAGCGGCGATTCATTTTTTTTAGGATCAATAGGATCCCGTCTTTTTTTTCTCTCTTTTTTTTTCATAGTTTCTCTTCCGCGGCCGCCCACACTTTCATTGGCGTATGCGCAACGATTTAGAATTATTTCCGCTAATCGTTAATTAGTTAAATATCACAATCTATGATAAGTCCATTATACAAGTAGATGTATGCCACCTGTCGCGCGCCGCTGATAAAACCGACGGGGCGCGACACGAAATATAGAACCGACACACTTACAAAAATAAATAATCGTCTGATGGTGGTGTGCTACCCCTACTATATAATATCGGGACAATTATGGCTCGCTAGGGTCGTCCCCAGCCTCACGACCAACAAACTCTCGAATTTCGATCCGTCGCCTCACTAACAATGCCTCGTTGGCTCGAGAGTGCCGGGGGGTGCGCTACGAACGCCTAAAGTTCACCGAAACGGAACACGATTTCTAAAAACAGAAAAAAAAATACGCGAACGGTAAACTAAATCGATCGACGTGGCATTAAAAATTAATTACTAAACATCGTACCTAATTGATTATACAGTTGTACGCGCGAAAACAGAAGCGGAGGAAGTTGGAGAACGAAACTTCGGTAGAAACGATGACGGTACCGTACTGAGGTCGCTGGGGCGTATTTATATGTATTATTATTATATATATATGTATACGTAAAAATGTTGAAGAGATCGTGATCGATAAAAAAAATATATATATGTATACTATGGTATATGTATGTACAGGTGAGACCCACCGCGGACCGGAATCATGGAAAATAACGTTCAAGTTTCTGCGCGTGAGACCTCTTCTTCCTCTTTTTTATCGTCCACCGTTCCGCGTTGCTAAACTATCCTCGGATTCTATTTACAAGACGACTGCGTACGATCTCTGGTATATTTACAAAATTCGTGGCTTTGCAAAATGCGTGTCACACGGTGGCTTCGATACAGACTCTACTTATCTATTACCGTTATATGTCCGTTAGTGCTCTGTACACGAGTTTGTCGAATGGTCGCTAACTATTCCGCAAGTAACTATCCCTCATCCTTTGCACACTGAACGTGTCCCAAATTTGATGTTACCTATCAGAGGCTTGTCAATTCCACACGAACAGATTTTTTTTTTTAAATAAAACCTATCTTCAATACTCGTCAGCAGATATCAGTGAAACTACGCGTCACTGCACTGAGATTTGCTGTGATTTGGTACAAAAACACTCGTAGATTTGGAGTAGATTGTATATCAGTCAGATTGCACTATTTACTACTGACGTAATACTCTAAAAGGGCTGGCATTACTATTGTCGCATTATTGGAGATGTGACGGTGAAACGGAGGCATTGATTCGAGATGCTGATTAAATGATATTTTTTTTCACGATCTGGACGTAGACTACCGAGACGAGGAATGTTTTCTAATGTATTACGGGCTCGGTAGGTCACGTCGATTTTGCGAACCGCGCGAATTCCGTAAAAATCTTTAGACGTCGATTTTCATAACATTTACTCGAAAACGTAAATAAAAAGAATATACTAAAATTGTTCTACTCTCTGAAACCCCCTTTTTCTAAACTAGCCGCCATGGACCATTCCTGACCCTATACAGGGCCACCCCAAAAACGAGGGATGATCCATAGCGCTTCTGAATACTCTTGTCTCCAAGTAATCACGATTCTACATACGCGACACGTAGAAGAACAAAACAAAGATACCTGTTCCGATCTGTTCCAGCGCAGAGGCATGCAAAGGACGAACTCTCAATTCCGCAGGACATTGCTCGCGCGCATGCTCACACCGACTTCACCGTACAAGACTTGCCCCTTCTCGACAGGCTTCAGACCTAGCTGATCGACGGCGGCGACCATGAGAAAGAGGATCTCGAAAGGAACAGGAGGTAGAGAAACGCCCAGGGCGCACGGTCCTCAGCCTGGAGTGGGTGGGGTCTTATGTCAGTGAATATTAAAGTTGTACTGCTTACGGCTGGACGAAATACGAAGCCACCGGCTGACCGCCAGTGGCTCCGGGTGACAGTTCGACCAGGATATGTCCCCGAAATGGGGGTAAGGCGACGAGGTGGTCGTCGCCTCGACCTGTATCGCCGTGGACAGGTCCTGCTGGTAGTCGTGCTTGGTCCTCTTCGACGGTCGCTGCGCCACGGGGCTGGTCGAGTGCTGCGACACGTGGTTCTTTATCAGTCTCTTCCCGTTGATCTGGGTGGCGTGCTGCTGCTCCAGCTGCTCCAGTTGCTCCAGCTGCTCTATCGGCTCGAATATCAAACTTGGCATAGAGGCTTGTACCTGGTAGCTTCTGGATATAGGAGAATGGGCGATATTGTTGGAGCGCGGTAGCTGCACGACCAGCTGGGACTTGTCCTTGTAGACGGGCGAGTAGATGGTCATGGCTGCTTCTGGGTCGATGTCGACCGGGGTCTCAGCTTCGAGGACGGTCGTAACCAGCGATGGCTGAGTACAGGTGACTGGCAGTGTTGCTGGAACAACCGGTAACGCAGGGGATGTTGTGCTAGGTATCAGGGTGGCGACCGAAGACGACGACGACTCCTCGTTGTTCGCTGGCAGAGGCGAGAGGGAGGGCAGTACCACGGATATCGGCGCCATCATCGACCCTGGCTGCGACGTCGAACCGGTCGAGTTCACTATCGACGACTCCAGGCTCCTCAGCTCCTCATTGGCGAAGTCCTCTTCGAGCTTGGTCTAAAAAAGAGAAGCGTTGGCGACTCGCAATAAGAATCGTAAGGCCCTTACGAGGTGTTGGCGTTTAAGTGCCCAAAAGAAACCATGCCTTACAGGTTTAGTGGAGCCATGCGGGGCCAGACACCGATAAAGCAAATCAACAGCCTGCAATAACAAAAACAGAATACAGGTATCAACCGACACCCTCGTTGCGGGCTACCGTCGCAGCTGACTCGTCTGGGTCGATCGATCCATGTTCGTCAGCGACGTTTTACTCAATTTTTTTTTCTCGCTCTCTCACTCTCTCTTTCGTTCATTCTCTTAGACTTTCTTTAATCTCTCTAGCCTCGGTATGTTCCGTCTGGTGCGTCTTAAGAGATTTACGAAAACGACGAGTCGCGGGTATCGACTGATACCTGTCTGAGGAACTTCAACGATGTAGGGGACTAAATTTTGACTAACGAGCTGTAGAATTGCTTTGCTCTCGTTCTTGGAAATCTAATTTCTGCTAAGCTGCATCCCGCAGATCGATTCGATATTTCAGTTAAACAATGTGATAGATGTACTCAACTCGTAAAGGCAATTAATTCTCACAACCCCTCAAAGATTCGTATATTTCTTAAGGACGCTACGGAATTTTATTCCAAATAACGTACACTTAATTCTCAAGACTCTATTTTCAAATCTTCTTAATGCTTTCTTAAAGTTCTGCAATATTTTTAACTACTCTAAAGTAATGGGTGAAGCGACCCAGACTTTTTCTAATTTTTCGAAGTCCTGAAGCTAATAGAGATTCGTCACTATTCTAAAAATTGTAAGCGATAATGATTTCTATGATATGTGATGATAACGATGAACGAATGATTTGATGCAAATGCAGAGCTCTTCCATGATAACTATTTCCAGTGGATGACGGAATAATGAACTGGAGGAAATCGGTAAAAATAAAAGCTATTCAACCAGAAATCAGATCGTGATCGTAAGATCGAACGAATACGAACACACAAATAAATGGCAAACAGCTACAAACGAAATCAAATTACATCAGTATTTCCAATTTTGCTATACTCCATCACTAAACACCGAGAACTAAAAGTTTCAAAGTACACGCTACACATTACGAGTTCAAAATTACTAAACCATGCATAGACAATTCACAACTATCACAGAAACATACTACAAAAAATAAATAAATAACTCGCAATGTCTGACCACTGAACTACGCTCCTCATAAACTTCCAAAAAATATGCCTCGAAATACCTCGCTCTAGGGCAAAAAAACAAACTCGAAAAAAAAACTTCCATTTCCTCTGATAAACCAAAAATTGACACCTCACCTCGATCTACAATTAAAATTCGACCAATACAAACACTAAACAAAAAAAACAGGGGGTCTGCGAGAACCAAAAATATCACAAAATACTTTCATAAACCCGACCCAACCCAACCCAACCCAATCCTTTCCCAACCCCTTCCCAACATCGTAACCCAACATTTTCAGGTTCTCGCACCCTTCTAAAAACAACGTAATACCGCAAGATGAAAGATGATCAAACGATGATTCCTATCAGAATGCAACAGAGGCGACCGAAAATAAAAAGAAATGCATCAAAAGTGTCTCTTACCTTTGGCAGTGGGTATGTGTCTGGCAGCGATAAGACTGGCGGCGAGCTGGGTGCTTCCGTCTCGACAGCAAGGCCTGAGGTGTTCGGCGTCAGAGGATTCAGGGCGGAGTTGGCAGAGGACACGGTGACGGTGCCCGTGACGGTTACCTTCGTCGGCCTGTTCGGAATCTCCTTCGAGGCGCGGTGTTCCGCGAGGAGCTTGTCGAAGGTTTTGCTTCGGCCGAGAACCGTCCGACGCAACGAGACCGTGTGCGCCTTGCACGTGAGCGACCTGGTGCAGGGCTTGCCAGTTTCGTCGTTCCAGACCCCGCAATGCCGATCTGGATCGTACTCGCGGTCCTTGAGCAGCGATCGGTCCGTTTTGAGCCTCTTCCGACGAGGCTGACCCGCGGTCCCAGGACTTTTGACGGGGCTCGAGGCTGTCACCGATCCGCTCGAGTTCGTGTTCTGTACTGGCAACGACTCGAGGGGCGATCGCGGCGACGAGGTGATCGGTATCGACGGCGGCAAGCTCGCTGAGACGTTCGGCTGGTCCGTGGAACGTTTCACGTTCGTGTGATTCAGTTTATTCCCGGCTGTGATCTGAGGCGACGACGCGGTGGACGAGGACAACGACGACGACGATGACGATGACGATGACGATGACGACGACGAGGACGAGGACGAGGATGTTTGCGCCTTTTTCAGTTTCGATACTTTGCAATAGGGCGTTTTCACGGGAAGCTTTACGACCGGTGTGGAGGGTGGCGGAAAATTGACTGTGCCGGAGGGATGGCGACTTTCTGCGGCAGAAGTGCGATCAATGGTTATGCTTTGGTGCTGTAGGGACTGTTTTTGTGATGCTGACTTTCACTTTTTTTTGTTTTACAATTCTATTAACACATTATTGCTATTGGGTTGAATGATGTTTTAGCTTTAGGCAAATTTAGAATTTCAGTATTTTACAAGTTTCTTAGTCAAGTTTTTGAGATAAAGTTGTCACAAATTTATTTTTTATGATTTTGAATTGAAAACTGAGGGAACTGAAAATGTTATGATGGTAAAGATATTGAAGTGATTGTGATCTGTGATACTCCATGTAAATATCTGTTAGCGAAAAAATGTATATTTTTTTTCTGTCTTGTATAAGTATATTCTATATTTTAACTCTAGATTATCTACCAAAGATCAATGCTTACAGATGATGCAGTATATAAAGTGAGCTAACTCTAAATCAATGGATACTAATAGCTAAAGGATATTGTGAAATGATAATGAACATACCCATATGCTGAATGAGAGCTTGTGGTTTGACTATGGCGTGGCACGTTTCACACACTACCGTGTAAAAAGTATCTCGTTCAGGACAGAATCCATATAAATCAATATCTGAAATAAGAATAATTTTGTTAGAAAAGGGACATTATAAAATACCTGCTGCAAAATCATTCTCTACTATTGTAGATTATATTAGAAAATATAATTTACCTTCTGCCGAAAGACGTGTGACTGAGCTAGAGAGTTGTCCTTCTGTTTCATCATCGCCTGCAACAAATCAAACACTTGTATGTAATAACTGAAACATTCATCACTTAATATAAAAATATCTTAAATATATCTAAATTATTGTATAAACAGTATTATACAATCCTTATTTATCAACTATTCTGAAGCTAAATACTCAAAATAAAAAACTAAAAGAATCTCTCATGACTGACCCTGAACTTCACACTGAAGTTCAAGTTCATGAAACCTATGCTGCTAATTATCACCTTATCAAAGGTCACAATGGATCCTACACTACCTTCTACTCTCATATCACCTAAATCTTATCTTAAAACGACTATTCTCATTCATTCCCGTCAGTCGCAACGGCAGAATGTGAAATAAAAAACACAAACTTCTGGGTAAACAACTTTTATTATGTTTACATTTCGTACATGCAGAATCTTCCAATAGAATTACCTAAGAAAGCTAGAATAATATAGAAAGAAAGTTTTAGATATAAAAATAGAAATATACATTAACATTATCCCAGCAGAACTATGAAAAAGAGCATCGAATCAAAATAGTTTCGCGAGACTCATGCCAGACTTCTGCACGCCGAGGCCGAAAACGGTTCGACGCTCCGTGCGTATTTTCACGGTCGCTATCGCACGGAATTACATAATTGTCAGCGTGAAGGGCCCGTAAAAAGGCGCGCCGCGTCCTTTCCGATACGTCGTAAGGACGCGGATCACGGCGGACAATCGTTGCCGACAATTCGAAAATAAAAGCGTGTCGAGGGGGCCCTAACGTGCCGATGCCCGTCAAGCCCCGACGGACAAAGGAGCATCGAGGTTGAGGTTAGGTAGACGGTAGCTGGGACGCTCGTCGTTGTCGCTGCAGCGACAGCGAACGAACGAACGAGCTGTTCGATGAGATTCGGCTCACTTACTCAACGGCTTGTCTCGTCCGATTCTTTCGATCCAGCTGGACCAGGGCTGGCCGTGAAAGAATGTTGGGCTGTCACTTCCCGACATTGCCAGTGGCGCTCGCGTTGTGAATGAAACACGATGCGATTTCGCGTGTTGTCTATAGCGAGGCGAAAGTGTTTTGGGGCCGGGCCGCGTGGACTGTCAGGTACGACGGCAGCTCCGAGTCGCGTACAGTCTGCTGCCTTTCTCTCGACACGCCGACTCCTCGGATACATTTAGCTCTACCTCGTGAGGGACGCGTGCTCCCTACGATTCTCTATTTATGAATGGAAAAAGCTATCGGACGCGAACAACGACTGGCATGCCCATGTCGGGTAACATCTTTCACGGAACGAGAATATTTTTCTTTATTTCCCTCTTTCTCGCTTGTACGCCCGAGCACGAGTGTAACACGCTTCGGCGTACGGCACGCACGTACGGTTATTACTGAGATTCTTGCGCCTGCAATTGGACGGAGTGTCCGTGACGTCACCGAACTACGGCCGACCACTCGTGCGCAACTTGCGCCGCGATCCAATCGGACGCCGAGGATTTCTCTTCCGTCTACGCTCGACGTATTGGTGATCGCGCGACGCTCAGCAGGTGGATTGGAAATTTAAAGGGAGTTTCGTACAGTATACACGAACTGACACGAACTTCTTCCGTTAATTAACTATGTATGGGCTTCGATTTTCGGAGATTAAATCTCTTTGAAAGCGAAATTAGTCTTACCACGTTCATCTGCTGATTCCCTTTCTTCTTCCCTTCTAGTGACTTGCGAAGTAAGGATTTATTTTGAGAAAAATATGAAACTGTTCTTGTTAATAACTACAATTCGGACTTCTTGATATTATAGTAAAAAATTGTTGTTTATTGTGTTTTTACTGTTCACAGTGGTAATCTCTCTTAGTCTTGTATATTTATTACAATTAATATTTTCGAAAGTTATCTTAAGTCACTGGATATTAATCCTGCGTCGATACAGTAGATTTCACTCGGTTCTTATAAAAAAGCAAAGTGTGACTAGTAGAAAAACAACGACAGTGTCGTCTCCAATTAAGTAAATGAAAAATACTATCACTATTTAAATATTCAGTAGAATGAATTCATGTAGAAGCTTTTCGTGTATGAATTCGTCGATTAAGGTTTATCAATAGGTTGAGCTCACAAAGCCATAGGGTCAACAGGTTTATTCTTATGCCTGGTGTCGCCACGATTTTCTTGAATTTGTTGCCAGTTGATGAACCAGAAGGGTTGCTTTTCTCTCGGCCAAGTCTTGATTCTGTTTACCAGTTCGATATCTCCTAAGGCATCGACTGGTAGATCGGGAGGAATCGTTGACGTGGTTACAGGTACAGATCCAGGAATACCCACGCCGTCAATTCGACTTCCAAGTCCAACAGCGTCAGACGTTGATGCGGTTTGGTTTTCGAGATATTGCGGATGAACCGGAGGGTAGCGTCGGTTGCCACTTCCGGCGTACATTGGCCGCTGCGATTGGGCCAAACAAAAGATGGCAAAAAGGAATACGATGTGTTTCATCTGGAATGTTAAATTATGTCTGTCTAGAACTACTTCAGAGACGAAATGAAGGATTAATTATTTGTGAAATAAACGTTTTCGAAACTTGTGCACTGTTCAAATATTTTATGTAAATTAGATTCTTATTACGAAAGTATTAAAAACTAGAATTAAGTTTCAACTCAAATCGATCTGAATAGTTTAGAAGGGTTAAATCGAAATTTGTTGCTCAAAATTTGATGTAAAATGGAAATATAAACGTAAACTACACTTACCATGATGATATTTTAATGTTAGCACGATTGTATCACACACGATTTTTGAGTATGTTTTCGCGTATTCAACCAACTGTTCGATTACAGTGTCGACGCCGATCTGTGCAACACGCTGTTGCGTCTTGTATATAAATTACCGATAACCGGAATCCCCACCACAATTCGCAAACCGGACGAATCATACGTCGATGGAAAATCGCAGCATCTTCCCGTGCCTGATTCCCCGAGCGTGTAGACACATTTTAAGATGTGATACTTGCATCTGGGGAAAACGCACTGTATATACGGTGACTTCTATTAATATTCTGATACAAGTCAATTTTAGAATAAACATAAAACATAAATATTCGGTCATTTTTGCAAACATGAATAATGAAACTGGAATAACCTCATTTTTTAAGTAGAGTTAGTTTCGAAACTGTATTTGTGTATAAATATTGATGAGAATCACTGTAGATCATCGACACCTTTCACACAGAATGGGCACTTATGTTTCAGTACCCTACTAAACTGGATTCTCGCGTGGAAGTCTTTTTATATGTTTATGTTTCTCGTGAAATAAATAAATGGACAAGTGTATACTTGATCTCAAAAGCGTAGGAATAACAGTATATTTGAATATGAATCTGTTTTAACAATTAGAAGAAGGAAAATAGTTTAAACTCTGAACTGGCGTTTTATATGTTACGTTTGTAGTAAAGCTAAAAGAATTAGGAGAAGAAATAGGAGATAAAGAAATAAAAGAAAGAATTTCTTTATAGAGTAGAATACTCGTGTTTTCTACGCTTTTTACGTCACATTCTTTTGTCACTTTTTTCAATGTTTTCATTCATGAAACTGTTTCGCGAACTCGAGTGATAGCTTAATTTTGATAACAAAAGCAAATGAAAGTGTCATTGCGTTATTTTCAATTATATCACAGAATCTTGAATGACGTTAATGTTGCGGGCTAAGTCACACTAAATGCGCATTCGATTTCTGATTCATTCAGCCTGGAACCATAAATTACCTGTGTATAATAAGTTTGCACGTATGAAGATATTCTCTTTGGTTACGTATAAGGCTATTATTCACTGCGGTTTTCAACTGACATCACCTTTGAAATCTTCGTCTTTGAGTTGCATTTATCTCTCGACACGGTAGAAAAGCATGAACGTAAATGAGGTTACGCACACAGTTGGCAAGAAAACAAGAATGGAAACAATATTAATTAGCCATAAAATATCAAGACATACTCCTCTCGAAAGATATTTTACACGCTTATTCGAAAACCTTACTTAACCTCTTATCATAACCTCCCTACACTTATCTTGCCACTTAAAACTTCAAACATTTGCCTCTATCCAACAAAAATTGTACAATTAAAATGGTAAAAATTTGAAACATTCTAAAGCACGCAGCGTTCGTCGATAATATTGCAGCGTCGTTGCTTCTGAATAAAGTGTGTTATCTCAAAAAGAAAAATAGTAAACAATCTTATTGGAAATTACAAATAAAAGCATCACTCCTCGTAATGTGGGCAAAGGTTAAAAAAATCGAGAGATACTATTTTCATTGCTGCTAAATTTTCCAATCGATAAAGAGTAATCATTATCTACAGAGGTCTATAAAATCATGGAAATACTAAGAGGACAAAATCGCGTTTGCATTTCTATTTTCAGCCGCTCCTGCGTCTTTGGATCCCACTTGTATAGTTTCCTGTTCCTTTGTGTGTATGTGTCCTTGCCTACGGGCAAAAA
This sequence comes from Calliopsis andreniformis, assembly GCF_051401765.1. NCBI lineage: Eukaryota > Metazoa > Arthropoda > Insecta > Hymenoptera > Andrenidae > Calliopsis > Calliopsis andreniformis. The sequence goes on along the minus strand of NC_135067.1, from coordinate 18,998,308 downwards.
GAAAACGCAGGAAAGTGGCAATGATTTGTACTGTCGGGTCGAATCTACGTCCTACTCGTCCCATACGCAAGAAACGAAGATCGGAGAAATCCTATAGAAATGATGTCGTCCGGGGTTTTTCCCAATCCATTCCAAACATCAAAGTATGACAAAGTTCATTTTGCAGTAATAAAGAAGTACTTCGTCCACTTGTTCCTGTTAAAATGATTTAGCGAAACCTTTGTTCGACGTATGTCAATGCGTAATTGAATTTCCTTATTTAATTTCGATGTAACAGTAATCGTGTTTACGTTTCTTGATCGAAACGATTGCTGAGGAAGTACGGTTCAAATTGTTCTATGTCTTACGTCACTGGAATTACTGTATGAACTAACTTTTATTTGATTAAGCGACGTTTTTCTGATCTCTGACATTTATAGTTCTGAAGGAAATAACCAAGATATAGTGAATACCGTGATACAAACGAAGAGGTTAGGGAATCACCGTGAATCTTGAAGGGGGGGGGGGGGGGGGGGGGGGGGGGGGGGGGGTAATGTGGTTCCAAAAATCTAAAGTAGGATGGGATTATGTTAATCCTGAATATATGAGGAAATGTTGTATTTTTAAGATATGATGAATTTTTTTTAAATATATGATGTATTGGAGATAAATTGAATCGATATACAAAGTAGTGAGTAGTTAAAAAAGGTGATATAATCAATGAGTATTTAATCCTGACCTTGTTCAAAACATTAAGAAATCAGTTGTAGTGTTTACTTCCTTTCCAAGAGTTTCCTTGAATTTATAACTTACATGCAAAAATAGCACCATAGATAAACAACTATAATTAATTAGCAAGTCATGGTTTGCAATCGGTTTTCATAATTATTCATATCTGTTTATGAACTACATAATCTTATGATACATCTGCCTTTAATTTTCGAAGCAGATAATCGCAGTACGATAATATGCTCGCGACAAATAGACGCTACAAAGTTTATTTCAAAAATGAAAAAGCAATATAGGCTCTAGAGCTGCTACCTATGAACCAATTGTAAAAGTACATTACTAGGACTTGTATCGACCGACGAGCGCGTCGATCACATTTTTAGTTTTGCTTTCGATTCGCCAGATGGCTATACTGGCTTAGGGCAAAATGAATTTTCTTATTTACAAAATATTTAACAAATGTATTTACTGAGCATTGCAATTAGATCAGTCGAGTACTTTGTCCACAAAAATATTTCATTATTTCAATTTCATTTAACAATTCTTCAATAACAGAGGTAAGATTCAGAAAGTTTGCGCTTAAAATATCTAAGGATCCTTCCACTGCAAAAGAGAATACTACTAAATTCAGTAAGCATCATTCACACGGTACTCAGGACTAAACAATTTTCCAAATATTTACGGAAAAATGCCATTGTTTCGTCTATTATTACACTAACTATTGACGTCATCTAATTTAGAATTGCAGACGAGATCATTGCAGCTGATCAACGCGACAATGACAAAATTACTCTCTCTGCTCTACGAGATAAATGTCATTTTCAAGGTTCTTATAACTGATGCATCTTGATTATCCTCCGCCCACTCGTTTTTCCTTTTCCTTGCAACTACTGTTCAGTTTCTTATTTGCAGTCCCAGAACTTTAGTAAAATTGAATCTCCAGCACTAAACTGATCCACTTATCAAATCGAATAGGGTGCAAATACTGCAAATTACACGCTCGGTCGGAATGATTGGTGTGCACGTTAATTACACAGTCGAGCGCACACCTGCTCTTGGCGATAGACTAATTTGTAGATAGACGAATGAGTACCTAATCGCTCATTAAGTATCATTTGATTTAGGATTACGTTAATGAAAAATTACCAAAAGTACTTTGCAAATGTTGATCGCGTCTCAATACGACTACATTAGAAGGAATATTGAAAAGTATTTAATACCATCACCTTATCGGTCCTCTTAGAAGTCTTCAAGATAGATAAACGATTCTAAGCAAGTTTCTTTTCCAAAGAGGAGAGTCAACTTGTCTTCGACTGAAACGCCAAGAATGATACGAAGTTTATTCCAAGTGGTGTCTCCTAGGTCAGTTAAAGCCCCCTGCGATTGCTCGATTGGTACTTGTGACCGGTTATTGTCGGTATCATCAATGGTTCACGAAGGACGGGTCAAGCTGTAACGAGTTAAAACACGTTGACACCAAATCTCTCCCCGATCATTTGTCGAAAAGTTGTTCGTGGTACGAGAACCACCAGTGACCCGATTTCCAACCATCTCGTCACGTCCCACTGCAATCAGTTAACTCTATGACTGATAAGTCGATCCCTTATACAAATATTCATCTACCCAGAAATGTGTATCTATAAAGGAATGGATTGCTGTAGAGATTCATGATCAACGCGTGATCTTGACTCTGGAAATGTGAGAATAATTAGAGGTAAGCTAGCTCACCGAGTTGAAGTGGCTAAATTACACTGTACTTTTGTACTCTAAGATCTAACTTTTGCAATTCGATTTAAAAATTGAATTTAGCAGAGTAGATTAATTTGTCCTTAATTATTTTTTAAAGCAGTACAAATTCATGAGTAAAGGTTGTTTCGTGTAAATCAATTAATAAGGAAAATGTTCCAACTTAATGATAATTAGTCCAAACACGGATACAATTTCGTTTCTTGAAATTCTGACTGTGCATTTACCTTGAAGCGAAGACGCATCGAGCTGCATAATTTATCGATTTTAAGACTCAGTTAGCGCGAAGTTTAATTGACTCATTTAATTAACAAATCACTCGACTCAACAAGGAAAGTTTCGTTTCGATTCATGATATTTAACTTCGGAAATCAATTTTCCTTTCTAAGAATGAGCTACAAGCACATCAGTAAACAAATATCTGACGTGCTTGAGACTAAAGTCATCTGATTACGATCCATCATAATGAAACTATCATAGTTCAAAGTAATAAAGCAATAGCCAAACGCAAGCAGGCTTAACTCAACTACACCGACATACTGCGACATAAACGGCCATTGACACTCGATGCAATTGCTAATCAGTTTCGAAAAGCCGTATCAAGTGAACTCCCCTGGCATCATCCCAGCCCTATCGATCCCCCAAAACCTATCAATCCTCCTGCACACTTTATTTTCCTCCCCTGGAAAGAGAGAGCTGGCTCCGATAAATGGGAGTCGGCTAATCGTAAGAAGAGGTCAGTAGTGCAGTTTAGCCACGGTATAAGAGGGGCCCCTGGTCGGTTCCACCACTAAAGTAGAACGTTGCACGGTGTCAGCATGTACCATCTAGTGCTACACGTGATCCCATTTTTCCTAGGTAAGCAACTTTTCGGTATGGCGCGCGTAAAATCGTGCTGGTACCACGCAAGTCCACGAAGAATCCCCTAATCCTGCGCAGGTCTCGCTACCGCGCGATCCTCGTCGTCTCTGGACGCGCTGGAGCCAGAGCACAGACCATAGCTCGAAAAGTCAAAACTATAAAGGAGCTAACACGAGGTGTGTCCGCGTGACACAAATCGAGGAGCACCAGGCTACCTCTAATCGTCTATTCAGACGGTCCAATCATTCAATTCGCGGTGCACGTGCGACTGTGTCGCGCGATAATGTTCACGTTCACGCGACAACGTGGAGCATGGTCGCGTAGCCAGTGAGGTCTGTGATCCTACACGTTTTTCAGACGCGCACCTGACCGTGGACAAGCCATGGAGCCAAGGGTCGGAGTTCACCTTCAACGTCCAAGTGAATTCGGTGGCCATTCCCGAAGACAGCTACTCCAGCATTCGCCTGTACGTCACCTCGAAGCTGGTCTGCCAGCAGAAGCAGTTGGACGTGCTCAGCTGCCACTTCCAGGACTCCCAGGCGGACAGCTTCTTCACCGACAGCCTCGACCCCTACAAGCTTGGGACCCTCGAGAACACGGCCAACAGGCAGCAGGCGTATGAGATCCACCAGGATCAGTTCGAGATCAAGTTCTCGAGGGACTGGCAGGGGCTGGAGAGTCTCGTGGTGAATGAGAATATACAGCCGCGGGAGTTGGACATGATTCGGCTGATAGTCGGCCAGCTCGACGTCGGAGGGATCGTCCGCATGGCTAACATCGAGCAAATGAACTGGACACCTCTGGCAGAGAACTTCACGCACGGGGAGTGCGAGACGATCTACTCTGTGAAGCGTGGAAACGTGGACCAATACGGGCTGGACGTGAGGCGCGACTACGTGCTGCGGACAGAGTACGACGCGAACGAGGGCGAGGTGATAGCGATTTGGAAGTACAGGATGCTGTACAAGTGCGAGTACAAAGTGCCCTACTTCTTTGGCAGCGCGACTGATAGCAAACAGAACAACAATGATATGTCTAGTCTTGTGAGTATCTGACTGCTGCGTTTGGGGGGCAGGGTTGCCGGAGAATTCCTGGCTGAGAGGGGAAGCGAATCCCCTGCACGTTCCACAGACACTAAATTCGCCTATGAATATCTTGTTAAGGAATATGTGGGGGCCCTCTCGGCTAGGAACTCTTTGACAAGCCTGCTAAGTGGGCTAAATCAAGTGTCTAGGGTGTAGGATTAGTAAGACTAGTAGAACGGTGAGTGAAATTCCATCCCTAATTTAATGATAGTCCAATGAACTTTAGTAAACGTATCATGAAAGAGATGAAGAGCTGATTCCTGAAGTCCTGCTGTCTTATAAGAGTTTAGTTTCAATTTTTGATGAGACAAATGTGGATCGATATCTAAAATATAGCAAAGAAACATTATATTTATAATTCATTGTATAAGAAGATATTTCTGATATCCAGATGGCCCAGTTACCAGGTTTCCCACAAGCTTAGGGTAACCAAAGGGTATTTTGCAAAAGTGTCATCGATATTAGAAGGTATAGAGTACTTTTACTAATGATAAATTCTTTTTGTTCTAGATTTCAGCGGAAAGCAACCTATTGATCTCGCTCTCCGAATTTGTCTCTCAAACCCAGAATGTTATAACGATGGGACATGCGTCCGAGAAGATAACGTTATATGAAAATATAAGCTTGAGGTTGGAGTCGATTTTGCCAGCGAAAGGACCACCGCCAGAAGTGAAAGACCCCGAGATAACAGGAGTATACATAGGAACACGAATGATGGAAAATTCGCAGGAAGACGATTCTTCAATGGAGGAGTAATCAGGGGATATTGTAAATAAATTGATGCTATTATTATCGTTGCAAACAGTTTGTAACTGAAGTACTATATGACTCTGTGAATTGTAAATAATAAAGATATTATTTGTTTGTACATTTTGCCCTCTCCCTAATTAGTATAGATTAAATTATAGAGTTTAAGGAATTTATGCAGTTCATTGCATTATTTAAACGCAGTATAGTAATATTTAATATTTGTAAGTGTTATACACTTTGTTATATTACAAAATAAAGTAAACTTGAAATGAAAGATGTTAGTTATCTTATATTCCCGTCCTTATTAAATGTAATTACTGTCAATTTACCACATAACAGTGAGAGGTATTATTTATTTAATAAAGAGACTAGAAACGACCTCCAATTTAATCTCAAGATGCATCGAATGATTTAGTTAACCAGATTGAAATGCGAGAGGTTTCATTACATGGTGCATCCGCACTCTATTAGCGATGAGAATGCATACCACAACAATGCATCCTCACTTTTAATTCAATCACTGCGCAACCATGAATACGCTGAAACCGAGGCAAATAATTAACAGTCCTCTGACAGGTAGCGATCTCTCTGGATGCCTGAATTTCCAGGAATTAGTTAAATTTGCAATTCCCTCGCTACATAGGCCAGACACTATTCGTTTAAAAAGTCTATTAGTTTCTATCAGAATCTTCTACATACAATAATAATTCATACATATTTTATTTTCTCTGTGACCTCCCTTGGTTATTCCTCAACAGAGGACAGTAGCGACCAAGATTAGAATCTTCAAGGCGTGTCTTTATTAAAGCTAAGGAAAATGAGATTAAACGTGCGAAACGATATGGAAGATCTGTGCAGGAACCACGATCCGCACGGAAGCAGTTGTTAATGAAATTGTTTTCAAGGAGACGGTAATGAATCAAGTTATCTGTCGTATAAAGAGAAGACAGAGGGAAGACTGTCACATCAGTCGTACCGATAGAAGCTGACAGAGATGTTGGTAATAATTCTACCATTTTTGTTGGGTACGTAACTTACATTATTTTAATAACTTGCTTTATATCAGTCTGGTTCATTTTATAAAAATTGTATGATAAAATACCAAAGTGCTTGCTATTTTTCTTCTATTTTTGACATATAATACATTCACGATTTTCATACTTTTCATGTAGCTTTCAAACGAGTTTTGTAATTTCGATTTTCTGGAACTTCGCGAATTTCATCCCCGTTACTGTTTTATTTAATTACCATTTTCATTTTCCCCTATCCATGATATTGCTTAATGATCAATTTACTGTTTTCCTATAGTCTCCCGTTGACATAAAAATTGATCAAACTTTTCCGATAAAATAGTCCTCGATTGCAAGCGAGGGGCTTTGAAAGCAGGTCATATCGCGAACACGAGAGGTCTCGACACGTGTCCAAGGAGATACATACGTATTAACGTTCATTGCGGTGCACAAGTGAGAGAACACTCGAATTTGTTTTTTTTACGGTACACTTATCCACTTGCGTTTTCTTACTTTTGGTTTTAGTAAATTCAGATCAATAAATGTGCGATATATATATGGATTACAGAAATTAGAAAATTTGAATATTTGAATATTTGAAAATTTAAAAATTTGAAAATTTAAATATTTGAATATTTAAAAATTTAAAAATTTGAATATTTGAAAATTTGTAACGTTAAAAATTTGAATATTTGAAAAGTTAAATATTTAAATACTTAAAAAACACTCTGTACATTCAAAGCCAAAGAACAGAAGCGACGCAGTTGTCCAGCACAAGGATTAATAAGCTAGCCTCGATGAGAGGTCACTCACTGAGCATCGGTTCCGCACGCAATGGCCCTAAATGCAATAATAGGATCCAAATCAAAGGCGGCTGCATCCAGGGCTCTGTCGGCACATTTGATCTATCCCTTAGCCGCAGTTTAACGATGCTGTTTGCCATTTCAGCCGCACGCGTGGCCGTCGATGAGTATTCGGAGTCCGACTGGCAACGATATGGTCCTGAATCCACTTACGACGTCCTGGTGAACATGTCTCTGGCCAATATCGTTCACGAGAAGGACAATTTCTGCTCCATGATCGCGTCCGAGTTAAAATGCAGACCCAGAGGCAGCGACACGCTCAACTGTCGTTTCGTCAATGGCAAAATAGTCAGACCAGACCCAGAAGACGACAGATGTTCGAACGCGAGGAATTTCGTGCCTGTCAGCGATAGATTCATCAACGCAGACCCCTTTGAGATTAGATTCAACTCGAGAGGCATCGAAAACCTAGTCGTCTCGAGAAACATACCGAGATGGAGGCTGGACATGATAAGGACCATCGTGGGCCAAATGAACGTTGGCTTTGAGCTGGAAAAGGGACATCAGCGACTCATTACCATGGAGAACTCCAGCATTGGCTACTGCGAAGTGGAGATCAAGATGTGGAGGACAGGGTACAATAGAGAAAGTACAGAAAACGAGGACATGGAGATTGTTTTCGAGCCAGAGAGGCCTGATATTGTATCCTTAGATAGAGCGGCCCTTAAGATTGAGAAAATCAGACACCCGAAAAAATGTCCTAACAGAAAAATCTACTTCTTTGGTAACCATGAGGACTTCAGCCTTGGAAATAAGACTACCTTCATGGATATGGTGAGATCCTGGATTTTTTCTAAAATATTTCATTCTAGACAAGTTATCCTATTTACTAAATACTAGAATAATTGATATTTTATTAATATTCTACATGTTTGTTTCTAGACCACGTCGAACAGCCACATAAGCATCTCACAAAACGAGTTGCACTCATACACTGAAAACACAGGGGTGATGAGGACCCTGGATAAGCCTAGGACAATGCAACTTTACCAAAAAATAAGCTTAACTTTGAAGAGTGTTAATCCTGCTCGAACTCCCTTGCCAGAGATTTGGAACCCTGCGTCGACAAGTTTGTACGCATATATGAGCCTCGAGCGTATCCCTGAAGAAGCATAAAGGGAAGGAATATTCTGAATAAAAAATAAGGCTTTCTAAAATTCATCTAATTTTTTAAACCCATCTCACATTGTTTGCTGGCCCCTAATTGCAACAGATTATACGATAATATTAAGGAATACGCGTTGAAGTTCATTTGAAATGTGTCTCAGTGAAACAGTTGATATTTTAAACGACCAACTAGGCTGACATAGAACAGATAAATCTACTTAGGTGGTATGATACGTGACTTGAAGGACTCAAGAATCAGAGACAAATCGAAGTGGATTTTCCAGGTCCTTTAATCAAGTCTGTTATTGATAGAACGAAATATTTTGAGAGAAAAGATCCTATTTTTCGTGCTCTATTGTAAAGTTGATTACTCAAGTTGTACTCTTAATGGTAAGACAATCATGTAGTAAGACGTTGCGTGCTTCCCAGCGGAAGGCAGCATGATCGCAATGAAGTCAATATGCGATTAGTTTTGCCATGCGTGGGTATCTATTATGACTCCATAAAAGAATACTATTACAATAGATCATCTGTCTGATTGTAACAGTATACATATATGTATGATAATATTAACGTGTTTGACGTAGCCCCTTTGAGATAGGGCATTCTATTCAATTATACTAACGCAATCCCGCTTGAGGTTGTTCTGCTGCAAGCCACGACTTCAATTGTGCAATGAAAAATTGTACCATTCGATTTACTTCTGTCAGCATTTATTTTTAATTTTAAAATCTACTGACTTTGATGAATATAATAATATCTTACGTGCTAAACTGTAACATTCATTTTTAATCAATAAAATAACCGAATATATTAGGTGAAAGAGGTTGCAGGTTCGGCCAAACGTTTGAGCAGCTTAGAAAACAGTAATTTGCACGGGACAGGAGTGACCTCTCGCACTAACTGCGTAACAAATTTAATAGAATAACACTTCGGCAACAGGAGCCATTCACAGTACAGATTACTCTCGTTGAAGCATCAAAGTGTACGCGCTAATTCCGCGGCCAGCAATAGGTGACACTGATAATGGAATAATTTTCTTTCGATTGAAATGAACTGAAGTGAAGTGATACTCTAATTCTTCAGAAAATAAATACATAAAAAAGAAAGAAAAATGAACATCTCAATCTAAGTTCGAGCAGAACTCACAAGATGTTTGGCTACACCCTCTAAATGCTCTTATGCCAGTGACTATGATAATAATTGCTTTCATTGAATGCTTATAATTAAAAAATGAAACTTCGAACAGAATTTCACTATTCTTCATTTTTGTCTTATTTTGATATCTAGGATCATCCCTTGAAATTTTTCTTTATCTGTAGCTACACACTCTCTACAAAATCCAACGCTTTGGGACCAAAAAGGAATCATCGGCTCATCAAAGGATTCTCTGTGGTAGGTCAATGGCCACGTTCGAATAGCGTCGAAGTCAAAACGTGGGAATGTGCACGCGTTACACTCGTGCGGAGGCGCGCTTGCGCGCGTATGCTTGTGTTCAACTACCTCGTAGATGAGGATTACGTTAAATTAACAGACGCAAGCGCAGTCGAAGGGGAAACTGACGCGCTTAGTAATCTTCCCACTGTGGTCACCACTATAAAGGAGCTTTCAACTGCAACGAGGACAATTCCGTACCTAAGCACGCAACACGTAGCTAAACAACATGTTCTTCGCTGTAATCCCCTTATTTCTAGGTCGGTAAGCCAATTAATCTTAATCATAGCCTAAATTTCGGGAAACTCTCACATTGGCATGAAACGACTGCAATTGTTCAGAAAGCATCTCAAAATTTCAGTATGCAATGCTTCCTTGAAAAGCATGATGTTTAGTTCGTAAATTGTTCTTTGCACGCGGAGGTGTCTTTAATGGATCTCTTCAGGAATGACCTTTTCAGATCTAAATAGTGTTTTTAAAAATCCATCTTACACTTCGAAACGAAATCTAGAATTTTTCATTTATCATAGTGTAGAAAGATAGCCTCTCCGATTTTAACCCTTCTGTGACCAACTGATCTCTTTTAGCACCTTTTATTTTTGTTTCTTCTTTTTAAGTGTTTCGTTAATTAGACTTTCAATGTCATTCTAGGTGCAGTAGTAGAAAAAAATATGGGTCATATAGACACACACGATTTAATTCGCCTAAAATACACGTGAAAGTGTCTGACTTACGACTGATTCTACTGACATCGCTCTGTCTGACCTGACTAATGGGCGCCGGTAGTAGAATGAGTTTCAAGTCAGACACGCTTCACGCGAATTCGAGGCGCGTTTGCGACAATTCATAATCTGAAAGCAAAGCTTCAAACACAGTATTCTCATTCTTGATTTCTGCCTTATTCCAGCAATCACCCCCTTTAAAATTTGTAACATCTCTTGTAGAACACCCTCTATACAAACAAATTTTGTGACCGCGCTGCTAAGTCTCCAATCGAAAGGACCACCCTCCACAAAAGTCTTTCATTATTTCACTATCCTTTCTAGTTTCCACTGACTCGCCAGAATAATCTCCTCCGTATGTAGCGTGGTTCATTCTGAACTGAACCGATTTCGTGAATCATTCTGCTTTTCCAGCGGCTAACGTGACAGTGAACAAGACTCAGGAATGGGTCAATGGTCCGGAATTCACCTTCCACGTAAATATGTCTTACTTGGTGTCCATGGACGTGTTCCAAGAGCCCTTCTACGAAACAAACGCGACTGCAATAATGAAGTGCCAACAACGTGTGTTCCGTACTATGCATTGTCGTTTCGAAAGAATATTGGTAGACGGCTCGCACGAGACCGAATTCGAACGACCCTTCCTAATGATGTTCAGCCGCCGTGGAATCGAATTCCTGATGTTCCCAGACGACGTCACCACTAAGCAAATTAACGACATCAGAAAAATCGCGAAGGAGTTGAGCATTGGGACTGACCTGGAGCTTAAAGTCGATTCGTTCCCTACTTTCCAGGCGAAAGAGAGATACGTGCTGGGCGAGTGCAATACTACATTCACGGTTTCGGAAATCGAGGACACAGGTGTCTTCGAGCCAGACAAAACGAAGAAACGCAATTACAGTCTAAACGTGTTGCCGTTGGGAAGACAGGAACCTGGTACATACATTGTTATCGAGAAGAAGACCGAGGAAAAGGGATGCGTGAAAACAGACTCATCGATATCTAGTACATTGAAGGACGTCGTAAGCGTACGTAGAAATTGAAAATTATGGTTGCAGGCGTGTGTTAAGTCAGCTAACGCGTGTATGATCTTTTTCGCGTTCTTTGCACCTTCTAACCCTTTCATTATTCCTGGTGTTTCGAAAATGTGCTTTTAAACTACTGTTGGTATATTAGGGTTCTAATTGTAATTTCATTAGATACATAAATGACAGTGAACGTATCAGCTGGATCAGAACTCCTGCAACATATTAAATATTGAACCTGAAATTAGAGTATAGGCCTAAAGTGTGGATTTTATTCCATTTTTCAGGCGAGATCCATTAACAAGAAGTATATCGGTAAAAATATATTCAAAAGCCGGACAGAGGTGCACTTGAAAATGAAGAAACCAGACAGCAAGAAGAGTTTCGCCGTGCAGGATATCATGACTGTGGAACTTGTAGATATAGGGCCTGCCAAGGAGAAGATAACCCTTGGGACCCTGACGCAGAGGGTCAAACTGCCGTACGATGAAGAGATGAGGCAAAACTTTTGAGATAGATCGTATTATCTTTTGGGGTTTGCAGCGAAATGTGACAAAAGAGCGAAATAATTGTAATAAGTTGATAAGTACCATGGAGGAGTATCAATAAAATTATATCATACCTACATATTGAAAGCTCCTGGCTATGGGTACTGATTCTTTCATCTTATTTTCTTTTGATAAAAAAGCAAATTTTATACATATAGACAATCTGAATGATTCTCAGTTTTTATAACTAACAGAATTAAAACTAAGTATTTTGCATTTTTAAAAGCGTTATCCCGACTGCTGTAACTCTTAGGTATATATGTATAATTAATCAGAACTCTAAATAAACAAAAAATAACAATCCTTGCAAGAGTATAATCTGAACGATACTATGAATCGCAAAAAGTTCTTCTGACAAACCCTCTATTATCACAATACCCTGATAATCCGCTAGATTAACAACAATCGGTACAGCAGAAAGCGTTTCGCATCCCTTAGCAAATTATTTCAGATGTAATGTCAGGTTTCGTTGTGAAATGAGGTCAAATCAATGGTGAAATTGTTGAGATAGCGAATTTGATCATCTATAAGGCAAATTGATGCTCATAGTCCATCATTGCAGCTTTACAGAGAAATGACGACAAAAGAGAATTGGGACATTGCACCGTGATTCTACAGAAAAATCGGAGATGCAAATTATTAATCGGTAAAAATGGAGGAGTGCATAGAATAGAACTCCATTCTGCATTGGCTGCAGAATTCGCGTTATCCACGAAGTCGTATGATAATTACGTCCCCCCGTTGCGGGGCAGCTTAATTAAATTACGAGGTCGTCGGAGTGCATCGGTGATATAAAAGGACCTTCAGGCCGAGGAAGAGAACTAAACCAGTGGAGAACAGCGCTGCGACATGCTCGCCTCATTAATTCCGTTCTTCTTAGGTCGGTAAGCCAATTTTCCATTTAACCATCCTTATCTTCAATCTCTCTAATCAAGCCAGTAACTACTTACGCGCCCGATAATTCATAACTAATTACGGGTTAAAAAATTGTGACATTCGTTACGTTTCGAAGTTAACAGGGTGTTGTTAATAATTAGATAATTTAAAAAACATGTGCTTAAACAGGCTAATTAGTATACAATAATGAAGGCTCTGTACTGAACAAAGTACTTGCTAACTTAATTCTGGAATATATCTGGAGTATCCTCGAAAATACAATATTTCTACAATTCTTCCAGTCGCCCGCGTGACGGTCGACAACAGCGTGTGGAAGCATGGACCAGAGTATATCTTCGACGTGAAGATGAACATCACCTCGACCCCGCTGAGCCACGACGGGGTGCAGAGGTCGAACTACACCATCATGAACCTGTTCTGCAGACCCAAAGGCTCTGACGAGCTTAACTGTCACCTGAACAACTGCAGAAGGCAGAGTATGGACGTGACCAACGACAACGAGATTGACATACCAGAAGAGGAGATCAAGCACTTGTGCAGCGAGGAGCCCTTCGAGATCAAGTTCAACGAGCACGGTGTGGAGCACCTGGTGGTCCATGAGAAGATTCGCGTGGACAACTTGAACGACCTAAAATTACTGGCCGAGCGTTTGAGCATTGGAGCAGACTTGAACGGAGTTCCAGATGGAACGTTCGAGACCATGGAGAATACAACAGTGGGACAGTGCGTGGTCTCCATGGGGATAAATCACTTTCCCTCGAAGGGGCTGATGGACAAGATGAGGAGCTATCGTTATGAGCTAGAGTCTCTGCCCCAGCTGAATAAGGTACCAGGAGAGGCTATAGTGATCCAGAAGATGACCAACCTGAACAACTGCACTTATTATGCATCTTTCTACTTTGGATCCTATGGACACAACGTGGTGGTGGAGTCTGCTCTGAATTCTCATTTAGTAAGAGACTTTGGGATTGTGATTTCTATAGGAGAGTGAGGGATGTGATTATGATTGGTTGTTTGAAGAAATATGGCGAAATTGTGACCTGGATTCAAGCTTGCAAATTTAGTGAAAGAGAGATACAGTGTTATTTCGATACAAATTCCATAATACACTCGTCTTTTTGTGCCTAATTCATAAATGGATTTCAGTTCCTTGACTGATTCTAACTCGTAGGATTGTATGGAGAACTGAACAGAATTGAAGTTAAAAGGAACCATGAACGTTCCATCGAGTTTGTATCGAGATAACACTGTTTTACGTGTTTTCAAGAAGAAATAGTCAGTGATGCGTTAACAACACGAAGCTTCACAGATGATTGCTCATCTGTATATTAGTCGTTCGGAACGTAGCTAAACTTCGGTGATCTAATGGGAACCGGTGTTTTTCTCTGTGTTACTGTCGTTAACGCATCAGATCACTGATGAAATCATCTTGAACACAGATTTTGTATCTCCCTAATCAAAAAGTATGATGAAAGTCATTAATTTGTTCTTAAAGAGTTCATAGGACCTTGAATGACCTTAAATGACCTTCATTGACCTTGGATAACCTTTAGTAAAATAGTGAATCTAGTAATTGTTTCTGGTATTTTTTAATATCATACTTATTCTATTTTTCTCTCTTGCAGGAGAGCTCGTCTAGTCACATCTTCGTGTCTGACGTGCAGTTCGTGTCATCGATGACGAGGGTCGGTACTCTGGGATCAGACAAGATGAATAATCTAAAGGCCATGTCGCAATACATCAGTTTAACCCTACGGGACATTCGAGCCGCAAAACGAGAATTAGCTGAGATCCCTACAGCATCGAGAACCGCTATACTGGCTAACTCAGATGTAGATAGAATCTTTACGGGGAAATAAACCGCGCTTCGATTACTCTTTTAAGAACCCATCGTGAAACTAAAGACCTACCCTTAATTAAACATAAATTAACATAAATACAATCGTTTGTATAAAGAACACTGTTTGCATCTTAATAAAAAATAAACTGAGGACCCCATTTCACAATGAACTTAATTTCCTACTTAATACTGAGTTACGTAATTTTACCCCTGAAGGAATATGCACCTTAAATTTAGCAAAGATTTCATGAAACAAAATCTTTCTTCGTGGTAAAGTAGAATAGAGTCTTATTAGATAAATTTCTTTTTATTTAAATTACGGATACATTAAATTATATATCTACGGTGACCCACACGTTCATCTACGCACAGAATATCGTGTGTATGTGAACGTACGCACTCATAATTCATAGTTCAGCGATCATTATGTTTAAAGTCGATTGACGAATTTATTAAAAAAAAAAGAAATTCATACCTTTAGCGTGTAATTCATGACCACCCTCGTGTATGTTCTCTTTTTTTCATTATTTTTGAATCGCGACTCTGCTTCAAGGAACAAAGCGAATTCTACCCTCGTGACTAAAGCTTACATCTAAGTGTGCAGATTGCAAACGGCCCTCGTAAAAGTTCGTGCCTCGACACTCACGATAATTGTCATAAAATCGCAGGAACGCTCTCTCCAGCGTTCGAATTCGATTCCCTCGAACCAGGACACTATGGGAATGTAATTTCGCGCCCTGACGCAAGAAATGCAACTTGGTACGAGTCGTATATTATCGCCATGTGGAATGGATAACGTAAAGGAATATTCAGCGTGATTAACGTTAAGTGGAACAATTCAAGGAAACGTTTAACGTGTCCTGTTTCATTGAGAAACGTGTATGTCTTTCTTTATGCTTGGGAATGCTCGAAGCAGTATCGGTGGATTGCACGTTCATCCAATTCTCCCTACACTTAATTCTTTAATCGTTATGCTTCAGCAATTAGCTAAGTATTTTGTCTTAATTTAATTGAGACATAATTAAACGTAGACTCCGTTTGGCAACGTAGTGTAATCCTTCCTCCTAGAGCTCTCAGAATTTCTAAATATTCAGAGTAACTTGATTCCTTGAATACATCGGCTGATCAGAGAGAGCTGGACACTTGTGCACCCTAAGTACTCCAGTACTCGAGTTCTCTCGTATTAATTATCCTCTTGATCTTTTCATTGTACTCGGACGATACAATCCTTAGAACTACGACTCAAATAGTAGAGCACTTAGTTCAATATCCTAATACAAATTTAACTCGACTCAAATTACTCGATCCTATATTCAAAACAATCTTTTTTCCCCCACGTATTTTTCCTAATTTCTCGAATACCTACTAACACAGTGCACATTTACCAAAACAGTATAACATATAAAATTTCCTCTAAAAACAACGTTTAACGTAAATTCAGTCGATCGTTTCCCGCCTCTCCATTCAAAGTAACTCACACTTGGGGGCTAAATGCACCTCGTTCAAGAAACACACACACGTACACGTTAGAGAGCCGTGCGTGTACGATCAAGAGGAACCAGCGTCGTTTTACCCGCGGAAGGTATGAAGAAAGCAATCTGCGACGTGTTTCGTTCGCGAGCTGACATCGTTAAATGCGTAAGTACGTTCCTTTCTTTATCGATCGTTAAATACATATTAGGTAAACATCCAATTACGATTGCGCACCGATATTAATAATGGCACGATTACAATGATCTTTGTGCGTTGATTTCGTATCGCTGCTTCTTCGAATGACATTTTAACGATTAAACGATTACGAATGACTGATATTGGTACTCAGAAGAGCCCGGTAACACGCACATTTATTGTTAAACAATTCGTTTCCGTTTTCTTTTTCATTCACTATTGGCAATCACCAACACATTCAAACGTGGATTTAAAAAATGCTAGAATTTAATTACGTTCGAGTTTAAAACTGTTCGCCTGTATATAGTACCAATGAACAGTAAAAGTGTTATTAGAAAAAGATCCAAAGACGAACATGCAAGTGTAAAAACCTTGCTAGTAATTGCTCATTTTCCTGATAATTAAATGCATCTGTATGTTTCGATATCTCTTTTACGTATTTTCAATTGATTGATTAAGGATATTGTCATTGTAAAGTTATGACAATATTTCACGCTCACAGTATCAAATACGTGTATACATCTCAAGTATATATAATATATGATTTAAGAATGTAAATATAGTGTATATGTATATAATATAATCGACAATTTGAAAGCCACGTATATCCTGTATACGCTAGTTAGTTTCGTTTGACGTTAAGCTTCCGGTATCGACCTTAACGAGATAGAAATTCGGCCGACTATTCGATAGAAGTCGTTAATTAATGTGTATCCAGTACGTGAACAAGTGGATCCAAATACCTCGATCCTCCATTGACTATTCTCCCGTACGTCAATCATTGACAGAGAGTTGTTACAAAATCGATATTTATACAAATCTAAAGTCACGTCACGAATGTGGGAGACCGAGACAAGGATATGATTGTGGAAACTTTGGAGAAGGAGAATCCCATATCGCTCAACACCTGCACAATCGACGATCTATAGTACATTTCACAAGCTTGGCTGGTCATGGACGTTTAGGGGATACCCCCACTATTTCCGTGTATCAGAGTCACGTGACTCTGTGCAGCAAATGACGGGGTTTCGTGACTCAGAAGGCGGAGCTTAATTTCCCCCACCACGTCAATCGCTGTTCAGGGAACGCCCACATTGATTCGAACTTGTGAGCTATACTGTAGAAAGAAACGTTTCTTTAAGATCCATCGAGTCTCACTCATTCTTCTATGATCCTTACTCGAAGCTCGCTAGCAAGACCTACGCGGGGCGTTGCCTAATATCCTAAACCATGCACGCAGAGTGTTCGGCTACAGGTGGGAGAAAATTTAAGAGGTGGGATTTCTAGCAGTCAAGTGAGAGAGAAATTAAGAAAAACGAAATTGCATTTGAGCTTTCGTTTCTTAGTTAATAAGTAATCCAAGAAACCAGTGGCGATTTTAGCTACTTGCCTCATACCTTCAGTGAAACTTTCTAATACTCGAACCAGACAATGACTCTTTCATAGCCTAACTCTTGCCATAAGGTGTTACCCAATCAGCCTAGTCTCAATCAAATTTCCCCATTTTTACTTTCTTCAATATCAAAAAAATTCTCAATCACATTATTCCAAATTCTTATCTCACTCGACATCTAAAATCACCTCTAAAATTTTCTCCCACCTGTAGCCGAACAGCCTGTATATTTCAAACCTTCGATAAGATTACGTCTTATCGAGAAACATCTACTAAAGCCGAGGATACCGTCATCCGTTTCCTCTTAGGAAGTCCCTTCCTTCTCCCTCTTTCTCTCTCTCTCTCTCTGTTCTCTCATAGAGAATCTTTCATTTTGGAAAACAAGCTACCCTAACCTAGGTATATATACAATTATTACGTTCGCAAAAGAGACGCGGTGCGCCGCGGCGCGAACCGCGGCTCAGTCGACAGTTCTCGCGCACAACGGTGACGGGACGCGGTTACGAGGATGGCGCGACATTATTGGCCGTTGTTCACGTTGTTCTGTTGCTTCACAGAGTCCATATTCGGGATGTAGTCCATCGCCATCAGGCAGGCGAACACCGTCATCACCATCTTCGGTTTCACCTCGGTTATGTCCTCTGGTAGCGCGTACACGCGCGCGCCGCATTTCCGGGCCAAGGATATCGCGTACTTCGCGTTGTCCAGGTTCTCCTACAAACACCAAGCGGCAGTCATCGATTAGTCACGCTGACGGGACGATCGATTGCGCGAAAACAGAAAGTTTCTCCGATACGATCTCCCGATGCCCATCGACCCGGCTGCTAATTTTGATTCGCGAGCAACGTCCGCTGTTGAAGCTGTTGACGAATGATAATGATTGGGACTGTGATTGGTATCTGGGAGCTGGTCGAGGTGACATCGATCGGTGTTGGTTAAGAGGGTCTTCGGTATTCCTGGAGATTCGATAGGTGTGCTGGAAAAGAGTTGAGTAGGCTCTGGGTTGAATATCTTCTTCAGGATATTTTTGTGTTTCTTGAGCTTCGTGGGATGTAGAGAGAGGTTCAAATGTTGGTGAATGTGAGTTAGAGTTTTGGAGTATTTGAGGTGTTAGAGGTGCATGTGTGAGTGAGAGGTGCATATTGAAAGTATCAGAAATAAAAAATGTGACTCTCCAAGAAAAAAAAGGATCCATCATGAATACATGTCCTACTTCGAATCTCAAAATATCTAAAAATTGACTTGACCCAAAACGAAGAAAATAGTATCACGATATCAGTAAGACAAACCTAATTTTCCAGTTCCTAAACGAGTACCACACTAAATCCCCAGGGGGACATTTACGACGCCGTAACCCGAAAAGCAATAAAACTCTAGAAAATTCAGCAGACGGAACCATTGCAACGACTTCACTTCCAAGGATTCAGAAATCAGTGACCCGATCTTTCAGAGACCGCCTCCAAATACCTCCAATAATCTCACCTCTTCGGTGCCTCCCTCCTTAACGAGGTCATAGTTCACTGTTCCTGGTTTGATGGCGTCGATCAAATCGATCACCACCTTCCCATCCGATATCGAGGAGTCCTGGAAGCCCTTGATACTGCTGCTCTTCCCTGCCCCCTGCAGCTTCGAATTCACCCACTGAACGATTTCCTTTTCCACTAGAGTGCTGCCCTGCGTGCCTGCTAACGAAGTCAAAATAGACAACGTGTATGACCTCATCAATTGCCAGATCAGTGCCAATGTCAACGTAGCATTTCCATCGTTGATATCCTGACCCGCGATGCCAACCAAAGAGAAGTTCATAGTTTTCCCTAGTTCGACTACATAATTACAGTTCTCGAGTTTCTCCATAAACTTCCTAAGCTTAGTGAACTTTTTGTGCACTCTGTTCCAGTTCACGGTGCCTGGTTTGATGATGTCGTAAAGCTGGAAGATCACCAGGCCGTCTGCCAGGTCTGAGTACAACCAATTAACATAGGGTACCACTCCCATCGAGTTCATCCAGTTTCGATAGGTCTTCTCCTCTCTGGTCTCTTCCAGCGACTCCAGTCCCTCGATGTTGCTCTCAGGTTTGTCGAGGCCTGGGTAATTGTTGAACATGTTCGCGACGAAGGCAAGGTTCAGCTTGTAGATGCCATTAACCACGTCACTGGGCGTCACGAAGCTGCGACAGCCTAATTTGGCTGCCTGCTGCAACATAATTTCCGCTCGAGAGGTGTGGTTGGGCTCCATTAGTGCTTCTAGAGTCACTCCAGCGCTATTCGGTGCGATTTGTTTGATTAGATAGGTGTAGATCTCGGAGTCAGTGATATCTGACTGGAAGTTGTTGCAGCGTCGAGCGATGCCAGCGTTCTCCAAGTGGTGGTTCACCCATCTCAATAGAATCGACTCTGGGGATAGTTTCAAGAGGTCTTCGATGCGTTCGCCGTCTTGCAAAAGCGTGGCCAAGCCAGGACAGTTCTCTAGAGTAATCTGGTTGAAGAGACCGATGCGGATGATCTGCCAGAGGAGACCGAGGACCAGGTGAGGGGATCCTTTCGTGAGGTCGTGAGCGTCGATGTTCACTATGTTACAACCGATTGCTTGAGCTGAGGACAAGGCTAAGGTCAAGTTCTCGTGTTTCTTGTACAGGGTTAGATTCTTCTTGTTGATTGTTCGTTCGTCGATTGTGTCTGGGCAAGAGTGATTGATTATTTTACTGAAATCGAAAAATGAAACAATTAGGGACATTTATATTTAAGACAACCCTTTGTGGTTCTACGTTGGCAATTCACTGTAATACCAATTTTCTGTTGCACAACTGTACAGGAAAAGAGGTTCAGTAAAAAAAAGAATTTGACCACAAAGAGTTTACAGTTCATAGATAAGGGTATTTAGTTTAGGATTACGTGCATAGATTGTAATTAACTGTATTGCATTACTTTATCTAGTAATGCAAATTTTTCTACAGTTACTCAAAAAATATTTTTTGCTCAACTCCGAAAGTTCCTAAAACTACCAGAAGATAAAATCAGATGCATACCAAAGAAGAATTCCATCCTTGACCTTCTCATACAGCAACTTTCCTTCTGGGTCGATGGGCAGCAGGTGTTTCAGATCAGGATCATGTGACAGATTGGTGTTGATCCAATCGCTGAACGCAAGCTGTTCCTCGAGTCTGACCGAATGCGTGGTCCCTTCGCTGGATGCTTCGGAAATTCCTCCCAAGGTCTCGAGATTCTCCTTCTTCGACACCACATGCTTGAACGTGGATCCCAGTTCGTTGGCCTTCAGCTCTTTACACAGCTTCTCGAACTCCTCGAAGGACAGTCGCCCCTTGTGCTCAGATCTCTGCTTGTCGTCGTACTCCTCGATCATCTGACGTACCTTGTAGCCAGGCATTTTGAAGCCACAGATGTCCAGGGCGCTGCGCAGCTCTGTGAGGTTGATGAAACCGTCCCCATTCTCATCGATCTGTCAAACAGAGCCGCCTTCAGAACATTGTCTTCTATTCTTGTGTGGGAATGGGAGTCAAGGCCTTCTGTTCAGGAGTTTCAGGATCCAGGATCTTGCAGAGATTCAGGATTTGGAATCTTCGAGTCTCTTGAGAATTTTAGGTCTTTGGAATTTCATGTTTCTTGGAGCTTGGATCTTGGGAACTTCAGGTCTAGGTGTCTTCAGGTAGTTAATTTTGTTGCACGTGCAAAAGAAGATTAAAGATTAGTTCTTATCGCTAGGGTGTGTGCCCCTTCGAACGAGCGATATCTAGGTTGAGTCAAATAGAAGCGAGCCAGATTTCAAGAATTCACTCACTACCATTAGCCGGCGCACTATTTCCACGCGAACAATAGACTTAAGTCATCGGGGATAGTCATACACGGCGCTTCTTAAAAAACTGCATCGGGGTTAATCGACAGTTCTTTATGCCGGCTCGCGGGAAACCGTATTACGGTCGACTAATTAGCATCTGGATCTTGGCAGCGAACTGTTCTCCAACTTAATCACGAATCACCGACTCCTTTCTGTTCTCCTCGAATCACTGACCCTTCCTCTACCATCGCAGCGCGTCGCACGAGCAAATTGAGATTTCTAATCTAGCAGAAGTGACACTTGACGAACGTGACTCAATCCTAATGCCAAATTCAGTGAGTGTGCCATGTAATCGGGCCGATTGGACGATTGTTAAAGCCCCGCTCGTTAGTTTCTCTCTGTCAATGGCAGGATCGGCGTTCGCTTTGTTTTTCACGCCCAACGATTAATCTATTCTGCCAGAGTCAAGTGGCTTACGTAAAAGGCATGTCGGGACCGATGGAAATTCAGAGTACTTACTAAACAAAGGAAATAAGAGAAGTCCTCGAAGTACTCCTCCAGAACGTCCCACCTTCGCATCTGTCGGATTTCCATGACGAAGGAAAAAGGGGCAAGAGATGAGGGCGGTACCTTTGAGCGGAGCTCGAAAAACGATCAGACTCCGAGAAAATGCAGCGCGAGACTGGTGCCTTGCATTCGACGCGCGTTATCAATGTGTTATCAGGCGTGTTCGATAAACGCGACCGATTGAAAAAGAAAGAAATTTGCGGTGATTAATTTTTATCGGAATAACATGATAGGTAATGTCGATAGCGTTTATGTGATCGATTAGATTTTAATTATCCTCATTGGTTTCGATTTTTGAAATGGAGATAGTTAATAGAGGTACAGGATCAAAATTATGATAGTTTTTTGTGTTACTAAAGACAAAATGTTTGTTAGTTTGTAACAAATGAAAATTGCACCTAAAAAGTACAGTAATGTTGCGGACGAGAGCCGCTCTCGGGTCTGGTCGCGACTCTCGTCCGCGACTGGTAGTCGATTCGGCTTCCTTTGCTCTCGGTCGCCGAGATAATTGGTACACGACCGGAGAAGCAAAAAAAAGGGTCTCGCTCGAGCTCGATGCCCGAAATCAATGACGTCAGAAAAGACAAGGATAGCATTAGGGATTTAATAGGAAAAATTGAAGTTCCTTATTTGCAAACAGATTTTCACGCAAGTAACACCAATCGATTCCTTGTGCTCTCCCGATAAAAATGATATCAAATACGACATGATTCCTATTATTTATAATAAAGATATTTAAATAATAAAGGTTGGAACCCTGCGACGGTTACGGAGAATCGTCAAAGTTACTTTTCTATCAGTTCTTTACGAGCTAAAAATGACATAAACAGAATTTATGTATATTATATTTAATCGATGTCGGAAAGAAGATATTAAAAATAAAAAAATAAAAATTTCTAAACATTTAAAACAGAACTTATATACATACTTTTTGTATTACGCTTTCATTTTCTTAATAGTTTCAGTCATTAAATAATGAAACACAAAAATATGAGGGAATAATAGGGAGTTAGCCCTACGACGAGAGCCGCGCTCGTCGAATCGACTACCACTCACGGACGAGAGTCGCGCTCGGGTCTAGTCGTGCCTTAGAATCGACTACCACTCACGGACGAGAGTCGCGCCCGGGTCTGTTTACGAGCATGACCTTTCGTTCTACAAACCAAGTTTTATGTATCTTTGTTAAAAATAATCGGAATCATGTCGTGTTTGACATCATTTTAATTGGGAGAGCATAAGGAATCGATTGGTGTTACTTGCGTGAAAATCCGTTTGCGAATAAGAAACTTCAATTTTTCCTATTTAAATCCCTAATGCTATCGTTGTTTTTTATGACATCCTTGTTCTCGGGCGTCGAGCTCGAACGCGATGGTTCCAAGAATTGGTTTCTCGGCGGCATGTATCAAACGAGGTAGTGGGGATAAACCGCGGCTCTCGTCCGTGT
The DNA here is from genome assembly GCF_051401765.1 of Calliopsis andreniformis. NCBI lineage: Eukaryota > Metazoa > Arthropoda > Insecta > Hymenoptera > Andrenidae > Calliopsis > Calliopsis andreniformis. Next base: position 18,974,848 of record NC_135067.1, on the reverse strand, counting down.
AGACGAAACGGCTCTCGTCCGCAACATTACTGTAACTTCTATAATTTTGTAACGTAACGCAACGAATAACTCCTCCCTTTTTACTAGAAATATTATCGCAGTATCGACGTAACGAGTTGCTATAGAAACCCTGGGAACGAGAATATTTATAATTCAATGAAAAGCAAATATGTAACAGGTGGAGTGGAATGGTTGGAAACCAATTCCGTAATATTCTCCGCAATTTCGAAATCACTGATCAGAGGTACAGGGATTAAATTTTGCAAAGCCGTTAATTGGTCGAAGACACGGTCAAACGATTAACACGACTCTGTGGTCTTTATTGCAGACAATTACTTAGCAAACGTTACGAGCTGAATTGCCGTGCAACAAAACAATTTCGCGTCCAGCGACAATGATAATTCAGAGAAAGAATTCTGAGCTCGGGCAAGCAGCCAACGAGCAAACAAGAAGATATTGATCGTGAGTGAGACCATTCACGTCTTCGCGACGAATGAATGGGTAAAACGGTTATCTAGCTCCTGCCTAAACGAGTCTGGCGCTAAATAGTGAACGTGCTAGATTAAAGATATGAGGGTTCGTATCGTCGATGACTTAATCTCGCGATATTGCGCTCGAAACAACGAGAGGTTGGCTTGGAGCACGTTGACCCAGCGAAATGCAGCACCACTTCGATCGTGGGTAATTTGTAACCGGGTCAACGTTAACGCACCTTTCCACCCGCCATTTATACCTCGCTGTGCATATCAAAAATAAATTTCATTTCCCAAACTTCATTCGAGCCTACCGTTTACTGTTAGTAAATTTTCTGTAATGTAAATATGAATTAATAGACGGGTCGATAAATACGTGTTGATTCAGAATCTCATTAAACTGCTATAATGATATAGGTAATTTCATACGAAAATTTTCAAAGTTCAAAAATGTTCAAATTTTCAAATTTTCAAAATGTTAAGTATTCAAATTTCAAATATTCAAATTTTTAAATATTCAAATTTTCAAATATTCAAATATTCAAATTTTCAAATTTTAAAAACTTTCTCACCTTTCACAACTCCCCACAGCTGAAATAAAAATCTCGAACGCTCGATCTCCGCCTTGATCGACCCAGATCTACGACCATACAGAAAACACCCTGAAGAAAATCCAAGCTGCTCGTTGAACCAGAGCATGACTTGTTAACTAGAGTCGAGTATTTAAGGACGAGAAAAGCACGCGATGAGGGAGTGGAAAAGTCGGCAAACACTTGTCCAACCCAAGGGAACCGAACAGAGAACAATAAATTACATGCGCGCGCGCAATTGCAATTGCGGTTGCGTAAGTCAAGTTATACATTTACTCAAGCCTGAAACGTTCTCCACGCCTTGGCGACCAGCGGCGTCGTTCTTCGCTTTCTAGGATTCTATGGGCTGCGTCGGTTCGCAGGGAATCGCGGGTGCATCAGTGGAAACGCATTTTTGCATACAAGGCGTGCCGATGCTGGCTGGAATCCGGAAAAGGAGACGCGAGAAGCAACGAGGAGCGAAGTCAATTGCGCGCGAACACGCCTGGCGTTTCGTGCCGAGAAAGCCTCATCTTCCTTTTCCTCTCGGCTGATAATGCTCGATACGCCTAATAAAAGTCTCGGGAAGTTCCCACTGATGGTTGCATATTGCGCTTTGAGCTACTGGAGAAATGCAGGCCAATGCAATTTTCTGGTTGAAGATTGTGGTGTCTTGTTGAGGGGTAATTGTGCAGGGAATCTCTGGGAATTTTTTTTCTATTGTGATATGTAATATTTTAAAGGTTTTGGACATCAACTTATTGTAACTTACACAATTAGTGTCAAATATTAGCATAAATTTTTTTTAACTACTTTTGTGTTCCCACTGAGCATCAAAATTATAGGCCAGATACTTTGAAACACTCTGTATAATAATTGAAATATTCCCGCTCTCTCTAGAAAAAATTAATTAACGAAGTAATTTCTCTTCAGTCTTCAGCCCTTCCTTGCTCCGAGCTCAACTTTCCAATATGAATCATAAAATGTTTCAAGCACAGACAAATCTACTCTATTTTAAAACAAAATTCTCAGAGTGAGAGCTCCCAATGGAAATACCACCTCTATTTAGCCTGGAGAACAACGACTCCTTTACCAGGAACGGTAATTTTCGCAGTCCCCCAAGGGAAGTCCATTTCGTAGGGATAGAAATTCATTTCTAAATGCCTACATACGTGATTAGTACAATTGTACCCGTAAGTATAGAGGTTCTGCTAGGTTTTGTAACAGACACATAGTAACGAGCACAAAAAGGCTGGAAACACTGTGCTCCGTAATAACTTTCTCGACTTTTTCGTGGCTAAAGTACACCGTGATCTCATACACCTGGAATTACAAAGGCACGGTGTGGCAGCCTCGAAAGAGACGAGTGCAACCTTTCCCGAGATCCAAATCTCGACTTATGGCTGCGACTACTCGAGCACTTCGACTCTGAATCGTGGGGAAGAAAGAACTAAGCCCTCAAATGGAAGTCAACATCCTTCGGGCTTCACGGTAGTTCGATATAGCCTAGACAGTTTGAAAGATTGCTTTTATTGCGCCCATTTATATAGGTGGAATACGTGAATGCGAGACGGCTTCACTATCCACAATGACTATTCTATTCAATTACGGAATAGGAAATAGGAACACTTGGAAAGCAAGAAAAACCTAATACTGATTAAAGGAAAGGTGGAAGACATTCGAAAGTAGAAGTTGGTTTCTTAAAAAACTTCAGATGACATGTAATTTCTTATCGAAAGCTATTAAAACCTACTAGAATGTTAACACGACATCTATTGAGGTAGTGCATGTCGGGTTGCTCAGAGGTAGGCGCCCAAGAGGTATATTTTCTAAACCCTCTACTTTTCAAAATTGATTAGAATTCAGGATACATCAGTGTGTTTTTCAAAAGGGATTCACCACTGGTTGGAGGAAGGAACCTATATCCTCTCATTTGCATTAACTTGCAAACCCTCGTATATCAAGCCAGAAAACAGAGAATAACTCACAGCTCTCAAACAATCGACAGAGCCCGCCAACACAAGGATACCGACCCATAAAATATACTCTAGTCTACGTATACTCTATTGCAAAGTACACCGCCTTAGTAGAAGCGCAAGGGTATCGTGTTTTGGGCGTGCTCGGTTCGCTCAAAGTGCTCACGATTTCGCGAGGGGGATCGCGAGCAGAGGTTGCGAAGGCGGCGGGCTAGGGTATTAAGTATCGCTCCGAGGCTTCAGCACGTTCTTCGAGAAGGAATTGCAATAGGTTACTGGACACCCTGTAGACGCGGGAGCTCTGTCGGGGTCAGACTTCTCTCTCCTTCGCTTTTATCCTGAGAACTGGTTTCGCTGGCGTCGCATTGCGCTGGGTCCCCACCCCCTTCAGGGATCCACGCGTGTGTCAGTGCGCCCGTGTGTGGTGGCTCCTCTCCCTTGGAAATCACGATTGAATTACTCGAAGAAAAAGGAGCCGCTGCCGTTAATAGACAATCTGGACTAGAGGCTGCTGCCAGAGGCTAGCGGCTGCTCGTGAAACGAGCAACGATATTGGCCTTAATGCGGCCTAATAACCTCTGTCATTTCTTAATCTACCTCGACGAACGTCGCGGCCAGCCGAAAGCCCTACACGTCGACGAATTTTCTTGGATAAGCGAGATCGAGAGCGAGGCTGTCGATATCGACAGCACTCTGCCCGAGAGGATGCCTTTCGACTGGGCTAACACGATTATTTGGACGATAACAGCGCCGACAAGAAACGTGATGGGGATAAGAGTCGGCGCAAAGTGCTTGAGACGCGTGTTCCAGATTTCGATCGTTGAGTCAACGGGTTTCCTTGATTTCAAGGCGGCGATAGAGGTGACTCGACTACGTCACCGCGAGATTCCACCTACATGAAACACGTGCGAGCCCGGCTGCGAGATCGGCTACACTCGATTACGAACACGTACGTTTCAGGTTCTTCTCTTCTGCTTGGCTTTTTGCTGCATCTCGGGGGAGATGTTCTGCAGAGGGAACATGTACCTAGTGTGTACCAGTCAGGAGTCTCGAGTGTAACAACTGGGACTGTTTACTCATTTGTATTACTGAGGTAACAGGAAAGATCGTGAGCTGGAAGAAAGCATGAAATTTGAGGACAAGAAATGCGTTAGAGAGGAATAATCTAAATGAGATCACAGAATCTGGAAATTATGACTTTCGAAGACCACCGAGTTGGGTAACTTTAATCTGAAGGAGGGGGAAAAGGAAAGTCATTCCTACTAAATCCTAGATGAATTTAATTTTAAACGTTTCAGAATAAATGAAGCAATTAAAACCAACCTCGTGTAAATTAGGAGAAGCAATAATTGCATTAGGAGGATTAAGTGCGCCATAATCAGGTTCATGCAGAAACTACATGGAGTTTACATAGCTTATGTAAATGATGCAATAAGTTTTTGCCTCAAGCACAATGTAGTACTAGATTTTCGTTTCAATTATATAATGCAAACGTGCAAGTAGGTCGTTCCATGAATATTTTACCGTGAAGTGAAATTATTCGTAAGGCACACCTACTAATTGCGGCACCCGATCGTGGATAGGATGACGATAGAATGACGATAGAATGACGATACGATGAGGATGTTGAGAAGCGATTACTCATCGCAACTATTCATTTCGATTTACGCACGAGGTTCTGGAATTTTCGAAACAATTGTTAAACGTTGCCTTATGCTTCCGTGCCGACTTATCGTACTGAGACACAAGATAAAATGCAATTAGACTTAATTAGAATACTGCTGAAGGTTAAGTGCTGGCAGTCATTAATATTGGAAGAGTAGCTTGCATCGAGACGGGAAAACTTCTGTAAAAAACAATATATTTTTTCTACTTCTTAGAATCTTACGAAATTTAAACTTTCAGGATTACCCGAAGTAAGAATACTATTCTATTAATTTTTAGGGAATCTAGAACAGGTTTCAGTCCTTAATGAAATCCTGCAAGCTTTCACAGATCAATGCATCCCTAGCGATACCAAACCCGATGGCTCACTGCACCACCCAATCCAAACAAATGAATCCCATAATCCAAGTACACACTCCATCACCCCAAACATTCCACAAATCCAGCAACTCATCTCCATGCAAATACCAATCACCCTGCTCCACAATCTCAACATTGACCTTCCCACGTGCACCTCCAAGAACCATCACCCAATGACCTTCACCTACCCACGCACTCCAGCCTCCCTAGACGATCTTCCACCGTTCCCCCTATCGACGCTATCGTCATAGAGACGACAGCCAGTCACCAGTGATTACGCACGCGGCAGCGAGAGGAGCGTATCGAGAGCGGTGCTTTAAATGGTGAATCGTCGCGACGAAACAGGAGGTTCGCTGATGGTCGAGTAATTCCGACACGAAACCGTCCGTGTCACAACGCGAAGGCAATTTCCGTGACAAGTCATGGTACTCTGCGTCCAGGCTGGTCACACTTTTTACTCGAGGCCCTGTTCAATTTATATGCGACGGGCGACGCGTTGTCACGCCGGAATAAATTACAGTTGCGGTTTACACACGCTGCTGAAAGCTCGGCGATGATCCCTTAATGGGCGCCAGTCAGAGAAAGAGAGAGAGAGAGTAAAAAGTTCGCCAGTCGCTTTGGAGTTGACTCAAGTGGCGATAATTGAACAGCTTCGAGCGAACTGCTCGAAGAAGAATACGTTAAGAGGGACCAGTTGGCCGCTCGATAGGCCATCGGTTCTGCTTTGCTCCAATTCCACTGATCCTTCGCCTATGAATCGCACGGTGCACCCGACTATTGCCGTAAAGCAAACTTAAACGCTGAGAGAGAGGCTTGTGCAATCACATTTGCGTAACCCATGGTTTCGTGATCCTTTTTTTTTCGATTATTAACTGAGCGTTCCTTGGGAGCTAATGCAAGGGAATTAGTAGGGAATTTGTGGCAGAATGAGAATTTCGCCTGAGAGGATATTGCTTCCGTGATTCAGGAAACTTTCACGAGTAATTGTCTGCTGCGTTAGGTCTGAGTTCTGTGGATTTTGGGATCCTCTGTTTCTTGTGAAATTGAAGATGAATTTATGGTAAAGAAAGTATTGACTTTCGCAGATTTATTGAGGAGTAGAAAGTACAGGCTACATATTTCTGAAACTAATTTAGTTTCTCAAAGATTCATCTCAGCAAACAGTAGAACCAATCATTCTAAAAAATAGAGAAAACAATTGCAATCTGATAACAAGTGAATATTGTTTATTTAATCCTCTCCTAGAAATCAAACAATAAACCAAATTCTAGTCACTAAAGTCAACTTCCCATAATAGAGATGGAGCATAAGCCCAAAATAAAAACATCTCACACGACTGCACTCAATTTCCATTTCCATTTTCCCAAATATTCCATCTCAATTCCAGGGGCAGGCGAATATCCACTAGACGGAGTAACAAAGCTCCATTGAATTTGGAAGAGTGTGAGGGATTAAGGGAGACAATGCCGCATCCCAGGCTACGGAAGCTGCGCCTGGTGCAACGCGAGCTACTCGATGCATCCTGCCGCAGTCGCGACTGGTTCCACGGGTTCAAGCGACTGCTCCATGTCACCGCGGAATCGCGCGTCGTTATATAACGTTCCAGCATCCAGGGAGCATCGATCGATCTTTCCCTCGATTACTGTCGCGAGACACGACTCCGTGAAGTATCATTCCCTCTTCGCGACTCGTACTTCTGGTCGGTCGTGTTACGCACACGCCACTCGGTTCACGCGTGATTTGATTTACAACGCGAGCGAAAGTGAGACTCGACGCGATCAAGGTTAACGATACGGATCAATTACTAGCTGTAATTAATTGCCATGGATGGAATCGCGAATGGTTCGCGAGGAACGCCAAGCGTTCCACTTGTCTTTTTCCTGTGTCATCGTTGGCTGCGTTTCTGCGATCCCCGATGTAATTAAGGGACTCGGAGGAAACGACTCTTGTCAATCTTTTTCTCCATACAGCAAAAAGAAGCTCTAGGATCTTTAATTGTTGTTCAACACAGTAAAACTTTTTTTAACAAAATATTGGGTCAATGGATAAGTTCGTACTGCGCCACTTTTCTCTTTTCTTCTTCATACATCAAAAATATGTTTTTGATGTAAAATCTAAGAAAAACTGTAAAATTTGACAACAGTAGTTCTTGCGTTATGATCCTCTCAATTACATTCATCTTGCTTACTGAACATTGTACAGCAAATTTGGTTACGAGTGTCGCCAGGTAATAAATACTATTCGAAAGTAGAACACCTTGAATCATGACTTGTCGTAGAACTAGTTTCTGCATGGAGGGAAAATGGACCAGGTTGTAGGGTTCGATTTACATTGATGGATTCGAGTGATCTTTCTGTTTAAAGTGTGAAGTTGGACGCCTTGTTAGGAGATAATTGAACGATACTATTGGTGATGACTAATCTCGGGGTTCATAGAGATTGAGGATTGAGCTCGTAGTCTTTCGTAATCCGTAGTTAAATCCCTTCTAAGATACTGGATTGCTTCTCTTATTTCAAAGCTGGTGCGTCAGGTTCCAATAGAATCTAAATACGATATCAAGTGACTGCCAACTTGACAGTTAAATGCTAGAGGAGTCCCCAGGCTACTCCAGAAGGTCCATAAAAGAGTTCAACCTGAGAAAATAGTATTCTATGAAGAAGTAGTCGGGATAAGAGCAATCTTATTGCACACGTTGTCTCCAAAACGCTATCACAAAATAAAGATAAGTAGACCTTAAAAAAACACTTCCCAAATTTTCGAAAAAGACTTCATATCCCAACACCCCAAACTCGTCCCTCCTGTCCACATGTTCCTCCCTCCCTTCCACAATTATCAAACAAACCCACTGTCACGAAGTAGAAGAGGTGCCCCTGCCTCAAAGCAGGGTTAAATTACCAGCGACACGACACGTTAGCGTTCCACGACGCATCTCTCTATCTGATGTTTCGCTTGGCATTCGAATTGCGCAAAACGTCGCGTTAATTGTCGGCGTATAATTAAGCCCCAGAGCGGACAAACAGCTGCGGGAAGGGGGCTGTTTCAATAGGTGGAAACACAATCTGGATGCTGAAACGGAATCGTCGGCTGGTTGCGATTGTGCGTCGCGTGGTCGTGAATGAATGCTGGTCGAGCAACTGGGTTTATGTTTAGAGGCGTATGCACCGTATAAGGAGGTCCTCCGCGCGTCGAGCAATGAAATAAAATCAGAGGTGATCGCACTTGGAAGAATGCGAGCTTGACTCACCGTCACCGATCTCCCTTCGGTCGGATGGTAAGCGGAGAATCGCACGTGGTTCGTGTGCACGCTGATGATTTTCGTCGGGCCACAGATCTCGAAATGCGTGGTCGACAATACTCTTATTGTTGCTGAGATTAACTTTTGTGGGATGATAAATGACGATCGGTATTGAAAGAGAAGATATGTTGGCGATATTAGTGGAGAGAGAAGGTATTGTGGTTTGGTTGAGAAATGAGTTGAAGCCTTCCCTTATTTAGTGATCACGAGGGGATCTGGTTGATGAACGTACAACGAGGGATTACAGTATAGTTTGCATTTGAGTATTGGAACACTTGAGAATTTCATGCGTTTATAGATCTACGAGGGTATGGTATTATTGTATTACTTTGACCTAACTTGAAAATATGTACTTTAGAATTTGTGAATGTGAACCATCAAGTTGCTCAAGAGTCGTCCTTTTGATAAGCAAATTTATTCAATTCAATTATACTCGAAGAACAAACTATGTAGACAGTTCAGAGTAAACTGATGATACAGCTATCGTGATAAAGATTGAAGTTTGCGAAGAGCGACGCAGAAGTTGATTCCTCGAAGGCAGAGCTGCTATAAGTTTTCCAAACAAGGCGGCAGCGCAAGCCAACTTCTCATAAGAGGTCAACAAGTAGTTGATGAGAGAATCAGAGCAGGAGAGATCCGATTGCAAACACTAGACCAAGCTCGCCCCGATCGATCGTGGAAATTAAAATAAATGAGTCAGAGTGTGCTGACGATAGGTCGAGAGTTCTGATGATGCATGATTCATATTCCATGTGCTGGCTCAGGGGATCCGAGATAAATCCATCTCGCTCATTTTCATAATTAAGATCTATTTTTAACGTTATCTATCTCGGCTTCCCGCTCAGACTGGCTGGAGGTCACCCATTCGATATAGTGTCGTGTCAAAAAAGTATTTCAATTAGCGATAACAAAATGAACATGTAGATACTAAAAATCCTTTTAGTTTCTAACTCGGCCCACATCAGGAATCTCGGTACTTCAATTACTTGCGATAAGTGATAAACAATCAATCACTAAATTATCGTGTACAACTCGATGGCGATAAAAGGTAGTGTACATTGGAAATTGAAAGACCAGATGTGCGTTAAACGATCTATCTACCACAATTGCTATAAACAACTATGCTAGTAATTATAGGAGGTAAAGCGTTATGCAGAAACTGCTATCGGAAAGTAGATACGAGTTCCGTTAATTTAAACGAGTTTCTCGATGGATCTCGTTTCCTGTGGTCATCTACGATTCCTCCGCAATGTTTCTCACTCTTCATTTTCTTCCCCTGGAAACCACAGCGGGAAAAACAATTCTTCAAGACGAGAGAATCATTGACGAGCCTCCGTGACTTTCACGTCAGAACAACACACAGTGTCTTCGGCACGACACTGTACTTATACACCCTCTGTTGACTCAGCTGATGAGATCTTTTTCTTAATAGAGAGGCACATGCAATCACGAGTTTATGTTTGAAAATTTTAATACTCGAATTCTCACAAATCTCGAACTTTAAGTGTTTAAAATCTGAAAGTTCAAAGATTTGAAAATTCGAATATTTAAAAATTCAAAAATTTGAAAATTTAAAAATTTGAAAATTTAAAAATTTGAAAATTCAAAAATTTGAAAATTCAAAAATTTGAAAATTCAAAAATTCACAAACTTTAAAATCTAAAATTTTTAATACTTCTCGAAAAAAATTCGCCGCCAATTCGAATCGAAATAACCGCGTTTCCTCTTCCGACTTTGGCAGCTCTGATAATTATCACGAGGAAATGGTAAAATCACCGGATGGCGGGCACCGCAGCTCGCCGACAAGGAAAATTCCCATAGATACAGCTACTGTGCCTTCAGGATTATTTCTTCTTGGCTTCTTCGAACTCGACGCAGCCAGGAATCCAGAAGAGGCACTTCTTGCTCCATTGTTCCAACGATTCTTGTATTAATTAAGAAGGATGCGATGCGCCGCCATCGAGGAATTTACATTGAGAACCGTACGCGGGCTAGGAGGATTAACGGTTCCGTGGACATTCCATGGGAGCATATTTTTAGCGGATGGGAGTATCGGACCACCGATCAGCTAACTTTCAGGTAACAAAAAAGTTTAATCCTATACACGTGTGACTAGATTTTTAGAACACCGTGGAATATTTTGAAAATTTGTGGAAGTCATTGAGAACTATTGCAAATTAAAATTAATTAACTATCCTAGTAACAATAGATAATTCTACGTAGCATGGAATCTAGCTATGTATCAACAATTTATCCCACAGAAAACACCTTCCACAAAACAACCCAAAAAAGGATCTCACAAGACTAAATGATCCCACGCTCCAAATTGAACACGCCATAAATGGCAACACTAACAAGTGATCACAGCGATATACGGAAGAATAAATCCATAAGACCCAAGGAAACGTCATTGTTACCGCCGCCGCGTCGCTGCAACTGAAAAATTCTCGATTCATTAAGGATATCTACTCAAACTGACTCGACTTATCCAGCGAATGGAGTTATTAACGCCAGCTTAATTGCGATTCATATTACTGATCGTCCTTCGGACATCGCGTTTCGATTAGCGAAGCTCCTTAGCGAAACTCAAAACCGCCATCGACAGATTGGAGTGTCACGCGACACTGTTCACGTCCTCGCGGATTGGTAACCCGACCAAACTTTATTAACCCCATAGGGCTAGGCACCGTAAGAAGATATATCCGCTGTCTGACTCATCAATTCCCAGATACCTTATTTATCCATAAGGCGCATTAAGGGACGGTCGCGCTCAAGTACCCTGATACCTTATCACAACCTTGCAGGCAACAGGGTTTAACAGCCGTGTTGTTGCATCGAAATTATGATTTGAAACGCTAACGAAACTATGGAAGGTGTGGTCACTGACGTGCTGCCTGTCTGTCGCCTTTCACTGAAAGCAAAACTGATGTCGAAGGTGATTTTTTGTGAATATGTTTTTGTTTAGCGATGAAGTGGAGACCTGGTTGCAGAGAATGTGAGAACGAGTAACTTTGATAGTGATTAGAGGTATACTTATTAAATATGTAGTACAGAGTACATAATCGGGTTCTAGAGTTGGCTTTTTAAGTGCCATTAGTATTCAAGTGGAGGTTTTGCTTCAGGACTAAAGATAAAATTACCTCGTATCTGCTAAATTATTATCTTTCATAAAACTCAATGTACATTTGGAAGGCAAGTTTATTAGAAATTACGTAGAAACTTCAGAGAATCTTAAGATGGACAGGAAATCCGTGCTGATGTGAGGGTCTTTAAGTGACACGGGATGGACATCCCTTCTCGGATATACAGACTGTTTTAAAAATTCAACACTCGATAGCAGTAAAACATGCTTGTGTAAACATGATTTACTCGACCTTCACTGGAACTTAGAGACATTTCCATTTATCTAGTTGTACTTTTAATACACATAAGATATAGCGTAGACTTACTCATTGATTTTACTACTGATATTACTGGAGAATTATAAATGTCTTTTAAACGCGATTGCAATCTAGATCTTATTAACGCTAAAACTGTTAGTGATTAACGAGTAAAAGAACTTAAGGTGAAAAGTAGGTACTAATTATTTTGATTGCTTCGATCGTTTTAGCGCTAATTGATTCTACGTGCTCTGTGTACCTTAAAGACAGACCACAAATAATGAAAGACCCTGTATATACTTCCTGTGAGCCCCAGCAATTGGTATTCCTCCTAAGTTCTCTGCAAAACGATGTTCCCAGTATTCGACCCACCCACTGGAGAAAACTTTCGCGTCAGAAATCAATTTTACCGAATATACATTTACTATCAACTTTCAAATTTACTTGTAGATATTGGGAGCAATATTTATTTTCTCCACCTTAGATCCATATAGTGTACATATTAAAAAGAAATTTATTCGACAAAAAAATCCTTTCCCATGTGCTTGCATTATGATCCAAGATCTACATCAAAGAAATTAATAACCATTTATTTCCTTCGATCATTGATTCTTCATTTAATGGTTAATGAGCCGGCCTGTAATTTATTCATGAGAATCTGCTGGCAAATTGAATCGACCGAAGCGGACGCTATGTTTGATCCATTCGCTCCGTCGAAGGAAGTTGGTTTCGTCGCGTGTTATCGTGGCGCTCTTGGATGTCTGAAAGCTTGCCCCAGGAAGGATTAATTATAAATACAGACAGTAATAAGGAGCTAAGCGTGGGAACCGAAGCGGCAAAAGACGCGTGTAGACACACTGCTTCTGTAAACACCAGTGCATGTGCAACATGCACTTATGTGAGAAACGAGCCTGGGGAACGCGTTTTCCGATAATATAGGAGACGAATTGCCAACACGCGACCTTTTTTATATCCTGCGGGCCTCGAAGGCTTATCCACTTCCCCATGAGCACCCATATCAGTATGGCGTCGCTACAGGGAATGTAGAACCCCTAACAGTGACTCTGATATAAGATAATTGACACTATCATAGAATGTACGAAGTTAAACAAAAGCCTATGGAAGCTAAAGAGCAACGATGAGTCTTGCTGACGTTAGATAATCTCGATTATTCATTCCCTCAAAGCTGCACCAATCAGAAACAAAAAGCATCGAATGGCTTATCTATAAAGGAAGCTAGATCAAACTTGAATATTATTGTTCCTAAGAGAGAAACAAAAATCAAATGCTCCAGTCATAAAAGAATCACAAAGGCCTATATTGGACTGTAAGCAAAGTCAGAGCGAGATTCATTCGGAGCAACTGAAATGGAAAAATGACTAGTACTAGAGTTGTTCAATCTCTCTGGAACCTGTATCGGTACATTTTCTCGCCATAAGAGCCACATTCAAAGGCAAGAAATTCTCGATGAATGGATACGAGCGTATTTTTTCTTGCGGAAACAGGAGGAACATTGTACGCCACGGAAATTGCGGTGAATATGAATGCGAGAGAAATCTCAGCACTGTAACGAATATAAATTGGATCGAATTAAATTTCGCGGGGATGTAAGAACCTGACTGATGAATTATCAAGCTTGGGATCACCCTGGGAGAGTCTTACAGCCTTGTTCAAACTCGCTCAAGGGTATAAGCAGCGAATCACTTTCGATCGCCTGGCTCTACTCTGGAATCACTCTGGATACTATATATTTCAACTTGGAGAGACTTTAAAAGTCGTAAAAATATTTTTATTCCTTGCAAAAAATTTAAACTTTGTAGACGACCCAGTGAAGTTCATAAATTTTGCAAAATTTAAATTGTATTACGAGCGACTTAAAAGAGAAAATGTATCAATCAAAAAGTTACAATGGAACACATGAAACGCTCACAAAGAGTTTAAAGACACCTCACTTTAACTTTCGCCGTTAGAGTAACCATTACGAGTGGTCGTTGGTTACTTTACGGTCTCTTACTTCCGTCCACATACAAGAGTCCCGTGAATAACCACACAGTGGCTCCCCTATCCATCGAATGGACTAACATGTTCTTTGATACGCTCCATTTATATGGAAATTTCAAGGTCCGCAATTATCGTATCGTTTAACGACCGTTATAAACATTTCGGGTGATTCACAATCGAACTTGACGCGCTGTCCACTCGTTCTCGTTTGTACAATTTCCTGCGTGTCTCGTACGCGAGATGGTAGAGAAACAGTGGCTCTCAAACCTTCAGGATTTTGGAATAATATTATCATATACTGAACTCTGCTGCTTCTCGAATAGATATTAAGAAGAGATACTCGATAATTTAGGAAAAATAAATTTTGGTGATCAGGTAAGTTCAGACGACTTTCACCATCAGTAAAGTAACTATTTCTAGTGAGAATACAAGTAAAGAATTAGGGAAGACTAATCCCTAGGATTCCTCTTTATCTAGGTCCCCTTTCCCCTATTACCTTTCTCCAGGACTCTAATCTTTAGTTGGTGTGTAGTTCCTTTCCAAGTTGTGATACGTCAAACTTCAAAGTTAATGCCTTTCCAACAGTATGAAATTATAATATACCGCAAAAAAGATTCAAAAAGTGGAGAATGCATCAGGAAAAATCCAGAACAATACCGAACAATATGCTAGTCGACCTAAGGTGACCGCGTTTCGCAACGATCCGATATTTTTAAGCGACCCGATCGCAGACCATTTGTTATTCCAACGGCGTGCAATTGCATAATAATCGCTCCAAGCCATTATAACAACGTTGAGTAACGATTCAAGCAGAACGCATTGTTGGCTTCGAACGAGCTGCTTAACAGCAATAGCGTGCTTTTGCGGGGGAAAAGGAATTTGGTGTACGATAATGTTTACGACGTTGCATTACGAAACGATGAAGCTCACGACGAGCACTTATCTCGAGCAGCGTTCGAGGAACGAGTACTAAACAACTCGACGACAGATATCCTTGACTTAATTGAGGAAATTAAAAGCTTTCCTTCGCGCGACAGAGTGCAGTAAACAGCCCCTGATACGATGCAAAAGCTATTTAATTATATTAATCAGCTTATCGGAGCAATTCGAGTCAGACAATTGCAAGATGATACGTTTTGGATTGTTGGGGCTTACAGAGGGTTTTGTGACGATGACGCGACTATCCACGTCCGACACAGCGTACAATGTTTCCCTACGCGAACATTCGAGCGCATTTCTGCATTAATTTCATGCTCGCGCAGCTATGAAACAGTTTTGGTATGAACTCGCGATCTCACGGTACCTGAGAAACACTCGATGCATGAAATATAATAACAAATTCTGCGCGCCTTGCGCGGAATACTGCTCGGTTGTTCCATATTAAATGACCCCTCCTAAAAGTCCACGTACACATCAAACTCTCTACACTGCATCTCATTAAATCACTGCGGGTGGAGTTGGAAACTCATCAAGCGAACTTTTACATATGTGACAGTAATAATTTTCTATTTCATAATTAAGGGAGCGAATGAAGTCTACTCTTCCTAATTACAAAAGTGGAGGACCACAGTGTTCTCGAACAAGAACAGAATATAACAGGTGTATGTTGTAAATTCTTATTCCAATCTACCTCGTCAACGAGTACAAAATCCAAATCTAAATTAACTGCATGCAATATCCCCTTTTCCAAAAAAAAGACTAGAATCCTAATCTTCTCAAGGAACCCCACCTTTCTTATCTATCTAATAAAACCGAATTAAGACGAGCCACTCCGTCGATTCCATGCCTGCAGTGCATCCATATCGCCCTTAATACCAGCGCAAATATTTTCGAACAAGTGGATCTCTCTATCCGTGTAAATGGAGCAGCTTCCACGGAATTTCGCCGGCAGGGAGATTAAATGCACAGCGTTTGTTTTCATCCCCGATATGGAGTCGCTGGCAGCGAGTGCAGCCCCAGAAACTCGGCACCCCTGATTGCTTCGAGCGGCGTGTTTTCGTTCCCTACTCGGCCGCGGCGTCGTAACCCGGACCCACCTAAACCCGTGAGCGTTTAATTCCCAGGAACCCAACAGCGTCGATGGTCTATTTTCGCTTCTCTGCAAAGGACCAACGGCACGGAGGCTGGTCGAGAAAAGAACGGCACGTGGCTGCGGTGCCGCGGCGCGCAAGGACGCTTCGGGGGGCTGCGAGAGCACGTGCTCCTTTATTTACGCCGACTCGTTTTACCAACGCGAGTGGAACACAACTGGCCGAACGGAAGCCTTGCGAGACATTGAACCCTTTCCGATGGACGTGTGCCAGGGCTCCTCTAGTGGCTCACTTCCATCGAGGGCCACTTTGGGGACTGCGAATACGTGGCTTTGAATAAAGAAGCGGCGCACTGTGTTCTTTCTATAGGCCCTTGGAATATGCACGAGAGGTGCTTAATTATGGGTACAGTTTTCGGGACCCCAGGTGAAATTATTCAAAACGGGGAATTTTGTATCGGATTGAAGAGTTCAGATTTTGAGAGTTAGAAAAATTAAAAATTTGAAAATTTGAATACTGTTTAGAAATTTGAAAATTTAAAAATTTAAAAATTTGAAAATTTGAAAATGTGAAAATTTAAAAATTTGAAAATTTGAATTATTCTCATTTCAAACGACTTGATAAAATATCTGAATCAGCTTTTCTTGAAACGAACATGTACAGAAATTTCAGAGTACATATTTTAATTTACAGACCCCACCCAGTTTATTAAACGATAAGATTTACAATATAAACTCATTGCAGAAATACGATCGCTAATCAAATCGTCGTCAAATATCCTCGCAATGACGTGAAATTGAAATGGTAACACATGCAACAAGAAAACGTGTGAAATGGTGCATCTTTCGTTTACTGCATCGCCCCTTCCGGAGCAACGCCCCTTTCAACATTGTATCTGACGGGGTGACTCTCAACCCCTAGCACATCGAAGCGACCGTAATGCACACCGACGCGGCCATCATCCCCCAAATACATATTTACATAGCCGAGGGGTGATTCGGATGCGCTAAAAAAAAAAAGCTGCCGGGGCTCGTTTAAAGCCGAAGCGACGCGAGGAATCGCTTGATATCGCGACACACGCAGTCGACGCGCTTTCGAGGATTCGAAATCGTTGCTCCGGATGTCGTTATCTGATCTCTGTCTGGAATTCCGCCTATTACGTGCCGACAAGTGCAAATTTTTTTACCACGTTTCTTTCTATTCCTTTTTTATTTTTTATATCGTTAGGTATCAAATTGTGGAACGAACTGACGAAGCTAGTGGCAGGTGAAACCTGCCAGCCACTATAAAGCAATTCTTACTGGATGTAGTACAAGCAGCCGAAAATGTAAGCAGAGTTAAAACACTCTATGGCAATTTTTTGGATCAAGAGAAGAGATATAAAATATTACAAGCTTCTTTCACAGTGACGAAGTGTACTGCGTAGTAAGTATCTTTGAGAATCAAGATTCTCAAGTACTTTTTACCTGATTGTACAGCTTATAGAGATCGATTTGGAGTTCGGAAGCAACACTGTGTCTACGATAAAATTCTCTATACTGTTTATAATGGCTTTCACGATCCTGGAAGGAAAACAGACTATGGTCTTATAATCGCTTTAGAACTCTCCAGACCCACGAGTACTATATCGTGCCGCTCCCTTTCGAGCACCCTCCGCTGAGTGTAAATACGAAACACACCTCGATTACTTCCACTAACGACTTTCGCTACCGAAAGGCAAATCCCACGAACCAAGGGAGGAAACGGAGGGAGTCCCTTGGAGTTGCTCGAGGACTCCAGAAACCACGAACTGACCTAAGATCCGCTTCCCCGGCTGAGTCGAGTCAAGTGCTCAAATATTTCAGATAGCTCGAAAAAAGATCTTAAATTGCAGGAAAAAAATATTCAAGTACCGTGAATAAATTCCAAATGGTTCGAAAAGAACTGAAATGGCGCGAAGAAATTTTAAATGGAGCGAAAGATGTTTAAATGGCTCGAAAGCGATTCGAAGAGAGGGGAACGAGCTCAAATGATGTGAAAAGATAGCCAGGTACTCCAAAGAGACAATTTAATCAAATCTACTAAAATATACCACCCGAAAAAAAGAGCTAAAGAAACAATAAAAAACAAAATCAACTGGAATCAAACTATCCCCTAGCCCTCCAACATTTTAAAGCCTCTAACTTCACTCCAGACTCTAGGAACTGCAGCAGACACATGAATTCGGGATGAAGCCAAAATCTGGGCGCGTCCCGAGGCCCACGCGTAGCTCAGGGGTGGTCCCCTCGATCGTGCCCTTCGCGCTCGTGTCCCCGTGCAGATTCGCAGCGATGCAGCAGGATACACGTCGCTCGGAAGGGTTGCGCTCTGGGCACCGGTAACGCGATCAATAAGATAATTGAAGACTTTCTCGACAATGCCGGCGGAAGGGAGCAATTTCGCCATCTCCCATGCACTTGAGCAAGGTCATTGTTTTCGAGGGGATTCTCTCGTCTCGGTCCTAAGCGACGTCGCGCGGACGCCTCGTAATTTGTATCCTGCTGGCTTGAAACTACGTTGCCCTCGGCCACCGTCAGAAACGAATAAATCGCGGAGAGAGGAAGGACGCGTACGCTGAGGGCGTGTGACTCATAAATTCTAAATTCGATCGATAAGCCAGCGGGAGAGGACGTCTGAGGGAAACGTCTGAGGGAAACATCTGAGGGAGGCGGATGTACCTCCTGTGGGAATTCGTCACTTGCACGGAAATATTGATGTCGAGGAAGTGAATATTTTTCTAGTATCAATTCTTTGTTATGTACTGAGAAACTGTAAACGGATTAAAGTTGAAGAACGTGTCTGAAGATAAGATAACAAATTCAGACAAATCTGTGCAATATTTAGCTCACTTTTTGCTATCATTCATTTTACCTCTCTTAAGTATATTTATATGAGCTCTCTCAATGTCTGACAAAAAATTGCGTTGCACGATATGTCTATATACCTGGATTTCTGTGTGTCAATATTTATCTAATTCCCCAGTTTTGCCTGGTTTACCTCGGTGCAAAGCAATGTATCGACTGCAAAGTTCGAAAACCTGCAATGTAGGCGAAAGGGACTTGGCGTGAGCCCCAGTTCACGAACCGATAATCCGGCATATCGGTTTACTCGCGATCCGCGTGCTGTCGACGCTACATCTAATTACGTATCGGATAAACGCGGCACGATGTGGCACAAAAAAGAAAAACAGATAAACCGCAGGCTCGAGTATCTCGATGACGTCGAAGCGTGGCCTGAACCCAAGCGTGTACGCGACAAATTAATTTAAGACAACAGACAGCTCTGGGGGGAAGGAAAACAGGGGTAGAAATAAAAGAAAAAGTTTCGAAACGAAACTGCACGGTCAGTTAATCAACCGTGGAAAGTGAACTCGTAAAAACAAGAAACAACGACCTGGTAACTAGGGATAAGCCGAGGTGCTCTTCGAAGAACCACGACACGCTAAGCACCTGCGATCATTGAGTGAGATAGGTACAATATTTCCTCGTTGAATTCTCGGTTTTCGCATTACGATGGATGTTTCAGTTAGCCATTCCATGTGTTGGAAATAAGAGTGAGCGATGTTAACACTTTGAAGTCCATGTTATTCATATCAGGGGAGCAATTTTTGTATGATTGTGAATGAGATTAATTTATTTACGATATTATGGTACTAATAAAAAATTCATTATTATTATATTATCACTGGCTTCGAGTTGCCAGTGCGCTCTACGTGAACACTGCACATCTGTTCTCGAAAGGAAACCCTCGACTGTACATATAATAAAAACATAATTAGAATGACCGTAGGTAGGTATTCGGAGAACGAGCCACGTGTTCACGTGTTTCTCTGTCGCGTGCAGCGATATGGTCGTCCAGTGATCGAAACCACAGATGTAATAACGTCGAGTGTGTCGAAACTCATCTGTGAAATTCATGAGACGTAAATGTCTTATCCATATTGAAACTACGTGGCATTTCAGATGTTCTAAAGACGCTATTCGTTATCTTTTATGAGTTGACTACAATATTTTCTCGTTAAAAGCTCATTACTGTATTTACTACACCTCAGTAGCGATCCGTGTAACTTTTACTTTCACATTTTCTCATTCATATCTTTGGCTGTACCTAGAAAGGTGAGCCTGCTCAATGAATCGTGAAATTATATCGTGGAAGTACTACCTACATTTGTGTATTACGCAAAATTAAATCAGTTACGTAGGCCCCTTGTACGAAATATGAAAAAAAATGTGGAGTATCTCTTTCTAAAGAAGAGTAATATTTATAAAAAAATTTAACTCTGAGATTTCTTTAAAAATCCAGGCACTAATAGTCGCTGGACCACTTTGTACGCGGGTATAACGGTACTGAAGAATTTTAGACATTTATCAGCACGAATTAAAGCCCCAGATTTTGGTTCCGTTATGAAAGGCAAGTCCCTGAGAGAACGGTACGACAATTGCACCATAAACACGATAACGTATAGTTTGGGTGTCGTGTTGACACGTCACACGTTTGTTCCAATGAAACAGCGAGGCAACTTGCAATGTCGAGACGAGATAAGTTGAGAATTAGTTTCTAAATTAATGTCACACGTTAAATCATTCTTGTCTATTCAACTTTTAGAAACAACGCGACCCCTTGTTGACCGCATGTACCGTACACTTGACTGCTGTGACGTCACGTGTCTTCCTACGAAACTACAGTTTCCAAACGAGCCAGAATGTAAATAAAACGACTCGGTAACTCGAGTTATCCCCACGACAGATACAGTAGAACCTCGATTAAATCTGAATAACTGGTTTTACTACCTTCGAAAAAGTACTACGTACTAGATCACTGTCTAAATCTCAAGTCATGTTCCACTGTACTCTTACTGTTATTACATCGAATACTTCACACAATATCGAATAACATAAATGTGAATAATCGAGGTTCTACCATAATATCATTTCGCAAATAGTAAAACGAAGTGTCTTTTTGTCCCGCGTTGTTTAACAAGCACATGACCACGCGATTATTACGTACGAATGACGGCGAGTCTACACGTGCGTAAACATACGTGCACACGCGGCTAAGCAATAAGCGAAAAGCGACTGGGCCACGATACACGATATCCTACATACGTAATTACGTGCTCGATCGGCTCGAGACGTTGACATTTAGCGTCGTCGACGTTGCTAGCATAATTTAACGTACTTAATTCAAGTACTGTTTTTCCGAATCAATTATGTATGAATCACATATTAGCTAAAGACTGAGTAATAATAATTCACTGATTCATACGCGCATGATTCTCCAGACGGAGAATCGGAAAACCTCCAGTAGAGATGTCAATAAATATCTCGAAATTAATCACGCCTCCATCTCCACAAATTTTCTGAGCAATCACGAAAGAATCCACGACTAATTTCAGGGACTATAGATCTAAATCGCAACGAGTCTTGTCAGAAAAAAAAAGGAGTGAACCCACTGCAGGGCGGCGACACCCGGCGTAGTCCCCACGAGGGTGGGTTTCCACGAAAGCATGCTGATAAAACCGGCGATCGATAAGAAGCCGGGGTTGCACGCGTGATGCATTACAACGTCAACGAAAGAGCACAGTAACGCGCACATTATAATTCACGTTACCGAAACGGTCCATCGAACGCGCATAATAAATTCGAGACAAAAGGACTCACCGCCTGAAATTGCTCCAACAACTCCTGCCGGTCGTCGATCGCAGTGGCCATGTTGTTCCGAATATATAATCCTTTCCTTCCTTTCTCCGCAGTCCCTGCGCGTGGCCCTTCTCGCTCCCTCTGTCTGTCTCTCTCCTGTCTCCCAGGCCTCTGCCCTCGTTGTCCAAGCGTAAGATGAAGACGGGAAGCGCGGCGAACGCGAGTCGGTAATTTTCACCCGGTACACGCGGGATAGTTACCAAAACGGTTTACTCGGGGCGTTCTCGCACCTCGCGTACGCGTTCCTACGTTACGACACGATCACGAAGCAGCCACACCGCGGGAACGCGTCCCACTATCACGGAGTCG
Organism: Calliopsis andreniformis; assembly: GCF_051401765.1. NCBI lineage: Eukaryota > Metazoa > Arthropoda > Insecta > Hymenoptera > Andrenidae > Calliopsis > Calliopsis andreniformis. The sequence goes on along the minus strand of NC_135067.1, from coordinate 18,953,073 downwards.
CAACGAATACTGAGGCGCCCGAGCGCCGAGCGGAGCGCGCGCCAGCGAGCCGAGGAGCCACGAGAAGGGCCGACGGCGCACGAAGGGACCGCCGCTGGCTCGACGGCTCGACACCTTGGGACAGGTCCGTACGGTTCCACGAAACATTCGAACACGTCAATATTGAAATGTATGATTCCTGTATGCTTGACCCTTGCACGCCCGACTGTCTTTTATCGTATTTGCTCTCTTTTCTGTAGGAGAGATTCGATAAGGGAGAAATCTGGCGGTTCCAAGGGAGACGTGCTTTTAATACAGCGAAACGCGAGATTATTGCGCCGTTCGCGTGAATGCTTTTTTCTTATTCGATTCTTGAGTTGGTTGAGTTTAGGGTAAAGGACCCAAGTGCTGTCACTTTGTACGCTATTTTAGTTAGTAATTTGTCGGAGAGAAAAAATTACACTCATCCTTTTTCGTTAATTTTTTGGAGATACTGATAACGAAAGAGAAAGTAAGAGAGGTTGTAGTAGAGTTGTAAAGTGACAGTACTATCTAGCTATCGAGATACTGTTTTCAAATTAATAGATTTTTAAATAGAAGAGAAGACTTTCAGAATCACTGAATTTTTTACTGAGTTAGAAAATCTATGGAGTGATATTAAAGTCAATCCTACAAGTAACAGTAATTGAGTCTTTTACCCAAGGTAAAAAATGTCGAGGTTCTTGAATTTGAAATCTCTTCTTCTTGGCTAGCGAATGTTTCGGATTTCGTGGAACACGAGACAAAAAGGAGAACAAAAGCGTCCATTATTCGAAAATTGTTCCGCCCCATCTTTCACGGCGTTAGAGTGTTGAGAACCTGGGGGCGGAAGTTGTCAAACCCGCCTCGAGTTGAGAAGTGTCTTCTTCGCGGATGATCTCATTGGAACCAACGCGAGACCTCGTTCTTTAATCGGGAACCACAGATTCTTTCTTTGACACTGTTCTATTCTTCTGTCTAGCACGAAATTGGTAACACTTGTCAGAGAGGTTAGGTCCCCCAAATTTTCTTCTTGTTAGAAACTCGTTTGAACATTTACTTCTGCGTCTTGTCAGCCACGAGAAAATTATAAATCGCCGAAGCAGAATACCTCCAAGTCGAGTCATACCGTTTCTAAGATTGTTTCAACGCGCGTGACAGAAATACGAGTGCCTTGCACCATAAAATTGCGGAACACGGAGTGAAATATTGCTGACTTCCGTGTACCGGAAATTGTACTACGTATGATCATCCACGGAATAAAACCGGTTACCATAAGCGGCGATACACTGTTTTTCTTCGAATTTAACGATCCTGTTAACGATATTCTGAAAATATCAGTACAGTGAAGATGAATGAAACGTTTTCACAGCTTAATCCGTGTCAGATTTGAGCAAAGCATGAAGTACTAAATAGTTTAAATAGAAACCATGTTTTATTTTATTATCTGAGAATTTGAATTAAATCTTCCATCTAAAATCGAAAAAATCAGAAATATTTCAGATTTGTTGTTTTTGAAACGGTGTTTACCATTCTTGTTTCGAATTTTATCATTCACGGATAAAGATAATGGTATGCTCATCAGTGTTTCGCTTTAATATATTGGAATATTGAAACAGGTCGCCTGATTGGACGATGAGAATACAACCATCCAATCGTAGCATTTTTATTTCGAGGAAATTGTAACAGTCATATTGTGTACTTTGGAACAAATGTGTGATTGTAAATTATAATTACAATTAACGATTACAAACATGTAAATTTGTCAAGGTAAATGCAGTGACTCATTTAAATCTTTGAATAAAGGACAGGCGTGCGATGCTAAATGACTTGCGGCCGTTAAACCTCGTTGGAACGACGAACAACGAAATCTCGAGTTGATGAATCATTTTTCGCGTGCGAGAATTCTGAATCGGAAACGAAAAATTCTGGTTGAGTCATGTGATGAAACTCATGGGAAGTTTTCGTTTCCATGATTGATTTGACATTCCGATATTATCGTTTAAATGATACGTGCAATTCCATCACGTATTTGAAACGCAATTTCTTCGATCAGTTGGGCTGAAATTTCTTTTCTGTGAATCATCTCGCTGACTTTTTCATCCTACTTGTATTTATGAAACTATAAATATACGAAAAAATAAACACTATGAGAATAGGGATAAAAATGTAGACTGTTAATAAAAAATTTATTTTTGTATTTTGTAAGGAAAATTCTGGAAAGTTAAACGAGGGTTGACGTTGAAAGATGAAAATCATTTTCGCGTTCTAGAATTTCCTTACTCTTTTTTTTTTAGTAAAGTTTGAGATATTAGTTTCGCCGAAAGCTCTGCTTTGCGCACAAACGTGAAAATCTTCTAACCCAGCTTGCCCAACTTCCCGCTGAGCGTCATGTAAACGAGAAATTCATGTCTCCCCCAACTTTCATGTTCCGCCGCTCTTTATTGACATTCTATCTCTCCCACCGGTCACACGAATACGCTTCCACGGGCATCGACCCCTTTTAAATAATGTTACATCACGGGAGATGAGCGACGATCGACTTGTCAGAGCCTCGACTCCTGTAAGAATTTTTCTGACACTTTGATCTACTCCCTAGATGCATTCATATTGAAATATGTCTCACATGAAATCTATGATAAGGAAAATCTACGAATTTCTACTTTTTATCCCTTGCATATTAAGGAAAAAAAAATTAAATCAAATCATACATAGTGCTTTATAAGATGTACAAAATATTTTTCAAAAAAATTCTATTTTGTGGGTAGGTCAATAAATACATTTCTTTTAACAAATAAGTAAAAAAATTAAAAAAATAATGCATGCATTAATCTAACAGTACTACAAGGTAAGCACAGAAAAACAGTGCAAGCATTTCACGGTTTGAATGTACATGTACACATATACATTTAATATATTTTATCGGAAATCAAAGTGGTATAATCTTACAAATAAAGACTACTATTTTTTAGCGCTACTTAGCCTTAAGTTACATTCACTTTTTATAAATATTCCCATCTACAACAACAATTCGCGTATAAGGAAATAAACTATGTCTGTGGGTCTTATAATAAAATAGACATTCATACAAGTGACAATGATGAATATCGCACCTAATTAAAAGAAAAGGAACGCGAATAAGTGAGAATGTAAAAAATATGAAATTAACAATATCTTTTTTATGCGACTATACACACATTTTTGGTGGAATTTCAAGATTCATTTGCGAGGTGAAGCTTAGAGTAACTAAAGCACGTTAGTTTCCTCTGTAAATGTACACAGAGTAAAAAGAAATGAAGCGCAATAAAGTGATCGAACTGTATATCAAAAAGGTGATTAGTGATGGCAATCATTAGTAATTGGAAGTTAAGTAACGCTTTTTCACTAAATTACATCACGTATGTGCAACAAAATTAGGCCAATATTAATGTCATGAACTGATCGCTAATTCTATGTTAAATTTAACAATTTCTTTCAACATAGAAAAGAGAGACATATACACACAAATCTACGATAACGAAAAGTAATGAAATATTCATCGATTCAGGAGTAAACGATAGCTACTATCGCCCGAGCAAACAATTTACAAACATATCACAAGAAAAATAGGAGTTTTGAATTACTACACGAACTCCTATAACAAAACGTGTCCCAAATGAAATTAAAATGATTATGATGATCGATGTAAAAAAAGGTGTTAGCTGCGCTTAGAAACAACAATTAGTTGCACGTCGAACTCATGACATCTAATTACAACATTAATTTACAAAAACTGTTTGGTCGAAACATAATACTTTTGTTCTTTAATAATACAGGCTATTCATTTGAATCCAGTAAAGTTTAATCGGCTGGTAGGTGCATGGCTACGTAAGACGTTTCGTTACGAGAAAGACAGAAATTAATACTAGACCGTTTTTGTGCTCGTCATTGGAAGGAGTAACAATGATGAGTTTTCTTTCATGATTGGTAGAATTCCGTGGAACGCGTAGGCACTTGCCTTTTTTACAGAACATTGTCAGAGCAATGGATGCAGATTTAACACTATGCTGATACGTTAACAGGTTAATCTTTTTTTTTTAAGGATTTCTCTCTTTTTCCATAAATTTTATAAAGAAGTTAAACTTGCACCCACAATTCTGAAACATCCTGTATATACTGAACGAACTTGATCAGTATTCAACATAGTACACAAGTGTCTTATAATGAAGTACAATGTTCGTATGTCCATCCTGCAAGAACAACAGCTGTGAGCAATAATCACGCAGTTCCGACCTTCTCATACCATTAGTCACAATGCATTTTTAATGATAGTGCACCTCATGAATTTCTCATATATGTCCTTCTTTTTTTTTCTCGTTACATTTATGTCGCTTAATAGAAAAATGATACTAAGTACCTCGTATAAAATATATGTAACCAATCTATATATAGTATATTTTTATCTTTTTTCCTTTTATTATGAAAGGAAACAAATGAAACTTCTTATGCTTCACCTAACCGGGACACGAAAACACTATCGTTAGAAATTCACTGTGTTCCCGCATACATTTAGATGCGATAATCTAAAGAGGATTACCGCATCTATTTGTGTCTGTACAAAAATATATGTGTGTACACATGTCTCATCAATTCTCGGTTCTACAGTCTGTTTTAAACGCAACAGGCAACGCAGTAGTTATGGATGATGCATACTGCTCTCCTTTTATTATCTTCCTCTTATCTCGCTGTTTGGTATAATATAGTATAATGAATTCTGTTAACCGATTGATCAAACAATCCCTGTGCTTTCCTTATGCTATCCCTAACAATGGAACATAGACAAGTATTTCGTTAACAGAATGCATTTGCAATGTCAACCGCGACGATTGGTGTTGCATATTTCGTTAGGCGAATGTTTAAAACACACTGTCAGCCGCGCGTCGTTCCACACATAACACACATTCGATAGAGCTCAAGTTTTGCATGGATCGATACACTTCGTCCACATTAACAAGTAATTATACAAAGTTTCTTACGTCGCTGACACAACGCTCTTTCGCCAATCAATCTAGAGTAAGTTTCTTTTTGCACTTTGCGATGCCTAAATGCAAAGAGCAGCTACGTACAAGTTTAGACACAGAGACACGCACATAAACACATTTCCACAAGAGCAAAACGGATCAGTTCCAATTTGAAAAGGGAGGAAAAAGAAAAGGAAACACGATTCAACGACCACATTAAAAATGTAACTAGAAAAGGTCATCATAAGCTATCAAATACGAAGCATGGTTTTGTACCAGAGTTAACACCAAATACACAAAAAATTACGTACGCCGTAATCTACATACTTTACATCAATGTTAGTGATAGTAAAGTACTCTTTTTATTTTTTGTTTACAGAGAATGAGATCCATGTTCGTAACGCTTACAATATTTATAAAATCATTTATTACGGAATATATCTTATCGTTATTGTGTAAGTATCTTTATATAATATTCAGAGACTTTTATAATACTTTAATGTACAAAGTAATAAGTAAGCTTTCACATTACACTACACCGGTGCGTTATATAGTGTGGACGTTAAAAATATTTAGTTAAGTTTCACATGTAAAACGATTGACTCGAAACATTCAACAACTTTGAAAATTTAAGTTTAACGTTGAATCGGTAAAACAATAACTTGTGAAGTATTACCAAATTACAATATCGATCACGATTAATTGACCCGCCGAATCGAATATTATGTAACATAACAGTTATTAAAAAAAGTTAAGACAAACGTTATTTTTCGTTCAATGGTTGACATTGTAAAATCACACATTAGAATAATACTTTAACTTTAGAATTTGTTAGTAAAAGAAACAGTTCTCTCTTAGGCCCTTTGAGAAATTCCTAACTCACAAAGAAATCACAAAGTGAAATGAAACGAGACAAACGATTCGTAAAACACACGAATTAGAAAAGTTGTACACTCTGGTCCAAAATCCGATGAGTTTTCAATTCTCTTCAATTATCTTTTTCAGGAAGGCAGATTTAGATATGCCATGTATCTGCGTGTCAATTGTTTTCCCTTTTTATACAAATTGTAATCTTACGTCTATCTATACGTTCCAATCTAATTTTCTTATATAATAATATGTATAATATCTATATCTTAATACACACATCTCTCAGTCTATCTGTACATACTACAAAGCGAGAATGGATCCTTATTCCATTTCACGCTGTTACAATTAAAAGCTGATACAAAAACCGACGGAATCTTCTTCGAAATAAAAGTGTTCTCAAACGACTCATTTTCTTCGTCACGTATACCTATGGCCTTCGCCAATCTTTACCGCTTCGCAAATCGCCTACAATCGTTAAATCAATCAATGCCCCGGCTTCTATTACACCTCTCCTACCTTCATTTGTATCAAGAGCATCACACTTGCGCTACGGATCGTTTTTATAAATAATGTTAACGCATACCATTAGTTTGACAGTCGTTGGCCTCACAAAACGTGTATTTCCTTCTCGATCGATATTGATAGCGAGTGATAGGAGACAATCTCGTAAGACAGATTTTTTCCAACTCATGTATGAATCACGGTTCATCCGTGATACCCACATATGATTCCACAAATGGAATTATTTTTATACAACTCGTACTTAATTTTAGAATCGATACATCATTTATGTGCAAACTGAAACACTCAGGATTTAATGCCATGAATTAACATTAAATGAATCTCAAATCAGGTGTTTAAGAATGTAATACACGAAAATAATTTACAACGAATACAAAAGTTTTTCCCTCTTTGACAAGGATAAATGTACTTTTATCTCAAAAAAAGAAAAGGAAAAAAATAAATTACATTTTAAGATGTTATATATATGAAAAACAGGCATTCTGAAAAGCGCGCATCAAATTGAAATAAAAAATAATGCTCGCAATTAATAAAATCGTAACTCGACTGTGATGTAATACTTTTACCTCCAATATCTACTCGCGGCAATAACCACATCGACACACACGGTGACCCGCAGTAACCAACTGACTGGGATAAAATTGATAGGTAACATTAATTTATCAGACTGTAGAGTTCACAGTCGAAGTAATTTGAATTCGATAAGTATCTCCTAGTCTTGTACGGAGCTAATAAGATAAAGTGGGCTAGTAGGTCCTGACGAAGGATGTCGTTTCCTGAATGTCTGCTTCGCTGTCTGTGCCCTGGTACCCCTGGGATTGAGAAAGGGAAAGAAGTGCATCCAGGCCTAATGATTCGGCTAGCGGATCTGGCGCTCTCGACTACAGTGTAAACAACATAAAAAAATATTGCTCTAAAACTATAACATAATCCGCTACTTAGCAAATGAAAGATAAAGCTGGGGAAACTATCAAAAAATAGTATTTAGAATTGGACTAACTGAAATTAAAATTCTGTTAGCTGCGTGGTTTATAATCAATGAAAAAAAATAAAATGCATGACAATAAATCGATAATGTCAGCAAAACGACCATAAAAAAATTACTTGGTCTACAATTGATAGCGATAATGTGTTCGAACATAGACATGTAAACTTACGGTTGAATTTTGTTCTGCTTCCTTACAGTTACTGCATATGTAATCGTCTTCTTCTGCGATTTCTGTACGATCTAATCCGACGCAGTGCATGTGGAACCAACCTTCGCAGCCACCATCACACTGAACCCAATCAACTTCCCTACCTGCGCGAATAAATAAAAACATTTAAGCAATTATAACGATATTAACGGTATTCCAATCCTTGCCACAATAATGTATTATTCGTATATTATTCGTACCGTTGGGCCGCAGACAATTAACGGCAGCACAGTCATCTTCCTCATCCGAAGTGTCCTGTTTGGTTTTCTTCCGGTTGCCACCTCTTTTCTTGGGGCCCTCTTCACCTTCCTTGCGTTTCATCTACAATTCAAATTTAACTGAAATCGAGCTAGCCGATGATCAAAGCATTGTATTTATTCAAATTATTTTAAATTTGAATACATCTCGAATTTAAACTTTTTCATCGAAAACTATACGATTCAGTAAAGTTTTAAATATTATTTTGTCTCATAATTTTGAAAAGTTTTAATTCGAGGCTGATGATATTTTTAAACTTAAGTACCTTGCGAGGTCCTCGTTTTATCGGCACCGGGGAACTAGCAGATTTTTTTTCTTTCTGTAGTCCCTTGCGTTTAACCAAATTTTTTTCTTCCATTTTTTGACGTCCGAGCTTTTTGAGTAGCTCGAACTCCTCGGACTTCCTTTTTCTTCCACGCTTTTTTATATCTTTCGTATCTTGGTTTAAACTAGACTGAATTTCTTCATACGAAGCGTATTTGCGAACAGTGCTTGGACTGTTCGTATGACTTAATATACGCCAGATGTGCTGTGTTTCGTCTAACGCAACTTCCAACAGATCACCTTCCATCATTAATTCTTCCAGACGTAACCTTGCAGATTGTGAAAGTATAACTGTGGCTTCACTGGAATCACTTGACTGCGATTTCCGTTGAACTTTAGATACTAATGACAAAAAATAAATAACTGTTATGAATCCATATTATTAAAGCTATTTCAATTAAAGAGAAAATTCTTACTATATGAGTATGCATGTTCATTACTGTCGAATGTACTACAGCTTGGCTCGTCATCATCTATCGTAACAACATCGTCATCATCATCCTAAAATATATCGTGTACATATAGAACCTCATAATATATATATAGCTTATCTTATATATAAATTTATGCCATATTGTTACACAAAGTTGATTAGTACTGTTAACACTTACTGCGATACTAAGTGCACTATCGTCCGAGTGCACACCGCTAAGTGGAGCGATTGCTTGTACCCTCTGATGTAATTCTGGGTTATTCGCTGCTTTTTTCAACTCACTACTAATGATCTTTTCTGTCTTTTCTCTTGCTGCCGCTTCCACCAGTTTCTGTGAGAGTACAGATAATTTTGCTAACGCAGATGAAATTTCATCTGTGGCTAATGCTTGTCGAGCTCGATCCTATTAATAATATTTAGAATTACGAATAAGGTATAACATTATTAATATCTTTTTTGTACCCAAAACTTACCTGCCAATTCATTGCACGCTCTGTTAAACACTGCAATGCTTCACCCTCTGGTAAACGGATCGGAATCTTCTGCAGACTAACTAAGAGCGCCAAAATTGTTTCCAATCGTGGTCGTCGTGAACGTAAACAACAAGGACACAAAAATTTAATCTCCCTCGACATTGGTAATTTTCCTTTGTATGATGTTTTTGGTAATGGTACACAATTCGCTGAAGGAAACAATGTCGATTAAATCACTATGAAATCTCATATGTAATTACATGTATAGCAGAAACTTTACTTACAGTGGAACCAATCTTTACAAAGTTCGCATTGAAGCATGAGCCCAAACCTTGGTCGACGACAAACGCAATACCTCGAATCATCAGACCCGGTTTTCATTAAATTTCGTTCTCTTAAGTTTCTCATGGCTTCCATTTCACGCTGTTCTGCTAACTTAAAGGCGGCTACAACAGTAGCCGAGTCATTGGAATCGTCCAACTTTGTATCACAGACAAAGACAGGTCCTACGGATTCTTCACTTTTACTTTTTTTAGCTTTCAGAGCCTGTATACCGACTCCGATTCGTGGCGACAAGGCTTCCATTAAAGTATAATGTGAATTTTTCCTTAGGAATGTTCTTGCTGTCCTTTCTTTCCAAGTCTTTGCTTGTGAAAGAGTGGACTCTAAAATTGGAAGAGCATCTAGATGCAACGGGATACTCCTACCCTTTTTAATTAGATCGTCTAATGTGTCGTAATAGGGGAAATTCTCCCTTGCTTGCACATCTTCTACCATTTTCGTCCAATTTTTCGCTTTGTTCAATGTATCTTGAAGAATATCTAAACTAGGTAAGTAAGCTTCCACTTCATCAGCTTCATGAATGAATTCTTCTAAAGCTGATATAGTTTGTCTGCTTTTTGTATGAAGGTACAATTTTGCTTTTTCCTCCCACTTGTCAATTGCAATTATTAAGGCTTGTAGCTCAGAAAGAGTATTTTCTATGCTCAAATGAGGAGGTATTGTCATTCCTTTTTCAATCAATTTTGCTAAATTATCCCGATGTATAGACTTGGGATCTTCCTGAATAGACTTTACCTCTTCAAGCCACTGTATTTGTGCTAATTTCTATAATAAATAAATATTTAATTATACTAGACAATAGACTCATATTATTGGGAAAAAAAAGACAACAAATATATTACTTGTTTTAAACAAATGAGCTGAGGTAGCTCTATGCAAATAGAATCTCCAAATTCAATGCACTTTTCTAATTGTTCAATATCACAATTATCTTCTTTAGCTTCTAATTCTTCCGCCTCCTTTTGAAATTGTAATACTTGATCAAGTATATATTTTACTCCATCAGATTCTTTCAACTCACAGCACAGGTTTGTGATTTCCTTATAAAAAAGTGTTAATTCTTCTACTGTGAGCTTATATTTAGTTTCAACTGATTGTCTGGTTCTGTACAAAGGAGATTCATATTGTAACTTCACTTCCATAACGCATGTACATATTATACATACAAATTAGAGTATAATCATACCTGGTACGCTGTTTATTATTCAGAAGTTGCTGCGCAACACTTGCACACTTTTCTGCATCTTGCACAGCAGTTGTTAAAGCTGTTAACAGTTCACTCTCTGGAAACTTTTTGCTTTCTGCTTCATTCAAAAGTTCTTTTAACTCATTCAATTCAATTTTATCATTTTTCTTATCAGGATCCATTGCCTCTTTCACTTTTGTCACCCATGAGTCAAATGACTCTGCTTTTAGTTTCAATTTTTGCAACATGATTGGTAATTCGTCCAAAGTATACCGGTAACGTAATGTGTGTTTTTCTGGAGGGCAATCACACAGTTCTGTGAAGTGTCTCAAACAAACTAACTGTGAACTCTGGCATGAACATGTAACTGCACTCAAGAAACAAGTTGTCTTGCACGCTTCACACTGTCTCTCATCATCCGGTAAAAGTTCAAATGCTTCGCGTTCTGCTTCTGTTACTCCCTAAAAGACACAATATTTAACATAAACACTGTTTATGGAATCATTCACTGACCTTACATTTTAGGAATAACATTAAATTAGAATGTAGCTATCAATTGAAACACATGTACCCATCTGTAGACAAATTGACTTTGAAGTAGAAAGAGATTTGGCAAATATATGATTCACTTAAGGTTATCACAAACGCTTTCAAATAAATACACAAGAAAAATCATAACGTTCCCTGAACCAACAGAGAAAATGTAATGTCTACTTAGCATCATGGCAAGGCTTTAAAAACATAACCTCTATTCACCAATAAAAGTTACATAATCAAGACCAGAGACACACCAAATAGACATCAGCTAGTCAAGGTCGATAACTAAAGAACGATCGCACAAAAACTATTTCAACGACAACGAACACAAGCTAACCAAATATAACGAAATACATGGAGGCATTAATGAGGAATATAACGTGGATGGTGGAGCTCTACTGCGATGACCAATGGTTGGCAATATCAGCCGCACACACACGTCTTTTACCGCGTGTGCCCGCATGGTTGCGAGTCTGTATGCGTTTGCCAACGTGTGAGTGCAACACTGTGGCGCGTAAGTCGGTGAGGGAATGCCTGTAGCATTCACTCACTATACTGTTTGACCTAAATACATCGGTCCTCATATTTAGAATCGTAACTCGTTCTACATGGCTGGCTCGTTTTAGAGGCAAAATTTGAATATCCAAAAATTTGTATATTCATTTAACTAACTCGACTAAATTTGTTATACATTTTGATTAAAAATAAAATTAATTGAATTCATAAAATAATTGAGAACAAAAACGAAAATAACAGTATCCAACTGCCGATTGAAGAAATAATCAAAATCAACCGTGATTGTGTTAAATAGTTCAATATATACAGAACAAAAATATGTTAGTATTTATGTATTAAAATAATTTCACATTATCGACTTACCCATTCCAAGAGATTTTTGCGTAGTTTCTTCTCATCATCTACCATTTGAAGCATGTCGTGATAAGTTGCAGTCGCAATTCCAATATCCAATGAATCTGGATCCAATGACATTTTACATACCAATTCATCGTGAGAAAACACGCAAAATCGTCTTAAATTCGAATAGTGTGTAATACAGTCTCGGCCAATTTTGAGCTATTAAACACACAATATAATCCATAAGATATATATATGTACAAAAAATGATTTGATAGTATAAATTTAGAGGACTACTTTACCCAATCAGCAGGCGCGAAATTCACAGCCTCGGCAAAGTTATACCCTTGATTGAAACCAGCATGATAAGCCCTTGGGAACGTTACAACAAACTCACCCGCGTGTTGATCTGTTCTGAATACTGGTACACCTAAGGATAGGATAGGAATATATGGATGATAATCGATACCCTATAACAGAGTACTGAATTCAAAATTAATTTTATGTTACCTTCATTAGTCAAAATGTTAGGATTCATGATAGTAACTAGCTGGTGAAGTAAATCTGGTTGACTGTGAAACAGTTCTGGAGCAGCAGATTTCATTGATTGTTCAAACCTTTCTGCTTGAGAACCAGGTACGCCATACCACGTCTTCGGTTCTCCCCAATGTAGATAATTGATTGAGTAACTCCAGTGATCTTCATTATGCCAGCAAAATGTTGCAAAACACATGCCAACATACATCCACGGTACTTTCATACCGCTGATGTCAGCGTTAATATGACCTAGGACACTTCCACGTAAAACCGGCAAATTGTTTAAATTCCACGAAGATTCAGCATATTCTTGATCACACGTAAATAAATTAACACTTGTTTTTGTTGGAAACCCAGATCCATGATCCATTGTATGTAAATCTGCACCGTATTCAACTGTTACATCTTCGTCGATCGAAGATACTATTCGCCAGAATTCTTTTTCTACTAAGGATGTTGGCACCATCTGCAAAAAATAATTTAATAAGTTTTATCATTCTATTAAACCACCTGTTGTAATAACATACGTGTACGGGCATGTTGAAATAATCGCTTTTAAACTGATCAGCCATTTCCCCAAATTGCTGAAGAGTATATTCTCTCTGAGCCTGTTCAAAACCAAATGCTTCCATTGGTTTGGAAACCTCTTCTGCAACACACTTAGGGCACCTCCAATCTCCTTTTGGTATTTCTGTCAATGGTGGCATAAGACAGAATGTGTGATAACTATCATCACATCCATCACACAGAAGCATGTTTTCTTCATTGTCACCTCTCCCACAATTGTGACAAATGTACTTTGCCAAAGGATCAAATTCATAAACAAGTTTCACCCCCCTTGTTTTATTAGATTTCTTTCCTTCTTTGGTATTAAAACCAGCCATTTTTGGGCCAGCTCCATAAAATTGTAGTTTCTTAAGCTCTTTGCTGTCATCACTATTTTTACATCGGATTCCATCTTTGCAATCAGTGTCAGAATCACATTCTTCCTTACAGTCCTCCTGTTTAATCGAAACTTCTTGTTTCTCTTCTTGACCACTAAATCTCTTTGACCGACGTGAAAATTTCTCAGTTGGAGGTTTAATCTGTTGCCGTGATATGATTCCATGTGGCTTGTAATCCCTGTCTTTTTTTTCACTTGTATTGGAATCTGGTTCAATTTTCTGTGGAATTTAATCAACAGTAAATAACACATATGTTAACTCAAGATAAGTAATATATTATTTTAAAAAAAGAACTTACTATATCTGTTAAAGTTTTCCCTTGTTTAAAGACGTCAAATGGATATAAAATTCTTTCATAATGATTCTTTAGTATACTCCCTACACTACGCCCAGATGGATAACCCAATTTGTTTGCAATTTTTGCCCATCTTCTCTCTCTTGTTACAGTTTCTATTCCACCTGCAAATGATATGAACATTCTCAGTTTATGATGTCAGCAACAATTTCATTAACAATCTTGATAATGAAATATGATTGGTGAGATAGTAGAAACGAACCTTCATCGGTGACTATTTTATGCAAAGAGTACAAATCAAGAGCTTTGCGTTCTACAAGAGGGATTTTTAATGAAGAACCTTGGAGCTCCCAAAATTTTGCAATTTGATCTAAGAAATTAAGTTTTATTCTTGTTTTTGCTTCCAATTCATTTAATCTTTGTATCCTCGGAACAAATTTAAATTTATCAACATCAACAGCAAATGGTGGCTGCCAATTCTATAAAACAAACAATAACAAATTCACAATAATGGTCTATAAACATTATTTACTTTTATTTATCATGCAAGAAAATAATAAGGTCAAAAGATAAGATCATAAGATGGCATTAAAGTAACATATTGTTATTGACTCAAGACACATTAGTATTTCCAAGTATTAAACAAGATTACGAAAATATTATTTTTGTATAATTACATCCATGTACACAATTTTGCTTCTTTCATTCAGTAAAACATTTGTTTAAAAAAATGTATTTGTTTAACTTAGAAAAGGTATATGTATACTTCGAGACTCGTATCACGTTATTTACGCCTTTCGTGTACCATTGCGGTAATACTTACAGGGTCTTCAGATGAGTCAATTAATTTAATAAAGTGAGGATTTAATCGTAAAATACAGATAAACTTATGGTAACATCGGAATAGTAGATTTTAGTCGGTATTGACCGAATGTAACAAATGAGATAAGGAAATTAAACAATTACAGTTGTTTTGTCAGTACCTAAGCCATTGAAAATATATCAGGAAAGACAGTAACATATAAATATATATATATCTAAATAATCGATAAGTGCCTTCGTAGCCTCATCCCTATCGTGACGCAACACCATTGTAAGATCAACTTTTTGGATACATTATTTCTTTTTAATGGAAGTTACAATAGAAAAAATCTTTTTCATTGATTATCTAAACTCATTACATTTAATTATAGCGAGGAAATGAACATCGAGGTGTAGCCAAACGATATGTGCACGGCGCTAGAACACATAAATCCAAGTTGAAAATAAACGAAACATCGACGAAGATTTTCTCCATATACGACGCCCATTTAATGTCGCGACCATAGTTATTTCTGTAATGGCGTCATCTCGTTACAAAATATAAATTTGCTTTAAGACCCGACTGATGGATAAATCAATACACATTTCCTTTAAGACTTTAATGATAAATAAACCAATACACTTGGAACGGATTATCGGATAAATTAAAAAGGTAAACCTGTCAGAACGGACGGAAATGATAGACGTCTAAAATTGTACAGTAGAACCTAAAAAGACTAATTTGTCGGAAGCAAAACATCAAGGGTACATGTTATTATTAATACAGGAAAAGTTGTATTACAATTAAACAATGATATTTTCACATTCTGCACTTGTGATATTTACAACTGTGTAACAACTCTCATTTTAATTAAAAAGAAATCGCTTATGAAAATTCCAATGCAAATTAACGACTACTTGTATCCAATAATTGAGCTTTAAAACAAGCATACTCATAAGTAATGAATATTGAATGTTGAACATTTTTATGATAAAATAATTTCACGTACTGTGCTATATATTTTTTAACGATTTCAGGTCAACAATTAAAGCAAATGCAATTAATTAATTAGAATCTCTCAACGGTTATTTTATGAAATCTTTCTTAAATAATTTGCATTATCGTAGCTTTCACGCAATGATCCGAGGTACGATTACTCGACAGGTAGTCTCAAAATGGAATTTAATCTAATAACAATGTACTTTCCCAAAATAATTAGTATCTTGATTTTATTACGCATTTTATACGGCCATTTATAGAAGCTGTCTTCTGCAGCACTGAATTTGCCCTAGGGTTATTAAATCCACTTTACGTTTTTTCTCTAGCATTTTTTAAACCTCTATCGATTTCTAGAATATCATTTTGCAGTAGTTATATTTTATATACATGCAGAAGCAAAATGGTGGAACGAATAAATTTGATTGATGTTGCAAAACGAGTAAACAATCATGTAAAAATAAAAATCTCAAAAGATAACTAAAAAGACACTAAAAAATTTCCCTATATGTATCTTCTTCCAAAGACCTATAACTGTAACGTACACTCCTTTAAATTACTTACAGCATAAAAAGTAAAAGAAGTCGTACTAGATACTTCTCCAAAACAAAAAAGCATTAAGCAACGCGATTTTTATAATATGCTCTATGTATAATAATCATACGAAGCCAAGAAAAGTTATCGATACCGAAATTGATGAGTGTCTACGTGCTCAGAGACGAAATAGAAACTTCTGGGAAAACATCAAACGATTCCCGTATTTGCAACTTAACGATATCACGTACGCCTCGAGAGGATCGACGACCACAAATACTGATTATTTTTTCAACGCTTTCTCTATCGATGCCATGTCCATCAAGATTTAGCATTTCCGCAAGATTTTGAGGCATTTTACCAAAGGTGACATTGTTTCGATTGTCTCGGCCATTTTACATAGCGTACCTCCTAGCTATAACGATAATAATGTCGCAACGAAACCAGAGTATCTAGCGTACTTGAATCCACGATTTTTTTTCAGTTCTCCGAGTTCTCTCGGCCGCGATTCGAAACCTCCTCGAAAGGAAAAAAATATCGACGCACTTCGGACGTCTATGCAACACCTATTAGCATATCTCGTCGTATCAAAACGCCACGAGAGAAGCACACATATAACACTGCGGGCTCCTTTCTTTCCCTTTTTCCATCGCATTATCTCTCGTCTCGTGTCGACGGAGACATGCCTACACTCTTACCCAGAAACGAAACCGTTTCAATGTTCGCCCATAAGAGCCAGGCTGCCAATAGCGATACGAAAATATGGTGTCATCAAGGAATTGATCCCCGTTCCACGATTAATTTTCCTCCGAATGCGTGTATTACGTAGAGTAGTCCGTTTATTTCGTGATGTCACGGCCGTGATGTCCGCACGGAAGCGTCACAGCACGTAAACGGGGTCGTGCATGCATGTCTGCATGGCCAGACAATCCCGTGAAAACACAAAATCGTTGAATCATTATTACGAAGGGCCCCGGGAGACAGCGAGAAACACGGGGCCAGAATCAATGTTGTGTTATAACGTGGTTTCTTCCCACGATAAACGACGGGTACGGAGAAAGCGCAGGGACGAAGGAACGAGGCGAGAAAGCAAGAGAGCGAGAGAGAGAGACAGAGAGAAGGGAAAAAAAGCGAAGAAATTGAGATTGATGTAATCGCGACGGGATATGGATTTACTCACAGGCGGCGGTTTGATCTTACAAATGCCAGACTTCTCCGCGATCGGTCGTATTTTTGCGATGTAGCCGAGGGGGTCGTGAAACTCCTCGATGCTCGGTTCGAAGACCGGCGCCTCTGGCGGTATAATGAACTCGAAGTCCGAATCGGCACGGTCGCAAGCCATGTCTTGGGCGCAACGATAAGTCCCGAAAAAATCCTCGCAGCCGAAGTTCGTGTCGAACCTCGATACCATGACTCGCGTGCCCAGCAGCACAGGCTTGGACGCGGATAGGCGGCCCGCACGCACCTAACGCGGCCGAGGGCCTTGCGCCAGCTCCAGCACCGTTACTCAGCCGCCGGGCCCGACGATTCGATCGAAAACGTGCTCAGGTAGACCATCGTCACAGGCTGCATTTGTGTATCCGGTGGAAAGCGGTTGACAATGTACACGAGAGCCACGGAAACACACGGCGCACAACACCCACGATATCACGCGGAGCCTCGCACACGAGCAACTGTCCCATTCGTCGCTTCCCGTACACCTCCTCTACCCTTGGGTAACTCGGCTGGCCGACGATGGCGCCACTGCCATCCGAAGAACGTGTCAATACTAGTGATTCGTGCGTATTGCGCTTTTCGTCGTCGGTTCACGGGCCAATTGTGAGTGGGAAATTATTTTATTCTTTTGAAAGAGAGATTTTTTGAGGATTGTAGAGATAGAGCGAGACAGGCTTGTGTAGAAATGTGTGATGAGTTATGTGTAGGTCTGTGGAGAAAAAGTGTTTGGATTGAAATTTTTGTTGGGATAGAGGGAGTCAGAGAAACGAAAATTCCCTAAGTTTGTTCGGGTCTTTTTTTTGGTGTTATGTAATCGGATTAGTTATTGACTTGTAGTGACAGTTCAATAGGAGTGATAGGATAGATTGCAGGTAGTTTAAATATTTGTTCTCATTGTGAAGGATCTTGTATTTCACTACGTTGCGAAATTTTATGCGGTTAACTTTTGCATGTTAAATTCTACATTTTTGTAGTCTGTAGTGTATGTATTTTTAATAAAGAGATTAACTATTAACGTTTCTTAGCATAAATATTAGTAGAAGGCCACGTTTCCAATACGCAATTTAAATTTGCCGCTTTCTATGTACTAGTTGCGAATCGATCTCTCGCAGCAACGAAGTGTATTGTACTTCAGAAGTCAGTACCAGTACTTTGTGAGTATTTCTACCTTTCGTGTTGCCGAGTATGTAAATTGTTATATAAGTGTTGTAATTTTATAATAATTATATCTTAATATTTGTTATTGATTTAAATAAAGTAGAAATGAATTTCTTGTATGAATAATGTCTGTCGAAAGCGTGATAGCATTTATATTACGTATTTTAGTTTTTGGTTATGTTCTGCCACTTTGAAAAGTAAACATATTTTTTTTTTCCAGAATCCATTTAAAATGGGTAAGACATGGGGAAATCTCGCAAAGCTCAGCGGTATCACGTACTTTAGAATTAGTCCACATGAGCAGAAAGCTTTTGGTGGAATGATAAAACATGGTGTACCTAATTTGGTACGCCGTTTCAATGGAAGTGTACTACGTGTTGCACCATGTAAGTGTTATTTTTTATCAATGAAAAAGTATTGATACTTTATCTTTTTAATATTTAAACATATGTGAAACATATTATTTAATAGGTAACATTTTTGGTTGTATGTTACAGGGTTTTTAGGTAGTTACATGATCATGGAGTGGGCAGAGGAGGAGTTTAAAGAATCACACCGCAAGAACCCAAAGGACTATGAAAATGATACATAAAATTGTTCTTTAAATATATAATTACCACTTATAGGAAATTCTATATATTAGAATACATAACTGTAAATATTTAACTTATAATAAACATTGAAATATTACTCAGGAATTGGTCATTTAAATCATAAAAGAAAACTTCTTTAAGATAACTTTTGAATTGCTGCATCAGGCTCTCTCATTTGAATGAACGTATTGTGTGCATCCAAATTCTCTAATTGTATTTTACAATCTATAGAAGCCGAATTTTATGGTTATTTTATGTAAAATCATAAAATCATTTTTTAGTAGACTAACCTTTCCATTAAATTAGCAGATCAAACTTTATGTATAGTGAGAACTAACATTACTATATTAGATATTCTCTGTCATTTAGTGATAGATTTTTTTAAACGAAAATGTCAAGGAGAGTCACTATACAAAAAGAATTTTTTCGATATCTCAATGAACTTTTATACGTCAAAAAGTTTCATTCCATTTATCTTTCATCAAGTACTAATCAACAGGTGTTACCTTTCTTCGAGAAAAATTCTGTATTATACGTTCATTGTAACGAATAGTCTCATTGGTTCAAGACACAAGTCATCGGATTTCTTCGGTATTTCTGTGACATCACCTCCCGCGTTAAAATGCTACACCCTGTACATTGTTCATTTTTTATTTTCACTATTTCTGGTTCAAGCAATTCTTAAAACAAGCAAAACTCATACTTTTTTCATTGCAATTCATATATTAAACTATAACCTCCTATACAAATCATAATTCTTAGTTTCATAATTAGCAATATTCTCACAATTATATTCAAAATATTACTCATTTCGAAGTAAAATCATAATATCCAGTAATGTACATACTATCTTATAGCAAATACGATACAAAAGAAAAGCAATATTTGGCGGTAAATTACAATAAAAACATCTGAATTTAAGTGATCATTAATTCGCTGCCAAATTATAGTAAAACACGATCAGTAGAATACATTTCTCCTCTTTTTATTATTTCTTCAGTACCCCCCTATTTTTCCTCTCATTTTACTCCATTAATCCGCGCGATTCCAGAGATCGCAGCATTGATAAACCTTAATTATTCATTACTCCTTGCCAATTACTTCTCAATCACGGCATTTTCCCAGGACGTTAACGTACGCCCCTGCCGCACCGTGTCGAAAGCATCCGATTCCGTTAGATCTGAGCGCCATATTCCACAGGTAGTCCTCGACCAATGGGAGAGCCCGTACCAGCTATGCACCTGGGCAAAGCAGGTAAGAAGCGAACGAGGCAAAGAGCAATCAGGTAGTTGTTCAGGTATTTCCAGTCGAGCATGATCGGCACGTAGCTCTCTGCCAAAAAGTTTCCCCTCCCTCTCTTTTTTTCTCTCTGTTTCTCCCTTGTTGTCTTTTGGTGTGTGCGCGTAGTTGTGAAAGAAAAATTTGTAAATAGGTAAGTAAAGTACGGCAAGAGGCACGAAAGAGTTTCGCTCGCATTCACGTCGCCGCGAGAGTTGTGATCGGTACGATGCCCGCTTATATTTCCGTACGGGTGTCGAACCGCGGAACAGAGCGATCCAGCGGGACTCGGTGAAACGCTGCTGTCAAGGTATTTATGGAAATGATTTCTTCTATCGGAGTCATTGCACCGAATACACCGACGTGGATTTCTCCCCGCGGAGAACCGACGTGGTGATCACACCTATTGCCTTACGTCGCCTATGATAATCGGCACGCGAACCTGCATATCTACGTATATACTCCGTGGCTGGTCACGGTAACGGACTCGAACGAGAAAAATTCCTTTCAATCGCATTGGCAACGTGCCGTTGATCCTCCTATAATTGACACTTGTGTGTACTACACCAAGTACTATTATAATCTTACTCTCAAAGCTAACGATCTCCTTATATTAGAAAATTGTTATCTTTACCTATTTATGCTTCTCTTTTTTTACCATTCTTGGAGTTGCATAGACTCCTCTGAGCTTTTGCTTCTAATCTTAGCGCACCTTATGTTTCTTTTAATATTTAATATCGAAAATCTCGGTGTCAGTAGTTGAGGATTATAAGGATTCGTGATATATTACTTTCAAATACTCTTCTCTTGTCTTCTTTAACCTTAATTTTAGTTTTATTATTAAATGAATTATTAAATCGCTGTAAGTGTGAAAAAGTGTAAGATGTAATTGTATTTCCGGTGACAAGTCGTCGCGACGCAACACGATCCGGTTGTACGGTAAACAATTCTTTCATGTCTCGGAACGACGTCTCGTTTCGTACTCGTACTCGTTCTGCTCCGAGAAATATTTGATGGGAACTGAAATCGCGATGAAAACGTAGCTTATCACGGTCTCGCGACGAGAAACACGGGAGTTGAGAAAGACTAACCGTATCTCGATCCGCGAAACACGATGTTCTGCGTACGTATGTATAACGACACCATACCGATCGTAAATCGTTGAGGGCATTTTTATCGCGTTATCACTGTCACGTTCCACTGAATCGCGGTGATTCATTGTTTGGGATCTCTCGTTTTCCTTTTTTTATTTGTCAATTGCTTTCTATTATTTGGACAGTGGACAGGTTTTCGGAGACACTTCGCGACGGTTTAACAGGTTCGCAGCAACATGACCCATATGTGGGTCAGGGCAATTTTAAAGACCATTTCTGAGGGATATTTTCACAAATTTTGTGTCAGATTTTTAACAAAAGTATGGGCGTATAAAATATTCTATTCCATATTTTTTTCTTGATATTTTTAATAATTTTTAGAAACTTGTATCGTTTTCTGAATGTGGGAGTGAAACAGGACGTTTTTGGTGGACTGTGAACGTGTTAATCTACTTTATCTTATTTGTGTGGGATACGTAACTGTATCTAACGTGTTGAAATTGAAGATATTTCAGTAGCAGTCTACGAGATTATGGAAATGAGAAGGAACGAGGAGAATATTTCTTGAACATTTTATAAGGAGGTTCCCCGCCCATGACATTTACGGATAGACATTCTCCGAGATCCGCGGCAAACACATTGTTTATCACGAATCGATAACGCGCTTTCGAAATTTTAAAATACGATTGTCTCGGAACAGAGCCGTGACAAATTACATAGCTTGTGTATCGCGCAGAAATTCCTTATCTTTCAAGACAGTCAATACGTCGGATGCAATTCCGAGACTTCGTGCTTCACGATTTTTTGCACTTTAAATTGAGGAAATTGTTGTCTCGGTTAACATATGTGAACAAATCTGTACGTCACTGTAGATTAGAATCTCTGTTTCATTTTTTGATCGATTGATATTGATTGTGAAAGTATGATGAGTCGGTATCAGTATGAAATAGTAAAACAAAGAGATAAAAAGTAAAGAATTATAATCGGAAATTGCGTTATTCTAATGGTTTAATGGCACAATTATAGCAGTGGAAAACGAAGATGACGATGGCATCGCGAGTATACCGTAACCACCTGTAACTCACGCCTACAAAGTGCCTACATGTCTACCATTATGACTGCCGTGACATAAATTGCAAATATTTACAGAACTTCGCGAACATCGATATTGCATTGAATGACCTTCGATATTCTAAGAAGAGACGAGTAAACTGTGGCGTTCAACTCTAACAACCACGCGATTGTAACAAGATATAACATCGATTATTAATCTGCGCAACTGATTACAAAAATTAGAATACTTTACGATCTCCCTAAACGATTCGAAAAAATGTTAGATATTCTTTATTGTTGTATTTTAGTATTTCAAAAACACTTTTATTTAAGGGATTTCTCAGACTCTTAACTAAAATCAAATCTTTTACGACACCATAAACTTTAAGTGGAGGCGTGATCACAATACCATAAAATTGTACAAAATGCAACGACAGTCTTTTCCGTTTCGCTCTACTCCGCTAATAGCGTACCTTGAAAAAAAGTTTGTTCGTACCTTTTTCTTACCATTGTTTATCAGTGAATCTTTTTACTATAGCAGTTCTTCACGCGTCATTGAAATCGAATAAAAGAAATATAAGTATTGACGAAAGCTACAGTTTTTGATTACAAATAGCGTACTTAACTATTGTGTCGACAGTAAAATTTTGCAAAGGGATATCGTAGAAACGATTAAAAGTTATCTCGAAATTTGTTCGATAAGACGCGTGATTACATCGGTCAGAAATGATCACGGTTTAGAATCTCGCTACTGAAAAAAATATAGTAATTTTTCGTATAAACATGTTTCTTAACTAGGTGTTTTCACTGAAACGTGTTTCACTAAAAGGTTGTTTTAGGATATTTTTTTACTGATAACGATAATAGTATTAATTCTCATGTTTTAAGCAGGGTACAAAAATATCCTCTACTTTCCTTTTTTAATGATATAAATGCATAATTAATCGGCAAGAAAGTTTCGATTAATCGGAAATTAATTCGTCGACCGATGGATGTAAGCGAGTGAAAAGTTCATTCGCTCGGTCCATTCACTGCAGAACTTGTTCGCGAACGGCGGATCAGTAGGTATGCGAAGGCGCATTGGCAACTTTCTTTCCACTTTTTCAATGCTCTCGCACGAGTGTCCGTCCACGATATGTTTACTTTCAACAGGCGCTTACCTGTGCCCCCTTCGAGCCAGGTATTTTCTGGAAAAGCGTGTCTCCTGCTCGTTCAGTCCACCTGTTGCACCTCTATTCGTGGCTTTGGGCTAAAATGACCCAGGCAGGTTTCTCCAGGTGTTGCATTCGAATTGGTTACAGCAGGTACTTAATTGATCCTTTGGAATTATTCGTTCACGATCCATTGGAATTATTGCTCCACCTTTTATTTAACTCTGGTCATTAAAAGATACCCAAGCATTGTGAAGGTATAATGAATGTGCTTATTCTGGAATTTATGGGTTTACGACGATAAAGTCGTCAAATTTAATGCGCTGGAGCCATGGGCACAAAATTAGAAGTTTATGAGCACCATGAATGCTTGGAAACTGTTGTAGTGTCTTCGCATGATTTAAGATACCTTGTTATCAGTTTTTTTTCTAACAGTAGTACCTAGTAAATAGTAATAGTAAGTAGATACAAATCTTGATCAGACTAATCAATCGAATGTTTCATTACCTAACAGCAGATCCACGAATTTTCTAATCATTTCTCGATAGCATCAATACGATCTGATTTTCCTTCGTTAATAAGGTCGTCAGGATTATTTTTTTAGTCATCCTACTTGTAGACACACTTATTTATAGTAGATGACTGTAAAAACCACTGAAATTTCTTTCAAACTTCCTCCATCATCGTTGCAACTCGCTCAGGATCAGATTAAAGGGGTTTACTTCATAAGGGTGAACAACCTTGGCGATGTACTCCACGCACTAGCGCAGGAAGGGAATGCGAGCAAGTGTTTGTTGCTCTTACTATGATAAATCGGGAAGCCGCTGGTTTTACGATGTTGCTTGTAACCACCTTGCACGAAGAAACGTTACGTTAACGATGGCATAAATTCCTCCCCTTTTTCGCGCGAACACGTGCTGCCGCACACGAACATCGTCGACGGAATTCGCCCGATGAAAAGATACAAAATTGGCCGTAAATCGACCTGAAGGAGTCGCCGAGGAGAATGATAGCAATAATAATGTCTTTATTGCAACCAATTAGTGTGCAGGGTCGTAAATATGAAGATGATCAATGAAAGTGTTTGAGGCAGGAAGGACCTAATGATTTTTTCAATGTAAGTCCAGTGTGACTTATATATCCTTGTTGCCTTGAATACTTCAATTACCATTTTCTTTGCTGAATTTAGGCCTGAAATTATTGCTTAGAGGTGAATGACCTTTTATCATTTTCGTGTCCTGTTAACTACTCGGAATCAGAATCGATGAAAATGAATTTTCCAACGCCACTTCCTACATATGTTAGCTCAATCGTGTTTATTGCCACCATAAATTCGTGTCGAGCAATTAATTTTATTGCGTCCCGTTTACGGAATTGATGATTATCAAAGCGACTGCACCTCGGAAAGCTCGAGGTATGCGATGAGATGCGATTGAACGTTGCGTAGAAGTGGAAGTCGAGAAAACGCGATCGGGGGGAATGCCAGCCTTTCCATCCCTTTCCCGCCTCGAATCGGTTTCCATCCTCGTCGCGCGCGTTCCAATCTAGGCATAATATTCCGCGGTGATTTGCGAATATTACGTGGGTGTGATTGCATTTCATCGTTTTTGAGAGACGTGGCAGCGGTTCGAACCGTCGTGCATAATTCTACGATCTGCGAAGTGATTTATAATGGGGCGTTAACAACGCTTCGAGGGGATAAAGCTATGGCATAATGCAGAGAAGGAGAAGGGAGAATGTTTTGTGGATATACGAGACGTCTGAAGTTTATTTTTCGTGGCTTAACACTTGGCTTGCTATGCTTTGCGCGATGGGAGGTTCTGTCGAGACGTATACACTTTCATAGTAGTTTTAGTAGTACATAGATGAAACTGCTTTTTTATTAATACTTACGGTAGAACTTGTTAGACGTTTTTCTTAGTATTCATAGTCGTATCTTGTAACGTTGTGCATAACTATGTATGCGAGTATTCATGTGTAGGTGACACAGCAATCACAGCATTAAAATAGAAAATTATAGACTTGAATATTCCGACATTGCTTTCTATAGATTTATTCCTAGAAATTCTCATGTAATTTGTATTAAAATAATTACTTCATTCGGAACTGAAGCTCGTCTTCCTGCCCACGATTTTCTACAAATTCTACGTTCACCTAATTAGGTTCATTGAATTCTCTGAATAGTAACGAGATAAGAAATTCGATGAGAACATTCCGACTCGTGCGAGTACATTGAGAAGTAAAACAGTTAATTCATATTCATAAATATGCATAACAAGCTCCTCCTCGGAATACATCAGCTATACCAAATAAACCCAGTTCTATTGAACCGTAAATTCTTTGCCCAACGTTCAAATTCTGCCGCAGAATTTTCGAACAGAAAGTCCCGAGTCCAAGAGTCCATCTGAGGCGACGCAGAAGGTGTCGGCGGATCGAGCGCCGTTTCCGTCAAGTACGGTCAAGGACGCGTTTACTTCAGCGCATTCTCGGGATGAATTTTTCTTGGAGGGCGTGCCCGCATCCATAAGCAATTATCCTCTCGCGCTTGTCGCGGAGTCGTAAACATACATCTACTTACGCATACACGACTCTCTTTCACGGCTGCCCTCTTCCCTCCGCGGCACGCATCCTGCGCGGATCGACCGCGAGGACACGTAATCGAATTCCACGCGGACCCACCGCTCCATCGATTCGCCTTTTTGCGTACAATCGGGCCCGACACTCCCGGAAATTTGCATAATTTAGCCCCCACCGGCGGCGATCGTCTCCCGTCAAGAATCTCCGTTTCCATCGGCGCCATTCAGTGAAACCGCATTGGAATCCTCCGATCGTTCGGTCCTCCGAAAGACCGTCGCTAACGGGATGTAAATTGTGGATCAATGTTTCACTTTCTACTTTTCGAGCGTGGTTCCAAGGGAAACAGTGGGCCTTGACTTCTAAAAGTCGAACTGGCTACTCTAGTCTGTGGACTCGTGAAGGTTTTTCGAATACTTCTTTTTTTTGGTATCTTGAGTAATAAAAATTGAGTGGTAGAATTTTCGCTATTCGATGCTCTGAGAATTCTGAAAGCTGTCAATCATACCGATGCCTAGCGTGGCACTCAATATGTCAATTTCTGAAACTCCAATTTTAGAACTGAAAGGCGCGGCACTTTAAAGAAATGATGCCATCAGAGGCCGCGAATTTTTCAAATCGTAGATCGCAATTTGAACTCGTAAAAGGAACTATTCTGGGCTAGGCCTATGTTAGATCAGCATCTAAATAGGTCATACGTGGAAATAGCTGGAAATCTCTGAAAGTGAGAAAGAGGGAAATCTTGAAAACCATTGACCTGGCTCCAAGCTTCTCTCCAGAAGCAGAGTTCGAATGAAAACCTTCTACTAGATCTGGAATCCAGAGCGTCGCCGAGGAATGCACGGCTCGCAGTCTTGAAAACGCATTGGTTAGTTCAATCTCGCGGCATATAAACGAAGCCCACTCACCTTCCTTCCTTTTCCCTTCCCTTTTCGCTGCGGCCACCATTAGGTCGCAGTTACGACATTTAAGTCCGCCGTTACGGCTTCGACAACAGTGGCAAGGAATGAATTGCTCCATCGCCTATCCTCCGCGTTTACCAGGACTGTAATCGAAACGGATTGTGTCGATATCAAATCGTTTCGTGCAGCGTGAGCGTGTGGAACGCGCGAAAATGACCCCTCACGCAATGGTCCCGAGTCAACCGCCTTTAAGGAATTACATGAGGTTGAAAACTTATGGAATTCATTAGTCTTTGTTGGATAGATTGCTGGGTAACTGCATTCGCAACAAATAAGGGCTTTCACTATGTGATTGAATAACATTTTTAAGACGCAAAGGTGTTTTGTTCTTTTGGAAAGTTGAGTTCTGATTCAAAATAACAATTTTGAATTGGAAGCTGAAGTGTAACTGTTCTTCACAGATTTTTAATTAAAATCTAAATTATTTGAGAGAGTAAAATGACAAAGTTTGGGGAAATGGTGTAACACTGTAATAAACATAAGCAATGAGTATTTGAAGTCTCTAAGTTAATGTCTATAGCTTCTCAAAGAGAGTGCATACCTGCAACATGTTTTCAACTTGCATCGCGTGTAGAGAGGCAGGACTTGAAGAGAAAAAGAGTAACGTCGTGGAGATACGCACCGAGCCTTTCCATCCCATGGAAACTTAACGGCATTCCCACCATCGATGATACAACCATTCTTATCGAGTCACGTATCTCACGTTACGCAATACCATTAACCGATATAGTTCCACGTCCTGAATTCGCTGACAGCGTAAAATCGTAATGTATACTCGAAATGAAATCATAGCATTAAGCCAATCTGGTTCTCAAACCGGCGCTCCTACTCATTCTAATCTCGTCGTCGAAGCGTGTTTGGTGTAGGTAGGTACCATAAAAATGCATAGCCATAGCTATCTTAACAGTGCTTCCTGGCGTCGAAAAGACCGATGGCGTCGATTTGACCAGAATTACCATGAGAAAGGGAAGGATGAGGAATACTGAACCGTGAGTTCTCGGGACACCTTAGTGCTCCTTTCTTCTCAGAGGAACCTTCAATGGGGATTTTTGAATACTAAGTTTAAAGATGTATCAGTAACTAATTTTTTGAGAACTGTTTTCACAAAGAAAATAGCTCAAATTGAGTTCAATTTTTCTCGAGTTATTTTTTTCTTAGTATGTCTAGGGTTAAACAGAAGACGCTACTGTGGGAATAGGTTCGAACGCACAAAATGACACCCGATGGAACGTGTAACAATGCCTCCTCCGTTATGCGGTTTCCCATGGCGCCTAATCGTTGGCAACGCGAAAGCATTCGCTTGGAGTAGCTCCTGTCCGCCAGCAGACGTTTCTTGGTTCAGATTTTGAATATTAAACAGCTTCGACGCGATCGAGTTCTGGTTTGAAAGGATTCTTGTTACTTCGGTGTAAGTTGGATAGGGAGAGATTGGTTCGAAAGATTGTTTTGAGTGGAGGATAGAATTGAAGTAGAGTCCAGCTTTTTAAATTCCCGATATCTAAGTCTTTTCTGAATCTAATATTCGAGATCGTATGTTTACAGTTGTCTGAGAGTCTCATAATTCAGGTCATCTGTGATAACACGCGGAGTCTTAAATTCAGCGTAACAGGAGAATCGTTAAGGGATTTCCCATAGACTACTGTAGCAGTAGAAAGTTTCTTCACACGAGCTATTGATGGATTTTTTCCATTAAGAGGTATTCGAAAATAAATGTCGTTCACAGAGTATACATTTGCTCTCAGATTGCAGACACCGAGATAACGATTGTAATCAACGAGATAATGTACTAGGTGTGCAGAAAACAGGATTACATTTAGGCTTTATTTCAAAAACCATAATTTTCTCAAGTTATTTCCTCTACTGTTACTTCAACCCATAGCTACGTGGAATATAATAACATGAATGATAACTTCCTTGACAAATGAGGGTTCGGTGTCAATGACTTCTCGATACCAACCAAGGGTTAAACGAGTTCTTCTTCACAAGCACTCAGTACACTCAGTACACTATAACTAAAGATTTCAATTACAACTCAAACTGAATCTCAATTAGTCTCCTTACTCCATCCAAGCTCTTTTAAAACTTCTCCACTCCCTAAGACCCGGAAACAATATGTATCCACGCGTGGGAAGTCGAGGAACCCAAGAATTGAGCCCACCCCAAGGTTGCCGATAGGAGGTGGTCTAATCCACGCAGGGAACACGTCGTAATTGGATAGCATACGATCGTTAATTATCGCTCATGGGAAATTATCTAGTTTTACCTCGGCGTTGGTTCCGACGAGGCAAAGTGTGTACGAGACACAAGGATTCCTTCGCGTCGGAGCTGATGCGCCTCGAGGAAATTTACAGCCTTTATGGACGAAATATCCCGCCAAGCCCGCATCGAGAGAGTCACTCGAGCTTTTATTTAACACCTGGGTAAAACTGGCTACGCAGAGACGCGAGCCATTGAAGTCAAATGGGTTTCTCTCTTGGAGCAAATTCAGAATTTCACATTCCTCGCGCATAACTATGCAAAAGCAGTAGTTTCTCTCTTTGCCTGGAGCCGCGGGGAATTTTTCTATACCTCTACGATGGGACATTAGTGAAAAAGAAATCCTGAACTATGATACTCGATACGCACAGTCTGGGAACAATTAGAGCGGTTGATGGTTGTATAATTCAGGAGAGTGGAGCAGACGGAGAAACGAAATTAATAGAGCAACATTTTGTGGCCGAATGTTTGGCGAATTCCTGGAGATATTTTTGGACACAGTAAATATATGTTAGCGAAAACAGGAAACTGTTTTTTACATATTTATTTTATATGTGGCCTTCACCAGAAATTCCTCTTGATATCACTCGTAATTCTGTAAATTAATATTATTCACAATCATGGAGGGTATTAATGAAGAGGCTTCCACTTCTGTATGGAGAAGAGTTCATTTTTTACCAAGTGGTTATTTCAGAGATTCCTCTGCCTACCTCTAAATTCTCCAGGCCCTTTCTTTTTTTAATACTCGGCATAATACCAGCATGGGTCCCCATAAGACTGGTCCCCGCGAAGGGCCCAGTCAATGAACAATATTTATCGTCCCATTGTCCACGGGATCTCACCTTCGTACATCGAAGTTCGATAAGTGGAAGGCACGCGAAAGGAATTCTCGACATGTCTGGCGAGCGAATTAGGCTCATTGGAATTTCACTTTGGTTACAAGCTGGCTTTCGTGCCGCCAAGTATGGGCCCCATGACCCGGTAGCCGGATACGATACGCGACGTGCAACTATCGACCGTCTCCTTCATTAAGCGATTAAACCGTACACCATAGCGAACCTTCGGCATCGTTCAAGAAGCAGCGCGTCGAATGCGAATCGAAATCTCTGTAAATTTTTCAATATTCATCGAGTTTCCTCTATAAAGTGTTACGTTGCTGAACTGGTGGTGCTGTTGTCTGTTTCAGATAAAATTGAAACGCTAATCTGGCCAGGATGCCGTATTACAATAGTGGGCACAGTCCTTCCACCTACAATAAAGGTAAGAGAACAGTGGTTTGATAGTTTGGAGTTTGCAAGGGGAACTTTAACTTTGCTTTGGGTCTTCGGTCTTTCACAAAGTTCTCATTCATGAGTCTTCATCTTCTGATGGAAGTAATGAGTTCTAAGCTAATATTTATACTTGCATGGGTCATTTCCTTAGAATACAGTGAAATCGAGGACCTCAGTGGAGGCAAACATGTTATTTCAGACCCTAGGTGTTCACAGTCTTATTTACTTGACTTCAATAAAACCTATATACGTTTTATATGAGCATACGTGTACATCTATATTTGCTGAGGATGGGTGCCAGCATATGTTTGTGCAAGAGGTTCTGACACGCATCAGCTGAAGCTAAACGTATTATAAATAAGAAAACTTGGTTCTAAAATTGCGTCTCCACTGAGATGTCAATCTAAACTAAACTCTGTTACCATCGAAGAAGCATTGACTCTTCAAATATGCTACCGATAGAGAAAAAGTTACGTAAAATAAAACCCAGTTCTTTGCAGTATCATTAATTCACAGCTACGTGGCCAGAGCTAACCGAGCTGGCAGTCCAAGCATCCACTCTATCAATAAACTCTCTTCTCGTTACACCCTTCCCATGTTCTATCATACTACAAAGCTAACACATCTTCGACTTGCCACTTCATTAACCCAGTCACTGAAGAGACCACTAATCGCGAGACTAATGAAAATTACGATCCACCAGATGGAGGATCGAGTGGCCCATCAAGCACGTCGGGAGGCCGGGTGAGCAGTTCAGAGCCGACGTACATGATGGAGCATTTGGCCACGTTCACGGTCACGAAGGAAACCGGTATTGTTTATCCTGCGGATGGTATGCGACGACTGCTGCAGCTGGAGAAGAGTAACGGCATTTGGAGTCAAAAGATGCAGCTCCGTCTGGAACGGAACTGGGTGCTGATCATGGACAACGAGACCGGGGTAAGAGGACCATCTTCTTGACATAGAAGGAAAGCAAAG
Organism: Calliopsis andreniformis; assembly: GCF_051401765.1. Lineage (NCBI taxonomy): Eukaryota > Metazoa > Arthropoda > Insecta > Hymenoptera > Andrenidae > Calliopsis > Calliopsis andreniformis. The sequence continues at coordinate 18,921,389 of NC_135067.1, read as the reverse complement.
TGAGAGAGTCGCCGCACAGTGCATTGGCTATGTAGTAAAAATAGAGGAGGAAATTCTCTAGTAGTACTGATGGTCTTCATGGGAGTGTTTAAAGATACTTGTTAAAGTGAATAAAGAAAGGGTTAATAAATAAATGAGTAACCTTCAATCGTATCAGAAGTAAAAAAATGGTTGAGTAAGAGTAGAGACTCTTAGTTTTGGTATTGGCTTATTTTTTCTTTCCATTTTCTTGAGTTTCATTAGTAATCTGGAGTGATTGAAATTTGAGTGTCTTGGTTCTTATACGCAGTCCTTCATTCAACGCACTGTGCGCCGATTCACCCAGCGAAATAGCACGTGTGCACGGTGACACGGAGCTAGAAAACGTGTGTGTACACAATAGCGAGCGATATAATAGGATGAAATACGAAGTGGAACATTTGTGAAATTACACTTAGTCGGCAGTCTCGTGGCGCAGCAGTTTCACTTAATGCATCGTTGATAAATTCGTATGCAGGCCGTCATGGAGCGATACCCAGCCTCGTTGATAGAGGAACCGACCGCGTTCACGTCGAGGGACCCTATGGAGATGTATAACAACATTCTCGTCTTCACAGTGGCCGACGACAGCGGTTCCGGTCAGCACGCGGAGATGCATATATTCCAGTGTCAAAGCGTCTCCGCCCAGGACCTGGTCGAGGACTTGAAAATGTTGCAGATGGGCAAATTGGTCACAGGAGACTCACCCAGGGGTCCCAGAGGTCGAATTCCGCCTCCACCCACTCTGCCGCCGCCAGAACCACCCTTGAACGGGGTCAACGTTCGCGAGCAAGAGTCCTTTAACGCCAACAATGGTACGAGTCTCTTTTCGCTCATTTTTCCTTCGCTGAATATTGCATGAGTAAGCGCGCACGTCCTTTAACTTAAACCTTCTTGCTTCTGACTTACAGCGGACGGCCAGAACGATATATCTCGCGAGGAAAACAACGACGAGGTCTCCTCGACGTCCTCGGAGAAATACGAACGCGACGTGACGATCCTGAACCATTGTTTCGACGACATCGAGAAATTTATCGCCCGGCTGCAGCACGCCGCGGCTGCGTCCAAGGAGCTCGAGCGGCGCAGGCGCAACCGAAAATCCAAGAAGAGGAACCAGGGCGATGGGATGCTGACGATGAGGGCGAAGCCGCCGCCTGAGATGGAGTTCATCGACATCTTTCAGAAATTCAAGCTCTCGTTCAATCTTCTAGCCAAGCTGAAGGCGCATATACACGATCCTAACGCTCCAGAGCTTGTCCACTTCTTGTTCACGCCTCTGGCGTTGATCGTCGACGCGTCTCACGATACTAACTACGATCCCAATCTGCCTAGCAAAGTGGTGTCGCCGTTGTTGACTAGAGAGGCGGTCAACTTGTTGATCAACTGCGTCACTAGTAAGGAGACAGAGCTATGGCACTCGTTGGGTGATACCTGGCTGATACCACGCGACCAGTGGAAGGTTCACGTACCCCCCTATCACCCTATCTTCATGGATGGCTGGTCCCCAGAGTACCCGATCCCCGAGGACAGAGATCACGATCACCTGGCCTCGTTATTGAACGCTGATAAGCAGAAGAGGGACGAGATACCCGAGCAGCAGAACGATCCTTACTATAATCATAGGGAGGTGGACGAGTCGCATTACAGCAGTGACTATTTGGAGTATGAGAGTAGAGAGGAGCGTCATGGCAACGAGTACTTTGACAGGAATTACGGACCTGGCTCGGAGCTGTATGGAAGGGAAGAGAGAGTAGTCGACCAGACGAGAGCGCATAGCGATATATCTGTTGACTCGATTGAGAGAACGCCCAGAGCTGCTGGGATGGAGAGGGCCCAGGAGGCCTGGTTGGATGACCTGGTGGCTAGACACGCTAAGATCGTGCAAGTCACCTATCCCAGAACTGCTAATAATGATAAGGAGTTGACAGTTGTCAGGGGTGAGTACCTGGAGATCCTGGATGACAGTAGAAAGTGGTGGAAGGCGAGGAATTCCAGGGGACAGGTTGCCCACGTGCCCCATACTATCGTCACGCCCCACAATCCGTCCCATTCAGCTGACAACGACGTCTTCAACAATCCCTTGTACACCAGCCGATATCCGCGACAGGGGCACGGCTACAATTATGAAGTGAGTGTTAGTGTGCTTTGTAGAGCCGTAAGTGGTTCCATTAGCAGCCACGCTAATTTGTAACAGCTTTTCTAATGTGGTTGTGCGATTATAAAGTAAATAATTGGTTCAATTTTAGGATTCGGAGATCGAGAGAACTAGCACTAGTCCGGGACCGGAAGCCACGCACCGGACGCACGCGATTCCTCCGCCAGCGCCTGCAGATTGGGTGAGGAAAGAGAGGCTTGGGAAAAAAGGTGAATTCCGATATTTTTAAGCCATTTAGTGACTCAGGGTCGTGTGTAGTTTTTGCCTTTGCCTAAGGGATTTTGGAACAGTTGAGACACTGTTATATAATAGAACCACTTAATTTGTGTGGTCATCGGTGTGGAAGGAGGTGGTAATAAAATGGGGAGCTCAATGAGACGAAGTACGAAATAATTGTTAGGCTCTGTGAAGTCTAAAAGTAATTAAAATTTGAGGTATCTTTAAAAAGACCAAGGTTTATACCCTGAAACTTCAGTTTTAATATAGAAACGAAGTATATTGCATTAAGTATCAAGAACACACAAATTAGTTCATGTCTCAGTCTCCTGAAACACTCTACAAATTCAGATCTTTTTTCTTTACGCTAATACCGTGTTTTTCTACTTGTGTGTATATATATATATAAATATTATATAAATATATAAAGAGGTATATACGAGTAATAGGTAAATCCGTCAATATTGTTGTTACAATTAGGGACCAATGGTAACCGAAGAGATTACGTTATCGCGGCTCTATTTTCCAAGTTCTTCGACCTTATTTAGAGTTTCGCTCTTCTCTGCGCGAAACTTGTGAGCGCAGAAGAACTTCGAAAATTTTATCGTCTAACGAACGAACGTAATTTATTTCGCCGCGATAAGTCGGATGTTCGATTTCTTTCTCTTTTAGCAGCTTAGAGGTACTAGCGATAAGACAATGGCTTTTATCAGATACAGCTTCGTAATCAGGAATTAGCAATTGCAGCCAAGGTAAAAGCCATGGAAGCGAACAACGAACAACGTACAGCGGGCTATATTTCTCTTTATCACGTTTAATCAGAAGATATTATAATCGAAGTGTCGACTTCAGTTTTAACACTCGTACCTTTTTTTTAGCGACCATAGGGACGATACCATATTATATATTTTTGATATATTTATCGACTAACCAAATCCTAGTATATTGTATACTTAACAGAAGAGAACAATATGTATAGTTTTCTATGAACAATATTTTAACGCGTCATGTTGTCAATTGCGTGAGAAACCATGGATTCGCGAAACGAGCGGAAGCTCGCTGTGTCCGTCCAATAATCCCCGACGATTCAGAGAAAAAGCTTTGCGGGTCGAATCGAAGCCACTGATAATTTTGTTTGTCTTGCAATAATGGAACAATTTTTCCACGATAAAAAGTATAAACATTCCAGGGACTAACTCGTGTACTTGTCAATGGCTTTAATCGACAACTCGGATCTTTCTCTCTTGGATGCTTGCACGCGTGTCCGTCGCATGTGTCTGTACGTATCAGTGTGAATAAGCTTGTACAAACACGCGAAGGGAATCGTATTATTCACGATTCTTCCCCGAGCGTAATCGAGATAAGCTCCAGGAAGAACAATCAAAAGTATTCAGTGAGCGAGGAACGTCGAGCCATCGCAGCTCCTCTATCATATTTTTATGTGAGAATGCTGTCCAGGCGACTGCCAATTTAACTGTAAAAACTGGCTTGACTTCGACCCTCGCGATTTATCCGTCCAGCGAATAAGGGGATAGCAAAAAACGGGAGGCGAGCGATCGATGAATGAACGAGCGTGACTGCACTGTTTTCTCGTTGCGTAAGCTTCCTTGGAAAAGGTGAAAAAAGAGCAATGCTTCTTTTAGTACGTGTTATAGATACTGTATCGATTTACTCTTAAGTGGCCGGGTTATTTATGTGCAGGATGATTCTTTGAAATCTAAGAATAATTAGAGGAACTATCAAGGTCGCTTTATACAGGTTCCAGAAATTGTATCCATCGATTACATCAAAATGAATCACCCTGTACATGCAAATTAGCAACAGCAACACTAGTCTACCTAAGAAAACCACAGTTTTGCAAAGGAAGTTCGTTCGACTCTCCTCTTCCCCTTTGTTCCCCTTTTTACAATTTTTAATTGTGCTATAGTAATCGTCTCGCGAGCAAGTCTTCCACGAGGACACTTAGCAACATATACATTTACGCATAAAATTGTGCACAATATCATTTAATCTATTGTACTGTCTTCTCGATCGAGCGAAACTCTCTTAACTCTATGTTTCGTTATTGTGTCCACGGGATGGGGGGTACCGATCCGTCTAAATAGTATTTCGTTGCACTGTAATTTATGTACATCACTTATTGAATAAATATACTCGGTTACAGATTGTACTTGTCTCTGTGTGAGTATATTTGTCCCATCCATGTGCGTATATAGAAAGTTGGAAATTCCATTTCAATTTTTAAAGCTCTGAGGCACCTGTGACATGTCCTGGAACTGTCGAATACTTGTAGAAAATCGAAACGCTTTTGTGCGCGTCTATGGGTTTAATACCATCCATTTGTTCATTAGCAATGTGCCGTTGGGTTTGCTTAAACTGTGATCGTGTGCTTTTCATCGTCAGTGTGATCGTCTATTGGAAAAGTGTCCACTGTTTGTGTCCTCCAAAGTTGGTAGGGTAAGTTCCTTTCATATTCAGAATGCCTGTAGTATGTAGCATTTAATAGGGCTGCTGTATTACAAAACTAAGAAAATTAAAATGTATTCTCTATATTATAGACGAGTCTACCGAAACAATCTCTACCACTTCCAGCGTGGGAACTATCACTAATGGGACTAACACCAGTGAACAATTGATCGCCAAAGAAGAGAAGAAATCGAAGCCCAACGAGGTGACAGAGGTGGCTGAAGTTCACGCTCCACCTCCTGATATGCGTGAAGATACTAGTTCTGAAGTATCAACGCCTATACCTCCACCTCCACCACCACCACCTCTTCAGAGCCAGACTTCAGTTTCTTCTACTTGTTCCAGTAGGACAGGCACTTACAGAAGCATTAAATCTATCAATGGTAATATTTCTTCTCATTTTGTGACTCATAAAAGGGTGCTTAATATGGTGTCTTTTTAAGGATTGAGTAATCAAGAGCAGATGCAGGAAGAGTTGAAGTATGTCTTAACAATACTCCGAGAGAAGAAGCAAACTGAAAAAGACGCTGAGAATCGTAAAGTTGTCTTGGATCAGTATTCCAGTCCTAGCGAGGTGCAAAGTTGGTTGATTGCTAAAGGCTTTTCGGAAAAGTAAGATATAACTTTTTAATATTGAGCTGCGTGTTATGTTAAACCATAGAAAGACACGTAAAGTACTAAATTTAATTGTCTATTTGTTACAGAGCTTGCAAGCAGTTAAGGGACATGACTGGTTCAGACGTATTCGATTTAACCAAGCGACAGTTCGAAAGCTATGTTGGTGTAACAGAGGGTAGCAAACTGTACAGTCAAATTACACTGGCGAAGGCAGAAGCAGAGGTACGTGGCATCACTAAAATAGTAATAATTATGAAATGCAATAATAATATTGCTTTTGTACTTTGCAGAAGAAAAACCCTCGAACATCAGAGCTGAAGCAAGTATTAGAAAAGGCTCGACATCGAGCTGAGGAACAATAGAGTATCAGTCCTACAAATACTCTGAAAAGATTAGAGGAGTAAAGCAAAAAAAATACATATCAATGCATAGAAAAATGTAATAACATATATTACATTTACCATTAAGTGATAGTATTATTATCTTCTTTTTATGAAATTCTGTGATGATGCTTACAAACGCGAGCAATATAATTGTATAATCTATAACATATCTCGTAACGTTTTTTACAATGAATGTTTGAGATTCCATGTACTGTTTCCTTATAATTGTTGGACAGATATTTCAAGTAATGAAGACAGGATCTGGTGTCAGAAATCACGTGAAATGAAAACTCATTTGCTTATGAAATATGCAATATGGAAATAGTAGAGCTAGATTCCTGTTACACAGACAGATAAATCTTAAATTTGGTTATAATATTGATGTCAGGTTTTTATTTCAAGCGATCACATACATTGTAACAGACATAAATAGGTACTCTAGCTGTATCACTTATTATATCGATAAACTATACATATTTCCTTTCGAATACTCGACTCGAGGTCACGCAACGTGAACACATTGATAATTGTATCATTTTTTATAAAGGTAAATCTGTTGCCAAGCCGTCAGACCCAGAACAATACATGAAAACTGCGGATTTTCGTATAATGATAAACACGTACAAAAACCCTCAACTATTGAAATACACAGATTATTTTTAAATCAATGTAACATGTACAATAAAAGTGTAAGACTCAATAAACGTTAATAGTCTACAAACGTTAAAAATGAAACGACAGTAACATTGTTTTAATCTTTGAATCGAAATAAATCAATCTTTTAATCAATCGGTCTTCAACTAATTCTATAATATTTAACTATTATTAGAAGATAACAATGCATCATGAAAAATTGCTTTGCAATAGAACCCATTCAATAAAATGATCGCAATCAAAGGTCTAGGTCTAGCATAAATTACTCGAAATAATTAACGTCATACTCTGTACCTCTTAATAACTTATTTCAAACTCTATGCACTTATAGAAATTCTTAGAAATATACGCTTGCGAAATTTCGATAAAAAATCTACTTGGGGAATTTCCCACGGATACATTCTAAATGCGAATCTAAAAAGTCCTCGTCCCGAAAGTGTTTTATCACGATGTTCACGACACTGTGTAAATTCTGTGTTACAAGTATTACAATGGTAACCAAAGTTTTTTGGTCGTTCACGAGTAGCTCAGATAAGCCTTACTTATTTTATTTTATATTCATGAAATTTCCGGCTGTCTTTGTCTTACACGATAGCGATTACGTAATGGTTATTTATTATGCAATGAATATTACCGTAAGTATCGTTACTCTTAACGTTAAGCTTACTTTCTCAGACGAACAGGTCAACAATATGAATAATTTAATAAAATAATAACAATGTATATCTTGTCCGTGATGATGTCAAAGAATAAAAGAACGATCTTTGTAGCATATTTCAGTTCGGAATGTAGGATTTACGCTAAAACGAAATCAGGGCGAATTTTGATCGAATGAAGTAATGTTAGATGATCTCGCAACTATCGTCATTAGCGTGAAAATTCTATGACATGAATCGTGAACGAACAAGTGTGCGTTCTTGTCAAATGCATCGCATTAATTCTTTCCTCTGGCCCAGAAAGTTATCAATCTAGAATTTCAGCGGTATTACATTCGTTTCAGTGTGTGAAACAGTTGTGCGTAATTCAGCTAATATTATTAAAAGCTATACTAGCGTTCTTCTCGGTTTGACTCTTGTAGACTTTGATAAATTATTCATCATACCGACGGATAAAAACTTTTTTTTCTCTTTAGTAGCTTCGGAAAAGTTATTCTGCGCAGTCGAATGTTTGAAAATGAAAAATTTCTACGAGAAATGTTTGATTTTAGAATGTATACCTTACCACGAGTTTCAAGGTCTTTCAAGGTCACCCTATTGTCAGAACTATTCTAAACTCGCAAATCCTGCGAAAGTACAAACACAGTGAAAAAGATTAATTCCATATCGCTTTGTTTCCACTTACACGTTAAGTGTGTGTTCATTTTTACTGTAATTGAGCTCTAATTCACAATAACCCATCGTCATTCACATTTTTCATAATTTCATGTAAGTCCGCGCGGTGTTTATAGCATACAATCTTCCAGTTCTTTACAGAACAACTGTTGAAACTCCTTGAATTATTCATAAACTGAGAACATTGTAATATTATATACACTCAATTACAATTAATGTACTCCTCTATTGTCCAGGGTGAAACGTAACAGTAACACTAGAACTTGACGAAAAACAGAACAATTGTCATTTAATTAAACTTACGATACGACGATTCTAAGGCTAACGTGTCCGTAACGTATAAAATGTTGTATTATGCCCATGAGACAGTTTCACGCTAGAAAAACCTTGATCGGATGAGTACGGAACAATCTCAGGTAACATTTACACCGGGCATGTAACCGTTCGCAACAGCATACATAAATCGACTGACGATATTAATGGTCGATGGACATTGATGTTACATAAATTATTACGTGATACAGAAACCCAAGTGATAACAATAATCGACTAACAATTGTTTAACGTACAACTTATGAATGTGTGACCTGAAAAGGTGTTTAACATCGCGAACACTCAGTGAAGTGATGTATACAGGTATGTGCAATAAATAACTTGCTTTTAAGCTTGACCTTGGAGTATTCTCGTTACATACTGAATCGATCCTCTTTTAGTAAATGTAAACACTCCAATGAAACTCTCTTAAAAAAAGAAATAAAAGTTCTACCTTGGTGACGTTCTAAAATGTATGTATACAACCATAAAACAACGTGCATCAATATCCTCTGAACTCCCATATGACTTGTCAACTTTCATATAATACAACAAAAAATATTGTACAAACAAAACGATTGCCAACGCACGGTACTGAAATATACCGTGACCGTCAAATAAACCTTTCCCCCAGTGTCTATTGCACGAATATCAACTTCCGTCGGGAACATGCGCGAACCTCGAGGAACGCATCAGCAGTCCAAGGTCAATGATTGAAGCACACGGGTACACAGAGCGGCAATGAAGCGATAATGAAGCGAGAGAAATGGAACGATGATACCACGAATATGAGAGAACGTACACACTACTGACCAGTGACTGTCGAATCCTCCTTTGATGGAACAGACCTTGATCGATGAAGGGGAACAGAATCAATTGATAACGAGTGAACTTAACTTAATGTTTGAGTAGCGAACCTGAAAGCGGATTGACGATTCTCACGTGGAAATGAAATGAAAATATGTGTATGCGAATGAAAGAGAGAAATGAGAAAGATGACGAGAAGGAGAAGAATCTCCTTTTTTCGTAACAAAATCCCGTGTACGCAAAGCGGACCTTGACTCTTTCTTTCATAAATTACCAGAAACCTCCCGCACTGCGACCACCAGGTGGATTGTTTACGCGGATGCATGCTCTTCTCGCTTCCTCGACGTCCTCTGTGAAAAAATATACAATATTAGTGCTACTGAGATAGAAAAAAATATGTCTAACTCTGAGTAATACCAGCAACACATACCACGCCGCTGACAAGAAGAGCTCTTGGACCAACAGATCTATATTACTCCTAGGACTCTTCTTGTCAACAGAGTATACTACCTATTCCATACAAAATATCTCTCTACTTACCGCTGATGGAGAAAGTAGAATCTTGCAAGTTTCTCTGACCCTCCATTCGAGGACCTTTCGAGGATGGCGTGACCACGGCCGAGTCGGGCAGAGTAGGCATACAATCTGGTACTATCTTCCTCGGTTTCGGCGACTCATAAGTGCCATTGGTCTGATGAGCTCTGCCTAAGGCTGCAGCAGCCGCTCTAGCCTCCTCTTTAGCCTTCGCGATGGCTGCGTCCTCCTCTGCATATCTCTTCGCCTCTGCTTCCGTTCGCGCCACACCGCGTGGTCTCTGAGCAAACAGTCGTTATTTGCAGAGATTCGTAGGCGTAATCGACTATTTGCTCTTGCACTTGCTAGTGTTTACTCAGGTACACACCTTTTCCCTGTCTTCGATCATGCTATAGACATATTCCGTGTTGTTGGGTGTCTCCACGAACTTTCCAAAGCCATGGACAGCCTTCAGCTCGCACTCGTCCACGCAGACACGGCCTCCTACTATCACGTACTCCGGTACTCCATGAACCTCCATACCCTGGAACAGATTAAGTCCTCGACTGCTCATTAATCACAATATTTTTCTTCGGGGCTGACGAGCGAAGGCGGTTTGATTGAATTTCCTGTTTGCGCTGCCCTGAGCTACGATCACGGAATTTTCTATTAATATCGATGGACAAAGAGTTTATTAGAGCTTAATACGCGGACCAGGGCTCACCTCGAAGATGTTGAAGTCAACGGCCTGGACGTGGGTCTGGGCGGAAATCGTACGCTTCCTGTTGGGGTCCCAGACGACTATATCGGCGTCTGAGCCGACTGCTATCACTCCCTTCCTCGGGTACAAGTTGAAGATCCTCGCAGCATTCGTGCTAGTCACGGCTACGAACCTCGAGGGCTCCATTATTCCAGCGTGGACACCTTTTTCCCAGACCACCGACATCCTGTCCTCAACGCCATTCACACCGTTGGGGATCTTCGTGAAGTCGTCTTTGCCTAATGCTTTCTGTTCCGCATTGAAGGTGCAGTTATCGCTGCCAGTGACCTGGAGGTCATCTCTAGCAAAATAAACCATCAAGTCAGCGATTTATAAACACATAGAGCTGAAGAAAAAAAGAATGATAAAAAATCAAAAGGTTACCTTGACATCAGATAAACTAAGGCAATTTTGATAGACTCTAAATTCTACTACTCGAGAATTTTAATAAAATCGTAAAATAAATGTGGACAGTCGAATGCTCACTGTTTGAGCAAGTTTCCCTCGGCCCGTTTAATTAAGTTAATCTGCCCAACGCGAGATAAAACGACTTCCCACGCTGTGTCTATTAAAATTACATTCAGCCAAGCTTACATCGTGCCAATTCGTTGTCGTAATTTATTACCATCGTTTGAATACCGCGTAGATATATTGCAATCGCATGTAAATTGTATCTTTGATCTATCAGTCGATCATTCTCCTAAACCGAGCTGTAAACGCGTTTCTTGTCGATCACTCGAGACAAATATAGGTACCCAAAGACACTCGACAGAGGATTAACTTCGGAAACGTTCGGGTAGGTCGCCTGTTCGCAAGCGTTTTGCCTCGCTAGTCGCCTCCGATTAGATGGTTGCTCAAGTAACACTTGGCACCTCGAGGATCAACGCGCGGGAGCAAATTCTAAGACAGTCTTTGGATAGGTCAAGACAACGTTGTTACGTAGTGGAGGATTAGACGAGTCTCCGACAATTTTTTCTGTTTAACTAGAATGAAGAATTTGTTCTTGGGCTACTTACTGAGCTAGATGTTCGATTAGGTAAGCAGGTGTGGTGGAATCGGGTCTCAGTGGCGGGCAAGTAATGTAACGCCTCGCTTTTTCGATATCTTTCCCGTATTGCTCGCTACCGTCGACACCCACGGTACTTGCGAGGGTCTCCCCGAACAGGACAACACCCTCGGCCCTTTTCGCCGACACTACGTCAGCGGCAGACTTGCTTGATAACGCCGTTACGTACAGCGGGCAATTCACCTAAACGCGATAGTTCAACCCTCTTCACTGGTCTGGTTTGTTACACTGAATTTCGACTGTGAGCACGACTGAAAAGATATCACTTCTCTTGCAAATTTGTTATATTCCTACCACAGAATAGTTTAAAACGAATGGATTTTGCTTATGTCACTACTCCCATCTCTGACGAGAAGAAGAGTTATGTACCAGTTGATCCTAGAAACGTGTCCCTCGCTATAAACGACTTAGTCGATGAATCATAAGCCTATAATATGGAATCACTGCTCTAAAATCTAGTGATCTATAATTTACACTCAGTTATATTGAGTTAATATTCTCAAACTTACTGGAGCTTTACGAGTTCTAAACTTGTCACTGAAGAGAACTTATCTAGCTTCCAACTACCTCTCATTAGCTATTCATCGCTTCAAATGATTTGTATATCATGAGTTCTGCTTCGCTGAACAATTTCGATGCAACTTTTCTAATTTGAATAATTGATCATAACTTTTCAGCCGTATTCACAGCGCGCTCAGCTACTCGTATACACAATTACACATTCAGCAACGTCTACATATCGATACAGAGAGAAACATGCCAGCTGTACAACAGCGATTTCCGGAACAGAAAAGAAATCAGGGCAAAGGAAATGTGGGATTAGCTGCAACTATGGCCAGCATACATGCACGAGAATTTCGACGAAACTTCTAAATATAATTTTCGTTCGCATGCAATATCGGGGAAGTTCGGTGCAGTTTGCGTGAGCACAGATAATCCGAATCCGCTGTTACACTTTACACGATGACCTATATCCTGCTGGTAGCTCAAGCCTGACGGATGGACTTCTTTGGATTGCCGCTTCGCTTGTACAATTTTTGATTGATAAGATACAGTTAACAAAGGCTGCGTTGAGTAAGAGACTACAATAAGAAAACGGTACCTCTGTACTCTCGCTAAATGGAAGCTTATCACTGAGTACTTCCGGAACAACTGTTCCTCTTCCATCGAGCGTAAAGTAGTTACTTTGTTCAGCGATAAAGTTAAACGATTCGAGTACGAAAACAATCAAAAATACTATCAAAGGAAGAAAGATCTGTCGCTCTTGAAATTGCAATAAAATCGCTTCCATTCTTTATATAAAATAATTTTGCTTTCCAGTTCATCCTCCCTCAACCAGAAGACCTTTTAATTTCGACAGCGACAGAACTTTCTTAGTTATCTATTATATCGTCCTCACCCTCGAAACTCTTGAGCAGTATCAGCTACGAGAACTTACGAATCATAAGAGCCTCATAGATCTTAAGATGCGTTATGCTCTGAATGTCAAAGTGACCCCTAAATGAAAAAGGTCGGTAGGTCGACTCACTTGGCGAGCATATTCAGGAGCACGTCAGGTGTGTCTGGATCTGGCCTGAGGGGTGGGCTCAAAATGTGCGCGGCGGCGTGCTTCCAGCATTTGTGAGTGTAGTTTGTACCATCTGTGCCAACTGCGGCCGCCAAGGTCTCGCCGAAGACGCAAATGCCACGCTTACGTGCGGCTACCACTGCCTCCCCGGCGCTACGACTCATCACATGCACTACATACAGTGGACAATTCACCTAAGCATGCAGAATCACGATTGGGTATAACTTAAATAATTTGTGCTTCGAATATCAAGCTCTTAATCTTTACAGATCACAGAAGCGCGTTAAAAACATGTGGCATGAGTCAGCTGATAGAGGACTTCACTGTCTTTTGTGAATAGAAGTTGGTGGTCTGAGATAAATAAGGCATAGTAGTGAATACATGGCGTGTGACCTTCTCAAGGTACACTGAAGATAAGGTCACCCTTCATGATCTAAAGGTCATTGATCAAATGTTTACGTTTCAATAACTTCTAAGGACTCCAATTACTCTTTCCCTACTCTCTTCAACAAAAGATAGAGTTGTTCTTCGTACATCTAGATGACTCACGTTGCACAAAAATAAACAAACTAAACGATACAAAAACAATATGTGTAAAGCATTTACACTTAATAATAAACTGAATAGAGTAACAAAAAGTATGACTGTATTCGTTCATCGACATTTGCTTCGGCACAGGGCTACGACAGATCTATTTTTCTTTAAACTAGCGTGCCAGAAATAGTAGACAAGCACAATAGATAAATATAAAGCCGGGTTCTAAAAATGGCACGCTCCGTTCCGTCATGGTGTTGAATAATTTCGCGCGTCTGACTTACCTGGCTGGCTATAACACACGCTCTATTCACAGCCTCCGCTTCCACTTCCTCGGGACGCGACATTTCGTGACCTTCCGGCCCCGTCACTCCGGCCTCGAGCAGTCGTTTCGTGTTCTGAAACAATTACACCCGATCTGGCCTTTATCTTCCGAAAATTTCGTCAGAAAACTAAATCTACTTTCGCCTGGCTATTATCCTAAATGAGTTTAGAAATTTATACTCCATTACTCGAACAAAGATAAGGGCAATAAAAGCGAGCAATAGATAACACATTCTTTAACCCACAGCTGGTATGGCGAGGGCTTTCTGACCCACCTGCTTTACTGCCGAATTTATTATTCAGACTCTACACAGCTGTTGTACTTAAGTAGTTAAACTAACAATATAGAAGTTCAACTAACATGTATTGTGTGTATTTAAGTCGTAATAACGTTGATACCATACCAGTTGAGAGTTAAATAGCATTAAAGAATTCTTAGGACTATAGAAAACAGCTAAAAAATTGGGATGTGAAAATCGTAGACCGTCCAATCCTTTAACTTCTTTCACCAAGGATTCCATAGGTCATAGATCTTACCCATGCAATTATATCTCCATTTTCCGCGTGAACCATAGCAATGGCACCAAGCTCCTTACACGCTTTGAATGACTCGATTAATTCTGGGTCCCTTAGCATATACGTGTCTCGATAGGCCATGAACATCTTGAAGCTGTTGATCCCGAGCGTCTTCACCAGCGTCTCCATCTCCTCTTTGACCTATGGAACAAGTAGCCATGAGCATATCGAACAGGAGAATCGTCCCGTAGCGGACACAGCGCCTGACAAGTAGCAGCAAATAAGGAACAACGATTTACATGCATCCGTATGCGGCAACAACGATTTCCTCACAGCAACCGTTCGATATTCCATTCACGAGCACAAATACAGTTACAGACCGGTGACACGGGCGCAACTTGCTACTAGATCCGCACGATTTGCTAATTTACCCCCGGGGAGGTCTATCTCTTTTCCCATATTTAGAGGCACTCGACGAGCCATGGCTAGATCGACATCTAGGCCAGAGGTTCGACGATCGTTTCAAGTACAACCGATTCATTCCATTATTCTAGTCTAATCCATCAATGCACGAGTCTCTTTTCACTTTTCTGGGAAGGGATGTTCAACTTTCTTTTTCCGTGAAATTCATCCCTGGGAATTATAGGCGTACCGTGAACCAAGGTGTGAGAATGGTTTTCTATCAACTACAAGCTTTCGTAATCCTAAATGATTGTCTTATAGCCCAGAAATGGAGACTTCTTTTATCGTTTTTATATAACTAGGTCTATCTTGTTTCTCATTGCTTTCACAATCACCTATCTGTTATAAGTGTATATGTTAAGGATTTCAATTTTCCTCCATTAGGTGCGATTATAAGAGACACCTGTAATGAATCTACAGCGCGATTTTCCTGTTAATTTATTCGCGGATGTCAGTCACCTGAATGGACATGGATGTTCCACAAAACGGAGTGATTGGAGCAGCATTAAGTACGCTGCATCCTCCTAGCAATTTCCGACAAGTAGTGACTAATTACGTAAAACCCATTTAGAACCTGACGTAACTGCGTTCGGTATTAGTCTTGTTCAAGGTTGATAGACACTTGAAATATGAGACTTGTTCGACTTTACAAAACAATGTTGTTGAACCCAGTTTCCGCCAGAAAGGGGTCACGTGCCTAGCCACGCTTTCTTTCCTAGGAAGGACTCGTGTTACGGTAATTATCTCATTCTGGGTGACTAAATGGAGTAGAGAGCGCGTGTGAACCACGCAATGCGAAGCTCGATGACCCCGCGCAACGCAGGCATTGCGACAGTATCATAGATCTTGTTAAAACATGTGTTAAAAGGGGAATAACCCTAGGCTTCACCCTTTAAGGGACCTCATTTTTTCATATGCTTACTAAAAGAAATTTCTGCAAATACTTAAGGAAAAAAAATGATTTCTGGTTCATCGAAAGTCTTCTTAAAAAATTTCATCTACTGTGGAGCTTTCGAGTTTACTTTAGCCTGAAGCTTAAAAATAACTATCCTTTACAAATTCTTCTCAAAAAGTAAGGAATATTTTAGTACAGTATCAAACATCTTTCCCCTTTTTATCCAGCCTTAGGCTTTATAAAACCTTAATTCGACCCTGATTATAGCGATCGTTTCAGAGTTTACGATCTCGTGAATAATGTTTCATGCAACGATTATTGACGTATTCAGGGCTCACTTTTGGGTTCCAGGATGTAACAGCGATATGCAGCGCATAATCGCAGCAGACTTTTTGGTCGGCGGTCTCCCGATACCTATCGTAGGCCTCCAGAAGGGACTCGTCTTTTCTAGGGATGACGAAATCGATGATCATGGTCGTGCCACCGGCGACTGCAGCCTTGGTGCCCTGGTAGAAATCGTCGACCGACTTGCCTCCCATGAACTCCAATTCGAAATGGGTGTGCGGATCTATGCCACCAGGCATCACGTATTTTCCACGAGCATCGATGATTCTTGTGCCACCTGGTATGATCAGGTTGCGTCCCATTTGCCTATGAATAGAACATTACCGCCACTGTTAAACGTCTTCATTATTATGGAACAGGTAGCAGAGTGAGCAAACAGAATTACGTGTTTCTGAGTATGAAGGAACGATTTGCCTTTAGCCGTGTTTCCATATATAGAATATCCAACTCATGTCAACAACAAGAAGAAATGAAATAGTATTGCGATGCATAGTTAATTAAGTGTGGATCCGAGTTGGAGTTTCAGAAATGGAAACACGGTTCAACTCAGAGGATAACTAAGGAAGTACCTTGAACTTACAACTCGAAATATGTTAAACTTGAGCTATTTGCTAATCCTTTCAATCTTCGATAAAACAACTCGTGTTTAAGCAAACCATAGCTATCAAGAAACTGTCCAAGAATAAAAAGTGTGTCAATAACATAGACATTCCAAGTGTTACGGTAGAAAGCCAGCAAACAAAAGATTGAGATTCGAATTCCAATCTAACAATCCAGTCGACCTTTTTCCCTCCACAAAAGAACCGAAAAGACAAGCAGTTTGATCTGCTTGGTTAGGCTCAGCTCCCAGAGAGCTGGAAATAAAAAAGCTCTAAATCATTGATAAGGGCAATCTGGTTACCTGTCCTCTATACTATACAGGCCGATAATCACGTGACTCAAACGGACGCCCAATATTACCGCCTTTCAACTGTCTATTAACTAGCGCACGTCATGCTTGTTTGACGTATTACACCTAACCATCGACGCGTTATCTCAGCGACCATACACTCGCTATTCATTGATAAAACGACCAGCGTGTATCACGTTTCGCTTGCGTAAAGTAGTCAGCAAACACGCGACTAGAATGCTCAATGGAGAATGTTAATCGTTCGGAAACGTAAATCCGAAAGTTTGTTTGCTTACAGCGACGTGTTAATTTGCCCCCGCGATCATTGAGAATTATTATGCAATTTTATTGATAGTAGATGGTAAAAGCGTCGGCGTTCAATGAAAGGACTCGCGATTTGAGACGCGTACGTATGGAGAATACAGGGGAGTGAGTCCTGTTTTACACAGACACGATTTGCATTTGTTTCGATTGTGTAACAAGAGTTTGGAACTAATGTCCCATGCTTGGCGACTCTTACTTGATGATGCCGTCTTCAATGTAGACGTCGTTGTCCGTGATGCCATCATCGTTAACAACTTTTCCATTCTTGATCAGCAGCCTGTTTTGCGCGCTCTGGAAACGAAATCAATGGTCATTATTGAGTCATAAGCGAGGGTGAAATTAGTTTAAGAACTTAAAATAAAATAAACGCTGATTAACTTGTTCACTAAGGCGTTCTTCATCTACGAACGTCATATCATTTGAAATTTAAAATTACACTATTTTCATTTTTGCATTCCTAATTGTATAACTTAGTCAGACTTTCGCTCATGATTTTAAGATATGTATTTTACTACTGCTAGAAACTCTGTACCGTCTTGGCTTTTTGAACACGAATTGCGTGGTAAAGTACCATCCTCCGCCCTCTCATCACTCTTACCGCGACCCTAAAACGCCTAAAAAGCTGAAGAGCACTTCTATACGGAGCACTCAGGTCTCAATTCACAAGACAGTACGTTCACTTTCTAAAAGTTTGCTGATGCTCAGTTTTCGTGAGAAGATTGCAAATGAATTTACGCTGTGTATACTTAAATAGACTATTCTATAACATTACTTCATCATTCCCAGATATTCAATTCTGATCCGAATACTTAGAAACATTTATTAAGTAATATACCTGCAATAATTAAAAAATCTCTGTGAAAATTGCGGAATTCATGTCAGAAGAAATCCTTCCAATTTTTGCCATTTTTTAGGAGAACAAAAAGTACTCTAGTACCTTCAATTCTTATAGATTAACTTAAAAAAAAATTGATAAGGTTCTTTATTATGAGCCCCTCAATTATCTCTCACTGACAATGTCCAAATCTTTCCCTCCAGAGCACCGTTCTCGATATTCGTTTGCAACATGCGTCGGATCCGACATCCGGCGCAGACGATTAACGTGCGTATATTGCTCTCCGCGCTATGGTATACCAATCAGTATATAATAGAAGCTACGCTTCACGCACTTCCGCCAATGCTGGATTTAGAGCAGTACGCGATGTGCTCCGACTGATAAGCGCACAACCACGGTGGTATTACCGCGATGCATCTTTCCATTCGAAAGAATGGAGAAATAGAGAGAGGGATTTCTTCCTTAACGGACACTCTTTACACGGAAAAAGCCAAGTTTTTCATTAACCCGGAAAATTATCATACAATGACCCTTGAAAATCGTGCTCGCCATATGCGTGCCTTGTCGAACAACAAAGTATACTTTTTTGGTTAACATTGTAATTCCTAAAGCAAGTGGATCAGCGATGTCTTTGTTCTTCAGGCTTTTCATTCTTTTCATACTTTCATCGTACAGATGTTAATTTTTCTTGAACGCCGCCAGGGGTAATTGAAGACTTAGTTACCCAGGCGTTTGATGTAAATGAGCAGGCAGTTCTGGTCTACTTTCAAAACATACAAATCATCGAGGGATTCCACTATTCCAAAGCTGTTCTGCCGCGAAAGCGTCGGAGTGCGCACAAAGTGTAGAATCCCCGAAGTGGTCCGCGAGAGCGGTTTCACAAAAATCACAGCGGCGTACGGGCACCATATATTTTAAGCCTGTCCGCTGAAAATACCCATCCAGACGCCCCTCGGACATATGAAACGCACATGTCCGCTACGCTCGTGCCTAATAACTGTACCGCGGGGGTGACAAGGTCTCTGCCCACGTGAATCTCGCGACGACCTCTCGATACTCCGCTCAGCATCGTTGGATCGAAGGTCGACAGAGATGTTCTGACATCTATGGCTGGGGACAGATGACTTTGGGACACTGAGGATAAAAAGGGATTTTTTATTTTTACTGCAGAGTGGTTTTTATGAGGTAAAGTAGAACCTCAATTATTCGATTTAGAGGTTCTATTCTAAACTGTTAAAATGAAATAACATTGAAACAACCTTTTGACAAAACCACGTGCCACGTTTTACCTCAATGGAATCCTATACTTAAACTGTCTTTGGAACGGGACAAAACCCACAGCCTAAAGCCCTCACATCAGATTTGTCGATGCGAGGAATAACATAATTGACTCGAAACAAAGCTCAAGCACTTCCAAGTGTGACATGAAAAGAATCCCTTAATTGAACGATCGTCACTCATTTAGACCACAACCGCAAACCCTTCCCTCGACGCGCTGGAAATCCGATTTAACCAACTACACGTTGCAACACTAAAAGGGTGCCGTAGATTGGGGGGATCGATTTCACGAAAGCCTCGGAAGCTGACGACGGTTTGGAAGAGCGCGCTGGGGTCGAAACGATTTCAAGTAGGGCGGGACCCGAAGGGTTTGTTGCACCAGGCGGTTGCAAAGGGCGCGGACCCTGCGTCGGTTATGAAACGTGGGTGGCGACGCTGGCAGATTGTCCTTTTCTCCCCCATCGTCGTTCTCCCCTGCACGCTTTCATCCTCGTGGACGGGGTGGGAACGCCTAGGGGTGGTTTGTCGAAAGTCCTTTAGTCGTCCGTGGTCTACACTTCTTTCTGTCGACTCTTTTCAGGTTGATTCACGCGGAGATGGTATTTACCCTGTCTGTGTCCCATGATGACTGAGACAAGGTGTTTCATTGTATGCGGTTTTGTGTATCCTCTGTCGTTATTCTGTGCTTCTTGTTTGTTCGGTAAGCTGATAATTTGTTGATATTATTGGGAAGTGAATCCTTCTTTGGGGGAAAATTGTTGGGTAATCGAGGTTTAGGATGTCTACGGATAGTGTAGGTAGAATTTGATTGAAGTTTGTCAAGCTATTGATCTTGTCTGTCCTTTCGTAGAACTGATAGACATGTTCTATACCTCCAATTTAATAAAATAATGAAGTACATATGTATAGTTCGTATTTATTTGTCAGGTATAAGTGTTTTAGAAGGAAATAGAATCCACCATGTAAACCGATATTCCAACTTATATCTGAGTACAATTATAATATATTTACTATTGTCATGAAGATCTTCCACATTCATCAAAAATACATGCCTATCAAATATCAAATAGAGACTAAGCAGAACTCTAATAATACTCTAATAGTATAGTAACACAATCCAAGTGCAGTTAAAGTGCAATCTAGGTACATCCATCCTATAATTTTAATAACAATTGCCATACAATTGTTTTTAAGTTCTAGTAGAGTTCTAATAAAGTCCTAATAGAGTCATAGAACTGAAATACGTTCCAAGTGAATTCCATCCCCTAAAACACAGTAAGGGAAGAACAGAAGGCTAGGAGATCTTCCACCACCATTGAAAATACGTTCCTGGGAAAATCGATATTCTCCACATTTCCCGGGTGCACGCCTCGAATCCTTCCGCGCGAGAGCGTATATCAGCCAAACAGAAGATGCTATCGTGCAACCAACTGTATACAGATTGATCGAATCAGGAATTCTATTCTTCTTATCGCGTGAATTCAGTCCACTATAGAATCGCTTCCATCGTCTAGCGGCTCTATTTAGACCGATTCCAGGGGAAATTGTTCTTGTTGAACATGGTCGCGTGCGCCATCGAAACATCGTCGTTCCACCTTGCACGCAGTTTAATTAATACTAGATTTCTTCTTCAGTTACGGTGTAGCTGTGCGGTCGACACATAAATGACGATAATTAACGACCACTTTCACGCGAAAGAAAAAGGATTTTCCTGAGCTTGCTTTTAAGGAGCGAAACTCGAGTTTCTATCTAGTTGACCATCTGACCATTTAATCGGTAGGTATTTAACCCGAGAAAATTATCACTTTCTTGTTTCAATAATTCTAAAGATATTCCTAAACTAAAATTGTTTCGATAATTCTTTAGTAGCGCTTTCAGTTATTTGTAGAAATCATTTCTTTTTAGGTGCACAGTAATGAGATTCAATTCGATACACGTCATACTGAAGACGCTAAGCACTGCCATCATTAAGAAGTAATTTTTTATGGAAGATACCACGAGACAAATAAGTAGGCTCCTGCAGCGCATAACATTTGGCTATTTAATACGTTGATGCAACTTAAGAGCCTAAGAATTGCATAACATTACATAACTACGCATTTTATTTAATGCTTTCTTAAAGCGACAGTTTTCGAGTCTGAGGAGTAGAGTCAGTGATGAATAGGAATACTTAAGATGAATGTATATGATTTCCGGTAGACTGAGATTGTGTCCTGATAAGATACAGTTTGAGAAAGTAATCTGCAGAACAATGAGGGGAAAAATGTTATGCAAATAGATATCATTAAAGCTTTACTTTTGATGCTACAATGAATCAGAGAAAGTGAATATAAAGATAGACAACTGCTCGTTGTTTTAGAACATGTACATCACTTCAATAATTTTTTACTCGAAACGGGATTAGTAGATGAAGATCAGTTGTAGAGTGCTCCTAACACTTTGTTTCATTGACAACAGCAGAGAATTTCTAATACTGGAAAACAGATTAGATAAAATTGTACACACTGACTTTTCTTCGGTTAGTCTTTCAGAAGCTTCTAATCTAGATTTATTTCTTCAGATATTGATATGGAATAAGCAATCGTTCGATAATTCCAAGTTCGCCTACAGTGATAACCGATAGATTAATAATCGATATCGATGCTGATTGTGCAAGTGTACCTAACAGTGAAAAGATCTGGTCAGGTGTAATTCACTGACAGATAGTACAGGTGTATGACCAAATATAAAAAGATCGATCGAAAGGGGTTAACGCCGAACTGGCTACGTGTTCTAATTTCCATTTGTATATGAACTGCCACGGAAACGGGCAGCAGCAGGTCGCACCTGGCTTCACCCGTCACATCTATTTATGCCTCAAGAATAATGCCAGTAATCCACATTTCGGTTGACCGACTTTCATCCGACTAAATTTGCCGTCAAGTTCTCGGTGAGACAAAGAAACAACACTAAATTGGTGCGCTTCTTGGAGCCACTTGCTGCATGCGCAGGCTTTGGTCCCGTTTTTGTACAAATGCACTTATAGATGAATCGAGGTAAAATTGGTATCTCAGATGAGACTCAACTGGACCTGAAACTGGATCAAAGTTAAACTCCCAGTTGAACCCAAGTTGTACTCGAATGGATTTGAATCCAAGTTAAACTCCAAATGGGTCCCAAGTCGCGCCCAAGTTGCACCCAGTTTGAGCTCAAGTAGATTCCACTCAAAACTTCCACGAAATAATGAATCTCAAACGCTACAAATCCCATCTGAATCAAGCCTCGGCAAGTCTAAGCAAATCGAATATGCAGACCAATTCCAGCAAATTCCACAAACCTATTACTTAACGTCACCCAACACCCACATGTGATCTGAATCCTTTCAACATCCATACGCGAGAGCTCGTCCGTTTCTCCTTTAAATGAAGCTTCTTCTAATCGAGGTAAAAGCCAGCGGCAAAAATGTCAGTCAACATCCACAGTTTATTTTTACTTGCGGAAAGCGTCTGTGCTCCCGCGAGCCAGCCCGCAGAGACATTCAATGCGAAACGGAGAAGAGATCGGTGTTTCTGCTCGACTGGCCTCGTCTGGCAACTAATGACGAGCTTGGTGCTCGTAAAATCGAGCCCGTGTGGTTTTTCCGACTTCAGGCCGACGTCGTGTCGACGAACTATTGATTCGTCTGCGTTGCCCGCCTACCCGCACCACTTCCCACTACCGTACGATTTTCTCACAGAGGATTATAGTTGCAAACTGCCCTGTTACAAGACTAATATCGGCAAAAACATCCTCGTTATTGAGTATTTGTAAACTCCTGATCGACAGAGTACACGCTGCTCGAAGCAATTAGAGAATGGCTGCTCGAATGACACATTTACACTTCCAGTCACGCTTCGTGTAGATAGAGCACAGTGATCGAGGTAATTAAAAGGTTGTTTAATTGAACGATGAATCTATCTCGGTAACCTTGAGATGAGTTGCAAGTGAGGTATCAAGTTTACGATTGAATGTAATTTGAAGATGATTTATTCCAATGACTTCATGATTCATTAAAGTATTTTACGTTTCAAAATTTCGTATATTATGATGCAAATTGGGAGCCAGCTCCTGGGAAACTGATTGTAAAGAGAGGGGATCGAAGAAATGGAAAAGCTACCACCCAAGTTAATAGAGTAATGCAATACACTAATGAAGTGAAATTGAGTAATACGTTCCCTGAATTTTACCATTGAGGCTTGTAACTTGTAATGAATGATAGAATCATTTATGTAGTGTAGGCGACCCTGCTATTATTCTGGGGGGTGTACACGAGGAAGACTCAAATCTGGGTTGGGCCTAAATCACTAAATTGCTATTCCACGCTACTGGCTTCTAAAGGTACTAACATTAACTCGGTAATGTTAATGTTTACCGAATAGAGGTCTCTGATCACTCTAACTAAACAGTGAAACGAAAAATTCTATTATTCGCTAAAGACAATTTTAAGTCTGCAATCTACAATCGTTCTTAATATGATCCAATACTTCTCCAAGCAGAGTTAAACTTTCATACAGCTACGGCCAACCATAAATTCGTCTAAAATAAAGTCTACATCATGGCCGAGGGAAATAAACCTCACGTAACGATCCAATTCCGTCCCAGCGATATTTGTGATTCCCCAAAGGAGTCCCCACAAAAAACGAACATGGTCACTGTTTCGCGATAGACCATATCGAAATATTGACGACGCATTGTGTACAAATGTCTTGTATATATACAGCTATATTTTGACACGGGCATGCACTTTAGCTCCTTTTACGAGATACGTAGACCAGGTGCCGGGCGGCAGACTTTGGATCAATAAGGCAGCAACCTTGCGATTGCTGCCGATGGTGCGGCCAAACTTTCGGTTTTAATAGTGACACACAAAAACGAACGCCTGTATTTACTTTCGACTACTTTTGACTTTTTCTATATATCCTCGCGTTTCAAAATAGCTCTCAACTTATTCGCGATAATAACATGTCCGAAAAGAGATAAAGTATTTACTTCTATCAAGGTCTTAGTATAAATCAGAAAACTAAATTATCCCCACCATTCCACTTTCAAATTCACTGCCTTTTTAAATCACGAGAATCCCCTCCAAAGCTTTCTTTATCGATCGCTCGAAGTTCAGCGACTCTACGCATTTATATGTATACCTAATTCGAGGCTATCAATGGCGCGTTTCAGTTATTTAAACTATGAAATATTGTTCGAAACGGAAAATTAATATAATTTTTAATAGATTATTAAATACAACATTGACGAAATCGGTACAAGGACTGGCGAACTCTTCCTAAACGGTACATTGGGACGCTACCGGATGTACAGGAGACGTGCTAATCATTTTATTGCAATAATCACGCTTTATAGATATTCACATCGATACCGGCTTGCACACGGTTCACAGACGATTACTGGCGCCCGATTTATTTTACAACTAGATGGAATGCTATTTACTCTTCGGCGATATTATTTATCGAGCGATTACTTGCCAGTCCCACTTTCAGTATCTGCAGTCGCTGATACTTCTCGTAATACGGATAACATGTTTTACGTAAACCGGATAAATTTTTATGTAACAGTTTGCCCTAATAGTGATCAGCGGCAGATGTGACGCTTTCATTATATAAATACATATATTTCCACGCGAAAAAGAATTAGAGGTAGCTTCATTGTTACTCATAAGGGTACCAAAATCAGAAGCAGCATGGGTATTAGGTAGATCAAAGTCACTGGTCCATCAAGATCGTACATTTCGAAAAATCTTACAGAAGAGCAGTTCGAGATATCGAATATCAAGCACGACCATGAGAACATAATTTATTCCCTCGATTGATGCTGCGTGTAATACTAGATACGCCGGTCGTCTCAAATTCGCTTCATCTACATCTACATCTAAACTGCGTATTTACGCAATTTATTTACCATGCGGCTGCACGATCGGTAACGCGTGATCTCTTGACAAATTGCGCGAAATAATAAGTGAGAAAGGATAAATAAAGCCGACAAAGACACACCTGCAGATGAATGGGCACCTTCTTCACCGGCGTGCTCATCTTCGATCGAACTGGGGAAATTACGTTGTCCGAGAGGAAAACAGAAGCGAATCACACAAGATTATTTCTTGCAACGTGCACCTTGCACAGGGGTTACCGCGACCACTGTTTCTGCTAAAAAAAACGATTCACTCTCACCGAACGTCTCTCCTGGCAAAAGTGAAAAAAAGGCCAGAGACCGAATGGAATCGAACGATCGACTGCAACTGACGCTATGTGTGCGCGTCGCACGATGGTGGTAAATTTTCGTCCCTACTCCCCCTTTAATGACGAGGGTGGGGATCACGAGATCATCCCCACTGAGAAAGGTTCGTCCATTGATCACTATATTCTAGATACGGTATAGTTGTTAAATTGTTGTAGGCGTTCCAGCTGCGCCATCTTTAACCTGTTGTCGGCAATACATGTGAGTGGAAACCCTAGTACCAGTGACTCCGCTCAGGTGGCGACTATAGGTATTTTGAAAAATGGCGCGATTCAAAGAGTCACAGATTTCTTCTGAGATCAGTGATAGCTTCACTCTTCATACCAGTAGACTTATGCTCTGTTTCTAATATTTCTAGGTTTATGATATGACGCATATGTTTTTTAAATAGAAATGTAAAGCATAGGCACCATAAGGATTATTTCTGATATTCTTCATGAGTTTAGACGCTAAGTTAATTAGTTATTTGGTTACTTAGTTTGAGTTGCTGAATACCCATGTTCTGCGATTTCAGTTTTCTATTTTTGTATTCCTCGTGTCTAAATTTAGCTTATTCATCTTAGAAATTAAATACGTTGTGTATCTTTATTTTTACAAGACTAGATATTTATAGCTTCTAAATGGTTGAAAATTCTATGCAAAAAATTCTTTAAGATTAGCATAAAATTGTTTATAATAAAATAAACGACTAAACGCTTCTGTTCTGCATAATGTAATGCGTAAATTATTACTCAAATAAAATATTTTTGTTCAAATAACTATAAAGTTGTAATTCCACATGTGTGTACAATTTAAATATCACACATCTTGTTTAACAAAGCAAAAAATAACCCATAAAGCATTTAAAAAATGGTCGTAATCGCAAACTAAGAAAGAATGATACTTCAAAGGTATAGAATCTGCCGTCCATTTCCATTGTTCCGTCTATCAGTAAAGACACACTAGTTGCTATGGCCCCCCACCCCATTTGTAAAGTTTTCTCTCTGACTGTGCTTTATTTTTGTCTGGGAGTACTGCGAATCTGAGACATCACAGTAATTCGCCAATAGCGTTTCGTTGAAATGGGATGCTATTGGCAAGTAGAAATGACGTCATGTTTACAGTACACGCAGTGAAAATGGAACACAGCCTCTACGTTGTGACGTTTGGACAGAAGGAACTCATGGAACAGGAGTCTCCACTCTACCTCGTGACGTCACTTGACAGAAGGGACAGCAGGTTCTATACCATACCATACCTGACTTCGACCGATATATTCTTATAATCGTAGCCGTAAATGCGTCAATGGCCTAACTTATTTTTAGTATTCAATCTTTTTATTAGCCTGCCAAGTATTTTGACGCAAGAGCCTCGGAATACCGATTCATACATTGGAACTTCCGTCTTCATAACATTTGTCGGAATGATCACAGATTTAGTTGATTATCGCTTGCCTGAAATGTTCTTTCTTGTGTAATTGACTCTGTATTTACAGGTAAATGACACTCCTTCGTTTATAGAAAATCGCGTTTCCTTAAAATGACACCGTGATAAAGATTGTGCGTAGCAAGGTTAACTGTGGAAGATCAACAAACAAACAAAAAATAAACTTTCTTCAACAGTGTTAAAATATTTAATAATAAAGGACAGAACATGTTACCGGGAGTTAACAATGGCACACGCAACACGGGCACACTGCCGAAAAGCAATAGCAGAAATGATAGAAACAGGGAGCAGTCAGCTGCTAATCAATTTGCAAACCGTTCTACCTATCATGGATATATACAGCACTCTAAGAATTTGGTAAACTGATTAAAAAATAAGCATACTGTTTCTGTTCTAAATTATTTATTTTTATAATGTATTATTTAATATATTTAATACAATATAATGTATGAAAATTATTTAAGTTAATAACATAAGTTACAAGTTGCTGTACTTAGTATAAATTGAAATAAATTTTGGTAATATTGTTATAATTGAATTCATACAATGTTAATTACAGATATAAAAAATGTTTAAAAGATAATATCAACTTATTCTTAAATTTGATGTAATTTGAACTTCTTAAATGAAAACTTTATACAGCATCTGTATATAGTAGGTGAAAAGATAATCTATTAATAGACAGCTGAATAGTGGGGAAGTTCTCTCTAAGAATACATATCCAGATACAATTCTACCTCTGGGCAGTAGAGTTACAGTATTTCACTTACCATTTCTAGGAACCACTAATAATTTCCTGTGTGTCTAATCAGTCCGTTTTATTTTATAAATTGCTTGTAATAGTACCAACTTGATTGGGAACCTGTTGTCGGAAGGGAACACTTAAGAGTAAAAAGGAATAGGAATATTAACAGTAAAATTTCCTCAGTTCCATCGACTACTTATCAAGATACTACTTTATTTGGTATGTTTTTCAATACTAATTTTCTTCTTCTATAATAAGTTCATTTATAATTTCTAAAAATTATTGTGTTAGCGTATAGTTGTGGACAACCATACAATCACTGTACATACAATTGGCAAAAAATGGTTCCTCCTACAGATTCTCAAACTCAATCTCCTCCAAGATTTCAGGGAACAAAACCTTCTAATGTTAATAAAATGGTAAATAATTATTTTTCTTATTTTTAAGTATTCCTAATACTGCATGTCTATAGTTTCTTTAATCCAATCATTATAGCCGGATAGGAGTCAAGTAGAATTTCGTTTAAATGAAATCAGAGACTGCATCAGAGTTACATCAACAGTGATGGATTCTCTTAATCAATCTAGTGATCCAGTAAGTACATAAGATTATCATGAGTTATATAAAATTTCTTTGTATCTAATATATTTAATTTATTCTATATTAAATTTATGTAGCGTGCACAAGCTCAGTGCGAGAAGCTAGGAACTATGCTAGAGGATCTTCATGATAGCGAAAGAAAACTAACAAAACTGTTAGAACAATATCCAAATCGTGGGATGGTTTGCGAGGTTATTGAACTTATAAAATTATTATTCATTAATTGATATAAAACTGTTACATTCAATTTTTTGTACTATTATCTTTTTTCTAGAATGGGGAAAATGGTTGGGAGGATGGAGAAGAAAATGAAGAAATGAATAGAGAAGCACAATTACGGAAGAAATTAGAAGATGTACAGGAGAAACTTGCAGAATTACAAGAACATCAAGCCAGTTTAGTTGGAATACAATTACGCGTTACAGAAACATTAAACGAAGCACGTCAAACTCAACAAGCTCTTTTACAACAAGACAATCAAAATACATCTAGTTTGGCCATGCCTTTACTTGTAAACATGGAACAACTTGAAACTGAAACGGCAAAATTAGCTCAGCTTCAAGCAAAGAAGAAGCACATGGATCAACTTGTTGCAGAATTGCAAGCTATAGAGATGGCTGAGAAGGGTAGTTGTAGCTCTGAAGGTCCAAGAAACGTTTACAGAGATAAAGTTGCCGAATTAGAAGCCATGAAAGCACAACTTGCTCACTTAAAAGCATTAATGGAAGAAGCAACAAGAGGTCGTGAGTGTTTGGATGCCAACTCTGATGCTGAACCTGAAGTAGACATGAATGGTGAAGCTACAGCTGATGTGGATGGACATGAAGAAAATGGAACAAGTATTTCGTTTGAACGTCAAAGTGATACTGATGAAATGAGTCATGAGAAACCCAGGAATACTGGTGGAAGGCTAACGGTTGAAGAAATTGAGGCTGTCACAAGAGAGATTCGGCAACAGTCTGCTTTGTTACAAACGACCAAGGCCGAACTACTCCGATTTAAACGACCATCAGCATCAGGGACCCATGGTAATTCTTCATCTGTTTATCCGACTTCGACGCCTCCTCCATCACTTACAACATCCATTAGTTCTGAGAAAAAGCAAGACAACAATAGTACTTCAGAGTCACAGTCTAATCAAGGAAAAAGACGTCAAATCGAAGATTTTATGCGGAAGGTACTTATTTTATGTTTATTATTATATGTAAAAATTTATCACTATCCATATCCACAACATTTTTACTCTATTGGAACGTAGGAGTCATCACATTCATCTAGCGTCAACCGTGATATAGGAGGTCCAACTGATGTAAATAGCCATAGAAGTTCAAGTTCGCATATTAGTCATACAAGTACTCCTGCTAACGTTTGGCCTTCTTCTACAGTTATAGGTAAATATTATGCACTACATTGTAATTACCGTGATACTGACCTTGTGATCATTTTTTATGCGAAGGAGGATCTAACGATGAAGGTTTAGATGGCGTATCTGCGGAGAATTTAATGGATATGGGACCGCAAACGACTACACTTGAGAATGGGCTCAATGGAAATTGGTGGGCGTGTCCACCACCTCCATTGAATCAATTACCGCAAGGTAAAAGATATAATCAACACAGAAAGCTAAACTTTATAATGTTGTTTCATATGAAAAACTGTATATCCTGTTTTTAGGGTCAAATGAATATTATCGGCAATTAGTAATGGGTTCTCAAGCTCAGCAGCTTCAAATGATGGGCGCAACGATACAACAATGTTGTCAAATGTTATGGTCTCAACAACGTCAATTACAATCTATGCGTTCAGCTATTGTTCAATTACAAATGCAGTTGAAACAACCACAATTACAACAGAGAAGTAATAGCGGAAATGATGACTACTCTAATCTGAGTCGCAATGTTCATCCACCCGGTGAAAACTTAGATTCTACATTACCGCCGAGCTCATCTCTACCGAATTTGGTATCATTACCAAATTCATCTCCCGCATTATCTCATACCGCTACAATGACATCCGCTAATTCCCAACATCAGCAGCAGCAACTAAACAATCAAGTACCACCTGGCAATAGAGCAAACAACTATTGGGATAATTTCCGAAGGTAATAAAATATATACACATATATGTATATATACACTACATATTCAATATGAATTTCATTATCTGTTTTAATGCGGTGCAATTATTATCTATTTTGATGCGTCATTGTCAGTTTTTCAATCATGTAATCATTTAGCATAAAAATGTTATTTATACAATATCGAAGTAAGATTTGTTTTACGAATTATGGAATTGAGTTTTTCAGATCTCTTATTAAATGAAATAAGCGATGTTTTTTCTCTTTCTAATTGGATACTATTTTAAAAAAGTACAGTTTTCTATGAGTTTAGGTGTTTTGTGATGAAGAGATCGTGCACATTCACTTTCCATCTTTGTGTAAATCTTTGTATCATTGCATAAAGTAATAAACTTCACGGTCTATCTGTGCACCTTTTGTCTTGTACTTCTTACTTATTACTACCCTCGTTTAAAACATGTCGCACGTAAGATTTTGCTTCTGTAGTCCAATGGGTAGCGAAAATGAATCTAAATGAGGATAGTATGTTGGTAGGTAAACAATGGGTATGTAATACAATGTGTTCAAGGTCACAAATATTTTGGTCCATGCTAACAACAAATACTAAATCAGCAATAACTCCAGCTTCATTCTTTTTTGTGTCATCTATTGTGTTTTTTTCTCCTTTACGCAACAAGTGATATACTAAACGAAGTATCGTTTTGTTATTTCATTCATTTCATCTCAAGCATGGTATGAACATTTTGAAAATAATACCATATTAAAGTTCATGTATAAATTTGTTTTCTATATTTTTAGTTATTCTAGACAAAACTTACTCTCAGGAAGTGTGAAGACTACGACAGATGCTTCTTCGGGAACTATTGCAAATTCAGCATCTTCTTCAAACACTATATCGAGTGTCAATACTTCTCTCATGTATGTACTTTATGTAAAGCATTCAATAGGCACTCGCGAATAAAATTTCTACGTTTACATCGTATAAATTTTATCCGAAGGAAAGACAAACGGAATCGAGACCAAGGAAGTGACAATTTACCATCCTTATCTGGATCAGAAGCACAGTATTCTCTAAACTTGCAATTGCCTTCAAATTTACAACAGCAAGAAAGAGAAAATACTGTTACACGTAGTAATATTTTGACCAACGAGGTATCTCAACAACAAGTTGACAATTTATGGGAAGAAGCACATTCATCATTTCGACTACCATCGACAGTAAACGATGAACATCCACTTCAAAATATAAGGTATAATTTCTCTTAAAAAAGTATATCTTTTATAATCTATAATTTACGTATTTTATCATATAGTTCTGAATTGAAAGACGTTCTAAGCTCTCTTATTTCCGTAAATAAAAAGCGACCAAGTTATTTACTCATTATATTAAGGGAAATTAAAGCTATAAGTGAAGATCATAGGCTGCGACCTCGTTTATTGAGATCGTTACGTGCTTTACAAGATGCACAATCATCAAGTAATCCACTGGTATGCATAGTACTATTGTTAAATTTATCTATGATAAAAATTAAACATCTTTACATGCATTATTCAATATTTTTTATAGAATGAAGTAACTGATCAAACTGCTAGTGAAAGTTGTCAATCTAGCGATGAAGATTCTGATGTAGATGCAGTATTAGGTACAGGTACAGAAAATCAATCATCTATGGGAGAATTAGCTGCATCATCTCAAGCAGGAACTTCATCATCTCCTATTGCACATATACCACTAATAGATCGTTTAGATCTACCAGTAAGCACTATTACCGATAAGTCACCGTTAGACAGTTAAGAAAGACATATCATACTATCACTTTCCGTAGGGAACATCATCTCTTGATTCTGCAAGTGCTGTACTTCCTGTATCTAACACAAAATCGGGATATAATGAAGACTTAGCAGAGGCTGATCAATCAAGGCCTGATTCTTCTGGTAATCAACAGGTAATTTAAAGTTCACGTATTAAAATGAGACTAAGAATAAATGGATAGAAATGCAACTTGACTATAATGTTACAGACTTCTAATAATGAAGAAGACACTGAACAGGGTCAAGAAGAAGCAGCTGGACCACTAGTACCTATACAGCCAACATTTGATGGTGAAGTAGATTTGGAAAGCCTAGCTGCAAAAGCAGAGGATGAGAGAAACGAAAGCAATCATTTCTGATATTGAATTATAATATTTTATAAAGTAATTCTTATGCTTATGAATAATAAGTCAATAAATCATAAATATTTATAACTTCTCTGTTTCTCTCATCTTTTTCAACTGAAATACACATCATTGAAACTTTTAGATTTTTTGATATTGGACGGTATTCTTGTGTCTTTCTTAGTTGTATTGTGTTATTTAGAACTTAGATTATGATTAGACTTGTGAATTAGAAAAGTAAGTATTTATTTTTGACTATACAATACAATGCAATGACATACTTATGCATAATGAATATACATTTTGTGAAACAAATACAAAAAATATAAACATTAAAGACGATTGTCGAATATCCTATTTAAAATTCTGTCTCAGTGTTGCCATCGTATGCTTGTAATCGATGGAGGTGATATATGGAACATCCATGTGTCTCAAATAAAATCTTCTCATACTCAGTACTGTTTTCAATTGATTTACACCCAGTGCTTGATGATAAACATTTATAATCTGAATTATTTAATTGATTATGGTTACCTGCTGCCCAAAAGCAGCCCCCATTTACGATTGAAGTTTCTTTCAGGGTTGTATCCTTGAACATCTTTATATGTAACAGGTCCGACTCATAAGACACCGTGGCCAATCCATGGTCTTCTGCATTTCCTCTATCGTGGTGTGCGTGTTTGTTGCCACCGCCTCTGAAAGGAAACCCACTGATTTATTGACTAATTTAATTGAATATCTCCTATGTCATCCATTTTGTCAGCAAATTATGTCCTTACCATCAAAAAAAGACCAAACTTACTAAGAGTGTCATTAGTTTATGAAAAAATATTAGCATCCACGCTTTCCATTGCATACCATTAGCCATGGTACAGAAGACGACAGGATGCATTAAGCTTCAAAATAAATTTAATGCCAGGATCGGATGAAAATCACTGTAGTCACATGTAAATATACAATCTCATTCCCCATAGAAGGGAAAACCGAGTATCTACATATTTTAATATCAATTACAGCATTGAGATGGTGTTAAACGACATTGATGCTTCCATCGTTTACTGATTTCCTTTGAGAGTGATTTATTTTACCAAGAAATACATTTTATAAAAGACAGATACTGATTTACTTCCAATAAGTGGTTTCCCGCGCTCAAAAATTTTCCCGCTAAAACGTAGAGAGGGAAAGAAACAACGACCTCTAACAAGATCTATTTGAATCATGTACGAATATGAATTGATGAGGTCGCATTTTTGAATAATGTTTACATAAAATAGTAAACAGGAATGTGTCCACCGATTGCTCTCATAAAGAAATTCGAAAGTTTAGAATTATGAATTCTCTCCTACCTTCACGAAACTTTTTCTGATCGCTGGTAGGGCTGAGATCACCGTTGCATCGCTTCCGGTTCCTGCGCCGAAGCGTGTCCGCTTCGCTGTGAACCGCCAGTTGTGGACATTGTTGTTGCTTCTCGTTTGTTCCCAAGCGATTCTGCCCCGATGCCTCTAGAATTACGGAATTGTTATTCAGATAGCTGGACGCTATAGAATAATCGCATCCGTCATCGTCAGTTTCCATAGCTGTATCGTACGAACAGGGATCAAACACCGGCGATTCGACATTCGCGTGCTCGAGAACAGTACTGAATTGACTTTCGTTTCTATAAGGCGGTACGTAACCGTAATACGTGTTTGACGACATGAACGACTGAACGGCGGTTCTCGCGTTATACAAAGCACCACTCGCTACCGCCATATTTATACTTTCTTCACAACCGATTTTCTATCTTAAACCGAGCCGTACAACAGCACGCTGCTATGTATCGTTGAAATGTGTACGTTAGATCACACGATAAAGAAAATGAAAACAGAAAACACCATGCAACAGACACGATGTTGACACTTTCCGAGAAGAGCACCGAATGCAGTTCGGGTTGGAAGCCGAATATGCTCGAACGGCGAATCGGCAACATTCGGCTTTCTTCGCTCGATTTAGTTCGTTTCTTCAAATCCCCACCAACTCTCGTTTTCAATAATCGACCCACACATGGGAATTTATTACACTTATGTCACTGACATGACTCAAATGTTTAAATATATTTTTGAAGGATGATTTCAGTTTTCGAAGATATTTGAAAATGATTCAAATAATGTTATGGTGTTATTGTGTTAATTTAAGGCCACTGAAAATACTGCATTTCTACTGAACTGAACTGGATGCGTTTTTCTGTAAATGTTTGGCTAAAATAAATAAACAGTTCTTCGAAATTTGAGAAATATTTTCTGGAAATTTTTTGTCGGTTTTATCATTAATAATATATAAAATAAATTTATAACCTCATATATTTTTTTGTCCTGTTTTCGGTTCGAAGAGTTCGCCAGCCCCCTTATCATTTCCCACAAAGTTTAACCGAGTGTTATATTACCGTTTTTCTGTCGCGCTCAACGTTAGCGGCTGTTCACGAAATAAGAGTGCAGCGCTATACGTGGTAAGAATTGAAATAATGCTGGTATGGTAGGAATATGTTCCCAGTTGCTGGTATTACCAGTGCTAAAAATGAAATACATTGTGTTTCCAGTATCCTCCGCTCGAAAATCGCAGAGGGCGTTGGAAGACCAGTGGTTTTTGAATAAGTCGGTATTTTAAAATATGGGACACGAGACACGAAATTTCCTAACCTATCTTATTTATTCTGTATATTCGTCTTTCGTCTGTGTTGCCCAGTTAATTCTCTATACTCGTTAGTAGCGGACTAGCAGTAATAAATTCTCTAATTACGTGTAGGTTACGTACTAAAATCAATTAGTGAAAAAGTAGTATGGCATTCACACACTAGAGCGCGCTTCGTAAGTATTTTGAAGCTCGCGCCTCGCGCCTTCTCTTTAGTTGAAACTGGTTTAAAGGCGACAGAGTGTGTGCACGCTGCAGATGCATTGTTCAATTTTGTTTTTGAGTAAATATATTTGTCAATTATATTTACATTAACAAATATGTTTCGTGTATACCAATGAAGTTAAATACTAGAAGTTATCCGTGGCGGGTGGTTAATTATGAAGAGAAGAGCATCGAGAAAATTGATGGCCTTTTCGTTGGAGGAGAGGTATGTACGATCATATTTTAAAATATAACATATCCATTCTGTGAATATTCTACATTGCACAATAGTTGTACAAGATTTTTATTACGACAAAATTCAGTACAGATTTTGAAAGGTAAGAGATTCAGTAGAGATTTTGAAAGTTAGGAAATTCAGTATTTAAAGTACAAATTGACTGTCCCGGTTGGAACAGTCCATTTTCGGTCACGTGACTGGAACAGTCCATTTTCGACTATGTGATTGGAACAGTCCGTTTTCGCAGCATACTCTCTATGAAATTGAAATACACATTGATACATAAGCAAACGAAGAAAAGAATATTAGCAGTTAAAGTTATTTTTTGCATTTTAGTTTCTTTAAAAATTTAAAGTGGGAATTTTCAAATTTCCAATGTTTAAAATCTTTCTTTGAATTTGTTCAATGTGGTACTATCGCGTCAGGTAAATCCTATCAACAACAGCTGCGGAAATTATTCCTCTAGAATGAGCTCTTATATTTCGATTAGATTGAGAAGTCTTTAGTATGCATTTAGGAAAGTACTTGCGAATCGTGCGTTCTAACACGATTGCATAGTTCGGACGGGGCGATCGTAGTTACCATAATGACCCCATCGATTGGAACGGAAGTTCGTCTTAACTTCCGTCCGCCAGGAAACTGAATCCTTTGAATTGATTCAAAAGCTTGATTAGCACGTTGATTGCTGCGGGGACGCGTGTGCACGTGTAGGTGTGTGGGTGTCGCGGGCACACAAGACGCTCGGCCCTTTCGCTATTGAAGACACGTGTGTGCTCGTATCTAACCGACAAATTGCTTTCGTTACGAATCGATAGTATCGCGGTATCGGTTCGATTCGAATTGGAAACACTGGGCCAATTCGTTTACGCGTTTCAATAGCATTGGCCCAGCCATATTCCTCGTTTCTATTAGTAACCGAATTTAACTGGAATTTGTAATCTGAACTATGTGAACGTAGGTCGCCAGAAAATATCACCACCGATTCTGTCGAATTTCTCTTTTTCCTTTGAAAAATTCAGTTTTCTAGATTCCAAGGTCATACGGATTTTTTCTGTTTTATTGGAAACTAGGACCATTATTAAAAAGTTAGGACTAGGAAAATTTGTATTTGCCTATGATCTTAAGAAAATAGTCTCGATCTTATAGAAAGTAATAATCTCGAGAATTTATTTGCCTTTTGTTCACATAGAGAATGGCTTGTTTTATTTTGCCATTCACTAGGGGTAACAGAGTACGATCGAAAATGCCGAGGGTCCATTGATTCTGGCGCTGAGCGCATAAAACTTTCATAAAATTTTATAACCGTTGCTTTCCATTAAAAATATTAACGTAGCAAGGGACAGCGATTACGCGAGCAGGGGGTCGAATGAACGTGCGATCTTCGTTCATGGAAGGTCCACCGCGTGACGCTCGTATTTTTCGTCGTGGTTTTAAATTGCATTATCTCTGCATCTGACTAGACTTACGATTATCTCTTTTTCCTCGCGTAATTTGTATCTTCAGTTTATCTTTTAAATTACTTGACCCGCGTGGCCTCTCGTAGTTAGCGTGAATATTATTACGGTTGTCACATTTCAGTGGAGAAAAATTGTAAAGCAAAAGTACGTGGCGATAGCTGTTGCGAATCGATTTTTAAAACCTTCGACTCGAGTTAATTGAAGTGTTTATTCGCGTCTAGTAGGGTGCACGGTGAAACGCGGACATAAAGGAAGAAATAAATTCTGGTTAGACGTTTCAGTATTTTGAAGAAAAAAAGAGACCCATAGGGTACCTCAATCTCGTTTACTCGGAAAGTTTTAGCAATTTTTCGACCATCGTTGCGAGGTGTATCGAAGGGGTTGAAATAATTACTTACAGGTACAGGATAATTAATGGCAGTGTCGACAGGTGAATAGTGGATCGAACAAAGTTAAGGAAATAGTAAAAAGAGTAAAGCTGCACGAGCTTGTCTCACTTAAATGTAAATTTCACAAATCCATTTCATTGTATAAACATTATTCCCATGTTTCAATTGAAGTTGAATTAGTTTGCAAGAGTGGAGCAGTAACATTTACATGGTGGAGAGTTGTAACAACGTCGTTATCATTGACATACGTTTGCTGTAGTGGGCACATGATATGTTTTTATTAATAATTGCTAATTATTCTTCCATTCAGAGTTCTGCCTTGTTTATATTTTTTTATAATTATTTAGTAGAAATATTACAAATGTCTTTCGATAACTACTAGAGATAAAGACTCAACGGAAGCTTTGTATTTTAGACATGCAAAAAGTATTTTATCTAGTCATTATTTAATTTTAGAGGAGCTATTCCGTCATAAAGAAAACAAGCGATATGCACTGTGTTACTCTCCTGGGAGTCTAAAATATTAAAAAAAGTTGTCTCTGCGTCTGACAGTTCTCGAGAAAATAGCTTATAATACTTCTCGTGGTCGACGCTCTGTACACGTCGCCCTTAGCAAGGGTTAAGTAGGTCATAGGGTGCGCAGAAAAATAGGTCACAAATGCAGAAAAACAATTTTCCACCGTGTCCTTCTGCTTTCCACTGTTTCAACTCTGAGCAATCAGTAGGGGACCACAGATGATATATCACCGAGGTGGGCGATTAATCATTATCTTTACTTTGATATTAACTCACCGCAAAACGTTGGTCCGCGATCGCCTGACCGGAGATGTTAGCGGTTAAGAGCGGTCGTTGCAATCGCCTGCGACAAATAATCGCAGAAACAAGGTGATCGCGGTAGGGGGTTGCCCGCAAATGATCCACCATTTATGCGTGTTCTTGTTGCGCCCCAAGTTCTCCAACAATTTGCATCGTCGACCGTGCCTCGGCCTGCAACAATAGATTTCGTGTGGCAAAAAGCGACTCGACGGCTATCAGTTTCCAATAAAAACTGCTTTCCAATATCTATTCGTATAATGGCGCGTGCTGTTATTTCACGGGTTGAACGATCGCTTTCGATACTGTCCCAGATACACTTGTGGCGTTTCTTTCTCCTTGGGAAAATTCGAGTCGGCAGACATTTATGTCCTTGATAGGGTATCACTGTGAAAAATAAATTACGTGGAAAGGAAGGGAGCATATTTTCAAAGTAATTTATTTGACAACGCTAAAACGACCAAGTTGAGAGGTGATCAAGCTTCTTATTAATATTTATGCAGCTAGGATGTTCATTTTTGAAAATAGGACAGTTTTTAAGGGGGAGTGAAAAATTGATTTCGAGGTAGAATTGGTGTACAGTATCATCACGTTATTCAGCCGGCTCACGTATTCGATTTCGTAATTCTGTTTTCGGTGGAAGAATGAAGATTGATATCGATCGGAATAGGTAGCTTTTTGACTTTTCACTTATCCCCCGTGGCAAAACTCGATTGCGACGGCCTGATAACGGTAGAGTTTGCGGGCGAACGTCAAAAGTCGGGCGGCGGTAAGTTAATCACGGAGCCCGGAAGCTGCGAACGTCAAAGGATTTACGGAAGCGGAACGCCGCGCCGGAAAGAGGAGTTAATCTGTCGCATATGCCACGGCTATTTAATCGTATCGCTCGTGTCAAGTTGTTTCAGCTGTCGTGGCCACTCATAGTCCAGTTGCTTCCTATTGAGAACCATGTCACGATATTTGAGACATTGTATTCTAAAAAAAAGGGAATTGAAAAGTTAACTTCTCTTGCAATGTAGATTCTCTTTTTTATTGCAACTTGCTCTCAAACATGTATAATATCTACTAAAATAATTGAATTTTAAGGACAAAGTGAAATTCACTTCGAATAGGAAATTGTATGGAAGTTAGCGGGATTGATATAAATTTCAGTATTGGAGAATAGGAATTATTAACAATTTGTGGTAAACAATAGGTGAAATTATTATTAATAGTATTTGCAGGTGGAATTTGCACTACAGTTATTATTTCATCCGGTGTATCAATCGCTCACGAATTATGTCTCGGTAGTTTAATTTGGCGGGTTCGATCAGCCAATCAGTGGACTCGAAATCATTATCTTGTTTTCTCTGCAAACTATAAATACAACCACGGGACCGTCAGATCCACAGATCCTCCGCTGCCTTCGGCGGGGTCGGATTTCCTCGGGCCCTCGGGGTTCCTTGGGTGAGTATCTCGAGGGTGGTGACTCAGGATGCCTGGGACCTCCCTCCTGTCCCTTTATCCCTTTTCACCCCCTCAGGTCCTCTTATCTGTATCCCATCCCTCAGAGGGTTTCTGCCTTCATTCGTTTTCCTCCCTTCTCTCCTCAGCCCTCAATTTTCAATTTTCTTTTGTAGGGCAAAGGGTTGTGGTGATGGGAGAGGGAAGGAAGAAAATGAAGAGAGGGCTGAGAAAGCTAATCCATCCTCGCTAGTTTGTATTTATTAAGAGGAACGCCAGAGAAATTTTCTTAAATGCGAGGTGAATATTGATTTATTTAATTAACTTTTAGAAAGTAACACGATTATTCAGAAACGGAAAATTTGCTTATCTCTTGTACTAACTCTCTTCCGAAGAATATGGAGAAAACGATGCGGATGATCGTTGTCGTATTCTATCGCAATTT
Organism: Calliopsis andreniformis; assembly: GCF_051401765.1. Taxonomy (NCBI): domain Eukaryota; kingdom Metazoa; phylum Arthropoda; class Insecta; order Hymenoptera; family Andrenidae; genus Calliopsis; species Calliopsis andreniformis. The sequence goes on along the minus strand of NC_135067.1, from coordinate 18,881,198 downwards.
AATTTTCGCGTATGACCACGGCAACAATTCCCATCGCTCTTTGACGGTGCGCTCGGGGTCACTTGTTGTCGATTATCGAGTTCACCTTCGTTTCTGACATTTGAAAACTCGGTTGAAAACCTGGAAAATAATTCTCGCCGTGAAATCGAATTTCCATCTCGATTTAATGTCCATTTCACGTCGCTGTGATAAACGCACGCTTGCTCCGTCTCATCTGACGATTATCAATACACGTTTATAATATCTCGCGATTATGCTGTGCTGGAATTAATAAGAAATATTTATACAATGCGAGCAGCAAACGAAATGTATTTTAATTAAAGGGGGAAATGGTTATTTGATTCAATTTTCCTATCTACAACGTTTACATAAAACCGTGGGGTCTTCATCTTTTCGTCGCAGGGCACGATTAAAAGCTCTCGTCAAACGCGTGTAATTTCAACTACCCTCCTGTTAATATCGCCGTTCCCTCATTTCCCCCATTTTATTAAGTAACGCGGCCACACGGCGGATTATTATTCGAATCTCGCCTTTTAATTCACCTCGATAGTGTAGTTCCTTAGTTCATTTTCCACGTAGGTACGTACCTAACAGCGCGGCGACCAAAAACCGACAGTTCTTTTTCTACAACTCATCGTACCGATTCATCCTTTTAGCTATTCATACACAGAAACGCCAACGTTTCCTTACTAAGCGTTCTCGCCATTTAACCCTCCCTTTGACCAACTTCATCCTCTCTAAACTCCATCGTTCCAAAAACCCATATCTCTACACCCCGACGATCTACCTCGGAAAATACATATTCAGCTAACAAACCAAACAATCCCTTTGAAAATCACTATAAATACAATTACGAGGGCAGAATAACACACTTCGAAATCAGACTCAGAACTACAGTAACATCGTCCCTCTCCAGCAACATAATTCTATTTTAGGCTGAAGATGAACCAACGGACCAGCGAAACGGAGTCCTCGTAGGAGCGGCTAATCGTCACCGTAACCCGGCAGCTCGCTATTTAATTTGCGTCCGCGGCGGTGGCGTAAGGTTACACCGAGTTCCCTCGCCCTTTGAGGTCGGCTGCTTGATGGTCGCCGCTCGGGGGATGGCGATCCCAACGGTGGAAACTGCACGAGAACACGCGCCGAGGAGAGACGGTAGCAGCGGTACATTGGCCAGACAAGGAGGCGGAGAGGGAGGAGGGGGTTGTACCTGGACAGAACGAAGCGCGGAGGTAGGTGGTGGTAGTGGTAGCGGCGGTGGTGGTGCGCGGGCTGAGCTGCGGTCGGAGATTCTCGTAACCCCGTGGATACTCGTACTTAGGCCTCGGTCGTGTACGTGCACGGAGGGTGGCTGTGGCCAGCTAGCGGGAGCGCAGGACGTCTGAGTGCGTGGGTGTCGAGGGGAGCCGAGGGTGGTCGAGGCCGACCGGCTGCGCACGAATCACGAATCGCCGCGGGAACCTGTCGCGCGCGGCCAAAGTCGAGCAGTCTCTCACTGGCGCCCGACGCGGCGAATGCCCGAGAGACTGGATCAAGGAACAGTTGCGCGTCGTAGTTGGATCGGGAAGGACACACAGCCTGGACGGGCCAGGGAGCAGTATAGCGGAAGGCAGCCACCCCTGCGAGGGGGTTGGACTCCGGTGGACGTGCCATCTTCGACGTTTCGTCTCGTTTTCGGAAGTTCGATGAGCAACGGAGAACGGCCAGGGATCGGTCGGTGCATCGGGATGCACCGCAGCCTGCTCGTCGATCCTTCGCGCCACGTGGGTCGAAGTCTCCTGTGGATCGTCGCGGTCGTCCTGGCGCTGCGCGGTGAGTGATTTACATTGTGAATTTTCTGTGCATGCTGGTCGATGCAGAAAGGAGGGTGTGTGGTTTGCAATGGGAGAGATGACATTTGGAGCACTGTGGCGGTAACGTGAGTAGACACTGTTTGCTGAGGCATCTCGTGAAGTAGAGTCTTGAAAAGGAAAAATGATCGGTTGAAGGAAGGGGGGAAACGAGTTTGCTTCGATTCGTTGATCTCCGGTTTCAGAGCTCAATTTTAAGTCAATGCAATCGCGGGGGTTGTTTCTTATGGTGCGTTTCGACCAAGCGAACAAATGCTCGTTCTTCCCTCACTTCAGTACAATTCGAGTAACATGAGCATTCTTTCATTCATTTTTTACGTATAATTCTTGCATGAAAAATGTACGAAACTGAGTGGGTTGCAATTCTTTTCCCACCACAGTGAAATATAAAAGCCATGTTAAAGTGAGGTAGCCTACATTTAGCAATGAAAATATTAGTAGATTCAGTAAATCAGATAAACGTCCTCCTTTTTGCATTAACTTTAAGCTAATACCGTTACGAGATCTCTACTTGACCCGAAATGAATCACGAATCGCGCTAGCTCTCGCAAAATCGTCGAATTAAACGTAAGAGCAAAGGAAAGTTTTTGCGAGACTTTGTAGAAGGCAAACGAGCCCCACCTTCATACCCAAAGGGGTAAAACGGGCGCAAAAAGCTAACGAACTCGTTGGGAAAGTCCGTGACTCGGGTACGAATAGATTTCGGTTATTTCATAGGAAACGATAAAAGGGGTCGAACGTAAGTTGGCAGCTGCTATTTTTGCGGCTCGTTAGACTGTTGTGCTTTCAACGTCGAACGTTATTATTCTGTATAAAATCCGCCTCTCTCTTTAACTGAAGTAATCAAAACTAGATAGAAATGCAAGGAAAACTGAAACATTTATAAGTTCGTTTAACCCATTCGAAATCTTCACATAAAACAATCTCTTAGAAGTCAAAAGTTTTCTTTCACCTATTCTGTACTATAATTGCGTTAATTTTAACTTTCATCTTAACTACCACCACTTTTAATTCTCACATATTTTTCTACCACTATGTCATCAAACTGCGCAAAAACATTATTAGCTCTCCAGCTATGAAATATTCTGATCATTTTGTCTAAAAACATGGACTCCGCGAAATATTCCACATTGCGGGAATACCACGTAGTCGTTATTCAGGTTGGTAGTTGATGTAACAAAGCGTCACGAACGAGTCGCTGTATACGAACCAGTGGTCGTTTCGCCAGCCCATAGCGTATTAAAATAATAATCATGTAAACAATACGTAACCGCGTCAGCTCGCCGCGAATGGTCGAAAAATATAGCCGATAAAGCGACCGCTGTATTTCCTAGTTGCACGTTACGCTCGTCGAAACGCAGAGCTCCGCTGACGTGGTTTATCGTGCGCTCCTTTAAAATTTGAACTGCCTTCGCCGCGCGGAATCGTTGCTGGATTTATGACGGGGCGTGCAACTTACAGCGAGTCGTATCGCTGCAGGGGGGTGGACTTGGATCGAATCGAGGAAGAAAGGACACAACGCGTTCCGTACAGAGAAGTTTAATAGCCGATGGCCAATGAAAATCTCGCTCGGTCCACTTGCTGCTACTCCAGTCGCCGCTGATCGGCTTTACTTCTTTCGTCCTCACTTCCCGTAAGCATGTTTTCGCCCCGTTTCAGGTGGCTGTAAACTGACTGGCCTGATCCACCAGGTGCGATAAATTCGTTGCAACTTTTATCCGGGTTGCCCCAGACTTCATAAATAAAAAAAGAGATGAAGGGGCTCGTGTGCGGCTGATGAGGAAGCTTTCTTGGGTTTTGTCGAGAGACGCGTGCTATTCTGTGTTAGATCGCATAAGGCAAGTTGCTTTCGACGGGATTAAGCGACGGATAAATGTTACGGGGTATTTTGAAGTCAATGTGAGTAGATATACGTGATATTTAAGGTTCTCTTCTGTTGGCTGCTTGTAAACATGTATAAAGATTTCCTTGAACTCTTCTGGAAGTTCAGCTACTGTGGAAGTATGTTTACAGTTCGACAGATTGCTTATGGCAAAGTTATTTTGCGTAGGTTGTTGGATAGACCGAGCGTTCTTCGGTAGACGAAACGTAAACAGTTTAAGTTTCTCTGTTGCTGAGAAAAGTAAGATATTCTGATCGTTAAGAAGCCTTTAGTATACCACTCGAAAGTAACGAGTTGAAGAAATATACGTCATCAGTTTTTGACATAGGGAATTTTCCTCTTTGAGTTTTCGTATTATTTTATCGTTCTAGGTAAAGCTCTGAAGCACCTCATTTCTTTTATAACCTTTCAGAATAGATTTTCACCATCTCTATACCTTGAACGTATTTGTGTCTTGAGAGTAGTTTCGTTCATTTCGCAAATTGAACAGCAGAATTCAGAATTCATTTGCATTTCCTAGTTATCTCGTTCTCTTTCCCCTAACTTTGATCATGGATGAGAGGAAAGAACAACAGACACATCCGTATTTTCATAGCAAGTAAATTTTTCACGTAGCTTAACGCATTCATGCTGCTGCGTCTGTTATCAAATAGAATGCGCCGTGAATGACGATAGGAGCATCATCGATCTCCTACCAATGAACTCCATTTCCCTCCTGCCAGAACGACGCGATAAAGGACGTTCGATCAGAGACGTCGCATCGACATGATTAACGTCCAATTTGCCTGTCGTAATAAGAAGCAATCCCTCTAGTTATGATCCCCTGTTTTAGACACAAAATCATATCAGAATATAATATTTATGAATTGGGTCACTGATTAGTTATATTGAATATTGTTACTTATTTACTACTTTCCACATAGTAAAAAACTCTTCCCCACAAGGCACTTCAACTTTAATGTTTCTATAACATTCCTTCTTCATAGACACTTTCCCACATTCCACTATAATATCATATTCTCCTGAGCCACCTATCGAGTGGCAAGCACGAAATTGATAAATTCCAAAGCGGATCGCAAATTCTTGAGACTGTTGAAACAAATTTCCACTCGTTTTCACGGAACTTTGCTGTACGTGAATCCCAAGACGCGTACCTGTGTTACCCAATTGCATATCGCGAAATTAGTCCCTGGCCAGAGGTGCAGAAGGGACAGGGAAGCTGTAAAGTTAACTTCCAGACTTAACTTTTGAGTAGCAAGAATGGGGTCAGGACTGTGCCAGGCGACGAAGGAGGCGCGAGAATATAGGGGTTGAAGGCTGAGACGGGGGTGAGTGGCGAATAGGGGAGGGTTAATGCGATTGCCGAACGCTGATACATCGTGGTGTCTTCTTTTCGCCGATTTGCCCTTCGAACCGCCCTGTTTCATGTTCCCACACGGAATCGGGGCGGGGCTCTCTGCAATTTATCTTGTTATTTACATTAACGAAGCGGGCGAATGGTACGTTTGCGAATACAGACATGGACGGCGCATACCAGTTGAATTTTTTTTGCGGGGGTGGCTTTTAGGCGATCGTTTGTTTGCGCGATGCTCGGAGTCATTAGTGGTTCGATCAATTCATGTTTTAGCGATTTGTACGTTCGGAGTTCCAGCTTGTTATGGAGATTTATGGCTGAGGATTGATCGCATTTCTTTTCTACGAGTGAGTAAGAGAGTGATTCTAGAAATTGGGAAGCGGTACTTTAGATGAAAACAGGAAGACAGTTGACTTATGAGAGGAATCCTGTCCTAATCACCTAAAGCCAGTTCGTAAACGTGATTAGCATACATAGCGATACAACTCCCTCCCAGGATCTCGGTCAAACATAACACGCTGATAATCGAGGGGTCAATCCTCCCTTTGAAGTTCATTGACGTGTACTCAAATAGAAAACTAGTGTTAACAATATATGCTACCAACTTATCACTGGATAAGCATTACTCTCTTAATGAAAACTCGTGTAACGTAACGATATGGTATAAAATAGTGACTAGATTTCCTGAAAATTTTCCCGTTTGCGTGGATCTGACACGGCGCAAGTTATTCATCGTCAAAGGCGATTAGGGAGGAAAGTTAGTTGACGCGGTGGGGCATTGCTAAAGTGCATCAACTGTAGGCTGTCTAATGTAGCTAATGGAGGAGGCGCCGCTGTGTTAACCGTAGAGGAATAATTGTTGGGAGAATTAGCTGTGTTACGCATGCACGCCACAATTTCGGAAGCAATTCCCTATGGAATGATCACTCAGTCTTCTCTCGCGAAGAACGTGACGGTTTCCTCGCGGCGCAACGACAGCTTGCGTATTCGTGAGAGGAGCAGATTCGAGCGCAAAGAGAGTGGACACTTAGCATTTATATTCTTCTTTTATCGGGTGCCCTGAAATAGAGCAACCGCTCTTTCCTGATTCCTTTGAGGAGCTTCTTATCACCCTCCGATCCGAAAGGATCTCGAGTCGCCTTTCCTGATCTTGATTCAAGTGCGTTCGAACACCGAACGTCTCTTTCATCGTGATTGGATTAAAGGATTAACCCTCGGGTGTACGGGGGAATTATAAAGTCATCGGACTCCTTTGAAAGTCGACTACTTGGTTTATCTCGAAGAGTTCCTGCTTCTTTGGTTTCTGTGAGAGTGCTAGCATATGTAGATTTAAATTTATATATTTTTTAAAATTCAAATATTATTGTGAGTTATATAATGGAGGTTGTAAAATGAAACATGAGATTCCGACAATTTTATATCATTGGAAAAAAATGAAAATACATTTTTCGAGTTTAATATAGTACAATAGTGTGTGGACGTAGTTACGTGAAATTGGAGTCCATTTTTTTATTTAGTATTTGAAAATTTAAATATTTGAAAATTATTAATATTTGAGAATTTAAAGACTTGAATTTGTATAAGCAGGTATTCCTGCATCCATTGTTTTATCTTCCTATTATCTATAAGCACAAAAGGGGAGAAGGGCTGAAAGCATTTTGGCCGTGCGTGATCCAATTAGCGGTGGTTTTACACACCATTTGAAGGGGCTTCAACTGCCCCAGTATGTTCCTTCTATTCAAACTACCCAACTTCCTAAACAGACATGCAAAGTATATTATCATCCATATTAATAATGCTCTTACTATATCCTGTATATTTTCACTCATTTACTTCGAAATTCTTAAAGCCAATCGAATCCCCCCAACCCCAAGTAGAAGAAGAATGAGAACAGAACTACCTGCTTCTGTGAAATACAGTTCTAGGGATCGCAATCATTCGTGTTATCGCTAGGGACGGGGCTAATTGATGGAAAGTCGTGGTTCGACAACAAGATCGTGGATCTAGAGGAAGTAGTTCGCGTTCCCCGACGCTCGTGAATCTTAAATTCTCGTTGAACGTGTTCTAAGTGGAACGTGTTCCACGAGACCAGACTTCGACACACTCACGCGCACCCGTCCAACCGTTTCCTCGTTTACCTTCCTCCATACGTTCGATACGCGATATCTTCTCTATAATTTCATGGTATTTTCCGGAGGGCAGAAGAATGAAAAACGAACGCGTAACGACCAATCAAAAAGCAGTTTCTCGCGAATCGTTGGGCGCGTTTGCAGCCAACGGTGTTTAGCACAGGATGCGATGTTTTTTTTTACGTTTACACGCATCGAAATGATTCGATGGAGCAGGACAAATATTTGGATGTTGTGCACGGCTACGGCAACGGTGATCGTTATTCGAACCGTCGAGCAAACAGCGAACGCAATTATGGCCGATGTGTTTCGTTACTGTTTATACACGCCAAACGACGCTGTACGGGTGCTCGATTTTTGTTTTTTTTCCGTGTATCGCCATGGTATATGTAGGCGCAATTAGTTTAAGCATAGTGGCGATGGCGGAGCCGTCAACGCGTGAGGTGAGAGCCCAGGTCGCGTGTCAAATTGGCCGATCGGGATCAGCGCGTAACCGGCGCTCGTTTAACGCGACATTGTGACCTTTGTTTTTCGTTGCGTCGCTATCAAGCCATCGTGTGGCCATTTTATTAACAGGGCAAGGTTAGCCGACGAAATTTGCGCCGCCGAGCTGCGGACCCGATGAGATTTTTCTGTCGATTAAAACGTTAAATGTCTCGGGAAAAAAAACTCGAAGCTGTGGAAAAGTGTTTCATAAAATTCGAGATCTGTCAAGCACGACGCTGCGCGAATGTGTATGTAAATTCAAAAGAGACTAATTAAATCCAGCACGGCTTTTCCGAAGGAATTTTATGATCCTGGCTAAATGAAATGAATTATGTGCAGAAGTGCTTTGGAATTTCGCGAAGCAGAAGTTTTTCTCGTCATCGTGTTCGCAGCGTTTGAGTAATCCTTTTCTTTTGCAAATTATGGAAATACTTATTTGCCGAAAATTCACGCATTCCTGCTTGCTCCTTAGGTATTATGAAAGTTTGTAGGTTTGTACGAATTTTGAGTCTTTCGTTTACCGAATCACAGCAGATGAAGCTGGCAAGCGTAATAAAAACGCTATTAATCACGGGAAAACGATCCGTGGGGAAGTTGTTCAGGGCGGAAAGTAGATAAGCTGTACTTATGTCAGACACGCAGCCACGCAGTAGATAAGGTCGTCACGAGTCAGACACCCGTCAGACTAATAGCGGCCTGAACTACTTTGTTGTGGGAGTTGGGCACCGTGCATTACGTGTATTAACGCTGCAACAACGACTTCAGAGGATGGAACGTTGAACTTTGTTGTTCGAAGCAGTATAAATAATCAACGCGAGGTCAAGAGTTTCCCAGTCTTTTCGGGAAATTTCAGCGGAAAGAAACACAGGGAAACGTTGGAAAACAAGGACAATCGCTCTCGATAGATCTTTCTATTAAACTTATACGAGTGCCTGAATAAAGAAGATTCAAAATTAATCTTAGTTCTATAAGCAAAGTTGGGCCATTCCACTTGAAATTTTAATTTTACGCCTCTACGCTTTCGATATAACGAAACGAACGCAAACAGCGTGCCAATTCGAATAAATTGAAGAGGAAGAAGTAAGGATATTGGTGGTAGCTCAGGGAGATCGATTGCACGTCGAGCCTCGCAAAGTCACGTATCGGAATGTCCATTGTTTCTAAATTTTTGCGCGACCGTTCTGCGTAGTCGGATATCGGCGCGCGGGCGTCTCCTTTAAAATTTGAATATTCATTATCGGCACGATATCCGACGGTTACTGGCAGCTAGAATGGGAAAAATGGGAAGAGCAAGGGGAAATAAAAACGAACGATACCTGGCCAGAAGATAGAAAGTGCGCGCGGAAAATAATAAAACGGAAGCGAGAGCACGAAGAAACAGATGGATACATTAATCAATATAGGATAGCGGGCAACAAAAAAGGAAGGTTAATGCGGGATGATGAAAATTCAATATCGTTGGACGCAGGGAGAACGGAAAAAAGGAAGAAAAAGGAAAAAGTTCGGATCGCGGAGCCAGAAAATAAAGTGACGAAGGAATAGCCTGACCGAACGGAAGGCTTGAATACAAAAATGGAACCTTTTTCGGAACGGATATAGAATGAAAAGCGGAAACGAAGTAGAAGACATTCAACCTGGACCGAACCTTAAGGAGAGTTGCTTAATGGTTACTAGTTACTAGTTATCCATACTGCACTTCACCAATTTTTGTGAAGAATACATGATTCAGTGGAAAATATAGGCTATTTATATAAAGTGTGGAAAATGTTTAGAAGCAGGAAAATATTCGACGATAGTAGACGTCGAAGTACACAAAAGTGTAGATACAGAATATCCATACTAAACCACACGCTACAATACTTAGAGAGTGAACAAAGTCTCTAAATAGAATTTATATTCTTCAAACATCCACAGTTTACTCATCAACTGGGCAACAAATAACTATCACTCCAAAATTCTGCGACAGTGGGTCCAACTTCACATAGACTCCTAAAAAGAGAATATGAAATATGATATAAAGTGTCTTAGGTAACAGGGTTTTGGCAACTCTCTCCTGCATGCGTGCAAATTGTTTTATGCATCGAAAATTTTGCTATTCGCGGACCAACGACCACGCGCGATACATCCACGCGCGGGAACGACTCTCCAACAAGCGCACTGAGTTGCTCTTCGGTTGTTGGCTTCGCGAAAGTCGTTAAACAGCGCCAGCCTGCGCCATTTATGGACTTCTGTTTTCCAGCAGACTGAAACGGTCTGGATATGCTCGTTGCCCAGTACGTGTACCGTTCCGGACCGACGAAACCGCACGGTAATCGTGTTTATGAGATACGATAAATCAAGGAATTGAGTGAAACCGTGTTGCGCCGCGCGGATGGAGGAACTGGCCTGCAAACATCGCAAAATTTGCTCCCCCTGCAGAGATGGGATTCAAACAAAATATCCTTTTTCTCTAATTTCACATTCGCCCTCGTTTATCTCGCAGAGCTCGTTCTAAAACGAAAGAAACAAAACCGGTAACCCGAATACATTCGATGCTTATACTAGGGTTTATTTAACGAAATAGTTCTTCTCTGTGACTAAATTTCTCAATTTGCCTGCGACACCGGCGAGGATCTCGCAACACTCAACGAAGCCTCTGCCCCCTGCTCGATTTCTCCACGTTCCCATAATCCATTCATAACCGAGGCTCTGCTCCACAAGCAAACCGTTCAGGTTGAGCAAAATTTTTCGAAGCGCTGCTGGGTTCAATTTCCCAGGAAACTAGAGTGCATTCAAAAGTGGAAGGGCCACCCTTTCGAGAGTCCTGCTCGTTATTAAAATTCAGCGACGAAGAGCACCGCCTCCTCGATTATTCCGCGCAACCGTCGAAACGCTCGCTCGTGCACGATTTTTCCGTCCGAGCGGCCAATGACGCGGTGTTTCCCGATTCTTCCGATCTGCCAGCGGCTCGCTACAACCCCAGAACCAGTGTCGCTCACAGCCTCTCCTCTCCCGTTTTCTGCTGTTGGATATCCGTTGTCTGGATGCACGACCGTGCCGTTGCAACGGAACCGTGTAATAACCACGTACACGGGCCACGATATACCGTTGCGCGAGTGGAAGAGATAGAACGACCAAGAGGGTGAGAGAGAGAGAGAGAGAGAGAGAGAGAGAGGAAATTTAGTGTACATGTGCGGGATGTACATAGCGTGCGAGCTGTAGATCGAGGAGGAGCCGCGGAGGCGGAGGGAGGACAGCAAAGAATGGGATAAACACGGATAGACGAGGACAAAGAGATGAGGCAAGATACACAGAGCAGAAACAGGAAGGCAAAGGGGTTGGACGGGAGGGGAGAGGAGAGGAAATTTACAGGAGAAGCGACTACAGGGGTCCAGAGGAAGAGTTTGCCGGATTGTATGCGTTGAGTGCAGCGATGCTGCCTCCTCCGGAGTCTCCCATCCCTCTGGGGGTCTGGACGGTTTATCCTTATCGGTTGGTAGCCCTGGCACATAAATCAAAGTGTTTACTCGACGACCAGGCTCGTAGGAGAGGATAGGAACGGCGCAAACTCGCAGCTAATAATGAGTATCGACGCTTCCCTGTGACCCGTTCACCAGCCATTCATTCAGGCAAAGCAGCGTCCCCCTTGCCCTTCGAACAGTTCAGCCGCTCATTCATTCGAGTCGACGCCGAACGAACGGCTGACCACATCCTTCCCTATCGGTAGATACGTCGTTTTTCGTTGATACCCTGCACAAGGACCAAATTAGTCCGAGGGTTCGCACTTTCAGAAGCCTTCGACGCTGGAATTCCTTGCTATTTAGCGCGCCTCGCTTTCAACTGGCTGAATTAATCACCGATTCCGCGGCGATCAGCCGCTTTGTCGGATACTGTTTCGCTCGAGTATTACTTCACTTTGATGAAATTAAATGATTCACGAGGTAGCAAAGGGATTTTTAAGTTCTTAAAGTTAACAGTAGTACCGTTTCTAGAGTCACAGTTTGATTCAAGAGTGGTGGAATTTTTAGCAAAAGAAAATCTAAAATTATGTAAACTTATTTAATTAAATATTGGAGGACCTTGATTAATCAACTGAAGACTAAATTCGTAATTAAAGTTACCTATATTTCTTTTACTCAAGATCCAGTTAACGAAGGTACCACCATAATATTTTCCTCACATAAAATAATCTTCAGAAGCAACAGTATCTCCACTCCATGCAGACAATTAATACCATCGATTGGCTCAAATCTCCCATTAGATCTCCGTCCTCTCGCCGACGATCGATCCAAGCAGTTACAAAGACTCAAAGGACGCGTCCACGATCGCTCTTGGCAAGCTCGTGCTGTTGCCGCGTCTTCTTTGAAACGAGCGTCGCCTTTATCCCAGCAGGGGCGAAATACTTGAGGCGACGTAAAATCCATAATGAGCGGGGTCCCCGGGAATTCAACGCGGAAGTCGAATGCCTCTTAACGAGCGGTTCTATATATCGTTTCCTCGAAACTGTTAAATTGATACACCGTAAAGACCTTCTTCACCCCCTTTCCCTTTTCGCCCAGCCCACTCTCCCACGGGTTTTACGAACAAAGTTTAAAGCCGCGCGACGGATGCGGAAGAGAGACAGAGGCGCGCGTTGTTTGTCGAATAGACAGACTTCCGACATCGGCGAGCATCGAGCGAGCTTCTTGGGCGGAAAGAACGCCCGTTAACTGTTACCTCATCGCGAGGGGTGAACGTCCAAGCTCCCCTCGTTATCGGGACGAAAGATTATCGAGCACGGTGTTTAATTACCGTTCCCACTTAATACGAAGCACAAGCAACGCAGACTGGATCGACCAGCCGGAGCGTCCATTGAACCACTGGGTAATCCTTGGGGCCACAATGGATCTACGACATGGAATGCACTAAACCATCGCCTACACGGCTTGATCTATCTACCCCTTCTCGGCTGGATGAGCAGAACACGCCTTTCGAGATGCCGTTTCCACGTATCCGTGATTCCCGACATTCTTGGCTGGAAGCTCGAAAGGTACGCGCGACAGGAAAAACATTCGGGACTGGTTGTCCTTCTGCAAATCGATACCATGGACTTTCCTCACTGTTTGGAGAAAAAATACTGAATACTCGAACGTTACGGATACATGAAATCGTGAAAAAGTGGGGAGGATGGAAAATCTTGGGGCAGTATTGCGAGTGCAATTTTATAACTGACTGTAATTAAGAGCGAGGAAATATTTAATTATCGAGTGAAACTGGATTTTAAAAACGCTGATCTTCATGGCTGGTATTTATGTATATTAATAGTACCTTTTTTATGAGGGATATATTTGTTTTATCACGAGTCAGGGATTTAATTATTGCAGTGTGATGATATTCTTCTATAGGTTGCATGGATGGAAAGTTGAAGAAAGGCATAGATGTGCAGTTTTTTATTCAGGAAATTATAATGAGGAGAATGCTGCAAGTATAGTTGCAAAATTTGCATGGTGAAATCACGGGAACTTCCCAGCAGTTTTGATCAATTCTACCTTCTAGTTTTCGTTCTTCTGCTCTATTTTCCTTGAACACTGCAACATGCACATTGCGAAAAATAATGCAGAAATTTGACCGACTTTGACTTCGATATGGATTACACTAATGATCGAAGGGAAGGTAATATTATTTGCTTCTGTGGTCAGTGGCACAGCGTGACAGTATATGTATAGAATTGTAATTGTATCACTCGAAATGGAGTGAATCGTGCCGTCGATACAATACTGGCATCAGTCGCGCATGTAATAGTAACGCGTTAATTAGTGAATTAACAACAGTATTATATGAACGGGACTCAATGTAAATGATGAGAACAAAGACTCTCTCCGAGGATATTGACGCACGCTGTAATTCATCCTGGTTAATGAGTTTCCTGTATAAAGATCACTACGATGTCCAATTTTTTTTCCACTGTAAAATAAATCTGCTGCCGGGGGTGAAGAAAATATACTCTGGCTTTTCGCTTTTAATATGTTCTGCGAGGAACAGTAAATTTAATGTGAACGCATTATGCGACAGAATTTAACATCGTGTTAGAAAATTACAAGCTCTAAAGTTAATAATTTTTTATATTTAACTTTCTCATTCCATAGTTTAGAAATGAAAATTGCTCTCAGACTGCATTTCATGGGTCAACGTAACGTTAAACAGTAACTATGTACTTCATATTTATGAAGTGGCTGAATAATTCTGATCATGTACGTATATTTAGCGCCTCTGGGGGGATAAAAGCATTTTCGTAGCATCAAAATTTCAAGTAACCAACAGTTCAGCGAAAATGTTCTGCTTCCTTGCAGGGTTAATAATTCCCACGAATTCCAATCTCAAGTCCTCGCAGCCGATTGTTAGCCGATACTCGATGTTTGACGGGCTCGTTCTTACGGTCGGCTCGGAATCGAGGGGAAACAAAGTCTCGTTAGGGGAAAATAACGTGTGTGATAACTCGCGGTGGATAATGAGAGCCGGCAATCCGAGCCGTGCTCATTTACCTCTTGATCAGAGCCACCCTTCTGTGCTTTCCTTCGCGTTCCTTCTGCTTTATTCCGACTCCCGACCGTCGTCCATTCACCGACCCATTTCATGGTCCAGCCATTACGGGTACGTACGTTGTAAAATGCGTCCAGGCTATCTTTTCTTAACTGTAGCCACGGCTCCTCTCGCCACCTTCTACCCACCTTCTACCCACCCCCTCTCACAGTGGAAAACGTCTTTTCAAATGCTGCTTCCAAGTAGCACGTCGGTTCCTTAAATTCACGGTTAATGGCCCCGCGACGCGACACCCTGTGAAAGCTTAAGAGCGAAAGGTGCAGATACGCGCCCCGCTCTGGCCGAGAGTATAATCCTGTTTAAAGATTTTAAGACGCTGCACGCCACTTGCGACATTATTATGCGGGCGAGACGCGAAAAGACGGGGGAAAGAACGGCGAGGGTGAATTTCATCGACGTCTGTCTTTTAGAAATTTGCATACATTGCAGACCTTTTCGTAGAGCTCAGGTTTTAAAGCGTTTGAGGACGCGGTCGAGTGGACGGCGAATTTTCAAAATACTGTAGCTTCATGGAAATTCTTGAACTCTCTAACTGGTCGGGAATAGAAGTTCCCTCTTTCGTGAATTGTAAGTCCTCTGTAGTCTCGGTTACCTTTCGGTGGAATTCCTTGTGGAAAGGGTCAGCTGGCAGCGAGGTGTATAAATATTTTCCAATATTTTGTTGTTCCTTCGCGTCTCGGTGGTCAGAAATAACGTTGCGTGCTATTTTCGGAACGGATGCTGTCCCAGTTTCTTCGACACGGCCTCGGTTTTTCGAAGTTCGCTGGGTGCATTTTTAAACGGCAGTTTAATAAGAAGAATGGCGAGCTTCGCCTGCTGTTGGCTCTCTTTTTGTGGTCTAGTCACCTATTTCGCTGCAATGCAGGTTCGTGTAACGTGGCTGAAGTATGGCTGAAATACTTGCAACCTTTCTATCGGTTTTTCTTACTTTCAACGTGCCTTCGTAAATATCGGACGCTCAAATGGGTCCGTGATAGCAGAATCTTCGTCGCTAAGTCCGTAATGGTGAGCCAATGAACGTCGAGTTATACCTAATAATTCCATTTGCGATAGTACGATTCTTTCAGGAAAGGTGCCTCTGTCACAATTCATTTATCGAGAGTTAGCTGATTACACAGGATCGACAGGCTTGCTTTCCTGGGACTGTAATAGAATTATCGATCTAACGAGAGTTCTTATATTTATGGCTTCCTCGAAATCATTAAAAATAGAGTTTAAGGTGCTCTCTGTAAATGAAAGTTTCATTAACCAGGGAGCTTTAATTCAGCAGAACAAGGAGATAAACAGTTTTGAGAAACGGCGCACGAAATGGTTGGGTCGTTAAATTTCAGTAGCCGTCAAGTTTGGTTAACCAACTACTCCAATTTCGTCCTATTAACGACTGTAGCAAGCTACCAAACGCGCAACTGTAATGGCGATCAATCGCGATTTATCCTGAATGATGAGCCAATGCCTGACGGAATGGCTGTTTCGCTACCCGTGAGAACGACCTTGTTTCGACGTAATTTATGGCTCCAAAACAAAGACAGCCCCTACCCCCAGTTCGAAACTGCGCCGTGGAATTTTAATTGAGTTCGACTATATAGGATTTGTTCGATCAGTTTCCGCTGCCCATTTTCCAGCGTCCGTTTAGACAACAACGAGAAATCGCCAATGCATGATAAACTTGTAATGTTGGCACGCTCGCGAGTAATTTACTGAATTATTATACCGTCAATTTTCATTACCCTCTAATTTACAAGGCGATACATTATTCCAATGGAATATAATGGAACATAAATTTCAGCCTGCCCATCAATAATTGAAGCTTTAACCGATAATATTAGACGGCTTCCTTGTTTGTATAGAACCATGTGTATGAAACATGCCATTAATTATCATTGTCATGGTTAGCTTGATAACAAATTTTCATGAAAACTTTGAGGGATGAAAGATGACTTGAAACCCTCCTCAAACCTAAAGTTTTCAAATGGGCTACGTAAAAGTCATGTGAATCATCAGGGTTATATTAAGGTCGAATCCAAAGTAACACCAAGGCCATACAAGATTACTCAAGAGTCATTGAAGATCATGCAGGACTATTCGAGGTCAAAGCGCGGTCATTTAAATACCACTTACCATAAGTGCTACCAAAAGTCCAAAATATCTACGTTAGGGTAATTCAACATTCACTCGAGAGCTGACTCATTAAACCGAGAGTACGCGAGGATGATCCTTGAATGCTACATTCACGAGGTAGGGATTTTCGGTTTATATCTTTCAATTCCCATATACATATACAGGTTCATTGAAATCAGCGTATTACGGGCAGCAAAGCAAGCAAGAATTGCCTTTTCAAGTGGCTCGCTGTGTACGTAGAGCGGTTAAAATTAATTCGAGGGCAACCCCCCTGGGGTAGTGTCGAGGGTGAATCGGGCTCGAGGGGTCGAGGTACGGTTTGCCGATATTAAATAAAACGCGTGGGGATGCGAAAGCGTGGGCGCGCGACGGTGAACGCGTAACGCATCGCGCCCGCTCCATTCGTACGGGCTGTTAATCGGAAAAATGTAGGAAGGGCGGCGCGTACGGCCGCCTGTTGATTTTCTCGCGATGTATCTGTCGATAGGCGCGGAACCGTGGCGGTGGGGGTCACACGCGTAACCCGAAATCGACCGACCGAACGTTATACAGAATATCTAATCGGGAAGCAATTATGAGGTTCGCTGGCGTCGTGTCGCGTCGACCTCGTCAACGCTCGTCGAGTCGAAATGCCCGATCCGTTGTCGTTGCAGTCACGTTATTGTTATACCCTGGCAACGCTTAAATTATATTCGCCGTGCATTAAGAGCGTTTATGCACGCTCGACGCACGTGACACGTGTTGACAAACCGCCAGGCGCGAGCTATCAGTCGAGCTGGCTTTGTTTTGATTGAATTATCGATCCAGGAAGAGACGATTAACAGCTTCGTTGCGAGGGTAAAAACACCATCGCTCGACATGGTTCCGCTCGCTCAGGACAATTTTCTATTTCGCCTAGATCGTCTACGCCGACACTAGCTCCTCTCGAACCTGCTCGATACGGGCGGAAATGTATGTTGGACTAGTGCTCTGATTAAATTACCAGGCACCTAACTGGTTCGCACAATACACAGGATTGCAGAGCACTTCCTGAACTTAACGGGGTGAATTGTTGGGCGAAGTCCTTCCTGGACTTGCCGTAAAAGTGAACAGAGTTTTAGATTGCTGAGGCAATTGTGGAGAAGAGTAGTTGAAGCAGTTCTCAAGGAACGTTCGAATATTGAAATCTTTAAGCTTTTGAATCCTGAAGTTTTCTAATGGTCCATTATTCTAATACTCCAATTACTGTCGAACATTCCCCCTTAAATAGGGCAAAATATTCAAAACGAGCATTACGGTATTTCTCTTCGTGTTCTCGTACTTTCCTCGCATCCAATAACTTTCAAGACCGCCCTATCCATGTCCACTGATTTACGGCTATTATAAACATCCTCGTGCATACATGCTACGTCTCTAACGTAACACGACAAGAATCATCGCATCGGTATGCGGTTTCGTGAGTACAGGCATTTCGAGAGTTGCATCAGGGAGAGTTTTCCACGGTAGGAAAGATGCA
The DNA here is from genome assembly GCF_051401765.1 of Calliopsis andreniformis. NCBI lineage: Eukaryota > Metazoa > Arthropoda > Insecta > Hymenoptera > Andrenidae > Calliopsis > Calliopsis andreniformis. The sequence continues at coordinate 18,863,326 of NC_135067.1, read as the reverse complement.
TCTGTGGTCCGAACCGCAACAATGCTATTCATGCCACTTCTGGGAATAGTTTCGTTGCTGGTCCTGCTACGCTATTGTTCCTGTTGCTTTCTTTTCTCGCCCCCGTGTCTCGTAACTTTGCGCTGACGAGACCTCGCGGTTGCCAGGTCGTGCTGACTCTGTTAGATATTCTGCCCACGCACGTCCTGACAAACGTCTGACATAATTTCAAACTAAAAAGCTCTGTCTTCCGTAGCGGGAACTTCCTCGGCATTATATTAGCCGCCGCGTTACTCTGCGGTAGGATGCAGATTCCGTTACGAATATAAATGTGAATCAAGGAGAAGAGGGAAGGAGGGGGGCGAAGATGGAGAAAGGAAAAGCGTTACGATTCTTGGCCACGGCAGTTTTTGGCCTTATTGGTCTCGCGGTGGAAATTTAAGTATCCTTTAAGATCTCCTTAATGGGGCAGAAAATTCAATTTGCTCGGGAAAGAATGGAGAAGGGGGCGAGTGCGGAACGGCGTTCGGTTAAGTTCCACGAGCCAATATTATTCCACATATTTCCGAAGTGAAACAGAGACCAGATCGTTGGCGTGCGTCTTGTGTTCCTACGGGGGAAATGTGTTTCCATTACCTAGGGAGAAAGGAACTTGCCTCTCGGTGGACGGGCCATCGACCAGAAATCTTTGAGCAATTCTATCAGCATCGATCTCTCTGTACGTAAACTTTCGCGAACCCCGTTAGGGAATTGGAAAATATACCGATGGAGTAACGGAGGACGAAGGTAGCTCACGTTCCTCCCTCGAAAGTTGCTTGTCCCAGCGACACGCGGGTATAGGGGAAACAAGTTGTAAATACAATTTAAAACGTCTAGGGCGAGCTGGCCACGGAGACGAGTGAAAGAAGAGCCTGGGTTTGCTCGAAATTTTTCAAACCCGATTAACCATCGATCCTCCACCACTGGAACCTTATATCGAATTCCACTGAGCGTACGGAGAAGTAGCAGCGACCCGCGTGGAATTCCAGATTAGATCATGCTCGAGTCATATAAGTCTTTATTACCTGACTGGGGTGAAACTTCGACTACTATAAATCCAAGAGGAGTTGTTATTTTTACGCGCGAGGGATCGCTTGACTAACAGTGACTGTATTTGTAATATGTACTCTACATATTCAATCAGTTATAGGGATGTATCGTTGCGTCCATAAAAAAGTGGGTATAGTATGAGTTTTGTTATTTGTAGTATCGAAGTTTTTGTTCTATCCTAGATGATTCCTAGCTTTTTATCGAATTATAAGACTTGGAATTTGGAGTCGAAGAAAATGACTGGTGTAAGTTCTCTCACCCTCTGCTGTCCCCATTCTTCGATTAACATCGAAACACGACTTTTACCTATCAACTCCGTTCGTCGGCCGAGAAAATACACGGTACAATGGATATAACGTTTCATGCTATAGAGGTCCATTCATCTTGGCCCATTCCAGCCGGAGCTGCTGCTTTTTCGTTGTTCCATTAACTCTTATTTTTCCTCTGACCCGCCCACAAGCTATCCCGTGCCAGCGGAGCCGGCACGAAGAAAACCAAGAACTTTAACCCCCGGGCACCGTATCAAGGCATTTCCTTCCCTTTCTCTGCTCCCCCGCAGACTTTTACTTCCTCGCCAGCTTCTTCCGTGGCAGCCATCAAAAGACAGTTCTTTTACCTGCACCGGCCATTGTGCGCTGGATGCTGCCACGGCTTATCTCCCTCCTCGAAAGGGGCTGGGGATTTAACAGGTCGTAAATACGCTCGGTGTAATTAATTTTCATCAACGAGTCTGGAGATCCTTCCCTTCGATTTCGATACTGTTCAACTCGAACCGTCTTAGAATTCACTACAGTGACTTTGGGCGAAATACTCGATTCCCTCTCTTTCTCTCGAGGTGCGTCATTAATCTTTTAAGTGGCGCGATAGTTGTCTAGAAGTGGCTTCGTTATAATAGAGGTCCTTGATTGTAGGGAGGGTCTTCGAATTCGCGTGTGAAACTAGTCGCGAAGGAGTGGATGCTTCTTTTTAGGAATTGAAGTAGATGAAAAGACTGAAAATTTGAATATTTGAATTTTTTAGTTTTATGGGAGTCAACTAGTTGTTATTTGGTTGTATTGTCTGAAAGCGTGGGCTAAATGCATATGTCGTGAAAATATGGAGGAACAGCCGGGGAAAACTGAAGTCAATTTTTCAGTTCATTATTAAGTCATATCCGAATTCACTGTGGACTTGTTAGTGGAACGTAGAGCGACATAGGTAGTACCTTTGATGAACAATTAATTAATGTTGAAATGCCACGCGTCGATGATAGCATGTTACTGAAATTTAATAAATACGACTGTTTCGATTTCCCTGTTCTCCCCCGCGCTAATTATGTCTGTCTCTTCTGCCTGGGAGCTTTCGAATGAATAATTTTCATAACGCTCGTCATATTGGAACAATAATTGTACTTCTCGGCGAACTTGAAATTCCTCGCTAATTTAAAATTAGCCTTCAGTCGAAGACTGTCTGACATATTATGGATTATACTACTGCAGTTAGCAGCAACGGTGTAAATAAAGACTAACTCATTCACTGTTCTGCTTTTACTTTTTGATGAAATCCTAACAGCTATGATTGACCGTTAAATCATCAAATTTCGGTCGACTCTGACAAGCGGAAATTCGTATTGGTTGGAAAACACGAATCGTTTAATTAATTTCATCGGCTCACGAGCACACGAGTGGCGTAACCGTGACGTTACCATGACATTGAATGATGGACGTTCTTTTTTCCATGTAGCTTCTGGTAGCTTTCAGAACAGCTACATATCTTTTTCTTTCATTCGAAGAAAGATATATTTCACCCACATAGATTCAGCCATATGCAGACATTATTACTCACTTAATTTGTGATTCTTTTTAATACTCTAATGGATATTACATACTTTACTCTTTTTAATATCGAGATATCGAGTATCTCCCCAATTTCAACGCGTACACTCTGGCAGAACGAAACGCATATTCATCGCACGCGCTATTTGAAAGCCCGTCCCTTGTTTTAGAAACGACGAGGTTTCAATAAGACGTCGTCGATCGATCCGTCGTTAACCAATTATTCGCCTCTGTATTCGTTAGCGCGGTAATCACGAGCCAGCGAGGGAAAAAAATCAATTTGCAGATTTGCTCGGGCGAACGATCAAAGATCCCGGCGTAATTACGTCCAGTACTATCGGGAACCAATACTCTCCGTGGCAATATCATTTCCTCCCTTGAACGGCGCCACGCCGCCGCGGTTCACGATCCACCGTTCCCACCGAGGTTTCGCGATATTACAAAAATCCCCGTGGCGGTTTCGCCGCGACGATAAGACGGTAGGGACGGTATGCCAGTGACAGTGTTTAGTTAAAACGACGAGACTCCGCGGAGACAGCTGTAGAACTAAGAAGGAGCATTCAGCAAGCGGACGAGACCCAGGGAAAAACACGCCGAGAGACAGAGGGTGGTTCAAATGGCGGGGCGACGCAAAAAGTAGACAGTCGAGACAAGGGTCCGCGGAATAAGAAGCTGCAAAGACAATGCATCGGGGAATTAAGCGGTGCACGCAGACCAGCAACATCCCTGCTGATAAGTTTCCTTCGCAACGCGCTAATCGAGAGGCAACCCAGGAATGTAAGAGAGTCGGTTCATCGACAGCGTCCTCGTCTGGAGTGGATCTCGAGTTACAGCGTAAGTGAATTCGCAGGGCCCGTGGAAGGGCCAATCAGAAGCGCAGGCAATTACTGAGACCAGTCCTAGGCATTGTCGATGGTCGACGATCTTCATGCAATCACGGTCTATTGGTCGCGCGGTTCGTACAATATCAGCGAGTCCCCCCGTTTACTCTTCCGCGGACGATAGAGGCCGGGCAGCTGTCAGTGGCAGCGTTTAGTTAAAGGGACGGGGAATCTCTGGGGGACTTTGAAACGAAGCGAGATGAAGCAGATAGAAGACGGTCGAAAGAGGGAAAGAAAGGTAGGGGTGGGAGCGAGAGAAAAGGAAGGTGGATGAAAGAAAAAGACGTCGGGGCCAGGGGTAGGGAAAGGAAGCTTAGAGGAGCTTGCAAACGCTCCACGGGTCACCGCCGTCACACAACAATACAACCCCATCACCCTTAGCTGTAACCTACCCCCGACCCCCCCGCGGCCGCGTTCTTCCTGCTATCCGCGCCTTCGCCACTGCTCGTTTCCACGCTCGTTTCCACCGAGCTTCCCGTCCCACCGTCTTTTCTGTGGCTGCGCGGCCTACAACTCGCCTGGAACCCTATCCAAGGTGAAACTCACCTCTTTTTTCCTCCGTCCTCCCCTCGCCTATTCTCGGGTTTCTCCGCCGCTCCTTAACGCCGGTCTGTCCCCCCGTTCTCCCCCCTCCCTTCCTTCCCTCTGCCCCGTTTCTTTTTACCGCAGCTTTCTCCTTTAGTTTCTCGTTTTGCCCCATCGTCTCTCTCCCTTTTGCTCGCGCGGTCGTCGTCGGTGTTCTCGCCGCCCCTCGGACGCGGCACCACGGAAATAAATGAGAAGCACACGTCAAAGCGAAAAAGTAAAGCCCTTTCCCGTGGTCGGGAGTCGTCGGTGTCGGTGCGTTCTCCTTCTTAACGCTGCGAATCGCTTCGAATCGCTGCAAACCCGGATGCACGGTATATACTATACATATAGGGTCGTGTGGCGCGTGGTGCGAGGCAGGACGCGTTTGCCGCGGTAATAGACGGCCTGACGCGCCTGTGTGCACCTCCTTTCCGCCGTTCGAACCGATAATGCCGCCGCAGACTGAGGGCGTAGACACCGGGAGGCTGGTCGAGGTTAAATTCTCGGCTGCGACGCGCGGTTACGCGGAACCAGGAAATTCGTCGAGAATCCGGCCTTCTTTGTGACTCGCTCTAGGGCTCTTGGACTTGGAATCATTACTGCTCCGGCTGTTCGCGCCTCCTGCCTTCGTTGCGCGCGGGCGCAGCGTCGTCTTGGCCGCACCACGGTACTAGTACCCTGCTGCCTATGATTTTTTTCTCCCCTTCTTTCTCTTCACCTTACTTTTTTTTTCTCCTTTCGTTGGCGCCGCTAATGATTGCCGAGATTCGCTCTCGAGGCTGCAACCGTTTGTCGAGTAGTTGGCACGGCTGCGCCTAAACGCGCCACTTCGTTCGAATTTTCTCGCGGGGACAAGGAATTTTCGAGAACGTCGTTGGTGAATATTCGGAGCCGTGGAGAGGCACGCTACGGTGCCCTAGACTCTTGCGGATGTCGCTTGCCTTCGCTGCGCTGGCTTACCGCGGCGAGCAATATTTACTGAAAGCTTCTTTCACTGAAATCTTCTAACGTCTTGCATTGTATAAATATACAAAGGAACACCTAGCTGTTTCGTGCAAGAAGTTTTCGTCGTTCTTGGGGGAAGAGATCAAGCAGATCCGAGCAGCTTTTGTTGTCGGAGGTCCGGGGTCGTTGACCTTTTTATTTGCGTTCAGCTGCTTTTTCGAGAACATTGGAAATCCTGCTGAAACTTCTTGTGGTAGATTATTTAGGCAACTTCTGCTTCTGATGCTTTGTAGCCTCAAAATGCGGTTTTAAATTATATCTATACAGTTTGAAGCACTCCGAGTAATTCAATTTTGTAGTTTAAATTGAATTCATTCCATCTAAAAGGGGGAGAAATTTAATATAGATATATCTACTCGTCTCTCAGTTTCTCGTTTAATGTAACCAACATATTTCGCATAATTTTAAATCCAATGTCGCGTTACTACAGCCGCCTCTCCGTAGCAAAATCGTGGGAAGTTTCACGACATTCGCTCACTTCGAAACAGCAGCAGCGGGGCGATAGTTAGTCGCGAAATTATTCGCTCCCCTGGCACGCGTACGTGCCGCGCTAGACGCACGTGTTCTTTCAGTAGTTGGAGCCGATAATATGGCCAGACGTGGCGCTGATTCAGCTTCGAATTCGCGCACAGCTCGCTGGGACGTTAAAGTTACCGTTCGCTCTAACAGCCAAGAAAACGGTATTAACACCCGGGACTGCTGACGGTGAAAATGCGATCTATAGGCGGGAAATTTTAACTGGGACTCAATTTTCTGTGACGTTGCGTGTTTCTACTATTAAAAGCGCTCGCCTCAGCTGTTTCCTCCATCTGGAAATTGCCGCGAGTTATCGATACTACTTGCAGCGAAGACTAGAATATCAATCTTCATTCGATAAATACGAAAATTTGTAGAATCAATCTCAGAGTTCCTTTTCTTTAAAACCTAATAAATAACTCACCCAAAGTTATTTCAGTGGTTGAGGTACAAGGAGAAATTCTGCAGTCATATAGAAAACACATGCATGTATATTAGATTGCGAGATACTTTTGAATCCGCTGAACATCCATGTGTCAACGTTCGCTGGATTGAGTTATTTAAATACGTTTCCCCCCCGCAGATAGAATTATCTCGAATAGAATACGTAAAAGCCGAGGTTCAAAGGTTATCGATCTCTGTTGATTCCGCAGGGAGTCTCTCCACTAATCACGTCCGCCTCTTTCTCTTACCTACGAAAGTCCAGGACGTTTCTCGGGGGTCTTAGAGTAACTGCAGTTGCGGCGAAGAATGCATAGCGCATTCGTCGGGGCAGGTAGAGGGATGAAGATAAATAAATTCCGGTCATGAACGGCGTAATTCGTGTCGGCGCGAGCAAGTCTAAATCACAGTGAAAAGCCCTGGCAGGCGACGAGGGCGAGAGATGTAGCGGGAGGAAGTAGACACGAGGACGTGAGCGATTCGGGAGGGCGAAATGGCTCGACCCGACACGCTCAAACGATACCGAACAATACTTCGCAACTAATGCAGAACGTTTGCCAAATGAAAGCTCAGCACGGATCGCGAGAGGCCGAGCGGTCTCGAGATCCGAAATCTCGCTAATCGGACACTTGTGAGCCTCGATCCTACGCTCCTCTTATTGGGTACTTGTCTCTGAGATGTCTGTAGGGGTATGAAGGGAATCAAATTTTGGCTGGAAATAATCTGAGAATAGTATATCCATGTATTTGCTCGTTTCACTTGTTTGGAAAGTTTAAGTCTTTACTACTTGTTAGTTGTAGAGCTTAACGCTTTCATGGCTGAATTAATGTGGACTGCGAGAGAAATTTTCGTCTAACAATTTTAATAGAACCTTATTTATGTAAAAGGATCGTTTATATTTGTAATATTTTGATCAGTTTATTAGGTGTAGCTACACGGTTGCAAATTTACATCAGGGAAATATTTAATTCAGTTCTACATGAGTAGACTGCAGATGTTTATGCATTTATAGAAAATTAAAATATGTAAACAGTACAAATTGCATACAGTATGCAAGAATATATGTAAAATACCTAACCCAGATAAACTAGACTTTATAGTATCTAGAGAGTGAAACAAATCTCCATGCAAATTCCGTTTCTGTAGTTGAGTTTATAACAATATAAATTCGCATAAATATTCCCTTGTACGTGACTAAATGCATCGACGATAGATTACAAATTACCCCATCAGATGAATAGACTAATTACTACACCATATTCCACTTGGTCTACCCTCGAAATTCCCCACGTACCCTCGTCAAAACGGAGCCCGCTACGCAGATACTTTAAATCCCTTCGGTCCGCGATCAAGCAGTCTCGACTTTTAATTACGCGTGTGGTCGCTACCGCGGCCAGTGCTTTGTAAAAATCTCCGACCGCTTGAGCAACTTTCTCATAAGCGGAACACGAAGTTTACCAATCGATTTTCCAGAGGAGAGTACGAAAGCAGAGGGACCGAAGACCCGCGCCCGGCCGCTGGCTAATCACGTTCCCCTCCCAGCCGCTCCTCACCCCCCTTGGAGCCTGGCAAAGAGGCAACGCTCCTTTGTACGGGCTGCAAGCTGCAGGTAAATGAGTTCCGGTCATAAACGCGCTAATACGGACCGCTCTCTGCAGGGACGGGAGAGTGAATCGTCTCGAAGAGACACAGCGCGGTCAGGGGTGGGAGAGAAGGGGATTGGCGAGGCTTATGTGGGAGGGAAAAAACGTTGCCGCGCGGTGAGCAGATCGTAACAGAGACGAAACGCGGAGAGAGGAGCGTTGTCGAACAATAAGGAGCCCGAAGGTAGCGTGCGGGGTGTTTGCCAAGTAAAACTCAGCAGAGCACGGCGAAAAATAGGAAGACTGAAGGCCGCCGCGCCCCGTATCCACCGCGTCAGCCCCTTAATCTCTGGCGGCGTGATAACGTCGACGCAGCATTTTGCATGCTAGACTGCCGGGCTGCTACATCCATCCCTGTCCCCTCGCCCCCTCGCCGCCTCGCCCCTGCTGCTCCCAGAGCGCCAACCTCATCGGTGTCGTAGCCCCCTCCACGGCGTCGCCCCTCAGGCGGCATCCATCCACCGAATCCGTCCCCCCATTTGCTGCCGCTCATCCTTGTCGTTCCCCTCGCACGGCTCCGCAGACAACGCGTGGCAGCAGCCACGTAATCTACCTGCACCGCACTACACCGTCTTACACCAACCCCTCCTATCCGGTAGGTGGCTTCCACCATCCCCTCCCGTAGGCGATGGAAGTCTCATCAATTACCGAACTCCGCCGTCAGGAATACGTCCTTCCCTCCCCTCGTGAAATAGGTCTACCTCTCGCCGATGAAATTTCGAGGCGCGTAATCGGTTATCCAGGCACTTGTTTCCGACAGGATCGCCGAGGGAGGATCGCAAAGCGAGAGGGTCGTGAATTCCGATCCGGCTCAAGTGGACTTCGGGGCTTCGATTGGCTTGAAATAATGCGCGGCTGTTTAACGCGTTAACGTGGAACGCGTTTAATAGGTCAGTGGGACAACGGTGATGGGAGAATCGCGTGCAATGGAATTAGGGCTGTCGACGCTTTCGTTGGGACCTTCTAGTAAGATTATTGTGTTTCAAGTTGCTGGGGATTTGAGGGATATCTGCTTGGGGGATGTAGGTTAAACGTGTGTATTAATAATGGACTTAGAAGTTTGAATGAGGTTTTTATAACTCTTCTGTATTACAGTAGTGTAATTGTAACGGGGACGTGGTGCATGGTATTTTAAAGGGGGGAAAATTAATTGGAAGTGTGGAATAAAATTTGTAATTGTATCTTTTTGGAAGACCTGAGAATTTTAAATTCTCAAACTTTTGAATTTTCAAATATTTGAATTTAAAAATTTTTGAATTTTCAAATATTTGAATTTTCAAATTTTCAAATTTTTGAATTTTCAAATATTTGAATTTTCAAATTTTCAAATTTTTGAATTTTCAAATATTTGAATTTTCAAATTTTTGAATTTTCAAATATTTGAATTTTCAAATTTTTGAATTTCCAAATCTCTGACTTTTCAAATTTTCGGGTATATATTAAAATTTTTAAACTTAATTTTAGTTTCGTATACGTGTATTGAAGTTCGTACAGTTATAGGCACTTCTCCTTTTCAGTAAATACAGTCAGGCCCTTGTCAGACAGGGAGTATTCCCCTTACGCAGTAGATCTCCCCAGAATACTCGCGCTTGATTAAAATTTAAACTCAATTTTCTCAAAGGTGAAGTACAATATGCCGCAATTTTATTAAGAATTGCCGACCTATTTGTTTAACAAAAAAGCGTAACTTTTTTACTTTTGTCAGCTGTTTTTCTACATCGCACATAATTGATGGATACGATTTTAGAAGACTGAACATTTTCCAATACCTTGTGGCTCCCTTGTGCCTCCAGTCCTCTGCAGCCGTGTGATGAAGTGCACTGATGAAAGAAATAAAAAGTGTATAGCAAACACAGCCGCCGTAAGCATAGGATACTGTTTGGCGAGTGAACGAGCGTGTGGGGAAGCCGGGAAAAATAATTTCCTTGCTCGCGTAGCCAGGGGAAATAGGTGACAATTACCGGTACCAATTTTCTGGCTCGACCCGACCAACGGTTCGTGGGAGTGGGGGTTAATGGTGTTACCGTCACGCAGCTTTTAATTGGCGCGCGGTCGTAACGATAAGAATGGGAGATTAAGATGGGCGAGTACGCAACGGCGGGACGGTTAATTTATAGCCTCGCGTTTATACATCTTTTCCAGCGTTGCTCGTGTTCCTGACTCCTATAATCCTCCAGACCGCGCGCACGTATTTCATTGCGCTCTTTTCCGCTGGTTTCTTCCGCGGCGGCCGCCTACGAGGACATAAAAAGAACTCGCGCTACGGCGAAGGATGTCAGGAACGACGGGAAAGCTCTTGCGAGAATAATGACGCTTTTCGCGGAGAGATTACACATAAATCACTTTGGAAACTTATTACCCGAAAGCCTCTTCCGTAACTCGTCCTCCTTTTCCTCGCCGAAACTCGAACGCCTCGTTATTTATCGATAAGTTATGTTTGTAGAATAAAATAACCAAGCCCGTTGGATTATTTTGGAGAAATGACTCGGCTTCTACAAATATTTTGTTCCAATTTTCGGTGGAAATAATTGTCACTTGTATATGTTGAATGTACATATTTATGTAGTTTGAGATGGGAAAATTATTTCACCTTAATTGCGTCAGTAGAAATATGTAGTAATTAATGAAATGAGTCTTCGAAAGGTAATTGATATTTTCAATAATTGATACTTTATCCTTCAATATAATTATTATTCGATACATTATAGACTTCGTTAATAGTTTGACCAAACACAAATGGGAGGGTTGGAATTTAAATTTTGAATATGTATGAAGTGAATATGTATTTCGAATAGAGAGAATATTACAAACATATTTAAAACGTGTTCTATCGAATTTCATTACAAAATTGAAAATTTCAATACACATATTACACAATAACTGGCATCAATTTCCATAACCTATCAATAAAACCCAGTCATCTCTGACTTCTATTACCAGACTGCCAAGGTATCGTTGAACACTTCATAAAAATTCAACTACACTTCAGCCCCCTAACTTATCAAAATACCCTCAACACAGGCTGATATACTTTGCAATATTAAAATTCAAAGATCTCGCAGAGAAACGCATCGATAATGCAAATATCGCGCCATTTTTCGTCGAAGTAAAAACACCTATTCTCTTTGAAGCGATCTCGTTGTTGGGCGTCCCGGTAATGGGTCATTTACCTTCTGTCGCGTCTAGATCTCCACTTGGCATCTGGTATCCTGTTCAGAAACGCGGGTAGAGCGCAGTAATTGACGGTGGTGGCGGGTGGGCGCAATGACACACTTATTGTCGGAATGAAATTCGAAAATGGACAATTCCTCGAGTGGTAATGCAGCGGTGGGCGAGCGTGTTAACGGGCTGCGGATGTCGTTGGGGCGAGGGTCCACAGTCACGCATTAGGAAGTTGCTCTCCGTTCCCGCGGCCCCTCTAGGCTCGTACGTTTCAATTTGTCGCCGGCCTGTGATGTAACTGCGCGGTCTCATTAGTCGAGGGGTGAAGGAACGACAACCCTTCTCCGTGCCACCACCATCTCTGGCCCGACTCTGTCTCTCTTTACAATCAACCTTACCGCCGCTCCACTACCCTCGACCTAACCACCGCGCCTCGCTCTTACTCCGCCAACACCAGCGAAGGCAGGCGGTATCGCGCGCAACCAACAACCTCCTCCGCTGCTGCACCCCAGCTAGACCTAGTGTCAGCTACGAACAAACAATTACGAGTAGCAACCAGTGGCGATTGGTAGGCTGCGAATGAAGCTTCCATCCACCTGTCGGCCACCCACCTCCCGAGACCTTTATGCCGAAGCTCTCGCCACGTTCGAGGTGAAGCGAGAGAAAGAGAAAAAAGAGGGTTGTCCCAGGCAGACGAGTTCTCGTGGAATCGAAATTACGCTCGCTCCTCAGTCGATGCTTGGACCTTTTCTTCCGCGCTCTTCTGATTCCTTGGCCTGTTTTTCATTTTTCCCTCGAGTTCCAGCGGGTAGAAACGACGGAGCACGAGCCAGAAGAGAATGAGAAGGCGCGAATGGAGTCGTGTCGGGAAGAAAATAGGAAATCCAGAGGTAGAATTTGATCGCGATCGGGATCGTGCTATTCAGTCGTCATCGCGCGAGGTTGTTGCGTAAAGATGCTTTTTATGGAATCGTTGGGAGAAATTTCTTCAGGATCGAAGAACTTGTTTGCGTCGAGATTGCGCGACTGTGTCTGGGTTTAACCGGTACCTAATCGAGCTGGAAGAAAATCCGTTTCTTCCAGACCAGTTGCTCCGAAATCCAGTGGACTCGGTGATGCCGAGCTAGTAGAACAGCTCTTCGTGCATTGTTTGGTAATGATTCTGGCAGCGCGAGGTTATCGTTCCGTAATTGCGTCGACTGTGATCGCCGATGGGGTGGCTCGCGATTGGATGTTTACGCGGACGAAGGAGACGGTGGAAGTTAATCGAATGGAGGACGCTGATGGATATCGGTGAATAGCGCTGGAAGCCTTCTCCTGCTTTTCGTCTCCGAGGTGATTCCGTGAAATTTATCATCCCGCTGATCCGATCCTATCATCGTAAAATCAGCATTCAGGCTTCCGTGACTGGCAGCCCCGGCAGTCTATCGGGTGTCGTTGTCGAGGAATTGATCGGGCCTTTCCTTCCTCAAAAATAATCCGGAAGCTTTCGCCCGGCCGGATTCAATCTTGTCGAAATGAAACTCCGAGGAAACTTCCTGCCGAGTTATTTTTACGTATACTTTAAGCATTTGCGCGCGGAAACTCCTGTAAACCCGCTATTCTGTAAGCGTCCGCTAAAAAGACGTTTTCAATATACTTTTGTATACCAAAAACAAGAAACTTCTGCTATAGCCAGTTTCTTTTCACCGTGTTCTCGATTCTTCGCTGGTATCGATTCTGCAACGTCTTTGTGCAAGTTCTAGGGACTGAACATTTTAGGAATGGGTTCGACTCTGCTTTTTATGGAATAGTATTTTTTAAAGAGAATTAGGTAAATTTATTAGACAAAAGAAAACGCTGCTTCTGTGGTATCATTCTGAAAGTTAATTTTCTCTTTTACTGTATACTACTACATATTAACTAATCGATGTCATGATCTAACATCGAGTATGGCTATAAGTAGTTTAAGTCTAAAATAATCCATACATATGAAAGCAGTATACGGTTAATGTTATAGTAGCACTGGGAATTGTTGGTAACTGTGCGTCAAGGGTGATACAGAGTACTTCGTGTTACTTCGTTTGTTTGTGCTTGAGAGAAGATCACAGATCTTGCTGGGAAGTCTCGGCGACACGATTCCCTGTTTGCGGAATCCTCCCTGCAGGAACTCCGCGACGAGTAACTTAGTTCCAACTGCTTGGGGCGATACATGACAACGAGGTAACGAGTAATTATGCATTTTACACCAGCGTCCAGAATACGCTGACGTCTTCGCGCGGCAATTTACGTTCTGTTGCCAGGTGAAAATTAATCAGTCAACCGAGTTATCAAGAGAGACACTTAAACTCAAATCCTACTATGTCAATCCATTTGTCAAATTGTAAATCTCATATAACGCAACATTTTTGGCTATGAGTGAGCATTGGTAATCTCGAAAGGTTTCTAAAAAAAGAACAGAATTGTTCTTCCCTGTTAAAATGATTCAGGCAATTTTAAGCATCCTTTTCCTTTTCCTTCAAGGAATCGAATTACATCTATAACGAGCTCTCTTCGCAAAACTTCTAAATTTGACTTGAATTTCTAAACTTAACTTGACCCCCCCTCATTCTTCCCTTAATTTTCTATACATTGAAAGTCTATCCACGACCGCATTGTAGAGCAGCAATCGCGAATGGGGTCAAACGGCGAAGATTGCCAAAGGAGGGGTCCTCAATACCGGAAGCGATTGGTGCAGCGATTTCCTCCATTCCGCGCAACTTGCGAAAACTTATTTCCGAGTCGATACGGAGCAGGCGTTATTGGGATTAAATCGTCGGTGTGACTGGTCCTTCCTGTGGAACGAGGCGTGCCATGGTACGAGTTCTTCGACCAGGGACAAGATACGATGCCCTCGAAACAATTGTCGATTGGTTCGCGATAGACGACTGCCAGAAATGGGGCAGGCATTCACGATACTCGTGGATTTTCAGCGCTCAGCGAAACGAACAGAATATTGGACTCTCCATGTTCAAGAAGTAGCTAGCAGGAATATTAATCAGCCAAAGTTCGCTCGGTATGCGATCATAATTATATCTTCACCGAATTACCCGTTGAATTCTCGTCGAATATAATTTTCAGCGTACTTTCGCGATAACCTTTCCCTTTCCACGGTATGTCCCAATCGACGGAATGCCCCGGTTGAATTGACGCACAGCGGTGGTGACGTATATTAAAATTTTTTAATAATCATCAGTCGTTCAATGGGAACGGCAGCGTTTGTTAATTGACGTATACGCAAGTTTATTAGGTCTCGGGTGAAAAGTGCGGGCAGCATTTTTCATGCAAATATTCGCGTCAGCTCACGCGAGCTAATCGATTTCGTTCCGGTTTAATGAGATTTTAATTAAACGCCGAAAGAGGAGCGCGTGCCTCTGTCAGGTCGCGCGTACGCGAGGACGCGGCCGCGGAAATCTTTCGCTGGTATTTAAGGGTACGAGGTCGTGTGATTCTGAGGGCGCAGCTAGTTGCCTCTTTCACGCCTGCATTCGGAAATTAGTTTTTAACGAGTCATCACGATCGGTTGTACGTTGCCGCGCGACGTGTGTCGGGGAAATGAGTGAGCGAGTGTATGGGCAAAGGGGCTAATCAGAGATGACGGTTCCGTCATCGTGTCGAGACCTCGCAATAGACGCAATTAAGTGCGTAATTATACGAAACCGCAGCCGCCTACAGGCCATGGCGCCGCAAATTCATTCAACCCGAACCGCAAAGCAAATCACTGTCGTCCATTGCACCGACTCGTGTCACTGGCTGGCCAACAGTCATTGAAAGCTACGCCCGCTGGCGTGCGCCGCGATTGGGAGCTGTGCCTGATGTCGAGCGGGACAATGTCGAGACTGGCTATAAAAGTGCTTCGTATACGGTCTTGATCGTAAACTTTGATGGCCTTTGACGACTCTAAATCTAATCGTTCGCGACTCGCTAATTCGGCGGGAAGGTTGATTGGCGAATCTACTGCGCTCGAGATTGGGTTTCCTTCGACAACGCAATTTCAATGACTAAGTGTGATGGAGTTTGTGGGATTTATATTATCTGAAAATTTAATATTTTCTAGGAAAAGTATTCGCGGATAACTTGGGGAGAATAATAAATTGGAAGTTGTGAATTTTCGTAAAATTTTTATGTGAAATTCGAGAGGAGGCAGGCGACTTTATTCTGGAAGTTGGAATGCGGAAATTGAAACAAATACAAAGACTTTAGCAATGTGAAAATGAAAAATTTTTGCATTTTAGTTGGAAGATTTTAATATCAGAATATTTAAAGTATGAATACTTAAATTTTAATATCTGGAAGTTTGAAAAATTTGAAAAAAAGTGGTGAGAGCAATTCACGTAACTACAACCCAAGAAAATGGTAATCATTACCGAGCACTTTTGTATCATCATCATATCAATTGATAATTAAACGTTCGATTATAAGTAATCAGTAGAGTGCAAAGAGTGGAATATGAAAAATGTACAAGAAAAGCCCATCTCTCCGGTGGAAATGAAATTGATGCAGTGAATTGCAACTATTCGTGTATTCTTTACAATCGTTATATTAAAATTTTCCGAGTGATACGTAGCAGTTATAAAAAATGGAGGATACGAGGAGAGAGAAACAGAGCTCCATATCCAGCAAATATCAAATTCACGCTGGTTCGAATTAGACAGAGTCGCTGACGGTGGAACGATTTTTCGTAACAGAGTTTCGTGGCCCGTTTCGCCGTGTTTCTCAGCCTCTCTCGGAGCTCGGTAAATACCAAAAATTCCAGGCAAATGGAAATCTCGCGTTCGAGCATCATCGAGAAGCCGCTTGAAAAGCGTGGCTGCGTTGTAGCCGCGTAAACATACGGGATCCGTTTAATTTTTCAAAGCAGTTTATCTGCACGGTGCTTGACATAGAAATCAGTTTACTACGCGAGCGTACATCTGTTAGAACACACGAGGAATGCAAACATATTTATACAACTTGTGGAAAACGAAGGTTTCCCGTCTTTTGGGACGATTAGAAGAAATATAAATAAATTCACAGTCTTATATTTAGTCTCGTTTGGAACTCAATACTTTCTCTTGCAAGCCTTCTCGAACGAAAGCGGGACGTGCTCAAGGATTAAAGAGGACGCGTAAATACGCGCTTTGAGGAAGGGTTCTGTTGGGCGCGATAACGCCACGACAGGCTGCATTGGCTATCGCCGAGGGAAAATAAAACAACCAAGCGTTCCGTGGTTGTTTCAATCGGTCGGTAGTGCATCGAAATAAATTGCGCGCACCGTGTCCACTAGCAAAGCGACCGCTGCGTGATCGGGTCTTCTGTGGGCTCGAAATTCCAATCGATCTCGTCTCACTGATCCGCTTGGAAACACTTGACGAGTATTTGCTGCTGAAATGCAGCGTGTTCTGCTCGTGATCTGCGGTTCAACTTATCATACGATTCAAATTCGATGATGGGAATCAGATTCTCGTCAATAGTTCACGAGTTGTAGACTTTTATCGTGTAAGTATTAATAGGATTCACAACAGAGCTCTAGTTTGCAGAAATTGAGTGTCAGAAAGTTCAATTGCTAAATACTATGGGAAATAGATTTCAGTACGCGTCTTTGGCGACGCTGTGTTAAATTCGACTGTGTATTCTAAATTTAATTAAGGGATGATACAAATCGAAGCTCTAATTCAGCGCGAACGAAACAGTGATGGAAGTTACAATTGGTCAGACCTAATGGACGTTCTCATTACGATTCGTTTGCAGGTTGAAAGTAAGTTTCTAATTTTCACGGAATTTTCTCTGTCCATAATTACGGTGAGATGCGATGGGGGAAAAAGGGCGGAACGGTGGAAGGCGCACGGGAAAACAGAGTTTCAGGAGACTGCTCGACGGTAAATAGACATTTCTGTTTGCGAGAGGAGCGTGTCTGCTCGCGATAGACAAGAATGCCGTCGTTATGGCGACGCTTCAGTGTAGCCAGCCCTAGCAGCAGATGCGTAAACGAGATAGAAGCTTACAAAAGGCGCGCTGCGGACGCGATGCCAGCTTGCGGTCGGCCCTGCGTTCACTAGCTCGCTCGCTTCTTTCTCCCTTCTTCGACGCGACCCCTGTTTCGCTTCACGAACTTTAAAGAGTAATTGAACGTCAACGGAACTCGACACATTTAAAAATACACCCTTCTTCTCTGTGTTACATCTTCCTCTTGGTCGTTCAAGGAATCTAGATCGCGAATATGCTTAAATAATCAACACGTTGACATGTATGATATGAACATCTACATTTCAGTGGAGTGAAGTATGGAAATTATGCATTTCTCTTTTTTAATTCGTACCACTTTATTTTCGTTCTTCAATGACACATTGGTCTTCGGTTTAAAATACATGTAATATGTGAATTTAAAGGAATTTTAAAAAATTATGAAAAATTATATTTGTCCTCATTTCCAATTCACAAGTAATTTCATTCGATTTTAATATTCATCAATTTTTCTGCCTTTATTTTCTTCTTGAATTTATGCTCACATAATTGAAACCTTTTTCTCATCTTTCCTCCCCATATATTTTTTTTCCTCATTCAATCCTACATTTACCTTCTGCAAAGCACACAGTATCGTTATAATCGCCATTGCGATTGGAAATTTCCTATCGTTCAGTGAAACCGCGATCAAATTACAAGACGTGTTTTTTCCTGTGAGCGAAGGGTGGAGGGATCGTTAAGCATAGGTTCCCAGTGATTGAAATCTCGCTCGATCTGGGAAGAAACGCGGCGGAGGTCGAATTACAAAATACGTTATGGAAACGCTGCCATTAACTTGGGTTCCCGGTTCGATACGGCACGTTCCATAACCTCTTCGCTGGATAATTCACAAGAAATATAGGGGACAGTCAATCGATCGCGATGCACATCGTCCAGATTCGTTGGACTCGCAATCAGACGTAAATTCAGTGTCACGGTCCTTATTCGTCACAGGTCGGCCAGTAGAATAATCCATCACTGGCGCGGCGCATGAATCGAGAGACCGAAGTAGCGCAATCGTGCCACTGATCGGACAATAGGCCAGCGTCGAATGGATTTTCTCGCGACGGTCAATCGGTGCTTCGGTCAACCCTCGGTTTTTCCTGGAAAGTGGTTTCCCCCGCGGACGACGCCTCGCAGCGTGCACCCTCGAGCGTAACGCGCAAAAACGACTGGGACGTGTCTGTTGTTCAAACTTCAGCCGGATCAAAGGTCAGATAAAGGATGGCAGTTTGGTGAATTCACTGCAGCAGCGTGTGGTTTCGTGCGCAAACCTACCGCCTCGAAAATATACGGGGCGAAGGGGTAGGGCGAGGAGCGCGGCTGGCTGCGGGATAAAGACAGATAGCGGGAGGCAGCGAGTAGGAAACCGACGGCGTGGTTGAGGGTCGATTTTACATGGGCAACGTACAATCTCTATGCATGAGGCTCACTGGCGCTACAGCTTCCTAAGTACACAGAATACGTATTTGCATTTCGGTCTTTGTACCGGTGTGTCCCTGTTAGTGTTCCACCTGTCTCTGTCTCTGTTCCCTGTTTCTCCGTTTCCATCGTCGCTTCTCCTTCACCCCTGCCACGCATATCTCGTTCGCCTACTAGGCTGCAGCTCTCCTGTCCTCCTTCTCTTCGCTCCTTGCCCCAAATCTCGTCGTCTCTCTTCCTCCTCGACGTGTCCGTATTCCTTCGTGTGTAGCTTCTCTCATCGGAGTTTCAGCGCTGACCCGACTCTATACGGCTGGACCAGCGGATCTACTCGCATCTTGTTAACCGCACTGCGGTCCCTCTCTAAGTCTACCAACTATCCTGCGAGTCAGTATTTAGAAACTTTGGATTAAATCATCGTGAAAGGTATCTGGATCAGCGACTGCGAAGTCTCTCCAGGTGATGTGTTATATCTGAATATCGTAATTAGTAAATGTTGGTCAGTTAAAGAGCCTTTGAATCATCGACTGCATTTTAGAATGGCTGTTCTCTGAGGTGATTTTATGCATGGGAATATTCTGCGAGCTTATCAGCGACGCGACCGCGATGGCGAAATCGTGGCAGAGGCTCCTCTCTAAGCCCTCGACGACCTACTCTTTGGAGTCGATGTTTGGAACGATCGGGATTAACATCGCCGCGAAATGTGCTTCATTTGAATCGTCGTTGATGCTAGAGAAGCCATGGAATTGTCTTCTTGCCACCGCTAGATGGTGAGATCGACGTGAAAATGGCGAGTCGAATAGCTGGGGCTTGGAGAGCGTTCCCGCATCACGGGACGAATTAATCCTTCGTAATACAGTTTGCCACCGTGAACTCTAGTATGCGGTGTGGATTTGATCTTACGATGATTCTACGATGGGCTATTGCGGAAGATAATGTGATGGGAGGGGAATATGAAGGAACTTGAATTGAACTAAATTGAAGATTGGTATTAGGTCGAACCTAGGATTGAAGTTTTCTGAACTCTACTAGCTAGAACTTTATGAAAGTAATTCCAAGAACTTCTGTCATTTATATAAAAA
Source organism: Calliopsis andreniformis (assembly GCF_051401765.1). Classification (NCBI taxonomy): domain Eukaryota; kingdom Metazoa; phylum Arthropoda; class Insecta; order Hymenoptera; family Andrenidae; genus Calliopsis; species Calliopsis andreniformis. The sequence continues at coordinate 18,843,725 of NC_135067.1, read as the reverse complement.
ATATGGGTTAATATCGACTGAAAATTGGTTGCAAGTCGAATCGAAACTTAGCGTTTCTTGAACCTCACTGGTTAGAACGTTGCAAAGGTATTTTAAAGGACTTCTTTAAAAAAATATGCAAGATCGGAGAAGTTGGAATAACGCAGAGTCTAATTTCATTTAAAATCTAACATTATCCCTTTCACGACCTAAGTTCGTTGCAACTTTATCGAATGCCGAGTTTCCTAGGTCACGTCTTACTTAGTTACTCCGTTTCGCTCAGCAGTGCTCTCCTAAATTCGCAAAGCCTTCAATCTCCAGCCGAATTTCGTTTCCGCCGTACTCGAAATACAGCCAGAAACTTGAAGCAGGTTCCCTCAGTGTTTGTCGGCCGAGAAAAATATTGAATTTCAAAAAATTAAGCTCTTTGAGCCTCGCGGCGTCCCCACTGGGCAAAGACAAAGTTCTCGAGACTTCGGGGCAGCTGGGAACTTTTTCCTTGGGAAAAGCTGCCAGAGTCACTCGGGCAGATCTTTGTCAGGCGGCCGCGATACACTTTGGAGGTCTTTGGAGCGCTGCTTATCAGGTATCTAGAGACATTACGAGTGTTTTTCTCCATCTCGATCATGATAATCCCAGGTTTCAAAGGCTCGACGTTTCCTTGGCCCTTTCAAGATGGATTTCCTATTCCATTACCGTCTCCTCTAACTCCTTAGATTCCCCTGTCTCTCCTTCGATCCCAAATGGAGACTCGTCGCGACACTCGCGCTATTTCGCGCAGTCGGTCTCTAAATCATCGTTAAACCACTCAATTCGAGGTTCTCACCCGTTTTCCGCGAGGGACTCCGCTAAATTAATCACCGAGCCGGCGCCGAAATATTCAAGAGGATTCCCTAGGAACTCCTCGCCACTGTACGAGCAAACTTTTAGATTAAGCAGCTTTTATCTATTCGAAATGGCCCATACTAATTTTCATGGGATGTTCCGCCACCACGGAACAGAGACGTTCGTTTTCCCCACTTCATTTGCGTCGTCAAAGCTTCTATATAAGCCATCAAGCGCACTCTTATTCGCCGCGGGGGGAACTTTGGATTAAATCATCCTTAAAGCCAGCGAGTTTATGATCCCGCACTGTCTCGAGTAGTTTCCAAAGCAGTTAACCCGACTTCGCTTGTCATAAACCGACATCGATTTCTTGCCGCCGAGAGAGATATCGAAACTGGCCGCGAGCAAAGGCGAGGCAACTTTCCCGGTCGGCGTTCGATTCGCTCAATTATAGCGGCTTAACCGCGCCTCGTTCCTCGAATCCTGTTCGGCCAGGAGCTGAGATAAGCTCGTAGAGTGGTCTGGAATTGCCGCAGGGGAGAGAGTTGAGTGGCGGAATTTTTTTTCCGTCAGAGGAACCGTTTCAAACGAGCGCAATTCTTCCTGGTGGACGGTTATTCTTGAATTAATAAGAGAAACGGATGGAATTTTAAAGGCACCGTTTCTCTGCTGACAAAGAAAAGCGCGCGCAGCAGCAACGGCACGCTCTCAAAGAAACACTTTTTGCCCGTTGATCAGCCGCACCGAATTTTACGAGATAATTTTTCCGAGAGCGAGCGCCGTTTTAAGCGGCCGACCGCTCACTTCATGGTCACGGCTCGCCTTTGAAACTGTCCTTTATGATTTTTTGAGCAGCCACTGTGGAGCGGCGGGACTCCCCGTCACGCGTCACCCTCGCATTTTAAATTCCGTTCCGTTCCGTTCCGCTGGGTATTCGTGACGTTTCTGAAATGGGCATAGACGCGCAGCTTTTACGATTCGTTGTGGCTGTTTCGTTTTCAGGGTTTTGAGTGCACCGCTGTAATCAGTTGCATGCACGCAGTGTTGTAATATCGGGGGAATAGTATCACTTCTGCGTTTATGCATCCGCTGGCGTGGTGCTTTTTGGGCTTCAGGGAACGCGTGTGGAGGGATTTAGAATCCAAGGTACTTAAACCAAAACTCTCTATAATCTAGAACACATTTTAGGATTATTCTAATGGGTTAGCCCATTAAGAGTGACTTCTAATAATATCCTTTGGTTGACTATACTAATAAATAATAAATGTATTTACTAATTCATTGGGTAACCTAATACCTCGTATTATACACGGAACAATAATCCCACTGAGAGCGAGTAGTCGGTTGGAATCGCACAAGCTCACAGAACCGATTTAATTGGCAAACTCATGTGCAGGACAGTTAAAAAGGTAACAGGCGGCGCTGGAAACTCCGAGAATTCGCCGGGGGCGGACGGTTTATACTCGGAAAATAATTTTTGATTCGGCGTCCGGTGTCGCTTTATACATACACTCTCATGAAATTTGCAGTTTGGAACGTTAATGTCCCCTACCTGGTAGGAAAGTATCTCGCTTTCGGTTCGGCGCTCTTCATATGTCTGCAGCGCGCGCGACCTGACCCCTGTGCAGCCAATTTTCTGCCCGCCACGTACACTTGTATCGGAGTTAAACGCCGTTTTGACTGGGCGAAAAAAAGCCCGCGGCCAGCCAAGCGTTCGTTCGCTCCCTCCCTCTCTCGCGAATATTAAAACGATGAAGCGAGGCGAGCACTGACATAAAAACTCAGGCCGGGGGCCACGATCTCTGACGAGTGAACCTTTCGGGACAGCTCTCGTCGAGAGGGCGAACTTTCTCCGGGTCAGGCTGGCTTAAATCCACTCGTTACGAGCTGCACGTTCAAACGTGCTCGCTGCCCGACGCGGAGAACCCGCTGAAACTAATTCGTCTACCCGACCGCGAAAGCCCCACTTATCTGCTCCTCAACCCTACCATCCTTGTCCCCACCCTCCTTTCTCCAGGGTCGGGACCACTTTTTTTCGCGAATCCGCGAACGATATTACGCGATCTCTCTTCGTTTTCCCGCTGATTCGCTTGGCAGATGGACGTCGAACGCGCTTTTTGTGGAGTTTTCATCGGCGTTTATGCGGGCGGTTCTCGAACCCTTTGTTCGATGTATCGTGGACCCCGCAAAAGCGATGAATATTGACAATGAACTTTGGCCGAGGCACTGAAAGGTTGGATTTATTGATTGTTGGCAACCTTTCAGCGTTAACCTGGAATTAGTGTGGGAATTGTTGCCTATTGTGAGGGAGGAAGGTGTAGTTTCACCAGCTTTTCTGGTGGTCGATTCATGGGGTAGTAGATGATACCCGCGATGTTTTCGTGGTTGTGGGATGAAACGATATGGATCGCGTGATATCATTTTTAATATTGTCAGATTGTTTGAGGTACTATAAGAAGAATTCGAGAACTGGTAGTAAGAGAGAAAAGGTAGCAATTTTGTATGAAGGAATAAGTGAGATATGTATAAATACGATTTTTTTGCGTAGTGCTTCCTTTCCAAGAAAACTAATTTTGAGTTTTGAGCGAGTGCTCCTGTTCTGCAGTAGAATTTTCGGGTTTTCTACTTTGCAGTAGATTGAGTCATTGGTCAGACCGTGAGTGTTTCTTTTCCCTGGGAAGCTCTCAAGAGCTTGAAGCCATATTTCTGTACACTTGTACACGGTCAATAATCCATTTCAATTTCCTGAAAACTAGAACACTATATTAACAAGTTTCATTTTGTTTCTTTAAATTAATTCTTCATGGAGAATCACCGCATTTCCACTTGTATTACCAATTCTTGGACTGCCTGTACTTTCGTAAAAGGCAAAAATTTAACTCAATTTCCTTCCCTCTAGACAGAATGTATTTTCTAGATAGCAAATAAGGTAGAAACTCAAGTTCCTTGAAAATGCGGTTTAAGTCGTTCTGCTTTTTACAACCACAGATCCTAGGAAAGAGGAGGTAAGAGGAGAATGGTCTTTCTCTAGGAGTAGCTTGTTAAGTGAAGCAAGAATTCCATTGATCCAGATGCATAAGCTTATCCGTAAAAACTGTGACCATTACTGCTCTTGTATTTCGAACAATTTCTGACTTTTCTCGTTGGCTGCCTCCGTCTCGAGGGTTCGACTTTCTTTGAAACTGCGACGCGCTGCATTCGAATAGAACTCGAGTTCCTGATAGAGTGATGCTATCGACGATATCGTAAGTTTTTCCTGAATTGATTTTAAAGCGCTGTTCAGCGGTTTCTCGAGAAAGACGCTACCGAGCGCCCGTGAGAAAAGCACACGCCAAGAACTGCGAATGAGAAGATAAGGCGCACTAGTTCGTGAGCAATTTCGCAGGAAGTCGATAAAAATACACTCTCCTCTATACAAAGTGAAAACTGATCAAATTTTAATGCATCTCCAGCATCAGCGTCAATAGTCTCCGCGTTCTCTGTCGATCATGTTTCCACTTGATTAATTTGTGAATTGCCTGTTGTAAATGAAATGCCTCGATGCGTGTGGTAACATTATATAAACAGCAGAATTCGTCGCTTTAATACGCAACGCGTTGACGAAGAAAAAAATACTGGTGGAAAATACGAGACACGCTAAACGGGGGTGGGTTGTACAGCGATTGGACGCGACGCGATGTAATACGATAGAAAGTAATGCGATTACGGTTATTCCTGTCCCGCATAATTTCGCGCGTCCAGGCGTCATTGATCGCCAACGCGTTCTGCTAAATGAAATTTAACCACCGGAACTCGCGGGCACTGTAAACATGGTGCACGTGAGCATTTACGAGTATACTTCTCGCCATGGAGGGAGCCTATTAAACTAATTATTTCCCATTTGGAAAGAAATTTAGAGTGAATTTGATAATAAGATAATTTGATAATAAAAATATGAAATTCTAGAACTCTGCAACTTTGAAAATTTCAATTATTTGAGGGAAATGTAACATAGATTAAGCGAAGGAACATCATTCAGTCGAGCATTGTGTTACGCATAACTTTCCAGATTCTCCTTCAGTCATGAATGGTCATGTTATCATCTTTTCTAATGGGGCTAATGTCGTAAATAGATTTGACCTCGATCACCTGAAAGCAGTGCGATAAGCCGCTCAGTTAGAAATCATGCTGATCGTGGAGACAAGATAATGAACGACTAATACGCGTAGCCACTCCATGATATGAAATAATTAGAGGTGGATCGTCGTGAACCGGCTCAACTAAATCGATGCGAATTGCTGATGCAGCTTGCCCATAGTATATTACGGCATACAAAATTTACACTCTAACGCCAGCGGATGTAAATCACGTTTGATGCTACGACACTTGAGTAATGAATGCTTATGTATATAATATTTAGCTAAATATTTGTTATCAATTAATACTTTAATCATTATAGTAGCTTACATGCAGAAATCCTCTTTAAAAATTGCCCAATAGTCAGAGTGCTAATGCGTTCATGGAATTTATTTTAGGCGCATTTTCATCAGATTTCTAGCACTGTTTCGAGCGTTCAGGTAATCCTGTAGTACAGGCCATTCATTGCGTTATGCAGCTTGAATTTTTCACGTGTTCATGAAAGTGCTATATCGAACGAATCGATCATCACTGTACCGCGAAACAACGTTAACTGGAATCGATGATTCTGCCTTTCAATTACATTCCCTCTCTACCATTTCTATTCCTCTGAATAATCGTGCTTGCGTATTCGGAAAATCTACGCTCGGCTATACGGAAAAGTTGTTTTACCTGAAATTCGTATTCCTGCCCTATGAATTCTACTAAAAAGCTTTTACAGGTTTTCAAAATGGAACCACGATCTGCGAGAGACAAAAATGAACGATTCCTCGGCAATCTTCTCGTGTTCGTACAGTTTTCCATAATCCTCGACGACAATAGAAGGAAAATAATAAAATTCGCAGTGATTTCGAGCGGGTTGGTTGGACGACCCGTTTCGTTCTAAATCCCATTTAAATATTTCCGCGAGAGGGGTCGCACCGTGTGATTCAAACGTTGGCGAATCACCGTCAAACTAAACGAATTTCCAGCAAGCAGAGAGCGCCATGTTGGATAGATTCCTTTTTTTTCAACTTCCACAAAATCGTTCCCTCGGCGCTTATCGCGCTGATCCGATACACATGGTATTCTCTCGTCCCACCGGGAAGGGAAACAATGAATAATTTCCGTCTTGCCTAACTCCCTTGTCCCGCATTGTTTTGCTGAAGGATAAATAACGCGATTCACTGGAATTGGCTGCAGTTTTAATTCAATTTCGAACAAAGGCGAGGGAAACTCGTCAGCCATGGTTTTCCTTATCGAATAAGCTCGTCGAGGCATCGACTCAGGAGAGGAGGCTCTTCGTTGCTCTGTCTTTCAACAAGTTGCCCGCCAGCGAGCGTCGACTTGAAGTTGAAACATCGCCGTGAGTGGACTCGTATACAGCGTGGCGGATTGCAAGTTCACGACCCCCTACGGAGAGGATCGATAGTCGGCTAACCGATGAGAACTTTTGGGTTGTTAATAATTCCCCGCCGAAGGCAAGATCAGATCTGGCGATTGTTAAAGGGGATTAAATCCCTGTGTCGAAGGTAAAGTGGGTTTCGGGCCGAGTTGACCCTTTACAGGTGAATAGGTCGTTACAGTTTCGAACAGCCCGCGGGCGTCGATTATTATGCGTTTCTCTGTTGCACGATTAAATATTTGCGGAGCTTGCGCAAGAAATTGAACCTCGATGAGTGTCCCTTTACGTGACCCATCGCTGTTATCCTCTCAGGAAAATTTACTGCGATAGGAACGTGGGAGGTGAGGATCTATGGGAGTATACGAAGTGGTTATTTATTGTGTAGGAATTGATGCATGGTGTTTGAGGTGAAATTTTTTTTGAAATTTCAAATATTTATATTTTCAAATATTCAAATGTTGAAATTCCACATTTCAAAAGCTTTTAAGTAGATAAAGCTCATAGGACAATAATAACTGTTAACATATCCTATGCTATTTTCCATAGATCCCTCAAAGTAAATCTCAGCACATTGGACTTAGAAAGTTCTACAAATTAGCAGAGATTCGTTAAAATTTGAGCATTACGCCTTTGAAGCCCTTTTCGTTGAACATCTCCTGCGCAGGATTTCAACATCCCTTTACATCCCCGAATAAGTTTCATTATTCTCCAAACTTAACACCTCGAATTTATTTACGTCCCCTCTATCCAACAGCAAATACTGCAGTGATAGAACAGCTTTACATCTCTTCATTCCACTATTACAATCTCTTCGCTTCCGCTATCCAGCCAGATTGCTCCAGGCTTCCACTCCGAATTTACTCAGCGCGCTTTTACGATCCTGTGCAACGAATCGCAGTGTCCTAGTTACAAAATTTTCACGCTATTAAAGCTTCTTGCCCCACCGGCGATAGGAATCAATTCCCCTCGGCAAAACAATGCGACCACAAACACGTCGGCGCGCAATACGCGTTTCCGTGTTTCGTCGTCCGACGAGCAACGCGATGTCACGGCTCCCCTCGTCGCCTGCCCCCTCGTGGTCGCTGCAGGGGATGGATTCCCAAGCCCGTACGTTCCTGTAATTTCATTAGCAATTGAAATTCCTTTGCGGGCTACGGACGAGCTACGAGTTGCGTGCGACCGATTTGCAGCGCGGTTGTATGCCGCCGTGATTCGATTTCGCCATTTTACGAATTTGAATACTTACCGTCCGAACGCGAGCCGCTGTCCCATCAGGATGGTAATAGGAGCATCGGGGACTGCATATAAGTTCGTTGCACACGGAACTGGCGACCGACTGAAACGGAACGGTCCCGTAAACGCTAGTTTCCTGAATATTAATGCCGCGCGGAACTTGATATGCAGTGTACCGTTACATCGCTGGAATAACTTCTCCACTGTGCTTGGGAATACTCCCTGGTGTCCCAAGTCAGCGGTATCAGCTTTCGTCCCGGAAGCATATCGCTTTGTCGGGTAGATATCTGGGTGATGGTTGAGAGAAACCGATGATACACAGGGGTACAAGCGAGTTCGATTCGATGCCTGGTCGGGGAGGGTTGATCGAGACGCCAATGAGCGAAAAATCGAAACGATATCGAAACGACTGGATTTAACTTCAGTGGCAGAGATTTGATTAGTACATTGGACGTATAATCGCAACGAAATTAATTCGATTGCTGTGGGGGTGAGTCGATCGACTCGCAGATCATTAAACACGCGGCTGGGTTACGCGGAAAGAGCGGACGCGTCGTTACAGCGAAACGCTGTGGCGCCGTTGCGCAGGACGGACCAGTCGTTCATTCTGGCTGTGGAAGCCGCTGCTAATGGAGTACAACGAATTACTACTAATTAACGGAGGGGGTTGCCGCGTGGTCCGTGACTCCCCACGTCATGTGACAAATCCCTGGATTTCCCTTGCAGCCTCGCTGGCCAAGAAGTCCTGGCAGCATAATTAGAGTAATGTAGTCGTTGCCGTCCCCGATGGGATTGGGCATTAAACGCTCGTAACGCGCACTTGTACGCTTATCACGTAACCCACGCGATGCGCGTTGATTAAGTCCTGTCGCGAAATGGATTTACGATGATGCTGCTTGCCACAATTTCGGGATATCTAGTTCGCTGGCGGAGTTAATTAAAGAAAAATGGACTTTGAGGACGGATCAGCTTTAATTATGAATGTACGATGGAGTAAAAAGTAGAAGCGTAGAAATATAATTTGTGATGTAATGTAACTGCATAGCAAGTAGTATAACCAACGATTGGTCTGACGTATAGATATACTAAGCCTGTAATGGATCAATTTGACAGTACATTTAATTTACTTTTTTACTTCTCTTAATCATTTAACAAACGAACTATGTATCTTATAGTGGAGTTTATACATGGTACCGAGCAAGTGATAAAAACAACATACTTTGTGCCAGCCTGATTACTTTCACGATAGATAGTAGAGCCTGATTGTCCCGAATGCTATCTCCAGATTGCCAGCAAGAAACTGACTTAAAGTTCTCGTAATCGTCAGAACCTGTTTTGCGATTTCAGTGTGTACTTTCAGGAGAAACGGAACATTTCAGTAACGGCGGTTATAAATTCTGAGTAGAATTTCCCAGGATACATTCGAAGAAATCCACTTCTGCCCTTTGAGCGAAAGAAATAGTTTCGCTTTGCCCGCTCCTTGACGAAGGGTCAGCTGTCCCATTGAGATTGTACGTCTAAAAGAAATTCCACCCAGAATGGTCGTCGACTGCGTGCTTCCTCATCTTTCAACCTTCTCTTCCGGATCGCCGTATGCATCCTTGATGGGCTATTCCTGACGAAGGGCGTGAACCTTTAAAAGCATTCTCCCATTTTTAAGGAGAGCACTTATCAAGTCTACCCTTTAAAGCCGGAATTTGGCTACAGCTACAAAGAACATCCGCGTGGAAACATAAAGCTCGCAGTGGAGAGGGAATAACAGCGGGGGATAAAGTTGTTGATAACGCGGTGCAAAGAGCGTGTAGCGGAATGAAACGTCAGAAGATTCCGCGCTTCTCTGGGAATCTTCAACGCTCCCACGGAGCATTTTACAAGTACCTTGTTTGACAAGACGTGGGAGGATGCGACGATATCTTTGGTGTAGTGGATGGAAGAAATCCAACCACACACTTGTCTCCCTCTTAAGTGATATGTAAAGCGATATCCCCGGAGCTGCGAGTTTTTAAAGTGACTTGTCGCTCAACTTTAACTTCACAAAGATTTGTCAATCACCAGAAGAGGCGTAACCTAAACTCTTCTACCGCTCAATATTAAAAAAATCTCGAACGTTAAAGAAGAAAGGTTCTACATTAAGAATCTCGGGGCACCAGAAGTCAGCTTCAATAGAGAAGCTCTCTGGTGATAGTCGGAGCGTAACTCCGAGCAGTGGCCCGTCCCTGAAATTATTCGTAATCTTCGAAGAGACGGGGGTGTACGAAAGGGGGGCGAGGGGTCGGTTCATGAGACACAGGGCAGAGGAGGGAAGAGGCGAAAGTTTCACGATGACGATCGTTGGTGGAAAGCAGAGAGAGAGAGAGAGAGCTCTTCCCTTTCCCTAGCAGCATTTCTGACTACAGCCCTCACAGCCTGCGCGCCCGAACAATGGAAACAATACATTGAAATGAGAAAGTTGGTTTGCATTGTCGGACAACCGCGGCGATGCGCAGGGGACGCTGGCGTGCGTCTGTCTGTCTATCTGTCTGTCTTCCACCCTCTCTCTCTCTCTCTCACTCTCTCTTTCCCGCAAGCTCGTTTTTTCTCCTCGCGTCCTCTGCCTTTTACCCTTTGTCTCTGTCGGGCGCCTACGTGTACGCGTGCACCCTCGCCTCTTTCTCTCTCACCCCCTCGGCCCCGTTTTCCTTGTGTGCGCGTGTGCGGGCTCGCCTCCTTTTCGTTTTTTCCTCCGCGAAAAGAGACGCACGGCCCTGCCTCGTTTTCCATCGCCCGACTGAAAGAAAGGATTGTAAACCGGCGGATGAGCCGCGGATTCCGGAATGGGGACTGCTCCATTCGACGCGAGCTTTTCTCCCTTGTCGTCGGTGCGCCGCTCGGCCGTGAAACGCGCGCATCAGCAATTAGTCGGAGAGATATCCACCCTCTCCGCGGAGGATTTTAATAAGTTAATCGGGTTGCCGAGCCCCACGAGTCCCCGACGTTGCCCGCGTGCCAGTCGTCGCTACGCGGGACAGCTCGCGGCCAATGGAATTTTTCAAATGTTTTCCTATCGATGGCACTCGAGTGGATATACTTTGAGACAATGCCGCTTGGGAGACAATACCAGGGATACAATAACTGCCGCGTATCCTTCTCTTTCCCCTTCTTTCTTCTCCCCGCCCCTCCCAATCTACTTCTGGCGAATGAACAATCGCCGTGCGGTTTTTTAAGTGTTCTATTCACGTCCATAACCGTTTACCGCTGCGTTGACGATACACGAGGGCCGTTTCGGGCATTATACTCGATCGTTCGAGATGTTTCCCCTCGTCAACCCGTGCAGCGAGGGTATCACGGCCATATCGCGTGCATAACGCGGCAGCGAGATAAAAAAAGTGGATACTGCAAATCACCGGGCGAATTATGAATTTCGAGGACGGCAGGGTTTAATCTGTCGGGTTGATGCCTGCGAAATGTCGGCTTTTTGAGCAATTGCGTGCGAGGGTGCGGCAAGTTTTTTGATATTCCGTGAATTTTATTCCTCTGCTGCTTCATCTGCATGCCATGCGCAAATTTGATAATTTATTGGCGTTGGGTTTATGACTAATTTCCTCGACTAGAATAGATATCGATTCATTTTTCTATTAGATTAATAGAACATCGGAATTTCAGAGGAACGAAAGGGTTGAAAATATTCCCTAACTGTCTAGCCATGCGACAGTATTCTGGAAATTGTAAAAAATTCACGACCGCGAATTTACTCGGCGCTATACTGGCGCGCGCATGCACGGAAAGGCGCGTCGTGATTACAGAAATTTACGCGGCGCGATAGCAATTTCGTCCGAAAAAAGAGAGTACGAATCACCGCTCCGATCCCGACGATCATTCATATTTCACCGACGGCGGTCCCCGTCGCGTTTCATTTTTCATCTCGCACAGATTAATGTTTAATTTTAATTCGTCGCCCGCGGTTTCGACAGCGTCACCCGTCCCGCTGTTTGCCCACGCGCGACGGTACAAAAACGCGCAAAAACCGCTGGGGACGAGAAGGAGAGGGCAGGGAGAAGGCATCGAGGAAAGTGGCAGGAAACTTTGATCACGAGCCATTAATAACGCCGCAGTTAACGTGAATCGCGGGCGAACTTAAAAGGTCGGAAGCGGAGTGGTCATTCGAGCACGCTTAAAAGAAGAATCGCAAGGAGGCTGCTCGATGGGGATGAGGACAGGGGAGCTGGGTCGAGCCTCGAAGGGATGTTGACGCAAAGCATTACGCAGATGGTCGATGGACGCGACGGTTCTGTCTCGTCTCTCGAACCGCCAACAGAGAAACAGAAGTGTACAGCTTCAGAGGCACTCCCGATGACGTCGAGGGTTGACTAAGGTTAGGCCACTCAGCGTGGATCGCGTGTACGACTCGAAGGGGGTGGCGAGCGCGCAAACATTCACATGCGTGCCTGAGAGTGTACCACGGACACGCGCGTCTCCACGCGCGTCTCCACGCTCGTCCCTTTTTCACTGTTACAGCCGCATCGCCGAGTGCGCCCGCAGATGAGGGAGCGTTCTCGAGTAGCTGGTCGCGGGGTGGTGGCGCGGCGGCGCGGCGGCGTGCCGGAGGGAGAGAGGGTTGCACGGACCCTCCTCGTTCATTCTGTCCTCCTCCAGCCGCGTCTATTGTTTAGTTATTCTGATGAGCCAGTGCATTTCAAATACACTCGAGGGCGGGCCATTATATCAGGGAACGCATCGCTTCCTTTCGCGAACCGGCCGCGCGCACGTGCGCCTCGCGTCTTCTGTCCCGACCGAGCGACCGCTCCTCGTATCTGGACATTTTGATACGCGGTTAATTGGACGGAACCACCGAGATGAATCGGAGGCGTGCCTGCGTTTCTGTGGGGCGGGCTGGGACAGCCACTCGAGCAGAGAATGCTGTTGATTCTTCGGGGTAAACGATCGAGGGGTTGAATGTATTGGGTTCGGGAGAGGCGTAGTAAGACCTACAGAGGACTTCAGGAGTACAGACAGGAGTTCGAACGCGCACAAGTGGTGTGTTCGATGTTCGGGGCTAAGAGGTGTCAAATCTCTTTCGCTCTTGAAATTCAAACAATTTTCCTAGCGAGTTTTGTGAGTCATGTGAGGTTAGTAAGAAGTAGACAGGCATCTGACTCTTCTTTTATTCTAAACACTCACTATGGTTTTGGTATTTTTTATGCAGAGGAAGTGTTTGGGGTGGGAAAAATTGGCGAACAAGAACTGGGGTTTGTTCAATAACTTCGCTTCATGGTAATGATGCTGGCGATGCAGATAGGCACGAATGCAGACTGCAGTTTCCCCTTCCCCCCTTCGCTTCCTGCCTCTTTCTTTTTTATACCAGTAGAAGGGGAGTGGTGAATAGTGGGTATAGAGAAAGCGCGTTTCATTTGATCAAACGCATGTTTTCTGCAGTTAGAGTGCGATTATCTGCCGTTATTCGAAATTAAAAATACCGCTTCCGTGAGGGCTTTTCGATCTTTTTTTACCCACCCTCTCGGGGAAATGGAATTACCGAGATACTCGATTTTCTCGATGTTAATCCGGATTATGAGCTCCCGGGAATTCAGGAAACTGGAAATATGGAAATTTCTCGTAAACATCGATTACCATCGGGCTTTTGAACTGACCAGAGTTCTCCACTTATTTTCAATTTCTAATTTAATTACTTCTCTTTTTGTTGCGCTCTCACCATCTCTTGTTAATATTATCTACAGAGGTTATAATATTAGAGTATGAAGTATCCAACGCTTAACGAATATTTACCCATAAGTTAATTATCTGGCCAAGGCTTGAGATTTGTGAAACTTAGCGTAGATATTTTATCGTAACAAAATTTACAAGTACGATAGCATAATTATGTTGGTTAAGAATTATTCCACTGTTATTACTGTTTCGCCAGAAAGCTTTATATTATGTTTTTCTTCTACCTCAATCTCGAAACATTTTATACACACAAATACTTCCATTCTTTAAACATAGTTATATACAGGCACTCCCTCGACAAGCACCCCGACATTACGACATTCACTACGAACAATCCTTTGCAAACTTTGCTTAAGCAGCTCAAGTAAACATTACAGATCAACGCGAGACGCCTTTTTCCGTTCATACAATCCCCGCGAAGCTTGACATTCTTCAGCGAACAATCACAAAACAACGTTTCACAAATACCAACGAAAATATGCGTTCTCTCTCCACGCAACTTTCCGTTCCGATACCTCCTGGCATTTCGTTTACGATTCGAAACGTGCCAGCCATGGTGCGTTTAATTGAACACCGAATCAAGAGGAAATCAAGGGGAAAGGTAGAAGCACTGAAGCAACAAAACATGCTGGTCCGTCGACGTGCGTCTGACATTATAGGAAATTAAGTTACCTTTGTAAAGCGGAATAGACTTCTCGGGGTCGGGAAATATAAAATTACGTTTATAGCGCGCTTTGCTCTTTCCTTTAGGGAAAAAATTGTTGCGGCCCCTGAAGAGTGGGTTCAGGTAGTAAAGTATTACCTCGTCGCTCGAGAGGGGGTTGAGGGTTGAGGGGATGGGAGGAAGCCAGAGGAATCTCGGAAGAGAATGCGACCGAGTCCTTCGAATAATACAGACCCCGCAGAAGGACGCTACAATTTTCTTTTCGTTGAAGGGCGGGAGGGGGTGGGATCACTTTCGAGATCGCGGTGCAGGTCACGGCTCTAAGTGCATCTCGGAAACAATCCCGGGCGGAAAGGAGGGAGCTCTCCCGACTTCGTCGACGAGGAGATTCTTCGTTATTTGCGAAGTCGGCTCGCGTCCTCCGCGAATAAGGGATCGCCGTGTCAGGGACGCGGGCTTCCGAGACCAGACGAGAAGTTAATTAACGCTGACTTTATCGTCCGCAGGAACGTACGGTGAAAAGAAGCTACGAAGTGGGAGGAGGGCCGTCTTCTTCGCTTTGCTCTCGATCGTGCCGCGCCGAAACGTCTTTCTCAGCAATTTCTGCTCCCCTGGACCCTTGCACGAACTTCTTAATGCGATTTTAACGCTTAAGGCTCGCTCCTGTAGCTCTGGGAATGATACCTCGTCCTACGATTCCTCAGACGGTTCTCTTCCCCGCGGCAGTTACCCGGGGATCCGGGAGAGCGCGTCCATCAGACGTTATTAACTGGAACGTTCGTGGAGCACGAGTGGAAGAGGATGCACGGCCATATTCGTTGCACGTTCCTCCGCGTATTCCGCGTGCACTTCGTTGGGCCGGCTTCCAGATGGGCAATGTCGGACGGAATGCGGAATACATCCGTGCGGACCGGCATTCCTACTTAAATCAACATAACTCGGGTGATGAATGGTTAACAGGCTTCGCGGGGGACGCAATGCGCTCCATTTATGGAAGCTATTACGGCCGAATTTCAGCGTTAAATGTGTGATTTATGGCCGGCCGTATTATCTTCGTTCATGTCCCGTCGGCGATACAGCTCACCCATCTCCCTTTCACCCGCCGTCCCGACCGTGTCAACCCAGGCGCCCATCCCGTGGCCCTATTCCTGAAAATTACTTTGAACTCGGCAAGCCAGCCGAAAAAATTCATCAACCCGGTGTCCGAGCGGTCCTGCTATGATTAATGTCCTTCTAACTGCCGATTGAAACAGTAAGGAAAATTTATTTTTAGGTAGGCTGATTCGAACTTTGACTCGGGCGGTACGGTCTCTTCATTGGATTTAGTTCAATGTTGAGGGTAGTTGTGTGGGCTTTGAAAGTGCTCGGTTTCTTACAAGTTTTGTAGGATTTTGTGAATCTTGTAAATAATTTGAAAATTTGAATATTTGAAAATTTGAAAATTTGAAAATTTGAAAATTTGAAAATTTGAATATTTGAAAATTTGAAAATTTAGATACGTGGATATCTGAATATTTACTTTCTATTTGTGATACTTAATCTCTGATACAGTCTCTAACTCTGATACAGTCTCAAACTCTCTCTGACGATAGCTATTTCTGTATGTTCCAGGTTGTAACGCCTCGTACGAGATGCAGGGCCCGCGTTTTGTGTCGGAACCGCCGACACGAGTGGAGTTCACAAACGTGAACGGTGGCCGAGTGGACTGCATCGTCAGAGGAAATCCGGCGCCCACCGTCGACTGGCTGGCAGCGGACGGCGGCAGCATAACGAGTATCCCTGGAATCAGACACGTCCTTGGCAACGGGACCATCCACTTCCCAGGATTCGAGGCCGAGGTGTTCCGGCAGGACGTCCACTGGGCCATTTATAAGTGTTCCGCCGTGAACAGCGTCGGCGCCATCGTTAGCAGAGACGTCACTGTCAGAGCAGGCAAGCCAACTTCTTGCTCGTTATCTGCATTATGTTATCCATCCCTGTTGCGGTAACACTTTTCCACTATTCGTTCTTTTTCCTTTCTACCCATCGATTCTACTCGAAACGAAGAAGAACGACCCTGTTCCTCCTCGTCCCGAATAATACGCGATTTTGATTGATCGTACGCGTCCGTCGATATGGAAATATTTGTCGTTTCCTCTGATCGTCGCTCGTATTCTGGCTACCGCGCATTAGCTATGTCAGGGCAAGCTTGCGAGCTTGACGGTTTCTGGAACTCGCTCGTTTCGACTCTAGAGGAATTCTTGGAAGGTTCGTTCTACATTAAACATCGCCCCACATCGGTCGCTAGTTCACGTAGCCGAGAGTTCCCTTCTTAGACGGAATAATTCATTCCCCGCGATCGGTGGATAGTACGTCTTCGACGATATGAAATATTTATTCCCAACAGGTTCGTGATTTGCTTCGTGCCGTCGTTGTGCCCTTGCCGCACCTGGGCGCCTTCTATTTCCGTTTGTGGCACCTCGGTCGAGGCGGACGAGTGGAATGTAATTCATAGTTTGCCGATAGTTCCTCGCTCGAATTCGTTGACGGCCGACAGAAAGACGAGTTTGCTTTTCGCGAGCGAACATTCTTTCTCCCGTGACGCGGTGCCTCGAGATCGATCGACGGAATTATTCAAACTCCTGTCGTCGAGTAGCGCCAACAAAGGGAGGAACGACGCCTTATCGGGCCCCATTCTCAGCGACGTCGTAGTTTCTGTCGCGGATGAGAAGCTCGTCTTTAGAGGGAAACGTTCACGGTCGTGTTGTTTCTGTTCGCTGTTTTATCAGGCTCCCCTCAAAACCGTGGCAAGATCCATGGGGGATGGGGCGGGCAGATAGCGAGGGTAGCGGCGATGGATGGAGCGAAAGCTTCGGTGTCTCCGCGGCCGTCTTAAAAATAGAGCTTCCTTCGGGCCAACGAACCGGAAGATATCTTATCGACCTAATATGCCCGTAAATCATCGTCGCGTGAACGCAGCCCATACCTTTTCAGATTCGTGTTCGCTACCTCTGCCGCGTCAGCTTCTCCTCTCGCCGCCTCGCTCCTTCCCGTGTCTCGGTGCTGAACAGTGTCCTTTTTGCAACGTTTCCCTCCTGACTTCGCTGATTCTGTCCTTTTCCGCGGCGCGACTGTCTCCTCGGACGGATACGTGTGCTCCACCCAAGCAAAGTGGATATGATTTCGCATGTGCTCCCGTAGGCTTACATATGCATTCGAACAGCCGCTGGCTGCTGACTCTGCTGGATACGCAAATCGAATAACAACAATGGAGGCCCTCGTTTCCGCTCTCCCAGTTCTTCCCCCGTCTAACCGTATCGGTAATCTCGGTGTCTGATCGGGAACACGTACGATTCGTCTATTCGTCGGACGTGTCACGCCTCTCGCCGATGAGACCACCTAGGACCAGGCGAAGAGCACGATCGCGTTCGACCGTTGCTTCCGCATTCCCCCCGACAGACACACGGGCCAGGGAATCGCGCAGGAAATGAGGGTAACTAGGCTGATAAAGGGGAACACGTCGGGAGGGTGGCTGTGTTTAACGATTACCCTCTGACGAGGGCTTCAAGTGTATCAGTAGAGGAGCAGAGAAAGGGGACCTGGGACACTTGAATGGAACGACTAGCAGGCTTTATGGAGGCCTATTGGGCCCTTTGATTTCTTCAATCTGTGCAAGATGTGTGGGATATAAAGCGGAGAGTGTTATGGGGTAGTTTGAGGCAGACCTGTTAATTGGGTCGTTTCGTGAATAGGTCGGTTTTATGGTGTTTAATACGCTTAATCTTGTGTCGATTAAATATTTATTATAGAAGTGTAGAAGATATCAAGCTTAAGGGAAAAATCGTGAACTACGCGCAAGTAGAAAAATCAGCCTGTAGTCAAACATAGATTAGTAGCATAAGTCAGACGCCCTAGACGATTATTTCTTCATTCTCCAACATTAAAGTACAGCATTCTTTCTTACCACTTAGACGTCATTGAATTCCAGACTTCAAAGTAAGTATTCTGCAGCAGCTTAAATATAATATGCTTCAAATTTTCATTATGCCTCGATAAAATTAAGTAAATGAAACTGGAAGCCATAAATATTGCTCTTTCAATTATCCGAAGGATATACAACTCATCCTTTGGCAAGAAACGTGCACCTTTGAGCGAATTTATATTTCCCGTAATTTTAGTTCCGTTCTCATCCAGCGTACTATTTAAAGTACGTCCACATCATAGCCAAAGAAGTTAATTAAGATCGTCAAAGGAGGAAATTACATGTCAGCTAGCAGACGCTCGTTCTTCGATGATAAAGTAAAAATTCCTTCTCCCTCCTTTGTGCTGTTTTAAAGGTATTGTTTATCTTTCTAGATATCGAGAGATCTTCGCGTACTTTCGTCGGGACAATGATAGTTTCTTCGAATGCGACCCAGTTTGAACAAAACTCAAGGCGTTTTGAAAGGAAGTTTCGCTAAAAGGGAATGAATATTGTTGACGGTAGAAAGTAGATTCTGAACGAGTAGTCTGTCTGGTTGATGAGATGCAACGTTTAATACCAGCTTCCGTGTAAATCTCGCAACAAGAATACGCCTCAGGGTAGCGGGCTGGAAGTTTGACGGCGGTTTTGCAAAAACAACGACAGCGACGCATTGTTCGGTCACTAAGGCGCTTGGTGGCGCGTTACGCTCGAGTCGATCTCGCTAAGACGTTTGTTTTCTTCCGTTTTACTCGGCGCAATATATATTCGGAGTTATTCTTCCTGTAAATTTCGTTGTTCCGGTTTAATTTCGCTCGGCTGCTGTGTAACCAGAGATCTTAACGACCACCGCGAGCATTAAACAACGCGCTACCGCATAAATGTTCCTCTCTGCTGCTGAACATTTCTTTGTTCAGCCTTTCAATGGATATTCGAGCTACCTCGATCGACAATATTGGCAACCTTTTTAGTACAGGACAACAAAGACTGGAGGGGTATAGAAGTAGCATATCAGAAGGGGTTGATTGTTGAAAGAAAGTTATGACATTGTAGGCACAGAGGGTGCTCCGTTATTAATTATAAATTTATTGTGTGGTACAAAGGGTACATGAATCTTAACTCTCATAGTAAATTCAAATTTTGATGATATATAGAAAGACAAATATTTAAAGGAAAGACTACAGAAGAAAAAGAGATACAGAATGTCTTAAAGTCGGCGGATCGCGCAAAAAGATGGTGACTTTATATAAAATGTATGAAAAAATAAATAAAAAATATAGATTACATATTTTTTAATTCTAGACTTTTCAAGAAAATTCATTTTGTCTTTTAGTTGCGTACACTCCCACTGACGTACACTTTTATGCGCTTAGGGGATACAGAGGATGAGGGAAACTCTTCTACTTTTCAGTAGAGAGAGTCAGTGGTCAGACCATGAGTTTCTCTTTGAAGATTTTCCGTAAAGGTCGGTGCAAGTTGGAACTGATCCAATCAAAGAACTTTATTTTATATTGCCGCCTTATTTTTTTCATGAAGGTAATATCATCAACTTTCTGCACATACTACCGATTCTTAGACACCCTGTGCACAAATGTGGACTCAAAAAATTCAAAACATCGAATTAAAATAACTCACTTATCGATTTAATTTCGATAAGTGTATCCATTCAAGATTTATGTCGCTTTCAAACCCTAAAGCAAACTGCATTAAATTGCATTCGGTACATTTCTAGCTGCATAATTTGTTAAGTGATTCTGTCAAAAATTTCCTATTTAGTGAAAAGTCTACACGATAATCAGAATATTATCCAAACTTCTATAGACTACTTACATTTCCAGATGTTGGATTTTTCGACAGTACAGAACAAAATTTTTCCAAGGTTTGCTCATGGGAAAGACCACTTCAATTATACAATTATGCCAGGCTCATGTTGATTTAACAACAGTTCTGCTATGGTTGGCAATCGAAATGATTATTTCCCGAGGCACGAACAGACCTGGCCGAGATCGAATCGCTTGAATATACATACCTGTGCTGGCGAATCGCAAATTCATGGAACGAGAGGACGAATGAGGAAGACGTTCGCGTTTTACCGAATCGCAAGAATACTTCGTCTCGCTCGTCGGTTAGACGGGAAGCGTCTGTGGAATTTCCGCTCTGCTACCCTGTGCGCGAGCGCATAAGACGCTCAGACTCTATTCGACGTGCTCGAAACAAGACGCTTAAAGTAATCTTATTATCATAACTGTGCCGCCCATGTTTTCGTACGTCAGGTACATGTCGCAGCGAAACAAAATTTCTTGTCGGAAATGCGAATCCTGCCATGGTCGTCGCGGTGAGAAGGGAACAATTATTTTTAATTGTAAGTTCCTGGCACTTCGCCAGAATGTTCCTTCGAATAAAGAATATCGTAGTTATAGGTTATGGGTGACTGGTTTCAGAAGTCGAACACGTGAACGTTTCCTCTTTCTCGTCGTTCGAGTGTTCTTCAAACTTGTATTCGCTGGGAACAGTATTTGCTGAAACTTTTGTGGAAATAATTATTCGTGGCATGGATGATGGGCTGAACTGGATCATCAAACTCGTTTTGTGTTGTACAGATGTTCTACATTGTCACAACTTTCATGTTGAACAAGTGACTAGTCTTCTTTACGAGAGCTTTATTATGAAAAGCCTGATTTTTAATATTCTAAGTTGTTACTGGAAAGAAGAAAGGAACTCCAAATACTGACAAGTGTTTTAGTACGTAAAATATAGAATACTTTGAAATGGCATTTTCCTGTCTGACGATATCCAAACATATTTACAGTTTTCTTGCATATCTTCTTTAAGCCACTTCATATCTCGCTATATCTCAGCGCATGCAACGCTCCATCCAATTGAAGGATACATAAATAATGATTTCCCGTTGGCGCCAAGTGGCGGCTCGAACAATTTCCCCCGACAAGAGGGCTCGTCTCGTGACAGACGCGAAGCATAACGAAGACATAATTACCAACGTGGCGCGCTGCGTCTGGAAAACGCCACGGGCTCTCGGCCCGTTTCCGTGGAAAATTCGAGCCGCCGAAAAAGGACGCGAATTTCGAGCATGCGAGCTCTCTTTCCGGCAGGTGGCTACGGGTTAGAGGGGATGGGTTAGAAGGCTAGGATGGATAGGGGACGAGTCTCCGTACTTTCTCTATCTCTCTCGACTCTCTTCCTGTAGGTTTCATGGTTTGTAAATATTACCTGCCACGATACGTCTGCCGAGTTTATGCTTGGCTTGGTTGCCGCGTAACCGAGAGCCGTGTGATACGGGGTGGTAGGAAGGCTGGGAAAAGGGGCGGAGGCAGAGAGAAAGGGGGAGGAAGCGGAGGCGAACTCACCGAGTTTTTACCCCATTCTGGAGTCTGAGTGCCTCGCTCCGCTGACTCTCGAAACGGGTTGCACAGCCGGGCCCCACACACCACCACATTTTCCTTTACCCACCCCTTGCTCACCCTCATCCCCCCCTGTGCTCCCCTGTGCCCCCCTGTCAGCCTCTGTCTCTCTCCCTCCAGAGCGCGGTCTCTCGTGCTGCGTCCTTCTCTCAACCTTTCCCAGGTCTGCTCTCTCGCCAACCTTTCAGCCGAGACCATCAACTTACGCGGAATGCTAGTTCATGGCCGGATTGGGACAGCCCCGAGATTTTCGATAAGATACCGCGACCCTTTTAAGGCTCCACCGACCCCCTGCACCTCTACCAGCCGCTTTCTATCGGTCCGAAGATATTTCTTGCGTCTATTAACGCGACCAGCTGATGCGGGTGTCGGGGAAAAAGAACGACGGTATCATTGGCCGAAATTGAGGTCCACTGGCCACCACTGGGGGGTAGCTTTTCAACGATGACTGCCATTTATCGCGAGATGAAGGAAAAGGGAGGGATCGTGGAAAATAAGTGGGGATTGATTGTGGTAGGGGTCTGGTAAAGTATAATACATATCTTAGAGTGAGTCTGCTGCTTTCGCAATTGTAACCAGTCCTAGAATGCATTTAAAGCTCCAAGAGCGAAATTTGAAATAAGCTGAGCTGATTAACTTCTCTACTGAAGCAAGGTTCATTGATATTATACAATATGAAGATTTTCTAAAATCCCTAGGAACTGTTCGTGAAATGTTCTCAAGAAAGTCAGCAAGAAATTTCCGTTCTCTTTCAAAAACAATTCATTTCAGATAGGATATACTCTCGACATCTCTTTTTGTCTAATCACTGATGGTGTAAGTTAGAGCGAATTGGAGCGTGTTAAAACGAGTCCGAGCAGACAGCCTAGGAATACTCTTCTAATGGTGTAAGTGATTAGAACTTAGCTTACACTTAGAACATCAGGTATCTATTAACCTGCAAAGCTTTTGCTCCTAAAGGTGCATTTTGTCTAGCTTGGTTGCTTAAAAAGTGCGAGCAGCTCTTCGATACTCGTACGAGCAGAGCTCTGGACAAGTCTGGTGTACATAGTCCCCGCGTTTGTGTTAGGTAATTATCGTTAGCGGATCTCCGTGGAGCTCTTCTTCCTTGCAAACACTCCGTGGATACATTTCGCCACCTTATTCCATTTCTCTTCGCCTTCAATTTTCATTATGTTTTCATACTTGAGCATTACTGCAACTCTGTGGAAGCCAGAGGTAGAGAAAGCCTCACCGCAGAACCATCGAGATTTTTTAATTAAGGATCCGACATCGCTTCATTTGGAGCCCACTCGGCTTTTATCCCGTAAAAGTCGATCCTGCGAAGATGGTATCAACATCTTGTGGTTACGCTCGCACAAAAGACCGACGGATTTAATCCCGTGGTTTCGTTGCGCGTCCTCCCCACCGTCCCTCTCGTCCTCGCCGCGCCACTTGACAATCTTTTTTTCGCCTTTGCCCCCGTGTCCTTAGCGACCTTCCAGCAGGGAGACAATTAAGTCGCGCAGACTGCCTTCAGGAACGAATCCGAATGGCTGTAGACTCGTGGGCTTACGCTATTAAGAATTGGTTTCCACCAGCGAAGGAAGTTTTTGGAAACCCCGCCTTTTTAATTCTAGATATACTGTACATGTATTGTAGATATTTCGACTATTTAACTCTGCGTTATAATAATTATATTAATCAATTATATAGGATGTATTGAATTACATAATATAGCGATTCGTGTTGTTTGCGGTTAATTAATTAGATAGAAATTCATCGTTTTGCAAATGAAAGGGTATAATGGTTCTCTCAATAAATGAAGGGAAATTTGAATAAATGTACGATAATGTATTTATTTTTGCAATTATATTGAAGTAGAGAACATCGCAGTTTTCATCGAAAGTTCTCGAATGGAATCGAGAGAAGCTTCAGCACAGAACTTTTGTTCAACAGTGTTAGTGTAGAGAATAGTTTCAAGGGTACGTGCAGTACAACACCCAGACACACCCTCAGGAATCGCTATAGTTACAATTGCATGAAGGGCCATTAACCTTCATAATTATACCGTCAATAAATCAAACAGGCTAAAGGATCTTGTCATCGAAAGTGTTTGTTTTGCCCTCACTCGTCTATGTCATTTACCTGAAAATAGCTCAGAGGTCAGCACTCTGATTTACCCGACGGTCACACACCTTAGTGTATTCCTAGACGGCAAACGGTTCGCATCGATCCACATGACTCATCTACATACTTGACTCTGCCTCGCTAAAATACTGGTATTTAGTGAATACAGTGCCAGTTGGTGTCTACGTGTTCATTTGTTAACATTCTTCGTCTTGGTAAAGGTGCGTTCTTACTTACAGAATCCTTCACAATCCATATTTGATACGTTCAGCCACAGTCGAATCGATTCACTCCCTCCTAAAATTTGCATAGGAGCGTAGGGCAATTATACATCGCTTCTGGGTGTATAATTGATACTATGTCGAATTTACGGAATGTTTCGGGACGGAGAGGTACTGCGCCTCTGAAGCCCGTTAACGAAGCTACGTTTAACGTTATTACGTTTACCCAAGTTGGGTTATTAACGCCACGCGATCGTACGCCGTAGAATAATGTTGGAACAAAAAGGGGGCAATTAATTGCTACGAAACAACCATAAATCCTCCTCCAAGCTGAAGCTTATTGAAATTTCCCTGTTATATAAACATTAAACACACATGCGCACACGCATACACGCATATCTAAGTGGGTCGAGGATGCTCCCGTCAGGTGGATCGTCATAATTTTCGTTTCTCCAGTGAGTAACACGGACGCCAGGCTCAAAAACGAATTTCCTCTTTCGTCATTAGCATACCAACTTTCATCTCGGGGTTTCCCCCGCGCGTTCGACCCCGCTGCCAGGGAAAAAGTCGGGCTTTTTCCTGGACCAGAGGATTTGAGGCTGGCCTCCGCCTGGAGGGGGAGGTACTTCAGCAATGGTTTTCTAGCGGCCGTGTTGTTTTTGTGTTTCAGTGGTGAACCAACGCTACGATCCGGAAGTGCAATGTCCCGGCGGTTTCCTCGGCAACAACGTGCTTATGCGATGCAACGTTCCCAGTTTCGTCGGCGACCACGTCACTATTACGTCTTGGCTGCAGGAGCCTTCATTCAACATCTACCCGTCCACGATGGGAGGTGAGTGCCGTGGCCCCGTGGATATCGCTTAATGACGCCTCCTCTCCTCGACTTCCCTCATAAATAAGAATGAGCGCCCAAGTAACGCGATCCCCTCGCCGCGGGAGAAACGAATATTTCCGTCGCGCGATACCGCCCGTTTATTCTTCTCCTCCCGGATCTATTTACCCCCGAGGAGGACTCGCGAGGGAGCGCGCACTCCTGGAGGGGAGCTCTCGTTCAGAATCTCATCGTAGACGGTTTCAAGGATTACGGTGATCGCGGCTCGCGGAGGTAATTGAGTGGATCCGAACGAGGTCGAGATACGTCTTGCGCAGATCATGGTGTCTTTCGGTTTTCGCGCGACCCTATTTCGTCAAACACTGTTCTACCATTCACGGATGCGAGCGTCACTTAGGAACGCGGTCGAAGATATTTTTTTTTCCATTAACCTTCGATAGAGAACGCGATAGAGTGGATGGAACAAATGCTCGGATAAGATTGGAAGCCGTTTGTGGTTCAAGATCGAAGGAAAGGCACTGTAGTGACTTTGGAGCGAAGTCGAGCGGGTTGGGGCGGCATTGAAAGGAAGGTGTTCTCACGATTCACTGGCTGGCTTATTTCGAACTTGTCTCTCTGTAGCGCGAAGTTTTCGTCACGAGCTCCGCGAGCGCTGCTAACGAGGCAAACTTCATTAATTATAGGGGAGTTCGATCAAGGCGCGCGTGTCGTCAAGTCTGTTTGAATGTGCGTACTAATAGTCCAGACAGATTTGTTAATACAGTCGTCGATGGGAGAAGGATAGATCGATAGCTTGTCAAACTTTTACCGCTGCATGTTTGAACGATTGAAGTTGAACGAATTTGAACTGTCTAGAAGAAAGACTTGAATGGAATTTGCTACTCGTGGCTTAATATATATTACTGCTAACTACTATACTATATTACTGCTATTACTTCGATTACTTATTTATAATAGTATCTATAACTGTAATATTCCTTTATTTTAGTCAACGCCAATACAGAGTGGTTTTTGGAGTTCTATTGTAAATTAGATTCATTGTTACTCCCGTTTCGCTTGTATAGCCTCAGGAATCTAATTTTCAAAACACCCATTGTGCAGGGAATCAAAACACACGAAATTCCATCTATTCCACTACAATAGGGCCGCGCTCTCTGTTTGCAGATGGCAAGTACCACATGTTATCGAGCGGCGAACTGATGATACTGAACATCACGCGGGAGGACGCGGAGCAGACTTATCGGTGCAGGACGCACCACCGTTTGACGCAGGAAACGGTCGTCAGCAGCAACGTTGGGAGGCTTCAATTGACTGGTGAGTGCGTTAAAATCCACTCGAAGCTGCCGTCAGGATAAGATAACACGTTCCTAGCTCGATCCCCGATGTCCCGGTTTAATTGAAAATTCATACCATAACTGAAGGGCGCGTACCCTGCACCAAGTTAATTAAGCATATACATTAGGTCTGCGGAAATATTCCCCGGCTTTTCGCGTTCGCAAATTGCAACGTTGCAGTCAGAAACAAATTGCGCGATAATCCTTTCCATGGAATCGGGCTTTCTTTTTTGTCCAGAGGAAATAACGATTTTCCATCAACAAAGGTTTGACTTTTAACTAAAGGCCGTGTTCCCTCGACGCTTCCCTTTGGCTTTCGACCGAGGTAATAAAGTTTTTATATAAAGCATGGAAGATTTTTCTACGGGGCGACTACGGTGTTAATAGAAATATCGAAGAAATAAAAGCCTTTCTGTGGGTCAGTGTGAGCGACAAGCAATTCCCTCCTAGCAGGAAAATTCCGTTCGCCGTTCCCATCACGCTCTTATTTGAGAGGCAGTAAGCCAGCGTCGTCGTCGAACGATAAGTTATTACATCCCGATACGATATTTACAAATTTCTCGGGAGGACTGTTGAATATTTATGAGCACAGGCTACTTTCCGATAAGAGCGTCAGATGGTGAGAATGCCATTCCCTCGGCTTCCAAGCGTTCTATCGATGCCCGCGAATCTGGGTCACCTCGAAGTGCGTGATTTCCGTAATTGAACAAGTGCCAGTATCATTTTCCTGTCTTTACTGTCTGTCGGAGTTCGACCATCGAAAAATCGAGACGTTTCGCCACGGCTGTTTCACATCCTCCCTTTCTCCTCTTTTTCTTCTGTTTCACCCTTCTAGCCCAGCAGGTTCGGCCGAAGACACTGGTATCCACGGTTATTAAATTTTTCCAATAACAAACTGGCAAAGGGAACGCAAAAAACGGGGTCTCGTATCGCCGCGGGTTATTCGCTCGACCTTTCACCTAGGGAGGATGCTGAACTCTGTTTTGCTCGAAATACGCCCCTGGTTACAATCGATTTCAATTAAATATTTGCTCTGAGTGCACGGTCTGTCAATTATCCTGTTTCTGACTGAAAAACGTCGCTCAAGGGGTCAACGCCAAAGAAAACACGTATTGTTATTTCGCCGTGATACACGTCCAATTTATTTGCGTTTCTCTATTGATGAAAAATGGTTGTAGTTTTCACCATTCCACAATTCCGCCCGAAAATTTTCCAATTTTCTCGCGGTCTGATTCTCTCATGCTTCTTCTTCCTCTCTGTAGGAAGATTTTAAGCTCGGGCTCGCCAGGTAACGCATCGATAATGGCTTGAACCCTGATATCTGGCTCAGCTCAAGTCACTTAGGGCCCCGTCCCTCGTGTTTCGCGCAAAACTGCACGCGTCATGTCGAATGAGGGCAAACATCGCGGTGGATATTACGCTGCACGTGGAAATCCACGATAAACTCGCTTTTCCCCCTTTCCCTTCGTGAGCACGGTCGCACGAGCGATTCGATATTACGCGTAGCTCGCCGCGAATAACCGTCGATCGATCGATTCGCCTTCGATTGTGTAAAGCTTGCGGGTGAATGGAAAAAAAGTGCTTCGATCCGGCTGAGTTAAGTTCAGACCGGTTCATTAACGAACGCGATGCAATTAGAGGGCTTGTTTCATGCGGTCGGGGCCACTTATCACCGATAATGCGTCTGTTTTTTCGGAGAATCGTGCTCGGTGAATAATCAGGGAGGGTTGGTCTTTTAATAGGAATCGCGATTCTGTAAGAGAAGTTCGTATTAAATATTGCATGGAAGGAAGCACGGCAATTTGCGATGCTGGGACAAGTAATTGCACATTTTAAAGTTACTCGTGGCTTATTCTTCTCGTGTAATAAACGTTTCGAGTTTCACTCGATGTACGTAGTGTGCTGGAAGAATTTATGGGATCTTCTCTTCTTGTACGAACGCGATCTATTATCCTCTATTATGCTCTGTTCTTCCGATTTTTTAATCCTTGGTTACCCTAGTGGGTCATGCTTGATACTAGGTATCTGTAATTTTAAGAGCTGTTCTGTATACCAAAGTGGGACAAAATTAAAGAGTAACCAGCCTGAGTTTTGAGCTACATTTCAGAGTTATTAATTGTTGAAGATATGCTTACAGTGAGCGACAAATTGTCTGTGTATACACTGACTTATTCTACTGCGAGCGCATGTTAGGCAGATGAAACACAGCAGTGGCAGTAGAATAAGCCCCTGAGTCAGACACACTATAGGTATATTTTCCACAAGGAATAACTTGAAAAAGAAGCAACAATTCAAAATTCTTTTCAAATCTAGGCTCGCATCATCTCGCTTTTAAACACTGATATTAATTTTCGCCCATCATCTTTAAGAATATTAGCGGAACACGAGGGAAAAGATGAGTGCAGGTGAATTCGACACGTTGATTTCGCTTCGATATCTCCTGTTGGTATCTCTCTCGGTTTCGAGATTAAATCGTGGTGAGCTAATGAGCTTTCGGATGTTCGGCGGTCGATCAAAGTAAAAATTCCCTTAGCCTGGTAATTGCCAGACTCTAGCGACGAGGCCCGCGATCGAGAGGTCGTCTGAAAAGCTTCTCCCTGGCGTCGTTTTAGTCAGCTTGCATCACTCGTTACCGACGCGAGCCTCGCTGTAGTAACGTCTGCTTTGGGGTTACGTGCGCGATACTCGCGGCTCCAGCTGGAGCAAGGGGCAAGGGGGACTGTACACACGGGAAGACGGGGAAGACGGTGAAGAAGAAGCAGAAAGGGGAGAAATCTCCACTCGAGCTCGGCTAACTAATGATGCTTCTCTTCACATGCCACACCTACCCTCCAGATTCGCGTTCAAGCCTCAGACGTGCCTCTACGAGATGCGTGGAAAAAAACCTTAAGACATTCTGCACGTTCTTCCCTCCCACCTTCTCTTCCTATCCTGTTAATCCTTCACGTAGCAAGCGTCATAACTCATCGCTCTTACCTATATTCTTCGCGCCCCTTATTTTCCTCTCGTTGCACTTCCACGTCGAACGTCCAGTATAGCAGCTTGTCAGTCAATCGACTAGCTCGCGCAGCTTGTCGCGGAATAATTAATGCACTGTCACGGGTCAATTATAAGCTGCCAGATGGTTATAGTTTGCTCCTGCGTTAGTGATATAGGCGAACGAAAATGTGCTGAAAATTGGATCCAGGATGTCTATCTTTAGATGTAACGTAGCTGGGATTCGAAGCGATGCGGTGGTGGTTGCATTTTTAATCATGACTACGTTATACGCTGGAATTACTATTTAAGTTTAATCAGCAGTATTACAGCAGAATGACAAAGGCAATATGGGGAACGCTCGGAACACGTGTATTTACGGAAGTAAATTGAAAATATTTAATTCCACCCCGCTGATGAGTATGAATTTTTTTAATTTTCATTCGGGAATATGATTTCCGTTATTTTAAATATAATTTTAGAGAGACTTAAATTTCAGAATGAACTTCAACTCAACCTAGACTTAACCAGAACTAGATCTCCGTTATTCGCAGTTATCTGAACGTAAATCCAGGGTGACGCATCCCTAACTCAAGCTCAGACACCATAGATCCTGTACCAAATACAGTCAATCCTATTTTAATCCCCTAGTACTCAGTCTAATCCTGACCTAATCCAAACCCAACTCTCAAACTGTGCCTAATTCAGCCCAAGTACGCAAACACTGGAACCAAATATACAGGTAGAAATCGCCTGAAAAGTTCTATCGTGGCAAAATATTTAACGGCATATCGTGACATGTGAAAATTCGAGCGCATCTCGGATGTACAGAACAGCTCGTGACTGTTTGCAGTTGGCGCATCAGGTCGAACAGGGATCTCGTTTTAATGGAATATAGATTCGTGGGCAATCGTTTACCACAGCCGGCGAAACATTTCACGAGATAGGCAGAATCAGGTGATGTTTACCTGGCCCCCAGTGCCGAAATAGGAATGATCGAATAACGACGTGGCATCAAGGAAAATTCACGTTACGGCAATTGTTTAGGATTCCTACGTATTCACTGGCAGAGTAAACAGCTGGTTTACTATGCACCCGCGTAGTCGTTATCTAAATACAGATTATCTCTAACGGGATTGCAAATTATTATTAGCTTGGGCAGAATACACGAGTTCAGATAGGGTGGTTCGTGTGTAAGCACGTCGTAATTGTTAGCTTTGCCGAAGATTTGTTTGCAATAACCTGTTTCTCGTTTAACTTGCAACATCCCTCGAACGATTCGACCTATACACAATTTTTTCGTCAGAACTGCTAAACATGATGCACCGGAACAAAGTCCGAAGCTGGATTTTGTAATTTTTGCCTGAAAATATTTGTTCAAAATTTATTTATATTACGCTGATTCGTTTTTGCAGTTTTCACAAAAGCAGTAAAACAGCGTAACTGGTCAAATGTTTTTGATCCCCAGCAAGAACTGGGATCCGTTAAGACCAAGACTGTCATTCTTCCAAATCCTTCGTCTTTTCCCATTCCCTAACTTTCGACTCCTCTCCTCGTGTATCATAAAATTTTGTCTAGCGTTTGTGGAAGTGTCGTATATCCGTCTTGCCAGGTGCTTGAGTTAACCCGTTAAGTCGGATATCGCGGGAATCTCAAACTGTCAGACATTGCACTCCTCGTTTTCGAAGTCTCTTAGAAAGTCAGATGTCTCGCCAAGAATTCTGGAGCCCAGTTCTTCAGGTCACTCGTTCCGGGATCGTAATAAAGCCAAGCTGCCCTCCAGCGAGATATAAATTTATGCTAAGCGCACTTACATACTTATTAACTTAATAACGAAGTTCGGAGGGACGAGAAGGTGCTCGATCGTTTGCATATTCCAGGCTCCTTCCACCTGCGAAGAGACTGCTCCCAATCCTCCGTTCAGAATAAACCAAATTAACCGAGAGCCAGATGTACAGCAGTTTTCGCGAGTAACGAGCAAACTTTTCGAAATTATCGGTCTCCCAGAGCTCGGCGTGAAATTTTCGAATCAGCGGCAAGTTGGATTTCATTGCGGAGACTCGACTTTGCCGGTCCACGATTACTCGTTCGAGGCTCGTTTTTCCGATAGTCACGTATCGCGAACTCCTAGCGTAGTTCAATTTCAGTGTTAATTGCATTGTGCGTTTTAAGTCATGGCTTCTGGTGAGTCCTGCTGTTTGCGATAAAGTAAACATCTCTTAGCTTTTGTGTTAGGAAGGTAGAATCACCTTGATTGACTTCTTAGAGTTGGAATAGCAGACATTTAAAAAGTAGAAAATTCAGGTACGAAAAAGCCTCGAAAATTTGAAAATTCAAAAATTCAAAAATTTGAAAATTTGAAAATTCAAAAATTTGAAAATTCGAAAATTTGAAAATTCAAAAATTCGAAAATTTAAAACAATTACAGGGTAAATATTCAAATATCTGTGCATAACTTCACCTGAAACAACTATGTTAATATCTCACCATGTCTTTCAAGATCCTCGTACACTTAAGACGCGACACCGCAGAAAATCCACTCAAGTCCCTGAAACGAACGATTCAGATTCGCTGTACACGACGTTCATAAATTTCGTCGGATGAAACCTCGTAAAGCCCAGCTAGTCAAAATTCCATATGAATGTCACTCGCACCCCATCTTGAAGCGCTTGTGCGGTTTGAATGCGTCGCAGGGGGAAACTGGTGCATCGTGACGTTTCACTGGCAGATCTGTACGCGACAGGCGGCTGATCGCGTCGCCTCCTTTCGTTGCATTCTCGTGGGAAGCGTTTCGCGCTCATCGACGATTAAAAGCCGCGTTCCGCGCGACACAAGTGTCTTCTTTCCGCGACTCGGCTCGAGTGACAACATGTCATGCTCCTGGTGACGCAGCCAAGAGTACATATTGCATTCCCCCGCTGAGAACGATGCCACGTGTGCTTTCGGCGTGCTTTGCCGCGCTTCGTGTGTCACCGGGTCGCGGAGACCTGGAAAACACTTGCGTCCCTTTGTGCGCCGACGAATCGATAGGGGTCGAGCGCGCATGGAAATCGAAACACGTGGGTGAATTCAATTCGGTCGGATTTCAATGGTCGGAACGATAGCTGGGGCTAATAACATGATTTGCGACCCAAAAAATCGTCTGTTTTAATCACATGTCCCCATCGTTTCCATTGCAAACACTCGCTCCCTTTTGTTGTAATATTCATAATGACAGTATTACCATATCCTGCGCATCCCCCAAAGGTTTATTACGAGCGTCGCTAATTACGCAACGATCCATTAATGGAATCTTAATGAAACGAATAGCTTAATTGCTATCTCATTAACAGGGGCGAATGAATTCCAGTGATCATTTGGGAGTAAGTGTGTCAAAATTGCTGCAGATATGCTCGCGTGACTGGCTTAATTCTTTTTTAATTTACAATTATACAATTTCCATTTATTGAATCGCGCGATTCGCGTTCCTGTATAATTTTGTGAAAGGTATGATTCCGTCGAAACGATATGTTAGCGATCAAATTACGTATGCAAAGGATCTTTAAAACTCTAAACTTACAAACGTTTGCATTACACTTCATAAGCAAAAATTCACACTTCTGATCATTATTAAAATATTTACTGCAGTCGTAGAAGTCTGAAAGGGATTCCATTTGCAGCTCGCACGAAAGAGGGTGTCTCATCGTTTAAAATTCTGACTATGAGTTAAAGAAAGAGGTGGTGGCTGGCCTGCAGGGGTTTGGGGCGTGTCTCGACAGACCAGGCAACTTCAAATTCTCGCGGAGCAGCGGTGAGATAGCTCGCTGTTATCTGTCCCTTTATGGTACGCCACGTGGCGAGACGAAGCCACTATCTGCGGTCATAATTCCCCATTAAACGTCGGGACTGATGCGTGCACCACTGGATCCTCCTCCCATCGTCCTATTCCGCTTCTTCTTCTTCTTCTTCTTCTTCTTCCTCCACTTTTCTTCTTCACCACGAAGAACCTTTGTTCCTGCTCTTTTTCTCCCGACGGCTATTTATGACGCGCTGTGGAAAACATTTCCCGTATATCATGGAACAAACTTACATGAACTCGTCCTGAGGGAAGCGAAGGGTGCGTCGGGGTTGCGAGCTAAGTCTTGTACATGTGCACGTGAATACACGCGCGTGCGTGTGTTTGTTTCGCCAGGAAAGAACCCCGGAGGATCACGAAGGATGAATTTCCTTTGCTGCTTCCTTCCTCCAGCGTCTATCCTTTGTTAAATCTCCAGCGATATTGTCACTATCAATTTTCCAAACAATGTAATCCAATACCGTTTCCCATGTTTCAGTTATTTTCTCGTGTAACGTTCACACTTCTCGATAGTCTTGGAAAGGGGGCTGACTGGGTGGCACGTGAGTCAGCTAGAGTTTCGTGTCATAATTTACGACGGTCGGTTTTTAATTTTCCGCCGCCGTTTTTCTTTTTATTGTTAACGCTTCTGTAATCCCCACTAGACGAGGGAATATAGGTATACCTCGTGTACCATCGTAAAGTGGAACTTGCACGAACTCGTCTCGAGGGAGGGAGGGTCTTCCTGGGCGAGATATTAGAGGGAGGTCTACTCCGTTGAATCGTTGTCCAAAAATTTTGCGAAAGTTTCTTCGCCGCGCGAAAAAGTTTGCTCGGGTGAGGAAGGAAGATTTCTTTATTATTTCACGCATCGGGGCTCCCTTCGCTCTTTGCCAGAGACGTTCGGAAAGGCGTATTGTCGTCGGAGGATTTATGCGATTTTTTCGGTTTTTCTGCTTGCAGAGATACGGAGCTCCATGCCGCCGATGATAAACGAGAAGGTGGTGTACATGTCGGCGCGCTTGAAAGACACCATTGTGATACCCTGCGTTGCATACGGCAAT
Source organism: Calliopsis andreniformis (assembly GCF_051401765.1). NCBI lineage: Eukaryota > Metazoa > Arthropoda > Insecta > Hymenoptera > Andrenidae > Calliopsis > Calliopsis andreniformis. Next base: position 18,810,112 of record NC_135067.1, on the reverse strand, counting down.
CCCACCCCCACGAACAGGTAAGGATACCAAGACTACGCATGAATTTGCATACTCGCTCGTCCATCCTGTTTTCCCGCGGGATTTTGACGTTAAGTGCCTGTCGCTTGTGGCATGATAATTGATTGCTCAGTTTCTTTAATAGGGAGATCTAGAGTGCTTTATATTTATGGTCGCTGAAACTCTTAATTCAGTGCTACGCTTAGCCATTTACTTCTTCCAGTAATGTATTGAGTGTTTCATTCGCATCGATCATTTGAGGTCTAAATTGAATCGTCAAAAGTTGGATGAAGTAAGAGTTATTTGTTTCAGATAAAATTGTGATTGATCACATTTTTGTTTGTTCTTTGGGGCTTCTATCTCATCGATAGTATAAATCAATATCTATAGCGAATGATACGCGCTTTAAAATTTTTCATTTTATATTTTGCTTCATATTTATTTTGTATAATATGATGTACTTTTAATCGACAGAAATAACGTAATAGACAACATAAAACGTTAAGCAATCTTCCCTGACAGTTTCAATATTTTTAATCAATTTTGGCTGTCGACCAGACCCATCAATTCATTTCTGGAACTCGTGCGCATGTAGTACACCAAAAGATATTACACAATGTGTAACAGTGAAACCCCAAGTTCACTTACCAGAGAAAGTCCCTTTACGATTGCTTTAGAATACTGTTTCACATTCAATAAAGCGACAGAGAGGGAGAAAGGGTCCTCCATACAAACCTAGGGCGTTTCGTAATTGCCGACTTTTGCGAAACGGTCCTCGAACACGGTTCGCTTACTTGCCAAACAGTTTTCCGATACAAGGGGGGTCCACGATGCATTGGCGAAGTTTAATTGGCTCTTTCGTAGGAATGAGCCTTGCTACGTAGTCTTCTTGCCTCGCGAGAAATATTTGGACTGCCGTCGTTCACTCACAGCTCATCGATCGTTTGCCTCTCGTTTGACTATCTTTACTATTTTATCTACCATAACACACATTGAAAACGTTTCAGCCAAATCAATGTCGAACAATTGATTCAGACGTTTCTCGCGAGCGAACACCGGATATTTTATCTGCAGGGTGATTCAGAAGTATAGATTGATCGAGTAGAATTGGTGGGAAATTGTGAGCGAGAAAGTGTCAGAAATATCAGGTATTTTAAATATTCGTACATTCAAATTTTCAAAAGCATTTTACTCGTTTTATCTCTAAATACATGTCGCCTCCACACACCGCCTGTCATTAAAATTTCAGAGGAATTAATTATTCTTGTAAACACACCGAATATCGCACCATAAATTCACTTTGAAGCTTCCTAACAGCACGTATTTGTCTCATAAAAAAATTGTTCTTTTGATCACATCCTACCATTTAATTGATCCATAATTCTGAAACACTCTGTACACCTCGCAACGATATTCCAATGGGTGGATTATTCGACTTTCGGCGCAGTTCTCGCTTTCATTCCTCCCAACCCAGACCGCTCTTATTCATCCCCAGTACTCAGTTCCGCGTTCCAGTATACGATTAAGCGCTAAACAGCCATTTACTTTTCGCTGTGGCCGCGTAATCCGCCGCTAAAGCAGAGGTCAACGGCTTTGCAATGAAAAGAAGCGGCTCGAATTAATAAGATATCCAGTTCGCTGTGGATTTACCTAAAGGCCTCCGGTTGGATCTACCACTTGAATCATTCACAGTAATCCCCGACAAACAACTAGTAGACCAAAGGATTATCGCGAACCGTATTACTAAAATGTAAAAATTTCAATTTCCTGCGACTTTCCTTGCAACTCTATTTCCTCTGAGGTAAAACACGCGAACACTCTCGTGCCTCGTTTCCTCGCGGCGGACCTGAGCTTCCAGTTGGCTGTACCTTTTACAATTTAGCGCGCAGCGAGTCGGATACGTTGTTTCGCCGCGGAGTGCCCGTTTTTCGAGGGAGCCCCACGTTTTGGAACGTGATTTCGTTTGGGCAGGTGCCTGGGGTGGGTCATGAATGATAACAATGACGAAGGAAACGAGATCCTGGCAGCTGGATAAAGCGCGCCTCGCCGAGCGAGCAGCCGGAGCTTCTCTATTTTTCTTATATTAATGCTAATTTCAAACATAGGTCTGGCCGAGATGTTCTTGCGCGGAAAGGCGAAACACGCGAACTTCGTCGATGCATACCGGTGTATTTGGAGAAATAGAAGGAGAAAAGTGGTGGGTCAGAAAGAGGTCACTTCTTTCATACGAACATAAAATCCTGTACATAAAATTCTTTCCAACTTCGAGAAAAAGTCGTCTCAGAAATTAGACTTCGTCACCACGGAGTTTACTCGCGAATAGATGAAGGTGCTAAAAGGATCCCTATCTGGAGAAGTTCCTTCTCTATTTCGTATTCTCTTAAGTAACGTCGGCGAATGAATTCACTGAAAATCGTGGTCCCTCGCGGAATTTGTATCAATAGAATCCCTTCAAAGGCGTGGTTTTCTTTATCGAAAGTTCCACTGAATAGAGACACAGGAATGAAACAACTGTGTGGTCGAGCTTGAGAAATCCTTACGCAGAATTGGAGGAGTACAAAAGCGACAATTACAGTCGTAATGAACTTTGGCGTGGATCGTTTTGTTTGCCGCGAGCTTTACCGAGTGCACCTACTAAAATAAAGAGGTCCGACGTAGCGCTGGTTTGCACGGACAAAGGGCAAAGCGACTGCATGTTACAATTCCGAATGCACTTGTGCTTCGAGTAGCCGTGTCTCTCTTTGTAGCGGTCGTTCGTAATCCGTTAAACTAGGTAAGTTAAAGCCACTCACCTGTGCAGGGAGACGCTTTTAAAAATTATTAAAATTACATATCTCTATTGCTACTTACCGCTCCTACACTGCTGCAATTATTAAACTTTCGCAACTGGTTAACTAGGTTTCCCTAGGTAATGAGTTAAGCGTCTAACGACGCTACTCTCTTTACCCTGGCGGCGATTTCCGAACAGGAACGGGAAAAGACCACTGACAGGGCCTATTACGCGCGTGTAATTAGATTAACATGTCGGATTACACACTTTGCCTGTTCCCATAATGAGTGATGCGGAATAGTTGGTTCAGACAGAATTATGATTGGTGTATAAACGTCTGTGCTAGATATTTACTAACTATACAGATTTTATTGTAATATAATCAAAAATGGGGAGCATACAATACGTACAAATTTTGAATCTTATTCACAGAAACACAGAAATATTTCTTAAAAGTAATCTAAAGAAGAGTACTAAAAAGTAATATTCTTTTACAGAGAAGTATGCAACGTTAATTAAAATTAAAAATACTCGCGTTAAACCTTAAATCTGTTAAAAGGCAATACAGGATATTGATTTACTGAAAATATATACCGTAAAACGAGATCGACACGCAAATATGCCTGTAGCAATCGTTCCGTTCCTGTCGCTTTTACTTTTGACGTGGTTCTACCATTGACTGGCATCGAGCTAGCATCGAGCCTCGATTCGTACTCGCCGTTAAAATCGCTCGACGTTAACGACCATAGTCGACCCTATTTGCGGCTGATACCGGCTCGCCGGCTAGTTATCAAAATTTTAACGACGCTCGACGCGAGGCGCGGATGATTCGATACGCGCTCGCGCGATCCCCGCTTTATTAACAATTCTCTGTCGACGATGTTTGACAGCTGTAATTAATTTCGTTTGTTCGGACAGCAACTGGTCTCGATCGATACACATCGCGTGAACGCTAAAAAATAGGTATTTCCTTGAAACGTCTTCAATGGCTGACTCTACGTTATCATCTACTACAAACTTGGTTTTCTTTTTAATAGAATAACAGTAGAGGACTGCGTACATCAATTCTGCAGCTTAAGAAAAATTCTAAAGTGAGAGAAATTGGATTTGACTTTGATTCGAGCTCTGTCAAAACTGTTTGCCCTCAAGGTGTCGCGTGGGTGTGACATATCAAGTATCGAAAGGCCCCAAGAGATCAGTTACGTAAAAGTCACGCGAGCTGGGCTAATAGGCGCGCGTTTACGCGTTTGTGCATCGATGATACGACGGATAGGAACGAGAAGGCGACTGGAGCGGTATACAGACGGGACTAGTGTATAGGTAGTGCAAACAAACCGCTGATTACAGAGACTGCTTCTGACAGCCCATCAAATATTCCGCATTTACGTGTACGCCGACGTCACTGAGTATTCCGTGGCTGTATTCGCCATCTCGCTCTCTCTCTCGTATGTCCTCTCTCGTGCGGAGTCTCTTCGTTTCCTCTGCCTCTTCCGCGGCTTGACTGAGTTGACGGAGGCGAGTAAAGAGAGCGAAGAGGAAGATAGAACCAGGGGATAACTGAGAGAGATAAAGAGAGGATGCAACCGAGCAAGAGAGGGAGAGAGAGAGAGAGAGAGAGAGAGAGAGAGAGAGAGAGAGAGAGAAAGACAGGGATGAGAGGACAGGAAGGAGAGGGAGAGGGAGAGGGAGTGAGTCTGAGGGTTTGCCAGCGTGGCAGAGCTTCCATCTCTAGGCTCCCTCACACTCGCCTCTTCCCTATCCCATCTCCTTCCCTCGCCAATTTCCCTCCGTAAATTCGATTATCTATAGGTATACTCCTCGTCGTCGTCCTGTCCCCTCCCTCCCCCCTGCCGCGCGTCCTGCGACTCTTCAACCTCATCGGCATCGTCCTTCTGCACCTCCAGCCTCATCCTGGCGTTCGCGAGCCGACCAAGCCGTCGAGGAAACGACGCTGCCTTTCGAAACTCCATCGGATAGGTCAATCACCGCAAGGAACGGCGGAATAAGGGAGGTAGGAGATGATTTTTGGACGAAGTTAGAAGACTTTCATCCCCCGAAGAGGTCACTGTAGCTTCGAGATTTGAGAGTGGAAAATATTCGTCGGTCGAGGGGCCTGCAGAGATCGCGCGGCCTAGATTTCCGCGACGATTCCGCGACGCGTTTCCGGGACACGGGGTGGATCCCGATTTTGCGCGGTCACGTTTGCCTCTGTCGCAGCAGGCGGTAGAAGGCGACGCTCCAGAATGATGGTTCATTTTGTGCAACCTTTGTCGCGACGACTGCCGCGACGCGAAAGGGACGTTTTCTAGAATAATATTTTGCTGGATGACCGATAAACAGAGGAGCGTTATGGATGCGGAGAGACAAAAGGAGTGGATTCTGGGTGAAGCTTGAAGAGGGGCTCTACTGCGGCGGTGTATGGACTGGACTTCTGTTGACGAATGCAGAGTGGTTTGAAACATTTGCAGGAATTCTTCTGCCTTGGGGGAGGTTTCAAGACGGAAATGGGGACATGATAACTATATTACTTGTAATAACAGAGGATTTATAGAGGATAGACACAAACGAATGAAACTGCACACCTTTCTTATGATAATATCATAGCCAACAGGAAGCCTCGACGATTGGATAACAAATATTTCACTGGACCAAAATCAATACAGCCACGAGGGAAATTTTATTACCTTCTCGCAGTAAATATTGACTTCACTCGCGAGCCCAACGCCACGGCATTTCCCTTCTTCACGACGCAATCGTTCACCGAGTACCTGTCGCGAGCTTCGAGGAGCATGTTACCAATGATCGAGAGGTCGGTTAATGTTCCCAAAGAGGCAGACGATCGCGTATCACAGCTCCGCGGAATCGAAGTGGCTCAGTTTCTGCGTCAGTGGTTCAGCTCGACGAGGTCAAAGGTCGCGCGTGCCCGCGCGAGATCGATTCGATTATCTGCCGAATCTGTCGAGACGCTTTAAATTCGTCGGACGAAAACCTTATTCGATGATGGAACGCCGCGGATTCTCGCGTTATCCTGCGCCCTATCGATCCAAGGAATCGGTGTCGAAGCGACTAACGCGCGAACAATTTCCAGCGAGCGTGCAGCCGACTTTTGGTCGATGCTTCTTATTTAAAGATCCACAGGCTGTATTAACGATTTTCGTTCGTCGGTTCCGCGACACGGGGCGCGGTTTATCCGGATGGTTGTTCAAGCGGCAGTGTTTTGAAAACGTGCCAGTACATGGAGCACGGTGGATGCACGCGCGGCCTCGCGGCGGGGGCAGCTGAACGAAACGGAACAAAAAGAGGAGGGAAAAAGGGGAACGTATGGGTAGCGTAGCACAATTCACGGCCGTGCTGTGTATTCAGTCTTTCCAATGAAACAGTTGTTATTTTGTGGTTGGCGAGTGCACTAGAGAGATACACTACCGGAATGGAAAGGCTGGATACTGGGCCGAGCAATATCGCTGTCTGTCCTACGCCACTGGTATGCGTGTATATTTTTGCTTGCCAGTGGTGAATCTTGAGCACCGATCGGACGTAATATACCGGCGCGTATCGCGAAACGTGCAGTGATGCAGCTCTGCGATTCATCGGGCTTGAGCACAGTAGAAAACAGTACGCTTGAATTGCTAGTAGAATGTCCTTTTTCGTGTCAGACGCGGAGGAAACTTGTTGGGTGGTATTATTATTTTTCTTTCTTCTTCTATTCTTGAATTAATGAATTCTTGGAAACTGGTAGGGGACTTACATAGTAGAATATTAAATTTTAATCTTTCAATGTTCAAGGTAAATGGAATATGAGGCTTATAAACTTGGAAGCATTCTCAATCCATTTGGAGACCAAATAGTCGCTATCGTTACAAATTTCGATAAATTCGTAGTAAAATATTTTTCCGTCAAGACAGGTCCTCTTTAACGCGTAAAGTAGCGTCCTCGGAAACGTTTCCAGAAATTTACGATAGCACACTGCTCAAGTATCGACGGGATCTAAAATAGAATTTCCGATTGTCCCGTTGCGTCGCGATGTCGTCTTTTTACGATCCACGGCCAACCTCCTTTATCGTTTTCGATGGTTTTATATTCCCACGAAGAAATCCACGGATTTCGTATTTCTGTACCACCTAGTTTTTCTTTCTCGTTTCTGTCTATAGGTGGTATTACAACAGAAACCAGCGGGAGGAACCGATTGAGGATACGTCCGGGCATTACCTGCTGCGAGACGGTTCGTTGATCATACAAGGTGTCCAGGAGAACGACGCTGGATCGTATATGTGCACCGCCAGTAATTCCGAGGGCAGCGAATCTATGGAAGTGAGGTTAACGGTGTCTGCGCCATTGAGCGTGCACGTTCAGCCATCGATTCAGACCGTCGATCTTGGGAAAGCCGCTCATTTGGTAATTGACGATTTTCATGCTTCCCCGCGATTGATATTGCAGGGCCTCCATAATTCAAGATAAACGAGAATCGGGTTAATCGGGTTGGAAGACGTCAGCATAGATTATGGAGGCTCTGTTGTACTCCCTTTTTTCATCGTGGCTGTTAACCTAATTAGTGCTTCGTTCAAAATAGTCTGCTTTAATTGGGTGATTCGAAATTATATCTCAATAGAATAAAAGATTTCAGATTTTCAATTCTTTTCAGATTTTGAATTTTTAAATATTCATATTTCAAATTCTTCAAATTTTCGTATATTCAAAATTTTAATTTACAAATGCTGAGTGACCCTATCTTATTACGATAGGGTTTAATTCTTCAGATGAAACAAGTGTTCCTTCTCATACACTATCGCACCTATGATCAGACCTATACGTCTACCTATCCACTACTAGAATTGAAAAAAGTATCCCATCCTTTAAACTAGTCACACAACACATGAATTTCGTTCTTGCTCTATTGCCCCATAAATCTGAATCGCTCTGTAAGTGCGTGCAACCAGGTGCGATCGTCGCAAACAGAATCGGAAGCGCTCAAAATGGAACCTCTAAGTCAAAACTGCCAATATGAAAACCCATCCAGCAGTGAATTTTTTGTTGATTTCCAAGCCACTTGGCGCGGTCGCGTACCCGAGGTAATCCGATTTTTACGAGGACACAAGAAGGAAGGGCGGAAAGAAGCGTTCAGTGCAGAGCGTGCGCTTACTCTTACCACTCCTCACAGCGTAAGGTTGCAATCTTGTTTTCCGAAGGAACGTCGGAGGATCTCAGGGCCTGCACCAGTTCGCGTGGGAGAGGGAATGGTGTGCACGGGAAACTTGGTCGGTTCTCATCAGTCCCTTTTCTCTAAAACTGCATTTCAGACGTGCAGCGCGAGTGGATTTCCGCAGGCGGCGCTCTACTGGCTGAAGGACGGCCAACCATTGAGAACGGGCGCTCGCATAAGGGCGGTTTCCAGGGAGCGTATTTCCGTGATGTCCGTGGCACGGGAGGATCGCGGCATGTACCAGTGCTTTGTGAGGAACGAGTATGAAATGGCTCAAGGAATTGCGGAATTGCGGCTGGGCGGTGAGTCCTTTCTTTGTTTGCTTACCATTTACGTCCACCGTGTGTCCTCGCCTGGGCTATCGGGCGGGAAATGAAAAGTGGAAAAATAGCGAACAGACGGAACACCGTTCCCCTTATAACACCACGGAACGGGGGATCGTTTTATTAAAGCATCGTTGAACGTCGTTAGTGGATATTCAAGGCTGGCCATTTAATTCAGTTCCCCGGTTACGTAAAATCCTTTTTCCCCTGGCAGACATGCGCCGCTGTTCCAGCTCGTGTAGCATCCTAATGGGCCACCGTTTATACCATTTAACGCGTCGACTGCCACGTATACTGACCACAGATTCAGGTTATACGTAAGCGATAGAATCGCTGTCAAGGCTGTTGTTCAGCTTTCATATATAACTATCGTTTAGCTTCCTTACCTCTAATATGATAGATAAGATTCGATGAATAATTTGATCGGTATATGTCAGTATATTTGCTTCAGTACTAGGTACTAGTAGCCAAAATTATGAGACCACCTGACTTGTTAGGTGTTCTGTATCGCCGATCATTGTGGACCAATTGCATAACGATGTAATCTTTATTCGTACTTAATGCATTGTCTTTCTAATTATTGTATGATGGTTTACTAGTAAGTAATGTTGATGCTATGAAGTTGTTATCCATACTTTGACCATTAGAGTAAGTGTCCTTCGCGAACAAAATTTCTGCTTGGCCTAGGGAAACAGTTAACGAGCATGCCCCGAAAGGAGACCGCCAAGCCACTGCAAGTAGTAACATCAACGATATCCGAGCCACAAGTTTCAATTACGTCGTCTTCCCAGTTTAACTTGTCGCTCGTTAAATTTTCGCGACGAATTTGCCTCGGTCCTGATCAGATTGGATCAGCTTCAGAGGGAAGGGACCAGGAAGGATGCGGGATCTTGTGGAGCGACGTCCTTTTTCCTCGCTCGTTTCCCTTTTTCCCATCTTTCACCGTCCTCCTGGCTCGACTCTCGAGGCTCCTTGGCCGATGATGGAAAACGCGGCCGCGGTGTTTGGAAGACAGACCCGTGGATGGAACGGGGAAGAAAGGGGTGGGCTTGTTTGTCGAGCGAATGGTTCCGCGGTGATAGGTTGCTGGTGGTTAATGCAGTGGAACTCTTCCCCATACGATCCATTCCGGGTTTGCGTGCCACTCCATCGTAACGCGTTTTCCATCACGGCGCTACTTTTCTCTAGCTCGATGTACGTGCCATTTTTGCGCGAAAATGGCCCCGTCGGTTCTCTCCGATCGTGCTTTAGCCGCGAAAATCATTGTTTGCTGCCCGTTAATCGCACTCTTCGAAAGAACCCATAATGCTTTTAATTATGGAACCTCGAACGTCGATCACGTACCTATTCTTTGACCTGCTCTCATTTCAAACATCTCTGATCTGGAATTTTACCGATAACTTTGGATTGAACACTTTGAAATGATTTTCTGATCGAAGGGATTTCGTTTATAATGACGCTTTTTACGTGCGGTTTTTTCTTAATTATTTGGAGTGAGTAACTTTTGAGATTGATTGTGAAATGTTCTAGGAAACTTAAAATTGAATCTTTGAATGTGGTAAATGACTTAAATTTAAAATTTCTTAATTCGGTCTAAATTCTATTTTTTATTTGATCGATGAAGTTCTTTCTTCAACATTTTTGTCCTTATACCTCTTTATTTTCATAAATAACTATTTTATTAGATAACTGTTTAATATTCCCAATTACAGCACACCATTAAGAATCGTGCACAACCTTATAATCGTTTCAATCAAACAATCAAGCCAAAAGTGAAATATTTTATTATCCGGAATGTCTGATTGAAAGCTACAATTCCATATACCTCAATCGAATATTTCATAACAGTTCATTACTTGTACGCAAAACATTGAAAAGAGTTCTCCACATTTACTCTATATTTAATTTCTTTTCAATTCCACTTACACAAGACCTTGTATACTCTCGGTCAAGCGCCATATTTCGTGTAACCAGCACCGACGTTTTTTCCATTAACGGGATATCACGACGCGACGCGGCGATCGATGGCTTCGAGTTACGGCATCGAAGATTTCAATTAAAACATTTTTACCGAGTCGGATTGCTTGGCTCGTCCTGCTCAGTTACAGGATGTGGCAATCGCTCGAAACTGGCCCTGTCGAGTCTTCGACCGCGTTTCGAAAGTACATATAGGTCGTCGTTCCGAAACGCGTACGCGTCGTTTCCTCGTAGCATATTTTCCATTACGAAGTCGACTCGCTGGAGGCTATGCGCTATTTTTGCTCGAAAATGGCCTCGTTCGCTCTCTATCCCCTTCTTTAACATACGGAACTAACGGTGCGTGCCAGCCTGTCGCCGAAAACCGCGGGAATTCTACTGAAAATGTGATAAGTTCGATTCACGCGACACGCCTGCCCCGGAGTCGTAAGTTCAAGCGGAGGAGCGAACGAGTTGAGGGCGTCTCCACAGAAAGGCATAGTGATATCAGAATTTCCCTGTGAATGTAATAAACCCGATGCGTGCTTCCCTGCGATTCATACACTCAGAGAAGGGATAAATGTGACCGCGTTAGGAGCGTTTTGGGTTGGTGGATATTTCTAAACGAGGACACTGTGACGGATGGATTTCACTGGGAAATACAGCATGTGCTCTATAAAATGCGGCGAAAAAACAATTAAAAAAGTGGGACAAGATTGTTTTAGTCGAGTACTTCGAAAAAGAGAGAAAAAAAAAACAATAACTTTATGAATACCATTCTATTCCACCGCGGTATTGTTGATTTTTTAAAAAGAAGCGAGCTGTGGCTGTGCTCGCAAGACACCAATTACGAATAGAGAGTAGCATCGTAGTTCGAAGTTACTTTTCTGAGAAACTACCGCGGCCAGTTAGAACGCTTTCCCGTAAATTATCCCTCGAGGAGGCTCGTAGCGGTGGAAAACTTTGAAACGGAGACAGCGCGATTTCCACAACGTACAGCCACAATTGTTCTTACGAAACAGCCGGGGGAAATCGACCAAGCCGCAATTACGAAGGGAATTAATTACTCTCTTTTCGCCTAGTTGTGTTTCCTCGACAAGCTGCCGCGGCGCGGGGATCCTGTAAAGGGAGTAATGCCCTTCTAGAGCGATTCGTACCTTCCCGAAACTTCCTACGTACTTTCCCGGGCCATTAACCCGACCGTTTGGTAACTTCGATGGCCGTTGAAACTTTGAATTTTCTTTCGGGATCGCTTGGCTGTAACCCCATCTGACCGGGCGGAGTCTGATACAGCGCCACGACCCTTCGAACGCTGCACACGCTTCGTTTTTCTTTTCTCCCTTTTATTTCGTTTCCACTGGCACCAGCGGCGAAACTATTTCCTTTCTCTCCAACCCCCGCTTGTCGAGGGATAATTGAAGGCCCGAAGGAAAGAAGGTTCCTCGCTGACCGCGATAGAAACAAGAACGGGAGTAAACAACGGTAATGGATTCAACCTTTGAACGCTTCACCCGCAATTGCATTGGGCCGCAATAACTTGCCAGCCCACGGAGTTAGCTGTAGTAAGCGATTTTTCATTAGGTTTAAGCGGGACGATGATTACGCGCTATTTCACGTCGCTCTCTGAGTGGAGGACTGAAGCGAGAGGGAACGAGGTTACTTTTCCATCCGAAGGGTGAGAGGTTTCTCTTGTTCATTTTCCAGCCTTTCCGTAGGTGCAGGAATTGGAAAGTCTAACAATCTCGTTACGCTTGTCTGTGTAATGCTGGAGAGAGTTGCTAAAATCTTGCTGAAGAGAGGGATATTGTATGAGATTCTTTGTACGAGATGGTGCTAGGAAGGGACTAGAAGGGAATTAGAATCGTACTGAAGAGGTACTAGAACGGAGTAAAATAGTATTGGGTAGAGACTAGGAGAAGAGATGAGATACTAGGGCAGTGAGAGATAGTGGGTATTAGAGACTATTAGAGAACACTGGAATTGTAAAATTTTTATCTGAACTACTAGATTTTTGATAATTAAGATAAGTAATTTTGTGAATAGTAATTTTCTTACTTTTTTCAAGAGTCATCTTGGATCGCCAATTTGGCATAGAACATCTTCAGTGATAAACACTAAGCATACAAAAAAATGGTATCATTACCATTTGTTGTCCAAACGAAGTCCCACGCCTTTATCGATTTCCATTTCCTTCATTCGCCATCAGCGGAAAGGACAGAGTCGACGGCGTCAGTCAATTAGCAGGTGCGACGGGTCGATTTTCGAGTCGCTGAAGTTCGACCGTCCCCGTTACGTTGTCATTGAGATTCTTCTCGGCTGCATGATTTCTAAGCTGCGGGGCATACAGTGTACATTAAGGTGGGGATTGGCCCGCGGCACGATGGGATAGTTAGTACCGCCAGCCCGGATTTGCATACGCTAACGAGATTCCTGCGGTTTTGCCGATGCTTTGCATGCCGGCCGAGCACGATCTCGCCCCAGTCTGTGGCTCTAGCTACGTCTATTTATTATGCGTCATAGATACGTCAGGAAAGGAACCGCGTCACGAGTGACAGAGAGAAGGAGATGGAACGCTGCGGGAGATAGTCGCAGAGGCGTTAGGAGTTGCTGCAACCAGTTGCAGCCCACGTTTTCGTTAACTCGACGATGCGCCATGACGAAAACTCTCTACTCTCTACAGCCCCACACTCCGGAAAATTCATCCCCGGGCTTTGTTTGGGGGAGATTGTTTAACTTCCAGGATATTGGTGTTGTTCGAGACTAGTTCTTGTTCCTTTCATCCTGTGCAATAAAAACTGCGCGCTCCATTATTGTCTGTTGCTGGATTTATTAATATCATGTATACTGTTTATACAGCAACTAAATAATACGGAAGAAAATCTACCTTTTCGTAAATAGTTTCGCATACAGTTTCGAAACGCGTAGCTATAGGTATCTAAATACCTCTGTACCACAGAGTACTTGTATAAAAAAATTGCAGTGATCATCGTCCGTTTAGAAATCAATGCTGTCATCACTGAGAGGATTGATTCACACTCTCCCATTCTCTAATCATCCTCTCTATTCTTCCCTGCGGATTTTTAAACGAACCTAACATCTCGTAGCTCGGATTTAGAAGGGATGTGTAACTGGGTCGCGAGTCTGTTCGAACTGTGTTCGTTTAAACGCATGGGGCTGAAATCTGGTTAATGGCCGTCGAATGTATCTTGTCCTCGCGTCGATTACGTCGCCGTGTCGTCGTGAATTGCAGCGTAGAAACGCGGTCGTGTACGGAGAGAGGAGCTTGAAAAAAAAAAGAAAAGAGAGAAAAAGGAAAATTCCCTCCCCGGGACGCACGAAATTAAGTTTCCCGACGAGACGGCCGCAGGCCGTCTACGTTTCCGCGGGTTTTTAATTTAAATTGCAACGAGCGAAGGGGAAGGAACGAGCACTTACGAGCGCTGATTATATTTGACGACAGCCTCGGCTATTATTTACACGCCTTCCCTCGTTTCCCTTAGTCGTAACGATAAACAACTGATTTACCTACGTTTACGTTTCCGTTCGACGAGAAATCTCATTTATTCAATCTACTCGCTGGGCAAGTCGTTTGGATAGAATCAAGCGGATCGATCGGATTCCTACCCGCGTTATTGGAATTCCTGGAGTTCCGATGTTTTTATCGCTCGCGCGAGAGCGGCCTCCCAAACGGTGGCCGACGATGTTTCATCTCGGCACGCGCAGAGGAAACGAGGGGAATCTATGAAACTCGAACAACTGGTATCTCTTTAATCTACATAATTTTGCTATAAATATCGAGGCTCGAGCGCGAAGTACCAGTAAAAAGGTGGGATACGGATGAGAAGGGAACGGGAGCACTGTTTTTCTCCCTATCCTTGTCTCTGTTTTGAACTATTTGAGTAAATAGACGGGCCTCGAGGTGCGCGCCTCTTTCAAAGATTATTCCGCGCGCTCGAGGATCGTCAGTTCTCCTCCTTGGCTGCAACGGCGAAATAACGAGCCAGGCTAATTGGACAGACGTAATTGTTAATTTACTAATAGCTTCCTTGGTACGGCGGTGTTTCAATTGGACTCACGCAGAACGGGTCCCCCCTCCCGCGAGATTTAAGGTTTTCATTACTGGAAGTTGACTCTCGCGACGAACCGTCGAACGCCTGCGCAGTTTCTTATCGAAACTGTACGCGGAAGTTTCTAATTTCGCCCGTGTTGTTCATTGATCGAACGACGACGAGCGCCGACTTCTCGTACGGCGGTGGTGCGGCCGTGTATAAGCATCGAGGCGTGCAAGAATCACGGTATGCATACGAAAACTTTCAGAACATTATTTCGTAGTCGGCGTGCCCGTGCTTATGAACTTCATGAATTCATTACCGACGGGGCTCGTTACGCGGAGCGGCGCGTTCATTTAGAGCCCTTCTGGAATTGGAACGCATGCTCAGGAAACCGCGCCGCGGTTATTTTCAATGTTTCTTCGTTAGACCGCGACACACTTAATCCCTGGGATCCATTAATCTTCGGGCTAATTATTTAGGACAAAGTCCTCGTCGCTGTTAACGTCCACCTAATGAGAAGGGATACAGATTCGGCGGTGGCCGTGGCTGGAGATTTCAAGAACGAGCGAGGGTATTCGTCGTCAGGGAGTCGTGAGATGTTTGAGCCTCTCGAATCCCTTTGGCACTTTGCAAAGGTTACAATTTATAAATTCAATTAAAGTAGAACTTCTTTCATGTTACACTAGATAAGAAAACGAGGTGGAATTCGAGGCTGTTAATGGAAAAACTCGGATATTGCAGGCCGAGGTACTCCAGCGATAGAGAATACTCTTGTTAATTAAAGTCCATATCGACTTTGATATATTATCTCAAAGGAAGCCAGAGATCTACCGTTTACTTACAAAATTGCCAGCATAATTACTCTCGAAACAATTATTTACATTTAGCATGCCACTTTGCTTTTCCTGGTGTATGGTTTGCAAGGAATTGAAACAAAATAAATGCAAAACTACACACGCATAAACTCGATCCCTGTTTCTCCGCATTCTAGCTTCTCATTCTCCATTGTCTTTCCACTCACGCCTTCACAAAAGCAAAATACTCTACTGGTGTACCTTTGTACACAGAATCTAATTCACAACTCCATCCGAACATTTTTTTGACCAGCTCTCTGCATACACGTCCGCTAAAAAATTCGAAATCGCTTCATTTATCAAGGAAAATAATAATCTCGTCCAACAAAAGACACTTCGTCCCCCGGTATGGTTTTAATGAACTGCTGTGCCTGCACAGTGGAAGCAGTCAACCGCAGCGGGCAGTCACAGTAGAACCAGTCAACGATCTCCGCGACACGCGGAAAGAGTGGACGACGTCGAGGGTGGGTCCGTGAAACGGGGGACGGGTGTACAATATATCGACGCTTTCAGACGTACGTAATCCGATCGTAACCTGTCTGTTAACAGAGATCGCGCCGCAGCTGGTGTATAGATTCATCGAGCAGACAATGCAGACCGGCCCATCGGTGTCCCTGAAATGCAGCGCCGCGGGTAATCCCACGCCGCAAATATCCTGGTTGCTGGATGGATTTCCGCTTCCGCAAAACGACAGGCTGCTGATTGGCCAGTACGTGACTGTGTACGGGGACGTAATATCGCACGTTAACATCTCGTCGGTGAAGTCCGAAGACGGGGGCGAGTACGAGTGCATCGCCAGCAGCCGCGCGGGAGAGGCCAGACACTCGGCTCGGCTCAATATTTACGGTGAGTACAGAGGGGGGTGGTGCCCAGAGGGGGTGCCAGAGGGGGCGCCAGAGGGGGCTGTTAAGGAGAAGAATTGCCGACTAGTGTCGATTGAAATTGACTGGAAACCCGAGGGAATATTACGTTCCCTCCCACGGAATCGATCCTCGGGAATATCGGCTCGATGGGATCCTTTGTCATTAGCGCCGCTGCTTGGCCGAGAATGGTCCCTGTTAATTGAAAATCGGCTCGCGGGCTTTGTTTCGTCAGCGAATTCATGGGATTCGAGGCATGGTGTGCGAAGACGGAAATGCGCGAAATTTGCGTCACGGGGGAGATTTTGGCATTCGGGGAACCGTTATCATGTCAGTTGGTTTATCGAGGGTGGATCATGGGAGGGTGGGAAAAATGTAGTCACTGACGGCTTCATTTCAGCTGTAATCTTCAATCGTTTGTAGGGTGTATAGGAAATGAAATGTAGGGTAATATATAGGATGTTTTGTATTATGTGGGAATTATTTCAGCGATGGATTTAGTATGTAAAAGTGCTTTCGATTTTCTTAAAAGAATTATCGCGGCGCAGCTAAAGCCAACACTAAAGTGACTCCCATGTATTCTGACACACCTCGTATATGATTTATTATAGAGAAAATTGAAAACGTACTTAATATTTAATGTTACCGCATCAGGGTGGTTCAGTGAAGTAAAATTTAGTATAAGGTGAGCTTTTACGAGGCAAAATTGGGGCAGCGGGGAAATAAAACCAACACGATCGTCGATAATCTTCGTCTTTGTCAGTTATCGCGAAAACATGAAAAAGCACTAGCGCGGGTGCCCGCGGCTAGAGGAAATTACTCGAAATATATGTTTTATTGCTTGTCAATCGCAGGCTTGCCGTACGTCAGGGCCATGTCGACGGTATCAGCGGTCGCTGGGAAACAGTTCCACATCAAATGCCCAGTCGCAGGATATCCCATTGAATCGATAATTTGGGAGAAAGGTGAGTAATCGCGTTTTATTTTTATTAAACGCACCAACCCCGTCCGCGGCTCATTTACATCGAGTAATTAAAGTCAGAAGCGCATCCATGCGAATTCAATTACCGTGCGCACGCCAGATTCTGCCGCTGAATTTTCGAATTCATGTGTACGGTGTGTCAGATTGAGGCTATGATGAAGTTGACTTCGAGCTGGAAAATAATAGTGGAGCTTTAATTTTTTTTTAATTGTTGGTTTACTCGGTTTTTTATGAACAAAGTTCTTCACGTGTAACTCTCGCTCTTTAATGAGTCTTCGCAAGTTTTTGAAAATGAACGAATACCTTGAATACCGCCTTTGAAATCTTGAAAATTTAAAAATTTGAAACTTTGAAAATTTAAAGGTTTAAAAATTTGAATATTTAAACATTTGAAAATTTGAGTATTTGAAAATTTAAAAGTTTAAACATTTGAAAATTTGTGTATTAACGAGTTTTACAAATTGTCAGCATTTCATTAAAAAGCGCACGTTACACTTAGATGGCTCTCGTTATTACGAAATTGCTTAATAACCAATAATTAAAGGTAGAGGCACGTTGTAAGATGATCTACAAACTTTGATCTACATCTACGCTACATAAATTGCTAATCAAAGCTTATCTTCGATACTTCAGAAAATACCATTTCCTGAGGAACATGCATTTCCTTGTAATTTTGATTACACACTGTGATGAAGTGTTCTCACGTACATTGGCTGATCATGTTGTTACTAGACGGGGTAAGGTTACCCACCAACATGCGACAGAGAGTGGCGAACGGCAGTCTGTTCATCGATACCGTGCAACGAGCTGCTGATCAGGGCACGTATACCTGTACTGCCAGGAATAAGCATAATTTCACCGCACAGCGTTCGGTGGAGGTGCGCGTCCTAGGTGAGTGACCACAGAACAAATATTTTCCGATACTGGTCTTTTACAGGCGTTGCAGAGCTGACCAGCTCGATTCATCGAGTCGTCTGGATTCTGTTGCTCACGTATGATCAAAATCGAGAATTTATTATGTTGTGTTTGGAGAGTTTCGGTACTGGCAGAGAAATAATTTCAACATCAATATAACAATACTTATAATACGTGTAGGACAAGATTGGATATTTATTCGCACAAACTTTTTAGATTTCAATCTGAACCTATTATTGGAAAAATTGTTTCCCTCGGTATTGGGAATTAACCATATTGTCTGAATAGCGTCTCCACTTCATTATTTGAAAATTTCCTTCCACAAGCTCGGTTCACAAACTCTCGAAACACAGATTTCTAAGGGCATTGTTTCCTTCCCGAGGGACGAGAGAATTGTCTCGAAACAGCGCCGCACGCGATCACTCGACGGGTCAAAGGATGATCGACAACGGCGCTGACAAACGCAAAGTTACATCATCCCCTCGTTAAGCACACTCTACCTCGTTCCCCTCTGTGATTTTCCGTTCCCCAGACAATCGCATATTAATTACAGGTTCGTGTATGTGTAATGTCCGGGGGTGTTTGACGCGTGCCGCCAAATTTACCTTCGCGCAGGGTTTCTATATCAGTTCCACGGAGCGTATTCCGTGTATCCTGTTATTTATCGCTGGGAGGGATTAGTCGAAGCGAGGCAGCATTGCTTTGGATTACGGGTTTATCGTTCCGCGTGCGAATTTTGGAAACAACGAGCTACAAGCAACAATCGCGTATCAAGAACAGGGTTCATACGTCGCCGTTTAATTGACAGCGATCAAGGTTTTACTATGTTCTCCAGCAACCACTACTGGAAACTTTTCGTCGAGGTGTTTTCTCTTCTTTCAATCTTTTTTTCAACACTTTCTCGATTCCGAAACGAGTGAAACGAACCCGAGTAGACGTGAACGTCTGAACTCCCTGAAGGGAGTAGTCCGCGCTGTTTAATCGACGCTGCCTCGCGAGGAAACCCATGGAATCCTGTCTATGACTCTAAAGCTGGGAAAGTGCGGCGGAACTTCTAAAAATTCGAGAAACTTGCCGTAAGTTGCTTCAAAGGATCCTCCGGTTGGTGTTTCAGTGGTGCAGGAATACCATTCTCGCGACTCGAGCAGTTCTAGGAAAAAGTTTGCGACCTTTTATTTTGTTTACTTTAAGAAGTTCTTTTAGAAAGGATCCATCAAGTCTGGCTCTGAATGTTTGCCGTCCTCTTAATTCCTTCGACTCTGTACCGCTGTATGGAACAGAGGAACGAAGGGCAAATTGTCAAAGGGAAATCAAATTCTACGAGACAATGGTCCGATGATCGATAGGAATTGGGAGTCTCTGACTGCAGCGAAACTAATTAATCCAGCGACGGCAGACAATTATTCACCCTCGTCGACGACGTGACCGCGATCGAGTCGTTAATTACCGTGAACGAGGGGATGCGTCTTATTCCTATGCCACTGGATTCGCCTCGCGAGTCAAGGAGGAGACAATCAAAGGGAACACACGATCCACTGACTCGCGGATGCAGGACGCTTCTCTGAAATGCAATCCAACCGTTCAGGAGTCACACTCGTCTGCATACGGTCTGAAAAGTTTTCTCAGCCCGAGGCAATTCGTGGGTGTCTTGTAATTGCTGGTATGATTGCGTATTGGTAATTTTGACTGAGAGGAATATTCTGAGAATCTGAAATGGAATCTTTTTATTTATGGTCCACTCGAATATTCTTTTAGTTATTTAAAACACATATCTGTTTCTCATTTACCACGAAAGTCTCGATTTTAGTAATCTTAAATTAAATATTTATCGAGGTGGTTACTATCGGTTTATCGGAATTTAGTGAATTATTTCATCGTAAATACCTGTACATATTTATCAACCCTCGAAAGTCATTTTTCTGGAGAAACAAAGCCCCGTATGAAAGATCTCCATTTCTGACTTATTTTTTCAAGCAAAATTACCGACTTTCCAATCGTATCGCGTACAAGGCGTTCAATATAAATTTCTTCTACGAGCTCTTATCGCGTGTCGATAAATCACGGATGCAACGTGTGTACATACATGTGCGCTACGGTGTGTACGTGTGCGAGTATGCGTCTACCTCTTTCTCTTCTCTTTCTCTCTCTCTCTCTCTCTCTCTCTCTCTCTTTCTCTCCACTCTCTACTCTCTATCTTTCTCTATTCTCTGTTCTATCTATGTGCGTTACCGGATATCCGTGCGTTTGACAACACTCGCGAAAAGAACCCACGCACCAAGAGCACAGCACTTCACTGCATCGCTCAAGCATCTGTCCTTGCACGCGCTCGCCTAACTGCTCTGTATATTATATTCCGTGTACGTGTACTTTTGTACATAAAAATTCATAGGGCGGCGATACCCACGTACTCGGAAGGTATTGGCCCGCTGTATGTGCGCACTGAGTGCACGGGGTGCTAGGGATGAGCCAGGGTGTTAATCGCGTCGTGCGTCAACGAAGAACTTTGCTGCCTCCATATCGGCTCAAAGAGGCTCCCCTCTGCCTTATCGCGAAGGTGAAAATTGCGGAGGGCGTGAAAAATATCGAGCAGGTTAATATTGACTTTTCTACAAGGATTCTTGATATTTATTGAGTTGTTCAACGAGCTGCCTTTGATTTTCAATATTACACTCGATTTCCTGGAATTGCAGATAACTTTCAACATATATAAAAATTTAATGCTCGCGCTACTTTCAGGGGATTCGCGTAACAGTTTGGGGAATGTACGCTATACTATTCTCTTTGACGCACGGAAAGTACAAAAAAGGGGCCATTAAGTTTTGAAACATTTTTATTAAAAGTAACTATAAATATTCTATTATTTTAAAAGTCCAGTAACCTACTATCTATTCTCTCATCCAAGAGTAACCCAATTTTATGAACACGTCAAAGACCACCCCGTGCACCCAAACGTGTGCGCACACACTTGTACATAAACACGCTGTTGTCGAAGCATCGATATTCTATTGCGTGACTCAGTCGCCGTTTCTTTCATGCGGGCGCCGTGCACTTTGACAGTTCGCCCCCGCGTTGCAAGTTACAGCCGGCGCGAGGACGTGGCGATTTTATCGGCAATTTTCGTAATTGAAGGATGAAAACCAGACGCTGCCATTTGAACGGGCGTGGGCCGAATTATGCAAGCTTGAAAGCAATCAATCGGAGTGCTGTCGATTGATTGTTTTCCCTTTCGTCGGGGAAACTCACGGTAACCCGTGCCACTTTTCACGCCGTTTATCCGATGGACTTGAAATTTGCTCGCGAATGGGGGATGTTCGCGCTGGGAATTAATTGCGAAAGCTTGTCGATTGAGCCGGCCTCTGGAAAGTGAATCTTTAACCGAAAAATGGAGGGTTAGTTGGTGGGGTGCATTAATGCGACCGTGGATATTTTTCCAGAACTTTTCGAAGCTCTTTGCGCGGGTAAATGTGGAGATCAATTGAAATTCGACGGCAGTCGGGGATAAATATCAGTCATTCAGCTCCCCAATAATCGTCTGTCGTCGAGTATTCCATTAAAAGGGATACGCATTGGGCTTTATTAATTACAGTTATTAACAGCCACGCGTATTAAATTACATTCATAACATCATAAGGGGATGTGAAATTGGGAAAATGCACAAAGTGGGTGAAAGAGATGTAACTGGTGGCGAAACGCGATTCAATTTTATTATACTCGATTTATTGAGTCCTTCTGATTTCGTTTTCACTTGATTAATTGCTCGATTGAGCGCTTGCAACATATTTGTGGTAACAAGCCAACACGACACATTTTTATTTCCGAGCTATCAGCTTTCAATATTTTGAAATTGAATTCTATACTACTGAAGAGGAAAAGTCCTCTGATTTCAATCTTCTTATTTCCCTAAAAAAATAAATTTGTCAAAGTTATCTGCACATACGATATTCAAAATTAGATTTTGTAAATTAGAATCTCTCGAGTATTAGTTAGTCCACATCCGCTGAAATTGTCACAACTTTCCCAAGAGTCCTTGCCAGCCACTATGGTCTATCTCGTTATCTAAAAAGCTCAGACACCGCCGAGTTAAGTGCAGCGTTTGTAGAAGCACGCGTAAATGCGCAGCAGAGGTTGCGAAGATTGTCGATAAGCCAACTTTTCCAGAGTAAAGCAAACACGGGGTAACTGGCAAAGTTCACGGCGCGCGCTCTATCTCTGAAGCTGTCCGTTTATATATAGACAACCGCAATAAAACGATATCCTTTATATGCCGCGCGTTAGGACACTTCGCGCAGCAGCTCCACGGTGTAACAAAATTCTCAGCCATGGGAAAAATATATTCTTCGCAGGCTTCTCAAAGCCACGTTTTAGGGCTCTAATTTAGTCATACGGGGGAAATCTAATTAACGTCACTGTAATTAGAAGCGGCACAATATGCACAGCCTTTGACTCGGCGCATCCTCATTAAGAAGGAGTCGCTCTCGTTCGACCCATCGATTGAAAGTTCCTACGAACTTCTCGGGCCCATCTTCTTCCAATGACGCTGGCGAGCGCTGCCAGGAGTGTCCTACGAACTCGCTTCTCTCTTGACCGACGTTGTCGGATTCTTAGATCGGCATCGAACTTCCCTGTGGCTTACGCGAACTTCGAGGAACTGGATTTAAACGTTAAACGGTAGCTTCCCAGTGGAAATCTGAAAGTGAAATAATTATCGCTCCCCGAGATTATGCCACGAAATAGTTATCGATCGAGAATCCGACGACGTCGGTGGACGATTATGACCGTCCGTTCGACGTGCGTGCTCTCTCCAACCGCCCCTCGGCCCCAGATTAATCTTCTCCCCCATGTCCAATGCCACTCGATCCTCTCCCCAAAAGAAACGCGATTCTCTAGCGTTCTGAACCGCTTTGACTGGAATGCCACCTTTTGTCTTTGTATTGTTCTTTCAGTGCCACCTAAAATCACGCCTTTCAGTTTTGCTCGCGATTTAAACGTAGGGGACCGTACTAGCGTACAGTGCGTGGTCGTGACTGGCGATCTGCCACTGACGTTCACGTGGCTCAAAGATAACGTCCCAATAGAGACGATCAGGACGTCGCAGGATGCTCCGTCGTCCAGCCATGGCCGCGTCCAGGGTCCGGCCGGTCCTGGGGACGCGAGTAAGGGGCCCAAGCGGGGCCCCAAGGCCGACGGCCAGGCCGAGCAGGGCCTTTCACCGAGAAAGGCCATTACCGTCCGGCAATATGACACTTTTACCAGCGCCCTGAGCATTAGCACGATCGCACCCGCGCACAATGGCACGTACACCTGTCGCGTGGCCAATGACGCTGCCACCGTCGCTCATTCTGCACTCCTTCACGTCAACGGTAAACGCACACCGTTGGTGTACTTCTTCGTTCACGCTGCACGGCGACAGAGGTGTCCCCCGACCGTCATCGCCCCCTCTTCTCGACATTTTTTTCATCCTCGATCGCTGCTCTCGATCTCGACGCATCTGCATGCCCCGATGCGTCGCGAGATCCTGACGTTAATTGCACGGCACGCAAGCTGACGTTAATCGCGAGACGGCGCGGTTCGGAGTACCCTCTCGGTGATACGTCGATCGCTTGAGATCATATGGGGGATATTCTAAGGGTATACCAAGGGGGATTCCAGTGTACTACAATTTTAGAAGCAATTTTTGTCAATTTTTTTTAGTGGAAACTATGGATAGTAGAAGAATAAATTATGGCAGTGTATAAGAAGATAAGTTCTTCTTTTCGGTTATTGAAGTGAAAAAAAATTGATAAACTTCTTTGCAACTAGATAACTTACTTTTTTCTTAAAAAAATAATTCATTAAATTCACCTGCTTTTAATATATACTCGTACAAGATATAAACTCCTCTTAAAAACGATAGCCAGCGTCATACCCCTCATTTGGCTCGACTAAGTCTAAAGTTACACCACTTGCAAGTAGTATTCTAGATGACTGCGCCGAAGGTACTCGTGGCAGAGGAGCGCCTCGAATTCCGCGCGCTCAGCCTTCCCCGTGATCCGAGATTCACGGAGCGTAATAAGGACTGGCGATTTTCCAGCTCGAACGGATTATATGCTAGCGTTGGAAAGTAACTGATTGATCGTCCGGTAAGGAAGCACGGCGGCGCGGTCTAACGCGATCGATCAATCAGCCTGCTTGACCCTGTGCATCCCCGCGTGATCAATTTTCCCTTCTGTTTCGCGAAGAGAAAAAACAGTTTTGCTTCCACTTGCCCGATAGAAGGTGCCCTGAAATATATTAGCTGACATTGACGTATCAATTATCTCGCTGTTCACCTCTGTCGCCGTACGCGAGTCGAATTTCTTAAGCACCAAGTACACTGGAAATCGTCGATGATTTTGGACCTGATTGCCGAGTCTGACGTCATTCGATGCGACCTGTTTCTGCTACATGCTAGTCCAAGATGCACGCCTCGCAGTGCGTTCGACCAGAGACAACCTAACCATAGTGCATCATGAATTTCATTGCTGAAATCTGTGTATTTTGCAGCGCAGTTTTTTTTAATAATAGATTTGAAGACGATTTCCATCGCGGCGGGATGTGCCGCACGGTTCCCCATCGCGGATTATTAGATTTCAATTTAGATGACGGACACTGTCGCGAGAGTACCCCCTCAAGCTGGGAGAACGTTGTCCCTGGTCCAAACGTGCTGCGAATTTTCAATCTCTTACTTCCAATTTTGGTATCCCCTCGTTCTCTCTGTCTTTATACACACTCTGTCTCTGTGATCCTGCACGCTGTTCTCTATGCACGCCTAATTGCACGCTTCAGATTTACCTGTACGGATACGATCTTGAAACGTATGTGTATCTACATCTTTCTCTCTATATATTTATGTATATGTGTATGTAAACGATATCTTACCAATGTGTCACGTGCTATCACGTTTGTACGAACGTCTTTCTTTTACTGTGTATCGACGCTCAGTCGGCCAAGTATGTTCGTAGATCGTGTTTTATCTGTGACATCGACGATTCTGGGATGCTTTGTATTCCGTGTGGAATAGAAAGCACGCGATTATGGTTATTATGATTCTTGCGTGACCGCGAACAGAATGATCTGCTGTGAAATTAAAGGGAGTTATCCTGTGTCAGATTAGGATCTATCGTTTAATTTTGTGGCAGAGTCGCGGCGCGAAGCATCTGGGTTCGATGTCACAGCGTGAGACCGCTTCTCACCGTAAAAGTTGACCGTTTCCAAGCTGGTTTTTCAATCACTTCGCACAACTACCGTGTATTCATGCATCATACAGCATTAACGTATATCGTAACGAGAAGTACACGTAATGTATCTTTTGATTGATTATCACCACCGTTTATACATCCGTCTCTCTATGGTAAATCTTTTGCAACGTCGTCGGTTCGCTGTTAAACGATACACACGCTCGCACGATCCAGTAGGAGTCGTGCCCTATCTTTTAGCCCCGTTCGAATGAATCGTATCACTTTTGTTGCTCTCACTGGATATTATATATTATTACATATATATATTTCTCTTTGTGTTGTATCGATCACGTTTTCCATCGATTACTGACCGAGCTGTTTATCATTATTACTATCACTTAGTAGAGCAGTTACTTTTTACGAGGACTGTGCTATGTTTCGCTCGAGATCTGTGTACTATCATCGTTCTCATTATCATTATCATTATTATTATCATTCGTTATTGAAGTAATATCGTTGGGACTGTAGTGAATCGTACACGGGACGAAATCGACGCGAGAGATCACGATGCAGTTAATTCATCAACGATTTCAATTCTCTATCACGCAATTAATTACTAATCCTGCTAAAATTTCAATACAAATCACTGTGCATCAATCCACTTCGAAATACGCGCGAGATCTCTCGCGTCCCCTCGTCCCAGCTAGTTTTCTCTCTCGTTTTGATTTCTAATCCACTCGTCGGCCCGCAGGGGCCATGGTAAGTAACGCAACGTCACGTATGTAGATTGGCAGCGAACGCAGAAGCCAACGATCCTCTCGAAAACTGCCCTCGTGAAACATTTTGCTCGCGCGAACGCACACTGAAAGCAGCGGGGGAATGTACAGCGAAAAACAGGTTCAACGTTCCCACTGAAAAATTTCGATCGCAACCACCCGGCGTCGCTGACTGCCGCCATTGCGCGGGTAGGCGGCTTACCGACAACTTCCCTGGCCAGCAGCCTCGTAAAGACACATTGGTGGACATTAACAGTTGCCACGGGTCATAAATGTTCATTTCCCGGCCAGCGGGGCGCGCGTGTGTTTCAATATTTATGGACGCGCAGCCATTTTTTACGGACTCTGGCTTCCGCGGTGTGAACGTTGCACCTGTCCTGCGCCCGTGTCGGGAGGTCACGAGGGGCGAAAAGCGATGAAAGGAGCCCAAACGCGCTGTTATCGGGTTTCCTACGTCCACGATTCTCTGCAAGCGATGTTTCGCGCACGGGGAAGTGGTATAGCCCTGTGCTTGGTCAGACACTAGAATAGCGCACTGGAGCTTCCTTTCTCGTGAAAGGCATGCGGGCATCGAACGAAAGAGGCTCCTTAAAGGGTACGAGAGGCCTCCAGTTTCACGCCTCGCGACCTTCCTGCATCGCCCCATCGCATCGATGAGACTTCGAGGGCCACGCGAGAGGAAAGAGAAAAACGTAGGAATCTCGTGTTTCATTCTGACGAGCAGCGATATTATGGAAACCCGTGCTCCTTTTTGCAGACTGTTTCGAAACATTGCCGCTACCGAGGGAAACATTAATTACACTCCCTTCGTTCCCCGGAAATGGATTAAACCCGGAGCAGTTTGTATCCACGAGTTGTATTTTAATGTTAATTTTAGACGTCCGTGGAAGAAGATTTATTAGCCCGTCGTCCTTTTCGACGCGGAGCCACGCTGTTAATTCCATTTCGTTGACCCGAGCGGACTCGACCAGAGTTTCTCGATTTGGATGTAATTATCTCTTGAACTCGTTGCCGCTGTTCCGATGCACGCGGCCGCGCTCTTTCACTCTGCTGTCTTCTTTCGACGTACAAATTATTACAGAATCTCTACTGCCATCTCGTGTCAGCTTCGTATTAAAGCGCACAGAAGTCTCATCGCGAACGCTGTACGTCTCCTTTATGAACACGATTCACCCCCCCGATATCCCGAGCTCCCACCCTCCCTACTTTAGCCGCCGAATCAGACCCCAGACCCCCGAGAAAAGAAGGGAACGAAAACAAGTGTCGTCTCTGGTCTCGATACGCGTATAGGGGAGCGGTTAGCGGCGGCACGCAGGTACATATCAACTATTATCACACGTCACGTTTATAGTTCCACCGCGGATCTCGCCGTTTTATTTCGAGAACGGTGTGACGGAGGGGATGAGGACACAGCTAATGTGTACCACGAGCCAGGGTGACCAGCCGTTCAACATCACGTGGTTGGTGGACGAGAAACCGATACAGGTCAGGCCCGGTGACGGTCCGTCGGCGTCGCCGTCGTCGTCGTCCTCATCGTCGTCGTCGTCGTCGTCGTCGGCCGGTTCCAACGCGGCCGTCGTCCACACGGGCAACAACATACAGATAAGCGACTATCCGCCGTTTTCCAGCATCCTGACGATAAATAACGTCAGCGCTAAGCACAGCGGGAACTACACGTGCCAGATCAGCAACGTCGCTGGCCTGGCCGAGTACTCGACCAGCCTCTCCGTTGCTGGTTGGTGTCACAAACGAGCAAGAACAAAAATCGACATGGTAGCTGTAAGAACCTGTGTACATAAGACCGTGTGCGCCGATATATACTCCTCTGTCTGTGTGTGTGTTCGTATGTACAAGGTGACACGTACCGTGGATTATGGTCGCTCTGAATACTATCATCTTCTGCGGTAGCATTATTTTTTGGAAGAGCTTTCTTGAGGAGAGTGTATATAGAGACGAATGGAAAGTTTTTCAAGTTTTTTAGTTTAGATTTTATGTAAGTGTAAGAGAATGACCTCCAAATAATTTTGCAGAAAAGAAAGAGAGGAAGAATATTTTTAATCCAACATTTTTTGAATACCATGTATCTACTTTTTGAGAAAAATCAATTTTAAAAAAGGAGGATCTTCTTAAGAATCTTCTCATCTCTTTGCTTCAACTTTCCAAAATTTTTAAATGGTTATAACAGTTTTTTGCCGAGGAAAGAAAGGAATATTTTGAGCGATTGTAATCCATGGACCACCATGTATATATAATGTATATACACAGATGTATATATATACATATTACGGCACAGAAAACCGAGAAGCCATGGGGAAGGATTGGAGTACGGTATGTGTTTCGGTGAAATCGATTCCGTGCAGCGTTTCCGGTGGCCCAGCTTCCTCTCGGAGCTTCTTTCCTCTCCTTATCTCAACACGGCCCATCCTCTCAGATTTCCGTGATCCTTCAATGCTGACGTTTCTCCAGTGGATTAAGTTCGACGTAGCCTGTATTCAGAATCCCAAGGAAAATTGCTCGGTGCGTCCTGATCGCGAGATGCCATCCACTAGAACTATTTCATGAAAACTTTTTCGCCGATGGAGAGACCCTTTGAAGTTCGGTTAGAGTTTGGAATCCAGGGATTCCTTTGCCTTTTGGGAGAAATAGTGCAAAGAGATGGTGTTATAGATGACTTACTGCACAGAGCTGTGAACAATCTTTAGTAGCTTAGATCCTCTCCTAAATTTTTACTAAATTATAGATACTCAAAATGTTGTTAGTTAACCTCGAAAATATTGCACTACTCTGCAGAATCATAATCAAGATCATCCAAGCAAGAATTTCGAGAACCGTCTCCAAATATTTTCACCAGAAGTTATATTGTATTCCTCCCTTCGCGCAATCACAGTTTTCCAACTACAGTTTTTCCCTCCCACGCATCGAGATTTTCCTTAGTTTAAGCATAGAACGATGAACAGGTTTTTCCAACGAGCATTCACTCCGCGACTCGAATGCCCGTTTTCTCGGGACAACGACGTCCTCTCTGTTCCCCCGAACAGCGTTATCAGCCCGATTTCTACGCTCCACGAAGGGGATGAAACTTTCTTTCACTGTAGAAATCGAGGTTTTCGCTAGAGTATTCGTATTATGGTACGATGGACAGGAAATTAGTTTCGAAATTTCAAGGTGGCAGTGTAATGTGACTTTGCAAGAAGTCTCTGAGAAGTCCAACGATTTCGAGTCGCCAAAGGTATTCGTCGGACTCACTTACGAATCAGAATTGGTGGCAATTTCGGTGGGAATGGGAAGAAGCTGAAGTTGCTTGAAAGGCCAAAACTCGTAACTACGGGAAGCAACTAAAAAATTCGTCGTTTCAGTCATGGGGGCAATTAAATGAGACGGTGGAGATGAATTGCACGTTATTCGCGAAGAAACAACACCGAAATAAATAATAATGTACCAAGGGGGAAGGGTTGGTCGAAGAAAATAGGGGGTGGGTGTGGCGTTAATCTTCGTTATCTGAAAATGAATTCTTCTGATAACGATAACATCCATTACGCCTGCTTCTCTCCCTTGGGGCGGGACCGTGGGATGGCTAGGACTAAAAGGAAGAAAAAAGACATGAAACAGCAGTTGGGTGTTTCAAGCAACGCGGCAAATGTCGGGAGTATTAAGGTGCGACAAGCTCGGTTGCAGCATAATGTTCTCCGCCATTCATATTCACTAGGGGCGGCCCTGTCGCGGGTGGCAGATGCAAAAACTAGCCGTAAATTCGAGTTAGGGTGGCGAATCAATGCGTTTGTGAAATGTATACGCGTTCGTCGTGATTTCAGTATCGTTTTTTTTTTTTTCGATCAACTTTTCCTTTTTCTGGAGTTTTTCGCGCCCTGGAATGACATTCGAACATTCCGTTCGTTAACGAACTATTTCCATAGCCTATCTGGTCCAATTCGACGTCAAAAAAGGTGTTGTGGATAGAACAATGCCTTGGACACAGATCATTAGTCGCGAAATAATTTTCGTGCAACCTCTGAACTCCGCTGGCGGATTTCCCGGAAATTTTCGCGTTTCATCGATCGACTAAACGAGGGGGCACTTTCTGCTCGGTTCTTAGACGCATTGAGGGCCTCTGGCACGGTGCTATTGACAGGTTCGGTCTATTAAGGGGTTATTATGCAGATTCTAAATAGAACTGCTGGAATCGGTGCTCTGGGAATGGGAGTTTTGCGAATTAAATGATTGTGGTTCTGCGGAAATCTAGACGGTAGAGTAGTCAAGTCTATTCTAAACTTAGTATTCGCGCTATTAAATCCTCAAAGAAAAATGAAAAATATGCTAAAAATCAAGCCAGTAGGTGCCATAAATCTAACACTCACGTTTCTAAATAACTCTCAACTCTATTAAGAGATCAGGAAAAATTATAGGAAGAAACATCCATAGAGTCTTCAAGCAATAGCACCGAATCTTACGAATAATCGTATCCCGTGCCAGATGAAATCACAGTGTTCAAGCGAAGCGCCAGTGTCCTATCGAAACAAGGGTCAATCGATCGGAAAATAGGGATTGCGATTTCCGTCGATCTGCAAAACGTTCGAAACGATAAGGGCAGGAATGGTCCTCGCGGTGAGAATGATAACGGGCAAGGAGCTCGCCCAGTATCGCTCGGGACGATAAGGAACACCTGACTTCCCATTTGTTTCCCATTATTATAGCCAGACAGCCGGCCCTGTCGCGTCGTAGCAGTATTTCCGGTATACGGTCGGTGTCCTGGAATCGGACGACGATGTGCTCCAGAAGGGAATAACATCTCCGGCTACCCCTAGATGTAGCAGCTGGAACGGGAACGACGACCGTGCTCAGATAAACGCGCACGCGACCAAGCACGCATTACCCGTTATCGGATACGTGTGTCCTAATGCTTATAAAACGACCCGCGCCGCTCGTCATTCGAAAGCCATTTCTAGATGAAAGCCTCTCGGCACGAGGAAATGGTACATACATATTTCAACTCTTAGAAGGGATATGGAGATACAGTCGACCCATGCGTCATTTCAACTAAAAGAACTTGTTAGCCGACTTGTTATTTTGCTTGGCGGTTGGAAATAGATACTTGCGTACTTTCGTGTTTCAGAAGGATACATCAAATGGAAACGACGGTGTCTGATTTTATGCGCAATAATTCGTGTTACGTTAAAGACGTTAGTAAAAGTCGGATTTACACCTACTCTTCGTGGGCCGATAAGCTCAGACTGGGATAGACTTAGATTTTACTGAGACAGGACATTGAATAATAATATGTAGCTTAAAGGGCTTTAAGTAGCTGTAGCTTTCTAAAATCTAGGTTTTGATAAAGGCGAATTAGAGTCAATTGTTTTTTACTTGTAGCTTCAGAAATTTTCGAGTTATAGAAGTTCGACTGCATTATCAGCATCCTTGATCTCATGTACAAAGACGTACAATAATCATCTAAAGCTACCCTCACAATTCCTCTATCGATTTCTTTGTCAAACTTCCCCCAAAAGCGCCCCTTGTCAATAATTGCCAATCACGAAACACCTACCCCAAACGAATACGAGGGCTTAAAAATTCCCAGTGATTCCGTTAACAAAATTAAACTGTCTCATTCGTGAGTATAAGCCTTTACTAATGCCTTTCATCCCCTCGAATACCAAAGCCCATTAGCAGTCGTACATAGCGCTCGACGAGCGCCAGCGAAACATTCATACATCCCTTCAAGTTCATTCACCGTTTAAAAACAAGCATTGCAGCCTTTCGAGTTCTTCCTGGTTGCCTCCATTACGTCCGTAAATAATTAAGCGTCAAGTTTCCTCTACAATTTCGCGAGCGATTTCGCTGGAAAGTTGCGCGCCTCAATAATACGAGGGCCGAATTGCGAAACGGATTCCTCTCGAAGCCCTTTTGCGCGAAAATGCCGGGAGGCGGGGTAGAAACGGGGTAGAGACGCGCGATGCACGTCCCAGCAGCGCGAACGGAAGTCGATGACGCTTTCAAGCTCGCCCCGCGTTCATCAGCGGCCCCGGTCTCCTGTTCTGCAACAGGTTTACGATCGACGCGCCTTTTATCGGGAATTTTGTGTTCGCCTGCCGTTTGCAGCGTCTCCGAGCCCTTTGTCGTCCCGACGCCTTTCACCGAGAAGAATGGATGGCAAACAACGGGGGAACAGCAATATCTTTCGACGCGAAAACGTTGTTCCTCGAGCCTCGAGCCAGGTCTCCTCGTTCCTGTTCCAAAAGGGGCACGCGCGCGAAAAAGCCCTACAGCTTGAGGGAATCATCCCGACAGTATTGTTCCGGTCACCAGAGTGATCCTAACTATTCCAGTTATCCGTGTCTGTAGGAAACTCGTTGGATAGTCGAATTCGGGTTACCAGGTTCGAAGAGGATTGTTTCCTCCGAATACCTTTGGGGTCCGCATAGCGTTCCACATAGTGCTCCCGTGGAATCGGGTAATGCTTCGAGGAGTGCATTCGACCAGAAGCGTCCCCCTCGAGGCGTTCTGTTGGGGGTTGTTGGACCTGTCGCGAGTTGGAAGAAGCGAACGACACCGATACTCCAATCCTCTTCAAGGCGACAGCACTCGCGCGAGGAAGCGATTAACGGCTAAGGGAAAAAGGGATACGACACGACCCGATAGGCCCTAGCACAATATAGGGAGCCCAGAGCTCTCTGTCCTATCTCTATCTATCTCACACGTGCGACAGAAGAGAAAGAATCTCGTTTCTAGGGAGGCAGGCTTACAACGCGTGATCCACTTTTGTTGATTTTTCTACTGCATGCTAACGAACTCGTGGACACGATTTCTTTCGTTCGTGTAATTACGTGCCGGGACAGCCACGCTTTTCCTACCGATCGACGATTAGATCATCGCCATGTTGAATACGTCAACGAGCCGGTAAGCTCAATAACACGAGAAGAAACGACTAATCGGAAGAAAAAAGAGATATGAGAAGATACTAAAGAGACAGTACGAGAGTTGATTGTTGTTATATTATTAGTTTCTTTTCTCTGTTCATCGTTATTTATCGTACATCCTTTCACGATCATCAGCATCTTGCAAAAAGAAAAGTTCGACGTAGAGTAAAATAATTGGACAAGCTGAGTTTTTGTATTTTCTTTTTTGTTTTCTAATTAGATTTAGACTTCACGTTTTTATGTTGTTCAATCGTTCTTTGAGTTTTCTGTTTCTCTCCGTTTTACGTAACTATTCGACTTTTTGTTGTCGCGTGTTCATATTAGCTAGAGTATCATCCATAATTCTTTGATTGTTTCTCTGTAGCGGTCTCGTGTACCGAGAGATACTTATTGTGCTCGTGCAATGCAACAGATATGTCTGTGACAGAGTGTAAAAGCATGCGTTCGCGTAGTTAACGTTTCTGGTTCGTGCGTATCTCGTACAACCTTTTTTTTTCCATTCGTTTCCATTCTACATTATTTTTCATTAAATTTCAAATATCTATATACATACGAGCAACTTGGAATGACGATGGAAGAATGTTGGAAAGTAATATATTTAACCATTTACTGTGTTGCCTCGAATTTTCTGCGTGTTTTCTCTTCGTAATATTATTACACAAGTAACATTTTGAGATAGGTTTGCGTTGTTCGTACGTTTGTTATTCGAATTATCACGTTTGGGATCATTACTATATTTCTATATTTACAATCTTT
The DNA here is from genome assembly GCF_051401765.1 of Calliopsis andreniformis. Taxonomy (NCBI): domain Eukaryota; kingdom Metazoa; phylum Arthropoda; class Insecta; order Hymenoptera; family Andrenidae; genus Calliopsis; species Calliopsis andreniformis. The sequence continues at coordinate 18,776,567 of NC_135067.1, read as the reverse complement.
TTTACTTGGAATGCCTGCCTGCCGTGTTTCTTATATTTTTTATCAATAACGATTTACGCATGCGACACGTTACTTCCTCGCCCACCACTATATACTTTTATCCGATACAATTTTTCTGAAGTACATTCCCTCTTATTTGACGAGCACGATCGATAAGTTACCCCCTTTTCTTTCCTTTAAATTTCACCTTTTATTGTATTCGCCATTTTAATGCTCCTTCATTGAACGATCGAGGTTTAGTTCTCTATTTACGAATACGTTTTCAAGCAACGAGCACGTTCATTTTTTTATTTCTATCTCGTACAATGCATGTCTCTCCCTCTCTCGTTTCAAAGTATTTTCCATTCGTTCACTCTTTAGTTAGCTTCAATTAATGCTCGAAAGTTTTCTTGGTAATTAGCTCCTTTGTTGATCGAGACTAACGTACAAGTAAGCATTTCCATCCCTTCGATGCGACATCGTCAATTCAAGTAAATCCAATCCACACAGATACAGACATACCGTGTATCGGTTTTGTTGACACACATGCACACACATCGCCACCCACAACCTAAGCACACATTTGTTGTTTACTTACACTTAGCGATGCGTAAGTATGCAGTACATCGAACCGATTGGAGAATGCATGCGTTTCACATCCACACGAATACGTAATATGTACAAACAGCTACACGCGACAGTAAAAACAGTAGTAGAGATTGTGGCCCGACCAGGCGGATTCTCGTCGCTCGATCTCCTGCCTCTGATGTTCAGGAGAACAATGGCTAATTGGTCAGACAGAAAGTGATCTTCCGCGTCAGTCGGCCTCGAACGATAGAGGACCCATTGATTGATCGAGGTACGAGTTCCTCATCAATGCCAATCGTTCTATAAAAAAATTTCCTCACCCCTTGACGATCTTAACGATTCGAAATATTGAAGAAGCCTGTTTACGTCTATTCCTTCAGGTAAAAAGGGTTTCATTTCCGTGTAAAAGCAGATAGAACAATGTGGAGCCAAATTGTTCTTCACGTGGCAATCAATTGAAACGATTGATGAACTTGGTTAACCCGTCTGACCACTACTATCCGTTTCTACTTACTGTTTCAATTCAAGACTTCACAATTCAGAAGCACTCTGTAATACATAGATATTTGTAATACTAAAAGAGATTGAATTAGTATAAATCCCATGAGCCTGTCATACCAGCTACAGGTTAATTCCCCTTTGAAAGAACCCTTGCTCCGCATTGTCAATCCATTCTCCCACGATGAATCACCCCTCTTCTACATTACCACTTCCAGCCCCAACGAGTAACCAATACAATTCCCCGAAAGCTTGTAGCCTTCCTCTGTTCCTTATCCCCCGAGCAGAAGCGACAAATCCGTCCAAAAGGATCCACCTGTCGACCAGCCCATAGGGGGTTCAATTTGGCCCCCGGAAACGAACACGTTTCAAGTAGAAACGACCAGCTGTTTCGTCCAGCGAAACGAAGCATTGTCGTTGAACGAAAACGGTCCTCTTACGTTCGACGCGCAAGGGAGAAGGTGAAAGGTCGGACAAAGCGCGCGAGTGCCGTAATTGACGGCGATTCGGGGTCTGCTGGGACACAGAGGTCAGAGGAATTGTCGAGGTGACGAGGATCGGTCGAGATCAGGCGCCGGATGAAACGCTCGTTCGAAGCGCGAGCTGTCGAGCCGGAAGATCTTAAGCCAATTGGATCGTATTTTTAGTGCCGCCGCGGTGGACGGTGGAACCTATCGACCAGAACGCCGTTGTAGGTCACGGCGTCTCCATCGCCTGTCAGGCTGAAGGATTCCCCATTCCGACCGTGACTTGGAAGCAATCGATCGGTAAGTCACGGCACCTCGTAGCCAGCCTCCCGCTGCGACAGGCCTTCCTTTGGGCTGCCTTTGAAAAACGCTGCTCAGTTTGCCTTGCGAATCGAGAATCGACAGCCATTGGCTAGAGAGCTTCGAGGATAATTTGTAATTAAGCTCCTTGTTCCACCCCTCTTTCCTGGTTCTTTAACGTCTGATTAGGTTTGTTATTCTTTGCACAGGTACTTTGAAAAGTAGTTTGATGCTCAGGAGAGCAATAAGGGAAGGAAGTATTAAGGCAGTTACCGCCATGGTAATCACGGATGATTGGCATTTTGAGTTGACAGTATTTTCTAGCAACGCTTAATTTAATACCTATTGATTTTAAAAAATTCAACGTATCTTATTGATAAGTCTTCCAATAAAATTGGGGATCTGTCTCCGCAGCTTCTGTTTCTAGGTCAAACCAAATGCAAAGTGTCAATTTTCTGAAACCACAGCGACAGAAATCCACAATCCTCTGAGTTTTCAATTTGTTTACATAAATTCATATTTCCTGTCACACTCAAATGTCTGTCAATAAGTCTTCTTTAGTTTTCCATAAGACGAGGTCATTACTTCTGACTTATGGCATTCTGTTCCACATTGAGGTCCCTGAGAAATTTCCTCTCTATAAAAGAATTCCATACCGCCTTCACAGATGACAGGCGAAACGTCAGGCACCTTTTTAAGTTCGATTTTATTATCCGTCGCAGCTTGATGTCGCTTAATAAGCGAAGTTCGATGCTTCCGCTTTGACGGCTGCTCCCTTTTGCCAGAGATGCTCGCGTCGATTTTATACTGGCAACTGCTGGCGTTGATCCTTATTAGCAGTCTTCATTCGTCCGACCAAGTGGGACGCGGCTCCTTTCTACACTGTTCCTATTCACCAGAGGCTTTGAATGTCTTATTCATTCGGTGCCTCTCTTGACCTTACTTAATTGATGGAATCAACGTGCCTTCTTTCTTGAACTTCTCTGCTGATAAGAACGCGAAAACATAACACTGCTGTCATTAAACAGTACAGTTGAACTCGACATCCTCATCTCTTCTCGAGTCACGGCCATTGAACAAAAAAGAAGCGTTAGCTCGCAGTCAGTACTTAAAAATTGAAAAGCCTCGCGAGAAGTACTGTTTCGGCTAACTTTCACGAACGCTCGAACTCGAAGCTCTTAATGGCCGAAGCGTGTTTCGACGAGCACTTTAACAAGATTCATCAATTCTTTGGAGCGTCGTCGCCAGTCCAAACAGACCGGAAAACGTGCGAGCGCAAAGGAGAAAAGTAAAGCAAAACGGTATCGGAAAAGATGATTTAAAATTCTATTCGACAGAATCGATTCTCGGGTCAGAACGATGGAATATGTATAACCATCGGTGCTCGAGAAGGGATTATCTGAGAGACGTTACAATTCGAAACATCAGTTTGCCACTTGAAAGTTATTACGGGACACCAGTGACCCCTGGAGGGTGCTATGAAATCGTTCGCCACAGGTCTTCTTTGTTTCACTACTTCCTCTTCCGCTCGAGGAGTCCAATAACTTTGGATGAGTTCTGTGCCCGAGCCCACCACTCATCGCTTTCATTAAGTTACACCTGCCGGGTGTATTTAACCCGAGGCTGAGGGGCTGGATCCATCAGAAATTTTGCTGATCGAACGTTTTCAACGGTCTCATTCGGGCTGAAATAAGCTCCTTCGCTCGATAAAACGCTGCTATAATTAGTTTCATCGGTTCGTTGATCGTGAACATTATACCACGCAGCAGGGGAGCGAAATTCTTCCTCTCATCCTTCAGTCGTTGGCTATTTCACTGTGACTGGGACATTTATTCTGATTTTATGATGGATCGTATATTTCTGCAATGCATATTTTGGGATTTTGTTGGATCTTGCAGTGGAACGAAGAAGAAAATTATAGAGAATGCTTTCACAGTTTTAACTTCGTACGAGATTGATATCTAAGCTAAGGACTGCTTATTCAAGATTTCTCATCAACTTGAATATACATTGTTAAAGTATGCATTGACAGTGTATCTATCTTTTGACTGTATTCTCAGAGACATTGTATCTCTTCACGCAACACCGAGCTTTCTTCAGACAGTTACCCATTCCTGATGTTTATTGTGTCGGAAGGAACATCGGCTGACATGGATCTCCTAACGTGGGAATGTCTCTACCTCGGAACAGGGAGATACGTTGGTGCTTCGCCGCTGTTTTCCTATCGATATTGTAATATCGAAGGAAATTCTGTAAAGCTATAAACTCCAGTCTCGTCTCTGACACGAGATTCCTTTTTACTCAATCGCCATATTCAGGTAGGAAGTCTCTAAGAAGGGGAAGACTACCTACCACCCGTAGGAGCTTACCAATTCTCAATTTATAATTCAAATTCAACTTCCTTCGTGTCCTACATTCGATTCTCAGCAGGTTCTAAATTCAACTGTCACTCTCAAATTCAGCTCTCATAAAATCTTCACCATGTCCCAGCTTACCTCTTATTAAACTTCAGATCCACTTTCTATTTCTTTATTTTCCTCTCTCAGAATTTGATTCTCGCCACGTTCCCAATTCGACTGTGTTATTCGTACCGAAATGTGTTACCAAATCGAACCATTTAAACCCTCAATTGGTGGCTTCCAACTTAGAAGTTTCATAGTCGAAATGGCTGTCGCTCGAGGTACCTTTATCGTGGTTCGCGCTAATAACCGAATCACTGGCAGCGCGAATTAGCTGTAACGGGTAGGTTTCGGCGAGTAATGGCCGTCCCTTGGAACATTCAGGTGAAACTCCGGGTGACTACAGAGAACTGGGCTACAGTGGAACGGAGGGAGCAGGGGTAGCTGGGAACGGATCCTTGGTGATCCCACGGGTGTCCCGGGAACACGCTGGGTTCTATCTGTGCCAGGCGAGCAACGGTATCGGGCCTGGCCTCAGCAAGCTCATTCGCCTAACAGTTCACGGTAAAATATTCACTGAACATGGAGTTACTGTCGGATGGATCTGTGTTAGCCAACGGGCCTGCGAACTTGGGATTCCGGCCACGATCGGCTTCTCTGGAATTCTTCCTTTCCTGGCCGAATTTCTGCTCGCTAGCTGGCCTCATACGATGGAAGCAAACGCTTCGAAATAGCGTACTCGAGACGTGTTTCTTGGAAAGCGAGATTACTTTAATATGAATTAGTATCTTCACTCAATTGGCTTTCTCGGCGATGGGTCTTCTATATTTTTTTTTAAAATTATTTATCATGGGACTATAAGTTTTCTATTTCTGTGGTTTCAAGGCAGAGCGACATAAAACATATTCTAAAAAAATTAAAGTCTACGAAATAGTAGACAGCACCTGTACACAGAGATCTTTGAACAGGGTATGAATATCTCAGAAATAAAAAAATATGACTTACGGTGTTTCGTCTTGCAATCACAAGTATAGTCTAAATTGAAATTCCCCCAGAGCCTGAGGGTTGTCTTCAGGACGGGATTAGCGATCCCGGGGTACCCGAGCTATGGTTCACTGATTTGATTAATCAGCCCAGCGACAGTAAAGTTGCAAACTTTTCGAATATTTGAAGCAGGTCCAAGAAATACTTCCGCGTGCAGCGTTCCCACTAATGAAGAGACGAAAAATTAACGCTGTAATTTGTGAAACAGCGGGTCCCCAGGTATCGGTGAAAAGCCGACAGGAGTCTGTGCGACGAGGAGAGAGCGTGACGCTGCGCTGCGAGGCCGAAGGAGACGCTCCTCTTGATCTGAGCTGGCGTGCGCGTGACAGCAGAGTCGATCCCAACTACGATGTTAGGTTTGTATCGAAATTAATTAATGCCCTTCCCCTTCTGTGCTCACGAGTTTGCGCGATCGATGAGACTGACACTTCGATCTGCCATCGACTACCAACACTATATGGTAATTACAGCAAGAGTCATCTGAAACAATCCAGTATAATATAGTACTCTCCCTAAAATGAAATTAAATAGTTTCAATAGTCAGCCAAACAAAATTTCATGAAGACAATGAAGATATTTTGACAATCCTGAATATGTTAACCCTTGTGCAATATTTAAGTAACTCTTACATACAAACTTGATTCGGTTCCTTATTATTCTGAATTATGTATCTACTTTTTAACAAATTTGTACTCAGACAGACTGTTAGAAATAGACGTACGCTTGGTAGTTCTAGAGATTCTTTTGACGTCACTACTTATTTAGCAGTATTAGTTCTAGTTCTAGTGCTCTTACCCATGAAAGCTGTTCTAATGAACTAACAATGCCGCCAAGTCTGCTACCAAAACCCTATAACTTCCTCGATAAATCCCCTTCAAGTTCGTCTCACTCACCCCCGTCAATCTTCCCAAGTGCGTGACTCTAGCGGTTACCTATCTCCCCCGAAGCGTTTTCGCGACAACTGTCGCGCGGTGCGCTCGCTCATTACAGAATCATACGGTTCGCCCCATTCGTCGGCAACTTTCCCTCGCGCGAAAATTACTCCAGTAGCTTGGAGCCGCAGCGTTCATCAATAATTCCCAGCGTAGCCTCGTCAAATATCTATCAAATCCCGCGGATCTGCCGCGTTGCTCCCTCCAGTTTGTGGAGGGATCGAATGGGTTCGAGATCAAAAAAACAGAACAGAATCCACCTCGGGCCTCCATCCATCACGTTCCCACGCGGTCCCTGTCTCTCGGTGGCGCAGTATCGATCACGCCTTGGTCCTTCCTCGATCAGGTACTCGATAGACAACACGAAGGTGGCTGGACGGGTGATCTCCGAGCTGCGTATCACCCAGGCGAACCACATCGACCGTGGGGACTACGTGTGCGTCGCAACCAACGCTTACGGCCACGCTAGGGCGACGATCCACCTGCTGGTCCAGGAGCCGCCGAATTTTCCACGGAATTTACACGTGGCCGAGCAAGGCAGCCGATCGCTGTTGCTGGCGTGGTCATCGCCGTCCAGCGAGCTGGACCCAGCGCACGCCAGCTCGCCCATAACCAACTACATCGTACAATACAAGGAGGCACAGGGTACGTTCTACAGCCTCGCTTAGTCTGCCGTTCGAAACACGACCGCGGCGATAGATTGGCTAACAGCGCGATTATCGATCGAGGGACGCGGTTGTCCATCAGGCGTTACCCGCTACGTCGCAGGTTTATTGAGAGCTCCTGATGTCCTTTCTGTTAGGCCATTCTGAGCCAAAATTACTTTGTCAGGGCAGTGATTGGTCGATGCAAGTTTCATATTACGCTCACGTTTTGTTGGAACTAATTTTGCACTTTATCTGAGTCTTATTTTTGAGGTGGCAGATTTAAGATTCTATCTGCTAAGTATAGTCTTAATTAATTTAGAGTTGGAAGAGAGGAAGGTAGCTCTAAAGAAATATGAGTGACCCTGCGAACTTGTGTCGAGATAATACTGTATTCTGTGAGTAATTTTCATTTTTGCAGTGTACACTGTATTCTCAGTCACGATATAAAGTCATCAATATCCCCACCATTTTTTGCATCTCAAGATCAGTTAATCGAGTATGTAATGTAATTGATAAAAGTTCTGTTAGTATTAAACGTACTAACTTCATTCGTGGAGCCAACACGAAAAGGGCTATTGAATCGACGGACAGGAGGGACTCTGGGAAGCTACCTGCGACATTGGACCTGCCTCGAGACAGAGAGGCGTGTCTCGGGAGCGTGTACGCGTGACTTCGATTGATCGCGGTCAAATACGCGTCCTGTGCACATTGAGCGCCGATAGTGTTGCACAGATCGCGTTCGTGTCCGTGCGCCTCGTTTCGGAATTGGTAATCGGGCATCGGTCCTCCCTCGCGTCCAAATGCACTACGTAGAGAACGTTAGCTTCATTTTCACTAGACTCGCATATTCATAGTGCACTCGTTGCCATTTCTAAACGCGTTCACACCACTGAGCCCTCTGGAGTAAGCGTTGAATTTTTCTGGCTAACAGGAGAGAACAAATATTGCAGAACACTGTGTATTATTTTTAGTAATCATGCTGCCAGGGCTGACGGCTTCCGAGTCGACTTCCGTTCCTTGCTATATAATATTCTGAAGAACTTACATCCCAGCATTTCGTTGTTTCAGTATTCTGATGTCTCTGGGGTTCAAATATTGCGATATTGTAATACCTTGTATGCTTTAATACATTCAGGGTGGCGTGACCCTAAAGTGGGTCATTGGATGATATAATATACTGTTGGGAGTAGATGAATATTATGATACACGTGAAATGCTTTTCAATTTTCCTCTAAAAGCTTTGAAATTTTCATTTTTGACAAGCTGTACTTTATATTCAGTAGATAGTTATGCAAGCAGATATTTTTTATTTCACTCTTCTCAAGAATTCTATTTATTTAGACAGTTTCCTCGTAAACATACAATTCATAAAACAAGAAAAATAAGTAAAAATAACAAGAACGTTCCAACAACTTCACCGCCACCCTATATGCGTTAACGCTCCAAGCTCCAACATTCTAAACACTTCATACCCAAGAGATTCTTCATTCATATTTCCTTAATCCCTAAACACACGAGAAAGGCAGGCCCCTCAGCCTCGTCTTAGTGAAGTTCGAGGACACGCAGCTAAGTTAATCCCAAGAACTTCGCTAATGCGACTTAGCAATTACACGGCTGGTCGTGTCTCTGTCGTTTGGGCGGTAGTTTATTTTGATGTTGCGGTGCACGACAGCTGGTAGCAGAACTGCCAGGAGCAATGTTGCTTTTGATGTTCTTTTGAGGTTCGTACGCTTACTTTCCGCTCGTTTCCCGTAGCTTCTGCATTCTACGTGCCCCGCTAGTAGACGAAAGCTGATACGGTAAAGGAAATAGACACGCCAGTGTTTCCGGATTATGTCGGATAATCTAACCTCGGCAATGCTACGTCAGAAACAAGCACTCACCTTCATGCGGTTCAGCGTTGCTCCAACATGGCCGCAATATTCTGAAACGCCTTTAAAGTCTGGACACCAAAATAGCTTTCCAAATCGTCTGTCCAGAATTAGAATGAAATTACGATCGATCGAACGTAAGGAATTATGAGAAGTCGCTTGGAGGTCGACTCCTCAGAATCGCTACAGATAAGAGGGAGTAGTTGATTTATTGCTTTGACATCCGCGGCAGGAAAAAGACTCTCAGGGAGCTGCTTTGGAATTCAAATCGAGACCTATTCCATCGCGAGGACGTTATCCATCGCCAAGCTCTATCCCCGTGTCTCTTGACATCCCTGGATCCTTTGACTTCCCTGTAATCATTTCTGAAGGAAACGTTCTTGATATCGCCTCACTAAAGCATCGTAATCTTCGAGAAAAAGTTGTGTACTCGTTCTTCCATCGTACACGTTCTTCTGCTTCATCCTCGACACGAAACGTTCATGGTGCTCTCCCTGTCAGCTTCCTGGCACATCTTAATCGATCCCAAAGCGTGCTGGAACAGCATTCCCAGGTGTCCAAGGTATTTGAGAAACGCTGGGCTCGTTGAATTTGACCGGGGCTGGGTAGAGATCGATCCATGCCTCCATTGCGGGGAGGAAGAACTTGTATGTATATTTTTGGATATTTAGGGAAATACCATGGAGCGGAAAATCGCTGGATCCCACGTGTATTCCCCTTGCTTTGACTCTTACGTATTTCGCTGAATCAAAGTCACCGATTTCCTACCCATATTACATATTCTAAGAACTCTCTCCAGTAGAACGAAAAGCGAATATTTATTCCCTATCACGTACTCCCATTTTTCAACTCAAGGAAATTGCTTCACAGAGTAGAACGACGCACTGTATTTTTCATTTGCCTTCTCTCATATTTTAATTAGTTCCTGCCGAAGCATAATCACAGTTTCATTACGACCGCCCCATCACAGGTAGTTTGATTCGTAATGTCTCGACGGGAGCATTAAGACTCCATTATTGGACTGTCAAGCTCGATCTCGAGTTTAATCAATACTCAGCGCGGAGGTTGTGGAGGCAATCGAGGGGAATAAAATTATAACCCAATGTGGCAAACAATATATAATCAATCCTACGCAGGAGCCGAGGTTATTGTTTCTCATCGAGTCATCGATCGAAGGTGTCCTATCGCAGTCGAAGTTCTCGAGTCCAACGAAAAAATAATAAGCAACCCTTCATTGGCGCAGTCAGCTCACGGCCCTCCGTTTTAACATTTTAATGGAAAAATTAATTTTCCTCGGCCTGAAGGGTAGATAGCTCGCTCCTTAGACGCCCCTTGGTCTTCGTATCTGCATACCGACCGACGAAAGTTTTTCAATTTCCATGAAAGCCAACTGGCGAATCAAAACGCGTTGTTCGGCGCTGCCAGCGATCGCGGGAAACCGTTCTCATTATGTTCGACGATATTTAATTACCGCTCCCCATCGAATGACCCGTTTCTTCGTCTTCCTCCAGCCCCTTTTGAAAGGGGGAGGATACCGAGGTGTTATATCGAGCAGCAGCGGGTCGGGTCACTTTTCATGAAAGCGTCGAACGGCAACGAAGGCGGCCAAAGTTTGGCACGAAGTTGGCGACGCTTCTTCGCCGCCCTCCGCTTTATTTTCCCCTCCTGGAGGAAAGTTCCCTTTGAAAGAGCCTCGCCTGCACCCTCCGTCCCAGGATTCGGTCCCTCGTTAACTTCGGATGTCCTCATTTACGCCTAATCGACTCGAATCGTCAGCCCCCGCTAAATTATCGAACTTAACACATGGCGAGGCAGGGCAGAGCCGCGGCGGTGGTGTTAACGCGTGTGAAACACGTTTTCAGGGCAAGCACCGAGTCGAGAATTTGTTATCACTGCCGTCGGGATTTCGTGGCGAGACTATTCCGCTCGATTGAGGGTCTGCTCGGACGAGACGCTTTCGATGCCGCGCGGCGTTCGCGCATTTTTCACCTGTTTCTGTGTTCGACTGAAGCGCTATCGTCTCTGTCGAGTGACTGTGCCTGAACGACCATTCGCCACTTGGTTTCGTTTGACAGAGCCTGCAGTCGATCGTGCGAGTGCGACACGCTTTGCGAAAGTGCGGATAAATCTGTGGTCGGTGGAAGAAATATAAAATCGTAGAAGTAATATAATAATATTCGAGTGCAAATTTGGTAAAATCTTTTATATCTGAGTTGAGATAAAAGAAGAATCACTTACCTCACATTAAAACTGACGATTTTTGCAATCTCTAAGGATCCCATATTTTTTTGAGAAGTTATACAGCTTCTTTCTAAGATTCTATTAAAGTAACAGAACGTTCGGATACTAAAATGTTTGAATAGGTAATGAAATCTCCGGCAGGTATAACTTTACTGTCCTAGATAAGAAATTAGAACATGAAACTGCCTTCTAGATTACTCAATTTGATCCAAATCAAGATGCATGAATGACATAATATTAAAAGTAATGTCATCTCATTAAATCGATCCAGAACACGCCATCAAGGAGTTTTAGTATGCATTACGGCTCTAAATAGACAAAAGCGAGCAAAAATTTAAACCTTGATACAGTCTAATAAGAGTCGGCGATAAGCATCTTTAGTGGCGTGTTCTCTCAAGAATACCACTTTACACACCCCGCGAATGTGTCCCAAGCAGCTTGGCATATTTCTTCCTCCCACGCAGCTTTTCTGTCGGAAGTTCAACGCGAGATTAAGTCACCAAGGTAGTTGCGGCAAATGGGATCGCTCGACGTGAACTCTCTGTCGACATCAACGAGCAGTAGGAGGGAAGGTAACAGAAACCACCATGGCCACCGAGTTTTCACTCAATCAGACCAGAGCATACTTGATTAAACTTGGAGCGCTTTCGAACGAAGTAGCGTAGCTTCCAGCTTCGAAGTTACCTTTCCCCTTCTGAACTTTACCCTTACCCTAAAGCGATCGAAGGGCTGGGGGGATTTCGGGCAATCCCGTTTTACGTCGACTACGAGGCCATCGTTCCCTCGTACGCTCGATTTTTAGAACGATTCGAGGCGGATTACTGCTACTCCACCCGACCAGGTTAATGGCAAACTAATTCTTTCGGTCGAGGTAACGCGATCTCGGGGACACCTAACGTTGCCACCCTGTAAAACCCTATAAATAACGAAATCTTTGGGGGAGAAGTTGCTTGGATCGATTGGGTCAATTCAAGGGCTTTTATGGAGCAATTAATTAGCTTCTTTTCAATAATATTCTTTTGGAAATGGGAATAAAGTAAAATAAGTAGGATTAAAAATTGATTGGATTACAGAATCTTTTATGAGGATTGATATTATATTGTAATTAATAAATCATTGTAATTATGAAAGTAGTCTGAGTCAAAAATCTGAAAAAATTCATTTCAATTTGAGAGTGATAGATGTACTTTCAATCTCAATACATTTATCTTCTCTTAATTCGTGCTTCAGATCGATACAATACTCCTGAAAATCTCATTGTCACATTCAGGACAGATCACTTTAATTAGAATCGACGTGCTCGATAATTCAGAGGCCCTAATGCCACAGTGTCCCCTTATAATTCATATCGACTACTATATCACACCTAATCACCCTCAAATGACCCAGAACACGGTCCAAACAATTTCCCTCTCTTTACGAGTGATAATAGTGTAGCATCGTCAGCCAGACAAACGTGAAATCGATGCAAACGTTCTGGATCCTCGGGCAAAGGTATCAGTAACCGTTTCGAAGCGAGAGCGGAAAGTCGAGCCACTCCGCGTCGTCCACCAGAATTGCGTACCGTAAATTTCTCGACTACCCTACCGACCAGCGATGCACAAAACCCCTCTAAGCGTCTGTCGTTGTCTTTTGCTGGAAAGACGTGTGGCATGAGCACAACACGCAGAAGATGGTGGCAGGGGACAACACGGTCGCGCTGATATCGCCTCTAAAACCGGCGACATCCTACCACTTTCGGGTGCTTGCGGAAAATCACCTTGGAACATCAGCGCCAAGCGACATCCTTCATGTCAGTATCAAACATATCAGCATGCCTCAAAAAAAAAGAAAAAAAGAACGAGTTCAATCTTATCATTTATGTCGCGTTTGATCATCGTTTAATATTATTCATGAAGACTGGACCGTCTCTTTACTCATCTATTATTCTATCCTCCTCTCCCTGGCTCCTGTGTCGCGTCGAAAACCACTGCACAGACCCAGACAGACGGCGAGATACCCAGTGGACCCCCCAGGCACGTCATCGCCGAGCCTTTAGGACCGCAGCAAGTGAAGGTCACCTGGCAACCACCGGATAGATCCCTGTGGAATGGAGAACTTCTGGGATACACCATCAGCTACGCCAATCTCGGGTATCGTTATCCGTTTACAGCTGTTTAGAGTAGTTCTCAGTCCAATCGTGAGCCTCGAACCCGCCAAGGAAGCTCTGCTTGTAGAGAGGGCTCGAATCTTCGATTATCAAACCGATTGTTGACAATGGACCAGTCGGTCAGAGCCGACGATCGGCGCGCGCTTCCGCTAGCGGGAAATGCGGGTAATCGTCGCCCTTTTTGTTCTCGAGCTCTCGAAACCGATATTTCTCGAACGAGATCTTTTTTTTTTCTTGCTTCGCCGCGTGGAAACTCACCTCGCTGAGGAGCTCGCCGAGGAAATTTAATATTCGATTGAAAGCGCGTCGGGACGAGTTCCAATTAGTTTTCTTTCTCAGTTTTCAACTGCGCGCTTCTCGTCGGAACAATCGGATTCTTCCGAGTCGCGAATTCCCGGGATTCTGGATTCTTTTCTTCTGCTTCATCTTGTCGATTACAGTTCGCGAAGAATCACGGAAACGCGCTGGGAGGCCGCGTCGATTGGGTCGTCCGGGCGCGAGCTCCCTAAACGTTCCTTTTCGTCGACGAGAGTTTCATGCCGTCGAGGCGTGGCGAGGGGCGGCGAAGGGAGGGGCCAGGGTATCGGGGAAAGTTCAGGGAATCAGAAGACCATTTTTCGCTCCAGTTTCTCTGGGATGGCTTTAAGTATCGCCGAGTCCCGCGCGTTCCTTCTCGCGCTTTATCTTTCCGCTTCGAGGAACATCGACCATGGCTTTATTTCAGAGGGAATGATCAATCGGTGAACATCACGAGAGTGGGAATCACCGGGAACGGAGACGGTTCGTACGATTATAGGCTAACTGGCCTACGGAAGTACACCCAGTACAGCGTCGTCGTGAAGGCGTTCAATAATAAAGGCGACGGACCAGGATCTGACCCTGTCACTGTGCAGACACTCGAGGATGGTGAGCATGAAGGAATTATTTTTTTTCCTCTCTTGCATGAGACTTTTTAGAGCTTAGAATTTTGTTATTTTAAGTTGGGAGGTGCTGGAGGTCTGAGTTGTGAGCACAGGGTGGGGTAAAAGCTTTGAAGTATATAGGGAAATTATTTGAGAAACTGGTGGCCCTCAGTTGGGGCTACGTTACGTTACAATTAGAAGGAAAATATGGCGAAGGCATTACATCTTGATAGTATGTAGAGATAACTTGCAGAACTTCAATCGTTCTGAGAAAGAAACTTCAATATCACTTCAGTAGAACATTTTTCTGAACTTTCAGTATTAACAGAAATTTTCAGACACTCCTTTGGAAGATTGTCGTACATTCTTGCTCATAAAAGTCTCCAAAATGAATTATCGTACGAATAAGTTTTCCTTATAACGTTGTATTGTAATAAAACTGCGTTGGAAGAGTATTTCATAAGGTAAGGGTCATTAACCCAATCCCACATCTCTTCTAAATAACCTGTTGTTCCGACTCGCCTCGACAGGCATTATCGCGATGAGGTTAAAACGCATGGCGCCCCATTTCAAACAATTAAGTTCTTCCTCTACCTCAGCGCGCATCTCCCGTAATTACTTTCATCTTGGAAGATGTCCCCTTTGGTACTAAAAGGCGCCCACATGACCTCTACACCTCAGAACGATGAAAATATTTCAAGAGTGCAATGCTGGTGTCCCATCCTGTACACATTAGAGGAAACAAGCGCCTCGATGCGCGTCGCTAAACGCAAATATTTCTTCCTTAAACCCTTCTCTAATTCCACCTATCGTCCCCGTCACGTTAATCCCTCGAAAACAATGAGTCCACCTTGAAAATACTTTTACCCGGGGACTTCTGCTTGCGTCCTCTTACCCAGATCTCAAAAGAGAGTGCATTTGCACGGCGTTGCTCTCGACGATGCCGGAAATGCTACCGACCGCGTTCCATTTTCCATCTTGTTTCACCGACTATGGAGAACCCCAGACAACGATCCATCGAACGAGCTTCTTCGGGCGAGGTCTGTTCCGAGCGCAAGCAATGAGGAAAGTGGATCGCTTTGGGGTTCCTGGAGCACGTTGCGATGCATGTGCAAATGAGCCATTGATCGGATGGACAAGAGCTTCCTCTAGCAGATCTCTTATCCAACATTTTTAGATACTTCTTAGTAATTCTTTTTTTTTCTAAATTTAACTTCAACACTCATGTCAATACCCAGGTAGCCTTTTTCCTACGCTTTTCAAGTGGCGACAATTTTGGGTATTAACATAAGGTTAAAACAGAAATGTAATAAGAGATTGTGACTACTTTAGCATTTATCTGTTTTTACTAAATTACAACATAAAAACTATTACTAATATTATCTTCAAAATACCGTATTTAAAGACTTTAAAGTAACCCAGCACAAAAAATGAAAGAGTGAAACCCTGAATCCACTCCTCACGGCACATTACTATTTACCTACTACACCACACCTCAACAATTGCTTGGAAATCAAACACCAGAAGTCCCCAACAGCACCAATCCCCAGTACCTCAGCTCCCAGCATCCCGGGGAATCCCATTTTCCCCAGGATCCCCTAACATTCTACGTCGTCGTTCGCAGACAGCCTTCCTCTCACGAAGATTTCCCGTTCCCTCCATCCAGAACGTAGAACCACGGTCTCCAGCATGCGAGGAGGCGAGGTTCATCGAATTTACGATACGATCTGATGCAGTTCCAAGCGCCCCGCCGCAGAACGTGGCCTGCGCGGCGCTGACCGGCCAGAACATCCAAGTGACCTGGAAACCACCGCCTTCGGACAAAGTTCACGGGATCGTGCAGGGCTACAAGTTGCTGTACGAGGCGGCGAGCGCTGTCCTGGAGCAGCAGGCGGGCCGTGAGACGAAGATCAGCCATGCGTTGAGCACGGTGCTGCATGGACTGAGTCCATACACTAATTACACAGTGCAGGTGCTCGCGTACACTAGAGCGGGGGAGGGAGTCACCAGCAGCCCTGTGTCCTGCACCACCGAAGAAACTGGTAAATCATTTCGACGATGTGTAGTTTTGTCCACGACAGACGAGCAGGGACTGGCAAACGGAAGTAAATTTGCCAGCGAGGATACGGTCGAAGGCAGAGGGCAGAGAGTTAGTCGGGTAGTTTAATCGGTGCTTTATGGCGCGCCGTGCTGTTGATGTTTCGATAGGTCAATACGTTCCATCCTGGAGCTGCTCTCAGTTTCGGTGGGAAATATCGCTGCGGTCTTGGTCGTGGGCCTTGTGTCGTGGGGGGATCGCTGGGCTATTGGAATTTTAATGGGTCGTGGATAATAATGGGTGCACAAGTGGGGTACTATGTCTAGTGGGTGTAGAAAGTATGAGAATATGGTAAATCAGAGGAGTTTAATTTAAAAGCGAAGGTACGTAGTTTAACGTATCAGTGTCTCGAGTTGGGAACTATTAATTAAAGTTCGCGATTGAATTTAATATAGAGAAAGAAAGGAAGTTAATAACGAATGATACTGTGTGGTTTGTTATAACAAAATAACGAACATAGCCCGCAGCTTCGCTTGAGCATAGGGGATGTTTTTGATGGGGAAGTGACCCAGTTTATACCTTGAATTGAACTGACGGGTCTAGTCTGCGTATGCTCCATGCGCTGAGCTGAACTTTGACTAGGCTCGTCAGCAGAATTGCTATTCTGGAACGTTAATATGGGAACTGTTGAAATAGCTTCCTAATTTAGCTTCAAACATGAAAAGGGGGACACGAGATTAGATATCTGAAGTATTCATATTTGCTATAAATCCCAAAGTCAGGGATTAATGGTCCAAGAATTTAAGAAACACGTAATAAGCTCCAAAAATCGCCCATAGTTAAAAGCTCTCTAGGGAACAGGGTAAAGAGTGAATATTTACGTTTTCGTAATAGGAAAATGAGCTTTCGTTAAAACGTACCCGCGCAGCTGCTTTAAATTTCATTCCAGAGGGGAGTGGACTACCTGCAGCCGAATTTCCCAGAATCGGCCACTGTTGGTTAACGAGTGAAACAGGGGTAAAAGAGAGTCAATGACAGAAACTTTAATGCGCTTTGAAGTAACGTTTTCAGTCTGGTTCGGGGGAACTCTGTTGCAGCTGGTTTTCCATTAAACGCAACTGTACGATGAAACGCGACACGGCGCTCGGCGTCCGATGAAATTCCGCTGAAATGGCTCACGAATAATTATATCGTTATCGCGGAATTTATAATATAACGGGAATCCACGCGCGCCGTGTCGCTCTTGCGGCGGTAACCAAAATTTTGTGTACCTCGAAGAAAACACTTGTTCCCGAGAGTTTGTCAACTGTAGACTCTCTACCCCATCCGTGTCGCCCACTCGTCACATCGTGCATTATTTGTTGCCCTTTGTACTCAAATTCGACAAGCGTTATTTCATTCAGCTTTGTGTACGCTATGGTATTGGTCATTACAATAGAATATGCTATTTCCTTCGTCATTCAGCCTCTGACACGTGCAGCTATTCAGAAACGGAGCTATTCAGCAACTATTCATCTCATTTGATTCTAAACCAGTAAAGAAATAAGTAAGGAAATACGACCTGTATATGGGAGACCTAAAAATTCAACAAAAACCAATATCGATTAGTTTGGCTATCGATGGGTTCATATAAAATTTATTTTCAAAGTAGTAAATCGAAAATAGAAGCACGATCTTCATAATCCGCGCGTAATATCCTCCAGTGTCAGCGAAAAGCTATGGCCTCGACGAAGATTCAGCTTCCCTACTCCTACTAAACTCCCAGCAATTTCCGAAATTTCGCGAACAATGGAGGAACTTCCGGCAGGGTACGAGTTAGAGGCTCGAAATCGGTGCTCCCTTCGCGGCGATCGATTATATCGAACAGAGCAGCGTTTCCGTGTAATCTGGTTCGTTTTTCCTCGACTTCCGGGGTTGGCTGTCGTGACGATGGTGTTCTGCTCGCAGTGCCAGACGCGCCAGAACGTGTGAAGGCCGTAACCAGCAACGAGGACGCGGTGGTGATATCCTGGCTCCCGCCGCGGCGGCCAAACGGCATCCTCACCAAGTACACCGTTTATATTCGCGTGTTGGACCAGGGCCAGGAGGTGAAGATCACCAAAAGCTCGCTGCCCGCGCATAAACTGCACCACGAAGCGACGGGCTTGAAGCTTCGCGAGTCTTATGAAGCCTGGGTCACGGCTTCGACCAAAGTGGGGCAGGGACCTAGCACGCCAGTCATCAAACTTCAACTGAGCAATACTGGTGAGTCAATCAATGCTTCTGTGAAAACAGAATTATTTTATATTTGGAATAGGGTGTTTGGAGGTGCAACTATTCTCGTGATTCTAGTGGTTACAGTAGTATGAGTCAATCATAAATGGGGCGCTAATTACGGGAGTGGTCTAAGCAAAAGTTGTGGAGATTTTGAGTAGTTGGAAATTGCTCATTTTCGTTTTATGGGAATTGTTTTATGGGTGATATCTTTATCGTAAAGTTGAAGTAGAAGTTTGTGACGTGTGTATGACTTGGAGTGTTTTTATAATCACTGCACAAAGTAGAATAAAATTGTGTCGTATTAAACTTCGTCTTGGAGAGAGTTTGAAAGTTTACCATTTGGCAACCTGCTTCACTTTATATAGATAAGCTAACTTCTCGTCTCGAAGGAATTGATTCGAGTTCGGCCATTTATGCACGAGAATCGAGTCAGTAACTGCGCGGAAGTATTATGAAGTACTTGCGAGAGCCCCTGAAGGAATCGATTATTCCCTGCCTTTCTCGTTTTTTGTGTAATTTTTCGAGGGAAAGTCCGTCAATCTTCGAGGCTCGTTCAGTATGCGAGGGGCAATTAATCGATACCTCCTTCACGATTCTTTGAGTTGAAGTTCGAACTTTGGCGGAGAAATGAAGGACCACGATAATAAGAATCGAAGGAAACTTTCCGATTACCTTTCTTCGCAATTACGCATTTTAATCGGCCAGCCCGTGTACACTCCTGTTTCCATCAAAAGTATCGGCAAATGTCGGTAAGGATCGATGGTCCTCCCTTCTCGAGTAGCCAGAAAAATCCTCAGTAGTCGCTTAATGGCGAGGTTGTGGACTAGAGGGTTATAGCAGTAGTGAACTTTCAAAACTGAACTCAAACACGGTTCGTGGCTGGCTGAAGTTTAACGAAGAGCAACGATAACCGAGACTTTTAATTAGTTCCAGCAGCCATAATATCGTTCGGAGTGCCGCTGGTAGTACCGTGGAGGGTGGATGTCAATATGGCCTGTCTTGCTGTGGGTAATCCGCGGCCAACAGTGGAATGGCGACGGGGGGACATTAAACTGCATCAAAAGTAAGTAGTGAGAGGGGTACTAGACTTTTTTTCATTTCTGATCGTGAATTTTTTCCACGGCAGTTCAGACATCGGGCCAGACAATGCGCTGACGCTGAGGAATGTGCAAAGGACTCACGAAGGCAACTACTCCTGTCACGTTAAGAACGCTCTTGGATCGGATGAGATCGTCTATACCCTGCAAGTTCAAGGTACATATATATAGTAACTCGGAGATTTGTTAGAAAATACTGTTGATCTATTGGGTTCTTATGGCGATTGGTGACACCACTAGAACTGTTTTATTAGAATCCCAGTGTCGTTTGAATCGGTTCATCGATGTTTTGCCTTTGAGTGCAGTTCTACTGAAACATGATTCCGGGAATCATGTTGCAGTGAATCGAATAGAGAAAATCAATAAATAACATGTATGTAGATAGCGATCCCTTTGACAAACTAGCTTCAGAGTCTGCTTTTGTATATAAAATCGCTCGCTACTTTACTATTGACTGTATCATGCTATCTACACCAGTCACGTTCTATAGACCATTTATAAATTTTCTGAATTTCCTTAAATCTTTACAATTTTTAACCCTTCTCTAAAAATACAAAAACATGTAGAACACTTTATCACTTCCCCTGTATCTCAACACGTTGCAGTATTCCCTGTGCAATAGAAACATTATTATCAGAGGTACAAGATTTCTCTGGAAACACCGGCAGTGCAAATTCTACACGTAGCGCAAGTTTACCTCCTTCCCCCCATTTCGAGGTAATTTCAAAAGTTTTCTCCTCCAGCTGGGAACACTTCCTGAACACCGATCGATTCTCGCGCTTCAGGGTTCATAGCTCGCGTTTCGCGAGGCGGTTATCGTTTGCAACGAGAGACAGATAGCAGCGTGACGATAACCACCATGTCGCGGCAGATACATCGAGTCGACGACCCACGTTTTCGAACGCAACGCTTCAATATTCCGCGAGAACTTTTCTACGTCTGCTGGCAATATCGCGTATATCGTCGCGAAAATGACAGCGGAAAAAGCTCGTCACGAGGTTGGTTCGTTAAAAGTTAAACTGAAACTATTTCCCCCGTCGCTTGGGCCCGTTATCCCCGCTCTTCTACCTCGAATAATTTAAGCCTCTACGTAAGGAATGCCTATGAACATGTTAGAGAGGAGATACTTCGTTATCTGGGAATGTCACGCTCGTTCTCGTGGACGAACGACCGTGGACGCCTCTGCTGCATCGATGCAATTTCTCGGTGGCCCGAATGCGCCCAGCTATATGTGACTGCAGCTTCTACCAACTTTGAGAAAAATGCACGGAATATATTTCGCGAGACACACTCTTGGTTCGCCTTTTGGATGCCTCGATTTTACGAATTGCGGTATTCAGCTTCGAGGATGCATGGAGGCAGCCTCATGAGGGATTTTGATATATATATATATATATATGACTATCAGTTTTTTGAGATCTTGTTGAGAGGAATTTAATTTAATATTTAAAGGAGGGTACTAAGAGATACTAGAAAGTGTTAAATATAAAAAAAATTGGACTTGCACCAAAGGCTGACAAAAAGTCTTAAGTGTACGAGGAACTCAAACTTCATAAACCGCACCTTGTGCCCTCATCATCCACAAAAGAGACACCCATTATCTCCCGCAGGATCCCTTATTTATACCTCCTCCATCCATTGTCTCGTTTGATCAATCGCCAAGCAGACGTTTCCAAACACTCAGGCTGCAGCTCTAATCGACAAACTTTGTTTAGTGCCGCCAACCCCGCCGACTTTACTGGCGACAGGCACCACGACCGACGCGGTGCAGTTGCAATGGAAGCAGGGCGACAATGGGGGCGCCCCCATAAAGGGATTCTTGTTGGCTTATCGTCGAGAGTTCTCCGAGTGGGAGGAGGTGATGCTGGATCGCAAGGCAAATACACATCTGCTGGAAGGGTTGCAGTGTGGTACCAGGTACCAGTTCACCTTAGCTGCCTTCAACAGGATCGGTAGCGGAAGCGCCAGCAAAATCGAGACTGCGAAGACGAACGGAACCAAGCCTGTGCCACCCTCGAAGCACCAGTTGCTTAGGGTGAATCAGACGTTCGTCACTTTGGAGCTGGCTTCTTGGCAGGATGGTGGCTGCCCATTGATGTACTTCGTGGTGGAATATAGGAGACTTCCTGGCGATTGGCTTCTGGGTAAGTTTGATAAATATTTTGTAACTGTTTAAGCAAGGTGTTACATGTAAAAGATTTTTAATTTGTTTTTTAATTACGTGGGGGTCTTCTACCAGAAGAATACCAGAAAACTTAGAGTGACTTCATAATTCTTATAAAAGTTATATACATTATACGTCAAAGTATTCTTAACTTCAAGACAAATGGGTTCAGAGGGACTGTAAGGGCTCGAAAGGTAAATCACGAACTTCTACGAGAATTCAAATTTCTCATGACTGGGGTTACCTTTAGATTTGCAAAGTTTCTATCGAGTTTTCTGATTGAAAATATTCTAAATCGCAACCCATTCACTTCAATTTCCTTGCAGTGTCGAACAACGTGCCGCCACAGTCGAGATTCCCCATCGTGAACCTGGAAAGCGGCACAAAGTACGAGCTCCGTGTAACGGCTTATAACAACGCGGGCTCCACGCAGGCCGAGTACCTGTTCAGCACGTTGTCGCCGACTGGTAGTAATCGGATTCACGACGAGCATCCACCGGAAACGGAGGAAACCTCCCTGTTCTTCGACGCGCACGTGCTGGCACCGAGTGTGATCTCGCTTCTGGCTGTATTTCTGGCGGTGGCTGGCGTCTGCTTTTGCCTGAAGACACGTAAGTCCCGACCTAGTTTCTCGAAAGGGGCCATAGCCAGCCGTGTTTCTTATTCGACGCGCGAATCTCGCAATCGTCGTGTTCGTTCGTCGACATTATATTAACCCTTGAACGTGCGTCGAATAGAATCGTTCGACGGGATATACTGAGGTCTCGTTGCAAGCAGAATTGCTGAATTTCGACTAGCAGTAGATAATTAAACTTTGACTAGTTTCGTAGCACGAATTTACTAGGATTCCAGAAAGTTTACCAGTCGAAATTCATTGACTAGGGGTCGGTGAGAACTCACTTGCTGAAATCCTGAAGATTTTTAATAAAAACGTGGGATGAGGTCACAGAATAAAAATTAATATTATAAGCTTAGAAAGTAATGTGAACTATTTAATCGAAAAAGTGAAGCTTCTACGAAAATATCCTACATTTTTATTAACGTCTCGTATTATACAATCACAAAATCACTCTCCATTTCCCTCCCTTTAAAGAAACATATGTTCCCTTTCCCCGTAAGCTGCTTAAAGTTACCAGTTATGTCGTTCGAAAGTCGATAAGCCCTTTCTAATCCAACCACCGTATGGACCCCGAGCAAGGGCATCAATCGAAGTCGATTCGAAACTAGTTAGATCGAACTGAGGAATACCACAGCGATCAGAGTTCGAAAGTCGGCGGAATCGATCGTTGAAGCTGCGAGCAATGAATGTTCACGGGTCATCGGTCACGGTGGGTGAAACTCGCCGAGACGAAGTCGCTCGATCGAACCCCGCGAATCGACGTGCCACCATTCCAGGAGCTAGAGATAGAATTTCTCGGCGGTACCGACAATTTGCATTAAGCTGAGAGGGCGTGCTGGCGCCGTGCTCGTGCTACTCGTCGTTATTGAGTAGCTAAACATCGCAGGATTGTACTCCAATTACGACACTCTACCTTTGAGGGGTGGCGAACCACGAGGTATCGACCCTTAACAGACGTCGGTTGATTCTTGATTTTCCTTCTCACCCTGCTCGACCCTCACCCCGTCCCTCTTCTTTCTCGTCGGTGCGTGCGTTTTCACTCGATTGCGCTCTTATAGTTTCTAATGTCAATACAAAATCGATTTGCCTTATTCAAGAGGCATGATTAATTAATTGGTTCGTGGCATATTTGAGTGGCTCTCTTGGAAAATTTATTTTCCGAGACGTGATGCAATGGATAAGTGCTGGGGAAGAACGTAGTGGAATTCTTTCGTATATTTTGTAAGAAAGTAGATTCAGAAGGTCTCGTAATTCAATATAAATACCTGTTAAATTGTAGAAGGTATTATTTCGTTTCTGGAATTAAGCTTCTCTTGCTCTAAGCCATAGCAGTAGCTGACTGACGGAGACCTTTGTTCGTAATTCCTGTAACAGATTGTCAAAGGCAAGCTACGCGTTGAAATTCTCACCGATACCGCAATCTAGGGGCTTGTCAGGTCTGGAACGTATAGAAAGCGGTCTCAATGACGTGAAGGGCTTTCTAAGGCTGTCCTTGCAATGTGCTGGGAGAAACGTTAATGCGCGTAGTAGGAATAGAGTGGTCCATTAGACCTTATTAAATGGAAGAATCGAAGATTTTATTTACACAAAATACAAGGTGTTCGACGACAGATGTCTAAATTGAGACGAAAATGCAGAAAGAAGAAATTACACGTGAAGCCACGTTTCTGCGTTATTAGATGGTAAAGATACGTCTAAGATGCTCGTGAAGTATGTCTGACTAAGTACATTCGACTGGCTCATTCTACTGACGTCGCTGCGCCTGACTCGACTACTGCACGCCAGCAGTGGAATAATTCAGTAGAATATATCCAGTCAGACATACTTCGCTCACATTTTAGGTGCTTCTTTAACAACTAATAATTTAAAAAAGCAGCCTCAAGGCTTAAAAATGGAGTATAAGCAATGTGACCTTTTACTTGCAATTGCCAGAAAACATCAGTGTTCAGAAATTGAAGAGATCGTCTGTCGATGATTGTAGACGCAGAACGGTCCGGGCGAGCGAACGATCCGAATTCGCAAACGCAGGCTGCCCTGGAGAACAAGCACAATATGGAGCAGAGGGAACAGTACTACGCGACCGTGAGGAAACCAGGCCAGCAGTCGCCTTGTCGCGAGGTGAGCGCGCTGGAAAGAATTCCCGAATATTCAGAAGACATTTATCCGTACGCCACCTTCAATCTGCCCGAGCAGGAAAACCTCTCGGCGAACCCGATGCGACAAGCGTTCTACTACGAACGCAGCGAAACGATGCTGCAAGGCAATCAGGTATGCTGTCAAAGATACCAACCACTTTCCTCGAGTGACTTCCACGTATACTACCACTCAAAAATATTTATGCAAAGATTTAATAGTTATTGTACATATAATTCTATATAGTATCTACAAAGACAGATATATTTTCAATTGTGCTTTCATCATATTCACTAGAATAGCGAGGGGGAAAATATTTTTGAGGGTGACGTGCATGCCTCGTAAATGTCCTGCGCTATATGCGTGTTCTTCTGATGCTTCCTGCAACTTTAATGTGGAAATGTTGCAGTGCGATATAGACCAATATACAAAGGTACGAGGCAGAGCACGTCGCAAGTCAAAGTCGTTCAAGTCGGAGTCGGAGGAATATGACACTCTGGGCTCGGACAGCGACACGGAGGTCGGTACCAGCAGTCGGACCGAGTCCTCGAACCACCTAGATGACTCTGGACCAGCGTCCATAATGACGAGGTCACCAGGGCCGAACTCGATCGGGCAGAGAGAGCAACGACTAGCCCTGGTCCCGAGGCCGGTTCATCATAGTAAGTTAGTATTCGATTTTCTGTGTCGACGCCGGCAACCGCCTTTAACAGCATCCAGCCGCCACTAACCACTCACCTTTCTTGCATCAACACGTCTCGCGTGCACCTTCCAGATGTGCTGTACCACACGCACGAATCAAGTACATCAACGGAGCCGTCACCAATTTCTGAGAGGAAGACCTTCCCGAGGCTCGAAAAGCAAAGGTAAGGAAATCAAATCCTGCCTCCTCTTATTATAGTTTTGTGCAGATAGGAATTGCTTATAGATTTCCTTTGATGTCGTAGAGTCTCTAGTACTTTGATACTTTGTTCGATAGAGAATAGATAAGTACAACTGGAGGTGGATCTCGAAGCTTGGATAAAGTCTTAGTTAATAGAGACCACTGCTTCTCAGATGGTATATTTGATCAATAGAACTAGATCAAAACTATAATATATAACCTGTATCCGAGCACTAGAATTGTGTGATGAAAGTTCCCAAGTTTACACTACCTGCACCGTATGTAGAACTCTGTACTACTTTGTTAACACATTGCGGTTCCTGCATGGATCTCGGCCATTGCGGTTTGGCAGCGACGAATTAATCAGCATACGAGTACATCTCTGCTTGAACGTATCTACTGTCTTCAAAAGTATAACCGCAGCGATGATAGCGTTGAATTACTCATGATCCCGATTCGACTGTGACACTACTACTCAACGTGGACCGTGTACCGCAATCTGTTACGTATTTTGTCGACCCAACTCACCTATTGTGCATTATTCAGAAGATGCGTCGACTAATGGAAAGCTGAACCAATTTTTCATGATACAATCTCCCTCCTTATGGTCCACTGTTTCCTAGGGACTCGTCACTAATTTCTGAACAAATCTACATGAAGCCTCGAACTCTTCCTGTTCCTCTGCAATCCCCTAGACGTCTGAGCAACGCGCAATAGCAGTACTTCCTTCCATTTCAATTGATCACGTTCTGACAGAATTCAGAAGCGGAAGAGGAAAGGCGACGGATATTGATGGATGTTGCGTTGGGAAACTTGCAGGAATCAAGGAGCAACGGCCGACATGGGGCTCGACGGTCGCGTACCAGGCATCCTTCGACCCGTGATGAAGCTCTCGGAGTCCGGGATGCATTCATACTCGAGGGGAGGATCGCCGAGCCATCCAACGAGGCCTGGCTCCTGCGACAGGCTGGGAAAAGAGCCGAGCCCGAGGAAGTCCGTGGAATCGCTGTGCCTGCTAGAGGAGCCTGGATCATCCAGGATGACGAGGCGGGAGGAGGACTGGGGCAGCGAGCTGTCTACGTTGGAACTGAAGCCTCCGACAGGTTTCACGGACGCGCACGAGACCAGCGAGGCAGAGTGCGACATCGACATGAAGCTGAAGCTCCACAGAAGGAGGACGGGTTTTCCGTCTAACTCGCTCTCCAAATCACCTAAAGACTTCACTATCACTGTCTAAGTGTTTAATCAAAGTATTCGAACGCTCTCGAACGAATGGAAAAAAAAAACAGCGAAAGGTATAATTAAGGGCAAACACAACCAAAGGATACACGCGTATCGCACACACACTGACACGGACACACGAGCGTACACACACGTATGAAAAGAAATATAAAGCTGCCAAGCATGAGTGTTAATTCAAAAATGAAAAAAGAACACAAAAGAGAAAACTTCCTCGCCGTTGAGATTGTCGGGATCACCCAACGCTTCTCTGTGGATGGATGACTGTCTTTCCGTGTAACTACCGTCGACGATCCATTTACAATAAAGAGGTATTTTTGTAAAAAAATTATGAAAAAATCCCTAAACGAACTTGTATTTCTTTATTCATCCTGCCCTTTGAATTATTTTATTTTTAATGTTTTGTTTTTTTTTTGGTATTGCATTTGTTATAGACACTCGAGATTCTCAAGAACATTGATAGAAAACGTTTCTAGATAATGCGGAACGAAGAGAAGGAACAGCTTAGCAGACGCCAATTCAAAAAGGTAATAATATTTTAAGCATATGTTAAAATTTCAGCGAATTTCTCGGTAGTCAGTTTCAACACGTTTCGATCGATCACTTTGCTATTTTCGTAGAGATAGTCGTCCATTAAAATGACAATTCATGGGTATTACCATAACTATAAACGAGACGTCAATCAATTCAATTGCCAGTGCTTATTAGTTACATGTCAATTACGTATCCACGGAATGGAAATACATATAATCCCCGGACAATCCGTAGATATGATCGCGCGTTTGCATCTGGGGTCGATGAACGGAGATAAAGAGGGATAAACTGGAGTCTAATGTATAATAACCATCGTCTTCCACTCGATTCGAAAGATGAATACATTCGGTGATTGATATTATTTTCTCTTCGTAATTACAATGATTTTAACCGATCAATATAATGTGGTGTATCAATTAGGGGGGAGGCAATTATCTGTTTAGGGTTGTCTCTACCATTTTCCGCGACCTATCCATGCTTTATTGAGGAGGAAATTGTTGATAAAAAATACTGTAGTTAGAATTGCCATCAGTAGTCACTACTGTGTCAGACGTATAAACTTCCGCGCACTATTTAGCGACAGTTTAATTTGGCGCGTTCGATCAGCCAATCAATTAAGTGGAGGTCATTAGCTTGTTCTCTCAGTGTGCTATAAATACAACCTCGGGACCGCCAATTCCTCAGATTCTTCCGTGACTTCGTCGCGGACGGACCACCCTGGACCTCCGGAGCCTTGGGGGGAGTATCCCAAGGGGGCTTACTCAAGGGACAGAGAACTCTCCTGCCTCGTGTCCTTGACCCTTTACTCCCTTGGAAGAGCCTTGTTCCCTTATTCCTAACCTATTCTCCTCTCTCCTCTCTTCTCTCTCCTCTCTCCTCTCTCCTCTCTCTTCAGTCTTCTCTCCTCAGGCCTCTCTCCTCTCTCCTCTCTCGTCAGTCCTCTATAGGGGAGAGAGGAAAAGAAAGAGAAGACGATGGTAAAAACCTCAGGGAGGTGGTCAAGGAGTAACCAATGGGCGGAAGGGAAGAGTAGTTCATTTTGCGAGTCCCGTGGTTAGTTTTTAAAGTACCAATCATCAATTCTTCAGCCATCTAGTACTGCATTCTAAGCTAATTCTACATTACCATTCTACATATTCTTATACTCTTCGATTTTCAATTAGAAAATGTATACTTACCCGTGAATCTCGACAGCAGTAGTAGAAGCAAATAATAGAATAGAAAAACAAGTAGTACAGGTCAATCACATCAGCCCAAAGGGTAAATAACATTTTTCCCAGGTGAAACCCAATAAAAACTCACAGTTTGTCGATAGTAAGGAGTGTATATTACTACAACATACTTGTGGAATATCGATTGCAACAATGATCGCATCGGAAAGATTGGGGGCGGTTTGAAGAGGGGTTTTGGAGATATTCGCTACTCATCTACACGGCGGATACGTATACAACAAAGAAAAAACACACACATATCAGCTTGTGACAACAGTTTGTTCGCGTATTAATACGTGTCGTGTAGTCGCGTCACCAGAATAAGATTACAAGAATCCGTACAGAAAAAGAAAGATCTGAGAAAAAATCGTTGGTTGTGGATCGCATATTGAACGCGAGGCAGTTGATGAACGCCCCGCTGTCACGTCTATAAAATTATCATGAAAAATAGTGCGCGTATAGCAGTCAAACAATGTTATATCGTTGATCGTCTAAATAACGGAATAACGGAATAACGGAATGTCTTCTTATCATATTTTTGTTTCTTTTTGTATCGGCATATCCATTATCATCTGCTATCTCTCTCTTTTGATTTTTCCTGCTTTTCGTTCTCATTTCTCCTCTAATTCCTTTCGAATAAAAGTTGCCACGCAAGCAATGATTGACAGACGGTTACTGGTAATGTTTTGTTCGCAAGCAACGATAGGAAGAAAGGAAAACACCGCGAAAAAACGTTCACGAGCGAGGATACATCATCAAGAAAATCCGAACGAACATCAGTTCGACACTTAACATCGAGTATTACGCAGGTAACTGGATAACATTTATCTCGTGTGTGTATACATCCATGCTAGCTTAGTATTTAATTGGTCAAGATACTGTGGTTACGGTGAAGGAGGGTGTACGCGCGCGCGTTTCATTTTGTGCTTTTACATTTACTATATGGGGGGAGGACGCGAGAACAACCGATCTCCTCGTAATTCTAAGAGAACGAATCGTTAGCCATCCACGTCAAATCTCTCGAGGCAACAGTTGTTCTCCGTCTTTCACTTTTCGTGAAATATTTTTGTACTGAAATTCAAACGAATATCCATCGCGACGCAACTGCAGTCTGATGCATCCATCTTGAAAGCGACGCAAAGCGCATCTTTCTCAATATCCCGTTACAAAAATCTACCATCCTGAATGTTTGATCTTACGCAATGTTAGGTAATTTAAACAATCGTAAATTCTTAAAAAATCTAAAACGCTCGTAAGCAATGTTCGCCAGCGGCCACAAAGAAAGCGCAGGAATAAAAATGTTCAGTCGGTTCGCTTAAAATTAATCGCACGCCCAAATATATTGGGATCTGGAGGAAACGATCGCGTGTCAGATAATCTAAAAAGGAAGGCAATTCTCTTAGATTCGTCTTCGAGCATCGACGTCTTCTCTTCTTTCCGTTGTTTCCGACTTGCAGTTCTATCGCGATGGCTTTCCAGAAACACCGCAAGGTCCATCGATTAGGCCAATTGACGAGAGCGGACTGGTGAGTCCGCTTGAAAAGGGATGAGGGTGAAAGCTTGTCGATAGTATTTTCGAAGAGCGTAGTCTTCTAGAGCGCGACGCAGTCGGCTGATCTCTATTTCGGCTCGACGACCGTCGAGAAACGGGTTTACATTTAGTATACACGAGAAACATGGATTATATAAACAGTTATCTCTTATTGTAGGCCTGTGCGAATACTTGCATTTCGTTTGAATGTCGCGCTCGATTGCACTCGACACGCCAGACGATGGAAATCAACGAAGAAAAATCCACTTGAACACGACACACCACGTGAACGGAACTAATTGATCGTAGTAAAATTATTGAATCGTAAAAAGTATCCTTACGTCGCGTTTCTTCTTTTTTTTTTTTTGCAATTTTTCTTTTTATACTTATTCGTTTATTCGCTTGTAGTTTCCACGTGCGTGGGCGATTAAACGATGGTTCGATCTCTGTGGAAATGTGACTCTACCGCTATAACCGATTCCCCGATGATGCTTCGTCCCCATAATTTCTCTCTAATGACTTTTCTTGGTCGACTGTACGATCGAGCGTTCGACTTTTCTCTGTCTTCATATTTCAAACGATTCGCAGACTACTACAGATTAAATTGGATCGAAAGATGCCTGAGAAGGTGAATCGATCTTGATCGCTGCTCGTCGGATCTGCGATTCGTGTAGGCCCTCGTCACATTCCTTCACAGTGCAACTTTCAGTGGCGGTTCGTAGACTGTTCGTCGCGAAATTTAGAATTTAGAAGGACATTAGTAATATCGTTGATCGTTACGAAAGACATTGACATTTTCCGTAAAGCCGCGTTCCCACATATGAAACTCATTTACACGCTTATAAATGGCGTGAACGAGAACATCTAAGATTATTCAATTAAAAAACTGAAGGCTATAAAGGAACGAAAAGGTGTATTAAAAAGAATTTTATTTCAAATCAGAGTCACTGCGCATAGCCTGATGGATATTGTAGCGAATATATCGTGAGAATCAACGCGTCAACAGGGATGCTTTCCAAGCCTTTTAAGCGTATTTCGTACATGTGTTGCACACGTGGGAACGCGGCTGAACGCACCCCTCCGAGCGCTCGAACAGTCGCGAACGCAGATCGGTTCCGTTTCCGTCTGGAGAAACCCGAACGCGTCGAGTACAGAGAAACAACGAGATGCGGAGAAGGACTTGGAAGGAGACCCGACGCCTCCTACGCAACGTGGTAAAAAAAAAATGGAAACGGAACGAGAGAAACGTGTGCGTCGTCGATTACGATTGTGTTATGCTGACTAGACTCTAAATTATTAATCTATACACACCTATCGTTTTTTTTTGTCTCATTCTTCCGAATGAAGTATGTATAATTATTTTATACATGTATAAATGATGGGATGGATCGGTTCCAGAATCGGGCTGGAAACCAACCTCATCTACATCCTCGTATCGTCCTTATAATCACTCTTCCTTTTCTTTTTTTATATATCCATATAGGTACATTCAGAGTTTAAGATAATCCTTATCGTAAAATACAATACAGATCGCGTTGATGCGCAAGTAGGTACCGTGACATGCAACAGATAAAAGTCTTTTTCCTATCATCAGCTTTTCATTTCTATTGTTTTCTTTCACTCGCTCTTGCAATCTTCTTCTCTCCCTCCCTCCCTCCCTCCCTCCCTCCCTCCATCCCTCCCACTCTTTCTCCCTCTCTCCCCCCTCCTCTTCCCTCTCTCTCCCTCTCTCCCCCCTCCTCTTCCCTCTCTCTCCCTCTCGCACTCTCTCCCTTTCTCTCTGTCTCTCTCTCTCTCTCTGTCTCTCTCTCTCTCTCTCTCTCTCTCTCTCACTCACGCACAAACATTGTTGTTTTCTCGTATCTAACGCGTTTCGTTAAATGGTTCGTGGCGAGGGCGTCGCGAAAAAGGAGGGACTACGTGGGAATGGTGACGTCCCCGATGAACAGGGACCACACCAAACTATCACACAAACGCCCACAAACTCGTAATGGTGTGCACGCATACAGAATGCATGTCCATCACGATATCCCGCGTGGCAATATCGAAACGCAGTTATTACAGTTTCTCGCAGTATATAGAGTCTCCTCGACCGTTCATATCATAAATATCTGAATATAATATATTTATATTTGCATTTATATTCATATTTATATATTTATATATTTATACTTATATATATATATAATTTTCCCTCTCTTTATGTATACGATGCGCGTTATCTCATGCGATCCATTCCGTTCGTTTTCCCATTTCGTTTTCTCCCCTCAAGCAGTAACTATCTGTTGGTACACTAGAATTCTACTGGAGCCTAGACGCTCCTCGATGATCCGTGGCTTTGACTGTGTAGGTACGCGTGGATTTCTGGTCTGTTCGGTGACACGTCTTTGCACGATCGCTGTGCCATCGCGAGTCGCCGATTCGCGTCTAATTACCCTTAATTAATGCGCAACGATATTATGGTACACAGACACCTCCGGAGCGCTTTCTCGTTACAGGGAGGGATTCGCTGACTTGTGATCGGTTCAGAGGAATATCTACGATCGAGGCGCCCTCCCCTCTCGCGAAGGGACGCCTCGTTTCTGTCCAGCCCGAGCTTTTCGGCGTTCCACAAAGAGTTTCAACGCGCATGCGATCAACCTGATGCAATTGGGGGTCCAGCTTTCCTCCTCTGGTTCCTCAAGCGCTAGGTTGAAAGCGAAAACTCGTCGCTGAACAAGGTAGTCACGCACGGAGGAACAAGGGGGGAGGCGCGAGGGTGGTTGGTCACGTGCGCAGCTCTTAATGAACGTTGCGCTCGGCGCTGGACGTCGGCTCGGTTTCTCTGATTCGCTCAGAACTCGCCAAAGACGGTTCCAAGCGGTTGTGTTTGCTTCATTATCGAATTAATGATCTGACATCGTGAGTTGAAAGAATGAACCTTGTGACTACGTCGATGGAAAACGCGAACTTAGGATTCAGGATGGAACTAAGTTTATATGGGGATGTGTACAAATCTAGGGTGATCCTTTTTCGTTGGTGAGCTTGGTCGAATACAAAGGGAAGTCGAAATGCGAGGAATCGAATTTTAGCTGTGAGTTTTAGCTTGTTTCGGTTTTCTTCTTTATTCTCAACCCCTTTGCGCCCAGTTCATCCCTCTTTCGCCAGTTGATTTGTAGCTTTGTTGACGTGTTCAAAAGTTAGCGAGAAATACTTTTTTGAATGTTGGATTTCTCATTGGATCACGATTATTTTAGAGAGATAGCTTCGTAGACGCAAATTCGTAACATTTATTGTGATCAATATTTTTATAAAAAGATACATCTAAAAATCACTCTCTGAATCTTCTCTGAATATAAAATTTGAAAATGAGTAAATATTCTAAGCGGTAAGATGAAAGTCTATTAACCTTAGATACGTCTACAACATCAATCCCTGTTCATAATTGGAGTCTGACCAATTTCAAGTATTTCTTCCCCATCTCTTCGACACGCGAACTACACTTATGTCTCAAGCTTCAAGCACGGTCCTCCCCGAGGTCTCGTCGGGCTCATTCGAGATATCGATCGATGATTGGGCATTCAGCGAGATACCATTCAGCAGTCAAACCGAATTGCAACACTTTCTCTTCCTTTTTCAATTCAACTTTCCACGTACCCCGCTATCGGTCCCTCACACCGATCAACTCGAGGAAAAACGTGCGATGCTTGAAGAAAGTTACACCGATATGCAGTTAAAACCGACAATGTAATAAGACCATTTTAATCGACACAGACACAATTACATGTACACATCTATTATTTTTTCTTTTTTTTTTTAGATTTTTCAATATTTTTTTACGTCATTGATCTCGTAATTGGCAGTAACATGTTGTAGAAAATTACAGAGAGTGAAATGTTCGAGTCTTAGTTATCGCGGTGCTCGTTCACAGGCAGTTTTCGTTTCTGTTATCACGTAATTCTTGTTTTTTTTTGTTTTTTTCTTCTTTTTACTTAGCGTATCTAAGTATATATGTATATATATATATATACGTATATAAGAGTCCTAGATCAAAAACAGTCTTGGAAGGTCTTGATAAAAAACGATCGCGCGGCAAAGGAACTCGTGGCTAGAAAAAACGGTACAGCATCGAATATGTTCGGTTCTCCTTTGTTAATATTTTGTTTTTAAATTTATCACAATAATGGAAGTGTCGTTGGATCACACGATTTCGGACAGCGTTGTCCTTTGAGCTGCTCGATCCTGGGCAGGATCAGAGGACTTTGTTAATTATCGAACGCGTTCAGGATTGTCGTCGCCGTTTTTCTGTTACTTTGTGGTCGTTCGGCGGAGGCGAAATTTGCGAGAGAAACACGAAACTACCATGATCGTCGGTGAAAAATGGAAAAAGTTATGTTACGTTCGATCAGGACGTCAATCGTTTCCTTAATTAAACCTTACACGTAATAATCGATTATGATATTAATTATTTAGACTCGGAACTGGGGCTGGGAGCAACCGCACTCATTCATTCTCTCTTCCTTTCTCTCATTAGAGATATACACGAATATTACACGTTAAACTTACGCTTATAACAGTAAATATATCCCACAGAGTCAATTTATAGCGACCGAGTTACGATTGGTTATGTTTAGTCACGATTCAAAAGCGTCTGCACGACTTTGATCAGGTCCTGTCCACGTACTACAATTGCACATTTGCGATTTCCGGTTCCCGAAGTCATGTGCCTTCGTTTCGACCGTTTTGGATCTTCAATTCCTTGTGACATTGCATGTTCGCAATGGCGGAGAGAGAAAAGGGCGACAAAGGGAGCTCTTCCCTATTATATTTAATTACCTCGCATCTCTTCATCAAATCTAAGCTCCCCTAATCATATGAATCAATCACAAGCATCCTCCACAACTCAAATTCGATTCCTGCGTCTTCGATCTGCGTGTGAGGTCAGAGGGAGGGACGTAAAACGAACCGAGAGCGAATATAAGCGATTCTTTGGTAAAGAAGTGGTCGAATGATCCAACTTACGTAAACCTATTACACGTACATGTATATGTGCATGTATGGCCGTGCGTGAGTGTGAATGATTACGAACGTGTGTATGTGTGTACGCGTGTTGCGTGTGTATATACAAAAACGAGGAGTGTACACTTACGCGAAACAATGTAAAATTGGGACCCGACCGCGGCGCGCTTCAGCAAGTGGTTTTTGGCACCCAGCGACACCGGAAGCTGGGCCCCACCTTTTCCCTAAAAAGAAAAGAAAACGTGCCCGCGTACCCTCGCCGCGCGTCCTCGCGGGAGCGTACGCGTCCACGCATACGCGATTGGTTAATATTTACACTAAACATACTCGGGGAGGAATCTTCACTTCTTGTTTCAAGTTGATCCTAGAGTTGAGTCGCTGTCCTTTCATTTGTGCGAAGACGTGTCCAATCTGGGACTCCTTGCCTGCTGCTGCCTGCGTTGGGCATAGGGAGAAAAAGGTATCTTTGTAAACACTCTGTTAGCCTTCTGCCTGGGTCACACCGCTCGACGGTGCAAATACAAATTCCTTAAACCTATAGCGCTGTAGAAGAGAGGGCTCTCGCGCCTCTTGGGATGCGTATCTGTGTACTCAGCGGTGAGTGTTTAGTTTTCGTGTGTATGCGGGACGAACCTTGTCGCGTGGCTGATAGAATTGTGCAGTTTGAGAATGTACTGAGTGGAGAGATCGTGGGGAACTCTTGGAGGTATGATTAAGTGTGACAGTGTTGTCATTGTTGGAGCTTTGAAGTGGCTGTCCACTTGGGGTGTGTTAACGTGATTGGGTTTTGAATATTCTAAGTTTGGGCGTACTTCAGTCTATGGTTAAGTGTAGAGAGTGTTTGGTTACAGGTGGGGGAAATTGAAGAGGTAGTCCTTGACATCAAAATAAGATGAACATGAAGAATGAAGAAATAAGGTTGCCCTCTTGTAATTAATTAAAAAATTCATAATTATCATAGCCATTACCTGAGTGGAGGATCATAGAAATGCCCTCTAGTAACTCTTCCCCCTCATAAGAGTAACTACAATGATCACTACTATTTTTTTAAACATTTGGAATTAAGAAACGAAGACTCAAACGCAATTTCTCACATATTTTGATGTCTCAGGATCACCCCTCTAATTTTCTCCCACCTATACCTGAATGCGTCACAAAGCACATGGAAGGATAACTTTGCGCGTGAAGGTAAAAAAGATATAATTTCAGTAAAATTCAGTCATTCATTTACAACTTTAATGCAAGATACTCACAGAATCAGGATTACACTTCGGGCAGTGTAGAGCTCGATCGGTTACAGCGGCTCGGACCGGCTCGAGGAGACACTGCAACCGAAGATCGGCAGGCATCATTGAGGCAAAATCTTGCAGCTGGTCTCCATACCTTCTGGTGGCACGCGCATGCTGCCGTTTGTAACGTATCCGTTCGCGTCAACGATCACGGAGACGCTGCCTGGATGATTATGGTAGCTGACGGTCTGGTGGGTCATCACGATGTTCTTCTCGTGTTCGTTCGTCGCGTGGATGGACAGACAGCTCTCGCTGCTACGGCTGCTGCACGGCTCCATTGAGTGGTCGACACAAATCGGGATAGAATACTCGTTCATGGAGTTCACTTTCACTGTCGCGTATTCTCGGATCATTGGCTTCTGGGAGTAGTCCATTTGCATGTGTTGCATCGACGAGGTCGGCACCTCGACCGAGTTTGTCATAGTAGAGACGTGGCCGTTCGCCATGGAATAGAGATCTGGTTCTTCGTGAGCTTTCGATGATAGCATGGCTTCTAGAGTCTGGTACAACAGCACGTAATCCTCCTATGGAAAGTAAAGAGATGTGATAGTGGAGTGTGTGGGTCTGTGGAGAATGTTGATGAATTTTGAGATAGCATCTAGATGTGGAAGTTGCCCTTGAACTGTGGGACGTTATTGCGAGATTCAGAGAGGTTGAAGTTGTGTCAAGGATAATAGTGTACATTTTAGAAAGGATACAGAGGTGACCTCCAAGCTCCAGATGATTAAATTACAAAGGATGAACATGAGTGTTAAGTGTTATTGCAGTCCGAATATGGCGGCTCTAATCGGTACCTTCGATCGGAAGATTCCAGGTCGCTTCATGTATAATAGTTTCGCAAACATGTAGATATCAGCGCTCTTCTCGAATTCCAATTGTTTATTCAAGGTGGTGAGGAGGACGAAAACTGCTGCCTCGACGCCGCCATACCTAGAACCAACAATCATTACCATTACTTCCATTGAAGAAACATCTAACAATATTTATCTAATTACTGACGAAGGTCTAATTACCTGTCCATTACCACGATCGGGCCGTTTTGATAATCTCGATGTAAATCATGAATCAGCGTCACAAGAAGGCGAGGATTGATGTTGTGTGGCCAGAAGCCAGGTTGGGACCGTGGTCCCTGGACGATTTTCGCAGTCAGTTCGTAATCGTCTTGCAGAGATCGTACTGCAACTTCACGGAGGATTATTCCATTCGCGGTTTCTTTGATTCCGCAAGATCGGACGCGGAAAGTCTCTGTTTTTAAGTCCTTTCCCTCAGTTGGCCAGAATTCGGGATACTCCTATAAAAAGGCAACCATGAAATACTCTCAATCTTATAAAACCTAGTAATCGAATACTTCATTTGAGATTTCACTTACTTCGTCACATTCGGTTAACATGACCACAGTCTGGGCGTTGCAGTCCCACATCATTTGCCAGAATTCCGTGATTGTATGATCCATTGGATGCTGGGTGATGATGAACTCACGATTGTGATGAAAGCCTGGGAAACCAAAGAATGACTTCAGTTTTCTATAACTTCGAATCTATGGACTTTTTTTTAAAATAATTACTTACCAGCAATCCACGTGGCGTTGATGTAATCGCTCCCATCGATTCCAGGTTTGGGTGTTAAATGAACGCGAGCAGTTTCAATTGAAATCACATCTTGGCTACGATTCTTGTGGAGGTTGCAGGGTTTCATGGCAGACACCAAGTTGAACTCTTTTGGTTTCCAGGATGTTACAAGCTGAAAATAATTAATGTTAAAAACGAAGTCCACGTGTAACAAGGTGCAACCATAGCTACTTAATAATACCTTATACTGTGCCTCAATGTTGTTCCAAGCATCAGTGTTAGTATTATTAGGATTCAGCATATCTTGGACATATTCCATCAACTTGTTCACCTCGATATTGGTCTCACCACTCTCGATAGCCTCTTGCAAAGCATGATGGATAAACACGTACTGTTCTTCAGTCTGGACCAACAAATTTCTCTGTGTGCGAATGTGCTTCAGAAATCCAAACACATTGACTTCATTTTTGCATTTTGCTTGCTTCAGCATGGCGTCGATGACGATGTAGGTGCCAGTGCGACCAACTCCAGCACTGAAAAAGGGAAATCAATGTCAATCAGTCTGTTCAGATTAGGTACAGTGTTCCCCCCGCAATTTCTGCTTTCATTCACCTGCAGTGGACGACAATTGGTCCTGCATCCGGTGGATTGGCATTAGAAGATTTCCGAATAAAGCTCAGAACAGGTAGTGGATGTTCAGGGACTCCATGATCGGGCCATCCAGTGAAATGATACTGCCAAACAATGCGCTCGCCCATGTTCACTCCATTCTTCCTCTTCTTTACCTGCTTAGGTCGAAAGGATACTGTCTTTTAGTATCAGTTGCAATTAGATTTCAGAGTTTAATCCTAAACCAACCTTTAGATGACGAATTTGGAGAGTACGTATAGTATAGGTTGCCATGATATCCTCCCTTAGTAGAGTTACTTGAATACAGCCATAGGTTTCGGATCCCTTCTTAGGCCAATACATATCACATTTTTTCTGTAATTAGAAAAAATATGTATGAACACGCCTGACTCGTGTTTTATGGTTTTCAGGAGGGGCGACAACACTCACGCGTCCACGTTCGACAAGATTAGTGATCATCACGACGATCGACACTCGCTGCTCCCACACCATGCGCCAGAATCCGTCAAAAGTCGGTGGTAGTGGACCCTGTGTGCCGATATAAGCTCGTGTACGCTGCCAGCCATCGATGTAATTTGCGTTCACGTAGTCGTGACCCTTTTTGGGAGGACCTCCGCCACATGACAGCAGCTGTACTCGAGTGTGATCGTCTGCAATAAAGGTAAGTGTTCACACGTTCTACTCGTGGTCTTTTCAGTCAACGAAGAGAATTGCTATCATTATTTCTAGTAGAAAGTTCTAGGAATATAGATTTTATTATGGGAATTTTCTGCTGGAACTATTTTCTAAAAGCTCGCAGTACCAAATCACGGATTTCAATATGCATCTCAGGTGAATACGCGTCTCTTTCATTGTTGTCACTCGTTTTCTTGCTGATAGGCATTAACGAGCAGAACCATGAAGCATCTGTGACCTCATTGTCCAGTGCTGCCGGTCACTCACATTAAAAGCGAACAAGAGCTGCCCGTTAATCCGATAACATTGCGAACGACCGACGAGAGTGCTCGCAGCATCGCGAATTTCGTGTCCTTCGACCCTTTCTGTGATCCTCCATGGTTCAATTCGAGTCATGACTATGATTCATCTTATCGAAATGAAACAAAATACTTTACTGTTCTGAGATCGTAAAGGATTTTATTTTTCGATTTTCTGTGCGATCTAAAACTCAGTATCTCAATACGAGGGTCTTTGTGAAGCAGAACAAAGCAATGATGATAAGATATTGTAATTTGCGTCAGCATGTTCGACTGTACACCCTGTATATTTCGAACCATTCGGAACCATCGATCAATCCATCAAGCGAATACGCGAATGCATTTGAACCGATTTACCTCTAACGAGGCGACCAGACACGCAGCAGTGGTCACTTAGGGCCAGCGAGTTTTATGAATCAAACGAAAGCCGTTCTATGCGGGATAGAAAGTGAGCTCGAGCACAATTTCAGCTCTATTGGAGTCCGTTTTCAGGGGAGGACGATTGACGTCGCGACGATTGCAGACTTCCGATACGCGCGATTACAATTGTCGCATTGTGCTAGCTACATTTCTATCCCGACGAAGGTAAAATACTCATCGACTCGGTCGATGACGAAACAACGAAAGTTCGATGTAACGACTCAATCACGCAACGTCCACGAAAAAGCTCCAGACAGCGAAGAGCTTTTAAACCAACCTAATAGCTTTATCGGCGCGGTTTGATCGGACCTGGACGGTAGATAACCTGCGACCATTCGCGACAGTTGGCCGAGCCAAGTAAAATTAAACAGAACGATGTATCGCGAGGATGAAAGAAAAACTCGCGGGGCTTGAAATAGCATCGAGCGATGGTGGATCGTTATCAGGAAGGAAAACAGTGGCTACATAGAAGCGCGTGGATCTGTCGAAGCCACGCTCAAAACTGTCAAATCCCACCGAAATATATTCTCTCACGAGTGTTCAGACTAAATGAAACGAAACAGAAAATAGAGCAGAAGAACTTTCGTCTTCTTTAACCGACCACGACAGTTACTTACATGCTACAATGTTCATGTATCGATTCTTCGCCTTGTTCTCGACACATTGCGAGTTCTCTGCGGTGAATTTTCCTGTTTCTGATTGAATGAATTCGTACTCCTTGCTGAACCCAATGTCTCCGTCTGCGTGCAAGCTAGCGACGTGTTGGACAAATTTCTGGATCGCCACAGCGGTCCTCTCGCCATCCTGCTCGGTGTTCTCCCATTCCTGGAGCGTGGGCACGTTGCGGGGCGGGTAGTCGAGAAAGTAGTATGCAGTGTGGAAGCATTTTCTGAAAATCGGCCTCAGGCAAGGCCTGATCAGTTTCACCATAAGCATGCATTCGAACGTAAACGCAAAAGAAACGTAGGAGAACGTAACGGAGTAGGGAGACACGGAGGAGGCATTTATCGCGGCGTAGAAACGATACAGGCTCGTTACCGAATGTTCTTATCACCGCCTCGCCGTCTTGGGAGTGACGATAGAACAAATTGTACCTCGTAATAAACAAACTCGAGCGTGCTCGTTTCTCCGCGTCTGTCGCGATTACTTGTATCGAAGCGGTGCTCTAGAAAGCTTTCTTCAACTAACAATTCGAGGAACTTCTTCATCCCGTCGACGCGATATTATCCATTCTCTGAAGAGTGCTTCCAAACGATCGGTACCAAGAATCGACTCCAAAGTGCGAAGACCTCGAATCACCGACCTTGACCCAAAAATGTTCTCTTATGAATCGTTTCGCGAGTCAGGTGGTATCACGGTTGAGTCGACGACCTTGGGCATCTTCGTTCCATCGACCGACAAAGAGAATAGGCAAAGAAAATAGGCGCGATACACGTGCTTCTGCACACGAGGGCACACACGACCTGCGCCACACGACCACGAAACGATCTCCTTCGCGAAACGCCGCTGCTCGACTGGGAAGACTCACTTCGCCGTTGTTACTAGCTGTTATCGCGGTGATAAGGGGTCAGCCGACGATAGAGGAGGAGAAAGATCGCGAGAGGCAAGAGGGACGAGAGCCACGGGGAGCTCAGGGGCGACGGGAACAGGGAAGCACCCAGAACGATTGTTTGCCGTTCTTGTTATTGTTTCTGTGTCTCATTAGCGACGATCGGCCGCGAACAGTTTAAATAGCGCGAGACCAGACGAGGAAGTGACTCGGTGCGAGGACTTCCTGGAGAATTAATCGACTTCGATGCCTCGAGTGGTTTCTCAATATTGTCTTTGTGCGACGTGGGCCGTTCGCTATCTTAAAAAAAATAGATGGATGAGCTAATATAGATACGATTAGATACGGTTTCTTGTAAGATGGCTTTCGAATTTTTCACCTTAAACAAGGTTATATCTCGAATCTCTTCTTCTGAATTGAAGTAATTATCTACTGCTGTCGCAGTATAAGCTCGTTTACATCAGACAAATTTCGATAGGTTGACTGAGTTGATCGAATTTGGTGAAGAGATGAAGAGATGAAGAAATGAAGAGATGAAGAAATGGAGAAATGAAGAAATGAAGAAATGAAGAAATGAAGAGATGAAGAAATGAAGAAATGAAGAAATGAAGAGATGAAGAGATGAAGAAATATTTAAAGACCAACGAAACTTCCTCTCTCTCGCGATGAAAGCAATGCCCACCACTAGCACTCGACAAGGCCATAAGAAGTAAACCTCGCAAAATAGTATTCTACTACCGATCGTCGAAAGTCCTGCTTGCTTAAGCTATGACTTTCATTATCAAGGCAATTAAAGAATCGCCACGCCTCGACACGTGTTATGGGCACGCAGGGGAGTGAAAAAAAACCAAGGAAGGACCGCGCAAAAAAAAAGAAACATGAACAGAAAGTAGATCCTCACTTCCATAGGATGAAGGAGGTGATCATCAGCATCACAGCGAGGCAGGCGCAGACCATTCCAGCGATGATACCGCTGCTGAATTCCGTGGTGTTGTGCGACAGCAGCGGCGGAATCTTGTCGCAATCACGGGCGACTCGCACCTTCTTCACAACAGAGGCGTTCCCATGTATAATCACTCGATTATCGATAGTGCTCCAAGTGCCTCCTAGCACGCAGATCTCGTACACGGTGTTCATTGTAAGGTTGGGTATAATCGTCTGTGAATTAACGATACATGTTATTATGAGTCATCCTGCGGCTTCGAAGAAGGACTCTACGCGCTTCCGATACGTCTAGACGGTCAACCAGTGCTTAGTCACCGATTAACACTGTGCGTCGCCAGCCTAATCCAGCTTTCTGAACCATCAGCTTCCACCGACAGCCACAATTTTATGTCTAGTATGATCAATCATCTAGCGAACCATCTGACTGTTAAATTAGAGAGAAGGAATCCGCCTGCAATCAGAGACGCTCGATCGGCCGAGAAAACGAAAGGTTCTGGGCACAAGTTCCGGTCCAGTGACCCTAACTACCGATTTCTTTCCTCGAGCTCGGTGTTCTGAGTGAAAAGCAGGCAGAAAGTGGAAATGACTGTCATTGCAACGGTCAGATGATGGTTCTGCGTTTGGTTACCGTGACAGAAGCATCGGACGAAGTGAAGGAAGCAAAAAATGTGGAATCATACAGCGCTCTCGAGGTGATCCTTCTCGGCGATTACTTCGATTTCCTCCCAACGCGTGCTGTTCTCGATTCTGTAGTTGATGAAGTAGTAGTCGATCGAGCCCCGAAAGTAGTTCGGTCTGGCCCATTGGATGTACACTGAGTCGTGAGTCTGGCAAGTAACGTTCAGGATGAGCGGCGCGCTTGGGCCTGAGATGTCTGTGCGGCGAATGATGTGGTCCGAAGGCTCGCCCTCGTTCTTCCATGTGTAGGCCTTCACCCATATCTTGTATTCGGTGTCTGGTTCTGGAACAAAAAGGTCGTTCGATCCGTGCAGAGAAAATTCGCTCTACAGGAGACTGTACTTTTTCCCTCCTTTCTCTCTTTGCGCTAAATGATAGCGCAGGATGCCAGATAGATGCTGTTTTACTGTATTACGAATTCTTGGATAGTCGTTTGTCTAAAAGCTTTCGCCATAGTTTACGTGGCTTAATATTTTGCAAAATGACAGTGGGATTTGAAAAGTCGTATCTAGAGACTACTCTCTGAAGATTCTACAATTTGATGAACTTTCTAAAGACCTACTTTGTGAGAACTTTATGAAGACTATACTTACCGTGTATGAAAATCTTCTGAGAACTGTGCTCTCGTAAAACTCTCTAAAGACTAACTAAAAGACGCTTTGACGACATCATCTTTAATAATTTCTGTAATATCCTGCACCATAGTGACGCATACTAACGACGTACTATCAAAAACTAAGAGAATGTTCTCAGGGTAAGGAGAGCGCAAGTCTCGCAAAAAGAAAGAAAGTTTGCAGACCATTTTAGGCTATTCTACTTAGTTTTTCGTAGCTATAAAAGTAGATAAATTGCTTTCGTAGATAAAGAACACCGATCAAAGAAAAATCAATGCTAGCGAGGCACAGTCATTAATTTCTTGCTTAAGCAACTTCGAACGAGATTCATTTGTCCCCTCACTGATTAACCAATACTCCGCCCTCAATGCGTTATCTACCGATGCATTCATCTGCAATCCTCAAGCTCGAGACCGTAACGCATTCCACCGATAAGAGTTCCAGCTTATCGATGAGTCTCGTACACCAGAATTTACTTCGATACGATAACTCTCGAAACAGATATGTACTTACGAGTACTGTTTCCGTACAACTAAGGAAAATAAATTCTTCAAAAGAAAG
Organism: Calliopsis andreniformis; assembly: GCF_051401765.1. NCBI lineage: Eukaryota > Metazoa > Arthropoda > Insecta > Hymenoptera > Andrenidae > Calliopsis > Calliopsis andreniformis. The sequence goes on along the minus strand of NC_135067.1, from coordinate 18,732,619 downwards.
ACTTCAGAAAAATGTCCTAGAAACAAAGACCTAGACATAGATTGATTCAACTTAGTGCTTTATTGTTTCTTTAAAGGAGTTCTTCTATAATAGAGCCTCCAAACAGAAATTATTGGCTGAGCCTGCAGCAAATACCAGCAATCGGAAGAACAGTAGACACGGAACCAATCACACAAAATTGCTTCATATTTCTGGAGGCTACTCACTCAGTTCCTTCAGGAGGAAATCGATGATCGGTCCATTCTCCTCGTTGATTTTGTACATCTGCACGTCGGTGTAATTGGAGTACATATAGTAGATACGGTAACCGGAAATGATCCCATTGGCGCAGTCCGGCTCGGCCCATGACAGTTCGATGGTGGTAGAGTTGATGCCGTTAGAGGTGAGATTCAATGGTTTCGTTGGCACTGCGAAGGAGCAGAAACAGAAATTAGGATCGAACGATAAGCATTCCTCCCAGCTGGAAAATTTCTACCCGAAAAAAGAAGAGAAATGATTGAATCTCGCTTTCGATTATCCGCAAGCACGATTCTCGGGAGGCACGTTCCAGAAGAAGGAATCCTGCGGGTGGATAGCACGAACCGGCAATTTTCCGTATTTTGCGCGCAGCACAGCTCAATATCCGCAGCTCCGTAAACTATTTTTCGGTCGGTGCACTTGGCGGCGCCGCCTCTTTTCCCTCTTTTTCGTCGGCCGCTCATCATCCTCCTTGGAAGACGACCTTCCAATTTTCCGCGCACAAAGACGAGAGCGAGGCCGCGACGGCCAAAGTCTGAATAATTAATTTCGCCTCGAGTGTCTTCTCAGACCCCTCGCGTCGACGAGTAACTCTATAGACACCGTTCCCTGCGACCGCAGCTTCTAAGATCGAGGCTGCGTGCTCTTCCAGCTACCTAAAACGCCCTTCCTCAAGAAGCGAGTTCGCAGGGCGCTTCAAAGAGTCGAATCCTTTGTCGACAATCATCGATTTCTCTTTCAACGAAACCTGCAAGAGGGATGGAACGAGGCGACAAGCTTCAACCGTTTCACCAGCCTCCTGTCGTGGCTTCAGGATGGAGTTTCTTACATTTTTCTGCTGTGAACTGCTCGAGAAATGAAGCAGAGATTCCTGTTAGCGTTGAATTCGAAAACCAACGAGTTTTGTGGGTAGTGGTGGATCGAGTGGCCGCTTATCGAAATTTTCGGCTGGAGGAGCACCGATGAAGCATGTTTCCGATTTCAAACGATAAATTACCTGGCAAACTGATACCCCTCGAGCACCAAACGGACTTCAATAATGCACGGTATAGCCTTAGTGCTTCTGTGTAACGCAATACTCGTCCACGCGCGAACGAGAATGAAACTTTAGGCCTCGGGTGCGCGACCGTTTAAACTCGAGCGGCTGTTTGCCGCGTGTTTGAGCACAGGTGAGGTTCGGGAGGTTCGAGATCCAAGGGTGGAAGGAGCTGGAACGTTCGATGTGTGATGAAATTTAACGTTGTTAGGGTTCTTGCTGTTGGAGAGAATTGAGGGGTGAAAGGTTGAAGGTTTCTATTACTTGCTTGGAGCTGGATTCGTTGTGCTATAATCAGTGGAAGGTAACTGTTTCTTTTATTTGATATGTTTCTAGTTGGTAGAATCTCTTGTATCAGTGTCTACAGAAATATTAACGCTTTATTTACTGTCTTAATGTTCGTGCAACTTCACTGTAATCTATTGTCACGTGTAAATCTAGAGATTGGACACTAAATACCTGACAGTTATTCCTAGAAGAAGTGCATGAGTGACTTATAGCAATTTCATTCCCGCAACTCATTTAATTCTAGATATATAGATAAGTTAACAAGTCTCATGAGGCACGCTGAATAACTATCTATTTTTAGGTATGTCACAAGAAACAGCTAAAAAGAATATCTGCCTATAGCATGGTCGTAAAGTCTGCGAAAGTACTAATGTTACCACGCTCAGGTTATCGGAATAAGAAGTTTAATGCTCCTCTTGTGATACAAGCACTTCATAAGGCTGTACGAAGCATCTCGACTCTAAATCGATTTCTCTAGTGGCGTGTACATGAAAGAAACACAGAATATTCCAATTGCTTAGTAAAGTTCGAACTTTTCTAAGTATGTACCAAGTACTTACTCCATAGTAAACTTAATCCTAGGCCCCATTACCTCGAATATCTTCAACTCTCAATACCTTTAATTACGACCATGCGATATTTTTCCTATCAGAAGTAGCATATACTTCATCAGAGGCAGACACCTTCAAGAACGAACAAGCGATTCATAACTCCTGCAGCTTGCAAGCTCACAAAATCCATTCCATTTCCTGTCTCGTGTCGGGTCCGACTCCTTCTCGGATGCATTTGGCGACAACTTAATGCGACGTTTCGCGTTTCGCCAGCCCCAGGGGAATAATGGCCCTCTCCGCGACGAAAACCCGTGTGCGAAGAGGAACAGTCTCGTTCCACTTCGTATTCACGTCGTGTCGCGATAAAAGCGAGAAGGCGAGTCACGACAATCGACCGCAACCTTTTACAATTCGTGTCTGCCCGGCTGATGACTGTGTATCGAGTGCTCGCGCGCGCGCGCGCTCACGCACCGGCTGAAAAATGAATACGATTATCGCGGTGAATAGAGGCAAGGTCGAGCGTGTGCAACTTCACTCTCGACATCGCTGCGGAGCGTTGGCGAGGCGAAGAAAAAAAGGAAGAGAAAGGAGGGAACGATTACGTCGAGGTCTCGCGCCTTTTCTGCGGCCGACTTTTCCGGGTTCAGGGAAAACGCGAACGTTCCCTTCGTTTTCTTCTATTTACGGCGCTAACGCTTTTCCTTTCTGCGCGTACACTTTTGGAACTCTCGAGGTATTCTTCAGCCGCTTGGGGAAATAATTCAGGGCTGCTTTCTTCTCTGCTAATGTTGCCGCGAGATACCATCAGACGTGGAAATTACGTACAGGAACTGTGCAGTAACCGGAAAATTTTAATATAATCTAAACGCGAAATGGTCAGTTCTCAGGCAACTATTCAGTTAACTACTCCCTGTCGAGGATTCTCGCGTGAAGAAAAATGGTTTGGTAAGACAGAAAGATGTTATCGAAGTCACGAAGAGTGATCACACTTTTATATTTATTTTATTACTTGGCGCTTAAGTGATTACACCAGGCTGATATAATTCTTGTATAATACAAGGAGAATGCATTCTGTATCTATATTTAAAAGAGTATCATTTCGTAAAAATTGGGAAGCGAAAATGCTGCTCCTCAACGTACAATATAGGTCCTCTTGATAGAAACAGTACTTTCAGTTCCTCAGAAGTCTCCACGAACGCAAACTTGTCTACCGAAGTGAATCATAGTCCAAATGGGAATTTTGCCTGCAATTAGCTAGAAGGTAATTTCGTTGGGTTTTGCGACGCATAAGAGGCGTTCCTTCGAGGATACGAGAAATAGGCGAAAGTGCCTTTATTAGGATCGGCTCGAGTAACGGCGCGCGAGTGAAAGGAACCCGTTGATAAGAAAACGATCGCCGGCTACCTGCTTCGCGTTACGTGGCTCTCATTTCCTGAACGGCAAGTTTATGAACTTGAAATGCAACCAATGCAATTTTACAACCGACCAACCCGAGCTGGTCCGCGCTATTTAACCCTACCGCGAGATCGCGAGTCCGCCGCAGGTCAATAAATCCATGTATTATTTATCCGCTTGGCGCTAAGATAAATAGGTGAAAGGAGAGATCGATGAAGAAGAGATACCCAGGTGTAACGTTGACTCTTCAATGAGGCTGTGGAGACTATAAATAAGACGTGGAACTAGGATATTAAGTCTTTTCTTTAAACTAAGAGCTTTGAAATTTGTAATTAGTTTTAGACACAGGGTTGACCACTCGATTGACCAATCAATTTGCTTTAATTTGGTTAGCCTTATGGACTTGGAATGCCTTTTCAAAATGACCTTTAAAGCGTATTTATTGCAGAGTGACGCAGCGTACGATATCGAGAGTAATGATATATTCTGTAGAGAGCTGGCAATTAATAATTCATGAGCCACTTGATACTGAAGTTTTAATCTACCTGTAGTTTTTGCTGCGCCGATGCTGGAGAACTACAAGTGGATTAAAACTGCAGCACTAAAGTGTCTGTTCTGAAAGCCACGTATCATTATCTACTTCGACAGTCTCGGGTTTCATCAACAAGCAGAGTCTCGTCAGAGAGTCAATATTCTATCTAGAGTTCAGAGCCTCTCCTGAATTTTCGAGAAGCTCCATCAGATCAATCCCTTATCGTATGTTTCCGCGAACGACGCGTTCCCCTGAATTCGCGATGACTAAAATTTTATATCAAGCGATTGTGCCATCCGACAGAATCGCCAGCGGTCGATAGTAAAAGGTGTGGGACGTTTCTCTGGGGCAACGTCACGGGGCGTAGTTCGCCATTAATTCAAGATACGCGTCGGACATTAGCAAACGGACAAAAAGGCTAGACATTTTCGAGCATGCGAATTAGAGTCGCGACCTTGGCGAACACCTCCCTTGGCCCGTAAAAATAGAACGTCTGAATGCCCCCGTGAGAGATAACGTGCTTCGACTTTCAAAAAAGAGAGAGAAGAGGAGGAACCGAGTCTAAGCGCGACAACAGCCTTATTTCCATAATTTTATACCTGGCCGACAGAACATGGCATAAGGTCAGCCGGAGCGCGACAGCTCCGTGAAGAGGAACACAACATTTTGGTAACCGACGATAACCCATCGCGATACAGAATCGGAATGAGCCGAGGAAATCATCGAACCACGCCTTTGGCTCGGGCTTTTCTTCGAGCAGAAACGGGATTCGTTTCCTGTCCACCGCGGAGGATCGAGTGACGCCTAGGAGCCGTTTCCTCTCCGTTTCCCATGGAAACTCGTTTCGTGGTCACGCCATGGAACTCGACAGGCGGAGAAGAAACGTAAGGCAGCGTTTTCATGGCTTTATGATAACGTGTGCACCCGTGAATCCGCGGGTTGGCCGCTTACGTAACGCCCTCGAAGAGGGACGAGATCAGGAGAGGATCGGGAGCGAGATAGAGCGTGGCCGCGAGGTGGATTCCGCGAGAGAAATGTAATACTAGCCTGCTGCACCGTGTTCCTCGAAATCGAGACGGAAAAGGAAATGAGTCGCGCGCGAGTCGGTTGCACGCGACTGGAAAATCTTCGCCGCGAGATTACGACCGAGCCCCGGCGGATATTTTTCTTGAGTATCGATTTCCGCTCGATCGCCGCGGGTGACTTCGTTTCGAGAAGGAAGCGGCACGATCTTCGCCTGCTAAGTGGCTGGGATGAGTCGACTCGTCGCGGAAGTTCAATTGCTATCTGGCAAATGGAATAGATACCTTGACGCTCGCTGCGAGTGAAACGAGATAATTCCAGTTCAGATTCTGTTGGGTGCTTCGGGTCTGCATTTCATATTGGGGGCGTATACTGTGACTTCCTTTTTGTTATTTTCAATCGAGGACTGTAATTATTACTTATGTAGTATTGTTTGCGGGTATATTTAGTAGGTAATGACGAAAAGAGATTGTCGAGTGTAGCACTCAATTTGTTGTGAAATGGAGTGAACACCTTATGAAATATTCACAGTTAAAGTTGTTCATTATATTTTGTTTTCTTGAAAGAATTGAGAATTTAAATTTCTAATAATTTGAATATTTGAAAATTTGAAAATTTGAAAATTTAAAAATTTGAAAATTTGAAAATTTGAAAATTTGAATATTTGAAAATTTGAACATTTGAAAATTTGAATATTTGAAAATTTGAAAATTTGAAAATTTGAATATTTGAAAATTTAAATATTTGAAAATTTGAATATTTGAAAACTTCCAGCTCTAAATCTCCCAACCAGGCAAGACGGTTGATTTATCCTCGAGAATATTCAATTTGCCAGTCATATTTTCTCCACAGTGTCGGTATCGATAAATCCACGAGCGTTAATCGTATCCATAAATTGTCCCCACTTTTGATACATCGAATGGGACATTCAGAGTGGCGCTTGGAGGGAGGTTCATTAAAAAGTCACAGATAATAAAACGTCCTATGGAGAGATTTTATTCGTCGTGACATTATTTCGCCCTCGTTTATTTATCGCTTCAAGGGAGTACATGCTGGATCAGCAACAGTGGCAATTAATCGGTTAAATTGCGCCCGTCTTGTATAACTCTTTCGCGCATTCAGTGTGTCTATGACCTCCCAGTGACTTCTGATGCTTGTCTTTCTTTTGTACTCGATGTAGGAAAGACGTTACATTATTAAAGATAAATGAAAGTACCAAGAGATATACGACTCGGACAGTTTTCTTTTCTTGAAGTCGTAGAAGAACGGAAGTTACCTAGACAAATAAGAAACACGGACAAGTAATCTTTGCTCTATTGACACGACGCGTGCAAAGATTGTGTCTGCCTCTTAAGCAAATTCTGTCGCTTATCTTAATCTATGGAAAATTCTGCTATGTTTCTTTTTGTTCTCAATTTGTCGGTGACACAGACAACCAAATTCCTGCAGCATTAACAAAGATTTTGTAAATGCAACTGAAGTACAAAAGTGAGTATATGTAATCTACAAGAATGAGATAGATGTATGAGAGGGGGTGACCAGAGTCCTTGTACTACTGCTTCCTCTACGCTTCATTCATACGAAATCCACGCAAATTTTTACTTTACAATAGAACGTGTGACGAAGCATAAGTTGTTTTGGACGAAGCTGTTACAAAGCCCTGATCAAGGGGCTTCCTAGTGACTAACAGCATGTTCCCAGACAGCTGGTGATCCACCAGCCCTACTGCTAAAATAATCACCAGAATATTTGAATATAGAAAACAGATTGAAATCGAGCGTTGAAAGAACACAATTTTCGTAGGGTTACTCGAGACCCTACCTGTTCGGTTCGCTAGTTCCCAACAATAGCGGCCACAGAGGGTCCTCAGGTACACCCCCACTCGCAAACTATAAACCCATAAACCGTCTGGATCCGAAAGACTCGCAGGTAATAACGACATTGCAGTCTGGTGCGCCTTTTGCTCTCGAAACGAAAACCGATTTCCAAGATCTCCAAGAAACATTGCGCTGCGACAACGCTCGAACAGTGCAAACACGCACGCTTTTGTTTCATCGTGGTCCCTGGTCAGAGGGAAGTTTCCGCTAATCGAATCGATTTACCTCGACAAATGTCGCTGTCGTTCTCCGTGGTGGAGATAGGCACCGTGTAGGTGGTCTGTTCGTAGGTCTGCTCTTCGGTCTGAGTGATCGGCTCCGCGAAGGCGAACAGGATCCGCAGCATGATAGCCACTGCAGCTGCGTCCATCCTCGTCACTCTTCCGGCCGATCTCGTCGCCCTCGCCCGTTTCATCCCTGCAACGGCACTCGTCGCGAACGCACACAGGGATACGCCGAACAACGGTCCGTCTTGCGAGCCGAGGGTCCGCGAAAGTCCATGCCGCGTTGGCCACGCAAACGGCTACGCCGCGGGCCCGAGCACCACGGGGTAGAACACTTTTCGTCGTCTCATATCGCGCAGGTTCGATCGGTCCCCGAACGATAAGAACGCCGTCGAGGATCGTTCCCAAAAAGGGGAGGACACGGTGGGCCTCTCTCACCGAGGAGCGATCATCCTTCGAGCGCTGCGCGGCGATGGCACGGGAACGCCGATCGGGCGGGTAATCGATTGGCTGCCGTGTCTCTGGGCCGCCTGGAGGAAAATGGGAAATTGTCGAGGAATATGTCGGGCAGCGAGGATCGAGGCTAACGAAGCGGCGATTGGATTCGCGCTGCATCCTAGCGGCCCGATATGTGTGCGTACCTCGTACGCGACGTGGACGGAATATTAAACGTGGCTTCGAGATCGAACGACCAGCCCAATTTGCTCTCCTCCCCCAGAATAGCTAAGCTGATTACTACCGTCGTTTTCCTGGATCGGGGGATGGGAATAAGTGACAAGAATGGGTTAGAGTCTGTTCGAGGACAGTTGTGGCTCGCGTTGTCCTAATTGCGACGTCGACCGCCTCAATTAGTCAGAATGATGGCCTCGATTGTTTCTCGTCGCCATACACACCGGGGCAGCGACAGCGCCGGTAGCAACAACGAAGACCGCCGCCAGCAACGAGCGCATCGGGCTCGCCGGCTGGCCAGCAATAATTACACGGCCCCTCTGGAATGGTTTAAAGCGGCTTCCCCTTATATTTTTAGTACGCGAGGGGACGCGCGGGCGTATGCCGCCACGACGGGTCGGGGATCGAGCGACGTTCGTTTCGCGCTTCCACAGAAAGAGTTGTCGAAAATCTCCTACTCCCTGGACGGGTCCCAGGGGTCAGAGATTCTCAACCTGGCAACTGTCACACGATCGATCGATTTCAAGTGGCTTATAGAGAGGGGAAACAACTTCACACGTTTTGAGAGTCCAGACAAGAGAGGTGAAAAATTGACGGTGTCTGGGGCTGGGGACATCGTTCAGAGAACCAAGTGCCTCTGTCTGAAGTGCCTCACCTTGGATTTAGAGTTGATATGAAAATCTAGGCTTTAGAAAGTTGTGGAAGGAGCTCTAAATATTGGGACTATTAGGAGTAGAGCTAGAAGTTGAATTTTCTGAGATAAGGATGATTACTCAGAAAGGCAGAGTAAAACTCATTAGTATTCTAAATGGGAGGTAATGTAACAATGACTTGAAGAGACAATAGTTGGAGTTCTGTCATTGTTACAGCAACTAATCGATATCTAACTTTCTAAAATGTTGCAGGTACAACATTTTCAACTTTAGAGCATTGGGGTAGCTCGATCCTATTGGACATCTGAGCCCTGGATCAACCATAATTCTCAATAATTTCTACAATCAGAGCTCTTCAAATCCATCTTGCGTGACAATCTAGAATTAACGCAGTAGTCAAAGAATAGTTAAATAATCGTCTTGTACGTAGTCTGATACTTTTGAATTTCCTTCCGTTCGCTGGGAAAATCGTCGCGTTTCGAACAAAGAGGGATTGTTTACTGCGGATTTAGTAGACAGCCCGAGCAAACGGATTGACGACTTGCAATTATGACTCAACGATTGCGATATTAACCGCAAGTTAACCAAGAACCGACCGCAACGGCGCTGCACGCGTGCACGAGCACACCGCGAGCCTTGACATTTATACGTCACGGAGAAACTCTTAGCGTTCATCCTAGTTGGCCAGAAAGTTGCTGGGGAGGTCGTGTTTCGACAAACGGATGATGAGGATAAACGCAGAAAAACACTTCCGGCGATGCAGACATGAAAATTCGAGTTCTACGATGAAAGATGACTCACATGCGCGTTGCACTCACGCGTCCATCTATATAGGGTGGGCCGTAATTTACAGGTAAATGGACTCAGTTTTATGGAGAATGGAGCACAGTACTACTCTCTAGGATGACCTCATTTCTGCATAATTAAGGAGTCATTGGTAGGTTCATCAGGTTTTATAGCTTATTTTCGCATAGGTGACTAGATATGGTCCCAAATTGTGACCTGAGCGAAAAATATCTTTTGCTCCAAAATGAAAAATTGCCAATTCGACCAATGGCAAGTCTGGAAAGAATACACAGGACCAATCATACTGCAGTATTTAAAAAATACCTAAAAGCATTTCCATAGCATCACCCACTGCTGCCGAATGATTAATCAAGGAAAGAGTTTAAGGAAACAAATCCAGATAAAACGTATACTTATACATATCTCACAACGGCCATCGTTTTCGTGTGAATTTCCTATGGAACTGGTTCTCACGAATTGTGATACACCCTATAGGTACGCGTTCTCATTAAAAGCGCGTTGCTCGTAAATGTTGCGTTTCTCGCCCGACGACTGACGACCTATCGACGATTTCCTGGCGACTTCCGTTTCACGAGAAGGACGTCAGGACAGGGATAGAGAGAGACGACGGCTGCTTCCGATTCCAATATCCCTCGCGACGAGAAATATCCAATTCCACGACGATGAGTCGGAAAGCTTGCGTCGAACTCGCTCCGAGTCGTACTATGCACCGATGCATTTGCATAGGTCGGCCGCATCGGTGACACCGTGTCGCGTGGGATCGCGGCGATCGACAGGACTGAGGACTGATCGATTCCCTCTGCGAGACGTCGCTCTTTCCGCGGTCAGATTCGAGGGGTGTTGCCCTTTGTCGATCGTCCTCTGTCAATGCACCGGGGATGCCAGTTATTTCGATCGAATTTCCTCGAGTCTCGGGGAGGGGGAACTTACGAGGTCAACCCTTTCGGCGGTGAGATTCAAACGTGCACCGTATACAGCTGCGCACAGAAATCTTCTGGCAAACTAAACGAAGGCGTTTACGAGTTCGTCGCGCCGAAAAGGTTAAATTCCATTCCTGACCGTCGTCAACAAGAGTCGATAAGGTAGACAGCTCCGAATACGTTGCAGAGGCAATTGCCATCGAAACGAGTGACACTGACGTTGGAGCACGCCGCGTTCCCATTAAAGTTTCACAAGAAACAAATACGCCGCGAATCAGCTCGATCTTGCACAGTGTCGACGCGCTTCGCGAAAACAGGAAAGAGCAGACACTCTAAGAAAGGCCAGTGTTAGGAGAAGCGGGGAGGGAGCAGAGTGGTCTGTGCAAGGGCACTGGGCTCGATTCGATCCTCGCGAGGACACTTTCTTAACCGACGAGAGTGATTTCGGCACCGCGCGGAGAACCCTTCACGCCATATCGACCCTTCGAGCCACGATTCCGCCCACGTCGAACACGTACACGCCGGGACCCACGTACCGGCTCGATCATTACCACGCGATTCCAGGAGCGTTTCGCGTATCCCTTCGGGGGCGAGGAAAGCGGTCCCCGACCGGAAGTGGAGCGATGCTGGGCGCCGCGAACCACTGCAAACTTTCTCACACTAGGCGTCACTCGCGGCGGGGAGGAGGCGTTGCTCGCGCGACGGATCAAACGCCATTTCGAGCGAAACACCGATTGACGTTGATCTGGCGGCTCTCGGAGCGCGGACGAACTCGCTCGGGCTGACTATCTCGCGAGCAGCAGAGCCGCGGAGGAGCGTTGCGATCCCGCGAAAGTGACACAACGCACTGCCCTCCGCGAGTAACACGTACACTCACGCACAGGGCCCGCTCCCACGAGCTCCGCGCGCACACCGACACAGAAGCGTTCTCTCGCGCGCGTACGGTAAAGCCGTGACTCCGGCGGCTGCCTCTGCACGCTCGCTTCTCCGACTTGCCTCCAGTTGGGAAGAGGGAACAGCCGGACGAACGGACGGACAGGCGTACAGAGAGAGGGAGAGAAACTCACGCTGTGCACACGCTCGAGCACCGGCTGCTTCTCTCTGTGCCAGAGACCGTGCAACGTGTACGTACGAGAGGGATGGAGCACGCCGGCGAGTGTGTGCGAGCACTCGCGCGCGCGCGTTCAGGCACACCGACGAGGGGCGCCCGCGCGCACACAGCCGCAGAAGAGTGGCTGACAAGCCGGCGGCGTATACACGTGCGCCAGGAAATGTGCGTGAGAGAAAGAAAGGCAGAAACTGCGGAGGGGCGAAGGGCGAGATAGGGGGGGTAGAGACACGTTACTCACACAGTGCCGGCTGTGTTTAACGTGTCGCTCGTGTGGCTGCAACGCGTTTCCCTCGGCTGCTCCCCGCTTATCGCGTCTTCTTCACGCCGAGGCGAGAGGCGAGAGACTTTTGTCCGTGTCGCGTTCGCCACGTACCGCGACACTCTCTTCCCTCGAGGAGCCGCCGCACGATGGAGTGAAAAATCGTGGAAAATCGATCGGAGGAGAGGCGCGCCGGTGGCGACGACCGAAACGGCGTGGCTGTCCCCCTTCGTCCCTCTGTCTTTCTTTCTCCAGCCCGCCGACGATTATCTCCGTTCCTCTTTCTATCTCTGCGACTCCCTGCTTTCGTCTCCGTTCCTCTGCCCACGTGTGCGTCCGTCCCCCTCGCTCTTTATTTTCCCTCCCCTCCTTCTTTCTCTCGCTCGCAATATTGTCTGCCCCGCTGTCTCCGCTATCCTCGTCCCCGACGCGACCCCCTTCACGCTGTCTTTGTCCGCCACGGTCCCTGCCCTGTGCCAACGTATGGATTTTCGGGTAGCCCGGGAAGGGAAATTCGGCGAGGGCGATCCTCTCGTTGGGATGAGGCGACGAGGACGCCGTCCCAGTGATTCATAGAACGTCGGACAGGCCTCTGAAAAACGCGCGGACGGCCATGAAAATCCCAACCATGCCCTACCCCTGCAGCGAAACGGCCGAGCACACAGCGACAGCCGCTCTCATGGACGATGGAGAAGAGCAGCTGGATACCTGCTGGCGAGCGGGCCTTTCAGGGACGTAGGAGGCGATCTCCGTACCACGTGGCCGTAACTGTCATTGCTGGAGACGTGATTCGAGTGCAGAGTATCTCATTGCGATCTTCCACGGCGGCCGATAAGAATCTCCCGTGAAACAGTGTCATTAGGACGCTCATCGGCGCTGTGATCTGCGCGTCGATTTCCGCGCAGATGTCGCCCCCGTCGAGACGCTCGGTTTCTCCGCTTTCGAATGGACCTCTCGCATCCGTAATATTCCGAGCGATCGAATTTTACGGAGGCTCGGACGAACGACGGCTCCCTTCCTGAGTCTTTGTTCCGTGTTCTCACGTCGCTCGCGGGAACAATGAAGGGGCCAGCGAGGAACAAAGCGATGCTGCGAGTCAGCGGGATCGCGATACGGTGTTCGGTAATTGGGTGTATCAGCGGGCACGATGGAGGTTCAGATTGATAAGGCTCTCGTCGGTCGAAACGGTTGGTCGCGTTAGATTAGGAGAACCAGGACGTTTTTCTGGTTTCGCGCGAGAGTCGGGGAAGGGCTGGTTAGAGGCAAATTTGGGGCGAGAGCTGAGAGATTCATCGAGGCCAAGCGCGGCCCGTGACACAGCTACCGGGGGCATGCTTGGGTAGGGGGGCAAAGTTGAAGTTAAATCAGGGACACGGAGAGACGCATGGAGCTGTCAGAAAAGGCAAAAAGAGGCCCGATCGTGACCGAAATAGAGGCGGTTTGCATAAAGTTGCTGATGTATTAGCGCTCGCCTTTGTAGTGCTCCGCGCATGGAGCACCGCCACTGACGTACGAGGAATTTAAATGATATCATTGGCTGCGCCAGTTATGGAAAGATCGTGCCGCTGTTTCACGGACGTTGCAGACCCTATCTGTCGCGTAATCGGTGAATTTGCTTTGGCAGAGGTGATTAAGAGTAATGCGCTACTTCTGATGGGGTAATTGAATTATTCGGACCTTCCAGGAACGTTTTAGGAAGGCTGTAAACTGATTCGAGAGCGGCCACCTTTTCCTCGTTCCATGTAAGGTAACTTTTTACTCGCCGGAGATAAAAAAAGTCGTGATCTCGATATGGGCTCCGTAACAACACGTGCAAGGGAGTTGATAAATCCTTATCATTCGACTGTAAACCGAGAACTACATGACATCTGGCGAAAGACCAATCAAATTTAACGACTCCCTTATTCATGTGCTGGTTACAACTTTATACCTCTTGTTGATAGCTTCTCGAATAGTTTTATTTTTCTTAAAATTGTACTTTCTACAAATTTAATCTCTCCTTGAATAACCTTTTTAGGAGGAATTGCTCGTGATTTCTCTTCCAACTTTTTTAACGATTGTTGGTAAATGTGCGATCGTGCAGGAATCTTCCTACTCGAACTCGGTTAAAGTAGATATCGTCGAAGTTTCGTTTATCGACCGAGGGTACGAGAAAAATTACTGTGCCTTCCTGTTTTATCGATGGATCGAGCTTTAAGCGCCAATATTTGAAAGCGCGTCGAGAGTAGAATATCAGAACAATAACTCACCTCCTTCATCCGTCATCACAGAAACGGTCGTTGCAGGTCCGTGTCCAGCTGGATTGAAAACTTGCAACGAGACTAGGTACTGTGTATACGTCTCCAAATTGTGGATGCTGTGATTCTGTAATGGAAATGAGAAAGCGATGTTACATTACGGGAAATGGAGGCGGAACACCGAATACAACACACAAAAAAGAAAGATTGAAACGCATTCTTACGTAACTTACGTCAACAGCCGGGTCACGTATGTATATAGTTTTTACTTCCATATGTGTCTTATCTCTTGGTCTATATCCAATTTTATACCCTAAAAATTCTCCGTGAATCGTGTCCCTACTTGGTGCCTTCCACGCTAGGAAAATCGACGTGGCTGATGTGTTGTACGCGCTGGTAATTATAGGCTTGCCATCAGGAACTGAAACGTAACGAAGAAAAATTAGGATAATCATCCTACTGGAAAGAGAAATGTGTAGTTAGTGGCTAGTTGAATGGGGTACAAAATTGTAATAAAATAGGGGATAAAGACAGTTTATGAGGGGTGCATTCTGATTATATTTTCTCATCGAAACTCTATATATGAGACACCTACTTTCAATCATACTAATTAAGGAATGAGTTTCCTCTGGCTTGAGTTTCCATAATTATACAACTAACAGTAATGGCATTCAGATTTTCGATGCAGCTTCCTCTATCGCGCCAATGATCGCATAGCCCGCCCTTAGCTTGAACAAACAACGACGAGCCCTTTTTCACCCCTGTTCTCCTTTCAACCCGGTTTTGTCAATCCTCGCCAGGGGAAGCGTTACTTCAGCGAAATGCCTTGTCGCTAAGGATTAAAGATCGACGTCAAGGGACAGCTGAAGTCCTGAAAGGCGGATCTATCTTCGAGGCGAAAAGCGGGCGATTATCGATTGCATTACCTTCTCTGTTCGGGTGGGTAAAGGGCCTCTCTCTCTCGAAGTTGCAATGAGTAACGCGCGATGAATGGATGCAAACGCTGAGAAGCGTCGAAGCGAGTGGATTAACACGAGTGCCATCGAACTTGTTTTTTATTCAGGAACGTAAAAAATATTTCCAACGATTGTTTGACGATCCGAGCGCAATAAATATATCGTCCAGATCGCATTTGTTTTTTTGTCGAACGAATAAGCATGCTTAAATGCGCTTCCATTATTCCCAGTCGGGAAAAGCGTTTCGATGGATTGTTTCGTGCAATATTTTCGACAATTGATAGCTCTCGACGCGTTTTAAAACGTGTACGTGTATAATTCAATTTTTTCTCTGGCTAATTGAATTTTATCAGGCGATCGACGGTACCGATGGAAGCGCCACGGTAATGGTTAATGATGACGATCATTTGCGTAGGAATCCGATACGATCGATCTCGTTTTACTTGTTCTAAATAAATAGCCATTTAAAATAAACTTTGTTTTTTGGAGCTACTGTATCACTAGTGGTAACTTCATTATAATAGGAGACACATCTCGACTATCAGAAATACCACAGGGTCGTGTCCTTTATTGAAATAGTATTTTGTAGTAGATAGAATTAAAAATACGCGCTATTATACAGGTATATAGCAAATATTAATATTGATTACTTTCAAAACTTGGAAATTAGAGCTGACACGATGAGAGCCGCAGTATACATCTAAAAGAGCCATATTTGGCTTACTAACCCTATTTGGCTGTCCTTGTTACATGGTACACCAAATATCTCTATATCTCTTTAATTAGCGAACGAAATCATACATGTGATCTGTTCCTATCGAAAGTTCATTCCCTAGAACTAATATTATTCGGGAAGATCAGCTTTACTCGAGGACGAAGACTCCAACATTCCCTTCAGAAGGCTTCCTTACAAAATAATTAGCTTTCGCGAAAGTTCGCGTTATCGCGCGGCAATGTTCTCGCAGAAACTCGGCTAACTCGTAGCCAAGGAAAGGCACGGGAACGAGGGATTGTTATAGAAATAATTTCAAGACGTTTAATGCGCGTCACGCGTCGCCCTCGAGGAGGGAGTTGACACGAACTTCCGTCGGCTCGTTAATAGCCGCACAAAGCGTTCTCCTCGCAGAGCGACGATGACCGCCGCGAAAATAAAGCATTAATGCAGCGGAGAGGAGACGTGGAGGAGGGGCGTGTCGCGAATGAAAGTCCCCGAGTAATTAATGCGCGGAGCATCGCGACTCAAACTTCGAACGAGGCTATTCGCGCGAATAATTGCGCGCAACGACGATTAGCGAGTTGACGGAGAGGCGGAGACAAATTGCTCGAACGAATCGCGTCCAGAGTTATCCTTTCGACCGAGTTTCGGCCGAGCTCCGTTGCTTCTGGCCGAGGAAATCATAGGGTGCTGTTGACGAGATTAAGAGGTAGCGTCGAAGTGACGGTCTAAAGAATGGGGCAATTTTTGAGAATGGTTATGGCTAAATTATTCCGTGTAACGACTTGAGAAAGAACTCCTCCACTGGCGAGGAAAATACCTGATTAACATTCTACCATGATGGCTTATTGAAATTTCAAATTTCAGAGTATCCACTTTTTGGGAAGTAGCGTTCAATATTTTCGATATTGCATGGTTTAATTTAGAACTCCTCAGTTGGATAAAAAAAGGCATTACTAAGGTAAATTTATAGTTTTGGAATTTAATTTAAAATGACGTGAAACCGTCTGGCGGGAGCTATTGAAAATTCCTGCAGAATAATGAACAAAAGTGAAGTGGTAGCAGTATCAAACCGCTGGTTCGCGGGAGCATTAATTGGAGGTGTAATTGCAGCTGTAGCGGCAAACGGAGTCATAATGAAACACACAAAGTTCAGAATTATTTTCAGTCACTTAATTTGACTGAGTAAACTTTCTTCTGCTTTCTTCTTATTTACACATGGACTGGTACGGAAGGTCCGGGTAATTTTTTTGGTTAGTTCTGCCAGTGTCGGTTTTCATTCTGGTGCTCTCCTGTTGCGCAATTATTCATAAGCCTCTGGACAGTGTTTTGTTTCAGCGTCTCGTGACGGATATTAATTGCGCGAATGTTAGTTCCCGCTCGCCTCGTTGTTTTTTCGGGTATCTTCATTAAGCGGTCGACAATCGTATAGCAGAATCATAACTCTTACAATTACATCATGTGAAAACATTCTGGTATTTCATTAAATGAAATATTGTCGTCTGTAGTCCATATTAATAAATAGCATAGTTGCTATATTTTCCATCTTGCTATTAATTTAAATTACATTTTTCATGAGAAGATTCTAGTTTAGAACTAAAATATCGTAATATTCTAGCAGAAGAAGAGAAGATTGAATTCTATTACGTAAATAAGCATAAATTCGTATTCTAAGGGGAATAAGTAGTACCGATGTCAGACAGGATCATTTCGAAAGCACCTTCTACTGTGGTCCAAGGTTTATAGAAAAACGTCGACATCATTTATCACTCTGCTCTCGTCTGGTTTTCATCCTCTGCCAGACCCCATTATTTCCTCGTGACGACAGCCAATTAACGAAACAACTGGAATTATTAACGCGTGGCTGGAGACATTGTGGCGGGTCAAGCATTACGGGAATACGCGAGCCGCGATAAGTCTTTCACGCGTTTCCGGCTGGCTACTTCGCCCGAGTAATTTAGCGTCGTAATAAATGCGAGATCTGCTTTTTTACCGACTCTAAATCTGCGTGAAGTTATTATGATCCTTACTGGGCCGCGTTTATGATGGTCACCGCTTCTGGCTTTATCGTCGCGCGATAAAATTACGCGAGCCCTGATTTCTCGCGGAATTGCCTTTATTGCGATGATACTTTAAGCGGGGAAGTCAATTTTAACACGTGATTCTTTGCTGAAAACTATTATGTGCTAGATTTTTATTTGAGGATTCGAGGAAAACGAAAAAAGTTTCTTTGAATTTCTGTTGAAAGTTGTCTATGTAGTGCATTTTTCAAACTCGTTCCAGTCGTCTCAGTTCCTGAATTTCACTCCCTAAAACCAACTATCTCTATGCAATAGTAGAATCAGAATCTACATTCAACACGAGCATTAGCATTGATTTATACTACTTGTATGCAAAAAACGACCACAACTTGCCACCATTTCTTGCGAAAGTGACATTAACCAACCAAAAGTGAACAACCATGCACTAGTTACATGACATCCCGCTGCTTCCACCAAAAGAAACCTAATTCAATACATTCGAAACAATAAAAAGTATCACGTGCTCGCAGGAAGGACTATAAACTAAATATACAGGGTGTATCCCCGCGATAAAAACGGCGCTATTTTACAAATTACATCTTCCACGGCGTAAAAAGAAGTCGAAGGCAAAGGGAAGAAATTTCCAGGATCCCCTACCAGACCCTAAGGGAAATAAAAACTGAAGCCACGAGACGCCTACCACCTTGGCGTTCAACTTTATAACTTATCGTGATTACTGGTCCAGCAGGTCACGATATTACCAAAAATAACGCCCCGCTTGTTCACGAAGCCTCCAATTTTCGCGCAGAGCCAGAGAAAACGAACTGACTTACCACCCCCACGTGTGTGCACCCCGACACGTCTGTCCCGATGGCTAATTGGCGGCTCTGTTACGGGGTACATTTATGGGAGGATAGGCGAACGACCTCCGGAAACGGGAACGAGAATCCGTGTCCGTATTGGCCCGAGTGAATGTGGTAGAAGTTTCGTTGGTGTCCTATTGATCTGGCAGAGACAGAGAAAAAGGAGGCTCGAGAGAGGGTGGAGGACGAAGCAGGCCGCGTTTTCATTTAAGCCACCGAGAATTCCTGTGCAGCGTCAGTAACTTAACCGCGCGATTTTGGCCACTGTTCACGAGCCGTTATCCTCGAATTAGGGTCGCAAATCGACGTATGGCCGCGATAAATTGCGCCGACACTGGCGCGGAATGTATTTGCGCTCGATTGTTGACGCGTTATCAGTCGATCGTCCATCTGTGCATAGGGTTTCATTCGTTTCATTTCAGTCCATTGTCGAGGTCGATTGAAATATCTGAATGACTCGCGGGTTTCGCGATGAACACGGTGAAAGCATCACGTGAAGCGTTACATCGCTTTTTTTACGTAACTCTTAGGTTGCGTTTATAGTAGGGGACTTTGGCCTCGAGTCAATGAATAAAAAAAATTGTCTTTGCTTTATTATTTTTTCAGTTTTCATGGCCTGTGAAAAATCACAGGACAAATTTTATTCACCCAATTGTGGGGTATATATCCATTTTATAATCAACTGTATTCAGGAAATTGACAGTCAATTTAGAGTCGTCAAAGCAGCCTCAAAATTTAATCGCTACTATTATTTCCACTGTAATAGCCAATAGAAGTTTCGACAGGTGGATAAAGTACGTGAATTGACGTTGTTTGTTGGCCAACGAGAGCGGATTAAAAGTGTATACTTGCAGCGTTGTTGTGCAAGTTAAGCAAGGAGGGATAGGAAAAAAAGTTTCATAGTATCTCATTAACGACTGCAAAGGGGAGAAACGTTTACTGCCAGCAGAATTAATTATTCTCTGAAGGCGTATCTATTTGCGGGGAGAGATTAAAGCACCCCAGCGGTCGAAGATCAAAGAACCTTCTTGTGAACTCGTAGAAATGTTATTAAAAAGAAGGGAAGACGCAACTATAAATGCGTTTACTTAGTGCTATCTAAAAAAGATTGACCTAAATAATGAGACTGCGCAAGGCTGATATTAATGTCGCTGTTTCTCCTAGCTCGTTTCGCGTTTCTGTTCAATCTCTCCCTATCTCCCCACCCTCTCCGTCTCTCTATTTACCTTTTAGCGTTCATCGACGAGCGTACGGTTGGTATTGACAGTATTAAACACACACGCGCCTATTAATTGCCTGTTTATTACCCTGATAGCTGCCATTATCTCGTTATTACGGGAGAATTATCGTCGTCGAGTGGGGCTTTTTCCTCCCCTGTACGTCGAAACATCGTATCCGCTTATATTCACCGTATTTGCTTTATTGTTGTCTGACTAATAGGAGTCACGTTCACGCCAGTGAAAGTTTCGGATCTTCCTCAGCCTTCGCCCGAAGGTTGCATCGATTTGAATTTTCGAAATTAGTGCTTAGTGGTCACCGATTGCTCTTCTGTATTCTACATGTTTGGCTTACTTGAGTAAATTAGTTCAATGACTGATTGAATGTTATGTCATCAGTGGATGATATTTCATATTAGATTCGGAAAGAAGAGTCTGTCAATAACCTGTATAATTTTAATTGATATTACATCTAGATATGATTCTGTAAATTTTTTTCGTATGACGTGGTTGTATAATATAAATTAATGAATGAATATTATTACATCATAGAATACGAACTCTTATCTATGTCCATGATTCGTTTCATTTTCGAAAAATTCATTCGACCGTGTCACCAGGAAGCTGCTCTCTTATGACTGACACATTGCTCGCTATCGACCAAAGGGTTGTCATCCCATTTCAAGAATGAGTGTAATGCGTTTCTGAAAGACTTCATCCATTCTGAGATAGAGATGTCACAGCTGTCACGACGATTCAACTTCACAGATAGAACGATCGAGTTACAATTACAGTTATCGGTATGGATGATATACTTTTCCAAATTCAACAATATACATTGGAAGAATTCAATATTTTGAGCGGAGTGGAAGCATAAATTATTCATTCTGTCATCAAAGTCAATAATTTCCGCCTGCGTTTTAATGCAATATTCAAATTGTATCTTTTGCTACACATATAGTCCGCGAACTGCAGTTATTATTTCAAAAAATAAGATACCCCTGTTCCCGCCTATCCTACAGCAATTTTGATATTTTTTCATATTTTTTAGCAGCGAAGCTACCAGCGTGTCAATGTTTTGCTCGATCGTGTGACGTTATTGTTGACAGTTCTCTGTGAAAACGGCATTTAAACATCGCTTCTGATCCCGTTTATCGGAAAAAGCGACGAAGGGGGAAAACTGCAAGAGCGGAGAAAAACGAGTCGGTGCAATATCGTGAAACGAATATAATCGCGTTCGATTTAACAACTCGTAACGTTACTCGTTCGCTTCCTTTTTTTTCTCTTCATCTCTCCGGTGGCCAGCGGTGCCACTGACGCTAGCTGGTATTTAAATTAGTTATTGACACGAGTTCGAGCGAGGCCAATCGTTCCCCCGATGCGGGCCAGCCTTGATAACTAGATAATTATTCCTATCTCGCGTGCTACCATAATGAACCCGCCGCTGGCGCACGAGTTTATGTATTTAATAGCCACCGATTCGACGCTCTGCGACAACGATGCTCCTATAATCGGGCCTGCATAGATTCAGCCGATCCCCTGAAAACATGGGACGAGATCTCAAATCGCGTTCATTCGCGCCCGTATTTGGCGGCGAGTCAAATGTGTCCTCATTTTTTTCTCGCTTTGAATCGAACGCCTATTTCGCGGTCAATTAATTTTGAGACACCTGCTGCATTGTTATCGGATAATCTATAGTAAGCTTCAGTTTTATGAATTCGGAAGAATAGTTGTGGAGCGGAGAACAAAATTTGGCAAATTATTTGTTAGAAGTTATTTACTATATAATGTGTAATATTTTACTAGTATCTAAAAAGGGCAAGTTGAGTAAGTACACCTCTGGTCTACTATTTCGAAGAATTTGGTTATTAATAGTTAAATATGGAAATGATAGCCACAAATTTTAGGCAGTAAAATGAAATAATACGAGGCAAATGGGAGCGAGTCATTAGCGCTATATACATATATGTATAAATATTAATACTACCATTTAGTTTGGATTTTCTCTGTTTCATATTTTTGCAGAAATATTATTAATGACGAGAAGCCATGTTTGAGCAAATTCAGATATCGCGGCGTCTATTGCGTTGTAATATATTTATCACTTTTTTTGTTATTATTGGGATTACCCACACCCGCTGGGGGATAAATTATTCAAGTAATACGATATCAATCACTGATTCCGATGGTAACGATGTAACTCGATATTTGGTCTAGCGATACTGTTAAATTCGCCGATTTTCATGCATTGAATTTTCCTCACAATAGGGCATGGTTGAACTAATTCATTATGTTTAGGAAATTGTTAGTGCAGAAATATGTTATGTTATTTAATAATCAATCTTCGATAATTGATGGAGCTTAAATGATATTTAACAGGATGTACTGAGTAATGTTTTGGTACATTTTTAGATGATAAATGTGTACGTGATTATACGTATTTTGATATTTAAGCGGAAAAGGCATATAACTGGAAAGGATACCGAGACATAATATATACGTACAAAAACTGTATAGTATTATTTGCAATAAATATTGCCTGGGGATTTCTCTATTTAAAAAGGCAGAGGGAAGAAAGTGGAAGCAAAGAGGGGAACAGGGGAAGAAATAAGGAGAAGAGGGACAGAAGAGTGATAATTGTAACAAGACCGAGAGTGGGTGAAATGAACAGGTGGAGGGGTATAACTGTGGTAGAAGAAAGGAAGTAAAGAAAAGGAAAAGAGTCAGGTGGAGGTATAGGAGCTAAGGAGACAGAAGGGGTAGAAGACTAAGTTGAGTCTGAAGATGATGGAGGAGTTCAGTCTCCGAGGTGTAGAATCATCCCTATTAGTCATCTTCCCCTGACAATTTTTTAACTACAGAACTATGTAGATTAATAAATACCATCCTCTTTAGCTTCTCCTCAATCATTCGCTCATCTAAACCCTGAGAAAGTAATTCCTCTCACGAGCCATCTACGAGAAACGCACTACTTGTTAGAGACGCAGGAGAATCTAGGTCGTGCAAGTTCTCTCGCAACCATCGGCGTCTTTGTCATCGTCGTGGCGCAAAGTTTGCCAAGCGTCGTGGGTATACAGCGGGCGTCGGCCAATCCCGGCGGCGTTGACAGAATTTATAGGGCTCGACGCGGCCTGCTCAACCCATTTTCCAGGCTGGCCGAGCGAGAAAGACAAACGGAGAGTGAAAACTAGCCGGACCGCTCGAGTTAAGCGTGGCTGTACACTGCTCCTTCCTGCGCAACAATTAGCACCTCTTTAGCTAGCTGCACCCTCTTGCAATGCTCCCTCGCCGTGGAAAATCGGCTGTGTTGGCCATTCTTCTTACCCTCTCCCTTCCACCACCCTCCGACTTCGTGCTCCGACCTTTATTCCCAGAATCGGAACGTCTGTTTTCGTGGGGCCTGCGAATATCGCCCACTGGGGACTCGTTGCTAGACCCTGACTCGATTTCAGGTGGGTTATCATCCCCCACAGTGGTTTCATTCACTGACGCCTCGAGGTCTTCGGGGGTTGATACTTACGAATTAAGGATTCTACTCGCGAGTGTCCAGTTTATTTTCATTGCGGTCCCTTGAGTTCTAATAATAGGAGGCGCGAGGTGCTCTAGTAAGAGAGACAGAAGGGTAATCGCTACCACCCATAAGATACTTCTAAAGTTTTCCAGCCTCACACTTTCTAATCTATCTTCATTTAATTATGAACCTGAAGAGGGTAACCCTTCTATAGTCTAGCTGTTAGTGACTATTCTGAACGACCATAGATTAGCCACTAAGGGTACCTAATTCGAAGATAAAGGTAGAAATCTATGAGGTGATTTTCTTGGAACCGCTACTAGAAGTTCAAAGACCATTTCCAAGGGTGACCATTTAAGGGAAATCCTCCTGAAGGTTCCTAGGATAAGTATGGCTGTAGAAAGTTCCACTAGAATTGTTCTAGGGATGTTACAGCGACTGGAGTAACTCGTAACCGATCGAAACGCGACACGAGCGCTTGATAGTAGGGGGTAATGGTAATTACAATCGGAAAAACATACGTTCACGAAGAGTCACGATGTAGTAGGACGCTGGGCTGGGCTTGCTGCGTCCCATCGCGTTCACGGCTGATACCCTGAAGCTGTAGACGGTGAACGGACGCAGGTTCTCGATGGTGTAGTAGGTATTGTTGTTTGGAGTTACGATTTCCTTTGTTGCGTTCCATGGTCCGTTTTCATGGATTCTGAAAGCAATCGCGTCGTCATTAGTACGTTGCTTTTAAACGTGAACGTTGATGAGGAGGGGGTGGTTTCATTCTCAAACTCGTTCTCTGTGCTCTTTTGGTGTTTTATGATAGAAATAGATGTATGCTGATTGTTGGATTACATGCATAAATGGGAAGAAACATGAGGGCTGATTATACAGGAGAAAATTGAAGAAATCTTTTCGTACCTCTTGTTACTTACTTAATAATTGAAAAAGTAAATTTTGATTTTTATTTTAACCTATTGTTCTATCTATTTACAATCAATCTTTTTTTCTTCAATCCCTTGTAGTAAAATCTGTTTTGTTACAGCGAGCAATAAACGTTCGTAATTTATCATAGAGCAAAAGTACATTAGCACCTGTAAGAGCCACTGACAAATCGATTATTGGGAACTCGTGACTCTCGAGTATATCATTCCGGAAATAATGCAACACGAACATAGTTCCGTAGTCAATTGGCATCCGTAACAACGGTCTGGAAAATGGACAATAGACTAGCTGCATTTAGACCTTATGTAATACATGTATGGGTATCCTTGACGGACCATTGACAACTCAAATGCACACGAGTTTACAATGGATGCATACGATTAATTAAGTCCTCCACTAGCATCGAGTCGGTGAACAAAAGGGTTCTACTAGAAACACCAAGCCGTCTAAGTTCTGTCAGGATTCTCGACGTATGACGCGGAACAATACTGGTACACAAATCTGTGGTTCTGCTCACAAATTTTATTGTCTTGTAAATTACACAAGGCCACGTTACATTCTAATTAATGGGGATTATTAATTGGCGGTCGATCTGTTACGGAAAGTTCTCGCGCAGCTTTGGTTTGGATAATTGCTACAGTTTGCATTCGGTTGATTTACCACTTGGCTTAGTCCAATGTTCATGTATGTGTGCAATTACTGGATTTGATTAGGGGTTTGATTGGATCTTTGAAATTGCAGGAATTTAACCGTGGAAGAATACTGTTTTAGGGATTCAATGAAGTTGGATAGGGACGTTGTAACCACACGTTATCAAAGTTTCTTCTGATGGAAGTCAGAGCTCGTAGAAGTAGAGCAAGTGAAAAAATATATAGAGTTTCTAGAAAAAGCTAAAATGGGGAGGAAGGTGAGAATTGGAGCTGGACTGAATTCAGAATTACTAGTGGACTGAATTAAGAGTTGGAACTGCCCCAAATAGGAAACTATGCGGGGCTTCCAAAGTGTTTTGAAATAAAAATGAGAGCGATAGGCCAGGATAAAACTCGGGAGAAGTTCTGAAAACATTCTTGTTGGGTAGGAATGTTTATTTGGATGAGCTTTCTGTCTCCTAGCTATGAAAATTACATCGCTGAAATTCATTACATGTAACGCTCTTACGTAAATGTATATTAAATTTCAAAGTACAGTAGATTTTGTTGCTTTTCATCAGCTATCCATGTAGTGTCTACGAATAATAAGTCCAGCTTTTTCTCGATTTTCTTCCGTTTTGTGGAGCACACACGACTGAATTCAGAGCGGACGGTAAACGTTAAGTTTCGATGGAAACCCTCGAGCGAGACAACTTTCCTCCCCTGAAATCAGAATTCTCTTTCGTTTCGCGAAATTGCGTAACGAGCCCCGTGTTTTCCTTTCCATTCTTTCCCAAACTGGTTGCTAGTTCACCGTGAGAATTAAAATGACAAAATTTTCGAGTACTGCCCTCCGCTTCGTTTATTTCCAACGATGCTTCAGCGCTTGCTGCTCACGGTATTTCGAAAAATTTTAAAAATCTGCCTCAGGAAATTTATTCGAGGACTGAATCTGAATGAGAATTTCCAAGGCGTTGGAAAAAAATTCCATTGCTTCGCTATGTTGCGTTTTCGATTCGCAATGTTACCTTTCGTTTTGCCAGAAAATTACGTTTAGTTTTCACAATTATCCCAACTCGTTCCCTGCGGTGCGTAGCGCAATATTGCACGTATTGTTTCGAGTACACTGTATTAATGGATATTGCAACTCTGTTTATTTTAGAAACAATATCCAGTTATTTCTAGATATTCAAAAGCATCCCATCTCGTTTTATATCTAGATTAAAATCCTCATACAGGTTCGCAAAAAATCCACGAAATACTTCATCAAATTGCGAAAGGAATTTTTGCATTTGGGACTCCCTTTTCGAATTATTAATCATTAAAGACAGATCGAAGCGCGTAAAATATGTCTGACTAGACTCGTTCTACTGACTTCTCTGCGTCTGATCTGTATGCCAGTAGTAGAATACGTCTTAAGTCAGACATACTTTCTCCCCAAAATATTGGACACATGTTATCAATAATTCTGTTTCTTCAGTTTCTACTCTATCGATCTGTTATTCCGAATTACCGTATAACCAAATTCGCAGAATAGTATGTATCTTTTCAATTGTTCAATTCTGTAAACTCTCCCTTCGATAAACGACAAACAGGAAAAATGCAAAAACGCCGATACAGTGTACGGTAGCATCGATCATACGTTATTTGTTAAATTGTTTCCGACGTTCACGGATCCCTGAATCGTGCAAATTTGCCCCGCTATTTCCATCATTGTTTCCAAGAAAAATATCCAACGATATTTTCACGAGTGCGCGGCTTCCGCGCAAATTGTTTAAACGGCTCGCGGGCGACCGACCGTTTTCACAGCAGATTTAATAACAATGCATTCAACTATCTGTTACGTAGGGAACTTGTTCCAACGAAACAAAGGGGATGCGTCACGGCCACGGGATTATATGAGCCGAGTGTTTTTTTTAATTTCCTCCGCCTCTGGGCACTCCCGTGGCCGGAAGTGTCGGATCGACGCAACAGGAGCAGCCTAGTTCGCGGGGAGAATTACGGGTTCGGAACGATTTTCGACGCGTGCGCAAGCGACACTCGCCCTCGTGGGACCCGGTAGAAAAATAAAGTTGATAACTCGTTTCCAATTAACGTCACTCGCCCGTCCCGATTTGCTTATCGTTCGTACAAGCAGATCATTTCAATTTCGGTCACGCCCGGCACACGGTCATTCGCTGGCTTTTCTCGCCTGCCACGGAATCGATATCACCGACTGGCCCTGTGCTTTGCTAAATTCAACGCAACTGTTTTTTCTCGCTCGCGTGACACCGCCCTCATTATTGCATTCCCGTGGCCACGGTGCAGGGATATTGGATCCTCTACGAGTTCTGTGTACATGATGACGTACCTTCGATAGTAATTTGCATTCTTATGATATGTTAATGGCGTAGGGAAATGACATTTAATCACCCCGATAGAGAGCGGTGATTAATACACTTCTGATTTTTCATGGATTTTTCAGTGAAAGCCTTTGGCTACAGTTGTTTGCAGTTCTAATGAGTTTTAGTGATTCATTTAGAGTTCTGGAATTTTCGACAAGTCAGTTTTAAGAAACGATTCTACACATTGTAATGTGAGAAAAGTGAAGAATGAAATTTGATTTGAGGATTCATTTCCGAGTTAATCAAACAGAATATTCATGAGATATGTCTGACTTCTACTGACGATACTCCATTTGATCTGGTTAATGCACGTCGGTAGAATATGTTTTAAATCCAGACACGTTTCATTTTTAATCCATCTTGAGCAATTAATAACTCGTATTTCAAATATAAAAAGGATGGATAATATCAAGCCCATTACTCTTATAAATCTGGCAGGATATCACTTTACATTATCTTCAATGTTTCAAAGCTTCATAGTGCACTTCCACTTAATTACTAAAAAATTCTAATAATTCTGAATTTGAAACTAGTTCAATTAATTTACAACTTCTGATTTTCTCTACTTCTAATTAAAAACACACAAATAAACTAAATATAAATTCAATCGCTAGGAACTTATCTATTACACAAATTGTTTAGCTAATACTATTCCTCGAAACTCCGACAAAGGTAGCTCTTGTTCACGCAGAGACAAACCACTTCTCCAAAAAGGGCGAAGGAGTACAAACTTCTCCGTATCCTATTCGGCATGCATGATTCCATCAGGCGGATCTCGAGGCCAGAAGTTTCATCCTCGAAGGAGCGTGGGGTCAACGTATCAGAAATTTTGATTCGCAATGTTTCCCCCAAGTCCGTCGAAATAAATCGTCGTCTCTAACTTTTCGATCAACAGCCGCCGCCCTGAGAGGGTCTGTCGCCGAAGGAAACAGAGGGCATTCGTCTTCGAGGAGACAAGCCCGTTTCCGTTCGTGGCCAGACGAATTAAGCTGGGAACGCTTCTCCGAGTCAATTCCGTTGGCTCTGACGCTGATGCCCGCGAGCCCCTGTAAACTTTTATAATACACGTCGGGTAAAAACCGATCGTGTACCATTTTCGCGAGCCAGTTTGCCTCGCTCATTTCGCGCTGCTTTGATCTCGACTAGAGCCTACCGATTCGATCTCGAGCAAGAGGAAACCGTTTCGTTTCAATTGCCCGCAGAGAGCCGCGTTTCCCCTTTATTGCGTTATTTCTCCGCGCATCGTAACTCAATACCTTTCCTCTTCTCGGTATCAGGCCAGCCAGGCTGCATCATCCTGCATAACCAGCCGTGTTATCGAACACCCGCTCTTGAAGGGTCTTACCAAGCGCAGCGATCGGTTGCGTGTGTTGGGGATTCCGTGCAACGCGATTCGACCCATGAAACGGCGAAAATAACACCGTGACCGAGGGATCGACTATGATTATCATAACGGCGCTCTCTGCAACCTGTTTGATTCCGTTCCACAGCGAGGCTTTTTTACTTGTAGCGCTGCCCGATGTTGCATCGACTCGTCGAGCGTGATCAATCAGGGGGTATAGTTTTCAGTGGAGGATATCGATGTTTGGAGCGACCTATATTGGCTTCCTTGTTGAAATTCCTGACAGTTTTTCAAGCATCGCCAATATTCGTGGCTCGATTCTGAAGGATCGAAATTCTGTCGAGCGGGGAGAGGAAGGGAAGGGCAAAGATTCAGTATCTTTTGCTGTGCACGAGTCAAACCTCTAGTTTATCTCTGCGTTTTATATCGAAATCATCGATCCATCCCGTCCCAACGGTACGCCACCCTCCAGAGGGTGGGGTAAGAGTAATAGGTGTCGTTATTAAATCACTCCACGGGCGAAACGATCCATAAAAATAAAACTCGATATATCGAGATACAACTGGGGCGCGGTTACGAGCACTACATCATCACTGACAACCGTCTTGTAAAAATAAACTTCCCAGTGCGCGCGAGCGCGTAATTCATTGGGCGTTGACGTGGACCCTCTGTTCCCTCGTCAATATTGTATCGCGCTAAAATACTCTGTATTTAGTTATCAATTCACTATATTCCTCTATTTTACCATTCTATTATATTATTCAATCGAAATTATAATTTAACGAGACCTATACAAATTTTCCCGAAACTTCCCTGATTAAATTCGCATTAGTGCCATTATGGATTTGTGCCACCAAAAATTAGTAGAAATTTCTACTATTTATCTCACGATCTCAATTCCCAATTAAATCAGCGCGCTAATTCGACCTGCAGAAAAGGAAAATCAATACCATCCCCTCTAGTTTCTTCTATTATCAAAGAAGGCTTCCATTAAACTGACATCTTCTAGCTGCTCCTTCTTACAAGACTAACCAAGGAACACCAGAAATACTGTTGTCTCCTTCGAAACAAGGCCAAGTTTAGCGAACCTCAGCTTACCTCGCAGCAGCGTCGTTTCGGGCAGCAAGTAGAGGAAGTACGCGGAAAATTCGACATACCGTGTGACCCGGAAGCGGGCCAGCCATCGTCGAGAGCGTATTCCACTTGCCGAAGTTCGGTTAACGAGCAAATCACGTTACACGTGATATCGCGTTCTGAGAACACTATCTACGGCGTTAACCGTGGTACATTAGCCCGTGCCCCTCAATTAATTAAGTTACAAGCGGTTTAATGGGGATCTAGTTATCTCTTTGATTGGCCCGTTCCTTCGAGCTGCACCGAATTTCTCGGCCCCTCTACTTATTTCCGGCTGCTATTGCTCGGATTCCTCTTCCGTAGCGGCCCGCCACCGATTCGCCGTGAAACAAAGAGACCGCGCCAGGAAACTGGGTCGTCCGCGGAGATAGAGAGCTCCCTAAGTGATCTCAATTATATTCTTAGTTAACTGGCGGTGGGAGTGAAGTTTCGAGCGGGCCGCTGGCTCGACTTCCGTCGCAGCACCGAGTGTTCCTCAGCCGCCGCGAAGAGTTCAATCCTTTCTTATCGGTCGCTCTGGATCGATGCTGTGTCGTTTCATCTGGCAATTCTGTTGCTTTTCCTGCTGTCTCGCCCGTAAATTCCTCATATAGTTGGCTGAGCCTCGCTAGGGTTGTAGAGGCGTCGCGACATGGAGACGTAGGACGCCATTGCAGGCTTTGATTTAGCTTTCGATTCGAATTTTGCGAGTCTTGTTTCGAGAGATCTTGAGAAAATAAGGCATTGGGTTTTTTATGTTCCGAATTGCAGCGGATTTTGAAGATTGTTAGTATTTCTTGGGTAACAGGGTTTTATGAGATTTTTATATTGTAGTCGGTATTTTCTCTGGTAATTGATTTATAAGTTACGTAGTTTCTGCAAGGCATCTCTACTTTCTTTGTGCGCCCTCGACACTCGAAAACTTCAGCGGCCTTCCGGAGAGTCCTTAATGAATTTTTAGAGAGGACGGACATGGGGAGCCCTTAGCGAGTTTTAAGGAGGCTTATTCAAATAGTTTAACGAGTTTATACCGAGTTCCTGGGTTTAAAGAATCGACCAAGGGGTAGTATTTACATACCACTATTACCATAGAAATATATTCCTTATTACCTCCAACTAAAGTTATTCAGTCCAGAGTATCTCCATACTATCTCCGCAAAATTCTATTCCTCCTGCCCATCCCAACGCTTCCAAATTAATAATGCCTTATCGAATCATCGATCAGCAAAGGGCAATTCACACCATCTGCCTCCACTTTTCCCGCGCAATTTCACAGAGGCCACCTGCACAGCGCCAGTCACGTCAAATAATTATTTGCATACGGAACAGGGGCCGCGCAAAAGGGAGCTGTTTAAAAAGAAGTGACATCTCATTAATTACGACACTCGTAACGCGTTGTATTAAAACCGTTAGCACGTCGAGTGCAGAATGGAAGGGAAAATATCACGGGCGAAAGTTACCACCTAGCTTTTTCCCTTCTCCATAGAGGGACGCAACCCCAGCTTGTCCTCTTTGACTCGCAGTTTTTCGCTCAGTCGACCGTCCACTCCTGTCACCTTCCCTTTGCCCCTAATTAAATACGTTTCACCTTAATACCTCTGTAACAAGGGGCGTTTTTCACGGTGTTCCGTCAGCAACACAGCTTCGACGGTACTCTCGCGTCGTTGTTGACGCAAGAATTATCCCGCGGATAGGGATGGGCTGGGATCCTCGACACGAGTTCGATTCGGGATGCCCAGTCAGGGATTTGCGGATCTTGTCGGGCGGCAGCGAGATAGGCTGTATCCACTGCTCGAGCACGGACCCACTGTTTATGCTAGGTCGGAATGGTAAATTGGACCGTATTATCTGCTTGGTCGCGTATCGCGCGCGTTCCTCCATTCCAAACGAATCGGCGGAACGTCAATGATAATCCTGCGGCGCGTTCTAATTTCAAGTGATGAACGCCGACTGCGTTTGTCCCTGTCGACGGGTGACTGAGTTTGCGATTGCCCTCGAACAATATCCTGGCCCTTGTTGCTGGTGTTTGGACTTGGATGAACGGCTCTTTGTTAGCTCTGGATTGGTTCAAGGGTTTGCGCGGTCGAGAATGTTTGGGAGCTTCTTTTAATGGAAAGTGGAATTGTGGAGAATGGAGAAGAGTATTGATTTCCAGCAAGTGAAATTGCCGACGATGTGAGGATTATATATTTTGATTAAGACAAGTTGGTATTTTGGAACATATTTGTATTAGTACCATTGATTGCAGGTTTAATCGATATGGAGATACAATTCTATTTTTATTCTCAGTAAATATTCAGTGAACGTTCATTTCCTGTATATTTTTAACTACCATGACATCTGAAGTATATTATTATTTTATGTTTTCAGCTAAAATAAGAAAATCAAAAATAGTCAATTGAGGGAATCTAGCCTTTTTAAATAGAATCGTAATTTAATTTGTAATGATCCAATATTAGTCCTTAGCTAGTCAGAGTTATTCTGATTTCGCTCGTTTAACCTCACCTTTGTTACTTACACTCCAGGTATAATAGTTCTAGAATAGTTAAAGTAACAACGATACAACGGATGGCAGGCAAAAATTAATAAACTAAAATACGCAGCAATTTTAGTATGTTAACCGTTTCTGTTATTATAACAAGTTACATTCCTCAGCTTCTACTTGGAACTCTCAGACCCACTTCAAACCCAATTCAACGAAACCCTCCAATTTAATCAAAATTTCGAATGTTCGCGAATACCTCGAATTAGTTCAACGAAACCACTCATTGGCTGTGGATGGTTCTGGTTGTATACAATTAGTTAGATTCGCGCGTTTGTGTTCGTATCGCAGAATGTTATTTGGTCGGGGTCACTTCGATATAATGATACTTTGCATCTGCCTCGTCCTCCCTCCATTTCCATCATGAATCTCGTGACATGGGATGACAAGAAAATAGAAGGAGAAGGGACATTACACATGGGTTTATCGAAAAAGATTTGTTCGGTAATCCAGCGGCGCGGAAATTCCGAAGGGGCGCGAATTTATGTCCTATTTTTTCCTCCCTACGCGACCATCAGCATAAATTTCTCCAGCGGATCCGGTGCGCGGCCACGAATCATACGGAGAACGACAACCCCCCGTTGGTTCGTTCGAATTAAAAATAATGTAACTCGTCGTTGTCGTGCGTGACAACGGAGCGCATGAATCAAGGTGTCAGGGGAATATTCTCGATAAAATGCTCGCGTGCTTATCGATTGCGTGGGAGTTAAATCGGCTGCCCCTCCGTTCGCTAAGGTAACAAATTGAACGAAATCGAATAAGCGGAAAATAAAATCAAACTTAAATATTTAAACTTCAGATACAAATTGTGATACAAATTCTGTTTGGGCTAATTTAAAGTAGGATACGCATTTTAAATAGAGGCGGTTATTGTGCAAACTATGGCGTAGCAAAATAAATGCATGTATAAATAGAAGCGGAGGCATCAAGAAGCATTGGAGAGTACAGTAATTTGTGGCTCGTTCGTATTTGAATATATTGATCTCCTGTTTGAAAATATTTACTAAAATCCTGCGTTAATATTACTTAAATGAATTGTAACAGATATCATTAAACACTGTACTGGCTACATATTGTGTAATTATAGCCTCCGGAAGGTTTTAGTTCGAGCTAAATTGAAACTCATTCTGATTGCTACGATTATTCGTCAGTTTCGATTGCAGGTCGAATTTCATCGATGCATTTCCCGTTAGCAAAATTTATCGAAACACAGCAAGAAACAGAATGTAGCAGGTGGTCGGCGAATAAATTCTCCAGTGATCCGTGCAATTATTTTTGCGGCGGGTGGGCTTTGGTTTTTCCCCGCAAAAATGTGGCCGATTCTCCGCGCGCGAAATACTGTTAGGCGTTTCCTGTTATCTTCGATCGGAGAACCATTGACCCGCGCGTGCAATCATTGGACGTCACGACAAAGATACGGTTTCTGTTCCCGTTCGTCACGCAGGGGGCTTCGCTAGAAATTCGTTGCTTTTGGTGCGCGTTGGCGAGAAACAATTGGCGCGCAGGCGAATCTCGATACGCGGTCGTTGAATCGGATTAAAAAGGAGGGAGCCAGCGGAGCGAGACCACCGTGCATTGCGCTTTTTTTTTACCCATTCGCTTCCCACCCCCTTCACGATTGATTCCTTTCATGGGTTACCGTTGCCGCGATAATTGTCCGTGTCCATGGTGGCGTCGAAGTGTCGAGTCGAACTTTTCGCTTCTGCCTGCTCGAAAAGGGTCGCTTTTTGCGGGAAAAAAGGGGACGAGAGGGGAACGAAAAATCGTTGGGCAAATGCAATAGAAATGGGGAATATATGGGCACGAATGTGGTGTTTCGCATTGAGCAAACTGCGCGCTTCGTTCTGGGTAGACGAGGAATTCGTTAACGAGGATCGTTGCGGATAACCGATACTTTCAATCGTTGTTCCAACGTTCTAGGCTGTTCTACAGAGCAGCGAGAAGTTGCTTCGACGAGTTTTGCGTTGAAATTATTTTATTGATTTTACGGGGAAATGTGGTTTCTTCAGTAGGAGGCTGTTAAATTATCTAGTTGCTAGACAAATATTGTTTCTATGACATGAAGTATATTAGTGAGCAAAGGTTTTATGCGAGGAACTAAGAACTTTATTCGGAATTAAGTAGTATAACCATACGTAAGACACTACGGCTTCGTATTCTTAGAGTTCTAATGCTCAATCCTAGTGAGACTTTTCCAGTCTCTAAGAGTTTAATTAAAACAATTCAGTTGTCCATTGTGGCAGCTGGACTGATTTACATTCCCTGTTCAAACAGAATTTATGCAGTCAATAAGAAATAGTCGAGGCAGAGTGATCTCGGATTCAGCCGGACAAATTTTGTCGAAATTCATTTCACGAAGAACATTAAATTACTCTGCTCTGTATCATATGAATAACTAACATGTACGTTGCATTATTACCGCGCGTAAAACCCATCTTTCCAGAGTTACACAATCCAGGTGCGCTATGCTTGTAGAATATTTACAGTCGAACAATTAATTATTTTTCGTGATGGAAATGCATACAGATGGCGCCCGTATTTTCCTGTGAATCATTCCACGAAGTCCGTTAAATATTCCAGGACGAACCGTTTCCGAGCGGTCCAACTTTAAAGGAGATAATAGAAAGCCACCAATTCGCGCGGAATTAACTCGATTATTATCCGACGGAAGTTGGTCACAGAAGCTTGTCCACTTTTTGCCCGAAAACACGAACGATCCAATTCGAATCTGCCACGTAAAATCTCTGGAGGGATGCGGGACAGCGATTATATACGGCTCGTTACACCATCGTTTCGCGTGACGCGCGTTGGCCCGTTGTTCTTGGCCGAGCCGGAAGCGCGCTCGACGCCATATCAAATCTGGGCCGGCTGCGTAACTACTCCAAACACGGGGATCTCGGTTACCGCTATCAGTACCGCTGTTTCGCATCTGCTGTAATAACGTACAGCCAAGTGGATCCCTCTGCCCTCGTCCCTCGCTGTGTACACAGTCACCGTCTTCCGTTTGCGCGTATTTGAGCGTATTTGCGCGCGAGCGCGCTTCTCTACGCTGTGATTTACACCCTCCGCGCGGCAATATGTCAGCGAACGGCAGCGACGATGCAACGGGCAACACATTTTTCTCGTCATATCGACGAGTGACGCGGGACAAAGCCGAACGGTGACCAGAAAAGCGGCAACATCCGGTTAACAGCGTGGTTTCGCTGCTGGGTCAATTTCTTTGTACAGGACGTTGCATTTTTTTTGGGTTGAATTTAGTGGCGGTGGAAGGAAGGCGAGGTTCTAGCGTTTTTTTTAGACTATTTTTATGGGGTCTTTCTGTACCCTTGAATTAATCATTTTCTTCCGAAGGTGCGACTACGTTGCATGTTATGTAAGTTTAGTTGTGTAACCTTGGTTATATAATGTTAACAGTGGATTATTGTTAGTCTTTAATTAACTGGGGTACTGTTTTATTAGTATATTTATTAATCATATTATTAATTGGAGCAACAGTGGCGCATGGAGAGATCAATAGAAATTATGAAATTAAAACAGTTTGTGGTTCCTTAGTATTAAATTGTTTTGGCAACAGGCACGTTGACACCAGCGCGCAGTATACGTCAACATAAAAATTTTATTCCAGAGTTTAAAACCTCTCTCGGTTTATCACACGTAATGGGCTCCTTGTTTATTCGACAGATTTCCTGATTAAAAGAGGGGGGGCGAGGGAAATTGAAACAGTTCCCTGTAAATCGTTCAAAACATAACGTGCATGTCAAAAACACTGTTTCCTTTTTTGTAAAAGCAAATAACGGTCGACAAAGCGTTAGCAGGGCGAAATAATGAAATGAAAATGGCACGTAACGCGCGCCGCGTCAGACGCAACCTGGAAATATCCATTCTGTTAAATGCAGAAGCGCCACGGTCGAAGTGGAAATAATTATTTAATATTTAACGTGTGCTCGCTGAAACGTGCGTAAGCGTTTGTGTCGTGGCCACATCGCGGCGCTTGAATTTTTAATTTTTCGTCCAACATTACCTCGCGGCGTATCGTACGCCCCCGAGCCAACTGAAAGGGATCGAAAACAAAGCAGTAATTACATTTGCCTTTGGAGGTGTTTCCATTGTTTTACTTTTCATTCGTTAGTGTCAATTCGATTGACAGACGTGTTTCTCGAATCTGTTTGAAACCAAGTTCTGCTTTTAATTTAGGAATTTCTCTAGGGTAAAATCTAATTTCCTTGGAAAATTTTATCAGAATTACGTTCAAAATAATTGCTCCACATTTTCAGTTTAATTTAATAGTGCACTTCTATATATTGTCATTAATTAAACTGTCTTCTTAGCAATGCAGTTTGCACAGTATGCAAAGTACTTTGACGAAGCTATTTACCCTTCACGTCTACATTTACTTCCCTCTTATTTTCCTGTGCTTAATTTACCATCTAAAACCTTCGATAGGGTCGTTCTTCTTCGCGTGACACTTGACAGCGTCGCAAAGAAATACTGCGTTATCACAACCCTCTCCAATTCCCTAAGTGGAAAGGGTGGAAGAGGTGTCAGGTGTGCCCCGTCGGACAATTTGGTCACGAGCCTATTATTCTGCTCTTATTCAATCTCATGGCCTGTGCCTGAATAAATCGTCGTCATTTCCCCGCGAATCACCGCCCCTATATCTTTCTTTCTTCCCATTTCACGGCTCTGCCCTTTCTCACCCCCTCAGCTCTCGTCGGCCGCACCCTCAGCTGTAGAATGCACCCGATTCAATTCGAAGTGGCTTTCGAGAGTGGAAGTAGCTTCCGAGATATATTAAGGAGCTTCGAGGAAGTTGATAGAACCTCTTCCTTCGGCTGTCTAAAATGATCCGCGAGAAAGTCGAAGCTCGTGCTTTCGAAGAGTGCAACTCGCAAACGAAGAGGAACAGAGCGGAGAAATTCGCTCTGAGATTCTCGAAGTTCAAGTTAGACTCGAGGACTTCTGCGTTAAGGTGTCGTATTAAGTAGAGAAAGATCATGTCTCGCTGGAATCCGTGAACAAAGGATGTTTGTGAAACTTAAGTTGACGTGGAAAAATTAGATTTCGATTGTTTAGCGAAAATCTTTATTTTCGTTGCTTAGGTATCTGTTAATATGAGATATTTAAGTAAAAGAAGTATTGCAGATTTCTTTTCGCTTTTTCTACTCAGGAGTTGGAAAAAGAAGTGTCGCGAGCTCGAGAGTCGTCCGTGGTTAAGGGGAGAGACCGATTCTCAATTTGCCAGTATCAGATATGATATTCTGGCAAATGAGAGTCGGGATCAGAGAGATCGGTCGCGAGAAATAGGGAAGGATCCTCTTTCACCGACGAGGTGCCTGTAGTTTGAAAAGAGAAAGAGAAAAACTCGACGGGGAGACACAGTTTGGGGATCGCGGCTGGAAAACGAATAAAAGTTTTTCGATCCCGCGAACTTTTTACGACTTCATTTTTGCCGCGCCGATAAACGACCCTCGATTCTTAATAACACCCCAGTCATTTCGTGATATTGTTACAACGCCCAAAAAGTCACCCCCTCGAGGAAGGAGGGAATAAAAAGTCCCTCGATAAAAAGGGTGAAGGTTCTCCACTGAACATCGGGTACAGGAAATATCATCATTTTGACAATGAGAAAGTGCTTAGTCGTGAAAATTAGTCTCTTAACTCCCTTCTTGTTCGGTAATTTAGGTCCATCCTCTATTAGGGTCTTTAAAAAATGTAATGGAACTCAATTTAACTTCTAATCAGTATTTAATTGTCCGTAGAATTGATGAGTATTACCTTCTTTTGCCTTCAGGTTCCAAATTTCAAGAAGTCGATCCCATCCTTTTGTTCCCATAGTACCAGTACGAGTATTGTTATTCGAAGCGTCGCCGAAAAGAATAGAATTACAAAGAACGCTCGGGGAGCGTCAAGGGTTGGTCTAGCACGAGTTATGTTGCAATTTCACGTTTCACTGTACCGCGAAAGTTAATTGGCAAAACTGCTGTCACGCGAGCGGCGATTTTGACGCTTTACGGCCGAGGGAGGGTGAAAAATATTATTGGCGTTTCGACAGACTATTCGAACGGCCGGTTCCCGGAAAATAAACATTGCCGCTGGCCGCAATACCTCGTTATTTAATTGTTTCGCGTCGGTCTGTTGGTCACTGACAGGTTATCGTTCGTTTTGCATCCCTTACGCAATCTCTTCCATCAGAAACATCCCTAGATTAAAATTCGACGCGAAAGCAGAGGTTGTAAATATTTAAATACAGTTATGAAGACATTTGATTATGTAGGATAATATGAAGAATATTAAAACAAGGTGGGTTTCTTTTTATAAAGAATATGTTAGAAAAAAGGTGATTCTTTAAAATAAAAGAGATTAAGAAACCTCTAACTTCGTTCTAAAGATGCAATAATCCCATTGTCCAAAGCACAAAATTCCCGACTGGAATCTTCAGTGAACTAGAAATTCAGTGATGCAAGTCAACGCTTATTCCTCCATAATCGAAATAACTCGAACCAGATCGCATATATTAATAGAAATAGAATCTTCTTACTGCTCTTCAATGGACTCACATTCCCTGTTCATCGAAACTTTCAAATAAAAAACAAGCAGCTCAAAAAGCAAATACCCATAGTCCCCTTCCCTGAATCTCTTCGATTTCAGTTCAGTTCCCCTTAAAGAGTGCATCTCCTCCGGTTAACAAAGGAACCCAGCTAACGCACGTTCGACAACTCGAAGAATTCCACTCCATTGAAGTAATCCTCCGTCACCTCCGAGAAAATTTCATTCACGGCCGAGGCTCGAAGCATCTTCCTCCAAGGGAGGAAGCGGAATCGATTGTCGCGAGATCCGTTTGATAGCGGCGTCGAGGCACTTGGCAGACCCTCCGTGGCATTATTTAACAACGAGGGGCTTGGGGACGAAGGACGCTGGGGTACAATTACTCCCTGATGACTCGCAGCTGAGAGTGCAGGGCGACGTCGGATCGCCTGGAAGCCGTTCCTCGGGATTTCGCGCCTTCGTCGGCGGAACGACGAGGGAAACGGGGCGAGAGGGATGGTCGGTGGAAAAGCGAGTACAAAACGCGACACGAATTCCTCGGGAGACGATAATCGAATGGTCATTTCCCGTAGCGACGGGAATCAACAGCTGACGTTTTCCTCGATGGGACGCGGGGGTGGAACAGGCTGACGCTTTTCGGTCGACCTACTTGCGAGCGGGCGATCTCTCTGCATTAGCGACAGCGAACATCAAAGGATAATCGGGCCGAAAGCGGCGCATTTGTACATAAGTGACGAATTCGGTCGCGTCCTCGAGTGTAATCTGTAATCTAGAGCAAGAAAAAGAGAGTCGAGGGTGGATCTGTTCGAAAAAGAATTCGTAAAAAATGGACGAGGGGTTAGAGGGACTTGAAAACGTGTGGATCAATTCGTACTGGACACGCTTTAGCGTGAAACAGAGGAGGAAGAAAATTGGACGATGCCGTTTATGTAAAATAGCTTATCCACGGCTTGTTAGATACATAATACTCTTCAAGGCGGAATCTCCATATGAATATTGCGCATTAATGCTCGCCAGGACGGGGCAGACCTCTTCATATGTTAATGCTTTTCCTGCGTGCCGCGGTGACGCGTGCAAATTGAACATCGAAACGGAAAAATCGTCTATTTACATGGCCACCGAGGGGACTTCCGCTTCCGATACTTCTGCGGCAGGTCTCGGCAATTAGCATTCGTCCGTAGGGAGTCGCGGTGTCGAGTGACGCTGCGGCGAGATTGATTTATGATAATGCACTGACGCCACGATTCCTCCTGCACGACAGCAACGAGGGTGGTCACGAAGACCGCCCTGGAAATAATGGAAAATTCAGAGTTTCCTGCTGGGTGAGCTTCAAATGAATGTGCTTGGCGACATTTTTGCAAATATTAGTAATATTCTCTGGGAGTATGGCGTTCGAGTTTATTTAGTGTGGAGCTGCTGGAATACGCCTCGTTTGAAATTTTTTAATGCAGTGTTTCTTAGATGTAGGTTCACAGTCCTATACATTGTACATTATACACTACTGCAATACTGTCATATATGTATATTTCCTGCTGCATAAGTCTACACTGATCTATTATACTATACTCCTCTGCACGCTACAGCACACTATATCTACCCTACCTTAGCTTACACTATTCTAAATTGTACATCACTCTATACTGTTCTACCCTATGAGAACTATACACTACTCTACTTTACACTGATCTCCTTTACACTGAGAGATCACTATTATACTATTCTACTCCGTGCATGGACTCCCTAGAAATTTCCTGCTGCAGCTCCACTGAGACTGCATCAAGAGTTAAAATAATACCCACACACATAAACCAGCACCGACTCTAAACTTTCTTCAATCACCGCTTTATACATACACAACCTGCACCAACGAATACATGCGTAACAAGCTAAGCTTATCTAAAGTGTTCCTCCGTTACCTAATCCGCCCCAGAACAATACTTCAGTAGTTATCTCTAATTCCAAGCTCAGCATCCACATTGACCCATTACCGCACGGCCAACTGCAAAGTGTCTCCGTGTCACTAATCTCGAATGGAGAGACGTATATCCCAGTTGGCCGAAAGAACTCCACTCGTGACCAGCGGCGGCTGGAACGGGTGGATTTCGAGGCAGCAAGACTTTCAAGCTCGCAATTGCGCGGGGACTAATCGCGTTTGACGCGGTTCACGAGAATGGAAAAATTTCTGAGCCCGGCTAGTTGCAATTGTTCGCGTTGAAAGGAATGCGGCTCCACAGACGGCGCTATCCGTTAAAGGACCTATTCTACGGGTTGTTTCACGATGATGCGGAATTTGAAAACGAGGTCGAGCTGTAAAAGCTGGCCAAAGAGAGGAAGGTGGGTTCGACGCGACTGCGGGAAAAAGTACGAGAGAAACAACGGGACAGTTCTTTAAAGAGGAGCTTTCAAACTCCTCGACCAGGGAAATTGTAAGCAGCGAGCCTGACCAGGAATTTCCTGGCTCGTCAGGATTCTTGACTGTGGAAGGATTCCTCGGTTCAAGGGGATCAAGCGGGATCGATTTCGAGCTCGTTTCGTTAAGATCATCGGACGAGGAATCCCGTTTCTCCTTGGAATGGGTCGGCCAACTTTTCGGTCGCTAACCGTGGAAAAAGCTCGCGCGGAGCAGGTTAATTAAACTAATGCAAAAGTATACAAGGGACGGAGCAGTAGGGAAACATTGGGAGCTCGTATCCGACTGGATCTCAACCCATAGGCGAGCTCTCCAATTGAATTTCCTTTTCAAGAAACACATCGCGTGGGAAGTGGATCCGTTTCTTCTACGTTTCCATGCTGCTTCCTTGATTGCCCGCTCCCGAGATGAGAATAGAGACAGAGGCACGCTGGAAAGTCACTCACTACGAATGCAAAGTGAACGTGCTTAATTGGCCGCGTATTAATCGCATCGGCGACTGATTCAGCGTTGCTTAGGCGCGACTAATGACTCACTTTCTTGTGGTGTAATATTTCGTGGACGTGTCTACGTCGGGAGGTTGGATATTCGAGAATGAATCGCGAATAATCCGACGTTGTTAAAACACCAGTATTTTCCTACGAAACTCCAGTTCTATGTTCAGAAGCGACTTAGGGCCCCGAAACGCGTCTAAATCTGGGAAATTCCTTTGGCAGACGTGGAATCCTATTTTGTCACGGAATAATCTCATAATTATCATAGAATAATAGCGTATAATTGTCTCATATTTCACGTGCTGTAGGATTATCCATTCCCCACACCTCCACACGCTAGTATTTGACTTTTTCAAATATTTACAAATCTTAAGTGCCATATTGTCATTAAACAGAAGCAAACTCGCATGGGAAATGCACCTGGGCGCACTGTTTGTTTCAATACAATTCCATCAGTAAACATCAACTAATAATTTCGCTAGTTCTACAGGAAGAATGGTTAATAAACGCTTGAATCTCGTTTACCCACGAATGTCTAATTAAAAAGCGGAAATTTCTTCTCCTCGGCGGACCATCTTTCCAGGAATTTCTCATTTCAAGAAGAACGTCCCACGGAACTCGCCGGCAGCTTTGGATCAGCGTTATCGGCCGCAAAAAATTCGCCAGGCATTAGCGTTAATTCAGCCGGATGATGTATTCGCATTAATTGGCCCAGGCTAATTTCACCGTAATTAAGGAGACTCGCGGTGTCTCGCGATGCCAGTGGTAGAAGTAGACCTGGCGAGCGTCCAAGTAGAAGAAACGTTGAAAGAGTCCACGGGCAGTGGTAGTTGAGAATTACGGGGCGCTGTCGTATAAGCTAATGCGTATTAACTCGCAAAAACAACGTGGGAGGCTGAGACGGCGACACCAACGCTGGGTAGCACGATGCAATTGAATCATTAATTCGCTTAGCGCCATCGAGGCGGGCTCAACTTTTTTCCGATAGCAATTAAACAAATTCGACGATTTGCAGCGCGGTGAAAATTTCACGGATACCTAGCGCGATTCCAAACATTGCAATTTGACGCGCTTAATTGCTGGTTCATCGGATCGACGTAATTCAATCAACCAGTGACTGTCCTACCTATATTTGTCCGAGTAAATACTGGCCTGCTCTCCTTACGGGATTTACGTGCTTAACTCGACAGATGTTTATTCTACTTGGCACTGTAGACACTACCTCGTCTGGCTACGGACTATCCTATTCCACTTGTACATTATGCAGGAATATAGTTTGTCTCCGTATGTGGCGTCTCATTCTACTTAGCTGTGTGCAGATGGAGGTTCTTCCGTCTGACTAGCTATCGTCTCATTTTCTCTATACAGTCAGCGCGCCGCGCCACTGTCCTCAAGTCGTCGTATTCTATTTGCCTGTGCAGACACCGTTCCCTTTGTCTCCCTGCACACCATGCTGTTTCACTGAGAAAGTCGATAAAGTGCCCTATTCCACTGCTTTCAGATATATTCGCCTTATTTCACTTGCGTATCCGTGCACGATCTTTCTTTCTATATGTAATTCTATTCTACTTGCAGATCAAGTATTCCGCTCGTTCCTCTGGGCAACGTGGATGTAGAGCTCGATGTTTGACCAGAGACTATCCTGTTCCATTTGCATTCCAGATATTCGGCCTGCTACACTCTACAGCTTTACATTCTATTTATCTGTGAGGATCTACTTGTCTGACTAGGTGTAATGCTATTCTACTCGGCCAAAAGCATATAATAGGATGTTCTACTCAGGTAGACATGCTGCTTCTCAGTCTATTTGTACTGATATGGGTGTGCAAGGGTGACTAAGCGTTATCGAGCAGTCACTACAGAGATCTCGTCACGTTTGAGTGGATTGTATTCTCGCGCCTTTGTGTATGCAGAAGCAATTCTACTTGTCTATGTAGTGATTGTCTCATTCTACTTCGCCTCTATTCTACTTGGTACAGTCACCTAACATCTGCATAAGTTACTTGTCTGACTAGCTAGAGGTTTCTACTACTGGATTATCTGTCCACACAGATTGAAGTAACCTGACTGAGTCCTACCTTCCTTGTGAGTATAAATTTCACATAGTTTAATTAGTTCTATTATTCTATGATACTACATTTCTCATTAATCCACTGACAGAGCAGAATTACAGCTTCTTCAGACGAACAACTAGACTCCTTTGACACGGTTCAATTCCTCAAATATCCAAGTTACTCTACTCTTCAACTTACATAACAAACACGGTATCGCAAATATGTCTCAATTACGTGACCAAGTTTCTGAAGCAGCCACCCCACTCATGTAACTTGCGCAAACCTCCCCTTCCCTCTCGACCAAGTGGAATCACGGTTCTGAGCGCCGAGCAAATTCAAAACAGCCACCGGTTCTCGACTTTTCCCGCTAGTTCTCCAGCTCTAAGGACATCGAGGAGGCGAAAGTGCGTAATCCAGTGGGGTTAAGTGTGCTCGATAGACCGTTAAAAGCGGCGACGGTGTTCGTAAAGAGCGCCGCGGCGTGGAAGTTACGCTCGAACTTCCATAATGCGAGATTTAACGGGGAAAAGGAACGACCCTCGACCGGGTTACGCCCGATGCAATCGTGGCACCCACACCCGCCCTC
This sequence comes from Calliopsis andreniformis, assembly GCF_051401765.1. Lineage (NCBI taxonomy): Eukaryota > Metazoa > Arthropoda > Insecta > Hymenoptera > Andrenidae > Calliopsis > Calliopsis andreniformis. Next base: position 18,688,481 of record NC_135067.1, on the reverse strand, counting down.
ATCTATATACGGTCGGCCATTTACTAATAAATAGCTGTTCGCCAAACAATGCACCGAAACGTGTCGGGCTATCGACGGAGGAATGAGCCGTGACCGAAAGAATGGTCGACCGACGACGAGTGCCGCCACGTACTCCATCGGAAACTTTCGAAACCCTTTGCTCGACACTCGTAAAGAATACTCGCGATAAAGCCCGCCGACTCGCCCGCTTGTAGTTCGGCTCGACTTAAATAAATCCCCTGTTCGCGGTATTGGTATTGTTCCCCTTAACGTCTGGGATTCTTTAGGCACTGCTATTATCTTCCTTGGCAAATTATTGTGACAGTAGGCGAGGGACTTCCTAAGTTCATTTTAGAAAATGAAGCTTCGTGCTAAAGCGTTTCTTTTTTATTAGGTTGGTGGGAATATAGTTATGTTTTCCATGATGGATAGCTTAGGCAGCTTGCTTGTATTTTTTAATTGAATATTAATATTGGATGGGAGACTGAAAATGTGATGGATAGAGTAAAGAGGTAGGTACAGCAGAGTAGTTTTTATGATTAAGTAATTTGACCTGTGACCTACGTATTGTAAAAATTAGACGAGACATCACTGCAAGTTTTAGTAGTTACTGATGAATAGGATTTGGTTGAAAATCCGATTTGTCTCAGCTCGCTGCTATTTGCCCGTCGATTTTATCTCCAAGAAGCAAAGATAGTCGGCTGGAGCAAACAATTGGTCCGTATAATCGGGAAACGTTACAGGGGTGTTTCGCTGAGGTTTATAGAGAGATCGGCGTTAATTATTCCAATGTGTACTAATTGCTGATTCGGTGGATTATCTGGTTATCTACTCGTGCAACCGGCCTCTCTCTCCCTTCCTCTCCCTCAGCATTTTCCTTCTCGTCTCCCACCCCCTTGTCGCTTAATGGCTTACGCGGCTCGACGTAGCGGTGCAAGGTTTCACGGAGATTTTCGATCGAGCTTCTAACCCCCTCCGATACTTTTTCTCCCCTTTGGCAAACTTCGCAACAAAAATTCCTCTTAATTTATTGCCGCGGCCACGACCGTACATTATCACTATATTTTAAAAGTAAACCAACGCACGGAACGTGGACACTTTCTTTGTCTGCTTTTCCCCCTAATTTATGCTTAATTTTTTAACGCGACCGTATGTTGTCGCGTAAATACCACGGAAATATTCGCGCGGAATAACCGAGCGTATTACAATGGTCTGGCGCATATAACGGTATTCGAAATTGCGCAATCGCCGGCACGATTAAGGGCGTGAATAATAATTAATAAGAACCCAGGGTGAGCGTTAAAGCAGAACGAACGGGGGTGGATTCTTCTATTACGCTGAATCCTATTATCGCGCTGGGTGGCGGGGTGGAGTACTCTGAGGGGGTGTCTGATTAAAAAATTAACCCGCGGATTGTCCAATCATGATTTCTTTCTGCGAACTGGCTCGACCGCCCTGCTATAATGAGAGGACGATATTTACGTCGTATTAATTGCTAATTAATTCCCGACTAGCGTGCGCCGGCGCGCTTTTACAGAACGTGCCAGCAGAATAATTTCCAGGGGGCTGCGTTTTAATTAACTTACGTCGGTTCCCTTGAGCGTGCGCCCGCTCGCGATCACGACGTGTAAAACCGGAGACGCAACAAAAGTGTTCGCCGTAGGAGAATAAAATCTAAATCGACGACGATGTTCCCAGCGCTGATCATTATACAGGCGGCGGTTTAAAAGGTTTTAAGTATCCGAAGGCTTATAATACCCGGTCGAGGCCGCCCCCGGGACCAGGAAGATTCGCTATGGACTAATCTTCTTGAATTTATGGACCCGCCCGATAATGTTCCCGCCTTCCTTTTACCCTTAATGCTAACCCACAGCCGCTCATTCCGTTCTGCCGCGAATTCCAACGGCATTTTTCCATTTCCACCCGTTACACCCACTCTGCACCCTGCCACCCCCCGCCACCTCGCCCTCGCCCGACGTCCCTTTTTCATTTCCGTTTCGCATTATGTTCCCCGCCGTTGGAACAATAGAATTTAACGTGACCGCCGTTATCGATCTTGCATAATGGCACAGTTGCATCGCTGCACTCTGAGCTGGCCACTGACTTCTTACTCGTTTTTACTTTCCTGCTCTTTTATTTTGTTTTCTGAGAGAACTTGATATATTTCTGATAATTGATAAAGCGTCGTGGAAATTTTTTAGTTGGTTTTGCTAGTGGTTGTCGGTAAGGAGGTTCAGATTCGTTGAAGTCGATGAATACTGATGTTTGTTGGCGATAAGGATACCATCGCTCTTGTCTGTTCTGTTTCCAGAGCTCGTTCACCTTGTTCTCATTTCCACGCCTTGGTCTATTATTATATTGGTTGGCAAGCCTATCACGTTCTTGTATCTTGAGGTGTATTGCTGTTTCACAGAGGCTTCCCCATTTTTTCTCATTCCTACGTCTGTCTATTTTTCGTTTCTACAGATCTCTGTGTGCAGTGGAGACTTCTTCCTCAATTTCCTCAAGAGGTGTTACAATATTTCTAGTTACAAATTGACAAATCGAGTGGCCTATATACAGTAGAGTGACGTGAACCAGCACTGAAGACACCCAATTTGACACTTGAGTTATTGTAGTAGTTTGGTTATCTAAAGCACAACAAGATTCTAACCTGAAGAAGCCCTTTGGTAGCTAGTCTTATTATCCTTTGCTGCAAACTATTACTAAAACGCTATTTAATTCTCAGTGTCCTCATATTCAACAAAATTGAAAAAATCGATGAATAGAAGTTCTGAATAATCCAAGTTCTATTGTGGCTCGCAATTTTTTTCTTGCCTATATTCCTCACCCTTCGTTTATTCTCTATTCCACTGCAGAAGATGAACACATATTGGACAATTTATCCTTACACGCACGAGGGAGCGTGATTCACTGTCCACCGATGCATTCTTATCCATCGAGGCAGTTTCGTAACCGGTGCATTCTGTCGCGTTAGCGTGTACCTCCGAGCGATCTAAATATTCCCCGGACTAGGACCCAAGCCCCCACCAATTCCCGACGAAAATAGATTCCAGGAAGCGAATCGCGACGATTGGATCGCGGGGGACGATTCCATCGGCGCGGAACAAAATCCCGTGGGCCGCGGGTGAATTTTTCTCCGCCATCGATCGAAAATCATACACACGTCGCGCCTCCTCCCGCGAATCGCGACAATTTCCCCGGACGATTTGCCATTCGATTTCCGGCTGCCTTTTTTCCTCCCTTTCCGCGCGCAGGTACGATCGTTTTCGGGAGGATCTTCCGCTCTAATCCGCGACCGCGATCGATAAATCCCGGACAGTGGCCATTTATATTTATGGGGGGATACGGATGGCGAGCTGTAACATTATTCAGGTTGGGGAACGCATTGGCGAGCGAACGAGCGAGCAAGGGAGCTAGCGCGCGCTCGACGAACAACGCGGCTCGTTAAAAATTGAATCTATTTGCGCGGCGGAGCTTGAAATTCAAATTCGACGAGGGATACCCGCGCTGGTGAACCTCTCCAGCCTATAATCGATACACGTCTACATATATATATATATATATATGTATATATTTTTACATCTATATATATATATATATATATATATATATATATATATATATATATATATATCTAACCTAGCCATGTCTATACATATATGTATATGCAGATGTATATACATTTGGTCGCCAGCGAAGCGGCAATCGGTATGTTCGTCCTCCAGAAGAGTAGGGGTAAAAATTTCAAAGGGAGAAAAAGGAACATCAAATCGGGCTGCATTTAGCGCGATTAAAAATTTCAATCGGCATTCAGCGCGACGCCTCTGCTCCCATCCATTGATTCCTTGCTAGATGGGAGAAACTGGAAAAAGGATGAATGCCAGCGCGCTAGAAACGAATCGCATGCGTTCATCCCGACAACGAGCGTAGCTTCCCATTCAAACTGTTCCCCTGTCTCTTTGGCTCCGAGAAGTCTTAGCTTGTTGCTTCTGTTGTTCGGAATGAGAGGAATATTCATTGATCTTTGGATTAAATTTGAAACTCTTGTTGCCGTCTTGTTGGGATTACTGTTCTAATCGGAGATAAGTCTTCCCTCCGTCGAAAGTCGCGTGCGCCTTTTGATCGTCGTCTTCTGAAGATGAATTCAGAAAATAGGATTCCTCGAGGCATTCCTTACAGAAATTGTCCCTAGCGCTTTTCCTTCAATTAGCCAGGCGAAGGGTTTCTACCTGCCAAGAATTTTCATGGGTAGAGAGAGAATTTCGAGAATTTTGGGGGGAATATATCCTCGATCTGACGATTTTCAAGGGTAGAAACCTCGTCCGTTTGACATATTCGCCCTGCTGTCTTTCATTACTTTAATTCCATCTTGCGCTGATTACACTGGGAATATTTAAGCTGTGCACGGTATTTTTTAATTACGGCTGATGCACCGACGTAGACGAGCCAGCCAGCGTTTTCATTGATCGTTTTCCAGAGACCACGGCCACTTTCTGGAATATTGCAAACCCTGAAGGAACCGCGGAAAATCTTTACCAACACCGTTCTCGAACCAACAGCCTGTAGGAGGGAGATTAATTTTGTTGAAATATATTCGAAGCTACCTTACACAGAGCGTTAAGGAAAATCTGAGGCATTTTCCTGGGGTCGATTGTTTTAACTTTATGTACGCAACTGAGCCAGTCGATTTACATCTCATGAATTTTCAGTATTTCGAAAACTGTATACCTCTTTGTAGTTCTATGCAATTCTGTTGTATATATTAATTTTGCATATAGGAAATCTCAGGTTTTCGTAGCTATACCAAATACATATCCATATTTCTACTTCCTCTTTACAAAATCATTTCTTCCCACTATCACTTCTCACAAAAGTATTCTTAAATTCTCGAGAAACCCACCCCCGCACTGATGTCTCACGTTTTTCCCTCGGAAAAACCGATGGATGGACCGGCGCGAATCGGGAAGCAAAAACTGACTGGCAGGAAACGCGTGGAGGAGCGTTTAATCACCAAGGACAAATCAGAAGTGTGGCTCAGATTAGGCGACTTAGAATTAGAGGCGACCTCGCAGACGTCGGGCAAGCCAGAGAGCTTTCGCGTTCATGGGACTGTAGGTTGTCGCCTAGCAACCGGAAGCGGTCCTCGCCGTCGCCTGTCCGCCGCGATTAATTCATTCGAGGCGCAGATTAAACCGTCGGGTTACTTTCCATTGTTCGAGCTGCCCGATTAATTGTCAACGTCGCGGTGTCCTTCGGCGGCGAAGATAAACCGCGCGAGGTCTTCCGCGCAGACAGACGCAACGCGCTGAACGTGGATGCTGCTGGAATTAATCTTCTTCCTTCTTGAGTTCTGGATCACCCTTCAGAGGGATCTTCCTCGGAAGATTGGGAAAGACTTCTTGGCTTCTTTTGGCCAGCTTCTTGGCATGATTTGATGGCATGAAAGTTAGTTTGCCAGGAGACTCCATGGGAGGGGTACGTTACTCACGCGACAGGATTCTTTTCAAATCTCTTTTTCAAAGTCCTCTGGAAAGCTTTCATATTATGGACATTCATTGGGAGCCAGGCGAGTTGAGATTGCATTGTTTATAATTAATTTCATACTTAACAAAAAGCGGGAGAGGGAGTCACCCAATGTTTTCAACCAATTATATTCCCCTTAAACAGTCGTCCATGATCGATTCCAATGCGCGATCATCCCTCGAACAATGGCAAGGGACGGAATCCTCTAATCAGTCGCTTAACGACACTTTTCAATAAACGTGGCGGCGTGGTCTGTCTGTCCGCCTCGTGAAATAAAGATTTAATTCGATCGACGATAATTAGCTATCTGGCGTTTCAACGGGCCACTAATAACTGGATTTTGCGTAGAATACCGTCGCTTGAATTAGCGATTCATCGTAAAGCCGTAATTACCGTCGCGATAATGCTGGCGGAAAGCAGGATTTCAAATACGCTCGCGGCTACAAATCTGTAAATTACAGCACGACCCTCCCTTCCTCGCCCTGATCCCTTCGTGTCAAAATTCTGCGCATTGGAAGGATGATCCGACGCAGCGCGTCATTCCCATAACTTCGCCGAGCGAGGGCGATGCTTTGAAGCGGCGAATCTCCCTCGTCGCGAGGGACAAGTCGCGAGGGGATGAAACGCTGAGAAGAAGGGGATGGGAAGGAGACCAGGATAGGTGCGGATTTAAAACCTGGAATCTGGGGAAGTGTCGTTAAGCCGAGGATTAATCTATACATAAAGGCTCGGCCGCGGGCGGACGCGTTACCGTGCCGTAATGCAGATATGCAAACGAGTCCGCGGGACCCGCTTATCACTGCGCTTATCGATTTTCGGCACGTGTTTAGTGCCGGTTGCCGGTAATAAAGTCGGGAGATTGACGCCAGGGAAAGCGACTTTCGACGAGGCGACCTCGTGCGTCGCTTCATTCCGGTGAACACTATTTTTCTAGCTGGGAGCGGTTTCGGATGAATCCAGTGAATTCACGTTCCGGGACGACCATGTTATTTCGTGGTCAGATTTTTTTGCGCCGAAATTGTCGTACAAGTCGGGACACTGTGAAAGCTTTTCTTTTGCAGAGGAGTTATTTGAATTTTAAATAAAACACACGGGTCTTGGGAATGATATAATAATTTACATATTTTGTGATACTTAGGGAAGGTAGGATCGAGAAGACATGAAGGAATAGTGATTGCGATTGGAGTTGAAAGAATTTATTACTTGGGTATTTTACTAAATTTTGAGTAAAGGATATTCTTGGCTGTGTGTCTGACCATAGACGAGCTTATACTACTTACTAGGTATAGAATTCCTGGTTATACTACTTATTCACGTTCATTAACTCTGTAGAGTCCTCATATTTGTCTGAATTTCTAAATACCTGAAGTAGAAACCACTTATATCCTCGCAAACAGCTTCAGGCGTACATGCGAAAAACATAACAAACCACTTCTACGCCATTTAAAACCTATTTTTTAAACAACTCTTATAATTCCAGTGAAAATCCGGAACTTCCCAGTGGCACTGTCTTTCCTTCCTCCAGACACCACTCGACACGTTCTCCTTCGCACATCGTACCGACTTCAATTTTCGGGATCACAAATCCGCCTGAAATTTCCCGGTCGGTCGGTTCGCGGGCTCTAATCCCGTGGCGGGGACAAGGGGGCGGGGGAGAGCAGCGAGGAGGAAAAGGAAAAAGCCGCTGAACTCGGCTCAGCGAGGACTCCTCTGTAAGCGTCTGACGAATCTTTATTGCGGCCTCGTTGAAATTCGAGACGATCGCCAACGTCGATACCATTTTACGTGGATACAGAGGTGCCTTACGGTGATTATCCCTGACTGGTTAAGCTTCGTGGCAGGAGCCCCTGAGGGGGATTATCTCTCTGTCTCGGCGTCTATACACCCTTCAGCCCGCTGTCGATATTTCAAAGGTCTTATCTTCTCCTTCGGGATGTATCCATTGGAATCGCGCGCTGACGTCCTCCGCACCGTTCACCCTGCCCAGCGACCCATTGTTGGGTTAATTAGGTTACATTACACCAGGGGGTGGACGGGCGTCGATGCCTTTGCGCATTGTCTAGCAAGAGTTTAATGAAAAGGGGCCATGCGATCGGACACCTAATTATTCCCCGTAATCACTGACTAGACGTCCGCGTGGTTAATATTTGTTCACGTGGAACTTTGCGTGAACGGGTGTGGAGTTCTTGTCCCTCTTGGAATTGGGACTCGAAAGGTGGAGACTCGTTTTCCATTAAAAGAAAAATTAAACTCAAGATGGAGGCAAATAAACGCGGGAACGGTGAATCAGATGAAGAGACGACTGCGAAGTAAACAGAGGTTCAAAGCTTCTGAAGTCACTTCTGTGTGGAGATGTCCAATTATACTGTTTGCAGTGTCTGTTTTTAAGACACTTCAAAAGACGCTGAAATGCCTCGGCCTTCGGCGAAGCTTTCCAAAACTAACAGAATTTCGTCTAGTTTGTTAACGTTATATGGAACGAAGTCGAGAGTCAAAGTTAAACGTTGATCATCCAGCCTTGACACTTGGGGAATTATCCTCGCGGTTGGTTAAACACCAGCAGACTGGTTCGCACGATATCGCGAAAATTGAGCAAACAATGACCAGAATCGGGTAATATTATTTCATCTCACGGTCAGCCGTGAGAGAATAATAAATCACGGAGTCGCGCAGGAAATTTCGACCAGCACGTAGCGCCGTAAAACGTTCGAGCCGATCCCATTGAACGTTCCGGTGTGTATCCATGCGCCGTTTCGCTTATGTGCACGTCGTTTCGAAATGATCAGTGGTTGGAACGAAAAAAGCCAGCCTTTTCCGAAAGGAAGAGCCCTGGTCGACCCTTCCCGCGCCCCCGACCCCCTGGACCGTATAAATAATGCAATTATCTGGGAAAACCACTGCGGCCAGACAGCGGCGCATGTCCGGCCCGGATAATAATTGTCATTAACCTGAAAATATGTGCTGGAAGTAACCCGTGGAATTGCGGCCGACCGAAATCTCTCGACCCCTCTCACCCCCCACCGAGATCCCCAACCCTGCCGCCCCTTTCAGTTCCCAGTCGACGTCGCTCCTACTTCTCCACGGTCCGCGGCTTCCGGTTCGCTTTTTTCGTACGCCGTTTCCTCGACACAGGCCTCGCCTATCTCTCTAACCGCCCGCGAGGAATTCACGCCCCCTTGGCTTCCTCTCCCGCGGAGTTATGCGTTTTTAACGAGGTACCGAGGACCTACGACCCCCTTTGATCCGCCTAGACGATCGATGTTCCACGGCCCGTGAAAAGATCAAGAGCCCGTTTGAGCCTTCCTCGATATCGGAGGAGTGAATAATATGATGGTAGAAGTGCTAGATTATTACTGTAGTAATCTTGACGACTCGATATCGCCGCGGTAATTGTGGCAATAAGTGGAATACTTCCGCGAAAGTCGGACGTGACGAGAGGTCGAAGTGTGTCGTCGAGGAGAAATTCATGAAAAAGGAGAAGCTTCAGGGGAGTGGAGTAATTAAGGAGGTTTGAAGCAGTGCTAGCGATAATATGTAAACTTCGGCCGAGGGGAAACAATGTCTGGCATGATAGATTTACAGCGCTTAGCAAACTACTTCTCGTGATCCTTGCTTCGAAACTATTCTTGACTTGCGTTGCTGAGCTCGTTTAGCAATTTCGATTCGATTTTAGTAGACTTGTTTATCTAGCGATGGAGAATTGTGGACTTTGGTCAGTTACAGAGCTGATAAGCTCTTTTGACCTGAATCGATGAATATATCGATTTCCCTTCATAGGTCTAGTGTCAGGAAATAGGAGACACAAAGGGGAACGACCGTGTTAGCGAAGTGTGAACGTGTGTACCTTGACCGACTGTGTAGAAGATAAAACGACAAGAGTGAGTGAGGGTGCTAAAGTGTAAATAACAAGAAATTGGAACACTGAGTGGAACACTGCATGTAATTATTGTAGAGTGAGCTATTAAATTATTGTGAATCGACAGAACGAATCTATTTTCAACGATATTATGACTTCAATACTAACGAAGAGTATTTTTTCTTACTTTCTTAATACCGACATAAAATTGATTTACATTGTAACATTTGCACCAGGGTTTTGTTTAACTCTCGCCGCACGATACTTGGTTCCGAGTGGACCCAGCCATAGTATTGCTACGAGCTGCGGGATAACTCCAGCAAAGTGCAGGCCAACACTTAAGTACCTCTCCTTTATCACCGACCTCTCCGAACTCCCAAACGCAATAATTGAATACCCTCGTGGACTACTACTAAGCTAAATAAAGAATTCAAATAAGGTCGCATTGGCTCGCGGGACTTACCGAGTCGCACAAATCAACACGGGTCTCTCATAAATTTATTAATACAGGATTTATATTCCGAGTCCAGAGCCGACAGGCTGTCCCTGTGCTGCGACTCTCCGCGAGTTGTTGAGTAAACGGGAACTTTTAATTACGCGCCCTGTCCGAGGACCTCTTACGCGCGTCTCCGCGGCTTCGAGGATGATTTAAAAGACTGGTGGGAACGCGAAGAAAGGTGGTTCCAGAAGGTAGTCCCAGGGCGGCGGCGCAAGACAAGCAATTTCACGGTCGGCGGGAATGAGAGAAAAAAGAAGGCGCTTAGGGGTGGGGGATGGCGGAATATATTCGCGAGATGTGGGAAAAGCTAGCGGTCGGTCTTAGGCGAAACGAGGGGGACGTGGGCGTAAGCCTGGGTTACGCAAGGGGGTGATCGGCCAGGCTGACGGCTGAAGATTTATTGGGCCGAGCACGATTTATTCGACGCGTTTAAATGCCTACTTTATCGACGCGCCTAACGCAGCCACGCTCTGTTTCAGGGCGTCCCGGTCTCGGCCCTCGTCCAATCAATTTTCCACGGCGGTGAAAATGTAATCTTACGAGAGCTGCTTGAAAAATTCGCTGGAAGGATATAAATTCGGCGATTTAATAAATTCCTCTGCTGTCCTGCACACTGAAATCGAACGACACGTGAAATATGACAGCTCGTTTCAACGACGCGTGTTGTTTGGCGATTTTTATCGCTGGAGAAAGTGTTGCGCGCTGTCGGGGATGAAGAATTGAAGGATGGTAGCGTTGGTGACGAGACAGGCTTTTATACCCTCGATGAAGTCTCTGTGTTCTCCCTGGTTTTCAGAAGGTTGTCCCAAAATGTGCGGTAGAAACTGTAGATCACATGTTCAGGTAGACCTTTCAGCTCTCAAATTTCTATAGCATAAATTAACTACTCTTAGTTTTCGTCTCCTTTTGAAGTCTCCCCCAGAAATAAAATCTTCCCCCACTTGCGGCAAATAACCTTCCATGGTCGATTATCAGAAGCTCAGTATCCAATAACACTCCTTACTGACTACCAATCTATCTACTTTTCCACGACCAGAACTAATTCCCAAGAAAAATCATCCCACCTCCTCCCAGCGATCTGCTAAACTCAATCCACTGTCTGTAACCTCGTGGCAATTAGGAAACGGCGTCGAATATTTCCCGAGTTCTCCAGCGAGAGGGTAACCATTGCACGGATACACCTGCAGGCTGGCCAGACAGAAAGATTCATGGCGCCGTCCCGTATGCAATTCCAGAACTTGTTAGCGCGAAGATGGCCAAGTGGAATAGGTCTGTCTTTCCGGCGGCAGTGGGCCTCCAGAGGATCCAGCCAATCAGGATCTTTATAATTAAGTTTTCCGTCTAATCTCCGCGATGGCCGATTAACTGGCATCGCTCGAAACGCTGTGCGCCGCCCATAAACATGGCAATAGTACAATTTCTGGAATTAAGCCCGGCTGACCCAGGTATCGCGGGGCAAGGCCTCGCTGATGGAAGCGGCAAATCTCCCAGGGATTTCCGACAAGGATCAGGGACGTTCGTCTCCTTCCCTCACCTTTTTCCCCGCCTTCTGCCTCCTTTTTCTTTGTGCACGCTTTTATCCACGCTCCTCCTCCGCCCTTCTCCTTCTCCTCCGATACGTCTTCCTTTTCCGAGAAGGATTCCTTTTCCAAGAGGCACGGGACGGGTATTCCCGATAATCGCGGTGTTTCCTCCATTCTTCGAGATCGTTGTCCCATGGAAGCGCTCGTGCTTCACCTGTTTTCGCAACTCCTCGCCCTCGAGATTGCACTCGCAGAAAACCAGTGATGAAATCTATGGCGGGCCAGCCGCGAGCGTCTTTCTTTCACGATTATTCTTCCTAGTCGACGATTGGTATTCTCAAATGAACCGATTGTCCCTGATTTGGGAATATTCCAGCGCGATATCGGGTCGATCAGATGCGAGGGAGACGCACATTGAAATATTTTCGACGAATGGGAAGAGCTCTTCGCTACACGAACGAGCGATCCGAAAGGAGATCGGTGGAAAACTGTCGATGTTGCTCTCGCGAAAATGGTCCACCATTGTTCCTCGACCGACGCATTGTTTGATCGGGACCGCGGGCGTATAAATAATACGTGGAACGGGTCAATGATTTTCCATACGAATGCCCAGGCCCTGTGCTCGTTTCGACGATAATCAAATTAGCGGGGCTACTTAGCGCGCCGCAACGCGATTGAGATCGCTCCTTTTCGCGGCGATTGAATTATGCTCGACGAGGTAATGCGAACAGCGACTTCTCTTCGTTGTTCGACGGTAACAAACCAACGGGAAATTAATTCATTATTCAAACGGGGGACCCTGGAGGAACGTGGCTGTCTCGACGGTGTGAAATTACGCCCATTAAGTCCGAGGAATTTTTCATGCGGTCCTTAACCCAGCGCCAGCTGCGAAGCTGGCTCAAACGCGGGTCGAAGAAAGCGAAGAGGGTAGAGGGAGGGTGAATGGCGCAAAATCTGCGACGGTTTCAAGTGTGGCCAACGCCGTGGGCCATTGCACGCTGCGCCAAAGAAGAGTTTACGTTGTTGCAGCTGGGGGCGCCAGTGCTAAATGATCACGTCGTTCTCCGTTCGCGTTAATCTTAATTGGCCCTGCATTTCTCGCCTACGACGACGAACGAGTGCTGTTTTTGCACAGTCGCCAGTCTGTTCATAGAGTTTCAAAAGAGCTAGTTTGGGGATCACTTTGCTGTTTCTCTTTGGCGCCAGTTTTCGTTTCTATTTATTTTTAGCTTCTGTCACTTTGGGCGAGATTCTAGTAGATGGAAATAGCGTCCCCAATTCTAGTTTAGAATTTATAGATAGAAGTCAAGTACATAGGTCTAATCTAAAACGTTTTCATGCTAGTAAATTCTGAATATGTGATACTTTACAGGTTCTACAGCTCTTATCCAGGGTTTAAGTCAGAATGTTTCCAATTAATTCTACATGCACTCTAACATAAGAACAGCTTTAGGTGTCTGTTCACGAGCTGAACACACCCGATTCAGTTAAGAGACATCGTTAATATTCCAGAAAATACGTATAGTAGAATGGAATAGAAGGAGATTCTACAGCATTGGCGGTCCTCCAACAGAGCTGTGTACAAATTGCTAACGATTATTGAGCAACCAGCCAGCGGAGCGAGCGTATCTCCGACATCCCCGAGGAGCAAGGTGTTTATCGTCCCAGGTACGTCTTTTTGCGGAAATCGGGGAGTCTGATAACACGACCCTATCCCCGGGACAATTCGATCGAGCTTAAATGCTCTGTGTAGCGAGTGAAAACAAACCTGAGAGTCCTTCCATTGTGAGCACAAAGGACGCCGCGTACATGCAGTCCCCCTAATCGAATATCGCGAGGACAGAGTTCGATCAGGAACGAACTTACGTCTAATCGATGTCTTCCATCGGGGACAGCTACTTCCTTTCAATTGGCTGGACCGACTAGCTTCGTGACTTCATTACTCCGAGGTACACGGAGTTTTCTTAGGTAATTCGTGTGTACCTCTGACAGAGATACTACAGCTCTCTTTCTATCATTCCAGCGGACGCAGTTTGCGATTTTATTGAGAATTTTCGATGAAGCAATTTCCTCGACGAAAAATGGGAGAACAGTTTAAGGAGACTTCTTATCACTTTGACGAATTTTCAGTTTGCATAATCAGAGATTTTATCTGCTAAAAATCCAGTAGATTTTTGTTATGAGCCTCGAGTACCATTTGAGTACACTGATTATAGATTTTTCAGTCAGTCTTTCGATATACTATAAATTGGACACTTTTTCATGAACATTATGCAACACTGATCGGTCCTATGGAAACAGGAATATCGATTATCTGCTGTGACGGATAGAGAAATATTTATCCCTCAGAATCGCGCAATTTAGAGAACCCCTTCGATTCCTGTCCAATTAGTATTGCGAATATTAGTTCCTAACAGAAGACCCTATTCTGAGTTCCACTGCATTCAAACTTCAAAGTCGCAGGAGAGCTCAAATTTCTGCTAATAAAAATTTCTCTAAGGGCAATTTGATCCCTCTGGTGGGATTACGAATTCCAAGAAACTCGATCTTTCCCATGGGGTCGGGGACGGGGCAGAGCAATTCAACCAGGAGACGTCGAATTTTTAATTCGACCCGCCGAGGGAAGTTACGCGACTGAGTCGTTTACCGTTCCCGAAGGAAAGTTTCGACGTCGCCGCGGGAGAATCGTCGGAACACGGCATTGTGAGGAGGTTTCTCGTCAAAACGCAGGCTGATTTCCGCGAAGATTAATAATCCACGAACGGAATGACTGCGGAAGCCCTTCGCGGCGAGTGGTCGGGGCGCGTGGGAGGCACGGAGGCCGGGGTGCTCGAAGTTTGTCTGAACTTTATTATAAAACTAATATTTTCCAAGTTCTATGAGGTATTACGATAGTTTTCTGAAAGGGCCTGTCAGTAAAGCGGCAAGGCGAAATGGTTCTCGCGGAGCGAAACTTCAATATTCGACGGCCATAACGACACCGGCTGATATATTATTTCCTATAACTTCGCCGCTCCTTACGGCTTTGTCCAGCCGCCTGGGACGGGGGCAGGAAGATCGGAAAAGAAACTTGATTAAGAATTCCTGCGCCCCTCTCATTCTCTGACTGTCCCCGCTGTTCCATCACGCAATTCTGTTTCCCCGTCGATCCGCGTTATCGAGGGAATGAATCGTCGTACGTGCTGCCTTCTAGCCTGTTCATCCGGCTTAATAATTAAAATGCAATCGAGGATACTGACGTCGGGGAATTCGCAGAGGCAAGGTGTCCAGTATCGAACGATATTAATTGCGTCGATCGCGACGAGCATAGGAGAGAAGAGAAGCGCAGGGAGAAGGAATGTACAGGGTGAATGAGAGTGACGTGGGGGGAGGGACGTCGTAGCTACACGAAAAGCGGATTTAAGCGGGGGAGGAAATCTTATTAGGGGACTGATTTACGAGTCTCTGTAATTTAAAACTATTTACTAAGCGTTACCGCGATACCGAGGACCGTTACATCGACCGCGGCTGCCATGGAACAGCCAGAAATGAAAATTGAAGATCCACTTTCCGCAGCAGCCGAGAAGCCTCCATTGTCTTGCCTCTTCAAAGACTCAAACTAATTTTCTTTCCACTCACTGCCGTCGCGCTTTCGTCGTTCGCTGTACTTCCCCCTCGCGTCTCGCCTCCTTGGTCCTTCGCCTTCCTTTCTTCTACCGCTTCAATTTGCCGGCTTCATTTGGCGGCACGGCGCGCAATAAAAAACGCGACAGTGAGCCGTAAGCCGAGCGAAATGAGCACGCCTTAATAATGCGGGGGTGGCTAAACGCGACGCCAGGAATCGTCCTAATGGGGCGGTTGTCTCGGGCGCGTGACAAATTTATGCGTTTACTGGCGGGATCGATCCCGCTGCTGGCCAGTGACAGAGAATATTCTTCTCGTGAGAGGGTATTGAGGGCTTTAGAACTGCAGGGGAACTGTGATTAATTGTGTCTTAATTATTCGCTGTCTCTTTTGGTCGAGATGAGGGCACCAAGAGGTTTAACACGTCTTATTCTACTGGCAGCCTGTGTCTGACCATTATTCTACTAACGACAGGTTTCAAGTAGAATAAGTCTCCAAGTCAGACAGGTTTCAAACTACACTATATGATAGTATAGTGTATCCTCTAAATAACTCAGACATCTATTAAAATAAACAATTTGCTTGTTTGCTATGTAGTTTATGAGCCCTCATGTTAAGTCACTCAACTATCATTGTCCTAGACCCTTACCACTCCTCAGTGACGTTACACCACCACGGTACTTTTGCCCTCATCACCATGCTGTCTGTCACAGACTAACAAATTTCAGTAGGCAAAGTAGTAGCGAGAAGCCACTAAGTTCAGAGACCCGCGAAGCATCAGAGCGACGCCAGCTCGTCTACGTTCCAACCGCTCCAGAAATTCGAGCGGCGCGCCTACAGCTGGAGTACAGGGGTCACACGAGTGAGGCAAATTGAATTAAACCGACGTTATTTACAATCCGCCCCGAGTCGTCCCGATTTATGCAGCGCTCGATAAAAGTTATGGTAACGACCGAATTCCCTTCTAGCGTTTGGCGCGACAAAAGCTATCGACAAAACCGAATGAGTTAGTACAACGAGTAAAATAGACGCGGGTGGGGTATTGAAGAAGTAAACTTCTCCACGCCCTTTTCTACCATCCCCACCTGCACTGTGGCCAACTTGCCTCTGCACAGTTCCCAGCCACCCCTGCGACCTCCGCGAGTGGTCATTCGATATACGTGCCACTCGGAAATGTCGATAGCGAATTTCTCCCGTGGAAAATCGGCGGAACGAGCGAAGCCAGGGATAAGTACGCGCGTGAGTTCGCGAGGGTTGCCTTCTTACGAGTTCAGGGAGGCGAGGGACAGAAGAAGGAACGAAAGGAACGGGGCGGAAGGTGGAGGAAGGAGGGCAGAAGATAACAGGTCCTGGCGAAGCGAGGGAGAACAAAGGGTGCTTATCGACACCGCAGTTCTTATCCCTAGTAACTCCTTTTATTTTATCCGTTTCCGTTGCCGTTCAGGGGCTAAAGCCTCGAACTCCTACCTTGTATCTGAGAGATAATCAGACCGAGACGTACTCGAACGCAGACGGCTATTTTTAAGGGGTCCCTCTTACTTTTTCTCCTCCCTCTTTCTTTTTTGAATTAAGAAGCCTAGAAGAATCGCCGAGCAAAGAATTCGAAGGAGCGGGACAATCGAACCTGTGCGTCGAACGTTTTAATCTCGCTCGCTCGCGCGAGATTAATTCCATTTGTGGAAGTGGCGAAGAGGCTTCGATCATCCTCCGCTACGACTCCGAGCTGGTCGAATTTTCGTCACAAAGCGCGACTGTAATTGGAAACCCGGCTTACATCGCGCGGAAAGGGTAAAATCAATATTTAAAGGACTTACCGAGTTTCGATGATGTAGTACGAGATCGGGTTGTTATAAGAATTGACGCTCGGCGCCCAGGACAGATTCACAGATTTCGAAGTGAAGTTCGTTACGAGAGGACGATCCGGTGGATTGGGAACATCTGAAAGCAAATTGTTCAGGTTTCAGGTGATGGTTAAGAGTGCTCCAAATGTTTCTGCTCGTTTACTTTCGCCGAAAGCTGTTGGCTCGACGAAAGTGTTCGTATGATTGTTAGTAATGTGGTAAGAAAGTTGGTGGATAACGTTGTATAGTTGGCGAGAAGCGAAAGTTTATAATACTGTTGAAGAGGATTAACCTCTTAGCTTATATTACGATGTCGCTCCTGGTGGCCGTCTGACAGTCGCTGATCTATACTACTAGCTGGAAGTTTCATCACATTGTCTTTGCTAGCTTAGTATGAAGTAAGCGATTAATAGATAGTTAACTGTACTCAAATAGAGAATGTAATGTGGTTTCTAATTTTTCAATTACAGTGTAAGTCAGTAATGAAACATAATAGGAGAAGCGGTTAGATAAGCTGTAAGATAACATGTTTAAAACTATGAGTTTTTATGAATTTTACAATTCATTCATTTAAAATCCTCAAATGAACTGCATATTAAATGTCGCAGAAGCTTAATATATTCATATCAATTTTATTGAATAATTCACAATCTTTGATACAGTTTCAAGTTCAAATAACGTTTCAATGAGTTCTATATAATTTTCATGGGATATTACGAACATTACTATAATCATTCAAAAAGAGCTTACAAACGCATCTGTCCTCCTTAATCCGCTTATTAAAACATTTTATCACTAAAATTCACAGCACGATAATTGTACTTCGCTTTAAATCAAATATGTTCAAAGGTACTTTTTCCAACTCGCAATGATTTTTTACCGTTATAAAAAAGATTGCATTTTCACAATAACTTTTGAATTGTGCAAACAAAACGTAATTGAAATTTGTTCAAATATAAGCAACAACGATGAAAAATTGAAATTGGATACCTTTTTAATAAACGCAGCGAAATTGTTCGTTCAACAAATGGATTATATTAGGACTTTAATTGGCCGCTTGTAGAAACAGCAAAATCGATAGTTCAGACAAACAAATAAGAGTGCTTATTACTATTTATTTTTATATATGAAATTGTTGAGAGTGTTACATGTCTGTTATGAACAAAATTCGGGAGTAAAGCTTTCTCTTTTTCTCGCAGCTTTATTAATATAAAAATAAAACAGGGCATGAGAGTGTTATATTCCACTTTAACGAAGTGCCCAGAACTACCATTTATATTGTTTCTGGAAAATTCGTAAATAATCACGTTACCCATTTAAATTTCACGTTAATGTCAAAAAATTTTAAAACAATTTCACCACGTTTCCATTAATCTCACGTTCAAATGAAACGAGCTCAAACACCCCTTCGAGGTATCATATTTCGCTTTATCGAACTCCCTGGGACGACTTTTGAGATCGTCTGAAGATAATTCATGAGGGACCGCATCGATCTCCCCCTTTAACCTGGCAATTAAGGCGTTTTACAGTCAACCTCGAAGGGAGCCACTTTCGTATAGATTCCAGGATGAAATAGCGATTGTGGTTACATGAGATAATAGGTAATATAATATTGCATTATACACAGGTTGCACGAGGAGCATGACCTGTGATCCACCCAGATACCACAGTTGATATTTGAAGCCCTGGTAGCTTCCACTGTACATTAATTCATGTTCTAATATTTCCTGAAAAAGTTTCATTAATTAAACGCTGGGTATCGAATTAGTTCCCCATAAAAGTGTATCACCGAAAAAAGAAATAATTGCCTATAAAAAATAGCCAACCAGTTTACCACTAAAAAAAGAAAGAGAAGGTTGAGCAAAAGGTTAATCCCCTTCTTCATCACAATAATTTTCAGTTATCCTCAAGATCCCCCTGATCCATCGGATTCTGTCAAGTCATCAACGCTTGAATCCCTCAAAGTGGATACCGCCTCTAATTCGAAGCCCCAGGGTGTATCGGCTCCCCAGGATCATGAAAGCAGCATGAATCGTAGAAAGAAAGCCGCTGCTCTTGTGTTCTTGTTCCTGGCCCACGGGGAAATCAATAAAAATGCCATTAAATTACCCCGCCGACAC
This sequence comes from Calliopsis andreniformis, assembly GCF_051401765.1. Taxonomy (NCBI): domain Eukaryota; kingdom Metazoa; phylum Arthropoda; class Insecta; order Hymenoptera; family Andrenidae; genus Calliopsis; species Calliopsis andreniformis. The sequence goes on along the minus strand of NC_135067.1, from coordinate 18,669,513 downwards.
GGAGCTGGACGTCCTTTTTTGATCTCAGCCCTCGCCATTATCCACTCCGAGGCGATACCAGCCACTTGACGCTTTCTTGCGATGACGGAGCTCTGAGAGCGTAGTCGGCCAGTCTGGCCAGATAAACACCGAGGTTTATTTACGAAGCTGTCTGCGTCTTCGTTTTTCCTCGTCCATCGATTTCCCCGCCGTGGCTTCGGGACAATTAAATTCAATTGGAAGCTACCAAGAGGGGGACAGGGTGAGTCTCCCCGAAAAAGCGGCCCGCTTATGCCTCGTTCGCGCCGTTAATTTCGCGGGCTGGTTAAACGCAGCCTTACATCGCTGCTCCGCCCTGGAATTTCCATCTCTCATTAATAATTCATGCCGGCCCGCTTTAAAGGGTCAACAGCTGGCGTTCCTTCAGTCGCCGTCGACAAGACGAACGCGAAACGGAGGAGAAGGAAATCGAAGTAAACCGCCCGTCGTCGCCGCTTAATGAATCCCTTCGATGGCTGAGTAATGCCACCTCGTTGCTGGGATCGAAAAAACGATGCGGGCTTGTTTGCGCAATCTTATCGTGTTGGACGTGATCGAATCCTTCGAGACTTATTGGCTGGTTCTGTGACCCTGTCGAGTCGCGTTTCAGGGTTCTGCTGGAAGAGGGGGAGTACTTGGAAAAATGGGAGGGGCGAATGAGAAACAGATTTAGTTGGAATTAAATTACAGGGGGATTGGGATAAGGCTAGAGTGTTTAGAAATTGAGACTTTCATTTTCAGAGCGAATCCAAGTGATGTGATTTCTTTTTAACGAGCCATCTTGGTCTCAAAAAGCAATACACCATGAGCGTCTACGTTCTTTAAGCTCTATCACTCTGACGAAGCTTACTCACCTGTCAGCGAAGAGTTTCATATTTTGCACGAAAATTCAATTTTTTTTATGTCACTATCAAATGCATCTAACATAGTTTTTAGTATGTTTAAATAATGAGTAAGGGTGAAGCAATCTTTACGAGAAAGGAGATAGTGTTACTTCAGTAATTGAAGTTGGCGTAATTGAAAGGGAAGCGCATGAGGTTTGTAAGCGAAAGCACTGTCGTCGCGGTGGCTTCTGTCCGTTTGACAATTTTTCTCAATTAACGACGGGGGAGGCACGGTTACCGGAACACAGGGCGAAATGTGTCTTCTGCGTGGGTAACGAGCATCCGCGGATGCTTGATACCGGAAGTTATATAGGTTACAGTGCATACCGACGTAAACTGCACGCGGAGGGACGTAGCTGGTGCACCGTCCTTCGCTGTACGCGGAATATAAATTCCAGCGGGGCCGTTTACCGAAATTTATGAGCGTCATTTTAAGAACTGTTTTGCCTTGCTCAACCATATGGCTCCCACGTAAATATCTCTCACTACGTTTTGTCGTTAAAGCTCAGCGTTCAACCATTAACCCTGCCCTCAGCTTCCTTTGCCCTTTGCCCTGTATTTTCTTGGATTCCACCCGTATATCTTGCCCTTGTCGCCTTTCGCGTAGTTACACGCCACCTTTTCCCCTTTGCCTGACGTCATTTTGATAATTAGCCTGCCAGTTAACTGTGAGGCAATTAGAGAAACTTCACACTCCAGCGGCTTCATTCTTTTCTCTCTCCTGGGGTCGTTCTTGCGCTGCCATGCGTTACAGCGCGTTACAAATGTGTTTATGGTAGAGTATCTCACTTTATATTGGATTACAGGAGTATTAATTCTGCTTTCGCTCATTCTTGTCTACCTGGTGCATCCCTTAACGTTCGTTTTCCTTTACTACCAGTACGGGTACGTAGGTACACGTAGGTCAGACTTCTCAAGCGAATACTTGATCGGATAAAGTATCGTGTATCTCAGGCGTTCAATCCAGCCTTATTGAAAACGTTACTGTACCATCTGAGCCTTCTCCGTTACATTCGCCGTTTCCACGTGACATATTCCCAGGAAATTGTTAGCATCCCTCTCCCTTGCATTCCTCAGCTACCGACGTTCCTCGTAATATTTACATTTATTTGAGTTCCGCCGCGTTAGTCGGTGTAATTTTGATACGTTTCACTTGTTTATGAATTTGACTCTGCCTATAGTTATCTTAATGATAATTGAGAATTAATTATGACTTCTTCGTTATTCCTTTTTTCAATGCTGAATTTTTATTGATGTTGATCGCTAAGTTCGGTTTGAGATGGTGAGAAAGAAATCACTGTCAGAGACAACCACGGAACGTCAGCGCAGTGTTTGAAATCGATTTCACATAGTCTCGATGGAAGAGAAATTGAAGAAGAGGTATCATTTCCTACCGGGAGACGCGCGGAGGATAAAGTTTAGAGGATAAACTGTCTTCTATGGTTCCATCCATTCCACGCTGTGTTGGAAAATATTGGAAACACGAGCACACTTCAAATTGCCTTACGCTCTCAGACTTCAAATATTAGAGCGTACAGCGTATTAGCTGTCATGGGAAGGTCATAGGAAACTTAAAAAGTACGTAGAATCACTGTCACACTAATAATGCACAAGTGGATATACTTTTGGAGGTTAAACCTAATTATTGACTTGTTCTACTTAACCTATTCACCAAATTATTCTCAAACAGAAAAAAATATTTTTGCAATTTTTCCTACTTTTTTTCTCTCAATTCCCCTTAAAACCTCGCTTTCAGAAACTCCTTCCACAAAATGTTCTCTCTTAAAACGACATCCTCTTCATGATACAAATTACAAACCAAAAACTGTTTCACAACTTCAACCTATAACTGTGCACATGGTACGCAAAATCCCGAACAAACAAGACGTGAAATATGTTCTCGAACGTAACACATAGCGACACGTATCGAACAGACACGACAAGCCGGATGAGCAAACGATAGCGGTCGCCCTCCGCCGATATTTTCAATTGACAAATACAACCAGCCGTTCCTTCGTCTTTGGCCCGCCTTCCTGTGGACGTGGTCGAACACGGGACAGCATTTCCCTTCTGTCGAGATATAAGTTGACGTTTTCCCTTCGCGCACGGTCCCACGGTTATTGTTAGAAAGCGAGGGAAACGGGATTACGCGGACCGCGGGTCGACGTGCAAAGTGAAAAATCGCAAAGTGTCCTGGGGAAATTGGCCCTTGGTCCATTCTTGGTCGCTGTTTCCGTCGGGATATCGATTCGATTCGCCGGGATTTGCGTGGATCCGCGCTGGAGAAGCCCTGGTACCCAGGTGTCTGGCGGCCGCTGGTAATAGAAAGCAGTTTCCACGAAGTGCGTTCAGAAACACTTCGAAGGTGAAAGGGATCCCCTTTTCTCCTCTGACCCCTCGTTACCTATTCATCTTGAACGCTTTTTTACGTCATCGTCCTTCCTTTTTCACTTTTCTTCCTCATCATGTTCGGCTTTTTTAAATATATTCATGTGACCTGTGGCACTTGACCTGGGGTTCGAGGATCCCCTGAGAGTGAACTTCAATTGGAGAAAATTACGTTTATATGACTGGTAATTTGAAGTCTGGTTAATATACGTACTCTAGAGATAAGTTACGGTATTCAGAAAAATAATTCTCTGAATTTCCTCCAATTAAAATACTGGCAATGGGAAAATCGAGTTTCATATATGAACTTCTATATTGAAACTCCACACATTTTCAGATAATTCAATATATTCCTGAAAAGCTCGAAATTTCGCTTTAAGTGATCTTCTTCCTTTTTGATGCACCTATGTGCTCATGCATCGCAATGGAAACGCTCCCAAAAGATCCTCAATAGGTTTCGTGGCTTTACGCTCGTGGATCGAGCGATCCAGGTCCTTTGTCACCTCTTGCTATCACTGCATCAATATTATATCTCTTTATATCTCTGTTCACGTAAAGCGGATATTTGCCCACCGTTACGCAGATATTGCATTCTTCGCGAGAGCTTGGAACCTTCTTCTTTCGCGATTCTCACCCTTCTGCACCGACATCCGTGGCCATATCGAGCGAGGTACAAGCTGTCCCGCAGTGGAATCGGAAAGAGGCGATCGCTTATGGAAAAAATAAATGGAAAGCACAGAGATGAAATCTTTTCGCGCAGGGTATCCCGTTTCAGGGAAGTCGATTTTGAAAAGTGGCGGCACGTGCGCAACGCTGTGCTTCTGTTTCGCAGAATCTCTCTGCAGTTCGGCACATCTGCTGCGAAACCTCTGACACGATCCGATATGGGGGTTATCTACTTCAGAAGGTGAGTTCTGGGACTTCTTTTTTGACCTATCGCGCTTTGCAAGTTCTCTTCGTCGACCTGTCTCGACTTTTTCATTGACAGCGAGAAATATGTAATACCTACTCTACTTTTATTTGAATTTCAATAAATGTTTGTGGAGAAGTGAATGAATAATATAGAATCTTCCTACGTTCAGTAATGACATCTTCAAGTGCGTCTTGCGAACTAGTTTAAGTTCCATAATAGACCACGCAGCTAGCAATCAGCGAAAAGCACCTGACTTGACGCGCACTCAAATACAATTTTCTCCAAAAGAGTGAGACGACATGGCCGATCTGTCACTGCACATATCCTACTCATTTTTCGGGCCAGAATTGCCTTATTAGCATCCATTGCGCTGCTGCTTCGGAGTCCAAACGAAATTGGCCCGAAAAACAACGCAACAAGCATGGAAATCCTGCAGCCGAATGCGCAAGGGAAGGGTCGTCTGCATAAAAGTGCGCGCAGCACTAATTTCGCGGCGATGTTTTTGATGGGAGGGTCTTTCGTGTCGTGTGCTGCAGCTGGACAACCTAGAGGCAACCTTTTCTGTGTCATTCTGCCAGCTGGAGGGCAACCGTGGTCGACCAGTCGGCAAAAGCCACAGCAGTGGTTTTGTATTTTCCCGTTGCGCGATCCGCTCGCCGCGAAAATTTGAACACAAGACCTCCTACCATGCTCGAGAGACCCTCGACCTTGTTTATTGCTCCCTTTCAAGGGATTTCTAGTCTAAAGTACACTGATCCCTCGGCGACACGAATTCTTAGTACATATACTGATTAGTACTTATACACTAATTGTACATATACTGAACTCAGGAGTAGACGAATAATCAGAAGTTAACGAGCACAGTCGAAATTCAGGGTTTAGGGATTGATTTCTGCTTCTCTGTGCCTTCTGACAGTTGTGAACTATTATACAAGCCGAAATGGTACTATATTACAGGAGAAGATTTATCGAAAGATTGTGATTAATCTACTTTTTTGCACGACACTTTTCTGTAAGTAGAATAATCAAGGATTACGCAGACCCAGAGCACGTAACTTTTATAATGGAAGTTCCCCCTGAAGAGCTGCGAAATCGATGGGGTTATCGTGTTTGCCGCGCCATTAACTGGCGATTGTTTGTTTTTGATGAACGTAATTAAGGTATCGTGAGATTTTTTGGCCGATCCGACCAAGCGCTATTAATTCGCCGAGGGTAAAACCATTGGTGCAGTTGATCGTGTAAATCTCGGCCAGGCTGTCGCGATAAATTTGCGGCTGCCTCGAGTATCAAACTCAAACATGCAAATATGCGATTCGAAATATCGTACGGGACGGCGCATTATGTTTCAGCGACGCGTAAATATGAAAATATTCGTGGTTGTGTAACGTTAACGAGCTGGAAGCGACTCGTACCGAGCGAATTATTGGAAAGAAAATAATACAGGAAATATTTGATACGAGAATCGTGTAGTTCTATACGTACAAAGCTTGTGCAGAAAATTGTACAACATTTTGTTTCAACGTATTTCCATCCTTCCCTAGAAATATTAAGCATGTAAAACAATTCTATGCCCCTTTTAATAAATTCGCAATTTTATTTATAAATCGCGTAACATTTACGATTTGACTGGGACGAGAGAAATTAAGTAATCGCAGATGACATTTTTCGAGTACTGTCAACTAAATAATAAGATATTTGAATTGAAGACAATTGCTGAAGTATAAAAGTATCGAATCGATTTACATATTTAATAAGCACTGAGCAGGAGTGTTAAGGTAATACACTATGAAATACAACTAAAATTATCGGATAATTATTAGCAGACTGCAGATATTAAATGCACGAGGAATATAAAACACATAAAATATATAAAAATATACACTCAGTAATATTTGATAAATGAAACAAAATATGTACCCACTATTAACTAACTCGAATTAAAGAGTAGCATCTCGAAACCCAACACAATAATTATTTTCTCCCACAAAAAATTCCACAACCCATATTTATTAATCAAATAAGTCTTGCACAGATGTTTCACATCCCTCCGAACAACATTTATCCTCGCAAAATTCTTGCATCGCGAATAGCAATGCATACACGCGCCGTGCAGACATTCGGTGGAAATAACCTCAGCAAGGGAGCGAAATATCGGCTCTTCCCCCAGAGGGAAACCAGACACGACGTTCCCTGGGCGAAGTCGAAATCCACCCCCGGCAGGAGTTTCCTTAAAGGTAGTCCCCGTCGTTCCTGTTCCTCCGTTCCGCGGCGTATTGACAATCGCGATCGCGTATGTGCGTAATATTTGTTCACCTGCTCGTGAGTCTGTTTGCAATGTCGCGTTTCTGCGCGATGTTTGCGCGTATATGATTTTGCCGGTCTATTTACGATGTTGCTCTGGCACGATCGTGCCGCCTGTTTGACGTAGCCTGCCCTGTGTTGATGTTCCATTTACACGTACGCGTGAAACTAGCTCGGGCCTGGGTGTCGTGGAGGCGTGGAGGGCTGTTACCTCGCCCCGTCAGGTCGAGGGGAGTGGTTTCTTACCCGCGGATGCTGATATAACGGGGTTCAGAGGGTCCGTAGACCTTCGACACTATCTGAATCGGAAATTTTTCGAGCGACGCCCACGTCAGGGTCTCGCGTGAAGCCGGATGGAATTAATCGAATATAAAACAGCGCATTAGAGGCGGAGAAACTCGGCTCGGGGCTGAGCACGGTCCTGAATATTTCATTGTTCGAGAGGGGCCGCCTGAATTTTCGGCTGCGATTAATTTTGAACGCAACTTGTCGACTCGCCTGAATCCCACTGGTCCATCCGTTCGACCCGTGCCATTTTTCCTCGATGCAGAGGCTACGTCATAGGGGGTCCCTGACTGCTGTCCATAAATTATCTTTCCACCGCTTTCTGTTTCATTTCTGTTGAATTAATTCGACCGCGAGGGAGAATGAGAGCGGTTGTCCGCTTCGAGGGTTATTTGCCTGCACGACGAGACGTTTCCTCTGCAAATAGTTTGGCCGGAATTACCGATAGGATTTGCGAACCCCTAGTAAAAATACACGTTAGCGGGTTTACCGTGGCCGAGGGCGGAATAAGACGACGGGGAACAGCCGGCGGTAGGAGGGCGACCGACAAAAAGAAGAATCGCGGGGTGTACCGCGCGAGCAAATATTTTACTTGCGTCTCGGATGCTTTAAGTACGCCCCGGCTGAAGTACAAAGACAAATGTCGGAGCGAATAAGCCATTTGTTTAGGGCGACGTAATACTTGCGACTGTGGAACGGGCTGGCTAAAAAGCTTCGACGCGATAATGGCGTAACGGGGAAGAACCTTGAGAAATACAGCGAGATTTTCAGGAAGGTGCTACTTTACGTATTGAGTTTGTTTGCATATATTGAGATCTAGTTTTTAACTTCTTCGTTGAGCTTTCTAAGTTTAGGAGTTAATCTGTTCGCGTAGGGCTTATCGTTGAGACGTATCACTTATCGAGCACTAGATACTACGCAGCATCTTTGAGTCGACAATTAATTTTGCATTGGATCTTTCTTCGAGGCAGCAAATTGTCAGATATTTAGAATGAATTAATAAAATGAAATGAAATGCTGCTATTTCATCGTGGAAAGAATGTGGAAAAAGCTTTGCCGTGTCGAGGGATCATATTAGATTGGAGATAAAATATTTCTCTGTGCATGTTCATCCTTTTGAATTCCAAACTAATTTTTGGAAAAGATGAAAAGATTTGTGTGGATTGCAAGTAATGAATATCTATGTGATAGAGACAAAACATTTTTGGAAATGGAATTTAGTTCCAAAAAATTCTAGAGAAATTGTTAGTCTCCACTCTTCCTAATGAGGACCAATCACTCAAGGGATTCAAACAATTTGCTCCATTTTAAGCAAAACGCATCCTTATTACACCTTGTACACAATATGTAACTCATAGCAAAACTACTTATGGTCGCAAGATGACCCAGTGGTTTCGTGTTGAATATTAAATTACAGGATGCTATGATTCCAGTTAAAAATTAAAAACATCCTCTGTAACGTTGGTTCTATTTGCGTTGACTCTAGCAGAGGAAGAAAGGCCAGAGTACCCTATTTATTCTGAGATCCGCTGGGAAAACAGCCGCGTTCACATCCGTTTCGTCGTTCTCCCGTAAATGAAGCTTACGCTAAACCTCGATTCCGCCGTGGCGACGGTAATAAAAACCGCGAGCGAACGACGAAATTTTCCTGGACGCAGCGGGCTTTCCTCTCCTCTCTGGCTCTCTCGTCGTTCGTCCTCTAATGTGATTTCGTCCAGTTTTTGCGCGCGTTACACGGCGAAACGCCGCGACGAGTATCGCGATACGTACCATTAACTTTTTTCGTCCAGCTGCGGCGGACGAAGCTTCACGAAAGATATTCCGTTAAAGTTTCTTGGTTGCTCTTCCAGAAGCTTGCTTTCCCCTCATTTCAAAGCTACTTTCGAAATTAAAAAGTCCTATACTACATTCGCAACGACCACTTCGTCTTATCCTTGACCTTTCGTACGAATTTATTTCCTTCCTTTATTTGATTTTTTTATCAAGGGTTCAAGCTCTACTTTTTTCCTATCCTTTATTACTGTTTATGATTTTTTATGATTCTTCCGTGACCACCAGCCTGGTAGGTATATTTTTTCTAATTAAAGAATAGAAGGTAGTTATTAATATTTTCTAGAGTTCAGTGTGCAGAAGGCGCTCTGTATGAACAAAGATTTCCGATTTCTATTTCACAAAAGCGTGAATCAAAAGAACAACCAAGCATAATAAAATAATGAATGCAGATGAAAAAGAGGATTACGAAGAGCGCCGCGGGGATTCGTGACAGGCCCGAACTGCTCAAAGCACAAACCCAGCAGGACGCTACGACAGTCGAACGCAACTTGTGCAGAAGCTAATCTCCATTTATTAATACATTCCATGACGTAGGGGAAACTCCGTACTGCGTTTCCAGCAACAGCTCGTGGGGGAAATAACTGAAACTCCGCTGTGACTCTCCGATCATAGGATTTCTGAATATCGGGACGCTAATTACCTTCACGAAGACTATAAAATCTAGTGTAGGAGAATATCCAGAATGATTCATAGCTTCCAGCGCCGTGTGGCGAGTGAGAGCGCGTAAAAATGAATGGAAAAAGTAAACGATTGCCAGAGCAGTCAAAAAAAAAGAGAATAAAAAAACAAGCCCAAAACCGCTAGCGATTCTGAACATATCGATGGTGCTCCTTTGAAATTCGCTGTTGTGGCCCGATTTTCGATGAACTTGCCTTGTTTTTTTGACGACACGCGCGTGCCGTAAAAATAGAAGGTAAATAAAATGAACGGTGCGGCAGATAACTATCGCTTTTGCGAACTGTGAACGGCGGTTGGGCGTGATGGCAGAACATAACATCGATTCTGGGTCTGTTAGCAGGCAGTATTCAAAATCGTCGAAAATCGAATGGCAAACGCCGCGACGTGACGGTCCGCCAATGGGCCACTCTCGGGAAGTGACGTCGACGTCCCGAGAAGAGAAGAAGAGCCACGAAGCAACGAGCAACCGAGGGGAGATTCGAATCAAACACTGTTAACAGCGTAATGTCTACAATTACCTCGTGGCGATTAAAATCTGCTGCCTTCGTTCTCGGCTAAAGGCTAATTAAACCGTTTCCTCGGGACGTTTTTAGTCGTACGGTCCTTTGTACGGTCGCACTACTGAGTTTCACAGAGCGACCGTTTGACCCGATAAATAGAAGCCGAGAATGTTTTTCCGACGATCTCGACAAACGTTTGACTCGTCGCATATCTGAATGTTTTACCCCCAACAAATGTTTCCTGTCCAGAATAGAAGTGTTTCTGCATGTTCTCTTAAACATTTATTATTCCTTGAAAAATAGAGGCATATCTACATTGAAACGAACCGCTGGACATCAGCATTGTCATTCGAGCAGCCTATCAGAGTGTACACATTCATCATGCTCGGCAGAGAGGCGCGATTGTGAATACGCGAGGCCAGTGCGAAATCAATGGCACAGGAATCGTCCGTTAAGCAAATGAGCGATAACAAAGCAGGTAGACGGGGGGTGGGTCGAGCAGAAATTCGCCAGGAGATACGGACAGGACGAGATTTCCAGCTGGAAATACGAGCGGATACGAATTAGCATCTACAAACGGGGACAGAGAGTTCCCAAAATTCGGTTGGGCGGAACCGGCTGACGTTTCATTACGACATAAATGTCCGCGTCCATATCTGAGATAGTCCCGTGCCGTGTTCCCCGCCGCTGTCCCCCGCGACGACGACGTCGTCGTAGCCGTCGTCGTAGCCGTCGTCGCCGCGCCCCCACCGACGAGGAAACAATTACTCCGAGACAAAAGATAACGCGTAGCCCCGGCCGTGGAAATTTGCCAAGAGTGTCAAGTCTGCTCGAGCAGTCACGATGCTCCTCCGTGGCCCATCGGGGTGTCTTTCCATCCTCCCCCTTCCATCGTCTAATACACTCGCGGGAACGCCGAGGAGCCGACCCTCGTCGCGGAAACTTTTCGCCTCGCGAAACTACCGCTGACGCCTGTTATCGTTGGAATTTATTCGCTGGGAAATTGAGCACGAGCGGAATCGTGTCGAAATAAATTTCGCCCGGCTAACCTTTCCTGGAATGCTCACTGTTTTCCCCACGTTGCTTGGCCTCCGAGGTTGTAAGTGGTCTGATAATCGATTTCTTCTTGCGATTTGCTTGCTTCTGCCGGGGGAATTAGCGTTGTTGTGGGAAGCTTGTGATTTGATGGGCGAAATTGGATTTTGAGTATTATATTACTCTTGCACTATTACTCTTGCACTCAATATCTCGATTGCTTAGTGATTTCAAAAGTATCCACCTATCGACAACATGAAACGCAGAGTTCAGGCATCGTGTATGTACAGATGGAGAACTGTATATCACAATTTTCTCGTCACGGAAAATAATTAATTCACCATTATGATCGATGTTCCTGTTGACATTTCCGGCTGTGGCGGTCTCAACAATATACCAATAATAATCGTAGTACATTTCTCGGTCGACATACGCACGACATGGATAACGTTGGAATCAATTTTGATTTGTGTTATGCGCGACGACATAACATCACGCGCACGAAGTAATCGGACCCGCGAATCTGGTCGAAATTTCGAAACGTACAGTCGCCATGGAAACTTCAATTTTCGAGTCGTCGGGTATGCACAGGTCGTAATGAAAAAATAAGAGGCACAGAGAGCAGTGGTGCAGGGAGGGGAGAAATAAAAGAGAGAGGTGAAACGCCGCCAACGAAACAATAGTCATTCATGATAATGTAACGCATTACCATTCAACTCGGGGCGGGCGCGACAGTTATACAATTTCCATTACCCGCGGAAAGTTGCAGTCATTAACGATCCATAAACCTTTTACGACGCTCTAGCGAGCTAATAATTCCCGCGTCGGTCGGGGGCACTGTTAAAGCCGTTGTTAACCCACAGCGACCGAGGAACGCGGTCAGTCGACGAATATCAGATTCAGGGGAAAGAAATCTGATGACAAACTGCGTACAAGCGTCCAATAACCAAAATTCACGAATTTAAATACCAATTAAACAGTATGAACCAGAGTTATCTGTGCTGGTATTCGCGAGCAAATCGATTTCCTCTTTGTTTCCGCCACTGTGCACAGGAACGCTAATTTGCGTAGGGGGTTGCGTGCGTAATCCACGGAAGAGTAAACAGCTCACAGACAGAGGGATCAGAATTCATTTAAAATAAAATATTATTCTATGAAATCCTAGATCCTTCTTCGACTCAAAGATTAGAAGAACTCTCCTTGGAGTCAAATACCGAGACGACTGCATCAGAGGCACTCCTCTTAATTGGACGTCGACAAGGAACGCCAACGAGGGTCTTTGATTCTCCCCATTGTAAGGAGCTCAGATGCAGCCAGAAGGAAAGGAAAGGTACGTAAGCGGCTCTGAGATGCAGCGAGGATAGGACGCCCAAGATTTTATGCGACGAATAATATATATCGAAGTGTTTCGCGGGCGTTCGCCTGCGCAGACAGAAGTGGCTTATTTCTGGTGTCGGGCCCGAACACAGAATGTCCCGTGTTTGATTTATGCCCCGCCACGGAAGTTGCGGATACACAAACATCCCTTCTGCCTTGCGCCGGATTGTTCCATCCGCGTTCTACGTGGGCACCCTCCGTTGGTCTGGGCGCGAACGCGCGAATCCTGCCTGACGGGCCACCTTCGTCGCGATTTATGGAGGAATTTCATTCTTCCGTATATTTTGTGCCCGTCAGAGATACCTCTTTGGATGGGGCGAGAGAGAAGCAGGCGATGCCACCCTTGAATCCAATTGGAGGGAGTCGTGCCAATTGAGAGTTTCCTCTTTGCTGCTTGGAATTCTTCTATTTTTTGAAAATATTATAAAGTGCTGAATTTAGGATGCTTGAAATTGACACTAAAACGTAGCTCGATATGAGACTTTTCTGGAGTTACTGTAGATTGGTTGAAGAATTTTCTCTCGTACCTAAACTTGCTTTCTGGTACCTTAGCACCGATGACTGACTCCTTGAATCATGTAGTACTCCTAGCTATTAAGTGAAGACTCACCATTATGGTTATTTTTATATCTGCAAGGATAGTCTTCGTCGTAAGCGTCATTCTGTGTCTGTAGAACCGATATCAGACATAAAATGGCGCCACTGGCCCACGTGCCAGTGACAAAAGGTTCTCTTTAAGTAGAATTCGTCTGCTTATCCATGAATTATTGCCGAAACTCAACGCGTCAACGGGCGTGATACATCGCGCGATAACGATCGAGTCCCGCGCGGACACAAAGGCTTCGAAGTCGGTCGCAAGGGGTGAAGGGGAAACTCAATATCCATGCCGCCAGAAAAATGTCGCTCTGCTATTTCACAAAAGAAACCTGATGCCGGGAAACCATTATTCTCGGACAATTCTTGCTACGTCCGACTCGCTTCCTCTCAAAATTGGATGTCCCTTCGTGGCCTGTCCACGTTCTGGACGCTATCGGCCTTCCGCCTTCGACCCGGTCCTCGTTTTATTATCGAATTTTCCTGGCCCCGCAATCAGGAAGTTTTCCTGTGCGCGCCGCCACGGGGAAATAGCCACGATGTCCTCGAACGTCGACGCTCTTGTCGGAGGAAACGAAACTGAGGTCACAATGATAAGGGGGCGTCGATGTCGTGCCACTATCGAGGGCGGGAACGAGGTTGAAGGGCAATTGTTTGCGCACTGACCGACTGAGTCTCGATTAGGGGAGTGTAAGTGAAAAGTGTGTCAGAGGATTTCTAATACGCAGTTAGCCGACCAAAAGTCGAGAATTCGAAATGGGAAATGTGGTCGAATCTTCAAAATTTGGAAAACTTCAAAGTGGAAATCCTTTTTATATTTAGTCGAATAAAATTCTATCTTCGAAGTATCGCTGAATTGACAGGAACAGTGAAAAGGAGCAACCTATTTTACATCTTGGCGCCTCGTTCGACGAGTAAATAATTGAAGCCTCGAAATTCGGCGTAACAATAACAGCGCTCGGAGCCTTCGGTAATCAGGTCCTGCCAATAACCGTTTCGTCGCGCAAACACAACTACTTTGCCAATTACCAGCCACTCCTACTTTGCCAATTACAACAGCCGGCTGACCAGTCAATTCCCTCCACGCAGGACGCCGTCACGCGTGCCCGTGTACAGCCTCGGCCAACTAATGAACGCGCCAAGTTCATGCATACACCGCGAAGGAAGTAACGAACCCTATCCTGTCTCGCAATTATTCGGCAAATGGCAGAAATGGACGCCGAGGCCGAATCGAAATTGCCGCGAAATGCCTCCTCTCCCTTGAGGAAGGGGTTTAATGCGAGGGATAGCGGTGACCTCGAGGACTGGGACCATCAAGGGTGATCGCCATCTGGGTAAGATCAAAGGAAAAATTTAATTCGCCCTCGATTGCGAGCGGAATGATCCAGGAGAAATATTTCGGGATAAAAGGGACCCCGAATTCTCTTCCCTCGAGTGGCAGAGTATAGTTAAAACTCAGGTCCTCGCAAATTGAAAGAACGGTCTCTGACAAGTCGACGTAGCGTTGAAAAACGCGGAGCAGAGCGACGTGGCCGCAATCAACAACTCGTGATTAAACGCTTAAATGCTGACACGCTTTTCGGCAACGCGACGCTAGTGTCGGTCCTTCCGTCAGAGGATTTAATTAGCCGCTCGGAATGATCCGCAGGAGGCTGGCTCCGCGTCCAAGCGTTTCTTTTATTTCCCCTTTTCTTCCTGCCAGACGGAGGGGATTCTCTAAAGCCCCCAGAGCCTCGAACGTCATTTTCGCGGAAGCTCGTGGCAGCCCCGAATTTTTCCAGAATATTAGCCGCGTACTCAAACACTCCAGCCAGCTCCAAAGCGCTGCCATTCAGCGGGGGCATGGAAAAGCGGTCGAGAACGAGGGAACGAGCACGGGCAATTGGTACACGCGTACAGTCCGCGAAACACAAATCGCGGGTCGCGCTAGAAAATCGGATTCGCGGGGAAATATTTGCCTTTTATCGGCCGTGGAACTCGACGGCTGTCGGAGTCAGCTGTGCATCTAGGTAAGAGGATTCGTCGGTTTTCGGTGGAAAACGAGGCTCGATTTTTCCATAGAGAGCTCCGGCCATCGATTCTGAATCGCGTCGACTTTAATAGAATCACCGAGGATTGAAACAGGGTAGGTCAGGTGATAACGTGGGGGTCACGTCGATAGCGCGCCAGTGTTGGTGACACTGCCAGAGTCATCGAGCAAAAATTTTGTCGAGTTGAGAGGGTACGTGACTGTTAAGCCGGCTGGATATTGCGGCAGGGTTGTCGGCGGTGACAAAATGGCGTCACCGGGGGCAAATGAGCCCTTTTTTCGGATCGATGATGGTCCTCGGGGCTCGATTACAGCCCGTAGAGAACAGAGAACGACGTCGGAGAACCTAAAGCCTCGGCCTGTCGTGCGCGGGCTGTTCTTACGTCGGGAATTTTCAGGCGTCAGGCTCCCCGTGGAAATTTATGGCGGGGTCACAGCTTGGATCGCCATGAACAGTGCTCACCCTCCTTTATCCGAGCTTGTTATCGTTCTGAACCTTTCGCCCTTCTACGAATTACATACGTGTCCTCCGCGTATGTATACATACACCTAAAAGTGCCTTCCGCTTCCTTTCTCCCTTTTCAGTACATACGTGCACATATGTACGTGCACGCGCGCGCTGCGGCCAGATACGAGTCCTCGGGGCCGCGCGAAATTTAATTTTGATAATAAGTGCCTCGTATCTTCGCGGGGCGACCGAGGCCGAGCAGGTCGCCGAACGAAATCGGGAAATCGAGAAGAAAGTAATAATAGTCGATGGGAGGAAGTTCGGGGAGACGTTAAGTTACGCGAAACGTTGTCGCAAAAGTCTGGAGGGCTTGTTTCTCGAGACACGACTTTTATCGGGGACACTTAAATCCACGGTTTTATAGTTACAGGGAAAAAGAAACTGAATTTCGGCTGGCTCACCTGCGAGTAACTTCTGCTTCGGTTTTCCTACATCGAACTTCGAGCTGGCGGCTTACATGGTTCAATATTTGCCGAGCAAATTGTTCGGTCGATGCTGGCTTTTTATAAACTGTAATGGTTAAATGTTGTAGCCTGCGTAGTTTCCATGGAAGTTTCTGCTGAAGCAATATTGGCGTGGAAACTACTGGCGTTTAATATATACCTGTGCTTGTTCTTTTATTGTAGCTAGTTTGTTTTGTTTTTTATTGTAACTAGATTGGCGTGTACGGTGATTCAGTATTGAAGCGTAGAAATTTGTTAGGAAATTCAATTTAATTGGGGAAATAGATTCTGAATTTCTGTATAGGACATTTTTCTACGTAATTTTAAAAACATTGAAGACTTCAGAGGTGAATTTTGTTTGAAATGCCCAATTGCTTTTTAATATACTCCCTTTTTATACGATGCTTCTGAAGTCTGAGGTTTAATAAATCTTAGGCGGTTTGGTGGCTGAATCGCCGACATGAAAGCGTAAGCTTTTGCTATAAGCTGAATACGACACGGGTAAGATATCTTGAGAAGGATTTGTATCTAAAGAGATATGAAACATTTTCTTCTGGTATTTCCTACAACCTGATTCATATAGAGTGTCTCCGACTATTTTCTTGAAAAAAATATTAGAACAGTTATATTATATCCAAAACTCATACTTTTCTCAGGTACTTCCAATATCGCACGAGATCACATAAATAAAAAGCACACGAAAAAAATTCTACCTCTTCAACGAACTTCCCAAGTCAAGATCGATTCGAGTTTGAATGTTGAACGCAAGTTTGCCAGAAGTAGGCGCGAAATCGCGAAAGATGTACGACGAAAAACACGATCGTCTCATCGCGATTTATTGGAGTGTAATTTATTTGGCGGTAGGGTCGACATCCACGAAGCTTACATTTTTGGAGAACGGAGGATCATCCAATTTCACGGTGGATGGAATTTCTTGCGTGTCCACTAGACGAGCACGTTGATTATGATACGCCTACAGCCTGGACGTTTTAGGGGATATAATTCTTTTCCAAGGAAGCAGGGATCTCCTAACACTGAAAAATCCTCGAGTCTCTGAACCGAAGCGTTTGAGTTGAAAATCCCGCGATCCCTTGACGCAAAGTGATTTCGGATGAGGGATTCGCCGACCTCGAGGCGGAAAAAATCGTATCGGAATTTAATGAAAAGCCGTCGCTGGACTCGTGAGCAGGAAGCTTATCGCGCAACACCGAGCGAACTGTTTATTCGCTCATAAATTCCAGTCGAATGGGATCGAATTACTTCTCGGCGATCGAGCAGCCCATGGATATTTCATACGCGGTTCATTATCTTTGTCTTATTATTACCATCGTTAAGGAGGCGGGGAGCATCTTAGTGGCGAAGGAAAGAAAGGGAATCCGGTCTAATGATTCGGCCGCTTTGCTACTGTCAGTAGGAAATTGCGCAGAAATTGAGGGATGTGGTCAAAGTGGAGTGGGTGTTACAAAGAGAACGAGGGAGACTATCAAGATAGGAAGACAATAAATTGGAAAAACAGAAGGGGATCCAGTGTGGGTATTAGAGTGGCTATCAATATCGATTGTACGATAATGAACTCCTTCCTGTTTGCACCTCGGTGCAATCGATGAAATCCTTCCTTCAGAATGCATAGAAGTTCAGCTTATTGTAATGCCAAAGAAAAGAAAAATTCAATTAACCGCATTGAATATGCTTATACCTCTGCATATTCACGAACGAACGAAATTCAAGCAATTGTGTGCCCATGGTGTACCCAGCCTCATGCACTGGTGATTCATTCGTGTTTGTTTCATTTATTTATTCCTCCCCTTTTTTATTTCCAGTTTGCATTTCCCTCTCATACATATATATTTCGTTTCATAGTTTTGTTCCCTCATTACTTTTCTGTATGCTTTAGTTTTCCATTGTCCCCGTCTCGCAGGTGCAACAAGAACCGCAACAATAATAATAATGAATAACGCTGTTTAAAGAATACATAACTCATGAAAGGCCAGCGTACAGTGAATATATCGTGGAAGCAATATGAATTGCCTGAAACTGGCGCGGAAACGATACGGTGGATATGAAGAGGTTAAACACCACTCTATCCCTTCCTTTTTTCCCTTGTATATTCTTTCCATCCCCCTTACGATCTATCCGTTTTTTCCCACTCTATCCACTAATTCAACTCGCAGCTCGCGCTCGATTCTTCACCCCTCCACTCTCCCACTCCTGTCCCCGTGTCCGAATTTATCCTCGCAATACTATATTTTCACTACCTGCACCGTTTTCTTCGCTTCAAAGTGGCTGGTCGAGTTCGTTTCGCCTCGATTTAACCGGCCGTTTCCGAGATTTAAATGGAAAAACCGGCTCTTACTCGCCCCTTTCCATCGCATCCCCCTTTTTATCGTGCGTACGCGGCCGCCGCGATGGGCCGCGATAATTCCAGGCGAATATGCAACGCGTTCCGCGAGTCCTGTCTCGCTGGGAACGATTCTTCGTTTGGAAAAAAAAAAAAGAATCGTTGGTGGCAGTTGCGAGGGGGCGAGAGGGGAGTTGAAAAATCGAGCGGATCCCGCGTTTTCTGACACGACTCGAAGCGCTCGAATAACGTTCGCGTTAATGCCGTAATTGGTTCGATCGTTCATTAATTCCCGCGCACGGAATTTGCTCGTTGTTTCGGGAACGCGACCCGATGGACATGACCCTCCCCCTCTCTCCACCTCTCTCCCCCTCTCTCCCCTCTTCATCCCACGGAAGATCGAATCGTATCCGACATTTTTATTCGAGGCGATAATTTAGCGCGAAACACTGACAGTATCATTCTCGCATTAGCTCTGTTACACGATCGAGCGTCGGCCAATTTAATTTTGCTTCTCGATGGCCAATCGAGAGACACGCTTTGAGCCCCCCTGCCGCGATACGACGCTGGGGGCGAGTACGGGAGGATCGCTGTATTTTCGCGTGCCGCGAGCCATTTTCACTCCTATCGGTCGCATAATGATCGTTTCCCGATAAAAAATCAGCCGAAAAATACTCCTCGATTAATTGGCCCCAGTTTGATCGAGCACAGTTGAGCGAACGAACGCGACCGAGTTTTCGGATGATGTTTCGCGATTTTAACCATCCCCATACCCCAATTCCCTCAATGATCAATCGACCGAGCTGACCGTGTCCATTCGCGGTCGTGTCGTGAACTCATAAGGTTCACGGGGTTAAATGGAAACTTCGATCGCTTCAATTATGGATCATCCCCCGTGGACAATATATCTGAAGGGGTTGCGGTAGGATCATCTTGGGGAAGAATGTCCAGCGAGAAGCTGGTCCCTATCTATACAGAGTAATAGCGCGATGCATAATTTCCGCATGTATTATCAGGCCAGGCGTTTGCCGTCTTTTCGAGCGGGTCCACAGGAAGGAGGGGACCACTTTTGTTCCTCGCCGTCGTTGATCTTTCACGCGCGCTACGCTCGTTACATCCCGCGGCTGGCTTGGTCCATTAATGCTCCGGGTAGATACTGGCTCGCTTTAATTGTCTGTTATAACTCAGGCGAACGTAACTTTTCCCGTAGGAGAGGAGGCGAGGGTTGTGTCTGTGCGTGGAGGAGAAAAATAGGGGAGCAGAACGTGGAAAAGGCGCGAGGAGTGGTGAGGAGTCGGAAGAAGACGGTGCCGAACAGCGGGGGTCGAAGTGGGCGACAGAAGGGGTGGAGGAGGAAAATATGGAGAACAAAGTGGAAGATGTAAGAAAGAAGGAAGGAGGAAGGCTGGAGGCGAGATGAAGAGGCGGCAGTTTAAGTTCGCGATGGTGTTAGTGAAAAGGCGGGCATTAAAGCGTCAGACCACGTCTTGTATGCATCCCTAGGGCCGCGGATGAGGTATCGTCAAAAAAGGAGGGCGGCACCTGTAAATCAGTGTAATCGGTGACCTGCCCTGGGAGTACATTAGAATAATTTATGGTTCGCTCCCTCCCGCCAAGACGTAAAAAGACATCGTGTTATCCGCTACCGTTTCTCTCTCTTGCCCCTGCCACCTGGCCTTGCCTCTGTACCCCCTCGAACGATAAGGGTGGCGAATAGCAAGTATGGTCGTGGCCCCGCGAACGATCAGGGGTGAAGCTTTACGAGCTTTTACGAGCTTTTTCTGTTTCTGTGACTTATGTCCGCCGTCGCCTCGGAGAAGTTCTCGAAACAGCGCAATGCTTTTGAGAACGCAGAGGATACGATGGCCGAGAGGGAGGAATGGTTCCCTGGGAAAATTAAAAATGTCATAAAAATCTGGAGGTGTGTCGCCCTGCTATTTGTTAGCTTTATCTCTGACTTTTTCCCTGGTGCTTAGGGAGTCACAGAAACTGCAGAAAAAATTCTACGAAAAGCATAAGGCATTCTTCTGCGCGAGACACGATAATAACACAGTCCACGGGGATGCTTTAAGTACGCTCAGAGACCTCACATTCCACATCCTCTTGCTCGCTCCCTGGAGGGCGGCGTTAGACGTCGCAGAGCGTCGATTCGGCCAGGGAGCTGGCCAGCGATTTACCGTAGTCTATCGCGAGATTCACTGTACTCCTTTCGAGTTTCCGCGCTCTAAACTGCACAAGAGGACACGGAGAATGCACTTGACACTTGGGTCCTCTGCACCTTTGCCCCGCGGCTGCACTTCGCCCTCCAGTCGATCGCAACAGATCAAAATCAGACAACTGAAACTTGGCCTGAACTTGGTTCACGTCTTGTGCACTCCTAGCAGGCGGAAATGAGGGAGAACTCAGATGTCTTATCCTCTCCTATACGACGAGGGCCTTCGATCGTGTTCATAATGTGAAACTTGTCGATTCCATGTGAACCGCTGCGTGATTGATTTTATGAGCGTTGGGTTTATGCATCTAGTTTACATTGTGTAGATTTCATCTCTAACGAAGGAGCACGTACTTTAATCTTTTATATCTTTCCATGAAGTGTATGTAAGATATACTGTACTACGGTTTTCTTCAAGAGAATTTTTCTAAATAATTTTTCATTGGTTTTCAAAAGTAAACTGGCAGGAGATGAGTTGATTTGAGAAATATGTCTTTCACTACGAGTTGTAAAACATTTTCGAAGAAAATGTTAAGAGACTCGCATTTTATCTGCTGGAATGCAGTCGACAAGGAGAACGTGCGCCTGTATCGTGGGAATGAAATTCATGTGGTTGTGGGGGCGGAGGATTAACCAAGAAGCGCATCCACGAGGAATTTTCCGATGTCCGAGCTCTCGCGACGTCGTTCTCCGACAACCGAGTTTCATACGTTTCCTCTTAACTCAGCCGCTATCCTTGCTTCCTTCGAGCTCCATCTCGCTACCCTTAGAAACATTTCCCTCAGCGCTCACTCCTTGGAAGCATTGTACAGGCGCAAATTGCGTGTACATGATTGCGTGACACATGACTGTTAGTTGCGCTTAAATAAAACTGCCAGGGTCGAGCGAATATACCCAGCAATACCACACAGGATTAAATGAAATTTTATGGACCCTCTACACCGAATCTTCACCGAACAAACTTCTGAATCATCTCATAATAATTCCTTGCAAGCTCTCAATTTTCAAGCACTCCGCTGATACTAAACTTCAGAAATATAATCATTAAATAAAATAATCACTTCCTGTAAAGATCCACGTGTCGTTTTCCCTTCACTTCTCTTCACCTCAAAAATCCATTCTAAAGCTCCCCCAGCCACCACGAGCTTACCAGTTCAGACTGCTACTCTGAGCGAGACAATCGACCTAGATAATGCTTCAATTTCGTGGATAAGCTTCCCGAGGTAACGAAAATGGTCCGAAAGTTGACTGGCAGGTGGAAGTTTTAGCGGTCGCGATACGTCCTCATCGCTTGAACACTGGTGGCTGGCATTAACGCGATAATCTGATTGTTCCCGATACGAGGCTGTAACACGATAGCGACCCTGGCAAACTCGATGCCTTGTTATCAAATGCTGGTTGCAGAAGTTTTAGCGTCGGCGAAATTAAGTTTGAACCGATGTCGGGCTTACGACCAGCCTCCGATGAACCGCGGCGATCTCTCCCCTGCACGGGAACTTTAAACGCCCGTTAAAGCCCCGTCGACCAGGATAATTATATTCACTCCCGGTTAAACTAGCAAGGTAATCAAGTTTAACAACGATTCACGGAATGGTCGACGAGATCGGGTTTAATCCAGTTAGACCTGTGGAATCCGCGACGTATGGCCGCAGTCTCTCGCCAGGTGCTCAGAGAGCTTGCGAGTCCTGTCAATTTAGTTTTCGGAGTGTCGATACGACCTGAACCGCGGTGGGCCTTTGATTTAGCTGGGAGGAACTTTGTCACGGTGCTCGTGGCGAATTGGAACTGCTGGCTGGCGATTCGAGCTTTCACACAGATAATTACCTGTGAAATCTGATCAGGTTTTTTTCAGAAAAGTGAATTAAGAATACTGATATCGAATTTTCATATTTCTACCTATGGATTTCTATGCCTGACAGATTTTCAAGGCATTGAGAAACTGCGTTCGGGATTATGGACCAGCCCTTTATGTATTTTATGTATAGTATCACTTCGAGTCAATCATAAATCAGACGCGAGTTGTCTTTGTTCATGCACCTTCCCAGGGAAACAAGGCAAAGTGAATTTCATCTCGTTAGTTCTGACTACTGATACAGTATTCGCACAACGAGAAAGTTTGCTGCTATCTGTTTCGAGTATTAACCTTAACATAGGGCTGCAACGTGGAAACACGCATCTGTGTCTGGTAAAAGTTTCATTACACTTAAACGAACCTCCGCAGTGGTCTCTCGTTTTTCAGCTTTCCAATCAGCCGCCTCGATAACGGCTTTATTGTTAAGAGCACAATTAGTAGTCACTGCGGTCTCCTTGATAATAGAAGGAAAAAGAGCGAAGAAACAAGCCCTATACGCTGGCGAGTTTCCGGTTTATCTACCGAGCGCGCAATTTCCAATCGCAATTGTCGCAAGAAAAAGGACTCGGGATCAATGAACACCCGCGCTACTGGTACCCATCTGGCGCAATTTAAATTGCTGTAAAGGATCTCCCCAGTGACTGGTCGATTCCCTTCTGTGTCTTCATCCTAGCCCCTTTCCTCTTTCCTTGGATCACGTAACGACATTTTCGCAATTCGAGTGAGTGACCACTCTCGTTAATTATTCACCTTAGTTAATTACAGCTTCGCACAGTAGTTGTTATCTGTGTCTCTCACCTTCACATTGCGCAACTGTGTAACATCTTTACCTGCACAACAGTTTCAGACCCACGACCAACTTTCAATATACCATTCCCAGTGTCGATACCATGAAACGAAAATCCTGTCCATTAAATCGGTCACACTTCAGCCTGACAATTTTTCATTACGCTGTCAGTCGCATCCACTTGTTCATTATCATCACCTGCCCCACAAGAATGCCCGACATTTTCCACAATAATTTTCCAATTATTTGAATTCGTCACATACCAAACTCCACAAACCCTGAGGAAGTTGACATAGATTCTGGAACACAGCTTTCTTTGAGCTCTGCCTCCACAGCGTGTCCCCGAGCCTTATCGAGCACTCGAGCCCGCTGAATCCCTCTGTTCGTCCCAGCGCAGACCCTGATCACTTCGAAGGGTTCCCCAGAGCTGGCGGGGATTCCTGGTTCACTGAACTCGTGGCTGGAATCGATAAGCCGGCAAAAAAGCTGGCGTACCGCGGCGAAACCGAAATTCGTGGGCACGATGCACCCGCAGGATAAAGGGAGCAGAGGCTCGCGAAAATATCGTCGAGCTGGGCTCGCTCTATCCCGAATTTCGAAAACAGTTTTTCGGTGGACATGGCTTGGTCAAGCCAGATCACCGTTGCGGTCCGCCGTCAACAGGTAATCGGATTCGAGCTATCTTCGTCGACGCGACTGCTCCCCCTCGGTTCGAGGGGACTTGGGGAGAATTCCGCGTGTCCGCCCCTGTTTTCGATCCCTGGCTGGAAATGCTCGCAGGCGCGAACAAACACGCGCAATCTCGACTGACGGGCAACGTCAGTTACTCCACATGTCAATGTTCCTGGACGGGAATTTGGATTCGCTCGACTTTACTGAGACCTTAACAGAGGCGCGCTCTGTTACGCTACCCGCGGAGGGTAAACCACTTTGATCGATTTTTTGAGGGATGGACAGGGATATTGGATTGCTGGCTGCTGAATCGCGGGGAAGTTTGCGGAGTTGAAGGGTTTCGGTACAGCAGTGTAATACTGTGAATAGGGCTGTCTGTTTCTGTATATGATGTTTCATTTGTGGGGCTTGTAAGAGCGTAATAGCGTGAGAACCAGCAATTCTGTGTGTAGTAGCAAAGGTAGGAAGCCCTAAAATTAGGAGTGATTTATTCGGGAGTAAAGCTTGGACAGCACTGCTCGATTACCTGATGTTTTAATAATGTTCTACTATCAATTTCTGAAAGTGGATTTTGTTCATTTATATTATACCAATCATTTATGATGTTTACACTAGTTTTGGCATAACTAACTCGACGAAATTACCTTCCATGGGTTGTTTCCTGCAAATGATCGCTGCACGATGAAGATTGATACGAAACAGCAGCGCGTAGGGGTGGTTCTCCAAAAGGTCGAATATAGCGAGCAGTGACTCGAAGTCTTATAAATTGCTCTCCCCTTTCTGTCTCGAATCAAAGAATTCCGTGTAAATAAACGAAAGCGTGGTTTCCAGGCGGATGAACAAAATCGAAGGACGCGGGGGCATGTCTCGGTACACGCGAGAAGCTCTTTTAGCCCTCCAGAGGGAAGTTTTTTCCCTTTTGGTTTCATTGCGAACTCTGTGAAGTTCATTTGCGTGTCACGAAGTGTACTTCGTCTGAGATCGTGGATAAATTGGAAAGAAGGTTTCAAGGAGCCTTCTGAAGTTTTTGATACTTTTAAAACCACTTTGGCGTCGAGGGGACACTCCAGAAGCAATTATCGTCGTTTAAAGATATTGTACCAGGATAAAATGTCATTTGAAGAAATATATGAATACGTCGATGTCTGAGGCGATATTTCAGTATTGACTCGGTTGGCAGACTGTTTTATGATACGACTTTCATATGTACGCTGTAAGAGCTTCCATATTTTCTGCCCTCCATCCACTTTATGCTCCGCCTAGGCGCAATAGAACTGGGTAAAGCTTTAGTTCAAGGCTTTAGTCTCAACCGAAACAATACGAAACGCTCTCTGGGTTTAATAGAGACGGCCCTTTCCTTCTACCTTCATTTTCTTTTCACTTCGAATGTCGAATCGATCCTCTTAGACAGCTTCCACCAGCTGTGACACTCGCTACAGTTTCCGACAAAGGATTTCTGGTTGTACAAGTCGGATCGAAGCGATTCACGGATACTCCTGGTGGTCGAATGTAATTGATAGTATTTTCTCACTGAAATTTTCTGAGGATCGTTCGACAACGTAGAATTAGCTAAAATAATTCTAATAGGTCTCTGTTGGATTTTAGTATCACGTTATCGAATAAATTTTGTTAGAAGAAGAGAGTTAACCAGAGTAACAGTGTGCAGAAATGGTTAGAATTCTTTTGCGTTTCCCGAAATATAGCCTGCGTTTCCACAAAGATGGACGCGTGGTCATTTCGAACCGTGAAATTGCTATTTATTCGGTAGATACGGAGAATTTGAAGGGGAGGAGGAAGAAGGAAGGAGCTCGTCGACATAACCATTTGGCCACCTCGAAATCCATTACTGGCAAAACTATGAAGTTATCGCGCAGCTACTTGCCAAGACAAACCTTGGCGAACGAAAATCTGGGGCGTCTTCGATTCAAGGAAGTCTTTGCGAGCGCTGGTCTCTATTCTAAAAAAAAGTTGAAGAAATATGCGTTGAATTCTTAGGAAGGATTAAGAATCCATTTCCTGAAAGTAAAACTATACATGGCTAATATTCGCTGATGGTCGTCAGCCTCATTTAATGGATGTTTAAGATAGATAGCTTAAGATTGAAAAGAGAAATTTCGAATGTTTAAAAATTATTTTCAAACTTTTAAAATTCAAATTTAAACTTTTAAAATTCAAATTCAAACTTTTAAAATTCAAATTCAAACTTTATAAAATTTTTGAATATTTGAATTTCCTAAAAGACACTTTTAAGTATGACATGCTTTGAATTCAGGCAAGAAATGAAACTCAAGAAATAAAACTGACCAAAAAGCCGCAGCAATCGAGAGGTAACCTGGCAGAAGATGCATCACAGGGGACCTGGCCATTCAATCGATCGAAGTTCAGAGTTCGCGAACGCTAAAAGCGGTCCCGAATGAATCGAAACTACAACTGATGCGCTGTTGACGTCGGCTCCCTAGGCCCTTCGTGCGCGGCGCATTTTATCTACATTTCGAGTGAACCAGCGGTAGAAGGAATACACATGAGAGAATATCTTGCGCTGGCGAACGTTGAACGAGGAGAACGTAGGGAGCGAGGGGGATGTAATTTCGTCGTACCGGGCTTGATTACGATCGGAACATGGCTAAATGAAGTCGCCTGTTTTCGCTTGGAAAAAGTCACCCCCGCTTCCCGCGCATTTCCTGTGCCCGTACACCGCTGTCTCCGCATTGATTTTTAATCAAAATGCCTCGCCGTTTGATTCAGCCCGCTCGAAATGGCCCACGCACCTGTGATCGCGTGTCAGCGGATCGCGAATAGGTCGTCCATTGCTGGGGGAAAATATTCCAGCGAATCGGTTGCCATCGAAACCAGCCTAATTGCATTGCCTTCTGTTACAGTCACGAGAGTCGTCGACAGAGGAACAGGAGTGGGGACGTATCGTCGCGATTCTGGCCGAAGGTGTCCCCGTAGGACCTCATTGTTACGTGGAGCGTCGCGATGAAAAGACGCGCGTCCTCCAGCGGTCGGCGGGCTCAAAAAAGCGGCGAGACAATACGAGGGCAGCCTCGAAGGAGCGATAGCGAGGTTCGAGGCTCCTATCGCTGGCCTGCTTTTGTGCGGGACCGTCTGCGTCGCTTTATTTTATACTTCAGCAGGGCTCTTTCAGCCCCCGTCGCGGCCAGATATCTCCCACGGATCTTCGTTCGTTTCCCGCTATCACGAAGGCAGTTAACATTAACGCGGCCCGTGGTCCATTTATTTTCTCGGCTGAGCGATCGTCAACTCGTTCGACTGATGAGAACAAGTTTTTCGACGGGTAGAAACCCTGACGAAGCCATTTTCCTCGGTCAGGGCGACCGACGAACGTCGATAATGAGAGACAAGACCGCGATAAAAGCGTCGTTCTTGAGGACAGTAAATTTTAGGAGACTGTTCACGACGGATCGATCTCTCCTCTAATAATACGGCACGTAACGCCGTCGATTACATTAGGGGTCTCGTGGGTGGAGACGAATATGAATTCACGGCTTCGGTGAAATCGTTTAGCCGAGTCGCGACGATTATCACGGTTAAGAATCATTAGAAATAATTTGAAGACGTGTCCGCCAGGGGATAGAGGGGTCGAATTATCTGCTATCTCGTCGTAGCCACGTACGATGGAAATAATTCGGAGCCATGCCCCGGGTCACGACTCGAACGTCCAGTTGGAATTTCGGTGCGCGAGAACTCGGAAAACGGATGCGTCTGCAAGGTGTACGTGGCTTCGTTGCAATTGCTATCGATTAACCCAATTATATGTCAAATCTGCTGTCTACTGTTCCCTCGGGCCGTTTCCGATAGCCCCGACGCCTTCCACTCTATAAACATCATAACGATCGATTCAATTAAGTATCACTCTTCGCGACTCGGCTTCTGTTTGTTCGGCTACGCTGCCTGTTCGACCAGTAGCTGTTCAGTTTATCTACCGCTGCAATGAATGGCTTAGATTAGTTTCAAAGCGTACCATCGCGCTCTGTGGAATCCATGAATTCATAGAATTGTTCTGTAATATCTCAGGCAGTTATCAGTAGATAATATACTCTAGAATATACTATATCAGCATGTACTTTTGCTACTGCATTAGTTTCTTTACAATTAAGAAGTTTTGTAAGTGACTCGACTTTGAGGCACATTTCAAAGTTCAGCTTTGAATAAGTTATACAGTTTAAAGACCTCCCATGGGTATCCTCGAAATGGGGTACTAGGATAAAGTTGGAATTTAAGTATTGCGAAGATAAGTAAGAATTATGTAAGCCCTGAATCAATATTCAAAGAAGTTGTGTGACCATTTCTTAATCTCCTGAAAGAGGCTGGAAGCAACCACTGTCAACTTTCGCGTACCTCAACATCCCTGGTACCATTTAAGTCATGATTGTTGCTCCGTAACTCACGCAATTGCTCCCGACCGAGTTCCTTGCACGGTTTCAGGACTGGTAAGCTACCTCGAGCTCCCCGGGGTCGCTAATCCCGTCTGTGGACGAGCCACAAGCCCTGGGGAAGCGACAAACTATTAAAGTTACTTCTACTTCTGTGGATCCGCCCAGGGAGTCCACTCTCTTATCAATATCAGTAGAGTAGATAATAATATAAATGTTAACTGTGTAGCGACCTCGTTCGGAGGCAACTTCTCAGTTCAGACTTACTTTAAACCAGAGATTCTGTTCCGATTCTGTTTCTGTACCCGGAAACCGATTTAAAGAGGAAGTTTGGGCTTTCAGGCGAGAGTTATTTGGGCCCGAGAATTGCTTGCAAGCTAGACTTTTAGCAAATTGCTTGCCTCCATTTTCTTGGGGGTTTGGAAAATATCTTGAATCCTTCTTCTAATCATGGTCTTTTTGGAAGAATATCGTATCTCGTCTTAAATATCTCGGACAACGATCGCGCTTCAAGTAAAATAGAAAATCATTAAAACATACGATTTCGATTGAAGAATTCACTTCCATCCACACTGAGGCAGCAATCAACTACATTTCTCGCGAATACAAGCAGTCGCAAAGTACTTGCTATTAATATACCATACAGAGATGCACAATAGAGTAGACAAAACAGATCCACTGCTTCAGAGAGAGACATTCAAATTCACTCTGTAAAGCACCGCAAATGTAACCACATGTAGAACCTATTCGTGACACTAATCACCTGAAATATGTTTCTTCCTAAAGACCTCTCAGACGCAATCTTTTAATAATTCAGTATCGCATTACAGCTACTTAAATAATTAGCTACACGCATTCATTACACCCTCGTATATCCTGAGCATCGATTAAGCATACGACCATCGAGACACGTCGACGAAGCAGGGGAGAATTAATTCTCCATAATACTCCGGTATTATATCGCGAATCAGAATGGCCATTAGCCCAGTTATTCGGTGACTACTTTTCTAAGCGTGCATGCAACGTACAAATTACACCTGACGTGACGAGGACCACGGTCGTTCGAGCGTGACGGCAAATTTCCGAATTACTGTTAGCTTGTTATGGGCGATCGTAAAATATAGAACTTAGGAATAATGCCGCGGCTGGATGCAGTAACGGCGTATTACAGGGCACAGGCTCCATGGTGGATGGGGATTGAAACAGAACGCAAAGACGCATCGTAAAACAAGAACGATAATCGACGAACGTGTATGAAAATCGATACGATCGCACGCAACTTAGGGACTGTCATTAGACGTTGAGCACAGATGATAATCGCGCCTTAGCCTTAACCTCGATATTAGTAGCAGCCTGATTAATGGTAAAACACTGTTAGGAGTAGACGACCGTGCATCTGGTGAATATGGTAACGAAAAGGAAATGTTTCTCTGCTTATATGTACTGCTTATATATATATACTTTTACACTACACGTTAAAAGATTGCCTAAGTCTTAATCGTTTCACAGAATCTTCCCCTACAAAAATTCTAATCCATTCGATTACCAGGCTCTACGAAGCTCGAGCTGTTCCTTCCTCGGATTCCAAGCCACCTCATCCCCTAAGGGAAGCTAAATTTCTCCCTCCAAGTCGTTCCCAGCAGATCTCGAATGTAGAAAAAGGACATGGAATGGCCAGTAGGGATTTTCAGCCGGTTCCCTAGATTCTTCGACATGTAACATCCCACGTTCAATCCTACTATCTAATGCTTTCGTAGTATGCTCTCTAGAATTTCCACATCCCCGCGACGCTTGTAACCTGATTCAATGGAGGAAGAGAAGTGATCAGAGCAATCGAAAGTTAACTAAAGAGACTATGGGTAAACTGAGATACATAAAATCTGGTTTTAGCCAGATATTACTTGGTATTAGCAAGATCCCCGTATCTGTCCTCAGCAACGCTCTCGGATCAGCGACTTATCTATGCTAGGACCGTGCACGCGATTTAAGCTCGCCGCTCCTCGGCGAGGGACGTTAGAGGCCAGCGGGTCGGTTACCTATGCCATTTGGGAGCCGTTGTTGCTGCACCCCGGGCTGAAACAACTACGAAGTCGGTTTAGAACTTGGATCCCCCAAGTGTTTCGCGATCCACCCCGGCGAACCCATAAATCGTGGCCCGCGTGCGCATTACCCGCGTTCTCGTTTGTCTGACCCCTTCATCTTGCCTTCTACCCTTGCTCTAGGGGGCTCCTGTAACCACGTTAATTTATTCGTGTCCGATAGATTGCCGTTTTAAATTCAGAATATACTACCAAGTACCTATAGGTACATTCGACAATCCTGAATTTCACTAATAAAAATCATTCAACATCAGTGGAAGCTTAACTAATTCAAACTGTTTCGTTTCTCTAGTGAACTTTGCTATAGTTTCAGTACATTTTTATAATTCATGAAAGTCAAACAGTCAAAAGGAATACTTTAAATCCTGATATTCAAGCGTTGTCGGAATTTCGTTTCCTGTACCTTTATTCTCCTTTGTGCAGAATTATGTAACAGCGAACAATGACCAATAAAGCATGGAGGAATTTCGTTTTGACGTTAAAAGCGCGTAACATCACATTTTAATCCCCTTGGGGTAGCCAAGCTGGCGAGGGTGTTGGAGTCTCGGTCGCCATTGAATTTCAAGATCGCCAGATAGCAGAGGCAGCGGCACAAGGATGGCAGACGTAGCCGCGAAGGGAAACAGATCGTTAGGGCCGTCACAAGGCGTCGTGCGTGAATAATTTGCTGACTCGATTCCGTCGTCGTAATGACAGTCGGACAGGCACGAATCTCGCGTCAGCTTGGATTATCGTCGTACGATTGCGGGTCTCTAGAGGAAAAACTGGTCTCAGGGCGGGTAATTTGGCTGGAACGGTCGCTCGAATGCTCAACGATGGATTAATAATAGGACGGCAGAATTCTCGGCTATTCGTGATTCTTCCCTCCTCGAGGAAAAATTCGGAGCAGCACAGTTGAATTTTTAAACAGCTACGTCGAAATTCTTAGAATAATCGTTCGTGTCATGCTGAAGAAAGAAATCAATTTTCTAGAAAATATGAGGAAGCTTAAGGTAATTACAGCTATTATTCTGTCTACGAGATAGTTCACTTCGGTTAAGTGAAATGCCTTTTATTCCTGAGCGATGAAATAATAATTGACGCCGTTTGTCCCCGTCTTTTTGCGTTCAGCCATTACCGAAAAATGAGGACTTAATCGATTCGACAGAATGCGATAACTTGCATTCCTCAGCGCTAGGGGCTGAACCTGGAGGCAGGGGATGATTTAAAAATTGCATGGATAAGGATCATAAGATATTTTTTTCGCTAACAACGAAACCACCCACCTCGGACAACGAACTTTTTATAGAGGAATCTGGACAAAGGTCTTAATGAAGGTTTCCTCCAAGGCGCTCCCGCCACGAGAATTCTTTTGTCCGTTCAGAGGGCTGATCCTCTGTCATTAATCCCGTAGCTGGCCATGGACACCGCGGGTAGGACGAATCGATGAATCCATCAAGGGTTGATTCGAAATTAATTGTGAATTATATGGCAGTAATATGCTGTGAAATGTGCAGTTAAACGCGTGGGTGCACAGAACGAGTTGAATTGCTATGAATTTTTAATTCTTCCCTCTGATTTTTGCGTGTAATGTGTTTGGATTATGCTTTTAATAAAACAGAGGAAAAAATGAAACCTCAGACAATAATATCGCCAAAATGAACTGTTACGAAGTGAAAATGTAAAAGGCTTGGTAAAATGTGTGTACTTAAAACGCTCGTGAAATGTGTCTGAGTTGAAGACTTATTTTACTGTCGGCGTGCAGTAGACAAGTCGAGTTCCGCAATGTCAGCAGAACAAATTAGTAGAATAAGTCAAGTCAGACACATTTCACGCGTCCTCTGAGCGTTTGTGTCTGACTTAGGAACAGTCTACTGCTGGCGTGCAGTAGTCAAGTCGACCGCAGTGACGGCAGTAGAGGAAATCAGTGGAATAAGTCAACTCAGACATTCACGTATACCCTGACCAATTTATCAACAGTTAATAAATCGGTTACGAAGCCACAAATGCAATTACGATATTCTTCATTTTCGTCTTATTTTAGCACAGAGAATCAATCCTCAATATTTCTGCCACGTTTTGCCTGAAACTCTACTCAAATAATGCACAGTATGATTAATTAAAAATACCCCTGTTAAACAGTAGTACATTAAGAACTTCGTCTGACAGAAATTCTGATACAAGTATCGTGACTGTCAGCCCAATTCAGTCACTCGACTCAGTACGATCAATGATCCGATTGTTTCACCACTCCAAGGCCTTCATCCTCGCCCATCAAACACAAATCGACGTCGCGTCGAGGCACTCAACCGTAGGAAACCCGTTCGCAATGCAGTCTCCTCTAATCCCCCCAATTTCTTTCTCCCAATGCCTCTATCAATCTCCAAGAGAGAGCGACCCGTTGCGACTCGAGGAGAGCAGCGTCTGCAACATTAACGACAAATTACCGGCGTTTCGTGCACTGGCCAGTCGAGAGAGGGCAGATGGTCTTCGACAAATGGGAAAGTTCGAGGTAGCACGTTTTCGAGCGTGGCTCGTTGCGCAGCGATCTCTCCTAATGCCAGTCGAAAGTTCCACGCTCGCGAGCAGACCGAAACTTCCGTCTCCTCCCCTGGCTACCGGAAGCTGAGGACGCTTAGCTGGACTCGACGCTGCAACAACGTCCCACCGTTCCTGAATTTCTTATTAACGTGTTCGAGTCGATTACCGTGTACACAAAACGCGACCGTCCATCGGGCTTTTCTCCCCCGTCGTTAATCTTCCTTTTATAGGGTATCGGGTATCGAGTTTAACCGAATTTCCTCAACTTCCCGCAGCTTAATACACCGAGCCGACCAGCGCGCCGCCGTCTAATCTATTTCCCTTGGTGGAGCGAAAAAGACGACTCGCGGCACGTCGATGGGGGGAAATTAATGCGATCCTATTTCGATCTTTCGAACCCCCTGTGACCTCTTCCATCTACTTTCTTCCTTGATCGTTCTTAATTATGTCATGTTGAACGTTCCAGTTAAAGGAACCGGGGCCACGGATAATCTTCAAGAACTTGTGATCTTGCTGTAATTGCCGCGAAGTAATCGGCTTGTAGGATATTAGCGCGATAGGGCAATTATTTTTCGCTTACCATTTCGTGCAATAATTGAATCGAGTACTTTCCTTTTTAATCGATTTCCACCCTTCACCTCCTCCCACTGTGCAATTTCCCTAACACCTCGTTAGTCTATACCTTAACTAAAATGGCACAGTTGGCAGTTCATTCGAGTGTCCATCATCTTCAAGGGATTAACAAGTAAGATTAACTGAAGAATTTCGCCCACAAAGGGTCACCAACAGTCCTACTATCCATACGATTGCACCACCAACAATCGTATCTAGAATTCCCAGCGAACGAGATCCGCGACTCATTTAATTAAGTCCTCAGCAGCTTAGACGGTCGAAGGTTAAGCAAGAGGGACGACGCGTCGTTAAGTGCGAAGTCTGAAGGGGCGAGCAGGAGTTCCCTTTCTTATGGGTGGTATTACGGGGCGGACACCATTCACGGGGGACCCGCGATTACCATTTAGGAATAGGAAGTCGGATGCTTCACCTTTGCCATGTCCGAGAACCGAAATTGCTGGTCCTGGAAAGGGGATGGATCCACGTCGCCCTCTCCCCCACCACCCTCGCGAAAATTGGATCACAACGGGGGTAAATTTAACGAGCCATTTCGGAACGTATAGATGAAATTGGAGTCGGAAATGTCTAAATCCGCCATATTCAAAGAGAACGATCGATCCACCATTGAAACGCAAGTTTTCCCTATTTAAGCGACATGCCACCTTGATGGAAAAATCGAACTATCTAATAATTAACATCGCCACAGTTTTCTCGCAGGATGTTTATACTAGGAGGAATTATAGGCTTGAAGAGAACTCAATTCGTCTAGGAGTTACTGATAGATTGATACTCCGAATCGATACGAAAAAAAGTCATTAATTGTGACCAAATCGAGTAACCTGCTACACAATGGTTGAAAGTCGCTCTATGGAGACAACTTAAGGAACTAGCTTTCTGTTTGATGAAACGAAGAAAAACGAAGCTTCCTGAGGTGGAAGGTAGAGAGGGAGCAGATAAAGCTTTTTATAGTAGGACGTGATTATACTGAAAGCTTGAGGATATCTGCAGTCTCGCGATCTTAATCTACCACATATTTACTCGTATGACACATTTAATTCTTCGAAATTCTGTCAGAAAGATTATATCTACTGTCACGCGTGAAAGTAACATATGAAAGTAGGTTAACTTGCGTTATACTGCGGTCCAACCGTCTCCATAAATCTCATCTTTAAATATAATGGATGGATGGGACTGAAGAATATTGAAATAGATTTGACTAAAATTGAATAAGTTTTGCTCGATTTGACGCAGCCTAGGAAGAACCGAGGGGGTGTGACTAAATGCAATTTATAACGTGCTCCATCGTCTCGACCGTCACCGTGGTTACAATAATCGCGTACAAATGAAATTATTGTCGCATCCTGACGTTAATTACCGTAAATCGATGGAATTCCAGGCTAGCGACGCGTTCAGCGCCCGTCGCGCGGTTAAAATGGACCGAGAGCACATTTTGACCACGAAAGTTCGTAATTGCATCGGACAAGTTAATTAAAGGTAATGAGCGACCGGAACGATATCTGGCAGTTACGACGAAATAAAGGCACGTCGATCGATGCCGTTTATGCTCTCGGCACGTTCCAAGACGATCCTTCTTTCCCCTCTAACAGGCTTGCCGTTCCTTCATCACCCTCTCATCCGACCTAATACGCTGGGATGGGAAATTGAGGAGCTCAAAGTTTCAAGTGTCGCTCCAATCTGGCGTAATGTTCGCATTCAAAACTATCGATCATAGTCGACCGTTTTAATGATATCAAAATGAGATGAGATATCAGTTTGCTATTCACTCTATACGACACTAATTCCTATTGTTTTTGTAGCTTTAGAGAGTTCTCCTTATATAGTGTATCTTGATACTGTTTTGCTTCTAGTTATAGGATTTCCATTCTAATTTCCCGTTTCTCCTGTTATTATTCTCATCTGTGTTCTACTTTTCTCTACTTCTACTTATTTCTTCATTCAATTGCTCCTCTAGTTATTTCCACCTTCTTATCCCTACTACCAGCAAAGTGAAGACTTCTCTTCTTCTATAATCCCTTAATAGCCGCTCTTCTTCTCTTCTCTGATTCCTCTATTCATTCCTTCGTCTCTACCCAGTGTTTGTTTCTAATCCATGAAGTCATTTCGCAAAAGTCTGCTGCATTAATTCCCTCCAAAGAGGTAGCAAACACGCGCTGACACCATTTTCCTATCCACGAATCGCTTAACGATCGAGGAATAGCTGCAGGCGAAGTCAAATGACAGCTCATGGAGAAGAGTATAGTAATCAGGGGTGATCAGATAAAAGGGGTCACGCAGGGCTGGACTGTTTATTTGCGAGCAGGCTTCAGGATTCTTGGAAGCCTCCGTTCGTCGTTTCGATCGCGCGAAGCAACGGGGAGACGATTACGAGTCGAGGGAGAGAGGACAAACGTCGATTTATCTATCATCGAAATTACACCTCGCTTAATAATCTCGAGCCTTCCGTGTGAAAATAAACGTCCCCTCCGAAGCGATTCCGGGTTAATCTGTATCGACCCATCCAGTTGTCTCGCTCGGCATGCTCGCTGAAAGGGATTGAAAGTTTGGTTCTGGAATCTCCCTTCCTTTGTATAGCGTAGAACGCAGTGCAGCAGGCCATGAATTTTGGTTCCATGAAGTATGCACGATTTCGACGACGTTGATGTCGGGCGACTTTTAGCAATGGTACCACTAGTACGCGCACGTCTACTCATTATTGCACAGGAACAAATGGAAGCGCTCGTTCGTTAATTTTTCAACGCAGCTCTCGAAACCTTTATATTTCGACGATATAAATAAAATGTATGAATCCCTCAATGCGACAGATTTATCCACGCTCCGCGACAATACCTATAAATGGACCCTTTGTTTAATCTAGAGCGCGGGAGAAGTACGTTTCAGACAGTAAACGCGTAGAATTTTCAGCAAATCAACTGGAACAATGGCGAACGATTACGAGCCGTAACAGACCTATACAATCCTGATCGCATTTTGAAATTTATAATTTTTCAACCACCGTCTAGTCACGTGTAAATTTCGTTGGATTAAAATAATCTGTAAAAACGATTCGGGAAAAATTGAGTGAAAAAGTAGCGAGAACGCTCGGTAGTCATCAATTTAGTCTCATATTTCCCTTTTGTTCCCTTAACACGCGATGCGACAGCTCTGTTGATCTACTTATTGCTTTTTTCGCGATATACTGTCATAACGTTGTCTGCCTTCTCCCTGAAGCGACGTCGCGGTCGCAACAGCTATCCTTTAATGAGATTCTCGGATATTTCACTTTGCAGGCTTCTTCGAAAGCTCCGTCCTCGCGAAAAGCAAATAATCCCATTGGTGATCCTTCTGTTTCTCGTTCCCCCAGCGTTCGATGTCACAGATCCCTGTATCCATTGTTGTCTCATAATGCTTATTGTCTGTCAGATCGAGCAACAACAGGGATAATGAACGCGAGATTGTATCTGAGGCCGTGACGTACGTCTGTCTTCATCGGTACACGCGCAGATCGAAGAGCAAGATAATCAATGTGTCCTAAACGCGCTCGACGTCCAGTTTATTCAAGTTAAAGGACATCGAAGATTGAATCGTTAGCTTACTTGTTGAGTTTCAAAAATTTTCATTAAAACCTGTGCTACAGAGCGCTTTGATCCTCGTGTCTGAAATTTTGTAAGCTAAACGATCTGGTTTTTCCCTTTGAAGCAACCTTCGCTAAACTGAATGCACTCACCTCTTTCGTTATAATCAGTTTCGCGCAACAGAGGTCCTTTCACTCTACTTTCGGTTCGTAAACGATGTTTGAACCTAGGTGCATTAATCAACACAAATAATATCCCGATTTTAGAAAACCTTCTACTCCTTATGGATTTATTTCTTTGAGATTTAAGGAGTTTTTCCAACCTCCGTTTTGATCATTTAAATATTTGCCCCCTTTACAATTGAAAAATAATGAGATGATGAAAATTCTCTGGATACATCTTGAAAAATTCCCTCTTCCCTTAGAATCGTCCTTGTCGCTAGTCGTGGATATAATTCACTCCCTTAAGCATTCGTATAAACGGGCTGAAACCGTGCTTCACGCCATTAAATCATCGTAAGACGTTCATGCGCGTCGAAACGGGATCACAAGATTCGCGTGCAGGGCTCTACATTCTCGTCCTCCACAGGAAACGATCGGTTGTCCCGTAACCATGTTGAAATTTATTTCCTGTCAGACGAGATTCGGTTCACGCCTGACCAAGCTGTCTCAATACTACTTGCTGGAGCAACAGCCCGTGTCGCAGCGTATTAATGATTACGATGCGTCTCGTATGACTCTAACACAGTATTTCAACAGGGAATATTTCATTTCAGGACATGAATATTTTATTCGGTAGAAACGTGTGCCCCTATTATTCTCCTGCAACGTCATGGTACACTATTTGTCGATCTCAAGTTACCGCGTCTCGGGTTCGTGCAGTTAGCAACAGTCGCAGGTGTCTGATCGAAGATCAGTCAGACCCCTGTGTCCCATTACTGCAGATTCGGTAGCAATTTGGTTCAGACATAATCGGAAATCCGTGTCCCAATCTCAATCCTAATGAAATCCTTGTATGTTCCCACGTAGGAACAGAGGGGCGAGGGCCAGGGAGGGGCTCGTGAAATGTCAGTCTATGTCGAAATAAATGTTACGCGAGGGCAAGATTCGTCAAAGGGAGCCAGTTGAGAGCGAAGAGGAAGACGACAGGGTTAAGTGAACGCTCGGAAGGGTTTGTTTGCGACAGTGGGTTGCATCGAATCGAACAAACGAGTAGCGACGGAGTTATCGGCGACACGAAGAACCAATAAATGATATCCACTGGCCTCTAAAGGACGATGCACCGTGGAAGCGTCAAAGGTATCTGCTATTACACTGCTATGACTGGCGCGCTACAAAGAGCAGCTTTACGCCCGTTCTATTGCACAGAACGCGATCCAACCCAGCCTCTAAAAGCCTCGGAAGGAGCTTGGACAGCGGGAGGGAAGAAGGCAGCACAACAGGCAGATCATGGCCGTTTGTATTTACGGTGCAACGAGTTCGTTCGTTCACTTACGCGTCGCTCACCGTAAATACGACGGCTAAACGCTCGTGATCTTCCAGCGGCTGTTGTTACTCCTGCCCCTTGGGAGTTCACCCCCTTTCCTAGGTACAAAAGCTGGATCTTCGTCTTTGGGCTCGTTCCACTTTGTCCACTGCACCTCTGATTTCCTCCAACCCCAGAATTCCACATGCTACGTATTTTCTTATTCACAGTTTACTCGAGATTCTTCCATATGGAGAACCAGCCTTGTAAACATGGAATCTAAATAGTTAAAACTTCTATTAATAAAAATTCTAAAAAAACCTAGGAAAATTTCTTCCAAGAGGACAGAACTTACATCGAGAAGCCCCAGAGAAAAAAAGCTACACACATTTCCCTCCTAATTACCACGTTTAATTCCCCTTTTATAACCCTCCCCTCGCCTTTAGTTAAACGCCCCATTCACACATCCTCCGCAAACAAGTGGTTATGCCATTTAATTACCATACTTATAGAACACAGTACATTAGCCACCCCCAGCAAACACCTCGCCGCTCGTCCTACACGCCCACTCTGCAGATCGAGATCAGACAATGCGAAAAGAGGGGTCAGAGCGGGGCGTTGTAAACGCGTCGGATAAAAACGCGATGTCTGGCGATAGAACGGCGTCCGGATGCGCTCGAGATTCGAGCTGAAACGTCGGCTGATTCTCCCGAACGGCGGCCTTCCACCCCGTCGAATTCAATACGGCCACGTGGATCCCGTGCGCATGCATATATTCATAAAAGCGGCCGATACTGCACGGTGCGCTAGTATGCATAAGTGTCCGCGTGCACGCGTGGAGATACAGCCCCGCGATGGGACGGGAATTTATGGTCGCGTGTCAAAATACACGGTCTTAGGGCGGCGCGCGTGTAAGCGCGGTTCGCGCGCGCTCCGCGACGCTTACGCGACCGCTCGACATAACCGGCACCAACTTCGATCGATCAACCCTCTGTCCTACACCCTGCCTCCCTCCATGCAGTGCTGGGATGTGTATACATGGCTGGAAGGCTTCCTTCGAGGCGAGGACTCTGTTTTCCCTGTGCTTTACCAGACGCTGATGGGTCATCGGAATAAGGGATCCTTTTTCAATACGCCACTCGTATTCTGGATTCTCTGTGGCCTGTACAGGGTGTTTCAGGTTTTTGCCAGGGTGTTTGGAGAGTCATTCTGACCAAAAGTGTTTTTTTAGTAAATAGTGTTATATATGCTGTGGGTCCATTCGTCCAATTCGATGAAATTTGTCCACAGCTAAAAGGATAGTCAGAGTAGAAGTTATTTATTCATTTGACCGCTTTATGCGGCTGGAATTAAATGTAAATTTCGCCAGGCTGCGCGGGAATTCGGCTGCAGCTTCGAAATTCAATAATGCAGAGAAAGTCGATGGAGGAATGTAGGTTAGGAGTGGGCTGGCGACGTCAGGCTCTTCCGGCTGCGTCAAACGGGCCAGAAGTAAAAACGCCTCGGCAGAATTGCATTCCCTTCCCTTCAGGGGACAAAGAGCTTTCAGGTCTTCTGATCTCTCTTAGGAGGAGACACGATAATCTAATAGAGATGGAATAAGAGCGTTGCGAGGGAAAGGAAGCCCCCTTCCCCTCACCCTTACCTCATCTCCCCTATCTCTTACGCGTAAATATGCACTCTCGCGTGGCCGTGTCTTAAACGACGACGATGAAAAGTAATAGCGACCAACCCCGCTCTCGTCGGTGCGACAGAATCGTCACCGCGAAAGTAATCTAAAGCTTTCAGCCGCTACCGCCACAGGAAAAGGGACACATTTTTACTTGGCAGACGGAAGGGCGGTTGACACTTCCAGCCCCGACCGACTGGCTCTCTGTTTCAATTTTCCCTCTAAGCGCGCCGTGAATGAAATTGCTCGCAGAAGGAGAACGAGCACAGCCTCTCGAATTTGATTCCCTCGCCTCTGAATTGATCTTATTAAGGCGACTGCACTTCCGCGGGACCGTTGAAATCTTTCAACAACTCCCAAGGAACTCTGTTCCTGGAAATCAATGATACAGAGCCTCTCCTCTCCTGATTGTTAGAACACTCAGGTGGAGAGACTTATACTTAGTGGTACTTTTCAGGAGCATACTCAACTATTCCCAATGCAGGGAATACGTAAAATAATACAGTGATAAGTGATAATAATAAAGATAAAAGTAGTAGTAGAAATAAAATTTTCGAATACCTTCATAGAAAAAAGATGACTAGAGTCATGATTAATTTAATATAAAGCCATCGAATTAATTTCTACACTTAAAACAGGACATCTGACAGTTCAGGACTCATTAGTGGCCTTTATATTTCTATCAAAATACCTCTGTATACCTCGTGCACGTGAGCACAAGTTCCCAGCGACGTT
Source organism: Calliopsis andreniformis (assembly GCF_051401765.1). Lineage (NCBI taxonomy): Eukaryota > Metazoa > Arthropoda > Insecta > Hymenoptera > Andrenidae > Calliopsis > Calliopsis andreniformis. The sequence goes on along the minus strand of NC_135067.1, from coordinate 18,628,798 downwards.
CAAAATTTTCGGTAGCCCCATAAACATCTCTGGCTTTCGAGCAACGCAGCGACGGAGCGCGGCATCGATCACCTCGGATTAGACCGCGATGGAAAGGAGGTGCAACGTACAGACTTTCATAATCTGTTTCATATCGAATAATCTACTTACGTGACGCGGATTCACCGGTCACGTCGTTTCAAACGACGATTTATGGTATCGGAGCGTTGCCTCGGTTAGCGGCTGTGCTGCTTTGGAACGATTAATCGTCGTTGCCAGTGGAAGCCTGAGAGAACCAGCGACCGTTTCCCTTTTAACGAAATTACCGCGATTTCTGACACGATTGCTCGCGGGCCCTGGTCGCGCCTGTGAAAAGGACGTTGAATAATCTGTCAAGTGCGGCGACGTGAATCGCCGTTAGCGAAATTGAATCAGATCAGACTTTCTGAGGCTTCCGAGGATTCCTGCGCCACGAGTTGAAGCCGCTGGCGAACAATCGCTGAGATACGGACGCTCTGTGGATGATGTAGAACGAGATGTAAGATAAGAGATAAGGGTAGAAGTAGAACGTTGGCGTGGGAAGATCGCAGGACAGTGCCAGCTCACGTCGAACGCGATTTGTCCATTTGTTTAACGCGCCGAGCGTAACCATTTGACTTTACTGATAAGATGAAAGTTTGCCAAGCGAGGACTTGTTTCTGACGTGGATGTCTACTTTGAGTCGGTCTATGTTCGGCGTATACTCGCGTTTCGTGGCTGTTCTTTGTGTCCTCCTCGGATGTGGGGAATTTACTTCGGGGAAGTAGTATTCTTACGTTTACGACGGCATACCAGGAGAGATGATATCTGTCGCTGCTACCAACACTAGGAAAAAGTGACATATTGCTATCACAAATTGCGGAAAAAGATACCTCTCGCTACGTAAATAAAAATGTACCAATGATACAAATTTCCAATAGTTGAAAAGGTCTGGCCTGGTAAATCGCTGAGGGCCATACACAAATCATCAATTTTTCTGTGTAATTAAGTATACATTTTTCAATTCCCAGTTTTGGCTCTCATGTTATTTTATAAAATATTTTACATGTGCATTTATTTTTTCAGTCTAGTTGTTATTCTACCCAAGGGGTTCTCTTGAATAAAATGAATAAATGAATAAAAAATTGCATTCAGATAGATATCAAAATTTGTATACCAACTAAATATTGAACGCAGAAGTTTCAGATTCTCATTATCTTAATGAATCAATTTTTGAAATCATAACTCTGCAGTGAAAATCCCCCCATCGGTATAGTATTCCAGGTGTTGGTATCGCGAATTCGATCTCCGAACAGCCCCAACAATCGAACACACCGATTTCCATAACTGACTCACAGTCAGGGAATAGTAACTTGACACGTCGCCGTTTAACGCGCCAGTTATCGACCTCCGTGCGCATTTCGATGCAACTCGCGCGCTTGTAACTCAGTCGCAACATGGCCCGTTTCATGGTTGCGCGAATGCCGAAACAAACCCCATGTTTGCTGTCGTCGTAACGGTATATTGCTCTGCAATATTCTCAACTATTCGCGCGCGACGCCTCGTGAGCGTTCTGCCTCGAATCGACCTCACAAATGGATCTTTCGAGGGGAAAACGATGAGCGATGTTGATTCAGTTCGAAAGTAATTCCATCGTTTCGGCGCTGCGAACCGTTTCGTGCTTTTGGGACAATTCGAAGGGCTGAAATAGAGTTTCGAATGGTCAAACGATATTTTCAGTAATTGAACTTGCCACAGCAACGTAAAAATTAGTTGTGTGCTGAACGTTTTTATTTCGACGTGACTCGTTGCCATTTTCGACCGATCTCGCTCGAGTATTTGACGCTCGATGCTTTGGAAGTGTGCTCGAAAGTGCTGCCGCAGATAACTCTTGAGAGGGTGATAGACAAAATTAGTGTTTTAGATACACTAGTGAATATTATGATATAAATGTTTCTATCGCAGCAAAAAGTTTCAGTCAGGACGGAATTTATGTTATCGTTTCATCGTCAAGTATTACTCTCGATAATTCTTGTCCATCATTATTATAACGCGAATCATTTATCAGTACTGTTAATGATTCATTGTATCGCCACAGTGAATCGAAAGAATGAGCGTAACGAGATTATCGTGGCAATTGTTTCGACCAGCTACTCTCTCATTACGATTCGCGAGCAGGACGTTTCAAAAACCGTCCATTTAATTGCAATTAGTTTCGTACGTAATCCACTACGTCGGGAATATTAAACAAATTGCGAATTGGGAATACACGCAACTGTGCTTGTTCCATACTATAGCCCGTGTTCGCCAGAGAGATCGAAATGAGCAAAACATCGAGCAAGATGCGGAAGAAGCATCGCGAGTGATGAGGGAGCCACAGAATCTTGGAAATGAGGGGAGTGCACGCGATATCTTCGTTAGGTGCGCAGTATTAGAATATAATTAATGTATATTAATGTGCTGTGTTGTCTGAGGCGAGTGAACGAACCAGATGAGGTTTCTAAGTTCTGGTAACTTAATCAAAGAAATTGATTTCGGAAATTGCTCTTTGAAATCGTAATCTTGCGACTTTTCTTACTTTTTATTTCAAGAGTGACAGATTTAAAAACCTGTGATGTCTAAAGTGTCTTATTTCTAAAAAGTATTATCTATCTTTGACATTATTAGTTTGAATGTTATTAGCGTTTGTTAGCTGCAGTTACCAAGTATTCTCGTCCAGTTCTCCTTTAAACATGGATGCAGCTTTCCCTTCTCAAAGTCCGCCCCGCCCGTCGATGCAATCCGAATTCCCATGGAGGAACCGTATCGATAAGGTCCTCGAGATTGAATTCCGGGAATGCGTAAGCTTATAGTTGGAAACAAGGGTGAGTTTTCCAGCGTGAGCCAGCCGAGCGCGGACGTCGGAAAGTTCGAGGTTCTGCACGGCGCATCGTTCGGGATTTCGAACTTTTATCGAGCACCGATTGCTGTTCCGTAGACAATTTTCCTGTCAGTTCGTTCCCCTCACCTCGGCCTGCCTATTCTTCTGCGGGACTTTAAGAGGCCATTCAGCGTCTGGCTCGATTTTCCACCGCGATGAGGTGAAACGTAACTGGCTGTGAGTCTTTGAGCAATTTCGCGACTCAATTCAGACAGTGGCTTTACAGGATTGGAGCTTTCACATCACGAAATAATCCGTCATTAATCTATTGGAACGCTGTTCTGCTTCATTTTCTCGAAAGTTTCAAGTAATAATGGGAAAATTTCAAAACCCCATCTATTCGAATTTTCGAATATTCAAGTGATTTAATTTTTAAATGAACAAGTATTTGAATTTTCAAATTTAAGGGTTTTTAAGTATTTAAGTATTGGAAAGGTTCACATAGCCATGTCTTCAAATTTTCAAATTTTCAAATTTTTAAATTTTCAAATTTTCAAAATTTCAAGTTTTTAAATTTTCAAATTTTCAAATATTCATATCTTGAAATCTGCCAAGAGGAGTAAGACATACGTAAGAACTTAAATTATTAATATCTCTTAAGAAATTAGTAGCTATAAGGCCTTAAGCAAGATATTGGTATATTGAACTCAATGAGTTCTACATCCTGGCACAGACTTATAAAAAAACGAGTGTTCTAAAAAAATACAAATATTAACTATTAATACCAAGGTACCATTCTAGCGCTTACAATTATTCTCAAAATCTGGTACAAACGTTAAGCTCCTTATCCTTTCCAAATATCGATGGACCCTCACCCCCGTTTCAGTGCTCATCGCAAGCTCTCTCTCAGCCTTGGGGAGGTAGAAGGCGACTCGGTTAAAGCGTCTTTAGATAAACGACTGCGCGGCCGCCTAAAATCCACATTCGGTGTAAACAGCGGTGCTTTCGCGGGCGGGAGAGCCACGGGGAGGCAGAGAGGATGCTCATAATTCTCTCGTTTGAAAACAGAGCAGCGGCGGGGCGCGCAGGCCACACTTGAAACTTCGCCCCGAAAAGCGAAGCCGAAGCACATTGTGCCCAGGCGCCGCTGTAAATCTACATTCAAAAAGGGAATATAGAAAACGCTGGCATAATTGCGCGCGGGATTAAAAGAGTGTACGTACGTGTCTATATAGCCTGCTCAATTTCGTCGGGGCAATAAATTCGCGCCACCGTCGTCGCCTTGCCTCGCGCTAGCCTCGAATAAAATCGTCGCCCGCCCTGTTACCTTCGCCCCGACGCTGTCGGACATACCCGCCGTTTTTCCTCCGCGAAAAAGGGCCGAAATTAATTTGGTAACTTTGCCGCCCGCGCCGACGGAGTAATGAAAATGTTCAACTTTCTATGGTTGGAGAAAATGGGCCCGCTTCAACAAGGTTGCGAGGCAATTTTGATCGCTGCTTTACAGAGCTCCTTCGTGGGCTGGACTATCGATCTCTTCTAGGTTTAGGTTCTGAGGAAGGCGGCTGAAAGGAGTATAAAATAAGATCGCCACTTTTGCGGAGTGGTTCTCAGTGTCTGCTGTTTCGTGGCCATTCAGTAGTGTTCAGACAAGACTTGATTTGTTGTTGAACTGGAAATTCCACTACTGAGTAATAGATTTATGGGTATAGCACTCGGTTCGTTGCAAGATGTTCTTGTTTCCAAGTCTGACAGCTTCAAGTCTCTACTACTTACAGACCATTCGCCCTTTCCCATCCACTACTCTGACTGCTGGAGTCACTTTCTTCCTTCAGAAACAGTGAAGTAAGAAACCTCGACTTCTCAACTTTCAGAGGTTGAATCAACTCGGATGGTCAATCGATCACGATGCACGAGCAAATAGCATCCTGCTCGGTGTCGTTTCGCAGGGCAGTCCAGCATGAAAGAGCGCTTTCAATTATAACTCCGTAATCTCTCGTGCGCTCTGCTTCTCCACCCACTCATCATTCTCCCTACAAAAACTTTTTACGTTTCATTCTTTTGTGGATCATCGGATATGGAGTACAACGAGAAAAGAGAGCACAGCGGAAAGAAACACTGCCAATTATCGACTACGAGATCCACCGAGATTGGCCGAGCTGGGGATTCGCGAGACAAACTAGATTTCTTTCGTGCAATCGAGTACGAGATGGGATCCGTGTGAATCTTTCTGGTAACGATATTTGCGGAGCAGATCGAGCATTCCAGCTACTTTCCGCGGTCGATCGGGGCGCTAGTTGCTCGCGAATCGAAAGCGAGACATGGAAGCACGAAGGAACAGTGGAGAGGTAAGGGGCGGTGGGTACACGTCGATGAAGACGCGCGCGTCTATCAGTCGCGGGACTCGGAAGGCGTTCAGCTGTCTACTGGTTGGATACGAAATGAATCAAAGAGCTTTGACACTCTTCGGGCCATGAATAATGCAACGCCGCGATCCAATTTATAACTCGCGGCAACGTAATATGTGTTACGGCGCGTTACGTGGAACACAGCGAAGGAGGAGGGGCGTGTGATATGTGGCGAGGCAAAGAAGCCAGGAATATTTCAACAGGGCACACTGAGGAGTCGCTCGCTTTGCATCTGCTTAATTGAATGGATGTCGTAGCCTGGATTTTGCAACCGATCCCCGAGATTTGCGTGCCACCCTAGATACAGGGAATCCGTACTTCGTGCTCCCTTTGCTCCTTCGTTCCTGTTCGTTTATAGCCCGTCGTTAAGAGATTCTATGTCCCCTCGATGCTTCTGATTACGGTGCTGCTTTGTATGGGATTCGACACCTTACAGAGTCACTCTGATCGGGATAATTAGAGAGCGAGCCTGTTGTGTCGCTGAAGATAATTGTATTCAGAGGATGTTGCGGAGAGATTGCTGCGCTCCGCTCTCTGTGGCGGTCAGACTTCGTGGTGAGCCTCGGTTTGTGATCTTTGATGATCCGAAATTTCGGGCCCTCGCTGTATTGCGCGTCGAGCTTGCAAATTGTTTAGATGCGGTGACTGGGTTTAGGGTAAGGCAAGGTTAATGTGGAGATCATTCTCGAGGCTTTGAGTTCTTGGCTTGTGTGATTTTGGAGTCTTATGATTTTTGAACGTGTTCTAGAGTCCTATAGCTTTTGGTGTCTGAGGAGTAGAGAAACAGAAGAGTCAATGATTTAAAACCTTAGGAGTTTAGAATCCGAAAATTTAAAGTGTCTAGTGTTATAGAATCCTAGAAATCTGGGATTCTAGGTATCTAGAACCCAAGGGTTCAGTAGTTCCGAAATTCTAGACATCTCGAAACTTGTAATCTTAGGGACCTAGAATTCAAGGATCCAAATATGCTAGATTTTCAAAATCCCCCATGTCCAAATACCACAAAGCTCACTAATGATCGAAGAATTCCCTAGCTGCAGCTTTCAGAGCTCTAAAAGCTCTGTCCCCCCTAAAGTCATAATTCATCGAATAAATATTTGAAATGCTGATTATCTTCTGAAATTTTCACGCAAAACTCCATAATTTTCCTCATATACGTTTCCTCGGGCTAGCAATGAAAGCTTGTTGACTGTTTTACCAATAATCGAGTGAATCATCGTGCAATCGTTGTCGCTCTAATTAACGTCATAATATTCGTTACCGACAACGGACCCGAGGAACGTGACCTGTCCAAATTTGCACGATTGTTGTCCAGTTTTAATCGGTCTCAATTAATTTATTGGTCGACGTGCAATTTGTCCGCCTGCATGATGCCACCTGAATCCATTCCAATAGGATGATTCCATCTGTTGATTATCCACTCTCGCGACAAGATCCACTTTTCTCATTTTTAAATTCAATCGTTAAACAACTTCCAATCTAGCATACATTGATTATAAAAGGATTCTATGGTAACCAACTTATATAACTAGCTATCGCAAGTTTGATCCCAGGCGATACCTATGAATTCATAACAATATCTGATCGACATAGTGCATTATGCTTACCAGCAAATGTCACGTGCACCACGGGAATGATACGACGACAAGGATGGCCGACAATGAACCCTCACTCATGTCGACTAGTGAACCATGAGTTTTGATGTTTAGATTAGGAAGCTGCCAGAGGTACATCCACTAATTGTAGATACGCAGGACAGCTAAGATTGTCGTTGTTTGCCTAGACATCTCAAACGTTAATCTCAGGAACACAAACACTTGGTACTCCGCCACCGAGGCGTTCTTAGATACTAGACGGTCTCAAATCCCAAATTAAACAAGAAACTAAACAAATCCTAAGCTTCCCTTTCTACAGTTCTCAAAGTTTCCCTTACTACTCTCTCTAAACACCATCTCATGGTTAACTGATGTAGAAACGAGAAAGCAAAACCTGAAGATCAACGAACGCTACAGTCGCAAAGTTCAATAAAACGTGGCGTAGAAGATTATGACCTTAAACAGAGGACTCGCGCGTGAGTGGTCGAGGAATATACGAAAACAAGGCCAGCAATCACAGAAGACAAGATTAAAGCGACGCGCAGCGGTGGGGGTGGTTTTAAGGGTGCGAGTTGGCGGGGCTGGCATGTACGAGCCGTGGTCGAACACATGCGAACTTATCAGCTGCGAGCAGGTGCTATCGCGGCGCAACATTAATGAGCTGCATTCTATCTGTTCTATTGCGTGTGCCGCACCGGTGCATCTGGGCAATCGTTCACCTCTCTATCTATCCGCCTACGATCGTCTCGTCTCACTTCGCCTGGGCTGCTCCCTCTCGTCTGTCCCAACGTTGACGCTCCGATTGTCCCGCCTTTTAATTACGTCGCTTATCGAGCGACCAATAACGGAATGAAACCATTAGCTGATTGCAGAGAGAAGGGCGATCGAAAATATGAGCCGAGCACTTGAGGAGTCCTCGTATTAAGGACCTTCTTGAGAAACTTCAAAAAATGTAAGATACTTTAAGGCACTGCTAATTAAAAATTGTAGATTCTATAGATATACTCCTTTTTGTGTACGTAGTAGATAAGCAAGAAGATTCTGTCGCTTTTAAAGATGAAATAAAATTGATTATATATTTTTTAAGTAACTTGTGAGAGGAGAAGATAATTTGTAAATTCCACTTGCCTCATTTTAACTTCAAAGGCGATAAAACTTTCTTAATATTCTGATACGTAACTAGTTCTTTCCTACAGATGTATCAAAGACGTGTACTTTCAGCTCAACTTCATGGAAATTTTTACGAACATTTTGCACTAATTTGTTAGACATCTTTTCCTTTTCCACTTTGTGAAATTTGTCCATACGCCAGACCCTCGTAAATCAAGAATTCACGATGTGGACGTCGCAGTTTCACGATAATTGTGAACGTCACTGCCTGTTCAGGTCCTAACTCATCCAGGAACACTAATCAGAGAGGTCCTGACAGTGTCCTGCCCGAATCCATTCGTCGAACGACATGGGCTATCAGACGGCTGTCTCGTTCGCGTCGTTGCAGGTGTCGTGGAGGTAACGTGTCCCTATGCCGATGCGTCTCTTCGTGTGGTATCGTGAATTCGTCAGAAGTTTCGCCGTCAGCGAGGGCTGTAACGTTAATCGAGGTATCCCTCGGTCCCCACCTCCCTTCGGGACGCTCACTGAAACGGAAGTTGTTCCTCTGGAACGGTCATTTTCGTCGTGGCCGACGCTCGCCGTCGACGTAATAGATACGAAAAGGCAAACTCACAAACGACGGGAGCAAAGTTGTCGCGAAACGGCCGTGAATCCCGACGGACCGGATGACCGATAAATTCGAAACGCGAATATTAGTCCCGTTAGACGGTTATACGCGCAGCGGATGCTGCCTTGCAACTTCCTCTGCACGGCCTGTGCACGGTAAATGACGAGGGCGTCGCGGTGAAAGAAGCGCCACGTGTGCCCCGAGTTCTCGGTTTAATCGCCTGGTCGTTGTGATCCCCTAAAGTAAGGGACCTCGTTTCGCTGATTACCGACATTCTCCATACAATTTGGAGTTGAATAGATTTTGCTTTCCAAGGATGATACTTTTTCTGGGGAAATAGGGCAGTGTTATTGAATTTTCTTGATACCGAGCCATGGCTCTCTGAAAAGTTTACAGTGAGGAATAGGAAGAGTAGACTCCTTTGCTCTTATAGAAAATACGACAGTGCGCGCAAGTGCTAAAAGAAAGTTATATAAATTATCAGTCATTTTGGAAAGCTCTCTCTTGATATCAAATTTCCTCCCTGACATTCGAATAGGTACATAGCTATTTCGATCCTCCACGTGTGGAATTTTTCAAGGTTCACTAGCCTTCAGAATATCTGATATTATAAATTCTCAAGAAAGTTTCCAACTATCCTGTTCCACTGCAATAATAAGATGCTTTAAACAAATCGCTCGAGGACGTGTTGTCCGGCGTTATTTCATTTCTTTCCGAACTTTATGAAATTCTCCGTGTCCCTTTCAAATTACCTGCATGCCGGCGATCAGACGTGCAGGGAACACAAGAAACATCTCTACAACCATTTATGTATGAAAAATGTAGAAAATTATCGTACGATTAGATTGATCGCAAACTTTCCTGATTCTCGCTAAATGAGCGAGCAATGGGACCCAAGGCGGAAGCGGAGGAACCAGGAAGACCCCGAAGGAGTGCCAGGCGTTCGAGGGACGATAGTTGGAGCGTTTCTATGCTTCGAACGTTGGGGAGCGTTTCCTGTCGCCGATGATTGCCCCGCTAAATCCCCAGGAATACGGCAAGCGATTGTTACAGTGGTACGAACGCGCGTTCACGCGTCGCTAAACACAGCGTGTCGGATTTTCCTTAGCCGCATTAGCAGAAACACGTCGCGCACATGGGTCTGATCTTCCCGATCACGAGAATCTATGCTAATTTCATAGCGTTTCGCGGATGGTAAGCTGGAAGGGTTATTGGCTCGTTATTGGCCTGTCCCCATTGCTATCGGTTATACTACTCGATTATAACTAGCCGCTCGCCGATATTGGATTTCCTGCCGCGATGCGGATGCATAGACGTATGAAGTGCATATGCATAGCTACGTGTATTGTAATCAACCCGTGCAACTCGATCCCCGATCAAATTCGACGCATTCGATCAGCTTTTCCACGACTCGTTACGATGCCTCGCGTTTCGTCGATCTATATCACTGCGAGAATCCAAGGTGCTGCCTCGAATACTCACTATGCTCTTCTATGCGTTCTTAAACGTGTTACGAGTCTCAAGTCGGTGAATGCAGTAAAGGCTACCATCTGCAGCATGTGCCATCTGTGGATTTCAACATTTATCTGATGAGAACGATCGAAGGTTAGACACTCTTCGTATTAAGCTCAGGTTGAACCTCGAACGAAGACTATTGAGCGTGATGGGTGAAGCACTTTGTAATTTCTAGCTCTGCAATAAGGCATTAAACTCGGGTAAGAAATTATACATACAGAATTATACTACGTATAAATGATAAATATATATATAAACGATTTTGTTCTTAATACAAAAAAGTTCTTATAGCACTTCAATGGAATGCTATTCGTGAACATGAACTTTCGAGTAACGAGGATTCCAAGTATTCCTTTACTAACCATAGCAGCGCAATTATTCGACGCAACCATGGGTTTAGATCAATTACGACGCCGTCGACGGAAGTCGTGGCATCGTAGCTACGCCGAAATGAAGTTACACGCGAGACTGCGAGCTGAGGCGCCTTTGAAACCGTCCCAGAGCCACGTCCTTAAGTAAATCGTGCTCAGCGAGCCCCGGTTATTGATATTCCCTGGATCGAGCTGGGCGGAATATCAAATTTGCTTTTTAAGTGGGAAACGTGTAATATATTTTCTTCGGGGTGGCCGTCATGCTTCCTCGGAGCGGCGGCGTTGCTCCGAGTTATCCAGCATACTGCGGGATATACGTGACGGCGCAGAAAACGTCTCTCGACGATATTTGAAAAGCGAGCGCGATATCTAGCCCAGAATCCAGGGAAGGGGATCCTATTGAACCCTACATCGAGCACGATCCCCGAATTTTGACGCGTGCGCGACTCCTGAAGGGAATTTGAATTCCCCTTATCGACCTGCCTGTGGAGATGGACGCCAGCGGATAACATAAGCTCTACGACTAGGTTCTGAGTGGATCCTGAGCTTCTAGGAGCTGAGACGGACTCGTGGAACGATGGTCGGTACTGATTATCTGCTTCTATGAAAAATTTTTAGGTGTGAGATTTGAAAAGGACATTGCAATCTCTATTGACTCTGGATCTTGAGAAGGTTTATGCTGGAATGTGATTTTATTGAAAATTGAAAAGTAGCTTCAAGCTTTTAGAAGATTTAACTTGCCTGTTTGTCATACGTGTCTGACTTGAAGACTTGTTCTACTAGTAGTGTTTAATAGCCAAGCGCAGCGAATTCAGTAGAATAAGACTAGTCAGACGAATTTCAAGGGAACTGAGCATTTCTTCAACAAATAATCATTTTGAAACGGAGCCTCAAACATAATTTGATCGTTCTTCATTTTCGTCTTACTGTAGCACGTAGAACCATCTTCCCAGTTTTTGAAATTTAATTAATTATGAAGTATTCTTATTTTGCTTAATTCTTAAACTCTCTTCTTCGCCTCTGTATATTTATTATAGCGTGAAAAACAAAACGGCATTATTTATAACCCAATATTTTTCCTGATCCACCCTACGTATGTCTGAGGTCAATTACACCAATGGCGAAGACTCTCGGGGATGAAACGGAGCACAGCTGGACTCGATTCGCGTCCGAAGATCAAGCTTCCTAACTAGGGACGAGCTCCGCTGTCGTACAAGCTGCAAGGATTGTTTCCCAGGGTGTAACGATCCTCGAAGAGTAATTGCCGCGTTGTTCTAGTCGACTCAGCACGGGACGACGGACAGGAGAAAAAGGGAGAAGCCGATTCTAGACGTCGGGTGGGGGAGAGACAGGAGGGGGATGAACAGAGGATTCGCGTGGCAGGGCCAAGGGGTGGGATCGTAAATTTTCAAATATTTTCCCGAGCAAAGTAAATCAAGAGTGCTCGCGGAGTGCGGCGTATGCAGAAACGAGGCTTTCAATTTCCCTCCCGTCCCACTATTTTTCTTGCCTCGTCCCTCGCCCCGCCACTCCGAGTCGATAGTTTGCGCTTGCTAATTCCGCCCCTCGATGGGCCTCGAACACTGGTCATTATTAAACGTCCAAATGGAAGAGCAACAGACGGGCTAAAGTTCTTGATTGATTTCATTCCGCGACTTTGCTCGACAGACCTGATGGAAATCGAGGGAGAGAAGGGATGGTTTGCTTTCTCTTTGATTCTGAATTACATAACGAACCTCTCGTTTTTCTTTGACTCTCTCCGAATTAAGATATTAGGAATGGAAGGGGTACAATAAATTACTTTAGGGAAAGATAAGCGATATGCAAAGGTCGCTATATGCATAGTTCCAGCGTCTGTAGGGTCATAGCAGTGGTTTCAGTAGTGAAGGAAGTTTATGGTCAGACGTCGTCGGCCGCTGAAAGGCCTCTCGGCTAGAGATACTTCCGTGGCCTATTTCAGACATGATCTTAGAGCAGTAACGATACTGCTTCGAAACTGAAGAATATGTAAATCTGACCGAAATAATTGCGGCAAGATTATGCATGCGATTGCGTGCTGAGAAATATAAAACTTGAGAAACACGAAGAAATGTAAAGTAGCAGGATAGCTTGGTCCGCGAGATAGCGAAGCTGAAGTACGTAGGTAAATTTTTATGGAATACAATATACCTGGAATGCCTGCAATCTAGAAGTATGTACAATAAATACTCCAGCCGAATAGTGTCGAGCCACAAAACCATCTCCCTTAAAAGGGATCTTCGTTCTCGTAATCTCGTAATACATCCGCGACTAGAACGTCACGTAAGTCGTTTTGGTTTCCAGTCACGAGAGAGCGAGCACCACGACATCCCCCAAGGAGCGTCTGATCCGTCGCCATTGTTTTCAAACATAAACGAACCGAACTCGAAGACGAGTCCAACGTTATCCACGGCGACGCAGCATCGCCGCTGTTCCAACCAATCTAGCGTAATTGGCGTCACGTGAATTATTCATACACCAGGGAGGACGTAATAAAATAATATTGAGTTCCATCGCGACGAGCTGACAGGGCGAACCGAACAGATCCATGCGTTCTCTACTGAGGGAAAATCACGGTTGGCCAGTCTCGATCAAAGCTTCAGGGCAGCAAAATGTGGAGCCATGTCCAGCCAATCACGCGCGAAACTCTATTGTTCGTTGCGTTACAGCGCAGGAGGCGATTTCTCGCGCGGCTCGTCATAGGTGCGCGTGTCAACAAAATCGTGAATAAAGTGGCTGGGATCGTGCTGCAGCCACCCCTGGCTCCCTGTATCGATTGCATGCAAAATTGTAACACGCTACAGACAGCTGCGACGAAGCCCCGAAAAAGGAAGAAGACACGGAGGACAGGGTATGCGAGACAAAAGTGCATGTCACGCTGACCTCCTCGATATTTTATTCACGTGTCGGCCCGTTCCCACGATTCACCGCGATCACGTTCCCGAACAGCGACGGAGGGTAAATAAAGCAGGCCGAGGGCCTAGTATGATTTTCAATTTGAATCGACCACCAGCCGCGGACAGATATTTATCGTCGCTGGAATACGAGATGGGGCAAACGAAGTCGATAAGACGTCACGAGGGATCGTTCCCGGGTTTCGTGGACAAGGAGGTCGTAAATGATACAGGATCCAGCTGCCGGGAGAGAGCGAAGTCCCAGTCGATGGGATATCGATGGCGCGGCTTAACCAATCGCGAGCGACGTAACTTCGCCCTAGTGGAAAGTTTAACCCGCCGCGACAGACACTTAGTTTGGCTTTAACTGCTAATTGATCAGAAAATCCAATTGCTGATCCTGATACATTATATTCTGCCTCGGCCGCGTAGATCAAAGCGCTCGCTGCACGAAGTTTCTCTATTAAGCTACCCTTCGCTTTCAACCGGCTCGACTCCAGGAAATTTGTCCACGTCCGCCATCGGCTGCCCGCCTCGACCGAAACCCCCTCCCAAAAACTTCCCGACGTATCTCTTGCCCCTGTGTCCTCGGCCCGGGCGTTCAGCGTTCGTTTTGCGAGGCTTCAACGCGCTCGTGCTAATTTAATATTCATTAACCGGGGGATCGCCGGGGAGGTCGCGTTAAGTAATTGAAGCGGCAATTTAACGGTAACGCGTCCGCGCGGAAAAAGCATAGGGTGCACCTAACGGGGGGTCGAAAGTTCACAGAACGGTGTTCCGTCAGGGGACTGGGTCATACTGCAAATAGTGCCGTCAGAACTTAATTTAATTTTGGCTTGACTTTAATTTAATCCCTGCTCTGATTAGGATTGCTTTATGTTACAGTCTTATTGATCGGATCAGTCTTGGAAGTTATTTTAGTGAAATTCGAAGGAATGAAAAGAGGTTATTTTCAGGGTAGTTTTAATGAAAAGCTGGTAAATTGAAAGTGTAATGAGAGCCAGTGATCTCATTCCCCCGGGTCTAAAAATCTTGAGTAAATTCGATAAGATTTGTCGCATCTAATATTTCGTCTTTCGTTCCCTCATCCGCCTGGCTTACAATTTCACACAGCGCTGACATCATTTGCTTGTAAACAGACACGTGTCTCGTTCGCTGCGTTATTGTCAGAGTCTCTGGCGCTGTTTGACAGCGCCACGCGCCAGTCACGTCGCATAATTTCGTATTCATAACGCTATCTCCGTCCAATTTTCAGGAGGATATCGCTTATTTTTTGCGCCAGCCTCTCGTCACCGTCCATCTCTAAGAATCGAGTAGGCGGCAGATGAAATTCGTCTCGAAGAATCTAGACCATCTCTCCTATCTAACTTTCTCTCGCTTCACGTTCTCTTCTCTCTTCCGTGACAATTTCCAGCGTATTCTTCGACCCACGAAATTAAGCCGATAGACGGAGCAGCGCCGCAGGAGCGACACACGCTAGCAATTTATTAGGATTCCTAACGAAACTATTCACTTCACGGGGGCGCGAACTCGAGGCGTTCCTCCCACCGACGTCGCTCGCAATTATTCATAATTTATATTCGCAGGCATTACGCACGCGAGATTCCAGCCCGTGTATCTTTCTTATGGCTCGGGTTCCAAGGCGTCGGCCGGGCGAGCGTTGAAAATAGGATAAATCGTTGATAAATTGCCCGCGGGGGGAGCAGAAAGTAGCCTAGGCTTGCCCGACGTCGACGCTTATCGACGAGCCCGAGCTGGCTAATTACGAGCAATTAATCATCGCCAGCTGGCCATCGATTGCCCGAAAGCTACGCGACCGGACTCGATTGCCCCTTTTTCCCCTGCCTGAGAGCACCGTCATTCTGCTTGGTCGCATTGTCGATTAATTTTTATACGGCCAATGATTATGGTACATGGGATCCTACTTTCCATATCACGCTCTAACGGCGTTCTGGATTTATTGGAATATCTTCTCAACGATTTTATTAGCTTCGTATGAAATATTCATGATGGATCTCATAAAATGTATTACAAGGCTTTTTAAGAAGATCTTCAGAAATCATCGTTGAAATTTTTCTGACCCACGCATGGATTATAGGACCGTGAACGCGTTGAAAAGTAAGAATTCCACGACTAACTCTGTCAGTAAGTAATTGTTGAGAAACGGCAATGATTCCTACGCATCAGTGATTCCTGTCCAATCGACGGATGAATTCACCCATTCTTCGCTGCGAAATGCTTTCAATCGCGAGAAATCGCGATGCAAGCTCAGTTGGATCTTCCAGCGCTTTGCTTACACTTACCAGTGTGACGATGCCAACGAGAACTCGGAATGGGAAAGAAGTGGAAGAATTCCTGCTCACAATCTCGCGCTATTCCATCTAGCTAGGAGTATTTTCGAGAATAAAGCTCGATAACGTTTCTCCCATCCCTTCTGCTGCTCCCCTCGGCTCTCGTGCAGCGTCGAATATCAAAAGTCGCGAGACGCGATCGCGTCGTTCGTATTTCCGTCGAGGCGGGGCCAGCCGTTTCTTATCGACAGAGGCTACGAATGATTCCTTCATAACGCGATGCCTCCTTATCGGGACAGTCATCTCCAAACACTGCCGCCCTCCTGAATCATTTCCTGGCCCATCCCTCGTCGAACGTCACGCGACAGTCGCGAAATCGGCGTCTGCCGTCCGTCGAACGACCGCTTATCGAGGCTGGAGCACCGCCTTGCGAGTCGCCTCAGGGCTATCGGGCCGCTTCCTGATGGCGCGGGCCCTTTCGATATTCCTCGAGGGCGGAGGTCTCCTCAGGGACGCTCTGCAGGAGCAATCGAATCCACCCTCTGTATGTAGATACTGGATCAATTTGACTTTTTGGGAACGAATGACAAGGCAGATCTTATTTAAAGATAGCGCTCTTTGCTTATGGCCACTGGAATGAGGTATTGTCCCTGATAAGGCTCTGATATTAGTGAAGAATCTTTTCGTTTCTTTTACTCCCTGGGCAGGTATTTTAAGAACTCTGTCTATCAGCAACAGCGATTCGATGTTTTGTCCATAGTAGTGGAGAAAAGAAAGTTGAGAAATACCAATTTTCCACGGTACAGTAATTTCAATAATAGTTCCTTTTTGTCTGCTATCATAAAGTGAATGGTTTACTGGATGTTCAAACAGTCCTCTATCACTCTGTATTCATTTGATATGGAATGTACTAATGCAGATGAAACATAATGGTGCTAGTCTACCGTAGATCAGAAGCAAGTAAATTCTATTTAGATTAACGAGGTCGTCTTAATTAATTAATAACTAATTCAATTGAGAATATATACTCAGCGAGCAGAGATAAACCGCGAGAGGAGAACACTGGATACAAAGCCATTCTTGAGAGAACTTCGAGCCAGTGCTGAAAATAGACGTTATAGACGTCCCTCGTTGCCTGCCGTGGGGAGGAAAATAGCAGGGAGAACAGCGTGCACCCTCGGAAACGAGCGAAAAGCTCGTAAGGATCTCGACTGCTAAGCCATAAACGGCTCGGTTACGGCTCCTAATAAACAGAAATCGAATGAAATATACAGCCGCAATTAGAACCGCGGACGTTGCTCCGTTTCCAGTTTCTTTGCCATGGCATTTCACCTGAGAAAGCGGCACGATGTTTGAGCTTTGGTTATGAGGTTTGCTTGTGGTTTTTCTGCCTTTGGATTAACTCCACCAGTTGTTTATTCGTGCAGCAAGCATAGATCGCGATTGCTAGTAGTTTAGTTTTAGCACTCTTTGCTCTACCCACGCGGAAAAGAGCCTTTTTAGATTACTTTATTCATGTTATAATTATACTGAAAATTACCATATTATGAGGTACTAATTTTTTAAATTTTACATATAATTTTCTTCACGATTTTTCTTTACCGTATTTTATTAAGAGAATATTCCACGGATTATTGATTTCTTATGAAAATCCATACCCTTACGAACTGTCTACTCAACAAGTTACTTCACTTTATTAAAGTTCAATAGAGTTCACTCTTTTCTGGAAGAAATAGGGTCAAGTTCTCGTAAATAAATAGATAAATAACTTGAAAAGAGATCAGCGGAAGACGTAACTTTGCTCTAAAACTTGCCAGGAATAGAAAGTCAAACAGTTTACATTGGCAAGCGATCACAAGTTTATAGAAGGTTAACCTCGGTCTTGTCAGTCTCTAAGTAGCGTCAAGTATAATCTAACTCACAAGTAACTCAGGACAGCATCTCAGGAAGTGAAACCTCGTACTCAACCTACAGTAAACTCACAGATCGTTCCTCAACAAACATTTCACCAAATTCACGCGTGGTTCATCAGCGTCAGCGCCTTTAACATTTTCCACGGGGCTCGATCGCGTTAAGCCGTCGAGCGAGACGCCATGCACATCTTAATATACAGTCGCTACACAGCGTCCAGCTTACAAGGCTCAACGCTGTCCGCGTCGCAGGCGTCGCGCAAGAAAGCCAGACTTCTTCTTGCTTATATAATAAATTTCCGCCAGTTTGCGCGCGATAGCGACGCGAAGCTCGAGCGATATTTCACGATGTCGGGGATAACGCGTGGGCGCGAAGGGCTGAAAGAACAGCAGCACGTCTCGTCGTTCGTTTCATTATACTCGCCGCGAGAGCGTTGCACTGGCGAGGCGGTGCGAGGCGGAGCGTAGGAGATCTGGTCGCGGATAAAGCCAGGGGACACGGATTACCAGCGGCAAAAACGATGATTCGTCATATCTGCGCGCATTCGTCTTGGGGTAAACCGCGCGTCTCGCCCCGTTATTCCGCGTCCCTTTCGTCGAATAATGCATCCGGACGCAACAACGCGCTATCTGATTTTGGCAAAGCTCGCGATACTGCGGCTGGCAGCGCGCCACCGTTCTATCAGCGTAATTATTTCTATGCCCTGCCCTCCCAAACCCCGTGTCACCGAGAGCCACTCCAAGCATTTCAATATTTTACTTCGACCGCCGCTTTTCCTGACCCGCCGACCCCCGAGCGACTCTATTTGACTCTTAAAGATGAAACTCAGCGGAAAAGGAATTTTTAGGCGATTGGATCGCGCGTTTCCGTTACTGGAAACTGAACTCACCCCCTGTGGATATGCTCTCGGTAACCCGATTACGTTCACCCGCGCAATACGCGGCGAGCCGCGCGCAAAATTTCATTTGACGTCGTTTCGACGCCGTTTAATGCCCCTCCCGTCATCACTGTGACGCTACCCGTTTCCACTCACCGCGAAGTGCGCGCTCTCGGACAGTTTTCTTGTCCCCAGATCTCTGGTTTTGCGGTTCGTAACGCGTGGGAGCGTGGACTCGGCGAATGTGGAAAAGTAGTCTCGGTCAAGCGGGAATATTCCTTTATTTAATTATTTAGTTCCCGTTTAAGGGTGTATTAAATAGTTCCAGGATTCCCCGTACCCCTGAGAATTAAATGGTGGTTTTCATTTTATATCCACCTAGATTCATTAGGGAAATCAATGCAATCTCAATGGGCTCACCCTTAGTCTGCGCGGTGATTAATGACCCCACTGGTTTATCACTAAACTTATTATTCATAGTCCGCGTAGTCACAGAAAGATTGATGTAACTCTGCTGCGAGAACCTGCAGAAATTGAAAACCAGAACCTCTGTTTTTTCCCTGTATGAAATCATTTCTTATGATGTAAATACGGCGACCCCATTAAACTACCATCAGTATACACTCACAGGATCCAAACCGAGGGTTAATAATCCTTTCACAAGTAAAGCACCTTAACAACTTCATCCCCTCAGAACAATTGCATCCTACATCCCACATATCTTAATACCCTGCTCTGACCCCTATACAGAATTCCAACGCGATCAAGCCCCAATACCCTCTTTCACTGTTTCAAGCCGAACATCTCGCATCGAGCCAGTCGCGAGGTAATCCTTACCACGCTCTCTTACTCAAGCTGCTCGTAATATTAGTAATCTTTCCAACAACAATGGCACCGTTTCGCTAACTAGGATTGGATTATAGTGGTGGCACACCACCACTGAGACAATAACGCGTCCGACGCGTGCATCTGTTCCACCTAGGTAGTTTCATCTGTCCATCAGACGGTTGTCGCTTAATGCACGCAGCCTTGCAATCGAGAAGGATCCGCAGTGCATCCGATTCGCGGGGACGGATACACACGACAGCTTGGACCTGCATAATTACTCGCATGGTCGAGTTATCAGCGACTAGCCTTTGCGATACGATCTTCCGTTCCCCTGGATAGGGAACGCGTTCTCTGCAGATTGTCCCCTATTCAAGGTCCACTGAGAGGATCAAACACAGGTGAACAGGTGATCTTGTCGATCCAAAGGTTCTATTCCTCGGGTTCTTTGCGCTGGAGTTCTCAGGGATGCTTGCAGTATGTCCCAAACAACGAGTTCGATTGCAGGATTCAATCCTTGCGACCTAATTCCACGCTTCGGCAATTTATGAGGAACCTCTTTGTTAAGAGAGCTGGACGCGTGATAGCGCTGTATCTTGTGGACATAGGTGTCTGGTAGGTAGATTGGTTCTGTGTATTGAATGTTGCTTTAGTTCTGGAGGTCTCTGAGAGACCGAGGCTTCGGTGCTAGTCCTTTACTGAGGTGGGAGGAAGGTGGCAACGAGTATATCATGGAGGCGCTAAGCCTCACTCGTTTTCCAGGTACTGTCTATTAAGGACACTATGATTAGGTGTCTATTCATCAGCTATTATCAAGTGATTGAATGAGAACAAATTATCCCCCATCGAAGGAGGAATCCTCGTAGAGGGTTCCTAAGACTTCATCCGATTCCCTGGTCACAAGGAAATCTATTGTGTTCCTGATTTCAAGTATACAACCCACCCTTCAGAGACCAGTCCGTGTCTGCACAATATGTACCGCAAAAGAATCTTCCCTCACCACTACCGAGTATCTGAATAAGGACAAATTAGTCCACATCCAACCCAGACCTAACCCATTTGGGTTTAGAGGACTCCGCCTGATTCCTAGCTGCAAGGAAGCTTATTCTACTCAAGATTTCAAGAGAATGCTCCCTGCAGAATCCACCTTTCAGTACCCAGTCCGTTTGTGCACAGTTCACGAAATCATCAGCGGTCGTACTCTATCGCGTGTCTGTTGGAGACAAGATTCTCGCCTCGATAAGGGAGTTTCGATTATCCCCGCCGCCGAGATTTCGATGGACTCCTCCTTTCTTCCTCGCAACGTGTATTCGATGATATACCAGAAAGGAAATATCGAAGACCTCCGTGGGGGGGACGGCGCTCGTTTGAGTAACTCCGATATCTGGAGCATCTGTCGGGACAGACGGTATTCGTTCTTCCGGTCGCGCGATGTATTCGCGCGCCACTCGAAATTTCAGCGTTGCATGTCGGTGGAGTCGGTGTCGGGCCCTGTTTGTCGTGGCCGCCGACCAAATCCGATCTTACAAGCGAACTGGGTCACCGGATACACTTGTTACACTTTAATGCGAAACTTCGGCTGCGTTAGGGTCCGATCTGATGTATCTTCGAGATTGCCTGTCCTCGTACTGGGATTCCCGACGTTCCTGGCGATCCTTTTGTCCTGCTGGATTCGAGAGAGAGCTGATTCACTGTTGGCTTGGACAGGTTGGGCTCGATTCGTCTTGCAGAGTTGAATAGTTAGCCTCGTTTCAGCGAGTACAATTCCTTTCTGTTTGGGGAATGATGAGAACCGAAGCTGTTCTGGATGAACACAGCGCTCATGCCATGTGCTGTGATTGTGTTTGAGTATCCGATTCGGGTTATCTCGCAGGAATCAATTGGTTTTGATATTTTATGATACTATTTTCATCTCTTGCCAATATCATGATTGAAAATGTTTTTAATTTTCATAATCATGGTACTCGATATCCGAACCTGCTTTCACGGAATATCTATCACTTGGCACGTGTCAGAGAGGAAGTATTTCTAGGATTCAAAAGCGTTCATCATCTCGAAAGGGGATGAATCTATTTAGGATATGTCACTTATATTCTAGCCAATCATTCAGCACAATATTGCCAATATGTCAGTTGCTAGGCACATCTGTCTCCAATCGATCACTATAGATGAAACGCGATCAGGTATAAAGGAATTCCTTTCAGTCTTCCTTGTAGGATTCTTTGGCACTTAAATAACTCAGTTAGTCGAATAACCTTGCCGGAGGGTGTTAAAGTTAGCGTTAATTAAGTGGTATCCGATCCAGCGGCAAAGAGGGCGCGATCGAAAGCTCTTCCCGTGGGACGAGGCATTATTTAATACACTATTCGCTCTTCATCGCCGAAAGCTGTGTTCCGAAGCTCGATCTTTAATTAATGACTGATTTAACAAGCCAGTCGGGCAAGAAAAGTTGCGGAAAATCGATGCTCGTTAACTTCCCAATCGCTTCCATTGCAATATTTCCGAGACCCTGATAATTCGTGTACTAACAGTCAACAATTAATGGTCTGCGCCTCGCGTGGAAACGCTCTATCAATTGCAGACGAATTAACGAGGGAGTATCATTACTTCAACTTCTCTACTTCATGTTATTTATTAGTCACCTCACTCTATGGTCTTTATTCTGCAAGTTCAATCATCCGAATCCCAAAAAATCGAATTTCACCTCAAACTTCTCCATAGAATTCTGTCACGTCCGAAATTCTAGGATCGACGTTACAACCTCCAGTTTTTAGGAGCTCGTAAAATTCGGAAACTGAGAAATTCGAGAGACGACGAACGATCGAAAGGAGGGCCGAGGCGGGATGGCTAGGTCAAAACTCAGGGGAAAGAGCAACCAAAAAGGGGGCAAGGTGTGCCCAATTGTTCGTATTTCTGACATTTCAGAAGCCGTTCCGGTTCGTTTCCAAGAATTATGCAATTGGATCGGCTGGCAAGCAGGGACTAAGTAAATTTCCCGCCACTTCCAGGACTCACGGCCATTTATGCTGAGTAAATTTGCCATTTGTTTCTTTTCCATTCCCTTGCCATCGTCTGCCCTGAAACACGAGGGATCGTAATAGAATCTCCACGGTGTAGGAGGAGGTGGAGGCAGTTTTACATTCCCCCGTGGTTATCGACTTCGCGGGGAGATTTAACCAGTGAGAACGGAGTCGCCATTGGGAGTTATTAAGACTGTTCGCCGTGGTTAATTAATGTTATACCGCGGCAACGCCGAAAACCGACCTGGCGAGCTGCAATTAAGGCCAGGATTATTCCGAACGTTTTGCCTGCCAGCGAAAATATCGCGCGACGAGCTGCTGGGAAAATATTACGGCAAAAAGCCGCTTTCCCCTTCCTCCATACTCCCTCAACTTTTCGCTGCTTCAGAGCCTGGCACTTCTGCTGGCTAGATCGCCCAGAATGCCTCTTCTGTTCCATGTACCTTTCCACGAAATTTCCTCGAAGCCGTGGGAACTGGACGGAACTACCGAGGGATCTAGCACCGTGGATAGCGTGGATAACGGATGATCCTCCGCGGGACAGCCACTGGCCACGCTGTTCATCAGAATCGTCAATTAGCAGGGACGCAACGCTTCGATTTACGTCACCGGCGTTATTGAATTTATGCCCGTCAAGGGTGGATGGAGGAGCCTGGAAATGTGCATAGCTGCGTACACAGTGTTCGAGCTTGAGCATTCACTGTCATTTGACGAATTGCGCTGTCGTGAGCGGCAGACACGTAAGGGACTTTCGCTACGCTGCTTTTTGAAAATAATACTTGATTCGATGAATTGAGTGCTTCGTGAAAATCCTTGTGTATTTACTAGTTCTTTGCATCCAATACTGATGTAACATCTCGCCTTTCCTAATATTATCGAAATCTTTAATTCACAGAAAATAATCCACCAGCCTAAGAGTATCCAATTTTAGCCTTGAAATCGCAAGGTCAACACGCTCTATTAACTTGCCTCCCTCGATTCAGGCGCGCAGCTGGTATCCTCGTGAACCGTGAAATCGTTGCTCTCTTTTCGCAGTCCGTACTTTCGGTAGGGGTTTGTCCGGACGGTAAATTTATCGGTCACGTTACTCTAGGGTCCATTTCGTAGCCTGCAGAGCGGGTGTTCGCCACGGGCAATAGTGGCCGATGCAGCTCCGACGTTAGAAGCTTTAGATCTATCGGTTGGTCCACTCTGGGGGATGCTAACCTGTCCAAGGGATGCTTCTACCCTTGTACCAACATCCAGACTCGCTCCGAGTTACCCCGTTCCCCTTCGACTCCAGTTATCTTCCTTTTTCTCCTTCCGCAGTTACGTATCGGATTATATCTCTTCGACGAAGCGCACGTTCGACGAGGAGATATAGCTATGTCGCGGTCGATCGGCAGCTTTGAACTTCCGCCGGGAATTCTGGGAGTGAACTGTGGAACGGGCTTCGAAATTAGACTAAATTTTTTAGATGCCCAGAATAGTTGTTTCGAGGATGCGCTTCCCCCGAATTCCCCCGTAATTCTGTCCCGTTCGAAGGCACTCGACTTCCTACTGCTCCCTCTGCTCGCATTCTCGGTCCCTCGATGTCAAGATTATATCTTTCCCTGGAGCTCGACGGAGGAAATACGTCGACGTTATGGTCGATCGCAATTTAATCGTCTTCGGGGAATGTCAGGGGCACGCAGAAACCGAATTCTACTCCAAGAACGTGTCCAGACTTCGCCAGGTGTTGAGCCCCTTTTCGAGACCTGACTCGTCGATAACATACCTATGATCGTCCTTCGATCTTTGGCAATCTTCACTGAAAGAAGCGCAGGAAGAAATTCGTGGCTAAATTAGTCGATGAAGAAATCGATCACCTGACGCGATCCCTTGCAACCTTCTCGGTTTCTCTGAGGCTCGGAAAATCCTGAAACAGTTGAACGAGAGCATCGACGCGCTGGTAACCCACTTCTCTCTTCGCCGAAGCAGATATAATGCAACGATAGGAGGAACGAAGGCTGAGCCTCCGTCGGAGCTCCATCCATTTTCGCAGAACTGACATTTCTATCGGAAGGTGGTTTCTTCTTTAAAAGTTTCGCGAAGAATACAGTGGAGAACGCGGAACTTCATCCCCCTGCTTCAGTTACTCTGTCAGGCTGCCTCTTTACTGAGGATATAACGATACCGCGCGTAATTCTCTATTTATGTTTCGCAATTTACGAGGGAACGTCGAATATTCGACCCAGTATGGCCTCCTGCTTCTGCATCATCCCCTCTTTCCATGGGGATGTTTACCCCTCAATCTCTCTCCCCTGCCCCCTCTCAATTTGTAAGCTTTTGGTATAGGCAACTCGACGCGCGAGGTTGTTGCGTCTTTATTGAAATTCGAGCTGAAATCACCTAGAATATACTCGAGAGCACTTCGCCCCGCATTTTGCTATTCGCGAGTCCAAATCCTCCCTTCGAATCGTGATCGAGCTTATTAATTCTTAGTGGCGTTACTTCATGGACTCGGGGATTTCTCAGGCGAAATGTCTTCCATTGGCGTGTTTTTAATTTCGCCTCGAATGTATTTTCCATCGAACTGCACTTCCTTCGTCGCTTGCACTTGTTTCGCGATGGAAAATAAAAAGCATTGAAGGAAGTGCCATTCGCACTACTTTCCCCCATTTACGTTGAGCAGAACTGGCGTGAAAAATTCTTATTTCGACAATCTTTTCCGCCTTCTCCTTTTCCTACGCCTTTTCGATGTGTTGCATTTCATTCACTCCTGTCTCGATTCTGTATCCATTCCTTCTATACGTCGCGTGCCATTGAAGGGTGCCGACAGACACATTGGAGAACGCGTGGTGCTCGAGGATGGGGGTAAGGTGAAAGACTGTTCCCAGTGGCGAATCTGTTCTTGATTGCTCTTCAATTTGAGATGACGCCTTTTTAATGACGATTACTGGAGATGACCTCCAGTGCTGTTGAAATTAATGGGGATGCAGCTTTGGAAGGCATTACTTACTGATTTATTTGTTAGATAACATTCGATTATGTAACGTGGCCTTTGACAAAAGTAATCTTTTTCTCTTGATTGAGCAATTTATTTATTCTCTTTCATAGATTTTTATTCTATTACTGTCTACTAATGGAGGGGCTCATAACTTAAACGATGTTTCTTAATTTTCATTTTTTTCCAAGCCAGTAACAGATCTTCTGCCCACTAAGATGTGTTCAGAGTTCCTCAATTTTTTGAAATATTTAATGACTGAAAAACGAGTATCATTTCCCTGTATTTTTCTTCACAATACAATGCAGGTGTCACAGGCTGTCAGCGTATCGTAACGACCTTCAACATTACGCAAGAATCGCGCGTATAAAACAACCCTTGCTTCTGCGGCGCATATCAAGCCTGATAGCCAGCTCTCGCTTCGATGACAAGAAAAATAGTCGCTCGGGGGCATTAAAGCGGCGACGTTGGTTAAGTGAAAAATTGCATCGCAGCTCGCCCCTCCGCGGCAAATATCTTCTCGTGAAGCCACACCAGCCTAACAACCTCACACTCTCGAGCCGCGCGTCGACGTATCGAGAAATGTGGCGGTGAATGTTTCACGTTCGTCAGGTACACGTGGACGCATTTACGGACGTTTTATCAGGCTCAACCTGTCCGTTTGGCGCAACCTCTGTGGACGTTTTTCAGGTGGGGCCTCGCTGGAGAAATTAGGAAGCTTTGGATCACGATCGATGGAACGTTCCATGTACTTTGTATCTCGTCGTAAATCCTAACTTTTCTTTGGGAAGAGAGCGAAGGGAAATATGTTTCTGTTTTCTTTTTTAGCTGATTTACGTGAAAATGGATTGCAGCCAATCAGTGTTACTAATTAGCCTTCTAAGTTAAAGAGTACTTGGCAGTAATTAAATTCCGATCGTGTTCTATTTCTCCATTCCCTGTTTTTATTTGTCTTTTGTAAAATAGAAGACGAGAGAGGCGATTCCGTGAAGCGGAAGACGTGGACGAGCCAATGACGTAGCGTGCTCGTTCCAGCGTATCTCGTATCAGCCTGATGTCGTGCTCAATTATATGGTCGAGGTGAAAGAAAGAGGATGTTCACTACCAGACAGCGAAAGTGTAAGATCGTTGCAGCGGAAAAAATCGAGAGATAATGGCAGCTTCCTGGAAGAAATATATGCACGCATCGCAGCCGATCGACTAGTGCTACTAATGAGCGTGAAGTGATGCCATCCTCAAGTGCTAATAGCGAAAACGGTGTAAATGTCCGTTGCTGGCGCCTCGTTACTAATAGGAAATGGCCTTCGAGGATGAAAGATAAGACAGAGTTGATTGACGTTTTACGACGAGTTTAAATTGGAATCGGGCTGAGCTGATAAATCTTAATCTACTTGGCTGAAGAGTAGTCAATTCAACGGGCAGTTTTATAATAAAACACGCCGAAGAAAGCTGTTCATTGGAAGAATATGACGAAAAAATGGTATTATATCACTATGGAAATCCTGGCGAACATCTATAGTCCTCCCGAATTAATTCCTCCTGTTATTCCGTCACGACACACTGGTCCCCCAAATCCACTCGGTTTTCCATACCAATCTGATAAGTGAAGTCTTAATCCACTTGCTTGAAAAATAGTAGCCATTTGAAAGGACAGTTCTACAATGAGACCTGACAAAAAATCGGCAGGTGAATTAATTTGTTCCTCATTCTCTCACGCAGGACAATTCTGTATAAAAGCTCGATAACTCTCATCAAGTTTATAGTTAGCCCATTCGAAACACTGGTCAGCAGTGAGCATCGCGCCGCACCGTCAAAACCGATTTCGATCGTTTATATTCGAGGCAGGTGAGAGGTGAGTCTTCCCTAAATCGCCACTATAAACTGTCTCGATATCGACACGCGTCCATGACGGACGAGCCTTCAATCAATCTGCAAAACCAAGCGATATCGGGCGAACCGCGTCGCACTTATAGCTCACCAGAGGCGATTGCCACTGGGGCCAGATTTGATTGCGTTCTAGCGTGCCTTTCTGCGCCGGCGATATTTAAGCTTGCGGTGTGAAAGTTCAACGGGAACACGGCGATCGGGCGATCGGGCGATCGGCCGTCCGAAAAGCGGATCGGCGAGCACACGGCGTCCGTTTTATTCCGTTTCGCGCTCGCCTCGCAATCAAGTGAAACGCAATTGGACAGCCTGGACCGCGGGCAACGGGGAAAACGGATGAAAGGATTCCAAGTGTCGGGCATAGCGACGGCTTTGACCGGGGAATTAAACGACCCGCTATCGATGTTTCGTTGTTTCGTTGTTTCGTCGTGCCCGACTTTCGACTCGTTTCGCCCTCCAAGAGGTACTTGTTTGCGAAATTAAATTCTGATCGGGTAAAAAGGCTGAATAGAGCACGATGGATGATTATGACCTCGCTGTGTTATCGTCGCGCCGAATTATTGGTAATTCTAAAATTGGTATAAAAAGAGTAAGATCGTGGTCTATCTCTTTAGACGTTAAGAGAAAGAAACTAGATTTTTCAGGATGTTATCTAAGCCCACAAACGCTCTAATTCCCCGTAATGAACACTTCAGACTGATCCCAATCAGTCCGAAATTGGAAATTACAGCCCGCGGGGTAATAGGGTCATTCCACTCGAATGGGGCGCGAAAACGGACTGGCAGATATAAAGATGGCATCAGCGTTCTCTCGAGTAACTGGCCGCGTCGAGGGCAATCAAGTCGGTCGTAGAACTATTCGCCCGCATATTGTCACTAAGCTTCGACGTCGTACTTATCCATGAACGTGAACCGCGCGATATCTCACTCTGTGCCCCAGGCAAAAACCTCCCTCCTCTTCACCTATAAATCCGACGAGCAGCCCGTTGTTTTTCACGATTCACCGACCACCCCTCGTCCCCTGTCCCCCTTCTTCGCCAACGATTCTCCTTTTTCCGACGGACCTCGTCTCCTCGTCCCCGATAGATTTAAATTCCCGTTTGCTGGCCAGAGTCCTTCGACTCCCCTTTCCCTTTAGGTCCCCCTCTCCCCTTTGATTTCACCAGCCGCACTCGACCAGCTAATCCGATTAACGTCCTTTAAAGCGCGCGCACGATCAAATCGCCCGCGGGTGCTCCCAAGGACGATATCCACGGCTGAATCGCCCCGTCGAGTTTTCCCGCGCTGTTACCCGCGTTTCGTCGAGTGATTAACACCGTGACGATAAGCTCTCCAGGCTTCTCAGATTATCTCGCTAACGGGGAATGCATTAATCATCTTTTACATATTTTATTTTAATTTACTGCGTTCTTTGTTTGCGAGATTCGTGTTAGATTAATACTGCCTAATGGGTAGTTTAATTATAATTCTTGATACTGAGGGGAATACTAAAAGTAGTATGTTGGTTTTATTTTAGAGCTAGAATTCTTCAGAGGTGTAGAAATTGAATTTCTATTTTCTCAAAGGCGAAACGAGATGAATGCTTCTAGTTTCCTTACTTTTTACCTCATAGAATATTTAACCCTAGATCTGTTACGGAGTTGCCAACAATCATTCAACTTCTCCTCACACCGCGTATCAAAGGGATTCCTATATATATTCTCGTCAATGCAAATTCCCTTCCCTTTTTGTTTCTGCTCGAAACATCGCGCATTCCATCGGCCGTAAATTTCAACGTTAATCGCCGTCGACTTTCCCAGCGCGTAGGAACGCGTTACGATGGCCAACTTTTCCAGGCTCCCTCCGAACTCGTCCGTACGTGCCGATGGTATCGAGTGCCCTGGTAGTTACGCAACAGTTGCTGCTAAACTGCCGGCGAAATTCCCCTTAAACACACTTAACAATACACCTCATTATAGCTGGCTGATATACAGCGAGATAGACGGCAAGCACGCTTATCGCGTCGCGCCCGAGGTCACGAGGTCCACACTCTGTTTTATATTTTTTTCCCCCCGCGACGCGATGCCGTGATATCCACATCTGAACTGGTTATAAACTGTTCGCGAAGTAACATTATCGTTATTTAGTGGCTCGGCAACTTCCCTTTGGCCGCGTCTCTCTGGTTATAACTGTTGTCGTTGCCACAGTCGCGGTACCGAGTAGACTCCCTTCATCCACCCCCGCATCTGCTGCACACGGTGTATCAGTCGGCCGAAAAAGCGTGATTTACAATGCTGACTCGCGTTGCTTCACGGCTCGCCACGTGGCCTGGGTTTAACGCGACGATATTGCGCTCTCGGTGGACTGAGAGACACGGATGACGTGCTCTCTGCTGGTTAATACCACGGTATTTCGTGAAGAGCTTCGACATAGATCGCGTAGTATAAAGGTGAGCGAAGGATGTACCTAGTTTCTGAGGGGATGGACACCAACCAGAATTGATTGATCTAGCGTATAGTCGGTTAGAGAGACTGCCGAATTCCAGCAACGTTCTCGACGAAAAGTGTGCTTAATCGCGGCTCTCGTGCACCGATCCTTCCCATCGGTGAGGCGGTAATTAATTTGCGGTTACAACGCGTGTGCACGTGTCCCCACGACCGATGACCAATAACGGTAATTATACTAATTAAGTTCCTGGCTGAGCGCGGCACGCTGCTGCGTGGAGCCAGCTACTGCGACACTGGGAGTTTGCTATTAGACTTCGCCTGGGTTGGAGGCGCTCGTTGCTAGGTTAATTGGTTACCGGAGAAATCGAGTGTCGCGATCAAGTGCAATGTACCCGCAAAGGTACAGAGGGTTCAGCCAACTTTTGCTCTGTGGGATTCGAGTGATGCTATGATACCTAATTACATCTGCTCCATGTTTAATGGAATTAAGTTTCTCTATTAATACTTTGCCCTCCTATTTCTAGGGTAACTCGGCATCAGTTTTCTTTGAGGGAACTCTATCTCGAATCACACTCGACAATTTTAAAAAGCTTTTAGAATAACAGAGACTCATTAGAAAGAAAATCTTTTAAAATTTGGGAGTGCAAAGGGTTAATATGTATTTTGAATACTACGTTACAAGGGTGGAAATTTTTGTGATTGAATTGAAAACTAACTCAATATTTCTCCAGAAATGAAAATATTATCGCTTCAGCTAGCTAATTGAAGGGTCTGCACCCCGTCAAAGCGGCCTTTCCTTTGATCAAGGCTCCTGATCTCCAGGGATATCCAAAAATCTGCAGCATTAAAGCTCCGAGAGAAAATAGGAGCGAAGGCGGTCGAGAGCGACGCGATCGTTGAAACTTAAAATCTAAACGTGCTGACTGCATGGTACGTGTTTGCCGCGCGCAAGCGACAGGGGAGCTGACCGTTCAATTACACCGACCCTGCACGTGACCAACACTCTAATTATGTATTTAGTCTTAATTAGACGGGCGTTAGGTTGGCCGCGCGGGCCGCTGGCCCTGTGCAAAAGTTCGAAGTCCCTCGTCGACCGGTTTAGTTTGTCGCGCCAGCTGTCGCGGGGGCGCGTCTGGTCGGAATTTCGGCCGCGCGGAACTCGCGCCACCGCTTGGAAAAATCGACGACAACCGGGAACGGAACGGATTAAAATGTCATAATAATCCGGCTGTAACTTCTGCCCCACTGGGAACTTCGACGCCTGCAAAATTTCCCTCGAGATTTTCTTTCGCTCGACCCTTTCCCTCCCACCCATCCGTCTCTCTCCCGTCTGAGTTTCCACGGTCTTCAGGGTCTTAATGCTTCGTAAGCCGATCCCACCCTTCGTTCTCGGAAAAAAGCCACGTCGAAGCGTCTCGAAGGTCGAGACGGATTCTGGTGCGGAAGTTGCTCCTGTAAACCGAGAGAGCAGAGGACTGTTTACGAGCATCGAACTCTTGGCACAGAAACGCGGCCGCACGTCATTCAAGCGTTAAGCAAAACCGACGGCAGGGTACTTAATTTCCACGAAAACTTCCGGTCGCATATTTCGTCGGCGCGCCGCGGCGAACTTGCGCAATTAGACGTTCGAGCTTGAAACTTGGAGAACTTTTCGGGTGGAAGGGAATTCGCGAGCCTAGGCTTGCCATGTCGATGAAAATCTGGGGTGTGATGTTATACGAGTAGGAGCAACCTTTTGGTGGCTTGTGCTGGACTGCGATATATCGCCTTGGAATTATTGTGTCAGAGGAGGACAGAATAGAATTTAAGGGCAGAAGTGAATAGAATTTAACTTTACGAGAGAAGCGTTTTTGCGGGCCGAAGATAACTTTCTTCTCAACTTTTTCCGACTGCTGTTTCCGTGGAGATACGAGCCTGGACGAACGATAGGTTTGTTCCTCCAGCCTGACGTGAGTTAAACTCGTGCTTAAAATAAACTGGGAACCACTTATCCGGGTGAAAAAAACGACTGATCCTCGGCCGCGAAGGGAACGAGTAAGAATGTCTTTTCGATAGGGCGACCGTCTCGGTCGAATGATTTTGTCGATTCGACGAAACTTTCCCCGGGGGTGCTTTTTCACGAAATTCGGTTTTCTTCTGGCCCGTGCGCTCGCTCGTTCGTCAGGAGACAGCCACGGCTCACGGGTCTGATATATTGGACCGATAGCGCGCGCGCTCGCTCAGACGTTATACCCATTAAACGCTGTGACCTCGACACGCTGAGGAAAATTGCCAAGGTTATAGATAGCTTTTTAATGGCCGCTTCCGTGTCATCCCTTCAGCCCTCGACGCCACCGAATGTCACGATTTTGCGAATTCCTGCGACCCCTGGGATGCTGAATTTTAATGACGAGTGTTTCACTTTTCCTGGGCGATGATGCGTGTTTTAGGGTAAAAGGGGTCGAGGTGATGCTGATGAAGAGAAGAAAATTGTACCCAGATCTTTACTCTTGGTATTAGCAAGGTCATTTTTTTTTTTAAATTAGAGATAAGGAAGAAATTTTTTTGCTGCGCTGGAAGACCGTGAATGTGGAAAAAATCTCTGCTTTTTAAATACTCATAAGCTGTCTGTGTAGAAACTGGTACCGTTCTACTTCGTGGGTTTTCTAATTGAACCATATATTTTTCAAATTTTGTGGTTTATCTTTCATAAGACCAGAGCAGGACATAAGATGTGCAGAAATTATTTTTTTTCGTTATTTTTAACAGCAATTTGAGAGCAACATGTACAGGGTGTTTCAGAATAAGACAAAAACACAATAAGACAAAAACTTAGTGCGCCTAAATTGTTTTTTAAAAGATCTGTTAAAAATATGTCTGATGCGCTTATTCTACTTGCTCTGCGCTTGACTCAGACACATTTTACACAAACGCACGATTACTTTACACCTTTATATTCTGAATCTGAAAATCCCTATACTGAACCGACACGTATCAAATCGTAATTTGAAACAAAGAGCTTCAGGCAACGGTATTTTTCATTTCTGAGTTTTTTATTTAATCCAGTCAATTACACGCAATAAAACGGATACACGGTTTTGCCACGCTAGATTAAATTGTCCAGATAAATATTTTCACAAAAATCGGTGTATCTCTATTAAAAAAAAAATATACGCGCTGCATTTCCAATAATTGAAAATTTTATATGTACCTGTCCAATGTATCAACAGAGGGTGAAATAACCGATATCATGAACCCCTTAAGGGATGGATTCATCCAGTATCGTGATTTCGCGAACGCAAGGCCTCTCACGGATACTGTTGACCGATAAAGAAGTCGTAACAGAAGCAATAACATCCTTCGGTGAGCAGTGACGATGGCAGCTGTGATTTATTGGACGCTGACCTGCTGAGCCTTTACGATTCCGCTTGCATCGACTAACCACCGACAGGATTTACGTCAATATTAATGCCGTGGCAGCGACAACAATCGCGGTCCCTTCTCGTTTCATTGCGCAATGGCCACGGGTTGACGCGTGTCGTTGCTCGCGACACGTAAAAGCAAGATGGGGCAAATATTTGGACGCCGACACTGGGACGATTTAACAATTACGTGCATCGAACATCCATGTGCAGCGGCTGCTTTTCTGCATAAAATGCCTCCGTAGTCGAATAAAAGCATATTTCAGGATTTAATTCGAAAACCTCGCAACTACCAACTCGAAGCACATTTTCCAGGGCATTTTCGAACAAGAAACACGGATCCAGAAAGACGCATTGTTAAAATAATTTCATGGAAACGGGGAAACATTTTCCGAAAGCTTTCCGACACGCTCGCTCGGCGCATATTTGCGAAATTATTTCATACTAGCGCCGAAAGGGAGCCCAGTCTCTGTAACTGGACCCTTTGAAACGAGAAACGAACTGCGAGAGGCAGCTGAAGGGGGTTTGTTGTGTGGTTCGTCGAACGCTCGAAGGGAATTGTAAAGTTGCTTTCGATAATTACGATTCAGTCGGCGAAACATTTTATCGTTCGAACGTGACGAATTCCAAAACGCGTTGATTCAATTGTCCTCGAAATCGCGATAAATTCCGCGAAACTGTCTCGCGCTATTCGAGTACCTACGACCTCGCGTGCCATCGACAAGTGAGACCCTTCCGAGGATTTTATCTACCCTTAAAATAAAAGAGTTCGTTCGCGCCCTTGAACGCCGCCAATAAAATCTCGCAGCTCGTGCTGTGCCGGTGAAAAATTTAGATTGCTCGCTTAATGGGCAGTCGTAAAGATAGATTGCGCCAACGAAATCTGCAATACAACGCAATCCATAAATTTAATAGCGCTAAACAGCCGAGTATCCCATTGGGAGCGAAGCACAGTTTTACGATCGGGCGAATACTATCTCCTTATTACGTTAGAGTAGGGAACGAATCGAATCGCGGAGAGGAGCCCCCAGAGGAAGCTTTCCTCCACAGCGTTACACGTCGAGGCAGTCCTCCACGCCAGAAATTCCGCCCTCGCCCTTTCTATTCTAGGAATCCGCTACTTCGTATCTCACTCGATAGACAGTACTATTCGTGTCTGGAGGCTCACCTTTCTTCGACTAGGTCTCTAAAACTGAACAGCATTCGATCACTGTCTCTTAAGCATGTCACGTGGAATTGTGGCAAAGATGACCCAAAGTTCCCTAGAACGAGGAAACGTTCGATGCGTTGGAAAGACTCAAAGACAGCAGCGACTTCGACTCTTGATTTTGCTGTATTCCCTACCGCAGAAGCTAAAGTTAATTGTCGGGCGAGCGACGTATAGTGCTTATGTCCCCCTCGTCTGGGCTTAGAATGGGAAGAAATCGACCCTTAGACACCTCTTCTGGGGATGACTAGGGAATTCCCGTGTCTGCCTGGTGTCCCTGCTCTCTCGCATCCCAATTAAGCCTTTGCAGCCCGCAGAGTTTCTCCCAATTGAGTCTCCTGCATGGTTTCAGCTGCGGTGAGCCAGCTCTGGTGCCTCGGCCTCGCTGTGCCCGTACCGAGGACAAGTCTCAACCCCTGGGGAAGTCTTGCTTAATAAATTGATTTTCATGGTTGATTCAGCCAGACACCGTGCCCCTTAAATCCTAATTTGCTCGTTACGATTGGACGAGGGGCTGGGCATAATAATGGAGTACAGGGGGTGGCTCGTGGGACGCGAGGACCACTTTAAAGTTGAATTGTGGTACTTGAGAAAATAAGTGAAATGTTTTCCTCACGCAGTTGGTGTAAACGTCGACTTTCCTCTGTTTAATAATCTGCATTTTAAATTACCTACGCGGATTTTCATCGGTCTGAAATTGATTATCCACTTTTCCAAGCTCTCCATGCTTTTAGCTTTTATTTGCTGATTAATTCCATATTAGAAGTGGTTTAATACATTTCAGTGTGCACTGGGGTTTAAATACCTCTAGAAAATTGCGTAATTTAAAAATACAATATCCATTGAAATGACTGTGTTACAATTGGTCCTGTAATTTCTGCGTTAACTAGCTGCGAAGAAAGGAAAATGCTCGTATCGTTTACAGATTGAGCTGATAGATTTTCAATGGCGATGCTCGTTTGTCCTTCGACCGTCGACATATCGCGCGTAAATCGACTTCTCGACGGGATCGAGTGCCGGAAGAAACGAGGTTCCATTGGAAACGAGCGCGGGAATCCGATCCTGCTTGGAAAAATGTTAAAGCGGACTTTCATGAGGCTGAGAAGAAAGGCAGTGCCGGCAGGCTGACGCGCGGCAGAGAAGAAAATCGTAGACGGGTATAAAGCATACCTAACGACCGATCCATTGATTTTCAATTTTCGACGAGCCACCACGCGGAAAGAAAGCACGAGGGGAAAAGACTCAAGGGTGAATTAGGCTGTGCCGCGGTGTTGTCTTGATAGATTCGCGCTTGGAAACTTTTAAGAAACCTCTCGATCCGTTCTCGTCCCCGCGCTTTCGTGAAAAATGCCTCTTCTTTGCGCTCGACGGTCCCTTTGCAACGTGGAGTGCATTCAATTATTCACGCTGAAAGTATCGCTTTCGTTTGTGGATGCTAAAGTGATCAAAGAAGCAAATCTGCTTTTCAACCTCCAGTTGGCGTCGAATTTACCTCCGCTTCTTTAGTGTGGAATTTATTATACAGGAAATTATTTAGAAAAATTAGTAGACTTAAGCATTGCAAGATTCCTGCGCGTACAATTTTTTCTCTTTAGTATTATAATGTTTTAGTTTTAATAAAATACTAGCTTCACCAGAAAATTCCATCGAAGAAGTAAAACTTTTCTAAAAAGTTTCTTTTAAAAAAAGGAGTACTTTCTTACGAGCTAAATATTATATAACTCAATAGTAAATATAATATTAAAAAACCGATTTTCCTTTAAACCTACAAAATTTTCCAATCAAACTGAAAAGGTAGAATCAGTAACAAGTGATCCTGTGTTCTACTATAAGGCAAGTGACGAGTCGCGGCGATTTCGTACTCCACCGCTCATTATCTGCTGCCCCATGACACGAACATTGCATTTTACTAACTATGAATATCTATCTCGTTGCTGTGGCGCACGTGAAACACGGACAAAGGACACGTTCTGTCTTCTGGCAGTGGTCCTTGGAGAGCGTCTCGTTGAATTCAGTGGAACATGTCAACCATGCACGCGACAATCTATAATCAGACCGTGGCGCCAACTGTTTCGTCGAATAAATTTTAGACAGCGAGTCGTCCCCCCTGCATCCTGGGGTGGTTCTGACACAATGGATAAACAAGGACTGCCATCGATAATGTCGCTTGATCCGTGGGATGCGCCTTTCCCCCCTCTTGTGAAAGAGTTCGACGTAAACGCTACTCGTCGCGCTTCCCTCCGACTTAATATCCAACGAAGCGAGATACGCGCTTACATCCCCATGACTGTCTATGCGCGTTTACGCGTGGATGGAATTTCGCAGGGAGCTTCCGGAGCTTTGCAATTGTATAATAATTCTGGGAGAGGGAGAGATGGGGAGAAGAGCGCTGCGTAGGTTGTTGTTGAAGTGCGTGCACAATACACAAACAGTTGCACTAAATGCGAGGAATGGAGCTTCCTTTGAATGCCTAACGATGATTCTTCGACGAAAAGAGTTACGAAGGGAGCGGAGGGAACGAAGATTCCCTTGTTTGTCAGAGTACTGCAGGCAACTAGCGTTTTAGAATCCAGAGTGATTTAGTAGCGAATGAACGACAGTTTCAGTGTTCATTAAAATGAGATGTGCTTTAACAGAGATGGCTTTGTCCGTATAATTAAGGGTAGTTTTCAATACTCACTGTGTGACGGAAGTTTGGAGTTAGTGGCTTGTTTGAAAGCAGCTTTCATTTAAATTCGAATAATATTGTTATATAGAAAAATGCAACGAATATAGCTACGATCGCACGGAAAAGTAGTTTAACCCCCGTATTTTTATTTTCGACAAATTAACATTCAAACTTTTGAGCTTCTGTTCTCTGGGATGGATTTATGTGCGATTATATCTATTCCCATTTCTCTGGAAAAAGAACTTTTTAATTCAACATTTTGTAAAAAATTGAGGAATTCAAATAACCTTTAAAAAAGCGAAATTTCTCATCATACAATTATGAAGCTTCATATTTAAAAAGAAATGCAAATCAGTCTCCAGAGAGCAGAAAAAATGTTCACCATTCATCGACCTAAAATTCACTACTAACCTTTTCCACATGTCACAGAAAAGCGGACGAATGCAGCCCCTCGAAACCAAAACGAGAGGGTTCAAACCACCCTCGCGCAGCAAAACAGTCAAGGAGCACGCTCGGCGAAGTCCAGCTGCAACCGTCGCCCCAGGCTGCACCCAGGGACTAAGCCGCGACGGAGAGGCTCAGTCCTGGCAAGGACAGCGCGCGAAATTTCCGCAACATATCGATTGTGGTCGGCCGCCTTGCATTATCTTCAGCTCGGAGCGTGTGTAGACACGGGGTCGCGCGAAACACACACCCAGCGGACGTATTTCCCTGGCAATCTAGAGCCGCGGCGCATTACATAAATTCATACCACTCAGATGAGCAGACTGGGGAGCCAGAGGGGAGCGTGAGAGTGAGAGAAAGAGGGTGAGAGAGGGAGAGAGGGGGTTGTGGAACATGTTTCGCGCGATAGTGTACATTTGAGATACAGGGGCGGACTACGGTTCTAATTCCGATGACGTATGAGCTTGCATAACCTAGTTTTCTGTTTGCCAGCCTCGGTAATGAGTTGTCTAGTCTACTCTCTCTCTCTCTCTCTGTTCCCTCCCCTCCACCTGTAACCACCGAAGTCCTCCGTAGTGTTGGCTCATTGCACCCCTAGCCACTCGCTCTCTCTAAAACCGTGTGCTTGTGTATCGCGAATTAGACGGCTAACAGATAATCATGCGTTCCATAAGTTTGAAACGCGGGGGTTAGAGCAAGGGCGGAGGTGTCTAAGTGGCTTCGGTAGGCGAGCAGATCGGGGGAGAGGAAATCTGGCGCGACGAGGACGGGTCGACGATAAACTCGCGGCGAAAGTTTCGGGGCGGCTGATGCTCGCCGAGATACCCCACGCGAAATTATTTTTAATGGACAAGGGAAGGGGATCGGGGGAATTAGCGGTGATCAGATTATCCTCGTTGAACGCCCGTGGAAGCTGGACAGGGAGAATTGGAGACTATTAGCGGTGCAGTGGAGAATTTTGCGTGGATGGGAAATTGCGAGGGAGCGCGTTACGTTCTGGAAAAATTTGCTGGGCTAAAGGGCCGAGGATTTTCAGCTCCCGCAACTTTCGGTCGTAGCGTTCAGCTGAAAAACAATCACCAAGCCTTGCCCCCCGGTTTTTTTCCATTACACAGTGTACTTCGATTGCCAGGCCGTAGTCTGGCAAGTGTCAACCGGTGACTGACCGCGCTAGTGGAAATCGAAACCCGTGTTCGTGTCTCTGGTCGATGGAGGATCTGAACAGACTGGAAACAAGTTTTCGAAAACATCGTTTGCGAAGAGTGGCATTTACGAGACCTCGACCGATGTTGCATGTACAATGTTAGCCCAGAAATCCCATGGGAGGTAGGTGGAGCATCGCTGGCGTGTTTTCCAACAGACTGAGCGACTTAATTCTCGATACTCTCGACGGAGGGAACTTGTCGGGAGGAAGGAGTTTCATTGAGAAAAAGCGAATTATAAATCGAGTCTGTTCGTAAATGTTTGCGCTGTGAGTGCAGTCGCCGGAAGAAAGATAGAAATTAATAATGCCTGGGGCAGGAAAGGGCGAATGGTATAGGAACCAATGAAACTTCCTCGGGAGAAGAGAAACGGAGGATATCGACCTCCTGGATGCTTTGGATATTCTCTGGCAGAGTTTTAACGAGCGTAAGAATCGCGGTGTTTCTTAAATCGATCATCTATCGATCACTATTTCAGTGTGCAAAGACAGACAAGAGTCTGCAGAGAGAGAAGATGACGATTTTTCATCGACGTTGCTCGCGTGAAAGTTCTTTCATGCTCGGTTGCCTTGCCTAGTAAGCTACCAAGACAGCTCGTGATAAAAGACAGCGTTGTGTGACGCTTTTAACAGGAACGGTGTGAGTTTTGCTGCAACGACTCTGTTCGAGACGCGAGGACATTCGTCATGCTGCGCCAAGTTGTCGTGAACGAATCTATCAATGATTTGAGGCCAATAGTGGAAACGTTGAGAAGAGTTTAAGGTGTTGAGGCTTTCTCGATGATCGATTGAAACGTGGAATTTGAAAGGAAAGATGACTCACTTCTTGAGATAATTTATTTGCAAGTATTATCTCTTATGAATCAAAATAATAGCAATTAATTATAAATGATGATTTCAATAATTACCAGCAAAATTATAATTCAGATAATAATAAAAGTGGTTTCAATTACATGATAGCCCATCCTATACGAATTCATTGGAATTTAAAACGTATGCAATTAAATATAATAAGTAAGGTTCTCTCTTCGCAGATACCAGAGAATGATAATTTATTTCAATTTATAGGAAAATATTAATTTTAACTAGAATTTTCTGTAATTGATTTTGTATCGCCCTGGTTGCAAGAAAGTGGTCAGCACACGTAATTAAATGTAACAAATGTAACGGGGTTCGTAGTGGAATGCAGTGCATGGTGAAGAAGCGAAACGAGCGCGTGAATGCGTATGGGCGAAACAGGGAAAAAAGCCGGCAACTTAACGAGGTAATTTAATCTGTTTTGTCAGCGGCTCGCCATCCAACGAGAACGCTTCAACGGGTTTACTTGCGACAAAAGATAATAACTCACCCTCGCGAGTGTCGCTGAATCCTCAGGGTATCTCACTCCGTTATGCGACGCGCGTGGATGTATTCATTGGTCGAGCCTGTTTTCCACCACTCGAGCAATCGTCCGTTAATTACAATTATTTATTAATATCCACTCTCGACGTGTTTGAAATTTGAACGAGAAATGCTTAAATAAACAAGTTTTGAATATCTCAAAATTTTAATAGTATTGGCATGTATAATTACTGGAATATTTAAAAATTTCAGGGTTTTAGAATTAAAAAGATTAAACATTTAAAAATGATTTACAACTCAAGCTGAAAATCGTAGCTATAATTAACGGCTTATTGCTGTTAATTCTATATATAGAGATTTAACATTTAAGTAGTATAGGTTGCTGTATGCACAGACTTCTACATCAGCAGCGCCTAAGTTTGTTCTCAGAAATGTAAAAAAATCATTCAGTTTCCATTTGCGTGATAGCGCTTCGAAAACTTTGTGGCTCTCAGAAACTTCTTGAAAAAGGGTATTATGTACCTACTAATAAAGCCTGAATTTTAATATAAGTTGCAGAAGACGTTCGCGGAACTTGGTAGTACACCACCACCGCCACTGTTACGCAGTAACATTACAACTCTAAATTAAATTTCGTGTGAACACTTTCAGATCTCAGCTCCTGTTCCTCATTTACCTACGAGACTCTCGAGCAAAGAGTTTCGAATTTTCCTGAAAAGGAAAGAAAATATTTATACCCGATATCCTTTTGGATCTCTAAAAATGATGCAAAGAGTCTTCGTCGGATCTCGTTTACGTGCTTTATTTTCGTAGTGTGTCAGTCCCGACGAACGGAACTCCAAACCGGAGATGAATTCGAAAGCATATTTTTCATTGAAACGTTGGGATGTACATTCTTTTTATTCCCCGTGAAATCGAGTAGCTGGCCTAGTACGATAAGAATTATTCGCAAAAGTGCAGAGGCGTACAACACGGAACGGAATAAGTGGAAAGGGGGAGCGCAAACCGCGCGGGATGGAAGTTTAAATGCATGGCAGGTTTTTATCTCGTTGAAAAATTATTAAATTGGAATCCGTTCGTTGCTAGTAGTGGCACTATAACGGCTCAGGTAGATCCGTAAACATTTTAACGGGAGACGTATGCACTCTCCTCGCTCCCAGTGGAATCGTGCTTCTCGAATTACTGGCCAAGTTAGTCAGTGTAGATCTGGGTTAGGTCACCATGGATTAATTATTTTCTGGAGATCTCGAATAACGATACCTTTAAGGTTGAATATATACTTTTAGAGGAACTACATGGCACTGTCAGTGAGGATTCCAAGGCAAGTATACCCAATCCACTAAAAATAATCCTACTCTTCTGTTCTAACCCAAGGGGTTACTTTAAGTATTTTCCGAACAGAATTACCTTGAATCGTAATGAAAGTTAACGAAACACAAAGCTACCTTAATATATAATTGACAAAGCAAATTAAGTAAAAAGAACATTAATACACACTTTTACCATTTTTGTGTCTCCAATCAACCCTAGCCTTTCTATTTAAACTCAGAGTACCATTACAGTCTAGCTTCACCTAGCTTCGACCCAGATTCGTCCACGGACGTTCTGTTGTAACAATTGAAAACTTCCAACGACAGTCTCCAAAGGTTAATACCCTACTTAAATGGATCCATGAGCAAGTACTACTTCCAGGATCCATTCCCCGCGAAAGTTCGGAGACTCAAGGGACAGCCCAAGGCGTGGGGTCCTGCGCGAGAATCGGAGGCGGTCCATTTTTCAAGAACCCCGTCGCGGGATTAAATGGCTGCATTTTTTTCCAACGCCGAGCGGGAAATTTACCTTCGAAACGTGAGCAGCATCCGGGCGCCGTGTCTTTCGCGGGGACACCGTGTACGTCTCGCGACAGAAGATACCAGGGAAGCCCGTGAAATATATTATCCGGGAGGGACGTTTCCACCCCCTTATTTCGCGTTTCAACCCCGAAGCGAACTGAGCTCTCGTCGGCGAGAGCCACGTTTCGGTCGGTGCCACGACGAGGCTCGAGACTTTACCGCTGACATCTCGAGTGTCCAAATAAATAATGCGCCTTATTTGTTATAGGAATTGTGTCCCGGCGAGGGACGAAATCTGCGGGTGCCGCGCCACTACCAGCCACCACCCGGAAATCCGTGTGATTAAGTGCACCCTTCGGTGGACGATAATTGCTCTACAAATACGCGGAATTTATTGCGATTTCGCCACGCCACGCCTGCCCGTGTCCTCTCACCCCCACTGCTAAATTTTCGCTGGAGATTACTGGAATGTAACTGTGGAAAATGGAGCTTAATAAACGTACCTCTTTTCTGTACTCGTCTTTCGCGAGATGCTGTTGGTCAGAGTAGTATCCATTTATTATTCATATTTTGAAATGGTTGTTAAGTATTTATTTAAAATAGATTTTCAGATATTTCCTTTTATAGTGATAGGTATTATAACAACACTATGATAATATGACAACTTCGCAGGTCAACTACTTGGAACAGCCAGCAGAAATCCAGGGACTGGTTAGATCGAAGATTGCTAGTGAATTGTATATCTCTATCCAATTTCCCTATTCATGTAGTTTTAGAATTTCTGAGCATTGCATTGGCAGCAAAAATATCAGCGCAAAGAAGTATTCCGTTCCTTTACGCGCAGACTCCACCTACATAGGAATTCCAACTCACAGAACTCTAAATCCCAGCAAATCTTATATTCTTCCCACAGCGAATATCTATTCCCGCTGTTTCACGTAATCAGCG
Source organism: Calliopsis andreniformis (assembly GCF_051401765.1). NCBI lineage: Eukaryota > Metazoa > Arthropoda > Insecta > Hymenoptera > Andrenidae > Calliopsis > Calliopsis andreniformis. The sequence continues at coordinate 18,586,180 of NC_135067.1, read as the reverse complement.
TGACGTTCCAGCGAGAGAAGTTGCTGAAAATCTTGGGAAGCTGCACGCGCGACGATCGTTCGTAGCTACGGTTTTTCACCCCCTCCAGCGAACAGTGAAATATGTATGGGGCAGACGTGGTCTAAAATCTTTGCCAATTTCACGAGATTTAGCGTGTCCGCCATCCATAAAGCCAGGAATTGATTACGTTCGCGCTAATAGAATTTTTATTCCCGCGACGCTCAGTCTCGCGAGTCCTCCATCTCAAAGCCACCCCTTTCCACGGAAGGGCGTAAATAAAATCGAAAAGGCTGTCTTCAAGTCCAAGGAGTCGCAATAGAGCGACGGTTGCATCCATTTAACAGTTTTACGTCCCCCAGAGCGGGCGGAGACACATCGTGAAAGGAGGCGCGATACAAGTAGAAAAAACCTGTCCTTTCAGCCTCGGCCCTCCCCCACGTAGCCTGTCCAAATGGAGCCGCAGTTTACGCGAGCAGACGAATCGGCGAGAGAGGAGCCGAGTAAATGGTCGAGAAGCACGGGGATCCTGAAAGGCTTTCGTCTGTGAGCGACGTCGAATGGGGACAAAGTGTTGGAACTCATCCGATACAGCTCGGCGAGTAGCTTCACAGAGACGCTGGAACGTGAGCCTTCCGTAAGTCATTCGATCATTTTACGACGGTTTTCTAATCGAGCTTGGGATACAGTTTGTTGGAATCCCAATTAATTCTATGATAGACAGTGTGGAGTAAAAAGAAGTGGAAAGGCTGGTCATCACAGTTGCCAGACGCTTAGAGACGAGTAACGTCACTCACTCATTTGTACGTGTAGGGTCCAGCTGGCAACCATGCTGGTCTTTCTTTGAGTCGTTCCTCTATGCTGAGCCTCTAGCTTTATATGTTCGAGGATCGATAAGCGTAGGAGGTGACAGAAAGATATGGACGCTTAACTCTCGATCGCAGTTTAAATATTTACACCCTCCACGACTGAATCCGTGTGTAGCGGCAAGTGGTCCAGTCCAGGCTCTAAGTGGGTTCATTTCTCGTATCCGTATCGGTCGATCACTGGCCCCAGCGGAAGGGGACGCAAGAAGAAGCGGAAATCAAGTTCAAAGTCGACGAGCTCGTTACGCGAGTTTTCCGCGGGGATATGGGAGTCCTTTTTCCGCCGCGTCAGTCGCGATGGTGTTAAAATTCAGCGCGTTCAGCTTGCCGCCCGAGGCGGTCCAACTGAGTCATTAAATATGAGAGATCTCGCTGCAGAGACTCTCGTGGAACGCTGCTACACGCGTACAGGAGAAAGAACTGGGAAAAGAGGCCGGGGCAGGGGGGTAATACAAGCGGAGAGGGCTTGCAGGAGAGTAAGTCTCTTGCAGTTGTTTCTCGGCTGCCTGACGCGCCACTCCGCGATGCACTTTTGTATAATTTTACTTTAATTGCTGTTGAGACCCGGCAGTTTTCAAGTTCTTCCTCTTCCTCTCCTTATCTCTTTCATACACCTCTGCCCTTTCGGGACTGTCTTTGTTCCTCGTCCTAGCCCCGAACCTTCTGCGCCCCCCTCCCCCTCCCACCCCCCTTTTCCCTTTCTATTTCCTCCTGAAGCTTCTCGCCTTTATTTCCTCCTTGACACACTTCGCCCATCCTCGTATTCGCACCTTGCCTATTACCTGGCTGCGTCCAAGCGCATTCGTCGTTTTCGGGGCGGTGCTGTTTCGCGCAAGTTCGTCCCGCTCGTAATGCGCGTCAACGACGAGCGCATTCGAGCTGACGATAAGCCTTTCAGAGCTGCTTCCGTTTCACGAGATCCGCGAAATATGATCGCGTCCAGCGGCAGCGGATTAACCGCCAGCGAGAATTAGAGGAGGAAAGACGAGGAAACCGGGTCGCGGCAACCAGATGCACAGCTTCAGACTGAAACGGATGCGGGAGTAATCCTCGTCACCTCTCTAGCGCGTAAGAACGGCGCAATTGTTTTTCCTGCGACCCTCGGTACATGGGGGATTTCAATTTTTGCTGGTTTGCTGATGCTGTCTTCTGTCCTGGCGAGGAAATGGGGGTGGCGATGCGATTTGGGGATGAGGGGATTTTTGGGACAGTTTCTTTGGGAATATGTCTCTCAGGTTGTGACACAAGTAGTATATGTTATATAGGATTGCTTAAGTGAAGTGTTACAGAACACTTGCACCGAAATCAATAAATATACTGTTTAAAAGAATTACCGTATGGAAAAGTTTTGGGCAAAAATTCGCGAATTTTGAGTAACGATAACTCAGCGAAAAATCGTCACAGGATCAGGAACTTTTTTTTATATTGAAGCCTGAAATCTTTGATTAAAGTTACTGTTTCTCAATTTTAGATTTAATGCATTTCTATAACTATAGCTCTTTAAATCTGAGGGCATGTTTGTCGTATTGAAGATTGCAAAGTTTGACGGAAAACACGGACATACAAAAATTTTTTTCAGGAAAACCTCTTACAATGTCATAAAATATAGTCCTTCCCCTTCCATTTAAAAAAAAGAACACGTCGATGCGATTTTTTTTCGCAAAGTTACAGCACTTTGAAGTAACCCTTGCATTTATAGGGTGGTGTCCGTGCTGGCGGTACATGACCAAAATGCAAGGGCTTCTTTAAAGTGCTGTAACTTTGCGAAAAAAAATCGCAGCGCCTTACTTTTTTTTTTAAGTTAAAGAGGACGCTTTGCCTTTTATGCTACTATGAACGGCATCTCGGAAAAAAATTTTCTCAAGTCCATGCACTTCGTCAATCTTTGCAGTTTTCAATGTGACAAACATACCTTTAAATTTAGGAAGTTACAGTGGTAGAAGTGTAAGAAACTTAAAATTGAGTCATAGTATCTTAAAGTGCAGACTCCAGGCTCTAATTTAAAAGAAAAATCATGCTCCTCTGTCAATTTTTCGTGGAGGTATCATCAATCAAAATTAGTCAATTTTTTCGCAAAATTTTTTTTCATCAAAAAATTAGTACCACAAAAAATTAGCAAAAATTAGCAAGAAATTAGTATCATCTTCCACTTCAAAAAAATAAGAGACCAGTTTTTTCCCCTTAATAGTAGACACAGAAAAATGTAATGCACCTCCTATATGGAATATTTTTAATCGAGAACCGCAATTCTAAATTAAATCTTCTAGTTACCTAACACAATATTCATTTAAATAACATCGATCTTGCCTGTACGTACTTCTCACGAAACATCACAACTCCAATCTACAAGATTAATCATGTTTTCTTAATCAAAGGCCAAAGCGGAGCGGCAAAAACTCCACTTTCCAACGAATATACTTCCTGACCTGCGATTATTAAGCACGCTGCAGGAGGGTGAATTACGTGTAACGCGTCAGGCGACGCGCGAACCTCGCGACTTTCGCTTCATCAAAGTGAAAATCTTGGCGGCCCGTGTAGCCGTGTGTGTCACTTCCGCGAATTGTTGCACAGGACTTTGTTTGCTCCAGCTAAGGTGATCCTTTGTTATCGCGCTCGATCTAGAGCTTCCATATCGTCTGAAAAGAAGCGGAGGCACCGAGCTCTTCGCCTAGCCTGGATGGCTTAAGATGTTATCTGACGGGGTCGCAGTGTTTGCCCAAAAGCAGACTAAGGACGACGAGGTTCCTGGACCCTTTCAGCGGACCAGCTATCAGCTATTTACATCGTGCCCGTAACAGGGACGTACGCCTCGGGACGTACAAGCCACGTACGCAGTCGTTGACACTGACTGATACGTTTTCACCTACCCTTATCGCGCGATATCTCGGGATCCTTAGCTGCGGCTTTCTGTGCGCCCGAGCCAGGACACCAGGCAGAGGCTGAGGAACCCTCAATGGCCGAGATCTCTCGCCAGAGTTTGCTCGGCCTGTAATTATTTTTCCCTTGGATCTCCGACGCTCCCCAGCGAGAGTGGCGGGACTTTAAAACGCGGCTACGCGAATCATTGAATAATATTTAATATTCATCAAGCCCATGAATTCGAATGAATATGCACGAACAGAGGGTATGATTATACGCCGAGAAAAGAGGACGTATCGGGGTCACGGAGCCCACTAACTTACGACTTAAAGGTGAATCTGGGGGCTCCATCAAGCGTGCCTGCGAGGCGCGAGGAATAAGTCGAGCCTCTCTAACCGAACATTTTTTCTTCGTCCCGTGTCACTCTGCGCTATAGACTCCGTCAAATAGCGTATGCACGCGTACAGCTGCCCTCTTATCATTTTTCCTTCGCTTTTCATTTCAGAGCTATTTCATTACCTCGCGGAACACGTACAAACGAGGGTGAAGAAGGAGAAGAAGAAATGAAAGCCCGTGCCCCGTCGCTGATTGCAGAAAAGCGAAGGAAGTTGCGCGAGTTTACCGAGAGCAAGTTCCATCGCGAATTTAAATAAGAGTCGGGCTGCACCGATCTTAGACTGAGTGGGAGGAAAAACTAACCAGCTGCTTTAATTGCGTGGATCCTACAAAGGTGTCGTCCGAGAGACACATTCTTTCAGGGTGAACCTCTTTTGCTACGTTATCGTCGGTGGTAGCCAATCCCTTGTGAAAGAGAACTCGGTGACACGCTTCCTTTAATAAATTACTTGACATACACGGCACGACTGCGATATAGAGCAGGCATCCGCGATAGAGGCCACTGTGACCTCCCTTATTACCGTCCTAAAACCTCAACACCGTGCTCCACCCTCTTCCGCCATTCTGCTGGCCATCTCGACCCAGCGATATTGCTGTTCGTGGCTCTTTCGAGCTCGTTTCTCTCCCGCCATCCCTCTTCGACTTCTCTGATCTGTTCAGTTTATGGTTCTGTTTCCAGCAAGGAAAATTCGCGAAGCGTTTCCTCCTGCTTCGAAGGCGATATCGTGTGTGCCTCGGGGCGAACGGCCACGAATTACGCGACACGCTTTGCGCCGCTCATGCACCAGGCAAAGGAGAATTAATTGCATCGCGTGATGATCGAAATCTCCAGCCGACCGTGTTATTATTTATTCCTCGGGGCTACTGCTCGGCCGAGAGGCTTATCTGCCGGACAAGCGACGCGATACCGAAATCCAGCGATAATTGTCAAGTTCCTATAGTCGAGGTTGCCTAGCCACGTCGTGGAGAGACGAAACAGCGAGGGGTGGCTTGGCTTTCTTGCAAGGAAGTCAAACAAATAAATGTTCCGACGGCGAACATAAAACTCATAATATATGAGATAGAAGAAATACCGGCGATCTCTCACGTGAATCCTCACGTACCAGTCCCATGCATCATCCCCCGACCACCGAGAGTCCGAGCCCTTCTCGGCCTCCGCAAACTCAACAGCTTTCCCGACATCGTTCCATTTACATACACACGCTCGTCCCTGTGGCTCCACTCACGACGCTGCATTTCGTATGTATTTCAAGAATGGGCCAATTTTTTGCAGCGGAAGATCTGTTGAGGATCTCATAACTCTTAATTTTTTGGACGATCGTGTGCTTCTTTTTCAGACCCCTCGTTTCTCCCTTCTGAAAGTGACGACAGCTTTCAGAGGGCAACGATCTGTGTTATGTGTGTTTATCGATCGGTCTTGCGTGTAAAAACTCGTCAACTTAGTGTGGAATAACCATACAAGAATGAACGTAAATATTCGCAAGAAATGTATGGAAACATTATTCGCAATTGAATCAAAGTAAGTCGACAGGGAACAAATTATATCAAACTTCCAAGTACCGCCTCCAGAAAAGTGATTCACATATCTCGAGTGTGAATGAAGCTCTCTAAAACCGCGCGATTCCCAATTTTCTCTCCGACCGAGTGCAACCTAAATTTTCAGACGATCGAGCCCCGCTATCTTCGAATTTATTTCCGCGCGCGAACCCCAGCGATCCCCAGAAGATTTCCCTTAAAACCTCGTAACTCTTTATATCCCGTTCTGCCGCGAGATCTCATTCGAACGCGAACGCGATCGTTCGTTGAATTCCCAGGCACTTTCGGTGGCGAGGGAAAAAGCGATCGCGCTGCCTCGCTGAGACCGCCATTATATGGCGATTCAGCCGCAGGTTCCCCTCATTCGTCATATTTCGTTCGTACTTCGTGAAAGTTTCTCTGGAGGTCGGGTAGGCCATTAATTTTAAAACCGCGCTGAGATCAATCGCGCTCCATTTCGACGTCAAAGTGTGTCGCGTACAAAGCCGAGTACATCGCGTCAAGGATTCCAGAGAGGGGAGATGAAAATTTCATTCGTATGGATATTAACGTGATACGCGGCTGACTCAGATTTCGATGTTGCATGGAAACAGCGACTCGTCCCATGTGGTGGATCTTTAGGGGGTGGCACGCTATCGGGTAACGAGGGTGCACGGGGAACCATTGGAAAGGACGCTGCCATCAACCAGCACACTATCCCCGATGCATCCTCGGCTTTTACGATAGCGTAAAGTCACGGCAGGCTTCGGAACGCGACGAAAGATCCGCGTCACTGCACCTCGGCTTATCTACATCGTAAACCTCCCCGAAGCCAACAGAACGCGAGCTCAATTTGCGTTTTGTACGCGTGAAAATAATTGAGGACTAGTCGTGATTCTTGTGTTCGAATTTGATTGGGGTTGAGAAAGTAGAAGTTTTGAAAGAGAGTCGAGAGGGTGGAAGGATCGAAAGCTGGAAAATTAAGCCATATTGTGATCTAGTACTTGGCGAACTGGACGGTGGAAGATTGAACGAAAGAAGGGCTATAAATATCGCTAGTGGAAGGCTATCTTTAATTTTGTTCCGAAGGGAGAGATCGGGAAAGTACATTTGGTAGTAAGTTTCGGAAGTTCGTGTGGTTGAACTACTTTGCTGGGGGGGAGATGCAGAGGAGAAGGAGATGCTCTGTGTACTTCTCTCTGGGAAACTGAGGAAAGTGTTGGTTATCTCGATGGAGGATGTATGAAAGTTGATTGGCTGGCGCTTGATTAGGAAACGCCTCAATTAGGAGCATTTTCGTTAAATATTGACACAAAAATTGTTTAGTGAAGTTAATTCGCTGGTAAGAGCGAATACTCTGCGCGTCTGACCAATAACGAGGCTAATCTACTGTAATGTAGAAGCAGCTGAAATTGTACTTCGATGAAATGATATTATTTGGCTAAATGAAAAATGAATATTCTGAAAAATGAAACGCGATATTTGAAAATTTGAAAATTTAAAAATTTTTAAATTTGAAATTTGAAAATTTAAAAATTTGAAAATTTGAAAATTTGAAAACTTAAACATTTGAAAATTTGAAAATGTTACAAGCAGATACGACCTAGTCAATTTTCCAGAAAACCGAACGTGATACCAATCTCTATTCCACATTTTCAATTTACTTTTACACCTAGCACCTCTACTACCCTACCAACACCACCGGTTATCGAACACTACGTACCTACAATGAATAACAGAAAGATCGTCCCTTGACAATTGTCCCTCGTGTGAGAGCGCAACGGTCCAAATCCACCGATGAAGTGATATCCCCCTGTTACGAGAGAGTCCATATCACCGCTGGTGCCAGTTCAGAATTTTATGTGCCCCCTTTTTCCGTGCAAAAGAAGCGCACTTTTCGTTCGACGCCGGGTTACGAGACCGACTGGAGAATAGGCGAGCGGTGGAAGAAGAAACCGGACGAGAGTGCAAAGGCGAATTCGGGGAGGGCATGCATAATGGATCGACGTTGCATGTCGACGCGATTCTCGCCGCTCGATCGTATAAAAATGTCAGCAGCTTCGCCGCATCTCTTCCGGCCCCTTTCTTATGCCGAGTCAAAAACATACGACGCGGGACTCGGACGCCAAGGTGTTCGCCGTTCCGTTCTGAATAATTTTAAATTTCCGCCGAGCGATAGCTGCGCGCCACCGACGCTGCCTTCCGGCCCGCGTCCCAGGGGTGGTCCAACTTTCGCGAGCTCGATAGGTGGAGGGTGGCTGGGCCGCCTGCTCTCGAAAAATACCCCCATAGCTCATTGGACGGAGACATAGAGCGGTCGGTTCAACTTCCGCGCAGATAATGTCCCGGTTACGCAGTAAATCAGTTTATCGCGTTCGCCCGGATACTTAGCCATTCCTTCAGGTTGTAATTCACTGGAGCATCGCGCCATGCAGCTGGCCCTCCTTGACGTCGAATCGACGTTCAATCTAGGTGCACATTAAATACAAGAAGGCTCGACTGTGGCTGCAAGCTTTCTTAAACTGCTGATATTATTTGATAGAAAACATAGCGTTGATCTTGTAAGGGCAGTGTAATCTAACCTAACCACCAATTTGTGTAATGTTCAATGTGCATCTAGGCTTTTAATATCGGATTAACGTTCACTGAAGACCATCGAGAAAGTCAAGCGTTTCTACGGTATTAAGGGGATGCTCATGAATCAATCAAGCGCATAGGATGCCGCATAATCGAGCAATTGTGACTCTGTCGCCTTCAGGTAATTCCGATCTCGTAGGCACAGACACGTCGGCCAGAATTGGTCTGATTCGACCCTGCTCTCCCATGCCCAGAACACACGGCTACGATTCCATTCACGTGCCAAGTGCCCATGGCTCTAAGTTCACTGTGTGTGCACGCGAATGAATCGGCGCGAACGTAATCAAACCAAATCGATGGAAATGGACACGCTGACGAATTCTAGCGCCAGGCCAAACTTGCATCCGCCTGGGACGCAAGGGACAAACATCGCGATCGAGGGAGATTGGGAGAATCATTGCCTTCTATCTTGTGTGATGGAGGAGACTATTGACAGCGAATTTCCAATGAAATTTCCAGCTCCTCTCCACTTCTCTCTTTCCTAACGAGACTCGTCATAGCAGTTAAACGAATGCGAATTATGTTCACCGGTTGGAGATTCCTTGTCGGAGATTTGTTCAAATTCTGCGTAGAGATGCAGATTTTACAGCGATTCGTCGAACACTGCTGGTTCGAGTTCTAAAGTAAAATTCGTATGATAATAAAGATGAAGGAGGACGAGGACTCAGGATAGTAGACGAGCAAATACAGCTTCCAGTGGTCCACTTGGAGTACTGCATCCTCGGGATCCTCTGGGCGCTCCTGCTCGAATGGCTTGCATTGCATCGATTCACAGAACAGGCTTCAATTCTTGCAGGATGTAGTTTTCGAACTCGATTCGCGAATATCGACAGAATCCCAGTTTTCCTCAACTTCTTCTAAAGTTTTGCCTATCAGGTCCGATCCGACCAATCGGTTCAGAGCGTAGAGTCGCGAGACCGCATACCTGAGGCCATTCTCTTCCACATCCTCGTAATTCCTTGAGCGATCCAGTCGTCCTTAAGCGACTGAGAGATCCGCCGTGTACGATTCCTTATAGGTCTGGCTGGATAGTCGATTTGAGGGAACTTCTAGGTTTCGTGTATCATTCTACTTTTTTTGTACCGACTGCAGCGAGATTTCTTGGAAGGAGAGTGACTTATGTGAAAATACGCTATAGATGAAATTTCTTTCGCAAGGAGATACTTTGTTGAGGAAATTGATTTCGAAATTTCTTTGGACTTCAATCTCCAGAAGAATCGAAGAATCACCCCCTTGTTTCAGATTCAATATCTTCTAGGATAGTTTCGTAACTCTTGCTCTACTTCTCAATTGCAGTCACTCAGATTCCGTCACAAATCTCATTCACACTGCCACTAGTCGTAAAGAAAATTCTTGGAACAAGCTAAATTGAAATTTCTGTTCGCAAAATTACTCTTCACTGAAGAGATAACTAAATCTCAATACCATCTACGATCTAAATATAATTTGCGACTGAAGCACAGTAAATGCAGGCTTCCTACCGCAAGTCGTCGCAAGACAATTTCCCAGCAGCAGCAGAAAATTAGTCTGCCTCCGTCCCAGACGCATACGCGTCGAAAGAACGCATCCTAGTGAATTCAGCCATTAACGCAGAAATTCGAGGGTCCCGTCGACGCGACGTCGGACGAATGCGCTAATCATCGCAATTTCGCGCCAGCCCGTTCGCGACACCTCGTCCGTCCTGCTGTGTCCTTTGTGCGGCTCGCACAAAAGTGTCTGGTGGTGGCTCTTTCCGTAACTAAAAGATGAACACACCGGGGCGAGAGAAGAGGAAGCGGCGAGCCAAGGCGAGGAAGTATTACGCTGTCGCGGGGCTACGCTTCCCCCTCGGCGTCGACGCCGCTGAAACTATTGCCGCGGCGTGCGCGTACTCCGCCAGGCGTCTCGACGCCGAACAATGTGTGTCGACGGAGCGTGCACACGTTTGTGCCTTCTTTCCCGTCTCTTAGCTCGAACCCTCTTTTTCAACGCGCCCCTTCCACCCCCGCAGCCACCACGTAGCCATGTTTCGTGGATGCTTCCGCTTCGCCTAGAGAAGATGTCTGTTTCGTAAATCAGCGAAGTTACTCCGAGTCGCGGAGAGCTCCGCAACGGCGTCCGGCGTCGTGACGCCCCCCCGAAGAAAGGGAAGAGAGGAGGCTGTGCACCGTCGGGAGTAGCCGAACACGGTTACTGCGTCCAAAGCGCCGCGAAACCGCAACCGCCGACGAAGCCAGTCGATCCTCCGGAGAAACGAGTTAATTCGTCGACCAACCAGGCGCGCGTTTATTGGAACTTGTTCGACGTTCTGCTTGTTCTAGAGTAATTTCGCGTACTTCGTTGTCTTCCTGCATTCTGTTTTGGGGCAATTTACGGGAAGACGTTTTGCGAGCCTGCTGGGAGAGAGGAAATGTAGGAGTGCTTCGGTGGCTGCGTGAAACATTGGATTGGAAAGGAGAAAGAATATCTTTGGTAAGATATTATTAACAGTTGTAATTCTGGTACCAATTTCGGTGGTGATCTGGATTAAGGCAGGAAATAGATAAAGTAATCGAGTTAGTGTGTTCAATTCTTGGGTGTTCTAATTAAGTTAAGTAGTAGGGGGATGAAGAAGGGAATTCATGGTTTCTATTTGCAGTTCTCTAATCCCTGATTGACTCAATTATATCGAGTGGCAGATATTCAAGATCTGCTTTAAAATAACTCCTTCCAATGTATCTCTAATACGTGAATTCACGACCATAAATTTTGAAACACCCTGTAGATACTAAATTAGAGCCAGAGAAAGAGTCACACATGTCTTTAACCTGATCGATCGTTACAGTATTCCAGCAGCCAAGAGATTCGATATTGCATTGTCGTGAAAACCGATTATCCCAACTTTACAATACTTTCTATAGCGTTTTCAGCGTTGGAATCACGGCGAAATGGCACAAGTATTGGCGGGTAGAAAAGGTATGCGGAATTTTGAATCACGGCGACGCAATTTACCGAAAGAAAAGGCAGCAGCAAAGAACCTCCCCTCGTAAATAGCTTCGAATAAATAAGTCAGCGAGGATCAAAGGCTTCGAAAGAATTCATGCGACCCTTGGCCCCGAGGAACGAGAAACGAACGCGGGCCACAAGAATCGCGAGGATTTAAGTGGAATGTGCCGCGCCATATTGTGGCAAGACTTTTCTTATCGCGCACTTCGATTCACCAGCGCATTGAGGGAACTCGGGGAGGGCTGGGTTGATAAAAAGGGACGGCAATTCACTTGCCATTTCAAAGTTCGCCGCGACTTCGAGTTACTCGAGGACGCTGTTCGTGCCTGTATACACGGTGTCCCGATAACCTCGTCGCGCCAAACTGTTCGTAAAAGCGTGCTCGACCTCGGCATTATGTTTCGAAAACTGTGACAGAAAGTTTGGAAAAGGGAGCAAAATCGAGCAGTACTGAGAGGAAGTTAAATGGTATCACTAATGAATTTACCGAGATCCTTTCAGTGAATCTGAATGGAGATTGAATATGAAAGAAAAAGTAATAAAAGGTACTAAAACTTTGTTACACTTGTGTTTATTAATTATTCTAAGTGTGTTTTCTAGAACTTACATCCGTCTCTGTCTTCCCGAGGGACGTGCTACGTTCACCCCTCCAAGAAGATGCAGAACTACCCTCTGTACGATAAACTTTCCTAAGAAAGTCACGCGGACGCTGCAGATATGTTTTCGTAGGGAACTTACCGTGAAGTTAGCTAAACATCCTGTAGTTCACCTGCCGCTTGACCTAATATTTCTTGCCTAAAGCGATGCAAGGAAAATCGCGCCACGGTGGCCCGTAAAGTCGCGTTTCCGAAGAATATTCGTAAACAACACTTTTTCCTAAGACGTGGCTGCATTTCGCACGTAACCAAAGTTCGATCGAGCCCGTAAACGCGGCAGATGATTCAGAGACTAGCTGCAGACCGATAAGAGAGATAACGGTCGCGTGGATTACTATTATCGCGGGAAATTAAGTTATAGGGGGATAACTAATTGTCTGAAACGTTGAATTAACGAGAAACGTGATTCTATTAGAGCTTTGAAGGGTATAGCAATGATGAAATAATACAGGGCGAAATAGTTACAGCAGGCAAGCGGTTCAATGGCGCTAATTTCTGATTAGTTCGCTGGTAATTGCGAAACGATAACGTTTGCCTAAGTGCCGTGAGAGGGGGTTGGGGCGACGCTTATCGAAATGAAAGCGCGAGGAACGACTCCGTTCTCGCATTGATGAGCTATTGTTTATATTCGCCGCTCGATTAAAACAGCTTTGTGTCGATTTAAAGTTACCCTGCTCTCCTGGATCGTTTATTCATGCTAATTGAATGGCTATCGTTCCTCAAGATTCCTTCAGTCATGAGAACTCGTAACTGGAACGCTAAGCGTTGCCAAGCGTTGCTCAATTCTTTGAGAAAAACAAAGGGGCGTGGAACAATTATACCAAGAGTTTGCGTTATATAATTACATATACAGAGAGATTCCAAATTGTATCCCTTCCTTAATCACTAAGAAGAAGCAAAAGATCGATAAAAAAACAGCCAAAATAATTGCCTCACAATTTTCCTACAAAAATCACTGTCTTATTACATCAATAAAAAGTAAACTTTACTGAGATCCTTCTAACTTTTATTATATTTGTTAAATAGAAACATTTCTCTACCAAGAGCCTCGAAACTTTGAATCACTTTATTACGTCCAATACAATCATAATGAATAAAATCCCCCCAACAAAGTCTTCTTCTTTCTCTCGAACTATAATTAAGCATTTCAATTACAGCAGATAATCGTGGACCAGAAAAAGGAGTGAACGAAATTACCCGACAATTTCCCAGCGCTCTTCCTTTCGCCCAGCTGGAGCTCCCGATCGCTCAGGGAATTATAAGCTGCTCGACGCTCGTGTGTCGAATATGAGCAACCTAATGGTCGGGCGCAGTTACTATAAAAATACTCCGGGGACACATTAATTGTTTTTAACAAATAGCTGGTAGCAGTGCACGGTGGGAACGACAGGGTTATCCCCGTAAAATCGGCAATTCGAATCTGATCGTTTCGTATTAATGGTTCGCGGCTAATTTATCGATCGCGTAAATATGCGCCAGCACCGATAGCAGCTTCGAGGCTCCGAGCGTGTATCGGAATCCTAAATTTCGACTACGTAGGCTTCCCTTCCAGCTCGTTGCCTAGCTTCTTTTCTAATTAAACCACTGCGCGGCTGATGATTGGGAGCCACACCAATGGCAGCCCATCAACGATCTCCCGTTAATGAATTCTCATTGATCAATGGCGCCCTCGTCACCCCTCGAGTAACCCCTCAATGCGATTGTTTGGTGTTGTCGAACAGACTCATGACGATATCGTTTCATATCGATCCGTGCAGGGTGAACGCTTCCCTAAGTACGTTGACTTTTTCCCGCGCGCCCTTTGTCGGGAAGATTTCCACCTGTTTACCTTGAACTCACTTAGTAAACAGGTAGCTGGCGGCGATGGCGATACATGTAGTTACCAGAAAGCGCCCTGCACGCGATTCCAAATCCCCTGGCCTCTAATTAATTCAATCACGCCGAAAAAGAGCTCGAGAAGCACGATTGGGGTCCAAACACTTTGCCTCATTTAAATAATCGCTAGTAGAGGGGTTTCGGACGAGGGGGATACGGAAAAAGGAACACTCGAGGCGAGGTTTTCTGGACATAGCTACCGTCGAGATACTTCTGACTAATTTCGAGTTTTTCAGTGTTTTCCCCCCCTAAGTAGCTCCTGCTTCTTTTCCGTGTCCTTTTTTCGACGACTCTGCCAAGGTGATTATGAAAGCCCAGCCAGGTTAAATTACTTTTGGTAACGTTAACTGCTAGCTTGATGCTACGATGAAGATAGCGCCTACGGGGTTTGTCGGCTATACGGGCAGGGTTTGCACACACCTGTCGAGTTTCCCACAATTTCGCCCGCTGCCCCGCTCGTTTACAGATATTTCTGTGGGGAGTTGGGGCGGACGATAGTTCGAAAAAAGGGGCTCCCTCTCTCGTCAAAAATCGTTGGAGGTCCATTTAATACGATTAGAGCACCCCTGCTATCATCACGGCCCGTTTGATTCGCCTTTTTGCCACGAGCCTCCTAATGTCTTCCATTCTTCTCGCCCCTCGTTCGTGCTTCACCCCTGTCTCGCTCTTTCCCTGCATCTTCATCCTCCATCGCCGTTTTTCCGCGTATCTGTCTCGCTTTTGTTTCACATCTGTCATGCTTCGCGCTAATGGTCAAACAACCCTTTGAGGGCGTCTCTTTTTCGGAACTCAACACTCCGGACGAACATCGCTGCACGCAACAATGCTGGTGCATTCTACGATTTTTTACCACTTTGTCCGTTTATGATCTCCACGGAACCCACGAGTGGAGAGTCAAATGTGAACGTGTGAATTCGCCATCCGTTCCACATTGAAGATTCTCAAGAAGTTCACTTTCATCCCCCATGAATTAATCACGATCCTTTCACCGACTCCCTTCTTGAATTCGCTCCTCTTTCGAGCGACTCCCCCGCAACCCCTGACTCGTTTTAATTGTTCGATCCAGATTTGGAGCCTAGATGACTGGGAGGGCACCGACACGATTTCGTTACATGCTCCCGATTCGCTGTTACAGACGCTGGCGCGTAGTCGAATCTGGCGGAACAGGATTAATTACGACGTAACACGGTTAATTACGCACGATTTCAAACTACGCGGGAGTAGTGTACAGGCTCGTTAATGAACGCAATAACGGTCGGCAGCGAAGGGAACGAAACGCGGGGAGGAAATCACGGGCGGAAGAAAAACGAGCGGCGAAACGGGAGGCTTGGACACGCTCCCTGTGCTTCTGCTCCCTTTCACGTTGACCCAATTTGACGCCGGTCCAAAGTTACGGGCACGAACAGATGCTTCTCTTTGGCCTGAGAACGCTTCAGCTACTCTGGCCAGCGAACTTTGTTTATTTATTTATGCATTCTAGCAGGACAAGGCTCTGCAGTACATACAGTGCACGTTCATATTAAAGGACGTACGATGTTGTACGCGTGTAATGCTTTCTGAAACTTCGGCGTTCTTTCCGCTTTATCTCTGCTGCCTTGCATTTCTTTTATAACATTGCGCTGCTACTTTTTGTCATTCTTTGTTCATACTCCTATTTCTGTTCTTTCTTTTCATGCGTATTTTTAGTGCACGTATTAATTTATGGATTAAATTGTCAAGGTGTTCTTGTTTTATTTTAACTCGGGAATAATTACAAAAATTAGTGGTATACTAATCTTTTATATGGGACAAATGGGACTTTGTTCTCAAGGGCTGAAGGAGTGGATATACCCTTAAATTGTCTAACTCTTTATTCAGATCTCGCTGCTACTATTTCTCCACTTTTATTTACACCTATTTATCTACCTTTTCCACAGATCCTCCACTGCAACGTTTCACTTGTTAACCAGTTCCGTCACTCAATTGAATCCTCAACGACACACAAGTGTAGATCTAGACACCAAACTCTGTTAATCTATTTTTAGCAATTTCGTGAAAGTGAACTTGAAGGTCGTCTACCAAAGTGGTTCACGTTGCTTGTAGCATTTCCCCCTTCTGCTTCACGATTGAACCGGGGAGTTTCAGTTACTGAGTGGTCCGTGTAATTAAAAGTAACAGAAGCTCGTAATTAAGGTGCATAATTAAGGCGGACACGAATGCTACGGTAGTCTTTGAAAGAGAAAAGCCGAGTTTCGGTGGGAATTTCGAACGAAGTGTGTTTTCACACTGTATCGCAGAAGTCTTCGTTTCCACCACCCAATTCCTTCATTAGCTGCTTCCGTCAGATTGAACGCGCACCCTTAACTTCGAGCGATTACTAAACCTGAATCGCGGGATTATCGAAGGGTAATCACATTGAGATCTATTAAGTTGACGAGCACCGCGAAAATGTAGAATCTCAGAACAGAAATTTAGCAGCTATAATACGCTAAGTGTTCGACAAATATTCAATTACTTAGAGAGCCTTGATAAAATCATTATTTTTCGCCAGGTTTCCGCAGCTCGAATCCTCTGGCCAGTCTAGTCAGTGGTATAAGAGGATGGTTAAAGCGAAGAGCAAAGATCAATTAAAAGGATCTTGCATCGTAGCCTGCCCCATCCTCCTTCCTCTCGTTCACTTTGTTCTCCCGCACGCGCGACTGGTAATTCAATTGGTTGAGCAAGAGGATGCCGCGTCGTGGCGCGAAATAATATGCGGTCGTCTGGCTGATCTTCGTAATTCCTTTGAAAGACTCTTCCCAACCGTTGCATAATACGGCTGGGAGAATTAGCCTGACAATCGAACAGCTGCTCGATTGGAATTAAACGAGACACGGATTCAATGAGGGAACAATAAATAGGACTAAGCCACAGGGGAATTACGAGAAATTTAAGTGGTCCCAGCGACTAACACAATTTGAAATTTTTTCTCAGTCAGGTTTCACCTTCTGCGGGATCCATCTGTTACAAGGATTAAAAGAACGAAGGCTGAAGTTCGTTTAATCGCGTTAATCGAGCATCGTTCATCTTCCGCTCCGAAAACAGCGATAAAGGGTGACAACATGTGACGAGGGAGCGCGTCGAGGACTCGATATCCCATAAATTTTCTACGACAATCGCAGTCAGATACCATGGACCACTCGCGTCGGCACGAGTCCTGTCCTGATTTTAATATACGCGTTCCTGAAGCACAAAAGCTTTCGCGGCACAATGCTGAGGAACGCTCGCTGGAAGGGAGCGAAATAGAAGTCTCGAAAGGGTTTTGAATTTTTGCACGGGTATACAATACGTCGCATTATTCGCGTAAAATACTGCCATCCTCGGAATCTGGATTATTTATTAATCGCGCGTCTCCTTGGATCCTTCCTGCAACTCTTGGCATAAAAATCTGTAGAACGTGAGTGCATTCAGCTGTGCGACGTGCTGGACGTATTCTACTATGCTGTAGCTATGCCATACAGCATTTTTGATCTCATTTCACGCGACGAAGAAGTTTATAGAAAAATTGTTACTTTTTACTAGTTTAATCGAATCCAATCGAATTTCCAATGTTCTGAAGTTTGCGTGCTGTCGAAGCAATGGAATGTTCCGAGCTTTTCAACTTATGAATAATTCATTTCATTTTTTTATTTTCTACGTTTTAGAGGAAATGTCAAAAGCCTCGTTGACTTCTCCCAAGCATTCTTTAACGCTCAGAACGTTCATCAACAGCGAATTCAGTAGCATCGTAAGAATAAGGGATTTTAGAGTCGCCTTGCCGCGCGTTAATCGAATAGCCCGCTTCTATCTAGTGTCCTCAGCTTTCCGTTTCAAATTAACACGTTATGTAATTCAATCTCGACCTCAGCTACGATTCAGTTTTTAATCCAGTTAAACAGCCGCGACTCGCCGTCGACGCCTTACGAAATATCAAGAAAATCAGATTTCAGTTTCCAGCGGGGACGTGACAGAATTATACAAGCCACGGCTTAACTGTGCGGCCGGTCGTGTTTCACTGCGTGTCGCGACTAACAAACCACCTTGCATTTAAAGTATAGGACACGGTGTCGTAAGAGGGTAACGTATGCGCATCCCCACAGGATCATTAATATAGCTGACGACAAGGGGAAGCTGGTTTGTCGAGACTGAAACGAGACTAGTAACTGATCTGCCAGTAAAGGTACATGAAATTAGGCAGATTTCAGCTCAGGACTTTTAACGTGGACTTTGGACTTTTAGTATAAGTTCTTTTTAGTATTATATATTCCTAAATAATATCAGTATATTAATTTAGTGATGAAAAATTCAATGCAATAATTTATGTCACTTGATCTTGTTTAGGAGTTGAAGATAGGTTTTCTTATGCTTTTGACACTTTCAAAATTATTCCCAGGAGATCCGAAACACTAAGTAGTAAGTATCGAATTAGTCCACAAATTGTCTTACTTACTAGTATTATACTTTGTTCTGAAATAAATATCGCGAAACGGTACAATAAGACGAAATAGCGCGTCACAAGGGGCTTCTGCTAATAGTCTTCAAAGGGTTCGCCATCAGTGTAGCACAATTTTCTCGATATACCGTAGGAGAAGCTGGCAGCGAGATAATAGAAATACGTCCCTTCGAGAGGCGCAATTCTTCTTCCTCGCGGTAGATTGAAACGACGTTTTCATTGGTTACGGGAGTGAGGAGATAAGTGATCCGACGGTGGACAAAGAGTAGAACAAGGCTTAGGTAGCTCGCTAGGTGGGTATCTTTTTCACCCTCGGCTTCATCAATTTCAAGCCTCGGGACACACTGTGTACGCTTCATATTTCCTTTCTTGCACGACCAGGAGCTCGTTCCTTGTCCCGTGGTAGCACTTTTCCACGGAGAAAATTAACGTCGCGCGAACACGTTCCAGACCAGTTAGAGAACTAACTCCATGAAGAGCAGGGCATCGCTCGCGACCAACAGGGACACGCGTGCTACGTTCGGCGCATTTGGGTCGTGGTCCTAGGCGCGATTCTGTCGGGCCTGACTTTCTGTGCAGGCGAGCTGATCGTCGCGATAAAGCCGATAAACATTCACGCGTCGCGTATTAATTTCTTTAAATACTGGCTCGTAAATCACTGGACTAGTTGCGGGAGAGGACTACCGTCGCTACTGACCCGCGACGAAGATCGAGAAGCGTGCTCGACACCGTTGGAGGAAAAATTGCACGCGTCATCCGTTCACGTTCTCGAGGATCATTCTTTGCGCGTGTTCTCGTCTGTCGAGGAGAGTTCTGCTTCGAGCAACGAATGGAAAAATACTGTAGTCATCTTACCGTGTAATTGGGGGACAAATATAGAGTCGTAGGACTGTGGTTTAATATAGAATACTAGGGTGAGATTTCTGGTTGAGTGGAATATAGCATTGATATGATATATAGAAGTCAGTGAGTGGAGAATATTTAATTAACATATAGGAATGAGAGTTTTTAAATTATCGGAGAAATATTGAATTTTTAATTAAAAGATCCGTATAAGTTTTGTTAAGAAGTAAAATGAGAGATTTATTATTCTTGATTAGGGAACGTGAATGAGTCTATAATAAACTTTTCTCAATGATTCTGCTCGTTTGAAATAAGGTTATAGCTATGATAATGCGGATAATGAGAGTACGAGTGGTATAGAGGTGTTTCAACGCGATTCAGTAGTACGAGTCAATCACTAGATATATGCCCTACCAGTCACAATAGAAATTACTCAGAAAATTGGAATGCTTTGAAGCTACTGAAGCATAATGCGACCTTTAACATGCACCTATGATATGTACACAGTGTTTTTGGCTTAATCACATAATGAGTTCATTAGGAATGCAACTGGTAGCGACACTGGCTGCTCGACATTAAAAATTCACTAAACTCGTGACGCCCTGTAGTTACTATGCAAGCGGCTAACCCGACTACTGAGACCCACCCTCGTATTAGACACGCTTATGACGAAGGAAAGTAAAAGCGGAATGAAATTTTAACAGAAGCAGAGTTACACTTACATGATTTCGAAAACGTGAGAACCTTGGAACAAAAGGATAGGACACGAGAGAACATTTCGTATGCTGCTTGCTTTTGATGTTCCTTTTGAAACTACTACACGTTTTCCCACGCTTGAGGAAACACTTGCGTGTATTCTGAAGACTAATTCGTGAATTCTTTGAAATGCTGCGAAGTGCAAGGGTATTCTGTATTCCATCCTCTATTTAAGTCTGAGGATGCGCTTTTTAATCAAATTAAACATTTAATGCATTTGTGCATTCAAATTTTCAAATCTTTGAACATTCGGGCGTAAAAATTTGAAAGCTCTTCTATTGCTTCATTAACCTCACACACAGTTTTTTTACTATCCAACTCCGCTAGTTTTTTATTTACCCCCATTTACATTCATCTTAATGAGTACCATGTAATTCACTAAACTCACTGTACCATTCCTGCCTACTAAACTCACATCGCCATTATTAATTGCAGAAACTGAAACCCCTCTAAGGTAAGACCAAATGAAAGGCGAGAGTTAAATATTTACGACAGAATCACAAGTAAAGAAGTTACTGTTCTTCTTTTCGCAAAGCTTCGAGAAGCGATGGACAGACGGTGAGCGAAAAAGGGTCGCGAGGGAAGAACGGAACGCAAACTCCTCTACAAAGTTTTGCACTTTCGAAATAGCTACTCGGTGTCCCGCAGGGTACTCCCTCGCCTCCGTTACCGTCTGTCAAGTCGGCGCAAGAGCATCCGCGATCTAAAACCCCTCCTCGCAGGGCACGTTCTCGCTGAGGGATCTACGACGGTACAATTCAGGTGAGACAATATCGCGATGCTCCCAGGGAAAACGAAACATATTACCGAGGACAATAATCGTTTGTTCACCTGCATTGTCCAATTTGGCTGTGAGTCCAGTGCTGTTTGAGCGAGGGCTAACGAATGGTGCAGGCTCTCCTACTCACGCTTCCGTCGTCAAGGAAACCTCGCGACGCTATGAAAGTGGACATGATATGTTAATGTCTCTGTTTATAAGAAAGCTCAAACATTAAAAGCGACATATGTGTTGGTGGAGCAACAGAATAATTAGAAGGAGAAGTAGAAGATTAAGGGGCCTACGCTGGACAACGCTGCTGTAAGTCCATGATCGAAAGAGCAACAAAAGGGACACGCCCTTATGAAAGAGAATCTATTTTTGAGAATTCTTTCCAGCGAGATCTGTTTGGTCGTTGTTTCGACAGCGACGATTTTTCCAAGCTTTTAGTATTCGAACCAAATTAAAAAGTCATTAAAACTGTGCCCAAACGAGCCGAGCTAATGAGATTGCGCAAACAGTAGGTGCAATTTTGCAGCGGATCAAAGGGCCACCGCCACAATCCAAACTTCCATCGTGCGTCTTTCCGCTTTTCGTGCAACCGCGTTATTAAAACTTCTCGTACGCTGCTTTCGTGTAACTGGGTTGATTCGCTTTTTTTCCTCTCGTGCCCTGGCCGAGCCGAAAACACTGCTATCGCTACGTTGGCGCCCGATCGAATTCTTTTCGCGGTTTCATTCTTGCGCCACGATGAAACCAAAAAAAAAAGGCTGGAAAGAGGAAAAAGGGACAGCGGCAGAGAGAATGAAAAATACAAACGAACGAGCCGTCGATTCGACCGACGTGACCCGCAACGAGCGCGTCGAGAGCGATGTGCAGTCGCGCGAAACTGCAGACTCGTGCCTAACTCTGGGAATATTCGATTTCTGCCAACGCGTGCGACTCTCTAACGCGCGATTCACTTGAATCGATCAGCCAGGCATGTCATGCCGACGATATACCCCGGTGCCATTGTCGAAATATCGATAGGGGAGAAAAACTGCGAGCGTGCAGCGTGTCGTTGTGGTTTGTAACAATATCGGGGGTGTATTCCCACTGTGAAAATAGTGACGTGGTTTCTGGCCTGGTCGCCTCTGTCCGATGAAAAAGGATCGAAGTCATGCGATTTTGTGGCGGCTGCGTGTGCCTGAATCTTGCGCAAAGGGGTGCTCTCCAGCGATCGAGCGACCACCGCTCTCCTGGAGTTCGCGGTTCAAAGGAATTAAAGTTAAGTGTCCGTTGTTGGAGCCGAACTTCCGCTCGTTGTCTACCCTCTCTGGCCTCTCGTTCCCCCGGGACCGCCCGCGGTTCCCGCGAAAGTGGAATTGAAAAACTTGTAGAAAACAGAGGGTCGCGTGTAAACAGGGTTATTATGTGAAAGAAATTAAATTTAAGCATCGAGCTTCCCTGCAACTCGGAATCGCTTATGAATGCGAAATTGAAGGGTCCCTGGGCGAGCAGGGGAGTTGTGCCGATGAGAGAAAAATTCCTTCTCGTTCGTGTAAACTCGTTTCCATCGGGATGAAGAAACCAGTGCAGGTTTCCTTTTAATCTGCCACGAGTTGCAGATACTTCTGCTACGAACAATGTGATATCTTTCGAGATCGGGCTCGAGGACCTTTGACGGTGGCTTCGTAACTTGTAATGTATCTTGGTTCGCGCTGCAGAGGTTATAACAAAGGGGGAATTTTTGGTTGATAGGGGACTCGGAATACTCTACTAATTTTGTTCGCTTTGAGGCGCCATTCCTTTTCTAATTAAGAGCATACCGTGCTCTATATAGTTGATCAAACTGTGTTAACCATGTTCCCATCAACGTAAATCATTTCTGCGAGCTGTTGGACTTTTACATATACTTCAACGAATGGCTGCACAATATCTACTCGATGTGTACAAACAGTACAAAATTGCATAATACTCGCAATGCAGTTTGTTATTATCGGCATTACGCGCGTGACGCAGCGTTTCGTGAAAATGTTGTAGCAGCTTTGTTATACAATCATAACACGCTGAAAGTGTATACGCTAATAAATAGACGTCGAAGAAGCTTTGCCCTCACATCCACGGACGGATTTATCTTCAAAATCGAATTACCGATAATCAAAAGGAACCTACAGACAAAAGAGATACGATGACGTTCGACTCACTATTATTTCGCGAACGTACGCTGGGCGTTTACCAAGCTCTATGCAGCCTCACGCTTTTGTTTCCGCGGAATTATGAAACGTTTTTGTACCGTTATGTTTCCATGCTTTTGTTTCGCTCTGTATTAACCGCTTACCAGGGGAACAGTATTTAAAAACCTGAATTCCAATCGCGGCGACACAATACCACAAATCCCTCATCGATCATCCTTCATCCCCTTTCGCTTTAAAAACTACCAGAGAAAAGAGCCTGAAATTTTCGCCCGTCGAAGGACCGTCAAACAATCGACTTCCTACCGATTTTCTCGGCTAAACTCCGTCGCTGCTGGGGATTTAATTAAGCGGAAACGCTTGCAATGGAGAAGGCTAGGGGCGGTCGGATCGTTCGAAAGCGACGGAGCGACCGCCTCTTCAGGAGAGGAGAGTCGCCGTGTCTGCTCTCGGCAAACAGTCTCGTGCGTCTAAAGATAAACACTGCCTTCGTCCAGCCTCGACTCGTCCGCCTAGTGTCGCTTAATTCTTACGCGCGTGTGCGAGCAGACGTTTTGCTTAATCGCGCCTACTCCCGTAGAACAAATCGCCTTGCTTGCGAGCAGAAGAGCAGAGACGAAGGAACAGAGATACTGTCTGCCAGGGGTGGTGGAAAAACGACGAGGAAGCGTGGGGGTGAAGGGTGAAACGCAGAAGCTTCGCGACAGGTTGCACGCTCTGCAATCAATTCGATTTTCCATTCCCATTTTCCAGCGAGACCCCATTTCTCCGCCGACCCGTCCACCCTTTTCTCGTCTCGTCAGAATTTCCGTAGGACCATCACAAGGGACGCCGAACCGCCATCCTGCGACACGTTTTGATTCCCTCGCCCTCTTGCGACCTGTATCTCGCGAGAGATTGCGAGCTGCCTGGGAATTCGATGGACGCTCGACTCTCTCCTTTGCCTCGACCCTTCCGTGTCCCTTTTCCTTATCGATTCCTTGAATCTCGACGAGACGTGCGCCTAGACGCTTTCTTAGCGAATGAAATGACCCGTGCTTGGAAGGTTTGCCAAAATAAGCAGTTGTGAGGGAAGAGGTGGGACTGGGCTATGAGTTTCTCGAAGAAGCGATTGGTTTATATTTTTATACTGAAGTGGTGAGGAAGGTTTTAAGCAGTGATGTTCAGTCTTGTGTTTGTATAACGAAACATCTAAGAAATTTTGAGTTTTACTTATAGGTACTATTAACTATCCAAAATGTCTACAAATATTTAACGAAGATGTCAAGAACTTCTATGTAACCAAGAAACGAATTCAATTTACTTGAAATCTATTGAAGCGATATTTACGAAGATTCAATGTTCCAAGCAAAGGGAAAAGGAAGTTGATATTACGGCGAATAAAGGCGCAACGTGGCCAGTCCCTCCCCACAAAAATACCTTCTTTGCAACCTCCCGGTTTTAAATTGCGAAGACAGCAACTCTGACGCAAATCGAGGCGGACATTCAAGGCATTTAAACCTCGTATAATTGAACATACCAGCCTACCAAGGACTCTGTTTCGAGCCAAGATTCCTCAAGCAATCTTAATTGCAGTTTTTCCACCACGCAACCACGATTGAAACTCCAGTATGCAAATGCAGAGTAGACGGCGCGGAGGGATTACGTCCGTTTCAATAAGACGGCCTGACGGGATCGCGGAAACGTCTTGGAGGCGAAAAAAGAATCGTCGTGGTGGGGCGTAGACCCGCTAAACGAACGGCACTCCGTCGATTGACTAGAAACTGATTTGCATTTAAATTATAGGAACGTCTACCTATACGAACGAGTTTTAATTTATCCGCGCCCTTAATTCCTCCCCAGAATCCGTTTTTCCCTTTGAATGTAATCTTATCGTCACAGTGAATTTGGCGCTCGCGACGTTCTTTAATATTCATGATTTATTGTCGCCAGACTTTTCAGATTTCCCATTACGGGAGTCCAGAAATATTTCCAAAGAAGGTCCTCCCGAAAAATCGGCTATTCTCTCTTGGAAACTATTTTTAAACTCCCACAGCTGATAAATTGAACACGAAAATCGAGCGATTCACGCGAGGAATCCATGGTCGATGGCTCCACACTCGCCTGGCAAAGACTTTCCGCGATTTCCCAAAACAGGTTGCTCGTGAAATGCCTTTTCCTAGCGACGACCAGAGGCAACGCCATTCGTGACAAATTCAGTTCGCGCAAATTGGCAGACATCGAAGCGACTAGATAAACTAATAACTGCATCGACGTTTCACCAGCGGAGCGTATTATTATCAGCCTCTTTGTACCCTTTTCTAGCTTTCGATACAGCCTGTGGACGATGGCTCGCGGAGACGTTCGCGTGGCTGTGAAAAATCGGGGAAAACGTGGACCGTGTCTGTGGCGGCGCAAAAGCCACAATATGAACCGAATGCAACGAAGTTACAGTCGGGGGAAAACGTGCCCGAGCCTCCGCGACTGCTGTGCAGGTGCAGCAATTGTGCATCACGCTCATGCACGAATGATGAAACTATATGGATGGAAACAAAAAAATCGTGGGAAATTGTAAGCTTTGCAACCAGCTAAAAAATTCAATGGACAAAGACTTTTTTTGAAATTGGTAGGGCCATATGTGTATGTGGTTCGTTTGACAATTATGTTTGAGTCACGATGTTCGATAACCTCGCATTTGCTGTGGACTTGATAGAATATATTTCAACATTCATAAATATGACAAACTCGAAATACGGTTATTTAACTTGCTTTTACCACAGGTGCTTTGCAACAGATTCAATATTTTATCCGAGCCTCAACTCTGTTCTGTGTTTTTTTATTATCGTTGGAGCTACTGCTTTTGACATGCTTGTTTTTATTTGATTTTCTAGGCTGGTGAATAACGATTGCACGCGAATAAGACTGACTGTGTATGATGCTTATGATAGGATAAAAGTTTTGAAATGTTTGTAAATGTCTATTATGTCTAAAATGTCAGAAACATTCTATTGAAAAATATAGACAAACCTGTTCTCCAACTTTGCAGAAGACTGTTGCCTTTGGGATCTTCAGAATCAGTAACAATTACACCAACTGATCGTTCACAGAGTGCATCTGAATGCCACTAAAAAGAATCACACGTGAATAAAGTTCACTGAATATCAGTAACTGTGTAATGAGTTCAAAGCACAATGAAGAAACCACTTCACTCGACGAAGAACGATGCAAACAAATTTATCACGCGACATGTCAATTCACGATGTGACCGAAACAAGGGACAAAACACGACTATCCCTTTGAATGGTTAGAGGGCACAGAAGCCGAGGCTCGATTCGCAGAGTGGGGTCAGGTCAAAGTACTGCAAAAACTCTTCGACGAGCACCACTTGGTCTTGAAGGTATAAACAGTGAGAGCTTGTTGTGTAACCTTTGAAAATTTCAAGAGTTTTTAACATATTTCATAATTTCATTCTCATGAAAACATACTTACATTATTGAAAATAAAAATGTCTTTTATTATTCATGATAACGGTAGTATTTCTCAAAGTAATCAAAAGTTAAGGTTCCTTTACTACTTTCCAAGGAAACATTGAAAGTCCAAGTAAACGGGATGATATCTTTATTCAAAGATTTACTTTTCAGAGACTGAATCACTCATTGTTAATACCAAGCTATAAGGAGTACATTCCTCAGAGAAAATAGGGGTCTGAACAAACACGGTGAGAAAAGAAATATGTACTATGTTTTTAAATCGGTAATGGATCGTTTCAGTGGCAGAACAATTTCATCTTCAGATGTATTTTTCAAGGAAACCAGAAGCAATAATAGGCGAGTCTTGAAAAGAGAAGCGCCAAGAAGAATCTCATATCTTAGTCGACGCTTCTACAATGTTACAATATTAACGTGGCAAGGAATCTCTTTAAATGTTCGCCGTGTCTCAAAAATTGAAGAAGAATGGCTGAACGCTTACATAAAGGTTGAATTACACGCGGCCCGATAAAAATGTCACCGCGATCAGATGGGGATCTCGGGGCGCACGATTTTTCTGCTAATTATAATCCAACCTGAAAGCAGTCGACCGTGCGTGCTCAGAAATCGCCGTCTATCTCTGTTGTGATTAACACATCAACGTAAGTCTGAAAACGTCCATCAACTTCTTCGTGATTGTAATTACACGCAGTTCGGGGTGTGTAAACTCGCAAGTGGGGAGTACAGTTGAAACAAGGGCATTTGGTCAGTTTACGATTTATGCTCGCCACTTAAGTACCCCAGTGTGCTACCCCTGCGATAATCTGCAACTGCATATACTCTATAACTCACGAAACTAAAAGAACTTAATTATTCAAAGCAGAAATAGTGTAAAGTGTGTAACATAGAATCTAGAAAAAAGCTTACAAAGACCCTTAGATTTTGTCTGAGGTATAGTTTCTCTGAAACTCTTTCGTTTATCGTCCCAGCGGAGTAGGTAACACGGCGTCAAAGAGTAATAGGCGTTTCTCGTGCTATAAGAGCAGAGTTTGACGCCAGATATCGAGTAAATTACCGTGATCAATCGCGACCCACTTTAATTGCCAGTAATTAATTGACTCGCACACGGGACACTTCCCGGTGAATCGATAGGGGCCGCGAATAGTTTGCTCTCTTCTAACGCCATTAGAACCTTCCCACTGGACAACGTCATTATATGAATCGATTAACAAACACATTTCTCCACGTGTTGCTTCCTCGTCGCACTAAGCGGGGGATATCATCGATGAAACCCTATTAAGCGAATACAATTTGCCCATTCAGTCGAGAGTACCCTATTGTAATCACAATATTACCCGAAATTGTTGTCCGTATCAAGTCTCAATAATTCCCAATGAATAGGTATGCACTATTAAACCCGAGAAACCTCGTCTCTAGGTCACATTATACAATACTTAAGAGAGTCATCCTTTCCCCGCGCTTCCCACGACAAATTCAACTGTAATTGTCCTGAGACGATTACTCCTCTCCTTTGAGGCAGCTGTAATGCCCCAGGATACGTCGCTATCAGTCAAATTTCAAAGACACCCCCGCTGAAGGGTGAGTCTCGCGTAACGAATCGCGGCTACGTTACGAAGCAATTTCTCGCGGGGAACGCTCCGCTTTTCCCGTGATCGCGCGAGATAGAAACAGACGCTGGTGGATAATGTATTCGCGCGGGAGGTGCGTGCACGCGAGCGAGCACACGCGACGACGCTTTTGTGCTCCGTCGCCGGAACAATGGACGGGAAAGCTCTCTTGATATCCGCGCCTCGTAGACCGCGAGATGACGGCAAAGAGGGGCTTTCCGTGGCATAAAGGACACCGCAGGGGCTGGTGCTCGGCAGGATCGCGACGTAAATCATCGTTATACGGGGCTAGCCTTCAAAAGCTCGCCGGTGAGCTCACAATTAGAAGGCGGCAACGGTGAATTTTGACGAGGCTCCCCTGTTTAATTCTTGGACCAGTCGACGGTGAATGCTAAGCGGCGATCCGCCCCGACGGAATCTTCAATTCTTGCGTATGTTAGAATTTGATGAGACCCGAGGTGAATCGGGGAGAAAGGTGGCAAGAGGTCTTCTTAAATAATTGATGAGGCAATGAAACTTGTCCATGAGATTGTGCGTGGAAGAGTTCCCCTTGAGGGAAAGGGTGTGGTAATTGTGATTAAGGGTGGGGACCGTGGGATCTTACGAATTGATAAATCGCGGTGGAGAATTCTATGAGGTAATTTTTACTGTGGTGGGAATGGAAAGGAGGAATCACAGGACAAAGAAGTCGAAAAAGGGAAAATAGAACTTTTCGGAGTACGAGGTTAAAGGAATTCTTATAGTCTGACCTCTGACTATGGTTACTGTGTAAGGACGCTCATAGTCTGACCAGTGACTTTATCTACTGAAACAGAGAACCACGGTTCTGGTGACATGGTCTGGTTACTGCCCTTATCTACTGTATAAGAGGAACACTTGCAGTCTGATTACTAAGTCCGTTTGTTACAAAAGAGAAATATGCTTTGTCTGACCAATGGCTGTGAAGACTACTGTGAAGTAGACGCGTTTTCTTTACTCTGTATTCTCTGTAAGTGTCTAGCTTGTACTGACTCTTTTACACAGGATTCCTCTGTATCTTATGAGACAGGAAACGAACAAGGTCTTCTCTTCAATAGATTTCAGGAGACAGAACTTCAGAAGGAAACTGTGAAAACTTGAAACAGAGCAAAATTAGGAAGAATTAGGAAAAGGCTGCTAAGTACTCGCGATGCTTTAATAATTCAGTCTCATAAACAATATCCACTGCTTTTTCGTTTTTGCAAACGATTAGCTCGGATGTAATTACATCTAATTACACTTTCAACCGTCTGACAAAAGCTAATCTGAAGCCATTAGTTAGGACACAGTTCGCTGCTTTTATGAAGCTAATGTAATTGCCTTAAAAGCAACCGACGCTCAGGAATGGTTTACAAGAATTCACTGTTTGACTTTCTAATTCATACAATATTCATTCGGCGGTAAGAAATTTCGAGCGCTGCGGATGGTGCGTCGGTCGAAAAAGAAACCGACGTTCTTCAACGCGAACACCATCGATATCGCGGGTGAATGTAACAAATGGCAACTGGGAACACGTAGTCACGATTCAAGATCGAAAGCAATTCGCGTTATTGCTTTTACTTCTATGATCATTTAGAATCCCCGACAGTAATTGTTGCGGTTCCCTTTAGAGGCAATAAATTAGTAACGGCGATTTTCAAACGCTGCAAATTAGACGCCGCAACTGTAACTTAATATCATCCCGGTTAATTGGACATTAAATTTCATTAGTTGGGAAATGGTTGCGCTTCGCCGAGAGAGAGATACGCGGACAGTGTTACGTTCTTCATTACTCCATGAACAAATTCGCTTCGTAGACAATTTGCTCATAATCCTGACCGAGATTGTAATCATAGAAAGATCATTTGGTTTGCAATTTCCGGTATGTTACAGGTCAGAATTTTAGGACACTGTTTCTTTTAAAGGACAATGTCTATCACAGACACTAAATAAAATATTCAATTTCGACATTCCAGAAAGTGCTCTGAATTATTCAAGGAAACAGTTATTTTTCGTCCACGTTGATTTACATTGGAGTTACACTAATACATGAAACATGCGATCAAGAATTCAAAGACATGTAAATTCTAAATAAACAAAAATTCGTAAAAGTTACTCAGTTTCACAGATAAATAATAAGTTAGTACCAGTCTATAAAGGAGTTCATTCTCCTCTTAGACATTGCCCCTAAAAATCTCACAACGCTCAAAATATCTCAAGACATACAGTGTTAAAACCCTGTTAATACACAACCCTCAAATTAACTGCACTTTACCCTTTGAACATCTAAACTAAAATACTCTTTATCACTCAGCATCACTATAAACATCCACTGTTACTAAGGACGTCCACGAATCGTCGAACTCATACAAATTCCAAAAGACAGTCGCAAGGGCCAGCAGAAAGTATAGATTGTGCGCGGAAATCTGTTTATGGCAAACCGACGATATAAACGTCGCTTGAAACTCCATGTCCCACGGAGTTCCGACTTATCGCAAAGGTTCTGCAAGGCAGGAGCAACGCTACCGAAGATTAGAGAACGTTCAGGGAGGAATGAGTAGCTCCGGTAATCCAAGCGAATTTACGTTCGTCCCAAGGAAGAACAACGATCGTGGGAGGAAGGCGCGCAGAGAGCAGGCTAGGTACTCGCGTGGAGGGATATAAAATCGATATTCATAGAGAAGCTCGGTGACAACGCACGGGACACTGGTTGATTTTCATTTCGTTTGCAGATCGAATGTCCCGAGCGAACGAAACGACCCTCGACGCGTACATTTTACGAGGACGGTTAACGTAATTCTTCGTTCGATCATTCGCCGCCCACCGTTTCGCCCCTCGACCATATCCAAGGCTGAGTTCTTGCCTCTTCTTGCCCCTAATTCCAGCCATCCGGCGAAAGCCAGCCGAACGAGCGGTTACGATGGCGGTAGCGCGTGGAAGTATTAAAATGTGGATTAAAATTTTAATCGAGTCGGTCGTAATCGGGGAGAGCGTCTAAATTAGAATATGACTGACCTGGGCGGCTGTTATCGCGTTACGCTCGTAATCGACGATAATGGGTTCAATTAGGTCGCGATTAGCGCGAACGACGACCACTCGCTGGCCGATGGTAGGACCATGTGTACGTACCTGGAACAGAAAAGAGCGAAACGATGGAATTAGACGGAATGTCCCAGAAAAAGGGATTATCTGACGTTGTCGGATGGTCGACGTTTGTTAAGCAACTATTTGATATCCAGGGAGAACGGGCGTCGGGAAACGAAATTGTCGGGCAAACGGTCGGAGCCGTGGCGCGGGGAGTATTTGAGAAACATGGAGCTGGGTAGAATAATATTATAGAAATGGGAACGTAGAATGTTTGAGAACATGGAAATAAGGGGGAGAACGCGGAATATTTCTGAGGCAGCCGAGTAATAGGACTGTAAAGTATATGCAGGACTGTGCGAGTATATTAGAAATATAGGAGAGGTCGGTAGCCGCGTAATAAACGGATACACAGAATATCTTTGGGGATCCACTTTGCACCATTGCGAGATAGGAAGTCCTCTCGCGTCGATTACACCGTACATTTATATCGATTATGGCACGCGGTAATCGGTACACCGTGAAACGAGAACAATAGACTGTCAGTTATTTTTCTCCTGATGCAATATTCATGCCCAGCTTTTGCAAAGTTGGACAAACTTTGGATGCTGAATATCGGATCAGGTGAAATCTGTTCGTGAACTTGATCGCTTGGGTTATCATCGTTACAAGCTTTGGCTCGTCTGAGTTTGAAGACTGATCG
The DNA here is from genome assembly GCF_051401765.1 of Calliopsis andreniformis. NCBI lineage: Eukaryota > Metazoa > Arthropoda > Insecta > Hymenoptera > Andrenidae > Calliopsis > Calliopsis andreniformis. Next base: position 18,554,577 of record NC_135067.1, on the reverse strand, counting down.
TGTGCTTCTGAGTGAAGCGAGAAACGATGATCAGTATTTTAGTAAAATATCTTTTCTTGAGTATTCCATGTTCTCTGTTTAACTAAATACCTACTGCTATTTCCAAGTTACGTCGACATTTAAAGCGTTATCTGTGTTCTTAGAATAAATAATAGGAAACAAGGTTAATTGTTCTAATTACCTATGTATTTGGCCACAAGAAGAAGTTTTAAATATTTACTTAAATATCTAGGGTATAATGGATAATCTACATATTTATAAATATTAAGATTGAAAGGATTACTTTATCCATTTAGAAACGTGAAGAGATTTGAGAATATTCCTTGGTGTCTTTAAATATACTAAGATATGAATGTCTGACTTCAATCTGAAGCTCAACCTTTTCAAGATATTTTAAATAACGTCGCGGCGTAAAGTTTCTTCAAGCTTTTCGAGAATGTTTGGTCAAAGACGGTGACCAAGTTCTAGACTCATCGAGGCTCTTTGAAAAGGGACAGAGGGACCTTAATCGTTGCCTCGTTTCTTCTCCGAGATGGTCGTAATGAGATGCAAGAGTAGGAGGAGTCCTTATGATTAATTCAGCGCATTATCGTCGAACTATTAGAAGAATAGATTTAAATAACGAAATAGTTCTGCGTACACGGTTCTCTACTTTCCTTCCCCTCTCAAGACGTAGCTCGAAATACGCTGGCAAATTGAGTTTGGCAGCGACGAATCAGGGCCTAATGCAAGCTCTTTGAAACGGCCGAGTTCTGCCTTGCAAATTACATTTTTAGGGCCCCCCCTTATTTACCCATTTCCCTCCCCATTTCCAGCCGTCGACAGTCCATCTGTATCGCGATTCCCTAATAAATAGATTTTCGTAGACAAGTAAAATAGGCGCTCTTCAATACCCACAGGCGTTAGATGGATTATTTGCGCAGCTAGGCGACGTGCATTTTTGAGGTGAGTGAACACAATCTGGAAGAAGCTGCGAGTTGGCTCGAATTTTCGATCGGTAAAGGAACGCGGGGGTTCGCGAGCGAAGAGTGGCTGCTGGAGGATTGCCAGGACCAACGGACCAAGGAACGGTCCAGATATTCGCACGCGATCCTTCTGCAGCGAGAGAGCGGAAAGAGCGAGGGAAAGGTTGGAAGAAGAAGAGCCTCCCTTCCTCTGTGCTCGACCCTTTCCGTTCGAACTGGGCTAAAGCTAGCGTGAACTCTTGGGTTCCTCTGTTCGCGAGGAGCCCAGCTTAAACTTGGATCGATGCTGGGAGCAATTGCACGGGAGTTTAAGCGGCGAGCCAGTCTTATCGGCAAGTGACTTTTGCCCGAGGAACGATACGGACCGAGGTCTTCGATCGAGTCGCGATAAGGGCTAGAGTAGTGGATTCCGTTGCGTCGGGCTGAACAGGAAAAAGGCGAGGCACTCCAGGATTGCACGTGCAAACGACGGATAATTCTGGTTAGGGTATACGCGAGGGCTGCACGTTCGAGGTTCGCTTAATAATGTCGTCGACCTGAAATTTCTTGCTCGGCGTAACCCGATGGTTATGGTTCAAAAGGGGCGATGTTCTACCTTGCTTAGTTCAGCCTGTCTTTAACCCCTGGAACCTTGTTTTGCGTTAAGTTTCATTACAAGCTCCTTTTGGTTGCGCGAGGAACGGTTTTGCGTCTTTGGAGCTTGTGAACCGAAAGAGATAGAAATTCAGTTGAGAAGGTTGCGAATTAGGTTTAGATATTTTGTGTTCTGAACTTCGAGGCTTTGGGTTCTGCCTTCAGTAGTGAAATAGTCGATATAGATGGCTCTGATCTCTAAGACCTAGAGACTAAAAAGGCATCCAGAATTAGATGAAAGTTGAGGGTCAGTAACTGTAAGTCTGAATAAAAGGGACTGTGTATAATTGAAACTTGGTCAGTGAAGTTCCCATTGTACTATAAGAATGAAAATGAGTAACTGATACAGGCAAATCTAATCTGTCTTGTGTAACTTTCTTCTATGTGGGTATTAAGGTAGGAACAGAGGAGTTTTTCCCAAAAATACTGCCCTCGATGGAATCTCCCATCGAGATACCGAGAAGAATAATTCCTTTCATATCTCAATGTAAGCCATTGATCGTAAATCGAGGGGAAACGTCGTGACGTGGAGCGAGAGCGGTAAGAACGCGGTGGCGTGCACCGAGGAAAGTTTTCGAATCGTGGTCGAAAAAACATCTGCTCCCATTCGACTCCATTACGCGCGACGTTTTCTCGGAAACTCCGAAGCAAATATCGCGATTCTTTTCGAATTTCCAAAGTGGCGCTTCCAATCGAGATTTCGATAACTGCATTGGTACAGCCACTGTTTCGCCCTTCGCTTTTCTTCGTTTATTTACACGGAACTTGGATCGTATATTCTTACGTCTCGTTCGATTCGAGCTATTGAGACCTGACAAATACACGCAGAAAGGAGGGGAGAGAAACGATTTGCAAACCCCCTTTACTAGAACCGTTCCTTTAAGAAGAGCTTCTGCTTTTATACAAACACAAAGTGCATTAGTCCTGTTATATGGAACGTTTGAGGCAAGAGCATTATGGAACGTCGACGCACAGTTGCATTATTTCACCTGCATTTATTATTTCTTCGCTTTTTCTTTTACTCACTGTCCCGCTTCTTTTCTATTGCTCCTGCTTCTCGAGATCCGCTTACCACCCCTATCTCCTGGGACGCTTTAACTTCAATGAAAGAACGAATACTTTAACCAGCATACTCCAGACCCTCCTGCAAGTCTATTGACTAATTAACGTGAATTTAGAACCTGTGAGAGGTCAAAGGGGGAAGGTGGATAAGGATAAGCGCGAGAATTAGTGGTGCTACGTGAAAAGATCGCCGTAGAAAAATTTCTTTAGCGCGGAAGGAACTTCAAAGACTTTCGAGCGTGTCGTTAATTGGCTGTCGAAGTATTCGCCAGGAACAGCTTTTGTGGGAATTGAATTATCGTGTCATGGGGAAAACGCGAGGGGTGACAGGTAAAAGTGGATAATAAATGGCACGTCCGATACAAACGAGAAGAAAATTTATTGGATCGGAATTCAAGGAAAGTTAAACGCATTAATAAATTGATAGATGCTTCGACTGGCTTCTATTGTGTCGGTACACAGAGATCGTGAAGGGTAATTGAATTAGGAACGGACTTGGAACTTGACTGTTACAAAGATTGGAAATCGACAAGAGTGAAATGCACTGAGAATTGCTATTTGATTGAGAATTAAAACAGCTTCGCTTGATTAACAGACTGTACCGTGACTTCTAAGACAACACCTAAGAATAATGAAAATGATAACTCACGAGCTACAGAGAACTGTGAATTAACTTCATGAAAGCTAAATAAATTTTCGAATTGCAATCGTAAGCTATGGCTTTCCACTAGCTGAAAACATTACGCTCCCAAGGTAATTTCCATTGCACTAACCTTCATGAACAATTTCCAGATCATTCTAGCAGTTCTCACATTTGTAATTAATCGATGCAAATTTTCTCCCAGAAACAGGGTTCTTGTTTCACTGGAGAATACCAGCGCACATCCTTCGTGTCTCATATTCCCCGACTCGCGGCGCGTCCGCAGGCACGAAAGAGCATCACGCAGAACGTCGAGTATATTATGCCCGTCGAGGCGATTATTCGCTTGATGGATGTCAATTAAACACGGAAACGTGGCCAGCATTCCGTGCTCGATCAGCGTCGAACAATTTCACCTGGACATTTTTTCCCTCTGTTCCCCAGCACCGAGCGCGGGTGAATTATGTCGACGATCTCAGCGGTAATAGCAGCGTCCCTTTTATCGTGTATCATTAGCCCCCTCTCGATCGCGTTAAATAAATTACGAACGACACGTGTCCTGCACAGGTGCCCGCGTTTTTCCTCGATTATACATACACACGTTGAATGATTCAAAGCAATGAAATAGCGCAACCTGGACGGTCGAAGAATCGATGAATTCACGGTGGACACGTTCGACTTTCGCGACCGCAGAGTTAATAGGAGCATCGGAAAATGTAGCACCCGTCATAGCAGTGATTCTTCGTGCGGAATGAACACTAATGTCGGAAAATTACGGGGCGAACAGAGCGGGAAGGTATTAAGGGAGCCATAAAAAATACCACGAAACCCGTGCTCGGGATTTTTTATCTCAGTCCGTGGTCCCCGAGATGTAGAATGAAAGAAGTACAAGGCGAATGGGGTGGTAGAGGCTAGGGGTAGCCAGATATTCCGAGTTAATCATACTCTTTTATTACAGTAATTTGGGGACCTAATTATTATATGGAAATTTCCTTTTTCCCGCGTTGGTCTTTCATACAATTTTTCTTTTAGAAGTTCCGAACTACCCCGGGGGCAATTTACTCGCACCCCCTCCCGTCCACAGCTTATTCGTCTCCCTTCCGCCGACGCTTCGAGCCTCGTCACGAGCATAGGATCGGCCCCGTCTCTCTGTCCTTTTATGTCGAATGCTTTAAAAGTTCGCCATCGCTGGAACTTTTGTCTCCTGCCTGCGAAATTAACCCTTCCTTCACTTGTTCCTTCGCGTCCAACGACTGCAACCCCACCTGGGCCAAACATTAACACGATGGTCATTTACTTTGTTATCGCGATAAGGTCGTCGGTGGTCGGCGTAATTATATTTTTTAAACTGTATCGCCGACCCTTCGTGAAACTTGGACACTTTCGCTGAGCGGTTTATCGCCGATCCTCGCCACTGTTGGGGATTTTTGCTGCCTGCGTGCCGACCGAGCTGCGAACATTTTTTGAAGTTTGCTCGTCGACAGTTTTGCTTTCAGTGATTACTCGTGGGAGCTTTGAAGGGATGCTGCGATTATGTGTTTTAATGAGTGACGTGGAGGTATAATTACTCGCAGATTTTTTTATACAGAGTCGCAGTTATGTGATATAATGGTGGTGGAAGGTGAATACAATAATGATTCTAGTGTACGAAAAATAATAGAATTAGTTATAAGAAGAGTTCTTTTCAAATTAAAATTTAGTGATAAGTTGGTTAATGGAGATTCTACTGGATTTTATTTTTTAATCGAATCTTATGTATTAAGTCTGCACACAGAAGTTTCTTTTCCTTATTGGAGCTTGAGAATTGTAGCAGAGACAATTTATGTTTTAAAGCTGCAATTTCAGAGTATCTTAGACATGGAGAAGAAAAATACGGTTTCATCGAAATCGAAACACCGAGAGAGGAAACGATAGATCGTAGAGCGAGTGGAGAACGCGTTTCGTGGTTGAGATTGAACGGGGCCAGACTGTTTTTTCACGGAGAAGTAATTTGATAATGGAAAAGGTAAGTCTCACGCTCCTCCTCCACAGGCCGCTTCCTTCAAGCAAGATTTGCTTTCGGCTTTTTAAGAAATTATATGCTCTCCAGAAGCGGTCGATGTTACCGCGAGGCTGCCCCTTCTCCACGCTTTCATTTACAGTACCCTTCAAAGAGGTTTCATTTGCCCTGTCTCGAGTGCTCCCTCCTCGGAAAGGCGCCTCGTAACCACAGTGACCGTCTTACGTCTCAAAAATTATAAACTAATCCTGCACTGGCTACTTGAAAAGGACGTCATCTCGCGGGGGACATTTATTTTGTCGCGGGACCCGATTACGTTCGAGTCGTGCAATTTATTCGTAGGAAGCTCGGTTTTTCCACTGGCTCGTTCCCGCGAATGGGAAAACGTAAGAAGGTCATTTCGAAATAATTAAGGAGTCGTGGTAAAATCTCGTTGAAAAACAATCTTCGCCCGGAAGCGTTCCATCCTCATTACACGTGGCTCTCTTACCGCGTGAATGCGTTTGCGGCTTAATAAAAGTAAGTAAAACGAACTAGGTTATAGAAAAATGCGCACCTGTCATCCAGCTTCTACTCTTCTATATTTTCTCAGGTGAAAAGCGCCTACTTGTGGCTCGCAAAGGTGTGCCAGAAAATCATTGCACAGATAGAGATACGTGTGCTTACGAGTGCCTCTGAAAAGGAAGCGATCGGTGTCAAAGGGTAACAAGAACGAGAGCAGAGCGCAGACGTGTTGAACCACTAGTGTAGAACCGTTTTGACAGATTGCTGTATAAACTGCCAGGGAAAATCCCTTTCACATTTAAATGGAACAAGTAGAAGGCAAAATAATAGAATGCGCGAAGCCACACTTGGAGGAAGCTCCTTCACAGTGTGAATGTTATTTACTTCGTTGGAGATGCCACAGAATGAACTTCACGTGAATGAAGATGTGCTTCAAGATGCACATTTGGAACCGTGCCTGACTCAAATGTTTTTCTGGACAGTTCGATAGAGATAATCATCAGCATAAAATAAAAAGTGGTTTCTTCTTCCTTTTAAGAGAACGCAGTCTCTAAATTAACTTCTACAAGTATATAGGAATAAATATGGTTCCTTGGAGAATAATTAATATAGTTCTGGAGGAATTATGAAACTCGAAGTTGATCGTTAAATTTCCAAGAGGGACAGCCTCCTGTCGCGCAGCATCCTCGACTCCTCCTAGTCGAGAAGCATAATTGGATTCGAAATCAAATGCGATGTCAGCTGGAGACGACGAGCGATGTGACGTGAAGCTAGAATTTCCCCATTGCTGCTATGGTAAACCGAAACGGTGCGTATCGCTCGGCAGCCTAAGCTCCAACGTGGAACAATCGCGTAAACGAGCCCTGAACGTCTGCGAATCGCTTCCACACTTCACAAATTAATTATCTCGGCTTCAGTTTTTTTTCTACGATCCAATCTATCTTCCCGTTGATAATTGACTGTACCAAATTTGAATTTCCGCAATGTTATAAAAACTGGAAGCTTTCACCTGGAATTTTATGCACGTCGAGGCGCTCCGTGGAGTCTCAAGCTCCAAGAGTAATTAAAATTTCTTGGTCACAGACGCCCCGGGAATTAATTGCTAGCGGTGGATCGAGGGAACCGCGGACGATGAAATAATCTATCCACTTTACAGCAGAGAATGCTTGAAAAATTCCCCCTGCCTTCCCTCAGGGGAACGGACACATCATCGATCCTCGACATCATCCCACGATTACTCGTCATTCAGTTCGAGCTGGGGCCGAGTCGAGCGTATAACGAGCCGCCCGTTAATAGTCGGACGATCGTAAACCAATTAACGAAGTCGGTGTCCGAGGGCACGGAATCGGGGCCGCCGCTGTAAGGATAATGGCATCGAAGCGGTAGGAAAAAAAGGAAGGCGAGCTTCCGGCGAGAAGAGCAAGAAGAGTAGAATGGGGGAGGGAGGAGGGTAAGAAGCAGAAAGAAACGTGGTATGAATTGTAGCGAGTGGGAGGACATCGAAAAGAAAAGAAGCTCGAAAGAAGATAATACAAGAGGATATAGGGAGAGCAGCGGAAAAGAAGCGACGGCGGTACCGGAAACGGCAAGAAAAGAGGGCAGAAAATGAGCAGCGAGGTGGGCACCGAGGGAGAACAGGGGGCGAGTCCTGGGTCACGAAGGATTCTACCTGGTATCGCTCGGAGGACGAGATTTGCAACAGAGTGCAGCGGTTCGGTTGACGTGATGCGTTGCATTATTCATTTCTGGCCACGTAACGCGCGGTGTCTCCCTTCGCAACCCTGCTGTGCAGCACCGCCTCGTCTGCCAGAGGTTTTGGTGCCGATCGGTTTCGATACCGCGAAGCCAACCCTTCAACGTCCGTCCCAACCCTCCGGTTGGTCAGTTGTCAGCTGCAATTAGTCCTCCCTGGACGACGGCGCAAGTTGTCGTATCCTAGTTAGGATCCTAAATGCACAGTGACTGCTGGAAGTCTGAGTAATTCGAGGTGGTAGAAGACGGGGGAAGTAGCTCTTCAAACCTATCCTATTACAGAGAATAATACACGAGGAAGGCGGAGGAACGCGAAAAGGTTCGAGGTAAAAGGGTAACATTTCTCCACGCGCCTTGACATTTCCCCAGAAACTCGGTCGTTCCAGATTTCACGTAATATCCAGCGATCTCCGTGTACAGGTATCTCTCTTTCGTCAACCACCGAGCTCGATGTTTTGATGAAACCACGGCTCGACAAAGGGGGGACTTTCATTTCCTTTGTGTGCGCAGAGTCACGCCACGCCCACGCACAGAGGTTGGGCCGTGATGACGGTCGCATCTCCCTGTTTTCGCGCGAGCTAATTGCAAATCGGCTATCGATCTAGGGCCACGCCGAGGATTCGCATTCATTTGACAGGGACGGCCTCGGTGGTATCGGTTGACACTGATCGACCGACTGAAAATTCACGCGTGTCCTCTGCCGATCACCGAGATTGCGTGGGTGGCGGCGCGCACGGAACGGTTGGCATCCGGTGGTCTGACCCCTGTCCTCTTTGCGAATGCACGTCATCGGCGGAATCACCGCGAAACAGAGTCGATGACTCTCGTTTCCTTTGTGCGCAGAAAGTCACCGCCACGCCTTCCCCTCTGTGTGCCGCCACGCACGATGAAAGAGGCGTTTCGCGTGCTCGCGGCGAACGCTGATACGACCATCAGTCTGCCAGCTTCTGTTATACCCGATACCACCAGGGACCAAAGTTGTTTGCGCTGCGGCGATCCACCTGACCGATTTAAACGATGTCAGCGTGAGTGATATGGTTTGTTTGCAGACTGTAACAAAGTGCGGTGGTTACTCATGAATTGTAAAAGGATTCGTGATGGGCCGCTAGCTGGATGAAGGATTTCGTTCAACCATCAGGCCTGGGGTTTGAAAAAATGATCGAAAGCTCGATCAAGTTTTCTGGTTTCCGAACAGCTGTCTTTATTAAGTAACGCGAAGAGCGGAAGAAGGGGTCATGGTACGAGCGGGCTTTTAATTGTAGTGGCGCAGACATTGCATGCGTCTTGGTCGTAATATGGAGCCTTAATGCAGACTAATCGTTGTTCCGCTGAAACCGTGGCGGTAATTACAAAAACGATGCAAAAAGGCTTCCGGCAGTTTCGTGAGTGACGCATCCTACCGTTCAAGCCCACGCCTTTCTTTCATGCAATTATTCATGGGTATTTAAGTTTCAATGCGTTAGAAAATTTAGCTAATAGGTTAATGAGTAAATTCGCTAATTCTTTTTTTTAACCACAAACTTATTTCTTCATTATCTTCGTTTATATATGTACTCTCTGAAAGCTCAGATTCTTGTGATTACTTTGATATATAAATTATAACTTGTTTAATTCTAAGAAATTAGATCGCGAATTCATTTGCCAACCTAATATAAACGCAATGGAAAAATATGCTCGGGTCGTCACTGCAGTTTGCAACTTGGTATCTAGAAACTAGTATCACAAACAAGCAATCACAACTTGCGTTACTTTACCCAGTTAACCGACAATGTCCGCCTTTGATGAGCCACAATTCGAACCGTTTCTAGCTATAAATTTTCTATGCGGAGCCCAGCTACCGCACAATTGTATGGCCAATTCGCAGCTGGCCGAAAGGTCGTGCAGTGTTGGTTGCATCGAAATGGAACACGCGTGTCAATGAGAAAGCCCTCGGTGCTCGTAGCATCATCCAATTCAGCCGGTTTCCACGCTGCAACGAGGGGCCCGTAAACTTGCATCGGTTGCAGATAGATACAGGGATCGCTGAACCCAGTCAAATTTGCATCGAAATTTTCAAGAGCCGTATTTTCTTTCCTCTCGATTCCTTCCACTTCACCGATTCCCTGCCTCCGAAGAACCAAGACTCGACGACGCTCCAACGAGACCTCGAAGCCTGCTAACTACTCCTCCTCCGTCTCGCCAGCGAATTTCCCGTCACCCGAGGGACCAATTTCGAACCACAGACAGTAGAAGAATGTCCAATTAAAAGACTTCTGAAAAAGTTCCACTTTAGCTCCCGAACGAAATTCAAACGAACCGGTCGGCAGAGACTCGCCGCTACTTTCAGCTGGACAGCGATTTTAATGGACTTTTAAGCACTTGAAACGGTCACCGAGGACGTCAGTCGGGATACCGTTTCGTTGATAATAAAATTCGCGACGTCAGACGTCAACGAAATGGCGGGGTAACGTCCACCTCGCTCGCCGACAGTCGAATAGAAATTAATTCGCTCGAAGGAGCAGTTTACGCCGGATCCTATGCTGAATAAGAAGGAAATCCAACTAGGGAGTTTGCCCGAGTTCTGCGCTCGACTTTGCTGGCCAGCGCGACGTCTTCGCAGAAGTCGCTTCATTATTCCTGCTCGACGAGAAACGGAGCTGTGGTGAGACGTTCGCTGATAGTGGTTATCTGCTATTAAAATTCGCCACTGTTCCACTGAATTAGTATACTCTGATTCGTCAGTGAAGAAGACTGGTGACGAGACGAGTAGTACAGAGTCTGCTTCTTTGCTCATACACTTTGACGATAGGGTGTGAAACATTTTCTGGACTATTCCAAGTTTAATCCTTTGCTATTGTTACCGTTCAACGTAATCATATTCAATGTTAACGACGACGGGTCGCGTATCGTTTACGAGGCTGTACTTGTTCATGAATATTTAGCACCGAGAGTGCCAGAGGCGGACGGAGTCGGATGTCTACGGTAAACCGGCAAAGAGCGCGTAAATAATGGATCATCGGGAAAGCCCGAGAAAGGAACTTTGCTTCATATTTCACGGAGGCTCGTAGCCACCGCGCACTTTCACTCGCGCGTACGTACAGGAGAAAAGGATCGTTTAAGAATGGACAGTTTGGTTACCGCTTGGAGGAGAAAGACTGTTGCGAAACACTTGGAAGATTGTAAAGGAATAAGTAATGCATTATTTGGTATATGGGAGAGGATTGGTAAGCGATAGGGAGCGGGTGTAATCGTGAAAAAATATAAAGAGTCTCCACTCGACAGGGTTCAACTCGGTTTATCAAAGCGTGTGCAGTGAAGAGGTCTCCACGCCGTTGATTGTCCTCAGTTTGCATTTCGCAAACGCAGCAAACTGAGTACTACCACTTGACTGGGGGCGTTTTGCGAGTAGTCTCATGTGTAAGCTGAGTAGAGTTTAGAAAAGTGGAAACCTTTTGCACGACATTTTCCTGAGAATACCTTTTTCCAATGACTGCCAAAATATCGCTTCTACTTTTCTCTTTAACTCGTTTCTTCTCCTATTCTTCATTTCAACCTTTCTCAGTCTTCCCTACTTTCTTCTACTTCCTCAATTTCCCTCTACCTTCTTTACTACCTATATCATCCAGGATAACTGTAGAAAGATCAAAGAAGAGAGACAGAACTGAACAAGGATAAGAAAGATGAGAGAACTGAGAAGATGAAAAAAGAAAAGAAGAAAATGAGGTCAGAAGCCTTTTGCAGAATGGGTCAAGGATCAGTGGGACAATTTCTTTTACAGGAGCAAAAAGGGACAGTGGGTCAGGAGGGAGGTACCTTGTCCCGTGGAGTGCTCACCCAAGGGACCCCAGGTGTCCAGGGAGATCCGTCTCCAGTGAAGCCAGAGAAGGCTTTGAAGAACTGACACTCGCGGGGTTGTATTTATACCTCTCCTAGAGAGCAAGGTAATGACGTCAGTTTAATGGATTGGTTGATTAAACCAGCAAAATTAAGCTACCGAAGAATATTTCATGGAAGATCGATATAGCAATGATAATTTTAGCCGCACATGCTTATTATCCTTGAATATCGGAATTTATATTAATTTACCCAATTTTGAATATTTAATTATCTCATTAACTTTAATATTATAAAATGAATTCTAAACTGTCTCTTGCTGCAATTATTCCAATACAGCAGCACGCATAACAAAAGCTATTATACATTAATTTTACACTAACATTTGTTTAAACGTCCACACCAAAGCAAACGGCAATTTGTGTTTGTTGATACTGATGTGGACGCTGTTCACAAGCTATATCTGACAGTATGGAGCAGAGGTAAGGAGTATCTTTATATTCTCGATGTCTCCCGAAACGATCAATTTTGTGCTACACTGTCTTAAGAGAAGCACTCAATCCGAGGCGAAATTGTGGTCACGCAAATAAAATTATGCCAAGCGAGCGTCAGGAGTCTCACTGAGGGGTCGTAAAATTCGCGAACGAAAACGGTCCTGAGCTATTGGAGATGAGTGAATCTTTAAAAGCACGATATTCGGGCAAAGTTTTATGGACCAACCTATACCGGACGCAAGTGATTTGCATACGAGGCAACCGAGATTCTCGCCGAAATCCAGTATCGCAACATAGGAACATCACGACTCCTCTTTTATCCAATATCCTCCGTTCTATAATATCAATTTCGAATCACTATATTATCAATAATTCTAAGGATCCATTTCCTACTACTTCTAAACTAGCTCCTATATTTTTCAAAGCTTTCATTTCCAACTCCACAGATATTCAAAGCAACAAGTCTCAATATTAAACCGCTTAACTGCGCAACCACAGTCCAAGCATCAAGCTAAAGATCCCTATGGAAAGCTTCTAAAGAGATTCAGCACGATAGTGGAAATCCTGGCTCTTCGAAATCGTTTCGACTCTCCTCAAATTCGGCCAGAGCATCGCGCAATCGACGTATTATCGCGAGATAGCAAGGCGCAACCGCATTTCCACAGCGCATGAGGGTACGAGGCAAAGTGGTTGAGCGTTGCATGTTCGTTGAAAGACGGAGCGGAAACATTACAGTATAATACCGAAAATTTAACGTAGGACCGCGAAGGAGCGTGCGGTTTAGCGGCTTATTTGAGGAAAGTCGCTATTTTTCAGCGCGCGATTCATTATCTCGGTAACCGAAGCCCTTTCCGGCCTGGCAGTGCAGCCGCATTTATATCGTAGCATGCTCGCCTCTCACATGTTAAATCGCTCCTTTTATTCAACCGGCCAGCACGTGAGTCGTCGTAGTTTGTCTACGTGAAATCGAGCGGCCGAGCGGAATCCAGGCCGAGGCTGCCCCACGGTAAGACGATTACTCGACTAATCGCGCTTTACTTTCAACGATCGTGCTCTTGATACGGCCTGACCGACGTATTTTCGCTGGATGATAAAAGAACAAAAGACATCAAGCTCTCTTCACATAGAAGGAATCGTGCATGGCTTGAATACTCGTGGTGAACACAAAATAATAGTCTGATACGCGACCCAAAAGGACATTTTGATGTTTAGAGAGCCTTCCTGAGGTTCGAGAAGAGGGTTCTAATTCTGTTTTAAAAATCAGCACCCTTAACTAAAGATTAAATTATTATTTCGCCACGTCCTGTAAAAATATTTCAGTCAGCTTTTGAAATAGGGACAATGGAGCTGTTTTAAATCAAAATAAACCAGATTCGTGCATGAGGTCTTAATTGAATTTAAAAACACGGCAGGAATTAATAAATATTAATACGTAATAGTTTCCAGCTCTCTCTTTGATCATGCATCTCTCAATCTGTTTCCAAGTGCTCATCGACCTATTTCCATATCTTCCCCATAGAGACGGCAGGATATGAAACAAACCCTGGCCAAACAGTCGAATTTCAAGCAGTATTATTGAAGAGAGAACGGAAATCGCTAGCTCGAAGGTACTTCTTGCCACTCGCCCCGAAATTCCTACGTCCCTTCAGAAGAACTCCAAACTCATCGTTCGTCGCGTTAAATCTCCGTCCCCAGGTTCCCAGATTCTCATCGGTCGCGGAATCGAAACTAAATTACACGGTGGCGTGGCGCCGGTGACGCGTAATGGGCATAGTTCAGAAAATAATGATTCCGGCGGTACGTGCGCGTTCGCTGGTATAAATTACAAGGGAAGTTCAGAAATTAGCCTGAAGCCGCGGCGCAAACCGATGACTTATTACACCATCTGGCCTAGGGAAGTTGCGTGGTCGAACGGGAGTAACAGGTGAACGTCGATCAAGCCGGCTAATGACGTACATGAGCGCTCGTTCTCGCGAGCGTCTGGGAAACGGCTGGATTAGTTTGTTTGCAGCGTCACGTTGGACGTAAAGTAAGGCGGGCACGATCCGGTGCCCGTCGGGCATTTGTACGTCGCGTCTCTGCTTCTGGGACGGTAGTTAATTGCTGATCGATTGGAATAAATTGCCGCTGGCTGGTTAATGCCTCAATTAAAAGGGGCAGCGGCGCTGCCGGCGGTAAAGGGCGCAGAGGAGGCGGACAGGAAAAAGAAGCGAGATCCTGGGGCCGTTCTCTATCGACTTTCCGGCGCACGTGACGGCGAGTCGGTCTCCCTCGCGCTTCCATCGGTTCTTCCTCGCAACACCGTTCGATTACTCGGAGAATCAACTTCCGTCGGGCATTTATTTCTTATTCGTATGGTCTAACGCTCCAGCCATTAATCCACCTTCCGTTCTCGTTCCTCTGTTTCCCATTTGCATGTATCGCCTGCCCTGAGACCAATAGCCCCCACATTCCCTGGCTGATCATCCGATTTTCTCGCTGGTTGTTCTCGGCGAACTCTCGCGACCCTTTTAATTTCGCGTTCTCATTGCCACGTCGATAGAGCGAAAATAGGGATGGTAACTGGGCTATGTTACATCTTCGATCTCGCGACCCCTATCGCAATTTGATAGTTTCCTTTCGGGATGCTCTCCACGAAGGTTCGTGCTGTTATGCTAGGATCGAACCTGGACCATGCTGGAAAGCGATACCGCTGGGCAATCGCGCGAGATTTGCATAGGGCGGTTGTTAAATATCGCGACAGGGGAAAAAATCGTGGATAACTGGATTTCCTCGGTCAGCTTGAATATTCTCGAGCGGTTCCCTCGAGCGAGAAGCGAAACTGGGCCTGGTCCTCGCGCTAACGAAACGGAGAAAGATTCGACGGCCTCGATACGCGCTCGGTGTCGTGATATCGCGAACACGCCCTATGCATATAGAATAGAGAGGAGGAGAGAGAGAGAGGCAGGTCAGGTAATTGGTTTTCCTGGAAAAAGAGTTTCATACAACTAGTGTAAGCAGAATAGGAGTGGAATACTTGTAACGACCCCCTGACACGAAACTCACTGTGAAAGAGTTCGCTATGATGTTGGTTTTAGATCATTCCTTGATCTTCGGAGTACAGAGTGCTGATCTAGGAGTTTAACGTCTTTGGAAACTTCTCGAGCAGTAACGAGATTTTCACTGGAAAATGCTCTTGCTCGGTTCGAGAGGCGATAATATGCTCCATTTTCAAGACGTTAAGGAAATTCGCGCTAAAGGCACTTACTTCTGTACACGGATACAGGTGGAGTTTGAGTTGTCGAGAGGTTTCTGCGGTTTATGTTTACTTTGCCCAGTGGTGAGTGCTTGGCCATCGATTGGCTGCTCGTAGGATAAGAATATAAGTGGATTCGAATGTTTATTCGAGCTGTAACGTCGAGGGGGTAATATCCCTCAGAGGAGAGAATAATTCAAGCCAGTTTCCGAAAGTGTTCTTCTGGAGCTGACTTAAGAAGAAAAAAGAGCGATGACTTGACGTAAAAATATATTTTAATTCAATAAATAACAGTAGCAGATGTAGTCACGTTCTTTTAATATGTATTTAGGGATTCGCAAAGTCCATTACAAGAGTGTATGTAATTAAAATTTAAAAGACATTCTGTCTGTTCCATTAGAATTAAGTACACTAGATCCGAGTAAAATATGGAACACAGAGATGGAACAAACTAAAATAGAAATGCATCACAGTGGGTTTCACAGTTGACTATGTATTCTGAATACTTTACATGGTCAAATCCATGAGTTACTGTATTACTAATAAAGCCATCCATAAATCTTCGATCAGTCGAAACCATCCTGCCACGATTCAAGCATTCCAAATACAATCCCAAACTACTGCCTGCAGCAGTCTCACACAGTCCCCCAACTACTACACTCCAGATGTCTGAAAGCTCTGGTGGCATCCCATTCCGTATTCGAAGATGATTTATTCGCAAAGTAATTTCCCCGTCCCGCTCGCGCTAGATCAGCCAGGGGTTTTATAAGTTGGACGGTGCCGCATTCGCTCGTCCAAGGATTCACAAACCTTAACAATCTTCAATTCTCGTGAAAGGGTGCAACGCGACCGAAACATGGCCTCCTGACAGAGACAACTGGGAGAGATTCGCCGACATAGAGATACAGAATTCCACTCGCTGCCATTCTAGCAAGTACAAAACGCGGAACCACTAGCCCGTTCCCTGGATGCAATAATGCGAAAATCGAGACACGCGGAAGACGGTTTTGGCTGAGTTCCAGACGAACAACGCCGAACGACGTGTCCCAGGGATGCGCCTCGGCGAAATATTCAAGATCCCTTATACGCCATTCCAGTTTATCGCGAGTCCTGTCGTTTAAATTACACACGCAACTATTCAGCGCGAGCGGCACAGGGAAACGCGATTAGAAGCAGGGCAATCGTCACGGGACGAGCTCTAAGTGATCAAGCAAGAGGGAAAGTGGCGCGGCGCTTGATACAGTCGACGCCGTTATTGTTCGTCTCAGCTCAATAAGCAAGATGAAAGTCTGAGCAGCTTCATTCTCACTGAACCTGAAGTTTATTCGAGCGCGAGCGTGCAGACGACAGTTATACAGTCAAAACGGGATTCTCGGCTAGCGCCCGCTTTACCTAGACTGGAAATTCCGTCTGGCTTCGGTGCTTTCTACCCGTGATTCCATTTTCTTCGTTCTACCAACGGACGCGCGAATTCTGCCCGCACCGTCGCGTTTGTGTGTGCGTTTCGGTTACACCGTGTTTGTTCACCGACTCCAGAGACCACGTTTACGTAGTAGCGTACTGACTAGCTTAAGGCGAGTGCTGCATGTAATGGTTGCTGAATTGTAAAAGAATCGAGTTGCACGGGAATAATTTATCCACTGAAGATGGAATAAACGATTCTTCGCGAAGCCATTGCGGAAAAAAGATGTGGAGAAGAAAATTGGAAGAATTTTTAGGACTATTTTAAGATCCAACAATAATAAGGAAGAAAGAATAATTCTAGTTACTGAGAATTTACATATTATAAAATAACAGAGGGTAAGTACTGATTTAACTATCAAGAGGTATAACAGGTTCCATTGATTTGAAGAATCCTGTACCCATAAGAATAGGCGTCCTCGTTCCATACGTATCCTGGAATCTATCGTCACGCTAGCAGTAACATCCCTCCTAGGGTTGAATTCAATTGTTCTCAGGGGATCTGACGGCAGAGCACATTCATGAACTTGAATTTACTAACACTAGAAAACATCCAGTAAAGATTCGACACTCAATGCATTCTTGAATGCCGTGCTTTTTGTAGCAGTTTATGATCTCTTATTAAATTTGAAAATTTGAAGACATTTGACATTTAAAAATTCAAAAATTTAAAAGTTTGAAAATTTAAAAATTTGAAAATTTGAAAATTCAAAAATTTGAAAATTTGAAAATTCAAAAATTCAAAAATTTGAAAATTCAAAAATTTGAAAATTCAAAATTGTTGATCCTATCTCAGTATACTAGGGGTTAAAGCTTAATGCAGAGTGCTGGCGCCCTAGAAAGTTCGTCCCCTTACCAACATACCCCTAGCACTCTTGTCCCTCCAGGGGCTCTGAAGTTCAGCAGTTTTTTGAAGTTCCTCGAGGCGAAAGATGTATCTTAGGAGTTCCATCTCGCGCCTACTTGCACGATATCGGGCTCGAAACAGGAAATTTACAAGTACCTTCACCGATCTTTACGGTCTGTGGCTGGAAATTCTCGCGCGGCTCAAATTACCGGAACTCGATAGCCGCAATCCTGTGGCCTCAGGATTTGTTGCGATTACCAGCAACTGTGATGCAACGTGCTCCATGTTTCCTTTTCGTCGAATGTTAGGACATTTGGATGACACTTTCAGGACACGTGGTTACGAATAGATCAACAAATATCTAGTGCAAAGTTATGAGAGTGATAGGGTGCAGCTACGTTGAACTCAGTCGAAGCACAATACTCAGGTAATTCGAGCTGCGATTAGATCTGAGATTCGTTGAAACTAAACCCCTCCCCAAAGGAAAGAAAAAGGGGATGAAAAGAGGGAACGAGTCGTCGGCTCTTGGAGCTGACAATAACGCTCGGAAGACAGCTAGTGAAGTAATCTCGAGAAAGAGAAATTTTATTTGCTCCGTCGGAAGTGTCTCTCCCTTTTGGCTTTATCCATTTCCGACGCCCAAGTCACCTGATCGACCTACTTGCTCGAGTACGTTTTATTATTCGCCCTGCACAAGGTACAAGCGCGACAGATTGTGCTTGGGAAGATATAGGTTGCTTCATATGGACATTGCATCGATCTGTCATGCGATTTTTTTCAATTTTTGAATCTTCCCATCGGAATGGTGCCCGCATCGAAAAAGTTATAAATGAACCTGGTTCAATTTTATCCTGTCGCTAAAACGCTAGCCATTTCGGCGACCTATTCGGTTGTCATGTCGAATACAGTTCTCGCTCCATGAAATAGACAGTTTCAACGATCCAAGTTTACGTCAATGGGTTATCGTTATTCCGATGGCAAATAAATCGACAGTGGATCCTAGAAGGCAGAATCGACGAAACTATCTTTCAACAAATATTATTGCTTCGAAATCCCCGAGATGTAACAAGAAACCGAACAGAGAAAATCACAGCTTCCAAAAGCAGAGAAACACAATTGAGAAAGGAAACTAAATGTTTTGACAGAGTCGAAAATCCCTTTCGTGAAACCATATCTCCACCGCTCACGAGACATCTGGTCTGCCTCTGTACGCGGCAGTAGATTAAGTCAACGATAAGTCAGACCATACAGTATACTACACGCTACGCCCAAAAGTTTCGTATAATTTTCTGAATTTATAGAATTAGTATTACCTTATTAAACACTTGGAATAATAGTAAACAATTGTATCAATCAAGTCCTAACTTTGAGACAGGGATACTTTTCCGTGTGCACTACTACTTCGATGAAAATTATTTAGCAAGTAGTTCCAAACTTTCAATCGATAGCGTACGTCTAAGTCGTGCACTTTCGTTACAGCCACGGTGCAATTCCCATTCACAAGCCCCTTCCCCCAACGGGGTTGTGAATCGCGTCAAGCACGAAGTTCTTCGACTATGACCGCGAAAGACGCGGAGGGTGAGGATAGAAAGTAGAAGGGGAGTAGAAAGGCTTTTCTGGCAAGACACAAAGAGACATTTTATTTGTCCCACCGCGGAAGGACGCGATCCTTCTTTCCTCGTCGCGGTGCTCGTTCCATCGGTACCTTTTCCAACCGCTTTGCTCTCTTTCCCTCCGACCGCGTCCCACTTACTCCGCGACGGACGCGCAGGATTCTCCTTCGTCGCTTTATGCCTCCGTTTACAGCGTCGAGATTCCTTCCCTTCCGGAATGCCTCGGGGATATTCCTCGCCGAGTTTTTCATTTGCTCTAATTATATACCTCGCGAGTCTCGCCCCACGGAGAAAAAGAGCACGTCGAAGGGAACGGTTACTTACACACACCTACTGTCCACAGTTCACCACTGTTCCAGCCTGCCACTGCAGTTTCGGAATCCTTCTTTTCCACGTTTCAGTATCGGCTCGCGAACGAGGCGTTGCCTTTTGACAAAGTGCTCCCCTTTATGGAGAAGCTTCCTTTTCAGGACTTCTCGAAGGGTGGCTTTCTTTATGTCCCCGGACGGGGGTAGCGTGCGGACGATTTGTTTAAGTTTTCGAAACTTCGTTCGAACATGGACAGCTTTTATAGCTCTCCGAGTATTCAAGGACCATACAGGGTGAGTTACGAGGAACAGAACACTTGAGGGTTTCTGTTTGAAGGGTAGCTTAACTTAGATTTAGAGATTTAGAAACTTTCAAGTGTTCAAATATTCGAACATTCAAGCAAAACAATGTCGAATACTTCAATTTTGTAAATACTTGTTTAAACTTTCAAATACTGAAACATTTCACTTTTTAAATATTGAAGTATGTTGAAATATTCAAATATTTAAAATTTCAGATTGACAAATCCTTTAAAAGAATAAATCGACAGAGTACCTTGATTAATATCTCCTAGACTATGAATCATCAGCTCCCAAAACTGATACTGGTTAAATAAAATTAACCCCTGATCCCTCGGCATTCCTGACCCACTTTTCCCTCTCCAAAAATAGGTTATTCCATCGGCCCGACCACAGAGGAATCCCTCATTTCGAATAGATTGAGACGAATTTACAGAAACAGTATCGGAGTCACGTTCAAGATGCAAAGATCGTCCCCATGTCTGCAGGTGGTCGTTATTCGCGGAATAATCGCGGCTCGTTAGACAGCACCGAGATTTCGCGGTGGTTCTTTCCCCCATCCCTTTCCTCGCTTTTGTTCCGCGTTCCAGCGAGCTCGGCCGCCGTCTGTCTCTACTGCTCTCTACTCCCGTGCTCCTTGCATATTCTGTCATGCATATGAATGAAATGATTTCGCCTACGAGTCGAAAAAAGCGGCGTGGCGCGCCGTTAAACGACTCCCCTCGGTTATTCATGGCCCTGGTTGCTGCATGCCAGATTCTGATGCAACATGATAATTCACGTCAGGCCCTGTGCTCCGTGCGTCCGCTACAAGATACCGAGAAGAATGAATTCTATCAACGTCCCACTCTTTCTCTCACGCTGAACGCCTCCCCAATCACCGACGCTCGGTGTGCTACTGTGTCAAAGGGAACGAACGATTCTGGGGTCGTTTAACGAGCCCTCAATGGTCGGGGGATTGGAAATGAGAAGCCAGAGGGCTTGATAGGGTGGTTGCCATCAAACAGTATAGTAGCATTAGCACTAACACCGAGGCACTAACGTAAAAATTGATTTCAGGAAGGAAAATTCTGACTTTCGAAATTTGTCTCTATCCCTCGGGGAAAGATCGATCAAGATCGAAGATACGTTCAGCATACAGAAAGATTCTAGGTCAGAGGAAACGAAACGAAGATTGACAAATATCCTCAAAGTTGTAGAAGTGTCCGGTAAACGTTCCATTGCAGAAGGCCGATCGAAAAGTCAGCTCCAGGAACGAGCTGTGAGCCACAAAGTGGGTAGATTTTCCTGCGATCTGTCACGATCGCTGCTTGACAGGAAATTACAACAGCTGCATATTTCTGGTGGCCTTCCAACAAGTGAACTCCCGCAAATAGAAGAACTCTGGGGAACTTCGTTACGGTGACATTCCGAGCCATCGAATTCGATATTCCCGCGAAGTCTCGCACCTTTATCAAACTCTCAATCACGAGCGCGTTTCTCGAGGGGTGGGCGTGATTTACGAGCGACGCGCATCGATACCGTCGTTCCGCTTGATTTAATGGAATTCTCATCGTCGCGGGGGCCGAAAAAAAAAAAAAAGAAGGAGCGGCGACGAGACCGAGCAGGAAAGAGAGATCGAATTTCAAACCGCGACGATATACGGTGCTACGTAGCAACGATGCTCCGTTTTTCTCCCCATTGTCGTGCCACCGTCGCTGTCACTGTTGGGAGCCGTAAACGCTGAAACAAAGTGCAACGAATCGGGGTCGCGCGCACGCGGTGCAGTAAAAACCGATAAATAGGGGGATGAGTCGCTGCGACTTTCGACGGGATTAACGACGCTACCGAGACACCTTCTAACAGAGACCTCCACCTGCGCTTTTTCCTCTGGACCAAAAATTCGAGTCGATCTCCGAGGGTACTATTTGTGTTCCCTTCGGCGATAAAACGAAATCAGTCGAACCCTCGTGCCTCGAAGGTTCCTCGTCAGCAGGCTCAAGCACACGCGTGCCCAATGGTCGTGGACAAAAGGCGAAAACATTTATTCGATTTCGACGTTACCCCACGCGAGAGTCTGGCCTTTTGAAGATTAACGAGACCGGCCTAGGAGCCCCTTCCATATTCAATCGAACTCCTTTCTTCCCTGCCATCGTTCGCGTCCTAAGACCACATTCGAACTCGAGCCATTTCCCTGGAAAACGTGGTTATCTTCGTCGGCTCTCGCGCCTCGAAGGGGAACTTATTTGGTGAAATAAAGAGGGGGTGAAAACGGGGATCGTTATCGAGCCTTCAAGTTATTCACTTTCTTTTCAGCACCCTCTATTCCTCTCCCTATTCCTTTCGCTGAGCTTTTCGCTTCGTTAAGAGAAGCGAGTTTCGAGGATCGACGAACGTGAACTAAGTACTTTCGGCTGTTGTCGTATGGGGGACAACATTTATTTTGGGGAACGGGAAAGTTCGAAGTGCAGGACGTGTCGGGAAAAAGAAACAGAACTTCATGTAATCTCGTGTCTCATTCGATCGTGTTTCGAGGCCGTGGCAGTCGCTGTGTTTCGGTAATACTTTTTGATCAACCCTGACATCTTGATAGCGATTGATCGATTGAACAGGCGAGAAAGCCTATGACAAGATAGCAATCATTCTCGAGCGTTCTCTCTGGAAATTGATGAATACTTCCTGGGTACGCGGAAGTGTCTGTAACTTGGAAACGAAACTAAACGGGATATGCTGTTATTCAAACTCTTATTGTCTTTCTTCTTTGAGGACACTGAAGTAGAGTGTCCCAAAATCCACTTGTTTCTCTGGAGCAATAAAATTTGCAACTTTAAACTCTCTCGATGATTAGATGATGACGTCCGATTGAAACATAAATGAGATTTAATCAACAGAATTATAGTTATACTATGAAACGATTTGACGAGTCACGATCTTCCATGAAAACATAATACCAGGAGGATCGTAGTGAATTATCGCTGATATTTATGAAAGGAGATTATATATTCACTGATCGCTTTCTTTCTTCGTGACTGTATTATTTCAGCCTTGAAGTTCACGAAATGAACGTCAAGTATTGCTCTGCAAAAGCGTTTACGATTCGAAGCGTTTCATAGGGCTGAATATCAAACTTTCAGACTGGCTCATCGTCGTCAAGGGAAATAAGGATGGATAGAAATTAAGGGGTGGTCCTTCGAGCGAAAACTGAAAACAAGAACACAGTGCCGACGAGGAGCGTTTGACGCGCAAAATCTTCAAAGTCGAGAAATCGTTTCTGCTTCGCGCAACCGCGTCCCAGCGAATCTGATTTAACTTCAGGAAAGTCTGCTTGAAAAGTCACAGGAGACCGCTCCGTACTGTAACTCTTTGAGAAGACCTTTGCGTGGACCAAGTGATTGTCCAACTAATCGAAAGGAGACATAGTATGAAGAAAACTCTCAAAACGTGTCTCAGAAAGAATTAGATTTACCATGAACGCGTCCCTCGATGGAAAAGACAAACTAAACGAGCGAGCACTTTCGCGAAGTTCGAAAAGAAATCAAGAAGAACGACAGTTACTGACGAAAAGTTCGCCCCAGCACTGCTACCAGAAACATTCATTTTAATGCTTGATATGACGCGGATATTGGTTACCACTGAAGCACTACGTGGCTGGAATATCAGAGTTATCACGTGGCACATGGAATGTACAATATAAAAGACGAACACTGTTACGGTATTCGAAGTTGGAACTGCGTGAACACGAAGTATGTGCTGGGTTAGTCTTCGGGGATCGAAGTATGAACTAGGGAGCGATTAGTCTCCTCAGCGCGAGTCTTCTTCAGTTCCTGCTCAATCCTCTCACATGTGGGTGAACAGTTTCCATTAGTTCTGAGGTATGTATACTGTTACACTGTGGATGCATTTCATGCCGTGTACATCGGTGTACCCACAACGAGAAGATTATTGCCATGTACTTCTTTGACTGTGCAGAATGTAAGACAACACTCTAAGTAAATTTTGAAACAGAGTTAATGAAACATTCGTACCAATTTCTGCGTTCACCTATTTACTAGAAAACCCATTATCACCTTTCCTGACGACACAACTCGTTTCACTGCAGATACACTCCCAAAATGACAATTTATCTAGTCTTCTCCTCTTGAACGAGTTAATGGACCACTCGACGAGAGTATGTATTTATTTACGCGGGACCAGTCTCTTAATCGCTCACGAAACTGCCGTTTGTTTCCAGGCGACATGGACGAAAGAGGGAATCTCGAGCAAAGTATTAAATTTATTTTTTCCGAGGTAGTTCTCCCCAGCCGCGGGGGAAACTTCTTATTCAAATCGAGTCGCGGATCGTGCATTGAATGCAAATGACCGCGACATAACGCGCGATAGGGGGGTTCGGTTTCCCTTTTTCTCTCCTCTTCTTCATGGGAATACACGCGCACGCCAAACTTCAGGCCAAAAGTTACGCGGGGGAAGTTTTAACGAGAACTCCCGCGATTCCGGCGCCTATGGGACGCTGTGAAAAGTTAGCTTTTGACGCGGCGGCAGGTTGCACGTGACGAATTCAAATCAGCCGTAAATACTTAGAGCAAACACGACGACGAGCAAGGGAAGCTCGGCTGTAAAATGAAGCATTAGAAGGACCGCGGATAACGAGGCAGTTAGACAGGACCATCCCTTTCTAGCCCTTTTGCTGGCTCCTTTGTCGCCGCTACGAACTTTGCTGTGGCCAACTTTCCGTAAACTCGACAACTTTTGCGGCGAACCGGTTCAATGAACGCAAATTGCAGCGACAAGGCGAGATGGATGAAAGAGTGGCCATTACGAGTCGTTTCTGTCAAACGAATCGGCTAATTTTTCCTCCGTTTAATGTTTGCATTACGCTGCAGTTCGGGGTTAAGCTTTCTGCGACGTTAAATTCGTTTTATAGTCTTGCCCGTGTTATATTTTCAATTTGCCACTTCAGATGTTATATTTTTCGTACCCATAATGCAGCGCAATTCTTTTAGCGAAGACAAGGCTTCGCTAATCATACAATTTGCATTTCAATGAACATTGCTAAGCGCTGGAAGTCAAAAGTTTTCGCTTAATCGAAGTTCTGCTGTATTTTGAAGAGAAAAGCATTTCAAGAAAATTGCGCAAATAATTCCAAACTTCTCTACTTCCGTAATACCATTAAATTAGTTTTAATATACATACTTAAAATCTCTAGCCCACTCTACTTTGTAAGTTGAAAGTACGCAAAAATCCATAAACATGTCCGACTGATCCAAGTAGTAGCAAACTGTCGCTATCCAGCCCAAAGGCATACCATTCCGCGCTTAGAGGGTGCGTTACAACGATTCTTCGTTTCCACCTTCCAAAGCGTGTAGACGCGCGAATTGCTGCGGTCCCGCGGCAACGTTGCACAGCCAGTGGCTAAAAGCGAGGCGAGCGCAGCGAGGAAAGTTCTCGTCATTTTTAACAATGCGACGAACAGAAGAAACGCATTCGAACTTGAGCGTCTCTGCCCGCGATTCCCATTCTGCTGGCGGAAGGAGGATTTTTCGCGCGAGGACTTCACGGGCGCAGAGCGATCGTGGGATGTAATTCAGGTTCGGTGGCTAAACGACAGTCGGGCAGAATCTCGGTGCGCGTGTTCGCGCGCGGAGCCGAACTTCTGATCATCGATACGGCGTGGGCGAAGTTGCCTCGGCATTAGGGCGGAAATTTGGCCCCCAGTGGGTCGCAAGTTTATCCAATATCGTCGAAGCAGCGAGGGATCGAAGTTGCCCGGAGAGCTCGGTTACCGCGTGGTTGAACCATACTTTATGACGACTCGAGAATTGCCTTCGTTAGCTGCGAACTTACTCCTTCGACGTCCCTCTTTAGGATAATAAGACTCGCAAAATTCTCCGCGGCACACGGCACACGCGCGTCGCTCCGCCTAGAATAATACGCGGGGCCCGTTCACTCTCGAATGTTCCCCGTTTTACGACGCGTTTTATGTCCGCACGGAACGCCTGGAAAATACGATGCGTTTCCCCCCGACGAGGATCGATTCGGCCTTAATTGGAAGTTCGTTAACGTTCGTCGAATACGTCCGCGGCGGTTTAAACGAATTCGGAGAGTTATGGATAGCCAAGGTTAAAACGCAAATACACCTGACCCCTTTGGCTTGCTGGAACCACGCCAACCGGGCTGGGGTTAATTTTTAATTCACCCTCTACGCCTGGCCCGTAACCGGACAATCCAGGTGGGGCGGGAAAAGTCACGGGGTTCATTTTGATTGGACATAATTACGGTCACGGGGCACCGATTTCGGTGTTTTTGTGGACAAACTGTGGACTATCTGTTACATAAACACGCGGTTTTTGGCTTGTTTGAACTGTTGCGTAGCTTTCAGGATTTATTGACTATTCGCGCATTCCTCACCCCTCAATTTAATATTGATTTTATATAGATAGAAAAGTAATCGCTTTCTTCAATTAACTTGAAATGAGAATGAATTTTCAGTGTCTCAATCGCCAAGCAATTATTTCTTATTGCAATCTCGTGGATAAAAAGGATAAAAATTGTCATCTTTCACCAATTTGTTAAGTTTAAATTTTGCCTGTTATCAGAAAAGGGTCTCCCACTCACCTTGCACTATGAGTTTGATGACAGCCTCCGGAGTGCTGCGACCATTGACTAAACAAGTGTACTCGGCGGTGTCGTCGGCGGTGCAGGGATGAAACTGGAGGGCGTAATCTTTCGACGAGAGCGAGACCCTGCTCTGATGGAACCAAACGGTGGTGATGCTGCTGCTGTACTCGAGCAACTGTCTCCCGTCGGCCCGCCACTCGAGCATCAGTATCAGCGAGTCCTCCGTCACTCCGGGGCAATTCAGTGTCACGTTCTTGCCAGCCTCGACCACCATCTCCCCCACCATGGAATCTGGAAAGAGAGAGATCGTACGTCGTTACATTCGTCACGTCGTGGCCGTTATCGCGCGAATAAAAAACCGACCGAGCTGGTCTACGTGGACAGTCGGAGATCTGCAGGATCTGCCTGCGTCAGGACCATTTCGCTGCAGGCAAGATAAAACGAGTTCCATGGCTCAGCTCGTCTGCCCTCTTACGACCCGACGTTACACGCTTCGAATCTCGCAGAACGATCCGCGGAATCGGCAGGATATTGATTAAGATTATTGCACGACCAACGTGTCTCGCTACGTGAGCCAGAAAGAGGACAAGTTCCTTGCTTCCGGTTCTGCTCGAGGTTTGGGGAGAATTTTGAGCTTTTGGACGTTTCGCTGCTACTTACGGTGGTAGCTTTACGTAATTGGAAACATTTGGGGTGATTAAACGCAATGGCTCGGATCAAACGATAACTGCAGTTACTTGAAGCACACGTACCCTCGAAGCTCCGCGTTTGGGGGTGGTTTTGAAGCGGAGTCGTCGGCGTTGAGGTTCCGATTCGTACCATCCGAACCCTCGACCCCAACTGTGCGGAGCTATGGTCTTAATTCACAGCAAGGTTATCGCATACGCGACCATAATGTGTGGCCCAAATAGAAATACTCGATAATATCAGTGACCGTGTTACTCCCGACGCTATCAGCGTTCTTCGTCGATCAACAATAGCAATCGTCGTCGTGCTGGCCAATGAAACCTCCGGCAGTTTCGTTTCAGAAGGACTATAAAAGGGTACGATTCCCTATCGCACCTTACGAGTCGAGAAGTATCCCGCCGCTGTGTTACAGCTTGAATCGATCGCGGTTGAACTTTACTGCGATCGGGGCAGACGTCAACGCCTTTCCTCTTACCGACAACAAGATGAAACGCGAATCAAATTTATCTGTAATCGACTTCGAGTTTACGAGTGAAAGACACGTCGCCCTGAAAACTATTCCTTTTGATTCTCCTTGGCTTCTAGTTTATTTCTTCCTCGTCTGGAATCTCCTCTGTAACCATTGAACTAAGCACGAGGTAATCGCTTCTAATTCAACCGTACCTTTTGTGAGTTTTCCCGAAGCCCTAAGATTTCAAGTAGGTATCAGTAATTATTAATATTCTGAAAGTTCTTTCAATCGCTTCTATCAATTACACTGTAATTTTGAGATAAATTAAAGTAAAAGTGGATAGAAGAATTATAAGCTGTACAAGATTAAACTAAAATAAGTTTTAAAGAATCAGTATGTAATGAGAATCGTCAATGATATAAAGGAGAATGTTTCAGTAACTGAAATTTTTTAGAGGCCTACTTTAATGGTCAAGAACCGTATGAAAATTCTTTTTCTCTATTCTATTCTCGTACCCCAGTGTTCCTCAATCACCTGTGATTTCGACTCTTCACCTGGACCTAACACAGACCATCCCCCTTCGCTTTTACGCTTTTTCGAGGTCTCGAGTGCAGGGACTGGTTCCATTGAATCGAGCAGCGGTTTACCATGAAAAAAGAAGAGCGCGGTTCGGCAGATTGACTGAGCGGCGATCGCGGGGGTGAATCGAATCCTTCAAAACGAAAGGCCGTTGTGACGTGATTCACGGAGTGATTCCATCTACAATCCCCGACGTAAACTCTGAGCGTGAATGTGTGCGGGCATTCGGTTCACGCGTACGTATTCATACGTGCATAAAGTGCAAGTCCCCTGCTGTCTATTCTGTCTCCTGTCCACTGCCTCTCTCTCTCTCTCCCTCGACTGCCCATCCACTCGATTCTCATCCCCACGGATGCGGACCGATTTTCGCCAGCGCAGCGAGTCGATCGACGTCCGTCCACGCTTTTGCGGCGCTGAACTTTGATCATCCGACATTCTGCGTCGATTCCGTAGTCCAGACTGGAAGTTACGATGGAAATTTCCCCAGGACCTTACCATAATTTCATCGGCCACATTATAACTTCGGTACAAGCTCCCTGCACTCGATGGCTGACCAAACGAACGGAATGCGTGGTTATCCTGGTCAAACGCGACTCGATGGGGACTCGATGGGCGACTCGATGAGTCGTGAGAAGAGTTCAATATTTTTTTATGCGTTTTACCACTTTTTAATCCCTCTTATGGTTTGATTTAGCTTTTCTTAACACCTTCACAGAGATTCAGGATAATTCTTTGATGAAGTCTGTGGTGTTAGTAGAAGTTGCTTGAGATTAATTAACACTTTCGCAGTGATAGTAATTTTAATAACTTTGAGGTGTTTGAAACACGTCCAGCTGCTAGACTGTTCTAAAGCTTCTAAGGATTTACAAATCTGAGCAGTGTTCCATTAGATGCAAATTTTTCTGTCACGTATTCGAAGTGAATCGAAGCCTCTCGAAGGCTATCGCTGCGTATAGAGTGGGGGGCAGCGCGCGTTATCAACTACTACGGGGAAACTTTTTACATTATGTTAACTTGCGCGCGAAATGGCCTCACGGGCCGTGAGGTAGATGAACGCGATGATGACGGAAAGTTTGCACGCCTCGTCCCCCTCGAAAGACGTGATCCTTCGAAGGAAGCTGTTCCTTGTTTATTCTCGGCTCCCTCTTGCTGCCTCATCGACTAAAAATATGTCTCGTGAAATAAGACACTCCAAGCTTCTGATAATGGAAACGCACCCCCGATCTACGTCGACCGTTTAATACATTTCTTTGTACTGGTGTGTTCGTTGGAGCTCCGTACGTTCCTTTGTTCGCCTGAGATACTAGTTGAAATAAGGATTCCTCGCTAAGGAAACGTTGCGATACGTATTTTAAATATTTTATTCCGCAGTTACGCGTCGGAGACGATCCCTTTGTAAGATTTAATTTATTTTACGACGAAAAGGGGAATCGGAAGCAGAATGTGTAGGAGTCGGGAAAAGGTAGAGTCAAAGAGCACGAAAGTTTTGAGGGTATTGAGGTCATGGTGGTTCTGAAATATCCCCGATCCTCACAATCGAATACCTTTATGATTCTCTATGAATTTATTCTGAAGCAAAGTGGAAAACCGAACCGGGGAGTATAGAGGTTTGAAATAGAAAAAGCCACGGTATCAGGAAATGTATGGCGTGTTTTCTGCGAAGAATCGGAGCGCCCGATTATTGCAGTCTTGGAATTCCATCCTCTTATTTCTTTCTGTCGACTCTCTTTACGACTCCTTAGGAATTTATTTTAAGGAAAACGAAAAGAAAATTAAATAGAAGTACCGACTCAGTACATAAAGCATGAAAGAATTAAATAAATATTCCTCATAATTTCTCACGGAACTTAATCCCTGCTAATAAATAAAAAAGATTCAAAAAAGTATCCAGCACTTTTAATCCCTCAACTACCTCATGCTGGTAGTCAACCATACGCAATCCACCAAGCCAGTTCAACGTTCAATGCATCTCGCAGTGAACGTCTCCCCTTCAGTGGAAGTATCTGTATCAGTTCGTCGCAAAGTGGCGTCCGCGTTCGCTCAGAAACGTGGAAAGCAATGGGGATGGCACTCGAATCGAGGCCCCTCTCGGAATCAGCTTCACCGCCGTTGGAACATTACCGCAGTTTAAAGCCGCGGAAACAGAAACTTCCAGCTAGTTGTCTCTTTCAGCGAATCGAACGAAAGGCTCTGCCATTATCTTGGCTTCTGTTCTTGAAACGGGACGGCGCGGGGGTGGATATCACGGGCAGCGAGAGTAGAAAAGAGAACCAAGGAGAAAAATGCGCAGAGAGGCGTTGAACGAAGAGCTCCGAGGTTTCTCTCCCGTTCGAGTCTGCCTCATTGTCTCGACGCGATCTATATCGAATAATTAGACCGCGTCTGTAAGAGGGAGCCGTCTGACCACGGTAATTCGCATAATCTCGGGGGATGTGGCGGAGAGAGGGCACAGAGCGTTATGCAAATGCGCGCCAAGGAAACGTCAGCCCTTTAACAACGTAGCTGGTTTAATTGAATAGTTGAAATCCGCATTTTTAGGACGCCGGCTCGCGCGTGGGATTGAAGTTTAACAGCGAAGCGTGGAATGAAGGGATCGCGAGGCTTTTACGAATATGAGCGCGCGCGAATGGCCCCCGTAATTAAACGCAATTAAAACTGTTATTCCAAAGATACCACCGTTTCGGTACGACTCCTCGCCACTGTGAATTACGCGTCTCGTGTAATATTTTCGATGAGAAATGGCGTTCCTCCACCGTCGCTCGACCCAGCTAACGAACTCTCAACTTGCTTCGGGTGCGAGTTGCCTTTCTACCGCGTCTTCTGCCAGAGTAACTACTCTCGACAGTATCTACTCTCGAATGCCACGTATAAAGCGTGTCTGGAAATTTCGACTCGAGTGAATAGGAAACATCTACATACGCGTGTTCGCATAAACATCTTTGCGCGCTGCGATAAAGTACAACCTTCCTGAGACATCTCGTAGATCGCGGTATTCGACCGAACCCTCGAGGGAGCACAAATAAATAGAAAAGTACGGGCAACCAGAGAACGTACCGCCAGGGACTCTCGGGGAAATCGAGCGAGAGAAACAACGGGGAGGTAAAAGGAACGAGGACGAAGGGAGTGAGAAAGAGCTGGGGTTCGTGTTTTCTCTCGACGCCCTGGTTACGATTAATCCAGTTTCTCTGTAATTACATTGCAGTTCTTTAACACAGCCAGCTATCGAAGTTTCTGTCGGCGATTATTCGCTCGATTTCACGGAGAATCTTTGCGTTTCCGCAGATCGAGTGGGAACTCCTGACAGGGTTCCCACTTTTTCCTTTCTCGGGGCAGACTTGCGTCGATCGCGAAGACGGCGGAGTTTCTCCCGAATGAACTTCGTCGCAAGGCTCCCGCGAGATACTTTCGACGACTTCCACCCCCAACGTCTCCTCCCTTGTTCGCGGAGGCAGCCTTGGGTCGCGACGAGTCCATCCTCATCTCGAAATTGAATTTCGTCCTCACGCCCCATGTAGGCGACCAGCTTGGCGCCGTAAATTAATTTACGCAAATCTTCTGCGGGCATGAATTTTTCCAGCACTAATTTCCCCAGAAGCCAGCTCGCTCGGGGGGGTACAGTCGCAGGGCCGCGGCAAGCCGTTACCACGGTAATTACCTTCCTACCTTCGTTCCACTCGGCCTTTTTGTCTCATAACCAAGTAACTATCTTAATTGCTTTCGCTTTTCTGCCGCTGGATACAGCACCGACTCTCTCCGCGGCCTCGCGCGAGCATCTCCTCTCTGCTTCGGGTCCACTGTAGTCCCTTAAGTCTCTTTCTCTCCGCTATCGTTGTTCATCCCCTTCACGGGTCGCGGCTCCGTTTAAACTCGTTCGCCCGCGATTTTTTCCTCGCGCCTCCTCGTCCTTCCTCCGCCTCTTCCTTCGCGACACGTCCTTTTTCCTGCTCCGTTACGTCTCTGCGACTCTGTTGCGTCACGGTGTATCGCTTGGCGCCTCTGTTTCGCCAGGCGATAACGCTGGATCGCTCGTGCGACGCGGCTGCGTGACAATCCTCTCGAGGGAATTTCGAACGGAACGAGAACCGTTCCGCCAATTTTCACGCTGTTAGCCGTCGCTGCGTCACTCGGTTATTCCGCTTAGAAAAATCCACTGGACGGGCAAAGCCAGGTTAACAGGATCGGTAATTGCCGAGGCTCCCTGCCGTTCCTCGCGTAGAGGCTTCGCGATAATGCGTTTTGCGTTTAGTGAACGTAGACAGTGGAGAGAGGAATTGGTGAACCAGCGACTTTGGGGAGTACGGATTGTAGCAGGTGTGTTTTAACCTAAAGAATGGCGATAAGTGAGAATGATGCTTTTCAATTCCTTTGTGAAAGGTGTCTCTAATATCATCCAAAATGCTTTTCCCCTCGTTTAACAATTTTCATGCTCTGCTGATTTTTTAACAAGATATAGGATACCTACTAGTGACTTTTAGAACCTGTTCTATTGAATACAGCCCGCAATGTGTCTCGTATTAAAGCGAAGGAACAGAAGGAATTATATTCTGTCAGCAGACACTTAATTGAAGTCAATTTGAGATCCTCTCTGACTCATTGAAGAGACACAGAATACAGTAGATAGTTGACGAAGAACGAGGGTCAATTCCGTAAACAAATCTTATTCTACGAGAGAGAGATAGAGAGGAATGGGGAATTTACGTCGCGATAAAAAGAGCAACGGGCAAGATTTCCATCCTCGTTCTTTTTTCCTCCCTTTGGGCCGCATGCGACGGTCTGGCTGCGCCTAAAGCGATCTCGTGGCTCCAACCGAGCATGACTCCCTCTCACGCGGCAGTTTCCAGAATGTCATTATTTCAGCGAAAGCGTTTGTTACTCGCGGCTCGAGCCTCGCGACTCCTTCACGCCGAAGTGTTTACTCGAAAGTTCGCTGCGGGAAACGAGGATATCCCAGGCTCCCCGTTCCGAAGGAATGATTTTTTAAAAATTCTCCACCGAGGAATTCGTTAGAGTTGTCGCGAGGTTGGGTATACAAGAGAAGCTGCCGCCTTTCCTCCTTTTTTCCCCCGCTTTTCCTCGTTACGGTGCGCTGCCGTGTCGCCCAACAGTATCTCCACTAGCGCGACCACAAAATTGGACAGACCCTTCTTTCTATCCCCCTTTGTTCACCCTGCTTTCTCCCTTCGCCCTCGAATCTGACCGGTTCTCCCATTTCTACCCCAGTGCACGTGAAACGCTCGCAATTTACTGTTCCCTGCGAAACTCGCGCCTCGGAAGGAATCGACGATGCTATCGCCGCATGGAGAAAGCGGCGTTTCCACGCAATCCGCCTCGATCGCTAAACATCGCTCTCATCGGCTCGGCGATCTGACCGCTAATAAGAATGGCCGTCGATCAGCCACGACAGATGGCCGTTCGCAAACAGACCCATCAATCACCGACTGATACGTATCGGTGTCTGGTTCGCGTGGACGTTGAACGAATTTCTACGAACACGAACACGAGTTCTAGCCAACGTATGAGCGATTTCCGAATCGGCCGCGACGGCAATACGTAAACTTCGCCTAGTTTAATTGGCCTCTCGGCCAGCCTGTCTCGTTAATTACCTCCCATTTAATTAGCGTTTACCCCCTTAGAGCGTAACGAGTACCATGTAAATCACTGACTTCGGATGCTCCAGCGATTCGATACGCTTCCGCTCTCGGCTGCTTCCGCAGGAACGAGACGAGACCTCGCGGGGAGTCGATTAGTACGTCGCTCTGACCCGTACAGCTGCATTTTACTCCACTGGAATTACTTCCGCTGCTAGTGATCTTATGTGGCGACTTCATTACATGTCTGTGTTCCTTGCATTTAATCTGGCTACTGGTGGGAGTTCAATGAAGACGGGAAGAAGATGTTCCTGTTTGCCAGTCTTAGTAATGCCTTATGTATCAGCGATGGTAGGTATATTAATTGTAGGAAAGATTCACTACATGAAGAAACTTCAAAGGATGATTCTAGATGTTAAAATAAGACGAATAGAAAGAATGAAAAAATTGCGTTCGAAACTTCCTTTTGGAGATATTAATTATCCAAGAGGCAGCTAAAGAGAAATGTGTCTGACCAGGGGTCTGATTCTACTGCCGACTTCGATTAACCAGGTCAGACGTGATTTTAGTAAAATAAATCCTCAGTTAGCACACTATACAGGCATTTAGATATTATCTTTAACAATCACTAACTCTCAAATGAACCCTTAAGTATAATTTTCTGACACAAAATGTAAGCAAGTACCCATGCCCACTTTAGCAGCGAAGGTATTGGTAACTGATCCACCTTGATAAATGGACTATAATTAACACTATCATCCAGTATACCAAGTCAGCACACTTATATGAAGCAAGTGGTATCTGGAACGTTCTCGATTCACCGGTTCTCGTGAAAAACGAAACTGGAATCGCGATCGCCGCACGGTTCGTGGGATTCCGATATCTGACGTTCCCGCTAATGGATCATTTGGTAGAGACAAAACAAATGGAACCACCCCTTCGTTCCCTACAAATGGAGGTTGCCTCGGCCGGGGCCGATGCCTTCGTGTCTAACCATCTCCTAGATTTGTCTTGGAAACCCAGCACACGATGCTTTCGTCGAGCAATTTTACGTGGAACTACTACCTTGACTTAGGAAACTACCGCATAAAACACGTTCGTAAATGGACAAGCACTCGCCGATATCGTTTTCTTCCATTTTTCGTCATAAAACGCTTTATTCCCCTCTCGATTTTCCATATTACCCTCCTCTTCTTCCCCTGCTTTTTGTTTCGTCACTCTCCTCGCAATACTTCATTAACAACATATTCTCGATGGTTTTCGCGGAGGGTCGCTGTGCAACAATTTTATGTCGTGGGTTCCTCCGGCTATTTGGTCGACCCAGTTCCGCGAACGCTGTATGCGATAAAATGATAGAACTTCTTTCCTACCCTCCAAGCGGTCTGTCACCAACCAATTCGGTTAGACTCGAGCATAGTGCACGTAATTATTTCGCCATTAGTGGCTACATTAACGATTTAGCTTTCGATCGAGCCGCGTTTTCGAATCTCGCGCACACTTTGGATAGACAAAGTTTTCATTGAAAATGTTTCTAGGGCAGCGGTTGGCATTATGAGTGATCAATGTTCCCGATTACATTCAGGTGAACAATAAAAAGTGGAGGCTAAATAGGATATATTTCAGCCTCTCGGTGTTTACGTGTGTGATGATAACCCTACGAGGAAATACGCGAAAAAAAGTTTTCACAACTAGACGGATCGACGAAAGACCCAATTAATTTCAAGTGCGTTTGCTGGTTGAACGAGGCCACGCGTTATTCCACTCGCAAACATATCGAATCACCGCCGAACCTGTTCCGCTGTTTTCATTGTCGTTCACGAGCCAATGAAAAATGCACAGGTGATACTCGACCGACGATTTCATTTCGTTGCCCCCTGTGTACTTAATTCTTGACTCATATCGGAAACCACTTTACGCAGGGATCGATTTCTTCATCGTGAAACCTAATGAGGCGTTATCAGCGGCCATTCGACATGTTTCCCTCATTTCTAGCTTTATATTCGAACAGTCAAATATAGGAACAAAGAATCGTCTGTGACCCGAATTAAATGTACGACTGTACGAGTATTATTAACTCACAGGCGGTAATTCTACAAGTCAAAAGGAAAACGAAAAACAGAAATGATAAAATTGAGGTTGAGGTTCCGTTTTCGTGTTATTAAATTGTTGATGAGAAACGTGAAATGTGTATGGGGCGAGAACTTATTCTACTGCTGTCGTGCGTCAGCCAGACCAGACAGGGTAGCGGCAGTAGGATAAGTCCGTCCGCGTCAGACGCACTCTACGTGCATTCTAAATGTATATTTAGCAATTAATAACTCGGAAACGAGGCCGCAAACGCAATTTCGTCACTCATAACTTTCGTCCTATTTTGGCTCGTAGAATCACATCCTGCTTCATTCATATTTTAATATAAATGAACAATAAATGGTTAAAGTTTCTTCTATTGTATTAGAAAGTCGATTGCTTTTATCAACAATTGTATACTGCAAACACTACAAAACATTTCATCACATTTCCACAAAACTCAATCAAAATTTTTAATTTAGGTACATTAACATTTCTATAGTGCCAACATGTCAACAGTTTCGAACTTTTCTTCGTATCTAACGTACCAAAAATTCGAAATCACTATTTCCTGCCACTGACGTCTCTACAGAAGCCCCATACCTTTGACACGTTCGAAAACATGGAAACACCGTGTGGAACTCATGCTTTCTGCTCGAAAATCGCGTATAAATCCATTAAAGTCGACAAAGGGGCGAGAGAAAAACTACGAGAATTTGCGTGACCTGGTACATGTATCGTTTTTCAAGCAACCATGAACTGAATGCGAGCGATTGTCCGATCCGCGCAAGCCCTGTCATCGGAGGGGAAGGAAATCTCGATAAATGGCAGGAATCGTCGGATGATTCGTTTTGACGCAATCGAAAACGGAATCAGTGAGTCGTTATCGGCGAACGTTGGAGCGACGCTTTCCTCCCTTGCGCACGGTCTTCCCTCTGTCACGGGACACCGATCGCTGATAGGGAGGCTAGGTGAGTTGGCACGTGATTCGACGTGTTCGTAACGTTCTGAACAAATAGTCACGACTCGACCCCTCGTTTTTAGTTAGAAATAGAAGAGTGCTGAGTGTCCTCTTCGCGAAACACGCAAACTAGAATTATCCTGTTCGTACATGATTTATGTAGCTTTCGTAGGAAGTCCTTATGTGGAGAGATATTCATTAACATGCACACTTCTCGAAAATGGCTACCTAACCATTCCTCCCTATGAATACACTCTCTGTCCTCACTCGACTATCCTCGATTCTGAGGCACAGTTTTGCTACTTCGCCTTATTGAAGAGTCCACTACTACTAGTGGTCTACACCCAGGAAGAAGCGCAGCCTCTCTTCTGTTTTCCTCTCTCTCTTTCCCTAACTTCTAGCGTCATCTCTCTATCATCAACCCTTCCACTTGGGTTGTGGAAACTGCAGAGTGCCGTTTCATTCATGTTGCAGCAGGAGAACGACATATTTAAGAGTAATTTCACTGACTGTTCTAGTCTTAATCAACGAACAGAATCGTAATTTGGGAGAGTGGCGGAAACGATACCTGCACCCTGAAAATTTCCACGACAGGCAATATGCGCGGCTATCAGGAACATCGAATCCACGCAGGCAGCGTTCAATTAACCGTTCCGTGGCCACAGGACTGTGGACCTTAAATATCGCCAAGTTACGAGTCGCGGCGCTAACGCAATTTCACAGCCGCGGAAACGCGTCGCCCCTCCAAACGATCATTGGACGTGCAATCACACCCTTGGCCCTTAGGGCTACTTTCTGCTATCGCTCTGTTATTCTCTGCCAGCGAAATCTCATTTCGAAGTGGGCCAGTGAACACAACTTGCACGAGATAGCTGCGGTACGTCCAGTGTGGGAGCTCACATGTAAATAGTCTCAGCTTCGGAATAATTAACTATAAAGCCTGATGAAATGGACAGATGCGGCGAGAGATGAGAGTCGATCTGTCACCTGCATGGAATGCAGCGGAATTTCTACGTTTTGTGAAACCGATAGACATGCGTGATAAAGCAGGAAAAGTGATGAGACTATTACATGATTTTTCGCTTTTTATTGGATAGGTCACTGGTTTTTTCAGATGGTGGAATCAGATTTTCAGGTCGGATTACTAATATTATTTTATAGTTTATCTGGTACCTATCATTTAATACTACAGCTATTCCAGTTAGGATAGAGCTTCACTTGAAAATAATTCAAAGGCTGTTACGATATTAAATCTGGGATAGAACTACTAAATAGCTAATAGAAGGGATGAAAATTCAAAGGCTATTCAGATAGATGAACATATGCGTCAGGGTAACTTTGGGACGTAAGTGACTGAGGTAAAGTTTCAGCAAGGATTCGCAAACTTCTTACTACTCGCAGCTGACATACACTGGATGCTCTCCTATAGTCAAGCGCGTCCCGTGACGTTGTCAGATCGTCGTGATGGATCGGGAAGCGTTCGGGGACAAGCGGGATCGATATCGTGTCGATAACATCGGCTCGGATATTACGTGTCGAGGAGGAAAATTAACGATTTTAATAGGTGCGACCCGCGAATTTTCCGGGCGAGATGCCCCTAGTTGGAACACTATCGTTTGCGCTCCCTCGATCGCGTTACACGGGGATTCAATAAAATTTTCGTCAGAGTTTCGAGTGCCAGTTAATGTACGGTCATTTTTGCCCTCGCTCGGGATCAATTTGTTACGCGGAGAGGGCTATTATCGGGGAGATGTTAGGGGACACCGTGAAGAGTTCCCGCATGATAGGATTTTAATACCAGTTGGGGTGCGCGCTCGAGATTCTAACGCCATTCAATTTTATTACCCAATACATAGTACAGACACTGATCAGGTGGTATTATCCTTGCGTTGAAATACGATACTCCTCCCTGTGTATTATAAATATTCCACGCACTATTCTCTGTATGTAGCTCATAAAATGAATTAATAGAGAAAATTTGTGTACACTTTGTTAGAAAATAATATGTGAGAGGGAGTGAAGTGAACAATGAAATTTATTCAGAAATAAATTTTATTGTTAATCTTTTCTCCTAAACCCAATTATCAAGAATTCAGTTTACAACCCCTCCGACTAATAAAGTGATAACAAGTACACGTCGAAATTTGCATTCTCCATGATCGTGAGAAGCATGCAAGGAGCATATGGAGAGAGGAAATTGTTAACCGCGAATTCGAGCGGTTATTAAGACCAGTTAATCAAGCGTCACGGCAGTATCTAATGAAAGGAAACACGCCCCTGGAGACTGTGCCGGATATAATTTACAAATTTATCGATACCGTTAATTCCACGGCGGAATAACGTGTCTTGAAGTCAAATTTCCGTGTTTCGTCGCCGGCTGCCTTATCGATGGAAAATTAACCCTGGAATTGTAGCGGCGGCACCGACTTCCCGCCGCGAATATCGCTTACGGAGCAATTACAGCGTCGAAATGGCATCGATCGTGCCGCGTTGCCGCCGATGCCGGCCCCGATGATTGAGTTTTTGAAAACACTGCCCTGAATACGGACGCGAGTCGAGAGTCGAGCGAATTAATGCTTCATCTAGCGAGCGAACGAACGAACGGGCGGGCGAACGAGCACAGGGGGGAAATAATTCAAGAAGCGTCGTTGAATCGCACTAAAATGTTATTTGCAATCCTATTACCGTTCGGTGCTTGATTCGGTTACCGGGGATTTATCGAATTGTTAAATTCATGCGATTTTATTGAATCCATTACGATTTATGAGCAGCCCGACCGCGGGCCTGTTATTGCGACATCTGTGTAAGCGATCAAAAACGCGAACTCATCCGGATTTGTTTTTAATAAATTGACCAGAGCCGTTAATATCGATCGAATTAACGCGCGGGTGTATTAAGTATACGCGAGCTTCCTCGATTAACGCGCGCCGAGTTTCGGGCATTATAATCGTTCGCCCGTGTACGAGGCACATTCGATGCTGTCGTGTTAGAGAGAACGTACGAAACGAGCTGGCTGGCCGCGATGTAATTAAAAGGAACAATAAGCTGGGCTTGAATTGTCGAGTTTTAAGAGTGGCCTCTTCGTTT
Organism: Calliopsis andreniformis; assembly: GCF_051401765.1. Taxonomy (NCBI): domain Eukaryota; kingdom Metazoa; phylum Arthropoda; class Insecta; order Hymenoptera; family Andrenidae; genus Calliopsis; species Calliopsis andreniformis. The sequence goes on along the minus strand of NC_135067.1, from coordinate 18,514,937 downwards.
CCCCGGGAACGATACATTTATCACCGGCGGGACACCGAAAGTATCGCCGAAGAAAGCAGCTCGTTCGGCTGAGAGAATAGTGCGAGCTGGTTCTCGCGCGTTTCGCGAACGAACAAAAGACGAACCGCCCACCCTTCCGACCATTGTCGGTCTCGAGCACTTTGACGTTTACCCCGTGTACACCGTCGCGTCGCGTCGGACGAATTCTAATTCGGCTCGGGTCGAATTAATCAAATTACCCCCAGAGCCAGCCTTCGCCTCTTGGAGCTACAGGGCCCCGGCCGATCACCATCGAACGCTTCATCTTGGAATAACGGAGGACGTTCGACGAGCAGAGGGCAAGTGGCTGAGCCAGTTAAGGGTCCTCGGGTAAACACGAATAATCCAATTTCTGCGTCGAGCGGCCCCGCGAGGTCAACAGAATTTCGGGCACGTCATTGTGGCTTCCTAATTCCGTTCACCTTAAAACACACAAACGGTCGAGTTCCGGTGGCGGAGCGCGACCGCCACTTAAACACCTCCCCTATCCACCTCCATCACGCGCCCTTAATTATTCCCTCCCGCAACGTCCCCGGTTGCTCCCGTTACCGATTTATCGTCTTAATGAAAACTAACGGTCGTGAGCGCTCTCCTATGAAACGAGAGACGCGCTTATTAACGGTCTCTGTTTCGCTAATTTTCGTAGCAGGTTCATTACGGTGCAATTACTATCGACTTCTCGTTGCATTCGTTTCTTTATGCCTATGCGACGCTACAGGCTACGGGATCGTTAATCTATCCGACGTCTACGATTGTCTGTCCGAGATTGTAATTAAACGGATATCAAGCTTTATGTAACGGATACGTATCAATAGAATAGTCATATATCAGAGTGCCTCAAAGTGTCCGTTTGGATCGGATTGATACAAGAGTATTAATTACAGATCTCATGGCGTTGGTGGTGTCAAGTCGTGTCACAGGAGAGGAGCTTCTCAAGTGCTGCGATCGCTTTTTGGTGAATCTACGAATTTGTAGAGCTTACAAATGCTTGAATACTTAAATATTTGAAAATTTCCATATTTGAATATTTGAATATTTGAATATTTGAATATTTGAATATTTGAAAATTCGAATATATAAAAATTTAAAAATTTGAACATATACAAATTTTTAAATTTGAATATTTGAAAATTTGATATACAGCTTTTTATAAGTCTCATCGTCATACCTGTTTCTCTTATCCAAATTTCCGTATAATGTAGTTTCCGTCCTATTTCGAACTACTTGGATCGAGGGTAATCTACAGAGGAGATCCATAGATCTAGTTGTCCTCGAACATGAAGAAGTTCGACGCGATTAGCTATTGTTAGATCGCAATTAACGCGACGAAGTAGGTCTCCGACTCGGAAAATCTTGATACAGACCATTCCCCTAATACTATAGGGTCCGTGACGATGCATAGCTGCATGCAGTGTTCCCTCGAATGCTTATTATCACGCGAAATGTTTTGCTCTCGAAATCCACTATGTAGGCCGTACACATGCGGTTCGCCGTTCCATTGTTTCGTTATGCGGGAACTATGTTTAGCGACCCAGTTCGATATTACATCCACGTTTCGAATGTTCCATCGCTTTTCTTCCATTTATCACGTAAACAGGGCCGAATACTAACAGGGGAAGCAGTCAACTTGTCCATTTACAAAGTTGACGGTACTGTACCATGAGCGGTGTGACAGTAATGCACGAGCTCAACGTTTTCGAAGATATATGTTACCGAAGTACCGAATTACTAACACTCCCTAAACAGTAACAGAGACCTGCGTACATCCTGCAAAACTTTTTCGAAACAATAAAGGTATAACAGGGGATTTCTCTCTTGGAAGATCAATACTCAACCACTCCTAGATAATGCCATTTACCACCTGTGCGAGTTATTGTAACTGAAAACAGTTTAATCTCCATTCCATTACTAGGTTTCACGATGCTAAGCGAAACCGACGAGCTCGATAAGCAAGGACAATTCCCGTAGGCCCGATCCGTTCATACAACTTTCTATCAATGCTCGCATTTTATTGGTAAATCCAGCTTGTCGTGAGTTGAACGATGGAATGCCTAATGCAATGTCGTAGGTCGGCTGCGAGGCGTATATCGCTTTTAAATCCGTTAATGCGGGCTCCGAGTGGCAATTTGCATAGGTTTCACAGTAACGTACACGAACGCTGGCTCCGGGACTATCATTGCTACAACCTGGATCCGTATCCCTGTTTAATCCTTTGGACTTTACCCGTGACGCTTCCGCAGCTACGACCAGCCTTCACCATGCAACTCTCTGACACCTCTGCGCGGCGAAAGAACTGCATTTAAATAAAGTTCTAAGCCCCAGCACGCTCTCTCTTTCTCCGAGGCCCCTTTTCGTCGGATACTCGATATCAGCTCATCATATCGGTCTCTTTATATATTTGCTCCACGTATCGTGACACGAATTTCTCTTCTGTCCCCTGTTCTTCCTTGTTCCTCGCAATTCTGTCATATTTTCTCTTCACACGTTTTTTCGAATCAACTTCCACAAGTTTATTATTTTTCCTCTTTCACTCACACATTTATTTTTCATGCGTTCCTCTGGCTTTCATTCGCTCCTATTTTCAGTTACTTCTGTGGTTACAAAGTAGGTGGAACAATATGTGTCATAGTTTAATTTCATGATATCATGATAGGGAATTGGGATTCAAAACATCGAACGTCAATATCTCGAAAATAGAAATATGTGAGAGGTATCTTTTGGCATGTAACCACAGGTTTCTGCTTCTATCTCTCCCATATTTTTCTACCAATAGTTTGTTCCATCTTGGTTTATTGAAGGTCACTATGAAGCGAATTCAAAGGTTAAAAGATCAGCCACGACATCCACGAACATCGACGACTTTTATTTCGCCCTCTCCACAATTCGATCCGAGCTTTCCCTCGGTGATACCCCGACCTCCGTTTTCTTTATTTTTTGCACTTTACGCCGGGCAACGTTAAATCACACGAAAGGCTATAAATCCGGCGCATCTCCAGGACAGCTGATCCGGCAGGAAATATCAGTAAAGTGGAACAAACAAATCTCATGGCCGCGCGAACGCCCCAGAGAGGCAGACACACGGGAAGAGCCAGTGTATCGTAAATGCATCTCGTGCATCCCTTCGTGTACCTTCGGATTCAACGTTTAAATCGCGCTCGCCCCAGAAACGCATCGGCCGTGCCTTAATCGCGGCAGAAATGCAGACGTGACTTTTTTTCCCTCCTCCCCCTCTGTCTCCTTTCCCTCTGCGGAACATCGCTGCTTTAAAAGTTCCACGGTTCTCAGTAAACTCTGTGCAAGGTTTTCCAGGGCATTTTTGATCAGTATGAAAGCGACCTGTATTTCCTATGGAGCATCGTTGTCATACTCTTGGACTTGGTAATGCAAGTTCTTGTAATTTTGCAGCAGATTTATGGCGAAAGGATTTGATGGTTATAATATAATAGATCTCTACTTGAGGAAAATGTTAAATTCGTGAGGATGAAATTTTTAACTAGTTATAAAAAGTTAGTAATGAATAGTAATGGTACACAGTAGAGGATTTCAAGGTGAACTGTCTGAATAAGGAACTGTGCTATAATAAAATATGAAGTATTCCTATAATAACTTATCACAATATTTGAACTAAGTTACTCTCCATAATGGAGAAGCCAACTCGATCATAAATATGTGAAGAAGTGTATCCACAAAATCGCCACGAAAATCAATACCAGGACAGAGTTCCACGTGTGGCTCGAGCGCGAGCAGGTAATCTGCAGTGTGTCAGGAGTGACTTCACTGGCTTAAATAACGAGCACTGATACGTCGAAGGGACCGCTGGCTGAGATATCGAGTGCGAAGAATCGCCGAGAGAAAGGGGACCAGCGAGGAGAGAGATAGAAGGAGAAAGTTAACAGGGAAAACAGTCAGGTCGAAGAGAAGAGTTGCATGGAGGAAGGAGATAGGTCGGGAATAAAAATAGTGAAAAAGAGGAAGAGAGAGTACAGAGGGTGAAGAAGTTCCACGGGGACGAGAGAGGGGCGAAGTGGAGCTGGAATAAAAATGAGGGTAGTTACCGATGGCGGTCGGATCTTTCATTTGATTCCACGCTCCTGGAAAAATTGCATTTGTCCCCGGCAGCCTTTGGGCTCAAGAATAAGATACGAGACTACGCGAAAGGGCGCCCCCGAGGCCTTTACGCGAGATCAGATATTATGTTAAACGTTTTTAGTTATTCACTCGACGCCCCCTCTCAAGAGGTTTCCCCCTTCCTCGTCGTAAATCCGCCTTTGGTGATCGGGAACGATTCGCCGAGAAGCGATGCTGTTCGTTCTCCATCTCTTTAACGAGTGATTGACCTCTGAGGGAAAACCTGAACGGCTTATCGACGCAGTAAGAGGGAGCAGGGACTGAGGCTTGTGTAAAGGGCTGATACGAAGGACCCTTGGAGGACAGAGGGAGATAATGAAATATCTGTGGTCGTTTCTTTCCTCCGTGCCCCTTCGCTGACTGGGGATGCTATCTCGTGTGCCCCTATTTTCGAATTTTCGAATCGGATCGACCAGACAAATTATCCTGCCCAGATGTAGCTGATTTACAGTCGCGTTTGAAAGGGCAGATTTAGACAGAATGGGAGCGCCTCTCTTTGTCTCATCCACTGCTCCCCTTTTATTTTTCGTTGCACCGTTGACGCTGGAACGCGGAACATTCGACAACGCTGATTAATCGAGCACGATGACCACAATAACACGCAGAATTATGAGCGAAGCACCGCAGCGTCGCGCTCACCCATACCTTTTATAACTCGCGGGATTTAATTTAAGCTGATTAAGCACGATTTTATTTCCCGCCCCGTCCATATTTCGCGGCCGACCGCCATGGTATCCCGCGCAGATTGCGCGAGAACGCTCCCAGCTCTCAGACAAACGCGATTTTGTTGGAGAATTCGTGTTTCACGCGGAACAGGGAATTACGTCGACACCGATGCGAGAGTGATTGACTGCTCGCTGGGAACGCTGGAGCTTTGAAGCTTCAGAGGTCCTTCACGCGTTGCGCGACGCCACTTTTAATGAATTTTTGCGGTGCCACCCGTAAATCGTGATTTCGTGGGAAAATTATGGAAAACGTTCAAAAGCCATCAGGAAAATATCCTGGCGGAGGTAGCGCGTTCAATTGCGCCTCGACAGCTCAGCTGTCGAAAATTCGATGATGTTTCCGTGTGAGGTGCTCGATAGTACGCATTTTAATGAGCTGACATTGTCGTTCAGATATTTCCACTGTTCATTTTAAAAGAAACGTCAATCGGGCAGCGATCAGCGAACTACAAAAGATCGTTTATACATAGAACGCTGCTCCACGGTATTGAAAACCGACGCGTTTGTTTGGCACTGAAAATTCGGTTATTTAAAAAATACCGTGCATCAGAAAATTCAGTTGATAACTTTGGAAGATTTCCAAGGCATCGTCTGAGAGAAATATTCGACAGAAGCTTGTTTAATTCACGAAAACTGTCTCACAAAGCATGGAATGAGACAGTCAGCTCTGAACCTTTATATACTAAAGATGTCCAATAAGCAAAGGGCTGTCTGGTTCTATAAAAGCGCCCTCCAAGACCTTAAAAGCCCAGAAATTCCATTTTACTCTCCTACAAATTATAATTCTCTCTCGTTCTCGCTCTCTGCCTCAAACCTCATAATTCCTGACGGTCCACCTTTGCTATTTACCGTCTTACAATTGATAAGTTTCCATTTCAACGTTCCCTCTTCGCCCCTCATCTCCCGAAAGCAACCGTCCCTGCGCCAAACGTTTTAGCCAGTGAATACACGTCCATCGTATCCTCCTGAGTGAAAGCGATTCCACAGAATCCGCCAGTCGTTATTCGCCCGTGGCCCTGTCTTGCTCAAAAGCCCTTGCTTGCGGAGAGACCCTATGACAGCGTCGACTTTTGTGGACAGGTTCAAATAAACCGGTCAAAAAGCAACGTTTCAGGAGTCCTCGGTCAGGGTTGGGTCGCGGTTGTCCTTCGAACGAGGGGAAAGCTCCAACGGACGAGCAGACGGGTCGAAGGTCCTCGGATAGGCTGGCTTTACCGCGACGAGACTGGCAACGTAACGTCCGTTTTAATAACGTGTCAGGGTGGAACGAGCGTTGACGTTCTTCGGCTGGCTGCATGCCTGCCAGAGGACAATGCTTGGCTGGGCCCGTGGCTGGAATAATTTCAGAGATAAGGTCGCCCGAATGAAGCTGGGCGAAGCGTTCGAGGGTCTGCCTCGCCGCGAGAAAGAGCATGAAACTGAGATTGGTCGTGGCAAAGAGGGGGAACTAGGAAACTGAAGAATATAGACAATAGAGACGCTGATAGAGATGAAGGAATCGCAAGAACGAGAATGGAGATGGAGAAGGAAGCGCAAAAGTTAGAGAAGTGGGAGTGTACCCCTGTAAAAAACCACCCTGGTTTTGGAAAGCACATGGGGAGAATGGAAAAATTTCATATTACCCTTATATCATTATTACTACTATTTTAATATCCTAACTCTAATATCGTAGGAAATCGTGAGGAGAATTTTTCCAAAGGTATCTAATTCCTAAACCCCATAAATAAAAAATGTAAGCTGAAGGAAAATTATGCTCACTAAGTGTAAAGTGCTTCTTCATTCCTTGCTACTCCAGCCCGATAGACTTGTAGTTCTGAATCATTCTGTGTATAGCTGTAGAGCGGAAGATATGCAAAGTTCAGAACTTAATTCATTTCTAAGGCGCCTCACGCGAAGGCTGGACGTGCCAGATCGTCCGACTCGGCGTTATACTTATCACTGCGGCTTCCGTACATCCGTGCCTCTGCAAATTATTAACACTAGCGTCGGCGTCGACAAGGAGTCTCCACAACTTCATCTCGACGAGGAAATACTCCCGACCACTTTCACGTTGCTTCGACGACTTCTGATTTTAAAAGTTTCGCTGAAGGGGATGCATGGGCGACGCGGAGAACCTACCGATATAGCCTGTCTTGCAACTCCGACTTCGAACTGTCGTCCTTCCCCTGATTCCACCAAGCGAATCGCGAAATTGCGTTCTCTGGGAGCTCAACGTGGCCTTTGAAGAGATTAAGATCATGATCAGAGTTTCTTTTAGCAATTCGCATTCCCCTACCTTCATTTTCAGCTTGTGGATTTCTCTCGTTTTGAAATGCCTTCGTTTCTCCTCCCAAAAGTCTGATAGAAGAGAATGCATATGTTTGACAAATTAAGGGGTTATATGTAGTTGGGTTCTCAGAGAAAATTGTGCTACGAATTTTTGTATGTTTTCGGGATATTGAGATTTTGGAATTCGTCGTCTATTTTTACGTGAAACCCTGCGATAATGAATAAATTATTGAAGTAGAAGTTTGAAAATTAATGTCCTACTTTCCTCATTAGGGGAGTGCACAGTAACTCACAAATCTGTTCCTGTAGGATTATTAAATTAATATATTCACACTCTGTTTTATACTTTACTCTTGGTATTAAAATTAAGGAAACTGAGGAAGAGTTACACGTGAAAGCTGAGAAGTAAGTATACCACAGCAGCTTCCATGATTATCTAATATTCTGTGAACATGAGAACGAACTCTCGATTTACTAAACCTCTTTCAACAATCCGGCTTATAATTTTAGCGAGATGAAATGCTTCAATCCATAAATTCGATCCGCAAATTCGAATACACAAATGTAAACGCGAAGTATTGTCGATAACCTCAGCGAAAGATTGAAACGTCAATTACGCAGGCGGGTCGAGATTATCGAAATACCATCCATTTGAATTATCGCGGCGCCACTTGGCTAGGAATATCGATTATCCGGGAGCTCATATAGAATGTAAATAAGCCCCCCACCCTCACGTACGTCGTTGTTTATTCGAGCCTAGCGGCCATTTATTGCACCCCCATCGAGGTGGTGGTGTTCTACGAATTTATCTGTTGTGCCCGCGAACCGCTTAGTTGACGTGAAATACGATTCACAGACGCGACCCCGCGGAAATCCACTTTTTCCGATAAACGCTGGCGAAAACTCGTCTTCATTTGGTAACGACCGATTGTGATCACTTTATGTTTAACTTCTGCTCCGTGGAGAACGCTTCCCTAACCTTACGCAGCGTGCTGCATTATTGAATCTATTTTGATCACAGTGGACTTGGTATTAAAAATACTCGAGTGTCTGTCCAGGCGATCCTTTTCCCCTCTTATAACCACTTCTCTGAACTAGTACTAGTAAACCATGTTACTCTGTCTAATTTTACCAAAACAAATATTTGCAAAAATTTTGAAGTATTATCTCTACTTTCTATTATTATGGAAACTTCGACTTGGCAGAGAGAAAAGATTGATTTTAAATTTGCGAATCATCCTAAAAATGAACATCCAATTCGCTACAGTAGTACGTGATATTTGACTTGCCACAGGCGGCGAGAGGAGAGAGACAGCCATGTATCGCTTGAGAAAAATGGATAGGAATGAAAAAAGAGAACAGGAAATTACATGGTACGTGTAACGGTTGCGAACACGACCCGCGTCTAAAGTGCGCCACTTTGCGTCTTGAACGCTCACAGGCGTAAAAATGAATTCTATAAACACATCCGGCGTTATTCGCGTGCAAAATCTACTTCATTTGCGTCAGAGTGCTTGTTTCATCGTACCACTACCTCCGCTAAAGCGAATAAAGCCCCTCGTAACGAATGCATAACGAAGGAGGTTCTTTTTCATCCTTGTCGGGTTTTGAAGTGGCCTTGAACGACATCCCAACACGAGACGTCGCGGCGTCGCGCTCTCGAAGCACCTCTCGAATCAACGGCGTACCCAATGACAAAAAGTCATCGTCCGTCGGTGCGAATAGATCGTTGAGGAACTTCCGAATCGTCGATTCTTAGAGGGGATTTAGTTGGAGCAGCGATGCGTCCTGTCTCTCGTTGAGAGGGCGGATAGACAATTCGAGGCATAAGAATCGCTCGACTCGCATTCCAAGGGGTTCTAGGGGGAATAAAGTTAGCGGAGGAAGTGGACCAGCAAGCATATCGCGTTCCAAAAGGGACAATTGAGCCAGGTTTGTTCGAAGGGCGCTTGCAAAACTCTGCGAAACGTATGAAAATTGCCTCGCCATGGGAGGTCCGCTCGTTCTGGCTTCCGAGCCATTTTCAATTGTAACGACGCGATAAGATTGTTCCCTCGTACCACCAAAGTATTCCGTGTCGTTCCACAAAGTCCTTCGTTTTATTGACGCCTTTAAGGAAAGGAGACTTGGGGGCGACTGGTATCAATGTTGACCTTGGGAATAACTGCGACGTTGTAGGGCTAGTCTAAGGACTGGACAAAGACTAGCCCTAGGACTAGATTAATTAGTCCAGTGAATAGTCCAAAGTATAGTCCAAGGGAAAGTCCAAAGTATAGTCCATTAGACTGGCCTCAGCTTCAGGACCACCAGCGGGGGCGGCTGGACCTGGTGATCCTGTGGAGGGACTCCTTAAACCACCTCTCTGGCTACCCCCGGAGTGGTCTGGTCCAGGATGGCCACCCAGACCCGGCGGAGGCCCCGGCGCGAGTGAGGCACTCGTGCCCCTCCCGGGGTATATATACCTGCCTGTCTAGAAGTGGGGCAACCAATGAATTAAATTCTTCGGTGGTGGGAATTCTGAAATCGATCGTACGAAGTACAGTTTACAAGAAACTGATATTTTCCATATGATAATTAACGTAGCAATAATTTCTGTTTTACATATTGTCAATAACAATCATGCGCAGTGGCCCGTGGAAATTATTAATATTTATAAATGTTAGTTAACGAGATGTACGGAAATTCGCAACGTTGTAATTTTGTAATAATTTCTCTATTTACGGAACTTCCCTTCGTTCAGAACCCACACATATCTAGTATGTACAGGTCAGTGCATCAGACACATTTCCCGCACATTTTACTTCAACAATTAATAACTCGAACGCAATTTCATCAGTTTTGATTTTCATCTTGTACTAGCATGTAGGACCAAACTTTAAAATTTATAAAAGCTGTTCTCGAATATTCGAATGAAATCCATTGCAACGCTACGCTGCAACAAATCGCGATTCCTATTTTCAAAAACCTTTGAATCCTCAACCATCGGAATATGATAAAAAAAATAGCCCAGCGTTCCACAAAAACCGCAGAATGATATTCGATATTTCGATCCAACGTTTAATTCTCGCGGTAACAACAGACGCAAACGTTCACCGTCTCCACAGCGAAACGTGTCGATGCCCCGAGGCAAGGCGAGCAAGGTGGAGAAGCGCAGAAACGGCTCGCAGTAACCAGGAATACCTTGATCTCGCCATAATTTTGCGGCGCGCAATATGGAAGGGAGACCAGCTGAGCTACGAAGCTACGGGTATCGCCATATAGATAATGCTTTCTCACGTATCGTGTTCGTGATCTATATTTGATGGCTCTATTTAGATACTAGAGAGTATCTTCTCTGGTGCCGATGCCTCGGGGCGTAACTGGTTTACCGAGATTATCCGTATCCACTCCATACACCCTCACGCACTCTACGCACATTCCACGTACGGGCCCTTGAGACGATTGACCCCGCGAGCACTATATCGATTCTAGCCGCATTCCAAGGATGCCCAGCGTTATTACTGCGCCCTCAACCCGTCGTACATCGATGCTCGATTAGAAATCGGATTTTTCATCGGGAACCTTTCAACTTGACGGATTTCCAAAGGCGCTGCGAACCGCGGTGCACTTCTCGCGCGCGTCAATTTCAATTTCACCCCAAGGAAATAGAATAGTCTTGTCTCCTGACAGGATATTAAGTGGCTTAGTTTCAGAAACACTTTATCTTTTAATTATCTAGGAGCTGATCGATTAAGAATTAATGCTGCTCTAACGATATAGTAAATTTATGCTAGTTTATGCTCAAAGAGAATCAGAAGCCAGAACTAATTTTCGTAAGTCAGTGGCGAGTCTTCTATTCTTTCAGTTAATTAGTTTACGGTTCTTAAGCGAGTTTGAAAGCGATTTAAATTGTAGAGCGAGTTGGGAATGAGGAATGAGCAAACGTCGGGAACTAATGGTATCTGACGTTGCTCTGTGCAATGAAACAGTCATTTCACGCTAGTGATTCGCAATAGGGTGGAAATAGATATTTTCAGCGAATTTTTATCCTTGCGGCGTAAACGATCGAGCAATCTATCGAAAGAGGTATTGCCAATTAATTTCGTGCGATCTCTGGTACGATTTTGTTTCGTTTTCCGATCGAAACGATCTCTGTTAACGTATAACGTCGCCTGATCCCCTGAAATGGGGCATAACTGTCGCCCCGATGGAATTTCCACCAGCGACTTCATAGAGACAGATAAAACAATTTAACCAACAATTAAAAGCTTGTTCGGCATTATCCGCCGACGTGTTCCCCTTTCACAGTCATCGTCCCATGGACCAGGAAACGCTCTTTGCGTTCTCTCTCTCCCTTTCACTGGACCCTATAATTCCACCTTCTGTCTCCCAATCGTTCACTCGTTCCCACTGAAGTGGGGGAACCAGGGTCCGCTGAACAATTCGCATAAATTCGTGATTTAATTATTAAAACAACATACGTCAGAGACGGAAGTGACCATCAGATTTTAACGAGAGAATAAATATATTGAAATAAAGAAGAAATAGAGGAGAAGGCAGGGAACAACGAAACTAAGGCGGACGCTGTGAATGCTATGAGTTGGTGAATACCGACCGTGGCCTTTATTAACGATGTAAGAACGTCCATTAGCAGCTGCGTTATTTCTGCCTTTCTACTTTCTATTTAAACGATATAAGATGGCTGGCTATTACGACCTCGGCGTTGATTAAACATTCAGGGAGCATTAGTGGTTAGCTGACGAATGGGAGCAGTTTTTCGAACGTCCGACTAGAATACAGCATCGATAAATCTACGGAGATTGCAAACAGAAAACAGTAGAATGGTTATTTTAATTTCGTGAGAATGTAATTCTGGAAGAGGTCGAGAAGCCCGAAAACTAATATTCTTTAAACTCACATAACTCTCGACATTAAATTTCAATGGATGTCTTGTTTCTATTTCTACGCGAACACTCTCCGAAAGGAGAAGAACACGTAATTGTCGCAACATGTGTCAACCACCCATATCGCTGAGCAATCCAATTAAGTTGGACAAAATAGCGAAGTGTAGCGGGAAGTTAATTGTAATCGAGGATGGAGGGAGCGCGTCAAAGGGCAAGCTGGATACTAAATTCGCGAGGGAAGCTGGAATTCAGTCGACGCGGTCTGTTTTCCCCGGATGGCGAGCCTGTGGCTTTGTTCGACACGGTGAGCACAGAATGATCATTCGAGAAGAAAAAAGGCGGTGGGAGCGTTGGCTCGTGAAAAGCGCGAACGAGTCAGAAAGTAATTACAGAGAAGATAGAGCCGAGTCTTCGGAGGGTAGATCCCACCGAGAAAGAGATTGCGAAAGACGACCTCTGCGAATGACAACCCGACTGCGTTAATCTTCCCAGTGTTCAAATGTACCGCGTAGACGTGTATATACGACCTGAATGCGGGGAATGTGACGAGAAAGAATAACTGGAGCAGATTCCGTCTGGCTAATGGAAAGGGGAGATAATATCCTGCAATTGGCTACCTTCGCTGGGAATAGCCGTTGCAGCAGCGGCTTGTGAACAAATCTGCTCTTCCCGACCCTTTAATGTTAGCAGACTTAATACGGTATAAGCGATGAGATTAAACGTACTTAAATACCGTAAACTGAGAACACATTGGTACCATGGAGTCACTTTGACAGCTATGACTTCGTACACGTTTCGCGAGGTGGTAAGTACTTAATGTTTGAAGATATTCATATGCGAGTATGTGAAGATTTAAAAAAGTGAATTTTTGTATTTTTGCCTGTTTGAAGATTTGAAAAATTTGTATATTAAAACATCAAAAAAACTCAAATTTCTCTTTATCCCCTCGACTTCCAAAATCTCCAACCCTATACCATTTGTTCGATACTGAATCCCTAGTCGTCGGGAAGCAGAAAATTCAAGCACGACTATACATCTTCCATGTAGCTCAAATCCTCTAGAGAGCATACCACGGATTCGACTGGTACCGAAAAAGCGAGATCGATGGAGACTGACTAGCCACTGTATCTGAAATTCCGTTGAAACGATACGGCGGCGTCACTGAAGCATCGCGACCTCTTAAAAGCGCAAACAATTTCCCTTTCTCGGAGGAGGTTGCGGTGAAAGGGGCTCTCTCCATCCCTTCGACCCCTGTCTGACAGCAGTCTACGAAGCGCTCCTCGCCGCGGGGGAAATCTTTTTCCAGCGGAGGGGCAATTTATTTTTACCCCTCCAGTCTATTAAGTCGCGCGGGCAACACGAGTGATCGCTCGAACATCTCCTCCAAGACGCCCTCGAACCCCTTCCGCTTCGAGGGGATCCGCTTTGAAACTTAATCGCTGTTTGCGCTCGTGCGGCTCGATTTTGCCGAAACAAACGTCTTCGTCCTTCCATTTCCTCTAGGCGTCGCGGGTTGCAGAGGGCTCTCGCAAGCTGAACGTGGAACGCTCGAAGGTGGACTAGGGGGATCGCATCGAGCCCTCTCAGCGTGAAAAGAAAAACGAACGCGAGGGGCAAAGAGCCCGTAAGTGTCGTCAACGTTTTTGGAAACAGGAGTGGAAGGGGAGGGCCTGGAATGGCGGCCACTTCGCCAGGATAAAGCGAGCATTTTCGTAGGAAAGCCAGTTGGATCGGCACTCGATGCAGCGTCTGCGGTAGAATAGGGGCGAGGAGGAAGGAAAGGATCCTAAGCGAACGGAATGGGACTGGAAGATGGACGAGAGGCTCGCGAGAAGGGGGAGGGAAAGAAAATGGCTGCGAAAAAGGCGAACTTAACGCGTGCCCGCCCAGAGAAGAAGACGAGATATGTCGGCGTTTTATCTGTCCGTTCCGCCAACCGCGCGCAACGCCACGAGAAAATCGGCTCGATAATTCGCCTCTTCCCTGCCACGCAACCACTCTCGCTCTTCAATGCTAAGCCACAGAAATTTTCGACGCAACCTCTCGGGGGAACTCGGCTGCGTTTTATTAGAGTCGACTCGCTGGAAGGAACGTGGTCGATCTTGAAAGTCTCATCAAGGTGAAGTGAGCGAAGACTAATTCAGGATCCCTTAGACGTCGAGCCTTTAGCTCTACGCATTTTCAATGTTGTATACAGAGATTTCAGGAAAAACTGAACACACTTCTATGATTTATTTGAACTGTTTGGAACAGTAGAAAATTGGGGTTCTGATTAGAGAGAAACTCCATTGTAGATTTCACACAATCGGTGGCTTTATCACAGGTTTCGTGCTTTTGTTTCGCGTGGAAAACTTTATCGTACCAAAGTCCACGTTTGTGAGGTTTGGGCAACATCGAAATTAGAGACGTAATCCCATTGTCGTGCGGCTTCTTTCGCGTGGCTCGGTCTTCAGGCTCGAGGGACTCCAGGCGAGCGAGTAGAATCTTCCTCAACATCGCTGTCGTAAATCTTTGAGTTCCCCAGTGAGCTAGCGTTTACCTCAAAATTTCATGCCACGAGAAATAAGTTTAAATCGGATTCCCTGGGAATTCCATTACGTCAACTCGCTGCACTACGCGGCCAATCTTTCAACTTAATTACGAGTAAACGCGTGGGACGTTCAGCCTTCCGATTTTCTGCGTGGAAATGTGCGATCGGTCCTATGGAACGCGTGAAACCAAGCTGGGAACGACTCACGAAACTGATCATGGAAGGGCGTGGACCTTCGTTCACTCGATCGCTAACGATCTTTCGGAAGATACGGAGAAGGACGGAGCAACGCTGGAAGGCAGAGAACGTTTAATGGTAAGTAAAGGCGGGAAATATTAAAACCTAGCGGCGCCAGGTTACATAATAAGCCGTCTCATCCAGCTTATTAAAGCACGCCCCGCAGATATATCTTAGTAAAGAAGTCAAGCTCCCCTTTAGACGGAATAAAAAAGCTGCCTTGGCTCCTGCTGGAACGCAAATAGTCCTGGCTGTAAGTGCATCGCGATGCACTTACGCTGGTGCAACGACACAATCGACGATCAAACTCAAAGGGTGCATGCGGATGTTTACGCGTTTCGAAAGCTACGGGGCGCTTTTCTAACGAAAAACTTTTCTACTATGTAGGAAGGAGGATGGCTTGTTCTGGCTTTATACTCTGGCAGTACAAGGAAAAGGTTGCAAGACTTGAGGTCTATATAAAAGCTTTCGCAATAAAATTGTGTTTCAGGAGATTGATACGAAAAGGTACGAAAATTTTGAAGTGCTTTGCTTACTTTGCTATTACTTCTTACAATTATATAATATTGTAACGTCGATAAGAGTGAAATAAATTGATGCTACTCAGAGTACATATTCAGATTGTGACTTTCGTGAATATCTGACTTCAGAAGATCAACTGCAGGAAATAATACAGGAATATCGAGATCAGTGAAAGAGATAGAAACTCGAGATTTTAAAAGAATTCAAGATTTTCTAAACCTTATGAATAATAATTTTCTTTCACGTCCTGTAACAGCATTAAGATTCTCTTAACAAGTCTCCTGGATGAAGAGGCTTCTAAGTTGAAGAAACCCCAAAATCGGGACAAGAAAATAGCTGCTCGTCCTGGCGGAGGTATCGACGTGTCATCGTACGAGTATTCTCTATTCGAAAGGGTGCGCAAGTAGGGTATAGTAGGGTGGAGATGGGTCGCGTATAAAGCGGGAAAGACAAGGCGACAGGGAATAGAATTTTCTTGCATGGCTGGAGGAAAGGCTGGCGATATTATTCGCGAATATCGTACAAGATCAAAGCCGCGATAAAGGACGTTGTATTGCTCGAACGGGTTCGTTAACGAGAAAGAATAGAGAAGGCTGGTCCCGTCGTCGCAGAAACACTCGTATTTCCGCGATGCACATATTGCATGATATTTTTCCTTATTATCTCTCTCGTTTCAGCCGCTAGTCGCGCATCTCCCGATCCTGTCTCGTTATCGCGTAATTTAAACGCCGCGAGAACGAAAGAGGCCGAAATCTTGTTTAACAACGATACGTTCCAGAGACGATTTTCCGCTGCCGCGTTCCGCGATGGTTCTTTGAGGAACGCATGGGATCATTTACCGCGACATTTGTCAGGAGGAAAGGAATGAGCGTAACGAACTAAATGACGACTGCAGCGTGAAAAATCTATCGTAATCACGCCTACAGTCTTTTCGAAAAGATCTACTTTTTCAACTGTGGAAATTTGTTCCTGTCAATTTTCAGCGGACGTAGTTTATCCTCTGGTAAAATAAAACTACTTGGACTCCCCATTTCAGCAACGTTTGAGAACAAGGTATTGTTATTTATCGTATATTGTATGAATATTTATAATATGCACAAACAAGCAGACAGTGAAAATACCTAAGCTCCTTTCTCTCGACAGTAATAATATCTCCTCAAGTATTTCTGTCTTTTGACGTTCAATCGTGAAGTTCCTCGCTCACTCCACGATCGGAGGATCAACGGCTGGATGAAGGGTGCTATCTCCTGCGAGGTGGAATGCGAATGAATTTGCGATGAGGTACGCGGCAAATGAAGTGGCCGCGTTTGCATGTAATCGCGATCAATGGAGCTGTGGAATACGTGGAGGGCCATTCTCGACGAGATGAGAACGTAGGGAACAATTGCTTGTCTTGAGAAGGGAGTTTACTCGCCCCAATCTTAGAAATAATATTCACCAAATGCGCGCCGCTAATTTCGTTAGAATGTACTGAATCCCTAGCATGAAACGCACTAAACCTTTTACATTTTTTCCTGATGATAATTTTCGAATGTATAATATAGGTGAAACCTCTATTAGCTGCCTCTTAATTATCCGCATCTCCTGTTGTTCATGTTTCGATTACGTTGTCAGGCATTGCACAGTAGTGTACGTTGAATCGGCATACGTCGACTGATTGTCTCGCATTATGCGTACAGCTAGCATTATTCGAAGATTCTGTGCACAGTGTGCCGAACGCAGGGGAATTAATAAGCGGAGATGCGTTTCTAATAATATGCCTGACGGGTAATAAATGCGCGACAGAATTGCTCGCTCCTCATCTGCCCTGCCGTTCATGATGCACCATGGTATTCGCCTGTCGGCCGGTTCCATGCGGATACGATTAATATATTCTATCAAAGAACCGCGGAAAATGTAGGCAAAACCATTGCGCAGCATACGAAACGCGCATTATTCCCGTACGGAGGCTAATTAATACTCTACTAATTAAGTTGTCTTCGTATAATCCCAGGCATACAATCACCCTACCGACGGAATGACAAATGAATTAATATGCTCGGCGGATCCGCATGTTGCGCGACATTTATCGCTTCGCTTTCCGAAGAACCGCTGTATGAATGGAACCGCTCTCCTCATTGTGAATACGACCCCCCTTCTTCGTATTGTCATCGCAATGATGAAACAGATCGTTGAAGCATAATATAATGGAAAGAGGAGCGCCGAATGCGGCGTCGATTGGAAAGCATTGAAAATTTAATAGAATTCTCGGCAATTATATGTAGGGAGGAAGTAATAGAATTATTAAATCCGGGCAGAATTTTGGATAATAAATTATATCAAAGAACGCTCGTCCTGTTTCAAACGCAATGAATAACTGTTTCAAGCCACTGGAGGCACTGATTGCAGAGAAACTTTCGTTTTAAGGAGAACGAGCTTGTCAATGGTCAGACGGTCCAAGTGGTGGAGCGGTTCTCTGACGATGGACCGTCCAGATTCCCTGAGGGCTGCACAAATAAACCTGCTCTGGTGCTGTTAGTGATTTGTGAGCATTTTAGAAGAAGTTTACACGTGGAAATATAGACAGTACATGCTTGGACGCTTTTTGTGGAGGAAAAGAGAATTCTGGAAACCTAAGCTTTTACATTCGATAGAATACTCGCGCACAAGAATATGAATTACCAGAATTTTCACAAACTGTATGTTGTCTAATTTTGATTGCGGTTTTAATTCTGAGAATAATGTAAACTGAAATGTAAATTATTTGCGAATACAGGAACGCGGTCACACGATTGCCACTGTCTTCGTCAATTTATGATAATCCTCGCCCGTTTCGCGCCCGCGCCGTTTCCCTCTTTGTTTTTCGCCTCGCCACCCTTCCAGCGTTAATGACGCGTTAATGAGAAATGACCGCGCGTCCGACGGTCGTCCTTTTTTCGGCAATAATTTTCGCGGGTTGATTTAGCGCGTCTTGCCGTGAATCGCGGCTGTTGCTTCCGCGCGGAGAAATCTCGCGAACAGAACTTTTCCCATAGATCAGCGACCTGGTGCCCGTGACTTTCACTGTAAATTAACCAAACGCAATCCGCCTTCACGTGCTTACATCGACCCATTAATTATCGCGCCTGTTCCAGAATCGACGAAGCATTCGGTTTTAATACTTGGACGAGTCTAAGTGCATCAGAGAATATTGACGTTAGTAATCCTTTAATTCGACTGAATAATATTTAATAAAAATTGATTCATATAAATTCTTTACGTTTAGTTAATTGTTCTTAGAGAGTTTAAGAAATTCAAAGATGTTAATTTCGAGATACAGGGAATGAAATACTGTGCAGCGTTTTTTCGGTATATTGCAAGGTACAGTGATACAGAATTGCATCCTTCTTGGACGAAGCCTTTGTCAAGATCGAACATCCAATAACGAAACTCGATACAACCCCCTAGTTGGTTGTTCTTAAGTAACTTAAGAATTAATCCTTCCTGCAGAGATCTGGATAGTGATAGGCAATTAAGCACCGACTAAAAGTTTCCATATGAAAAACCGGATACAGAAAATTCCTGCTCGTCCATTCTGAACCTCTGACTGCCATCTTTTTGCCGCGCACTCGACGATGTCCTCCGATCAAATCTTCGTCACGAATCTCCAGCTCATTTCGCCTTTTCCTGAGAAAAACCTGAATACTGGAACGCCCTTTCTCCCTGCACCCTGTCGTATCCTTCGCGGACCCTTCGTTTCTCTTCGGGGAGTCGAATCAGCATCGATTTACATAAACCTCGTTTCAGATTTTTTCGAGAAGCTCAGTTCTCGATTGGAACCCTCAGACGAATGTACCCGATTGCAGGAAGGTTCAAAGTTCTCGATTCTTTTTGTGGGATTCGCAATTTTTCTCAGCGGGATGTGTCACCCCTTTATTTTTACTACGAGGAATTTTGTGGCTGACCTTTTCGCGATTTTCTTTGAGTATCAATTTTAATGAAGTGCCAAAAAAGCATACAGCTGATAACTAAATAAATCCCCTACTAAATTACTTGTAAATGTGTAAAAACCATTACAAATGGATTAAAATAAATGTAATGAACACAAGTGACAGAAAATGACGTTAAAGATTCAACTGCAGTTTATAATTCATTATTCTTCTACTTTTAGATTGACGACACCTTAACGTCACAATTAGTCAGTTCATAATTAAATCTTTAATCCCAAGTCGAGAAGCGTCACCGTGTCATCCACCGCACGTGTCTAGTGCTCTTGCCCTTTTTCTTTATCACGAAACTTCCAGTGAAATAAAGTCCCGCTCAAAACGACGCGTCTCATGTATCGCGAGCGATTTTTCACGACGTGACCTTTGAGCAGACAGCCCTTTGAAGCTTTTCTGGCCCCGCGGGTGTATTAATATTTTATGACATCGTAAACGAAGTCTGGTGACGGAGACCGATCGAGTCTCTGGGGAAAAATGAAGTGCGCTGCTTCAAGTGCTTCCCAGCACTCTCCCACCATCGCTAATTGACTTGTCCTTTCGCCGGATTCCGTGGTTCCATTTAATACTGACATCAGGGGCCGATTGCAAAGTCACGTCACTTACAAAGCGCTCTGTCGCTCGGTCCAGCCTTTACAGTGGAACGAGGACCTGCAGAATGTTATTTCAATAAATTCCCTCCCGTGAAAAGGGCTAGCACACGCGTGACAGTTGCATTCTTTACCGATAAAAACTGTCAGTGGTAACAAAGGGTGACGCTGCGCCGCCTTTTTCGACGAAGAATAGCTCGGTACGACCAATAACGATTTTGACAACTTCAAATCAGCGTCGTTGATTATCTGCGTCTAGCGTGTCCTCCTTTGAAATGTCGAAACAGGTCGCGTGTCTCTGTACGTCGGAGGTGTAGATACGAAGATCCTGAGATATAAAGTAACAGGTCTAAGGGAGTAAGCTCCTGCTCTGTGTCACCGTTTCCTTCACCCTGCGCTAATGTCACATTGCACCAATGAAAGCCCTGGGAAAGGGACGAACCGAGAGCCTTTGGTGCTTCCTGCTATCGCCTTATCGAGCAATCGAGCCGTTTAACTGAGGATCCGATCGCTGGGAGGATGGTATGTACCACTGTCCGCGTTTACAGTGGACGTGACTCGGCATTACCAGCCTTTATTAATTACGGAGGCTCGCACGGCACCATTGCAATTAATCACAATTTGCGCCGTCTGGCTGTTCCAGTGCCTCGGTAATTGGCCAGGCTACCGTGAGTGTAGCGGAGGCGAAAGAAGAGGAGGGAACAAGAAAAAAGCGAAGAAGATGATACGGGGCCACGGAGGTGCAGAGGGATGTCGAGTAGATCCACTTCAGCCTCGAGTTCGCGGCAGTTTAAACGAGACCCTGAAACATCTCCGTGCACTTTATTTTCCGCCTGTGTAATCTGTGCCATGCGTGGCTGACTTGCGGCGATATTTTTACGCGAGGAATTAAGGGGAGAGTTTCGAGGTTAGCTTTCGCGGCGGGCACTTGCTGATATGAATCGAATGTGCGAGGTGAATGGATGTCGGTGTGCACAGGATTCTCGTTTCGATAAGTGGCTCGTTGTTTTCCGCCTCTGTTCAGCGAGGTTTCGTAAATTTTTGAAGTCTTTTCGTGGGGATTCTGTGCAGGTAGTTGTTTCCAGGGCTTACGATGAAAAACCATGCAGAGGCGCAGTTAATTGGCCTATCCGAATCAAGGCGTCAAAAAGAGGGATAAAGGCAGGAACAGAAGCGAAGAACAGCGTCGCTAATGAGGCTCATTTTCAAAGGTCACTCGTTCCACGGTAAGGCAGAGAATTTTTCAAGTCTGACACCGGCGTCCAAGTGATCTTCTTTTCCTTCTAACTATGCTGAGATGTTCCTCTTCATTTATGACAGCTACAGCGTTGTCTTGACGGAGACTTGGGAAGAGGAATCCTCGTTACGACGATTTGTTAAATTATTCAAAGTGGTCGTCGGACTCTTTAAGACAAGCGAAACCCGGTTTGGATTATTGTCTACAATTCTGTGCTTCGATTTACAATCCAGGATCTCTGCAATTCGTGCGGTTCCTGCACTGTTTTTTAACCCTTAGCTGATATAATAGGTTCATCAGACAGTAGATAGTGCTTTAAAAATTTCTGAAGTTCCTATATACTATCGTAAATTATTTTTCACAATGGAATAGCAGTGATACCATTATATTACGTAGTAACAGTGACACCATAAGCCAAGGACTACGATAAATTTCTATTTTCCACTTCCTTTTACTTTCTTCTCTTATTCTAGAGATACTTTCGCAACAACCAAAGAGTCCAAACAAAGCAACGAGTCTGAGAAGTTCTAAGCATTTGATTCCTGAGTGGATCGTTGCTAATACCCTCAAGGGTGGAAAAAGTTGATGCTGCTTTTCCCGAGCGTTCTTAAAACCAAGGTACCTCTTTAATTACGCGTATCAGGCGACTCCCCCCCGATATAGTCTCGAATAAACATCCTTAAGGTCATTTTCTCGTCTTCTTTCGTCTCGCTGATGTGATCAGTCAAATTGAATGTACTTACTGGCACCCGATCTCTCTGGCCGTGAGTAGAGAAGACTGAAGGCGTAATACGAATATAAAGAGCCTATTTCCAGCCCTAATTTCTCCCATGTATCGATAAAAGGCACTAAGTGCCGTCCTCGATTACAAGGCACACCACCGCAAATAGCTTGAAGAATATTTAATTTCGCTACGGGATGCCAGGAGGAAGCTCGCCCCTGGTTCGAGGGAAAAAAGCTTTTCCCTGCCGCAATAAGGGTTGGCCTGATTGCCGAGTAAAATTCGTGTCGAACGAAACCCGATCGATTTTTCCCTGGAAGCGGCTCCTTCCGCCGCGCTGCACCGAGATATAGACGTTGAAAGTTGAGGGATCACGAGAAATACTACGATACTTGCAAGTTACGAGTTGCCCCGCGTGTGTATGGACTTTTTGTGGCGAAGGAACTTGCATCCCTCGGATACTTTGATCCGTTCCACTTTCCATGGCCCGAGGATTCGTCTCTCTATATTTTCGACAGCATAATTTGGCTCTTCGAATCTTCTCGCTCGGAACTGCACGAGAATTTATGGCAACCTTGAGTGCTGCCGCTCGAATTTGTATTTTTGCCGAGAACCAGAGATACTTTCATATTCAACAACCAATCCCATTCTCGATAGAGCCATAGTTATAGTATACCCTCGATTCTTTGATACTTCTACCATCACACACGGGTGAATAAGCAACAAGCTATTCCTTACTATCGTTATTAATCATATTACTCCAGTCCAATTGCCAATAGACGTTCTCCCTCGGAATACCTTTCGAATTTTCCCAAGAAAGGAACGCCTCTACTGTATTTACTCGAGCAAGGCGAAACCAGCGTATCTTACGATATTTATGTGAACGTATGTGCATAGAAACGCGGCTCGTTAGAATAAATTCGAGTGGGATACTCGTAATGTTGGAAAAACGGTGCGCGTCCCTTCATCCGCGGGGCTCTAACAGTACCCCAAAGTATTCCAGGCGTCGGGAATAAAGGGGAAAGGGTCGAATAGGCCGTCGTAATGAAATGTAAGTACGCCGATCCTCGGTGCTACGTGATCTCCTTAATATTATCGCGAGAGAGTAAAAAATGCAGGGGGCTAACAGTACGTGCCCTGGGACGTGCAGTCGTCCTCGTCTGTTCAGGGCTGGGAGATCCCACTGCTCCACTTGGCTGACACGTTTAAATGGCGGAGGGCCGGCTTCGAACGCTGCGAACAGTCGCTGGCACGTCGACCTCCAGTTTTCAGGGGATTAGTCCCAGTTGCGTCTTGGTCAGACTCGGCGCCGCGCGAATCGACTGCCTCGACTACTTGCACCATAAACTCCATCTGTTTCGTTCTTTGCGATCCCAGAGTTCTGCGAGCGCTTGTGTGCTTGGCTTCCTACGTGTTTCAATTGTCTGTAATACTATGATGTATCGAGGTGGTTTATCTTCTCGTTTGTTTGCTCTGATTTAGAATTATGGTAGCATTGATAGCTACTTGTTCTTTGGATTTCAGAGTACATTAATCCCCTTTATGGTTACTGCTACGTTGCAGAGGATCCTTGCGTCATCCTTTTTGTTCTCCTTGAAATTATTACGCAAAAGAGAATGAATATAGCGCTCGAACAATGGAGAGTGTTAGTTTCGTATCTCGCGAAATATTGACCAGGTTTTTTGCGAAGCTTCTGAGGAAACTCTTCTTTTGAATGGTGAAAAGGAATTGTTCAGACCTAGATATATTTATGACATTACAGAAGACACTTCTGGGGTATATTCTACCTTGCGAAAATTCACAGAGGAATAATACTGTCTTGAAGGAGTTGAACAAGTAGATACACCACGTACTATCCACTAAATGATAACAAGTACTCTCTGAAATGTTTGAAAAGTGTATAAATTAATGTAGACTCACTGTGTACTTTAGGAAGCATTCAGAAACTAAATTTTTACGAGTCAGTTCACGGAGAATGTTAACTTCGGATCCCTGTAGCTTACAGTTCCAAGAATCCTACGCAAATATTCTGCCACCGTCTGTCCAAAATGTTACGTACTTTGCAACTCGGAAAAACTGAGAATGCGAAGTCGGTCATATTTTCACAGCTTCTTTCCTTTTTGATTATCTTCTCTATACGTTTCTCCTCAAACAATTTATGCGCAGATAAATTTGCGATTGCAAGTTTCAGTGAAGCAGGGCAGAGAAAGGCGTTTGTGAAAAATTTGCGCAGGCTCTTCAACAGCAATTCACCACTGTCTAGGCCCACGATATCGTCCTAAAGGAGCAAAGGTATCGCCCCGCAGCTTGCTAAATCGCAGGGATGATTTCTCCGCTGGTCCCAAGGAGGGTCACCAGCTAGAGGACATGATGGATTATTATGACCCGTATAAATCGTTCCACGGGTCATCTCGTATTCCTCTCGCTCCTGACCCTTCTAGCCTCTTGTCCATTCCACACTTTTTCCTGTTGATAGATGCCGAATGATAATCGTAACGACGCGTTCACTAGTGACCCACCAGACGACACAATTTTTCTTATCCCGAGTAGTTCTCTACTACCCTCAGATTATACTGACTACTTATCAGGTACTTGAAAACTTTACAAACTTTTATATCCACCACAAATTTCTAATTATCCAACAGAAAGGAAAACATTTTCGTGGTAATTAACCAGAGCATTAACTCGATTTTCCATTAAATGCAAAAGAAGCAGCACATTGTAACATGAAAGCAGTTAATTACACTTTATAATTACACGGCTCCTGTAATCAGGCGCATAAAGTAATTCCTTGAATAAACAAACGTGACGGTAGTTTCATTCATAAAAATACGCTGACACGTACTTGGGAGGGGCGGCAAGACAGCGAATGGCTCGCTTCTTCCAGGAAATATTTTCCGCCAGGCTGAAAGGCCGTTTAGGAGCAGCGGGAAACAGCAGGGAAATGCATTGCGCCAGTTAGAATTCCTTTTTCACCCGCGGGACCACTCGTCGCGATGTTTACTCGTGCGTAGTTCGCCGCTTGTTCGGAAAGGAATGAATTAAAGAGGGATGGAGCCCCTTATTCCCTTATCGCCTCTTCGAGCGTTCCCACCACGGTTCGTTGCCTCTGAGCTCGTTGTTCTCGTGGCTGGTCGCGCCTGCTCGCTGATGCGAAATCTAAACTGATCGGAGTCCAGGCTAGGAGAGCCAGGGGTGGGTCAACTCCTGAATTTATTCCCAGGGAGCATGAAAAATGTACAGCGTCAGTGTGGAATAAATTTCGGTGAATTTACGTTGCCGCGCCCGCGGATTGACTTCGCGGCATTTCCCTTCGCCCACATAAATACTTCGCCGTATAAAAGTCACCTTCGACCGAGGAAAAGACCACGGTTGCCACTTCGACCGCGGCTAAGTGAAAAATGGTCAACATGCCAATGCGCGGGGGTGACAAATCGCGCAGACCCTCGCGAACCTCGCAGACCAAGCGAAATCCAAATGGCATTACTCGTGAACTCTCTCCTTAGCTAGCTTTCCCTGATGTGAAACGAACGACTAATATATTCTACCACCGATAAGAGTCGTAAAATATTGGTACAGAGGTTACCTATCGTGAAGTATTGATTTTATCCAAATTAATAAACCATCCCTGCTCGCTACAAAATTCGAACGTCGTTCACGTTCTGTCCGTTTCCAAAACCCTCTCCTCTATCATATTTCTCCCATGTACACCATATTCTTCGGCTAAATTCTCCCCGAGCAGCGTAGATTTAATTCATCGGATATTTTTAACCTATGCGGGGCACGGTAAGCTGTAAAGGGTAGGGAAACCGGCGCGGTATTCAATTTTCCAGTGGCGGCTTAAAAGCGTGTCCACCATCCGGTAAATTGAAAATCATAAACCCAGCGTCGTTTTAATTCCACGGCCAAAGAAAGATCGACCCTCGTAAATCTCGCGCGCGATGCGTACGCCCGCGAACGATCGCGGCTTTCATTCCTGGACGGATGTATTCTCCGCTTGTACGTGTATCTCCCCGCGCGCGTGTGCACGCCAGCTTATTCGCCTCGGTCGCTTGCTAGAAAGCGCGAGCCTCGAGTAGATTGCAGGCCAAGCGTATTCGTTATACGTAATCTCATAATATTTCAGTTGACGTCCGCAGCTACGTGTACAGCCGTTCTCTGGTGACGTACGAAGTTCGGCGCTCTCTACGACCGCTTGAAATGCAGGGTGATTTGTGGCCCACCTCGGGTGTATCCTGTGTGTCACCTGCGCTCGCCAATCGCGGCCGCCGGTCCGCGTACGCTATCGCTCAAGAGTTTCGCCGCACCTGCAACGTTTGCATTCCCTGGATCGAGGGTGGTTTTGCGGCGCGAGCCGTGCCACCGTCGGGGATTTGTTTGCTGCAAATAAGACGAAGGAAGAGAGGGAGAAAAGTTGGGAGAGCTGTCGAGGTGGGAATGGTGCAGAGAGAGAGAAGGGGGGAGGCTATTGGGAAGGATCAGAGCTGATGAGTAAAGAGAAAGATATTGTGAAGTTTTGAAACGAGATCATTGAAACAAAAAAGGGGTCTCGCGGAAAGAAAAAGTGGCGCTGTTGAAGGTCTACACGGGGGGAAGAAAAAGATACTTTGACGGGTTCAAAGTGGGACCACTGGAAGAAGGGAAAGTTTGAGATGAGGTTACTGAAAGGAAAAGGAAGAAAGTATTACGAAAACTCAAGGTAGAGTCACCGAGAGGGGTAAGCTGCTGTGAAGATTCAAGTTGGAAAGACCGACAGCAGAAACAAAAGCTGCTATGAAGACACAAGAAATAACTGCTGGGGTAAGAGAAAGAATATTCTTAGAATTCAAAGTGGGCCACTGAGGAAGAGGCTGTATATCGAGAGAAATAGAAACAAAAGCTGCTGTGAGGACACAAAGAATAACTGCCGGAGCAAGAGAAAGAATATTCTTAGAATTCAAAGTGAGCTACTAAAGAAGAGACTGATTACCGAGAGAAACAGAAATAAAAGCTGCTGTGAAGACAGACAGTATAACTGTTGGGGCAAGAGAAGGAATATTCTCAAAATTCAAAGTGAGCCACTAAAGAAGAGACTGAATACCGAGAGCTCAAGGTGTGGAGGAAATAAATGTCCTTTAAATTCAGGAAATTTAATATACAATTTTGAACCTAACTTTTACAAATTGCTTCGTGGTACAAGTGTAGCACATCTCGACAGAAGTATTCCTTTTCACTCGAGGAAATTCAATCCTAAGAGAATACATAGTTCAGGCAAAAATTTAGCTCAATAAAAATATTCGACTCATGCATTTTGCGACCAGCCACAAAATGAGCAGGTTTGCTGCTACGTTTCGATTTTACGATGAAACACGGGTTTCGCGATACTGAGGTCCCACTTTTCGTTTTCTTTTTTTAATATCCCCACAGCTGGAAGGAAGATAACATATATTGCTACGGAAATGTAGGTTCGTTCTTGCACGAGAATTTATGCAGACTGAAGGTTGCGAGCTGATCGATCGAGATTATTCGACGGAAGTATCAGTTACGTATCAGTGCATCTGTCGCGACGGAAGAACATCGCAAAAAGTTGGGAAAAAATTCCAAGAGCCGCGGGCGGGGGTTCGAATTCGCGATAGCTCGGGGATAGATAGAAAATATTTTAATGCATCACGCTTTTGTGAAGGGATTGTTGGAATCGACCCTGCACGGAGGACATGCAAGCGAATCGGTCGAAATGTTGCAACTGCGAGACTAATGACACCGGAAGGCGACCGCGGAACAAAAGACAGACATCGCGGGGAAAATTGTGGAGAAAAGTTATCGCTGACATTTCCCTCCCCTCGCGACCGATATTCCTTGTGAACTTTCAATTTATTCCGCGCTACCACCCCTTCGCTGTCTTCCCCCTTCGCCTAGGCCCTACTCGGCTGAATCTCTGGTAAATGTCGCGGCTTCGAAGCACCCTCTCTCTATGATTCACCCCCTGTGATTCGATAATCCTTTCGAAGTCTCTGGATAGAGCACAACCTGAGGCTTTTGTTTCTTCGACGACGATAAACAGACCTCCCAGTTATGGAAAATTAGAGAAGTCAGCGGAGATAAAAATGAAAGCCACTGTAAACATCCTCGGAAGATGTCGCATACGTGTCGATAGAAACATTAAAAGTAAACTGTGTTCCAATGGACGAGGGAAAAGCAAACAAGAAATCGAAGAGAAAACATAGGATAAGTGCGTCTGCTACTAAGTGTCTGACATGTTCGTTTCGGTAAACATTCTTGGATTATTTCTCCATGTCCCGAGGAGTTTATGAAGTCTCTAGAAGATTATAAAATGGAAGTACAGTTTGTCATATCCCAGCTCATATCACCGTGAATACTTTTCTTTGAAATATCAAACTCTGAAGAATGATAAATCAAAGCTTGCAAAACGCACTATTTTACTTGAAAGATGTTTCATTCCTTCTCTGCTAATTCGGATAAGACAAATCGCCTTAAATCTGAAGAATCCATGAAACTATTAGAGTACGCCCAAATGTAAGATACTTAGAACCAAGCACCTTCAAGAATCGGTACAAGTTTCCGAGTTTAGGTAATACAAAACAGCTTTCCCGATCTGACACCCGTGGCTATGTACAGGCATCCAACATTTTCGCGTTAAATTCGAAGTAAGGCGCTTTTAAGCTCGTACGCTTTCTGCACATAAATTCCAGTAATGTAAAAATAATGTTCCCGAACGGAATGTTCTTATTCGTGGAACAACGATACATTAAAGAGCGAGCAGCGGCGTAAAAACCGAAGGCGAAGTCGTTTCTTCGGTTATGAGTTATATCGCTCTACGTGGCGTTTTTAACCATATCCAGATAAATATTTTTCCTCGCTACTTTCTCCGCAATCTCGAACCTTGTCAATCTTTACATTCTATTGCTCTGTGCATCATACGAGATTCCCATCCTGATTCCTCCTCGATAAAAAAGTCCGTGCAATAACCAGCAATGTTTTTCATCGACGATCTTGCGCACCACCCACTCCCCTCGCTGTTACGATTTTTCCCATTCCCTTTGCGCGACTGCAACGAAAAAGCGAGAATTATCTTGATGGACAGAGCGAAAGAACTCGAATGCGAATTTGCTCCAGGGCACTATTTGTTTAGGTCGCTACGAAATCCAGCGAGACAGAAAACTTCGGGAGCGCAGCGAGTGAAAAAGAATGTTGTAGAAACTATTTTCCACCGTCCGCGAGCGGACAGAGAGGAGAATTATGTTTTTGATTAAATTCTGCGTACGCAAACACGCGGTGCTTTTACAATCGTCCCGAAATCGAAAAGAGGCGAGGTGGCAATAGAAGATCGCGCCGAGAACGCGTCTTCGCTCGGACCTCGGCGATTTCCAGCACACCGAGGATACATCGAGGGCGACTCAAGTCCGCGATTATTTTTGTTTCAATATCGTCAGCAGGAAACAGATAAAACGGTTCCCCGCTTCAACGCGCACGCCCACGCTGTTTCGTCGCCTTTGGTTTTCACGGAACAGCGAATTTCTCATTATTGCGATGTCACGGGCTTTGAGCGCGGTGAAAAGGCTGTGTCCGATTACTCTGTGGCAGGTTGATTTTCCATTTTCGTGACTGCGAGCTCTTCTGCCCTCTTCTCCCTACCCCCGTGCCCTGGCTAAAAGAGAATAATGCTGGGATATTGAAATGACAGGGTATGTACACCATTGTCCCCCTCGTTCGGCGGCGCATCGTATTTGCGTGACCGAGAAATCATAATAAAAGCAAGGAGAAGATTTATCCTTCCGTTATCCGACGTTTTTTCCTCTATCCGCTCGGAAGATGTACCGCGACGTTTCGCGTAATCTCTCAATAGAACGCGGCAAAAATTCCAGGATATTCGATTTCATCGGGTCGCCGTATGTAACCACCGTTTCTTTTATTCATTCAATTTCCCGCTGGCTGCGTTGTAACGAGCAGGTTGCACGACTCGTCGATGAAATTCATAGATTTCACCCGGTGAACTGGGTACGAGGCACGTCCTCTTTGGAACTTGGTGATAAGTCGGTGAAAAGAAACTGGCAGAGCCGAGTGAAATTGCATCGAGGAGAATATCTAAGCTTTGCATTGTACTTCCCCGTGCATGGAAACGTGAACCTGTTTAGGCGGTGGTCTTCATTCGAAGGAAGGTAGAAGAGGTCCTCTTTAGCTATCTCTAGTTTCAGATAGGTGGGTATACCTTGTATCGCTTCTGTTATTCGTGAATATGTTTTTTTCATTCACAGATTGAGTTTATTTTTGAAGAAAAACGAGAGAGGAATTATCTATCTGGAAGCACGTGTTGATACTAGCTGTGTACACTCAGGAAGCGGAGATCCCGCTCTAAACATCCTGTTATTTCGGTTATTTTCCGAGTATATATCTCCGTTCAATTTCATTCGACATCTCCGCAATAATAACCATTGAAATATCGAGGGGATTAGTAATTTTATACCGATTCGAGGCTTTCCAATAAATCTTCGCTCGTTGGTAGTTCAGAAAAAGCTGTAATCCAGGCGCAGGCTGTGAGGCAGACACGTATAGAAACTGTTGGCAATACGGAGTGAAACGCTTTCAAGGTACGTGGGTTTTAGAATTTCTCGTGACTGATCGACGCTTCGATATAAGTCGAGACGAAATACGGAGAGCTTGATTTTCCAGAGAGTGGTTTAAAACCCTCCTGGGTTAATAACTTACCTCGCGAGTTGGCGAGGATGTTCGCGTACTCGTCGAGGAATTTCGGCGGGTCTTGCGTGCAAATTGCAGCAAGTGTCGCTTGTAAGGGATCGCTCGTTTCGCTTTAGTCTTGCTGCTGCTTCAAGAACCGCTAGACGAACGTTATTGCGAGTTCCTGTATTAATTATGTATTTTCGACCGAACGTTTCACCAATACCAAGGAGAAATTACCGCGAAGGAATGTTGCTCTCCTATATGAACAACAGTCTGTGTACACATCTCGATCGTTTACATACTTCAGCTTCTCTCCGAGATGATGTACTCTGGAAAAATCGCTCTCTCGGTACTCGTGGCGTTTCTCCGCGTTTCCCATGGTATTATAATCGTTTCATCGATCATTAGTTCGCTTTACATTGGACGAGGGAAAATGATTAAGAATCGGGGGCGTATTCGAAGCATACGTGCTCGATATTTCATATTTCAATGCGGCAGACATTTTTCAGCGTTTCATTACTCGGTTAATTTCCTTCGCTATGAATAAGAAGCTGATTATTCGACGAGCTGGAAAATTTAAAATAGACACGCGAGGGTAATCTATGAAAAATGTGCATTGTTTCACGCTTCGAATACTCGGTCAGTGTATAATAGTTTCAGCAGTGTTCCTACAAATAATGGTCAAAAAATTCAGTAATATGACACGTTTAAATAAAAATATGAAATATGAGATATTTTATAAATTTTTCAGTGGATGTCAAAATGGATATGAGAATGTTATACCTGGCGTTTCGGTTCTTGGAGATAGCAAGAAAGCGAAGCAAATACGAAAGCATGGTATAGAGGGTGAGCAACGAATTACAGTTCGACCGAGGTCTTTCGTAGCCTCTTTCCTTCCGACTCCCGTCCAACCCCATTGCCTATTTCCAAGTCGAGGAATGGCAAGTCTTTCAGTAATATAACATTAACCCCCATCGGAGACCCGTGACCCGAATCGTCCAGACTTTCTTGGAATCATCTCAGCGAATGTTCCTTTCGTACAGAACTCCACGAAGTATGCCTAAAGTGCCTTTCTTGCCCCATTGAAATCTCTGAATGGAAAACACCCATCCTCTTTCCACGTCATTCTTTGGAAGAACGATTGAAACATTTCTATTATCTAAAAAACCTTCGCGCTCGTATAATTGGTCCAGAGAACGGTTTGTTATCAGATAACAAGACCTACGGTCTGCGTGGATGAAAGTTCGAATTGAAAATCAATAGAACGCGAGCAATAACGCCCCACGGAACGATAGATGAAAAGGGGGCCCTTTTTTCGTGGAATTGAATCGAATCGCGCTTCGTTTCGATTTACATTTGATCGCAAAACTTGTAATAGTACTCGAGTTGCGTTGTTCGCGATCCAGTTACGCTCTTTCACTTTAATTGAACGCACCTGTACTTAATCGTGTCGAAATACGTGGATGGGCAATCGATCTAGACCTCCTTTGTGCCTCTTGTTCTCTTCCCCTTGATGGGAACATTGAAAAGAGTCGAATAACCGACGAATCAAGTCGACCGAATTTGACGAAAATCGGCGCACCTCAACGCGTTCATGTCAGCCCAGCACTATTTTTTAGCTAAATGCTAGTTATATGAAACGTCGAATGAACGACTTTTGGAGCTCTGTAAAAACAGAAATACCTGTGCCGATGTCTAGGATTTCCTGCAACAAATCGAACCAACGATTTTAACTTGGTTACACGAACCAAATCGAATATATTTTAATATTTGGATACATACACTACTGAACCCCATTTACTACCACGTTTCCACCCTCATACTTCCGCAGCGCGTATTCCAGACCGCAACCATCCTCGCGTTCTCATAATTCCATTAGACCAAATTACCACATGAATCCAGCCTGTAATCCTTTCCCCATCAAGCAGGACGAAAAAGTTTCATCGCCTATTGGATCGAAGTCAAGATAATTCTTAATTATTTGCCTGCGCCGACGGCGGGGCTTCATCAATCTTACACACTCGTGAAACGACAACCGAGCTTTGAGACCTTCGCTCGATTGAATACAATTGCGAGTCAAAGGGTGTTTCAAGGCAAAATATCGCCGACGAAGTCGTTTCTTGACGAGTTACGCTCACAGGGATTTCGAAAGGCGAGCAAGATTCGAAAGAAAGTTTCTCATCCACTCGAGCGACAGCGTGGGAGTGACTCGACCAAGTGAGAAAGAGGATGAAGAGATGGGAGGCAATGTTGCGGGGGGTGCGTTGCTGGAGGACGGATTACGTAAATTGCAGAAGGCTCGAAAGAAGAAACCAGCTTTATTCTGATAGGACCCTGGCTACGACATGATGGATGGAGGTATCACTCCAGGAAGTTACAAATATCTTCGCTGAGAAATCTTCCGCTGGGGGAGTTCAGTGGGGATGTTGTTGAATCGATTCGAAGAGTCGAACGTTCAGCGGCATATTGCCTGGGTTCTTGAATGTTTCAAGTATGCTTCAGATCGCGGTTTCCCTTCCTATTCACGTTTCCCGTAGTATGTCAGGGAAATCCGATATATCAGTATTTGTTCACGATTAGTAACCTCCTGATCTGCTATGGAGATTAAGAGATTTAAACACACTCAGTTTAAGAGTTCTACCAGGTGCCTTATATCCAGTATAAAGTTAGGAAAAATCGATGTATCTCTTCCGAGATTTATACTCCGGAGTTTATTACCCTTTTTAAAAATTAAATTTATTCCCCATTTCCTTTGAAAAGGAGAGATACCGAAGGACTTGAGTTGAAACTTATTAAAAATGCAAGAGGTTGTACTGTAAGGAATGGAAGAGGTAAGAGGTAATACTTTAAGGGTGACTTAACGAAGATACAAAAATAGAAAGGTAGCAGAGGAAGGAAAGTTAGA
The DNA here is from genome assembly GCF_051401765.1 of Calliopsis andreniformis. Lineage (NCBI taxonomy): Eukaryota > Metazoa > Arthropoda > Insecta > Hymenoptera > Andrenidae > Calliopsis > Calliopsis andreniformis. Next base: position 18,481,517 of record NC_135067.1, on the reverse strand, counting down.
TAACCACGGAAAAATGATAAAAAATGTGTACTCCTTTCTGCTCAATTCGTTGTCGAGTTTCGGTTTTCCCCCAGATGTCGTTCGTCGGTTTCGACGCGATACCGCGCGTTTCTAGAAAGCTTCTTCCCCCCCTGCTCGAGGCTCTCGACCCATTAAAACTCGCGCAGAGTGGACGACGAAGGCATTCAATATTTTCTCGATGCTTCCCCGAGAACTCGATTTAACAGGAACGAAGTAAGAAGAAGTCTCGGCTCGCTTCTCCCCAGAGTTTCGCATTATTTCGGCGGCCGCCTGCCTTTCTTGTCGTTAACGAGCTGTTTTTAGTTCGAATTATCTGTTAGACAGAGTCCCCCTACCCGTCTGGCGTCGAACTTAATTTTCTTCGGCTCGTTCAATTCTTGACGCTTCGAGTTTCAGAGAGGACTCGCTATAACCAGCGCTCGACAGATTACACTCGATTAATTCGTTCGATGCGCGTTCCTTTGTAGATCTTTGGACTCTTTTCTCGTTCGTAATGCAAGAAACGCCTCCACTAACTTCCAGCCGAAGTTATATTAGAATAGTGAGGGGACCGGATGCTCGTTAATTTATTTACTGTTCTGAAACCTCTGAAGGGGATCAGTTGAAAAGAAAATCAACTGGAAACGTCTCACTTGTAAATCTTCACAACTCTATGAATTCTTAGAGATACATTGGAGTACTTACTCCCAAAATTATTAATGAAAGCTCCTATAACAAAGGTACGTATCGATATGATATATCGTATGAATTCATACGATTACTAAACCTGACACAAAAATAGTACTCTCCTCTGACTACAATACCCCAACATAAGTACACCAAGAAAACCACAGTCCTAATACCAGACGAATGTATCCTAGTCACAGTTCCCATCTAAGCTACCTCCATAACTCGGTGGTAGGAATTCATAAAGAAAAAAGGAAAAGAAGCAAGGAAAATATAATGCACAGTCACGCGAGTAAATGGATGTGGCGGGGCGCTAACGCGTGTTCGCTGATAAGCCGAACGGCGGTCGATGGTCGATTCGCCTGATATACATTTTTAATTTAATTCCAGCTCGGGTTCCCGGTTCAGGGAAATGGGCCGGTACACCGTAAAGGAGCCGCTGAAAAACACTGAGGAGAAAAAGGAGGTGAGAACGTCCCTGGCATGCACACGCCTGGAAACTTCGCGCAAGAGGGACGCGTCGTTCCTTTCTCGCTATCCCCTGCTCGAACTTCTTTCGCGTAATTGTTTCAAAAAGTTGCGTGTTAATCGCCGTTGCCTCGGCATCGGCTGATGTTACAGTGTACAAGATTCCGCGTAATTCTTCGCTGTGTAGAGCGTATCCGAGTAGAAAGCCCTCGAGGGAGGACGGCGCATTTGCATGCTCGTAACTTCGGCCGCGCAGCTGCGATAACGCGCTTAGAAGCCGATGCAGGGAACACGCGTCCCCGCGATGATAATAGTTATAAATGCTTGGACGATGGAAAGTAAAACGACTGGTGATTGGATCGTTCGTAGTTGCAGAGGGGAAAATCGAGAGTCCCGACTGTGGAACGATAGTAGGAGTAAGAAGTTAACGATATCGAGTGATTAGGTCTCAGATTGAGCAGGATCTCAGTGAATTCATTTTTTTTTTTTTCGGTACTTGTGGCGAGGAGAGGTGAATTCTGCTTGTGTACCATTTTTAAGGTAGGAGGTATTTATGGTGAAAATTTGAAAAGTATTGATTTCGAGTAGAGGGATGTAGAGAATCGAAGAAAGTGGCGGAGGGGAGAACGAATAGCGAAGCGAGAAATCGTTGGTGGCGTATAGCGTAAATGATGCAGTCCAGGTAGTCGAGGTCAATTTCATGCTCAGGCGCACATACTGATTTCATCGAATTATTCGCCGCGTGAATCACGGAGATAATTCCTGACCAATCTCTTCTTCGCGAATTCTCGCTCATTCTGATGGGCGTACGTATCTACAGTCAATCGCCGAACAATATCCTCGATGCTAATTGAACAGAATCAATCACGTGACAATGATATTAATGTGAAGACTACTCTGAACTGGATGACATTGAAACCTATCGAGATTCCAGACAATTGATGAATATTTAGAAGGACAATTTTCGGAATTTGATGATCTTTGTCTTTAAGAAAATAAGAAAGATTAAATAATCTTGAATTCTGAAATAAGTATAGCATACTCTGCACGATAAATATTATTTCCTAAGCGAAATGTCTGGCACCAAGAGTGCAATGTATTTGCATTTTTCCTGCAGCGACGCTGTCTTTCAGAGAACAAACAAACAGGCAATCGACGTTTCATTCGGAGAGAAGGTTCGCAGGGAGCAGTTTAAAAATCGTATTACTCGGGAATTCGAACGGTTCGCGCGACCGTAATTTATTCATGCGAGCACTGCCGCTGACGTAGAGAGACGTACGTTCTGTAGGCAGTCCTCGAAATTTGCTTTACCGTGCTCCGTCTTTTCTTTGCTTGATTTTCTTCGCTCTCCTCGTGAGCGCGCGCTCTCAGCGGGCCGAATTCTCACTGGCTCCCTTCTGCCTCGGCTGGTTCCTCTTTTATACGATCTTGCGGAAACTTGTGCGCTATCGTGTCTTATGTCTTGCCTGTTCTCAAGAGAGCCTTCCTTCGTCATCTATCTTCTGGCAGTCCCCGCCTAACGGTGCCTCGCGTTTCACGAAGAACTCCTTGCCGCGCTGAACTTCGATACTCTCGGTGACAATAAAAGCGGAGGGTCTCCGATGCAGGTCCAAACTTTCGATGAACACACCAACTTCAATTACCGAACCGTTTAATTCTGTGTACCTTCGCCCTCGGGTAGCAGCCACGCGTTTCTTTCGCGGCGATCCAGGCGAGTTTGCCCGGCGAGCCGGAAAAGCGGCAAAGAAACAAACGAGAGAATCGAAAAAGCTAACAATATCGAAAGAAGGAGACGATTTCGTTTACCGAGCGACCCCGAACGAACTTCTCGCTCCGTTCCACTTTGCCCGTAGATTCCACAATTTCTTGGCAACGTCTGTCATCCCCTCGTTACCTATCCACATCGTGTTATCAATAGCTGCGAGCGTTCTTGGCTTTCGTTAGCAGACCCCTTTCCCGCTCTTATTGTTCCTTTCGACGCCGCGCGCGAACCTGTCTAACTAAACATTGCGGACGACATCGGAAACGACGTAACGCGCCATTGGACGGGAAATCGTTATCGGTCCGATGCTTCCAGGTAAAATCGAGGAAAGGCTCGTATACATAGGGAAGAAGAGGGTTCGACGTCAACTCGATACATTGGAAATCACTCTGCTCGAGAGACCAGTCGAGTGGGAATCTCTAACTAACAGCCTACTTCCTCATGCAACTTCAGCTTCTATATTATATCTACGTATCGTTAAATACGAATATTAATACTTAAATTATCTCTCAGCAATGTAGTAGCTTACTGTAGATGAAAGACAATGAGGCATCACGCAAGAGCGTGTTCAGTCATCGCGCAGCAGGCACCATCGAGGATCAATCAACGAACACGCGCCGAGAACACTGAAGAACATGGTCGCGGTTTCCACCCTCACTCGTTATTTGCAAACACGCGAATCTTGTTAAGCAAGCCTGCACGGACGATGCGTATCCCGCTTAAATGTTGGGTACATCGCGGCGGAAGATTGAACAGCGTCCCATCCGCGGTAGTTCCCCAACGAGCAACAGAACAACGCTTGAGTAAGGTGGAAGATAGAGAAAAGTGCAGGATGAGGCTGATGGACGAAGCATCAGAAAAGAATGTCAACAGGGATCTTTTCCGAAGGACGCGTACAGACGAACGAGGACACGTTGGGACGCGAGCACCTTGTCGGGCGAATTTCCGGAAATTTAATTGATTGTTATTCCGCGGGCCGCGTCGTGGAAACTTGCCAAGGAAGTTTCGTTTGAGCCGTCTGAGGAAACTCAACCAGTGGTCGTCCCCGAAGTACAGTCCCCACCCCAAACGAATCCCTGTTCCCAGCTTCCTCCTGCGCCTCTTTCGCCTTTCTTCCTTCGGCGACTTAGGATGCACCCCTTGGATGCCGTCTCCGCCAACTTCATCGAGATGCAGAATCAGTCGCGATTGTTCGCCGAGTTATCGGCCAGCCCCTACGCCCCGCTTCCCCCAACCTACGCTAACAACTTCCGATTTTGGGTTGGACCACGCGTCACCCGTTTTCCCTGGAGACGGGATTTTTGTTTACCACCGAGGAGTAAGGAGCTTCAGAAGTTCTCCCACGGGAACCTGTTCGAGGAATATGTCATCGATCCTACTTTAACGTTTTATGCGGGTGTACCTTTTAGATTGAGGAATTCGGGGGAATCGATAGTCGATTCTGCTGTGCTGAAGTCGTGGGTGTAGAATCGTGAGAAGTAGGGTAATAGCTGCGTTGGTAGCTTTGGAACTTGATAAGTCTTTCTGTTGATATAGTTGTTAATGTAGAAAGCACAGGATGTTATCCAATTACTAGGGTCTACTTGCTCTTCAACGATTCTACCACTTTCTTCCGTAGACTTTACGACTTCAGCATTATACTTTTATACGGGCCTATGGCAGCGTATAGGGGCACGAGTAAAATATTAATGCAGCAATTTCTTACAGCTATGTAATCGTACGCTTTGAAACTTACACATTACTGGACGCCTGGGAGAAATTGAATCATCATCTTAAAGGTGAGCCTCGTTTATGGGATGCTTACCTGTAACAAAAAGAACACAGTGCATTCTTTACGATGAGTTTTTACGATACATAAAATGATGGACGTATTTAAAAGGCCCCCCCGATGTAATTCTAGACAACTGTGAGCCACCGTTGCTCGTCACGGTGGAACGTTTAATGTTTCTTGATATTCTCGTCGTGGATTAATAAGGGAAGGTGCTAACGATATTACGGACGCACAAGAAAGTCATTCTACTTCCTCTCTACCGCGAGCATTTAGCTCTGCTATGTTCTAGATAATTTTATTTCCCTTCGCTGTAGAGGATATGAAAACAGCAATTTTCATCGAAGCTGGGTACAAAATTATTACAGTCACGTACATTGTATGTTGATTTATCACGAGAATCGGAACGACACAAACATGTGCCATGCGGCGAACATGAATTCGCGTCTGACCACTGCATGTCTTATTCTACTAGATGCAAGTGAGCGTCGCACATCGATTCTTAGGCGGTTCCAGGAGTTCTAGATCAATAATTTCGCGGGTAATTTCGTCTGTGTCAACCTTTGTGGTTCTTAGCTTCCCAGAATTCATCCTTCATAATCGAAGTTACTTCTCAGAACAAGCTTATTGTTTCAGTCACTCGAGTCGTCAAAAGTCTTTAAAAATAGACGGGCAGAAACATCAAAGGCATTCTGATCGAGCCCCATATTAGATATATATGCATAAAAACGCGAAAAGAATGCAAAGTGTAAGACCAGAGCCGTCCTACTTAAAGTCGTGTCTGACCACTGCCCGTCCTATTCTCTTGAATAGCGCGACAGTCGTATATCGATTCCTGGACACTTCCGAGCATCTAAATTAACAATCCTCAAAATTCCCCTTTAATCTGTCGTTTCTCTATAACCGAGGCGCATTAAACTTTCAGTCACTATTAACTTCTAGTTTCGCTGACGCGTCGCTCATCTATCGGTCATAACACGTTTTAAAATAAAAGTTACGTTCCAAAGATAGCTAACTCGAGCCATATACGTCTTATAGCCTTTTGCGGTGGTGGTGTTACTAGCTCGATAATAATTACAAGACACTAATGTCATCGAGCAAAGTCGTCACTTCCCGCGTGCTTACGCGTGAACTGGCGATTCGAGGCCAATCCACTGGTTCCCGGAAGCGCCACTGACCGCGAGAAATGACACGAGGAATTACCAACGCGGCGTCGTCGCGTATCGACTGTCCTCCGACATGTGGAACACGGCTTGGTTTCGATTTGAGGAATCATTCCCAGGAACAATAGCCACGTAATGACCGGACAGTTTCACGGAAGACCTTCTTCCCCCTTGCCGTGGTCGATCGCCACGGGTAGACTGTCTCGCTCGCGTTATTACAGCCAGCTCGCGGCTCCGAGCGCAAAACTAATTGAACTGGATACAAGAGGCGAGAGAAGGAAATTTCTCGATTGCTCGTGAATCGCTGCCAAAGCAAAACACACTTTTCCGTATTTCTGCGATTTACAGCAGGGGTCGACAGGTTTCGTGAATTACGCCTCTCGCTGATCCTTTGTCCCCCGCGGCGAACGACATTTCATCGTTTCGTTTGCGCGGCCGTGCCGGCGACGGGAGAGCAAGTAGTTGGTAATAGAATTTCATGCGTGCGTTTGTTACAAGCGGGAATAAGCGACACGTGTCACTGACACATTATATTCGATATACCGTGATTTCTATAGCAACGCGCTTAACTTTGTCATTCTCTTTCGCGCGACACCCCTCGCGCTTACACAGGGGGAGGAAAAAAGCAAGGGAGCGACGTCGAAATCGCGCTTCGACGCTGTAACGCGGCCGTCAACGTCAACTCGCCTCGACGCCCACGCGATCGGACATTTATTTGTTTATTTATTCAATATTCGAAGCCAGCCGCGTGTCTCAATTACCAGGGGATCGAGTTCAATGTGTAATCAGAAGCACGCGAGTGGTCGCCATTAGACGTTGCCCTCGAATAAATCGTCCCAGCTCGGTGGACGACATCGGTTTCTCTGTGGCCCCTTTTGTCCCTACGCGAGAGTGCAATTGCGCCACTTTGCTCGCACGCATGCATTTCAATAAATAACGAGCCAGCCACCCCTCAGCTTCGTTATCAGACGAACTGGCTTAACTGTCTCCCACCGGCTGCTTGTTGTCAACTTCACCTGGACGTGTGAGAGTCGTCCAAACCACAAACGGGCACTGGGCAAAAAGTGAAACCCTAACCGCGAAAAGGAGGAAGGGATCCTGGGGAAATGGGTTTAAAAGTGTGCATAGGGTGAATTAAATAGGTAGACTGAAAAATTGAAATCGTAGGAACGCTTCGTACAAAAAATCTGGTGACTACAGAATTTCCTTCTTTTAGATACCTAGTTTTAATGACAGAAATTAACATTTCAAATTCTGGGTTCGAAAAATTCTAAAAATTCGGTAACTTACATTAAAAAATTACTCGAGCCTATCTAGTCCTAATAAACCAATCTCAAAATCATCTTACCTCGATAACTTCTCAGACAGCCACTGTGGTGACTTTCAGGCAACGTCCCGCAAATGTAAAGAGGAGTCGAGAAGTAGAGGCACAAGAAGGAAGTGAGCATAGGGAATGACAGGAGAATTTGTTCCGAAAACCCTGTCCAGCCGCCATTTTGTTCCATAACCAGATATGAGTGCATCCCTTTATTCAGGCGCTGCATAATTGCTTCACCGAACCTCGGGGCGCGTTCGTGTGTCTGCAAGGGTGGAAAGTGCGGCGAGCGTCGCGCGTTAAGTTACCCAAATGGCGAACCGCTGCGTGGATCGTCGTTGAATCGCGTAACCTGCTTAAATTGTGTACTCAGACAGGCGATCTTTGTCCTTTATTAAATAGAACTTAGGTGAGCCAGCGCGAAGAGGAAAACGGGGACAGCAATTTGGAGATACAGAACTACGAAGACTGGTTCGGTTGGAGTTTAACGAAGTGATGAAAATTGTTGCTTCGTTCTGGATTAACTTCGCTGGTCTGTACACCGGTAGCGCTAATGGGTCGATTTATAACCGTAACAATGAAATACAAAGCCGACGCGTCGGTCCCAATAAAACACGAATTAATGTCTACTGCGAGATTTTGCGATTTGTCAGATTTTATCTTCGGTGTTGTTCGAAACAGAATTATACCCTGATTGGTTGTTTCTATTTTTTATGAAACGACAAATATAGGTATTACTCACTGTCACACGTAACTGAGAATATCATTTCGCTATTCATACCCAGATGAATTCTAATTTTTTTCAGAGACCTATTTCTATCCCCAGCGAGGTATTTCTTTCTTCTTTTCGGTTACCGCTAACGAGCCCGCAACGCATTATTCGCCAATAATATTCTCCACTTAGCGGCACGGTTACATCGTCAATTTGTTCCGAGGACAGCGTTCCCAGCCGCGTAATTTTCACAACTCGTTAGAACGATGCGCTGCGTGGAACTGTAACTCGGCCGAGGCAAAGTTACATCGCGACCGCTGTTGTTTTATACCCCGTTGCATCCCATGCAACTCGGCTCCGTCGTGATTCGCCGAGGCCAGGTATGAATGCAAATTCCGAATCGGACGTTACTATGCATATTAGGTAGCTGAACTCGTAATTCTCCTCTCATAAGTTCTTTGCTTGCCTGGTGGCCCATCTTCGTCCCTCTCCCTAGACTGGATCGACCCTCTCCCCTGATTCATTCCTCTGCCACAGGACTCGTAAAGCAAGTCCTCTTAAAAGAAGGTAGGTATGGCGCCGCGAGGGGAAAAACTTCGCCTCGTTTCGAATTTGTAATCCGACTCGGAGTTTGATAAGGAATTTACATTTGTAAAAAGTCATTTGGGATCGGATCCCCGACGGTACAGACCCGGCAACTTCTATCCGCGCGAGCGAAAAGAAATTCAGGGGAACGTTTTCCCAGGGACCGTTTCGACTCACGCCACCCCCGCGACGCGGCTCTGTCCCACTTCCTTTCGTCAATCAGGACACGAGTTCTGTACACGAGCACACAGTACGACTTCGATTCCTCTTGGGCTTCGACCATAAATTATTTATACACGCGGCGCTCGGAAGTAGGCGTCGATATTTAAATTTGACTCGGCGACGTCGATCCCGCCAGCGTAATGGATTATGAATAATAATCGAAGATGGTGCCATATTAACTCGACATCGCCGTCACCGAATCTTCGAATATAACTTTCGATCGTTCGAATCGAGACGTACAGTAATAGCCTGGGATCACTAGAATTAATCGCGACGCTCGATGCTTGGCACTCCGACTCGGCACGAGAATCAATTCTGCGCAAGCGATTCTCTGTTTTGCAGAGTCGCCTCATTTATCGAATTTTCTATCGTCGTTTGTTTGATCATACGTTGGCCGCCCTCCAAACGCGATACTTGTTGAGAGACGCCGGAAACGCGAGCAATTTGCCGCATTAATTTCCTTCGGTTATCTGGTTTATTCGCCTCTTATGTGAAGCTTCCGAGCAACGATCGGCCGTGTCGTTCGACAATTATTATTACTCGACGCAATGGCTATCGTTAGCGTTATTGCGTGACATGTAACGGAACCATTATTTAATCGAGTGGGATTTGCATGAAACGTTTATTAGACCCGTAGCGTGTTGAGACGTACTGCCATGTTACTCGTTAAGTCCTAGCTGAGTGAAACAGGATTTTAAGATTTGATTAGTCCCCGTCAACCATGCATATTTCAATTCAATGTGCATATAACTTTGTTGCCTTGCCTTGCCTGTGCCTACTGCACAATCACAGTAACTGTTAAAATTGCCATAGAAGTGGCAAGAATAGAAATGTGCTTCTAACGAAACTGAACTTCTGTGCTTATGAAAGGACAGCCTGCAAAAATGTACGATGACTTCGCAAAGTGGAGGAAGCAAGAATTTTCTCTTTCTAGGTACTAAAGTTCAGTCAAGAAGACTTTAAGACAATAAAGATAAGACTCCCCATTATTGTTCGCTAACAGAGACTTGTCACTTGGCGCACAGCAACAGTTGCGAAGAAATCTCAATCAACACGTCCTCCCTCGTAGATAAAGTATCCAAGGGACCAGTTTGCTCTGACGGATTCATTCAGAAAAGGTACACGTATGTCTCGTCACGTGCTCAACGAAAGGCGGCATTGGAAGAAATCTTTTGGAGCCTATTTCCAGCTGGCGTTCGTGCGAAAATCGTGAGGCCAGCGGAATATACGTCGATTTGGTCAGTTCCGCGAGAATCCGAGGCGCGTGAGAATTCGAATCGACGTTCCAGCTACCTGCGGAAGCGTATGCTGAATTTCAATCAGCGCCCAGAGGCTGGACAGGGAGAAAATCTGGGGAAAAAGAACGAAGGCGAAACAAGGGGAAAAAAGATGCTCCTGATAGGAACGTGGATACGAATGGCTAACAGAAAAAGAAAGAATGAGATACCCAAACAAGAGGCAAAACGAAAGACCTAGAAAAAGGGTGGGAGAAGACCTTTCCACCTTCGCAGAGGGTGGAAACTGCCGTGATTTACTCAATCAAGCGAGCTTACTCGCCGTCGGAAGCTCCTTAAGAAGAGCTTTGACAAATAGTCAACTTATTCCGCAAGAATGGCCAGGAAAAGATGGTGCAATGGCAGCCACGTAGCTATGCGCCACGTGCGCGATACGAAAGTGCACTCCAATAACTATCGATAAGTCTATTATTGTCTTCTGTCGCGACGGGATCGACTGACTCGACCTTCCCGACCGACAGGAAATGAAGCGACTGTGCATGGAAAGGTCGACTGAGCGCGAAGTCGACCGAGTGCGGGCGATTTTCCCTGCCTCCTTTCTGACACGCCGATTAAAAGCTACAGGTGTGCGTGGTCCGACGAAACTTCTGCTTTGGACGTGTTTGGCAATTGCTGAATCACTGAGCTCCGATTACCAGATTCGGGTTTCAATTCCGCGGAAAACTTCGAAAACGTCCAGCAATCACACACTCGACGGCACATCAAACGTAAAGAACATATTGGCTGAGTTTCCTTGACTTTGTATTTACACTGGACCATGAATTAAAGACCCTTTCACAGGACACCAAAATACCGAATCGAAGAGTAATTGCCACTAAAACGTTGGAGGTTCATTTCCGTCACGTTTCGCGACTCTTTCAGCAGTGAAAAAAGAACGAAATTGTATATATGAAGAAATAGGAATTCAGAAGAAGTTCCAGAACCCAATATCATTTGATACTGCACGTAAAGATGTCACGAGTGTTCCTTTTAATTAACCTCGACCCCACCCCTACCAGATAAAGTCAATTAGAGACACCATGAATTATCTCCTCATTGTTCTTATGTGTCAAACTTCCGTTTCCAATTTGCTAGAAGAGCTCATAAAATATGAGTAACGCCTAACTCGATTAGTCCCTATCAAAGTCGACGCTCTGGGTCACGTAGCGAACTGTACGAGCGCGTGCGCCGATTACGTCGACGAAGACGCATCAATCTGCCCAGCGTCTCGTTCGCCTTGCTCTCTTGACGTCGATCCCCACTAGACGGAGCGGAAGAATGCCAGGAACCTCGATGGAGCGGTATAGGGTGGCTGGGGTTGAGGACATAGACGAGGAAGTAACTTCGAACGTGCGAACGACCAAGCTTTTTCGACCCCACATCCACCTACGCGACGTCTTGTCGCGCTTTATCCTTCGAGTGACCCCTCATCAGGGTGGATGGACCATTCGAACCTAACTGTTTCGCAAGTCCCACTTACGGCCGAGGTCGCGAACCAGAATGCTCTTATTTCCTGGCTCGTCGTTCCGCGCCATCGTCCACCAACAGGCGACGTCGACGACGATGACAGTAACGACGACGGCAACGAGGACACTCCGTGGGAACCGAACCGACCCAAGCATCCCTCCTTCGTGGGGAAAACGTCTCGTGAGGCTGAGAGTCCTTTCAATGACTCTTGCGTCAGTTAAATAAACGAGGAAGTCCGCCGTAAAAATTACGAGAGGCCATTCGACCCTACCATCTGGCCTCTTAATGGCGGATAATGTGAAACGGGTGACCCAGTTCTTCTAGACCACTGTGAGACTGCTGCGACTACTTAACCTGAGTCTCTTTCTTGATGTGTGGAATGAGAGAGACATACAATGTACATATATATATGTTATAGGGTGAGTGAATTGTTGGATGACTAGCTTTAGTCCTGAAACATGTTAGGTCACCCGATAGGGACTCTAGGTGTGTATTTTAAGCTGTGTATTTTGATATTCACAGGCTTTCAATGTAACTAGGAAGTGGGAAGAATCTTGTCTCGATAGAAATTCGACGAACTCCTGTTTGCTTGAAGCTATCTTTCTATTTAAATATTTGCGAAGGCAGCAAATCATTCACATTGATCTCTGGGAACCTTGGAGACCAAGCTCCTACCATTTTCGAAACTTCCAACTAGTTACAAATCGTGAGCTTGTATGGAGACAAAATTATGCACGGATATCAAGATTAACGTACAGGCTTTCCGAAGAGCGAATTGATTTGACCAAGCCGACACGAATTCCCCAGAAATTTAACAAGCGAGCAACCGCGGCAGGATGTCACAGCCGTCAAGAATCGTCGATTGCTTCCGTCCCGCGACGGTGTTTCTGGATAGATAATGGAGGGATCGCTTTGAGTACAAAGGATCGAGGACAGATCATTCGATGTGCTTCACAGGGACGCGTTGTTGACTATCGAGGCGTTCGAGTCTGCGTGTCACGACCCGCCATATACGCGTCAATTCGGTCTTTGTCGAGAACAACTCACCGAGGGATATTGAACTTCTGACGATCGCGGAAATGCGGCGAGAATCATTCCGAGATACAGCGCAATAGGGACCGAAATTCGATTAATAAACAGTACAATCTCTGAACTTCTCAACAGCCCAGATTACAGGATCCTCTAATCCATCAAAAATGAAATGAAATATAGACAGGCCTGAAAAATAATCCAGGAGACCAGGCTATTCTGGCTGACGTACGTTTTCGAGTGGACAAAATGAGCATCGCGTTTAAACATGTCCATGGCTTGACCTCGAGTGCCTTCAATTTCGCGCTACTAAACGCACGAACTCGAATAACCCCAGAGGCTAGGAAAGTGGTCGCTCATGATACACGCGCTTTTTCGTTCATCCAGGAAACGACGGCTCATCGTCGAGGGCTATTCGAAGCGACAGTCCACAGGAATCGCTCCAGGACTGTCCAGCATTTCCGCGAGAGAGAGTAGCTGGAAGATAGAAGAAGTTCCGAGGCAAAAAAGAGCGAGTGGCTCGAAATATGCCATTGGCCGAGCCGTTAGCGGCACCATTCACACGCGGCTCTAAATTCTTTTTAACGCCGTTTACGGCGGTCGTGTGCGCGGTCGGGACACCGACAACCTCGCTCCATTTCTCTGTGCCACTTGCACGTTCATTTCGTTTCTTTGCTGTGTACGCTTCCCCTAGTATGGCTGTTTTTCGACGGCGCGGGGTGAAAGGCAGAGGAAGACTACGCACAGTGCGAAACTCAGAAAGGACGACGAAAAATGTTTCCGTTTGCGCAGTAGGAACTGACTTTTTGCCTGAAATTTGTTTTCCAGTTGACCTCTTTAGAGAAAGACCTCTAGAGCATCGTAAATTCAGTTTATTATTACTTTTTTATTCCGTGTATGCAGTTTAAGTAGTGAGGCATACAATGAAGACAGAAAATCTTAAAGTTTGTGCTAATCTATCCAGCCGCAGTTTTTAAAGCGCAGAATGATAAATTAACAAAGTAGAGATATTATTCGTGATTTCTGAAATTCATACTACTACGACGAAACTATAGGAAAATGGAAGCTGTCAGAGGTGTTGGCTAGAGCCAACGCGCCGACGAATAATACCGCTGTTAACTGAATCACGAACCACTTGTCACAGGCAAGCGCGTTTTAATTTGCTCAAAGCACCGTCGCCTGTAAACTCGCTCCGAGGAGTCCCTTGAGCTCAGCTATTGCGCATCACGAGTGTAGATGCATTTGTCAGGGACTTCTGAAAAAGTGTTTGAGCCTTTCTAATGTTATTAAATCCATCCCTGTCTGCAATATTCTTGATGTCGACCACTTAATTCTCACAGATGCACGCTATATCAGAAGATGTACCAGTTTGAAAAAAATTGAAAACTTGATCTTCCACTTGTGATTTTCAAGTGCAAAGGACTCTTGGGGTTTATCCTTTTTACTGGTACGTTAATATAGACACTAGGCAACCACACGTCCGAATATAGTCTACTACTGGTTAGCGTCAACGCTGAGGTGAGGAAGGATGCAGCTAAGTGAAAGGTCCTTGCGAATAGCGCGCGGTACGTGTGTGTGGTCCTTCTAGATAAGCTCTATGTTGTGAAAAGGAGTCTACTTCTCACGGTCGGTTAGTCCTTAGCTATCCTCTAGAGAACCGTAGAGAGCTTTCAAAGTCTTGTTTTAAAGGGGACTTAAGGAGTTTTAGGGAGCTCTAGATATAAAACAGCCTTAACCTAATCATTGCAATCTACAAGCACCTAGTTAGAATCTTCGAAATAAGTACTCGTTTCAGTGTCATAAACAGCACACTCAATTAACTATATTGGTGTCAGAATATTGATAAGTTCCCCCAAGTGTTCTTCGCCAATACGAAATTCCCTGTTCGCGATCGCATCTCAGAGATGCTGCGTCAAAATTTCGACGACGTAGAGAACGTGCAACTACTTAAGTCAGGTAATTTTCCCACTATCTCTAAAATTGGTGAGTTTCAACGCTGTATGAAAATCAATTATCGCGAGCCTCGCAGCTCGGTTATCGCGAGGAATTAGCAAGTTGCCACGAGAATAACTCGAACAACTTGAAGAGACCGCGGAAGCATAACATGTTAAGGTGCATACGTAATGCGGGTTAATGTATTCGTATGAAATTAACGTAGTAAACGGTAAACCGTGGCGGAAGAAAATCATTCTCGATGTAGCTAACAATTGTGCCGTTCCGAGTGGGCTCATTTCTTTCCCCTTCATTGAGGCAACAGCAGCGAGAAGTGGTCTCAAACCAGGTGAAAAGAAAATTCAGACGTTTCCCTTCGCCATTCATCAGACATGCCTCTCTGTCCACGAGACCGCGAGGTAATTACTTATCCCACTGCGTACAGCGGAAGCTGGAGGTGCTATTCGACCCGAGGTTAGCATTGTTGCGGAACGAAACAATGGAGCGATGCAATTCGACGTTGCTCCACCAATGACCTTTCAAGGCCCCCAACAGGACACTTCTTTAACTAGCAAAAAGACGACGCTCGATGACCAGACGATATATCCTTCAATTACAGTCAAGACCTAACGACTCGAGAGCAAACTACAGGGGAAGGGGTAAAAGAATGATTCCAGAAGATACAGGAATAAAGACGACTCACTGCGAGACGAATAGACGCTCCTTCGAGGAAAAAAATATGAAAGGAGCGCTTCACGCGAGGAGACAATTTCGCGAGCTGAGGAACAGAACTACAGTGAGCTTCTTATTGAACTCCTTTTTCCTGCCGAATTAATTAAAATCGCTCCGCGACGCAGGAGAGCGCCAGCCGTAAGAACGACTTCGAAGTGAAGGAAGAGAAATCGAAAAAGTCGAGGGAAAGAAGTCCTTTGTAAGTCCGCGTTTCCTGGCGCAAGAAACTGTTCGGACGAGGCAGGAAATCGGTGTCGGAGACGTAGCTTACCGTGACGAGCGGGCTTAACGTCCCCGAGCGGAGCATTCGGTTGAATAATTTGCTTATGCGTGCTCGGGAAATTTTTCTGACAGGGACATCTCTCTATTCTGGAACTCGATCTCACGGGCTGCTCTTTCATTTCTTCCGTTTCTACTGAAAAACTTCTCGTTGCAGTGATTACTGAGACTATTTCTGCATGGTGTGACAATAAAAGAGGAAGTTTATTTCGAATCTTGAGATTCACTGTGAGAGAGATCTTAAGGTACAGCTTAAATTTCCTCTCTTCGTTTTATCCGTCTCGCAACATCTATGAATTATATAGTAATCAACATTGGAGACACGAAGCCTCAACTGCGAGTAAAATCTTTCAGCGAACAGAAGCTAGATACAGCTGCAAGGGGAAGTATGCAGCTACATAAATCTATTCGCGTGCCTTTGAATTCTTTTCCCCTGCTCGACTCCAAAGTAAATAAAAACTCCTGGCCATTCGACCGCCATTCCATCGCGTCGTTCGCTCAGAACGCTCGGCTGCTTATCGATCCGAAACGAACTTTCTGCACGGGACCAGGAGGAACGATACCTGTTAGATAATGCCTAGTAAACGTTTGTGGAGCGAGGACATTCTGCCGAGGAGACGAGAGTCCTCGCGAGGAGGGAGCCAGGACGCAAAGCGACCAAGAGCCTCTTGCAGCCTGACTACGGTGGTCTTCTTTTTTCTCGTTCCTCGGCCCAGCACGACTAACCAAGGAGAAAATTTCCCAGTGAAAATAAAAGGGAAGGTCGCAGTCAGGGTTTGCGCGAGCGACAAAAATCAGTTTTCATTAAGTCGCTTGCTTATTAAGTCGCACCTAGTCCACGGGCGTACGACTTGGATTAAAAGCTTCGTATAATTCTCAACACTACAAAGAATGGAACAGCGAGGTTGCAAGCACGAAATCGATGCAGTTAAAGTTCCCGCCAGGAACAGGTACGCTGGAATGTCGTGTATTTCGTTAAGTGAACCAACCACCCTTCACCCTTTGAATCTTATTCACCATTCGAAAATCGAGTCGGACTAGTGATAAAATTCTGCGATGGAGAATTGTTACGCAGGTAATCATCTAGCTCGCAGTCGGTTTACGATATTCATTCGGCTGTCCTATAGAAAATGGCAGTCGCAGAGACGGCAAGATATTGGTTGCAACTACTTTTATTGCGGTACCTTAAAACCTGGGAATTCCAATATCCAATAACTCATTTCTCAGAATTCCAATCGGAGATACCGTTAGAAAAGTACGTACCCTCCGTGAGTGCCACTTCGCTATCAAACATACAATCGTTACGCGCTCCATCTCAAAGCTCCCATTTCCACTCTCTCGAATATATCGAATTGTCCCGTTTGCCATTCAGAATTTACCGATTCTCTTAAAAATACGGTGCAGCCGCGCTCACTGAGACAACAGCAATCATGACGTATTGTGTTTCGAGTTATTAGTAAATTGAAGGCTTGTTACCCTAGTAAAAACACGGGTGTTTATCTGAGCGATGGCTGTTTTTTATTAATTTGGATATAGATTTCCGACTACCGCAACGTGTGCTGCGGAAGCGGAATTTGAAAAACACGCGACGCTCACCAGGCGAAGTTCCCCAGAGGAGAGGAAAAAATATCGCCGATAAAAAAAGTTGAAAAATATCTCGACGTCCGTCGATATGTTGTGCATTTCCGTGGAAATCGAAAGGAAAACACAATTCGCACAGGCCACGGCAGATTTCCGCTGGTCGAGCAATTAATTTCTTCGCGTTTGTTTAGAGAAAATATTGGGGAAACTTTGTATAAAAATCTATGAAATCCGGTGAATAAATATCGCCAGCAAAACAATAAAAAATTCAACACTGAAATCTATCTCTCTAACTCCATTGGTGCGGCCGACGAGCAACCCAATTTTTTAAACTAACGAATTGATCTATTAGACGTAAAGAAACATAAATACTTGACAAAATAGTTTCTATGAGAACCAGAATTTAGGATTTAATCAGCGTTCATCCAAGACGTTTGTCTAACCAGCCTCGGAAGGACTCGTCCTTTAGGCTCTCCCACGAATTCTGCCTTTATAATTCGAAATTCACGTCACGAGCTGAATGTTGAAGAAATCAGTGCAGCGGACGAAGAGCAAAGCTGTATACGATACACACAAAGGCGGGACAAGCTGGTCCCCCGTATTTTTACGATTCAACCCTCCAATTTTGACCTCCTCCTCTCCTCTCTCGTTTCCTTCGGTCCACAAACCACACGATCCTCCCACCTTTTGCTCAGTTCGCTCTCCACCCTAGCAACGTGGAGCAAGGGCTTGTGATTCCAACGTACCCCGCTGGTTCTCCAGTCTAACTCTTACTTGGTTATTATTAAATTAACATCCCGGATAGAAGGTCCAGGCGTTTTCTTTTTGCCAGCGGCTAAAGTATCCCGACCAAGGGAAATTTTCGTGGCTCAGCCGACAGGATATTTTATGGGCGTCGTTATTTAAAGTAATAGATGTACGCATATAACGGAAAATTGTGCACCTCGAGGCGCTGGACATTTTTCAATGGGGTACTTTACGCCGCCATTGTTTCCGCTTCCTCCGCGGGCTACTCGATCAGGGGAGCGTTTCCTTGTGATTCGCGCACGACCATCTCAGCAATTTGCGTTATTACAGTGCTAGTAAAATATGCGTGAGCCGAGAAATTAAAAATAGGTTTCCATTAACAATAGAATTTTCGCGCTTCCCTTATTAACTGAATCCGAAGGACCGCGACGTTAACCGCGCCGTTTCGCCACCGCAGCCCGATATACGAGCAATTCGCTCCGCGATTCTTTATAATGGCGTGCGAACAGCTGGCGCCAGCTTTATTCCCTGCCATATATTTATTGGGCTGAAGAAAATCATAAAACCTGCATTTATCTCGTCGAGTTAGGAACAGCACTAGCCAACGGCTGTATTACTAGATCACGAGAGAAACGATGTTCCGCGAGACTGTTTCGGTAGTCATTTGCGAGGGATTTAGTAGTTTGCCTCTAGTTTGGAAAGTACATATTTACGTCTACTACTGCTTCCATCTTAAGGACTTCGAAGGCAATGATACAAGGGTAATAAAAATATGCAAGCAGGTGTAAGGGATTGCTGGAGCTTCGTATCCTTCTCCGGTAACGCGAGTACGCCCTCCCGAGCAGCAGATTTCCGTATCGCTCGTAAAATCCCGTAATAAGATTTTGTTCTTCCGTTAGCCCTGGAAAAATCAGTGACTCGATCTCATTACAACTTTTATCCCCGTGTTTAGCGTACAGATTACTTCCGTCCAAGATGCTATTTCCGGGTGAATCCGCTGCTCCGCCGACGAGCGTATTATATTCCATAATACTGTACATCAGAAACGCAAGGGGACACCATTTCCCCTCATTTATGGCAGCCACGAGGTGCTAGACGAAGCTTTTGCTGGTTGCTTTTACGACGTCGGCCATCGTCGACGAGGACGGCGAACCTCGTTGCGTCAGGCGTTCGTCGCGACGTTCACACGGATCCCACGCCTATCTATTATTCATCGGTCGGTTCGGGCCGAGCAAACGAGTGGCATTATCGCTCGCCAATGTCCTCTTCGAACGATCGCACTCTCAATTACCGACGTTCAATCGGGATAAACGTCTCGCTCCACGGGACACCTCGAGAGAGGTTTTCGCTCACAAAGGGACTCGCTGCTACAGTTGCTCCCGTCCCCGATCGATCGAGGGAGACTTATATCCCGATGCGTACGAATTAAATCAATCCACGCCACGTGCACCGACCAGGGGGAAAACCAGATTTCAATGCCGCGAGGGATTTCCGTAATACCGGCAGGAACAAAGAACCAAGCCAAGCACGGCCTAGATAGACGTTCCTTCGTTCCTGGCCACCTATCCGACTGTGCCCCATTCGAAACCCCCACC
This sequence comes from Calliopsis andreniformis, assembly GCF_051401765.1. Classification (NCBI taxonomy): domain Eukaryota; kingdom Metazoa; phylum Arthropoda; class Insecta; order Hymenoptera; family Andrenidae; genus Calliopsis; species Calliopsis andreniformis. Next base: position 18,462,199 of record NC_135067.1, on the reverse strand, counting down.
TGCTTCGGCCTTCCCTCATATTCCGACGTAAACGATCGTGCTCGCCTCGCTGCACGCCATTACTGTGTCCCGGGGGCCAAAACTTCGCGAAAAATGCTTGAATTTATGTCCATCCCTTCCAGCTACACCCCACCTCCCCACCTTTTACTTCCCACTCGCCTATCTCCACCCGCCTCTTCCCTTTCATCCGGCTCACGACAGCGGGAACTTAACCCGAACCTGCCGGCTGCTCTTCTCGAGTTTGGAAATTATTTGCGGCCGCCCATTGTCCTCGGTCTCGTTCGCCCCACGCTGCCACCCCCACGCCTTCTTGCTGCTATTTATTATTATCTGATATCGAACATCTCGTCCGGAAACTATTAAGCGGGCCAGAACTTTGTGTTCTTTTGAGCGCGCTAGAACCAACTTTCCAGAGATCTCCTATGGCCGCCTTCTACTATCAGAGGGTTTAGCGCCACGCTTATCGAACACTGTACCGCCAGACTCGTGCCTGTGCCCTGGGATCGTAGCGCTGGTAACAGTTCCGACTGCATCGAGGCTGGACGAGATTTCGATCTACACGAGCGTTAGGTTTAAAGCGTGGGTATGCTGCCTCTTGAGAAGAGGGTCGCTCGGGGAAAGGACCGTACTCTGAATTCTAATGCTGTGGGATTGGGGACAGTTGCTTGGTTCTAATTGAAGACGGAGTGTGTAGACAGGGTAGACTAAAAAGCTCGATTTCGATTTAATTACGTGTGTCTTCCTTCTCTGTACCAAATGCATGCCTGGCCTTTAGGGAGAACACAGTCGAACGAAAATTTCACGTCCTGCTCAGTGACCTCTCCTCTAATTTTCATTCCACCCCAGGAACAGTGTCTTCGCAGATGCTTCAGATTTTATAAACACTTCGCAGAGGCTACACTCCTCGTATTAACGGAGTGGTGGGTCATAAGACCGTAAACTCCGACCGTAAATTCCGAGGTGTATGAAAATTTTAGCTGCAAGCTCACGCGACAATGACAGAAGCTCACGAGTACCAAGCGAGGCTCTCTCAAGGAAATTGCGAGTAGAATAAGACCGCCAATGGTCAGACACGCTCTGCAGTCGTTGCGCCCAGGGAAAGCTAGGCATCGAGATAGATCAGAGGTTGGTCGTCGGGGCTCGCTTAAAGGATACCTCATAATCCGCATATTAATTGCCAGGACATGGCGGTGGAGGTTCCTCCAACGACGATATCTACGCCCCACGGAGTTACCAGTAAAGTTTCCACCGTTGGTCTACTGGCCTCTGCCTCGCCTCCTCGACTCTCTTACTACTAGATGCGAATACCAGCCGAGCAACCATTCCGGTTATTACTCATTCGTTAATCCAGGCACGTCCCAAACGATATACTCGGCTAGACTACGGTCCCACTTTCCGTGTGTACGTGGACCAGGGAACAGGTACACACGGTCAGGCCCGATCGACCTGCAACGTTAACACACGTGCACTGGAGACCGCCACCGTGAACGTCGAGTGTGTACGAAGCCCATGTACGTACGCTGCCCTACGTACACGTGCATCCCCGACGTCATGCTGTGTCATCGATGCACTCCACGATGCATCTCAATGAGATATCCCGAACTCATTGGCTCGAGTACCTGTTCTGAAAAGCTTCGCTGCTTTCAATCCCTCTCCCCCCTCTCACTCTCCCTCCCTCTTTCTCTCTCTGTTCTCCCTCTTTTACTCTGTTTCTCTCGTTCTGTGCTCCCACTCTGCTCGTTCGCGATTTCCTACGTTCGTCTCCCACTTTTTTAAGAGTTCGCGACCGAACCAGGGGGGGTTTATTTGCAAGGGAAAGCATTCGGTTGCTCGTCTCTCATTCGCTCGATAGCTTCAAGAGCGCGACCAGGTTTTCACGCGAGATTTCAAGCAAACTCGTCTATGAATTTGCATCCTCGACGCTATTTCTCTTCCAATAATGCCACTTCCGATCGAGGATGTTTCGAACGACGCCAGAGCGATGCGAAACAGCGCTGCCACCGACTCTCGTTGAAGTTTGAGAGGAACATTCGACTGGACACGATCGATATGTAATGAAACGTTATAATTACATAGATGTCCGATGGGAGAAGCCCGCGTACAGCTCGTCGAGGATGTATCGGCACGGAAAATGTTGGCATCGAGCGGGGGATTATTTCGGAGAGATGTCCTTTATCCAGATTCCTTGCGCCGAGCTCCTTTCGCATCCGATTATCCCAGCGACGTCAGTCACAGTGCCCAGTGAACTGCGTGATCAGTCGTATTGGATATCGATGCGCTTATTATCGAATTCTGTCGCAAAACAGAGCCCAACTTCCACGAGAACGCTTTCCATGAGTTTCTTCCTGGGAAATTACGTAACGATTACATCGATGCTTTCCGTGTACAGAATATTGCCAGAGTCCGGGAGGAATCGGAAATCGTCGTTTGAACTTCACTTCGTATGTATCGGTCTATGCTCTTCTATGGTTTGCTTTGCGACGATCATCAGTGTTTGACTTATCTCAAGCGCAAATAGAAGTGTGCATGAGTTTAAGCTTAAAGACCACCATCGGGTGAAGAAAATATCGTGTCAAATCTCAAATTCGATTTTTATTAACTGTAGAGTCTACTATAGAAGCACAAAATTGTGTGTTCTTTTAGGTAACTCGTCTCACAAAAGTCCATGTTGATCAACGTCCTCACTTCTTTCCTTCTTCCTTTCTAATTCAGATTTAAGTTGATCTATCCAGTTTGGAGATGTAATTATAGAACCTCTGAATCATTATTTTCAATCGCGACGAATCTAACCACCTAAAAGCCTAACGACTGTTGCACGTTGAGTCATAAAAGCGCCATAAAATGGTTACAACATGCCTCCCCTGATTCGCGCAATTCCGCAGGGTATTGTAATATTAACCCTTAAATGGCAACGCGGTTACTAAAACCCTCGATGGAATTTTTATCGTGAAAGTTGGCGGTATAGCTCATTGGGTTAGGTCTCATAGCGATCCTCCTCTCTATTTCACAGTATACGCGATGGAACGAACCAGCAAAGAGTCCTGGTAGTAAACACAAGTTATATATTATGTACACAACTTACACGCGAAGAAAGATCGGCGAAATGAATCGAAAAGTGCTGAATTTATATTCGAACGACCCTTTCATCCACTACCTACAACGAAATGCCAACAGCAATATCGTAAACGCGTTGTTACATTTCTGAACGACCACCTTCCACGATCGATGCACCCACGCTCCTCTCGCAACGCTCGAGTCATAAATTATTAAGGAAAGTACAGTATCAGACGGTTCGCGAAAAAAGTATCCCATCAATCCCCCTTAGTTCGTCCCTCAAATAGGGGATCGTAGAATGCTAAACGATACACGCTCGCGAACAAAAGCGTGCTAGCACTTAATGTCGTCATTAATTTTGCACTCGCCTAATGACGCCCAGGCTCAAGCACAACGAATTTAATTACCCGTCCAATGATATACGCGGCGGTAATAATGGCCACCGGAACGAAAGTGTACACAGCAACCAGTCAAATGCTCTCAAAGAGTGAGCGAGAGCCGCGGTTCGTCATCCATTCCCCTGCTTCCTCTCAAGTTAATAAGGGTAAAAAGTCCAGAGGGTGACGTTGTTCGTGCTATTTGGAGCGTGTTCGATGCTGGAGGACCACGATTGGCAGGGCCAGCGACATGTTCCTTGACTGCAAAGAACCAGCGCGTGAGAGAGGGCGAAGGGGAAAAGCTGAAACGTTCGGAAGAAAAATAAGAGAAAGCTCGAGCGATTCCCCGGCGTGGAGGGAAATCTCGTTTTCATTCCTCCACCATATCTCGTATGCCCGTGGCTTGTGTGTATTTTGTCTCCTTTTATATCACCGACCACCCGAGAGACCTCGACTCTATATGATTTCTCTTAGCCCTCCGGTTACGGGCCGTGTCCCCAGCTCTTCGACGCGGCTGCTCGCGCGTTCCCACCCGCCCAGCTGATTGTCAGCCTTTATTTGTTCTTCTCTTTCACACCGTCCTGCTCGCGCTACTTTTTTCAGTCGGCGTGTCACAGGGGTTGCTCTAATCGGATGAACAGCGCGCCCATAGAATTTCAGATACGCGCTGCGTCGTTCCGTTCCAGACTTTATGACGAATCTCTTTCACCTGGACGCCTATTTTGATGCACTTTTTCCTGCCGCCGTGGGCTCTAGGGAAGCTACACGATTTTACTGTCACCTTCATTTTACTCTTCCATGTCCAAAAATTACAAAGGACTTGTGCACGATTTTTAGGAGTCTGAGCGACCTTGCTGGTTCTTGAGTAACTACGGTGTTCTTTGAGTGTCGTTGAGGAGGACACAATAGCGTGGGAGACACGAACTCGTGTCACGTACCTCGGTCCTCGAGAGGCTGCGTGTCTACGACTGCATTGTTTTTAATGCGAGTTGCAGACGCCTCGCCTGAGGCTCTGGGCAAGGGCGACATAATCCTGCCATCGAGCATTTTCGCAGATCCATTCTGCTGTAGGTAGTACTTGAGTACTTTCTTCGAATGTAATCGATTATGGATGGGAGAATCTGTGTCCCTCGTTTTTGCAGAGACGAAACGAGAATTTTTGATATGTGGAGTTAACCCCTGAAGAGACAGAATTTTCGTCAGTTTGGGAAAATTAGTTTATTTGACTGATTTTAAATAGATCTTCTGAATAGGTCCGTCTCCTTTGAAGAGTCAAGGCTGCACGTACAAGATGAATCGCCTAGCTCTATCACTTAAGTTAATCCGGTGACTCATCCTGCGTACATACAATCGCCTGTCATCTGTTATCTTCTGACGTAGATGTGAAACGATGACAGAAGGGAATTGTAGACAGAAGAAAAGGAACGATGTTACAGAATGTTTTCTCGCGACGCAGAAAATCTGCGGATATCGCATGTAGATTAGAGGCGAGCGCCGATCGTGGATCCGATCGCGTTACGAGTGTACGAACACGGAGTGTCGTGTGTTCGAACCAACTCCAGAATATCCCCTTATGTTTTCCTGAAAGCTTTCCAAAGTACCAGCTTCTTTCCATCCTTTCAGGGAATCCGTGAACTCCCGATTTCACCGATCCGATGAGGAAGGGAATCCAAGTCGGTCGCGCCGGCTGTCTTCGCGCATAAAACGAGCAGACGACGACGATGGCGACGAGGAGACAGGTGGATGCGCGGAGGGTGCAGGCGAGGAGATCGAGTGTGCACGAGACGGAAGGGTGCATCGCGCGCTAACCCGCTCTTCCCGCAATATCCTCTGCTCGAAGGGTGGTCGTGTCGGCTATACAGGAGGCGAGAGCGCGTCACACTTCTCGCGGGAGGAACCCTTCTCAGTTTAAAGCGATCAGTCCCACCCACTCTGCGACACGTACAAAGCGTCGAAAGTATACAAAGCCCGAAGGCTCGAGGCGAAGTCGAGCCAACCATTCGGGGGCTCTTTCTTCAGCCCTCCACACCCTTTTCTGGCACATTCTTCCTCTTCTGTAGGCACCTTTCGCCCGGGAAGCAGCCCCGTCCCAGCGAGCCGAGCGAGAAAGCGACCGAGCGACGACGCCGTTCCCGCTTTGTAATCCAACAAATTCAGCTTATTTATATTCAATGTGGCGGTGCTCCCACTGCTCCCACGTGCAATGCACGTACGTATTCCACTAACGCGTGAGACACCTCCTCCTTCCTCGAACAAAGCGACCCCCTTTCGCCCCCGCCTCGTTCCTTCGACACCCCTACTCTTCTCGGGACTCCTTTTACCCAGTGCGTATATGTTTTGCACGAGTTTATTGGTCGCGTGCTCGTCGTACAGGTATGTGACCCTGTTCGTGTTGGGAATGGCTAGGGGGAGAAAGAGAGAGGGGGAGAAATAGAGAGGACGGGAGGGAGTATTGTTGCAAGCAGGTCTCTGCGGGTTCGTGCATACATTGAAATGCAACACCGACCAGAGAAACCGATCTCGAAAAGGGGACTCCGAGTTTCTAACGAGGCGAACGTCGCGGCTAGTTATCGTGGCTGGCTCGACTTCGCTTTTTCTCGCCGGAGAACAGAGGTTTGCGTGTCGCGAGACTAATCGCGCGACGCAGGCCGTTTCTTCGGGGGCCTATCTACCGCGGCATAATTTAATTGGTCGCGGTATCGAGCAGGTTTGCTGATCTGAAAGATACATAGTATTTTTGTGTGTTAACAGCTTGTGAAGCCGGAAGAAATAGATTTCTGAATCGGCTGTGTGCCAAGGCGTATCGAATGCTTGATTATCGAATGATTATTTATTACTTTTACTGTCAGGCAGTCCCTAGGAATCGCTCGATACTTTCTGCAGGACACTTTTATTCATAGCACTTGTAAGTCGAGTGTCTTTTTAACAAATTTCCATTTCTCTGTGCTCTAAATTTACATCCCATTTTTCTATCCCTTCGCGTTATAAAACTCCAAACAAAACCCTTAGTCTGCTCGCTTGCCATTCACATTAGAATGAAATTTCCCATCCACAAGAGATCAAGGAAGTGAAAATTGGTCCTGAGCAGTTCCTTTTACTACGAAAGCTTCAGCAAAGACTGGATCGTACTTTCAAATTCAGGCTTCGCTTCGAGTAGACATTCCAGACCTCTTCGACTTCGTTTCTGCGGTTCCGCCAGCTTACACAAATGTGGACATTCTACGGATATTACATTCTACCTCTTCGTGGGAAAGAAAGCGTCCAGTGCACTGGAGTATCAGCACCCATTCGTACGTTGAGGTGAATTTTCACAGGTCACAAATGGACGAGGGACAAGTTTAGGATAGTCGTCAGGAGTTTAACATCGACGCAGAAAAACCACGAGAGTTTTTCATCGGTCCCTGAGCATGGGCGACACGCATCGGGAAGGGGAGATTTCACAATAGCCTAGGCGAGTATGCAACTCTATTCGGGTTAAGAACACTGAAGGACGCGGCGAAAGAGAGACAGATAGAGATGAAAGACGACGCTGTAGTGGAAACCACTTCTCTTTACCTTCGCGCATACACTGAGACTGAGGGGACCTCCAGGAAACCGGAGGGGGCCCTCCCGTTCTCAGAGAGCGAGAACCACTCCTTTAATACCGGCAAATGTCATGAAATTCACGATCCATGGCAGTCAAGCGCGGAACGTTAAAATGGTCCGCATCGATGCGGAAATTCTTAGTCTTATCGCGTTCCCAGCGTGCGTGGGCGACGACTACTTCTACTTAGGTCTCTGGAGGATCGTGTAAGAGCGAAAGATCTCGACTCGCAAATCGACCGAGTGAATTACAGTATTAACCCCGGATATTGCGAAAAAGGCGGATCGTGCGATCATAAAAATCGTCGAACCGACGCTTTCTAAATACCTAAGAAGATCCGAGTAGCAAAGGAAATAATAAATTTACAAAAGAATGAAGGGATCGTGGGAACGACTACAAAGAGTGCAGCTAATTTGCATCGAAGCATAAATATTTAATCTTCCACTGCGCAGGAAATATGAATATGGTAGCGCCTAGTGACCAGTGATGCCACTTTGACACAAGCTCAATAATGCACAGTACTGTTGATTCAGTAATGTAGAATATCAATCTGTTCGCAGAGAAATTGGTACAGCTCTTGTTGACCGAACCCATTTCATTGCCGGAATTATATTTAGCTGATAGAAGATGCAGTAGTTCACAGCAACAGAAGAAGGAGAAAAGCGATTCCCTGACAAACCAGTGGATTTTCGAGCGTGTCGAGCTCTTGAGCCCCAGCAGGGACAAGTTCAAGATGGTGCGTACGTGTTCCGCGTCGGTTCGTTGGTCGGTACCAACGCGTGAGCTTCTTCAGCTTCCTCGTGTCCGGAATACCGCGACGAATTACGAGTTACCTCGCAGCAGAGGTCGTAGTCACCCAAGGGGGGTCGAAATTCGCCCGTCAGCTTCTACTATAAACGCGCTATTAATCGTATTTATTCGCCTTCGCGTTTACGATGAATTCCCACCGACTCGGTCAAACATCGCAATAGTAAATACACCATTTAATTCGCTTTCCAGCCAAACAATATCGTTTACCATCCGTGATTTGCGATATGGAATCGTCGGCAAACCCGCTCACGACACCTACGCTCTGTCAATTTTTAAAAAGCCATCTTCAGTGTATACAACCGAAACGCTAGGGGTTTACGCACGGACGGCTTCATGAAACATGCATAGCGTCGCGTATAAATTATTAATTACCCGTCCAATGGTATTAACGGTCGCGCGCGCGCGGAATTCCGAACGCATATCGTGTATCTTGCGCAGCGGGGCTCGTTCACGCCCCGGAAAACAACCCCTTGTCTTCGCTCCCGAGCCGTCTTCTCCTTCGATGATTTTCCCAGGCTCGCAGCTTGGTTCTTAGCTAAACAGACTCCTCAAACTTACTCGGTATCATTATAAATTTCATCGGCCCGTGCCGAGGTAGCGTCGGAGTTTCCATTAAAAAATCGCACGTTTCACGGGGCAGCAATTTCCCGTGATCCGATTAACTTCGACGGGACCGGACGACGAGCAACGACGAGGCAACTTTAAGGCGAAACTTTTCTCGGGGCACGTAAGTAACTCCGCGAGCACAGCGAACGTTAATTACACGCTGTTGATAAACTGCACGAGATACGAGTAGCTGGCTCGTTCGGTCCTCGTAACGTACGATACAAACGAGAGAGAACTCGAAATATCGATCGGCCGCGGTCGTCGAGCGTCGCTGCCTTAAATTCTAATTACTCGTTCCCACCCTCCCCGCCCTGTTTTGTTTCTTTTTAAAGCACGTCATTTGTACCGCGAACGATCGCGAGTGCCCGTAATTTTCTTACGAAATTGAGACGGACGATTAATACACCCGCACGCTCGTAAACTCTCGTTAAACGCGTCTAATTAATACGAATGCACGCCGCCCGGACCGCGCGGCTCGCGATATGCGCGTATAATTTATCACGCGTCATGTTTTACATTTAATTACGAACACTCGGCCCCCAGTGGGCGGCGAGGTATCCGAGGCGATGTTGGACGCCTTGCGCCGTCGCCGTTCGAAACCTTCACCGAGCGATTCCAGCAGGCGGATTGGAAACGGGAAAACTGAAGTCGAGAATTTTACCATAATATTGGCCCCGAGGACGCGAAGTATGGCGGCAGCTCCTCCACAACATACTTTGCCACAAGAGGGACTTTCTCCTACTTACACTTTCCTGAAAGGAGTCATCTGTCCTTTCCTACAAATACAACTTCCTGACCTGAAGCAGGCTCAGAACGAAACGCTTTCTTTTGCTTTTTTCTTCTCTCTCTGTCTTTCTCTCTCTTACCCTCGTCTACCGCCTCAGAATGAAACAGTGAAACAATTGTACCGCAACAAACAATTGCTCCAGCTGAAGTGTCCCGCGAAAATTGTCACCAAAAGGAAGTCGAAGCCACAGTGTTTTGTAACCGATTGACCCTATCGTTGTCTTCTATAGGGTGACTCGAAACGTGGACTGGAGAAATGCGATGATTTACAGACGAAACGAAGCGTTCCTCGGTCCGAGTGGAGATTTCGTCGAGCAGCTGGCGTTTGCACACAGAGACCTCGTTGCAGCGGCTATCGCATGCAACCAGCAGGATGCAATTTAAATTAGACAGCCTCTCTGGCATTACCTGGCGGACCGACCGTATGTCTTGACCAAATGTCAGCGGCAGAGAGGTCTCTTCTTCTTTGCCATGTACAGAGCCCTGTACAATCCGCTCAAAAATCAGTACAAATTATCCTGGAGCTCCCTAAATCGCGCGAGCATTGTTTTCGACGGAGTTCAACGAACAGACCGCGTCTTCTGATCTCGTGTCGAGTGCTCCAGCCTCTTTTGTTTGAGCCCGTCGCGCGACGCTTTTGTACGCCCTGACGGGAATGAGTCTCATTTCGGTCGTGTGTCCGTCGAATTATTGCGAAGAAGTTATTAGCTGAGAGACCGAGACGCGGATAGATTCGTCCCGTGACGGAACAGGAACATTTGCTGCTTTCTGCTAACGTTTCGCTCTTCGGGATGGTTGATAGACGATGCAGTAATTCACGAAATGAAGTGGGGCTTTCTACGTGGCTCGCTCCACTGTGGTCTCTGCTAATGTACGACTGGTTTAGTTGCTGTTGTTTGTGTTTGACCGGTTTCGGTGAAATAGTAGGTTTTCGAGCACGTTCGAATGCAGAATTTATCGTTTTCCTAGTTTGGATAGTTAGAAGAGCGGACTTCTCAATGATCCTATGAGTGGCAACATTTTGATGTCAAGCTCTTGATGCAACTAAAATGCGTTTCAGTGTTAAAAGTACCTGGCAATTCTTCCTTAAATGCGCGAGGTGCTGAAGGCTTACTTATTCCTTGTGCGATATTTAAATAACTTTTGCATACAAGATTAATTCATTATAAAGCTACTGCGAACACTATATATAACTAAAAGTACATAAATATACCATGAAGTGAATTCTCATGAAAAGAACAGTAAAGATTCTTTTTCTGCAATAAAATCTACCTTAAAAATCTGCCGTCGGGTATCATCAAAATTTATATACTCATGAGAGTGAATTAATTATACTGAAAAACGCATAAAACGAATACTTTATGGGAGCCCCTAAAAGTATCCCTCGTTTCCAGGATTCGAAGATCAATTTTGAAGCACCCTGTACATCACAAACACCAAGCCCCCAATAGGTTCACTCACCCCGTATCAATCTTCCCCTCCTGCCGTCATACACCACGCATTTTTATTATTACTCAGACGTCCGCGCTGAATAATGTATTAAAGCGATGTCTGACCAGTCGCAGTCAATTCTACTTCGGCCGACCGCGACACGCGTCAAACCACTTTACAAAGTATGCACGCGTATGTACTTTGCAGAAAGCAACATCAACCATCAGCGGTGGCAATATTCGCCGACGGAGCCGACGTGCATCGCTGACAAGCGGGGCAATCTAAAAAGCTCGCTCGTAACTGATAATGTGGTTTCGGCGTATTTACACGTGCCCACGCCGCGGTTAAATATTCACGATCGCGAAATGAAACGGCACGATTCGACCGAAATCGTGTTTATAGACACGGTCTGCGGTGTGCTGGTCGTTACAGAGACCCCGGATGCGCCCGCCCCGCGGCAGAATTCCCTGAATACGGAACTTCCCGCGACGAGTCGATTCCGTATTTTAATCAAAGAGCGACGCTAACGCCTCGCGCCGACGTTTCCCGTGGCGTTATAACGCCCGCCCACGCCACGACTGCTCGAATAATTTTGAGAAAGTCGAGCGCGGTGGCGGTTGCGCTTACCACTGGCATGCCCATCCCGTCTGCCCGCACACGTCCGAGCCGAGCATTACACGGCGCCCAGCGCGCAAAACTCGGTAAATTTGCGGTCGCGTGCACTTGACCTGTTAATATTTCAATCAAACGTACGGTTTTGTCCACGAGGGAATTACCGTCGCCGCGGGATAAGCAGAAATTACCGTCATTTCCGCGCCCTTTAATGGCTTTTGTCCAGAGTTTCCGACTCGACTGGCGCGAAAGTGTCCTACGATCGGTCGCGCCACCTCGCTCGCACCGATACGCCTAATTCCATTGGCAATTCATTTTTCTCGAGTTTCTTCGGTTCAGAGCAGAACGATAACCTAGGGATGGTTCAATTTAAATAGTACGCTATTATTTGCTCGGAAATTTTCACTTTACATCCCCTGTCGCGGGCGATGTATAAGGCATGGAAACCTTTAATTTCCAAAGAGTGTAGAACGAAAGTTTGCATCAGTGTGGAAGGACCTGATCACCCCTTCGAATGGCGACTTACACGCGATCTCAAATCGAACGTAATCAATTTATATCGCGACTGATCGATAGCCCAGCCATTGCTCGGGATTAGAGTCATTTTCGTGGGCAGCAAAAAAGTCTCGATATCACGGGACACGCGATCGAAGTGGAATCGGCTCCTTTCGACGATGGCTTTATTGGATTCCTAGGGGCGAGAGGGCTCGCTGATAGGGCTTGATTTTAAAGGACGAATACGAGGGCTTCGGAGAAATTAATTACTCGTTCCGTGGAATTGCAGCCTGTTCACGTGCATCGCGTTCGAACTCGATTCTAATTCTCGCCTCGATATACGCAGTGCGTCGACCACCCCCTCAATCGCAGCCTCGTTGGTCATCGAACATAGCTTCTACGTCCTCCATTCTCGAACATCGGAATCTTCTTTCGCTATTCGTGCGCGGATGAGCGTAATTGTCAAACGATCCCTGTTTCGTCCTTTTTATTCGATATTTCATACCATCGATCCCAGTTACGTCAATTATTCTTCTCGCTTTCTTCCCTTTTTCGCGACAACTTGTTTCGCAACTGTGCTGGTTTCAGCGACACGGAAGAATATCTTAATCGAATGCAGATACTGGGTCTGGATATTACACCGATGGTTGAGAGTCTGTGGAAATTTTGTGGGCCAGTGTCGGCGAATCGGAAGAATCGACTTTACAATTTGCTGCGCGTCCAACCGACACGGGAACCACCGAGAACGATATCTCAGCCGTAAATGATATGCAAGCGTGCCCGCCGATATTAAAGTGGCCCTGATGCGACCCGTGTCCGCCTGATCTACTGAATAATGCACAGTGACGAGTAATAAGTTTCGAGACGAAGCGACTGTTGTAAGACGTGGCGGAGGAACTCTCTCGAGGCTGTGTAATCTCGTCTTAATAACAGAGAACCGTCGAGATTCGAAGCGTTGTATATGTAAATTTGTAGTTCTGTCAAGAGTTTCATGCTCGGGGATCGCAGTACATCTTTTTGCTTTTGGAAATTTAATATTCAGTCGTGGGTGAGTTTGTGTCCGCTAAGATGAAACATATTCGCCTATCGGTGAAGTCTCTGAGAATAAGGCCGCTGTACGCGTCTGTGTAATCGGGTTATTCAAATATCAGCCAGAATTTTTCTGCTCCACATACCAATACGTTTATGCGTGCTCTCAAAGGGAGTTTACTCGTCAGGAGTTAAACTCGGTGTACCATGTTATATCTTCAACATACTAATCGATACTTTGTAGAGCGCTATGGCTCTGCCTCTTGAAGGATGCCGTGTTCTTGGTTACCTGACTGCGCATCATCTTTTTAACAACTGTTCGCATCACTTCCCCGTTTCCTCGATGATTTAACGATCGCTAATGATTACTCGTAAAAGATGGGCAAAATTTGGTAATATTTACGTGGAACGTAAAACTCTGGATGTATCCTGTCCTATTGTTTTCATTGCAAACCGATCGGTTTGTAATTAAAAAGCAACCATTGTTTTCAAGAGGTTTCCAATTCATGGAAATTCTGCCTCGGCAAGGAAATATGGTACGGCAAAAGTTGCAAAACACAATTCAAACGACGCACAGCTTTGAACGTAGAATACACATAGGCTGCACAGTTTACGGTCGATTCCCTAAAAGGCAATCTGTGAACTCAATGCTAAAAATGAATAACTCTGTGAAGAGATAATACGTGGTGAAACGAAGCGAAGCAATTTCAATCGTAACGAAAGTCCAACAGACAACTTTCTATATTTCATTACAAATATTGTCTTGCTTGAACGAACTTTCACTTTTCAAATTTATCAACATTTTAATCAAAAGCGTAATTCAATAGGTCACTTTTTTGCTTAAAAAATATTGAAAGGAGGAAAAATGTATTTATATTTGCTATTGGTGCAAAATGCAATTAAAAGGTGAATATTATTTATAGGTAATTTTATTTCCCATATATTTCCGTAATTATTAGCTTCCCTCTTACTTTCACTGCTTTCAACCCTTACACCTTCCCACAGCTTAATTTTACCAATAAAAATCGATTTCTATTAATTACTTTCAATGGCTGTTAGTCAGAACGCTGTTATATATGATAACACACAAATTAAAACATCAAACAGAATCGGATTTTCACGTGTGAATATTTAACGCCATATTCTTTGATAAAACAGACATCTGAACGCGCAGCACTCGTTGAATCGTTCGAAATAATTCGCGATCGATCAATCGACAGCAATATCCCGTCCCCTATACATATGTATACGCGTCACACGATTAACCATCGAGTATTTACTGTACAGCAATCTCCTGGCAGATACTCTGAGACGAATCCTAAATCAAAGATCGGAAATCGATCCCCAGCCGGAAATACCATCGATATTTGCTCGCAATTATATTCGACGTTTATGCTCTTCCTGTTCCATTCTGACCGCCTGTTTGCAAACTTTCGACGTACAATCGCCGTGAGTGGGGAATTTTTTTCCTTCCCCGAGCACCGTCCACCCAGTGATTTGATTAAAAATCACGGTCACAGTGTCCAGTTTACGGAAGCCCAGCTAGGTCCTATAGTCTCGTTATCGATGTTAAGCCCGCGATAACGAGTTTCTGCGCGGCGAAAAGGCAATGTTCGAGTGACACCAGACGCTTTTAATTTCGCGTTAAATACTATTCCGCAACAAGCCTTGCTTTGACACGATTCTTCACTGCCAGCAAAAGTATTGCCTTTTTCCCCATTTTTTTCTGTTTCTTTTTTCTTTTCTTCTTTAAGCACGTTACAAAATAATTTGGATACAATAGGTTTCAAATTGGAGCATACATATACCGAACGGAGCAGCCATTCGAAACAACTACAATATTGAACACGTATTCTTTATCGTGAAAGCGCAGAAAATGGATTATTTAATTTTCAAATTACGTATCGCGGGAAGGAAATTTCCTCTGGCATATATATTCCGCGAAAGTTAAACAGCCTTAGGTGAAATGTTAGCAAGATTGTATTACAGTTACTTGAGATTTCATTAGCTAGGAGTTAACAATTTTCTAAACAACCCGTACACTTACAGCATCTATTAACAAAATGAACACGTCTACCTATGCCGCGATCAAGTTGTACTGTGTTTCATAGCCAACGAGCCTTACTCGACTGAATATTCGCGAGAATGAATGATCAGTTTCGAGGAAACAGAATATTCGTGGAAATCAGATACGCAATATTCTTGTTCCACTAATATTCCCGGTAATACGATAACATTTTTAGCTATTAGCCCCGCGGAAACGCGGACTGGAAATCCTGTGTATCGCAGGGGTACTTACATCTCATTCATGCGATCGATTCGCCATCGCCGACGCTATTTGAACACCGATGGCGCGACTGAAACGCATTTACCATGAGGTTGATTTCCATTAGTCGCCTGTCGGAAGTAGCGCGTGCTGCACGCTCGAATAAACAAATAAGCGTGTCGTATTGGCGTCAAGGGGAAAAAGTGGCGATGCCAGCGTCCATCGCGTGGTCGTCGAAGCGAATGGAAAAAAACGAAAGGGGTAGAGCCGCGATATATCTTAATCGTTCGAAGTTGTTAAAACACCAACGGCGAGAAGAAATCTCGCGACTTCGGTGAGCTGGCTTTCGGGCACGAATGCGATGTTTTGCCGTGAAACCAGAGCCAGTGGGCGACTTATCTCCCACTTTATTACACGTACGCCCGCAAAAAGGACAAATAATTCCCTGCTGCTGGCAGCGAGTTCTCGCAGTGTTTTCCAGCGATCGAACACGCGCGGTTTCACTCGTTTCGCGAAAAATAAGCTGAAGGCGAACACGTCCGAGGCTCGCCGCCGCGCCGCGCCGCGCCGCGCCGCGCCGTTCTATTCGTCGGAACAAGTACCGACTAGCCACGTAACAGCGATGTTTGTTCGCTGGCTACGAAACCCGTGCACACAGGCGCGTACGTACTCGTGCTTGTCTGAAAGTGAGAAAGTCTCGGCGAACAATTCCTGACCGCGAGTGAAACGGTTGAGGGAAAGAGAAAAAGCGAAA
The DNA here is from genome assembly GCF_051401765.1 of Calliopsis andreniformis. Lineage (NCBI taxonomy): Eukaryota > Metazoa > Arthropoda > Insecta > Hymenoptera > Andrenidae > Calliopsis > Calliopsis andreniformis. Next base: position 18,446,396 of record NC_135067.1, on the reverse strand, counting down.
CTTTGTGTTAATTAATGCACACTTCCGTAAACCAAAAGCGAGGCTGTAATTGGACCCGCTGGAATATACCTACGCATTATCCTATTATTTTTGAAAACAACCAGGCTTTCTCCTTTAGCGGAATCGCGCATTTGTTAATCATTTATGAGTTCTTTAAATGGTCCGCTTCAAAAATCTCGCATGTAATTACTGTTATAGCCTCGAGACTGCGATCTGAACAATTTTGTGACTGAATTTTATGCTAAATAGTCGAAGGTAGGGAACCGAAAAGCTTGCGATTAAATCAGAGCGCATTTAGGAATTGGCAGCTAATCGATGTTTTAGTTTAGCTCGGACAAAAAGCGTCAGAAATTTTGAGGGTGGTCACGTTCGACATTACGTCGCAACAGAAAATGATTAAAAGGTAATTTTCAATTTTAAATAGCGTAAAATAAAATAGGTAAGCGTGGTCTTGCTCCGCGCAGAAGCGTATCTGCTTAGTGGCACGATGAAGCGAAATTAAAAAAGCTATACGAAAGAGGGGTGATTTCGCGCTGTTCTCGACGGAGTTACGCCCTGTGGAGAGGAACGCGAAATTATCAACTCGGACTTTCTCGAGTGCTTTACGCGAAGCATGTGGACCAATCGTATAATTCTGCTCGCTATAATGTATGCGTCAGTGACCACACACGGGGCAAATTCCTTGGGGTCTGTATCGTCTATGCTTTTGGTACATGGTAAAGGCGAACCCCTCTCGATATACACCAATACATATTTCCTTCGAACCACCCCCAGGAAGCGCTCTGTTCTTGTTGCAACTGAGCTGCAGAAATTATTAGGCTCCTCCTTTCCGTGATCCACGCATTCTTTTCCCTTCTTCCCTTTTTCTCAGTCACTTTCATTCCTCCCCCCTTCCTCCAACCCCATTCCGTTACCAGCCCACCTATTCTTTACCTCTCGTTTACCGAAACACAGTATTTCGCTTCCTTCTCGAATGCAAGCAATCGTTGTACAGTCTAACAGAAGGACAACGAAGGCTTTCGTACTGTAGGTCTCTTCGAACCTTTCCCGTGGAATTGGATGATGGAGTCTGGGGTCTGATTCGTTGGGGGATCGATCCAAGAAATCGTTCGCTAAACGAAGGAACCTACTTCGAATTTTACTAAGGGAAACAGTGTATACGATCAATCCTCTTTTTTCATAATTAATACGCTCCAATTGGGAAATACTGTCAGGTTTGGGAAACAGTAGGATTCATTTGGATTGAACAATTGCTCCATGATTGAAATGCTGCGATTTAAAATTGATATTCCATCTCTAGTCAATCCCTAATAATATCTAAGCTCAATGGCTCCTGGTTACTATGTAGTTTTTTACCCTTCTTTTTCCTTCTTTCTATTGTTCTACACCTTTCCTAGTACCCTCTTTTTTTTAATTCTCTTCTCCCTTTAAACCTACTCCCTTTCTTCCCTCATCCTATCCTAAATCCTCTATAATCTCTTCCCAACTTCTTTATAGACTCTCAACGAAGGATTTAAGCCTTGAACGGACAGATTTCAATGTAGCCTCTATTAAACCGTGTCTAACTAGTTCTCCGTCTTCGCAGCGTATCGATCATGTTCTCTGTCGAAATGCGATTAAATTACGCGGCCAGTTAATTCTAATATTACGTCCATTAGCATCCAGCGCAGTCGAGGATTTGTTCATTTCCGATCGCCGAGGATCCGATAAAACAGAGTTTACCAGACGCGGCTACGGATGGACCAAAGCAGATTAGCGAGGCAGTGTTTACACGTAGACTCGAACGCGCAATATAATTCACAACATTTACGTAGCAGCTTCGCTCTCTCGCTCAGCGAAGAATACGCAAACACGCGATACGCGAACATAACGTATTGCATAAAGCAACAGCCGGCAGCCAGCGGCCGGAGATAATGAAACGTAATGTATGGCTGTGTACATGCCTATGTGCCTATCCATCTATACACTCGCAGACGTATAAACCTGTACAGAAACGCGTGCCTATGCGCAGCTATGCCGTGCGTATATCTGCCGTCTCTCTGCATCAATTCACGGAGACATTGAACTTTGCAGGAAACGTGCTCTTTTTCTACGGTTGAATACCTCCGCTGAGCAATAATCGTCGTCATTATTGTTCCAAGTACTTTTTCAACTGAATTACATCGAAGGAGGTTCATCGTCATCGGTGAAGCTTTAATGCAAGTGATTCAAGATACGAAGGTACTAAAAGACTTTTATTCTTCATTCGAGAACTGTCGTTTCAACTTCACTCGTGAAATTTTGTAAGAGACACTCTACTGAAGTAGCGAAATTTTTTTTTTTTTTTAATAGGATCTACTAACTAGCAGCTGATAATAAGTCAGTATCTACAAGTTCTCGTGAAAAGACCAAGGCACGGTCAGGATAACGCTATCGAGCAATTTCGTATAGTCAATTGATTCCGTTGCAGGTATAGAGTCTTCAAGAACGTGTACTTTGTATGAAGCAAGCTGAGAACAAGGTTCGTGAATAGACCGATCAAGTTCTCCCCTTGATAAAAATTTCCCTCGACGGAATAAGCGTTCATTCGCCATCGATTTGTAAGCAGGCCGAGGGTGGCGTTGGATGTAAATCCGCGTTATCGTTATTCAAACTTATTTCGATAAAAACTTAATCACGGCCGCGTCGCGTTTCCGAATACGCCTTGTGCATTATTCATGCCAGGCCTAGGGCTCGAATTATTTTTGCAATTTTTAGCATCTTCCGAGTGTTCCACGTGGCATCAGTTGTAATTAAGGTGTACGATCACGTACCCAGCCTCGAATACGACTGTACGCTCGCCTAGCGCAGAGCAGACAGAGTTTGCGAGCTTCAAGTACTGACCCCATATGTAAATAGAAATGAGACGTTTATACATCGTCCCGTAATCTTGTCGGGGGCTAATTGGCTAACTTATGACATGAACAACTACGAAACGACGCGGTGGTTCGTTAACATGGCTTATGAGTTCAGTCTGCGATAACTACGTCAGAAAGTTCGCCGGTGCAGGTGTCGTCAAGAAGATAAGATCGATTAGGTGCTGAAGTAACCGAAGAAGGATCGTTCGTCGCGAGTACTGCAACGAATTAAATTAGGGTGTTCCCGCGTTACCGTAAACTTCGCGACGTTGTCGTCGTGACGAATGGAAAAACGCGGGCGGGAACGACCCCTGTCGCCAACTTCCGTACACAGAACATGAACTCTGCGCCCGCACTTTATACTACCCGCTCAGCCATTTACCTCGAACAAGCCGAGAGAAGAGAGACAGAAATTTCACCGAGAAATTCAATCGCAAATTACTGGACGAGCAAGTTGGACTCCTGTAAAATACATCGACGACAGCGTGAATATTCGAAAATCCTCGGCCATCCCGGATGAGCCTTCGCCGCGATGAGATTGAAATTGACCGATAATCGTTAGCCGGGTAAAAGGCTTTCACCTCTATCGGGGGACATTTCGCGAAACGCCCCCAGATCGCACCGAGCCGTGGCATCGAAGAAAAATTGAAGTCTGTAGATCTCGGCGATAAAACGAGTACAGGAGGTGGATGAAAACGATCGGAACGGTATCGAGGTCGCCGATAACCGTGGGCTTAGCATGGAAAAACCGTTCGAGGGAAGCAATTCGCGCTTGGAGTAGCTATCGTGAGCGGAACGGCCAGATAATTGAGCAAGTTTGCCTGTTAGTTTGACGGAAGTATGTATTCCAGATCGTTGTGCACAGCCAGAGGTGCGCGTATCGCTTCGATTAATACGTATGCCTATTTGATGCGTCTGCGGCGTCTGTGGCTACCGCGGTTATCCATCCGCGTAGAAAGCTGTTTGCTGATCGATATAGCTAATTCTATTAGTTAAGGAATTAACGTGGATTCATGGACCACGCTTCTATCTAATGACTTACCCTATTTGCCGTGATACGCGACCATTGTGTGTCATCAGCTTCGAAATCGAGGGGGACGTTTTAATTGACGGACAATCGACGATCTGGCTTTCGACGGCTGGACTTTTCGGTCAATTTGGGGATCCCTTCATATTTAATCAATTGGCAGGAAAATGGAACTATAATTGTAAACGACGATACGTGATCTCCGTTCGTATTCACTCACGGTGGAAATTGCTTTTACATAGACTAATGGCTGAATTCTACCCTGGCACGAGAGAAAGCTATTTTCTCGATCAAATCGATCGCAGATTTTGGTCAGGAAAATAGTATCCCAGACTAAATGGAATATACAGTGCTCTTTTATATGGCCTGATTGCAGATTGGGAAATTAATAGCCAGTAACAATTTAGTCGAACGATTTGAAAGTGCCGCAACCAAAGCAAGAAGCTTATAACATGAAGCGTCTAATGCATTTCAGCTTTTTGATTCATCCACGAAATGCTGGATATCCTCGCCTCGAAAATGTCTTATTAATAGCATTCAGCTCACAAATGATGCTAGTCTTTTGTTGAATTCATTGAATCGCGCATGGAAGATGCGATTAAAGTACTAATTGGAAACGTTAGAATCCTTTGAGTTCCAGTGCCACGGTAGTCCCTGAATCCAGCGAAATTTCCGAGGTCTGACAAATCTTATCAACTCGGCTCGAATTCGATCGTCGCCTGACAAATTGAGAGTCATTCGTCAGAACGGCAACGCGACGCGTCATTAATAATCCACTCTAACGAGATGAAGGACAGATCTCTTGAGGCGCATTAAGACAACAGTATCAGCGGAACCGGGTCCCATTTCCGTTCCAAGCGTAAGAAAACAAGTACGTCGTTTGAACAATACGATACACCTGAATGCACGGAATCCCAGGGCACAGGGTCGGGGGAGAGGGGTCGGGAAAACCTTCCACCTTCACTATTCCATCTGATGTGAAACGCGAGACTAGCATTCCATTCGAGATTCCTTATGTATGAACCATTTATACAGATATTACGTTCGGCTCGAGTTTCTCTGTCAGCCAACCACGTCGACGAATTCTTAGTTCCGCATAGCTGAGCCAGCTCGTAGATTATGTACCCTACTAGCGCGTTTCCAACGACCGACTGAAGAGGCCGTTGTTTCGATCGGCGCTGTTTTACGGGCGCCCGAGGGAAGCAAGCAGGCATCCAACGCGATTGTCTCCGACAGACACCAAGTAAATGAAGGGTAATTGCAATTTAAGGTGAGCGGACTCCATTAATTTCTCCGAGGGAGATAGGGCCACGAAGAAAGCGGCTGGGAACCTCTTCGCCACCCTGCTCGAGGGGGAACGATAAACAAAGGACAGGTGAAATAAATTTCTCGCTAGCTTGGCTTCCAAGACGTTGCCGCGTGGCCAGTCGAGCACTTTCTTCTCAGTCTACGAATAATCACGGTTCACCGTTTAAGGGTTGGTCTGCTGGTCGTCGAGCAGTCGAGTTGTCTCAATTCACAGAGCTGGGCCATATTTGATGTTGCGTAATTTCTCGCCATATAAGTATCTGGAAGATTTTCTGAATGATCTCCTGTTTGACAGATGCACAATGGGGATTAGAATTGATCCATCTTGGTCAATAGACTGGCAAGAGTTTCTGCGGCGTTTCGAATGTCTTATTTACAGCGCTCTCGATTCCATCCGCTGCATATTCCCGCGTTGACTACCGATGGTTATTAATCTTCTGGTCGTGAAGAGCATTCGATAAAACTTGCCCGTTTATTTCCGTTCAGCCCCAGCGCGTTACGATCGATCGCTCCGAGCCGTTTCTTCAATCACGCGGAATTGAAGTAAATGAGAAGACGCCTTCGTGGAGGCTCCGAGGTTCGAAATTATATATTCCGAGTACAGGAGAGGAGTCGTTTCTCTCGCCTGTTTACGGCGAAGGGCGTTTAGAGGGAGAAAGGAGGAGAAAGGAGGAGAAAGGTGAAGAAAGGAGAAGCCGAGCGCATCCGACGCTTATTCGACGCTAGAGAGCTGTAGTAGACGAAGGCGCGCAGCCATTTCGTGTGGAAATTTTCAATGAACTTCTATAACGCGGAACCGGATAATCGTCGGCGAAACGATAGTCGCTTAAAGGTCCATTTACTGTAAAATCATTTCCAATGCAGAGGTGGACGGCGCTCGAGAGAGATTTTCTATTCCCGCGATGCGCTTCGATCGCGAAACGTTTTTCGCGGTTTCCCTTCCTCGATGCATTCTACCCGCTGGCCGAGCTACGAAGAAGCGATGCAGCTAATTACGCTCCCTGTCTAGTTTTAAATTCACCGGTCACCAGCGGAAGTAGCAACGCGCTGCGTTAATGGTAATTCCTGCGACCATGGCTTTTTAATTAAATGCTAAATCTCGAATGCAAATAGTTGCGCGAGACAAAAAGTTCGGAAGCTTAAAAAAGGAGGAAAGGCTGCCTGTGTGCTCTTTCGCCCTCTCCGATCGCGGCTTCACGACTGTGTATTCGAAACGCGGTTACTCTTACGTATTCCAAGTGCAATTACTCGCTCAGTTGTATCGATAATGACTCGCTTTTGTCCCCTGGAATCTGTTGCAGAGTTCCCTCTTGCTTACCAGAGTATCGCGATACTACTTTAATTATCGACGAACAATTATCGAATTACTGCAATCGATACAGACCTAGACAACGACGAATGGTTACAGTGAACGCTGTTTTCGTACAAACGAAAATCTAGCCACCATCGTTTGCGAAGTCTTCGTTAATGGATTATTCAATTGTTTGGACCGAGTCGTTTGCAAATTATCTGCCCAGGCGAGGAAACTGAATTCAAAGCAGAGTTAGATCCTCTGAATTTTCTTCGAATTTAATTACCCAGCTTCTATCCTCCTGTTACACCCTCTTACGAACTTGCGCATGTAAAATTCACTTTAAGGAATTTGCTGTTAGTCACGAAACCAAACTGCTAAGATATATGTAACTCAACGTCAGCATCCTGGACACAAAAGGGACGAGAAACGACAAGGATTATGTATTCAGTTAGAGACTGTGAATGCTTCAATATTATAGCAAATATCCCTACTAAAAGATTCAGCGAACGCTTGAGTTCTTCAATCGAAGAAGAATAGCAAGTGATGTAAACCGAAAGGAACAAGAGAAACGAGTAAATCTTCGATCCCATCGCATATTCCTTTCTGTTTGCGTGTGCAAAACGGTCTGATCCGTCCCAGGCTGCGCTCATACAGGAACCAGGTTGAATAAAACTGCGAAAGTGACCGTGAAGAGGCAGCTTCCGAGGGCGGAGAAACGCAACTCTGCTCTCGCGAAAAACGCGCTCGATTTTCCATTTCCCTCCGAAACAGAGCGACCGGAAGGAAGGGCGTGCATTCTCTGCGCGATTGCGCAGACACACAGCCACGGTCACACTAACGCTCACATTCGAGATCCGATTTGCAGGTTTAATTCGAATTCTTTCGCGGAATTTTACACGCTACGGTCGAATACGAGGCTGATAGCCCTGCACCCCATTGGCTGGTTGTCTCGAGTGTCTGATTTCACAGCGAATGAAAATATTCTCCAGGCAGCCTTCAATTCCGCGCAACTTGATGGAACGCGATAAGTTCTCGGATAATTCGAGATTGGAATTTCGCGTTCTACACACGCTGTCGCTCCTCACTCTCTCTCACTCTCCCTCTCTCTTTCCCTCACTCTCGCTACCTCTCGACCTTTTGCGATATTTGCTCTAGTATACGATACCTTTCTCGATCTCTCAGCGTCAAGTTACTCTGTGATCTCTCTCTCTCGCTCTCCCCACTCCTTAATAAATCAGCGAGCCGCTCCCTGGCGTCAATGGATTTGAAAGAGAAAATTTGACACGACCCATTTCAAAGCTGTAGCTCGCAAAGACTGCGGGATACCAACTTCTATCGCTATATTGAAAATTGAAACCCTTTGAAACGCTATCTCAGTTATGGCTCGTCAGTTATTGAGGATTAAAATTATTCGGTAGTCTTTGTCCACGAGTGGAAAGTGGACATCGTCGTTAAAGCCAAGAACAACGTGGATGGAAGTTCCTCCAACTTGCGAGGGTATGCAAAAGCGTCTTTGCCATATGAAAATTCAGAGCAAGAAAATAAAGATGAGGAAAACAGGTCAGCAAACTTTCCCATTGTTTTTACGAGCTCAACTTCAAAACAACAGTCAACAGACAGAAACAGCATACCCTCAGAATCGGACAAACATTGCTTCTACTACAGGAAGTTACTTTTTCGGCCAAGAAAACGTAGAAATCTCCTCTTGACCGAACGTGATGCACAATTGCGTAGAAACGTGCACGCACGCGCGGCCTAACCCGTTACGGTCCCGAAGAGTTAGCGGGCTAACCCGATTTGTCTAATTCCACTAGTTTCCTAACTGCTACGCTCAGGGAGCGAGGGCGCACTCTCGTCTTTCGAGGCGGTCGCCGTCCAATTTAAAGCAATTATCTAGGGAACGACAACCGGACTTCGCCAATCAGGAATTTGTATTTCCTTTGGGGCAGCAGCGCGCTGGGCGGACCGTAATCTTGAAAAGAAAGTTGGACGTCCCAGGGATGAGGGAGGAGCGACAAGCGCGGGAAAAGTTACGTCGTTCGGCGATGTTCCATCCGAGGAATCCAGCGGAGCTAATCCCTTGGACGCCTGGGAGCTGGCTCGCGGACCGAGGAGCTCGTTAACGACTCCTGAATTATGAATCGACGCCGATGGAAACGCTGAACTTTCACTTGTGCGTGGTATCGATGACTCACACGCGACCCCGCGGTTCTCGCGAGGCCTGGATCCCAGGGAAAACTTCGTTTCACATGGTTAGACTCCCGCTACTCTTTTTACCGAACGATTGATTGATGCGGAATTAAGCGCCAATTGCGAAGTTGCCGCGAATGCATACGATACAGGGGATCGAACGTACTGCAAGCTATTTCCCCGCGGGCAGAGTTGAAACTTTCTTCCCGCGATCGTCGAGCATTACTCATTGTTAATAAAACTCACCGAACCATCATTCTCCTGGTGAAAAAAGTGTTCCAACTATTCCTCGATACGTCAAGGAATAACAATGGCGGTAGTCTTTCGATTGTTTCGCGTTACAGGTATCGTGCCGGGTCACGTTGCGCCCGATGATCGATAACTTTGTCATTAATCGCATCCTAAACGAGGCTCGAACCTCTCTCTTGCGCCCGCTCGCGCTTAACCACAAAACGCTCCCTTTAGTCTCGCGAACGATTATACCTCTCCGTGGTTGATCGATCGACCACGCGATACGGTAATTACGTATCGCTCGGCTAATGTCGCGGAAAGAAAGTTGGACCGCGATGGAGGGCGAGTCTGCCAACGTCGCGAGCCCAAGCGTTGCCTTCGAAGACAACGGGCCAGGAATTTGTGCGTGGCACACGCGACTGGGTCGTTTGGCACAAGCGCTAGGATCGCGTCGGTTGAACCCTTACCCCGAGAACTTGAACTGGAGTCGTTGTATTTGCATTCCAACCGAAACTTTTCTATTCCCCAGCGAGCTCGGAAGCGGCAGCTCCTTCTTCCTCGAACAATGGATATTAATCGTCGCGTGGCGCAACCGAGGCTGCTCGTTAGAAAGAAACTTCGCGGGTATCCTCCTCGTTTACCGTCGATTATAGAAATATCATCGAGCACGCGGAATAATTCACGCCTCGCTGGAAAACTACCCGTCTCTGTTCCGCCGAGCTGGAATGGAGAGCGTCTCGCCACTCGACGACTCGCTCTGGCGAAATATACAAGTCCTTCTGTTCCGTTCGGTAAATTTATGCGCATAAAATCTCCATTAATAAATAGCGACTTCTCGGGAAAAACGGGGCCGGTTATAAACAAAATGAAGGGAAAAAATCCCGCGATTTATCTCTCCCTGGTGTTTCAGGATTCGCGACGATTGCGGCAGGTGGAGAGGTAGTTCCAGGTTGAATTAAGTGGCGATAACGACGGCTATGAAATGTCGAAGTAGGCTATGAAATTGTAGAACGTAGACTTCGCGTTCGAATTGCGTTTAACGTGATTGGATATGAGAGGAGTGCTCTAGGGGACTTTGTACGCACAGCGGAAATTAAAACCACCGTCTGCTAATTACAGCCCCTCTAGGCTCTCACTAATTGCCTGTTAGCAATTGATATAGGAACGTAGAAGTCTCTACACGTGGGCAAAAGCTTTGAAAAAGGGGATACAGAGTTGCGATCTAACTAATGTTGTGCCATTCAAGAAACTTTCAAAGCTCCTCTTGTCCAATTCATTCTAACACGTTTAGCCCGTCCGATTTTGCTCGTGGAAGCGTGAATTTCGTTCCTCGGGGACAATCGCAATCGACGATCCAGAATTCCCCGCGGAGCACGCGTGCACGTCGCAGGAAAGTCTCCCACCATCGCTCTGTCGTCCTCTCCCCGCGAAACGAATCAGTTAGTGGAGCACTGGGACACTCAAATGTGACAAATCTCCGTGACGATGTCGCGTGGCGATGTACACGATCGAGGGGGTGCATTTTCTGTTGAACAGGGGATCTCGAGAGTCGATGCAGGCACACGCGTGTCGAAGTCGTGGCTATGAGGGATCCACCCTTCCTCGATAAACGCACCATGCTAAGGGGTGCGTTGAAGGCGTAGTGAATCGAGGGGTGAGCGATGTTTTAGGTCGATTTTGGTCGATTTTGGGCGATTTTAGTGAGAGTACTAACAGTTTGTAGAACGGTACTTCCACAGAGAAACGAAGAGGCTACCAGGACGCAACGAGTGTAATTAAATAGCGTCAAGTGCTGTCGACCATTAATAACCGGCGATACAGCCTCCCGTTAATCGCACATCAATTGTGGATTAATACAATACTGCTCAATGCGAGTGCTATCTTGATTTCGATAAATAAAATCTAGTCCCATGGAAACTGGGATCGGTCGATTTTCAATGGTAATACATCTCGAATACTTGGAGGGACCATCATATATGATAGTTTCAAGCGAGAAATGGGCAGTCGCATACAAAGTATTTGAACGAGTGAGAAAAACGACACCTGCGAAAATTTGAATGAAAATAAACGTTGCTTGTTGGGATAAATCGCACGAGTGAAAAACCAAATTGAATGGTATCAAATTTTGTGGGATGAGCATGGAGAACATTTATTCCAAACCAGAATTTCTGTTGCATGTATATCCAAAGTTAAAATATGCACGATTCTTCTATACAATATTTTTCATTCAGTATTAACATTTAGAAATATTTAAACAATGAGAAATATGAGCAAAAGAAAACGGAAAATTAAATTCGCCAATCGTAAAAAAAGAATTCTCAAAACATTATAAAGTAATTGATAATCACTGTAAGTAGAAGAAACATGTGCAGGTAGACCACGCTCCCTGCAGCCTGTAAGTAGAAGAATGCGAGACTGCAAGGTCAGTCCACAAAATTTATGGATGGCCATGGTGCAGAGGTTTCATAGAAACCAATGGCTACGCGTTACGCAGGTAGTAAAGGGAGAAGAAAACTGCTGACTCCGCTCCATGTCGAGCGTGTCTGACCTGGGACAAGGGACGACGTCGATTCTCCTTCCGCGTTTCCCTAGCCGCATCCTCGTACGCTATGTGTACTATGCGTGCCTTTACGGAGCAGCGCAAGATCGAACAGGAGAACGCGTGGATGGAGTTTACAGAAAAACGACGCGAACGAGGCCGAAATGAACGAACTTTTAGAGCAACGACGAGCGAGGGAAATATTAACCTTCTGCAAAACTGCAACAAAATTTGTACCATATTTCCCGAATAAATATCCTCTATGATTCCTCTCTGTACGCTACTATGAGATTCTCCTGTGTGGATTTGAAAATTGGTTCGGAAAGTTTTTGGAAATAATATATTCTAATACCCGTGAAAATTTGATACCTCAAAAAGTACGAGAGAACTACTATCAATATTTTAAGAAATAAATTTGAAAAGTCACATTAGAAGCATTCCCCTCAGCACTATGAATAACGAAAGGCAATTAAAGACCATTGCTAAACACCTGTCGGCTATTCATACGAGTTGAAAAGCCCGCCAGTCGCACCCCACAGTCCAACACTTCAATTAACACTTGCCAGCACGCGTCGCCCCGTCCGATCTCTCGGGTGCACCTCCGCTCCGTTGCATATTTGATACGTTATATCGCGTCGAGGACAAAGGTGACACCGTTGCAGAGCAAACTATCCGAGGGGCGAGGATGAAAACACCGAAACAGGGAAAAGAGGCAAGACAAAGAACACGAAGAGCGAAGTGGGGGCAAAGTGTTGCTTTTATCTCCCATTTGATTGAAATCGCATCGAACGCTTCCGAGATAGGCGAAACCCTCGTCAGAAGGATTTCGCTTTGGCCGCGATAAAATTGAAAAACGCGACAGTTATCCAATTAAGGGAACCTCGAACCCATCGTAGCGACGAGATTGATGTACATTGCGGTTTCTGATACGGGGACAAAACGGCGGCCCATCGACCGCGAATGATTGCAGCCGAGAGATAGAAAGGGAGGAGGGATAAACGAGCAATCGTGGAGAGGGGACGAAAGAAAGTTGATGACCATCCCGTCGTAGATGATCCGTTGCCCCGATATCATCCCGTATGTATGAGCATCGCAACGGGGTCAGAGAGTTTCCGGCTTGCTCGTACAACGTTGAATTATTGTAGACATAATAGGGCTGACGCCGCATCGGCACCCCCTTCTCGATGGGTATCGCCGCAGTCTGTCCTGTGCATTTAGGGCCGCGGTTATTGACACTGTATTTCGGCCTGTCACGCGCGCGCACACGTACCCGACGCGCTTACACGCGCGTGCACGCCGAGGATGTTACACGCGGCCAACTATGCTGGTAAACTTGCGGCACTGAATCGTCGGGGACAAACAAATCCATCAGTCAGGGACGAGGATCTCGAACGACCCCTACTGCCACGGCTGACCCCCGTCAGCCTTCTATTTGGCTAAAAGCCAGTCCGGTTATTATTTCTGTCAGCCTCGAGATATCTCGTGCACCCTGTCTGCTCGATTTCGATGTTAGGATCGACGTGTTAAGGGGAGACCTCCAGTAGCCTCAAGCGTCAGAGGAATCGAAGAAAAGGGAGGCGAAGAAGAAAATAACTCAAGATGCTTCGATGTAGTTGTTCATCGATAGTGCAATGCGCCAGAAATTCGTTCAGAGAGCGACACCCTACGCCACCCTGGCTGCGCGTTTATCGCCTTGTTCGCCCGCCGATATTATGCAAATAATATTTTCCAGCGGAGCTCGATAGCCGGGTGATTTATCAAGCCCCGATTTAATCGACAGCTCTTTTCGGTCTACGCGCAGCAACCGCCGATATAATCGACTTAATTGGCCGTAGAATGGAAACAGAACTCACGGACACTTCTACTCAAGAACGTTTCGCTGATCGTTTAATCAACTAATCAGAGAATTAGAGGCTCGACGCGTGGAGAGGAGAAACGCTGGCGAACACGTCACGTTACGGTCTCGTACACGCAACGCGACGCGTTTGTCGGTATCGCGTGAAATTGGGCGTAATTTGCGCGGAGTGCGAGTGGCTTCGAGAGAAATACCCTGCTTCTCTGGCAATCGTTTCGTCGTCCGTCTCTTACCCCCATTCCCTTCCTCCTCGCTGTATGAGTCGCACAATTTCACTTAACTCGATTAAACCGCGAGGCAAGCGATTTTTCCCCTCGTTTTCTCGTCGTCCAGAGCCACTGCGGTCTTCGTGATTTACTTCCGATATTGCTGCCGGGACGATATTTTACCCCAGGATTGAAAAAGCCGCGATAGCGTGATCATGACGTACGGAGACACGCGTATGAGAAAGGAAAGAACGGGGGTAAAAGACCACCCCCCGCGACGAGATCGATCTGCATGACTTACGACGCGAGTGACTCATCGATGGATCCCCGCACGATCTCTACTGTATTTATAGTAATTATGCGGTATCGCTTTGCGTGACGCTCGAGGGAGCGGCACGACGATGGATGTTGAACCGAGTTCTTGCCGAGGGCGAGGGAACGCGCGAATCGTGACTAAAAATTGTAGCGCGGAGTGATCCGGAAAAAGGGGTAGGGAATTCCGGAGTATCACTCCGAGAAGATAGGCGGATATAGTTGGCACTAAATTTCGTACGGTGGAGTAGCTGTTACGGAATGGAAGAGAATATATGCAAATGGAAGGGAACTGTACGTAACAAATTCGTAGCTCAGAATTTGCCGCGTCAAGCAGTCAACAATGCGATACTCGCTGCAACTTCTGAATAACCAACCACTTAAACGATCAGTTTGTCAGGACAGCCACTTTCCCTAAAGCCACGCGCACTTTTCTGCTGGCCGTTGCTCGCTCCTCCATCGACGAATTATACGATCTACACACGCGGCTCATGCACAGGGCAAACATTGTGTATTGATACACGCGCACTGACACGTGCCTTTTAGCATTAAAGGGAAACTCTGTGCACACTCTGGATCGCGGTGCTCTCCCTCTTTCTCTCAGCGTGCGTGAATCATTTATGAATCGGAAGAGCACTTTAAATTTGTCTTTCCTATGGTATTTGTGTAGTCGTCGTGTTAACTTGCGATTAATTATACATAAAAGAAGAATGTTTAAGGTCGCGTGGCTCGGATGCCAGAGGAAGGGATGAATAAATAAAGCGACTCGCGCCTTTCGATACGATTAAAGGTGTAGAATAATGTTTTATCGGGCGACATGCACGCGCGTTCACAGTTTCGCTCCCTCCATTGACTGTTTCATCCGCCTTGTCCGATGCACCACACGCTGACTTTTCATATCGAACATTGGCTGTTGACACGGTATCGTGTGCGTGCATTACACGAGGAATTATTATCCTCCGGCTATTACATTGTGGTAATTTCTATCGCGAACGATATTTGAAAAATTCTGCCGGAGATACAATTTTCTGCGTGTTTCTTCACATGTCACGCAACTTTATTGACTCTTCACACTTCTGTAATTGCGCAAGTAATTTATTTGCCTACTGTTGCCTGCCTCGCTGTGCCTTTTTGTTGTCCGAGGTATTATATCTAAATTATACTGTACTCTACTTCATATGAGAATAAACGTGTGGTGTCAGTGAACTCTGAATACGAACCTGGGTTAATGGAACTCGTTAAGAAAAACAAGCGAGCTTAATTAGAGGCGGTTGGGAACAGTTTGTTTGGAAATTAATTTTTATAGAATTATTAATATTATATTTCGATTGTACTGGCATTTATTCGGGAAAGAGCACACCGTAGTTCCCAGCAGGTGCAAATAATCTCACGAGTAGAACAGATAAGACAGGCACGTCACTGTAGAAAACGTCCCCATTTCCAACATAATTCTTAAAAAACCACTCGTTTCGTCATTTGCGTTTCAATATCTTACAAGCCAGTCTACGAACGTCAAACATACGTAACGAGGTTTTGCAAGACGTATATAGAATCGTTCAGTGGCGCGTGCTTAATTGCGACACGTTATCACCGCCAAGGAAGACTGCACGAACAGAACACCTTCCTTCTTGAACAGTTACTTGGGCGAATTTGTGGCGACGACGGCGGCGACAAGTGCAATCATTTGTGTCATTCGATTTATATTGCATTAAATTGTGCTACTAGCGGGGTTCGTTTTTAACCGAAGAGTGGTCCTATTTTTCGATGCGATTAACACGTTCACAGTGCCATGACCCACATCTTTGCATCGAATACAGGCCAATATGGGGTACCCTTTAAATACGAAGATAATAGGAAATTTGTGTAATATTAAGTTGGATTAACGATATGACTGATTGAAACACATTAACTCGAGTTTAAAAACTACGCTGATTTTCGATATGAGAATTCATACAGCAGTGATACACGGTATTTGATTACAGAAGCTGTCGTGTGTCGTTCGCGAAATTGGTTCTAAGAGCACCTGTTTCATACCGCTGTCAACGTAACGAAGTCAAAAACGAATACGAGGTCTTCCTACATTAAGCCTACCGACGCGAATACTTGCGGGCAACGCTTTGACGAAATTATCGGAAACTCCTGAACTTGTTTCCATTAACTACATTACCGTAATTACACCGAGCGACATTGACGATCGTTTTCCGCACCGTAGTATCGGAGAAGATGTAAAATATTTAATAATTGATTTACCAAGGTGCTTCGAAATAGGAGCAGCTGAAAGGTAAACAAAAGAGAGAGTATAGACCTTCTATCACTATCGATATCTCGATAATTATTCGGGTCCATTAATCGATGGTCCCGCTGCAAAAGCTGGCCATTCGCAGCTCGTTCAATGAAGGCTCGTTGAAACATTTGCGCGATCGAAATTCTAAACTGTTAATGCTCGACCAACTGTAACGTTTCGATCAAATGAAAAGAATTTGATGGTGAATTAGCAACGGGAAAATCATTTCGATGAAAATTCAATCTCTCGACTGACTTCTTACAACTCGGGCGCCCATGCAGGAATGTAACCTCCCGTCCTATTACTCCGCTAGAATTGTCTTCCGCGCGACGAGCTTCTTACAATGGCGGCTTACTTTTCCGCAACTCTGCGTCGCGGAAAATTGAGCCGCGGCGGTTATCAGCCTTGGGACCGAAAGCGAATTCGCTCGCGCACAGACACCATTAATGTCGTTTTAACGCGTCGACGGGGAGTTATTGTTGCAGCGCATCCGCGGGCGAATCTGTTTCCAGAAGCGCGAGCAGCGTCAGCTCTGCGCGCATGATTGTCGGCGGCGCACTCGCTTCGAGATCGATACGTCACAGGCCAATCATGAATGGGGAAAAAATCACAATTTTGGCAGACGAGATTACTGTACGTATTAGCATCGGACAGTATGGAAACAATTACATAGCCGCGTTATCCAACGCTCCGATCGCCATCGAAATAATCGCGTTAAATCCTGATTTCACGCAACAAGGGACATATTTGCGCACCGCGATCCGGATTATGCAGCAACAAACTAGCAATTTAACTCTGCTGGGAGGAGGACTCGATGACGATTCATTGGTCAGGGAAAAGGATTCGTTTCCATTGCGAGTTTTCCTTCGGCCAGTTCGAACCCCTTCGTTTCCCGACGCGTGTCCCTTTTACAACCCATCGTTACTACCTCTCGTCTCCAGCTCCTCTGTTCTCATTTCCCCCTTTGCCACCCCTTGCCCCCTCTCTTTTATAATTTTCTACCCAACTCGAGCCAAGCGAGATCCTATAAGTCGCAATAGGAGAGTCTATTACGTAGAGGATCACTTCTGTAATTTGAAAACCCGTTTGATAAGCTTCTCCAGCTTCCTTCACCCCCTCCACACCCCCTCCACGCCCCTGGCCCTTCGTCATCCTCCCAGCGAGCTAGGTACCGTCCCTGATCGCTCGCAATTCCACGCCAATCTATCGTCTCGGATGTCCTGCCGGTTGTTCCTTTCGACGAATGGCCAGTCGCTATTCCGAGGCTAAACCTATTCTAGCGTACCTCTCGATATAAACTGTAATGGCCTCGAAGTGTGTCCCCGACTAAATGCTTTGGATCGATCCTCTCGGGAATCCAGAGACCTCACTAGCAGTCATTTTTAGCAAGCGTTGAAATCGAGATGCTTATTGAGTCGTTAAAGAGAAATCCCTCTCGAAACACACGTAGAAATTTGAAGTCTGCGAATCTGGTTTTCTGATTAAGTCCTTGTGTACTCGAAGGCGTTTCGATCAATCGAATTAGCGACGGCGACGCAGTAAACAGAAGTTTCGGAATCAAAGAAAGTTTAATTTCTGTTAAACCAAGACACCGAAACTCGGGGACAGCGAGCAGTTGGCATCGGGAACCGAAGCAACTGCGAGAGGGTTCATCGAAATTCTGTGGCGCGAGGTTCGTTCACGCCATCGAATGTTTGCGAAAATCACTGTGGAAACTCGGCGTCGGACTCACGGCCCCTCGGAAAGAGCGAAACTCTCAAGATCGCGTTGTTCTTGGAAATCAATTATTTAAATGGGCCTCGAGGCGAAGGGCATCCTGGAGCGAGCGTGATAAATTAAGCGTCGGCCACACCCTCTCGGGACGTCCGAGGATCCTCCCGACGTCGATGCCAACGTCGATTCCAACGATTCGATGCGAGCTATCCGGGCATCGTCAGCCTGATCGCGCACCATTCTGTGTCAGCTCTCAAACGTCTAATCTCAGGTGGCGGTCACGAGCTGTTCATTTCCCTGCAATTTCGATTTCACGACCGAGTCAACTTTGCATCCATTGGGCCTCCTCCACTCCCTCCTGTTGCCTGACTTTCCTTCCCGCTCTGTTTCGTAAAACGGAAGCAGATAACACGTGTGCACCGTCCACAGCGCGCGTGCCTGCCGTTTGTGTTTGTTTATCTCGGTGTACGGATGCGTCTGCTCGAAAAAGAGGCGAGTGAACTCGTTTCACGCTCGTGCGAGCATTATTGAGAGAGTGGTTAAGGGACTCTAACCGTGATCCTTTTTTCGTCCATCTCTCCGCCCATTCTCGCGATACGTGAGCAGAACGTTCGATTTTTCATTTACAACAGGATTAATTCGTTCGACTTTCACGAGCATCCCGCGGAAACATCACGCTGCATTTTTCATCCAGCGTCGCGCGCGGTTCAGTGCTAGAACTGTTCCCTCGCAGTCCGACGATTCATTTCTCCTTTCACTGGCTGTTTACACGCCTGTCGTCCGAGGAGAAACTGCGGAGAATGGATGCTACGGTGTCTCCATCTCTTTGAATATCCTTTTTTATTATTTTCAAGGGCTTGACACTTCATGCTTGTGTGCACTCGAAGCGAGATGAAAGCTTCGAATTATTTCGACAGGCTTTTATTTAAGTCGCTTTAGAGAATTTGTCAGGAGAATCGATCAATCTTCCGAAATCCTCTACCCTAGCATTAACCAACCTCCCGTATTTGTCTGCGCGACGTTGGGACAGACGGAAAGGGGCAAATTTCGAAGGCAAATCGTCGTTGTCTCGAAACTAGCTGCGACGACAGTCGCCGTCAGACTTAAGGTAATCCCCATCCCTCGTCCCGTAAACGACATCTATTTATTCGTCGCGGCGGATGAGGCAGCAGGCCTCGTGAATCACTCTTAATTAGCGTGTTCGGCGGATACGAATCGAGAGGCAAAGCCGACGTGCCGTAACTAACGAGTTGTCCCCCTTCGTCAATTATCCAGGACTTAATTCGGCGACGCGACTGCGCCCCGACCCCCTTACAGCCGATCAGAAATGAAAATTACAGGAGCGTCCTCGGGACGGACCTCGTACAGGTAACACGGAAGTTTGCCGCGGAAGGAGAGGGAGAGATGGATGCTGCACCGACGACGCCATTTTCGGAATGCCGCTCGTCTCCGGAAGCTGTCGCACCAATAAATCAAGAGACATCTGCGACTTCTGAGACACCTTACTGCGAGTCCCGCCGTCACGTACGGAACCTTCTCTTTTGCTTCCTTCTGGCCCTCTCGGCAGCCTCCCTTCCGCACCGCCCTTTCTTTCCACCTCTCCCTCTTGCCTATCTTTCCATCCTCTCGTGTCCCATTCCATCCCTCTTCAACACGCGTGCCTCTCGCGACCAGCTTCTCGTTCCTCCACTATTTCTCTCTTTTTCCATCGCTACTTCACCCTGCGTTGGTCGAAACTAATATTATAGCTTCCCCTCTGGCCAGCATACTTTCACGAGAGGTAAACCGTCGGATACTGCTACCGGCTGGAACTGGAACTGGAGCTCGGGCGAGATAGCGGAAAGAAGTTTCAAGAGGGTAGCTTCTGATATACTTCGGGTATGTGATTGGTGGTGTATGTACTCCGCGACGGAGATACTTTTTAACGTAATTTCTCGTGGATAACTTTGCACAGCCCGACGACTACCTTACTGGGATTGCTGTCGAACGGATTGCTCCTTCCGTTTGTAGTCTCGATTATTTAATCCTTCGAAATAAATCGGTCGTTTTTTCTTGCTGGAACTTCTAACGAGAGAGTCTTCTAACAGTGGTGTATGTGAAAATAGTAATGCATCCTTTTTCTTACATTACAGTTACAGATTACATGAGTAACACTTTATTTGTGTTAGAGTGCCACATTTTTCTCGCAGATTGTATGCCCTGAGGTAGCAACCTGTCAGTGTTCTTACGTAGCTTCGCAAGTATAAGCTTTTCCCAAAACTGTTCATGATAGTGCTTCCGACGCTCCTTACATTCTTTCGAGATGCTCATCTCCGACTAACAAACTTGTTGTTCAATCTCCTGCACAACGAGTTTAGATCGAAGCTAGCTGGCTGATCGCCGCTTTACATGGACAAAACGTACAGGTGCATGCGACAATCTCGCCATGACTTGCCCTACCATATCTCCGTCACTAATGATCAATTTACTTTGCCAGCTTTAGTCGAGACGAATTTGACTCGGGAAACTCGGGATGACAGGGAGGAGCCAGGGAAATTGAAATCGTTTAATCCGAAGTATATTCTCATCCTCTCCCCCTCCCCTCCTGCCGTCACGCGTCTTGTAACTATCTCCACTCGTTGCTTCAACTTTGAACCATCGAAGTTCGCCGTGCGCCTCCGCCGCGATCCAGGACACCCAGACATCCCCGAAGCTCCCGTAGAAAATTTTGCATTATACTTAACGAAACTTCCAACACTTTTATTAACGAAACGAGCGGTAACGCCGGACGGTAACTAATTAAGAATCGGCAAGATCGTTCTGATTAAAGGAACCGGGCTGAGCGGCGAGGCTCGTTTCTTGTTGCCCCCGGAAGGAAACCAGTCGCTTTCGTTGATGCAATTAAATCTTCCGTCGGATACGGAACGAGCGTCGGCAAAGCGGCGATTAAAATAAGGGTAGAATGGAAGGAAATCTTGCAACTTCTTACGGGGATGTAGAAATGGGTTTTGCGAGTGACAAGAAAGTCTCGACAGTGAAAAGTGCGAAAATCTACTTGTATTCTCTTTGAAAGTAGAGTATGAGAATTTTAATTATAATTAAAATGTAATTCCATAGCGTTACTTTCAAGTAACAGGTTAACAAGTAGTACTTCTAGGTGTCGAAGAAGAGACCTGTCGATAGCATCTATGATTATTAATAAATCACTAGACAGAGAAGATAGTATATTTCCTGCTGTGGTAATATTTAGAAAGAATTTGTCAGTAACCAAAGTATTTCAGTCGGTGGAATTCTACTACATAGAAAGGAACATTCGAGTGCAATAATCTATCTCTCGAGCGTCTACTACACTTCCTCATCCTCTCGCTTGATTGCGCAGCAGCTGTACCGGAAGCACACGCAGCAGCGAGTAGATCGACGGAATAGCAGCGAAAGACATTCCCCGAAAAATCGTGCCGCAGGTCGGAGAGGGATGGAAAACGGTCAATGGAAGCGAATTCCGCTGAGCAATATTGTTCCGGCCGTATCTTCCGTTTAAAGCGGATTTGCCGAGTGCGCGGGGGCGGTTGTTTATTTCGAGGAGCCAGGTTACGAGCGGCAATTAACGGAATGCTATGTAATACGAATGTAAACAGGCCAGCGTTTCGACTGCAGCGCCGTTCGAGATGTACACCGTGGCCGAGCGTTCGCTCTTCAATTTCGCATCGGTTCTCGCGAATACACGCTGCTCGACCGTCTATACACGGCCGTAAACGGCCACGCTTGCACGCCCCCGCGCGCACCGACGCTCCAAGCGCGATTTGTGTAGATTTTATGAGACAGCCGTGGAAACCTTCGCTGTCGGGGGCGCAGAGCAAACCGAGGTCCCTAGCCAGCTGGCCTCGCCTGCAAATCCCGTCGTATCGGGTGCGGGATTGATTTGACGAAATCAATTTGAACCCCTGAAGTCAGCCTCCACCCCCGCGCGCGTACAGTTGATTTACGCGAATCCTCCAGCTTCGATGCGCACCGTCTAAGACAAGGTGGAACGGTTACGACGCAGCCATCACGAGACGTCGTCGTGTTATGTCAACTTTCTTCGTTCCGCGTGGAATTGAATCGGGAATTCGGGATGCCAGCTATCGGAAATAAGATATCGATTAGCGTGGCGAAATGGGGAAATGGAGCTCGATCGATATTCGATATTTTCTCGTGTGATGCGCTACGGAAACTGTATCGCGCACCCTTCGAGTAAGGAACGTGCAATGATTGACGATGGTTAATGGCGAGAATCTGCGCGGCACGTCTGAAAATACTTCCCGAAGTCGAGTACTCGACGATTCTCGCGCAAAGTTGATATTGAATTTCGAAGATATTCGACACTCACGACGTAGAAGGTGTTTCAGGACCACTTACGTATTGGGAACGTTTATTGCTCACCGACTGTATAATTAGCGAATTTTGGTCCTACTCAGGGACACATGGTGAAGTATTAACAGGAATAGAGTTAATATGAACATTGGACCAACTCGATATTATACTGTAATTTCTGTTCTGTAATGGACCTAGCTTCGGTTAGAGAAAGTTTAAAATCGTAGGATCATCTGGGATACGGTGGATGTATGTAGAGCGTTCGAGGCGACGAAGATGAAAAATATTCTTTGAAAATAGTTGCGGAAATAGAGCGCGTGAAGTTGCGTGCGATCAGTGGATTGGAAAAGATGGACGCGTTCAGGCTGCCGTAAGTCAATTTCGCAACCATCAGCCGGAACCTGCAACAAATCGCTTCTATCGACAGAGCAGGTCGTTTCGGAAATGCCGAAGAGGATCGCCAGCAGCATACATGGCATGGAAAATCAATTGCTGACTTCCCGAACGTCCCAACCGTCTTCCCTCGCTGATCGGTCCCCATCCGATGCCACGACCCCTCCAAATAAACGCCCAACCACTCTTGACGGGCAAACCTCGTCCTATCTGTACGCGAAAACGATGCGCAAACGAAATAAATTATGCACCCTGACGGTTTGCGCTTCAACGCGACTATGAGATGAACGTTCGTGCGTTTACTCACGAATCCAGACGAGCTTTGTTCCCAAACTCTACTGCAGAAGCAGCACCTACCTGGGGAAGACTTAACATGATATCAAGAAGGTGTTTTAAATAATTAGTAGTTCGAAATAATGTGTTACGTAAGAAAATCTTAGATTTTTGAATATTTGAAAATTTGAATTTTTGAATATTTGAAAATTTGAAAATTTGAAAATTTGAAAATTTGAAAATTTGAAAATTTGAGTATTTGAATATTTGAATATTTGAAAATTTCTATCGAAGTGAATTTAATTGAAAGTTGTATCCAAAAATAGTATTCAACGAGAATTAAGAATAAGCTCACTGTCGCGTCAGTTTCGTAGTAGCTCTAGGAACTACTAGGTAGATACTTCTAAGAAATGTTAAAAAACATAAAAGAAACAAGGTAACCACGTACCCTCTCCTTTTCAAAGAAGAAACGCAACTTTAGCTCCCATAACCTGGTCAGAGTTGCCGTGAAGTCGAAATAGGAGTTCGAAATATGTAATTATGTTCAACTAGCGGCAGCAATGGAAAGCAGCCCCACAAATGGAAATACTCGTGGCAGTAACGCCGACCGCGAATGGATCAAAAGGAACATTCATGCGAACGCACCGCTAAGAAGTGTTTGTTCCGAGTTATTGTGCGAATGGACAGGATTAATCTCTTAATGCCTGGGAGGTAGGTCCATACACGTGGGTCGCAGTTACAGCTCCCCTTTGCTCGTCCTTGTTCAGCCGGATGGTTCCGTGACTCGACCTCGTCGCGTTATTACGTCGGGGGATATTAAATTATTGGCTGCCTCGTTCACCACTGGTAATATCAAATGCTCCTCGAATCGTATGAATATTAATGGCGGTGTTAAGCGACGACGCCAGGGGACTAAGCTGATCCGCAGGATTACGCGATACATCGCGCATACGCTCGAGAAGGGGACTCGCGTTTTTCCAATAGCTCGCGATAGCCCCTCTTTTCTTCTCTCTTTTCCATTCCCTCGCTTCTCCCCATTGGCGTTTTCACCCGGTAGTGCGGATAAAAATCCTGCGGATCCTAATAAAAAACGAAACGGGGCAAGCTCCGTAATAATCCATCGTCGAACGAAAAGGAAGAAAGAGCAATTGAGAAAGCAAGGGAGGGGAAATGAAAACGACCGTTTCATTTACTTAATGGACATTGAAAAACCGATTTCGCTGGAGCGACGTCGCGGCCAACGATGCTTCGCGCACTAATAAGGTTTCCTGTTTTTATTTCGTCATCCTTGTCACGGATTAATTTCAATCGAATTTATCGGAGTCGTTTCTAATTCCGTCACCAAGCTGGAAATAGGTTTTATCAGATAACCTGTACAGTCTCAGAAGCTATGTATCCGAGGAAATCACGAACTCGCGATCGATCATATATCATCGTTGATACTTTCTTCTTTCGCTGCAGTCTATTTTCGAGGAATCAAAGTCCGAACGTCTAATAGACTTCAGCGGAACTGCTATCACACGCGATAATAGGAACAAAGCCAGGAATGTTAGCTTATCCGACATTAGATCGCTAATTGTTGAGACGAAGCAGTTATTACCAAGTTTATTATAGGCTGCAACTTTTTGCGATGCCTACAGTGGATAGCGATTCAAGTCATGAATTCTGCCGTGTCGATCATTCGAAACCCTTAATTGTTAGGGGAGTTTGCAAGCCGAAGAATCGCTTTTCCTACTTGCAGAATGTTTCGAGCGAGTGTAAGAAGAATCTTCCCGCAAATCGCGTGATACTTTTCCTTCTACTCTGGTAGAACGCAATTCCGTGGTTTGTGAATTATTCAATAGAGCGAGATGGACCGAGAGCTAAGCCTATCTGCGAGGATTGCGAAATTTTTCGAATTTATGCTTCACGGATGAACGATTTCTTCGCTGTCTGCTGGTTATTAGACCCATTCGAGCTTCCACTTCGCCATGAGGAGGCGGCACCAACAATTTCGCCGCGAAGAGACGCATGGAGAGACGCTCGTGAACGCGTTTTTGCCGAGACTTATTCGGAAACGCTCTATCGTGGCCCTTGAGAAGTTCGAGGCGCGGCTTCGTGAATTTCGCGGAGCTCGAATAACGCGTTTTGATTGCCCATAAACTTCGGTGACCTTCTGCCACGCCTCCCACTTTCTCGTAAAAAATCTATTTCGACGAGAACACTGTCGACTCTCGTCAAAAACAACGAAGCAGTAAAACGTTGTATCAAGTATTTGCTTCGACCCTCGGGTCTCTAGCGCTGTTATTTACAAAAAACTAAAATCACCAACCGCGTTATTTTTTTGGAAGGTTGCACATTGGCCAGCATTTCTGTTGCACCGATGATTCTTACATTCTCTGGAATTTACATCGGCGGAAAAATTGAAAATGGTACAGTAAGCATGAATGACAAATATCGAGCGCCCTAGGCAAGTAATATTTGGGTGCATGAATTGACTACTTCATGGGGATTGGTTCTTTTCTCGGTTGAATTCATATACCAAAACAAATCATTCGTGTAATCGAATTATCCGTGAATTTCGCTGAACTATGATAAATATGTATGCGTTTACGAATTCATTCAATCATGCCTGTCGACCATTTTCGAGAGTTTTTTGTTGCGTAAAAATGCCTTCCGGCGATGATCGGTGTTACATTTCACGACCCAGTATGAATCGTGTTCGATCGGTTTCGGCGTTATATCCTAGCGCGATTATTTTTTTTCTATTTAATATCAGCTTCTAGCGGAGGCGTTAATTTTACCTATACCTACCATTCAGCTGATGGCGTAATAATCTGGCGCAGCGATTGACATAATATTGTAACTTAACGCGGTAGAAATAATATGGATTTGATGCACAGATAGATAATATTGGCGAAACTCGCGCTACCAGAACAGAAGCCTTATGAATTTTCTCTGGAAATGAAAACAAGCTCTTTGGTTTACTCTTTAGATCGAAGTAGATAAACGAAGATTACACTACTGCTTCACTCAGTAGATCCCACGTATAATTATCCATTCCACACATACGAAATTGATTGTTCACAAATTAACTCCGCGAAATGAATGATCGTTCCCCTCGTTCCCATGATTGTTCAAGGGGAACAAAGCGTTTGATGGAGGCTTCCATCGTTCTGTCGCCTCGCTGGCGGGAAGATCCGTCAATGAGACATCTCGAGCCTTTCATCGGTCGCTTTATACATCATTAAACAGTCCTCGTCTGGCCTAGAATTCTTCAACGCTCGCGAAGAATCTCGTGGTTTAGAGATGCAATTTAGGCTCGAGATTTCTTTCTGAGCCGTGGTTCTTCCCGAGACAGGAAGCAGCTCCCGCTTCGTCTTGTCTACGTGAAGTATTCCTTTCGTCGCCTATGCAAATTACCGCGAAGGAACAGATGGGGGAGGTGAGACGAGAATCGTTATTAAAGGGGCGGCAAAAGAAGCAGCACTCTAGAAACAGAGAAGAGAACGCCACAGAGTTATGGGCTATTTTCTGGCTCGCGGAGCAAACCTCTGCTATACAGCGCGCCAACCAACACGCGCGGGTTTTTCCTTAAACGACGCGAAATCGCGAGGCCACGCGATGCTGCCTGCGCGACAGCTTTATCGCGATTGTTCGGCTATGTACGACGACCCGTTTGATTAAAAAGAGATTCGTCCCGGTGAATCGTCGAACGCGAGCAGCAGCCAGCTTTGTGCGCCTCGTATTCGTCAGGATTACAGTCATATGCGGCGCGAGAACTTGGCAAACACGTCTGTCAAAACGCTTTTTTCCACTTTTATTGAACGTGCCTGGTCCTCGTTGCAATTGGCGGCC
Organism: Calliopsis andreniformis; assembly: GCF_051401765.1. NCBI lineage: Eukaryota > Metazoa > Arthropoda > Insecta > Hymenoptera > Andrenidae > Calliopsis > Calliopsis andreniformis. Next base: position 18,419,729 of record NC_135067.1, on the reverse strand, counting down.
AGGCCGATGCACCTTTGGCTAACGCCCCCGCCCACGCACCCAAACTAGCGCGGCTAGCCTCAATCTCAGAGTGCTCACTCCCGCTGTCGATATCACCGAAACACTATGATTCCGCCGAGAAATGGCAAACCGCCGGTCTTGAAAATTTAACGGTCTCGTAAAACCCAGCCAGGCCCACGTTGCGTGGCGAGATTCACAGACGTCGTGGAACCAGCCGCGATTACGCGCGCAGCGTTACGTTATACCTGTGTTTAAGGAAATTTTATTGCCTCCCCGATCCCGTGGCCAGCATCGAACCAACACCCCGCCGAGTTCGTAAACTGCGCGCGATCTATTTACGAGAGATTTTAACTGGACGACTCACCGAGCTCGCCAACTATCTGTGCAACAATCGTTTTTAAAACGGAACTGTTCTGAACTTCTGGGAAATTTGTTTCGTTTTCGTTTAAGGGGTTATTAGTTATATCTGGATACCAGGGAAATGGGGATGATTCAGATAGGAGGATTGTTAGGGAGTCTCAGAATGTGCCGGGTATTATTAAGTAGTATTAAAGTTTGAAATAGAAGCTGCAGCAGCTGTAGCTTTGCATTGGAGGACGTATGATTTTCTTCTCGAGCTAATGGCATTAAATATCTGAATTCATACGTATATAGGGAGCTTGATAACTGAGAAATAAAGTGTGTATTAGATAGAAAATGTTTTCATAATCTTCTCCTATTAGCGTCTACTTAATTCATTTGTATATTTTGTTCTAAGTACGGAGTATTAGAGAATGGATATCAGAAGCGTAAAAATTATGACTGTACGTATACATAAAAGTATATTGTTCGTGTTATGTAGGTACAGTTTCAGATGCTTGAAGAGTACATAAGGTAAGCGGGTAAGTAGAACGTTCCAGTCTGACCACTGACCCTACCTACTGTAAAGTAGAAGCGTCTAAAAATGTACGTCTGGACATGTGTATGCGACTACAAGTTGATATCAGTTTCTCGGAAATGGAGCATGAGATTATGTAATTTTGAATACTTCAAATTTAAAAATTTGAAAATCTGAAAATTTAAAAATTTGAAAATTTGAAAATTTGAAACTTCAAAAATTCAAAAATTCAAAAATTCAAAAATACAAAAATTTGAAAATTTGAAAATTCAAAAATTCAAAAATTCACAAATACAAAAATTTGAAAATTTGAAAATTTGAATATTTAAAAATTTGAATATTTGAACATTTGAAAATTTGAAAACTTCTACATTTTTAAGATTTTACACTTTTCCTCATATTTTCGACTTACATACGTCTATATATAGGATCATTACCATTTCGTTTGTACCACGGATTCTCAAATACCTTGTACGTGTGTAATTACTTGAGCTGGTTCACGTTAATACTACTACAGTACCATGTTCACAAATTCCAGACCGATAATATCCAACTAGAAGAAAGAACATATTTATTTGCATTGCGATTCCCTTGTTCCCAGCACTTTGCGTTCATTCTGCGTTGACGTTTCCGCGAGTGGCGCGGTGAGACGCGATAGGTGTAAAAGATAAAGCCGCGAGCCGATAGGTAGCAAGAAAACTCTTGTCCATCCTGCGCAGTCACGTCACATCGCGTGCCACCCATATAATAGATCCATCGCGACCCAGCGGGAATGTATCTCGCGAAATTTTATTATGCGTCCCAGCTGGGTTCGCCAGCGTCTTCTCGTTCCTATCACGCGACGGTAAACAACGGAGAAAGCGGAGCGGCGGCGAGTTAACGTCGTAATAGAGAATAAAATTGAAGAAAGCGAATTACGAGCGGCTGAACGAGATCTCGAACGGACTTGGCGGAGTTATAATGCGCCCGAGCTTTTCCCACGCGAACGGAAAGTGGCCCGAGTGTCGGGAATGCGGATCGCGCTGCTACCAGAGACTTCAAACCAATTAGTGGTTACGCTTTTTCTTCCTGTCTCGACCGAGCTATCAGTTCATTCCCTCTTTCCTTTTTCTTCAGCAACAACATCCGATCTTTCGACAAACTGAACAGCACCGTGCATCCCTCTGACATGTCGTGAACGAACGAACTGAGAAATCCATGGAAATTGCCAGATTGACGTGGACAGTGGAGTCTGCTCAAAACGCAACCTAGAGAATGAACGAATGTCTAGATACTGACAGTGACGACAGACCACCTGAAACACTGTCTCTCGCGTAATTTTTTAAATCATCTGAAATTCTTGGGAACGATTGAAACTCTAAACTGAGAGTGGACCAATAGGTGATATCAAGATCGTGAATAATACTAGAGGTGGTAATTAGTTTATGTTCGAAGGTGTTCAATAAAAGTTATGTAATAAATTCGTTATATTTAAAGCTAATGAGTAATGAGAAAACTCTACACGAATTTTCTCGGTAAGGGATTAATTGCTGAGCGCGATTCATCGATATTAATTAGCAGTAACGAGCTTGATTACGAATCTTTGCGCACCATGGCTTGGGTAAATATTTTAGATTGCAACAAATAAAATAGTAATTCAATAAACTGTATCGACGATCACAGAAAAAATATAATATGTAGGTAGAAGTCACGAGAGAGGAGAGTGTATGTGCAATTTAAACGACAATCACAGTATCATGCTCGAATATATTCCATCGAGGAGAGACAGTAGATCGCCAGGTACACATTGTAGCAACGAACACAGCGCCGAGATAAATGAATCGTTGCCTATCGCGATTAATTGCGATTCTACAAATATTCCAAGGGAGACACATAAAAATTTAAAATCACATGTGCCAACAGAAATAATTAAATCAATTTAGAATGCTTCGTTAGTATTTAAACTTGTTTCGTGTTTTCTCGTCCATGCAAATTGTAACGCACATTAACACGCTTGGCTCGAATATCATTAGAACGAAAAACGACCTCCTGTCCCCTTTTTCCTCTTAACAGTCGATGGAACACACGAATCGTCCTTTTAGCGACGAATAAGAAACGATGCAATTAGCGTGGTTGTCAATCGAACGAAAGGATCGGCTTAAAATAACGCAAAAACTGTCTGATCTATCGACGAGATTTTAACTCGCGTAAAAATTGCTTGATAAGGAATAACTAATAGTATCTTCAGGACAGCTCTTTGATCATTACGGTCTTCGTCGATACGAGGAAAGCTTAACGTTCGTTACCAGGGAATACTGCTTTTGACGATTTTTTGCGGATAAAAAATAATTGGTATCTCTGATAAAACAATGCTATATTTTTTGAAAGCCTTCAAAAATTCCACAAAGAGTATTGAAAAAGTACGACAATGCAATCATGATTCGTTCAGCCAGTTTGCGTAACAAAAAATAGACGAAGAAGACTGACTATTAGATGTCACGGAGAATAAACTTTAAAGCAGTGGGGTTTCTCATTGTCCCCTTTTCCCAGAAGATTCAAATTTCAATTACCATTTCTAAGAGTCTTATTTGTTCTTTCAAAAACAGAGATCAATAAGAAAAATTGCGGACAATATGTCTGTAGGAGATTTTATATTATCGATTATAGGAACTAATTTCGTTTCTCCTATAGAGCCTTCCGAAAACTTGTAAGTAATCGCGGGCAGACTAGGAAAGAATGTTTGGAGCCGATATCGAGAGAATCGTTGAGGGAATTCAGGACGCAACAGAAGGTAAACGCTATTACATCGTAACCTTTATGCACAAAACGTTCCAGATAGCAAAGATTTCCCCGTGTACTTTGAAAGCTGCAGCGGCCGGCAATTTTCCAGAAAGGCTCGTAGCGCTCGGCTTTTCACGTTCGCCTTTCGATACCGCGTCTACGATAGGCGAAGTTTCTATTGTGGCCGCATAGTTTGTTTGGTGTCACAGATCCGGCAGCATGCGTTACAGGACCATTTCGAGGCATTATGATTGCGGGAAGCTTCCAGCGTTGTGTGCTCATACCGCCTGTGCACTTTGCATGAAAGATTAGACCGCAGGAGGAAGCGGAACCCTTCGAAACGGGGCGTTGGTTGCTCCAGAATTTTCGCTGAAGCCAGTCTGATGCGTACACTCTTCTGCTATTCCTGGTCGAGTTTAATTTGGGCAATATTTGATATTGCAAGCTGCTCTAATCTAATAGAGAAGTATTTCCGCGAATTAAAAATGATCACTGGTCACGAGTAGTAAGTACTTATGAACATGAATTGAAAAGGTTCCGAATTTCAATCAAAACGCAACTGTTGAATACTCGTCCCTCCGCCTAAATTTGAAAAACTGGGTCAAGAGTAGCGATTAATAGAGAATTTCGGAATCGTCGTTCTATTAACGAACTGCCATTAACAATAGTACGCTCCATTTCCTACTTAGTCACGAATAAGCAAATCGAAGTCGGTAAATCATTCGCAGTGAACAGAAATTTTACGACAGCGTTAAATGTACCAAAAGAGTTAAATCCTCTGAAATAGCTAGCTTGGGAATTCAATATCCAGAAAATTTGAGAAATTTTTGAGATAGAGAACGAGTAGTTCGAGATTACGATTGCCTATCCTATCGTGTTCTCGGCGAACCCGAGTAGGTGCACGGCTTAAGCCAACTTTTCTGGTCGAACAATTCGAACTCGGATATCCTATTACGAAAATGTATTTCGTTTCACGAGCAATCTCTAATGGCGCCAACTGGACTGCTCGTCGATCCAACCCCAAATTCCTCGAAAATGTTTTTGTTCCCTCTGGAGAAACGCCTGAAGAGATCGGTCGATCTTCGAATTTATTCCACCTGCACAGATACCGAGAGGCCAGTGGTAGCTCTTTGATCGAGATTTTCATACAATCGCGCGAGAGCAGCCCGACACTGTTTCTGTACCGAGAAGCCACATATCCAGGGCTACTGCAATTACAGCTCTTAAAGGGAAACGCGATGAAACACGGCATTTCGCGCTATAAATAATACAGCTGCTATCGTCGTTCTTCATCAGAAGTGCGCAGTGCTTTCGCGTTACGGTGTATCCTGCAATGGCCCTTGTGATAATTACAGAGTTATAAGCTGTTCCATCGGGAGTACGGGCTAAAACGGATGACGCCAGGTAATATATGAAAGGGGAGCCAGCTCGTAAAGATTTTCCTAACGAGAAAATCCTTGTTACATAACGAAGGTAACGTTTCAATGAACTTTAACAATCAACGATTAATTCGCGGAGAACTAGAGGAAAAGAGGGGTTGGAAGAGAGAGTGGAAACGTCGTACGTGTAAATCAGACAGGACGCGACCCAATTCCAAGCTCCAGAAATGATTTGTGCGCTTCGAGCTCGTCGCTGCGAATAAAATGTTACAGAAACACGACTGTCAGCAACGGAATGTACATCAATTTCCAGCCCCGTTCCCTCCCCTGCTCGTGTTTCAGCGAACCGCGGGACCGAGGCACACGTAAATCGCGGCGAAAACGTTTAAACGAATAACGAGCGAATATAACGAAGGCACGGCTTTCCGAGAATTGCGAAAAAATCGAGGAATAACCACAAGTGTCTGTCTCTAGCTCGTTAACGACTATTACGATATTGAGAGCATCCGATAGAATTTACGCCGATCGAAAATCTCGTGTTTATTAAATCGGGTGAGCGAGGAGAAGAGAAGCTTTAATACGATATTTTCCTTTCTCTGGGAGTTGAATATTTAACAAGTAACTAAAGCTGGTAATGGGTTCAATCGACGCAGGGATTAAAGAGTGTTTCAGCTGTCGTGCAAGTGTCGTACCGCGAAGAGACGGTGTTAGTTAGCAGCTCGATGTAATTTGTAGGTGCAGAGGGCTCGAACAGGTATAGTTTCGCCGTGTAGCCGCGTGCCTCATCGGTGTTAATAGGAATTCGACAAGTGCGGACCCGCCGTGCTGAATGTAAATTAGTCAGGTCTCTCGCAGACGTTTGTAAACGGTGCAAATCATCGGCAGGGACGGTCGCCAAGAAAGTTCTTGGCAAACACGATAAGGAAGGTAACGTGGACCGCGCGGAATGATATGGGGATGAGCACAAATACGACAAGCGTTCGACAAACCAGCGATTGATTCGTCCAATCGACCGGATTGAATACGCGCGCGCCTCGCTGCCGAAACTTTTCTCGGTCGACGAATTTGCCAAGACTTCGCAACTTCGTTACGCGACTTTTCTACCCTTTTTCATTTCTCGAATTAATATCGCTCCGAGACAAGCCAGAAACAGTTGGAAAATCGCTTGAATTTTCCGCTGCTCCCAGTCGACGAGTTTCAGGGTATTGAGGAAATACGATTCGTGTTGTTTGAAAGGTACCGCTGCAATAACCAAGATTCCATTCAGTCGAATTAAAAAATAAACGGGCTCGATCGGGAACGATATCGCGTTCTGTCGATACCAACGACGCCTTGTAAAACGATGCAGGGGAATTGGCGTCCTAGTGATCAAATGATCACAATGGGATCACAATAGGGACATGACCGAAGACCGATACTGCGCATCGACTTGATTTCCCTGTGTGCAAACGGGGCCGTGCAGACTCTAAAAGTGCATTCGGAGGCTGCACGCGTTTGTGTAAACGCAAACAGACCGAGAGCACGTAAAATCGAGCTCACGCGCGTTCTGTAAAAAAAAACCGCGGTCTCGCTGCGAATCAATATATGTACGTCGATGGGATGACCACAAATCGATACTTTACTGTCACGAAGCTCGACATATTTCGACCATTACCAACTCATTTCCAGCATTCTCCCCAGCCTGCCTCTGTTTTTCCCTCCTCGCGTATTTTCGCTTTTCAACTTTTCCCGTCCACAGTCGCTCCAGCTCCGCAGTCAGCCTCCATTTCTATCCTCCTCCATCTCGCTCCGACGAGTTCTCCGCTTCCGTTCCTGTTCCCTTTGCAACCACCCTACCACGCTTTCTGTCTTCGTCCCCTCAGTCGGCCTCCTCTTCTCGCACTTTACCCTACATACGCGGCCACGTCTAATCGCCCTCAAGAAATTCAATTTCGACGATACTGATGACTGGCCTAACTCTCCCGCCATCCCTCCCTTTGCAGACGCACCGGCATTCGGCCCAGAAGCTCAACCCACCCTCTCCTTTCTATACTTACGAGCCTTCCTCTCGCTCGCCCTTAGAGAAGCCCGAGAGATCCGCAGGATCGATGCACCCTGCGTTCCAAGAGGCCACCATCGCCTCCCACGCGGCCTAGAGACTCGTGCAACTTCGATCTGGATTCTTTTCCCGTGATCGAGCTTGAGTTATGGCCATGTGATATATAGTTTCGAAAGGTTTTGCCGGCTCGCGACGGCGCTCGCGACGGCGCTCGCTCCTGATACGCCATTACGTTGGACAAATGTTTGACGAGCGACGTTTTGAGTAATCTCTTCTGCACAGTGACGGCGACGCGAGTTGGAGAATGAAATTCTGGCGAGTGGAATAATAGATTCTTTGATCCACTTACTGCACCGTGGGCAAAGGATGCCTTTCTTTGAGCAGCTACTATGTACGTGCAGCCACTTCCAGCTGGGAACTATGTCGCGGCGTGTATTTATGCAACGTTGACTTCAATTTCTCCCGGAGAGATGTACAAAATGAAATTTCTTATTGAATACCGAGCACGCGATCTCGAATCCTACCTTTATTTCCGCGAATGTCACGAGACCCTGCCTGACAACTCCTATCGTCGAGGCTGATTCGCGACAATGCAACTTCGTCAGCCCGAAGTTAATGCCAGTTTGTAGGTCAGCCGGACAGGCCTCAATTAGAATAACAGTTGATTTAGCTGGATCTGGTACGAAGTCTACTGCTACGTTTGCGCCAAGTCGGATCCGTCTTATTGTTAGGCGAGATTAAACTGCCGCCGTTCTGATGCGGGGATTGTCAATAACTACGTTCGACGGGGCATGAAACGCGATGATCACTCCTGTCCGCGATGAATAGGTTCGTAACGATACACACGTCGAAATCTCGGAATCTTTCAGCCTCCTACACGTACCGAGCTGTTTCGCCGCCGTTTACTCGGTAAGTACACTTACTAGTGTTAGGTACTTGCCAAGACCTGTTAGCTCGCGTTAGGCTCAGTAGGCGTGTGCGTATATGCGGAGAGGGTATTAGCGCGAGTATCGGGTAGGCACGTACGTAATTACGGCTTCGTTGCTCGTTTCAGTTGCTGCTGGCTGCGAGCAACCGTGGTTATCAAACGATGATTCCTAACACTTTCGATTCTGGTGTACGTTCTTGCAAGACGCTAACAAAGTATGAAAGAGAAGAGTCGGAAAAGAAATACTAAATTCAGAATAATTTGAAGAATTCTCAATCTCTGGAATATCTTCAAATACAAAAGATCGCAGCGAGGCATCCTGTGTTGCTCATATTTCTAAAACACTGAGTTCAAAGGTTAAGATGTAAAGCCTTTAAACAAATGCATACGCTCTCCTCGATTTTACTACAGCGACCCGAGCACGCCTAGCACTAAATCCTAGTACCGTAGTTTCTCATAGTCAGACTATCATAGCTGTTTACATACACGTGTACACATACATGTATCCCATGTTAAGTCGTTATCATTAAGTACACACGCGTACGAAATCGTGGCTAAGCACGAATGTATCCACCGCAACACACACAGAGCCAGACGCGCGCAGGTCCCACGTACATGTACCCGCGTCCTCTGCACGCCTACATACGGGGATTGTTACACATCTGCACGCGTTTATACGCGCATACCTTAGGTCTAATTCAGAGGGCGCGTACCCGCTATCTCCGGAATGCGACCTTTCTTCCTGCACGGTTCATTTACCCCATTCGTACGTACCGAATCGCGAGGTCGTTACATTCAACGGGATATTCACTGGTAAGTGTTCATTAAACCAGGCGTTCCGTCGGTGCGAGTGTTAATAATAGGTGAAAGACATATGCAAGGCCCTCGTGTGAAGCGTCAGTTTGAGAGGGGCGCGAGAAGGGTGCAAGGAGGTCACAAAGGGTCCACCTGCTGGCGTTCCACTTTTCGGAGGGCATACATTCCCGCTGCAGACCTCGCGATCGGGTCCGCGAATAAAGTACGCGTCACGGTTTCCCGACGTTCAACAATTGATCGGTATCCAGTCGTCGTCAGAGTCGAGCCACTTGAGCCAGTTCTGCGACGAGAAAAAATCCCGTGGAAATGTACATGTCGACTACCCTCCTTGATGCATCAGTCCGTTGCCCCTGCTAGTCTCGTTTTCGTGAATCAGCCGCAGCGTATTCGACGCTGTTCCAGATATTCGGTGAATTCGCCCGCCTCCCTTAATTGAAACGCTTTCGGACGAGATTCGAATATTCAGGCCTCTCTTGGGGGGGCTTGCAATCGACGGATGGCTCGTAAAAAAGAAGTAGGTGACGAATAATTACGATGACATTTAGAAGCACGTTAACGAGGTGTCTTTCGACCAGAACATATATTTCTATGCGCGCGGATCATTGCGATAATTAACACGCGAGCATTCCGGCAGCGGCGACGAGTTCCGCCATTCAACGGGGTATTCTCCTCTTTCGTGTCGCTAAATGCATGCCTGGCGCTTCGACAATTTCCGCGATAAAGACGTGCCCGCGTATTAATGCCACGCCACGCGAGCCTTTTCACCCTTAAGTCAACGATTATAGCGAAGCGGCGAAGAGAAACGGGAGTAGAGAGGAGAGAGAAGAGTCATGAGGCTAACAGAGCGGTACACGCTCATAGCCAAGGAAGGGGAAACAAACGACAAATGAAATACCATAACGAGCAATTTTTCTTCAGGGATATCTCAGAATGTCTTTGTCAAAGCGTCGAAAGCTCATGCTTTCAGAAAGTAACCTATCCTCATTTCTCGCAGATTCGCTATAATCTTAGAGCACTTTAGACTGTTTTTATCGAGCCACCGCGTAGAATACGAATCTTGTCTGGATTTTAAAATAATCGTCGCGTTCAGCAGTTTCTGCTCGGCTAAGAGTCACTATCAAGTTCGTTTATTATTGTATGCCTGTCACCACAGTTGAGTTCTTTCATAGGAGCATCAGCGAGTGGTCACAGCGACGAGGTAATTGTGATGCAAAAACAAAGTAGAGAGTGAACGCGCTCATCGATTGGGAACGAGTTTGGCTGGATATGAACGGCCACATTCCACTAGCATAAAACAGGATTACTCAAGCAGCGATCTTTGTAGAACGGAAGAGGTTTATCATGGGTACTTCCATTTCGTTGGTTAGGGAAAGGCGAAGATTCTTGGAGAGAGTGAAATATTCATTCAAGGTTCGTGAATTTAATGAAATATTTTTAGGAAGGTTTGTCATAACGAAAATGGGTCATGATTGGCAGTAAAATATCTCTGTAATATTTGAAGTATATTTGTGGAACGGCAGGAGCTATTTGTAAATACTTCCATTTTATTAAATAATGAGAAGGAAAGGTTCTTAGTGAGAGTAAAATATCAATTGATAGTTCGTTGTATTAGTACAATGTTTCTAGAATATCTCTCGTAATAATAATGAAAACTGATTGACAATAAAGTGTCTTTGTAATATTCGTAATATATCGATCTGTATCATATTGTATGCGAAACAGTTTCCTAATCTTGAGATAGTATCCTTCCCCATTCAGCTCAACGACATAATCAATAATGATTAGCATCCCTCCTAAGAGGAACAAGATACCGTGAGCAGAATATAATAACCAATATCGGGATCTATGAATTTCGCGTTAATCTGCGATAAATCAAAGGGCGCTGTTGATATTCACACTCTGAAATTCTTAAGTAGTACTACTTCTGGGAAAGAATAACTCGCCGTCGGCGATACGAGCTGCCGTCTACTGAAACACGGAGTGGAAAATGAGACTGGTTTCAGTCGTGAAGGATAACATTTATTATGAAAAATTTAATGCACAAGGTATCTCAAAAAATGTGACGTAAATTTATTTGGAACGCTTAGTTGGAAGACTATAATTCTGCAGTTATTGAAAATAAAGTAGAAGAGGAAATTTATCATCAAATCTACCTCTGGATTCTACAATGGATTCTACTGGGTTCTATACTATGTACTGTAGAACATCCTAACATGACTTTAGAAGTATTGTCTGTATACGTACGCTTACAACTTCCAGTTTCCTTTATGCATCCGAATAAGTTTAGAGAACAAAATGGACCTATGTGCAGCTCTTCGAATGACGCTCACATCGATTGTCGGATTTAACAGTATACTCTATCCGTTCCTCGAGCGCATTTTCTATTCCAGGCCGCAATCTCCTCGCGACGTAGACGTATTTACAGCACGTGAACACATTTTTTCAGAGTTAGACGAAATCAGAGTCTCGAGAAAAGCAACATTCTTTCTGCCAAATGCGACGGCAGAATGAATAGAAAATAGATGAACCAATATCAATGATCGTTTTCTAAAATTTCTAGCTCAACTGTCAGCATTGAATAGTTTAAATATCAAGCGTCTGCCCATGAATGAAATTAAAGATACGGTATAACGTAATTGAATGAACCTATTGACAGTTAAATTCGTTAAAATTCGAGAGATAGAACGCAGTAATTTACGCAGAGAATAATCGGCGAAATTCGCGGATAAATGTTGGGTGACGCACGAACCGCATGCTACGAATAAATCGAATGCGATCGAAGAATCGTTGCATGACATTCGGTGAGCTGTACTCGCGGGCAGCGATGCACGGTCGCGCATCGATGCAGTAATGATTCCGTAGATTTGCGAATGTTACACCATCGACAGTTTCGATCGTCGATTGGTCACGGCTTATCTGTACAAACAGTTTCAGCGAGGCGCGTAAAAAATTCCTGCATTTTAATAACTCGATTTACCTGGCCGAATCGAGCTGTTCGCCGGAAGATTAATACGTTAGAGAAGGAACGCACGGCAGTTATCGATTTGGCTCGGTTCTGCGCAACTTCTTCACCGAACTTCGCTTTCCCGCCTTGCCCTGCCTTTACTATTCATACTTTTATTATCGTGTAGAAAATGCGACGACCACAGCCTAAACTCTGTGCAGCTCCCTTCCCGTGCAAATTGAAAATTCTTTATTCATGAAAAAAATGGGGAGGATTCGCGACGCGCAAGAGAAGGAGGGAGCAGCCATTTGGTACGGCACCTTCCGAAGTGGATACTGAAGGGTTTAATAAAAGAGCTATGTCAAGTATTCTCGAATTAATACTGGCCTTTAGCCGCAACAAACACTCACCCTTAAATCCTCCTTCGATTGAAATCCCGACTGGGTATCTTTCGGCGTGGATGAGATTTATGATAATAGGTGCAACGACGAAAACACTCTTCGACTTGGTTGGTCGTAAAAGAGCAACGGGCGCACCACTGGTATTACGTGCATTAATTGTAGATTCTGTATACATTACTTCCGCGTCCCTCGCTTAAATAAAATTTAATACGCGCGAACGGCCAACGCTCCCGATGCTAATTTATGTTAATTTAATTTCCCGCCCTATGAATCCTGGCTTAATTGTATTTTAATCGAAACATACTTTTAAATCTTCCGCCTGCGGACTTACTAACTAGGAACCCGGACGACGTTTATGCACTACGCGCGAAATGGAAATTCCATCGACTTATTATAAAACGATGTCAAAGTTTCCCCTTTGTGGAGACCCTGCCATTCTCACAGCAGTTTATTTTCTTTCGTCCATGCTCCATACTGTGCAGGAAACTTTCTCTTGAATAATCCTTTAACGCTCTACAATTTCCAATGATCGCGGTTAAACATAATCACCTGTCCTATTGTTATCGCTCCAATTTCGAGTGCAGCTGAATAGCGATTACTAAATCATTAACAATGAGCCCATGCATCAGCCAAATATATATAGGATACGTTCATAATAGTGCGTTTAAGAGCAATTAAAGATGAATCAACCCATCGATATTTTAAAGGATGATGAATTCGATGAAACTCCACTTATCACCCCTTTCTTGAATTACTGAAATTCGTTCGTTTCGACCATAGATTCGCATCCCGACAATGATACACGCTGATACTAGGCCAATGTTGCGGGGTATCGTCCCCAGCGCCGGCAACAGGCATTTAGAAGCATACGAAACGCGGTTCACCGCGGTCACTAATTAATTTCGAGCGGTAAGCTGGCGATTAACTCGGTGGTAATATGATCTCGTAGGCCACGCACCGCAAACGCTTACGGATTGACAAATATGCGCAATCAGGTGAGCCTGACGGGCTCGCGAAAAGTTAAGCGGTAGTTTGCCGCGCTAAAAGCTGCTCTCCCGCCAGGGGTACAACCATGCAGCTAGGGCCGGCCGCGATAATAGATTATCGTGTCAGAGATTCGACGAGCCCACCCTTCGACTCCCTCTTTGCCAACAATTTCAATAGTTTCGTAACGGCGACGCGACGCAAACTTCATTACCGCTCGCTAATTCGGGGAACGTCCCTCTCTAGACACTGGACATCCGGCCGCGTGACCTAACCCAGACCAACACTGCTCGTCCTTATCATCCAATCGAGTTGTCCACCTCGACTATTCCGTGACTCTCGGTGCCGTTTGTGACCAATCAAAGTTTCGCCATATCGTATTCTACGCAATGTTATACCGCGACGTTCGAGGCTTTGATGTATTTTTGCTTTATCCCGAGCAATGGAATGGTTCTCCGCGGAGAATACCGTAGCGCGAGGTAAATTAGAAATAAAGACGGTTCAATTTATCGGAGCTCGAATCGCTGTTAGGAATTCCCCGGGCTCCGCAACTCGTGCCATTATCTTTCGAAAATTGCGCGAAATATCGCGCGACGAAAATAACTCTGAATACCGTGGAACGGTCGTTCTCGAGCACGTTTTCACGTTTCGACAAAAGGCGGCTTTTATTTACGTTCAGTTACCCTCCCTTATTTACAGCGGCGCCAGCGCTAACAGTGAATTATACGCGCAATACGATGCCCTCCCCTCTTCCTTTCTCTCTTTCGCGGGCGTGAAGAATGCGCCCGGAAGTGATCGATAAAAAAAAAAATGTTACGTGCTCGATTTAACCGCGACCGTGTATGTACACATCAACGAAGTCATTGACTGGAGTACAGCCTTTGTACGACGCACACCAATGAAAAGGTTAAAGTAATTCCGCGTCCCGTTTCATGCGACGTTTCCCCTTGTTTATGTACTCGTATGCTAGCGTCTGCTTTTCAGAACGGGCCGCTGCGTTACCGTGAAAAATTCCGCGAGAACGCCAGGGCATGCTTTTCAATTATCGGTAAAGCTTCGTCGAACCAGCTCGTGCTTTCGAGCGCCAATATTACACTCATAATATCGCAATAATCGTCTCGGAAAATGACTGGCGTTCAAGTCGTTTTACTCTCGGTCATCGTCACGCTGCGTTCACTCCGTCCATAATAGTTATTAAATAAACTGCCCGTGTAACGATGAAAAGAAATTTCAACGATACTGGAATAACTTCGTATTCAAATTCAAATTGAAAGCACGCCGAGCGTGACGGGAAGCTAATTCGTAACAAGTAATTAAAAACCCAGGCAATCTGTCACGAAAACTTCGTTCAACCGTGAATATTACGTCTTTCCACGCGCTAAAGCGTTCAACGATGTTTAACATGAGTTGATAACAAGCAAAAAGAAAGTAACCTTCGGCAAACATACCACAATGTGTCGAGAATGTTGCTCAGGATAACGAGGAATTATCGCTCAGCAAATCCTCTTAAGCCACGTTTACATTAGACAACTTTCGGTCAGTCGACCAAAAATGGCCGAATAGATTACATCCACTCTAACGATCAGAAATCGTGTCAACTTGGTTGAACTTGATTTTACATAGACAATTTCGACCAACTTCAAATTAATCAACTCGGTTGCCCGACTAGAGTTTGTCTAATATAAACGTAGGTTTAAATCAGTAAGGAAAAAAGGTAGCATTGAAAACACTCACCGAAAAATCCACCGGCGGCAGCTAGCTTGAAGACGACCCACAGCAGATACGCGTAGATGACTCGTCCCCGCAGCCACCAATCCATGATGTCTACGACCTTCGTCCGCCCCGATGCGGACAGCCCGTCGTTGACCCTAATCTAATTCGATCAGCGTTGATACTGGATACCGCACTGTCTCGACGCGTTCACGTGTCCGTCCCTTTTCCCCGTGGAGAACACCCTCTCTGAGCCCTTCGCGCGTCGATTCGTCCGAGGGTGGTCATCGAAATCGCGACGATCGTCACCTAGTCGTACAGCTCACTCCCGGCGATCCATCTCAGCGCCGGTCATCGCGGTCGAAACGGAAACGAATCGCCGACGCGACGAGAATCGACGGCGGTTTGAACGTGACACGATGTCGAGGGCCGATACACGACGTATACAGGAAGTTTTGTTACACTTACGGTTAAACGTGTAACGACGGCTATGGGGCACGAAACCGCGCGCACACGCAATCCCCGACAAAATACGTGCTTCCGGCGAACTCGGGGGCGCGATTGCGGAGCACCGATACCAACGAAGGGAAGCTCGAGTTTCACCCTCTCCTAATGACACTCGCAACCGGCGAACGCGCACCTCTGTTGTCGCCTGAATCGCGTCAGGTCAAATACTGACGATCCGCTCTCGCTCCTGCCTTCTCCTACCCCTCCCTCCCGCCCCGTCCCCCTTCCTCCCACCCACCCCCGCGCGCGCTACCCTCTGTTTTTCTCTCCCTCGGTCTGTGTTTTGGGTCTCGCGTCTTACGGTCACTCGCGCCCACGTTTACACCGATCGCTGCTCCTCGTCCACTGTCCTACTGCCAGAGTCCTTCGCGTCTCGTCGATAAGTCACACCGTGGCAGGGAATTATCGGCTCCTTCGCAGGAAATGAGGTTCACCCTGCTATTTCTCGAGCTACCGACGCGGCCCGAGCGATGCATGGTTGGCGTGCACCGGTCACCGGTTGGCTTGCCCCCACGAGCAATTAATCAAGCTTTTAAGCAGTACTTTAGGCTGTCGATCCAGCAGAGGAAGCCTCCTCGCTGGGTGATTCTTTCTAGTGTCTCTTTGATACTTGATCGAAGGGAATTAGCAAGTTTGGTTTGAGTTGAATTGGTTCCAGGAGTAGGTCCATTTAATTGTCACACTTTCGTTTAGATATTAATACGAAGACATTGAAACGACGAAGATGTGGAGTCACACGTATACACACAACATGCAAAGCGTTTAATGATTATGAGTAGACACCGAAAGATTGTTGTAAAGGGGTATACGATTTTCACGCGTTAAACGTCGAACGAAACATCCATCAGTCGCCTCGGTTGTCCCTCCTTCAGCCGAAGCAACGAGCCGAGAGTGAATTTCGCAGACGGTCCAGGACACAGCGGAACAAAGCAAGAAAGGATGCGCTCGCTTGACTGTTCGCCGACATTTCACGCCATCCTTCTCTCGGAACTAGAAAAGGTTCTTCGCGAGCCTCGGAGCTGCTACACGTTACGGCACCTCGAGACGCCTCACTCCCAGGAAAAAGTTTGTACATCGACCGCCGTGGAAGAAGTTTCCCCTCGAAGTGCTTTTTCGTGGTCCGACTTTCCGTTCCGCTTCAAAGATGGAACATAATCAAAATTCTTACGCCTTGAAGGGTTCGCCGAAATGCCCCGCTGTCTCTCCTATCCCTCGAAAAGGAACAGGATCGCTGGATCGGGTTCTCGAGAAGAAGATCTTCACCACGACTCTCTCCCTTCTTCTACAAGAGATCCTCCATCTCCGTTGGGCCTGTACGGAGCTGAAGGTCGATCCTTCGCGGCACCTGTTCCAGACGAGTCCTGGGCCACTGAACGGCAGCAGGTTCCTGCGCTCACTCGTACTGCTGGAGCCGCAACACGTCCGTCTTGTAAACACTGTAACGAAACGGAGAGACTAGTAGCCGAACGCGCCAAGAGGAAGGTGGGTTCCGCGGAGGTTCGCCAACGAGCCGCGAGGAGAGGATAAGGGAGACTCGCGACGCGAAGGAGGAAGGGACAAGGCAACTCGCGAGTGGAATCAGGAGGAGAGGAGAGGGCGAAGTCAGAGAGCCGGTCGTCGAACCGGTTTCCTCGCGAGAGATCGCAACGGGCCAATTGGAAATACCACTGACAATGAGTCCACTGCTCGGTCGGCCTCTTTACGATCTCTCGGCGTTCACCTGACGATCGACGCTCCGTACGCCGTACCTCTAGATCCGGATAAACCTCGATCGCCTCTGGATCCAGTTCCACCGTCTCGCTAACCGGCTGATCGGAAATTTTATCATCGTCTACTCGCCTGTTGGCGCACATAATCGCTCGCCGCCAATGCTCAAGGTCACGAGCGGAGAAAACGTGGCTACGAGCCGTCCAACTCTTCGCTCTGTCGTATCCTGCCACGGAAATGTCGCTCGCCACGAGTCGAACGGAGCCAACGATCGGGAGATAACGGTCGGACGGCGTCCCGATGGAAATTGATAAAGAGGTAACGACCAGGAGGGCGAAGATCGAGAGCGATACCAGGCCTTGGAGCGATTTAATAACTTCTCTCGCAGGTCGTACCGGAGGCGCTTTCAAATTTTTACGAGGTCACGAAAATTACCTTTTAATCGGCAGGATCCGACGAAACGAGCAAAAGGGAATCGGTACAACGATTAACGTGGATTCGCGTCCGATCGACAGCCAAACGGGGATGCGTTTTTTACCAGGTTCGCGGAAGAGACGCGCGTGTCGTTTACATTTTTCCCGGGAGGAATCGAATTCGAACGATCGTACCGCAACTGCCGACCGAGCTGTCCAATTTTCGATTTCAAATGACACGGGAGCTGCATAAATTTCCCATTTTTTTCGATCCCCCTTGTATTCGTCTCGTTGACCACACTCGTCGCGAAATACTGCACCGCGGCACGGTCGCGAATAACGACTACTGCATAAGCATGGTGCATATCATTGACGTCCCAATAGCAAGTATTTCCTGCTGCTCATTAAACACGACCCATACTGTAATTAATAACTCGCATCGTCCCCGGGGGAAGTCATGAAAGAAACGGTCATTTCTCTTCGTCCCTTCGGTCCCTCCATTCGCGACGCGAGGATTTGTACGCCAACGAGATCGGTCAATTAGATTGGCGAAGATTTACGTTAAGTAGCACGACTCGTTGCGCATTATACGGGTCAGTTACGGCTCGGGCGAGCGTTTGTCGCGGCGCGCGAAAATCGTCGAATAGAGTCCAACCGATGGAGAACGCTGGAGGCGCGAGTCGCGTCTCCCCCGCAACAGTTTCGAGCGATTAAACCGAGTGACAGTCGGTGAAACGTTCGAATCATTAATTTAGCGAGTGAAAGGTCGAACAATGCGGCCGGGACGCTCGCACTTTCAGCAGGCAGAAAATTACGCTGGAGAAAATGAGCGGTACTTTCCAATGGAGCGTATCAAAAAAAAAGGATAGAGACAGAGAACGTGGGAGAGGGGAGTGAAATAGAAAAGAGCCCGTTTCGTTCGCCATTGTGAGGCTCTCTTGCCTCTACCCCGTTCTCTGTTCCTCCGCGATCAAACGACAAAACATATTGAAAAATGGGACGAGAATTCCATTGGAATGGGACTAATTTCGAAGCATCGAAATTATTATTCCTCTGGAATAAGTTCCTCCCCTGGTACCCATGGTCTCGTACCTTCCGGTCCCGGTCTGGCTTCCGGCGCGAAGACAGCAAAGTACAGGGCAAGGAACAGACAGACGTTGAAGATTATGAAACACGCGCGCAGCGACTGCCAGACGCGGGAGACCCTCGACCCTTCCTTTTTCCGCCTCTTCCTTCGTCTGCCGGGTCGACGTAATTTCACGCGACACGCCGACGACGTCTGACGTCGATGACCCGTCGCGATCGTCACGATGACCCGTCGCGATTTTTATTTCGTCAACATTCTGGTCCCGAACCGATTTGCAAGCCGATGGATGTAACGTCGTACGCTACGATCGCGTGATACGTTTTGTCGCCAATTGGTCCCGGACGGATAGAGAGGGCAAAGTAAGGTGAGCGCCGCGACGTTGTACGTCGCACAGAATCACGATCCGCACTGGTACGCCATCGAGCGTTAGGGAAACTTCAGCAACCCTCCGACATCCTTCCCCCACTATCGCGACCACCACCACCGCCGCCGCTTTCCACTACCACCACGTCGACACCACCACCACCAGCCTCGCCTCTCGGTGTCGTTCCCTACCACCACCGACGCCCGCGACCACCACCGGCGCAAGGGCGCGTACGTGACACGACACTCACAACCGCGCCACCCTTCGGTTCTCCAGAAAGCAACTTTGCGCGGACGCTCCTATCAGCCCTCCACGCCGTTGGTGTGCGCGAGCGCACCAGGTACCACTCACTCCACACCGCCTTTCTCGATTTTATCCCCCTTCTACAGTTTTTCCTTCGTCCTCTTCCTTCCACATTCTCGCGTCTTTCTTTTTTCTATCCTCCCTGTTCGCCTCGCCCTCCTACACGTCTCTATCTCTCTTTCGGATTACACCACGCTGCATGACGATTTCGGACGAAAACATTGTCGAGTGGTTGCTCGAGACTCCAAGTCTCGAGGATCCTGAGAGCGTTCCAAAGTCCGCGCCACGAATCTGTGCGATCGACGCGGCCGAGCCCGCATAAAACAGCGCCGGGAAATGTGGACACCCCCTGACTATGCTGTTTCTGCTTTACCAGGATTTCTCTCCAATTTTTAGATGGAATCTTTCGGCAGAGTTGATGTAGGATCTGTGAAATTTAGTTTTTCAAGGGCTATTTTTTGTAGGGTGAATGAATAATTGAATGTGTACGCAGAGAGGGAAAAAATCGAGCGTTCTGCTGAACGGGATTGTGATTCTTTTGTTTTCAAGCTTAATATCGGGCATGATTGCTATCTAAATGTTATTTGGTCCCATTTGGTCCCATTTAGTCCCACCAGTTTTGCCTCTCTTTTCCCCTTTTTTCAATTACGAAAGCGGATCTGGCACTTTCAGACAGGAGCGCTGCCGCTCGACATCCCTCGACACATGACCCGAAGGATTTGATTCGACGAAATTGGACGCAGACACAAAAAGCCCCTGATCTACTCTCGCCATCGTCGCCCCGACAAAATTGTCGACTGTATAAAAAAGAGAAAGGCCGACTCGATTGATAAAGTGTAATTGAAATATGTCGTTTCCAATGAACGCTATTATTATCGTTCCCGATGCACGAAGCTTCTTTTTAATTTAATCCCATCGCGACGAAGTGCTCGCTACCGTGTAGCCTTTAAACGTTCGACTGTAATTTAAACGGGACTCGAGGAAGACGCGATTAAATTAAACACGGACTTTTCTTTGCTGTTTTCTCGCGCTAAATAAATCTCTTTCTACGAACTTTCTTAAATTTGATACTCTTAACGAATTCGCGTGCAGCCTCTCCGTAACCTAGATTATGCACTTCCTTGATTTTCTTTTCCGTTAACTGCCTGTCAGTTCGCCTGTTCTTCCTTCGTTAATTTAATCGCGTCGAGCTTCGAAGGATAATTCTTCGAATCTTTCGTTGTTAATTCGCGATAATTACGCGATGTCCCGTTGTTTATTAAGAAACGTTCGATAAAAAGAGGAACTCGTATTTCTCACGAAGTTTAACCCACGGACGAAAATACGCGAAAGCCTGGAAAGAATGGACGCATTCGACGGCTGTTTGTAGATCGAAATTGGAATCGGAAGTTTCCAAATACGCGTTGCAATTTCGATTTATATGGAAGGATTGCGAGTCATTCCGCGTGTGCCAACATGATGGCGAAAGCTCTGAGTTATCTTCTTGGTCGAGATATATACGTACCTGTGTACATCCCTTCGAACTCCCAACCTTCCAATTTCTGCGCAGTTACATCGTATAATGATTAAATTATATTGCAATAATTCGAGACGCGTTCCTTCGTTCCATACATGAGTCAAAGTTCGAAATATCCTTCTGAAGGCTAATGTTCTGACGCGAGAAAAATTACTCGAGAACCCTTTGAGCGTCACAAGGATCCGCGTACACGCGGCAACGGCAGAACACAAAGGTTAGTTCGCCTTGGCAAAGAATGCGCCGTTGTGAAAAGGGTTTTTCATCGTCGAACGTCGTTAAATTTTCACGGCGACCAGGCAATTCGATTGCTCCAGGTAATCGATCGAATCCTTAAGCGCGAAGATCGTCGCAGGAAGACGAATATCAGGCTTGGGAATCCTCGGTCGGTCGTCCCCTCATGGCGAAAAATAAATCTTTTGGCTTGCATCCTGGCCGTCATCCGTTCGAGCGTTTCGCAATAAAACGTTATTTTCAGGGAAATATCAGGCCTCGGCTCGGAAATATTAAACGCAAACAGCATACGAAACGCGGTGGGAAACGTCAACTACAAATACCTGGACTCTCGGAGCATCGCCAAACAAAAACTCGCGAACGGCAAGTAATAAAACAGAATAACGAGTGATAGTCGCACGCATCGATTAACTTCTACTGATCGGCGTGATGATGCGCCCGATACGAAAAGCCATGAGTTCGTCGCTAACCACTCTACACGCCATTCAGGATTTTATGGAAAAATCTCACTCGTAAAGTGTGTCTTCACTAGGGAACGCTCGATGCAGTGTTTTCTTGATAGAGACTCGCAGCTTACTGACAATTCTCTAACGAGGGTTGTGTTTCTGAAGTCAACCTATGATTCTAATAACACTTGCATAATATGGCTGAAAATAATTCTAAGGTATAAGAAATATAGCTTTATCCTTTAATTATCTGCTTCCCTAGTTTAGGGAATTTCGAGTTTATTTAAAATGATTCATTCTATTATTACTAATTGTCAGCCATTGCCTCAAAGCTCTGCCTTAAAATCCTGTCTCCCTACTTTCCTCCGACGCGTAATTAAACTTATGCAAAATCCAAACCTTCTCGTAATAAAATCACTAAAATCCCCGCTTCTGACTATCAAGGAATATAAGGGCGAATAATTTAGCCGAAATTGGGTAAAGTATCACAGGTCCGAAACAAAGGCTGTATAGGCAATCCGTATCTGGAAATTGGAGGCTCGTCCATCCAGCGAAGCCGGAGTAAGGTCGAGTTAGGCCACCTAATCCAATGTTTTACAGGTTTACTGATTGCAGTGGAGAGTACGGCAGCCCTCCGCAGAAAGGTGGACGTATCCACCCTTTCGGGTCACCCTGCCGGGAGGCCGCTCTCTTCCGTTTCCTAACTCCGATTCCCGTCGCTCTTCGCCCTCGTCGCTCTATCTCGCTTCCTGCCCTAATTCCCCGGCAAATAAACGCATCATTGAGCAGCCGTAGATTTACCAATCAGTCCGATGTCTTCTCGTCCAGGACGACAGAAGCCGTGCGGAAGCCCACACGATTCGGAATAGCAATGAAAACAAACCTCTAAAATCTATCGCTATCTCTGTTCCGCCCTAACAGCCCGTGTCCATCCCTGGATGCACCTTAGCGACATCTCTCCCCCTTGCGATTTCCAATCTACTCGGTCGCCGACCGGCTGAAACGTGCTGTTAACACCAGCTGTTGATACCAAGCGTCGTTTTCAATTCCTTAGGTGCCCTAGTGTCCCTAAGATATTTCTACTTCGAAAGATTATTTTAAACGCGATGGATCCTGGTTTTTTAAGGATCGGTAAGCTGAAGATTAATGAAGTTCCACAGTGGTGTTATACTGCATCACCTATTAAGGTAAGATATGAGCAATAGAGCCTGACTGAACCCTGTCTCCGCCCTTTACTCAAAAGCTGAGTCGGATATTTGGCTACGATATGAATAGTAGGCTTATGTGGCCACTGACAAATGGAGAAAACTTGAGATTATTTGTGTAAGATTAGTATGGAGCCCTTTCACCGAGCTCGGGTCTTGTTTCCAAATTTACCACCGCACTGTGAATACATGTGATAATTCTTGCAATACAATTTCTTGTAAAGTCTGTGTGAGACCTATTCTTAATAAACTTCGAGTTATCAGGAAGAAGAGGAATTATTTGTCGAGGGAACTGCATCCTTTTCTTCTTCACGGCATAACAGTAGACACGTAGGATCGTCGCTGATAGCTTTCGATTTGACTCGACGTCGTCATCTTATTCAAGTCGTCGATTAATTCATCGTCGAGCGATCGTTAAGCAGATCGGGAGACCACCGAAGGCTCGTGGAATTCGAGGGGGAAGCGTTCCGCGGATGCTTAGCGAATAGCAGATGGCGGAATTTCATTTCGACGAATTAAAGGCATGGAAAAAGTCCGACGGCGTAAGCTGCAAAAAGCTGTACAGTGATAATGGACGCTTCTTGCGTCGAGCGTTGCAGGCTGCGTTAGTTTCATGGTTGGACGGACAGATGGATGGATAGATGGATGGTCGGGATGGAAGGACGACGCGACGGATGTCCCTGCTATCGATTAAGGGGAAGAGCTCTGTGTCAGACGAGGAGAAAGTTGTAAGTTGATGAAGACAAATGGTAATCTTATTTTTAACGCTGCCTTCTAGACGATCTCGAGACTGATGAAAGGGGCCGGCCACGACGCATCAAATCGTCGGGAATACTCCGTATTCTTTGCGCCAATTAAGGACGAACTCAAGACACCAGGTAATAGAAGAACGAAGACACTGGCCATCAAGCTGCAGAAATTAAATCATGATGCAAGCCTCGTCCAGGATGCATCGCGTTAAATGCCGTAATAGAGGTTTAACAGGTCGTAATGCCGCCGCTGTTGCGCCAGTTAAACGAAAATAACGTTCAGCGGGGGAAGATATCAGTTTCTGCTGGAACGTTTTAGGGCGCGCGTGACCATAAGCTCTGGAAATTTTTTACGACTCGCTCACGCTCGCGAAGACGTCATAATTTCTCCAGCGGGATGTAAGCATCTTCCTTCGTCTGTATGTTAAGAGACGGTGGGCTAAACTCGCGATGTTTACAGAGGTTTACTTCTGATTTATTCGTGTTCCACGCGATGCCCCCCGTCGAGTTCGCCGTCTTTCCGGAATCTCCCTTTTTCTCGCGGCGCTCCGTGGATCGTGAGCTTTCCCACGAAACGGCAACATAAAATACGCGTATAAAATACTTGTGCAACTGGATGTCCCGTCAATTAAGTAAATTCTAGCTGCTTACCTTCACCCCTGATTTTCGCCGAATCATTAATGAAGTACAGAAAGTTGGAATTCATTTAACGTACAAAAAATATTGATGTTCCCTTCGTTAAGTAGAGATAACTTTCGAGAGGAATGGAGTAATGCAGAGGAACCTGTTTGGCAGAAATGACTAACGAAGAAGTGCTTTCCTCAGATGCAAAGTGGCAGACGAAACCACTTTGACTTCAAATTTTATATGTATAATGAGCAACCCGGTTCGTCCAGAGGTAATTGCAATCGCAGACGAAACTTTTAATTAATTCGAGCTAAGAATCGTAATGGGTTTCCTACAAACGCGAATCGATCACTTCTGTTACGACGAAACCTTGAAACTGCCACTAAAACGAAGCATATGTAGCCAGATTGTCACCCATGCTGCAAAACCAGCTTGCGTTCCACTGAATACGAAATGAAATTAAATCCATGTAGAGTATCCTATTGGATCTCTTGGAATGTATAATGTCTGACCTTCTGTGTGCTCCACCCGCCATAAAGGATGCCATTCGAGTGAGGAAGCGATAAGATCGTGTACGAAGTAATCTGGAAAGGATAATCAATCCAGGACCAATAAGCACTTCTCCAAATTATTCCTGTCGCCTCTGCTATAAGTCAAAGTGATAAAAATTTAATATAATGGATAATAAAAAAAATTTAATTAAAATTAAACTATTTCCTACAGAGTTAGGCGCTACCAATTACAAATTAAGTAACTAAACTTGTTAATTTGAAAGTACGAAACAGGTCAAAAATCATAATCTGAATCCAACAAATGAGAAATATGTTCCACTTAGCTAAATGGATGCACAGGAAGTACACGACTTCATCGCATAGCAAGCGAGGGGAATACCTTCAGAGGATGCTTTCCGCATGAGAGAGATGTAACGTAAGAGGGAATGAAATTCATAAAGATGGTTTCGTTTGAAACCCGAGAACTGAGAAAAGATACATCTCTCGCAAGTTTATCTGCTACAGAAGCGCACAAATTGCGCATTTCGATCTCATAAATCATATAATTCCTCCGTAAAGGTGAAAGCAAAATCTGTTTCGACTTTTCTATTAACCAGTTGCGTGAATGTACCGTTCCACTCACAGACTATTATGCATTAATCACGTTATACTGTGCTGGTAATTCCCGGTCCGATAGAGGTGCAAATTACCACACGCACGTTATTACCACGTCTTTAATTAACCAGAACATTTGAACGCCAACAAGCGTTACTTTGTTCGAGGCAGAAGCGTAACACACTCGCGATATGTTCACGAACCACTGAGACTCGCGAGAAGGAAAAGTCAAAAGGAAACGGCTCCAGAGGCAGGTCGAGAAATTTTCCCTTTTTCTTCACCACTCCTTATACCGACACTGTTCCTTTAATGCGTGGCGGCTTTAGAGTACGCCGCGATACGCTTCTCCTGCCTCCTCATTGGCGGATGACTCCAGCCACGTTTTAATCACGCAACAAGACCTCCGACGAGGCTATACTGCGTCTCAGCGTTCGTCCCGCCATAAAAGCGACCGGATAATGCTCGCTGCTCCCTCGGTTCCTTTTCAATATCCGCGGTTACGTTGATCGTAAATGAATTTACGGTTCGACGTGCCATAATCCCTAAGTTTACACCTCCATTAACAAGTCGAGTGGCCCTCCCCGTGACGGAAAAAGGCATCCACTCAGCCTGCGACCGATAAAGTGCCCACGAAAACCCTCGTCGAAGAACTTCGCGAAGGCGCGGTGAACACTAGCTGGGTCGGGGTCATGAAAATAAATGAAATGTTGCTGAACGATCTCATTAACATTATCGTCCGTTTGAGTAATTTCCTGGGGATATTTCGCTGCCTGGGCGCCCTGACCAGCGAGGATCGATAACCAATTTTGTTGGCCGCCTCTAAAAGCCCGCCTACCGAAGGGATTGTGTTTTGGAATTTTTTCCAGCCCCGTCTAAAGCCGATACAATCGAACACGCAACGCAATAAACGTTCGCGTGGCTCTGTCTCGGGTGAAACTGAATCTGAGCGTGCCAGGGATCGCTGCAAAATTCATTTAGCGATTACGATGCACGAGACTTAGAACACGATGGGGGTGGCCTTACGAAGGGAACAATATTTGGTTCGATGGAAGATTTGCAACTTCAGACAAACATGGCACCGCGGTGGAAGCTCGTGAAATACATTCCTGTTGGCTGATTCGAAACTTGTACTTTTAGGAAGTTTACTGTGGTTTGAGAGGACGAATTATACTCCCTTGTCGCTTTCGAGATCGGATTGTCGAGATGGATCGGAAAAATTTCGCCCGAACGAGGAATTGCGTCGCGACACGACGAGGGTTATGTATATCATTTTCCACTCTAGTATATAATTGCTGGAATAATAGAAAAACTTCGAGCTTCTTCCCTCTGATTTCGAAGTCTGTGGAATCGATGATGAGAATAAGAATAATAAGAGTACTTGAGGAATGTTTTCCTTAGAAATCCTTCGTTTATTCGTGTAAAGCTATTACATCATTAACCTATATTCGGGATTCTACAGTATCTTCGACTATTGCATTCATGCTTGGATTTCTTATTTGATTTCGCAGCGTTTTTCCCTCTTGTATGTAAATCAATGCGAAATGTCTTGAGACACCGGCCACGAGGTCACATTTCTCTGCGCTCTGTTCCCTCGCAGCAAACAAGAAACTGTAATAACCATTTAACTATGTCTACTCGCAATTTATCTACTCTTGGAACGACTGTACGTTTTATCTGGGTTATACAATAAACCAAAGAGATATATGGTCAGACCAGAAGGGTATTTTAATACCCTTATTTTTGGGTTTCAAGACGAAAGTACAGAGATTATGGATATTCATGAAAATAAGTTCATAGAGTAATATATTTAGGCATTTCGATTTTTGTTGTAACTAACGACAGACAAAGGCGAGTAGAAACTAGGATAAGCAACTGCCGTGAAAATTACTCATCAAAAACAATTCCGCCACGGCATCGGCGTTCACTGGATGAGAAGTCTCGCTGGATTCCGTAGCGTCAGCCTTGGCACGATGGAAACGGAGAAACTGGTGCCTGCACGAAATTCCGCTTTGACTACAATGCCCCAAGGGTTAAGTACCGCGGGCGCAGCGGACATCGTCGTTCCAGAACTCGAGCAGTTAACCCACCGCTCAAAAGCTTCGTTTTGCAAACGACGAAAGCAGAAAATCTACTTTCCCCAACTTTTCGATCTCATCCACCCCATCACGTTCACCCTTCTTACATAACTGAAGAGAACGTTTTCATTTTTGAGACAATGTTTGAAATTTCACGACCCTTTTACTTCCGTGGCTCTCGAAGTTCCAGTTCTTCGAAGAAGTCGAGTTCGCTTTTTCTCGAGACCCGCAGTAGAACAGCTATAGACGAAAAAGCTCCCTCCTGACGAACACTCAACAAATATCGAGGGGCAGAAAATTCTTCTCGCAGTCCTGACCACATTCTTGGCGTGCGCTGCTATGGGATGAAGAAAGTGGGAATCGGCGTCGACATGGAATCCTGTTCGGTCTACAACACCCGACGGGGTTAAGCATCGCGGAGCACATCGGACAAGAGCGGTTAACTCGGGGTTCAAAACTCTAGATTGCAAACCGGCCAGTCGGAAAAACTGCTCGTAACTTTCCTATCCTCCTTCTCTATTGTTCTTGTCCATTTTCTACAGCTTAAGGGTCACGCGAATAAACGCTTACCACGCGAATTCGCCGAGAAGAGAATTTCAAATCTCTTTACCGCGAGAGAACAACTGAGGGGTAGAAGAAACGCCATGAAAACGTGTAGCGTTGGAATGCACTGCCGATCAAAAGTTTCGGATGGAAACATAGGGTTTACATTTCCGAGTCAAGAATAAAACTGAACCTTTCTCTATCTATAATATAAAAGGACAAAAGGAAGAAGAAGCAGGTCGATAAAGGCAATTTTTATAAAAGCACCTGATGAAAAGTTTCGAGGATTTGTTTACGCTCGCGGAGAGACTGAGGTTTGTGAATTTCTCATTTTACTAGATTAAAATGATAGAAATAAACTTCCATGATATCAAGACTTTGACATGTGTAAAGAGACCAGAGACTTGTGCAGAAAATAGAAACGATATCGACTGGATTTATTGATGACGTGATGAGAGAATATTTCACTGGAAGAATGAAACACATGATATTGGAAAAATTCCACGGAGTAACAAAAAAGATATTGATAAAAAGACATTTTAATCTGTCACTTATACATAGGATATTTTATATTCTATATTCTACATTCGTCCCGCGATGGTACTTAAGTTTCAAACACCTACGTAACAACTCGAACGTGTAAACGAAAATTTAATCGAAAAGTTCGATTCCTGGCTGTTGTTTCGTCCATATAAATGAAATACTGTTGACCGGAAATTAAAATGGCAAGTTGTAACTGCAGCAATTACGAACACAAAGTTCTCTGCTTTCGCAACTTCCAAAGATTCAATGAATCGGATGCACTAGTCAGTGGATAGGTCGTTTAAAAATTTAGATATAGGTTACATTGTCCCTATGTGCCTCAGTTTGAATTCATTGCAGGCATTATTGAACTTTTGAATGACACGTACGACTAATGTTTTTGGCATCCCCCGATTCCATCTGAACGCTCCAATCCACCCCTAGGAAATTATCGATCTGCTTGTTGATCATTCGTACATAAGACAATGTATATTAATCAGGACGCTCATTAATGGGATACAAACATTAATTAAATGGATAATAAGCCCCGTTAATCCGTTATGATTTAAGCATTATCTATTTACATGCAATTAGTATACGATCAATTTCACTATAATCAGCAAACAATAGGGGTACTCAAAATAAAATGTTAATAAAAATGAAAGTATAATAAGTGAACAAATTACTATGAACCCGCATCAAATTACCACTTACCTATAAAGTTTGAGAAAAATACTAAACAATAGGAAAGACGTACAATGATGTTACATTATGTTAAAGATGAAATAGGTAACAAATTTCGATACATCTCGTGAATTATCAATAATAATTGTTAGCAACTTACACGAGACGATGCCATGACACTGCTATTAACTCTTTGACAGCGAAAGCTTTGAGAACTAATTGCATCAGAACCTATGCCTGAGTTTATTTGGGCCCAGGAACCAATTTATTTGTCGCTACGATCATTGTATCAGAGACATCGATTTATAAAATAGTGTTTCTCTTTGATACCACAATGGTCTCTCTTTAATGTAAAAATAATTCGAAGCGATTTGTGGGATATACCTAAGAAATTCTGTTGAACGTTTCGCGAAATGAATAGAACACTAATCTTCCGCGCAAACCAAGTGGCCCCACGGGATACATAGACGACCCAAGAGTTAATCCCTCCCTCGAAAGCTTCGCGTAGGGAACAAACGCAGAAACTGCGATATATTTTTTCCTTTGCTCCTCTGCTTACAACTAACCCGTGGCTCTGCCTTCTCTCTCGCCCAAGTCGTAGCTGATACGAGCGATATTGCTGCGGCGCGAGCTCGAAACAAAGTAAAAGCGTTCCGGCTCGTATTGCCAATTCATTCGTCTGGATCGTGGAAACTGGCCGTGGAATCGCGCTTGGATACGAGCTCGGAAGGCTCTAAAACGATGTAAACTGCGGAAACGTGCAAATAAGTAAGCCAAGGCCCGGCGGAGGTACTGCTGCCTTGTGCCTTGATAAATTGTGCTCAGGTCGCTGGGTTATCGCTATTCTGAAGGATGAATCGCGCTAATATTTGCGAATACCTTCACGGGAAGCTCGCCACGCGATGAGGAAACGATTTCTAACGAACAACGTGACTGGGTCGAAGAAAGTATAGATGACATGACGGTGTACAGACAGCTCATTCGATTCTGACCACAGACTACAAGTGCATGGCCAAAGCAATTTATCGGATATAGACGAGAAGCGTGTGGAAGCAGACACTTTCACTGGCGTGTATTTTTAGTTGCTTAGGCAGAATCGAATGGATTGCTTGTACAACCAGTCGTGTTTCCAATTCAGTAAGTTTGACCTATCAAGTAAAAAGTTTAACATCGCGTGCTTGAACCCCTGACCACCGTATGCTGTCTTGAAATTTCGCAGTGTCTGTGAGCTAATTCGCTGCTACTCGTTTTATTAAATACGGTGTGTTTTGGTGGTGGTGCACTTGCATGGCGATTGTGCTCGAAGAGCGTCGAAATTCAGAATTGAGTCTCACGCGATACTCCGAAATGCTATTTCTCATAATGCCTTCGTTGTAAACACGATCTACGCTAGCAGTCGTAATTCGCAATGTCTCTATATACCGTAATGGTTAGATAAACTATATAACGAATTTCTGAGAATTAGTGGGATTAATAACATTAATTGGAAGGATGTTACTGTTATAATGATATTTGCTTTCTAAAGGACCCTAATAAAGCAGAAGGATTTGCATTGCAAACTTTTTGCGTATGAAATTGCATTGTGCGCTAATTATACCGTGCACTTTATACATCGTATCTTTCTACTGTAATAACCAACAGAAAAAGAGATAGAACCGATGCAACACGGAAAGCATACGTAAACTTTCCATCGTGAATTATTAATGCCATAAATACCGTAGACAATGGGCACGTAGTCGTTATCATTAAAGTAAGAACGACTAATTATCATCAAGCTAATATAACTTCGCGAGGGAGCTAATTACATGAACCGTCTGAATTCGATACTCCACGGAATTATACACTGAAACGACAACTTGTAAATGCATCCCTCCAACCTTCTGGTATGTCGTCGAGACTGAAATTGAGGTCAGATATTTTTCCGGTATCTCTACAAAAAAAAAATGCAGAAAACTGCAACGCTAATTAGACATCGAATGACTTTTTACTTTCATCGTTCCTCTACAGTTGTGTTGAATTAAATTAATGCATTAATCCTCCGAATATACTATTAGTTTTGTCGCTATTCATGAACTTCCTCCTCGCTTGCATCACTTTTTCTGAGCGTCGAGTGAGATTCCCACAATCTACCCACATCGATATACATACATATAGAAATACTGCGTGTATTCATTGGCCTTTTATATACCTTTTCAGCCACACTTGACTCCACTTGTAGAAAAGTTTTCGTCCGATCGAGAACGTAACCGGGACACGGGCAATCTCGGAACCTAGCGAGAGCCTCGAAACTACTGTTACACATTATGTACGTGCCATAGAGAATATCCTTATTACACAGTCGAACGAGCAAGTCGCTGCCAAGGTCCTCAGTTCACCCCTTCAACCCTTTCTAT
The DNA here is from genome assembly GCF_051401765.1 of Calliopsis andreniformis. Lineage (NCBI taxonomy): Eukaryota > Metazoa > Arthropoda > Insecta > Hymenoptera > Andrenidae > Calliopsis > Calliopsis andreniformis. The sequence continues at coordinate 18,388,414 of NC_135067.1, read as the reverse complement.
CCATACTCTCTTTCTTGGACCCTGTACTATAAATTTCTGCGACCACTTAGAAAGCTCGCTAGTAGGTCGACGATTTTTCCTTGGATTATAACTAAAAATTAGTTTGCCCGTTACCAAACTCGCTCGTGGCCAAGAAAACTATTCAGTAATTAACAATTTTTATCGCCACCAAAGTTTCACTACAATTGTCGAGAAGGGTGAGAAAATATTGTAATAAATCATAGACAATCAGAATCCTTACTTTAAATTCAAGAGAACCATTTTATTCGCAGTTAATCGTCATTGACAATACCAAGAAGAAAATAAACTCAACAATGTGATAGAATGAAAATTTAATTTCGCGACTGAGTCGTGGTGGGAGTGAAATCAAAGGGGAGTCTAAGAAGATAAAGGGCGTTCTGAGGACAGGAAAGCGATGTTCGAAACGCGGTTAATAAAGTTGCATGAATATTCAGCGAGGGGGAATTGAAGTCTCGCGGAATCGCGAAAGAGAGGTCATACGGATTCGACGCTGCCAGTGTCGTCCTCTCTGGAAAATTGAACTTCCGAAATCCAGCATAGATTGTTTCCCTTTTTTCCGATTCACGTTCACTACGGCGTCGATTTCGAAATGAAACTTCATTGATTAAACCTTTATCGCGCATGTAGATTCCTTTGACGCTCCTTCTTTTTTGTCTGAAAAAATATTGCAGCGGCCGCAGTGCGCGAGTATTCACGAGAAATCGAGCGACGCGACGCGAACGTACCATCTATTGTGAAACAGCAGCCTTGCATCGACAGGGACGATGATTACGATGGCAACGCTGAGAACCATCGACAATTCGACTATACGCGAGCTTTTCCGCTGCGAAATTTTAGAAGCCTCCGAACACTCTTATTCGATTCTTTCTCTTTCTTGCTGATAACCTTGCGCTTTTGGAAAAATTTACCGCCACCAGGGCAAACAATTTCCACGATTTTTCTGAACTCCTAACTTCTGTTTCGCTTGGCCAACGATTGTCCGAAAAGCTTTTAGCCTGGGACGCAATGGATCAACGTCGAATCGACAGGTCACGATCGGCTCGAAAGAGGATTCTTTGGTATATTAGACATCGTTCACCGACTGCTATCGAGAATTTCGATGCGCAGCGGCGCTCCTCTGCTTGCGAAACAAACACCGACGATTTAGAGATCCTTCGCGAGACTAAATAGAGCCAGCGAGGAAACTGATTCCATCTACCCTCGGCCTCTCTCCTCTTGGCTCCGAGCCCTAATCCCCTGTATTTCTTTGTGTCACGAATCCGAGATTTTTTCCATTAATTTGTAACCACCCCCGACCTCTCTCTCTCAGCTGCCACTATCGTTGCGCCTCGCAGCGCGATTCTTTACAAGATAAACGAGGATGATGGTTTAAAAGCTTGGCATTCGATGGGTAACTAACTCGAGTATCAGGCACGCTGCAGCTTCATGATGTTTTAGAATGTTACGAAAATTAGCTTAGCACGTTAGAACGAAATAATGTGTTTAAAGTAAACAAAATAACCCTTTCACTGAAATTCATCACTGAAAACAAAGAGGCTGTAAACTATTTAAAAAAAGTAAATGCATTATATAACAGCTTGGATACAAATTCAAAAACCAATCGCGACCTCTGCCCCGTAGATCAATCATTTAAGCGACTGGACTTGGCGCGTTCCTGATAACCGTTCGCGGAAAATCTTCGCAGTAACGGAAGTCAGGAGACGAATAACAATTTAATTGGACCCCCAGCTGTCTGACAGTTTCTAAACTCACCTCCATTCGTAATTAGGCTTGCGGCCGCCGGTGGAAGCCGTGGTTAAATAATTCAATCCTGCGCGTCTGCGTCGAAGTCGAAGGATCTCAGCATGTCTGCCAGCTAGCCCTGTAACGAAATTCCCAACGTATTGGTAACGGGGTATTAAGTAGCCGATACAATGCGCAAGTACTCCGCGTTTATCAATAATAAGACCGTAAATTATTGTAGCGAAAGGGGTGGGTAATCGAATCGCTTTGAAGGCATCCATTTTATCGTCAATACGCGAATGCGGTTTCCGTTCGACGTCACAATCGGCCGCCGATTAGCATTTCATTCACGACAAATTATTATATCCCGATGGCACACGCGCTGGGGAAATTGCAGCGATACGCAATTGTTCGGCGGCACACAATTTCCCATTATTGTGGAGTAACACATGTATTACTTGTTCGCTCTGCTATGTCACTTTATCGAGGGATTCGTTCTATATTAGTCATTAGCCTGCTTATTTCTATTCATGTGCGAAGTTTCCTGACAAGTGAAGCCGCGGCGGCAAAGCAATTCCTACGGAAGCTAATTTTAGTTACGCACGGCCGACAAACGTAACGAATCAGCATAGAGAAAATAATCGGGAGCCTGCGCGACATCGTAAAGTGGTCGCGATACAGACTAACGCGAGCGCAGACATAGACGAAGCATTTTGCCAAATTTATATGCTAATCCCGGTGCGGTTGACGAGTCTGAGATTAACTTCGTACTCCAGTTAGCAGGCGCCTTGCGTCGCCTGGCCGACTCAATTTTCTCCAGTTGCTCCAATAAAGTCAGTTGTCACTTCATTTACGCCACACCGAAATGACAGAAACATTATTCCACCGAGGCAAAAGTTCATTGCGGATCGGGCGAATGTGATTCGTTGACCGACTCGAGCTTCTGTCGAACTGCGTCCAAGAAATTTTTCAGCCGAAAGTTCTAATGGGACCGCGTTAACTATATAATCAAATGTTCGTGGCAGATTCGATCCCTATTCGCTGGAGTATGTTCGAACGTGATTCTACGCGAGGATGTGCAATCAGGAGTGAAACTTTTCGAACGCAATTTTCCCTCGACGAACGTAAAGAAGAAGAACCCTTCAAATTTTTTCACCGTTTCATAAAATATCAAAGGCGCTGAAAAGTTGCTGGAACACTCCCATTTTCTTACGAGGGAACGTTCACCGAAGCGTTTACGTCTTCAGAAATTCTCCTCGCTCTCAAAACGGGTGGAATACGTTGCAAAAATTTGGCCGGCTGTTATAGAAGCCGTCTTGTAAGTGCAGACCTCTCCACGCAGAAATTCGCTGAAGGAAACGGGTGGAAAAAATTTCACCGTGGCTCGTTTTCGAGCGAGCACTGCGAGAACGAGATTTGTACCGTGAGTGTTGTAGTCGTCTTATTCCTGCCAGCTAGCAGGAGTTCCTGGCCGTCGAAAATTAAGGTCGACGAAGAACGATGTCGTGGCCTTGGTTACTAAACCATTCATGCGCCCATAGGAACGGGCTCACATAGAAATTTTATTATGATCCGGAAATACCTTGGCACTCTTTCGAGTGGAATGGATCTGAGACGATGCACGTCACCTTTCGACGATAATCTGCCGAATCAGTAAATCACTTTCGCTCGTCCTTCCCCTTTTACGAACTTTTAGATCATGCTTTTACAGATTAAAACGAATCGATCGGTGTCAACCTTACAAATTTTATCGACTGATATTTTATCAGAAAATCTGAAACACAGTTCCTGTAACGATATTGCCACGCAATCGGATTGTATTTTAAATAATTTCTATTTTGTTTAACTTCGACGAAAATAACGAACATTCAGTAAATTAAACGTCATCCGAGCACCGATGGATCTTCGGTGCAATTGTAAATTTCATTTTGTTTTTATGTACCGCTGCTACGTGTAGTGGATTTAAAGGGGAATCGTCAACAATAACACACTAAAGTATTAACTTCCACAACCGGTAAATACTTGATGCGTTGTTTGTAGAATATCAATTCGGAAAAATAGCAGGAATAAAATATGAGTTTCCGTGCAGCTTGTACGTTGTCGTGTCGTACTGAAATGTACAATTTGTGTTCCTCGTTTATTCGCTTCTATTTTATCGGGTTGCCGCGACCGCTTACGTTCTTCGTGGGCAAATAGAATTAATAAATGCAACGAAGGGAACGAATCAAGGGGATGAGAAATATACTCATTCATAAGAGAGAACCCGAAAGACGTTCGAGTCTACCTTCGATGTAACAGCACTCGTATTACTTAAGACGGGTATTACTGCGTCTCTGCATCGATGGAGAAACTTTTCGATTCAGGAGACTGTTACAGAATCCACGTTCTTCTTCTTTTATCCTCTTGCACTCGTAAATTATTGACCAGCTCGTATTAAACTTTTAAACTCAGTCTTTAGTGCAGATTCTTAATATCCACAAAAAATGGACGTTTTTAAGTTTCCCCATAATAAGTAGCCACATTTTATTATTGATAGACGTTCCACGTGCAAAGTAGAAATATTCTACGATTCTTATTATTAAAACATACCCTACTCGCTCCTCCCATACTCTTCCCATATCGTTTCTACTAACTATATCTGTCATCTCGCCAAAAAATTCGAGAAAAAGCCAGCAACGAAGTGCGCATTTCTAGCATGGTAACGTCCCACCTGTTAGCTAGCCATTTTTGAGGTGTCGTAACCGCGTGACGAGTCAATTTAAAGCCAAGAAAGCGAGTGTCGTGCAGCGGGGATTTTCAACTGAAACGAGGGTTTTAATTTCAAATTTCTCCAACCCTTAGCAGCACGTGTCCGAATATAAATGATGCAATTGCCTTCGGTGTAGACGGGCGTAAATAAATTACGCTCCCCAGTAGAATCCACCGCGTGCTGGACGAGAACGATCGTGCAAATTTATTTGCGCGAAGAAGCACGAAAGAGTGAGCCCTTGCCTCTCCTCGTTTCGAAGGGCCAGCGATAAAGGGATCACACCAGGCAGGGTTAAGGCGATTTATTGTCTAGGCAAGTTTGCCATTTTCGATAAAAAGTCACCGTGCTACACGGCTATGAGCGGGGTTTCGATGAGGGCAGATAAAGTCAATAATTTCTCGCGTTTGACGCGCCGCTTATTGCTTCGGGCGCAGAAGGATCGTGAGAGCAAAGGTTTAGCGTCGTCGATTTGTCAGGAATAATTTACGGCCGAATTTTCGGAGACCCTGACCAGTCGCTTCGATGAATTTCGTTTCGCTGGATACCCATAGACAAGCGTGTCAGTATCGTTCGTTACCTATTTCCATGGAATTCATACGTAGAAAGAATTGATCACGCGAAGGGAATTTTAACAAGTTCCCCGTTGCTGAACAATAAATCTACGCCGACCATCGATCAGAGGAAGTCAATCAACCGGTAGCTTCGCGCCGTGAAAAACAAACGGTAGCGTAAGATTTATTACCTGGTTCCACTGTCAATCGTGTAAACTGCACTCGATATAATGTAAATTGTCTTTATAACAGACACCCGTTGATCAATATCAATTAATTGCTATTATGCATACTTTGTAAAATGGTTGTAACAGTTGAAGATAAAAGAGCAAACTAAGTTTATGTTGGATCCAGTAAATTTAACGAAGTACCTAATATCAGTAACAACCCAATCCATGAAATTTCTAATTTTTAAAATTCTTCTTTGTCTCGATAAAAAAAAATTATTTTCTGGTAATGGTAAGCTTACCTGCCATTTAGTAAAAGGGAAAATACCAAACATTCGATGCATAACATTTAATTTGTTCTCCTACATTTGCTTCATCATATATGAGTTGGATGGTAACATGATGTCTTGTTCTACTTTACTCACTGCTGGAATATAACACAGTATACCAACAGACGAGAATAAGCAAGGGGTAAACTGTAGCAGTAATCAATATTTCAGGGGTTTACGATCAGTCGGTGGTCTCACAGGTGAGGAGACGAGCATAGATGACCAGACGAGTATACAGGATAACCTGAACAGCTTATGAAGTTTCTGTCTTATGTTCTGAAATACCGACTTTTGGATAAACCATTGGTTTCCGAGTGCCCTCTGCGATTTTCGAGTAGAAAACACATTATGTTCGTCACTGACGCTGGTAATACCAGTAAACGAAAAGATATTCCTACCATACTATTCAATATACAAGGTGTCCCTCTAAACTATGCTCTTTATTCATCACTATAATAGTATTGTTTAAGTAAATGCTTTGGAGAAGTACGTAACAAATATCTACGAAAAGAAAAATAATTAAGAACTATAAGGGCAGATAGTACCACTGACTAAGGTAGCCCAAGGTAGCCCAAGGTAGCCCAAGGTAGCCCAAGGTAGCCCAAGGTAGCCCAAGGTAGCCCAAGGTAGCCCAAGGTAGCCCAAGGTAGCCCAAGGTAGCCCAAGGTAGCCCAAGGTAGCCCAAGGTAGCCCAAGGTAGCCCAAGGTAGCCCAAGGTAGCCCAAGGTAGCCCAAGGTAGCCCAAGGTAGCCCAAGGTAGCCCAAGGTAGCCCAAGGTAGCCCAAGGTAGCCCAAGGTAGCCCAAGGTAGCCCAAGGTAGCCCAAGGTAGCCCAAGGTAGCCCAAGGTAGCCCAAGGTAGCCCAAGGTAGCCCAAGGTAGCCCAAGGTAGCCCAAGGTAGCCCAAGGTAGCCCAAGGTAGCCCAAGGTAGCCCAAGGTAGCCCAAGGTAGTCCAGAGTAGTCCAGAGTAGTCCAGAGTAGTCCAGAGTAGTCCAGAGTAGTCCAGAGTAGTCCAGAGTAGTCCAGAGTAGTCCAGAGTAGTCCAGAGTAGTCCAGAGTAGTCCAGAGTAGTCCAGAGTAGTCCAGAGTAGTCCAGAGTAGTCCAGAGTAGTCCAGAGTAGTCCAGAGTAGTCCAGAGTAGTCCAGAGTAGTCCAGAGTAGTCCAGAGTAGTCCAGAGTAGTCCAGAGTAGTCCAGGGAGTTTCTCCCGAGGATCGCCAGGATGATCCGCGCCCTCCGGAGACTCCGGAGCGAGTGTGAAATTCGTCGTCCTTCAAGAGTATATATACTTTCTAACCAAGAGAGGGGGAACCAACGAAACAAGTTCTTCGGGTGGTAGAAATTGATTAATCGAGTGTAAAGAAATATTGACCCCTGGAGGTCGACGAATTTCTCACTCGCACGGGAGTCTCCGGAGGGTACGGATCGTCCCAGCGACCCTCTGAATTCCCTGGGCTACCCCGGATCACTCTGACCTCTGGACAGCCTACGTCCCCTGGACTCTTGACCACTGGTCAGCTGTGGTCACTGGTCCCTTGGTCATGTTCACCCAAATTCTTGGTATTAATTCTATCTTTTAAGTAACATACCACCCTCTCTCTCCTCCCCAGTGTTTCTGCTTTTTTTTTTTTTAATTAGCATTTAGATCTACATAAGATTGAAACGTCACAGATGGACTGTAAATCCACTTTTCAAAATTTTTCAAAGTACTTTTCCCTATCTCACCACTATATTTAAAACAGTCCTCGTTTTAATACATTACCAATATACCTCCAGTTCTATTTCATCTATGAATAAAACGAGACAATTATAGATATTCATCTACTCGCCCAGGGTCCACACCATTTACGAGTCACTCCCGAATTTTTCCGAATTTCTCGCAACGAATTCTCTCAGAACACACACAACCACCCTCTTTGACGACTTAAAAACATAAAGGAGATAGACGTCGTGTGTTTAGGCCGGTCTATAGGGAAACGACGGCGCGTCGCTTGAGGAGAGCCAACGCGGGCTCGGCTCGAGGCTGAAAATAGCCGGGTAGAGCCGCTAGCTCGCTCCATTCCGCTCGGTACCGCACTCCGACAGAACCGCTCGAGCCTCGATACGAATTTCGTCGTAGGGGCCCCGACGGACAAACGGAAGATCCAGCCACCCCGAACGAACTTCTCGACCGAACGAGGTCGAACCGGAAATCGAGTTTGAAAAGTGCGTGTACCGTCGCACGCGCGCACACGCATACAGTGAAGAGTTCTCCGTTGCAAGGTGAATTTTCCCAACAAAGTGTTACCTCCGTTTCTGCCTTACGCCCCGCGACCATCGTTCGTTCCGCGATGAACAGTGAGTTTACCAGTGGTTGAAAATCGTGAAGTTGGACGGTAACGCGGCGTGCAGCACAGGTTGCATTGCGGACGCTCGAAAGATCAATCGACCTCGATGCATTTGCATATGATACGCATTCGGTGAGTGTGTGGGTTTCGTGCGTGCGCGCGTACGGCCGTGTGCGATACGAGCCGCAGGGAGCGTTCTCGAAACTTTGCGGCTATTTAATCGTGGCCAGGATCAATCGATATCCATCTCGATCCCGGAGATCTACTCAGGTATTCGAACTCGACGACAGGTAACTATCCTCGGCTATAGAGCAGAGTATCGCGTATTTTGGCACGCCAGTCGGCGAAATTACGAAACCGCGTTCGGTCAGAGAGGCGAATACATTGACGGCTTTACCCCAATGACAAAGTGTATTTTCTCGCTCCGAGCAACGAGAATTGTCCAAGGAAATATCTAGTGCGCGAACGTTTATGTTCTATGTTTGATCCTTTGCCAGTTGTTTCGGCGACGGTGATTCGTATCGATAGAGAACGTCGTCGAACGATCGGAATCTGTTGGACGATCGATGAATCCTGGTTCCCGCGTATTCGGGTCGATCGAGATATCCTTAACCTTCGATCAACGCCGTTACCATTTCTAATTCGAGCGGAAACGCGGCCAAACACGTATGGCGATTTCGAACGAGTGCTGTTAAATGCATCTATTTCTGCCCCGTTGCTGGAAATAGACACTAGAATGAAATAGGTTCGGCTCGCCTGCGGCTGTTCGTGTCGCTGATCGACGAGGCTGTCATCCTCCGAAAGATCATTTGATTATCCGATTAACCCGCGAGCGACGTTCATCGTGTGCTGTCGACATGAAGTGCGGCTAATTGAATCTTTTCTCGTTGACAAGGGTGTAAATTGTGCAAGGAATTGGTGATGATTCGGTGATTCGTTTAGATTTCTGTTTGACACAGTTTCTGATGCTATACAGCCACAGGAAGTTTAGTCATTCAGTGAGTCATTCTGAGGACTGAAATTGATCCTGAAGTATGGGCTAGGCAAGCTCTGAACTATTTTTACTTAAACCTATCAAGAGCTTTCAATTTTATATCTGAATCTACGCGGCAGGAACTACGATGATAGGAAAATGGATAACAGGAAAATCGTAAATAATAAAAGAGCAGCGTAGTTGCGTTACTTTTCCACTCGATTAATACGCTTTTCTCTTGTATTTAATTTTCCTGTGCGAACGATACTAAGTTTCCATCGAGTGGCGTGTAAATATAGGTATTTCAGGTTTCGAAACGCACAGCGGTTCGCGATTCTAGGTCACCATAATTACTTGTCTCCACAGACCGTCCAACTAAGCACGACAACATTCAAGTTTTTCTACTCATTAGACAAAGTCCTTCTCCGTCCAGCACCCTTCGCAATTACCCCTGATTCAATTGCTACAACACCGTGTCTCCTAACTGCATTAACTAACAAAAGACACTGGGCCATGGTTAGTAGCTTCAAACACCTTCGAACCTAAAAATCTATTATTTTTCCACGTTCTTAAAAATATCCAACCACCCCATAGAAAAATTCTCCAGTATTTAAATAAAACTCAGCTCGCTTGAAATCTCCAGTCCAATCTCCTCGAGATCTAACTTCTGACTATCTAATCATCATCCACCGAGTGACAGTCGTAAAGAAAATAATAACGAAGGGGTTGCACGCGTGGTGGTCGTGGGAGCAGCGGTATCGTGGCCGTAACGACGGAATTTCGAGCATGCGGAATTTGATTGAAGAGAACAGGCGCTTGCGCAGGGACTGTCGACGTTCACGCGAGGCACCCTCGGGCCAGTAGTGGCTGATCATTGGTGCACCACCGGAGGTTAGGACGTCGTCGGCACCGTGCTCGTCGTCGTTGACGAAGTGAAACGTTCTGCACCGGGCAGACAGAGAGTAACGGAAGAGGAGACGAGGGGCGAAACATGTCGAATCGTGACTGCGTGTGACCATCCCTTGGCTGGCTCGGTCGACTAGCAACAGAACAGGAGGGAGTAGACACGGAACGAGGGAAATAGGCGAGCCAAACTGCGAAACAGCTCGTCCAGGTTACGTGAAAACGTACCGACGGGATGGCTGACAGCGAGGGTGGTTCCGAGCAGGATGACGTATCCTTCCTTCGTACGGTGAGTCATTGCTTTGCTAATTTTTATTAGACCTTAAGTTCTGGAATCAAACATGGCATAGAATTTGCTCTGTACTAATACGTGTTTATGGGTAATTTAGAAAATTTTTTATAAGGAACAAAAATTAGAGATCCCTTCAGGGGAATAGGTCTTCTGTACACAGACCTGAAGCAAGCACTGATTTTTCGGAGACAGAGATAAATTTTATAATAATTTCGTAGGTTTGCCCCGCGTGGTTAAGTTCGATAGAGTCACCCTGTCAGGGATCACGTGGGGACATCGAAAAGCGCGCGGCTTAATCAAAGGAATAGGATCTCCGATGAAAGAACGTAACCGAGTAGAAGGCCGCGTTATCGTTGGGGCTCGAGCGCGCTCCGACGGAAAACGCGCAACGCTGAGAGACAAATCCTCTTAGACGATGTTAAAGTTAGCTTCACGGCGAACGGTATTTATGGTGCTCCTGTCACCGCCTCTGTGAAACTGTAGTCTTGCATAAAATCGCGATACTCCTCGCGCGGAGGACGAGTGTTTGTACACGCGGAAGGCAGGGAGGAATTCAATGAATCGTGGAAGCTCTTAAAGTTCCCCCGCTGAACGACCTTGACCTCGTTCGTCTCCGCAAGGATCAAGCAATAGCATAGTGACCGAGAGGGTAACCGCAGCCTTGAGCTTCCGTAAGCTGCACGCGCTTGATGCTCGATACCGGCCCCTAAATAAAAATACATCTCTGATGCACGCGGCTCTGTTATCTCGAACGCGTTTACCAACCAACGGCACGCGTGTCTATCGATTTTCCGCCCTTTTCCTTTCTCTTTGTTAACAAAAACATATATATTTATTGCTTCTATATATATGTATGCATATGCACATAGAAAATACAAGATTACGATCGCGTGAACGAGTGAACACACGGTCTTATCGGACGAAGATTTTTCATTCGTTTCAACAAGAGGATTCAATTTCACGATTATACGACTTTCTTACAATCGTTTCGCTTCCCAATGGATCGTCGAGATTTTCACTCGCCTCACCTTTCAGGCGTGTCTGTTCACACACGATCCATTTTCCCTGGCGCCCGAGCGTACTTGCCTCCTTCGATCCAGTTTCTCTTTCGATCTCGAATTCTGCCGTTCTCGACACAGAAATGAGACCCTCGTTGACCGAGTTTATCTCTTTCTGCCCTTCGAGCACGTAGCCTTGCATCTCACTCTTGCTGCAAGCCTTATGTACTTCTGTCTTTCCTTGTCGCTCATGGAGCACCATCTCCTGCCAGCCCTGCAGGCCACTTCCGTCACGCGTTTATTCGGGGTTCTAGCCAGCATCTCCAAATAGAAGATGAAGAAGGGATTCTGTGACAGAATTTGCCTGTGTCTTCTCTTTCGACGACTTCTGCGACTCCTTCGCCTGCACCTGCACCCCTTGCGAGACCTCCGCCTGCGGGATCTCCGCCTGCGGGATCTCCTTCTCCTTTTCTTGCAAGCGCAGCACGTACTCTTTTTCATTTGGCTTTTGCATCTCCCCTTTGATCCCCTTTCGACCACCTCGGTCTCGACAATGGGTGCCTCTTGACTGTCGTCCTGCTGCATTTCTTCTCTATCGGAAAGCAGATAATTATTAACGATGACACTCGGTCTGTAAAAGTCTAGCTCCTTCGACTTTCAACGCTATGATAGAAATTTCCAAGAAGACCCAAGGTTGCTCGATTCATCGAACTAGTTTCAATAAGTCGATCTGGCTTGGGTCAACAGAGACTACTCGTGACCCAACATTTGCATGGAAGAATCTTCGGAAGTTTGTGCTTCCTTTTTCCGCAGAAGGACACGTCGAAGTTCCAAGGTCTCCAAGGAAATTACTATCATCCAGAAATGCGTCAAAACAGCGATTTCAGAGATTAGGCTATTAGTAACCAACAGTTGCTCGCCTATCGGCTTCCCTTTTCGCGTATAAACGCTAATATGATTGATTCAACCGAGGAAAGGCAACCAAGAGAGAAATTGCATGCTAATAAAATTAAGCGGTATCGTACATCTCTTTTTATTTTACTTACAATGTGTTAAAAAGCTTGAAGTGCTGTTCGTGACTTGGATAAATAAGCAGGAAAGAATGTTATCGATCCCCAAATTTTATAACCCTCGCAGACAGTGAAACATGTACAAGGGAACAATTTTACGAGCGCGTAACAATTCCCCTCAACAAGTCTTCTCAAGTTTCCAAGAAGAACAAACTCCTAAATCGATTGTTCAACCGAACGAAACATATTGGCACGCGGCTGTATCGTTGACCCTCATACTCGGGGGTTAATCCCTCGACAAACACGGAATCCGACGTCGATTCGTCGCGTTATGCTATCGCGTGAGAAATATGCTTTCTTATGATCAGGGGGCCGATAAAATTTGATCGAATAAGATATAAACGCCCAAACAAGGGTCAGTCTCGTTTCGTGGTATCACATCGTAAATTCGACTCTATCGGATATATCGTAGCGCATTTGTATTCGAGCAATCTTCTGATCGCCACATTCTCACCTGTTCTCCGTGCTGTTTTCAAAGGTGTACGTTGGTTCCATGATTTCTTACGAGAATTTACTGTTAGGGATTACTGAAGAATTTGATGTTTGGGGCCGAAATGCAAGATGTCCGAATGACGAAACATTTGAAGTTTTCAGTGACTAGCTTCGCTCGGATCTCGATTGGGCAGTCGAATGAGGAATCGATACTTCAATATACCGATATTTCTAATTTCACTGCGAGAAGCTCCTTCTCGAGCAAGAAAAAAAAATATACGAGGAAGCATGGTAAAACTGTTTTGAACAGAATCGCTCGAGGGTTGAAACGTTCGAGATGAGGTTACGTGTAAAATGGCCCGAGCAGAGTATCGCTGGCGTAGAAAACTGTGTCGTCAGAGGCGGTTCGCTTCTTTGTAACGATCGTTAATTAAGTCAACCACTGTTGGCATCCTGGCGTGCCGCTTAAAATTATCATCCGCTTTCGCGAGCCTCTCGCGCTTTTAAGAATGGACCACGGTAATTAAAAATAATTATTAATTGCCGTCAGAGCCAGACGGCGGCGTTCCTCTCGCGAGGCGCCTCTCTCCTCGGTCTTCTTTAGGAGAGCAGCGACAGTTAATTTTAGCGATCGACGTTGCATTGTTCCGTATGATCAATACTGGCCTCTGTAGGTTCCTCCTCATTAAAGATTCCACCTCGAAAAGCGATCGTGTGTCCGCGTACACGATCCTCAAGAAAGCAGCATTTACGTTACAAAGCGTCTGTGGGTCCGATGTAGTGAGGTAGCAACTGGCTGACACAATTGCTTTAGAAAGCACTAAAAGCTTGCTAAGATAATAGAGGCATCGATTGGTAATTATCGATGGATTCGAATTGAGGAATCTGTTCCTTTACCTCTGATGAAATGATTTTAATTTATAATTTATTGCTTTGTCTTGCTGCAAGATAATTGCATCTCTGATCAAATTGTTTTCCTCTGCAAAGTACCATTAAGATATAAAACGAAGTTGAATAATGGAGAGACGGAACGCATTATCTGTTTAAGCTGACCTCCACAATTGCTTTGTCACTTTCGGACTAAAAATTTGGAAGTCGCCAGACAGTCGAAACTGCTGGCTCCACTTCCTACCGAACTCCACGCGATTAATATTTACTTTTCCCTGGTAGAAAATTACGCTCGATTATCCGTTAGTAAAATATAGACGCACCCTTGACCTATACCGCAACACGTTGCAGCTTCGATCGTGCTTGATCCAGCGGACAGTGGAACTAATCGGCTTATCACTTTCATTATAATGTTCGTTCGCTTTTTTCGATTGTCCCACGTTATCACCGTGATCAAACATTACAATAAATCTCGACGATGCGCGTTGATCAATGGTACGCCTCGGCTAGTCGATCGATTCGACCGGAAATTGCGCGCCGTTTCGAGGAGCAGACGAACGAGGGGGTTGGAGAAAGTCATCAGCTGTCTGTTGGACTGAATTTCCGGAGATATTCGGCGCCTCGCATGCCGGAAATACAAGTAAAGTCGACGCAACGATGATTCGCGTGCTTTTTCATTTAACCCAGTCACACGTTATGGTAATTCGTTCCGTAACGTGCGTTATTTATGCAACGTTATTTCCAGTGCGTTTAGGAACGGACACGCGCGTGTCGCGTTTGTCTGCGTGAAAGTATGCAAAGTAACCGGACGGGACCAGTGTTTCGCGTGGCTGCGAATTATAAATTGAGAAACGACACGGAATTTCGAGCTATACGCGACACGACAGTTTTCTTCGGTCGTTCGATGGAAATAACCTTGTTACACTGTTCACAGTCGATCGCAATTATATACGTATTCGCAATCGTATAATTACGTTATCGCGCGCGCCACTCCCTGACTGGTGAACAGGTAGCGCGCTAATTTCGAGCACACGTGGACATCTGTATCAACCATTCGCCTTAAATTGAGAATCTAAATGCGTCGACGATGCTAATATCGCCGTTTAAAAATATCACTCTACATTGAAAGAGAATCTCAACGGTTTTCTGGATTCTACTTTCACAATCTTCGCGATTTATGTTTTAACGTAATACGAATTATTTATTCAAGGCTTCTTCCAAAAGCGTGTTGCTTATTTACTTCGAAGAGTGAATATTTTATCCCAATGTCAAAGCCTGTGATGGTTTCGTGCATTGTCTGACTCATCCGTAGTTTATGCCCGAGAATGCGATTATCGTCTCTTAAGTAACTCGTCTGCCGAGCGAAACAGTGGCATCGCTGCTTGGAGACAAGTTTCGTCGAAAATCTTGGGAAGCGTTTCCCAGTATGTTCGGCGCAAACACGTTCACGCATTCCTGAGCTGGTCCAAATTGGTTCTGGCACTGAACATATCATCTGCCGTTTGGCTCACATCATATTTCAGCGTTTCGTAAAGGTCATCGTGATGCCCCTCCTCGTATTTCCGACGCATCAATGAATCGTTTTTTCAACGCGCAATCTTGCCTTCCCCTCACGCGACATCCCCCCTTTTAGCATTCTCAATTACCTAGGAAGAGACGCTCTTTGCAGAGATTTCTGAGGGTTGCGTCACCACTTGGCTGTATCGTACACGATTACGTGCTCCTGTTTGATAGAGCGGTTTATCCAAATTTATGTATTGGAATTTAGAGAAATATGTTCTCAACAGACCGAAGGTTCTTCAGAATACAGGTGTGCTCGGTTATTGTTACGTCTTTTGGATCTGTACGTGAAAGTATTCCCAAGGAGATAGGCGATTCGAAATGTAAGAAATTTAGAATTCTTGAATTCTTAAATTTTTTAACTTTAGAACATTTAAATCTTTAAATTTTCGAATTTTTAAATTTTTGAATTTTTAAATTTTTGAATTTTTGAATTTTTGAATTTTTGAATTTTCGAATTTTTGAATTTTCGAATGTTTGAATTTTTGAAAATTTAAGTGATATAGACTCTGAATCAGTGCTTGCTGTATAATAATTTTGGGGAACTAACTGTTTAAAATACTAACATTTAGTTACGATGAACAGAAAGAAACTGAAGAATGAATTAAAATTTTTAGGAGGATATGGTATGTCTATCCTGTACAGCGACAGGCGAAAGGGTGTGCCTAGCAGCCGAGGGATTCGGTAACAGGCACTGTTTCCTCGAGAACATCGCAGACAAGGTAATCTCTTGGCTCTCAGTTATCAGTCTGGACGTATCAACTTGCCAAATTAATCATACGGATAGTGTATACGTTACACTCAAGAATAACAGAGGTGCTTCAAAGTTTCTGAATTGATTAATGAAATTTCTCCTACGATTTACGATAAAATAGAACTGACTCGAATCTTTATAATTTAATGAAAAGCTGGATATTTTAGGAGAAGTTAGAAGACGTTCTACACGAGCTTCAGTAAACTTTAAAATCCATTTACGTGATGCGGTTAGCGAAAATGAAAGTCATAATCAGCTTGTTAACTATAACTGATGGCTCTACCGTGAGCACGAAGGAAGAACAGCATTAACATCGAAGGTTCTTTTATGTTTGTAGAATATACCACCGGACCTGTCGCAATGCGTATTCGTAATAGAACAGGCTCTCTCTGTGAGGGCTTTGCAGGAATTGGTCACTGCTGCCGGTTCTGAGACGGTAACGTACCATTTCTTTATCACCCTACAGTGTAGGGTCCTACCAAGATTCTCATGTATCGCAAACGTCGTCATACGACCTATCCAAAACAATTCTGCGATTCTTCATCTGTAAATACAACAGGGTTCATCCATACTGCGTTCACTTTTTCTGTGCAGA
Source organism: Calliopsis andreniformis (assembly GCF_051401765.1). Lineage (NCBI taxonomy): Eukaryota > Metazoa > Arthropoda > Insecta > Hymenoptera > Andrenidae > Calliopsis > Calliopsis andreniformis. The sequence goes on along the minus strand of NC_135067.1, from coordinate 18,372,085 downwards.
CATCCGTGTTCGATTTTTTACCATAATCCCTGTTTTTGCTCGTTGACGCGACGAAAGCATATTTTCAGCATTTTTGAGCGCAAAGTTTCTTAATCATGATGAACGAGGCTCTCCTCTGCATTATGCGTTTAGAGACCACCGGACGCAAATCACCTGCATAGGAGTGGGCCATAAAGTCTGATATCGCATCGAATGCAGGAGAGATTAATCAACGAAACCGCTGACTTATTTTTGTACGATACAAATCCACTAAACCGAACGATGCACTTAGAAAGTAGACGATCGCGAGTATTTTTTTCTGGAAAACACGATTTTCTAGAGACGATCAGGTTTTTCTATTTTTTTTTTTTTTTGTGAGAAAACGATTTGAACGATTTTCTGAATGCATCCTCATCGTACCCTTTGTCCAATAATTGTGGCATGCGTCCATGTAGTCGTGTAACAAAACGTAATTTGTCTGTCGTTACTCGTATTGTCTTTGTCCCCTTTCTCTGTTCTCCAATTTTTGTTGCGCTCGCAGAAGCGTCGCAACCAAGCGCTCGTAAACGTGAATCGTCCATAAAGCATTATACGAAGTCATTCTCAATCAATCGAACGACATCGTACGCGTGTTTTACCATTCACCTTCTTCACACACAATTGGTGAGAGAAAAAAGACAAGATTTACAACTCTTATGTTTCTCTTTGCAGCAGCAAGAAAATTTAGTAAGTATATCTTTCGTATCACTTCAGGTCACCGTTTATGTTCATGCTTGGGTAACATCATTTGCTTGGATTCTGTCTTCTTCTTTTTCTTTGTACGTTCGTTACTTTTCTGTTCGAATTGCGTTTGTTTGCTTTTTATGTTCTAACGCTGACACCATCGCATTGTATTTTACGTGTACGAGTGAATAACACTTTCAACGCGCTTTCACATTAACGTTTATTCGTTAGCGATCATTATTTATGGCCTCCTCTTATCAGTACGCTTCTTTACTTTGATTTTTCCTTCTTTTTCCTTTGACCGATTTTCGATTTATAAATATCTCAGGCCCCCTGCAGACGTACTTCGATTTTTACGATGCCTACTCCTATTTCTAGGGAAAAGGTACCGGATCTGGACACAGAACGCTCTTGTATGGTAATGCTATTTTATTGAGGCATCAGAACAGCGATATGGTAAGTACCTACTGAAACATTTAATACTCCTTTTCTCTGAAGACAATTGGGTGACTCGATACTACACTTGTTACAGTATTTGGCTTGTCTATCGACCAGCTCGTCCAACGATAAGTTGGCTTTCGACGTGGGTCTACAACAACATTCTCAAGGTTCGTTAGAAGAATTATTATCCATCAAAAATTCACCTAAACTTTTCTTACAATTTAAAACACGATACTCGTTTAGGGGAGGCTTGCTGGTGGACAGTGCACCCAGCGTCGAAACAGAGGTCCGAGGGTGAAAAGGTCCGAGTGGGTGACGACCTCATTCTGGTATCCGTAGCCACGGAAAGATACTTGGTAAGCAATCCCTTGTACAGTTAATCGATGATCTTTACCCCTTTACCTCGGCGAAAAAATCGATGAGGTTTTATTGGCCCACTGCCCGTCTGTAACCACTTCGCCGATGATCCATCAGAGCTCTCCTCGTGCCAGACGGTGCACGCCACTAACGCACCTGTTCTCTTTCAGCACACCACGAAAGAGAACGATCTGTCGGTGGTGAATGCTTCGTTCCACGTGACCCATTGGTCAGTACAGCCATACGGAACAGGAATCAGTCGAATGAAATACGTCGGTTATGTATTTGGCGGTGATGTACTGCGATTTTTCCATGGCGGTGACGAGTGTCTCACCATACCGTCTAATTGGAGCACAGACCCGAGTCAAAAGTAAATTTTCATCATTTTTATTTTCCACCCAAACAGCCTGAGATAATTCTATTTAGAATAACAGATTTGTGGTTACTCGCGAGTCGTCATTACCCTTTCGGTTAATCGTTTTTGTGGATAACTCGATTAGCGAGGCTCGCGTTCTATAAGGCTTCCAATACTTAATTCACTGCACTGTTTACAGTATAGTGATCTATGAGGGTGGTAGCGTAATGAGCCAAGCTCGATCTCTATGGAGGCTCGAGCTGGCGAGGACCAAATGGGCAGGAGGATTCATCAACTGGCTGCACCCAATGAGGATCAGGCACCTGACTACTGGACGTTATCTTGGTGTTAAGGAGAACAATGAACTGTATTTAGTCGATAGGTAGCTTATTTAATATTAAAGTTCAAAGTTCACAGTAAATGTCGTCCTAGCGATCTGTAGTAAACGATACTGTATTGTATTTGAAGGAACGAGGCGACTATCGAAACGTCCACATTCTGGTTACGACAAGAGAAGGATGACCAGAAGATCGTCCTTGAGGATAAGGATCTGGAGGTCATTGGAATGCCGATTATCAAGTATGGTGACTCGACTGTCATTATGCAGCACGCTACTACGTGTCTCTGGGTCTCATACAAGGTAAGTAATCGTCTAGAATTTTGTTCTAGATAATGTACTTAATGTTGACTATGGTGATATCAGTCGTACGAGACGAAGAAAAAAGGCGTGGGTAAAGTAGAGGAGAAGCAAGCAGTCCTTCACGAGGAAGGAAAGATGGACGACGGTTTAGACTTTTCCCGGTCTCAGGAAGAGGAGTCTCGTACAGCCCGTGTGATCAGAAAGTGCAGCAGCTTGTTCACCCAGTTCATCACGTGAGTGTCTATCGATCAGCTGTGCAACAGTGGTTCACATTAAAATATGAAAACTTAAAAATGGTAGAGGCTTGGATGGAACCGTACAGAGCCGTACAGAAAGTTACAAGCCGAATGATAAATTAACATGGACAGGCAGATCGCTAAAAGGACCGAATATGTTTTAGAGGCCTAGAGACGCTGCAAGTAGATAGAAGAGCGTCTATGTTCTTCCAAAATGTGAATCTGAACGAAATGGTGATGTGTCTGGAAGACTTGATTAATTATTTTGCTCAACCCGAGGATGACATGGGTAAGATTCACATTTTTATTCTCTAAAATCCTAAAGGCTGAACTAGATGTACTAGGCCATCAATTTTTCCACAGAACACGAAGAGAAACAGAATAGATTCCGAGCCCTAAGGAATCGCCAAGACCTGTTCCAAGAGGAAGGCATACTAAATCTCATTCTGGAAGCCATCGACAAGATCAACGTGATCACTTCGCAGGGCTTCCTCGTGGCGCTTTCCGGAGACGAGAGTGGTCAGGCTTGGGACCAAATATCTGGTTATTTGTACCAACTCCTGGCTGCGATCATCAAAGGAAATCACACGAACTGTGCCCAATTCGCTAACAGCAACCGTTTGAACTGGCTGTTCAGTCGTCTCGGTTCACAAGCTTCCAGCGAAGGTACAGGAATGTTGGATGTACTTCACTGTGTCCTCATCGATTCTCCTGAAGCTTTAAACATGATGAGAGTAAGCACAAAACTCTCCTAAACTAAACTATCAACCTAATATAAATCCCTCGATACAAGGAAGCTTTTTCTCTGTACAGGACGAACACATTAAAGTCATCATATCTCTGCTCGAAAAACACGGAAGGGACCCAAAAGTCTTAGACGTCCTTTGCTCGCTCTGCGTGGGTAATGGTGTTGCTGTTCGCTCCTCGCAGAACAACATTTGCGACTTCCTGCTACCAGGAAAGAACCTCCTCCTCCAAACACAACTAGTCGACCACGTTGCCAGCGTCAGGCCAAATATATTCGTTGGTAGAGTCGAAGGCTCAGCGCTTTATCAGAAATGGTACTTCGAAGTCACCGTCGATCACATCGAACAGACGACGCACATGATGCCTCACTTGAGGATCGGTTGGGCGAACACTGCAGGGTACGATAATCTTCCATTCTCATAAGTTTCTTCAATCGGGAAAAACTGATACTTATAAACCCACCTATTTTCTTGAAATAGATACATGCCATATCCCGGTGGTGGGGAGAAATGGGGAGGAAACGGTGTTGGCGACGACCTCTACTCATTTGGCTTCGATGGGGCGCATTTGTGGATCGGTGGCAGGAAGACACAAGTGGTTCACAACGCCACAGAACCTTATATCAGAAAAAGCGACGTGATTGGCTGCGCACTGGACCTAACAGTGCCCATAATAACATTCACCTTCAATGGGGCGCCTATCATGGGCTCTTTCAGGAACTTCAACCTAGACGGCATGTTTTTCCCCGCGATCAGTTGCTCCTCAAAATTATCTTGCAGATTTCTTTTGGGTGGCGACCACGGTCGACTGAAGTTCCAGCCACCTGAAGAATTCTCGCCTTTGGTGGAAAGTCTATTGCCTCAACAGATTCTGTCCTTGGATCCTTGCTTCTATTTTGGGAACATGAACAAAGTGGTACTAGCTGGACCATGGTTGGTCGAAGATGACACTGCTTTTGTGCCTGCTCCAGTCGATACCTCCATGATCAATCTTCCATCTTACGTCGAACAGATTAGAGATAAACTAGCAGAGAATATTCACGAGATGTGGGCTATGAACAAGATCGAAGCTGGCTGGGTCTATGGAGAGCACAGAGATGATATGAGAAAAATTCATCCTTGCATCGTGCAATTTGAGAGACTACCAGCTGCAGAGAAGCGATACGACACTCAGCTGGCTGTGCAAACGCTGAAGACTATTTTAGCTCTGGGGTACTACATCACTATGGACAAGCCACCCTCTAGAATTAAGACTTTGAGGCTTCCGAATGAACCTTTCCTACAGAGCAGTGGATACAAGCCAGCTCCTCTTGATCTGACTGCTATCAATCTTACTCCGAAGATGGAGGAACTGGTTGACCAGCTCGCTGAGAATACTCACAATTTGTGGGCGAAGGAGAGAATCAGTCAGGGCTGGACCTATGGCTTGAACGAAGATTCTGAGATGAAGAGGAGCCCTCATCTGGTGCCCTATCCAAAAGTCGACGAAGCTATAAAGAAGGCTAATCGTGACACAGCAAGTGAAACTGTGAGAACGCTCCTGGTTTATGGATACATGTTAGAACCACCTACTGGAGAACAACACGAAGGTGAACACCTGTCCTAGTGAGCCTTAACAGTAGACTACGTGATCTGACCTTTCACGGACTCTTTTGTGTCTGCAGCCCTACTTTTGGAGGCCAACAGACTGCGGCAACTATTCTTCAGGACTTATCGAGTGGAAAAGCACTATGCAGTCACCAGTGGCAAATGGTACTTCGAGTTCGAGGTGCTGACTGCTGGTCCCATGCGCGTTGGTTGGGCGAAGGCTGATTGCATGCCTGGCTGTATGCTAGGAAGCGACGAGACTACTTGGGCTTTTGATGGTTACAATGTAAGTTGTTGATTTTTATTTTGTAATTGTGATATTTGAATCCGTTTGTGAGATCTCACGCAAAATGAGTGAAATTTGACCAATACTTTTACGATCAGCAGTGTTTATGGTAAGATAAAATAGAGAGTAAATGAATTTATTACGCGTCGTGAAAAGACATGAATAATTGATGCCAATCGTGAATGTCAGGTGACCAAAGTACACGCCGGTTCCCACGAGTCGTTTGGTCACAGATATCAAGTGGGCGACGTAGTTGGATGTTTCATTGACGTCGTGGACAGAACGATCAGTAAGAGTCCAATTTTACCAATACCCGATCTAGAGGGCCTCCGTTTTTTTGAGTTATTTCATCACTACTGTTGTCTTTGTCTCTATATGTTTCTTTCATGTTGACTTGATTGTTTTTTTTCTGCATCCTTGTCCCAAGGCTGAATGAAATTGATGGGAGTTTCATTCGAAAGTGTGGCTTGACTTCTATCGACGTCGACGAAATCTGTGGAGATCATTTCTCAAAGCTACTTTGTACATACAGTGTATCGATTACCGATCTAAGTGTATACCAACTGTTCTGTCCCATTCCCTATATTCGAATCTCGATTTCGCTCGTGCACACACGATACCGATGTTAACCGAGTAGTATTATTGTAAGGTAGTCGACAGGGTTCGCCTTTCATCGCGGAACGAAATGACGAATTGGTGAAATTTTATTTTAAAGGAGGAAAAAGTATACTCTGGCACAGCCGAAACATTTGGCAAACAATGGCAAGTTGGAGACGTTGTCGGGGTTTTCCTGGATCTAATTGACCGAACGATTAGTAAGACGGAATATTTAAGTGAACGCTTCAGCTGCCAGTTTAAGCTACATATACATATAATTTGATCGAAGAGATAGACTACTGGATACAGACAATAGAATTGAAACTGAGATCCAAAATCAGACAGATCCATGATCGACACAGAGTTGCATACACGAAATTAAATACCCTTGAGTTGTTGCTAAAACAAATTCTCATTTGCATTGAGTAGTTTATCGTGTTCTGTATGAACTTTGTACAGTCCAAATAATGTTTTGTTTTGCTTGATTACCCAGACGTTGCATCAAAACAAAAAAAAGTGTACACTACAATTGCTTTTGTGAAGTAAATAAACACTTGTCTTCAACTATTTGTTCACCCCGTCACTACAGCAATGCTTTCGTATGTGTTGGAAATTTCATTGCACAACCGACCCACTACGTGTTCTCATTGTTAATAAAACAATCACATTCACTTTTGTCTTTTTTTGGTATCCAGTACTCTACTCGGTGTTGCAATTTCAGCGATAGTAGCGCTTTCATAATTCATTCGATTCACAATTACCTACTAACTAAAATGATAATCTGAAGACGACTCTAATTACACTAACACTATATCATCGCGTTTATTTCGAAATTTCTAAAGCATCGACTTTTAACAATCCTTCCCCCATTCAAGAAAAAGTTAAACTTCCTTTCATCATTATATTCCTTCCTAGCAATTTTATTCAATTTTTTTATATTAAAGCCCTCAATACGAGATACTCTACTTTAATACTATGTGCATGAGTTTCATACTTCCATACTACTCGATTTTCGCACTTGCTTTGCAAAACCATAGTTTCATGTAGATGTGTTACATGTCTTAATGATTATTGCTCGATGATAATTGTAATTTATCTAATACGTTATGCTTCGATACTGCGTTATTGAACTTACTAACTGCTGAACGAAATAACTATAATTAAACTATTTTCTATGGTAGTTATTCACACACCTATGTAATCAATCAGCAATAATAGAATTAACACGACATAATGTTATTTAGGCTTTTCTCTGAATGGAGAGTTACTCATGGATGCACTCGGTGGCGAAACATCTTTCGCCGATGTGCAAGGAGACTCTTTCGTACCAGCTTTCACACTGGGGGTTGGACAAAAAGCAAAACTGACATTTGGACAAGATGTGAACACCTTGAAGTTCTTCACGACATGTGGTTTGCAAGAGGGCTATGAACCATTCTGCGTGTAAGCAATCTTTTTCTTGTCACGTCATTCCTCCTCCATCTTAATTCTACATTTTTTTAAATTAATAATATTTTTCTAGGAACATGAATCGCCCAGTCACTTTTTGGTACACGAAAGATCAACCAATCTTCGAAAACACAGATGACATGGCAGACACTAGAATAGACGTCGCTAGGATTCCAGCAGGTTCCGATACCCCACCTTGCTTGAAGATCTCCCATAACATGTTCGAAACCATGGAGAAAGCGAACTGGGAATTTCTTCGATTGTCCTTGCCAGTCATTTGTCAGTCCACTTTCGTCTCCGAGAATGAGAAAGTAAGAAGATGGCAGGAAATTAAGATGCGCCAGAACAAACTGCTGTCGGAGCAAGTGGAGCAAGCACAACAAGCTGCGCCATCGGCTCACATGGAGCAAATCATGAAGTCTGGCTTTAGCATGAGTGATATCAAAGGTAAAAGATTAGATTAATAAAAAAATACTCGCGTTTGAAACCTATATGCGATCGGTTAATTAAATGATACAGAATTAATGGGAATTTATTTAACGTAGGATTACAAAGAAATTATTCAGAGGATGCAGTGGAGGCGGATGAAATGATGAAAGAGTCTCCACTTCCTATGCAAAGGAACAAGCCAGCTAGACCCCCCAGGAAAGGTTCCCTCTATGGGTCAAGGGGTGGAAACTTGGAGAATGCAGCCAGCGAGGCTGAAATGAATGGGTATGGCGACATGAATGGCGATGTGAAGGACGATAAGAAGAAACGCGGGCGTTCACCGTTCCGGTTAGTAATGAACACTTAATAAAGTACTCTTGAAACAAATTGAATCTGATATTTGAAACTTCCAAGCAAACATAGTAAAGAGATGGAGGATGCCTCGTAAGTCCATTCTATAACTTTTTTATCAGATCTGCTTCATAAATAGTTGCTTCTCTTAAGTAGTAATAATAGAATTTAGTGACATCCCAGTAGCTCAGACCAAAGAACAATAACCCAACAAATATTACTGTCCCCTTCATTCTTTTTATATATATTTTAATTTCAGTAGTTCTCATTTTAAAATAATTTTTCTAGGTTCTTCTCGCGTAAGGCGAAGTCTCCGGAAGCGAAAGCGAAAACGCCCGAGCCCCCTGTACGCTCAGACGTCTCCGACAAGAGCACCAAGACACTCTCAATGAATAAAGCAAGTAGCCGGCCTCCTCAAGTTCGCATATCAAATGTAAAAAATTTTTTTATTTATTTATATGTCCAACTGGGTCTAACCACACTGCTTCATAAATTCAGTAAAGTTTACAAACCTAAACTAATTGTCATCTTCCACTCTAGGCGGATTTAAAGGTGGTACCGCCTCAAATCCCAGAACGCAACGCGCCAAAGGCGATGTCAGTCCTTAGCGGATCCGGCGTCGAAGCAATTGGAAACGAAATATACGACTCAGAATGCTTGAAGTTAATGAACGAATATTTCTATGGGGTACGAATTTTCCCAGGGCAGGATCCAACTCACGTTTACGTCGGCTGGGTCACCTCTCAGTACCATCTGCACACGAAAGACTTCAACTTATCCCGCGTAAGAAAAGGCTCAGTCGTTATCACCGATGACTACGACCGTCCCATTGAACAGTAAGCTTCATTCTCCACTTTTCAATAAATTATACTCATTTCAAGAAGCTCCAAAACTAAACAATGGACACTTGCTTTCATTACAGAGTCGACAGACAGAGTTGCTACATGGTAAGAGCAGACGAGCTCTACAACGAAGTCACACAGGATGCATCAGGTAAGGGTGCATCGCAAGGAATGTTCGTCGGTTGCTTCGTGGACACAGCAACTGGCTGGGTCTCCTTCACCTGCGAGGGCAAGGAGACAAGCCACAAATTCAAAATGGAACCAGATACGAAATTATTCCCTGCCATCTTCGTGGAGGCTACCAGCAAGGAGATCCTCCAGATCGAGCTGGGAAGGACCTCCACGACGTTACCCTTGTCTGCTGCTGTTTTGCAGAACTCAGAACGACACGTGATACCCCAGTTCCCCCCTAGGCTGAAGGTGCAGTGCTTGAAGCCTCACCAGTGGGCCAGAGTGCCCAATCAGTCGCTTCAAGTTCACGCTCTGAAGCTATCCGATATCAGGGGATGGTCCATGCTGTGCGAGGACGCGATATCGATGCTGGCGTTGCATATTCCTGAAGAGGACAGGTGCATTGATATTTTGGAGCTCATCGAAATGGACAAGCTCCTCAGGTAGAACTATTTGACCAATAATGGATATACAAATATTCATTTTTTTTAATAATGTTATTAAATTTTTGCAGTTTCCACGCGCATACCTTGACCCTCTACGCAGCCCTGTGCTACCAATCGAACTACAGAGCAGCACACGCCCTGTGCCAACACGTCGATCAGAAGCAATTGCTGTATGCAATCCGAGCGGAATACATGTCCGGGCCCCTACGACAAGGATTCTACGATTTGCTAATCGCTCTCCACCTCGAGTCGCACGCAACAACAATGGAAGTGTGCAAGAACGAGTTCATCATTCCTTTAGGTAAGAAAATTAATCTGAAGGTACAGTAAAATATCTTAAAACACAGATCTAATTGAATTTATCCACAGGTCAAGAGCTGAAGGACTTATACGAAAACGAAGAGATGAGGCACAGCCTCAGGTACTTAGAAACCGAGTCCGTTCGCCCCCAAATGAAGATGACGGACATCAGGTAAGTACTTTTTATCCAAACCTAGATGTGAACACCCTGACTAATAGTCGACATCAAGGGACATTCCTTCCAGCGACCAAACGATCGAGAATATAAGGACTCTCTACAGTCCCTTCTTCCCCCTCGACATCGTACGGGATTATGTGATGGAGGCTCTGAGCGAGGCCGTTCAGGTCAATCAAGTCCACAATCGCGACCCGATCGGTGGCAGCAATGAGAATCTCTTCCTGTATGTAAGATTATGAATACGCGCACGCCTGGGCTATTCTGCATAACTTAGCATCTTCGACGACGATTGCGTGAGATGGACAGACGTTCTCAGGATAATTTGCGCCGCTTTTGCTACTGGCTGCACACTGTTCGCGTGACCTTTACTTATGCCGCTTTTGCTTTTTACAGGCCGCTTTTGAAACTCGTAGACAGGCTGCTCCTAGTTGGAATGCTTAGGAACGAGGACGTCATGAAGCTTCTCATCATGATTCATCCCGAGACTTGGGACCCAACGTTTGACAAAGGTAAGATACAGTGTAATCTAATTATTCGTAGGTTGAACATAGGTATAATGATAATGATTTATTGCAGAAGGAAAAGACGAGCACAGAAAAGGACTGCTCCACATGAAGATGGCAGAGGGAGCGAAACTACAAATGTGCTATTTGCTTCATCATCTAAACGACATCCAGCTTCGACATCGCGTTGAATCTATCATTGCCTTCAGCCACGATTTTGTCGGTGACCTGCAGTCCGATCAGCTTCGTCGTTACATCGAGATCAAGCAGTCCGACTTGCCATCAGCAGTGGCAGCCAAGAAGACCAGAGAGTTCAGATGTCCGCCACGTGAGCAGATGAACGCGATTTTGAGCTTCAAGAACACGGACTACGCCGACGATCCTGATAATATTCCTTGTGGAGAGGACTTGATAACCAAAATGAACGAATTCCATAATAATTTGATGTCGTACGTGTCTTTGCACGCACTTCAGGATGCAGCTGACGCTGCGAACGAACCAATAGAGGAGGTTCAAAAGCCTGGGGCTATCAAGAGACTGTTTAACTTCATCAACGCTGTGAAAGAGTTGGAGGAAGAGCCGAAAGTAGAACCTGAACCTGAGAAAAAGACTCCAGAAGGTAAAATTCTATCGTATTACCTTTTTACTGTGCTGTAACCATAAAATATAACTCATAACTTTATAAATGTGCTCTTCTATCTTTCTACAGAGGTATTCCGTAAGGTATTGATATCAACCATCGTCAGCTGGGCGGAGGAATCCCAAATCGAGACTCCTAAATTGGTCCGCGAGATGTTCAGCCTATTGGTTCGTCAATACGATACCGTAGGCGAGTTAATTAGAGCTCTAGAGAAGACCTACGTAATAAACAGTAAAACGAGGGACGACGCTGCTCTAATGTGGGTTGGTCTGAGCCAAATTCGTGCTCTACTGCCTGTGCAAATGTCTCAAGAGGAGGAGGAGCTCGTCAGAGAGCGACTTTGGAAGCTGGTGAACAATCACACTTTCTTCCAGCATCCAGATTTGATCAGAGTGCTAAGAATACACGAGAACGTGATGGCGATCATGATGAACACGCTTGGTAGGCGGGCACAGGCGCAATCTGACGCTCAAACTCAACCACAAACGACGGAGGGTGAACCAGCTTCCAAGGAGAAAGACACGTCCCATGAGATGGTCGTAGCCTGCTGCAGATTCCTTTGCTACTTCTGCCGTACCTCCAGGCAGAATCAAAAGGCCATGTTCGATCACTTTGACTTCCTATTGGAGAACAGTAATATTCTACTGTCGAGGCCGTCTTTGAGGGGCTCAACCCCCTTAGATGTGGCTTACTCCTCTCTCATGGAGAACACAGAGCTCGCTCTGGCTCTCAGAGAACACTACCTTGAAAAGATCGCCATTTATTTGTCACGTTGTGGTTTGCAATCGAATTCAGAGTTAGTGGAGAAGGGCTACCCTGATCTTGGGTGGGATCCAGTGGAAGGTGAACGATATCTGGACTTCTTGAGGTTCTGCGTTTGGGTGAATGGTGAGTTTAAGACACTTGAGTTAATGATGAAGCTCATAATGTTAGATTCAAATCTAAATTAATTTTTATATCATTTCAGGTGAAAGTGTTGAAGAGAACGCAAACTTGGTGATACGTTTGCTGATCAGAAGACCTGAATGTTTGGGACCAGCTCTTCGGGGCGAAGGTGAAGGATTGTTGAGGGCTATTATAGACGCTAATAAGATGTCTGAACGCATTGCTGACCGACGACAGGTAAATTTTAAAACGAGTTTAAATAGTATAACTAAATTGCAATTTTGTATTGGTCTCTGTGTAATTTAACATTGACTTAACTATTAAAACAGGTACACGACGAAGCGGAGGGCACTGCAGTGATGCAATTCGAGCATCCCCTTCCAGAATCAGATGACGATGAGGACTACATAGACACTGGCGCAGCGATTTTGAATTTCTACTGTACTCTAGTAGATTTACTAGGACGCTGTGCCCCAGATTCCTCTGTAATCGAACAAGGTAAGGAAACTAAAATTCATAATCCCCTAAATCATCAATCTAGTAAGTATCATTGCACCTGCTTCATCGTCTGATATAAATTCACAAGTTCAGAGCCAGTAAACGGGGTTATCTTCATTTCCAAAATATGGCTTATACCATTACCAGTTTCCTTCTAAGCCAATAGAAAATCGTAACACGAAAAAATTCTTTATCTAATAAGAGTGTTTATTTTTTAATGAGCAACAGAGGCTTCTGAAGAATCTGTCGGTAATATATACGATATAAAAGTTTCCTTTTCTTGAAAATTTTGTTTGTTAGAGCGAAACTAAACTAAGATATACTTTTCAGGCAAGAACGAATCTCTACGAGCGAGAGCCATTCTACGATCTCTGGTGCCTCTCGACGACCTACAGGGCGTCTTATCTTTGAGGTTCACTCTACTGAACCCAGCAGCTGGCGAAGAGAAACCAAAAAGCGACATGCCATCTGGTTTGATACCAGGACACAAGCAGAGTATCGTCCTGTTTTTGGAACGCGTTTACGGTATCGAAACTCGAGAGCTGTTCTTCAAGATCCTCGAAGAAGCATTTTTACCTGACCTCAGGGCGGCGACTATGCTCGATAGAGTAAGTGGAAAATCATTTTAATTATGAAATACGTGAATTAAAATGTTTCCTGTAACTTCGATTCAATATTGCCACTTTAGAATGATGGTTACGAGTCTGACATGGCGCTAGCAATGAATCGTTACATTGGAAACAGTATTCTACCTCTGCTGATTAAGCATTCCAAGTTCTACAACGAGGCAGATAACTACGCCAGTTTACTCGACGCTACTCTGCACACTGTCTATCGATTGAGCAAGAACCGGATGCTGACGAAGGGTCAACGTGAAGCTGTGTCGGACTTCCTCGTGGCATTGACCAGGTAAGCACAATCTTCTTGGAAATCTAACTAAAGTAATTAACAGAATCATTTTGTTGCTTAACAAGAGACGTCCACGAGTTAAATGTCTCGTAAGTTCTATTAATATTATTTTTAAATTGCTTGTCTGTACTCTTGCGTACAAAAGCGATTATAGCAATATGCTATAAGGATAATCGTGCTTACTGTACATATTTGTCGTCGTAATTTCATTTTTATATAATTCATTTCTAAGAGACTGCCCTTTTTAGCCAAATGCAGCCTAGTATGCTGTTGAAGCTGCTTCGAAAGTTGACTGTAGACGTATCCAAACTATCAGAATATACCACCGTTGCACTGAGAGTGAGTACTTGATCATTCAGTAGTTAAGAAACAGAATTTTTTCGCATATTTTTAACTATATTTTTGTACTTCACAGTTACTGACTTTACACTATGATCGATGTGCAAAATACTATGGCTCAACTGGTGGACAAGGTGCATACGGTGCGTCGAGTGACGAAGAGAAACGTTTAACTATGGTCCTCTTCAGCAATATATTCGATTCTCTGTCGAAAATGGATTACGATCCAGAACTGTTTGGGAAAGCTCTGCCTTGTCTCACTGCTATTGGTTGTGCTTTGCCACCAGACTATTCGTTGTCTAAAAATTATGACGACGAGTGGTATGGCAGTAAATCGGCGTCCACTCAATCACCTGACGGCCCTTACAACCCACAGCCAATCAATACTTCTAGGTAGTATTCTCTTTTTATAAAAAATAATAGTCGAACTTAAATCACGCTTATTTTCTAATTCATTTTTTCTAGTGTGGTTCTCAACAACGACCTTAATCAGATTGTGCAAAAGTTCTCTGAGCATTACCACGACGCTTGGGCTAGCCGGAAGTTAGAAAACGGCTGGACCTACGGTGACCAATGGTCCGACGTAAACAAAACCCATCCCAGGTTGAAGCCTTATAATATGTTAAACGACTACGAAAGGGAACGCTACAAGGAGCCAGTCAGGGAAAGCTTGAAAGCTCTGTTGGCTATAGGGTGGAGTGTCGAGCACGCTGAAGTGGATGTACCTTCTACCAATCGCAACTCTATGAGAAGATCATCAAAAAGTCAAGTAAGTTGCCCAAGTAATTTACAGAGTATTCACACACATTTCTCCAAGTAATAACTATCACGATATTTCAGGGTGATTCGGCAAATCCATTCAATTACAACCCCCATCCAGTTGATATGACGAACCTGACACTCAGCAGAGAAATGCAGAATATGGCAGAAAGGTTGGCAGACAATGCACACGATATCTGGGCCAAAAAGAAAAAGGAAGAACTCATTACTTGCGGTATGTGTTAATAGAAAATTTAGAAGCAGCTTTGAAACCAGGACAGAAGATTCAATTAAACAATTCCTTTCGCAGGTGGTGGCATTCATCCTCAGTTGGTGCCCTACGATTTGCTGACTGATAAAGAGAAACGAAAGGACCGCGAGCGTTCCCAAGAATTCTTGAAATATTTGCAATACCAAGGGTACAAGCTCCACAAACCCAATCGAGGCGGAGAATCAGAAGTCGCCACTGCTGGAGCCTCAGTAGAGCTACGATTCGCCTACTCCTTATTAGAGAAGTTGATAGCATACTTGGACAAAGCTACCATCAACATGAAGCTACTGAAACCGTCAGACACATTCAGCCGACGTAACAGCTTCAAGACATCCACGAGGGACATCAAGTTCTTCAGCAAAGTAGTATTACCATTGATGGAGAAGTATTTTAGCACACACAGAAACTACTTCATCGCAGTGGCCACAGCGACGAACAACGTTGGAGCTGCTTCTTTGAAAGAGAAGGAAATGGTAGCAGCTCTCTTTTGCAAACTGGCCAGTCTGTTGAGGTCCAGATTAGCTGCCTTTGGGCCAGACGTCAGGATCACTGTTCGTTGCCTTCAAGTATTGGTGAAAGGCATAGATGCAAAGAGTTTGGTGAAGAACTGTCCCGAGTTCATTAGGACATCCATGTTGACTTTCTTCAATAATACAGCAGATGATTTAGGACACACGATCCTAAATCTCCAAGATGGAAAGTACAGCCATCTTAGGGGTACACACTTGAAGACTTCCACATCTTTGTCATACATCAACAGTGTCGTTCTACCTGTACTCACGGCTATGTTTGATCACCTGGCTGCATGTGAATATGGCAGCGATCTATTGTGTAAGTAAATAACTTGCAAATTAGAGGTACTTGTGTTTTATGATTAGGATACTTAATTGTATTATTTATTCTCTTGACAGTGGACGAAATTCAAGTGGCATCCTACAAAATGTTGGCATCTCTCTATACTCTCGGTGTGGATGCTTCCCTGACGCACGACAGGAAGTACTTGAAGACGGAGATAGAACGTCACAAGCCTAACTTAGGTTCCTGCCTAGGTGCCTTTTCCAGCTGCTTCCCTGTTGCTTTCTTGGAACCCCATTTGAACAAACACAATCCCTATTCCTTACTGAATCGTATCGCTGACCATTCCTTGGAGGCGCAGGATATAATGACCAAAATGGAGTCGAGCATGCCGACTCTGGAAACGATTCTAACCGAAGTGGACCAGTTTGTCGAGTCAGACAAAACTTACAACGATCTTCCTCACGTCGTAGACGTAATTTTGCCTTTGCTGTGCTCTTACTTGCCCTTCTGGTGGGCCCAGGGACCAGACAATGTAAATCCAACGGAAGGAACCTATGTGAGCATGGTTACCAGCGATCACATGAATCAGCTGTTGAAAAACGTTTTGAAGCTGATCAAGAAGAACATCGGTAACGAGAATGCTCCTTGGATGACTCGAATTGCTGCCTACACGCAGCAGATCATCATTAATTCATCAGAGGAATTGTTGAAAGATCCCTTCCTTCCCTTGGCCGAACGCGTCAGAAAACGTACTGACACTATGTTCCACAAAGAAGAATCTCTTCGAGGATTCATCAAATCATCCACTGACGACACTTCGCAAGTTGAGGCGCAGATTCAAGAAGACTGGCAACTATTAGTTCGCGACATCTACTCATTCTATCCTCTTCTGATTAAATACGTCGATCTACAGAGGAATCATTGGCTGAGGAACAACATTCCCGAAGCTGAAGACCTTTACAACCACGTGGCAGCGATATTCAACATTTGGTCCAAGTCTCAGTATTTCTTACGCGAGGAGCAGAACTTCATATCCGCGAACGAGATAGATAACATGGTGCTGATTATGCCAACAGCGACCAGAAGACCTGCCGCTATCTCGGATGGAACTGCGCCTTCTGGTGGAGGCAAGGTTAGTAAGCCTAATAATTCCTAGTAGTGATTTAAAACAAATATGTATCTATAATTCGTGTTATAACTCGATCCATAGAAAAAGAAGAAACATCGTGACAAGAAGAGGGACAAAGACAAGGAGGTGCAAGCCTCTCTGATGGTTGCTTGCTTGAAAAGACTGCTACCAGTCGGCTTGAACTTATTCGCTGGTCGTGAACAAGAACTGGTGCAGCATTGCAAAGATAGATTCCTGAAGAAGATGCCAGAGTACGAAATAGCTGAATTCGCCAAAACCCAGCTGACTCTACCAGACAAAATCGACCCAGCTGACGAAATGTCATGGCAGCATTACTTGTACTCGAAGTTGGGTCAAAAGAAAGATTCTATGGAACCCGTGAAGGCACAACAATTGGAGGATGTCGTTGCTAGGATCACCGACATGGCCAAAGTGCTTTACGGTTTGCACATGGTAAGTGGAAGATTATTATCAATCGCTGAATACATTCTATGATCATTATTTCTATAGCAGATAGAGCTTCCTGAGAGAATCTAGTCGATTCATTTAGAAATTTTGTGTTCTCGAGTAGATAGATCATCCGCAACAGCAGAGCAAGGGTCAATATCGATCCGTGGTGTCGATACAACGTAAACGAGCTGTGATCGCTTGTTTCCGTCAAACTTCCCTACATTCCTTGCCCAGGTATCCTCTTTTGGTTTGATCGCGTCACTGGTGTTCCGTGATAATCTCTTCTCATCATAATCGACCGAGAAACGATGAGTCGTTTGCTCCTTACGCTTTCCTTACAAGAATTTAAAATTCATTTTCTTTTACGTTTGAATTATGTTTTAATTACATAATCTTAAACCAATAACCAATGTTTTAGTTGTGTTTGACGTGTACCTTGAGAGCTTGTACAAGGGTGGAAAGAATTAACGTTTAATAATCGACGATACGGATTGTAATTATTTGTTAGTGATCTAACAACTATAGTTGTGTGTGCATGCTGCTAAAAGGCAACGAAACCTCCACCATCTCGCGATGGGTGGAAGCGTGTGTTGTGCGCAGCAAGAAAGAGGGCAGCGATTGCATGTCTGCGTAGCGAACCACTTTACAAGTTACGAAGGTAAGGTAACTGTTTAATTGAGTTACGTTACGTCCCGTAAGCTTAATTATTGCATCTGCTTCTTCCAGGCATCGGGCTATAAACATTTTCGCACGAACGTACTACGAGCTCTGGTTGCAGGATGAGAATGTCGGTCAAGAAGTGATGATTGAAGACCTTACGGTAAAAATCTAATCTCGTCGAAGAATTGAACGAAACATGTAGCTCATTGATGTCCCCTTTCTCTATAGCAATCTTTCGAAGACGCAGAATTAAAGAAGATGGATAAAGACGAGGACGAGGGAAAACCAGACCCGCTCACGCAACTTGTGACAACGTTCTGTCGTGGAGCCATGACTGAACGATCCGGTGCTCTTCAAGAAGACCCTCTGTACATGAGTTATGCTCAGATCATATCGAAATCGTGTGGCGAAGAGGAAGAGGAAGGCGAAGACGAGGGTGGAGGAGGCGAGGAAGAAGGAGGCGCCTCGATCCATGTAAGTATCTGAAATATTTCCCTTGCAACTTGTACTGAACTCTTGAAGCTACTATAACCATAATACTTAAGGAAAATGGAAATACACATGTTTCTCTAGTGTGATTCTAACTTATTAACGAGTTCATATCTTTTTCCCGTGTACTAACCCTGTAGAAGCGGGCGCGTAAGCTACTTATGGTAAGAATAAGTAGTCGTTGCGGACCTCATTTGCTTCCATAAGCCGTACGCTCGTTAATTCCGATTAGAAAATACAGTACTACCATTGTGCTAAGCGCCAATACTCCATTGTACAGTTATCCGATTCAATTTTGTGAATGTACTTGTAAATACGCTTGCATCGAAGATGGCCAAATCCCTTGATCACTTTACACACACAATTCTAACTCTACACAATACTCCATAACACACCTTTCACTAACAACTTTCATTCCGCTCAAACCAGTATTACTACTAATGTTATTAACAAAATTTTGTGGTACTTTTAATGCTCTCCTGAAGAGACCAATGCATAAACTCATGGTAAGATGCTTTCAAATATAAATCACACCACAAACGAAGTACAAGAATAGACTACTCAGAAAAGAACTTCGTCTGTGGTAACACATCAAATGTACATAGTATTTTATATTTGTTCCTGTAACTCTCACAGGAACAAGAAATGGAGAAGCAGAAGCTCCTCTTCCACCAAGCTCGTCTCGCGAATCGTGGCGTGGCAGAAATGGTGCTGCTTCATATATCAGCCTGCAAGGGTATCCCTAGCGAGATGGTCATGAAGACTTTGGAATTAGGTATCTCTATTCTTCGCGGTGGTAATATAGAGATCCAGAGAGGAATGTTGAACCACCTGAAGGAGAAGAAGGACGTGGGCTTCTTCACCTCGATCGCTGGTCTAATGAATTCCTGCAGCGTGTTGGACTTGGACGCGTTCGAGAGGAATACAAAAGCAGAGGGTCTTGGAGTTGGCTCTGAAGGAGCAGCTGGTGAGAAGAACATGCACGACGCTGAATTTACGTGTGCCCTGTTTCGATTCATCCAACTTACTTGCGAAGGCCACAATCTTGGTACGTTGCTTTGAATTACTTTTAAAAAATAAAGTATGTTAATGAGAGGGAAATATGCTAATTGAGCACTTTTAATTTTTATAGACTGGCAGAATTATCTGAGAACCCAAGCAGGTAACACGACAACAGTGAACGTGGTCATCTGCACAGTCGATTACCTTCTACGGCTTCAGGAGTCCATCATGGACTTCTATTGGCACTACTCCAGCAAGGAGCTCATCGACCCAGCCGGCAAGGCCAATTTCTTCAAAGCTATTGGAGTTGCCAGTCAAGTTTTCAACACCCTCACTGAAGTAATTCAAGGACCTTGCGCTCAAAATCAACAGGCCCTAGCGCACTCTCGATTGTGGGACGCAGTCGGTGGTTTCCTGTTCCTGTTCTCTCATATGCAAGACAAGCTATCGAAGCACTCGAGTCAAGTGGACCTTCTAAAGGAATTGCTGAATTTACAGAAGGACATGATCACCATGATGCTGTCTATGTTGGAAGGTATTGCTTTTTCTAATATTCCACCTCACGCAGTGTATCTTGAACTCCTATTTCATGGATTGTTCTACTATAGGTAATGTTGTCAATGGAACCATCGGAAAACAAATGGTAGACACACTGGTAGAGTCGGCAGGCAACGTCGAATTGATTCTGAAGTACTTCGACATGTTCTTGAAATTAAAAGACCTTGTGTCGTCGCCTAGTTTCTTGGAAGTGGATCTCAACAGTGATGGATGGGTGTATCCAAAAGATTTCAAGGAGAAAATGGAGCAACAGAAGAGTTATACCAAGTAAATACTCTAACATCTCTATTACTCATAAATTCCATAGAAAAAACATAACTATTCTATTCTTAAATTTTTTAGCGAGGAAATCGAGTTCCTTCTGGCCTGCTGTGAGACGAATCACGACGGCAAGATCGACTACGTCGCCTTCATGGACCGCTTCCACGAACCAGCAAAGGAAATCGGTTTCAATCTTGCCGTTTTGCTCACCAACTTGTCCGAGCACATGCCAAACGAACCCAGACTGGCTAGGTTCCTCGAAACAGCTGGCTCTGTACTGAATTACTTCGAACCCTTCCTCGGCAGGATCGAGATTCTCGGTGGAAACAAGAAAATCGAACGAGTGTACTTCGAAATCAAGGAATCCAACATCGAACAGTGGGAGAAACCACAGATTAAGGAGTCGAAGAGGACATACTTCTACAACACCGTCGTGGAAGCAGGCGAGAAAGAGAAATTGGAGACCTTCATTAACTTCTGTGAGGATGCTATCTTTGAAATGCAACACGCGAGTGCTCTGATGGCTGTGGAGGAGAGCGGAGGTATTGGGAAAGCAAGAGAATCTTCTTATACGTACATGACTGAGGACGATGAGGAAAGGAATAAGGATCCCATCAGGAGGAGCATTCAGACATTCAAAGATAGTATTTACTTCTTCTTCTCCATATTCTCGCCCAGCAATATTAAGAATAAGATCGCCGAGATGCAACAGATGACGATACTGGAACTCTTCATTGGATTCTTCAAGATGATATTCTATGCGTTCTACTACTCTGGATTCGGTATTGGCTGCATAATCGGCTACTTCATGAGGTTACTTTTGGCACTGATGAGAGGACCAAGCACGGAAGAGCCTGTCGTGGAAGTGAAGGAGGAAGAGGAAAAACCGTCGAGGCATTTGCCAGCTTTGCCACCAACGCCGGATGAATCAAATCTACAGGTTCGATTCTAATATCTTTAAGAACAATAACGTTAACAATACCGCTAATATTTTAATTCCTGTACAGGTGCAAGCCTTCGGAATGGATATAACAAAAGAGGAAGGTGGTCAGATAAAGATAGCGCCCCACGAATCAGCAACTTCGACACCACAATCGAGCATCGAAGAAACTGGTGAGAGCACACCTGAAGAAGGTGCTGGTGAGGAAGGTGCAAGGGCTGAAGGTGGTACTGGAGATGCAGAGTCACCTGTTTCTTTGGCAGATTTATTAGGGTACGATAGAAGGTTTCCCAATTTCTCTATCACAACTGGATGAAACATATTCTAATATTTGTCTTCTCTATCAGTGGTGAACAAGCCAGAGCACAGGCAGCAGCCGCAGCCGAAGCAGCAGCCGCGCAACAGGCAGCCATGGCAGCTGTCGAAGCTGAAGCGAAGCAAGAAACGTCAGCAGAACCGTCTGGCTCCAGTATCGATTTCTCGGAGTATACCCATCGTATCGTATCTTTCTTAGCTAGGAATTTCTACAACTTGAAATACGTCGCTCTGGTTCTCGCTTTCTGCATCAATTTCATGCTACTGTTCTACAAGGTGAGGATAATTTGGTGTCTGAGCGATTGGCACTACGATGCCGACACGAATTTTCACCTCACGTTACACTACATGTTGTTTTACAGGTGTCTTCGTTGGCTAGCGATTCAGAAGAGGAAGGCAGTGGGCAAGTAATAGCGAGCATGTTGGCAGAGATGTCTGGCGAGGGTCCATCCGGTTCAGGAAATGGCAGCGGGATGGAAATGGGTAGCGGTAGCGGGGAAGTCGAGTCAGAAGAAGAGGAAGACGAGTACGCTTTGGAATATGTGGAAGTGGATGAAGACTTTTATTACATGGCTCATGTTATCAGACTTATGGCTATTCTCCACGCGATCGTCTCCCTCGCTATGCTGGTTGCTTATTATCACTTGAAGGTGCGGAAAGCAAATTACCATAACTGAATTCCAAATAACCGAGTGTGGTATCAAGGAACATTTATGATACAATTTAGGTACCGCTGGCTATATTCAAACGAGAAAAGGAAATTGCTCGACGAGTGGAATTCGATGGTTTATATATTGCTGAGACGCCAGAAGAAGACGACATCAAGGCTCACTGGGACAAGATGGTCATTTCGGCGAAAACGTTCCCAGTAAACTATTGGGATAAATTCGTGAAGAAGAAGGTCCGACAGAAGTACAGTGAGACATATGATTTCGATTACATCAGCAATCTACTTGGTATGGAGAAGACTTCGTTCAGTCAGCAAGAAGAAGAAGGTTCCGGTTTAATTCACTTGTAAGTGAAACTGAATTATTAAGTTTGAAGTGTTATCTTCGGCTTCTATAAAGTTTCAATTCCTTTCAGCATTGTAAATATCGACTGGAGGTACCAAGTTTGGAAAGCTGGAGTCACCATCACGGATAACGTGAGTAACCATCACAAAATCCTATGAAGCTTCTGTGCTACAGAGTAACATTTGTTCCATTTCCCTTAGGCATTTTTATACAGTTTATGGTACTTCGTATTCTCAATTCTCGGAAACTACAATAACTTCTTCTTCGCTGCACACTTGCTGGATGTCGCGGTTGGTTTTAAGACGCTGAGGACAATCTTGCAATCCGTAACGCACAACGGCAAACAATTGGTGTTAACCGTAATGTTGCTGACGATTGTCGTGTATATATACACGGTCATAGCCTTCAACTTCTTTAGGAAATTTTACATTCAAGAAGAGGATGACGAGGTGGACAAGAAGTGCCATGACATGTTAACGGTACGAAGGTTTCCACAGTTCACTAATATTTTTTTCCTATTATCGAAGTATAATTTCTATAATATTTCTGCCACAGTGCTTCGTGTTCCATCTATACAAAGGTGTCAGAGCTGGTGGTGGCATCGGTGACGAAATTGGCGAACCTGATGGCGATGACTACGAAGTCTATCGTATCATGTTTGACATTACTTTCTTCTTCTTTGTCATTGTTATTTTACTAGCTATTATTCAGGGTCAGTTAAAAAAGATTTTTATTCTTTACAGTAATATAGAATACACGAGTCCTATATTTTAAATTTCTTCTACTTTCCTTAGGTTTGATCATCGACGCGTTCGGTGAACTTCGAGACCAGCTCGAGAACGTGAAAACGAACATGGAAAGCAACTGCTTCATCTGCGGTTTAGGGAAAGAATATTTCGATACGGTTCCTCATGGATTCGATACGCACGTTCAGCAGGAACATAATTTAGCTAATTACATGTAAGTCTTTAAATAAGTAATGGATCTCGAAAAGAAGAATATTGAGCAATTATTCTAATCTATGTCTACAGGTTCTTCCTTATGCACTTAATTAACAAACCAGACACCGAGTACACCGGTCAAGAAACGTACGTGTGGAACATGTATCAACAAAGGTGTTGGGACTTCTTCCCAGTCGGTGATTGTTTCCGTAAGCAGAACGAAGCGGTAGAGGAGGAAGCCAAGAAGAAATAAAATTGTTCACATGTGTTAATGTACGCGCACCTGGACGACCAGTCGATCGTCATTCGATAAACAAGATTTCTTCTCCTAAAACGTCTTCGATAATCGTAGCCTCCACTTTCTACACGCGAATGGATGCATTGATAACGTTCGACAACCTACGATCAAACTTAAGGATTTCTGCTCGTACGTTGATAGATAGACTAGAACGTTCAATATGCGTGTATCTTCTACATTCGACAATTATCGTTATTCCAAATCTTGCGTAAAGTTTTTAAGACGTGAATTCAGCGCGTCGCGTTAAGGATCGCGCGATTTATATGCGTTCAAATCAAAAGCCGAATTTCGCGCGAAAACCAACCAAGCTGGGAGATCGGTGAAATATTTTTCCAACCTATTTTTCCAACTTTTTATGGGTGGCTGGATCGCATAACCAACAGTTTCCTCCTTAGATAGGTAATCGCAAAGTACGCGTTGTTGATCATTGATAAGAGGAACCGACTGCACAAATCTACATTATCATTAAACGTTACGATTGCCTTCTTTTCATACGTCAGGATGACCACACTTGTGCATAATAATTTAATTCATTGCGCGTGATGCTCGAGATATATTCTATAAGATATTACGTAAGTTGAAGATGTTTAAAGTTTATATAAAATGTGGAAGTCTTTACTGCTACGTGAGACCTTTTTGAATGATCACTGATGACTGAGATCACCACGATATAATCAAAGAATGTCAATACCTTGTAAATAACAATCTACGACAAGATTACCTGAGAATAAAGAAAGACATACTTCTTTAACCCGCCTAGTGTACCAATTACCCCCAAACCGTCACCTTCTTTATCAACCTCCGATATTTCTAGAGTACCCTACATTCGATAACGCAACTACTAGCAGCAAACTGAGAGAAGCTCTTGGAACCAGATCAAATCCTAAATCAATCTAGCAGCCGACCCTTTTTACCCACTTTCTTTTTCCACTCCAGGACATTCAATATTTCTATTCTAAAAATCTGAAAAAATTCATCTTAAATGAAATCTCTTTCGATACCCCAAGTTCGAAGGACCAAACTCCATAACACTATCGAATAAGCTAAAGCCTCTCAGTCCAAAGGAAGTTGCTCTTAACGATCGATCGATCTAAAGAAAGGTCAACGTTTCAGCGGCTCGCAAAAGAGGGTAGCCAGTGGAACACCATCGATCTTTTGCCCTTCCAGTGGCAGGCCAGAATCGATGCGAAGCCGGGAGCAAGGAAAGACGGCGGAGCAACACGGTGGCAGCGTGTTCTCGGCCCCGTTCGCCGTTTTTCATCGGTCTCGTCTGGAAAAACGAAAAAGACCGCGATCCCTCGTGTGGAGAGAGGGCCGTTGGAGGGAAAGAGGTCGCGCAAGCGCCTCTCCTTTAGAGCCGGTGGTTCACAGCCTCAGGGCGAAAATGCACCATGGCAAGGGAGTGTCAGCGAGCGATCGTCGCTGCGGCCAAACTACGACAATGCAGCCCAGGAACGGGGTCTGCGATAAAATCGAAAATTACATATCCGAGCTTGGACAGTGGTACGTAAGTAGAGGAGGGTTGTAAAGCGAGGAAGACAGTGTCGAGGGAAACCAAACCTTGGTCCATCCTTGTACCGGCTACACAGCGGCAACAGTGAGGGGAAGGGACGGTTCCTGGGAGAAAAGTGGCGGGCGTTTACGAGGAATTTTCTCGTGTATCCTTTGTACCCATAGAAACGATGTTTCTCATTTGCTCATCTCCCGAAGTGTCTAAAGTTTGTGACCCATTGCTCCGATTCAGTTCAATTTTCCTACAAGTCGCTTGAATATGTGTTTCGAGAATTATATTTATTATTTTTTTCTTTTTAGAAAGTTGTGTGTAAATTCGTAAATATCATATTTGTATCGTGATATAATACTCCAATGATGTTTTCTTTTTAGTAGTATATTTGTGTACATTCGATTGTTGACTCGAGTGGTATAGTTCAAATAAAAAGTGTTTAATCGTACACAGAACGGTGCTGTTTGGCGCAATCAATTCGGCATGCGTAAAAACTACTCCACATTTCCTGCAGCGTAAATATTACGCGTACGAGCTTGATCTTTTTTTTCTGTTTATCAACAGGGCAGTATGGAGGGCGATAATAATGGGGCAATTCTTGTCTATGGTGTTGTGTTTCATGACACTCGCGAACCATCACATCAACACCACGTATCAGCTCGCTCTCCCGACCGGTGAGTAATTAACCAGCGATCATTGGCATGGATAATTTGCAAGCGACTTGTTATGAGCCGGGCATTGCTTTCTGCGAGGTAGGACAAAATCTACCGCATTACGTTATGATGTGCCTTGTATACACAACCTGGATGTCCTGCAGAGGGGTAGGGAACGGCCTAATTTCAGTGATAAGAGCCCGTGGATGGAGGTACTTGTTGTTGGCACTCATTGACGTCGAAGCATGCACACTTATAACATCCTCGCATCAATTCACCAGCCTAGCTAGCATACAGGTATGCGCTAATGATGTCATACAAAAGTCTGACGTTGCATCTCGAGAGAAAGAGAGACTTAAAGAGTACCCCTTTCTATATACCGTGATACTTTAAGAGTGGTTGCTCCAGAGGGTTTCGTTAACAGTATTTAAACGACTTTTAAATACCTCGACTATTCAGTTCAACGCTCCAATTCATTTTCAAGCACTATTTAACGTTTTCATTTCACTGGTAAATTCTATAATGGATCGTTTACGATTCACAATTTATTCATAACTCGCGGTACACGGGCAGATTCGGGTGAATGAAAAAAACTGCTTAATCTTTGGCACCGGTACAAGATCTCCACCCCAGCGTGTAGTAGTATGCAAACGTTGCGGCTTACAATCTGTGCGCGACCGTAAGAGCAAACTTTTGTTGTTTACCCGTCAATTAAACCGGCGTAGTGTTTGTGACTGAGATGAATGGCACGGGACATCCATTGTATCGGATGCACTACCACCGATGAAAGGAGAACGCTGGGTCTTCGACCCAGCGTACTCACCCCTCGCCGACCACT
The DNA here is from genome assembly GCF_051401765.1 of Calliopsis andreniformis. NCBI lineage: Eukaryota > Metazoa > Arthropoda > Insecta > Hymenoptera > Andrenidae > Calliopsis > Calliopsis andreniformis. The sequence continues at coordinate 18,345,319 of NC_135067.1, read as the reverse complement.
CTCAGTCGAACGAGATACGAGCAACGTAGACTTCGTCATTGTCATCCGCATTGCATTCAACATTTAATGATGCAGACAGCTATCAATACACCGGAACATCGGAAAATCTGTTTCAGTTACTCGACTGTGTAGCTATACCAGTCGCGTTGGCATTATCGTGTTTGGTTCTGGGGGTGAGGTACCGAATGGTACACATCGTCGGCGTTTCCGTTTGTCTGATGGGGGTGGGATGCCTGGTGTGGGCAGGAATCGATGACAATAAAGATCCCGCATCTACAGGTGATTACACGCTAGGTCTTTTGTTAATTTATCCCTCGAAATTTGAAATAGACAGTTCAGTAAGCCACGTAATTAATGAGTGGCATAAATTCACAATTTATTATGGAAATAACTAAATATTTAGAATTATCTAGATATTGCCTAGACACAAATTTTTGTGAAACTGAATGGTTTATTTCACTTGTCAACTAAATGATTCATAGGTTGTCGATTGCCTCATCGATTTTAATTATCGAAAACTTTGAATTTCAAATATTCGACGCGAAGGAAAGAACCAGCTCGTTGGGGATATGCTATGTCTCGGTGGCGCGGTACTCTTTTCTGTGACTACGGTTCTACAGGAGCTAGCAGTTAAAACAGTCGATATTATCGAGTATCTGGGTATGATCGGTTTCTTCGGGACGATTTTATGTTGTGCGCAGACGTAAGTAAAAAAAGCAACAATTCGCCTCCGTAATTCAGTTTCTCATTATTCTCGACGTTTTTTCAGGGCTGTACTTGAAAGTCTCAAGTTGGAGCAATTTCACTGGAACAATGCACCGGTGATTACATGCTTGGTGGTCTACTGCATCACGCAGTTCGTGTTTTTTTCTTTGGTGCCTGTTATATTGTTCGAGTCTGGCGCAACAGCGTTGCAACTGGCACTACTCACTGCAGACTCGTTCAACGTCTTGTCTGGCATGTTGGTCCATCAGTACAAGGTATTTTTTATCATATCTCAATAATTCATCTCATTTAAATTTCCCTTCTAATTTCTATTATAACTCCGAATGCTACGAACACGCGTGTCTGTAGCAATAGAATCGAAACTCAATATACGTTAACTCGATTCTATCTATTCCAGTTCCACGCATTGTACTTCGTCTCGTATACGCTGACAATGACTGGTATCTACATCTACGCAATAAAGAGAACCCCAATGTCGTCGCGAAGACAGCACATTGAACCGCCTGTTCCAGATCACAAGTAACGTTTTACTCCTCTTTATTATTAGATTCATTTAGCAGCAAAATACATAAGGGAAGGGCAGACAGTCAAAGATATTTCATAATCACTCATGTTTCCGTCTTAAAGTATTCAATATAACATAGTTAATGAGTTGTTAGTTTTGCTAAGGGTTCTCCTCGTCTGATAAGGTAGAAGAAAAAATCAAACGTAAATTAAAGTGATTTCATTTTAAGACACATCGCTCACCCCGACGTCGGGGAGGTGGAAATGGCAACGAGTTCAGTTATGTCTGGAGTAAGCGGCACCCTTGATGTAAGGGCGTCAGCCTTTGGTAGCGAAAGGGACATGGTCGATGCAGTCAGTTTACCACCGAGTTTCAGCTCTAACACAGCCTTCACGTCCTTCTACGACAGCTACGACGACTGACGTTAAATGGGAGATATGCGCGAAACGATCCAGGATACGGAAATCATCCATGGATTCGCTCCTGTGAAGTTTTACACGAGATTTTAAATCGACGATTCACGAAGACTCCACACCGTTTACACAATATTACACAATAAGGATACATAGGGATATCTCCATCGATTAAGTTTGTAATACACGTTACGATATTCTGATTAATCAAGAAAAAAAAAATCGTTTTTCTAAGAATCTAACCGATTTTAATATCGATCAATAATATACACCACAATCTTTATTGTTAATTTGAATATTTATCGATACTGCAAGTATTATATATTCTTGTTGCTCAAGCTAGTTTGTAAATTATAGAAGTAATTGTTACTAGACTCTACTACAGAAAGCTAACTAAGTTTCCTGTTACAGAGTAATAAGTAAGAATCTATCATAGTTGTTTCACGATTCTTCAAATATGTTTCCGTTCGTGAGTGAATTACGCTTAACTTATTCTATCGTCCATGCCACGTGTCAAAAGGTTATTTCATGTATTGTGTATATTTTTTTCAAATAAAGTACTGAACCAAAGTAACATTCATTGAGGTTGATTAAACTGTTATTGAGGGTAGACGAATCGGAAAACCCCGCGCTTTTTCAGCGACCATTCATTTAATGGGACATCTGTTGACCACACTACGTGCAAATCAGTGACGATGCCGCAATGGCGGGTTCCATAGAGATTCCACTTCGTGACACAGACGAGGTGAATATTTTCGTTTCTAATCCATCGATTTATTATTTTTAAGGCATTGGAGAAAAGTTACATGTGTCCTGTCCTACGTCCATAAAGTGCACTTTGAAATTCTTGCCGACTGTTTCAATAAGAAGACCTTTTCATGAACCTAACCTTTACGAGGAATGTTACTGCGATAAAGCATATACGCGACGACGTAGTTGTACACACGACGTTAGAAAACAAAACCTACTTTACGTCACGATGCATCGGTGCTGATTTCATTCACTCTCTCGATTGGATTATTTTTATCCTGTGCATTGGCTTTATTTTATTTATGTTGTTCTTGATGTAGCTCTGGTTTGTAATGTGTATGATAAAATGTCGGACGTTAGCCACTTGTTAATTAAATATTTTCAATAAATTGAATTTTTCATCCACTCTTTGTCTAATTAAATGCCTACCATATCATTACACTCACTGTTCTTTTAATAGAAATTCTTGTTAATTTGTGAATTACATTCTGTTAGGTAATAGAACTCCAAAATGATCAGTTACCAGAAGGAGATGAAGTTCTTGGAATATTACGCCAAGAACATGCACAGCTTCATATTTGGGTCAATTTGGCCGTATGTATTTTGCATTTGAAAAGTTATAATAGATAAATATCGGAGTAGTAGAAAGTCAAACATCGATTTTGGTTACAGCTTGAATATTATAAACAACATAAGATTGAGGATTTTATTAAAATACTTGAATCTTCTCGGATTGATGCTAATATTGATTACCGTGACTATGAAAAAGATCAAATGCGTGCGTTGGACATGTTGGCCGCATATTATGTCCAAGAGGCGAACAGAGAGAAGAATAAGGACAAAAAAAGAGATCTGTTTACAAAAGCTACATTATTATATACAACTGCTGATAAAATCATTATGTATGACCAGGTATAGTTTGTTTATAATAATTTATTTCACATTAAGAAATATGTATAGGTTCTACAAGAATATAATTTATGTTAAAGAATCATTTACTCGGCCGAGCTTACTTTTGCCTTTTGGAAGGAGATAAAATGGATCAGGCTGATGCCCAGTTCAATTTTGTATTGAATCAGTCTCCAAATAATATTCCCTCTCTTCTGGGTAAAGCATGTATTGCATTCAACAAAAAAGATTACAGAGGTGCACTTGCATTTTATAAAAAAGCTTTGAGAACAAATCCAAACTGCCCGGCAGCTGTAAGGCTAGGAATGGGACATTGTTTTATGAAATTGAACAATCAAGAAAAGGCACGGTTAGCATTTGAAAGAGCTCTACAATTAGATGGCCAATGCGTGGGTGCATTAGTCGGACTTTCAGTTTTGAAACTAAATCAACAACAACCTGATAGTATCAGAACTGGAGTACAAATGTTATCTAAAGCCTATACAATTGACTCGACAAATCCTATGGTGTTGAATCATTTGGCAAATCACTTCTTTTTCAAGAAAGATTACAACAAAGTACAACACTTGGCGCTTCATGCCTTTCACAATACTGAGAATGAAGCTATGCGTGCAGAAAGTTGTTATCAATTAGCCAGAGCATTCCATGTTCAAGTAAGTTATTTTTAAGTAAAAACCCAAATGTATCCAATGGCATTAATAAATAATTAAATTGTTTCAGGGCGACTATGACCAAGCTTTTCAATATTATTATCAAGCAACACAGTTTGCACCTCCAGTTTTCGTTTTACCACATTTTGGTTTGGGACAAATGTATGTTTATCGTGGTGATGCAGAAAATGTAAGTATTGAACATAATTTTGTAACATACACTAAAAGAAAAGTAGAACAAATTTTTTAAATCTCTTTTTACTGTAGGCAGCACAGTGTTTCGAAAAAGTATTAAAAGCTCAACCAGGAAACTATGAAACAATGAAAATTCTTGGGTCATTGTATGCCAATTCAAGTTCTCAATCGAAACGCGACATTGCCAAAAATCACCTTCGAAAAGTAACAGAGCAATTTCCCGATGACGTCGAAGCATGGATCGAATTAGCTCAAATATTAGAACAAAGTGACCTTAATGCAGCCTTAAATGCATATGGTACTGCAACTAGAATTTTAAAAGAGAAAGTTCAAGCGGATATACCACCTGAAATTTTAAACAATGTTGGAGCTCTACATTATAGGTGTGTAATTTCTCATATCCTTAAAAATGATCTTTTAATTTTAACTTGAATTTAATATTTACCATGAAACCTTAGGCTTGGAAACTTAGAGGAAGCTAGAAAAAATTTGGAAGAATCTTTGGCTCGTTCCAAAGCTGATGCCTTACATGATTCTGTATACTATAATTCAATAGCAGTTACTACAACATATAATTTGGCACGACTGAATGAAGCTTTATGTATTTTCGACAAAGCAGAGAAACTGTACAAAGACATTTTGAAAGAACACCCGAATTACGTAGATTGTTATTTAAGACTTGGCTGTATGGCTCGTGATAAAGGGCAAATCTATGAGGCATCTGATTGGTTCAAAGATGCTTTGAGGATTAATAATGAACATCCAGATGCTTGGTCTCTTTTGGGTAATTTACACTTGGCAAAAATGGAATGGGGCCCTGGGCAAAAGAAATTCGAAAGAATTCTTAAAAATCCAACAAGTAGCACAGATGCTTATTCTTTGATCGCCTTAGGCAATATTTGGTTGCAAACTTTACATCAAAGTGGCAAAGACAAAGATCGAGAGAAGCGTCATCAAGATAGAGCACTGGCTATGTACAAACAGGTATAAATAAAAAATAGAAAAAATAATAAATATTCTTAAACATATTATACATGTAAAACTTATAGGTTTTACGAAACGATCCTAAAAATATTTGGGCTGCTAATGGCATTGGAGCTGTGTTAGCACATAAAGGCTGTGTCAATGAAGCCAGAGATATTTTTGCTCAAGTGCGAGAAGCAACGGCGGAATTCTGTGATGTTTGGTTAAACATTGCACATATCTATGTGGAACAAAAACAATTTGTTAGCGCCATTCAAATGGTAAATTTTTTATTTTTAATATTGCAAACAAATATTTTATAACCACAGTACTATTTTATACATGTATCTATTTTTCAGTATGAAAATTGCCTCCGCAAATTTTATAAGTATCATCACGTTGAAGTTTTGCAATATCTAGGGAGGGCTTACTTTAAAGCTGGTAAATTGAAAGAAGCAAAGTTAACGTTATTAAAGGTAAACAAAATTAATTATTAATGTTAATAATAACTATGTGAATCAAAGAAGTAACATATTCAATTTCATTGCTGGCAGGCGAGAAGAGTAGCCCCGCAAGATACCGTTTTGTTATACAATATTGCGCTTGTACTCCAACGTTTGGCAACACAAATTTTAAAAGACGAGAAGTCAACACTGACCACAGTGCTCCAAGCAGTTCATGAACTGGGGCTCTCGCATAAATATTTCCAATATTTGTCAGCACACGGTGACAGAATGGAGCAACTCGCAGAAACAGAAGCCAGAAGGTGCCAAGATTTATTGTCACAGGCACAATATCATGTCGCCCGAGCAAGAAGATTGGACGAAGAAGAGAAGATGCTTAGAAGGAAGCAAGAAGAAGAAAGGTAATATGACGAATGAAACCAAATACTATAAAGAATTTATTTTGCTACAATGCTAATTCCGACCTTGATAAAAATCTTAAAATATCTTTACAGGCAAGCATTCAAGATGCGCCAAACGGAAGAGCAAAGGAAGCTGGAGGAAATGCGGCGGCAGAAAGAAGAAGAGATGTTGCAGAAGCGACAGGAATACGTTGAGAAAACAAAGAACGCGTTGGTATTTGGGGAGATGCCCTCAGAGAAGCCTGGAAGGAAAGGGAAGAGAGCACGTACCGATCAGTACATTAGTGACAGTGGTGGTTCTGGTAGAGAAGAAGGGAGAGAGGAAGCCCCAAGGGAAAGAAAACGCAAAAGGAAAGCAAGTGGTGAACGTAAAGAACGAAAGGGCAAGGGCAAAGGAAGGCGCAAGAAAGACGCAAGTGGAGAAAGTGGTAAAACCATATCTTATACTTTTAACTCTAATTAACGCTCAAAGCTTTCATGCTAATCTTTTACAATTCAACTTCCAGGTTCAGACAGCGACCGACCGAAACCAAAACGTGGAAGGAAGCCTGGAGTTCTTAAAAAAGACAAAGGCTCTAGGAAAAGTACAGCTGAAACTTCAAAGGGTAAAATGCCCTTATCCAAAGAAACCATATCCACGAGTGAATCTGATAGTGATTCAGGCGGTCTTAAAATCGCAAGCGGGTAAGCATGACTTCAGAAAATAAAATACATTGAACTATGCATCAAACCAATGAACAATATGAATCGTTTGTTACACAGAGGTGAAAGTGGTAACGAAAGTCGTCCACGTGGAAGCAGAAGAATCGCCTCCGACTCCGAAGGATCACGAGCTTCGCGCTCCAGATCTCGATCCAGATCAAAATCTAGAAGCCGTTCTAAAAGTAGCTCACGTTCTCGATCAAGATCGCAATCGCGATCCCAGTCTCGCTCTCGATCCAGATCTAGATCGGGTTCAAAATCAAGAAGCCCTTCACGATCGCGCAGCCCATCGAGATCGAGATCGAGGTCGAGGTCGAGGTCGAGGTCAGGCTCAGCGAAGAGCGGGTCACGTTCAAGATCGGGTTCAAGATCGAGATCAGGGTCAAGGAAAAGTCACTCGCGTTCAAGGTCGCCCAGTGGTTCGAGGAAAAGTGGCTCGCAGCCAAGATCAAAGTCAGGATCTAGGGCTAGCGGATCAAGGTCACCTAGTGGTTCCAGAAAAGCTATGTCAAGGTCGAGGTCAAGGAGTGGTTCACGATCGGGCGGAGAAGAACGCAGATCAAGAAGTAAAAGTCGATCGAAATCAAAATCTGCATCGAGGTCGAGATCGAGATCACGATCACGATCACGATCACGATCACGATCACGATCACGATCACGATCACGATCACGATCACGATCACGATCAGGTTCACGAAGTCGAAGTCGCAGTCCCAGTGGATCGGCAAGGTAATTAATATGAGGTTTTCAAAACAGGTGGCATGTCTTTGCTTTTAGAATGTGATTTCTTACTTTATGCTAACACTTTCATCGAGAAGCTTGTGTTTCTGTCGAAATTTGCCACTTATTTTGAGATTCTATTAGAATGTAATTCCATGCAAAAGACACTTACATTTATAGATTCAGCGTCGACTACCAAGCCCAGCTACTTATTATGGTTCTTTTTTTCCAGATCTGCTACTCCAGAATCCAGAAAATCCGTTTCTGGTAGCGATGTCGGTTCGCGCCATTCGAGTTCAGACAGAGGTGGGGGAAGTGACAGCGATTAAGACCAATTTTCGAAGTCAGTCAACCAATTACACTCGCGAAAAGTTTATATTATCGTTAAACTACGCGTACACGATCGTATAAGTGTAATTTACATATGAAATACACAAATTTTGCGATATATTTCTTAAAACGCGTACAACCACGACGGAGCTGACCGTTAAGAAGAAGCGACGCGCGCAGCTAATGGCGGTATAGAGATCGCTCTGCGCAATCGATTATCGAAGCATGCAATCAAGATGGCGGCGCGCTTTTCAATTTGAACGATCTAAGGGATGAATAGACATTCAAGTATTTCTTGTTCTTATGATGGATTATTCACGGTATCATTTATTTTGAATTTTATATGACTAATTTTGACAAGAAAATGAAAAAAAAATATTATTTCATGTAAAATGAGGTAAAAATGAATTATAATGTAAGAAATTACCATAATTTCATATGTAAATTGATTCTATTTGTAAACAGACGTTATTCTTCTGCATTATTAGTCTGTTAATATTTTGTATAAACAAATAGTCCGAATCGATAATATACACTGAAAGTCGATTATTACAAAATGAGTTAAGAAAATGTAGCAAATTATCTTTTCAATTACGTTATATTGTAATGCAAGCAAAGTGTAATAATTTTGTGTTAGAAACGAACGAATCGTTTTATATTAAAAGCTATAAATAAAAAGATATTAAAGCCAAATCTACCGTTATGTTTATTAATAAATAATATATTTGTTATGTTTATTAAATAAAAGGTAAATTTTACCCCTCGAAGATAAATATAAAAAATTTGTTTTTTACAATCTATTACAGAGTATTAAATCGAGAAAAAACATCGTTTCACATTTTATCTTATTGATTTGCAATCTACATATAGCTACAGCGCAAAATCGTTTTGAACGCAAAGTCGTATCGAAGCTTCATCCCTTTGAGACATGAAAGTGTGAATCAGTCGCAGTGCACGACCAATGCAAACTCCTATGTCATTTCCAGCAGAACGATTCCTCTCACGCTTCATTCAAATTCCTGTTGAACAGTTTCATCGAGCTCAAGCAAAAGCTCGGCATGCTTCATTCGCCAGCAAAATTCCTACCCCTCCCCCGGTGGAACAAGTGCATATCGCCACTGCATTAATCTCGGTAGTGCATAAACCTCGGTGGTAAATCTGACGATGTATAACAGGCCATATTATACTCTATAAATTCGTACAGGTGTTGTCGGCAGTGTTTGCAGTGAAATCAATTTTCCAAACTCAATTTCTCATGAATAATTCATGGAACTGTCTATCGATGCAAGTATCTCTGCGTACGTATTAATTTACATTTCGATAACTAATTATCAAGCATCAACTGATGATACTCTTGTCCTATTATCTCTAAAATGAATTTACATAACATGTATGGAAAATAGCCATATTATTTAGAATAATTATAATACCCCAAATTGGTACCATATACTGACGCGTAGACAGAAAATCCTTGAAGGAGTTTACAGAGAAAGCAGTGAAAGAAAGAGAGAAGGAAAATACTGTAGGGGGAAGAAAAGGAAACCAGCTTTATCTAAACTACGGAGTTTCTGAAAGCTCAAAATGTTTACCCTTTCGATTCCACTCCCAAGAGGATGAGATTTCTTTCTCTCCAATTTCTACTCGACTACCACACCTTGATCTCCATTGCATTTCATAACGATCTGCTCCTCACGATTATCCAGTCTTACGTACTCTTGCCCATCATATCATTCAATTAACTGAACCCAATGCTTTTATCGTCCACTATGCGTCTTGTAGAATAATAATTTTATCAGAGTGTAATGAATAATCCCCTCACACGCATTTATCATTATCATATGCTAACTAATAATTTATAATGATACTGGGAAACATTACTGGCGAGAGAAAACGTTTTGAAACCCTTGCTTTTCATCAATTTGTGCGATTCTTTAGGTATGCTTGTTGCAAAGTCGATCATTATTCAGAAGCAACGATTGTGAAGGGATTTTCCTTTAAAGTACTTTCATTTGGCAAAGAAGGAACAGAAGTTTTAATCAGGCTTCGTGAATTTTTACGCGATAAGTTATAATGTATAACGGATATTCGAGAATTACTAGTTCCCTTGGCAAGTTCGAAACTTTCGGAAGAGAATTATTTACTGTCTGGGGTAGCTGGGAACTGGTTAACAGAACACTTGCGACTGTGAGTATTAATTAGCTTTGTACATTTATTCAGCTTTCTATCTACATACTTTGACTGTTTCTCTTTAAAAATAGAAGAAAAAAGGACCAACTATTACTCAACTGTAATTTTTGCTATCAAATACGATCAAATAATTCCTCAAACACTTATACACGAATTGTCAATACTACCAACTGTCCTTTTTCAAAAACAGAATAAAACGTTGTATGCATTCCTCTTTCGGGCAACGCCGAATGCAAATGAAACGTTTCTGTCAGTAGAAGAACAAGAAACACCGTCCATTATACAAGATACGCCGTACTACGTTACGTATCCATAGGATAACAATGAGTTCACGAAATTCAAGGAGTCCCATATACCTTCTACAACTTCCGAGCTTACGTTCGACCTCGTTTTAAAAAGATGCGGAATGCAATATTTCTTCAGTATGGAGAGAATCGAGCGACGTTATGCAATCACCAGTGACCCACTTATATGTATAGCGAAGAGAGATGAAGGATATGCTTTTCCCTCAACGATCCCTTCGAATTGACACTAGCCGCTTTATCAAAGGGAATGTACTTCTAGGGATTTCAGGCCGTCGATTTTCCGCTCGAGCAGCTGAAATTTGACGCAGTTTCTACGCTATCGATTCGGAAATAGGATTCAAATACGCCTTCCGGATTACGCGCAAAAAGTTGTAGAAAATTTGCGGCAGTGGTCCGTCAAGATAAACGAGCCACTGAAATTTTAGCTCCGTCTAGTTTAATGAGCTACATAAATAAACATTACCGAGATAAATTGTAGACAGCTGCATCGTAATATTTACGGCCTGTTATTTCAATACCGTAAATATAAATATTATCGTCGGATCCTTTGCCCCGAGAGGGAGATTAATATAGAACTAATATTGAATAAATTTGTCGCTGAAAGGCAAGGAAATTGATATTGAAGGAAATTAATCTAATAATCAATAACAGTTGGTAGTGAAAATATGAAAATATGACTTTGAAGGAGACGAGCACTCTTATGTTGCGGCGAAATAACGTACAAAGGTAAGACAAGAGTCATAGAGAAGAGTGATATTGGTATCTATTATATGGAAGGAAGAAAGAGACACTCCTTTGTTTGTACAAAAGAGATTTTGTTGAATCTTAAGAAGGCTAACAGGAACTTGAAGATTAAAAGTTCTCATAATCTCCTTTTCCCAGGCGCAAGTAGAAGCGCGCTGAGCATGGAGTATGAATTTAATTATACGGGAATCAAACGTACATAAGACCAGAGATAGAAACATGAAAGTAAAGAGACTTAAATTGAAACTGTAAGAACAGCTACGACAGAGACGATCTTGAATCTTGTTTGTGTTCACGGTCAAAGATTAGATCGTGTTTCCTCAAGATGCGAAAACACTTCGTGAAATACGATTCCTATTTTTCCTTTAGTAGCAATATTCTCATGTCAGTTGCATGTATATTGAACTACTTCTACATAGAAAGAATAATTAAACTCGTTTATGGTGCTAAATATTACTTAACGAGTATTTAACTATTAATATTAATTTCCACGCAGCAAGCTACTCAGAGTCTGTACCTCTAAACTTTTAATTCAGCAACCTTGAACAAACTGCAAAACGGGAAACATTTAATTACCGTCTAAACGAACGTTTCATTCGACTTCAGTGGACTGACGCTACTAAACGAATCTCGTATCCGGATTATGTTTCCATCCAGGAAACCACACGAATTAAAGAATGCTTCCTATCACCGTAAATACAGGATTCTAAAGTGGATGCAGCTGGCATGGAAATGCTCCAACTTCCGCGAATGCAAAAATGACAAAGGTATAATGATGAATCAATAAACGTAGTTAGCCACTTGCATCGCATTACCAGATTTCACTTCTGAATAAGCATTATGTTAGGGATTTTAGTAAGTAGTGTTCAAATGTTGAAGCATTACTAAATACTGACCTGTTTCAGCTACTTAAGCTTCAAATGCTGGGTTTTGAAAGCGCAATACAGGCCCTACTACAAGCATAACATAAATGAACCTTGATCTTGGCGCTGCTGGTAGTAGTAGAGTCCGTTATTGATCACCCAGCGGTGAGGCGAAATTGCGAGATCATTTAATTCGAGTGGACTCTTGTTCGTTTGCAAAATGAAGTATAGTAAATAACATTATAACACAATTACTATTCCTTGCATCATTGACGCTCACTTTTTTCAAGACAATTGAAAATTATGGCTTGCTTTCATAGCAGACTAGTGACGCAGGTATTCCGAGAATAGTCTAATGATTTATGCCCCGTAAATTCATATTTCTAAGTCATAGGAATTTATATTCAGCCAAAAGTCATTCTACTCGTGTCTGTGTATAGTACATATCTTTAAGCTAGTAGTAACGACCGCAATATATCAGACACGATGCGTATTCGTTCTCAGAGACAATTTGTAACGTGATATGGTGCCGATAACAATGGATATACTGGCCACACCAGCTGTAATATAGATATGATAGAACAATTGAACACCTTTGCGAATCTGCACGTAATAACATAGGCCATTGCTCGTTAGACAACGTAACTCGTGCAGCTACACCTCCTACTTGAAATACTACTAGGTCGCTGGATCAATTGTAAGTATCGATGTTTCCGTATACACGTAGACCATCGTCTACCTCTCATTTCTCCACGAGTACACAGCGGGATGCAACTATGAATACTAAATTCTGAACGTTGCTGAGTTTCGCATAAAAGAAGTATGTTCTGACGACGTTGCTATACAACCAAGAAGTTTACGATAAAGACAACCCTCCTTCTAGTGTTCTGAAACTTTCTATAAACTTTTATCGGATTCTCTTAAATTAGAATAAAAAATTCTTTCACTTCTCTGCCAAGACAATTTCCACGTCGCACGGAGTTACGTGGGTATCAAACCAATGCGTTTCCTAACCCGTGTACTGTAAGTTCAGTGGCAGGAATCCATTATCAACGACAAGAAACAACCACAGTCTGGAAGTTCTGAAGAAACCTAATGGCTGAAGGAATGGAGACAGCCTTGATCCAAAGCTTTAGAGGGTCACTGACCGTTATGTACACAGCTAAAGGTTTAAGGTTACTGCAAACACCCCTCTTCAGTTCCAAACTGAGCGACCAGTGGGACTAACGATGCTTTCTCTTTGCCTCACGTTCGCAAACGTATCCAGCTACTTTCGTAACTCGATTCGATATCCCTTTTATCTCTTCCCTGACAGTACGACGAGCGAAGCTATTTTTTCAGTTATAATTTTGTCCAATATCGTCAGCTCATCGAGAAAATTAGGACGAGTACGAATCGCTCTGAACTACCTCCAGGGGATCGTGCACGTACATAGACGAACATGCACAAACAAGGAACGAGTTTCATTAAAATTGTTAAAGAAAAATGTTTTCTGTCGAAGAAGGATTATCCTTAATACAGCTGGAGCATATAAGTTACTTTATTAAAATTCCCTTTCGGTTAGGTAAACTCGTCGACGCAAAATCGAAATTTGCATGGTAAAGCCTTCCTGAAAAACTCCACCCAACATGTACAGTTTCACGACTGGCGTAACATCAACCCATTGCGGATAAGAATTAAACAGAAATTTTTTGTCCACTGCCTTTGACGCGCGGCTCTCTGACAAAAAGCTGACAAATTACAGGATTACGAACGGCAAAGCTGCCAGCAGAGTTTCATTGAATGGAAAATCTGTCGTTTCGCCAGTGTGCTTTAGAACACGGTAATTCTTCTATTTGAGGCATTCCAATTTCACTTACTCAATTCACAATTTCACGAATCCCAACGCGAGACAGCTTGCACCGACGTAAGCCTCAGATAACACTTTGCTTTACCTAATTCCCAGGTCTCGGCGGGGTTGTTATCAGTTTCTTAAACGACATAAATATTCATGCGCGCGACGGAATTGTTTACCACGAGATTTACATATAGGGATATTTCCAATAGGAATGGGAAGTCGATGCGCCCTGAGACAATGCGCGCAGATGGCACATTAATATTTACAATCTTGTCGACACTTCCGCCATTCAACAACGAAAAGAATTTTTTAAAAAATTTCTTCATGTTAATTTTATTCCCATCCCCTGGAGCTTCTATTCTTGACTCAGAGAATGAACCACTAAAATGAGACATTCGCGTGAAAAGTGTTAATATTATTCGAAGAAAATCCACGACCACAAGTTCCCGCGGAACCTCGGGAAAGGATCACGAAATCCGCGCGTTTCACGAACAAATCTTCAGTGGCTGATATTTTGATTCGCGGCCAAGCGAGCCTCCTATTGTACATGAATGATGGCTCGTGCAATGTGGAGAGGGAAAGAGGAAAAATAATACGAAGTCTGCTAATTAGTGCCCAGTGTGCACGGGAAAAATTGGTGGTCCGTAAATTTAAATTAAGCCAGACTTACGCCACCACGATGCACAGCCACGTTATTTCCTCGGTGTCTGGGGCAGCGGTTAATTTACAGGCAATCCAACGGACCAGCGACCAGTCCAGCTAGCGGAAACATTTTTCCGCAATTACACCTGTAACAGAGCGCGAGAAATCGTTTTCTTCTGGGAAACGAACAGAAGATGACTATTCCGTGTATTTTTCTCGATCGGCCGCGGACTCGATTTGCCATACAATAATACATTGAATGGAGGGAATGGAAAGCTCAGTCCTACGGTCGTCGAGCCTACGATCGATCAGGATGCTGACCTTCAAGTTCTCGGGGGCGATAGCTGACCGTAGATTGATCGCTAATGAAAACTTTCCTCAAAAAAAATAGAAGCAGAAGTCTGCCTACTATACACGAAGATTCCATTTCTACTTCTTTTCTATGACCGCAAGTATTCTCAGCATTAATGAATACTTTAATCGTAGCGAACTACAGGTTCTTGTACGACAGAAAATTTCCCTCGATAGAACGCAATCATCGAATAATATCCAACAATATGAAGACATTGTGCTCTGGATATGTTGGGTCCTATTTTCTTGATAAAAGTTCAAGGAAAGCTTTTACCTCGACCGTCTTTGAACGGTTTTATTGGTATTGTTTGATAAAGACGTAGAAATACGAAGGACATCGGAGAGAGATTATTCTGTGTATTTTGCGTCTGATTGCTTTCAGGGAGCAATATTAGTAAGCTATATACGTACTGATGGTAAAAACGATCGTTAGAGCCTGAAAACAAAACCCTGGATAACGATTACAAGGTGGAGAACGTCTCTTCTTCGTATCATCTCCTCTTTAATGCCTGCTACAGTCACGTTCTCGTTCTTATTGACTATATGTATGTTCGAGAATGGGATACCAGAGAGAACGGTTCGACCCACCTTTTGTATTGCGGAACAAATATTTTCACAGTTTTCGTGGCGCACATCGGTATTTCACCAATGGGAAAATGCATATATAATGTCAACTGGATATCCTGCCGTAAAGCAACGTTCCTACAACGCGATACCCTCTGGAATTCGTAAGTGGATCAATTGTGAAATACGCGTAATAAATCAAATATCCCAGCAATAATGATTAAGGTATATCTACTTATTTCTACTGAAGCGATCAAAGTGAGGGGTTTTCAGAGAGCTACAAAATCCAGGGAAATAATTCATAATCATTGCTACTTTGATTACCTCGATGGCTATATGGTTAAATCGAAAAAAAAACTCAAATTCCTTCTTCCAAAGATAACTAAAGAGCTCAATGCATTATACAATTCACTGGTTAACATTTCCTCGATAAAGTAAAAAGAGAAGCAGTAGTTTTGCAACCGAGTTGGAGTATCTTCGGAAACAACTCCGAATTCTTAAATAAAAATTCCAAATAGTAGATATCTGCGCCAGAAAGGAAAGTGCAGGTAATCTGCGAAGTCAGCGGGATCTGTTCCACCATGGATCGGAAGAGTATGATAGAAATAGGTCGATGGAATGTCATTTACTCCCGAAGGAATATCGAGTGTGTCGGCCTCAAGATAAGACGCTCATTACAGGAGTTCACAAGGTAGTCACCTTCCTTTTAGCATTCACGACATTTCAAGATCAGTTGACTCATCCTTGACATTTAATTCCATCAGAAAATCCAGAAGTCTCATTTTTGTTTATAGTAGAGGGAACCAGGTTTGAACAGGTGTTATTATTTCCTTGTCACGTGCTGGGTAAGATAGAGCCCTCAGGGAAAGTGAAAAATTCTCTGGTAAAAGATGAGGAAGAAAATAACAGAGAAATTACGGAAAATTATTTATGAATTGTTCGGAAAGCGAGACTGAAAACAAAGAGTCTTTGATATAGCAACACCGACGATACACTCTTCTGTGTTATTCCTATGCATTTAGGAGCGAGATACATAGCTTGAAATGACGCTGAAGAGGATTCATTGTTATTTAAAATCAATCAAAAACTCGCCTGCAGATATTTTCAAAGCCAGGTATTTTATCGCAGCCTGCGAGACGCTTAGGGCAACCCCTTAACTTGGTTTCCGAGGCTCCTAAAGCAGACTAACGTATCTCAAAAGAAAAAGAAAGCGCAGAAAAGAATCGATGAATAAAAAGAAATCTTTATGACAACGGAAGATAAAGAAACCGAGATCAAAAAGCGTACTTCGTTTCCGATTCAATGTCTTTCGAAAAGTATACTTCCTACCGGAGGAAACAATAGAAGAAAATAAAAAAAGACTCAGGCAGAAGCTGATGTAGCATAAAAAAAGAAGTTAGTTTACTCCCGATCAGAGAAATGACATTTATTATTCGGGCCACCAAGTAATTTATAAGGAAAACGATGGAGCGGCATCTCATCAAATACCATCGAATCGATTCCTTCAAGAAGTTCATTAATACAGTTCGTAAATTGATTGCACGTTCGTGTTGGCCGGAATGAAATTTCAGGGCTCATTTTCATGAGCGACTACCCCATCGGAGCGACTGATCGTTTCGATTGAAACCGAAATTCGATTTCGCCGAGAACGAAAGTTGTTTAGCGACGCAATGAAAGATTTCCATTCTTCTGTGTCATTCTTCTCACACTCGGTTCCATTAGCTGCAATATGTATGGAAATTCGAGTCTAAAGAAGCTCGAATGGACCTCTAGCTGATCTAAGAGAAAGCGTTTCGGATTAAAGCCAACGGTATTGGGAATCGCGGGATTTCGATCGGCTCTCCATCGACACGAAAAATCGTTCAGCCGATCCGAGAATTCTACACTCGTGTCTCCGATAAAAGGAGGGCAAGACTAAAAGGGTGCGCGGCTCCTTTAAGCCAATCCCACGAGTTCATTCAACGCAAGAGGGGGGGTCAACGTGATCGTAGGTCTGATCGCGTTGAAATTGGTCATTTCTGTTTTCTCTTTGCTACCAGTGCGCGCCTTTCCAAGAAAATTTATTACGTGCCGGCTTTTCAGTCCAAATAACGCGAGAACGAACGCGCTCGAGCTCGATGGGAAAAAATTTACGACGATCGTCAGGTTTTCCAGTGCCTTCAGCGTATCACCAGTGCGTTTGCCAGCGAAGGACTTCGTTCTGAGGTGTAGATGACGACCCAAAGAGAAGAACAGGATCAGGGAACTTGAAACGACGAGGAGAGAAGTTAAGCAATTGCAATAATTCGTTTCCAGGAGCTTTGCTTAAAATTTAAACGGAATCGCCCACGACGAAGAGAAGCATTGAAATGTCACGCAGCAGCCGAGACTCAGCTTCTTTGTACGACGTAACGAATGTTGGGAAGGAGCAACTATATGCGACGACAGTTTTAATTAATTTCATTATGACGAATGGCACGGCCGCGACACGTCGCGGAAGAGTTTCCGCCGCCCTCGTCACCTTCTTAACATAACAATCCCAAGAGGACAAAGCTCCTCGCTTCAATGCCCGTTGTTCTGGATCGTCGGGCGCATAGGCAATCGGGGGCTGTCTCGTGAAAGTGTCTCGCAAATGAAATTAAGGGAAGCAGTGTCGTAGAAAAATGAAACTCTCTGGCAACTGTTCGAGCGCGATTTCCTACGAGGAAGAAAAAGACGGAGGGACGACTTTATAAATTGACTACATAAATTGGAAAGCGAGTAATTCAATGGTGTCTCTGGTCCCCTCTTTTCGATGGAAAGAGAAAGGGGTGGATCCCTCCTCTTGTTTCCATCAGAAGCTTTAAAACCCATTTTAGATTCTGCAACCGCAACGATTAAATGGAATCCAATTAACACGAGGGATTGAAACAGCAGGAAGCAAAAGTTCGCATATATAAAAATAACTTCACCGTGTGTGCTCGCTGCGCATTTGTTTCGTCTCGGAGATAGCGGTAGAAATGTTCCGTCTTCGTGCGACTTTCAAATTTTATTAACATTGATCGACCCAATGGTAGTGCGCTTAGCGCGATGTTTCAACGCCCACTAGACACTAAATGCCATTTTAATTGACATAAAACGTGCAAAAACTGAGAACTCAGGCAGATGCTATTTGCTGCTAACTGTCGGACTTTCGTTTGTCCGTAATCATACCGTGAAATTAATGATTGCATCGTGGAATCGACGAATTTTGTGTCAGGCATTAATCCTCGCAGTGTTCCAAGCTGTTTTAATTACGTGTCTCATCAAAGCGACATGTTTCGTATTTCCCCTTATTTTAAATAAAAAAGGGAATTTTAAAATGTTGCAAATTTGTACGTAACTCCATCGCGTCGAGCCCGATATATTCACCGACACCTCACACTTTAGTCGACGTCGTGCATCGATTTTTTAACAACTTTAAATTGCAACCACGCGTCAGGGACAAAATTGATCTCGCTAAAAGCGCGCTTTATTAACTGGTTCATTATCGGAAATTATCAGACCTTGTGAAATTACAAAAGGGAGCGCTTTTTCCCTTTTTTTCGTATTTCTCCTGAGCCCTCGGTACTGTAACAGTTCAGTTCGCGATATTGGCGTCGAAAATTGCACATACCGGCGTTTTTACCATTTATCGTATCGATGAAACCTGCCACCTTAATTCAGAAACGATGAACTGTCAGCTCGTGAAATTATTGAATGAACTGTACGGACGTATTTGCGATTAATTGGATACAGAGGTAGGCTTGCAGAATTATAATCCCTAGCCTTGCTACATGTCTGCTTCAATTATCAAATCACGAAACCATTAACAAAAGATAACGATTTAATCGTATATTCGCGTTCGAAACAAGTGAACTATGCACATCGAATTGCTCAGACGTAGCTTTAACGCACTGTGAACTCATTCGATCGAAGGAGACCTGTGGTTTCGTGGAATCCAATCACAATAGCAGAATCGACAATGGACTATTGTTAGTGGCTGCACCAAGTTCGAATTAAGTTCAAATTGAGAATGGTACAAGTGGCCGTATTCAGCATCTTAATCGAGGTGAATCTTTCATCATAGCTGGAAATTTTGTTCTCCGTCAACGATCAATTTAAATTCAAACGTTAAATCTCGAGGTTTATGCTCGTTTTATATCCTGCAATAATATTCAAAGCTTCTATGTCTCTGCACAATATTTACAGACTTCTGCAGACCAAAACAAATGTAGATATCGCAGACTGCAGATCGATTGATAGTGAGGAAAATAATGATCGTAGAAATTTAATATCAAACCTTTTTTCCTCTTCTATCCTCTACGTTCAAGGTTGAAGTTCACGTTATACGGCTGAAAAATCCTGGGCTCGCAACATGCGCTAATCCACCCCATTGAATTTGCATTTACCAGTAAAATGAAGCACGATTCAAAGAAATTCATTGTATACGAATTTAAAAATCTTCAATTTCCCTAAGTATAAACTAATTCTACGTATCGTGCATCGTACATAGAAAATTGAATCACCGCTTAGTAATACAAGGGATTTATCCCAGTGGGAATGGCGAAATGTGCAAACGAGGGAATTTTCTTGAAAAGGCATCGCAGAAAGTTTTATCTGAGAAATCCTTTATTACTATGCGTCTCGATGCTCGAGAAATGATAATTTAAAAAATATAAATTCTAGACAGGGACGAGTTTGGGAAATGCCTGTCGAAGGTCAGCTCTCTTGAAGGTCATGTATATTGCAAAACGAGGCGGAGTAAATCGATGTCTAATAAATTTAATGAAAATGGATTACGAACCGCAGGAAATGCATATTTATAGAGTATACTGTGGCAAAAGAATTTAAATATTCAACGATTTCGCGAATTTGCCCGGTTCGCCACGTGTCTGCGCCACGCGCTTCTTATTGCAACCTTCCATGATAGCAATCGCACTGTTGTCGGTAAATATGGTACGTTTATGCAACATCACGAGGACAAACATCTTCTCGTCTCCTTGGGCATTTCATGGACGACGTATAAAATGCATTATAAACGTGTACAAGTTCCGCGACTAAGAACGTTATTTAAACACAAGGAATCTTTATTAGAAAAATCACTAAAAATTTTCCAAGTACACTAAAGCTGTTGAATATGTATTACACACGTAGCTACTGTGTAGTGTAGATGTTTACAGAGCTAAGCAGTTCAGAAATTTTAATTAATACAGAATGAGTATTCCTTAATTACTAAATCCACACTCCCGATTACAAAATTGGATGGCGAAGGGAACGTTATAAGGAGTTTCCTTTGGTCAAGGAAGTGGCCCACTTCCTAGGATTAGGGGAATATAGAGATCGTAATCATAAAAAAATATCGTAAAAGTTGAATAGTTTATGAAAACTGCGATTATAAAATACGTATTATACTTAATTTAAGGGTAGTTTCTTCCAAAGTTGTACTAGTTAACTTAAGCTAAGAGGAAATACATGTTCGTTACACGCAGCGTCTAAAATTTTATTACACGTTTCTCTTAAAAAAAAGTGACAATTTTTTACGTATGTAAATCTATAGCATGTGTATGTAAATGAAAAACACGTGAGCACGAAAAGAAAAAAGTATACCAGCGAGATTTACCAAAAAAGGAAGTAGAATGTCCCTTTGCTTAGTCAGACCACAGCCATTCTGCGCGAATAGCAGAAACGCAAAAATATTGTGGTAATAAGAATTTTTTAGTATCACTGTTATGACGATGCTATGATGCTGAATTTTATAAACTTTTGAACCAGATGCGACGAAAGTGTGGACGATATAGCCGCCGTTACACCAAAATAATCATTTTTAGAACTTTAGCTCTATACACCTAGCGAAACTTTCATATTTCTGTTTCATTCAAATATAATGATAAGAATGCTAAAGACGTAACATGGTGTCTATTTTTGTCGAAAGTTCAAACAAATACCAGTGAAAATGTAAGGGATACACCTTGAAATTTCAGGAACAACTTAATTCATTCTAGATACATAAGATGTTAACGATCGCTCTGAGATTAGTTACTTCCTCTTCCATATATAGACAAGTTCACGGTAATTTCCATTTATATTTTACAGAAGCCCATCGATCTGGCTAGTCAAACTGTACTTTTGAAACAGGAAAATCACCTAGCAGGTCGCTTAAACATAGCCCTGTGATTGCAGTACCAACTTTTAATAACATTTGCTTCCGTCGAAACTTCGGTACCTATATCATATTTATATCGAAGCCTGATAAACTCGATTACCTGAAGCATTCGTGTCACCCATTCAGAGTTGCTCAGTTGCAATACCTCATTACGTTATCGATAGACAAACAATTATATTAAAAAGTCCAACGGTCGTGTTATTGTTCCCATACGTGCTTCCTTCAGCGTCCCAAATTACTTCTCCCAGATCACTTCTAGTACAAAACACGAGATGAGACCGGTACTCGAGCATTTCGCGTGCTCCGCGAAAAACTCAACGCGACGACATCCCTCGGGGGAATTCAACGCAGATGAAAAATTCATACAATACCAAAAAAAGTTCTTCTGCAGCGAGGTACGCCCCTAAGCATTCCAAAACTCTGTTTTGTTCGCGGAATTTTCTTCCATCAGAAGCAGCTTCTACCACGAGGAACCCCCAAGTGGAAAGATCGCGTGTCAACCGAGGAACGAGGGAACGAAAGTAAATCAATTAACCTGCAACCGGTGCGATCCTACTGTACAGACCGTGCAGATGTGCCGCGATAACAGTGCGAGCAAAACCCACGAAGTAGTCGGCAAAAACTCAGCCAGTGACTCAATAAATGGTCTCGGTGTGCTAGATCGCTAAGTGGAGAGTAATCGTGTCGCTGGTGAGTAGAAAAAGGGCAAAAAATTTTCGTGGAATTTTCTTCCAAAGAAGTTGACCCGCAGTATTAAAGAATATAGCAACGTTTCACATGGAAACTTCCAGAAAAAATGATCAGACGGTAGTATCTACGAGTCGAGGCTCGAAAGCTTCAGGAGATGCGGAGAGGATGAGGAACGATTGAAAAGATACCCCCGCAATCGGCCTTGAATCACGCTCAAGGTCGAATGGAACCACAATCACAGGCGTATCGGTGAGGACGAGCGTCTCCCTTGTGCGCGCCACGCTATTTTGTCGGCAAGAACGACGGGGGCGCGTTCAGTCTGCTCTCAGCCGCGACCGCGACTACTTGCGTCGTGACCGTGGGTCTGTCGAGAAAACAATCCATACCACTACCGACCGACAAACTGCTTCAATCGTAGACTCGCTTACTTTCACCGATCTCGAGTCGGAGAAACCCTCCTGCACAACTGATCTAGTCTCTATCAACTCACGACCGAGCACCGCGCTTACATATGATACCGACAAAAAAGCGGGAAACTTCGCGATCCTACTCCTTGGTGGACATGAACATGACACCACCGTTTTTGCGTACCGAGGTAAGTCGATCCAAAATGTTTTCTGCGTGGCTCGTGCATGCTGTTACCTGGTTCGAGAAACTTTGTTTCATAATATGCTCCTGTCTGCCCTCGAAATAATCGCGTTCATGATCAAGGAGCTCGAGTTTTTGCTACATTTTTTGTAGCCCACTTCTGTGGATTCCTGTCAGCGTTTCTTTTTTTAAACCATTTTTTTATATACGAAGATTGGAGAGGTACAGAAATGGCTTCGAAAGGGGGTGGAAATGTTCTTATGTTGTATGTTATATGAAGAGTGGGTGAAATGAACCGAGAGATTGATTATGGTAGTAAGTTTGCAATGCATAGTGTTAATTTTTCGCGAGGATGTTATTGACAGAAAGGGAACGGAAACAGAAGGGGGTAAATAATTGAGGCGGACTAGAGGAGCAACCCTTAGTTACTCGAGACTTCGAATGCGATTAAGTCGCCCCTTTTTGGCGATTCATGGAAAGGCTGGGGGACAAACTCGACGCTCAAACAAGTACATGAAAGGGACTAAATGTCTACTGTATAATTATGCGCCATGTAAGGAGTGCCTCTTTTTAAAGACGTTTGTAAACACAGGGACTGTTTGGGCGTTGACCCTGTTCTTGGTACGCTGGCGAAAGCCTTGTTACAATTGTGTTCATTTTCATCGGTGCAGGGTTTCATCGTAACTCAGAATTTAGTATAAAGTCTTTTCTATGACAGGAAGACACTTTTTGGCACAAAGTGGGTCAAGAAGGTAAATATTTCACAACTTTTGGAGCGTCCAATTCAGTAGAGTAACTCTCAAAAAATTTCTTAGCTCGCGAAAATAATTAACTTAACATTTTTCCATCGCACAGATATTGAAGACTCGAGCTCCTACTTTGACGCAAAAGGATAGGAACCTGAATTAAATATAGATGGAATTTTTAATAAAATCGACGCGTTTATATATATGGATTTAAATGATGAATCTTTAAGCAAGAAAAATTCTTCTTCCTAGATAGAATCCATACATTCTTTGCACTATCCGCGAAGGTAATACGAACAACAAAATACTGCATACTTTGAACCAAATATTCTATTTCATTAGGCAAATTGCTTTGAAAGTGATTGGACTGTTTAAATACATACTTTTTATCGATACTGCCCAATACCTATTGCAATTACCTTGCAAATTTCAAAATAAATTACGAATACGAGAGAGAACGAAATTTTCGAAATCGTATTCATCTTTTCGCGTGCTTGTTTTGTGAAATAGAGATTTTTTAACAAAAACGAAATGAGGAACAGCGAATTTTGGACCACTACCTTCAGTACAAATATAAAATTGTAAAACGTATGCGCGTAAGCCGTGATAAACTTCACTCAAAAAATGTCCCTTAAGACTCTGTGCATTTTCATAATAACCTGCTTAATATCCATTTCTGCCCTCTGAACCGTATTCGGAAAGTATCTTCCTGGAATATTCATTCTGCCGACCCTCTACTTTCAAACAAACGACAGCCGCGAGGCTAATTCGACAGAAACTCAACCATACGAATTCTATCAAAGTTTCGAGTAATTTTGAGACGAGCGTCGCATCCAATTTTAAAAGTTTTTGTCCTCGAACGCCTACAGTTCTCATTCAAACAGTTTCGACCTTTTCTCTGAGCAGCACTTGGCGTCACAATTACAAGCGTACTTCTGAGAGTTAATCCTTGATTCAATCACTTACGATGAGAATAGTTACTGGGATTTCAAAAATTTGGGAATATTTTGAAATACAGTTATTTAAACCCATGGCATTGTCTGTTACTTTGATAACCATTCAGAAGCATTTGCTGTGCAAAATCTTCGTCAAGCGTAGTGCAACTTCGTGTCTGAATGCCACGAATTTTCACCTGCTTGTTACGAAAATACACAGTTCCTAACGCGTTAAATAAGGGGGCGTGTGTATTTTGAAGAGAAAAGAACCGTCTGCTGAGGGATTCAGCCCGTGAACTCGTGTAAATCTAAATGATATGCGGTTGCCTTTGCTTCGCGCCCACCAAGCACACTGGCTGACACGTAAAACACCGTAACTACTGCGGCGGCACCATTTCGGCAGCGTTTTATTGCATCTGGCTTCTGCATCTGCCTAGCCAGATAAAATAAGTGTACTATGGTCTATTTTTGTTTGCATTATATCGATCGTAGAACCTAAAGTCGTACGGCGTCAGTCACGTATCGCTTTTATAGATAGTAAATGCAATTGCAAACATGGCTGCCCACATGTTTTAGAAATTACCTCGTTTTCAAATTATCAGCGATAAATTTCGGACGATCCTGTCGATCCGTGAAACGTGTCGAAATTTGAACGAAATTAAATAGCCCAGGAGTGGAATTTCATTTCGTTTCATTAATTGAATCGCACGATTTCGATGTGACCAAAGATTCATATAGGAACATGATCCTTCATTTCTTCTGGAATTGTACATTCTAATAAGCAAAAATAAAGGCAATACCGTTGTAAATGAATTATTCTGGGAATCGCTGCGTCTGCTTTATCATACAACGTGAATTATGCCAGTGCGGTCGGATTTGCGAATTTGCAGTAGTTGAATAATCAAATTAATTACCGTCATTAATACTTGCATTCCCCGTGTTAAAGGGAGGATCTCCCTCGGGGCACGTAATCTTGCACACGCGTTGCGGATTTAAGGCACATTTTCCACCTAATTAATACTTAATAGGTACTCCTTATAAACTCGAGATGTACAAGCTGAAACCCTTTGTTCCATCTATGTCATTGTCGATATATTACAGAACCTGACGATTTAAGGTCCTTCTTTGAGGAATACGTTCTCTCTCATTTTTCGAATAATGTAATGATAATAACACAGCTTTCATTTTTTATTACTAATTAGAAGAATATAAGGTAACATAATTTATGCAAGAATCTCTAATTACAAAAGGAAACAGTATAAGTCAAATTTTTTCACTGCTTTATTGCCTTCTGCTAGAAGCATACATTTGTTATTAAATTAAATTACAAAACAATTCTAATTACAAAAGGAAGACACTGTGGCGCCTTAACCCGATTCGTATCACCGAAACACCTCAGTATTCACCACAAGGACGAAACGTGATATTCATCCTAACGCGATATCAGCTCCGCGAAATCTACCGCAGTAATTATTTTCGAATAAGGAGAATACAAAGGATTTTACTCACGATTCCCTTAAACGCGAAGGGATACTTCAAAGGATAACCATTTGTCTTTAACACACCTCTACGTTCTAATATTATCGAATCTGCTCTTCTAAAATCGTCATTATATTCTAATATCGTAGTGCTATCGTTATTGCTCGCGTAATGGTTTACTAAATGTCCTTCATTGGAAGTTGCACGCTGACTGGAATTCGGGTTAATCTTGTGGCAGGTTAATCCACGTTGCGTACCCAGTCGCAACTTTGCATTATCTACTGCAGCCAAATGTTAAAGAACTTATGTATATCGTGGTGTGTACCCGAAGTAGCGCGTTCCCGGACCGAAATTCCAGGATCCCAGAGAACATTATTATGCAAACTTCGTGGAATAAGGATCGGGGCTCGAGTTCCCGCTGATACGATTACATTGTCCGTTTAGTCTGGATGTTACTAGCATAGTTGTTTGTCAACACGTTACGTGAGATCCTACCTTTCTTAGTCTCCTTTACCCTTGTTTGTTTTTAGTTAAACTTGATAAAGTTTCAAAGATTGCTTTTCTCACCTTCGATGACCTTGTAGGTGAGATCATTAAATTAATCACTCAAAAAGTTGCGATAGAAAATGTAATTTTACATTAAGTAAAAGGATATTGATCAGAATTGCGTTCCAGATATTTGGTGACAAGTAAATTTTTAATTTTGAAGAGAATATTCTTTACGTCAAATGTCTTATGGAAAATTCGACCTGCATTCGGCGTAGTTTTCCATTCGAAAATCGATAGGAATAAATAAATGGAGTCGGTGCAGCGATAGGTATCTTTTATTCTTCCAGAAAGATTAAAACTTCTGACGTAAAATTAAATGAACGCGTTCCAGTGATTCTGTAGGGGAACTTTGGCATTCGATCTCGATGGCTTTCGATTTAAAAAAGGGAATGACATTTAGACATTTAGCAAATGAAACGCTTGAAGCTACGGTTGATTGCCTAAATCATTTCAACTAACATATCCCAAATTTGTGATATGACTACAGAAATCGGGGAAAGTATTCTTCCTAAAAAATATATGGAAAATTAATATTGAAATAAAAACGTTGGAAGCATATGACGGTTAAAGACAAGCAAGAGCTCTTCTGATAAAAATATTCAATTCTCGTTCTGTCGTCTTCTCTGCGCTCCTTCTGGTCTTTCCACTTGCGCTCTACCTCGTGGGGACGATTTCGAGAAATGGAGACGAATAGAAACACTATTTTCTTCAATTTTCAGGAAATTCATCCGTAAAAAGGAACATCGACATTCTCCATTATCCTTTATCGTCCAACTTTTAAATGAAATTGATCGCTGCATCAGAATTCCAAGTTGATCGCCTGCAAAACGATCGCGAAGGAGTCCCAACTGAAAATCCTCATTTCCACCAGGCCATACGAATAAATTTCCTATCTGACAGAAGGAGTCCTTCTGACACGCTTCCTGGACAAATATCCTTACCGTCTGAGTTCCATTTCTCGAGCAATTTCCTTCAACCATATGACCAAGTATATCCTTGATATTATCACATAACTAATCCATTACTAACGAACATTTTCTCCCCTATTCGCTCTCGCTACTCGCAAAAATTAGTCGTGGTGGTGGAAAAGAGCTCGTTCGACCGCCATATTTCTCTCGTCGAACATTCGTCTCTATTCGAATGGCAAATTAGTGGTATTCGCGATAACGGAGGTCATCGATCTTCTCTAAGTGGTCGCTTTTTGGATTTCGCTCTAAACGAAGCGTTCAAGTTTTTAAATGGCGACCCATGCATTTGTCAAGATGGCTACTCACCCTCGTTTAAATAAAACGCTCTCCTCTTCAACTTGAAATTCCACCAACGAACTAGAGGGATTTGTCTTTAAAACGATTTTGCTGCAATTGAAATGAAGAAAAATCGTTGCGTGGATACTCGTTCTAGAAGTTGCCCTGTTTCCCAAAATTGGCCTCCATTCCGAGCTGTTGAACTCATCGCACCGTTTCCCTCGTCAAGCCGCTTCGGATGGATACAAATGGACTTCGGGGAAAATGATAGAAGGAATTGTCTGTCGAGGAACGACGAGAAGCTACAAGAGGGGCTCAGCCTCCTGCAAGTTAATCGAATCTCTCTCGTAAGACAAATATATAGGAGGGTTCTCAAAAGTTGGCTCGTATCACAAAAATACAGGAAATCCTCCATCACTCGTTTGAATCATAATGGAGAAACAATAGTCTCCTAGATTTTCAATTAAATTTTTCCGATTCCAAGATACTCATCGAATGTGAAAAAACTGATTTTTTGGCAATGAAAGAAACTAATTTTTGATCCGTCGCCCGTGGTCAGATTAAGTCTATTCCATTTGAAATTGGAACCTTCCCCGAGCATAAATCGATTGTCGTCCCGTCAATGTTCTCGTTCAATTAAATTCCTATTCCAATTTTGAAATGAACTGAGAATGACAAAACGTATAAAAAGAATTCTGTATGGTACTGTTATTGGAAAGTGTTGAAACTGAAGAAATGAACAATGTGATATTTTTGCTCACTTTTTGTCATACAGTAATTTAATACTACAGTTTATAATATTAATCTAATAACGCTTCTACTAACACTTAATTGAAAAATTAAAAAAGCTAAGCTACAGGGGTGGAAAGTTTTCCTCGACTACAATCATCACCGCTTCCGTGAAAATAATAAAGAGCAAAAGACAAGTTCGTCGCGTAAGCAAGTCACTACAGTAAAGTGTCCTTCACACGTTGTCAAGTGTGTCTCTACACGCAAGCAACATAAACGCGCATTGGACGTGATGATACATTGATTTATCGCTAAAACCTACATTCCTTCATGACAAGTCGACGAGTAGACGTTGTCGACATTTATTTCATCCACGTCATCTATCTTCGATCCGTTTTACTAATTTCGATCGGATAGCTTTATCGACGAAAATATTATAAAACTTAAAACTTCATCGACACAGACCAATTTACTCCCACCCTCGTCGTGTCCATGAAACTCGACAACATTCCCTAATACTTCCCCTGCTATTTACTTATTAATACAATTCTTCCTTGAACAACGTTTACCCAAAGTGACGCTGTATATCATCCTTCAGGCAACAGCTTGTTCCGAGAACTTTTGATTTAAGGTCTCGACGAACTTTCTCTCAAGGTAGCTCGCGCACCTTCGCAGATGCATCAGTTAGACCTTGATGCAACCGTTTCATAATATGTATACACTTCCACGAATCGTTAACTTAATCGTTCCAATTCCTTGCGACAGTCGTTGAATTTTATGCTTGACTTGTATAACGATTGGAAAATTGCACGAAAATTGCGCCATTAGGCGCTATGATATCTGATGAAGCGAGCAATTCCCTAACGATTCTGTGAACTGAATCAACCTGGTCTGATAGAACCAAAACAAAGCGAAAAATGAGACTTGATGTCCTGCATAATATCCTCCTCGTTTATAGGCCACGGAGGCATTAACGTTGTCTCGAGTTGAGTTTCTTGGACTTCATTCAAAACGAGCCATTCACAATTCAGTTTACTACTCCAATGACGACTGCCCTTGGGCGCTACTATGCACAGTTATTTTTATAGGTTATTCAAGCTTCGTTTGCTAATGCTAAAAGTAGATATACGCTAATTAAGTTCTTAAGAAAGAAATCTTAAAGCTACATATTCTTTTGCCAGAAATTCGATAATTCAGAATCTGATAAAAGAGTTGTAAAAAATCATACATGGGTCATAGGACTGTGGACGCATTAACCAGAACACTTTCCTGCATTTAAATACCTCTAAACACAGTACCAAAAAAATTCAATCAGTCCTAGTGACTTATCGCGTGTTGGTACTGGCAAATGAATCGCGACTCTACCGAATCATTTATATCAAGGATGTTGTAAGAGGTACTATTTCTCTACCATCCCGGAAAACTCGTGCAAACACGCGAATGGACGGTTACGCAACAGGCGCCACGCAATTTCCGTTCGATTTACCTAAAACATCGTTCCCCCTTGGAGTTCATGCACGGACATTAATTGTGACCGACCGCGATTGTCCTCTACAAAGCTTAATGGCGGCTGCGCTGAGTTATTAAAAATCCGATGGCTGCGATGGAATGCAATTTCCCGGGAAAAAAAATGTCCGCTTGGTCGCGAGCGTGTCTTCTATTCACCAGTGAACGATCACCCAATGGCAAGGATCGCGACAGGCGATGGAACGCGACAGGCGGGAAAAAAACGCGCCACGTCTCGGAAACGCTTCCATGTTTGCTCAGGAAATTCGTTCCCGCGTGAAATTCCACGTATTTGCCGACGAATTTGCAGAGAGTTTAGAAAAACCTTTTCGCTACTGTAACTTCGCACACGCTGGCCCTTGAAATTATTTTAGCACCCTGGGAGCGCTCATTTCACGAGTTTTGTACTGTGTTCTGTAAACATGTGAGCTGCCATGGGCGTAAGATGGATCCTTGCAGGAAAATGGGATTCCAAAATGCAAAATTTGTGAAACTGCATTAAAGTCATGCTTTCTCGCTGAGTAATTAGGAGAGAGTTCTTGCTAATTGCCGACAGAATCAAAGGGACAGCTAATAGAGACCGATGATGATCTATCTAGGTAATTTATATGGAATACAGTCCATTACATACCTGACCTGTCCTGTACCTAACAGGATAGTGGTTCTAAGTATAGAATAGTGGTCTATTCTATAGCTTCTCTAAGCTGAGCGTTCGTTGAAGACTGCGTTTCGTGTCCATGGACACTTTGCATGCTCGTCAAGTAGACATATTCTCTAAAAGAAACGAAGTACATTGGTTAGACTTCCGAAACTTCGCCGAAATATATCGTTAATGGGTGCTGGTTGCTTTTCGTGTCTGTCGTTTAACTGGGACGAAGGACTTATGGGTAATTTCACGACTCTTTGATAAGCATAAAAACAAAGATATTGTGCACAGTTACAATGACGGAAGAACACGAGAAGCATTAACTATCAGAAATTCGACGCTTTTTGACAGAAGGTTATAGAAAGTAATGATTGAATTCGTTTTTATTCTGCACGCAGCAGTTTCAAAATTTATCCTTCTAACCAGAGCAAAATAGAGGAAATAAAAATGAATGAATCTTGTCGAAAAATGAATTTATCTGTAAAATAAAATTTGTTGCGTTTCAGGGATGAGAGCATGCTCCTGTGATGTTGCATCGAAGCACATCATCGCGACGCTACAGGGCCTCGCGAAATATGACAAACCAAAGTCAATCGTCGACCATCGCCACAGGGCCAAGGGGACGACGTGCGAGCGTCGCTACCGATAAACCGATTGACTTGCTGCAAACGAGTCCTCGAGGAAGCGTGGAGCGGCAACGATCGCCACGCGGCAGCTTTATACCCGACATTGCTTTCGACGCCGAGAACGACTCAGCTGAAGAGGTACAGTATACGCTTCTTTCCTTGCGAAAACTTCCGCGCAATAACGATATCCTAATCGTATCCTGTTTCTCTTGAGTTCTCCACTCAAAGCCCTCGAATACCTTCAGGGTGTAAGAAATATTTTAGGAGCGGGTGTTTGTTAAACGATAAAGAAGGTAAAAAGTCTGATAGTATCTACTCGAAGAAGATTTATAAGCTGCAGGCTTTGATCTTTCAGATCCCAATGTAGTTATATCACAATAACAGGGAGTCTCGTTTCCGTCTCGTTACCCCATCATAACTGACACACAAACGTTCGAAGAGAAGTATCGATAGTATTGATCGCAGACTCTCGACAAATAACATGTATTGGCATTCCGACGTCGTTTCTCTCGAAAGTGGCAGTATTGTAAAACGTATTACTTCCTCCCTGACTAAAGCTCAGCAAAGAAATTTTCGGAAGCAGGAGAGTTGTCCTGGCGAGGCAAAAAATTCTGACAAATCTGACACGTGCCAATAGGGAAGCGTCAAAGGTAACGTTGAAACCAGACGCTTACCGTTTCGTAACCACTCGAACGAAATA
This sequence comes from Calliopsis andreniformis, assembly GCF_051401765.1. Lineage (NCBI taxonomy): Eukaryota > Metazoa > Arthropoda > Insecta > Hymenoptera > Andrenidae > Calliopsis > Calliopsis andreniformis. Next base: position 18,313,518 of record NC_135067.1, on the reverse strand, counting down.
ATTGGCTGAAAGTTGAGTACGGAAAATTCGCCGTGGAAAATAAGGTACTCTCATCGTACAGAGCGGGAACAACTTTTGACTAGATTCCTCGAAACTGCTTCGCATTTAATTGGCGAAAGTTTCCTATAGAAATATCCAACACGAAACATTCGCGGCGCTTCTCTTTACCGAGTAAACTTGAATCATCCTTGACCTTACAGGACATTAGTCACAGGATCCTGCCGGACCGAGACCAATACGGTGGATCGAGAAACATGCTGAACCAAAAGGTCAGCCGAAGTCCAGGAAATTCTTTGGTACCTAACGATCACTACCGAAGTCCACGGATTGGACCACGAAGCCCTCGGAACAGTTTAATTCTCGACCCTGGTTTAAGCAGCGAGATGATGTTGTACGGCTCAAGGCATTCCTTGGTCCCAGAGGCTGCTCTGAGCCCTAGGAATTCAATAATCCCAGGCGTTCACAGCAAAAGTCCGAGGAACAGTCTGGTTCCTCTGACTGGCTCGCGAACGTCTTTGATGTCCGAGAACGGCAATCCTACACCCAGCCCAAGCCCCAGGCACTCGTTGATACTGAACTCCTCGAGGAGTCCCCGTGGCAGCATCACTAATATGGAAATGGTCGATCGCAGCCCACAGAGAAGCCCCCGCGGCTCGATAGGCTCCGAGTGCCTGAATCAAAGTCCAAGAAACTCAATCATCCCTTACGAGCAAGTGAGCCGATCATCGCGAGGGAGTATCGGCATTAGCGACATTCCCAGAGGATCCATCGGGGCTAACGAGGAAGAGATGAGAAGTCCTCGGCGTAGTATCGATCCACAGACCAACGACAGAATTCCGAGGGGCAGCCTGGCTGGACTGCAAGATAGAAGAGCCACAAAGGCGAGTCTGATGGCGCAGGATCCGAGGAGGGCTTCTGCTGATCAAGGTAAGTTTTCGTTTGTCTTCGAGTATGCCTAGTGACCTGTTAACTCGATGGGGGAACGAGGTCTTAGGAATATTTCTGGAAACGATGTTTGACTAGTGAAGTTTGGTTAAATGTAAGCTCGTCTATTCTTTGCAATAGGATAGGAAGAAAAGTTAAATGATTAAGTGGAAATTATTGTACAGAGGACGGAATCGAGTAATGAGATTTTGTAATTTCTGAAATGTTCTATCAACGGTGACGCTGCTCACACCTCTTGATTTTGAATATATTTAACCGCAGGGCAGCCATTTCTGAAATGGAATAATCGCGGTGAACGCGTGCATATATTCGCAGAGACAAATAGGGAAGGGGGTGTGATGTCATCTGAAATTCGCGAGACTCTGTGAAAATTAAAACCACTAGTCGCACGTGTGAATTCATTTCCGAGGCCGCCACTGATATACGGTGTCCAATGAAATTGTTAATTATATTAATTCTATCCATACCCTTTTGTTCTAATAAAGTGAATTGTTTTCCTGCAAATGCGCGTTCATCCATCGAACGCGATTCAACATGGATTTATTAGCGGAATGATTGCAGCGACGGAACACATATTGATAGTGTTTTATCATTTATAATTGAGTATTTGGGATTTTTCGCTAATGTGTACAGTATATACATATGTCAGTAGTATAAATTGACCTTTAATCGATCCTCTTATCGAAAACTCGACGGCAATTTGATGCTCATTATCGTCCACCTTGACGCCACGTCTCAAGGGAATCATGAATTTGTCTCGTTTCACCCACGAATTCTAGATAGATGTATATACAGACGATTTTATGTTTATATACGATCCAAGCAAGGGGAATTGAACCTGATAACGTGCTGATTAACATCGTAAAACGATCGTATGTGCAGCTACTTGTGGCATAAAAATTCCATTACTTTTTCAATGCAAAAATCTATTATTAAAAAAAACTTTTACAACATTGGGACAGTATTTCTGACAAGTCAAAAAGCTCACCTGATCACCGAACCCATTAACGACGAATATATCGCGGATAACGATAAGGCAGGGTTAGCATTATAAAGCTTTGTCGGTTTTCATACGATCGTGTTAAACTGACTAAGCCAAACTAGCAAGCGTGTACGCAACGTTTCCGTTCAACAACACAGAGTTTAACACACGCGCCAAATACACGCCCCGCAAATACCTGCTGCAAAGCTGTCGTTGAAATCATTGAATTACGAGCAACAACCCAATGAAGCATCGTAAAATTCGACACGAACGCGTGTACTTGTCGAACAGCTGGAAATTACATCCATCGAATGCAATGTACCAATCCGACCAGAAATTGTACGAGTTTCCCCGAAATAGTGGTATACCTTGACTTTACAAACCAATTGGAGTAAGGGAGGGAAAAGGAGCATATGGGAAATGTTATCAAGAAACATTTTGAATCGATGTTGAAGTAATTTGCTAAAAGATACGCAGAAAACGTATCGAACAGATAGATAGATAATGGATATAGTAAAGAAGTTATGAGATTGGTCGGAGATAATATTTTCTCGGTTGAAATTCCTCAGCGAAATCAATGAACTATCGATAGAATAAGAATTTCGTACCGATTTCTCTTTTTACACGTCCGTGGTTATCGTCTTCTTTCTACCAGACTGAATAAGTGAAAGCTATATTGAAAACGCGAATTTATCGATGCAGAAGAAAAGAGGCACCAGAAAACGAACTAGCGAGAAAAATTAATAACCGGATTCTGACACATGATCATAGTGTACGTTTCAAAGCGAACCAGATAAGAGAAGCGAATTGTTTGCGGCAAAGTTTCGCTGGTTATTTTCACTGCCACGATTTCTAGCGGAAAATGAGTGTTTTTTCTCTTCTGCTAACAATTCTGTGCAAGCTCGTTGGATTATTTGCGTTATTTTCTCACGAGTACACTTCTCAATATAATTAGTGATAAAATGGAGTAAATACGGCGTGTAGAACATTTATTCCCGGCCGTCCAACTAATGCAAACAAATTTTACTATCATGGCGATTATAATACGAACGTGCTTCATATTTGTGAAGGTTTGAGTGGCAGTCGAAACGTCACACCGTATCGACAGAAAGAAGCGAACTTAGGAAATGTAAAGTCAGGCGGAAACATGGTTCAAATAAACTTAGGACATGGACCGAATCCGGCTTTCGAGGACTCAAGAAGAGCTAGCAGCTCTGTATCGCAGGTACGCAACTCTTCACCTCTTCTTGAATTTCTTTATTAGTGAATATTTACACTAGTCTGAAAAAGTCAATTAAATATTTTGGCATACTACTATCCTGAATGCTTTACATACAATTTTTTGCTTTCGTTGATACTCTAATTCAGTTGGCAATTAAAAGTTATAACGTCAAGTGATCCCTTGTCAAGAATTTTTATCACACATATTTAGTTTTGTGATACAAATGCTCCTAGCTTCGGTATTCGCGATATAATAACTAAAGTTTGCCAGTTATAACGAGGAAACGATGGATAGAGATACTTAGTTATAGTTTCGCTTCTCGAATTTGCATGCGATATTAACCGCGAAGAAGTAAGCAGAACTGTTCAGGAAATTATAATATCACAGTTTAACATACGAAGATTTGGAAAGCTCTAAAATATATAAATTTGAAAATTTGAATATTTGAAAATTTGAAAATTTGAAAATTTGAAAATTTGAAAATTTGAAAATTTGAAAATTTGAAAATTTGAAAATTTGAAAATTTGAAAATTTGAAAATTTGAAAATTTGAAAATTTGAAAATTTGAAAATTTGAAAATTTAAAAATTTGAAAATTTGAAAATATTCTTCATCCTACCACATATTTCGAAAAACGTGAGACTTCTATCATATTTTTCCCTGAAATTTTCGGAGGAAATAGCAAACTATCCAAATCACACACAGTTGCTGAAAAGACTCCCAGGGGTGTCAAAGAAATTATCACCTCGTAAAAAACGTTCAACCCCTACCAGCAATAGCTTGTATTTGAATAGTAATAACATTTTGCAACCACGAACGCGTGTGCAATTATCGCTGGGACACTTAGAGAAAAATTAAGTCGAACGATGACTCGCAGGAATTTCCTAGTTCTCCTAATGCTTGAATTTACAAGTTCGGCACGAGGGGCTCACCGTTTTTGTTCATCATAGTTTATAATCCCTGAGTATGCAGGATTTCTGTGCTGTAACCGCAAACTTTAGTTTCTTAGGCTCTAACGGCCAAGCTTGCAAGTTTCCTTGTGTAATAAGGCTCGAGTTTGTGGATTTCCCACTAACTAACGGTCGAACTTGCGGGTTTCCTGCCACCGAATGTCCGAGTACGAGCGATTTTTGTTTCCCCTTTGCTGGTTTAGCATTCCAGATCTATGCATTCGTACTCTATCTGTCTATATTCTCTAGAGCTTTAAAATTCCGCTGGTTTAAACAAGATATGAACTTGAACTTTTGAATTTTTCAGTTTTCAGGCGACGAGTCCCGTCGACTTTTCACTACCGTTGACAAAATACCTGAGAACACAATGGAAAACAGGAAGCTCGGTGTGATAACCTACGGCTCTGTAGTATTCCAGCTGAAGGACGCCAATTTAGAAGCAAACAATACCTGCGATTTTGTGTTTCGTGCGATGAAAGTGGTCAGTAAGACCAGAGTGGTTACAGTATGCTTAATACTGCTCTTCACGCTTCCAGTTTTAATGTTGATCTTCGGTGAGTATTTCTAACCAATATCTATGATTAATTAAATTCCATTTACCTAGAATGAATACAATTTTCGAGTAACGTTCTAAATATGTTCGGTATCGATACTTCGTCTATAATTAGCTGTCAATAATTAGCAAACCAATTATCGCTGCGCGTAACGCCATCGAAGCGACTTGCGCTTCTATTAATCCTCGAGAAGTGAACGTGGCCTTAATAACTTAGATGACCTGTGAGAATTTCTTCGTGGTTAGCCTTCTATATTCCCCTAGTTTGTAGTTAGTAGATGCGATTTTTGATCAAAAACGACGAGTTTCGGTGAAGATGCACACCCTAAATTGAGGCAATAAATACGGTTTGTTATCAGGGAAATGCATCCTGATGCTTCCCTTAATGGTGGAAGCCAGCGGTATCAGAAACAAATGGCAAGCGATTCCTTACTATGCACGAGACATTTTTCTCGTTATATACAACCGCCCCATTTACGGGCTGCTTTCACGCGGAAATATACAACAATGTATGAATTGCACGCAGCTGCAATTTACATACGCTTCCACGCTAATACGATGAAAGTGCTCCCGCGATATTAAAGCAGCTTATTAACCTTAGTTGCGTTAATTTCGCTCATAGGTCATTCTGTCCGTTCTACCAACATAATTTGTAATAATTTATCTCGACAAGAAGCAACTAAACTGACACTTTTGTTTAAGCAGTTAAATCAACGAACCATAAATCTTTAAGAAGTAAAAGGAAATTTTCCGTCATTCCAAAATTGTCGTCTAGTTTCACGAATACTGACCTTATTCCCAGAATATGCAATTAGATTGCCAATTATCGTCGATACCAACACCGCAGTGTCTTCTAATGAAATCTACCTAGAATCATATCATCAACGTGATTAGTTATATGTAGATATCATCTAGATTAATGTATTACTAAGCCAATTTAGTCTACGTCTCAGGAATTATGTATAACTTCACTAATCAACGAACATCCTAATAGCTAATGAAGCTTAGGCCAATCAGGGACACAGATTTCGTCAAAGAACATTACAGTGTCACGAAAATGCACTCGGTATCCTCGTTTCTTCAGATCAAGTAGAAAGTCCGCGCAAAACAGGCATCGTTTCCGAACTGATCGACCCTGCCGAGTTTATGACACGCAAACCGTTGGCGTGCACTACTTACGACATGCAAGCCCACTTAATTTTTCGCTAGATCCCCTGTGCTCGGTGCTCCGAGGCATAGATTCTCAGCTCGAAATCGGCAGAACGGCACGTTCACCCCTTCTTCGTCGCGAGTATAGAACTACTCGAATCAATAAACAGCGTGCCATTCGTTACGGAACAGACCAAGCCAAACTAGAACTACCTTTGAAGAACTTCGCACACCATTTGTAAAATTGATTGCATCGGTGGCGTAAGTGGAACTCTAGATGCTTATTCATGGAGATAGAGTTAGGTTCTAACTTCAGTTAATGAGCAATGGGACGGAATGATACGTTTCAATCTACGGTTCTTGAGATCTTCTCAATGTAGTTATAAGAGGTAATCATGAAAGCTCGAAAAAACAATTTTTGATCAATTTAGGAGAATCGAATAATAGTTCAGATACTTTCTGTCTTCCTGAGTGTAATTTAGAGTTTTGAAATAAGTATATTTCTATTTATCTTCTAACAGATCTACTTATTTCACGCGAAACCCTAAAACGAATAAAGTTCTGTTGTCCATCAAGGACACTTTATTTCCTCATTCGATCGAAATATTCCATATATCCTGAAATTCTCACCCCTCCTGCAAAAGGGCGATAGCAAAATGTCGGTCGACAATAGTTTGAGGAATGATCGGAGCATGGTTAATAAATAATCGTCTGTCACGAAGGAAAAGAGGGGCGAGCAGCCCTGCAGCAGATCGCATGCCGCGTCGCCCTTATTTAAGTATCGAAATAGGACGCGACACAGTGAGTGGAAGTCAGGCAACGTCATTAGCGTTTACATTATTCAGCGCACTTAGCGCGAGAACTTTTTGATATTGATCAATCGCGCGAACCGCGGTGGCGCGATCGGAAAACGACGAAAACGAGTTGACGAAATTTTCACCATATGTTCCAGGCTGGAAGTTCTACAACGAATGCCCTGTGGAGCCGAAGATAGCAACGTACATGATTATTGGAGGAACGTTCGGATCGATGTTCATGTTCCTGATCATTTACGCGCAAATACGCTCGAGAAGGCCCGAGATACTAATGGTCCCGCCACCGTCACAACAGATTTCTCTAATGAAATTGATCGTCATCGTCCTAACGTGTTTCTTAACATACTGGTTCGTGTTGGGTAAGTGCAAGAGAAAATTCGAGATAGGATGCGACGCAAGGGAGAAATAGCAAGGTTCCTTTATGTCTCCTCCTGGTACCCGGATAAGTTTTATCTCAGACTAGTCTGTTCCTCGCGAGGAACAGATCGATCACGGACGCGCTCGGAACGGACGTCGAGGGTGCTTCGTTTAACCGTCCCCGTATTTTAATGCTTTTATCGCGAACACCAACTTATGCGCTGCAACAGTTGATAGACCGTGCATTTACAAGCGCCTGCTGGCACGAAAACAGCGTATGAAGTGATTCATAGTTGTAATAAAGTCCGGGGGATTAAAAGGGTAGATCATACATTATGGAAAAGGAAAAATAGGGAAACGAACAGCTGTGAAAGAAGCTCATCGATACAAATTACCGTGTTACGATACGTTTCGAATCACTATTCGCTGAACATCGAAAGCTCGACGCGCTTCAAAACCTACCGAAAACGATCGATCGTTTCGCTCGCGAGAGCAGTTGCTCGACGTGGGTGGCAAGTTGCTTCAATGCAACCTAATTTTCGTTCGTGATCGAGACCAGTTAGAAGCTACTTACCGCGTACATTTGCAAACGATAATTGTGTCAGTTTAGAAAATTACGAGCCTTTGGTTTTTATCGGTTCGTTTTAACCCGCGGTGATAAACTAAGGCTGTTATTTACGGTGGAAAAAAAGGGTCCCATAAATATTCGCAGACTAATACCCCCTTACAAATAGTTCAAACCAGCTTACAAACTCAGCTCTTTTGTAGTTCCTATTCGTAGCTCTTCTGTTCTCAGGAAACTGTTGGATATTTCGTGTCTGGTGGCCCCCAGACGAGTGGTCGATGTTCAACCCGAATTTTTTCTGCAACAAGAAACTGTACACCTTCGCTGTGGTACACCTTGGCGTGATCTACGTAGTTTTCGCCATTATTCTGTTCACGATGATGGTCCTGGCCTCTTTTAGAATTTTGGCGTGCCCGTTGTCGGAAAGGTAAGCGATTTGATCTCTGCCGCGATCGGAACGAGTGCCAGTAGTAAATCACCGTCGCTGGTCAGCCCAGTCGCGAGCGGCTCGGCGCTCGGAAAACCGCGATTCTGTGTCATGATACATTCCCGCGATACGCGCCAGTGGGATCGTGGTATCGCGAAACTGGGGAATTCGACGCGATAAACTCGTGACTATCTGCACTTGCCATAGCGAATTCGCGTGGGCAGATGCACGGTGCTTTTCAAAGGCTTTACAAAGCTTTCAATATGAGTTGCTACTATTGAAGCAAACTGAAGGGCTTGCGTATTGAAACTTTCATTCATTCTTTTTTCTTTATCACACCATACCAGTTCCTGCTCCATCACTCTATATATATTATTTTTTTTTTTTTTTTTTTTTTTGTAGAATCAAACGTTGTCTTGAGAGCAATATGACCTTATTTTATTTTTATTACTACTTTTTGTTATTATTCTATTATTTTAAGTATTATTACCACAAAGGGTACTTCCCGTTGCATCTAATAAACTGTTATTATTATTAACGAGTTACTTCAATTATTATTAGAGATGATCAAAGTTGTCTCATGTCATATGTTAAGAATCTCCTGCACGGGATATACTTGCCTCGAGATATGCTTCGCAACTAGTGATGAGACTAGACCACTTCGAATTATCTTCGAAGAAGCAAATTCGAAATCATTTCAAGTGATCTCATACCCATCACTTGCTTCGAGACATGAAAATTCCCACCTCCCTCCCTTTAACAATAGAAATCTGCGAGGGCATTGGGCTGCGCCGTGCATCGTCGCGAATATTCCGCATGCGACGTCAAAGCCAAATATTCTAAGCTCGGGAAGCAATCAACCGGTCGTACGTGCACGTGCATACAACTCGATGTGTAGACTTCTATACGAGGAAAATAGTAGGTCAACGAATTTGGTCGCATGTCGGCATGAAAGGCTCATAAATACCAAGGATCTAGGGGGCGCGTATCGCTGCGATGAACGAAGCAGGTCTCTGTTTCCCTTTTCGCACTCCTCTCCTTTCCACCTATCTCTGCTCCATTCAGCTCACAAGACCGCAAAAGACCGAGAAAAAGAGGCATGCAATACGCGCGTCGATAGCCGAGCGTCGATCGACCGAGTTTAGATCGAAATCGCAACTGACCGTCCAACCGTTTCCATCGCGTCTCTTTGCAGATACAGATAACTACCACGACCCGCTTACCTGACAAAAACATTATTTGAAGACTGTTGTCAAGCAAAATTAGGACGAAAAGAGTCGAGACAATCCTCTAAAAGTTTTTAATAACGAGGTCATCCCGGGAATCTAATCTGACCAAGTGTAATTTGGCACCTTCGAGAAGCAACAGAAGTGGACCGAACCTTTAGAGTGGCGGAGTTGCCATAAAATCGAGAAACTTCTGATCTCAAGTAACCTGCAATCTGCTACCCACCAAACTGAATTGGATAGGAATCTATCACCGTGTAAATTAAACTAGCTGCAGAATCCTTATCTCTATCAAAGCAGAAAATTCCCGATTAACGCAGTATAATCTGAAGAATAGAATACCAAAGCGTGGCAGACGAAACGCTCAAATTTCCCATTAAAAGTTACGTGGTCGAAGAAAAATTGATTTCAGAGCACCCACAAGAAAGTTTCGACGACACTCTTCGAGAACAGCGAAAAAAGTTCTGCCTGTGAAATTGAAGAAGATAATGGTGTCGATGGTTACCACCACCGAGTGCTTGATAGCGCGTGGGCGTGTCCGATCTGCTCTCAAGCATCATCGACAAAAACGCGACGAGTGTGAGTCTCGTAAAAATAAAGAAGACTCCAACGAGTAGGATCCCGCGTGAAATCCTGTTGGATATGAACCGTCCGTGCCATCTGTGCGAGGGTAGATGCGTCGAGGAAAGGAAAAGGATTTCCTCGAAAAAGAGTGGATTACTAGGACGAAGAAGAGAATTTGATCGATTTCCAGGCTACGAATCGACGAAAAAGTATATTGGATCTTTATTGTCACGGGGCGTAGATAGATGTAACAACCCGCTGTTCGAATCTACACCAAAATCCACTTCGCGGAGAATAAAATCCGACGATGTAACGCGGTCGAAGCATGTAGATTCGAAACGCGTTCAGAAAGAGTTGTTTCCTAAATGATACAAAACTAACCACGTTGTGAAAGGCGCAAACGGCTGACGAACCTGAAGCATCGGTTCACTTTCAACCCGACTGCAGCTGCTCTTTCTGCTTTCTATTCTATTCAGGATATTGAGCTGAGAGAATCGAGCATTTCGCGAGCTGAAAGCAGCCACTAAAGATTTCATGAAGTAAATTGAGCGCGTTGCAAAAGGGAGGCAAGCGGCAAGGTTTTTCCGGGACGAAGTAAAACATCTTGGAGAAGGAAGTTCACGATTTTAATCGGCGCACGTAAGGGCTCACAATCGCTCTCCTGCCGCTTGATGCTGAAATTTGTCGGGAAAGATTGGAGGTAAGCAACACGCTTCTACCTGTTCCTTTAACTGCACTCGCGATCCTCGACGGAAGTCGAGTCGTGTCAGTGCCAGCAGTTTACATATGACGACTTTGCATCACGATATCTGGTCTACGATGGTACACTTTTTCTCGATAGTTTTTGTCCGAACCTTATTGACGAGCTTTCCACTCGTGACGAATGGCTAATATTCAATCGTCACGAGAAAATCCCTAGCATGAAATTTTGTTGTATACATATACTACTTTTTATAAATGTTTTTAACGGCGGTTATGGGGTTCCATTCATACTGTGTGTTAGACGGGATACAATATTGGTGTACGCGCATTGCCAACGCTGAAACACAATCCTTTTAGCTGTTAACTGATTGTGCAACCTGCGATTGCTATCGAGGTACTTTTTTCCACTCTTTTTTCTATGTTCATTTCTGTTTGCCACAATTTCCGGCCTCTCGACGTTCGTTCACAGTACCGAAGGTAACATGAGCGCTCGGTTAACAGTTAACGTTGGTCATCCACAATCAGAGCAACCTATGGTGCTTGATTGCTTTGTCAATCCACGTCCATCCTAAATCGAGGTGACGGAAGGTCGCCTCGTAGTGGCAATGTCAACAATGATAATGTATTTCGTTGTTATCTGTTGTCAAACCTTTACTGTTACATCCTTTATGGTAATTGACTTGATTCAATGTTAAAGCCTAATTAAAAAAAAGTGTTGTCTATAAGCTATTTTAAGAACAAGCTACTCTTTTGTCGTTCTGAAAAAATACAAACAAAAAAAAATGACGTGAACTGTCCGTTTGGAGTGTACCCTCCCCGAGTCAAGAACTCGAGTCTGAATCAGTTAGGGCACAGGGTAACAAAGATGATCGACACCTGTGCCATTCGAAACGAAGCAAGAAAACAAAATATGTGTCAATTAAACCAAAACACAGAGATTATATTCCATGCAGTAGAAAGAAAACAATCGATGACAATTTGATGTAATCATAAAAGTATATTCTATATATGTATATATATATAAATACATGTACACTTGTATGTTAAATAATCGTTATCGAAGAATCGACCAACAGAGAAGGGATCGGTAGGTAGTTTAAAAACTTGATGGAACTGGTTCACGTAGGAAGGCTCAACGAGTTATGTACTGCTAGATTTCCATGATTCCGCGATGATTCAAACACGGGTCCATACTTTATCGTCCGTACAAATAAAAGTAACTGATCTTCGCCGATACGACTACGCATGAACCATTTTCGTTAGACTACTGTCCTCGATCATGGGACATTCGCGATCGATACAATTAACGAACCACTCACAGGATTCGGAAATTGGATGTGATTTAGAAAAAGCACAAACCAAATTGCAGATATTTTCAATCGTTTCCGCTCAAAGCTTTTGAAGCAGAATATTATAAAATTACCGGAAACGTACGAAATTAGAGAACCTTGTAAACGAAACAGTTTCCATGGAATATCAAATGTCGAGGGGAAATCAACAACGCCGACGCGACGCATCGTGCCGTAATAACGATGTCGACGAGCGTGTGTACACACAACGCTTCGGCACGAGTGTCACGCGCGTACACAACGAAGTACAAATAAAAGGAAGGGGCAATAAAATAAAGAAAAAGGCGAACCTGAGAATCGCTTGAAACTAGGGGCACACGAACGAAAAAGGGGACCTGAATATGCAATTAGATTTCCAGCGATCAAAATGTTTCACTCGCGATGGGACTTTTCCGCGAGAATTTTTCGCGATTTGCAGCAGCGAATTGCTAGGATAAGGGCAGAGAGAAAAAGAGAATTATTAAAAGAGAGAATATTTCCATGGCATCTAAGTTAATGTTTTAGTTGCAGTAGGATCATTGCAAATGTATCGAATGTTCAATTTGCTCGAAATAGAATCTTCCTTCGTCCTTTCGTTCATTTTCGTGGTTACTGCTATTTAATCATCGCGATAGATGAATGTAACAAGCATCGGTATTCGCGCGCGGTAGCCCGCGGCGATGTAATCCTTGTTTAACCGTTAATTCTATCGAAGATTCAACGAAGCGCGCATTTTTGGTAGCAATGAGTTGTTCCGAAACTAACCGCGGGCATTTTGACCTTTGGCCATAGGCCATTTCGTGGAAACTCGCAATATGCGCGATGTACGCACACGCATCAATTGCCGATTAACTATTTGGGTTATCGTTATCTCTATTCACGGTCGCGCGCGTGTACGGGTACATGGACGAGTGAGCAATGCATGTGAATGTGTTCTAACACTAGCCGATGGTCTAGGTACGAGTATGTCAGTTGCATGAAGAGCGTCATCGAATGCTCGTGGAAACGTTGCTGGCGTTGATTATGCATCGATCTCTACCACACCTTATCATTTTGCTCGAAAGACAAAAAATTGATGAATTGAAAAAAAAAAAGCAATTAGAAAAAATTCGCCAGATGCTTTTTATTTGGAGCCGATTTTACTAGAGCAAAATATTTTTCGCTGACGCGATAGGGGATACGAGATAGCGAGGGAGGAAGGGATCGATGCGGAGGTAGTGAAATTTTTAATTAAAACGTTGTGCGATGGCAAATATCAAATTAACCCACCAAATCGACTCCCGATTTGATTTAACGTTTCCATGAATATCGGTGGCCAATAAACTGAGTGTAATATATATTTAACCGTGTGTCGGTGGCAGTCGGGAAAGGGAAATCGTGTATTTTCTTCCGTTCTCCAAATGGTGAAGCCATGTCGGGATACCGTTTCCCTTTCGCAACTGTTTTCATTCCTAGTAAGTAAGGATTAAACGATTGTGTTGATATATCAGATGTTACGATGTCGTTGGATTTATATAGAATAGAGAGCTTATTTATTTTTATACTGGATGGTTCGATAGAGTCCACCATATTTAATTGAATCAACCTAAGAAGGCAGAAATGGGCTGTTCCTTATTGCCGCGTGAATTCTTCGTTTCTTGAATATGTTCGAATACGGTCGACTCGCTTGACCAAGTTACACGTTGATTTCACCGATTCTCATCGGTTATTACCATGGCTAATTAAGTAATACACATGTATATGTACGTATACGTAGTGTCCTATAATTATATGCGTGTATCTCTCATACGTAGAATTACGTGACATTTTTCGGTCAGATTTTAGAGATGCGTGGAGTGCGTTTAGTCGTGTTGTACCCATTTAGTAGTGATTAGGATTATTTGCACGCACTACGTCGCGAATTGTGGTCCAGGCTTTAACGTAGATTTTACCATTCTGACGCGATCAAACGTTACCTCATCTCGCCCCGAAAATAGCGATGGGAGTCGACTCCCTTTCACGCTGGAGCGTTTTCATCATCAATATTCGACTGTGTAAATTACGACGAGACGCTTGAAACTTTACCGACACCCCAGACGAGCTAGAAACTACTTTCTTATTCAACGCCTTACCATTGACGTATCATTACCCCTTCTATCGTCACATGTTAGATCGCAGAGGTTCCCAGCGCTATTTACGGAGCTGATCGACCTGTCTCAGACATCGATTACATTTTTCTACACCATTTGCACTATTCCTAACGGACGACTGCGAATCGCGTCGTTTCAGTGTATACCTCACGATCGTCCGTGCGCGGAGAGAAAGAGGAGGCATATCGTGCGCGAAATCGATATTGAAAAAGGTACCTTTAGAGGCGAGCGTCGCCGCGACGTGACCCGCTCGTATAACGCGTATCTCCATCCAACATCGTTTCGACGCAACTGTTAATTGGGCCGTCCGGTTATTACGAGCGTATAAAAGGAAAAGGAAGATAGATATCCGATCAGCGGTACACGTTGAAACGTGCCCGCGAAAGTACTCTGCGATTACTAGACAACAATATATCGTTATTGATTTTCCTTCCTCCGAATATAACAGAGAAACGCTTCAGCAATTACCTTTCTGTTAACCGCGAAATCTTTGTAAAAATACAACCGATCACAGCGAATGGCTTCGCCTGAATATTCAACAAGACTAATGTACAACGCGCGAAAATTCGTATTCGTATTTACAATGGAAGCTCAACTTCAAACCGCGTCCACCTGCGATTCTTTTAACGTTAACTCGCCCCTGTTATTTTTCGCGAAGCCATTCGAACGACACATGACACACGCGTTTATTTGCTCAGTCTACCCCTGGTTAATATTGCCATTCGACGTCCCCTCATTTGCCCGCGAAATTAATGCGTTCACCCGATTCGCGGCATAAAGTGACATTCACGCGTCGACTACGTGTCTCTCGAGAACAACTCGTCTCGTCGACCAAACAAGGGAAACGAAATTACGCGTCACCCTGGCGCGAAGAAATAAAAACCCCGCGCAAGCCCGTGGTGGACAGCAAATTGCCACTTCGTATTGAGCGCCCACGGGGTGATTGAGCTTAGGTGCATACGACCGAAAATCGGTGAACGAGTATTTTATCGATTCTAAAACTTGATTACGGACTGAACGATTCTTCTTTTTCTATCTAATGAATAAAAAGGCAGTCAATACCTATGTGAAATTCTGTTCAGTCTGTAATCGGTCCTCAGAACCGACGAAGCTGTCGTTCGCCTATTGCTAATCGCTGCGCCTAGGTTGAAAGCGCATCTGGATCGAGAACAAGACGCAGGACCGATGGACACACTTCAACTTCCCATCGCCTCTACGACGAAGACTTGTTCGAAGGTCCAATCACTGCTATCCAGATGCCATCGACTACATGTACGTATCAGCCGACGAAACAGCACTCTTCTTCTCTGTTCGCTGACAAAACCGAAACACCGCTTTCCGAGGGCCACGCTCAAACTTCACCGAACAACTTCGTTTCCGTGGCTCCATCTGGAGAAATTAGCGAGCAGACTAGCCATGAAATATTGTCACCTCGAGGGTGGAATGTTATAGGATTAGCAAAAGGTAGGAAAAGCTTGGACGCTGGAGCAAAATTATTTTTCTAGAAAGTGCGAAGTGTGGAAAGTTTCTACCATGACTGATCGAGGCATATCGCTCGAGTGTGACTGTACCTTGAAACACTTTGGCGATGTTATAGCAGGTGTTATAACAAATGTGGGGCAATGGGGAAAGAATAAGAAGAGTTCGTGTACATGGATATTTATTTTCTTATTTGCAAGCTATTTTATATTACGTAAGGTACTGACCTAAGCCAACCATCGTCCCCGAGTTCAAGAATCGAGGATTTAAATATTTACACTGGGATATCGATCCGTGGCTATTGATTGATATCACAGGTCAGTGTTTTAAGGTACGTGTATAAGATAGCTTATAACGAAGAAAGTATATGCGATACAGTATAAATGTATAAACTGTTCTTATTCGTCTCCAAAAATTTACTACATTTTTTGTAACACAGATAAAATTCGTTTTTAAAGACACTATATTAAATAGGGGGCTTAGGAATCTCCCTGGAATAGGACGCTCGCTACTTTCTCAACCATCTGAGCCATCAACATCTTATGTAATGTTAACATATCGCTTTGATGGTAGATGTATATGGATACCCATTGGTGTGTACGTGTTACAAGTCATCGTAACGTACCTATGTCAAAAGGAATATCACAACAATTTATCGCGATTCAAGCATGCAAAACGGTCTCTTGGAACATGTTCCAGAAAGTTTGGTATTACCGGTGATGTAACGCGCTCAAGGGATGCGCATGATTTTTCCCTCTCGCGTCGCCTACTGTCTTTACGCCAGGTAAAGATGCTTTAAAGTTTTGTTCATGTGTCTCGTATAACAGAAGCTTCTCTATTATTAAAACACTATCATATTCCAAAACTCACAAATACAGTAGCACAAGTATACTTGAATGAGAAAAAAGGGGTAGCAATTTAATGAAAAAAAGAGTTGTGCTGTGATTAATTTTATTTTACGAAAAATAATTATACACTTTCGAGCGATTTTTTGCATAAGAATTTTTAATGAACTCGTGGATTGATCATTTGTGTAATTCTTAAGTTGTATAACCTCCCTGTAATTATGGAGCTTCATGAGACGATTGCGGTTCCAGTTAGCTCAGAAATACGCTTTTTTGTTGTGGGTCACGTAACTAGGAAAATTTTGTTTAAGCTTATCCAACTCCGAGACGATTCTACAAACATTTCTTAGTTTATTTTTGTGGCGTTATTATGGTCGCTTGTTGAAAGAGAGACAGGAATACGCGACTTCATTGAAGCTGGTGAGGCGGATGACGAAAGTTCCACAGACTCATGCCAGTAAAAATTATCCTCTGTTAATGAGGGAGATTTTGGGATAACCCTTTATCTCTGTCGACTCTCTGTCGTGGCTTTATAAATTCGAAAATCCTCTCGAAAACTTCTACAAAAATACTACACCTCACGTAGCTTGGATATGAGTCGCTAATTATTATTCAAGTCAGCCCAAAAAGATCGATCGACCCGGAACAAATTCCTCCACAATGGAGCTGAATAACAGCCCTTCCAGGAAAGGTCAACTTCCCTGGAATCGCTGATGTCCAGCCACTGGCAGGCGTTTAAAATAAATTCACCAGCGAATTGTAACGTATTATCTGCACGTAGCAGACGACAAGCAACGCCCTGTACAATGCAGAGGCTTATCCAGGCACATGTTTTGTTTAATTAAATTAACCTCGGCGAGGTGGCGAGGCTCTGTGCCTCTGCCATGGCCTCCTGTCATTTACGGGCTAATCAAAGGCGAGCGCGATAGGATCTTTTGTGCGCATTTCATTCACGCGGCGTTCAATGTAGATCGTGTCTACGAAAGCGATTGGCTGAGCGGATGAGGGTGGAAAGGGGACAGAGAGATCGGCAAGAACATCAGGATATGTCGCGAAGGCGCACCGACAATCAGACGTGCGAGAAAACAATGGAGCAGTGTCAGTGCACGCATCCTCGAATCTATCGGGACGCGTGCACGCAATCTATCGTCGTAGAATTATATGAGCGACACGTAGAGAGAGATTTATTAACTGTACGCGCACGTATTCACGGCGTTATATTTCGCGAGAGTGAGAGAGCATACGATTGTCAGCGGGGACTGTACGATGGACTCATATTGTAACCCATTTATAACGTAACCGCCGAGTACTGGAAATAAAAACTGTCTATGTGGTAAATGGCGAGTGTATCTACTCTTTAGACCCGAAACCGCAGCTACTTCCCCGAAAAACCACCCCCACGCCGGACCCTCGTCCATTTCCAGCTCTCCCATCTCTTTCGCCGCTGACCTGTCACACGAGCTGCTCGATACGCCCTGACCATATCGTTATTACTCGACGGCCCCGCGACAGCTGGAGAAAGATGAAAGGTCGACGTAATGGGGAGTCGCCAAAGGTACGTCCGCCATTCCTTCTTTTATTTACCAAAAAGTAGTTTTCTTTTATGTATCTCCGAACTTCGAAATTGAGTTAAAAAGAGAAACAGGACGGGTCTCGTTGTCAAGGGAAACCGCGTACCACGTTTCCTTTCAGCTTATTACCGAATTTTCCAACACTGTCACGTTTCGTTAACAAGCCATAATTCTGTTATCCATGGAGAATCCAATTAGATAAGAACGTCCTGTCGGTTTGGATGAGTAACCCTGAGTATCGATCACAGGATCGTGATCAGCCTCGAGAAAATTTGAAGCAGTAGTCTAATAATTTAATGACCTACTTTGATTTCACTCCATTGTTTCCTTTCACGAAATACTTTAGACGGGGGAAGCCCTGGAAGCACAATTCCCTTTTTATTAAGCTGCAAGCTCATTTATCTTTCGACCAAGGAAAGGGAAGGTCGAATTTAAGGAACATAGGAAGATGGGCTGCTTTCGCCTGAGGTCAAGTCAGCCAAGCATACTGGCGCGTAGTTGTCTTGGCAAATACAGAATTCAATCTAAATGTAAATATGCGTTGGGACATATTCCGGAAGTACTCGCGTGGGGAAAAGAAAAAGACGCAAACAATAGAGGAAGAAGTTCGTCGAATACTTCGTTTCAGGCTTCTGTGCAGTCTCGCTGATGGCTGCGGTGCATCCCTAGACGCCTTCTCCGAAAAACGCTAAGCAGACGGAAAGTACGAGGCGCGGAGCGATGCTGCACGTGGAATCGTAGAAAAAAACTAATCCGTGTGGGCGCGATCGTTCCTGTCCCTGTAAGATGCCATATACTTCAAAGAGTTGCGAACGTTGGCGAATTCTTGTAAATGAATCGTAAGACGCTTAAATTCCTCTTGCAACGAGGTCTCGTTGCGGCGTTTTATTGTGTCAAGTAAGAGGATTACCAGCGCTGGATGCCAATGAATGCTCATTAGAGTGGAAGCTCAAACTTGCAAGTTGCGAGCAACGTGCTATTACCATAATTAAGAATGTAAAATGCTATCTTCTTCTTACTTTCAAGTTAATTTGATTCCTTTGAAGAGGAGACTCGTCGTTCTATCGCATATTAACGACCAAGTTTCATTGCTATCTGGAAATCAGTATATTTCCACGAAATGTACATCTCCCTTGTCCCATTATTCCACTTTTAATTTCTGTGTTACTCCACAACTTCCTTTTGCCAAATAATTTGAATTTGAATTTGAATTTGAATTTGAATTTAAATTTGAATTTATTCACTCGCCTTGTTCATATCGCCACAACTGCCACGTGTCCCTCTTCTACAGAAGTAATTCTACAGGAGTTAAATACGAACTTGGATTACATCGCTTTGGTTTACTCTAACTTTCATCGTTGGGAGCAACTGACAACGTTAAAGTCCGCTGGCTCGTTCTTTCGGCCTCGTATTTCCCTTTCGAGTAACTCGAGTGGCCGTACTTTGGGGTTGACATTTGACGAGGCGACGATTTTGTTCGACCTGCGACAATTCTACGCTCGTCACATAACGTACGGCCTAGAAAAAAGGAGTTCGACAATGGAGCCCCTGGTAGGAGAATGCCTGAAAGAGGCAGCATTAATTGTCCTCGAGGTAGCTATGTGACAGCCGTTTAATCGAATCGCCCAACGTCATTGCGGCCGACCAATTAAAAGTGTGGGAACCAGCTGAATCAACAAGCAATTCCGATACCTAATTGTTACACGTGCTATTATCAGACGATTATTGTGGAATTCCTGCAAAATAACACAGTAATCCAATATTGTTATTTCCTTTAATTCTTTTCGCGGATTATTTCACTTATTCCATAGATTTGTTTCGATTCTCAAACCCATTACAACTAATACTCGATAAATATCATTAATTTGTTTTATTTGTTAATTTGTAAATAGTAATTTCTGTTTATTTTTTCTATACATGTTATATTACTGATCCATAAATCAAAATGCTGATGCGTAGGTAGACGATATTGCTGAATTACCAACGAATGTTTATTTTTATTTCACAAAACCCGGGGAAAGCCGAGGAAAATTATTTACCCAATAACGAAAAAAACTGTTGTTTACGTCAGTTTCGGCTTTAGCGTATAAACCTATTTGCTTTCGATGATCCATTAAAATTTGAAGACCGTCAAAATCGCTGCACCACTCGATCAATTTATGCACGCGTACATTTTTATAATGTTGCTGTCGGGAAATGCGAGTTAATTGAACGAACGGATGGGATTTTAATATCCCATGAAAATCCAATGTCGATGGTAGCATAAGGTCAGGGCCAATAAAGCAAGCACTCTATTTTAAACGAATCAAATATGGGAACCTTCACGCATCCGAATTCCGAAAAAAACAAGTCTATCTAAATCTCTAATTTTCTACTCTGCTTTAGATTATTACAAAATAGAATACTCCAAATACCTGACGAATAGTGACTTTTATTAAAGCCTAGGCAGAAAGGGAGACGCCATAGGTTGTCGATATTTAAAGAGGGAAAATCGGGGCTAAAATCGCAGGACAAACGCACTGCCGTCGATAGCACAAGGGTATAATCAGTATCGAATGGTCCCCGTTCATCGTGGGCAGAATTTATGTTCGCCAAACGGGTAGATATTATCGTGAAAAGTTAATATCCTCTTCAGCGCCGAGATTACATACGTCACAGCTGATGATTAAAGAGGTAATGCAGCCTGGTGTTGCGTTACTGGCATATTGGCCAGCGGTGTGCTGTCGCTGGCGCGATCACAGGCCTGTCAGATAAAGTTGCATTGTATGGAAAGTTTTTCTATTACAGGTCACTTAATGGCCCATTAACCAGCTCTAACAGACGCTTTATTGCTAGCCGAAATTGCGACGGCGCATTTTGCGTCGAACGAAAAAGCTTTCCCTCGTCGGCGGTAATTGTTTCGAGAGATCGGCGCATCGATCGAGCAGAGGGTGCACTCGGACTCTTAATCGCGTAGGACACCTGCTCGAATTCGAGCGTTCAAAACGCCTCACGATTAATAGCGCCTCCCTGAAGAGGATGCGCCCGTGGAGCATTCAATTTCTGACGGTTCCTCCTCGATTCCGCTGTAATCTTTCCGGATCTCTTATCATTTAACTCGAAAGCCCCGCAAATTGAAAGAGCGAACTTCTTCTGGACAAATTGAAAATTCCCGTTACTCCTGTACAGGGAGTCACGTACGAACCTTACTGCATTCGACGTAACTTAGAAACAGGAAAAAAAAGAAACAGGAGTCCATGTAGAGCGATGAAACGAGTTAAACCGAATTAGCGTTGCAAATGGATTCTCTGGTAGCGCGGGGCAGGATTCAGAGGTATCGGGGCTTATCGAGAAATCTGGCATCTGCTGAAGTGCGCAACGCTCTAACTCAGTTAGTAAATGGCAGAGACACAGGAGGAGGCTGTTCAAGGACGCAGCGTAGAGGGTTAAACGGTGACGTCAAAACGAATTAAGCCTCTCGGGCTGAATCTGCCGACGTCGAGCACACCGACACTTTCATCTGAAACCTCGGAGATTCTTGCAGATGGGCCCTCCCGATTGCTTTCGTGATCCAACGTTTAACCTCTTCTCGATACATCGATAAAGGGCTCTCTGGTGTCCGCAGCCCTGAAAGAAACCGTCGATGGATTGGGGCTGAAAGGGCACATTGTGAGAAACAGGTAAACCAAGGGTAGGGCGCCGACAATGCTAGCGCAGTGTTCTGATATTGTGGCCGTAGGTGCTCCATCGAATCTCTCATTGTTCGCTCGGATGAATTGACGTGTCTTCGATGCAAGACAGGCCAGTATTGAGATCGATTGACCCCGATAGTCGGATAGACACACTGTTTACCCAAAATGACTCGTGTCGTTCGCAGCTCCGACCGACCGAGCTCGTTAACGCGCGCGTTAACGTTCGTTAGTGCTTAATTCGATTTCGAAGCGTCCTTCAGGTTTTTCGAATCGAACACGCGAACGGAATAGCACATGAGATTGAACGCGTCGAGCGGATAGTTACTGGTGATAACTAGTTTAGATAGAATTTTTTACAGGATTTTATTGCTTTCTCTTCGTTTCATTAAAATAATAGGGATTTAGTTCAGTTGCGAGTGAAGGAAACTTCACAGTTCACAAACAAATAAAGCAAATAGATACACACGCGAGAGGTAAAATTTTCAGTGAACAATTTAATTCAGCAAAATTACCGAGTCGGTGAAAAAACTGCAAGGTCTGAAGTAACTGCTACCCGGGACGATTCAGCTCGCGCTTCAACAGGAACGGATATTAATGAGTCGCGTTGCTTAGCGAATGTTCGCACGCCCTCCAACTTACGTTCAACTTCCGAAGACGTCGCTTTCCAATTATCACGACCGTGTGGCGTTAATAGTTCAGAGTTCAAGGGAAACAGCCTTGATCACGCGTTGCGGGTGACACTGGTGTACACGTGGCTGATGCCCGCTTTTCTCTGCTGTTTACCGTCTTCCAGTCGAAAGTTCCCCGCCTGTCGGAATTCTGCAACTCTCCGCTTGGATATCGTGGAGTGGGAGCTAAATCGGCTACAAACTCGGTAATTAATTTCAAAGTAGATGCTTCACGCCTCCCACTAATTAACTTTTCCACGCTCCAGCGTCGAATCAGGGAAAAGCAGGTAAATTCAGGTGGGCGAGCGAGGCAACCGTGCGTTCGAAGCAGCGCGCATCAGCTCGAAAACTTTTCCATAAATGGGCGCGCGACGCGCATTCGCCTAAGACTGAATTATCGCTTCTCGCGGCCACATTTTTGCGCAAAGTTTATCGCCGCGGTAGGAAACCTGTTCTGCGAAGGCAACGCGAGGATTCGTGGAACGAGGCAACGTACAGTCACGGGGGATAATGATATTTATGGTTCCAGCCCCTTGTTTCCCGGGTGCTCCTCTTCCCGATGCAGTTTCTTCTATTCGAAATCGCTCAGGCATACATCGAAAGACGATTTGCCGAGCGCGACACGCCTACCGTGAACGCGGCACGCATGAGGACGATTCGCGACGCAACCAGAAAACCGGATCTCGCTGCCACCACCGAAACTTTTCACCTGGGGTTTGCTGTCAGACCGCAACAATCCCCTCTCTATTGTCACACCCCGTACCAGCGAAGTCGTGGTTTCAGTTAGCGTGACACGACGACGGTCAGCCATCGCATACGTGAGAGACTTGAATATGAATGCGTTGAAGAGGATCAGATTGCTATCGGGTCAAAAGAATTATGCAAAATTCTGAATGACTTGAAGTAAATATTTATGTAAGGTGACATTGAAATAGATGGTTCTACTTTGCTAGCGTATTCTACTATTCTTCAGAATGAAGAAAGGTCGTGTAAACATGGGTACAGAAACTCTTTCTTTGCAAAATATAAACACAGAATTTAGAAGGTGAATTTATTATTAGGAGGCTTGTCTAAAGTAGAATATGCTACCAAAGTAGAACCACCTATTGAATGGTCCGACTGAAATTTAGGACTTCTAAAATATAAACATTTAGTAAATTACTCTTAGTAATTTTTGAGAATCAAAAAAGGCAGACTACAAAGGCATCTCCATTCTCTATAGTCACGGTGCCTCCATAAATCCTTTTGATCGTCGAAGTGTTGCCTTTAGCCTATTAATTCCAGCGTATCGAAACTGACAATGTCGCAAGCAGATAACACAGGACAATATTCCTGAATTGCATGGGTATGGAGAACGAAGCAATTTCGTGTCCCGTCGCACGCAGCGCGGCGATACGCACGTGTACGTCCAGGGTCGACAAGGTTCACGGTCGTGTGAATTATCTCGGATGGATTTGCCGCTGGTTCTCCGACGAAGATTCGCTTAAACGTTTAATTTAATTATAGCGTTAGCGCTCGTGTACAACTTGCACGTTTGTAGGTGCAATCAATAAAACGTTTCCACGCTCCACCGTCCTTTATTCACAGGCGTGTTCAACTACGAATAAAACGGCAATTTGTCTGCCTTTTGGTAGCAATTGCAAATAATTCTGTTCTAATTGAAATTAAAGATTAAAGGGTGCGAGGAGGTAAGTAGCACAAAATAGGGGAAGCAGGAGGACTCAGGATGACAGGACGAAAGGAGAAAGAGAGAGGGAAAGAGCAGCAACAAAACTTGCCTCAGCTTTATTGATTTCGTTCTCTCGCAGTCGGAGGGTGGCTATCACTGGGCATTAGTTCCCTTTCTTGGCTCCCGTTGTGGGGTAAGGTATCGCTGGACAAGGGGCAACAGGGGGCAGAGGCAGAGATGATTGCCAGGACGAAAAGACTCGCGATATCTCGGCTGGTTGGGCGAACCGCAATTTCTCACGCGTACCACCCACTTAAATCGCGTTCTAACCCTACGAGATCCACCCTCGAACAGTTTCCTGGGGATTTCGCGCGGCTGTTTGTGTGCTCGCTCCACCCCGCGGCAGTGTGGAGCGTCTCAGAATCGTGGTTGTTCAGATCGTGTCTGAAACTCGCGGAAAATTGTCATCCCTGCCAAGGGAAATCGTAATACGCAGGCTTCCGTGTAAATCGCTTCCCGGACGAGGGTGAGCGGAAGACCCTATTTTTAGCGCGGCGATTTTTTCACAGAAAAAACTTCAGCCCTTTTAGGCTTCAGATCGCGTGGAAATAAATAACAGAGCATTCACGTTCCAGTAAACTAGTAGGTCGGACTTCCTGAAAAAATTTCGCTGGAATTTTTGCACTGGAATGGCGATAATGCATAATAAAAGAGAATTCTCGCGAGTGAATCTACTTTTCCTGCAAATTATCGACGCGTACACCAGAGAAGAATGACTGGACCGCCCTTCTGCCAGCGTTGGATATTTGCATATTTTTTATCCTCCTCCAGCGAGGGCTTCATTTTTACGATATCCATTTCTTTACGGCGAAGGAGGATCGTGTTTGACCTTTCCCTCGGACACGACGCTGAAAATATATTTTCTGTCGGTTGTTTAGGTATCAACCTAGCACAGAGGACTCCCTAAGTCGTCTTTTTGAAGGCGCAGGATTTTCAATCTGTAAGCTATACCTAAGAACAGGATTCAAAGAAAATCGTAACGTGGAGCACGAATCGATATCGAGAATCTCTAACCTTTTCGTCGAGCGGAATAAACGTTTTCGACAAGATCAGTTTTACCGAGCGTGTTGCGCGGTGTAAACGAATTTATATTCGAACTCTGACTGTTGGCCTAACAAACACGCCATTCCTCCGGCGTTCAACTTACTCTCAGAACGAAACAACGGCATGCAAATACCAGTCGCTCTCTGCTATTTCCAGAAAATTGCTCGCCAGCTTCCAATTTGCACGGGCCGTTTTGGAAGCATATTTCGATGCTATCTGATTATACATGGGCATAATTTTCACTTCAATGCGATACGTAGATACAGAAGTATTTCCCTGGACCATTATCTGTGTGCTGTGTGAAAATTGATTATTTTGTTGACGCCTGGCTAATAAACATAATTCGCGTATGGCCTATATCGTATCGAAAAGCAGCTCGCACGTTCCTCGAAAAATAAAACTCAAATTTTGCTAAGAGTGAATGAAACCATTACAATGTTTCATCACAGAGACGCACTGATGTTTTATTAATAATAACGTTTCAGGTGGAATTAAGTCCTAAACGAAGCAACCAATTTGCACGAGGCTAGAGAGATTCGTAAAGAGAGATACAGGACTTAATCCTTCGATGAAGGGGCTGTAGCATTTGACCAAGTAATGTTTTCCAATGGAGAAGCCCTGGCACGCGTGGTCAATGAATTCTGTACCGCTCTACACTTACCAGACTTCCGTCAATTACAGGGAAACGGTCGACGATAGATTGTGGAAACCATATCGAGACATTGCACTCGAGCTGAATTTTGCCCCCGTGATCTTAGCTTTCGGAGCAGCTTCCGCGACGGTCCCAGTCGATTTAATCCCTCATTCAAAAAGCAAAGTTTCAAGCTCCCAAATTAACTTTGAAAAGATCCGCTTACATTGGTTGGGCAACGTAATGTTTAATCAAAGGGTAATTAGTTTTTACAGCGTCCACGCTTCCTGTGTATTATATATTACAGTGGAGGTCCGATAATTCGAGGTGAAAGGGACAGAAGCAGCTTCGATTAACGAGGACTCGGATTAAAGAGAATAAAGCGACCACAGCTCGCTTCTGGCTTCACCCATTCTGTGACTTACAGTCGCCAACACGAGGAATATAAATAGAATGCGTGGGTGGTAAACAGGCAATGGAAGTTTAAAACGTGATATCACATAGAGAGATTTATAAGAGGCTGAAGCTCCTGTTGCACAACGCTCTGATTAAGCCTTGCTATACTGTATTTAATAATATTTAAGTCAAAGAGGAGTTGGTCGAGAAATATTCGTAACCAATGGACTGGGATTTCCGAGGGAGGAAATCGACACGTGTCGAGAGATCAGAGAATATCTCCATCCATTAGCAGTATGTTCAAGATGTCGTCCATGATTTATACGGACGAGAGAAGTCGTTCGCGTGAAAATTCATGTCACGAGGTGGCGAGGAAATGGACGCCAAGGAATAAATGTTTGCGAGAGAGGCAGGCGGTAGAGTCGAGGAAAAAAAGAGAAGTGCAAACAATTGGCGCCCTCCTCCGATATCGGTCCGATGAGCGGGCAGTCATCGATCGAACGCGAGGTGGAAAAGCAGAAAAGCCACGGAACAAGAGGAGAACGCGAAAGGGGAGCCACAGAGGCTATTGAGTGCATGAGAATGCGTCTGCCTCGCCAAGCAGCACGAAACGCCTCTTCGAGATTGATGACGCTGAGTTCAGCTAGTTCCCTGCAAAAAGCAGACGTATAAAAATGTGCAGACTGACGTGAAGAATTTCAGACCTGATACCTTGGTCTTCAGGGCACAAAGAACCATCGTGATCCTTCTTTGAGGATAATGTTTCTATGTAAGAAACATTATTGCGAGTTAATTAACTAAATTTCCACTTGCTCAGCTCTCTTGTAATATCGCACAGTTCTATCTTTGCAATCTGTAATTACTCCAGAGTTCACCCAAATACCAACTGTTTTGAACCATGTCAATAGAATACAAGGTACAATTTAGTTTTAATGATTATGGACCGCTCTGCAAAAGGTCAGTGTGATTTTCCGAAGCTACCACGCGAAACGAGCAGCTTTCCAGCGTCGACTGGGAAAAAACGGATGTTTGCCACGGGCGTGGGTCATTAACGAGATCGACCACGCGCCGATGATCGCGTGGAAAGGTCGCAGAGGGTGTTCAAGCAAAAGAAACGACGCGAAAAAAGGGAATCATAGCGGGCGAGGCAGAAAGGAAACCTTGAGGACCTCGCACAAAGGACCCGACATATGTTTCTGGAGCGTGCTCTGGACAAGGGTGCGCCCGATCGAGGATCCACGAAAATATTCCATGACGGTCGAAAATGGAGGCGGTCTGGGTCGGCCAAATAGGTGTTAAACTAACCCGACTTCCTACGACTTCTACGAACTTCGCGTTGTAGACGCCCAACGTCCCGGAAAATTGCCAGATTACTTACATTACCAGCGAAATAGGAAGCAACGGAGGGATATACACATTTTGGTCGGCCCACCTTCTCGAAACTCGTCCACGTTGACCTCTTTAACGGTCTCGCTCCCTCTTTGCTCCGAGTCTTGGCTGTAAATCGGACCATTAACCCTGCAGACACGCGATCCAGCGTGTCAGCTTTTTACAATGAACCCAAACGCGTAGGATTCGCGTTTCTGTTCGTTTATAGTCGCAGTTATACAGCTACGGGATTGTTCGGAACAAAAGAGAACCTCAGTGAAGGCTGGTCTAATAGCCAGAGAACGTCGGAAGGTGATGGAATATCGGAAGCACACGTTGCAGCATGGAGTTTAAAAAGTGAATAATATCGCAAGGAATAAGGAACAGGTGTTATCCCCACTAATCTTGCGCGTTACTAATTTAGTTCGTGCTGACCAAGTTAATCAACAAGTAGCTGGGGTGAATTGTAGGGTGAAAATTGGACAAACATAAACACCGATTAGCGAACATAAGCGAGTCGGATAATTATCCCCACTTTTAATCATCCGGTCCCACGACGATCGCTATTACGTGTCCCGAGGATCGACAGATTAGTTGATACGCGTGTCGGTCTTTGGGAAGGTTTAATGAGTCGCGAGGTTGCCCAACCATTCGCGCACTTAAATCAGAGAGCACGAGTGGAGTGGCGGACTCCCCCTTTCCCAGCAATAATCAGCTGGATGGACCACCGAGTCTACCGAGAATCGATCCTGCTCGCTAACGTATTCCACGAAACATTAAATCACACGGCTGAGCGGACGGCCATCGGCAATATGCTACTTGTTTACTAAATCACTTCGCATTGACTACTGCGCCAAACAAATAACCGCGAACAATAATGAGGGACACTTGATTGTGCAGCAAAGCCGAAGACGCGTGCACCGACTGTGCGCTCCGTCATCCCCGACCATCGCCGATTGTGAGCCAACGAGCGTGTGTTTGGATACCATCCCACGGGAAACATTGGGCAAAAAGCGTGGCTGTTTGATGATGCGCGCGATCGCAAGCACCCCGTGTCCCTGAATATTATAAACCCACGAGATAATGAGTAGCAAACAGAAGCGGAAGGTGAAACTGCTTTGAGGGATGATAGGTTAACCTAATATCGATGGGGAAGAGCGTTTCTTTGAACACGTAGAACTCACTTTGGACACGAACTCGATAATACGTAGAATGGAAAGGGTAGTAATTGGAAAATTTAATTCACATCATAGACCACTGTGAATATAAAAGTAAGTGAAAGAACGTTATTTCACTCATTGTCCATCCAGCGCAATGAAATTTTCATTAACATTCATGGGTACATTGTTACTCGAACTGTTCGACATCCTTTGCGAATTTCAGAAATAGAATAAGGTACCTTACTTTATGACAAGCTGCATAAAATTAATATTTGTACGCGTTGGTGGAGTTTTTATTCTTGATATCGAAAGCATCCAATTTTCCAAAATTATGAACCGACGGAAACGCAATTATTTGTGTATAAACATTGTTCAGGGACAGTTCTGCTTGATTTATCATGTGAAAAAATGAGGTATGTAAATTCGCGATGCTCCATTCGTAATGATGCAGTCGTCGACCAATAATCCTGGCGGTTAATTAATTATACGGAGTCTCCTGCATCACGTCCCGTATCGAACCGTCTGCCATCAGAGACGTCCACGGAATCTGCATGACAGA
This sequence comes from Calliopsis andreniformis, assembly GCF_051401765.1. Taxonomy (NCBI): domain Eukaryota; kingdom Metazoa; phylum Arthropoda; class Insecta; order Hymenoptera; family Andrenidae; genus Calliopsis; species Calliopsis andreniformis. The sequence goes on along the minus strand of NC_135067.1, from coordinate 18,284,484 downwards.
CGCGCAACGTGTCCTCATTGCTTCCCCGACATATGATCTCCGACCGATTCGAATTTCGACAATAAAAGAAACTCAGGCGCGCGCCGACTGCACTCAGGCCCAACTGTTACGTCACATTGTGCCATGGATGAGTATGCAAAAAACCATCGAAAGGAACTTGCCTGGTCATTAATACGAATTTGTCGTATCGGCTACTACGAATGAAATCGATGACGACTCCATTTCCGTCGATGCTCCTCTTGGCGGTCATCGACGGCTGACAACAGAGAATCATTAACTTTTTCCCTTCGCTATGTACAGCCACGTTTCGTTCATCCCTCCGCGTGTAAACATAGATTTTTTCAGATCACTACGCGCACAAATATTGCATCGTTTAAGCGCCTGTCACGTCCCCATTTTTTAGGTCCTGTTTGCGAGAGGCAACTCGTATGTCCTCGCTTTTCGTCTATTTTTTCCATCCACTGACCCACATCCATCCGATTTTGTACACGCTATGAATATTCACGATCCGTGCGTGACTTGCACTCGAGATCAGCTCCAAAAACAACGACGCTCCATAAATAATGCGATAGTCGTCTGCTATGGCAATATCCACTAACTGGTATTCAATATAAACACTGTACCCGATATATAACGCACATTAACGCATATTAACGCGGGCTATTGTAGGACACATTGGAAACCAGAACCATGACGAATCCTAGGATCGCACACGTGCGTCGCGTACCGCGTTGAGAGGGTGCGACAGAACAACCCTGCCTTTTGGTGTTCCGCTCCCAGTGGCGTCGCAACAGGATGATCATGCAAGTTATCATCCCTTGATATTTACTGCAAATTATACATTTCGGCTCGGCCAAAATGGTTGTTCAGCTCTACTTGCAGCGCAAATAGTTTGGCTTTGGGTTAGCCCCACTAACTTGCGGTTAAAGTAACTGCAACGATTATGCAAAAGTTGGAAGTGGAATGCAACAGAGAAATTCAGTTCAATTTTGCGATAATTTTATAAACATCAACTATAGCACAAGCAGAGTAAACTCTTTCATTCCCTCGTGGATAAATTCTCTGTAGGAGTATTGTTCATCGAGATAAACGTTTGCGAAGTGCTTTTCCTAGGCGATGATCGGGGGATTAGCGAGAAAATGTGACGGATGCTGCGCCAGTGCTCAATTGAAGAGGTATACATGGATTGAACGCGTCGCCTCATCTTTTTCAACTCGACAGTTTAGGGTCGAGGACATATATTGCTTACGGTTCGAGAACTCGTCCTGGGTGACGTATATTTGTTTTCGGTCGCTATGCGCTTAATATTGTACGGATTCCACGTGGTAGAATGGCGCGGGCGTGCAGGTGCGGCCCGAAAAGCGAGAAGGGTGGCTCAGCGCGTAACGAATCGAACTTTCGTTTCGTAGTTTAATTAAGAATTAAATTCGTCAGCGGACGAGCCCTTTCACCCTGCCGCTGGCTGACGCAGTCAGGTTTGGTATTGCGTTTAATTTGTCCTATGCCCGACAAATAACAGGACGAATTTGCTCCGATTATCAGTGGATTCATCAAACCCTCCAGTCTAACAAATAATCGCGTTTCCTGCAACCCCAGAACTGTGTTTGCATTTTCTGAAATAATCACATTGCTGTGAGCTGTCGCTAGAATATTTATCAATAGCAAGTATAAGGCTTCACGTCCTTTATATCTCCAATTACTATTTCATATTGTTAAAATCACGGCTGATTCAATTTACCTTACGTTCCATCGTTGATTGCATTGCGTATTAAATTGGGAACATTGAATAACCAGGGAAATGAACAAATAAATGGTTTAATTATATGAAGTAATCCAAACCAAACATGGTCAAATTGTACACATATTTGAAATATTCCACATTCTGGTTGCGAAAGTGTTTCATGTAGCAGTTCTAGCACGTATGGAATGCCTAGTAATAACGCTTGTTCGGCTTTCAGAAACGGCAACTGTTTTCTTGTCAATTGTAGCTCGGTAGATAGGCGAAGAGCACGTTCCAGCGTCACCGAATCCCTCAGTCATCCAGAATACCTTGTTATCGGGATACATCCGCCAAACGATTTCACCATCAATAATGTTCAACGGATCCTGAAGAGACCTATAGGTGCCGACTCCACCCAGTTTCTCGCTTCACTGCTCCCATCTAACAAGGCAGGTTCAAGTGTCCATTGTTGGGTTATGAATACACGAAACATATTCAATTTTCCCCCCTCAACGCACTCACTCTCCCTGCTCTCGCCTCTTTTTTTTTTTCGCGGGCCAGTTACGAAATTATGATATATTGCACGTCATCCTAACAGGCCGCAGTACACCTAGTTAAAAACGCGCGACTTGGTCGACGACCGATCACCTTCAGCTGCATCCTGCAACTACAATGATATTACACTATTCCCTTTTTCGGTCTGTTTACCTGTGAGGACGCAACCATGCAAAATTGTAACAGCGACAGTGAAGGATGACGTTCAGATACTCTGAACGAATTTCGGAAAATTTTTGCTGAGAAATACACCTACCACCGAAGTGCATCAGTATTGTATGCTGGATCTTGTTAAATATTCTTGGTCAACTCGTCAGAATAGAAAATCCAATGGCGGTCGAAAGATCGAAATCCCTCTGTCTTCCGAAGTCAAGTGAATAATTAAGGTATCGCTCCGAAACGAAGCCTCGGGAGCTGCATAGTTGGTCCATCGGTGCAGCCAGGCGCGACCAATGCACGAACAGCGGTGTGCTAAATGTAACGAGGTGCTCGACTAAGGAAGGAAGCCCTACAATGGATCTGCCCCGTAATGGCGAGACTGTCATATCACGCGTTTATTAAGGCTACGAACTTCGCCTGGAAGATTAATGCGACTCCCAGCCGGGGCCTCTGGCTACGTCCCTTTATAACGATCGTGAAATTATTAGTTTTCGAGGAACGATGAATACATAACGAACCGGTGCCATTCGATGAATCTGCGGAATCTTAATGTAATGAATCTCCGATGATGCGATATTAATTCGTCGAACCAGCCAGCGCAGCTGATTGCAACAAAACATCCTGAATTTGGACTAAATGACCAATAAATGAAGCCTAGCGGCCTATTTATAATTCCAGCATTTTTCACGAAATATTTGCTTTCCCTTGCGCAATATTTTCATTTTGAGAAGGGACCACCTGTCGGCGATAGAAATATTTTTAGCGTACACGAAGTTTCATTTTGAGTTTCGATCGATAGACTAGTATCTCTGGAACGCAATGAATCCACGCGACCTCGCGAACGTTTCACTTCATTGAGACACGACGCAAAGATTCCTCGCCACGTATCCCAGATGCTTCAGAGCCTCAGCTGTACTCGAGCTATTTGTCATCCATCGTATTTCTCCCTTTAGTCCTAATTTAATAAACGTCGTCTGCGGAAAGGAAGCGACTCTGGTATCGCGGTTGCTTCCTGGAAAGTTGTAGGACGCGCGAACACGAAATTATTTTCCCACTAACGCATACACCGAAAGAGGATCAATTCCCTAGCGGCAGACTTTGCGCCTCGAACAATTCGGTTCCGTTGTCGAAGCAAAAACTTTCTCGTAAATAGCTTAATTCGAACGTTACCGAATTTCTCTACTCTAAAGGATCGCCCACGAGCCGTGCATACGCGTCAATTGCCGTGGCTTTATTTAGATTAAAATAGAAATTGAATGAATGCTTGCTGCAGGAATTTTCGACATTCTATGCGTCGTTGAATTCAACCAGAATTTTTTAATTGTAAGGCTACCAGCCGTGTTCCTCTGAGCACGGAATGTTGCAGATGTTTCATTTTACGATTTTTATTTGCTGCACGAAACGCTGAATAAATTGGAAAACGTTGGTCGATAGCGGAGGAAAATCAAAAGGAAGCGAATCGAGAAAATAACGAGCAATACAAAAGACAAGTTTGTCAACTTCCTAAACGGTAGGCCGAAAATCAACAGAGGCACTCCTACATAAAACATCAAACATCGGGCGTCGTCAAAGTCAAGCTCCAAGATCGCGAATTCTCTGGGGACTTCGTGCACGAATTTCCGCCAGGCACTGAAAAGTTTCGTCGTCGCGAGCTAAGAACGCCCCCAGGGCTTCAGGAACTTTGATAAATAAAAATTTATGGCCGAAGAGAGCGTGGAGATATTTTCTAGCATCCTGTCTGGTCAGGAAAAGGTCTACAGACGAAAAGTTGCAGAAGTGAAAAAGTAATGTTACAGCAAATTACAAGATATAATGGCACGCTATGTAATGTAGCCAGAGCCAACTTGTGTTAACTTTCGATGTTTTTACAGATTTCAAACTCATGTTAATATGGAGCTATCTTAGGAAAAGGAGGTAAAAGGGAGGATTTCGACTACCTTCCTGCTATTTCGTCCTTGATTCTTATTTTTACAGTCTTAACGAAATTACTTTGCAATGGGGACGCGAGTGACTAAAGTTTTATAAAAGATGAGATTCGTTCGTAAGTACTAGAAAGTTCTCTTGCGAATGTCTCGAAGCCGACTTTCGAGGCTGTCTGCAAATTACAACCAGTAGTCTCCTTTTGCCTCGAGAAGGGTAGGAAAGCTTGTGCGTGAAGGCAGCGGAGCGCTGCCAGCAGGGCTTACGAAGCTCCAACAAATAAAAATTTACGACTGAGAAAGTGTGGCGGCACTCTAGTCGGCAGAAGAGTCCTCGAGTTATATCGCTAATAAAATTAAAGACTTTAAGACCATTTCCACCAAATCCTTACTTAATAGCTCAATGATTAACTACTCTCATCTTTCAAATGTAGTAGGCTTCTTTCTGTGTCGAACGTGCGTCAGAATCAGATAGTTTGAATAGAACTTCACCAGGAACTATGCAGCTGGTGTCACCGGAAATGGGGTCAGAACACGTCCCGTGCTATCGTGCCATCTCAATTACAACCCATTAACCTGTAAAGTGTCAAAGTAAACTTGACATTTGTCGATAGAACTTATAAATTCAGAGGTTTGGTTTGCATCTAATTCATTTAGCATTGAATGATTCTATGAATGAATAAAGGTGGATTATGAAAATCGGTGTTAACGAGCGTGGACGTACTTTTTTAAGACATTGCGTATTTTACCAGAGAATTTTTCATTCGCATCATGTAGCTAAAAAGACGAAAGAAAAATAAATGTGTCAGAGAAAGTGTTAGCAAAAAAGAAATCAGGATGTAGAATGTTACTGAATTACATCACGCTAGTAAAGGTCTAACATTGAGTAAATCTACTGCAAAAGACTTTTTCTGTATCATTCTTTATAAAGAAAAATACTTTCATCCAAACGTCCTCCACACCTCTATTAAAAACACATTCATTTTTCTATCTCGTTTTTACCTCCACTATGAAAATAAATCCCACCCCTTTTACGTCGTTCGCGCGATATAGTCACCGCAACGACAGGGAAGGTGAAAAAGCGTGGTCGCTGAAATAACGATGTATTTGCGCGTGTGTCGCGGCAAGTGATTATACGTTGTTATCACCATGTTTTCTCCGTGCCGCGGAAAAATCCTACCGAAGGAAGCCTCTGACACCGCCCTTGCACGCCAACTCACAAAAGGAAACCGTTCGTGAAAGAAAACAAGCAGTTCACTCTGCAAAAGCGAAACGAACGCGTTCCTCTTTGTAGGTTATCATTTAGCCTTGCATTTTCCTTGGCTCCCCTTGACGAAGCTTGTCCTTAGCGTTTCGATTTCCTTTTTTATTCAAATCTACTTCAGGCTCGAAGGTGAATCGACTTTCGCCAGAATCAGGACGTCGAAGCCATGACGAACGTACTTCTTCCTCATCTCGATTTTCTGTACTCATTTCCTCTACATCATCTTTTTTCTTGAGACTTGACCTTTCCACGAGGAAACTCATTAATTAATATAAAATCCATTTCCCCGTTTCACTTCCGCTGTCCTTGCAGTCTGCTGACGTAACATCCCTCGCTTCGAGGATATTATGAGGTGTTCATATTTCCATCCATATTTCCTTTCAACGGTGGAAAGAAAACAGGAAAAGCTTCCCTCGGAAAGTCGTCGCAATTAATATAAATAAAAATCCAATTGCCTTGAAGGGTTAATTGTTGGCACCCCCAAAACGTCTATCCTTCGTTCTCCAGTTCGTAGTACCCTTTCGTCGGAGGATCGACTTTTTCGGCAGTCATGAAGACACCCCACCGTGTGCAACACTTCACCAATGACATTACTCCATCTAACGCCTACGAATGAACCGTTCGGTTTCCATTCATCGTCGCGAGGCTGAATGAGACTGGAAGAGGCACTTGGCTTTTGCGCGAGGATTGTCTGTAAGAAAACACCCTCAAGAGAGGCTTCCATCGTGTTTTTACTGAATGGCTGGTGTAAGGATATCCCCTTGCTCTCTCTCTCTCTGTCTCTCCTTATTCCCTCGGTCCCTTTCTCTCTTCCTTCGTTCAACGTTCAGTTCGAGGCATTTTATCATTGTACGGTGTACTGTGCATTTCTCAATGAGAGTCTCGAACGCTTTCGAGAAGCCACCCTCCGTGCAAGAAATTTGAATTTTACGTTTCTCCAGTGTACTACCAGACGAGGACACGATAGAAGGTCCTCCGGGTCTTCTAGGTTACAGGTACTCGAAAGTCACAATGGGGCCCGACTCGAGAAGCCAGCGAAGATCTTGTGAATGAAATCCATACTAGCGAAGAAGTCGAGGAGAACGGGAAGGTCTTAGCATCTGGTCAGCCCGACTTACTACGAGAGGATAATAATGGCCTCTCGGGGATCATTGAGCCTCGAAGACCTCGACCGAGCATCGCTCTCTTCTCCTTTATGGTGGTTTATGGCACCCTGTGAAAGATCCCCGTATCGGCTGACCTGGTCCGAGACACCATGCTAAGGACACGTGTTCCGACCTTCAATGGAAAATCGCGTCCATTTCGTTCAGAAGATCTGCAACGCCTTCTCCTTTCCTTCCACTTCTCGCCTTTACATTCGACGCTTCGCGCTATCGATTTCGTATTAGCGAACAGGTGAGAATTTGTCAGAAATATAAGTACGTCATTGGACCAACAGAGATACCCTTCCACATCGTTCTCCCTTCCCATTATCGCGAGAAGCGTATCAATGAAGGTAACTATAGCTATCGTCGCTTATCAGCGCGAGAATAAAGCTTTATCTCGATTCACGATACTTCAGTTCACTTTCATTCTCCCCTGCGCGTGGCATCTTGAAAGAGAGGCAAGAGGTCAGCGATCCAAGTACCGTCGAGAGAATATTTCGATACACGATGAAAAATCCAGTTCCCGAAGAGCCACTACTCTTTGCCCTCAATTTGCTTACCTTTGGCCGAACTCCATCATCGATCGGGTTCGTTCATCGGCCTCCTCCACTTCCGACCCTCGAGCAGGATAAAGCTACCGCAATGGTTGTTCATCCGATTTCCATATCGGGACTCTTCACCCCATTTATTGATCAATTCTACGGTTAATCCGCGGTTAACGATGTTACGATTCATGGGAATTCATCGACGATTATTGGGATCGCGGAATTAATAGGAGGATCGGGAGTAAGTTGAATTTATCGGGTCTGAAGTATCGAACGGTGCACCAGCTGGAAGGGCTGCGAAGATTTACGAGCGGTTGCTTCGGAGCAAACCTTTACTGGCAGCTCGAAACTCGAAAAATGATATCGGCAGAGGCTTTAACTTACAAACTACGGAATAATTCATTCTTATGTCCCCGCGTGTAACGAATTGATTGTTGGAAACTTTCTAATAGGATTTCAAGTACTCGTGAGGGTGTTACGATTATTAATGGCTATGGATTCTGTCAACCTTGGAAGTGATTTCTGTCTGCCATTAGGAATAGAAGAAGCTTAGTGTTCTTCGATACAATACGTGCAAATTCGTGGAGATATAGGATTATGTTGACTACTCCATTTTTATGTGATACCTATTGACCCACTCAAAGCGTTCTTTTTCTCAAGTAAGAACGCTGGAAATATATATATATATATATATATATATATATATATATATATATATATATATATATATATATATATATGTACATCTATGGAAGCAACAGAACTTTCATCTTGAAACCGCTCCAACTCGTTCTGTCTCTTTGCCAGACAAAACGATCCAAAGCTGCCGTTTCCCATGAGGCTTCGCGAATCAATTTACTTGCCAGTTCCCTGAAACGTCGTGTAAGAAGCAGGCAATCCCTTTGTCGCCGTTTGGATTTCATTCAGCGCGTGAATGTTCAAGATGTATCGGTTTTTCGTGGTTGGCGGAGGTAAATGCCATTCAAAGCTTCTGCAATTTCCATCTACCCTGATGGACTGGTTCACAGTGGAATTGCGATTGCATGCACCGTGAAAAACTGACCTCACTGTGATATCGATTGCATTACACGTTTCGGTGTAAGTGTGATTGCTAGAACAACCCAAGACAAACACCGAAGAACCTTTCTTCCTTTAATAATGGATCGGTACATTAGCGGTGTAAAAATAAAGTGGAAAATAGTTAAAGTATACAGGGTGACCTGAAAATACAGATCAATCAAACAGAGGATGGTGCTGATATCGTTAATTAAAATGAAATTCAATGGATCTCCGTACTCCCTGTCAGCTGACATGCAATCCCTAACTCAAAGCTTTATTACAATTTCACGTGACCTGTGAAATCCCTGTGCCTGGAATTCTGCGTCAGTCTGTATTCCTCGAAAGGATTACCAAAAGAAGCACAAAGCTGCACAGTCAGAATGGCGAAAGCTCTACAGAGCTCACTGTAATTAATACTCTCACCTAGTAAAATCCAGTTTTGTCAGCCGACCAATTTCCATTGGAATCCACAGAACGTAATAGAGTCAGATATCTCGGAGGGTAAAAGAAAATTCCATTTCCTAAATTAACCGCGAGGCATCGGGGTTCCAACAGATTTGGCGAATCCATTTTGATAGGGCATGCTTTGAATCTTGAGCCACATTGCTCCCTGAGAGAATGACAGTTTTGATAAGGAGCTCCTGGCCGTCGCGATAAAGCGGAAATTGTCGGGGGCGACCCAGGAAATGGAACGAGGCAGCGTGTGCTGTCCGCTTTAACGTGCCTTTAACCTTTCCTCGAGCGGTCGGCATTTCGGTTCATAGGTTGCGATTACGTCGAGCTCATTTCAAATTCTCCGACATTTTCCAACAGCCATACCAAGCAAACATTTGCCGACAGCTTACGCGTTAATTGTCGCCTTTGTACGCTCCCGCCGAAACATTGTCGCCAATCAAACAACAAATTAGCGACAGGCAATCAAACCCTTAAGGAGTCTTACTAAAATTCGCATCCTCCACTCTACCTCTAAGCAGCCAGAAAATAAAGAGAAACTTGGGAAGCTCGGCAACAAACCATCCCCTCACTTGCAAGCAAGATTACATCACGAGATTCCAGGGTGACCTTGCTAAACGACAAGAAAGATGAAGGAATTCCACATATCTGTAAAAAGAGAAGAAAGAAATCTAAAAAGGTTGAATTTCCTGGGTCATAGAATGAAACGACGACGAGTGAAACGAGCAGCGATATCGCCCACATTCTCGCGAGAAGACAGCGATATTTTATCGCGATTATCGGGATCAAAGTGTCATACAGTGCTTGAAAAGAGTTATAATCGATGGGGATTCGGAGCACGTCGGGAGATGCGATTAAAGATCAGCACAGAAGTGACGGGATGAAACTAAAGCGAAAAAGCAGGAGGAAAGGAAAGGGAAGGGAAGACGCGTACGCTGCATCTGCGGTTTCCCGAGTTTTTCTCGGTTTCACGCGTCCTCCGCAAAATCGATGGAGTGTCGCGCGGATTCTTAAGCTCGTTCACGGTTTTCGGCCCTCTGTCGATTTGTCCCTTTCACACGGACAGAAGCATACGAGCACGCGTGTATTTTGCTTGCCTCTCCCTTGATGCTGCGTAGATGATCTAATGTACAAGAGGCGGCGTCAAAGAGGCGCTGTGCTCCTCGAGAGCCGTGAAATCCTTCGGTCCTCCGTGCCACAGGATCCATCCTAGATCCAGCGTATCAAATCTAAATGGAGGCCCACTGTGCTCTCGACAAATCGTTCGGCCCTGACGCAGGAAATCGGCGTGCAATGAGTCTCGAGATCTCGCAGCTGCCCTAAGTCTTTTTCAGTGAACGGTTCTTGAGACTCTTTTTGAGATTCTTCACGCTGCAACAGCGTACCTACCGCGTACAAATACTCGATACTCTTAGAGCTTGTTTGCAATCAATTTCCAAATTTGTTTTCTGTCACCTGAATAATATTGTTTTTTAGAGCTAAATATTTAGGTACTTAGAAGAAAGCAGAGCAAAGCTCATGCAATGCGATTAGAAGATTGAAGTGAATGTCTCCTATCGATAGCCAGCGATATGATTAATCGACAAACGATATTACACGTTTGTAGTGGCAAATTGGAAGACCATACACGGCACGATCCATCAACGACCCTGCAGACAAATTTGTTTTCACTCTCGTATAGGCTACCCTCGTCTCCCCCAATTTGTCAGGAAACCAACGTGACACAGTGTCACTGACAAAGCCGAGCTGCTAGGAACGAGCAACTTTGCTCTCACTGTGGCAAAACACAGGCTGGAACTCCGACGCAGAAGAAGGGGGCGCCTGAAGGAGAAGACGCTTTCGAGGACCAGAAGAATTCGAATGGCTAATGGTCCTATAGGACGGGTCTGGTGACACCTGGTGGATACCTGGACACCGCGGGGTGTGACGTAATTTGCCTGGTGGCCAGTTACTAGAGTTAATCTTGTTTCCCGTTTAAAGGACTTCGAACAGGCTGGAACACTGAAATGATTATCGAACAAGCAAAAATAGGGGACTGGGGGGATCTATGACCTCGATCTTTCTAATGCAATTACATTAGCGTGTCATAATTTCGGACAAAGAACTAGTCATAAACATCATCAACAGCCTGTCGGTCGATAAATCTGTACCTGACTGGATTTAATCCTACTGGCCGCTGGCGCACCTGTGCAGCCCCATAAAGCGGAAATTACGTTCGCCCGGTTTCTTCGGTTTTACGACTCTCATAGCCGATGTGCCCGGTGACCTGACCTAGTTAATTATTCGTATGCTCGGGAAGTCGTGATCCTAAGCGTGATGCGGTGCATACCTAACGTGCCAGACTGTTGGTCACGAAACTAATGGGGGCGCGATCCGAGTTATAAGTCCACTGGACTCTTTTCAAGCATAATTAAACGGTAGTTTGAAACTTCGATCGCCATCGATATAGTATACTCGGGGTACATGAATCCTGGGATCCCTGAATATGCTACTGTGAACAGGGTAAGTCACGATTTGGGCAATTACGAGATCACGAGGTTCAAGCAAGAAGCAAGTGGAAGGGAGGTCGTGGGCTATGCTTATTAATTTACGTTCCCGTCGAAAGGAAGACTAGTTCGGATGGGGTCAGGCTGTGTGCCGAGCAAAGAACACGGGCCATCGAGCTCCCGATGGTATCTTTATAGTGCATTATTGCATTAAGCACTTCTGTACACAGCCAAGGGTAGCATCGTCGATGGCAACAATAGGGGCACCCACGGGCCCCATGGATTCGGCCTGTTCGACCGTCCTGCCATGTATTATCGACGCACAATAGCTCCTGCCTCGATCAAACGCGCACCGAGCACTCTCGCCAGCGATACACACGTAACCGAATCCACTCGGCTACTTTTCACTAGCGACGGATCCACGATCGCTACGTTTGCTCAAGTCCCTTTATGGCATCGCGGATCATCCGCGTTATTTGCGTGTTTGTGCCCAGCTATTATACCGTTTGTGTCGAATTATTATAATTGCAACCCTATAGGGCTGGGGCGAATATTAAATCGGCCTGTAAGAGCCGTTAAACGATCCCGAGAGCTCGTTGCAAAAAAAAACATGCACCCTCTGAAACTGACGAAATAGGAGAAGTTTAGCCCACAATGTTGCGCTCCATTTTGAAATTTCGGATTACGCTGGAAACCACTGACGTGAGCAATGAGAAGCAACGGTTTAATCAAAGCTACGTTGAGGACAGATTTAAATATGCTGCTTCTGGCAGTATCATATATCCTTCTTAATATACCACACACGGCGATTCTGACCTGTTTCAGTTTTAATGAGCACTACTGGTTGAAACTTTGTGCTCGCCCATGTGGTAGCCCGCTTTGTAAATTCATGCGAAATGGATAGACACAAATTTTGATTTAAGCTTGCTAAAACGTCAATTTTCAGAGAGCAAAATGTTTAGAGAAGAACTGAGAGGCTGTCGTATTTAATGTTAAGGGAAAAAGTGGAGGATGTTCGAATTCGTGGTTTTATAAAAGCTAACCGACATCGAAACGTTCGAGGATATCGTTCCCGCCGTTTACTTAGGCTCGTTCATGGAGCCTAGGATCGTTCCGCTCCTTATGGGCGAGGAAAAATTATAACCAAAGGCCTAGAGCGATGGCTGTCATAACTTTGATCTCTGTTTGCTCTACGAATGAGCCGTTCGCATAATGCTTGCACGTTTAACGAGCCATTAAACGATCGTTCTCGGCTTTCAAAGAGGCGTTTTTCGAACGGTTTTTGCAACAGGACCAGCACGAAATGTCAGAACGAACAGATATAAAAGTACATTTTTTCAAATCCGCTGCGCCTGCCTCTGATCCTCTCTGGCTTTATATCTAATTTATTCTTAACACCGACATAACTCTGAGAAATTTATGAAAGAGTAGAAAATGCAAATCCGAGGAGGACGTCCCTCGAGTTCCCATTTCTGCATGCGATTAAGGACGCGCATACATACACAGACGTATCAGCGGTACAGGAGCAGTCCTCGCGTGTTCCTCCGCGATTTTTCGTTACTGACAGTTCAACAACGAACGAATTTTTCAGTTAGACTCTGGCACGTCATTTGTACTCTTTAACGTAATGAGTCGGAATCTCAGCTATTTTTAACGACGTTCTTGCCTGTAAGGTAGCACTCCACGTGAGGGCGATTTGTTTCCTGGCTGAGGCACGAACATCGACTCTAAAAGAATCATTTTCACAGCGATAATGCCTTGATGCGTTACCTCGAGATGGTGGCGTGTGATTGAACTGATGTTAAATTTATCGAAGTGACTTTTAAGGAAAAGACGTTCTTGTTACGCTACGGAAGCCACGCGATCCTGTCCTTCGAACAAGGTAAATCTTCTTCGAAATCTGCCCATGGGCGTGCAATTTCCCCAGCTGTCGATCACCCTGTCCCTTTCTCCATGGAGAAAGACGGCAAGCTCCGTGTGCCCGACCGAAATTGGCCAGTCGTTTCAATCCGCCGCGGAATCCTCGGCGAAATCGTCGCGTCGAAGACGTGTCATGCAGCGTACTGGTCCCTGCACGCCACTTTGACAAATGCACGCCGCGTTTAATAAACGATTTTCATGTCTCTGTGGAGAACTGGGGCGCTGAGCGAACTCATACGCTCGGAGATGAATCCCAGACCATCCGTCTCTAAATTATGTGCACTGTTAAATGTCTAGTAATCCTAATGCCTGTTGCGGAAAGCTCCTGTTCGGTTCTTTTCCTTTCCACGAGATACAGAATGCTAAAAGATGCACGACCCGAGGAAGTGCGGTTGAATGTCGCGACAAAACCGATGAGTACACAACCCTTGCACGCAAGCCTCGCTGTAAAATGTAGCAAGCGACGAGTCAAAACGCAGAGTGGTTTGTCGTACGCCCCCTTCTAATCCGTTTAACGTGGCCAATAGGAGGAGATCGGCACACACGGAAATGTAAATACCAGTGGCAAGAAAGGAGCTCTCGATCTGATGTCAAATAACTACGGGGCGTGAACCTGAGGAGTGTGTGTCCTGATGCTAGGGGATGAGGAATCATTGATCCTGGTCGCTTTCGAGGAATTTATTGGGCCAGTCCTGACGCTCGCGCATCTTGTTAAAGTGACGACATTGATCTGCCGAGGAAAGAAGATCCCGATGTTGAAAACCAATGGGGAAATTCTTAGCGCCAACTTAATTCAGTAATAAATTTTCTCGTTGAATCAGACTCACACCCTGGTGAAACTTTTGATTCTCTTTGGAAGAAACTTTCCAGTCCTCTTGATTTAGTGCCTGAATTTGTGTATTTTGGCAGTTCCGCTGCATCTACTTGCGTCGTATCAGTGAGATATGGTGGGAGGATTTAATGAACAGGGAATAAAGGAGGGCAGGGATTGATTTTTAGGTTTCTCAGGGAACTGTAGTCTCTCAACGTCTCCGCTCTTCTTTTCTTGTGAATCTTCTTCCCTACTTTTTCACTCCTCGACATCCAAGTTTTTATTACTTCCATGCATTCTTTTCTAACAATCAAACCCAGTCGAACTTCGTTAAAAGTTCCGCATCAAAACAGTAAAAACGAGTCTTCTGTTTCTTTTATCGAGGATCCGAGAGAAACGAATTGGAAAGTTAGTGGACCGACGTTAAGTGGATTCGAGCGATTTGAATAAACTCGATGGGTTGTCGCGGAGATTGCGGGCTATCGGCAGTTCCGGTGTTTTCGCGTGTCTATATCCTTTGGAAACGTTTTCCTCGGCTAAAGTCGAGGACACTCGAGCAACAGTCGAGCTCCTCGGTGCACGTTTCGCCTGTGCTCAATCTGCATAACGAGGAGTGAGAAGCCACTCGATGTGGCATTAACGGTTCACTTGCCAGGCCGAAATCGTCGAATCGGACGTCGAACAATTGACTCTGCGCCCATTATATAAACACATGCGACGGTAACAATGCCATTAAGCCGCGGGGATGCTGAGTATTAATTAAGTGCACTCCTCTGCTCGAGCACGTAGAAGCGAAAAGAGCGGAGCCCCTTTTTGCGCGGAGGATTTCCCTCGCGCTAATCCATTCCGTTGGTATTTACGGTGATTTACAAATGCCACTCTCACGCGATGCGGAAGAATTCGTGTCGTGAATTTCACTATCGACTCGGCCAATACCACCTGGAACTGCCGCAGGTATTTCCTTAATGGAACTCCACACGACTGGCATTAATTGTGTGCCATTGACAGGGGAATTCTTCGAAATAGTTCAGACGGAATTTAACCCTCGGTTGGTATGATGTTAATCTTATAATGAAAGTACTCGAGTTGAATCATTGTTAGTCCACTACAAAAAGCAATTAATTCAGATAGCAGCCAGTATTTTAATTCAGTCATTTCTTTAACTACTTCATAGTTCTTTGAAGTGTGAATAATGAATTTATATTTCGCTGAGAGAAATTAATTCCCTGCTTCCTCATTTGTGGAGAAATACACTAACAGGGCTTAAAGAATAAAAGATCATTCGTGGTATATATCGAATATTCGTTGTCTGAACATCCTATTGAATTCCTATTGAAAGAAATTCTTCATAAATTGCATTTTGCCTCCTCATCACAGCTTCTCTCACCTTCTGTATCCTCATATTGAATCCAGAATGAAGTCTATGGTAGCCTTTGACCTGGCAAATTCACGCAACGCGTCTTCTCCCCGTAAAGAAGCTCGATATTTAATTTCGCGAACAAAAACGGCTGACGTTGAACCGTGCGTCCTTGCCAGGTAACCTTTCAACCCCCGAACCAGGAGAAATAAGTCGGGCGCGCACGGGTTTCGGTTCGACCGTACGATAAGCTATCAGAGTCTATGCAATCTACGTAGACAGTCGCCCAGCCCAGGAAGCGAACGCGCGCCAAGTGTCCTCTTATCAGCAATGAAAGAGGCGGTTCCGTAAGAAGGGCAATCGGTAAATCTTAGCGAGCACGAGCTCCGAGTTCTCGCGATATCAAGTAGTCGATACCAGACGAAATTAAAAGCTTCGCGGGGGTGAAGAATTTCGAGCAATCGATCAACCAAGGGCAGCGATTAACCGCGCCGAGAAAGTATTCTCATTTAAGAAACATCGAGCATTTCGAAGTTCCCAAAACTTCTGGCAGCTCTTAAGGATGCAAACTGCTCCGACCGTAATTACAAGGGTCATTTTAATCGTTGAATTCTCGTTCTAGCGGGATCGTTCTTCCAAAGTTGCTAATAAAATTTCACCCTCCGTGAACGCTAGTAAATTCCCAAGTTCTTGGTAGCGTTCGTTGCCCCGAAATGTCGACTTTTAAAAGGCTGCACCGCGGAGGCCTAATCAGTTGTTGCAGCATGACGTACACGTAACGAAGAAACTCATTGTGGCTTTCGAGAGCTTCGCTCACGTGCTCTTAGCCATTGTCATTGGGAAGTCACGCGTCAGTCCCCAGGGAAATCATAAAGTTTTACTGTTTCTAGCATAACGTGTATAAGCGACGGCTTCCTCTAGACTGGCGTCGACTAATCGCGGAACTATTAATCATTATCGTCGATGGTTGAAGCTTTTGCCAAAACAATCGGGCGGTAGTTGCATGAGGCTATAAATCACAAGTTGCGCGAAACGTTTACCTTCTGACCAATGAATGGTCGATGATATAAGCTGTCAGGTGTAATTAATAAACGTGTTCACTCTTTCCACTGTGGTACATCGAGATACATTTTAGAGGGAACTGGATTACACGAAGTGGCTGTCGAAACGATCGAGTGAATGAAAATAAAGGGACGCTTCCCTGAAATTTTTTCTCGTAACAGATTGCACACCTCTCAAGGTTCTCGTTGGTTCAGGAAAACTCAAGCGACTTTCTGTACGTGACATGGAACGTATGTCTCGTTAAGGGAAATAAACCGCGTGCGAACGGGACATAAAGTGGTTGGAAACGAGAATTTTCAATTTAAACTTCAATTAAACTTCGAAAGCAGGACTTATGTCAAGTCCGCGCAACGGGAAGCGATTCCATTCGCTAGTTTTGTGTCGCAATTTTATTTCGAAATTCGACGGGTTGCCTCTCTGCGCGGGGAAATGGGACGTGCCTGAGCGTGAAGGCAAGATAGCAGTCATTATCTTGAGTTTATCAGCCGCAGCGACTCGTGCCGTAGGGAAAAACGGAAAACGCAAGACGTATTCAAGGAGAACCGTAATTTCATAGCCGTCGTTACGCTGAAGCGTCCCGTTTTATTTTCGGGAAGATGAATTCACCAGAAAATCCCTGGTTAATTAAATTACCCCCTCGTCTATTAAAAAGAAACGTGATGGAATAAACGACAAAAGGAGAATTCTTCTTTTCAGTCGTGCTTGGAGGCATTCAAAATAAATGTCAACGGTCGATGCAATTAAAGTGTCTGATGGTTCTCGCGACGAGATCGGAATTTTGACTACTTCGTATTTCGATAAAATGAAAATCCAAGAGTAGGTACTTGCTGGTCTTCTCTTATGAATTACACTGCCATTTAAATTAAACCTCGATTGTTTGGCTCCATTGATACAAACGAGAAAAAGAAGGCTACAATATTTACTACTACACTCATATGTCGAATTTCGCGGTGTAAAGAAGACCAATTAACTTCCGTTCCACGGATCGCACGACCGCCGATTTAATGGCGCGATTAGTCTCGGCAGAAGATAAAATTAGCATAGACATAAGTGGGCACGATTTTTTATAGCCGTTTAACGCATCGTCCCTAGACCGGTGCTCATTGTCCCGCCATTATATTGCTCGCAAGGAGTAACATTCGTTCAGCGTCGAAGGGTAGCCAATGTTATGCAAATTTCTCATTAACGGCGACCCCACACTGGAAATAGCAATCCTCGTCGCGTGTAACGGGTTCGTCCGTCTCTTGAATCGCAGTTCATTTAATGAATCTTGAAATGTCAACAATTTTCGCCACCCTTAAATAATTAGAACCTCAGCCATCCTTCGTCAGTCACTCGTCGCCTCTTTGTATCGTTTCGAATATTTCTGAGGAAATTATGAGATTTACTCCAATAGCAAATAGCAGAGGTCAGTTAAATGTTATAATCCGAAAATAGTTTCTAATTTTCTCCCTCAGCGGAAAAAACAGTTTTCAAAAATTCAAAATTTCAAAATTTCAAAAATTCAAAAATTCAAAAATTCAAAAATTCAAAAATTCAAAAATTCAAAATTCAAAAATTCAAAAATTTCTTCCTAAGTATCTAGACCTAATATCCCAGAGGGAACAGTACAGCGAAGCACAATATCGTCTCTCAAAAGCCTCCGTCGTCAAAGGTTTTGTATTGACCTTCGTCCTTTCAACCACCAAATTCACTGACCCCTGAACGTCGTTGGAGAGCGTGTTAAAGGACGTTAATTAATTAACGCTTCGCGACATGCCCAAGATATCTTCGGCCAGGTATCCCTGTTGATAACGATCATTATTATCGCATTGTCTAAGTACCGGCGGCTTGTCAAGCGTGTCACCACTAATTGTCGCTTTCGTAGGCCCGGGTGTCCCCGCTAATTGCATTCCTTACTCAATTTCCATTACAGCGTGTCCCCCGTTGACACGTATCTCGACGAAGGCTGACAACTTTCCTCGCGATCCCGCCTGCCAAACCGATCAAGATACCGAACGCGTAGCCTGCGCTAAGTGGTGTCTTTTCCTGTGCCCCATTGTTGCCGAACGGTTAAGTTAATCCCGCCCCGCCCGATCTTGCCGATAGACTTCGGGTTAAATAAGGATTAGCGCAATGACTCGGCGAGATTTAAGGACAGGCGGTCGATCGTCGAGAGCACGGTCAATCGAGGCGTCGTTTCTTCGTCAGAGACCCAGCCAATCGCGGACCAATCGGTTTTCCTCTGAGCGATCCTGGAATTGCCGTGAAAAAGTCCGACCCCCAGTTTGGGAACATCGGTAGATCGGTATCTGAACCTGTTAAAGTGACGTTAAAAGGTGAACTTCGTCACGCACATCTCGAGGATCCCTTGCTGGAAACATTGCCGACTTCTACACACTCGACAGGTTTCAGAGATTCAAAGAAATGCACGCGAGCAACTCGATGGTTATGGCGAATCCATATTTAACCCATATTTCAAAGCTCTTATCACGGAGAAGATTAATATTCGAAGTTTGAGGAAATCTTCCATTTCGAAGCTTCTCTGTTAACAATAGCCTATGGATGAACTAAATTCTTAGTCACGAAACGTTACGACAGACATCGACGAATCGCTGGAAGTGAGGGAAGAATATCGACAACGTCATTCAAGCTTTATCATCGAAACCGAAGTTCGTTTTGGCATGTCCAGTTTCTCAAATCGCCTTGAGTCTTTTTTGCTGAAATCGAGGTGTGGAGTCTGTAGATTAGATTTGACCTCGCTCTGGCTGTACAATCACAGAAGAGCTACAAATCTTTCTACCCTCCTAGCCAGCTGAGCTTCCACCCCACGAAACTGCGTAACTGGTCCAAAAGGGTGGCATCGTGTCCTCGTACTGGATGATCGTGGCGACGAGACACAATGAGTGGTTTTTTGCCACCTCGAATGACACGATGAGCAATTCTTATTGCAAGGGGAGCTCGAAATTAAGTGGCTATTTCATGGTGCTAATTATGATAAATACGACAAATCCTCGGCCTTACAATCCTTTGTCGATCTAAGCGCGATTTTATTTCTGGATTCATAAGTACACCTCTCTTTGATTCGATAAGGTTCTAAACGGTGGCCTAGTTTTTTAAGAAATTGAAACGCTCCACGGAAATGTTCGATTCACTTATCCATTTACATAACTGCGAAATACCGCGATCATGGTGATCGCAGCAGAGTCAGAGGTCAACCATAGCTGGTCGCGCTCTGTGATCGAGTTATCTGGTTTCATATCGCGGAACATAGAACGTATCTTATTACAAAGCTGGCGATTTTCCTTTGGTCGCGTGGAGAATTTCAACGGAAATTGTCGGCTGTGCCATTGAGAGTAGTTTTATTTTAAAAAATGCAGGATATATCTCACACGATACCACATATTATATTTTGAAATAGTTCTATCACAGTTTGTACTTTTCTCAGAAAATTTGCTATTTTTTTTTAGATTTTCATAGCCGTAATCCTTTAAGCTACTTTAAAATTACAAATGCTCCTGGGATACTCCAGGACGAATGTTTTCTTTCGCATCGTCTACGAGACCCGGGAAATTGCTCAGTGGATGCAAGAGTTCCAGGAACAACTTTTTCCCCTATATAATTCCGAGGGTGTTTCGCGAGAATGGCGACTGTACTGCAGAAATAAATTTCTCTAACGAATCACACAGATCAGACTAATTTCTTTATGACGGTCACGTTCAAGAAGGCTGATAATTTAATTAAGATTATATCAGGAAGTTAATTTCGACGGGCGAGATAAGCCCGTGAATATTTTTACTGGAAAGGTCGTTACACGAGACTCTCGTTAGCGAGTGTTTAAGAATATCTTGGCCGTGCCAAGGTGAAGGCATTCTTCTGCCTTTTAAATGTGTGTGTAAATACTTTCACCCACGACCACGTTCCTTGCGTGTCTCTTTGTATACGAATGAAACTATTAATCGAGTATAATAATGACTAAAGCAATCTCTTTCAATGAATGCAACAGGTTGCTGCTACGAATCTTTATCGGTAATTGAAAAATAATTCATAACTTTGTGTAATTTCGTGTAAGATTCGATAAAATGTCTATGAAGGGTATAAATTTAACTCTAGTGTATACGTATAATGTTTAGGAAATTTATATTTTATAGTATCGAATGAAGTTCAAACAAAAATAGGAAATATAAGAATAATTATGAAAAAGTGTGTTACGATCCACGACGACACTCAGTATTAAGCCTCACTTTTCACAAGCGGCTCAGTGGTCTAGGGGTATGATTCTCGCTTTGGGTGCGAGAGGTCCCGGGTTCAAATCCCGGCTGAGCCCAATTTTTTTCTTCCAACAAACAATTCCATTTCACGTGAAAAAATACAGCTTGCACCCTGCAAATGCAAAATAATTTGTTATATTTAAAACAATAATATTTTACTTTTACAAAAACACTTACAACCAGATACATATATTTTTTTATTCGTGTATTAAATTTCTATTTAATGTTTATATGTTACCATTAATGAAGCGTCTGTTCAAAATAAAAAAATTTTAAATCGGTATTATTTGCCACGTGTATTTTCCTGCACTTCACTTTTATACCACTCGTGTGAAAAACGTAGTTGCGAATGAAACAGCGAAAGAGGAAATTCCAACAGACGGTGCATTTATTACGCATAAAAATCCAGCCTGTCGAACATTTGCGAATATCAATCCTGTTGAAGTTTCTACGTATCATCGTGTTCCTATACCCACGCTCTCGTTGTGCCCAGCTTCGAACGTCAAGCTCGTAAATCAATCTACGTTGCAGATGCGGCAGATGCTCATTTGCATCCCCGCGTTTTACTAATGCCACGACTGAACAGAATATAATGCCTTGTTTCTTACAACTTCTAAGTGTTTATTTTAGGCATGGTGGAAGCTGGTCTACCGAAACCATCGACATTAACACAATATTCGTATTTATTAGATTACATTCCTACAGTCATAATTAATCTTATTCTGTTGCTGTCAGCGCCTTGCATATTTCATTGCGCACACGTTCCATAATTAAAATGCATTGCTCGAAATAACTCAGAGGCCAAAATTTAGAAAAATGTGATGTCTGAAATAAAGTGTTCCTATTTAACGCAATCATATTTTTGTGAGTACTTTAATTCAAGGTGGAATGCTGAATACTAGAATTATCAACGAATATCTATTTCTATGAGAACTATCAAAATTTCAGATTTTAAAAAAATACGTAATTCTAAAAAATAATGTTCACTTTCGACTTCTTTCAAAAACGTTTCATTCTTTAATATAGGTAAAGTGGTTTTTTAATAAATGATTGCACCGTTCACTTTGATTGCTTTGATAAGTCTAGCGTTAAAAGAATATCGGATGCGGTCTTTTGAATAGATAATACTCTTATATAATTATTTCGAGTAGCGTATTTCGAATCGTTTAAGTTCCCAGTAAAGTGGAACGTATTCACGCACAACAAGCGTGTAATAAGCAAAACTAGCCGAGGTGTATCGATTTCATGCGCGGAAAAGTAGGTGAAATTGTAACGTTGAATCTAACCTGACATTATTACAGCCGGCTTCCTTCTTCCTTCGATTATTAACCCTTCGAGGCACCCGTTCAAGCATTCGATCGTCACGGTTCGCCAGGTTTTCGGTTAAACCGAATCGATGGACCCTCGGGGCAATTTCCTGAAAGTTGGCGAGCTAGAATTAGATGGGCGCACTATGGACGCAGATGCGTGGGACACGCGTGTTTCACGGTGAAATAGGAAAATCAAACAGCATGCAGGTAATACGTTGTACAGGGGACAGGCACCTGCCACGCGTAACGATCCTCTAATGACTAGTCGAAACTCGGTCTTTATTGTTTCTTACGAAAACCGACGAAAATTCAGTCATCTTACAGAGGTAACAGCCGCTGGTTCTAATTACGGAACAGAGGAACCTGTTCCTTTAATTGTAAGTATGGAAAGTTTCTTCACGGCTGGAACCTTTCTCTTATTCCACAGTTAATTAACTTCTCTATATAGGTCCTCGATAGAGCTCGATGGCAGATGAAAACCGAGTGTATTCAGGTTCTCAAAAATACTTACAAAGAATTCCTATTCATTAAAACATGAAACTAAGCTCCTGTATTATAGAAAATCTACTTTAAAAAATTCAAAAATTCGAATTTCAAATTCAAAATTAAATATACATATTTAATAGAAGCATAAGTTAGTTTCATAAATCATAGTTACTTTCGTAACTCTGGTAGATTCATAAATCATTACAAATGTTTCCTGCTAAGAGCTGCAAAGAACTCTTCCATAAATTAATCTCCATCGATGACAAGTTCCCTTGCTCACAATGACCACTGAAACGCCAACACACGTCGCCCAGTGAATTCCTTCGGCGATCGTGTGTATTCCTTTTAAATCGAATTCAGGTAAAAGGTGGCCGTGTTTGTGGGCAGTACAGAGGAATTACTCCCACGTCATTGGTCGAGCACAGTGCGCGTAGCACCGGTGACTAAATGAAATCGGCAATGCACACGATCGCGTTCTTTGCACAATGCAAGCCGCTTCACAATGAAAAAGCTGCGCCGTGGATGTTTCCTAAAAGTAGTCGAAGGTTTTGTGCGCCGTCATTGGGAGGCGGCAGGCGTCGAGGTTCCAAAGGAATGACAAAATGGAACAAGCGCGCGCACACGATACCAAATGACCCGTAATAATTCGTCCTTTATAGAGGACGACATTATTTAGCGGAATACCAATGGGAAGACGTCAATTCCCATTCTGATAACAAATATTACAGTGTAGAGTATTAAAGCCGAGTTTTTGATTGAGCTCGCCGTGAATTATAAAATTCCACTACATTCCATGTTACGACGACTGTAATATTTCCGAGAGAAAACTCCAATTTCGCTTAATTCGCAAACTAATTCCAAACTTTGAACCAGTAGCGTTGATAATACAAACTCATAAAATTTCATACTTTCGTAGCGCATTTTGCATCTCATAACCGAGTACGATAGCTGACTGCATCTATCATAATAAAAAGAGACAAGCTAGAGAGATATTATACGGAGTTAGTAATGGACCGAGAAGTAAGTCCGAACAGGATCAAAGATGACCCAAAAGTAAATATTTTAATCGTGACCCGGTTTCCCTGCTACAAGAATCGTAAGAGAGAAATTCGCGTATGCAAGTTAAAGCTACCTCTCGAACTCGCAAAATGGCGCAATATCCGAATCTCCATGTTCTCTATAAAGGGAATGGAGGCGAATAAAAATTTGATTCGGTTCGAATCGACTGAAATCTGCGACGTAACTCTAAATAAGTCCACCTTGAAAGGCGCATCTTTTACAGCGCAGAGAAATTCGTTACAGCACTCGTGCACGTCGCGCGGCAGAAAGGATCCCCGTGGCTGACTGGAAACCGCGCCTCGCCATTGTCCCTCTTCTCGGGCAAACACGTGAAAACGGTTTCAACTTTCGAGTGCCCGCACCGTGTCCCTTCGCTCTCTGTCGTCTTGTCACAGTGTCCCCCTTCGACAGCCACGAGAGGCCGAAGCGGCAGCCCCCGCCGTTCACCGAGAACCTCGAGTGCTGTCGCGCTGACTCTTTTCAGCTTTGATCGAGCGCCTCTTCAGTGCGCATAAGATCAAATGAATTAGCGCGCCGGAACCGGAAAGCTCGATTCTCCCTCTCTCTCTCCTCGTCCATTCCCCTTCCTTCTCGTTCTGCCTTCCCACTAGCTGGCGTCGTCTCCCTCCGCTCCATTGCAATCCGCGCCCTTTCCTTCGCTTGCTTCCAGGCGCGAGAACCGTTGCGGTTTCCTCCCTCCCCCTGATCCTGAGACTTTTGTGGGACCACAGTTTTTCTGGAGTGTCGCGAGTCGCTTCGTACTCATTAATGCCACTCGACAGACCCTCCCGACGAAGCCACGAACAGCTCCACTTTTCGAAAGGGAGTAGGAAACAGTTAAACCTCAAACTCGTGTGAAATTGTCGTGGAGTTTGCCGAAGCGCTTGATCGGTCATCAAACGGACAAATGCTCTCCGCTCGAAGGAACGGAGCGGACTGATCGAAACCATCGCGTCATCCCATAGCAAAGAGACGCGTCAGAGCTCCATTCGTTATTTGAATTCCATTGTGTACTATTGAATTACGTTCAGTCAACTTCGAGTTGGGCCAAAGTTATCGTTTGTACATCCATCGGTCCGCTTCGTCGGCCACCGCCACCCCCGCCAGCTGAATCTAATTAAAGCAATGAAACGATTCAATATCACCAGTTCCGATTCAACTGTACAAATTTATTCGAATCGATCGCGAACAACACTGCTCATCGTTACCACAGGGCTAATGGTAATCGCCGTATCGCCACGTAATTACAATTCCAATAGCAATTACGCCGACATAATTGCAGATATGGTTCCATTGCCATA
Source organism: Calliopsis andreniformis (assembly GCF_051401765.1). NCBI lineage: Eukaryota > Metazoa > Arthropoda > Insecta > Hymenoptera > Andrenidae > Calliopsis > Calliopsis andreniformis. The sequence continues at coordinate 18,259,623 of NC_135067.1, read as the reverse complement.
ACTGGTCTATCGCGACCGAAACAATTAAACTATCAGCCACGCGACGCCAATTCACCGAGCATGGCGCGAATCGAGGCTCCCCAGATTCGACCGAATCCATGTCGTCGACCCTGGGCCAGGAAAACCGTGAGAGCACGCGTGTCTAATAACATTAGCATACCCTTGACGAGTTACGTGGAGACAGCTGAGACAGCGGCCAGTTTAATTCGCTTTATCCAAAGTTCCAGTGACACAGAGTTGAAACGTGGCTAATTATCTGTCTGCTCCTCGTTAGCCGAGATCCCGACATATATACGTGAAAGCAACTTTGTCCCTCAAATGGCTGAAATGTTAACAGATTTGTAAAGGAGCCAGTTCCACGCATCTGCATATCGTTCGTATTACCAGGGATCGGATTGAATTCGAGGCGTGACGAGGATGAGCACGCGAGGGCCCGGAAAATTGAATTGCAGCTCGTCCAGCGGCGACGATGCAGTTCCAGAATCATTTAGGTCGATACAGAATTTGCGGGGCGAGCAATCGGATGGTGCGACTGTCGGACCGGAAACGCGGTTTTCGCCGATCGGAAGGAGCAATGATTGGACTGTGAGCCGCTTTCAGAGGAACCTTCAAACGATACTTCTCATTCTGTTTGCGAGAATCTTCGTGGATATTATTTTCAGACTCCATAACTGGGATCATATTTGAAAGTCAAATTTCAGCAAGGGAGCAGATTTTCGCGTGTCACGTGGGCAATGTATTATGTAAGTCAATTGCCCCTCGAGAAAATTGTATTTCGGAGGAAAGAAAGGGCTGGGAAATTCCCAGCACGCTGAACTGATAATGCAGTTAGAGCGACGTCGCGACGCCCTCTTTCGCGTAACACGTTTCGTGAGAGGCGAGGCAACACTCTTCATGCCTCGAGACCTTCGGTAACCCCGAGGTAAGATATACCGAGACATCGTGCAAGGTTTGCTTTCGAAGCAATTTCGAAAGTTTCCATGGTGCCCAGCATTCAAGGACCAAGCACTCGAAATTTGTCTGGCCCTGACAAAGCCTCACAGTGAGTGACAACGATACTTTAAGGCGTATTCGATCGGGCCCTCGACGCTCGAAATTCCAGCAAATCCACTCTGGAGTACCGTGCACGTTAAAGGACCGCGAAATTCGCAGTAACTCGCCACTGTAGTGCCACTAAACGTCCTTTAAAGTCGTGAACAGGGCGATCGTCAAAAGTGCCGACCGCCCCTTCCGTTCAACGTCTCTCGGGGAAGAAAGAGGGAAGGAAGCGAAAGAAAGCGAGGCCGCGCGCGAGGGTGACAATTTTTTGATTCGGACTTTTCCTAGACCTGGTCATTCATCGAGCTCACCTCCTCGCTCCTCGGGCGAATGAATGAAACCAGCGAGACGGACTTGGGAGTCTAGGAACCGACGTGAATGGGCCCGACAACTTCGGGGACCGAAAAAAAGGCAGCCGGTTTTCACGTTGGCTCGCCCGCTGCGAGAACGAAGGCGACACAAGTGTCCTATTGTCGATCGACGAGGATACGAGAGTGCCTCCGGGCATTGTCGCCTCGCTCCTTAACACCATTAACTACGTTTTACCTTAAATTTAACCCAAAGTGGGGGCCTCTTGACAAATTTCCAGGATTTACGGCATCACGGCCGATTTCTCGGCAACAATGACTCCACTGCTCTGACCACGTTTCGAGATCCTCTCCAGCCTCTCTTGTCGTTGTCCCTCGTTCTCTTGTCATCTCGTTGATTCTGTTTTTTTTTCCTCTCTTTCTAGCTTTGAGCAACTTTAATCGGTTTCATTCGTCTTGGCAAATTGTTTCTTTCGAAACGGTACAATGAAATGGTCCGTGCGAGTTAATCCTATTGCAGCCCTTTGAGTACTCTTCAATCCAATTGTGTCTTTACTTCGTTGGAAAAGTTCACCAATTTTGGGAAAAATATGATAAATTTTTTACGAGTGTCTGTGTAACTGCATTCAGATAATACTTCAATAAACTAAATTGTTCTGCAGGATTAAACGATGACCCTTTGTACTCGTGACATTCTAAAAAAAATGAATCTATTGGTTACTGTACAAGGTTCAATTTGTGGAATTCGACTTTTGTGCTTATGATCGACGTATACGAATTTGTTTGATTTCCTAAAATCCACAATTCGTTCACCGATCTCGTGACATTTCGCTCGTATTTATAGGATGTCTCGTTTCGAGGAAGAGGATATTTTCCCGTGGAGATTTGCGACCAATAAATTTTATCGATACATGCCGACGTAGATAAAAACGACGTCGCTTTTTGCCGAGGACCCCAATATAAATAATCCAGCCAGTGTAATGTATAAAATTTATATTAGCTTCGGCAATATTCACAGGAGTGGTGATATTTGTACGAATCAATAACTCAGTTCTATCAATACTACATGTACGAATGGACGATTGTTACGAAGCATCGAAAATATAGGTGTAATACTGTCGGACAGTATCTATGAAACATGCATGCATTTATAAATTTTCCAAAATTAATTAATAAACTTGCACACTATAAAAGTGTGTCGAAAGAATCGCTACCGAAATTACTCTACGTGAAGATCAATCATTCAAAGTGTATTTGGAATCTTTCATGCACTGTTCGATAACCTAATAGGCAAATTAACTTTTTTGGAGAGGTATCTAAAACGCAATAAATGGAGTGTTAAATATATTTAAAGGAATCATTTTATTCTCCTTAAAGATATATTAAAAATATACAGTGTATTCCATCTTTTCAAGAATCGTACAAAAATATATTTACAAAATATACAAAAATATGTACAGTCCTACTATTCAAACATCAAACGAAATGAAAGAACAGAAAATTGATATTTATTGTTCCCTACGAATTGACGATTCTGTCAACTGTGTGCTTAGTACATCCAATGGATCTGAACACGGGGCCACCGATTGTGTCTTGAATCGTGTTCTGATAAACGGACGACCCGTCGAACCGCCTCTTTCTCTCGTCCGTTTCCACCCGCACTTCGCTCATGGTTCTTTTCAAGCCCCTCGACAAATTGTGCGCATCCCTCTCGTAACCAGAACGATCGGGCATTGGACTCACTCTCGGAAGATTTAATTTCTCCTCGGTGTCCTGATGAAATTGCGAGTTGTCTGCCAGGGGCAACGAGATCGATCGCTCGAAACGATCCGCAACGAGATTCGAGGATTCCTCGTGGCTGACTCTGTCGACAGCCTTATCAGCAGCCTCTATCTTCTCATTTTTCAGCGACTTCCGAGACTCATCCTCCTGCTCACATTTTCGGTTCGACGAGTCGTCCAAGCAGCCCTCTTTCTTCTTGCCGCACGTCCTCAGACAACAGCACTTCTGACTCTGTCCAGAAGGCAAATCCTCCTTCTTGTATTTCACCCTGCGATTCTGGAACCAGATCTTCACTTGCTTTTCAGACAGCCTCAAGTTCGTCGCGATCTCGATCCGCCTGAGCCGCGACAGATACATGTTCGACGCGAACTCTCGTTCTAGCTCCAATAGTTGGGTGCTGGTGAACGCGGTTCTAATCCTCTTAGAACTGTTACTCATGGAATTCGGAGACTTTGGCGGTGGAGTTGGAGTACTATTTCGTGATGGTGATTCACTTGGCGCAGAAATGTCTAAAAAAGAAAAACCAATATTAGCGCATAATTGTCTATGAAACTAAATAGAGTAATTTCTTAGATTCACTTAGCCGCAGTTACCAATTAAGTAACAGCAGATATTTACCTGAAAGTCTGCTCGTGGAGGTGTTCAAAGGCGACGGAGGACTCTGTCCAGGGACAGGTAAGCTTCCTAAAGCTGGCGGGCTAATTGGCACAGGAACAGGCATGGTCGGCGGCCTGGGTACAGGCCTGATTGGCTGATAGCCCAATCCCAAATTGAAGAAGTTGAACATGTAGCTGGGCACCTGATTCCCATAATAGGGCAACGGGTACACGGGTGGTGAATTGTTGCCAATGAGCGAGTCCACCAGGAAACTTCGCGACATACTGTCAGAGTATTTACTCTCACGATTAGTCTATGTTTATGGGTCTCCAGGTAAAATTAGCACTAGTTTCCATGCACTATATAATTCAGTAGCCACTGTAAGTCCTTCATGCACACGATTCCATCCAAGATTCACTAGTTTCAATTTCACCTTCTCTTCTGAGTATTTTTTATTCGTATCGCGATTCCTCTTCACGAGACTTGAAGAGGTTGCAAGCGGTCCATTCGAAAAGCAAATACGATATAGACTCCCGAGGTGTTCACGGCACGATGGTACACCGTGTTCTGCATCCTGAAGGACCACCGCACAGGCATATATACAGGGTGCTAACTCCACCCAGGGGTTGGTATTCTTCGGGGCCCCTTTTGTACGGGGCCCCGCCCTTTTTCAAGGGTGCCCCCTTTCAATTCACCCCAACGTGACGGGGACCAAACGGCTCGCCTCCCCTGGGATCGACATTGAGTAGGGCATTTTCTCGCAACGCTAATTCGACGGGTGGCTAATATGTCCGGAAACTTTATACTACATCGTACCCATCTTTCCACTATTATTGCCCTGTAGGACCAACCCCACCGACGTCTCATTATTTCCCGACGCATTCGTTCCTCGCGATGATTTTGAAGTATGACTTTAAATTGGCAGAAATGATCTTCCGATCCGGTGGATGCTGCAGCGCAAACGTCCAGGGGATGTTGTGAGTACTATTCTATGTTTACTTGTCAAGTCCTTCGTTCCTGCAAATAGATGCAGCGAATACATTATCGGTTTGAACTTCGGTTTTTGAGTCGTTTGCATGTTTTCGTGGATAAAGTTTCTCGCATTTTCTGTTCTGATGAATAATTATTACTATTGAATAATTACTCTGTGTAGAGTGTGATAATACAAGCTGACTGAAAATAATACATGTAACGAGCGTTAAAGATTTGTCAGTAGATTCTAGCTATTTATCTTCATTCTTCTAGTTTTCAAACCGCCATCTTCATTCCCAAGTATTTTTGCAATGTTACTGTCTTGTAGAACGTGAGACAAATTCGATTAATTTTTATTCCCCTGATGACGGTCTGAATTCCCAAGCTGCAATCTCCAGGTGGTCGGAGACAAAAGAGAAAGACGTTTTATCCGACCATTTTTCTTCGAACTAGCCGTGGAGCGTAGTACGCGTTTTTGTCGTCGACGATTATCGCTTAGATTCTTGTGGAACGTGCTGAAGAATCTGTGCGGGCAATCAAGATAAGCTGGCACGGAGAAAGTGGCTGGAGATGTAGGTATTCACCGCGGTTAAGAAAGTGTCATTAGAAGTCCTTAAAGACTTGAAATTAGACGGATTTGGAGAAGTGTTTTATACCGGGACATTTAAATGTAGATTCAGAGGAAAACTGTTCAGCTCTCAGATTACCTCAAAGTTCTGTGGATGATCTTAAATGAATTTTAATTTATTGAAGTCATAAAGCCTCTATAATACCATGTAAATACCTCTCGAATTACATATTCGTATACTATAAGTATTTATTGTTTCTTCCAGGGAAGTGCTTATACAAAGTGTTAACTTCCGCTGCCCTTTCAAGCTAAAGGGCTCAACTTTACAATAAACATTCTATCGCCAAAGAGAATCAATTTCACTCTCAACTTCAAGACCCGTGGTCTTGACTTCAACGTCGTCGGCGTTTCCATAAAACGCATTGAAGTCGTTTGAATAGTAATTTCGTTTCCCTCCGCAGTGATATTCAGCAACTCAGGAGATCCAAATCAAATTCCGACTCTACCTGAGGCGCAGCGTCTTTTTTCTTCGCTTTCCATCGGACAATTTGCATCCCCAAGCAACGTTTCCCTCCTCTGAGTGGGTGTATCTTCCTAACGAAATTCAGAGGCGCGAGAAATCAACGCAACGTTCGTAGATTTTACAAGGAAAAAACATGAACAGAGAAGCCACAATAATTCTCGTTCTTTATGCTCGAATATTCCCCTAATTAAACCTGGTTTTATTTAACGTTACGAGTACCATCATTGAATTATTCCGATACACTCCTTCGCTCGTAATCCCCAACGCTCATAATCAGTGTTAAGCGTTTAAATATTTGCCACCAATCAGTAAGGCTTATTTAACGAAGTTCAAAGCGTGTTTAACCAACGTTATGACATCAGTGGACGAATTGCGTAATTTCGCGTATCCCTGTATCCACCAAGAATTTTAACAATCTCGGGGATGGTGAGCATGCGCGATCTCCTGAACACATAGGCAGCCCTGGAAACGGGGACGAGCGTTCAGTTACCAGTATCGGTGGAGACACGGACTCCCTAACTCAAACAATTCCTTGATTACATAGTTCCCGAAACTCCGGTCGCCGATATTACATTTTTCCCCGAACGACATAGTTGTCGAGACTGCAACGACGAGCCGAAAATTATTAGTGCATCCGAATCCCATAGGTAAATTGGACTCGATACTTCTAATCGGCCGTTAATTAAGCCTGAGGGCCAGGCCACCAAAGGAAACAGTGGTGTTCCGATAATGAAACGGTTTGCCCCGATGACCAGTGCCCAACCGAAAATGCGGTTACGTGCGCGCACTGTGCAACCCTGCAGCGAGGCCGCGGTCTAATTTCTTCATTACTAGCTGGGGTTTTATCGAGCGTGTCGTACGGTGCGCCCACGCTGCTCACGAACCGGAAAATTAATATTTAACGCGGAGCGTCCTTTCAGTCGATCGGGGTATCGTCGCTGTTCACCGTTTCCACTTCGTCAATCGTGCCACATTTTTATACGAGCACCCACCCCGTCGCGCACCTGCTGCAAGCTGGACACAGACTTTCCGCGCAGTCTCGCATGCTACGACCACTGTCGCGTTTATTTACGCGCGATAAATCATGATAATATCGCAGTATATACGCAGGGCTAGAAAAGAGATTTATCATACATGATGAATACTCTTCTTCGATTTCCAGACTGGAATTAATCCTTACAGCGAGGCATGGTTCGAGAATTGACTGTGTATCGTGAAGAAAAATATTGTAGAGATTGATAATTGGGTAATAGAATTTTAGTATTAAATATCGATCTCATTTTTTTGAATAGTGTGTTTATTTGATTTTTTAAGTATAGATTCTTTATACTTTAAGATATATTTATCCAATCCGTGGTTTCACACCGCTAGTCACGATAACGAATGCTAAGGACACTTGTACATATCCAGAGATAACACAGACGATCTGGCACGCGTTAAGCGACCGATAATGCTGTTAGAACATGCGGAAGATCAGAGAAAACAAGGCCGTGATTTTAAACCCCTAATAACGCGACTAATCCCATTACAATGTTACCAAGACAGCGCGAGGAGAAGCGTGGCCCGACCCTCTGTGTTCGTATTAAAAACGGGGGTAACGTTATCTCACGAGCAGCCCCGTGAATAATACAAAGCGCATCTCTCTCTCTTTCAGCATATGTCCGGCGGAACCGGCTGATTCGAAGGGTTACAGGCGCACCCTCAGCGAGGGGTTGGAACCGCGCGCCACCCTTATATTACGCGCGCAGAATATCGCAAACAAAGTTACGCTGGCCCGCGCCGCACTCTGCCCGTTCACGTGCGTCGTTACCCGCGTATCTCGAGTGATTACGGCCGAAGGATATTTTAATTTCGCGTGCAACCCCTCCTTGAACCACCCCATTGGCTGACCTTTTCACGAGGGGCGTGCCCTTCGCTCTCGTGGAAGGAATTCGAGGACAACGCGGCTCGCTACTCCGAGGAAAAGGATCCAGCCAGAAGTGCAGCACTTGGCCGCTTGAAAATCTTCAATCTCCTTTCGAGGAAGAAATATTAAAGTTGCATTTGAAATTCGCGAAGAACGTTTCGCGCAAACAAAGGGCACACAGAGTGCGAGCCAGGAGGAAAATTCGAAGTCGATATAATTGAAAAAGTTAGTTGAACGCGAGGTATCGGTGAGTCGAGGAACTACTTTGTGTTTTACGTTGTTTCTTCTTTGAAGGAGCAGTCGTGTCGTAGCCCGTTTCAGTTTTCCAGTCTTTCTATCTCGTCTTCGAAGTTCTTTGGCATGTATATTTTCAAAATGCTCGATAGGGTCAGGCTTTTCAATTTTCTCAGCCCGATCGTGCCGCTCAACATCGTCGTCTGGTTCGAAACTTGTCCTCCTAGTTCGATACAGTTCCCAAGTTTCCCTCGAAGTGACATTGTTGATACTCCATACCGTCGTTCTCAAAGCAAAACTGACGAACCCTCTGACATTACTTATAGATAATCCCGCGCGCCTTATCGTTATAGTTCCCTGCACTTGCACACAATGTTCGATACCCCAAGGCTGAATGAAAAGCTAGTAAAGTGTGCACCGGAGTTGGCCCGAGTGTGGAAGCCTGTCCTATTAACCGGCGGAGTCACTCAAGTGTATGCCGAAAATTTTGCCAAATAGTTGCCTCAAGTTCACGAATATTCAATTATTGATAATACCAAAATCAAACAAGAGATACTAACTTCCAGCCTCTCAAATGCAACAGGATTGCGGTATCAAGTACCATGATCCTTGATTCTACTTATTCAACTATTTGTTATGTACATATTTTACGATACGATATTCGATACCAGAAGGGATCTCCAGGAAAAGTTTGCTCGTGTGTAGGACCAAGTGGTGATCCAACGAAATTTCGGTCTCCTCCTGGTGGAGTAATCAAATACGGCAGTGGTTGGAAGAATGCCAGAGTTCCTTACCGTCGACATCCGAGATAGATTCGATTTCAACTTCTTCAACTCCAGAACCGCGCAATGAAACCCCGTGATCGATGCGTTTTCCCTTTAGAAGAGTTTGCATTCTCCATTCTTGCTCCTTTTTGCCGGATCGTCGACTTCAGAATTTAGTTTAACCGGAACTTCGAGGAGAAGCAAAAACGGGCTCGCCGAGAACAGTAGACTCGCGTGAGCGAAGAGGATTCGTCGATGGACAATAAGGAAGCGATCGAAGGATGAAGCCTTCAAGATGGACGCGATAAAGCGTAACGTAACGAGACAACAACCCTTAGGGTTCAGGGAGAAAAAACGCAATGGTGCTCGACGAGGCTTCGATGCCTCCGTCCAAACATATATACACGATGAAGAAGAGGGAACATTCATTGGAGTTTGTTCCGTGAAGATCGATCCATGGATCAATCGCGTCTCCCGATTGCTACGCGATCAAAGAGAGTTACGAGATCGATGTCGTGTTCGGTAAACCCGCTCCTTTTTCCTGGGACCATTATCCTGGCCGTTTCGTTCCACGGTCTGTGCTCGATCTCGAGGCAAGGATCCGAAATTAGCTCGGCTCATTTCACCCGGCGGAAAAGTGCATTCTTAGGGCTGGATACGCGATCCCAAAGGAGCATCCTATTCAGGCCAGACACAACCCACGCTATTGGTCATCTATAAAAGGGCCTCGTGAACGTACAGAAAAAAAAGAACGAAAGCAGAAAGAAACGGTGCCGAGCTCGGCCAAATAATCATGGGAATGGCAAATACGATTTCGGATCTCTGCTTTTACTGCCACGCCAAGCAAATAATTCGACCATAGTCGAGAGAGCGAACTTTGGCGAAAATCCTTTATTCGTGGTTCACCCCCTTCGTTGTTGAAGACCAGAAAGGTATCTATACGAGCCATCGCTCGCAACAATTACCCTTTTTTTTATTCTTCAATTGTCGATCTCATATTTTCGACCTTGTACAAGGGTTGAAATAATCGGTACAGATAGGATGACGATATCCTGTTGAATGGAACTTCGGTAATTTCTATTATAGTATCGGATTGTGTTTATCAATTCCCCGAATGCGGAAGGCAAAAGTTTGCGTGTTCAGCCTGTACCGCGGAAAGAAGCTTATCGTGTAGACCAGGAATCCCGTTTCGGTATCCGCCTAGTCACCGACACTCGAGCGACCGTAGTGTGTTACGTACTTAGCGCACCCAAACTTTCGACGAACTCGTAAGTCCTCAACTCAATAATCTACTCCGTGGACCACGATTAAGTGAGGGTTACTTCTTTCTAGGAAAAAGCTTAATACTCCTCGCGAAACGAGGGACTGCCTTTCGCGAAGTGAATCGTTTTTTTTTATAGACAACCTTTTGCGAATGATGCAGGGATTTTTCGAGAAAAACAGAGAGGAGGCCGACATAAAAAAAGGTACAAAATAGGTAAATCTCTGCATACACATTATCCTTCATTTCACTGTTTCTTAAAATCGTTATTTTGTCGCTTCTCTTACAGGATATTTTTTTAAGCTTAATTATTTTGTAAATTAACCCCACAATGTTAAGTCTCGAAGAGACACGGCCCCGACCTGGATCCATCGCAACCGTGCATCGATGACCTTTTTGTCGGCGATGATCGTATTGTTTCCCATTCCATTGTCGGCAACAATGACCCTTCCCGCATCGCGATGATCATCCTAGCGTAATTTATTCGATAATTTCACTAGGTTTACGCGTCCCCCATCTTTTTCCATCGGCTCCTCGGCCATGATCCTCGGTGTTTCCGCCTTGGTACCAGTGTTTTGACACGCGCCGAGGAGCCTTCTCTAGCGGCGCAGTCAGATTTGGATTGGTCGGTCGGTCCATGGATACCTCACGGTTTGCTGCACCCTCTGAATCGGGCACGATCTTCTTGTACGCTTCATAATTTCTCAACAGCCGTGAGAGTATCATGAGATGTAATGACCGCCCCCCGTCAGAGTTAAAAGACTATACTTTGTACCTTTTAGCGGCGGATAAAGGACCGCTAAGCGCATTTCCCTTTGCCGCGGCTGGGAAAGCGAAAAATTCACCGGAGGATCCCTTTTACGTGAACGTGCACAGCCGCGCGTCAATATAAATTACTCAGTACGGTCGAGCCGCTCGTGTTTTGCATTCCCATTCGCTGGAAGGATCTCACATTCTTAAATCGTAATTTTCGTGCTTAGTTTTTCGCGACATCAGCAGAAAAAGGATTATGTTGAAGCACGACGGATGAGACTAATAGCGACATCTGTTGTTCTATGTAATTTAAGGATCTGTGTATGCATGCGTGTGTGTTTTATGGGTGCCTTCGCAGGAGCCTTTCCATTGGTTCAAGGTGTTTAGCTCCTTCTTATTTCGCCAATCAAGGCTACAAGGTGTGCTTATTTTTTATTGTTATAATAAGGTAAAGTAAAGAATTTTGTCTCCTATTTATTTTCACGCTCCAGCCTCCAACAGATTACCCACTGGACATGAGATACGCCATACTGAGGACTATCAATAGTCGAGTGAAGAAAGTCGAAAAAGAGAGAAGTAGGCTTGGATCGAATAGCGAATGAAAAGCTGGCACGAAGAGTATTTCCACCCTTCACAGAATTTTTGGGGGACAAGCGACGGCAAATGAGAGGCTACTAATGGAGAAAGGATTTCCACGTACAACGAGGATTTTGTTTTAGGGGACTGCGAACTTGTTTTATCGGATCTCGCTATTTCGTCGGGAAGCTGCATTCGCGCTTCGGTAAATTGCGGATTAAAATGTCGCATCTCTGCTTTTCACCAAAGCTTACCGTGTTTCCACGTGCGAAAAATGAAGATAATCTTCGCGACCTAGCTATGGTGTTTCAGGATTTTCTTTCAGTCCGTGTGATTTCAAAACCTGCTCTCGCTTTATTTTCCTAGTGCATCCTTGTCAGAGAAGATTTTCAGGGTCGAGCTTCCTCTTGCATAAGTGAAACCGAAATTCATTTTCTAGAATCGTAACCAGCCAGTATCTTGCATGAGAAACCGCGGCGAACCAGAGAGACAGTTTATCGGAAACGAGAATAAAGTTTACGAGGCAGTGCAAGATTTACAGTAACGTTTGAGAGAAAAGGGGCTCGCTATTTTATTCAACGCGACGCGACCTGGCTCCCCGTAGGTGCGCCATTTCCCCCAACCCTTAAGTAACGCTGCGCGAAAAATGAACTCGCGATGACACGGCGATACGAGAGCCATTCTTCTCCGTCGGTGTTTCGACCGGAGCCCCTCGTCGTGTACCATTTTATAAATTCATCAGGCTACCGTGGGGAAAGGATGATCGAGAATCTGCCCTCTTTATACCTGATCGTTGCAGACAATTTTAATATGGTATCACATATTGTCAAATTAGATAGGTGGATCGAAAAACGTATCAGGACGTTTTACCAGTCAGTCAGTTTCCTATTACCATAATTTATTTCTCAATCAGTGGAAGAAATTTAACTCCCATGAACCCTGAAAAACTCCATAGATAACGAGGTATGGAAGTTGATACAAGAAGGATACCGAGAAACTTGAATTCAAGGTGTCTCAAGACATCGAGAAACGCAAAGTTATCTATAACTCAGAAATAAGGTCAGCTGGAGTAAATATTTCTACAAACTTTTCTCATTACCTCTTCACCCTTGACTCCCCTCTGTTCATACGTTTCGAGCGCTCCCGTAATTTGAACATATCGCTATTGAAGGTATTGAATATTTGAACAAACGATGAAAATTCCATGTCTCCCTTTCCCCGCTATAAACAGGGGCTCGAATGAGAGATCGAAAGCCGAAGAGAGTTAAACCATGGCTCTTCCGAATCGTGAACGAAACTTCGTTCGACGACTTTCATCGCGGCACAATAAACGATAGATTGCGTTGTAACTTCGTTTGCGATGCATGGCCGTGGGAGGCCAGTTCCGATCACGTGGCGCATAATAAGCGCGTGCCGGGATAATCATTCCTGAAGGCAGCTCCTGATGAAGGCTACGTCGTCGCGCTAACGGGCGCATTGTCGTGCCGCGTCAGTCCCGTGATTAATCCCATTATCGTGCGCAAGGTACGCGCCGAACGAAATAAACTCAGCCGAGGCCTCGAAACGCGCGACTTTCGAATCGGGACGTGCCTCGAAACGCGAAATCGTCGGCCGAGTCAGCCTTCCCTTCGCGACACGCGGACAAAATGAAATTACGAGACCAATGGGAAATACTGGCCAGCGTCGAATGGAAACTTTCAACATCCAAGCGTCGAAGACGCTCGATCTTTACTGCTCTCAGCGTAATTAATTACTAAACTGGAGGAGTCTGGCCGAGGAAACGAGAAACGGATAGAATTTATCGGTTGGAAAGACACGGTCGCCGCGCAACTAGCGCATCGCTGCAATCGCCTGTCGAGCAGCCGGAAAATTTGCTCGTAGCGCAGCGAGATCCTCGATTAGGCTCCTCAAGGCGATCTGGAAGGAAAGTCTCGGGCAAACTTTTCCCTTCGCCATAGTTTCGTGTCTTATGCATGGCTCGTTGGAAACCGACCATGTCGAAAACGATATCGCCGATGACGTTCGATAGGATATCGACGATTCAGTGAACGCTTATACATCCGTGCAGTGGATAGAAATATCGACGGTTTTTTCCGCGTTTCAGTGTCAGGGCGCACTCGACGCAGCGAAAGCATTGTTCACACGATAATACGTTTTATTAAACACAGCGACCAGGAGAGATCAATACAGGCGAGTGAAAAATATTTGAAAATGCGACTCTCTCGAAAAAGCTCGCCGATATTGCAGTTATGTAGAAGTAATTATTGCCCTTGACACCAGATCGTCGTGGACCCTGGCCAGGTGCATATGGCTCGCGCTCGACCCTCCCCCTCGAATTCGAGAAAGAGAGACGGTCGACACGAGTCCATAAAATCCCATAAACATCCCCGAGGATCTAGCCGAGCGCGGTTGGTAAATCGTGCCTCTGAAAGGAATAAAATATCGCTCTTTGCGGCAATTTTACGGCAATTTTCCGATCGGATGGAACCGCTCCGCGTGCAGGACGCTGCACCAGGTGTCGCCGAAAAATCTCTGCCACCCTCCTACCTTCCTCCAAGAGGAGACACTGATTTCTCTCTTCCTGGCCGTTTCCCTCCAACCAACGCCTCCAGCCACTCGATCAACGCACAGCGGTGGCTAATGGGCCGTCTTTTTTGGTGGTTTCCACAAAAACAGGTAGGACCGTGAACGACAATGGAGAAACGTGTGTCCCGATCGAACGGCCAATGGCCTGTAATCGCATTCATCGAAAGGCAAGGACATCTTTGGCCCTGTACCAAATATTCGACGAGGTTCATCTATTAAATGGCTCTCTGATTCATCGTCGAATGACAATACTTCATGCACACGAATGAACAAATTCGTTATTAGGACGATATTCGTAATTTATAGGGCATTATTTATGGGCATTGATCGAACACGTTTTCCCTACTATTAGTATCGCGGTCGTGTTAATAATGAAGTCTACGCGTAGTCTGCGATTAGAAAATTTATTAGTCAGAGAGTTATTTTCAGGTCTACCACTCATGTTTTAATGAGTCTCTGCTAGTTTGGACAACTCGACAAATCGAACACGTCAAAATTAGCTTTTCATATATTTACATATTTAAATCTTTGAAAATTTGAATGTTTGAAAATTTGAAAATTTGAAAATTTTAAACAGATTGTTTGAAGTCAAAACTCGTAAACTCTTTCTTTACTAGCGAAGAGGCAAGTTCCTTTAACGGTCGAATAGTCTTCTCGTTGCAATTTCGGACGATGAAACAGAGGAGGGCGTCGCTAAACCTTTTCGCGATTTATTGGAGCGCTTTCGGCCTGAGACAGACACAGATATTGCTAAGAAGCAAGAGAATCGATAACAAAGACTCAGTCGGTTTTTCGTTTCTAAAACACAGACACGGGAAATTTAATTTGACTCGTCCTGGAACCTCGAGATTGGAAGGGTTGCATCGACCAATTTTTCCACCGTCGCTCAGATTATTTCAGAAAAAAGCATCTTCTTTCTTTAAAGGAAAGTAGTTAAAGCTGAATATCTTGCAGTCGCTTAAGTCTCAACGAGAATTAGAAAAACGTGCGTGATGGATTAAAGCAAAGCTTTCGAAAAATGAAAACGCCAAACGAAAAACGGAAGACTTGATTCACCTCGGAATAACATACCCACTGTAGCACGATTAATCCTTTTTTTCCCGACTCATCGATTAAACCTTTCAAGGGATAAACGACATAATGAACGTCGAATTCGTCCTCGCACAATAAAAGATTATAACTGCAATGGCGCTGCAAATTCAAAATAAAATATCGCTTCCTGATTCATTCGAGCATATACATATATTTCTCATTGCCATCGAACACGATTAATTGTACGATTCTTTATCCCTCGACATTACACAACTACATTGAATAGCTCATTTTCCATACAAATCACGACATTATAATCGCATTTCAAACACTAGAACTTTCTACGAAATTTGCTGCCTTTTTACGAGGGCTCTGTGATAACATTTATGAAGTAGCTACCATGAACGAGGAGGGTTTACCTTCGAAAGACCCCGAAGAGAGACCCATAGAGAAAATTAATCGAGGAGGAAGGAACTTATTAGTACTCGAGGCGAAATAAGTATAAAAGGACGGTCCAAAATTAAGTGGTAGCGATCGATGTCCCTTCCATTCGACGTAAAAAAAAAACGACAAAAATAAAGATTAATTCATGTAAACCTTAATTGAAATTTTTGCGAAAGATTACCTCCGCTGCGTTCAATTTTCTTTTATTTATCATTTACCAGCGCTTGTGTACGATGATGAAAACGGTAGGCTCCGAAAGCACGGCTACTTAACATCTCTCCCCAGTGCCGTTAACGCGGATCGAATCGACCATACACGTTGACAGTGTTCGAGCCCCTTTTACCAACGTAAACTCGAATGACAGAGAGACACCGTTTCTGCGAAAGCACCTCGATATTGTGTTCGAGTGGCGTCGAGTGTCGGCAAAGCCTATCTTTAGTTATGGCGTATTAGTTACGCAATGCTTACATCGCAATAAATTATATCCTGCTAGAAGGAACGTGGTTGGTCCGGCTATATTGCGTCGAATCGACTGAATTTATTCTCACGATTGCGCGAACGTAGGGAAATTCAAAACTTCACGTACTGTTGTTCATAGTTTCTATCGCTTTCAATTGTCCTCGACAATAGCTACATGTCCTAACAATTCGATAGGTACCATTGAGTGAAAAGTTAGCAACAGTTTCAAAAATGTACTAGCGACTGGTCTGGTACATTCTCTGCAACCCTTCTTTTAATCTGAATTTCACAACTAGTTCCATGAAAATGTTCTACATTTTTATTAACCCTCTGCACTCTGAGGATTTTTGAATTTGCATTAAAATTGCCACGTTGACACCACTGGATTGCTAAGTATAATTAGAGTAAAATTCTGTAGGTGAATCGAAAGCAGATCTAGAGGGAATCAAATAATTTTTTAGTTTCCGCAACTAAAAAGTTCCCAGTGCACCCTTGACCGAAAGGGAATTCTATTGCGCATTGCACCAGTCCCTATCGTCCACCTCTTTCGCTCATGCTTGCTCTTTGTCGTCCTAAAACCATGTCTCCTCGAACCACCCGATCTCTCCCCCTTCTGTTGTCAAAGGAGATTCCAAGTTTGGATTTTGGTTCAATAGAATGATGGAAAATCCTAGTGGGCACAGTCGATAAATTCGTCAAAGCGCGCTCAAAATAACGGGCAAAGGGAAAAGGGATGCGAAATATTGGGCTTTTGGCGGAAAAAGTTGAACAGAGTATTGTATCAAGTGCGCCCCGCGTTAAATATTGACCAGCATCGCGTGGCAGCATAAATGTTCTTTTATAACAAAGTTTCCTGTGAAAAATATGACTTGTAATCCGATTAATAGCGACGATATAACCTTGTTCAACAAGTTGAAATTTGATCGAGCGAACAGTGTGCGATTTTGACCTACGATGGACATTATTTTCAATCTCCCACTGTTTTTTATACCTTGAAACCGAATTAAAATGCCTCGGAGCTCTATTTATTCATTCACAAGAGAGACTGGTCAGTTAAAAGAACTCAACCATGATACAAATCTCTTCTGCGTCGTCGATAACGAAATAGCGTTTGCCAGCCTTGACATATAACGATTCCAAAATTGCGCAATAGTATTCTATCGTTCTTTTCATCTGCCCAATTAATCCAGAAGTTCTGAGAAGCAGCTCTCTTCCGATAATTAATTTCTCCCGGCTGCGTTTACTCCCGTGGTCCAGCCGTCGGATAACGAGAGTCTCCAGACGAGAGATAATACCGACGAAAATGATCGATACGTATTTCTTTGCGTTCCTTCGCCTAGAGTCTTAATTACAACTCCCATAATTAAAATCTCGCGAAGTATTAGTTTCCAATTAATAATGGCACATTGTTTTACGTCATTATCTGCTTCACACGGAAGCGATCCACGAGTGAGTAGGTAATATGTGTCTTATTACGTTGAAAAATGAAATATTGAACATTTATACTGTCTTTATCTAATTCCTTCCAGTTATCTGAATAAGGACTGCTATAAGTATGTGAACAAACCTTAGGAAGTGAATCAATCTTATACGTATTTTCAAATCTTTGAAAAAGCAACTTTGCTAAACTGGTAGACAATCATTCAAAAGTGAATGTTAGTTTCAGAGCCTTTTCTCTAAATTTTTAATGAAATTCATTGGAACACAAACTAGTGTATAACTTGAAAACAGAATCAAATATGAGAAGTATTTCTATTAACTATTTTTATCATTTCCATGACTCAAACTCACTCTCAAAATGGTGCCCGTATATTTCAAATAATCTTATATACTCCCAAAAATGCATTCAATAAAGTGCAATAAATGCCTTTAATATTCCACTGCACATAGCTCCCCCGCATTTCCTCGAATCCATTACGGTTCAAAAAATACATCCCAAATAGCACACATTCATCTAACATTTTCCTCTCGCTTTGTGCTCCAGATTTACCCCGTTTCTGCGGATAATTTAAAGTTCCTACGTACTCGCGACGACGTGTATTAGAAGATTCGTAGGAGGCGTAATAACGCAAAGCGCGACGCGAGGCTTTCCTAGACCGACGCCAAACAGATCGTAGACCAGCACCCTCTGATATACCGTTCTGGTGAATTATGCGATTGCCTTTGCGGATGCATATGCCACGGTTTCCGAGTATTCATACGTATCGACCACACGATACGCGTCTGCCGTTTCAAGTCGAATCCATCGGCAGTCTGCTCGCGCTTGTAAGCATCCACCTTATTTGTTCAGGCTGCGGTTCTCCTTTCAATTCCACCTCGGCTGGGATATAATCCGGCGATATATGAGGCTCATTTGTAACTTGTAATCTCGGGGTAAAACGCTCGACATAATTCAGAGTTAGGCCTCTTCCTTCTCGTACGTGTTCACACCTTCGTGGACGTTCGGCCAATCCGTGAGTATGTGCACTGTACACAGTGCATGGTATTACGGGACAATGACTGTTCACTCCGCGCGACCGTAGTTTCCCACTTTAAAGTTTCGATAGACGGCACAGCGCAGCGGAACAACTAGTTACGACGTAACGAATGTTCCAAGCAACGTGAAGACTTCAAGTGGCCGTGAAATATGCGCTTCTGGTGTTTCGTCGAGGAACGAGTACGTTCTCAACTGATGCCGAGTCGAACTAATACGTTAGGCTATAACTTATTAAGCTGGCTCTTGATCATGGGTAAACTGTTGTTCAACTCAACCCTAAACGCTGTTTAATTTCGATCGATCTTGAATCGTGACGCCATTCGAAATTGTTGCAATGAGCTGCGAAATTTTCTATGGGCAATCTCATGTAGATTGAATTAATTTACCTAATTTAGTATTTCGAAAAATGGCCTCTAATTTTTAATACCAGCTATAAGTAGAAACAATGATGATCATATAAATCTAAGGAATATATATCTAGTTATATGAAAAAGAAATTATTTTCGTTACTATTATTATAATACTAAAGTCTGCTGAAACAACTCTTCAACTCTTGTGCGTGAATACATTGGATCCTTGTACAAAGTGCCCCCCTGGAAATACATACGCAACGATCTCTTCCCCCCACCCTACAAATCAATTATCATTTGATTCCAACGAAATTACCCATAATTCCAGCGGCTGTCGGATTAGAGATCGATTTTCCAAAAAAGCGCAAAAATTTTGGTGAGCTGACGTAAGCGGATTAACGACGTGTGCCTATGACAGCTGGGCCGCCGATCTATCGAAAACCCATCTCTTTATACATTGTTCATGACATGAGCATTAATCCCGTAAATACCAAAATTATACGAAGAGGGCTCCTCGAAAGGCAGAAAAAGGGCACGAGGGCGGTAACGTGTAATCGTTCGCCCAGGTAGGGATTGTGTTCGAACAGAAGGGTATGTTCTGCAAACTGGAAAATGTGTGAAATACCGTCTAATCGATTACTCATGATGTCCCATATATGTATATACACGTAATGTACATGGGAATTGGTCGAATACTATTTTGAGAACAATTAAACATATATAATATAACGCAATAGGCAATGGGGTAGATTAATAGACAAGTATGTCATAGGTACGCCTACATGTGTTGACGTTTAGTCGATTTGAATTAGCGCGCCATAATGGCTGACAAGCCGCTTGACAATTGCTGAATCAAATAGGTACATGACAACGAGTCATATATTACTATACATATCGCCCCCCCCTCTTCCTCCCCCCAAAATATTACACGTTACTTTACTTAATTTGTATCATTTTAAATAGACATAACCAAGATAATATTCCTTACCTTCTTTCCCACAGTCTTTGCAAATTGCTGTATGATTTTCCTTCGATGATATCTTCACGATCTCTATCTTTTACCTGAAGTGAATAACCAAAAAAGAAGCTCCAGAAGCTTACGTTACACGGTCACAATAATTTATGACTATATTTCTATAAATACGTTTAAATTTCACTTAAAATTTACTAAAAAAATTCGAACGCGTGACTCGTAAGGTAAAGCTCGTTAAAATGATACCTACTGTTGAAGTCAAATTCCGTCTTGTTACAGGAAGTCGCCGAAACTACTAGTATCAACTTATGGTAACGGAAGTGCAGATCTGTTAATAAATACATGTATAATTAAATTAAATATTAAAGAAGAGAAATTACATGATTATTTATGAGATCATTTAAATAAATAAAACTATTCTAAGAGTGGCATAAATTTCAGCATTACCCACTGTTGCTTTTGCTAAGCAAGATAGCCATGGTCGATAATATTCTGGTTACCGATTGAAGAAATAAAGTGGATACAAATAAACATTGCAATAACAATTTCTGTTATATATATTGTTAAAACAATCGCACGCAGTCACTGATACAAGTTATTAACATTTGTAATTGTTAGTTAAAGAAATATTAAAAGATTTTCGAGAATTGCAAGATTGATCGAACGAAGAATAATTTGCAAAAAGTTAATAATTTCCACATTTGTTAACTAACATTAATAAATATCAATAATTTGTACAACTGCACAATGTGCGTGATTGTTATTAACAATATGTGTACCAGAAATTGTTGCTGAGATGATTATTTTACGCAAAATATCAATTTTTCGCAAAATATCGTTCGTTAGATCAATCTGGAAATTCTAACCAACCGAAAAACTTCTCTGATTGGCTCCACATCTTCCTCAAGACAGTATAAACACTGCTGCAGGAGCACGAGTGTCTCACTTGTCGCTGGTCCTCCGGTGGGTGCGGACCTACCTGAGGACCTGCAGGGACTCCTGGGCCCTGGACCTCGGACCACTATGAACCCCTGGACAACCCTGACCAGTGGTCATCATGGCTGACCAGTGGTCATCGTGGTTGACCAGTCAGTTTTTACTCAAATTTTCAATTTATATCTTCTGTTACCCCTATTTCGTATTGTACTGTGCCCCATCTTTTCTGCTTTGTTTTTTTTTTTTTAAATTCTTATGTGTACTGTGCTACATTCCAACCTCTACTGATAATTTTACACTCTTTATCAACATTTATGATTTAACATTCAATTATTATCTTTATTACTAAATCAAAAGAAGATAAATCCGATTAATATTTCGAACTCTTACGCTTGTTTTATATTCACGTGACTGGTCCAATACTTATAAGTTTACATTGTAAGATTTTTGTAAAGGGAGATCGATGGAACTATGTTTCCATCTATCTTCCTGTGGGTCTCCAGTACAGCAACCTCCTCGTGGTGAGACCTGGGTCGACTTTGTCCGAGCTAATGGCTGTACACTTTGTTTAGATATAAAAATAGATTATGGGGAAGGGGGAGGAATTATTTCGTTCGTTCTTTGAACTGTCTATGGTTTCTCTCTTGTTCTTGGGGAGACTTCCCCATTCATTGGTATACTTTTTTGGTTACTCTCAGTACTCTTGTTTCGCTAGGTTCCTCTTTGCTCTTTAGCTGAAGATCGCTCATCAAATGAAGAAGTTGCATCCGTCTAGGAATTTTTAATCTTACGTGGTTTAAATAATCATCAAATAAATGTCAAGTGAAGAATACAGTCAAACGTCAATTTCATTTTCTGTTGTCTTAATATGTGCTATTTTTATTCGAGTTTGGGCCCAAAATTTTGTAAGTATTTTATGTTTTATATAAACTTCGTCAACCATTTGATTTCCTGCATATGCTTTATCAATTTGTTATTGACTTATCAGGACACCCTATATTTAATTTCATTTCGATAGAATAATTTTAAGTCTTACCATACACATTGCTATGTTCTTATTCCACGTATAGCCATTAACGTTGAGCGTGACACAAAAATGATAATAGGGTTTTAGAGTTTAGAGTCCCAAAAGCGTGGGTCAGAAAACGCATTCCTTGTTCAGTCTAACTATTTCTATCTTACATCTAAAGGGAAATATTTGTAAACAAACTAAAGTACTTACATGTTCTCTTATGCAATTTTGTGCAGCTGCGCTACACCGATAAATGAAGTAACCACCAATGAAAAGCTTAAACCAGAGTCGAATACATACGATACAGCAAATCCGATGATCTGAAAATGCTTTTCAAAAGAAAATTGATAGATTTGGTTCCTATAATATTCTGCCATATATTAGAAATAATAATTAAAGAATTATTTATCAATTTAATGGAACAACTTTTAAAATATCTATCCTGCTGCAAAGTTACTAGCAGAATATGGAGTGGCTTTGAGCTAGGGATTTTACTGTCAACTTAAATGTTCCTAGACAGAACTTTTCTTCCCCTACCATAGTGTTTCTAAACAAAAAGCATGCCAGAAATATAATTTATGACCCGTACTAAACCTATTTTTGTCTTGTTCATTAAATGAATAGATAATTTTTCCATTAATTGTAAAAATAAGGCCAATTAAAGATATTCAGGAACTGTAAACTATCTAATACTAATTATATTTAATGCTTAATCCAAAAAAGTACAAAAAAACAAATTCTAATGCAGTTGATAAATTTTTAATTTGCTCTTTGGAGCAATGGATGAACATAATGTTATGATAAATGTTATATTAAATTAATAGTTTTACATAATGAAAGTCCGAATTTTCATTCATTTTGTTCATTTTTTTCTAATCATGCTGTTCCTACAATGGAATTTGTTTTTTTTTTACTAATCTACCTATAAAACTGAAATTATTGTAAAAGTTTAAACAAAATATATTAATTTTCTTTTAGGCAACATGTCACAAAATTTTTTTGCAAAAAATATGAAAAATAAACTGTTGATACTTGTTTTTCAGTTACTATTTTTTAATGAAGCTTGAAATTTTTTTGTAAAGAACTCTACTTTGTAGAAAAAATAAGGCGAAATAAACTTAAAAGATATAGCTAAAATTGCATAAATCAAAATATAGATGTATAAGAAATTCATTAAGAATTTTGTTCTCCTAGGTGCATAGGCACAACACATATTTACATGGAAAAGAATTTCCTCACACTTTCAATGTCTTTTTCAGTTCTATTAAAGCAGATTTATCAGACGGTCTTCTTTTCTTTTATATATGTATAGTAGTCGTTAAATAACAGTTTGTAAGCCAGTGATTACGAGTTAAAAGATAGGATTTCAATCACAGCTTACAAATACGATAAAAATGTAGTACATGTATAGGGGGGGAGAGAGGTGCACATTTGATTGACAAAACTAACGAAAACATATTTCTGTCTCAATAAATCGTATTTGCGTTGTCGTATATATTACGTGAATTGAACGCATGAAATTTGTTGTGGTCCGGTGTGTCTCTCAGTCTCGTATTTTTACACATCATCGGCATGCAAACCACTCTCCGCCTTCGTTCCCTTAACGCTTATCATCGCAAAACACAGAATTCCATCTGGATAGTACTCAAACAATTTAATTTCTATGTACATTAATTTCCTCGTCATTAATCGATTACTTTAGATGACGGGTTTC
This sequence comes from Calliopsis andreniformis, assembly GCF_051401765.1. Classification (NCBI taxonomy): domain Eukaryota; kingdom Metazoa; phylum Arthropoda; class Insecta; order Hymenoptera; family Andrenidae; genus Calliopsis; species Calliopsis andreniformis. The sequence continues at coordinate 18,236,359 of NC_135067.1, read as the reverse complement.
ACAAGTGGAAAGAAAACGAATCCACTAATGTATAACAAAAAAGAAAAGCACGTTAAAAGTGAACAGTTTCATTTCGTTAATATAGTATAGAATATCCTCGCAAAAAACTTCGGACACGTGCGTTCGTGTCATTTTTGTGTTTGTAGACATGTACGAAATGGACAAGTTCGGCCCGAAGCATATCCTTGATGCCCTTGAATCGTCTCTATAAATTAGCAAGTAGAATATGATTACGAGTTTCCCTTTTTTTCTGCTGCTTCTTCGAAATCCGATTTCGTCGTAAAGAACACATATCCACTTCTCTCACTGGCGTCAAGATACGCGTTGGTAATAAAATTAGTCGATCGCACGGCAACAGCGATTACCGATATTAATAATTATCGCTTATCAATCGTCATTATTGATAAAATTTTATATAATATGTATATGTGTATATAATTTGAAGCTGATACATTCCCTGACATATCCGACACTTCGTGTTTTATGTCCCCCTTAACTCCTCGTGTCACCGTGTGCGTACTGTTCTCCTCATTCCGATATAATCTCTATTTACAAAATAAAACCGATATATCCGATGTTTGTTGCTCTCGTTTCGCGTAGCGCAACGTCTCCTCGCTATATCGATGAACATCACAAAACGTCTTTAACGTCACCAACCACACTCATATACATGGGTACACACTATTGTTAATGCACGTCAGCTGCCAATTCCATGTAAATGGCGAATATAATTATTGAACACAAGCTACGTAATCCTTTAGCAACAAATACATGCTAAAAACAATAAAAATGATAATAATGATAATAATCGTAACGCACGTTAATCGCATATCATCTAAATCACGATTCAATAGAGTAACATATCGCGTGAAAAGTTCGCTATATAGAAGTACGACGCAGCAGTCATAGCTGTCAATGCATTTCCAATCATTGTCGCTCACATTCAAAAGCGATCACATTACAGGAAAAGAATAGAATTGAAATTTTACGACAATTTCCTTGCTTTACAATAAAAGCAAGTTGCGATATATACAATGAAACAGCTAAGTAATCCCAATTTCATGCATAAGATGCGCGCTGAAGATAAATAAAGATGAAGGAGATAAATTAAAAAAAAAATACTATGATTATGGAAAATGAAACAAAAGTAATAAATTTGAACGAAAAGCACGTATCTTCTATGCAATTCTTTGCGATTGAATCAGACCTCACTATTAACATAATGAATAATTTTTTTTACACATTATCGAGAGCAAGGAAATGAAAGACACATCATATGCATTGAACTTGGTCTGATCTATTCGCACCAATTTACACATATACAAATAATCACTTTTTTTTCAAACCGAATTACTGTTTCATGGATAAACGGATAATCGCCTTATCGGGACAAGTGTATAATAGTTTTTCTATACGAAATAAGAGTGAATAAAGAAAAAAGAAAAAAGAAAATCAAAGACCTCGAGAAAGAACATATCCTAAATAAAAGAAGGAACGTTCTCTTTGTTTTCTTTCTTTTTCTTATGTTCGCTCACAACCATACTTAACCAGCAGTCAGTCATGTTTATATCATTTAAAATCGGTGATGCTTGAAAAATCGACTAAAAAATTACAAGCTAAATTGCAACATAGTTGCAGCAATAATCGCGCCAGCTCGTGGCAGGGTAGCAATATAAATACGGAGGTTCTCGTTTTTCCATAAGATTCATTCGTTCATCTCTTACCCTCTCGCTCTCTCGTTCATTCACTTACTCTCACTCTCTCTCTTTCTCCACAGAGATACTGTTCCTCAGATTTGGAATTCATTAACTAATATACATACCTAGTCACAGAATTACGTGTGTCTGTGTGTTTGCTGTGTAGTGTGTACGTGTATGCGTATTATCCGTCAAGAGATCATGCTTACAGACGAGATACTGTCGACGAAAATAAGAGAACTTAAAGAGACATTAGCTTAAGCATTTGAATAACGCAAAGATTCGTTCTCTTTCCGCGCGAGTATACACACACTACAAAGAGGACAACGGTCGTTCCGCTTTTCTTCCTCCCCTTCCACTTTATCGCCGTCTTTTCTTCAAATTTTTCTCTTTTTCACACCCCCTCGCGGCTCATTCTCTCCTCGCCACTTTCGTCCCAACATTCTTTCCTCTCTTCGCCGCTGCAAATGTAAATCGTAACACACGCGTCTGATTGTTCAACGATCACTTGCGCTGGCAAGCTCACAAAAGGAACAACGCTCTCGATGCGTACCCAGTGGGAAGATACAGAGATATATGTATAATAACGAGGGAGGAAATCCACAGAGTTTGTTAATGCTTTCTTTTCTCTTAGCTCTTATTCTCCATTTAAGCGTATTTACTTCAAGACATTCTCGACGGGCCGACAATTTTATCCGCGTGTTACACCAGGTGAAGAAGCGCGACCAGAGTCGAGCTAATATGTAATGCTCGACCGCTGTTGTTGCTGAAAACCCTGATACGCTTTCTCTAAGTACATCGTAGCGATCGTTTCGTCGTCTGATGTGCTTGGCCATTAAATATTTGATATAACGTGCATGGGTACTCGTGGTACGCGCTAACAACACGTTTATTGATATGGCTCGGCAGTGGCACGCAATCGTCGGCCAGATTACATTCGACGCAAATTCAAATGACACGTCACAGTCGTGAAAGGATACACTCTGACATGTAGTTTAATTGCTTTACAAAAAAAAAGGCTTGTCAGTATCAAAGCCACGTTTAAAAATAAGAAGCGCGGAGAGTGAAGTGAGAAATGGAGGCATTAAGTCATTGAGATATACTGAATGTAAAAGTAGGAATGGAAAGTAACTATCCCCTGGTATCTGAAATGTAGAAACAGTGTCTAGAAAGTACAGTGTCGCTTGTGACTTTTCTCACAGTCGAGTAGTGATCCTCTGACTAGCCAATTGAATTTGCGTCAAGCACATTAAAAAGTTTGGACCTCCGGACATGACAAAGTTTTACGCTCAGCGTATCCACGCACAGACACCAGGAGTCAATCCAGCTCCTAACTATACCTTTGCAAGAAGAAAAACGTCTATGTTTGTTAGGCGATTAAACAAACTGTTTAGTTGAACATCCGTCTTATTACAAATCTGTAGTTCCAGTTGAGCTTCCTCCGTCTCCTCTACGAGTGGACGCGATTTTATATTTTACACTAGGATGAAAGAACTATACATCGTCGACTAATCGTTTTCTTAATCTGCTTTCATTTTTCTCTTTTTTTTTTTATCGGTCAACGATTATTTAATGAAACGCAACGACACCGTCGCGCAACACTGTTTTCGGTTCATTATCTTATTGCTTTTTTTATCGATTAACGATGATAGTATGTATATTTACTCCTGCAACTACTGATACACTTACAGCGATACATGGGTTTACTTTCGAACAGTAACTTTCTTGTTACACCTACGTAATACAATGTTACTTGGTAATAGTTAGAGATATGGACACTTTTTTTTTTAGAAAATCTATTCCTCTTTGTATACCGACAGAAACGATTAACGAGGCGTGACATTTGATGAGAACATGACGCGATAATTCATCTTAATATCTACATCGTGTATAACATGTATTATTAAGAAATGCCGTATTCTAATATCGAAATACGATGGAATTAAGATCAGGGTGTGCTGAAATTGCATTGTTCTTCATCAGTCTGCAAATGAATGAACGATGTATGGTCTCGAAATTGCGACAGGAGTTTCTTAACATCAATCACACGTTTCCCACGTATATGAGCCAAATGATAAAAGTTTGTTCAAAAATGTAACTTTCTCAACTGGAGACAGTTTGTAATGAAACATCGAATTGGTCAACGTTTTAAAAACTGACTTGCTTGTTTAATCGACAGAACTTCCACGATGTTTTTCTTCTTCAGTACGAATAGCGTACGGATTCACGTTAAGTATCTCTTCATTGCTTCAGTCCACAGGGATTTCTATATATAAACATATATATAGACAAAGTCCTCGACGAGTTCCTCGTAAAGTATAAGTTCACTATAGTGCTGCATCACATTCGAGTTTACATATTTCCTCTTTTTTTTTTCTTTTTTTTTTTTGGCTGGAATCCAATATTAACATTTACGTACGTAAATTGTATTAACTTGTTTGTTCGTAGCGTTATAACTCAGACGGTAAGAGTTTTCATTACTTTGAAATCGGACTTGTATTGATGCACGGTCAATTACGGGCATATTTAGTTCCTCCTTTTTTCGTTACACTTCTACATTCATACACATATATATCTTTGTTAATACCCTTGTTCCAGGAATAAAAAAGAGAAGGAAATTTCTTTGAAATCAACAGGTTCACTCGTAGACAATAATTCGGATTCAACACGAATGACCCTTTCTTTCCTTTGAATTCTTATACTCGATAGAACACGGATCAACAGTATCGATACATATGCATAACTTGTTGCCCTACGTCCTATTCAATTTTCATGGATAACAAGTAGTATCTACGAACAAAAATTCTTAGGTGCTGTTTATTTTTTCGTATTTCTTTCGATATGTTACGTAAAGTATGTAGCTTGAATTAATTCTGCAACGTATTACGCTCTTTATGCTATTGCAACTCCGTGGAAGGCATGAAACCGAAATCGATCCCTTTCGAAGCCGCGACTAGTTATCGTGTGTACCTCTCTAGCTATAGCAAAATATTTTTCGAGTACGTTATGTACAGTCTATATACAGTACAATCGTGTACATGTATAGAGCAATACGACAGGCAGTGTAAGCAAAAAGAACAAATCTTTCTGAAAAATAAAGTTATGCAACTAAACTGACAATGGACAGAATTTAGTAGAACCTTCGCCACTGACTTACCGATAAGCATTAATACTGTTTTATACGGTCGTAATATGTATCCTACAGCACAAAATCAACAGGAAAATCTCCCAATGAAAGATCCATCTAGATTCTATAGATCACTTCAAAGTTATGGGCAGAAATTTGACACCAGAGCTCATAATCATTGTCAGAAGCAAAAAAGTTCAGAAGTACTTCATTTCTTAGCACGAGTTCTTGTAAATAATCTGTACCCATACTTTCGAAGCATCCTATGTACCCATATTCGTAAACAAAATAGCAAAATCTCCAAGAAAGAAAAACGAGAAGCTCTGACTTACTTGATCACAAACTTTTCAATACTTCCTCCCTGTTCGATGCGCTCGGAATCAATCGAAGTCTGCGTACGCGAATGATGCTTCTATACCGTCATCCTTTCAGTTTCATGCCTGTCCAATTCACTCCAGACTGCACGTGTGTCACGTTAAACGTCGATACAAGCAAGAGAGTATACGCTACGCTCGTTATCAATTATCCGGGTCTTTACTGTGAAATGAGATCTCGGTTTCGATTCGTTTCACGATTTTAATACGCGTATCGTAATACATACATGTCGCGGCTATCCTTGATTAATCGGCGCGCGTCATTCGAACAGCGCCACCGGTGGTACGCAGAAGATGAGTGTGTTTCGTAGGCACAAAACGCGTTCTCTTTCACCATCGGCACGTCAATTCCTTTACTTGTTCTTCTGCACACGTGGATGGGACGCCGACTCGCCGACGGCCTAAACAATCACAAGTCGGCGCAGCTCGACTGTCAGGGATCGTCCCACGGTCAACGCGACTGCCAGGGTTGACAAGCGTGTTCCCGGGTAACATCGACACTGACGAAAATGATGTTGATCCGTAAACAATGATCGCAGACGACATGACAATGATAATCAGTAGACGATAATGATAATAATAAAATAATAATAAAATAATACAGTAACTGTTGTAGTAATAAGAATCATAATAATAGCAGTAAGGATTAAAGGAAGAAGAGCAAAGTTAATCGTGATAAAAATCATGATGATAGCGATAGCAGCAGTAATAAGCGTGTCATCGTGACGGCGGTGTGCAGCACCGAATCCTGAGAACCGGAACGACTTCCGGCGGGCGGCGAACTGGCGGACTTCCTCCTTTTCGGATCGACTGCAGCCTCTCCGTCCGCGATCCCATCGCGATCAAACGACTCGGGGACGCCGACGACACGTTCTTTCCCAACTTCGTCTGCACTGTTACACGAGCACTGTACTGCCCCCCCACTTTTGTCTTCTTCCAACAGTCACTTTTGCCGCCCACTTTTCTTCTTCTTCCGCTTGAAGAAGCAACAGCATCTGCAAATAAAGCAAACACTAATAGGACTTAGAGTCGTCTTCTTTCGATCGTCTTACGCTATGACACCAAGCATGCAGAGCACGAGACAACGAGAGGGCACATTCCAAAAGCTTCACGCGCTCGCGTGCACGACAAATTCGAGCTTGCTCTGTTCTGTATTTTTATTCTCAAGGACCAAAGAGTGTTTCCAGGCAGAGACCCGTGTGCCGTGTAGAATGTACTGGAAGAGAGAGAGAGAGAGAGAGAGAGAGAGAGAGAGAGAGAGAGAGAGAGAGAGAGAGAGAGAGAGAGAGAGAGAGAGAGGGAGAATAGAAGGTAACATTAACCGATAGGCACGCTAATGGTGACATTATCGTTTGTGTCAGAATCCAAAGTATGTACGCGATGGTTATAGCTGGAACAAAATCAACTGGTCACTCAAGGCCACATCTACGACACTGAATCACGTCAAACGTGTTTTCCTATGTTGATCGCTGCAACGATTTGGTCCCCTTTGTTTGAGAAACAAGCAGCCTGTGTTTACGGATTTTACGCCTCCTCACCTCTAAATACCACGAACATAGGCGAGGAGATTAGAGATGAAACACCGTGGCTACCTGAACGCCGGACGATAGGCCTTTAGTGGCCTTTAGTGGTCCTCCAGTGGCCAATTGATTTCGCCCCGACTTAGGCAAGATAACTAGGATTATCGAATATTATATTTCGCCTTTATGTTACACCAAAGGAAATACTGTATTGGCCATTTGTACTGAGATAGTGAGACAAATTGAGGGATCGGTCTAGATTTAACAACGGGCCGAGGATAGGGACTTCGGCGGAGGAACTTTCCACATCGACGACAACGCTTTTCTATCGGCAAAGATTCGCTTCTGAAATAGGACAGAGAGGAGATTTACCATGTATCATGCGAGTGTAAAAAATGTATTATCAATAGATGTGACCCTACTACTTATACGATTACTATTAACTACGCTACCATATTAGTATACATTGATATAAATGGTTGTAGTGTTAGCAAGTGGTGCAAGGTAAATACGTGTACATGCAATATTTACAGAAGTATCGTTTTTCGTTCACCAAAACGAACACGTAGAGGGGTATGTATACCGAGCTTGTTATCTACTGGCCGCATAAGAAAAACAGATCAATTGCAATACTCACTTGGTTTCGTCGACCATGTCCACTTCTTGAGGCGCTGTAATTGGTGTGTTGGAGTGCCCCGCAGTTGGGTCATCATTGGCTAATTCTCCATTCGTTGAGGACACCACCTAGATGTACAACATATTATCGTGAGCAAATATCGTGCGTAAACGAACTAATGGACGGTACAATTACACGAAGAGGGAAGCTATGCATTCAATTACTGGACAATGTAACGATCGACGGGGCTTTACACATCGTGAATTTAAAATACACTGTACTCTACATGTCTAACATCAGGGGATGTACGATAAACGAAAAGACAGTCATCAAAGTCTAAGTACGCTCTACGAATCCTAAGACTTTAAAAAATACAAAAATTTAGATACTTATTTATATTCACTATAAATTTATATTACATTGAAAAGAGGAATGCTCTAAATTATATAGAAACAGTGATGTGATATTGCAGCAGGCAACTGTGTTCATAAAAAACTATAAAAAATTCGCGAGATGTATGCAGACTTCAGTGACTGTACGTACAAACGTATAAAAGTATCTACTACAGAGGAGTAAAATCACAATTTACGTGGAATAAGCGGTGTTTCGTACTCATAAAAGGCATTGTTAATACGAACGAAACTCGAGTCAGAGGCGTGATACACAATTGATCAACTTGGTTAACGAGTTACTCTCGAAAAACAGCTCGCGGTTCCCTCGCGTTCGTCGGGCTGCGGAGGAGCGCGAGTGTAAAAACGTGATCGTGGTAGTGCGGGATTAGTGTGGCGAAAAACCGATCAACGAAACAAAGTGAACATGCTGGGACAAACCAATCCGCGTAGGCTTCGAACTGACCATAATCCACTGGCGCTTTGTCTAAAAATAAAGGGAACGGTAAACAGAGACGGGGAACAAGGTAACGTTGGTCACTATCTCTTTCTACTCGAACGTAACACTTCGTAAAACGTGGCGCAACGTCTTTCTACATTCGTACGTATGTATATTTCTTTCGAATGCATCGACAGTTCAAAGTTACGGTCGAATAACGTGACGTATATCGCATTTCAAATTTCTGTCGAAAATAAATGGAACCCATGACCCGATACGACAAGGACACGTGACACAGTGGGGGCACAGAGAAGGTCATCGTACAGACAAATGTCACGAGAGAACAATGGACGACGAAAGGGATCGCAAGGTCCACTCACCTGTACTGAACCGTGCCTATCAGCAGGTGTCAATGTACCACCGGCTCCTGATTGCTTCACAGTATCTTGCCACATGGTTCCCACCCCCTTACCGCCCCCGCCTCCCACCCCTGGACCTGTCACATCCTAGAGGAACAAGCACGACAATGTCGAGGTTTCAACGCGTTAGGCAGTACAATAAGGAGGAAAAAAAATATTAAAAAATAATCGAACGAGTACATGAGACTTTACGAATTTGCACGACGTATGATTTCCAGCTGAATATATCTCTATGTTTTTAAAATGTAAAATAGTTCCTCTAAACGTTTGAAGGTGTCTTTTAACGCGAATACGAGCGAACGTGTACGAACACTAAGAAATATGCTCGAAATGAAAGAAGCATCTAATGCTTATGAATCATGGAACTAGCTACTTCAAAATGTATAATAGTATCGATACGACGAAAAATTCTACGGGATTGTCAAAGGGGATTTTACGACGGTATCCTAATACGCTTCTTCATACATGCGTTCCAGCTTGAAATATGACGTGGTATCGAGTAGATTTTAATTTGAACAAGAACTTAGAACAGCGTCGTTTTATCTATCGAGTGACCGACGATGTCGCGTATTCCGCGTAGCTGCACAAACATCCAGGTACCAGTCCGAATACCTTCGATAAGATAAAACGCATGCACGAAGAAGCAAGACCAGATTACAAAATCTGAATGGCTTACATAGTTGCCGTGCATTTCGATTTGAACCTCATCCAACGTGAGGGCAACATCTTCCTCAAAATCATCGCAATCCTATACACCGAGGATTTCCATGTTTCGCAAAGAAACAGAATCGCTTAATGTAATGGTATCCAGGGAATGTCTGCTTCGAACGTTTTAGAGAAAACTCAATCGAAAGTTACGAAAACCGTTATCGATATTTGTTAAAAAGAACTATCTCCTAGAACGCGTGTACTCATGCGGTTATTCGAGGTACGTAATTAAGCTTCACACCTTCATGCTTCGTTCAAATGAAAAAAAAAGAAAAAAAAACGAGAGAGAGAGAAGGGATTGTACAGAAGAAAATCTGTGAGCATACCTTGTAAGTATGTCGATCACGATTCGGCGACACGACGGTCTCCTGTCCAGTTTGCAATGATCCAACGGGCGTAGACTGAAAAGGAAAGAAAAATATTATACTTCGCTGACGATTTCTCTGTTACACGCGCTTAGAAGTACAGCAAATATCGTATAACATACTTGTAATCAAGAACGAAACAATACACGTCGATAACACTCGACATTTATACGTATATCGAACACAGCTCTTCAAACTGTAGGCAACAGAGTCTATGTTAAACGAATTAAATTATGCAATATACGATCAATACCGTCTGCAAACAGAAAGCATCCAATTAAGTAGTCGAATCGGCGTGCGTAAGACGTGAGACAGAGCAGAGCCTGCGTGAACTGTGACCAGTGATCAAGTAAAAGCATTCGTTTCTGTTCTAGTAAAGAAGAATTCGTTTTAGAGAAGAGAAAACAGACAAGCAACTGTTAAGTACTTGGAATTATTCAGAAATATCGCAGAGCAGTATGTAACAGGTATCCTGACTGCAAATTAATCATTTAAATATAACGTAGAAGCGGAAGGTAAAAAAAAAAATAAAAGAAAGAAAAAAGTAGCAAACGTGAGGAAGTTCGTGCAGTAGAAAAGCAGTAGATGTGAATCTCGGTCAGAGCGAGATATCGTGCTTGAAAAAAGGAATAAGACTTTCACGCTCGAGGTGAAATAAAGGTCGATATAAGCTGCCAGTGTGATTTTCGGTGCGGCTTTACGGTCAGCTCTTTTCAGGCTGTTCGCTTCGCTCGGACAAACTATTCTGTCTTACATATAATATTAAATGGGAACTTTGACGGTGATTATAGCTTCGATTCAAGCGGTCCTGCGCGCAGGGGGATGAAATCTAAACGCCGAACCACCGAGTGTAATCGGCACCCACCTGATCCGACTTCGTTTTCTCGACGTGGGAGGGAGGGGCCATCCGCAGAGCTTTAAGTTGATCGAAGTTGGATGGCTAGAGATACATTGGGGGCAGCATGCAAATGTTAAAATTCAGTGAAACACGATTCTACCTGGGCACGAACGGAGGCACAACGTAGAAAAAGAAATCGACACAAGGGGGGACTTACTTACCCCGCGAAGAGACGATATCTCGGAGAATCTACGAGGAACGAGCGTGAACTACGCACCGTACTTCTTATCGAATGAATGACAATTCACGTGTTCGTTGGTAAAGGGTCTTTTAATTTACACGCAACTGAATAACAGTCTCGACAGATTATCATACGTCTGGTGAATCGTGAATGGAAATCGTTTGAATGATTAACAGAGAGAGAAAGAGAGAAAGAAAGAGAGAGAGAGAGAGTGAAAGAGAAAGAAAAGGTATCCGTGTAGACGGCTCGATATCGACTCTTGCGACATGTGCTTCGTCCCTGGGGCATAATCGACCATCAATGTATTCTCCTATTATTCTTGTCTTCCTTTCTTGACATGCATCGCGGATAAAATAAAAGCGAAAGTGACCGGCCTGTCGGCGCGGCGATCACATGAACAACGATTCACGCACCATCGTCTTGCCGGTCCAGTCGAACTGGCCGTCGTCGGCGAAGCCTCGCTTCTTGTACAGATCGTGGAACAGTTCCCTCAGGTACTCGTAGTCGGGTGTCTCGAAGAAGTCCAGTTTACGAACGTACCGCAGATACGTGGCCATTTGCTCGGGATGACCCTCGCAGAGTACCTCGATCGGTATGTTCCGCTTCGTCTCGCCGATCTTCTGGTACCGTTCCTTCAACGTGTCTGCTTTCAGGCCTTGCCAGGGTAGATTGCCGCGCAGGAAGTACATGAACATATGCCCAAGCGCTTCCAGGTCATCTCTTCTGCTCTGCTCTAATTACCAGAAAGAAAAGTTTCAGTTAGATTTACTGTTCCCACTGGTCAGGACTCAGGTGGGTTGGAGATGGGTCATAGATCATCAGAGTCAGGGATGGATTTGGGTCCTAGATTAGAGGTAGGAGTCGAGAAAAGGTCATAGATCAAAGTCAGAAGCCAGGGGAGGATCCAGGACCGAGGTCTAAATTCGGGGATTAATTTGTAAGTTTAATCATGAACGCTACATTATAAATTAATATTTTCCAATTAAATACGGATTGCAATATTGCATATTCAGCTCTCAACTCTTTGACTTATAATGTCTCACAGAAATTTTCAATAACTCTGAATTCATATCTACTATATTACTATCTATGTCTCCCTGTCATCTAGCTCACAAACTTTCTTTCGACCGCCACCGCGTCCAACAGAATCTACCGTATTTTCTTATTCATCCGGTTGACGCAATAATTCACTCGCGATCGACTTACCGAGCAGAAATCCTATCTGGACAGAAGATCGTGGACGACAGACCTCGACGGATTTAGCGTAGCGTATCACAACGCGTGGCTCGCTTACAACTTTCTCCAGCGCGCGGATCGCGAGAACTCGGTAAAGTTTGAAAAGTTTCTGCGGACGGTCTTCGCGACGATATTAAAACGTGCAGAGGTAAAAGTTACCTTTTCCAAGATGCGTGTTGATGCTCATATAACGCGCCGTGCCCGTCAGGCTCTTGTGTTCCCGATACGGTATGTGCTTGTTCGTCTCCAGGTCTACGTACTCTTTGGCCAGTCCGAAATCGATTATGTGGATGATTTTCTCCCGCTTGGTTGTGCATCTTCCTATCAGGAAGTTCTCCGGCTTGATGTCACGGAAGATCAGACGCTGACTGTGAACGTACTCTATCCTATTGAGCTGTGCAGAAGAACAACGTTTATATACACTTCTTCGAAATAACGAAATTAAATCTTTCAAGTGCTTCCGAAATTACTTGTTGCCCCAGTTTCGTCTGTAGTGGAAAGATGGAAAGTAAAGTCAGAAAATAATTAAACCTTTCGAGAACGGCGCTTATACAGTGTACACGCTCTCATTTTTCTTCAAATATTATCATGAAATTCATGTACAATAATTTAACATAAATATTACAACGTTTCTAAAGGAATAATTCTATTTTCATTCGCGCAGTGCTTCTACAGAGGTGAAAATGCGCCGTCCTTGAAGGGTTAAGAAACTCCTCGGCCTCCTTTCCCCTCTACTCTTTATTTATACTTTAATTTCTAAAATAGCTTCTATCGTTTTTAACGTCTCCTTTTGCTTATAAATTTTGGAATATCGTTGATGAAATAAAATCGATTATCCCAGGCCTTCGGGCGATCTGCACTTGTATATTAACTAGCGACTCTACTCGAGCGTTTCAGAATTTCCAGATTCCCAATGGGATGAAACTGTCGAACGATCGGTGGTCCGAGTCAAACGTAATCGAAACGGTTCCCCCGCGACGCGAACAGAGCGCACGCTAAAATTGATACATTAATTCCACTTACGAGTTGCGTGGCGATGTTCAGAACGGTCTTCAGGGTGAACTTCCTCCCGCAGAGGTCGAACAGATCCTCCAGGCTCGGTCCGAGAAGTTCCATCACCAGGGCGTTGTACTTCCCGCACGGGCCAAAGTAGTATACCTCCGGTATACCCTCTGGACACGTTAATGAAATACGCGAATCAAAGCATGAAAACGTGTACGCGCGGACCTCTGAATTATTCATACCGCTACGATTGCGGAGAGGACACTCACCATGTGTACCTAATAATTTGTAAAACCTATATTCTAAGTGTAGCTGTGGCGCCTTCGCTTTCATTGGTTCCTGCGGGAAAAGAGAAGACAGCTTTAGAATTTAACGAAAATTCCACTTACATTTACGAAAGGTTCTTAACCCTGATCAACCCTAGAAGTTCTTACTAAAACTGAGGTTCCTCGAACCCAGAACTCGACAAATATCAAATCTGAACTATTTTCTTTTTGTAAAAAGTTTTCAAGAAAATTATTTATCATCTTGTACACCCTTGTGTTTCTAAATGTATGAAATACGAGTCCGAGGAACTTCCCTTAGACTTTTTTGTATGTTCTGGAACGACTCAGAGTTCAGACTTCCTAGGGTTAATATTGAATGAGCTAAAGAAAATATTTAAGAAGGTGAGAGGCGTTAAATGATAGTAATATTAAAATAAATATTTAACTTTTCAATATTTCTGATCCTCAAAACATTAAGAGCCACTAAAAGATAATTTAATCTCGATCTCGACGTTCGTATCAATCAATATTTAAATTTAATCAGCGATAACAGAATTATCAAAAAATATCAGTGAAAAATAACGGACTTACCATTTTAATTGCTACATACTCGTTAGTGTAAAGATTCTTCCCTGCAACAGAAGAAAAGTAGAAGGTCAGTACACGTTCGACTGTTCGTGCTGCGAGTGAAACACGCGTCCAATCAGCTTATCGATACTTTTTACAAGCTAAATATAACGCTACCGGTATTGGTTCCGTACCCGCGCGAACGGAAATATTTAATTATACACGTCGCGACTCTTTTACGCAATCGCGGATATCGATCTGGGTGTGTCTCGATCCTTGCCAATCGTTCTCCTGTTAACACAGATATCAATGAAGATATCGTACTCTTTAACCACGTGACAATTATCATATGCGTAATTCCATAGAAACTCAAGAAAGAATGTTCGTGTAGAGAAAGTGCGTCGGGTTAATCTCGTTACGTTCATCTACGCCCCAAGTCGGATGACTGGCATAACAGCACGATAATTTTGTGTTTGTGAGGTAACTTCCTCCGTTGGATTGCACTTGGCGCGAGAAATTGGATTGGTCAGATTCGCGAGCCAACATATGCGGTCGCTGCGGTCACGGTTGCCGATTATTAACGTCCACGGGGCCGAGGCAGACTTTAAATTTGTTAATAATTCAATTTCCCCGTGCGATTGGAGCAAATTGAAATTCAAATTTCGACGAGTCGCGAGGCAGAGAAAATCGTGATTCAAAACTGGATCCAGAAATGACAAACGGCGTAAAAAGCTTCCCCTCATCATCTGGATTCGCTATGCGCATTCATCGACCGCAGACAAAGGTACTTTCGGTGACCTCGTGGACGTCAACTTCGTGACAAGAATGTTACGGTGTCCAGGTGCATCGCGACCGACATTAGTCAGCAGATTATTATTTGCATGACTGCGTTTGGAACACAGAAAACGAAAGTGCTCGTGACACTCTCAAACGACACGCCGAAACTTCGCTGCTAATTTGATAGCGGCCAATTAGATAACTGCGTAAGGGTGGTGGCGAAGTTTGGTACTCGACACGCAACCAGTGAACGACAAAAACCACCCTTCGAAGAACGAGTTCGAGAGAGACGCTCGGAGAGTTTCGTGTTGCTCGAACTCGTGATTCGAGGTGACGAAGCACGCCTTCACCCTTCCTACCCTTAATCATTCTTCCGTTAATAGCTGTTGACTAGCGTGATCAATTGCACGGATTTACGGATTTAGGTGTGCTGCAAATCATCTGCGTGAACGGAACTGGATGTCTAGGCTAGGGCCTAGCCTCGGTGCAGCTTGACTTCGCTGATCAGCCGAGGATCGATACTGGCTGCGTGATAGAACGCCTGTCCCAGATCTTTTTCCATTCAGGTGACCTTTTTTTTATCTTGTATTAAGTGGATTCCTGAAATGTGAGGTTGCACAGAGGTTTTAGGGGGAACGCTCTCCAAATGTGGTGGTCAGTTTTTGGAGAATCTTTGCTAGATTTTGAGACTCGACGAGTCGAATATGCCAATGTTCATAGTAGAGGAATATGAATAAATTAAGAGATCGCGTGTCAGGTGTGTTTCAGGTGAATTTGAAAATTTTTGAATATTCAAATATTCAAATTTTCAAATATTCAAATATTCAAATTTTCAAATATTCAAATATTCAAATTTGAAAATATTCAAATTTGAAAATTTTCAAATATTCAAATATTCAAATTTTCAAATATTCAAATTTTCAAATATTCAAATATTCAAATTTTCAAATATTCAAATTTTCAAATTTTCAAATATTCAAATATTCAAATTTTCAAAATACTCAGCACTCAAATTTTCAAATCTCAAATGGAGTTTACACAAGTATTACGAGGCTTTTTTCCTCATCCATTAAAAAATACATATGTACATAAAAAGACACATGCAATTTGATACATATCCAATTGCACCCAAAGTTCGCTAGATCAAGGCGATCACCCACTCAACACCCAGCAGCTTCTAACGACTGAACTGGAGGAGTCGTAAACGAACCAATGACAATCGCGACAAAGTCGCGAGGCTCGCGTGAACTCGCGCGATTAAAGGCGACAATTGGAACCGCGAGCTCGAGCCGGAACCGCGTGGATCGCGAATGGATTAAACGCAAGCGTAATTGACGATTGCTTGACGGCGATGAATCAGTGCCGGATCTCACGTGCCGTATCAGACGAGCATAATGCGTGCGCTTCTGCACGAAAGACCGAACGTTAATGTCTCGCTGCGTGCAGCACGTGACATCGTACATATGCGTGCACCCACTAAACCAGCTCCATGTGCAACGTTGCACTGGTACAGAATAACCCGATAGGAGTGTGCGTTTTTCATTAAACGAGCAAAGAACGCGATAAAGAGGTCAAGTTGACGTTACGAATGCCACGTAATACGATTCCAATATTTCGAAAAGGCTGGATCTCGATCGACTTCATCGGCGAGAAATGCAAAATTACTGTCGTCATGTGCACGTGACGTTGGTCTAGCGACGAGACTGAACCGTCACGAGCATGTGACGCAAGGTAGGGAACGTGTTGAATTTATTCTTGAGAAAGAGTCGCCGTTCAGGAATCGCTGCTACGAAGTGTGCCATAATGAATGCAGCACGGGTTGAAATCTGGGGTCCAATTGAAGAGCGAATGCTTCTGCTGATAAAAGTGGGTTTGAAGGATAAAATAGGTTTTTGTCGCGCGACGATTCGCTTTCCTGGAAGGTGCTTTCGAGATTCGTCGAGTACACCTGTACTTGGCCAACGCTTGATATTAAGAAAGGAGAAAATTATAGTAATGGTTTAGATAAAAACGTTTCTATTCAGTTCTTTTCGTCTGAGATACTTTAATCGATGCGTGTTAAAGAACGTTAACTGGAAAGTGAAATCAATTCCAGAAGAAACGACTTTAATCGTACGTATTAGGCCTATAAAGAAACAATGCCTGTGCGTGTCAAAATCGAATATGGCTCGCGTCACTTTCTCTCGCGTTCGTTGCAAGCTTCCACGATCAACGCCAATTACATAAAGCAGGAATTATGAAACGACCCCATCTCACCTGGCGTTATACCTCGTACAGTTTAGTGGCGCGTAACACATAAAACTCATTTCAAATTCGACCGATCACGAGCTCCCGCTATACAAGCTACCAATTAACGTATCCTGCGCGCGTGGCCTTCATAATTCTAAATTATTACTTGAATATTATCGGCGCATTGTGTTTCACCAGTCATCTATTCGATATTAAATGCGACTGAAATTAATCATTTCTTTAAACGAAAGCTGCGATGTCTTCGAGATCAACCCTTCATCCTTAACACTAATTATCCTTGCGTACTTCATTATTTTGTGGCTCATATTATAATAAGTAGGGTCAGAGTGTAGGGAGAAAAGTTTCATATAGAAATAAAAACAAAGTTACTACCACTTTGAGCATTGAATTCTACAAGTTTCCTTGGCGACCCTCAAGTGACCCAGAAAATCGTAAACAGCAGTTTTTCTATCTCATATCCTACTCACTGGCGAAGTTTCAATTGTTGAGGACTAGCTAAACGACTATCATGGATCGATGTGCCCCGATATTGTGTTTATCGAGCTTTCGGGCTTCCACGACCTTGATGATGAATCAACTAACTCGTTACTTCGAAGCATCTCCCCTTGCACTTAAATTCAATCATGCAATGGCGCCATGCATCGATAACGACCGAGGGTAAATAATTGCGTCTATCAGAAATTCTACTGTCGAAAGTCTTCGAATGGACGGAAAATGCATATTTATAAACAGTATGGTGGAAATATTTGCGATAATCCGATGCAAATCCAATAGATACTTAATCGAATCAAGCAGCATTATCTTTTAATCGGAAGCGCCACAATGCACGGACTACGGCTACAATAACGTATGTAGACCATATTACTCTTAACATGTTAATTGCCACCCTTTTAGATTATACCATTATTCCACTTTTCAATCATGTCATTAACTTCTCAGAACATTCTTGAGAATCCCCAGAAGTTATAAAAAACTTAATTATCCAATTGAAAGGCCTCTAAAGCAGCACTATATTATATGCTAATTACAGAAATTCCAATATCTTAAGTGGAGAGTACTCATGTATGAGTGACTTATTTTCCAGTCACAGTACTCATCTACCTACTTCAGCCTATCAAAATCTGCTCTCCCCTTCTCTAGAAGCTACCCACGCAATAAACAGCAGCCTATTAAAACGATCTCAGTCATAAGTCACCAATGGAAACATCGTTTCTAGGGATTCTCGATGTGCTCCAGAGATTATAACTTAAGTAACAGGTGCACGGTCGATGGAGGCATCAAGGACAACTAATCCGTGTTAACAAACAAGAACGAATCATCCACTGTGCTATATCGAGGCAAGCATTTAAGATTAAACAGGCGTTTGCGCGAGGGGTCGAGGTCAAGCAGTAATGCTCAAAGAGCTATTGTCCCCGAGAAACGTTTTAGCAACAGGAACAATATTCTCGTTGCAGGGACAGCTGCGTTTGCGAGATGGACAATCGACAAAAGCGTTTCTAGGACCGTTACCGTCCATATCGGAATTGCCACTAACCCAGGGCTCGTTCCGCGTGTTCCTGACGTCTCTGACACAGTCTATAGATAGGGAGAGAGGCATGGAGAACGCGCGTGTACATAGCGTACCCTTTGTGACGCACACGAGACCGATAATTAGAGTCAGAGTCAAGTGTACATGCTTGATAATTAGAGTTGGAGTAAGCCCATTACGCGGCACTGTAACCGTACTCGCATACCATCTACGAATCACTTGCGAGCTCTCAGAAATACTGAAAAACGGAGCTCAAGGAGCTGAGAAGATTTGGATCTGTCCAGTGAGTCAACGCGAATAGGACTTCCAAGGTAAAGATCCGAGTGTGATAAGGAAGAAGATGAAACGTTTCGGATTTGAAATTGAAATTTCTGTTGGCGAAAAAACGAAGGCAAGTCCTCCATCAGAGAAGACTTCTCTGTGCATGAAGACTGATTTACGAACATAAAATGTACTTTTCTTCATAGAATCCCCTTCGAAAGACTTGATTATTTCCAACCGCTGTGCAGTTTCTAGTCGATGTATCGCGTATTAAAATTGGCTACAAACTGTCCTAGATACTAGAGCAAAGCAGCAGGCTAAATTGAATTTGTTTAGCCACGGTGAACATTCTGCATTTAATCTTGTTTCCCACGATACTTCAGCTTGGCTTGTTTTCCAAACGCTGTTTCCTCGGCCAGTGAAAAGTCACCCTGTTTGGGGCCGAAAATTCAATTACAGGAATATATCGGCGGGCAAAAATTTGTTTGCCAGTAAAAAAAAAGGCAAACAGATTGAATGGATGCGACGCGCGATCAATTTGTTGGAGAGAGTTTCGTATTGTCGGCGTCGCGTCGGCTCGCGGCGAATCCCGCGTGAGCCTTTGACACGCTCTCCTCGCTCGAGCTCACTGATAACAGCGGATATAAAAGGGCCAGCGAAGCGGCGGATGAAATGCAACGGCCGAGAAAAATTCCTTACGTCCTCGTCTGCTCGAACTGCTCGTGCGAGAAACTGATCGATCAAGGCCTTCTCGTAAATAACTGAATATGCTTTCAGAGACGATACGGAGATCTCCCTCGACGAGTTCACCGTAAAATATTATTTTCCAACGAGGAATTCCTTCTGTATGATTATCCCTTTTCACTGGCGACGCAATTATTCAAACGGTTATCTGGAATCTCCTCTCTACCTCGGTCTTTATAAACTGACGATTAAATTTTCTCATTCTAACGGTGAATGTGGGCGAACGGAAGGAATACCTCTGTGATTAAATTTTCTCGATGCTTGTGCAATTGATTTATTTGATTACGAAGGAAAAGTTACTCGTAGGTAGAAGTTTGAAAATTTAAATGCTTTAAATGTTTGACAATTTGTAATTTGTAACAGTCGTTTACACGCATCAGTAATTACGTATTCACTAATTGAAGAATTCCTGAATTGCAACGGAATTATCTCAACCTTTTCTTTTTTGTACATAAGAGCTACTCTAATAGCAGTAAAGTAATATGTTTTCGCTGAATATAAAAATATCGATAACAGCTACCAACCACGTATTCAGTTGGAAGCACTCGCTTTGAGACTGGGTTAATTAACCAGAACAGTAAATCTGGGGAACACTATCTCCCTAGTAGATGCTCTGATAAATACTAACATGTAATGTAGAAACTCATGTAGTAAAAATTGAGAAATGTATCTCTCAGCATATCAATTTTTCTTTACTGCTCAGAACCATGTCTTATCCAGAATAAATATATCACAGTCTCTGCAATTTTACCAAGAAATTTGGTAAACTTTTCCTCGCTCCCCATTGCCCTTGATTTCGTCGAAATTAATTGTTTCCAACATTCCTCAGGTCTTTTGTGCAGCGAACCTCTGTCGTGCTGAAGGTTCGTAGCATTCCCAGCATGCCGAACACTTGAGTTGCCGACGAAACGTCTGAGAAACTGGACCACCAAGCAATACAGAAGCCGGCTAAGAAGCAAAGCCTTTCGTTTAGACCGGTTGCGAAAGGTTTCTCATGGAAAATCTAATATAAATCGAAGGGTGAAACGCGTGAAAATCAATTTATATAACGCAGCCTGTTGATTCGTGCGCCTCGTAAACAAGAAAAAGACACTGGTAAAGAGCGAAATATTTTGGCATCGCCCCTCGACCATATTTTCCTGAATAAATATTTTACCGTAACAGTCTGCGTCAATTTCAGCTCGGAAACAAGTATTAAGTAAACAATTCTATCGAGCCGTAATAATAAATGGAATTTTAAATGTGTCAGAAAAATTGAGCACGAGATAATTAACGAAATATTTCGTTTCGAGTAGGATATTTTTCCCCTCTGTGCCAATCTGTTTACTCGGGGCAAATTAAAATCGTACTCACCTGCAGGTTCCGACATTCTTTTTTTAATTATTCCCCCGAGGGAATTTTTTTCCCCCAAAATCATCAACGTTCTGTTTTCAAACAAGTTTCACAGGATATGCTAACGATCATTTCGACCAGTGTTCGCTGATCGTTGGCTTATCCGCGATCGTCTGCCGTGTTGAAACTCCTGCTCAGCCGAGCATTCGATCAGAAGTTATACGTAAGTCGGTGAACGTGAAATATCCTCGGCCTGCGGTGTCCCAATTGATGTCTTACAAAAAGGGGTCGACCTTTGTCATTGGACGCCGCCATTATGATTCCTTGCTTTCTCCTCTACGATTAGTCACGTGCAAGGAGCGTAAATTCATAGCAGTCAGATTTATTGAATCAGGATATCCTTTCAAGCAAGAACTGCTGCCGTAATTCTCCTCATTAAACAGCGGACATATATGAAAACACAAATCTGCTTCATCCTTCAGACATTGTAGCGAGGACATTACTTTTGGGTATATTTGTATATGTTTGCATATTTATGTGTATCCTGTATTTTTTGCACACTCAGATTGTCAATGTGTGATACTCGGTTTTCTCATATCCTCTTATTTCTCTACGTCTCTACCGTTCTCGTCCATTCATTAGGCCTCAATAATAACCATCATTTTAAAAGACAGCCATCGGCTATTTCCTCTCCACTTTTCATTCCTCGCGGGATCTGAGAGGAGGCAAAGTTGGAAAGAATACTCGAGGAATGCTTGATCAGTCAGTTATTAACATTTCCATGGATTCGCGCGGTTATACTCGAGCACGCCACTAAACGAAACGAAAGTGAATACCGTCGCCGGAAGTTCGAAAGAACTGCTGGCGGTCAGCCAGGAACTTCTGAATAAGATATTTCCTACAATCGATGTCGTTATTCGACAACCGCTCGACCGAGCCCCAATGAAGAGAAACGTTCCAGCGGGCGAATAATGGAGAAATATACTAGGCTTGGCAACGGGGTGGGAGAAGCAGGGCGGACGTGGAAGATATTAAAATCAAAAATGACGGAGTAGAGCAGCGTGAACTCTGAAATTTCCGAGTCGCGATATGGAACGCGATACGGCACGAACCGAGGCCCTGTGCTCCATTTCACTTCGAGAGACTTTCTGCTGCTTTTTCCCTCTTCACGTGCATCGAAGGATTTCCATGCCGTCTCCATCTCTTCTGTCTCTTGTGTACAGACGCTCTGAGAGGGAATTCGTCCGGAGTGAATTGGTACTAACGAAGACGAATGCGTTGGAGCTCGAACCCCAAGACGAATGTCTGAAGACACCCTGTGAAAATATCTGTCAGATTGGCGAATTTTAAGAATACTTTGACCCTGCCGAAAATTCATTTCTCATTTTCGAGAGGTTACGCTCGGGTTATGAAATTCTTATGAGCACGATAATTTTTCACTCTGCCAATCGATAACCAATACTTGCTGCAAAATTTGAAATTCCATAGCATTTTCTGAATGGTTCCCTTGTTAAATATTATATTACATACGCACTTTGTCGGAGTACCGAAAAATTTCTCTAACCCTTTTCTTCTAAACTATTTTCCATTACTCGGAAAAATGTTGCATACATTTTACTTTTATTTCACTTTAAAATAATGGAAAGTCATACCTTATATCTTAAACGAACATCCAAATCCTACAGACACAAGCTCCAAAAGACTTAACAGAACTATACTTGCACCTGCCTCAGTACATACACTTTCGAGCGACCTTAAATTTGGTCAACGAAAGTCACCAGTTCTCTAGAACGAAATTTCCATAATAGCTTCTTCTCTCCTAGCACCTCGATTGCACGTAACCCCTTAAAGGGAGCCTTCGTTTCGCAATTTCGCATTCACAATGGAAGGCCATCGCGGGGCCAACGATATGCACACGGTGCAGAGACGATGGAATATTGGGGAAGGTTCAGGGAGTCGAAGGTATTCGGAGGGTGTAGGACGCGTGGCCTAGCGCAAAGTGCCCTCGCGGCCACCTGGTTATATTTCCCTCGAAAGATTGTATCGATCGTAACTCTTCCGCTCGCATAGATCTCCATCAGCGGAATATCGTACGGCACGGGCTCCCTCTCTCACGCGATCGCCGCCGCGCAGAAATCGTGTGTGTAATTCCAGGTAATTTCCTCGCGACGATTACCAATATTCCATTCCTGCGAGCGACGTTATTGGAAGAGCGTATTGAATCTCGCGGAAGTATTATCATCCCAATTTTTTCCTTAGCCCTCGAACACGTGTCACTTTAAACGATGGAAAAGGTTGACCGTGAAATTCGTAATTGGCTGCTTACTTCTAATTACTCGATGGTTCTCTTCCGCTGGAACTTCGATCGAGGTTTGCTGGTCTGTGACCTAAGTTATCGACTGATTCGATCACTACAATTTTTAAGCTTCTTCAATTATTTAAAGCGAAGTTCCAGAATGGACAGTGAACTTCTTACTTTCCAGAAAAGGGTCTCCAGGATTTGCAATTTTCATCGATTCCCCGAGTCATCCGAAATTTATATACATTCGTATTGCTAGTTCAGCACGACAACCCAGACAATGGAGACTGCCAAGCTTTACGTTTCCTCGACACGGCAGAGTGCTTCTATTTGGGTCGATAAATCGCTTATCCGCGAAAAAAATGAGAATAAAGGTGACCTTTTCGCGGTTCTCGGAACGGCTAGCATGACGCATGGCGGTAGACGACGAATACGCAAAACCGTGATTCACCGAATGTGTCCAGCGAGTCACTTGAAGACAGAGATGCGTTCTTGAGTTGGTCGCTCGCGCGATAGACACTGGTAAACAGGCCTGCATCAGATCCACGACCGATTCTTGCGCGCTCGAAGGTCGTTGACTCGTGCCACGCAATTAGTCAGTGCTTTCGTGTAAATAATGCTGCGTTTCGCATCCAGTCTGACTCGCAGCACGATGACTTCCGATACACCACCACGCCCTTGCCACTCGATTGACTATTATTCTTGGGACTGTCGTTCATGACCTTAGCAGATGGCTCGTGGCTACTTGTGAATCAGCGAACAAAGAACTCGCGTTTCCTTCTTCTATTACAACGGTGCCCCGAAGCATAAATTTTGGGTTCGATTTTAAGACGTGGAAGATGTTAGCTACAGTTAGGTATTGAGGTATGATTTAGACCCAGATTCGGTAAATCTATTTTTAGTGTACTTATTTAACGGGCCGAGCGCCATCATTTTTCCACATTAAAGATGTTATACCCTCAATAACTAGAAATAAAGAGACCTTGCTCCTCAAAATACTCATCTCTCGACAGATCAAGATAAAGCGAGATAAAGGTTAAAGAGAGCATTAAAAGTTAACCTTCAGCCATAACCGAAGAAGAAACGACGTCGATAATACCACACTACTTGCTCGTTACTTTCTTGCCCCGCGCGCGTAATTACAATAAAACCGCGACAAAACGAGCGGTCGCGGAGCGCATAACGCATTTGAAGGCGAGCACATCCGGAAAACTCGGGCACATCGAGTACAGGAAACCTCGACAAATTGAATCGCGCGTTGCCTCGGCAGACCAGGGTCAACAGTGTCGACCAGAACGGGCGAACGTCGCGGTTGAAACGAAACGGTCATTTGTGACGATCTTAACGACCGCGATAAAGAGTACGAAGAAATTAGCGTGGAGAAAGGGGTTCGGGATTAATGGGCCAAACGATCGTGAAAGTTCAAGTTGAATTGCCGGCGTGGCGAATGCTGCGTAAACGACGCCCGACACGGCGTCGAAGAAACTGAGAAATGACCGATCGAGGGAACGAATGGTGGAGCTGCCCGCAGAAAACTGCCGTCCTGGGTTTTATCTCTCTCGAATGGATGTAACCTGTCTTACCGGTGCAAACGAGACTCGGGTCAGGCAAAAATCGCCACGACGAGGTGGAAGAGAATCGAGCTGACGCTGCACCGACCTGCCAGCTTGAGAAGACGACGAAGACAAGGCGGGCCGACTCTGCATTCCAAACCGAGTCCTACTTATTTATCTCTTTCATTGAAATACACCATCGCAATGCATAACAATGATGTTAGCCGGTTGGTATCGAGGGATTATATAAAAGAAAAGAATACCGAGGGCAAAAGTAGGTCAGCCGAGAGCCTAATACTCGGTCGAGAACACGCTTCCCATTTCAACGGCGCAATGTCCTCGTTAGGAAGCAGAAGGTTCCTCGGCTCGACGGGAGAATGCCTTCGAAAAAGGCTAGGGATCGCCTTGCCAGGAACCTCTGCTGAAATCAGCGTGCTCTGGGGCTTTTTATAGGGTGTGGGAGAAGTGAGGAAAGGTTCTGCTATTCAGGGTCCAGATTTTGCTATCTTTGTGCTCTAGCGAAGAATTGTTGAACTCTCGACCAACTGGATTAGGGAAACTTTTTTAAAAGAGTGGAGTATTTTTTACACTTTACTGTACTAAAGTAGATACCATACTCGATTTTGAGAAGTCATAGAAATTCCATTCAAGAGAACAGTTTTGAACGTTCTACAGAGGTCACTGCATTAAGGAATCATCGATTCATTTGAACAAAAGACCCTCAATCAACCCATCTGAAGACTCTATCTATCCGTGACCCATATCTGCTTCCGAATTTCCTGTCCCCGCCTAAATCACATGAAGCAAATAAAATCTGAGAATCCGACTCTTGCAGTGCATTCCAAGGCAAGCCTCTCCACCGAATCTCCATCGATCCAGTCGCACAAAAGCGTTCCACAGCCGCTAGCTTCCCTCGCCCTCCATAGAGCAAGAGAGCAATCGCGGTTGATTTCGAATTTTAGCCCGACGACCGTGTTCCAGAAAATCGATACGCATCCGCCTCCAGCTCGACGACCCCACGGGGTAATGCTATTTTAGTGTGCACCACGAAAGTGTAATAATAACAGCGGAGCTCCAACATTAGCGCGAGTCGATCGCGACATAACGAAGAGGAAGCAGTGCCACGAGGACATCGTGAAACCGGATGACCAGCGCGGAACGAGCGCGACTAAGACAGTGGAAGCGTGACGGTGCTAGACGGAGCGGGCAGGGGGTGGGCAGGGGCGAAATGAGAAGAAGTAGGCGGTGAAAGGGAAAATTGTGCTCTAGCGTGACTCGAGAAGGCCGAAGCGGAGATGCACGTGTTACGGGCACGTTCGACTTTCCAGCCGACGATAACTTCGTTGGAGACGGATGAGAATCGCGCCAGCAGCTGATAACAGGGAGGTAGGCACGAGGGATGGGTATACAGTGAGTCACAAAAATATTTGTACACTCGGTTTAAGTAGAATAAGGTTATACAGGGAAGTCAAACATGTGGTGATCTTCTGCAGAAGAATGTTTGACTTGTTGTTACATAAAGCGATAGGGAGGTCATGATGTGGAGGTACACTGTGTTCAATATTGTGTTAGGAATATTATGTTTACCAAAGAAACCAGAAAAAAGGAACAAAAATTGCACCTCAATATTGATGCGGTATTAATGGAAAAAATGTACCTATAAGAAAACCGAGTGTATGAACAACGACTATCATGTTTCTGCCATAATTTTTCTATTATAAAAGACTTGAAAAACCACTGAATGTTTGAGAGAGAAACATCATCCCCATATCTGAACTTCAGAACCAAAGTGTACATACTAAGTCGCGCAGAAAACCAGTGAACTTAATGATACTGGACTCTGAAATCTAGATATGCAATATCCTAATAACTGAACCTGTTCTTAATATAAAACTCAGAAGTCCCTATCTTCCTTCTCCATCTTTCTATGCAAATACTTATCAGTCACTGTGGTCGTGCAAGCAAGAGAGTAGTCAGACGATAGGGAGGCGTCGGCAACGCTGGCGGCGAATAAAAAGTGGGCCGCGTTCCCCGCGGAGGAAAGGAAAAGCGCGTCGTCTCGAGGCCCACGTGCTGGGAAGTGGTGCCGCGGACGCTTTTAACCCTCTAACCTAGTCGCGTCAGGCCGTCTTGCGGAGGAGCCATCAGCCAACCAGCGTACCCCGACCGGTCGACCGAGCAACCGAGTCGGCCCAGCCTTCCGACGACCACCAGAAAATCGAAGCGGAACGTACGAGCGTGCCGAGGCAACATCGCGACCATCGATCGGCGCTACCGGAGCCTATTCCACCCTCGTTCGCCTCCCTCCAACCCCTCCGCGCCTTCCGCCGCTCGTCTCGATCCTTACCCTCTTTTCCTCCTACTTTCTTTCGATCTCATCTCCTTACTCGCCCTGTGCACCCTTGCCCCTTGTTTCTTGCCGCGTGTCTCGCCTCTACACCATCCCCTGTCACATCCCTTTGCTTCCGCCTCCCTTTCTCGCGCTCTCCGCGTCTCGTTGGCCCCTCTGTCCGCTTCGAGTCGCCTCTCTATCGGGCTGCTCCCGCAATAACGACGCACGCGTGCCACTCCGTATCGGACGTTGGTCACACTTCGCCCGTTGTCTGTGTTTCTCCGACCGCTCTCAGACCCTGTCCCTCCCCCGCGGCCCGTTTCGCCACAGTTCACTCGCTCGCCCCTTTCTGCGCTTTTCCGTCGCGCGTGCCGGTTATTTCGACCCTCTCGTAGACCAGCTTCACCCGGAAATCGAATTCTCATTCGAAGGGCGCGGATAATGATTTAACCCTT
The DNA here is from genome assembly GCF_051401765.1 of Calliopsis andreniformis. Taxonomy (NCBI): domain Eukaryota; kingdom Metazoa; phylum Arthropoda; class Insecta; order Hymenoptera; family Andrenidae; genus Calliopsis; species Calliopsis andreniformis. Next base: position 18,209,024 of record NC_135067.1, on the reverse strand, counting down.
CTGGGTTTTTTGGTCCTCGGTGAGGCTTCCTAGAGAGAGGGTTCTTGTGGTACTTTTTGGTACTACTTGGGGTAAGCTTTTTTCATGTATGTTGAGGAGAGTGGAGGGTTGATTTATGATGAAATTTATGAGCAAGATTTGATCTGGCCTTCCCCTACTGTGCTATACCTGGCTATCAAAAAACGTGCTGGGACGTGCAACGTCATCCATGGCCTTGCATCATTCTTGGTTCGCGCGAATCTGATTGGCATTTCTGTAACCACACCCTTTTAATACTAGTACTCACTTGGAGATTTTAAATTTTGTATTTTGCATCGATATTCTTGTCTTCGTGTCTTCTTTTATTGGGAATGCCTGTCAGGACTGCTTGACAGCTAGTAATATGATGCAATAGAATTGCATACACAGTCATAAATAGCCGATAAGTTCGAGGTACTGAGAGTCAACAGCAGAAGCGTGAGTGTGCATCGCGCGTTATCGGCCATCGATAGCGATGTTCCCTCGAGAGTAAGCGGAGCTGAGAAACTGGGCAGCAAAGCAGCGGAGCATAGCTCGTTACAAAATGTGAGTAGACTGCTGCTCTCTTATGGAAGTGACGCTGGACCTTATACACTCGCGTAATGAAAGTGACACGATTTCGTTTCCTTTGGGATTAGACACTACTCGGGGTCAGAGTCATCTAGAATAGATCATTCGGAGATAGGTTTTGCTATCGCTTGTAGGATCAAATAAAAATAAGTTCTTCGATTTTCCACATCGTCTATATCCTTGTAATCCTACTTTTTCCACTCAATTTTTCTGTAAAATTGAACACCGATTTTATGCCATAAAAGTTACTATAGTTAACTTTTTACCATTAAAATGACAGTGATTTACATTTGCAGTAGCATAGATCAATTATTTTTTGCGTCAAATACTTTGTACTTCAAACCCTCTGTTCTTACACTCCAAAGCATTAGATTTATCGCAGCGATAGATTTGATGGCCACGCTAGGATATCTCCGATTCCCCAAAGTGCAAGAAGGGATGAATGTGCTTTAACGGAGTGGTTGTCGTAGAACGTATAGCGTAGAACGATTCAATCTAACTTAGCCAGGCCAGAACAGTGGGAACGATACGAAAAATCGACGGATAAAAGTTCAACAAGCACCTCAATTTCAGTATTGTGTATTTGCACTTCGACCGCCTGGTAAATCGAGAAAAACAAATGGACCAAATAATCTTGTTCCACGGGACTTTAGTAAACTCATAGAAAATTCGATTGGCGAGTGAAATGATGCGTCCCTGTCAAACTGAAAGTGAATATTTGATAAATTTGGGGCATGGAGCGATTCAAGGATTAACGTGGGTTCATTTGAATCTGCAAATGGAGACAGGCGACAGATTTATTCCAACCTCTTTTTTGCACGGAACAATATCCATCAAACACAGTTATATTTTCAAAAAAATGACAAAAAAGTTAGATAAGTAAAATCATTTAGAATAATGACTTATTTTGGCTACTTCGAAAATTGTTAATATTTCCAATAGCATTGTCCCAAAGGACACCCATATTCTTTTCAATAAATATCTATGACAAAATTTCCTTCGAATACAATAAACAATCCTCAATTTTTCAAAGAATCTACCAAAGGGTAGGATTCAACCCATTAAACTCCTCAGAACCCAGAGTTCACTATCCACAAAAGCTTGAAGCAGGCCCAGTGGAGGTCAAAATCGAAGTCGACGTCCTGAAGGGTTCCATCAACGTGAAAGCCTTCCTTTCATCCCTAAGCCTGATGGCAGTTGTCTCGGTAGGATATGGAGGAAGCCTGGAGGTCGAGATATCGTGTGAACGGGGCTTCATGTGGCGTTGAAAGAAACGTTAGAACGAGCAGCAACGACCGAGCAGCAGAGGAAGAAGGAGCAGGGAAAGAAGGCAAAGTCCTGAAGAGAGAAAAGAGAAGTGCAATGCACAAAGTGCAACTCGGGCTGCAGCGTGCACCGAAGACTCGTCTCGATCGTGACACCTGCGCGTTTTCCTCCCCCTGCTCCCTCTAGCCCCCCTTCCTTTTCCCTCTCGCTCGCTCCAGGTTTCGTTCATTCTTTGCCTTCCTTTTTCCGAGCGTCGTCAGTCAGCCGCACTATATGCTGGTTCGCGGCGTTACACCGCAGACACAGCTGTCCCTGGTAACGGTCGGAGGGATCCTCGAGTCGAGGGATTCTCAAGGTCCTTCATCGGTTGCCACGCTTTCGAAATTCTTTTCCTTCGTCCCTTCTGCCTGGTAGGCTTCTAGGAACGAGCTTATCGCCTTTCGATTCCATCGTGGATCGTCTGTCTTTGAAAAGTGGTCACTGGGGAACTTGTGTCTGAACGTGCACTGCTTCCTTGGTATAGACTCGCGGCTCTGTGGCGGGTTTACAAGGAAGGAAATATTTCCTGAGGTGAGCTCACGTTCTTGATAGTACACTTTGGACCCACATGTTTGTGGAATTAGTAATGTAGAATTAATTGTAAATTAGCGATAGTCTTATATAGGAAGAATATAGAAACGTAGAAACTGCTGCGTAGGAAAGTAAATTAGAAGGTATTGAACTGTGTTTCAGCTTAGATGCGCCATAGGCTTAATCCTCTACTGGCGTGGTGTCAATTCTATGTAAGTAGGTATAAGGAAAGCTGTTTAATCCTTGTAATCCCATTACAACGCAAAGAAGATACTATTATTTCTCGTACCATTATCAGTTCAGTTACTTTACAGTTTCATGAAGAGTGATCAGTCATAGTGCAGCATTATCTTATCTCCTATCTTTAGTACTTCCGAAGAAACTTTACTCTCAAAAGGGTCACGTTTATACCAAGATTCTACTTGCTCTATCTCTACTCTATTCTACATACCCCTGCGAAGAGGGAGGTGATGAAGAAAAATCAGATCCAAGAAGCTCACATCCCCAGGTGCAGCTCGCAACTCGATCTACTCGATTTATCGCACAGAGCGATGCGACTTCGCGGTGAGGAAGCTGGAGTTGTTCGATGATAGGACATTGAACGGTCTCTCGGTCACACTGAAAGAGATGCCAGAACACGTGTTGGCGAAGCCCCAGAACCTCCGCACTGAATCCTTAGGATCTTATAGTTCAATGCGCCCCCAGATGTCACGATATGTTTCGCGTGAAAACTTGGTCGATACAGCCTATGGAACACACACAATTCCTGTAATTTCGAGCCCGAATGAAAAATAGGAGTCATTCGTCGCGTTCAATACCTCATGGGTCGACGATCAATCGCCGCGAGCTATGCACACCACTCTGCTAAGTATAATAAGACCATTACTTTAAGAGGAACTTGTGAAACTGACTTATCCTTAACTTAGCGCAACAGAATTACCAGCCAAATCAAAAACATTAATGGTAGGATCAAGACTTTAGTTAGAATGAGGTTTAGGTGAGATTGGTTGGTAAAAATTCTTGACCATATTGTGAATCTTGATCGCTCTGTTCCTTTTGAACGTGGATCAGGTTTGCTCTTGCAAGTAACAAGATTCCCAGAGGCAACTCTGGTCTTCTTGCCCACCAATGTAATCTCATTGATAACAAAGCACCTGCTAGAGTGCCGTTATGACCGCGTCCCTCTGTACTTATTCGATAATTGTCGAGATTCTCGGCCAGGTCACTGCGCGTCGCCGATAGTCGACAGCCTGTGCTCGACCCGCGGCAAAAACCAGGTCAGGAAGCTGAAATCGCGTCATCTTCGCGACGAAACAATGGAGGAAGAGGCAAGTGAACGGTGGCTGAGCTAGACAGAAACAATCGAGCACAATGGAGTCAGAAACTGTTTCCCTGAACATCGTTTGATCCTACGAAGGAATTAAGACCCGAGTTGAACCGACTCGCGAGCAAGTTCCAAGAGACTCCGACCGTTAAGTAGATATCGACACGCAGGTTACACGGCAATTGAAGAGCTTCGAGGCGAGTTACGCGTGCACCGCGAACTTACGAAGCCATTACGAGGATCAAAACACAAAGCGCATATTGTGGAACGACGCTGGATAGACGCGGGCCCCCGAACGCGCTCGGTTAATTAAGCCGATCCAATTAGCAGCAACAGTAACTGATTTAGACTAAAGCAATTAGTCGTTAATACCAATGTAACGCGGATATAAAGATATATCGTTAGGCAATAACTGAGTTATCACGAAAGTCAAAGCCTCTGAATACACTGTGATGAATATTTGCTTCGTCGAACCTCGTCCGAGGTGAGCAATCAATTTGCAATTTGTGAAGTTGCGATCCGACGAGACCAGACGTCCACGTTACGTCTCTAACGAAATCTCGACGGAGGGCTAAGCATTCCCTGGCAAGTTTTCGTCGAAACGCGATTCCTATCTAATTTACGTGTAACTCTCCTAACTCCCTAAACTAATCCTCCGAAGCGACCGTTCGATGCGAAACCAGCGGTAATTAACGAAATTCCCTGTGCATCGAGTAGGGAAAGGGGCTGGGACGCTTCTTTCCCCTTCAAGATACCACACGAGAAACGATCGCATGGCTCCGCTGCAAACTCTGCACCCCTAGTGAGATCGAGACTGTTAATGCACGCAGAGCGAGGCTGAGTGCTAATTACGCGCAATCTGCGCGTCCTGTCGATACTGCTTGGAGACCATCTGAACAGCGTCTAGCAACGTCGCGACGACACTGGGGATACCATATATGGTCCCCAATTTGTCGTGAACAAGATGTGGTGATTGTCAGAGTCAGGAGAATTGTGGTGTAACTACCGACAACTAAGCTCTTCGTATCCTCATCTAGATACAGTAATCGTGATCTTATTTTATTATGTGTTAGCGAAACGTGTTTGAACAGAGTGTAGTTTCTGCTTTCCTAGAGAGAATTAGATGCTTTTGCTAGTTACAATTTTGATTTATTCTTCTGTTTTCTAATTCTTGCTTTCTAGGAAGTGAAAATAATGTTGTTATCGCATGATTAGCTGGAAATCTTGGTGACTGTAACTTAATTCCTGATTAACGCCTGAACAAGTAACTATTATTATCTGAAATTTTTAAAAGATCTGGCGATTCGAATATCGGGAAGTTTCAATTCGATAATTCTTGTAAGAAGCACCATCCAACGACTAGAAGCTAGTTGGAGGAGGCAGCCGAGCGCATGATTTAAGATAAGCCGTCGGTTGGGATCGTGGAATATCTACGGAGAAAGTGCGAGATTGAGTCGGTTCTCGTTGCTAGGACGATAATCGATAACGAGGCAGGGTGCATCAAGGAGGGCATCCAAGTAGAAATTTGATTTTCGACGGGACGTCTTCGTTAATGCGTATAACGTTACTTTAATTACAGGTTCCATCAACAAAGCGTGCGGTCTGAACGCAACGCGGGGGCTTCCCGAGGTTCGATTTATCGATCACCCCCGTGGCCTCTTTTCACCCTCGTAAAAAAGTCAATTTCAATGTCGCGACGTCCAGGTTTCAGGGATGACGAATGGGATCTCCTCGAGCAGGCCCCGTCCGCGCGAAGTTTTTCATCGAAGAGAATCGATAGCGCGATACCGAGTAGATCCATAATCCTCGAGTGGAAGCTCCGATCGAGACCAGCGATTACAAGCGAAGTCAGAAGAAGATTCAGCAGTGAGATATCACCGACGATATCGTGATTATCGTAAAACCAATAAAGAGCTCGTAATTACAGTCAACGAGATTGCATTCCCCGAGCAAATTAATCGAAAATTTGATCACCGAGATTTCATTGCGTCGTGATTTCAGCTGGAGAAAATGAATTATGCGTCGGCCGGACTCTATGTCTCTCATTTAAGTTTCTCCTTGTTTTTTTCCTCCCACTGGAAAGAGGGCCGCGGCTTGAAGATGCAGCAGCGAAACGCGTTGCGCGGCTCGCGACGTGCATCGCGCACCTGTTAATTGAAATACGCGTGCCAATGTATTTTAATGATGTTGTGGCCGTCTTGCGCGAGCGAAGATGGAGGGTAAGGAAGAGAGGAAGACGAGCCGCATTATCGATTTACCTTTTCCACCCCTTTTTCTTACGGACACTATTCTTTGCTCCGCGCCGGGGCTTTGATCTACCTCAAGGCTGCAATAATTCAACATAATTGGTGAAAATAAGGTCGGGAAAAAGAGCCCTACAAATAATCCGCCTAGTCTAGTTTGAGTAACTGTCCGCAATTACGAAAGCGGCTCCCCCGTGAAAAATCGCGTCGACGCGACACGAGAAGACAATTATCCAGAAAATTTACGACAGCGCCGAGGCAGCTTTCTCGTATTTTCGTGGATCGAAGGCTCGTGTTCCCGAGCGGCTGCGCTATAAAAATGAGCGACGGCGATGAATAAAACCGCGAGCGAACGACCTGGATATGGGCTCAACTGTGAAAGATACTCGCCCCATAAATAGATAATGAAACTATTAATTAAAGAACGCTGAGAATGTGCTGGCAGGATTTTAACAGCTCCGAGTGGCGGTGTTGCTCAACCATCGAGCTCTACCCGCAACGTTAAATGAAAACTCCAAAGCGGAGGAAGATATCTTTCTATCGTGGGCACCGCGAAGGAGTCCTTGACTACTTTGAAACTTGGTTTTCGCACGGCGGTGAAAAATTCTTCTTATCTCGCCAGTTTATCTGTGAACTATAAAAGTACCAGCGAGCAAATACTTGGCCTGTAAAACCAAACCGATTGCGGTCACTGGAAAGTGGATACATGGAAGAGGATAAAGTCTCTTGTGATGTATGGACATCGATTTTCAAAATGGTCTACTACTATTTCTTATTTTCACAAGTTCTTGGTTTAGTAGTTTATTTATGTACTCGGCGCGTGGGACTTTTCTTTACAGCCCACTTAGCTACTGATGCAATCACAACGATAAAAAAAATTAGAGTAAGTATTCTAAAAATGTAAAGAAGAACGCGAAAGCTTCTGTAATTCGTGAAGAATGAAATCTACTACAGAATTACATACGAGTTTATCCACTGAATTTCAATTATTTACGAATTCGTAGTTACGCATTTTCCCTCCATTTAATGAAGAAAGCAGAAAAGTACATATTAACGAGCAGAGGTGTGTAAACATTCCACTTGCGTAAAATCATAAGAATGAGGTAACCTTTCAATTGTCTCGCAATAGAAAAGACACAAAAGAAATGTTTCACAACGCGGAAGTCATTGAGTCTTGGACTCCCGTTTACTAATGCTTTTTCATTTACGTTTTATGAGCAATACAGGAGTACAAAGCTTACATTAAAACTTCTAAAGCTTCTATGTGCACATTGCATCCAGTAATTCGAATTAAAATCCATGTTGTAGACATAGCAACTCTCAACATTTCTAGAAATATAATAATTAATAAATACCACGTACAACCTAGCATTACATTTTTTCATTTTCTAGTATAGTATTGCTTTCCCAAGAGACTCACATTTTTAGGTACCATTGTATCACTTTACCTGATTCTCTCCTTTGATAAGCCAAATTCAAGTTCCTCCTGTCGAACTAATCTTAGAAATCCATTTCCGAAGTTCTACGATCTTTCGATTGACTCCAAGCCACGAGCTTATGTCGAGTCAACACTGTAACAAAATACACTAAATTTTCACAATAAATGCCTCAACATCGTCGAAAATGAAAAAGAGCCTCTATCCACCAAGTTAACACCCCTTCGTCAATTAACATCTCAACCATACTTAAATCCCAGAGAAATGAACCCCGCCGATTCCACTGGCTCCGAGTAATCGATGTGTTCCACCGCATCGAGAGATAAAAACGGGAACTGGTGCGCAGCTATGGAAGCCTTCTGGTTCCATTCTAGAAGCAACAGGTTCGAGAGACGAGGAGGCAGCGTAAACTGCGCCCCGCCGCCAGAAATACTTTTTCAGCGGGACGCGGAGTCGAGAATGTAGGCCAAAGTGCGGAGGTAATTTCGAAAATATTAAATCAGCCCGCCTAGTTGCCAGGCAATCGGCGCCGGAACGGTCAGACGATCGACCGCCGTCGTAGACACGGGCTTAGACGTAGGTGTGAATGTAGGTCAGGGTACCAGCACGTGCACTCGGCCGACCAGTCGCGAAGCGAGAAAGAATACGTCGCCGTCGCGGGGAGGAACGGTCTCTCGCCCGCGAGTGAAACACTTTTGGCCAGCCCCCGGAGGCTCCAACCAGTCTCGAGTGTTCCTCCCTCGTCCTCGGATTTTCACGGCCCCAGCTTTTACAACCTTGACGAAATCCAAGACCGATTCGACAATGCGAGGACGTTCTTGGGTGGTACAAAAGAGTAATCCCTCGGTCCCAAACCACTATCGATATTTACTGGGTTGTCTCTGCTGGATAGGAATCGTGTGAGGTAGTCAGATAAGTTAGGTTTGCCTATGTTGAATCGATGGCCAAAGGAAATATTCAATTGAGAATTTATCTACAAGACTACGGACGATTGAATAAGGCTGCGTGTTCTGTCAAAATATAGGAATTATTGTAGTTACTGGAAGCTTTTGCACTTCTTAAGTATGGTACAAATATATGTGTACATTGATTTTTTCAGTATATTTGTTCGATTCAATTCTATATGGATTAATAAGTTTCCGAAGTCTGTAGATCACATGATACTGGTCTATTTGAAGTGTTGTGATTTGCAATGGGTGTGTAGATTTTCAGGAGTGACTGTAGTTACACAGTGATATCACACGGAATATTGACATTTTTGTACACCTGGATGGTAGCGCTTATCGATGGATACAAGTCCCATTTGAGAGGAATGTAGCTAGAAGTTGATCAATATTGCCTACATGAGCGTAAATAATTGCGTCTAATGGCTCGGAATCGTTTGAATTATCAAATACAGCTGTCGCTCCCTCGGATCGTGAAACCATTAACTCGGAAGGCTCGCTGGATCTAAAATTGCCAGAACACCTGAAAGTTTATCATCATTTTTCGCGATCCTCCATCCAGTGGAGAACCCTCGGCAGGGAATTCGAAATGCAAGTAGCGTTCGCGGAAAAAAGTGTTTCCCCCTCGTCCGCGCGGTGGGAAATTGCGAATTACGAGCCTCGAGGCGCTGAAATTACCCTTGATTGTAGATTACATGCGGAAAGAGTTGACGAAAGAGGATTACTCGTTAAAAAGGTTTGCCTCGCGGCTCGGTAATTTTAATTGATAATTGAACGTCGCGCTCGGGTACTGGCTATCCGACATTTAAAAATCTCGTAGACGTTTAAAAAATATATTTCATGGTTGGCGAATGAATGCCAAAGCCAGTTTTCGATTCGAAACCAGAGTTACATCAGCCACCGCAATATTGTCTTAATACAGATATGGGATATTTTGTTGGATGATAAAACATCAATTTTCTATCATGGAAATTAATTAATATCTGTACCCTCTAGATATGTTCCATAACCACTCACATTTTGTCCCTCTTTCAATGACATTTAATTATTTGAAATGGAAATCTAAATATGTACGTTGGAACGGATTTAATATAATTTCTCGGCTACTGTCACAAGCTCCTGATGGCATGAAGGAAAACTCGGATGTATTTATAATTAGAGAGGGAACGAAGGGTGTGGTTCGTTCATCAGAGCGAATCGGTCGATAAGGATTTTATGAAAACTGTTTCCCCAATGGATTGAAGCGCTAACACAGGACAGCAAACATCCGTGGCTCTGTAATATATTAATAGCACCTTCATCGATTGTTTGGTAAATTTTCATGCCTATACCCCTGAAATTTTCGATGGTCTGCTTCATACGTCGCTTCCAACTGCAATCTGTACGAACCTCTGCTATAAACACCGCCGTTAGACAGAATGATCGATCAACCCATTGGCTCCCTAACTTTCCACAACTTTACGAGCAGAAGTTCTCGTGAACTTCACTAAAGAGTAACAACCGCGATTATCCACAGCACTGTGCTCCCGTTGAAGCACTTTTTAAATTAGGAACTGATTTCGTCGAAGAGAGATGTGGCGAGTATTCTTGTTAACTATGATCGCTTCGTTAAAATGGAAACGAAATATTGCCTTGTGGCAAATATTTAAATTTTCAAATATTCAAAATTTTAAATTCAAAATTCAAAATTCAAAATTCAAAATATTCAAATATTCAGTTTAATCTAAAATTGTAATTAACCACTAATTATTTTTACGTTCCTCAGCCTCTTTCTCCGGGTAAATATCCTGGACCCAAACCCCGCAGGGGTCCCAAGGGACTTAATCAGTACCTCTGACCTTTGACCGATGAGTTACCTGCCCTCTATCCTTTCTCTCAATTTCTAGACTGCTCTCCAAGTCCCTAATCTCGTTCTTCTCGTAGCTAGTCAATCTATTCGTAAAAATCACTGTCCCATTTTAAACAGTCTGCGTTAGCAATCCCCGAGCTAAAAATTCAACTACACGGTATTAATCGATAGCTTCATCCCCGATAACACTAGCGACCGTTCAAAAATGGAATTCTACCTCTCGCAAGAGGAGAAAATTTTTCATATTGCGATTCGATTCATTCGTCGCTCACGCGCTGTGCTATTCCATGCTTTCCGATGCATTCTTCCTCCAATTTTACGCAAATAACAATCGTATCAGGATTTGCCCGGCACGGTTTTATTAAAAACCGATAACGGTACTTACTCGTTTCGTTAGTCGGCCGTTAGGTCGCGTAAAATCGAAGTCCCAGCCCGCTCGATCACTGTCCACGGGACGAATTTTAGCGGCGCTTCAGTTCGACCCGCTTAATTATATTTGCAATGAAGCGGCAGTGACGCTAATTAAATGCAGATTGATAAGGCGGCCGGCCGTTCCAATGGCAGGATGTGATCTAATTAGGGTGGAGTCCACCGATTTAATTACGCGCGAATCTTTAAGAAACGGTCCACCGTTCGAGAACGACTAGGTACCACCGTTGACTAACTACGCTGTCTCTCAATTTAACCTTCTCCCTCTGCTTAACTTCGCCTCGATTCTTCACTTTCCACGGGAACATAAACTGCTCATGACTCGGAAACAAAGTCAAACAAGCCGAACTTTCTTTTTTCAACATTTTCACGCCACGAATTAGTCTCCCCAGGTTATGCTCGCGTAACTTTTAATCACCTTGTACCATTCGCAAGGCATCGAAAATTCAGTAATTAACGCGAGCGTGGCAGGAAAGGGGCCAAGTGAAAAGAGAGGCCTCTGGAAACTCGACACGGAACCTTTCCATACTCTTTTCCTCGTATCGTTTATCGAGGACACCGTGTAAAGAATTTAATATCTCGACGCTCTCTGGATATACGACATTGAAGGGGCGGCGCAACTAACTCGGCCAGCTTTATCCATGAAAAGTCCCAGAAAAATCTATAGAGAAATCAGGTCCCGTGGATGCTCACTTCTCTCTTTATTCCTATTTTTCTTTTCCTCTTTTTTGGCAACGTGCAGCACGCGCATCTCGCACGAAAAATATTTTTCTCGCGTTGACATTTTGATCTCGGATACACGGGATGCACGGCAGCCGACCCTCTTTTCTCATAAAACGACGTGAGATAAAATTTCAGCTGGTCCAGCTCTCGCGGGTCGAGTGGCTCTACCACTAAGCCACGTCTCAGAGGCCCCCAGCTTCCCTTGTTTCCTATATTAATCCACCTTCGACTAAGAGATACGAAGCATGCACCAGGAAGACCTTTGTGCAAGAATCGTTCCCATTCTTCGGGGTCAAGTAATTAATAAACTAAAAGGGAAAAGAGAAAATCTTTTGTGCAACCTTAATACCGTGTATTCTGTTGATAAAATTCCCGCGGAAATTGCTTTTCAAGCTCGGCAAAACTTTATCGCGTTCCCTGTGGCCTTGTTTGCGGCGAAGGTACGCGATGAAAGAGGAGAAGAGAGGGAGATGGAAAATTATGGAGAGAAGGTGGAAAATAAATTCGAGGATTGTAACGAGACGACGGTCGAACGTGTTCCGTTCGGGAGTGAAAAAACGCGTCTCGTTCGACGATAACTACCGAACGATGAAGCGAAAGTGAGAGCAGAGAGAACGAGAGATTAATTAGAAAAAAATTAACACGGTAGAGCAATCGGTTGTAATAGGATAGGCCGTTAGAATTTAATATTGGAAGGAAAATCTCGTCAAGCCCTTCATGGACACCAATTTCAGACAATTTATACTATTGCAGGTTTCGAATTTTCAACCCCTCAGCGAGTCACCTTTTCACCGTCATTTTTTCAATTTCCAATTTTCCAATCTCATATTATTTAATTACTACACTGCTACCTATCAACAGGGAAAAATGAAAAAAAGGAAATCGTCAAATCGATATGTGAGCGCAAAGTGGCTGATAAAACGTGCATCTCTGCACTTCCTATTGAACTATGCATCAAAGTGACAAGGCTAGCGAATGAAATAAATGGGACGTAAATCAGAGACCAAACATTCGATTACCATTCCCCCAAAAGAAATTCCGAGAAACGCAGTCGTTCCTTGAGAACATGAAAAACAAATTAAGGGGGTTTTCGCGCGGAAGCTCCGGGACGTTTTCCTAGAGCGAGTTGAAGAGAGCAAACACGGGCCGAGGGGCCGTGAAAGAATCATCGAGGCGAGTGCACCGCGAGGCTAGGAGGAAAATAGAGTATGTACGACGCTGGAACGAGGGCCAGAGACAACAGGAATCTGTCGAAGTGGTGGAAATTAGAGGCCCAGCGACGAGACCGTAAATACAATGGTGTGCTTGACCTTTCGCTATAACGTCCCTGCCCCGTCTTTCTAATGAAGTTCTTGACCTCGGGATTTTCGCGATCGATACGCCGTAGATTCTCTTGTTGGACTGCAGGAAGGGAAAGGATAAGAAGCTGGCTGATGCAATCTCCTGCCGAGGCTGCCAAAGACGATCGCAGGAAACGCTCTCACTAACGATTTTTTTTTTCCTTTTGTTATTTCATTCGTTTTATGGAGATAAAAGGATAAAGGAGGGAAGTTAATAATAGGAGGGGGTTGTTGGATCAACAGTTCGACGTCGGCTTCCTGGAAGCAAGCCGATTCCACACCGTTCCAAGGTCGCGAGATGCCGAGAACAGGCCTGAATCGACGAAAGGTAAAGTTTACATCGTGTACACCGCTCTCTGTATACCCACCTCGCGCATTAAACATCAGCTGGATAGTGTAAACTACTCGCGTGCCGTGTCTACAGGGTGTCTGGATGCCTCTGAACTGAGCTGTCTGAACTGTTTGTGAAAGCTTTATGCTGTCGTTATCTTTCTCTGCTTTAAGGGGGCTCTTCTATTTTCGATCTTCTACCACTTCGAATTCATTTTTAAACACCACTTAAGGAATATTGTAGATACTCTTTAGAACTGATTTTTAAATTAGTCTAAAGGTACGTGCCTACTTGGGAATAGGTACAACTAAATCGATGAGTTGAAGAGAACAGGGTTAGTCCAAAAACCACATTCTGAGATATTTAATTTCAATAATGCTGGCGTGGACTAACTATCTCAGAGCAAAACTATAAATTGTCAGAGACTTTGAGAAAACCCTTGAGAGCAGCTATTAGAGAAAGCTCTCAGGTGAAGTGCCATGACCCTCCAGAAATCTGCCACCTCCACTGAGAATAAATCGAGAACCGCTCTTTTATGGCACCCCTACTTCACTTTATGACACCCTTCGTGTCTAAACAGATCCGCTCCTGTATTCTTAGAGCACAAAAAACAATTAATTAAACGAAGAATATCGAGAGTCTACTGACAGAATGGGACAGCCTGTACACACCGTTTACGACTTGGAAAGCCAGAATTCTATGCGTGCGCGTTCAGGTTTAGAAGCCGAGGCCGACTTCGGCTAAAGAGGCCATCGACGAAGAGACCTCGCTATTATGTGCTCTCCGAGGCGTGTGCGTGCGCAAAAAGCGATTCGCCCGTTGACAACGCGAACAGCTAACTGCTACCTGCGAACCAACGAAAACGCCTTTGTTCCAAGCCTTTCGCTCGAAAATTTCGCTCCAGAGGGAAAAGCACGCCCGACGAGTTCATTCAGTCGCTCTCAAACGCGTTAATACCAAAGACACTCTAGGGATGCACACTGCTATTTGATAAAACTGTTTTGAACAGAGCTAACGAGAGAGTTCACATTCTTTCCATGAACTTGTGATATGCTGTCTTTGGTATTGTTTTTTACTATGACTGCCTGACTTCAAATTTGAATATTGGAGCAGGCGTTAATTTATTGAAAATAACTTCCGATACTTCATTAATTTTTTGCCTTTAAATTAACTCTGACTAGTGAAAAATCCTGAACTAATTCTCCCTGAGAAAGATCAGATCGCAATCTTTCTCGATTCCACAGAGCTCGAGGAGCTCACGATGAAAACAAAACGTGAGTGACCGCAACTATGCACAGGTTCACGCGTAAACGCGTAATCAGTGACTAATGTGCTACTCATATGCAATTATCTCAGCGCGCATGGTAATTTCTGACCCATCATTCTGCTCATTTAATCGAGTTCGAATGACAGCTTATTATCACTGGCTTCGCGCGATGATACGAGGTGTGTACCTTGTTACAGGGAAAGAAAGGGGAACAAAGAATCCGCTATATCAGCGGGGAACTAATAATAGTTGGCAGTTTCGCGACTGCGAGATACGAAATTATTTCAAACACTGCTGTATTTTTGGACCGCGTTCCGCGGCTAGCTTCTGCATACGCGGGCAGGTGCATCGCGCGAGTGCAACAAAAATCTGGTGGAGATCTCGGCCGACGTGACTCAGTGCAACGTTAAAAATACCGCTAACTTTTGTTTGAAGACTGTTTCCTACTACGCCACCGACTGGTTACATTCGCGTGCATCGTGTAAAACGGGGAAATGGAGGGGGAGCATTGTGTAAAAGGGGCATTTAACTTCATCGTTTCGTGCGCTCGTACCTGCTCTGTACTGAGCACCCATGAGACTCGAATGAATGGGTTTATGAGTGCTGCTGCGAAAAAATGCTTCTTGTCCAATTTCATTGCTCAGGATATTTTTCACGTTAGGTTCGCCAAAAAATACTGACGATTTTTTTATTGAAATTTTTTGTTATACAAATAGAGAGAATAAACTGAAACCATAGAAGTATGAAAAACCGTGATCCAATAAAGGATTCTAGATTTAATCAATCGTAATATCGAATTCATTCGATATGGAACAATTTTACAGAACTGACTAATTTAATCAAACTTTGCTTTCTGAAGCTATTATATTCCATGAATATTATAAAGTTTGATACAGAACGATTCATAGATTGACTAACTGTGAAGAGTTTTCAAAGTTTTAATAAAATTGGAAAAATTTTCCGGAAATCGAAAAGCAAATGCATTATCACATACAAAGAACTGGGAATATTTCAGGTCATAAGAAGCATATTAAATGAATCAGTCGATATTGTACTACTTTTACAGCGTTCTTTTCTTCGCTTCGCAGGCGATTTTAGTCGAAAACTCTTTCGGATGCAATCATAGAATATCAGAAATCGAAACGTGTACATCGAAATTCGTTCAACGAAACTCGGCGAGAATGCGTCTCTGGATTAAAGAAGACAAAGGAAGTCAAAATGTAAAAAATACGGCGCAACAATTCCTCTGTTTTTTCATATATATTTTTCGTCGCGAATCCGAGGCTTCCGTTAATCAGAGCTCGACGCACGAATGACCCAGTTCTTTCCTCCGCGAGATCAAACCTTTTACTGCAGTGCTCGGGAAAAACTTCAAACAATAGGAAAAATATCAAAAGCGTCTGGTGGTCGCAGATAACTGACACAACCACTGTATGCCTGTGCACGTGTGCCAGGGCCCAGGCTTTAACTCGATCGTTAATTCCGCGAGACGATAAATTCTCGGCTTAATCGTTTCGCCAACTCTTTTTACACGCGACTTTTTAATTGGAAAAGTTCGCAGCGTTCAACTAGGTTTCGACAACTTCCTCGCGATCTCGACTCCTCGTTCTGCGACGCTGGCCTATTCTCTGCTCGTACCAACAATCTTGCTTCGCGAGATTATTGCGGATGTAATCGTGTCTGAGACGCGTCGTTGTGTATTTGCGACGACCTCTGCGCGATAAATCTACCTACGGTACGCGTTCTCCCCCGATTATGTCATAAAGCGAGAGTCGCTAGCGTGCCAAGTAGTCTGCGGCAAATAGAGAAGCTTCTTGGAATGGCTGTCGGACGACACGCTTGGCCTCAAAAAAATTTATACCTTCCTGCCAGTGATTGGCCCTGCCGCTTGTCACAATAGAAACATCGTCCCTGGTGGAACACCGTGTAATTAACTGAGCGACAGGGGCAGGGAACACAAGGTGTATCGTGGTTTGGGGAAAGTTAGATTTTCCTATTTTCCGGTAGCATCTTGCTTTCAATGCTTAAATTCAAACGAAACTTCATTTTGAATATTTGAACATTTGAATATTTGAATATTTGAACATTTGAAAATTTCTGTATTTAGGCAGCTAGAAACTTTAAATATTGAAAAATTCAAATCTGGACCTAGTACAATAAATATAATGGAAGATCTGACAAGAAGGCTGCATATGATAGGAACGCAGGCCAACTAATGCATAGTTGCTACGAACCAAAGAACGACATTTTCCCTGAGTAACTACCTGCTCGGTCGAAACCGCGAATCCCTGGCAATACGCGTGGCCAGGCATAAATCATTGTCAGCGGCATAACTCGATAACGTGGGGCAGGCTAACAAGCGGAACTGTGCGAGAATCGGCTGGCCACGCTCGGCGCGAGGCTTCTGACGCCACACGACGCTTGCTGACGCCTTTCGTTTCACGCGTGCACGATAATACGCGCAACAACGAGGATTCGGAGAAGATGGAAGGCTGATAGTTACAGAGAAAAGCGAAAATAACGCGTCAATTGCTCGGATGCCTGGCCAGTGTTCCCCCGTTCCCCTGTCCTTCGCTCGAGAATCTTCTTCTCCTTGAGAGACCTGCTCCGCTTGCGCCACGGTCATCCTCGACTTCGGACGACACGTGGGAAAGCTTTTTCAGCCACATTATGGATTCTCTCGCGGGGCGACCTGTGAACTTGGCCTCGATTCACTGTGCTACTCTTTGTGATTAGTATCCTTTGTCAAACTGCATCTCGTCCGATAGTGATCTTCGTAAGAGGATAAAGAAGAAGCCTAAAGCTGGACTACCATTGGGGTAAACACTTCAGAATATTGAGATTACTTTGTGAATTAAGGGCAATGGTAATTTGAGATGTCATAGAAGTTCGCCTACTAGAAAAAATATCCATTTTTGTTGATAGTTTGCTAAGAAATGAAATGAAGAAATTCTTCACTGACTGGATAGCAACCACAGCAGCAGAAAATTTGTACAACTAGTTGAATTATTTCTAAACTGAAGAACTCTATCACTCTCCGTCGCCGAGGGCGGGAAGAGCAGAAAAATTCAGGACATTCGAGGAGACACAGCGATCAATTACGTCAGGTACATCCTGCACCACGTACTCTACTTTAATTTCACGCTGCCACGACATCTGTTCCCCCTTCCTACTGCCGCGTGATGCACTTTCAGAGCGTTACAATGCACGGCAGCTTACGAGATGAATACGTCAACGTGTCACGACTCCACGCTGAAATCGGAATACGTATGTACACGTACGTCGAATCGTTGCGAAAACGCTCACAATTATTCGACGAGGATTTCATCTGCTGCGCCATGCTGAGGGATTTATTTGACCTCGCAGAATCGAGAGAGATGCAGCAGATTGTAAACAATTGACGAGGCTTCACGCGCTAAAATATTAAACTAATTACCATGGAACACATGAATTATCAAATATCAATAAACAAATGTGGCCTTCAATCGTGTGCTTCTATTCATTTACCGGCAAGCTTGGTATTCACTCGGCTCCATGACCATGAAAAACAGTTGAATTATAAGTGCTATTGATGCAACTCCTGAATCATATATCTACTCAATAGATGCAAATTCTATTTATAAATAATAAATGAACTTCTTTCAGTAATTGAGTCAGAAACAGGACAAAAAAGCGACGAAAGTGTGTACGTACGAGTTTCCATTCGGATGACTCACACTAATGGAATAATTGAAGAACGCATTTCTTCATTAAGGACTAGCTTATTAAGCGATAAAGTTCACTGTATCTGTGCATGTTTCGTGAGGGTATAAACACAGCGCAGATGATAACATCGTATTTTCGATTGTATCGACGTATCACAGGTGACGACTAATTAAGGGAAGTTCGTTTGTCGCGAGGCACAGCACTTTGGAGCGTTGCCACCAATTATGAGCTGAAATTACGGTAGAACCGAGGAAGTGCGTGATCGCGAACCAACCACGACCATCAGTCGACACAAGGTAATCGCAAATAGAAGGGAAATGTCGCTGGAAATGGGTTTTACTCTCGGGCAAATACTAAAAGTGCTACCGATGTCCTTTGATGAACTACGTGAACTAGAATAAGAAATGTGAGTGAACCACTGTACGTGAGGAAACGACTGTCTGGAAAGTTCAACGTGTGGGCAACTAATGAGCGACCTCAAAGTGAGCAAAGAATTAAGTAATAAGTGCTGTTATGGATTAGCTTTTTACGTTCTCAATGATACACATTCAAAGTCAATTCAAGAGTTGTTTCTTCTCCAAGTGATCGTAAATCCACGTACCATACCTCTTTAAACAGTGAAAGCAAATAAAGTGAACTGAAGTGTGACCTCGTTTGTAGTAATATTATAACCACTGCTATTCAAAAATTATCACGTTTAATAGCTTAACAGAAAGGTACTATTTCACACCTACGTTCATCAAATCAATAGACACAAATTTAATAGACTCGTTAGAAATACCAAATAAAGGAAGGCAAGAAAATCTAGAAATCTACGTATTTTATAATCAGAAACTCAGCAGCAATCTAAAGAAAAAATTGTGTAGGTTTAGTCTTCAAGGTAGCCTGACCCGTATGTGGGTCATGAGACTATAAACATCTTAGTACTTAAATCTAAGGAATTCTCAAACACATTTCCTCTCCTAGCAATTACGTACGCTAATTATGGAACTTCGTAACGCACCACATGCTCCGCTACCGACCACTTCTCATATTCCAGCAGCAATCTAGCACAGGTCGCGCAATTGGGAACCAATTAACGAGGCAAGACTGTGGAACAGGTAGACGCGTGCAAACACGTGTGGCACCGTTAAAATCGCGTGGGTCAAGTCCGAGTGGCCGAAGAAGTGACCGTCTAAAAATATATAACGCAATGCCGAGCTGGCGAACGCACAGTGGCATTAAGTCAGAGAAAGAGGGGCCAATGAGTACGTGAATAAGTGTACGAGCGACTACGTGAATAAGTGAGCATATGGGCGAGCGAGTGCCCAGGCGAGTGGACGTACAGGATGTTGCAAAATGTGTGAGACATTTTCTCAGGGTCAGCTGTGGACGCTGAACAATAAGGACAATTTATGCACTCAATTTATATTGTTACCTTTGTCTAAGGTAGTATACCTTATTGTATACCTTCTTCAGGAAATATTGAATCACTGGTGTAAGTTCAAGATCCATTCTGGACCACCATGTTAAATAATACAATATATCATGTAACTAAGACAGTGAAAAGTAGTACCGAATACGTAGGTGCATGAATCTTTTTCATTGCTCGAAGAAAATGTCCCATATCCTTTTTGAACTCTTACTCCATACACATGGGACATTTTCCTCCAGCCTAGTCTCACAGATACAAGCTTCTCAAAAACTTATAATTTCGAAATGCTTGAAACTTTTCTTCAGGCCTATGTCCACAGAGAAACACACAGAAAATAACTGAACATTACGGTACAAAGGCACCGAAAACAAGTTTCCAGAGTAAGGGTGAACTCCCCAGTCCAAACGAGCGCCTAAGTAAAGGAACGAAGGTCCTCGCGAGTGCACGAGCGAGTGAATAAGTGAATGAAAGGATTAAGCGAGTGAGTGAATGAGCAAGTGTGCGAGAGAAAGAAGAAGAGAGGGAAGAAGGCAGAAGCGAGGCAGACAGCGACGAGGCGGCGTTAAAAGGACGTTACACGGTGCGTGGCTAGTCTAGCCGGATCCGGGGCCGAGTTCATTTCACTTTGCAGTCATCAGGTTCTCCTGAGTCACTCGAGCCAGCGAGTCGGGCCCAGACAGGTTGCTACCTGCCCTCGGACGTTGCTCACGCAAAGTGAGCACAGTGTGCGTGTGGCTGTTCGACTGTGAGCGTGCTTCTCGTGCACCGCTGTGAATTCGCTGTGAATTCGCTGGGAAGCCACGGGGATCGGGCACGACCGGTCGTTCGACCGACTGGAGACTGGAAAATTGCAACGAACACGGGGCCAGCCGAACGCTCGCTCTTACCACAGGGGAAATTAAGAGTCAGCTGGCCAGCCGGTGCGAATCAGCTGACCAAGAACTTGGGACATTAGCGTGTTCGACAGCGAATTCACCTGGATTTCGCAACTTTCTTTGGCCTCTGTTTACTTGTTCGGATAATGAGCTTAGAGTTTTCCACCTCTACCTCTACCTCTATCCCTCTCTAACGATGTAGGAATTGTATAGAGTGTTCCATTAGTGGTGGACTGGGCTTAACTTGCTGGGACTTGAACTGATATAGTATTTTAAACAGTGATACAGAGACTGTTTATCGGTGAATTTAGAAAGTTACAAGAAATTTAAGAATTCATTTTTTCTCATCATTCTGATACTAGTAAACCATCGTTCTTAAAATACATACTATATTCTCTTCTGTAATTTCATAAAGAATAAGCAATCTCGCATATGAAAATTGCGTTATCTCATTTCCCATAAAACAGTCCCTTCATTACGCAAATGAAATTCTTTGTGCTGCTACAGAGTTGCTAATGCAGCGAAATAACAACTCTAAAACAGTCTGTGCTATGACGAAGGTCAAAGTAAAACAACCTAAGGGAAGTGGAATAAGATAGTAAAGGACGCTGGATTTCCGGGGAGACAAATTGAATTGAAAGAGAGAACGCTAATGATACGGTAACAGAAAGCTTTGCAAATGTGTTTCTAAAGCTTCTTCAGCATCATTTGTTCCTTAATTTTTATGAGACTGGGGATAGTAGAGAGGCAGGAGGAAGAATCAAAGGAAGATGAATTTCGAGCACGTACTCGAAGCGGGCCGATCAATTTTTCCAGGACGTGACCGTGGGAACGCAGTCACAGGCACGATCGACCCCCCTCAGGTACGACCGGAAGGTCGGTTTTACAGTACGGCCACTCTGTGGCCTACGGTTTGGAATTTCGTACTTCCTGTCCCCAAACAAGCGCCAAGGTTCCGCCCAAATAAAGAACAGCTAAGCAGCGCTAGGAACCTATTCGAAACGTCCTATCGTAAACTCTCGTTGAACCGGTTTCACTTGAACGATTAAAACGAGGAAAGTGAGAGAAATACGTGTTATCTAAGAGCTTGGAAGAGAGAGTATGTTGCAGATATTTTTAGCGATCGCTGATTCGAAGAGGGTAATTAAATCAGGAATAATGAAAACTAATCAACTCTCGAAACTTTCTTTCTACCATTACAGTGTACTAATAAATCCTCTGCGCTACTATTACTAGCTCATTATTAATCTAAACCTATGTAATTAGACAAATTAGCGATGATATTTTTTAAACAACCTTATCTGAACTGAAAACTAAAAAAGTAAGCTAAATTAAAAACCAACTGGAAACTTGCAACTACCACTCGAACTTTGTCTATAAAAGAATGTAGATATCGGAACCTTCTCAGATTCCCAGAGTGGATTAACAAAGAAATATAAAACTCCGTCGATTCAAGGGGGGGTAATAAAATCGATAATCGCGGGAAGAACGCACGCGAAGGAACTGCACTCAGGCGATATATCCTCGACGAAGGCTCCGAAACAGTCGGGCCACACTGCATCGCTTTAACAGCTTTACATGCCGCAGTGACGTCAGAATCAGCTGATCGAATTTTCCACAACGCGGGGAAAAGAGGCAGCGGGCTGAAGCTTTACAGCCAGCTTATCTCTGATGCGTCGCGACGTGCGACGACGCGTGCACTCGCGTACGTAACGTCGACGAGCCCAAGAGAATCGTCGACGTTGAAAACTGGAATGGAGGATCTCTCGAGCGACAGCCCGAATCGAGAAAATGCCAATGCTCGATTAGCGAAACGGTCTTTCCCACTTCGTCTGTGTAAATTTTCTGGAACAGTAACGGGAAAGTGGCGAAAAGGTATTATGACAGGACGTTTGTTCGACGAGTATTAGATTTGCTCAAAAGCTCGAGGGCCTTGTGAAACAATAGGTGACCACTGTGAAGACCTAACGGTAGGCACAGGCACCAGTTCATGGCGGTTGGTTTTCCCCTCTACCTCGCTGGTAAAGGTTACAGGCCTCTCCATATCTGTGACTCAAAGTCATAAAAGTAGGTACAATAAAAACCTTAGAGACATACAATTAAAAGTAAACGAGTTTAGATCTGTTCATATAACTCAGGGTGCGGAATCTGAAGAATATCTCCTGGCTGAAGCACTATCTAGTGTCCCATCCTATCTTATCCCAACTTCCCATAGGTAAAACTGAGAACAAGGTTGCCATACAAATTCCCTCTTTAGGTATAGTGGAAATTGGGAGGAGAAGAGATAAGGGGTGTCCTATTATATTGTGTCGTTAAGGTTTCGATCTAGTCCCTAGACCTATATACATACAAATAGGACACTTGTTATTTTTCCCCGCTACACCCAAGGAGGGAATTTGTGCGGCAACTCCGACTGACGAGCATATTTATAGAGAGACACAGTAACGCAGAGGCTCGACTGATCGACAGAACAGTTCCACAGTATCCAAGAGTCTCTACAGGAATCTCTGTCCTCGAGGCTAGATGCCGCCACGACTATCGCGCCCTAAAATCGCTCTAGCGTCGTCGATCGATCGCCCATGAAGATCTCTTCTCTCTGTGTGGCGTGCATCGCTCTCGAATCAATAAACGCGTCCTCGAAACGCTCCACGCGAACAGTCGAGCAAGGGAACTGTTCGCCGATGGAGACTAGACCAGGACGTATCGCGGAAGACGCCTAGAGTCGCGTAAACGACCCAGGAAAACCACAAAAGCCAGTTTCTCAGCGGCCACGGTTGAAACATGCTCTCCTGGCCTCGGTTTGGAAAGCAATTTACCGCCTCTCGCCGCTAGACGCTCAAGATACAGCGCTATGACCGCGTCTCGACTCCATCCACTTAGGCAAATGCGTTTACGGATAGAACGGTGACAGAGTGAAATGGAAAATGCGAGGTTTATGTCTCTGCGTGGATTCAAGGCAGAGATTTTTTCAGGTTTATGACGGATCAGTCAAAAAATGTGCTCACATCTCTTTTGTTCAGCCCTGCTGTAAAGAGAGACAAGAGACACGTGCGCAAAAAACAGAGTGAATATCTATAATGTGTTTGATGACCTAGTGTGGTTTAAAAAAAAGATGAAAGTGATTTATTTACTGTAGATAATTCTAACATGTAGGGTATGTGGCAATGAGCTTATAACGAAGGGATAATGTACTAATACTTGTTTAGGAAATATCTGATATCAACATTTCGGAGACCTCTTCTCCTAGAGCCTTTCGAGTTTTCACAATAGAAACATTACTCTTCGATGAATCAGAGGAGAATGTGGCATCACTTTGCTGATATCCCCACATGAATCTATTTCATGTTGTAGTCTGGCTATGAAGAATTGATAGACGGAAGATTGTTATCGCTGCAGTCGTGCAAACTCGATCGTGTTAACTTGTGATACGATAAGTAGAGATTAATCGATAGATAGAATAAAGATCAACATGGGTCAGATAAAAGAGGTACTTAACTTAAGAAATAATTTCTAATTTAAAATTAGTATAAAGGTTTCTTTATAACCACATTTACCTTATTCCAAGGCTAATTTCAATACTATAAGTTCTTACGTCAACAAGGGAATATCTGTACGAAAGACAATACAAAAACTAGTGAACCAGTGTATCTGAACAAAGGCGTGAAGAAGTCCCAATTCCAGGTAGACGATTACCCCAATTAAGTAGGACGCTCCGACAGAAAAGCTGCGTGCTACTTTGTGCTCGACCTACTAGCCAAGAGCTAAGTACTCCAATAAATGACGATAGCAATGCATCCAAAACATTGTACTGGGAATTAACCAACTGTCCTCTTATTCAGTAAAATGAACGATTCTATGCGATGAAAAGGAAGTTCCAACGTTGAGCCAGACTATTCTCCGCTAGAATTACCTTTCCATCGATACATTCGCAAAGAACATAATAGAAGAATATTGTGACGAAGGCTCGACGATCAATCTACACGACTGGCTGGTCTCTTTGAAGGCAAAGAAATTTTCTTGTAACTTTTTTCACCGTTTTAACTGAATTTCCTCCTTTGCGGGAACGCGACAAAGCTCTCCACCACTGTACACGAAAGTTCGATTACTCCGATACCCACCGTCAAAAAGAACAAAACGAATTGATTCCGAGATAGCAAGTAAATTTGCTCCCACTTTCTGCAACCGTTTTAGATTTCTGCAATCAGAGTCGCAAAAACCTCTGCACAACTTCGGCACGCGCAATTTCATCGCGCCAATAAGCCCCTCACCGCGATAAACCAAACGACCAACTAATCTCCAAAGAATGGACGTCTCGTTCAATGCGTCGAAACGCTGGACAAACCGCAAGCGTCGCGCCCGAAGCGCAAATCTGCAATTAGTATTAATGAAAGCGCAGACAAAGCGACGCTGCGGGTATTGCATTAATATAATGAACGGCACCGTTTGTTGTTCAGACGACACAATACCGAATCTCGCGAAGAAGCTTATGCCAACGCAATTCAATAGCGTGTCCGCTCTCTGAACGAAGATCGAACTGGAATGAAGCGCAAACTGCTCAATTAGCGCGCTAATCCACACCTCCGGTGGTTTATGGGCTACGTGGATTCGCATTGGACCGAGAGACAGAAGGAGACGCGGAACAGATAGAATCGTGGGCGGAAAAGGGACACTTCACACTCGAGCGAGCTGGTCGAACGAACGTCGAGGAACGGCAGAGTATTAATACACCTTCAGCTACACTCGTGGAATCGCTCGGACGTGAAACGAGCATTGGTCACCGAATCGATCAGCTGGCAATTTCATGATACGGAATCGCCATTAAAAAACGACGACCGAACCGAGAACTCTTAATCTCTCCCGATATCGTCCCAAGCCCCGATTGTCTTCCCCGAGATCCTATCACAGCTCGCTAATGGATCACGTGAGGAACGATAAATTATGCAAGACCTGTATACCGAGCTATTTATAGAGGCTCACCGATAAATCGTGATAAAGGGAGCTTTTCAATCTCGTTTTCCAATTCGGCAGGGATCCAGTTCGCGCCACGATTTCCAGACCACCCTTTGCACAGAGGCGCTTGGCCCGTGCACGAATCGATACGGAGCTAGAACGGCAGAAAGGGAGCAAATTGGAGGCAGAGTTGCGAGAAACGTCGATGTCAATGCATCCGCGGTGCATCTACGAAGCGACAGTCGCGATTCGTACAGCGCTTTAATATTAAGAGTGACTCACTCGCTCGCGTTTAGCGTCGGCAGTTCTAAGCTTGCCAGCTCCACGCCAATGACAACTTATCAATTGATAATGTCGCTGAATCGTTCCTGGCTACTACTGCCATTATTCGACCTCGTAAATTAACAAACCTCCTGGTAATTATATAGGAGTACGTGTGCCACGAGCACGCCGCGATTATTAACGGGCCAGATTTTTTTCTCCGCGGATGAATATCGACGCCCAGCGTTAATTTACAAGCTCCCGGATACCAGCGAGGGCTTTGTTCGACGCCTCGATGACCATTCATAAATCAGCTAGAGTATTCTGGGAAAACCGAGCGCGGACTATAGCCGTGGAAGCGTGCGAAATTCTGAAGAGGGGCGAGGATTTCGCAATCTGTTCTTTTGCCAGATAGCAGCCTTTGAGCAAGGGAAGTGTAAAATTGTTAAATAATAGAAGTCGCACGGAAATATGGAAAAGCCTGCTTTTCATTTTATAAGGTCAGCAGTGGAAGTACGTGGGTACTAAAGCAGCCCAAATGAGTGCTTCATTTGTGAAAAGTACTCAAATTTACAATGCTCCACTTCTGACATTACCTGGATATTCTGTGTTCTCTTTTAACGTGTAGATTTACCGTTATCTTCAATTTTAACTAGTAGATTCTAGAGAAATTCCTGTAACTAAATCTTTTTGCAGACAGGAAGTTCCTAAAGAACCTTTCTTTTTCAAGTTTACGACTTATGACAATCTTTTACAGAGGAATAATACCTAAACTTTTATACACCTACTCTGAACATTGAATTTCCAAGGCACGAAGCGTCTATAACAAACATCTGAATACACTCGGTTGCAACTGAAATATTAAACTACCTGTAGCTCAAGCCAAGCAGAAAAAAGAAAAGTTATTCTATGTGAACATGTTATGCCCTCATATGTTGCACCCGCATGCAATAAAAATCTAAATACTATCATAAATCGTAGATATCAGGAGAGCTCGTCGAAGGGTATCAAAAGCAAGGTTTCTCCAAGAAGTAAGAAAATATCAGGAGTAAGGGAATAATAATAAACTAGGCTGGCACAGTCCCCAGCGGCCATTTCACTCCATCCCGACTATAGCAGCGACCATTTATCCAAAAGAAGCCTGGCCAGGGGCAAAGAGCTCGCGATGCATGAACTGCAAACGAGAGAGGTTCTCGTTCAGCAGCTAGTGAGCGTTCGAAGGGCAGAATGAGGCACGGTCTCAATTTGTCGGAGGGATTTTAAGGAATCGTCGAGGCAGAAGAACTAAATGGGGATTCACACGCGGCTGATCTTTCGGAGATGAATCACACGAGAAGGCTGACATTTTTTCGCCTAACGCACCGTCCTCGCTTAAAACTCGTCGATATTCGAGAATCGATGTGCGCTCAGCGACGCCAGACGAGTGCTAATAGGAAATGCATCTCGAGCGTTTCGAGCTGAGAAGAAAACAATATATGTCTCTTCGGAGTGCATAATTCGTTTGTCGTGTTTACACTAAACATTCTCGCCCAATCTATATACCTATAATATCATCTCCATCGTCGGCGCAACATTCGAACGATTTAACACGATTACACGCTCCCGCGGATTTGCATTTAGCGATGCAGAATCTATTGTCTTTCATCAACGCTAGCCCTGGATATTCGCCCGATTGGATTTTAAGGGTTCGAGATGAAAGTTTCCGAGAAGCGATCGCTACAAATCTGGATCAATTGCATAAGTCGTAAACAGAATCAATGATGGTGATTTTCAAGACTTTGAGAAACGAAGCAAAAGAACTACAGAATAACGGAGGAAGGCATTCGAATGGATATCTCGTAAAAATATTGGAGACCAAGTAACAGAGTCTCACTTCCGAACTACCTATCAGGGGACGATGCAGCGATAAGGACAGCGTGTAAGATCAATTGCGGGCAATAATTGAACTGATAACACGTAAACAGTGCACTGATACAAGGACGATCGGAGAGGTAGCTCGGAACATGTCTCA
This sequence comes from Calliopsis andreniformis, assembly GCF_051401765.1. NCBI lineage: Eukaryota > Metazoa > Arthropoda > Insecta > Hymenoptera > Andrenidae > Calliopsis > Calliopsis andreniformis. The sequence continues at coordinate 18,181,498 of NC_135067.1, read as the reverse complement.
TCGAGGACGCTTTTGCAATATTATAGACGAGGTATAAGAAAAGGCTTATCTTATGGACTTTCGACCGTCTCAATATGCTAGAAATTGAAACCACTTTTAACGCCTTTGAGTAAATGTTTTAAGCAAACATGGGTCAAAGATATACTTAACATGGGTACTGCGTTCTATCGGCCAAGTCTTTCAAATTTTATGACGCGTTTCTACAGTGTGCTGATAAAGTTTCGGGTGACACGGAAATGGTAATGGGACTCTAGGACTGTGCTAAACTTTACTCGCTAGTAAAATACTCTGCCTGTATTCTGTTTCCGTCGTGAACATCAAATCCAGCTGATGTGCGTGTGTCTCTGTATAGAACGTAAGGGGATAATGAAAGTTAAAGGGCGTACATGTGTATAGCATTTAGAACTTTAGAAAACCATAGAGAACTAGCTATGTCTCTTTCAAATAGTCGCTCTAAGTCGTCAGATTATGGAAACTGTATGCAACAAACAGAAACCCATAAAAAGACAGAAATTTCTTAAATTTCAATATTCAAATAATCCCAGTCACCAAAAGTTCTTTTTCAGACAATATTTACTCCCGCATCTCGATGTTTTCCACAGCGCAGCGCGTCGCGAGTCAACAACACTAATCACTCGTTTACCAGTGTAAACGTAACAAGATAGCAAAGTGAAAAGTTTCTATAAGTTGCTCCCAAGTAGCGAACACTGCAACGCGGTGTTTATCACCGACGCGTTTATGCATAAAAACATCGATACTTGGTAAAAGTTAAGCAACGCTCATCAAGGAGACGCGAGTAGAAGCTTTGTCGCGTGCGAAGAGTGGATAAGCTAGAATCAAAATACATGGAAATGTCGTGGATGGTTCGCGATCCCGAGCCTCGAGTCGAGCCATGTTTACGGAAAACACGAGGGCTCGCGTAATAAAAACCGCTCGACTCGACGCTAATAATCGCGCGGCAAATATAAACACTCCTATATTCGTCTCGCCTCTTAGCATAGATAAATGATACGACTTTATCGCGCCTGGTTACGTCACGATTTAGAGGCAAACTTCGACGATAAGCGGCGCGTTCGAAACAGATTAATGCTATGCGGAGCTTGCGCGAGGTTCGGGTTGCCCGATTTCGTGGAAAATTTTGACCACGAGTACCGCGGATTATCACACGATGTATCCGCGAGGGAATCCGAGTGAAATTTCTGCATCGTGCGTTCGTACCTCCAAAATTGAAACTTGGACGACGCCAATGGGAAAGGGTTGAACAGCGTTCAAGGCAGGGTGTTCGAAACTCAAAAGCGGAGATGTATCGTTGGAAGCTGAGCCAAGAAGGAGTAAATAATGCAATTCTAAGGCGGATCGTTGGAAATAATCCACGCGAAACTTTACGAGGGGCAGCCTCGCAAGCGAACCTTGGTCGATTCTACGGGCGTTCGTTACCTAGCGAAAATTGGCGAGGCACAAGGGACGAATAAAAGTGGACTCTGTGCAAGTAGACCGATGCGGCGTTCGAGGGCTTGGGGGAAACGAAAACAAGCTAACAAACAGGATCCATTTTTGATACAATTGATACATCTGGGGGAAAATGCATCATAACTGGTGATCGAAAACCAGTGGTATAAAAATTCAATTACGAAGAATTCTAAAAATGTATGATTTGAAGTCAACATTTGAACAAAAAACTACGTTTACTATTTGTAAGCTGCAAAATAAATGACACCTTTGTAACAGCCCCAATCAGTTAGGACTGGCGTAATTATTCAAAAGCAAATATTTTCCACTCCTCTGGGAACTCCTCTATCAGGTAATAGAACTAATATCAATATTAGCAAACATTAATTCACCACTGTGAATTAAAAATTGTTTTACGTAATTTTATGTCTACTATGGTCAGTGGATTCGTTAATTACCAGCTTTAATGAAAGGAGAACTCTACCGGTCAATAAGGTAGGCGTGCTCACTGAAGTAAATATCCGCCACAGATGTATATTTAAAAAGCTACAATTTAACAGAACTCTGTATGACACCTGCAAACGGATTAAGCAACTGCACTAACAATTACCATAAAAATAAACTGCATTAGCGAACTGGAAAAACAGAACCTTGGTGAGTGATAACGCGAGACCTCGTGCATCAAGGATAACGATAAAAAAAAACAAGTAAAACTCGGTCAGGAAATTCTCTAATCCATGAACAAAAAAATGGTGAGAAAAAATTTTGAAATTGAAACATTTGGATCATTTCTAGTTTCTATAAAACAGAACCAATGTTCCTAACCCTACGAAAGCTGTCGCGATTCAATAAAAAACGTACATATCTTCTCTCGAAAGTAACTTTCTAAGGGTACGTAATCCACCTGAGAGTACAACTACCACAAGTTGCCCTCAAGAGTAAAATTCACCAGTGTCCACAGCACCTATGTTTACTTGAGAAATTTTCTCGAGAGTACGCTCAATACTGTATGTCATCAATCAAAAACTACTTTGCGCTCTATCACAACCGTATCTACAATTTGACTAACCATAGGTCTGAAAGAGCCGCATAGAATCAATCATATGTAAATTACTATTCGGTAATGATCTTGCAGTAGAGCGCAAGCTATTCCTAGATAAACTGCAAATTAGTAAACTAGACCCTCGAGAATAACTCGCAGTAACCGGACTCTCAGGTGAACGCATATTCTATGCCTCGAGACTTTTCGGGGCACGTTATTGCAATTTTCATTATCTGCATATACTAGCCCCTGTCCCCTTAATAATAATATCAGTTTTGCATAAGCAAACCCAGTGCACATTGGACGCAAATCGATCGCGGCGAGATTTTCGCCTAGCGGCGACGCTCCCGTTCCGTGCACACGATAGGTTAGGACGAGGATCTATTCTCCGGTAGCTGGCAAACCGCGCGCACGTTCTATCCCGTGTGCTCGTTCGCGTGGCTCCATTTTGTTTGATGTGCCATTAAACAACCCACTTTCGCGCGGTGCTGTTGCCGTCGACGACGACGGGGGCGCGGTGACGCGACGCGCCGCGACGTGCACGAGAAGGTAAACGGCAAACCATTCGTTCCTGTGTCCCGTTTCTCCCTTCCCACCTCCCCGAAGTTCGATAAGGTAAATATACGCGACCAGTGGTCGGCGCAGCGAAACAGAGGGGAAAAGAGAGAAAGAGAGATAGAGAGAGAGAGAAAAAGACGATCGACTTACCGAGTCGCAGCTCCCCGAAGTTGCCAGAGCCGATCTTCTTGCCCACACGGAAGTTGGGCCCGACCATCGGGGTCGACGTCAACGTGACAACGCTATGCTTGGAGGACTGCACGTTGGACCTCGCCGGGTTTCCGCTGCCGCGGGAAATCCTCTTGGCGGCATCCGGATCGCGCTCGGAGCTACGCGGCAGCTCGTCGCGGGCATCTCTACCGTCCCTTTTCTGCATTTTCGCCCGAGTGCCCTCTGTCCTTGGCTTGGACACCGTACCCCGTCGTCACGGCCCGTTCCGGCTCCCTTTTTCTTCACGATGGCAGAAAAAACGCTCGATTGAGAACGGTCCAACTCCTGCGTGTCCCCCCCCTCCCCCCGGTTCGGTCACACGTCGAACAACACAACCGGTCGAATTTCAATGCTCGCGAGCGTGTACGCTGTCGTGTTGGGGATCGATCCCCATTCTTGACATATTTTCCCTCTCGACGCCGTCTTCCCTCGGACGATCGCCGATGGAAATAATGCTCCAGCGGCTTCCTGGGAGGATACACGCACCGCACGCACACTCACGCACCGATAGAGGAGAGAGAGAGAGGGAGAGAGGGAGAGAGAGAGACGGAGACACCGTACCGCGGCGAGTCGCAGGTGTCACGGTTCGTCGGTCGATGCCTTCAGGGGATCAATCCCCATGCTATCCTAACCTCGAAAAGCAGATTTCGGATGGAACTGTTTACACTCGGGCAGACGCGGCCGATGGTCGAACTCTGTGGGAACACCCGCGGGAAACACACACGCACAGAGATGTATCTCTTCCCCTTTTCTCTTCCTCCTCTTCTTCGTCGTCCTCTTCCTGTCCCTTCCTCCTCTTCTATCTGTTTCTATGCAGCTAGTGGTTATCACAGACGGGAGCGAGCGTTCGTCGTGGCGAGTGCCCTGGACGATTCCATACCAATTTCGACCTGGCTCTGTTCTCACCCGGCCGGCCGGGGGGAATGGTCAACGATAAATAATATCGCGTCTGAGTCAATACGGCGCGCATCGCCGTGACCTGTTCTCTCGCACGGGATCACACTCGTAGACCAGCTCCATTGGAAAACGGCCCCGCCGCGTGCGATCGCGATAGACCGCGACAGGCCTGCCTCACCACCGCCGATGGGACTCGATTCTGCGGCTCGAAAGACTCAGGGAGCGCCGCCGAAGCGGCACTGAAACTCTCTTCCCCCCCGGTGACACGCACGCACACAGGCACATGCACAAACCGAGCTTCTTGTGTTCCTCTGTCGCCTGGCCGAGGAAAAATCCCGCAGCCGTGTCACCTATCGCGGTACGCCCGATCGGCTCTGTGAAGTATGCCCACACACGAGAGCCCCGAGACGAGGCGACTGGCGGTACCCCGTTACCGAGTCGATGGACCGATTTTAGGGACGAGCGGACCGCGGCCACGATCCAGAACTCCGACGTCCAACGATCCCACGCACGCTATCCGAAAGACCCGTCGAGAACGCGGACAAACGATCGTCGACAAGCTTACGCTCCTGTCTCTCGCGCTCGACTCGACATGGGTGAGATTTGTTACGAGGCTGACAGTGCTGCCAACTTGATGCGGGGTTGGCCGCGTTTCCAATGAGCTTGCACGATGGTGACGCCCTCGATGAGGTCGCCACTGACGCGCGTAGATGCTAGGACTTTCAGGCTATGAGCAGTCCTTTTTTAGAGAAGTTCAAGTATTTTTCACTTGTTCTTGTGTCGTTAATTGCGTATAATTACCTTATGGAGAACTGTTTTTTTTATTCGGGTATGGTTCAGTTTGTTCAGTAATTTTTTATAATGTGATGGGTGATGAATGCCCGCGTTTCCATGGAAACCGACACAGTAGGCTCACTTGAACAGAAAATTGTTAATAGGATTATAGTAATAATAGATTTCTGCAGAGGTCTCTCTGGACAGTTTTAATTTGCAAATATTGCACTAGGTGGCTTCCATGAAATTTACTAGAAATTCTGGAATCCTTCTCTCTTTTTTTGGACATTGTTATTGAATTCACGTGTGAATCTTTTTGGAATCCCGAATTCGAAGTTTTAATACTTCTGTAACTTGTAACATGCGAATTAATTTAAAAATATAATAGAATTGAGTAGACATTACATTATTACAATAAGGTTTTAAATATTCGCCATTAGTTATGTAGTTGGCAATTTATCTCAGTAGGGGGAGTCTATATCCTGTTAACACTAATGCGCGATTATATCCTGGAAACCGATTTGAATTTTACCGATTTCTATAATATTTATTAAATATATTCGGACTTTATTTTTACTACTTTTATGTGTAATATCGTAATATAATGGAAGAATTAGCAAGTTCTGACGTTCGGGTTGTGTTGAACATAAAAGAAGGTAAATTTTGTATCTAATTATTTATAAACTTTTTCGTGAATATTTCTGAATGAAAAATATATTTTATTTAAATATGAATCGTCTCACAATATCCCTTGTTACTTATTACGTTCCCTAAAATCATTAGCAATAAATAATAAATCTATAAATATCTGAATTTATAAAACATATCTCTTAAACGTAATCGAAAATTTAGTATTTCTTACAAATTAAAAAAAAAATTATACCCCCAAAAATCTAAAGGCCTTGTACTAACTTTAGGAAAAGGCTTTGATCAAATTTTGTTACCCACCTCAGTGGTTGCAACCTTAAATGGACATTGTTTAGAAACTGATGCTGCAGAACCAAGTCCAAATCCTCAATATGATTGTGATTTAGTTTGGGAAGTAGATAAAAGTAGACTACGCAAGTATGTATCTCAAAGAAATTATACTTACAAAAAAATAGTTTTTTTCATGAATATTGTAATTTTATAGAATGAGATCTGGTCAAGTACCATTGAAATTAGAATGTTTTGCTATTAAGGCTACTGATAGTAAAGAGAAACTAGGATACCTTCTGCTTAGTCTAAGAACTGCTCAAGTTATTCCTAGAAATGGTGATGCAGAGATAAAAGCTAATTGGCATAAATTATTAGGGCTCAGAAATGATCTTAAAATACATAAACCTGAGCTATTCGTTAGTTTATGTGTCCATGAACAAGAATCTACATTAAACTCTAAGTCAGAGGTAATTATTGTTATAATATTAGTCAATATGTTAGACTTATATAAATACTTGGACATGTTACATCATTGTATGAACTTATAGTTAAAAAATTCAGAAGAATGTGAACAAACAGATCAATTTAACAAACTGACTCCAACTTTACTTCGTGATGAACGTCTTATACAATTGGGCCCATTAAGCACTTGTCATGAATTATTCTTGTTGAGTATCACAGCTATATCTGCAACAAATGTAGACTTGTTATTACCTGTAAAGTATTATACAGATATGAAAAATAATTTACATTTCTGGTGCAAAATATTAGAAAATGATGTGTACTTTAATCAATCTAAAAAAGACTATGGAGAACTTTGGATACTTAATGAGAAAATTGTGATAAGGATTAGGAGTTCACTAAAAGTTTTAAAAGAATATGTACATCTAAAACCATTTTTGAATATATATTTAAAGTATAAAGATAATATAATAGGTACATCAGAAATTAATTTGCAACCATTAATTCCTACTGATAGTATTCAAGAATTTCTTAAAACTTTTGACAATAGTAGTAGCACTTTAGCTCAGAGATGTTATTTGCGTAAAAAAGATCTCACTGAGAATGATGAAACAGAATCTAAAAATTCATATCTTGATCTACAACTGAAATTACAATACATAGGAGGTAAAACTGATGTAACAATTGAAACTCCAAGCACAATGATTAATGAACAGAAAAATAACTTTAAACAAATAGTAAGTAATGTTTTTAAAAAGCAAGAAAAAATTGAAAATTGAACATTTTCATTTTTATTTAAATATAATTTGCAGAATTATAATGAAATTGACTATCATAGAAATCCTGCTGGTGATTTTCGGAAAAATATTAATGGAACACAAGTATTTAATTGGGCACAATATTCAAGTGAGTGTAATACTTTAAACAAACACTCTTTAAGTTGTGAAGTTATAAAAAATAAACCAATTAAAACTGCATGTTCACAATCGATTGACACACTGTGGTGTCAGTGTAGTAACAATGATTGCTGTAAAAGTGTAGAAGCATATCATTGTTATTGCTTGAATATTCTATTAGTAGCAATTAAATCAACATCCACAAGATTAGCAGCGCCAAATATTGAAATTAGGTATGTACTAATTTGAAAGTAAATATTTTAATTGCTTTATATTATCAACAATTTGTTGACATATATTTCATTGTGAATTCAGATTTCATCATCCAAAAACTGAAATTGTATCAACATTTCATCCAAAAATACCGCTTGCATTAGGAGAAAAAATAAAATTGCAGGATATAGGATGTAAATTACATTTTATATCACCAATAGATGAAATTAAACACTTATTATTGTCCTACCCACCAAAAATTAGTATATATAAAATAGAAGGGAGTACCAAAACTTGTATATCTCAAAGTACTGTAGATTTAAAACAACTATTTTATCAAAATAAGGTAATCTAATAAAAAAAATAAAATAATACTTTACTATGGAATACCTATTAAAATATAATGAACTCTTCTCAGTTTGAATGTCAGTGTGATATACCATTATATGATATGGAACAAAATACTGTTGGTAATTTAGATATCATGTTGAACTTAGAGGATCATGGTCCATATTATAAAGTGAAAAGGAAAACACCTAGTAAGTTTTTTCAGATATCTTGATATTTGTTAAAACAAATATTATAGTTGCTAAATCCTACTACACATGTTTTCAAATTAGGTGAAAATTTAGGCCCACCAATTTTAGATGATAGCCTAGCATACAAAATAGTTGATGAGTTAGAAACATGGAAAGAAAGACAAAAAGAAATATTTAAAGTTGAGGTAAAATTATATATTAGCGTGAAACAGTATAATATATAGCATACATAACATATGTAATTTTCTTTATAACTTAGTTGAAAAAAAAGGAGGACCGTCATTTAAATTTATTAAGTCAGGAATGGCAAAAGCATAGAGAAAATTTGGAAGCAAAACTTGCATGTAGCGTTGAACAATGTAAAATGTTAGCAAATAGCTTAAACAATGCTACAGAAGATTTAAGAACAAGAAGATTGAAAAGTCTTGAAAAAGAAACAAGATTGATTAAAGCTAATGAGGATTTACAATGGAGATATGAGACTAGAATAAAAGAACTCAAAGAGTCATTTCAAACAATGCAAGAAGATCTAATGTCTAAGGTCTGTAATAACATTCATTTCGTACAGTGTACTTGAACTTACATATTTTTTAATATCTTATAGATTAATGCTCTTGAAAAAAGAAAACTATCTCTGGAAACACAGGTAGAACAATTGAGCACTGAAAATGAAAAACTACAGTCACTTGTAACAAAACAGGCAGAGGAATTAGAAACCTATCAGAAAGGATCTCTAACTCAGGATCAAACTGCAAACTTGTTACAAGAATTGAAAACACTTGAAGAAAAGTTACAAAATGCGCTGGACAGTAAATCATTCTTTAAAGAAGAATGGGCAAAGGCGGTTCGCGAAATACATCGTATGAAAAAGGAGCACCAACAAGCTATACAAGTTCAAATAAAAAATAGTAAAGAAGAATTAGAAAACTTAGATTTGGAAGAAATACTGTGTGTGGATTCCACTGCTTTGACAAATGATCAAATTTTGTTAAATGAAATTCAAAAAGAGATTGACGTAATTAAACCTGAATCATACTTTAAGTACAGAGATACTTATGATCAACTATTGTCATCTAAATTTTCACAAGGCAATTCTAAAAATATGCTAAAAAAATCGGAAGAACATGATGAACGATTACAAGCACTACTCGAAGAACGTGATTCCCTTTTGAAAACTGGCAGTTATACAATTGATGATCCAATTATCATGAAATTGAATATGGAAATAAGATCTTTAATGATGAAATAGTTAACAAATTTGTATTTGAACATGAGGTATTCTGTAAATTACATATAGCTGTAAAAGTAAACTTAATTTACAAATTATTCTTTTGTCATAAATTATTTTTCTATAAATTATACACAAGAATATTATAATATGATATTATAGAATATTTTATAATTGTGCTTTTCTACATGTATGTGTACATTAAAATAAATACATTGTACCTGTTTTAATTGTAGCTTATTTACTCAATAAGTATCTGAAATGCTGAAAAATGAATTTAAAAAAACAGATAATATAAAACGAATATTTATTTTACCATACTTGTATCAACCTGTATAACAACATACATTTTCTGTACAATACAAACATTGACTTTTGTATATTTACACAAATTTTTTTTATAAGTAATTTCAAAACATTATACTTGTTAATATCGTCAAGTTAGAGAAAGCCTTTTTGATTGAATATCGATTTCTTCTATGAGATCTTTACCGAGTACATAAAAGTCTTGAATCATGGCCGAAATATTTAAAATGAATTTACCGTTATCACTACGCTTCCGACAATTAACATTTGTTACTTTAAAATCTGTAGCTTCTAAAGCAGAGGGCTTCAGTAATACTCCTATTACTGTACCACCATAGGTATTGTAAAAAAACAGAGCAAATTCATCATAACCATTCTAAAAATAAAAATATTAATAATCAATTAAAATTGGTATGTCAATCCACAATATATCTAATAATATCTAAACTTACTCTTAGTTCCTTTAAAAAATATTGTACTGGATCAAAATCCACAACTGGTATTTTTTGTTTCGAATGTGCCTTATAAGGATGCCAAGATGATTCTGGATAATTTTTACTAAGATCAATCGCTTGTAGTCGTCTCGGGACCATAAGTGGTTTTAAACGTATTAGACAATCGTATTCTGTGAGCGGCGGCCTGAACAAAGGCTTGAAATCCAATGCAGTTTTTCTGAATAATTCTTCTTCAAATAGTTTTAAAGATTGCCTTGCTAATGCAGTTATGCGGTTTAAAATTAAATTGGTTGGTGCTTTTCTAGTCCACAATGACTTTTGCTGATCATAAGGAGTAGATATAAATAATGGTGGCAAAGAATTACGAGATGATGCAAAAAGAGCTTCCACGGCAACAATTTCCTCTCCTATAATTATGTATAACATATTAGAATGATAAATATAGTAACATCTTGTAATATTGCGAATACTTACTAGACATCTCATTGTTAAAATTGACGATAACGGGATCTGTACTCCAGTGTCCCCTTGCAAAAATTTCTAATATCCTTACAAATGCAACTTGAGGCGTTTGAGTCGGTCTATATGGCGCTGGTGTTAGAAACATTGACGCTACAAGTAATTCTACTGCTACATCTGGTACATGAGAATCATCCAGTAATTGGGCAGAAAGCCAACGTTTAACTAAGCAACAAGTTGATCCAAAGGATGGTTGTTGAGCGTGTAATCTACCATGTACCAATTAAATTAATTAGTAATCTGAAATGAAATAATATATTGATATCTTCGTGTAAAATATCTTTACCCGTGCAAAGCACTGGTTAGTTTTGGTAACTCGAATAGTTTCTTCTCCAATTCAATCGATTCTTCGTTATCTTTGTATTGTGTAACTCCATCCTCAGTTACCTGTTGCTTTAGACAACCAATTTCTTTTTGATGTGCCACTCTTAATCGAAAGACGAATCCCTCCTGAAAACGCATTATCTTATATTCAATTTTTTTATATTCAATCTTATTCTTAAATAAATTAAGGTAGTAACCTTATATACGTCAATATGAGAGACATTTGCATTTGCTTTTAACGTGTATTGATTCCTAAGGCATTCTGCAATTTGTATATGAAATGCAGCCTTTGTTTTTCTAAGAGCTTCTAATTCATCTGGCCACTTTCCACTCATTGATAATTGCAAAGTCACTTCAAGTGGATGGACATATTTCGGAGCTACAGTAACGTTTTCTGACAAAATCAAGCAATTCTCGCTTTCTTTAATAAGCTCGTTATCCGGTCGATAAGTAGTTGCAAGTGGTGGAAAAACATCTGTATATCGAAAAACTGCACTAGATCCTTGAACTCCGTGTATCGATAATGGGATATCCGTAAGAGACATTAAATCTTTTTCGAGATCATTAAATACGTTTAACACTTTTAATGCAGCTTCTTCACCAGTGCCATACATGAAATGCGTTATTTTGATCTAAATGTTATGAACAAATATGTTTATTTATTTATACGAAAGATTAATATGAAAATTATTATAATTACCTTTGGTAATGTTAGGACTTCTTCTAATTGTTCAGCAATATATACATAGTCACCTCGATTGAAACGAAGTTTTTTTATTAGTAAAAAATTTACGATCATTTTACATATCAGTCTTCTCTTTGCTATTGTTTTTCCTTTTGTCCAAACTACAGCCTCCCGAATAGATCTGTCTCGAAATCGACGTAATTCTGATAGTTTTCCCCAGAAGTTCCTAAATTCAGCTGCCTAAAAAATGAGAATTAGTTTTAGAAAAGAAGAGACTATTTAATATCATTATTAAATAATTTACTTACTTCTGGTAAATTTGCTTCAGGTCCTTTCTCAACAATATTAAAACAAAACTCAGGATTTAATTCCAGTCCAATGAAAAGTTCCCTAATATTATCAGGACTATCTTCTTCGCATTTCCACTCCATAATTTTGTTTGGTGAAACACAAATTCGATGTACTCTATTTGTTAGTCCTTTTTTTAACATATCCTGAATGATTTTTATCGCTTGATTATTATAATCAGGACCATAATCTAATTTATAATTATTACTTGACGTAGTATTCACTAAATTTTTCAAAGTCCGAGTATCCTTAAAACTGTATGTTTAATTAACTTCATAATCTAAAAAATTTATTCAAAACACTAGTATAAGGTATGTAAGAGTGGTTACCATATAAGATGATCAAATGCTCTATAAAATGGAACTTTTCTCATAAATAATGCCTGGAAACTGTCAGCATGTGCACTGTCTAAATGACTCAAAGAAAGTTCTGCTTCTCTTGATATCCAAGAGAATGTAGCTTTAGTCACATATGCTGCAATATTGTGATAACCACTTTTATCCAGAAATACACAATCATAATACTTTTTATAACTTGAAACTCTGTTTTGACTCTCTTCATCTTGACTCATTGTTATGCCAGTTTCACCCCAATTAACTTTCACTAACAAAACAAAAAACCTTAATTAACAATAAAAATATTTTTCAGTGTGTAGAGCTTAAAAAATACTTTACCTAAATGATTCCATACATTTCTAACTATTTGATAACTACTCATAAATGTATTTAATTTTTTAATTGATAGTAAATATAAAACAAACATTGTTATTATATGTCCATTGAAGGCTTCAAAGCCTGTTGTTAATTCACGTTGAGCCAACCATATTTTTAATAAAATAATTCCATCTCTCAGATTTGGATACTCTTTTATCATTCTCATATTTTCTACATTCATTCTTGACATTATTAGATCATACAGAATTATGGAATTATAATGTGGTGTTGGTGGCAAATCATTTGTAGCTTCATTTGTATCATTCTTGAAAAACCATCCTGGTCTAATGCTATTCTTCTCTGGTAGAAACCTATTTAGTTTATATGTTTCTTCTTGTGCTGATACATGTATTAATACATTAATTTTTGTGCCTAATTTCCCACTTGGCACAAGTTTTAGAATAGGCCTTAGATTATTACCAACAAAGCTTTTGTGCTCAACAATATCATTAGAGATGTTAGATGCTACGAATGCCAAATATATTGCTTTCTTTTTCATGTACCTATAATTTTGATAATCTTGTTTTTGAAACATTTTAGCAGGCATTTCAACCATTACATCAATATTAGCATTTGGTCCAACTGTGGCATCAAATGCATAAGATCCTACAAGAGCAATATTAGATGGTTTAAGAAATTTAAACACACCTTTCGTTTCTTCTGGTACATGTGGCATTGGAATATTCACAGTTAATTTTTTCCTTAATTTTTTATCTGAAAGCTAAGATCATAATTTAAAATATATTATTGTGTTTCAATGTTTTATGACTTGTTTTAATAAAATACTAAACCTGGTACTCTTCTGTTTCTTTTATAGAGTTTATGGTTTCCTCCAATTTTTTAAACCATGTATCAAACATACGTTTGTATTTGTCTTTAACTCTAGTTTCACTTAACATTTCTTCTATTTGCAGCCTAAATAAGTTAGAATGGAATAAATTTTCTGTTTCTCTAAGTTGATTCAATTCTTCAACAGTTGGTGGTTTATATAAATCCTTTTGTAACTTTTTCTTTTTTGGTACATTTTCAGTAAGATTATCAGTAACCTTTTTCCTTTTTTTATCAGTTATTGTGTCAAAATTATCTTCTCCATCATCACTTTTTACTTTCTCTTCTTCTTCTTCTTCATCATTCTCTTCATCTTCTTGGTCTTCAATCTCATCAATATCACTATTGAAGTCATGATCAGTTCCTTGTGTTAAATCCTCAGAAGAACTGAGAAAATCATTTATATTTGCCTATAATTATATGTATACACAATTGTTATACAATTTAAAGGTATTAGATGCATAAGAATTTAAGGTTGTATTAATTTTATAACTATTATTTCCTACAAAAATTAGTGTACCTTGTAAAGCTTTTTTACTTTCATTTTTACGTTTCAATTCTTCAATTAAAACTACGAAAATTCAATGATATCGCTGTAAAAATTGAACCAAAACATGTACTTTCAAAGATAAACATGCCACAATTTCACGTGTTCTTCAGACGCACGTTTGATCCACGTGAACTGCCGTGTTTAAGGTTAGCGCCCGTGCTGCCAGCTGCCAGCTGCTACACGAGTTATTGAGAATTTCCCCATGTACTACACATGTCTCGGGCAGATTCGGAAATCATCGGAAATTCAAGAGAGAAGATCTTTTCTTCATTAAGGTAAGCTTCGCCTATATAAATATCCAATAAAGGCTAGTTTTGACGAGATATTGTTTGAGAAAATAACAAAGTAGTAAATAGTAGATTGCACGCCGCAAAAAAATGTTCTGTGATGCGTTTACATCAATCTTAATAGATGTGTGACAGATGAAAAGTGATCAGTAACCGGCAAAACAGGTAGGTAAATCAAGCAACATGTAAACAATATTTCTTTGCGTACATAATAATGTATCATAAAATATGTATTGTTTGGTTACAAGTAGATTAACTGCACAAGTATTTACAGAAAATGAATCTTTCATTGTTCTAGGAACCACAAATATGGCTTTACGTACATACGGTGATAAACCTATAAGTTTTCAAGTAGAGGAAAATGGAGAGTATTATTGTATTGGATCCGAAGTGGGCAATTATTTGCGCCTATTTCGTGGATCCCTGTATAAACGTTACCCTGGAATGTTCAGAAGATCCATTACAAATGATGAACGTAAAAAGCTAGTAGAACTTGGGTTAAGTCAACATGTACTTGCATCTAGCGTGTCACTCTTAAGAGCTAGCGAAGTAGAGGATATCATTGAAGGCAATGATGATAAATATAAAGCTGTATCAGTACATTCTACAGAACCTCCAGCTCCTAGGGAAGGAAAATCTAAAAAATCGATGCCTTGGGTGCCTAGTTTACCAAATAGTTCACATTTAGATGCTGTACCTCAAGCTACACCAATTAATCGCAATAGAGTACACAACAAAAAAGTTAGAACATTTCCTCTGTGGTAAATATTACATTTAATATCATATTAATATTTGATAAGAATTATCTCTAACAAACTATTGCAAATATAAAATGTCTTTTAGTTTTGATGATACGGACCCATCAGCAAATTTGGAAAATGCAGCACAGCAGGAAATGTTGGTTCCAATTCGTTTAGATATGGAAATTGAAGGGCAGAAATTAAGGGATACTTTTACATGGAATAAAAATGGTATGTATATGACTACATTAATATATCAGACATGTTTAACAAATAATATTTTTTGTTTTTTTAGAAAGCCTTATAACACCAGAACAGTTTGCTGAGGTATTATGCGATGATTTAGATTTAAATCCACTAACTTTTGTACCAGCTATTGCACAAGCTATAAGACAACAAATTGAAGCCTTCCCACAAGAAACAATTTTAGAAGATCAGTGTGATCAAAGAGTTATAATTAAATTAAATATACATGTTGGCAATACATCCCTAGTTGATCAAGTAGAATGGGATATGTCTGAAAAAGAAAATAATCCAGAAAAATTTGCTATGAAACTTTGCGCTGAATTGGGTCTTGGTGGAGAATTTGTTACTGCTATTGCTTACAGGTAAATATAAATGTGCATTTTATGTGCAATTTATGCTTTACAAACGCATTCTATTTCAAGCGTTTATGTACTTAAAATAAATGTTTTCAGCGTTCGTGGACAATTATCATGGCACCAAAGAACATATGCATTTTCTGAAGCTCCATTACCTACAGTTGAAGTACCTTTTAGACCACCTTCAGAGGCTGACCAGTGGGCACCGTTTTTAGAGACGTTAACGGATGCAGAAATGGAAAAGAAGATACGCGATCAGGATCGAAATACACGGTAAAAATTATTATATAAGACAATTATTTACGCAAATTGAGCAGTTAAATTTAATGTCCGTTTTTTTATTTCAGACGTATGAGACGTTTAGCAAATACTACACCTGGATGGTAAAATGTGTAAATTATAATGATAACAGTCAATGACAGAACATGGCATCCTATGTGTAATTGGATAGGTGTTCTCAGGAGACATTCACTTTGTCCATTTTTAAGACTTTTTTAAGCTACGAATATAATAATGAAACTTTTATGTTAAAATTTAGACAAAAATAAAGTTTACTCTAATAAATATTTGTATACGTAAAAGAATTACAATGGCAAATCAATGTGGAAGTTTATCTGTGATCTTCCATTCAGAAATTTATCTTTTCGTAGCAACTTTCTGTTATCGTGGTCTTGCGCGCACGTGCGACTCACGCCACAGTCATTATTAATGTTACATAACACAAAAAATAGGAACTTTCCTTAAGTTAATAGTACTATAACTTTTTATAAAACATAATATTACAGAATATTCACGAAGATTTAAATATTTTGACAACCGAGTTGAATTAGAATATTCTAAACTATTTTTAAAAGTTTTATAAATAATTCTAAACTATATGACACGCTCGTGAATGAGCATAAATTTTAATTTTATATCAGATTTATTTTACTTCGATTATTTAAGTTTACTATTATCTAAGATGTAGTTCTTGTACATTAAATAAAGAAAAAGTTTCTCACAAATTACTTCCTTACAAATATTTGGATGCAAATCACAATAATTATTTCAAATTTTATTATACCAATAAAGATCATCTCTAACACATTTTGTGATGCAAATTAGAATGATGGTAATCAATGAGTAAGCATTATTAAAATTACTTTTTACTGAAAATAAACAAAAATTATATTAATACGCATGCAGAATCTTATTAAAAATGTGTAAATTAAATAATTTACTATAAAAGTTACATACACGAGTGACAGATCTACTATCATTAAACAAATAACGTTTCGTGATAAATGTTTGGAATCGATAGTACGGGATTTTTAATCATAGTGATATAAAAAAGTATCACAAACTTTGTTCGCTCCGCCCATCGTCGGCCCTTCGATTACTTGACCGATATTGAGCGTAATTTACGCCACAGAGAACGAATAAAGCGGGAGTAAAAGACATTCTTCGAGGAAGGGGAATATTGGTACGCGCATCGAAACGCACGGATATTAAACGACTCAGTCCAACTTTGACGTGTAACGGAACGGAGCCGCATAACAAACAGAAACAAATTCGGAAGATGGATCCCAGTTGGTTGATGTGCAAATCATCATTCCAGCCAGGCAAAACTACAGCATTCCATAATAACCCTTTTCCTCGTAGACCTTGGCTTACGGATACTGGAGCTGCCGCGGCTGCCGGTAGTAGCAGTGGTCTCAAAGGAGTCGTGGCTGGTATGCGTTTTCTTTTTGTTTCTTTCGCGACATGTTTGAATCATTCACCCTTTTTTAAGCATGCACACGCCCGGTGAGCTTTGCCACTTGCCGAAATAGTCCGATAGAATGTAAACATTAGCTAAGAACAACAGAATCGTTTAAACGAATACGAGTAGGAGAGAGACAGAGAAAGATAAACCTCGAGTCAGCGTATTCAACGCATGATAGTTCCAAAGGTTGTGAAATGTTTAACCTTGGTCGTACATGTTAAAAATATTTTTTATTTTAAACCACATTCTCTACCATTTATGAATAAAAAAAGTTTTCACGTAACTCGTTGAAAAACACGAACGTTATACATGTATTAACATATGACAGTTTCTGATATCTTTTTTAAATAAAGTACATATTTTTTACAGTATCCTCATCGTTTTGTAATATATTCATTCAAAGACTATTTTCTAATAATTATTATCATTGCCACATTTCATTTTTTATACATAATTGTATACTAAAATAAGTTCATTTGATATTCACCCAACACAAGCATAATGTTCATGCACATGTAACACAGTAATATTAATAAGTTGTTTTATTTATTTTTCAGGAGGTATTACTGGTGGTATAGAAATATGCATTACATATCCAACTGAATATGTAAAGACACAATTACAGCTTGATGGAAAGGCTGGTGCTGGTAAACAGTACGCAGGAATATGGGACTGTGTAACAAAAACTATAAAAACTCATGGATTTTTTGGCCTTTACAGAGGCCTTTCAGTATTAATCTATGGTTCAATACCAAAGTCAGCAGTACGATTTGGCTCTTTTGAAAAAATAAAACAAGTACTGGTAGATGAAAATGGCAATCTCACCACTCAAACCAGCTTTCTAGCAGGATTGTGTGCTGGTGCATCTGAAGCCATTTTTGTAGTCACTCCTATGGAGACTATTAAAGTAAAGTTTATTAATGATCAACGATCTGCTAACCCAAGATACAAAGGATTCTTCCATGGAGTAACAATGATTGTTAAAGAATATGGTAAGTGTATAATAATTTATAAAATTGTTACCTAATATAATTATTTTCTTAAGTATATATTGAAATTAAAATATAAAATCATAAAGAAAACTAAAAATTTAGTTGTTCTGTTCTAGTTTGAACACAAATATAGTTTACAAAATAAACTTGCCTTGAACTGTACGTATAATCAACCTAATTGTCTTTGCAAAGAGGTCAAGTAATATATTACACAGTTCTCAGTTTACATATGTAAGAACTGAGCAACACGAGTATGCTTCTTACTGTAATATTCAGTCATATCTAGTTACATGTACTCTTCTGCATTTTATTGTATTTAATGCTTATAAAGTCATGTAAAGTGTAGTCAACTAGAATAATATACAAATTTATAAATTCATTTCTTCAGTTTTTAAAAAAATATTGATAAATATATTGATTTACAATACAAATATAACAGACAATATTTTCTATGTAGGATTTAAAGGTGTATATCAAGGATTAACGCCTACAATCTTAAAACAAGGATCAAATCAAGCAATTAGATTTTGTACAATGGAAACAATGAAAGATTGGTATAGAGGGGGAGACAAAACTGTACCTATACCAAAATTACTTATTGGTACATTTGGAGCATGTGCTGGTGCACTGTCAGTTTTTGGAAACACTCCCATTGATGTTGTAAAAACTAGAATGCAGGTATGAATTTTAATTTTACTTATTATTAAATAGTTTTTCCTCCATAAAAGTATACTAAATTTAAATTTAAACTTAAATCACGTTTTTAGGGTTTGGAGGCTTCAAAATACAAAAATAGTGTAGACTGTATGCTTCAAATATGGAAAAATGAAGGACCTGCAGCATTCTACAAGGGAACTGTGCCAAGACTAAGTAGAGTATGTTTAGATGTTGCCATTACATTTATGATCTATGATTCTTTCATGGATCTTTTTAATCGAATTTGGCCTTGAAAGTTGTTAAGTTTTTACAATTATATGATTCGAACTATTAGTGCAAATGCAGCTTTCGTAAAAATATATACATTTTATATTTGTACAATATATTTGTAGCATAGTTTTGTAGAAATATTTTTACTGCAAATGTGATACACCAATATAATATACTATAGCGAACATTTTAATCAACGAAGATCGAAACAAACAGGATTGTACCAAATATTTCCACTGTTGGTATAAGTTAGTTACAGTTCTGAAAGCTACACTTGCATTACGTATCAATTCCGTTATATATTATATATTTTTTTTACAAAAGATCTTATTTAACGTATAATTCATGTGCAAAAAAGAAATTGTAATGTGAATTTCATTCACATTTGTTCCAATTTTGTTGAGAAATGTTCTTTGTTATTGTTCTCATGTCAGTTCATTAATATAATTTAAAATATTATTAAGTATTTAACATTCCTAAGCATTCAAATTACCAAATGAATGCGTATATTGTGAAAATAATTTGTACATGATATGCATAAGTTATCTAACTATGTGTATCATCTGTTTCGAAAAATGATGGTGTACAGTTTAGTACAAAATAAAAGAGATGTTTATTGCCTGAGCGAAGGAAAATAGATTGATTTTTTTATAAATTTTTTTTCAGTGATCATTATATGCATGTCAATAGAATTCAAGTAAAAATGTGATAGCAAAACTAGGTATATAAAATTATAATTATCATTTGTTAGAATTATCTTCTGCAAATACAATATCATTAACCATCATCATGTAGACACATTTTTTTAAAAATCTAATCTTCGCTCAGAACATGTAATTGGTCCCATAATTAATCAAATATCAAAATATAATTGTAATGGGCTGTGACATTCAAGTAAACAAATTTGCAAAAGTTCCTTCAACATAAAAACCTCAATCTTATATAACAGATAAAAATTATCTATTTTATTGCTTTAATTATAAAGAGAATTGTCCTGTTTATAACATTTTGTATTATTTATATACCAAGGCATTTCTGTTTAAGGTAATACTTTTAAACATTTTATATATGAACTCATGTTAATATTTTTCAAAATCTAATCAATCCTTTCTATAAGCAAGGCTCTGTATATGGAAAAGTATTTATACTTTTGTACATATCTCTGAATGAAATAAATGATTCTTGTTATCTTTCATGAATGTAAATAGTTGTGATATATTGAACAATAAAATATATTTTTCATTATTAAAACTATGCTCGGATTATTACCGAATTATTATTACATTAATACAGTACAATTAATCTAGATACGATTTTTATTACAAAAGAAATTGGTAAACTTCTTAGTTGTACAAGTCCCAAATTTCGTTATGTCTGCCACTGTATGTGCGGTTCCTTATTTCTATGCATGTATACATATATACACAGAGAAGCATAGGAATTACGAGATTCGTGTATGTGTACGTGAGGCCCAACACGCGAAGAGTCCAGAAGCAGACAGTGCCGGCCCCACTCTGGGCCCAAGGGGGGACCCGGGGTCACATTCCAAGATGGCTGTGCCTGAGGAATGCAGTGGGTGCCCCCCTAAGACGCCTTCCTCCCTCCTTTTTTATTAATCGAACCAATTCATTCGTCCTAGCAAATACTCCGATTACTAGGGCGAAGTATTTAATGTCAACGTGTGTCCGGTAGTGCCGTCAAAATTTCGAAGTAGTACTTCATGGGGAATAAATGAACGAGGAGAAGAAAGGTGGTGCGGGAAGTCCTAGAAAGGCCTTATACTCTAAAATGCGTGGCCTTATCTAATGGAGCTCCCTCGCCGCAGATAATGCCCATGCAGGAGGATGCTACCTGCTCGTCTTAAGCAATGTCTCATAGGGATATCTCTGAGGTAACAGTATGATGGTATACATTTTCATAACTAATATTATCACTGTATCATGAGTAGAGCTGTTCAGCTTTATAGATTTTTTCATCTTAATTCTTTATTTACTACATAAAATACTTTAATACTTATAAGCTTAATAAAGAATTGTAAGCTCATAGGTATTTTCACTCTTTTTTACTATACAGTAATACATGGTTTTGTTTTTTTAAAAGAGAGACAGCCTTTTTTTAGAGTTACAAATTTAATTTAAAGTACTATTTTGTTCTTAACATTTAAGGTGGAGCCCGAAGGTACGTCGGCCTTGGCTGCTGGATCAAGATCTCTATTCTTAGAGACAGTACGTCGTAGTAATGCAGCATGTCAAAATGGTGATTATGCACTTGCTGCAAGCTTATACACAGAAGCTCTTGCTTTGGATCCACTCAGCCATGTGCTGTATTCAAACAGGTCAGCTGCTCGGCTCAAAATGGGTTTATTTGCACTTGCTCTGCAAGATGCTGTCAGAGCTACAGAACTCAGTCCTCAATGGCCAAAGGTAATTTGTGTAATTTTTTCATTTTTCTTTAAACTATTAATCAAACTTGTACCTTCATCAGGCATATTACCGTCAAGGAGTAGCATTGCAATGTTTAGGAAGACATGGGGAGGCCCTTGTGGCCTTCAGTACAGGTCTGGCACATGATCCATCTAACTGTCAATTACTATCTGGCCTTGTTGAAGCATCTTTGAAATCTCCATTACGCGCTACGTTAGAGCCGACGTTTCAACAATTACGTGCAATGAAACTCGACGAGTCTCCTTTTGTTGTGATTTCTGTTGTTGGTCAAGAACTTCTAGGGGCTGGACAATATAAAGCAGCAGCTGGTGTGCTAGAAGCTGCACTTACTATTGGTTCTTGTAGTTTAAAATTAAGGGGTTCTGTATTCTCTGCTTTATCCAGTGCATATTGGGCGTTAAATTCTTTAGATAAAGCTATCAATTATATGCAACAAGATTTAGGTAAATATAAGATAGTACTAATGTAAATTTTTGATATATTTGCTGTTTTCAATTTTGTATATGAATATTTTCAGGTGTAGCACGATCTTTAGGGGATACACAGGGTGAATGTCGAGCTCATGGAAATCTGGGCTCTGCATATTTTAGTAAAGGCAGTTTTAAAGAAGCATTAACAGCACACAGGTACCAATTGGTTTTAGCTATGAAGTGCAAAGATACTCAGGCTGCAGCATCTGCTTTAACTAGCCTGGGTCACGTTTATACAGCTATTGGTGATTTACCAAATGCACTTGCTTCTCATAAACAATGTGTGCAATTGGTAAAACAAATGGGAGATCGACTTCAGGAAGCACGAGAAATAGGTAACGTGGGAGCAGTTTATTTAGCAATGGGAGAGTTTGAAAGTGCTGTTGATTGTCATACTCAGCATTTGAGAATAGCAAGACGATTAGGGGATCGCGTAGAAGAAGCGAGAGCTTTCAGTAATTTAGGATCATCTCATCATTATCGAAGGAATTTCGGCCAGGCAATGGCTTATCACGAAAATGTTCTAAGAATAGCTCAAGAACTCGGAGACAGAGCAATAGAAATGAGAGCTTATGCGGGATTGGGTCATGCTGCAAGATGCGCAGGTGAAGAATTTTTCGGAACGAAAACATAGTGAAGAAATCAACGAAGAAATGAACTGTGTTATAAAATTTCATTCAAATGTGTTCCTATTTAGGCGATCTTGCGCAAGCTAAGCTGTGGCACCAGAGACAATTAGACGTTGCGTTAGCTACAAAAGACAAAGTAGCTGAAGGACGAGCATGCAGTAATTTAGGAATAGTTTATCAGTTACTTGGTGAACATGAAGCTGCGCTAAAGCTACATCAAGCTCACTTAGGAATTGCTAGATCATTAGGAGATAAAGCTGGTATGGGAAGAGCATACGGGAACATCGGAAATGCATACAATGCATTAGGATATTATGAACAAGCTATTAAATATCATAAACAAGAGTTAACAATAAGCAAAGAGGTAAACGGATTAATGTTACTAATATTTTTAAATGACACATAAATATATTATGAATACTGTAGAAATTATTGTTCTACGCAGGTTAATGATCGTAGTTCAGAAGCTAGCACACATGGAAATTTAGCAGTAGCATATCAAGCTGTACAGGGTCATGAAGCAGCACTAAGGCATTATAGGACTCATTTAGCTATAGCACGCGAGTTAAAAGACACAGCTGGTGAAGCATGTGCTTTGCTTAATCTCGCTAATTGCTTATCATCTCGTGGCAGATTTGAAGAAGCAGTTCCATATTATGAAAATTATCTTATGTTATCCCAGGAGCTACATGATGTAGAAGGAGAAGCAAAAGCATGCCATTTCTTGGGTTATGCTCATTACTGTTTAGGTAACCATCGTGAAGCTGTTAGATATTACGACCAAGATTTAGCACTTGCTAAGGACTTGCAGGATAAATCTGGCATGGGGAGAGCTTACTGTAATTTAGGATTAGCGCATTTGGCTCTCGAAAATTTAGATACAGCATTAGAATGCCAAAAATATTACCTAGGTAAGAAGTTAGTATATTTACATAGCTATATTGTGAAGATTAGAAAAATGTAGACTTTTTCTATGTGTAGCTATTGCGCACATGACTAAGCACTTAGCAGGAAAATTTCGTGCTTTGGGAAATATTGGTGATTGTCTCCTACGTCTTGGCGAAGTTGAAGAAGCGATAAAAATGCATCAGCGACAATTGAATTTAGCACGACAAGCAGGCGATCGGAGTTTAGAAGCTGCAGCTTACGGAGCTTTGGGTATTGCACATCGGACAATAAAAAATCTCGATAAAGCGCTGGGATTTCATACTCAAGAATTAACTTTAAGACAAGAAGCCGGAGATTTACGTGGTGAATGTAGAGCTCATGGTAACTTAGGCGCAGTTCATATGGCATTGGGGCAATATACCCATGCAGTAAAATGTTATCAGGAACAGCTTGAAAGAGCGAAGGAATTAGCAGATTCAGGTGTTGAAGCACAAGCTTTAGGTAAAACTTACTTTTAATAGACAAGAATTTATGCTTAGACTTTCACTTTCACTTATTTTCTCTTGAACAGGAAATTTAGGCATAGCTAGACTTAATATGGCACACTATGAAGATGCAATTGGATATTTTGAACAGCAACTGGCTACTTTAGAACCACTTACTACGGGTACAGCTTTATTGGACAAAGCTAGGGCACTTGGAAATTTAGGTGACTGTTACGAAGCCTTAGGGGATCCAGAGGAAGCTATTAAATGTCACGAGCAACAATTAGCAGCTGCTACAAAGTTGAAAAGTATAAGAGAACAAGAAAGAGCATATCGAGGATTGGGTAGAGCTCGAGAAGCAACTGGAAATTTACAAGAAGCCTTGGTCTGTTTTGAGAAGAGATTGGTGGCTGCGCATGAAGTCGATAGTCCAGAATCGAGAGGTGCAGCTTACGGAGACTTAGGTGAAGATTAGTCCAGCGACTACTATATACAGACACTGATTTTTTTATACATGTTATGAACTTAATAATATTAATTTTGCAGGCAGAGTGCATGCGGCGTTAGGTAATCACGAACAAGCTGTTAGTTGTTTATCGCATCAACTTGCTCTCGCTAGAGGACTTGGAGATAAAGCTGCCGAAGCGGAAGCTGCTAGTGGTTTAGGAGCTGTTCACTTATTGATGGACGATCCAAATTCTGCATTGCGCCATCATCAATTAGAACTTTCGATTGCTGAAAGTCTAGATGCAGCTGGATTACAAGCTAGAGCTTGTGCAAATCTGGGCGTAACTCAAGAAGCATTGGGTCAGTTTGAAGAAGCTATAAGATTACAGGAACAATCGCTAAGTCTTGCAGCTGCAGCTGGAGATCAAGCCGCAAGAGCTGCTGCCTTTTCTAGCTTGGGACGACTTCATCATTTGTGTGGCGATTTGTCACGAGCCTTGAGTTACTTACAATCTGGATTATCACTGTCTGAAGGACTGGGCAGGAGAGAGGAAGCTGCGAGATTAAGACACAGGCTGGGACTTGTTCATTGGGAAGCTGGTGAAGCAGTTATTGCTGTAGAACATTTGGAAAAGGCAGCAAATTTGTTAGAGTCATTAGATGGAATCTCTTCAACCCTTATCTGCGGACAACCAAACAAATCTGAATTGTTATCAGAAACATACAGGATGTTACAGAAAGTGTTGATTAGTTTAAATAGAGCCGAAGAAGCTTTAAATTGGGCGGAAAGGTCGAGACGATGTAAAAGTAATTGTTTAGATGACGCTGCACATTATTCAGAAATTATTGACAGACAACGTGGAGTAATTTTATATTATAGGTAATCTAAGTTTATCAAATAACAAAATGGAATTTTATACAACTATTAGTAAATATGAACTAATATTTCAGTGAGGTAGGATGTGAATTGCACGCTTGGTGTCTAGCTCCAGGTCGGGGACTCCTGCGATTTCATTCTACTACTTTAGATGACGGTATAGGGTTAGAGAAACGAGTTTTACAAGCACGAGAAGCCCTCCTGGATGAAACAAACGAACTTGTTGAAGAAACAAAAATACCATCAAGGGGGCATCATCTTAATGCTAGTTCTTATAGCTTGAGTAGTCTGTTTAGCGTGGGTTCAGTTAGTTCGCGAGCAGGGAGTGCTCGATGGGGAAGAGGAACAAAAGGGCCTACATGGCAGCCACCATTACCAATCCAAGTACTTTACGATTTACTTTTAGCTCCATTCGAAGATCTTTTACCGCCTGCAAGGAAAGAATTAATCATGGTGGTGGAGAAGTCGCTATATTTAGCACCACTTCCAGCTTTACAGTCAAATCCTGGAGAAGATTACTTATGCGAAAGATTTTCTTTACTAGTTGTACCATCCCTTGCAGCTTTGAGAAAACGATCAAAGACTCCTATGCCAGAAGGTGGAGCAACAGTAGCTGCATTAGTTGCAGGAAATCCTGTACTTTCTGAAGACATTAGAGAAGAATATGGTTGGTCTGAAAGCACAGCTTCCACTGAGACGGAATCTGAGATTGTTGCTGAATTGTTGGAAGCCCGTGCACTAACCGGTAAATATCAATTACCTGCGAATATCAGTAACACTTTTTTTGTGATACATTACTCTTTTTATTCGATAGGGGCAGAAGCAACTAGATCGGCTGTTCTAAGATCCTTGCCAGATGCAGAATGTGTACACTTAACAGTACCAGTTTTTTGGAATTCTGCTAGTTTAGTACTGACTGCCGATCAATGCGACGAATCGTCTGAAAGACCAGAATATTTATTAAGTTATTCAGATATTTCAAAACTAAGAATAGCAGCTCGCTTAGTTGTCATATCCAGTGGTCACTGTTGGAGTAGCGCGGAAAATACAACTGCTACATCGGATGGTGTGCAAAATCTAGCTAAAGCTTTATTAAATGCGGGAGCACAATGCGTACTTATAGGAATGTGGGCAGTTCCACCGACAGCAGGCAGTATTTTATTACGAGCATTTTATAGCGCTATGTTACAAGGTGCTAGGGCATCAAGAGCACTGGCAGAAGCTATGCAAACGGTCCAACATACAAGACATTTTGCGCATCCTGCAAACTGGGCTGGTTGGCTGCTCATTGGAGGAGATGCAAGATTATCGAACAAGGTATGAATCTTAAAAATGTAATGTAATGCGTAATCATACGCCTGTGATCGTTAAATTATTTATTCAGGTCGCTCTAATGGGACAAGCACTTGCTGAGTTATTGCGTGGGGGCCCTGAACAAAGTCGTGACGCTTTACGTGTAACGCTTCATTTAGTAGAAAAATCGCTACAGCGAATACATCGTGGACAGAAAAATGCTATGTATACAACCCAGCGCAGTATTGAAAATAAAGTAGGGGCAGCTACTGGTTGGCGAGAACTTTTAATGTCTGTAGGGTTTAGATTTGAACCAGCTGGAAACGGGATACCATCCTCTGTGTTTTTCCCACAAAGTGATCCTGAAGAAAGATTGACGAGATGTAGCGCAAGTTTACAAGCATTATTAGGATTAGGACAATCCTCCTTACACGCACTTGCTAGATTGTTACAGGTAAGAAGTACAAATTTATTCATTATAATATGAGAAATAACAATACTTTAGACTGAAGACGATTTTTCTATACATTCAAGGCACCGGAAGCTGCAGAAGATGTCATCGCAGCAATGAGAAGAGCCAGCTGCGCAACTGAAGGTCAAGAGGTCACATTACCGGTACAAGTATGGAGAGCGTCAGGGTCTCATGAATTGTTTGCAAGTTTAGGTTTTGATCTAATGGAAGTTGGTCAATCAGAAGTGACATTACGAACGGGAAAACAAGCTTCGCGAAGAGCTGTTCAGTTTGCTCTTCAAGCTCTTCTCGCCTTATTTGGTAGGTCTACTAATTTAGGAAACAGAAGTATTTCTACAATAAACTATACTAATTTTCAAATGTTATTAGATACGCAAGAAGCGCCTAAAAGTCTGAGTTTAGATTCCAGTAGTTCAATGGAAAGCCTAGCTTCTGTTGCTCATACCGAGAAGAACGTCATAGAACGGCCTCGTCTAGGGGGTGCATTCGCGAATTATGTTCGACATCGGGGCGAACCAGATGGAAAAACTATGGAACCACCAAATGTTTCAATTTCTACATCTCGACAGCCTTGTCAAAACGGAGGAGGTATAAATATTTTTTACCAAAGTTCACTCAAATACTAAGCATAAAACTACAGATGTATACACGTGTTTTGTAGGTGAATCGGACGTTGCATTTACTCCCAGTCCTCCTGTAGCACTTAACTTAAATCATCAAACGCGTATTAGAAATCTTTATCCTGAACAAAGCGTAAGGCCTGGATCTAGTTCGAGTAGTTCTGTAACCGACTGGGATAATGGCCATGCGACAGTTTTAAGACGGCAACCATTACCTTCATTACCAGCAACTATATTAGAAAGACTAAGTGTTAGGACAGAAATTGGATCCAATTCGTCTAGGAAACCTCGTCACCCTACAGTCACTGAAGATATTTGTTCTCAGACTGACTCAACACAGCCTACAGAAACGCATACTCAAAATTTAAGGAACGTAGCCACGTCTCTAACAAGTCTCACGCGTGAATTAACACCCACAATTTCGGAAGTATACCACGAACGAAATTTGGGATTGGGTTTAGCACCGTCTTTATCAAAATTACTAGAGGAAGTGGGTTCTGTTCCTGAAAATGAGGAAGTTCAATCGACACGGACGAATCACAACCAAACTCAAAACTGGATTCAAAACGAATCTGAATTATGCCGAAGGGATGAGGCTGACGGCAGATCTATTGCTGAATCACAATGCAGTGCTACCAGCTCTAACAAAATACATCGAAAAGCACCCCCTCCTCCAGTATAGACTATTTATATAATATTTATAAACATTAAATAATATTTTTTAATGTGGATAATAGTACTGGGTACCAAAGAATGGAAGATATTTTATTGGAAACAAATGTTCAATGTTTCACACTCAGAGCTGGGAACTCATGGTAATTGCTTGCAATATATCAGTATGACTCTATCCCATATAATTCTGTTTCACGTTTACATAGCAATATATTTTTCACTATGATATCAACAAATGCCATTTTTGCTTAATTGATGATTAATAAAATTTAATGTTGAAGTTATAGATATATTATTTGCAGTGACACCCAATGCTATACCCATATTTGTTAATACGAAAATGTATTATATTAGCATTAAGATAAACATGTAAAATAATGTTGTGTTGAAATTTATTAAATGAAACAGTACTTTATATGCAAAACATTATTATCAGTTATGCATTTCCACCTGAGCCTTAATTCAAAATTGCAATTTTAGCATTTTTCCAATTTTGGAAAATATATTGTTGCATCCTTCATGCATTTGTCTTTATATAAAAGTTATGTAAATAAACTTTCAATTGTATACCCAAAATACAAAATTCTTATTTAAAAAATATGTCATAGACTCAAAAACTAAAAAGCAAAGTATTTCTACCTGGCAATGCACTAAAATAATTTTAGATGACCAGTTACTTTATCTATCAATGGAGCTGGACCTGGACCAACTGCACATACAGTTCTGCTTCCTGGTGCAATTTGTGTATGTCCTGCATCCTGTATTATATTTGATAAAAGTCCTACAGCTTTGGCCTGCTTTGCTATCTCTTGTAATACATCTTCACTATCCACCTACACATTATTTTGAGGATAATTGTTTCATTATTGAAGATAAATACAAAGAAATATAGGCTTAATACAGAAAAGCATATATTTACTCTAACAGTAATTTTGGCCTGTCCACACTCTTCCCAAGCTTGTAAAATCTTAGGATGTTTCCTGGCTGCTTTATATGCTGCAACAGCAGCATGAGCACACTGTGCTGCTATCTTTCCTTTTCCCATTTTTAAGTCTGTTCTGATTACTAAAATAAGCTTGTAATTGTCGTAATCATCTGTATATACCTAGTTACAAAAAATAACATTTCAGTTTCATCTTTTAATTATATTATTCCTAGAACAATGAAAGTGTACAAATTTTACTATTTCTTACTACTTCGTTTGAGCTTTCATCGGAGTCATCAGAATCCTGTACCTGCTTTTTACTTGCTGTTGCCATTACTTTGTACAGACAATAACCTATTATTGTTGCTATAGTAAATCCTATAGTTGCATCTATAGGATTTCCGAGTAATGTTTGTGAAATACTCATTTTAACAGAATCCATTATAATCCTATAACATTTCAAAAGTAAATCTTATGAGCCACATTTTTATATGTTTAAACTATTATAAAATATTATGTAAACGTGAAGAAATTTACCTGAATTAAAGTAAGTTTTGAAACTCTTCAATACTGTTGCACCTTTGTTGTAAATGATTACATTTAGGTATTATTACAAGAATTGAATTTCAAGTTTCATTCACTACTCCGCGTGTTCTTCAATTTACACGATGCATTGCGTTTATGTATCATTTGGCGGTAAAACTTCCAGTGATTCTACGCGAAAAGATAAATCGAAAATATTAAATACAAGTTCTTTTTTAAATTAGAAAAACAATTGGGATGAAACAGTTCACCTAAATGTGTTACAAATGTTCGTATTTTAAATGTTTTTTCGTGTAACACACCACCAGTAAATAATTATCGGTAATGCAACGTTTTTGCTGATTCTTGTTATATCCTAAAGAGGGCGGTGTTAGTGCTTTTGGATTCCTACTTTGGAAAAGGGTGCTTTCTCCACCAACGGTACTAGCTCCTATATACGCGTGTGTAGTGTGGAAGGATTCATTACTACTTGTTCGTGTTTGATAGCCCGCATCAATAGCGTAAAACAGAAACATAACATCATAACGTGCAGTGAAATTTATATTCGTTCTCATTTTAAAATGAAAAATTTATACATCGATCAACACTCTGGCTTATTAAATGTTAGTGAACTTTAATTACTGTACTGTTTTCAGCATATGAATTGTGACGATCATCAAAATAGTGATCCAAGTGTTGCACAGAACTGAAGTTGTAAAATCGACTGATCCATTTCTCCAGAGATTACACGTTCTGAGAAAACAAATTCGTTTGTCTTGGTTTCACGATTATTTTATGAAAACTAGAGGTGAGTTTAGATAACACCAAAAAAAGTGATTAATAAAACAAATGATGAAAAAGTAACGAGCGAAATTTAAAATTAGTAAATTTACAGGACTAACATTGAGAGCTAATTATGTTTTGTATGGTATACATTTTATCTTATTTTTATGTCTATGTATAGGTTATCTAAATTAAACATGCATATGTCCAGTCGAGAGCTCGTCTTTTTGACGTTGTGTTTGTGAAATGCACATGGACATTTTGTGTGTAAAGAGAAACAGTATTATGTTTTTGTAAATTCCGGCATAACCTTATATTTATTTTAGATTTCCTGGTTTTAAGAATTAATGTTTTGTTTAACGAGTTCCTTTGATTCAAGTAATATAATATTACATTGTAAATAATTTGACATAGTAGTAGTATTATTGGTAGATAATAGATTAATTTATTAAATGTTACAGATTAAAAATGGTAGTGCTTAGCAATTTTCTTGCACCACAGGAAGGAATTCGCCATGAAGAGAGGGACACCACTGTATATATTAATGATAGAGAAGTGGGAAAAGGAACTCTGTATATTACAGAGAGGTAAAAATTAAAATAATAATTAAATTTACATTTATGTTGTTTATATATTTTAATACAATGTCCA
Source organism: Calliopsis andreniformis (assembly GCF_051401765.1). Taxonomy (NCBI): domain Eukaryota; kingdom Metazoa; phylum Arthropoda; class Insecta; order Hymenoptera; family Andrenidae; genus Calliopsis; species Calliopsis andreniformis. The sequence continues at coordinate 18,150,114 of NC_135067.1, read as the reverse complement.
CATTGTTAGCTTACTTTCTTGGATGAACTCTGATACGCAACAAGGATTTTCACTTGAATACCCTCATATATCTTTACATGCTATATCACGAGATGAACAAGTACATCCAAGGCAATGTTTATATATTATGGTTAATGCAAAAATAGACCTTCCAGGTACATTAATCTTATAGCACATTTGGACATTTTTTCCTGAAAGAGCTACATACAATTTATGCATAAAAATGTTAAATATTTTTTTCTTTTAAGTAATATTTATTGATAATACTGTAATTTTAATTAATAATTTCTTGTATATAAAATTTGGTATAGATGTACCATTACCACCTTCCTCTGAGAGTGGCTCAGAAAATGAAGATGAAGATGCAGAGACACCCATTACAGAAATGCGATTTGCCCCTGATAATACAAATAACTTAGAGGCAATGTTTCAAGCAATGAATCAGTGTCAAGCACTTCATCCTGATCCACAAGACAGTTTTTCTGATGGTAAGATTACAACTAAAATTTTGTCTAAGGTAAATTTTAATTTGAAAATTATTACAATGCTAGTATTTTTGTAGCTGAAGAAGATATCTATGAGGATGCAGAGGAGGATGATTTAGAACATTATGAAGTTGGTGCTGGTGATGCTCCCTACATTTTACCAACAGGTTAAATTGATTTCAAGAAGAATGTAGTCTGAGATTTATAAAAACAAGCTTTATATATTTTTATTTTATACATTTAGACCAAATAGGGACCAATCACAATGGCATAGAAGCAGATGAAGCTATGGATATAGAAGCAGGACAGTTTGAAGATGCAGAAGAAGATCCATAAAATATGGTGATAAAATGCAGTTATGCATTTAGTATTAATTTATAATAATTACAAGTATCATATATTATGGTAGATATGTGATATGGCAGACTATTACAGAGTTGTATCAATCATAAAAACACCTAACATTTATTTATATTCATTTTGTACACGGTAATAATTTCTTAGATAAAAATAAATGATTGTATATCAAATTCAACTCTTAATTTATACATATATTTGTATTTTTTCTTAAAAAATTATCAGTATTTTACATTGATTTAAACAAAAATGGAGCTTAATATAGTACAACGAAATCTTTTATGAACACCTAACAAATTAATCATGTAAAATGTATGTTCGTTAAAACACAAATTTATTATATAGTTTTTAATGTAATGTGTCTGTTTTATAACTAATATATTCGATTATATTTAAAAGCTTTTAGAATGATCATATTTATCAATATGTAAATTCTAAGCATAAAATTTACATTTTCAATTAAATTATATGAATCCAGCAACTTGATTGAATTAATCTTCTCTTAAGTTTAAAATGATGATTATTTTCATATGAACATGAAACATTTATTTCATTTAAGTGTATCAATTACATAAGAACTTAGTAGCGTAACTACTTCACATTTTTGTTCATTTAGCTGTATTGGAATACATATTGACATATATGACACATGTGTGCATTTCTAATAAACTTATAAAATGATATTTTTTACAATGGTAATCACATGTAACTGAAGGTCTGAATAAGGAATAAACGTTTCTGTATTTCAAATTAAAAATTAAAAAAGGGCTAGTTTGCTGTAAACTCTACAAAAAATATGTAAATAGCACAGTTAGTAGTTTCATATAAAATAACTTGTAATTTTGTAATATGACAGATGCTTTAAGAAGAATTAAATAAGTCTACCGAATTTTTTTAGGACCAAAAATAAGATCTGCATCTGGTGCACCTTTAGGATGATTATATTTCTGTCGTCGTTCTCTATTTAAATTTACTGTTACCGGTCGTGTACTTTGATTAATAGTTTCTTGATAATCTTCTTCTTCCTGTCTTTCTGTAATATTTAATGTTAATCTTTTAACTCGTTCTTTTTCTTCCTTTTGCTCTTGCTCCCTATTTCGCAAATTCATTGCTAATTCTGAAGACACTGGAACTGCTAAATTTTTGTACTGCTGTTTGTTACCTTTTCTCAACATTAGTACAAAATCAACTGTACTATTGTCAGTAGGTCTTTCTTGTAATTGCTCGTAAGTTTTCTTAGTACTTTTTACATGTAAAGGAACTGAAATATCTACTTGTTGCGGTTTCACTGAATCACGCATTCGGTCTTGTATGTTGTCCGAGACCATTTTATCAAGGGCAGACAAGAAGTCATCATCTTCAGGACAACTGACTCTTCTTGGACCAGCTGGTAACGCTGCATTTAATTCTGTTACATCCATAAGCACACCATCTGTGCCACCTTCTGAAAGACTCTGATCTCCTTGGGTATTTTCTTGAGTACCCATAGTATCGTCTCTTTCGGCGTCAGCTGTCCATTCTTCTTCCGATTGAGCTTCAGAACAATCTTCAGATTCTTCGAAATGTAAATCGGCTACACCTTTCGCATCCCCGCTACCGTTTCCAGAAGTTACAGCCAATTCTTCATCTCCTTCAGCAATTACGCCCATATCAGACTCTCCCTCTGTGCGATCAGCACCGTCCTCGGCAGTAGGATTTCCAAGGGTAGGGTATAATGTATTTCGTAACTCCTCCACTGCGCATTGAGCTTCTTTATAACTTTGGAATAACTGCATTTTTGGTCTTAACATTGTCAGTGTATCACGATACATGTAATCTATGCCTACTGGAAAAGGATTTTCAATAGTCCAAATAGGATCTGTATACTTAAACCAATAATAATTTTGGAAAAATATCAGAAAGTAATCGAGTTTTTTCTTGCTGGAACCACCACTGAAGTACTGTCCACAGGTTTCTAGTAATGTACAGACAAGTCGAATTCTAAACAAGTGATCAGGTGGATCAAGAATACTTGGTATAGCATGATCCATACTGACTCCGAAAGTAATTAGAAGATAGAGCGTTCGAAAAATATCTCCGCTTTCTACCATACGATAATTATATAATTCTCCGAGATATTTAACCATGGCAATACGTCGTTGATTATATTTTGGTAAATTAATTTCCATGCAAAGTCTTATGTCTTCTAGCACACCATCGACAACATGAGGGCCTATAGTTTCATAATGAGCAACAAGTCCTGCTAACAAACTTCCTACGCATCGAATATTCAAGTATTTAACATTATATGCAGCAGTAAGACATTTAATGGCATAAGACGACACACTTTCATCTTCCCAATCTAATTTCCGCATCCATTTAAGGACTTTGTCGGTATTTGTTTTTGAGAGATCCTGATATAATAATTTTCTTATAAATTCATGAATTGGAGGTCTGTCCTTTTTGGATACACCACCTGTAGATTCTGGGGGATTTACATAATAATAGGCATTTTCAATTATTGTTACATAACGTGAATCTAATGCAGTGACTGCTTTTTTACGCATCATTTGTTCAAGATAGACTTTTGTTCTTTGATGTGAGTCTGGTGAACAGAATAAATACCTTCCACATGTTTCCAATAAATTGCAAGCCATTTCAATGTGATGATGAGTAAAATCATGCAACAAAACTTTCAAGCAATACAATGCTTCTATTTTTGAGTAAAGTTTAAATTTAACAAGTTCACCAATATATCTAACAACTTTTACTTTTGATTCGATATTAATTTGATCCTTTTTGTGTACATGGTATTTAAAATCATGTTTTAACATTAAACATAAATCATTTCCAACGTCGGGCATAACAGGGTAAAGAATAGCAGCTAAACGTGAATAAAATGGTAATAAATCTAAACGAATTCTAGACACACCAAATAATGCCTTTACTAATTTTTTCTTGTTATGTTTTGTGTTAAGATTCATTAAAAAATGTACTGCTGCATTATCAATCATTTCCCGGTTTACACAATTTGGTAAATGTGTCAGGAATGCATCCAAAAGTATTTTATTGCTTATATTTGAAACCTGAGGTTCTTCCACCTCTGCTTCAGGCTCATCTACTTTTTCAGTTTCTTCTAATTCATCAAACGCAATTTCTTCATCTAAAGCGTCTTCACTTATTGGAGCATCCTGTTTAGGTACCTCTTTTAAATATGATCCCGGAAGAAATACTGTTAAATCTGGTAAAACTTCGTAAAATCGTCTAGTTTCCTCATCTCCCCACATATCTTCGAGGATACTATTTTCTTCTCCTTCACTGATCATTTTCATTGTTTCTTCTGCTTCAGCTTTCATTTCACTATCAACAGGAAGTTCTGGCATGGGTTCATCTAAAGTATCAGAGAAACTTTGTACATTATTGAGTAAGCGTTCATAAGATACTTGAAAACTTTCAAGTTTCTCCTTTCTTTCAGAACTGAGTTCACCTCTAGTTTGTAAGATTTTCCGATTTTGTTTTTCAAAAGCTTGGAGATCTTTGTGTTCCTTTAACAAATGCTTACATAAGGAGTTATAATAATCTCTTAGCAGCAGTCTAACATTTTGCTGTTTATCAGGTGACAGTAATTTACTTTTAGGAATAGGTACATTCAATTTTTCTGACAACTCTCTTACTCGTTTAGGAACAAGACCTGCATAATCTTCACCACAATGTTTGCAAAAACTTAATATAATACTTGCATTATTGTGTTCTTCTTTGTCCATATTGATTAGAACTGTCAGTGCTGAACCAAGTAAAGGCAGTCCTTGTTTATGAGTGAAAATTCCTGCATTAACTAATTCAGCATAAAATCTAAGGTCAACCCTAAGTTTACTTGGATTAGCAATCTTATCTACAACTTTTAGAGATAAGACTTTTTGCCAATTTTCAAAAAAGTGTGTAGAGAACTCTGCATATGTCTGATGCAGAAAACTGCATACTTTAATTGCAGGTGCAACATCTGTCATTTTTAACTTGGCGTCCACTAAGGCAGTAGCAACTTCACTCACATATTTTGTCAAATTTAAATGTGTCATATCTTTTAATACTGTATCTAATTGTGTACTACCAAAATTTTTTAACTTTTTGACAAATGTGGTATTTCTTTTGAGGGTTGAATCCAATTTACTAAAATATGTGTCTGGAGGTCTATTAGGATTCAAGTTAGCTGCTCGAATCTCCTCTTTTGTTGCAAGCCGTTGCTCTGTTTCTTTTATATAATCTGTAAGGTATTGCTTATCTTCTTCAGACACAACATTCTGCTGAGGACCTGCCTCTGCAGGCTCTGGTGCTACTTCTTCAACTTCTGCCATGGTTTTAATCTGTTACACACAATATAAATACTTGTATAAAATAATATATATACATATTAAGTAATTCTAATTAAATTCTGACTATTCTGTCAATGAATTGAAGATAAAATAGTAGCTTTACTCCAAAATATACAAATTTTCATTTACTACAAAATATTATGCATACTTTTCTAGTATACTTTGTACTCGCGTTAACAATAAAGAACGGTATTTACATAAAAATTAAACAGTTTTTCTGTAGGTAGACTAACAGTAAAAATGATTTTGTCCTGACTATTTAATAGAAGTTTTATTTTATGAAGTACTTGAAATTGTTTACTTACATTCTTAAAATGCGAAAGATAGGTTATGTTGTGGCAGACGACAGCTAATATTTTAATGATACGTCCATGCGTAAAAACGTACACATAATCAGAGTGAATATATGTATGTTCTAAAAAATAATAATCATTTCATGTAAAGAATTTATAATACATTTATAATATTAGGTATTTCGTTACAATTAACTTACAGTTCATTCTTATTTTCGAACGATAAAGTTTACACAAACGTATACAATATAATTTATTGGGACATTTAAATATCGTTCTTATAAAAGTTATCATAACATCAGTACTAAGTGTTATTTAAAATCATTTCATTTTGGAACAAATATTTTGACTACTACACATGTAAAATGTAATGTATTCATACAAACATACACTGACAGCTAGTCAGTGGATGCAAGAAAATGAAAACTGAATAAGTTTGTCTGCACTAGATATAATATTACTTATTCTATTATTTTGAACAGTTAGCAATAAAAAATTTATAACATGAAAATAAAGATAATTTATTTCAAAAATAGATTATTTATTAGCTGTGTTTCATGTGGTATTTAAACAGTCAATAAGACCGCCAAAAACAGTGACTATCCAATTAAAGTATAGAAATGAAATTTATATTTTTTGTTTCACATTATTATAAAAATTTATTTAAAATAAAATTCATAGTAGAAAATACAATATATGTTTATGAAAGTAATAGTTTTTATTAGTTCTTTGAAACACTACATAGTGTCATACTTTTCTTTTACATTTAAAATGAAAACACGATTTTGATTACGTAGTTTCCGGTTGAACAACTAGCGAAAGTATAACGTTGTTCGGTATCGATAAATTATTATTCGCATTTATGTAGTTATTTTACTTTATAATACGCGACATTTTTATACTTTTATAACAAAATTTTATCTAATACTTTCCTTGATAACATTATTTAAACGATATTTTAAAATTCGGTTTGGTAAACGCGATAGAAGTGTTCTATAACAATTTCGTTTTTATTAATTCGTATTTCGGCCATATTGCGTAACGAACTATGTAAAAAATATAAAGTTTTAAGTTTCTTGTAACTAAATCTTTCTTTATTCAATAATAAGGTAAAGCTATTTGTCATTATATCATAATATAATTATATTTATTCCTTAAATGTTATCAATTTTTTAAATTAGCACATTTTATTTCAGGATTGAACTTGCAAAGATTCCAGAACAAAATGAGAGGGAAACAGACTTCAACAATTGGTGAGTTTTCTTATTCTATCTTTCTGTACATATAACTAAAACATTTTCATGAAATATTTTATACCTGCTGAAAATATAATGCAAAATTTCTTTAAAAGAACTATTGAATAAGATATACAATGAAGAAGTTAATTATAACTTCAAAATAATTGGATTCTATTTGATATATAAATGATATTGTAACTTTTTATCATTTTTGTATGGATGTTGTTCAAAATCTACAAGGAATCAGACAGTAGATCATGTTAAAATAAATTATATATATTTTTATTCATGTTCATAGTTTATGTATAAAATTATAGACTATGTTATTTTAAAACTAGTATCATAAATTACTATTTTTTTAACGAAATTAGAATTTAGATGTACAAAGTTATATCAAGGCACATAATATTTAGTACCAATAAAAATGCAACAAATTATTATTATTATTATTATAGATACTATGATTTTATATATACTTTTTCATTGCTAATGTAGATGTGTTTTGTTCTTTCGTTACTTTTGTCATTTTTTAAAATCCACTCAACAGTAAGCTGATGAAAAATGTTTTTCATTTACACTTACATTTAAGATTTACTTTTTATCGTTTTAAGTCAAAATTTTCAAAGTATATACTCAAATATATGTATATTAGAAAAAATCGACACGAAAAGAAATTGAAAATTTTTAAATTTTTCATAGTAGAAGAAATGTTGGCAAATATATGGACGTATTTGTCTGTCCTTATTAGATTTTTAACATGTATCTGCGTTTTATTACGAATACAATGTCTTTTCTATCCACTCCTCCATCGTAAATGTTGCTGTATTAGTCGAATCCGGATCTCGTTCTTTAAAAATTTCTAAAACAATAACGTTACGTTATTTTACGTGATTCAATATCGCTATTTTCTTCATTGTTCATTTACCTATCATCGTTTTTAGTCGCACCGCACACATTATGTAGTCGTCAAAGGTGATCATGCCTTCTTTCGTTCCGTAACGATGGACCAAAATATTTAAAATGTGATTATTCAGTCGATAACCTGCGCTATTTAACGCTTGTCGCAGTTCAAATGCGCTTAAGAGTCCTGATTCGTCTTTGTCATATAACTTAAAGACCGCCTAGAGATTCAATCATTTTTATAGAAATTTAATGTTAAAATTTACACAGATGATTTTACTCTAGTGTATGTATTTTAACATACCCTCCATTTTCTTATGTCATTCCACAAAGACTTGAATTCTTCAAATCCAAGTTTCCCAGAATGATCAACATCTAGCATAGCAACCATGCTACGGCACACATCTTTGCTGAATCCTTGATTATGTGTTTCTGGAATTAAAAATGCATACTTCTGATTGCAATATTAGACCAGTTTTTCATGTTACTGTTTTACATTTATCAAAAATGTCCAGTACTCTGAAATATTAAAAAGTATAAAAATAGGTCTTTCACTGTAGACTGTAATTAATGATGACAACACCACAAATACAAACAAGTATATGGTATATAACGATTTTGCACACACTGCATTTGAGGTATCCTAAATTAATATTTAAGCAGTTTTGTTAATAGTTTCTATGCCTATTATGCCAAGGAGAGTTATGCACAAACTATTCAGTCTCAAATTCATATCATACTTAAGCCTCTAATTCGCAAATGCATTTATAAACTCTACTTCTTAAATCTGGCTATAAAATAGTTCTGAATGTATAGGTATATGTATGTGTTGAAACTGTATCAAAGCTACATACCTTTTCTTCAAGTAATGTTGCTCAGGTATTCACAATACTTATAGAATCAAAATACTGGTAACTTAGATTCTGATTCAAGTAAATTATAACATCCAGTTACGAAGTTATTGCTACTTATAAGGTTTTTAAAGAATGCAGTTGTGAATTACCATTTGTGAGTCAATCATGCATAGAAACTGTTGAGTAATTTGAAAGTAGTATTACAAAGCTACAAAGTGTATTTGATGCCTCAAAATTAAGAAAAAAAATATAGTCATGGAATTTCCTAGTTTTGAGGTGTAGAATGCACCTGTAAATTTTGCAATACTACTTTGGAACACACCTGTAGATCTGTTTTGAATTTTCAATGGCTAGAAAATGATTTGGTAGTTATGAAATAGATACTATGTGATGCCTTACCTACAGTCTTATTGTACTGTTCATTATTACAAACAATGCCGCACAGCAGTGAGATGAGTGTGTCGACAAAGGAACCATCCCCTTGTACGGTTTCAGGGGCATGAGCCTCACTACGACGCGCCGACTGTGGTAGCTCTACCCGTAACATACAGCTAGATGTTAACATTAAATTTTACATATGTACATTCGGGTCTGATTAAGTTAATGTAGTAATGTAAGTTTTCAAATTTTAGGACAATTTTTAATTTCACGTATATTTACACCGACGATTATTAATTTAGTAATATTTTAATCAAATTTCTAATACCTCCAATTGTACCTTGGATTTTTGAGTGTTAATAATTCACTTCATTTACAATCAATTGAAATCAATTGCAAATTATTTTAATCGACTGTTCATTAGTTATGTCGATAAATTATAATTTAATATACGTACATTGAATATAAGTGTTCGCTCGAAGCAGTTGCGTTAATAATGTGTTTTAATTAAACAAATGATATGTCATCTAGGGGGATCAGATTTTTTGAAAATTTCTGCTTCAGGTGATGACCCAAATGTATTTATGTATATAATGTATGAAGTAATATAAAGAAAGAAACACATATGCACGGTTGCTACAGCAAAGATCGTAAAATGCATTGGCTTTCACACAGTGGTTCGTGGTGAGAACAAATTAAACAGAACGGTGCATTAACAAACGTCGAAGACTAGAATGCACAGAATTATTTGCATGTGCATTGTAAAGTGTTGCAAACAATTAATAAGTACGCAAGCATGATTAAAATAAATTGTGCTACTGTCAATAACCATAAACATTATTAAACGAAGAAGCATGAAAATTACGAAAGCTTTCTTTTAATGATAAGCAAACAGCAGAATCAGTATAACAGAAAACAAAATGATACACTTATGTCTACAAAAAAATACGCCTTTCCTTTATTGTACGTGTATAAAGGTATTCTGAAAATACTACTATAGATATACATATTAACCGCAAAAGTAAAATAAAAAAGAATGCCTAATATTTTATTGGCTTCATAAACTAAAATGAAAGTATAAATGCGGTTAATATGAGAAAAAAATGGAACGAAGATAGTCATACCTTTTCGCATTGCAAAATCTAAAATTTCTTTGAGTTCCATCCAATCCACTTCCATATCATCGCCAGCGAGTTTTTTGAAGAATTCTCGAACTTTTTCCTCGTTTCGATCTGGTTCTGGTTCTTCCCGTACCTACAATAATACACACAAATATTGAAATTGCAATAGGGTGTTAAATATCTAGAGTAGCATTACATTTATATAATTATTATTCAATTAATATCGTTCTAAGTTATTTTCGGAGTACAGGATTTAGATATGTTATCAAAATAGTATACGTGCACACTACGTACCTTATCTCCATCTCCATTTTCGTTATCACCTTTAGGGTTAATGACCTAGAAGCCAAGCAGTGTAAAACATGCGAGTTGTTACGATTTACTTTTCAAAGACCCGCGGTCATTGATCAGTTTGACACAGTCGACAAGGACACCTAGTTAGACTAGACACAAAACAAATCTACGAGAACGTGAGTAAACTTTGAAAGCGTTCTGCAAGCTCAGAATATTAGATGCACGTTATCGACGCGTGTAAAGTGTAAATTGGATAAATATTTTCGCTCAGACTGTACAGGATGTTAAAAAAGGCAATTAAAAGACGATAGTGTTGAAGCTGTATAGTTATCTATGTTACAGCAGTGTTTTACTAGTTCTAAATAGTAATTCTGGAAACTTTAACAAACAGTGTTTTAAAAGCTATACTTTAGTGTAGCTAATTTTCGAGCAATCTTCTTTCTCAACAACCTGTACTTTCTATTACCACGTGTTAATGCTGCAAATCAGCAGAATTAATTACCGTGCGCACCGTGCACATTTAAGTTATACAAATGCTACGTGATGAATTCGTATTATATTGAAATCATTATAATTCCTTTGACACACATATAGATAAATAGATGAATATATTTCTTACCCTATCATCAACTTCTCCTACGCCGACTTCTTCGTCATTTTCCCTAAAGAAGCACAGTTTCAATATTAATTTCGATTCTTCACTCAATTTAATCTCAATGCCATGCAATTACTTACTCCATGTTGTTTTTATTTTCGGAGAAGATCCGAAGCAAAAATTCTCCCTCCTCGTTAGGATCAAATGTACTTGGGACGATACAATAGACTCCAGGGGGCAATTTAAAGCGGCAGGTAACTTCTCGCAAATTTATGAACGCTGGTGATCTTGCGACTGATGCATTATATTTGAAAAAGTTAATGTCCAATGGTTTGGGCAGCCGATCAGGATATTCCAACTGTATGCACATTTGAATCGTTACACGTACAACAATATTCATAATGAATTAAATATCCAAAATTAAAATTCTCTCCAATTATATGAATCATAAAACACGTACATGATATATCGCGAATCCAATAGTTAAACACTCTGCCCCCATCCTTTTTTGCGCACGTCTATTCTTCTGCATTAACGCGACAATTACTGTACACTTGTCGTCATCTTCGTCAGGATATTCCAACGTGATTCGATACTGAGGATTGTGCCAGAAAGTTTCTGCGATATGTTAAACGTTATAAATAATTCAAAATAAAAAAAAAAACGTTAAATTAAAATGAGCACTACCTAAGAAATTCCTGCAACCTCCTGCTGTAACGCCTCGTACCCATTCACCTTCGAAAACACTCATTTCCCACCTCTTCTTGCCTGCATTTAGCTCATCCTCGGTCAACGAGTCTGGATTTAAGTTACATATTTCTAGCTGCGTGAAGTATCGCGTGAAATCTTGGAACGACATCCAAAACTCGCCATCCACGTCGAAGGTCAGACCTAACTCTTCTTTCTCGTGATCTGGTATAAACCTCCATTCTGGTGATCTGTAAGTGAAGTCAATTTTTCGTGGAGATATGAGATAATTTGTGATAGGTCTGTACAAGATTTTCCCTTCTTTACATCTCTAATTTCTATGATTTATAAATAATTGATCGACAGACTTACTGGTCGCTCCAGGGACCATTCCACTCCGCTTCGTTACCCCACGGATTCCTAAGCCTAAGTAAAGGTATTCTTCCATATTGATTCGGCGTTTGAATCTCCACGTACTTGACACGAGTAATACTGTATGCATGGCCTCTGATCAGTCCTTGAGGCGTCTCTGCTTCCACTATATTTGGATCAGGCTAAAATAGCAACTTGTTTTAGTTCTTAGTTGTTCCAGCGGACATAGCCATCAACAAGCATCAAACACCAGATTTACCTCTATCGAACAGCCTAGTAGAGAGTTCCTTTCGAAAGCCTTTAGTAAAATACTGAACAGATTCGGGGGGGTTTGGTCCATTTGGTACATTTCTGTTACACCACCCGTGAAGTCTTCCATGGCCTCGCAGGTGGTTCCACCCTTTAATGCCTCGTAAGAGCCATGAAGCTTTGCATAAGCCTTCTCTAGGAGAGCGCTCCAAAACTCGTTGCTCTCCGCTGAATGCAGGTACAATAATTCACCGCGATAAGTCGGTAATCTATCGTCGATCACTACATCTACCCATCTACCATACTGCCAGAACCTGTTTCACAGATGAATGGAGAGAATGTACATTCAATTTCATTTTATATAAACAATATTGTTAGATCCTTCTAGGGTCTAGCCCTAGCTCTAAGATCATAATAGATTCTCATAATAATAATTCTGAGTTATGAAATAAGAAGTCTCGTTACTTCTGAAGTGGATTTCATGGTTGAAATTTAAAGGAAGGTATACTGTTACTAAAAAGCAGGAGGAAGTTCTAGATTGGTGTTCGATCAGTCGTTAAGATACCTGAAGTGGAAGATACCGGCGTAATTTTCGTCGAAACTTTGGTCTTCCGGCACTACTTGGAAGAATAAATTTTCATCCATGGTGAGATTCGCGACGGCCGCGAGCAGCCAGCAATCTCCTAATTCACCCTGTTGAACATCGAATCTGGAGAAACCTTCCACAAATAGTTGGGGATTGTCCGCAATTTCCTGTAGATACGTCAGATATAGTCTCATTACCAACGATAAAAGGACCACTTAGGCGATTTTTCTACGAAGCACTTAAATTTCTTACCATGGGACGCCTCCATTCTACATATCGGTCAGGTCGCTTCGAAAAATATAAGGACGAGTCTTCTGCTGGAAATTCGGGGTCCTCGAACAGCGTGCCCGACGCCAAACATTGTCGCCTAAGTGTGTTGAAGTCCTGAACCGCTCCTCGTGGTCTGAAGCCTGACCCCTTCTCTCCTAACTAAAAAAGTTAATTACTTTTTTAAAGCGTTTACTCACAGAGATCGTTATTTTTCCTGGAATATAGTGTTGTAGTTGGATCGTTAAGCGATCAAATGATGAAAGTTTAAACATTCTATCATGTGCTTTTACAAATTATTTTAAAATCGTTTTTGCACAATTTTTTCAATGAGTTTAGTTGCTGTAAAATACGCGATAAAACAAAGTAGAATTTTTCATTCCCAGACATTAAGAAATGGAGCTACATAGCACTGAATGTGGCCTACGTTATAGCAGGATTTCCCAATAAAATTTTTCGTTGTTTTTATAGGCTTGTCCTGATATGTTCTCCTGTCTACGTTATCCACTAGTGAACTGTATATATGTTGTTTGATCATTTCAATGTGCAGTCGAATCAGAGTTCAAATTGAGTGTTCTTATCATAGAATCACGTCGAAACCAATCATTTATCCCTGAATCGCGAAAAAATTGTTGACGTTTTTGAGCGTTCGAATGGGTTCACTATAATAGGCAAACTGAATACATTCTAGATGCATTCCGGATACAAACTGATTTTGCAGCAAGGTTTTTGATTAAACTTATCTTCTGCGGTCCTATGTTATAACCGGATGGAGAGAAACCGCATTTAATTTTAAATTACGATACTAAATAGTTTAATATACCTATCATTTTATATCGGTATCTTTTATGATAGTTGACAACGCCATTTATGGTATAAGTTGTAAATCATTATTTATTGAAAATAATTCAAACTTAAAATAATTAGAATTTGACGAAGTTCTGATATAAATGATATATATTTCCCACAATCATTGATATTTATACATAATATATTTTTTTTGTGAAATTTGTTCACTCAAAGCTTAAGTACATAGCATGTAACATACTACTTGTAGTATTAAAAATCTCGTCTTGATCAAACAGACTTATCGCAAGTATTGAATTACTATGAGATTGTGTCTGTTAAGTAAACTGACTGTTTGAATAGTCAATAGTTACGAAGAAAGCGAGCAGTATTTCTTTTAAATTGGTTAAAATGATGGATGATTGTGCAAACTTTCGAATTTTCAAATATTCAAATTTTCAAATTTTCAAACTTTCGAATTTTCAAATTTTCAAATTTTCAAATTTTCAAACTTTCGAATTTTCAAATTTTCAAATTTTCAAATTTTCAAACTTTCAAATATTCAAACTTTGAAATTCAGGATTTTACTCATGTAATTGTGCTATAATAAATAATTACAACCCGATAGGAGTGCAGTCATAGATAAAATATATCATTTTCTTACATAAACGTAGATAGTGATTATTCCCCAATTGTTTCAAAAGGTCGTGCAGACAAAGTTTATCAACAAGGTGCACATTCTTATCTTGACCGCCTACTTCAACGTACGTGCGATGAATGAGCTGCGTACACATGACGCATGACAGGAGTATTTTGTTTAATCATAATTCCCGCATAAACCCCACATGAGGTGGCGAATGCGTACTCATTGACCGCGATGTCGCAATTCGACTGAACGTGAACGTTTCTATCATCACTCTCCTCAAACTATGATCGTTTTTATTGTTATTTTACGCATATGTAGCTATAAGGCAAATCAACATATGTAATTGACGTTTTGTCTCACAACTACAGACATCGCTAACTGAAGTTTGCACCATGAACCCAATCATGATACATTTCGAAGATATACGATAACGATACTATAAATATGAAAGTTCAAATTTTATATTTAGACGTTAATATTACGTCAACTTCGGTTAATTGGATAATGACTTTCAGTATTGCGTCTCTTTTCCACATTGTGCACTGCTGTAGTAATTGTATCCTTGACAAACAATGGTTATTTAAACAAAAATTCATTTAAGTAATTGTTACCTATGGTTACTCAATGTGATATGTACATGGGCAAGAATATAGCCTTGGTCAGTAAATTAACTTTATTCTGACTATAGCGTTACAAGCACATGGTTTCAAGTTAAAGGATGCAATTAAGGATTAGCAATGTGATACGTTGTTAGTAGACGTGAGAATTATTTAATACTATACACTCGACTAAAGAAATTTCCATTTCATAAGATCGTCTTCATCTTTCTACTATTATTCAAAAACCCGCTAAAGTTAAACAATTATTGTTAGAGTTAAAATCATGTAATGAAACTGTATAAGATCATCTCGATCTAACGATAAGATCAGTGACTCATTCAAAAAATTTCAAACGCGAAATTTCCCCAGAATAGTTCATAAAACAGTTAAAAAAACACTATTTTATGAATTGTTTACACAACAAAAAAAATCTAGATCTCAAATTTCACGATGATACGAAGCGATATTAATAATCCTCGACATTTAGTCGTTTCCATCAGGTCTGATTGTGAGATCATCGGTCAGCTACGCCTGCCTTTCGAAACATTCCGTATGACGCTTATCGATCCGAGATCAGATCGCTATCCTCCAGTGAGGTCCTAAAGGAATTCCTAAATAGACTTCCCCAGGAGGAAGACGATCCTCTCAACCATCATGATACATCAATAACAATGTTAATCCAGTTAGAATCGAAACATAGTCGGGGGTCGTTACTTCAGGGACGCGTACCACTTTAATGTTGAAAAGCGACGGTAGGAATCGCTTGACTTCGACGACCGTCTTAACAAAGACGTCGTCGAGCGGGTTCCCATCGCCGTAGCTCATCTTCCTCGTCGACTACGCCCTCACTAGTCTCTAATCGCGATCACCACTGATCACTATTCTCCCAGTTAGATACGGAAGATCGATAGAACGCGATGGAAACGATTTTCTCGGCCCACGTTTTGGACGGGTGGCCCGTGTCACGTGTCACTCACGCAGGAACCGTGTTTCAATCGTGATCTATCAGAATCGAAGAAATCTTGATCCCCTGAGCCAACCGAACACGCGATTTCACGCGTGCAGAAGTAGAACCGTTACGTTGACAAGTCTCGAGCCACGAACTGAGCTCATTCTCTTGTTACCCTCACCCATGTTTCGTCACGCGGCACGGCCAAACGCGCCATAATGCACACGACCGTTTCTACGAGACTTTTCATCCTGGCGAATGCCAGCAACTGTGTAATACCAGTGCGAACCAATGGGATTGGGCACTCAGGTACGCGACAGCTTAACGTAATTTCGCAGTTTCGCGATTGGGATTCGACGCATGCACGTGAACCGCCGGCATAAACAGCTATAGTTAACAAGTTGCATTCGGCTAGATTCGGTAGCCTTCGGCCACCTTCGATCACATTTCGTTTCGTCTGTTATTCCACAGACGCAGTGTGAGCGCAGCTTAATATAACAAAGCTTGCGCCATCTGCGAGCCTTCGACGAGTTCGACGAGTTCATCTCTAATCGCGGGATGTTTCAAATTCGAGGTACGTCCCTGCGATATACGCTCCAATTATTCATTGCATAACCGATACGGCGTTCGCTCGCCAATTGCTTTGCATTGTATTCGAGCGAAACTCGCGCGTGTTTGCAATACTTTTTCGCGATTCACGACACGTAGAATTGTGTACAGCGTGCTGCTGGTATACTCACTTCCACCTTCTTCGTTTCCTGTCGTACAAATTCTGGCTCGACCACCTCCGGTTTCCATCCATACGAGAAGTGGTTCATTTTGCACTAGCTACGCCCTGACCGACGTCTATCCGGGATTTCGAGCTCTCGTTACTCCTGAAACGCTCCCTGTTAGAGTCTCGAAGGATGTACGCGGAAATGGTAGCGATTGTCTTGCGCTGAATCGTTTT
This sequence comes from Calliopsis andreniformis, assembly GCF_051401765.1. Taxonomy (NCBI): domain Eukaryota; kingdom Metazoa; phylum Arthropoda; class Insecta; order Hymenoptera; family Andrenidae; genus Calliopsis; species Calliopsis andreniformis. The sequence goes on along the minus strand of NC_135067.1, from coordinate 18,133,160 downwards.
ACGCCATTAAGTTCGTCTTTCACTGATAAGGGGCTCTAATACTCTAATCTAACGATACGAGTTCCTCGAATTTGGGTCTCTATGAATGTTTAACGTCTGTCTGTAATTTTATCGCGGGGAATAACAACCTGTCAGCTGCGGTTCCGGTGGCCGTGTCTATTGGTTGTGCTAACACTTAATATACTAAACGGATTATTGAAAAGTGCATGTTTCCAATCAGGTTCAAGGATTTAACGTGAGCCAGACAGGAAGGAGATTTCTCGACCTTAAACTACGTCACGAGTTGAACTTATCACGTTGCACTATTCGCTACGACGTCGAACAGTCGTCACACTTCGTTGACGCGGTTGATAGGTGACTAACAAGGATACAAGAGCGTTATACCTTAATATCTGCGCGTACAGACGCTATATAGTGCGGCTTTCTATGTATATGTACATATATACATATGTTTTTATGGCAGTTTCGTAACGCCTTTAGTCACTGTTGGTACACCCAATCTTTATTGAGTATCAGAGATTCGCGTTGTCACTGGTACAGTTTGGAAGGCTTTAAATTTTGTTCGCTGTGTTCTACTGTAATATTTTCGTCTTTACAAGTATAGGAAATGTGAAATATATGTACATAAATGCAGTGTCAGTTGACAGTCTTGGTAGTAGTAATGATCATATTTGTGCTAGGAAATTTTGGAGTAAATTTTTAAACTCAATTTCAGGTACAGATAAACAAATTTTTCTAATCTGAAAGATTATTTTCATAAGCTTGAAGTTATTTCATGTTTAAACCACCGTGCGAGAACCATGTGTTAGCGTCACATCGTTAGGAAAATAAATCTGGGTAGAATGAGAAACAGGTTTCAGGCCGAAAAATCTTGGTTGACTCATCGCATGTTTTTTCTCATTGAAATCGTATGAAAAGTGTTTTGTTGGATTCTAGAAATTTTATTTATTCAATTTTGCGTAGGATTCGTTGATATTTAACAGTTTTTTATTTTTTTTTAGCAAGCAAGTTATTAAGGTTAAACGTTTTAAGCTTGAGTGGGAATTTCAGCATATTTAGCAATTCATGTACGTTATCATGTTTGCAATGAGACTTAAAGCCATTAATGGAGATCAGCGAAAGTAGGCCTTGACGATACGTCAAGGACCGTTTTCGGACATCGACCCTCAAACTTGCTCTGCTGTATCGCTGCCTTGACGTTGGCCTAGATATCTGTTATGAAATTGTAGGTAGATATACGAAATTCCAGGGTTTTAATCCCACTGCTTAAAATAATTAGAGATAATATAATCTGGAGGGTTCTTTAGATATATTATATAGGAGCTATTAATTAATATACCTAAAGAGTTTCATAATTTACTACAAATTATGACTGTTTCATACCACATATTTTTATTTCCAATTTTTCTATAATATTTCCAATTATTTTAAACGTAATCTACCACAAAAACCAATTTTAATTATTCGTTTGAATTATCCCCATCTGTTATAATAGTTACCCCACAACGATAAAATTGTTGTAACATATGATAACATCGATAGGGAGAGTCAGTATCGATCATGAGGCGCACCCCCAAGTTGCGTCAGCTGCGACACGATGTTAAGGTCACTGTGACGAGTAAAATTCTTACCCCGTGTATCCACGTTGCCCTAATTACCCAATTAACAGAATCTAATGCGTCCACGGATATGCAGCTCCCATAATCCAACAGTTTCCTCACACGCTATTATCAAACTTTTCTTACAAAATTTATCAGTGGCTTCACAGTAGATTAGAACAATAGGGTAACAGTTGCTGAATAAAATTGATGAGAAATTCTTGAAAAACTGATCTCCTGTTGTGTAAAAAATTCATACACGACACAAGGAACTCTTCGCGGTCGCGTGGCACCGTGCTCGAAGCTGGAAAGCACACGATACACTGACCAATATTTCTCAAGAGATGAATGTTTCATGCAAAAGCATCCTCCACGTACGATTGCCGAATGGCGTCGGCGTCGGCGTCTCGACTTTAACGATATAGCGTGAGGAAACATATACGGGCACGTATATGTATGCTGAATGTTATACATTCTCCTAACCATCTCCCCTTCTCTTCTATTAATGGTAGAATTTTGGAACTGGAGACAGCTCCGATACTTGGAATCTAGAGGGCAGCGGTGATAGCGCTATTTTTAAATTTTTAAAGCGAACCGCGGTTCTTGGTATGTCTTGTTTGCACGCATCTTTCCCTCGTGGGAAATAAATATTTTCAGGGTGAAATATAGTTGTATCATTTTATAAAGAATGTATTATTGGTAGAAGCTTTGAATTTTTTATTGAGACAAACTGCAGCAAAGAATTGTTATCGTATATCTAAAGCAAGGATAATGAATATTTGAAAATTTAGAAACAATTCAAGTGTTCACAAAAATATATCTGTTGTTTCACTTTTACATTCTGAAAAGCGTTTTGCAAAGTTCTTAAAAATATCAACTGAGAAGTAACGATTTAGTATATTACTTCAGTATATGTTCAGTACTGTTGGTAGCAGAAGATGGATCGAATGAATATGCATTGAAAATAATTACTCCAACTGTATTTCATCACTCCATTTTATCTACTAAATTCATGCGCGAAGACGCTCTGGGAATATCTGTCTGCCAGGGAAGACAGATGCATTGTTTCGTAATAGCGTTTGCTGTAGATTAATGTCTTGCAGTTCATTTTCAAAATGCAAGATGGATACATTTACTCGTGTTATCTTTAATAGCTTAATGCACTAGCTATTTTAGAACAGTGCTATAATTAAATTTTATTATCTTAGAAATTTTAATTCATGTGATCGTTATAAGTTCAAGCTATCAACTATTTTAAAATAGCGTTACAAACATTTAAATATGTCTAAATATCTTCAAACATCGCATATGAATTCATAGTTAATACAGAATTTATACGATACTTATTACTATGGTTTACAGCAACTAAATGATTCAACTCTCCGTAAAGCAGGAAAACCATTTTCGCAATGGGAAAGTTAATAAATATGGTTAACAGGTAACGTTAATGTCATCCGCGTGTGGCAGAGACAGTAAAACTGGGTAACAACCTTGGCAGTAGGCGTACCTAAAAATATGATTTCGTTGTACTTTATAGCATCCACGCGAGGGGTTCGTTTCACGTTAGAGCTGAGTTTGGCAGGGTTCCAAAAGGAGCTTGGAAAAATTTCCCCCCTGCTGACGTTACCCGACCATCGCTGAGCGACTCGATTTCATTCCGCTCCATGGCGAGTTCGTTTCGATGGCGGTGCATCGCCGGGTGGAATGTCCTCGAGTAAATGGGCCGTAAAAGGTCGTTAAAGGAACGTATAGAAAAAAAGAAGGGCAACGGGAAGAGAAAAGAAGATTCGTTGGTGAACCGCCAGAAGCTTTCGCGCGGATCGTTTAAGAATCGCTCAGGCTTAATGCTAATGATAATTGTTAAGAAACGGACCTGGAATACGGTGTTCGCTGGATGATGGATATCACCTGAACCAGAAAGCCCTCCTCTGAGCAACCGTGAAAGAAGATTGTAGCGACCGCGAGTGGACCATGTGTCCTCTGGGGGCTTGAACAGGGTAGGATTCCTATGAATAGATTATCTTTTTAGAAGACGTACACTCGTGAGTTTCTCTGTCGAGAGTTACTTATCGTATATTAAAATAAAATAAAAAACTGGGGGTAATAAATAGAAGAGTCTAAAAAATAATTTATTATAGTTTCTGTAATACCTAGTTGAGTGTTTATTGAAGACTCTGACAGAAGTTTCTGATCAACTTTACAGCGTGTAGTGTTTAATTTTAATCGTTCAAAATATTCGACGATGACATAATGTTGCAATGTATGTCAGACGAGAGAAGTTAACACATTCGACAGCTTACCCTCTTAAGAATTTATAGGTTTTTGGTTGGTCGGTACCGTCGGCGACAACTTTCACGTAGTAGTAAGAGTAATTCGACATCTCCCTAATAAAGATGCTTTGGTAAATATAGCCGCGAGCGTACGAGACACTACTGTTAGCCGCGAGATTCTCGAAAGGGCGGCACAAACGCACTGTTCGTCGAAAACTACACTCGAATTGTCGTCCGTACCCCTTCTTCGTTCCATCGGTCTTCGCTTGTCTGTTTTGGCGGAATGTTACCTCGCTTATGCTTGCCGCCTGCATTTTCCGACGTCTGCACGTGGAGCGTTGACATTTTTATCGATCGACAGGTTTTTCGTGAATGACAAGATGACTTCCATCGATACCTGAAACTTGTGATAAATTTCGAATTTCAAACGAATTTAATTTTGAGCTCTCTTCGATGGTGAATTATGGTAATTTTTCGACTACTTGAAAGTGATATGTGACGTGAGAAAAAATGTTCAGTGGCATGCAGCTTCGAAAGTAACAAGGAAATTTTGGCACGTGTTGGTATTACAGTTTCAATTAGCTTCTGAGGTCTTAACTGTCGCTCGTCTACTTTCAACATGCAAATTGTACTGACATGTTCAATATTTCTGTGTAACGCGTGACTAAGTTTCTCTTGGTAATTTATTTATTCAGTCGCTACATAAAATGGTAACTACATTATAGTAAGGGTACTATTTCTGTCAAAATTAAATTTTCATAGATATCAGTGTTCCTCATTAAAAAACATTAAGAACAATTCTTCTGCTATGCATGACATAGCAAAATATTATTTAACCAAAAAGACTTGCTACATCTCCGCTCAAACGAATCTATGGCTTGATAGAAACCACTAATACTATACACATTATATAACGTTCAAGTTAACTTGTTTTTGCTATTTCTGCATTATCCAATTAACGAGTAATCGAAAAACTAGCGGTTTTATGTCTCGTGAGTCTTGTAATTCATATGATCGTTTCATCAAATTGAACATCATCTCGCGATTCCTCTTTGGTATCTCCCCAAGGACACTCGAAATCATCTAGGAACGATAAATAAAAGTAGACAGTAGTTTTCCACAAACATGTCTTTATTACGTTTCACGTACAGATATATGGTGGTTGACTTTCATACGCTGCGCGTACGGTAAAGTACGTCGTCATTGTAAGAAAAATAAAAAAGGGCCTGTGCTCTTTTCGTTTCGTCGCGAGTGATTTCGTTTCTGGCCGTTTCCGCGATAGAGATTCGCGTGCAACGAGATCTCGATGTTAGAAACGGACACTTATTCCACCGTTCATCGTTCTCTCAAAGTTAACAACAAGTCAACGAGGTAGGCGAGGATACCCTAATTAATTCTCATGCATCAACATTCAGGTAGTTTCTCCACGGCAAGAACGATGACACAAAAACGAGCATCTCAGTGCAATTCGAAATTCGATCCTCATCCCTGCCGCATATAATTGCAATCGTTGTCCGTTACTATGTTATAACATATCGAGGATTATTACCCAGCCTTTTTCTAGAATTTTGTGATAGGTATAGTATAATATATGTATATATAAAGGTTCATAGGTATGTGTAGAAAGAACGCCGCCTGCATGTCATTTTTACCTTTACCTTCTCTTCGGTGTAAATTAAGTCTTCTGTATAGCGTATTGTCTCTCTCTCTCACACACTCTCTCTTTCATTCACACAGACACACATACAATCCTCTTTTTTAAATCTCTGTCTTATACGTATTTGTATTATACAACTCTGTTACGTTGCTGGAGACCTTAACGATTTTCACAGCATTATATTTCACATGTCCGATGTTCGTCCTGCATCATTTTACAGAGAACAAGAAGGATCTTGGTTTGTTACCTTTCTGCAGGAGGAACGCCGATGATAAACTTACAACCAGCTATTTTATATATATTCGTATATATCTACGTAGTTTCTTTCGATAATTTGTTTGTGTATCTGGAATATGTGATGGAATGTGTTCGAAATTCGGTGTCACAAGGTATGCTATTTATCACTATTGTTCTTACACCAGACACAAAGATAATTGTACGTATATTCTGTGACACGTATGGTAAGAGTAAGAAACTTATTTAATTCTGGTCAAATTTTTATTTAAACACGGACTCTTAAATTTTTGAATTTTCAAATGTATTCAAATTTAAAACTTTTCAAGCTTTCAAACTGTCAGATTTTCAAAATTTTAAAGTCCTAAAGTTCGCACAAACCTAGGTCAGAGCAACTTTCTTAAGTCTCATTATATATTAGACCAGTATGAAATAATTCATCTGTACGTATACCATTACGCAGTTGTAAGTGACAGCACGTGTCGAGAAAAAGGATTTAGTTGAATTTAATAATGGACGGTTATTTAACAATTCCTTATATCAGTAGCAGATGCCTCATTCGATATTCGTCAATACGGTTATCTACTCGTGGCACTGATCTCTGATTATTGTACGCGCAGTAGAACGCGTGACCATCCATTTAATAAACGCAATTAAACTCTTCCCTCTGCTATGGACGAAAGTAGTTTCTGGCGGGAGATAAAATACAAAAAAGGAGAGAAAAAATAGAGAACGAATCGACCCAGTTCTTCTGGATTCACACACGTTGTATCCTCTCATAGGAGAGTCTCCTCGGAGTACGCGCGACGCGTGCATTCTTCGTCTCGTATCCACAGAGAAGACGAGGACTCCACAAAACGCGTCGCTGACGAGACTGCAGTTGTCGTTGTGGATCGTTGCAGTGATTTACTATCGATTGCGCGCTTTCCAACAGCGGTAATCGGGGAGCTCTGTCACTCCCCTTTGTACAAATCTCAGCAGGAGCATTCCTCTTCCCTTGGTAGCTCATGGCCCAGTGGATCCTTCGTGTGAAGAACAGAGAGACGATAGTTCCATCATACATAGAACTGCGATGAAACGAATTCAGGGATAAGCATCGATAGAATTCCTTTCTTGGACAGAAATACGACATCGACTTTCGCGAGTGTTAATATAATTCGTGTTTTCGAAAAATTAGATACTTTGTGGGTTTTTTAGTACAGTGGCGAGGGAAAGTTTCCGAACATCTTTTCCTTGATTAGAGAAAGAGAAGTAGCAATCGCTACTATTTTAAATTACAATATTTTTTATTTTTCTAGCTTGTTTATCAATCCAGAAACTTTGATAACTCGCCATATAACAATACAGTTATCAAACACTTGTATTGTACTATACAAAGCAAGAGGATTTATACATAGTGAACTAGTAGTATAAATTAAAAAAGAGGAGTGAATCTACATGAAAAAATGTTCTATATTTTCGACTTTTCTTCTCTTGTACATGCACCCCTCTTCCAATTATACCACCCAGAATAACAGAAGTGGCACGTACAACTACTTGATTTACCTTTTTAAGCTCCACGCTCCCAGGTGTGACCTTCTTGAGCTCCATGCTCCCAGGTGTGCTAGAACGCTGAGGCGGTGGCGAGAACGCTATCTTTTCGTAGGGTATCGTGCCACGGCACAAAGCGCTGGGGTCTAAACTGAGAGCAGCCTTCAGGGTGTTTTTCTTTAACATTCCATTGACATTAGTAGCAGTTGTATTTAGGCCAGTGTGACTAGGAGAGCAGGTACGTGTGTTCGGTGACGAGTTCGTCGTGTCAGGCGGTGAATCCGAGGCAACGATTAATGAATCCGAATTAGTATCGGTAGTGGTCACACTCTCGTTGCCATTCCTCCTGTCCACGTCGGTTACGTCGACCGTGCTGCTTCGAAGACTCTCGATCTTCGCTGGACGGTTGTTACCATTATCCGCGACGCTTAACTTACCGCTATTTTCGATGTCCTTTGAAGTTCGATGTACTTTGTTTTCATCTCGACTTGTACTATCAGCGTTGCGTTTACTCTGCAAACAGTCGTCCACTTAGAACCAGAATTACAGTACACATATAATAAGTGCCTCAGATACTGCACTCTAATGATAGGCTATCATCTGGATTCCTTAACGCAAAATTACTGATAAACATATGATTTGATATCTCTGTTTTGTAATATCTGAGCAAGCCTAATTCGTTACTAATCACTCGTACCTCTTTATCATCGTTTTCGTTGTAACTCGTATTTCCGCTGAGAGTCTGTTCAGAGGTATCTGTATTAGAGCCATATGGATTATTTCGAAACTGTTCTGGGGGATCTGTCAATTGCATCAGACTCCTTTCGTTCGAATCTGTTCTGTTGGGGTTTCCAATTCTGGGATTTGCAGGAATAGCGGCAGCCGCTGCCTGAGCTAAACGCTGACTCGCTGATCTTGGATCGATAATCCTAGGCTGCATATACCCACATGCGTCCAACTGTGTGTTTATTTTCAGAAAATATATCGCAGTGTCAATATTGACTGGCTTGTGTTAAATTCGTCGTTATCTTGCTAGGAAATGAAATTGACGATTTACTCACCTCGGATTGTACATTGATACACTCTGCCTCTGGATCTGGTCTCATGATCGTTACCTCGCGATCACAGATCGGTAAAACATCGAAATTGGGTGTTGGATGATTTACCACATCAGGATCCTACATAGGTATTAAATGTTGAAATTAAATAGGATTAGTAAAAGGAATACAATTTTAGGACTTGTAAACAGTAAACACCTGTAAACAGTAACCGATCCTCTCGACAATGGTAGCAAAACTAGGCCTGTCTTCTGGTCGTGGCTGCCAACATCGCGTCATTATACCATAAATAGGGTCAGGGCATCCCGCTGGCTTCTCTAGACGAACACCCGACGTTACCATCGTCATGGTTTCTCTATTAGTACAGCCTGTGTAGGGTATGTATCCGAAGGACATTATCTCCCACAGTAACACGCCAAACGCCCTACAACCAAAAGTTGATTGGTCACATACTGTGATAAGTGACTGTAACGCTAACTGTCTGATAATTGTTTGACGCTTTTGAGATTGTATTCACTCGCTTCATCTATAACAACTAACATATGCAGTGACTCACGACTTAGTTCTCATGTATTTAGAACATTAATTCATTGTGAAAATTCATTGAGCTGTATTCTATTTCCCTCTAGCTATCTTACTTCTACTTATTGCAATTCTGGGCCAGTTTCGTCAGTTTTAATACACAAGTAAAATCTTTAGAACCTGAGTATGTGAATTTAATAACTCTTTGAAATAAAATCTCTGAGTAACCGTAACTTTATTTTTAATTGGCGAATATAATATGTAAATTTATAATAGAAATGGAAAACTCACCAGACGTCGGTTTTCGTTGTGAATATTCCGTCCAAGAAGCTCTCTGGCGGCATCCATTTGATAGGTAACATGGCCTTGCCCCCCTTTCTGTAGTAATCGCTTCTGTAGATATCTTTGGCCATACCGAAGTCAGCGATTTTCACTACTCGACCGGGCTCTTTACACGTGAGCAAGCAGTTCCTTGCCGCGATATCACGGTGGATGAAACGTGCCTCCTCCATGTATTTGCAACCGTTTGCAACGTCGTAGGCGCACATTATGAGATCCAGCATCATCAACAAGGTGGGTCGGTCCTGCCAAAACAGGAATATAGGCATGCACCCCAATGACGTCGACCGCCAAAAATATAAAGTTGCCCCTGTTTAAATTATAATCCAGAACAACACATAGTTAAACAAACGTAAGGGAACTGAAAACGAAATTAAGTACAATAAGCAGCGGCTACAGCAATTCATAGACGAAAATATAGAAATCCTATATAAAATGAGGATTGAAAACTGCACAATCACTTATAGTAAAAATATCAACAGGCTGTAAAAGAAATAAACACAATATGCGGTTTTAAGCTGAGCATTTTATACCGCGCGTGGTCTCTCCTCGCGAAGGAAATTCTTCAAGTTGCCGCCAGCGAGTAGCTCTAGAACTATGTACTTTGGATTCTTGTCGAATGAGACCCCAATGAAATGCACTATGTTCGGGTGATTGAATTTGCTCATTATTAGTGCTTCCATCATGAAATCGGCCTCGGTTTGGGGCCTAGACGAGGATGGGATCGTTTTCACGGCAACAGGGAGCTCCTCGTTACGCCTGTATTTGCATACACCTTGAAATACTTCACCGAAGGCCCCTTGGCCGAGTGGTCTATGACAAAAATCGATCATGTAGAAAATCGGTCGCTTAACGTCACTGGGAAATGTCCATTTAGTTACATCCATGATAATATGATTCGATCTATATCATTAGCGGAATGTTTACTCACTTTACCAAAGTGATATATTCACGGGGTATCTGTGGCAAATCTTTAAAGCTATAGAGATTCCCAGCGAACTCATAGTTCGGATTGAATTCTGTCATCATAGTGTCGGAAACGGCGCGTAGCGACGTTAATTCGGTTCCATTACCAAACATTACTTGTCGCCGACGTAAAAGCGCCATTCGACTTTGATAACGATTATCTATTCACAAAAGCGATTCGTATTTGAAGTGAGTTGAGGCATTGCATATCATTATTCGGTTTATAATGTTCATTTATTACAAATATATATTCTATCGTACTTAATGGAAAAGTTAGAAAAATATCACATCTTCGATGTTACGAAAAATTACATATCTCACGATATTATTTAACAGTTTCTTACAAAGTAGTAGGCAGAGGGCGACGAAGGCGAAGAGTAGGCCGATGCTCACTGTTACCAGTAGTATCAAGAACGTCTGATGGCTGGCCTTTAAATCGTCAGCCACTAGGGATTGAGAAAAGAAAAGAGATAATATAATTCCACTGAAGCTTATTCAAAGCGAATGGCTCAATTGATTCGCTACTTACTGACACAAGATTTCGAGTCGTTGCTCAGTAGCCAGCCTGGCGGGCAGAGACACTTTGTCTCACTGAGATACCGATCAAGAGCGACACAACGGAAGTCACAGCCACAACCACTGATAGCAGGGATAATGTAAACCTCGCCAGGCCCGTGGTTTATCGCTGGCTGGATGTTAATGTATGTAAGCTCCTGACTGGCGTACGAATAACCACCCTCACCATTCCCTGATTCCTTCTGACCAGTATCACCACCTAAATCAATATATCTTCATTAAAGTATACTATGATCGAACCAGAGGCCTTCGTCTTTATTTGGACATCATATAGAAGTTGAACTCTTTAGTCCATTAAAAGCAACGCATCGTTTCGTCTCCACACGTTGAAACTGGGACAATTCAGTTTTCAAACGCAATGGTAATTAAACGGAACACGTGATCCTGTGTTTCCAAGATGCAAATGAGCTGTAAATTTCGCGGGCGCACGTGAAGTCGCATTGATATCGATTCCTCACCTATGTAACCGCCACCACCACCGCCTGAAAGACAGCCACCACCTCCACCACCGAATCCTCCGTTACCGTGGCTCTGATTTCCGGGACCGCAACCAATCCCTCCTATGCCGCCTCGAGTGAGGGGCATGCCAGCGGAAGTTCGTTGGCCCAAATCGCTGCTCGATGACCCATTCCACCCGCCGCCAGGGCCACCTGTGCCAGCGAGATTTGCGTAATTAACACAGTTTCGAAGCAGTTATAACTAAGCGTGGATTGATGCACATTACTGCACTGACGAGCACGTGAATCGGCTGAATAAAATTGAAACGTCGAGCTTGAAAGCTGTTCTCGTGTCTGCATCGAGGACGCAAATTAGGGATAAATTGCAGTTTCGGAATTGGAAACGGTACACATGAATTCCTTCTCGTCTCTCAAACGTTATTGAAGAAGGATTATTAAAGACTCGAAATTGGCCTAAAGCTGGTTGTGTAAGTAAATATCACTGACCTGCTTTCGTGGAGAAAATTGCGTAGGAAATTGGTGGCTTCGCGAAAGGAGCGACTCCTCGTCCGTGCTGGACACCGTTACCGATAAACTGTCCCATTCCTAGGCCACCACCGCCTGCTGCGATCAGTATGGGTTGTTGCTCTCCATTATTTTTTAACTAGAATATAATAGAGTGATTAATAATCTGAGGACAATTATTATTATAAGAGAACTAAGAGTCTTCACTCACCCTGAAGATGTAAGTTGCCCCACCACCACCTCCACCTCCATCTTTTATCTGAATTTTCATCACCTCGCGTACTATGGAAAGAGTCCCTGTTGGATATAGCCCAAAGGATTGGTCAGCAGTTTGACAACTGTGTATTTTCAATCCTAAGTTCTGCAAGTTACATGCACCATTCGTAATTGGAAAATTTTGAAAAAGATTTTTGGAAATCTAGCACCTTTGGGTGATTAATATTTCTTACTTTAGGACACGCATCTGTTCCTGGTTGTCCCACCATGAAGTACAGTTGTTCGCCCTTTTCCAGTTCGATCACTCCACGAACAAGGGCCCCTAGTGTGCTGCCCATAGCGCTAGAGCCTTTTCCTCCGCGAGCACCAACTCCAATTAAACTAAAAGTGGTCAGATGGATCATAGTAAATTTGTTAATGAGGTAAAATTATAAGATAAGAAAACCTCACGTATAATATCCACCACGGGGAACTGTCCACTGTTGGACTCCGTTCAAATTGGGGGAGGAGTCCTCTACAACTAATTTTGTATCTGTTCCATTGTACTCTTCGGCGCATTGTTCGGGGGTGGGACCCATTCTGCCAGTGGCTCCGCAAGTTGTAACTCGTATGACTAGAAACGAATGAATTTAAAAAATGAATGTGTTTAAAAAATTGAACATAGTTTTTAAACAATGAAATTAATTTAAAAAATACTAGTTACATGGTTCATTACGCTTACCAGTTTCATTAACAAAATCTCCGTGCTGATCTGGAACTCTTTCCGAGTCTATGACAGGGTTATAATAATTAAAATCTCCCACAACATCTGGAGGGACACCTAGGAAAAAATGACAAATGTTTAGAATACATATAAAGCTATATTATTATTAAAAAATCCAAAAATTTACCAATTCCAAAACACTCTGGACTCAAAGAAAAATCATCGATCGCTACATCGCCCTTTGACGAGAAGCTCCTACTCGCCTCGAATTGCAGGAAATACCTGGGTACATGATATGTACACTAGATATAAGAAATTATACTTACTTTGCTATCAAAATATTTTCCTACTAAATACCTATATCTGATATCAGGCAAGGGGATAGCCTGATTATACCAAATATCGCTCATATCGCCATAAGACCACCACAGTGCCTTGGAATGGTTTTGATGTGGGTTCACTTGGACCAAATATAATCCAAGGGAACCACTGTGCGCACCATACTGATGAAAGAAGAAACGTACCTGTGAAAAGAATAATAGAAACATATTAATCTGTGCTACGATATCAGCTACTTTGTCAAACAAGAAACGACTTACTTGACAAGATTTATAATAAGGACTTTCTGGATCGCTGCTGTAAGGTGGCGTTGGATTGTATAATGGACTCTCGATAGTACCACGACTGCCGTAGTCCACTCGTTTAGACATATTCACGTACGCATAGGTCCCTGTTACCAAATGAAAATAATTATAGTATAGTTTCTAGAGGGAAAGAATAAAAAATGTTTAATCTATTATCATGCATAGAAGAATCTGCTTGTTTTCTTTATAAGTATGTGTACATACCTGAGGCATTGCGGTACGTGTGATCATAGCTAGGCCCAGTTTTGTCAGACGGCGTCGGACCCCGATGGAGAGTCCAATTTAGGGGTCTACCAGGTACGTTTCTCCAACCGCACCATCCACTCTCGAAATTACACCTGGCGTTCTCCGGTATTTTGTCTGAAACGTTCTTCAATTATAGTCTGTCGTAAATTCGACGAACTGGACACGAAAAGGGGAAGTAGTAATTTGACAATTACGGCAGTCGGCTTCCTCGTCCTCGCCGTCGGCGCAGTCTTTGGTCAGGTCGCAGACACGCGTTTTGTTTAAGCACGAGCCATTGTTGCAACGGAACATATTCTCTGTGCAAGCTGTTCCTACAGGTGTCAATTCTGCAAACAAGACAAGTTGTTCTCTTCAAGTAGATACTGACATCTGTGCGTGATATTTCGATTTTATAGCACCAGTGTTTATTTAATATGGTAATAAGAGCTAGGTGAAAGGATTAAGGTACCTGGAAAACACTCAATCAGACGAATGTTATCAATTGCCACACTAGAGTTTGGATATGGCACCACCATTTCGAAGAGCAGTCGATGCGGTTGGGTAATTGGTCCTAGCTTAAATCGCATTATCTCCCATCTGCAAACACGTTAGAGGATCTCTCGAATATTCTGTATTTAGTAGTAGTGGATCAAGTAATAACGTACGTTTCATTATTATTTCCTTGTCTAGTCACTGCAATCGATTTCGTTTCATTTGTGATTATAATTAAGCGGATAAATCCTTCATTCATCTGCACTTGGTATAAGGATAATTCCAATTCACAATGGGATCCTGTTCGAGGGATCGCGGAAGACCAAATTTCCACACTCCCACTGCCAGTGTACCACAAAAAGTGCCCTAGGAAAAAGTAATATTCACTTCTCAGAAATAAACATTATAACCTGCGCAAAAAACTCTTTTCACAGTTAACAATTTCCTCATACACTGGCAGCCCAAATCAGTCTCCCCAACACACAAAAGGTAGAATACAGATAGAATTACATACAGAATATAAATAGAACTACAAGCTCATAAGGAACTACTTAATCGAATTCTCAATTACACTTTACCTTTCTCCGACTGACTAGCATCCACAGTAGGCCCTCGTCTTCCTCTTATCGGTGCAGTCACCCTCTTGAACCCGTGCAATTGGTTCCACGACCAGTCGCAGCTTTTCTCGAAGTCGCAGTGGCCAGGCTGCGGTGGCCTGCTAAGAGCGATTTGCAGCTCCTTGGTGCCGCGTGGCATTCTGTCCCTCGAAGCACCGTAGGTGCCGGTGATATAACAAAGACTGAGAAATATCCTCAGCAATGCGTTACTAGTGAGGCGAAATTTTCGCCGCCAATCGTGCACAGTGTGACTCGCCTGTCTCTGATCCGCGGTCACCAACCCAGACCGTGTAACACTGATCATTACTCCGTAGTTTCCTCGTATGGCCGCTCGATATATTCTGTAAAAGAGCACACGCAACTTCACACGCACACGTTCTTCTCACCCTTCGTCCTAGTCACGGTGGCCGTAGCTTTGGCGCCGATCGTTCTCGGAACGAATCGCGTGATCATGTCGCCCTCGAACGACGGTTTTCATCGCCTAGAAATTAGCTCGTGACCAGACCGAGAACTCGGTGCAAGTCCGAAGCCCTCGAACTTAGCGAACTACTCCCTCAAGGATCTCTCGCTAGGATCTCGGCGGTTACGTTCATAATTGCAATTAGCTTTTGCGGTTTCGGGTTCGGGGAAACCTTACCGATACTTTTATGAACGAGAAATTGAAATTTCTTTTTCTTTCCTGGAAATTTCTCTCAAATAACGATTTTTTATGCGAATTTTGAGTAAAATTCATTGAAAATTCTCTTCTTTCTCGAAAATTTCTGGGAGATAGAAATTCTTCTGTATATTTCGTAGGTGTTGCAGAGAAAATAATATTTCATGATATTTCAGCTCTGAAAATGAAGTCTTTGGTACAAATAATTTTTGAAACTTGGGTATAAGATACTCTCGATAACATAAAGTTATTTTTGTATCAAGATTATAATGAGAAGATGAATATTCTGATAGGAAGCGAGGGATCCTGAAACTTCTAATGGGAGGCCAGAGTATGCAAATATTTATGAAGCGTGAATTCGATTTATTTCAGGGTACCGTTTTTCATCATAATGCACTCAAATAAAATTTATATCGGGATAATAATGAAAGATCATATTGGATGCATTAAAGTACTGCGTATACGTGTAAGATATAAAAGGAATTATCATTGGTATACCCTTAGGAAACTTCTGCAGGACGCAAAGACCGCTGGTAAAAGTGAGAGAGTGAACTAGACGATGAAATGAAGCGGTGATTGGCGGAAATGGAATAACTGATTCGCCAATATTTCATAATTTCCGGTATACCAGTAATAACGAAGATGATGTCTCCTAATGGTACTATCAATAGCGAAATGAATCCAACCTTCATTTTCCTTTTAATATCTTTACACATGGTTATTTTTTTGAATTTTTTTTCGATTACTAATAATTGTTTTTACCGCGCATTTAACAACAATTTTAGAAATATGGAAAATATTTGCACCTTCAATCGCGTTACTAATAAAGTGACCTCTGATTTCATCAATATTCGGGCTTTTCAGAATAAAAATATAATCTAAAAGTATTTAATACGAGGCAATTTATTATGTATTGTGGCCACAGAAAACATGAGTTATTAAATGATTTCAATTCATCGTGAAAATCCTTTCCTCGTTAAGGGAAAAATATCGCAGTTGCAATATCTATTGTCAGGGTGCAAACATCGATCGGAATTCTCGGAATACTCGCAGTTTTTAGCCAATCGCAACAATTCAGCGGTACGAATCACTGGAAACGCATCCACTAATTCTCTTCTCTTCTTTTTTATGAACCTTTCGCCACAGTTGTTCGACCATAGCTAACCGCAATGGCCCGGAAATTATACAAACCTTTTAATCACGATATCTGAAAGCTACTTTTTTAAAATATTTATAACGCAGCAATGCTCGCGTGTAACAAATTTGGTTTAAAAAAAATACATGTTTAATTCCAACAGTGTTCGCAGCGACGATAACCCTTATTCTTGAATTGATTTAAGAGATATATTAATCTTAATAAAGTATGTATATCTTTTAAGTAGAAAAACTTGTCCCTTTCAGTGAATAATGATATAATATCTGAAGAGCTTCATTTAAAGTAAGCTGTCACGCATTTTACTAAAAAAATTACTTAAGCTTAACAAGGCATTAATTTATTAGTAAAATGTACTCCGTTTTGTGCCTTGCTGAATAACCAAAAGTGGAATTTCAATTTGTGAAAAATTCCGTGCAACAAACATCGGATTTCGCATTGGAGGGAAAGATCTATTGACAAATTTAAAAATCACTGATGGAAAAGGCGAGATAGAATAGACTTGGGTAGTAGAATGGATGACTTGAAGCTATATATAACGAAGGATACGGTGAACAAATTATTCAGGGTATTTCTTATCGATCCTATAGTCACTCTCAGTCCGACGACTTAATAGCACACGATGTTCTGCGATAGGGCACAGTATGTAACGTCCTATCAATAATGAATAGCACGCTGCGTGATTTGATAGCGTAATCAAATAAGAATTTGCGTATTGCTTGCCCCCTGTTTAGATTAACGATAATGTTCAATAAAATTTGGAGTTTTACTTAACGCTAAAATTATTAGAGCTATTAAATCATTCATTTCTTTGATTAGATCGCTATTACTTATATTTATATATTTGTTTCTTCTGTTTTTAAAGGCACAACAAAATTAATTTTTTTATGATAATGGAATGGAATTTCCACGTTTTTCATTTGATAGACAGATGAGCAGACAGTGATTATAATAATATAGAGAAATATTTTAATCCTATTTTAACCGAATGGCACAAGAAATCATATTTTTTCGAGAAATGATCCCACATGTCATTGCTACGTTTAATTAAGTGTCACGGTCCATGTACTTTATCAGTCATCCAATTGTAGATGTTGTTTTTATGAATAAGTGTCAGCTCGTGAATCCCAGAGGAATGAGAATTAAAATACTTCAAATGTTGAATCATAATTTCAAAATAATGTCACTCTGCATGACAGCAACATCTCTGTTCAGTTACCAATTAATCTACCAATTAATTAAATTAAAAAGTTAAATAAAATATTGCTTAAATAATCATAATCGTCGTTTTCAGAGCCAAAAGTCTGATAAAGTGCAGAGTTTTCAGAAAGTCCTCTACCAATCAATATCGTCGCCCCTGATTTCGCATCAACGCACTAAAATTGACTTTTATGGCGACAAGCAGCCGCGATACGCATCAAATTTGCGGTGACTGTGGTATCATTCGCACGTCCGCCGTTCTAATTGCAAAAGGCCGACATGTCTTTCTCTCTCACCTTCGATCGAAAACGGTGTTGTACAATATGCCAGCATAGTTCCCCGCAATTCATCCGTTCCGTTGCATTAGCACCACTCGAACAGCTTTGATCGCCCGCCTCGTTTCAGCCCCTCATCGTCGCGCCGAAATGATTTCGGTCTATCCCAATCGTTGCCAATTGATCGGTCGTGTCCCTGTTTACCTGCCACCAAATAGAAATGCTTAATCAGCAACAAACCCTGACTGGTGTCAGAAGCTCGAGAACGACGAAACGTAACTAGCTGCATTGCGTTAGAGGATCTCGCACTCTCAACTGGATAATCTCTTGTCCGTCGTTAACAGCAATCGAGGAAGTCTTGTTTTCTCTCTATCCTGTTGTCCGTCCTCCCTTCTCTCGATTCCTCCTCTAGTTCCCTACAGCCCTCGCAACATTATTCTCTATCCACCTCCGCGTTCTCTGTGTCCCTTCTCCTCTCCATCGTCCTATCTCCCTCTTTTCCGGAATATTCAAGTGATTGCTTGACAAGTGCGAATAAAGTGCTCCCCCGACTTTGTTCGGAACGATTTGGATGATACTCTCATCTTGTATCCCCTCCTTCTCCATTTTTTTTTCACTTCCACGATTGGAACCCGCGGTTTTGTTCGATTCTTTGTTTACGTTTCGAGTAGTGTTAATGTATCGATGTTACGCGAGGGATAGATTCGCCGAACATCCTCCGTTCATGTAGAATACAGAGCCCCAGGCAGGGAAGGTTAAAAAGATTTAAAGGTTACGCTTCGAGTTCGCGCACTTGTACCCGCGTGACCTCTGGCTTGACGACTCTGAGCGACGACTGATGAGAATTCTTCCTCTCAGTCTTTCCTGTTGTCTCTCGATGTCGCTCGAACACTAGGAATGCTAAGTACCTACTACTCCACAGACAGCTGTGCTTTGCCAATTAAACCGATCGATCGACCGCAATCGAGTTTGCTACCTTTTGGTATCGACTGTGTACGTATTCACGAGCAGGCGGTGACTGTGTGTGTAACTTTGCTCCTGTTCGAGGAATTTCATCGTTATTGGAAGAGATGAAATGAAAGCGAGGCAGGTGCTCGATAGCGAGTATGCAAATGATTTGAACTATGTTTTTTTTATTATCATCGCTGTTAAATATTGAAATCTTATTTTCTTAGAGCAATATTGGAGATATAGTTATTGTATATGTTACATAAATTTCGAGTGTTAAGATTATTTATAGTATTTTTTCTTCTAAAAAAAAAACGAAAGATCTTTGAAATGAAAAAATTAATTTTGATCAGTTTTCCGCTATTTTTGATGAGTTTATAGACTATGGCACGCGAAGAGAGACGCAAGATTAACTGAGAGGTTAAAGCGTTATTATTCATGAGCAGACAGTTTCTTTGCAAGATCACGTACGAAGTACTGTATAGGCACTCACATGACAATCTTCGATGTCAATCATGTAGAAATTCCTTCTTTTTCACAGCTTGTCGAAGTGTCACGTTGTCATTGCATTGTGACCGATGTCTTTCAAGAAACATTTGGGTAAACTAAGCCTCGCGTAGCTCACTTCTTAACGATTCATTTGCACGGTGTAACTGTTACGAGTCAATTTTCTGCATTTCGCGTTTCGAAAACGACATAACCGAGACCAACCATTGTTCCGTTTTCGAATTAGGTCAAACCATGGTGTGGTACAACCACAAGCCAAAATCTGATAAACCACCTCACAAACAGCACCTGCTATCGCTTTCAATCAAGATAATTCCAACGTGTATGCAATAAAACGCCTTTCTCCCACAGTATCCCGACTCTCTCGCACAAATTACGTTCAAGAAATGTCAAGCGGGGAATGTTAACCATGGAACGTTGAAAAGCTCCAGTACTCGCAGCCCAGTTCACGCAACGAACGGTTCTCGAAATAAAACCTCTAAATTCCATTCTTATCCTCGATCCTAGCAAACGATTCGATAATATTATACGCGATTAGCGAGCATTCCTGTCGCATAGTCACACTCTCTCCGCCACTAAAAATAGCAATAGCTACGCGATAAACAATACTCACATCGATCAAGAACGCCAATTAGCCGCTGCGTATACTTAGGAATCCCGGCGAGTTCACAACAAAACAGAATATCACACGTATAATAACCACATAACAAGTCCCGATCACATACTTTCTCCTCGGCAACCTCTCGCATCTGTCACCAGCAGCGGCGAGCCACCCTTCTCGCTCGCTCACGGTACGCAGCCACCGAAAACACCATCAGTTCGTAGGGCAGGGATCGCTGATCGTTAATGCCACAATGATCCCGAGGATCGGAGGATGCACACGCGGAAGGGCACGCATGGGCCACGCGAATTGATTCTGCCGTGATGTGGAGATCTCGAACCCAGCACGTCTCGTATCTCGTCTCGCGAGGACAATCGATAAGTCGGCTATCTCTCTCGCTCCCTCTTACTGCTCCCTCTCGTTCGTCCCTCTGCTCGGTGTTCCTGGACCCCGACGAGCACGTCGGGAGCGGTGTCTGGCGGAAAGGTCCCGGTGCTCGAATCGAGCCGATGTTCCAGCAGCGGAAAGCAACAGTAGCGCGGTTCGCAGCCAGCGCGTCTCTTTGCGCGTACACGCGTGGACCGAGCTTGGCGGGTGGTTCAGCAACCACCGATCGATGATACGTTCATCAGGATTCACCTTGGGCGCATATTCGAGCCTCGCCGAGACTCTGCTCCGCTCAGCTTCGCTCGGCGAGATCTGCCGCGGCGCCGAACGTCCCGACTCGCTTCTCGTCGCGGTGCCGCGGGTATATTTGGAGAGCTACCAAAAAAAGCTCGTTCCCTGTAGGTTCTCTGGTTTGAGGTTGTCTGAGGGAAAGAGAGGGAGGGAGAGGAGGGATAAAAATGACAGAGGGATGAAATTCGAGCGAGGAAGAGAGAATGAAATGATGTGTGGTTTTGCGGGTGAAGAAGAGACGAATGGGGAGATCAAGAGGGTTGATTGTGTGGGAGAAAGGAAAGATCGAGAAGAGAACGAAGATCGAAGGGTGTAGGTTGACGAGGACGAAGGGTGGCCGAGAGGAAGCTGGAGCTACGTAGAAGGCGGGGAGCGGAAAAACGAAATATAAAGGGATACGAGGGAGCATGCTCTTATTGACGAAGGGCAGGGACCCGCCCCTGTTCGCAGTCAGACTCACGTCTGCGCTTCTTTTCTGGCAAAATGCACCGCGCGTTCCGTGACATCGGTCCCTGGGATTTGCTGCTGGATCGAAGGGCTCAATCGAATCGCTTAGTATCGCTGCGCACTGAAAACTGCTTCTCGAATATTTTTTTTGTTTTTCATTTTAGAATGTTCATCAAGGAACCGTTAAACTCGTTTTCTATAAACGTTTTCTATAAACGAGTTTATATTGAATATCGTACCGTGCTTATGAAGAGAAATAATAGTCTTAACGCGTTATAAAATTAATCTTAAATTATTAATCTGTTTTTATTCAATCACTCTTAAAATTTCTTAGAATTATTTTCTCAATATCATCTGCTCTCATGTTTAATTATGCATGTAGATGTATCAGTTTTATAATCGTCTTTCTTATTCTCTATAAACTCGATGTCTATATTACCCTAACAGTAATCTACAGGAAAAGAATTTTTTTAAATCTTTTCCTCGTACCTGGTCAATTCGTGCCCAGTTTGCATAATCCTCGTATCTTCTGCAAGCTAAAAGTCTCGCACGCTGCGATAATTACGCGAATATTCGTGACGTACAACTCATTATCGCACTGCACGGATAACCACATGCCGCGTACGGTTGTTTCATGTCGATATCCCAGTAATTTCCGTTATACTATCGCGAGTAACATATGTAAACATGGTTGGTTAAAGGATATTGCCACTTCGAATAGTTTTACGCTTCTAGGCTCGCGCATACCAGCGGTGAAGTTTCAAAAATCAAAATTGCGCTGTGTGCAATGTGTTTTGCATTCCTCGAAAATATGTGACAGCACTTATAAGCCTACTATCTTTACGTGGACAAGGAAACAGTTATCAGTAATTCTTTACACGTGAATTTTCCGCTCTAAGAGGAAAAGTGCTTATTTGTTCTAATCTACAGCTTATCTTACGTTTGTAGTTTGTAATGTAATTTAAGTAAATTTGTTTTTGAAGGCCTCAGTATTTCCTACTTATAACAGCTCGCTATAGTTCCAAATTATTTGAATGTAGAGAATTTTATTTGTGATCAGTACTACCATCACACACTTTAGATAAAACGAAAATGAGGTTCTCTGAAATGTATTCCACATTAGAAACTCAGCAGTGAGCAGTGAGCCTAATTGCTAATATCACTTTATAGGTTGAGAAGTACTGGATGTTAATAATATTGATACAACTGTTTTAGTACTGACTGTGTTTTAATAATTACACCTACCATACTCGTGTGATGAATACACTGCGATAAAGAATTTATCATTCGCTGAACCAATTTTCCTCTGTCAACGAGAAAATAATATTCCATATTTTCAGTGACACGCATATTAAAACATTATGTAGGTTCTAAAGTATTTTTCATAAAGAGAATACCTACAACAAAACGCAACTTCCATCACATTCACAGTCCATATGATATTACGAATTTCAAACTCTGATTTGCAGCTTACAAAACATAGGCACGAAACACAGCGTGCTTTGACTTTGCAATAATTTATTTATTACAAACAGAGGGGAATAACAAGAACAAGAATGAAATTACTCCACACGGTATAGCGTGCAATATGCAATATGAAATTTAACCTTCGCGAGACATGCACTGTTTTCAAATATGTGCTGATTATTGCCTCATGATTCGTTTCCCTGTCCTTATCTTACTGTTGCATATTTGTATCTTGCGAACGCGAAAACATCCCGAGCGCAACGTGCTGACGTGTTCATACTACACATAAAAGTCTGACCGCTGAAACGGCCAGCTCAATTTTTACCGACACGGTTCACAGAGGATAAATCTCGAGAAGGCTTTGCTTCCCTCCATTAAAACGTTTGATTAAAACTTGATGGCGCGCAAAGCGCACGAACGAAGAAAAATAGAAGTCCGTATCTGGCTTTTGGTTCTTCTTTTTTTTTTCCTCCGTATGCCAACAAATAACCGTTGGAAATATCAAATTAAAAATACGTTCATTTGAACATTTAGACCTTTTCCAGGATGAACAATAAATCCCGTAATATCCGTGCAGTGTGTGGCGCATCCACGCTGGGCAATTTATCGGATAATAAAGTAAGAGATCCCATTGTTCGTGATAGAAAAGTCACAATAAAACTTCCGTTTCCACTGTGTTCTACTTCAGCTGCGCGTTACCACGTGAGAAATCGCGTATCGCATTGTTTCGGAGCAAATTGTCGTGAAAATCCGTATGGAAGAATTAAAAGGGGTAAAACGACTTACGAGAACTCTCCAAGTGTAGCGCTATTTTTTTTAATCAGTTTCTACCAGTTTGAAGTACTCGTCACATAGAATATGCTATATTCATTTTTAAGGGCGTATAATTTACGAAATGGCAACAATTAAGTACACTAGTTCAAAGCATCTCACTTTTTAGAAACATTTACAAATTTTGAATTTTCATAATTTCAAATTTCGAATTTCGAATTTCAAATTTCAAATTTTGAATTTCAAATTTTAAATTTCAAATTTTAAATTACAAATTTTTTAATTAAAATTGTTCAAATCTTACAAGAAGTTAAAGTTTACGGAATAGCTTTCATGACTTATGCATATCTTTCAAATTACTGACCATATGTCCTCAGAATGGAATAATGCCGTATTTAGCTTTACGAGTGTTTGCATAAATTAGAAAAGATTCGCTAAACAGTGAGCATTGAACTTTGAGAGTTTCTCTCCGTTATCATCTTTCCATTCGAACCTCTTCGAAATTCATTGAAATCTGGTCGACAGCAATTCCTCAGAGATCATTACAAAATGGTGAAGCATCACCTTGACGACGATTTTTCGGACAAAGTTTCAAAAGCTCTCAGCGTGGAAGAACTGCAGATCTTAGCCGAGGAGGAATTTATTCATTTTTACGATTCGTACCCTACCTGTGCCGTTTTCGCGCCTGGATCTCTGGCCCTGGCAGGCAAAAGCACGGATGGCATCGAAAGTAAATCATTGTCTATGGTACGTGTAAATTTCTGAATATATTTCGCGAATCCTCTTCCCGGGCTCCATGATCGCTGAGCCAGCATTTTCTACAGTTGTGGCATACGAAAAGGCACTAAAGCCACGTAACCACGTGCACATTCGTCTTCGTTTATCTTCTCTTGAAATAAAACAGGCCGTTCAACTTGTCACGTTGATAGTTGGCAAGCGTATTCACGGAAGCAAATGGTGTCACGTTAAAACACTGTCCGAGGAAATTGACGGAGAGAAAACGGTCAGGTTTTATCTGAACCAGGAAAACCTCGATGTTTCCACGGAGAAGACGACGTGGGTACGATACTTAAAAGCGACGATGCAAACTTTCAAGGCCAAGCGAGGTATTCGTTCTGTAATTTGTGTAATTCAGGTAACTTGCGAGAGTTTTACAAGTGTAAGTTCATCCGGTACTAATAGTCAAAGTTGCTTCGTTTGCCTCAACTTCTTCGAGGATTTGAAAATTTAGGGATTTTCGAATTTTTCAAAATATTTAAATATTTAAAAATCAAATATATGTAAAATAGTGTGTTTAAAATTTTGAATTTATTCAAAATTAAATATTTGAAAATTTGAAAAGTTTCAGTCCAAATTGTCAAATCTTTCAAGGAGAGGGGACACAAGAAACAATTTTTATTGTTAAGTCAACTCACGTACTGATACCCTAATTAGGTATTACGAAACATGGGAGTGACAGCGTATAACAAGTAAAATAAGCTTATACCGAAGGAATATTCTATTCTTGTTCTCATTTCAGGAACTGTCTATAGGCAGCATACGATATCTCGAATCTACAGTTATACATATATTACTATTTTTTACGTAGGCAATGGTTGTAGGAATAGCTCGATTTTTACCAAGGTTACAGAGTGAATGTTACGTTCCACTACGCGTCTAATGTCACGATAATTTAACCAGGTTTTTGTCACATTTCTGGAAAAGCGCCAGGCCCATCTTGTCTATTGCGTTTCACTTGTCTTCAAAATCGTCATTCATCAGTATTCACCTTCGCTACACTTACATACATATAAATATTCCTCAATTTTAGCTTCGTAAATATTCTTAAAATACATTACCTTACCAACAATATACGCTAACACCAACTAATAAGACCATTAGACTATCAGTCACGCTAAAAATATGACAGTTTCGTGCCAAAAAGGTGGCAACATCACCAAGAAAACATCCGTATGCAAAATATCTTATACGATTGTTGCACAAATATTGTGTTAATTCCTCTTCTTTTACGCACGATCTTTGATAACCGGTTAGCAATGCGACTAAAATCGTGCGTTAAAACTCAATACATAGCGTGTTGAGGAAAACGATATAGCAAACGTGTTGTTTTCGCCGTGACATAGGACTATTTAACACGTTCACAGTTTTATGACCCACATGCGGGCTAGACCAGTTTGAACGGCAACTCTAGCTGGAATTCTTGCTGAATTTCTGATTACAAAATATGTACAATTTCTTTACTCTCTTTTATTTCATACTTCCATTCATTCTATGGAATTTGTACCGACTTCTTGAATGCAAAGTGCATCAGTACCCTTTCGGTGGACTTTGAACGTGTCAAGTCGTCTGGCTTCCTTTCTATAATGGCGGACAAAAGAGAGTTTAAAATTGACCTGTGTAGGTAGAAATGTTACTAACTTTTATACCAAATGTTCCATTTTATATTGGCTAGGACACCTCACCACTCCGTAAAACGTAAAAAAACCGCGTGTGTGATTTCTTTTCCTAAAATCAAGCTGTCCTTTCGTTTCCTTTTGTCCACCATTGTAAGTCGCTCTAGGTGAAATGAACGCGCGATCAATATTGTCAACAGCGTCCCTTCCTGGATTCGAAATCGTAATCATCTCCACCGTGCCTGTGAAACGCGGTCTCGGGAGCAGCTCCGCCCTGGTCGTTGCATTGTACACGTTCCTCGAGGCGATTACGAACTTGTACATGGGGAACGTTCTAGAGAAAACGCTGGCGTGTCACTTGGCAGAGAAACTAGCAGCGGGATTTCGCGGCGTCCATCTGGTCGATACTCTGGCGTCCGTTGTTGGGAAGAAAGACACTATAATCGGCTTCGACGTTCCGTACCTAAGCATCGACCAATGTGACTGGGATCCAATGAAAGTCGAGATGATCCTCATCGAATACGCGAACGTTAATGGCGAGAAGCCGACGGAATTTCCGCGTGACGTAACGCGTTACAAAGAAGTCATGACCGTTATGAACACGATGGCCCGATGGCGCACGAACCCGACCGGTACAACGATGTTGAAACTTCTATTCTCCGAACGTACGATTAGCATGGCCGAGAATATCGTAAATGAGGATAACATGCTGTCGAAAATGCTGAATCTGATTAAAATGGAAGAGTGGGAAAAGTTGGGTAGGACACTGAACAGTGCAGAAATATTCGTACAACTTTGATCTGTTATTTCTTTTTCTGTATTTTGTTTAGTATTAATATCTGTATAATTGATATAAGCAAGTATTTTACATAGCTTGTTAAAATATTACATGAACGTAAACACCATATATTATTTAGGCTGTCCTTTTTTTTCTTTATATATATATAATAGCTTGCATCTCTCGGTTTTAGACGTCTTCAAAGGTATCTCTTCAGATATCACGAGTTTCCCTGAATACAACGAACGCCACTTGTTTATTGTACATTTTTCCGCGTTAATATTAGATGCGCATTACAGGAGAGTTACTATGGGAAAACTATCATTCCGCGCGGAAATACTTGAACTCTTTATCGGACGATTGTGAACGTATCATGAATCTGTTGAAAACTACCAAGGGCGTATTGGGGGCCAATGTTATCGGATGCGGTGCATCGATAATTGCGTTGGTAATTTATCTCTTAGAAATTATAACAGAACATTTCTATTTTAAAGGAAATTAGTAATGAAAATTTCATTTATTTTTTTTTTCAACTTATTATTAAACGAGTGAAACAAATAGTAGAAACAAACAATATATGTTATTCGATTACAACCGCTATGAGAGACATTAATTTGTGTTCGTCTATACATAGCTACTTCCTTTAACAGGTACAAAGATCAAGATTAAAAACTCTCATCTGTCTGTTAAATCGTATGAAAATTTCGCAGCAACGATGTTACACGATAAACTCGTCTTCTGGCGCATCTGTGCTTTACACGTATGAACGCATAGTTCCCTGGTACAGTGCTAGATACCGCTATCCTGCGAAATTAGTAACCAAATATCATCTCCGCGATGATCATGATTCCGAAACAAGCGACCAAAGTACTGTGGATTATACCAGAGCGTTATCGATGATTATGCCGCATACATCAGCACTTTTACATTAAACGTTTAAATTTATGAAATCCTTTATTCTTTTAAACATTTGCTTTTATTATGAATATACACATAGGAACCTTTATATCTGTGTATGTTACTCCTCTTATAATAATTTTACCATTGTTCCTTACGTACAAGTAGAATGGAATAAGGAAAAATAAAAATTGTCTTTCACGAAATGATACTTATTTGAGCTGAAAAATAGTACGTAGATTACTATGTCGCAGAATTGATCTTTTTAATGGAATGTGTTTGATTGGTCGTTAACTTTCTTGCGCGAGTCCCGCATGCGCATGGTAACTTCTTTTACTTTCTCCTTCTTTTACATTTCTCTTTCTCTCTCAACGAATCACGTTCACCGTTACAATGCGCGTGCGAACACGTAAAGATACAATATTAGAATAATGTATTTTGACTCGTCTTTGTAATCTGATACAAAGAAACCGAACTCGCGTCTTGCACATCACATTACTAAGAGCACTTAAACCACGCGACACTTAAGTGCGTTATAAAAATACGCAATATTGTTACGGTAAGATTCATAGTTTTCAGTTCAATTAACTGTATATGCTTGTCGAAAAACAGAATTCTCGCGGTTACGATAGCCGCGGTATCATAGCGTACGGTAGTGTCGTTCGTTCATTGTTCTAAAAAATTTCCATGTGAATACACCGATTGCCATCAAACATACAGCTAAAAAGATGCCACCTAGAAAAAAGTAAAAGTGCATGTAACATCTTATGTAAATATGTGGTTTAGATAAGAATGGGATAGGTCTATAGGAGAGATCAATCTCAAGTATCTAATAGACGTATATGTCTGTCCAGTGTCGTGTTGCTAAACATTGATAAAGTTATCAATGCTGGATGCCTACCTACGAAACTGAGGCCATCAAAGTGTCGACTGTCATCTGGTCCAGGGGCTACTTTTGTTGAAACTGGAACTGCAGTTGTGGCAGATGCAGATGTGGTAGAAGGTGCATTAGTTGGGGTGGTAGGTTTAATTGGGCTACTAGTTGTAGGTTTTTGAGTTGTTGATGTTGTTGTTTTTGTTGTTGTTGTTGTTGTTGGTACTGGAGTTGTGGTTTGGTTTGTTGGGGCTACGGTAGGTTTTGTTGGAGGTTCAGTAGGTTTTGCTGGGTTAGAGGTGGTAACATCAGAAGTGTTGTTGGTGGTGTTAGGAGTAATATGAGTGGTAGAATTTGTAACATTTGGTGCAACAGAAGAGCTAATAACTGTATCAACAGAAGTTGGTGAATTTATGGGAGGAACAGCAGTAGTTGTATCCTTTGCCTGCTGACTGGCAGTATTATTATCTCCAGTTGGAATAGCTGTATAAAGAATTAATATTTTATTTATTATTAATAGGACCTATGAAACATCTTTCATTACAAAAGATATACAAAATTATGAGAAGGCTACATAATTCTCAATACATCATTTTTACAATGCAATGTAATATCAAAGCATCAGTATAGCTAATTCATAAAAAAATTAAATTTCAATCATTTTGAATTGATTTAATTCTCTACAGCTTTTACTCAGTAACTACTCTTAATTTATTACTTCTTCCCTAAAGGAACACGAGAAAAACGTTCCACATTAACATTATGCAAGCAGGGCCAATATTTATATTTCCGTGCACATTATGAAATGTCGTTCCCCGTATGCAAATGTACAAGAAACGCACATAAAATCAATAATAGTTAAACTCTATACGAAAGTATACGTGGAAGGTCGTTACGGTTAACTCGAAAGCCTAAATGGCGAAAGCAAGCTGAAATGTTCAATAATTCCAGACACATATGTGTTTCCCGAGACGCCGGGAAACATGGCAAATAAGCCTCTAACGAGTCTGAAGCGTGGTGAACGTGTCTACTGCGTAAATTAAAAATCTGCAATACAGTTCTTTCGTATCCCTTTCTCCCATTACCTCAGGCCACGACGCCGTTTTTCACACGCGCTAAATATTTCCTACATTATTCCAGGGAGTCTCTCAAACAGCTTCGCATACATCAACACCGTTAGAGACAGAAAAACGGCAATAAACTTTAAGAAAGCGAATACAGAACGAAACATTAACCACTTACCACCGCCGCTCGCAAAGCTGCATATTGTAGAAGCCAATAGAATGCAGGTTAGATACACTAGTCTCATCTTTGCAATTAGAGTTTCAACAGCGAAATATACTTTCTCAAAAAAGTAAAATGTTGACGAACAGGTTTCTCGTTAGAAACGACCCACAACTACGTGCAACGTAAGCTTCTGCTGAAATTGAACTGGTCGCTGGCATCGGCGGCCTCTACGAACCGTAACTTCACGGGGCACAGTAGCGACACTGCGTAACTTTACATTTTCAGGATACTCCCTAGATGGCTACACGTAACCTATACATACAGGGTGCTCGGCTACAAGGGAAAATGAAAGGGGTAATTCTAGATAAAATGAGAGAACAAGCAGGAATGTCGAATTTACAATTTAGTCTTCACTCATTTCTTGTAATCATTTAGAAATTGGTAAAGTCCTCCGGAAGTTTGAAAAACCGAATAGCATAAGCAGGAGTCAAATATTTGAAGTTAACGATGCATAGAAATATTTGGAAATAAATCTCTTAAATTGGAGAGATAACCTGACTCAAAGTTAATAACGTTTGTCGGTTATAAATTTAGTCTACAGTATACCAAAAATTTCCCACCAAAAACGTGCGTAACACCTTGCGTCATTAGGCTTCGTTTCATAGTTAAACAGTTTGTATCGATTAGGGTGCTTGTTAATGGGTCGGTATGCATAATCATGGTAATCTCGGTAGGGAAAAAGGTGCGCCAATGGGCAAAGGGGACTCCAAAACCGGTGCACAAGCGAAGGGCATATGGACTCGGGTTGCGTTTTGGCGTGCCGCTTATAATTGTGCCGGCTCTTTCGTGGGGTATTTATGGCAACTCTTTTATATTGCAATTTATCAACCTTAAAAGGATTTTAAACTGCATATTCCCAAAAGTTATCGTTTAATAGTTAATTAGTATAAATATTTACTAACAATAAGTGAAGCTTAACAGGCCTTGACTTTAATTTTTGTTAGAGTTCTTCAATGATTTTCCTTGATTTCAATCTCTCAGAATTTGATCTGTTTACTAGAATAATAGATGTTTACTAGATGGCTTTTAACGATGAACCCTACACCTTTAAAGCAATGTCTTTTTTCTGTATTTATCATTCGAAATCACACGTAAAGAAATGAAAAAATATAAAAGCATAACCGACAGGAGTTCAATTATAATACCAGAAAATGAAAACATGAATTATTTCAAAGGGAACATATTTAATTAATAATCTGCAGATTTGTATGCAGCTCCATTCTTTTATGAATGGAATCCAAATAAAAATTCGATCCTCTCTTCGCATACTATAATTCATATTTTCCATTTTATATTTTATATATTTTTCCATATTGTACATTCTTGACTGCTGTTTAAAAGTTTAAAATTGCCATTAATGTACAACGACCCGCAGTCTCCTAATTAACAATTAACCACGATAACTTTCGAGAATATAGAATTGAAAGTCCCTCTAGCGTCGACGGGTCGTAACACAGAGGAGTCGCCACATATTCTAGTAAAGTGGCGCTCTCTGGCGTCGGGGAGGGAAATCGAAAAGGAACGGTCGGGAATGCCGATGATGCGCGGTCAGCGGTCCGCTGGATCAGTGCTAGTGCTTGATGCGAGGCGAGTGTGTGCGGTGGTGCACGGTCGCTTCGCGTACACGGGCTCGCACGGACTGTTTTCGTTCTGTCGCTTCGATAAAAACGTGCTCTCGCGCTACTTGCCGCGGTGACGGTGTACAGTAGCCGAGGGAAACGTGTGCGCGGGGGTGTATGTAGCCCCGAACGAGAAGGGTGACGGCAGAGAGAAAGGTGGTTGTGAGATAAGGGCGAGAGAGAGTCGGTTCAAAGGGAAAGTCAGTCTTCCCGATCGCGAGTGAAAGAAAACAGTGGAGGTGTGCAGGGCAGGGTGGCTTGCCACCAGCCAACCAGGAATAAAGGGCAAGAGAAATGGGCCGGTCCGTACTTACGTGATAGGAGGTGCATGAGCGCGCGCGCGCTCGCACTCGCTCGCGTGTGTATGTGCGTGCGTGTGTCATCGGCTGTGCGAGTGTGGTACGTGAGGAAGGGGTGAGAGAAAGGGGGTGAGAAAATAGTTTCCCTGTATTTCGAAAGAGTGGATAGTTCCACCAAAGCCCCGAGAGAAACGCAGCCGCACGCGATCAGGCCCGTTCGCGACGCAAGATGACAGCCAAGTATATTTTTATGACGCTGATAAACGCGGCCATCCTCTGTCTCGCGTCGACGATACTCTCGGAGTCGGCTGGAGCCTCCTGCAAGTGGTTGGCCGAGGGTAGCAACGACACACGCTCCGCGGACTGCACCCTTCGAGTGTTGGATCCCGCCGCGATCACCAGCCTCGTCCCATCGCTCGACGGAGCCCTGAAGCTACGGATACGCTGCAGCGACGTCCACCACTTCGAGAGCAGCTTCAACGCGCAGAGCTGGCAACGGTTGACCAGCCTCCACGAGCTCCACGTGCACGGGTGCAAAGTGCTGCGTATACCAGAAGGCGCCTTCCAGCCGCTCCTCGAGCTCAAGAGACTAACAGTGCAGACGTTCAACGCTGTCTGGGGTGCTGCACGGATCCTCGAGCTTGCCCCGGACTCGTTGCTCGGTCTGAGAGAGCTGCATACCCTGGAGATCGTCGAGAGCAACCTGCACGCGCTTCCAGTATCCCTTCTATGCGGCCTGGACAACCTTCAAACGTTGAACCTAACCGGGAACCGTATACGAGACCTGAACGATATTGGACTAAATCGACCAGACGTCCCGAGCGACGGGTCCGCCGAATCGTGTAGAGCGGACGTTCGCATTTTGGATCTCTCACGGAACGAGATTAAACGTCTGCCAGAGAACAGCCCGCTGGTAGGCTTGCGCCAGCTTCAAGAGCTGCACCTGCAGCGAAATGCAATTGTCGAGATCGCTGGCGAGGCGCTCACCGGGCTGACCGTGTTGCGTACATTTAACGCCAGCTATAATGCCCTGGATTCCCTGCCCGAAGGGCTGTTCGCCAGCACGAGGGACCTTCGAGAGATACACCTGGCGTACAACGGGCTCCGCGACCTGCCCAAGGGTATATTCACTCGGCTGGAGCAGCTGCTGGTGCTCAATCTCGCGGGCAACCGGCTGGGCAGCGATCGAGTGGACGACACGACGTTCCTCGGTCTGATTCGGTTGATCGTCCTCGATCTGTCCTACAACCTGCTCACGCACATCGACGCCCGTATGTTCAAGGACCTCTTCTTCCTGCAGATCCTCGACCTCAGGAACAACTCGATCGTCCGGATCGATAGCAACGCCTTTCTAGCTCTCTACAATCTGCACACCCTCGAGCTGTCCGATAACAAGCTCCGCACCGTGGGAGCGCAGCTTTTCAACGGGCTGTTCGTACTGAATCGACTCACGTTGTCCGGCAACTTTATCTCGAGCATCGACCCGCTGGCGTTTCGCAACTGCTCCGATTTGAAGGAACTGGATTTGAGCGGCAACGAGCTCACGTCCGTGCCCGACGCTCTGCGCGACCTCGCCTTCCTGAAAACCCTCGACCTAGGCGAGAACCGGATCAGCGATTTTCACAATGGCTCGTTCCGCAATCTCCATCAGCTCACGGGACTGCGGCTCATCGGGAACGACATTGGAAATCTATCGCGGGGGATGCTGTGGGACCTGCCGAATCTGCAGATTCTGAATCTAGCCAGAAACAAGGTGCAGCACGTCGAGATACTCGCGTTCGAAAGGAACGAACGATTGGAGGCCATACGACTCGATGGAAACTTTCTGTCCGATATTAACGGTGTTTTCAGTAGCATCGCTAGCTTGCTACTTTTGAATCTATCCGAGAACCACATAGAGTGGTTCGACTACGCCTTTCTACCGGCTAACTTAAAGTGGCTGGATATACACGGGAATTTTATCGAGAGTCTGGGAAACTACTACGAGATCCACGACTCGAAAGTGAAAACCCTAGACGCCAGCCACAATCGGATCACAGAACTATCTCCTTTATCCGTGCCCGATAGCGTAGAACTGCTGTTCATAAACAACAATTATATCAGTGTGGTGCGACCCAATACATTCACGGACAAAGTGAACCTAACAAGGGTCGACATGTACGCGAACATGATCGAAACGATGGAGCTGACGTCTTTGCTTCTAACCAAGGTACCTGAGGACAGGCCCCTGCCAGAGTTCTACATCGGTGGCAATCCCTTCAATTGCAACTGCTCCATGGATTGGTTACCAGCGATCAACAACCAGACATCGACCAGGGAATACCCTCGTATCATGGATCTAGACAACGTAATGTGTCGCACATCTGGGCCACGTGGGGTGGCCATCGTCCCAGCGTCTACCGCGCGATCGGAGCAGTTTCTTTGTCGCTACGAGGCCCACTGTTTCGCCCTCTGCCACTGCTGTGATTTCGATGCCTGCGATTGCGAGATGACCTGTCCAGCCGGCTGCAAATGCTACAACGATCGCACGTGGAACACGAACGCCGTGGATTGCTCTGGCCTCGGCGTCGAGGAGATACCGCGACGTATACCGATGGACGCGACCGAGGTTTACCTGGACGGCAACATTTTACGCGAGCTGCAGAACCACGTGTTCATCGGGCGGAAGAACATGCGAGTGCTGTACGTAAACGCCAGCGGCATCGAGTCGATACAGAATCGCACGTTCAACGGCTTGAACAATCTGCAGATCCTCCATCTCGAAGACAACCGGATACACGAGCTGAAGGGGTTCGAGTTCGAGCGGCTCTCCCATCTCCGCGAGCTCTATCTGCAAAACAATCTGATCGGGTTTATCGGTAACCTGACGTTCCTGCCGCTACGCTCGCTCGAAATACTGAGACTCAGCGGCAATCGATTGGTGACCTTCCCCGTCTGGCAGGTCACTCTGAACGCTCGCCTGGTCGAGCTCTCCCTCGGCAGCAACCCGTGGTCCTGTCGGTGCAAGTTCTTGCAAGAGCTATCCTCGTGGGTTTCGGACAACGCGCATAAAGTGGTCGACGCGAGCGACGTTTGGTGTTATTACGGTGGCGACGCGAGGCCAGCTTACCGCCGACGATTAAACGTCAACGAGACAGTCTGTTCCGATTACTTCTCTCAGGGCGGCGTGATCGAGAGCATCATGGTCTCTGATTACTTGCCTCTAGTGGCCGCCACTCTGTCGGCGGTGCTCGTCCTCTTAGTAATCATAGTCCTCGTGTTCATATTCCGCGAGCCGGTCGGTGCCTGGGCCTACTCGAAGTACGGGTTACGATTCTTGCGCGCAAAACCAGGGAAAGCTACTGGACCAGCAACAATGCCATCAGCCGCGCCGATGACCGCGTGTTGCGACGGCGACCGCGACCGTCTCTACGACTGTTACGTCTGTTACAGCCCCAATGACGAAGAGTTCGTTTTACACACATTGGCAGTCGAGCTCGAGCACGGTAGCACGGGGCTCCGACTGTGCCTGCACCATCGCGATCTCCCATGCGTGCTCCGTGCTTCCACCCCAGCGCCGGTCGTTCTCGAGGCGGTAGACGCGTCGCGGCGCGTGTTGATCGTCCTGACGCGTAACTTCTTGCAAACCGAGTGGTCGCGGTTCGAATTCCGCGCGGCCCTTCACGAGGCCCTCCGCGGCAGGGCCGCACAGTTGGTCGTCGTGCAGGCGGGCCACGCGTGTCCAGAAGTGGAGCGGGACCCTGAGCTACGACCGTATCTGCGAACAGCCGCAGTAATACTGACGTGGGGCGAGAAGAGGTTCTGGGAGCGTCTGAGGTACGCGATACCGCCTGCCAACATGGGCGACATATCCGTGGAGAGCAAATCGTCCCCGTTGGTCTACAAGCGGAACATCAACACGTACACCCTGGACGGGGTCGGTGGCGAGAAGACGGGCATGTCGACGTTAAGAGCGCACGAGAGGCAGCGCTCGTTGTTCAAAGACTCGTCGCCGACGACCGCATTAATGTTGCAACATGCGCCGCCCGCCTATTCCTGCGGCACGGTGTCCATGCCGCAGCAACAGCCGCCACCTTCGTCGCCGCAGCCACGGCTGACCGTCAATCACGCGTACAGGGATGTGGTCACTGTACCAGGTAACAATCTCATCGCGAACACGACGGTGAGCAGCGGCAGCAGCGAGGATCACAGGAGGCCGCTGTCCGAGCACATATACTCGTCCATCGACTCGGACTATTCGACGCTCGAGAGGACCGCTTGGAGACAGCAGCAACCGCCGCCCCCGCCGCCGCCACCGTCCTCCGGACAGGCCTATCTCGTCTAGCTCCGCGCGAACACTCTTTTGCTTGTGATACGTTCTCAGAAGGAAGAAGCTTCTCCCGCTTTCTTTTTCTGCCCGCAAAGGGGATGGTGTACTGGTCTTACGGATGTTTGGGCTGGTGTTGGGCGACAGTTATCTGGAATAACGAATACAAAAATGGGGGTTGTAAATTGTTCGTGAGGAATGAATTATATTTGTTTGGAGTCTCTTCGTTGCTTTTGGGAATGTTCGTTATTCGCGAGGAATGGATAGATTTGGTGAAATTGACATTTAAAGTATGTGTATACAGCTGTGATGATAGGTCGTATATTCTTTTAGAGGTACTGATTTCGAAGTATCCAATGATTGTTAATTCCGTATTATGGACTTGGGTCTGAAAATTGCACTAATTATCCTGAGGTATCTCTTTACTCCGTTTATTGTAAAAGTAGAGTGTTCCCTCAGTTTATTAATGTCCTAAACTGTTTTTTGTCCATAACTGTATGATCGTACTGAAGTGTGAATTTTATCACTGCTACTGCAAGTGTTTCACATTAGTCCGAAGAATCCTTACGACAAAGTCGATCCATCGCAGGCTTGAGGAATAATGAATAGTAATGATCGAATAACTAAAATTTCACTCGTTATTCGTTATTCAAATGGCGTCCAACACTAATTTAAACCCCTTATCGTCCTGTGATAACCTTAGGTAGTTGATAAATGAAAGATATATTTTCGAGTTCAATTCGTGTATCGAGCACCAAAGGTTACGGGACGGTAGGTCTCTAGTTAGGTATCTCGAGAGAGTTCAATTAAACTTTGTGCTTTCGCAGTCTCTCTCCATGGGATATTAGTTCGATAGGACGCGCGATTAACTACTTTGCAACTACTCCGCGACTGCTTTTGGTAATATTTATTTGCGACGATTCCCGAGGAGGGAAAGAACGTTCTCCCTTTGTTTCATCGGTAAAAGCGTGATTGTCCACTTTTCCACTCCTGGCTGCTTCTTTCTTCTCCTGCCTTTTTTTCTTCCCCGCCTTCTCTGTCTCTCTTTGTTCCTGTCGTTGTCTTTTGTCCTCCAGCAGCGTTCCGTGGTATCGGAGCCTCGGTTTCCTCTCTCTTCGAGAGCAGATTGCGCGCGCGCAACCTGCACGATGCGAATTTCTGAATGGCGTCTCGCGAGAATCTAGTTCGACTGGGACTCTTCTATTCCCTCTCTCGCCTCGTTTGACGACTTTTCAGCGAGCAGCAAAGTATAAACACACCATCTCCTTTGCGCGGGATCGTCTTAATGGCGATTTATCCCCATCCAGCCCCCCCTTACCCTCGAAACGTGTGTACATATTTATTATACAAACGCAATATGTAAATAGGGCTGCCAAGCTATACGCGTATCGGCGTATGTGTACGTATGTACATTGTACATATCTGATATACGGAGAGAGAACGATACGTCAGATCGGGATAGTTCTCGAGCCGCGTAGTGGAGAGAGTTTTAGCTTCGACTTTGAATTTTCGACTAGGTAGACACACTGATGACTTTTTGTAATTTTATATGTCCGACGAATATTGTACGATATGTAAATATGTATATCGGAAAACGTCTCGCCTCGTGTAAGATATTATTCATCGCGTACGAAAGGATGGTAATTAAGAGTGAGAAAACGAAGACAAAGACAGGAAATGCATGCGTACCGCTGTGCACCGTCAACGCGACACGCGTCGCGCATGCGTCGTAAACTTAACTGTATACTTGATTTATTTAAATCATGTGAATAAATTTATAAAATACGTTATTATTACACACTTGCGAGCATAAAACCCGATCCGTAACCGTATCCCGATCCGCTCGACGACTCTAGCCCCCTTTCGTTTGCTCGGTTTGCCTCTCGATCGAGTTTCCTGATTTTTTCGTCCCGGCTATTCGCATCGCGGTCTGTCTCGTGCATACACACACGGCACAGACGCATCCCACTAATAACGCAGGAACGATCGTTTGTCCTCTTCCATTATTTATCGCTACATTTGTCACCAGCCTAGGCGAAACAAAAATTCGACTACAGATACGATGCCCAGAATCGATCGGCTAGGCATCTCTGTTTGTTTTCGAACCCATATTCCGTTTTACGTTTGATCAGAATATTTGCAAATATATTCTGTGGAAATAACCTGTGTAACCGTGTTGTTTCTCGCACAGCCGGTTGTCGTTACATACACTGTACTATATACTATATAGATCGCGAACGGAACATTGATCCTAGTCAGCGCCACCGCGCACTCACTGCACACCATCTGCACACTTACATTATTAATGCGCCTACACCACGGGCGCAGTCTGTGCGTACCACAGAGACCAATGTTTCTATTTGGGAAATCTGCTTCTTCGATGGAGGGCAAATAGAATCCATCGGTCTCCAAGGGTCAACGAAAACGGACATCAGGACGTCGTTCGGTAACTATCGAGCGGTCGACTTCGTGCTCTCGCTGGAGAGAGACATTACTTCCATTCGATGCCGTTTTCGCGGAAACTTTGCCTTCTGGAAACTTTAAACGAGCCCGTTTATAGGACGATAACTGGAGGAGGAAAAAAGGGCATGCACCGAGGTTCGCGTTCAACCGATACATACAGGTTTATTTTGTAGAGTGACAGGCGTAGAAAATAGAACGACCGTAGGAAACTTTGCCCGTAAACTTTCGAGCGCATAGTTGTTCCAAGTGGCGATCAAAATCTTTGTGTCTATACCTACTGCTGTCGGCAACGGATGAGTTTAAATCTGAAAAACACCACGGTGAAATCAAGTTTGCTATGCAATCCTATTTCATCTCTACACGTATATAATCCCGTACGCTATAAAATATTTCCGTGTGACGTATCGTTATTACTTATTCACGTGCGTGATAATACTATTCACCAGATTTTGCATTCTGATCGGTAGGATCACACCTGGGCACATTTCAAATTACGTTGGTTGAATCATTTACTTAAGCGGAAACGTTATTGTAATTCTTTCATTCGTGGATATTTTGATCTTGGACTCCAGCGGTTTTATTTGATTTCGACGAATAATTTAGTCGTTCGGAATAATCGAATTTTTTGATGATTATTTCCATCTTCGGTTTTGAAATGATTTTAAAATTTAATGAAATTTCTTGTTTAAAATTTCTGTTATATCAAGTAAATTAATATTTTCATATGTTTAATTAACAAATTTAAACATTCACGAATTTATATAGATATTATTTCGTTATTTGGCGATAATATGAAATCAGTTCTTTGATTAAATGTTCCCCAAAATAATTTCTCAAATAATCCCCGCTTTTATTACGTTAACTGTAGTATCACAAATACAAGCTTTTACAAACGAATATGTTTCAGTTAAGCTTTCCATTCGCCGTTCGAAATTATTCGATTAAAACTCAAAAGTATATACTGAATAAAAATGAATTCCTTGTTTTCACTCATCATCCTCTACCCGAACAGACCATAGCCCATCTCAATTTGAAAGGAAATTGTCAGCACAAAGAAAACATAGAAGCTTATCTCTCTCGAGCAATGCTTTCGTACAGACAGCCAGGTGTCGTCGAGTCGCGAGTATCTCATAGACGTTCCGTAAAATATGATTTCCGCGGTACGGCCTGGGCAATCGAGCCTCAGTGGGCAGTCCGGCTCGGAACCAGTTCTCTCGGTTCCCTCGCGGAATGTAAGTACAGCTGTAATTACTTACACCATACTTACCAGCCGCGTGATCGAATCTAGCTGCAGGGTGGATCGAGTCTAGGAGCGTTCCCCCGGCGATCTTTGCGGTATCACACGGCCGCGCCAATTTCCGTCCGTGGAAAGAGCGCGCAAGAAGGCGGGCTCGGCACCGCGGGGTTTGCTCTCGCTGCACGACGACGCAATTCAGGAGAAAGGGAACTCACGATAAAACGGTCGAGCGTCCTCGAGATCCGCGAGAGCACCTTTCACCGAGAGATCAAAGGAGGGTGGGCGCCACGCGTCGCGTCAAGTTCGTTATATGGGTCGTTCTTGCGAAACACCATTGAGGACTAAAGCTGAGCAATTGTCGGCCTTGAGGATCGGCTCTGATCCCAGTGGCGCGACCGACGCGTCGGAACATTGGCCTGGATCCCTCGCCTCGTCCCTACCCCGATTTGCATACCAGCGCGGTGTACCTAACGCTTCCTGTGTAGCACGTCAACGTACAGACGACGCAAAATACCAGGAATCATCTCGAGCTCGGCGCATCACGGCTGCCGATCGATAACGAAATCAATTTCGCGGCCCGTTCGAACGCGCCTTCGCCGGCTACGCCTCTGCGCGTATCGCTGCCTCCGCCAAGCCTCGGGAGATCTGGTTCCCGATCCTTTTTGTCGGCGG
Organism: Calliopsis andreniformis; assembly: GCF_051401765.1. Taxonomy (NCBI): domain Eukaryota; kingdom Metazoa; phylum Arthropoda; class Insecta; order Hymenoptera; family Andrenidae; genus Calliopsis; species Calliopsis andreniformis. Next base: position 18,093,024 of record NC_135067.1, on the reverse strand, counting down.
TCGTGCGCGTCGCGCCAGTAAAATCGCTTTTACGATCGGTCAACGTCGTCGGATGGCCGGGGCAAAAAACTCGCGTATCTGCCGAGGCGAACTTGTTAGGCTGCGATACGTTAGAGGTGCATTAGAAGCGTTAGATCTTCTTCGAGGTTTTATCGGTTGGCAACAGCCAAGAGGTCGGCCGTTGCGTGTAATAGCTTTCGAATACTCGTTTTCCTAGTAGCTGTATGTATTTGTTGGCGAGTTCGAAAGCCGCGATATCGTTGGCGGGTTTTGTGACTTGCGTGACGACTGCCATGTTTGCGGAGGGAGAGACAGGGCGAGAGAGAAGGAGAGAAGTTAGCGCGACTTCGCCCCGTTGCGCCACCTGCGCCCGTTTACCTGTGCCTCCTACCCGCTCGTACGTACAGCCTTTCCACCAACACCACCTTGCGCCTCTGCGCCCTTTATCCCCCGCGCTGCTGGCACCCGTTAAGCGTACACCGGTGAACCCAGTAATTTCGCGAAAACTGCCACCACCGTCGTCACTGTCGCTGTCGTTGCACTCTTTCCCCCTTTTCTTTCTCTCCTTCGCCCCCTCCGTTTCCCTGACCGGTACACGCCACTGGTAAGCAGCAGCGACGAGGAGGAGAACAACAATGCGAATACCTCGTGTCTGCACGCGATCCTATCCTGACATTTGGGCATCCCCCTTTTCCAGAGTGTGTTTCCTTGTAATTCGACTAGCTCGGCCGAGCAGTTCCTTTAATTCTTAATTGTACGCTAGATTTACGAGCGTCCGTGTCTCCTTTTTCCGTCAACTCTCGGATTCTTCGGGAATAGGCACGAAGAGGAGGGTCCTCGATCAAAAAGGCCGACCCGCTGCCCCTTTTGTCCGCGCCAGCCCCACGCTAGGCGCCCCTACTCTCTCTCTCTCCCTCTCTCTCTCTCTCGATGACTTTTTGCTCGATAATATCCGATCCGTATTGCGGGAATGCATAAAGCTCGGGGATTCTATGGCCGACTAAGGGCCTCGGGTTAAAACATGCGCGTATGCACGTATCGCCTTCAATGAGGTGGGTAAATGGGACGGGAGCCGCGATCTAAACTAGAAGGCTCCGGCTGCGTGACCTGTCACCGTGAGCGCCGCTAGATTTATACGCGGATGCTAACTTGTCGCATATTTACTCCGTCGGAGTTCCCTTCTCGCGTACACCCGCCTTCCTCGACCTTTTTGAGGTACCTTTGTGCCTTAGCCCACCTATCCTACCTACTTTTCACGTGCAACGGTCGCCCCTCTGCGTTGCACCCCCTCACCCCCGTTCGTCGTGCTCGCACCCCCTCGATGACAAGCCGCAACAATGCCAGAGGGGCCAGACTAGCCGACGCTGGGAGATACCAACTGCCACGCGGCCACCGCTTTTTCCCTTCCTTCCCTTCGACTCTTTTCTGCCCATGGGGTAGATACCTGGACGCTTGCGGCCAGGTAGCTAGCCGGACTTGCCCAGTGGTATCGACCACCCATATATATTCAAAGGCTCGTTGCGGGGACCCGGGTGCACCGATCCGCGTAGAATCGTAACTGAAAAGATCGTATAACAACGGACAGCCCACTCTCAGGATTTATTTTGTAACGCTATTATCTGTTGCACGACCGTTCGCGAGCGTAGAACACTCTCTCTCTGTCCCTCGTTCCCTTGCCCGCTCGTTTCCTCGTCCCTGGATAGCCAGTTACTTCGCTTGCCCCGTCGTGTTTGCCCGTTTGATTGTGAAGGCGAAATAAACGGATCGGGGCGGGAAACGTTACTCTTCAATTTCACTTTATCGCATTAACGGTGTAACGTTTGAAATGGTTTCCATGTAATTACTGGGCCCTCGTGTTGTAAAGCAGCCGAGAAAGAATTATCGTTGGCAGTCGATCGCGACGATACCTTCTCTCCTATTTCTTTCTGTCCTCTAGTTTTCCTTTTCCCTCCGTTTTCACCTCCCCCCTCGCTCTTTCCCTTTCTTTTTTTTTTTTTTTTTCATCGATTGATCGTATCGAGGGAGCGGCACCGGGGGTAAAAAGGAAAACAAGCGCGGAATAGGACGCCCCGGTGTCGTTCTCCTCGGCGTTTTGTTTGCCACGAGCGTATTCCAGAAAAATTGAATTTATCCTCGATCAGTTTTCCCGTTAATTGTCAATGGGGGAGCCTCGCCAAAGTCACAGATGGAAATCACCGGAGAATCAGGCTTCCATGGATGTATGTTGTTTTGTTCCCCGCCCAAGCCCATCCACCGCTCGCGGTATCTATCGAATGCAGCGAATCGCGCGGATCCGCGGGGCTGAAGAATAACGAGCACGGTGAACATTTTCAATCGGCGAAGAATACACTGGTCGATGCGCCGTGGCGTTCGCGAAAATAAAAGGAAGGAAAGGGTGGGGAAAAAAGATCGCGATGCGCGCACGATTCTTTCTCCTGCCAATTATTGAACGCTCGCCAGTGTTAAACGAACCAGGTAGCAGGCATAAACACGGAGGGGGAGCGGTTCCTGGCCGCTCTTAAAATATTCCTGCCGGTCTTTCTTTCCCTTTCGACCGACAGGGACGTGACGCCGAAAACGTTTGACGTATTCCACGGGCACCCGCCACGTTTCGAAGGGGCCTTCTTAGCGAAGAATTTTGTTCCGTTGCACGCAATCTTGACTTATGCATTCGACCGTCGTAGAAAATGCATCCCTGGCATACTACTCTGCATACCCCTGTAACTGAACGTTTATGTAAACTTGCAGCTATGTAAGTTTACATAGATACATGTACATGTGCAGGGTAAGAACATAGACGTGTGGGTGGACGGGCGTGTTCCAAATTCGGGGCAAATCGGTGATTCAATTACGAGGGAACGGGAACGAATGTCTTGGGGAAATTTATCTTGGTAAGCTCAGAAATGCTGTTTTAATTGTTCGAAATGTGAGTGTTATACGAGGAGGTGGAATTTTTGTATTTTGATGTGGTAAATGTAAGTAACTCTGTGTGTTGGTTCATTCTGTCTGAAAAAAGGAATTTTTATTTTTATGCGAAATTTGAACAATTGCACTGTTAGTACGAGTAACGTATTCATTATTATCAATATTTCTGTAATTTTTAAATTCCGTACATGTTTTACTCCGGATGTATTACTTGTCCCCATTAACGTTTCTACGTGCTTAATATTTTACTTTGAGTCATGACAACTGTGCTCCATTAAACGTTCATTTTTATAACGTAACTTCTTCCATGTATCTACATGTCAATTAAAACAAAGCTCCGAATTATTTCGATCCATTTAAATGCAACGGTGTGTATTATTTATCCACAGAGGAGATTAACTAAAATTGAATAATATTCCGAGTTAATTTGCATTAATATTTGCCTCCAAAAACATACTTCAAACGGCAGGAAAATATTCGTACATTCGCATATGCATGCATTCAAATTTAATGTAATCGATGCGTCGAAAATAACCCCAATTCCGTGGCAAAAAGTAATCTGAAAATTTCTATGGCGCTGATTTACGCCTCACTGCAATCTGAACGAATTTTCTCCTTAATTTTCTTTCTAGTAGAACGTTGTAATTAGCAAGAAAAAAGTCGACGCTACAGCTGCGGCGAAATTTCAGTGCACGGTGAACAAAATTTGAAACCTTCGAAATGAAAGTTTCGCTGGTTCTTTCCCTCGTCCAACTTTGGTCCTCTCATATTTGCGCGATGATACCATGAATGTAAAAAAAGGCGACCTTATCAGCGCCCCGATATGTTTAATATCACGTGCTTCTCGTCGATAATTAGGCAGATACTTTGCATGAAACGTGTTCAAAATCGCTAGGGGGAAAAAGATTAGTTGAAAATCACGTATAGGTATGTAGAGCGGTAACACTTTATAATAATAAAGTAACCGTGGGTGCTTTATCATTCTGTATACGGGAACGAGCGCGTACACCGCGATTGTGCTTCGCAGTGGAAAAAAAAGCGCGGAACTTTTACGTCGCTCGAGTGAAATACGATGGTAGATTGTAACAGGTATGATTCAATATTTTCACCCAAGTAGACCAGGAAATGCCCGTGAATGAAACTTCGCGAACTAATACCACGGCTGTGTCTTTCAATCCTTTATTCCGTCGGAGAAGAATCCCACAAATTCTCTAAACGAACCGGCGCAACGAAGAATGCGTTCAGTTGCACGGATCGTGTCCCTATTGTTGCCGCAAACATTCCTCCCTTTCATCCGGAACGAGATATTGAATTCGATTACGCGTCGAAAGGAACTCGAAACTTATTCCATTATCGCGCAAACGCTCACAATTTGCCGATGCTAATATCCTCGGAACGTATTACACGACGGTCAAATTGGATATCGCCTTTTGCCATTAATGAGGCTTCAAATCTAGAAAAACTAAGGGTTTATTCCGAGTATATCTATGTGTTTATTATGAAAAAATTAGATTGATATTTTGAGGATAGAGTGCTGTATATTGTTCCTTCTTGGAAGGATTGATTTACATTATACGCTGTGGCTTCGCTATTTTCACCTCTTCGTAGTATTCCTTGGTGTATCGACTCTTGGTTACTTTCGTGTTTCCTTATTCTTGGCGCCTGTACGACGTGAGATAGTCGATGACACGGAAGTGACCTTATTTCATCATAGTGTCGTCGTCGTCGTTCAGAAGGTAGAAGGTTGTAATAAGAGGCTGCTGTGTCTTCCTTTATAAAGTGATTCGAATAATTGAATACTTATTGAAACAGTGTTCAAGTAGTTAAGAGTTTACCGTACTATAAAGTAAGTACCATTGAATTTATGACTGAAGTATTTTATTTTATGTGCACCACTTAACATTGACATCTCAGATACTACTTCTGATTATTTCGTGCTGAAATATTTTAATTTTTAAACGTTCAAATTTTCAAATTTTTAAACTTCCATACTTGTAGACTCTAAAATTAAAAAATTCACAACTTTCCAAGTCCTCAAAGTCTTCTATCTTGTTTTACCTCTTGGATTCCAATTTCTACAACCGGATCACCTGCGTCTTTACGAATAGTTTCGCGCCAAAACTCGAAAAACATGTAACAATCAAGTACTTCTGTTCTCAAGACTGCACACTTTCACAGTCGCACATTAATCATCAATCCTTCTAACAATTATGATTTCATTCATAATCATCGTATGTTCCATCAATCCATTAAATTCCAAACAATCGTCTAATTCCTTCCAGACGTCAAAACAAAACGCTCACAGTTACCACCAAATATTTCTTCAATCGCGTCGCCACGGTTCTCTGAAGTTTCTTAATGGAAACCGCACGGGGAATTTATGAATTCTAATCACAAGTCGAGCGTATCGTCTGCAGGAACGAAAGCAGCGATCAGTTCGACGACGGGCACGATTCGCTTTCCTATAAACGTCTATTCAGCCGTTCAATGAGGCCAATTAAGTCTTCTCGTTGGTAGAATAGCATTGATTGAACCGCGTCGGAGCTTCCACGGTTTCCTGGAGCACCGAATCGCGTCGGATCGCGAGCGTGTCGTGCCTTCAACGCGAAAGCGATCGAATTACAGTGTCTCCTCGATATAGACACACGGTTCATTGAGTTTATAATAAAAGACACGTTTCTGAGGTCACATCATGTTCGTGATAGTCTTTAGTCTCGTCCAAGCTGTGAGTAAGAGCTGTTCCACGCGAGTAAAGCCTTTCCACTCTGAATAATTTGAAACCAGTGACTGTATCTCGTAACGAAAAAAGACTATAGAGCACAGAAATGAGAAGAGATCCAGCGTGACACCATACGACAGGAAGTGTCGTTCTATCTACGAATTACATACTGACGAATGCCTTATCTCTTAAGTCTACACGCACGCTCGATTATCAAAACAAAAGAAGGCCGCCGTGTATTCTATTGAAGAAAAGGTGGGCCACAGGGAGATTAGACCAGCTCCAATCGGACCCACGTTCTCGTCCCTAGATCCCCATCTCCCTACGATACAACACAGGACACGGGATCGTACTCCACGCTTCTTTGGCCTCGTTTTCTTACGGCTGTCCTGGAAGTGCAGTAAACGGAGCAATCTGGCGGGAAGAGCGTAGCCTCGGCTGGAGACCTTCGAAAACAAGAATCCGACCGTCTCCCGATGTGTACCCCTCGCTGTTTTTGCCTCGTTGGGTTGACGTTGCGACAGAGGGGAAAAAAAGGAAGGAAAAGGGGGGAAAAAGGAGGAAAGAAAGACCAAAGAGGGGGGGAGAAAGGGTGACAAGAAGGGAGAGGCGTTGGGACCTTGCCTGCTCCGGTTTCCCGGCTACCGTCGTTCGATCCGATGATACGTATCTCTCGACGGGTCGTGCGTATATACACTGTTCCCCCTGGCTGTGCGAGCACGCGCGCGCGCGCGCACTCCTGTGCATGCATATACAGACTCGCGGCATGCATGGGGGGACACGGTCGTGGGACGGTGTGCTCGGAAAGAAACTCTGTTGGCGCGATACATATTAGTGCGTAGGGGACGCAGGGTGGCTGGCCGCGTTGCTGCACAGCCACATAAGACGCATCGGTCGAAATACATACTTATTCGGGCTCACTTTGCTCGTGAACGGTCTACTCGGCTCGGCTGGCACGCCACGCCGACAGGCGTAGCCTTCTCGGAGGTTAGATGCGCGTGATAATGGGATCCACGGCACATCGTATCCTCGAAGAAGTCTGGCGAACGAGAGAGAAGCAGAGAGAGAGCGAGAGAGGGAGGGAGGGGGGCAGGGTAGAAGGATGTGGGATGTAGGAAAAGGAAAAGCAGAAGCGACGGTGAAGAGCTAAGGAACAGGGGGAGGGTGTAAGGTGGCATGAAACGTAACATGGGCAAGGGAGTCGGGACGTAAAGGAACGAGAGAGAGAGAGACAGAGAAGAGGGAATCAGAGGGAAAGAGTCCGTGAGCTATATACCCTTGCTCCGCGATGGAGTAGGTAGGTATGTACGGTCGGCAAAGTCCGCTCAGTCGGCACGGATAGAATGGCGGGTGTGGTACGTGACTATGCGCGATAGAAGGAGAAGGTCGAAAGAAAGGACGGAGGGGCGGGGGAGCGTGGCGAGGGCGAGAAGAGGCAGGAGGGTAGATCGTGGAAAGGAAGAAGCGGCGAAGGGAAGGTGGTCGGGAGAGCAAGAAGAGCTACCGGAGAGCCGCGAGAGAGGATGCGTTGGTTCCGTTATCGACCTGCAGCAGGGCGTGTCTCTCCGCTTCTTTCTCCCTCGCTCGTCCACCCGCTATCTTCGTCCTTCTTCCTCGCTCGTTCCTTTACCCATTGGCCCGACGCCCGCTCTGCCTCTCTCTCTCTCGCACCCGCGGGGGCCAGCGCTCGCGGCGCTACGGGGCTCCTCTTCCGTCTTCGTCATCGCGACGGGCAGAGCCGAGGCCGACCGATTATGAGCCTTCAGAGCGCGAGGCTCAAACCCTTCGACCCAATCCCGGCTTCCTACCCGTCCGTCGTCTCTCTTGACTTCTCGATTGCGGCACGCTCGGGCCCTTAGTTATTGGCATTATTATTATTTGCACCTTTCCGCGCGTACACCACGCGCTTTGCTCTCCCCCCGTGCCCTCTCATCTCCGCCTGTACTACAGCTCTCGCGGCCCTCCCTCTCTTTCTGTGTACACGATGATCGACCGGCCTCGTTGCACACGCGGGGACAGAGGCCGCGAAGGGACTCGAAGCTGCTGGCTTGTAACGAGTTAACGAGTTTAAAGAAATGACTCACCGCGGCGGCCGCGTCTCCGCGCGCCGAGGCCGCCACAAAGGATAATAAGACGGAACGTGTGACGAATATAATCGCTCGTTAGAGAACCAGAACGACACGATGTCCGTGGATTCTTCGCCTTGGCCCTCCCTCTCCCCCTTCGCGCCCTGTAGATCGATGAACGCGAATAGCGTAACCCGTAGTCGTTCATCGGACCGACCGAGCCTGGATTCGATAGAGGCGAGCGCACACGCGTGTGCTCGCTTTCGGCATGTTTTGTCTAAACGTTTCGTTGCGCTCTTTCTTCTCCCTTTCCCTTTGTCTCCTGTCTCTTTCCACCTTTGTTCCTCCAGCTCTGTCATTTTTCGTTTCGCCCGTACCCTCGGTGCTTTTTCTCTGTCTTTCTCCCATTTTTTTTTTTTTGCGACGTTTGTTCTTATTGCTCGGTTTTCTGTTTTAATAATGGACGTCTCGTTGTGCTTTTAATGCGAGACATTGGCGCCCGACGTATTAACGTGCACGATGCCGTTCGACGATGGTTCATCGTTTTTAATTCCCAGCTCGTTATCCGTTTCGAAAGCCCATCCCCCTTACTCCTGCCACAGACCGACTGCACGGGATTGCAAACTTTTATCGAAATTATTACAATTACTGTCCGAGCGTCGCCGTTCTCATCGACGGGCCCCGTCCACCGCTTTTTAATCGTAAACGGAATGATAATGAGAATAACGAGAGAGAGCCGAACGCGAGAGGCGTTTCGGAAAACCGTGGATAATTAAAGCGTTGGTGTCGTTAATTTTAATTTGTTCTTTAATGCGAACGGAGGCGATGGGCGAGGCCAGTTTTTTGAGGCCGAGGAGGAATGGCTGCTTTGGTTGTTTAGGGTTATGGGGGAATAAATTTCTCCGCTAATTGAACTAAAGATGACGGTAGTTTGAAGGCAGAACGCGTCGAAAGTTCGCGGAGTTCAGTAACAGCGTATAACGCGATTAATATCGCGAGGTTATCGTTATTTCGTAAAAGCTGGTTATCGAGCAAATAGTGGCCGAAGTAATAAAACTCGTGTACTGAAATCTTCGTCAGGGACACCGATTGAAGTTCGCTAAGGGCCAATTAGGAATCACTGTTTCTTTAATAACGGATAAACGCGTTTTATTCTTCAAGGGCTCTTCGTTGGATGTTCTCGACTCGCGTGCAACTTCGGGCAACCGTTGGAGGAAAAGGAAGAAGTATAATGGTGTGCGTATTTCTCACGTTCAAAATGTGGCGAACTACACCTAACTTTCTACGCCCGCGTGTGTATATATATAGGTAAACTATTACTGAAAGAGATAAAGCGGTACTAATAAATCCAACCGTGAGTTTAACCAGCGTATCGTTATGCTCGTGTTATCGCAAAATAATTTTGAAATAGCGATTCAGCTCGGTGTTAGAAATGTACAGCTGGGAGCAGTTGACTTCCGGCCTAGAAGGAATGCACTTTATTGCTCCGAACATGAAATTTGGGGAACAGTTTCATCTTGTGGTCGCTGCGTTATCCGATGAATAATGTGTTGTATTAAAACGCAAATTGAGAAAGAGGTATTCAATATTTGACTGTGGGCTTTAATGAGATGCAGGTAATATTTGCATAACTTATAATGAGAAGGTGAAGTGGTGCTGCAGGTTAGGAAACGCGATAAATTTTCTAGAGGTATTTATTTAAATAAGTAATAACTCCAATACTTAGATATGTATAGAATATTTTACAGTACTTAAATCTACTTTTTTAAAATGTAAAAGGCGGGGAAAGCCTGTTAACATCATCCATTTAAATTAGCTGAAAGTTACGCAGAAGTCTCTTGATCTTGATATTTTAAACTACTTACATACACACTAAATAAAATTGAATATCACGTTTCTGTGATTGCAAAGTAACGCAGACATAAGTCATATACTTCTACCTATAAACTTTCAAGGAGAAAATTCCTCCAATCCAATCTTGCTAAAATACAAATTCCGCTTTCCAAGCTCCAATTAAGATACAAACACAAACTTACCCAAAGTGAGTCCTATCTCCATTCTCCCAATGTCAGCAGATACCTCTAAATCTCATTTCCATACAGTAGCATGCAACACAGTGACTCACAAGCTCAAGCACACGTGAATTTAACAATCTTTCATGAACAAATTCGTGACTCACTATGTCCTGACTCACCAAGCACCATCCACCCCAACTTCGATACAAAAAAAAGAAGAAGCGAGAAAAAGTTCGAACGGGGATAGGCATGGAACGAAGAAATTCGTTATCAACCCATTGGTGCAACAGAAATATTGATATATCAGGGGAGATGGGACGCTTCGGTGGGATGTCTCCGTCAACGAGACAGAGATAAATACCATATCACCGTCCCCGTGGCACGAGAAAAATTGCGACGATCCAGCGGGCGGAAGGGTCGTCGTGCTTCCCCCAAAAATCGTTGTCTCGTAGCGAATTGCACGTCCTTGCGGATCTTCCACGTTCGTTGGTTCGTTTGTTGGATGCGCCTACAGAGTCCTTCTCGTTTCCTCGTAATTACCGTGCCTCGCATACCAGCGCGCGGCGTTTCTGGGGCGCGCACCAATGCGACACCGGAGACAAGAGCGGAACAATCGTGGAAAGAGACGGCGGGGCTAATCGATAAGTACGGTCCCAAACCGAAACTGACAATGAGAAGAATGCCGATGTCAACGGTTCCGCTGTACTGCTGGACGAGCATCCGTTTAATATGTAGCCTGGATGCCGTGGCGAGCGACATTTTTATTTGAATGCCTTTCGTTTTCTTCGGCTCGTGCTTCATTAGAGGTTTGGTCGCTCTCCACACTCTCCATCTCTGCGGAATACTTTTTCTTTCTTCGTGTGTTCGGTGCGCGACGACGTGATTACGGTTTCTGATCTCGGTTAAAGCGGTTTTATGGTAGTAGATTAGTTGTGTAAATAAGTATTTCATTCGTTCGTTTATTTTTTTAGTTAGTATGCTGGGGTCGTAGCATTGGTATTGATTCAAGTTTCCATGTTGGTATCTGTGTAAAATATCCATGGATGAGTCTTCTGTATAGTAATATTATTAACTATTTTTAGTGGATAATGGATTTGTAGTAATTTTAGTATGTCGCTACTAAACAGTAAATTTGATGTGAGAAAAAATTTTGTTTGTCATTTGTGTAGGTACCTACACCTTTCTGTATAGTTTAGGAAAGTTTTTATTCGAATTTAACTGAGAGAAAAATAACATTCATAAAGAATAAAGAATACAAATCGTATATATAAGTTATTTTGACTGCTCTGGTGATCTTTTGATATTCTGCAAAGCTACAAATTCCAATTCGATGGGAAGAGTGATTTTTGCTTCTCTTTGAATAGAAGATTATTTATTTTATTATTGTAGGGGTACAAAATGCATTGTACTAAACATCGTACTTTTTATACGTGGCCGAACGTAGAGGACTTTCTCTAATAAATGAATATTTGGGACATCCTCTTTTTTGACATTTAAATCCGCATGCATATTATACGTCACTTGTGCATTAAAAACGCGGTAAATTGAATTGAAGCAAATTAAAATAGACGGCAGGAAAATTGTGAATTTCAAAGACATCAATAGGTAGCGAAAATGTTCGTGCATTACGATATCTATATATAAGAAATCGATAGATACTGTTTTTACACAAACAAAAAGTAGAACACTTTTTCCTCTCCTTCCTATTTTCATATAGCTTCCCTGGCATTTATAGCTCATAAAAGGAACGCTATTCTCCTTTAATTCATTGTATTAAAATTGTTGTAAATTAATAGTGAAAGTTAGTGAACAAGGTAATAAAAAGCATATTTACTAGTGCATAATACTAGTGCCCGTATTACTTAACGCTATCATATTAGATAAACGAAACTATGCATATCTAATAAACGCATCTAGGCTGCATAAGTCTCGTCCTCTTTTCCACATTTCACTTATAATTAATTAGAAGCATTCATTCAATTGGGAAACCAACAAATCAATAAACACTCTCTTTATGAGGGTATGAATTCAGATTATCGTCAACGATAATAATCTTAAATCACCGGTAAGCTGAGCATGACCCCGATAACGGACACAAATAATAGTATGCAAACGTATCTGAATCGCGTAAAAATACGGGCATATTAACGACAGTGTGCAAGCTGAAGATCGACGACGGAAAATTTGCGAGAGGATCATGGGTGCTTGCGCGGAACGGTCGAATTTAAGATACATAGAAATGTTTATAAGTGGGTTTAGCGCGTGTAATATCTTGAGTGCACTCTGATGTATCGCCGACTTGTAATACGTGGCAGAACTGCGCGGTATGCTTCTGCTTTGAACAGAATTTAACACACAGTACGAGACATCTCTCTAATTCTTTGTTATAGCGACGAGCATTTACATCTGAAAGTAATTAAAACGGAATTGGATCCGATTAAACGGCGAAATATAGGAGGCAGTGGCCCGCTCTCGAGGGCTGATGAAACTTGTATTGCCGCGCTATTGTTTGCGGCCAGCGATTTTTATTCCGGTTGAATACTTACATTTAGAACGCTGTGTGGATTTGCCTTCGTTCGGGGTAGCAGGGTTCCTGACGGAAATCTGCCAATATGTTCGTTATATTAAGCTCGGATAAAAGTAAGCATGACGTTAAAAGCTTGTTATACGGAATACCTGGCCTCTTTCTCTCTCGCTCTTGCATAAACGACTGATAATAATTTGAAGCCCATCTATAAATAAAAGTGGAGGCTAGAATAGGCTCCGTGTAAAATAGAGAAATAGAAGAGAATAAAGATTTTGGTTCGGCTGCTGCTTTAAAGATAGTAATCGTAGAATAGCTATTTAGAAAAGGGGTTCTACATTTTGATTCTTGGCTCGTGCATTCAGGTCATTATGACTCCACTAATTTATCGCTAGATTCATTACTTGCATACCACTTAGCCATAAAACAATTCTAACGATGATATATGAAATTACTTGTAGGAGTAATTTTCTGTGCGTTAAATCACTTTTTTAAAATATAATCTAAATTTAAATATAAATTATTCTTTGTGACTGAAACATAAAATTGCATTTCGTTGATTGGGATCTTGAGTACTTTATGAGCAATATTAATTTAGATGACTATGAATGATACTAGCAAAGAGTTTCAAGAACCGTGGGAGCACCATAAAGTGAATATAAATATTCATGTAAAACAGCTGTGTTTAAAATTGCAATTACTATACATGTATGACACAGTTTTTAACGAATACAACGCATGTTTCCAGCGCATTTTCTATGAAAATTAACAACTATTTACTTGCCTCCTACAACTTGTTATATTGTTAAATTTAATGCAATCCTATCTCTGTCTTCTGCTGAACAATTTAACCAAAAATATTAACTTTCATTAGCAATCACCGTGTCTTTAAATATTGTCTACTGCAGGCTAACTTGAAACATTATTAATCGACGTACATTTCTCTAATGCCTACTTAAATTTTTAATCGTTGGCCTACAACAGTACTCAGAATATATTCTGCACGCTACCTCAAATAACGGAAATCATATTCCCGTTTTCAGTCCATTCTCAGGGATAAAACTTTCCATACCTCATTCAATGTTTCACCAAAATTGCAAACAAAAATCGCAAACGCGCTAGGATCGCTACAATAGCGATAAATTTTCGCGCAGTATAAATTCTGTACGCAGCTCGCGAGCAAGGGCCGCAGAAAAATACTAAAATCGAAGGGTAGAAGAGAATGGCGGGCGAAAAAGCTGGTGGACCAGCATCGTCGCGAATGCTGGCAACTCGATAAAACGTGAAGAAGGGAGACGTGTTACCAAATACCTTTCTCAACATTTTTCCCTCTTAAAGGCACGCGAACGTTATGGAAATCGAAACGGTCCGGGTGAAACGCGCGAAGATTAAAAGGAATTACGAAACAGCTGGAGTTTCGGCGATACGAACGAACGGTCCGTTTCAAACTCGTTCCGTAAGCTGCATCATCTAGATGCATTTAATTTGCGAAGGTAAACACGGTGCATTTATAAAAAACCTCCACAGACGGGAGAGCTCCGTGCAGTTATTCGAACTGTTGGAATTAAATACACCGTTGTGTGCTAGGTTCATGGTTTACTGGACGAGGAATTGTAGTTTCGGTGCGAACGCTCGTAAGATTCGCTGCGAGCGATCCTTCGCGATTCCGCGGTGTATGTAAGTGCGTGGGATCTTGTTACTCGTACCTGGCAAACATTTCCTCTCTCTGTTCCTTCTGTTATCGTTCTTCTTGCGTAGGAAACGTCGCCGAGTAAAAATGTTAGCAAAATATACGGAGCAGAGGGTGGAATATTGCGGACGATACTGGGCTTTGTGGAATCTCAAATATTATAATTAAAAACGTGCCGCTACCAGCGTCGGGTAAGTAAAATGTTTTTTGCGGATTTAGTTCGGTGCGTTGACGCGAAAATATTGTGCCCGTGGTCTGTTGTTCGTTGTTTAAAAATAAATGTGTCTATTCGAGGGCCTTCACGAGCACGCGGCGTTTAATTAAGTAAATGACAACGGCGGTGCTCGGCATCGGTGAAATCCTATTGAACTTGTCGCTTCTGTCACGTACCGCGGCACAATGCACAGAATGTAACGACTGTCGTACAAATCAAGTTTATCAGAACATCGTTGGTGTATAATACAAATTGAACGGGGTCATATTGCGCGCGTTCGTCGTTCGCCGAGGAACTCCTTTTGATTGTGATGGCCAGCGGCGCGCCAGGAATAAGGAAAAGGAATTATACTTGAACGTATGCCGTGTGCGAGCGAGATTACCTGGAATGGAAACATTTCGGATGATTTTTAAGTCTTTTACGTCTGCTCCTGTCTGTTTTTTTTATTTTTTATTTTTTTAATATAAACGTATAGTTTTTTTCATAGCAAAATTGTGAAATCACTGTGCAGATTGTTTTGAATACAGCTGTGGTTTCAGTTTTCTGTCCCTTTTTATCCTGTTTTTTTTTTGTTTGAAAAATTATTCTCGATGGAACGGTACGAAGAGTGCTCTGGAAATACATTTACAAATGTCACACAGTTGAACGAAAACCACACCATGCGTGGATAAATTTAACAAAAGAGTGAACATACATGCAAATGTAGAATTTCGTTTATTTTAACAATATTCACTTTTGAGGTTGTGTGACTAACAGTCCAAGAGATATTTGTAAATTCTTTATTTTAAATTTTCAAAGTTTCAAATTTTCAAATTTTCAAATATTCAAATTTAAAATTTTAGAAATATTCAATTTCACATCTAATACCTTTAATATCGATATCTCATAAATTCACGATTAGTCATGTGCTCCCTTGCCACATGTAGCCTGACGCAGCCTAACAAACTCTCATCAGAAACACAGCGTTCACTTCCAAAGCTCTCCTCGTCACTCACTTTGTATCAGTTCACAAAGCTAAACAAAAACACTTCAATAGCCATTCAGCAAGTGCACGATTACCATACAGAAAAATAACGTTTCCCCATACTTTTTCTACTTCCACCCACCTCGAATTCGACCCATACGCGATATACATTCAGAATACCGATGATTCGAACAGCTCGGCCGGCCTCGTTGTTAAATTCATCGATGCAGATGTAAGAATAAAATCGATTTCAAGATTCCTTTCAGCCAGCCGGTGTGTGTGCTCCACAGGGAAAAACGTAACGCGGATAACCGAGGGCGCGCGTGGGCGTTTCGCATCGGCTCGCTCCTCGAACGTATAGATCCTATCTATTGAGTCCTGCGAATAGTACGGTTACATTGTCGTAAAGCGTGAACCGGTCTCTGTCTCTCAGCGTGTACCTATATATCCTCGGCTATTGATACCTATATCTAACCGTTCGTTCCTCTCACCTCGGCCTCCTCGCCCACCTCGTCCGCTCTGTCTCCCCTGAAGCCAAGGTTCTCCTCTGGCCGAAAAGAGCGAGGAGAAACGGGCGTTATCCGTGTCCGAGCAGCGATTTCAGTCAAGAATATGAGCATGATCGCGGGCATAATAAAACAGACTTCTTTTCACGAGCATCGGACACGATCTGGATAATGGACACCACGTGGGTGTCTAAACTGGATCGGTCCCACGGACATATGCACCGTGTCGGGGCAGCTCTCCTGGAAACAGCTCGACTCTGTCGTAAAGAGAGCGAACCGGTCCCTGGCATCGATACCTACGCGTGCACTTGTAGATCTGCGTGTATACCTGCTCCTATTAATATGTATAAGCGCTGTATATTCCCTGCTTTCTTCCCTCCGCCCAACCTCCCCACTTCTTCGTCCCCATTTTTCTCTCTCCCTCTATTTTCTTTTCTACATTTTTCTCTACCCGCTCGCCACCCATTTTCTATTTAACCACAAACGCGATGATTCAGCGCGAACCCATCGGCGGTGAATCGCAAAAATGACGCCAGACCGGGTCAAATAAAACGTCGACCGACCTGATAATTCCGTGATATCGGCGAATAAAATCGGCTCGGTTCCGCGCGTCGAACAATTTGCGCTTTTGTTAGCCTCGCCCCTCGCTCGAAGATCCTTCGGATCGCGGCCGAAGCGGTTTCGTTCTTTATCCTCGGCAACTACCTGTTTAATAGGGGCGGGGAAGCGCGGGAACTCTGCTTTTATTTTTCGCGGAGTCTAACGCGCGGACGGAGTCGGAGCACGCGAGTGAGCCAAGCGGTAGGGGAAAAAACCAGAGAGAATCGCGTAAGTATTTCTCGTGTGCTCCGGACGCGATGAATCGTCTTTCGGCTCTTGTATGCTACCTGTGTGAATTCGAAATTCTGCGATTCTGGAAGTGCCAAGTCGGCTCTGATTGCTGGGGGAAAATACAGCGAGCTGAAACAATACTAATTTGCATGTGTTTACCTTTTCGTATAAGGAAGTTACAGTATTGTTTTGTTATAAGCTCGTTGCTATCAGTGTTGCCTGTTGAATTTTCAAGGAAACTTCCTAGGTGACTTGTAAATATATGTTCTGATCCAGAGTTTGTAAAATCATTGAAGAATGTCCAAGCACTAAAACAGGACGTACAGTTATCGAAACTATCCAAAAATGCGGGGAACTCAATTTCATATGTTTCTATAGTTACTGCCTTTCTCCACAGTGGGGCAGTATATTTGTGTCTAGCATTATTGCACACAAACTGGGTGAACAAATACTTTTTCGGCCCACTATATTTAGAATGCCGAGGGATATAAAGTTTGAAAACATCGATAGAACCCGTGCGTGCATGCATACACTTGGGATCTATGCGATCTATACATACCTGTAGAGTGTCGTGAACGACCTATGTGGCTCTCCACTGGAAAAATTGGAAAACCAGTACGAGAAAACTCTTCGTTAATAACGTTCGCGTGGCAGAGTAGTAATTCGATGAAACGAGAGATCGCGCCGCGTCAAACCGAAACGATATAGTGTGCGCGCGTGCACGAGCCTCGTCTGGATTGCACTCGATGCGTCGTCATTAACGCCGTGTCTTGAATGCGATCGAATTGCCGGCACAAACTCCGAAAACGCCTGTGAAACATTGTGCCGCGTTCCAACGGTTGTTTAATGAACGTGCAAAAGTATTTCCCAGGTTGGAACGCGGCGTGCGATTTTCCGAGAGCCCCGCCGCTGTCACTGGGACCACTTCGCGTATTTCTCACGTCCAGGGTACAATGAACCAGCTTCCGACTTTCTAAGACCCATTGCTTAAGCCCTGGGCAAAAGGAACGAGCTGACTTGATCAATAATAACTACGGATCGCATAATTGATTCTGTAATCCAGGGCAACTTGTTGGCTGTGAATTGAATAATAGGTTGGCGCTCATAAAATTGTCGCTCTGCTTAGGGAGACTATAATCGATAGAAGTTTTTCTTCCCCTAAGGAAAGCTCGTATATTCATAAATATATATTTGAAAATTTGAGCACTTTAAAATTTAATTAGTTCAATGTAGCAGTTTAGATGAGTTAGTTTCAAGGAGCTGGGAATTTTCAATATTCCAATATTTAGGTATTGGACAATTTTATAGACGCTAAGGGATTAAATTACATGGGTAGTTTCTTACTAGATACCTTTTTGAATCGCTTGTTTAATATAACATATTTATAAAGTGAAATTGTTTCATTAATCTGTGGCTAACGAGAAAAATTACGTAATTTCGTTTTTAAAATGAATAAAATATTATTGGCCATAATGATGCTATTGAAAAAGAATGATAGGAACATTGATGACGGATTATAGAAGATGATGAAATCGTTACAGTATTTCCAGGAGTAGGAATTTATGTATGCATTTCATATTGTGCGCAGTGAAAGGTGTGCGTTCGATAATACATAAAAAACGTTTACGAATGAATTATCTCGTATTTCGCAGCGTGCTATTACGCTCGTTTATATTGTAAAATACGGTATAATGCCAAAAATCAATAACTCTGTTATGTATGTATCTCGTTTAAACCTTTTTCCTTATTGACAATATTCCCCTGTGGTTTCTGATGACATGACTATTGTAGCTGTGTTTTCAGAGCATACTTCGTATTGTTTCATGGGAAATGGTTCTCTCAAAATATGTCCGCGTATTGCATTGAGTTTGACAGTACCGATTCTAGGATTTTCTTTTACCTATTGCACTCACTAGTCCTCCTTTGTTCTTTGGAGCCTTTCCATGACAGTATTTTCGCATTTTACCTTTTATGTTAAATAAATTTCAATTTATTGTTTTTCCAAGTTTTCAACATCGCTCGCCACTACTCTGAGAGCTTTTCAATATTTTTATAAACCTGCTTTTTGTACACTTCTCTTAAAATTTGTAAAAATATGGTGAATGTATAATTTTTATAGAATACAGAATTAATGTTAATAGAATAACTATTAATTTTACTGTGTATAAATTAGGATTATAAAAATGATTTTTTTTTTTGTATTATTATTATCTACATCATATACACTAATCTGTTTATATATTTTTCAGCTTCCTGTGACCTGTGACCCAAATGTTCCAGTTTCATAGCTAAAAGAGTGAGTCGTTGCATCAATCAGTGATTTGTTCATCCTTACCTATATCCTTCGATGTGTTCTTCCCTTATACATATTAACAAATAATCTAAAAGTAGAACAAAACTCCAATTGTATCGTATCCCGGTAGTACGAGTTTCGATTATTCACGATCTTATTATGTGACTCATCAAAGCTGTATACCTCAATTCCAGAATGATTCTACTTCTTCAAAACAAATGAATAGGCTTCAAACAGATTCGACAAAATAATCTCAATAATGAGAGAATCGACTATGAAAATATAATATATTAATATAATGATATTCACAAAATCATAATTACAAATCGCATGCAAATATAATTGGACTTTAATTAATGGACCGAAATTCAATTTGAAACGGATGTCCTTTCTGTACGCAATTTGTTAAATTCTATTAGACTTGACACTCTATTGAATCATTGAATCCTGGTTCCAGTTTTACTCTCAGTTACGCTTATCATTGATAGCGTAGATAACCAACACTCTGATTAACAAGAAATGTTAAAAATTAATCGAGGTTCTACAGCACATAAAAAAATCCAGATATGGTAGATATTCCCTAGTTGCAAGGTAATTGCTACACTCATCATATCTAAGAATTATTTACAACAAACGGAATCTACTTCCAGCAACTCACCTTTTCCTCATGTCATTACTCATATCTTCGATAAGAAATAAATGAGTTATCAAAGCCTATATAGGCCGATCTCATCATCAGAACATATTCCTCAATAAAATCACATAAATACTTCCTAAACCAATAACAAAAAAGAACCATAAATTTTCACGAAAAAAAAATATACTCCCAACAATCCCTCCGATTCCCTTTCGAATCAGTTAATCAAGGTCCCAGTCGTATCTCTGTATATATCTCTTCTCTTCGCGGTCTACCGCCGCGAAACATCCTCTGCATCCGAAATCGGCGCGTGATCCAAAGAACATACAGATTCGAAAAGAGAAAGAGAGAGTAAAAGAAAAAGGAAGAAGAGTATTTCCACGGCGGATAAGAAGCAGCAGGGACGGAGAAATATTTGCCAGGAAAATATTGTTCTGCTTCGTATGAGTAATGCGTGTATCTATTAATATGTATAAGCGAGCATCGGTCTTTCTTTCTCGCGGGCCCCCGCGAATGGTCCAGCGAGTCGGGGCCGTACGCGCTTGTTATCCTTCTAGGATCGCACACTTGTCCGGGCGAGGTGAAGCCCGTGCAGCAGTGCAGCGGATGGGAGAGTACGCAATGCAAAGCAACGAAACGGAACAGCAGATCTTATAGCTCCGTTACAACCGGCTAGCTGACCGTTCCCAACGAATACGGCCGGGTACCACACCCGCTCGGGTATTTCGAACGGAATGATCGAGAGATAAACTCGTTCGCTCGGCGCTTAAACGAATACGCTCCGGCGTAACGAGTCTCGGGTTTCCCCGGCGTACAGGTAAACTATCGCGTTAGATCGCCTCGAATTTGAATTTGATTCAACGCGACACTTTGTGCCAGCCCTCTGCCCGAACGTTCTTTCTTCCCCTCTCTCTATCTGAAACTGCATCCTGCTTCGATTTCATTTTTTTCTCTTTTCTCTTCTGCTCCATTTTGTTTTTCCTTTTTTTTGCTTCCTTTATCTCTCTCCCTGTGTTTCGTTTGCTTTGACGCGCGTTGGCACGCACCGTCGGTGCTCGATCAAGAATCCATCGTGTCTCTGGAAGTGAGGAACAAAAATTAGATGCTGCGAGAATGAAGGAAATGAAATTGGTTGTTTATTGTAGATTGCTGGAAATTCTCAGTTTTCATCGATTATCGATTATTGAAAGCTTGCTTTAATGAGAACAGGATTGGGTTAAGCTTCTGTGAATGTCCTCTGTTTTTTGAGAGGATTTTGTGAAAGATAATTGTTTTTAATCCTTGGTTCAGAGTAAATTAAATCTTGTATGCGATTTTTGAAGAAAGTATTAATAAATTGAGTATAAAGTCTTCTTAAGTATTTGCAGCAATTTGTAGTCCCCTTTACCCCCCTTAATCCCGACGTGAATGAGAAAAAGAAATGGTAACAGAGCTCATTATAAAAGACAATTTTATGTAGGAAAATATGAATAGAATAATAAGACATTATTACTGCATCTCCTTTAATATTCTTCAAAAAAGCTGTAGCTAAAAATAGAAAGAAGTAAAATAAATTGCGAGACGCAGTTCAATTGCTTTTATCAAAAAGATAGACTTTGCCTCTTTTTTAAAGTCTGATAAAATTTCCAGGTCAGCTTAATAGATTGCTTCATTTGCATTTCTTTTACACGTAAGTTTAATATTTCGTACAGTTTTAATTAGTAAATTGATGCGATCTGATCAACCCTTCTCATTTTACCTTTAATATCCCTCGCGCAGCAGACTATTTTGCCTTTATAGATCATTTTTTAAGTGTTTTATATCTTCTACTTTCTACAGCATATTCTGCAGAGTATTGATCTTACATTTCTGTGACACCTTTTCTCACAGTGTACATAAATTGATGACAGAATTTCCAAAGTGCACAGTAGTTGTCTCTAATTGATTCCAGAACTTCTCACGATATCATCATATTTCTTGAATAGTTAACATGTACCATTTTCTTCTTTGATTTGAAATCAAATATAATACCGCTAACACTTTAACTCGATTTTTGCATATTTATGCAAGCTTATTTCGTGAATAACTTACTTTGCGTATGTATTGAAACGATACAAAAGTAGGAAACGCAATACAGTATTCATGACCCTTATTAAAAATATGGAGTTTATTAGCACGTGCGTGCGTGTATTCGAGCGTACATAAATATTTATGACACGGAAAGATCAATAAAATGAGATGTGGTATCGATACCCAATACTTGAGCTCCTCGCTATAATGTGGTTCAATTCGTATAACTATAAAAGTAGAAATTGTGTTCTCTTGTTACCAGGTTCGAATCGTAAAAAGGGCTCGCGTGTATCTGTCTGCGTATGTGCGTGTTGTATTTTGTATTCGAGCTAAAAGTGGATGGAAATTACAGTGCTAACTTGGATATGATAACGTTTCAACCTGCTGCTTTTATTTCATTTATTTTTGTTCGCAAGCGGATTTATTGAAATTAATGGCACATATGAAAACGACCGATTTAAAAACCTGCGTGAAATCCGCAGCGAGAGCCAAAACTTTCGGCTTTCGAAAAAACTGTATCGATCTGTTTCGAAAAGTAATAATAACAATCGTTCATTTTTCAAAGTTATTATGTCAAACCTCTGTCATCAGAAATTTTATTAAATTTGAGTTATCCAATCTACATTCATCGTAGTGGATAAAATACTAAATAGACTAGTGGCTTGCGTGTATTTATGTCTGCGTAATTCGAGCGAATTGATTTAATTAAAGACCACCTAATTAAAGATGCTTTGTTCCTAATAGCTATGAGAGTTTAACAAGTCAATTGAACGAAATTCTAATTGGACTTAAAATTGACGTATAATTTTAATACTTAAATTTTATTAGTATTTTATACGATATTTAAGCAGAAATAATTACAGTTTCGCAAATTAATAAAAATATGACAGTTCGCACCTTCCTTCCTGAAAATTTTATTATACCGTGAATCGCGCATAGCTATATTATGAACGTTGCATTGTTCAAAAATATTATTAATATACCTCGAACAACTCATGTATTTTTTAACTGCGCGTCGTTTTTGTTTTAAAAAATCTCGATTTACTCGCAATACGCAATCTCGTGTAATTTATATTTTTAGTTGGAACCGTGCGTCATACACTTCCTGTAATGTAATAATTATAAAGTTATATCGAATTCGGAATACATTTCAATGGGTCGCATAATGTTAATTTAAAAGCAATTTACACAATTTGTACAGTATAATAATAACAAACGATCTTCATTTCTTGAAATAATGAATGTTTTCGTCAAATGACTGTAATATATTGTACCTTTCCTTAATACTATTCATTCAAATATTAATTTCGTAAACGTTAAACATTATTTGCGGCATCATACGATATATCACGAAAGTAATATCTCACATTAATAATCTATTATTATGATTTACTAGATTCAATATATTTAAAAAAAATGCAAAAGAAATAAAAGATGATCTTTCTGCATAGAAACAAATCAAAACAATAAATCAAAGTGTAGTTAAAGTCATATTCTAAATCCATTATATTTTATAATGCTCCTTTATTGCTTCATAAATAAACAAAAGACAATTTAAAAAGTGTCGAAAAACTGTAAGAACGAAGAGAAAACGCTTATTATACGCTCAAAGCGGAAAGAGCTCCAAAATGAAAGTTACATTAACGAGTAATACTGTAACTTAATATTCCCTAGACTAAAACGCATTATGGTGGGTTCAGACTGGACAGCGTTCAATACGCCGCACACAGAGCCAATCGTGTGCCGTCTGTTACATCTGCTGTTGCTCCTCATTACGTGCTCAGGCACACGAAACTGAGAACAATTAAATCTGCTCTACAAACTTTTACCTATGAGAAACCTACACTTATTGTTCCATAATTGCCACTTAAAATGAATTCGTAGGGAACAGCAACAGTTTACCAATAAAGAGACGAATGAAAAATTTCATTTTATAAAGCATTGTATGCGATCGACGTAGATTAGCCGTAAGATTCTATTTAGATAGGGCAGAACGATAACCGACGACCGGAGCGCGGACCACCTAAGCATCGGTCGAGTAAAAATCACTAGATGGATGGGGCCGCGTATGTATTCGAAACACATGTACCCACCTTACTACTGGTGATTCTGTGTTTGACAGTACGCGCGTATTTCGCGGCTATCATCGAATTCGGCCGACGTTAACCGATGTTTAACGAAGCCAGCGAGTTCCGTGTGTGTTAAGTGTTCGTTGGTGTTCAGTTGGTGCGCCTCGACTGGGCAAAATCGCGTAAAATGGAAACAGAATTTCGTTGTGAGGTTGAGGTTGGCCGTTGAAAATAGTGAACATGGGAAGGTCCAAGTTTCCCGGGAAGCCGCCGAAGACGGTCACCAGGAAACGAATCAAGGTCCTCGGCCAGCCCGAGACAGTCCAAAGCGATTCGGTAACCGTCGCCGAGAACATCTACTACGGACTTTCCCTGTTCAACGAAACATTTGGTGACAACGAGAAGGTAATTCGTAGTTTACTCTCGCGACGAGTACGCGACCGATTAGCGCCTAATTAGAGTCACCTGGATCATCGTTCTTTCATGGTTCACGAGCAACATATATTTGCGCTATGAGCGTCATAGGGACCCATACGGCGCCGATTCGGTGGCCAGAAAAACTGAGATTTGGCTGTCCGATGAAGGTTAACCTATTAGAAGGGAATCGCCAGCTTCAGAATGGCAGATCTATATATAATATGCACTGACGTACCGCCTGTACTTGAAAATGTCAATGACTCGATGAAAATATGCTTTCACGTTCATGTTTTTATTTTGTAGAGATGATTATTTACATTTTTAGCTTCTTGTCTATTGACACTGGTCAAATGTAAACTTTGGTGTGTACATGTAGTGTATTTTAATGCGTATATTAGTAAACAGTCCTGTTTAAGAATGTAAGAATATTTTGAAGTTGAACATTAACAATGTTCTTTTGATTTTCAAATCTTAAAGGTTGTTTATTGTAAACATTTTGAAATGTGTTGCAAGTTTCAAACATCGGTTACTGATGAATAGATTGCAGATTTATGTACTTGTGTGATATGTGTCAATATTTATGTGAAACTTTTCTTGCGTAGGAACATCCACCATTTCATGGTTTTAGCACTAAAGAGGCTAATCTTTCCGTGTCCTATATAAAAACGCAACAACATGACACAGAAAATGCAACCACTAAACCACCAGCTGATACTGTTGAAAATCCTGTACCAAAATCGAATGAACAAAGTGTCACAGATACTGAAAATTCTCCATTGAGTGTTGAAGCCGATGCTGAAAAGTTGTGCGAGAAAAATGTGAAACCAATAGAAGATGTTAAGAAAGATGTGGCTATATTGAATTCCAAATGTGCTAATAAGTTCCATAGACCTAAAAATCGTAGGACTTGCAAAAATATAAAATTCTCAAATTTCATGAAAACACCAGTATTAAAATCGGTGAACAATATCTTGGATCAACATCAACGAACAAGACAACTACGTAACAGTACTGCAAAGAGATTATTGCAGAGGGCAAAATCCAATAGTAATAATGCACGTAATATAACAGCACAATGTGGGGATAAATCGAACACTGTAAGGAAATTTATTTTACCGGTTCGGAGTGCTCATTCATCTAGAGTTATTAAACCAAATAAAAGATTTATTGAAGAATTAGAGGAGACTCCTGGCACGGAGCATAGTGAGAATGAAATTGCTACACATGTAAAGAAGGCCAAGTTTACGTTAAACAAATTCTGCAATCAGGATTCTAAATTAAAAGAGGGAAGTCTTAGTAAATTATGTACAAAATTAACAGATAAAGATGCAAGAAATAAGGCCAAAAAAATAATTCAACGTGCAAATTCCAATTCTCAAAGTGTAATGCAATCTACGAAAAATTTAGAAAAATTAGCACCCTCTATACAAAACGCACAAGTATCAAAAATGATTAATACAGATGTAAAAAAAGTCAATATATCAACTAAAAGCAAAGTGATTAAAACTCCATCCGATGAATCCAGTAAAACTCAAGATTCTTTACAAAATACAGTTAAAAAAGCTCAAAATTTTAAACTAACTATGTCCAAAAATCAGAAACCAATTTCTGTTCCTACAAAAGTTCTTCCTGATTCCGATGTTCTAAGTTCAGAGTCTTCCAGGATTCAAACAAGGTCAGGAACTCAAAGTGAAGTCACTGATCTAGAAGTGCAAGCAAACTTTGAAGATACGGAAAAAGTGAAACATGATACTAGTGGAAAAGGTCAAGATAATTCTAATAATGGGAATAAACCTGCAGAGGGAAATTCAGATAATTTTGACACAGAAAGTACGTTATCTGAAAGTGGAAGTGAACATAGTAATCACACAGAGGACGAACAGTCAGAATGGACTGGAATGAAATTGAGTGGTGGAAAAGTTATTTTAAGGAAAGCAAGGTTAAAGTTAGATAATAAATGTGTTGGTGGAACTGAAGGACCTTTTTCAACAACAAACAATAATAGTGTTTCCAGTGAAAACACTAACTTCGGTATGTGTATAATTTTTATAATTGCAATACTTTGAATATGCTGTCTGTGACAATGTCATTAGCATAATTAATTGATTTTATCTTTATAATTCTTCAGGACTAACGGGTACTATTAAATGTGGTGTTTGCGGTGCTGTACGATTTTATCGGTTTGTAAAACAAGCTCGAAAGTTCGGCATTCACAGTTGTGAATCCTGTAGAAAGTTTATCAGCAAGATGATTAAACGACAAGCTTGTGCAAAATCTACAAACAGTACCCTTCCAGTTCTTCAATGCCATAAAGGAGATGGTTTATGTTTAGTTCCACCTGTTGTAAGAAGTCAGCAATGGAATCTCATGAGATGTGTTTATAAAGCTAGGTGTCCAGCATGTTGGTTAAAAATGTGTTTAAAGTGTTATAACATTCCTTCTTCGTTAAAAACGGGTTTAAATGCATTACTACCACCAATGATGAGAGATCCACTAAGTATTCCTTTAACATTGAACCAAGAGGATACTGATAATCATGGACAAAAATTAATATCTTGTAAATTAGGTTGGCCTGCAGAAGACAGTTCAGAGAAAAACTTATTTAAATCAGCTATGAGTTGGAGAAACATTGAAATGGGTCAGAAAGCTAGCTATCAAGGCACTACTGGTTTTCTGTACACTAAGTTAGATAAATGTAAGTTATATATTTTTTCGTATAAATTTCTTTTTCGTTAACAAATCTGTGTACATTGTTTATATACAATTTTGTTTACAGTCGATTCATCGCTAAATATATCACCTAGTAAAAAGAGAAGAAAAAATAATAGGATAAAAGTGAGGAAGAAAATAAAAAATCCGATGTTTTCCTCGCCGTCCTTAAATCAGTGTCCACAACCCCTTAGGCAGAGACTTGAATTAAAGGGGCCAAGGGTTAAACATGTTTGTCGAAGTGCAAGTGTAGCTCTTGGTCAACCAATTGCTACGTTTCCTTCTGCAGATGGAAAGGAAGATACTGAAAGCAATAAACACATTCCAAAAACATTGAAGGAAAGCGATAAAACAGAGAAAAAAGATTGCATAAAAGAAAAGGAGACACAAAAACATAACGACGAA
Organism: Calliopsis andreniformis; assembly: GCF_051401765.1. NCBI lineage: Eukaryota > Metazoa > Arthropoda > Insecta > Hymenoptera > Andrenidae > Calliopsis > Calliopsis andreniformis. The sequence continues at coordinate 18,065,991 of NC_135067.1, read as the reverse complement.
AATAGTGTAAATCTGAGTACCATCAGTGTAACACAATCTCAATTAAAAAGAGGAAAATCGCAACAAAATATGTCAATATCAAATTTTCAAGTGGTAAGTAGCTACAGTATTAAAGTATGGTACAAATATAAACTTAATAGTTACCACTCATAAATTATAGTTAAAAAATAATGAATCAATTATTGCAGATACCTAAAACAAATAGTGACACATTACATACAGTATCTATAGATTTCTGGGAACAATATGATCCTACAGAAGTTGGAGCAAAAGGTTTTGCTCTTATAGGTTCAGAACTGTTCCATATTCCTGCTATTTGTTACCTTTGTGGAAGTGCTGGGAAAGAACCAGTAAGTACTAGATAAGTGTACATTATTTCATTCAGTTGTACATTGTAATAATCTTTCCAGCTCATCCACTGTCAGTGCTGTTGTGAGCCATATCATGCCTTTTGTTTGGAACCCAGTGAATGGAATGCTTGTGCCCAACCAAACTGGTGCTGTCCTCGATGTACAATATGCCAATCCTGCCATCAAAGATCTGGTCCAAAATTGTCTTGCATTCGTTGTCGTCAATCATTTCATCACTCGTGCTTGTCAAAATCTGGTGTTAGTGCGAGACTTTATAGTCCTGAAAGACCTTATGTGTGTCAAAGTTGTGTCAAGTGTAAAAGCTGTGGTAGTGAAGGAGTTAATGTTCATGTGGGCAACTTACCATTATGCTCCATGTGTTTTAAATTACGTCAACAAGGAAATTATTGTCCTCTGTGTCAGAGATGTTACAATGAAAATGATTTTGACACAAAAGTAAGTAAATATTTATAACACTATTAGTGTTATTTTTATAGAGTTACATATGAACGTAATATTTAAGATAAACAAAAAAATTTCATAATTTTTTGTTGTACTTTCCAGATGATGGAATGTAGTGAATGCTCTTATTGGGTGCATGCCCGTTGCGAGGGACTTTCCGACGAACGTTACCAGATCCTTAGTTATTTACCTGATTCTATTGAATTCACATGCAGCCAGTGTTCTTCTAACCCCAATTCTGTTTGGAGAAACGCTATAGAGGCTGAACTTAAAGCCGGTTTTATAGGTGTGATAAAATCGTTGAGTAAAAACCGAAAAGCTTGTGCTGCATTAAAATGGAGTCCAAAAAAGGAATGCTCATGTAAGTCTATTACCAATGTAAGAAAGTTGGAATTCTCAGATGAAAAGACAGATTCAAACACAAGTAGTAAAGAAGCTTCCACTGGGGAAGAGTCTGAAGAATGTAATAATGAAAAAAGTAAAAGCACAGAATGTAGCCCAAACAGTAACTCGAAATCTGATAAGTTAGATGAAAATCAATTAATTGACTGCTCTAATAGAAGAGGTTTAAGACGACTTCGACAAAAGTTTCATTTGAAAGAATGTTCTGTTCGAGTCAAAAATTGTGCTGTGAAAGATATCCAAGATAACGATAAAAAAGATTCAGCAACTCAAGAAAGTTTGAATGGCAGTCCAATCGATACAGAGTGTCATTGTTCAGACCAACAAATTATTGTTAGACCTTCGCCTACATTAATGTCAGTTAAACGGAATGTTAACAACAATGAATACAAAACTTTGTCACAGTTTCATTATGACATGGAGCGTGTGATCAATTATACCGGTACTAAAGATCTAACTGAGGCTTATCATGAGATTTTACAAGAGGTATTCCCATGGTTTAGTCCAGAAAGTATTAAAAATAATAACGAAAAAGATGATGCGTCGAGATTCACTAATGATAATAACAAGGACGATGCCTCAGGTACGAAACTTGATGATTCTATTCTAGAAGTATGGAAAGAAGAAGTAATGAAAGCACCGAAAGCAATCGCGGCTAAAACTGCAAATTTATATAATATTCATGTTGAGGACAGTAGATCCTGTTGTTTATGTAAAGGTTTGGGTGATGGTCAGGAAACAAAAGAGGGGCGGCTTTTATATTGCGGACAGAACGAATGGGTGCATTCAAATTGTGCACTTTGGTCCAACGAAGTATTCGAAGAAATCGACGGGTCTTTACAAAATGTTCACAGTGCTATTTCGAGAGGACGCTTAATTCGTTGTTCCGAATGTGGGAAGAAAGGAGCAAGTGTTGGATGTTGCGCGAAAAATTGTAATAGTACCTTCCATTATCCTTGTGCAAGGAACATTGGACTTATTTTCAATGATGATAAAACAGTATTTTGTTCTTTGCATTTAAACAATTGTTCGCATAAAACATTACAAAATGAGAATGAATTTAGTTTACGAAGACCAGTGTATGTAGAACTGGATCGTAAGAAGAAAAAATATGCGGAACCAAATAAAGTCAAAGTGATGATAGGTTCGTTAATGATCGATTGCTTAGGCACGGTTATACCTGAATATTCTGATACACCAGAAAAAATCATACCTTGTGATTATAAGTGCTCTCGGCTATATTGGTCCACGGTAAATCCGTTTAAGATCGTAAGGTATTATATTAGGACATACGTACAAATGTATGTTCCAGAAGTTTCTCCAGACTTGGAAAATAATATAACCATAGATCACTCTGAAGAGCAGGAAAAAGAAGATAGGCAGAAAACGGAATACTTAGCAGTAAAACATACATTAGATGCTTTGATCGACGCGGTCTGTAATAAGGAAGTTGACGAAAACTTGGCGGAACAAAATAATACAGATCTTTTGCCCCCAGAATTAAAAGAAGCTATATTTGAAGATCTACCACATGATCTATTAGACGGCATTTCGATGCAAGATATATTTCCAAAAATGACGTACGAAGATTTTTTAGCGATGGATTTAAAAAATGATGGTACCTTTTCATCTGACCTATTTAAAGATGATATGCTGACATCTGAGGTAGATGAAATTATAAAACCACCCGAGAACAAAATCTCGAAAATAGATCCTTCTCTGTTGGAATTAGGCTCGCACAATGATCTTTGGGTTCACCTGGAGACAAAAACTTCTGTTCAAGATTTAATGGACGATTTGTTCAGTTCGAAAAATCAGAAACGTGGAGGCCGAGAACTGAAGAGGTCTAAATCAGAAGTAATGTCGAATAGTCCATTAATTGTTGGGGGACAGAGGCACCATCAACGATCTTGTAGTTTAACTTGGAGTTGCAAACTGGACGGTACTTACGGACCTAGTATAAAGAGGAGAAAATTATCAAGAAACTCGAGCATGACGAAATCTAGTGAAACAAGCGTAATGGTATTAGACTCACAAAATGAACGTCCGCCTACTCTGCATGAGCTAAGGATTCCAGACAGTATAATGGTCACTGTTGGCAGAGCGAATACACCCAACATCTTATCTGATTCCGTGCGAGAATTGAAGTATTGCATTGAAGATGTAAACGGTCTTAATCGTCGTGTAATATCTACGAATCGTGAAGAGGGAAAAGAACATAAGCGGCTTTTTTGGCATGCGAGACAACAACCGCGGATATTACAAGTTGATGGTCCAGCTGACCCAAGTAGCGCTAGTGAATGCAGTTCTCCAGAGTACAGTATTGAAGAGAAAACTACAGAATTGCGTGTGCCAGAGCATTTATCGATCCCACAGTTAGATGGTATTAACGATGAGTCCTCATGTGACAGCAACGAGTTCACTTTGACTAATGAAAGTGATTCTAATTCTTGCGCAAAGTCGTCAAACAACATTTTACGATCGAAGCGAATATATGGATTTATTAAATCGCATATTACCAAGAATAACGATAAATCTCAAAAAGTAAAGGGAAATGACAGCTTTTCAAATTGCCAAAAATGTGCAACTCATAAAATTAATTTCTTTAGAGAGAGTAATTTAAAACTAAATTTGGAAATTCCTCAGTTGGATGGTGCTGACGATATTTCCAGTGATGATGAGTGCATATCACCGCAGCGTATTGAAAATGAAGGGATTAATGTTACTTCGCAATGTGATACGCCTTTTGATCACATTGATCGTCCAGTAACTTGCAAACGATGCCGTTGTACCTACAGAACACAAGATAGTTATAATAGACATTTGACCCACTGTGATATCATGGTTACAAGTGACAGTGACTCGGAAACTATGGATAATAAATTGGCATCGCCTGATTCCAGATTTTCCCCGAGTATTGGATCTGTATCTCCACAGTTTATAACTTTGTCACCATCTGAAGGGCACACACTTTCGTCTGACTATCCAGATATGCAAGCGACATCTCCTTTGGAAGCTTCTGTACCATCGCCTCATCCAGCCATCCAAATTGAACCGATAGCACAAGCAATTATTACTCCACAAATTCATACACACGCCACTGTGGAAACTGTTCACCAAACAGTATTAACATCGAACGATATGATCGTGCAAACACAGTATACTAGAACAACAACCACATTGCCAAATGCTACAGTATTACCTCAAGAGAGTACTGTCCAAATAACAGAAATTACGGATCCACCATCTGTTGCAAGTGATTCTAGTATTACCCAAAACATAATTAATACACCAATGAATTCTCCAGATGGTGTGAACTCCCAAACAGTTCCAAGTCCACAGGTATCACCCGCGTTTTCTTCTACCGGCGTGCAAACTGTGACTAACGAATCACAGGCGAACGTGCAGGTAACAAAATTAGCGAAATCAAAATCTCCACGTGCACCAAAGTCTCGAACGAAAGGAATTAAAGCACAAATAGTGAAAAACACTGTACAGCCACATAATGGACACGCTAGATTTCAGCCCATGCAAAATAACACACCAGTTATACAACTGCAGCAAGCTCAAAGGACAAATGGTCCAACTGTAATATTACAGCAAGTTGCATCTCCTGGTATCATGTCTGCGTACGTAGAGACACTACAACAACAGTCTGGACAAAATCTTCAGTACGTAACGACGCTCGGTAATCAGCACGAAGCTGCATTTAAACCCCAGTTTATAACGACTAATCATTTAGTTCCTGGTGCGTACATACAAGCGCCCTCCGATAATCTATTGGCATTGCAAAATGGAGGTATATCAATATTACCGGGCGTACAGATTGCCCAAACACAGCCAACAGTTCTTGGAACGATCATACAGCAACAACCCAGTGCAATTCAGTGTGGAGTTATATCATCTGAGCAATTGTTATTAAGTTCTACGCCAACATTGGAAATGTTCACGGACTCGACAGGCAGTATGTTCCTTTCAAACCAGCCGATGTATTATGGTTTGGAGACCATTGTGAGCAACACAGTAATGTCTTCCAGTCAGTTTATGGCTGGCGCTGTCCCGCAGGTGTTAGCAAGCAGTTATCAAACGACGACGCAAGTCTTTCAAGCTTCGAAGCTTATGGAACCTATTGTGGACGTTCAGGCTGTCCCAGGTGTCCCCACAGTAACGGCAGTACAGACTGTGCAAAATGTACCTGGAGTACCTGGGGTGCCTAGTGTTCCGAACGTTGCTAACGTGTCCAGTGTATCCAATGTACCTAATCTAGCTAGCATACCCAGTGTACCTAATGTCCCGAATGTACCAACTATACCTACTATACCCACTGTACCTTCTGTATCCAATGTATCCAATATAGCGAGCATAGCAAATATACCGAATGTATCCAACGTACCCACAGTACCCAATGTACCCAGTATATCTAGCATACCTAGTGCATCCAGTGTACCTAGTATACCCAGTGCATCTAGCGTGTCTAGTATTCCTAGTGTACCAAATGCACCTAATACGCTTGGTGTGCCTAGTGTACCTACTGGATCTAGCGTACCTGTCGTACCTAACGTACCTAATGTATCTAACGCGCCTAGTATACCCACTGCACCTGCTTTACCTGCTACATCTAATATTCCCAATATACCAACCGTACCTAACGTCCAAAATGTATCCAATGTCTCCGCTCTTCCACCAAGTGTGCAATCTGTTGGGAACGTTCCCAATATTTCTGCGGTACCCAGTGGATACGTAGTAGTGAATCAGTCGACACCTATACCAGAATCAATCGTGACACCACAAATTAATATACCGTCAACACCTGAGCAAAACTTCGCCTCAGCCACCTGCAACACCATATTGCCTGTATCGTGTCAGAATGTTGTGGAACCGATCACGTCGATACAATTACCAGATACGTGTCCATCTGAACCTCCGCCAGCAACAAGAGTGATATCGTCACCCAAGTTGTTACAAAGTTCGATACCAACGATACCGAGGGTAGCTGTACGTCCAAGTCCAGTCTCTAACTCAGCTACACAACAAAATAATGGACCATGGAAGATCACTGAACCGCTATTCGATTCGGAGCAGATGAACAATAGCGTCCGACCGTACTTTGACTCGAAGCACGTGTCGGAGAATACCAGTATGATAAAGTCTAGCATATCATCTAAAATACTCCCGCTACCTAATCACTGTATAACTCAAAGGGATATTACTGTAAATAAGTTGAATCATGATGTAAATAGTGTGCATAATAATTATAGTAATACTGTACCGAATTCTAACAATATTAATGTAAGTACAAGTAATAGTACAGTTATCACTAGCTCGACTGTGCAGAATAAGATCACCATGTCTGCGAGCAATGTACCTACGAGTCGACCGATGAACAGAGTGTTACCTATGCAAGCTGTAACTCCAAAGCAAGACACAACCAAGGTGATGCAGAAAGCAGAGATCATAGAGGAGCCGACGAAACCAGTAATTAAACCAGCAGAACCGGAGCAGAAGCTCACAGAGTGTAAAAAGCAAATAGTTGAAGCCGTGGCGCCAACGGTTAAAAAACCGGAGACGACCATCAGCAATATAAACGAAAGTCTGAAATTGAACACCGATACTTTAGAAAAGGTGAAGGAAAATCTAAAGTTAGAACTGGACAAAGAGAAGCTGCAGAATGCATCGTTAAAGATAGTGCTGCAAAAACAGTTACAAGATGGATCGTATAAAATCACACATAATATGAAGGCGATGACGCAAAACAAGAAGTCTCCGCAAGTAACGTCTGTAGAAATATTGCCATCAAAGCAAGTACCTCAAATAGCCTCTTTACAGTTGTTGCCAATAAAAACGTTCACATTGAAAACGAATAAGATCGACGAGAAGGTGAAGCCTATCGATAATAAATTCAACCTGTTGAAAACCAAGACTCCACCAGTTGCAGTTAAAAAACCGAGGATTGTTAGCAAATCAATTAAATCTGTCCCGCCCAATTCACAAAATACACAGACGCAGAAGAATTCTTCGAAGGGGCCGACATTGATGTATGAGATCAAGTCACAGGATGGATTTACTCATACCGCTTCTTCAATGGCTGAAGTATGGGAAACTGTATTTCAAGCAGTCCAGAGTGCTCGAAAGGCTCACAATTTACCTCCATTGCCTCACAATCCTCTCACTGAAAATCTGGGTTTGGAAAACAATGCTACAGTATACCTGGTTGAACAGCTACCAGACGTAAACAGGTGTACTAAATACAAAACCAAGTTCCATGATTTGGCACCTCCTAAGCCAGGGGAGGCAGAGAACGACCTGCCTAAAGCATGTGTCAATGGTGCTGCTCGTGCTGAACCATTTAAAGGAAGAAAAGTTCATGATATGTTTAGTTGGCTGGCATCGAGACATAGGCAGCAACCGAAGCTGATAGCCATTTCAGAAGCTGAGTCCAGGTAAAGAGTGCTTCATTATAATATTTTTTTAAGTAAATATAACACTTGAGTATGACAAGTATTAAAATGATCCTTTTACAGACGAGTGGCAAGCACAAATTTGCCAATGGCGATGCGGTTCAGGATACTTAAAGAAACATCTAAGGAATCAGTTGGGGTGTACCATTCTCACATACATGGCAGAGGTCTGTTCTGTTTGAGAGATATTGAAGCTGGAGAAATGGTTATTGAATATGCTGGTGAGGTATGTAAGAAAAAGATTTTTAATATTTAAAAACTTTGTTTAGTCATTAGTCTGATTACTGAATTGTGGGAGTAATGTTTTACAAATTCTATTAGGTGATTCGAGCCTCCTTAACCGATAAACGAGAAAAGTACTACGATAGTAAAAATATAGGGTGTTATATGTTTAAAATCGACGATCATCTGGTCGTCGATGCTACAATGAAAGGGAACGCGGCTAGATTCATTAACCACTCATGCGAGGTATGTATTTTTATAATTGTACGTATTTCTAGAATATATAAGATAAATATAAAGCGATATAACACTAAATTATGGGATGAATTATTAATGGTTTGTGAATCGTGTTGCAGCCAAACTGTTATTCGCGAGTGGTGGACATCCTAGGTAAGAAGCACATTTTAATTTTCGCTCTCCGTCGCATTATTCAAGGAGAAGAGTTGACGTACGATTACAAATTTCCTTTCGAGGATATCAAGATTCCATGTACCTGCGGTTCCCGCAGATGTCGCAAATACCTCAATTGAGACTGCATATATACCGCTATCGTAAGCAGCCAACGAGCACAGCGAAAAGATATGATGTGCTATAATTATGCGCGCTTTGGAATAGGATTCATTTTATTGAACGTTATTCATTTAATCATCAAACTATTTTCAGAGATTGCAGCTTTTTATTACTATAAAGGAAATAGATATACGATTAAAATATTAGAAGGCCAGATAATAGTACACGAGACATCGCGTTATGACAATGTTACTTTAAACGGCTACACATCGTAGTTGATTTAAAGGGTATACTTATAGCAATAAATGATTGAATATTGTCCTGCTTTCGTATCCGAACGGGCCCTCGCGTGTCTCGCTCACACCGAGGCCCATGAAAGTGTTACTTTATCCACGCCTGTGCTTTCACGCACGTCTTCTAGACTCTACTTATTATCTATTATTGAGGCTTAAGTGTACAAGTTATCGTCACTTTACACTAAATCCAAACGCGCTTTTAGCTTCTATACGCGTGCATTTTTTTTCTATGTCGTTTCAGTTAGATTTTTAACAATTTTTACGCGCGATTGGACCAAGACCGAGTATGAAATTTCAACAAAACATATAGCACAAAATCGACGTACTTAGGAGGAGAATGTTTCAAGGACCGTTTACTTCTTGAACACGCCTAAACGTAAGGAAGGAAAATATACGTTCAGCGCGTATGGAGTAACGAAACGATTGAACTTCGTGGATGAACTTGTGTGACTCGTCGAGGGTACACGTATACAATTTTCTGTAAATTTCGATTCTACTCGCGTAAGATGGTGTAATGAAATATTTTATTATATAAAACTACATTTAGTGTACAGTGTACGACTAACTTCGTGACATTTCATGTCTGCTGTAGGGCCAGATTTCAAATGTTCTTGTAAAATATGTAATTGTTAGATTAGAGACATTGTCTTTGATGTAAGTACAGCTACCAGTTTAACGTAAGTTAGTACTATAGGCGTTAAGGAGAAAAGAGCGTGTGAGTAAAAGAGAGTAAGAGAGAGGGAGAGAAAGAGCACGCGAGAACGAGAGTGAGAGCGAGAGCGAGAGAGGGAGAGAAAGAGCACGCGAGAACGAGAGTGAGAGCGAGAGCGAGAGAGGGAGAGTATGGAAAGAAGTAACAGTTTCCTAGGGTGGGATACTGTTTGAAGGTGTACCTACTTTGGCAGACATTGATGATATTTTAAGTCTTATTGTAGTGAAGGAAGGAGCAAAAGAGGAAACGGGAAACGAGCTGAGGCTCCGCTCCCGTAGGATTTAAAATCTGTTCGTTTGTTTCAAACGGAGGATTAGTACGTCACGCGCAATATTATTTTGATATGTTTTTATAGATTTTTAAACGTTGCACCCATGCGTTTGTGCTTCCGCCTTGCCAATATTACAATATTAATCTCATTACATTTATTTTTATATATTTAAATGAAAGCCGCTAGAGAGAAAGAGAGGGAGAGAGAGAAAGAACGAGAGAGAACGAGAGGGAACGAGAGAGAGGGAGAGGATGGAGAGAGAAAGAGAGAGGAGAGATTTTAGTTTACAGAAACTCGATAAAAGAAGGGAAAAAGGGAACCGCTAATTATAAGATAGTTTACGATGTTTCTGTCCAAAATTTTTTAAACGGATCGTGTAAAAGGGAAGAGAGGAAGAGTATCGTGGAATTAATTACGTTGATGAAACGCGAAATGAAGGGATAATTGAAATCATTGTTTCGAAGTAAACTTTTCTAGAGTTGGGATCTAGAAAACGTTTGTGATATTTTCCCACACTGGGAAAGGAACGGTTATAAATGTTCTTTATAGGAATATATTTCCGAGCTTTACGGATGACGCGTAATTCCGTAACAAATGAGAGAAAAGAAATGAAAAGGAATCACCTTTCTGTGAAACGCAGTTTTGCCTTACCTTTAAATGTACCTACGCTTTAACCCGGTGATAGATACTTTAGATGTACCCCGATGACTTATATTCAAACTGACAAAAGAGGAAAAACCTGTAATCGCATTGTCTATGCATCGATTTAAGCTACGATAAAAGTATTTTAGTGCGAATTAATCAATTTCTGCCGAGGTGGTTGTCCCTTGAAAAAAAAAAAAAAAATATGAAAAAAAATATCTGGTGCTCCATGGACACCGTTAAGTGCACTTTACATGAAAAAATGGCCTAGAGTAAGAGATAGTAGAATGGCAGCGGACGAAGCGTTTGACGATGATGATAATAATAAGAAATGCGTTATACGAAGAATTATTGATTGCGAATTATTTAAAGAGGTAATATAATGAATAAATGATGGCAGGAACATTATTTGAGCACGCGATTAAATAACGATGCGTCGATCGTGCAACATTTTCAATCGGCCTGATTTGGTACAAAATATGCGTATGCTGATTTGTAAAAAGTTATAAAATGCAAAGGAAAAAGTTAATGGAAACTTGTTCTGGTCACGAGAAATTGCCATTTTTTAGGTATTTCGAATCTTCACTCTTTTTTTTTTAATATTATGATTACCAATAATAATTAATAACTATTATTGGAAGATGAATATTGTTAATATAATGATAATTAATTTTAATCTGTAAAAAAAAGAACGGTAATACGACGTAAGAAAGGTAATTTACTTGAAAATATAAAATAGCAATGTTAGATATTTTATTGATATTTATTACTTACGGATGACGGTTCTAGGGTTGAGATATGAGAAGTACTAATTAAATTTAAAAAAAAGGATATATACAGAAAAGGTAAAAAAACATGATTTTAGAACATGGTGCACACGAATGGTCTAAGTATTGTCGAGTACTAGGCACGAATGTAAAGTCTCGTTTTTTACAATGGAAGAAAGCATCTTTTCTCTTTTTAATGAATTCTCGTAATTGTTATGTGGTATCATCGCAAATCATTTAAGAGTATGAAGTACGCGATTTGATGTATCAAAATACTTCATGTTCTCGTCGCAGATTAATGTATATTTGTGGTGATCGTAACGATAACCTATATCGAATGTATTTACTTATATCGGTAGACAAATTAAGAACGCCATTTCTTAATTATTTTTTTATTTATAAAACGAAAACCCATAAAGAATATTTTACACCCTGGAGAAGGAAACAAAGTAGGTTTTAACGTTCGTGTGACAGAAATACGGAGGATTAAGTTTTTTATCCACATTTCTCTGACGGACTTCAATGGATTTTATCGTGCGCTTTCTGAAACATACTCTCTCTGTGTATCTTTTAAAAGAAATCCCTAACTCACGTGGAGCGTGTACAAGCTCCTTAGTATTACGCATCCAGCCTTCATTATTATCATTATTATTATTACAATTAATTATAATCTACACGAGAAAGATAGCATAATACATCACCACTCATATTGTGCACCGTTTGTTTACTACACCCATCAGCACCTTTGTTTCTTTAAACGAATAAGAACAAAAAAAAATATACGTGATTCGTGTGAAAAGAGCAACAAATTAACGTTAGAAAAGAAGCAAAAATACATAAGTATAATCTCCAAACTCGAAATATATATAAATATATATATGTATATCTGTACTTTACCTCGAGATAAATTTTTGCTTTTAGGTAACTGGAAGCGTTTGGACATCTACTATTGTTTGGTGTGATAATGAAATGAGTGGTTAAGTTATTCCGTGGAAAAAGTTGTACGGTGCCCATCTTTTCTTTTCACGTAATCGAATTAAATATTCGTAACAGTTTCCGAACAATGTCACAGCGTTGCATCCCCTTTGTAACGAGGAGACTATCTCGCTTCTCTTCGAATCTTTCCTTTCGATTGTCCGTTTCTATCCGTAACGATTAAGGAATTTAATAATTGAACTGTAAAACGCTTTTTAAAAAAACACATGTATAAACGAACAAAAAAAATATGGAATACCTACTATTCTAACGTTTAAACGAAATGTAGAATTTTGAAATATTGTACTTGTTTAACGGAGAGCAGAGACGCAGAAGTGGAGGATGAAGAAATGAAAGATAAATAATATTATTGATAAAATTAATGAAAATGAAAAGGGAATGAAAGGAAAATTGAAAAAATTGTCTGTGATTATCAGTCATAATAATCTTTAGGTCGACATATTTTTTAGAGAATATTTTTTAGCAAATTACAAAATTTATGATATACCCCTATTATTGATATGATATTGGATCAGACACGCTACGCATAATATTTAAAAGTAATTAAAAAAAAAAAAACAAAACTGAAACTTGTAAAAGTTGCAAACTGTTTAATAGAATTATGAATAGTTGAGATCGATGGCTGTTGTAAAATATTCAGTGTTTGGACAAATAATTATTAAAAAAAAAACTATTTATAATGACTAATATCGAGGTACACGATTAATATATATATATATATACATTATATATATATTATTGTATCGCATACTACTTATAGTAGCGTTTTTATCTCTCTTTGCGTTTGCATATTCATCAGGATAGATTGATAGGGAGAGAGAGAAAGCATCGGTCGTAGGCTCGTACAAGACAAAATCGATGACTAATGTAAAAAAATAACGGAAAATGATAAACGAAAACGGAACGAAACCGAAGAGATGCTGCAGGCAAATGGGGCGTATACTGTACGCGTTCGAAGTGTTTAAAGTGTCGTTATAAATCCATCTACTTATTGTAGGGAACTTATGAAGTAATCGTAATATTTACATTAACCAGATGATATATGCGTACCGCATAGAAAAACACATAACCGCTTTCATTTCACACCACACACCGTACAGTTACGTACGTACCACACACGCAACACATACATACATGTACACACATCACAGACACCCGTACGCCCATGTTTTGTAATTCAATGTTTTGTTAGTATTATATGAGACATTAACAAAATAAAAACGCAAATGGAAATATAATGTGTTGTGTATCTTGTGGGACGAGAAGTCAACGTTTTGCGATCATCGCGGACAGATCTCACAAAGATAATCTTACTCGGTACAGTGAGTGATAAAATTATGGTAACATAGATAGAAAACATGTTTTTATTTTAGTAAAATAATAAGAAGATAAAGGATGATTTCAAATTTTACTCGAGAAACTCTTTGGCTACTTCTTCGTAAAACAGTATACACAGTGTTTTAAAGCTATTCCTTCAATAATGGAGTCTTTATACAGAGTCTTATGCATACTTTCACTAAAATACTGATTACACAAAATTTCATAAAAACGTGTATTCAAGACCTCTTCCTTAGCTCTCGCTGTAATTTTACGTTTCTTGGCCAAAGGGTCACAAGAGTCGAAGCGAAAAAAACTGTGACTGCGCCAATAACTTTGTGACTCACTGTATCGAACGTTCTGCCGCGAAACGAGAAGAGCGTCTTGCGCCTTCTTGTATCTCGTTGATTTTACAACTATTGTCAGCGCGCAATTAGTTTAAACGTAAAACGGCAATCTTATCGGTCTCTTTGTCCGTTCCCGCAAGGAGGACAGGACCGTGCGAGTACCATATTGTTGTGATCTAGGGTACACCATTTGCTCATTGTAACAGCGACGTGCGTTATAGGTCATGCTTTTTCCACGTGTGAGAATTTCTTTTTTTCGCGCGTGTATTCGGTTGAGCGCGCGTCGCTGACTCATGCACGTTGCTGGGATGTTGTGTTGCGCGTACCTCGTGGAAAAAAAGAAGAAGAGGGAAAAAATATTGTTTCGTCGAATACGGAGGCTCGTACGCGGTTGCTCGCGATCGAAATCATCCGCACGGTGGTTTTCAAATTGCGACACGTGTTGAGAAGCGTTCGAGTTGGGTTGCCTCGAATCGGGGGAGATCCTCGTTACGAATATTTCTTTGTTTGTTTGGTTAACGTGGGGCATGGTAATGCGCGTTGGCTAAGCAAATTTATGTAACGTTATTAAGTCCTTAGTTGCCTTAAAATGTTCCAGCCTGCTTAATCGGTGGGAAATGAACTGAAATGTAAATGAATTGAAATATTGGCATTCTGGAATGTTTAAAAAAAAGGAACTTAAAGAATTGAATATTTTTGAATGAAGAATGATCCATAAGCGAGTTTTCTATGAAGTTCGATAAAACAATTTTTTTCGAAGATGTGAATTATGGGCATAAGAGAATATACGATGAATGCTTAAGTTTACACGCTCGCAATTTGTAATAATAATTAATCGGCATTACAGTGATGTATCGTTTGAGCATGGTACAAGGTATTTCAGAATAATAGGTGCAATCATGAGTATGCAATAGAACTCAAAAAAGAGGTAAAAATGGTTCAGAAAACGCGTGGCCTGAGAATTACTTTCAATATACGCTCAGCTTTTGTTATATTGTCATTCCTTTTGAAGGATTATGCTCTACAGTAGAAGAACTGATATCTCGAGAGTTCAGCAAATATTTATTGACTTACTGCGGATCAGTTTTGCTTACACCTAGTATGAAGCTATATCTCTTATCGTTCCTTGTATTTACAGTAATTTTGTTTGCTTGCGTTTACTTTGTATATGTTGATTAAAAATTGTACCTTAGTTTGCGCAAACGATAAGTAGGAAAGACCTTTTTACGATAAAATTGAACCAATAAAAAGTAATTCAGTTTCAGGCCTATATCGCTACAACTTACACTTCAATGAGCTCTATCGCTTAATTAAGTTTGTACCTATAATTTTAAAACACCCCGTACAATTGCGGGATAAGATATTGCGGATATCATAGAGGCAGAATACATTGCAACGACATAGGCATACATTATTATCGCTATTTTCGCGTGTGTTATTCATGCACAGTCCTTCCACAAACTGTCTTAATCATATTAAGCGACTGTAACGTAATCAAATATTGTTAGGTGATGTAGATAAAATGTAAATATCATACTGTATCGCTTGATGAATGAAATTTTATTAATACACTTGCTTGTTTCGTATTTAAAAGAAGAATGGCTTACATTGTAGCACTACCATCCTCTTCATTAGATTCTCCAGGAAAAGGAAGAGGTATCTTGGATCAAATTAATTACTCGTCTAAATCACTTTTTCATTTGAGAACTGCCACAAACAATGATACAGAAAGAGATTTATACTATGTATACTGTAATCCTTAATCAGTTACGCAAAATAGCATTTTCTTTGCTTTATATATATTGAGAATTTCTCTAACTAAAATACTCACTGTCTCTCTCTCTTCAAGCAGAAGTTTCAAAATCAACTAAAACTCGAAATTGAACTATATGACTAAATTATTTCTAAGGCAAACTTTTTAACATTAGCACGCTTATTCATTTATCAATCCCCAAAACTCTAAGACCTATCTGCAAACAGTTCTGCAACATACATCGTGTCTTTTTAATAATTCGAATCATTAAAAATCCCTTAGCATCGATGAATTCTAACACATAATCGTCCATAGCCAATGGCACCGCGCATCGAGCAGCGATCAAAGGATCTTATAACTCGCATTACCGTAGCAACACGGTCGTGCCCGAACGTTTCCGTGGAACAGTGAATAACCTCCTCGTTCTCACGTACGGACACTTAAGAAACATGGTTATCCTACTCCCCTCCCCTCTACCCTTTTTACTCTTAGGTTGAAGAAAGCCCGAGCGTTACACACAGCGGACATTCGCCGCTCTTTTCTTTCTCTATCTTTGTTCTCCGAGTAACATCAAAGTGTACGAGCTACTACCTCGTCACCGCGTGTTCCCGGCAACGAGGGTTCGCTGGCTCCGTTCACCTCCTCCGCCGCCTCCCTCCACCGCCGCATTTTCCACCTCCCCGAGCAGCGCTGCTTTCATGCATCCCCCGTCGGTCGGTCGGCACAAGCGCTGGACGGCGAGGTGTTAGTCACTTCAAGGACGTTCGCTGTAATTGGGATAGGTCGGATAGATACGTGAAAGGGGGAAAGGAAGAATGGGTGGAAAAGGGACGGAGCGATCGCGTCGGCGGCGTGGAGGGGGCGGCACGTCGCGAGCGTGAAAGTGGAGGGGGGAGGGAGTAGTAGAGGGACGCGAGTAGACAGAGAGAGGTCGCGTCGATGCGTGCGTTTCTGTAAATGGCGCCTGGCCGAGCGTCGCGCGTCACGACTCTCTCTTTCTCCTGTACGCGGTAGCCGCGATCGGGGCCCGCTTGGTGCATCAGTTCTGGACCGAAGGTTGCGCGGCGAGATCGTTGCCGCGCGAGTCGACGCCGCGAGTGGGTAAAACGGTTTCCATCGATCGAGAAGTTTCGTGTCCCCAGCCGTGGCGTGTGGTGTCTCTCGCTTCGTAAGTGAACGTCAATGCTAGTGGTACGTGTCGTTTGAATCCCGCGTGCATGTAACATGGAAGAAGGTGCGCTGGTGCTACGATAGTGGTTTCTAGGCGAGGAGAGTTCCGCGCGACAGCAACGCCGCCTGTACACGGAACGAGGAGAAACACGCATCGGCTGCTATCGCCTTCTCCTCCTCCTCCTCCTCCCTCGGCTCCCTCTTCTCTTCCTTCTCCACCTCCTCCCTCGCCCCCTCTCTTCCATACTATCAACACGCAGCCGCCTTTTCGCCTTTGTTCGGACTCGAGCCTCGTTGCCACGGACACGACGGAGGCCGCAGGTAAAGACCGATTCAGGGCCGACACGCTGTCACAAGATGCGCGGGAGAGAGACGGAGAGGGGGGAGGCACGGTCGGCGCATCGTGACGACCGGGTTTCGTCATTCTCTGCGAGAAGAGCAGACGAAAAGAAAGGGAGGAAAAAGAGCGAGGTTAGGAACCGACGGCGGCGCTGCTCGCCGCGTCGACCGTCGGTGAAAATGCAATTAAGCCGCCGTTCCACTCGGCTGACGCGAAACCGTGCGCCAGCGCGAGCCTTTTCGCTTCCACGCGGGTATCTACGCGACTGAAACGCGGAATATTAGTAGTATACGCGCCGCGTGACCTGAAAATAGATGGCCGAGGATAGAGCGAGAGGGAGAGAGGTAGATGACCGTGGAGTCTTTCGGGTGTACGTGTGGTATCCCATCGATCATGCTTCCTTTTTGTTCGGCCGCAAGGGGAAGGCCAGGGTGGCAAATCGGTTTTGAAATAACGCTAGGCACGAGTTATATAGTACTGGCCAAACCTTGGTATAATTGCGGGCATCTTTCGCTTATCAGTAGTAGTCTAGCAACAGCCTCCATTGAAACGATGTTTGATATAGCAGTAGAGGTTATTCAACAACAAGTGTTAAAAATTTGGAAGGGTGATTTTGCATGCCAGATAAAACAGGAATCAAAAATAAGAGAAAGTGAGTTTGAGGGTTCGTTTTAGAGTTATTAATTGGTTAAAAAATGTCTGAACTGTGTGTAAACTTCAGGACTGATTCTACTGCCGGTTTACATGCTAGGTCAGACGCAGCGATGTCAGTAGAATAATTCATTATCACCTCAGGTATATTTTTAGCACTTAATTACACGGAAATGTAACCACTCTTGACTTTTGTTTTAATTTTGCGATTAGATTAATGGTTTTCATTCTCAATTTTCTAAAAAGAAAAACAAAGGCCTTTTTGAAGAATACTAGTAGGGTTATGTACCACTGTGACTTGTATCTAGTGTTATTTCAGTAATATTGGTTAACTTTTCAACACCGACGCATTTTTACCTAGAGAAGTACCGTGCAAACGCAATTGAAATTACATCATTAAAAACCTTGTGCTTTCTAAAATGAATACTTGCTACATATTAAATAATCAATGAAGAATTATTAAGACAAATTTTCTTAAATGGATCCATAGCATACTGTATATCATATTTAAGATAGGTGACCACAATTTTCAGTGCTTTCAAATTCTCCCCTAAAAAATCCATGAACTAAACTAAGACCCTAAACTTCATGAGACATTTGGTAATTTCACTAAATAGGTATTGAGAAACATTTTCAGAAACGAGAGTCCGTACAAAGTACAGAGTCTGAGGGGTTAACACGCTAAAGATTGAGTAGAAGTAACAAGAGAGCCCCGCGAATACCTCTGTCTCGTGGATCCTTAGATTTATCTATGGTGAGGGCCAATCGTATCGTGCGAACCCGTGGAAACCTGTTCTCCGTCGCGAGTTATTTCGATCGCAGTGATCCACGGTTTAATTTCTGCCTCGAGCGCGGGCCTGCGCATGCGCCGCGACACGGCTGCTCTGCTATTCTCACCGAATAATTTACGGCACGTGAGCTCCACGGGATCGAACGCGTTCGTGACACGAGCAATATTGTGTATGAATCAAAGATACGTACGCTTATCTCGCCGTGTGCCGATGCTTAGGCGTGACCTAACGATACGTAAGCGCAGCCTGGGCAGAGGCGAGCGAGCGGAACACGATCGCTCGTGAAAGTTACGACCGATCGGACAACAAATTCATTCGGATATATTTACGCGTCATCCTGTTGTATGCACGTTGCACTACGTATCGATTACGCGTTACGCTTACGATGCTCGAATCTTTGGAACTTTCGTTACCATAAACGCCACTTCTTTGCGGCGATTTCACTCGTGGAGAGGTAATAAATCGGTGTTGATTAATGACCGTGGATGACGATCTTTTTTAAACTGTTTGTTGGGTATGAAGACAGGATTATAATAGATTTCTGTGGAAATTGATTTAGTTTTATGACACGATACTGAAGCTGTGTGAGAGGACGTTGTTTGGGTTGAAAGTTTCGAACGGTGTGAAATGTTCGCATGTATAATGTAAATGCGATCTATTCTTGTAGTATCGTTGTAATTATGCAAGTACATAGTGCAATTTTGTTTAAATTTTGTGGTAGATTTTGGTGGTTTTAATTGATTGTGAGTGTAGGTTTATATTAGTTAGGTTAAGTTTGTATTTTTTGGGGAACCTAAGGTGTGTCGATCAGAGGTTAGTGTTTCATTGGTCGTTCGATAAGACGTTTCTCATTACGAGAGCCTTCGTGATTACGTTACGCATTTGTTGCAATACTAAGTGTGATTTCGCAAAGATGCCTCATGCAAACGCACGAGATGCTTGTTCTCAAGTAAACAAAAGAACTTTCGCTGCTCGGGTCACCGATGCAACGCGTGCAACCGATGAGCTAATCGGTGGAACTTCTCCGCGTGGCCAGATCAGTGCAGATAAAGAATACCATTGGTAGAGAGGATTTCTGTTATATTTACGTTTTTTGAACCGCAAGAAAATTAGTCGTGAAGCAGTAGATGATTTTGATTCAAATATTGGAACAAATAAGGACACTCGTAATTTTTGAAATTTGAATATTTGAATATTTAAATATATGACGGTTAAAAAATTTAAAAATTCGTCAAGTAAAAATTTCAAATTGCTTATGTCGAGAAGAAAAAGTGGTTGTGGCGTGTATAACGTCTGTCTTTGATAGGATATTTCACTAACAATACGTAGAATCATGCGCATAGCCATTCCCATACGCTGTGGAACTCGTTTCCTTCGTCAGATTGTCTTGTTCTTCCGATCGGTAAAACAGTGCAAGGGCTTTCTCGCAGATAGGAGAGTACAAGAGGTATGAACCTGTCACCAACGCATTTTGTGTACTTTTTTTCTGGGATACTAGGCTGCTATCTTAGGTCAGGAAAGTTTGTCAAATATTATGTCTACATTTGTACCTTGTTCTATGGTTTTTTCCATTTTTAAGAAGTGCAAGTAAACTACCTTATAGAAATGCAGTGATTCAGTCTATTAACATTCATTGTTTTGGGTGAGAAAATCACCGACAGTAATTAGTGAAATCAAAGAGTTAATATTGGTTTCCTTTCATAGCTCATAAAATACGTCGTGAAATAAGGGAATCAGATATACGGCAGCCGAGTGGTTGTTGCTAGGCACAGTATCCGCTCTTTCTTGTACGCGATGTACATACATATTGAAGTGAATTCTTTTTCGTTGCAGTATTTTCGATAATTTTTTTATTTTTAATACCTACACATTTATTAAATCGTATTTTGTTTACTATATCAGTGTGGAATAATATAAAAAGGTAATTCTTGAATTCTAGCGAGATAAATTTTTAGACTCACATTGGTTAAGCGCTTTTCCATGTCTCTTTAATGACTGTTAAGTACAATTTAAGCACAAAGTAATGGAGATATATCGCTATAAAACATACAATTTTTTTTTATTAAACTACTGATCTTATCTCACCATTTTACGAAATTTTAGTCATGACAGTTTTTCAGAAGACCATCAATTTGCAAACGAAAAAAAGTCGAATATGACTACTTGGAAATTATAACGTTTAACTTTTTCCATGTTTAACATAGATACAGACTGTTTTAGTATATCTATCGGATTTCCCTTTTCGATAAAATTCGCAAATTACAAATTACGATTTTAAAACGACCTGTATAAGTAACATAGCCTAACGAAACTGAGGTTATAAATGGCACCGTGAATTCGGGGAGCAAAAGTGCAAAAAGGAAACGTTTGGAAAAGACAGTTGAGTAGGTAACGAACGCGTGCCAAAACGAAGCCAACTAAGAATTCGGCTACTGTTTCCACGTATGCTATTAGTGCCAATCAATGAGACATTGGGCGAGCCGCCACGCGTTATGAAATAATTCCGAAATTCGGCTCGTAAACGCGCGCGTAATTTGCCACAACACGAAAATGTTATTGGTCGGTTTCGCGCTACGGACTTCCGCTTGATGCACAGTAGACACTTCATTATTCAAACTGATGGGCGCTAGACTCTTGGAATAGGAACTGAAACCCAGTAACTATACACACATAACTAAATCCCTTTATTGCATGTACAGGGTGATCCAAAAAAAGCACTTTAAATATTTTTAAAATCATGAATATAAAACACAATTTTTTAAATTAAAAGTGATCATAATAATATATGCATGTTACTGTTAGAAAGAAATATTTCAAATTCACACGAAAAAAGTCTCTTCTAATTTCCAAGATAAATATCTCAACAACAGACTTTCTGGTCTATTCCGAAAGACCCCCTTAAAGAACTCACAAAATAAAACGTCAATCACCAGTCTACACCATCCTCAGCTTTTTTCCTAAACCAGCAAACAATACCATTTCAATGCAACTTGCAAAAAGAAAGCTGAAAATCTCATTGTTTAAACACCACAGAAATAGATATTAAAAAAAATTCAAATTTTAAATTTTAAATTCAAACCATTGAAATAATACCTCCCTATATCATCTCATATTTATTAAGAAACCATTATCCCGAGATACTGAAGCGCGAAGAAGCCCGTAACAGCGAGACCCTCTCGATTCGTTTAGCCTGAACCTGGTCAAATCTGTTGCTAACCGCGGTTCTCGAGTGGCGGTGGCAGCGGCGGCGGCGATGCTCGACGAAGGAGCGCGTCGGGACGCCCGCGCATACAACTGTCGTCGTCGTCGACGGCGTCGTGGTCGCGTGACGACGACGACGGTGCTCGCCTACGCTCCTGTCGTTGTGTACGCTGTCCGCGGGGCGGGCATATGTAATCGCGAGACTGCAGCCTACTACTCTTTTAATAGACGACGGAATAGGTCTATAGACACACGCTAGACGTCGTCCACGGTCAATGCTTGGCACATGGCGACTGAACCGGGGACGGAACGTTGAATGAAATATTTTCGGAAGCGTATATCCGGTTGCGTGCGTGCGAACGCAGAGGGAAAATCGACCGTAGTTCGACGAGGATTTTTCGACCTTAGCGCGACGCACGGTTCGAAACTGTTCGAACCTTGAACGATGCGGTTCCGTATTTGGATTCGATCGGACGCGAGATATTTTCACGCTTTGCGGTCCCTTGCCACCTCGTCGCATCGCTATTTTTATTTGAAGATTATAGGTGGAAAAGTACTTCTCACGGTCTTTTTAGAGTGTGCTATGGAAAAGGGATAAGTGGGATTTAATTGTGGTAGATATTATTGGGATGGACTGAGTTGCGCGCCGATCGAGTGGAGAAATTGTGATCCACTTTTAGAGCATTTCTGTTTTAGTGTTCATTAGACTTTTTGATTTGGAAGAGTGGATTTATAATAGAATTATTATCGTCTGAATAGACGAAGCATGTATTCGTGTTTCTTCGTTCCTGCTGCAATTGCTTTGCTAGAAGATAGATCTATGTTCGGAAAGGAATTTATACAATCTTTTTTTTATTCTTTTTCATCATAAATCAGTTACGAGCACATTTTAAAGTCAATTTCATACTTCTGCACTGTCCGTGTCGAATTAACTTGCACAAGTTTTACTCTCTTATGCTGAAGTAATTAATTCAATTATAGTTATACGTAGATAAAGTTTGCCTGAGCAGTGTACAAGGGTTAAGCAGAATCTCGAAGCTGTGTCTTTGTATCCTAAGGTTAATTCAACAAATTGGAAAATTCATTAAAATGAAATCCACAGGATTAATATAAAATTTCTGAACTGAGCGATTTAGTATGTATCTTCTGCTTGACAGAATCCTTCATAAACGTTTGTTTTATATTTCGCGGCGAGCAGGCGTATGAAAACGAAATTATTGACACTCTGTGCTTCGCGATACTTTCTAAAACAAGTCGCCGTTCTCGGTACTTGGCTAGAATCGCGTTGCATTCGCACGTTCACGCGTATCACGCCGGTTATCAAGCCTTCTTCGTGCCTTTTCGCCGCATTTACTCTAGAATCACTCTACATTTTTTTCTTCTTCACTCTTTTATCGACTCTCTCGCGTAATGACGTATTTTCCAGGTAATGCGCAAAATGGTCCTTGTGCGTAGTACTTGAATAATACATAATGGAAAAAGTCAGAAGTTTTTCTGAGAAATCGGAGCGAGGAAAACGATACTACTTTTACTGGTAATCCTATTCGATCGGAGAAACAGAACATCTTATCCCATGTACGAAGAAAATTAATGTCGGTCTATGGAATAAGAAGTTGACTGATTTCAGAAGGTTTTATTACATTATATTGTATAATGCTATTTGTGATACAGATTAGTAGGGAAAAACATTATGAAGTAGGTAAGAGTATTTCTTTCTAGTTAGAGATACGTACATTTATACATGTTCTCATAATGTTTCTAGTTCCAGTAAATTTATAAGTGAAATGTTCATCTACAATTTATACAACTCTGTACCATGAATGAATATTATAGGTTCTCGAATTATTCAACTATTTTTTTAATTTAGTACGAACGAGACGTGTTTAATTAAAGAGTGAGTCACGATCAGGTTATGAATTAAAAACCATGTTTTGCATTGTCGCAGTAATGATGATTCACTCTCACCATGGCAATGCGATACTTCTTCGAACTTACCTTTTCTTAGACTAGTTTTTCTAACTTCTCTTAGCACAACTTTTCCAGAGATCAAATTACTACCCTCACTACAAATCAATACCACTTCTTCACTTAATGCTTGATTTTTGTGTCATGATAAATATTATCTCTCCTCGCCAATTTCTTAAAAAGCGGTACCCATTATATCAAGTTGAAACATTATTTTCAATCTCAAATCGCCAACACCCTGTATCTTCAAAGTATTTAGAGCAAATAAATCTCATTTGCATATCCTCCCACTCACGTCTTCGATGAGACCAAACCGAGCCTCCAACGCATGAGTTAACTTTAAAAACTCACTCCTTGTCATAAACTCATAAATCACGAGCCTACATAGAGGAAACACTGTACATCCCCACATTGAAGGACTCCTCTTTTTTTCCTCTCTGTTTTTATAGAATAACCAGCGTCAGTCTGGACGCGTTCTTCGATCATGAGTTTCAATTGAGGCGCGTCGCTGTGTGCTCTAGTGGGTGATCAAACAAATTACATTATGTGGAATTGCAAGCTGAAAAGGCCGCCTATTAACCACCGTCTGCGGAGACGGTCGCGTTGGTGTACGTGCATGCATACGAACGAGATACGCGTGACGCAAATATATACAGGGACTTTCGATTGATTCTGCGTGTAATAATAGCAGAACGGGGTGGTGCTGCCGGGCAGTCTGGTAGTGCGCAACTGATTACGAGCTACAGAAGCCAGTATCGCTGTAAGATGACTTTGCCAATTACCGTCATCGACCATTCGCGCATGTAAACGACTATAAAGGTGCTCGGTTAATAAGATATTTTTTAGAGCCATTTGCGAGACTATTCGCGAAGAAGAGGGTGACTGTTCCACGAACTGATAACATGGAAAATGAAAACAATTTGGAAATCTAGACGAATTTAGAAAAAGCTTCAACATTAGAATATTAAGAAATTGTATTCAATATTGAAATATTTAATTAAACGTTTAGAAAATGTGAAAATCTGTAACGAAAGGAATGGTGAATACGGAAAGAGACACAGTAGTTCGACTAACATCATGCTGACCACTGTTGACGTCTGAATCATTGAATGTTCTATATTTATACTTGATTTCAACGATAAACGTGTGATCCAAATCGAAAGGAATATGTCACTGACGTAACATAAAAGAATTCGTCGCCTTTCGACTTTATCTTTCTGTACATTTAACATACAGCAGCGATGAGAATTGTATGTTCATTCTGGTGTCATCAGTAATACTGATGGCAAATTTATCCGCTGAATGTAACATTGCTCCGGTTGTTGATAATCTCGTCTGTAGAACGAGTGATCTTCAACCCCAATCTTTGCTATGCCACCTATCGATACATACATATATTTTTTCTTCGATAGTTGATTAATCAAGATTTCTTAAAGAAGCTTCTCTATTAATGAAAGGCTTGCGTTGGCAGCAGAATATATTTTTTCGCGTTTATGCGATTGTTCATCAAATATTTATCAAAGTCTGGAAAAAAGTTTTGCAGAAACTTCATCTCACGTTTAGGTCGTTCCTGTTAGAAATAGTAACGCTCTATACAGACACTGAGGCGAATGCAGTTTCCGGTAGATGGATGTGATAACGTTGGGTAGAAACGGCGCGTATAAATACACATCGAACAATTATTTTCCTCGCTCGAATGTGAAAGGTCAGACGATCTTCTGACAAGACAGAATCAATCGAAGCTAACTTATTATTAGCGTGTGATCGATAAGAAATAATCAGCATATCGGCCCCTCGTGGTTTTTCTTCGATAACTCACGATATGCGACAAGCGAGGGCACCTCCTGGACTGATACGCCGTAACATTGTGATAGCATTCTCAATGTCGATTATCTTGGAATTCGATTCTTTTTCCGCGTTATGTCAGTGAGCCAAGAGATATGGAACATCTGTCCACGATCGCTGAGATGCGTTTGATCCAACGTTTGTGATCATCTGAGAAACTGTATCCCACGTTCTGAGCGTTCCTTCGGCTGTTGCAATCACGATCGCGCTATGAATTCGTTCAGTGGTGTTATTGAATTACAAATTTTCGGTGGAATTGTGATAATTAATTAAACACCAATATCCGATAATTATGTAATATTATTATAATGTTAAATATGTGAAGTACTTCTGTGAAATAGTATTTGTGGTTCGTGTGTACCTGTGGTCGTGTTGAACGTAATTAATTTAATTTTAAGCAATGCTAATTATTAAATACAGTAAATAGTATTTGTGTTAATTAGTTTTTATGTTTATTCTTGCTTCTTCTGTTTTATTGTAATTTCGATATAACAAGCAGGTTTGTCAGTTTAGTGAAAATATTGCATTGGATAAATACTGGCGTCGATCATTGATACTCCACGCGGCATGAAACGATAAAAAAGTGATAGATAAAGTTAATTGAATTTATAGTTTAATTGTCTATCATCATGCTATTTTTTCACTATCTTGCACTTAATCTGCCTTTTATCTTTTCCTCTGGTCTCCTGGGAGAGAATTCTCGGATTAAAACTAGAACTGGAGGATGCTTAACCATTCATTAGAATTATCCATTTTTTAACCATTTTTTTATCTTACATACTCAAAAAGGTATAGTTTATAGTGAAGTCTCGATGGTTGCAAGAAACTACACTGAATCTATACGCGTTTTCAAGTTTTTCACCCCAAAATTTCAAATTTATTTATTCATTTCCATTGCTAAACAATCACAGCCGTATCCATCGATCTCCAGCTGTAGGTACCTACAGTCATTAAACGTACCACTAATTACTCCTCATAAAGTCGAAGTACCGCACAGCAACCGCTACGCTGCATTCATCTACTCGCTCAGAACTAAAGCAAACGATATCGACACGAATCGATTCGCGTTTCCCTTACAGCAATCTTAACACAGGCAAAATCATTAGCTTCGGTAGTGAACTCGAGAGTACGTATAGTAGACGACGACATATAATTCCAGTAAAACAGAAGAGCATCGGTCTTTCACACTTCTAACAATCTGTGTTGCGATGGTCAGCTGATTACTCGAGAACAAATCACCGTATTTCTTCTGGATTTCTATCAATTCTGAGCTTCAAAATTGGCAAAATAATATCATTATTCATTATCCACGATACAATACTAGAAGTGTGAAGCACCGATACTCTGCTGTTTTACTGGAATCGCTTTATTATCTCTGTCTCCTATACATCAGCTCGAATCGCTTACGCATTTACTCGTCATCGGCCATTCAGCGAGTACTGTTAAAGCAGTAACTGTAACTTATCGACGTCCTGTCCCGACCATTCCTCGTTTTTCTCTAATTATTCACCCGGTGTACATTGTATCTCACCACGATCGGTCTTTTTGCGCGAGTCATCATCTCCTTCTTCACAGACGGCGACCAGTTATCGATTAGCTATTACAGTCGATGGAGAAGGCGAAAAAAAAAGACCTCTGTCGTGGTACATCTGTACAACGAGTAGAAGATTTATTATGTAATCCGTTCGTTCCTCGTCGTGGAACGTGTCACACGAACGATTCCGTAATCGGCGCTGTTATCGGGAGGATCGGAGCCTTGATCGTGTCACTGCAACAGGCACGTCGCTTTAAATACGGGACACTGATTTATTTCTTACCCAGAGACGCAGCCACGTCGATCTTCCCGAGCCCCTTGACACGCGAAACTATTCGACTCCTGTGAATTCGAAAAGAACTTCCTTCGACTTCGATGATCCCCAGACGGATTTTATATCGTTCGGATTATTTAGTTCTCAACTTTCTGCTGACCTGTTGAGTTTCAGCGGGGAACTCTGCGGTGACTGAAGCGCGAATAACGTGTGGGATGTAGTAGCGTCTGGGATTATGAATTTGAAATTACTAATTAATTAGTCGGGGACGAATTTATTGAAGTCTAATAAGCTGATTTCCTTTTTTCTTTAGGTGAGGGGATTTTGGGGATAGGCAATTTTTAATCTCCTGGTATTTCATAATTTATTGTATATGTTTTTAGAATTATTTCTATTTAAGAAATATTTAGCAGGAGAATTCAGTACTCTGTTGAGAAGTTGGAATCGGAAGTTTCTTCCAGTTCGACTGTTAGTCGAGTTCAGTAATTGTTTAGTAAGCAATTTTGCTGCTCAATTTGTCCTTTTTTAGAAATTCACAGCGTAAAAGTGGAGAGTGGAATCCATGAATTTGCAATTTTTTCAAGTACACTCAGTTTCAAAATCAATTTGTTTGAAGTGAGCTCTTGATTTGCTACTCCTTGGTTGCCGATAAATGAATATACGTCACACGCGTGGTCAGTATTCAATGAACGTAGGTCGTCGACGACGATTACTCATTCGAAAGGTTTATCATTACTTACTCGGCTGTACCGACGAAACTGTCGATTTCGACAATCTGTACTAAGATCACCAATTGCGTTTAATATTTCGATAATCAATTACAATTAATGCCACCAGTATCTCGAATATCGTTAATTATCTTTGCAATTACACATATTCGCCTTTACCAGAACACCAAATATTATGCATAACAATTAAAATAAACTTTGATAAATTATATATTTGGTTCCAACAATCCCTGTTGATCAGTGTATCGAAATCTTATCGCCGATAATGAATTAAAAATATGAAGAAAATACCTATTTGAATATTAGAAAAAATTCCACAATGAATTTTCATATTCACTAACTTAAAATTTGAAGAATATTATACCCTTCGCTATTATCAAAAACACCTTCCCAAACATTGTCTACTTTCTTCTCAATGAACCCTATCAGTTCTGAAAATCCTTACACCTAGCGTATCACATATACTACACTTCATTTGATAGCAAATAGTGTAGTACTTATAGCATCCATCTGTCACCAGCAAACAGTTGCTTCACCCTAACTCAATCAGCCTCGCTCAATTTCCGAGGATCAATGATCGATACGCAGTAGCCTGCATAACGCAGCGGCTCTATGACTGTCCATTATTTTCGTGCAGAATTCATTCCTGACGTTGCAGCCACGTATTATGAAACACCCTGTATATTTATAAAGCCTGTCGTGTCGGCCCTATCGAACCACCCATGCACGTACAAATATACGCGGACCAGTTGTGGCGGTAGAATGAATGTCTAGTGGTGCGCACGTGACCCGAGGCCAGCCAATAGGCCGCTGCTCATTCAACATTGCTTCGGGTGCAGTATCGTATCTACTCG
Source organism: Calliopsis andreniformis (assembly GCF_051401765.1). Taxonomy (NCBI): domain Eukaryota; kingdom Metazoa; phylum Arthropoda; class Insecta; order Hymenoptera; family Andrenidae; genus Calliopsis; species Calliopsis andreniformis. Next base: position 18,037,133 of record NC_135067.1, on the reverse strand, counting down.
CGCATTGTACTCCTGAATTCGAAGATAAGTCCGATAGCCGATCATGCATCTTTCAATTCAATTTTTCACGTGGATTTCGTGGAGCTCCGAGTCATAGATCGCCACTGGTTTCCCTTTCACACCCTATCTTTTATCCATTCATCGTATTTCACTCCTACGCGGAGAAATTCCTTATTCGAAAGCTTCTGTGGGTGACATAGGTGGTGGAATTAGGATTTAGCTTGTATTATCAGAGGAAGGATTTCCCCCTTTTCGAATAGGGTAATTATCATTTTTACTGCACAGTCGAGGCTTGGGGTTTAGTTTCGATTTAACGAGGTGGTGATTTGTGGAAACTGAAAAAGAGGAACTTTGGAACTGGGTCGCCTGTGAAACTGAGTCTCGTGTTTATGTTGTAATTATTCTTTACTGTGGTTGTACTGCATTGCGTTAGCGAGTATTTATGTTTACCTCGTTAAAAACAATTTTGCTGTTATGAAAATGTTTAATGGGACAGAAGTTTCAGAATTAATATCCTGGTGTGTTCTGTTCGAAATACTTGTTCGTTATGGTATTTAAAGCGAGTGTACGATTTTTTTGAAAATTATATCCCTCAGTTGGTTTCAGTCACGTTGAACCTGTAAGAAAGGTTTTTCGTGTCACGTGTGGGGTTGGCGGAGCTATACAGAACCATCCACGTGAAGTCCCATAACGAGGTTACGCCATTCATCGACAGCGCACGAAAGTCTATGAAGGGAAATACAGAAGGGGGAATCGAGTCACTACAAAGTACCTACTCCGCGGTGCCTCATTGATGAAGTCTCTGCTGGACGTATACTGCCTCTGACAGAGAATGCAAGTGGTATTCGCATAAGCGTTTTAGATGGTCTTCGGATAAAGGACTTTTGAAGTCATGTCGATAATATGTACGAGTCTTCTCTGAGTTTTCTGTCCTCTGTATCATGATATTTTCTTCCTACGATGTTCCTTGAATTCTGTGAGGAAGTTCTGTTACTCTTGAAAGAAAAGAAGCAATTATGTTTTTTTTAATTAAAATAATTTAATGAAAGTAATTTATAAATTTGGTTTTTATAAAATTGAGGAGTTCTAGTGTAACATAAGTGATCTTATTTTAGTTTCAAAGGTAAATTTTTCACTTATCTGATGTTGTCTACTATATTTTGTATCTTTGATCGTTCCTTAATTTAATGTTCAGTTTTTTAAGGAGATAGCAAGTAGATAGACATATTACAATATAGATTTAAAGAGTTCATTTAATTGCGAAAAGGTATATAACAGTATATTTACATAGTGTTCGTGTTTTCCCAGTAGCTCTAATAAATGATAATATTCAATTTACGCGCGAGGAATGCTAGAAATTAGTGAAATTACTGGTGATTCAACATGATTCAGGGAAAGTGGATTTGACGCATGGGAAAGAGCGCGTAGAGAAACTGCTTCTACGCCAATGAGATGCACGCACGGCAGTATATATAGCTACATGTGTGTACGCATGCACCGAGCCTGTCTCTTTCTCTCTTTCTGTTTCTTACGCTGTGGATGCACGCTTGCGTACGACTCGCGATCAGGGCTGTAGCCAGGGACCACTTGTTCGGAAAAAATTTGTTTAAAACAATATCCATTTCTAAGCATTAACTAGCAATACAAAATGTAGAAGAATCAAGAGATATGGAAATTAAAGGAAATAAAAAATGATTCTTAATATAAAAATAACCAATCGTAACATGCTATTCACGTATACAGATACTAAACTATTTCACGCTTGAAGATATTGGCGTAGGACCAATCCAAGACACTGCCCACTGTATACAATAGGTCAAATGGATAATGCATTCGCGGCTGCACTCGGTATTTTTGAACCTCTTGTAAAGTCAGCTCACTTAATTCTGGCTAGACAACTACACACAAATGCATCATCAATCTAATTCCACGTTAGAAGATGTATAGGACTCAAAACAATTGCATTAACCTGCACTCGAGACTTCTAGAATCCAAAATCACCTCCGTTTCTCAATCTTAGAAAATTCATGAAACAAATTTTATAAAATTATATTCTACACTTGCATGTGTAGTACATGTTTTACTTCACAAATCTACTGTTCTGTGTGTTCATATCTTCACTTTTTACTCTGTGGAATTAATTAATTTGACTTCTAAGAATTCATTATGTGACTCACCGCACACGTGGACAATCCCGTACAGTGCTTATTATAATATTCACGGTGGTTCACGCTTTTCTTCGACGTATGTGTATATTCGTCCCTGCGCGCTACCTCCGCGAGCAGTAAATATGTGCATGCACGTATATACCTATGTATGCGCATATGTGTGTGTGTATGCACGATGCACGAGCCTTCTACAAACGCTTACGCACGGGATACGAGAGGCTACTGTTACGCCAGATGTCTACTATGTCTACTATGTCTACGAGGCATGCGTAGATTTTAACGTATGCATCGTGACACTTGACGAAAAGCATGCATCCCATTCGAGGATTTTCTGAAAGAGACGCGCTTCGCGTGTTGCTTTCATTTTTCTCATTTTTTTTTCTCAGAACGCGTGTGATCAATGTTTCCACAAACGTTGATCAATTTTTTATTTTAAGACCGCGATAAAGAATGTCTCCCGCAATTCATTTGAACGAAGAGAAACGAGGATTAAAGAGGGTACTGATTACGTAGACTATTTTGATTCATTCATTGTATCACTCGAAGCCTTTGAACGATGAATAATGATGTTGACATAGAAGTTGCTGCGTCTAGGCAAGCATATGATCATCTCTCGCGAGCGGTTCGAGTATCTTGGGCAAATATTTGTAGTTTGCGAGTAGCTTGCAAATGCAGTCGGGGGAAAGTAATTATCTCGTTTGTGATCGTTTTCATAGCGTAGTGAGGAAGATAACGCCGATTCCCTGGGTGTATACAGCGATCTTCCCGTGGAAACAAAAATTATTGTATTATTGTAAACAAATGTGTATCGCTCGCTTTCCAGTTGGTAGGTGCTATTAAAAGCATCGAACAGTTTACAAGTTTGCAAACGCGTGGGCGGCACACCTACGCGGCTTGTATCTCGCGTACGAATGAAATAATATTGAATTTACCTATGATTAACAACAAAACATGAATCGTTGAAGATTATAAAAAGCCAGTGCTGTATGGGGAACACGTTTTTATGCGATCGCCTCGAGTGTTTTAAATAAAGTGCTCTCTTTAGTTTCCACCATGCATCTCGGGTCACGCGTTAGACGAAGTTTTCAAACTATCGATCATCATTCGATAGCAATGAATTAGCATGGATCGCTTGTTCCTTGAAGGGTGAATCGAAATTGCGCAGCGAGAGTGACGGGAATAGATTTTGTCGTATTTTTATTGAGGGCCCATGGATGAAGTATTTAATTGTTATATATCTATTGGTGCACAGTTGGGAGCAGCTGTTTGTTGCATATTTAGAGATATATTTTTCTACTCGAAGAAAATCGGTGCCTATAAATCTGAGATTATGAGGCGAAACGATATGAGCGGTATGCTTCCATTTCCGAGATACATACTAATATTTTGGACATTAGTTCTGTACTATGCACTCGTGTCTTATTGCATCCTTGTTTTGAAAGTAAAACGTTTTCTTAGTACACTCTCCTTGTGCTAGAAATACAAATTCTATCTTCTAGACCTCGACTAAAGCATAAACTCAATTGTTTGAAAATATGGCTTACGTCGTTCTGTCTTACGATCACAGAAGTATTGCAGTTCTTCCGTGGGAGTCGATTGCTCAAAGAACTTTCATATGCAAAGTACATTTAACCCTTTTGATACGGCGTGTTTCAAATAAAATCTCATAATTGTATGCCTTTTTATGGTTTCACTTAGACTACTACTTGCCTCTCCTCGGTCAGCTTGGAAACTTAGGTAATCATTTTTCTCTCTCCTGGGTAAAAGACAAAAATTGATAAGATTTGTTCCCTTCTGGGGCCTCTCAGTTGAGAAGCTCATTATAAAAACGATCCTCGTCAGTTGTTCTCTTTATCTAAGAAAGCAAAAAAATACTGTAGCATCTTTAATTCTCATTCAGCTGATTAACGTTCACATTAATTCTTTACGTTGCAAATCTCGTTTCTGCCTCCTAGAACGTATCCTTCTTAAAAAAAGGCCTAAAATTTGACAGGAGCTGTTTTTCCTAATCTCTCGAGCTCTCCAAGCTCAGCTGGTATTACGAAAACAAATTCCAAAAACTGGAACGAGCGTAATCGCAGAAAGCGAAACGGAGCGGTATCGACGCGGCGTTGCAGCGGGCAAATTCGAAAGCATAAATGCCGGCGCGTTCGCGAAAACGAGAAAGACCGAGAGAAGAGGAGCAGACGGACGTTCGCATCGACGAATTCCTTGAAGCACGAAGGAGGCGGTAGGAAGGCGCGCGCGAGAGCCCACGGGTTCGCGGGGAGCGTGACGACGGTCCTGAGGCTACAGTCCGTTGCCTGTGTACAGCGCTACACGACGTTCTTATTAGTGTGCGTAGGTGTGCTCCGGGTTAGAGGCTTCGACCACACGAACGCGCTACTCACGCTACCACTCCGCTAAGAGAGAGATCGTTTTGTACGCTCGACTCACTATTCACACACACGGGCGCACATTTGCGTATGGAGTAAGGTAGCAGAGAACGAGCGAACTCTGGCGAGCTCGAGAGAGAGAGAGAAAGAGATCATTAGTGGGAGCGAGTCACGCTGTCAGTGAGTGCGCGCGCGCCGTCTCGGCTCGCTCGAATCGGTCAGCGGTGTGTAGTACGCGTCGCACACATGCGCGGCTCCTCTTGTACGTGCTCACCGAGATACGAGGCAAAGGCGAGACAGTGGTGGTGGAGGTGGTGGGGGAGAAGGAGGCAGTAGTAGCAGTGGTAGCGGTGGGGTGGTAACAGAGAGTAGTAATGGTAGTAGTACAGCGACGTGTGTGCGTGTTGCCTGCTCGGTTATATGGCTCGACAAGTCGCAGGCAGTTCAGTTGAGCAACCGAGTGGTCCGAGTCCGTACGCGTGCATGTGACGAGAAGGTGGGAATCGAGAGAAAGAGAGAGAAAGAAAGAGAGAGAAAGAGAAAGAGAGAAATAGAGAGAAAGATAGTTGAAGCGGGACAGAGAAAAAGTGACTAGGAAGCGCGTACGGCCGACAGGGAAGATGTCAATAATTCGGTGGCACGGTGGCCCGTGCTCCCGTGAACTATGGTAAACGAGGGATATATCCAGTCTCTGTGGAACGTGCACCGACACGGCGACGTCACGACCGTGTCGTGGTATTATAGTCGCCATCTCCTCCCCGATCGTTGCTTCGGTTCACCGTGACGGATTTTCGTGACGCGGGTTCACGCGCATTCGATCCCGCGGAGAGCCGACGAGAATTACGGCACAGTGGCAAGGGCACAGTCGAGGCCCGGGTCGTTGTGGCGCGGTGCCGATGGTCCCCGGGAATTCGTGCCGACTCTTACGCTCGTTGTCGATACGTACACGGTATAGGTGACACGGTGGAGTGGCGGTCTATGCGACCACGACGACGACGACGGCATTCACGGCCCTAGCGTACACACACGCTACACGTCCCCCTGTCTCTCTGCACGTATACGGGTTACGCGTGCGCGCGTCAAGTCGGGGAAGGATGCAATCGTGTGCGTGTGGCGAGTGTATGTGCCAGCGCGCGGGCGCGTGTTATTCGTTCGCTCGGGTCGCTGGTGTGCTTCCTTGTGGGAAGCACGTAGTTACGTGTGAGCACGCCACCGTGTACGTGTGTGCACGTGCGCGTAGCTGTTACATTGTGTGTCAGTGACTCTCCGTGCTCATGGTGGAAGTGAGCGAGGTAGTTCCATCGCTGTCACGAGCATCCACTACCTGCCCTAGGAGCCTTACTATACTATACGACGCCTATATCGTCTCTCGTCTATTTATACGACGACCATACACGACTCGTACTCGCCTCTCCCTCACCTTTGCTCGGTCACTCCTAATTCTCTTGCTTCTCTCTCTCTTCTCTCTCTCTTTTCTCTCTCTTACTCTCTCTTTCTCTCTCCATCTCCTTTCGATTCTTCCTCCTCGTAGCCTCTGTCCCTCTCTCGCTCACCGTTTCGCTCCTCTCTCCGTCCCTCCCCCGTGTCTCTGTTACTTCAACTCCGCCCCACCAGGTCGCCCCTTTCGTATCGGCTCCCTTTCTCCCGCCTCTCTCCCCACGTCTTTCTCTTCTTCTGTCTCTTCCCTCGCCTCGTGACGACATCCGCGAACGAGCGACTCGACTTCGCTCGACTCGAGGCGACTCGAGCCGAGAGAGCCGCGCCGCGCCGGACTCCGTCGTACACCCTCGTATCCATCCGTACTTACGTGCACGCGGAATGCGCTGCCAGGAATTCTCTCTCTCTCACAATGGATTTATTGTGTTAGTGAGTCGGGGAGCAGCGACGACGCGCGCGTGCGACAGTGTTGTATTTCGTGAGCGAGGGCCGACACGGGAGGAGAGGAGACGCTGACCAGAACGACGACCACGACGACGACGGGCACCGAAGAGCAAGAGGACGAGGACGACGTCGACGACGACGACGACGACGAAGACGAACGGGAAGAACGTGCGCGTCCGGCTTAACTCGCGAGCCAAGATGGAGCTAGCAGACGCGGTACGTGAATTTCGCGGATTCCGGGCGAATTCCGGTTTTCGGTGAGAACAGTGGCCCCCGTGTGTACGAGACGCAGAAGAAACCACCGATCTCCGCTCGTGTTTCTTACCGTCTCGTTATCCGTCCCTTCCTTACCGATCCGCGCCCTCCCCTGAATCGTGTCTGTCGTCGCTGTCGCGTTCACGGTCCCTCTTTAGGGGGGATTCTCGTGGAACCGAAGGCGAGTGATTTTGATGGATTTTTCTTGGGGAAAGTGTTCATAGGATTCAAGTGGAATATCTTGGCACGTGAAAGGTACCTTTAAGACTTGAATGCCTCGGAGTTTTCGACGTTCTTCACGTCTTTTCATTTATTGAATAATATGTTTCTGGGAGTGATAATGTTTCACAGTTTAGTGGGGTATTTAGTGGTTTACATTATAGTTCTTACTGCGTAAAGGGTATTTATCTTTCATAAGTTTCTCAGTGAGTATAAGTCTGGAGAATATCTGACAAAATTCGTGTGACTTTTAAATATTCATGAAGAGTATAATAACAGACTTCTCTAATTAGATGAAAGAGACGTCGATTGCTTGTTTAGTATTATAGTTCCCAAGGAATCTATACCTTTGAAACTAGCCTGGACAAAAGTGACCAGGGTTCTTAAAGGAATAAAAGTGAACGCTGATTGAACGGTTATAAATTATATATATTAGGGTTTACTCGTCATAAACGTCTCAAGAGAGAATACTACAAGTTTACTCCTCTGATCGCCAAAAATTGATTCTCAGATTCCAATACAGTTTTCCCCGCTTTATCAGTAGTTTTCTCAGGAAAATGATAAAAATCACTCGCTTCTGAAACAGTGTTACATGAGAATCCCCCCTTAACGCGTTTTCGTGCTCCCTCGCTGCTTTTGTCTCTATCTCCCCCTTCTCCTACCCCCTTTCAGCTCGCTTCTTATCCTGAGGCTCCTCCTTCACCATAACCTCTCTCTTTTCGTCGTTTCGCGAAACGCGCGCGAATGTGTACTACTCGAACGTATACGTGATCCACGGTGGATGAGTTTTATCGGTCGCGCGACGTGTGTGGCTGTGTGCGTGCTGTGCTCACGGCGGTTGATTCGCTACTGGGCTTTCTCCAAGTGTTCTCTATCTATTTTTTTCTTCTTCTTCCTTTCTTTCGTTTTTATTCTCCCGTTGTGCATTGTCGAATGCGTTTCCAGAAAACCAATGGACGATAGTGCTACTTCTACTGTACGTGATATCGGCTTTGCGGTACGATTGATCATGCTGCGGCGAAACAACCTGAATGGGAAAGTGACTGTCCGGTTGTGACCTGTGGGATAAATTAATCGCAAAGCAAGATGGTTCTTCGGTGCGCACAAAAGAGCTGTACACGCAGACAGCGGACAAGGATTATCAGTTCGCAGTAATCCTTGACGGTGCCAAGCCCTAGTAAGTGTCACGCATTTTTCATTTACGTTCTAGGTTAGCCCATTAACGCTCACGTCCGTGACGTACACGGGCACGCTGAATCGTCCAATTTCTGCAAACTCGTGACAGTCACGGGCACGGCAAACGTGTCTGCCTCATTAGAAATGTAAAAAAACGTGTTATGTGATTCATAGAATAGAAATCTATGTAATAGGAAATTTAGAAATGTTTGGGCGGTAAATTTGAAAAATGTCTGAGCGTTAAGGGGGTAAGCAGGGACGAACTTGAGTGTGTTTCACATGTGATATGTTTTTCTTTTGTGACTAGTGGGGTTGTTACGAAAGTACACTGTAATACATCGAATATTGTACAGTGCATCTTTTCTATAAAAATCGTGTCGAAGTTTGTGGTTCATGGAAAGACTTGCTATTAAGGTTCGATACGGTTGTTCCTTTTTTCTAAAGTCTTTTTTGCGCCATATTCATTGGCGATTCGTTGAATGTTGTGAGTGGACATTTTTGTGATACAATGGGAGTGAAAAAATGCACTGATTAGTGACTGTAGTGCATTTTTTGTTTTACCTTTGGTAACACAGTTTGGTTGTACTACTAATACAGAGACCTTATACAGTCGAATCTCGATTAATTGGATCTCAGTTATTCAAAGCCTCTTTTATTCAGGGTTTTATTCAGTGCAATGACAATAAGAGCACAATAGAACATCGATTGTAACTGAACTATAATTTAATAACAGTCTATTGAAAATAATAAAGTTTGTTATTGGAAAGGTGCTACAGGTTTGAAGATTAATCGAGAATCTACCTTGTATTGTTATTAAATATATGAAGTATAGACTATAAAAACGGAACATGAAGTATATTATAAATTTTGCTGAGAAGATATTTCACAAATGAAAAATACAATTTACGTTAGTGGCGGCAATAAAAAATCTATCACGTGTCGGTAGTTATAAGTTGACTCAACTTCCAAAGTACTCTTTGTACGTTTAGTTATTTATAAACGAGTTGACTGTACGTTGAAAGTAAGCCCACAATACGTGAAAGAAACTAGTTCAGATTTAGAAAATTATCTATACACTTTGTTAAACGAATCTTTTTAGTTTGACGTAACTAACTTCACGGCGATCTCCTTATCTATGAACGAGTACTGTTTATCGTTACTACAATGGACCAAAGATCGCATTAACACTCTTGGCAAGCGCGATTTCAAAGCGTGTGGATTTACAGTGCAAGTATTTTAACTTGATTCAATGTTGGAAATCTTCCATCCTCGAATTTAGTTAGAAGCGCAAAAATTTGACATGTTTACACGTGGCATTACATTAATCATTACATTAGTCAATTTTTTTCATTTTTTAAGAGATCAAAAAAGTGCTCTAGCATCTTTAATTCCTATTCAATAGATTAAAATTGTTGTATAGACTCCACTGTGTCCTGAGTCTCATTGCTAAGTCCATTAAATCCTGTTCTTGTTTAAAAAATCACAAAATTTGTCAAGGGTTGTTTCTCTCAATCGATAAATAAGTTCTATAATTTGCAGATAACATAGCGCATCGTTTTGAATTTTAAATCTCGTGTTTCCGGACGAGGGTGTAATAAGAATTCATAGTTTTTCTATCTCCTCTCGCTTCGACGCTTTAATCGTTCGTTAACCATACAAACTAAACGAAATTCTGTCGAGTCACTTGTTAGAAGGAATTTCACAGTTCGGATATGCATTTATATCGCAGACGGAGTTGTAGGAATTAGTCGTTAATTGGCCGCTGCTCGAGTATCGCGATCGTTAAGAGGAGCGGCCGCGATATTAGTCGCGTTTACGATTCGTGTCTCTATATGTATCTGCATGGTTACTGCATGCATTATATCAGCGATGCGATGCGTCTGGTATCATTAATTTTTAATCCGCAACACCGATGATCTCAGTCTACCGCCTCGGTGCCTTTTGGGACTGCTATTATGCAGGATGGATTGTTTCAGTTCATGAGCGTTCTATAATCCACTCAAGATACAAATAATATTTTAGTGATCGTAAAACATTTGATAGGCTCGTAAGTAATAGATTGTGAGTTGAAGTTAGGAATAAATGTCTGGAAAGTGTCGATAAGGGTTGAAAAGAATAAGGTAGTTACTATAAGTATTTCGTTTAGTGATTTTTTCATGGCTGATTAACTGTTTATAAACTCTGCTTCGATTAGAAAGTCTACTATTTTTATAATTCCAATTGATCGCCGACTAGATATTCTGAACATCATCTGAGAGCTAAACCAATTCCATTATTCCCGAATTCTGTACTTTTCTTATATCCTACACTCTTCTCTGTTTAATACCCCTTATATCAAAGTAAATGAAACGAAAGACCTAACCCAAATATTCCACTCGTGCCAGTATCGGCCTCATTCACTATACATGTGTATTTCTGTTCTAAAAGCGAATGAAAATTCAAAGTTGATTCATACAATCGCCGATAAGATTACCAACGATGCACACGTGCATCGGTTGCGTTCTTTGCGTAACGTTCGGCGGTAACCAGCCGCCGATCGTCGAATATTCATTATTTTCGCGCGTTGATACGAGTCGAAATTCTACGTCGCGTTACGTCTCGCCTTTCTTCATTCTCTTTCCCCCCATCTCGTCGATATCTCGATAAATGACTCATCGACCTACCGTTCGCACGTTTCTGCATTCATTATTTTGCAAAGATTCGCGCGACGAGCCGCAGTTTATCTTTGGAGGCTTGGCGACAACTCGGGACGCTTAATTATGTTGCATCATTTTCACGAATCGTTCGCCTTATCATAGGGAGACTATCGAATTTCGATACCAGGTCGTCGTATTACATTCATGCTTACATGGTTCGGAATACACCTATTAAAATATGTTATAATTCTTTAAGCGCTTAGTATGTTGACTGAGGAAGACGAGGTAATTCATTACATATTCGTTACAATAAATTTATTTGCAGAGAAAAATTCATGCTTATTAGAGGGGAGAAATATTAGCAAATAATTAATAAATAAACTCGAGGGATTTTTATAACGAAGGAAGTATTATGTTTAACTTGCTGTTGAAAACCCTGTGATTATATTTTGCTAGATTTCAAAGATTTATTTCTAGGACACCTCGTGTAATCTAATCGCGGTTAGACGCTACGGCCAGTGACATTCTGTTGCCGGATTTTAGGATGGTAACGTGACGTTACCGCAGGATAAGATATAAACATGAGACGAACGTGACAATTTAATTTCAAGGAAACAATATTTCAAGCTTAAACTCCTTACGATATCGTGTAGAATATTTTAAAGTTGTAGTAGAAAATCTTCCACGCTAAATAATTATATTTGTCCACAAATAGGTCCAGTTACCACTTATCAATCTATGTTATCTACTGCAACACTTTCATTCGGAGAAAATTTGTTTCAACGCGCACGTGTTTGCATTAAAATATGATAATCATTAATAGTGCCAGATACCACGATATCTTTTGTTTCTCGTGATCGTCTCTCGTTGAAACACTTTCGTTCCATTTCTGACCATTCACATACACAAATCATCGAGCCATCTATTGTAACGAGTAAAAGAATATTTAATTATCCCTAAAATAGCTTCATCTATCGTCGGCTCGTTATCTCGATCGAATAACAACGAAACCTCGGATTCTTATTTCTTCAAATAAAATTCAGCAAGATGATTCAATATTCTGCTGCGAGAGGTCTAATCAGACATCTTTTCTACGAACTCCGTCGATGTTGCTCCCGCTCGTGGGATCTCTCGTTACAATCGCGGAACAAAACAACGAGCGTTGCGCGTCTATCGTTCACGGTTAAAAACCGAAAGCCGTCGTCTCGATGCAGCCTGATAAGCCGAGAGAAGAAGCTCGGTGTATTCTCGTAGCGCGGGTCACGATAAGGGGCCCGCGGCTGCTTAATGATTTTTGAAGCCGCAACACATTTATATTTATTGCGTTATCACCGTTCCACTGTTCCGACAGCATCTAGAGCATCTGCCAATCCGAATGGTACATTTTGCGCGCATAGTATTCCTTCGATATAAACTCGTCGCTGATTCGTTGGATCCTGAAACATATTTTGAATCGCGTTGAAGATAGTCTCCTTTTTCGTCAAATGAACGAGACGTGCTACTTTTTGTAACGCGTGTCGAGTTGACCTTAGGAAGGTGTCCGTCGTAAACTTGTCAGTGACTTTATATCGAGAAAAAAAAGTATATAAATGAAGTTTGCGCGTAGAGAATAGTTTTTTTACGTGCCTCGATGCTGGCTGCGAAATTCTCCCGATTTTTTCTTCAAGTCGAATCGATAATAATGGTGACAAGGGAGAGAGGACACGCCACAGTTCACGAAGGTTTACGGGTACACGAGAGCGAATCCTTATCAGTCTCGACGTTATCGGTGGCTACTGGTGCATACACAAAATACCATGTTATTCCTTCCGGCCAGTAGATCCTAAATATCTATAATCAATTATTCAATTAGTCGGAATAATTATCTTGGTGCTTACGTAACAGGCGAGATTAATAATTAATAAGATCAAAGATCGTCGCTGGGTAGATTGTACTCGTGTTTGCACCGCGTGCGTTATTGACGAACGCGAAAGGAGAACCGTCAGGAAATTGTGCAGAGATGCATTTTTTAATTGCAACGTTTTCTTTGATTTCTTTTTTTTATTGAATAACCAGGGTAGCTTCTGTCGCTTTTGAAGTTAAAATAAAGTTGCTTGTATTTATTAAAATGAAATAAGTTTATTTACTTTTTCATTGAACTGCCTTTCTTTATTGAAAAGATACATAATGGATAAACTCTGTATTATAAAATGTTTGACTATATGATAATTAGTTTGTTCATGGTAGACCTACTCCCAAGCAATTTAACAATAAAATGTTTTTGTATTGCAAAAAATTAGTAACCTTGCGATAAAACGGATAAACAGTATCAACACTCGCGAAAACATCAATGACCTTACTAGTGTCTGAAGAAGAGGAGTCACGAAGACAATTCATTTCACTCGACATTCAAATTGGTATAGCTGAAATATAAATGTCATTCAAAAAGGTACACCTTAAAATCCTCATTAATATCTATTCAATTCTATCCTTCTCCTCTCATATCTTAATCCAGAAGTCACAATTTTTTAAAGAAGAAACATAAAATCAATTTGAAAGCTGCAGTAATTAAATTCTTCAACAGACAGGAATGCTTTTAATAGAGAACATTAATTTTTCCTCGTATATACTAAATTATCTTCCTTTCAATAGAACGGCCTGACATTTGTTAATCATTTCTTTACAGTTTTCCAATACATAAATTAACAATCTTAAAACGCTTATTATTCCTGAAAAATTCATACATTCAAGAATCAAAGTTACACACCACCTGAAATAGAATTGCCACCGCGTAAAATACTACGCTGCTGAATTTATTTGCGGTTCCATTAAAGTATCCCGACAGTAGCACGGAACAGCAATAACGAACACGATGGCGTTAAGGAGCTCTTTACCATATTCGTATTAATAGCGTTCTATCGCGTGTAACGCGAAGGCTCGCGAAGTGGTCGCTCCCATATACGCGCGCATTCATTTCGCTTCGGCTTGGTTAATTCGGTGCCAGGATCTCTGTCTTTGTCGTCGACCGTCGTCGATGGAACCGCGCGATACGTTATCATCGCGTTTCTTGCGGGAGCGTCGTGTTAATGACTTTTCTTCTTGCAGAGTTGTCGTTGCGTACTTCCAAGCAATATCGATAAGCAACCCCAACCTTATGTCATATTCCTTTTATCGCGGGCCCGTTCCGTTCTTTCGTCCCCTTGCTCGATGCTGACCCGGTCGCCTCTGATGCTTTAACTCGTCGACCTCTGGCTACGTCGTAATAAATATGGAACCCCCGTAAAGCCTACCCTACGTTTAAGCTCTAAACAATCGTGCCTGACTTGCACGCGCTTCCGAGCACACACCATGGTGGATATGGTCTCGCTTCTTGGCATCTTGCTTGGGGAGATGTAGGAGAATTGGTGGTATTTGTTGTTGGTAGAATTTTTTGGATTAGGGCACCTGAGAGTATGTGCCTATCCGCGAGGTTTTTCTTTATGATAGTTGCTGTTCTACAGCACTGTTTCTGAGATTGACTTGTAAGCACAGATTCCTAGGTGAATATATACCTACCCCCAGGTGAACATGCACCTATCCCCAGGAGGATATGTACCTACCCTCAGGTGAACATGTACATACGTACTCACCCCCAGGTGACCGTGTAATTAGCTGTACAATTAACCGATAAGATTATAGGATTTTCTCACATGATTAGTAAAAAGTACTTGATCAATGTGTACTCACTATGTTTTAATTAGATACTTGTCAGATTTCTGATTAAAAAATATATAAGTATTATTGATAGTAGTGTGTAAGTATTATTGATGTTATCTTCACCATCTATCATTTGATGTTTGTGATAATTCTATGAAACTTGTATCAATTGTCTGACCATAGAATTGAATTAGTACCTCTTTGGTGTACTAGGAACGTGTTACGGAACGATAAACGTGGTTCTTTGATGATGAAGACTAAGGAGAACGACGATAATAGAAACATAGAGAAAACGTAGATTTCAGGTTTTATCCCTCCTTTGATACATACATATATATTATTTTGTGTTCAGAATAGCTCCCAAAATCGATAGCTAAATCTCTTCATTTGAAAGCCACCCTATACGTTGATCATTTCTATTCCACCTCTCCTGGTTTCACGAGCCAGCAGTGGGTCGCGCTCTCGCAGTCTGGAAAACACTGTGATGTGCCCATTGATACCCAATCATAATTCACTGACTGGCATCGATAGCATCGGCGCTGTATTATTCCCATCGCTCTCCGAAATAGACGGAACATTGGATCCCATTGTTTAGCCCGCAAGACCACAACGTTATTAGCAGCGCGTTGGAGAAGGCTCGAGTACGATCGCGGGACGATAGTATTGGCGATTATTTGAATTTCAATGGCACGTATCTTTCCGATCGACGGTTTCGACTTATACTGCGACTGGTCTGTCCAGTGCAGAAAACGCGCCGCTGGGTGCACACGCGAGATGGAATCTGATTGTCTACGCGCGGCATTTCACGTGCGCGGCTGTCTCGCGGAAAATGTGACGTCACGTCGTACCAGGCGGTTTGCACGGGTCCCTGGTGTCAGTCAATCTGTTTGCAGTAGGGGGTGTTTCGCTGCGAGTGAAGGTGGACCTACACTCGTGACCACAGCTGTCTCTGCATTCTGCTTGGAATGGTAGGGCAAAGGTCGAACCTCACTATTGATATGCTCGAGGTTCCCTCACGTTCAAATCACACTCTTTTCAATCAAATCACAGGGAAATGATATTCGAGCGAACCGAGAGTGGAGAGTAAGTGAACCATGAGCGTATCGATAGTGTGGCTCGATCTTAAATGTCCCAGTGTGTACATGAACGCTCAAGATGTCAAATGTATTGGTAATTGAATAATCTAAAGATGTGTGTCCCGATACTTGAATTATGATAACTCAGTAGCTGAATATATACTACATGTTTTGTGATACTGCTCCTTTTTGTTTTTAATCACATTGGAATTTTAACTTACAATTAAATAAAATTAGCGTTAGTGTTCAGGTAGTGGGAGATCGTCGGCTACTGGGACATTTATGTGATCACGTTATCGAGAAACTTAATCAGTTGACACTATAGGTATTTGTACTTTGGTTGTATCTTGATTTTTATTTTCCTTGGAAAAGAGATTAGAGTTTAGGAGAGGGGAATAGGAATTTGGAGAAGGGAAAAGGAACTAGAGGAGGGGAGGTAGGAATTTGGAAGGGTTGAGGGGCCAGGAGAAGTAATTCAAGTATAGAAGAGAGGTAACAGGGGCTTTAGTAGAGGGGATGGAAATCAAGAGGAGGAAGCTAAAGGCTAAAGGAGGAAATTGAAAGCTAGGGGAGGAAATTGAAGACTAGAGGAGGAAACTGATAGCTAGGGGAAGGGATTTGAAGCTAAGAGAGGAGGTTCAAATCCACGGGAGGGGATTAAAATCTAAGAAAGAGGATTAGAGTTTAGGGAAGGGGACTGAAATCTAATCTTCATATTTAAAAACTACAAAAAAGCAAACACGGTTTAGTAACTAAATAAGAAAAAATAATGCAACAACTATCACAATAAAAATTCATACTACACAACTATCAGAACATCACGTAACACAATCTCTAGTACCTAAATTTAGAATATATCCTTATTCCAAAAGAATCTTCTTCCCATTTCTCAATATTCGATCACACCTTGCATCAAACATTAACACGTGCAAACATTAAACATTAAACATTAACTGTGCTCCAACCACAAAGAAGCTAGCTCTCGGAATCGTACGTCTCAGACATTCGGTGCTGGTGTGAATAATTTCGGGCAGCATGCATATCCCATGGTAGCTCGAATCGCTCGATCGATGAACCCTCGACGTGTTCGATTCGCTGCGAAATTTGAATCGAGCTTATTCGCTGGCGGTCGACAGAACGGGCCCGATTGTGAATAGAAACGTCGATGACATCGAAATTCATTCTTCAAATGCGATCACTGGCACATATACCCTGAATAGTAAATAGATTCGCGAGTGCACCTATTCAGATTCGCGAATAGCTGGACAGTCGTAATTAGATTAATGCTGGCGAATGAACGCTCGAGAAAGCGAAATAATCGTTATCGAGTCGGCGTATTTTTACCTGAATAAGCTCTGGATATTGATCTCGGCGAAATAGGGGACGGCTGAAGTTTAGCTGAATCTATTTAAATATCTTTGTCGCGATGGTAACGCGAGAGATGCCCGTGGAAGATGTTAACAGAGAGATTATGGTGATATTTGTGGGTATAAGGCGAAACTACATAAGCCACATTTTTAAGAAATCGAGTTTACAACTGAAGTGAAATCTATGGAATAGAATTTACGTTTTTACAGCTAGCAAATTGAACTAAAGGACGTTTTTCTTTAAAAAAACGAGATGCATAATATAAAATGTAGATTCAAATCTTTGAACTTTTGAGTACTTTAGAAACAAAGGTATGTAACTTATGTCGTTTTGCCTTATAACTGCAAGTATTGTTTGTTCAAAGTAGTAATAAGTGAGTTTTAATTCGGTATTTGTGTTTCTACAATTGGGGAATATTACTAGAAGATAATTGAGTGTCGCTGATCAGTCGAGCAAAATTTTGCACGTTGCAACATGGAGACCATTTTCAGCAGTTCTTGAATTAATGCATGTAAATGCAGGATATTTTAAATAAATGTATTATAAGAACTCGTATTCTATGACCTTACCCATGCTCATAAATACGGAACGAGCAAAAACGGTGGTCTACACCGATAATCGAGTAATCGAAACTTTACGAGCAGGTCGGCGATCGAATTTTCAGGTTCAAAATCTTGTTTCCTTGAATCGATTACGTTTACCGGCTCCTTTGGAGCTGGGCAATGAAAAGAAATTTCATTTCCTAACGAAGTTGTCGATCTCCGAGCAACACCCAACGCTTTTTCTTAATCATCTTTCGAGATGAATATTAATTTCAAGGATAAACAAATCGAGCTCGATAACCTATAAGTCGTGATATTGAAATCTACTTTTTGCAGAGATAGTTATTCAATTTTCTTGGATTATTAATTATTAATTACGTTTTTAGTTCAACATGAATTTTTTTAAGCCGATTTTTCTTCGAGTATAAAACCTCAAGTAATAAAGGTATCTTTTTCATGAACTTTCTAGCAAAAAATCATCCTCGATTCAGCTGTGACACGATTTACGGAACACCCTGTACATCCTAATTGACTTACAAAGCTGATCATTGATTCCGACCGCGTTTATACATAATGTACGACGAACGTTATGTATATCGTTCAGTGTTACGTTATCCAGTGACAAACGTATATTTTCGTGTATCGTTGAAATTCATTACATCTAAATGAAAACATGATGTCTTCTTGACTCGTAGATTCCGTGTTCTTTAAAGTGGTTCGAAACGGTTCGCGCGTACGCGATGCCTGAGCAAACGCATATTTTCTAAAGCCATTTCAACCCAGACACCTTGCTGACTCACCGCTGTCTAGGCTCGAGACAATTCAAATACCTTGCTTGAATATTTCATAAGTTATATTCTCCAAATTTATACTATTTTACTGTTATTATTTGCATATGAAATATCTCTGTATTTGCATTCTTTGAATGATATGGATATTGCTAATGAGGGAAACGATATGATAAGGCTTCTTCCATGGCTAGACGCTTTTTAGTTGCGCTGCCGGCTCGACACTTGTCCTCTTCGTCGAACCTTGAAAGAAGCGCACAATCAGTTTCGATTTGTGTACCAGTCTCAAGGTTTCACAGTTCATTCTAGTATTTGAATTGTAGGGCTCATTACAAAAATCACTCTTATCAATTTTTCTGCTTTTTAGAAAAGCAAGTATGTCTATGGATAGATTACCTAAATTTTCAAAAATCAAAAAATAGGGTGTCAGAATCATAATCTAATTGTTGCTAATTTTCACCTTATTTTGTCATAGACTCAGAATCGTGTCTTAAATTGTCTGCCACCTGTTGTCGATTACTCCATCGTTCATAAATGTGGAAACGCAGCTTAAGTATCTATGTCTTTCTACTGGCATAGATTGATTCATATATGCACACGTGCACTATGCATTTGTTGATAGCCCAGGCACGCACGTATCGATGAAATATTAAAGGGTAATGTCACGCTGTTACGGGTCCGGAAATTTATTAATACCTAGTGTAAAAGGTTATAAACGTCACTTAATGCACGTTATACATTGTTTCCTTCTTTTTTTGCCGCTGATATTTTTACGCTCGACATTAAATCGAAATCCGTAGAATGCGCGCGAAGAGAAAGTGGGTCATTTAAATATTTTTCAATCTTATTTAAATTTCGCGCCTGTCCTCTACCAATTCTTTCTTATCGTTTCGCCAATTCTGTGGGTACTTAGAATTGTACTCTCTCGTTAATAAATCAGACGTCAGCCTACAATTTTTCCTTTTCAATTCTGCTAACTTTTCACCTCATTTCTTCGAAATTTTTTTATTGTAACCTTTTATGAAAGGTAATAATTTTTTTATCTGACAAATACGATACGAACATAGTTTTCCCTTAAAAAATATATATATTTTTTAAAAATAAAATTAATCCTAAGATTTCATCATACTTAACGCCAGACGAAAGTTTCCCAGCAGGAATCTCGCATTCGTTCGAAACCTGACATCAGAGTCGTGAAATCTTGCGCATTCGATTCAGTTACGGGAACGGAGACTGCATTTTTTAAACGAAACCATGCATTCCAGCGATACTATTATCTTTGGAACACGCCGGAAGTCGCGCCGCATTCGTGTAGGCACAAGTTGTTCGAGAGTACGCTCGTAGTCGGCACTGTGCTCCGCCAAAATGTGTCATATTCGCTATAAGAGGCTAAATTTAACGTGGTCACGCGATCAATATACTTTGCACTTTAAGAAAATTACCCCTCGTTGGAAATAAGTACAAGTAGTTCCTCAATTATTCACACTAATCAACGAGTATTGTATTTCAACGCTATAACGCTTTGACGACTATCATCGAACATTAATATTTAAGAGACTATTGCTTACTTTCATTATCTTTGTCATCTGGACCAAGAGCAAGTACTGAAGTAGAAAAATGAAACACAATATATGCTACAGAATTATAAACTTCTTCATATGAATTTTCCATGTAAATAGAATTCTGAAATATTTTTTTATACAGACAGAGTACAAGTCTTTTCAATTACACATAGATAAACGTATACCTATGCGTGATAGCTTCTTTTTTAATTTCAAAGAAGAGCTTAATCTTCATTTCAAGTGAACATCTCAGCATCGTTCTTTCGTAACAGAAACAAGGTAGAGAAACGTTGAAGTATTAAATCGAGTGATTGTGTCCCCACAATTTCGGACTCTGGGGGCTTCGCCGTGCGTCGAACATTCGGTTGAACGACGTTCAAACAATCACGGGTCTACATCAATTAGTTGAGGATCGAGGTGTAACCGTTTACGTAACGCGATAAACGATTTCGATCTGATTTATCGCCAGGCTCGAGTGCTCAGGGACCCACGGCTACCCGAGGCCTCACGAGATCGTTGCATTTTTCTCGACCGAAAAATAGCGTTGGCGCCTTTATCGAAGTCCCGGGGAACGGGCAGAGAGAAAAATTTCTTGGCTGCTCGTAAGTAACCAAGACGCGGCGTATACCATTACGAAGCTCGCGTGTGCGCCGCAGGAAACGACGTGATTCGAATGGATTGCTTCCCGTTGAATCTTAATTTTGCAAACAATAATAAAGATATGGTTGCTTTGTATTGTTCGTTCGCCGGGATCAACCTTCGCTTTTCGTTTCGCGTCGTTACTCGACTGCGAGCTGACGACAGCGTGGGATGGAATAATTTTAAGGGATTGTTGTATTTAAGAAATGAAGAAAATAGATTGTGCTCTATTTGAGAAAGCGTGATTTAGTTGATACAATATTCAGCTGTTAAATTAGCAAATCGTGAGGGTGAGATATCTTTTGGTCGACTTTTAGTATATTATTTGTTACTTTATTTTAGGTTTGACTGCACTTCTTTCTTAATGATCTCGCCAATGAAGCCTGACAGTTTATGAATTGCGCGGAGATAAGAGCAGTCCTGTGTGCAAATGTTATTTAGACTTGGAAACGTGGAGTAATGAAAATGTTTCTTTGCAGTTTTACGTCCAAATTATCGCGGATCGTAACTCGAGACAAATTACACAATATTTCAAGTACAAATCTTTACACAGCTATGTTATGTGTAATACGGGGGAATATTGCATGTAAAGGGAACCACTTAATTCTGTTTTTTACCTCAGTTTATACCTATTTTGCTTACATTGAAATATTCATTTTTATTTCTTTAATTAGTCTGACAATTCGTAAACGACAAATATTCTTTCTTTCTAATTTATTGGAATAATGCTATTAGTAAATGTATTCAGTAATGTAAAAGAAATTTATTGTACGTGGTACGTTCAAACTATAAGAATTAACATAATAATGTGAGAATACTATATTTCATACGATTACGTAGTGCTGCTTTGCATGTCTTCGCTTACTAGACGCTTAAGACGATCAATGCAGAACAGATCATGTCTGTCGAGTCACATTGTAGTCGTATGACGAATCGTGGTGCGTAAATAGTACACTTCTGTATCATAAGTGATCAAGGGCTTGTGAAATTTGTATGTCTGATGCGTTATGTCAGCTTCGCAGTAACGCTTTAAGTTTAGTGATTGAAATCGCCACTGCGATGCCATTTTCCAAGTACGGTATTGATTTCATTAACTAGGTTACCTTTTGTTTGACTTAATATTACACCTGAAACTTTTCTACAATCCTGAGAATCAATTTTCGCGAAATAAAATTACAATAATTGTAATACAGGATTTCGAATTTTCGAATTTTTGAATATTTGAAATTTCAAATTTGAAATATTTAAATATTCAAGTATTTTAAATTTTCAAATGATTTATTTGAATTTTCACATTTGAATTTTCAGAACACAATTACCTATCTCCTGGCAAACAGTTTCTCACTCAAGTCCAAAAATCCAACTATAACCCGACACATGTTTATTCATGGAAAGGGAAATATTACCAACAATTTATTCGCGTGCTCGAGCAGCTCCCTAATATCAAACACATTCAGCCCGAAAATGACTCCCATCACACAAGATTTCAAAGCCTTCGCCCTGTCAGCCTCGCCCGCAATAAACTCAGCCGCTCTCATCCAAGGGACTATTCAAGCGACCGTTATTTCAAATAAAAAGCGTTCAGCCCCGAACAAACATCGCGTGCGTGCACCGTTCGGATCTCCTATCGTTAACAGCTCATTGACTCGCGCGTACACGTCACGGATCGCGTCTTTATCACGTGCCCCAAGGCCACCGAGGCGAACTTCAAAAAACCGACGGAGTGTGTGTTATCGTCTCGTATCTCTGGCATAATAGTAGCCAAGAGAAGTAAAAGACTCGGAAGAAGAAGAAGAAGAAAAAACAGAGCAAAGGACAGAGGGACTCGAAGAAGAAACGAGATTGTGGATGTTACAGTAAAGACAATCGCGGGGAGAGACCATGCAACGCGATATCAGCCGAGAAAAGCAGGTGTTTCGGAAGACCGAGATAGGGATGCGCAACAATAGCGCAGGGAAAGGACTAGACGGACAATTGTCGTCCGAGGGTGTGTCCCCCGCCTTTTCTACCTGCCACTACGAGTGGTACCATCATCGTCTGTCTGATTTATGCCCGAAAACTGGCCGGAGGGAGGGAGGGTACGCTGGGTCCCAACCACTTTGCTCTTGCGTCCCATTGTGGCGAGGTGCCTCGTGGAACGCCAGAGACACTGGGCCCCAAGAGCCTCGTATACAATATTCGCGCGACGATTTGCCTCCTTTCATTCAGGCCATTCACCATAGAGAGAGTACAGAAAGGAAAGGTACACGAAGAGGGTGAAAGACAGAGAGAGAGAGTGGAACGATCGATGAAGGGCGAACGAAGGAGGAAGAGAAGGAAGGAAGGAAGAAGGGGGGCCACAGGTATCGGTTACAAGTTGTTAAGGCCCGTTAAAAGGAAAGCTCCTCGAGGGCTTAGAGTGAACGACGGGATCCGCGGGTGGTATACGCTCCGACGGTGATGGTCGAGAGGTATCATCCACTGTTTTCTTTTTTCACGCGTAATTCGTGTAGCCGATACGACGCGCCGGCCTTTCAAAGGCCATCCCTCGTCGACTGCGCTCTAAAGTCAGGAAACTAATACCCTGGCTATAATACCCCAGGACCGACGGGACGCCGCGTTACCGAGTACTCGAGGCTTGAATGGCACCTGCACACGATGCTGTTTCCGGGAGAGACGGGAAAGTATCGGTTGCAGCCTCGACATTTTCACCCCCCTGGGGACACCATGGTGTATTTCAGCGGTGTGACGTTATGCCTGGCGTCGTAATCGCTGATGCGCCTGGCTACTAGGGCTACGGAGACGACGATGACACTTGTCGATGGCTGGGACTTTATGGTTGAGCATCTGGGAAGTAATTAACATGCTACTGTGATAGGTTGAGGACGGACTTGTGCTATACTGTATTTTATTTAGTTTCTTTTTCGTGGGTTTGCTCAGGAGTAAAGTATGCAAAGTTGGCGAATCGATCGTTTTTTGTCTAGATATTAGACTGAATACATTTTGATTATAAGCAGACTCTTAAATAATTTCTGTAAATATTCACTACTTGTAGAAGTAAGTAAATTAATATAGAGGTATATTACTTACAAGACAAACTAGCAGTCTCAGAATTAAGGGTAACATAGACACTATTGTTTAATCCTATAGCTACTAAAGTTGTGAGAGCACAACCTGGGAAAGTGGTTATTTAATTATTAGAGGTGTATAGTGTAAAGACGTCAATTAGAGCAAGATTTAATAGCAGCGACTAACACAGGTGAATTTCACCCCTTGAATACTATGTATACATAAACTCTCATCCTTGCTATTCAGACATTGCTTTACTTTCCTGTTGTAGTATGTACAATGCGATAGAACGTTGCACAGTAATTAAATATAATATAGAACTATGGAATAGCACATAAAAATAGTTGTCTATGAATAAACAAGCTTGCAATGTTTAATTAAGAATGAAACGACCATTCCAAGGTTTTTGTAGTAATTTCCATGCACTTATTGTTAGTTCAGTGATTAATAATTAGCCAGCTGAAACTCGATGTTTATTATTCATTATACCATTAACGTGCTCGTAACCATTGAGAATATTCTTCCTTCATTTATAGTTCATAACTATCTTTAAAACAAACTAGCAAAATAGTTTCACTTCTTTACTGATCCCAATCAAGTACTCGTTACTTCAATTTCATAGATCCTTTATTTCGAGCACAAATTCAAAATTACACGGTCACTGCAACACGATAATTATTCCTGCAAAAGCGAAAATATGTCAAGGAGACCCGAAAATCTCATCAGTATTAAATTATTTACAGAACGATCACGATCGATACCGTGTTTTGTATAACATCGGCATACCTCGATGCTAATTTATACGCTGCAATGATTCATTACAGCCTCGAGTTACAAATCGCGAGGGAAAAAAAAAAGTTATCTGGTCAGACAAGATTATCCGAGTCTCCAAACACGCCTAATCTGTCGGGTTCGTTGAAACCATGAATATTATAATAGGCAACGCAGTGACTAAAGTTTACATTGTCGAGCGTTACGCTGCCACTTCTTATTTGCATTACTGGTAATTATTAGGAAACACGTCGAGGAGGGAACGCGAAACGGTTCTAAGTTAGAAAGCGGCTCGCGAACGCGTGCTAGAAATTGATTAATTCCCGTTTCGATGGTATAACGTTATGATCGCGATAAATTCGAGTGGAAACGAAGTCTTTCTTCGTCATTCCGTCTCTTCTTCTCTCTTTT
Organism: Calliopsis andreniformis; assembly: GCF_051401765.1. Lineage (NCBI taxonomy): Eukaryota > Metazoa > Arthropoda > Insecta > Hymenoptera > Andrenidae > Calliopsis > Calliopsis andreniformis. The sequence goes on along the minus strand of NC_135067.1, from coordinate 18,012,543 downwards.
TCTTTCCGCAAAACGAGCCGCGCGCGAGCGTTGTTGCTGCGCACAGTGGGAAAGCGGACCGCTAATAAAGACGTTGCGCAAACAACTTTTTGCATAATACGGCGCATATATCGCGTGGGCATTCGTGTTACAACTGCATTCGGATTTCCACGTGCTATAGTACGGTCGTGTTGTAACCCTCCTCGTACTTTTCGAATTTCCACAATCTCGCGATCCACATCTGAACCGATTACCACAGAGCCCACTCGACTCGATTTCATCCATTGTACATCGTAGAGGTTTACGACGCGCGCGATTACCCCGCTCGTTCTAATTTATATGCTCCCCCTTCTTTTCGTTCATTAATGAAGATTACATCATTATCACCGAAATGCTCGGGCACGTAACGCTCCGCGATAAAGGATTACGCAACGTGTCCGTACGAAATCGAATACTTTCTACCTGGACGATGTTTGGATATTCAAGGGGGTTGAAAGGGGATTAATCGTATTTTTCATTCAGTCTTCTGGGTGTTCAAGACTGGAAGAACAGAAAAGTAAACTCATGTCGATTTAATCCAGGTGTATATTTCTGTTACTTATTCCATCTTAAAAATTTCGTATTACCATAGTTATTCTATTAATTTTCGGTTTATCTCATTCGGTTTATCTAGTATCAGCAGCTTGAAATTTGTGAAAATGATACTACAGGTATAATTAATTGAAAGAACGTGAGGTGATTTGAGCACGTGAGTTCAGGCGCTAGTGTTTGAATGTTTTATTAATCATCCTTTGTGGCTGGTAGAGAGTCGTTGCGGTAAACGGGTAAAAGGGGATAACTAAATTCTGCCGCGATGTTCAAGGTGTTTAAACAATAGTGTTTCCTCACGTGTTCTTATTACCCCCGATTCTACCGCAATGAAAGTATAAGTTCACAAAGATACCACGATGCATGTAGCATTATATCACAATAAGTTCTGACACATAAAGCGTAAAAGAGACAGGAGATCGTTTTTCCTCAAAATGGGAAAAGTTTCTCCTATATTTTCTAAGTTGATCTTCAATTTTCTTATAAAAGATAGATACCCTCCCATGATAAATATTCAAGAAAATTAATTCTATTAGGGTGAGTTATAATGAAGGGTCTACCTAGTTGCCCAAGAATTTTATGCAAGTGGAATTGACAAGTTGCTTGAAAAATGATAAGTTGTTAATACTGACAGCGAATGCGATTTAACTGTAAGTCTAATGTAACACATTTTATCAACAAACAAATTTCATTTTAAGAAGCAAAGCTTGTTCATGGCTCAACCCAATATTTTTTTATTTTATCATCGTGAAGGTCGGCCGAATGCTCTGATATAATGCTTTGGAACAAAGATACGTCTTGAATTCGATTACGGAAACTTAATTCATCGCAAGTGTTTTTCATCGCTCCTCGTGTGTCGTGCACTCTAATTCGATTAGACCTGTATTATCGGAGCCAGATGTTTTTCGATCAGTATTAGGGTTACTTCGACCCTCGGTCACCTTTACTAAAGAAGTCTCCTGTTTTGACAATATCGAGTGACTAGTAACGCGACACGCCTATCATATCGACGTAAACAAGCATATCCGAAAGAGAAATGGCTAAAAGCTATTTACGCTGTGTTCCCTGCCTGTCTGTTTTAGTTTCGCGCTCCGTCCCCTCGAAAATACAGCCCAGAGAGCGAAAGATTTGCACGTTTTCGACGTACGTCGATATGAAAACGTTTCGATGAGAGCCTTCTCACCTGGACTTCACATATAAGGAGTTGAACAAATATTTGTATACCCAGTTTGCATATAATAATCACTCGTCACTTATTCATTTTCTTCCATTATTTTTTTTTTTACACAGCGTCGAGTATTTTAAATAGAAACTTCACTTTTATGTCCAACAGTCTAGTATACGACTTTTCTATGTAATAAAATTGCATGTAAAACTATTTACTATTTCGACTCGTAAATTGTTCCCATTTGTAGAACGACCCTCGAAGCGGTTGATTGAATAATTTAGTTGCATTAATGCGTCACGAGAAGTTGTTTTCATCCATTTCATTTGAAGCACTCGTTTCACGGTATACGTGCGGCTATTTTACAGTAGCATGACCGTACAACAATTAGAAACCTACTTTTATCATATTACTCACGCGCGATGACTCATTTCTACCTTGATGGTAGCAGGTTAATCTCGACGACACGCTCGTCGCATCGCTGTATCACGAATTCGCGGGTTTACCGTATAAAGCCGCTGTTTAACTTGTTAACCGAGACGAGGTGACTCGCCATTTGGGAATGCACCAGCGTTCGATGAGAGAAATTAATTCGTTGAGAGAGGTTGATAACTGCGCTCACGAATGGAGTAATGACAAGATTGTAATTGCATGGCTCTTGTAGTGGATGAAATTAATTCGTTTGTAGTCAGTTTTGGTAATGGGTGTTGTAGGGCCTCAGAAGTGAAATTGATTGAGTAGAGTGAGACAGAGAAATTTTGTGATATTGGAAATACCTACACGATGAAAAATTAATTAACATGATTTATGAATTACATTAAGTATTATTTAGAGGGCCATGCAGTTAAAAATTTAGAAAAAATGAAGTCGACCAAATTTGTAGAAACTATTTTTTTTATCGTTCTAATTTATTTTGTTTAATTGCTATAAACTACTTGTCACTTGATACACTTCGCATACTTCCATTTAAAATAGCACTCAATAATAGCATAAAACACAATGGGAGGTGAGATACGCTTGATTCGTAGTTAAGATAAAATACTGAAGCTCTTATTAAACGATAAACTGCTATCACAAAGATTGAACCTTCCATAATTTTTTGCTTTTCAAAATGAGATACAACAGTACAAATACCCTCAGTGTACGTTTTATTGCTAATCGTGAATGGGAAGCGTCGTATTTACTGGAATGCTTATCAATGGTTATACAGATAACATCTTAACTTGTTATGTTAATAAGTAACGATAAGCAAATTTCACAAGTTTGTTTGTTAATCATTAAATGTCACAAACGATGAATTGCAATTCAATACGCATGATAGAAATTCATACATTTATTTAATAACCATAAGCTTTCTTATAAAACAAGTATATTCAAGGAAAACCTTTATTCCACATTTTTTTCTATATCATTAATAGGAAACTATGTTCGACTAAGTGCAACATTGATTCACTCACCGAACGTATACCAAAGAATTTATTCAATACATAATATCTATTATGAATACGTATATTCAGCCCACACCGAATTCCCCAGAACCAACTCCTCAAAATCCAGTAAGAAAAAGATCCCAAATTAATTTCATTAGAAGGTAAATCGATCCAAGCAAAGATAAGCTACAATTTCGGCGCTCCGCTCGGACACGGTTTCCCATCTTCTGGGGGCGTCACGTAACAGGTTTTGAATTTCGTCCGGGTACACATGTAGACATTCGACCACCCTCGCGTACCTGTAAACGCCGTCCAACACAACAGCGTGCCCCCGACGAAGAAAGATACTCGCCGAAGACTCGATAGAGAAAGAGGGAGTGGGAGAAAGAGAGAGAAACGATCGCGTGGGAGGAGGTAGCCGAGGTGGTGCGAGAAGGAGAAGGAGAGTCGACCGGTCGACACGACACAATGGCGGAGAGTGTTTCGGAGCAGAGGCAGGCCAGGCAACGTGAGTCAGCCTCGTGGTAGGGAGTAGCGTCGGAGGTTAGTGCATTCCCCCTTAGTCCTTTACCCACACTACCATCCGCGGGAGCGTTGTTTTCCTCGGAGGAGCCCGGGCCACGAGGCGAACTCTCGGGGCTCAGTGTCAGTGCAGCGATCGCGTCGAAGGTGGTAGGACGCGGAGAAGCGTGCTCTAACGTCATCTCTCTCTCTCTCTCTCTTTCTTTCTTTTTCTCTCTTATCCTCCCCCTCCCCTCGATCCCCTATCCCTCTGGCCCCTTTGTTTACCGTCTCGCTCGTCCGCGAGATAAGAACGCGATGCACGCGCGCGCCGTCCTTCTCCCGCCGCGAGCGTCACGCCTCTCACCCCTTTCGCCCACCCCTCGATCCTCTTCCTCTTCGTCGTCGTTTCCCCGATGATTCGGTGCCGCGAGACGACGATCCTCGGGTAGACGCACCACCGCTGTGCGCGATTTCCGATCGACCTTGTCTCTCACCTCGCCTCGAAACTTTCCTGTCGAGCTCTCATCGCTCGTTTGTTTCTCTTCTTCGCGAGTGCGTCTCCGCTGCGCGTGTGCCTCTTCGTGTGTGCTCTGTGCTCTGCGCGCCTCGGCGCCTCTCTGTGCACGCACACGCGCGACACTCACGTGCGCGTAGGCGTCTCTCTGTGGACAGTGTTTCGTCGTTACGAGTGCTGCGTTTGCTATTAGCGAAATTGTATTTGCTGGGGAAATTATTCAGAGCGAGTTTCACGTGTCATGATGTTTGAGGAGGGTCGGAGTGATATTGTAAGTAGTAGTCGAGTTTGGAACTGTTTTGGGGGACGCGAGAAGGGTTTCGATGGCAAGTGTGAGGTTTGAGATGCAACTAATGGAGATTAGAAAGTTTTGGAACTCGCCACTTGGAGATTTGTGATTTTGTCTCGATAGTGTCCCTCTAGAAGGGACAGTCGAGCGCAGAGGGGTATGTTTCTTATACAGGGCGTCCCAGAACTGGTGTTCTTACCCCACGACTTCTTCCAGTACCTAAACCTCTAAAACTGTACTTTCGTACACTTGTAAACAATTGAAGAAGATAATAGAGACCAGAAGATATGCAACTGCAGTCCCCAAGGGTCCCAAATCTTGTCAAAATTTACATTATCGTATTTCTTAAAAGCACCGATTCAGTTCACTCCCTCACTCTACACTTTGCTCATTTGCTGAATGACTAAACTCCATAAAACAGAACTGTTCACATTTATCTGAAGCATAAAAAATAAAGCATGAATCCAGAGGTTTGGTACTAAAATTTAGTAAAAAATTGAGAAGCAGAGGGAATCGCTTTAACCTGTGAGCGACTCATCAAGGAAACTGTCTCCCGTGACCCGTGTGCGTGCGCGCTCCGGCACCTCTCGTTTCTCAGTGCGTGATTCGTGTTGGCGTCGGTGGCGGCGGCGGCGGCAACTAAGTGCCTGTTGACTTACTCGCGTTAGTCGCCCCTGGAATCTTCGTCGGTGCTGGCACGGAAGTGAGAGCCGACCGAGAGCCGATCGTTTCTCTCGCCGCGCCTCCGAAAGAAACTCGACGTGTGTGTCTCCTGCGCAGTGGCGCGCGATCGCCGATCTCTTGAATAGGTTATGTCGCGCGTGCCAATCTCCTCTCGCGCTCCTCGACACGACGCGGCACACACGTGAATCGGTGCTCGTGTACGAGGCCCCGTGTCGCTTACTGTGTTCCTTTTTTTTCCCTCGCTTTTCGCCGACGATCGATCCCAGCGAGAGTTCGATCGCGAAGGTCGACATAAGGGGACACGTCCGTGAGATTTTTCGACGCCTCGAAGCTGTTCTGAGAGACTTCTGGAGGACGTACCGAGAGAAGGTGATACAGTGTTTCCTCATATTAGCCATGTTACGGTTGCTATGGTTTCAAATTCTCATCTGTGTATCATTCTTTGTGTAGCCAGAGTGGAATAGCCATCAGTTGACCTCAAAAAATGTGTTTCACTTTATAATTGCCTGTATCGAAGAATCTATTGAACGAGTGATCGTAGCGGGAGCTGAGTCACGGCAAAAATGCGAGCGATTTGGTTTCTGGTGTCCAGTGTTTCACAGAGTGGCTGGCGTTTCGATTCTCTGTTTGCGCAATTATCGTTGAGTCTCCTAAAGCGCTAACGCACGAGGTTCGTTGGCTTCTTTACTCCGGCGCGTACGTTGTCGCGTATCGGCGCGTTAATGAGTCTGATCGACGGGGAAATATTGACGGGGAATTTGTGTGTAACTGCATCGTATCGAGGCTGCTTAATTGAACAGTTCTGGTGAAGCGTAATCTTTGGTATTTGTATGGAGCAGAAATGAATCTAATGTTGGTCGTATAGAGCGTTAAGTCTTCTAGAGTTTTTATTGGTATTTGTAGTTTATTGACCTCGCGAGTGCCTTGGACGCACGCGTGTAGGTGATCGGTTATCCTCGTGCGTTGAACGCCTATAGGCGGCGAATATGGTTAAGAGATATGGTTAGGGAATTTCTGCAATGATTGCATGTTAAATTGGAAACAGAAAGTTACATTGTGTTTCAGTATTTACATGTTGTAAGTTCATCGCTAGCTCTAGTACTTCTTAGAGCTTCTGTTTTTCTGAGTATCAGTGGCAAGACAAATTTATGAGACGACTTAATTTTAACTAATCGCAGGCCTCGTAACGAATTATCTGATTATAACAAATAATGACTGTATCGCTCATTACGTGTTACAGACTATAGATACGTGTATACGATAACGCAATTGCAAATAAGTTGCATACACAACGGCATAAATTATTAAACAGTGTATGCAATATAATCGTAATCTGTGAATGGATTTCAGAATCTGTGAGATTTTGTAACTGGACTGTGAATGCTTATGTAAATCTATCTTCACAGACTGATTTAGAAGATATACTTCAAATACTATCAAATATTTAACTTTTGATATTTTGCATATTTTTGCGTATTGTGTGGTTTCTGTTCTTTTTGGCATACTGCAATAATAATGCATAATGATCTGTGTAGTATAAATTACGAAATTTCTTTTCTTATTTTTGGCACTTTGTTTCCTCTATTTTATTAGTCAGACGTGAAAAGGAAGTTGTAAAAACATTTACGAAGAATGCGATCAACAGTTGTTTCATAATCTCCGCGGCCGTTTTGTAACGGCACGCGTAAAATTTGATTATACAAATTGAATACCTCTCGACCGCGTGTCCTTGTTCGACGCATCGAATCGACTCATCGATTGTTCGACGAGTAAATTTCGTTTGTTTTTGGCGCGGCTCGCCCTTGCGAACCGGTTTTTAATTTGCAGCGATTCATTACTCTCATACGCACGCGCGATGATGGTGATGACGATGATTGACTCTACAAGCCATTGATTAAAAAGAGGGAGGGGTCGAGATACATTTTACAGTTCCAGGGCGATTTTTCTGTAATTCTTTTTAATTACTCCATAACGGAGCTGAAATACTCATATTTCGATGGAAATATTTCACTTTGAATATCAATTATCAGTTGTCAGTTATTCCCAAATTAAGTGTAACGATTGAACTGTTCTACAAAGTTCTATTTTAAGAGCTTTTATACCTATTCCCGAAGTCAATATCTAGTTATTAAACGTAGAACAAAAAATTTTTGAATAAGAACATAAAAGAAATAGTGTCGTAGATACGAAAACTTGCATGACACACGGGTTTTAATTAATATTTGTTACATTATTCATACACTGCATATGTGAAAGTAACAATTTTCTATCTCATGATCGTAGAAGCAAATGAAGTCTACCTTTTATGTTTTAATAAATGGAAGTCTGCATTCCCGCATAAAAAAAAACCAAAAAAAAAAAAAAAAACGTGGTATGCTGAGGATTTTTTCCCTCTACTATAGTAGCGAATATATCAAGCAACCATTATTCTGATGCAAGAGAACCGCAGTTAGAATCATCCCTCCTCGTTAAAGCGTCACAAAATGAATGACTCCGTATCGATCCCACTAATCACAGAAAATTGTTAGCACAAGAAAGTACCATTCGCTTCACAAATCCAAACGAAGGAGTAATTTAAAATTGAAACAATGCTCAGCCATTAGCGCAGCAAAAGAACGCTGGGCCAACCGGTCCTCCCATACTTCTGGGGACTATCGTGTTTCGTCGACGATAAGGGTAACCGATACCCGATCGAAGGGACTAAGAATAAAGCGATCGAAAAGTAAGGGACAGAGGCGATAGAATTCCCGCTAAGAAGCTCGCGTAATGAGCGGGCCAGGTCGTTCGTGAGAATCGGGAATTCGCAGAAAAGGCAGCCCTTGGGTGAACCGTGACCGAAACACGTTTCTGTTGTTGCAGGACATTGACTAGAGGTACAAGGCAATTAAGAAAGAAGGGAAAAGTGTTCGCCTGAGAGGAGAATTTTCGGAGGAGGATGCTCGGCAGTTGGGGCTGGGAAGAAGAATTGGAGTTGGGAGAGGGAACAGCAACCCCGTCGCAAGAGAGACAAAGACGAGAGAGCCCAGACTCGACGCATCCTGTCCCCGACAGCCGGGTGCTGAGGTATGCACCCAGCCGGTGTCACCACCCTCCCAGCTTCAGCTCGCCACATTTCAGCACACAGCCTCCTCTCGACTGTACAGACTGTAAGTATATACAGTGGATACTCGATTAACCCTTTCTTTCTCTATAAAGTCGTATAGCTACACATCGTTTTAATCGGTGAGTTGAAGAATACTGCAAGTCTAAAATTAATCACTTCCAAATAATCTCAAAATTGCGTGTAAAATGCTTGGAACTACACGTTGAAAGGTGTGGTTTTTGTTCTTCAGCTTACCGATTCAATTGAAGAAATAATAACGAAATAGAATAGGGACTTGAATGTTTCGGGAATGTTAGAATATTTTTATGAAGAGGTAAAAAAAGACAAAAATTAGCAGGGGTTGGCTTTATTATGAGCTCTTCAATTTTTTGTATCCAAATTGAGCTTGCTGGATGCAGTAACAATAAAGATACAGTAGAACAGAAATTGATATTTCAGCCCAGGCAATGGTCCTAGTAATAGAACAGTGTGCAGTATACTTTTTTAGAGTAATTAAATTCAGTCAACAGATTTTTAAATACATTCTATATCCTAAAAAATCTCTGTAGAAAATTTCAAAAAACTACACTTTATAGCACTTTATAAAATATTCTCTGCAATACTTCAGCCATTACGTGGATTTCAATTCAGTTCTCTTACTCACTACATTTTCTTTCACGCACGATATCATTACATTTGTCTGTCCATTGACGTAGCATTAAAATGCGATAATTGGTCAATGCAGTTTGACGTACTATTATACTCAGCCATAAAGTTTCGTGACTAATCACTGTCTTATCAAAAGAGTTCAAACTACAGCCTGCTAGAATTAGAATAAATTACTTTGTTTCATCTTTGTAAATGGCATGCAAAAATATCGTGTTCTATTGACATCATCTATGCGTGACCAGTCGCATTGATTCGACTGAATTCCTCTAGATTGCCTGCACAGTCGTGGTAAGATATTTTTAAGTCCATTTTACTCGGCTGGGAGAAATGTCTCTGAAACACTTTACATTGTATTTCTGTCACCCACGACACCTGACAGTAGGTTTGCTCGAATAGTGCCTAGTACAGGTGAGCTGGGCAACCCATTCATAGGCGATTTCGATATAGCATAGCGAGGATCAATTTTGCATGTGATTCAATATTTACCTTTGACTTCAAACTTCTTCCAAGAAAGATAATAGACTTCAATGAGCGTGACCCTGAAAGCAGGTTCTCGAAGCACCCGTTCCACAAACGCGTATTTTTCCTAGCTTGAGTCAAGGCTACTGGTTAATACAATTTATCTGTGATTGCCGTGGAGTATAGAGAATGCACGTTCACGATAATCATTAGGTATTAAAGCAAATAATACAGGCAGAGGTATCGTGCTGTTCTGCCATAAACGCATCATCGATGTGACTACATACATAATTACATGCAGTTGAAAGCGCGTAGGACTAATCCTAGTTGCTATCGATTGCATGCAATTGATCAGACCGATGATGCATTTGTGATAATACCACGCGATACTTTTCCTACAATTGTGAACAGAGTATAGCTGTACATTGCACGACACTTAAAAAAGGTATTCGCTGAATAATTTACTATAGTTTTCCTACAGTATCTTTATAGTACTTTATTACATAGTTCATAATCCTATGAAACTTCAAACCAATTATGCACGGTTTTACTACCTATCTGCTCTGGAATCTATTCATACACATACTTTGCTTGAAACTAATCCTCGTGTCCCAAACAGGCACTCTATCCTAATCATTTATCATTCACACCTGGCGTACGAGGAGTTCATTCACCTTCCTTCTTTCGTACATTTCTTTTTTCATTCTTTCGTATATTACAGATTATATCAAACCTCCAGGGTTCTTTCACCCCTTATCTTCTTTGTTCTTTCGCTCGCAAAAGTTTCGAATCGATTAGAGCACAACCCTCAGAAATAGACTTCTTTATTAAATATTTTAGGAAAAGAGTCGAGAATCGTTCTCCTTCTTTATTCGTTTATTGCACATTCACAGTTGTGAATCATTGACAAGAACTATTTTTTACCGGATTTAAGAAAGGGAAAATGAATTAAACAGGAAGAGTAATATTAAAATCTTTCTTTTTAATATAATCTTTGTATTTCACGAACATGTTGATTCACCCCTAAATATATTCAGAATTAAAACTATAAATGAAAACTTGCGTTCTCGTGGCAAGGGTGAGAATAGTAATAATGATATTCTTAATTGTTACAGAGCAGCGTGAGGTGGCCAAAATGCTGACTGCTCATTCAGAGATGCATGAGAAACGGGATCCCCTCGGAGGCGGACAATATGGGGCAGGCGGGGGTGGTGGCGGCACTTCGATCGAAGAAAAATCTATTCCGGAACAACCACCCCCGCCGCCGGCACCTCCACAGCGGGATCTGTCCGATCCAACGATCAGCGCTAAGAAACTTCCAAAGAAACGAAAGTTTGATCCATCGGAGCTCGAGGAGATGGACAAAACCAGCAATGTAACAAGCAATATAAACAATATGGTGAATATACGGGCGCCGAATATATCACTCGGTCAATCAGGTTTAGTTCAGCAATCAACCCTAGCAACTCGGCAATCTCCACAACACCAAGAATCCGATTATCAAGTACGTCTTGAATCATCAATATACGTGAATGATACTACGAGGATCTTTAAAGCCATCAATGTCACCAGAGATTTTTAGATTTCTAGTGGAGCATTAGAAAATATTACCATGTTTACAGTCCATTCAGAAGCGATGTTAATTCACTCCTAAGTTCAGTTTTAAGTTCCTCGTATCGTACGTCAGTGAAGCATTAAAAAGTATAATGTAATGCTCATGTATAAGGTACTTGACTAATAGTGTGTAATTATTTTTCAGGTATCTCCGGCACATTCGGTGGTAGTTTTACCACCTCAAAGTACAGCAGTGGATTACTCTATTCGGGATGAACCTTTACGTTCTCGTCCTCGGCCTGCTACTGTTGCTATTGATCTCAGTGAGTGGCGCGACCACAGAGTGTTAGCTTTAAGGGATTCATATTATTATCCGGGTGTTATTCGTAATGTTGTTCAAGGAGAGATTTACATAGAATTCGACGGGGAGAGAAAGCTAGTGCGTTATACTGACGTTTTGGGCGCGGGAAGGTACGATGTGATAGGCGACGCTAGCCCGTCCGTAGGGCAGGTGACTTTAGACGCGAAAGTTTGCATCAGGTGTCCAACGTCAAACAATCACATTGATAAAGTGTTTGTAAAGGGGACGGTGTGCAAGATTTTAACGAAGCCTAAGCGTTTTGTTGTTAAAATACCGAGGGAGGATGATCAGAGTGATAGTTATGTTGTGAAACGTGCGGATATTCGGTTAGTGCAGCCTCCATGGTGGGATGAACTGGAGGAGGGATTGGAAGACTGTGATTCTTCGAGGGTCGAAGGAATTGGTATGTTTAAGTCTATAGTCGTATTATAACAATTAACTCTTTTTGTGAGCAGATATATAACACGAAATGTAATTAGAAAAAGCACATATTTGATAAAGATTTATAAGAATTATATTAACAATGAGTTGATCTGTTTTACTAATTTATATTTTTATTTACTAATTTATAGCTACTGTTCTTTGACTTCCAGATCATGGCTATCGAAACTCTTCAGAAGCTCCAACAGCAGTGCCAATTTTGCAAATCCATCACACTACTCATCCATCTCATCCGTCAATTCATAGCGATACAGGTGGTTACTACAGAACGACTGGTACTAGTCCTCTCATGACCTTAGGCACCACTGCACATCCTACCAGCACAGCATTAAGCAACGGAAGTCGACCGTACGATGATTTAGAAAGCGAAGATGACTTAGATAGGGAAGATATTACATTCCCTTCGGATGCAGGTTAGATAAAATTTTGCTGCATAAACAAATTTCTACACCACAGAATATTTAAAACAGGGAAATCAGAGCCTTCTGTCAAACCTTATCAAACTTATCTACGACTTCCTTCCATCTGAATAATGATTTAAAATTATAGCTTTTATGAAAAATATTTTTTTTTCAATACTAGAAATAAGGCACATTGATTTGTTGATGAAGTAAACTGGAACACTCTGTAGTAAAATAGTAAGATATTAATGATAGTAATATAGTATAGTAATTCAGATGTATTTAACTGACAGATGCAAAATTGTCAGGAAGCAGTAAAAGGAGCAGCATGCAAAGTCGGGGAAGTACTAGTAGTTTAGTTGAACAACGCAGTATAACTCCTCGTTCTCAAGCAGCCACGCCCAGGTAAAACTATTATTAACTTCTATATGCATATTAATTTCAATTTTAAAAGGTACTAAAAGTGCATGTATCATTTATTCAATGCGAAATAGATCTCAGGCGGCAACGCCACATAGATATAAAAAAGGTGACGTAGTGGCTACACCAAGTGGAGTTAGGAAAAAATTCAATGGTAAACAATGGCGTCGACTCTGTAGCAAGGAAGGATGTTCCAAAGAAAGTCAGCGCAGAGGATATTGTTCTCGCCATCTTAGTTTGAAAGGATCGATTCTTAGAGGCCCAACAAACACGTTTCCTGGGTAAGAATATCTGCATTATTTAAGAAAAAGAGATTATCAATAAAATATACAACAATGTTGGTTTCTACAACAGTAAAATGGATGGCGAGGAAACGTCAAGAGATTCTGATACTTCTCCGAATTATGGAGACAGAAGAATTGCTGGACGATTTGATCAAGATGAAACTGAAGCTGCGAATATGCTTGGTAAGTTTTCTACCGTGTAACATTAAAACAATTCTTATAAACTTATTAACAAATTGTGCATTTGATTCTAGTGTCTTTGGGAAGTTCGCGATCAGCCACACCAGCTTTCTCATCACCAACAGGACAATCTTCCATATCTCCTTGTATCAACCAATCCCCAGTTCCGCCATTGGGTTTGAACCAGAACGTGTTTATGCCTATTTCGAGCCCCGCTCATCCTGCAACTCCATTGATTTCGCCTGGCGCGAAATGGAAGCATTCACCCACTCAATCCACTTTTCTTACTCAGTACCAACAACAGGTGATAAAGCCTGAACCTAATCGGGTGGTTAGATCAAATCGACCAGCACCGACAGCCCCTGTTCCCGCTAGTATAGGAACCAGTGTGATAAGAATCTCTCCCGTGAGTCGCGGCATACCTGGACCTAATTTAACCTTGTCATGGTCGGAGCAAAGCCCACCGCCACGACATCCCTCGGTTGTGACAACGATAGCTCAACAACAGCAAGGCATAATACTTCAGCACGCGCTCACGACGAACAATGGCTTTTCGAATCATTCTGAAATTCCTGAACAGAATCCGCAAATATTAAAACCGCCTCACTCGCCACACATGTCACTGTCTGCGCCAGCGCCACAGAATTTAACTCTGTTGCATAAACCGCTGGAACAGCCAGTTGATTATGCGCAACCACAAACGCAGAACCAACCGATTTATGTGATGCAGCATCAGCACGAAAAAAAGTATTTTGTGATAAAAAATAGTATGGACGTGTCTACAGCAGGTCATATAACTAATCAGGACGACAAATACAGACCAGGATTGATGAATCCTTTAGGTCAGCTTCCAACATCGCTACATCAAACGCAATGTCAGCCTCCACAGTCACCTGCTGTTTCATCCGTCCATATTGATAAATTGTCCGTTTTACAGCAAGTAAGTATTTTCAATTCAATTCTTTAAGATTGAATATTATAATATTCGACAGCCTAAATAAATGTCATAATGTAACATTGTTAACAGGCAACTAAAGTGGCTCATGGGTCCGCGCATATGGATATGCAAAGAAATCAACCACCACCCACCAGCGTCGTGATGACAACTACCACAGAGGCTTCGAATCCACCTACTCCAACAAGTGTCTTCCAACACGTGATCGTTCAACCTGGACATTTGGTACAGATTTCGAAAACTCAACCTCCTAGAGAAGAGAACTCAAAAAACAACGGAGTTTTGTGTATGTTTGAAGTCTATATCACATACTCCTCTTTTCATCACATCCTATTTATTTTTGTGTAGTTAAACATTTACATATAGATTTATGCGTAATAACTTGTATAAAATATTTTGATATAAACTATCGTTACATTCAGTGTAACTATTTAAATTGCTAATTTTCATGTTTTATCGTGGACTTTGGTGTTAGAGATTAACGAAAGAATTTATATTATGTTAAATGGATTTATTTCATGGGATGGTTAAATTAAATTTACCTTTTATTTAATCTCATCATTTTGCATTAATGTCATCGTAATACCAGTGAATTTGACTAAACGGTAAGGCTTTCACAGATGGCAGCCATGATGTTCCTCCTGCATACCAGCCCCATCCCCCATCATTACTGAACAATGCAGTGCGCAACTGGAAAAAAGGTTTGAGTTCTCACTGCCAAACAAAATGTATGACTGTTTTCATGTTTGTTGTAAAGTACATTGCCAATGGTACATAAATATGTATGTAGGAATGTTTTATATTTTTTAAGTGAATATGTCTTTTTAAGTGAATGTGTCTTAACTGCAGTAAATAAGTAAATCTATATAGATATTCACATTAAACGTACATCAAGCACATAATTTTAACACTGACATACTATTATTATATTTAGCATATTTTCCTCATGTATATTTTATAAAATAGAATAATTGCTTAATAGCTATGGGGATATATTTCTTTATAATGTATCAGTAACGTAGTCTACTTATTTCGCATATATTTATCTTTTATGCTTATTAAAGATTATCGAATGTCAGTCGGTGTAAACCACACAATATAGTAATTAAATCTATATAAAATATATTTATGATGTACATTTTAGTGATTTTGTACTTTTATAACTTCATAAAGCAACTTCATTTAATTTATTTTAAGTGGAATATTTACGAAACGTACAGAATGTACCATTGTCTATTTTATAACAAATGCAACTAATCAAGTTTTTGCTCATATATTCAATTATATGTTTCATATCATCATACTTTAATTAAAATACAAATCATATTAATGTTTAATGTTACTTTAATGTTGGGGAAGGGTGATTTCAGTGATTTGTTACTCTAATATTATAATTCACCGATGAATGAACAATTTACCATTTATATTTCATTCAAACTATACGGAAATTCATGTTAACATTTACAATGTATATTTTGTAATATTAATTACTTCATCTATTCAATTCATAATGCTGTTTCTATCGTACGCATTAACACACTTCTAGATGGTTATAGCAGCGACTTTAACTGAATAAATGATGAGGATGTTACTTTAATGACTGCTATTTCCATAGTCATTTTACTAACCACAGTCATCGCAACTAACCCACGAATTTCATTGCAGCTTTTTCCTGGCAGACGACAGTACTGGATCAGCCAGAAGTGAGTCCTCCGCCATCAGCGTTAAGTCCGCCTTTGAGCGCGCCTCCTATTCCGATAAGCATGAGCACACCTGGTGAAGACGGGCCTGGTCCAGGTCCAGATCCTATCACACCTGCTGAAGAGGAGGATGACGATGTCTTTGAAACGGAACCGACAACACCCGCAGAAGTTGAGGCTAATGCTAATAAAAGACGCAGTCAGTCCCTTAGTGCATTGCATTCCAAAGAGCCTCAGAGTCCGCTTAAAGTAAGTTTGGATCATTGTAAAAATTAATGTAGCACTTAAAAAAATAATTAAGAAAAAATATTCTATTTTGTGTAATTTTACAGACGAAGGATAATAGAATACGTCGACCGATGAACGCATTTATGATTTTTTCGAAACGACATCGTGCGGTGGTGCATCAGAGACATCCGAATCAGGATAATCGTACAGTGTCCAAGATATTAGGAGAGTGGTGGTATGCCTTAGGTCCAGAAGAGAAGCAAAAGTATCACGATCTTGCGTTAGAAGTGAAGGAAGCGCATTTCAAAGCACATCCAGATTGGAAGTGGTGTAACAAAGATAGGCGGAAATCTTCGACGACGAGCTTTAAAGGCAGTGAATCTCGGGGGAAATTGAACAGTACAGGAGAAGACACAGACATGGGACCACCGATAGACGACGTACCATTAACGCCAAGAGCTACCGACGAAATTACTGTTCCCGTTATTAAAGTCTACAATGAAGGCCTTAAGATGGAGGTAAAAATTTCTTTTAATTACTGATAGACTGCCGATTTTTATGCATTTAAAAAAATATGAAAAATACAGCGTAAATGTTCAGAAAAATGTGAAATAGCATGAAAATTCGCAGTCTACCGATGGTATGCAACCTCCAATTGCAATGACTAACATGTAAACTTTTGTACTGTCATTATTAATTAGTCGGAGACACGTCGGATAATGGAAATGCCTGTACCAGTCGAAAATACTGAATCTGACTTAAAACAAGATGAAGATGGTAATGTATCGGATGACGATCAGATGGTAATTTGCGAGGATCCACAACCTGAAATAGATTTGAAGTGCAAAGATAAGTTAACAGATAGTGATAATGATGTACAAGATGAGGACAATGAGAAGAAATGTTATTCGCAATCACGATTTTCGCCTGTGAGTGGTCAAAAGAGGGAAGCGATGAATGTGAAGCAGGAAGTTACTTGTAGGCCTAAACCTATAAAAGGTTTGTTCCTACACTTGATCGAAAATTATGTTTAGTGACATAGTATACTATGATAAAGTCTTTCTCCGTTTGTCTAGCACGAATACCTTCAACAGGTATAGAACCGACGACGAAATACCATCATACTTCCATGGATAAAGGAGGAACTGTGTCCGTTTTATCAAGCACGTATCCTTATCACAGTCCCGTCAATCCCACTGGAGTGTCAGGTTTCCAACCAACCGGCGGAGCATTCATAACCATGCCAATATCTCCAAAAGTTATTAAGCCAGAACCAGTAAAGAATGATCAACAGTACAGTGCTCAATACAGCAGCATGAGCAATCTGGTAGCAAGCATCCATGAAAACGGAAGAAATATGCCTAAGTTTACAGCTGCCCCAGTGTTACATTCTGTAAGTGTAAATGGATAATCGATACAATATTTCATAGTAACATACATACCGAAAACGACCAGTATGAGGTGGAAATGTAAACGACATTGAATGATATGATTGAATGGCGCATTGATTCGTTTTCTTGGTTGATTCCTTTTTAAGAAATCCCTTTTTGTTCAGGCATGTGTGAATACTATACGATTTAATATACATTAATTGAAGGAAAGATTACTGAAAATGTATTTACGCTATACTAAAGAAAGATTTCATTATGATTTGAGCCTTATTTCTTTCATCATTTCTCAGTTTTTAGTTTTACAAAAATTAGTATGTAATTGCTTTTTATGACTGTTTGAGAGTAAGGTATGAATAGTTACTATAATTTTGATTAATAATAATGTTCGAGTGCTATTCGCACGTGGCACGTGCCTACGTAACTTATTGACATATTAAAATCTTTCTCTTCTTTTTTTTCTTTCTTTGTATATACGTATATTAAAGCCTGAATTGAGGGAGCACTGGACTCTTACATTTCTTCTAAAATGGTTACACGTAAACACATGCGAATAAACTCAGCGATTATGTTACGAATTTAACAATACTCACAGTTTGGGTGAAAATCCATGATGGCTCTGTTTAAACAACAGCAGCCGTTGCAGTCCTTAGGCACTATTCTTCGCCCCCTTACTTCAGCTGTCCCTTATCAACCATCGTTCACTCTAACATTGCTCGATAACGATTTGGTGGCTGTTTCCAAACCGCAGCAGGGATCGCAGTACCTTGGTCCAACAGCGCCACATCCCCGGATGTATGGTTTTCCTATACCTATTTCTGGTAAGTTGGTACAAACAATAATTGTTTCTAATATTACGTGATTTTCATGTATTGTAAAACAGAGCAATCAAAAGGCAGTTAAAAGATAATACTATTTTATGAGTAAAAACATGTTATTTATAGGTGCAGATGCTGGCAACCGCAACATATCTTCACAAGGTTTAGTTTCCGGAAATAAAATGGAAACTCAAAGTGTTATCGTAAGCAAGCCTTACTCGGTTTCGACGACCTCCACTACGTCGACTTATCGAGGAATTGGTCATCCGATAGCACGTCTTGCAGAACCTGAGAAAAATGAGAATCAAGTAGGAACCAATCATGCTCAGTTTTATGGTGAGTTAGAGTTGGTGTACTAAGTAATTGTGGAGTATTCTTGTAGTTTTTACAATATAAATTTTCTAGATAACGAAACTAGAAATCGATCTGTTTTCTTTTTCTAGTAACTAATGTTAAACCTGACCAAGAAAGAAAGGATACAGTAAATATTCTTTTGCCCGCTACAAATGATAAACATAAACAGCCATCTACGCCACATACTCCTCACACACCTCTTAGCAATCATGGTAGTACTGAAATGTCTACAAATAAGTCATATTCCATGGATGAAGGCCAAAATAACGATATAGGTCCGAGTAAAGGCCCTTTTATGCTTGCTCCAACTCCAGCACAACTTGGTCGAGCACCATTACAAAGGAGACAATCAATGGGTATGCTTAACATAACTTTTGTTTTAATATAACTGGTTTTTACAAGTAACTTAATATGCATCTTATATTTCGTGTATAGCAATGCCTCCCACATCGAATGCAGGAGACCATGGGCCTTTGACGTCTCCGTATTGTGACAATCGTCAACAAACGAATCCATCTCAAGGAACAGACCAGATGCAGCAACAACAAAATTTCTCCGAATCTCATGCTTCGCCTTCACCATCCACCAAAAAAGGATCCTTCTTCAAGAAAAATGTTGAAGATGGAATGGACAGGTAATTAAACCACTACTTTCAATTTGTGATTATTTCTAAATACTCCAGCTTGTGTATTAATTAAGAACAAATTGCAGAGTTCTCGAACAAGTCAATTTCCAAGAAAAATTCTCGTCCTTACCGGAATTCAAACCAGAAGACATACAAAGTCCAAGTGCAATCACCATAAATACAGCAGGTTCGTCTGGTCATGGATCAGTGGTAACATCTGGCTTACATTCGTCAAATTTGCAATCATCGGTGCAAATGCAAACTTATCGGAAAAAATCTGCACAAGGACCTCATAGGCCTACAAGTAATTAGTTTAATAATTACTAAAAACATATATTTTTTAAATTTCTTCTTCTGTTTGACCAAAAATGTTATCTTTTTTTAATAGTGAATGAGGACGACATTGAATCTGATACATCAGTGTCTGCTACACCAAAATCAACCTCGAGTGTCAAGTTGACGGGAAATACATTTTTCGGTCCAGACTTTAACGTTGATGCATACAGAGCTAACAGTGAACTAGTAGGAGATGTCGATGCCAGTTCTCCTAGAACACCAAAGACCCCTGGAGGAGGCGGTGGAAACTCAGTTGGTATCGGTAGAAGCGATAACGAACGCGGCCATAGAAAAATGTTAGAGCAACGTCGACATCTTGTCATGCAATTGTTTCAAGAACATGGTTATTTTCCTTCGACTCAAGCTACCACCACATTTCAAGCTAAACACTCGGATATATTTCCTAATAAGACAAGTTTACAATTAAAGATCAGAGAAGTCAGGCAAAAATTGAAAGCTAACTCAACGCCAATGAGTGCTAACAGCCTGGTTAGTCCATTACCCGTTTCTGAATCTTCACCTAACGTGACTGGTAATTATTAAATATTACTGGAGATTATGTTACTAATAATTGTAGATATTTTATTAGTAATGTTCTCGTAGGACCATTGACTGCTCCTCCTACATCGATGGGAGCTCCACATTCACTGCCTGTAAGCAGTAGTGGTAGCTAGCACCCACGTGCCAACTGTGATACTATGCATCCCCTTACTCCACAGCACGAGTACATCATTATCCATTAAAAAGGAAAGTTTTTATTGGGAGAATTGTTGATGTACAAGTTTTTGCGAGTTATAAAGTGCTGCTGCAAGGCTTTAGTGCAATTCAAACTTTGATGTAATCTGGTGCAGGTAACTTAAGACAGGCATATCAAGGTGAGTTGATGTACACATATCAGTAAAACTTTTCATATTGTATATATAAAAAGCTGAGAAAATATTGAAAATGTTTCTCAAGATTGCTCTGACGTTGACTTAAATGTGTGTTCGAGTATCTGTGTTCTATCAGATAAATGATATGTAAAAACTGTAAAATGTTCGCGTTGTAAAGAATTTACCTGTATTTTAGCAACGATAAACGCTCATTAGTGAATTAGAGGCTCAACTTACAGGCTTAAATCACATATATTATTTGATAACAAAGTGAAAGAAAAAAACAAATAATATAATCACACGATACATGTTTCGAGATATGTAATTCGATAAAGAAAGGAAAACAAGAGCTTTCTTCTCTCAGAAGGAAAGACAATACTGTTCTGCATTCTAAATCCAAAGATGATTTATGAAAGGGTAACGAGAAAAATGCGGAAATTATTTTACTACATTATGAAGTCAAGATTCATAGTTGTACAATTCCGAATACGCGACCGATATCTGTACATCGAAACACCTTGGCAGGATTATGGAAGGCCTAAGCCATTGTTAAACATTGTTGAAAATATTATGAGATCCAGATAGAAAGAAAGAGAGAGAGAGAGAGAGAGAGAAAGTATGTGTGATAATAGGGAAGGAAGTTGTGAGCGTGTGTAGGTTACGTGTACATGGTCGGTGTGTTTGAAAGAAAGAGGAAGAGAAAAATCGTAATTAGAGAGTATTAGAATTAATGAAGCATTATAAAATGAAATCAGAGTTTATATACTTTAGTTATACTTTATATATATGATATAGATGAAAAAAGAAAACTATAGAATGAGAGAACTGCGATATAAACATTGCACAAAATTTATGTAATGCAGTCAGCAGATAATGTTTATTTTACTTGTAAATACTATGGCATGACTTGGAATGGGAGATATCCGGAGAGTTTAAACGATGCTGTGTCTAAAAAATTTTAAGACGGAAGCATTCTTTGGTGATTCATAGATTATAAAAAACAGTGGAGATAAAGAAAAAAATCGTGCCATTGTGCGGTGACAAACAAGGGAATGCATGCGTAATAAGCCCTTGATAGTAAAGAATTAATTAATTGTTAGACACCACTTGATATAGATGATATCTAATATGTTTCCAATATTCTCGAAAGTACTTATCTACTGTTTTTAAAGCTTTGCTCAAATTCAACGCATTCGTTCACATTTTATACAAATTTTAAAAATGGTCTGCCTATTTTTTTTTTTCTTTTTTTTGGCCAATCTAGCTGTAAGCGGTTTTATAGAGGCCGTAATTTTTTTTTACTTTTTTTTGGCCGTGACAAATTTTGTTTGTTTTATCTTTAGCGAGAAATTTGAACGTTGAATTTATTGAATATGTTGTTGTGATTTGAATTTTGTTACTATGCTTTTTTTAATGAAACTCTCGTTATTCATTATGCAAATTATATATTATATTCAATTTATTTTAACGTATTTTATTCATAAAATTATTATTTTTACGTTGCAGCAATTATTGGATTACGTCTTTCTGGTAAATGCGTTGAATTTCAGCAGGGATTGTTGAATTTGGCTGTAAAATAGAATATGTAATTAGTGATATGTTTATTAAAAAAAAAATGAAGCGCACCTTGAAAGGTTTAAAGTCTCGCGCCACGGCACGCAACTTGTAGTTAGGATAGGAAACAATGTCTATTCTACATATTTTGTAAATAGGAAGAAAAATACGATATACTAACTGAGTATATAATTATAAAGTTTAGGATACAGATCCGAAACGGTAGAGCATAGCACTGTAATTTGTAGAATAATAATTATAATGAGAGCGCAGGCAGGATTAGGATAAAAGAAAACAATTACAGATTGTGGGCCTTCGTATGTCGTGGACTCTTGCGCACGGGACGGTCCCCCCACCCTCCTCCAAAGTTTACCCCTTTCCTAAAGTGTTAGGATATTATTATTTGTATATAATATATAATTACCTTACTCTCTTTACCATTTCTCGATCTATTATTTTTTATGGAGCGTTAAACGCACCGGTGGCAAGCGAGAATAATTTAAGAGAAGAGACACTTGAAATCTGCACTGATCACTCCTGTGAACGATACTTAGAGAGAATCGTTTTTTTTCTCTACCCAACGAGATCTTTTTCTAAAAGTGTATTTATTGTGTAAAAATATAATTTAATGTTCATATTTGCGCGTTCATTAGTCAAGTTTATTAGAAAACATGTGACACCTTTTAAGCTATACTTACTACTATAGTAATCGACTATAATAGCTTTTCTCTTCATATTTTGTTTTGTTTTTTTTTTCCGTTCCTCTGCGATGCTTTCTTGCATCTATTTTATTATAATTATTTTTTTCTGTTAATTGCCACATCGATGCTTGACAATGATACGTGAAGGAAATAACTCGAGAGCATTTTTGTGATTCACAAATAGTTTTATCGTACAGTGGTATCGTTTCGATCGGAAATTTTTAAATTCGTATTACGGATTGTATCGAAGCACAAATTATCTTGTCCCGAAGATAATCAACATTTTTTTGTAAGTATATTATTTTATTGTGGTAAATATTTTAAATATTACATCGTATGTTTTAGATTTTCCGCAGTATCTATTTTATGTTAATCATTTAATTTAATCCATTACACAGAGTTTATATAGAAGAAGGTAGTTATCGATTAAAAAGCCGATTGTTTAAATTCTCACTATTCACGATTATGCATTACACAGAACATTTTAACATATTGTAATTAATTCCCCGAGTTGTTAAGCTATTTCCCTCAGAAACAGTTCTCAGCGTCCAGGAAGAGATCTTAACAGGGATCGAGTGTCTCTTGCACTTGCCCCTTCTCAAAGAATTTAAATGGAATATTATATTTTGTACTTGTGTAAACTAGTGAACTATTTTCCAGTATTGATAAGATTTTGAAAATACTTTCATATACATACATACATATATATATATATATATATATACACATATATATATATTTTCTTCCTTGTTTCATTTCTCAACTTTTTTCCTTTTCTTCTCTCTCTTCTGTTAAAACGAATGGTGATGAAATATGTTCCCGTGACATAGCAGCCATACATGTGACTGTGATCTAGGAAAACAGAAGTAAAGTAAAGTGGCGGCTACTCTACTGGCATTTTCTTCACCACATCTTGTAATTCTCTTCCTGAACTCCTTCCTCCGAAACCCCTCTCCGTGTATAAAGGAACATGCACTCGATCGAACCCTTTCTTCGCACCTACATTCTCCGTTTCTTCACTTCTTTTTTTTTTATTACTACCATTATTATTTGCAGCGATTGTACATTTTTACTACGTTCTAAGTTGCCTATCGTCTTATTATAGTCATCCTATTATGTCTTGTTTAATTCTGAAATATTTTTAAAATTGTTACATAATTATTGTATATCAGTGACGAAAAAGAGGACGTTATAGAGGTATACCTAACGCGTAGGAGAAGTAAATACCTTTTTATGGAATGGTAAATACGAACCTGCGTAACCAGCAACCATACAATGAATCTTTGTTATGTACAGCATCGGTGCACTGTACTGAATAGCACGCATACAGGTGCGTAGGCAATAAAGCGTAATTGTATGAAAGAAAATCTAAGTACGGTCAAATATACTACACACACACATATATTATAGACACAGACACACAGGCGCGTACATATGCATATATAGTAAATATATATATATACATTACTCATATTATAGAAAAAAAAGAATAAGGCTGAGGTATTAAAATCTGTACCAATCTGAACGATATGCAGTCTGCAGAAAGTTCATCGAACTTTTGTTGAACGTACTCTCGTTCTGAACTTAATTTCCAAGCTTTTATCGAGGCAATTTATGGATAGCTATTGTTTGCGCGATTTCATCGACACATGTAAATAATTTTTACGTCAGACTGGAGAATGTGATTATCGCTGTTACGATGTAAACTTTGTAAATATTGTTCTGCGCATTGACACTGCATTTCCAAAATTTTAACGTTATTATAGCGGAAGATTATAGAAATTAGCGATCAGTGATGTGTTTGCGTATAAAAGTACCCATCGGATATCGTCTTTTCTCGAACGCCTAGCGTACTTCTTCCTATTGCAGGAATCCACAAGTCTTCGTTTCTCGTGTCAATGATACTTCATCAGCTTTTGTACGATATTACGCAAAATACATGTTCCCCTTGTCGGTAATGATCGAACATCGCTGTTACAAGAAATATATTCTCTTAATTATCGTTCGTCAAAATTATGTAGCAAAATCATCCTTCTCTATGAATATTCATTGCGTCAGTCTACCGAAAACAAAAGTATTAAAAAAAAGTACATACATAGAATGGTAAGTGTTAAAAAAAAAACGGTTTGAAAGAAAATATATTGCAAACTCCTGATGGCTGTTCTTGAAATTTCATATTCTAAAGAAATATAGATGTGGAACATACAGATTTTGTTGGTATGACGATGACAATCGAAGAAAAAAGAAATTAATGAAATTTGGTCCCATAATTCTATTATAAAATGCAAAAAATGTATTAAAAATCTTGTGTGAAATCTTTTTATTTCTTCTTCTTCTCGAGTTTTTTTCCAGAAAGCATTCAAGATCGTACTATTCGGTATACAGTCATTTTTGCCCATTCTATATCACATGCATAGACACATGAATTGCAAAATACCCCAAATAGAATATGCAGACGATCGATCGCGATTGGCAGATTTTAACTCCGATGCCCTTATACGAGAACCAGTTGTTGGACCAAATTGCCGGCGTTCGCCATCTTTCACTTACAAATGCGTGTTACATTTTCTAAAGGGAACGAACCCGACGAATACGGAGACATTAGTATAACAAAAGTGACCACGCTCGTTCGCGGAGGCACTGTGACATTTACGGCAGACACGTATTTACAAGATATTTACAGAAAGTGTGTAAAAAGAAGAAAAAAGAATGTCTCTTTAAGAAGACGTATCGTATATATCAGTAGTCGTAAGGCAAGATAGAATAAGTCACATATTTTGAGATATTAGTATTCGATTTTTGGACCTCAGCTCTGTTTATGGATTTGGGTTTTATTATATTCTTCTTTTTATTTTTTATTGTATTCCAAAAATATCAATTTTATCTCGTAGACTTCAATCAAGACGTAAACTCAAATTCCTTTTTTTAAATATCATTTCTTCCGTTTTGCCTTATGGCCACAGATACGTGCTCTTCTTAAAGTGCACATATAGATAAATAGATCATAAATAAAAAAGAATAGTTCAAATCAGCCACAATCGTTCATTGCGAAAATTCAGATAATTTGAATTATTTTGCTCGTGATAAAACGTCGGTGCGTAACTTTTTATTTCAGTGAAATCGTTGAATCTCTCTGGTGCACTTCTCTTAGAAAACCTTTAGATGGCATATCAAAGAAATACTTCTGCAACTTCGAATGCATTTTATTCTACACTCTTCGCTTAGACGATATCTCAGTCAATTCTGAATTCCATATTTCTCACTCTACGTCCCCCTGCTGTCATCCCATTAACTCTATTATCTTCCACCTTAAGAAAACAAAGTACATACAGAAAATCAATGCATATCGACAACTACTTGTTCACAGCAATCGTACAATGTCACACTGCTCGTACTCTAAACGCGTGCAAGAGATACAGCACTTTATCGTCCACTGAAGTGCATTCGATGAATCGCGATTGTACAGCAAGCGATTAACATTTTCACAGTTCACTGAAAGGATATTAATTCGCCTACAGATTCAAAAAATTGAAGAGATCTACCATTATCAATAAGGTCTACAATCTACAATATTTGTAATCAGGAATTCAGGAAGAATGTGATACACACATAGTGTAGGACTGTTCAAATTGCCCTGACCCGTATGTGGGTCATGGACCGTGAACATGTTAATTGCAAATTTCATTTTATCTAGCGAAACGCAGTCGCGTGGTGATTTGAAAAATACTGTAGTCCCTCGCGATAGTGTTACGTTATATGGAAACGAAGCTGTCCTTAAAATTGTAATAGTAGATGAGAAACTGATTCTTTATGAGAAGAGTTACATAGAAAATATAGAATAAAGTTACCTCCGCTTTGTGTCTCTCTCAAGAAGAGTAAATCTGAAAGGGAGTGCGCACTGTTGATAAGAAATTAGTATAAGGAATCTTATTTCTTCTCACCTAGTATGAACGCACTAACATTTATATGTGTACTTATCATCTGATAATTTTAAATTTCAACCCTTCTACGATGGACTTTGAGTATTTTTTCCTACATCACCGTCAAATGAAAATACCATGCAGTATACCACGATTCTATTTAAAAAAAAGTATTCTAGAACATTGTTCAATAATTGTGAAATTCTTCTGAATCATTTGACTTAGAAAACAAAAGCTTTCTAAGCTTGTGAACGCAAAGATACACCATCGTTGAAGAGTTGGCTCTTCCTCTGTATCGTTTCCATATAATCGCTAACAATGAAAGTCAAAATCGTGAGGGCTTACAACTAGCCTTGTCTTTGTAATAAAAACCCACGCCTGTTTGTTGTAAGTTTATGTTTTCGAAACAGAGAGGAAACAGAGTGCATCTCGAGATGCACTGCAGTTTCCCTTCAGGATATTGTTATAGTATTCTCTCGTTATAGGCTCTCTTACCAACGAGGTTTCAATAGGGGATACATTTCTAAGTGAACCGATGCACCGATAGCTCTCTTTTCTCTTGTCAGAGATATAAATGGCAGTACTTGTAAGCAAAACTCGTTCGTTCTAAATAATTTCAAGATATAGTGGACATTGCCACGAGCCTATAACGAGAAGACATTGTATTGTATTCAAATGAAACACGTCGTGTTTCAGCGACGCGTTTGTTTCTTTCTAAGCGGTCTGACAATGCCACGCATCGAAAGGCCAGCTCTACTTGCTTTCTAGGGGCTTCGCTACCGTTTGAGAACGACACACGTTTTAAGGATAAGGCATTATTATAGATTTGAAGCGATATCCATCGATAGAGAGTATTCGAGAAGTTCGAAACGAGACAGGGCGCTTTAAGACGAGGCGAATTCAGTGTCAAATTTGTCAGATTTATTATAATTTTAATACAAGTTGTAAGGGTAATGTATACCAGTGCTATAATATTTATATAAGGATTATAAATATTATAATAGGTATAATATTATTGTTGTATAATATATTGTGTTAGTGTTTGTATTAAGATTATAATAAAAATTCTTTGCTGATGATATCGAGGGAATGGTCCGTCATGGCCGACGGAAGGCTTCCGGGTGCAATGGGAAGACATATGAATATAAAATGAAGATCTCGAAGGTCTCTTGTCCCGTGAGATTTCAATTAAACATTTGTTAGTTTGCAATTTGAAGTATCTGGTCTGAATATTATATTATATTTACGAATTTCGGAGAACCACTTCCGGTTCCCAGAGAACCTTACGTGGCAAGTAACTTTTGAGATTTTCTCTCCCCTGACCCGAAATAATTACGTTGGCAATTTCTGGTTATCATACACCTTCATCCAAGTGGCTTTCTCCTTCAGAATAATGATTTTAATTGACGCGAAGGTAATACTTCCGGTGGAGTGCACAAAGTAACGTCGTTCAGACGTACACGGAGGTGCATTGTTCTCGGGGAAACATTATTTAAGGGCCTCTGTACATTAACATTAAATAATATTAATCGCTACGTATATAAGAAACAGGAACACCTTAGGACATGATCAATTACGAATTTTCAGGAGACGTATAAAGACGAAATATTATCGAGAAATATTCTTCATGATAATATATATATATATATATATATATATATATATATATATATATATATATATATATATATTATATACTGATGTCTGATTATAAAATAATATGGAACAAGTGTTATCGAATAAAATGTTGTACTCTGTGTTGACAATCGCCGACGTTCTAAGTTTGAAAATAATCATCGAACAGATATACACTCGGCTCAAGTGATCCGTGTTGCAATACAGGAAAGAGAAGTTAATTTATGGACCACGGAGCGTTGATATACGTGTTCGATAAATAAATGACTTATATGTAATCTTGAATTATTCGATTAATAATTTGAATTAGATTCGACATAAACTCAATAAAATTTTTATTGAACTACAGGAATTGAGAAAATCGTTTATTTATTAATTTATTCACAATTCGAGGCTGTTTAATTATTATATAAACTCTGTAAGTTATTATACTGTAATAGAAAGTATCAGGATTGTTTATTTATCCCAGAAACAGCATTTAAAAAATATGGTCAGGACATGGACAGCGAAATGCTATAGCCATCTAGCGGAAGTTTCGTCAACTCGTACTTAAAAAATAATTGTTTCAGAATTATTGGTATAGAAAAGTTCATTCTTGCGTGAAATTAAGTTATTGTCTCATCTCTCGAAAAATGATGATTTTTTTAGTTATGTCATTGTTGCAGCAAATGTGTCTTATTAGAATCTAAAAAGATAAGAATCCACGAACCCCTTGTCCTTACTACGAACACACTTGGGAGGTCCATCCATTGGTGAAGTATAGGATAAATCTATTATCAGTATTATTTAAATGAATTCATAATAAAAAATAATAGTCATAGTGATCATAAATATATCAACTAATAGCTAAAAATTACATGGCACATACTTTACTACACAGCAACAAAAACTATCATACCATCAAAAACTCCTGTTTTATTAAAATCATTATCACTTTCGGTTCATTTTTCATCAGAATTAAATGCCTGATCTCTGAAACATACGTATCAAGGAAATAGATGTCAAGATCCGGCTGTTAAATAGATCCTCCTACCGAGACTCCATTTTGTACTTGTTAAGTGCAATTGTGTAGCTTCAGTGCTATCACGAGAGGGGCTATTATTAGGATGTTTTCGAAATTCGTAAAAAGGTTGCTGTCCATAAACCTCAATGCTGCTAAGTGCAATGTTCACACTATGTCAAAAATATCTGATGCTAATTTCAAAGAAGCAGTTGGAAAGCGTATGAAAGTACAGGTTAGCCGTGCTTCACTATTTTTTGATAGCGCCTCCACTTTTCCCGTAATACGCTCGATTTTTCGTAATAAACACAAGAACTGTTTTCTTTCCATTCATATTTTCTTACTTATGAGCGTATAGTATCGTTTATATTAGTTATCGTACTATTTCTTAATTTAGGGTTGGGTTTGGGCGATTAGAAAGATGAAAGAGAATGTCTTTGTTGATCTTTCTGACGGATCAACTCCAAATTTATTGCAAATTGTGATACCAAAATCTACCAAACCGGATGACTTAAGTTACGGTTGTAGCATTATGGCAGAAGGAGAATTAACTTTGGCTCCTAATGGTAGGGTGGAATTGCACGCGAACGACGTTGCAGTAATTGGTACATGCGATGTTATGGATGGATATCCTTTTGCTCCAAGGAAACAGTATTCTGAGGAGTATGTTAGGCAATATTTGCATTTTAGGCCAAGAACTAGAAGTTTTTCCAGTTTATTGAGAATACGAGATTTAGCTTCTTTAGCTATCAGCAATTACTTCAGTGACAGAGGTTTCGTTCATGTGCATACACCGATTCTGACCTCAAACGATTGCGAAGGGGCTGGGGAATTATTTATGGTAAAACCAGACTCGAAAGAGATACTGAAAGCTATGAAAAAAGAGGGTATGTCAGAGGAAGAAACTTATTTCAACACTAAAGCTTTCTTAACAGTTTCTGGCCAGTTGCATTTAGAAATTGCAGCAAGGTGATTAAATTGCAAAATTTTGTAGATGATCATTAGTAGGAAATAGCAGAATCTTGGAAGTGTACATATAAATCTCTAAATTCTTTCAGAGCTCTTACAAAAGTATATACTTTTGGGCCAACATTCAGAGCTGAGAATTCTAAATCAAGACTGCACTTATCTGAATTTTATATGTTAGAAGCAGAGCTAGCATTTATAGATAGTATTCATAATATAATGAATGAAGTTGAATTATTGATAAAATACATCACTAAATATGTAGTTGATAAAGGTGCTGCTGATATACATTCGATTGGTGGTCAAGAACCACAGTGGTTAAACCAAAAGTTTGCATGTATAACATATGATGAAGCAGTTAATATTTTAAAGGAAAATAGTAAAGAATTAAACCAGCCTCTTACATATGGGTCTGCATTTTCTAAAGAGCAAGAATTGTTTTTAGTAAAACATAACAACAATACTCCTATCTTTGTCATAAATTGGCCAAAAGAGGAGAAACCTTTTTATATGAAAGAATGTAAAGATGATACGTCAAAGGTGAGGGATTTGAAATAAGAAACCTGATGCTTGTAAATAGTAAGCACAGTGCATGTATATTTTACTTTTCTTTAAAGGTTGCTGGAATGGATCTCTTAGCACCTGAGGTAGGGGAGTTGGTAGGAGGAAGTATGCGCGAAGATAATTATGAAATACTAAAATCAAAATTACCTTTGACATCTAATCTTTCTTGGTATTTAGAACTTCGTAAACATGGTAATGCCCCAACAGGTGGTTTTGGAATGGGATTTGAAAGATTTTTACAATGTCTTTTGGGTATACCAAACATTAAAGACACTATCCCCTTTCCTAGATGGCCACATAATTGCAATTTATGAATAAATATTTTAAGATCTTTGTGTATTTGATTCTTCCCAATAACTAAATAGAATTTAGGGGAAAAAGGGTAAAGTATATTTACACAAACCCATTAAAAGAAAACGCATTTTATATAAAAGTGTTTCAGTAGTTTTCACTCTACTGTTCTGTTGCTTTCTGGAGGGTAAGGTTGATTGAACAGAGAACAATGTTTTCATGCATTAAGAAAACACAACTTTATTGAATTTATGTTCATGTTACAAAACTTTGCTATGCTAAGGACAAGGACTAAATAGTAACTTTAATACATATATTTTTTTTCTAAAAATAAGTTTTATTGAATATCGAGACAAATCTCAACTAAATAACTTTTTATTCATTAATACCTCTTTATTTTCTCAAATATTTGTATAGTTCAAATTTAAACTTCTAAAGTTTTTTTTCCAGCAATGACTATCATAAAGGGATATTTTAAGAAAGGTAAATTTAGGATCATAAATAAGCAACCAAAGGAAGTAAGACCCCGAATAATCAACAAGATTTTTTTTTATACAACAAAATAATGCTCCTCTAGTAGTAACTATTTCTTCTTCCTTACCCAATATCGTCGAGATTATTTTTAATGTTGGTATTTATGTACACAATAATCAACAATTTTATATCACACAATTTGTTTGTACACCTAACTGAATTGGGTAATCTCTCGTGTTACTTCTTCGCGGAACCTCGTGTTTCCTGTTTTGTAAAACCAAAATACGGACGATACCTCTAGAAAATAATGCATCGGGTATCTCTTGAATGTTTTTACAAAGTACAAACAGTATGAAATTCTTAGTCTCTTGTGCATATCAACGTTACATTTCTGACATCCTTACGTCACGAAATGCAATTGCACT
The DNA here is from genome assembly GCF_051401765.1 of Calliopsis andreniformis. Classification (NCBI taxonomy): domain Eukaryota; kingdom Metazoa; phylum Arthropoda; class Insecta; order Hymenoptera; family Andrenidae; genus Calliopsis; species Calliopsis andreniformis. The sequence continues at coordinate 17,980,733 of NC_135067.1, read as the reverse complement.
GTTCGTGTTGGGAATGCTACTACACCATCTCGCTCTAATTAACTCGTCTCGATTACATTAAATATGTACACAGTTCTCATTCTCTTTTCCGCTTAATTAAAATTACAAAAAAGAACTAAAATATACACGCATACACATACAATTTCACACGTTTACACAGTATACATTAACTTATACGACATGATGTTCGAAAGCAGACAGATAAAGTGCGATCAATGTTTCTTACCACAATCGGTAATTGAAAGATAGAAATATCTTAGCTAAAAAACGGGCATACGAAATGCAAACGAAAAAAAAATAGGGAAATATTAAAGTACAGAAAAATGAATGGTACGATTAAAAAAAAAAGGCAAAAAAATCTGTAGTAGATACATCACATCGTATAAGTTGCACAAAATGTGATGTACAATGCATGAATACTTAGAATTAAGTAGCGCTAAACAAATCACATTCAATCATTCGCAGCTCGCACACAGACACATTTTAAATATATTACAGGTACTATTTACATAATCGTGCAGAGTCCTGATAACTCTTGCCCTCTATCCACAGGGGGTAAATTAGACAGTTTTCTACCTTGTAAAGCAGGCTTGATAGAAGCAGGCACCAAAGGTTCCGTTACCTCTTCAGCAGGCGTCTCAGCCACTGGTTTCTCCTTTTCCTTCGATTCTTCTGGCTCTTTATTGATGCACAACGGTTTCGTGATATTAATTTTAATTCGGGATGGGGCTGCTGGAATCGCTGCAGGTGTAGAATCCAATTCTACGTTTCCATCTATGGAGCTCTTCACGGCAGCATACGTTGTGTCAACTGTCGCAGGTTCAGCGACTACGCTCTCTTCAGGTTCTAATTGCAAGGTTATTTCATAAATTTATTAATGATTACAACATCAAATAAATTAGCTATACTACTATAAATTGAAATGAAAAAAATTGAAAAATATTCAACACATACCTGGTTCTGGCTCAACAGGCTCTTCTTTAACTTCAACGTTACTAAAATCAAACTGTTCCTCTTCTAATTGCTCCTCAGGTTCATCGATCGGTTCTTCCTTAATTTTAATATTTTCGAAGGATTGATCTATATTTTCTGTCTCTTCTTCTACTTCTTTCGTTACCTCTTTCTCAGCATTTTCAATGTTACTACTCTCCTCGGTATTCAGCTCTAATTCTTGATCTTCTTCTGTTTTATCACTTTGCTCAACGTTTGCGCTCTCTACATTAACCGCTTCTTCCTTATTCTCAACTTCAGAAGTTTCTTCTTGAGCAGTATCTTCTACTACATTATCAGACGCTTCTATCGTTTCAACCTCAGTATTTGTTTCCATATTTAATTCCTCGGTTTTACCTTCCTCCGCGAATGTTTCGTCGGAGCTTTCTTTCTTTTCCTCTTCCATCTCTTCAATCGTTTCCTCCAGCGCTAACGCAGATTTTTCCAGAGCTCTCTAAATAGTGTGAAAGAAAAACAGAAAATCATTAGCGATTTCAACTGTGATAAATAATACGTAACTGAAATAATAGTTACATATTACTGAAAATTATAAACGTGCAACAGAATTGGACACAAACAAAAAGTCAGTGTTCTTTTAAATTTCGAAAATAAATAGCTCCGATACCATTAGGAGTTACTTATATTTCAATATATTTGCTGTATAGTGTAACACTTTTTAAAATGATGTAAAAATACTTGTTTATAAGTGATTATCGCTATTTCTACTTATCTACAGGAACGCTAAAAATGAATATACAATAAAAGGAAAAACTTCTATAAAAACTAAGGCAAAGTAAAACAAATGTATTGCAACTGTACATTACGTTTTTTCAGTGCCTAATTTACTTCCACTATATCTATTAGTAAAGAAACTTTCTGCTAGTGCAATATACGAACATTAATTATTAAGAAGCACATACCATAAGGCTCTTTTCCTAATTATTTGCAAGAATGCAACAAATAGAAAATTCGTTAATAAACTTATATTTCTTAATTGACGAAACGTATGACGGAAAATTTTAACGCAAAACACTAAAGAAAAAAAAAGGGAAGACTAACCTTGTAGTCATCGAGACATAGCGGATGATAATTCTTGTCTTCGAAATTAATCGCAGGCCTTAAGTGCCATTCCTCCTTCTCTTCATTGTAAAACTGTTCAAATGCATCATGGCACACCTGACACCTAGAATCCTCATCCGATCCAGTGGGAACGCTAGGCTGTAACGTTTCCTGAGGAGAATCTTCCGCAGTAATACCTTCTGTATCTGCCGTCTGTTTCTCTGTCTCAAACCAACTTTGTGCTAAAAAGAACAAAAGCAAAAGAAATTTAATATTTTGCCTGGTGCAAATCACCGTGAACTATAGGAATTACAGAAAAAAGGTTTACCTCTATCCTCTAAATCTTCAATCTCTTCAAACTGTATCCAATCACTAACATCATAATACCAAGGTCGCGAATGAGCCTTCCTCGCAGAATCTCTTTCCCGCCTATTTTGCCTGAAGTGCCAATCCAAATGATGGCTATACCGCGTGGCTAATTCAGGCGCAAATCTAGCACCACAGGAGCTACATTGCATCCCACTATACAAGGCAGTGGCAATGGCTGGCTGTTTACTAAAAAGAGAAAAGAAAAATAAATGAAAATACACCAAAATTGAAACACGAAGAACTACTGTAATTTCTATTTGTTCAAACTATACTTACACTTTGAGTGTCTCTGGTTTGTCGAACGAAACAGGAATAATCTCTGGCTCTTTCTTTTCCTCCTCTTCTGGTTTCTTTTGTTCTGTAAGGTTCGGTACAATACCAGTTTCAACTAATCTCTGGAACAATTCGTTCATATTCAATGGCAACGACAACGGCGGAGCAGCTGCAGGAGAATTTTCCACTGGCTCGGCTTGATACGATAAACCGGATGCTGGTGCCATTGCGGATGGCAGAACCGAGGATAACATATCCAACTGCAAATCTGAAAGGAAGCCAATTTGCGCTACAAGATTAATGAAATATTGTGCGTCAAACTTACACGCCCGTGTCCCTTTATCACACTCCATGCATAATATGTTTCCGCGAACACAATATTTACCCGGTTTAGGAGTAGATCTGAGATCAGAACCGTCTTGCGACGTTGATTCTTGTTCGACGGTAGAAAATTGCGTTGAGGTAGTAGAAGTAGCATCGACTTTGGGTTTTTGGGTCAAGAGTGGCGGAGTAGGCGGCGACTCGATGGGTTCCTCGCCTCTCATACCTGCGATTTTAACGTATCCAGGACGAACACCTCTGGGCAATACCGAAAATCTAATGAAATGCTTTTTATCTCTAACAATAATAGGTTTAGGCAGTCCGCCGAATTCGACTTTAAAGGGTCGACCATTCAGAAGAACAGTTTGCAACGAGTCTATAAATTCGAGCGTGTGAGGTTTCCCCTCAATTTCAAATCTGTAAAGTAAATTAAGTGTTATTAAGATTCTATCGCGCATATTCTTATGCTAAAATTTACGATAATATGATATATGAACTTACATTTGTGGCTTTGCGTCCAGAAATACAGGAACCATATTCCGAGCATTAATAATTAGATTAATTTTGGCTACCACCAAATCTGTTCTTTTTATTGTACCAATCTTAACCTGAGGCGGGGGTCCTTCCAACTTAATGCTTACTTTTTTACCGCCAAGATCTATCGTTACGGGCATGCCACCGAAGTAACACTCATACCACCGATCGTCTACGTATAATTCTCTTGTAGGCGCACCCAACTTAATTCTGTAAACATTTAAGAAATATTTACTAGTTTCAGCTTATATTACTTCAAGGCTAAGAATTAAAAGAATGTGTAGGACTAAACAAATATTTAAACATTATATTAGTATACATACCTATGAACTTCGCCTTCATACATAAATTCTTTGTACTGATCGTTAAATGCGCACGTAATAGTATCCTTGTCATCGATTAAAATTCTTCTTATACCGTCCTGGAATCCAATTTCTCTTGGGTCGTCCCAATTCATAAAGACTACACCAGTCTGTCCATAATATCTAATTTCACGTGGTATATTATCAATGTTTATAGATTTCATAGTATCCCTTGCAATTTCATCCAGCAATTTTGGATCTGGTGGCGGTAATTCACGGCTGTGAGGACTCTGATTCTTCAACAGCGTAGTAGAATAACTCTGATCGCCATCCTCAAGATCGTATTTCGAGGTGGAGGTTGGCGACACGTTTCTCGAAGCACTCAAGGATGCTATGCTTGGATTCGATATTAGACTTGATATTGGTCCATTATTCATCATCATTCCGGGCCCATTTATTCCTGGCAGCGATATAGGCGGGTTAGGCATGCCCATTGGACCAATAGGACCATTGGGTAATAGATTTGACATGAGCGGTCCATTGGGGCCCATAGGCCCCATTATCCCTGGTCCTAGACGAGGATTTGGACCAAGATTATGATTGAAACCACTATGGTATTGGTAATCAGGTCGCATTGGGCCAAAGTGTCTTGGGTTCTGCCATGGACCGACGGGCCTGAAGTCTGAATTAAAGTGTCCTTGTGGGCCGTACGGTGGTCCTGGAGGATGAGCCCAGGGCCCTGGCTGTGGCCACGATTGACTTTGCCATCGTGGGCCATTTGGATTCCTTGGAATAGGGTGATCTTTATTTCTTATCACCTCTTTATCGCTCGATGGGCTGAAGGTAGACGTACGATCACCTGACCCAGATATATCTAAAGTTATACTCTTCTCCCAAACGATAGAGCCTACTTCTTTTTCTTTCCGTTGCGCGGCTCTCAATTTTCGATCTTCGCTCATATGCAAAACCTCTTGTATCAGAGTATTATACTGTGTTTTAGTAATGGTGCCTTGATTTAATTGCTCGGCAGCTTGTTTCATTATTATTTCAATATTCCTATCCTCATTTCTATCGGGCTTATCATTTTCTCGGCCCCGACGACCTGGTCTGTTATCTTGATCCTCGTTTGAAAGTGTTCTTCTCCTTTCTTTGGGATCATCTGGTAGTTTATTGTAAAGTCTTAGTCTACCTAATCTGTCTCTATTACGATCTCTGCTATCTCGTTTATCCTCGGCATTGTTAGCTTGTTTTTCTCTGTCATTCTTTGACGGAGTCTTTAGCTTCGCCCAACCATCTTTGCCATCTTCACCTGATATTACAGGTGGAGGAGGTGTTGGCGGACGTCCAGCTTTGGGATGGGTCAATGTTCGCAAGTCGACATCTTCGTTTCCAAATAATCTGTAAAGTTAGGAAAATTACGATATTAGTAATACCTATATGAAATGGAATTTATTATACAATTAAGAGGAAGACAATACACACGCATCAAACTTTTCGGCCTTTGTCTTCTTGGTCAAAGCCGATTCAATATGCTCCGAACTTTGTCTCTTGTTGGCATTAACTGCCGGGGGCAACACGCGCAAATCTAAGTCCTCTTCTGAAAAAATTCCAAAATACAGTGAAATAACTTTTCTATCGCATATTAATCACTATACATATACTTAATTTTACCAGTACATAGGATCTTTGTATCCTCTTTAAAAATGAAAGATTGCTCAAGACAAGAACAAAGCATTACATGTTATTTATAAATGAAATATTTTTACATTTTACCGTTAAAAATCTTGGAATTCATATAATAAGTATAGTAGTAGCTGAAAAAAGCAAGGTGAGTTCCAGGGTCCACCAGGATTATGCATTGAACAAATGAACTCACCATTAAATAAAATAAAATCAACAGTCAAGTCAATAAATTCTATCTAAAGTAGTTATGTAGAAAAAAATGTAAGTTATCGACTCACTTTTCTCTGGTACAGAAGCAGTTGCACCTGGAAGAGGCAGGGTTGCTCTTAAATCCTCGTCTTTGCTGGATGACTCAAGAGTTGGTTCCACAGAAACTTGAGCGTTCCCAGCGTTCACTGGAGAACGTTCAGGACTAAGACTGCCATCCTTGTTTCGCCTTACGTAATTTCTCTGTCTAGCGTTTGGTCGAATTTCTTTAAACGTAGGTGGATGAGGAGGAGAAACTATTAACGAACCGGACTGTTCTTCCTCGGTAACGCCGCCGGAACTGCTTAGACTTGAATTGGATTTCGCATCGTTACGCCTGGGAATTCTATATGGAGGGCTTGGACTGCGCTTTCTCGATTTCGTATTCTTCTTTCGGTTTTTAGAGGTTTGAAAGGATTGAGGAGAGGTACGCGAGGATGGTGAACTGTCTCCACTGTCTTTCTCACGAGATTTGGACCGAACAGGACTGACGTCTCTGTCGATTTTCGGTATCTTACTTGGAGATGTCTGAGGTTGCTTAGATCGCGACTTGTTACCTAACTTTCTGTGCGAGGATTTGGAAGAAGTGGAAGATTTGTCGATCGTCGAAGACGAAGAGCTCCGTGAATTGGAGCCCTTTGAATCTTTCAACTTGGAATCGTTACTCCCACCTCCCCTATTGCCCGCAGATAACGTTAAAGAACTATTACTACCCACAGACAGACTTTGAGAACCTTTGGAAATATTACTGTTTAGGTTACCACTACTATTACTAGACAATCGAGGGTCTTTCTTTTGACTTGTTCGATGCGACACAGCATCTTTATTTGCGTTACCACTGAAATTTTTATTATTATTATTATTGTTGAGGTTCGTATTAGCATTATTGTTATTACTAGCGTTTATCGTCGCAGTATCGGAGCCGGCAAGATTTGTCGGAGACTTGTTGATAGTGCTAGTCACAGCCTGTTTCGAAAGTAACTGCTGTTTTAATTGATCTGAAAGTACAGTGTTTGTATTTGCCGCTAACTGCGTTTGCCCTTCACCCCGAGTATCCTTTTGATTTGTTGTATTAATTCGCTGCCGAGGATCCACGCTTGAAACCGGTACATCTTGAGTCGGAGTCGTTTTTAATCTTGGATCACGCGACACGGGTTTAGCTGATGCTACTGCTATACTACTAGCTGGCGCTATTCGTGGACCATTGTTCGTTCCCGCGTTTTTCAGAAGTGAAGCAGTTGCTGCTGGAAACTGTAGGTAAGAAACGAAATATTAATAATGTAAATATATTACATACACGCAAATATGAGTATATATCGTTCGAATAACTACCTGTTTTGTTACTTGTTTTGGCGCTTGACTTTGCACAGTGGACGTAACAGGTTTTCCTTGCGTAACTGTTTCTGTATTCAGTGTAACTTGCGCCGTCGCTGCAACCTTTTTAGAACAATAAATATGGTTTGTTACATTTTAATGATATTAAAAAAAAGTTTGAAATCATCTTCACTTACTAGTTCTGCTTTTAAATTTCCAGCTTGTTTGTCAAGTTGCCGTTGTTGCTGCTCTAAATTAGCTTTAGCTTGAAGTAACTCTAATTCAATTTTCTTCTTTTGTAGTTCTATCAATTCTCTTTGTTTCTTTAACAATTGTTCTCGCATTACTGCTTCTGTGGGCGTTACAGGTTCTCCCGGAGGCAGTTTGACAGGCGCTACAATTGGTTGTGATACAATAGATGTTGCTGATTGTTGGGGCTGGAAGTAATTAAAATGTATTAGGTTAGGATTTTCTGGTAAAAAGATATACCAAGAAGATATGTAAATCAATTTGTCTTACCATTGAAAAGAAACGGGGATTAACGTGAATAGAACCTGAAGAAACACTAGTAGGAGAGGCAGTGATTGGCCAGGCAGGATCAATACTTTGCACCCGTACATCCAAAGAAAATAACTTCTTTGCAGGAAACACATCATTCCATGTTTGCCTCAACTTCCACATGCTGGCTCTCGTATTCTCATCCACCTGTTCATTTATTTAAACATTACTATTTCTGAACTTGATACAAGTCTACCATTTTATGAAGAAAACTACCTCTACACAATGTTACAAACAAGACAGTAAAGGTACAATGACCTAATATTGACTAAATCATTATCTTATAGCATCACCAAGAGTAAGATAGATTTATGGCTGAGAGAAATATCTATACACAAACCTTTTCAAACACTCCACAAAAAGTATTAACAATGTTTTGTGTAAAGAGGTTTAAATATGCTCCATTAACATTCTTCACAATTGAGTCAATCAAATAAAGAACAGGTAGTTTAATATCGCTTCTCACCTATTGAAACAAAACATATGTTATTTATATTTTAACTTGAAATACTAAAGAATTGCAGCTATTGTTTCATACCATGTTATTCATGATACTAAGGTAATAACAGACAACATTAATGCATAGCTACTATTACAAAAATGTGTACTATATTTTTTTCTTATTATGACAGATTAAATTATACTCAATTTTGTTTGCTTTTTATCCATGTTATATTTTACACATAATAAGGTATGAAACATAGCTTCAATACATTTGGTAAAAATACATTGACATAAAATATTTATAAACAGAAATAAATTTCAGTAAAAAAATAAATATGAAACAAATATATACATAAATTATAAACTTTACAAAGTACAAAACAATTTATATTATTCTATGACTACAATAAATAAATAACCTTTTGCAGATGATTCTCAACAGCTTGAACAATTGCTGGTGCATGCTCAATATTGTCCTCTGCCAGCATAGTCAGCATATTAATTAATGGCTTGCTGTTAATTGTTAAATCAGACAGCGATGAGATATACTCATCTGCTATCTCTTTAGATTTTGCGGATGTCATGGTATTTTGTTGCCAGTTGACAAATGCAACTATTCTTCGTCAGATTGACAGTAGTAACTACACTACAACACACAAAAAACAACTATTAAGTAACCCATACAATATTTTTCTTATAGGAAGGCAATAAAAGTGAACACATGTCTCTTATTCAACTTTTATTTAAAAAACATATTGAATCTAACAACAAGAAGCTAACATTCAATTTTATGATGCAACTTCAATTATTCTTTCTTAACTCTGTTACATAGATTCTAACACTATTAAAAAACCACTAAATAATGAAATAAATTATTCAGAAATATTCACACTATATACATTTATATACTCTATGAGCTAACAAATTACTATGATTTATGACTACTATGATTTAATGATTTGTAGAATGAACCTCATTTCATTTTATACACACATATTCATTGATAAACTCAAAAAATCGTTATAAAAAATAACAAATTCGTCACAGAGGAAGAAACCAGTGGGAAATATTTTATACAATGTTGTTCGTTTGACTTTCTATGGTTAGACTATTCCACTTTTACTGGCCTCTCGAATATGTAGGGCAGAAATGATTAGACACGTTTCGCGATTTCTCAAGATTTCGTTTCCACCGAAATCGCGTCAGTAGCGATCGTTGACCTTAAAGCGGCCAAGTCGATAAGAGGAAATTAGCGCGTTACTGTTTCTATTTATGTAATGTTATCTGGAACCTTTTTACGAAAACTTGATAGACAAGACATATTGATTTTTTTCCCCGTTCGTTCGCTAGTTTCACGCATTCCGCGGCTACTTTTCGTTAAATCGTCACCGAAACGTCTACGCACATTCTAGAAGTACGACACAAATACCTAAATGCACGCGAATAGCTAACACGCATCTGGATTTTCCTCAACGCCCGACGACCGTACTTAAACGACATCAGGCTGCTTCGCGACTTCACACGCGGCAACGATCGCCACCAAACCCACTAAAACCAACACTTATCGACATTTACCTTTGTTTTTAACGCATTTCGAATAACAGAAATATCCCGAACCACGATTATTTTGACTTTTCGCGATAATCACGCGGATACTACTGCTTACGCCGAACGGGATATCCACGTAAAATGGCTACCATTCCTTTGTACCTCCTAACGGGATTACGAGCATTTAACAGTCACCAGGATTGGTCAGATTTCGTCCTCTGTCGGTTGAATTTCGGTGAACGACCAATCACGAGCTTCCTTACAATTTTCTCACGCACACAATCGGTTTGCTTAGTATTCGTTAGCTCCACAGTTTTTTAGGGTGTCGCTAGTGAGCAACATGGAAGCCTTTGGGCGTATTTTCATTAATACGACTTTGGGAATAGTTTCGATTGAGCGACAAAGTATCGCTTACTACTGAAATTTAATGAGAATGCTAAATTGCTGCAGCTTTGAAATCTTCCCGTACAAAATAGAGAGTCTAATGGCACTGAATTAATTTACGCAGAAGGAATTCAATATTTGTGTTATGAATCAGACCTAAGCACCGTTGAAATGATGTTATTTATAATCATAAAAATCTGTTGCAAGTTTTTTACACAATTTGAATTTGAATCACCCCGCCTCTCAATACACTTACCAACAGTAAAACAAAATACGAAGTAGATACAAATTAATACTGAAGAGGTCTTGAATTATCTCTTAAATGATCTCCAGACTGTTATGTGTGCTCTTTCTCGTAAATAATTTCATATAATGCCTACGTCCAAAGAAAGACAAACAGTTATTGCGCTAGTCTCACGTGTTCTTCTATTCACGCATAAATTCACTGTATTTTATTTCTAAACCGAGGCAACTTCATAACTGAACGACGGTGGACAGAGGAAAACGTCATTTTGACAGAATGGCAGAGTGTCTGGAAAGTCAGTCGGGATTTCTGTTGAGAGCTCGTTCCCTTCGTGAAAATGGAACGCCGTGTGTTCAGTGAACCGCGGAGAAACGACAGACGAAGAATAATGCCGTGAACAGTTCTGTTTCGCGCGTTCGAAAAGAAAAGTGCGTCTCGTTTGAGAGTTGTGTGCGCGTTCGAGTCGCCGTCAAGGTGAACGCTCGTGGAAATTGTACATACGCGCCGTGCTCACAAATGTATCGTTAGTTTTATGCAGGACTCCTGACCGTAACACGGTACGGATGTGATGGAGGATTATAAATTTCTCTTTAAAGTTGTGCTCGTGGGAAACGCGGGCGTCGGCAAGACTTGTCTCGTGCGCAGATTTACGCAGGTATATACACGATTTTCGTTTATTGCGTTATTTGTTTTGATAACATTCGGAACATTACGTATCGATAAATACAGTTCGTTGCATCACTTGAGACGTTTCTGTGTGTGCACCATCTGTTTTACCAACATTCTGATTGTTTTATTTATTAATAAGTTTCGTAGTTTTTGTTATGCAGTATGCATTATTGATAAATATGTTTCGTTTGCAGGGATTGTTTCCTCCTGGTCAGGGTGCAACAATAGGTGTTGATTTTATGATCAAGACTGTGGAAGTAGAAAATGAGAAAGTTAAGGTATGCGTATGATGTAATACATTATGATTCATCCAATGTAGCGGTATGTACTTTTTTGGAATAATTTTATTCGGCTAGTAATGAATGTTAACTTTCTTTTAGCTTCAAATCTGGGACACTGCTGGGCAAGAAAGGTTTCGTTCGATAACTCAGAGTTATTATAGATCAGCTCATGCTTTGATTTTAGTTTATGATATCTCTTGTCAACCTACATTTGACTGTTTACCAGATTGGCTGAGAGAAATTGAGGAATATGCAAGTAACAAAGTTCTTAGGATATTAGTAGGTAAGTGTTTTATGATATAGTGTTTATATATCATGGTTATATGCTAATCATATGTAATTAATTTATAGGTAATAAAATTGATCGAGAAGATAGAGAAATTCCAACACATGTAGGAGAAGATTTTGCACAAAGACATGGAATGTACTTTTTGGAAACTTCTGCTAAAGAAGCTGAAAATGTAGAACGGCTGTTTATGGAAATTGCAGCAGAGCTCATGGAGGTAATTGAATAATATATTGTCCTTTAAAGATTCTTTCATTGTAAACTAATGTGTTATTTTAGCAAGCCCGTAGTAAGGAACTACCTAGATATGAAACAAATGCAACTTCCATAAATGGGAAGACAACATCAATTGGTGATACAAGTAACTGTGGTTGTAGTCGACTTTCTTAAGTAGCTTTTATATATAATATTAAGTCATTGAACGAATATGTAATTTCAGTTGCTAAATATGTATCTAGATCATTCATACAGTTTTTACAGAATGTGGAGATTGAATGTATTAGTCAATCTTTCATAACTAACAAAGAAAGTGGATTCCACTATTAGCACAGTTTTGATATTATATGTTAGTATCTAGTGTTGTATCATACAGATTATATGAACAGTTTTGTTGCAAAAAGTATTTAATACTTAAAATTATAGTAAACTCTAAATATGTTGAAAAGTATTTGTTCATAAAATAGTATGCTTTCATAGGTATTAACTAACGAATTTTTTTGTTATGGTTTTATATGATTGCACTATATGGATAATAAATAAGTTGGGGGCCTGTGTTTGGGCATTTAACAATGTTTTCATAAATGAAATTATGCTATATTTTTTATAGTATTTTTTGTTATGTCAGAAAGTACAAATAGATATTTCATATTTGGTGACTGAATTCGAGGTCATCACAGTGAATATAAGATTTTTACTAAAAATTGTAAGCCTAATCGTATCCAGAATTTTTTTAAATGTGCAATATACTCTAAGTGTTTATTATACTGCTGTAAAGGTAAAATTAATGTTAAAAGGCAGGCATTTTTATGTGTTTTTATCACATAATAATTAATGAAAATTGTTACTAATCATTTTTACTCTAATATTGCTAATTATGATAGGTATACAAAATTCTCAAATTGTCTTAGCACTTATACAACCAAAGTTTCGTTGTATTTATTAAGATTTTATCTATGGTTTTTGAACAGATAAGTATTGCTTGTTCCATTTATGTATTGTTTAATGTTATAATTTATAAATCTTTTACCATTATTATTTATATTATACAAAATAAGATATCTGTTACTAATATTACTGTACCAATAATAATTTTATTAGCACATTGTTCTAGTCTTTATAACTTTTTATACTTTGAAAGTGTATAATTATATACATATAAGTTCTATAATTACGTATTTTCTGTCTATGCTTTTCTTTTATTAAAACAATTATACAAGCACATTATTTTTTTATATTAATACTTCTTAATTTCCTATAATCACTAGTTTTAAATGAAATATGGAATTTATGAAAATTGTACATTACCCATAAACCTTTTTCTTAAAATTACTGTCTGTAATTGGAACCGGTATATTTAACGGTAGCTGAAGCAAATTATACTAGTATCACACTATAATTACACACGTGGAAAATATTAGAATATTTCATGTAATTTTTAGTTTTTACAAAATATTACCATGTATTTGCCTTATTTTAAATGTACAATGATACAGTATATTTTGTTGCGGTAATGTCATCATGATTTATATATAACTGTCTTAACAAAAAGAGAGCTTCAAGTTATAATATGTAATACTTTATTGTTATACATATTACAAGTTTTAAAAAACAAAATATGAACAAGAATTTGTAAAATAATTATACTGATGAAGACATATCAGTTCATGAATGGATCAAAGCTGTAACTAAATTAAAAATTATTCGATTTTTATGTAAAAAAAAACTTATGAAAATGAATATTGTAAGACCTTTAGTCTATTTATTACTTAATGAAAAAATAATATAATACATTAAGCACATGATACTTTCAAAATAAATAATTCAAATAATTATATTTAAAGATTTGGGGCAAATGTTTGTAAGCTATCATAAATGATAAATGATTTTGTTGCAGCAACTAGATGCAAGTAATGAAATTATTTTAACAAATACGTTATACATTTTTCTAAATTTACGATCTTAGTAATTTTATATAAGTTCATTGTAAGTTTTTATTGATTTTCTTAGCAATATAAAATATAAATAAACGAATTATAAAATATTATTATATGCTTAAAAATTTCATTCTTATAAAAAGATACGATTATTTTTAGCCTGTAATAAATAGTGATTTCCTAGATTATAAAATATTCAGAATTCAAAGGAATTAACAATCATTTATACGTTTTGCTACAGATATTGAGACAAATTATTTAGTTTTACTTGTTGCAAGGATAATTCTATTAATTGATCTTGAATAGATGGATTAAGTGCATCAGGATTAACAGGACTAGGACGACAATTATTAATGTACACACCACCATTGTTTTCAATAGCTGGATTCACAGCAGCGTATGCAATGGACAGAGCTCCTGCTTTAGGAGTCTAAAAAATACTTTTGCTTATTATTGTTCTCTATTAAATAGTTTAATTAGGTATTATTTGAAAATATATTTACCTTAATGAAATATTGTAGAAGCGCCTTAATCTTCCATAAATAACTATGCACAAAAAGCTCAGTGAGTACTACACCTGGGTGTACAGAATAAACCTGTACATTATAGTCCTTCTCTTGCAACATATTTTGCAATTTTTGTGTAAATACTACTTGTGCCAATTTACTTTGTGCATATGCACTTAAAGTAATGAACCTATTTCTGTACATAAAGATAAGCTTTTAATATCAAAATACTGATTACATACAATAATGAATGAAACAGAATATGATATGTACTTGCTGTTAATATCTTTGAAATTAATTTTACCCAGAAGATGAGCACAAGAGGAAACATTAACAATTCTACTACTTTTTTGTGGAAGGCCACCTGCCTTTAACAATGGTAGTAAAAGGATTGTTAATAAAAAGTGTGATAAGTAATTTACACCCCATTGTTGTTCAAAACCATCTTCTGTCTCTTCATAAGGACAAAACATGACACCAGCTACAAAAAAAGAAATAGTATTAATATATTTCTATTGTACATGCAGAATGAGATAAGCAAAAATCGTAAGTTTTAAATCATGTCTTACCATTATTAACCAAAACATGAATTTCTTTGTAATCTCGTTTGATTTCTTCTGCAAATTGTTTTACAGACTTTAAAGAGGCATTATCCAACTTATACACTTTTGTTGTTCCAGTCTTAATACCAGATTCTCTAATCTGTTTAATAGTTTTCTCTCCAGCAACAGTCCTTCTACAAGCTGAAAAATATGTCAATCTTATCAAGTATGCGCATATACAATATACTACTGTTTATACAACATTGTGTAACGAAGTAAATAGATCAATACATTGCATTCCCTTTATGTAAGGTTGTTTTTGAAAAGCCTTAATGTTTTGTAAACATACCTATTATTACTTCCATATCAAGCTCTAAAAGCATTTTAACTAATTCAACAGCAATTCCTCTTGAACCTCCAGTTACAATTGCAATTCTGCCTGATTGAATTGGACATTCTGAAAAAAAGATAACAATTACTTAATTTCTTATAAAAATGTATTGTTTCATATTTTTATTTCTTCCATTCACGTTTCCTTTAAAAGTAAATGATGATACGTTAGCTCATTTATTCCTTGTCACACAGCTACAAATGTATTATCAATTTTAACTAATTGGATACAAGAATGACAAATTCGAAATCAATCCTAATTAATTTGCTTAGCATGCATCCGTGATTGCGTATTCAGAATAAAATAAGCTGAGTCTATACATAAATTCATGAAATGCAAGTAAAACATTTAAGTGTCATACTTTACAGTGATATACAAATAGTATTGTATTATTCAATATTAAATAAAAAATGTAAATTTTCGAAATATTTTTATCTTAAGATAATCACAATTTACACATATGAACTTCGATAAAAATGCTAAGAAAATTCCAACGATGAAGAGGAAGTATTAAACGACGCAACAGATGCGCGCGGTATAAATTTTGAAAATATGCGATACTCGATAATATTCCTTGGATGCATTGAATATTCCTGCAACTTACCATTTTTATTATATCTAGCGTATATCCAATCCGAAATCGTTTCTTTAACACCTAGTAAACTTAACATTATGTTACTAACAAGCATCTCGAGTAAAAAAGGCCATCTCTCTCGTGGAATGCCATACATTATAGCGCTCGCGATTATAGCGCAGACTGAACTTGTAAAGAGCATTTTATCAAAATTTTTTAGAACGTTCACGTATGTAGTTCACAGAAGAGATGGACCAACATGCTACATGCACGTTTGCGAGTGAGGAACTGATTAGTACGGACACGTCGAGAAGTTTTCTCTACCCCCCTATCACTCTTGAGCTACTTTTTCTCTCGTCCGAAGCGGAAGTCTTCTACCGTTATACTAGACTCACATTTTCTTAAACTGCTACTTTGTATTTTATCTATTTAATACTTTACTTATCTACGTACTTAGATATTACTATTATAACTATATTAGAAAGTATTCTAACGAGTGTTTATATAATACAGCTACATGAAAGTAGCGTTTTCAAATTGCGTAGGATAAAACAAAAATGAGCAGACATTAAATATATTTTCTCGATATACACTCAGTCAAAAGTCAGTGTCAACGCTGGAGTTACATAAAGATAAGCGTTGTTCTTTCGAAACTTGTTGCTTGTATTGAGTTGTGAGTTTATAACGAGTAAGTAACGTATTGCGTTTCGTATCGATTAGAGTATTTAGGGCCTCTGTTAGAACGACAGTAAATAGATCGCGACATTATATATGTATTTACGTATGTGCAATGTGTATGGCTGCATAAGGGCTACTACACGTAATATGTAAGGTTTACAGCTAGATTTTTCTACACGTTGCAAATACTTAACAACAGTTTCAGTAAGAGGATAAACCTACTCCTACCTTACTGCTTCTTTTCTGTTTCAATAATAAGGTCCAGGAAAGAATTCTTAAAAATACCTAATGATGCGTCACAGCCAAGTGATTTTTCCTTGATCGAAACGTTTAACCTAACAGTGTTCGATGTTGTGCAAACATTCTTGGATAATCAACAATTCTTTAATGCCTCGTATTTGTAATTTGGATTGCTGATTTTTCATTATTGAAAATAAATATAGGAAGGTTCTGTCATCAACGATGATGAGGAATTTCGTAACGAGTGGTTGAAATATCTATATAAATCCACCTCTGGGTGGACTTAGCTCTCGCTGATGTCACGATGTTGCTGTTGAATTACACAAAAAAATAAAAAATCTGTATTTAAATTTGCATATGGTAATTTATTAGTGCGTAGATGTTATTAGTGCTCGTAATTATTTAAAAGTAAAATAGGAATAATTAATGTGCGCTTTGCCTATACCAAATACCACGTTTTAGCATTTAGTTATATGGACACCTGAAATTTTAATGGAACAGAATGTAAATTGAGTGGTCAATGTAAAAAACATCAGAATATGCTTTCAGATGTTGAAACATACAAAAAAGAATTATTATTACAGAAAGTATGCTTATATAACAAGTGCTAACACCATTTCCATAACCTGTTCAATGTAATAAGAAGAATAAACTTTGTTCCCTCGTTGGCGCGTTGTCAGATGCGAAAAAATACGAGCGTCAATTTTATTTTTTGAATAATTGTTGGTTAAGCAGATCTTGCGAGAATCGATCATCGCGTATAGCCCTCTAGCGATGGTGTCGAAAAGAAGTAGTCGCTACGATGGATCGTTCGCACCATCTACCAGGAAAATTAGGAATCTTAAAAACGAAACTCAGGGCAATTATTAAAACACACTTTAGTAAAGTATACGTGGGCAGTGAATTTGCGTAAATGCCCTAGTCGATTGAATTCGATCACGTGTATACATTCTGTACGTGCTTTTCGAGATATTTAGATCTTTAGTAAACAAAGGATCGTTCGATCTATCATTGCAGAAAGTAAGTACACTTTTATTAGAATACTATGGATTAAGTAATTGACTCGATTTCAAATAGGAAACACGCTGTTGAAAAGACTAAGATTTAATGGATACTAATAAATTTAATAGAATAAGGTTATTGAAGGTTTAGTATGACATGATACTTTTCGAAAATCGTAATGGAGTAAATTATTTTGAAATGTTTGTAATATGTTCTAGATTTAACGTTTCATCTGAATTAACTGCTTTCACTTTAGAAAACGGGACGCGATTTGCATTTCTATTATAATATGCGTTGAACAGATACATATTGTGTACTTTTTGGAAATCGTTTTAGAATTAAAAGTAATTATTCGTGATTTTATTTAATAGTTTCTTCTTTTAATGTGCAGGATGGCAGATACTACAAGCACAAGTTCGACTGAAAACTTACCACACATGGAACCAGGATGGAATGCATTGAGGCAACATGTTATTGACAATAAGATTAAAGTCGGTTTATGGGTTACAAGACTTTTCACCATCATATTTACTATTGGTTATATCATTCCTATATTTGGGTATGATGTTTTACTGTATTTCTTTATTATGTTTATTCTGAATTACAATTCTGTAAATATTAATTTTGTACTTCCTATATTTCAGCAATTCATACAATATTTATTATAAAGTACTAATGAGTAGTGCAGCAACTAGTGCATTACGACTTCACCAAAGAGTGCCACGTGTTCAGCTCACTAGGCAATTTTGGGAGCAGTTATTTCTTGAAGATTCCTTCCATTATTTATTTTATTCTCTAATATTCCTATATGTAGCACCTGTTACTTGTATCCTTTTTATTTAATATAATGTAATTTATTGAAGGAACACATTAGGTAGGCATCGTTTTGAATTGTTATTTCTTAATGAGAGTTTAGTGGTGTTAACTCCAATATTCTTATTTGCATTAATGCATTTTGCTAGCTATTCTCTTGTGCTACTGGATGTAAGTAAAAAAATTTCATGTTATGGTACTGAATTATATAATAGTAATACAGTGTCATGGATTATGCAGAATCATTGTAACAACTGACATTTATTTTTTCTTAATTAATAGTGTTTGGGACAAAACAGTTGGTGGGGAGCACGATTTATCATATCATTGGTTGAATTTCAATCTCGGAAGATTTTACGCCTATGCGCATTGTCGGAGATCATTATTTCACTATTTACTGTACTTCTAGTATTTACGTATGTAATAACAAATATTGATTATCTTAATCTAGGTAATTGAGAGTAGTCTATATCTTTTTCTTTTTATTCTCTTTCAGGGGTCGTGCTGGTTTATTGACACCGTTTATTTATTTCCAATTTCTAAAATTGCGTCTTGCATCGCAAAGAAATCCGTTCACTCGTAATGTATTTTACGAACTTAGAAATGGACTCTTTTCAATCTCAAGAAAGGAAACGGTGCCGCACATAGTTCGACGGATGATTGACGCTTTACTGTCACTTACACAACAGATGGCTCCTGTTCGTCAGTAATTTTCAATTCCAAACGCTCAATCAGTTTTTGAAACTAGATCTCCTAGGGTTCTAGGGTCCATGCAATAATACTTTGATATAATTGAATGATAAAATGAGTGCAAATATCAAAAACAACAGTAAGTCTATGATTTGTTGTTTGAAGAATGTCTGAAAAACAATCGAGATATAATTTTTGAAAATTTTCATTAATATCTGCATTAATTTCTGAATACGTCTCATGCATAATAGTAACAATTATGAAAATATTTCATACAAATAATTATTAGATCAAGTTATCTGATTAGATTTTTAATATTTTTTAAAACAATGATAACGTAACATGATTATAACTACGTAATTTTAAATTACTAAAGAATGAGTGCATAATATATTTTCCCTCTAGTGAACATCTTTAGAGTGTATTCAAATATATTTTGCATGTATGTTTTTATTTATTGTAATATATTCGTGCACCTATTGGGTGTTTGTGTACCTTTAAGATAAATTCACGTTGTATACTCAAGGGAAGGTGTTTATTTACGTGTTTAAACACACGTTAAAAGGTGTTTAATTATCATCTATACTTGTGCACTCCATTTTTTAAAAAAAAAGTATTCAATACGTGCTAAAAATAGTTATATAATGTTAGATAAGTCAATGTATTCATTACATGTAGATATGGGTTATTTGATGGATTTTCTAATAAAACAGTATTTAGTTTATTGTATTTAGCTTATCTTGTAAGATCAAGTATTTTAGACTAAGTGTCTAAAATATAAGCTGATACTACTATAACAAAATTCTATTAAAAAAAATTATACAAACTACAAAATGAATAAGTATGATCTGTGACCATTTTCATAAATAAAACAAAAACAAATATCTTATATTGTGTGGTTATAAATTAGATCATTTTTACTGTAACCTTTTACCTTTTTTGTTGCTCTTTTACTACAATCTTATTGTTATCATATCAACTTTTAGTGGTAAATGAGGAAATAAAATTTTAATATTTATTTTAAAAGTTTATTTTCATTTCTGTATAAATTACACTGCAAGTGGTGTTGGTTGCGGTATGTCTTTTGGTACTTTCACCTCAGATGTTGGTTGTGAAGGAAATACTTCATCCTTTGGTTCAACAATAGAAACTGAATCTGGAAGAGGTTTCTTTGGACCTGTCTTACCATGAGGATCATATGGGAGCATAATTTTAACTTTGATACCAAGTACACCTAAGATAAAAAAAAGTTTAAATCCAATTTGCCTTTATCTTTCACATAATTATTATCTATAATTTCACTGAAATACCTTGTCGAAGAAGTACATGGCGGATTGCGGTATTAACATATTCATTGGTGGGCTCTCCAGAGTGAATCATTAATCCATCAACGAATTTCATTGATTTTGCTCTCTGTCCACGCAACTTTCCACTGACAACAACTTCACAACCCTTGGCTCCTGATTCCATAATGAAACGAAGGACTCCATAGCAAGCTCTAAAAAATACATGTTTATTACTACCAATCTCTTTACATAACAGAAAAAAGTATATGAATAAATTTGATCACTAACCTTCGTACAGCAAGACCTCCAATTAACTTAAAACGAAGTGATTCTGCCTGTGCAATAGCGCAAAGGCCACGAGTTGCAACCTTTTCAGCATAGAGTTCAATGTTTTGGGTTTCTTTGAAGTTAAACCGTTTTTGTACTACAGAAGTCAATTCTCGAATTCGACGTCCTTTTTCTCCAAGTACGCTTTGTGTGTGAGTCGCCAGCAAAATAATCTCGGTACGATGAGGAGTGACGCGTACTTCCACTCCTGAATATCCATCTTCGGCAAGTTCGCGAGTTAAGAACTCGTTCAACTCGGCTCTGAAGACTCCATCTCCGACAAACTGAAAATGAAATATAAATTAACGGTCGTAAATAAATAATTTTTTACACAAAAGCCACGAGTAATTAATAAACACAGCGATACTATTGCATATAACTTTTAGAAACTCCGCCTAATGAATTAATTTTCAAGTTAACCTATAAGTACATATTTGTTGACAGACACGTTAACTAAATATTAAAGGTTACCGCAAGTCTTCTTAATATATGTCACCGAATAAAACAAATCGTGAAAATAACTCCAATATATACGAAAACGACATGTTTGTAATATTTATAACGAAAAATGTGCGAGCATATAAACCGAACGTAAGATAACAGCTGAAAGCATCCATGTCATCCACAACTTTCACGTGCTATATATTCCAATTTTTCGATGAAATATCCTTGTTTCTGCTTCCATTATTACAGAGAGCATTATATTTTTGCGAATCTTTGGTTACAAATTGCTAAAATTCACCAACCTTCCTCTTCTTTGAGATAGAACGATTGTCCATGTTTTATGCTGGCGCGACAAAAGGAATCGAAAATCCAAAAGACTCGACTGGAAGCGGAAGTAGGACAACTTGCACATAGCGCCACTTTAGGGTCAAAACAATATTTGTAATAAAATCTTATTACTTCAATAAACATTATCATATATATTTTGTTTATAGGGAAATCAATAATGTATTTTTAAAATAAAAAGAAGCAAACAAGAATGTGTACGTCTCACATATTACGTGTATTACTGGTACTTATGCAAGCAAATAGAGGTTATGGATGGTACTCAGTAGTCGACTCTAAAAGGGTACCTTTAAAATATTCATCGTATATTTGAAGCATTTATAAGAACATATTCATTGAAATAATTAGTTAAATTCATATATGTGTATTAATCATGAAATATTATCACAATTTAATAATCTGTTTATTCATATTGTTTACATCAAGTAACAAATATCAGTGACCTTAAAATTACCTAAAGTTATTGGTCAATATGTCTTTTACATAAATATAAATATTCGAAATTTAAGTGAAAGGTAGTTCTAGAACAAATAGAGATTAAAAGGGACGTCCTAAAATTGGCTGAATCATCGTACATTTTCATTTTTTCTTTCGTTATCTTACGAGACCGACCGGCATCGTATAACTAATTAGATTTTCTTCTTACGGCCCTGGAGCTATCAAACACACACGCAGAGAGCGATATGTGTCCACACGCACGTAATATACACACACTATCTTGAGTCATGCAACGAGGTTTCATTTGTGTATGGTTTGTCACTTTGCCGTGAAGTGTACCGTGTTTCAGAATCATGCTTTGCTCCCGACATGGAGTGGAAAACAGTAGTATTTACAGTGTTGATAGTGAGTTTATTTTTCTTGGCGATACCGATCAGAGTGGAGCCTGATACGTCTAGCGAGGATATCAAGCTTTTCAAGAGTTATGTCGAGCGTTACAATAAATCTTACAAAAACGCCCCGGGCGAATACGAAGAGAGGTTCAAACGATTTCAGGTAAGTTGTAAAACAGAACGTGATTCGTGACGGTACTTGATAACGTCTTGTTTACAACAGAAGTAGGTACTACGCGTTTCAATCTTGATGGATGACAATTTTGAATATTTCCCGCGCTGTCCCGCGTAGAACCTTCTTTCTGTTCTTTGTTCATCTGTTTTCTGTTTCGAGAAATTCGAACAATATTAACAGCTAGTTAGAGTGCAGATTATATTAGTAGCGCCTACGATAAGATTACGAAAGAAAGTATTCGTTTCGCCGTGGTTAAAGTAGTTCTTCTTGAAATGATGTACTCGATATTGAATCATGTCACGCGATCAATTTTTATCGAATAAATATTGTATGATGTTACAAGTTGTGTACATAGGATCTTTGCGGTTTTCATGAATAGGTTCTTTACGAATGATCGTCGGAAGAGTCCTTGAAATGGGATTGGAAATTTCAAATGATGATAATTCTGTAGTTCTCTTGCGTTCTTGTAACATAAAATTTGTTATGTCGGAAATCATATATTTTCGGAGCGATAGTTTTATTCAAATTCAAAAGATCGCAAGAAGACTTCCGTTCCTAAATGCCGAAAGGGTTGACTTTAAAATATAAGTTGATTAATCATTTTTTAAATTCTTTTTAATAAGAACTACTACTCCACAAAATTCTTATCCCTTTTCTTACGTGCCTTGTTTTGGAAATACTATATCATAAAAATATTATACAGTATATGTATAGAATAACAGTGAGGTACCATTAAAAATTGCACGTTAATTGCATTGATGTTTTCTGCGATGCAAGGATTATTTGATCAGCTTTTTACGTAATCAAAGTCGCTGCGCACGTAAAGACAGCCGCGTTCTTATTACAGAGATCGTTGCGGCACATAGAAAAAATGAATGGCCTTCGATCGTCGCAGGAAAGCGCTTACTATGGACTCACCAAGTTTTCCGATCTATCGGAGGACGAATTTCTTGAGCAAACTCTCGTACCAGATCTTCCTACAAGAGGTGAGGAATTTTGAGCAGCCCCTATTCGCGAATGAAATACAAACATTAACACGTTTTATACCGCGAGTATGACTGGTACACTATGTTTAATAAATAAAATATAGCATTATAAAACAGTTTATAATTAAGGGATACGTAAACGGGTGAATCATTGATAATACACTTGACCCGAATGGAAAGTTATGAGAAGCTACTATAGTATGAAGCGCGTTAATACAAACAGATGATAAGAAGTATCTTTAATATGCATAATGCACTAGGAGAGAAACACCTGAATGCACCTTATCATCGACGGCACTCTGCACGAGAGACAAACGACAGAGTGAGAAGATCGGTTAGTATACCCGAGAAATTCGATTGGAGGGAAAAAGGAGTCGTCACTCCTGTGAGAAGTCAAGGAACCTGTGGTGCATGTTGGGCTTTCAGTACTGTCGAGGTTGCTGAATCGATGTTCGCGATAAAAAATGGCACTCTGCACTCGTTTAGTGTACAAGAAGTAAGTCACTGAATTTTCAGATACACTTTTATATCGCTTTCTACTTTAATTTGTGATTTCTTCCATAGATGATTGACTGCGCGAAGAACAGTAATTTCGGTTGCGAGGGAGGGGATATATGCAGTCTGCTCTCGTGGCTGTTGGCCTCCAAAGTTAAAATATTGCAAGAGTCTGCTTACCCACTCACGCGAAAGACGGGTATGTGTAAGCTGGAGAAGTAAGTACATAGTAATTTAACAGGCACATTTGAAGAATCAAATGTCCAGGACTACGATTAATGTTGACGTGTTTTTCGTTTCAGGACGCTAGAGAAAGAGTCTGGTGTAAGGATAAAGGATTTCACTTGTGATAGGTAAGATAACTTAAAGTAAAATGACTATTCATCTCTATTTCTGATCCAAGGATAAAATGTTTAGTATGCACTGGTGTGTGTCGCTTCATGTGCAATTAACTGCAAAAGATTTCATTATATAAGCCCGTCTGTTGGTATTGTTTTCGCTGAGGAGAACCTAATGATGTCATTAAACGCACAAGTAAAACAAGTATCATGTTAATATCTTATTAACTTGGCTGAACAATTAATTACGTAAAACGGAATCACTTGATGAGTCCTGGACAAGTTAAACGGAAATTTAAGAAGAATCGCTAGGCGGGAATTTATGAAACAACTGTTATACTAATCTTACAATCGCTGATTAAGTCTCTTGTGTCTGATCTTTATATTGGAAGACGACTGCTGTTCTTATAAGAAGTAATAATGACTTGCAAGGCTTGTTGTTAAGGCGATTAAAGGTTTAACGATTGTTAGTTTCGTAGATGCTGAGGATGAATTATTGGTGACACTGGCTACTCATGGGCCAACGGCGGTTGCTGTGAATGCTTTATCCTGGCAAAACTATTTAGGCGGGGTAATACAGTACCATTGTGACGGCTCGTTCAGTAGCTTGAACCATGCCGTGGAGATAGTAGGCTATGACAAATCAGCTGCCATACCTCACTACATCATCAAGAATTCGTGGGGTCCGAGTTTCGGCGACAAAGGCTACATGTACATAGCAATTGGCAGTAATTTGTGCGGTATGATTCCTTTTGTAGTACCTGATCAGTTTCAAACCTTAAATACTAACACGAACTTTCGCTAACAGGTATTGCAAATCAGGTTGCATCGTTGGATGTTCTCTAAAATGACGGGGCAGCAATTAATCTTAAAACAAGTATTTATATATTAAATCTTAAATGTACATACAATTTGTAAAAGTATCTCTGAGAACAACAATATTGTTATGGCGCATTTTACGTTACTATCATATTCTATAGTTATCTACGCGACAATTTCTATGTTTTGTATTTTACAAATGTGTATTTTAACACGAGCTAAACAGCGAGTTATAATAAACACATAAATTATCGACATTGCACTTCCTAATATTTACCCATTTCTAAAAACATGTTATGTGCCTTATCGTTATTCAAACGTGTTTAGTCTTCACCTTACTTAGGTATCCTCCAGTGGACATTCAGAATTGTTCTGATTGTCGTCCGGGTTCCATCCGTTGCAGGCAATGGATAATTTCGTTTTCATTTGTTTCGTCAATGGCGGGATCATGTGGCGAGGTATCAAGAACGTGGACAGGTTGAATAAGTCGAGAAATACCTTGTATCTATCACTGTAATCGAAACATAGATTAAATTATACGTATATCACTACTTATTCTAGAAGTAGTCAGTAGTAGTTACAACGATACGTTACCTTAAAGTAGACTTTAGGTACTGGTAGCCAGAGGATCCTCCAGTTCCAAGTTGCTGAGACCCAATCATTCTTTGAACCATGAGTACATGATTATCTGAAAACCAAAAGCATCTAGATAGATTATATTCTAGAGACCTAATTAATTCAAAGACGCAAATGCTCTATCTTACACCTCCATTTAGTGATAAGCGAATCAATGTCCATTAAAGCGGTCAAAATTTGATGAGGTTGACTGAACCTTGGCTCGTCACGGTACAAAGTGATCATCACTGCTCCTTGAAATGCTCCATAAGCAAACTTCCTCTCTCCTCGCGATACTAAGGCATTATGAAGGGATTCGTTGAAGATTGTCTCGAAAGCTGCTTGTCGGGACCGTACAGTAGACAAATGATAATTTCTGAGCTGCTCCTTGGTCTGTTTCTACAAAAACGATAATAAGCTTTAACACTGAATTCTAGCTAACAATTTCAAGCATGTCTTATATTTAAAATAAATGATTACTCTGGCAAATTGTTCTTGCTCAGCAAGCAGCTTCTCCACGGATCTCTTGTATTTTCCCCAAAAGTCAAAGTCATGGGTCTCGAGGCCAGGCGTCCTCGCGAGCCATTTCTGGACAAGGCAGCTGAGACTAGGCTCCTCTTCCGATCGTTTGATCGCTTCGATGGCTTTCGGATCTCTGCCAAATACTCGGCTGTAACTTTGATTATACTTGACTCTGTGCTCCTGTTTCACGCCCAGCTTGTTTTCCAGTAAACGAAACTGGAGCGATTGGAAACCTGAGGCTGGGCACAGGAAGTCCCGAAATGCCATGAAGTCCAATGGGGTCATGGTTTCCAGAATTGTCACTTGGTCAACTAAAAGCTAGAGTCAGTGAAAATAGAAGACATTTCCTTGATTCGCTTCTTTAAATGCTAAGTTAAATATTAGTAATCAAATATTTCCTAAACTGCCACCTTCAATTCTCACTTTTCTGTTTATGCAGTCATTCAAGTTTGTCAAGAGCGAAGGGTTGCTTTACTTGACGAGTACAGAGACGCCCAATCGATTTCATCGAGACCGCGCTCAAGACAGTCACATCTGCATTTCTATGGATGCCGCACTTACGCTTCTACCGCAAGACAAAGAAATAATCTCAAACATAGCCGATAGATTAAGCAGTACCATGCTCCTGGCGAATTTCCTTGGGTTATCCAATTACAAAAGAGAAGGAAGATGACAGGAATAATCGTCAAACGATCATTCGTAAAGCTAAACGATCAGTTTGCTCCTGTCTACAGTGTCAAGAAGAAAAGTAATTATCCGCGCAGAAGTGTCAAAGGACGTAGCTGTCTCATATTAAATCCAGCTTACTTAAAACCGTTCGATACGATTTTTCCATGGTACGAGATGACGAGAAAACTCCAACGACCACACCTGCATTCTGTGGTATTGAAAGAGCGCTAACAAGTTTGTTACCTAACGCATCTGTGCGTATCAGAGCGGGGTGTCGCATATCATCTAGCGGTATTAACTTACTTTACCCACTGTTATTTCTGCAGTTCCCACAATCTTTCGTGTTCCGGCATGAAAGGGAAGGAGGAAAGAAACGAAGCATGTGATAGAGTGAAAAAGTGTCACATTGCTGGGAACCTTGGCCCCCTTCGATTATGCTTTATCGATGACCAATGCAATAGGATAAGTTTCTCTTTAAGTTTCTACATATTCTATTAAAATCATTGACTGAATTTTAACATTTTAGTTATCTTAGTTCTGTACTCTGTATTAGCTAAATTCTATTTGCAGAGACTTTTACTGTAGGATGCCAGTTTTGATCAGAGCCCCTGCAGTAGAGCAACCCTTCTCATCCATTTTCGAGTTCTGCATCCTTAATTTAATTAATGTCTTCTTTAAAGATATGCAATTGAAATGGTTTTATCAAGCCACCCTGTACTTTTAATACGCGAAACGAGGCGTCGTCAGTCTCTCAGAGAGACGTCTCAAAGAAATTCGATTAGAGTCACGGTGGTGAGCAACACCCCTGTCATAAATCGCGATGCTCTAATTGGCTTGCGATTAAGGGTCGTTCACGTTCCTTCCATCACTGTCATTGTCAGCGTATGGCCACTGGCCTCGTTTTCCGTTCTGTATAGGATTACCGAACGACACGTTCGCATCGTAGAAACTTTGTTTTCTTATGTTTCCATCGCCTTTTGCTTTTTCTTCTTTCGACTGGCTTCACCGTGAGACCACGAAAACACGATCTCATTGCGGGGGGATCTTTGATCGCGCTTACTTTTAGAATGAGGACGATGCGGTTTAATCTCTTCAGGATTTCTAGCGTCCTCGACTCGTTCAGGATTTGCGAGACCCGATTCTTCTGAACGGTGGACCGATTGTTGGAGGTTCCATTCAGGGAGTCGTTTGTGTCCGAGTTGAACAGCACTCTGACCGAATCCAATTCGTAGATTATCTGCTTGAACCAAAGTTCATACGCTGTGAACCAAACAACAAATTACATTCGGTTTAATGAAATATTTATGTGCTTCGAGTAGTGTTACTTATATTTCATTCTTTCAATTTAGCGTATTTTGAGTGGAAACTTGTCAATGAGTGTTTTTTTTAAAATATTTTTATGTTGACTATTGAAATAGAAATCGAAAGCCAATTATTTTTTGCAAATAGATAAAAAGATTAATATTATAGTTTTATATCAGTAGACTATGTGATACAATTACAAACAAACTTTTTTCAAAAGTTTAGAAGCTTTAATTTAACTTACTTTTCCGTGATAAAGAAAAAGACATTTACTTATTTGGAGGAAACACTCTTTTTCAGTATTTTAGATATCCAGTAAAGCTAGAACATAGGCCATAAATAAATTATTTACCCTGATGCGTGACGATAAAAAGATGCTCATCGTGAACTTCTTTGTTGTACTCTGCGCTGAGTAATCTTTGCGCGGTCAGAATTTTGTCTAATCGAAGGTACTCGCCATAAAGCATACCAGGACTCTCCGTCAATTGATCACTTTCTGGATCGAGGTCTTCTCTGAAATCCAATCATTATTTATTAGTAAGTTCCATTAACCAACTTCCCATATTTTCAAATCTTACTAGTGAATCACAATTAATCGATAATTTGAATTATGTTCAATTCGATCTATAGATCGTTCGTAAGATTTTGCAGTCGTTTAATTTTAATTAAAAAACAAATAAAAACGTAAGGAAATTGGTTCGATTTATGTAAATATTTATTTGTAAATCACTTACGATATGTTATTTGAGAATGGACAAGCCATTTTTTATAGTATTCTTCCCTTCGAGGTGCAATTTGAGAACCTCCCTCTGGATGAAGTTACATACACGCCGATTTATCACTTAGCTTCGTGACTGAACGGAGTGATACCTCACTTTCTTTTTCCCAGATCGAAGTATTAAATACTGCTATTATTATGACGAATTATGATGAAAAACTTGACATTTTGTCAAGTTCCAATGAGCACCACCCGATTTGAAGAAAGACTACAAGCGACGCATGCTGTCGACGAGGTGGTTGAGGCGCGACTAAAAACTGAATGACCACTAGACTCGCGAAACTATCCCTCTTATGTTTCTAAGAGCTGGAGCCCGTGAATGAACGATCGAAGATCGTTGCTTCCTCGAATATTTATATGCAAAAATTGTACTATAAATATATTCAATATTTGCGGATGCTGCATTGCACAATCAGACATCAAGCGTCAAGTTGAATTATATTTTTACAATGTTTCTGAAACGTCATCGTGGGGTCACTAACAGAAATGTTGCAATAGTGCAAACTGTATCCATTTTATATAATATTCTTGACACTATCTTATTTACAAACTGTTGGTCCCCCGAGAAGAGAAACAGGAAGAGGAAAGAATTTCCTTATTCTCTTTTTTGTGGTTTGAGCCTAGCTTTGCTTATTGTTAGAATTATCTAATTGTAAGTGACTTTAGAAATGCTCATATTCATATGATATAATAGTATAAAAATTTAATAATATATTTATTTATAGTTATACTAATTATACAAAAGGTATATCTATTTCGTAATTTCTTATATTTTTATTAGAAAATAACAGATATCTTCTTTTATCCTTGGTTTAATGATTTCATAGTTGAAACGATCACTGGTAGATGGCGCGTCAAGTGCCATTTTAATTCTCCATTACAGATAATAGATATCAGTAGGAGTTCCATACACTGTGGTCATGACTTTTTAAAAAATCGTTTTGAAGCTTTACTCAGCATGACTGGGTTTTGCGAAACATTGATAAGAATTATGATATTTATATTAAAACCTTTATGTTATTTATGTTAAAACCTTTTCTTAAGTGAGTTTTTATCAATTTTATGTTTCAGTTTTATAAGTAACGTACATATTGCGCAAGAGAATGTTATTCAATTTGTTTCGATGACAGTGCCCCTAAAATTATGTATAATTGTGCTTTCGTTGTCAATCCGAGATTCAGTAACGTAGCAACAGGGGTGCAACAGGTGCGCCCATTGGCGTAGAACCCTCGAAACGCGTCTCGCGCTAAAGTTATTTTATAACCAGTCTGCGAAATTTTAATTTCCCACCTTTTCGAGCACTTTTTAAATAATTTATGTCGCTCGTAAACAACTGTGGTTGATTCTGTAGCCTTCGATGGTTTGCTTATCCCATAAAAATATATCATGAAATATCTCTGTTCCTCTTTGAACCTCCTTTTCAGTTTTTACGACAATGCAGATGTAATATTATGATTTATTTAGAGAACGAAAGAAATGCGAGGAATTAAAAACGAAAACACTATTGAAAAAATATGTACAGTATTTTGTCATTATATCTTCGTGTTATCAGCTTAAAATTATTTACAGTGGAAAAGTCTTATTTGTGCGTGCTCTCATTTACTACTTTTAAAATAAAATAAAAGTGGGATTGCATAAGAATGAAATGATCTCGAAAAAGTGTCTTACGTCATAAGCTCAGCAGTGTACAGTGAGTTTATGTTGACGAGATCTAGGCCCCTTCTACTAAAATTACAGGATTCTGAAATCTTTGCTATTGTATCCAAGTTCCAAAAAGTTCTGTTTCTTGTTACTTTTGTAATTTCGTTTTTTTTTTGTGTAATTTAATACTGTATTGATTCTCTGATTACAAAGGAAATTATTTGAAGGGAAAAGCAGGGAACTTTCTCAGATAGTCACATGAAGAGCACGTAGGCAATGAGATGTACGCTCCTGATATGTGATACTTGATACACATGACCTGTTTACAAGAGTATTAGTGCCCTGGTGTTGGGATTTTCTGTAAAACCGCGCACAACTGGTTTAATGACTTATTGGAGTACACAGAAGTCTTCAGCTTTATCTGGTTGATAATTAACGTCCAATCCGAATTTAAAGTCTTACTATTGCCTCCAACCGACGTGCTGCCACACTGGATAAATAATAATTGGCCCGAAGCCCTCGCTGTATTTGGATTACAACTGCTGTGGGGTGTTCATTAGATCAGGTATGTAGTAAGAGCAATAGATAACTGAATCAGCGAAAAAGACTTTTACTTATTCTTATTACTAGAGTGCGACGGTTTATGCGAATTTGTCTTTTTATAAACTGAGTTAAAGTAGTGGGGACCTAAGTAGGGTCCCCATGCTTTTGATATTCCAACCATGCTTTTGATATTCCAACGTGTACTTGACTTTGTATATTTTTAATCAAATATTTTTCTTAAATTAAATAACTCTTAGGTTGAACTAAATTTGCAACGATCTGTGTACACA
Source organism: Calliopsis andreniformis (assembly GCF_051401765.1). Lineage (NCBI taxonomy): Eukaryota > Metazoa > Arthropoda > Insecta > Hymenoptera > Andrenidae > Calliopsis > Calliopsis andreniformis. The sequence goes on along the minus strand of NC_135067.1, from coordinate 17,949,234 downwards.
GTCGTATCGCACTTTCTTAACTACTAACGTTTAACGTGTTATCCGCTAATGTTCGAAAGTTTAGTTCACACATGGGTGGAGAGTTTGTGGTTTTGTTCGGTGGCTGTAGAGAGTCTCAAAGGTGAACGATCGAACTATGCTAGGCAAAGTCTCTGCTAATGATCGGTAGAAGTTGTATTGATTTTGAGAAGTTAACAAATACATATTTTTCATGGAAGATTGGAATGGCACTTCTTATACTCTGTTTGATAATATTTGAGTTGTTTCTAGGAGAGGTACTACATGTTAAAATGCAATATGCATAATTGTATCTAATTAACTTGGAAATATTCCGTTTAAAAATTTAAAATTATTTTTTACACTTCGCATATCGATAGCTTTGCGATATGACTTTGCGTACGGTTCTGTTGGTGCTGACTTTTCTCTTTTTCGTTTCCAATCGGTACTTCTACACATGGGTATCACGCGACGTATCAGTAGATTGCAGTGTGGATCGAAAGACGGTGCTCTGTAAGATAACATAAAGAGAAGTTGCGATCGATCATTTACAGTGTCAATTAATACTGTTCCTTTGTTATTAGTAATAATTTATTACGTAATTATCACACATTTCAATAATTGAAGAGTTCAAAATATAATAGGTACATCCAAATAGCGTAAGTAGTTTTAATCCCTCTTCTCTGTTATTTCTCTATTTGGACGTTTTTCTAAACTCAATACACAATATTTTCCTGCAGTAAACTTGACACAGATTCTATAACTTTTAAAAATTACTTGTCATTTTATAACTGGTAGGTGATGTGTAAAACAATGAAGTAGAAGAGGGGAATGAGAAATATAAGTTTTAGGGAAACCAAGACACAGCACTTACATATCCATTTTTCCATTATTCTAAAAGGTTGTTTAACATTTACAGAAACTTAAAATGCCGAAGCCTGTGCTGTATTCACTGGATGAGAGTCCACCATGTCACCATATTTATTTAGTTGCACAAGCGATCGGTTTGGAACTGGAGCTTCGAAAAGTTAACTTGTTTGAGCACGAAAACTTGAAGGAGGAATTCCTCAAGGTAAGAAGCTATATCAAATACATTCGAAAGTTACATTGGTCTCTAATTTCTCTGTTTTCTCACCAGATAAATCCCCGACACACGATACCGACGCTCGACGACGATGGTTTTATACTTTCAGACAGGTAAGAAATAAAATCTTTCATGAATCGAGCTTCCTGTGGTACTCATAGTAGTTCGTTTTTTTAGCCATGCCATCTCCATCTATTTGTTAGATAAATATGCTGAGGACGACTCTCTGTACCCCAAGGACCCGCAGAAACGCGCGTTAGTCAATCAGTTTCTTTTCTTCGACGCGGACAATCTCTTCACCCCCTTGAAGGCCGTCATCGTGAGTAGATATTCGATCCTAGGAATATACTTAAGAAATAGACGTTAGGAGGTAGAAAAACACTTTCGCGAAGGGAAGAGGCTCCCTCTATTTGCGCACAAGGAACTTAAGGGAACCCGAGAGGACAGGGTGCCTTGGGGAACATCTTCTTTAGAGTAGTAGAAACACTTTCGCAATATTTAAAGAACGAGGTGTTCGATGACAGTGTCTGACTTGGGACTTATTCTACTAACATCACGGTGTCTGACTAGGAACTTATTCTACTGATTTCTCTGTGCTTGGGCAAGGACTTATTTTACCGACGTTACTTTGTCTGACATGGGACTCATTCTACTGACTTTGCTGTGTCTGGCATAGGACGTATTCTACTGACTTCGCTGTGTCTGACTGTGGAACTTCTTCTACTGACTTCGTTGTGTCTGACTAGAGACTTATTCTACTAACTTCTCTGTGTCTACTAAGTACTTATTCTACCGACTTTGTTTTGTCTGACATGGGACTCATTCTACTGACTTCGCTTTGTCTGACCTGACTAACGCACATCGACAGATAGAATAAGCCCTAAGTCAGATAAATTTATAACTCTGAATTGAATCCTTGATTAAAAGTTAGCATCACGTGGCTATACCTAAAAAATCTGCTGCTCTCTATGCATTCTCTATGAACCTTGAGCCTCTATCAAGGGACCACTGTAGCTAATCCCTGAACCCCAATCACAGGATTCGCAATCTTGGTTATTCTTCCCTAGTCCCTTTGTTCCCGTCGTGGCTTCTAAAGCGTCCATCGTGGCCAGCGATTAAGTCAACGAAACGAGGTTAATGCGATTCGCCTTTCCGCGCGCGTACACGCGCAGGAGCATTATGCGATGCCCTGGCGGCGGGAAGTTGCAGAGCATCCTACTCGTATCTTTTACGACGCCTAATAAAGTCGGCTAACTGCGCGTTTTTACCCGTGATGGGCCAACTACGAGGGAGTCGTTCCCTGACCTGCACGTGTACACTTATAAGTAACAGCCGGCTCGAACTAATTTTACGGGAAAAAGTAGCCCCCGCCGACGTGAACTTTTTAAACAACCCCTGTCCATTCGTTGTCTTACGTTCAGGGAGTGGAGTAAGGTGGACGTCCATTCGAAGATGCATCCGCGTAAACCGGATGAAAGGTTTTATTCCGACATTAAGAGCACTCGTAAAACTTTTACAGCCTCGAATCGACGCGGATGCAACTCCCTGCTTCTGTCACGCTTCTACTCTTTAATTACTATTTCATTGACACCGGTTTCTCTGATATTCTACGCGATCTTCTTTGCTCCCCACAGAAGCCTCTAATTTTTGACGAGATGACTTCCATCCCCGAGCCACAGATAAAGGCGATGCAGGCTGGTTGCGAAATGTTGAATACCTACTTGGAGGGTAAGACGTGGCTGGTTGGCGACTCCTACACTATTGCTGACATTTCGTGCGTCACCACTGTGTCCGTTACCTTTGTAAGTACTTTAAGCACTCGTCTTTGTCGATACTGAGTCTAACTAGTTTGGAACGGGAGAGTACATTACTGTTAATTGTTCCACAGAGTATAGTGAACTTGAACGATTATCCGAACGTGAAGACCTGGATGCAGAGATGCGAGGCGGAACTGCCTGGGTACAAGGAAGACATATCGAGGTTCCAGAAACTCTATGATTTCATCACTTCCACCCTTAAATGAAGTTTCTTAGTGGAAGGATGCCTTGCATTTAGCGCTAGAACAGACGACTATTAAAGTATATTTAATTCTACTAAGTTGTTAAAAGCAGAAGTTTCTCAGAAAATATGTCATTCATTTTAGTTTCCTTTACCGTCAGTTTCAATTAATCTGCTCAAAAAGAAATTATGTATTTATATCCGTTGCTTTTTTACTTTTGAGATTTTAATATTCAACGTCTCCTAAATATTAAAGTTCGATTTTCATGAATTATATAATCGTACGAATGTGTCAGTCTCTTACAATGGAGTTTGTGAATTAAACAAGTTCTATGAGGAATTCTGAGTTCCAAATTCCAAATTCCACTGTCGTCCTCCACAACTTGTTTATAATCGTCATGGGCAGACATTCCCCATAAAAATGCATTGTTTAGAGACACGCAATAACTCTCCGTTTTGTTGTCAACTCGTCTATCATTCACCGGACACAATATTTCCCGGAAGGGCAGATAACTAGCGTTGATTAAACTTTCTCTGCTGTCATCTTCCACATGTTTATCTGGGTATAGTTTTTTTGCCAAAGAGGTCGTTATCAGGAACACCTACACACACGATTGACACTCGACACTAGCGATTCGAAGAAGCCGGATCTCGTTGCATGAACCTCGAGATATCGTCGTGGGCAAAACATCCTTTCGTTGATTAGAACGACCACCCGAACCTTTAATTGCACACTTACGAACCATTAAGGATTTGCTATTTCACTTCACTTGTACTACAATATTTTTAGATTCTCATTTACTAGTTTTCTATTAGAATTCACATTGTATCAGCAATTTCAATGGTGTCTGAATTTGATTATATCGAATCTTATAATTATACTACAATTAATATTCGCTTTTTTAATCTCCACGCTCGACGACCGCTCACGGAATGCCTAGCTCACGATCCTTCACTCTCGCAATTAAGTCTGCACGGAAGTTCGAATAGGGACGGTCGGTTCAATTGGTGGACCGGAAAATTCCTGTATTCCGATCTGAGCAGTGGGTTTAAACAGTGTTAACAACAACCTGGAACGATTTACGTAATTCCCCGCGTAATCATCTGACATTGAACCTTCTATCGGACCGCTTAGATCCTTCTTATCCAACTTCTTTTGCCTTGACAACGACTAACCTGGTCTCTGTCGGTCGCCACATCATACACTCACCTGCAATTTGCACAAATTAATACCTCGTTGTGTCTTCCGGCGATTTTTCTGCTTAGCACTATTTACTATATTTTCTCTGGTTTCGCGAGCCCGCGTGGAACGTCTCCATTCCACTGCAGAAATCATTGGCCTGGCACGATTTCTCTTTTTAGAGTTCTTTCACAGAAAATCTTGGTTCTACTGAATGACTAATCTACTAGTCTTGATTCACAAAGGTATGATTCATTATTCAATATGATAAGGGATGTAAATTTAAAACAAGTTAGGCCACTGTGTAAATCTTTCAAATGGAAATTCAAAGTCATTGTTTCAACTCAGTAACCTAAAGGCTAGACTAAGGTCTTCATCTCCCTATGAAAAGCCTAATACTATTTTATAGATTAGTGTCTTCTTGAATGTGTCTTCTTCTTCTTCAAGTCTTCTTCTTGTGTCTTCCCTCGTTTATAAATAAAAAGGTTCTTCTAATACCTTCTCTTCGTTCTAAAAATATAAATTTTATACTCTAGATCTCAATGAAGACCTTACCTCGACTACTTTGGACCTGTGACATAGATCGTTTTGCCTTGTAGTCACAGATATAAACACCTATAAGCACCTAAGCAAGAGGATTCTGTACTCACAGCCATCTTCTACAAGTATTACTTAGTCCTCCTAATCATTTATCGTTGTACACCTGTTAAAAACACTTCACTTAAAAGTAAATTCCTGTACTTCAATATTTGCAAGCTTTCAGCAGTCCCATTAACGAGGGAGACGTCTAAGAAAAAAATCGACGTGACCTCAGCATCGATTCGCGTGAAATGAATGCACATGTCGTAACGCCGTCGATCTGGTCGCGCGAATGGACACGCGGGGCATTGTTCGTCCACGCATTGTATGAAAAACAGCGTGATCGCGGGAAACCCGACGCGAAGTCGGTTAATTGGCATGCATCCATTCGAACGCGCTGGTTTCCCGCCTTTCCAGCGTTACGCGCACCTCCGCTGCGACGAGTCCTTTCCTTTTCTCTTCCTCCTTATTAAACACATTTGACGCAATCGCTTCTTCCTCGACTCGTTATCTGGACAGCAGCGTAGAAACCAGCGTACGCCGTTTCCACGAACCGAACAGGCCAGACGCTTCCTCGGACCCCCTGTCGGACAGGTTCTCGCCTTTTGCCTCGTTTTTTCAATACCATTTTCGCCTCGTATGTTTTCGAGTCGCCTAGATGAAGCATCGCCCGTGGAATAGGATTTTCGGGTTCGATTACGAGGAATCGTGCCATGGGAGGATTGCCTCCTGCGGATGGCCAAGGAGAGAAAAAAGAGGGCCGAGGACTGGGAAGCGTTTCGAGGAAGAAGAATTAGGGGAAGCCTGTTTTCCTTTTCTATGGCTCGGTAACTGCTTCTCGGACACGCGAATATTTACGAACGATCGCGCTCGGTCGTTTATCCTCGATCCATGCTGCGAGAATCCGGGACCAAAGTCGGTTCGCTTCGTTTTTGTCCTTTTTGCTGGACGTTTTTTTGTACCTGGTCACACCTACCGCATTGATTTGGGACTAAAAACAGTTTGGATCGAGATTCGTGTCAGGCGCGGGTCAGCCACGCGTGAACGACTCAGTTTGATTGGAAGGTGGCTTTCGGTGTGAACTTTTGGAAACAGTAGGCTGATGCATCGCTGTAATCTTCTTTGGATATAGCTATCATAGTATGATGCTATGAATTTTGAGAGTGGATTTAATGGATTGAGAGCGATTATAAATTGTAGAAGGCTTTCAAGACTGTTCATGATAGAAATTTTGGCAAAGTTGGCAATTTATAGGCGATTTAAGTTCATTTCCTTGAAGGTAAAATTGAAAGAAAATGGGATAGAAATTCTAGAAAATGGTGGAGGTAGGACGAGCTTATAGTAAGTAAAGAGTGTGCATAGAGACTTACAATTTTAATTCTTTTATCAATGTATTAGAGATTAGAGAATTCTAGATTTCAAGAGAAGTTGTGCCATTTTGCCGATTAATAAATATCTTGAGTACACTATCGTCACAGCCAACGCTGCAGAATCCAAGGAATGCATCGTCACAGCAATGAAGAATGTTCATCATTGACTGCCGGTTTCAGATCAAACGTTTCAATAGTTTAAAAGGTCAGTTGATCGCTTCAATTGATATCGCGATCGCTTATATTTGTTCAGCGAATCGTACCATCCAACGTCGGTATTATGCATATGTACAAGCACAATGAACTATTTTGAATATAACAGCGAACAGTGTGATAGAGTTTCAGAACCTCGCGAAACTTTTAACCAATAACCCAGTACCTACAGACACCTGAACCTAACCACTATATCAGCTCATCAAAATTCTTTCCTATCAAAACAGAATGACTCTGTCATGGTTGCATAAAAAAAGAGATTTACATAATTTTCCTCTATCTAGATCCTTATCTCACTTAGCCAAGTCGCTCATTTAATTTAATTTCATCTCCTGGATAACCTCTCTCACCTTCCCCAGCTCCAAGAATTCTCAGAGGCTCCATGTCTCTACTTCTATTCCCAAAGAACTCGAGTCCTCCGTCCAAGGTCAGCGAAGGCAAACAGCGATCCTCGACATGAACAGACGGGAATGGAGAACGAGTCAGACGGAGCAAAAAGAGGTTCCAGTCCATCCTAAGCACCGAAGATTTAGTTTGCACCTTCGGATGCCGCAGGTGGCTTTCGCTTTCATTCCCCTCGCAGGCTGAAGCAAATCGACGGGGCAAGGGAAAAAGGGGTCCAGAAGAGTGAATTATCGTTCCGGGGGGACCATTTCGGCGAGGAACGCGCGTGGCAGTCGCTTGTGTACGAGCCTATAAATACATATTCACGAGTGGATGTTGAGGCACAGCTTAAGTCCACGTGGTCGTGGATCACGGTGGTGGCAACAGTCGGTCCCCGACCGTCGTCCAAGCGCGCATAAACCGCGAACCGGTGTGTTTCTCCGTCGCAGAACAAGCATCGAGCACGGAGAAGATCGAGGGAGGAGGAAACGGGGCCTGGACGAGCGTATCGGTCCCTTTTTCACTCGAGGAGGCCCCTCCCTGGGCCGCCGAAAAATCAGGGGGTCCTGTCTGTCTCGAGCCAGACGCGATAACACGCGGCGAAGGGTGCCGCGAGTCGTCCTCGCGAGTTCGTTGTTCTTCATGTGACAGTTTCGAAGCTCTTCAACGACCTAGTGATCGCGAAGGATTAGTTGCATTCTGGATTTGGTGATCGATAGTGAAACGAGTTCGCGAGCTGTTGATTCGATGAGGCTCTAGTGACACCGCGGTTGGGCTTTGTTCGCTGATAAAGCGAAAGCCGATCCGTCGATCGCGCCAAGGAATCCAGCGAGAAGAGACGTAAGTGAGCGTGATTGCACGGTTACGTGGAAATTGGTCTTGGTGTTTATGAGCCGCTTCTCTCTTGGTTCGTGTAAGAATCCCAGGGTCGCGATTCTAGCGAGACTTCGATCGCTGATTTATTCACGCCGACGCAAATGCAGAACGAGAGTAGGAAGATTTGTTTGTGCTGGTCAGGGAAGAGTTTTCGCTTTCTGTGAGTGGGAAGATCGAAGATATTGGAGGACAAAATTGCTGCTGGGGATTTCTGAAGGTTTGATAATATAGATGTGATTCAGGATGAATATGAGTAGTTTAAGTACTGCCTTGAAGAGCACTTTTTACGTCATTTATTTGTACAGCTTGAAGCGAGGATAACTATGTATTTAGTTTTGTCTTCTCATGCAATTCGTGACGAATAGACTGTTTCGCTTGTCAGCCTGCCTTGGCAAACTTAACACTTTGAGTGTTATGTTGTTTACTGGGCGTTCCACTAGGTCATGTAGAATGAACCTAGTTTTAAATGGAACTGTTTTTCATTACTTTCATTATTTCTTTTATTAATATTAACTGTAGAATAAATTACTAGTCATAAATGAAATTGTTAGCTGCAGTATCTAACAATCGCTGAAAGGGAATCAGAAAAATCTGGCTTTAAATAATAATTTCCTTAAGAATAAAATAATCCTGCGCGATGTCATTTCTGCGGCTACAAGATACAGTTTCTATTTTTAACAAAAGAGGATTAAGTCAGAGAAACTTCTTTAGAAACCGAGAATACAATAAACCACAAGTCCAGGCCCGAACCTTCAAACTCTAATTTCTCGAAAATAAAAATCTGCGGCTCGACCTATTCAGCCTTCCAACCACAGATTTATGAGCTGACGTAATATAATCAGGACTTCTCGAATTGTCTAGCAAATTCGCCATTCCCTCGATTCAAGACGATCCAACTCATCCCTTTCTCACGTCGGTAAAGAAAGCAAGCTTCCCTTTTTCCCTTCAGCCATCACCAAGGTCTCCACGGCCGAAGGGAAACTTGCTCGACCAGCTGCAATTCAGTGTAATCTGTTTCGACTTCCGAGCAAAGCGTTGCTCCCCATGATTGCTGCGTGTCGTCGACCGACGAGCAAAGGGACGCCCATCGTTTCTGGGATCGAGACGCCTCGCGTCTAAACACGATCTGGACTTTCATCTGATCGCGCTTGGTCCCGTGGTTCGTCCTGTCGCCGACGAGCTGTCGCGCAAGGACACTTGGACGAACCTTTAATTACTGTATTCTTGTTTGTTCTATCATAACTAGCCGACTTTGAACTCTAACCCGAATCTTCCGTGGTTGTAAGTTAAATGTCTCCTTGGCGCTCGATGAATCATAGGCGAGCTATATCGATGAAAGTCGTTCGATGTTTACGATTTAAGGCGTTATCGAGCGAACAGAGGACCGTGGATCGTTCGTGGAACGAGCGTAATTCATTCGACGTGTGATTTAATAGTTATTGGAGCAGCGTGCTGGCTGACATAATCGATAAACAGAGTGAAAGTGCGTTCGATCCGTCGGTGAATGAAAACGCCGTTCGCTTCTTTTTCACTGGAGTGCCTCACGGATCGCATCGATTATTAATGCGTCTCGATAGTGGATAATTGTATGGTAATTTAAGGTCACTGCTACGTCATTACTACCGTTTAAATTTCCTGTTAGAGATTTTTATGGCGTTTTTTGCTTTTCGTAATAGGAAAAACGGGATGGTCTGAAGGAGACTGACATTTTTCTCTGTAAGGAAAGTATTCGTATTAGGCGTCGTTATTTTAGGTGCTGCGGTGTCCTTGAGTAAAAATCGAGTGGAGAACATACGTCTCATATTTTTTTTTTCATATTTTCGAGGAATAAATGATACCTAGTGTTACATTGTTTTCCTTAAATACAAGTGTTATAGCAAATATTTGAATTTAACCTTATCTAAACATGTTAGACAAGCTTCTTTTTATTACGCAATTAATTCACTATACTGATTATTAATTCTTTGTAGAGCCATCTCCATGTTTGTATTTATTATTCAGTGGTTCTCAAAGGTAGGATCTCTGTGTAGCCTGGACCTAATTAATCGTTCTCAAAGTTTACATTATATTGCAAATTACGTCATTGGAATTATCAATTAGGTTATTTATTTCCTCGATGTACTTATACCACTCTCGTAGTAAAATAGCTTATAGCGCATCGCGTAGAGTTCACCTTACGCTTCGAAACCATCTAAACAATTTCTTTTGGTACAAGGACAGTCATTTAATAGTAGAGATTTCCGCTAACAAAGTGATAATTTGGATAATCCCCGTTCCACTGTGGCTTAATCAAAAACCTCGCGAGGGATTTCATTTTCCTCTTCATTTCCTCGAGACCGAGGACACCAAGGTTTTCGCAAACGCATCCACGAACCCAGCGATTACACAAATGACAGAGGCGCGGATGGTGTTTCCAAATCAATAATTATTTCGCATCTTTGTAATCTTGGGCCTGAATAATGATAGGTTCACGAATGAAGAACAGTAAGCGAGTGTGCGAATGCACACGCGCGCTATTCGATTTGGAGGACGACCGAGAGGAAACGTGAAACTCGCTTTTCCGTCTGCTTTGAATGAAGTAAACATTTTATTAACTTCAGACTGCAAAAACAGATTCGCCACTTGCCTGTGGATTATTTTACAATCGAATAATTAGTGACGATCATCCCGCTGCGTTTTAATTTGATAATTTAACAAGCGCCGACGCGAAATTGGACACGAAATCCAGGGGAATCGATGGAATAGGTGCGATTCAAGTTTTAATTTCGTAATTGAAGCAAAGCGCCCGCTGGAACAGCGAGGTGGCGTAACAATTGGCGAATAAATCAGTTAACGCTAGTTTCTGCTGCGACATTGCACGAGCGCAGCGTAAATGATTTATAACGTCGCCTGTATAATAAATAAACCTGATGGGATGAGTTCCAGGGGGTTTCGTATCGGAGTGTTTCATTTATTTACAGGTCAGAATCTCAGTGAGACAAGATACGCGAGTTGATATCATAATGCAAGTAGATCAATGCCAGGATGAAAGTGTAACGCGGAAAGAAACAGTGATAGAAGATATAAGATAAAAAAACAGGAAAGAACAAAAAAGTGATACATGAAAAGAACTGGGAGAGGGATAACCTTGAAAAAGAAAATAAACTGAAAAAAAATTAATTATAATTAACTTAATATTAAAAAAATTTCATGAACACTATTCAAAACAAATAACATCACGCGCAAAATGATGTAACTCATGTACTCGGAGAATTTCAAACTTATGTTTTAATTGCAAACTGAGAGATGAAATTGATATTCCTGACATGGAAAATTTCAAACGTCGATGTCTCTGAAATAGAAATATACAACCTACATAATTTTGCTTTACAACCACAGAATCGTGTAGTAGTCTTACACTGCAAAGCTTGTTGCTGGCTTTAAGGGGTCCAAGTCTCTGCATTCAAAATTTAAGTATCTTCCCACTACGTGTCTCCTCAGAGACGTGACTTGTTCTTACTTCTGTTATCTGTGACGCTATTAATATTTATCATAATTGCACGTAACATAGAATCTAGCACCATAAAAAGAATTTTCTAGTACAATAGTGCACGCTTAAACTCCAACAGAGTCGAGAATCCACACGGGAATTCTCGCGCGGAGTGTCGAGATTTTGCTTCAGGAAAAAGCTCGACTTCGAATAGCTTTCACTAGGTTTTAGTTACGCTAACCCTCGAGAATGAATAGCAGACTCATTAGACTGTAGGTGTAACAATTCTATTGGAAGTGAAGCATGCACTGTACAGACGACGAAACAGCTTCGCCTGGAAATGCATATTAATCGTCGGTCGTCAACTTATCGTCATGATAGCCACTTCATCCGGAAATAAACTCGAAATCCGCAGGGGCTTTGTGCACGAGCCATCCTCTTCGTCCTTGTACGAAAGCAATCCGCTGTTCGTTGTTCATTGTTCCGTTCTACCGCAATGAATCCAGGACACGGCACGCGACAGAGTGAGTCGCGTTTCCGGTTGTCGGTGTATCGACAGACACGCTTGTTACGCTTTTCAAATATTTGTTCTGCTCGCCGCGGCGCACCGACACACGGTTTCATCGATAGATCTTGATTTATGGATTGCTTTCCCGCGAGGCTCAGCCTGGAACCTGTCGAATAGTTTCGAAGGCTCTATCGACAAGATCAGAAGTAATTAATCGGGGAATTCTATAATAATTTAGGCTTTGCAAGCTTGTGGTTGAATGACTAACAAACTTGTCAAATAACCTCGGGTGCATATTATGGCGACCAGATTTCGACATAGGAGGAACATAATTTCAAAAATTACAAATTTTGTATCCTCTTTTATCATCCACAAATTTTTATTTTGACTTCTCCAAATATCAGTCAATACTTTCACATGCCTATATTCTTTCCACTATTTCACAGAAGTGCATTGACTGGAAGATAGGCTTATAAAGTAATCGAATGGAGACTTCGAAGTGTATTTTCTTCGCGTGTTCTATGAAGACGAAGTGGATACTTCATGGTTATTTAAGCGCGGTTTCAAAACCCCTGTTGCGAAGAAACCCGTAGTTCTTTCCTCTACTGAAGTTACTTTCGCGAGTTTTTAAGGATTCCTGTAACTTTTCGAAGGGATGAAACGATCTATGAGGGTTCCTTGAATTCACAACTTCCCCCTTGGTGCTCGAGCAATTTCGCGTTCCCAACGTCAATTGAAAGTCGTGCAAGTTTTCCCCGATTTTTACTTTTCCTCTAAGAATATTTTCCAAAATGAACTTCAGTCGTAAGTGAGCACACTAGATGAATATTTTCGCTACATTCAGTAGGTGCGTTAATATTTTTTTTACAGATTCGGATCACCCTCGCAAAGATGAGGATCGATCAGATCGGGCTTCTTCTCTGGAAGAATTACGTCGTTAGGAAACGTCAACCGGTAATTATTTTGTTTTGGATTAACACTATTTCCTCGCGTTCTTACTTCAAGTATTTATGGGGTAAGAAGTCTGGTGAAAGCACGCGCATAAATTCCACTGTTTAGGGGATACTGGCGTTGGTATTCCTATGGCCGGTAGCTGTGTTCATGATCCTCTACACGATCCGCGACAACGTGGATCCGAAGTACTATCCGACTTGCCAATTTCCTGCGAGGTCGATGCCACAGGATGGTCTGCTACCATTCGTTCAGAGTTTCATTTGCAGCCTCGGGAATCCCTGTGATCCCCTCTCGGAATACGAAGAGGTTCCTTCTTATAGCAATGCAACGTTAGTACAAGAACCATTAACGTCTTGTTCTATACTAACTTCAGTTTTAAAAAGTGAATTTTATAAACATAATCATTGTAGAACTTATATTAACTGGGTCTCAGTTATATGCAGTTTCGTTTATTCAATGTTAAATAATGGCCTTGGAAATTTTCTCTAGCCTAGGCCCATTAGTGGTGGAGTTGCAGCCGATGCTCAACAACCAGACGATACTGACTGCTGTGAAGACACTGCCGAAGAGTATTCAGTTGCTAAAGTCGATGGCGCAAATACTCACTAAACCAGAAATCAAGGCACTTTTTGGTACGTATGCCAGATTTTGAATACTTCATCTGCCATCGCTGTTAGGTATTGTAAACCTAACAATATAGGCAAACTTAGTAACAAGTTTATTCACAATTTATAAAGAATTTCTAGAATAGGCACTTGAAATTAGAAACAAGAAGTTATTCAGAACTTCGGCTATACTACAAATAGGAAGCAGTAAATCAAGTATAAAAAATGAGAATAGGCTCTCTTTAAAAATCTTCTACATAAATTGAGTACATATTCATATGAACTTTTTCTTATTATTTTTGTTCTGAATTCTTCTCTAAAATTGCATTTATATATTTTAGAACACCCTATATTTTATTCTGCCTAAATGGCGAGGTTTATAGAGAAGAAAGTATTACTCTCCAAAAACTATTGAATATTTTACATTGATGCCTCATAACAATGTCTAGATCGAGGCATTCGTCTGGGCGATCTATTCAACAACCACGACGACATCAAGAGTCTCCTCAGGCAGCAAATGCCACAGGCGCGGAAGGAATTGATCGACGAATTGTTCGAGTCCTCCATAAAATTACTCTACGTTAGTATCGTCGTAAAGACGGAACAACGTAATAAATTCCTGTTATTTCTGATTTCTTTGTGCTGCAGCTCGTCGAGGCTCTCGGCACGTCCAACATCGACAGCGTGATCTGCTCGCCAGAGAACTTGAGGAAGTACCTGGTCCTACCTAAAGACGAGGATTTCGTCGAAGTCTCGAGGATCCTCTGCGCCATCGACTCAGAAATGATCCCCAAAATCCTTCAAAACTTGTCCAAACATCTAGATTTCTCTGGCCTGTTGGAAAGAGTGGACCGTGCAATGGCCAAGTTCCGCGATTACGACTTCTTCGAGGATTTGAAACGGGCGACCGAGACGATTCTGAACCTGCAGACCATGCAAAAGTACATTCCAGAGTACCTAAAAATTCGCCAGTGGATGTCTAAGATGATAATGGTCTTCAAGAACGTGACGTTCAAGGAAATCGATGTCACTTTGTGAGTAATTTTCCTATTCTGGGATCCCTTAATAGCGATTTGTAATCGAGCGAAGGATGCTTTAAAATATATTCACAGTGTGAACAAGTCGCTGGAAGTCTTGGATCCCGTGTTCTCGAAGGATCGTAAGTGGGACACAGCACGCGAGGGAATTGTGAGATTGGGAAGGTTGCTGGAGCTGGTGAAAGGGATGACGAAGGACCAATCTGTCAAACCTGGCCAGGATTTTTTCTCGATAATAGAACGACTGAAGGGATCCACCCAGTCTGTGCTTGATATTCTAGAGGACAGCGAGAACATGACTCAAGTGTTGGATTTGGCTATTGGGATTCTGTCTAATGGAGCACAGTTGGTGAAGCCGATCTTGGATTATCACAGAAAAGACATTGATTTGTGAGCTTTCTTGATGCATGAAAATTCTCTTCCGTTAACTATTTCCGTTTCGAGTTCTTCGAATGATAATTGTATCGCTTAGAGGCAACATTAGAATATATATTTTATTTACAAAATAAAAAAGTAACAAGGCTTGAAGTGTAAAGAGTTAACCAGTGCTTCAATACAATAATTAAAGTCAAATGCTTTTGCAGATCATCCAACGTTCTCGATGCACTCCAGAACTTCTTCCAACAAAACATTCTAGACACATTGGGTCATATCCTAGGCTTCGTAGAGAATGTAGCAAAAATTGTACACTACGTGGCCCTCCTTCACGAGGACCTTCCCCATAGGATCTACAACACTTCCCTCAACCACAAAAACACGGTGCAACGACTGCTAACGACCATGGATCCAAAAGCTTATCGATCGCTCATACGATCTTTTTCCAGCCCCGAGTTCGCCGAGGTTAATATCTTTCAATATTGTCCCTCGCTCCCTCTGTGGTTCCTGCGCTTCTGTTTATTTGTAGAATGTTCAGACAATCTTTATGTCCTTTTTAGACATTCTTCACAGAAGCTAACAAAATGACGCCCGAGGACTTCTTCTGTCAGAAGGACACTTTGAGCAAAATTTTTGGGCCTTACGAGAACACGAAATACAATGAGATATTGTGCAGCGTTTCTGGGAAAAGGTTTATCGCTGATATGTACGACAATGTGAAACTGAAAGAGTTCTATATGATTGTGAGTATAGTTATCTCATCATCGAAAGCTGTTTCTCATGTTCTGTTGCGCTGACGATGATTTTTGCAGATGAAGGACACACAGTTGACTGCCCTGAGAACGTTATTCAGGCAGCCGTTAAATATGGAGATCACAAACGTGACGTCGACCATAAAAAGCGTGAAGAACCTGGTGTCGTATTTGACGTCACCAAAAAAAGCGGACCCTGATTGGACTGTCTTTACGATCGATGATAACTGGGCAAAAGCTTTCGAGGATACCCAAGCTGAGGGCAGAGTGGATGTGTGAGTGATCATTTTCTGTATATATAAATGCTACTATGCAACTATATTCCACATGCAGATCACAACTGATCCACCTTTAATGACGAATCACATCGCTATTACAATCATGTTTCTATTATTCACAATTTTCCGTGACTTGTTCACCTGCCAAGTAGTTTACACCCATTTACATTAGTAATGAAAGAGAATCGATGATTCTTTGCAAAAAATAGCCCAGCAAAGACCATTTACAATTCATTAATGTCTTTTACTACATTCCTCAGTCTAGTCATGCATTTGAGCGTCCTGAAGATAACCGGAGACGGCGGTATAATTTCCAAGCTGATCGCGCCTGACTTAAAGATCATAAAGCTGCTGGGTGATAGAATTCTAGAGGATTTACAGGAGGGTTCGATTACTTGGATCGAGGAGGTTAGGCAATACAAATTTCAGCTGATCGAGTCCTTCTACTTAACCGCGACGGACCGAGATAAGGTCAGTAGAATACAATTACGAACCGATAAATTCCCATCGTGTACATGTGACTTTGATTTCCTCTCGATAAGATGAAACACCGTGTCAGCGCGATTACCATGAAATTTGTTATTCGAACACGCTCGCCGAAGACGAGGTGACAGCTCGAGGCGTCGAGCATTTCCTGACCTCCATTATGGATGAATACTGCTGCTTGCAGGTCTTGAAGGTGTTAGAGTACGACAATTTCACCAGAAGTTACTGCATAGAGCCCAACCCGCCAGCTTTATTCAATTTTCCGAAGGGGTCGAATGAGACGGTACTTAAGATGCTCATTTGTCGCCTCGCCAAAGCGGTGCAAACAGATTTGGAATTAGATACGAATCAGTCGAGCTTCGAGGAGCGTTTTCATCAGATGAAGTTGAACAGGACGGATTTCAACACTGTAATAATACGGATTTATCGGTATATTGATAAGTTGGTCCACCAGAAGATGCCAGACTACGCTTTGGATGATCTGAATAAATTGAAGATGGACTTGCAGGCTTCGTGGACCAATGATATCAGCATGAAAGACGCCGCTGAGATCGGGTAAGCGAGTAATGAGTACAGGATACGTGGGGAACAGATTTTTAAATCATTGGAAATTTATTTTAGACTAGTAGCGAAATTCCATAGTACTAGAATCATTGAATTATATGTATAAGTACAGTTGCCAATACTAGCAATTTGTAATTATAGATTAATAATTAATAATTAGAGCTGAATGGAAAATTAGTTTAAACCAGAACTAGCAGTACATTATTCGATATGTATGTCCTAAATTATAGTTATATTAAAAGTAAATTCTATTTTCCTGCACATGCCATAATTAACTCACTCATCAGCAGTGTTATTAACATACCATTATTAGCTTATCGATAGAACCGAGATCAACGGTACACTCGATCCCAAATTAATAATTAATGCATTAATTACGTCTAGTAATTATATTCGCTTCAATTAACTCCGTTACCCGTTAAATAACTACAACAAGCAATTGCTCGGTAATCACAGTCATTAACCCCTATCTTATTTACTTGAATAATCTTTAATCAGTCCACAATTCATCATTAATGATTCCATTTGCGTCCAGTTAACGAGGATAAAAGTAACATCCGATTTTAACCGTACTTCTTCACGCGTTACATCTTTCTGCAGCGTAGGTCTGATCTGCAAGATCTTCAGCCTGTTGGAGAGCCCTCTTTTCAACATCCAACAGAAAAGTGCATGGCGGGATGTGTACGCAATCGGATGGGCATCCGCGGTGGTGTTCGACAAAATCGAGAAGATCGTTGATCAGATTCAGAAGAACAACCAAGTGGCTAAGCTATCTGAGGTCCTCGAGGATATGCCCCAGACGGAGATCCTCTTGAGCGCCATCCTAAGAAACATGTCTCCTCTGATTCTTGACGTGGTCGACATCATCACTATGAAACCCATTCATCTCGTACGTAGAATCTTGGAAATACCCTTGTCACTTAACAAGAGACAGCACTTAAGCGTCACATTATAGAAATTATGTTTTTTACCATTAACTTTGAAAGCTACTTTCACCCCCTAGACATGAGCAGACGTTCATAAGATTATGGACCTAGAAGTGATCGATTAAAAAAATACTAATTGTATTACTTATGGATAACACCCCTCAAACTCTTATTATATTCTACTTTACAAATTTTTAAAGTTTGATTAGAATCGGCGTCTAACGCTTAAATGATGTCTCCCCTGAGTTCCTTTCGTTTCGAAACGCTTCCCTCTTTAATCACCGCTGAATCGTTCCCCAGATATCCGTCCTGGATGATTATAAATCTCGGGAGAAACAATGGCCCTGCGTGGAGAAGGAGAGCGTCGGCGCCGCGATGGAGCTGCGAAACGGCACGCGGGAAATCGTGCGAGAGATAGAGAGGATCTCTTGCAATCCCGCTTTGTTTATCCGCGAATGGAAGGAGCAACCGGTGTTGAGCAGCGTGCAGAAGATCGTGAGTAGCTGACGCTTCCGGTCGCAGACGAGCACCGTTCCCAACGAGGTGAAATGTCAGTTGCAGAACGATGGCGATCACAAGATCCAACTGCCGCCCCTTAATTGGACCCTGGGCTACGTGAAATTTCGTCGAGTGGTCGGGAAACTCGACGATCTGATAAACGACGCAAAAGAGGTTGTTCTGAAAGAGCAGCCAAACTTCTGGGAGCACTTGGAGTCCCTTGTCCCGGAAGTGAAGAGCATATTTGACGAAAGATGGCCGGACGTGAAGAACAACGGCAGGTGAGGATGACGTTGCGTGAGAAGCGATGGTGAGTGGAATATTAAGACACTGATTTTAGGAGCATCATGGATTACATCGATTTGGAGCTTGATAAGACTGTGCCAGCGTTCAAAAGCGATCTCACGGCTAAGGGAATATGGAATCCAAAGGTCTCGATTGATAATCGTATTCTGGTGCTGTCGAAATTCGTGTCGCACGCTGCTCACAAGACACTGAAAGTCGCTACTGATATTCTAGAAGATGGTGCGTACAAAGGAATTATTTTTCTATCATTTTTTTTAAGTCTCGAATTCTTAAGTGATCTTTGATTTCAGTAACTTTGTCCAATTCTCCTTTGAAGCAACTCAACTGGCTGTCCTTATTGGGATTTAGCAAGAGCACTCCTTTTGCTATTATTTATAATAAATTGTCCTACGTCTTGGCTACTTTGGTCAATGGATTAGCAGATCCTGAGATCGATGAACGTATAGTTGAGACACTGGAGAGCAAGACTGACATTACCTGTTCGCAAATATTCGAGTGGTGGTCGTCTTCTTTAATTGGACTCAGCTTTGAAGAATATAGAACCCTGAAGAACTTCACATGTGACCTCGATCCTGACTTCTTCAATGCCTATACCGATTTGTACTTGGCGGAGTCGACGGTCTGGTGGAAGTCTATGAATAAATATCGTTCATTCATGATGACGGTGATGAGTGATGCGTACGACTTTACGAGACTCGTTCATGAAGTAATTCATGGGGATGTAGTAATCCAAATGCCATTCTCGAGAGAGTATATGGTGGATCTTATTCAGAAATTACGGGACTCTTTAGAGGACACTGATAAGGACTCCATTTCTAAGGTGATGAAGGCTACTAAATTTTAATTTATGCTTTGCTCTAGAACAGTAAAAACAAGTGTTATTTAGGAATTTTTCTGAGAAACATGAAATGTTACTGAATAAAATATCGAAACATTTGTTTTACGTTGTTCTGCATTAAAACTACAATTGCAAGGATTTAGGATTACTTTTAATAACAGGTTTTCTTACTTCTTGCAGGCATTGAAACAGAACTACCAATGGACTAACTATAGACTCTTCGTTGAGGGTCTCTCTGAAGCCCTTGTTCACATTTCAAACACATTAAAAACCCTGAACGCGCATAGCCATAGTATCAACATCTGGAACCTCGTCGAAGGCGATGCCCGACAATTGCTGAAGATCCTCGACTCTCATCCTGAAGACACGATCGCTTTAGTAGCTAGCCTCGGCGCGATCAAACCGTACGAGGACGTTAGAAGAGTAATGTGCAATTTTCGCTTCAATTCCAGCTTCTGGGATTCCCCAACTAGAGCTCGATTCATAAAAGAAGTGTGCTCCTTCGACCCCTATCAGCTGCTGCAAACAGTCACCAGTGAAGAGTTCCACGTGAGTAAAATATTCCTCAACAGACAACTTATTTCCAAATGTTTTAACCGAATGATTTTCTCTTAGTTCATTGTGACAAAGAGGACATCAACCTTGAACAAGTTAACTCCTTTGAGGGCATCCTTCGTCAAGTTCTTGGACGTTGTACTAAACCTTACCTCAGAAACGCCTGATCTAACACTAAAATCGAATATTTTCAATTCAACTACCTGGAGTAATCTCTCCAACGAAACTCTCTCTTTGATCAACACAGCTGGTCAAATCTGGGTGCACGAGATCATAGAGAACTCTAAACTAGATACAGTCTTCGGAGTATCGGATCCATTCACCAAATTAGTCAGAATTTACCACCTTCTGGACACCACTCTCGATTTGTTAGCTGGAGGGGACGTTTGGCAGAAGCTAAGGGTCATCTATGAGAACTCGAAGATGAAGCCTCTTCTGACTCTAATAGAGGACATTCCTAATGTCGTCATCAGCGTCGTTGACACGTTCGTGAAGACAGACAAGTTAAACAGTTTCATAGAGAAGCTGGCCCTCGGCAAGGCACACCCCTGCGACATCGACAAATATTTGGTCGTGCCCAGTTTCGCGAGGAAGAAGGTACTTTTGTCGAGCGTCGCTAACTTCTGCCAGAAGTTGCTCTTCGCTGACAGACAGCTGACACTGTTCGACGTTTTGCCACTCGACGCGAAATACGAGGTACGGTCAATAAAAACAGTAGCTGTAACGTTGCTATTAGGGATTGCTCAACTGACGTTCTTTGCAGGAAAGTTTGCTGCTGCGAAATAAGTCCAGAGAGTCTAACGAGAGCTATGTTCTGGAAAAAACGGGGCACATTCAGTCGATGATCATACGAATCGCGTCAGAGGGTTTCAAGCAGCCGAAAGTCCCTGCGTGGTGGACCTCATTCAAGGAAGGAACCTTCAACGATTTTCTAGCAGAATACAGGAAAGAGGTACGCCCTGAAATCTCTGTTGTAACATGGTCCAGGATTTTATTAACATTTGACGACGAAAAAAATTCCAGGAGCCACGAGCGCTCGCTCATTTGCTGGTGAAAAAGACATCGACGATCGTAAAGAACATGATAAATTCCTCGACGAATACCAAGTGAGTCACATGCCCACGTCATTATTCCCGGAATTTGTTTATTACGCGCCAGCGTTATTACGAAATTTCCTCTTTTAGAAATTGCTCGTGGTGCTCTACTCTCCTGTTTAAGGTCCTGAATTCTCAACTCGCGAACCATCGGCTCTACTCGAAGCTTCTATGCCAACTGAATCGATTGAACGTGACGGAAATTCATGACATCTTGATGCGCGATTTTCGTTGGAATGAAACTGCCAGTATGGTGAGCAACGTTATCAGTTATGTCTCGTCGGAAACTTGTTCGGTGTCTCCATGCGAGCCTCGGTGATTTACAGGTCAAGAATTACAAGAGTTTGAACGTAGAACGGACCACGGATGAATTTATGGTAGCTCTGGAGGCTACCATGTATCATATTGTTGACATTGTGGTCGATTTCCAAAATGAGACTTACAGCGAGAGAGTTAGCGAATGCTACCACAAGTTTGTTGGACGACCAGCGTTCTCGAGACCAGGATTGTAAGTGTTCATCTTTAAATTAATTATACTACGACACAATTATAATTAAAATAGTACTTAAAGTTACAAAATGGTATGTAATGTGATATCTGATATAGAATTTAAATGTTACCTAAAACAAGACACTAAATCGCCATTTCAAGGTACCGGATGATACCTAAAAGAGACCCCAAAATAGATACCCAAACGATATCCAAGCCAGTACCCAAACAGGTACTTAAAGCGGTACCCACGCGCACTGAAACCGATAGTACCTGAAACAGTATTTAATCTAGTACCTAACTTGGTACCTGAATCAGCATCTAAATTAGTACCTAAGCTGGTACCGAAATTAATGCCTAAAATAGACTGATCTATAACTTAAACTAGTTTTCACCCACCAGCTCTTCCCTTGCAAAACAACCCAATCCTAACAAATCTCATTCCAGGTACGCGTCCCTGGCGATCGGATTGCTAGACTCCCTGCAGAACAATACCCACGTTTTGGACTCAGCGAAGAATCACGGAAACATCGAGCAGCTGACAAGTCTTGCCGAGAAGTACGTGCCAATCTGGAAGTCGGTGCGTGACGTGGTGAAGCCTTCAGACGTCGACGAGATCGAGGCGTTCCTGCCAGGCGCGATGATTAACGTGAACGCGATCCTGAACGACAAGAACTCCTCGCTGTGTCGAACGAAGCTCGACTGCCGTAACGCGACAGTCCTGTACGCTGGCCTGAGCTCGAAGAGGTCAGGGAAACTGTTCCGCTACGATCCAAGGGTGTCTGGGCATCACTTCGTGCTGGAGATCGCCGATCGACTGTCCCGCAGCCTGGATCTCGATCGTATAGATCGCGAGCTGAAACACTGGCGAAGGGACGCCGCGTGGGAT
Organism: Calliopsis andreniformis; assembly: GCF_051401765.1. NCBI lineage: Eukaryota > Metazoa > Arthropoda > Insecta > Hymenoptera > Andrenidae > Calliopsis > Calliopsis andreniformis. The sequence goes on along the minus strand of NC_135067.1, from coordinate 17,926,930 downwards.
TTAACGTGGCTGAGGGAGATCCTGAGGCACTTGTCCGTCGTTATCGGGGAGGGCGGCGATCTGCTCGACGTAGCCAGTAAAATAGACTTCGAGGACGTCTCGAATGTCCTGGGCGCTCCCGATATCGTCGACGGAGTGGTTAATATCCTGAAGGATAAGACGGTGGACAAGCTTTTCGACGGGTAAGGATGCGCTCGATAACGGGGGCGAAATTGGACCGAGAAACCGAGCACGCGGAAAGAGATCCTCTTATCGATTTATTTACCTCGCTCGCTTCAAAGTACTGTAATCTTGCAGGATGAGGGAAATAGTGGAGGACGTGAGGCCGTTCATCAACGACACGGCGGTGTTGGACGATGCTTATCGCATAATCGTGGCGTTGGAGTCGATGGACATCTTTAAGAATTTGGGACTGCTTGATATGAAATGTAGGGTTACACGTTTTTCGAGGTGTTGAATGTTGATGATTTCTGACGGTGGTACTTTGCTTTCAGATGCCATCAGAGAAATGTTCGATAACTGGGACGTAGTGAGCTCGTATTTGATAGACAAAATAGGAATTTCTAAGGATACTATTATAACACTGAGTCAGGCGAAGGTAGATATGATTTCTGTGTTCATGAAAGAAAGGAGGGCGATAGGATTAAAGGACACCATTTGCTCGCCGAAGAAACTCAGCGATATGTTGAGTTTCAACGGTGGTAATATCACGGCTGAGGAACTCAGTACTGCCATTTGCCAGCTCGACGACTCCCAGACGCAGAATGTGACGATAGCGTTGATTAAGAACTTGAATTTCGATTATATCTTCAAAACTGTGAGTAGATCGTGCTAAGAAGGCTCTGAATTTGTGTCTGATGTTTGATATGCTTCGTAAAATTCGTAGTTGATGAGTGCCAATGTGAAGAATATACTTGCCAATGCAAATTTAACGGAGGCGGAGGGAAAGATGATATTAGACAATCTTGGTGTAGCTGCCAAGTTGCTGCCATTCTTTAAAGAGAAGCTTTCCTCTAACATGCCAGCGGCGGAGGCTTTACAAACAGATGCAGAAGCTGAAACGACGGATCAAAAAGTCTCTAGTGAGTTGTACGGAATTCTTGCATCGAATTAAGACAATTCGAACAGTTAATAAATATTTGAACGTATGCCCAGCTTCCAAATTCCTCCAAGACTCCAGCGAGATGCTGTGTGGTCAGGCGATGGTTTCTGATAATGGTGATTTGTATAAAATCATTTCTAAGCTCGAAGACAACAGCAAAGAGTTCGATCAGGCTGAGCTCGATTCGTTGCCTAGTGTGTATAATCAATTACTGAGTCTTTACTAGCCACATAGCAAAGTGAATATAATTTTGATTAAATTTCTATATTTGGTTGCAGCTGACTTCTGTAGGGACACTTACAAAGGTGTAATCGCTATGGGAGGAGGAAAAATCATATGGTCCTATGTGAAGCCTTTGTTACGTGGTCAGATCCTTTACGCGCCAAATACTACAGTGGTAAATGGTGTGATGGCACTGGCTAATAAAACGTTCTTAGAAATGGAAAGCTTTGGAGTACTGATGGACAGTCTGGGAAAGACCCTTACTTCCTTGGTGAACCTTACTGAAATGAGCGATAGCCTAAAGGAACTGCAAGGCATGATGTATTCAGATGTTATGAAAGTCGCTATCAAGTCCTTTGGAGGTGGCAATTTTGAAGGTGGTAAGTTATAGCATTGACAGCTGTATAACCAATTGCTATTTTACGTCGACACACAAAAAACTAACGTAGTATTGGAATTATTCTAACCCCTTTAACTAAATTGTCCTCATTTTCCTTCATCCCAGGCGATCTCTCAGAGATGAATCTCAGCGAGATCTCATGGCGCCTTAAGAGGTCCAAGCGTTTAATCAGGATGGTGGGCATGCTGAATGATTTATTGGAATGCGTGCTCGTGGATCGGATAAGAGGATTTCGTAGCGAGCAGGAGATGGAAGCAGAGGCGCGAGTCTTGATGGAGACGAGGGAATTCTTAGCTGGCGTTGTCTTCCTGAACAAAGACACTAAGAAATCCAAAAGATCCTTGGAACATGAGCTGCCTGATGACGTGGTATATAAGATCCGGATGGACGTTGACTACGTGCAGTCTACGAAGAGACTGAAAAATCAGTTTTGGATTCCTGGGCCGGAGAGCAGCTTCATCGAGCATCTCAGGTACCTCAGGGGATTCGTGCAACTTCAGGATTCTATCGATCGCGCGATCGTGGGGACGAAGAGCCAGAGGTACCAAAACTGGAAAACTATGACGCAACAGATGCCTTATCCTTGCTGGAAGGACGTACCGTAAGTGTGATTTATTTAGTCCCCTAAATATTCCAGCTGATTTACATGGAAACTCAAAACGATGCATTAAATTGCAGTTTCCAAACAACTGTCTACGAGTCCCAGGGCATCCAAGTGTGCTTCTTCTTCGCTCTAATGATGTGCGTGGGAGCTGCAGTTAGACACATGGTTTGGGAAAGGGAATCGCAAAACGCAATGGTATGAAAGTAGACATTAACTATTTAGCATTATAGCAGACCCCAGTGCCATAGTATATTCAATCCAGTTTGGTAAAAAATGTTCTCTGAATCAAATTTTTCATTCTTTAAAATTCCATATACATGAATCTCTAATGGTTCCAAAGTTACAAGGCTTTTCCTCTGAAAGCTTCAAAAATGTGACTTAATATATTTTGATCCGTGGGTTCAGATATAATAGTGCCTGGTGCTCAAAGGATTAAACAGTCTGCAAAATTTTTCCTCTACCCTTGGACATCACCAATCTGACTAATGTTTTCAGGTAATGAGCGTCATGGGGCTGAAGCCTTGGAGGAACACTATGGCCTGGTTCATCACAACCTTCATCGAGCTCTTAATCGTGATGTTCTCCATCGCCATGATCCTCCTAGCTGGCAAGATTCTACCAAAATCCGACCCTTTTCTGATCTTAATCATGATGATCGATTATGCCTTCTCGATCGTAACTTTCTGGTAAGCTTCTCCCAGCTGATTCACTATCCGTCGCAGACTCTCCACTAAAAGGGCCGAATAAATTTCCAGTTACATGATTTCGACGGTGTGCAGCTCAGCGAGCTTGGCTGCGATCACCACGGTGGTAATGTTTTTGCTGACATTCATGCCGTACGTCATTGTCATTGCTATGGAGGCCGTTATAGGTCTCGGGTATAAGCTTCTCATCGTAAGTTATCGCCATCTACCGTTTCGAGAGCGTTCCTATGATAAATAACGCGTTCGAGCGATTCATTCCCGCAAAACTGCGAGCACCGCGATAAGATGCGCTTCCCCGTATGAGATCAAGCTAATGCGCTATTTATTTTCAAAGGAATCGATTTATCGTCCACTTCCGTTTCCCTCGAATACCCAGCGAGAGCTCCCTGACCCATGGAGACTGATCTAAGAAACTTTCAGTGTCTCAGCATGTCCACGAGCTTCTGTTACGGTTGCCTATATGCAGCGAGGAAGGAGGTCCAAGGAGTGGGCTTGACCTGGGACTCGATGTGGCAGGAATCCAGTCCTGGGGACTCGATGTCCTTGGGCTTGGTGCTTCTCATGATCGCCTTCGACGGATTCCTGTATGCCTTAATCGGTTATTTCGTCGCCAGATACACGAACTCAGGTAGAAACAGATCTATCTAATCTTCGAGGAGGACTAAATCTCTAAATGTCTGGTGGAGGTGTTACACGTAGTAGAATACGTAGAACCTTCTTTGTTCTCTCATTTTTTTTTCCTTTTTTTTACGTGTCTATGTTCAAAGATCCATTCGATTTTTATACGATCACTCACGAGATAGTCACAGCCGCGATTTTTAACACCGAGGCTTTCGGTAGCGCACTTTCTGGTGCAGGTGACACGATCCTTTGCTCTATGTGCGTACATTTCTCTCGTCGATAACCCAGAGTCGTACGATAACGCGTGGATGGTGTCGAGAACGAAACCTAATCTCCGTCCTTTCCCTTAAGCCCGTGAATTTTATCGGGAACAAAGTCGAGCATTCTCGAGCACTCTTGGTGAATTTCATCGCACCCTCCGCGCGTTCACGTCGCCGATAAAAGCGAGAAAGGCGAAGAGAACGGAGTAACGATAATGCATTCACGTGCGCCCACGCTCGCGCTGTCGTAAACTTGGCGCAATCCGACGAGAGCTCTGCGTAACCGCGACCAGTGTTGCTTGGTGAGAAACGCCAAGGGGATGGTGTCGAGCGAGTGGCGCGCGTCCTCGAGCGGCTCTCCGAAGGTCAGTCGATCGGCCAGTGAACTTCTTCTCTGGAGAACGGACAGAGCAGTCGCCAATAATTTTCCAGGCAGGGGCTTTCACGATTTGAGGTCCCAAAGCTTATGGTGGGCCGACGCACATTCCCTCTATGGCGGGCCGAGCTACCTCGCCTTCGTCAACAACCTCTATTTCACTAACGACGTTCTCCATCCTTCAACCACTTACCAAGGTATCGCACTCGCGCGCACTTCCGCACTCGCGCACGATATTCGAGCTTGCTTTCCTTCCTCTCGCTTCTGGCATTTCTGACGCGTTATTTTCTCATCCGATTTTGAGATCAGTTCACTGTTGTCGCAGTGGGGGAGCATGTAAGTAAAATTGTTTTGCTTTGAATAGTTTGAAGCTGTAAACAGTGAATAATTTGGAAGATATGTAGAAACACTATGATGAGGTACTCTGGGTATGAGAAAAAATATAGAAAATGTAGAGCTGTTTTCTTATGGTTATAGTTATTCAATTCCTACAGGGACCTAGACATTATTTAAAAAGGAGAGACTAGGTACCATTTCTATAAGGGTTCCAGCATGCATGAGGATCGACCACTGACGTATGTTCCAAGATTTTTGGCTCTGAGGGACAGGGGCATGCGGGACTAAGAAGAGTTAAGCACAAGTAGTATTGTTGCGAAGTCTTGGTAATTTGAAAATTCTGAAAGGTACCTAAAGCTAGAAGGGCCGCGTAAGACGAAACGCGATCTAATCTGCATAAAGGTTATGCATTCGTCTGTTTTGTAAAATTTGCACAGTGGGGGGAGAGGCTGTTCGAATATTTGGATCGCGCAGACTATGCAAATGCTTGTTGCATCTTCCGTGAGAATGAGATTTCGTGAGCGGATGCTTAATTTATTCAATGTTTCTGTCCAGATGCATCGGAGGGTGGGTGGTTCCAGGACGATTCTTCTTGATAATTTGCATGCACCTGCTTGATTTTCGTGTATAAATCGTTCGGAATGCTCAACAATTTCAGACAGTTCACGTTTTATATTTATTCACGTCCCTCGCTTCTTAAACGAGAGATATAACCTGCTTCCTCTACGCTGCATGCGCTGCACGAATTTTATTATGCTCTATTTTATTTTGCAAACAGCTGGAAAAATCTCGAAATTATTTTAATATATGGAGTTTCTCTGGAGCATGAAGTTTTTCATCGAAACTACTCCAATATGCTTTTAAGATTGCATTATCTTGTATAAGATCGCATTAATTTTTAGTTAACAATTCACTTATGATACTATAACAGACGAAGAGACAGATGCCAGCAGCCTGACGGTAAACGAGAAGCAAACAGGAGTCAGGTTCGAGGGCGTAAGAAAGGTATACCATACCGACCAGGGTGAAGTTGTGGCTGTGGAGGACTTCACTTTGAAGCTCTGCGAAGGGGAAGTGACCAGTCTTCTTGGGAGAAATGGCGCAGGGAAGACTACTATCATGTATGTTAATGAAAGAGTCACTAGAGTCATTATTAAGTAAAGAGATAAAAGAAATTTAACAGGCATCAAATTATTTATAAATATTTTCTCACTTTAAATTACAATTTTCAGTGATATTTCTACTGTAATTCGCTCCTCGCCAAAAATAAGTTCATGAATACGAGTTCCCAGAGCTGGAGTTGACATCTCGATTGGTTGTCTCACACAATATGTATCAATAACATCCCTTCGTCCACTTTTGAATTGATCCACCCACTTGTGAAAATTTGCACAATTCAAGCAACTTTATAACATACCTTTATGACATACTTATTCACATACGATTGAAATTCGATCTTTTGTCTTTTTACTTATGAAATGATTGACGTACATATTCATACGTGACAGCAACTGTTCAGAAGCACCCCGAAGTGAAGTCTAAATGCCAGAAATTGACGTGTCAAGTTTCAACTTATCCCGTCTCGTCGTATCTTATTCCCTTTAACGTTGGGCAAAGAGTTCTGGGATTTTCATCCGCGAGCGTGCTGGATCCAGATTCATTCTCGTCTTTCAAGTGTGTACTCTCGTTTCAGCAAGATGCTGACGGGGATGCTGGCTCCGACCGCCGGTGAGATTTGTTTGAACGGAGAAGAGGACTGCAAACCCGACATAGGGGTCTGCCCTCAGGATAACGTGCTCATCGGTACTCTGACGCCCAGGGAGCACATGATCTTTTACGCGAAACTGAAACGGCCCAAGGAGGATGTTAACATGCAACGAAGCGTGAACGAGTGAGTCGATCGAGCAAACTATCCTCAATTTTAAACTTCTTCCACTCCGCTACCGATTCTCACAATGGTATCCTTCATTTTTAATCCATATTCTATTTCTGAAACGGTTCAAGGTATCTTTAGAGGTGATTGAAAAATATGTTTCTTGTTGTTGGATGAGGAAGTTTCAAATGGGTAATACAGAGGCGATTAAACAACAAAACAAAACAACAGAACTCTGTTCTCCACAGGATGCTAACGTCTCTAGAACTGGGTAAACAAGAACACGAGCCAGTTTACCGTTTATCAGGCGGTACAAAGAGAAGACTCTGCGTAGCTCTAGCGTTCCTAGGATCCCCAAAGTTAGTGATCCTCGATGAACCAGGTGCAGGGGTGGACCCTGCAGCGAGACGTAGGATCTGGCGACTGATCGATCAACACCGAATTGGAAGGACTGTTATTCTGTCGACCCACCACCTGGACGAGGCTGATATGCTAAGCGACACAGTGGTCGTGATGCACAAAGGGAAAATACTATGCACAGGATCGCCATTATCCTTAAAGATGATGCATGGCCGCGGTTACAGGCTCCTTGTGTCGTTCCCTAACGATCGTGAGTCTGACCCAATAGAGAGGAAGAAGGTGGAGACTCTGAAGACTGTGATTGAAGACGTCGTGCCCAACGTGACGATTAATGAATCTTCTGGCACAGAGGTGACTGTCACGTTACCTTTCCAGGGAAAGAATGGCTTAAACAACAAGTAGGTATATCTAAATTAAATAAAAAAGAGAAGAAAGTGTCCCTTGAATTTGGCTAAAGCAAAGTGTGTTTTAGTATCGCGCAGGCTGCGAAGGTTTTGGAAGACAGTCGCAAGATCCTAGGGTATTCTCACTTTTCTCTAGAATGTGATAGTCTCGAGAGAGTCTTTCTTGATCTCTGTGCTCGTGCTGAGAGTGGGTCCTCAGTTATCAGAGCTAACCAAGATAACGTGACTACCACCGATTACGTTGGTATGCAAACTGATGCATAGAAGTTTTTCCTTTAAAATTTACTTTGTTATTACACAGAAATATTTCATAGGTGTACCGATACCCAACGACGATGTGGATTTGATCGATATGGATTCCCCTCTGAAACCTAACCCAATCAGACAGATGAAAGCTATGCTGAAGAAAAGAGTGTGGCACTTCAGGAAAGATTGGATAACATTCTTGGCTGGGCTACTTCTGCCAACAATGTTCGTCGCTGTCGCTATGGGATTCTCGTTGATAAGACCACCATCCGAAGATGAACCGGCGCTGACCCTTACACCGAAATTGTATGACACTCATCCGACTTATTTCTACAGGTAGAGATTTATCTAGCAGTTAATTAATAATCTTAGATTATTAGTAGCTCAGGTTACAATTTTCTGAACATCTTTTTCCAGTATCGATAATGGCAACGATTCCTTCTTGCAACACGTGTCCCTTCAGCTCCACGATCGGTTCGGCGATGACTATGCTGGTGCCTGGCAAACTATGCCAAATGTAAGATAATATAGTGTACAGATTAACTATTTGATAATTAATCTTAGAATTATCCGAAGTGATCGCCGAGTAATTCTTCTTTAATCAGGACATGGGAACCTGTAACTGCGTGGATGGCCAGCAGGTGTGTCATGGAGTGTCACAGGCAGTCGAAGGACTCCTTCAAGTTCTACCTGGCAGACCTACCCTCGATTGGATCGTATCGACCCATCAAGAGTACATAGAGAAAAGGTGCATTGTCTAGTGAGACTTCAGGTTCATCTAGAAAAGTGAAGACACTGAGAATTTGTTCCTTCTTGGTAGATATGGTGGATGGTCACTGTCTCACTCCAACAGCGAACCACTTTTCACTGTCTGGTACAACAACAAGGGACACCACGCACTGCCGTCATACTTGAGCGCCCTGAACGAAGCGATTCTGCGAGCATCTGGCGTTCAGGGTCGTTTAACGACCCTCAATCATCCCTTAAAGCTATCCAGCGATCAACTGAATCGGACGACCCTGTAAGTCTCGATTTATGCGCTCCCGTTTCCATAGGATTACGATATACCCCGCGACCTTCGAAGCAAATCCTATTGGGACGCGAACCCGAAAGCCAGTCAAATTGCTTTAAGCGTGAAACACACAGGGGAGCGACTATACAGTTTCATAGGACAGAGAAGCATTAAAAAGTATCGTGCAGACACTTTGCAGTTGACCACTGCTTTCCCTCGAGTGCTCGCTCGTTAGTTTCTTTTTTGAACGCTTGTCTAGTTATTATGCACATTAAGTGAACTTCTAGTACCACTAGATGCGTTCGAAAAAAGTAATTAGGGTAACTTTTACATGTAACTTCGTGTTTTAATAAGCGTAACGCAATCACCTGCTCAGATATTACTCAGATGTTCTCAGGTTGATTTTAGATAGCGAATAATATGCATCAACGAAATCGCGCGTGTTTCGTTTACTTTTAATTAACTCTCTTCAGGATCGTTGTTCAAAGACTCTATTATTTCTACCGTCCTCTCTCTTAATCTTCTCCGATGATTTCGTGTGTCATTTTTATACCAAAGAATTCCATAACGCGATGGAAACGTACCCAGGTCGATTACACAATCGAAGGAGATTCCAATGAAATTCCACTCTATTCAGGCTGCAGCACGTGGCAGATGTTGGCGTCGCTTTGGTCCTCTTAATCGCGTTCAATTTGGTCGCCGCTCAAGGGTCGAAAGAATTGGTACGGGAGAGACTGTCGGAAGAGAAGAGGATCCTCTTCCTGGCAGGAGTCCATCCTGTCACCTACTGGGCCACCGCATTAATCTGGGACTTCCTTGTGAGTGGTTGACGGAACAGGAATGGGGAATAAAGATCGTGCTCTGATTTGAATTCGATTCTATTCTTTTCAGGTGTTTGGCCTGTCGATCGTCCTGGCTATTATCGTCTTCGAGATCTTTGGCCTTCCTGCATACGTCGCGAGGGACAATTTGCCTGGGATCTGCCTTTTACTCTTCCTATTTGCGTGAGCTTTCATCATTTAGTTTGTGATTAAAGACTACTACATACTACAATAATTTTAAAATTAATTAACCTTAGGAATACTGAGCCTTGAGTCGTCACAGAGAAGTCTAAGTCTCTCATCTTTCTCTCACAGGTGGGCAGCATTATCCTTCTGCCACCTAGTAGAAAAGGCCTTCGACGACTCAAGCCTCTCCAACATGGTCCTCTTCTGCGTGAACACCTTCATAGGAGTCGCCTCCTTAGCCACGATCCTAGTCTTAGACATTCTAGGCAAGACCAAAGCCGCGGAGGACACCAGGGACATCCTACACAACATCCTCTTAATATTCCCCCAGTACGTCCTAGGCGACGCTCTAGTACAAATATCCAGGAACGACATCACAGCTCAACTACTCGAAAAATTCCACATGGACACATACGTATCACCTCTCAGCTGGGGCCTACTGGGCCCCCACTACGTGTACCTAGCAATCGTGGGCACCCTTCTGTTCTCCTTAAATCTAATGATAGAGTGTCGAGTCCTGCCCACATGGAACAGACAGAAGTGTCCTTACGACATCGGCCAAGAGGACGACGATGTAACGAAGGAGAGAATGAGAGTAGAAGGTGGCATGTCAGACGACGTACTACAGACAGTGAAATTAAGGAAGGAGTACAGAAGCGTGTATGGGACGAACGTGGCTGTGCAGAATCTAAGCATAGGCGTGCAAGCAGGCAAGTGCTTCGGCCTCCTTGGTACCAATGGCGCTGGAAAGAGCACCACCTTCAAGATGCTGACCACGGAGATCATACCCACCGCTGGCAGGATCATTCTGAAAGGCAAAGAGGTCGGCTCGGGACCACTGTGCAACGGAGAAGTCGGTTATTGCCCTCAGAGCGACGCCCTGGACGGTTTCCTGAGTCCGCATCAGTGTCTGACTATTCACGGGGAAGTTTGCGGACTGAGCAACGTTCCCAAGGTGAGGCTTGATTTATGCCGAAACTTTCGACCCTCGCAACCCGAGTTTTCCTGGGGACCTTTAAGTAAGTTACCCTTCGGCCCAGAGGGCTGCACTTTTAATTATTTCGACGGCGACATCCCAATGTTGCGAGCAGTCGGAGATTCCTCGCGTTTCCTTTTGCTCGGAGAACTTGGGATGAGTCGTCAGACGTTTCGCGTGATCTATGATCGACGATACTGCCGGGCGTTGTTCTTTCGCGAGCTGAACGTCATCACGTGAAAAATCGTCCGTTTCAGGCGGTCGAGGCGACGCTCAAGAGGCTTGACCTACTGAAATACGCTCATAAGAGGGTGAGCAGCCTGAGCGGGGGTAATAAGAGGAAGCTCTGCACCGCGCTGAGCGTCATGGCGCCGATGCCCGTCGTTCTTATGGACGAACCAACGAGGTATAAATGAAGATTGCTCGTAGATGGTCTGAGAACAGGGATTAAATAACGTTTTAATGAAAATTCGAGAAAATAATTTCATTTACTGGAATATTATTTAAGTAATCAGGAAAAATACTGCAAGCTACAGTTTTCTTATTAGACTTTTTCTGAAGATACACTATTTCTGAGGATACCCTGAGACGTCTAACAACGGACGAAGTTCGGAATATAATGAAGAAATTTCATTTCATTTTTAATGAGCTCAGAGGAAATAACTCGCAAGACTTTATATTCCAGGCTAACGTTCTGTTTATCCCGTTACAGCGGCATGGACCCCGCCACGAAGGATCTTGTGTCCAAGACGATAAGGCTCATAACGAAGAGCCAGAGTTGCGTGATTCTGACCTCGCACAGCGTGGCAGACTGCGAGAATTTGTGCAACAGAGTCAGTATTCTTGCCAAAGCCGGTCTCAGGTGCATAGGAACGCCGCAGCATCTGAAGCATAAGTAAGTTCCTTAAAACTCCCTGGAGTTATTCTCCCCACCGCTCCTCAGATAACCATCTCGTTTCACAATTCCCCGCTGAACTGATTGAAAACTTTTTATTCAATATTAATACGCTATTAACAGTCGCTCCAAAACGTTCAATTATTCCGGCCGAATACGCAGGCGGCCGTTGTATGCGGCCGGGATTAATTTTAGCCCGTGCATTTTAATGATGTTGTTTCAACTGATGGATTGTTCGTGTCGGGCTGACCTCTCGAAAGGCTTCCTAGCGAAACTCGTAACACGACAATTTATTCGACGCGCTCCCTCGCCCCCGCCGCCGCTGATTGATTTTTAATTCCATCTGTCGTTTTTCGAACAGCGGTTTCCCTCGCAGCCTGCGCTCCCATCGAGTTTCAGAGTCATGCACGCTCGCAGATTACACGGGGCCATTACGCGAGTCGTATTACCAGTCCTGTCGGATCCATTTTAATGCGCGACCATTCGACTTCCCTTTCGGAAATAACGAGCCTCGCTATAAATATTTAGCCAGTGCAATCCTTTGATGCTAGCCACTCGGGGAGGATGTAGTATGATATGACCCTTTTAGCGTTCGATTTTTTTCTCATCGTCCACTGACATTGAGCACCGAGGAATTTACGATATTTCGAGCACTTGTGCATCCTGCTGGGTGCATCCTATCATCTGCACTGTTGAAGGATGGAAGAGTTTTTATTTTTTTTTTTTGGTTAAAGAAAACAGAGTGTTTTCTTGATGTAGAATCATGGCTTGGATTAATGGAGCTTTAAATATTTGTAGTCTTGTTTATTCAGAGTTAGGTAGACTGCTCGATGTGGTGGCGATAAGGGCACAGTAGAATATTGATTGAGACTTCAACTATAATTTGATAGCGGTCTACCAGAAATAGTCTTAGGTATCGACACTCTGTGTCTAATATTTTAGAATCTCTCCTCACGCTCCGAGGATTACAATGTTGTTCCAAATAACTTTAAGACGTATTGAATACAGCAATAACTCGTACAATTTGAACTATGACCTGTTCTATGAAACTCGATTCTACTCTCTGAGCGTTCTACGTTCGTAGTAAATCTTGAGAAACTATAAGGTGGTTTTCAAAGCAATACAGTACAAGATCTCATCCCTTCCTGCCTCTGGAAAGCGTTTAATCTACTGAAGGGTAGAGCGAAGGGAATTCGTCCAATTGTGGCATTTGACCCGAGCGCTTTGACCATCGGCTGTCTGTCCTGAACCGCCATGCAAATTTACGGAGCGAAGCTGTCGCGCAGCTTGTCCTCTCCCACGGTATAATTTATCGATGCTGATACGTACGCATTGTTGTAAATAAATGCGAATAGACAGATCTATCGAGCAACGCGATTTGTTGTGGATTGCTGACGTTGCTACTTTCGTTTCGACGCAGCTTCTATTTAGTAGAATTCTTCTATTAATAAAAAGTCTGATTGAAAGTTTCAAATTTTCAATTTTTCAAATTTTCAAATTTTCAAATTTTCAAATGTTTAAAATTTCAAAATTTCCAACTTATGAAAATTTCGAATATTCAAACCTTGAGTTTACTCATTTTTAGCTTATGTGTTCCAATTTTCTAAGTTCCAGTTCTTGGAACTCTGTATTTGAATTAATTAGTACCCTTTATCAAACTCGAGACAAATTCTCAGGGAAACTTAGTACGTCGTCATTTTAACTCTTGAAGTGACATAGTACCCGGTCACCAGCTGTCGAAGCTTTCAAGGAACATACTTCCAATGTAGTGCCATTTGTTTGCAGGTTCGGCGAGGGATACGTGGCGTTTCTACGCTTTCGACAGCCAGTATCCTCAATGGACTTGAAAAGAGTCTTGCAGAAATACCTTCCTGAGGCAGTAGTCTCCTCGAGGCAGGCCACAGCAGCTCGTCTGCTGCTGCCGAGAAGCCAGGACATGGCCCTGAGCAGCAGCTTTAATAAGGTGAAACTGATGGCCGAGGAACTCAAAGCCACGGACTATACGCTGACCCAAAGTTCCCTAGATCAGGTTTGTATCGTAAAAGTTTTAGAAGTGTCTGTGAGAGAACAGCTCGCCATCGAACCCTTCGATACAGGAATTTTGCATTGATCAACTTTCCTCCTTATCTTGGGTTAATTCTGAAAACTTTCAACCACTGGGTCGGGGAACGTAAAATGAAGGCTAATGTAGGTTCAAGATTATGTATTATCTAAATTTCAACCATCACTATAGTTCACAAGGGAATTTTAGAAAGTAAAATTGGCTGGAAAATAGAAAGTGTTAGGAAAAAGGGTCTAGCCCTTTAGAATCTTAAATTAGAATCCTAAATTTATATTAAATTAACAGAGAGGGTTATTGACTGAGTCAGTCTCCATTATTAGGTACTTAAACCTAATCTGTAGGGTACAGCCATACATAACTACAGCCCACACAATCTATAAATCATGCATAGACACTACAACCTATAACACACTAAATCGGTCCAACAAATTTACACTTAACACAATCCATGCATAGCTACCTAGAAAATATATAGATACAATATTCGCAAATTCCCCCAAACGCACTCACCTCCTCCAAACACGCGCTTCTCTAATCGTGTTTCACGGAGAACGTCATTCAGGCTTGCATAATATCCCAGAGAACAGAGGCGCCGATCGAGCAGCAAACGTGTAATTCAAGCCGAAGGACGAGCGTCGCCTTTCGCGTCGAGGAAGAAACCGTTGATCGATTCGAGGCAATTATTAGACGTCACGACGACGGTGGCTACTATCGACGTAACGTGACTCGTCACTTCAGCGAAGAATTCCTTCGAAAGGCGGAAAAATAGAAAGTTAGTAGAAGTCCCTGGGGAGGTGTCGGCGACCGCTGCATTAAAATTCTTCCAGCTCGCGGGGGAAGATTAAACGTAGAACGAAAGTAACTCGACCTGGCCTGAATTAAATCGTTCCCAGGGCGTAATTAATTACCAACGAGTTTCGCGCGAGATGCCAGAGTTGTGCAGTCAGACTCGGGCGCGAGAGGGCGAATCAGAAAGCATTTAGGCGGGTTTAGGGAGCAGACGGTACCAAAACCGAGAGTCTGTGCGCGCGAGCGTACAGCTGTAAGACGGAGGATCCATTAATATTCCTCAGGCTAGTTGGGACGTAAACGAGGATCGTCCTTGGTCGAACGGTTGGAGGCAGCGTGCGCTGGCAGTGCATCATCTGCGGGAGACAAGACCATAGTATATTGCGCCACGGTCACCCGGAACTTCATCGATTCCCGTTTGATTCGGAACGTTTGTTCGGCTCTGTACTTCCGTAGCCATTGTATTAACACTTTTGCTCCGGTGGCTGCAAGTGTCTCGCTTGAAATGTGTATTGCTTGAACTTGCGGGTGATTTTTGAACCATTATACAGGGCGTTTCAGAGGTACATGTTAATACTTCAGGAACTGAATATACAAACTGAGTTGGGTATTTCGTCAAGACTGTCATCTGTGGTTGACAACAGTCTTCTAACCATAAAAATGATTGAAATGGTATGCCTTCGTTTTATTAGGACAAGTATCCCTTGACCTAGTGGGTGGGTCATGGGTCACCCATATGTTAAAGTGATATAGTTGACAGCGTAGGAAGAGTTTGAGAGCTCTGAAATTATACACTAAACCTGGCCGAAAGAAAACGACGACATTGACAAGTTTAATCGTCCAAATCTTACAAATTTATTTCCCATTAGCAATGAAGCACATTGATCCACATCACAGTCAGATCAGCATTTAAACAGCTTAGAGCAGAGCGATTACGAGTTTCGTTTCAGAATAAGCACAAGACTTCATGGGTGTAGGCACTTCTGCTCGATAGAATCACGCCTGCATCGTTTGTTCGTGTTCCGTCTTCCTTAATGGAGATAAGATTTCGTGTGCATGAGGCTGTCACAGAATCCTCTGATCTGGTTATGTTTACCCATATACAAAGCTCATTCCCAGAGATTAACTCGGTTTAGAGGTTGCTCCTCCTTAGCTGTATTTGCTCCTTTTTCATAGGTCGACTTTAAACTCGAGCTTAATAATCAAATAGGAAAACTTCGAGGCACTTAATTAATTGTTATGGACTAAAGGAAGTCTGAGGTGTCATTTTTAGGGAGTTACTTCTCTTCTGAGTTTTATCTGCAGAGATTTAATTAACTGCTCCTATATAGAGGGACACTGAACGAAGGGCAATGTTGAACAGGTCCCTCATTTCCTGTATAACGTTATCGATGATAGGCGAGACAATGCATCGACAACCGACGAGATAATTAAAGGAAAATAGAAAGAGGACCGGAGTTGCTCTCGCGGGAACAACGAACGATTTCACTGCTCTCTGGCAGCGCGGAATATTAACGAAGCAGTCAACGATACGGCCGAATAATAATTCGATATCGCTCGGAAATTGTAAAAGCAGCTGAATAATCGGGGACCTGTTATTCTACGCGTGGTCAGCTTGCGTTGTTGTTTGTATACTGAGCGCGAGCCGAATCTATAATGTAAGCAATATTTTACTATTTGCTCGTGCAGGGTTCTTCATATTTTCTTAAAAGATTTAACAATTTTTAAATTTCAAATATTTGAACATTCATATATTCAAATTTTTTAATTTAAGCTTTCAAATATTCAAATATCCAAATTTAAAAAGCAAAAGATTAAACAAAACTCAATTTATGTGAACCATAAATTTACGATCATCCAATCATCGCATCGAATAAAATATCGAGGCAAAGGCCCCTCCACAAAAACATTCAAAATCACTGTGGAATAATTGCAGCGCTACCTCGTAAGCCGCCGAGGGAACATAAATCATAAATTCGACTTTCAGCGCTGGCGAGATCGTCCAAGACAGATATGTAGATTTCCCAATGCCGAAAGTGCAGGGTGGCTTCTTTTCTACCCATTTTTCAGTGTCTGTCCAATGGAACAGACTCACGAACCGAACGGATTCCTCGGACAAAGGAACGAAATTGAAAGGGAATCCTTTAGAGGAGTGTCCGATCGGAAGTCATGTACAGGCAGGATACGTTATCGATGAGAGGTGATCAAATGAATGTCCGAGGAGAAAGTGATGCCCTCGGCCTTTACGTTTGCTACGTGTGCCTCGAGAGCCCTCGACGATCATTTTCATCGCCCGCATAATTCGGTTTACGTTCGCAAACTGCTCCTAGGGAAATTGTTCGCGCCATCGTTGCCAAAGGCGCTTACGAAACACCGAGATCCGCGAGCACCCTTTAATATAATATCTTCGCGAACTAAGTTCCCCTGAATTAAGGCCAGCGTACGTACGGTGTAACTTGGCGCGCGGTGATGATTCAAATGTATCTCGGGACGTGTTCACCAATTAAGACTAAGTATCGCGGCACCGCGCTCCGACCCTACGAGAACTTCCCTTCTTCCAGCAAAGTAGACGATAATCACGTCGCTGGGTTATTGGCGAACTTCGAGTAAGTCACTGTATCGCGCGGGCTGCGCGCTAAATTTGAATGAAATCGATAACACGAACGTGCGACAGCCTCGATGTAGGTACTGCTAAATGACGTCCTAATCTTGACAGCATTTCCTAGAGTATCGAGAAAGTAGAAATATACAGGCTTCTTAATTACCATCTCAATTAATCTCAAAACCAGAGGATTCACTGATGTCTCGATTCCACGAGTCAGAGATTCAAACAACACAGACTCACTTAGATTCTAGGTTCTCGAAAAAGAGGCAAGTTCAAAACTCAGAAATATCTGCTCGAGAAGAGAACTATTCACGCACACAACGTCGCTGTTTCTCACCTTAAAAATCTGACGAATTGAAAACATCCCCGACGGTGAAATCCTACTTTTCCCCAAAGGATCCTGTAACACGAGTTCAGCTCGGAATCGTCGCGAACAAGTTCACCGTCGCGTGGTTTTTTCCCCTCTCTTGGGTGAGCTTGTATGCAAACCGCGTAAACTCGCGAGACTCTCGAGATTTTTATGGCTTTCGGTCTCGGAGAATGCGTTCCCCGTCCTCAATGTCTCCATCCCGCCGAGTTTTCTTCATGTTTTATTCCCCTTCAGCCTTGGCGCGCACCTTGCCGCGGAGGACGCCGAGAAACGACCGCCTCGTCGCCAATCACCGAAACTTTATGCATCCTCGACGCATGGAGCAGTCGTTGTCCCCCAGAACTTTCACGATTCGCATTTGTAATAATCGCCAATTTAGTCGTTACGATACATTTGACGGTGCCCCGAGGCTGGTTCGCTCGCGGGTATCGTCGATAAATTCCGAGGAAAATTCGCGTCCCATAAAAGTCGCGCGCCGCGATGATTCACGCGACGAAGGGAAAACGCGGAGCGGCTCTGGGAAATTACGCCCTCGCTTCCCTCGCTGTTTAATGCGTTATACGATAGTTGAAAATACTAGGGTGTAAAACACGGAGACAGTTTGCTGCGAACGCGACGTTCCACTGTGGAGGAATTTTTCTATTGCGCGAGTTCGAGTCGGTTGTTTTATGAATTGTGTTTATGTATTAAGGAGTGGGAAAATGAAGAGGACGTGGAAAATTGTTTTAGCGTGATATACCATGGGTGATTTTTAGAAACTAATTTTTGAAGAACCTTGGTCATTTTTGGGAAGGGTAGATAATTAAGGGCGCGAAATTTGAATTATCGAGGGGATGCATAGTTTCACTGTATTTTATTTTTTATTATTTCAGATTTTCTTCGCTACAGTTTTTAGGTTACTTTCTGGAACTGTGTATCCTTTATTTCTGAGTTGCTTTCAAATTCATTACCTTTTTTCATATATTTTTACAAGCCATTCTAATCGCGTTCATTTCCTCAAACGTGTCTCAATTAATGAAACTGTATATTTTCTATGGAGAGATCCAATATGTCATCCTGTTCAGGTGACGAGTACGAGAAAAAGAACTAATAAAAATTGTCTCTGTTACAGGTGCTCGTTAATTTCTCAGAGGAGATGGACAACGAGATCGATGGATCAATTTACACGGAGGGTAGCAGGAACAACGTTTCCAGCGTCTATTCCAGCCACGATACTATACTCATGGAAACGTTCTGATCGGTTTCACGTGTTATTTCGAGTTATCGTTAATCGATCGTTGCCGTTTCCTAATTCATATTTAATTCAAGCCTCGCGCAGTTGGCACGTGGATTGCGCTGGCCTCTGTGATAGCTTTATTATTCCCCTTTACCTAACGCCACGTTGGACGTTGGAGGCTTGCAACTGCCTACCAATTTCACGGATAACAGTCCTCCATTTTGTACAAAGTTCTTCTCTTTTGATAATTCTCGCACAATGTTTTATAAATATTTGACGCTCCGTGGAAAGCTCATATTGAAATAAGCCCTTGCGTATTAGCAATAGTATTACCTTTTAGTTGCGCTATCTTTCTGATTGTAAGGCATTTCAGATAACAGTTAGTTCCGCGCGAGATAGAACCGGATCGCGTTGCACAGAACGAATGAATCGGGTCAGTTGTTTAAAAATTTCCACGCGGCTCGAGAACATTTATCATCGGATGTTTCCTTACACCGAGTTGACGAGTGTATCGATTGATCGTTAGCTATTTACACAAGGTTCAACTTCTTATTTTACTAATTAGATGTAGTTAAGATTTTCATGGTGCAAGATTATGGATGTACGATTTCAGAGTTCCTTTTCAACAGAACAGTAATTTTAACAAATTTCTGTGACGAATTTCGGTGGTCTTAGTGATCGATTCGTTGATCAATTTTCAGTATCAGAAAGTTTGTATCGAATGTTAGGAAGCTGATCGAATAAATAAAAGTTTGTACGTTAATTGTTACAGTAAGATGTAATCGATGTTATTACAGGTGCATCGATGCCGTAATACTTGCATCTTTCGAGTGTTTTATCGATTCTACCAGCGAAGTCCAAGACCATTTTACATTCGACATATGAAGCGAAAGAACATTCTCCTCTTGCGATATGCCTCGATTACGGAGCCTTATCGCCCCGTATCAGTTACGTGATTCATCCAGCCGTTGATATCGACGTTCGCGCTGGAACGTGGCCACAGAACCGCGTGGAATTCGAGCACACGTGACTCGTCAGTTCACCGTGGAAAAATGTGCTCTAACACGATAATCAATTATTGTTCACCACCAGAGATGACCGTAACGCGTGTCGACTCATTTTTTTTCCCTGGTAAATTATACTGGTGGTCAGTGAATTTTCTCCTGTCATCAGTCAATGCTCGTTCACGTGTTACAAATGTGGGTGAAAAATGTTGCAGACCAACTACACATTAACAATATATTTCCCTAATGTTTCCATAAATAACACTGATTACAGTTAAATAGAAGGCTAGTCGGTCTAACAAGATATAAATTATCTAGCAATAAGTATAACTAGAGAACTAGATTGAGTACTTTGCTAAAACGAGATCGAAGTATGGAAAATGATAAATGAGAAGTGCTGCTCTTAAGAATGCTACCCTAGGTTTCAAGAGAGAAAAGGAAGACTAGAAACTTTAGATTATTAGATGAATAATCCTGGTTCTGTACGAATGTCTTTGGAAGAGGAAGGGTGGTGATGGTAAGCTATTTTGGACGAAGCTGTTACGAAAGGGGAAGCCTAATAACTACTAAAATATCAGCAGCAAGTTGGTTATTCAACACATGTTGGATACTAAGAATTCGACAAAAATTCGTGTATGTAAACGTGAAAAATAACCATCCCCAAATGGCACCTCATCCACCAGATTCACTGATACACCAGCTCGAGCTGAGCAGCTCGAATCGACGAAATTTCCGTAGAAGCCAGTGAAATAATCGAGTCGTCATAAGGAGGAAGGAAGACGCCTCAGTTGTTCTCGTGGATGGGATTTCCAGGGGAGATATTACGGTCGCAGACTCTACTTCCTCCCTTTTTCCTTCTACTTGGGACGGAAGGTACAATCTCTAGATTAAGAGGCAGGAAGGTGTCCTCCTTTGTTCGTGTTCACGTTACAACACAGAGCCAGCAATTAGTCGTCGATACTTGCAGGAATGGGAAAAACGGAGTTATCGAAGCCTAATTAAGGCGGGAGGCGAGATAGTTCGACGTTCATTGAATTCTCCTTATCGATAGAAATGAATTGTCGACATCTATTCTTAAGATCTAGATGGTGTTTGCTGGCACACCTGGAACGTAATCAATTCTGAAATGGTAGCATACGTTAACCCTCGAGTGTGATAGTAGACTCTGACAGAATTAGTGTAGTGGATTCACTGTGACCGTAATTTTCACTCTTGATTTCGTTTCACAGTACCTCTAGTTTCTCATATTTAAATCTAGTTTCCATTTCACTGCTGCAACTAAAAAGTACGCCATCACTGAAGGGTTAAAATTGAAAACTGATAGAGAAGATATACGATAGTCTTCAAAAATTATTAATATTTTCAATACCTGTAAAAGAGCCTATGAATTACATACAGGTCACCCTCAACAAAAGGGCTAAATCGCAAAATTCCTTCATTCTTAAGACCCTTTCATCGTTCACTTTCTCATTTAGCGAATCACGACGGATGAAACTCAGATTTTCTGAGCTGCATCTCGTTAAAAGTCAAACGAGACGAATAAGAATAATCTAAGTCCCCGAAATTCTGTTCGATTCAGGCTCTGTTACACCAACCGCACAGCTACCCCTTAGGCAAACGTCGGATAAACGAAAGAGTGTTGTGGGCGAACGGAAAAAACGAGGAGGACTCGAAAACGATATCCATTACTGGCTCGTAGAGAAATCGTTCCTTCCGCGAGCCTCTCCTCGTTAAATACGAAGCAGTAATTTCGTCGAGCGACAGCCAGTCGTGTCTCCGTCGGCCTCATTATTCTCCCCGCGACCACCCTCCTTTTTATTTATAACGTCGATTATTCGCGGATTTGTACGTACAGCTGCACGATATCATTGCGGTCGGTTCCTCACGGCCGATAAAGCTCGAATTAATGTTCTACAGGTTTTTCAGTGCCGTGGACGATGTCGAGGTATTTGCATTAAAATCGATTCGCCCCAACCCCCTTTTCTCTTTTCCAGCTGGGTTTATAGTTAGGAGAAAAACGCTCGGCTTCGAGAAGAGGTCAGAGACAAGAGAAAAGGGATTAGTAGAAGGGAAAAGGAGGAGGATGAGGACAACTTTCTACACCCTTTTCTTCTCGTATTAAGTCCCCTTTTCTGGGTAATTCTCTTTTCGAGTTACGAGGGAGTACATGCCAATACCCATTTAAGGGAATATATTCTCAGTAGTATATGAAGTAATAATTAAACCTGCTATGTAGGCTTTAAACCTAGAGCTACAACGAAATGTAAGTAGCATTTTAATTCTGAAACAATACCTTCCTCCGAATAAATTTTCTTCCACTCTAATTTTCCTCTGCCTCACGATTCACAGACAAACTACAGTGCTTCGCTTCTGGGCCATTCATTATTAATCAAACACCTATTAAGTCCGACATTTCCAGCTACGTGATACGATCAGCTACTTAACGGCAGGAATTAGCGAGTATGCTAAGGGGCACTCTCACCCCCTGAATCGCCTACGTGATAGGACTTCGAGGATCCAACCGAAAAGAACTTCGAAGGGAAAGAAAAGAAGACAGGGATAAAGCCTCGTCGATTTCTCTCGATACAAGCTAGACACGTTACTGGCCATGTCTGGTGCCAACCTGCGCGAAGAATGGAAAATTAAGCAGATTGATTTTGTATTAATCTTTCAGGAAGAACGCTAAGCGGAATTTTACGCGACTGTTCTGGGATTTGCATCAGAATGAACTCTATTCATCGATGGCCGCGAGCACGGCAGGGTTTTTAATTTCCGCGATCGATCGAGTTGAACCAGAGGAGATCGAAGACTGGAAAGGCGATTCGTGTCGCGTTCTATTGACCAAACGAGGCGTTATCAAAGTCGAGAAGCAATAAAACCTCGATCGATCATGTTTCCCTCGATCTCTTTGTCCTTCGAATCGATAGAGCGACACGGAAGCGCGATCGTTTCGAACGGAACCGAAAATAATATTCCATGGAGAGTGTAACTATCACGCTGCATTTCGACGGTTGATAATTAAAATGAAATTGCACACGTCGCGCTTCGTGGTACAATCATCATGTTAAATAACGCGTTGGGCAACGTATTATTAGCGGGCGTTATTAATAATTCAATAAACTGATAATTCAGGAAATTATTATTCTCTACCTGATATAAAATGCTTCGAAACGGTTACAGTCGAGCTTTTGCGTTTTGATCAGAACGGTAATGAATTGTTTAATTTTACTGGGTATCGATCCAAGTTCCACAGCTACCTACATGAAATGTTGAACTTTCTGCGTTTTCGATGTCCAATTATTACCGTAGAGATTATCAAAAGTACAGCGACGCGAGTAATAATTATTATTCCAGACTTATGTCCTTATTTATGTATTTTATAAATTAACTTCTCTTAATTTATTTATGATAAGTACACTTAATTTTATTAGGAGTGACTGGTTTTAATTATAGATTTTAGCAGAGAACTGATAATAATGGCAATTTGGCTCTTTTATAATTGACTTACTCTTAGCTTGATTTTCGCTTTTCCAAATCTTTTCTTCTGTTAAGAGTACGGTGACACATTCTAGCACACATGGTCACTTAAATAAGTGACCGCCCTGTCTCATTTTCCATTTTGGGAAAGACACACCCTGATTCGAGTCTGATAAAAAAACTTTGAGTCACATGCATTCCATAAAGTCATATATCTTCTGGATTGAATTTAGTTACTTAATTTAGAAAAAATAAATTGCCATTATTGGAAAGCAAAAGGCCTAAAATTTTCTGGAATTATGCCTTTGCACGCTTCGGAAGTTTATTTAATAACTAATGATTAGACTCCCTTTGTCATTCCTTCAGTTTACTGTCTCTTTATCCCCGTCCTAAGTAGTTTAAACGATAATTGCCGTTTACATTATGCTATTCAAGCCACGACTAACAAGTGATTAAAGTTATTTTACCGAGCATGGTTGGATTCATAGCCAGCAATTACAGTTTCATTGAGTCCCCGAGTATTTCCGTGTCTGCGTCAGAAAGGAGCCGCTCACTCCGATAAAATTGGATCCCTTAATCTTTCAACTTCGTCGAGGCCCCTTAATGGCTCTTTAGTTTCAAACTAGCGCGCCAGTGGAATAGACGAATTATCCGTCGTTCTTAACGACCACAGACAGAATGATGGATCGATGATCGGTGTCGCTTGACTACGTGTCGTAACGATATCAATTTGCCATCAATTTACATGTAATCGATGCAAGGGATACCGGCTAAGGCGCCGCGGAGACGGGACGCATCTCTTCGGTAAACGGAACTTCGAAACTTGGCGAACGACGTGGCGCAACGCCTACAAAATGAATCGTTCTTTAACAAAATTTTGGTACACGCTTCGTTTCCATGGCAGAAGTCCCCAAGTTTCCTGGGTTTCTTCGTGGTAGAGCTCAAACTGACGCTGGGATTCTCTGAACTTAAAGAAGAAATTTTTCATCAATTGAAAAGACCAACTTTCTCTTTAAGAGTGGGATCTAGATAGCTAGGAATTCTAAATATTGAATTATAGAATAGACTGAGAGTTCAGGATTATTATAGAAGCCCATGAAATGGAATTCTAAGCATAGCTAATTAGTCGTAAATAAATCTTTAAATTTTATCTCCTTTTCAGTAGATATAGTGTTACAATGTAAAATAAGTTACTGTAGATTACAGAAAATCCCTCACCTTTTAGTTCTATTATTTTTCACGCTCTCTAAATTATGTTTGAACACCCTCGCCGATTTCACAATCACTTCAAACTTTTCTGGATTCCCCTTCTCAAAAATGTCTGCTCTTCTTCGATACCTTTCCACCAAATGTTCTAAAATCTTCGTAAAAGAGCTGTCGTTGTCCGAAACGACGTATCACACGAACGTTCTCCACCAACAGGAAGCTCAAATTCGGGTAACCGAGCGAATCGGAAAATCCGCTACGTACCACAGCTTCCGCTAAACTTGGAAACAACTGCTGTCATTTGCAGATGCGCGCACCGAGGGCGTCCATGGAATATGCATCCTTACTTTGGGGGAAGTGCGAGGAAGTATGCTGCGTAGGCAGTCTGCGTATTTTCGAGAACTTCACGGGTACCATTAGATCCTGGAGAAGGAGAACCTCGAGTCGTTATACGTAGAAACGTGTATTTCTTGAGAATCGACTCGTTTATCGGGAAAGATTGGTTTCGTTTAACCCTCAGCGGCTTTGGAGCGGATCGATCGATCAATTAGAGCGTTTGACGAAACAAATGTTCTTTGAAACGCGAGAGAATCTCGCGAGAGAACTATCCATTACGAGGATAGGAACAATTTAGACCAATAAGTCTCTGACAGCGTACTTGCTTGATTATTTGGTGCGAGGGAAATAAGTGAGTACGAGGATCCTTGGAAATTAGTGGTGAAGGACGTGTTATCGACTTGTGTAGGAATGATAGTATACAGAGAATTGAAATTATAGAGCTTCAATTATGAGAGCTTACAATATCCTCGTTAGTTTCAGCCTTTTGGTATTCTTGTTCAGTGACTTTGTTTGTCTTTTCCATTATTAGGTCTCAAGTCACTATTCGACTGTATTTTGCTTTCGCAAACAATTAGGAAACTAGTGTATTCATTTGATTACACGCTGGAGAGATCAGAATAATATCGAACCAAAATACTCATCAGCATAGGAGCGTAATAGTCACTCCAGGAAGCTCAGAAGAGTATGCAAATCAGTCCGAACTTCAGAGTCGAGTGACGCAGTGTTTGAACAACATATTCGCCCAAGCGACACGAGGAAACTCTTAAATTCGATTGGAAACATTTGCCTCCAGTATTTAGTTACCACGGCTGGGTACACTATGCAGCCATTAGTCAACATCCAGGTGTAACTGATGCGTTCGTAGGAAGGTCGTGACGCGACACGAGGTCGTTCCGCTGAACGTTGATCCCCTATCGTCCCTCGAGCACCTCCTCGAAGATATCCCTCTTCGGGGGTAACTTGGACCGAGGACTCGAGGGAGTTAATCTCCAAAGGGTCGTTCCTTCAGTCGGCGGCTAGCGTGAGTGTTCGAGATACCGCGGCGAGTCGATTCAGCGATCTCTTGGAAACCGATTCCTCGGTGGCGTGGAACTGTCGATGCGGAGGATGCGTCGTCCATGTCGATGGTTCGACTGTGATCCGTGTAAACGGCTGTCGAGGACTTTTCGACGCGTGGAATCAATTCGGTTGTCGGTGTAATTTCCGTGAAAAAATTGCTGACAAGCGCCGCAGTGGATCGCGTTGCACGCTCCAGTCCCGTGGTTTATCGATCTCTCTGTCGATGTTTAACGGTTAACCGCTCGTTCATCGCTCGAAAATCGGAGGGACTTCCTTTCCTTCGTTTTCCCGATGCTCGGTGTTATCTGATAACACGGCAGACTTGATGGTGCTAGTACGAACCGATTATCGCGACGCTGCGAACACGGTCTTCCGTTGTGTAGGTATTGGTTTGCTACTTCAAATACTGAAACGTTCGAATTTACACGTTTCTAAATCTTCAAAGTTTTATAATTCAAATATTCAAATATTCAAATATTCAAATATTCAAATATTCAAATATTCAAACATTCAAATATTCAAATATTCTGAAAACAGCTCACCAATTCAAATACCCTCATTTTCCAAATATTCAAATGATTAAATTCTCACACCATTCAAATCATCTAATTTGCAAGATCTCTTAAAAATAACTCCATCCATAAACTGCTCCACTCGATTCTCTGACCTTCAAAGTCCATCGAAGAAACGATTAAGTAAATGGATGAGCCCCCAACTAAGGGCAATTACATTACCTTCACCCCCTATCCAGAGGAAATGGACGTCATTTGAGCGGCAGATAAAGGTCGACGAAATTGTGTATGGTCAGTGGACAAGTCTAAATGAAAATTATGGCGACGGAATCACTAGCCTGCTCGAATAATTCATAGGGAACGAAACGAGAATAAACGTGACGTCTTGCGCAATAGGCGAGGAGGCAGAGGGTGCGGGGGCGTGCAACGACATCCCCATTACTATCGGAAATTGAAACGGGTCGAATTTATTCGGTCACCTTCGCCTCCCCTGTCGTAGATTCTCGTTTAACTTTTCGACTTTCCTTTCGTGGAACGAAAATATTGTCCCTGATCTTGGAACACGCCATCGACCTGTGCCAAGGAAAATTGTTAGGATACGCGACTGAGCTTATACGAGGCCATGATCGTCGCTTTTCGAAGAACCTGTTTGGAATATCACGTAGATAGATAGAGATCGAATACCAACATCTAAGTACCTAAGATCTAAGGAACGTTTCTTGTTTCACTTGACGCAGAAGGTAAGAAAAGAGGTAACGAGAGATACTGATTTCTGGCAGTTCGGGGAAAATAGTTTCCCGACGCTGGAAACTTTCCTTGCGCCATCGAACTTGATTCACCCACCGAACCCATCGACCAATCTTCCGAACTTCTGCTCTGGTCCAGTTTCTTCTACTCGAGAGATCGTTAAAGCTCTGCAACTTCCACAATTCTATTCAATATAAATATTTGAATTCAGCTTTCCGCAATTATTGCAACTCGTGCTCGGACCCAGTCAGTTCGCTGGAAATATTTCAATTTAGGTCATGTCAGTGTCACTCCGATTCTACCATGGTTCCCTGGAAATATTCCACTTTGGTTCAGTTGCAAACCAATTCAATCAGTTACAATTCAACTTCTTGCTCCAGGGTGGATTGAATTCGATTTTACGACCATCTCAATGATGAGTATTTTACTCTAAATAATTGTCCTGTATGTATTTTATGATTGCGATAGAGTTCCAATTGATTTCAATGTAGTACTTTTTATAATGGCCCTTTTAAATTTATTTTTGCATTGGAGGAGGCTCTATTTCTTCTTGGACCCAAACTTAGGTATAACACCCACACAATATTTTATAATAATATCAAATTATACAGAATATCTGTATCAACGAACTTATAACGAGAGAATACTATGTTTTTATAAATCTTACAATAATCGTGCCCCAATGAAAAATCATTCACCAAAGATTCTATCACAAGTGGTCGATTCTATCATAAATCGTGCTTCGCTTTAGACAGGGGTTAGCAATGTCCCAAACAAATAGGATAGCATTTGCCTCAGATGAGCCGCCGATTTTCAATTACCAAAATCTTGGCGCCTCCCCAGTGAAGGATTCGATCTTTCCCCGTCGCGAGTCGACGTCGTGGAAGTTCCAGGATCTCGCGGGATCTTCCCTTCGGCGCTCGTGTAATTTGCATACGATTAATCTTGATCAGCGCACCACCCTCCACGCGCTCGTCTTCGTCGTCGAAGCGACGGGAACCAGGTTAAACGGCGAACACCTCCCGGGCCTCATGATGGATCGTTACGTTTGCTTATTCAGGTTACCGCAGGACGAATTCGCCTACTAGAATCGATTTAATTAGAGACACTTTTCGGACCCTGAGAGACATCGAATACAAATTTCGAGATAGACGATTTGCTTCAAGATGGAATCTGGTTTTTATAGATCACTGTTAGTCTTTGAGTAGTGTCTCACTCAGTTTTTATCCAGTCTTTTTATTGGTAATCCAAAATAATTACAGTGTAACTGAGTTATTTAGTTGGGAACTGGCGCAAAACACTTCCCTTAGCTTCGTGCCAAATTAACTCGTGTTATCGATTGGTAAGAGCTAGTCAAAAATTGATAATAAATTGTGGAATGCGTACCCTGTTATTATTTTCAAAATTTATTAGCATTAAAAAAATTTTGGACTCACGCCATTTGATAATTAAGAGGCTCAACTGGACTACCAGTTCAGCAGGAGGTTAAACTCTGCTCTATATTTAAACGACGATAGATTCGCGTCAAGGATTAGATAGGGAACACCAGAGCCGAAGTAGAATAGTGTGTCAAGGATTAATCAAAGCTTAGAATATTTTCTTAGGAGTATATTCTGGTACTTTTTAAATAGAAATTATAGAATTCTAATTTCCTGCAGACTCAATCATCGGATGGTAAGGTACACAGTAATTGCATCAGAAACGGCGACGTCTTTTTGGCAACGTAACCCCAGTTCTCCAAGATTTCATATGCAACGATGCAAATTTGATTGGCATACATTACGAACTCAGCTCGCCTGTCATATTTTTACAGCTATCTTGAACACTTAGTTCCTAGTCACTCAACAGCGGCGTGACTTTGGACCTCTATCATCTCATATGCAAATTATTCAGATCTTGGTCATTGAATTAGAACCATGTATAAAAATTATATTTTTTAGTTAGAACATTACCTATACGATGAATGGCGAATCTTTGGTTACTTAAATTACTACTAAATATGCGACCAATCAGAATATTTAAAACAGGAAAAAGGCTTATATAGCTATTCTTCTAAAAGCTCGTCAATTCTAGGAAGAATACTTCGCTAATTTTAATATCTTGGACGATTCTATTTTGACAGCTACGAGCCATAAACTCCATCAGAAGCCAAATGGTACCGTATTAAATATAACACTGCTATGAGCGCATATCTATCGACAATTTTGTCTGTCTAAAGGCCCACTACAGACTGAACAATCCTTTTCCTATCCAAAGCATAAAAAGAAAAACAACACTACAACACTATCGCTCTCAAACTGTCGCTAGGTTTCCGCTTAGCCTAAGAGACAAAGTAACAAATATGAGTCAGTAGACACCTAGACAGACTGTTGTCGCGCAACCTGAACGCGCGACTCTGGCAAGGATGCCCGACGAAATTAGCCGCGGTTTTATCGTCGGCAACAGGCGGATCAAACTGGTTCGCGGAGAATCCCGTCGATGTAGAATCGCGACTTTCGAAAGGAACCCCTTGGCTGCCAAGTCAGCCAAGCATCGAGTGTCTCCAAACGGAACCAGCGATATTCGAATAAAATTGATCGTCAATTATATTAGTGGTGGCCCCTTAAGTAGAATGAGATTGAATCAGACGTCGACGATCTATTCCTGCGCCGCGTGATGGATCGTCTTGCTTACGCGTCGGGGTTACCCCGAGACACATTCGCCGAGTGGATCTAATTAGACAGTCCTCCCTTCGTCACAGGGGCGGGCTAAGGGGACTGATTGAATTGCTCTCCGCGGATTTCTGCGGAAACCAATGGTACTGTGCAATATTCGAGCGGACGCGACGCTGCTCTGATGAAGACGTGTTCCAATCAGTCGGAACGGTTCACGCAGCTCTCGCTCTGATCGGCAATTTCTTGCAATGTGTGTCGATTAGAGAGCTGCTTCTCTGGATTATGAGACGGTGAATAGTTGGGATAGGGATCCATTTTCTGCCTTGGTATTCGTGGGGAATGATGAAATTCTCTGGTCTTGGATATTTGATTCGTGGAGATATAGTGATGGGATTACTCTTTGTGTGCAGAGGGAGATCAGGTTATTTGGAAGCCCTCTAATGAGGATTGGCAGCACTTACAATGCTAACAGCAATTACAACAAATGCTGTCAATATTCAGAGGACTTCCAGATAAACTGATCACTCTGTACAGTAGGAGTTGGATCAAGTAGCTTTCATGTAGCAGGATGTGTACCTCTTTGGTGATGATTATCAATTATTTTTTATCGTTCACATGGGAAATAAAAATTGTGTGACTCTCAGAAAATTGATGATGAATAGAAGAGTAGGAAATTCCATAGTTTCTATGTACATATTGTAATACCTACTTGAAAGACCATACGATCGAAAAAATGTCTGTATCAGCAATCTAATCGCTGAAGCTGATTAAACGAAATCCATGATTGACTTTACGTGTTTCTGACCACGCACAAATTGACAGTGGATCTATGGCCATATTCCCTTCGACGGTGCAAGAGTAGAGGGACTGATATAACTCTCCAACTTTTCACAGAACATTGTTATACGCCAAAATTTCCTCATTCGACGTTCATATCCATCCACCGCGGGGATTGGAATTCGGCGATAGAACACTGGTAATAGGTCAAAATTCTGCACCATCCACGCGAAAAGTTACGAGCTCAACGATCTATTCAGTCCACGATGTTTCATTTGAAACAGCGAACTCCAGCATTTAACTTGATTTTCCGTAAATTGCCTTCAGAATGGAATTAAACTTACTAAATCATCGCGGAACGTTTCCTCCGCCCTCTGATAAAATCGACCGTGCGTTTCGAATTCCCTCTCCCCGACACGCGAAATAATTCGTCGGTATTTTTAGTAGCCGCGTAGATATCGTTATCACGCTTACTCTTGAAATACCCCATTGAAACGTGCGGCTGTACGCATTCTTGGCTAGATCTAGACAATAGAATTCGGGGAACCACTCGATGATAGAGGAACCGACGGCTAAGGCCAGCTTATCATCCTTACGATAAACTTGAACGAAACGCGGGCAAAGTGGGTTAACTGATCGGGCCGCTGAATGGAAAAGGTAAAAGTGTCACGCGCTGACGAGAGCGTTACACGCGCGATGGGTATTCAATATTCCCTCTTGCGAGATATCGAGCAGTTCGGTGGAATTTCGATGGATATTCGGTAGTGGATATCAGTCTCGGAAAAAGTTTCACGATTGAAAAACTAACTGCAATATTTTCGAGAACTTTTATACATTCCTATATGAAATTTTGAAGAAGTAATTTGAAATTTTCGCCGCAGCCTTTTTTCAGTGACTTTTATATCACCACCAGTGACGCTTTATTCGAGATCCTTCTATCGAGAATAATCTGGATCAAGTGAGTCGCGAGTTCAAGCTGTCGCGAGGTCCCTCGCGAAACGTTTCATGGCATATTCGTCGTGTGTTTTCGTGTAAGCTACCCTTGAGTTACGGTGGAATCTTTCAGTCGAGATAACACTGATGGTTTTAATTATATCTTCCCTCCTTGTCCACGTACACACGTTCAGTTTTCGTTTCTGTTATCTGGAATTATTCCACGCGTTAAGGAACTTTTTAGGACACAGTATTCGCGTCTATCATAGTGCACGCCCCTTTTACATTTAACTGTACTGACGATCCAACGCGAGTTAATCAATCGAACGATCCGCGACGTTTCAGCGGAAGGACCAGTTTCTAAAGGTTGTGCAATTGGAGCAACGAATCGTGGATTGGCGCAGTTGAGGTTCCCTTCGTTTCAACGACGATCGCTGGCACAATTGTCGAAACTGTCCAGGACAGACGTCTCGCGGAAGGATGACTCGCAACCGCGATCGGGAAACAAATTGGTGATCCGTTACATAAGCTGCGAGGGAAGTTTACGTAAGTAACGTTCGCAGTGATTATGGACGAGGCGGGATCCTCGGTTGCAATATTTCCTGGCAAAGTGGATGCAAATGGCAAAATAAAGGAGTTTTGCGAAAAGAATCAATTTTGTTATCTTAAAAGATATGTGAAAAATTATTTGATACTTTTTAAAAATTAGCAGGTTCAATTTGATGCATATATAATTTGTTTAGACCTCTCGGTTCTCTTAATTTTTTATCTCCTCATCGAAATTTTGAAATTTTTCCTCGACATGTAACATATTTGCTCTGTCAAAACGTGATCATTTATCGACTCCTCAATGATTTACTGTAATTGATTCTAATCAGGGAGTAAACCATTTTTTCGGGAATGGAGATGCAATGTGGTGAAGTTAGTACTGTTATTTAATTGAACGCGAATGGAAATCATAAACAACCGAATTCGATCTAACAGTTATCACGTTAGGTAGTTTCAATGGTTTTCTGGTTTCCTGGAATTACTGAACGAATACGCCTTCGAGAATCGATTACTCTGGAACTATTTTGCAATACGTCGTGCTTCATTGTTCGTCGTTCCAGCAGAACACAGCATTCAATCGGCTCGTTCATTAATTTTCCTGCCCCACTCCTCGAATAGTCTTTTGTCAGCTATGAATACAAACTCTTCTCTGGTGGCCTTCATTATTTATTGGATGATAACTTAAAATCGAATTATATAATCGCATGAAAATTATTGATTCTTCTCATGAGTGATTTCGCGACAAAGTGGTACAGCCGTCGTGATTTTCTTGGGTGCATTGGCCACTGGTTTCCGCAAAGATAATTGTGATAAAAATTATAATTACTTATCGGTCGACAGTTTGAAGAGAGATGTACCATGCAACGATAACAAAATTGTCTACTTATTAATTTTCAGTAAGTAGTTAACTGGGTCATATTTTGATCAGAAATACTGGCACTGTTTTTTGAGATTGTATATTCAAGAATGATCGAAGATAAGTTATCTCGTTTGGCTGGTGCGAGGGTTACGTATTCATGATTTAACATTGTATTTTTTCCTTATGTATGCTCGTTACTGGAAAATATTTATGACGAGGAATTACTCATTTTATCAAAAGCAAACTATTGTAAAACTTAATTCGCTTTCCTTGAGGTCATTATTTTGATTCCAGTGTTTTTTATTTCAACATAATTGAAAGAATGAATACACTTGTTTAAAGTTACGTAAATTCATTTAACGACCAACTGGAGCCGAATTTTTAATGGATAGTGTATGAGCAATTATTAGTATGATTCAGACTCATTCACGTGTTCTCTGAGTCAACCTTTTTTCTATATACAATATTCTCGTCACCTTATCAGTTAATTATGTAATTGGTCGAGAAATGTCGTCACTTTCGCCAAACTGTTAGTCCACCGATCGCAGCGTTGCTCACGAAATACGATGACCCCTCCATGCACGATTTTCCCTACTTTTCCATCACGTAAGCGGCAGCTTCCCGATGGAAAATCTTGATGCCATTCGGTCGAGGACACTCGTGCCGTGGATCTCCTTTCTCTTTTAAAGTTACTTCAGAGCATATAGGTATGCACTGACACTTTAGTCTGCATTTATTGAAATATATTTATTAAAATTCTTCACACTGATGATTTTAATAGCAAGACCTAATCAGAGATTTGAGAGGTGTCTGTATGACACATGTTCTTATTGTTGAGACTTTAGATACGAGCCGTATTCTTTTAGAAGGAACATTCTAACGTTTCGCAAGCATTGCAACTAGCTTGTAATGACACACTGATGAAGTTAACTGCAGTGCTTGCGAAACGTTAGTATATTTTGACCGAAAGGATGCAACTTATATCTGAAACTTATATCTGTTAAACAGTGAAGTGAGATCAGCGTTGAGAAGAGTAAGGTCGTTTATCGTTAATTCGTGAGTTAACTATAAACAAAATATGAGACGTCAATTCGCTTTCAATTCACTTTAAATACTCTACAGATAGCAGATACATACTTCTTTTTGTGAAACGACTCGACTGAAAGGTTAATCAGTATTTCTCTCTTTTTAATAACCTCAGCTACAGACTCTCACTACATAGATTACTTTTTACATTCAATAACTGTGATTTTCCTTTGACATTTGTACATCACCACATGGAACATAGGTATAGTCTTTTGATACATCTACTAGTAACCAAATCAAAGAAAATGAGAATTGGCCTTTTCCTCAAGAGATTTCCTCGCCAACAATCCCCCAAACGCAAAAACACTGTCACCCACGCCCAGCTGACGCATCATCCGAACGATTGAAAAGATCAATGATCGGGATCCCGGGTTCACAAAGGGACTCGTTATCTCTCGTCTCTCGTACTCCCATGCCAGTACAGTTGCACCCATCAGGGGCGGCCTCGGCACAACGAGTGGAGCAGACTATAGAACACGCACACAGGGCCACGGCACGCAACATGGCAACCGTGGCAGGACGTAGACGTCGGTTATACGTAGACGTTCCAGTGGCAGGGGGTCAGTGTAAAACGGCCTTCTGCCCGCAACGTGTCGAAGCGGCTCAGCCGACTCGATTTTCCGCGGTGTCATTCCTGTCATTCACAAACGCTGCTCGCGGCCGCCTGGACACGGTCCGAGGATCGAAGGAGAGAGAGAGGATCATTCCCCAAGTACAGTGTTAAACAGGAGGACCGAGGCATCGCTGATAAAACACGGCCTGGTGAACGTCCAGCAGTCGTGCAAGGTAAATCGACGATGATCGCGTGGGAGATCCGCGACACGAGTGTCCCAAGCTTGAAAATTTCCTTTGTTCCTTCGGCTCTGTCGGCGGTGGTCCGCGACTGGCCGCTTAACGAGGGCCCATTCGATTTGCTCTGGGAATAAAATTCGCGGAGGACGTGGCCGCCGAAAGCAGCTTACTCTTATCGATCCGCCGCGTTGTTTGCTTAGGTATATCACGTACGGAATGTTTGCCGACCAGGAGCCATCGCTGACAGAATTAGGCGATCTCTGGTAGCTTCCAGAGAACGCGCAGCGTCTGGGATGAGCGTTCACCTCGGCGATACGCACGCCAGACGCATTGCAGTGAACTTGGGTCGATGAATATGAGCTGAATTGGTAGCATAAACAGCCAGGGTGAATCTGTTGGGCTCTGTTTTGGAGCTCCTCGGATTGGCTCTTAGACAGAGTCTCTATTCTTGGAGCTGCACTCGTATTTCGCTGACATTCCGCGGTCGGTTGACTCGAACGGATAAGCATCTGTTGTCAGAGAGGTAAATTCAACGTGGCGGTTCGATGCAAGAAGAGGTGCAGGGTTGTGTAACAGTGACTTCATTGCCAGGGAAGTTCAGAACTCATTCTGAATGACGATTGAACGGTTTGGAATGTCTTCCTGTGGTCTTCAAACTGTCTTCCTCTATTAGTTCCTCTTGATGGGAAACGAATTGGAGTAGAGACACTTCGTATAGCCTTGGGCGAGGTCCCAGATCTTATCTTTTTATGTTTCTTTCAACCTGTCTGATGGTTGAAATACTTTGTTACTGCACATGAACGATTTTATAGTCTATTGTATTCTTTCCATTAAGTATACGCTTGTGCGATAAGGTTGTCGTATGAGCCATTAAACACGATTTTCGATAAGTACTTGTGGGATGTTTCAAGTAGATATAAGTTGGATGTTCAGACTTCACTAAAGACTAAATGGTTAATGGATACTCAAAATATATTGATAACCAGTGGCTTAGAATCACTTTCCAAAGGGACAGACTGAACTCTTCCAAAATGGAGCATTTTGACTCACAGAAGCACTGTGCAAATGGAAATGAAAATGTATACAATTAGAAGGCTTGTATTTTCCAACTTAACATATACACTGATATTTAAAGCTTATTAAAAGAGCATTTAGAAAAAATCCTGAAACAGAACTGTGGTCAAGGATTCCTAGTGCATGGATTCCTGCATCTGATACCGAAACATGGAAGAAAATATTGACCCTCTCCACTACATTCTCAAAGCCAACGAAATGGCAGAAGATCCGAAAATTCCTCATTAAAGCACATAAGCTATACTTCCAAAACTGACAAGTAAATCCAAACTCCCAGAGGTGATAATACGTACACACAGTGACTTCGTCAACACAAAACGTAAACGTGTCTAGCAGTTGGATCGCGTTCGCGATCCCTGGGCACTGCGCGTCGCGTGTTTACGTCGCCACTCGTGTTGCTTCCATGGAATTTAAATTTTTGGCCATGCTACATATGGAAACCAGTCGAGGCGGCAGAGGGGACAGAAATACGTTCAGGTAAAAGGCTCTGTATTGGTCGAGCGTGATCGTCGGCAGCTTGTCAGTATGTGGGTGCGTCCCGTTGTGTTGGGTCTTACCTGGTGGGTCAGGTAACACTGAGTGTCACGGGGCGATTTTCAAACGTGCTTCTGCTCGAAAAATGCCCCGATGCACGCGATCGTGCGACGGAATATTGATTTCCCTCCGTTCGTGCGATGGAAATTCGTTGGTTCCACGATATTTCATGTTCGAGCCGCCCCAGTTTAAATTTCCCGCGCTGCTGGCCGCTGGACAGGCACTTTCGGTATCGGGCCTTTGCTGGTCGTTGTGTCAACAGCTGTTAATCGTCGATACGAAAAGTATGTACATAGTTGGCACATTAGCTGTGTCGAAAGTGCAACGAGGATTGTATGTTCGACGGTTTCTTATCGGTAATCTATTTAGAATTAATAATAGGTTAACGACAATGGCTAATACGCTGCTTCATAACTAGTGGACACAGTTTCGCGTGGAATTTAGTATAATATAATAAAAGCTGGTACACAAATTTGGGATTGAGCTTATTAAGATTCCTCGTTTTCATCTTTAACGAATTCAGAGTCCGATGGTCCATATATGGGTCAGGAAAATTTGTAGGATTATTTCTGAAGATATTTTTATCAAATACTCAGTATGCAGATTTTGTTGACGATGGTATATTCTTTTCCTTATTTTTCAGTGGAAATTTTCAATAATTTTGTACAACTTGTTTGTGTCGATTTCTTGATAAGTTTTTTGAAGAGTGAAACAGTAAAATTGTTTACAAAGACAAGTGTATTAGTATTCAATTACACGCGCCCATGAAAATATCGATTTCAAACTTTCTTTCGGCTGCGCTACTTTCGGCGAGTTTTCGGCGCAGCGATTTTACGAATACTCAAATCGGTTTCTCTGGCGAAAGTATAACTGACACGGAGCACAATGGGTGATGTTTTTAAAATATCAGAGCGTTGGCTAATCGGAACGGGGCCATCGGAGAACGCTGCATTCCATTTGTTTCTGGGATTGGGAATGTGCAAACATTCGTGATCCTTTAGCTGTTGCTGCGTGTTTATGGTGTGCTCGGTATAGAATTGAATTCGCACGATTCGTCTTTCGCTATACAAATATATGACATACTGGGTGTAGTAAAAATACAATATTGTAGAAAATATTAAAAAATCATCTGTATGATTACTTTACGCAGTGGTAACTTGAATTTGTCTTCTCAAAAGAATCGACAGAGTATTATCGTAAATTGAAGACACTGTTTGTTAAATTCTGTTGAATAATCGACTTCACAGCCACAGATTTGAATCACCCTGTACAACTAATCGCGTTCCCGGAACTGACAAGTCGCGTTCACTCGATATTATGTGGAATATCGCGCTTGCAAAGTTATTTGCTTCGGGCCGTATTCGCCACGCAATGAATCACGTCCTTCACGCGAAAAATAGCCCTGTCGTGGATCACTGAGCGTCAGAAAAGATAGGAGGGTTCCTGTGATCTGCAAAAGGAAAGATCCATATCTTCCTTTTCATACTGACAAATTGCATAATACAAAAATTGTATGTCTGATAGTGGGAATACAACGCTAGCTGCATGCCAGAGGCTCCAAATTTACCAGTTAACTAGTTCGTTATTATCTAAATAACCTTTATAATATCCAACAACCTGACTTTCTACTTAGGCTCGTGATCGTTAATTTGCAAACACGCGATCAACCTGAGATCACCAGAAGAAACTTGATAGATTTTTCTTCAGCCTTGAACCATGAACTTGAACAATTTTATAATAATAGTAATCACGAAACTAAGAAAGGGCTAAGGGCAAGGGAAAGGCTTTTCTCGTAGAAGCTTTTAACCAACTGAAGAGGCATTTTAATATTTCAAGCAAGGGATCTCATGAAACTGTCTATTGCATCGATTTTTTGTTCGACCTAACTCCACGATACAAGTCATCTTCGACACGACAGATCCAGGACCTTGGTCCCAATACGCAAGCTACCTGCAACATCTCGCAGAAAAGCTTGTCAAGATTCTCCACAAAGTTTTTGGCCAACTACTCTATCGCCAGTTCTCGCGTTCCTCTTCACCAGAAAGCCTTATCTCTTTCCCCACTCTCAGTCAGGCCGTGGTTACAACGCTTCAAGGCCTAGGCAGCATGACGTCAGGTCATCTGTTTCACAGAATGTACACTCTTCCTGAGAAAGCAACACGTGCTCGCCAATGCTCGAAATCGAAGTCGATTGCACTCTCTTTGGCTTATCTTCAGTCGAGTACACAGAAACAACAGATACAGTCGTAAATGCTATCAATTATCGATGGACGCCTCGGAAATTTGTCAGCGACTGTTGACATCCTGCTTTCTTCAGCTCGCAGCTGGCACAATATCAGTTCTTGACATTCTGGGTCGATGTATCGACCA
Organism: Calliopsis andreniformis; assembly: GCF_051401765.1. Taxonomy (NCBI): domain Eukaryota; kingdom Metazoa; phylum Arthropoda; class Insecta; order Hymenoptera; family Andrenidae; genus Calliopsis; species Calliopsis andreniformis. Next base: position 17,888,518 of record NC_135067.1, on the reverse strand, counting down.
GGTGACAGATCGACGCGCGGAATTCAAACGAGTCAAAGTTCTATTCAATCTTCTCAGGGTTAATAGCCCCAGGCTGACCCGACACGGCCCTCTAAACGGTTGCGCCTGGAACAGCGCTTCAAACTCGACGCCCCGCGAGCGTTACATAAGTCTGCAGGCGCGAGAATCGGCGGGAGTTATCGTGAATATACCTTTACTCTGGTAAACGAATCCGATTATCTGGTTTCAGCTGGTTCGTACACGTGGTCGCCAGTTCAAACGCTCATTGCCATTCCCGTGGACAGATAGTTGCGCATTTTTCTTGTTGAGCTAGGCTCCCGCGTGGAACACGCGAGCGTTTTACGAGGTAACGTGTGGCGAATGGGGAAGGTCTGCTTACGAGGCATTAAGAAGAACGAGTCGAGTATTTATTAACCATGACGTTTTTATAATACCTTGGAATTCGAGAAATTCTGTAAATTCTAACACCTTCATGATCTTGTACGATAGTTCAGTCTTGAAAAACTCAGTTTTGAAAAAATGGACTTAGGTTAGTCTGGCTCTCAGGTACAGATGTATCACCCTGGTAACCAAAAAAATGGATGAATTTTTTAACTCTTTTTCCATCTATTAAACAGATAAATAAATAAATAGTCGACGAACGAAAAACAAACGTGTTTGCTTCGAGCTTGAAGCGTTCTATCTATATCCGTAGTACATATGTAGTGGGGGTGTAGTGTGCGTCGATTGGAAAGTTCCAAGATCGCGTTTGGATGTGGCTCGTTCGGATTCGGGTCGCGTTGGAGCGCAGATGAGACGATTAACAAGTTTCGACGACACTTTTTGGTCTCGGTGTATTAGAAATAGACGAATGGTACAGAGTACCTTGGCGTCCCTTGCGAGCTAAGTGTCGAACTATTGCCAAGAGAACGGTAAAAGCTCATAAATATATCGAATATCGTGAATGATCGTAGCATGTACTCTAGGGAGACACAAGTATGCAAATGGGATGGACCACTTTCTTCAATGTGCTCCGTTATTTTCATCGAAACCATTCCCGCGAAGCGATAAGCTCATTCTGTATCAAATTCAATTACACGAAATATTAATTGTATTAAACTGCAACGCAGATAGAAATAGATTGAACTGGTCATTTGAACGAAATGGGTTAATCATATGATCCATCGAAGTTGTTCTAACCGAGAAGTTGATAAAGAGAAACGCGACATGATGAACGATACCCATTGGTTAATCAAATTCCAGCCATAATAATTTTCCATCAGGATTTGCTCCGATTCCCATATTATACAAATAGGAATTATTTAGAATCGAACTGCTTCCGGCCGCAATATTTTGGGCGATAATGAAATTTGTTCCTGGACACGCATGCATTCTGCGACCGATTCATTTTCCGCGAAATTTATGTATATCCCCTGTTTCAACAGCGATGCATCATTTTGCTCCATGACAAGTAATTAAGCGACCTTCTCCCCTGGAAAATTCGACAATCGCGAATTTCAATTCCGATTTTGGCCTTTTAAAGGCATGCTGCATCAAGGGGAATAAATTAAGATTAGCATGTCAGGGTGTGGTTAGTTTCTTCTGCCTTTTGTCTCATTATACGGTACGTAGCTACTATTGATTCTTTACGGATGAGGGATCCGTGTATGTGTTCAACGAAAGCAATTGATGTGCTCAGCAGACCATTATGGGCTGGAGAATGTTTCATTTATGACGATGGCATGAGTAAATTTGTAAATGACTCGCTATTACGCTGGTGAATTTTATACAGTTTTGACGCGTGATAACTATTGGCTCCGCAGGATAACTCGATGGTTAATTATACTCTCGCTGTAATATTTAATGGTGACTGTTATGTTCGTGCTGTGTGGAACGTTTCATCGTCGATCTTATTCGCCCTCGGTTTTTTGCACCTCGATTCTGCATTCTGCAGACAAGGCAGCCTTGAAGTGTCGCTCGCTGTTTTCCGCTACCTTATTATAGATAACGATAACATGCGCTGACTGTGCGTTACAGAAAAATGCGTGTACCATCCTTGCTAATGGGATACAACCCTATTGTCACAAGCGTGACAGGCACTTTATATCGAGCAGAGTTCTTTGCCTTTTAGTTTACGACAACGTTAGTTTCAATTAGGATGAGAATGCTTTTCCGAGCTGGGGGATACGCTTTGACGCATTTTACGTAGAAAATGGGAAACTGCACTAAAAATTTGAGCACACTTAAGGGAAATATGGGGACGGGGAGCGTTTTACCAAGTACAAAGGTTTACAGGGTGATTCAGATATACTGGTCAAAGCTCTAGTCGCGTGAAATAAATATTATTTGGAGCTCGCCATTAAATATTCCATTTTCTTAATACACTAGAACTGCTCTATGTACGGTGTTCAGAAGCTTTTTGATTAAAATAGAGACAAGAATACTCTCAATTTCGAGTCTTCCTTCCTTCTAGAGGGCCATATGACTCTTTTATTTTTCAATCGCAAAACAATATGTCGGCAACAGTCTCTCGAGCTCCCAACTGGTGGCAGTGAATTTCATTCCAGGTTGCTGGCTGAAGAATCCAAACGAAAGCTAATACGCAACGTGCGTATCGCTGCAAGTCACGCGTTCAACGACGAGCGCTCTCGTGATTTCTGGCCCGAGGAATTGTATCGATTCCATGACGCGTCCTGGTGACTACACCACCGTATCGATCTCCCAGCGCTGACTGCTGCTAGCTATTAAGTTTGGGCAAGTCCCTTTCTTCAAACGGTCACAGTTACAGAGAATTATGGTCCAGAGCTGACAAGCGACTCGATGTCATTGCGATTTTGCACCCATGTTGTGAAACATTTTTCATGAAGTTCCATTTCTGTGATTGTATTTATGAAGATAGAAATTTATGAAATTAGGAAACCAAGAACTGGAATTTGAGTAATCTGCAGTTTAGTTATATGCATATTGAAAAATGTACGTATGAGCTTGAACGTTGAGCTCACTCGTAGCGCAAGACTTACAAGAAATCTCACCTTTATAGGTGTTAGCGTGACGCGTGCAAATTAGAGGTGTCACGCATCGACAGTGATTATTTCAGTCGCTTCCGCAGTGACGTTTGATGTTGCTTAAATTAATTCACCCATTTTTGTCGGGAGAATCGACCGAACTCTATTTCCAACAGCGATATGCAATAGGTCTGATTGGGCATGTGACGTACAGTTGAAAGTATACGTATGTCACAGATGGCAAATTCGCTTCACTTAATTTGGCGTGGAAAGGGTCAAAATTACTTCGCTCCTAGATAACTTCTGACGAGTTTGGCTTCTCAGGTTAGAAGCTCCTGCAAATTTGGATTGCATGAGATGCGAATATTAAGTGGATTGGTGGCATCCAGAGGGTAATTAGATACGTTGTCTGAGGAAAAAGATTGAATTAATTTAAGTGACGTCATTTCTAAATTATTCGTTTCATAAGACAATTAGATATGCGATCAATCTTCTCCAACATGATTAAACTGAAAATAATCCAAGTACGATTAGAATTCAATTTCAAATCAAATTGACCCTAACAGTGTCTAAGAATTAAATCAGTCTCTTCCAATCATCAAATACTGTACTCATTTCATCGCATCAAAGACAAAATCTAGTTTTATTAAAAACATAAGATAGGTACACACACTTCGAAATGTCCCAGAATTATCCATCGACCATCTAGAAAATTTTAATCCACCGCGGTCTCCAGTGCCAGCCCCTACCATCGATAACCTTGCGCAATTTAAGGTGGATCGATCCTGGGGTCTCCAGGCGTCCTAATGGTGCAGGCTGGTGCACGTGGAAGGGCTGCCCCTACAACTTGTACTGTGCATGTGTTCCCCGCAGGCAGAAAACAAGCGGAGAAAATGATCGGCGTTCTAGTCGGCTCGTTGCTTCCGAGTGATCCGTTTCTCGCCTTAATTTCGCGCCGTGCATCGATCCCGTCAGCAGCGATTAAAACCGTCGGACAGTGGTCAGTGGACCGAGGTGCGTGGTAATACACTTTGCATTCTGATTCGAACAGTCCGCGCGGCTCTATTTGCGTTAGCGGTAATATCCGCCCAAGGGAATCCAGATTTCCGCTGGGCCCCACTTTTGAGCTGGTTGGTTCTTTTTAGCGGCGACACAGTGTTCCAAAATGATCGGCTGGCCACGAAAAGAAAAGAAAATTTCGATTATATAATTTTTGGTGTTATAGAGTCTCGAATCCTTGAGACGTTATTTGGCTTAAAAAATTGGCTCACTAATAGTCTGGGTTCAGTTTTATGATTTTAGTAAAAATTAGCTACTATTACTTCTTTTTATAATATAATTAGTAATGTGTAATATAATATACAAGACTTATATATTGTACTGATACTGAAATTGAAATACTTATAATGTAGTTTGAGAATCTTCGTTCCCAGTTAAGTAACTCAGTTTTTGCTTGATATATTTCGAATTCATTGAAGAAAGTGATTAATCAGAGTCGTAATCGTTAATGAACTAACTTCTTCTCAGTAATATTATACACTTTTAAGATAACATATACTATCTTGCAATCAGATAGCCGTTTTGGAGCACTGCGACGCAGCGAACCGCGCTGTTTACGAAACGTCAGCGAGAATTCGATGCAATGCTTCAGTTCCGTAGTCGTAGAAGCGATTCTAGTGAATCTTGAAATTGGCTGGGGGCGTGAGAGAACCGCAGATCTCCGAGATGGAAAGTTGGCCCACGTTTCCAGGAAGGTCCAAGGCTTCTCTTGTTTTCAGTGTTCAGTGATCAATGCAGTAACTCCAAGTTGAAGTTTTTGAAAGGTCCTGTGAGTTTTAGAATTTCACGTGAATCCACATGTTGGGGCTCAGAGGTTTGACTTCTCATCGTTGCTATTGATGACAATCAAACGCTTCGATTTACAGCATTTCGCGAACCATATGGACAGTTAGACTTCAACACTTTCGCGATTTATCTAACTGGTGAACAGCACAAAACGCAGTGCACTCGTTTTGATAAAACTTTACATGTATAGGGATGAAAAATCGAAAAATATTTGATCCACGTTCAAATATTTGCGCAAACACTATTTTCATTGCCCTGTAGTTTGTACGGTATTGGGTCTCGTAAACTTTCTACGTAAAACAGGTGAGCGTGAATGGAACATTTTTGGCTGCCTTCCGTTCGTGGAATATCATAAAAACTGAAATGGTGCTCCATCGTGAATGATGTCCCATTGTACACACGTTTTATTTCGAATACGCTTTTTCACTCTGCACGAGTTTGCATAGCCATTGTTCTGTAATTTCAGAGACATGTCGTTCATGCGCCATGAGGTCTATCTAAAAGTTTGGTGACTTGCTATTTCAATTTCGAGAGAAAACTACTCTATCAAAATTATTCAAGCTGTATGTCGCACTTCACGAAAAAATTACAAGAGAATTAATTACTTCTCTATTACAAGCTTCTTATTATGTTCCCTATAAATCGAGCTCACTTAGAGCAATCAAATTCAATTTTTACTCAAATACTGTCACCCACATCTTTCCTAAAATCACATTGGATCATATCTACAGAGTCATCCCTCGACTCTCCCTCACTATGTAGCCTCGTCAGTGAGCCCAAGTCTATATCGAGTTACCACACTAAATACCTCCAACTCTCTGCGATCGATCGCACTGCAACGAAAGCTCCGATCGGTGTGCGTGCTCCTTTAAGTGCACAGCCGGGAGATACACGATCGATCGCAGTCGAGGTCGACGTACCCACGTTAACGCGAACTTTCGTAGAATTTATTGTCCTGCGCTCTTAGAGGGAACGATTCATCGTGTGTCGGATCGAAAGCGCGAGTTTCGTTGAACTGGTCGCGCCAGCGCGCGCTCCTGCTGCCAGGAAGGTCAATTAGCGGTAAAATTCATTATGAAATGAGATAAAACGCGGCTGTCGGCCAAGAGAATAGCTCGATACGCTGCTCTCGATAATTCTGGAGCCTTGTCTGAGACGAGACTTCACGGTTGCCGCTTCGAAATCGGCGACGTGGGTGTCGATCGTTTTTCCTTTCCAGTAACATCTGTTGGAGTTTCATTTATCTGGGGGTCTAGAGTAATCTATTTTTATCGTGCGCGTTACAAGCTCCAATCGATCGTTTTTATCTTCTCGGTGATAGGTGCTGGCTTCGTGATAAGATACCTAGTTCTTTCCCATCGCGAGGGATTATTTTTTTTTTACTTGAGAGAAAGGGACGAGCTGTTGCGATTTTTCGATGCTGATAAAGGGGCTCGCTATTAGTATTATCCACGCGGAAATTTTACGATTATTAAACAATTATTTAGAAAAATTCTTCTTAACTTAATAGTGATATCCAATAAATGGGAGTCCACTAAATATTTCTGATAGGTGAACGTAACTTTTACGTGACAGGATCTGGCTACTAGTAGCACAATTACTACTCTATGTATAAAATTCAGATCTGAGAATTTTCTAGATTTGGTATTACTATAAGTAACGATCGATATGCTTCTTTCACCTCTTCTCTTCAATAATCCCAGTGAACAATCACTAAGAAAGTTCCCTTTCTTCTGATCTCCCAAGCATGGCATATTTTCGATAAGAAGACCCAATTCGCGCCAATCTCGAATCGAACCGCGATAAGACTATGAGCAATTACGAGGCAGCAAAGTTTCACGGAACCAAAATTTCAGATCCCATCTCAGTAGCTTTGGCAAACGTTCACCGATGGAAATATATAACCGCCGAGGGATCGCGATGCTGCAGAAAAATACAGTTTAAGATACTCGGTGATCTCTGTTAGAAAGAGGATCTCCAGGCACCGTGTAGCTCCTTTGAAAGATTCTCGATGTCTAGACGCACTTCCCCCGTGTAATTCAGTCGCCCCAGGCACCGTCGGAATTCCACGCTCGAAGGGAAAAACTGAAATTCACGTGAGCCAGTGCACCAAAACTCCATTCCCTTTTTTCTCCCGTCTGCCTCGTCGCCGTCGTCGTCGCGGAAGGGAAAGTTTCGCTCGCAGCCTCGAGGTGGCAAGCAACGGGATTCCGGATGATTGATAGCAACCAGCTCGCGCTCCTAGCGCGCTAGACCTGAAATACGAGCTGGCTGGAACGAGAATTCGCGGCTGTTGACCTGCGATCTAGATGCGAGCCGTTCACGTTGCCCTTATAACCCCTGGCGTAATATTAAGCAAGTAGTATGAGCTGGCAATTTTTCTAACGACACTGTTTAGAAGCGCTAAGAGCGTCAAGGAGAGTAGAGTGCATTTGACAACAGTTTACTAATGCGAGCAGGGTTATAGCTCGAGTTATCTCAGTCTGTAACGAGCTGACGTGATGTGAAACAGGGGGCACAGAAAATATTCCATCCTTTGAGTACTGGACAGCTGTGATCTGAGTTTTGATTAAGGCTTCGCTTTGCATCGTGTCATTTTGCAGGGTATAAGGGGTTATTTGAAATTATTTGGAAATTAGTTCGGTTATTAATCACTGAGAGGAGTAGATTTGTATGAATTTAGGTTCTGAGATGAAAAAGAAGTGAAAGTGAGAGGCAGCTCTGACTATGAGATGATACATATAGAGTAGACCTCAGGTATTGAAGTTTGATAGAAGAGAGGTTGTCCAGGGAAGTCTGGGGGATTAAAAGAATTCATTAGCTGCAATCTAGCGGCTGATTGCGGGGATATACGGATCGAGATAAAAGCATTTGCGTCAGCAATGGCGTGTCTCTCGTAGAAAAACTTAAGTGCCTTAATTCGAAGCTTGACTTTCAGTTTTTTACGCGAGTCACGAGTCTCCAGCAAAAATTCTATTATTGACAATGGTATTTTTTCGTTTGTACAGGCCGCGTGGCTCGTTAATGGCTGCCAGGGTCATCGACTAGAAACCGCTCAGTGGAGTTTCAAGCTGCTAGTGCGATCACACATCCTGTACCCGATGAGTGTAAGTACGAATCGACCACCCTCCGACCATTTGTCCTAGTCTGTTATTTGTGACTCATTGATAGTTGATTAGAGCATAAACTTTGTACAGTAGAACCTCGATAGTATCAACTTCGATCTTTGTAAACCTCGTCAGTTCTACTAAGAAATAGCTAATGAGGTTTCACAAAAAAGGAAATAAGCGAAGATTGATTGGTTCTCGATCTTGTCTCCATTTTCTATAATAATCACGGTTCTGCGAAACGCACGTAACACTCACCACTATTATTATCCATCTACTAATACAGCACCTCGTATAACGAACTAAAATTGTAAATAAATTCTTCTTCTTCTTTATTCTTAGAATAAATACTACTCAAAGCTAGAAATTGAATTTCGACATCTACTACTAAAATTGCACTCTTCAACCACCCTGTTGCTCACTTGAATCTATAACCCAAGACCCTCAACTAGAAATTCAATTTCGATATCTACTACTAAAATTGCACTTTTCAACCACCCTGTTGCTCACTTGAATCTACATATAACCCAAGACCCTCAGACTTTCCCCCAGTTCTCCCTAGCCCACCCTCACCACCTTTTTGCAAATTTCCCCGAGCATTACACTCGATTGCGAGTTCACGAGCACCCCTTACACATTTCCATGTGCGTGACACGAAGCACGTATAGGGACGTTGTTGTTCGCTCGATAAACGCCACGCGCTTTTCCCTGGCTTCGAGAGATCGTTCTCGACGCGGTGCTCGGTCCCATTTTCCGTCGACACGCGATCGAGAGACCGACGCTCGTAACAGGCCACGCGCGTGTCTTCTCGCAGGCGATGTCTTCGTATCGAATTAAGCGCGACCGGTCGAATTAAGTCCAATAAAACGGCGGCTGGTTCTGCGTCCAGGCTGGTTCGTTTAGCCAGAAAGAGCCCTGTCAAATGATCCGATTCAGAGGGACGCGTAAGCGTCGCCCGCACCAGCGGCGCATAAATTAATTACATGAGCCAAAACGATATTCAAACGATTACGTCAGATGACGCAATATTGGGATGGTTATAAACCGAATGAGTGGAAAACTTCCGATGAAGACGTTTGGGACGATTAGTGACTGAACGAAACTAGTTTCTCACGTTGAAATTATACTTGTGATGGTATTCTTTTAGTAAGTTATAGTAAGTTGAAGAGGAGAGAGGGTGGAATAGAAGAGTGTTTGTAAGAAGTATGAGAGAAGAAATATAAAATATGAAATATTGTAATACTGTAGTATTGTAATTTTAAATGGACTGCTTTGTGAAAGCTACTGTGATCTAGATACATATTTCTTCTTTCATTCAGGGTTTATTTATCATTTAAGGTTTTACCTTTCACTCCTAGCTTTTAGAATTTCTAACACCTTTCCCAGTTCACTTAACAACGAAAAGGATTTTCTTCTGCAATTTAGCTAATAAGCTTTCTGCCTTTGAAATAGCTCACTTTTATAGTCAACCCTTATAAAAGCCTCAAGATTAACAATCTTCAAGTCGTGTCACTCTTTCCTCGAATCAATGATCCTCATTTCGCAACACAGCCCATAGCAATAACGATACTAAAAAAATTATAATCAGAAAAATGTAATCGAGAAAAATCACGATACGCGATATCCTCGGTGCCTTATCAATCCGCTCCTAACTGGACGCTTATCTTCCCACAGGTTAGGTCAGTAGGTGGTCACATGGTGAAGCAGAGGAGGTTCATCGGGAACACCAATAATAAGATGATCAACATACGAGAACATTTATAGGCTTTTTAGGTGAACGAATATACACATATACGACTATAATATAGACACATAAATAGTATAGAACCAAGGAGCTCGTAGAATCGGATCGATCTGCATGCAGCTGAAACGGAGCACAGTTCTCGAGTCTCCGCGACGTAACCGCTCACGCCTTAAATCGGTGACGAATTGTAAAGCGCATTGCGCCTTCGCGGTGAATGTAAAATAAACGATCCTCGATACCTATCGTTGGATCAGCTCGAACGCGAGTACACGCGTTCGTCTAGCTATGCTCAGACTGCGACCCGGTTCCTTGCTTTACGTAATCCGCGAGAGATGCTCGATTTTCACGCGCAGGTGAGTGCACCCGTCTCCATCCACGATCGTCACCCACCAACAATCACACTGTTTCACGTTTCAGACGGAATTTACCCAGACGTTCCAGGATCCAATTTGAAAACCCATTGATAAAGGAGCATTGAAAAGGATCATTCGAAAAAAAAAGAAGGATCGTTCAGCGAAGAAGAAAACAAGGCTGCTCGAAACGCGAGGCATGAGCATCCTGTAACGCGCGTGATCGATCGAGATCGATGCAGCCGCTGCACACTCGTTCATGCATCGGCTCAACGAGGCTGCGTTTCGTTTAGACAGGTAACATCCAGCGGGCGACTTTCTAATGGTATAGCCACCGAAGAGGGACAGATTTTTCGTTGGAACTCGACGTTCACGAGCGGCTCGTAACCGCGGTGAAAGTGCTCGTCGAACGATTATGCCAGCGACGATCGTTCTCTCTTGATCAACTGGCTAATAGCGACGAAGTCTGAAGGAGGTAATCGCGCGATCGTTTCGCGAGGTCGTGTCGGGGTTGCTGCGTCAGCGTGCGATCGGCCACGGTTTCGAAAGCGAGGGAAAGTAAGAGAGGAGCAATTTTCGCCGAGCTATCTTGCTGGGGATCCCCTTTTTGCTTCGATTCGCGGAGGAGGTTGATACAGCCGGAGATTCCCGCTGAAAAATGTATATTTGGGATAAACGGGGCGGGGGCGTAAAGTAAACGGCGGGAAGAAATATTCCGCGAGGAATACGTTCGGATTTCATGCACGAGATATCGCCGCGAATGCTGTTCCGTCGCGATACGCTTTCGAGGCAAATGGCGGGGGAGACCTTCCTCTAAATATTGGTTAACGTCGCGTTTATTCGAGAGCAGTTTGTCATCATTTAACGGCGGCTCGATTGCAACGAGCGAACGTCATTCCGAACGTTAAACTGTTGCCTCTTCGATGGACGACTGGCCACTTTGCGGATTCTGTGGCAATAAAATGGTGGACTCTTTTAACAGGAGATTGTTGGTTATTTCATTTCTAGAGTACTTTGCTTTTTAATTAGCTGAACAGTTGACAAGTGAATTGAGATTAAAAGGTTGCGCTATATAGAAGAAAATTTGATAATAATGCTAGAAATAGAAATAGAAGAAATATCATAAGTGGTGACTAAGTGCATCGCTTGTCCATTAAGGGGTTCAAGTCTCATCTACTATGTACATATTAAATATCTTTATAATTATATTAAACCTGTTAAAAGAATATCCGATCTATCCCTTCTAATTTTTCCGCGTCTTTATTATTCATTACCAGGGATGAGTCAATTAAAAGTGAACTCGTTTTTCAGGTTTTTTTTCCAGGTTGTCAGCATTTATAGTATTCATGCGAAGAGATAGAGGACAAGCCAAAGTAAACCAGTGATATTTTAATGCAGTATTGTTTCTTCCGTAATTGCAAGCGTATTAATGCGAATAAGAGAAAAAGAGAGAGGATATTAACGAGTCGTAAAGATAGAAGGATTGAGAGAACAGAGGACAAAGTTGACCGAAAGAAATTTGCAAATTGTTCCCAGAGATTCTGTCATTTGTTTCTACGACTCGAGCGCCGACATCGGCAGATTTTCTTCAAAATGGTGAGTACGAAACCGCAAACGTAGACGTTATTACTCTTTTGTAGAACGTATCGCATCGAAAGCGCAGAATCAACGTCTTCGAGCGTGGAATATTTCGCGTTGGTGGCGTTTCCTAGAAAACGAGGCTCTGACAGTGTAAAAAACATTACAGAGACAATGTTGTCACGAGCTTTTCATTGAGCTATTCAATTTATACCAATCTGAACAATTTGCACAACCACTGGGACGAGAATCTACATCGACACGCATCTCGGTTTATCGCGCTTAATTACAATTAACGAATTCGAACTCGCCCGTGACAATATTTATTTTTATGCATCGTTAATAATTATAACAATCAATTTTTTTGATTTATTTAAATAATCGCCCTTCGCTTACAGAATATTTACAGAATTTGCATAGTAGCTTAAAAAGGGGTAATTTTTCTCTTGAAAAGATAAATTGTAAATAAACCCTCGTTTTCTGGAGAAACGACTTTAAAGAGAGAGTCAATCGAACCAGGTGGTAGGTAATGGAAGAAACGTCTTCAAATTTGCATTTGATATTATGAAAGACAGAAATAAATGGGAGAGAAGAGACTGCGTTATTCGTAGTTCTTAAGTGGATGCAGAAACCTTGTTCGTGAATCTTGCGTGTACATACACGTGTTCAGCGTCGTTCACGATTCGCCAGAGCTTCTGGCTGATTCATTGGTTAATTTGAGCGACCGCGGAATCTCGTCCGCGAATTCTGTACACCCCTGGAACGTCTTATCCAGCCAGGCTGCTTCACGAAAGTTATAGTTATTAGAATAGCCCGGAGGGCGCGGATAATTGAGTTTCGTTGTTGTTAGCAATCGGCCAAGAAGAAGTTTTGATAATACGCGAATCTCTGGTTTCGGCGCCTCGTTACTCACAATGAAGTTCAAACGATGAGTATCGTTAGGAATTTGAGATAGGTATAACTGACCGAAACACAATGAATCGTTATGGTCAGAAACGGTAACTCTATTTGTGCGTTCATTTAGATCTGTGATTCACATATTCGAGGTCTTAAGACTGCAAAATTTGATGTATTAATGTTTTTAGAAATTCAATAGAATACACAAATTTTTGAATTTTTAAATTTTCAAATTTTCAAATTTTTAAATATTTAAATTTTCAAATTTTCAAATTTTCAAATTTTTAAATTTTCAAATTTTCAAATATATGTATAAGCAACCTCTCAAAGCACCAATTTATCAAACATTTACATTCTAAGAACCGACGAAGACTCACCAAAAGCTGAGCATTACATTCGCAGTACGTTCCCCCTAAGTATCATCCTACAATATCTCCTCAGCGTTACTAAATTACCTTCAGAACCACAGAGCACCGTTTCCACCCGACCAATTAAAAGTTCAAGGGTCGATGAACCGTAACACAAGTCCATCACCCGAATACCTGGAAACACTCCCTCCGTTACACCAGTGGGCTCGTTAACAGCGTGTCCGACTAAGTATCCCACGCAAACACATTTTACACCGCGAGTCCTTTGAGCAACGAATTCATAGCTCCTAGATGGAACATCTAATTAACATAACGCGCAGTGGCCGAACTGCACGGACAGTTTCCTGATGTTTGAAAAGGGTTGTGTACCTCGAAGTTGCACGGTTCGTCGCGGTTTCGCGTCTCGTCTATTTCCCTCGGGTGGAGGAAGAGAGCTAGGATCCTTTCCATAGACGCGAGGGTTGCGTTTCTGTTTATTCTTTTATCGTTCGCGGTGCGCGCCATTGAAACTGGCCGCCTCGCGGGGCGAAGGAGGACGGCGGCGACAATGGCGCGCAGGAAATGAGGGTGACCCCGATCCGAAACGCAAATGAAGCTAGGCGGGGGTGGGCCGCGCGAGAGGCGAACGCTGCCACGTGGAAAACTCGCGTGCGTCAGCGGTTTTCCATATCTCTGCTGGCCGCCCCCGCGTTTTCCGGGCTGCGCGCGCGATTAACCGCCGCGACGAAGAATAATTAGCGGTGATGCGGCCCGCGAAACCGGTACTAATCGGTTCGGAAATAATAGATGTAGTCGCGGGGGCTGCGCCGCCAGGAAAAGGATCGAGAGCGCATAATGTTGCGATAACGGCTTAATTAACGGCGGAAAAGTGGTCACGGGAACCTCTGAATTATTTATAGGCTTCCTTTGCCGCGGATGCCAAATTTCCAACGTTTTCGAGCTGGTTTGATGCACGGCTTCCTGCTTTTCTATTATGTCTCGGTTGGGTGGAAACAATTCTTTGAGTGGCGAGATATTTCTGATTTTTTCATTTTTCTTTGGGGGAGTTATTAACCCTTGAAGATAGAGTCTTGTTTATTTGGATGTAACTGCTGAAGAGAGGTTTTCAATGTGTTGGGTTGAAGCTAGTATCAGGGTCAATTATCATAGTTATGGTATTGTTATGGAAATATACGTATCTTTCTGCATTAAATAGTAATAGAACGATAGTAGTAGAAATAGAAAGTAGAAGTATCATTACCCAAGTATTCAAAAAATATCTAAATGAATAAGAATCTTTAGAGAAGCTTCTCCAGGAAATAAAATTAAGCTAGGTCCCCATGTCTACTTCATCAGCACGTACCATTATTTTTATATCCTTTTAATATTGAAAATGAACGTGCAGCTTCACTCGCCAACAAAGAGTGCACAGAAACCTGTTCTTCGAATGCACCGCTTTAGAATGCCCGCCAATCATTTTTCCATTGTCTTGCGTTTCGTTGAATCTGCTCCAGGCATCGTCCCCAGCTATCAGCCAGCTTGCACTCGCAAAACATGTTTTGTACTTCATACGATACCTTCGTGGTCTCTGTTCGCCTCAATCTTCTATTAATTCGAAAATATCAGCGTGTTTCGCAGCTTACCAGAGGCGTTGATTAAACAAATAATAAAACGAATATTTGCTTTGTCGCGATTCATGTTGTTTGAGGTCTCAAGTTACAATTGTCCATGTACCTCGATAAAAGCAGGGCAATATAGAAGGATGAATCGCTGAAGAATGTTCCCACGGATTCTCGATCCGAAGCTCGTTTCGCGACAATGACAGTGATCTCGCCGAGGAAAGGTGGGGTGGGATAAGCAAGCGGTAAAATATCACCAGGCCATCAATTCGTCCCTTTTCATTGCCTCTATTTTTCAACGCTGTAATCCGTCAATAAATCCTGGCCGAAGATATACTAGCACTGTGGCTCGTTACAAAAGCGCCACTCACTGGAGTCCCATCCGCGAGGGACAACAGAAATTTCCGTCAGCTCGTCTCTCCTGCCTCCTCGTTTGTCGACTCGTTTGCAAATTAAAACTTCGATGTTCCATTTGTTCGCTTAATTCTCGCGTTACCTCGCTCGTTCCACGCGTGCCGCGCTGAATCGTGACATGCTGCTACCATTGGACGTGGAAATCGCAAGATGTCGATAATTCGATAGGTACACATATTTTTCGTGGTGAGTAAGTAGTGAAGGTCCTTACGATGGCGCAGAGCGAGTCTGTGTTCAATCTATTGCTGAATTACTCAGCATCGTTTACGAAATTCCCTGCGAACGCAGTTCGCTATATTTTTGGATCCACAGAGTTTGTTTAATGGAGGAAAAACACGGTGGCATGTTTTTAAAAGTGTCATAAGGGAAAGTATTTTAGTTCGAAAATTTAAGTAAAATGAACTCTGTTGTTACAGAAGATATTAAATAATTTGTTAAAATATTACGTCCTGCGATGATTAGGTATATTTGCTCTCCTTAATGGATTGAATTCAGCTTCAATGGAAATACAATGTTCCATGGAAAGTACCTCATCATCATAAAATAGCTTCGGAATTCGCTGGAGATTTGTGGAGGTCGGAAAGACTGTATTTGCCACCGATGCCAAAGAAATATGATATAAGAAGCGTTCACGAGGGTCAAGCATTTGCTCCCCATAAAACACAGTCATTAGTTGCGTTTCAACAGTCGCTATATCATACTTTTTTCGAACAAATACACTCTGCTAAAATTAGGTTTGTCCTTGGCTTCAGAGGCTACTGTATCTTACGTCACAATCAAATATCCTGAAGAGTCTCTCTAAACCACATTTGTCACAAACTTCTTGCATCGTTTAAATTAACCTCATGCATTGTGCAACGTTAGTCCGATATCCCAGTTGAGAATTCCTCCAAGGGATCTGTTCGTCGTTAATAGGTGTCAATGGAGCTCGACCAGAGTCAGATCGCCAGTGATCAATCGATCTGAACCGGACGCTTCTCCGAGTGTCATGATTTCATTTGCTATCATAGAATGCTCAGCTCTCTGTTTAAAGAGGCGAGTCGGTGTCAGGGTCCGAGCATGTCCCGCGGATGTTCTGTCGTATGGTCGTCGATCGAACTCATCGAGTTCGAGGTCTCTGAGGTCGAGTTTCGACGGTCGATCGTTCAAGAATGGCTTCGCGACGGACACGGTTCTATTTTCGTCGGCGTCGATAGACGGTGCGTTGACTTCGTTTGAATAATTCACATCGATTACCGAGATCTATTCTGAACACTCACTTATCATTTGTCCAATTCCTTTGGCGCATCTGCATGGGTGTTTGGGAAACATCAGGGGAGAGGAACACGTGCATGAAGAATTGAAAAATATGGAGTCTTCAGAAGAAAAATAGATGAAGGAACTGACGAAATTATGCGATCAAAATGTAGACAAACTGAATACCACTTTTTTCCTATATTTCCTGTTTCAAGTTGCGTGGATGTTGAGGAATCAGAAATGCAGATATTGAAAATAACTAGAGCCATTATTTAATGGAAAAATAGCTAAGGGATATAGAAAGGTTCGAAAAAGTGCTGGAAAAAGTGCACGTGAACTGTGTCTGGCCTTCGGTACATATTCTACTGTGGGTGTTGCGCCTGGTCTATCCTACGACACCAGTAGAATAGGTCCGCGTGTCAGACACATTCTACTGACATACCTTGTTGATCATAAAATCAGTTCATTTTTATCACATATAAAAATCCCAAATAATCGCTGAGACCTGTGAGACCTGCAAGACTGAGAACTGAACGAAGCCTCAAACCTCTAATACCTCTAGACTCGTTATCCCCATATCACTTTGATCGTGTTCTCATTCAGAAAAGTATTCGTTAAGTACGTACACTTTTCCAGAGCGTGAAAGAGTTGGAGTAAACAGCAGTGAAGTGTCCTAAAGTAGTCGCACATATCCAAAGATGACTTTAACAGACGAGTGCCTCATCAAACGTCCCGAAGTCATTCCTCCTGAATTCGAGTGATTCAAAGCGAGCGAGACACTCGACTTCGGAAGTAGATCTCTTTCAATGCGATCCCACGACTCCACGTTCCCAAAAGGTCTCAGAAACAGGCCAGACATCGTCCTTGACGGTTCAAAGCTCCACAAAAGCGCATCGTGCGCCGTCGTCAACGCAACTTCAGCCCCTTTCTGCCTGGCAACCTTCCCCACTCTCTCCCACGCGGCAAAGAATTAAACGAGCGCGGGACATGTCGCGTCTTTCAAACGGGGACGTACAAAAAAAATGATTGTTCAGCCTTCGCCAGTGCTCTCCGGCGGGTCCCCAAGGGTTCCTGGCGGGTTTTGTTCGCTTTCAGTCCGTGGCGAAGCTTTCCCGCGTTCTGAATCGCGTTAACAGTCGTCCCATGATTTAGGGGTGACTCGTGCGACCAGACGAGGTGACAAAAACCAGAGGGAAGGGACGCAAAAGGGATAAGAGTATGGCGAGAAGTGAAATGCAACGTAGAATATTCGAGGATGGGGGTAGCTTCTCTAGTTGTCTCGTAGCTGACAGAGAGGAAGGGGTAGTTCCACGCGATAACTGTTCTTTCGATAGTTTTCATGATTTATGACGAGTATGGCGAAAAATAAAATACAATATAGAATATTCGTGAATACGGTAGTTTCCTAGTTGCCTCGTAGCTTACAGAGAGTAAAAGGCAGTTTCACGCAGTGACTATTGTTTCGACAGTTTTCACGATTTCAACCCCTGTTAACTTTTCTACTTTGCCGACACAATTGCATTTTTTACGCCTATCGTAAACACTGCTATTAACTGTGTGCAGTTGTTGCCAGCGGTGTTTTCATAGTTACATTTGCGTTTTCCAACCAACAGTGCACTTAGGAATAATTATCGTAATATTTTAACTGACCCGAGTCACCGCGGCCGCTCGAACAATGTTGTTCATTTAAATTTTCTCGCGACTCGCGTAATTTGTTACGGTGATAATTGAAAAAAATAGCTGGTTAACGAATGATGGACGTGCTGTGATTTCGGGAACTAATGCAATTGAGGACCCACGCTGATTAATGTCCTCGTAAATAATGTCGGGGAATCGATTTTATTTGTACTACTGTTGTTCAGAGAATAGTGAACGTGCTGACCAAATTTTTACGTGCTTTCTGTATTCGCAGATTAAACTATTTGCTTGTCTATTTATATAATCAAAAATACAAGTGATATACCTTATATTCTTCTGAAGTTAGTTAGAATGCTAATCAATTCTTAGTTTCTAATAATTTAAGAGAGAGACTAGGTAAATTAATTCTTAGTTTGTGTCAAAGACTAAATTGACTCCAAAATTTCCATAAATTGTAAATTAACTTCCTCCATAAATCATTAATTAATTCACTGATACTAAAGAACGTCTGGGTACTCCCTGCAATTACGAATGCACGTTCCCAACAGAAATTGAGAACAGAGAAAAGGATTCTTGTAAAGCAATTACGAATAAAGCGCGGAAGACGAGCATGAAACTAGATTCTCGTATTCGAAAGAAAGGGGGATGACGTTTCAGGGTCTGTGAGAAGTTCTCTGAGAGGGCGCGATCTTATCGTTCGTTCTTCACCGAGTACAAACAGGGAGATATTAAAATCGCAATTTCCGTCGGTGCCCGCCCTTCGTTTCTTCTTTTCCTACCGTTCTCGTCTTTCGGTTCGAGAATTTCCACGGTGCTTTCGACCGATCCTCGTTAAATGAACTGTTCTGTATACAAGGGCGCGCTTCCCTTGCGCACGTACACCCACGCGGAAAAAATATCCGCAGGAAATGGGGCCTCGAGACTGCGGTGTTTGGACGTGAAACGTGGATTAAGGCTGGCAGGGAGAGAGAAAGATCTGCTCGAGACGTTGCATCTTGATGTTATTAAGCTCTCGCCAGAAGCTTGAACCTTTATTCGTAGCGTTTCTTGAGGGATGTACCTACTCTAACCACCATCCTTTTTTTCATGTTTTTACGTTGTACATATTACTGGAGTTCAGGACAAGCCTTCAGGGGCATTACTTGAGTCTTAAGAATTCTGAGAGCTGTAATAGGATTAGGGAGCATTGACCTCTTATGAATAAAAGCTCGACTGGGTCAGGGGAAGTTGCGACAATTGAGCAATCCTGTAAACGAGGACGAATGATATTTCACTGAAGAGTATACAGATATTTCTCAAGTTTCTTGGAATTTCAGGTTTCAGTTCGCAACAGTCTGATAACGTGTTGCAACGATCTAACGATTGGCTTAATCGACATGAGTGTACGTGTTTTCCCTTAACCAGAGGAATTTCTTTCCTCACACGACTGCTTTTTCCTTCCTGTTAGCAGAGATAACTTGCACCATGAATAATTTCTCGAATCGCTTCCCTCGTTTCTCATATCTCTTGGTTGGTAATTCTGTCGCAGTTTACCTTGCCCTGAGAAGACTGAAAAGGATCACGTTAGGAAACCTACGAGTCGGAAATTGTCGGAGGTAGTTTAAGGTGAAAATCTGTCGCAATCGACTTTCACAGCTGAGGGACGCCATCGAAAGGAACTTGTTTTCGCCATTTCCCCGCGCCGAATTCACTCTCGAAGTTACATTCGTCAGTAACATAACACTCGATTCGAGATAAAGCGTATTGAAGACCATTCGCTCCCGTTCTCAATTCAGTTACCGGAAATAGTCGAGCTCTCTCCCGAAAATTCTTTCAGCTTACGCTCCCTTCAGCGCCACTGACAGACCCAATCCTTCACGAGCGGAGGCAAAGAGCGTTCGATGAAGTTCCATCGACGAGTTCACCTCGAGACGAAGGAGAGGAGATAGCTTCCCCATTTCCGCGAAGGATTTCCTTTTACCAGAGGCGGAGGGCCCCGTTATTGAGTCCGTATTTTGAGCAGACGGTCTCGCTAGCAATTTTAGGGCGATTCGAGCTCCATTGCCCCGCCGCAAGCTCCTCGAATGGATTTCAATTAAAACGACTGTCCGTGGGATGTGTACGGCTTCGGCGGCGGTTCAAAGAGGGGTTCAGAGGTCGTTGGAGTGCTTTCATAACTGTTAATAGGAAACAATTGCCGTCTCGATTAAATTCCACTGAACTATTACGGCTGGCGGAAGGGGGGGAAGAGGCTGAGGGGTGTTCTAGTTTAGGGGTGACTGGCCTTTCTCTTGGGCTCGCGTCTCGAGGATCCCGCCGGCCAGCTTCCTAGTTTTACACGCTGCTTCCTGACCGCGACTGTGTATCATAGTAATCGATAGCCCTTCGTTGAGATTCTGTAGGCTGAATTACGATTTGTATCTCCCTTCGATGGGTATTCGCGATTTTGCATTCCTGAATTTCGGTGGATCGTGTTGTAAATTGAACGTTGAATGATTGTGTTGTAAATTGAAGTCGATGCGAGGGATGTTCCTGTATGATCAGTTGATATCGGTAATTGGATATGTAGGATCACTGTGATCCTACCAATTTTACCTCCACGTATAACAATGCCCATGTATTACACGAAAGCTATGAAACTTTTCAAATATTTGCGACTACAAAGCAAACTGACGTAAGTCACATTTTTAACAAATTATTATAACAACCTTCATTTAATTGTGAAGTATCTTTTAGTGCAAAGATTTATCATTACTATAAATTTCAAAACATAGATTGTCTAGCAAGTTTTATCTCACATATGTTTTGCAACACCCTAGTTGAATAATTTTTCAAGCAGAAACTTCTCAAGAATTGTACGCTCTCGACTCGGGACACTTTTCTCGCGGAGATTCGATATAGAGCCAAGGTTCGAAACTTTGAACGTCAATATCTCGAAAATGAAAATCCTTGGTTGTTTTGCCTCAGCCACAAAAATATCGCAGATCTCGGCGATCTCTTAGAACAGAAATACATGAAGTCAACTTCCACCCCTTCCTCGAAACGTGATCACGGCCACGATACTCCACCCCAAAGTGGAAGATGGATCATCTGTCCCAAACATTTCAGTCAATAACCACGGCACAGCGTACACGTTCTTGAGTCCCTTTTGCCATCCGATACGAGAATCGTAACTACGCCTGTCTCGGACCAATAGCGTTTTCGCAAACGATGAAGATTGATTCGCAAAGGACGGCGAGCCACGAGCAATCCTTGCTAGGCAGTCGGGGTTGTTATTTGCTCGTTATTTTAACGCTCAATCATCGTGATAAAGCCACGCCTTGACTTCCGAGATCATTGACAGATTACACAGTCTACGTTCAACGACTTTGTTTACTCACCGGTGGTTAATTTCCGCTGATCCGTGGTCTTGCTCGCGAGTCGATTATCGTGGTCCGCTGGTTTGCGCAGCTTTGTGCACTCCATGGTTATCCGCGCCATTGGCCGAGTAACATTGTCAACAACCTCCAATTACCTGCAAACATTAGATTGCTTGGAGTGAGGAGTTGGTTCTTCTTCAAATCAATCTTCCTGAGTGATGGAATGAATGTACAGGGTGATGCATTGTTAAGGATTATACAGGTGATGAACAGTTTAAGGGATGATTCTACAGTAGTGGTCATAAGAATTGTACTAAATTAAAAATGTGAATGCTTTCAGTCTAATCCTCAAGATATTTAAATAGAATATGAGATAAAAATCTAGAGTACTAAAATTGCTCCTGCGGCTATCTTTTTTAAATACTGAAACTTATGAAATTATGTAAACCATGTTCAAAGTAATTACCAAATAGATCCCTGAGTCTGATGGATCGTTAAGCGAGAGTAGCTACCATTAAAAAGCATTAACGCAGTCTGTCAGCTGCAGGTACCTTCTACTCAAACTTCTAGCTATTAATAACTTAAAAAGAAAGCTACGTTCCCAATTGACTTTCGTTTGACTTCGCCATGTAGTACCAGTATTAAGTTTCCTTTTAAACATTGTGGAACGATTATAGACGATTAAGAATTAACTCCATTTTACGGAAGCACTTCCCACTACTTTGTGCCCTCTTCAGCGATAACTTTTTAATTAATTCCATGACTCCTTCTGGACCGAACTCTACCCAAGCAGCCCGTAAAGTATACACCGCAAACTTCTGTCCAAACCGCAAGGCGTTCTGCGCGAAAATATTCAAAGACTTCGCTTCTTCGGCGTAAATAATGCCAGCGTGAGCCGCCTGGAAGCAGCCTTCACTTTTCCGCTTAATTGCCAGCCCTGGAAATTATGAAGTTTTATTTAACGACGACCTCGAGAACCTGAAAAGTGTCTTCCTCAGCAAAATACAATAGTTAACGAGTCGGTATCTGCTGTTGCTCCAGTTCTATCGCGAAATCCACGAGATGTGCACCTTTCGCCAAGGATTTCGCTGCCCGTGAACCGTGCCGCGTCTTTCGAGCGTCCTTGGGAAGATCTGGCATCGGAAATGGGTCAGTGTGTCTGCCTCGACGTCGAGGGTCGATCTCGTTGCATCTGCATTCTGCAGTGGCTGAAATCATGCCCTGTACACAACCTCCACCGTGAATAATCGATGTCAGCCTGTTCTGCGATGCCGACCGCATCATTTCCTTCAACAGAGGCCCAGATAAAGCGTTTTTTATCGCGAATATCTCTAATCGCGTACTCTCGCTTGGATCTAATACTCACTGCGTCAATCGCTGCTGGAGTCATGGGTCTAAAGGTTAATACTGATACGATGGTCGTAGTTTTCATCGCTGATAACTCGCATCTTTTGCTATTTTTGTTCTTTGTTTCTTCCCAGAATGTTTTGGGCTTTTGGAAGTACTTTTTTTATTTAATGGGAAGAGATATTTGTGTAGTATTTGATAATAGTATGGAGTTTGAAACAGTGCTTCCGAATTTTTTCTGGTTTCAAAGTTCCTCAAAAACGTAGTTCTTCTTGATTCGATACTTATATATTTTTAGTATTAATTACAGTGAATTTTGTTTTAAGTTTTAGGATTTTATTTTAAACACAGTGCACTAGATTTCTCCTTAAGCACCTATCAAAGCTCTACGTTGAAGGGCAAGCAGTAGTTCCAATGGTCTGACAGCGGTAGTCTGTTTCTACTCACAACCAATAGAGTCTGTCTTAGGTCACGATTACATTAGATTAGATGTTACGAATGCATATCATTAAGGAGGACCGTAGGATCGAGGATCTAAGGTTATCATAGATGCAACAGCCAGTTTGGTTGTTGACATCGGGGATTGTCCATAGAGAAGGCAAGTAAACTTATGGCAGTGTTCTAGGCGCCTTATCAGCCCTCCTCCCCATCACATTGGATTATCTTCTCACTTAGACGTCGACTGAGATTAGAATACAGAGCGCGTGTAAATATTAAAATCTATGACGCAGATTGCTTGATACAACGATATCCCTAGTTCTCGTGCCCAATATCATAGACCATCTCTCGCCATCAAGTCCAAATTGAAGTCCGACAACAAATCCAAGTTCAATTGCTGTCCTATTAATCTTATCTCAAAATCTTCCTTTCCTAATTTTAGTATTAAAATCATTTTCGTGTCCACTATCGACCACGAATGCAGTTCATTGTCACAAAGGGAATCGCAGGAGGAAGAGTTCAAGGTCGCCGCTTCGACAGAACCTACTTTCCTCGGTATCCCCATTTCTCTGTACAATATCACGAAAACGAGTCTCTCATTCACCAAGCATCAATTCCGATCGATTCACCTCTCGAGCGAATATCGAGTCCCAGCGTGTACTCCCAGGATCAAGGATTATAGAAGTACTCCCTCAATAGAGGACCGATTTAATCTCGTCCCCGAAAACCAGTGTCTGATAAATCGGTCGGATTATATCCATTCATCAGCTGGCGAGCAGCAGTCCGTTTGTACGCGTCGTGCTCCAGCAACCCACATTTATCTCGTGCCAAGCCTGCGCTTTCGTATTTACGCTTAGCCGAGGCCTCGTATCCGGCCTCTGATGTCAGTCTTCGCGCAGAATTTTTGCTACTTTCGTTCTGGCCGCGTCGCTGATCGATCTCTCGGTCCACGCGCCTCGATGACACCGAACGAACACTTCGACGTGGGTGTATTTGGGCCAATCGGGCCATCGTTCAACTTCGAATCAAAGTTAGCCCTTTGCGGTTCGAGTTTCAGTCGCCCTTTTGCGCCAGTTAGCCTCAACTCATTTGGGCAATTTCGGTTGGTATCATGTACTTTGCTTTTAAGTTAAGAGGTTCAGTTAATAGAATAATGAATGGATAATTTATTACATTCAATTCCATTTGCTCTAACTGGTAGTTTATTAACTGAACAAAATGTACGAGTTTTATATTCTAAAGATGAGCAAAAACACTTAGAAACTAAAACAAAATAAAGTATCCCAGTCAAAATCGACGTAGAACCGCAAAGGGTTGACCCACCATCAAGCGATCGATCCGAGCTCAAAGAACGGATCCACACAGAAAACGCTCAGCAAAGTCAGACGTGGTTCGTCAGCGATGGAAAAATAGCTCCCGGTTGCGCGGCGACTTCCGCTCAGTCCGAGAGCGTCAGAGGGCCTCGAGGTACGTCATCGAGCTCGAAAAGCCTCTCGCTGGTCGGACGTCACCGTTCGATCCCAGGGGCGTCGCGACGCCTCGCCGTGCCAGGCGTCCCGTTCCCAAAATTTCGACGATATCCGGTTCGCGCCGGTTCCCGCTGGCACGTTTCCGATCTCTCTCGTTTAGACCGTCTACGTCCGGTCGCTGGTCGTCGTTGCCCGTCATCGACGTCGTGCACGTCGTCGCCGTCGTCCCTTTTCTCGCTCGCGTCTGCCTCGGCCCGAGGGGATGAAAAAGAGGGGACACGGCGTCGTTGCGTAAGCGTCTGGACGCCGAGGCACCGTTGCGTCAGTCGTTCGAAAGCTACTAAGCACCGCGGTCCACGAAAACCCGGCGAAGAGGAACCGGTGCGAGTCCGCAGCATCCGTGAGTTCCCAGCGATCGCGCGCGCGACCCACGAGATCGGTCGGCTTCCGCTTCCCTCGGCGTCACAGCGCCCTGGCTCTCCACTTCTCGGCCCCCGCGCCTCCTCTTCGACTTTCTGACCCGACCTTGCCGCCGGATATTTCAAGGTCAATGCCACCGTCGCAATGGCAACACGCGCGACCACGCAGACGCGCCGTCGTCGAGTGAACTCGGTTTCATGGTGACGCTGGTTCAATGATACGCGATTACGGACGAGTTCGAACGATATTGTCGATGAAGATGGATCAACGTTCACGCGTGTATATGGATTGATGGATTGACTGTATGAATTCATCAGGGGAATGGTTACGTAAGAATTGAGGGGATGAAGGTGTTCGTTCTTCTATGAAGCATGAATGGTTTCTATTGTTTATTACCAGAGTTCCTGAAGAGTGGGACATTTAATTTTATGGAGATTGTCTGTTCGCGTACCTGTTCGTATGTTGTTTTTAGTGATCGTGAAGAAATTGAGTAAGGATGATAGACAGTTTGTCAACTGTTTGCAGACATTGTTCGCGAGCAATGTCTGCGAATTGTTCGCTGGTGTATATCTAGTTTCAAGGGATTATGTTGGAGTGATCGTCGTTAGATTTGGGCTTAATTGTTATTGAACCATGGAGGTGCTTGGACAAGTTCCTTTCGGCCCGGGGCGATCGGAGAGACGAACGGTGGTTGGAAGCACGTGCAGCGATGCGACAGTTCCCAGTTTCTCGGTTGCGGGTCCACTACTGCACCGGATGCGGTGGCTGTTCTGCTTTAAGGTGGCGCGTCACTTCCCGGGCTTGAATTTTTTCGCGACCTTGTTCAAGGGATAAGTCTGCTCGTTTATGGAGAAGTGTTTCTGTGCTCGTGTACTTTGTGCAGAGGTATTTATTTGAGAAATGAATTAGAGACCTTTCATTGATCTGTTTGTTGCGATTCGGTGGGGACTGCGTGTAGGTACCCTCGTGCAAGGTCATGACGAACGTCGTCTGATGGAAAGCTACTTTGACACTTGCGCGACTGACAAGTGATTCATCATGGACTGATAATAGTAGCTCTAGATATCGGTTGATCTTATTATCCCACATGAAATGTAAATATACAAACACTTTATTCGGATATCATTTATATCACGAACATTCTTGCAGTTTTGATGGATTCGAGTGGTTTTAGTCTTTGGTTTTATAAAAGTGCAATCCTGTGTTTGATGTGTTCTTCATTGGTACCTTGTGATGCGTCGTCTGTGAGACGAATGGCGAGGTTTTCAGTGTTTCCAAAATTCGAACGATATTAAAAGTAACTCGAATGTCGCCTGTTGGAGGCAACTCGAGTTGACTTGACCCCTTGCTACTCAGGGGTTATCGTAAACGTCAGCGTTGCACGCGTTGCAAACTGACGTTCGTCTGTCAGCAAGTCTACTTTTATAGGTTATTGAAGAGTCAGAGTTATCATTGCAACGTCATCGATTGAAACCCTAAACACGTCAGCATATTTTGACATTCGTCCATATCGATATTCCCCGAAGCTTGAAGGAAAAAGTGGGATTTCCTTGCCAATTGTTTAACCACGAATCGTTGATCAACCACGTGTTTTCCTTGTTCCCATGTATCGCGATCGTGAGCAGCGTTCAAACAGTGTTTAATGAAACATAGTATTGAGAAAATTGATTACCATCACGCCACAAGGAAGTTCGAACGGATTTTTTTCTCGCGATAACTTTTTTCCTACAAGTGAATTACGGCGATCAAAATTCTAATAAGTTCTAAGAATATTTCCTAGGTGCCTGGTACCATTGTACCAACTTATGAGAGTTCCTCAAGTGATATACTAGCATTTACTAATTATTTGTGTTTGCTAACTTATGTATTGAAGTTTATGGTTCTGTTTGCACGGGACTGAAGTTTCAAGTCTTGAGATTAAAATACTAACAATATGCATTTTGAATCAAATAATGCACTTCCGCGAAAATGCTGTCATAGGTTGAAAATATAGAACTCTTGAAATTAGTGAAAGATGAATTCTATTTATAAAATTAATATAGGCTATCTAAAATTAACTTTCGAATCTACTATTATAAAATTAAAATATAGTAGAAGCTACTATAAGTAGAAAGATATCATCAGTACTTCAAGCTTTACTATCACGCAAAATTTGATACGAGCACAAGTGTATCGCTCGAGGAATCGTCCCAATTTTCGCCTTCGCCGCGTGTGTCGCATCATTCCAAATTTGCGCCACTACTTCCGCAGTGTACCTGTCGCCCGTCATCGCCGCGTTATCTAGCACGTGATCGTTCGAAACCAGTTTCACTCCAACATAAATATTCACAACCTCTCAATGCTCATCTGTTTCCTATCGTAAAATAGTCAGCACACTAAATGGTTCGTTTCACTCAGACAAAAATTTGGTTAAATATTCCTACATCTCCAGAATATTTATTCAACGCTATTTCCATTGACTTCAAGGCGATTCTCCTTCCATGAATCGACCAGAAATAGGCATCGATAAAAAACATTCCCAGGAGACCAAGGCGTGAGGGATTCTCTCTAAATACAATCCCAGAAACGCTAGAATTTCACTCATTCACCTGACACGAGCACAGGACTCGGTTCCAATCGATGCACTTAGCCATCGCTGCACGATGCAAACGGGTTGAAACTATCCAAGAATAGATGCTCGGTAATCGCGTAGGGTTCAGCGTGACGAGACGACGGCGCGGGTGCTACGACCGAGAAGGAGGAAACTCAGCCGCATGTAAACTGCGGGTGCCGGCCTTATCTCGCCGGTGTCACCTCGAGCGTATAAAAGACAGGCTCTTTCGACAGGTGGCTTCAGTAATTCGTACTCGCGCGAGGACGCCCGCCACGGGATCGTTCTCCCCCAATCGTTGCGCGTGAAACCCTTGGTCAACAACATCCTCTTCGGTGACACCAGCGTGTCGCGCGGATCTCATCCCCCCCCTGCAGCCCCCTCAGACGATCCACGAGCTCGAAGTAGACGTCCAGGTGGTCGCCACCCCCGAGTCGAGCATTCCCATTGGTCGACAGGTCGCGCGGTTCGTGCACGTTGGGAAAACGTGTGCACAGTCAGCCCGCCATACTGAAACCCAGTGAAGTCGCGAGGGACACTTATGAAGGGGTCCGTCAACGCGCCGAGGCCGATTGTTGATCAGAACAGATATATTTGGGATAACGATTGGAAACAGTAGCGCGAAGAAGGTATGTCACAGATCCGAGTGAGAGACCCCCACGAACTTTTTGCTTAATTTTGTTGACCACTGAGACGATGGAGTCTATTAATATCGAGGTATCGACTTATCGGCACGATCTGACCGATACATCATTCTATTTCTTATTTTATTTTTGTTTATCGTTTGAGATATGGTTTTGAGAAGGTTTCGTGTATGAATGAGATAGCATGCTTTCTTTGGTTTAGGTTTTTGGAAAGTGGGATTTATGAAATTGTTTAATAATTCTTGTTATAGTTGTATTACTTCTATGACAAAGTAGTTTAGTAACAAACCGAGTCTCTTTAAACGACATCTTCTAGTGATTCAAAGATTGCGAAATAATCTCCATTTTCCTCTCGTTCTTGATTACTAATCTGTATGGAAAACTCACTGCCACAGTTTATCGTTCAAATTACGCGTGAGCTGTTATCTGTTTCACCAGAATTAAGAAGAACAGCTACGATATACATAATCCCTAGATCGATTCAAATTTCTCGACTTTATGCAAGTCAATCTCTGACTAACCGCGTACTTACAAATGATAAATTGCACGGAGCTACACAGTCGAGGACGTCAGATAGGCGATGCAGGAAGACATCCGCTAGACGAGAGACGTCCACAGAGAAATCCCTGATCTCTGGCCAACGTGCAGCTTATCGAAGCCGTGGAAACGCGCGTCTCTGCTCGTGTAATCGGCAGAAAGTGTCAAACGCACGTGCTGCACCGCTGCAACGGATGCAACAGGGAAGCCAGGTCCGCGCGCTGACTTGACCTATCGTCTATGATACAAGCGCGGATTAAATCACTTGCCACCGATATCGACTGCACAGATCCATGCTATGCTAAAATACATAGCTACTTTTCGTGAAACCAGAAATTGAAAATATTTATAATAGTTTCAAGTAGATATACCCTTTCAAAAACAGTCAATTTCTTCGTCAATTTTCTCATTTCAAATAAGCATCCCTAATTCTTAACAGAAATAATGCAGAAAAGTTTGAATCCTCCATAACCAACCTCGTTCTCAATGACTCACGCACCTCGAAGTGGAGTATATACATTCATGGTCAGACAGCCTTTTCAGACCACTTCCACTTTCGTCCTTAATTCCAAGCGAGTCGCGCAATATCTGCTCACAAGAACGCCCTCCCCATATTCCCTAAATTTTGCAACAACGTTCCCCTAAAATTCCATCCCACCCTCCCTTCACGCAAGGGAAAAATCCTCTCGCGACGAAACCGCTCGGACCGCGGCCAGCTGTGTCACGAGGGGTCTCCTCTTCAGGTCAGCAGCTCCGAAAATAATCTTTGGCCGCGTGTGATGTTTATTAAGCTAACTGGCACAAGGTTCGCGCCAGCCTAGCCGTGTTCGTTGACCCACATGCCCGGAATCGGACGATTTACCAATTTCCCCGCGGATTCCCTACCGTGGCCCGTGCCCTGGCTCGCGCCGCCTGTTCCGCGGGCCGACGTTTAATATCGGTGGAAAATGAAGTTTGACCGGCGCTCCTGGCCGTGCCCATTAATATCGCACCCGAAATAAACTCCGTCGATCTCTATTGGCTGCAACGAACGCAAATTGGTAGAACGCCAAATTTCAGCCGTCTCCGAGCGGATGGAAACGCTCCGCTGGAACGTGCTGGCTGCAGGCAGCAGCGCGCGCGCTGGTGAAACCGCTACTGGCTTCCGGGCCGCTCCATAGGCGGAAGTAAAAAGCGTTTCCACGGTGATCGGGATTTATGGAACGCCGCGGAAAAGAAAATATTAAAAAGTAATACGAAACGTTTACTGCCATTCTCCTTCGCCCCCCAATCCAGGCTTTTATTGAGGTTTTTATCGCGAACGCTCGTGCCGCGGGTGGACCGGAAACGCAGCCAGGGCACGGGCGTTATTGACATCGTTTCTGCGGTTGTACACAGGGAGCTGCATGTTTTATCATTGAATCTGATGCGTAACGTGATGGAAAGGGTGAAGCTTCTGCTCTTCTCTGTTATTGACCGCAAGATACGTGTGCTTGTTGTATTATCGGTCAACGAGTGGAACGAAATTTCCAGCTGTATCGGTGGTTACAGATAAAGGGGATTAACATTTGCTCGATACACGTGTAGCGTTGCGATGTTTCCCGTGACACGTTGCTTTTCCAGCGCCACAGGAGATTTGAATTGGTTGTCGCGTGATCGAAGAGGAAAAGTGTCTTATGTAACGTTCCTCGGCCCTTATCTTCGCTACAGTAGCGAGGCAAAGGATTAGAAGATTCTAGATTGTAAACTGGCGCCTCTGACTCTGTCCCTTATCGCCAGCCATCGTGTTTCATATTCGGTTCGACTGTTTTCGATACAGGGTTGCTTATCGTCCTCTACTTCTCTGATGCAATTTGAATATATACTTTGCCAAAGGAACACCATAAAACACGGCTATGAAGTTTTTTTTTATGGCTCGCCTGGGTCTTACGGGCGTGCTTGCGTCTACCAGCCTGGAAATGACGCAAGCTCGTGGTGACGTTCAATCTGGTTCTGTCGTAGAAGATTGAGGTCGGTGTTGGAAGATTTCTGAATTCGCTGATGGAGGATAGGGGATCTGTTGGGAGATTTTTAGGTCGAAACTTTTCCAGAATTGCCGAAAATCGACGCTGACTCTTTCAGACTTCCCGATAACAATCGAGAGATAATCTGTGCTCGTCTGTTTCGAATACTGATTGATCGAGTCAACACGCTCGCAGGCGCCCGTTACGTAAAGGACCCTAAGAAATTATCGGCGACATTCGTGGAAGGAGAAAGGTCGTTATTAATTCGTGAGAAGGACGACAGAGAATGCAACTTTACGATAACAGTAGACTGAGAATCTCGTGTAAATGATCCACTTGATTAGATAAATCTGTCTCTCTTATCGACATATGGTTTGTGAGTAAACGAAAATGATTCGCGCCATTGCACCAATCATCGCGACGTTTCGTCACTGGCGATGACTTCCTCCTCGAGACGTTCGTCGAGTCAATAAAAATTTACTCATTATCAATAGAAGAGATACTGTGGAATGAAATTAGTCAAGCGTGAAATTGACCTGTTCGCGAGATAAGGACTTTGTTGTAAGGCTTGGAAGTTCTGAATTTTCGCTCTGCTATTTGATAGACTTGATACTTTAGCTCCTGTGTTATTCACGCAACTGTGGATAATATATTAATTTTTAGCCATTTAACGTCAAAGGAAGAATTTCAAATGACATGTATGAACAGTTTCAAATTGATTATGCAAAAGCATTTGAACTCTAATTCAATTTCAGGAGCTGAATTGTGATTTAAATCTGTTTCTCTTTGATTATTGTGAATATGGAGATTCGAGTGAAATTAAATAATACATATATAGAATATTTGGTTAATTTAATTCTATCGAAGAATTCTTTCTATCATCTCCTAGTTTATCTATTTTTCTTATTGAATAATCAAGCCTATCCCTTCTCCATATATGCAAATACCTACAGAGTACAATGGATACAGTTCTACCATTAATATTCCCATTTCAAGTGACAAATTCTATTCCACTTCCTCACACATGAACAGTGCGCAGAAATTATTGTTCATCCTGCGCGTACCAAGCCAATTTCCATCGACCTTTGTCTCCCAGCGACCTCCTAAGAAACAATCGAATCCACGCGGGCGGTCGTCACTCTCGACCCGCGGCATTTCACACTCGATCGTGGATTACACAATGAGCAGAGACTCCAGTGTTTCGCGTCGATTCGCCTAACACCTCGGACAACTCTGAACTGCTGTAACCGGATTGAACAGGGATAGTTAGCAGCAGCTGTTGCGCAAAGGATCGCCACCGACTAGATCCCAGGGCTCTAATCTCTTCCGCGAATCCTAGTGATCTCTAGCACGTCCTAACGACTCGAAATTCCCAAGCAAGTGTGCTATAATATTGCCCGTGATCTCGAGCGCTTCGTGTTTTCCTTCCCCTTCGTATTCAGGGACGTTCGAGGCGTGCCGCTCGAGGGCAGAAAAATTGGACACGAAACGGTGGATTTTCGAAAGTCGTAAACCGCGATTGAAAATCGCGCGGGATTATTCGCCTCAGGCGATCTGGTACCGAGACCGACCAACTGCATCGTGCCTAGCGAGCTTCCACCTCTGCTCACTTTATTTTTCATCGTCGCGCCGATTACTGCGAGCGAATTTTCATTCGACCCTTCGAGCGAGCTTAAAAGACAATGGTTCGGTCTTTGATTAAACTTGCATCGCTCGTGCTAAAAATCGCTTCCTTGGCAGGACTGTTCAGTGTAGATATATTAAAAGAACGTATTCTCAATTCTAAGAAACCAGTGTCAAGTATTATCTCTCGATTACGCTGTTCTATATTTATCGACCGCGCAAGGTTACCTATTTTGTTTCAACTTCCACCAAAAATTTACGTCACAAGATACGCTAGGGCACTCTAAACATTACACAGGTGCAGAACTGATTATCAGCGAAAACTAACAGAGCCAATTTTTCCCCGTCAATATTTCCAGGCATTTAATTGCATATCTTAGATTTATTTTTCTAAGCGTTATTTAAATTTATCAGCGTAAGCTTCATCAATAAGGTCGAACTGTGTATTTAAAGACAGTCGTAAGAATTCCCAGATGTTATCGAGCGGAACGGAATCAGAAGTCGCTCTATTGTTACACATCACGCCATCGATACAGCCTTAGACAAACCGTCCATCGAAAGATGATCGAGCGAGCTGAGGCTAGGGTAGTCGAGAGTCGATTAGATCTGGAAAAATTGTCTGCCAGTCGGAATCGAATGTCATTTCACACCGCCTCGTTCTCTTCGCTTGTGAAAGGTCCACGCTTTCTCAGTGGAGCAGACTTCTGTCAGGAGACCCTCACGAGGGTATCGCGTTTCGTCTCGAAGTTCGAGAAAGACAGATAGTACAGATAGTACAGAGAGTAGAGAGAGCACGAAAGAGACAGATATGTATCGATCAGCTCGCTGAGCGCAGTCTCTCCAGGGTGGAATTTTTACAAGGGGATTAAGCCATCACTGGTCAGACGTCGACAGGAACGCGATGTCGCGCGTTCGAGATCGTTCCATTTGTCACAGATCGGATTATTTCCCCAAGTTTTCTTTTCGAACTTTTCTCTCGATGTACTCTTACCCTCTCTGTTTTCCTCGCCACGCCTCGCGAGGCTCCAGGGTCGTAAAAATGCAGCACTCGTTTCCACTCTTGTAATCGGGAAAGTTTTGGGGAGCGAAAAAGCGTGGCGCTATCAAAATCGTGGATCGATCTAAGATATATAGATGCCTCATCGATGTCACCGTATCTGTCGCCACGATTTCGAATATGTCGAATGGAATTCCCAACCGCGTGAAGCCTCTCGCGCCTCTTATTTCCACGCTATATCGAGATTTATTTCTGGATCGAACGCCGATACGCTGCTTCGAAGGTAGAAGGGATTGGGACGGCGATCTCTGCCTCTGCTTTCAGCCAGGCCAGCTGTGAAGTAACGACAGAGAAGGAGAAGCAAGTGTTTGGATTCGCGAAACGTGAAGTGGAGGAGGGGAGTCATAGACAGACGCGGATTTTCATGTGTACTCGATTTTGTGCGTGGCTGGTGAACGTTTCAGACTGACTTTGGGGGAAAGTGAGTCTCGTAGAAGAATGACATTTCGAATTTAGGGACTTTTATTTTTTGATATTATTTGAGTACATGTTTTCAGGTAGTTAATCTGGAATAACTTCTTAGGTTAGGTGCATAGTAGCAATTTTAGTGTAACAAGCTTTTACTATTGGAAGCAGAAGAGTTTTAGTCTGATGAGAACGTAGAATACCACATCCCCAAGAGGAAACTGTTACAAATTGAAACTAGAAAAAAGATTGAAACCTTCAATATACGTATTTGAATATAACTAAAACTTATTTCTAAAGCTTCCATTTAAAATTAACAATAATAGTATACCTATGCATCAGAGAATACTCCCACGCAATTGTTAGTGCGTGCCAAGTAGGTGTTTAATTATTAACCTGACTTTCATTACATCGAAGATTCGAGAAACGAAGAAAAACTTTGTCGAGCGTGTCTAGCACAGTCATATCGCGATTAATCTGCGTTTCTTATTACCAGACAAAAGATACGATAGCCGGGGATAACCCCTCAATTGCCCGTCGATAACGACAGCGCCGCGATATCTGGCTCCTTTCGTGTATTATCAGTTGATCTGGCTACCCCGTTGCTCAATCTATCTTCAATTATAGTCGCTCGAGGCGACGACACATTTCCCGTGAAACGTGTACCTTTTCCCCTGTCTCCAGATGCTTTTCTTGGCACCGGAAATGCTACTCTCTTCCTCGAGGAAGGATCTTCAGATTCGTGATGGCCAACGTTGGCAACGGGAGCAGCCTCTTTTATTCTCTGGAAGAGCGATTTTACACGACGACGTCGGGTAAAATGTACTGCATATTCTTCCGTCGAGAAACGCGGAGGCGACGTCTCGCGTCTCGTCGTTACCACGCGATATTTCTGGGTTTACATGATGGCACGATTTAAAAAAAAAAAATAGAGAGAGAGAGAGAGAGAAGAGATGAAAGGATTGTGACTGGCTAGAGGATAGAAACACAGAACTTGAAGCCCACGTTTTTCTGCCAGCATTGCAGAAGCTTCCGCGACAGATCGACTTGGCAGAAAAGTGGGCGGCACTGGCCAGACTCGTCCAAGGTTGCAGACAAGTTACTCTGTCAGGGTCCTCGTATTTAGCCTTTCGATTACCGCACGTGGGTATAGGAATCGCTTGTGTATAAAAATACGACGAGACGATCGCGTTGGGAAGGCTTCGTTGCCTTCTTTATAGGTACTTGAAAAGATTGATTATAGCAATATAAGTGCTACAGGAAGTGTCCCGTAAAGAGAGCCTTGTTAAAAGCTTCTTAAACGTAGCGTTTATTTTACGATGATTTATGATTTTTGGAGCTTGTAGAATACCTATGCGACCCAAAGAATTTGAATACATGAAAATTGTTAATTTTAATAGGAAACTCAGAATCAGAATTATGTCTGCAAATGTCTATTTTAGTGATTCTAGGTAGGTAGCTTAAAACTGGGTTTTCAGCCAAGAGTTGAACAACTTAAAATGAGTGAAACGAAACGAACGTTTCCTTCCACAATTTCCTCCTCACGGCTTCATGAGTCTTCACTCGTGTATCAGAGCAGTAATAGCAAAGAATTAAGTTCCCTCTCGTTGGATTTATCTCTTTCCATTGCCACTAAGTACGTCGACCGACGAGTATCGCGTCTAAATATATCACTACCCTTACCTAAGAAAAGAATTCCCATTTTATAAATAGTTTTCCACAGAGAGTGGAAAGATTTGGCTGAAACGAACCGCATTCTGTTGCCAAGATCGTCATTGCGAACATTAAATGCAAGGTATAAGTATTTCCCAAGGAATTGGATTGCTTCGTTGATGGGGCAATCGTCAGACAACGCAAGAGAAAGATCAAAGTTCAAATTCTGATCCATATTTTTTCCTCCTCGCAAAAAGGAATAATACTCATTATAAAAATGTCTATAAGAAACAGACTCAAAGATGAAAATACACAGAATGAAATTTTCAATGTACAGTAGACAATGGAAAGATCCCATCTAAAAGTCAGATATTTCTAACAAAGCTTTTCCGGAAAACGAGCACATATCTCTAATTTCCCAGAAGCGAATTAACGATTCACTGCGTTCCATCGTTGCGCAAAATTGTCAACGAGATAAATTAGCTCACTGAAGTCTAAATGAAAACGACGCAACGATGACTCGATTTTTCTTATCACAGTTTGTTGCCACGACGATGCTCACGCGTGCTCGTTCAAGGCTCCCATTCTCGAGTAAACGCTCGCGACCAGTCTTCGGCATTTCAATAATTCAGCGACTCATAAATGTTAACGATCCTTAAAACCGTTTCCACGAACGCAAGATAGCACAGAAGATCTATCTCGGTAACATGATTTCTGGAACAGCTAAAATTAACCCGACTCCCGCTGTTTAACTCGATTCACTAGACGCTCCTGGACCCAGTCATTTAAATAAATCCCCTCCGATAAGGCGGCCAAGATAAATATTAAATGCAAACGTCGGCTAAAAACAAACGATAAACCTTTTCTAACCTATCGCCCGAGGGTCCTGAGGGCGCAAAGTAGCATTAACAATTTCTCCTCCAGAAACGAGCAGGTCGAACATGGAATATGTTTGTGCAGAGCCCTCCATCGGAAAGGGCAATCTAAAAGTTCCACTTTGCCGCGGGATTCCGAGGCTCGAAACGATTCAGGGAAGAAAGGAGCGCGAGATCAACTGGTGGAGGGAACGCTCGCGGCGGAACTTTCGTCCGCTCCTTCCTTGAGCGGGAACTTCGTTCAAACATTTATCATCCGTCCCTCGAACGGACGAAAATTTCCCTCGTTTTCGGTCCGACTTTTCCACGGGACAACGGTCCGTGCCGGATACGGAAACGTAACCGAAAATTGGCGGGCATTAGATTCGTTCGTGCCCGCCAGCGTGGCACAACGAAAATTCATTTGTCGGGCTTAACGAACCTCAGAGAGCACAAAGCGCGACCGCCGCCGCGGAATCTCTTTAATTATAATCAGACACGGGAACATTAGTCACGTTCGTGCACGCGAAAGTGGCCCGAAAAATTTTACCTCGTCTGGGAACGGTTTTTCGCAGTGCCCTTGCGTCTCTGCTGTTTTCTCTTGGTAATTGAGCGGTCGGCTGGCTCATAGCGGATCTGTGGATACGCGAGGCTGAATTCCTGGGTTGGAGGGAGAAGTACTGTGAGTCAGAGATTTGGTCGTAGTCGAGATGTTGGCGTTTGAAGGTTTGGATCTAGGGTTTCCATTGTGGACTTAGGGGTCGATAGCTTTTTTTAAAATACAATTTTTATCTTGTGTCTAAATTTTAGGAAAATGGTGCTGACTATCTGTGCTGTTTTGATTTATGTATTATCTAAGTAATGTGTTCTTAGAATCGTTGATAAAAGTGATGGAAATGAGAGAGGAGATTTATTTGAAGTGAATTGCAGGTGTTGAAGTGTAGATGAAATTTGATTTCTATTGATAAAAAAAATGGAATTGCAAGGGTTCGGAGGGAATCTAGTAGAGTATTGATCTTCGAAAGTAGAAATCTCTCTGTCACCATAAGGGTCTGATGATAGGGAGCATTGAAACGCGCAAGGAGAATAGGACCGTTGGTTGTCAGACACACTCCGTTCAGTGTAAAGTAGTATAACCAGTCTTTAATTCTTCCCTCTTATATTATTACCACCACTTTTTATATAATCTTATCATGAAATACAATTTAAAACTCTTACCTAACAAATATAAATTTTGAAATTTGTTCAAACCTGTAGTCCAGGCACAGAATGTTCTGCAAGAAAAAGATGAATATTCTAATTCTCCACAGAAATCTCACACCAGTCGATGCAAATGTTCAACTACAGTGAAGACACTGTGTTCAAGAATCTCTTGTAGTTATATGCCACAGAAACATTCCCACGAGTCAGTGGCCCCTTCTCTCCAATATTTATCTTTTGAATAAAATTCGAGCGAAAGTTATGGCAAATAGCTTGATCAAATATTTGTCGATATTAGCAAGAACTCCGGGAAATTCGCGGGGGCGGTTGCATCGTCCAGAGGGGGATCGAAATTTATGCGGACCGCAAAAGGATTATGCGACGGTCGGGCTGGGGACTCCGTTGGAAATTAGTTTCAGAGCTTAATGGAGTTTTGCCATTGCGAAAGGTGCCGCGGCAGACGACGAAAGTCGCCGGAACTTTTCGTGTAACTTTAGCAATTTTTCCCATTAGCTGCGATTTTTCAGCGACGGAACGCGCGACCCTTGACAAACTTGCGGGCCAACGAGGGGAAGGGTCGAAGGGGAGGACGTTCGTGAGCAGACCGCGAATACGTTAGTACGACAAACTCCTGGCTGATTGTTTTCCACGCCGAAATTCGCTTGCGACCGTGTAACTGAATCGCGAACAGGCTGCCTCGTAAACTGGGGAAAAGATTGCTTTCTTGGACGAAGGGATAGATCAACCCCTTGTTTTACGAGTTTTCTTAGCTTCCACGAGTCCAGGCTGATTTAACCCATCGGCTCCGTGAGTTCATTTTGTTTCTCAAGATTCGTTTCGTAAAATGAAAAAAGAAATACTAAGTAATTGCAAGTAAACGAAGTTGTATGATAGGGGACAGGTTAATGGCTTGTTAAATGAATAATTATAAAGGGTCTTTGACTTCGAAATCCCCTTTCTCCGCAAAGTTCGACGAGCTCCAATATTTCAGATGTAATTGTTCCTTTAACAAAAACTGTGATATCATTACAAAACAAAGAGAAATGGGAACCAAGAGGCTTTCCTGGGTTTTTCTTATCGAATCGATTAACTCACACGATAATCGGTCAAAACCGATTACTCGCGACTACTACTAATTAAGATAAGATTCCATCTATCTTCATCGATTCTAAAATTCCCTAAGATGTGGCCTTAATCATTCCCCTCCGATCTGATTATTTTCCAACGTTTCATTTCAGTCGTAATCTCACAAATATAGAACACGTAAGCTCTCGCGATATCGCGCTGTCAAAGTTGGAGAACGTAACACGGAGGTCCCACGAGATCAGCGGAATGAAAACTTCCATTTGCTAGTTGAGGCGGCGCAGATGTCCCCTGGTCGATCCTCCGAAAATAGAAACACGAAGACAATACGCCAACAAAGCGTGGGCGTCGAAGGCGGCAGACACATTCAGACTCTCCTCATCGTTTCGTTAACGCGCAGGCGACGCGCGACAAGGTTGACAAAACGATGCAAATGCGTCTCCGTATCTCGACGGCGGCTCCTTCCGTTCGACTTCCGGTTTCGCGATCTCATCGATGATTTACGAGCCGCGAAAGCGATGGGGGTGGAGAGTGCAAGGGTGCAGCGGTGCACTCTGCACGAGAGGCAGAGCGTGCAGCGGCGGAGACAATTTATCGTCGCATCGATCGTAACGAGGGGGGAAATTTTATAAACTTCTCGTCGACGGGGCAACCAAGGACAAATTGGATACTTGTGTACTGGACGCTCGTGGACGAGCGGGATGTTGAGGTTATTGGGGGGAAGACAAATGAAATCGAGGAGTTCGCTCGTGAAACACGATAATTCGAGGGGAAGAGCTGGGGGTTGTCTCTGCGGCACGTCTTTATTGTCTCCTGAGTTTCTGAGTTTTAGGAGGAGAAGGATTTTTCAATTTCTGATTGCTGGTGTTTCAGTTAATGGAGATTTTTATGAGTGATTCGAGAGGGTTGAGTAGGGTTGCTGGAAACTTTCAACGAGTCCAAGTTAGGTGAAGTTTGCACTTGAGTGAGGGTAGACTGCAATGCATTGAAGAGGGTTGAAGCAGGTCTTTACGATGAATCCTTGGACTTAATATGATCAGATATCAAAATAATCAATTGTAGATAAAATACTTAATATTAATTTACCATCTAAAAATTTATCTAGAACAGAAATCTAATATTAGGTATTTCCCCGTCAGTTTAAAAAAATATTAGAATTCTGAATGCTTCTAAAATTTAAATTAGAATTGCCTAAAAATTCCAAAAAGGAAAATGTCGAGTCTCCTCAGAAGCCACAGTTTCTCGCATAGTTCAAATATTGAATGAGGACTTCCACTTTAAGGGGCTGAATTCATCGATGGAAAGTAAAGGTGTGAGACACCGATACGTAAAAACGTTCGTTACTTTCAGTTACTGAAGGCGCGGTACCGTTTCCCCTTCGTTGATGAAAGACGGGACGCGATAACAAAGGGATGGCTGATCAAAGCGCAAAAGTAATGAAAGATAAGGAACCTTGCGAATAAAAAGGGCGGTAGCTTTATATTGGCTTTTTCTCGTTTGTCCGACGAATACTCTTCTGTGAGACTTCTCAACCTTATCAGACATTCTTGGATCTGAATTACCGACACGGAAAGGAGGAAGTAGATCGCTATATTATGAAGGTGCAAAGAAATTGATGTATATATTAACCCTTTGCTTTATAATAATGAGGCAAATTATTGCTACTGATGTTAGCAAAGGAGGTACAATTATGGAACCTTTGAACAGATGACTTACGAGTTACACAATTTATATATCTGCATTTTCTGCAAATTACCTTTGATGTATACACCCCAAGAAAAATTCTAGAA
Organism: Calliopsis andreniformis; assembly: GCF_051401765.1. NCBI lineage: Eukaryota > Metazoa > Arthropoda > Insecta > Hymenoptera > Andrenidae > Calliopsis > Calliopsis andreniformis. Next base: position 17,848,329 of record NC_135067.1, on the reverse strand, counting down.
GTAAAGAATTAAATTAAAAGTGGCACAGCTGAAAAGAGTTTTACCTGAAACATCAGTAACAAGAAACTCGACTGCTTCTTTTAGCAACTGAAAAGGTTTTTTAAAAAGGTTTAAAAAGGACAGGACTTCCCCCAGGTTAATGAATAAGGGCAAACTAAGTCGCTTTATGACATTGCAACGACGTCCCTTGCCATTCTAATTGCACTGTTCATTCAGCAATTAGCGCAACATTGAGATGCAAAGTGCTTTCACCATGTCCGTTAAATCGTCATTACACGCGACGTAACTTCTTATATTCCCACAATTCCTACATAAAAAAACAAAATTAATAATTAACTACTAAAATCCACTGAAGATGCACACATAGAAACAAAATATAAACTATAACAGATTGAAGTGCTATCCGAGCCACGATGATTCACGATTATCAGCAGCGTATTTTAATCGTTCCTATGACAGAAACGCCAGCAAACCATGCGGACGTGATAGCAGATCCTCTCGGTCAATCGACTAATTAACAGGGATTAACGCAGTTTCTAATCATCGCTTAGATTGGATATCCTGTACGGTGAACGTATGATACAGTGGATAATGACCAGGGTAAATAGAGTTTGTTGTCTCTGGATTATCGTTGCTAATTGCGCCAAGTCCTCCCCCTCCTCTCTTCCTCCGATGACGAACGAAATGGACGCCAGTTATCGAATCGAAACGTCGACAATGGATCGGTTCGACAAATATTGACCGCAACAAATATAGGCTGGACGACAATCAAAATGACAGGGTGGCTTAATTCGTCGCGGTCGTGCGAGGGTGGTGGTAGTTGCTTTTTTCCCCCGTTTACGCGACGCCAGTTTCGTTAGGATGTCGATCGTTTCGAGTCTGTTTAAGACTCAGGGACGTTGATGATTGTTACAGACGCTTGGGGAAGGGGTTTCGTTACTTGACGAATTATATTCTAATTACTGATAAAATAAAATATTAGAATAGAGTGCTTGGGATTATGTAAAGCTTTGCTTATATGTCACTTGCATTTCTTGAGACCAAAGTGGTTTTGGCAGGTGAGATGTTCTTAGGAAAGTAGTCTTAGATATGAGTGTGTTGTTGGGTTGAGTATACAGGGAGAGAGTTCTGTATAGTGTTCCCTTGTTATAGGTTCGTTATTGTGTTTAACATATCTTGGAGTTATAATTAGAGTGAGTGGCTTCATGAACGGCTTCTCAATTTCTATTACCAGGCAAGTTAATCTCAGGGATACATCTTGATTATAAACTCCTTGTTACCGAGCTATCAGTTTAAAGTGAGGGAATACAGTACTTGTATAACAAATGCAAAAATCTAGTCAACAGTAAACCCACAGAGAAACGAAACATTAATATAACAACCTTAAAGAGCAAGCATTAAAATATTCAAATATTATACAAAGTTCACGCGCAAAGTTCCACAATGTGATCAAGGGAGCTAATTACAATTTCTAGACTTCGTTTACTCTAGTTAAAGTTCAATAGACTCTCTCCAGCGTATAGAATTTCGTTATCCAAGGAAACTCTAATATGCTAATGGTTACCGTCCCTTCTGATTTCAGAGTTGTTAATTAAGAATGCGCGATGACACGGCGAATTTATCAGTGGAACGGAAACCCGCGCGAGAAGGCGCAGGGTATGGAAATGGAACCCCAGAAAACAAACTCTCACCGCCAAGAAAAAATATTCTTGAAGTGTAAGTATTCGTTTACACACGCCACGCTCCTATCGATTAGAGTAAAGCACCAGCATCCCTCTGCCCTCTACTAACATCCCCCTCGCCCCAGCGATGGTGTAATTTCCCCCATTTTGTCGGAAGCTACGCGTTTATCGGGCAATTTCGGTGAATTAATTTACATGGGCGGCTGGCTTTATCAGCTGCATGCTGGGTGAACTTTTCATGGTACGCCGTGTACAAAGGCTGCGATGGGGGATAATCCACCAGTGGATTAACCATTGCCGATCGATACCATCGGTTTTCGTGAACGATGAACCAAAAACTTGAGATTTTTTCATCCCTTACAACTCAATCGCTCCTGTTCCCTCATCGAGACACTTGATCGCTCGTGATCGCGAGTCAACGACAATCGAGATTTCGCGGATCGACTGAGAGAGGATCATCTCAATTACTCAACAATATGTATCACGCGAGTTTCAATTTTCTATGCTGGATTATGAAATCAATAATCGTCTAAATCCGATCGACTGCTGCTCGAGGAGTGGTCTTTGATTGTTTGTCGTTTCTTCGACCTTTTTCGAAGAAAATCGCGACCAGCCTACGTCGTGTCAGTGGCACTGAATGTGCTGAACGATTGATCGGTTTCGGTGTCACAAATCCGAGGAACTACAACCGTGTCGCGTTACAAAGGATCCAATTAAGCTAACGTGATCGGGCGAAGTTCGTTTGAAGCGCGATTCCCGCTAGCTCGATGCAAACCTAGAAAGGGGCGGTGTTAAATTTACAACCGTGATCCAACTATGGGTGAACGCGTAATTAGCGACACCGATGGGGCGTGCTGCAACTTTTTCTGCCTGAGATTTTCCCACGGCCAATGATTCGTGCAAATATACGCGCATCGACGGAATACGGTATTTTCGACGGAGGGATGGCGCCGCAGGGAACTATCTCTTGTGAAACTGAAATTAGAGGTATGAATAATGGTGCACCTTAGATGGTACTCGCGAATTTTCTTCTGCTCTTTCGCGTATCGTCTGTGAAATATGGAAACGAGGTGGGAAATATAAATGGCTTGGTAGAAGTTGATATTTGCTTGTCTTACTTTGCTCTTCCTGGTCTTGTAAGAGGAAATGTACTATCTTTCGAATACGTCTTCAGACATATTATGGCTTCCTACTGAGCTAGTTATATTTCAATTTCTGTTAGTGATAAATAGGATACTGTACAGTGCGTTTCAAAACTTAGAGGTGGTGAATTGGAGGTGCGAAAAGTAATGAAAAGTTGTATGATGTAATCATTTACATGTGTTTGTGGCAGAAGTAATTGTAATTAGTAACTACCTGTAAGTTAGAAACAAGGTCGAATTAGTTCAATATTTCTACTCACTCCTTTCATTACTTTTGTACTCCTATGCAACTAACACGCGTTTCAAAACATCCCTTAGGACATATCGAACTAACGCCACGAATCTAAATGACCTCGATCCATTCAGGGACCTCGATCGATCCAATCAGGGGTCAAACGACAAAATTCGGATTGTAACTTCCAAAGTTAAACTTCGAGACTCGTTCCATAAAGAGGAGGTGAATACACGCGACACTAACTCGTTCAACCAGCGATCTGGTGTTCTTCGTATAAAATGCCGATCGTAAATTTGTCGCAGGAGTTTCGAACAGCAATTATGTTGCTAATGGAGCTCCCGAGGGATAATTTTGGCCGACTTTTGGTCAAGTCCATCGCTCAGCCTGCGATTTCCTTTTTCCTTTCACGCGCCGACGACGATCCATAGGCTTCTCGTGTTCCCGTTGATCCGCGAACCGACGATTTACGAAGCGTTCCGCGCTGATTTATGATACCGTGCAACGCACCGTCTCTCTCGGATCGTTTATTACCCAGCAGAATAATGGGAATCGATTCCCATTGCGAGAACAGCTTAACGGAGCTCCTCCTCCGCGTTGACACTCCTGGGCTCTTGTTTTTCAAATTTTCGAGGGAAAGTTGAAGACAGCTGGGGTAGCAGGTGTGGTTCTGCGAGGAGGAATGGAGCGATTGAATGTAGGGGATGTGGAGTGGATTGTTTATCGCTTTGCAATTTTGACTGAAGGGTGAAAGTAGTTTCAGACTCTCTTCTAGAAGGGATTTCACAGTTGGTGCTTTGCTACTGTGTTTTAAGTGAGTTAAATGGCACTCTTTTTATGCTCCTAATATGGAGCAAATCATGCTTTATGTCTTATAGACTGTTATCACTGTTCACTTGGAAATGTTTTCCCTAGTACTGGGAAGAGTTATTCAAGGTAAAGCATATTTTTTAACATACTTCGCCAGCTTAAACATTTTGTATGATATCAAATTTGGGAACTCAGAAATTTAAATATTTGAAAATTCAAATATTCAAAAATTCAAATTTCAAAAATTCAAAAATTCAAAAAGTCAAAAATTCAAAAATTCAAAAATTCAAATTTCAAAAATTTAAAGTCTCAAATTTCCATTTACGTTACATTTACGTTTGAGTAGCTCTCCTCATAAGATTTTAAAACACGACAAAGTTCACGGTACGTATCACGATTTTGCAAGAAACATTCGCGAACGGGGAAACCGACAAGCGGCGCCAGTGTTTATTGACAAACCGTGTGTTGAATCAAACACATGATTGCAATCGCTGCGGATTCTATGTATTAATTACGGCAACCATATCATTCGCACCGATTTCCAACGCACGTGCTTAATAATCAACGTGGAAAATAAATACCAACGTTCGTGTTGCGTTAGTAGGTTGACGATAGGCGTTCACTATGGCGCCATCGTCGACTGTGGAAGACTTCTGCCCTTTCGCGACGGGTGGAAGGGGATAGTGAAGCATCCTTAAAGCTTTTCCCCTGATGCATAGGAAAATATTGTTGTAGGATTCTCTGTGTACGGTACCTTCTATATTTCATTTCAGACACGCTCCAAGACGCGGAGAAGGATAAAGAGGAAACAGAGTATATGCTACAAGAGAATGGCAAACCAATGTACGAATACGATTCTTACATATGAATGTCGTGTTATATAAAGATATGAGAACCGAATGGCAGAAATCAGGAATCAGTTTGATAGAAAAGATATATGGGAATTATTAATGAGAGAGAGAAACTTCGTCCTAGCGACTGGAAGAATCGTATAAATTTACTATAAAAGTTTCTATAGTTTCTAGTAACTACATACATATATTCCTGTTAGAGTATTTCTGGACTAGCGAAACACTGAATTCGAAATACAAGTTTCACACTCGATAAAGTGATTGACATTTATAATTAAGTTGTTGACAGTCCCAACAATACCTTGCGCATACAATAAATAAACTGTCAACCAGGAGAATCGAATGTGAGGAATTCTAATTTAAGTTCTCCCTCAATTATTATACCTTGCAAAACAAATAGGAACAAAAAGAGTATAAAAAACAGAAAGAAGATCAACACATTAATCCTTTTTAATCAAACTCTTGGCCATTTTGTCGAACCCTGTTATTTCTGCACATCCAGAAGTACTCTACCGAATACAGTATCTCGTTTCCCACGGTGGTGTGAAACAGAAGTACGCGAGAACCACCTGATTCTATGGCGAGATGTTCGCAGGGAGGATCTTAATTAAGAATCAACGATCTTTTGTGTCCACAGTGAGTTCGTGCCACCGCAAACGAAGGAGGAGGACAAGCCAGCAAAGCCAGAACAAACCTTACCACCGGTGCCTTACTTCAGACTCGTAAGTTCATCTCGGCCGAACAATCCCCACCCTCGAAATTCATCCCCCGCGAGACACCCCTTTCGTCTTCGACGGTCTCAACGAGCCCCCAGCTTTCGTCGAGCCCCCACCTCTGTTTTTGTTTAGGACTAGTCGGATCTCCAGGCCATTAATCACCGACGTTAGGGCCGACATTAATTTTCCGGGTTAAATCTCCCGTGAAGCGGAAGTTGGCCCCCCTCGCTCCCACTAAATCATCCGGGGAGAATATGTTTCTGAAATTTTCGACTAGTTCGCGACAAATTGCCCTGGCAGGGAATTTCACGGGATTCCAGCCGAGAACCCATCATTCGGATAATTAACATAACGTCGATGCTCGGTCGCGATTAATTAAACCCATTCCCTCGTCATTTGTCGCGTCTGTGCCCCGAGCCCTGCCAGAGGGGAAAGTTTGAATTTCAGTTTAATAGCGGCGCGGAAAGTTCGACAAACCGTGACACGAGGATCGCTTTGGTGCTTGTTCGCAGTTTCGATTTGCAACATGCGGGGAGCTGATGCTGATCATCGGCGGCCTGATCATGGGAACCCTGACAGGCCTCTGCATCCCCGTCTCGACGATCCAGTACGGTGAGTTCACCACGCTGCTGGTGGATCGCAACATGAAGAATCACACGAGCACGCCGACGCTTATAATGAAGTGGTTCGGAGGAGGAAAGGTCTTGTAAGTCTTGACGTGCCTGCAGACACGCTTGCTACTGTTCGTACTTTTGGAACGGATCCCCCGCGGATCTCGAGACGCGACGCTCGCAGAAAATAGATCACGTGAAACGAGATAGCTCTGTTGGATTTGCTTGTTGGGCGGAGAGTTTCGCAATCGAGAATTTTGCTGATGCATCGTTCGTGTAATTTGTTCGTTACTCTTGGATGAACCGAGGGTGATCCATTTGGATGTCTATGGCGGATCTGGTGGTGATATGTTGCAGGATTTTTTGAGAGGAAAATAATATGAGTAGTTATCGCATTACTAAAGATAGTAGACTTTTGTTGGGCAATAAATGCTGGGAGCAGGGCGTAATATTTTGTTGGTAGTAATATTTTTGTGATTCAAACAAGTAATATTTATACTATTTCTAGAAAAGATATAAAAAAATTTCTTTCTCCAATGATTGAATACCATGAGTGTCCTAAATATTGACCTCTACTCCTGAAACATGTCATGATCGCCTCAAATATTGACCTGTACTACTGAAAAACGCGACTAATCTTTACCATGTAGTTTTCTAATCGAGGTGCATAGTGATTTACGAATTTATTTGTTACTACGTAAATCTAGTTTGAACGAAATTGCCTTAGCAAAGGATACTCTGCAAGTAGAATCAGTCAGTCTACTGTCAGACCTAGTTTATACTACTTTTCACTCACTCTAAAATAATTTGCGCCAATTTGCATGACAGGGGACCTAATGCCACATACGAGGAAAGAATGGAGGCTCTCTACGACGATTCGGTCGCCTTCGGTGTGTCCTCGGCGGCCCTATCGACGCTCCAATTCGTGTTCGCCGTTTTTACGGTCGACTTCCTCAACATGGCAGCGTCCAGCCAAATTGTGCGAGTGCGCAAAATGTTCCTGCGAGCTGTACTCAGACAAGACATGACATGGTATGACATCAACACCTCGACCAACTTCGCCAGTAGGATCACCGAGTGAGTATCCCTTTTATTCATTAAATGTCAATATTGGAAAATTGAGTTTATACTTAACCGTACTAAAATTTATGAGATATGATTAGTATTTTCAATGAAAGGGGATTCAACTAAAGGGACATTTTCTTTAAAGAGCGAGAACTAATAAAATGCAAGATTATAATATAGAGTTGTGATAGAAAAGTTTGAACAATAATACCTAAAAATAAAAATGTGTGACTTATACAATTTTGCCTCGCAGTCAGATACCTGCATATCCTCTGACACTAAACTCTAATGTATGAGTCTCTTAGGTAGTATTCCTGAGTCCACTAGGGATCACAAGACGAAATTCTTTGACTCAGCAATCCCAAGTGACTCAAGCGATCCACTTTTTAGCAAGAGAGGATCAGAGCAACCTCAACCACCGCCTCGAATTCAAACATCATCTCGAGAAGCCTATTTAATATTTCCTTCCCCAGCTTGTCGAGCAAAGGAAATCCTGTCGCATTCTGGTCCATGACATCATCCTCGGGAGCCGCTTAAGTAGCCGTACTTTCTCACGGTGATCCGGCTTCGAGGGGAGGAATATCGCGTGTTCGATCTCGGAAGTAGGCGGATGTAAACGCGACGGGTCTCGAGGAAGCGTCGAGCAAAGTTCAGGAAACGAGATCCGCTCATCAACAGGTGGCCCCTCGCGAGCCCCAAAATCCTCGCCCGATACAATGTCTCCGCCCGCGTCGACTCTCGCGTAATTATCGAAGAGTCAAGGGTAGATTCACGGACGGGTTAATTAAGACGCGCCGCGAGACGCTGCACTTGCGCAACCGTTCTATTTCGAGCGACGTCGCTTTGGAGCAATGTATCCGTTGCGAGAGCGTCTCGTTGCGAAACGACGCGACGTCGCGCGAATAAAAATTCATATTCTTTGGTAGATACGCGTCATCTCTCTGCTTCAGTGTCGCAGCTGAGCTTCCGGGTCGGTTGTGATAGTATAGGCTGACTGACGTCAGGTTGGACTCGTTGTAAGAGGAACGATAAAATGGGCTGCACATAGCTCTGCGAGATATGTACATCAGATCACGAGAGGATCGAGTGGCAGTAGAAACGCGTTGTCACGTGACTGGCATCTTGTTTATGATGCCAATTACGTAGATTTTATCTGCGCCTTGGTGGGTCGCGAAGTTTTCTGAATACAATCGCGAGAATGAATGCCTCCCGTGTATTCGCGATCGCTGGGAGAGTGGATTCACGATTCTGTCTGTCATCGTAAATTATCGTGGATCATGTTTAGACTGTGACGTTGATCATTGTGGCGTCACTTGCATTATATACTTCTGTCATGTTGGTCGTATGTGTATTCGAAAGGGGGAGAGAATAGGGTGATAAGAATTTCTAATTTTAATCAGAAGTAGCTATAGAAAGAATGATTCACAGTGAGGTTCCATTTAAACTAGTCTCCAAGGCGATCTCTGCTCGAGCCGAGATGTAATTAATTCGCTGAATTGTTGCCCAATGGATGTATTTTGGCCAAATTTCGGGGAAATTAGAGGGAAGTTATACAAATGCGTTTCGTATTGCATCAATTAAGTATCTGTTATAGTAGAAGGTCTGAAACAGCGTTATTCACACGCGGGACCTTCTGTGCAATTAGGTTTAATGGCGCATTCATTTATCTAATTTCTCCGTAGCATTTTAATTAAAGGACTATTACAGGAGACTCTCCAAGAAACCTGAAGCTAAAATTACGCGGCACTGATTGATAAAATAACTAGCTACTAGAAAAGAGAACCTATCACTCGCTTCGTTAACCAACGTTCCCCTTTCTATCTGTTCTACAGGGACTTGGACAAGATGAAGGACGGCATCGGCGAGAAGCTGGGCGTCTTCACGTACCTAATGGTCTCCTTCATTTCCTCCATCATCATCTCGTTCGTTTACGGCTGGAAATTGACGCTGGTGGTGCTAAGTTGCGCGCCAATTATTGTAATAGCCACAGCAGTGGTGGCGAAGGTGCAAAGCTCTCTGACCGCGCAAGAACTGTCCGCCTACGGTCAGGCGGGAAGCGTCGCTGAAGAGGTCCTGGGCGCTATCAGGACCGTGATCGCATTCAATGGTGAACAGAAGGAGGTCGACAGATACGCGGAGAAGCTGGTCCCAGCGGAAAGGACCGGAATTAGACGTGGAATGTGGTCAGGAGTCGGCGGAGGTGTCATGTGGTTTATCATCTACATCAGTTACGCTGTGGCGTTTTGGTACGATGTTCACTTAGTTCCTGTCTAGACTATTCGCCATGTTCTGCTGAGAAATCGTTTGTCTTATAATGATCTTTGAAACTATATAGGGTGCCTCAGAATTCTTCAATCTTTTTCATAAGTAGTGTCGTTTTTTGATAAATACTTCAAGTCTGAAATGAAGAGATATGTTTTGGAAAAAGAATTTGAAACTTATTTGAGAACTTGAAAATATGAGAGGTAGAATACCCATTAGTGTAATTATGTATCAAGTGATATAAGTTTCTGTAAGTTCTACTTTTTTGGAAGTTAGTCTGAAAGGGAATACTACAAAGTTCCAGTTCCAAGTAACCCTAGATCTTGAAATATCTTGTTTCTGTTGGTCTTCAAATCTACAGACCCTACTACTAAATTTGTATTCAACAATTCTTCATTTTCCTATATTTCTCAGCCCTCAGATCTTCAAAATACTTCACACAACCTTCTCTTCAGAGAAGAAGCCTCATTGATTTTTCCTTCATCTCTGCCACTAGGTACGGTGTTCAACTGATCCTAGAAGACAGACCCAAGGAAGTGAAGGAGTACACACCCGCGGTGCTAGTTATAGTATTTTTCGGCGTCCTAGCCGGTGCTCAGAACATGGGTCTAACGTCTCCTCATCTCGAGGCGTTCGCCGTGGCGAGAGGATCCGCAGCTGCCATATTCCAGGTGCTAGATCGTGTGCCAACGATCGACAGTCTCAGCAGCGAGGGTCAAAGGCTGCCATCCGCCACAGGCGAGATCGAGTTCAAAAACGTACACTTCCAGTACCCCGCGAGGAAGGACGTCAAGGTTCTTCAAGGTTTGAATCTCAAGATCAATCACGGCGAAACTGTTGCCCTTGTCGGAGGATCTGGCTGCGGCAAATCGACCTGTCTACAGCTCATCCAACGTCTCTACGATCCTGTCCAGGGACAGGTGAGTAAAGGGCAGAAATAAGATCTCTGAGTGACGAGCATAGGGCGAAGACTCTAGAAAACTCTGACAGTAAACCGTAGATGTAAAAGGTCCAAGGAAGGGAGAACCCTGTAGCCGTAACTTTTTAAGGGTATAATCCTCGCAGCGAGGGTGTTGAAATTCAAAACGCGCCAGCTTCTTATTAGTCCTGGCTCCTGTTACTCCACAGTTCATTTAAGAAACTCCGCTGTTCCCTGCTCTGATTCTCGGCAAAGGAAAAATAATAACGTTAAAAACTCCCAAGCTATTCAACGCGACTCAATTTTAGTCACACTCTGTTCTAGCTACTTCGAAACTACAATCACAGACTTGACCAAGCGACAACCGCGTAATTCCTCCGCAAATCCCGCCCCATCATGCATACCAATTTCTTAAGGAAGAACGCGAGTCACGTTCCTGTTCTAACAAGCATGAGGCCGCGCTTCTGAAACACCTTGCGTCAACTCGACTGGATTTGCTCGCTCCCATTCGTCGTCGCGGTTCTGCCGCCTGTTTGTTTACCAAGAGACAGTAATTTAACACGGCGCAAGAACGGCCGATATTTTTGCGCGGACGTTATGCAACGACGGGGGTTAATAACCGAGTCATGAATATCCTGCTGACGTTTTTGTTCCCGTCGGAATTATGGCTGCGTCGGATCAAGCAGCCGGTGCACGCGGCATCGCAGCCCCTCGTTGCTCGGGAAATAACTTCACTCTCCGCTGACTTCCTCCCACTTCTCGTCCGAGCAATCCTTTCGACACAGCCTTCCGTCCTAGGGTGGCCACAGCTTCGTCCACCGTCGGAGGAGACTCGTTTCCCCCGCAACGTAGAACGAGTTTACGAGCCGCAGAACGGAAACAAACTTCAATTCTCCCCTGCAATCTTTCGTGCGATTAAATTACCGGGAATTCCGCTTCGACCGTAAACGCGAATTTATTTATCCCGTACGGGGGCTAACGATATCCCTGTCGGCGTGAATATTCTATTATTACATCTGTACACGCTGCGACGAGGGGGGATTTACGGGGGTGGGACAAGTTTGAAGCGTTCCTCGCAGGAATACAGTGCGCCGTCGGAGTTTTCTCAGTAGTAAAAGTTTTACGATTCTCGCGTTCTGCATCCATCGCAAGTCCACCCCCCGACCCTCGACGGCTCGAAAATATTACGCCATATATTCGGCATACTGATTTCGGGCCCGCTCTCGTCGAGACCTCGCCCCTCCTTGACATTTACATTTTCCACGTCATCGTTGCAACGGCACCGATAAAGGAGGTTCTCTTAAAATTTGCTCGCTTGACGGGCTGCTTTCGTCTTATTTCATATTGTGGATGCGCTTCCCGGGTGTTTAATATAAGTGGAGGGATAGCGGGATGGAGGGAAGAAAGTGAAATCTGTTTTAGTTTTGCCGTTTAAGATGCAAAATTGATGTTATGAAGATACTTTACGTAGCATAAAGTACACTATTCATGGATTGTAATTTCATACTCAGAGGAAGGTTAATTAAATTTTTAGTTGAAGGGGAAGACGAAGCTCCTTCCGTGTTTCATTTTCTGTTATAGAGGAAGAGTCTTTAAACTTTAAAAGAAGTCGATTTTTTTGTTTAAGAATAAAAATTCTTATTTAAAATCGTTCTCTGAAGGTTTAAGCCAGGAAATTCCCTTAAAAGATTAAGAGATTACCTTACGTCACTGTACTGCTCACACAAGAGTAAGAACTATCAGTACGTTTATCCTGCATGAAAAATCTGACAGACACCCTTGGCGCCAACAAGTATCGACACAGAGCAGACGTCGAAGACAATTTTCTCGAGTTATTCGTGTCTTTTGGACAGGTTCTGCTGGACGGTGTGGACGTGTCGAGGTTGAACGTTCAATGGCTCCGATCGCACATAGGCGTGGTCGGGCAGGAGCCAGTGCTCTTTGACACGACGATACGGGAGAATATCCGGTACGGAAATGACAGCGTTACCGAGGAGGAGATGATCAAAGCTGCGAAGGAAGCGAACGCCCACGACTTCATCAGCAAACTGCCCGAGGTGAGTGCCACCGAACCTCTTTTCTCCTATTCCGTTCGCGTTTCTCACCGACCGCGCGGAATTTTCGTTTTTCAATCCCCTGTGCCTCGACACAGGCACGTCACATTGATCTGGTCACTCTTGAAGAGGGATCAGGACGTACCACGCACGCCTAATATAGACGTCCAAACCAAAGCCTTTTTCCTTTTCCCCTGCTCCCGTTCCTCTTTTTTCGTGCCGATAGATTGTGAAATCTCGGTCGCCAGTCTAATTAAAATCGTGCTCACCAACCGTGAATTCACTTTGAATTTTAATCTAGATTTTGTCCTCTCATTGTTGATCATCGACGTTTGCTTTCCCGATAATCTGGGTTGCGATTGGGAGCCTTTTATGGACTATGGTCCTGTTTTTGTTCAGATGAATATTGGAATTGGGATTTATACATTTTTTGCATATTAAGTTGGTGTGGCTAGATTACTCTTTATAATACTATTACAATGGTGAGTTACAAGTATGCTTTAATTCTGCAAACTGCTATCGTGATTACACTTTATTTTCAAATTATACAATGTATTTCAAACTTCGCGAGGAAATTATTTAATTTCACATTTACAAATGTTCAAAATTTTAAATCTAATCTCCAAACTACCGCTGCTTAACTGCTCTTAATATTTCTACAAACTTCATTCCAAATCATTAGCCTTCTTAATCGTCAAAATCTCAACCCTTATACCAACCACCAACCCTTATACCAACTGCCAATCCGCACCTGAAATCGATTGCGACACTTCTTCGAGACTAATCGAACCACGCCGATCAAATAGAATGAAATTTGCGCGGCGAATGTTTCCAGCCTATCGGATGCACGCGGGCCATCAGAGCGCCAGCAGTCCCAACGTGTTAACAATAGTCTCAGGTGTGACTGTCGATCCGCGGGACGGGCGCGCAAACAGGCGATAAAACACCCGCGTTAAACCGCGCGCGAGCAAATAACGGTATCCCCGATTACGGCCGCGTCGACGATTAGGGCGTTTATTACCGAATTATCGGCTAGACGAGTTACCGATGCTTGCGATGGTTCCATCGAGCTCGGGCGCGTGTGTGTTCAACCCCTGCTCGTGTATCACACGTTTAGACTAGCAATCGACCACGGAAACAAGTGGACCAGACATTTTCCAGTTTATGGAGAATTGCTGGACGATGGTGGTCCACGGAACGCTGACGATCAGCCTCGTGAAATTTTATTTGCACGCTGGGAATCGTTTCGAGCTGTATTTGCTGATCGTTAGTGGGTCGTTGATTAGAGGAACAGGTGTATGGTTAAGGATAGATGAGTACCAGAATGGCGACGCTTGGATGGAGAACTGGAATTCCATAGGTGTTTAGCTTTTGATGTTTAGATGTTTCTCGTTATAGGAAGTACTGTTATTTGTCGGTATAGCGTATCTCGTATTAAAGCCAGATTATTAATACTGTTCGACTTCATCAGTGTATATAGTTGTTTTATTGCGCCCCACACGTGTGCAAAGTTTCATCGGCGCGCAGTCGAAAAGCGGGCAGAGCATTAAGCGGTGTTACACCGACGCCAGGCAAAGTGCTCCTCCTCGTAAATTTATTAAATCTCGCCGCAGTGCATACGCAACGCAGACGTGGCAGCCCGTCCCTCCTTTAATTAAATAATCGTTATTTCAAACCGCAAGCCACATCGGCGGCGTCCTCGTCGCGCGCCAATCGAACGAGCAAATGGCGCGGACGCTCTTGTGTCGATAATCATCAACAAATGTGACCGCTGCCGAGAGAGGTGTCTTAAATTTCAATTAACTCTCGATTTCTATCGGGACTTAGAGTACAATTTTCGATATCACGAAATAGATTTGGATCTCGATTTAGAATGAATATTTTTATTATATAATGGCTATCTTATTCGTTGAAAATTCTATTAGGATACAGTGTAAAATAGAATGTTATGAATTGTTAGAAATAGACGTAAAGTGTGCGCGAGATGTGTCTGACTAATGGACTTATTCCACTGTCGGTGTGCAGTACTCAGGTCAGGCGCAATAATATCAGTAGAATAACCCTCTAAGTCAGACATATTATATAGATACAGATTTTATCAATTAGGAACTCTCTATATCATCAGACTTGAAGTTTCGCTTCAATTTGGCTTATAGAATTACCCTTAAAATTTCTAACACCTCTTATCGAACATCCTGCACAGTGGTGGACGTAATAAAAACATTCCAGAATTTCGTGTCAGATCATCGTGCTCCATTTCGTACACTTTTTAAACTTTCTTCGAATCGTCACTGTGCAAGAGTGAGGAAGGGCAGGAAATATCGAATCAAAAGTTATCGCCAAGATCCTCGTTTCAGGGTTACGACAGCCCGGTAGGAGAACGAGGTTCGCAATTGTCAGGCGGTCAGAAGCAGAGGATCGCGATTGCTCGAGCTCTGGTTAGACGACCAGCGATACTGTTGCTGGACGAGGCCACGTCAGCCCTGGATCTTCACAGCGAGGCGACAGTGCAGAGAGCTTTAGATGCCGCGTCAAAGGGCAGAACGACCGTCGTTGTCACTCACCGGCTGTCCACGATCACCAACGCTGACAGGATAGTATTTATAAAGGAGGGACAAGTGGTCGAGGAAGGTACTCACGAGGAGCTGCTCGCCCTCGGGAAACACTATTACGGTCTTGTTTCCGCCGACGCCAGTGCCACCGCGAGAGGTAATTGTCTGAGACTTTTTCCAGTTACGGACGATCGCGATTGTTGACTTGCTCTCTCTGAGGCAACAGCAGCTTTGTCTGCTGCTTCAATTGAATCATTTTTCTTTCGTCGCTGCTGAAGTATCTTTTATTTTCATTGAATTTACGGGGTGTTTTATTTACCCTGATGATACTACGATGAATGGTATTGTTTCTTCAAAATTATGCTGGTGAATTTCATTTCGATCGAGTCAGTAGAACGTGGATTCATTCATCTAGCTAACTTGGCCAGAAGATGTGAAACGCCCTGTATATTTCATCGAACGTCATTATGTATTCAATTAAACGTGTGAAATGTTGTCGATTTAGCGAAAGCCACCGCGTCAGCCGCGAAGACTGTCACGGCAGCCATACCGAAGCAGAAGCCACCGCTGAAGCGACAATTCTCCACCCTGTCTATGCACTCTCATCGTTTATCCCTGGCAGGTGCCTCGGAAGCCTCAGCGAATGAACTGGAGGAACACGAGAAAGCATATGATGCTCCAATGATGAGGATATTCGGTCTTAATAAACCAGAATGGCCTTTCAATATAATTGGTACTGAATGCATTCATCAAATTCATTCATATTCCATTATTTATCTCATTCTCCTTTTCTTTAACCCTTTGACTACTACTAACACACAGTTCAAAGTTGAACCTCTATCAAGTCCATAAATATAATCAACAGATACGACCAGAAAAATTCCACAACCGAATGTCAAACATTTTTATCCCCATATTCAAAGGGTTAAAAAATCCCTCTCTTCTAAAACTCTTTCCCTGCTTCTAAAATCCTCACGTCATCCTCGAAAATCTCTCCATTGCAGGATGTCTAGCAGCAGCGATGGTCGGCGCATCATTCCCAGCCTTTGCAGTCCTCTTCGGTGAGGTCTACTACGTGCTGGGTCTCCAAGATGACGACGAGGTGCGACGAGAGACAGTCAATTTCTCCATCTTATTCCTGATAGTGGGGGTGGTCACTGGTGTAGGGACCTTCCTACAAATGTACATGTTCGGCCTGGCTGGCGTCCGTATGACCACGAGAATAAGAAGAATGACGTTTGCTGCAATGTTGAGGCAAGAGATGGGCTGGTACGACGAGGACACGAACAGCGTGGGTGCTCTTTGCGCCAGGTTGTCCTCGGACGCAGGTGCTGTCCAGGGCGCCACGGGAACACGAGTCGGGGCGATTCTTCAGGCGATGTCGACGTTGGTCCTCGGTATTGGTCTATCCATGTATTACACCTGGAAGATGACGCTGGTCTCAGTGGTTTCGATTCCCTTGGTGTTGGGTGCCGTGTTCTTCGAGGCCAGAGTAATGAGTGGCCAAGGCCTGCAAGAGAAGAAGAAGATGGAGGCAGCCACGAGAATCGCTGTCGAAGCGATCTCGAATATAAGAACTGTGGCTAGTCTCGGCAAGGAGGACTCATTTTTCCAAAGATACTGCGTCGAGCTGGACCACGTTGCCGCGGCGACCAAGATCAGAAATAGACTCAGGGGATTAGTGTTCTCCTGTGGTCAGACCACGCCGTTCTTTGGATATGCTTTGAGTCTCTATTATGGCGGAGCCTTGGTAGCTACCGAGGGTCTGAGTTATCAAGACGTGATCAAAGTGTCTGAGGCGCTGATCTTTGGGTCCTGGATGCTGGGACAGGCCTTGGCCTTCGCGCCAAACTTCAACACCGCGAAGATTTCCGCGGGAAGGATATTCCAACTCCTGGACAGGGTCCCAGAGATTACCTCGCCACCAGATTCGGAAGACAAAGATCTAGATTGGGTAAGTGGATTTTTTCTTTGGTGGTAATTTTGAATAGCTACTTTTTAAGGGTTAAAGAACGTGGGTCGGTGGCATGTGGTTGATTCGACGAGTATCTGTAGCTCCTTATTTAACAAACTATCGAATTTATGATGTTCTGACAGCAATGCCTCCGGCAACGTGCGTTAATTACGCTCAGAACGGGGAACCGTATTCGATCGGCGCCACGACGAGAACGCTGCAGAATTCCAAAGCGTTTAATGAAGCGATCCGAACGAACGACATTTCCAACTCGCTACACAAACGTTCGGAATTGCCGCGTGTAACGTGTTCGGCGAGCAAAACGTCGTTGGTTTGCTCGACAAACAATTTCCTCGTTATTCGTCACGTCACCGACCTGCTCGCTGTGCTTCTTTTTTGAGCGGTAATTTAGAGATTTCGGGGAACTTCGAGCGATTTGGAGCGTGAATGCGAATATATGATTATTTATCTCTTTGAGGATGTGTTTACTTGAAATGGAATAAAATGGAATCGAATTTTATCCAGGGCAATTCAGGCTGCCCTTTCTTAACGAGAAGATATCTTGTAAATTTCATTTTCATAAAATTTAGAAATTTTGGTTCCCATCTAACTGATTTTATTTCAGCTTCGAAAGCAACAGGACTTTTCTGCCTACTTAATAGTAAATTGCTTAGAATTCTACTCTAAATAGAGATCTAATACAGAATCACTGAAATATTTTCCTGAATTACTCTATCTAGCATATAATCTATAAATCTCATAAGATTTCTATTTCACTATTTCTCATCTACTTTAAATTATAAAATTTGATGGTTTCAGAAAGCGGATGGTCTGATACAGTTCTCGAAAGTCGAGTTCCACTATCCTACGCGACCAGAAATGCAGATTCTGCAGGGTCTGAATCTAATAGTGAAGCCTGGTCAGATGGTCGCCTTGGTTGGTCAAAGTGGATGCGGCAAGTCCACATGCATCCAGCTGCTTCAACGTTTATACGATCCCATTTCCGGCACCGTGACGATGGACCGCCGCGACATATCCTCGGTCTCTTTGCGCAACCTTCGTTCCCAGCTCGGAGTGGTTGGCCAAGAGCCGGTCCTATTCGACAGGACGATCGCCGAGAATATCGCATACGGCGACAACTCTCGCAGGGTGGCGATGGACGAGATCATCGAGGCCGCCAAGAAGTCGAACATCCACAGCTTCGTCAGCTCTCTACCATTAGTGAGTATCACTTTTTACTTCGTGGGTCCCAGAGGATTCTTCACTGTCACGTTGCTCTGAGATAGGGAATATCCCTCCCTTTATTTTGACCCTTCCTTCTAATCTACTCCTACAAGCACTGCTGCTTCTTGGATACAGGTGTATGACTTTTCATCTTAATTTCCCCTTTCTCTGTGCTACTCGCTTCTCAGAGCAGACAGTGGCTGAAGATCAAGGGACATTCCAAGACTGTAATGGTAACACGGACTGGTTGTTGTTGCAGGGGTACGATACTAGGTTAGGATCTAAGGGCACGCAGCTCTCCGGAGGACAGAAGCAACGTATAGCGATAGCACGAGCTTTGGTCAGGAATCCTCGAGTCCTGCTCCTGGACGAGGCCACTTCTGCGCTTGACACTCAGAGCGAGAAGGTAAGGGTTTGCATCCGGTATCTAGCTATTCTCGAGGGCGTTGACGAAACAATGAAGCACCTGTTACACCCTGTCTAGAGTTTCTAACAATGTCACTTCCTCTGGCCTCTATCGTCTCGCATTGTTTCGTTATTCGCGTCATTTCCTTGGCGTAGCTATCCATCGTCGTCCATTTCGGTGATAAGCATTCTCGATTAGAGGGCTTTACGGGAAATTGCATAAGAAAAAGTGGTGGTAGATGATAAAAGCAGCTTGAAAATGCTGGGGCCTCTCGGTGGTATTCCGCGGCGAGTGGCGAAAAGAGAAACAGAAAAGGGGAGGAAAACAAACGACCATCCCCTTGAGAAGAAGTGGAAGGAATTCTCGCGAGAACAAAGGCGCAGCATTGCAGCTCACCTCGGTATTGTGTTACACCTGCGACTAATTAATAGCGTCGTAATATCCAGAGAGTCCTCCTTAAGGCGGCGATAACGCTACAATGCACCGAGGCTGAATACTGATCGACGAAACACGATTGGGTTCAATTGAAAATCCGACGGAGGTCCGTGGTCTTGTTATTGGTCTCGAGAGAATGGTCAATCGAGCTAATGGCTGCTGAAAATGCGAATCGACTGAGGTCGCAATCCCTCTGGGACCGATTGAGTTTCCTCGATTCAGATAAAGATTCCACGAGGTATAGGGTTACTATTCTCATTCTTGGGAAATTTTTTTAACCCTAGGATCCATGTGATAAGTTCATAAATTACACGTGAAATATAGGTACCAATATTTTAAAGATCTCTAAATTCTACAAGCTTCTCGATCAATATAGTCAAGTCTTCACTTTTTTAATTCACTTTGATCAAGTAAAAAGTGAAACTATAGTTAGTTTGCGCAAATATATAATACATACGATAAAAAATAAGTTGACACACAGGCAGAAGCAGATTTCTGTTGTAAATAATTCGATGTAATTTGAAAGTGTGTATAGACTCTAGCTTTTGGCATTCAATTTGGCCTAACTGACGGGGGTGTACCAGAATATTTTGTCGTCGCGAATAACAGCGCGGTTCGGCAATGTAAACTAGCGCTAGTGTTGCCAGTACGCTGGCTGATGAATATTAATAGATTCTGATGGATTTTAATGAACAATACGAGCAAAGAGCGCAAGCCGAAGCTGGCGAAAAAAGATATCGCGATCTAACCGGTCGTGCATTACGTCGTGCAGCCTGTACACTTTGTATGCAAATTCCCGCGAAATTAAAATTCATATTGTTTAGGCGCGGCCAGATCAAAGCCCCGCTTCCGTCATGATAACGCATCGCATTACACCGAGTTAACTTTGTTTCGATACTTATTCAAAAAGCGCTCTCGATGAAGGAGCCGAAAACAAAAGACTTTAACGCGTGTTTTTTATCATAAGAAATTTTTTACTTAAATCTTTGGAGGAACTTTCCATTTTTTTCTTTGGTAATGAAGCAAAATTGATACGGGAATATTAATGTTATAGGATCATAGGATTTTAACGTTGAAACAATTTTTTATCGCTAAGTTCAGTGTTTATGGAAATATTTAGAGAAAAAAGAGGAAAATGGAAAGCAGATTCATTAAATAAATTATACACCTACTGAAATAGAGGTTATAGAATATTTTAATAAATGGGATGTCGTTAATGGTGATCTCGAGACTTTCAAGTAGTTTTCTTAATGTTAGATCTATTCATCTGAGAAATCTAAATCATGAAAATTACTATATTTCGACTCATTAGGTCAGAATAGTTTCTGATTCCTAGTTTAACGTAACTATTTGAGGCAAAGACGCTGGGGCGATTACCCGCGTTCAGCGTTTAATTTTCCAAACCACGAGGATCGATTATCCTAGCCACAGACTCTCGAAATTGACAAGGATCGTCGACAACGTTGCGGAATAGTATTATCTACGGTAACAATCGGAAATACTCGGCTCCACGTCTATTCAATTGCTGTTCCCACGCGGAAAAGCGGCTCGTCCACCAAACAAATTTCCACAATTATTGTTCGGTGGCTGCTTACGAATACCGCTGGCTTGGCTCATTGTTGCCTCTCGCTATTAGCAAAATACAGAACCGCTGCCACTCAATTGCCCGCCATTGAGCACATTGGCCAATCACGTTTGTTCTATTGAATTTTTCGTAATGCTTGCAGTCCTTTCATTTGCTCAGTAAAGAACTTGACGGAGGTAAAACACAGCGTAAAGATAAATGTGATTCTGTGGATTCGTAAGATTCTTCATACTGGGCGAAGTATTTGAAGATGCTCTAAATTTCCGAGACTGGTCTCTCCCATTATCGATCATGCTCGAAAATTCCTTGGATGCCCCGGATCGTGTGATAACATTCTGTAGTGTCATCGTTCAAATTCATTCCCCTATAGTTGCAGCAATATATACGCGGAACTTGATTTATTATTTTAGGGCTTTTGAGACAGGAAAGTACTTTTCTCATAATGTTCCGTTATTAAGTATCCTGAATATATTAATGAAGTAAAGAATAATGAAACTAAAAAAAAATAATGTCGAAACAATTATTCAGTTTTCGTATGAAGCAATATGCAATTTGTAACTAAAAATTCCGCTCATATTTCACAGGCATGTTGGGTGGTTGCCTTTTGAGGCGCCAGTATGTAGCGAGTTACTCATTAGCAAGTGTCAGAGGCATCCACGTTTATTAGGAGTCTACTATACATGTAAATTTATGAAAAAATAATTGCGTAGCCAGAGTTAAAGTGCCACTGTAAAATGAAACAAAATATGACGTACGTTTATTAGACAACTATTCCTTTGACCATTTCCTGCCACCTACTGATCCTACAGAATTCAATTGACACGATTAGATTGATAGAAGAAGGGTACAGAAAGTGTCCCAAGTTAATTTTCCGCGACATTTCTCTCCCAGCGTCTGCTCAAAGCCGCAACAGACGAGACGTCTTTCATTGCGTAATGTCTTACTTCATTCCCTCCATATAACTCCCAATATGTCCCACTCCAGAGCCTTTGGCGCCAGCCTTCCTTTCAGAATTCTCTCCATAAAATTATTAAAAGGAAATGAAGATAAAGACATCCTAAATTCATTTTCTACTTCATTTCTCGCGCAGGTCGTCCAAGCGGCGCTGGACAAAGCCATGGAGGGCAGGACGTGCATCACCATCGCGCATCGTCTGGCCACCATAAGGAACGCCGATGTGATCTGCGTGCTGGAAAAGGGAACAGTTGCAGAGATGGGCACCCACGACGATCTAATTGCGGCCGATGGTCTCTACGCTCATCTGCACGCTCTTCAGGAAGCCGCGATGGAATAAACTGTTCCAGCTCGCGTGGAAATTCTCGATCGGCGGGTACTTATGCCAGAAATCGAGTCATCCGAGGAACGAAGTCGCGCGAGCCAAGCAAAGTAACACGAACCCTTAAACGCGACTAGCCAGGGTGCTAGAGATTTTTCCAAATTTGTCTTTTACTCTTACCTCTGCTTCGTTTTCATGGATTTCATTCAGCGATCGAATTCCATCATTTTCTCACGCGAAAGCCACTAAAAGTGGTCAAGATATCAGGAAGAAACTTCTCTCGTAGCGATATTTAAATCTATTAGTATCATATCAGATTTTGGTCCAGGTAGATATTATCGAAACGATGGTGTCTTTATGGTGCTCGTTCTTTTCCTTATTCTTGCGCTTGACTCATAAGAAACACCATGAGATCGACTACCGTGTTCTTCAAAGCCAGAAGTTCCCATAAACCCCGCGACGTTTAAGACCTTTACTACTTTCACTCCAGTCACCAAGCGAAAATCTTCTCATTTCCAGCGACGAAACGTGAGGTAATCATTTGTCCTAGTCTGGGACATCAGACACCGTCCCGCGTGCGTCGATCGAGTCTCCTCTCCTCTGATTTTGATCTATTCTCTTATTTTCCTTTTTTGGAGCTAGACTATAGTTTCCAACAGCGAACGCTGATCGACTCGAGACCTGTTTTCGCGACGGGGCCGCGCTGGAGGAGAGAAGGAATGTCGCCTGGGAATCGCCGCGGGCGTGAAGAAATACGAGCGCGTTCCTGGAATACGCAATCGAGCTCGAATCGCAGGGATTGGAGGGATATTTACTCGAACAGGTAGAAGTCAACATTTACGTCGGCTGGTAGAGCTGATTGATCGATCACGCGGCGAACAGGAACAAAAGGACACGAAGTAAGGAGCGCAAATGAGGAACGTGTGACGGTGTCTTTTTACCCTCGTGAAAGATGCACGTATGAGTGTCTCCCCTTGACGCAGACAATCGTTCCCATTTTCATTGTTGCCCACTTGCTCGCGCGAACCCCTGTCTTCTCCTCCTCGCTCTTGAGAGACGTTTGTCGATCGTCTACTCGTGAAACGTGACAAATTTGGGATTGAATATGGTCAATCGAGCCGAGATCGCAAGAGAATGGCTTCTTGTGCCTTAATTATTACGTCATTGGGTTTTGGAGAAGGGGCGAGGAAGGGAGAAGGGGAAATTTAATAGAATAATCGAAAATCGTCTTCGAAGATAATTACGATATGGTAGGTTGAAAAGGAAGAATTTGGACAAGTTTGTACTGCTCGATTGAGTGGAAAGCACATGCAAGTGCACTGGAAGCTCATACATTTCTAAAAGGAGTGTATTTCTTGTAGAACACTCGCGAGATATTTCTAGAAGCAGATTCTTTCGGAGGCCAGATTTTCTTGGCTGAACTTTGCGGCAGAGTATTTTCCCTGAACTTGTGCCTTCACTTCATACACTTAGCGATAAGATTTCGCCGGGACCCCTCGAGGCTTATTAGCTCGACAATGGTGTTCGACGTAGCGTAAATCTTCTTTGCCACTTTTCATATGAATATTCTTATAGGGCAAGTATTCGCTTTCTGTTTCAAATTGCTCGAGATTGCAACGCTTAATTTTCTTATGTTCCGCATAGAAGTCGAACTTGATCATGCAGTACTTAACGCCTCGAGGAGCGACCGGAAGAAGGCCTCGACTAAGCTTTACCGTGATCGATAGTGCTTTACGTCGCCTACGACGATACAAGGTAGTTGTAGAACCTTTTGGTCCAGGGACAAGCGTACGCGACTGCGTAGCCGTGTTTAACGTTTTCTTAATCCTTAATTAGCATAAGAACTGGAGAATCATGAGATCACATGAATTCTCTGACGTCCTTCTTGCGTACTTATACAGCGTTCGAGCGAACCCAAAAGAGAACAAACGAGTACAATCAGCGCTTATCGAAAGGCTATTTGGAGAAGCGTTTCGATTTAATTGTAAGCGTCCTCTCTCCTGGTTTGAGAATTTGGTGCTCGATCAAGACAAATTACCTAAAATTGCTTTGAATTCGAGTGGAAATTAGAGTCAAATTTAGACGAAATTGAGGCCAATTAGAGTCGAAGATATTGGAAATCGTTTTTAAGGAATAAGTCGAGTGAACAGCGGTCGAGCATCAAACTAAAAATAAAATAAAACATATAGATCGAAGTGGAGAGGTTATAGCTGTAAAGATGTTGAGAATGTGACTTAAGGCTGCGGCCAGCGTAACTTACAAGGCGTAGATGTTGGGATACGTGAATGAGTGACAATTTTGGTTCGACTACGAGACTCTTACGATGTAAAACAGATCAGCGCGGAGTGGCAGTCTCGTTATTAATCCTGTTTTCCTTTTTCTCTTTTCATATATCGAAAGCGTGTCGAGTTGTAA
This sequence comes from Calliopsis andreniformis, assembly GCF_051401765.1. Lineage (NCBI taxonomy): Eukaryota > Metazoa > Arthropoda > Insecta > Hymenoptera > Andrenidae > Calliopsis > Calliopsis andreniformis. Next base: position 17,824,138 of record NC_135067.1, on the reverse strand, counting down.
TCGTACGACGAATCACTTAGGCAGTATGACAACAAAGAGGAAGTATTAATTTTATTTTTCTCTCGTTTATTTTTCCTTGTTACAAGAGAGACGGAGCAGATCGTACTGCTGTCATATACAAAATAAATGGAAACATAGTGGACAGAAAAAAAAGGAGAGCCCAAAGAGAAGCAGTCGTTTTCGATGCACCCGTTGCCCGAAAAAATTGCGAAACAGAGCCCATACCTACTCCTATACTGCACACGTTTCATCCGTCTGTCCCGACCAGTTCCCGCCTCCCCCGTTTACGCTATATTTTTTTTCGCGGCGCGAGTTTATTCGCCGAGTGGAATTTATATCTATTCGCGCGGCCTTTTAGCGTTCATCACGAGACTCGTCGTTCGTTCGTTCGCGAAAATCCGACGGGGGAAATTAAAAGATGCGCATTGCCGCGTTAAATCGACGTCAATAGCTGCGAAAAAGCCGACCGTTTCGATTAGTTCTTCGACAAATCCGATTTTCCCGCGAACTTCGAAATTCTGTTCCTCTTACCACTGTCGCTAATGAATGGTTTTCGAGAGAAAAATATCACAATTTCTTATTTTCTCCTCTAGGCTTTCAGATTTCTCTCAAGTCTCTACCTTTATTTCCACAGAAATTCATTAAATTGTTAGGAGAATTTTCTATGAATTTGAAGACGATCCAGTACTTGAAATATCCGTCTGTGGACCAGTCGAGGACCCAAGAAATAAGAATATATCACACACCTACTTGCCCTACGATCACAGACATCTCTACAGTGCCTAGAAAAATTTGAACACTGTTCGTCACAACACCCCTTTACACGAGAGGAAGAAGAGAAGGGTGAGATGTGCAAGGTGTGGACAAAGTGGATGCTAAGTTCCCCGAACAGGGGCACGTCACTTTTTGAAGAAACTTCCAGTCAGGCCCCAATGCAACGTAAATACGTTGCCAGAGAGGGTGGCTCCAAGTGGAGTGGAACCCCCGCTGGAAAGGGGTTTCAAAGGCTAGCCATGGATGTTTCCTTCGAGAGGGGACGAGTAAAGGGTGTCGTATGGAGGATAAAGAAGTTTCGAGCGCGAAGGAAAGCTGATTTATTACCGCCAGCGAGCCGTGAGGAAAACGTAGGGGTGGGCGAGGAGGGTGCACGTTGTCGGACGCATAACTTGCCGGAAGTTGCCAGATTATTCTGTCGAGTTTGCGTTCGAACGTGTTTCGGTAAATCGCCGGAAAGGAAGTAACGAGCCGCGTCTTAATCGTTCGAGGCACGCAGCGTTTTACGGTGAAACGTGGTGATTAGAGTAGACGCAACGAGTCATTAGCGTCGGTTGATCCGATTAGCACTCTCGACCGATATAATGGCGCGCGCGTTTGCCTTTTATCGCGCGTACACCTTCCGCGGAGTCTCCACGAGTAACTAGTACGAATAATTCATGCGTTTCAACAGCGGAATGCGTGCTCTCCTAACTTCGTCCCGCGTTATTCCATGAAGATTGCACACGATCTCGCTGGCGGAGTTTGATGACATGAAACGTAAGTTCGTTGTTCTGTACGTGACTGTAATATGAATATGTATGCTTCGAGATTATTGGAAGGTTACTTCTTCTCAACACGTGATACCGTTTGAATACTTATGAGAGGTACTGTATACTCGAATCCCTTATCTGGGCACATCAGAACATACTTCCAGTACTTTAGATACAGTAATTTTCCAGGTAAGCAACCAGTTTCTACAATAACAGAAAAACTGTGAGGTGCATACAACGAGACACTGAAACCCCAAGTCCGAGTTCGATTCGGCTAACGAGGTCTCGAATAACGGGGATTCTACTGTACACTGTTGCGTGATCCAAGATGGATGTGGAAATAAGAGCTGCTCGAGATCCGACTGCTCCACCCCTGGTTCCCAACCCCTAGTTCAAATTGAGCCGCAGCCTCGTGCAGACGCTCGAATTGAATTGCCCCAACGTTTACTACCCCACCATTCTTCAGCTCGTCGCTTACGGCTGATTAGAAAACGTAATCCTTTTCCTCTTCGTCAACGTTGTCTCACAACGCCTGTAAGGAGAACAGTGGTATAAGCGCGAGAGAAAGAGATCCACGACGAGTAGCTTTAATCTGTCGAGTCGAAGGCGATTAGCATTCAGAGGGAAAGCTCGCTCGTTGTTGTACCGACAGCTTGGACTTGGAATCGCGGGATCGTGCCAACTGGATAATTACTAAGGGGATAGAGTCAAAGTTCTGGGTTGAGATAAAGATAACGCTGAACATAGGTGCACAAAGAATGTGGAAAAAAGTCGCTGCTCAAGTTCGGGCAGACACTCATAAATACAAGTAAAAACCCTGTTGCTGGACGATGGAGATGACTGATGAGTCGGTGTTCGACAGACCTGAGATGGATGTTTGATACAGGCGGTCGCATCAGTATTGATTCATGGATAGCTGGTGGGTAACAAATGGATTATAATGAAGAGACCCTTGTCGAAAAACGACGAGAGTGGAAGCTTTAGACGTGGAAAGTGGGAATATGTGGGACATCGGGACTGGAGGGGCAGTGAATTGACGAGTATAAATTCGTTCGATGTAGAGGGGTGTATCGGGTCCAGAGGTGGGTATTTCATTCGGATGACGAATAACGAATGAGACGATTTGTACTCGCCGCGGACGAATCAGGGTTTAATCGAATAAGGATTTATTCGACTCTGTTAGCAAGGAATTGTTATACGAATGAAATATTCAGCGATATACAATAATGTCCACCTCTGATCAGGCTGAATTTGAATAGAACAAGTGGGAAACGAAATGAAGAGAAAAGAGGAGCGAGCTGGGGTCGAAAGGTCGTATGTGCGAGGCACCGTGCAGTCAACCAGACGCATATAAATCAGCATAAATTGTAATGCAGAATTCCGTACTCGGTATGCGTTGTACCTTCGCGTTTAGTCAACACGTACGCTCGTGTATGCTCGCGCGAGCCGCACGAGCGAGCGTGATGCATCTCCTATGTTCAAGAGAGAGCCCTGGGGCAAGGTACCACGTCGGAATTCACTTTGTCCAGTTCCTATTTTCGGCGAAGATTTTGGGAAAGGTTGAAAATGAAATTGCTGCTTGCGAACGAGAGAGAAGGACACTATACGCTTGCCCCTTTTAAGTTTCTTTTGAAACAAAAAAATTCCCTTTGAACTGGATCTGCAGTTCACTCTGCAGATAAGCATATATTATGTTAATTTTTGGTAACTTCTAAAAACGCAATTCATTAACATTTGTAAGAGATTCCTTTCAGAAAAATATATTCTAAAGACTCTCTAGACACAGACACAAAGGTAAAAAAGAACTGGTTTAGACTGCTGTTACTCTGGATGCATTTTCTGACGAATACATCTGAGCATATTTTGCTCATACAACAAATAGTTCAGACATAGTCCTCAGAATATCAGTTCCTCACAAAACGCATCCACAGTAACCGCAACTTTAATGAAGAAAAAAGTGACGTTATTTTTGGATCACCGACCAAACTTTAGATCACTTTTAGAGTAAATTAAAGACAAATCACCCAGCAAATACTGAACCTCCTCGTCCATTACAGTGAGCTGGACATATCGAGCTCCCCCAGGTTCAAAGAATCGATCCAGGACGATCAGATCCCCAACCACGTATCGCTCGACTTAGCGCCTCTAAAAAATACCCAGTTTCCGAGGGAATCGTTCTCTGTTTCGTTACAGACGGCCAGCGAAACATCTGGCGATAAATCGGACGCTTCGTCGGCTGTTTATCACGGTGGAAATAGAAAAATATCTAAACGTCGATTACACGCGCCGGCGTTCCGTTGGCGAAATTCATTGAACCTGCGTCCGGTACACGCGAAGGAGACGAATTTGATGGAAATTGCACGGGGGCGGTGGTGCAGCGGAAATTTACGAGGCCGCGCCTCGATCCGGAAGCGGCCTCGTAATTCTTGGGATCCGTTTCGAGGACGCTGGCACGTCCAGGCCCCGAGAACCCTCCAGGATGCGATATATAAAAACGACAGGGGATGGTTTTTATTCGTCGATTCGTGTCGATGGGAAACACGGTATTTTTTCTCTCGCAACCTGGGATGCTTTTATATTCCGTTTGGGTTACGAACGCACGAAATATTCTGGGCGCAGTGTTGTACGATATTGTTCTTCTCGTAGATGGGGAGTACTTGCAACAACGGGGAGAGGGGTTGCTTTCATCGCGAGCAGGCTCGAAATTTTTTGTTACAATGCAAAAGAGTCGTACGTTCGACGGGAGGCATGGTTCATAACAAGGAAGATATTATTTAGCACGATGCTTTCGGTGATGATTATGACGAATAAGGCCGCGGCAATGGGTTCATAGAGTATGCATGAAAAACATCCATCCAATTGTAAATTATTTCCATTATTTAGTTAGACGGGTGATTTTGCTGACGTAATTGCACCCCGAGACATAAATATTCATGTTTATTAAAATATTCATGAAACGTATCTCCGACGGTGTTATGTCGTTCATGTTTTCTTTTTGCCATTCGTCTAACAGTTTCGGCATAACGTAACGCACTGTGTCTTGAGGACAGGAATAAAAAGGCGAGCTGTCGATACTTGCAAGTACTGTGCGTGCCCGGTTCGGCGAGCCTGAAGTTACGCCGACAGGCGAGATGCGTGCTAATTTCCATTAATCTCGTCAAAGACAGGCTAGATAATCGATAATATCGCCGGAATATCGACTTCCAATCACAGGGTCGCGGAGCGTGACCCGGGCTACGTGCTATGCCGACAAGAACAAAGGTGCTCATAATTTATGCGAGGGCATCTATCACGGAATCTAAAACAGTTTGGCAACAATTTCGCTGAAAGTGAAATAAGCACCTTTTATAGAAAGACGATTGGTTAGAATTATTACGTTTGCCTGGCTTGTACGCGAAACTATTTGCCAAGAGGATACTGATTCTGTGTCAGAAATTGAAATCCAGGTATTGAAACAGAGAAAAATACCTCGAAAATATTAAAAACATTAAGAATCTTGAAAATTGTAAAATATTTACATATTTGGCAAGCTGAATATTTGAATACTTGAATGTCTGTGAAAGCTTACAAAGGTTCATAAGATCTTCAAGAAAATTCACGCTAAATAACTCCCGAAGCGATGTAAAATTCTCTAAACAAGGGGTCTTTTAACTACCGCAGTAGATTCAGAACATCACTGGTCAGACACTCACTGCAGTCCCAATCAGAGCGGCTTCCGAGGACGATGAATATCTGAATCACACGTAGAGATTGCGGTGGAATGCACGCGCGTAGGATTCAGCGTCGAAAGCAAGTAGAATAACGCTGGAAAGAATGTCATTAGTGGGAGCAGAGGAATAGGAATTGCGAATTCCAAGCGCGAGCTGGCGAAGAGGACAGTCACAATTGCCGAGGCCGCGCGTTCCAGGCATATCCCCCTCGTTCCGTGAAATTGATACGAGGCAAACGAAAAGAGAGATCGAAGGGACGAGGGATGATCGACGCGGGGATGAAAAGATTTTACATGACTGGGATAATGGCACATAACGACGGAGGATTCGAGTGGTGCACAAGCGTCCATTAAAATTAAAGCACTATTACGAGAACACGCGTCGTAGTCACTTCGAGGAACGCGTCGACCGTATTTCGGGGCTGGATGTTCTTTGTTTGAATATTTTCGCAGAGGGAGCAGTTGTGTACCACGTATGAGACATATCCTTTTTTAATAAACCTGTGGCTCACGTATTTCGGGACATAACCACTACCCGCAAGAAGATAATCCTTAAGTGATCTCTCTTCAAGATTTTACTCCCCATTTAAGCTTGAGCTGGACTATCACAGGCATAGTATGCTTCCAGTTGAGCCCTTTACGGATTGCGAGTTGGCTCGGGCCCTCGGGACGCCAATTCTTGTGTTGAGAACGGATTCGAAAGGGAAAACACCCCATGGAAGCTTCTCTCAACCCTTGGGAGTATTTTAAAAATAATATCATAACCAGAAAAAATGAGGAACTTTTGAGCAAGTTCTCTTGAAATTGGAGTCTGAAGGCAATATATTTCTGAATTTTCGTTGGAGAGACTTCTACCGAGCCACATTTTTGTGGCTACGTAATTGGGCACTGCAGGTACGTACCAATGCAAACAAACAAATTTAAGTAACTGTATCACATGGTCATTACTGCTGCAAATATTTATTCTGCGCGAAGAAAAAGTATATGTACATCGCGAAATAATTTCGGTGAAAATTAACAAGTTAGTCCAGTCTGTTGGTCGTGAATAATTAACAGGCTTCAAATAATCATTTCAAACACATAAAACGAAACAAAGAAATTTGATTACTTAATTTTCTTCGTTAAGCCAAAGTATTTTAATGGAATAATGGTAAAAAACTAAAAAAAAAAAAAAAAAAAAAAGAAAAATGAAGAGACACTGGATCTAGTGGCACAGCTCGCTTGGTATTGCTGACAGTGAATATTTTCCTATGAAATATCGTGACTGAAGTTCACAATTTTCCCTGCTTTTAATTCATCCCTATCCATGGACATTTCAATTATTACCCACACTACTGAGGAGAGTAAGGAACTACTTCGATCCAGGCAAGTTGCTTTGTCTTTTCGAATATTTTCGGTTGGCCAGGGACAATGTCGCGAAATATGAAATTTCGCCAGGGAATTAGAGCGAGCCCCGTTACGTGCGCCATTTTCCGCGAAGAACATGCCCGGGGCTTGGTGCAGCGTGTACTTGTAATTGCCGTGGCACGTTCGGCGCGAAAACACCGCGGCCAAGTCGTGCTTAAGCGATAATAACAATAACGACGACAATAATGACATGGATGCACGCGGAGAGAGCAATTCAGGAGAATACAGGACGCGAGCACGCTTCAACGACAAAAATATTCCAAGCATCGCGGATACATTTTAATTAAATGTGTATTCAATTACGAATGGCGCGCTTTCAATTTGCGTGGAAATACCTTGCGAATCGGTTGCGCAAAAATCCGTTGATTTATGCTCTAATGCGAGTGCGTCGTGTTTCGTCCAAATTGTTCTCTTTTGCTTTGCATTTAAAGCCGTGAAAATATGAGGATACAGGCTTTCTGAATATCCGGGAAATTTGTGACTTCAATGCGGCAGCACTCGTTGCACATTTTAAGCGCGATACACGGGTGTCGAAAGATTCAACAAATTAGTTTATAATACACTGCTCGTGAGAGAAAATGTTGAGGGAAATTTGAAGCGTAATTAAATAGCAATAAAATCGGTTGAAAATCGGAATGAATGAAATCGCGATTGGAGGTATGTTTCCTAGTATCTAACAATTCAAGGGAAAAACTCCAGGAGGTTCAACTTAGCTACTCCTGGCTCACGATTTAATTAGCACACTGAACTACTCCAATTCTAGACTTAAACCTTCCTTCACCTGTTAAAGAACAATATTAATACACGCGACTTGAATTTAGATTACTAAAAATTCTCAATAAGGCTGCTCCAAATGAAATAATATAAAAAGAGTCTGACGCAAAATTAGAATCACTCCATGAATTCTGATAGAAATTTTGGTGCTCTTGGGATGTCAGTGAACAATTAACGAACCTTATTCACTGGACTCTTACAAGACTAGCTTAGCGCTTTCCTCGTTCGTTTTCATTCTCTCCATCACCTGGCACAATTAAATTCCCGAAAACAATCCGCTGAACGCTTGCTTCGTTCTTACCATGGCTCGTTTCTCCAGAAGAGATTTCCCAGGACCACAGCACAATGCACCCACGAATCCGACCATAATTGTTGCGAACGTGACAAGGCAACCAGGAGGCTCCAGTGTACAAGAAGAAAGCCATAATGGCGGGGACGTCGGCCGGTATTAACTGTCCAAGTTGTCAAAGGCGACAGCAACTTTCGGCGGCTCCGCGGCCATTGTCTCCAGGGTGGTTCCGCGGTCCTCTAAGTTCCACAAGGACGGCGGCCACCCGTTATCGACTCGTCGAGATTGAAATTCTCGACTGTCTTTCTCTCCCTGAGATCGGAATATCTTCTTCCACGGGAGGGCACTAAACGATGGCGGTGGTAGCGAAGTTTTCATCGGGGGATCTCCTTCCGATTCGATGGAGGGCCTCTGGATCTCGTGCAACTCCGAAATTAGATTCTTCTCTAATGGTAGCCGATGGGGAACTTTGAGAGTTCGGGGAAACTCGTGTTAAAGAAATTAGCGATTGCGAGAGACGATGGTCGATAAGAAATCCTGGGCCAGATTGCGGATAAGAAGAGTTTCTATCAGTTGCGTATGCTATGCTTGCAATTGAGTTGTTTCTCCCTAATATATTAACTACTATCCGATCTCTACATTATACAGTGTTCGAAAAGAAATGTCAGAAATGTCAAGAGGTGATTGCACATAATGAAGAATGTTATAAATTAGTGAAGGTACATCTAAAATAGTCTGGCTTGACTTATTCTACTGAAATCGATGCGCCTGACTAATGCACCTTATAAGTAGAATAAGTCCTATGTCAGACATCTACTCTAAAAGGAAACCTTTCTTGAAAATAAAGTCATCTGTATTTTTTACATATTATATGTACTAATAAGAGTTAATAATAAGCTTGTAAATAAATAAATGGAGACTTTGCTCGTCGGTGAACAGAGGAAATCAGTGTATTCACTAGATAGTACTTTCGACCGTGATTATCCGTGAAACGAGCAAGGAAGGTTTTCGGCAGCGCACGGCAGAAGCTGTCCCCGATGAAGAGGATCCCTAAAAATTCTGGAGGCACGCCAACGGAACGAGCCGTGAGGGCGTAGTTTTGCGGCTCGCCCCTGTCCGACTGCTAATGGAAACGTTCCACCTTCCGCGGCTGAGAATCTTCCAGATTATCCGGCCGCTTTTTAATATTCCAGGATGCAAGCTAATTTTAATAGAAACTCTAGCAGCCGAAAAAGAGCTGCAGCCTCGATTAAGGGCTCAACAACTTTTTCTTGCTTGTTCATTGGAGATTTTAGGAACCGATTTTTTCCTGCTTTTAGTTACTTAATCGATGACACTTTTAGGAAATGGATCTAGTTGAACATTTTACTAATAAAGCGAAAAATATGAAAAACATGATGTACGTTGCTTTCAGCACTCAGCATAATTATAGTTTTTGGAAATAGTATAAAAAGTCTTTTCTTAGAAGTAATTTATCTCTTGTGTTATTAATCTTGTGAGATATAATTTTCTGATCTAAATGTCATATATTATTTCTACTATTTTTAGTTATTTTCCTTTCCCCCTTTTTATGTTTCTGTAAAGCATTTTACGCGAAATTTGCGCGGATTTTAGGGAAACTCTTTAGGCGAGAACTGAGGTATCTTCCATCGAGCGAACAATTATGAACTGAGATAGTCGTTCACACTGCTCGCGTTTAATACATTTAACCGAGGTATTTCGGACGTTTCTTCGCGTCGCACTGGACGTGGCGTATAATTACATTAATGCGCCTCTCAAAGCAGCATTTCAGTTTCCGTCGACCACGAAAAACGTTTCAGGTTCAGGGCAGGAACACTTTCATGAGCTGGAAGCTCTAACCAGACCGTCGCGCACCGAGCTTCTCCGCTGAAATCCCCGGTCATCTTGAAATTACGAGTCCTCTTGTGAGTTTCGCGAAACTGCCACTCTCGCGACCGTTGCTTTTCCGTTCGCGACTTTAATCACTCGAAACAATCGGCTTGAACCGAATTCTGAACTGAGCTGTAGGGCGGTTATGGACTCATTCGTGGAAGACAGTAAAAAGATTAAGGTGACGAAGTCCAGTAGTATTTGGTATGTTTTCTCGAACTTCTGAGTAATTAACTGTTCACGATCGTAATATGTTTTAAAAAAGAGAGTTGTCTGCATTTGAAAATTTTTTGAAATATTCAAATATTCAAATATACAAATATACAAATATTCAAATATTCAAATTTTCAAAAAATTTCAAATTTTAAATTTACAAATTATTTCCCATTTACCCAAAAGTGCTCACTCTCCCCACTATCGACCATAATCAACAGCAACCTATATCTTAATAATAATTCTTGCAATACTTTCTTAACCGTTCCAACTCGAAGCATTATGAGCAATCGAGCTATGTTTACCCAGGTCCCCGTTGTCTTATGCAAAAGTGTCCCGAGGGAGACCTCGAACTTCCAACCTCCCGCAGGAAAGACGCTTTATCAGTAAAAGAATAAAGGATTCCAGCACCGAGGAGTTCGAAAGTGGAGAGTGAAGTTTTCGAGCGTACCTCTCTTGCCACAGTTTTGTTTCGCAGAACAGAGGGGCAGAGTAGGCAGCACTTAATGGAAGTTCCGGATACGATCCATTACAGATATTCAGCGAGCCTGTACTGGGTTCGCGAGCGGTGCACACGAGTTATTCGAAGAAAGACAAGCAGCTGGAACTGGGTTACGATCGCGAACCAACTGGCAATAAATTCAGACCTTAAGATGGTTCTTGCTGTGTCTTGTATTCGACGGGCTGCCATCTCGGTTTCAGTTCGAATTTATTGAAGGGGTCGAAAGAAGACGCGGGAGGAAGAAAGTCGCCACATCGACGCTTCGACGCAGGAATTCGCGCGCTATCGCAGCTGAATGCGCGCAACTCCCGCGGAAGCTTTAAAAAGTTGGCCCCCTTGAGAAATTTCGGTCGAGAGTCGACCGTAGCTCATCCGCGAAATTTTCCTCGCGAGAAGGAGCTCGGTAAACAGATAAATCAGTGACTCCACGGCGCTCGCTGATCTCGCAGTTTCCGTCCTGCATCGGTGGGACCGCGGACTCAGTGACAAATGTCAAAGGTAAACGGAAACGGGCATAATTTTCTACTGCATGGTTAATTGCGGCTGTCGACCCTCTCTCTTCGTACTCGTGCCACTGCTATTCCAGTGATTTAAGGACTGGTTTTTCAAGATCCAGCGAGTAATTTCTGAGAAACGTGGGCAACCCTTCGCCCGAAACGGGGGGAGCGATGGCTCGCGTGGGACGCGGGAAATAAGAAGAGGATTTATGCATGAGGTCACTCGGCTGATGGAGGGTAATTTTACTCTTTAAATTTTCCTCTTGGCAACCGAGGAATAGTGTGTCGAAGGGATCCCTTATTTCAAATGCTTCGCAAGGGTTCAATGTTTCACTCTGATTTAGATAAAAACGAATTTCAAATAAAAAACGAAAACGAGACCTCCCATAAATTCTGTAGCCTCGCATCAACTACGAGTTAACACTTCCCAAGCGTCCTTTGTTAACAAATTCCGAGGTGTTCCTCCATCCAGCCCCAAAATCCTCATGAATACTCGGCCAGTACGGACGAACAAGCCCAGCCTAGATAGCATCCAGCTAATCCGCGAGAACGATGAAACAGGCTGCCGTCCGGAATAAACGCATTCATGGACAGGCAGAGAAAAGAAAAGATGCAAAGAAAAGAAATGAACAGTAACAGGATTTGAAATCACTGCGGCCACGTAGCTGGGATTCGCTTGCTACTATGTGTCTGGTTAGCGCAGACCGTTTCCACTGGTCACAGTGCAGTCCCTTTACGGTCGCGCGGGGCGCGGCAGGAAATGAAGGGAGAGAAGAGGGAAACCAGGACAGAAGCAGAGACACGCTCGTCCTGGATAATCCTGCGGATTTATTCGAGCACTAGTTTTTCGCCTAAGCCAGCCGCGTCGCGGAGAAACAGGGCGAACAGGGAGCAGGGGAGAACGAAGGGGCAGCCTTAAAGGGAGAACGCGCAGTGGCCTCCAGGGAGTCACATTTTTGCCGCTTCACGGCGAGAACTCGCGGCAGCCTCGCCTAGCCGCTCCTAGAATCGGTTCTGAGATTCGTCGGGAGCTCGTATATTATTCGCGGTCGCTCTTGGCCGCAGGGAAATAGGACGTAAAACGGTCGTACAGAAGACATTAGGGTGCACGCGTGCGTCCGCGTCTTCGAGGGCGTCGAGGTGAATCTAACGCCAGGCGATCAATCAACCGCGGCTGGAACTTCTCGCCTTCCATTGACGGGGGTTATCTTCGCCAGGGGAAGGCAGACGCGAAGATGTGTGTCAGTGGAGCGTCCCGATAAACTTTCGACTGGCAAACTCGCCCGAACCCGGCGGCCTCGGCTCGGTATTTTTATAGCGGACGTCCGAAAGGCTTTTCGAAATCCTGGCGCGAGGCCAGCCGCCAGGGAATAAAATCGTGGCCGGCTAATCGGGGGAAAAATTTCCTTCGAGAAGCTGAAACATTCTCCCTCGGCCACTGACCGGCTGCTGGCCTAATAAATTCCCTAGTGTACCCCCGCGGGAACTGGGCCTGCAGCCTCTCAATTAATTACCGTTTTATCGTTAAAGGCGACGCCGTTTTGTACACGGGACCGACGCGAAATCCTCGTTTGCTTAATTAATTGGCTTGATCTGTGCGGTGAGTCCTGCTGGGGTGGAAAGGATCTTTATGTTCCTTCTTGGAATGAAATTCCTACGATTTTCAGATTGAAGAGTTGAGATGTTGCTAGATGTGGAATGATGGTTTAGGGATTATTGTTGGTAGTAATATTTATTTGGGATTCTTGGGGATGATTTTTTTACTAATTTTGTGTTTTATAGAGTGGGAGTTTAGTACCTGATGTAAAGGATGTTGAATTGCTGAGCTGTTTGAAGTAGTCGCTAAATTATTAACGTAACGACAGAATGGTAGAGGATTTATAGGATGCTCTAATATTTACGCGCAGATTCGATGCGTTCATTGGTAATCCTTACGCTACAATCGAAACGCGGAACGTAAAATCTGTTCTGAGGCCAGCATAGCTGCACGCCATAATCTTTGCCGCGAGAGCACCGTCACAGCTGCTATTTAAGCCAGGAATTACAAACGCACAGAGGAGCGGGTTGAAGCTAGTTTAAGCGTTCAGATTCCCGAGGGCAACACGTGAAATATTTAATTTTCCACTCAGAAGTTTGACAAAAATTTCCCTGGCGAAATTAAAAATTCCTTAGCTTGATGGGCTTGGTAACTTCAACCCCCTATAGTTACTAGTATTACGCAGAAGATAATAGAACATTGTTCTTAAGCGCGTAAACAATTTCACCCTTGTTGCAAAATTAATATGTAGATTAAATCTACCTCCACTTGTTTGTAACACTAACATACATACTTACAACGTACCTATTATTTTAGCTTATCCCAATAGTACCACTTTAATCCCTTCAATGCGTAATACTCGTCTTTCAGAATATTCTTGAAATATAATTTCCACTTTTTCAACAATAATTATTCCCTCGATTATCGTAAGTAGCTAAAACCTGGACAAGGTATTCCTTCATTTCCAGTGAGTTCAAATGCATTTTCAGAGTGCCTAGAGAACCCTTGGGAAGACGAAAGTTCCAGGAACGCACGGTTGCATTTTCGTGACAGCTTTCGCGCGCAATTTGACATACTGCCAACACGGAAGGGCTGCGTCGAGCAAGAGTTCCGCGAGCTGCACTCGTAAAAATTTCCTACCGACGCGTCTCGTTGCATCCTTCCGCGCGAATATGGATTTCCTGGCGTTCTATTTCTCCTGTTTACCCCTGGGATGGTACCCTCGACCCTGCCCCCGCTACCCTCAGAGACCATTTACTCTACCCAAACGTTCCACGAATTTTTCTCGAATTTTGCGTCTCTCATTGGATGCGCTGGATCTGCAAGTTATTCGCGGTACAGTACATTTACTCCACACCATTGTTCTGAAACACTTGAAGCGCGCTCGTTCCGAAGAAAGAAACAGCCCTTTACTTCCGTCCTGGGTCGCTCTGTCGGAAGGACGTATCGATTTCCTGTAAGCTGCGCTCTATGTGTTCACTGTTTCCATCTTTATGATGGATGATTTCATGCAAAACGAGTTTTCTATATGGTGTTTGACAACAGGTGGGAGAAAATTCAGGTTTATACGGTATAAAGAATGCAGGAAATTGAGAGGGAAGAAGTGGCAATACACGTTTCACGTTTCAATTATTTAATATCTGAAAATTAGCCTGTGTCATATAGCTCTTGCCCGAGTATTTAAGCTTTGTCACTGACTAAAACTTTATCTATTCATTTACCTATCACCACAATTTTATTTTTTACATGTTTTTGTTTTGTTACACAGCACCCTTTTCACCATCTACCCTACCCTTTTCTCCCATTTATTGTCAAGTCTCTCCCCAACTTCCAGAAAAATCTCGCTATTGTACCATCGCGAGAGGTAGCATCAGAAATAGTGAGAAGAGCCAAGAGTAGGTCGTTACCGCGAATTAACACATCCGAAATAGCAGGAACAAGGAAAGTCGCGAGACTTTTGTCTTCTGCAAGAAAGAACGGACCGAAGATTCTGCTGCGAAATGCGAGGGCTATTGTTTCCGACGCGACGAATATTCTTCCCGCTATTCCATTGTCTGGCTTTCAGCTGGGAAAGGATGGATTCGAAGGTATAAACTTGAAGAGCGCAATTTCTTGAGAGCACGTCGAACGCGAAACTGTCCCCCTTCTCGCACCATGGAAATACGTACACATGGATCCTCCTCCGAGGGTTTTTCGTTCCACCGCGTCTTCGTATCGATGGAACTCTCGGCGAGCGGTTCAAAGAGTGAAAACGAGACTTGCACCGTTTCCATGGGCGTTAACTTGCTACTCCAATGGTCGATAAAGCTGAGAGAAATGGCGTGTGCCGACGAAACGAGAATATTTTCTAGATCCGCCAGAGTTGAAGGCAAAAGGCTGTTTCCTGCAATACCTCCAAAATAAATGGAACATATAGTTCGTGACAGAGATTTCATAAAGTATCGAAATTGAGAGTTGTGTTATTTTTCTGGTTCTAGAAGTGGTAAGCGCTAGGTTGATTGAAAAATACTATAGGGTTGATTGATGGGAAATCAGTCTGATAATTATTAAATGAAGTCACCTTTTTGGTGACTATTAGAAGACTAGTAAGGATCTGAAGAAGTGAAAAATTGACAAGTGTCGTTTTTATTATAAGCTTTTTAAGTGTTCCGATTCTCTTCATTTTTAGACTTAATACAAAATATGGAGCATGTACCTACTATTTTTTAAATAGCCAAATAATTCAGATATACAGCTTGATAATTATTCTGAAAATAAGTTCTAAAGTGATTAGCATAGGAACTTCTACTGATTTGAGTAGGTAGGTACAGTGCTTACTTCACGATCGTTAGCGTTAAAAGAGCATCTCTCGTAGGACTGTCTAAATCAATAGCGATTAAGTGTCAGAGATACGGAACAATCTTTAACCCGCGAATATTCAGTTGTCTGAGGATTTTACGTTCAAATGAATCTTCGATTTCGTAGAACTTTATTGGTCGTAATACCAGAAAATTATGACTGCGCCCCGTTTCCCATGTAAATTCTTTTTAATATCCTTCCCGACTGTTTTACGAGGCATAATGTCCGGAATATCGCGGGGATAGGAAAGTAACCTTCTTCGACCTCCTGTAAATCGGAGGGAGGGACCTTGGCCACGTAGATAAGAACGTGGCACACGGGGTCAAGTGGCTTTCGAGTGCAACCACAAAACGACCATTTTCAGTCTCTCTCGAGAACACGTACCACTGTACGCGCACTGCCTAAAATAATCGCGGGCTTTACGACTACTCTATTTATATCGTGTGCACGTGGGCCAACCGTGGGAGTATGTTAATCGGCGTTTCCAGGTGCCTGGAACTAATAATCCCTCGATTTTCCATAATAGCCTGAACAGTAACAGGACTATTCGCTCCAGCTCTTGGAAAACTTGAACATTTAGAAAAGAAATATTCCTAACTGGTAACATGGTATACGAAGAAATGAAAAATATTTTCGTAAAGTTTGAAAAGTCTGGAACCATAGAGTCACCATATTTTTGTATTTGAATATTTCAATATAGAGCCAGTTTCTCAATTTCCATTACGGAAAAGAAACATCGACCATCTCGATGAAAATGGAAGTAATTAAACAAAGAGCCCAAAACGTTGCCATCCCTGGCACTGCCCGAGGGTTGTGCTTCTCTATGGCGAAAAATCTCGTCGACACGGACGCTTTAAAGTTTAATAAATTGCGACGGTCCACAGGGACAAGAATGTCGCGAAGGGTCTCAAAACGGATATGGCAAGCTGCTACGAAATCGTCACGTGAGCGTGGCCACTTCTAGTTTTCAGCAGGCACGTATTCCCTCTGCGCGTGTCGACGAACATATTTATGCGTTTCCACGCGACTACATAAACCATAGGACTGACGTTTTCGGGCTGCAGGACGCATAAAACGTCCCACGACTCTCTCTCGTTTCTGTGTCCATCGACATTGAGCCGTTCGCGTATTCACAAAGCTGTAAACAGAATACGGGACGATTTGTTGCATAGAAATGGGTCGAAATGCTGGACTAACTAAATGGAAAATTTCCTAGAACCTGCGTTCTCGAGGAAATCGATGCCGAAGTCTGAAACAACCGTAAGTACTCTTATGAGACTCGAAGCGTACTCTAAAGACAGTGAGATTGTAGAATAAAGATGTAGAGTAGATTGTAGAATATTTACTATCAAAATTAATCTCTTCTTGGTTCAGTTATATCATCCTTAAATAGTAGAATATTGATTAAACCCTTAACTACGGTTTAATAGTACCTAGATTCTCATAAATAATAAAGTGAATCGTGAAAAAGCTGTTTGAAATGTGAGTCTCCTGGTAAGTTAGCGAGACGAGGTCCTGTTGCAACTTGTTATTCGAAACAGTTTTGTCCCGTCATTATTTTCCGCATGGACATGAAAAAAATTCGTAATCACAGGTCGTCGACAAAGGAACGCGGACGAAGGGGAACAGGGTCCAATGTGTTTCGATAAATTCGAAATTCGTTTCGTCACGCAACGATCGGCCCGTTCAATTTAAAGCCAATTACCAATTCCCAGGCGATTTATAGGAGTCGAACGAAAAACACGGGAGTTTCTCTTGTATGATCGAAGCAACAGAACGTCTCTGTCTACTGCATTTTATTTTCAGCGGAGATTGCAATTCGACTCGTAACGCTGCAGGAAAATGGATTTATGATACGAGAGGTGGGGGAATTCGTTGCGACACGACGAATAATGGTAACGATGGTGAACCAACAAAAACAGCGAAATGTTGCCTGTGCTTTTATATTAATTACTAAAAGCGGCTATAGGGTTCAACGGTGTGCAATTGTTGCTGCAGAATGGGTCTTTGAATATTTTCTATGGAAAAAAATTGTGAGAGGGATCACATGCCGATGTTAAAAAGTATGCGATTAATACGGGAATGCCCGTGGGGAACAGCCATGTAAAACCCTGAAATTAAATTATCAGCTATGTACGTCCTCGAGTAATGTACGCTTAATTCTCATGCAAAATTCCCTATTCGTTCGCGTATGTTTGATGGAAACGAGCCTGCGACCAACGCAAAACGGGGCGGTGCTGATTCATTCGTGCTCGACCTCGAATTACATTAACGAGCAGAGATTTTTACAATTCGTGTTTTGTCTTTCGGTGTAATATATACAGTATCGCAGCCACAAGCGCGAGGTATAACGAGCTACTGGTCCATTTAGTACAACGTTGAATTAATTACGAGGGATACAATAACTGTTGGTTAAATGAACAGAGTTCAAACGGGATAAATATTTAAATACAGTAATTGCAGCTAATATTTGGTGAATGAATTAATGTTAAGGACGTTGTAAATTTGATTATGTAGGTAACGAGTAATTACATCGGAATTAAAGCGTTACAAATTGCTTTGCAATGCATCTAATTGCCTGCAAACTCCGATATGAATATTTCTGTAATCCAATCTTTTTTGTAGTTCCCTCCTCGAGTCAGTAAATCATCCCCCGCGATCGCGAAAGAAAAAAGAAACCCGTGTGAGCGCAGCTTATTGCCTGGATTCGCGATTCATACCAATCGCGAGTCGTTTACGCAAACAGCATGTCCCGTCAAAGTTACCGCGTTATTTTCCAATGGCAGTCAACAGCGTTTCGTATTTCCCAAGCTTTTTCGAGCCACGAAGAGCGGTAATAAGCCAAACGGAATAGGAGAGAAGTGTCGCGATCAGACAGCTTAATTCCTCGACGTCCCTTTCATTTTTCCACACACGGGCTGCAAACTATCAGGCATTCCCATCCATCGCGCCTCGTTATTAAGTAATATCGAGAGATTTCGTCTGTCGAGCCGATGCGCCGATAAAATTTTCATTTCGCGGTTCGCTGGCGGCGTCGACCGCTCGAAACCTTTCCCCGTATCTACGGGCCCGCCACCTGCTCGTCCTTTGCCCTTCTCGCTCCTCGACCCGATCGTTCGACCTCTTCTCTTCGAGCCCCTCTGTCAGACCCACGAGCCCGAATACGCCCGCTTTTACCCGTGAATGCCCGAATTAATTGGCAGATCCTTCAGCTGCGCGAGCGTTTCACGGATCGAACCGCCTGGGAGCCAGCCATCCGCTTAGACTCTTTCGTCGAGGATAAACGATTCTCTGAAGTTCCCGTGAAGTTTATCTCCTGGCGCTCCATTTACCAGCTATTCGATCGCGCGGGGGTTAGACGTAGATTAAGCCTAAGTTTCGTCGGGATCTTCTTTTGGTCAGCCAAGGACTTCGGAAGTTTGGGGAAGTTTGCAATTTGGTGTTCGTTGACACGTTGTGGGCGGCGGTGATTTCATGTGAGCTCGAAGCCAGAGGAGGGAAGGACATTGTATGGGAGTTATGTGAGTGGTATGAGTGGAAAGGTGGGAATTCTAGGGGATGGCATTGGTTGGGTGATATTCTTTAGTGATTCGTCAGTGTTTCAATATCGAGGGGCTTCGGTGATCTTGTCTTACTAATTTTTCACGAGTTGAGTGCTAAGAACTAACTTGGTGTATTAGAACGTTTCCTGAAATCTTGGGAAATTCTACTAAATAAGTTCTATACGTTTGGAATACAATTTCAGAATTATAGACGCACTTCATTCACTGTACCTCATTACAAAATATTATTTATGACTATTTAAGAGTAACACTAAATAAATCATGAAAGCAGAAATTCCATTTTAAAGACACTATCAGTACCTTCTTTCACTGTCACGAAGGTTCCTACACAATTTCTCTTAATATACTGTCTTGTGATCACATTTAAATTAGACAACTGCTGAAGTATATCTAAGCTCTCAAGCTCAAGGATCACATGGATCACAGATAAGCCGAACTTCACCAGTCGTCAGGCTGGCTGCGAACTTCAGAGGGCTCCTTGATAGAGACGCATAATAAGCGAAGGCAACAGATGCATGATAATCCTGTCAAAGCGATTCAACTTCCTTCTGCAGGGTCGAGCACAGCTCGCGCCCGAAAGTCTTCCCCAACTCGTGAAGCTCGAGCTGCAGGTATAATCGAGACGGATCCAATCGGTGAATTTTCCGGTACGTTCGGGCGTGGATCATTAGCGGGACGTGTTCAATTAAGAGCCACGAACGGCCTTGTTAAACTGGAAACTAAGCGAATGGACTCTTCACAATGGCCAGGGACTCGCGTCGCCGAGTTTCCCAGGGTTTCTGGGCTGATCGACAGGCACACGGCTCGATGGGACGAGCTGCAAACATTAATTCCGCTATCGAGCCTCCCCTCGCGTCCACGGCTCGCGAGAACTACACGTTTTTATTAATTACATCGACGCGCGGCCGAATGGCAATGCGACCCGTCGTTGTTTATCGATATTCCCCGACGCAGCGAGAAATTTACGTCAACGACGCGATCTGGTATTAATTAAAATTATAAAACGGTAATTGTGATGCGAGGATCGCTGCGAAAACAATGCCAATGAAATACGAAATTGCCAGGGGCTCGATGAACCGTGCGCCCGTTTCGCTGCCACTGCAGACACATTTTTCTTCCCGCCCATTCCTCCGACGCTGTGATATCTTCGCGATTTCATTTCAGCCGACCATTAAGCGCTCGACAAGTGCCTCTAAATTGGCGAAAGTCGATATTGGAAGCAGGACACTCGTCAGGATCGCATTTGAAAGCTACATCGATCCTCGAGGACCAGGTATTTATATTTTAGTACGTGATCGTCGGGGCGCGCTCAAAACTGAAGGAGATTCTTCCCTCTGACCCGCCGCGGGGAGATTATTGACTCTTCTTCTCGGCGATACTCCGCCATCGCCGAGAAGAAAGGAATAACCATGAAAGGGGACTAAGATGAAGGATAACGTGGGATACGAAGCCTCGTTCACCATCGCGTAATCAACTTAAGCTCCCTCTCTTCGATTCGTTACCCGCGACGCGGCAACCTGCGCGGAATTTCAAATACGGAGACGGTAATCCTTATCAATCAAATTTTCCGAGGCGAACGAGGTCGGGACCGGAGGGATTTCGCCGAAAAAACATGTTGCTCTCTTGGGAACGGCTCGTGGCTTAGCGAGATACTACTTGGGAAGCCGAGCGTGTTTTATAAACTTCAAATACGGTCGATGCACAGCGATGTTGAAGAAACACTTTCGCAAAATTATGCCGATAACGCGGAGTTTTCTTCGAATATTGCTGCTTGAAAGGCTCGGTTTATGAAAATATTAAACTGCTCCACAAATCGTGAAGTTACTATCAGAAATCTATTACAGGAAACTTATCGTGTAGCATGGATGTGCATCTTTCTCTTTCCAGAATCTTCATTCTTCAGCCTCCACTCCCCCTGTACGTATTTCATTGCATTAGCTACTTTGGACTACGACATACGTGCTGCAACCCTTGGTATCACGAGAAAAGTATCAGGTTGCAATTAATCCGTTCGATCGGGTGAAACGACAGCAGGCTGGGCGATTGGGAGAAAAGGGCTGAAAAAACGAGGAAACTAATAGGGACAGCGCGAGGGGGATCTAATGGATGGCAGTTTCCGCGGCGTAATTGGTCGCCCGTGAACAGCTCGTGGAATGTTTTCGCGTCCAACTCGCAACCCCTCTCTTTGCCCAGCGACTATTTCCGTTCTTGGTTGTTCCCAGCAACGAGTATCAGCAGCGAAAAGGGCGAGGGCGGCGAAAACGCGAGGACAAAAGGAGCAAGAGCGCAGCACTCAGCCACATGGACTGTCCCGTGCGATCGTCAATTTTATTTCGATGCAAAACCATCGTCCAGCTATCGGACCTAGGTTCGAGGGAGAGGAGGTAGAGGAGAAAGCTGGGGGTCCTCGAAGCTAGGTATTTGCTTGGCCCGTAATTTAATACGCGACGACAAGGGAGGAGGAAGCAGCGCCGATATCGGGGCGAAAATTTTATTTCCTCGCCGAGCACCGTGTTTCCATTCATTTCTGCTTATTTACTCCCGCGCCTAGGGTAAAGACGTGCTGTTCAAAACGAATGGATAAATATGGGTAGAACTGCACAGAGATTAGTGGAAAAACGCGTAATAGGCAGCATGATTTGCGAGTTTTGAGCGATGGGGAAAAATTGTCATACAGGATACAAGGATTATTGCCATGACGAAAATTGGATCCAGCCGAGTTTACGAGCTAGTTAATCTCCTTTTAATTGGGTTATTAGGCTTCCATTAAATCAGGCACGCGTGGCCATCTGCATCGATCATCTGTGCGAACCTTCAAAGCATCCCTTTTAGAGCAATCAAGTTCTTAATTGCGTAATCGAAATTGGATTAGTAGAATCTCTAGTCTAAATAATTAAAATGTGAGAAACATGTTACTGAGGCACTGAGTCTGCGTTAATGAGTCAGGAAAATTGTATACCTAAAGAAATGCAATACATTACACCTATCACTCTATGTTAAAGGAATCTGTCTTTCCTAGAAGGCTATCTTCAAAATAATCCTAAATAACATAACCATATAACTTCCAACACTGTGCAGAAGAGAACCTCAAATCTTCCAAGTTCTTCTTTGAAGAGAAACCTTGAAGTAATGGTCAAGAATTGGAAATTGTTTGAACTGTGAATGGCAGTATTGGGCTCCTCTGGTTCGAGGGATTTCGATTGAAAACGAGAGTCGGCTGTTCGGAGTTAGCGCACGATCAATTTAGGAAACAGATTTTACCACGGGGCCTGGCCTGTTCTCCAGCGGTTTGTACAGCTAGCGAAAACAAGAGAGGCCAGGGATATTTTTTGTCAGTCGAAGGTACGAGCGGGAATAGTATTTTCCGGCGGAACAACGCGATTGTGGCGAACGAACTGCAAATGTTTTCGAATATTCGATTCGCGCGATGGATATACGCGATGGGTCGAACGACGCCATCGATTTTCTATAAAATTACCATAAGACTCGCGTCACTGGCAACGAGCTTGTTTGGTCAGCTGTTTGCCGCCGAGTCCGAGACCTTCGACGTCGTTCTATTAACTGGTCCTTTTGCTGTCAATCCTCTAATGGAATCGTCAGGGCACTCAGACATAGGGCACTCAGGAAACATCGAATATGGAATAAGACATTTGTCGAAAGAGAAAGGATACTATTAATTGGACAAAGTGATTCGACGATATACTATATCTTCGAATTTTTGCTGGGCTAAAATAAAGTTTTCGAAGTGATCAAATAGAAGTATTCTTCATAACATATTTTCTTCACTTTTGGAATAATTGTTTCGAATTGAAGTATTGTTTTAAAGCCCTTCTTTGGGACGAAAAGAGAAGAGAAGGAATACTAACTTCATATTCTTACGTTTAATTAAACAATAAGTCAACTTGGGAAAGCTTTCTCAGTGATTCTGAGAGAATTCCCTTTCAGAGGTGATTCGATAATAATCAATAAATTGGCAATTACATTGGAGGCGCTTGAAAAAAGCGCAAAACGCGGGTACACAGAGCTGCCACACTGGATTAAAAGCGTTCGAAACAGGTCGATTCCGAACGAGCCATTCGGAATTCGAGTGGAAACTCGATCCATCAGCTGGAAGAAGATCAACGAGTGTATCGAGTAAAGAGTTCAACGTAATTACAGTATACTGACGAGTTAAAAAGGGGTTAAATCGTCGAGTCAGTTCCATAAAGACTGAAGCTCCTCTACGACACACACACCAGTGTTTAACATTTCAAATATTCACCGAAACGAAATGGAGACCAGTGAATTTTTAGTTTCGCAACTTTGAGAATCCTTTTTCGAACGTTCGAAACGCCGATAAATCCCCCAATCTATGGGAACCCTTCTTCCGAGTGTTCGTGCGTAAAATATTCCCTTTGACGACTTCTGCTTTTATCGAAGTCCGCGGAACTTCTTCCACTTCGAAGAATCCTTCCTCACTCTTTCCTCTTTTCGCGAGCTCAACTTTGCATTAGAAATTGAATTACACGAGACTGGCTTTAGAATTCTATCGAAATGTTTGTTGGACACTGTCATCAAAGAAAATCTAATTCGTTTAGGTATATCTACATTTAAGTAGCTTCGTCTACGATATTGGCGAATTTAAAAGGAGAGGGATTGCAAAGAGAGAGGCTCGGTGCATCAATTAATGTATATTTCACTAGCTTTGCTTCTCATATAGACGAATTTAGAAGACGTGGAATTCTAAAGAGAATATTTTGGTCCACTAACTAACGTATAAGAGAAATCAAGGCTCGTCAGGCAGTGGAACCGATTTGTTTCACGAGCAGAGAATTCGCGCCGTTTGTGGTGGCTAACGCGTCACGCTCGAGGATATGTCGATTCAAATGGGACATGGAAATGAACGAGTGGCGAGAATCGGCGAATGAACGAGTCTCAATGAAATTGCTCCGACTTTTCGCGCGTCGATTCGATCGGCCACCGTGCATTAATTATCGTGCCGCGGGTCATTGTGCGCGGATTAAAGGGTTCTGTTCCAGCGGAATCATAACGCGCACGTATATTTGCTCGTAAGCTGGCGCACCTGCGAATATTAGCTTGGGAACAATGCACATTGTTGTAAATATTAACGTCCTTCGGCGGCTTCTCTAATTCGTTGTCAGATTTCTCTACTTTCAGTATACCCTACGCGATTCGATATTATTCTGATAACTCAGGGCATAGTGATACTAATTACGTAATTAGAGAGGGCTTAACACACGTGACTTCGTCAGTACTATGTAGATAGTCTCATCTCTTTTTGGATTTCGAGTTAGAGAGGATCATCGTACTATCTGACTGCACTCTATCATCGTAATTCTTCGGTCGGTCCTACTCGTGTCAAGGCGAATGTCGTAACGTCACGAGGGCACCATGTAAACCATTTATGACAGTAAGAGGTTTACGAACCAGTACATCCGATGGGACCACGTTTTACAGCAATGAAACGCCGACCGATCTCTGTATTCATGACCTCGCTGGTACGGGGGTGTAAACCCTCGAATCACCGGGAGACGACTGCACTGCTTACAGCCTCGGTTTTGCGACGATTGGACAGAGGCCGTACCAGAAGCAAGGCATGGGTCGTTATTGCTAGGAACATTCCGAGTGCCTCCTTTTTTGTACTAGATATATCGAAGAGGTCTTCAACGTAAGGAAATTAACCAATTTGGCTACCGATATACCTAATTGGTTATAGCACTCACAATAATTATTCTTTCCAGAAGTCATCTTTTCCAAGATATCTTGCATAATTTTCGAACCCTCTTTGGATCTTCAGATCGAACTCGAACTTCAGAATAGGTACATAATTTATCGTATCGCTAATTTTTCTACGTTTTATTTTATTGAGTTACTCAGTTTATTAGTATTCATATATGAGCTTATTAATACTAACGTGGAACCCAAAATCCGAAACTACCCCGTAAGCTCCATTTAATGACCCTCTGTTTTCGAATGGGTTTCTCCTGATTTAAAGGTATCAGGGATTCGAGTAACTCATCGCAGGTGTTCCTTAACATAAATTCCGCTCCGTGGAAAGACACCCTGGCTCGCGAGCATAATTCGCGGCGGCTAGGACCAAGGTTCGCACACGTTCTTGAAGTCAGAGCTTATTTAAGCGCAGTTTAAGTGGCTGGTCCCTCTCGCTCGCGTGCTGCACCTGCACGTAATTGTCCCAATATTTGCCTTACGCCCTCCAGCGATCCCCCATCCCACGGGCTTATTTATTAATTGACCCTAAATTCTGGCACCGAAGTGCATCCACCCCTGGCTGTTTTCGGGCCGGCGCGCCACCGAGCACCGATGCTCATCGGCTCGTGAACGCTGGAAGGAGGAAGAAGTTGAATGGGGTGATAATGAGCGTGATAAAAGAGAGTACTCCCGGGAGCAAAGTGGTGGAACGTTCTGATTTCGGGACGGAACGGGAAACGGGACTGCTGGACGCGTTTCTCGATGCTTATTGCGCTCGTTTCTGATAGTAATCGGGAATATTAAATGAGAACTGAGTAGAGGGGACGTCTTGTGAACGGTGCTCGAAGAATATTATAGGAAAGTTTTACCGAAGATATATTTGGAATCCTGCGTTCTCAGGTGACATAATCTGAAATGAGTACAATTCGTTTTAAAATATGAAATTTTAGAGTTTCGTGGATATCAGTGTTATTTATCTCAATATAGTTTTATCTTATCTTTTTCCTATGATATAAGCTTCCCTGTACTGCTGTAGTTATAGTTACAGTTATAGTTATTTACGTAATACAGAAGGGTAATGCACTGTACAGTGGTCTGCTGACAAGATGAGCCCTGGCAACAATGCAGATGTATTGGTTTCGAGGCTCATCTCGTCAGCGGAGCACAGTACCTATCCCTCGACATACCTTAAAATTTGTATACACTATTTGCTCATTTATTATCTAAGATACATGTACCATGATTAAGCGATGTTTAACGTAAATTGAAATATCTGACGCTTCCTTATCTCAAAGTAAGATAAGCACTCCATTTTTATACCACTCTGTATCGCGATGTCGGGAGCATATGGTAGAAGAAGAACGAGATCGCTTGACGTTTTCCGAATACTTATCGTATACGTTTGACATGGCCGAGCGTGCCATCGAGTCCAAGTGAATATTTCAGGGAAGTCGCGTTTTTCAATTTCACAAGCCGCTCTGCACGGCAGGAGAATTCTCAGCGGATAGGGATTTTGACTTTTCGATAATCGGGAATCGTGCCGATATGCAAATTCCCCAATTTCAACGAAGCAAAGATGAAGCACGGTCGGAGGATATGAATCGTCGGCGGGTCAGTTTCGATTGGGAGATTTAGCCTGATAAATTTCAACGACTGCCTAAACCCACAGTCTCGATAAACTTGGAAAGAAAAATAGTAGAATTAATCTAGCTGACGATGACAGAACACGTAGCTTTTATTATATTCATTGCAAAATCATTGAATGAAGTTTTTATTGAATGAACTTTTTATTGAATGAACTAGAGAGAAGTTCATTGAAAATGAAATGATTTAATTCTATTCGGTATAGGTATCACTGAAGCGTGTGATAGAATTTTTTGCCTTCTGACCTTTCTTAATATTTTAAGATGAAAAAGAACTCTTACATACACATGTGTATCAGTATTCTTCAAGCTAAATACGAACAGATGAGTATCATACAGAATAATTGTATAGTACTTGTGAAAGATAAATAAGTTGAAAGAAGTAGAGTGGAAAAATTGGAGAGTAATGAAAGTGGCATCCTACTTTTAACAAAAATTGACTTCAACGAGATGACCCAAAAAAGGTGCTGAAAAATGTCACGGGAGTTGTGAAGAATCCTCTAATTACCAGATATAAAAGTTCTTCTCCAACATGAGGGCAAGGAAGACATTCCATCATGTCGACTTTAGATAGAATATATCATACGTCAATATTAAATTTATTATATGTACACCCGACACAGATTCGGCTCGCAGGAGCAGAGAATTTAATTAAAAATTTAATTTAGAATCTACATTTTTCAGATTCCAAATACACTTATGTTTCGTGCAAATTTTTCACACAGTTCACGCCTACATGGTGTAACGTTTGTCAGCCGATTATTCCCTCACGAGCTCCGAAATAAAAGTGTCCTGTGTATCTCAATTTCCACCCTTTTCCTCGGGCTTTTTTATTGTAAAATTCCAACGCCAGCGCGACGAGAAAAAACAGAAGTGCTGCTGAGGCTCTCATAAAATACATCAACCGCGTTCTGCTCTACAATTATTCACTATTCCTGTCCCACGTGTTTCGCCATCGATGTAGCGAATTTCACATATATTTCTAACTGCTCACGAAATTTTTGCTTGGCATACTAAGAATTCCTATCGTTTCTCTATTGTCGGCTTCATTGCCCCAGGTTTGCGTTTCTATTACAGCAAAGGACATGGCAGGGTCAATTAACATGGAACTGTAGGTAATTAACTAAGTTTAGAAGCTTTTTACGAATTACAAAGAATTCTATGCCAAAGTTACTTCGCCCAGAAACTTGCATCTCGGTTACATATCCTGATACGCAATTTCCTGAGTGGTGTCAGCATACGTGCTTCAAAGAAACTCGATTCGACACACTCGAATGGTATGCCAATTTTCCAACTCTCCGCGATACATATGTACACAGCGTCACCTTATCCCACGGAGTTCACCGAGCGTATTCCGTCGCTCTAGGAAAGATTTCTCTACTTCTTAAGTAAATTTCGCGATCTACTTCCGTCTGCAAATAGAAGTAAACGGAATCCAAGTAACCGTCAACGCTTGTAATCGAATAGCTTTCGAGATTGCGACCGCTGATTGTTAATTCGCTTTCAACCCCTATCGATACTCGTAACTCTTTTTATCCTCGTCCAGTTAATGCCGCACTCGCGTTGGAAACGATGTCGATCGTCAACTGAGAAATTGCTTCGATAAACCGTCTATGGGATATCAATCCTGCCTGTCGTACGAACAGCAGAAACTTGTAACTGCGTGGGATGGATGTCACAGGGAGCGTTTCAATCAAAAATATCTTTTGAGCTAATGAAAATACTAGGTTACAATATAGAGAAAAATTGCTTGCTTCGGGAGTAGCGTACCATAACAAAGAGCATATTTATTCAACGTTTCAACGCGATCAATATCGATAAACGAGAAGATAAATTCGTCTATGAAACAGAACAATTTCGAGCAGACTGATGTTGCGCACCGTCGAATCGAACGTGTCGACTGTAAAATTTTGAGGGTGGTCGTAAGTGGAGCAATGCATCGTGAAATTCGAGTTTTCAACTGTAAAAAAAAAAAAAAAAAGACGAGAAAGGGAGAGCTCGTCGAATACACGGCTATCAGGGTTTGATCGATTAACAAATTTTGAGTCTCTATTGAAAAATTCGATTCCCGAGCCGGTCAGTCAGAGAGAGGAAGAAAAATACTCGACTAAACGCTGCCACTCGTTCTCAATGCTTCTTCGTTGACGTTTTCGCCGGAACAAGGTTAATCACTGGACGCGCTGGCGCATCATTTTTTTCCTCCCGCCATGGGTAAAAAATTTCGAACGGACGGGAGCGTTCTTTCACGCGATCCGAGGGGGCGGATGGGTCGAGCGACGCCGACGGAAGGGCAGGACGTGATTCATTCCTGGTATCAATCGAGCTTGATACACGTACAAACA
Source organism: Calliopsis andreniformis (assembly GCF_051401765.1). NCBI lineage: Eukaryota > Metazoa > Arthropoda > Insecta > Hymenoptera > Andrenidae > Calliopsis > Calliopsis andreniformis. The sequence goes on along the minus strand of NC_135067.1, from coordinate 17,795,699 downwards.
CACTTGACTCTTCAGGTTCGTTTATTCTTCTTCAGACGCTGTTACACGGGAAACGCGATCCCTCTAGATTGTCAGTGATATGTTACCGCTTCGAAAATGAGTGGAAAAGTCAGTGAACTGAGAGATCCAGCAACGTTCTCTGGCAGCAGTTCTGCAGAGGTTACTGGCTTGCTTTGGTAAACTTGTTAGTGCTATTAATTCTGATAGCGCAGTAATTGATATGATTCGAGTATTTCTGAACCGCCGTGGTTTCTTCGAAACACAACTCGCGACAAATGGGGGACAGAGAACGAGGGGACGAAAACCACGAAAGGGTGGCTGAGGGATGGGTCGACTTCTTGCGGAGAAACTTGTTTCAAGTTCAGGTATTCGGGAGATTTGTTCTTCGCAAAACACGTGACCCCGTTGGAGAACCGCGTGTCACCCCCTGTACTCCAAAAACTACCCTTACATTTTCGCTGTATGACGTTACATAATTCTCCCAACATTCTACTACTATCTATAATCTAATTTTCATTTGCACAATTCTCCAGAGGAAAATGCTTTATTTTTGAACAGTTAACTAAATTCAATTAATTGAGATGTGAAAGTCGCGATGAGAGAAGTGAAACTTAATTACACACAGATTTCTGCAGAATGTTTTTTTGTGTTCTATCCCAAAGTCCAATAGGCTGGTTGGAAAAAAAATGTTATTGTTCGATAGGCTGCGATACCTGGAGGAATGGCTGAGCGCGCGGAAAAATATTTACTCTGCTGCGCACGTTCTGACAACAAAGACTACCGACCAACGATGAATAATGCATATTCGATGGAGCATCACGTCATAACTGTTCCCGTTGCATCCACGATCGTTTTGTCTCTCGCCATCGCGTTATCTTTCGCTCGCAATCCCCCTTTTGTTACCATCCGAGTGTACTTACTTTTCTCCGCGCGAGCTGGGGATACGAACCGAGAGAAACTCATGTGTTTTACGAGTTTACAATTGTGAAACAGCTCGTAAATATTCCCCCTTCGTCTTTTCAAGAATCGATCGCACGGGCACGACGACGTAAGCTTATCCCCCTTCCGCAACTTACGGATTTTATTATCTCTCTTCTAGATCCTCCGTCTAACGTCTTGATACGTTCTCCTCGATGACGTATTTCCCATATCGTTTACGGTAGTTTCAATCGCGACACGTTCAGAGAAATCGAAACGGAAGTTACGACGTTCTGGGACCAGGGAAACGCTCGCCGTAGGTCCCGATAAGCGACCTCTTTCACCGATCTTTTCGCGATTCAGAGGATCCAGGTCACGTCGATTGGCTCCCTGTTGCGATAAGAATGTTTCAGTTTACTCGATTTTCTGTGATCGAGTGGGAATTCTATGTTTGATTTCTGCCGATTAGTGAATGCCCCACAATAGTAGGACAAGTTAACTTTTAAATGTTAGGATGAAATTGTAGTAGATATTCACAACAGCACATTTGTATATTTGATATGGGAACTATACGTGTATAACATGTAGAAATTAATCACGTCAAAAACTATAAATTTTTTATAAGTAATACTATTTCAATGTTTTCACAATACACTCACAGTAATCCCATCATATTAGATTAGATAGGTCATAATACTAACACCACAGTCGAGGGTTAAACACAAGGGATTCACTATCGCGACACCTTGACCTGTCAACTCGCGATCGAGATGTTGCTGTTCCCGCGGTCGAAATGATACTGATAGGGCGCGACAGATTTTGACCTCTGCTCGAATTCGGAAGAACACAATGTTTGGGGCAGGTAGTTAAGAGTGGTGGGAGAGGCAGTCAACGATGCGTGACCTAGCGCAAATATACGACCATCCCAACAAAAATTTCTGATTGAGAAACTCCGTTTTTTGAACTCCCTTTTTAATACTTCGATTGTAATACCATATATATTTAAATTGCTATACAGGGTACAAGTTTGAATAATATTAATTGACTCGAGCATGATTGAAATGAATAAAAACTCAGAATTTTAAACAATTAAAGCTCAAACATGCTGATGGAATAATTGTATCAAAGTGATTGTGTTTGAAACTAAACTTTCCTGTATGAAATATGATATAAATTTTCATAAATCTAGAGTGACAATCAATAAATTGATGATTATATTGTAGAGCATTGGGAAATGTATCCAACAATTATTTTGATACTTTGCAATAAATGTTTATTTACCAGTTAACTGTGTGCTCTTTTTTGACCCTCGGGGGATGCATATTTTCTGTCTCTCCCCTTGCAAGTTGACATTCAAAGCAAGCCATGACATAATTCATAGCCAAGAAAGTAGCCTTGAGTGACCAATTGATTTCCCCACTCACGGCGAAGACAAGGTTACATCTATAGATACGCGAGCTGCATCTGCATAGATCGAATCGTTTCTAACCATGTGTTCATCCTTCGAGACCTTCTCACGGTACCATGAGGACCCCGTGCGTTATTGCTACTCGATAACTCATCGATCATAAATCCACAGGTACGAGAATACACGAGGGCTGATGGAAACAACTCTCGAGGCCACCCACGGTCTTCCTTTTGAAGCACAAAAAAGGAAAGCGGGAGGAAAAAATGTGTGGAGACACTCGATGCGGGGAATAGATGGTTCAGCACTCCCTGGGCACCTTTGACAATTTTTTGCGAAAAGGGTGTGAAGTAACGTTGAATCGCCTCTCGATGAGGTTTTCGATTTTATGGAACAGAAATTTTATGGAAAATGGGAAATGGAGATATTGTAAGATATAGAAGATGGTGAAGAAAGTAAATGTATGGATTTCAAGAAGCCCTGTATGTAGTAAAGTCTATTCAGATTAAAAATAAAGGAGTTAGAGATACTGACTCCAAAAGAAGATAAGATACACAGAATAATTTCAGTAGTAATATTAACTTTTAAACTATTACGATGCATCCATCGATTTCCCTCCACGGGTCTCCATTCGCAGTAACCTCCCCGTGGTGAGACTTGGGAAATTTGTTTCCTCTAGTATTATGACTTCAATAACAGTAAAGTATACTTTTTCTTTCCTCTTTAACGCAGACATAAAATTTAATTATACTACGATATTTGCAATAAAGTTTTGTTTTTATCTCCCGCCGAAGGATCTTGGATCCAACTTAACCCAAGTGTCGTATTACGATTGTTAAATAAATCTAAACTTCTCCCCTGATATTACTCCTCCAGAACAGTTCAGAAAGACACAATCGCCAATTCCACACCTTCAACTTCCAGAAATTCTCTCTCTACCAAACTGCATGGCCATCAATCGTGCCAATAATTTTCACTGTACGTTGCGTTTCAAAACCATTCCAAGCTCCCATCTTCCCGAAACTTTCCCGACTCCGCCCCCTAACGTTTCATTATTTTATATAAGACGCCAGGGCCAGAACAGACTCGCGTACAGACTCGCGTACAGTCTCGCGTCAGGCCAAGGAAGAAGGTGTGCTGCACTCTTGTCCCTCCGACCGCTCTTAATGCCTCGATGGAGGAAACTTCAACGACTCGCTCGTTTTTCTTGCTCGCTGCAGCCTCGAAACGCCTGTCGCCCTAGGTACCGATGCCTTCAGCTACTTGGAAATAATAAAAGAGACAAGGGGCAAGGGACGGGCATAGTCCTGAAGTTTCCCGATATCGTTCGAGGACAGACGGGCGGTGGGCGTTACCCATTCCCTGTAACTTTTCCTTGTCTTTATCGGTAAACAATGTTCAACCCTCCACCTCGCCCCGACACCCCTGCCCGTCATCCCGTCTTCTTCTTCCCAGTCTTTCATTGTTTTCTTTTTTCGCTCCCAGCTCCTCCGACGCCCGCCTCGATGCCGCGCTTTTGTCCCGAGGATTCAATTACTCGTCGCGTTACCTCGCTGAAACGACCCCGCGGAGTTTTTAATTAATACCGTTGAAATTTATACGGCGCCGGCCTTCCCCTTTCTTTCCTCGGCAATCTTCGGAGGCCGCGGAGGCTTTCAGATAACGAAAAACGTGCCGCAACCACAGACCAGCTATAGGGCAGACTTATGGGGTCTTATGGAAGTTTTGTCGCAGTTTCCGCGGACGCTGAAGTACCGACCCTCGTACAAAACTGATGTTCGTGAAGTTGGCGGATGTGAAACTTTTCTTGCAGGGCTATTTTAACGAAAGAAGCTTAGCGGGGACAGAGTTGAAAGAGCACGTTAAACATAAGTTAAAAATCCTCTTTCTCGTTCTTCGGTGACAGGGTTGATTTTAACTCTCGTGTCGAATAACGTTGCGAGTCTGTTTTTAGAAGTCGAACACTGGAGGCTTGCGAATTTTTCAGAACACGAGGGGAAAAAATTCATACTTGTCAGTGGATTTATTTTACGCCTCGTCTGAAACTAGAACTAAAGAGGAGATTTCCTGCAGTAGATTGAGCCACGATTTTCCATCGCTGTCCATAGCAGTATAAATTTTCATTTCGCGCAAAATTTCGATCCTGGCAGGTGGTTCTGGCGAACCAAAACTCGAGTCGTAAATTCTCGTTTCTTTGGTTCGTTCGGGCGCTTGCTAAGACCCCTAGCTTCTAGTTACTTTCGTTCCCCGTGAAGCTGGAAATCGAAACCCCCACGATACCAATTTTTTACCGCATTTCTATCCGCCTCCCGGTTGTCGTTTCCGCCAGTCGAAATCGCGAGCGGGGTGCAATCTCCTCGCCCCGATACCGCGAGGCATTCGCTGATAAGTTACGACGAAAGTGGGGGAAACGAGTCAGAAGGAGAAGGAAATACAAATTGCTGTTTTCCTTTCGCGAACAGAAAGTGGCAGCATACGTGAAAGGCTCGGTGAATTGCGGTCTACAATGGGCTGCGCGAATACAAATCGAAAGATAATACGAAAAGGGTGTAACTGTAAAGGAATAAAGAATCGCTGAAACGTGGGGGAGCATCGTAAGAAATTGGCGATTCCTTTCCTATGAAACAATTTTCTACAAGCCTCTTTATGTAAAACGTGTATTTCTGGTGTACGTCTTAGAATCAGCTCATGAATTAAAGAAAGTGAAGTCTCATGAAGTAAAGAGGTTTGTATGATTAGAAGAATCTTTTTAGAGATTCTGAATCACAGGGAATTTTTTCTAAAATTTAATAAGTGATATCAGACTTTTCGATGATAATATGTAAAATTTTGAAATTAATTACAAGTGTTCGCGCACGCTCCTACATATTAATATCGAAATTATTAGATAGGTGTTAAACAGCATCCAATTTACGGGTTGGCTTAAATCTGGTTCATCATTTCGACGGAACCGTGAAGCGGCGAACGCAGCCTGTCACGAAAAACGAGATTGGCCGAGGCGAATTTTCGTGATAATTGGCTACGCTCCCCTATCCTCTGGTTCTTTCTCCTTGTACTATATTATTTAAAGGCAATTTATGGAATCCACCGACAGAAGCACTGTACTGAAATACCTGTCGGTAATGAAGCTTTGACTCATCAGCCCTTACATCATGAATTTCATGACAATGGCCTTTCTCCGCCTGTGATCAGAAGACATGTTTTGTTCGTTATCATGTGGAGGTATGAATAAAATCCACATAGCATTCAATATAAATGTAATAAATAATTTCACGAATATTTCGAACAATGCAACCAGCGAATAAAATAATTTATACCATGCTACAGGATTTATTTAAGCAAAACTAAATTTCAAATTAATTGTGAATAATACACCCTGGAGAAACGTAATCAAATTTATGTCACATTCCTCGGTAAATCTCCTTAATCCCTTGTCAGAATACAACCGTAGGAAACAAACTACCACTGTCCATACTTCACGCTTAATCGAATCTAATTCACATGGTCAGTTCCAGAATAAATAAACTGGACCAGTTGGATAACGTTGTCTCTATACCCTCTTCTTCGAAATGTATTCACGGACCAATGTCAACGAATTGCTTCAGTTTTCGGGTCGCGGACTACCCAGTCAGTGACCCAGAAGTTTCACACGGACCGTGACACTTTCAATTTTACAGGCGCTGCACACTGCACCTTGGTGCAGTACGCTGCAGCCTCGTAGATACGATTCAGCGACGGATCGAAGAGTCCCGGGATCGCTCGGAGGGAAGAACTTGATGGAACGCCGCCTTCGTCGCGTCCATTACGCGGCAAGTGGGAGAAAAGTACGCTTCCCTTCTACATCGAAGGAGTTTTCAACGTGAAGGGGGCCCAGAGCGTTCCGAGGCGACGAGATTCCTCGCGAGACCGCGAGAAATTCGCATTTTAATCGGCCACCGAAACGCGGAAGACCGATGGTCCTGTCGCTCGGTTAATCGCGGGAGTTTTAAAACTTCCTGCGGACTCGTTCGAAGATTAATCTAGCCGAGGGGAATGAAAAACGTGGGAGGCGTGAACGGGTAGTTTAATTAGCTCGGGAGAAAAACGTATCGGGGAGTATCTGAGAAGAATCCTTATTTTCAACGACCCTTCATTAACTTTACTTTACCCAGATAAACCTTTGTGGCGGCGACGCTTAAACTCAGTATATCAGATTCTAATCTCTGGATTATGGATGCTGATGCATCTGAGGGAAACTTAAGTTTGTTAGAATATACGGAATATACAAAATATCGAAAGTAAAATATCTAAATGTCTACTGAGCTTCATTTTTTAGTTGCATTTACAAAAACATGGATTTAAATAAACAGCCCATTCATCTTCAGACGCTGATATTATTTCATAAATCAATTTCCCACAGCTGAGGAGAGATGGCTTCATCAAACTGGCAAGATTATTGATTTAAAATCTGCAGAATTTCAATAAAGCTTAGCTCGCCTTAATACTCCAGAATAAAGGAAATCGATTCTCACATTCAAGTGAATTTTCAGCTCGCTCAGTTGGAAGAAAGTAGCATTTGGCTATGTGGTTACCTTGCCGATAGCTAAACGGCAATTTAAACAATCAGTTTAATTGTTAATCGAAATGCTATGCGCGATCGCGGTTTAGCTTGCGTACTAGCGCGTTTGATAATAAGCGCGAGTTAATTGTTCGATCTGGTAGCCAATGACCGGTTACAATCTAAGCCCTTCAGGCTTTGTTTGTTTCGCGTATAATTGCTATGCCGGAAAATGCAATTTCGATCGACACCCACCGCGTTATGTGTACCACGTTCATTGATATGTAGCGATTTACTTGACACGAACAATTGACTCCATATGTTTCGCACTGAATTCAAATTTAATATTCTACTTGAGACCGATATTCATTTGTTATACAGCAAAGTAAAATATTTAAACATTACGGCAAATGTAAAACCTTTCTGAACAGAAAAATTATTGTAAAATTATAAAGTTGCAATCTTTTTGTGCTTCGCTAACTAACAATTATAAATGTTAATAAATTGTATGAGTCACTACGTGCGATTGTTATTAACAATATGTGTTGCAAAAATAATTGCTGGGATGATTACTTTACGAGAAATATCGATTTATTGCCAATTATCGTTCATTCAATTAATCTCGCAGTTTCGATCACTGAAGAACATATTTCATTGGTCCCCCCACTTCTAGTTGTCAAGGTATAAATACTCCTAGAGGATCAAGAATGTCTCACTCGCTTCGAGGTCTCCGGCGGGTGCGGATCCTCCTGGCGATCCTCTGGTGGGACTTCCTGGACCATCCCTCGGACAATCTACTGGTCCATCTACTGGTCCATCTACTGGTCCAACTACTGGTCCAACTACTGGTCCAACTACTGGTCCAACTACTGGTCCAACTACTGGTCCAACTACTGGTCCAACTACTGGTCCAACTACTGGTCCAACTACTGGTCCATCTACTGGTCCATCTACTGATCCATCTACTGGACCATTTACTGGAATAATCCAGGATGACCACTTTAGTTGAGCCCTTGGCCTAGCTGATTTTTTCTGAGACATCTCTCGATGACTTCACTATTCTATTTACTCATTTAAACAACATATAATATTTCCATAAATAACCCCCCTACATTTAATAGCTCATGCTACACACACTGCACAACTTTCCATTTCACACTTTGAGTCCTCCTATGCACTCTATAACTACGACCAATCACCGAGGTGTTCGGTTCACTCAGCAACCAGCAAAAACTCGCACAACCCTCATACTATCGCTGGCACCCACCATCAAGAGTCACGCACCTAATTACAAGGGGTGTGAAAGGGAGGGAGAAGGGGGCTCGACGATTGAAAGGTCGCCGGAGAAAGGAAGAAACTGGAGCGTGAGACGGTCGTGTATAGCCGATAGGAGGAGCCGTGACTGGTTGAAACGCGACGTGCCTGCTGCATTCCGCATCCCCCGTTGATGCAAATGCCGATCGAGTTTACACGCGTGTAAACCCGAGCGACGAGGCGCGCAGGTATCTCTGGGACGACAGCCGCTGAAGGGCGGACGGTAATTTTGATTACAAGTTGCGAACGTGAACGGGGCCGCGGAGTTGCACGACGGGAATTTGTAAGGACCGGTGACGTGTAATGGCCACTCGAAATCCGCGTCGGTGTTAACGTTTGCGCGAACGTCAAGCCCCGGGGTACGGGATGAGCGCGGGACAGCGGAATGGACAATACGCCACTTGATACCGCAATTGCGCTATTCGCGACACGACCGCGCTGCCGCCGAATTTGCCAAGTCCCACCGTGTCCCTGCAACGAAAATCTTGTACGCTGTTGAGGGCTACAGACCAGTCGACAATCGCTGCGAATTATTGCCGGACCACTGTTGCGCCTCGACGATCTTGTCGCTGGACAAGTCGTGCTAACGAAGAGTTTGGGATTACATTTTGGGTCTGTCACGAGAGGACGTTCCATGCATTGATTTTAATGAAGACAGAAGTAAAATAGAGAATTTTGATTTAATATGGAGCTGATCTAGATTAGTTTTAAGTGGCTTTAACCTCTTCTGTATTTCTATAGAGTAATCCTCATTCAGCTTCGATTCTTTTGCTTCTCAGTGACGGAGTTTTACGATGTCTATTCAGAATTGAGAGTCTTTTTTGTATTAGAGGGTAATCCTGTGAAAAGGAAGTGTGTTATCCTGTTAATGAAAGAATATACTTTATAGAAATGTTTTATGAAGCTTCGCGTTGTCTGCTCATGGAATATGAATAAAACTGCCACCCGTTAGAGTCTTAAGGGAACAAGGAAACGTGCATTGGAAATTCCTGGCGTATTCTTTCTTGACGAATCGCGATGTTTGCTAGGGATCCTCAGAGAGTCGAGGGAGACCGATTCCGATCACGTCTAACCGTTTCTTCGCGTTAAAATCACCGCGATTCGTCTTTGTAGCTGTTCGTCCTCGAATCGTGTACGCTAGCCCTGGCCCAGAGAATTTGCAAGGATTTCCTCTTGGAAATTCGTGCTCGTTCCCCTCGACAAGGCGGCGTGTGTCAGCGAAATCAGTGTCCCTGTTCCAGACCTCATTACAGACTCCCCAAGGAGCGATAATTCAGTAAGAGCAGTCTGGAGGATCGCTAAATGCATGTATCATAGTTTATCGAGGGTTTATGACGTGTCAATCTTCGCGAAAATTTCGATGCCTATGCAGGTCGATCGACAATCGTTCGCAACATGGTTGTTAAAACGAGGGCTCCAACGATCGAGGCGTTTAACGCAGCTGCAGGGCGAATGACAGCTGTCGCGTTTGACCGTAAAATGCTCTGACCCGCGTACAAGCGATTTCGTGATGTTACAAGCGTGTTACAAACAGTTGATATCCTACGAGAGCACATAGGTGTAACTTTTAGCCCCGATGTTGTACAAACACTGGATGAGGGGCGGGAAAAATTGTATACTTTCAACATTGTGCCATGGATGACAATAAATGTAGCTAGACGTGACCCTATGTAACGAAGTGAAAAGAGTACAAAAATCGAGGTGGACGAAACTGCGATTGAAAATGTGATTTTACTGAACTGTGATGGTAAATCTACTCTTGTTTATTGATTAAGCTAAGGGCAAAATGTGGGTATTTACGCATTCTTGAACAATTTTAATGTAGAAAGGAGCACAAAATACGTATAATGTGTAAAAATGAGCAAAACGTTTAAAGTAGGGCAGCCTGAGGCGCCCTTATACGTTTTTTAAATTTTAATTTTTGTAGGTAATTTTCATTCGAGGTAATTACTTAATTGCAAACATATTAAAATTTTCTTTTGGTTCTATCTCTTTATAACATCAGCGTAGATTTGAAAAAATTATAATAGAATGCAAAAGAAAGAATGTTAATTTAATCAATGTACTTCCTAGGTGACAGGTCACTAGCGTTCTGACACATATTGGTACATCCATGATCAAAAATTAACAATCCCAATTACCAACTTTTTTTCACATTTTTCTCTACAGGTAATAATACTCACAGAATGAAATAAATCTCTACCTACGTCACATTTCTTCACTGGCATTAATAAAAATATAATTTTGCGCGAACATATGCAAGGTAGTCATACCATTCTAACAGCACTTAATTAAAAAATATCATTTGTTTCATTTCATCTCACAAAACAACCTCCTAAAAAAAAAATTGCGGTCATCCAGCTGACGACCAGCACCACATCGAGCAGGCAGAGGCCAGCAGGTCTCACTGGTCTGCACAAGCCATAGTGAAGTTTGCACGTTAAAGTGCCTAACCGCGAAAGTTTGACCGTCGTTTGTCCAAGCACTATGACCTCGCCGAGCAAAGAGCTGCGTCTTGCGCGAGGACGTATGACAGTTTCAACTTGAGGGGCTAATGCGTCCCAGAACTCCCGTATCGATTCGGGGAACGTGTCGGGTCGCGGATGCATCCTCTCATTTGCATTAATGATTACGCGCATGTCGCGCGCGTGCACCCTTCTTGGCGTTGTCTCGTGCAAGTTCGATGGCTGTCCCGAGGAGCGGTGACTGGCTGGGGGTGACATCGATTATTTACGCGTTGTTTGCCTCACCCCAGGGAGGCGTTGAATTAAAGATCGGACCTCGAGATTGGAACGAGTTCCAGAGTCGTCCTCGAATTGATTTCGTTCGATGCCACGGAAATGAATTTAAGGACGCCGATGTTTGGGGCTGAGAGTTGCTTGTTTGAGTTCGATCGGCTTCGAGTGGAATCGATACATTGGCTCAAGTCGAAGAATAACAATTCAGGGTTCCAAACTTTTTCCTGTGATAAAGGATCTGTGGAAGGTTAAACAGAAGTAGAGTTGCAAGTGTCAGAAAACTAAGATATGGTATAACAGTGGCAGAGAACTGTCTTAAAATTTGTAGCCCTGATTATTGCACTGTAGGCCGCCAGAATGTGCATCTAAATTTTAGAAGATCCCAAATAGCATCGAAATGTATCCCAAGTGTGGGAGGCACAAAGCCCCGCTCTGTTCCCAAGCATTGTCTATTAAAGATGCTGTGGCTGGGTATCTAACCTCAGCAACCACCACTACCAAGTCACCAAACAAGAACGAATTAGGCCTCCTCCAAAAGGGAATCACCGTAGAGGGTCCCGCAGGCTTCGCTAGACCTAGCTGTAAGGAATTTTATTCTGCAGTGAATTACGAGGGAATACACCATGCACGATGCACCCTTTGGGACCCAATCCAACAGCGTCTCTACAGTCAGCTACCACACCAGTTGCCATTCCATTTTCGTACAAATTTGATCGAAGAAAGCAGAGACGAACGTATCATCCCGCTGGGGCACCGGCGGGCCACAGTTTCGGGAGTCTAACGAAGTTGATAATCGCATCGTCAAGATCAAACAAACTTTCCTAACTTCCTCAAAATTGATTACCTAACGCTGACAAGCTCTCCGTGTCCACATCACCGACTCGCCTGCGTCGGGTAATTAGATCCAAGTTGTAAAAGTCACAACGCGATTTCACGCTCGCACGAGCGCGACAGACTGGCTATCGCGTTGGATATTTGGGGTGCCCTCTTGCACCCTGCAACAATTAAGGAATTTGCATCTTCCATCTCGCCCCGAGTGCTGGTCATCATAACAGCTGCTACGGACGGTGTGCTGCTCGATAGTTTGGTTAATCGTTGGTGTAAGTCACAAATTGCTTCTAATAAATGCATCAGTTTGCCACACCATTCTGTCGGTAACAGTGACCACGTATCGTATAAATTGTTGGTAAATCATTGATTACCGTCGAGTCTATTGATATGATCGTGAATTGGTGCCTGTGAATCTATGGAGATAATAAAATATTTAGGAAACTTAAACATAGGAAGATTAATTAAGAAATTTAGTTCATCTAGTTGGTTTCCTGTGGGTTTTATTATTAATGAATTCGGCACTTTGCTGTATCTGTTAGGTCTGAATTACTGCGAATTGTATGGTGACCTTAAGAGGCTTCTCTTGGATTTGTAATAATCACCGCAAACAGCCCGATTAATTAGTCGGTTATTAAACACGCGGTCAGGATCCTTTTCGCGGATTACTGGTTCACTAGCACCAGGTAGTAATTATCGCGTGGAATCATACCGCTTCCCTTGATTACTCCATTTGCGGATTCGTCACGGAACTGTTGATTCGTATTTGAACCGGTAATTTACTTCCAACGAAATCATTCAACGATTCTTGGGGCAACTGTAGTAAGACTCCTTAATAATTAATTAGTATGGTGGAATCATAGTAATTATATTGATTCGAGTATTAATATAACATAGAAAAAAAATGTCGTTAATGCCACCGAGTTTTTCAACGTTTTAACTTTCTCCAAGACACCATAACATAAAGCTAAACAAAATTCTAGTCTTCGTCTCACCTCACTCGGTTATACTCACCACAAGAATTACACCAAGAAGAGCCAGCTGTTTTTTTCCATCCCCCGCGAAGCAAGGCGAAAAATAACAATAGTATCATCATACTCACAGCTAGGCATTCATCAGGTCGAGACTAATTTAATAATATTAATGTCCTCGCGGGCAGAGCTCGCGATTTACGACAAAAGGTCGCTGGCTCGTTCACGCCGCTCGTTAAGTGAAAACAGACGCTTGGAGCGTAAGTAGTCAGACATCGTCCGAGGGAAAAAGGCGTGCAACGACGGTGGAATAAAAAAATAGAGAGGAGGTCGGGGGATGGGAAACGGAGCCAGGAGAAGCGGCATGAATTCTGTTTAAGAGAAGAGGAACGTTGGAGAGAGGCTTGAAGGAAGGCGCGATGCTTCATCGCGCATTCAAGCGTCGAGCTTTACGCTGCTCCTTTCACGGGATAACATTCGTAATCGCACGAACACGTGGAAAAAGCCGTCAAAAGACGAACGAAAATCTTCCCGCCCTTTTTTCACTGCCCGTTTAATTATTCCCTGTCTTGATTGCCCTCCAGCGATGATTTTTAATATCCGCCGCGGGCTGAAGTATCGACCTATCTGAGCTGCGTGGAAATTAATAAATCAGGACCAGAGGAGGGCAAAGTTATTAAAAACTATTACCTGAATCCATAATTAAGGAGAAAATGGGCGCATGACTGTGAAAAGGAAGAGTTCTTTTTAACATTCAAACGCTGATTGCAAGTTCCCTTGGTCCTCGGCGAGTTTCTGCGGTGTCCCGCAGTTCACAACCAGACCGCGCAATTTTTTCTTTCTTTCTCTCTTTTCCTTCAACTACTTGGCATTAATTAATTAACGCAAAGAAAGCTGGGATAAAACTTTCCCCGACTGCGCAAGATATTTACATGTTGCTAATTAATACGAGTTGCGTGGAACAACCTTCGAGTCTGTAACCTCGCGTTTAATGTTACGAGATGATTAACGTACTCGCTGGCCGTCAGTCGATTAATTAATGTTTCGTTAAACGCACCGCAGGAAAGGCAGCTCGGGGGAGGCGGAACGAAAGAAGGCAGTTTTCCGTGCAGCTTATTCCCTTTGGAGCTTATTCATCTACCTTAAAAACATGTGTAATGTACGCCGACTTTTAATCATACAACGCACTTTACTTGCTTCTAATGTAATCGCGGTTTTTTTATCTCTGGCGTAATATGAGAACTAGCACTAGAACTATCAAAGAAGCGAAAATGCCTGGTTTAAATTCTTGCTGTGAAATTACTGCGAGGTACCTGACTCTCAATTTATTCTCCTTTTCTGTTCTAAAATATCAGTGATTAAATTTCGTGTTGCAATAAAGTGTTAAAGGTAGTTATTGTTAAAGTTATTAGTTTGAAACGGAGAGGAACTTCTACGCAATACGGTAGTAACGCAAATCGCTAAGTGATTCGAAACTACAGGTTGAATATAATAAGAAACAGGAGTAGATATATGTTAATCGTCTGCAGTTCTAGTGTTATGTTTCCCCGAACAGCTTCTGTTTCGGCTGTCTAGTTTCATTAGCCTCCAAAGAGTCGCTCGATACTCCTTTCAGACTCTAGAACGGAATTACCTTCGAGTTGTATTTTAATAGAAGTCAGTTTACGCGGAGAACGCGGCGCAAGCGGTCCATTCTCGGAGTTTCAGCCACTTAAACGTTAATGGAAGGATCGTGCACGGTTACCGCGGGAACACGTTTCGATGGGTGAAATTGATTTAATTATGCTTGGCCCCTTGCCCTGGAATATGCTCGAAATTATTAAAACTCGTTCTCGGGGTGACTTTAACGCAATTTGTCGCGGGATGTTCTCGTATTGTTATTGCATAGAGCGAGTATATGACAACCAGAATAACATTCAAACAATTAATTCCACGCTTTTAGTCCCAGCATGCGTGACTCAATTGACGCCATTTAACGTCCTCTATAACAGAAACTAACAATACCACGAACAACACAAACCAGCGTTAGCATCTGCTGCTGACTACAGTATACAATGCAAACAACTATCATTACCAGTTAAATAATACTAACTCACCAATGATAGGTCATTGGTATTATGTCATTCAAATCAAGTCAGAGACAGGATTCGACAAGACGTCTCAGACCAGGCATCGAAAATCAATCAGAGAGGGATGGAACGTCCAATCCTTCTCCCCTCGCTTCACAGCGAACTGTTTTCCTTGAGATTCCGAATTCAGCAGGGGCCAATCCTAAAAGAGGTAGCGACCAGCGTCTTTACGATTATTTGCCAAGCACGAACCACCCCCGAAGCGATTTTGATTCTATCAGTGGTCGTCTTACACTCCGATCCAGCGCCTCTCCTTTAAGGATGTCGAAGGTAGCGACAACAAGGGGGCGGGGGCGATGGAGGCTCGTCGAAGCTTGCTCTTGTTTCATCAGGTTCGCCCCGGCACAAGTTGCTGGCCGTGCTACAGTCCCATATATCTCTCCATTGGAGGAAGGCAAGCTGCCTGTCTGGGAGAATCGATTCCTCGTTACCTTTGATTTTCCACTTAGCTAACAGTGGTTTGCGGCACGCTGCGGTCGGGATTGCTGTTTCTTCGCCGTCACAATCTCGCCCAGGAATTAAGACCGAGGAAGGAACCGTGGCACAACTTTTTACCATTTCGTTTCTTCGAGAACAATTTCGGAACGAGTGGAAAAAGATTTAGGTTTACAGTGAAGCATTCAAGAGGAAGATTATTTGAAGAGAAATTGCGTAATTGAAAGGGTGTGTAAATTTTGCAACTAAAAGTGGCTGTAAATATCATAGATTTTATTTTATAACAGAGTATAAGTAATTTTATGTTGATATAGCAATTAATTTTATCATATAATAGTTTAAAATATCTGGGAAAAATTTATAAAAAAATATAAAAACTAGAACCTCTGATGAATATCGACTAAAAAGAGTAGAATGATCTTTCAGGCAATTTTAAATCGCGGAGCTTATACTAAAATCAATATTGTTTCTATAATATTTGTACTCTATCATTCATAGTACCATCAACAGATTGATCACCCAATATGGCCCAAGTAAATAAAATTCACTCCAACAGACGTGACCTCAACAAAAAGCAAACAAGGAGCATTTTACCGCAAAACAAATCATTGATTCCATCCACCTGCAGAGGGTTGTTAGTGCGCATCCAGCTCGCAGCTTTTCACCCGCGCGAAATTCGAGGAACCCTGAGAGTACATAAAATCCTGTTGTTCCCTCTGCTCTTCGTTTTAGTTTGTTGCGCCATTGAAGCTCGCACCAAAGTAAAAAAAAAAGAGGAAGAAATCGGAGCTGTGGGAAAAATAGAAACGCTTTTAGAGGAGCGTTCTCGTCCGGGGCTGGGCTGTCCCAAACGCAATTAACGCCGTCGCGTTAATTCGCCGTTGTGCCCCGAACGAATTGTTTTCCCTGGAAGCTACTGAAAAACCGGCGTTGCTCATTCAACCAGCCACGGGCCAGGATAAATGTATCCCTCGGAGCTCGGGCTTCCTCTTCCCACGTGCAACCCTTTATAATTCGTGGTAACAACGGGAAAGAACAGAGTCTCGTATATTCTGGGCCACTTCTCGTTCTCGTTTTTAATCAAAATATATACCAATCAATTGTATATACGCACGTGAAATATTTCAAAAAATGTGCTTGAGTAGACGATAGGACTGCATATTAGACAGAGAAATTAATTCTTCATCGACATTGTTATAGCATGTTTCACAGTAGAAACAGTAGTGTAATTATTGTATAAAGGCTTTCTGAACGCGAGCAAGTGGATGAACTCACGTTTGGTCAGAAGCGCTGAAAAGTAGTAGAGATCGATTTTGTTCCGACACGTCTGAGGGAGAATATGCGATACTTTTTAATTCGTCACTTGAACAGCACAACTGTTTCAAGGGAGGTTGAAGCTTTTCCATGTTATTTCGAAGGTTTGTAGCTACTTAATAAGGGTAATGTTCCCGAGTATTTTCGTGAACAAAAGCAACAAGTACTATGCGTAATGGAATGCTACATTTTCGAGAAGTTCTTGAATAAAAAGGTAATTAAGATGGGAGAAAGATATTGTATTTCTACTGCTGCTCTATATATAAGAAATACCAACCTTTGTAATAAAAGTAATAAGATATTGGAATGCTGTAACAGAAATATCACAATTCCTCAATCTACATTCTACAGAATTTTTCTCTTCCATATAAATATTGTCTTTTTCCCTTATCCCACTCTTTCACGTTGTACAAATACTCTCCAAGCTTCGTCTTTAATATTCAGCGGTACCAACAATGGCATATTGTCCCTCTCAATTAACCACATTTTCTTTCCCCGAAAAATTCGTTCGGCTACACTGAAGGCAACTAAACCAGCTCGAAACTCGCGGTAACAAGAAAAGGAAAAATGAAAAGGGAGAAAGGAACGCGAGAAGCAGTGCAGATGGAAAGAATGCATGGTATGCTTGCCGTGTCGGCTTGGAGCGGCAGCGTTTTCGTTCGCGCCGCATGCATATGCGAAACAGCCCCTCTGACCAGTACAAATCCCCGCGATGTCGGGCGCAGGTTCAAAAGAAAGCCTCGAAACTCGATTCGCGGACGGAATGCGAACCGTTCACCGGAAGGATCTACTTTCTGGAGCACTCGTGCACGGTAACTTTGTTAATTTCGATGCGCGGTAGCCCTTCAACTTTTTTCCACGCAGCGGTCTCATCCACCCCCGCCGCTACATTTTCCCTGCTGTCCGCCAGTCGCGAATTCGAAAAAATTTCCATTCTTCCGCGAGCGTTTTTCGTTGGACTCGTTACCCGCTCCCTACGCGTTCTTTATGCAAATCAGCCCGATTTCGCTCGTTGCGTCTGTCTTGCAGCGGAGGACAGTGTGTCGCGGCTGCTGTAGCAAGGAGTTGCTATCGAACATTTTAATGCAATTATGTGATTAGAAGGTGGAGACTTCTGGAGATCGAAACTCTTGGTGAAGGAAAAGATTGAGCGAGTGGAGAAGTGACATTGCTGTGGCTGACCTGACTACTACATGTCGTAAGTAGAATAAGTTCTATGTCAGACATACTTTACGCAAGCTATAGGCGTTTTTGAAACTCTGAAGTTTCTTTTCATTTGATTACTGTCTAGTGATTAGATTATTTATCATATTTATATTATCGTGGATTATAAGGGAGTAATTTAAGAGAAGTATCCAGTTCCAATTAATCGCAAAATCGTTGTTTCATTACGGCAGTAAAACACTGCTCTGCACATTTCCATTGAGACACAAAATAAACTCCGCAAATTGGATTGAATCATTATACTCGTTTCTCGTATCCTCCGGGAATAGCACCGTCAAATTTGAATTCATTTTGTGCGATACGAAACACTTGAAAGAGAAAAAAGTTCCAGAATTTCAAATACCGAACTAGCTCTATACTTTCATTTTTCGACCAAAACGAAAAATTCTAAGAATTCAATTTTGATCAATACGACAGAAAGAAAGTTACTAAAAACAGTAGCTAAACTTCAACGAGATGCAAGAATCTCCCCTTATAACAAAACCCACTGAAGCTTTAGTACCCTCTCATATTGCGTTTTTCGAATGCTATGATGTATTTTAAACACCACATCCACGCCACGAAATCTCCGCAGACGGAAGCTCATTGCTTCCCAGAGACGAGGAGCTCTTCCACCCTTTGACATTCCTCCTCAACGAAATTGCAGCGCGTTCCTGGCGATCGTCTCCCTGTCGCAAGCTGCATAGGCGAGGGAAGAGGCGATTATGCCGAGTATCGTCCTCGTAGGAGGATATGCACGCGGAAGAAAGTACCCTGGGAACCGAGAAAATCCCTCCCCGCTTAATACTCGAACAATGCGTACGCTGTTTACCAGCCGAATATATCCGACGATGGGAACTTTATCCGAGTTGCAGAGCACAGAGGACGCGAGTCGAGTTTCTTCGAGCCCTTCCACGTCCCTGCGGGCCCTTCCTGTGGCGCAACGCCTTCAGGGCTGGCCATTGCAATTTCGCTGAAAGTCCTCGAATTCGCCGACCCATATTGCCCCGTATTACACCAGTATAATACACGCGGTTGAACTGAAGCTTGCATTTCGTGGCGAGCTCCACTCTCTCTTTACTTTAGAAAAAGGAGCAACGCAGAAGCGATGCTTCGTCATTTTTCTTCCCCTTCTCTCTACACCCCCTTCTTTTTTTTCTCCCTCAGCTTCCCCCATTGTCCTTGGCTCGCGGCGAGTGTAGGGAGTTGTTAAGATTAATAGTATTCTATAATAATTCATTTATTTGGGAGAAGGCGCCGTCTTTGGGCGAGGTATCGTCTTTTGTCAATGAGAATTCGAGGATGCCGTGCCGCGGGGCTGAGGGGGCTGAACGCTCGCCCGGGCGCAGCCGTGAAACGGTGTACAGCCTTTTATGAGGAAGAAAGGGCCCCGTGGCCTTTATTGTGCGCCGTTCGTTACTGAAATACTTGCAGCGATTGTTCGTGGCAGAGGCGCGACGACGAGAGCTGAAAAATGGGATCGCGCGAATTCCTTGCATCTCGCGAGACGCTTCTTTCTTCGCTGCGCGTTTAATAACGAGCTACAAACACGAGGCAAGAGCGGAGTATGGGAATGCGCAGTATGAACAGAGGATGTAAACGAATAGCAAGGTTTAGTAGGAATTTTGCGATCCTGTTATTTTTTATGTTCGAAAATGAGCGCGAAAGATGTTGCAGGAAGAAAAGTATTTTTCATTTTTGCGAAAAGGAAAATTCATTCTCTCTTCTTGCTCACTGTGGACTTATGGATGAATGATAAATGATACTATATATAACAATACAATCGTATATCGTCTAAAATTAGTTCCTGTTCCCTTTTTAAAAACGGTACCAAAATAGGAACTGTTCAAGCATCCCTGAGTTCGAAATCCTTTTGTGATCACGTTTCCTTCGTCGTTCAGTCCATTTCCTCGACGATTCACAACGATTCCCGAGGTCGAACTGTGCGAAACCGCGAAAGAGCTCCCACGGCGATTTCTTTCGCGTTTAAACGGCTCTCCAGACCGATAAACCTTCACGGATTACAATTCCTCTGGACGATATCGAACCTAACGGCGCTACTGCAACCGCCACCGACGTTGCACCGTTGTGCCCAGGACGTTTTTGTTTTCCCCGATTTCCCGGCGATGCGTCCCGGAAACGCTGCGTTCCGGCCATTGAAGGAGATTGCGGAAATCACGGACCGAAACTCGGGGATTCGGTTGCTGTATTTTTTTTTTTCGTACAGCCCCAATGCTCCCTCCATAACGGTTTTCATTATCGGGATAAAGGGGTTCAATGGGCAAAAGTGAAACGAGTTTTCTGCCACCGTATGAAATGAAAAAGTTACGAAATATGGCCGATATCGAAACTGTTTTCCCTCTGTTCGTTTGCTGATCAATTTTTACTAAAATCGAGTGGGTGTAGAAGGTATTATTTCTTGTGGGATTTTTTTAAACAGTCGAGGCGAAGAGAGATTAGAGAAACCATCGTAACAGCAATAGGTTATGATCCCTAAACAGACGATAAATCGCTGTTAACGAGTTGTTTCATAGGGGTCTATTAAATGTAAAGAACGCGGTTGATCTCAACATTAAAAACTCTCTCGTGTGCTTGGCTGCACGCGATTTCTTGTATCCCCATCCTCATTTATCGCATACCATTACGTTTTATCGCGTAGCACAGGGTGAACATAATTCGAGCGATCGCTGGATTCGCCGGTGCTCCCTTCTAGCATGAATTTTCATTGAGTGAAAAATCTACTCATGAACGAACCCAGCGTTCGATCCCCGCCGCTTTCACGGTGTTGTCGGCTCGTAAAATCCTAGCAGCCGCGAATTTACGACCAGAGACAATTTTCCCGGTTTAAACGTCTCGTCCACCGCCGACGGGCTATCAACCTACCTCGGCTGAAGAGGACTGTAGAACACCCCGTGAGTGCTATTGCTGGTCGTTCTCCAGAGTTACAGAAATCCTCATTTGACTTCGTGCCCCTGTCAGCGACAATTAATCCACGAGCTTCAATTTCCCGCAATCACTGTTCAGCTTAATTAATATGAGGGTTGTTCAGTGAGATGAGACTACGGATATGTGGTGCAACGGCTGCTGAGTGGGGGAGGAATTTAGTCCTGAAGTATCATATTTATAGAGTAATTCTACTATTTTTATTCTTGAAATTATTCTCAGCTGTTTTAAAACATGAAAACTGTGAATTTTTGAAATTCTGAATTCCATTTTTGTATTATGATCTCATATTTTATGAAAATTCTTTTGGATTAAGTACTTTTTCCAGAAAATACAAATTCTATCTTCTCAACTTCCATTAAAATTGATCTCAAATTTTTGAAAAGTAACCAGAGATGTGTATAATAAAAGGGAGTATAAAACTATTAAACTCTTATTCCAGCAGGCAAGAATTAAAGCTAGATCGTCATTCAATAAACTCTGAAAACCCAATAAAACTAAAATTCCCGAATCCCCTCAATATCTAGAAAATACCGTCACAGTTTAGCTCCATTACAAACTCGATTTGATTGAAATTAAACCAGCACACATCAAAGGACATCAGAAATCAGCGAACCTGGTAACGCGATCCTTCCAAGCTTACGGAACACGAATTAATAGCGGATATTTACACGGTGGTTCCAGCTGAAATTGATATCGTAAACTACAGCGCGAGCGTGGGTCACTGAGACTTTAATTGCAACGAGCGAGGATTAATGGAGCGCGATCGAGACTGAACGGGCGAAGGGAAAAAGACCGAAACGCCAGTGAATATACTATATAGGTATCGAGGGGTGGGACGCAAAGGATCGGTTATTTATCCAACGAATTTCCCCGGAATTAATCTCGCGAAGCGCAACGCTTTAATTGTATCGAGCGGCGACTAATTAGACACGACCGTTTAAAAAGCGCAGTTCGAAAGATTTACGGAAGTAATCAGCGTTTAAAGGGCGTTATAAGCGAAGGATGCCGTGATCCGTGGCATTCAAGAAACTTGCGAGCAAAGAATGCGGTATTTTCAGGCGCAGGTAATAGTTTGTACCCTCGAGAATACTGAGGGAGCTTAAGCGATTAATCAATATTACGGGAACGTTTTAGGCAAAGTCTGCCTTCGGAATTCGAATGCATAATTAACAGAGACATTCGCTGCGGGATTAATTAATATTAGAAGAGGGAAATTACAAGCTGATCAAAATAGACTGATTTACAGCGGGGCGTACACGCGCGAAACAATTTCTAAGAACAAAGGGAGAGATAGTAGGGCGAGGGTTGGTTCGTCAGCGTGATCGGATGGGAAATCAATTAAATGTGCTCTTACGAGGCGAGACTCGCTGCATTCATTAACGGTCGATGTCGCGCGGATCCCACTCTACTATCAATTACCGTTAAACCAATATCGCGCGCGATTTGTGTGTAATTCCACCCCCCCTTTCCTCTACCCTCAGCATCTCTGACGAACGTCCAACTACGGAATTAGAGATAGACGATAATTACATCATAATGTATTAATTCCCATTTGTCCTCCGACGAATAATATTACGTATGTTAATGAAACTACGCGGTTCGTTCTCGAACACGTTAAGTCGTGCGTGTACAATGTCGGTCGCGATGCATCGTGCTTTTGTGATCATGCTGGCATTCACGATCCTCCAGGGTAGCTGGAGACGCAACCACCCTCTTCCCCATCCCTCGTTTACGAACTGCTGCAACCACGATCCAGCATTCATCCTTTTGTTCGCGTCCTTAGCATTGTCTGTAAATCGAGGCTGGTCCTTCGAATCCCTGCAACCTTCTATCCCAGCTTCGTCTTCCCCGTTCATCAGAGAGTGTGCTTGTTCCCCTCAGCACCTGTTCGCTAGAGTCGTTAAATATTTACGAGTGTTCCTGTTGCTTAATGACATCGATGACTTGCGGGATACAGCTTGTTCTCGCGTGCTAAACCGCCCCTTCCTTTTCTATTGGGTAACCATTGGATTCGAGGGGCGTTCGAATGGCGTAAGAGGTTTGGAGTGATTTCATAAAGTGCTTATTTTGCCTGAGACGTGTTTGATTTGATAGTGGAGTCACGATAGTCTGAAGATTTATTGCGTGGTTGATGGACGAGGACATGGGGTGAAACTGTTGATCACAAAGGTGAGAATTTAGAGTATTCTCTTGCTCTTAGTAAGGTAAGTGTCCCAGTGGTTGACTGTGTCCCGATATCTAAACACTAACGTTAATTTTATTCAATTTTAGGTTTAGACTTTAATGTATTAAGTATACCTAATTAAAAATAAAACCTAGAATTATAAGACACTAACCTCAGTTTCTGGGAGCTCACAGTTAGAGTATCAGACTTACAGTTTCAACTTGTACTTACTCTACTCACTAAAACATTTGACATCTTAAGCGTTTAGATATCCAGACATTTACCTTATATCGCTAGAACCTGAAATTATATCCTTCCTCCTATTTCTCCTCCTCCAAAAACTTCCTAACCATCGACTCGTAGAAACATTTTAAAAAACCCTCAGCATATTTCAGCCTCAAGTATTATCTATTATATACTTCTCTAAGAAGGCTGCTGAGCCTTACTCCGTGGGAAAATGTCTAAAAAAAAGCTTTAGTCACTTTGCACAGAGCGGAAGGGAAGGTGGTTCGGAAGCCCAGTGACCCGTTAGGAGCAAAGTCCTCGAGACGTTAAAGAGTGTGCCTGCCAATGGGAGCAGAAGGTGCTCGAGGATGAGGAGCGCGCGGCGTGCTCGGAAAAAAAATTCGTCTTCAGGCTGAGCCAGTCGATCTTCGCTGGAGCCCTCGAGCCTGACGAATCGTCCGGCGCCCAGCTTATAGACCACTCGATTCCAGTTCGAGGCGAAATGAAATATGCAGGGGGATCGTTCGTTCATCGTACCTGGGACGATCGTCGGCCCATTTGTGTCCGTCGACCGGAAGCCACGGGTGCATTATTAATGCGCGGGCCCCGATAGTTCGGCCGCGGAAGCTGCGCGTGACACGTACAGACGGCTCATTTGGTTCTGGCCTAGCATGCGCATAGGCGCGGAGGAGAAGTTACCCCTATCTAGATACGTGCCAACTTCACACCGTGTGTGCGATCTATCGGCGTCATATCAGAAACTGGCAGGCCATGAATATCTTACGGGGTTATTAAATAATATCTAAATTGAGATAAATAGGAAGAACGTCAATACCTGAAGCCTTGACAATTTCAATGGTTTCTTAAAAATTCGAGTATTTTACTTACACTTATTTTTTGTCTTTTCTATTATAGGTAGAACAAATGAATCCATATCGTTTTTGATATACCTGTTTCCATAGAAAACTTGGCATCGAAATCAAATTTGAATTTATATGTGGTTCTATGGCACAAATAAGGTCGAGAAGAACAGAGACGTTTGGTTTTATCGAGCTGGATTCGACGAAGGAAGGCATGTAGATGACCCTGACTACTTTAATCTTTCCCATTCAATCGAGCTCCGAGAGATTCGACATTACGAGCGGTTAGTTCGGAACTTCCTCAGAAGAAATCCTTGCCTCGTGGCCGCGTAGTTGAGGAAACTTGTTCTTCCGTATTTATGACAGCTGCGGTGGGACGAGGCGAACGTTTTAAAGGGGGTCACCGAGATTTTTCCTAGGAGTTTCCATTCAGTCGATCACGAGCAGAGTAGAAGGGGACACGCCTCGACTGAGGGGTGAAAAACTATCCCCTCGACACTCCTCGGTTTTTTCTTCTCGCTTGTAAAAACTTTACAGTTGCCTCAAGTTCACGAGGGAACGCCAAACACAAAAATGCTGTCAAATGTCTCCTCGCCAACCGAAGCAGAAGAATTTCAAGCGAAAAAGTCGTCGGTCAGACGCTCGATAATCGATGAGAGCACCATCCTCGCGATAAAAGGCTTGCTCTTGCTTTATCTTCCATTCGTTAACGAGAGATCATTAGACTGGGCCGATTCGATCTCATAATTATCGAATTTTCTCCTCCGTCTGCGTCTCGTACCTGCGAAAAAATTACTCTCCAATGCTCGATCGCTTTAATTGCCGCTCGTCTTGTCGCTTCATCCGGGCTTAAAGATCGTTCGACGTTCACAGATGAGCCAGGAACACGCTTGGACAGTCGGATTTCCTGTAACGTCGTTTGTCTTCGTTACATTAATTCAAACCTTCCGGATCCTGCTTCACCCAACTCTTCCATTCTTCCACTACGAACCGCGCCCTTTCGTCAGGTTCTCACCTTTAACCATTCTTTATTTTATGACTAGCTACTTTGAGAGAATCCTGAAGCAAGATACAGCGCGAGAAGATGAGAAGAGATACTTTCGTTTCGTCTTGATTAAGCTGTTATATTACACGCTGGAACCATCGACTACATCTACTATTTTTTCTCTGTCCTGCTTTTCTTCGATATCGGTTGATACTGTTGAAAGATTCCAGGATGTGGAGAGAAGTCTTAAATTTTAAGAAAGAAGTGATCTTCAGTGAAATAGTTTGGATTTGTGCCAAAAAGAAGTCTCTTGAATTTGGTCCTCGATCTCTATCTTTCACCTATGATGTAATACAGTGAGACGATTTCTCTTCCACTGCAAAAAATAGGCTTTGATAGCAGTGAGATTTGAACCTTTCACCGCTTGGCATTGTGCACCTCTTACTGTTCAGGCTTTGGGTATAAGTCCTGTCCTTTTGAAAAATATTCCAACATTTTGCGAGCATTGCAGGTAGTCTGGAATTTTATATTAAATATCTATTTACACGAGTATCGGTGCAGTATTTGACCTCCGGATGAAGCAAGCTCAATGCTTGTGGAACGTTGAGATATTTTCTACAAAAGGAGCCGCCTCATATCCAAAAGCTTCAACAGTGAAATCTTCGATAGCACACAGGAAATTCATAACTTTTAATATTGTCAATCTTTGTAAGTTATTCATGAATACTTTTCATATCAAATATTATAGGGCGAATGATCGTAAACGTTGTACCCCCGCTATTTCAGCTAAAAATGCGTCTATTGATTTGTGCAATTTTTCTGCGACAGTTGTTCCAGAAAAAAACAGATTATGTGACAATATTAGCACACTCTATCGACCAATCTTGAAATTTGCCCTCTAACACAAATGCATGTCGAAGGGTAATAAGGTAATCCAAAGATCATGTTGCATCGCATCACAATGCTGCTGCAGCAAAATTCTACCTCAGCAACTTCAAGTTAAGGATCAAGTTTCCCTCAGGAAGCTTACATTCTGCCTTCGTCAAGATACTATCTACGATGACATTGAATTTCCCTCTTCTCATTATTTGTCAGCCTCGTTTATCCAAGCAGAAACTTTTCGAGGAAAGTTCAACGTGTGCTGGATAGGGATCGATGCCGTACCAGGGGAAAAATGTCGAGGCTGGATCAGGGGACAGACTGGGATCGCGTCGAGATTAATATTTCGTGCGGAAGCTTCCCCGATGAGGACCGGAAACGCAGGATGAAGGAGAGGCGCATATCCGCGCTCGACGAACAGAGACGAAGCGCGACTCGTCGTCGGTGCATTCATTTTCATCCTAGCAGAAGTTCACGCGCGTTTTTTACAATCACGCCCCTTTCTATCCTGCCCCCTCCATCCTTTACAATTTTCGCGAACACATGGCCGCCGAGTATCTCTCGAAAGAACGATTTTTCTCGGAGTGGCTGTGCATGAGCCGACTTTTCCACTGGCGTTCGATGAGACTGAAATACCTGCTGATGGAAACGCTCGCTACCCCCTTTTGCTAGCTGCAATCTCTTTCTTCTTCTATTACAAAGAGAGTAGTAAACTATTATTAGATGTTATTTTACCATGTGTAGGGAGCTTTAGAAAATATCATAAAGCTAGCAAATATTATTATTAACAAGAGTATCTTCGAAGTGAGCGAAAATTTCAAATTCCTGAATGCTTGCCTGCACAGGCCCCAAAAACTGAATTAAAACCCAACCCTTCTATTAACACCTCTAAAAAAATCGAAAGAACTGTCGAAAATGAACTGCAATAAAAGGCTGGCCGAAAAACCCACCTCTGCGCATTAAATATTCTATGAGAAAATATACCACGATGTCTGCCACGAATAGAGCACGTCTGCTCTATAGCATGTCTGGTCCTTTAATAATTGACGCCTGTCACGGTCCGAAAATGTACTCATAAATAAGGAACAACTCCGAGATGGACAGAGCCGAACACTCGACCGAAGAACACTGCACCTGTCGATACAAGGGAGGCCCAGCCTCGGTGACAAGGCGGCTCGAGACAGACAATAAATGGAGCGACGGGGATCATCGGTGGCTGGACCTCGATGATGAGGGCAGAACGAGGGTATTTCCGTCGGCCCGTTGGGACGCGAGGCGTCACTCGTCGCCAGATTTCCCGTGGCGACCGTACTTCATCCAAAATTACCGGTGAAGCACGTCCGGCTGATTCATCGCGAGCTCTGTCCGCCGCCTCGTCGGCGCTGCTAACATGCTAACAGTGTAAATTAGATGGCGAATTCCACAGCGAGAGGCGAACGAACACGGCTGAGACGTGCGGGCCCTTTGCGGCTGGGGGAGGTCAATTGTCCAAATTGAATTCGTAAATCCTCCCCTCTGTGCATCATTAGGGCAGTCATGTGTCTCTGTATTGACGCGAGTGCTGAAGGTGTACTTATTCAGGGAAAGGGCTCTGTGAACGGTGAGCAAGGTTTCTGAAGGCAGAGGGGTAAGAATGGAGATGTTAGCGATTTTTTCACACTTCGAAGACAAATTGAGTCACTTTTGTCAAGGCCTGCTCTTTTTAGTGTTTTCAGTTTTTCAAGAATTTTTTATAATTTAAAATGCTTAGTAAAGTCTCTACTGTGTTATGAGCCCCTCGTTAAGTCGAATGCTCAGCACTTTATTAAAAATAATTTGGTGGAATGTCTAAGGTACTCATAATTTCACTTGTGTCCTCAGTGACCCAGATTGTCGACGAAAGGTTCACGTTTGCTGTAGAAGAAAATAATACAGAATGTACAGAGCGTTTAAAATAATACAGCTATAACTTCGGGTATGAATTAGAGATGCAAGCATATTGAAAATACTAGGTATAAAAAATCTCCTTGGGGGGCTTGTTTCTAGAATACGAGAAGTTTGGTATTTCAATCATTTTCAATGCTGACCAAGTCTGGAAAAGAAATATGAAATGGGACAGGCTGTTCGATAAGCAGAAGAAAGGGGCGGAGAATCGTAGAATCCAGCTTAGGTGGTTGTTTATTAGTCGACGCGAAACACGGACCCTCCCTAAGCCCTACAGGACTTGTTTCCTGTCCTTATGAGGTCCTCGAAAGCGACACTCCTCTGGGAACTTTCTGCTACAGGGATTCTGGTTGTAGCGCTTTTTATTTCTTCTCTTGACAACTGTCGTAAGAATGGTACGTTACCCACTGGCTTTGATCTTTTTCCCTACAATTCCTTCATGTAGGGTTAGGTTTCCACCGAGACTCGCAACGTGTAAACTATCAGACCGCAACAGATTAATAAACTTACATTTGCTAAAAATGAATTACCGCAGAGCAGAGGGACACGAATTTTTTAGTCAGCAGGTGTTAGTTGTGTTACGTTTTTCGTACTTTCTAAAGCATACTGTTGCTTTTTGATTTTGTGGCTTTTTCAGGAATAATGTTCCTGTATTCTAAGATAGCGAAACGTTATTATGTACAATGGTTATCACAGATAATTTTAAATTACGAAATCTCATGCAGCCCAAGTTCCCACCATAAATCTCCGCAACGCGAAACAGACTATCTACTTCCAACTGCACGTAAGAATACATCGTGGTTAACACATTAATCACAGTAATTGCTAATCGTCGGTTCGTGTACCAGGACCTCGACAACGCGTGTTCTTTCTTATCACGCGGCGTACTCCACGTCTCAACTACAACAACCCTCCAACAGTATCGCAGCCGTGAAACATCTCAAACGCACTAAGAACGAACGTTAAAAAAAGGAGGGTGGAATACAACCAAGAAAGAGAGTAAAACAAACGATTGAACTTGGGACATACCGCGGACATTCGAAGACCGACGAAAAAAGGGGAGGGACAGGATTAAAACTGGACAGAAAGCAGAAACCGAGGAAAGAAAGAGAATTACAGAAACGGCCGTGGGGAGGGTGATAAACAGCCGCAGAGGAAATGAAACGGGGAAGAGTGGTGAAGCCAGAAAGAAAAGAACGAGAGTCTAGTAAGTAAGTATCAAGAAAAGAACAGAGTTCCGACAAAAAGAAGTATAAATAAGAGCGCGCGACAACGGAGTAGGGAAAGCACAGAGGGAAAGTAAAACAAGGGTGACAAAAAGTGGGACGAGAAAAACGCAGGGAGACACAGAATAACGCCGGTTCAAGAGAAGAACACAGAGGGGACGCTAGCAGATCGGGAAGGGAGGAGAGGAATAGGGAGTGCAGGAGAGGGCCGGGACACGGTTATAATGAAGTCATTTGCGTGTTCTTCGGGGTGAATCAGGAAAGGGTGGAGCGAGGTGCGTGCTCGTAGGCTCGCGAGGGGCTCGTTGAATGAGCGTCGGCAACAGGGTGGGAGGGGTTGAAGGGGTGGGAGAGGGGTCGCCGAGAGGGCCGGTGGAACCGACAGAGAAAGAAAGGGAAGGGGGTTGGTTGCTACTGGCGGAACGACGACTAATTTCACTTGCTGCTTCTCGACAAACAACCGAGCCCGCGACGCCCTCACCGTCGGGGGAACACGCTCGCGAGAATGAGCTCGGGAAACGACACCGTGGAATCCCGAATGGATCAGGAAGTCGACAGGGAAAGGGGAACCCTGCTCGAGACACTTGCAAACACCCCCATAACTTGCCTACCGCGAATACTTCTCCGCTGACTTCGAGCACCTCGACTTTGCTGCTCGACTCGAACCCGAGGAGATGCGCTTGGATTTCCTCGAAACACCCACCCCCGGATAATAAACTCGTTCGAGGTGGATGCATGGAAAACGGAAGCTGCTTCGGCGCTGGCGATTGCCAGAGGGTGGACTTGAGCGCCAAGAATGAGGGGCTCGCTTCTCTGGAACTCTGCTGATTCTTCCAGGGTTTATAGGAAACGTAGATAACGAATAGTGAAGCCACAGTGGGATGTCGCGTAGTCAGTTTACATTCGTAGAGGGTTTTCAGCGTGGAGAGAGAGAGGCGTAGAGAATCAGCCATACATGGTGTTCCATACAACAGACTCTTCTTTTACTATTTCATAGCATAGAGTCTCCCTATTTTCGGATTCATCGTCGCGCACGAGAACCGCTGAATTATGTAACAGCGGATTTTAGTCCGTCTTGAAAAATACACTGGTCGAGGGTAAACTGTACATGTTTCATCCCTGCAGCCGACGTAGGGTATTGGCTGTCGAGAGTCCGCCCTCAATCATCCATCATCGTTTTCTTTTCTAATTTTCTTCGGTCAAGCGCAGCTAGCCCACTCCTACCGCGTCTCAAGCTTCTTACGGCTCTCGAATCGTCGTTACTCAGGGGGACTGACCTCGAGTTCTGCGGTTTCCATAGAGTACCTCGAATCGACGATCGAAATAGCCTTGCTCGACGTTAATTCGACGTCCAACTACGGTCCGAAAAGAGCTGAACAGTACTGAACAGAGACGGGGAAGTTGGTCGTTCACCGGCGTTAAGTTGCCACGTCTTTCGGAAGATTCTGGGTCGACAGACTCTTCTGAGCGAGGACAACTGGACGAGTTGGAACCAAGTTCCTTAAGTCACTCAAGTAGTTGCGAAATACCTGGCCAGGTCCTTTTTTCTACGAACCACCTCCTACGTAGGGCACCGACATCGCGGTGGAACATTAAGAAGGACGAAATCATTTGAAATTCAAACGTGACCCAATCCTCTGGCAAATAATGCCTCGAAATAAAAGTTCATTGTGAAACAAGGGAAACTCTTTAGAGGCAACTTCCTTGACGTTTCATGAAGTCAGGAGGAACTCGAAGAAACAAGATTAAAAACAAGGTTGGAAATGACAATTAACAACACATCAAGTGATATCTAAGAGCCCTCGCAGTCCCAGCTACAAAACACAAATTCCCTAGCGAATGTCATGAACAGTAATCGTGTTACCAGGCGTTCCATTACTGTTACACGCACCGAAATCATTGCCCCGTTTCACGAGCAAATGAATAAATCCCTAAATAATCAGGGACACGATTCGTCGGATGGGTTAGCTCGCTCAATTAACCCTCTTACGCGCGAACGTTTGACGGTGAATATTTGAGGGGTCGCTGTAAGCCAGGGGGCTCGTAAAACGACTCAGCCTCGCTGGGAACGATTCCAAGGATGTTTCACGGCTTTTGCTTCGTACGCCCTCACTTCGGAAACGAAATTGTTTCCGTCTTTGTGGAGGTTATCGCTGCCACTTCCGCCGGATGAATCGATGCTAATCGAATAAACGAGCGAACGAGAGACGAGAGGAGCTGTCCGCTTCGACGACTCTTCAGAAAACTTTCGATCCTTCCTTAACTGCATTTACCAGCCGCGTCTCGCGCCAGAAAATCGTCGGTGTTACTCGGGTCGTGCCGAGCTTGTTATTTCCAGAACGTTCGTTGTCGTCGCTCGCCAATCGACGCGACGCTGCCGATCGACAGGAATTTTCTACCTCCCGAGATTTCCGCGAGACCTTCGGTAAACGAAATTAACGCGACAGCTTTGCTCCGCGTTCATTCGCGTTTGATTCACCGTCGAACGTACGACCTGTCGGTGCAACGAATCGCGAATGATATTTTCGCCTGAGGCGTTCGAAATAATTTCACCTGGTCTCGTTTCGGGGAAATGGAACTTCTAATTGATAGGTCTCTGATGGAAAATTATGCGAAGTGCTTTTCGCGCTTGATATCAAGCTGACGTGACTCGGTGCAATGGTGAATTTTTGGATAAGGTAATCAACGAATGCGATAATTGACTTGTTAACGAGGCCGTTTCTCGACCAGCAATGCTCTCCATTCGTTTAAAGTGATTAAAAGCGTATTAGCCTGTTTTGCTCGAAGGTAATTGCTGCATTTACGCTTCTCGCGTTGGCGTAATGGTTATATATTCGTGTTGCGAATAAACTTTCTATGCCTGATGTGGAAATATTTTTGAACGATAGACTGGCTTATTTCTGTTAATGGACTAAGTGCGTTTCGTGATAGAGCAATTAGAATTTGCGAGTGGAATAGGAAGAAATGTGATGTTGAGTCTGCTGGCGCGTGAGAATGATTATCGAGTGAATCAGGGAGATGACAATTTTACCGACGCAGTTGAGGAAGAATTCTCGAGTCCTGCTTCACGGAGGGAGCATTCCAAGACGTCCCTCGTCTTCTTGTAAACGTTTTCCGTTTCCAAAGGAACGTCTCAAGGCCCATTAGCACCGCTGACATTTTATTCCCACTTTCTTTTCTCTCCTCCTTACTTTTATTCTCTCTATAGATTAGAGATCCTTAGGCACGGTATTAAATTTTTCGTTGTCTCTGAACCAATCAAGACGCTGATTTCATCGTGCCTCAAAAGCGAAGAATTTCTTTCCCAGATGTCGAAACGTTCATAAGAAAATAAGACTATACACAAGTGCCACAGAAATCCTTTCGTCCAATATTCGTGAAAATAAATTCCGAATTACGAAGAAACATACCTCGAGTGCTGTATAAATGATTTGAGAATTAAATTTAATGGGAATACGTGGCTCAAAAGAATTTAATCACATTCTAAATAAATCTCTCATGCATTTAACAGCAGTAACAATATCCACCTAGGAAATTCTATAAAGGGCTTAATAACTTACAATGTGTATTCACCCTCCAGCCATTAACTATACAAACAAGAATTACTTCAAACCCAGCAAAAACTGTAACCGAAACCGCACGGGACCACGATATTACATTTTCTGTTTCTGTAACGACACCGTGCCAGTTGCGCGAAAAACCCTCACTTGGCTTTCTCTCCGTTTAAATTAAGCATAAAACCGTAGCTGTAACGACAGCGCCGTAAAAAAAAAAGGGGGGCCGCAAAATGAACGGTTTCGCGTTACGCTATCAGCGAGAGGCCGTTCGTCGTTTATCGTTCGCGTCGACGACGCGCGAGCCCGAGGAAACGACCTGCTAGATTAAATTCAGGATTAATCGAAATAATTGCGAAGGAGAGGTGCACGCGTTCGCGCGAGCGCGCGTTCTGAGAGATTACATTACCGAACCGCGCCCAGACGCATGATATATTTTCTTCTCGCGTGACGAGCACGAGTTCGTGTATCCCACCCCCAAGCCACCGACAACCCTTCTCTTTTTTCCAACGATTCCAACGGTCTCCGCTCAGCACAGGCCCATTATACGGGCTATGGATTGGCAAATATCGTGCTATTTATGATCCCGGAAGAGGGGTGGACACGGAGGGGTGGAAGAGGTTACGTGGTCGCTTCGGAATACCCAAGCAGCCATCGACTGATCGCCTCGCGATTTAAAAGCTTCGGGGATGAGCGTACAGGGAGGATCGCGTCGTTTCCAGTCACGAAACACGACGAAGCTATTGTTTTTCGTTTTTCGATCGTCGATCTCGCTACGGGTGAACTGGTACGGGACAGAGGGGTGCTATATTTCACGTGACACCGATCTCCGGCGGTACATTAATGCGGATGACACCCCTGCGATTCTTTTTCGGTACTTCCTCAGTCTGACGCTTCCTTGCTGCGTCGTAAACAAGGGGGCGGGGACAATGGATTTGATTAGTCGGGGGCTGGATCGGATAGAGAAGTTATAAAGTGAGGAATGTGTTTTGGAATTGAGTTAACTGTATGCAGTACTGATGACGTGATAAACTTCGTTTCTTCATTAGAATTTAATATTGATTAAAAAGGGAAATAAGAGCAGCTCTTTAATCTATCTTGGAAGAAATGAAGATCATATTCCCTGTATCTACTATGTATAAAATACTATGAAACTTAATACTTCGCATAACACTCATCAACGGATAATCCTGTTAAGAAAAGATAGTTCCATAAAAAGCGCTGAAAACTTTATTTCCCTCGGCAGCATGGAATTACCTCCACACCTAAACCACTATATCCGCGATACAGCGATGCCCTCGAAATTAAACCACTCTTTCCACTTTCTTACCATTTTAAGCAAACAAAAACATCTTGCTCAGATATTAAACGAAGACTGCTCCTTCTCAAAGGAGTTCATGGTTACTCGAAAAGTAATCTCCTATCTCAGATGTACCCGTTTATTTCTTATAATACTAAAGCCTGATGCACACGAGTGATATTTTAACGCACGTAATTGGAAAAGCAAAGAAAAATATGATCGCAACGAAATCGTGCGTCAAAATATCGCTCATGTGCATTGACCTTTAATGTCACGCGCTTCTTCTGTCTCCGCAGATTTCAGTGACCAGAAGCATAAGCATTCGCAGAGATGAACCGCTGCGCTGTGGTTACGAAAATGCAAAGGAGACGGGGCGAGATTCATTATCGACGTTTCCATCGTGGGATTCCGAGACCAGGGGTCGCTAAGCGAATTCCTTGACGCGATATCTCCATCGTGGAACAGAAATCGTGACCAGGAACGGCGAACAACGGAAGCGACCCAAACTGGTCACCCACGAAAAATACCTCCCTATGACAAAGCCATAAAACCAACTGGGACCGTAATAGGTCGGGAGAGCGACAAAGATGGAAGGTAATTGTTGCAAGAGCTAGACGAGGGGAGCCTCTGACTCGTAAAACTAGAAACGACGAAGCTTCTCTTAGAGGTCGCGGCTTAATTAGCTATTTCCTTTAAAGTGTCGCGCAGTCAGAGATGTCTGGTTCTCATCCTGAGTGCGATTGGTGAACAGTTGCTCAATGGACCGCAAGAAATGGAACGACATTCGATGGCAATTGTCGAGGAGTGATCGATACGTTTTAATGTTACACAGTTGGTTCAGGATTGAGTACTTGGAGGTAATTCGTGAACCATCACTTTTAGTCGAATTTAATACTGTCATATTACCAATTTTGGGTACTCGATGATATTAATCCTTTGCCTCATGAGTTACACTCGTGATACAAATTATGTTACAAATCATAGAAATGTTACAAATTTATGGAATATGTCTGAAAAGACTCACCATTCGATGCTCCAAGCTTCCTTCACAATATTCCATTCTTTCCTGCCTGCGTGAAGCTTCGTCTATCTATAATAGAAAGGAAACATAACGATCAAATTCAAATATAAACGAAGTCAGGAGCCATAAAACAACGTGGAGAACTGTCATAGCAAATAGTTCTCAATGTCGTAAATGTGGCCAATTCATCGCGAACAATGTACATTTAGCAGGGGGTGGTAGTGAACGGGTGTCGCCGCGAACTATAGCGAGTCAATTACCGCAGCGATAATTATAACCTGACAGTTACAATCATCGTTACCATGAAATTACCGGGCTAA
This sequence comes from Calliopsis andreniformis, assembly GCF_051401765.1. Lineage (NCBI taxonomy): Eukaryota > Metazoa > Arthropoda > Insecta > Hymenoptera > Andrenidae > Calliopsis > Calliopsis andreniformis. Next base: position 17,760,504 of record NC_135067.1, on the reverse strand, counting down.
TGCAGTCGGTCAACGCGAGTCTCGTGGCGCGTCGCCTTCGCTCGTGCCGTCACTAATTAGCTGCGAAATGGCTACCCTTAACGAGTGACCCAAGGCGAGGGGCTTAATGCGCCAGGCTGCAAATGAAACCGTTCATTTCTGTCGGCTCTTACCCCTTTATCACTTCTAGCTTTCCTTAGAGGCTGGGATTCCTTCCCCTGCCTTCTAATTCTCGCTTCATAAATTAAGCGATCTTCACTTTCTTCACTTGAAAATATAACATCAAACTAAACTAAAACTGAATATAGTTCACGCGGCGAATATCGCACCTAAATGATGTCAATAGCGAAATGTTGATCTATAGACTACTTCAAAAGACCTGGGATACCCAAAGAGTGAAAAGCTAGGCTCAACACTTTCCAAAGATCCTAATTGAAAACGCTTCAATGACATGAATAAATCGCCGCAAAGGGATCGCTGTAATCCAGTCTAGTAATCGTTTCAGCGTCGAGTCGCGAACGTCGACGTATCAGTCGCGACTCGCGAGGAACGCTTGGTCGCTCGTGAAACGTCGAGTCGACGAACGGAATGGCAAAGCGTTTCATCGGCTCTCGGATACGTTAGCGGCCGCGATTGAAAGAAACAAAAAGGCCGTTCACGGTTGTCCCCGAGGGCTGCAGCGATTTCACTCGCTGGCCGATTCGAAGCGTTTGAAAAGGGAAATAGGGAAAAAACGCGCAACGAGGAACGATTGAGCGACAAAAGGAAGTCGAACGAGCCTGATCCCTGCTGCGCGACGATTTACCGCCAACGATGTTTTTTCGCCCAAGCCCTGGCGAAAAATGGGAATTCAAGGTCGAGTGACGGCGCTCTAATTAAAATCGAATAACGCGTCGATGGAGCAAGAACGCGTGAAATTAGAGGGGAAGTATAATGCTGCCCCGTGACCTGTGAAGAAGATTAACAAATAACGGGGGCTCGTTTGCCATCACGGTGATCCATCTTTCGCGGCAGAAGCGCTGGAGGCTGAAGAGTATGAACAATGGAGCGACAATTTGTTATTAGTTGTATGCAACGCTCGGTGACAAAGTGGCTCGCTACGGCAGCTTTCTTTCTCGCCGAGGAGCTGAAGAGGAAAAGAAGAATAGTTAATGCGATTACGGGGCTGCTTCCCAAGCTGATGGACTGATGGTTGTATAGGAGAAGCGGCGATCGATTGATTCGAGAAAAATAGCTTGATTCGAGAGAGAGGCACGGCCGAGGTGGAAGGAAACTGTTCGACGAGCCAGGTTTATTTTTCAGAGGAAATGCTAATGCGCGATAGGACTCGGAAAGCGATGCAAGCTCGAGTTTTTTTGCCGAGCGAAGCTGAGAAGGGAAAAACCGATCGATGAGCGATCGCTGGGGAAAAATTATGATGACACACGTCGACATAAACAACGAGTCAAGACAGTCCGTTATGAGCTATAAATCAAAGGGCGACCGATGTCCTGCGTACCCTATTTTTCTCTTCTGAACCCTGATCATTCGTTTTCCACACCCTTTTTGGCGGTACGACGGGCGCCAGGATTGACCTTCATCGAAACCTACTCCTGATTTATGTCCGACCTCTTCAGAAGTCGCGTTCCATTGGAAAACTATCGATTTCAATTACCCATATTAATCAGCGTGAGTTAATCAAGAAGAATTCAAGCCCAAAAAGTTCCCCAAAATGAGCGTCTCCTAACCACAAAAGCCAAGATATCGACAGATACAACACTGTTTCCCTCTTCTCAAATTCTCGACCCCTGAAATCTCAGTTTCTCGCAAGTTCCTCTTTCCAAGCCACTTAGCCAAACACGAAATATCCACCAGATACCTCTGTTGACTCGAGTCCACTAACAGGTCCTTCTCCTTTCATCCCTTCGACCCTCCTCATCGAGTTAACCTTGAAGCAGCCGCTCTACCACTTCGAATTAACAGCAAGGGCAGAAGTTCCTGACAGCCGAGCAGCATTCGGAGCAGCGAGGAATCTCCGCTTCGACTCCGTCGGCAGATTACCTCGGTAATGAATGGAAGCAACGCAGCCAGGCGCGAGCCGTGTAAACTGGATGAGAGGGAGGGGCCAGATGAAGTAGAGAACAGTCCTGCGCCCTTCCAGGTCGAAGCTGTCCGATAAAAGGGAAATTAGATCGGCCAACGACGAAAGTTTTCGCAGATCCGCCCGTCGCCTGATTCCCGCGTGTAAGTGGATTCCAAGAATAGGAGAGGGAACAGCGCGACAGGCAGCCGGAAAATCGAGTCATCGGCTCGAGAGTATCGAAGTGGGGATCGGTTCTCGAGGACCGACAAAGGTCGTCGGGAAAACGTCACCATCGAACTTCCGTGGGATCGTCGTGAAAAGTTTCTCGCGGGATGTCTTTCTGCCGAGGTCTTCAAGGAGACTTGGCTCCTGTGCTTGTCGCGAGCGGATCCTCTGAAAGGAAATCAGATATTCAGAGGAGAAAGGAACTTTTTCGAACGGGTTTGCGTTTTCCGACGATACGACCCCGCCGTTTCCCATCGGACGGCGAGATGAAATCGCACGGAAAACTACGTTTTAAATTGGCCTTCCCCCTCCCGCGAGGGAGGAGGGCAAAAGGCATCGGGCGACTGTTGCTCTGTTTCCGCCAGCGACGACGGTGTTCCTTCTGATCGGGACGGAAGTAATTAAGTCGCTGCTCGGAAGTTCGGTACGTATCGGTGGAGAACTTTTGTCAATGGGACGTCCTCTCGTTCGAAATATCGATCGACTTGGGGCTTGGCTAATGGCTCCTGGAATCGGGTCCGTGAACATCGCGACGAGCTCGCGCTTGGGAAGAATTCCTCGGCCTTTAGTTTCGCTGGAAGAATGGCCTCTTTCGGCGACCTCTGGTAGGAATTGGGGCTAATCAGGATTGCTATGCCGATCGTGGGTCGATAGTATACCTCGAAGTAAAACTTTTCTGCTATCTAAAAGAGCCTCTTATGAAAGTTTGTTCGTCTATATACGGTTTTATAGAAAAATCGTTTGAAATAAAAATCAAGCAATGAGCTTTTTATCTCAGCTCGTAAAATCCACTCCATATGTCGCTTGATTTGTACGTATACAACACCCTCCTTTTTTTACGTCCCAGCGAACAAAAGCTTCTGGGAAACAGGCATCCCTGAACCAGTACCCTGCTAATTTCAATGTACTACATGGACCACTATAATCTACCGAGATTTATCGCGTAATTAATTCATTACAGTGATTTAAAGGGCAATTGTCGAAACATTTAAAGGCTGCACGAACATTTATTCGGTCCCATTCGCTTCCGTTCCATAAACCCGAACCTGGATCCCTGGTTTCATGCAGAAGCTTTGAAACACGATGTGCCCAATTCCGAAGTGTTCGTCGTAAAACATCGCGCATGTGTTCCGTAATCGATCCTCCCACGAGCTTTTTCTTTTCGATCCTAGGATGGAAACGATGATCATTCAAGGCTCATTAGTTTTCATTGGTTTCGCTGACTGTCTCGAAGGTATCTTCACTTATTGCATATTGGAGTACGGTGAGGCTCAGTGAAATGGATTTTCAGAAGAGACTTGCATAAAAAGTCTTATTGCTTCCTAGATTCTGGGAATTAATTCTTAACTTTCTATTTTAACCATTTCTTCTAGATCAAATTATTTTTTTCATTATGCGAATAAAGGAAACACACTATTGATATAGTCACTTTCAGCCTGATTTGGATTCTGCTTCAGTAAATACATTTCTCTACCCTGAACTTCCCTCACTGGTATTTGTTTCCTCACTTCCACGTTCCCTCGTCACGTTTTCTGCTATTTACGAAGTTCAGAATCGCCTTGTTTGCCAAAGTGACCAACCCATAAGCGATATCAAGAATATTAGACTCACCCTAAGAGTATCCCCAACATAGCCAACCGTATAACCAATTCCTTTAGCTCAATTCCAATATGGAAACCAAGAGGCCCACAGCGACGATGAAAGTCCTGTGATAACTAGCGACAGAGGTGGCACCGCAGTGGATTCGATGAATTCGAGCCTCGTAAAAGTTCAGGGACGCGACGAACGAGGTCGTTCGACGGAAGAAATAGAGCGGTTGGGGAGAAACGACTGCAGGAAGGACGTCCCTCACCCCCTATTTCCCTTCATTTTCTTCGTTACTGGGCTCCTTTATTTCTCGCAGCGAGAGGAGAAAAAAGAAAAGTGATCCGACTAAAAACCCCCGATAGGACCCGTCGCTCGAAAAGGCTTCGAAGCACGAACGAGTAAACCCTCAAGATCGCGCGGCGGAGAGCCGAAAAAATGGCGCAAACGGCATCGATTGCGCAGGGGGTAGAAGTAGAAGTGCCGAGGCGTCGAGTGCTTCGATCGGGACTCGTTCTTGAAAAAATTCGCTCTTTCGTGCTTCCATCGAGTATGCGCACGCATCGCGGTCAACGAGGATAATTAGGTTTCGTGGAAGTCCTCAATCAGCGTGGAAACAGCCGACCGTTTTAATTGAACGTCAACAGTTTTTCAGCATCCCTGTCGAGGCCCTTCGCGCTTGCCAGGGTGCGAGTGCTTTGGATCAAAAGCGATGCAGGGAGGAAAATCGTTCGAAAGGGAGAAGACTGATCACCGAAGTTTCCATGACGGAACGAGCGTCTCCAAGTTCCTGATGCAGTCGAGGGAGAACACTTCCAGGGATGGGATTATTGTTCACCTTTGACCCTTCGCGCCGACTCTTGTACACGTGAATGGCGTTCCGTGTAATTCGCGTCCTCCAGCCGTGTAAACATGGCCAGCTAGCCGCTGAGAAACTCGGACGAACGAGGGTGAGAGTCTCGGAGTCGTTGGTTGACCCAGCGTGGCCTCGAAACGTCCATCGGTGACATCAGGACCGCGCCAACTTTTCCTGAGATTTCGAGAGGTCCGGTAACACACGCCCCCAATAGCTTCGATCGTTGTTCCACCCTTAGTTCCCCCGCCGTCCACGAATTTTTACGTCGCGGAATAAAACGTGACTTCGGGAATGGGATATCGAGTTTGCCGAGTTCGGAATTTTTGCTGAGAATATCAGAGGGGACAGCCACTCGAATCAGTCAGCGAGTGTAGAACGCACCCAGAGATCGTGATAAGATTCCTCCGTCGAGCAGTAACTGGGAAACGTTCGTTCGAATAAATTTGATCGAATATTTACGTCACGGCGGAGCAACGAGATGCCTGACTGACACGTAACCGCAACCACGAGCTGATATGGGGATCCTCTTTCGAAGATTCAGAGATCTTTCGTCCCTACGATCGCTTGAATCAACGTGGATCCGATTCGATACAGGGTTCTGAAGCTCTGAAGCGAGATACAAGATGACGCGACAATTCCTCGAGTTTCTCTTCGGTTTTCGAGAATTGTTTCCCTTCTATTTGCGCAAGTTGTTTCGTAACTTAGTTGGACTCAACAGGAACCGTCAAGGATAACGGGGGATTCTCGAAGGTTCGTCTTGAAATCGCGCCAGCAGGTTACAAAGTGATCAAAGTTTCGCGCCATAGACTCAATCAAACTTTCTTTGCTAGAAGCAACTGCGAGCTCGAGAGGAAGAGCGTAGACTCTTTTTCTGGAGGAGGAGGATCCTGTGTAGATGTATCTAGGATAGGTTATTCCCACAATTCCAGCACTATAAGGTCAACAAGTGTAATAATTTTACAATACTTTAGCTTCGAGAAGAGGAAACCCCTCACGATATTTCTGATAACTCTTATCAAATATAAGCCACCCTGCGTACGGTGAAAATCAACGCCAAGTGATTTCGAACACCAAAGGCTATCACGCAGAGTCCACAAATTCCATATCTCGACGAGACCTCGAATTCCACCAGCAAGTGCATATCACCACAACTCGCCTCAAGGAACGATCTCGAAAAGAACTCCGATCCTTTCACGAGCTCCAACGATATGGCTGCGTTTTATCCGCTCGCAATGTCCACGCTATCCCCTCGAACATTTCCTGTGTCATTCCCATAGTTGAGCATGTGCATTTGCGCAGTGAAATACCATGATCCACTTTTTACCGATTGTTTGCTTGAAAAGCGAACTCTGGATGTAACTTGTCGCATCCCAAATCCGTTTTACTTCGACTCGGTGGCTGCTTATTGCTGATTATCCCCTGCTTTTCCCTCGCTAGTTGGTGCTCGTTATCGTCCGCCTTGCCGAATGTTTACGTTTCCTATCTCGCTAACAGGATAAATTTCCAGCTGTGCGTGATCCTCTTGATGCACGATTTTCCTTCCAAATCGCATTTTTCTGATCGGAACGAAGCAACGTCGAAAATGTTACTATTAGAAGTAAAGATAGGGGGATGAATTCGAAGATCAAAACGCTAAATTACAAAGTTTCGCTCAGAGTTCGATGGGAAGCGAGCACAGGCGCAAGTTCGCGTTTCCAATTTGCCTGATTCACCGTGAAAAAGGAACAGCGAGAAGAGCTTTGTTGTTTCACGAGAAGAAAACGTCACCTAAGAACGAACGATATGCAGAAGTCCTTAACGAGGCTGGAGCGCGCGTTCGCGAGCAGCGTTGAAAGAAATTGCACGAGTATCAAACGAGCCAGCTGGAAACTACTTCGCTGGAAATTCTACTCGCGTTGCGAGTCCAACCGGGTCCGGGAAAATTTGAAAGCTGGTTGCAATTCGTCCGATATGCTCGACGAAAATCGACTTCTGCACGGGAGGATTCTACGATTTTGTTTACTCCGATCGCCTGGCGATTTGCATGTGCATTCTGCTTGGTAAGCATTCACTTGCGTATATTTATATTTTCAAGATAACGAGAGCGAGATGGGAGTGGCTCAAGGGAAAATTTCGAAACTGGGAATGGATTGAGAAATACAAATGGAAAGGAACCTTAGAAACGTGAAAAGACTGATGGATCCAAAAAGTAGAGACTTAAATATCAATAAGCTGGAAGACTGAAAATGTACGAAGCCAAGAAAAGTTGACCAATCTTAGAATTCGAGGACTCAAATGAATTGAACCCAACTGAATAAATAAAATCCTTCTGTACCAATGAACTTGATTCTCCACTAAAATTTGTCTGAAGCTTTCACAGAAATCAAGCGCATATACGGGTTGCATCAAACCGGAGAGCATCTGAAGCAAAGGCGACACAACAAGTGGAAAAAGCTTGGGATGAAAGCTACCTGAAATTCACCGAACGACCCAGCCGTCGTAATTTTCCTCCGTTTAACGGCTGAAAGTGGCGCGAAGATAGCAAAGAGCCACGCGAAAAGGGAGAGAAGAGCAGCCCGAGGGGACGGGTGAAAAATTGTACAATGCTTTTACGGGGATGACGGAGGGAATTACAGGCGTCGCGAGGAAGTCGATGGAGAACAGGAAGTGGAAGACCGAAGTCCTGCACGACGCGCATGACCGACGCCTCTTTGATTGGCTAAGAGCAGTCCTCGGTCGAAAGGTGCTGCCAGGTGGTCGGGACTCTAAAAGCACAGACGAAGCTTTTAAGAGCCGTATTATTACGTTAGCCGGTGTTATTCTTATCTGCAGCCGAGACTACCCTACTCTGCACTTCCGCTCCCCGCCCTCCACGTTTCCGTTCTGTCCTCGCGAGCGTCTATCGACTCTGATCTCGACACCGACTTGCACCATGCGATTTCGTTTCAATTACTAACAATTTGCAGCTCGAGGATCGTTAAATTTAAGAGTGAAGTCTGTAAGGGGAAACTAGCACACATTCGTGCTGAAGAAGAGAGAATCGATTGAACTGCTGTGGTCGTCAAATTGTACTATATCCCATTTTATTGAGTTTCAAGCTTGACTCAGGCAGAACGTCTGTTAGTTTACGAGGAAGTAAGAATTTGAAAATATTAATATATCATAATTCAAAAATTTGAAAATTAGAATATTTGAATTTGAATTTAAATTGACTTATTTAAGTTATACTTTCGAGCTCCCTTTATCAAAGACAATTTGCATAGGTGCCTTCCAGTAAAATTACAGCTTCGGTTAACTACACTGTTAGTAAATCCACAGAAAGCCTTCACCTCTTTTCCTTGAACTGTGAAATGCAATTCAGATACCAAATCTTCTGGGTACGATATTCAGGATTTACAACTGCCCTCAACGTACCAATTAAAAGGTACAATCGGGATTATTTCTCGAGGGAAGGAACTCGCGAGCACAGTAGAACAGTACTCCACGGATACTTGAAAACAGCGGCGGGGGTGGTAATAGTATTCGGCGAATAATTTATTCGCGGCTCGGCGCTGTTTAGTATTTCGCGTCTCGCCTGCCATATAATTAACACGTTTATCATGCAGATTGATACCCGCCACGTGATTCAATTGAAATGTTTTCATCGGGCCCAAACGTATTTAATATCGTGGCGAATAATTAACGCGAAACGGAATCTATTATATTCTGATTATCATCGTCATTAACGTATCGACTCGTGGACTGGTTAATTGCGCGCCCATCAAACGATGCGAATTGTCAACAGCGACCTACAAATTTTACGCGACTAATTAGTTGCGCAAACGCAGTCGAACCTCGTTCGCCACTATTTGCGTGCCGTTCCTCGAACTTTAATGTCCCTTCACGAATTCCGTCTGACCCTGATCAAGATTCCAGACATTAACTAGTCCGCACACGTACGTCGTAAGCAAAGCTCGACTTTCGAGCCTCTGTCCACCAGGGCTAAGTGAAAACAGAATTGTTGTCGTTGCTGTGACGTGTGTGTAAATTCTATCAAAGGCTCCCTCCGTTCGTCACCTACGCCAACAGGAAACCTTCGCTGTTTACTGTTTGCTCTCCGCACACGACGTTTTCCTCGCACGTCGACAAGAGGGCTGACCGCTATAAACATTTGTCGCGACAAATTGGCGACTGGTTTCGTTCCCTTGGGTCTGCTCGTTGACGCTGATGAATGACGGTCCGTGGGCTACTTCGTCGATGCCAAAATTTTAATAAATCTCTTTGTGTCCAGTGGGAAGTGAAATTTTATATTTAATTCCATGTATAATATAAAAGTAGGTGGATATAGACTTTTAAATAATTCCTGTATTATCTCGTATAAGTTAAAATTTTAATAAGTGCTTATCTGTCAGACGAGAAGCAATATTCTACGCGTAATTTATTTTGCATGGAACGGAAAAAATTTAGATTATAATTATGTCTTCGTCGATTTGTTCAAATGGGTAGCTAAATTGGAGCTGTCATTAAAGTGGAAATTTCGCAGACAGCGATATAAAAAGATGCCTGGTCAGATATTTCTGGGTTACATTCAATTATTAACTTTTTACTTCCCTTCCAGAGACGTCAGTTTGCAGCTTTAACGAAGAACCAGCTATATTTCGCGTCCAGTCTGTAAGCCACGAAATCCAGGTTCACGGTAGGCGGTGCACGTACGCGAGCGATTAAAAATTCATAGAAAATCTTCGGGATCGGTACGATTTTACGAAGCCATGAATTTCCCAGACCGTGCTCGACGGTCCAGCGAGATTACGTCGATCGTATTGATCGCCGGGCCAACTTCGTCTATATTCGTTCATCGACATTCCAATAAAATTCTCTAAGACATCGCCTGAACTCTGGAGACGTGGAGATAAACACGGTAACTACTTTCAATTCTAAGTGATGGGGACGAGAGAGCTAACAAATTGTTGCAATATCGCGTGAAAGATATCACGTACGTGACATTATTCTCCTGGGGCGCGAATTTCGTGAGTATAAACGACCGAAAGTATCGAAATGTAATAATCATCGGTATATATTTCAACACGATGTGAGATACGTCAGGCGCAACTGGTCCATTCATTTCGCTGATCCCATGTGTATTCTTTATCTCCTAGGTCGAGATACTGCTAGCAATTATTTCGAATTTTCTACTCCTCTATCTTTTTGAAATTCTTGTATCTGGCTGTCCAATGCATACTTACGCATTTCTGTAATTAGCAGGAAAATTACGTTGTAAATCTATGCCGTTAACTCCACGTGAACAAAATAGGAAGATGGAAAATCTGTTTACTGCTTAGATATTAAATTTAAATAGGTTGGCGCACCTGTCCTTATTACAAAACTTTTGAAATGAGTACCCTACATGTTAAACGTGTCTGACTTGACTTATTCTACTGATATCGCAGCGCCTAGCTAGCACACTCCTACAGTAGAATAAGCTATTCAAGTCAGGCACATCTTTATCAATTAATACCTCGGAAACTAAGTCACAAAAGTAATTTCCTTGCTCTTCATTTTCATCTCATATACTCATTCAGACTCATCCACTGAGATTTCTGACTCTTATCGTCAAACACCTGTATAACACTGAAAAACGCAGAAATTCCAAAATCAGTGCCTCAGAGTCTTTCAGAGTCAGTGGTCGTCCCATCGTAATCACCTTTGAAATCGGCGATAAAGCGGGTCAGACGGGCGAAGACTAGAAAGGGTACTCAAAACGACAGGACGTAACGTGCGATTCTCAAAATTTCACGAGTTCTTGCCAACGAGCGAAACCACTTTAGACGTAGCACTCGGGAAAATAGCGAGGACGATGCGCTGCTAGACGTCCAGCGGAAGCCACAAGGTGCTTTCGCGGTCGTGCGCAGCCTGCATCGTCGAGTATGCAATTGCAACTGTAAGGGAGCACTTTCCTCCATGGAATTTACATCGTTCGCATATTCGTAGGCAAGATAACGTCGTGACTCGTCGTTGCCGGAACGACGAGCACGACGACCCCCTTTCGCATCCGTTCCTCCTCGATGAGGAACATCCAAAAGATTGGTACACTCGCTTTTAGTGTCACGGCCGCGACCATCGACCGAGACATTCGCACTCGAAAAAGTGAGAGTGTCCCCTGCTCTAATTAACGAGAAACTAAAATTTCACGAATAGTAATAGACACTTAGTACCCCATAAATTGATAAAAATTCATCGATAGGGAACTGTAACCTCTCCTGAAAAAAGGTTTAATTAAAACTTCCACACATGGATTCCCCAATGAAATTGGTTCAACCACGGTTGCACGAGCAGATAAACGTTCCAGAGGAGCAAGCAAACGCCGATACTTCGAGTATCGACTGCAATTGGTCGGACAGGTTCGTGTACTGTTCGAGAGGGACGGTTTTGGTCCTGACACCCATGCTATTTATGTTCTCTGTTTCTCCAATGTATCTGCACCATTCCCCCTGAAACTCCAGCCTGACCTACCCTTTCCTACCGCCCCAGGATCCATCGTATTTGTCTAAGATGCTGCAAATTTTGTTATTGAAGGATCGTTTCGTGCTCTCGACGCGAGTGGGAACTGGAAAGCTGTTAACCATAGCCGTCTTTGGCGCTGGACGCGTGAGCTGCCCGACGAGAGGAAGCCATTTACACGGCACTGTCATAATTTACGTAAATGCATAATTCTTCTTCTTTCCACTTATGCAATAGGAACAACGGGTGCGGCTGGCTCGTAAAGATAAAAAATTGTCACCAGCCAGGCCGAGATTGCTCGCTGGCCGCGGTAGTATTTCACTTTTACGGATCCTCGCCGCCTGGCTAACCGGCACACTTCCGCTACTTTCCTGCCCTCTCCTCATGACCTCCTTTGTTTCCTTTTCCCCTCACCAACTTTCGACTTGACTTCTTCCGGCTAACTACCGATAAAGATTCGAAGACATTTTCCTCCTTTTCTACTCTACATTTTTTCCAAGCTCATCTTCCCCCGAGCATTATTCTTCCATGGAGTTCTTCTTGCATTGTAGTCGCATAGCAACGTGGCAGTTATGTGATTCTACAGATCAGAGATACAATTTACATCATTCTGGTGTTGTTCTCGGTACACTCCAAAGAACTTCATTTCTGTGTATATTTCTTGGGAGAAACTCGGCCAAGTCATCATCGCGAACTTCCTCGCAGTTTATTTTGCGACCAGTCTCCTTGGAGAACTTGCTTCTCTCCAGCGAATGATCTTTGAAGGAAGTTCGATACACAGGCTATAATCTCGTGAACTGAGAACGCTACCTTCTTCTTGCTGAATGTGAAGATTCAGTTCTGTTTTATACTGAGTCTGGAAAAGGGAGCATCGAAGACTTGGTTCCTTAATTACTTTAAGAATTCGGGAAAGTCACTGCAATGGTAGGTCTAGGGTTCGAAATTATTTGGCGAACAGTAAGCTGGATATCCAAAAACTATAAATATGAAAAAATATATGATTTAGTGATACTTCCCCGTGTTTTATAGAAAATTTAATCTGAATATCAGCCGAATAGGTAAGCGTCGAAGTTCGGTTCAGGCACTTCGACTTCACAGTAGATAAGGTCAATGGTTAGACTGCCAAAACATGTTTCTCTCACTCCAATTCAAAATACTTGAAAATTTGGCTATTTCAATATTTGAAAATTTAAAAATATGAATATTTGAATATTTGAAAATTTAAAAATTTGAAAATTTGAATATTTGAAAATTTGAAAATTTGAATATTTGAATATTTGAAAATTTAAAAATTTGAAAGTTTGAATAATTCTTAAACTTGAATATATTTAAAAATTGGAATATACGTGTATCTATCTCCAAAACACCTAAAATTGTAATTAATTGCACATGAACTCAAAGTTAATGTTCCAAAAGTACAAAACGCGACATCAAAAAGTTGTATTCAATATAAACCACGTTCATAATGACCACCATCTTCCCGTATTAGTGAAATCCGATCAGCAAGCACCGACGAATCCCAAAACAATAGCCTCAGACCATATTTCACGTCCGCTACTGGGCATTCGACGACAATTGAGACTTAATTTCCGCGAAGTGAACGGTCGATGAAATAAACAGAAACCGAACGGCATCAAGGCATCACGATCGAAATTTGATTTGGAGGCGTGGATTTCGAGATTAAACCCCGGACAGAGTGGATCTCATTGGCGTGGACAAGAGAGGGCTCGACGTTGTTCCGGGTGACTCGAATTGATTGCTTCGAGTGCGGGCGAGTTCGACTGTTCCGCTATTGAGTCGCGGCCGATACCAAGTTTACCAGTTACTAGTCGAACGTCCTTTCCCTATGCGAAATTTTCACCTAAACGATAAATAACATCGATTTGATAAAGCCTTAAAGGCTGGTATCGATCTCGTTGCCGCAGGTGAGACAAACATTAATTCTCTTCCTCAGAACAGTCTTAACGCTGCCGCTGACCCTGTTTCACAAGCGTATTCGTTTCTTTATCGATACTGTGTATCGTGCCTGTCACACGGGAAGCTATCAAAGTTTCAATGGACCGACTGACGCGTCGCAATTAACAGCACTCCAACTTCGAACCACGTCGAGGTTGAAATCAGTTCAACTTGTAAATTGAGTAACGCAAATCGGTCGAGATATGAACTGTACCGACCAAGTCTCTCACCTATTAAGTGACTCGTCGATCATGAAATGGGATTGCAAGTATATTGGTTAAAGATATGCGCTCAATTCTATCGATTACTTATTTCTTAGTCTAGCATGCATAACCTAGTCAGATTTGAAGTTTCAAATTGTTCATGAAAGAAATAAGGATTCTGTGCAAGCGTTACAGTTTCCCATCGATCGTCGTTTCAATCATCGGTGGAGTGCGTGTGCGGACCTTATTAGGTATATTCCCCATCTTCCACAACTTGCCGACCAATTCCCATCGGCGAGCTAGCCTCCTTCCCTTCTGCGAAACCGCAGCTTCAAAAATAGCGGAACTCTTCGGTTATCGTCGTTATCGGAACTCAGTTTATCGGCACGTAAATCGGGTTACGTTATTTCCGGTTTCTTGCACCGCCCCTTCCTCTGTGCATCCTGCATCTCGTTCAACGAGCCTTCCGGCTCCGGGCATGCCGCATCGACGCAATTAAACTTGATATGTACCGGGAAATGGTATTTCCTGAGTGTTTCTGCACAGACACGTAGTCGACTTGTTAACAATTCGGTTTCAGTTGTTCTTTTGCTACCGAGAACTTTGATTAGAACGGTATTCCCCGTTGACCGTCTACTCATGCAGGCAATTTTCAGAAATTTTTAATAAAAACCTAATGATCACAGTAAAAATAATCTACAATATCTTAAAATTTCGAAAAAGAATAAAGTGACTCTTAACTGTAGTAATAACGTGGAGATAAAGAATCACTCGAGGAACTGTACCGTTTCAAATAATTTAGAAGACCCTAAAAAGGTGGTAGACTTGAAATGAAATGAACCATTCTCCACTTTATATCACCCACTATTATTACTGATCAATACGATATGCTTCTCCGCCAATTCTGATATTGTGATATAAATACTTTATTAGTATCCACAAAATTCCTGTTACCGCCGCCAATCGCGCTTGCTAATCAATACGATATTGTACTTTCCCACTAATACCGATATTGCGGCGTTAAAGTTTCCACAGTCTCCCGAACTCCACGCTATCGCCTAGAACCATATTCTTTATCGCCACGGTTCACCGATCTCCCCGCCGACTCGCTCCGCGCTCCGCGATAAGTGCAATTTCAAGAAATAGGAAAAACTGTAATGTTTGCAGATCGAGATCCTTTATGCCGTCGATTCTCTCCCTTCGGCGTGCTCGCCGCGGACTCTCGGTTATTGTGTGTATCCTCGAAGCACTCTGGCTACGAGGAACCATGTTCCAGTCGTTTTCTTTATTACGCCGCGTACGTGCCGCGCACCGTGATTACCGTATTACAGGATTCCGGCTTCGCTTGCCCTTTCTCTGCAAACAGCCGCCAGCGTGGACCAGCTCGCCCCCGACGCGACGAAACATTGATGAGGCGCGGCCACTCGCCACTCCTGTCGCAACATATTCCGCGTTCGACCGACTCACGTGGGTTCGATCACAATTTCACGTAGGATAAGACTGAGATAGACGAGTGCTCTGCAGGAAATTTCTAGCTAACTCTGCGTGGACACGAGGGGCTTGCAAAGGCTCCTGTTCCTTGGGATGCTGGGTGGGTAGTGATGGGGTCAGCACGAAACACGTAAAGGGAATAAAGGTGAAGACGTTGGTAGCTTTTGTGAAATTCTGCTGATGAGTTATGAGTACAGAGAGGTAATTGTAACGCCTTCATTTCTGGTGAGTCTGTGATAGTTTGTGGACATTTATGAGGTTAAATATGATAGGATCTATTTTTGAGAGTGTATGGATAATAGACTCTGTATACTATATATGGGTAAAGCTTCTTGAAAGAGTTGGAAATTGGAAGAATTCTTGAACATAAATGTTTGAAAATTTAAGGATTAAAAATGTCTGACTTTAAAGACTGACAAATTCAGATTTTTCTATTATACAGAAAATAGAACCTGAAGAGTAGTCACTGGACGAAGAAAACTACTCAACAAAACCAGGTCAAAGCTCATCTACTCTCAAGTCTATATTTGATAAGAAATTGGAAATTGGCGCCGTGTCAGTTCTATCTGATAGCTTCCTAGTTAACTTCCGACACGAACTATCTCTCATTATCTATCATCTTGTTTTCACCTCCGCCTGCATCAGCTTCTTCACCTATCGATCTCTGTCGGCACATGGACCCGCACTTACAGTGGCCAAAAGTTCTCTGAACGATAGGTCACCTATGCAAAATCGGCTTGAAACTTTCCCAATTATCACGCGATTCTCAAATAGAATGAATCAAGCTCGCTCGATGATCGATGAAAACACTGGGGCAAAGTCAAGGGAAGCCAAAAAACCTGCGTTTAATTACTGAAAACAGCGTCCAGGACCGAAGGGTCGAATTTGAAGTTCGCGTGAGATATATAATCGCGCCTCCACTGTCGGTAAGGACCACGGTCCATTGGCAAATAGCAAAAATGAAGTCACCCAGGGTAGAATTAATCGCGGTTGAAGAGGATCTCGACGAGGCTCGCCGCGCGCCAGCGGGATATTAAACGTTTCTCTTGACCCCAAGTCCCTGACCGCGCTATCGCCCAATCTGAGATAATAACGCACGCAAAATCGTCACTGAGAACGAGCGAATCAGCGTTTCCGCAGGCCGAGCTGTCCCCGACGCCGGCCGATAATTGAAAACGGAATCAGCGTCGAGCGAACGCGACTACGATCGCTCTGTTTTCATTCGAGGCACCGACCAGTCTGCCCGATTTCCCCGATTCGTTCCATTGCGTATCGCTTGATCGAACTTCGGGAATTTCGCGAGTGGAAACGGAACGAACTACGAAACGCTCCCGATAGACTCGATTTTCTCTGAATAGAGGACGCAGGCAGAGGGAAAGAGAGAAGCACAGGTTCAGCAGAGAGTTCTCGCGAATCAGACACGCGAGCAAACGAAACGCAATCGTCCGCGAGGATTCCCAGAGATACCGAAGTCAGGGCGTATCGCGCGGGATCGCTCGGCGTTCGCTCCGCCCGCTGCGTCGACCAGTCGCAGAGGGTGCGGGAGGGTTTTCCAACGTATGGACCATTTGCCCAGGGACGATAGTAATTTAGTAACTGGCCCAGGCACTCCGGTGAGCCGCCTTAAGCCGCACGATAACCAGCCGTGGGATCACAACGGATTTCTCGAGGTAACCCGTTCGTCACCGCCCGTGTATTTTCACGCGACGTTGCGCCACCCTCGCCCACCTCGTAAACTCTTCGTCGACCACCGTGCCCCGAGGAAAATTTATTTCCCGCAATAGCTGCCGACCAAAGGAGGGGGCAAGAAAGTGGCGACCACCCTCCTTCCTTTAATGGTGCTCGCCATCCCCGTGCTGCATCCCCGCGTAATTAAATCGTAGTTCCCAGACGAAGGCTGTTCCAGCATAATTTTTCAAACCGAAGAGAAGGCTTGTTCGACGCTGTTTCGTAATTACCCCAAGCATAGCGACTGCCTCGTCGGGGGTGGGAACCACGGTTCTGGCTTTGCCTCGCAAATCCGCCCTTCGTCTCCTCGGCGATCCGCTCGGTAATGGAGGTAATTCCGCGACTATGCCACTGGACGTCGGATTATTGCTCGTAATCGAGTGACCTGGTTATAAAGTAGCGGAGGGGTCGAAGGCTGGGGAGGATTCGCGGGTAGTAAAGGCTATTTAGGACTCTAGATCGTTGCAATGAATCAGCTTGGTCTCTCGAGGAGAATACTTGGGGTATGGTAATTTGATAATATAGACGAAGCTGGGAATCATTATGCTTCTCTGAAGAATGGAGAAAACGCTTTGATCTGGGGGATTGTGGGTAAATGTAGATGATGAGGATGGTTGAGAGAAATTTCTTTAATATGTACAGGGTAATCAAGAATAATAATATAGAAGAGTGGGATGCTGGATATTGTATAGGATGAGCGGAGGATCATCCTAAATTGCGAATATAGGATTCTCTCGCTGTATATAGTGCAGTAAGGTTAAGCTTACTGTAAAGACATGTTTCTGAGGTCAACTCCTGTGTGCAGCACATTTTTGTCTAATGAAAACTTGGAGGTATAGAAAAAAAAGATATGAACCACACATTTAGAAAATTTTAGTTCGTATTTTAATTAAAATCTACGAAACAGAATTTGTAACAAAATAGAGAGATAGAATTTTCGATAGAAGTATATCGTATAAAACGAATTTTTTGCTCCAAAAGAACAAGAAATGAAAAAACAGGAATGCAAAGAAATTCTCTATACCTTTTCCAAAGTACATTTCTAAATATTTCCACACAATACCCATCAATAAACCCCCTAAACCGAAACTTCCCAAAACACCCTGTACGTATACCTTTAAAGTCACATATCACTGTCCCCTGTGCTACAACAGCGCGTTTCGGTAGCTTGCTCGAGAATTGAATAAACATTCGAACTAGTTGCTACGACAAATTTCAGTCTCACCCTCCGAGAATTTCAACTCTACGTGACTCGGATGCAATCGGCTGTGTTCCTTCGAAGGCGATCGCCGCAGGTTCGCGAGCACCCTCTACTGTATTCGCGATCGAATGCAGGCCGTCTGCAGCGCTAGAAGGTGTCTCGCAATTACAGATGAGCAACGGGCATTAAAACGGGACGCATTTCGGTTGAGCAACCAACAGCCACCGCAACGATCCAGCAGGAATATTCCAAGATTCGCTGGGAATTGCGGATAATTGCGGGCGCGCTTAGTTCGAGCGAAAAGTGTATACCATTTAGGAAGGAGAGCCCCGTTTCCTGTCACGATTCGTTGGAAGACGGAGGCACCCGAGGCCAGCCGTGCCTCGAAATTAATATTCACCATGTCACGTCGCTGGTTACCGCGGCTCGACAGAGGGCAAGAAAATGGACGTCGAGGCTTAGCTTCGCGAAGGGCGCAGCACGCGATCAGGATGCAGCTGAATCCCCTCGACGAGCACGGGACTCTCGGATGCAACGGAGTTTACCTCGAGTAAACAGACCCATTCCTGTTTAATCATTCCCGCCCTCGCGAGCTGACAATCGTCGCAAACAATACACGGTCAACGGCACTGCGCTTGAACCGTCAAGTTCAACATGGGGTTCAGAGTTAGACGAGCGATGTTCCATTTCCTTCGAAGTTTCTTTGGCCCCAGACATCCAGCACTTTGTTGGGAAGACGACTGACAGAAATGCTGTGGCGAGCAAACGAAGCGACACGGGGAGTTAAAAGCACCCTTGACTTTTGGTGTCTATAAACGAAAATCTTTGGTTGAAAATGTTCGCGAGGTATCTAAGGCGTGATGATTGTAGTAACATGTATGGACATTGTTATAATGGATACAGAGGCTAGTAGTATCAGAATCGCGAAATCCACTTACATAGGGAACGAGTGTTGATTATGCCCAAGTGCTATAAAAGTGGATGAAGGGGGTAAAACGGTTTAGCAGGTGAAGTTAAACCGAAAGGATCGGCAGGGAGATATGGAAGAGAAGAGCCAGCAGGGTATTGGAAACTGTTGGAGGTCCGTAGGCTGGAGAAAAAGCTGGATTATGCAAATCCACCTTCGTGATAAGCCGAAACGAGACGAGCTCGCGGAGTAAGTAGTTTCGTGGAAAGGGAGAGGAAATGTGTGTCGCTTCGTGCAACTTGAGGGGTGTCTACTGGGACGATACTTAAGTATTTTTTCAAGTGAGTGGTGCTCGAGGAGACTTACAGAAACAGTATAATAGATTAAGTATCTGAATAATTTATGAATAGATATGTAATGTATGTTAATAATACGTTTACTATTCGCGAAATGGAAATTTCAGGTTTCCAAGATTTTATCATCCGCTAAGAGGTTCATCTGCAGAACATAATAAATCATCCCCTTTTCCCATTTGCTCTTCCCTTATCGTCGCATCTTCCACGACTATCCCCTCGGTTGACGAACTTAATAGTCTACTGCGCCTTGGTAAGAATCTGAGAAATAAATTATGATCTCGAGACCAAGTAGATCTTCCTGGTCGTCTAAAAAGTTATCAAACTCGCCTGTGCACAGTCGGGAAAAATAAAGGAACGCCGAGAAAAACGCGAGACATTCGCCACTTTTGAGGGCTTTATACGAGACAATCTCTTCTCTTTGTTACAGAGTCACGAACGAAAGTAATAAACGTAGCTTTAATTCATGTCAGTCGGGGAATCTGATCGACACGATTCGTCTTGTCGACGAATCAAATGCAAATGACTCCATGTTGACACCGATTCTCTGGCTCGTCACTGGCTGTACAAAACAAGTGTAACGATGGGCGAGAAGAGGGTGCGACAGACAGTGCACCAAGAGCAGAGAACGAACCGAAAGGTCTATGGAGAGGGACGTCGGGATAGAATACGTAATCGTTTTCCCTTGAAAGTCACTATCTCACAACGAACGATTTTCTTCCTTCGTAAATCCGTGACCGGCTTCTCGGCGAGATCAACGACGTGAGAAGGATATTAAAAATTATCCTCTTTTTCCCTTCAACAACCATGCAAATGCATGTTGCGTTCAAAGTCAACAACCATGTCAATAAATGCATGTAATAAATTACACTTCGAGAAATACGAATCAGGACACAGAGCTTTTTAATGAGAGGTACTGAATCTGTAAGGGTCAATGACACATTTATTGCCCTGCGAGAATTTTATTTTTGAGAGGAATATAAATTTCGAAATTAAAACGCATGAAAAGATTGAATATTTGGAATTGCTCATACACAGAAAATAAAAGGAAGTAATAGAGATATTACATGTAACTATAATCACATACAGAAGTCGTAACTTTTACATAGTTTCCTAGATAAATCAAAAAGTCAGCTCTGTCTTCCATTCACGTTAATTTCGGTTATTTTTCAGACGAGTCACGAACAAGAAACTTCCGTGTCGTGAGAGGTCTCAATCACGGTAACAGGGTGATCGTGTGCGGCGAAGTATCAAATCTCACATATTCCCAGTCACGTGCTTTATTTGCCGACGATGTTCCACGAATCCTGCGAGCCAGTGAGTCAGCGAGCCGAATCTTCCACGGTTACGCTTAGCAGATGCGAAAACGTCTGATTGCGCCCAGCTAAATTTGGTCGAGCTTCCTCCCAGGAACCGACGGAACGAGTGTCGCTTCCCAAAATTGAACGCTACGAGACTGCGACCTCGTTTCCACTTAACTATGATCTTGCATGATATTGCTACAACCGAGCGTGGAAAGACAAATAACGTCGGTGCGCTGCCAGAAACGTTATTTCGTGAAAGTCGCGAGGATCGCAGCAAGTTATTTCTTCAAACGACGCATATGAAACACGAAATGTTATTGACTAGGGCAAAAAAGACCTGAAAGGGGTGATTCGCGACCCGTAACATCATTCGCAAAGGGATGAAAATTTTATTATCGCGTCGAATCTTTTAGGACAATGGATAAAAACTGTCGAGAGAATCGCCGCGTGACTAAAAATTCTAAAAGTATAGAAAGCGTTTTCTAGTTAAAAAAAAATTCGCTCACGTTTTCGTTCGCACATTTTTGTTGTACAAATCTGTGCTCGTTCAACGTTTTTCCAACTGCATAATATTGAGCCGAAAGTTTTTACGTGGAAAAAGAATAAAAAGTATTTGAAACATTAAACTAAAAATTTTATATTTGATACAAGTGTGAAGGGATTTCGCGTCTGGCATCATGAAAAATGAAATAATTTATACAATGCACTCGTATATTTCTCGCGCATCAATTCTGAGGCAAGCGGCTAAAAATTTAAAAATGCTTTAAGCAATATCTCATTAATCATTTGCGGCCCGTTTATTTCAATGTACAATTATACGACGGTATTATAAAGAACGGATATGTAATCTATCTAACAATTCTAAAGATATAAATTGTCGAAGTTGTATACCTTAGTGGTGTACTATAAATGTAAATCCCTCCACTTAGGTCCTAGTAGAGAATAGTGGCTCTTAACTTTAAGCAGTAAGTCGGCGAGATCTTACATGAATTATACCAGCGCAGAAATGATTATAACTACGAAGTGTTCAAACCGCCATCTCGTCTTATCAAAAGTTCTCCCCGCATTTAAAGGCGAAATTCCAAAGGAACCCTTGCGACCTGCTGAAGTTCGCCCCGTATTTCGCGTAGGGTTGATCGGTGGATGGCGCGAGCATTAATTTAGATTAATCCAAGACGCGTAAAACTAGGGACGAAACTAGTTTAGCCTCAGGGCCCTCAAGAGAGCTTTGAAATCTAAGCACCACTTGCCTGTCGCTTATTATATGATACATGAGGCCAACGATGTCTTATACTGCGAATCATTTATTCGTGGTATGCAAGGTACCGCGGTGATCAGTGAATGTGAAATCACGACGTCGAGGTGGTCGTTTTGGGATCGCTGGCTTTATCCTTGCGGTTATGATTCAGATATATGTAGATGTCTCTACAGTATTCCCCCGATATAAGTTCAGTGCTTACTAAGAAACCTCTGTCAAAGGACGTTCCTAGCATCAGCTTGTGTCTATGGTAGACACGTCAGTCTTAGGCTGAGGATACAGTGGATGCATTTTCTGACGAACTGGTATTCTGATATTTCGACGAATATGTTCGAACTCTTCATCGTACGAACGAGACAAGCTGAAACATATTCTTCAAAACATCAGTTCCTCAGAAAACGCATGAACTGTAACCCCAGCATTGTCAAAGACACGAGTAAGAGTGCAGCCCAACAAAAGCTCACAATATACATAATTTCAGACTACAATAAATATAACAAGTTCATAACCAGAGAATACTGTATACGTAATATTCCACAGACAGCAGCTGAATTCTATCCAATACCACCCCACGAGAAGACACCGAGATTGGAACAGAACAATTTGGGTGCTCCCCTCGTTAGTGTGGTAGGTATGCAACATATTCCTCTTGACTCGACCCTCGTCGCGAAGCATCACGTACCAAGCACTACCGAGAATTCGACCGATTGTCCAGAGATACAAGATCCAATTAATTGTTCGGGGAGATGGAATTAGGTGCGTCGTAAGGGAAAGTCGAACAGCGGCATTCGATTAAGATTGTTAGGCAGTATTATCGTAGCAGCACGGCGGAGTGGCTGTTCGGTCCAGCATCCTCGGCTAATCTGTCCCGGATTAAGCAAATTAATCGGTGTCCACGGCCAGCGATTGGTTCAATATCGGACACGTGTAATCTGCTCGACGAGGCCCTCGATTCTAATTTTCCCCGAGCGCGCTGCGTAGATGGCGAGCCCTGGTAATTAGAGTCGAACCGCTTCCATCCGCAAACGCTTTGATCGAGAATCCATATTTGTGTCTGGCAAATAAATGTTACGTTATTCACAGTCGCGTCGCGGCTACCAATGCACCCTGGGCACGGACGTTTTGCTGGTCTGAATAATTATCGACAGCGTTCGGCCAGTCCAATTGGAACGTGACAAGAAACGATTTAACGCCCCAAGCTTCTTCCCGTCTCGTCGGTGGCCGGAGGTCGAGTTAATACCACGATTTGTACTGCCAATATTAAACCTTCCACCTGTTACGTTTGCAGCTCGCGCAGGCGAGCCAGGCGTCCAAGAAAATTCTAGGGACGAGACGCTTTAATCCCGATTACCGAAGTCCCTCGAGTTGAAAACTCCCGCGGCTCGAACGAATCCTTTTTCGTTTCGATTTCTTCCCGCGAGCGGAGGGTCGAGCACCGTGGCAAGGCATTGTCGCCTGGCACAATGGCCTTATCCCAGGCTTCCTGGTTCATTAGCACCCCGGCGAAAGGGCGCCGCGAGAGCCGAGCGAAAAAAGCTACTGGTTCATTAATATTCAATGTTATTAGCCCTCAGTTAAAAAGTTCTCAGCGTCCCCCTCGAGTTCTCTCTTAAATAAAAACAAACCCTTTAATGGCGTCCACGGCGGGGGTGGACGGGACAGGGACAGGGGAATATTCTGCGAGGAACAAAAGGTTGGCTCGCGATCGAACTAGGAGACTACGAGGGCCAGAGGATCCGTAGACGATGCCGCCCCAATGCTGGAAAATGTAATTACCGATTTAATTAATTGGACTTACTGGCGGCGCGAAATGGGTTCGCGTTTACCAGCTCGGAACCTGACACAGTCACGTTAACTTGTCTAACCCGGTGAACAATGTTTACCCGTGATAACAATGGGGCCGCAATTACGCAACGTCTTCGAGACAGTTCGCTTTGTCTGACCCGTGACGGGGCGAGACTACTATCTGCGATCTCGCGCGCGTGAGGAGGGTCCCGTTCGATTTCCAGCTTTGTCCACGTTTCGGTAGACGAACTATCGATTGCAGTATCGATAAACTGGTCGGGACGATGGATGCTGAACATCTAATGCGGCTAAACGCGCGACACGAGCTAATTCGTAGCGTGGAAAATATGTAAAGCAGATGGGATTAGAGCGGCTCGATGATAACGATTACACTGGATTCGCTGATTAATTATTCAACGTTAACGCGACGTGCACTGTTGTACATAAACTGTGGATATCGCGCAGGTGGCAGTCGTTTATGAATACCGTGTTTAGGTACAACTCCGAACCGTGGGGCTGCGATATTGTATCGGGAAAACGTTTCGCTCTGGCGTGCGGTAGGTTGCACCGTAGATCAAAGCATCGGAGTGCATTGTGCATCGTGCTAGCGGCACGCAAGTATCTGCGAATTTAGATTTAAAGGGTTCTTCCAGCGTCCAATTTTAAAAAGTCGATTTTTTCCTACTCTTCTGAATACAGATTTTTATTTCAGAAAAGTGGACTCAGAATCATTGACCTTTTTATCTTAAGTATTCTATTCAAGATGGAACACAGTCTCCCTTTGAATTATGTTTGTATTAAATAAAAAAGCTGTGCTATTGAATTATAGGTAAATATCCTAGTACTACTGTACCAACGCTAACAACTTAAAAATGTTAATATGTGCTAATTAAAATGCTGCAAGAAAAGGTGTAAAAGAAGACGTTCCACAGTAGACGAACCCCTCTAGTTCAATTTGCCAGAAAGGCCAATTCTAAAGAGCATGAAGATTCAGTGATGATGCGCGTGAATAATCAAACAAGTAATAAACTTATTTTTCAGTAAACACTTACCCCCTATTTAGACTCTCCTTGACCCGACACTACAGCCTCACGTCTCCACAGACTGGCTCCGACCATCGAAGAGTATTCTAAAAAGAAAGATGACATCGCCGAGTAAATAAGAGTCCGCTGCTATCGGTGTTTCGCGCGAAAACCACTGGCAGCCACTACCAGCACCAGCTTTCAACGTGATATTGACACAGGAGAGAAACGGCGAGAGGGGGTCAGCAAATACGTTTCGCGCGTTTATTTCACGCGGGTGTATTTACATCCAGCCTGGTCGCATCGCTTGCCTGTCAACGATATGAATTAATATTGATGCCAGCGCGGCGCGGGCTGAAAGAGTTGCGGTTCCCGCGAAAAATAATCCCGCGCGAGCGCGGACGAAAATTCGAGCCACGGCCTCGTTCCTCGGTTTTCCACCCTTCGAATGCAAAGCGCGCCCGAGGCCGAGCGATACATCAATCAGGGAATGTCGTCAGCGTCGATCAACGAAATCGTAAATACGGACCCCGCGAGACCGTTATCGGTGCGATATAATATTTATTCCCATCGCGCGATGGATTTTCCCTTCGCGAGCTTCTTTGCCGCGCTCGAATCGGCCAGGATAATTGTAGCGACGATGGCTTTCCACTTTGCTGGGATGTTTATGGTGTCGGCTAAACGAGCGTGGCTTTTGTTTGAGAGATTTAGTAGATCGGTGCTTTGTGTCTATGCCCCAAACAGTACAAATTAATACCCTTTGATGTACCGACATGCTCGGATCAACTCAGATGTACACGGGCAATTGCTTCTGGGGTTATCGGGGATACGAGAAAGATACTTGATTCGGAGCTACTGAGAACTCGGGCGTAGAAATATTGAAACTGAGTTCGTTTATCTAGCTCCATGCTTTATTGGAATATTCTATGCATCGATATTGCACTGAAGCATCGTGAAATCTGTCTGATATAGCGTTAAAATAATATATTGGTCGATAGACGTTAAATTCGATTGAAACATAATTAATGTCTCCCCGCTAGAAAAGAATTCTAACTATAGTGGTAGATATGTATATTAGCGAATTTATACCCAGAGAATATTACACCAGGTGATACATATTTCCAATTAGTAAGGGACAGAGGATTATTCGCTAATCAAATAAATCATTCGCAATAATCGGTTCGGACAGTATTAGTCCCACAGCAGCCGTGAGATCGACATCAATTTAATGGCTCCGAAAATGACAGCCATTATCTCGAGTCTATCGAGGTCAACGGCTCAGAGCGTCAGCCAAGGAAACCTTCGGCTTGGTGTGAGTGTGCCTGCCGACGAGACAATACGACGCAGCGTAGAAAGAAAGGCAATGGAGCAGCGAGGGTGGCGTAAAGCGCCAGAGCCTTTAGGAATTAGCCGAAAGGACCGAGAGGGTAAGGGTTATTTTTCTTCGCACCCCCGCGAGGAACGCATCCAAGACAGCCTCGCAGAGCAATATTGACACTGGCCGACGGCTCGACGGAAGAGTGGCGAGCATGTAATTCACGAGAAGGAGCTGGTGTTTACGGGCCGCCCTGGTCGTCGACGCTAACGACGTTCACACCAGCTTCAGCAAGCCGAGGAATAATTCAGTGCTTTAATTACGACGTGGACCCGGAGGCTAGCTCAATATTGCAGCCTGGCCGGTGTACCTGTCGGTAATGCTTCTTCGCTGTCGGTTAGACGCGCCCCTGTATTTGTTATGATCCTGTCAAGAAAATGGAGTGGAATTTCAGCGCTCGCGTCGTTCCAGTAACTCAGAAGAATGCACCGAGTTCTACGAGGGAGGTAGAACTTCCAGAGAGGGGAAAATTAATTGCGCTCCACTTTCGAAGAGCGGCGATTCTATCGAAAGAACTCGAATTATCGTGGGAAACTAGAATCCTTTCTGCGGTCCAGGGAACTTTTGCCCGCTGCTCGATGAGGAATGTGTTGCGAACTCGGTGATGGAAAAGGGCGCGAGAAAGGAGCGAAATTAAAAGGATCAGCTTTGAAGAAGGAGTCTAAGAACGCTGTAACGCCGTTGGCCTGAGAAACTTTCGAATCGTTAAAGAAGACAAACGACGAGCGCAGTGGTCGGAAACGAGGACGATAAATTAGGCTTTTGGTCGCGTGTGGCCCGAGAATGAATTTTAGAGTCACGGAAGATTGTGCTCCTTATTGCGACGTTTATAAACAGGGAGGATTCGCGGCAGTCGTCGTAACGTCCAGGACGCCATAATTCCACGGGCCGATAAAGCAAAATTTCCACGACACGTCGTAATTCTCCCGCCTCGACCGGAAACCCTTTCTGAATTCGGCGTTTCGCCGGCTCTGGCCGACCCGCCTCGACGTAGCTGTTATTTACAAACCGAGCCTTAATAAGCGCACCACGCTGCCAGCCGACGCAATCACAGTGCACCGTTACTCTAAGTCTCCACTACTTCCGGTACAAATGTAATATCGATCGAACAGGTCACGGAGCAATTTTTGCTATAAGTCAATACGAGAAATTTTCTGTTGAGCTGACGAGAAACTGCAGACCTAATAAGAGGGCTTCTCAAGTAAGGTTGTTAATATAATACCCAAGCCAATTACAGTCAAATTCCTTTCGAGGACACTTCTTTCTTCGTAATTGAAATATTTAAAAATTTGACAATTTAAAAATGGCAAAAATAATTCTACAGTAATTCCACATAGGAGACTTTCTCATAAGAAAAGTGTAAAATCTACTTATTATATCGACAGGAGTAATTAAGAGTAGGTTCAGTTTCCCGTGTGAAATATCAGTCGCGATACATATTCAACTCAAGAAGACACGAGACACTAGTGTCACTCAAGCAAGCCACTAATCCAGCACGAAAATTGGGAAATAGCTTATCTAACGTTTAAACCAGGGCAAGTGATATCCTTGAATCTCCAGTTACAAAGCAGCCACGCGACCGCCACCGTCCACATCGTCCTCTAACTGTCACGCTGGCCTTCATGGCTAATTAGTTTACCTAAAAAAATTGCGTTCCCAGTGCAAAGATACCGACGTCCCCCAGGTGGCCGATGCAAAAAGACTTTCGCAGTCCGATCCTCGATCAACGTTATGCGCCGGTCGAATAATATATAAGGAAACGACTACAAGGAAGTCCTGATTTGAATCTACACGGCCTGTAAAGTTCATTAGATTTAAATATTTATGAGATCGGGGTGGAGAGGAAGGTCCCAGGTCAATTTGAAGCCGGAGGAAAACGACTTTGGTTCTTTATTCCCGCGGGTACGGTGCAAGGGAGCGAGAGAGGAGACCAGGACTCCTAAGCATTTGGGTCGTAGTGGAAACACGCCTGGAAAAGTTTCCCGACCGCGAATCACCAAACAAGACGACTCTCGAAGACAAATGGTGGATTTAATTGGCTGGACTGCTCTTCGAATTGGAAGTCCCATTCGCGATCCGAGGACGAGACGTCGTCTTAGGAGGCCACGTGTTCTCTGATGCTTTGTAAATGGTTCAGCTTTTAACTGTCGCATTGCGCACTGCAGATCAACCTGCGAGACTGCAATGGTACCGAATTCTACGAGGAATCTCTGAGTAGCCTCAGCTCGAGCCAATTAAGGAAGAAAGAAAGTATACAAATGTATATAAATTATGTTCTTTTTGTATTATAATCATAGATACCCATTCTTAAACATTATTTTATATTGATATATTTTCCCGCCTTGAGGTATCGAATTTTTTCTACAACTATTCAATATGTAAATACTATACAATCTCCAGAGGTCTTGTCCCCCTGACGTCTGACCTACTTCTAAGCTGTTTGCGAGTCTATTTCATCTAATCTCTTTTTTCTCTTTCTAGTTTCTCGAATCATTCGAGTTGATGTGTCGGTCAAGAAAGGAAATTTCTTTAAAAGTAATCTGAGACCGAAGTTCTTGCCCAACGGCGTAGGCTATTTTCCAGCGGGTCACATGACGGAAGTTAGAATTTAGCCGAATAGCGACCAGTCTAATGATAAATGCGGCAGCACCCGAATCTACGAACGAATTTATGGCTGTCCCTTTGGTACCCAACCAGTAGAATAGTCCCGGACGTGGAGAATGGACATGATTTAGACACGATCCGATTTGGTTATCCACTATAGCCCCCCACTTCCAAAAGTATATCTGAATTGAGTCGTTCAACTTTACGTGTCGCACATCTTCCTAATTTTCAGAGAAAAATAAAAGCATAATAAATAATATACAGTAAACGCTATGAAATGGATTCATTTCATTTGAGAAGGCTTAAGACCATCTACGTTTACGAGCACAGTTTATGAGCAATTCGAAAATAAAGCAAGAATACACATCCATCTGACAAAATATCATCGTCGATCCATATTCTTGACCGAGTCCGAACATAAATTCGATGCTGAAGGATTAGGTCAGATTCGTATTCTTCGAAATCTGCAAAACCGAGACGAAACGGAAATCTTGGATACTCGACCATTTCCTTGAGAAGATTCAAGCGACCACTTTGATAGACGGACCGATAAAACTTTGGAGGTCATGTGAATCAACGTTTAACCAGAGAATTCAATCGTAAAGGTAACGATAGCTAATAGAGAAGGACCAGAGCTAAGACGATGCGATTTCAACTTCCTAGAAAGTTCTGCATCCATCTCTCTGCCTTCCTCTTGTAAATCACGCTCTGACGTTTCTAGGAAGCAGTCTAGAGATAACAACAGCGAACACAGTGTTAAGAAGGATTTAGCCTTTTCACTTTAGGTGATCACCGCAGATGGTTCTCCACAATGAAAACTGTAATAGCGAATTTAGACTTTTCACTTTGGATGAAATGCAGATGAAAACAGCCTTTTCACTGTGGATGAATCATCCACAATGATCACCCTAAGTAAAAAGTCTAAATTCACCTTTAGTTCCAATGTTGATGATTAATATTTCACGAGTAACAGATCTTCAAGTCCGACCAGCGATTTCAATTAACATTTTTCACCATTAGCTTTCCAGTTCTTAGCTTGTACTAATTACGCGGTGAGCTGGACCGAGTATTACAGAAACCTCTGCATTCCCAAAACGCCAGGTTTATGCCAAGGTAAACGCAATTACGGGGCTTGATTTTCAATTTAACCAAACGAACGTAATTACCTTAACGCAACGCGGCCTCCCGCCATAGGGCGAGCTTTCTATTTTTATTCGAGCACGGGAGCAGCCTTCGTCGGATCATTCTCGCGAGGACAAAGAGATCGTGAACGGAAGGCAAACGAACAAGCTGAAGGGAACAAAGAATGCACGGTTCGAGAAGGGCGCGTCTGCGGAATTACCAGTAATTTCCGGGAAGGTGCTCCCGCCGTTCCGATAGCGAGAACGAGGAACGGGAGTAGATCTCGAAAAGAGCAGAGGAGGATCAAGATAACGATCACGTGCCTCTGCGGACGTGTACCGACTGTCGCCCCTTGTCAATAAGCTTGCAAGGATTCGAGTCCTGAACTGGAATCCAGCATTCCGCTGGAAGACGCTCCCTGATCCTCGTCGCGTCTACCTCCGCCAAAGCTAGAGCTCCGATATGGGGGCGGTTTACCAGATGGGATGGAGATTCCTTTCTTTCCGAGTACTTAATGGTTTTAAGAGAAGCACGTTTCGCACAATGCCTCTAAACGCTGGTTACTGCTCTTCCTTTCTATCCCACAGTCGGCAGTTTTCTTTGCCCCTGCCAGCTTGAGGAATAATGACAGAGGGGTAAGGATTTTAAAGTAATCTTGCTGGGAGGAATATAGCGTACCGAGTTAAACACAATTCTGTGCAGTAGTAGAATTCGAGAATGTTCTGACTTCTGTTTAAGAGATAGGATATTTTATGGTTGATTCTTTCTTATTTTTGGTATATTTGAGATGACAGTAACAGTTCAAAAATTCGTGGAGTTTCGTTGAAGCGGTCTGGGAGCTCGACTGACCAACGCAACCTCGACAGCAAAATACTTGGCGAGTTTATAAGAACTCTGAGCTCGGCAAGTATCACAGAATTCGAAACATTGGAAATGTAGGGTCGCGGAGTAGTAGAGTCAAGGCATTCCCGAGGCTCGAGTAATTTCCGAAACTCTCAACAAATTTCCAGCCAGCTTCCGCTTTACATAACTGAGGCCACGACTCTCTGTTCGAGGCCCGAGCGAATCGCGATACCCGTCAAAGAGGAGCAATTGTTCGCGGTTTAACTGCGAGTCTTCCGCTTTGGAATGCAAATCCCTCGTGTCTCGAGATACCCGACCATCGGTTGTTTCTTAAGCGGCTACGTATGTCTGAATAACGAGAAAAGGGCTATGAAACTCGGAATAATTGATCTAATAAGCTATCCTTTTACTAATCCAACGTTATCTGTGTGAAAAAGAACACATCAAGATTCATTTTGAATGAGCATTAAGGTGAAGAGTGGATTAAATGAAATGCTTCTAAATTTAGTTTCCACTATTTCCTGAAAATTTATCGTAAAAATGTAATTTATTATTATAGAAATTTTAATTGAAATAATTTCTGCGACAGAAAATTCCGTCTCTTATTCCCCGACCACCCGATACGTATTCAGAGGACGAATTCTCTGGAGTATCGCGCGAGATAAAACCGTAATGTACGCGGCGCGTGCGAAATCACGCTGTATTTATCGTCGTAATCACCGAAAAGCTATTCCGTCCGTCTCCTTATCTCGGCGATGCCTCTAAGAATAAAGGAGCAGAGCCGAAAGGCAGCAGGAAAGCACCGGATATGTCTCAATATCTTGGCTTCGCGCTGGAAGAATCTCACACCGACAACGCTCGATAAATACCAAAGGCTCTTTACGATTAAGTACGTTTCACCCCTCATCGAGGGTGATACTAACACTGGAAAAAGTCTAAGGTCGGAAAAACGTCGCGCTGCTTTCGTGTAAGTTGTTTTACGAGGCTGTGTCTAAGAAACGCCTATCTATCGTGCTCTCTTATTGACTATACTTCATTAACCCCTGACTTTAAGTATAGTACTATTTCCCTTACAAATGAGAAAGAAATAATGATACGCATAGGACTGCTCAAGCACAGATATCTCAAGAACAGATTTATTATTTTTTTATAGCTTCTATATATCACTAGACTTACGTCCACATATTCTCGAACAGCTCGTACATTTGATTGTGTTATGCGTTTCATAAAGGAACTACTTTAAAGACTCCGTGACCCATAAAGAAGAACCTCCTACTCATATTTCAGCATGAGTAATTAGTATTTCCTCGTAGCGAGGGGGAATCAACCGCGAGGGGGAACATAAAAATCCACTAAACGCGGGACCGTCAACGTCCGCGTACGACCATAATTATCATCGCACCTGCAGCTGCATTTATCACGGCCCGGCTGACTAATGAGCCCTTTTTTCCCCCCGCGGCGCGATCGTCGAAGGAACTCCATCTAACTCCGTTCAGATGAATCGCTGGCGAAAGGGATGACGAATTATCGAGAATTAATTCTCCGGGGCCAGTGATGCGTCACTGGGCGCAAGGGTAGCTCGGCCACCGAGGGGTTGGGGGACATCGGGGCAGGAAAAATATGGCAAAAGCTCGTTTAATGGCCCGCGTACCGACGGCACGATCCAGATAACCCATGTATACATAAGCGGTCGCAATGGAAAAAATGGTAATTTGCAGCCACGGGGTGGAATTTTTTACGAAGCGCAAGATAACGACACATCGACTCCCTTTGACATTACTCAACGAAAAAAGAGTCAGGGAATAGGGCCATCAATTTTGTCGAATTTTATATTCGCAGGTATATAGACTCATTTCTTCGCGTAATATCTTCCCTGAATCGAACCTTACCCGCAGGATTCATAAGCAAGGGATCGGTATAAAAGACAGTAATTTCAGGGAAATTAGAAGCGAATTAGTGGGCCGAATCTCGAGCCCCGGAGATCGCTACCTCTAATTACTAATTTTAATTACCTGGTGCTCCAAGACGAACGCAAATTACGGTCCTCCGCGAGGAACGATTCCCCTGGGGAATTAATTCGACTGCAATACACTTGTGGTTTAAATTCTCTTAGAGGAAGTTTGCGTTGAGCAACGTCACGCGATATCTAATGTGGTTTGGCGGCTCGTTCGACTGGGCGTCGATCGATGAAAGGTTTCTTATGGATCGCGCGGAGTTACGCCAAGAAAATCGCGCAGAAATAATTACTCGGCCGCCGTGAACGCGTGGCTTTAAAACCGAGGAGAGCACTCGGCGCACTTGTCCTCCTCTTTCTGGGAACCGTGTTGCCTTCCTCTCATCCTCCGCGTCGAAGTCGCTATCTGGCTGCGCATTAAACAAATATCACGACCACTAATCGTGGGTTTGCTGCCAGAAACACCCCTAAGTTTCTCGCAAATTACCGCGTGATATATGAACGACGAGCACAGCGATTCAACGTTTTAGAATGCAGTCAAGAGATCTTTACTGTAATCGAGGTCTATCTCTTCTCGTAGGAGGAGAATTTCCTGAAGACGCGGATGGACAGATGGAAGTCGATGAATTTCAACATCCGACAGATGTATGTTGCAACAAGTAATAATAAAACAGAGGGTGTACTCAATGGTCGACGGCCGACAACTGAAATTTTATCGTCTCCACGTGTACGTACGCAATACGATTATTCTGTCATTTCATTGAACGTGCTTTATCAGTCCCGACGTAGAGATGGAAAGGCTATTTCATCCTCGGTTGACGATTTCATAAATCACCGTTCATTCCCCACACTAACGCCGCTTGCAGTTTCATTGGCGAACGTCACCGACATCACCGGTGAATTATTTTTCAATTTCTCAGGGAGATATCGCCGTGAGTGACCGCTTTAAATGTTTATGCGAAAATATGCATGGTTTTGAAATTGTTGGTATGGGCGTAGATAAGATGCTATATCCGGGGTTAATGGCGAATCGTAGCTTTATGGTTCGTTTGAGGTGAATGAATATGTGCGAGAAAAGTATAAAAATACCGAATAAAAGTGAACTGGAATGTTATTCAATGGACTGTATTCATTTATTATTTCACGTACGCTATTGGCCATAAGTTTAACATCGCTTGTAAATGTTCATGTGTAGACTGCGTATGTTTGCGCAAATTCATACTTCTATAAACAGACCTGAAGAGACAGAACGAAAATAGAAATTTATTTCACCATCTAAATATAATAACGCATATTTCATTTTGGATATTCCATACACTCTCTATCGTTTCGTAAATTTAAATTTCCAATAATTGTATAAACATCCGCAGTCTCCTCATTAAAATAATACTATATGGCAGGATACTTTGAACTGAAAATTAATACCGCTCTTCCAACAATAAATATAACGTTCATTCCAATATAAGGCAGATTACCCAAATTAATTAACCTGGAATTCTCTCAACTCAGAAAACAATCTCAAATTTCTGGTCAGTAGTGTACACCTGTCACCAGCTCTCGCTTCTCCCACAGAAATTTACGATGCCTTGCAACATCTACGCTACAAACCTCCATCGCAAATCTTCCTTTTTCTCATCCACTCATAAACTAACTCAGGCCACTCAGGAACCAGGATCGCGCAAAGTACGTTCGAAAGTACGTATTAAAGAGGCACGATACGTGATAGGGGAAATATCTCAAGGAACCTCGAAAGCCCGCGATAAAAGACTGCATAGCCGAACGAGGGGCGGTATCCTTTTAATCATAACGGGGCGCGAGAACGTTCGACGCGTCGAGAAGAGAAACGAGGTCGACCCTATTTCCTCTATCCGCTGGTCGTCGGTGAAATGAAAAAGTTCCGTTCCAATAAAGTCGCTTTCCGAAGGCGTTCGAGACTTTCGCTTTACATTCGGTACGTTAGTCCCTTTGCGCGGCCGAGACCTTTTATGAAATTGAATTACCCCGGAAGGAAAGATTTTCCTTCGCTGAATATCGACAAGCTTACACTTCGAACACCTTTCCCAGCGACCCGAGCATTGACAACTTCTCGATTATCTCTGCGACGCGCGACGAGTTTCGCTCTTTCAGCAGCGAGACGCCGATCCCTCTGATGCTCGTCGATATCGCGGCTGCACCGAGAGCAGCGGGTAGGCAGCGATTCTGAGCGCGCAGCGTCGAATGGAGAAATTCATGGCGGAAGATCGGCTGAAAGAAGCACGCAGATCGGGGATAATGGTTGCTGGAAAACCTGATCCCGAGGGACGTCGGGGGATAGGAAACTATGAATAAGTAAGGCGACATCGGCGCACAGGTCGGATAAGTATTTTATGATCAAGCGCGTATAGTATCACGATGAACCGACCGAGCCACTGATATCATCGCCACAGGGGAAAATGGCTTTGTCTTTCGTAAACTATACAAAGGCTGACTCGTCGATATTCCACAGGGTCGACAATTAATTCCCGCGACCGTGTCCATCACGTTCCACCCGCTCCTGTTAAAATATTAAATCAACATCGCTAAATTTTCGACTGTCAGAATACGCATCACTCGTAGATACGCAAATACGAGATCGCGTAATTAATCGTGTAATTTCACCGATGCCGCTGCAAAACAAAGCAGCTCGTAAATATTCGCGCGCGTCCGACCGACGAAGGAAGATGAGAGTCCCCCTCCATTCATCCTATTAAATAATAAGCTATAAATTAAACGGTACACGTGCATTGCTTGTTCCGCGTCCGGCCGAACGACCAGAGCGTGGCGCGATCGCGCGAAAGCGAAAACTCGAGCGGGACCCAGGCTGGATCTGTCGAGGAAAACGATGGCCGAGCGCATCCTTTTTACTTTTTTTCCCTCCCCCCTCTCGGCGATTTTTATGCATTCCGATGTAATCGTGTCAGCCGCTAACAAGGAAAAAAGTAAACCGTGGCATGGTTCCGACTCGATTATACGGGCGCCAATAAATCCGGATTTAAGGCAGGAAATCACGGGCACGGTTATCAGGTTCTCCGCGCAATTTCGACTGCCCGTAAAATCGGCCAGAGAATTATATAGTCGGTTATCGATCGACCGTTTCCATCCATCAATTTCGGTTCGTCTGACCGAGTCGCTTCCTTGATTTTTACTGCGCCGGAAACGACGCGTACACGGAACATCGGCGCGATTATGAATGAACGTCGGTGGTTGCAGCAGTGATCGACTGTGATCGGGCTCGGTCGCGGTTCACCGCCTATTATGGCGACGATTAAAACATTAGGCCCTGTCGTAAACGACGCTGGTGCTTAGCACCGAAGAAAGTAACGATCGCAAATTCGTCAATATAAAAGTACCTTGTCGCTGAACCACGGTATCCAGTTGTTCTCGGGCCACAACCCGAAATAACGGCGACATGGCGACGATGGTAAGTTGTTATCTGTGTATTTCACTTGGGTTCGTTTGAGGATGCTGCGATACACCACGGTTGGCGCTGCTTCTAAAGAGAAGTTGTAAACTTTCGCATAAATCGAGTTTTCGTTGCTTAAGCTTCGGGCTAATAAGGACAAAGGTATTTGCATTTTGGGAAGAATGCACTTGGGTATGTTGCACTCGCAGAGGGAGATTAACTGAGGAGGAGCGGTGATAGAGACGCGTTGCCTAGACTTCTAAGTGAAATTTATCCTTCAACTGACGAAGTTCGGATCAAGATTATACGAGCTAATTGGCTTCAAAAGTCGGAGATGGAGCTTGCTAGTTAGTAGAACGCTATTGAGGTATTCTGGGTTTAGGGCCAATCTCTTATCAAAGATGAAGGAACAGAGTTATCTGAGAACAGTGCTGAGACACCTCGCTGAAGCAACTGGAAGAAAAGTAAGAATTCATGTACCTAATTCAGGCAAGTCTGCTTTAAAATATTGACCTTACTATTTCACTTGAGAGTGTCTCGATCCAATTATAATTCTTCTTCCTTTAACTCCTATCATACTCTTCTTTCATTTAAATCCACTCCATCTCAAAAATTCCAGAAGAATCCTAAAGCCCGAAGTAAAAATCCGACTCCACCATCAATCAAAATTCAAAACACGTCCAAAGTCGGCCAAATCTTGGCACAAACGCCTGGCAGGTCGAGTCATTCCCAGGCGGAAATAAAATTTCTGATTACATTTCGCGACAGACGAAACCCATTTTCGTTGCGTCAGCCGTGCACGCACCGCGAGACAAAGCCACGTCCTAAAATGGAATGCTAATTCGGAGTTCCTCGTCGTCGCATGACAGCTGGCTCCAATTTTTGCCGCGTCGGATGTGGCCGCGCACGCCTTGTATAAATCATCTTCGTGGCTTCATTCGTTTCGCGCTAAAAACGCGTCGGTTCCTGATCGTCTGGGACAACTGCCCTCGCTGATTTCGCCGTAAAGTAGAGATTCGATTTCGATTACTCCCTTAGTCCGCCTCCGCGGTTTCGTCTTACTATTTCCTAGCCTGGCCTGCCGCGAGTTCGCTGCGGAAAACGGTGAAACGCGATAAAATGAAATGGCGACGATTTACTGGATATTATCTCCGGTTCTTCCGCTTGAACGTGCTCGTTTCGCGCGCTCGCGAGCTGCTAAACGCACGAGAACTACGCCACCTAAACGACACTCGACGTTGTTTTATTGTTTCGGTTAGCCGAGCTAATGTCCGCCATGCGACTGGCGTATTACAATGAATTCGCTTGTGGCTAAGCGATTTTCGAAAATTAGTGCTGCCATCATGGGGCTGCTTTCGGGCTTGTAGCTGTATGGGGGTGGATCGAGTGAGGGGGACACTTTAGGCGAAAATATTTTTAGGGAATCGAATAGGTACATTTTATGGCGTTCGGATTCTGGTTTAGGGAAGTCTAAGCTTGATAAGTGAGGAAATATATTATGATAGTTTAAAGGTATCCTTGGAAGATGAGAGAACCTTCAAAATTCGCAGAAAATTAAGACGATGTCCATAGATGAAGGGTTAAATTACGAAGCAGTGTATTTTGAACTCATTGCGTTGAGTTCATAGCGAAACGAGTTTGTACTTAAATGGTACCCTATTTGTCTTGTATTATTAGCTTACACCTAAAGGCATTCTCAACTTAATTACATTTCTATAATGTTTTCAGACTTTTGCTCATCCTCTCAAACACAGTACACTAACGAAAGTAACATAGAGTAGTTTGAGATTCAATTTAGTTTTTCGATAACCACAACTCAAATGGCTCCTCTTCTCTTTCTTTCGTCCTAGGCGTGGCTTCTGGCCTTCGCTCTGCTGCTGACAGCGGTGGCTGGCCAAGATTTGAGACCATCGGAAGAGAATCGACCGCGGCTACCACTGGACGGCCCAGAATTGGCCGATTCCATCAGGGTTCCGTGGCAATTGCAACCACTTCGCCTGTTACCAGCTCGCAAGGTTCCAGAAACGATCTCAAATACCGAAAGACATCTTCGAAAACGACGATTAGTCCAGCTTCCTACGAATTTCCAACCACTAACGCTCCCTCTAAGTGTCCAAACACCCACGACACTACATCGAACAGCTCTCGACTCGAGCATGAAGAGTAGTATCACCACTCGTATTGGAGAACCGATTAAACAGGGCATTGAGCCGAAAATCGCCTCTGTGTCTCCTCTTGTGACCTTTATAACCCCTCAGACGATCCCAGCTGAACGGAGGATTCATGGGTACAGTCATAACTCGCCCTCCTTTTATCATAACCACGGACATCACCATGGACATCACCATGCTCATCATCATGCACACCAAGCCCATCATGAACATCATGCAAAACATAAACACGATCATAGTCATAAGCAACACCATGAGCACGAGCATAAACATGGACATGAGCATCACGCCGATCATAAGCATCACGAAGAACACAAGCAACATCACGATCATCAGCATCACCATGGACACGATCACCATCACGGTCACAACCATCATAACGACCATAAACATCATCATGGTCATGAACACA
Source organism: Calliopsis andreniformis (assembly GCF_051401765.1). Taxonomy (NCBI): domain Eukaryota; kingdom Metazoa; phylum Arthropoda; class Insecta; order Hymenoptera; family Andrenidae; genus Calliopsis; species Calliopsis andreniformis. Next base: position 17,722,232 of record NC_135067.1, on the reverse strand, counting down.
AGCACGAGCATGATCATAAACACGACCACAAGCATGGACATGATCACAAGCATCACGGGGAACATCATCATCATCACGGACATCAACATCACTCGCAACACGAGCATCACGAGGAACACAAGCATCACGCGGAACATCACCACCATCACAAGCACCATCACCATAACGAGCATCACCACCACCACGAACATCATCATGTTAACGAACATCATCACCATCATACACACAAGGAGACTGAGAATCACCATCATCACCATGGTCACGAGCACAAGGAAGATCATAAACACGCTCATAAACAAGAGCACAAACATCATCATGGGCACGAACATAAACATGGACATCACGAGGAGCACCATCATGGTCATCATGAGGATCATCATCATAAACATGGACATGAACACAAGCACGGACATCAGGAAGAACATCATCATGGACATCACGAGGACCATAAACACGATCATCATGAAGATCATCACCACAAGCATGGTCACGAGCACAAACACGGTCACAAAGAGGAACATCACCATGGACACCACGAGGATCATCACCACTCTCATCATCAAGACCACAAACATCATCACCACGAGCAACACAAGCATGGTCACGAGCACAAAGAGGAACACAAACACGGCCATGATCACAAGCACCATCATGATCATCACGAGGACCATCATCATCACGAGCAGCACAAGCACCTTGAATCCCATGAACATAAACATGGACATACACATAACGAAGGACACAAGCATTTCAATGATCATCACCACAAGCATCATCACGACAGTCATCATAAACACCACGAAAACCATCACCACTCTGCCTACGAGCATCATGGACATTACAAAGGATTGGGTCACTATTTTGAGGCGTCTCAGAATCACGAAGAATACGTGTTCCCTGAGGAAACTGAGGCGGTCGCGGTAACACCAGGGGTAGAAGATATTCTTAAGGATAAGAACCAACCGAAAATTAGAGAGACCACTAGTGAGGCATCCTCGGGACAAACCTAACGAAATTATAGTGTCCTATGCTTTGAATACGTTGCATGATCGATACATAATAGCTGGAAAATTTCTATTCCGTAAAAATACTTCGTAGACTATCTTTTCTTCTCGTTTCACTAGGTTAATCGGAAATTTTCGTTCTATATCATTGTCAAGAATTATCAACTATTTTATATTATTTAAATAGAAGAAGAATAAGATACTTGGCGAAAGAAAATCCAGACTTCAATAATAAGAAACCAGACTTGTTCTGAAAGGGATTAAAATTTTCCGATTAATCTATATCTGCTGCTTAAGAAACACGAACGAGCTTAGTGGAAATTGTTTCTTGTTAGCCCTCAGTTGTATCTTTGTTGACACCTTTGAAATATAAAGTTTTCACAAGTTTACGATCCGTCTATTAAGACCCCCTACCAGCGAGTAGAAGTTCGATAGGAGCAACGGTTGTCCGCTTCTCGTTTCGAATTGCGGCAGCGTTTAAACTTTGGTCTCAAGATGTTCAAATCTCAGCACAAAGCGGATATCTTTCGTCAGTGGAGAAGTCGCGGGGGAAATAAACCGGAAAATCGACATGGCAAATGCGAAAGCCCCTTTTAATGAAAGCTAACATTTAGCCGAGGCAATTTGTCGGCGACGCAGTCGAACAGCTTGCGAGAAAGGGAAGAACTCCGTTGGGAAGTTGGTAACAAGCGGTGTTAAGTACGCTCGGAGAAACTTAAAATAAACACGTCCTGTCCACATAATCCCATAATACGGTGAAACACTTCCTGTTTTCTTCAATAATTCGCCGATTCGAAGAACTTAACAGAGCGAGAGCTGTAATCCCTGATCCCCAGCCCGCGATATCGATTTAAACTCTTACTCTCGAGCGGCAGACGAACACTGTCAAGAATAAAATGGGATTAACGACAGCTTTAGAGACAGATCGCTACAGGAAGGATGAAAAATAGGTCGAAGATCGGGCACGGCTTTCAGCAGATTATTTTTCACCAGCTAACTTCTTCCCAACGTTTCTGTGGCACTTTTCCCCTGGTTAACCGGGTTATTTCTTGACCAGAAATGCATTCACTGTGCTTGTAATTGTGCATGCAGAAGTGACTGAATGTAAAGTGATGCATTCTAGTGGGGAGATATATTGCATCAGACTTGAGGCTACAGGTGTACTAAAATCGCTATATTTCATATGCTCGACTTACTTTTCCATGTGGAATCACGACCCTGCCTGTACTTGAATATAATCCGATAATATCCCTCGATTGAGCGCGCATTGTCTACGAAATTGTCCAGAAACCTCGCGAACAATGTCACCATTTTAAATAAACGGTTAATGGAGGTGAAGAGCAAGATGAATGTAGAGCGGGGACTGGAACACGAGGGAAACGGCAGAAAAGTTTAGCGGAACGAGTCGCCTATCGGGAACACGGGCCATACAAAACGTTAATATTTCCATGGAGTTTGATCTTGTTCCGCTGCCTCGCGAGGAACAAAGGAAACTTTCGAAATGGAATCGAAAAGCACGGCTAGAACTAATTTCGGGGCGCAGATTATTTTCCCGCGATATCCGTCCTCGGTTGGACGGCGTCCCGATGCCGCCTTATTGCGTCGCCTCCTAAGTTTCCCGACCAAATCCCGATATTCTTCCCAGAACGAGTTCTCGAGCGACCCCATCCCACGGAAACGGACTTTCCAGCATGGTTGAAGAATTTCTGCGCAACTTGCTGGGAAATTGTTTGCGGTCGTCCATTCGACAATCCGTCGCGCGTTTCGCCCCGTCATTGGCTAGTCGCGAGTGCATCCTATTGGAAATAACAGCGTCGAATTTAATTATCACCATCTGATCAGAAACTCCGATAACCCATCGCGAAGCGTCCTGATCCACGAAGGTGGCAGCGAAACGACAGCATCCGATCGCATCGCAGACTCGATTAGAGATCCAAATATTTGCTTCGCCAGGATGGTCGATCTCCCGCGAGCTCCCGCGAGTAAGAAGCTTATTCCTGCCAGTTCGTCGAGGAAATTATAAGAGTATCGACGCGTCAGGAGCTCCTCTGGCCGAGAGGAGAACGAGGAAGCTGGCGAATCGATTTCCCAGCGAAATTCGCAAAACTAGAGATGTCTGTCGGGTGAATGGGTTAATAAATCGTTCGACGCAATAGATCCCGGGGAAACGAAGCGGAGAAGAAGGAAGGTGGTTCGAGAGTGGGAAGAAGGAAAGAAGGATGGTGGCCGCAGACGCCATCTTGGGATTTAAATTGGTCCGGCAGGTTTATCAGCATGCATTGGCCGGTGCTTGGGAAGCACTCTAGCAGCAATGCTCCTTTTCCAGTCTCAGCTTCGCCGCCGCTTAGAGACGCGCAAGATAAGCCGGAACGGGAGAAAACCGAGCGATAGGAGCGGCAGCTCCGTGGCGCAGAGTCGAGTAAATCGTGGGCTGAATGAAAAGCCGAGAATCGTTCAGGCGTCGCGTTACGTTCGACCAATTTACCGCGGCGGAGTCTTTCTGCATCCCTTCTCGACGCCACCTTCTTCCTTTGCACCCAAACGCGAGAACGCTACACGCTACACGCGATGGCTTAATCATCTCTGGCCAACGAGCAACGCTGGCGAGCTAGCTCGCGTCAAGATATCGACGTCCACGAACCGCACGTGGACCGCTGTTAATCAGTGTTGCAATTTCTGCAGCCGCAGAGTGCATCGTTAAAACTGATTGGCGATATGCGCGCAATACTATCTACGATATGGCTTTCTGCGACCTCTATCCACATAAATCATAAAAATATCACCGGTTCGTATGGAGCACAATTTTTCTTTATGAAGCATCTATTACGAAACAGGTTCAGAAGGACAGGAGATTCTTTCCGTATCATTCAATTTGCTTCTGATTTTTAATCCTTTCAATTATCTTCAATTCTCAACAGCTTCCATTTTCAAGAGCAACAAGCATATTTTAATAATCCCTTTCTTCTGATCGTTATTGAAACTAGAAGAACGATGGTACGCAGAAGGAAGTATAGCAAGAGTTGTGTGAAGTCATGTATGACTGAAACTCAGCCATAATTGGACGCACAATAGGTGAGCGTCGCATGAATCTGCTTCGAAAGTTACCGGAATACCGAGGCGGATTAATGCAAATCTCGGATATAGAGCGCTCTCCCGTCCAACTGTTCGTTAACGAAAAAGCATTGCATCCATAATTCAACTGGCTGCTGGCAGTCGAAGGAGAGGACTTTTTCCATAGAGGCCGCGTCCTGAGACGGTTAACGAGAGACAAGACGGGGTTGCGTTCGGGACGAAGAAAACAGGAAATAGGATGTCGACGGGCGAAGAGGAATGGAATCGCGAGGCGAGCAGAACGAAAGGAGCGCCATTCGTTGCATGCAAATGTTCGACGGGATCGTTAATCGCGGCGAGTCCGCTTAATCGTTCTGAAATACGCCGCGCCTGCTCACTCGCGAAACATCGTCCTCTCCGACACGCCTCGGGATCCCCCTGGGGTCCACTCGAGGCGCTGGAACAAAAACCATCGCGAAGCCTAGCTGCGATCCTCTCGTTCCGGATGTAATTACCGCTTCTTACGGCGGGCCAGCGATAAAAAGCAGAATTACACTTCCGGCCGCTGCTGGATCGCGCGATCTCGATATTCGTCGCGAGGGACGCCGAGCAACCGCGGGGGAAGTTTCGAAGGAAAAATGCGGAGATAGAAGCGGGCTGGCGGAATTGGGAAAACAGAAAAAGATGGGAAGAGAAACAGACGCGAAGATGACTGCTGATACCGTCCAATCTAATTCCAAGGGGTTACCTTCGACGCGGCGGCGCTCGTCGCCGCAGAATTTTTGTCAACGAAGGAAAAAGGCGAACTTGCAGGACGGGGGAAGTGTGCAGTCGGGAAATCGGATCTGTGCTACGGGAAGGAATTTGCCGGAAGTTCAGCTGCTTCTGCTCTTTTCTTTTAAAATGTAATAGCGTCTGTAAACACGTGGTATCCTACTTGGAGAAGTCTGTCATGTGGGGACTTTAGCTCGAGGATAAGAGAAGTGGGTTAATTGGAGGATTAACTCTATTAAAAGATAGTAAGATTTGAAGAAGTTAGAAAAAATCTATTGTAATTCACGACATTCTTCTGAAGTATAAACGAATTTAAAAACTATTACATTTAATAAAATCGTGATATCCCTTTCATATAACGAATAAATTGGCTCACCTCGCTTGAGGAATTAATATTACACGACTAAACAAATTTTCCTCCTAATATAGCATATCGTCTTTGCTTCAATTGACTTATACTACTGAATTCCAGTACTAATTATTTCTAATCGTTCAGTAACAACCTGGAGCGACAAATTGCTAATGAATCGTGTCGTGAAAACATGTGACGTCTCCAGCTCACGTTCCGCTCGCTAATTCGGATTCACAGCCAATCCCCCTCCAACTTGAGAGAATTTTTGGCAAAGGAACCGACGATGTAAGCTCGGCATTCGACGTTGGTCGACGGCACGCGATCGAGCCGAGAGAGAGCAACCGAGACAGAAGTTAGAATTGCAAAATTAATTTGAAGCAAAGTTTGCTAGAAAGCGAAGGAAAGCCCCTGGAAAGTTGAAGCGCGGGGGGTGGGAAGGAAGGGGCAGTTCCGATAGTTACGCGCGGAGAGCGGAAACCAACAACGATGGTTAAGTTTCGAGCACTCCGTTCCCCTTTTTTCTTGGAGTTCATAAGTAATTCAGCCGGCAAATACTTTAATTGCGCTAAGCGTGCTGGAACGACGCCACGAGATAATGCTGAACCACGCGACTGGCTCGTCAGCCTCCTGCAGCTGCACCGACTCGCATACATTTGCAATTTTCACCCACGAATCCGCTTTCCACTCTGTATCCTCCTCGCTTCCTCTTAGCGTTCTCCTCGAACGACTATCAGCCAGTTCTGAAGTATAAATCGGTGCGAGACGTGGTTTCAGGGTAAAAAGAAAAGAAACAATTATGCACCTTCAAACTTGCAGGCTCTTGAAAGAACCATAAGATTGTAAAGTTGCGTGCTATCTAAGCGTCTAACGGTTTTAGTTGAAAACGAGATTATTAGAGACCCTTAACCCCATGTGACATTTCTGCCAGTCAGTTCCTTCGGTAACAGTGTTCTCGATACGTCACGGCGCCCGATAAATCACTCGAATCTCCATGCATTTGCAAATATCGTCCTCGAGCCACTTTTTCTTATCGCCAGCGTTATTGGACTAACGACCGACACGGCCATTAGAGAGAGGAAAGCCACGAAGACACCATTCGAGGTTCTCGTTGACCCACCGCCCGGTCCACTTATAATAATGAAGCCCATAAAAAGTCACAGAATTACAGGCTTCTAGTGCTTTTAATAGCGTCGAGATTTAATGTATTCCGTGTATCTCAAATTCCCCTGTTTAAAAACTTCGAGTCGCCACGGAAAAAGCGGCGGTAGGAGTTGAAGGAAATTCCCCGCAGCGAGTGTAACAAGAACTGAATGGAAGATAATATTTAACAATTAAGGGTCCCCTTATTGCGACCACGAGTCTCTCGGTACAACCTTTACGGCTCGCCAAACAGTGGATAGAGAAGAAGGAAAGACATTAGCAGAAAGGCACGAGGCATCGCAGCCAGTGGAAGAGAAAAGTTCGAGAGAGGAAGAAGGGGTAGATCGGTGAAGAGAAAGGTCGACCTCCCCCGAACGAGCGTTTGATGAACACGCTTTTGTGCACGAAGGAAATCGTTATCCACGACGAAGGAGATTTTTTCTCAGTCGCAGCCATCGCGAGAGACCGAATTGCCCCCTCGGTGCAATTGTAAACAAATTATCCTCACTATCTCCGGAGGTGGCGTGCTATCAAGGAGCACAAATAAAACTTAATGGTGGCCACGGAGTCCTCCCCAATCCTCGCGAGGCTGCAGCTCGCGCTATAATATAAATCACACGAAGCTCGTTTCCTTTTTAGCGTTGTTAATCCTTCGCGGAGAAATTCGGTCAGTGCACGACGAGCCCTGAGGAGGACGCCTGTAACAATTGGACCATCAGGAGCAATCCAGCAGGTATTTATCGATAATCGATCGCTCCCGAGACCAGGACGATTCCATTCTCCCTCAGTGTCTCCCTTTCTGCTACCTTTCGCTTTCTCTTTCCCTCTGTTAATACCCCGAAGCTGCACGCGTGACTCGCCCCGAGCTTGTGCAGCTCGACCATCCAGTCCCTTTTAAAGAGCAGAGGTCCGTTCCTAGGCACAATGAAGCGTTTCAAGGGGGAATTCCAAAGATCTCGTTTCAAGGTTTGCATAGCTTTCGACGAGGGGACTCTGGCGTTCCCCTTGTCGTACACGAGGTTACGTGACGCGAGCTTAGACAGCTACTCGAGGAACGGGCTGCGTGCCTTGGGGTAATTTCTCACAGGTGCGCCGCGTCTACCCTGCCGCAGACGCAATCTGGCACCTGCAACCACGAGCCACGCGTGCATGCACGTGCACGTTTGTACGTGCAGCCACGCCTCCTGTCTTCTCGTTTCACGATACATCCCCCGGATAAATGGCCCTATCGCAACATGCGTCCCGCTGTTCCAATCTCGACATCCCACTTGGAGGTCTTTGCCCATGACCTCGACAACAATTTCTGGACTCAGGATTTCATTCGACCGAGATGATCATTAGGGAGGTCATGGTGAAGATTGTCTCGATTTTTCATTTATGTAATTCTTAACTGATACGGTGTCAGTATTATGATATAGTAGTATCACTGCAATTTTAGTAGAAATAAAAGTTACTAATATTTTATAAGGAATTCTCAAGCTTTCTATTTATTAATTTCTACAATTTATCTGTGTAGACTTGTCAGGCCGAAATATTAAAAGCTGAGTTCAAATGCAGTGACTTCCACTGCAGGGCGCAACCAATTCAGAGTTAGATATTAAAAAGGAGCTGTAGCAATGAAGTAAAGTAACTGACAACCTTATTCACGGCTGGTACTTAATTATTCTGAATAAAGTGCTGGTATATCGTCAACTTTGATCTTACGTTTGAAAAAGAGTTACAGGAAAGTGTGTTGGTGTATACGTGCAGCCGGTTACCGCAGTGGAAGAAGTATTAAAACAGGGTAGCAGTAGCCAGAGGCAACGAATAATTTATAAGAAGCAAAGTAGACCACAGAAAGTTTGAAAAATTGTCGAAGCAAAGAATTTTCAATTATAGTCGATAGATAGTGGGTACACTGCCCGAAGGGAATTCACCAAATATTCTCAGTCAGCCAGGATAGGTCAATAAAATCGATATTCGACCAGCCAGGCTAATGGCAGGTATCGCGTAATGCGCTTGATGTCGTTATTACGCTGAGATCGCCACTTTGGACGTGGACGTGGTTTAAACGGACTACTAGCCGATCTCCCTTTAAAATCGCATCTTCATGGATCCACGCAACAATTTTCCGTGCGTACTTTCACGCTCGTGGACTCTATTTCGAACTGGACTAAAACCGCAGACAGATCGGTTAAAAAACATGTTTGAAAGACATGGGGAAAATAGGAAAGAGGAAGGGAAACCGCTGGTGCTGGGGACCCGAGGGAAATAATTTTCAATTTATCCGCGGGAGATTAGGGAGCACTGTCACGCGAACCGACGTTTCCTCAAAACTGTAAACCACCGTCTACCTAGTAATTTCCTCCGGAGAAATTGCACGCCTAAAGCGAGCAATCCGTGGACGGCCAAGTTTTTTATCGCGTTAGCGCGAATGATGTTGCCGTTATTACGTCAGCCTCGCCACTTCCCACCGCGGACGCAATTTGAACGAAAAGAAGAGAGTTACGCGTCCACCCTTACGAAGACGTCTAAATCTGTCCGTGACTGCACGAGCCGCACAGACCGAAGGGCGTGCCAGTCACGCGAGTGATCATCGACGGGACAGACAAATTGCGTTAACGTCTAGCCTGTAATTCAGTCATGAAACCCTATACTACCGTCGCTTATGACTCTCTATTTTTTTAATGAGACACTGTCATCCCTCCTTTACGAGCTCGAACACGCTAGGATAGATAGATCGTTTCAAAGGAACCGGGGGTGTGGGCACTGGTCCGAAATCGAAAGAAGTATTTTTACGTTATTAATTTAACCTGAGAGGAGACGGTGAAATGATAATTAATTTTGATAATTAAACTATTCTCTACTTGCACCGTGTTATGACAGTCCACTATCCATTTTTCAAATATTCAAATATTCAAATATTCAAATATTCAAATATTCAAATATTCAAATATTCAAATATTCAAATATTCAAATATTCAAATATTCAAATATTCAAATATTCAAATATTCAAATATTCAAATATTCAAATATTCAAATATTCAAATATTTAAATATTCAAATATTCAATGTTCAAATATTCAAATTTTCAAAACTTCAATTCTACAAAGATTCATCTTACTTCAAGATCCAAAAAAAAATATATGCAATGTGTTGCATACACTCTTGTACCTCAAAACGATCCACTAACTGTAACCTTATCTATCGCTTAAACTACCGTACCTACATAGGCGCACAAAACTGCGCATAACACGAAAACAAAGTCCCTCGGAATGCACAGGAGTGGATCACTTTTCACCCAAGTTCTGATAGCGCACGCGATAGATGGGAACACCGAGAATCAAATCCCGCAACGAAACCCTATTTCAATCGTGAAGCGACTGGTTGCACGCTCAGCGCGCTTGCATAAAGGAAAACGTTCGCGTTGCGCCGCAACGAAATCGGAGATAGTGGAATATACGCGAATCGAATCGCCTAGAAATTGCCCATACACCTTCCTCAATCGTCTTGCTCCGTCCACGTGTCGATTGAACAACGATCCCTACCCGTGTCTAGGAAATCTGTCTCGCGGCAAACAGATCTGCATAGATGTTGCATCCCCATTGTCCATCATTTATGCTTCTCACCATAATCGAGTGTCGCCGCGAGTCGTTCCATTGGATCAGGGCCAGTCGCTCTCTCCTCGAGGCCGAGGGAAATTGCGTCCGCCCGAGCGCGCCAAATTGACCAAGAACCGAGGGAAAAAGCAGCGATTCGGGAAACGTGAAAAATCGCTCGTTTCCGACGCGACTGTCCCCTCCCTTCTACTCCCTCCCTCCCCCTCGCGTTCCATCGAGTCCGCTGTTGCAGAAAATTTCGCATACGCGTTACGCTCGGCCCGTATTTTCGTGGGTACGTAACCGTATCGTTTCTCCTCGCTAATGCGACACAATAATAATTACTCCATCCTCCGCAGGTAATTACTCGGCTCGCGGGGCCGAAAATTCTGCAATACAAATTTTTCACTCGATTCGCTCGATACCCCGCGTTTCTAATGATTTTCGATAAATTCATAGGTACTGAATAAAAAATGGATCGAACTGTTTTCATGGATCGCCAGAAATTTATTCTTCTTAGGGGACAGAATTATCTCCCTCCGCTACTTTGGCCTCAAAAAAGAATTAAGAAAAGGATAACGCTGTTGTATCTCCGAATTAAGACCGGAAATGTAAATTGGAGTTACGAGGTAGGTAGATCAGAATTTTGGCGCTTATGTGGTGGTTGTAATCGCGCGAGGCAACAGCAGAGTTGCTGGACGAAAAGGTCGGAGGACGACGTGGCGTGTGTGAAACAGAACGGGCCATTGTAGCCAAGCAAACGTGGATAACGTTAACCTGATTTATGGTCGGGGCTCTAGGAGCCTTTTCGGAATTTGCATTAGACGTGGAACGAGACGAATGAACGTTCGCTGTCTAGAAGGACGGCTGAAGAGATCGGGAGAGGAAGGAAGAGACGACGTGAAGGCAAACGGAGATTTAGGATACGGGGGAGATTAATCTGAGCTGACGGAATCAAGGATAACTCGATAGAAGTGACGCGATAGCACCGCGCTGTCAGACTTCTAAATGCCCCGATGTTCTTCCATCCAGCTCAGGTGGATTCGTTTATCAACCTGGTGTACACGGAATTAGACTCGTCCTCTTTAAACACCTTCCGGTTCGTTTGACTGACTTTCTGCTGGCTGTACAACCTCGATGCGATGGACAGAGAAAATCTCTGGCAATTTTGAAGAACATGGGAATTGCGAAACTGGGTGGCGGTGCTGGCCTGGAAGATTTAATCGGGTTCCATCGACTGCAGCGGAGATCCATCGCGCTTTACGATCGAGTCGAGACCTAGCTGCCACCTGGACCGACGATGGAAATGAAACTTCTCTCAGAAGGTTACCGATAACCTATCGGAGCTTCAAACTGCTGGCGCAGCTAAGGAAACTGTGAACCTTCACGACTTGGGTTGTTACTACTCGAAACTTCTTGGTGTAAACAGTATCTGGGTTGCGCTCACGGAATAGAGGTTCTAGATTCTAGATGACTCGACGGGTGAACTGTAGCCTCGCTAGGTTGATCAACTGTGCTAGCAGAGATTTCAGAAAAAGGGAGTCATGTTATGATAGAACTTTTCATTAGCTTTTCAATGAAAATGGAATTACTAGCCCTGTTAGGTCTACCGATAGTAGCTTCAGTGTTTAGAGTGGCTTTGTCGTGAAATCGCATGAACCCTATAATCGATTCAGGTCATAGACACACTCGCCACCAAATCTCGCTTGGATCAAGCCTTTCAATAGACACCGCGTCTACATAGAACATAGTGGATTACATACTATCGGCATTTAAATCTCGATACTGATACATCAGCTCGCGTACCTCTGAATCGCTAAGTCCCACCTTCAATTAAAAATCGACCCATGAAAGATGAGAACACACTGTGGACATGATGAAAGCGTCCTGGTGCAGAACCAACTCAAAGCACATCTATTTCTAATGGCATTAACTTTAGAGACCCCAAATCTCAGTCTTTATCAGTCTCGCCAGATGCCGGAATAAAATGTCTTCCAGAGGCGCCACAGAGAAGGAAACTGGGGATACCACACAATATTTGACTGAGTTACCTGTAGTACCCTCAGTCACCCACTCTATGACATCACTAGAAGACACTGAAAGACACTGAAAGACACTGCAAGATATCAGGGTTGCATGAATTCATGAATTCCCTTCTTATGCAGAGTGAGGGAATCGGGAGCTGCAGGAAGAAATAACAGGTGTCCTACTAATGCAAGTCTCGGTGCCAGAGCTTAGTAAAACCTAAGTAACATAATACAATAGGACAACCTTTATTTTTCCCCCCGCCTCCCAATTTCCCCCCTACACCCAAGAAAGGAATTTCTGCAGCAACTCTACTCCCCACAACATCTTAATCCCAAACCTCAGATTGTCCATGGAAAGAAGCAAAACGTACCAGTCAGTTCCCCGATTTAACGGTCGCGAAACGGCGTTGGGTGTCTCGTAGCCAAAAGAATCTACGTAGAATACCTAAATCCTTGCGACCACGACGGCGTCCGATATCCTCTCGAGTTTCTCCGAGGCGCGGCGGGGAGCAGCCGGCGATTCGAAAAACTCGCGGAGATCGCGTTGCTCGGGCGGACGCGGCTGAGGACCGACGCGAGTCCGGAATACGGATCGTCGAAGGGGATAGCGGTTCCGGAAGACAAGGCAGAGAGATAGGCGAGCGAGAGAGCGAGGCGAACGGATCTCTGGCGCTGGAAGAGAGGAAGATCGCGAAGAGGTACGGAGGCGCCTGCGCCCTCGGCTAGACCGAGTTTCTGCGTGCGTTTTCATCAGTCGGGTCTTCAACTCCGGACCGCGAACAACCAGTGATCGGGGCCGCGCGACTCGATCCCACCGGAAACACCCCTCGGCGCTACCTCGCGAGCGGAAACGCTTCCAACGCGCGCGAAAAGGTTCTCAGTGAAAGTTGCACGAAACGCACCGAGGCTCCACTCGTCGTCCACGCGGCCGCTTACGCTCCCATCGCGGGCCGAAACTTTCTCGAAACCGCCAAACTTTTTCGCACACGCCGCACTCCTCGCGGCTGTGCTCCTTTCGCGGCAATTTTACGAGCCATTCAACTGCGACCAGTCCGCGGAATTTTTACGGGGCCACGGTATTTCAGCGAAACACGACACTTTTTATTCCTGTGCACGACATCCTGTGGAGGAATTAGAGCTGATACTTTGTCGTAGATTTTTAATTGGTGGGTCAGTGAAGGACCAATTGGTCCCAGGATAAATGGCTTTAGAATCGCTTTCAGACACCTGCTAATCATCGTCTTGGTAAACAAAATATTCTGTCGGCGCCCGGAAGCGTTAACGGGCGTTGCGTCAAGGAGGATCAAAGGGCGCTATCGTTAACGTCGTTAGAGGCAATTAATCATCGGCCAGATAAATATCGCGTATCAGTAGGCTGATAACCGAGCCGCGAGCGTGCGGCGGTGTCCGATATAATTATGAACAGGCCAACTCATTAGTCGCAGTCGACGTTAACGGCCTCGTTGCGAACATCGCTCGTACAACTGCGTTCCCCTAAATGATTCAATTGTTAATCGAGTTTATACGCCGTGACAATGAAAGCATGAGGCCTATCATCCTCTGGAATACTATCTAAATTTTTAGTTTATATAGCTTAGCTCCTTAGCTCTAATACTTTCACGATATTACTCTCAGCAAGAACTCGATGGAGAACACTTTCCACTGATTCACCAATTTTCCTAAAATCACAACACTGTAGGATCAGCGAATAGGACCAATGACAACTGCACAATTCTTATGCGATTAATATAGATATATACATATTCGACACTCATTCACATCAACCTCCACAAGTACTCCCCGAAACTTTCCTTCTCTGTAATTGATTCGCACTAATCCACGCACTCTTTCATTCAGTCCCAAACACACACCGCTTACGTTCCACTCCCTGATCACTCAGTATATTCTAACAAACACTCGTATACCACACATACTACAGCATCACTCCAACACTCTCTAGAACACTCTGGATCTCTCGAAACCGGTAGAACCGCGGCGCCAAGGAAGTTGATGAAAATCGTGCGGGAGGATCGAACGAGCTCGAGAAAAAGGTCTTGCGGTGGACAGGTCGATCCATCATTTGGCGGCGTTGGCGAACGAGGGAGCGTATGCGTTCCGTTGCTCGGCCCGGGCGTAATTAATCGCGAGACTTAATCGAATGCCGAATTAATCGGGACAGATTTACGAGCGGCCGCGACACAGCGGACCGCGATACCGTTCGCGATCATGAAGTATCACCGACGCGTGCAGATGATCGCGCGGCGGTCGCAGATGAAAAAGTCCACACGGGAGCGTGGCTCGGTCCGCGGACGTTGAACGGACACGGGGTCGTACATCACGATCGCGCCGGAACAACCGATTCCCCTGGCCAAAAAGGAAACGATCGAGCAAACCGAGCTTTTCACGCTCGACTCGCTAGCAAGCTCGAAGCTAGCAAGCTCCTCGCGCAGCCGCTAATTAATCTTTCGGCCTGCAGCGGTAACCAGCGTTCAACGACACCCAAAGGGCAGAGGTTACGAAATAAAATCGCGCAAAGGAGATCGCGAGGTGGTGGCAAGCGGGGCAGCGAGCTGAAGATTTGCACGGCAAATAATTCGGCCAGAGAGGAGAGCGTTGTGTCAAAGCTGTAATTAGGAAATTCGTGAGGCGCTTCCACGAGCACGGTTCAATTTCTTTCGACACTGAGTCTTGCTTCTGGTCAAAGGACGACCTGGTCGCGGCACGAGTATCATAGACCGTGAAAAGACGACAGCTCGAGCGAGTCTCCTCGAGGCTTGACGACGAAGGACCACCATAGGACCAGCGGAAGATTGACGCGTGTCCCTCGAGGCATAAGAAGTCTCGCGAGATTGGATCGATGAGGATAAGTTTGGGAAGAGTAATCCTGGATGGCGAATACGAGGAAGGAAAATCCCGTGCAAGAATATCTTTGATCGAAGCGTCAAAGTTCACCGGCTGCTCTTCCAAGAGCGAGGCGAAAGCTCGAGATAGGATCGTGCGTTGATCCTGTAGCGGCGAGCAGAAACTTTTCCGTGGAAAAGTGCATCGCTATCTCGGACGCAGCCCGTCGGGGAAATTAAAAGCAGTCGTCGCGTACTCTGTTCCTGGTGAACGTGGAGATAAGAAAGGGACAGTGGTGGTGAACGGTGGGGAAACTGCGGGGATGCGAGCTGCAAAAGGACAGGACGTTGGAGAATAAACGGCCGACTAAAGTTTTCAATGGGCGACTGTGAGACGAGGCCGGAGATGACAGTGGGAAGCTAGCGCGATCGCGAGATAAGTCTAGGAGATTTAAAGAAAGAGTGAATGCGCGACAATGTCAGTGCACGATGCCTGAAGGCGAACGCTCTGAAAATAAAGGGAGAACAGAGAGGACGAGAGCTGGTGATTTCTGAAGTCGTCGACGCGAGGACAACGGTGCCAGGCGTTTGATTGAAAATTTCGGGGGACGTTTCACGGTCAAGAAGCTCGATCGAGAATGACAAAGAGTCGGTGGGAGTGAACGCGGGGAGGTGGTAAGGTCCAGTGAAAAGGGACAGCACTAGACGGGCAGGAAATTGTAGGATCGCCGTTGGGAGCGATATCCCCTGCGGGTGAACCAGTCAGCCGACGGTGATGGCATGAGGACATTAGTAAGGAGAAGCTGCGGGTCCAGCGAGGAGGAGGATGAGGATGGTGGTGGGCGTGATGGTCCTTGGTCAGCTACTGACGAGGATCCTGCTCGCTGCCCATGCTGGGGATCGACTCGCAGCGGCTCGCAGGATACTCAGAGACGTGCCGCTAATAGATGGGTAAGTGGAAGCGGCCAATTTGGGACAGACAAAGAGAATGCTTGGATATTGCCAATTTCAGTGCCGCCTGAAAAGGGAAATATTCGGCGAAACACTTGCACGTCGAGAAATCGGAGAACGTTTATCATCGGCTGCAATATTAACACTATAGCGACAGCTAGCTTCGAGAGCGTTCAGGAGGGACAAGCTATTTGAATAAAAAATTACCAAATGAAGTTGCTAAGAAACAATGATATATATGACTCTCCTATTACGCAATCGTCATAGTGTTAATACATAAATTTTATAAAAATGATCAAATCAGAAAATTAGTAGTTAAGTCAATTTCTTTAATGCTGGTAGAAGATGCATAGAATATATAAAATAATTATATTAAAAAAAGGGACTTGAATGTTAATGTTGAAAACAAAAATACATACTATGAAACCTGAAGTATTATTGCATTAAGATACTCTCCCTGATCTTGGATCGGTACGCCTCAAGTATCTCACTAGGTTCCTTCCACAAGCTGCGTTGAGTGGAAGGAATATAGTGACGTACTCGAGACTGTGAGAGAAATCCGAGGGGAACAAAGAGTCAAAATGCTTTTTAAAAAATATATTTTTCCCTCGGCTCTGGTGTGTCGCAATACAGGCTACGCCTACACCAGTTCCGAGGGAAACATGCCTCTTAAGGGTGCACACTTCAGAATGTGTACTCCGCTATGAATAATCCCGATCTATTTAGGCTCTTAAATTCCTCTGTGAAATGTGTCTCCAAGTGCAACATTAAAGACAGAAATATCCCACTAAATAAACTTGAGCACAGTAACCCTTAAAATTACATGTACAGTATTGAATATCGATATTGAATATCAATATTGAATAGCTCCTTAGCATCTTCACTCATGTAACCTGACAATATATCTTTACGATGAATTACAATTAAATACAATTGTTCTCTGGTGAAAATACATTTTCTAATTATGTGAAACTACCGTGGAATCGATTGACGAGAATTGTTGAACGAGAGAAAGCAGATTCGAGCACAGGGACAGACAACTCTCATATGGATAGTAACATTCATCGTGGAGTCTGAAGAGTCTATACCAGACTCTCCAGGTGCTTGAATTTTTGGCACAGTGTTCGTAAAATTGTTCAAATTTTAATGAATAACTGAAAACTCTAATGTAATCGTTAACTCGAGTGTCGTTGAAACACGAGAACCGCAAGGCACGAATTTATAGCTGGCGAGAACAATGTCGTCGTAACGACGCGCATGGACGACATTCTATGGGCCGAGCGTGCCTCTAATTACACCGGAATTAAACCTGAAAGGAATGTCCCTCGTGTCCAACTCACGATAAAGCGTCGAACGATACACGCAGAACCGGGACTTTTTCGTCCCCTGAAAACGAATCATCTTCCCTCCACCTTGTATCACCCTCTCCACTTTGTAGCATCCATCAACGTCATCTCGAAATAAAATTTTTCTTCTATTACTATTGCAACAGGATCCTAAGGTAACTGTTCTCAATCACAATCGATACCTGATTACAGAAGTATCCACCTACACGCTTTAGTTTTTTCAGGAATCAGGAATTGTAATTTAGAAAATTTAGAAAGGAGAAAAAAAATTTGAAAATTTGAACATTTAACAAATTTGAATACTTGAATACAAAATTGAAGAATTTAAATGATACGTCTGAGAAATATTAAAAATTTAACCGATCACTAGTGCAGTTTCTTTCTCTTCCTCCTTCGACCTACAAACGAAGAAAATACTTCCCACATTCCCGAGATTTCAAAAGCAGAGAACCTATGGCTAATGGTTCCAAGAGACCAGGTGAAACTGATTGCTTTCTGCTCAGCCAAATTCATTCCCTTTAAAAGCAAACGAAAGGCAACTCATTGCCCAAGGCACTGAAAGTATTTCAGGGGCGAACGAGTTCATAGAAAAAGATTGAACACGATTAATCCGGCAAGGGTTTATAAGCGGTGTCCGCCAGTCTATCAGAGTCACAGGCAGAGTCGCCCTCCCACTTCGTCCGCGGAAGGAACAGTGAGGCGCGACTCGATTGGACCGAAACTCGAGAGTCGTGCATTTAGTCTGAGATAATGAGAAAGTTTCGCCGACGCCGGACAGAAAAGACGTTAATGGAAGAGAGAGAATTAAGCGGGGCAAGAGAAAAACGAATTGAAACGAGAGCACACAGCGACGAGGAAAGTGTGGAAGAAACGGCAGGCAGATAGAATTCAGCGGGAGTATGGCCCTTGGCTATTGGTTCTCCAGCTCCTCGGGACATCAGGGACCAGATACGAATTTCCGCCTCTCTTGGCTGAGACACGCCCGTGTGTCTCTCCTGGCTGCTTCCGCTGCCCGTACGTCCGTCCATACACTCGTGTATTTCACTGCGGCGCGACTGTATCGACGTCCGATCAAATAACCTGTCGGATCGAAAGGCAACAGCGGTCCTGGTCGTTAAGGGACCATCCCTCCTCACCCCTCGAAACGTCGACCGCCACTCTCTCGAACCACCTTTACATACAGAACATCCAGCGAATGCAAAACGAGCAATTACCCAAAGGGCAGTAAAAATTCCTGCGACCAAACACGCTTTGCATTTAAATAGAGATCGTCGTGATCGAACGACGCGTGCCTTTCTTTCAAAGGCGCTGCCCCAATTGCGCGTCCGTCTTCGGTCACATCTCGAGAATAAGCCAGCGAGCCCGCGACAAAAACGAGAATGGCCCTTTTGTTGTTGCAAATTACAGTCTTCTCTCGTCCCTCGTCGGACCGCAAGCGGAACCTTTCACCTCTCGGCTTGCGATAGAAATTCGAGGAGTCCTCGAAGGGTATCGCGGATAAAAGGCACGACGGGTGGAACGCGAACGATTTCGCCCGATTGTTGACGACCCGAAGGCGATTCGTTACCGATAACGAGTGAAAGCCTCGTCGAGCCTATTGTGCCCCGTATAATAGTTTGTATTTTCCCCCTGGGAGCGGGACTGGAAAGCGAGAGGATTTCAGGGCTTACGTAACGCTCGACCGATGAGCATCGCGTTCTCCGTAAACCATAAAAATGGGTGAAACCGTTCGACGAAATTTCGAGGGCAGTCAATTCGCGCATTGTGGCTTAACTTTGCTCGCGAGGCACGCACGCGCAGTCAAAAGTCACCCTGCTCGCTGTATTTACAAAGGAAACGTGACTCCTTTTCGATTGAACAACGATTTCCGCTCCGACGTTGTTGTTGGAGCACCCCTGAGACAAGGGATCGAATTGCAACAACGAAACAAGAAAAGGAAGAACGTGAAAGCTCCACGTTTTCCTTCGCAAAAGGTTCGACAAAGATTGCTATTAAACAGAAGCTCAACCACAAAGAGAGACGTTTCAGAAATTCGTGTTTTCTACCCTGTGAAGTTGATAACCTGCTCGGACAACCATCCTTAATTAACCACGACTCAACGACTCTGTTTATAGCGCTCATCGTCGCGCGGAAATATTTAATTACCTAGACCACTCGAGTCGCGAGGCCTTCACGCCGAGCCGCGAGTAATGCTCGCTGGATTAAACCGAAAGAAAAGGGTGCAAAACAGCTTCTTTCGAGGATTTTCTCGCGAGAAGAGCTCGCAACAGGAAGATACGAGAGCGTTCCGCGTTCCTCGCCCGTTCCTCGCCCGTTCCTCGAGCGTTCCTCGCGCGTTCCGCTTGACCGTGGCGCTTCCAACAGAATGTCTGAAATGCTTTGAAAATCTTAGCTGACTGTGCTCGCTTCCTTAATTGAAGTTTCTCTCTTTCCCCGCTCCACGAAAGCTCGTTTATCCTTTGACGCTTACGAGCCACCTCTTTTCCCTCACGAATCGAAGTGTTAATTACCTAAGTTAATTATTAGAAAAACGTCCACGACTCAACACCTTCCCTAAAGCCGCAGCAACAAGTTCTCACGTTCTGTCATTGGGGAAGTTCGAGCGTGTCGCGTGTTTCGAAATGAAAAACGGAATCGCTGACGCGCGACGAGCTGCATCGTGTCGCTGCATAATGCAACCTAAACGCGTTAAGGCTTTTCGCTGAACATTATCATTCTCTTGGGGAGGGGAGGGGAGGAGGAGGGGACAAGGGGCTTAGAATACAGACGAGTTCAGGAGTTCTTGCGCGTCGGGCAGGCGTACGGTCGTATCCGCTCAGCGGCGCATAAATATATAAGCGCGCGGTAACGTGCACGTACAGAGAACGGCGTGCAAGTAGCGTCCACGATGATGCTTAAAGCTTAAAAGCAGAAAAGGAGATTTAGGCCGACACCGAGTTGGCCGAGCTCAGCGGGGAGCTAAAGAAAGTAGATGGGGAACGCGAATGTCTTCACCTAGTCATCGACGCTCGCTCGAAAATGCGTTCGCCTCGGGAATCTGATTTATCCCGCCCGTTCACCTTAAAAGCCGATAAAACCAGCCGCGCGCTTCACTCCCATTCCCCTTCGTCGCTTTATGATTGGTTAAACGCCGTGAAAAGGGCCTCGGAACCCGATCTTTCATCTCGAGGTGCTGATCGATAGTTTATCTATTTTTTCGGAAGAAGATCGATCGACATAGGATGGTTATTATCTGGTACAAACCAGTGCCACACTCGCGGTGTTTATGTGAATCCTTTACCCAAGGTTTGCTTATCGTAGTGGCGCCGTGTTGTGAGGGATATCAAGGTGGACCCGAAAGTCGAGGGAAATTACATTTTGAGGAAGAGATAGAGGAATTTTGTATAAAAATAATTGCAATTAGAGATAACTGGAAGAGATTTCCCAGAAAACATTTCGTGACCTTCTGAGGGGTCGTGACCCACAGGTTGGAGACCCAGGAAATTAAACAAAAAATGTTCTATACTCTAGAATTTTCCTTCGAACGCAATGCTAATGTGGCGGCGATCTTAATTTGAAAACAAGAGAAAAATGAATTAAAGGAATTTCTTTCGTAAAAAAATGCAGAATAATAGATCCTAAATCCACAATTCTAAATTGAGGTACAAAGCTTCGAACATTAATATCCCAAAAATGAAAACATGTAGTTGAAACTGATTTACCTCCTAACCAGAGAAATATTCTTCGAAGTTTCAAGCAACATAAATAAATGGTTCACGATGATGAAGTAGTTTCAAACAACTTCAAGTCAAGTGTCATTTGATTAATATGAACGAGGCTGTAATCTCCAAGAGACAGGATACAATATATTACGTATACATGTACCAAGACCCACCATAACCCAACGTTGACTAGCCTTCGTTTAGAATACCGAAGTACAGTGGAAACTATCGATAATTCGATCGAGTCACTTAGTCAGCCCGCTCCAGACGCAGCATCCAAATTCTAATCGCGATCTAGCGAACCGACAAGAGGATTGGTCTCCTTTCCAGGCGCAGTACACAGTTGAAACGATCACCAGAAGAGAATACGAAGCTCGTTACCCTCTGGCGGCATGCATATGTGCGCTTTGATATTCTCGACTGCATCGGATGGGATCGTAACCGTATTCGAAAAGAATGCGGTCTACGAGGCAATGATAACGCCCGCAATAGCCGTAGAGAAAGATTATCGAAGCTGCGGCACGCGAAACTACTCGACGTACGATTATTGCCTGGCCGATATAGGAAGAAGTATTTTCCCCGATTTCTGGCTGCTTCGCTAAAAGTGCCACGTAAACTCGAAACTTCGATTCCAGGAGGAAGGTGCACGCGCTATGAATTCCTTTATCCACCATGCATCGATAACGAGATTGCGCCTAAACGCCCGCCGATCTACACCAAGATCGTAAAGCACGGATACTTATAATTGCGAGTTCTCCCCAAGCTGAAAATTATTCGTTTAGGAAAGAGAAAGAAACTACTCGTCTTCCTTCAACACCCGATGCTAACATACGTGACCCGCACGCGAAACTTCTCCCTTTTGGCCGCGCTCTCTTCTCGCGACGATGCATTTGAAGCTCGATTTACTTTGTGGTATACTTTCAATCTACTTTAAATCATTCGTGCGTCGATTCGAAGCGATTTTCCCACGGCACGTTCACCTCACCGCCCCTCCAGTTTCAGCGGAAAAGAAATTAGAAAACAGCCGAGTTCTCTCCCTCCGATTCCTCGCTTCATCGGTGAAAAAGGGGGGAGAAACATTAAAATGGACTTTGCGGCAAGGGAAAACACTCTTCGAGAACTGAAGAAGAAGCGATGGCTGGGGAGCGACGACGAGATTGCGAGTCTGTCGAGCTGCTTCGATCCACCCTCCCTTCCGATGGAAGTCCCCTTTCGATTCGAAATAAGGGATCCTTTGACGAAATCGCGTCGTTCGTCTACGACACGAAAATCGTATACGCTCCACTTCGCTAACCTTGATATTCTGATTGATTAATCGTACGTTGGAGGGAAACAGATCATCTGTTCTACTTACGAGAAAGCCTATAAATATGTAGCCGATAACTGTGACCGGCATGAAAGCCAAGTTCCGATGAGAAATGATCGAGGGGTCTGTCAAAATTTCTGACGAGGGATAAATGATCTCTGGGAGCAGCATAAACTTTTTCACAGGGGAGTGTTCTGCGGAGAATCTTATTTCTTTAAGGAAAAAGCTTGGAGGCATGTTCAAGGTTAAGTGACTCCCCTTGCTTTCATCAATTTTTCATTAGATTCTTGGTGTATCGCTAATGATTGATACTGACGAGGACCACGTTAATACTGGGCTTACAATCTTTACAAGAGTGTCGATACTTTTAATGTTGTGTTAATGGAGAGAGCTCCCTAAGCGTAACACTCACTTTTCACTTAGCTTGTGTGTTGTAAAATATTAACATTTTCAGTTGTTTTGCGCGCTTTACTTTCTTGAAAAATTTGAAAATTTAAAATCCTTTAAATTTTTAATTTTTAAAATTTTTAAATTTTTAAGTTTGAAAATCTGAAAATTCCACCATTTGAAAATTTGACAATTTAAATAGTAAATCTATTCAATATTCTCTTATCCCAGTCCTCCGAACTGAAGCAAACCATGCAGGTACATGCTAAAGACACTTCAGTTCGCTCATAACCACTCGATCAATGAACACATTTCTCAGACTGACCGACTAGTTCCGATCAGTTTCAGCAATCGCAAATCATCCCAACCGTAACGACAATCTGAAATATAAACGCGTCGGCTCGCCGTTAATTCAACCTGTCTAATAAAGTCCAGGCGAGTTTAAGGTTTAACGCGTGACCCGGTTTCCGTGAAACTGCTGCAAGAATCGCCAACAGCGAAGCAAGAGACGCAATTTCTCGTCGACAAGTCGGCCGGTTCGTTAAAAAATCGTCCCGGGCGATAATTAAAAGTAACCAATTAAAAATCTCGCGAGTTATTCTCGTCGGCCAGCCAGAGGAGCTCGTATTATCTTCGTTGCGAAGAGCTAAGCTGAGTAAGTTTCGCGGCCCAGCGGTTTTCTCGAGTCGCTACGAAAGTTCTCACGACGTGCCTGTGTCACCTTTTTCCTACGATCATTATAATTCATTTCATTAACGAGCATCAAAAGCATCGACACCTATGAAACTTTCGCGGGATACAGCGAACGTTCGTTAACGAGACTACATGGTGAACGAATGGGAGAAGAAGGGACGCGATAACGATTGAAACCCTGTCATAGTGGAAACAAGTCAGGGTGTAAGATCTGGTGCAGAGAGACACGAAGAATAGTATTTTAAAGAGACCACTTTATCACGAAAAACTTATAATTTGTGAGTCCAAATAAGTCGTATTCCTTAATAGTCTTATTTATTCTAAATCACTGTATGTCATTAAGATCTTGTACTAATATTATCTGACTCAAGAGGTTTACATTTTCTTTGTCACTCTGCCCCAGGCTTAATTGTGGCTACACTATGACTACTGGTAACTGTGCCGCCCAGTGAAAATTTTCGTACGAATAATGGAAAAGTTTCGAGGGCCCAGTCGGAGTCGGTCACCATGAGATCGCGTTACGACTACTTCGTTATCGGGAATTCCCGCGGAGTACATTCCACTGCGCGCAGGGCTGCAGCGATACAGGATATCTCTTCTAGCGACGATTCTCAGCATGACTGCCCAGCAGTTGCAAAATTTCCGTTTCGTCTATTTCTAATGAAAAGCACAGCCAAGTTCCTACAACCAGCGGCGTAGAAATCCTATTTCAGATGGACGACGCGATTCAGACGCAACCAGACAGAAATTCTCCCTGCGACTTCGGGTTCTCGTTAATCAGAGAACGACCAAACGCTGAAAGATTAACGGAGCGATTTGACGGAACTGTTAACGCGCCACGGTAGTCGAGGGAGAATTCTTCGACAATCTGGTGGTCGAGACGCCGCTGGCAAATAACGCCTGAGGTTAATTCTCAGTGTAACCAGTTCCGCGCGATATCTACCCATGTACCAGCACGTCGATCCCGAGATGTGTCCGTGTAACATGGACGAGCAACTCGCAGCAGACACCGACTTCCGACGGAGTTAATGTAGCTGCAACGCGTAACTCGATTTCGCGAAGTTAGTCGAAGGCGTCGATGCTGTCTTAGCGAGTCCACCTCCTGGGACTACGGATCCGAAATCGGATCATGGATCTTGGATCTCGAGACGTGACTTAAAACTCGAGAGCGTGCTTGTCACGCGCGAACACGTGCCTCGATGTGTCAGGATGAAACGGGGAAGCAGGTCGAGAGAGGAAGGGGCCATGCCTTCGAAAATTTCATTGTTGAGCTTGTACGCTTGGAAGGTTGTTGCTCAGTTCTCGAGGAAGGAATAAAAGTAGAACTAGATGATGAAGGATGGAAATCACTGTGTAATAATGGTTGAACCGGGAGATTCAGGGATATAGGTGAAACAAGAAAGGGGTGATCGATGAATTATATCTCCTTTTCTGGTGTTTGGTCTTATCTAATGTGATCGAAACTGAGAGATAATAGACACACTAAAAAATTTACACTTGATACCTTCTTATTAGCTCTCTCCTGCACGATTGACTAATAATTCTGAATCACCCTGTATACGTACAAAAAGAATTGTAAAGTCTAAGGCAAAACGAAGACAGTACAATTTTAAAAAAATCATAGAATATCTCCGTACAAAGTAAAAGTAATTAATATTCCTACAAATAACAATATTAAACTCCCTTCAATCCATCGCTTAAAAAATGTCTACCTAAACCTCTTTACCCACTGGACTGGTAGACCGAACATTTATTTGAAGACGGTAATGGCTCAATTATTGACGTACGCGTGTAGCGTAATGCAGCGAGCATTAATAACCCCTGCAATCCATTTACCAAAGCCCCGCCAGGTGAGATAACCCTTCTAATGTAACACAGATGTAACGGTAATGTCTGCGGCCCGGGGTTCCGGTGCTCCAGCCGAGTTTAATAACTTCATTGAGTCAGTGCACGCAGATAACCGGCTGAGCAGGCGCGAGAAGGGTGGAAAATAAATTGTCGTGCCGCTACAACGCGTATTAACCGTCGGAAAGGCGGAAACGCGCGAGTCGCCTCTCCAGGACGCGTTGGTTAAGTTTAAAGAGGGAGTAACAAAGTTTACCGGATAGTCGCTGGATTTTACGCTGGATTAGATTTTATGATTCCGCGTCGCGGCGTAGCCGAGAGACCGCCGAAATAGTCCGGATCTGCGGTTAATCGCCCAACAAATTAAGGCATAAAAGAAAACTCGCCGTTAATGCGCCCAGCAATGTTCCGCCGCTGGAATTTAACGCTTCCCCGGGGCGAAAAAACCAGTCGCGCTTTTTACCCCGCCGCGACAAAAAGATTCACTTTGATCCATAATGCAAGCAGGACTGAAGGAATCCGTGGCTCCTTGGTTTCAAGTCGGGAACGTGTCAAAGGAAGCTCGTTCTGACGCAGCTTTAGCCGAAATTTATTTTTCATCCTCCCAACAATACGACGCTAAACACTGTACTAAGACTTGAATTTTTAGTAATTTCGCGAACATCAGCTATGCCCTTTGGATATAAATCTATCGATGTGTAAATAGGCAGGTTCGAGGAAGGAAATTCGTGAAGGAGAGTCGAGGAAGAGGCACGACCGAACAGAGAAAGAATGTAGATTACCTCTAGCACAGTCAGAGGAAGAAAGCAGAAAGCATGGAACGGGAAGATGCATCGAGTCAGAGATTAATTTCCCAGTTTGCTCGCGACACCGTAAACGCGGACGATCGCTCGTAAATTATTTGAAGTGGACGGTTCGCGCGGGAAGCAGGTGGTTAAATTCTGGAAACGATCAAAGCCGTTAAAGCCAACGTCCCTCTCGAGCGGGCGATAGGCCTGAAACGCGGGTCCGCTGAAACCGGACGTCGATATTTGCATACGGAGTGACGTCACCATAGCCCTGCAAACGGAATATTCACCATTCATATGCATATCGGGACCAACTACCTTATCGCGCTTTGCCAATTAACCCTCTCCGTTGAATCTCTCTCGTCACGTCCCCCTCCTTCGTCCACCCGCGCCCCTGGCGTCGTTGCGGCAAACGACGAAAATTCACCAGCATTTTCGCGGAATCGACGCCGGGGATATCTGTCCTTTTAGACACACGTTGCGACCCTGTTGAATATGCATGAAGGGCTGAGGAGAAAATGCCTCAAAAGTGGTAGTACTCGCGGTGACATTCGTTGAAATCGCAACACGATCGCAGCACGGGCGACGAACTTCGTCTGGATGTAATTACGAGCTCCCCATTGTGTGCCCTGACGTATCTAATTAGATGCGTCACGCTCAAGAAAGCCACCACGGAAGTGGTCAGACGTCGTATCCAAGTTTCCCTCTGGCTACAGAGATGAGGGTTCGACGATGTAACTGATCTGGCTCAAATTTCAGGGATCTTCGTGCGCCCTAGTGCAATTAGGGTATTGGGGGAGCAGCTTTAACGATAAAGCGGAGAAACGAGCAGGTGGGAGTTCTTCCGACGAGCCGTGAGATCGATGGAATTCACGCCGCGTTAAAAAGGGACGATTCGATTCGCTATGACCAATAAGCGGCTGCATTTTTACGACACCCTGTTATCGATGAGTGCAAACACGGGTCTGGCCATCGGCCAAGCTGCGCGAACACTTTCGTGCATCGCCGGATGTCGGCTAGCGATGGTTAACGGTCATTTTCGGAGATAATTCTTGCGAGAGCAACGACCGCTGCTTGGAATTCGTTAAAACGCGTTTAAAATGGGGTTCCTGCTATCCTGTATACGTTGTTCATCCCCTGTCGCAAAAAGGATGGTTTTGATTCGAAAATTCGTGCAAATGAAAATTAAAACGACTGTTGTCCCTATAACGTGTAAATATTGTCGACAGAAGTAATCATGGAGTGCTTTTCAATTGAAAAATTTTCATCGTTCGTGTTTGCCAATATAGATGGCCAATTGCGTTAGTACTTCACTAATTTAACAAATTGTAGTGTTCTACAAGACAGTGTCTTTTAGTCGTTAATTAATTATATCTATCATAGAAAGTGATACAGACCTACTTCACGAAATTTATATCAAACATTATCTCAGAACGAGATCTGTGGGAGAAGATTGGTGGAGAATTCAAACATAAAACAAATTTCAAAAGACTCGGTAGAACTCTAAAGATCACCGCCACGACTCCTTACCTCTAATTTACAGCCCATCGATTTGAGATACTCTTCAAACAAACCGTTAAGCTATCCTCGTTTATCCCACCAGCGCATCTTAACGTACCAATACTCAGACAACTGTTTAAAGTCAACTGCCTTACATATCCAGTGAATTACCTTCCAGCAAATGAACCCCCCTAGACAAAGCCCTTCACGCGAAATACACTTCCTTCCACCCGATTCAATTCCAAACAGGAGACGTTACTCGATACGCGCTCTGCCCCTAACGTTTATTACCATTCCTAATTATTACTGGCCCCTATCGTATTCATTAATTGGATCGTTAGCGTTATCGGCGGAGCTTCGTGCTCAGAATCGATTGTAGGCGGATCGACGAAAGGGATTCGCAGGTTCGAATTAGAATCGATCCGGGTGGCAAAGGGACTTCACGTTTCGGAGGAACTCGACTTGAAAATCCAATCACCGTTGGAACGTTCCAGTTGGAAGGAAAGCTACTAGAGACAGAGGGGTAAACAGGTAACCCAAAGGGGGCAGGACTCCGCGCGAGGGCTCGACGTCCATTCCGAGGCTGATCGCTCGGAATACAAACCGAGGAAGGATACGTTGCGGGAAGTAGCGCAACGAGCCCTCGTCGCCCTCGACGAATTAAAGGGGACGACTTTGCGGGAGAGTAGTGCGCTAATGCCGCCAGTGAAAGCTCAACGAGCAGTCGTTAAGATCGATATCGCGCAGCTTGCTCGTCGACGCTCCTCTTATTATCAGTTAGACACCGTGTCTCGACGCTGATGGAATTTAAGTAACTACGACGTGAACCTAGCTAGCTTCGAGCTCGACGAATTGAGAGGGATCCTAAGGAAATTTTCGCGATGAAAATGGATCGATCTCCTTATCGTTCCCGTCGTTATTACTCATTACTATTTCAAGGAGGAGAGACGCGATGGGAAAATAACGGTAGACGCCTTCTGTCACCCAGCGATGGGAAAAACAGGACGAAGCAGAGGGATTAGAAAGTTAACTCACGCGAAAGCTTGGCAGCCTTAATCGGTCGGAATATTTAGGGGACGAGTTTTGATCCTGGCAAACTTTCCGAATTATCGGCCGACAAGTAGCGCCCGCTGGAGATGGGAACACGGCTGCTCGTTTGGTTACCTAATTCCGTTCGAAGTTAAATTCCCCTCGCGCCACGTTCAAAGTGCATTCAACCACCGTGCGATGCGGTTCGCGGCAAACGGTCGGGGAGATCCATCTCTGATTCAGGTCAGATTTGTTTCGGAGCTAACAATACGCACGCACACATCCTTTCCCACCCTCGCTTGCATAGTTTTGTTTGCTCGTTCTGTCGTGCAGCAGAATTACTTTGTGTGGAGGTATTCTTGTACCGCCGATGAATTTTCGCGGAATTGTTGGAATTTTTTTCCCTCTAACGATTTCAATCATTATGGTTGAACTGAAAAAACCGATGGGCCTGGAAAGTTGAAGGGATTTCTGCGGAAAATGAGTTCTTGTTTATTTGAATGCTTAGTAAAAATATAAAAGTTAGAATTGGGTTACAGAGAGTTAATTTAGTAGTGGATTTTAAATATGGTAGAGGCTACGCAGAAAATGTTAAAACAAACTTAAAGTTACGTTAATTAATACCTTTCTAGTAAAATCTGCATTTAATGAGGAATTAAGAAGTAATGAACGTCAGGTACTGCAAGAATTAAATAACAAGGATACTTCCCTGAGACAATTTCATTTTCCATGGAACTAAACCAAAGCTCTTGAACTTCGTTAAGTCTGAAAGACGGCTGGGTAAAGGACACTGAGATTCAGGTTTTCATTTGCAAACAATATCCACAGAAATTCGCGAAACCAGATCTTTTCAACCTTTAGAATGGCTAAGAAGGGTATTGAAGCTGCAGTTACAAGAAAAAATAAGTAATACTCTGCCGTTCGAAGTCGATTTTCGAGACCTCCAGTGCAAACTAGTCGTGGGGAAGAGAGGAACGAGGCAACTCTCGGGGCGAAATTCCAAGTACGCGAGGCACACCGAAGCGTTTAAAGTTCCCGCGTTGCCCCGCGAGGCGAGGGTGAGAAGAGAAGAACTTTTGCGCGACGCAGTTGCAAGTTTCCCAAGTAATTGCGCGGGAGGTGTAATCGCGACGTTATCAGGAAACGCAACTTCGCGCCATTGCATCCCGCTCAATTAGTTCGTCGTGGAGAGTGGGGACAGAAAGGTGAGACAAGAGCTTTCCTCTGTTATACGCACCATCATCTGTACGCGATTATTCAAATTGTTTTAGCGAGTACGCGAGCTTTCTCCTTTCCGCCGAGCGTGCTGAGTTAATTCGCGCGTGAAGCAAATGGAGCAGACCAAGAACGCCACGCGTGCTTCGAATTATCCAATAATACGCCCTGACGAAATACACCTCTTCTTCGGAAATCTTGAGAATCAAGTTCAATATGTACCGAGAAATTCTAGGTATTTCTAGTAATCAGGCTTCACCTTGGAGCTGTGAGTAGTGCTTGTAAACACCCTAATCGTGTAGTATATTCAGATGAATTGTTCTAATCCTAGCTCTGAAATCTTAAATTCTTGATACCTGATTTTTGAGTTACATATACTCAATAATTAACGAGATAATTAGTGTTCATTCGTATGTTTTTCCTGAATATTTGAATATTTCAATATTTGACAATTTTGAAAATTTGAAAATTTGAAAATTTGAAAATTTAAAAATTTGAAAATTTGAAAATTTAAAAATTTGAAAATTTGAAAATTTAAAAATTTGAAAATTTGAAAATTTGAAAATTTAAAAATTTAAAAATTTGAAAATTTGAAAATTTAAAAATTTGAAAATTTGAAAATTAGAAAATTTAAAAATTTGAAAGTCTAAATATTTGAATATCTAAACAGTTTTACATTTTAAAACTCCTTAATCGTCAAGTCTTCTCGAGGTTAGACTTGCTGAGCTCTTCACATAACTACCTACTATAGTCTCTAGAAATTACGAACCCTTCCTTCTATCTTGAACTCCATTTCACCCGAAAATCCCCTCATCTAGATCAAGACCTTCCCTTACAAGTCGCTTAATTGCACGCGTTTCAACGTTTAACCCTTCCAGTCAGTAAACGTCGTCTTTTTCCTCCATTTCTTCAGAAGTTCCTTGTTTACTCCCGTCGTAGTTGGCTTAATTAGAGCTTCTCGGCAGAGAATGGCTAGCCTGTCAGACTCGAACGTATCACCTGGTGCACGTTCGCGTGGCGTTAAATTGCCAGAGATAGAGCAACGAAAGCTCCTTAAACGGTGTCTTGGAGGAGGGCCTGGCAGCATTGATTGTAACTGGAGATCAGATAGCCGCGTTACGCGCAGCTACACGTCCGACCAACTAAATTAACACGGAATAAGGACGCTAAGAGCGAGGATGTGAAGCTCGAGAACTAAAGCCAGCAAGTTAGACGTCGGCTAATGCCATTTCAACGCGGAAAGTTCGCTGAATCTTCCCTCGCCCTCCTCTCGCGTGTTCGGTCTTTCGCTTCTCGTCCGCCCGCGCATTACCGTGCATCTCGCGCCGAGTTATGCTTCCGCGTGAAATTATTTTATGCAGATCTATTTTGCACTAATTCACTTCTGGCGAGTCACTCTAAATGGGTATCGCAAAACGAACAGACGTGTCCTGAACTTTCTAATAAGCAAAGCTCCAAGCCCACTCATTTTTCGAGCGAGAACGTTCCCCCTTAAAGACGTCATAATTAGACATCTAGGTAAGACCTGAAATTTATAAACTTGTAACTTTGAGTTGCTCAGTATCTACAATACCTTAGAATTATTCAACACGAAACATGGTGCGAGATGCAAAACACGCTCGACATTCTGAGACAACCACTTAGCTAACTTTAATCATACACATCAGTTTTCCACAACGAAATCAATAATTCGCAGACAAGCAAGTTCGCAAGAACTCACGAAGTTCAGACACCGGTATCTCCACCGAGCAAGAACAGTGCTCAGCTCGATAAACGAAAAAAGTTAGTTCCATTATCGTAAACGTGAGGCAAATTAAAATCGTGCTGCTGCGTCGAATAACTTCGCTACAGTATCCAAACAAAGAAGTATATATCACAACACTAATATTTATATTTTTACTGTTCTCTTGCGAGTGAGAGAGAGAAAGAGAGAAAGAGAGAGAGAGAGAGAGGAAGTGAGATAGAAATACATAGCAAACGAGAGGATTTACATACCACTCCGGGGGAGATTTCTTTCACGAATTCTATTCACGTCTCGCTAACAATGTTGACGCTCGTCCTGACGAAGCCAGTAGACAATATTTGGCCAGCTTTCCTTGTACATAAATCCCGCGAAAGAAATCAAGGATGCCGGATGAAATAACTTGGTCTGGCCAGAGGCGAAGTAACCGAGTCCGCGGCAGAACTTGTACGTCGTCTAATGCCATTGTAGGAGGCAAACTTTACTCGCTACCCTCCGCCCCTTCTTGCCCTATATCTCCCTCGTCCCATTCCCTTTTCCTCGACAGCGTTCCCAAGACGCGAGCCCGTTCCCCACTGTTCGAAAGAAATGTATTTCATGGTATTGCATCGCACTCGATAAAATGCAGCGTCACACATTTTCTTCGAGATCGCGTTAAAATATCGCGATTGGGTAGGAAGCGAGAAACCAAGAGGGAGTGTAAGAGAAATTAGAAATTTAAGACTTGCACTAGCGAGGAAAATTCTGTGAGGTTGATTAAGTGATACAAATACGGGAAAATGTAGAGCATCCCGTAATTGGTGGGACAGGCGAGAAAGTAGGAATTCTATATGAAAAAAATGAGTAAAACATAGAAAATAAAGTTTGTAGATATCACGGTTTATTTTTTGTCCAGAAAAGTGACTTTAAACTTTTCCGAGTACACATGCACCAAAGTAAAATTGTAGGTTAAAGGTTCACGAAGTAAAATCACTCCTGGTCTGACCACTGCCCGACTTAATCTACTGTAAACCGAAAAGCGCTTGCCTTCTGGAACGCAAAGTCAGTTTTCTCGAGAAACCAAGCATAGCATCAAAAAATTGAACCTTTTCATTTATTCTACCGGATGTAGAGCATACTTATGGACACTGTGCAATCTAATCCCTCTGATGAATCTGGCTGCAATGCTGAGAGTCCTACGTCGAGATAGAATCCCAAGTGGATATATTTCGCATCAAACAACCTTAATAACGATAGAAAGAGAATCACCGAATGATGAATTATAGACGTACACTTTGCTCGTTTGCTGCAGGCACAACGATCTACCATGGAACATACGCAAGTTCCTGAAGAATCAGCTGAGGGAGTTCAGGTTTGATGACCTCAGGGACACCCATCCCTGGTCTCGGAGCGCCTGGAGCCACACGGACCTTAGAAGATTGAAGGAGGGCATGGTTGCAGCGCAGGTGAGCTTAATAATAACCGCAATAACGCAACCATCCGACAGAGAAACATTAATCGAAAGAAACGAAGTGGCGGCTATCTCACGAGTCGCAAAACCCACGATATGTTTCCCCCCTACCGTCGACAGCGTCGAATTACTCCCGCCGTGGTTCTGCTATCTTCGGCAGGGGCATACAGCTGCAAATTTTCCCGTGAGCATCGAGCAAATTATCTTCACGAAAAGACTCGAAGCCCGATTTTAAACACTTCTCCCGAAAGTCGTCCATTTCCCTCGAACGATTTACGACAGCAATAAAATTACGAGCCACCCTTTCCTACCTTTCTCAGGGCCGATGAAATTCGAGCAGATGGTACAATTGACCATAAAATATCTTGCGCTCTAACGCAAATGCATCGCCAAAAAGTAGTCACACAGCATCATCGAAATTTTTCTATTCCTGTTTCTACTCTCTGACTGTTAATCGACCTGAACACGCGATCTTCGAGTCAAGGAAGTGCGAATCGCCACAGGCATAGAATCGCGTGTCGTCCTCGCCCGAATCAAAACGAAAAATTACCTTCCCCGACATTTAAAATCTCTGTAATCGTCGCAGGGGGTCGGAGCGAGACATCAACCCTTCCCATTGAAAGGAACCAGCGTAAACGCGAGAATCGCGTGTCACTCTTCGCCTCGCGATGTTTCAATTACGCCCAACAGCGTCGCGTCCGTTCTCCAGGGCCATAAAGGCCGCGATTAATTGAGGAAACGACGCGGAACGCTTCTCGACGTTCACTTCCCGCGTCGTTGCGATGATTAATACGTCGGGGCACGCGATCGCGGGAAAAATCGCGCGATTTCGGTTCAATTAACGCGGCTGCCGAGGGGATCGGCCCGCGGGCGGCAACTTTGGTAATTAATTTCTCCCGCGGCTCCCAGAGATTACGCGCTGACGAAAATTTACCGCGGAGCCCCGCCGCTCCGCTGGTCGTTCACCCCGATATCCTTCAGATTAATCTCGGACCTCCATTACGACCGACCGCTATCCTTTCGCGCAACTTTCGCAAGGAACTGGGAGAAAAACTTCCACGGGAGACTCTCGATGTTTCCAATCGGCCACGGGCTTCCACCTTTCACGATCTGAGAGGACGGGGATGAAAAGGTTGCAGAGAGGCAAAGAGAGTTCGCGTACCCGGGACGAATGTGCGCTCGAGTGGCGAGCGAAAGCTCGCCATGCCGATCAAATAAATCTTTTCTTTGCTCGGTTCGGCGCTCACGGGCCACTCGAGAAAGGCACCGATCGGAACTTTTCGTGTTCTGGGGCAAATGCAGGGGATAACAGACCTCTGACGAGACCTCGGTCCACGGGACTCCGTTCCCGTGAAAATAGAAAATCACCCTCCATTCTCTGGCGCGAACGCGGCCTTTTGTGTCTTCTGTGGAAGAACGGCGACGTTACGCCAGCAGTAGACGGAAGATTGTCACCGCGATGTTGACTGCGGCACCTCGTTCGCTGTTCGTCCAGGGGGTGGCGGTTAAACCGGGGCGAGAACGAAGCAATCTTCGGTCGAGTCTGGCGATAAGCGATCTTTACTAGCGCTGGAAACGTTTCGAGTAAACGGCGCTTTAATCGGAGAATTTTCGCTGCACTGCTCTGCCTGGCTCATTATCGGGATTAACATTTCCCGTGATCACGATTTACCTTATCTTGGCCGGCGCGGCGGGATGGGAAGCGGCGCTCTAGCCTCAAACGGATATCGATTTTCGATTTAAGGGAAAACAAGAGAGCGTTCCGCCGCGCTGAACGAATAAGTTGCGCCGAGATCGCGAAATGGTTCTCGGTTCGCGGACTCGCTAATGAAAACACCTTCGCAAGGCCGCGTCGAGGGTGTTGACACGGTTTTCCGGTCGCGGTGCTGAGATGAAAGAACTCGGTGCGTCGCGTGAGAATTATTTTCACTTGGTGGATCTTGTGACCGCGAGCCAGCGACGTTGTTGCGAGCGTCGTCGTTTCGACGGCGGCGTGGCATACGAGGAAACGGGACTGAAATGAGCGCGTAGCTCGGCTGCTGGTCAAAAGTCACTTTGAAATCGATGCTTTTATACGGGGCGTTTCAGGGCGCAGCGATCTGACTGGGGAAGTGTGTTCAATGAGGAGAAACGAGGATACAGTGTTGCGTATACGTGGGTTTGGAAATGCTTCGTTGAAAAGTTGGAAGATAAATATTGAACGCGAAGGGAATAGTGGGTTTGCTGTTCATACCCCTTCATTCTGCCTGTGTTAACTATTTGAGTGCACTGAGGGGTTTAACATGCAACCGGGACATTGAATTCAGCTATAAATTATAATTAACTGCATAGCTTATATTATAATCTATTATGAACTATGTAGCTAAGTCGAGCATTCTCCTCGCTACACAGAGTCTCTCATCGTTCTTTGTATTCCTTGAATTATGCTCCATTAGGCTTCATTAGACTACACGTGCTGCAATAAAGACATTCATAATAATAATAGTAATAGCAAAGTTAGAACGATCAAGTCAGAAATCCTCCATCTATTTTCGCAGGATAATCCAAAGCTCCAGGATATAAATTTGAGAATCTACGGACGGTATATTTTTAAGTATTCGGCAATAACCTCTTCTATTGCTCCTAGAATACTGCACACTATCAATTGGTGGATTTATTCACCAAACACCACAGCTCGAGGAGACTTCGTCTAATAAACAAATTTCTCTCGAGCGTTGAACTATCAGAATAGCAATACCATTGGCAAAGCCTCTAGCCCGCTGACCGATATATAGTCCAACAGGATCCTTTTTCGAAGATCCTGAAGTAGAGACCTAGGAAGCTTGCCCCTGCTTTCCCTGGTCGAATCGTCAGCAACTCGTAGTAGTTACATTTTATCTACAGGGGTTAAACTCTAAGACGTCAGAAATGGAATTTCATCAAATAAAGCAGCATCCGGTTCCTCAATCTCAATAGCAGGCAACGCTGAATATACTACGAAATCCATTGGGATGCTGTCCTGGTAAAATAGCCCCCGAGACGATTGAAAATATCCCCAGCTCTGTTTGCTCGTTAGTAAAACAGTAACAGGCTGATCCCATCTATTAGAAGCTCGTCTAGACGCGATTATAGGAACGGTTGCCTAAGAGCGGGCCGCGTGACAAAGTGGAGGGGACACGCTTGGGTTCTCGAAAAGTCAGTTTTGCAGGGTCGAGTGGTGAAGTAAGGTTTTCGCCTCGAGAAGACCACTCCATTACTTTACCACCCTTCGACCACCCCCGTTGCTAACCCCTCGACGCTAATGCCAAGGTGTCATCCTGCTAAGGGGTAAAATTCAAATAAGCTTCTTACGGTGGCGCACATGCGCGTACAACTCGGCCACCAACAGACACGCGATCCAATTTAATTAATACCGTAATTAAAAGGGAATACTAATTATAGCAATGGTACCGGAACCACCCATCGTTACGAATTACCCACGCGAATGATCTAGGGTTGGGAAGTGACGCTTAGACGGGTAAGAAAGGCATCCACTTCGGAATAATTAGAAGTGTTACATTGAGGAGGACAGGTTTGTTTAATACAGGTGTTTCAGTGATAGATTTCGTTGAAAGGGTTTCTGCATGAATAGCTGTCTGTGTTAGTAAACCTTTTTAGCGATGTTTAGTAAAAATTGAGGAAAAGAAAAACCACTCTTTATATTCATATTTGAACGTACCTATACACATACGAAGGACTGAGAAATTACGAAGATTTTATTGCAATAATTTCCGACTAATTTCCAAAATCTTTAAAGGAATAATTAGAACTCGACGCGAGTGGAGTGTTTGCCAAAGAAACAAAGCAAAATCATTCAAAGTTACGTATTCGTGAAATCCCAATTTACCATTTCGGCTACGAAAAGTCAGAACACCAAGGTCGCCGATTCCAATGCGCTGAATGCATTCCTGAAAAGGCTAGCAGGTATATACGCGCAGTTGCAGCACGCCAGACTCGACTTGGAATTAACTCCCTTTTGATTCACTAGATTCGTACCAGTTTTCCTCGCTCGTCATCAATTCCGAGGACACACGTGAAAACGTTTGCCTAATTTTCTGGGTCATCTCTCAATGTCAACGCGTCCCTCAAGGCATTCAGTTCGTTTGCATCGAGACGAAAGGGGTGACTGGCCGGCTACGTCCACTGAGACGGCCACGTTTATATGCGCACATGCATAATATACGCGGAGCTAG
Organism: Calliopsis andreniformis; assembly: GCF_051401765.1. Lineage (NCBI taxonomy): Eukaryota > Metazoa > Arthropoda > Insecta > Hymenoptera > Andrenidae > Calliopsis > Calliopsis andreniformis. Next base: position 17,685,302 of record NC_135067.1, on the reverse strand, counting down.
GGCGCACAGGAACCAGTAAACTGCACCCGGACTCGATCCATCACTGTCTCGGCTAATTCAGTCCAGGGAGAAGGCATTCGTCGCGAAAAGGTTAGCGAGCATTGATCGCGATTCTGTCCCCGTCTTTCAAGGGAGCCTGTCTCCGAGGACGTTTCGCATTTTGCAGAGGTATGACGATAGACGGAGAGAAAGAACGATATTGTTGCTATATGCCGAAGCCTCGAGGACAGAGGAAAGAATGTTGTACTCTAGAAAGCTAATTTCATCCCATGTTTCGAAAGCACGGATAAGATTGAACGCTTTGTCTGTGAAACAGAGCATACGCAGTGAAACGTAAGTACTACAATCCTGCCTTCGTTGTTGCAGGGCTCTGTACGCGCTTTGCAAAAATTCACCCGAGACTAAGTGCACCCGAGCAGAACGCAAGCATGTCGTGTTAGAGACATCAGGAATCTCCAGCACTGTGCGAGCATTTTCGATTGTGCCCCCAAGCTATCTAAGCTGTGAGCAATCGGTCGCGGTTCGTAGCGAGTGCGCTCCAAAGGTGAATTTCGAGCGATTCGAAGTAACTCGAGTGTGCCGCCATTCGAAGCGACCGATCTGTGCGAGCGGATTGAGTGTCTTTCGCGATAAATGCGCGTCGAAGGAGCACGTTTATTAGCTGGATAGACAGACAATGTCGCGGCACGTCTGTCGTAAAATATGTTACTAAGCAATTTGGATATGAAAGGTGTGAGACTTAAGAGTAGGCGTGAAAGGAAAAGTGTCGATGCCTTGATGATCCCTTGCGAGAGGAACATTCCATCTGGAGCTTATTGCAAGACGAAGTTCGTCTAGTGTTTGAATATTTAAATTTTCAAACTTTAAAATATTTGAATATTCAAATTTTTGAATTTTCAAATTTTTAAATTTTTGAATTTTCAAAGTTTCAAATTTTCACTAACTGTAGCTCTTGATATTTCACAAACTGTTAACCTCATGCTCCAGAAAGTGCATATAGCCGTATCCATATTAACAGATTCCAGAACCCGACGATTTCTTGAAAAGTGAATCTTACACCCAAGGAGCTTTCCCTTTCAGACTGTTCCACTCCTCTCAAATATCTCCATTCTTACACAACCAAGTCTATCAGTAAAAGACACTCTGCACACATATTACTACTTAGGACAAAAGTTTCAACCTCCTACACGTTACAACATTTCAAACAAAAATTTCTAAAGGTCCCCCTTTTCCAACCGTCTAAACGAAAGTCCCCGTTTAGTCAGTTGGTGCGAGGCGCAGAAAGGTTCCCTCTAATTTCATAAGATCGCTGGTCGCATGCAGCTCCTCTTTAAAGTGGGACAACGCGACGCGATTATACCTCAGTCGGGGGTGAATATTTTTACAAACGTCTGACCTAAAACCCGACCGTGACTACTGCTCGATTTTGCGCAAAGCGGCGAGGAGGAGAGAGCACAGTGAAAGAAAAGAGAAGCCTTGCCCCGCACACGGACACGTTTTTATAAACCGTCTGACCTAAAATTCCAGCCGAGCTGGGTTCTAACGAGACACGAGACGTCGAAAAAAAGTGGTGGCTTCTATAAACAGTCTGCTATTTGCGCATCGTCCCTTAATTCGCTATCGCGTCTAAAAACCGCGTAATCACCGAGCAGCGAGCGTCCAGGTGCTAAAAGCGTAAACATCCGGTCGACATTTCCTTTCGTGTCCGAATGATTCAGGACTCGGCGTTTATAGATCGATGTCGACGCTGGGTTTCAACCGCAATTAAATTATTACCGTGCCGCGATTAGCCCCTGGGGTAAAAAGAGCCCGCGTTCGGCTTCTTTAAGGCAGCAGCGATGCAAAATGAATCGCGCTGATAAAAATTCAAATGGAAAGGTAATGAAGTCTCTTCTGACGATCGGGGTGAAACGACGAGGGAGAGAAGTCAGGAATGGTGGCGAGCAAAACGATCGCGCTGACAGAGGGTGAAAACAGAAATATCCTGGCGTTCGCTGATTTACGACAGCTCCGCGACAACGTCACCCTTTTTACGTGCCTTCTGCCAAGCGTCGTTAAATAAAACCCTGCCAAGCCCATCGTGTGGAGGATATCTCGAATAAAAGGAAGTAAACTTGGAGAGAGAAGATCTGGTAAACACGCTGCAGCTTTTGGGGATTGCCGTAATGGACTGTCGAAGAGAAATTTCGCGTGTATGTTTTTAGGATTGTTGGAATTACGAGTATCTATGGTGGAGTAATCTGAACCTTTAGATGGGGTGATGAAGTTATTATGACGACATTGATTTAGGTTCGAATTTGTTGCCACACAGTTATGAAATGATTGAACTGGTGGTGGTATGAGGTAACTTACGATCTTATAAAAATCGTTCTATGAAAATATTTTTTTTTTTTTTTGTAACGCTGTAGAGGGTCGAGAATGCACTAATTGAGGGTTAGTACGAACCTCTTCATAGACGTAGTATTTTTTATAAGTGAACGAAGAGGCGTCGATGAAATACTGACTCGAGATAGAGTGCTTCCACGTTATAAAGCTTCTTCCTCGTGTTTTGAGGGTTGATAAATTCGATATAGTCCCATACATATATCAGGCGAACTGAAGCAACAAATTTAGGATTGTTGTCAAAAAATGAGGGAAAGCTGTGTATTTGAGCCCCTACCACGCCCCGAAAAAAACAACTGCTCTGTTGCATACATATCAAGCCCTTCCACAGGGAATAAAAATATTTTCATTTTGTAGCATGGAAACACATACATCGTTTTCGAGCCCACATTTACTGCTACATTTCTGTTTATTTTCCTGACGGACACATACATTGAAAACTTCGTGTCACGAATTTATAAACTTCCTGTGTACCTACACACGCGTCAGTGATAGAAAAAACTGCGTGATAAAGCCTGACACGTTCGTCTAACACAGTGAACAAGCCGATCCAACCTCTCTATCTCGTAGCCACGAAGATAATCGTGTCGAAGGTTAACGCCTCCGTTAGGCCCCTAACAGCGATAAAACCGACGCAGAGAAAGGGATTTTTATGCGAGCTCACGTTCACCCTCGCGGCCCTTATCAAATCGAATGAAATATCACAGGGACTGCGTTTAATCCTAGGATCTGATACATCGGTTTAATTTACTCGAAGTAACCGAAATATATTTTCTCAGTCGGCCTACTCAGTCGGGGGCAAGGGATAAATACTAGCTTATTTACGAGGTCCGATATCCCTCGTATTTAAAATTCAAAGCACCGTGCCACCGCCCCCACGTTCCCAGAGACACGCCTAACGTCCTTAATTATTTCCAAAGCGTTATCGTAAGAGAAATCAAAAAGAGAAATGAACGTATAGAACACTTTATCGTCATTAGGAGCCATTTACTATCAGAATTTCATGTTTACGCCCGAGCGTTTCGATCGACCGATAATCGGACACGAGTGGCGGCGTATCAACGACCCGACGCTGATTTAAGACCCGAAGTCACGCGAGCCCGCCGAGTCGAACATTTTCCATGGCTTCTCGCTCTGTCTCGACTACTTACAATTGTACATAGAATACTATAGAGAATGTTGTTACTCAGACTCACCAACTTTCGTCCTCTGTTGCAGTTCTGGTCGGCTTACGTGCCCTGCTCCTCCCAGCACCTCGACTCGGTCCAGCTAGCCCTGGAGCAGATCGACCTGATTCGTCGGCTGGTCAACAAGCACCCTGAAAGCATGGTCCTCGTTACTACGGCGGAAGGTTGGTCATTTCGCTTGCGACTCCATCCCTTTGTGCGCTATCCGCCCACCGCCCTGCCGCATCGATGGTCAGAACGTCAGTTTGACCGTGTTTACACGGCAGCTGGCCCGATGCGGCAGAGAATGCTGCTGCTGACAAGTTAATGCCGGATCCGTGTTATTTTCCGACCGAAACTGACGGCGCCACGGCCGAGAAGAGACAAGCAAAGTATCGAGTTAAACGTTACACGCTCCGCGAAGGTAAATTTCGCTCGTCTGCATCTGCCAGGCACACGGCCAAACCGATTCGATTTCGGTCGGGGCCGAATCCTAGGCGACTCTTGCACCGTGGCGGAAGGATTTTCGCGAGTCCCACATCTCCCCAACGAAAGGAAACGCAACCGACGCTGATGATTTAACGCGACACCGCGGCGACCGAATACGTGTATCGATCCCCTGGAGCTTTTGTTTGTCCATAAACAAATTTATGCGCACACCGCCGGACATAACAACCCCTCAACGAGCTATCAAATGAATCGTTCAGAACTCGCATTAAATCCTCGGCGAATGTAAACGCGTATTGGGACACGCGAACTATCTCACACTCTATTTGTGTTTCAGGCATCGTTCCTTAATAGAATTTCCGAAACGCTTTCGTAACTCAAACTGTAAATTCTTGATTGCTAATTAGTTCTCGGACAATGTTAGTGAACTGGTAGTGAGACCTGAGGGAGGATGATACTTCGTTACGTGGGGACGTGTTTGAGAAATTAACTTTAACACGTTTATGGTCCACAAACGTGGTACAAATTTATTTTTATATTCTGAAGGACGATATAAGTTCTATAAAATTATTGAAAACATCAGATGAAAAAATGACGAAGAGTGTATATCATCCCCAACAAGATAGACATCTTTATCAGAAGTTCAAGAAGAATCTAATCGAAACATCTTCAGAAATCATCGTTCAAGTTGCCTTGGTACACCCTAATAAAAGTGAATAAAATAAGAATTGAGAGTAAAAAATATTTCTCAGGACTTCATCACGACTCAGGACTCTATACGATTCTTATTCTCGTCAGAGGAAATGATTTTTGCTATTCAAGTTACATCGCCTGTTCACCAAGACCCAGCGCAATGCAAACACTTCGTTTACCGTATTCACCACTTTAGACAAACACGTAAGTTCTAGCTACAAACCAAGCTCGCCTTGGAAACTTGGTGAAACGGTCGAACAACGCCATTTGCAGGAGCCAGCGATCTCGAAAACGTAAGCCCTACAGAGTCGTCGATTCCGAGGATCCTAGAAGCCCCCGCCCCTGCAGCTGCTTCGCACGCGAAGAATATGAAATCGAGCTTGGAGGTCGACGAACGTCGGGAATTACCATCCTCTATTTGTTCCCAGAATGGGCCGTCCTGACGTTACACACCGCCCAAAATTCCTGGCGGAATGCCAATGTCAGGGGGAGGCTGGCACACGCCCGCGAAAAGAATCCCAAAGACTTTTCCGCCCTCGGGAGGAAAATATCCTGGCGGAGGTGAATCTTCGTGCCCGTGCCTCGCCTCACCTCGGTTTAATTAATTTCTCGTTCGACCGATCGACCAGTTCTTTGCCATCTTGTATAATAAGTGAGAGGAAAAATTAGTAATATTCCTGGGACGCGAGCCCATTTGCTTTCTCCCCAGGACCCACGCGCGACGGATATGAAATGTTCGATCGAACCTCGTCGCAGGGGCAAAGTTACCGTCTTATGTTTGCTTCCGGTCGGCCATTCGACGTCACTCGTCCCTGGACGAACGCCAACGTTGAGAGAGCGCGACGGTGCCTCGACTTTGCGCCATCCTCGTCACCCTCGATGTTCTTTCGGGGATTTAGGATGCATTCTAAGTCACGAAAGAAGACGCCACCCCTCGGAAACGAGGCTTCATCCTCTCGACGTAACGAGCACCTTCCGAGCTACTGGTTTCTCCTGCTTCGACGTTCAGGGGAAGAGAACATAGGAGGAAAATGAGAGGATCAATTTTCTGCCAGCTTCTCTGTTTCGAAGACTCTTTAGATATCGTCTGGTGAGTGGAAACGATCGGTAAGGGGTTTAATTAGATGAGGGATTGATTGAAATGATGAGGTTCGAGAGAGTTGATGGATACAGGACTTCAATTTTCGATGGAGTATACATTCTACCTGGCTGTTGTTTAATTATGAGTATACTCTTTCGCATCATTAAGTGAGTTAAATATCTAATTAGTGAGGGTACATGTTAACAAGATATGAAAAATGTAATCGAGGACTGCATATGCGAGATTCCAATGTTTTTCAAGAAAAAGAATTAAATGGTTTTGTGAAGGGAGGATATTGCGTTCTAGTGATTCGATGTTTTTGCATAAAACTCGATACCTGGGAAACTGAGGAAGGTAAAAGAAAGTCGAGAATGAAAAGAGCACAGCAGAACAAAAAGGGCAAACTTGCCATATCCCGACAGTAGAAACTAACTGTCTGAGTCAGACAAAGTAGAATCGACCGCAATACCGCGTGATTTTGCGTCAGTCAAACGCACGCGGTATGCTTGTTCCTTTTGCCTAATGAGGGCTTGATCCCAATGAGAAAAGGGTCGGAAAAACTGAGAAGATGTGGCTGGCTATAAATTCCAGCTAGAATGAAAAAATGTCGAGGCACGACGAGCGTTCTAGCTCGTTCGATAAGCCGAACCAAGGCGACTGTATGTCTGCATGCACATGCATATGTAAACAGACATGCGATTCACAGTTGCATATCGCTGGTAGTAGAAAGAAACGATTGTTTGAAATTTCCAGCCGACTTCTCATCTGATTAACTCGACGAAGCGACTTCGATAGAACCTCTGTTATTGCATCGCGAAGAAAAATTGCAATTTTGCTGAATGAACCGTAAAGAGAAATTGTAACACAGTTGGGGAAAATTGGAAATAGGGTTATAAAAACTGAAATATTCAAATATAGCAGCGATTACTCTTAAAATACTGCGTTCAGTATCCATATTACCGATAAACATTAATTAATGTTTATATCGAGCTTGGACGTAAACAAAATATATATTTTATGTTTGAGTCAACGCTGCGAGCACTCAATTTCGTATCTCTGGCGCGCTGTACTCTATTTCTCTTGAATATAAAAAATAAATAATAATGAATTCAAAATACAAGGCAGAAATAACTTCACTTTATTTTAAACTACTTGTAAATTACACAGCAATAACGTTATTTAAATATATTAATTCAGAAGACTATCAAAATTCTTTACTTTGTAAAACATTATTTATTGAACCAGTAACTACCAATCATATCATCTAATAATATTTAGTCTACTTACTCTATTGAAGAAAGAGTGAAGATGCGAGCTACTAAGAGAACAAACGTGCAACACCAACCAAGGATAGCTTATCACAAGACATCGCCCAAAACCTGTCCCTCTTCCTCAACAGTCACCTTAAGACTGTCTTCGAAAAACTGAGCTCACGCGTACAAAAATTTCTCATACCTAACCCACGCGTAACAAGGTCATTATACCGAGGTCGTCTACCTTAACAAGCCGCGCATCCAAGAAACAATTGTGGAGGCAGATATGTTTACATCGAAGGATCCTTGTTTTTGTCTGAAAACTTTCGACGCAGAGCGTGCTTCCGCAGCGTTACTACAGAAGAGCAATAGCTCAAGTCGTCCTGGAAGTTCGAGATCGAGGATTTATGGAGAACGAAGACGAACCTGTATACTCTACTCCAGTTTACAATGCTCATGCCACTGAATGGAGCTTTAATTTAGAATCGACATGGTTGTTCCCTTTGAGAGGTTGCATCGCTGTCTAAAGCAAGAGGAATGGAAAATCTATCGTACGGAATGGTTGATCCATCAAGATATAAAACGGACCAGCTGGTAGCGAGCAATTCTGAGGAACGAAGGAATTCAAATAAGGAGACGTCGAAGATTCTAAGAAAAATAGAAGAAATCATGCTTTGACCAATCGCTGACACGTCGAAAACTAGTCTAGTTATAAGTCTAGAAAAGACCTGTACATACGTAGACATAATCTCTTCAGAAAATAGTTAAAGCATAATAAGACTTCATACTATCGTCAAAAATTGAACAACCTCAACACCCACTTATTGAAAATTTGCGAAGTACATATTTCCATTGTTACAGACACACCTTCCATTATATGTCTTCTGTGCAAGACATAAGCGAGCTCAGGCACCGTTATAAGCTTCTGCAATTGCCCGTAAGTCGAGATGTATCGACACAATGTACAGGTGGGAACCGTCTTAAATCATCGAGCGCAGTAAATCGAGGTTCATTGATAGCACGCGGTCTGCAACCGTTCCTTTTTCGGCTGCTCCTCCATTACAGCGTAATCGGCTGGGCAAGCTCGCGCAGCGAAGAAATTAGAGTTGCCAGGACAAATGGTAGCACGGGGCTCGCTCGATTTACTCGGTCGCTCTCGCACGAGCGAACCGAAGCGTTCTGCGAGAGCCGCGCCCTTTCGCAACTTCGCCAACAGCCCCGTGGACTTCGCGCGAATTGCGGAAAGTCCTCGCGTATATCGAAATCGAATTACTGGGACGGTACCGAACCGAAAGTTTTAATAGCTCGCGCGGAAAGGAAGGCAGCTGAGATCGGCTCTGAATTCACCTCGCTGTGGAATCGACCTTCCATTAACCCCTTCAGTGCTGCGTCATCCCTGCACGGATGACAGCGTATGGTGAAAGTGTATATGAATTATTTTCGTTATATCTACTATAGATCCTACGAAAATTGCTTTTGCGTACTATTTGCCTGTAACCAATGAATTCAATTAACAATAAATTTTCAGTTCTGTAGATAGAATCGAACAACCACGTTATAGTTTTAGACCCCAGTAACCAGCAATAACCTAGTAACGAAGTAAATGAAACCGATGAAGCTCGAAACAAGTACAGATATTAGATCGTAGACCTTCTTCCCTCGTTTACGAGAAACTCAAAGGTATCCCAAAGACAGGAAATTTAATGAACCGAAAATATCAGCCGACGAGTTGAAAAAATCGAAATTTCCGTGACCAATGGAATTTGGAGGCGTTGCACTCTGCGGTCCCTAGACGAGCGGAAGTTCACGAGAGTGCACGCGCAATGGACCTGTATAGGCGTACCATGGGCACAGGACCTAACGCAATTTGTACGCGGTGTTTTAATCGAATCGGGACGACACCGAGCCCGCGAATCCGATTTCACGGAAGCCCGATAGCCCACCTTTACATGGCCGAGCTCGATTAAAACGATTAAACCGAGGCCGTGGAATCGAATTCGCGGCGCGCTGACTAAATACCGACAAAATACCGGCCGCCCAGAAGGATTTCCCGAGCTGGTGGAGCGTTCTTCAAAAGCCCCACCAGTTCCATTATCCTCGGGGCCCGGATTAATCAACCCCTCCTCGCTTACGGTCTGTAATTAATGATCCACGCGATAACATCGCGGCACACCGACGGACAATTTAAATGATTTAATTAAACCGATCCGATCGAAGGTGACGGGTAAACTTTAATGAATCGTGTGTCTTGCGCGCTGTTAAGCTTATTCAACCTCATTCATGGCGGAAATTGAATAGTAAACGCGCGCAGAGTGTAATAATAAGTATTTGTTGAAATATATAGTAATGTATACTCACGCTAGTTTGGCGAGACAAGGCATTGAACAGAAAATATGGCCCTCGTAGTTATGTAGATCCTTCTGAAGTTCTTTTTAAGATCAGGGAATGAAGATTAATTATCCATTCTTCAACTCTTTTCTTGAACCTGACAATAGAAATAATATTTATTACTTTTTAGATAGTTTTTCGTTGATTTAATATGTATGTAAATAATTTTTTCTAGTTGACAATTTTGGAAAAGTCAGTGGAATCGACAGAAAAAAGATACAAAGTACATACGATTCAGTGACAGGATTTGCTGAACTCGCATGTTACCGTATTGTTTAACTCAAAATTGGATGATTTATATAGTGGTAAAAGCTGTTCTCTTAGTCTATGACACGATGACAGGAACACACAACTCAACACATTGCAAGAAAACACTTTGTTTAACACACTGAAAACGTGACACTATTTTTTAATGCGATAAATATTCATAAAACAACCCTCGTTTCTTAGCCGCTCATGACAGGCTCAGACGCGTTTAACACGCAGCACAAAAATGGCCGAGCGCGACCGACGCGACACGATGATCGATCTAGAATCGATTAGACCGACGATTGCCGAGGATGGCCGAAGTTTGAATTTTCCTGGGCGGCCGCCGCGCGCGTAATTCAAAACACAGGCAAATGCTATACAGATGTTTTTCAAGATAATTTTCACTTATTTAATTACTCAAAAGATTAACAACATCTCTCAATCTTTCAATATTGAAAGTAATATACATTATCTTAGCTCAGAGAGACAATTATTAAAATACAAAACTACTTGTAACTTGTAGACAGGATGAAAGAGAACAAACGTTAATACAAACTTTGCTAATTATTTCTATGATGTCAACTGTGCTTAAAGTTCCGTTTACATATTCTGCCACAACTGGTACATCCTCTTACTACTCAAGAAACACCTGAGAGTGGCATAATAAACACAAATGTGCCAAGAAATTGTACATACAGTAACATGTGCGGCAAGTATCATAAATCTGAACCTCCTAAATGTAAGTAATTAGAGGAATAATGGAAGGATAATCGAGAACATTACAGGAAGATATACTGTATGATTTCAGGTATAGAAAGGGCGCACAAGGAGGGTAGATTAGCGAGCTTGATAGGCGTCGAAGGGGGCCACGCGATCGGAACGAGCCTGGCGGTCCTGAGGATGCTGTACGAATTGGGCGCCAGATATCTGACCCTGACACACACGTGTAACACGCCTTGGTGAGTATACCAACCGAGACAGTGGCCAACTGTGCCGCTTATCCTCGTTAGCGCTACAAAAAAGAAACGAAAGAAAGCAGCGCGATATTTCATAGCCCGTGCTCACTAACCAAGCTGTCTCCAAAAATGCTTCTAATCTAAAACAAACTCGCGTCGCTTTATTACGCGCGCGTCAACCGTCGCGTTACTTCATAAGAACTCAGCGAGAAAAGTATCCCTGAAACGTAAGATGTTTCGCGAGTAGCACAAATGGAAAACACGAGAGCAGTGAAACAGAGACGTGCCAGACACTCGCTACACTATACAGTTTTACAGTTAGATGGTAAAAATGCGCCGTAAATGACGTGATAAAAGAGTAGTGCGAGATACGGACTCGAAACGCCAAGGTCCACCTTTTCCCTTAACAACCCCCTCGCTTGTACAACTATTCAGTAAAATCGTCCTTTCAAAATTCCACCCTTTCAACGTTTCCTCAAGGAAAGTTCGCGAGCGTAGTGAAAGAAACCGCCAGCATAGCGACGCGAGGTAGCTCCCGAAATTTTTAACGAGTAAAAAGTTCGATGGAAAATACCATCCGGAGCAGAATGCATCGAATCGAGGCGAATCGAGGGCCGCGTACGTTGCCGTGAACACGTATCGATATTTCTCCCAGCGGGGCTGTTTCGATAATGTGACCCAGCCGAACGTCGGGACGACTATTTCAGTTTGAAGTTCTCGCGACACGGGGCGAGGAGGTCTAGGAATTACGTAAGAGCGGCGAGGCAGCTGGTGCCATTGGGTGGAGGCAGAAATATTATTCTAGGACAAACAATGGACGAATTTCCTTTTACGAGACGACACCCGACTGCGACCGACCGAGGGAAAAACTGACGACGGGGAACGATAAAAACTCTTGAACGGACTGACGACTTTTTTGAGAGGCGCGCAATTCGCGTCCAGGAATGGAACAAGAATGTATTTTACACCTGTGTACACTGCCTGTAAGATTAAAGGCATTACGACCTAATATAATGCACAGGGTGTTTCCAAACATGTGGGACACTTTTGGAAGGTGGGTTCTAGACACAATTACAATGAAAAAAGTTCAAATGCACACGTGCCTGAAAAAGCATAGTTATTTAGTTACATGCTCTCTACAATTACTATTTTATATTGTGTAAAATGCTGACCTATTTCATCTCTGTATAGTGCTATCCTCTTTAGGGTCCTACTAAACCTGGAGTCATTCTGGCCCTTTAAATGAGTGCATGCTCATGAATCTTAAAAAAGCATCACATTGTGCTCAATAAAAAGCTAAACTTTTTTCATTGTTTTCGTATCTAGAATCTACCCTCCAAAATTGTCCCATATGTTTGGAAATACCTTGTAGAATCGTGGGCAGGGAATAGATGAAGCATCTTTTTGAGTTCAGGGATATGGGTCGCCTTTAAACTTTGAGATAAATTGAAATTCCATACGACACTCTCTGACATATGTAAACCGTCGTTTTGGACAACCTGCTCATTGAAAGTTATATTACCGTCCAAAAGTTGGGAAACAATTTGAAATTCAGGGGGAACAGAAACAAATGAATTTCCAATATAACACGAACAATCGAAAATTGCAAAATGGTTTAGAACTTTTTAACAATAGCACCCTATTAAATCAGCTTAACCCTTTGTTCTGAAATTTGAAATTTTGAAACTACTCTAGCATTTTTTGAACTACAAATCAATATTACAATCCGGTATTATCGTAGTCAAGATTATCCGTCTATATCTGCTAGTTACTTCAGCTTCCGCGATAGAAGAAAACAAAGGGCTTTCAACGCGACAGAAACTTCCGTCAAGCGACTATTGTCGCTTCCGCTAAACACCGAGTCGCCAGTAGGTAACAAGTATAGTCACTTTACGACAAAGTTTCCCTGCGAAACGAAGTTTGAGTGCAACGAAACGGTAATTCAGCGAGGTCAACGTTAAACAGCGCGTCGAGCGTCTCATAAAGTCCAAAACGCTAGTGGATGGTCGACGATTCGATTCTTTGCCAATGAAATTTATACGACAAAGCCGACGTCCCTTATATTTATACGCGGAATTACGTAACCGACGGAACAATAAATCATACGAGGATTAATGGAACGGTAACAATATTATCTGCCTTCCCGAATTTCCGACGTCGACCGTGCGTTTTACGACTCCGATAGATTGCACAGATACGCTGATAAATATCTACGCGTAGGGATGTTTCAGCCACGCTCCGTTGTCCATGACGAAACGAACGGGCGGCAGTTTCGCTGGATTCGCCAGGAAAAAGTTCGACCAGTAAAAATGGCCGATTTCTCCTTCACGCTCACGCTCCTCAAAACTCGTTTCACGGTATACTTGACTGACGAACGATCGATTAATTATCGTCGCCTGCGTCGTCGTATCGTCGCTTTGCGTGCCAGCCTAGAGAACATCGCGTTAATGCGAACGATTATCGCCCCGGAATTGCTCGGTATCCTTGAACCTGGTAGTCCGCATCTCGCACATCACGTAATCCCATCAACTTGAGAGACACTTGCGAATCTACACAGCAGCGTTATCATTGCTCAGGAATTCGTGAAGATAATAGGAACCGCTAGGTTAGCGCGCGAGCCGTTGCGTTGTTTCCTTTTGATCTAGATTCAAATAAGTGGATTCCGAGAAATGCTCTCGGTGTGATTTTAATGCGAATCGTGGACTCTGCAAACGGCGAGGTAATTGTAACTGTTATGTACTTTGAAAATAGATGGGGATATAGATAGACTTTAACTCGCGGCTGCTGGGGTGTTAATATTATAGTGTAACGTAAGTTGTGTAGTGGAGACTTATTGACCTCGTTAGATAAAAAACAACATGCGTAGGGGTATACATAGTTGAACTATTTTTAAAGTTCTAAACCTTCCAAAGTCTTCGTTCTGAGTTCTAAATTGGGATTCCTAGGACAGAATCGTTTACCTTCTGGTGAATAGTTTCGCGGACCAACTCGAAAAACATATGTTATAACATGATGCCTCTACAATGCTCGCTACACGCACCGAGTCAACATTCCTCGGGAACAATAGCCACATAGTATCAAAATGTTGGAATACTACACGTTATCAGCTGCAATTCGCGATTGGACAAAGACGTAACTATTAGTCGGATATTCGAAGGAATTCGGGTCTGAAATCAAGGCGTTTGTACACGGTGCCGCGCAATCTCTGCGGTCATTAGTCCGGGGAACAATTCTGTCCGCGTTGCTTAGTATTACGGACATGGAGCGCTATGATTAAAGGGCATTGTAGGGCGCAGCAATTCTGAGGATTGTTGCCACTGAGTTACTGACCTATTGGTTCGTTAGGGCAGAATGCAGCACAGCGGATGAACCCGGTCAAGTGGCTCACATCGGTGGCCTCTCCAATTTCGGCAAGGTGAGTACAAAAAATGACTTCAATCTACAATTGCTACTTCTATATCTACCGATCGCTAGCATACCACACTTCAATCCTAAATTATGCACCAATTGTTACAAAAATTAAGGTAGTTTTAAGCATTTACGAGCTAATCGACGCGAATTACTTTGGAGAAGAAAAGAAAACCAGCCCATTCGGATTAGACAAGTCAACCGAGGTTTTATCCAGTCAGAAGGTGGAAGACATGTCGTTCTTCTTAGCTGCGAGAGGATTTTCTTGTGACGAGAAATCCCGATGTTTTACGCGGTGGATTAAATCATTCCCTAGCTGTCTATTCGTGTAGTCACAGCACAAAATGAACGTTTTCTTCAGAGTCCCTCGTAAATCCAGGTTGCTTTTCAGTCTCGTCGAATCGACCGGCCATAAGTATCGCGGGCTCGATGGGAATCTGAGAGGAAGATCGATTCGTTACCTTTGCAATGTCTTCGTAACTACACGTGGTATTATACATTCGTCAGAGTGTCAAGTTGATCGACTCAGGAATTTCGGGAAGCAATGTTTCTCTAGCCGTGTAAACAAATTCACGATGCTAGTGTTAGAACTGTCCGTACCAAATCTTCTTAATGAATTTCACGAATCGGGGCACAGTCAAAGAGATGTCGAAGGGATGGGAATCGCTGAAAATTCGACGATGCTCGTGTAATGTCGTTGGAGAGCGGTAAAATGGAGAGAACGTGTTTTCGAGTTGTACACAGAAGGGTAGAGCGAAGGGATTAATGATCGTTTCTAAACTCTCTTTAGACAACCAGGGCACTTCAAGTAGGAAAACCCTTGCTTGGGTAACCGATGCACAGTATTAAAGTACGATTCTTAGAGTGAATAATAAAAAGCTTTTAAGTTAACAAATTACTGTTACTCATAATGAACAGGAATTTCTGGATCATAGAATTTGATTTTACCTCTGTGAATCCATCACTCTGAAAATTCGGGACGAAGATTCAAAGGCGAGTTATTTATGAAAATTACCCAAAGCAATTCGCGGTATTCGCAGCGAGGCATTCACGAATTCCTACCCGAACGTTGCACCTACGAGAAAGAAAATTATGGGCTCCATCGATCAGACGGCAGAACAATCGTTCGCATTTTAAGCTCGCATACTTCGAATGATAAAGTTCCATTTCAGAACGCGAGCCGAAAGATCCGTGGAAATGCGAACGTCGCTTAGCAAAGTTTCGTCGACTCGCGAGTGAAGAACCGCGGGTCTCCTTTTTCTACGTCTCAATCAAAAAACCTCTTTACTTGCCGTGAAAGGCGAAAACCAATTTATTTAACGGCTCTGACAGACGTTGCACAACATTCGTTCAATGGTACGACTCTTCAAAAATGAATGACGAACGCACAGCCCTAAAGGCGCTTTACAATTACAA
The DNA here is from genome assembly GCF_051401765.1 of Calliopsis andreniformis. NCBI lineage: Eukaryota > Metazoa > Arthropoda > Insecta > Hymenoptera > Andrenidae > Calliopsis > Calliopsis andreniformis. Next base: position 17,669,863 of record NC_135067.1, on the reverse strand, counting down.
AACGCATAGGAAATAATTTCGCTAACACTGTTGCGACATCATCCCTTCAAACACGCGGCCGAGTGCTCTCATATTCAAGAGACGTGGAAGTACTCCGTCAAAGCGTTCCACGAAACGAAATATAAACGCAGATTAACCGAGTATTTCACTTAAACGGCAACTCCAAAGGAATCGATCTCGAATTGTGAATTTATTCACAGTTTCCACGAACCCCGATTTCTCTTTTTCCGAAATGCGAGCAAAGTGGGAGTTGCAAGTGCTCGGCGGCGTGTTCTATTTACCGAACGCCGGAAAAACGGCCAGACAGCCCCTAGGGTGTTTTCCAACGGCAAGGGAGATATATGAGAAACGACTTCAGGACTGTGGCCGCGATATAAACCAGAAGCATGCCCCACGGGCAAGAACCGAAAGGATCTAGATAAAATATCGTCGCCGGGCTACGCGCCGCGTCCCTTTAGTCAATTCCGTCCTAATCCAATTACTTTCATCGAACACGATCGCCTACCTCGGCGAGGTCATTCACCAAGAGGCAAAGTAGCACTTCGGAGTTGGAGGAGAATACTTTGGAACGATTCTCGTAAGTCACCTCGCGAAAATGTACTGTGTCAAGTAGTTATTGGGATCTCTTTGTACTGAGACCACTAGGACAAAGGCTGTCGCCCCTCGGGCCGTTTTCCCGGAAGAAAAAGATAGAGGGAAAGAGAGAGACGTATGAGAAACGAGTTGGAAACCGCGGTCTCGAGTCGAGAAAAAGTTCCATGGGGCGAAGAGCGCAGGCAGATAAAGAGGAGGATCGTTTAAATATTCAATGAGAACCGCTTACGCTTTCCCGCGATTGCTTTGGTCTCGTTAGATGCTGGCAAACGTCGAACCGTTTATTTCGCTTGCGTGAATTAAACGCTGTTCGCTTGGCCTTGACGTACCCTTTTATCCTCACGAGAAACTTCTCGCGACTCCTGTGGATTCTGACGCGCGCCTCGCCTCGAAACAACGAGGAAAAACTCGTGGAACATTCGACAAACAATGTTCGGAAGCAGCTCCCCGCCAGAAAACGCTGCTACAGAGTCCATTTTAAGTTTCCACCGCGAAATTTCGAATGCCTCCCTCGCGATTGTCCTCCGACGGTTTCCATGCCCCTCCCATCTTTTCAGACTTCTCGTTCCGCAAGTTTGCCGCATTATCCGCGAAACTTCCTGTCTATTTACGGAAGGAAAAAACGAGCCACTCGAGTAACGCCGAGTCGTTGTTTCAGCCTGACAAGTGAGCATTTGTACTCGGGGATCGAGTTAGCGTGAAACTTCGTGCCTTGGAAGCGATTCGTTAGCGCTGAGATCATTGACGAGATCCTTTTTAAGGGAAAGTAATAATTTAGAAGGAATTCGATCTGAAATATTTTAGAAATGATTTCAGAGGGAAGAATATTTTAGAGTCGCAGAAGCAGCGATACAAAGACAATGCATTTTATCCGCTCGTGTGTAAAAGAAGAATTGAGCAATATACGCAAAAAATGTCGAGCTTGGGGAATGATACGAATTCATCTAAAAATTTGTCTACGTTAAAACGTTTGATGCGACGCCTTAAAACCCACCTGGACGGTCCCCCTCTTGCTTTGGAAACGGTATTAAATGCGGTTTGCATGAATTCCAGGGGAATATATACGCCTAACCCGGAGGAGAATCAGCTCTTTTTCCGCTCGACCTCATCTGCGCACCGAGACGTTTTATATACGATCCTCCACTTTTCTTTTATACCTCATTCGCTGGCTACACCATTTCTCACCCGCACCTGTGTAATAAACAGCTCTCTCAAGTACTCAATAAAAATTCCGCACGGTCTTGTCCCAGTAAGAGAAGAGACACAGTCTGGCAGATAGTGTTGCTTGCCTGTCTGTATATTTAACAGATTTCTGCTTTTCCTTGGCTAGATTCTAATGTTAGTTCACTGATACTTTGATGGGTGTACGATACTGTGGATAGGTGCCAAAGAATATTCTGTAGGATCAGAGTATAGTTTTCTTTAGACATTAAACTGTGGTCATCTATCTTACACGTCAAAATTGACTGATTTGGTTTACTCACGTGAGGTATCATATAAGTCTCACCGTATGATAAGTAAAGGTGATTTCCTGCTTAATTCTACGGTGCATCCAATATAGCAACCAGCTTACATACCACGCAGCAAAATGCACTCCAAGTTCCAATAAAATTTACCGGTTAACATACCCTTCTCCATCACAGTGGACACCTCTGTAAACTCTAAACACACCCTCGACCCACTGGTTACCAGCTCCAAACACCGTCCACTTTCTCTAAAAGTTCATTCTCACCCAGACACCCCAACTCCTCGAAAACACTATCCTGATCCATCGTTCTCCAAGTGGAAGTCGTCTTTCACTACAGAAGTACCACAGTCCCCGCTGCAACTTCCACGTCGACTCGTCCTTTTTTCCAACCCATCTCCCTCGAAACCATCGAGACGTTTGCGAACATTCGCGCGAAAACGATGCGCTGGAGACACAGCGAGGCGAGCAGATGGAAATAAAGAAGGGTGAAACGAGGAGAAGGGTGGAACATATCCGTGAGAGAGAAAAAGCTGGTCCTCGATGATTCTAGGAAATTTGTACCTTTGTTCTCGCCCCTTCGCGGTTATCGCATTGCTGGCTTCAAAAGACGCCGGAGTAATCCTGTATTCGGGCGCGTGCGATGCGGCAACTTTTTCCTCCGTGAAGAAGAATGGAACCGTCGCGGTGCCTCGAGGAAAAACAGCTCGCCTTTGTTGCGAGCCAGCCGGAGGCACTCGCTTTCTGGGTTAAATCGTTATTATACGTGAGATAAATATGAATTTGTCCCCCCGAAAAATTCAACCAGGTTTGTTCCCTTCGTGACCAGCATAAACGACCCAGAAGGCGCGCGACTTTGTTCATTGACGATGCACATTGTTGTCGATCGATCGGAAGGCTCGGTGGATATGGCCCGATCGATCCACGAGACCGCGCGAATGCGGGCCATGAGCATGAATTCCCACAAAGTGCGGCGTTTAAGTGCGGCTGCCCCGAGCCCGATGAAGCTGGCTGCAATTCCGGCGAGACGTCGGTTTCCAAACAATGAGGGTGGCCCGCGCCCGGAAGTCGTGGCAAATTCAAGAAAACATAACTCCAGAAGAGCAATTAAACTGAGCGCCGTGGAAATATCTGTGGTACGGCACGCTCTCGAGCACGATTGAGGAAGCCTTCTCCTGGCCTCTGTGGCAGGCTAAGGCCACAATCGTTTTCCACCATCGAGTTCCCGACCTGCACTTTTCAACCGAGTACGTGACCCCACCTAACGACGAGAAAGGGGCCGAAAAACGTCCGATATCCACGGCTCGTTGATCCTCCTTCGTGCGCTAAAAGCACGGATCAGAGGTCGGTAATACTGTTGGATAATTGGTAGGTTGATTTTTGTGAAGGTGCTCGTGAGAGTTGTTTACTCTGTAGAGTTCGCGGAGTTGGGTTAAATAAAGTCCTATGTGCATACGTGTGTACATGCCTCTTTCACGTGCCTTGGAGCTCAGGATACGTCAATTACCTGTTGAAGGTGGTGAGTAAACAGTCTGAGTGAAAGTTGAATCCACTTAGAGCGGAACTAAGACCCTTCAAGAAAATATACAGACAAATTGTCTTCCTCAAAATCACACTGTTCTACGATAACGTAGCGTAACTTCAGCACGTGGTCTTAAGGAAAGCAATAGCTAAAGACGCGAAGGGCAATCGTGTCATTTCAACAAGGTTGACTCGCTTAATCCTTTGTTGTCGTACAACAGCCCGTCAATAAGTTATGTTTGTAAGCGTCGCGCGTAATCTCGTGAATAGGTAATCGCGACCGAGGCTGGAACGTTAGGAGCCGATCGATTGTTTACTTCCATGATTAATTACCCGCTGGAGGTTTGACTGAATCGAGCTGGCCTGTAATAAGCGGAACAAAAGAGAGACAGAGAACAGAAGAAGCATGATTTATTATGTCCTAGGGCGCAGAGCTTCGAGGACAATAGGGTAATATCGTTACAAGAAAATGCGAGAGCTCAGAAAGAAGTGAAATATACGAGGCGGCAAGGGATCGATACCTTTTTTTAGCAAGCACGGTTTTTTCAGAGCTTCGGAACATTAATTGCTACAACCCCTTGTTAGTCTGGAATATAACTCAGAAAGAGAAATTAAGACGATTTTGTTCGTTGTTAATATCGCGTCAACCCTTCTTTCTTTCTTCTAATTTTGCCGAGTTCCCCAGTGCTAAGCAGCCATCGTTACTCTACCACGTGAAGAGTCTTTAAAACTGCATTATCATTTCCCCTCGGCCAAGATCTTAATTCCGAGGATCTATAGACGATCTCATCAACGCTGCTAAACTTTCAAACACTGTTCCTTTATTAACTCTTGCGCTTATTTCACCCCTTCCATCTTTGACAAACATTCCCCGCAAATCGATTCTCATTTTGAGGCATACTTTGCCACTCGAGTCTTCTTTTGTTCGATGAGCGACGACATTTAATTTCTGATCCGACTTGAAAACATGTGCTCAGAGATTATCCCCACGTAAGGTGATTAGACGAAAATCGATTGTACTATTTCCAATGTTAAGAATTTTTCTAGTGCTTTATTTTCTCAGCATAAGGAATTAAAAATTTTCAAATTTTTGAATTTTCAAATTTTTAAACTTTCAAATTTTCAAATTTTCAAATTTTTGAATTTTCAAATTTTTAAATTTTCAAATTTTCAAACTTTCAAATTTTCAAACTTTCAAATTTTCAAATACCTAATTTGTCAAACATGAAACATTCCTGAAATCCCCACTCTAATTTCTATATTATAATCCCTGAAGCAACATCCACTACTTCCTCGTGGATAGTTTCGCAGGCGGTCTCGAAAAACGTAACTATATCCAGGGCACGTTGTAATAAAGTTCAGTCGCAACTATCAGCGAACTCTGCACAACTTTAACGCCGCACTGACCATTAACCTTCATGCGCGCATTACCATATACGTCCATCAGACTTCTCAATTCGAATATATGCTCAGAAATGCGGATTAAAAATGGTTAGCAGAAGCAACCAGCAAAAGTCTGAACTCCGTCGAAGCAGGGCATCCAGGTGAAAGGTGTCGAAGCTGTCGACGGTAACTGCGATAACTCAGTTAAATCGTTCGCATCGCTGACCCGCCAAACGCAATTTGCTCGTGTATGGACATCGATTCTCGTCAACGTGGTGGATGGGTTCGATGCACGATCGTTACCTCGACGAGTCGTTCAGCCGTGGAACGACGAACACTTCCAAGTTCGCAATACTCGGCCACATCTGACCGATAAGTTCCGGGAAACGTTCCATGGAATGACCAACCGGCCTTTTGAGGCCAGCTGCCAGCTTGTTCATGAAAGTTCCCGTCTAAATAGGCGGCCGGAGCATTGACAGTTTCGCGAGTGAAGTTTGCTAGCCGACGATAACGGCGGCAACCAGTAACAAACAGGAGCATCGTGAACTTTCGCCTAGAAGGAGCCAGGATAACCGGCTGGACTTCGACCAGCGTCAAAAGTCGACAGATCTTTCACAGTGCTCCGCTGACTGGGTGGAAGAAAAGACGCCGCGAGTTTCGCTTACCCCCTTATCTCATACGCCTCTCGATTATCTAGCGAACTGGTGATTTTTAAGCAAAAGACAGGGTACTCTGGACGAGGGACTTCTGATTGGTACCCAGTTGGCGAGGAACTTCTATTCTCATCTTGAAGGATAGTAAAACTGTGTTTGACATGGTCATTGTCTTATGCATTACATATGATGCACTGTCTTATGTTAGAAATTTGTGGGAAGACTGAATCTTTATGGAACTCTCTATTACTCCTCTTCTAGACTTTTAAGAAGTCTGAAAAAATTCTGAAATACTTATGAAAGTGTCTAGAATACTACATAACTAGTGATATGTGAAGTATTTAAAATTTTGTATAATAAGAATAATTACAGAGGGTTACATAGATAAATTTCGAAGATCCTAAAGACAGCGACCATGAAACAGAGATTGTGAAAACTTCTCGTATAGTTTCCAGGATTTAAAAAATCCGACACTATATTCTCAGAGTACCTGACAGAAAAGGCGCACTTAAAAAATGTATATGGTCGCAAAAACAATTTGCATCAAAAACGCTAACCCAAATGTACACAGCAAAGAAAGACGGGGAGCAACTTAATCCGATCTCTGAGTGTATGCAGGTCACAGGACTCTGAATACATTAACGTCGGTTCGTTAGTTAAACCTGACGTTATCTCGGAGAATCACATTGCTGGCAACTCGCAACGCAGTAAACAGAAGGTAAAAGAGCAATGAACGAAGGAAACTCTTGATTATAGCAACGGTGAGTATCCTTCAAAAAGGTTCGTGGAAGAATGAAGCCTATTCGTCATTCTGTCGGACGATACGACGGACTACACAGCGGCGCGGCATTTTAGCCTGAAGATTCACGAGGGAATATTCTTTCAATTGCTCAGAAAAAATATAACAACCGTCTGACTTTTACCCTGAGAGAAATGGGTTACCAGGGGGGTCTATCGCAACACGCGAAGCAAACCTTCGTCTAACTTTCGCCCGCAAAAAATCGCGTTATTTTTCATTCGTTAAACGTACGTTCGCCCATTTATCCTCTTCGTTAAGGGTAACACAGCGTCAAAGTTATTTAAGCGAATCGTTTGAAAACTAGTGGCGGTTGAATTCCGAAAGGCGGAAGAGTAAGTGAAGACAAATAGCGCGAGTAATTGAATTAAAATAGACAGATGGCACGCAGGAAGATAGATCGCTGAGGTAATTGTGGAAAATCGACTGAGCAGAGGCTTTCAATGGAAAATATCGTACCATCGCGTATCACTGCCCTCTTTCTCCTCCACTTTACTATAGCATCGAATTCTTCCACTTTCTTAGCTCCTCTCGTCGCTCTCCCTTCCTCCTTATCACAGACGAGCGATATTTAATGAATCTTCTCGTGCTCCTGCATTTATTCGCTCTTAAAATTCCTCTACTTCAACGTGATCAAGTAGGTCACGAAATGAGGGGACATGTGCTGGAGCTAGAGAAAACTGTACGTATTCTTTCATTTTGCTCGCAGTCCTCTTTCCAACCGACCTACTGACTTTCGCGAGAAGATATATTCTTCTCGTTTTCCCACGTTTCGTCGATGTCCCCCGAAAAGATGCTCCCATCGAAAGGCTTCCACCGTTCGCCGAACGGTCCCCGTGGCGAAACGAGAGGAGAGTTTGCAACGAGACAGTGAGACGGTCGAGAACGTGAACAGGAATCAGACCGGGACAGCCTGAAGGAGAAGCAATTCCGAAAAGTGAAGTTTATCGCGTTGTTACTTTAATGAAGCATTCTCGTTTAACGGATGCGCCGTTTCGCCCGAGGTTACCGGCGAGAAATCCTTAGGATTCATGAGATAACTCTCTCTCTCTCTCTCTCTCTGCCTCTTATCCCACCCACGGCGCATAACGACGACCACTTCGTTGGAAGATACTGCAACTTCGCTAATTTCGTGATAATAGCTGCTGCAGTCCGCGATAAATTCAACCCGCCCCCCGTCTGCCTAATTTCCCTCGAATGTACATCGGAACGACTGCGTCGAACGGGACGCGGGAAAGGAACTCGAATGACTGTTATGATAGGAATGAACGCAGTTTCTGGAGGGAACCAAAAAAAAGAGACGAAGTTCGGGGAGAGACGGGAAAATGGAGTAAACAGGAATCTTGAGAGATTCAGGTTGTGACGGTGCTGATTTAACAAAGCATCCGCGTTTAATGGATGCATCGTTCTCCTGGAAGACGGAGGGGAATGCTCTTGGAATGCGAACGATAACTCCGTTTCCGGTAGACCTACGTCCGACGTTGGAGAATGAATCCTTCTCCCGACGTTGCTATTAGCGATCGTTCCAAGGATGAGACTCTCGCAGACTTTGCGAATTTATTTACCGAGAATTGCTGCCTGCACTTCCGTCGATGTTTACTACTTCCTTAAGATTTTCTGTAGAGGAAGATTCTGAGTTATGGGAGATACGAATGGGAAATGATTGAGGATGATAAGGGAAATGGTTTTTGTCTAGCAAAGTAGCATAATAAAGGGTCTGAAAGTATATATTTTGCCAAAGTGCTTTTTTAAAAATTCCATATGCGTATTATAGTGAAACGGACTCTTTCTACCACTTCTTTAAAATGGTGAAAATGATTCGTAGCATATTCGAGAAATGTATACGGTGAATTAAGTTATATGAAGAATATGCAGAATTGCAGCTTAATCAATACTTGAGTAAAATAGGTACCTACAGAATTTCTAGTATCTTCGTGGGAATTCTTTTCATTTATCTTATGTTCTCAATTTATCCATGAAGCTGAGTTCCCATTTGAACTTCTTTGACTCAACTGATCTGTAATTCAGACTCACCCTGCATATGAACGAAGCTACCCTAGAGTCACGCCTTTTGGGACTTCAAGAAGCTCGTACTCAAAGAAAAAAAATCAATTCCACGGTTCCACAGAGGCTCCTCACTCTCCTGCATTATCAACGACATCGAGCATTTTATTTTCACACAATAAACTTTCATCTCCCTCTACGAAGAATGGTTCCCATATTGCTCGCGTTGGAGACGCGACAAGGCTCGCGTGAAAAAGAAATCGAACGGCTGGTGTCTGTTTTGCTGAGACGAAATGACAAGTGACAACAGCGAAATCGAATTCTATATTAGTAGCCGTATCGCCTGCGAGTCTGATGGCAGATATCAAACGCGATATTCTCGGTCGCGACAGCAACCCTTCCCGGTTGGATCTATCGGAAACCTCTCATCAAAGGGAAATACTCCTAGACTTGATTTCCGTGGGCCTTTCTTTCCTGACCCCGATGTTTCCGTAGGAATCGCTACGTTAGAATCTGAAGCGATTTTAGAACCAATCGTCGAAGCGTTGGAAAAGAGACGCAAGTAGAATGGTTTGCCAATGGTATTGCTATTTCTCCAACTACCGATTTCCTATTCCCCAGACTCTGGCTCGACAGTTCCCGCAAACAAAGCGTCCAAGGACCATTTCCGTCGCGAAATTCGATCTGATTGAACGGCCGCTGGCAATAAGTGTCAAAGATCACACGTGAGCATTCTGCAAAGCAACGCAAACCCTCGTTTTCGCGCAGAGTTTTCAGCGTTAGAACTCCGCTCAACTTCTCGAACAAACTTCCGCATTGGCGCGGCGTTACGAGCGCGAATTATTACAAGCACTATTGCGAACGTTCCTCCGTCCTTATCCACCATGCTCGTTCGAATAACGTCGCTGGGACTCGTTTAAGCCGCGTTAATCCGAGACTTTCGATTCGAAAAGCGATCGGCGAATCCGCGGAATGGCCTGGTCGATTCAAATGAGGCGTCTACAGGATCTTTCGAACTACTTTGGACTGGAATCGGTCGTAAGATCCGGTGCCATTATTGGGAAAGGGAGCAGGAAGTCTGTTCGCGAGAATCTCAAGGCGAGGTACAATTATTCCACGGCCCGGTTTCAGAGTATCGTTCTCGAGATGAATCGACTTGGGATGATGGTGGACCTGTCCCACGTCTCCGTGCCCACGATGCTGGTGGCCATGAAGACCTCGAGGGCGCCCGTTATCTTCAGCCACAGCAGCGCGCACGCCCTTTGCAATTCCTCGAGAAATGTGCCTGACCACGCACTGCGCCGCTTGGTGAGTATTTTTTTCTTTATGTCGTAATTGTACATGGCATGTTTGCATTTAAAAGAATTTCTCTAAATAAATTTTTAGTAAGTACAAACTGTGTAATTAGAAAACAGAAGCGATTTAATTGTTTAATTTTCGTTTTCCCTTGCACAGTGCTTCTGCAAGTAAGAATGACAGCCTGAGCAGTTATTTGTAAAACTGTATAGATCCTCCACAATTGACGCTTGTCATTTAGGCAAGATCCCTTGCAGAATTTAGTCCTTTGTTTAGTAGAATACTACTACAAATAGTAATTTCCAACAAAAGTTAATAACTTACGGGCGCAAAATTTAACTCTGGAACCCCTGTGTCAGAATGTACGAAGATGTTAAAGCTAGGACTAGGAGATACAACGTGGTCCAGTTGGTCTTGCAACGTGGTCATATGGTTGTGTTTACATTTTGGGTTCGCAGATAAGAATAATAAAGCGTATGTTGAGTTTAACATACGCCTAGACTTGGCAACAAGGACTATCCTATTTAGGACAATAATACGAGAGTGGAGAGAGAGAGAGAGGGACGAGTCTGTATATGTATATATAGGTGAACAGAGGATGGGTGTGGCTGTACGCGTGCATTGCACCGAGAAAAACATAGCCTGCGATATACAGATTATAAACACTGTTTACCAGATGCAGGAAGGAAAACTTTCTACGACACTTTTCAACACGAGCGTAACCCGAGACAATTCGGTGTTTGACGTAAACAAACCTCAACACACTTTTAGTGAATTATAATACATTAGAGAGATTCGAGACTGTTTCTCTTGCATTACATCTGTTCGAATAATAACAGAGTTTCATAACTGTATGATCACATGAGAAAAATCGGAAATATTGAAAACTGAATCTTTGTACTTCCATTTGTAAAGCTGTACATTTTACAGAGTGCTTCAAGCAGCGGAAAAGTGAATCTAGGATTACAAAGGGTAACAATATGGGTTCCAGAGTTAAAGAAAATAATAAAAGTGACTCTAAAGAATTGGCAAGAGTTATATCCACGATTTCTACCGTTTCAGGCGCAGACCGATGGTATAGTTATGGTATCTTTCTACCCCCATTTCATCAGCTGCGGCGAGAAATCGACGCTGGAGGACGTGGCTGGTAAGAGCTCTCAGACCTCATTTCTTCCGTAGAAATTTCCTTCGTAAAACTCTCGAATAGCGCGGAAAATATAGTAGGATACAGGACATCGCATCTGTCCCTTATGTTTTCGCTCGTATCGAGGAGAAATGGGTGGCAGTTGGAGCTGATACGGCTCCCTCGGTTAATTCCTTCCCTCTTCCGCCCCAATCAACGTTGCCTTCGCCCCTTTTATTCCTCGTAGCTTTGACCGTCGCGCTATCACCGTCCCATATTCTAGGATAAAGGCTAATTGAAGGGGACGCTAGAATCACGTCTAAATTGTCCTTTTTCCCTTCTCCCGCTAATATGGTTTCCGTCGACTAAACCGCGCCCTTTCAGCCACGCAATATCTGGAGAACCAACACCTTCTCCCCTCCAGAGCAAAGCGAGACCGCTAAAAAGATCTCGGGGCCATCGCCAATTTTCTTATGTATCGATCCCCGCGTTCCCACTGCGACCCTTGGTTCGCAGCATGTACGAAATAATTGCATTTTGTGCGAGGACACGAAGGAGGGCTAATACCCCGCGCGAAAGCAAATCATATTATTATAAGAGGATTTCGGAATGTTACACGATATTTGTGACAAAATGTAAGTTACGAGAGATTTGCTTCAGTGGATTAAACAAAGTTATCGCGCTACCCGTTTTGCGACATTCGTGTTCGCGAGAACCAGTGAGTAGGAAATCGGAAACGATAGTCTGTAGGATACAGAGGGGACGGTTTATAAAATAGAAAACGAAACTCCGAGTCGTTCCCCGATTTCAATTTTTCTACCGAGCTTCCTTTATCCATTTCACCACAGTTTCCGCTGACACAGGCCCCCAGAGCTTTCCACGTGACTGCGCCGTGTATCTTTTAATAGCGATGTTCAAGGATCGCAGTAAAAGACTCGCGCTGCCCTTTGACCGAGAGACGCTGTTCCAAGTTTTTTTCACCCAGCCAAGGGGAAGAAACGACCAGCTCGTCGTGGATAGTCGAATACCAAACGCACATCCAACGCTGTCGACAAACCGACGTCGAAATACATTCCATCGCGGCGCTGTCGGGTATCGCGCAAACGGCCGACGCTTTGAATAAAAGTTCGCGCTTCCTACCTCAGAAATGAAATACGGGACGAACGTGAATTCATGCAGCAGCCTGTGCTCCCTGTGCGCGATCTTCCGCGCGAAAAAAGCGTTCTCATCGAACGCGACCGCAGAGGGGAGGCGGCAACGGGCAATTGCACTTTCATATCCGCGAAGCCTTTGTGATTCATGAGACACGAGCGCGCGGGTAACTTTAGAATTTCAACGCGAAACCCACTGAAACTTAGCGTTTCCGCGATCCCCGCCCATCCTGGCCGCCTTTCCGCCGCGCTACTCGCATTTCCGATGCCAGCAGGAACGTCGAACCTTCGACTCGCTGCGACTACCCTTAGATCTTTTCGAAATTCCTGCCACTTATTATTACGAGAGCTTTGATATACGAGCGACGTGAACGTGAGGGTAAGGTTTGTCGCACGAATTCTCTCTTTGAGTATTAGGGGGGAAATTAGAAGGTGGGGGAATAGATAAAGGGTGTTCTACTGTATTGAGTTGCTGAAGTTTAGCTCGAGTGATGCTTGAATAATTATTTCTTCCCTCAGCTCCCAATTTCTCTCACTATATCCACAGAGAAAATTCCTACGGCAACTCTGGTGAGGATTGCGAGCTTATTTCAAGCTGGAAAATTTTTGCGTTAACTCTGAGATCGTTCAGCGGTGTTTAATTTGGAACGAGCGTTTAATCTTCTCCACACAAAGTTCGATCGAAGCTGAATGGTTTTGGAGTACGAAATTCCCCCGATAAAAATTCCCGCTTCGTGCATTTGTTTTCACCCGCGATTTTCACACTGGTGCAAAGTGAAATACCGAACCGAGGATTACCAGTTTCACGCGATCCCTGGTTAACCTTCGCGCTTCGTGCGACCGTACCGCGGCCCTGGGAATACGAAATGCGTCCATAGGGAGGCGCGTACCGTGGCCTCGCGTGCGATGGAAAAAAATACACGAAAATGTTTGAAACGAAACTACGTCGAAATCTCTCCCCCAAGAGCTGCGCATTTCATTCGCGCGTTTCGACTCTGGAACGTGTCCCACGCTTGGACCGTGGGCCACGGGCGCCTTTTCTCTCTATCGTAAATCTGGAAAGTGTCGTCGGAGATTCGACGATAAAGAAAGTTCGTGACTCTGGAAGGGGTCGATCGGACTGATGAAATAAGTAATAAGGCAACGGATGAGGACAGAGGACCGTCTGATTAAATCGCAACTTTCCTCTGAAACTTTTGCCTTCTCGTTTATTTCGCCCCTACCATTCTGCGTTTTATTGGATCGTGTAACGAGCTCCGTCGAATTCTGACGCGTTCGAGCGTCGACGAGATTTGGGCGCGAGAGCAGGGCGGAATAACGGTAACGCTTCGATGAGCAGCTCCATTTTCGGGGTATTCTCTAACGCGAGAAATTGAGCAGACATTATGTCGGAGTCATGTGTGTATTTTGGAAAAGGGTGAAGTGGATTAAAGAGAAGCTCCACGGTCCGAATGATAATCCATTTCCGCTGGCGTTGAATCTCGCGCGTCGTCGGGGAAGGGACGAGAAAATTATGTTCAGAGACAGGAAGCGCCGCGTTAAACCGAATCGGGGTAATAATTTCGATGATTGTCGCGCCTGTACGTTACGCCGTCCTGGCCCATTGACGACGTTAACGTCACGATTGATATCTCTGAGCTCGTTCTCCTGCTACGTGCCCAACGATTATTAACAGCCAGTTAATAACAACGGAACACGACTCTGACCGCGTCATTCTGTACTAATTACTTACTGTAACTCCTTATTTAATCCGTCTGTGTTTCACTATTACTCTGGAGAAATTTCAGAAATTGCAAAGAATGATTCTACATGTTAAACTGAGATGAAAATCACGAATAAGGAAATTGCGTTTAAAACTTCATTTTCGAGGTATTAATTGTTAAAGGACACCCAAAATGCACGTGAGATGTGTCTGACTTGGAGACTCATTCTACTGGCGGCGCACGGGCTCAGCGATGCAAGTAGAATAAGTCAAGTTAGACGCATTTCATGTAGTCTCTCGTCGTCTCATTCTGACCTGTAGGATCAGCTTCCAAATTTCTAAACCCTGTCACAGAACATCCTACACACCTCAACTAATATTAATCCACCATTCGATTTGTCAACGCACAGTAAATAATCCTTCCTCGTTATTTCCATCTGTTTCAGCTCACATCGATCACGTGCGAAAGATCGCTGGTATCGATCACGTCGGAATAGGAGCAGGCTACGACGGGATCAATCTGTAAGTGTTGTTGCTTGTTTCCCTCTATCCACGCTGCCAACTCGGTCTAGCCAGTTGCCTTTGCCGAACAATTTTTTCTCGGATGATCCTCGGAGCTTATAAAAATACGCTTACACGGCTTACGAGGCTCAGCTGTCGCGATAAATCATAACGAGCAGGCTGACGCTGCACGCGCGCAAACAAATGAGAAAGCTTTAACGAATACACAGTGAATTAGTGCCGAAAAGGGTGGAGGACGTTACAATTCCTTGCACGACTCTTCTGTTCTCTCTACACTGTCGCGCGATTTACGATGCCTGGTGTGCAACGGCCATAAAGCATGCGCCGTTTTTCATGGCTGCTGGAAGCGTTGACCAGTGGCCCATAAAAGGATAGCACGGAGGAAGTAAAACGTACCGCCAAACAGCTGACTCTACAAGCCCTTCCTTAACTGCAAACCACCTCTGCCTCGAGCAGATCGCGTGCGTTTCCTTCGAGACCGATTCGAGACCATCACGGCTGATAAATTTCGTGTTACTCCCCTGAGAGGGTTGCGTAAGCTATTGTCTCTAATACGATGAACGGGGAGGCTAATGATACGGATACTGACGTTCATTATGCTCTGAATGGTAGGAGGAGGCACATTTCAATTTGGGAAGGAAGTAAGTCTTAAGCGAATACAATGCAAGACAGCATTTATCCTAACACAATTTGTAGGATGTTTGGTGTAATAAATATCTATGGACAGTTTAGAGAAATTAATGCATTGAAAAATGATGTAATACTGGCAATATATCAGTTGAAAAATTGAATAAAAATTCATTACGGTTCACATGTGAAATAAATACAAAAATACCTAAATATCTGCTAATTTTTGTATAAGTGCATTATTCATTTTATTCAATATCCATTCATTGCTGTTAAAAAATTCAGCCGTTTTTAAATGAGTCAGTACACGAAATATACCTCTTGAAATACCCTATCAGTAATCCTGCGAACGATGCGTCGCTTTATTATTCACGAGGTTCAGCCAATTGCCGCACATATAATCGAGCAACGAAATTCCTATGGCAGGAAATACCAAACGTGGATATAGATCAAAAGGTACCATGAGCTGGCATTGTAATATTCCATGGTAGCTGGTGATGGCTGTCCAACAAAAACCGTATCATGAAATTTAATTGTGAGAATAAATAAAAGCATGAAAGGATCGAGAACGAAGAACACGACTATCGGGGCTTGTTGTCGAAATGGCGACAGGTTACACCTGCCCGAGGCTGAAATCAGAGCGGTCGCCATTAAGCCACGCGAAAAAAAAAGAGAGAGAGGGGAACAAGGGAATGAAGGGTGGCGCGAAGCAAAGGGAAAAAGAGCGCGGAGGGCAGCTGCTAAAAAGCTGTCGGGTTTTCCAAATCCGCGCGGAAAACACGCATGGGCGTGGCGATGCGCAGCTGGATAGGGTGAAAAACCGAGCACGCAGCGAGCCGCGCATTTGCACATCGAGCTACGAGAGAAAAAAGGCTCGCCAGAAGAAAAAGGTACTGTCGTGTCACCCGATCGGATCGCCGAGGCTGCAACGTTTTCGTACTTTTATCGGGGAAACTAGACACCGTGAATGCGAGCTGGGATTAAGCGAGGGCTGATTACTGTCGGTGCTACGGAAATATTCCTGCCGAGGCATTATTATACTTCCTCATGAATAGAGAAAAATGACTGAAAATCGATTAAACGATTTGAGAGTACTCTTGAAAAGAGTTATAGTAGAAAATTCTCAGGTGAAGGTACACCATACCGTAGCATTATTTGGAAGTTCCTTTACCCAGATCGAAGGAACTGAAAACCCCTTATTATTTTCTCACAGAAAGATTGATAGCACCGTAGGCTTCGACTTCATTAGTTAACGGAGAGCTGAAGAGGGTACAGCGAGGAGGGCGTTCCAATATCCGAGGCCCAAAGATATCATCCCCTAATCTCGCCTTCCCCAGGTTAATCTTTATTTCAAGAAACCGTTTAAAAGATGGGGCACCTTTAGAAATCGTTTATTCTTAGAAAAATATCAAGTCGTCTGACGTTAGTCTTCCCGAAGACTTTGATTAGCTAACCGTGAAATTGAAAAACCGTCTGCGCGTTCTAATTGCCGAGGTAAAGAAGGGAGGATAACGCTCTGTGCAAGCGACTACAGAAGGAATCTGAAGAGAAACTTCGCATCGGAATGAAGACAATGCCTGATTCCTTCATCTCCTCTTGACGTTCCCGCTGCTTACATCAGGGGCGTAGGTGGCTCATAATACCAGACGCGACGACTGCAAATTAAAAACTTCACCGAGCCGTGATACCAAACTCTAAGAAATTTTTGTCCAAGGAACTGTATGCTACTGAGTGGAAGGACTGCGCCGAGGGTCTAGAAAAATCGAGAAATATTTTGAACACTGTTGCTATCGAATGCGATAATCCATCAGTTAACAGGTATAACATTTCACTCGTCAGGGTGTTTAATAAAAAGATACATGACACGTGATGAATTAATCAAATACGGTGCAAAAATGTTAGACCTCCGATTGGTGAGTGAAATGGCAGAAAGGTGAGATGAAACCTACTGATAGAGTGAGATTAAATTCCTTCGTTTGTATCGGTTTCATTTAGTGATTGCTATCGTTGCCTTGTTTGCAGAAAAGAATACATCAGGTAGAGAACGGTTCATTTCCCCTGAAATTTTAGGTCAATATTCCCCCCGAATTGCAGGAGAAAGGGAACTGATTCACAAATCGGGTGCCCCTCCCTTGCGGAGAACAATTTCGAAGAGAAAAAGAGGAGCTCCTGTTTAATCATTTAAGTAAGGAAAAAGTGGGTCAGCTCGATAGACAGGCAAAATCGAGAGACGAATGCGACGGAATTGATAGAAGTCGATATAGCTCAGAACCCATTTTAACCACCGTGCTTTCAAGGGACTGTTAAAATTCATATTACCAAAGTGCTCGAGTATCACTTCGCGTGATTCTACATAAATTATGACGTCGGTTTATTTAACCCGAGCTGTGTTACCTTATCCATTACCCCATAATGTTACGATTACCCAGCAGTTACACAGGTGGATCACAACCGTAATCCAGGGATATTTTTCGTTCGCGCCGCTTTCGTAGACTTACGGCCGAGAAGAAAAACTTTGGACGAAAGAAAACCGACTCGCGCCGTTCGAGTCTTCTTTAAACTCCGTTCTCTATTTTCGCTTTTCATTTTACTCGGTACATTTTTATGGAAATTTCGTATTACGGCTTTTTTATATTTCCCTCCGGCTCTCTCTCCGTGTTGCTATAAATCACTGTCAAGTACGTGCACCCAAGTACTTTCGCGCAAGAGGGTATCTCGAAGTTACCGAGTCTCTCGATTCCATCGATACGAGAAGTAAAGGAAAGACGAAGAATGCGAATTCCGTGTACGAGATTTCTATCGAAAGTAATGAGACTCCTCGTTTTATGACTCGAGGTGCTAGCTTTGGCTAAAATACAAGTGAACATAGTATGATAATAGAATCTTATTTCCTAATATAGATGATACAGATCAAATATAACATACAAGGTTTCTGAAAACTGCTGCTACCCCTGCCAAAAAATAATTGAAAATATGAAATTAAATTTTTAGATGTGCTTCATTTTCTAGAAAACTACAGTGCCCCTATTTTACAGTAGATAAAGATACTGATCAGACTGAGTGTTTCTCTAAGCCCGAGTGTAACTACTTAAGTGAAAAGTTTTCAGTACAAAACTCTGTCTCACATTTTCCACTTATATTTTCATACAGAATCACTACTCTTCTGTTTCTACCATCATTTTCCAGATACTCTGTAAATGAAATATAATAGTGTCTGTTATAAACGCAATTTCATTACTCTCCCTACAAATTTCAAAGTTCGAAGATTCTCCTCTCTCGACAAACGAATCCCACCTAACAAACTTCTAAATAACGATTAAAATTCACCCAACTGTTTCCTATTCCGATAACAAGCATGGCAGGGTTGCGGTCAACCTCGAAGCAATCGTTAGTTTAATGGGATAATTAGCTGTGCCTGGACACAGTTCGCGGTCTTCCCCAACGAAACGAGCAGAACGTCCTGGAAACGTCGAAGGGAACTCGGCTGCAGTTTACTTCAAGGTTTGCCCCACAATACAGTTCTTCCATTTCTCAACTGTTCAAAGACGAAGCGATCGGAAAGAAACTTGTCAAAGTTGAAACTTGGGAATCTGTTACAGCGTCTGATATATCCAACAGATTTCTACTTGCCAGAGAGCCGATATCAATAGAGGATAAATGGGATGTCGTATCACCTCGGTCCAGATAATTACCATCAATTATCCTGTCCGATGATCTTGCAATCGACGGTAATTAGCATTGCCAGCGGGGGAGTAAGTGGAGCAGAAGGGGGAGGGAATTATCAGTAGCAAAGTAGTTTTCTTCTTTTCGTCTTTCTCCTCGTTTCCTCTAAGTATCGATCCCTTCGACGTTTCTTCCACTGCGCCAGCTTTTTCTCTCTTTCCGCCTTTCATCCCCGCCTATAAATCACTGTCACAGCGGCTGGACGAAATGTATCTTCTCTTTCGAATAGGATTTTTGGTTTCGACGTCAGCGAGGATGGCTCGCGGAAGAATAGAGAAAGAGACTGTTCGTCATGGTTCTACTGTTCTCGCTGCTCTGGGCCTTTGTTGTCTGCCTCGTTTCCTCGCTCGTACTCGCAATGTGCGTCGGTTTACCCGTGAGCAGGCTTCGAACGTATCCCCCGCGCAGAGAATTGGAAATACGTACCGCGGCAACAGAATCGCGACAAGTTCGTCCATTGCAACTGGCCGAACGACACCGATAAATCTCGTCGGCCCAATTTTCCACGGGCAATATTTTATCACGTGCGCTATCTTTTTTCCTTTGTCGCCGCGGTCGTTTCCCGATCGCCAGCGGCGTTCGTAATTGTTATTCATTCCGGAGCAGACTGCCGCCGTTCGGGCGAGGAAAAAGAAATGCCTCGGTCGAAGCGTTCGAAAATTCCGCCTCGTAATCGGCTAACGCGCGCCCTTCCCTCTTGGATAATATTTTAGCGGGCGAACGGCGCGCAGAAGTTAATGCTGGGGATATAGATCGCGTGGAAAACCTCTCTGTTGGTCCAGGGAGTACAGTAAATTTGGTAGGTTTTTACGAGAGTTGTACGTTAAATCGACACTGCGAATTTGTATTGACCGAAGTTGTGGCACAAGTGAAGCGTAAGTGCACTGGAGTTTGGTGGTCCAAGTAATTATTTAATTGTAAGTAATTAGCGACCAGGGAAAGTGTAAGTACCTACGTTCCAGGTCAAAGTGTAAATATTGGAATTACCATTTTGAGGTGCAGTGGAATCTCGATTATTCAGAATCCAGAATAATTGAACAACAGAAACGATGAATAATCGAGGCTCCATTGTGAATAAAAAATGACCAACCCTCAACATTTCTGAAATAGCAAAGGCAAATAGAAGAAGCTGGTAATTTAGCACACAGGAAGTTACCTCATTATCAGAAATGTGTGCTTCAGAATTACAATAGTATGACGCGACAGGCGCAGAGATACTCGGAGGTATCGTCGGGATATGCCCGAGGGGAACGATCGCTCGTTCCCAGTCGTCGTATAATGACGGACACACTCGATTTGGAAATTTCCGAGATTGAAACAACACTCGTGACCGCAGACGGTCGATCTCTGTACACAGTATATAGCTGCATAACTGCCAGTTTCAGCCGCGATATGACGCGCCATGAATAAGTCTCTAACCGCTCTTGTTGGGCCGACATTGTCAGCAGGTAGCTTTCAACGCTCGGCTCTGGAACGCTCGTTCCCACTGCTGGTCCTTCTCTGCCCGCTCGTTATGACGCGCGTAATGAGAACGTCGAAATTCAGACTGATCCCTTTTAACGCTCCACTCGCTCGTCATTCCTCTAATTCACCGTGAATATCTGCCTCGCGCTGACTCGACGCATCGGCTCTTATCGGGACGAGTTACGAACGTACTCTGCGAGATATATTATACAGTTTCGGTTTAAACATGGATTTTATTCTACCATATTTACCGAGGGACACAAATTTTAATGCACGACCTACCGACGAGAGATGAATATTGCTGCCCATCATCATGTAAATGTAGGTACATACAACGTAAATTAACACCCTGATCACTGTTTTATTGGAATACCAAATTTTTGCGAATTATTGTGCCATAAATAGGATTACGTGACTTTAAATTTCAATTCAAATGCATACAGAAAATTTTATTTATTTGTTCAACTTCTGTGATCTGGAAAAATTGTCTATTTAAGAAATATATTTCATTACTGGATTCATTGGAAATAGCAGCAATATCACGTAGTGCCTAATTGAACTAACACTAAAATTAGTATCGATAAGAACACTTGCACCTGTGGAACGATGATGAACACAAAAAAGGGGGGTCTTTATTTTGTTCCCCCTTCTTAGTCTCTTACTCCTTTCCCAAGCCGTCAACCCTTCTCCTAACCCTCGATCTCCTTCCCAAGTCCCAGATGCCTTCTCTTACATCACCCTCAGTTTTTACTGCTCCATCTCTTCCCAGTTCCCCTTTAACCTCTAATTCCCACTCGGTCCCTAGTGTGACGAAAAGTGGTACGGCCAGAGATAACTGCGTCAGAGTCGCAAACGAAACTGGGCAAAATCGTTAATTCCCATTATCCACTGACTCATCTGTCCTGCTGAGTGGAGTCGTTAAAAGGAATCGTTAAAACTCTGGGAGCTCGACCTGCTGGCACATTTTCGCGTTCGGATCGAGCAAGGTGGAGAAGCTGCTGAAAAGCGACGTCACGTCGCGTCGCGTCGGACGTTCTTGCTGTCGTAGAATAGAACTCACGCCACCCCCTGACTTGCTATACAGTAATTAAAGTAATGAGGGCTAAACCGCCTGAGGAGACTCGTAATTTATCCACGACTGCTCGTCTCGACAAACTCGTTATTGCGCGTCGACTTTCGCGAATAGAAGAATAGAATACGCGACGGCCCGTATCCATCTTCCCAGAAAATTCCTGTACGTCCGAAAATTCTAGAGGCTCGTCTAAAAAAAAAGAGAGCCTGCAAGAGAAAAGCGTTTTTCTTCGCGAGCCTTTGAATGAAAAACATTACTGGTCCGCGACCAGCTTAATAGACTAAATTTCCCCCCAAGAAATACGCGTGGCGAAATGACGTGAGCAATATGGAATAAGTGAAATAAAGGGTGGTCTTATAAAAGTTTCAAGCAGCTTCCTAATTGAAACTCCCTCTGCCTCCGCTGTTCATTAAAACGCTATTTCACCCGCGCAGGAATATTTATGTAAATAGCGATCGCGGAAGGTGCCCCAAGCTTTTCATCGACCCTGTGAAAAGAGTTTTCATCGAACGCCACGTAAACGCACCACCGTAAACCGACTTTACAGGCGCGCAACAAAAAGATGGAGGGTCCTTTTCATCCGTAACAAGAACGTACGATTAGTCGTGAGGAAAACGAGTCTAGGTGGAGGATAGTAAACGAGCATTTCCATAAAACCGCTTTATGATCTCGTTGTTTCAGAACGCCGACAGGTCTCGAAGACGTCAGCAAGTACCCGGAACTCTTCGCGGAGCTATTAGCGCGCGGATGGTCGGAAAAGGACATCCAGAAGCTCGCGGGGCTGAATCTGATCCGGGTATTCAAGGCGGTGGAAAAGGTGAATCATTTCTTTCAGATATTGCTTGGATTTATTTATTTATACGGCGTAAATCTTACGGAGGACCATTCTGGATAGAACATGGTACAATTTCTAGTTTTTTAATTGCAATATTTAGCTTTCGACTGGTATGTTACTAATATTACAATGAATGTGTAATAGAATCTCGACTGATAAATGTAGAATAATTAACTTTACATTCCACACTGAAGGGCCTTTTTGATTAACTCTTTTCAACAGACTATCATCAAATTACAATTCTAGTTTTAATTGAAATTCTATGTAGAATGCCTTTATCGTTAGTACACTGAATTAAAGTCCGATAATCGATACTCGTTTAGCTCAGGGCCCATTATAATGTGAAAGGGTAATTTCATCATAAAAAATGATTCCTTCTAGAGAACGCTATACGTTATTGCAGTTTATCAATCACCGCAGGTAATTGCTTTGTAATTACATTGCCAACCAACAATATGAAGTTACTCGCCAATTTCCATTAAACTTCTGCCGTGTGTTTATTAATTTATTCAGTTATTAGAAAATATCCTTTCACATAAAATGATCCAGAAAAAAGAAAAAGGAATAAACATTATGGACATTATTTCATAACTCACGGTGACTCTAAAAGCTTAAACTGCGAATGCAAAGTGCCAATCATAAATTTAATCGTAAAAGATCCCACCGTGGTAGTTAAGGATTAAGTTAATCTTGTTCAAGAGGATACACGATCGGTCCCCCAAATATGTCATACAAATTCGCGAACATTTCGCGTCGAATCTGTGCTCCCCAGCGAAAGCCAAATGACTGAGGAAAAATGATCCCATCGTCGGCGACCGGTCGTTCCTGGCGCGAAATAACCGACGACCAGGAACCGAGTCGACCAATATCGGATTTAATAAAGCACACAAATCATGCATCCGCCGGTGCATCGTCGAGCGAGACTGCTGGACCACGTACACCCACCGACGATTTTTGTTCTCTTGGAGCCCTGCCAATCCCAGAACCAGCTGGCCCGCTCCTCTACCCTCTTGGACCACCGCCTCTTCCGCGATCTCTACCTAGCTGCCCCATCTACGGCTGTACATATACAGGGTGACACTGAAAATCAACTTTTCTATACTATTATTGAAACATACCATTGACGATATATGCTCGAAGATGATTTGTATTAATAACATAGTAATTAGAAAGGGGAGGACCAGTTTAATGATCTTGTGCATCCCCCTGATTCAATTTCTACAGATTTTTATTTAAGAAGACATCTAAAAAGTTTTAAGGACTCCTAAGTTTTTAGATATAACTAGAAGAGTATAATAAGGTATCTTTTTCATTTTTAAGATGAGTAAAATACGCTATCGAAATGAGATCACTCGCTTCAGTCTCACCCTGTACATGTACGTCACACATGCACCAAGCTCGCTGATTCCTCGAACGCGGGAGCCCTGCCACGTGTTAACGTTTATCCTCGGCTCTCAAAGTGAAAGATCGTGTGGAAAAGTAATATAACTGAAGCTAGGAGGAGGGAAACCTCGAAAGACTACGATCGAGAACAGCATGGATCGCGCAGAGGAATTTTACGATTTTCTGTGAAGCTCGAATATCGATCAAATCGTTCGCGGGTGTTCGCTCCCTGCACGTCGACACGTCTTACGAAATTTACCGCGGCTCCTGGAAATCATCGTACCTCGACCTCCATCGAGGACCTCGTTCCCAGCAGACGCGTTAATACGTCACCAAGAGGGTCAAACTACTTCTCCATGAACGATCGAGCTCCCAACGAGCTACTGAATGACAGTCGAATAATAACTCCCACCACGCGACGACATTACTTTCGAACGCACTGTTTTCACCGAGAACAGTAATTTTCAAGTTGCCTCTGCGCGCTTTGCTTACTTAACGGTTCAACGACGCGACTTTTTTGCATGATCTCGTGAAATATCCATTTGGCAGCGAAATCAAAGGCAGACCTCCACGCTAGAACACTGGGTCCGAGTGGCAGGGCTTTAGCAGGGTGTTTCGCGAATTATATCGTTGGTCGTAACGCGAGAAATTACGCGTGCAAATAGCCAGACGGTGTTTGACGACACTTGACGTAACCGTTACCAGAGCTGCGAAGATAATTTAACGTCAGAACGGAGTCCGTTGATACGTAAGCACGTTGTCAGAAGCACAGTGGATGAGGAGGACTGTCAGCGGTGCGTTTGTCTACTGTCGATGGAACAGATATGAGGCAGCTGTAGAAGTCAAGTGCGGTACACTTGAACGTCGACTTTTGGAAGGAAAAGCTTCTAATGAACACTTTTTGCATAGCCATTTAAAACAGGAAGGATAAAACGATTTTACTTTCCACATTTGTTAGAATATAACTGCTCGTTAGGGAAAACGTAATTATTAAAATAATAGACGAGTCCACCGTGTGCCAAGTACCTGTATAAAATGATGTTTAAACCTCCTCACTGCTCATGAAATTGAATTTAAATGGTCTCCCTAAGAGAAAGCGAAAAAACGCTCTGTGTTTCTCATCGTCAGCCCTTCAAACACATTTATAATTCTTTTTATGGCTCTGTTCGAGGATCGAACACTTAGATGTATAAAACAGTTCTTGAAACTCTGATCATCTAGAAAATTCAAACTCGTCTTTAGATTCAATCGTTTCGCGAGAACCATTGTCCTTCATTAATTGCATCCGAGCACTCACGTAAAAGATGATTACAATCGAACGTTAAAGACATCTAATCAAAGAGCAAAGGAAATTTCGACATAAATTATCAGATTTTTGAACACATAAATTACCAAGTGAATTATCTGCCTATACTAGTTATATTAATGTATCAAGGCCCAGAGTGAATAGTTGAAACGATATCACACGATTGTACTTACACATCGCGTCAGGAAAACACGCCTGTCTTTATAAACAGATAAAACATGGTAACACGCTGAAAAGTGCGTCAATTCGTGCACTATCTCGCGGCCCATTCGCGAGCAAGATGATACGTTTCAGCCTCCCGTCCTTCCCCGCCGAAACAAAGAAACTCGTTACGACTGGTCGTGGACGAGGAGAAAAATGACGGTGCGTTTGATTAAAAACGTTCAGGATTTATGGACAATATCTTTGGGCGTCCATCGTTACCTAGAAATCGTCCCAACGTCCATTAACATTTTAATTTCCCCGACGGTTCCTCGAAGTGCTATACGCAGCCACGAGGTAAATGTTGCCCGTGGCCGCGTGGGGAGGAGAAAAAATTCAATTTGAAAGATAAAACGTGTACGCGGGCGCAAAAAACGCGCGTACCGCGACCGAGACATTCGTAATGGTGACGGGCGATGCTTTATCGCGACGTTCCGCGAGGCGCGAGCCCGACAATAAAGCTGCATTTGATTAGAGGGGCTCGAGTCGTCACGTACACGGAGCAGCCTCGCATTCTTTCTGGCGTTCGATGCTGCGAACGTTGCGTCACCCACACACCTTGCTTGTTTTAATTGGAAATCCACCGGAGCAGGTACAGACGTCGCGAATCGTGTCGATCGAATGTTTCGTTTGCGTGTGGTTGCTTTGTACACGCGTGCTCGAAATAGAAATTTACATTGCTAAAACACGGGCAAGTTTTTTGCATTGCAAAGGAACCCTTAAAAATTGAAAATTTTGGAAGGTGAATTTATAAATTTTTTAAATATCAGAAGAGATTCGCGACCCTTTTAAAGGTACAGGTATTTACATATGTAGAGTTAATTTTCCTCGGCTCAAATTTCGCCTAAATTAACTCGAAATTTTTCTAAAATTTCGTGCAATTAAATGTTTAAGTTCAAAATATAATTAGTCGAATTTGCTGTATAATTTATCTGTAACATAAAATCTCAAACTTGACCAAAAGTGGACACACAACGTTATAGTGCATTGGCATCGTGTACCACACACAACACTTTTCAAAGATCTAAAAACCTCACCCCAGAACTCCCACAACTCGCAATCTCTGCATCCCCCGCTTGGCACGAAAATAATCAGAAAAACATCTCCCCACGTCGAAAAAGGCCGATGCTTCCCAAGGGATAGGAGCACTCGATAGAAAGCACGAAACGAGGGGGTGGGCGTTTGGCGATTAAAAAGCAAAAACATGCGACAGGGTGAGGAGTAGGGTACACACTAGTCGGGGGACAGAAAAAAGTTGTGAACATCGGTTACGCGTTCGTTCAGCGAGCGTCGAAAGCCTCGGCCTGGCCTGTAATGGCTGTGGAAGGTTAATGGGCTTACCGAAAATTGATGGTGGCTGTGCAGGGTCGCATGAAATACGTGCACCGCGAACTTTTTCCCTGGCGGCCGCGGTTTTCGCCGTACAACCTCTCCCGCATTCCCTTTTTCTCCTCGACCGACGATCGCCGAGCGTGATTTTTCCTCAGAATATTCGCGACGCCATGTGCACCGTACGAGCTTAGCCCCAAGCTTTCAGCGACTCGAGCCACCGTGAAAATTGATTGACTTTTTCCTACGAGATCGCCGATAGCGAGTCTACGAAACGAACGAAAACCCCTCCCACGTTCTAACCGAGAAATTTTCCTGCTCCATTTTCAGAACGTTATTGCTAGACCACCTTTCAAACGCAGAAAATTCTGTGTCACCTGCACCCCCCGTCTGGTTCGTTCCTGTTAACGAATCGAGAATTCGTGTTTCGGTTCGCAGGTGCGCGACGACATGGCCACGGAGGGCATAGAACCCCTGGAAGAGGAAATACCACACGAAGATATAATCGGTCGGGACTACTGCCGCTACAACGTGAAGAGACTCCTGGCCCCATAGCCGTTATCGATCCTCTCTGAGGGCACTCGAAGGATGGCTGCGAAGTAGATGGAACGGAGGCTAGAGAATCGAAAGATCGTTGTCGCAAGGAGGATGCTCGGAAGAATCGCTTCGATCCGTGAATCCTCGCGTTGGAGGACCACCTTGGACCTTTTCCTCCTTGGCTCTTCAGCGTGTCTGCCGCGAGGCTCTCGGCGTACGTAAGTAGATAGGCAGACCGATAGCTGATTCTCCTCGAAGATTCTCGAGTCGCGAGGTAAAGGGACAGTGGCAATCAGCGTGGAAAGAGCGACCTCGCGAGTTTTGGAAGGGACGATTGTATCTCGTGTGAAGCTTCAGACGTGTGTATGTGAGAAGCGTCGAGTGGAGAGCATTCGTTCGTAGATAAGGGTGAGCTTTGAAGCTTCGAGAATGAAGGCTCGCGATTCGATGGGCAATGCGTTTAGAGCGAGTTGAAGATACAGGCGTACTCGATGTCTAATATTGCACTCAACGATTTCCTCGTCGATGCTGGAACCAAAACTGTTCTAGTCAATAATTATATTATATATAAATATGTACACATTTATGATCTCGCGAGCGACTGACACCGACTGACGACGGTGGCTAGTACGATTCGAGTGGGTGACTGTCGATGTGCGTGAGTGCGTGTGGGTGCGAGAAGAATGACGATGCTTGTACATATGGTACCTGAAGTCGAAGAACATATTGGTCCTCCTGTGAAACAGACCGGTCTGGCTTCAATCGAAATCAGATGATAAGGGTACCTTGGGACATTGGCTGAAATATTGAAAGATGAATATATTTCTTCTGTATCTACGACTATCCTATCAAGTTATCCTCAGCGTTGCTTCTTGGCTTTAACTTTTCTTTCGAATAGTTCAGTTCCACGAGACTTTATGGGATCAGAAATTTGAGAAATAGTTTGTGTAATGAAATTTACCTGTTAGAGATCTAAAATTTTATACTGAACTTATCTTTCAAGATTTCACAAACATTCCAGGAGTTCCCTTGTAAAATGAATCCTTCTGTAAACCTCACTAAATTGTTTGAAACTTGCAATAAACAGATTCCTATCCTCGTTTAGCGAATAGCAAAGCGGGCCGGTTTGATCGGTGCTGGAGGAACCTAGATATGGAGTTAGACTTGAAGGAGCGAACCGTTGACTAAGTCGACGAAGTACTGCGAGAACTTTCCTACGATTTTGCACGATCGAAGTTGACGTCGACACGCGCCCGTCGATGTATATCATGAATGATTTTGAGACGCGTCTTGTTATCGTAACCACCACTTTAAGGCTCATATATTCTACTAACGCACCGATAATATCCTTTCTTAACGATGTTTTTACACTAAACTTTTAATATAGCCAAATTTTAACGATCCCGCATCCGAGCATGGGACAAAGAAAGACAAAAAAAGAGAAAAAGACGAAGCATCAACTTCCCTCGTGCCATCGATACACATCAGGTCGTTGATTTCACGAAAATCTACGCGCGATCAAAGCGCGGCGTCACTTACGTTCCGATTGTAAAAGAAAGAACAAAAAACAGACTTGTTTCGTATCGATCGAATTAATGACCATTCGTGTGCAAGTAGTCGTGATCAACGAAGCGGCAGCCTCGTGAGTATATCCTAACATTTCAAACGTTACTGATACCCGAAATAAATCGACGACGAATCGAAACAGTCTCGTTGTTCAAATGAACCCTCTCCTATCTGCCCTATTCTTTCCCTTTTCTCTTAGCTGACAACCCTCGATCGACAGGGACTCTTAACGCGATGCCGAAGCGAGAAGTGGACGATCCTCCAGGCAGCGCAACTAGATCGAGCCCGATATAAGCGCACAGTTGTAAATCGAGTCCATCGATTTCCGAGTTTACAAGTAACAAAGGACGGCTGCTCGTTGCCGATTCACACAGCACATAGAAACCAATCAAGTGCAAAGCGTTCACGTTGAAATCGTAAACGCGGCCTAGTTTATCGGCATTTCGGGGATCGTACGTGCTGTAAATTCCGCTCGGGCTTGATTAGATTGTCGTTCCGCGGATTTGATAACGTCTGATTACCTATCAATCGAATAAATCAATCGGGGAACTCTGCAAAATTTGACGCAATACCCTGCGGGGAAATTGACAATGGGAAGATTATTTTTCGAATCATTAGATCAGCTCATGCATAATATTACTGGAGTCTATTTGAGTTCGATGAAATTTAATATTAATAGTTATGTTCAATGTCTGACATATAGATTACTATTTTCTATGATGGTTTCTTATATTTTAGATTTAGACGATGCTTCAATCTCTGTGTAAAAATTACCTATCTATTCTTTTAAGCCGGAATGTGACTCACAATAAGACGACGTTATTCCTGGCATGACCTAGTATTAATACTTTATTTTACTGAAAAGATAAAACAAATTAAATATTAAAGGGATTCTTAAATTACAAATCAATACCTCAGCTTTGGTAATTTTAGCGTGAAATATAAATTTACAAATCCAGCTTGCCAACCCAAGACCTGTTTATTCAATCATTGAATTTCTCAGGCAACTGGGTATCTTCTACATACGTCGATATGTAAATCTCTGCCTCGACTACCCCCGTAAATATTTCAACATGCACGGTAGACACCCTCTACAATGGGTAGTTTCCATCGAGCACCCCTAGGGCGAAGAAAAAGTCCGTTAATACGATTCTAAAGTCACAGGGCGGAAGTTTAAATCCAATTCTCGTTCCGCAAGGATAACGAGTTTTCCCTTTCTAATCGTTTAAACGTGCCCGAACAAAAGTGTCCCGCGGAAGTTTGAAAGGCGGGGGTGGAAAAAAGGACGCGCGCTAAAAGAAGGGGAGGTGTAACCAGAAGAGCGAAGTCTTTCACTGATAATTAATTTCTCGCCGTTCACGAGTCCCTAACGAGCTCGTTAAAAAGTTTTGACACGTTTAGACCCGGGTACGGCCGTGCAAAAACCATTTAAGCCTGTTCCCACGACGGGACGAGGCTGAATGAGCAATCGGCTTCTTCGTTCAACATTCCATCGCGAACCGACTGCCTCTCTCCCTCCCTCCAGCCCTTTCCGCACTAGCGCGGATTTCCCTCGTTCCTTCAAGCTGACTCTAATCTCTGCCTGCCAGGGTCGAGCACTCGACGATGACTTGGACGCGGGCGAAGAAAACGGGAGCGGAAGGAGGGTCGAAAAAAAGAAACGTGGAAGAAAGAAAGCATCCTGGGATGGGAGGAGACGCGGCTGGTAAAGAATTCTCGAAGAACCTCGGGAAGGTGGGAGTCAGCCGAAGCACTCTCATTGTTTCGCCCTCGGCGAAATATCGGCTGGGTTTATGCTAGAAACTCCACCTATAAATTCCAACATTTAATACGGCTGCCCGCGAATAATGCCAAACCGTCGAGTCATATCTCGCGTACCTGCACCGAACAATTCCGCGATACTTTTCGGCTACACTGAATCCTTCCCAGGAATCCCTGGGACAATCAGAGGAAGGCTCGTGAATTCTCCCTGGCTCGTAAATTACGGAACGGGATTACGATGGAGAAGATTATGGGCACGGTGACGACAGAGAGATGTTAAAAATACTATTAGAAAGAAGTCGAAGTGTAGTAAAGTTTCACGAGTTTTTAATAAACTAGGACAAAATTTCCTCGTTACGGATTCATTTTATTTTTTGTAGCTTAAAATTATTTAAGGTGGAAGAATTCTACTTGAGTGAACTGCCGTTCACATTCTTGGTAAAATCAAATTAAACTGCTATGAAGAAAATTGAATCTCAAGTAAATATAGCGTTATCTCGATACAAGTTAAATACTACCCTCATATTTTCTTCTGACTACTGATTACTGACTTCTGAATACTGATTTCAAAAAGTAACTCTACATAATGTCACAGACCAAAAGGAAGAGCAGTAACTGACTTCTCTTTGAGCGCTTCCAATTGGTCAGAACTTGTGAACTCTGGTATGCATACTTAGGTATAGTAACGAGTACATATCGAACGAACGGAATCAAATATCACTGGCCTGGATTTCGGACCCTCAAGCAGCGGGAAGATGAGGCATCGAGTGGGAGACACAGGTAATGACCAATGGCGGTAGGCGAAGGTAGCAGAGGGGCATGGGGGCTGAATTAATGCCACATTTGCGCGGAACACGTTGCACCGTCGGGGTTAGTTCCAGCTTATACGATCAAGAATCAAATATCGGCGGGCAGGTTGACCATGCCTTAGCGAAGGGGCTTTATGATTCGGTCAATCGTAAAGGCTGATAGCCAGTCGTATCCAGGTCCAGGTCCAGTGACCTGCAGGGAAGCTATTTCCAACGCCGCGGGACCCAGTAGCGTTTGACAGAATCCCTCTTCGTGAATATTATATCGCGGCTCGTGATTGAATCAATGCAGAGACGGGAAGGGGTCGATTCGATTGAAGTAGCATCGAGTTGTTACATCAACCCCAGTTCTCAAAATTGTCCTCACATCCTCTGTGAACGTTTCTGTGTCACTTAGCTTGTTACATGTACGTTACAATTCGGATTAAAAACGCTTGATCAAAATTTAGTAAGTTATCTACCTACGCGAGAAATATTTATAAAACAAACTTTTAAATGTGGTGAATTTAAAACATTCTCAAAGGTTTAATAATTGACTCGTTACGCTAGCATTATCTCACCGTAAACATTTCAAATAAAATTTCTATTTTAACCACAGATCTTTTCCACCGTCTCTTGCAACAGATTCAAATCAGCCCGCTCCGCAGAGATTCAAAACGCAAAAGTGTCGGTCATAGAATAAATTACGTAAGTAAATGAAACGCAAACCAGGCCATACTAGCCGTAACAGTAACAGCATTAGCACACAAATTAAGCGCGACAAGCTTGAGGTATCTACTCCCGCAATATCGGCTAAGATACCTGTGGGAGCGCCGTGTTTTCCTTTATGAATTTCAATGCCACTTACCGAACTTTAATCTTTCGCTGGTCGAAGAAGCTTCGCGGCACTTAGGGAGGCCCCGTCCCAAGATCCATCAAGGGAGTTTCTGAAAACAGTAAAGCTCACGGTAGAATCGCGGTCAGAATGGAACGCGTTAAATACGGGAAATAGGGCAGACACGAAATTTATTAACAGAGAATAGTTCATTAAACGTGTTTCAGAGTTGTTCGAACGCAACACGGTTGTATCCCAGTGACAACGTTAAGCCGCGTCGCAAAGCGTTCAAAGCGTTCAGAAATTTTTAATCTACCTGAAACAGCTTAAATTCATAACGGGAGCGAGTTGCGTCCGCGTGAACGCGAAAGCCAGCCGTGGAATGCTCGCAACCATTGTCCAGGATTATCGAATTACTCCTTATTTTGTCCTCCTCTCTCGGTGCCCTCCAGCCGAGACTTTTCACTCCTTTTTCCTTCACCACCTCCATCCTTCGTGACGCATATATGCAACAAAGTTTATGAACCCGCTGGACACTATGCATCCGCTGGGAATGCGTTTTTCCACGGAGACGAAATTGAATGGGCACAGTTTATGGCGCGAGGAATTGCGTGTCGTTATCCAGTCGCGCGGCCACATACGATTGCATCGCACTTTTACGAGGCCCACAAGTGTGGCTAATGACTGCGCGATTCGTCGAGGTTATATGAAAATATTGTACGAAAAACTTTTGGCGCATAAAATAAGGCCCTTAGCGATGCAGTTGAGGAGGCAGTGATTCTTTGTGGGCAAGTAAGTCTGGGACAATCATTTTCTCTTACAGGACTGCGTTTTCGAGATAGTAAAATTCTGCAGGTTTGCACGGGGAATACCTTCGATACATTTCTTAAAATCCATGCGCCCCAAAGAGTAGTTTTCTGCAATCACACATTTTCAGTTTATTTTTATAGGATGACTCAATTCCTTCGGTTATTCCCTGTATGTATGCATGAAGGATCCATCTCAATTTTCCACGCAGCTTTCATGGAGGAACGTGAAAGTATATCGTCAGACTTCATGATCTCTTTCGATCAAACATTTAAGTAACACACGTTACTTCGTTCGAAGACTAAAATAATATGGTATTCTTAGTAGGTGGGTCAACCCATCAATCGTTATCGGCGACACTATTCTAGCTCTAACCTAGTCCTGCCAAAAAGCCCTTCGAGCAGTTTGCAGCGCTGCTTCCAAGTTCGATACCCGCGGTTTTACATATACACGTAGATACGCGGCAGTGTGCGCAGCCATAACATCGCTCTTTTCTTTTTTTTCCCTCTCATCGAGCAGCAGTAACACCATTTCGGACGGGACGGATAATATCAATGGGAGATTGCAGTGCAATCTGCGTAAATCGAAACACAGCTTCCGTTGTCGAACGTATTTCACGGCGAAATATGCAAATTTGTGTTCCGCGGGAACGTAACGCGAAATTGCGGTGTCAAAAATACGGTCTCAAAATGACACTGACGACCGTGTTTTGCTGGCCGAACACGTATGCGCAAAAACGTTCGGGCGAATGCGTAGGGGGATGGAAAAATTGCAGAAAAGATTTTTCTTTAAAAATATGCACTTTATTTGTTTTCTAGACTTTCGCCAAATAAATGCGAGCATGTTCTCGCGGCTATATCGTTGATCTGTACAAAATGATAAGATTTTACAGTAGAAAAATATCGTTCCCGTACGGACAACAGGTCGCCACGAAGACGCGGCCGTTAGCGTCGCGACGCAATAAAATTTGAATTAAAACAAGTGAAATTAAAAAGTCCGCTCCTGGCGACAATTTGGAAAAACAAGATTCAGATCGCTCAACTAATTCGGCCCGAACGACGAAGACTCCGGAGCAAGCGAATACTGTTCCTAATAAAATTTCTCTCTCGTTTCAACTACGATACACAACGACCGTCCTTCGTAGACGCGCAACAGGAATATATAATCGCTTTTTATTCATACTCTCTTTCTCTCTCTCTCTCTCTCTCTCTCTCTCTAACAATCGCGTGGAAAGGTACAATGTGTCGCTAGGTACAACGCGTATATCGAACGTGGGTCATGCACGGCCGACCCCGACGCGCGGCTTATCGTCGTCGCCGTCGTCGTTCAACGACGATAAAACAAAATAGTGTTAACTTAACGGGATCACAAGCAACAAGGGACATGAACAATTTTTCGTAACAAAAATAATCTAAAACGCAATAATAACTGGGGAGAAACAATAACGCCGAACTGGTTTCTCCCACGAAAAGGGACGAGCCAAGTGAAAGGGCGAGCGAGGACTAGCTGATGCTAGGGACTGTACAAAGCAGGATTCGTTTGTCTTCGTTTCTTCTAGTTTTCTTCTTCCTTCGTGAAGGAAGGTCCAACGAGTCGATCGTCAGGCGCAGGATAGAACCCGAACGTGTCACGTTGATAGGGATGCGAATTGAACGTTACTGCCCCCGCCAGCTCTTCGACTCCAAGAACAGGGAGGGTTGAAAAGGGAAGTGTAAAGCTCGCGACTACCAGAGTACGATCGTAAAAGCGTAAAAAAATATGGCGAAACTCGATGTCCGTGACTCGCGTGTCTCTGTCTACTACTCTCCTTTGGTTAATTCGCCACTTTCTCCCCCTTCAGAGACCCGAGCTCCTCCAGCATCGCTTGTAGACCGTCGGGAACTCGACCGGCGTCCAATTCCTGGCCCCACTGTCGATACTGAAACGAAAATAGGCAGCAGTTACGGGAGATTCATATGACACGCGATCCAGTATCGTTCTTTATACCAAAGCATTCTCAGGAACTGTTAAAGGGAGGCTCTGGAGTAGTTCAGGATTGTGCAGGACGGACAAGTCTTCGCTCTTCGTTACAACAAACATCCATACACACACAAGGAGCAAGGTTTTCGATGGAACTGGAAAGAGAGTGCTTGTAACTAGTTCAAAGTGATCGTGTTATTTCGAATCGTCGGTGAGTGCACATTTGCCGATGTACGTACCTTTCGAGCGCAATTTTTTTTTTCGTCCACTCCTCTCGACTATTAGGAACAGAAAGGGAAGGGAAGTTTCGACATGGTCACGTTCGCGTCGCGAGTTTTCACACTTCCAACGCAATCAGTTCGATATCCCGTGCCAGCGAGGCATGACGGGACATTGGAAACGAAAATTACGAGACTTCCCACTGCTTTCGCGGCGCTCGCGAGTCTTCCGACGCGTTCTAGCTGCCACAACTAACTCTGGAAACTCGCATGCGCGCATTACGCTCTCGCGAGGCGGGGAAAGGGTGGAACGAGGCATGTTTACGATTCTTGGGAAAAACTTCGTCGTCCTCCCGTGTTCTTCTTTCCTTCTTCTCTCGCATCGTGCCGAATTTACGATATTAACGCGCGTAAAATGCAGAGAAAGAACGCGATTACTCTCCGTAGAAACTGTAACTCTGTCGTCCGAACGCGGGCCAGACGGTTATTTAATCGAGAACACGTACAGCTTTAAAAACGTCCAGCAGTGAAGACGGCGCGGAATAATAGACGCATAACTCATTCGTTCTCGCGCAAAGTTCCCCGAGAAAGGGATTTATATCGGCTCGTTGCATAGCGGGCAACGAAGGTATAGGATATAGGATATCCGTGCGAAGTATGACGGGGAAATGAATCGTTCGGGGCGGGGAGACCAGCCAGGATAAAGCGGTGGAAATTTTCAACGATACTTACCATCTCGAGCTCCTTCCGCAGAGCGAGCACAGCCTTCTCGCGGTCGGCTACCAGCTCTTCAAGGTACTGATACCTTAGCTTCTTCCTAGCACGACACTCCCTCGCACTCTGCCGGCTTCGCTCTGCAAAAATAAACAGAAAAGTGTGAGAACTTTTGGGATATAGTGACTTAGTTTTAAACCGCGTTCACATGGGACATCAACTATCTTACTTTCAGTAAAATTCTAATTTTATTATAAGTGTAGAGTTTAGATTTTTGTTGTCTTTGGAAATGAAATGTTTTGTATCATAGAAAACGTTTGAACTTCTTGAGAGAAGAATCCATTAAAAAGAAGAAAAGTTTGTTCAACTTCAAAAAATAAAAATCCTTTTGTACTGTCATAATTTGGGGCTTGCAATTAAGAGTTTCATGTATAAATACACCGTAACTACTTATGTATTACTTTTCCACATAAATGGACAAGTTTTGTGAAGTTCGAAATTTCGTGTAGCCACAGATTTATTTTTTCCAGAGTTTCTCGGATGTGGAATGCCCTTAAAGGGACTCTGCCGAAACGGGTGAGAGAATCCAAACAAGCGGTCGCGTATATCGCCAGCTCCGTTCACAGAGCAAATTTTTCGCGCGAAATCGAAAGACGATCACGTTAACAATTCAAAACATATACACTGTGCACAGGCTGCGACCCGCTAGATAAGCGATACAATATTTTTGAAACGATGTTTTCTCGCACTAAAACTCCACATGAAACACAAATATTCTTTCGTTTTTCTACGTTGAACCTTGCCAAAAACGCTGGGCTGAAAAATTCTCGACTAGACGTATGCTAGAACTACGCATTACGTTACTCAATGGCGCAGTAACTGATAAGGTGTTTTTACCTCGAGAATAGATTTGCTTAGACACGACGAATGAAGAGGAATTGCAAATGAAGTCGGTGAAGGAAACAAATAGTAAGGACACATCAACTTTTACTTCTATTAGAAAAATAACGAAATTTGAAAAAACGACAAATTTCTGAACTGATCCGCTCGTCCCCGCTTACGTAACTATCACAAATTCCATCATACACAGCCTAAAGCCTGAATCACACCAAAAATAACCAAATCCTAATGCAACGCAAGCGAACCTTCAATCCAACGACTGGTTTCCATTTTGGTTAAAATTGCAAAAGCCACAGTCACGCTAAAAACACTGCAAACGGTTGAACGAGAGAAAAACACGAACGTCGGTAAATATTCCCTGGTCCCCATCACCGCTGCTCCCATAAATCCTCTGGTAAAAATTACAAACGAAGGTGAAGGACGTGTCCGTCCGCATTGGTCGGTAACCATCGAACGATAAATTCACGTAACTCAAATGTGACGCGCGATTTTTCACACGAGCCACGAGAAACGAGCCCGCGTGCAAACCTTGACGAATGGCAACGGTACCATTCGTTTACACGGGCACAGGGGAGGGGATGGTTCCCAGTTGCAGGTTCGAAGACGAAGGCGTCGGACAAAATCGATGGTAATAGCCCGTTGCAGGATATTGCAAATTTCTCGCGGCATGATAAAGCCCTTTACGATCAAGGGTCGCGACTATTATCGTGTCTACGGCTCACTAAGCTCGCCTTTTACGCGGCAATAAACGTTCCGTGGATCTCGCGGACTCCCCCTTTTAAGACGTCCCAAGAACACTCAACGTCTCGGGGTACTTTCAAGCTAGATTCAGATCAGAGGAACAGCTCTAGGAGAAAAGCAGAAATTCTCTAAGAGAAAGACTCGCTAAGTTTCGTCTGTATTTTCAAAAGAAATTAAACTATCAATTTTATCGGACAACGAATATAGTTGATAATTTCTTATTTTAAAGAACGAAGCTAGAGATATGATAGAGAAATGTTTAGTTCAATACTGAGGTAAAGCCCACTGGTTTTGATGCACCATGTACGTGTCAAGTAGAAATATAAAACAGCAATGATTGGCTATGCAGTAGTTCTCTCATTACAAACTTATTTCTATTCCTTTCATTTCTAGAAATTACTCTCTCAAATTACCAATGCAGAAATTCACATCAGAAACATATTTTCTGTTCTCTATGAACTCTTATAAACACCACGACTGATTTACTGTAAAGCCCCCAACACCTGCCTCCCCAAACCACACCGCAAAGTGAAATAAAGAAGCTCTAGCTCCACTATGACAGAGAGTAACAGGTTATCCATACTCTGGCAGCGAATTTGTAGCTCCATTTAGGTCTCCTCCCCATCTGGACGGATTCGAAAGGCTCTATCGGGCCGGAATAAAGCCTGGTCGACCGTGCGGGAAAACAGAATCGTGTCCATTCCCTGGAGGGATAGCGCGCGCGAATGAAATTGGGGAAAATTGGATTTAGGACGCTTACCACTGGGGAAAACCGACCGATTGCACGCTGCAAACGCCAGAAATCGTGGCTGCCAGGACACGACGAGAAGATAAGACGAAGAAACGCGACGGAAAGCCAGCGGCTAACGCGCGGTGTCGATTCGAGGGATAGAGTCGCGAGAGAGAGGGACAGGGAGAGACAGAAGAGGGCGAAAAGCAAATAGAAAATTACGGAAACGCGCAGAACAAGAATGTAAGAGGAATCGCGCGGTTCGGCCACAGAGCCGGGAATAGCGCTGGATTGCGGACGAGAAAGTTCGTTGGTCGTAAAACGAGCTTAAAGCCCGCCACCCATCCACCCGAGGCTTTCTCTCTCGACGTCAGAAAGCAGCTCGAATATACAGGGTGGAAACTGGGCAGATAGCACGCACGCTATACAAGGGACTGAGGCGTCGAATCCGCTGGGAGATAGTTTCGTGCGCCGCGATTTCCTCGGCCGTTCATAGGTGAACACGGCGCATACATGAGCCTGATGCAC
This sequence comes from Calliopsis andreniformis, assembly GCF_051401765.1. Taxonomy (NCBI): domain Eukaryota; kingdom Metazoa; phylum Arthropoda; class Insecta; order Hymenoptera; family Andrenidae; genus Calliopsis; species Calliopsis andreniformis. The sequence continues at coordinate 17,631,629 of NC_135067.1, read as the reverse complement.
CGTTCGAGATGAAAGAAGGAGACGGACCATGAAAACGCGGCAGAAACGAAAATGGAGAGGCAGAGGTGGAAGCGTTTTCGAGCTGTCTCGACGAAACACGGATGGACCCTGGGCAGCAGACGTAATCGCGTGAAATTACTAAGCGGGGCAATTTGCAGCGACCAGCAGGCGCGGCTGGCTCTCCTCTTTGACTCTGATTTTCCTTTGCAGTGTCTTCGTGCCGTCTGCCCTCCCACAGAATTGCAAAACGTGCCTTTCCATCTCCTGGCAATCCACAGCCAACGGCATCGGGACCATCGGTCCCCCTCGCCAGACTTGACCTGGCATAAATATTCATTCCGCGCTCGAGATAAATATTCCTAGAGTGTCATGAGTCTAGGGGGCTCCTTGGACGCTCCGCAATCAACGAACGTGTATTTCTCACGTGGCCCGTGTAACGCGCTCAGTTACGTCCTGTTTTCCCGCTTAATTCGCTGCCAGAGATGCTACGACTGTCGTCTCATCTTCTTAAGCTGCATTCCGACACTGGCTACGTGGAGTTCAGCAACACTTCTCAACTGCGTGTTTCAGGGGTGGACACGCATTTGCATTTTCATTTCTGATTAAAGCGTGAATATCGTTGACTGTTAATTAGGAAGTTATGTAAGAATTGTGTGATGAGGATTTTTTTTGAGATCGTAGCTCTCAGATTGAAGGAAAGATACGAGGCTCTCAGAAGTTACAAAAGGGAGGCACATCAAGTGGAAAAGTTTGTAAACTGGCATTGTAAGTGTTTCTATCACGATTCACATTTTAAGTTTTCTTCTGGGCATCGTAATGGGTTAAAAAGTTTCTTACCGAGCTTGGCTTTCATATCCGACTTGTCGGACGCCTTCCTTCCAGGCTTGCGTCCCCTTTTACCCCCCTCTTTCCGATCACCGCGAGATCCCTCCTGAAATTAGAACAAATCGTTGTAAAACTCTGTAGAAACTGTGTTTTCTAACATGTTGAAAGTGTAGCAGCAATGTTTTTAGAAATTAAAATAACGAAAAGACAGTTCGTGTACGTATGTGTTTGATGAATGGTCTTGCTTCCGAGTTACAGCCTGTTTCGAGTTTCAACAAGTGCGTGTCTCTGCCTTCAAAGGAAATGCTCGCAGCGACTACCCCTAGTTGGATATAGATATAAATACATTTCATCGTTTGACAAGGTCGAAAAGGCCAGGTATTGCATGGATTTGCTGGCAACTTTGTTCAGACTGACAAAGCACTTACGATTATAGCTGATTTGAGATAAGCGTATTTTGCGCATTGAAAACTGTGTACTAACTTCTCCATTTATGATACAAGTAATGCGTATGTATATGATAGTGTTTACGAATTAATTAGATCTCATGACCCTCGAATCTTCCAGATAAACAAGACAAGTCGATATCCAAGTACCCAGGCTGTAGCTCGAAAACAGGGTCATATCGGACACGCGTCTATATCAATATTTCTTGCACGTTTTCGTGTTTTAAAGCCACCAATGCAATAACTTCCAACATATGAACTTATTCTGCACTAATTAAAAAGAATATATTATTGTTTTATTATTGTTCATCATAGTTCCATTATTGCAATTGAATTATTCATGAGATAAAAGAACAGAAGTCTCTGATCCTGCAGGATGAAAGCTTTCAAAATGTATTGAAAACCGAAGATTAATATTCCGAACGAATTTTGATCAGACTCAACTGAGATACGAGTTCTCAATTTCACAGTCACGTAATATCATCTGATCCGTTGTCTCTTCTTGTCATTGATTAATATTTCAAACGATCTGATTTTTGCCTTTTAGCGCAGAATTATGGTCAACGTTTTTAATGGCTATATAAAAATTAAAGCTTATGAAGTCGCGAGGGGCAGCTTGGCCATGGCTAATAGAAACCCTAAGTGTGCGAAAATTGTATCACGTTGCGTTCTTTAATGATTTGGCAACCGCCGAATTTTCAAATATTTAAATATTCAAATATTCAAATTTTCAAATTTTCAAATATTCAAATATTCAAATATTCAAATATTCAAATATTCAAATATTCAAATATTCAAATTTTCAAATTTTCAAATATTCAAATTTTCAAATATTTAAATTTTCAAATATTCAACTTTTCAAAGCTACCTAAATTCGCAATATCTCGTAATCTCTACTAACTACATGCTGTCAAAAGGGTCGGTTGAAATATTCAACTTGTCGAGTTCCATAAACTAACAAAAAGTCATTGAAAAGTGAACGTTACACTTCCGCAATTTCCATCACTAGTGTCTCGTACCTTACTCCGTGAAAAATCTCAAACGACGTATTTCCTTTCCAAATCGTAACTCGTTCGACTTAATAGCCCTCTATCCTTGCGTATATGGACCGTTTCACGATCCGTGAAACACTTGTCCACGATCTCTTTGCCATTCAACGCCGAAGTTGTTCGAAAGTAAGATCGTTTAAGTTACCCATGAAGGAATGAAGGGAAGAAACAATCCTTTCGGGAAGGAGTGGATAGAGACGGTCCAGCGTGTCCCCTCGAGAAAGAAAGATGGCCATCGAGCGAACATAACGCACGCAGCGTAGGCGAGTCCCCGTTAAAATTGACACGTCCCCTGAGCACGGTTGTTGCCACGAAGGCAGAGGCGGCCGCAGGCTTAGCTATGCATGTGCTGCGGGGTGACAAAATACAAATTCCAGCCCCTTTTAGGGGAGCTGTTTACCTTCGGCCCTATCCTTTCCCCTCAATCCTATCTGGTATTAAATCTCCTCGAATCCTCTTTCTTTCCCTCGACCGCTTCCGACTTCTTTGCTCGCCTCTGCCACTCCTCCCTCTGTCTTCGTCTATCTCACCTCTTGCCATCGTTCTCCGCCCTTCCTTCCACCCCTGCGCGACGCCTCGCGCGGGGTCTTTGTAGACGGAAAATGGAATTGATGTTCCGCGATAACTGGCGAGATACAGGAAAGACGAAGAATGAAAAGAAAAAAGAGAAGAGCTGGGTCTCGCGTAGGGATTCCACCGCTGAACACGTCTCCCGCGTTGAAGCCAAAGAATATAATTAACCCGCGAGAAGTGATAGCAGCGAATGGAGAGCGAGAGCGGGACGCTTAAATGAAGAAATTAGATTAAACTCCTTTGTACTACTTCTGCGTATTATTTGACTCAGACGACACGTCGGGCGCGTGCACCCTTCATCAAGGGCAGCAACACCTTCAAATGTCTTCAGTGTCCTCACCTATTGTCTGTCTCGCCTACGTCGATGTTATCTAAGTGAGGATAATAAGTAGCCACCTCTGAATGGATTGTATCTGAAGATACTGAAGCATATTCGATACGAATCAGAAGTTGAGGGTTTTGCAGAAGACGTACAGCAGCGCAAACAAAGTTGAAATTTATAATTAAAGGCGAGTGCATTGAAGACCCCTAACGGTACCAATTACGTCGAAACCTGATCCATTGATCGACTTCTTCGTTCGAGATAACGGTTAAAAGAGGCAGAAAGGTTAGAGGAGAAATTCCATCGGTGCAGCCGGATGCACGGCGGCGCGGCACCGCGCCAGAGACCGGAAGCTCGTAAACCGCACTGTACACAATCAGGCACAGAGGCTTTTGTAGTTTCCCAACTAGTCGGCCAATTCTCTCTCTTACGCGTGTTTCTCGAGCGCAAAGGCTGGGTTACGCGGCTCGCTTCGCGTCAAGGCTCGTCGTTGCAACGAGGACTGTGATTTAACCCAGCAGAGCGAACGCACGACTCGTCGCCACGACAGGTATACACGCCTCGCTCGATTTGCACGCAACGATCGAACGATGCGTAACCACGCGGCTCGTGTCAAAGGCGATCGCCGATCAGAGTGCACATGGAGGATTAGTTGGATTAATGGGGAAATTCATATGCGAATTGACAGACTCAAATGATTTTCGAGGTTCAAAGGTTTGGGAGACGAACGTCCTGTATTGTACAGGGTGGACCACGTAACGCGATAGCTTCTCAATTATTTTCACTATTGACGAACCGATCAGAATTCTTTTCCCTTGTTATAGATGATACGACTTCAGAAGACCTTTAAGATGATATTTCACTTTTTCTGTATCCCTTTATTTCAAACAGGCTGCCAACTATTCTTCGAGGTCGTATTATCTATGAAAAAGAGTTTAATCGGCGCACTAATGACGGAAGTAATTGAGCTGGTCACATTAGGTGGTCCACCCTGCAAGCTCGACATTGCTAATGTTCACAACTAGCCTCCACTATTATCTGGTCTGTAAACCCAGCGCAGACGAATCTGACCGCACTGACACTCTCTATCTCCTTCTTACACGGAAGCCATTGAATAAGAGATAGATTGGTCATGCGTACAAGGTTTTGAAACAATATATTACTCTTTGTTTTTCAGTCCACAATTTTGGAGAGTCATATTCCACGAACATTGAAATAATGCTTTTGTTACACAACCGTACCACTGTCGATATTTGTCAGATTTTATTCATTCAGATAGATATTGATATATCGCAAACACGGTAAACGTGAATTCAATTCAATCATAACATTGTTGATAAAAAAATGAAAGTCATGTCGATACAGTGGCTGTCAGCGTGTTCATATTGTGTAAAATCATATCTCTTTAGAGCTGAAGTATAATAAAACCACAAGAACAGTGCGTCTGACGCACCTCGAATATCGAAGAATTTCGCAAGTGTACCTTGAAGCCTAAAAAGGTCCGTTTACCACGACGTCCACTCGAAGACAAAGTGTAATATAAATAACGCGCTGCTTCGATCCACAGTCTGGCAAACTGAACCATTGAAACGGTTGCAAATAAAAATTTCCCTTCCTTACATATCCCCTGAATTTTCTATTCGCGCTAATGAAGTATTTGCACACCGCATCCGGCACCTCCGCGTTCGATTGAATCTGTTTCGCGTGAATCTCGTCCTCCCTTCTCTTTCCCTCTCTCCCATCGATTGGATATTATTACATTTTAGATTTCTCGGAATGACGATGTAGTCTTTAGAAATTACATCTTTTCCAAGACCTTCACGGTTGATTCGAAGCTGCCGAGGAGAAATGCAGTCTACGCGCGCTCCGCTCCTTCCACTTCGCGGAACAACTTCCGGGCGATCACCTTTCGAGTGGAAAGCCTTTAATTGCAAAGGTACGGACCCCCTCGGCCGTTCCTCCTTCGCTTCTCCCTATGGCAATGGTACCGTCTCGTTCCTAGTACCTAGACCACTCTCAAATTTCACGGAAAGAACTCGTCGTTCAATTAATTTTCATTATTAACGGAATTACTCCCAGGGTCCCTCGGCAGAGACTCTCTTAAACGCGTTAACCACCTCTCCACTCGCCGATTCCCTCTATTACGCCAAAATCTCACCGTCTCTCCCTCGCCTGGTTGTCGTCTTGCTACCAACTTTTCTCGTCAATTTTGACTCCAATAACCCCTTCCGGTTCTCTTATTCCCCTTTCCAGACCCTATCTCTACTCCACTTTTCGCGAATTCCGGCCGCCGCAAGGCGGTCTCGTTAACGCGACTAATTTCACTTCCTTTGAGAAGTTGGATCGTTGGGCTCTAGTTATTTCGCTTTCAATCAGTGCCTTTTTACCGACTAAGAGACTTTCACGCGATGAAGGATCTTACAGTGTACGTGGCGTTTGCGAGGCCGATATCGTTTGTGTTTTCACAGGAGCGAGGTAAAAAAGAATGAGAAAATTATTGGAAATTTTACAGGTAGTTATGGATTTATAACGAGGGAGTTATCGTATAGGCGATCAGGCACGACGAAAATGATATTGCCTGGTATTCAGCGGGAATTTGAGAAGAAACTGTTCATTCTATGTTACGAGGCGCGCTCTGACACGAAGCATTGAGAACCAGCGCACAGCGCAGTTACCGGATCCACTGTGCAACCTTATTATTACCTCCGTTCGTCGAAGGCTGCACGATCCTCCGCTCTTTCGTCGGTGACCTACAAACTGAATCGCACAAAAGGATGTCGCGGCTTGGGCAAGCGTTACTCTAACTTGTAATGATCGACGAGTATGAATCGAACGTAAATTGTTAAATACAGACACTTGTTACTAAAAAATATGGAATCATGGATGAACTGGTACAATCCGATAGGAAACTCTATTAAGTTGATTGGAAAATACTAGGAACCGCATACTTTTATTAAAAATGTTCAATTACTTTTTGTTACTGAAACAGAACGAAATATACTTGCTGACTATAAAACAAACGTTGATAATAAAACTCTGAGTTTTTGTTAAAAAAAAAAAATCGACTGCAATTTCCGACCAGTCTAACGCAAAAACAGAATAAATCGTAAAATATGTGAAATTATTGTGCGAAATAACAGGTAATTAAATAACACGTAAATTAGAGCTTTGTCTAAATAAACGTAACGCGATACGTGGAAGTTTTCCCCCAAAAGCTTCGCACATTTTTCCGTATAACAACGTCTCATTTTTAGGTTGTAGTACCAGTCCACCAACACCCCGTATGCATATTTAAATACCGGGAATACAATGCAGCAGAGGCGGTCTCATTTTTGATAAATGTCCCTGGCCTCTCCCTCTCGCGTTGCTTTCAATTTCGCCGCGTCGTGTTTCGGGGAAAATGGAACTCGTTACATGCAAATCGGGTGATTTAACTTCGCGACGGAGCAGACCTCCAGCGAATGCGCGATTCGCCGACGAGTCGAAGAACCGATGCGACCTCGAGGACGACCAAGGCGAACGGGGGGAGAAAAAAGGTCAACGGAAAAGAGGAGAGGAACGAAGGAAAAACGATGCAACGCGCGCGTTAAAGCCTCCTTGGGCTTTTCCATGTCATTGTTCGCCGGATACCAACGCGACCGGATGAGGGGCAGGGGAAAGGGGCGAAGGGAGCCTCGTAATTTTCCAACCGCGCCACCGACGCCACTGCGTAACAATGAACGAGGGGAGGTTCCGCGAGCACAATGGCGAACCGTCACGTCGAGATCATCGCGCCTCCGCGAATATCCTGTAAATTCACCCGAACCGTGGGTTCCACGCGCGAATTTCGCGACCGCGAACCGAACTCTTCGTTTAGTCTAACATATTCGGCGCGGTCGACGTCGCGGTGCGATTAACAGCTTAAGGGGGCTCTCGCGGCCTGCTAAATCTGCGATGGACAAATCTGAACTGAAATACTGCAACTCGCTGCTAACACCGATCCCAATACGCGAGTAATCTCGAACCCTATCGAACTCGATTTAACTTCGATTAACGTTCGATCGAGATCCGGGAGAAGAATGGGGGGAAGCGGTTGATTCGATTCGACGATAATCTTGCGTAAATATTTGAGCATCGCACGTTCGAGATTGCGCGGGATTCAATGATCTGAAATTTTGTAGATATTTTCGCTAGCGTGGGAATTTTTGAGTGAAAAGAAGCCTGACGGGGAGGAAGTTTGGGAAGCGGAATTGGGTCACCAAATGTGTAAGCACTTAGAACGAAGTTGGCCTAGTGTACAGGACAAACTTTTCTATTAAAGAAACATCGAGAGCACTGGTAAATTTTTTATATCGAAACTCCCTGTATTTTCCTGTAGATAACCTTACTGAAGATAGAAAGACAAATTGGTACAATAGGTACAAATTTCTGCAATTACAAGCATCAGGGACAAACGTTGAATACAGTAACTTTTATTCGGTGAAGTCAAGGACAAATTCACCTGCTTTAGGCCTACTATTCAAAAGATGCAATGATTCCTGATCAGTGTATTTCGAACTGCAATGCAGTCGTTCGCGTCAACGAGTAGGATTTATGGAAGGAAAACGGGGAAGAAGGTTCCAGCGAATGGACGTGCGCTCGTATCGATAAGCAGACGTCGTAAGAGATTTACGACGCCGGGAACATCTGTCGTGACGATGTCGTCGTTCGCCACGCTTCGATTGCTTCGCAAACGTATCAGAATCTTGATAGAGACACAGTGGGTGGAAGATGACTACGAAATGTATCTTTTACCATGGACTCTTTTGAAATCTCATTCATATCCCAACGATTCACTCGTTGACGATTGGCAGCATCTGAACAAGAACTATTTTGGAGCAAACTAAGTATAGGAAAGTTTGGCGAATATTTTGTATCTCTTGAGTAATATGCCTGATTATGAATTGAGAGACTTAAAGGAATGCTATTATTTGATAAGATAGTTTAATCATTTTCGTGTAGATTCGTTAGAACAAAAACTGGAGTGTCTGAATTATATCCAAAATTTGTAAATATATTTCTGAGGAAAATTTCAAAATAGCGCACGTAATTTTTTTAAGGAAGATTTGTCTTGGAACCAGAGTTTTATATAAGGACCGTCCCATAAAGTTTGAAGTAAATTTCTAACTGTGATAGTGAAAGAGTTGCACTTAGATAGTCCTAATCTCGGTTTGACTTTAGTTTCCTGCCCTAGCCAAATATTAGACAAGTCCTTCGCGATAAGCGAGCTCGAAATCTCGAAAATAGAGGCGGAATATTATCAAAATTACGTTGTCTAATGCGCGATTCCCTTTCGCGATTCCATTACCAAGAAATTCTCCCCTGGAATATTTCTACCTCGATTCACGATGTACCGTATTTCGCGCACGCGATTTCGATCATTATCAGCGGACGCAGGTAAACAAAGAACCTTTGGCCATCGAATTTCTCGTATCTGACTGAATACACCCAAAAAGCATTTGCAAATACGAGAAATAATGGAGTGTTAACGCAGAGGACGCGATACGACCAAACTACAGGGAACAAAATTACACAAATCGTTTTTCCTAGTATCGCGTAAAGGTACAAATTTCAATAATTTTCCCCAAAATAAGACAAAATAAAAATAAAAATAAATAAAAACGGAGCAAAAGATTTGAAAAAAAATTATAGATATTAACACGCATCGGCTTCAACCCACCACGAAAATTATATGGGCGTGGTTGATCAATGGGAATTAACGCCACAATGAAATTCGATACAATTATGTAACATAATTCACCTATCCCGGGGAATCTCGAAAACCGTGCACATAAAGAAGAAAAAAAAATACCTGGAAGTTACATAAAAGCTCAGTGCACACGTAACGAAATTTCCGCTCGAATCTCCCACGTTCTCGTTACGTGCCTCCTCGCAAACACTCGTAGACGCCAGAGCCTCTCAAGAACTGGGAAGATCACCTGAACTACCAAAAACCGCCTACAGAGCAAGCAGCCCACATAACTGCGAAGCGCGAGTAAAAGTTAAAAGTTCGGGGAAGTTCCGCGGCTGTAGAAGCGCAAAAACTTTTATCGCTGACAAGTCAACGCACGCCACGGAGAAGGAGTTTCAGTGATCATCGGACAGTCGGCGATCGAGAGCATCGTTTCTCGAGACAGAATGCGCGCCGTTGAATATTGCGCAGTAGCGTCGCGTGTGAGTGACCGACTTGGCTATGTATCGACCGGCATTTCGCACGGCAACTGCATCGAGATCGTTCCCTCGTCAATCGCCTGACCCGAGGTCTTAAGATCCCGAAACAGCACCGATCACGCAGCCAAGACACTTTTCGCCAACAGAGAAGACAAGGCAAGGTGGGGTTTCCTATACCAAAACTACAAAGAAACCAAACGCAGTAGATCACAGGGTTACTGGAAAACATTGCGTGTGGTTGGACGTGCAGTCAGTCTTTGTGACAGTCGCGTAGAGGAAGTCCCATCTTAAACCGGGAATCAACAGGGTTTAGAGACGATGCGCGTGAAGTCCGCGAAACGAGAGAGCGATTCGGTGCGCGAGGTGAACGAACGAAGAGACGCGTACGCGCGGCAAACGCATTTCGGCGGCTCACGAAACGGCGGAAAAGTGAGTAAAAAGTGTTGGTGGAAAACTCACCGGTGCTACGCGACGTGCGAGCTATGTCAACTGCGCAGTTGACGGGCCACAGCACGGCGAACAGGGACGTGGTGCTCGGTACCGGTGCCCGAACAGTGCAACCGGTAGTATTAAACCGACGACAGCGACGCGCCGCGGCGATTTCGTGAACCACGCGATACCGTTGCGAGTTTCAAATCCACGAGGTTTCGCGCGCTGCGCGGGATTATCGCTGGCGTCCCAGGAGCGACAGATTCGAGAGATTCGAGTCTCTATTTTCCTTGAGAGTCATCGATAAGGTTGTGTCTGTGTCCCCTTTCACTTCTGCTGATCGAATGGGATTGGTACAGTATTCGAGAATGAGTTACAGTCGTGAGGCGACTATTTCTAAGGAAATTGAGTGTTTCAAATTTCGCGCGGGAAAAAAATTAACTGGCCTACCGTGCCACTTAACCATACTTTAGGAGGATACAAATATTTCGTTAGATATCGTTTCTAGTATTTGTCTCTATGTGTAATTTTACTCGTTATTTGAATTGTGTGTAATGTTAACGCTGTTAGACGAGAAGTAATGAAATTTGAGAGTGAATATTTCAAGCGTCCGCCATGACACGAGTTACAACGTATTTAAATGACATATTGTATGAGTTGTTACCTTTATGGGAAGTACTCATCTGTAGAACGTTATTCTCGATCCAAGAAGCCACAGAATGGTATTTATATTTTGCACGACACATTGTTAATACACAGGATTTTGCAACGAAACGAGCACCCGACCACTCCGCGCCTGACCGTCACATGATCTCTGGAAGACAACAACGCCATCTTTCGACGATCCAGGGAACGAAAACGAACGACACGTAGCGCGATCAGTCGACAAGAATGTGAAAGAATGGAACAGCGACATCGAACGTCAGCTTAAGTAAAACGCGAGCATACTACACCACGAAAACAGCACACACAAACGACAGCCACCCTTCGGTGTGCATACGCTACTCCCCCACCCCACGACCCCTTTACCAAACCCTCGATCTTACAGGTCTTGACGTCAAGCAAGAGAAACAACGCCCTTACTCCTTAATTTTGGGGAGGACGAGAGCTTCTGTAGAAAGAAGCTGGACATTTCTGTTCGCGCGCCCTCTTTGCACAACATGGTGTAATCTTGTTTAACGCGCGTAATCTTGTTGCCCGTTTTCCATGGCAGTTTGCATCACGCGAGCACGTTGTCACCCGAATCGCTTCCATAAATTGTCGACTCACCGTTTCATTTTCCGCGATGCACGCAGGCTCCACCTCCATGATTCCTTTCGATCAGCTTCTTTCCAACGTTTCCCAAGGAAATCCTGCCGTGACACGCTTTGTTCGATCGTGATTCCGTCCTATCTTCAACACTTTGCAACGGCAACGTGTGTCTGTTTACAAACACTGCAAGGTCACAGCAGACCCCCAGACCTCTGACTGTCGAGTATTTCGTATTACGTCACGACGGACGCACGCTGCGCCACTCACGGCGAAATGAGGAAACACTTTGAACTCACCATTTATCAAAGCTGATAAAATGAATAGATGCAGCAGAAATATCTATTTTTTTCCCTTTCGGAGAATTTGAACGCGTGAAACTTGCGTTTGTATTTAATCTCAGCGTTACTTACAGGGATTCGGCTATGTGATCGAACTTCCTTTTTACCTAAAACCTATAGGTTACAATTTGGCTTCAAAATTACTGGCGAAAGTAAACGATTTAGCTTTGAAGCTATTTCAGGCAATGAGTGAAAAAAATCAGTTGGACCCAGAATATTATTGGATCGTTCGAACTTGTATGAATGCTTTTAACGTTTACTTGACTATGCTCCACTTTACTTTCTACGATAACGCCGTAAACATGCAGCCAAATACTACCCGTAAGTTAGAAACGACTTCATTAAAAAGACTCGTCTATTAAAGTTTAAGGTCGCTATAAGGTTATCAACGTTTGAAGTATCGTAATCTTGTAATGAATGCAATAAAGTTACAGAGGCTCTGTCATATCCCTTATTCATGGCAATTGTGGATCTCCTGGTATATTCTATATTACAATAACTATTAAAGGTTAAAAGCATCGAGAATAATTGGAAATAAAAAGACAGATTTATTATTCAGGCATTACATCAAGCTATATCTACACGACATAAAAACACTATTTAAAACCTATGATAGCCACCATTAAATCCTCGTCTATAATGTTTTACGTATTCATTGTCATAAAGATCATCCCGATAATTTCGACCGTAATCCTCATGATGGGGATAATATAATTCTCGTTCATACCCCCTGAGCTGATTTGGAAAATATCTGTGAATAAATAAATGATTAGTAACAGAACATAAATTAATTGTAAAAATAATATAAAATTACCGATGATCTTTCAAATAAGGCACAACATAGGGTTCTTGTTTATAATATCCTCTGGATATCGTGTCTATCTCGTAACGCGGATCACTGAATAATGGCAAATAATTACTACGATGAATAATTGGATTTAACTTTTCCTTGTGGTAATAAATCTCCTTTCCATTTCGACCAAAATATCGTCCAGCTTCATCCTTCAGATAATTTCTCCTATCATCTCTATACCGATCATTATGGTACCCTCCGCTATGATCACGATAATCATTAAATCTGAATAGGGCAATAAAATAATGTTTTTATTTTATTCACTTTACTTTTATATACATATATAACCAGTAGTTACATTATATCAGAAGTATACCGACACTGAATACGATTTCGTTCTCTCTTGACATATTTACACGCTAATCTCTCTAAAAACTGTCTGCAAGGCATAAGCCAACCTTTGATAAACTTACTTCTGCCTATTGTCATACATTCTCTGTTGTGCTCGGTCATGCTCGGAATAGGAAAGATCGTGAGCGCCGTCCCTAAACGAATCCCGCGATTTTTGCCCATAATAGCCACCGGTGTTCCCCGACGACCTATGACCCCTCTCGTCGTCGCTGTCCTCATAAAAGCTCGAGTTATTTCCCGATTCGTCCTTATGGTAGTTGTTGCTAAAACCGGTCCTGTGATGCCCTTTTTTGTAATATCCACCGCCGTGTCGTTCGAAAGAATTCTTTCCCTGATCGATGGCTTCAGATTCACCCAAACTGTGTCTTCCTTTGTCGTATCCTTTACTAGCCCTATCTTGATCGTCGTATCTCTGCTCATCCTGCTTGCGTTCGTTAAATCCTAACTGGCCGCTGTTACGAGAGGTACTACCTTCCTTGCTTCTCTTCTCATCGTCAAAGATTACACGATCCGAGCTGATCTTCTTTTCCACGTTGTTTAATAAGGAAGATCCTGATTGCTTGTCGGTTTGCAAAGCTATCGGATCAGAAACGCAGAGACTGCGGTGAACGAGAAGCAGAAACGCAGTAATCTGCCAAATTAAAGCTGACATATTCTAAAGTATATCTAGTTGGTGCACAGGATTGTTATTGAAACCGATCGAATTCTTCGACTGACTTTTCTTAGGTGGATTACTCAATTTTATAGACAGGAATGACCTTGTTCGAGCGACAAAACTAAATGCATCCTGTTGGGAATGCATCGAGGGGTCGGTAGAACAGACAAAGTGACGTGATCTTGGAGACCTTTCGGTTCTACGCATTAGGGGAATAAGCCCACCGATCGATGAAGCGAAACGACGAAATATGTAGTGTTTGTCATTCGGCAGAGCTGCTGTTACAAGAATAGATAACTCTTTTTCGCTCTTTCCCTATTTATATAATCCACACTTTATTCTATTCAAAGACACTCATGTTGTTTTAGAATTGTTTTAATACGTTAAAACTTACAAATAATACAAAAAAAATGTTTGAAATAAATTATTCCTACGAACGTATTATTTACAACTTATAAATATATATATATATTTAGAGGCACCTCTACAGTATAGTTGTCGGACAAAGGTGAAGGTAAGAAATATATAGATGTTGTAAAAAATATTCAAAACTTATATTTTACGTCGTCTTCATGGAAATTCTCGGTGCAGAATTGTACAAGACGTTTAATTATAATCTAAGTATCGTAGAGGGTTGGTAAGATGGGAGGGGAGAAGAAGGTAATGTTATTATGATACATCACTAATTGTCATCTTTGTGTTCCAAAAATATCGTAGCTCTTTCTAAATAGTACTTTCACGCACATTCTCTCTTGCACTCTATTAAAATTCATCATCTGATCGAATAGAATATCAAGCTGTACAATTTTGCGGATCGTAAACACAACATAACGATTGTGGTAACTTCTCTTTTTATTATTTAATCAAAAACCCTAAAAAAATGTAATGAGACATACTTTTTATATTATTTCTTTTTGAAGTTATATTTAGTCTATGTCCTGCAGCAACTCATTTCTTTGAATTATAAAATTACTATTTCATTATTTCTGTGTACCATCTGGTGTCACATGAACAAATTAGAAAATGTTTAACTGTGAATCGATAATTTGGAAGGCAATGATTTTAACTCCGAATATACATCGAAAAATATAGATACAAACCATTAATTCTCCGTATTACATCATTGAAATCATACTTGTCGTGAGTGCGCAAAAGGAACACTGAAACATTCTTTTCCGCGTAGTGACTCAGGGTGGCCCGATACTATTAGAATGGATAAAAATATAAACTAACAGCAACAGCCAGCCCTTGCTACATTGTAACAGTAGTAAGATTAAAAGAAGAATCTCGTAATCTTAGGTTCCCGATAAAATAAGTTAACATCGATATGCAGTAGTTACGCTGCATACCGATAACTTAGTTAATAAATTCGTGTTAAAATTACCAAGCAGCGATACGCCGTCAAATAAAAAAGGGAGACTCACAGACCACCCCATTCACAGCGATGAATGAACGCTAACTTATTTACAAATACCTATACGATTAACATACTTCCATAATTTATACTTACTTTGTACACGCGCGTTTTCAAATTACTACGAATGAATCAATATATTTACATAATTTGGCGGTTTGTTAAAATACTTAAAAATTCATGCGACACAATATGATCGCGGCACGCTATTCATTAGCTGGCATACAATTTTGGTCATTATTTATGACACGACTTTTAAGTAATGGAAGAAGTTTTAATCAGTCCCACGCTAATTTGTTTCCATAAAAAATAATATAAACTTACTGAAACATCCGCCTATAGACTCTCTATGAAGTTATTATCTGTTCACTGGCTTTTTTATTCTGTTCAACATAATTTATATCTATAGTGCATGTTATTTAGTCGTGATAATATATTACCATTGCGTTTCTTCTTTAGATTTCAGTTTAACGTCTTTCTTAAGATATAAGCGTGAATAGTCATCCTGGTAAGTAGTACACTGTGTGTTCGCTTTATTCTGTTTCTGCATATTACTACTAACTGGTGAACTACTTGGAGAATACTTCATTTCTTGTAATTCTTGCAACTCTTTTAACGATCTCATCACCATTTGTACATCTTTCTCTTGTTCCGTTGGTTGCACCATATTATTTACTGGTTCCTCTAGAATAAGCCCAGCGTCTTTCCGTTTGTCTGTTACTCCTCTCACCAACACATCATCATTGATGATCTGACTCAAATAATTAGTAGCAGCAATCGTTTCTTCGTTTTGTCTCTGCTCCTGCTCTTCTTTCGTAAGTGCTGATGGTGGTTGCTGCTGCTGTTGCATAGGCACTACATCTGAATTACTATGTCCTTGTTTCTCCATTACTTTTGAATCCTTTTTCCTTTTTTTAACATCGTGCGATTTATGCTTCACTTCCATACAGCGTTCCCTCCGTTTATCTTTCTTTTCAGCCTTGTTGGCAATCTCGATATCTTTGTCATCCGATTTTTTTTCATTTTTTACTTCTGTATTCTCGTGCAACAATCGATGTTTTAGAGACACGGGTTTCGCATGCGAAGACATTTGAGTCGACGTAGGATAATTAGAGTGCTGAGACTGTGTATATGAAGCTTCCTGTCTGTGTACGGAGTGATGTCCACTTTGAGGCACTTCATTTGTATTTGGAAGAACATTTGAGGTTTCAGGATACGCCGTAATAGAAACTACATCTTTTTTATTTTCATTCACCTTAATAGACGACTTGTGATAATCATTAACCGGCGTAATAGAAAGTGAACTATTACCTAATTTCATTAAATTAATTTTTTCTACCTGACATTTAGCTGGCTTTTGAGCCATTAACTGTGCCGTGGGCACAACAGTGATTTTCCCTACAGTGGAATTATTAGTTATCGAATTTTCGTGTTGCTGTGTTGAGTTACAGATCTCTCTATTTTTATCTTTATTTTTCATATTTTGTTGCTTTTTCTCACTGCTATCGTTCGATTTTGTTGATATTTGCTTTATGTAACTCGTAGAATTATCTATGATCTTTTGACTTTTAGAAGAATTTGCTAAAACTTTGTCCTTCTCCAGAGTAGAAGCGCTATTTATGTTTGATGTTTCAACCTTTACAGTAGAATTGCATACTGCATTTCCAGAATTAACAGCGTTCTCATTGCTAATCTCTTTTAATAACTTTTTCAGTTTCTTCTTCGTGCTGAAATAAAAACATTCCATGATTAAAAATATGATCATAATATTCACGTATTAAGTTCGTACTTAGGCTACTTACAGAGGTTCAATAACATCGATAAACTTTAGTAAAGTATACCCATTCATATATCCACGTGGCCATAATGGTAATACTTGTCGAATTAAGAACGTTCCAACAAAAACAAACATATTTGATTTTTTTGGTCTTTGAACATTGTAAAACTGTTTCCTTGCATTAATAATGTCATAAATTAGTTTCCTGCAAAGTAGAATAGAATATAGAATACCAACACAAAATGTAAACTACTTAATCTATAAAGTCAGTTCCAAAGAATTTACTTTGCTTCCTCGCTCCAAGGGAATCGTTTTTTAGGAATTTTTGATTTATCCGAATTTTCAGAATTATCATCATCTTCAGAACTCTCAGAGCACAAAGACCATTTTTCTTCCGTTTCCCTGAAATACGCATATTTATTACAGATCAAACAATTCAGATAACTGTAATACAATAATGATAGAGAATGATTATCGGTATTTATGATTGTGACAAATTCTAATAGTGAATACATTCCTGTATAAAAATATACCATGAATACTCATGACAATGTGTATGTGATCAAATTGAATTCCATTAAATGCAAAACTTTGCTATTTGACAAAAAGGATGATGCTTATGAGAAATTAAATGCTGGATACTGATGATAAAAAAACCCCACTATGCGAAGGGAAAAAAAGTCTCACTAAGGGAAAATTAGAACAAATGGAAAAAATGGAAGATAAAAAACAGCCCGAATGGTGAGAATAGAAAAGGTATCCTCTGAAGAGGGGGCACCTTACCAACGATACCGATACATATCCCAGTATAAATGAGGACTAAGAAATAGAAAATTGCAGTAAGTTCCTATTCAAAGTTATATAAGTAATTTAGTTTCAAAATTGCAAAAATGTTAGTTTCGATTTACATTTCTGTGTTTAAATTGTGATTAAGTGCTAATTATTTGAAACTAATTCGATAAAAATATTTAAAACTTACTTTTCTTCAGTAGCTTCTTGACACTCATCCATATATTTGCACCTTGCAATTGGCATTATTTCATCAATGACTTCTTTTAACCTATAGGAGTATGGTGTTAATAATGTATAATAAAATATTAATATTAATAAATGAGAAAATATTACCTTTGTACAAGATTTTTAATCTTATAATCGAGTTCCTGTACATATAATTTTTTAGCTCTATTTTGAAGAGCCATTTTACTACATGGTAAGAATCGTGCCAGATGCCCATACGTTTCTAGCCTTACACCTGGTGAAGAAAGCGCTCTTAACTTTTTCTCTAAACTGAAATAAAAACGCTGATATTATTTATCTTGTTAACCCAAAAATGATTACAAAACATTTGAACTTACCTAGACAATAATCCATTTACTGCCATATTAAAAAATTTAGTTTTTCCTTCTTTACTATTTTCAGCACGTGCCTTCAATTTATTAACTATTTCTACAACATTTTTTGGAAGAGACTCAGGCAAAGCTGCTTCTTCTTTGTCAAGATCGTCACATTCTGATTCTGTAGCTATACATCGAGATTTAGCAGAATCCGTTGTATCTCTACTTGATTCATCTTCGACTCTTGCAGCATTAACTACACTTTCTATTGCATCATCAATATTACTGTCTTTAGTACCTAATTTTTTTAGTTCTAGCTTCTTTCCGTCGAAACCATTACTATTAGATGTCTTTTTCTCACATTTTTTTATATCAAGCTTCTTATCTGTTGTATTTTTATTTTTTTGTATATCTGTTTTATCGGACTTTTTCTTATCTTCTTGATCCTCTGAAATAAATATTTAAGAAACTTTTTAGAACTCTTCTACCTTGTTCATATTTTATCATAAAAATGTTAGTTTTCCGATACACTTGCCTACCTTCTACATCTGTAGTTTCCCCTTTATCTTTCCGCCTATTTAAGCTATCTCCATCCTGATAAGAATTCTGTTGATCCTGGGAAGGTTGTTGCTTCTTTTTCTTTTTGATAACATTTTCCTGAATAGGCTTCTTTTCTCCATTTTCATCCATTTTTGGTTTCTGTAAAACGTATCAATATTGTTTAGTACTACACAACAGCGAACTGGGTAAGATTGTGCTATAACTTCAGTTACTTTTCTTGGTTGATCACCAGTAATGTCTTCGGCTTCATCCTCATCGGATGAACTCATATTTCGCTTTTCCGATCTCTTAGGACTATCCACATCTTCCGTGTCTTCTTCGCTACTTTCGCTACTTTCTTCATCGTTACTATTATTATTATTGTTGTTATTATTATGAACCAATGAATGTCGATCTGCTGTCCTAAATTCCAAAGCTCCGCAATTAATATAAAAACCCCCATGTGCGGTAGTCACCTCTTCTGGTACAATTTCATCATACTGAAATAAAAGTTTTCATAGTAACAAAGAATCTACAAAAACATTATTTAGTATTGATTCCACATCCTACCTACCGCATCGGTATTATCGATGAAAGAATCATTTTCATCATATCCTGCACCCAAATCCACGTAATCATCATATTTACGTTTTTTCTTTCCCATAGTAGATGTTCCCTGTAATTAATAAATGACACCTTCAAATATTTATTTTCAACCTATTACGAGCGTAAACACATATATCATTTTTTTCATACATATTTTGCTTCAAATCGTCTGGCCATATCTCTAAGTTTATCATCGTCGTCATCATCATCGAATGGCAATCCATTTGTTGCATTTTCCTCGCCTCGTTTAAGAAGCTCCTTTTTACGCTTTTTCTATAAAACATACAAATTTATTTCGCTAAAAATGCGATTGCTACGATATCATTTACGATCATTAAACAGATATCACCTACTAACGCACGATAAATTGGTTACGCTTTAACTTCGGCGCTCACTATCACTGTTTTATTAAAATCTGAAAAATAGTCCACGTGTTGCGCATCCACACAATTCACGGACCGTATTTGTATCGATTAATGGAGCTCGAATATTGAACAACTGATTTAACATGCAGAAAAGAGCTGAGAATGTCAAATAAAATATGTGTTGTATAACTAAGTGTAGCTTTAGTTTCAAATAATTAAATGTAGAAATTCTTCGGACATACGCGCATTTTTTTTCAATAATTGTCTTGAAAACAAAGTCTTTTACTAAGAATTAATAAATTTTATTCTGCATTTTGTATTTGTTTTTGCTTGTAGAATCACTCCGTTTTCCAATTCATCTTAGTTTACCTTCTATAAAATGTTAGCGGCACGAGTACCTCTTAAATCGAATTAACCAATAAATTGCACATTTTAAAGCGATTTTACAACATATTTATTATCAAATGTTTGCATTGGAAAATATTACTTAAACATTGTAAAACATCATAGGCTACGCTTACTGGAAAGTGACAGAGCAAAAAAGTCAACGAAATGATTCGAAAGAGGACATAAGCTGTCCATTGATACCAGGAGCACATGCCGCGAAAGAGTAACGCTCTTGCTCTTTCCTTTGAGACGCGCAACTTCCTGTTATCTTCTGTTCTCCTAGTACCAGAGACGCTACAATGTGTGATTGACTCTAGCAAAAATGCAATTGTCAATAAATTCAAACATAGAAACTGCACATTATAAATGTCAATGAGATAAATCACATAAATATTTATAATAATAAAATATATATTCATAACTATTCAGAAAGAACAAAAAACTTGCGAAAAATGTAAAACAAATAATTTTATGTTGGCATTATCGATAAATGTATATAACACGTTCACTTTCCTGGTTCTTTGTATGTTTAACACGAAAATTTGTGCAGCAGTAAAGACACATTATCAGAAACATAATTTCATACGAGATAAATGGTTTAAAAAAATGAATATAGAAATGAAAATAGCGAAAAAATAATTAATATTTTATTAAATATTTGGACAGAGATAATATATGATTAAAGCGTCGATAGCAATACAAAATATTAATTTAGTGTCAAGATGTGTACAGCTTGTTGCACGTCTCGCTAGCAGCATTAAATCAACTTTAAATGTATGTTACAGATGCTTCCAAGAAGGTCATTTACTTAAATTGGAAAAATATAATTTCGAATGAGGACTTTTAGATGTCGACTTCGAATCGTATTATAACAAGAAGAAATGCTTCTTGTTTGTTTCATGTAACAAGGTTAGTATAATTAAAATAACAATACAAATACAACAACACAAAAGCACAAAAACTCATTATTATACAGAATTACAAATCTGTTTAGCATATAACCAGACTATATTATAAAACGTGTTCGTACGTGTTGATAGTCACGACTTTCTTCCCGCTGCATCGATCGCAAAATTAACAGTGAGATCTTTCGCGTACACATACGAGATCATTGAGATAAGAAACACATCAAGCTGTTATTTGACATACGCAACTTACGAAAAATTCTAATAAAACTGGCTTATTTTCATATCTTAATCGAGAAACGGTGCAAGCGTACGCGACTGAGAACCACATCAAAGAGCCGCGACCGCGGATTCTATCACCGTGATAGCAACAATTCGATATCTGTTTCTCGGTTACTAAACAATGACCATCGAAAATTATTATTAAGCGTTAGTTCGAGACCAGATTCGATAGAGAAACTCAGTAACAAACGATAACCCGTGTATGCATACATTGACACGAGCACACACCGGGTACGCATTGTGACGTTTCTATTCGATGGCTACGAATTGATCACACCTTTTTCTTTGGCTAGACCAGACGTTGTTACGATACACCCTGGGCAAAAAAGATACGCGACGAGGAAAGCGTCCGCGTATGTATCACGACAGAACCGGATCTCACGCGGCAATCGGCACATGACAATTCGCCAAAGCGGCGCGTACCAGTTCCCTTCGTGCCCGTGCATCGCGAAAATGGGCGAACCCGTTGGAATTTTTGCAGTTTCTTGTCAAAGTGCGTGCACGGGAAGGAGCATCGTAACCGGTGTTTGCCTCGGCCAGCGAGGTGTTTTGGTAAACGGGACCGTATGGATAGAGCGTCGCGGGCTTTGTTTTCCTTTACAGTACGGTTATTAAACGGGTGAAAGGAAGGAACTGACCTCGGCTTGTTTGAGGAGCTGTGCATAGTTGAACTCAGGACATGCCTTCTCGTTCGACTCTGGCAGGGTGAGTGCGAAACGGAAGGAGGGCGCGAGCTGTTTGCCCTTTTCCCCCTTTTTCTCCTTCTTCGCGGCGTAGCCCAAGGACTCCGGCAACTCCAAGGTCTGCAATGGTACCCGTTTAGCCTCTGACATTCCTACATTTGCACCGAACTCAACGCGGATCACGGAAACACTGCGAACGCTGCAGCAACAACATGGTCCTTTCTCTCTCAAACACCGCACGGACACCGCCACTCGCACGTCGCCATCTTCGGCTCTACTGTTTTTAGAGTGCGCTGTTGATGCCGCCGCCACACCGTCAACTTAACGCATGCGCCCCGCGGCGGAACTGAACTTAAGCCAGCGTTCTCATTGGGTAAGGCGACACCGTGCGACACTGCGCGACAGTTTACATGAGAAGAAGCTTGATGATTGGAAAATCCGATGTAAGAATAAGGAATTGGAGTAATTTTAGGAGACTGTTGAAAGATTGAAACGAATTATTATATACTGCGATTGTAATTGAAAGTAATATGTACGGTTTATCGATGCGAGAAATATTTTGAGGTTATGTTGTGTTGCGATGGTGAATAAGTATATCGATTTTATTAGGTAACATCGAATTAACAGTAACTTATATACGTTATTTATTGTCCAGTTTTATTACAAGATTTATAAACTATGATCGTAACCATACAGTTATCTATAGAAAAATCTGTATATCTACAAATAATATTATAACCTCATTTCAGACTACAATAAAAATTTCATTTCAAAATTCACATTCCAATGCCTGCAATGGTAAGATCAAGTCAATTTTAAGATTCATAAAATGTTTGGTTAAAATGGAAGTGGTCAAATATTGTCTAGCTATGTTAAAAATAATTAGTCTAGTTATAAAATAAGGAGCATTTGAAAAAAAATGCTCTATAGAATTTCTAATACTAGGTTAGCCAGGAATATCTGGATCGTTCTCAAAATTGGGTTGCTTTTTAGCTATTTTTATAGCTGAAAATTGCTGACCTAAAATCTTCATCACTTGAGCATGCCTTATGTTATGTTCTTTCTTTACAGAGCTATAATTCTCTTTTACGTAAAGAGCAAATGCACTAGGTTCCCTTTTAGGCGTTTGTACTTGTACCGTGCCAGATTTTGTTGTTTTGTTTATTAATAGTTCAAATTTCCCATAACAGTGACCACATCGTTTCCTTTCAATGTCTAAAGATTTAGAGTGCCTGCCAATACTATAACAAAAGTTTGAATATAACATCCAGACAAGTTAATCTACTTTTTATCATGAATTTTATAGAAAATACTGTACCTGTACCCACAACCTACACACTTGTACGTGAATTTAGTTTTAATTTTATAATCATGACATCTTCTTATTGGTGGTAATTCAGGAAATGTCTTCATGGCTTTCTTGGCCCTAAAATATCATGCATCAAAATAATTTACAGTAATCATGATGATAATAAATATTATTGTAATGTACCATCCTGTCCAAAATGGACCATGGCCATCAGAAACATTGTTTATTAACCATGCTGCTGCATGGCACATTTCATGAATTAAAGTATCACGGAGCCTATCTGGAGTATCCAAAACCTACATAAAAAAATGGTAAATTTAATCTAGATTTCAAAGGTTATTTTTGAAAACACATTTAAGGTATACCTTTGTTGCTAAAACTATTCTGGAAGACTTCATAATGCCTCCAAGAGTTTTTATAGATTTCTTGTTATAACAAAATCCAGCAGTTCCTCTCATACGAACATTCCATTCAATTGATAAGTCATCTGGTAATTCTTTATCAAATACTTGTTCATTGTATAACTTAAATAAGTAATTGCACAAATTTTCCTTATTATTTTTATAATCAGTTCTGTATTTTTTAGCATCTGGATGTGCATTTGCAATAGGAACACTTTCAGATAAGGATGCCAGAAAGCTTGGATGTTTTCCATACTTCTGCTTTTCAAAAGTTGGAGTAGTTTTACTGTTTATTTTAGCTGTTTTCCGCGAAGTTTTAACAGGGTCTATAAAAACGAACTCCCAATTAAAAAAAGATATTAATATATTATAATTCAATAATGTTACCTTTTCTGACTATAGATTTTGGTGGTACATAATCACCAGGATCGAATTCACTGGTATTTGAATCATCATTATCATCATTATCATCATTATCATCACTAAATAATAATTTTCTCCCTTTTATGTCAGGTACTGTTTTACCATTATTCCTATCATCTTCACTGTTGCTGTCCGTGTCACATATTGCAATAGCTCTACAAAATAATGTGAAACATTTATTAAGAAATTTTTTGTAAGCATTCTTTACATCCTATTGGTAAATACTACATAAATATATTTATTACTGTTTCACGATTGGTGGAAGCGTTGGTTTGGATTTTACACTATTTGTTGATTTCCCTGGATTAGTTAAGGCAGTGTAATATAGACTTTCAGGTTCACTTTCCGATGATGTCCGGTCGTTAATGAAACTATCCTTTGGTTTAGTATTTTGAGTATTCTTTTTGACTGAACGTTTTTGTAATCTTAAATCTGCTAGGGCTAATTATGAATAATATTTTAAATAGTTTAAAGCTAATATTTCAAATAGTAAAATTAATATTTTAAATAATTCATTATATGACTTACATGTGTCAGAATCGTCATCTGAGTCCGTTATATAGTCTCTATTTATTTTTTTCCTGTAATACATGGATATTAGTTACATGTAATAATCACATATAGAATGAAAGAATGCTTGCAATTTACCTTTCAGTTTGAATAGCTCTATTTCTTGTAGGTGTCACTTGTTTTCGTGGTTCAGTCTTTGGAAACAGTACATCTGCCTTTTCTCGCCAGGATGTACCATACAATTTGTCTAATATATCTGCACAATCCATAACATTCGTATTTTTCGGTGTATTTATTGTAGGAGTTAAACATATATTTTTACTAATATCATTGTTCTTCCTTGTACAAAGTTCAAGAGCATTATTGTTTGTTTTTTGTGTAAACTCATGCAATGTAGTTTGTCGTGGTACAGTAGCAGGACTTTGATTTGTAATTTGATTTTTTTCACTTAGAGGTGCAAGATGTATCTTTCCTCTATTATTTGGAGTTTCATAATTCATTTGATCTTTTTCACTTAGAGGTGCAACATTTATCTTTCCCCTATTGTTTGGAGTTTCATAATTCATTTCCAATCTTTCTAAGCTGCTATTTCCAGAGCTTATATCGTCTTTGTTACTGGCAGGTATCATACTAAAGGAACTATCACTTTTTGAGTCAGGAGAATTTGTCATAAGCCACTGTGAAATCTGTTTCTTTTTCCTTTCAGATAATTCACTAGACACAATTTCTGTCTGCTTATACACATCTGGTGTATTTATTAATCTATTACTATAACTTATAGGATAATTTGTTTCATTTATTTGGGAATCTTGAATAACATCGTTCTCTGAATCTACAGGAGTTCTATCAATAGTTTTTTTAATTGTTTTAAAGTTTTCATTAAATGAAATAGCTGGATGTAGTTCAGTATCTGTACTTTCATTAATTATTGTATTATGCTGTTCCTGTGGTTTTGGTGATTCATATACTATTTTTGTTGACTTTATATTCTTAATAATATTTTTTCTGTCTTCTTTCGTAAGCTTCTTCTTAATATTACAATAAGTCTTATGATTCATGGATGGAGTTTTAGTTAACTGGTCAGAGCTTTTAGAGCTCTTGGAAATAGTACTGCTAGTAGTACAACTTGATAACACATTGTTTTTATTACTATAAAACTCATCGTTTGTCTTAGGTGTAATTTTTATATTACTTTTTAAAGTAGAACTAGCATAACTGTTACTACTTTTACTAGAGCTTTGTATATACCTTTTACTTTTTTCATTACTGCCAGATGAAGTTTCATCAGATGTATACAATGCATTGTTTCCATTTGAAACAATTTTATTTACTTGATTATTATAAATGATACCATGCTTCTTATTTGTTTTCCATGCTTCAATAAATTTGTCATTTTCAGTATCTGTGGAATCAGAATTAGAAGAATCCAAAATGCATACTTCATTATTTGAAGTAAACTGTTTATTTACTTTTGACTTTGATTTAGTATAATATGTAGGACTAGAACAACTGGAACTAGAGTCACTTATTACAATTATATCCTTTTCATTATTTAGAACTGTACTTTGTGTATCAGATATGGTAGAATATTGAGTCAGTTTCAAGTAAAAGTTTTGTGAATCGCTTATAGATTCTTCCATTTCTTTGTCAAAATATATTTTTATACTTCAATGCTCATTGAAACTCTTTTCCTTTTATGTTTCTTTTTCTCTCTTTAAAAAAAGTTTATCTTATTTAAAACTTGATATACGATTGAAAACGATATTATATTCGTCAAATAAAAATTTACATCGACTAAATTAAGTTAGATTTACTTACAAGATTAGAAATCAGTCACCCAGCAGTCCCATAACAAAGTTCCAAAATATAATTATTTCATTTGTGCATAAAATTGGCGAATTAACGTTGTATTATTTCCTAAAACACTAATTAATTCTATGTAATGAACTAATTATAATCGATATTACATACACTTTTCACAAGTAAAAATAAAGCTTTGTACATGAAGGCCAGACGTGTAAACAAAACAGTGGTACGAATTAAATAAAATTTATGACATACCATTGACGGAAATTAGAAGCCAAAAGTTTCCTTACACTCCCTTTAGTTTATGACTTATCGTATAAAATAACGTGGACATATAAGAGTATATTTTCCACAAAAAATTCGTACGTAGCTTCAATTCAGAGAAACATGCTAAAACATGCCCTTTACAATTCAAACTTAAGCCGTTACCCGAGCGAATCAGTGTAGCCAACTTTTCAAATATAAACCTCAAGTAATTGTATAGTGTAAAATGTAGTGACCTGCAATTGTGCGCTTCCCATCGATAATTCCGAAAAATACAATTGCATTTATAGTTTTCCTTCATATTGAACTACAGAAAATGGCATTGCAAAATAGATTCCACAAGGACTGCGCGGAGAATATAAAAGGTAAGAATTATATTCGCATAATATCAAGTTGCTCTTTTAAACTCTAAGGTGGAAGTATTCAAAAGCAATGAATATAGCATGATTATTAAACAAAGTAAAAGTTCCTGAAATATTCTAATTCTACGTGTAAGTCGACACATTAATTTATTCTAAATTCTTTTCTCTCATAAAAAAAATTTCAAAACTAATATAACCAAGGTGAAATGAAATTATAGAAAAATGAGCGTATTTATTGGTTAAATGAAGCAATTATGCACACAAAGCATTTAAAATACGAAAATCTGTAGACAACTAGACCATCAGAGATGGAAGACAACAAAATGTATTGAATGATACGTGTACCCTTATACTTATTGCTAGTCATTGGTTGTGTGGATAATATTTTTCGGGCAGTGGCACGTAACGCGTCACAGGAAAATTGAAATTGCTCTGGAACTTTATTACTATCCGATCGGTAATGCATATATTTTTTATTGAAAACTGCAATCTTGTTATGATCAATTTTTGCTGACGGACTATGCGTTCCGTTGCATTCGAATAAGGTGAGTCAGGATATGACATTCTGTGGTACAGAAACTAATATCATTATTACTGTACGCGCAGAGAATAAAGATCACTACATACATAGATGTTCCCACGTAATATGAACAGGAGTAAATAGAAAACTCTTAAAGCAGAACGTTTGATTACATAAAAGTGTTTTACAAAGGTTCTAGAAATAATATTTTCCTTATGTCGACTTTCTTAAGTAAACTGAATTAAGTATTACTTTTTCAAAAAAATATACGGCAACTAATTTTCTCTAAACATCGTAAGTGTCCGCGCAAACTTCATCCGTTGTATCATTTAAGATACAAACCGCTCCAATGAAACTTAATAAAACTTCAATCTCATTTTAAGTTGAAGAAGCACCGTTGATTCTACTTCAAATATTACGAACCTTGTTACACAGTATCTTGAAACTTTCAGTAATTTTCTAGGAAACAAAGCCACATCGATTCTGACCGAATCGAAAAGAATCAGAAAGAAAAGAGTAAATACAATACTTTCAATGCTTTCTAACGAATACCGTAACAGCTTTGTTAAATTAACTTTCATTTCGTATTTCTTTCATGAGAGTCGACTGCTGAACGAGTAGAATTTCAAATAACTTGCCACTTTTCCATCGACGTTTCTTCCCAATTGAAACTTTACATATTTTATGTAACTCTGAGATCTTTTGAGAATAACTTATCTCGAGAGCCTAGCAGACATACCACCCACAATTTCTCTATAAAGAGTTCAGAATCAGGATGTAATAGGTTACTAATGTACACAAAATTTCATGCTTTACCAGGTTTATTTTCTTGCAATCCCGAAATTCAATTACACGAAGACAAATATGTACAACGTATATGGGAGAACATTTAAATAT
This sequence comes from Calliopsis andreniformis, assembly GCF_051401765.1. NCBI lineage: Eukaryota > Metazoa > Arthropoda > Insecta > Hymenoptera > Andrenidae > Calliopsis > Calliopsis andreniformis. Next base: position 17,603,563 of record NC_135067.1, on the reverse strand, counting down.
TTTGCGAAAAGTTTCGTTCACGAGACGAAATTTCCTGATCAACATTTTATCGTGAGAATTGTTGATCTTGAGATATCAGTAAAGTTGCAATAGCTCGACAGGAGTATTCAACGCAGTTTTGATCGATCGTGACGAGAAAATGTTGATGAAGATGTTCACGAACGCTTCCTCTTTATGTACTCTCTCGCCTTCCCTTCGTCACTTTGCCTGGAAAGCTTTTTCATGTTTTGCATGTTTAAAGCAGCCCAGGGATCTTCGAACTAAGCATGTCTCGACGTGCAATCAGATTTTCGATTTGAATCCTTCGAATCAGCGTGCTTTCCCTGCGAGCTTCCAGTTGCTTTTCGAAGTGGAAAATCTACATTTGCTGGAAAATGCTACAATGAAAACTACGAACTAGATTACACGAAAAATCGTGATAGATTTGAGGCTCTGGATTACGACAGGACGCACAGCAACATTTAATCGTACCAGCTAGTGTACACTATCACTGTTTATTTTACACTCTAAAAGGTTGTATTTACTTGTGTCTACGTTTAATAAATTCATAGTCAGTGATGTCCTTCGCCATAGCTTTCGTTGACCTTTTCTGATATTTGTCCGTGATTGCGCATAAATGAAAAACTATTGAAATTTGTACAAGCCGTAATCTCGAAAGTGTTTATATAGTACATATGCTGGTATAAATGCCAATTTCGATGATTGATACAGTGACGGGCTATTTTCCAAATAAAAACGATCTCTGCGATTCACTGGACTTCGTAGAATTGTTCACTGTCATTGTATACTGTGCCTATTTAAATTAGCAACCTGTCGATAGTTTCATTACTGTAACGTTACCATTTTATTGACAATTTTGCTGACAGTAAATCGCGATTGAAAATCGCAGCGATTCTCCAATTCGGTTCCAACTCTTACCTGTTTAAATTTAAATAAAGAGGGACTTTAGTTTTGAACTCCATTATGTATTAAGTAACTGAATCGGAAGAGACATGTACCTTATATTGAGACCACTGGGTTTCAATCGATTTTAGCAAGCATGTAAGGTTTGGTGCTTCGTTGAGTTCTGAGCTGCCTAAGAACTTCGGGACATATAAACCCTTTTCCGCGATAGGATAAGTCAGAGATTAGAAAGTTGTTTTGTTGTGGAGGAAACTCACTGTCTTGATAGTTTATAGTGCAGGATGTTTTCAAGGACTGTAGATACATAGCGTTATTTTTCAATAGAATCAAACAGTTTAATTCTCTACCACATATGTTTCTCTGGATTACTGTTCGTAAACATTCTTTCGATCGGGACTTTAATAGCTACAGACACATATATTATTTTAATTGTTCATCGTGATGAATTGAACCAACAATGAGATACGCGTCTCATTTCAGAAACTTTCGTCCTTATCGGACGTCCAATATCTCTTCCATCCATTCACTGCATGTACGCAAAACGAGGATATCTGTGACACTCGTAACAAAGATTTAGCAATGATTTTATTGGTATTTTCGCCATTAATCGATAAACCATTTATTTTTACCGTGATTCGTTTTTCTTTCGTCCTTTTGTTCGCCTACAATTGACTCATTGCTTGTACATTTTCTCCTCGGCTTGAAGAACTGCATCTGTGCTTGAAAAAAAGAATGTTACAAAACTCACTTGTGATTTTCGCTAAAACGCGAAAACACTTGTCACAAAGATCGTGTGTCTGATCATTCTGAGCACTTAACCCTTTAACGCATACAGCCAACGTAAGTAAAATGTGTCAATGTCAATGGAAGTCTGCAGTTACTGTTCATAGATCATGCGTATGTGTCAAAGGATTCAAGCGTGTATAAATCGACCAGAAAGGGGAATAGGATGCTTTTGACTATAGCAAATAAACAGGGCACAAGTTAGCAAAGTTTTTGGCTTACCTGATGCTACGTTGGTAGGTGTAATTGTTGGTAATATGTTGGGATTCTCTTCTAGATACAGGACCACAGATAGTGCTAGAGTCCCTCATACTGCTGTGGTCTATCTTGCAGCAAAGTATCTCTTTAAAAGCGTTTCGATACTTTGCGCTCATGGCGTTGTACAAAATGGGGTTGATAGTGGTGCTCAAATAATATAGGCAACCGCTGACTGGATACAGCCACTGGTTGATCATATCGAACTTGGGATCCTCGCGAAGATACACGTATAAGAGCCGCTGAGTGTGGAACGGCGCCCAGCAGATGAAAAATGCTATCACCACCACACCTGTGGAGCGTAAGTCGCTGATTTCTGTTTTCACGCACGCTAGACTGTCGTTAACATCCCTCAGGCCTCGATCGCGATTATACATACGATACACGCTGCCACGTGATAAATATCTCGCAATGGAGCCCCTGCCTTCGCTACTTTGCTATTCGCTTTCAACGATAAACTAGATAATCCCAGTGTCAACTATACGATGATATAAAGTAGCTGTTGGAAATTGAATTTTTTGAATTTCATATTGGTCATGCAACATATCCACCCGAAAAATAAGCGAGATAGCTGCAGATAAATATTGACGAATCGCAGTACGTAGATTTTGGTGCAAATAAAAATCATGGCGGATTTGCGTCAGAGATTTGCACACGACAAACATCCTGTTCGTTTATATTAAAAATACAAACAGCGATATCTTCGAATGATTGATTGTTAAAATAATTACTTCCATAGAATCGCTATTCCTCCATTTTGCACTATCGTATTTAATTAAATTTAATCGGAAGTAACCCTAAGCTGGAGATCGGATCGACTTAATAAATTCAGGTGGTACCAAGGGAATTAAAGGAAGTATCTTGAATCGATCTTTGTAAATCGTAGAAGATTACTATACTGGAGTAGGACACGGTATTAGCAGTGTCATTAAGAGCGTTCATTCGAAATAGATACAGAATTCCCTTACTATAAGATTCTTCCAATCCTTAGTATATCGCAAACTACTAATCATCAGAATCAGCGTATTTAGCTTGATTAATCCTACAGGTTAGCCAAGATTCATTAAAAAAGTAATCCTTACATTTAGAGAACTCTGCTCGTAGAAATTATTTAGAAGAAACGAATTTCGCACTTTTTCACTTATCTTCAACGAAACGTAAGTGTGTTACTAGCACGTGAGTCGATCTCAGAAACGTGTCGAGGGAATACGGTATCTACAATACTCGCAGAAGGGCGCATAGACAAGGTTTACATTATCTCGTGGCACGGTAGTCTCGTATTTCCGAGGAATTTTGACATTCGCGTTAGAATGTCAGTCTCCTCATCAATTTCTAAACACGTTCACTGGTAATATATCATCCGACCAGAATAATGCACGAAATAGATCGGAATTTTCCCACTGTTCATCGAGGTAACGAGAGGGATACGTCTGATGGCTAACGACATTAAAGCGCTCGAAGAACAGAAAGGGAGTGACAAAGGGAGAAGAACGACATTTAGTTAACGTGGACTTTTACTGAGCATCCGAATGATAATTCTCCGTGACTGAGCATGCCCCTCTCCGTGTACAGAACCTTCAATGGTGTGCTCGAGACTGCTACTTTGTATTCGCAGACCCATTCGTACGTAAAGCACCGCTATAAACACCATCGGCAAGAGGAAGAAGAGTACGCAGCTGACTTGGTACAAGGGAAATTTCGGCATGACTGGCATGCACATTGCGGACTCCTCTAAGCGTTTACGTTTCTCCGATTCTAAAAAAAAGAAGATGTAAAGTAACAATTTTACCTGTGAACAGACAGGTGAACATACAGGAAATCCAAGAGCTTCGGATGTTCTGTATATGGGAGAAGGACCCTTCCGAAACGAATATGTCGTTTGATAGCGCTCGCGAATGCAAATGCACACAGCGAGCATCGAAATATCATTTTGACGCGCGCTTTCCATTCACCACGATCTAATCGACGTTCTCAATTTTTGAAGTGCAACCTGTTCAACCGACCATATTTTCCGTTCCCAAACGTCATGGCAGTTTATTTATTTAAACCTCGCTTATGAGCGTTAACAGCGATATTAACCGCGACGCGAAGTTACCGCAAAATAGCATTAATCAATGTAATATTGTTGGCAATGCAATGGTAAAGTTTGTCGCGGCGCCCGTAAATCCGGTTTAACTCTCAAACGACTGTACAAACTAGAACGTGTAACCTTATATTTGAAAACTTGGAAAAGTTGTGTTGCTTAAGCGTCTTAGTTGAGAGCGCAGATAAAAATTGCAGCATTTACTAACGTCACTCGTGCTTTAATTGTTTAACCAAGGGTCTTGCATTGAATTCGAGAAAGGCTATGGTAGAAGAGATTAATTAAGGTTTCCTGAGAACCACGGTACACAGGAAGTTATCATTAGTGTTAAGTGGAAACTCACCTGGTGGATAGTAGAGGAAATTTATATCGGTGTAGACATAGAAAGGCAAGGCTAACATTAAAGCTAGCAACCATGCGGCCAAAATGCAATATATAGAACGTTCCAGCCCGCTCGTGTACTGGCGAAGGGGATGACAGATTGCCATGTATCTTTCTAACGAGAATAGTACTATCGTCAGTACTGACACGTACGAGCACCTTTGAAAGTAACATCAATTCAAACTCAGTAAAATATGATTTTGCTTTGAACATCGGCTTCTACCTATCCACTCACATTTCAGAGACGTATGCACGTAATTTGCACATTACCAATCCCAATTTCCATGGGTACTGTTGCCAATAAACACTCAACTCGCTTGGCAAACCTGGAAAAAATTCGAAACCTCTCGACACTCTTCTTTAAAAGAAACTCGAAGTAACTTTTGTGTGGGTACGGTGTGTAAGCGACACGGTGAAAGTGAGAAACCTTTGAAATTGCAAGCTTTGGGCTATATAGGGTATTAACGATAGGTAGTGATAGAAAATAAAAATAAGAAGTTATGAAAAATGCCTGAGACTTGTAACCTATCTACTCTGTTCATCTATACTCATTTACATATTTAGACTCATAGTACACGGGTTGCCTGGCCTCAGGCACGTTTCATCAAAAATTTTCAACGTTAATACCTAGAAGATATAGTCGCCACCGCAATTTCCTCACATTCGATTTTTCTTTTATAGTCATACCTCAAATTCGCTTTTATCTCGTGTCGAACAATTTGTGTCAGAAATCCTTTGCTAATATTCATAGTCGTAAATTGATATTATTAATGTGATCAGAGAAATAGAGATCAGAGAAATCATAATTCAAAATTTATTCTCTGAAATATGATCACTTGTAAACCGATCGTAGTGCAACTACTTTAACACGAAAAATTGATCATTGATGACGAAATGTCATCGAAACTACGAAATTCCCGTTAGAATAAACATATTGATCATGTACAACCCGACGATAATATTTATTCAATATTCAAACAATACGATATATTCTATTGGTAAACGACGAAGCATTGATTTATAATATCGAACATTCTTTCTCCCAAAGGCGGAACAAATAACCGTACGTGAACAGGTTATCAGTGGTGAAACTGTTTGGCAAAATTGTTGCCATAAACAAGATTGAAACCATCGAGGAAACAAAATGTTCTGTCGATGCTGCATTTAATAAAAATGTGTAATTCTTGAAGATTTTATCTTTGTCTTAATTGCGACCTGTAAAGAAATTAGCACAGCATAACGGGGTAATACAATTACAGAATCGTTACAGTAAGATAAATACCATTTCCATAAAACTTATTTGTTCGTCTTCCCTTCGTAATCGACGTGTTCGCAATTGCTCGATATTCTCACGGATTGACAGAGGAGAAAGGAACGTGTTTCGCATAAATAACTCAATAATATAAACGGAGGAATAGGGAAGAGAACAATAATTTCACTGCACACTTGTAAGCAAGGAACGATTTTCTCTCTCAGTCTCTGAAATTTATATAAATACCTATTCTACAAAAATATACAACGGGAATTTTTTTTTCTCATAGTTTGTCGAATCCAGTCCGCAGCGCTTTAAATTAAATTACAGCATCGGCTGGCGAGATCGCGCAAAAAGGTACATTGGAACAAAAAGGGAAATCAAAGGACGTAAAACAACCGTAAGGTTGCTTTCGATGCAAATAAATCTATTGAACGGAGTCACGGATCTATGGACGATACAAATGAAATCGTAACGAGGATCGCGAAAGCCTTCGTTACATCGAGGAGGACCGAACAAGCCATTAGTGGGCAATTAACGCGTGATACGTGACGATCCTACGAAAAACCGATTGACAACCGATAGCCTTGCGCGAAGTTCCAAACTGAGCGAAACTTATTAATCGGTTGGTATCGCGACGAAGAAAAGCTTTTCATAAACTGGAAACAGTGACAATGGATAACGAATTAATTTGATTAGTTTTTCATTTCGAAAGTGAACAACGGAATAAATTTCTCCGTTTACTTCTCTTATCAGCAGTTCTCGAAACGTTCATATGTGTTTCAATTTGCTTATCGATGCACTCAGGAATTATTCAAGCTATTATCATTCGAAAAGCAATTACATTCTTATGTTGCATAAGCGTGGATCAATTGAAAACTTTCGCAAGATATTACATCTGTTCTCGTTTCTTATATCAATGTTGATTTTTGCCATGTTCCAAAACGTTTCCACGAAAAGTGAAACTCGGAGAAAATTATGAACTAGGAGTCCAGTTATCCCCAAGTGTGCTATAAATGACCTCGGTCGAGGAACGCACCCCTTTAAAGCCTCTCAAGCCATTCCGATTGCATCTAGCCAGTAATTAATTAATTACCCGCAAACGTATCGGGATACACTACCTACGCGTACGTGAAGCTGCAACGTCGATCGATATAAATTACCGCTAAATGGCTAAAATGATCGAAGAGCTGGCACAAAAGGATAGTCTCTTATGGTCTGAAAAGCGCACTCTTTTCCTGTACGAAGTGCTTTGAAACTAGAATCGTATTTCATTATCTTAGAAGAATTACAAGTAACGAGTTGAATCTCTTTCTTCCCACGGGATAAGTCACATACGTGTCCTCCCGCAGAAGTGGAATAAGAATTTATATGCACAGACGTATCTCTAGTCGCAACTCTCAACTATCAGTACCTCTGGCGACACTTAAATCGTTTTTCAATAGCTAGGTGAGGGAAGCTTATGGAAATCTAAAGTGAAAAGTTTGTAGAAACATTTCGACGAATACCAATGTCGGTGAGGTTGGCAATAGGAGAGGGGTTCGTGATTAATGGTCGAGGATTTTTAGTAAAAAACTGACTCGAAGGTGGAGAAAAGCACGTGGTTATTCAACATGCCGGCTGGTTATCGATTTTAAATGAAGTATCGCTGTGCATTGTCGTTATCGAGAAAAGAGATTGCATTTGACATTTCGAAACGTTACAGTTTTCTATTAAGGAATAACACGTGCACATGCAAACTTACCAAATATCAAGAATAGTACGTCGGACACGGCCAAATTGAACAAGTAGTAATTCGTGACATTCTGCATATTTGTGTTTTTTATTATCACGATGAAAGTGATTAAGTTGCCAGCGATACCGGTTACGAAGATGATAACGTACGCCAGGGTGAGAGGCAGTACCAAAATTGCAGGCAAGTACTTGGGACCTCGTTTCTCCCTCAAATATTCCGTTTCGTTCGGATCCACAAAACTGTCGTAATATTCATCCCAGACATTCATTATTCACGCGTTTTAAACACTATTCGATTGAAGAATCTCACTTTTCTTTTCGACTTGAATCACACAATCGTTTGGTCATCACTATGAAAATAACAATCATAATTACTGTCCTGATTATTTTCTTCAAGAATTATTTGTGCAACATAATTAATTTTGTAACGTGCAACTTGAGTAAGAAAAATTTCGAAAAAGAATGCTTAGAATGTCACGATAGTGAAAATATGGGAATGTAAGAGCAGAACAGTTACACGATCTCACAATCTTTGACCGGAAGTCGGAAGCAAGCGGAAGAGTGCTCCACTTGACAGCCGGTGGACAAGTGATGTCTCCAGAGTATGCTGCCTTTCACCTTCGTACCACGCGCCCATCCACTACGCATCCCAACCCTCAACTTTAACCCCCTGACCCTCCCTGTAACACGGCCAATAAAATCGTGCGCACCTCGCGAAACGGAACAATTCAAACTGTTTCAATGGCAGTTTCATCGTTCTGATTACGGAGGTAGTCCCCTTAAGCACTGCGTATCTTGGAAGCTTTAATGTCTGATTAGCTCCATTTCCAGAGACTACTCGACATATCTATATATCTAACGTCGCATAAAATTAAACAAGGTCTTCGTATTATCCAAATTTCTAACACGAACATAAATTATCGCGAAGTATTAATTCTGTATTCTATACCGAATTCAGGTTTCCGAAACTTATTTCCTTGCACTTTCCCGTGCTTACTGCGTAACCACTTCGTCCAGAAGATTTAATGGTTTCATTAGTCTGTGCCGAAACGATAGCATAGTAGATTGAATAGAACATTTTTGCCTCTCTGCAGAAGTATTACCCTGTTTATTGAGCAATTTTTATGCCAGGCTTGCGGGAGTCTTTGAAAACATTTTTCCAAAGCGGAGAACATTTAAGAGCACGCGAGTTATAGCTTCGAGAGCAATAATTTTAAGACTAGAAGAGTTACTGGCTCTAAAGATTCAGGATGTTTAAAGTGACTTTTCTATTCAACTTTGTGGTTTTACTTGCGAACAACCGAGTCGAGCAAATCTGTTCTAAAGAGTCCGTTTCGAGTCTATTCATAATCGAAAATTAGAATAAGGGTTGACAGGAGAATTCAATTAATAACTAGCTCCTCGTGGCGCATCAGAAGCATAGGATCAATATTATTAAAAGTTAGCGTTGCGTTGAGTGGAGATGCTTGTAGGTCTCGTTAAGCTACGCAATTAAGGTCATTTACATTCGACAGTAGTAGTTTGGGAATCCCTTCGTTCGCACTTACTTAGGTCCTCAAGAATTTTCACATTTAGGATATGGCAATGCATTAATCTAAATTCTTTATTCCGCTTTAACATTCGAAAATTTACAGTCACTATTGTTACGTTAATGCTACGTCCTCGCAGACAAGTCAATTAGCCGGTGGCAATCATTGTCATTTTAGCTAAGAACTTCTAATCTCTAGACTTCCTTCCTCCTCTTTTGCTCTAGAATTCCCATTTCAAGGCGATGCTATTCACGAATCTCACCGTACATTCTGTTCAACGTACTCGTCTCTAACTCCGATTTGCATACATTTGCAAGTTCTCTTCGTTACAAAAGAATTCCTTCCAAGTGTTTCTCGAGGCGCTTGCAATTCTGTTGGCACGGTTAAGCTCGCAACGATCATCGACTGAATATTTCCGCCGCTTCGTTATCGATTCTCGATTCATCGTCAACCAAGAAATGCACAACACACTTTTGTTGTCGAGCCCAGGTTTTCTGGAATAAGTATTCGACCCTTTCGCCACGGTTGTACAACGCGTACTCAATAGCTCTTTTCGGCAAGTGCGTCTGATGGAAATGACACAGGAGAAAATCCTCTTCCGGTTTGGAAGGCGGCTCCATTGGTTCGGTATGCGAGTCGAGGATTAAAATTACCGTGCCAAGCGTAAAAATGTAGAAAAGGAACTGAAAAATATTGTCTGTCCTTAATACCACTGATCTTCAGAAATATGAAATAATTGCTACAGTATTAATCAATTTATCGTACTAGGATTGAACGTTGAGTGAACGTGGACAAAAACGGAAACTTAGAGTCCAAGCACAATCCTTTCATTACGTTACGTACGTTTCATATTTTCAGCTTCAACGTCCTCCCGCTGTGTACCGATTTAATCGTACAATTGCGTTTCTTCGTTTTTGTCCTTATTCAGTCTCTTAGGAAGCTTTTAGATGATAGTCATTGGATTAAAAGACGCGGTGTCTGAAAAGAAAAGAGGAAAAATCAATAGAACCGCGCAATCTAGAGATCATAAATGTGTTTAGTACAACTACTGTCACCCGAGATAAAGCTCTTACCCATTGCAATGATTTTTCTCCAGTTAATTGAGCGAAAACCATCCGAAGGACGCAGTAGTAGATGGAACGAAAGGACTCGATGATGATAAAGGCAGTCAATTTGATGAATCGGTTTAAATATCCGAAAATGATCAGCACCAGCATTGTCTCGTTCTCGATACACTTTTTCTAACATTCTTTCAGGAACGGTGAAACGTCCTGAGCAAATGTTAGATGGAAACTTCGGTTTAGGTTACACTGCTCATTTTGACAATTCGAACAAACAATACATAGACGACATCCATTCGTTTGTTCGTCGTAGTGACTGAAACGGTGCTATGTTCAACGTATAATTTCGTAGATAAACAGTACTCAGTTCACGGTACGGGTGCAAAGTTTCATCATTAATGCAATAGAAATTAACACTCATCTCTGAAATACGGGAAAGCGTAATAATTCTTTCCTTATCATGCTCCGATTTTCACGTTGACAAACTCTAAGCAGTGAAATACGAACGCAACTTTATCGCCTTTCCTGCGACTGTGTTCATTACAAAGTTGTACGTTAATGTCAATTGAAACTTGAAACTCGGTAGGATGCAATTACAATCCGTTTCTCGATGAAAAAAAGAGGAAAATACTTAGAAAAGTTTCATCGAAAGCCATTTCTATACGTACATTCACTGTTTCGGTATTTCTACTTCCTGGTATAATTTTAGTCATATTTCGAATATAACACGAGTTTTACGAGACCTCCCGTCGCTGTCCCAATATAGGTATTCGTAGAGTGCAGAAATAAAGCAATGTGTCATTCTAATATGAGATGATTTCTGTTCTATATGACCCTTGCAAGCAAGTCCACAAGGAAAAGTTAAAATTTACTGACAGAAATTCATTACTTTCTTTTAACAATAAGAGAAAGGTATTCGACAGAGAATTCAAAGCGTGAAGGAAATATCTTGATGTCGCTACAAACACTCCAAATAGTTTCTTCAAAGAGCCTCATCACACCTTTGACGAACATAGTTAATGTTATTCATGCGCTTTGATACAACAGAAAATCTCTTCCTAGCGGTTCTGTGACAAGGGAACCACCTCAACTTACCCCCTTCTGAGTTGGACGTATTTTTACAGGATAGTGGTGTAGAAACCACTTTTGATGTACAAACATACTATAAGTACGTGCTTAATAATATCGAAAACATAAATCCTTAGAATTGCATCGTTTAACTGAGACCAAAAGATTGATAAAACTTCTATTACTTGGTAGATGTTCTATTTCTTGAAATAATAATGAATGCAATCTATGTAAGAGTAAAGATAAATTTTTAAATAATTTAAGAAATTGTTCATCTGATATCATAATTAATAATTTTTGTACCTTAGTCTCATGTATGCATCCACTTTATACGATTTACATTTTTATTTCTGCCTTATTTCTGCTTATATCTACAGCGAGCTACACATTTTTCAAGAGGCACATCCAATTTTCTCAAGTTAATGTATATTACGTTGTAACATGTTCTACGATAGCAACGCGTATCAGATGATGCAGAAGTTAAAGAAATATAGTTTCATAACACTAATTAGCCCATAGAAATTAAAAACGTTTATAATTTATCGTTTTAATCTTTAATTAAAGAAATTGATTGCTAGTAAAGTGAATTTATAATCAGAGAAAGTCGATGAATATTAACTTAACGACGCTACGACTGTACAGTATATTGTCAGAAAATAAATAATATGATCGATCGAAATAAAACTATTATATACAATATCGCATAATCGACACTTAAATTATTCTAGCCACTTAGAAATACTTCATCGCGGAATATCGACAGTAGGTACAAACTCCTCCAACTTCCTCGTAGACGTAGAACCTTCATTGCTCGTTTGTTCCTGGACAACCGAGTGCGTTGTGTCGAGGAGGGGTTTGGACGTGGAATCTTCTTTCTTCAACGCATAAGATTTACGAGGAATATTATCGTTCATGTTCCCATCTTTTCCCATGCTTTCTCGACTCGCCGTGAATCGAAACATTTCTTTAGCCTGACAGATGGTGTATCTAAACAGAATTTCCATAAATATTCCATGAATATCTAAACACGTTGCAATTCTCAAGATACGTAATATCTGCAATATATCTGGTATAACTATGTAATTAATTGAATATTACAACCTTACGGAGCATTTGAAGTTTGAGTTTCGCGCTCTTCCGCTAGAATTACTGTCGCAAGTTTGGGACTCCCTAACGGCCCCATTCCTGGCTCCTGTTTTCCTCGTCCTGCAGCAGATTGTCTGCTTGAACGCTTTCCGGTACTTCATGCTCATTAAATTGTATAAAATAGGATTAACGGTCGTGCTGAAGTAGTAGAGACACCCGCTTAAAATGTACAGCCATTCGTTCAAGTCTGGATAGTAGTCGGACTCTTGTGCGTAGACGTAGAGAAGACGTTGGGCATGGAATGGGGCCCAACAGATGAAGAATAGAATGACCACGGCACCTGAAAATTTTTAAATTTTTTCAATTTCAAATTTTCAAATTTTCAAATTTTCGAATTTTCAAATTTTTGAATTTTCAAATTTTCAAATTTTCAAATTTTCGAATTTTCAAATTTTCAAAAGTTAATATGTTTCCAGAAAGTAGTATTAGCGTATTCGACTGGATGAGTTCTAGAAATCAATAGGGAGCTGTCCTTTTCAGACAATTTACTGGAATATAAGTCGTTAAAAGCAATGAAAGGAGACATTTCTTACTCAGCATTCTGATGACAGATTTCCGTGATTTAGTCTGTTTTGTGTCTCCATGAATCGCCCCTTGAATAACTGAATTCAGTGTCTCCCGTGTACTGTTTCTAATCTTGAGACCCATTCTCGTGTAGACTACCAGAATCACCAGCATCGGTATTAGGAAAAATATGATGCAGCTTAACTCGTACAGAGGAAACTTGGGCATGTACGGTAGAAGCATCGCACAGATTGCTGAGTCAGCCGAGTAATTGCCTGAACCTATAGCAGTTTCATATTTTTATAAATCGTTTGCTCTCACGCTGTATATGCATGTCTACACATGCCTGTGGATATAATGGAATCAGTCAATTAACCTGGTGGGTATTCAACCAAATTGACATCGGTGTAGATAGCAAACGGTAACGCACAAATCAGTGCAATAGACCATGCAGCCAAAATGAAACGTATCGGCCTTTTTAAACCGCTCATCGTGTACACGCGGAGTGGATGACAAATGGCCAAATATCTCTCCATTGAAAAAGCCACTATCGTGAGGACGGACACGTAAGAGGACCTATCAAATAATTGTTATATTTACGGCGAGAAGATCATTGAAATGGTATTCTATGATCGATAAGTAAATAGCTATCTTACATTTCTGATACATAGGCTCTGATTTTGCAGAGGCCGACTCCCAGAACCCATGGGTATTGTTGCCAAAAGACGCTCAATTCGTTAGGTAATCCTAAAAATGACCGAAGAAAGTTTAATAACGATCAGCTGGTAATTATCGATGAACGAGATTTTTTCATTTCGATCGCAGCATCGAGAGCCATCATTTTTATTGTTTTTTCTTTCACGTTGCTATCTGTGATTTATGTCTGCGACAATCGTGCAATTGACGTCAGATATCTGTGCTAGGACATGCAGTGACTAAGTCACACGAGCATCTTTGCGTTACACAAGATTGCTTTCCCAAAAGTAGATTTACGACTGACTTAAGCCCGACGGGTAATTAACTTGCAGACGTCACGATATTTCACGACGATGTTAAGGAGACAAGCAGTTACGAGTTACACGGTAAAAGGATTTTAGCGTTTATTGCTCATTCGAGGAACAACTTATCGAACTTTCTTGCGAAGTGTATCGTTATTGATTTATCAATTTGGTGATGGGTTAACAGGCACTTCGGATCTTGAGAAATAAAAACTTAATTAGCTAATCGAATTGTACAAATCCTAATTTAGATTTAAAATTTCGCCAGTGTTATATTTTCAGTGATTGTTAATGCTTCCAATTCTGCAAGAATTTTGTACTCCGCATTTACAATGGTTGAATTGTTGTATTTATTGGCGAGAGAGAATTGAATACATATCGTTATTTATAATCTATATATTAAATATTTGTAAAACACGAAAAAGCAATTGCTTAATTACTGACAATCTATTCACAATGAAATCCATGAACTGCGTGTTGTCTTTTGTCCCGTTTGACACAATTTAATTGAAACAAATTCAAACGAACACTGATACGGAACTGATTTTGCTATAAAATTTAAATCCGCTCTAACAGAGAATTGCATTAATTCTCGAATAATGTCGCGATGCATATCAATATTTGCCTGGCTGAAATAACCCAGTTCCATTTCGCATCCTTTCTCAAGTTAAATAATATCTGTCCAGCGTACAGATATCGAAAATTCCTGATCGCCCTTTATCTCGCGACGGTCGCTTCATCATTCGATTTTCATCTTATCACAAAAAGTGCAAGAAAAACTTGGTGCTCTTTCATGTTCCTCCTGATTGACGTCAACAAATATGGGTAATGGATCGAACACTTTTGCAATATAAAGAATATTGTTACGCGTGCATTGTCGCATATTCTGGACCTTCTGTTGAGTTTGGTCAACTACGTGGAACTCTCAAAGGTGCCTTTTATATCGGGAGCTACTCGTCACCCTGACATTTACGCGTCCCAAACGAGAAATGTTGTGATCTTTCCCATTAATATCCTTTTTTCTATACTGTCATCTCCACCCCGATGCGAAAATACACAATGCAAGCAAACCACAGCTTGTTTCAGCTTCAAAGAGACACTTCTCACTCATCTCAAATCCTTTGAACTTTGACGTACGCGTATATACACAACTTTTATCCTAAAAATTCTACACACTGACGTAAATAAAAACGACATTACGATCGACAAACAGCTCATCGCGCAGATAGCAATCGCTAATGTACACACATAGCAAAGACTAATTTAGAGCCCTTATCTTGGTGCCCCAACATAGGGAAAAGAGGTGGAATCACCTCGAGCTAGATGCGTCATTTATAATCAGACAGAATCTTCCCCTAAGACCTTGTCTCGTTATCCTGCACCATTTACATAACTTGTTCGATGGTCTGATTGATTCCTTTCTTTCTTTCGCCACACGTTTATAATGAATTGACCCAGAGAAATTGATTCTGATCTACGTGCTACCCGATAACCACCTGTGACGTTTTCAAACACGAATTTATTAAATTGAATCGTGTTATTTTCGCCTACGTCTTCCCCGTTTATCGTTATCAGCCTTTTTATCGACTATTGAAATGTCAGCGGTCTCAATCGAAGCATCGTCACCCACTTAACGTACTACTCACTGGATAGTGATTTAGAGAGCAGAAACATAAAGTTAATTCCGTTATCGATTCCCATGCTTGCCTATTTAAACCGAATTAATGCCTCTGCAACGTTTCCGTTTATCTTTATCAAACATCTATCGCGTTTCGTGATCTCCATCCTCCTTCGAGAATCGTTATTAATTATCACGAAGGAGATAGGAGAATCAGCCGGGCTGGGACAAACGCGATAAATACGACGAAATCGCGCGTGGTTCGCGCGTGCAACTCACCCAGCACAAGTAGCGTGAGATCGGATATGGCCAGACTGAACAAGTAGTAGTTGGTGGCAGTTTGCATCGACGGATTTCGAATAATGACGGTGCATGTGGCGATGTTTCCGAAAATCCCAGTGACAAATATCGCTACGTACGCTATCGTGAGCGGTATCACCATCCTCATGGATAAATATTTGGGTCCGAGCACCTTCGTTACATACTCGGCTTCCGTTAAGTTGTTCAAGTCCCAGTCCTTCCAGAATTCATGCAAGTCGTCGTCCGACACGTTCATAATGACCATCCCGTTCGAGCACACGGGATCCCTTCGGTCGTATCAAACGAAATCACCCGAGGCAGATGCTGAACATTCGTGAAACATTTGAGGATGGATGTCAGGAGAACGAACGTTTGTAAATACGTCTACCACAGGAAGAATGGATGATTCGAGTCCAGCAACTGTCTATTTTATGATCGCGACGTTCGTGTCTGTACAAATAATTATCGCGGGTAAACAAAGACTGTTCTGCCGTGACTCGATAGTCAGTAGCCAAGTCAACACACCAACAACCGGTGGATCGTTAATGGGTCATCGACTGAATATATGTAAACTGAGAAAGCTCGTGCGATTTCTCTGAAATCCGTGCATTGTACAATTGCCCCGTCCGTGGAATAGGAAAGACGTTCGTTCAAGCTTAGTGTTCACTCCATCTTAGAAAGAAACTTGTAACGCTGTAGGACGACTCGGTTTGCCATTTCGCCGAAAATCGGTCTCGACGCGCATTCGTACCGACGCTATCTCGCGTACAGCCTCGTGTTTCCGATTAACGCTCCACCAGGAATTTCCATTCTTTCTCTTGAAGGTATTCTCGGTCATTTCACCATTGTTGACTTGCTTCGTGGAAAATAACAAAGGAACATGTAACCGATTATCTAATTAATCAATGTTAAAAGAGCACTCGCACCCAGTATCGTGATTCTCGGCGATAACGGTCCGTTTATATTTTGATGGTAACACGTGTGCGCTCGTGGAAAACGCTGCTGAAGGAGACACTCCGAATTCAAACGTAACGTTAGCCGTGGTACGAGATCAATTTTCATGCAAGACGATTGATGTGATTAGCGCGATGTGGAAACAGGCGAAACGAGAAGGAAGATTGCAAAATTGACGGTGAACCGTCACTGCCGGGAGCAGACTACTGTACACAACGCGACTGATCGTCACGTTCTTAGCGATATCGTCAGACACCTGCCGTCTCAACAACAACCTCATCTCCTGATTTCGCCGATAAGAAAATCGATCTAACGTTTCATTCAATTGTATTACAATCTCCACGGTGCATTCAATTATCGCGTTTCAAACTTCCTTCGTGAGCAGTGTTTCGAATTTGATGTTCATGAATTATTGCTGGATGAGTGGGAGGATGCATCGTTTGGGGGTGGAGAAAGAACGCAAACGGTGTATATTTTTATTTCTTACTTTATTTAACTATGTAATATAGGTTGCGAAACGTATTTTTCATTACAATTAATAGATATAGTGAAGATGCTGTGCCTCGTCAATAAAAGTTATTTAAGTTTAAAATGAAAAGGACTCAAATTTGAACGCAGTTAAAATGAACTATTAACATTGTTACGTGTATACATTTAACATGTATTAACAAAAGGCAAGATGCTTGTCAACTTAGAAAAATTAAACCAGTTGATAAGACTAATCGAAGATACTGCAGCGATAACTTGCGATAAGATTCAATAACGTCACATATATAATGTAAAAATAACTTAACAAAATATTTATTATATTTTTAAATGTACAGCTTTTTCATACACGTATTTCTATTACTTACATTAGAATTATACTATCATTAACTAGAATCAGATTCATCGGAACTTGTTTTGCTGACGTTATCTATTCTGTTAGAATTAAGTCTATTCGTATTTACAAAAAGGTCGTCTTCTTCGCTGTCCTCTTCTTTGGCATCGTTCTTTATCGTTCTTTGACTTGAATTTGTGATTTCGTCGAACTCCTTTGGCCAACAGTTTTGTGCGCGGTACCATTTTTGATGTTCCTGGCGGATAAATATGATCTTAAAAATAAAAGTTCGTTAAGAAGAGATTCAATTATTTGGAAATAACATACTCGTGTCAGTATTTTGACAATCTCTGCTTTCACTTTGTCCCCTTCTGGTATTGGTTCTATCAAAACAAAGTCTCCTCGTTTTACCCAAATATTTCTTCTAAACTTCGTGGGCATTGAAACAAGATATTGATCTCCAGCCGGATCTATAACTTCGTGGAGATTATTACCGCGCGATTCAATTATTCGTACAATTGATTGTGATTCGGTAGGAATACTCAAATCTTCCACTTCTTTAACAACATGCTTGCGTTTTGTCGCTTTGGACATCTTGATTTGTAAATTCAAACTGTAAACAATAGAAAATATTTTGTTTTATACTGTACAATGAACTTTATTTACATTTGTCAGTTTCTTATGTATACATAAATAATAATCGATGACTCTGTATAAAGCTGTTCGTTTGTATTTTAATTTACATCACGTTTCTTGAGCAGAAACTTTTTTCTTTCGTTTCTTTATATCGTGCCATGGTCCGAACGACCCTTCTGATTTCTCTATAGTCGACCATATATCTAAACTTTCCCCAGGGGGTACTTCGTATCCATTTTCCAGTCCATAGGGATTCGACGGTGTTGTACAATCGTCTTTCGATTCCTTCCGCAAAACGGTATCTACTTCTACCGATGTAAAAAATGCTACTGACATCGGCAAGTCTTGCATACCAAGCCTCGAGGAACAGAAACACCTTGTTAAAAGATTTGTAACATGCATGGCCAGCGCAGCATTGTACTTGTAACGCGATGGTACCAAATATCGCACCTCATCGTGAAATGACAAACAAAATCTTGCGTTGTCCTTCATTAGCCATTTCATTGAAACTAACATCAAATGTAGAAAATCAACTGCGCCACTTTGCACTACCCAGTTGACTTTTGTAGGCAGATATTTGTGATTATTCGATTCACTTTCCAAGGCGCAAGACAATCTGGAGTTCAAGAAAGGAGTAACTGGATGAGGACTTCCAGCAATTTCCTCTAGTCTGTTGAACATTGCCGATTCTGAACCATTTATCCATTTACCTTTCTCAAACATCTCTTCTACTGTTTTCGCGTACATTTTTGCTACTTCATACGCCTCATAAAATGAGTAGTTCTTGTCGATTAACTCACGGTTAACATACTCCGGTTTTAATCTGAACATTTTTTTACCTTTAGTCATAGCAAACATTTTTTTAGATTTTGCTGCAGCTTCAGAATTCGTCATGCTTGGATTAAATTGTTTCAGTAACCTCTCTGCAAATTTTTGGCCGGCTCCATAGATCCTAGCATAATTGATTATCTTTGCCTGATTCCTGGAAATCCCAATGGCTTTAGCCGTAACGCTATGCATGTCGGTCTCGTTAGACTTGGTGCCAATTAAGGTCATCCAACCGAAGGGCGTAGCTCCGTGAATTTTTTTATAGTGAGCATCCCCTATCATAGACGAAATCCATAATTCTTGGCTATCGACATCGGCCCCAATAACATTATATCCTGGTGGAGCTTGTATCATAGCTCGTAATTCAGAACCAATACGTTCACTGTGAGCATTAGACGCGGTCATCCAAGTAGATTCTACTGCTCGCCTAGTTAACGTTCCAGAAACTACTATCAATGGTATAATTGCACCGTAGGTTATTGGTGTTTTAGGAATTTTAACACAGCTTGGTAAGGAAGAGTTATCAAACCATATTACAAATTGTGACATGATTCTACTTCTATTATTTTTCCAATATGACATCATTTTAGCGATTTTTAAAACTTCTGCAGCACTGCTGTCTAGTCCGGCAAGCACATTTTCAGAAAACTTACCTAAGAAATCTTTAGATAAAGGATTGCCAACATTATAATTTGTTCCATTTTTATGTGGTAATTTAAGAAAATAACAGCAATCATCTATAATTACATCACACCACACTGCACTACCTTTGTAAACTTCATCTAAACAAGGAATGGACTTTTTTTTCTTTTTCTTGGTATACCAAAAATTTTGTTTATGTAGATCGACTTGTACTTCTTTATCAAGATTGAGTATTGTATAATCTATATCATCGGAGGATGTGACTGTATGTGGCAAAGGACACCTAGCTAGGAGTTGTTTCAAAGGTAGTTGAGTTTTAATACTTAAATCATTAGTAAAAGGCACTAGAATACCCCAACCTTTCTCCTTTATATAGTGCAAAGGATAACGTTCCCATGTCAAATTCAAAAGTTTTGGAGTAATTTGCATAGAAGTGCTTATGTTTTGTGGTCCTGCTGCCCAGTTTCCATCATTAATCTTAGGACAAAGTTTTCTGTACCATGCAGGATATCCTGGCATATGTGGTAATTTTACAGGTAAAAACTTCCTTGTTTCTTTCAAATAGCCAAATTCCTGCTCCAAAGGATCTTCTTCTTCCTCTTCATCATCTGTTAGATACTTCTGTGCAACTATCTCTTGTTTTTCCACATTTTCTACTTGATACAGTGCTTTAATATTTGCTTTGAATAATGATGATTTCACCTTAATTTCTTGAGTACTCCAATCTTGATCCCACATCCACAGATCTTCCTTATACTTTTCATTATGCATAAGCTGGCAAACTTCATTAGCTCTTTTACTAAGTATAAATTTGGTCTCATAATTTAAATCTTCAAATACAGCTTCTGACTCATCTAAGTACCTCTGCCAATTAGAATTTGTAGGTAAGTATGCTGTTCCAAGCTCTAGCATTCCTGCTAACGTAACAGGATGAGGAAATCTTTCTTCAAAAATGGGAAATATATGACATAACACTTTATGTGTTGCAACTACATCATCTGCACAATAAGTCATCAAAGAATTGAAATCTTGTTTTATATCTGCCAATGTTCCATTTACAAATACAGATCTGGATTCCTTAGATATTTCATGGTTACAATAAAATTTATAAACGTCTGCTAAATTGTTCAATGATGTTTGCATGTTTAATTCAAATTTTTCATCAGTATCTTTTTTTGAATTTAAAATTGTTCTTTGATAACTGTTAATTCCACTAATAGATATATGAAGGGACATAGTATCAAGGAATCTTAATCCTGTACGATTCAACCAGTACTGTTCCTTAATTTTACTCCTGTCAAATGACACATTATGTCCTACTACAATTTTTGACTTTTTTTGAAAAGTGTTTAATTTTCCCCCATATTCTGTAGAGGTGCTTTCCATTGGTACTAACTGATCCATATGAAATTGTTGTCCTTCAAAATTTGTACTCAAACCTCCTATTAAAGGTTTTGACACCCAACCATACCATGCTTTGTTAGTTACAGCAGTAGCAAGTGTTGGTAGAGGTCCTTCCTTCATACAAACTTCTACATCAAAAATAATAGCATTCTCTAATGGATAATCTACATGCTCTATCCCATCAGCTGTATACCTGGTCCATCCTTCTTTAAATATCCATTGTTCTGGCATTTTAGGAATATCTTTCATTATTTCTTTTATAATTTTTACATAAGGTTTAACTTGTGCTTCACTAATATTATAAAAATGTTGTTCTATGGTATTTCCTTCCAAAGGAGGCAAAGTAAGATTTACTTCAGGTAATCTAGTTGCATCTTCAACTTTAATCCCATAAGAATTTAAAATGTTCTTTATAGATTCTATTTCCTCCTGTGAGATTTCTTCCTGCTTTTCATAATTTTTAAATATTTGTTCATGTAATGATTTTGAAAGCATTTGCATATTAATTTCATTGATCCTTGTATTGTCATTGCCATTGGATTTCGCGTTTTCCTTTTCATTTTCTACTTTTACTGTATCCTCAGATTCTACTGTGGTATTAACTTTTTTATCATTACTTCCTTCATTATTGTCATTCCCCAAATTATATGCCTTTATAATGAAAGCTTTTTCAAAATTTTCTGGTATGTTATATTCTTGTACACTATGTATTTGATCTTTTCCCAACAATGAAATTGAACAATTATCGTTTGTAAATGCGTTCTCTTTATTGCTTTTGTTTTGTTTATTGTGCGTTGAGGTTAGGAAATTAGAAACGCATTGTTGAAGTCCATGTGGTTTCGTTCGAATAAGTCTCTTTACAAATTGCTTGGAATTACTGGTACTATAACTGTGGTGCATGATATAATACTTGTGTCGATTACAACTTTTAATGAAATAACTTCTCATTTCTATTTCACTTCTTACAA
The DNA here is from genome assembly GCF_051401765.1 of Calliopsis andreniformis. Lineage (NCBI taxonomy): Eukaryota > Metazoa > Arthropoda > Insecta > Hymenoptera > Andrenidae > Calliopsis > Calliopsis andreniformis. Next base: position 17,581,696 of record NC_135067.1, on the reverse strand, counting down.
ATTATTCTCTGATTTCATACAATGTGCTCAACACGTGACTTTGTTATAAAGAACGTTACAAAAAGAAATAACTTCAAACAAACGTAAAAGATCAAACCTTACCTATTAATTGTAAATATAGTCCAGAAGAAATTGAAAACCTCAAATAAGTTAATCAGTTAAAAAAAATTTATAAAGTAATATACATGTCAAACATTTTGAACCTTCGTACTTATCGCCATGTTAGGTTTTCAAACGCGCAATTTCAAAATCATGTCGATATCACTCAAGAATCGTGAAAATCATCAAAATATTTAATTTTATTTCATATTAACATAACATTATTTTATGTCGTTTTAACATATTTAAATATTAATCGATAAAACTAACGTAAAGTATATCTACGTCGCATAAGAGCGTGAGGTCAAAAAAATTACATATAATTGAAATAAACATGTCAATAAAATGTATTTGCCTTTATTTATGTATATCAATATTACAGTAAATTAATGTTTTTATTATAATATATCTGTACTATAAAATTTGAAATTTTTTTAAATTCTAACATTTTATTCTTGCTAGGCGCTATGCTATAGTGATCACGACGACATCTTCGTAGCGTCAGCCAGTTTATTGTGTTCATCATGGCTTCGACGGGTTAGTGATAATTTAGTATTAATATTTTTCTGATTTTTGAAGGAAGAGTCCTTATAAAAATCTTATAGATATCCGTAATAAATTTTAGCTTTTAATGACTGCAATTATCTAATCGTTGTACACGTAAAAACAATATGCTTTCATTGCGGTCCCGCACTTGTCAATTTTGACATTTTCTATTTTATGTATAATTATTTGTAAGTTTATTCAACTAAATGATAATAACAGTAGCATTCTTTACGTGTATAGAATCCTTGGTATGTGATACACTCGATTTAAGTGGGCAAGGACTTAAAAAGCTCGCTCGTTGTCCGTCAGATGCAGATATCAGTACGCTAATCATAGACGATAATGAGCTCCAGCGTCTTGACAATCTTGACTCTTATCACAGAATTACTAAGGTAAAATTTATAAATATAAGAAGTAAAATATGTGAAATTACTTATTGAAGATTTTTATATCATTCTGTAAGGTTCTGCTGTCCCATAGATTCTTTTCATTTGCATGTTAATTGTACTGTTTAAACTAATAAATATATGAGCACTTTTAAGAGTACTACAATTTATGAAATTTCAGCTTTCAATAGTGAGGAATCAGTTACTACGAATGTATGGTGTATCAAAGTTACATAATCTTGTAACCCTTAATTTAGCAAATAATGGTATATTAACCATAGAAGGTATAAAGGATATGATTAATTTGCAAACACTTTGCTTGGCTGGTAATAATATAAAGGTATACAGTATATAAATATTTCATACGTAATAGTTTAATAAAACTATGACCTAATTTTCTTTAAATGCTATATAAATTTCTGTAGTCCATTGAACATTTACACACGAATACCAAACTGGAGCACTTGGATTTATCTGAAAACAGCATCAGTCATATTTCAGACATTTCATATCTACGAAATTTAAAGGTAATATTTTGGAAATTTAATGTTAGTAGTTTGATTCTTGTATTGTTATCGGTTAGATATATAATAATAGGTGATTAAAAAATTATATTGTGAATTACATTGGTGCTAATAATATTTTAGGAACTTTTCTTGCATAACAATCGCATAATAACATTGAGACAGTGTGAACGCTACTTGCCTACATCTTTAGAAACATTTACATTGGCAAATAATAATATTACTGATTTAAATGAAATGTCACATTTAGCTAACTTAAAAAATGTAATAAATTTTTCAATTGCAAATAATCCATGTGTCAGTATGACAGGTAACAGTATGTATCCTTTTTGTGGCTAATATTCCATATTTCCATCTAGATTTTAGAGATGGATTAGAGAGGTACTTCAAACATACTTTTTCACACAACATGAACAAAACATAATACATTATTGTCTTCAATGTCATTACACATATTTAGAATAATTTTTTGTTAACAAAATATTGTGCTTGTAGAGATATAGACACAATGCAACAATATTTATACTAACTGTAGACATACAGCTATAGCTTATTCTTCTTAACAAATTGCTTATAGTGGATTTGACTATCGCCCTTTTGTTATCAATTGGTGTATGAGCTTAAAATCAATTGATGGCTATCCTGTTGATCCTATTGAAAGGTGGGTCTTCTCTTAATAATATTATGCTTATTTCCTACATAATTTAATGTACAAAGCTATATAAATTCAGAAATTCAAAATTTATTTAAAATGATTTCATTTAAAATGGTCACTCAGTTTAAAAGCAGAGTGGCTATATTCTCAGGGACGTGGTAGACAATTCCGTGTTGGTGAACATGCATTGCTTGCTCAGTACCTAGCATCTGTCTGCCCTCTTTCCGGTGAATCCCTAGAAAATGAAACTGACAGGAAGCTTAGGCTGATTTTGAGTAAAGCACAACATCATCAACAGCAATTAAGTCAACAGAGTGATACTGGAAGTGTGCACAGTTTAAGTAGCGTTGGAATGAGTCCTTCTCCAGTCACTAGGCGTAGACTTAGTCATAACAGGACAAGTTCTCCTAGACGTGCCAGTGAGTTTAATTAAGCCTTCATTCTTTTTCTTCATTGTCGCAAGTACAATCAGATGTTGTTTAAACTTTTTCTAATTGTAATTGCAAAAGTGGACTAGTAGTGATGTACACTTTCCAGTCGTCATGCACATTATACATGTCCTAGTTACAATGTGTTTTCTCTAGTTGCGCCAATGTTGACATACTATGAAGATAAATGCTTACAGTCTCCAAAATTTTATGAAGCAAAGTACTGTGTGTGCCATTCACCTTGTAAAGGTATCCAAAGTCAGAATGAGGATTTATCATACCCAGCTACAATTGCATAATAGACATGTGTAAAAATCTAAGACTGATTTTTTCATATTTTTCAACTGTTAAAAATTAAAATTATTTTAGAAATATTTGATACAGATAACACATTATCTTAGATTAATGCACATGTTTATATCCCCCATGCCTAGTATATACTATTTTTATAAGTGGTTGCTTTTTTAAGCTTGTATAGTGCAAATGACTTTGGAGGATGAAAGACAAAACCATGTTATGGTGATAATGCTAATTAGAGGATTTGGTTAGCAATTTAGCATTGGACGATTTGGAAATACATTTCACATACATAGTTCACAATTTACATATTCTTTTTTTAGCTTTTAGTCAGATATCATTTGCACGCTTTTGCTAGCAAAGCTAGCCCCAAAATATTTGTAATCACAATAAAATATGTGCCATCAGATTAAATAAACTATTAATATTTAAAATGCATGATATTTAATTAGGTTCATCAAGAAATTCAGTGAGAATAAGGTCACCAGACAGAATGATATCTAGTTGTCATACTGATGCTATGGTTTCTTCATGCCACACTCTAATAAATGAAGATCATGAATCATTAATGACTCAAAGTTTAGATCCAAATATGCTGTGTGGTACTTTAAATAATAAAATGTCAAATAATACCACTTCACAAGATATACAAGGTATATTAAAAATACTACTAATTTTTAGTCGTTGTTTATTAAGATAAAAATTTTATTTGCAGAGACATCCAGTCCTTTGCAAGCTGCAACAAAATTAGTGCCAGTTCCCGAGTCTTTAATGAGTCCAGATTTTCGTCCACCTTCTGGTTTATCACGAGTTCTGGCAAAAACGCCACCAAGTAAATTAACATCACCATGTCAAATTACAATGCCCACTAAACCAAATGCTGATGGAGATGGTAAAGCTATCCCAATCATTAACACAGTAAATCCAATGGCAAAAACGCATCTTAGTTCTGTGAAAGCAAATGCACTTGTAAAAAGTAATTCTGCAACGAATTGCAGTATTGGAAAGCCAAATATCGCTAAACCAATTGTCATGAATACTAGTAATAAATGCCCTCATACTGTGAAAATTAATAATTACGTTCAGAGTAAAACACTACCTGCAAAACGTAGCACAAGAAATTCTCCAAATCTAGGTAGAAATATACAAAGGCCCAAAAGTGCAAGCGATAAAATTAAAAGTGGTGCTATTAAAAGAGATGGAGATGGAGATGCAGATAATGCTACTCAAAGTAGTGACGAAGATAGTGAATTATGTCAGGCAAAATTAGATAGTATTCGACATAGAGCTATACAACGAAGGCAAGAAGACAATAATAGAGGTAAAAGTTTCCTTGGTAGATAGATAAAAAATAAACTTTATTATTTAATAATTATATCATTTGCTTTTATGATTTAATTTGAAACTAGATCAAGGCGAAGCTGAAAAAGCAGCAATTTGTATCCAAAGGATGTGGAGGGGCTATCATACTAGGAATCTTAATAAGAAGGCTACTAATGTCTTGAAAACTATAGAAATGATGAGGACAAATAAATATATTCAGTATGGTCTTTTTTTTCTTACCATTCATAAATAATATTTTCTTCAAAATGTTATACATTTGGTTAATCCTGTAGGAAACTCTCTACTGATATGGAAGCTACTAGAACTGCTTTGGAAAGTGAACATAAATTACAATTATTACAAATGCAAGCAATTAATGCTTTATGGAAAAAAGTTGTTAGTTTACAACCTGGTGGTAATCGAGATTCTGTGAGCAATGATAATGAAAATACTACACAAAATGCTGATGTTGTAACTAATTTAGCACAGACATGTAATTTGTTGCATAATCAGGTAAAATTTCTATAACATTTCTATAATATGTTTAGTAACATTGTTTTAACATGACGAATAAATTCTGGAATGTTTATAAACGTATAGGTTCAACAGTTGCAAGATTCTATGTCAGAAATTAAACGATGCATGTCAAATATGCAATCAAAACCTCATCTTATTGACAATGGTGTAGGAACCCAGACTGAAATATCTGCCGTGCATACACCAGCAGGGGAAGAAAATACATTCCCTTACGCTCGGCCACATAGACCACAAACTTTACCGATCCATCAGACTATTCATGAAGGAAATGAAAATAAAAGTTTTGCATCCAATTTGATCGATAGTGTATTAAAAAAAGTCTCTCAATCTACTGATACTACAGATGACGAAGTTAATACTGATATATTAAATTCTAACGAAAATCCTGAACTATTGAATTCAAATGACCATCCTGATATGTTTAAGAGTTGCGAAGAAATTGTAGAACCGGATTTTAAGGATGTAGTGGAAGATGATTCAAAAAATGAATATGATGTAATTGATAACAGTGTTTTAAATGGTGAAGTTTGCGAGGAAACTCTGTGTAAAGAGTTACATAATTTGATAGAAACAGAAATTACGACTGAAGATTGCAGAAATATTGAAAAAGAAGATATTTCAGAGGAAGCTGAACAAGAATAAATTGAATTTAATAAAGTGTACACAAGACAATGATAAAAACGAATGAAGGTGCAAAGTTGTAAGCTTTAAACAGAAGTAATGAAAAATAGATGTGAATTGCAGTGAATAGTGTTTAGCACATTAGTGAAATACATTTGTAACGAAAAGTGCTCATTGTACATAAGTTCAAAAGGTAATTTTAATTATTCTAAAACGAGGAAGTTTAGACATTTTACTCGCACAATGTTTCCTACAATTTATAACAGGAAAATTAAGTACTTTTCAAATTGAACAATTTACTACAATATACACTGAAAAAAGTACCAATTACATAATTTTAAAAGAATCGTGTCATTTACCTACATTAAACAGATTTACCATATATCGTCCTAGATCGTGGTCATTGAAGCAATTTTGAAAATTTTCCGTCCACGTACACATTTGGCTTTTAAAAATTCCATCAATGTACAAAGTGTGTATTAGTAATGTTGTGTGTCATAAAGAACTTTGCTCCTTCTTAAAAATAACGAACTATTATTGTACAGGTTGATCTACACGAATGACATGAGAAACTCCAATACCATGTTATCAATTCTTAGTTAGAAATAGCTTTCAAATTATAGAACATTTCGAGATATATAAACGCATTCCATATTCATTGCAGAATTTTTAATTTTGCTAAGAAATTACCCGAGTAATGTTATGTAGATATTTATTATCTGTATGTATGTATGTATTTATTTATTTATTTATTGAAATAGATGAATATTAGTGGAAAAGATAGTTTATGATGAAACCATTTTTATCTAGTCACTGCAGTAGCTCCTATGCTTATAACTGCTGTAGATATAAACTGAAACTTGTTACATAGGTATACAGTGTTATTAAACCAAAAAAGCTTAATAACTTTCAACGAAAACGGATAATTAAATTGTTGAAAGGAAGCATAAATTTATTGCATTTACTATGATTCATATGCATCTACATCTTTAAGTTTCTTTTTTTTATATTATTAAGAGTATTTAAACATAATCAATAATTATTGTTGTAAGGATATGAATAAAATGAAAAGTACTAAATGTGAGATCTTGCTGAAATGACATTGTAATATTTTACTTACATAATATGTTTCTATCATACTGTGTCACGTAAGAAACATTTTAATGCTCAGATTGTTAAGAACTTATAAGTGTTCAATAAATGAGTTGCAATACATTAACTACTTGATTATAAACGTATTTATTTCTGTAATAAATGAGATATGATTATGCTTTTTACATTCAGCACAAGATATCAGAATTGTCATATAATAAAACACCATATGTATACATCCACGTTGTTTGTTAAGTACATATTGTTTTATATACGAAGAATAGTGTCATCGACATTTAAAAAAATTTTAAATATATATAAAAAATTGTATTATGTTTACAAATTTGTTTTTAAAAATTTTGTTTATCTGAACATTCTTTGATAAGATACTTTTGCAATGGCAATATATGAATTTTTAAGTTTCTTTACTCTTTCTATTTCCATCAAAATAGCTTTATTATTAGGTGATCTTGACAGTGCTGTTCTTAAATCTGCCAAGCTTAAATCATATTCACTCAGTCCTGAGTATGCTTGACTTCTACGAAATAGTGCTTTACTGTTTTTTTCATCTAACTGCAAAACCTAAATATAAAAATAATGTTAAGTATGTATAATAATAATTTAAGAAACTTCTTGTATAATTTAATATTTTACCTCTGTACATAAATCCAATACTTCACGATATTTTTTTTTTTTTAAATTTACAGCTGCAAGATTGAGCAGTATTATTATTTTAGGGTTTCTCACTGATTCATTTACAGAATTTGGTATATCCACTTTTTCAACCATCCACTTATAGTAACGTAATGCTTTCTTATACTTTCGATCTGCATCTACATAATTCTTTTGAGAAAAGTAATAATTTCCTGAATCCTTAATCTTCCTTATGACTTCATTCATTTGTTCATACTATAAAAATTCATATACAAACGTGCAATTTTTTGCTAAAAGTATAGATGCTTTAGCAATGATACTTACATCAAGTTGTTCAATGTTTTTGGTATAGTTCCAATCCTCTGGCCATGGTGTGAATACATCTTCTGTATTATCATTTTCTTCCAAACCCCAATCTTCTCCTGGTTTCAGTTCACCACAATCAACTATTTGTATTTTCTGTCACAATAAACTTGAATAAATAATTGTTCTCAGGAAGAAAATAGGAAAGGTATGTAAACTCCATTGTTACCTTTATTGGTACATCTTTGTTTCCACTGTCTTTTGTTTGCACTTTTGATACTTCTAATACTACACCCATTCCTTTTAAAACTTTACCAAAAACCACATTTTTATTGTCTAAGTGCATAGCAGGAGAGATTGTAATGACAAACTGGGAACTGTTGGTATTTCGACGACCCTCATTTACCATACTCAGTAATCCTCCTACAGAATGTTTGAGAAAACGTTCATCCTCAAATTTTGGACCATATATACTTTCACCACTTGTTCCATTAAAATTTACTATGTCTCCACCTTGGATCATATATGGTCGTACCACTGAACCATATCAATGTTCCTTTTTATTAAAATATTTTCTTATGTATTACCTTTATAGAATATTGATCCATTTAATTATACCTCTGTGGAATATTGATCCTTTATAGTGCAACTTTTTACCATAGCTTCCAATACCCTTTTCACCAGTACATAAAGCACGAAAATTCTCTGCTGTTCGTGGCACTTTATCTTTATAAAGCTCTATCACAACTCTTCCTACTACAATGAATGATGTTCAATATGCAAATTATCATCAAAATGTAGAAGTTTTTTTTAAAATTAGAAAATTTCATTGACATAATTTAGTAATCACAGTTGTGTTACCTTTTTCTGTTTCGATTGCGATGTCCAGAAATACAATTGGATTACTTTTATCACGATCGGTCTGATCCTTTACCGAATCTTCCATATTTCATTAGAAATATATTCACACATAAAATCGTTTTTAAAGAATAAGAAGAAATGATCAGCTACTATTTAGCTCAAATTTATATACATATAGTCATATAGTCATAATATTTATATAGTCATACATTGACGAAGTATACATACGATAGATCTATCACTTTACTCTTGTTTATTCACAAGTCTCTGCTTGTAAAAGCGCCCCCAATAGATAGATTTTCGCAATATTCAAAAAAGTATTAAGACGCTACGCCTATTTAAATACTAATCAACGAATAAAATTAATATCCGAAATAAAAGGTAAATTATTTATATATTATGCAGTTGTAAATATTTAATTATTTTATTAGAATAGTTCTAGCACTGTTTTCTTTTACAAATATGTGGTATAAATATACATCCTAGTTTTTAGCAAGAAAGTTTTCAGTTAAACCTCTACTTTTTTTCGTGTAATTAATATAATACACGTTTTCACTATTGTATCGGTATAATAAATGAATAATTTCTCTACTTTCTGTTATTTAAAAATGGTTTGAAGAACACGCTTGTAAATTGAAAACTTTCTTTTATTAAAAATATGCTCTTAACACAACAGATACACTTTTAAACATATGAAAATGCATGTACATAATTTGACTTGATTTTTAATTAGTATTAACCCTTTGTACTCGGTTGTCCCTTCTAAGGGGACAAAATGTATGGAAAATCAGAACCTTCAAGTGCAAAAGGTTAAAATAGATATACCCTATTCATCTATATATGTATATATAGATATATATATATAACGATCGATACTTAAACGAGTTTTCTATTGCTTTTACTTACGAAAATAATTTTGTTTATCTATGAAAATAAATTATACTTTATAATAAGTGATCTATAAAACAAAATAACGTATAATTATACATACAACGAGCGCACTTTTCATTTCATTCTTAATATATTTCTTATACAAATATTGCCTATTTTATTCCTTTTTTCTAAACAAGCGTATTTTACATTTATTACAATGTGCATATTTGCTAAATTTATTACTTAATTGTTATGAATGTAGTATTCTGAAATAACGTAATTCTTACAGTTTTGTTACAATGAAAATATTGTACTTAAAACATACATGAAATCTAAAATTTATTTCTAAAAGTAAAGCATTATCAGCATTTAAATTATCATACAATTTAATAGCTATTTTATTTAATTAATTTTTACATATTGAAATTCAAAACATGTAATAATTTCAGTGAAAATATGCGCATCATTTATGTATACTACATAGTTCTACAATATATATCTATACTATAAAATATTTTATGAAGCAAAGAACGTGTTTTTATGATCATTTCAAAGAGAACATTGTCAAAAAAACTAAGTTAATTTTTTATATTTAAAAAACTGTCGAATGTACATATAAAACGTCTCATTATGTGCTATAATTCGTTAAAATAGCATACTATATAAATATAGACGTAAAAAAAGTTTCGTTTTAAAGCACATTATCATGTATGCTATGTTGCAAATGATAAATATTTAAAATTATGAACTGGGATAAATTGAGACATAAAACTACACCCTTAACAATTAAAAGCATTTGTACCTCTATAAATGTACAATATACCTTTATAGTTACATGAATAATAAAAACAATTTTGCCTACATGGAAATAATAATAGGGCTATGTCTTAAGCGCATATTTGTTTATGTCCTACCATTCATACTTACTATACATATGTATACATCAAAATAAAATACTAGGAATACAAGTATCTCTTACTAATCCAGTACAGTAATACAAAATATTTATAAATACCAAACATGTTATTTCAATTAATATAAACAGAGTGTCTGTGTAACTGTTGACAGATTACATATAAAAATATAAAAATTTATGGTTATATAAGCATATATAAGTAACAAGATTATTTAAATAATGCAAATCGTATGTTGTAATATATAGATACTGAACAGCCTGAAGAAAACTTTGTGACATCACCGGTCAAACATTTTTACATCTGTTCTAAATTGGATAACATACAAATTTATGATCCTAACATTGTTAAAAAATAACTATGTATCATAATCTTCATCAAGGTTGGCAGTATGAGCAAAGTTTGATGTTGGTTGATTATTTGTATTTACAGTAGGTGTATTTGTATTTAAATTCACAGGATTAACTTCTGTATAAAAGTTTGGTTGACTAATTTGAAAAGATGTAGGCACAGATATTTGAAATTCTGGGACTTGAGAGACAGGTGTATTTTTAACTGTTTCATTCATGCCACTTGAATTGTATATTCCAGTTCCTCCATTATCTTTTGAGTTTTTATGTTCTAAGTTTATTTCAGTAGCTAATCCCATTTGCTGCTTTTGAATTCTAAAAAGACAAAATATAGACATCAACCAGTTATGCAACATAAAAATGATAGTCAATTAAATTAATACTTACCCTACTTCAGAATGTTGCAATGCAGGTGTACAAATAGTCGTATTTGCTGCATTTGAATTTATTGGAGCAGGAGTTAATGGTGGTGTAGGCACTTCATCATCAGGTCCTGATACATCTGGTAAAGACTTTACTAAATCTTTCAAAAAATCAAACCGACTTTCTGATAAAATACATTGTTTCCTATAAGTAAATGTCATTACAAATTATCGTTAAATATGGATTTTGATCTATCTTCTACACAATGTTACTCACATATGAGATGGACTTAAAGTTTTGGCATTCTTGGCACTTGTAATTTGCATAGTCTTTGTGAGTAATGAATGCACAAACAATTCTAATGTTCTAGGTATATGAACAATTAAGGAATTTATCTTTAATAGCAAATTATATAAATAATTATCACAGTAAATATTATTCTTGTTAGTAATTGAAAAGGATATAGATTATAATTGGCACCGCTTGTGCAACTTTCCCAACTTCCTCATCGGTTTGCATAATTTTCTTGATTCTACCCTGATGTAGAGTTGCAAAGTGAGGTTAAGTATGTACATTTAAAATTTGTATACACAATTAGTCTTTTTATGGTATTTTGTTTTTTCAAAATTTCGTTAAAATTACAAGTTAACCGGAACGTTATTTTTATTAAAATCTCATTATTATTATCATTTATATAATACTTTAATTACTTTGCAAGGGGAAACTCTTCCCAAAACATATGATATTTTTGATACTCACCGCTGGAAAACGCGCATTATATTTTTTCTTTTTACTTGGCATTGCCACAAAACTATTATTACTCCACGCACCACGTAACTTACGCACAAATAAAAAGGCAGAAATGAAACTGCAAACAAAAAAAACGCGTTTATGTTGTATTTGCAGTAATTGAGGCGTTCCGAAACTTGACAGGCATCTGTGATCTGTATTTTCAATAATTCATAGAATGTTTCATGTTTTTAGATTTGACACATCTTACACGTAATAAACCGAAGGACGCGAGTTTGAAAGATGAATTCGAAATACGTAGTTTTCAGGCTCCTCTCGTTAATATCGATATCGATTCTAACACAAATAATTCTTTAGGCTCGGAATTCGTAAACCTCTTTTTCTCTAGGAGAAAGTTATTTATTTTCGCTATTTTGCGAACCGAAACAGTTAGTGGTAGCAATGATTAAAGATGTCCGCTTATTAAAATAAAATAAGTTTAGGAACGGCAAACTAGTTACCATAAATTTGAATTTCTAAACTGTCGAAAAACCGCGGTTAAATTTACTTGGTTTGTTCACCGATTCCCGTAACTGTGTTTGCCTTTGCAATGTTACAGTTTTTTATTTAGAACAGTAGTGTCTTTGAGAAACACAAAAAATGTTTTCACGAGAACAGATTCTGAGAATTTGTTTCTTTATAAAATCTAGATAAATACGGTCGATAGAATGTCATTGTTCCTAACCTTTAACTTGTGACCACTCTCAAAGAAGCAAATAAAGTTTTTCCACCATGGGGAGTACAAACAGTGAGAGGATTGTCGTTTTAATAGATATGGATTGTTTCTTTTGTCAAGTTGAAACGAAACTGCAACCGGAATACGCAGGAAAACCACTTGCTGTTGTTCAATATAATCAGTGGCAGTTGGGAGGGTGAGATTTTGTAATGTATTAATTAGATAATTAGATTTCTAAGTGTTAGAGCTGTTAATTAAACTTCAATTGTTTTTCTATTAGAATAATCGCTGTTAATTATGAAGCCAGGGCATATGGTATTACACGGCATATGAGAGGTGAAGAAGCTAAAGAAAAATGTCCAGATCTTCTTTTGGCTAGTGTACCATGTCTTCGTGGTAAAGCAGATACATCAAGGTTTGAAAAAAAAAAGTATATATTTAATTATGAAAATACATGTGTGTAATCATTAAAGACTATTAACGTTTCTACAGATATAGAAGTGCTGGTCGTGAAGTTATTAATGTAATGAAGGAACATTGCAATGTGATAGAACGAGCTAGTGTGGATGAAGCATATTTAGATATTACTGATATTGTTGAAAAAAGGATAGCAGAAAGTTTTATTTCTCCAGAACAATTAGTAGCACAGCTTTCAAATACATTTGTAATAGGACATTCAGAAGTAGGGAAGAATGATGAAGGTAAAGAATAAAGTTTACAGTGTATTTTGTTCAAAGATATATTTGTGAATAATATAATTATATTATGGTATTGTAGAAGAAAGAAGTAAAGGTTTAAAAACTTGGATATCAAATATTTTTGAAGAACTTGAAGATGCACAAGCTCAGAAGTTAGCAGTAGCTGGTGTAATAGTTGAAGAATTAAGAGCTGACATATTTAAACAAACAGGATTTAGATGTTCTGCTGGTATTGCACAAAATAAGGTAAATTAAATGTAATTCTTTCTATCAGTTATTCAAATGCAATAAAAGAATCTAAAGATTCATATTGAAATTGTTTATTTTTAGATATTAGCTAAGTTGGCATGTGGATTACATAAACCAAATAGACAAACAATATTACCTGCAGCTGCAATTTCATTACTTTATTCTACTCTACCAATCAAAAAAGTTAGAAATCTAGGTGGAAAGTTTGGAGACGTTGTTGTTGAATCTCTTAATTGCAATGTTATGGGTGACTTATTGCAATATTCCTTGCAATATTTACAAAAACGTTTTGATGACAAAACAGGGTATGTGTTTCTAAAAAATTTTTTAATTTCCAAATAGGTATTATTTCAACAGATATATTTTTTTAGATTATGGTTATATAATATTGCTCGAGGTATAGACAATGAGCCTGTTATTATGAGGCTTATGTCAAAATCAATTGGAGCATGTAAAAAATTTCCTGGAAAACAAGCTATTGTGTCTATAGATGTGGTAGGTTAATGATAAAATTCATGTGAACAAAATTTATAAGGTATACATATCTGAATACAGAAAGCAATTTTTTGTTTATAGTTAAAGCATTGGGCTGGCGAGTTGTCAGCAGAAGTTTGTGAACGACTTGAACAGGATCTTGAAGAAAATGAACGACGAGCAACGCTACTTACTATTTGCTTTCACTACTATCAAAAGAAAACTACTGTATCTCAATCCCGTTCATGTACTTTAACTTCATACAAACCAGAAAAAATGGCATCGCGTTGTGTGGATGTCATATCCAAATCAACGCAGTGTCCAATTGCATATTTAGGTATATCAGCTGGTAAATTTGTGCAAGCTAAAGGTAGTGAAAATTTTAGAAATTTTTTTAAACCAAATAAGTTAGACCTTAATCAAAAAGGTGTTGAGGTAGAAAATAAAAATGTGGAATATGTACAATCAGTTAGTAATGTTGCTGAAACAGTAACAAATAATTTGGAAAGAAATATATCTACTAGTGTGACTTCTTCTAATGTTGAAGTGAAATATGTATCAAACAGTAAAGTAGAAGGTATTCCATGGAATTCCAGAACTAGTGTACAATTAGACGAACAAGTTCCAAACACAAATACAGATTGGTCACCTACTTCTAGGAGATTAAATAATTTAATTAGATCATTAAATGAACGGAATAAGAAAAAAACATTTATAGAGAAAGAATTTAGCAATACTAACTTAAATGATTCTTTAGATCAAAGTGAATATAAACAATCATTTTTCATGAATGTTCTTCATTCAAATGAGGTTAAATTAAATGATGCAGATACACGTAAAACTGTATTAACTGAATTCGTTGAAAAAAAAAATACTGATAAATATGCGATCTTAAAGAAATGTATTACAAAACCTGACGAAATTAAAAATGACGAAGAGGAGGAATATATAATTGTTGCAAATTCAAGCAAAAAAAGCGACTCTAGTGAGTTCCATTTAAATACAAATCAGTATAATTATAAAACACGCAACAGTAATGAGATTGGACAAGAAAAAACTCATTTAAGTGTAACAAAAAATTCTAATAACGCGATTAATTTACAAAGTACTATAAAGCTACAAGAAATATTTCCTGATTTAAACAATATTGATCCTAGTGTGGTTGCATTACTACCATCTGATTTACAAGAAGAAGCAAAACCGTATATGAAAGCACAAAATACAAAAAGTCATGTAAAGGAAACTACAGCAAAACATTCGAAAACAAAAAGTAAATCTAAAACTAATATCTCCAAGGCGAAGAAGAACAATGGCATTTATAGTTTTCTAGTCAAAAACAGCGTGTCTGATTTTACTGCAGTCTTATCTAAAAAATGTTTAGAGTGTTATCAGATAATTCCCGTTTCAAAATATGATGAACATTGTGATTTTCATATAGCTGAGAAGTTGCAAAGAGAATTAAATAATCCAGCTCTTCAAACTGAAAATGTAAAAAGAAAAGTTGATACATGCGATGTAAGCATGAATTCTATAAAACGTCGACCGAACGTAGATCTTTTAAAATCTGATAAAAATCATAAGACTATAACATCGTTTCTTTCGTAATGTAGATCCATAGTTTATCATTTTTTAAATAAATTGTAAAATATAAATGATAGTTTTTTAAATGTACATATGACTCAAAAACAAAGTTTATATGAACTAAACACTGAAATATTTATTCTTTTAAATTACTGCTTAAATGAATTAAATTATTTTTAGTAAATATATGTCCATACTCTTATTTACATTGGAACGCAGATAAGAGTCTTGTACATGTCTAAATAAAATGACAGAATTATTAGATATAAAATCTACGATTATTTTATTCTATTGAAATATATCACTAGTTATTTTAAGCACTTCGTAAGGTAATTATATAAAATTGGGGAACTAAATATACGCGTAATTAATTTTTAAAAGCCGATCTGTGCTTAAACAATCGAGTTTCGCAATTTCAGATCTCATATTCTCTTTGTACATCTTCATCGAATCTTGTAATTTTAATATTGTGTCTTTTATTGCATCGTTGGATACTTGGAGTATTTTAAACGCTACAACACGAAAGAAAGAATAGAATATGTCAAAGTTGCATAAGACTAAATTTTAATTTCATACCCTGCTGTTTATTGATTTCTTCACTTTCAATAGCGTCTATTAATTTACGCATAAGTTTTACCAATTTTATCTGTTTCTTCGATAAAACACGTAATGATGATATTTTTCCGAATTTCTTTTCGTACTTTTTTATGTATGCATCTAATTTAAGGACTGCTTCTTTTTCGGATTTATTGCATCCAACGCCTTTTTTATAACACATATTCTTGCGTGTCATGATTGTTGTTTGAAGTTGCAAGCTTTTCATACAGAATATGAAGTTCAAGAAATCGCTTTTTACTTTAAATAAATGAAAACTTATATCTATGTATGAACTATTAAAAAAATAATAGTTTTGAATACATAGTATAAACAAATTAGATTGCAATATTGAAAAAATATTTATTTATATAAAAATAATAGTAAAAACATACATTTATAATACTTATTTCTAATTAATATTAAATAATCAAGTATTTATTTGTAGAAACATTTGGAATTTTTGGAATGTGACTAATTTACTTGGGTAACATTATAGCCTTTTTTCCACACAGTGTCCTTGAGGTATGCACCTATCATAGGATTATTAAGCATGTTTTCTACAATATTCTTAAATCCCAATTGACTTGCTAACATATATTTACATTCTACATCAGATAATTCAGAGATTAATATTCTCATATTGTCTGTCATTGTATGAATGATGCTTTTTTCTAGTCTATACCTGTAATAGATTAAAGAAATTTCAAATTAGAATATATTTTAGGAACATGATTAATAATTCCATAATTATTTAATCGCGATTGACTTGCCTTCGTGCACAATCTTGTACTAGACCAGAAGTTAATTTTTTCACAGCTATAAAATCTTTTAAGTATTTTGTTTCTCCATTCAGTATACAATGGTTATAAATTAAATTAGCCCAATCCACGTGATGATTGTAAGCATGTATAACGATGAGAGCTTGAGAAAAATTTAAAGTATGACATAATATTCTATCAACATCCTCAGACTTTAAGTTCAGTATGCAAATTGCATGTTGATTGTAGGGTACTGTATTAAGAAGCGATAGTTGAAGAGCCACTAATTGTGCTTGATCAGAACATCGACTAGCTAGATTCAATTTCTCAGCCTGTACAAACATACATTATTAGTCAATTAATAGACAAGAAACATATTTTCTTATAAAGTAATGTTTCAATTGTTGGTCACCCGTAAATAATATTGAGTTGCATGTGTGAAATTGGTTACAGTTAATTGTAACTGTTTCAGGACATTGTCAGTCTTTATCAATTTCAGTTCCTGTTGAACAGAATTATGTAATTTTACATGATCTTTCATTGGGCTTGAAATTAATATTTTTATGATATCCTTTGCTTCATTCTCCCACATAAGTGCAATTTCATGATACAATCGAAAATGTAATGCCACTAAAGTAAAAAGATCCTTATCTTCAGGGCAATAGCGTTTCAAGAATTCTAAAAGTGCTATTTTTAAACCAGTCACCTGAAATATTTTTTTATAATGGATTTCAATTTATTCACATATTTTTATAGAAGTAATAAGAAAAGAAAAAAACCTTATCTAATCCTTTGCCAAGCAAAGATTCAAACTGATCATTCTCTTTTAATATCTGAAATATGTAGTTCATTTCCATAAAACGACCCACGCCTGTTACAAGTCGTACCTAAAATTATACAAGTCATGATGCGATTATTTTTCTTTATTTATTATTATTAAATTATGACATACCAATAATGTCCAAGATTTATGTTTTTGCAAAAGATTTGCGAGATTCTGACATTTTCGTAATACTGATGCTATTCCTTCCATGTGACAAGACGTTGTAAAGCAATCGTGAGCTCGTATTACCAATTCTACAATTATTTTTACAGCCGACACTGTACAATAAGGGGACATTATGTAAAAGATTTAAATATTGAAATGCTGTAATAATTCTGCTTTATTGTAATACCATTTCTTTTTTCACCATAGGAATGCCCAAGTAATTTAGTTGCTGTTTTTAAGAGTTGCCAGCCAAGAAGCGGAACATCATTGCATAATTCCATAATTACGCGAAAGTTCGTATTCAAAGGATATCCCCACAAACAAATATCTTCATATCCACCTATAACAGATAAAAACTTGTAACAATCTTCTTTAGATTTAGCTATTAAATTGTTAAGTACCTTCAATAGATCGTGTAATAATTAGCGTAATATTTTCAGCTAAAAATTCTGCCACAGTGTCGTCGCCTATTTTGTATGCAGTAATTATGTCACTAAGAACTTCAGATTTATTTTCAATATTAATTTCCGCGATTTCTTGCAAAAACTGATAAGGGTTGTTTAACAAAAACAAAAACTGGTAATTTTTTCCTAACTGAATTGCTAATTTATAGCATAATACAATCCTCAGACATATATCTACTCCATGCTCCAAGGTTTCAAGAAATTTTTGCAAAAGTGATAAGCATTCCATGTGAACTTTGTGAATATCATTTTTCGTTTTACTTATTTCATCTATGTTCGTCAAAGTGCTTACTGAAATAGTAATTTTACAGTAAATATATGACAATTAACATTTTTTTGCGAGAACATAAAAGTAATAAATACGTGAAGATGATGACGATAATCTTTGTAAGCCACGATTTTTTAAGGCGCCATACTTGTGCTGTTTGTTCTTATTTGTTTCCATCAGAAGACTTTTTTGTTCAGATGGTAATTCGTTTGGCGTAATTTCACCTTCTGCCAAACTCAGACATAGCATTAAAGTTTGTAAGTCCTACACATAAGGAATTATTTGGTAGTCTGTTCATGTGGTCAACAAAATTTAGTACAATTTACCTTATGCTTATAATTAAAAATGGTACTTATTCTCAGCGCAATATCTAACTTTCCTACATCAATTAATTTATTAATTAATTTTTCAGCTGCACTCCTTTCATATGAGTCATTTAATGTGCAGCTTAATTTCACTTTACTTAATCCTGACAATAATTCTGTTTTCAGTTTATTGAAAATACATGGCTCATCAACTAATTGTATATTTTCAGGACCAGCTAATATACAGAATTTCCACATTGCCATTTCTAATGTATCAATGGTTTGTTGTTCTGTTTCAATATTTTTCAACGTTTCAAAAGCTAAGCGTAAAATTTCATATCTGTAAAAAAATATATTTATATATCTTGTCTTTTGTTTATTTGAAATTTCTTTAGAAGTATTTATACCTCTCTTTATCAGAATGAACTTTTTCAGTATGTTCAATGAAAAATTCTACTGCTTTTTCAGGTGAAACATTACATTTTTTGAAATTTAGTGCACACTCAGTCCAGAAAGCATTTTCAATTTTATCATTTTTCTGCATATAATACTTAAACTTATTCCGATACTGAAAATATTATTGTTACATTAGTATATAATAAAAATAAAAAACGTAAAACTTATGTTATTGCGGTACCTGAGCCAAGATTATATCAGATGAATTTAGCTCTGCTACACTTGATAATTCCAACGCGCTATTATAATCTTCAGTCCTCACTAACTCATTGATACACCTCTGAATTTCTGAATCAAAATTATATACATTATCTGATATCGTATAGGCTGCAAAGTTTAGCGTAACATCAGTTTTTTGAAGAATTTTTATGATTTGTAAAACCCGTTGAAAATGTGGGACTTGAACTATAATAAGAAGACAGTGTTTAAAAAATAATACTTTTTTTTATAGTAAATTGATAGAAAGATATTAACATATATAAGGTCACAATACCTGGCATATCCATATGGAAATTACATCTTACTAAAATTTCAAGAAACTTTATTTGTAAATGTGTACTTCGAAGATTATAAGAAAGTGTTGCAATAATGCATTTAATGGCAACAAGTGCAACCCAATAGGAGTTATTTAGATAAGTGATATCTGAAGAATCCCAATCCATAACTTTCTACAAAAGACATAATTATTATATTATTTAAATTATGTATCAAAGTGCGAAATCCAAAGTCTTTCAATTATGTTCAAGACATACATTACACTTAAGATTTAGGCATTGGGTTTTAAATTCCAATAAATTTTGTTGGCATTCTTTGAAATCTCCATGATTTACACATTGTGTAAGAAATTCAAAAAACGAATTGAAAGGACTTTCCTAAAATTGAAAAATGTTAGTCAGGTACTATGCAACACCAATGAGCATAAAATGTACTAACAGGCATAAAAATTTTGTAAGCTCTACTTAAGGTATTAATATATCCACATGTCACCATTTTCTCTAATAAATTAAACACTTGATTAGCTGTCCATTCTTGCTGTTCTAAACATCCCTTATATTCAGAAAGAATATCTTCATTTGCAGTCGATATCACCATCCACGAATATGAATATACCGCAGTGGAAGATGGCTTAAAGTAGGTTTTTTAACAATATTAAAAAATACAAATCATTGTAAACACACTATAACTAAAAAAAGAATAGAATCTTTGGCGTGAAATACCTCGTAGCAGGTTGCTAAAACTGTGAGGAAAGGTCTCAGTGTTAATTGCGATGCACTTATTAGTGCACCAGGTGGATCTGGACTTTGATGGCATTTTAGAATAATTAACCATAAATCATCATCCAAAGAGCAAGTTGTGTCACTTATAGGATAATCAGATATACTACAAGAATCAGAAATGCTTGCCGAATCTGATGATATTGGAGAATCCTGTTTCATAATAATTTAGTGTAATGCATTATCACGTTAATAATAACTATATAGCATTTATTACTAACATTTTTTGTAACGCCAATTTTGGTATACAGAAACTGTCTTACATCCCGTGATTTTATTTTTTGTTCGCTGCAAATAGCAGATTGCGGTTTTGTCAGTTGTGTATTATTTAAACAAGTTAACAGGTGTTCTCTTATAATTGAATCTTCAAAGCATTTGGCATTTTCTAATACCTAAAATAATATAGTAATATGTAATTTCAATTTTCATTCAATTTTGGCGGTAATATATATTACATATGAAAATAAAGTTAGTACCTGATGTAAAGGATAAGTAAAAATATGGCAAATTAAAACAAATTCAAACCAATAATTTTGATTTGCTAAAAATTTTAACAAACTGGTTGGTAAAGAAGTATTATGTGCTCTTGAAAATCGCAAAACTACATCCCATACTTTTAACATATTTATGAATTGTTGACTATCTTCCATTAAATTTTTATTCAGATTTTTCTGGAAACTATCTTCAATGTAAGACATTACAGTTTTACAATCATCTTCGTCTTTATATATTACGTTTTCTAATAAAGTTCCTGGAAATTAAAGGGTATATTATACTGAACAAATTTTTCAATGTACTTGTTGAAGAAAATTAAAGCTCACCTATAGAGATTCCGATTTCCTTTTGTACATAATTTGCCGCTGTTATATGAAGTTTCAAACTTTCTGAGTTAATGCCTAACATTTCTATAAATGAGATGCAACTGCATAATATTTCTGGCTTATTCAAGTTTTGCAGAGCAAGAATATGGGCATAAAGACTTGCTTTGCGTTTCCTAAACTCAACATATTAAGGATATATGATATACATTTTCAGCTATTAACAGTATAAATCTGTAGAAATGTAATTCCTTACCTTCTAGAAGAAATACTTAAATTTCCTTGAGACTGCTTTAAACTAAGAATTGCCATATTAGGACGAGCTTCTTTCAAATAATACTCATATGTTAATGTGTCATTATATCCATATTTTTGAATAAGAATTTCATCAGAAAAGTGAGGCATTGGTTCATTATTAAATCGCCATTTAAATAACTGTTTTACATTCAAATTTTTATAACCATCTAATAATTCATACATTGTGATCTCTTGCTTTGGTTTATTTTCTATAATATGTTTAAGAATTGGGATCTGTGTTAATGTACTTTGAAGAACTTCGTTTGAAATATTATAAGTGCCTAACTGTAAATCATCTTTACTGGTAAATATATTTTTTAACGTGTTTCTTCTTATTTCGCTATCTTCGTGTTGATTACTTATAATATTCTTGTTAGATAAATAGGAAAATATTAGTACTAACACTACCAAATAATTTTGTTTCAAGTATTCATTTGTGTCATTAGAAAGATAATTCACAGTTTTGAGAATTCCTTCTATTAACATATCTTGGTGCTGTTCTTGACTAATGCACATTTCTGTTACTACATCAAATAATTCTGTAATTTTTGTTTTCTCTTCTTGGGTGCATGTTTCATTCACACAATGCGCAAGGCATAATTCCTTATCAATACTTTGTAAAAATTCAGTCTTCTTAACATTGCTTGCTTTATGCAACAAGGCTTTGTTAAACTCAGACAGTGTCATTGCACTGTTAAAAATACGTCTTAATATTAATTTTACAGCTTCTTTTTCTTTCTGAACAAGTATTCCATATCTAATATATTTAAATATTACATTAATAAATAATTCATGTCTATATAAAATTTTGTAACATACACAATTATACAATAGAGGTAGACATACCTACATAGATGATTTTTAATCAGATTTTTTATCAGATTACTAGCACTTGAGAAATCTATACATTCAATCATATCTGGTGTAATATTCATAGCAGTAAATAAGGACTTGTATTCTTCATTAATGTCATTTGATTCTTCAAGTGTAGTACCATTGTAGTAGACATCAATCCAAAACTTTATCATTTCTATTTTATTATTTGATAATAAATAATCCCACAGTACAGTGTTAGTTATATTTTTTAAAAGACTTTGGTCAGTTATAGAAAAATATAATTCTGTACATAATGCTTGTTTTATGGTGTCTGGTAATTTAATAATATTTTCTATACAGAGGGAGGAGCCCAAACCATCTTGAATCCTAAAAAAATTTACTTTCACTTCACTTGTATTAACATTAAGCTATCTATAGTAAAACTTACATATATTTTTGTTCAAATTGTATAATATTTTTTATAATATTCCACGAATCTAAGTACTGGCATTCAAAATGTGCAGCATTTATCAAATATTCTGATAAAAAATTTCTTAACAGAGAATCCTTGGTTTTTATGCAAACCTCAAATATATACTCTATTGGATTTTTTTTCTGTGAAAAAATATAATATAAAAATAAAAAGTGATAAGAATCTAAGCCAATAATTTAAGCTTATGATATACCATATTTTGTAAAATATGAGAAGCTCTGTAAATTTGGCGTTTTTGCAGAAGTTCAGTAATCCAGATCTCAACTTCTTTATTGAAATAGTGTTGAGCATCTTCAATAGAACAGTTTTGCCTATAAGCTAAACACTTATGTGCAAGATTAATGTGGGTGCCTTTCGCAGATGCCTCTCTAACAAGTTCTCTATTTCCTAACGTACGCCAGCCAAACCAAATTGCTGCTGGTTCCCCAGTTAAACATTCGACTGGTACTCCACCCACTGTTGCTTTCTCTGCCATTTTAATATTTTTTCACACTATGTTATGAAGTTCTGCTAGAAAAAGAGAATCAGTTCATTATATTGAGTCTAGACTTTGGCAGACAAAAGGAATATTAAAAGATAATGCATCTACTCTATAAAACCAGTAATTGTATCTATCACAATTTGAATTTTATTATAGCCTTCTGGATTATGCAAGTAATATAGAAATGCAAATATAGTAATAGTACGTTAAATGAGTTAAATAGAAGCTCGTACCTGTCACTGTAAATGTGAATCATATACATACGACGCATAAAGTGCATCATTTAATTGTTGTATACAATGAGAAAAACATTGCGTTTTCTTTTGACATTTTCCTAGTTGCTGAAACGTCAAATTTGGATAACGTGTGTCATGCCCCTAGGGAATTTTTTTCCAATGTAAACATGGGAAAATAGTTACAGATTTTGACACGTGATGGAGTCACCAGTATCTAAATCGTCATTTTTGAACTACCCGTGCAGCCAAATTATATTTTCTATTTAAACCATGAAGACACTTGTGAATACTACTGTTGATACTGTTAAGTGATTTTTTAAAAATTTAAAATTTATAGTAAATTTACAATTTTTAATTACTCTGCATAACTCATAGTTCATAGTAAGTGACAAGAAACAGTTGCTGAGTGAAATAGATTTTATTTCTCGTTCTACAAAAAAGTATTAAGATAGTATGATAGTTAACTAATTACACTGCTGTACGAAGGAAGCTTAAATATGCTAATGATGTCTTGATGATCTAAAATGGTAAGTTAATTTTTAAAATTTAAATATTTGAATATGCACCTAGCATTAGACATTTATTGATACGTGGCGGTAAAAACTCACATGTCCAAAAGAAGAGAAGTTTAAAGTTGCTATTTTACCGGCACTAATTTTCGCTGGATTATTTGACATGGCAATTATTAATATGAGGTCTTGTATTGTCTTGGTGGGCAAGTAGTACCAGTCAATCATAAAACACAATAATCCAATATCACTTGTCTGTAGTGCATGATAATTTAGTTCAATTTCAAAATTTGCAATTCACATATTATGTAAGAATAACTGTACCTTTTGCATTAAAAATTCGCCAATATAACACAGTATGAATATATTAAATGTCAGAGATATCAGCAGTAGAATATACGTTGTTATAGATACCGTATTATTTTCTTCCAAACCCTGTCACAAATGTTAATATACAGGGTGTGAAGATAGTAGCAAGCATAGTATTAATCGAATCTATGTGTCTAGATTTTGAAATTGAAAGTAAACTATTTGTTTGATTATTTTCAGACTCTATTTTCGATAAAAGCATATCAACTTAAAAGCGGATCCCATGTTTTTCCAAGCTTGTATTTTCCAACGAAAAAATCAGCTTGAAAACAAAAATGGAAACGTAAATCTCGAGTTCAAGATTAATATTGTGGTAATTTTTTTAACATATTTCTAATTTAAAAAAAAATTGAGTTCAACAAATTGCGATACATTGTTCAGGTACGACAATCAGCCCACCTGTATAACGAAATACTCGAGCAGGCATATCATAAAAGTAGAGCCAATGAATTCAAAGAGGCAGACTTCTTGCAGAATCGTCTCGACCGATGCCGAAAATCTGTAAGTGACCTATTTAGTATAATTCGATCTTCGACAACAGTCTTATACAAAGGTGCTCTATTATAGTTAACCAGGATATCCCTATTTCTCGTTTTCATATTCTGAACGCAGGGATGGTTCTTATTATCTATTTTATCTAATCTCAATATAATTCACTTATTTTTCTCAATCTCCCTCGCAAACAAAATAGTTTATCTTCTCGCTTAAATAGTTTCACCTGTAGGTGCACATTGAACGCCAGGTGATACAGCGCACAATGTCCTCAATTGTGTAAACAGAGTTTTTGTTTTAGTTATCTCACAATTTCGAACTTGGAAAGACGTATCTTTATATCTATTAATTTGTACTTGACATTGTAGAGATTAGTGACGAACGATGATTCGTTACTGCAGCTAGCTTCATACTATATCAGTATAGCTGCAATGTAGCGAAATGTCAAACACAAATTTGATGACAACTTGTCACGCGACTCATACTCGGAAACCTTGAGTATGTAACAGCAATTCGGACTATGAAAGTCTCAAATGTATTCAGTATCATACTATTTTTCATTGTTTGGACTCCTCTGTGCTGTATCACTTTTTCGTTCAGTGAACACTTAGGCTGAATTCGATGTGTATACCTATAACTAGGCAGCTCTGTACTCAGTTTGCAACACGATTGGAACATGATACCTCAAGGTTCTCAAATGGCGTTCAACGATCTCAATCAGTCGCATGGTGAGATCGGAGTTCCATCTGTAATTAACAAGGTCTTCTAATCGTGTTACGACGATGTCGATCTGCCCGCAAATGTGCATCGCGAAGAGCGCTGCCAATCCGCAAGCGCCAACTGTCACCGAGTACATTACGTATCCGCACATACAGTGTACAACGTAAACGATTTCGTAAATGGGAGTCCTTTGCGCGTTGTATAGCACGCTGTACGTTGGATAGACCAATGGCTTGATCGTCCGATTTCGTTCGTCGACGAACGTGCCGATCGCGTATTGTAGGATCGTGTGATAAATTATGCCGCTGGTGTACATGAACACCGCGCAGATTATTGTCAGATTTCGACTCACTTTTCCGTATTTTAGCATAAATTCGCGATCACTGTGCAGCTCCACCTGCCACATCAATTTGAATTTTCTTCATCTGTTCGGATTTATGGGAAGGGGTGTAACATAAATTAGGTGTGACAGTAGGCATACAGGGTGTTCGGTTATAGGAGAGAACAAATTTAAGGGGCGAATAGGACGAAGTAGGACGAAAATCAAGAATAGTAAAATAGCACCTGAGCTTTCGTTTGTTAATTCTAAATATTTAAAAAAAGTAGTGGCAGTTATAGCCAAAGAGGGTACATATCTTGACACAAAGTTATAAATTATATACATTCTTCATATGAATACGTGATTTGCATAGCGTATTAATTAATGTTCAGTCTGATTCATAATTGAATCTACAGAGGATTAAAGAAACTGTTTAACATAGTTCATACCATTTTATTGAGTAGTGAAATATGTAGCAGAATTCAGGTACTCTAAAAAATAAAAATACAAAATATTTTTGTCACATGTCAATTAAGAAAGATATTCTTTAATCCTCCATGATTACAAAATCTATTAATATTTAGAAATCTATCTCTAACGAAAGAAACATTAACAATTAAATCACTGACCTGTCTCCAATCATACTGCACGTGTTCGATGCATTCTTTAATTTTTCGTCTGCGTGCGACGAGAGCTCCGTACTTTATGAATGCAATCAGACAGAAGCTTAACAATCCAAGAAGGTGTAATCTTACTATTATGTCCTTCTGTTCATATATAATATGCAAAGTACATGGTACTATCGCGAACAGTAGCACCGAATTACCAAGTCCGATCGCGACATTGGGAAAAAATCGTTTTGCCCCTTGCGACATTACTGGCCAAATCCCGAGGGAGCTCAGAATCCATTTACTATGCTTCACAATATAAATGATATCCTTCTCATAATTTTCATTTTGCGGCTCGTAGTCGTTCTGATCGTATATAGACCTCACGTACATCATTCGCGTATGAATGGTTTCAATACGGCTGTTGATGAACGACTAGCATCATTGATTGCAAGGTCATTGAGCTTGCGCCCCTGCAATGTTCTCTTGCGTGTGCGTTCATTTCTATTTAATTATAGTTGAAAATCGATTCCCAGACGTTTGAGAAGTAAAGGTATAGAATTATAGAGGTAGTTAATCGTTGGTTCAACAGAGTTGTTTCTCAGCGCACAGTGGAAGGGTAAATCGAAGGGTGGCATCAAGTGTTGGTGCATTGTGCTTAAAAAAAAATCTATTTCCAATTGCCTTAGTTTAAAATTCTTTGAAAGCATTTGTAAGTACTTTATGGAATCGTTCAAAAATATTAAATATTGAATATAAGCACTAGGGCGCACGTGATTAAAAATATTGTTAATATCAAACAGTATTGACAATATTGTTTGTCGTGTGCAGTCTATTTTGATGGAGTGAGAATTGAATATTGATGAAATTTTGATATTTCGTCACTCATTACAGTTCATTTTGTTACTTCATAAATATATGTATGTACACGCCTATTTATTCTACGCAGGCGTAGCCAAGCCTCGGGGTTTGGCCTCGAGTTCATTGGTTACAATGAGGGACATGCGTTATTTCATGCACGCGTATGGAGACAAATATCTTTAGAGGAAAATATGAAACATGAAAATTTACTTCTTGATTGTGAAATGAGTACGAGTGACAACGATGGAATAAAGTAGATTTATTTATAATTATCGTTATTTAGAATAATCAGAGTCTACAAGTTGAGTATAAATATTTGTATGGGTGTCGCGAGTAGATATTTGAGGCCACAATTATAATTAATTTCAAATTTAGTACTCTACCATTTCACTATCAATCAGTAAATGTTCGTAATAAATTGAAGTAAACAACAGAAGACTGCATCACCTGAAAATCATTAAGTCTTAAATGCTCCACTATCCTATCAAAAACCGAATGAATTATTTTATAATTACGTACAGAGCTGAATGTCTTGAAGTTTAATACTACAAATTTTCCAGCTGTCAATTTTGGCGGGTATAGCGATACAGCGCTTAAGAGAATGAGACTCTGAGCTTTCTTAGGTGATAAATTATACCACTCTATCTCATAGGAAGCTGGACCGATCTGGCTGCACTAATAAGAAATGTCAATGTCTAAATACAGTGATCGAAATTATTCTAAAACATAATTAATTTTGGAATACCTGTTCGGTTAGTATTTCACCTATATAGCAAAATATCAGTAAATTAAAAACGAACGAAGTTAGCAAAATGAAGTAGGTAACTATTGCAACCATATCGCTGTTTTGCCATTCCTAAAAATATAATTACACATTACACAAAATTAAAATGAGTATTACCGTAAAAAATGCAAATAATCTTGTGTCATATCACCAATGTTTTACCATCATGCAATAATACTCGAGTAAACATATGATCAATGTTCCTTCCATGATCTCCGTAAGGCAAATTTCGCGCATGGCTTCCTCGACATTCTTAGACAATCTAAAAGTTTCATCATAAATAGCTTTCCAACTACCGACATGTTTTACTAGGCCAAGAAAAGTAGGCAACACTTATCAAACGTCTCAAGGAATCTCAAAATTCTTACCTCAGTA
Source organism: Calliopsis andreniformis (assembly GCF_051401765.1). Classification (NCBI taxonomy): domain Eukaryota; kingdom Metazoa; phylum Arthropoda; class Insecta; order Hymenoptera; family Andrenidae; genus Calliopsis; species Calliopsis andreniformis. The sequence continues at coordinate 17,553,115 of NC_135067.1, read as the reverse complement.
TCTTCACGTGGTTCCGAATGACAATACCCAAGGGGTCATGGCTCTTTTCCTTCTTCCTGGTCAAGTCATTCAGTCGTGCTACTTGAATCTGAATCTGTCCGCAGATATGAGTAATAAAAATTGTACATAGACTGTAGGCACCCGTCGTGACGCTGTATTTGATAAAACCGCAGAAACAATGGATAGAGAATATGATCTCGTAAGTTGGACTAATTTGTGTGTCGAAGAAAGCGTCATAGCCAGGATAAATCAATGGCTTCTGGGTAGTGTTCCCTTTGATTCTTGCCTTGGACAAAAACGGCATCATAGTATGATAGGACATGCCACCAGTATAAAGGAATACGGCGCACAAACCGATAAGATTTCTACTGATGGACCCTTGCCTTAGCATGATCGTACGGTGATTCGAGTCCTCCACCGTTTTCCAGTCTTTTTCCACGTGCACGAGACAGCGTTCAAGTGCAGCACTCTTTAAGACTAAATAGAAGTATTTAATCGTAGACGACAGGCAAAAGCCGAACGAACCCATCAGTTTCATCTTCTTATAGATATTCTTCTCTTCGAACAAAATGTAACGTCCGGGGGGAATGATGGAGAACAGAAGAACGAAGGAACACGCTGTTAGTAAAGCGATCGACACGATTTTCTCTAGTCTACTAGTGCGACTGTAAACCAAAGGCCATATGCCGATCGGTTTCAGCACCCACTGGCACATCTCGAAGGTGTAGTGGATGTCATGCTGGTAGTTAGAATTGCTCGGCGTGTCGTCGATTTTATAATGTGATTGATCGTGCATCCTGATGCTTTAGATGCACGCTACCGACTGAATATTATGGAAGTCTCTGCATAGCATATTGTTAGAACGCAAGCGCGTGTCTGTTGGTTTTTCATTACATGTGAAGAATAATGCGAAGGGGAAATATTAGTCGATAAGTAGGGGGTGTTTTTGTAAGTATGTTGCGAAGGTGCAGAGTTTGAAGGGTGCGATGTGTATTATCGGTACTGAAACTTTCCCATAGATGTACCTCTATTTTTTTGGTAGATAATGCGTACTTCCGTCGAGAACTATGGTACATCTTATGCTGTATGTATGAGGATGTTTTATGAAGACAAAAGCGGTTGAGTGTACATAGTGTGCTAGTGAAAATGCTAAACGTGAGCATTGTACTTTGCTTAGAGAATACAAGATATAAGTGAACTGGCAATATAAAACGTAGAAGAAGGATTCTATCTGTAAGAATGAGATGAAATTTTTAAAGTGTAATTTTTTTCAGATCAACTGTTATATTTACGTAATAAGTAATGTTTTTGGAATTGATTATTGCTTTGAGAAATTTTACAGCTCAGATTTATTCTCTGTGCCTAAGGCCTGGCGCGCACAACTGAAAATCGGTGAATGATACCTTCATCGATTTTAAGGAGAATAATGAATTTATATGAGACTACACATACCTACGACTGACAAATGTCCCCTATGTGATGAGTCTTGACTCGAGATGCCTTTGAATCTCTCTGCTTCTTCAGAGATCAAACAAGTGTCAAAGTGATTCGAAGTGGTCTGGTTTCATCACTAGTCGTGAGATATGCTTCGAGGTAAGTCTCATCGAGTAGAGGATATTTTAAATCCGACAAAATTCAATTACTTTAAATCATCGATTGGCGGTTGTGTGCGCCAGACCTAAAAAGTCAGGCAAATCATTAAGCAGTCATTAGAAAAATTTTTGAAATGAAGTAAAAAGGTGTAGAAAGTAGGATAAGAAGGAACATCAAACATGTTTACCAATTGTACATAAATATTCGATTTTCTGCTAGATATATTTCGTGAATATAGTCATTAGACAGAGCGTAAATGATTTGTAGAACACTGGCCCTTTACCATTTCACTACCAATCAGTAAAAGTTTGTAACAAATTGAAATACACAAAAGATGATTGTAGCACCTGAAAATTAATGCTTTAGAGTTGAATAATGTATTGAAATTTGTTTAGCTTAATCGCTTTCGCAGAAAATAACAAAATCAATAAAGAATCACGTACTGAGGAGAACGTTATTAGATTCAATATAAATATTTTTCCAGCGGTAAGTTTAGGAGGATAAAGCGATATTGCGTTGATCATAATAAGACTACGAGCTTTCTCAGGAGACAAATTGTACCAGTCAATATTATACGTGGCTGGACCAATTTCGCTGCACTGATATATATAAACAATATTGACCGATTACAGGAAAAAACGGAATAAGTCGAAAACAATTTCCTAATAAGTACCTGATCAGACAGTATTTGTCCTACATAGCAAAATATAAATATGTTAAAAGTAAAAGAGAAGAGTAACATGAAGTATGTGATTATTGCCGTTGCGTCGCTATTATGCCATTCCTACAAACACAGTAAGTTCAGAAATCTTTTAATTAAAATAAATATTAAGCATAAGAATTCTTTACCATCAAACAATAGTATCCCAGCAAACATATGATCACCGTGGATTCCACTATCTCCGTAAAATAAATCTCCTGTAAACCCAGTTCAACGTTCTTAGAGAATCTAAAATGTGCAATGTGAGTAGCACATACAATAAAAGCATATATAATAAAACACCAATAAGCTGTTACCTTAAGATCTTCATGTGATCACGTATAATAAGAGGCAAAGGATCACGGCTCTTCTGTTTGTTCTCAACCAAGTCATTCAACCTTGCTATTTGAATTTGTATCTGACCGCAGATATGAGTGACACAGGTCGTTGTTATGCTGTATGCGCCGGTGGTAACGCCGTATTTCATGAAACTAGCGCAAACGCAAAGAAAATAGATGATCTCGCAACTTGGAGTAGACACAATATCAAATAGGCTCGAGTAGCTAGGCTCGCTCAATGCCCTCATGGTGATATTTCCCATGACGTACGGTTTGGCGAAAAATGGCATGATACCATCGTAAGACATGCCAGCGATGACGAGGAATACGATGCATAAAGTAATGAGGCGTCTGCTGATACTGACTTGCTGTAACATAATTTCACGGTGACTCGCTTCTTCTATTCTTTCCCAATCTTTCTCTATGTGTAGGAAGCAGCGTTGAAAAATTGTACGCCTCAAGCCTAGGTAAAAGTATTTGATCAGTGATGCTAAACCGAAGCCAGTTGGACCAACCATTTTCATCCTTTTGTACAAGTTCTTCTCCGCGAAGATTATATAGTGGCTAGGAGGAATAATGCCGAATAAAAGAACGAAGGAACCCCATATTAAGATAAAGATCGAGAGAAACTTCTCTAGTCGACTGGTGCTACTGTGAACTAAAGACCATACGCCAATGATTTGGAGTGTCCCTTTGCACAATTGTAGAGCATGGTGGAAATCGTGCTGATAATGTACGTTGTTCACTGTGTTGTCGACTTGCTTGATTGATCGACCATGCATCCTGATGCTTTCGATGCAAACTACTGACTGAACTTTGCAGATGTGATTCTGAGTAGGACAGTGTTAGAACGCAAGCGCATGTTTCATTTCTTTACTACATATGAACATCGATGTAAAGGGGTAAGGGCAGTCAATAATTGCGGGAATTTTTTTATATGTTGAACATGCGGCAAATTATAGTGTTTAAAGGGGGTGATATCGGTATGGAGGGGCTACCATGAATCTACCTTCATTTTCCAGCAAGCAGTACTTATCCCGCTAGAAAGTTTTGTAACGTTCTATCATAATTGTACGTGTTGTATGTAGATATCCAATGGTCACTAGAGTGGTTGACAGTATTGTGCCAGTGTAAATGAGTATACCAGAATACGTGAGTATCGTAGTTTGTTTGGAAAATTAGTGAATACATATTAGTGAATGGGTGATGTAGCAACTCTAGAATGAAAGATTCCACCTAACAAATTTTGGTATCGTATTTACGCTATAGGTATTGTTATTGGAATTTATTTTTATTTTGACAAATTTGACAATTTGTGATTTGTTCGTTGTGCCTAAAACAAAAAAATTAGTAAAAATCTTTTACTTGATTCTGGTTGATGTAAAAGGCGATCCCAAACTAAAGTAAACCATAAATCAGTTACTGCAACAAATATTTAGTTTATATTGAAAGGTACAGTAAAAAATAGGATAAAAAGAACCGTCAATTTGAATACAAATGGGGTGTGAATATTAGATTCTCTATTAAATATACTTCATTAATGTAGTGATTGAACAAACTGCAAATGATTTGTGGGAAACTGGTCCTCTATCATTTCGCTACTAGTCAGCAAATGTTTGTAACAAATTGAAATACACAAAAGATGACTGCAACACCTGAAAATAGTTTAGTTTTAAAGTTTAATTATTGAATACCAAGCTCATAAAAGTTCAAAAAAATTAACGAAGAATCACGTACTGAGCTGAACGTTATTAAGTTTAATTCAATTATTTTCCCAGCAGTAAGTTTAGGAGGATAAAGCGATATAGCGTTGACTAAAATGAGAGCGCGGGCCTTCTCAGGAGGCAAATTGTACCAACCAATATTATAAGAAGCTGGGCCGATTTCTCTGCACTAATATGTATGAATATTAGTAACTTCCGATTACAGTAACAGCAACAAAATTTTCAAATAATTGTATTATGAATACCTGGTCAGACAGTACTTGTCCTACATAGCAAAATATGAACACATTAAAAGTAAAAGACACAAGTAACATAAAATACGTGATTATGGCCGTTGCATCGCTGTTATGCCATTCCTAAGTGACGGTAAAACAACGTTAATTAATTACACAGGAAACGACTAATTAGTTTCTTTATGAAAATAGATATTGAGCATAAGAATTCTTTACCATCAAACAATAAAATCCAAGTAAACAAATGATCAACGTGGATTCCACGATCTCCGTGAAGCAAATCTCGCGCAGGCCCCTTTCAACATACTTAGAAAATCTAAAACATGCAATATGAACAGTTTCCCAATACACATATTTAATCAATAAACTCTTACCTTAAAACCTTCACGTGACTTTGTACAATAACATCTAAGAGATTACTTTTCTGTTTCTTCTCAAGTAAGTCATCCAGTCTTGCCATCTGAATTCGGATTTGGCCACAGATATGAGTGACAAAGATCGCAGCCAAACTATATGCTCCAGTAGTGACGCCGTATTTCATGAAACTACCGCAAAGACAAAGGAAATAGATGACCTCGTAGGTTGGTGTAACTTGAGTATTAAAGAAGCTTGAGAAGCTGGGATCACTCAATGGCCTCATGGTGATATTTCCTATAACGCGCGGCTTGGAAAGTAACGGCATGATAGTGTTGTAAGAGATGCCAGAGCTATAGAGGAAAACGACGCACAAGGTGATGAGACGTCTGCTGACAGTTACTTGCTTTAGCATAATTTCACGGTGGCTCAATTCTTCTACTGTTTTCCAGTCTTTCTCTATGTGCATCAAACATCGGCGAAAAATGACGCGTCTCAGGCCTAGGTAATAATATTTGATCAATGATCCCAAACCGAAGCTGGCTGGACCAACCATTTTCATCCGCTTGTACAAGTTCTTCTCCACGAAGAGTATATAGTGGCTAGGAGGAATAATGCAGAATAAAAGAACAAAGGAACCCCATACTATGGTAAAGATCGACGCAAACTTCTCTAGTCGACTGGTGCGGCTGTGAATTACAGACCATATGCCAATAAATTGGAGGGCCCACTGACACATTTGCAAAGTGTAGCGGATATCGTGCTGGTAATTGATGTTCTTCAGCTTGGCGTCGACTTGCTTGAGTGATCGACCGTGCATCCTGATGCTTTTGTTGCACACCCCTTATTGAATATTGGAGAAAAGTACGTGGATCGTACATTGGTAGAACGCAAGCGCGAACCTCTTACTTTCGATACAGACAAATTGTACTTCAGAAGAAAAAAAATTGGTGGCAACCGAAGGGGATCTTTTTTAGTAGTATACACGTTGCTTTATTTAGTAGGGTTGTAGAACTCACACAAGACATTTTCTGACAGTTATATACTGTATGTAAATTCACAATGGCTTGATTCGTCTACTATATTCCAACCTGAAGTATTAATGTTCGATCAATTTTTCCAAATCGGAGTTGGCTGGATCAAACATTTTCATCTTCTCGTACAAGTTTTCTACGCAGGGTATATCGTGATTAGGAGGAATAATGTAGAATCAGAAGAAGAGTCTATATTACTTCAAAGACTAACACGATTTTCTGTAAGTGGCTGATACGACTGCGAACTATACGCGATATGTTGTGCTGGTAATTGATATTTTTCGGCTTGTTGTCGACTTTCTTGAGTGGTCAATTTTACAACCTTATGTTTTCGTTGCATATTCCTTATTGATTGTGCAAGAATATATGGATTTTGTCTGTTGTTAAAAGTCGAGCGCGGACTTCTTAAGTTTAGAACATGCAACCGGCAATGCACACAGAAAACTTGTCGAACTATCGGAAATTATGGGGGAAACATTTTTGTAGCCCGTCGTGGTTTATTTCCAAACGTCGCGTTGTAGGAGAAGAATCGTAGCAATAATCTCCCAGTGGCCGTGTACTTCGTTTGTACTTTTAATAGAGAATATTTTTGTATTTTTATTTAAAGTTGTGAAATTTGTTTGTGCTATATTTTCAATACAGCTGTACTTTTTCTATTCAGAAAACTAAAATTTATTTTCTAAGATGTCATATTAGTGTAGCAATAAGCATTAGGAACAATTTATTAAAAACAAATTTACGTATATGATAGATTATAGGGGGAGTGGGAGACCAGCGCAGGAATTACCACAAATGTGCTGTTAGTTGCTTTTCTACTATGCATTTCAAAGTTTGTAGACTTTCTCAGTTCACTGACAGATTGTAGACTGATTGTACTTTCGAATTAAAGACAGTTCTTTTTGCAATACAAAATTCTCTGGAACAAAAAATTTTCAAACTTGGAATTAATATTCAGGTATGAATAAATGTAAACATCCATTATTTACGTAATACGGGTCACTTTATTAGAATAGTTAGAGCTTACATGTTGAATTTGCGTACACGCGACTTCGTTGAATATAATCTGCAATTGTGGCAAATAGACGAACTATAAAATATTTCACGTAATCACTTAATGATAATTAGGAATGAAAAATAATGGCCCTTACCCTTTTATTATTAACCAGTAACTGTTCGTAGTAGATTTAAGTAGACAACGGACGTCTGCAGTATCTGAAAACCATTCAATTTTAAATGAATGTATTAATTAGTCATCTTATTAGAGTAAATAAAATAACAATAGAACCTCGATTATTCACAGTTTCTGTTATTGAGATTTACAGAATTATTTGACAATAATCTGTGAATAATAATACAATCATTTATCAACAGAGTGCTTCCGGTTCGAATCTCGGGATATTTTGGATAATCGAGAACCTACCGCAATTAAAATAGGATCACTTACTGAGCTGAATGTAATAAAATTTAATTCGAGTATCTTTCCAGCTGTCAACTTGGGAGGATACAGCGAAATGGCGTTCAGTAGAATGACACTACAAGCTTTCTTAGGCGGCATATTGTACCAGTCGATATTATAAGAAACTGGACCGATTTGGCTACACTGAGAGAATGTCCACGTATATTATAATGGGTTTTGAAACGATATAAAGATATGATTTCAACATATCTACCTCATCTGTCAGGATTTGGCTTATGTAGCAAAATATGAATACATTAAAGCTGAAGGAGATCAAGAACATAACGTACGTCATTATCGCAACACCGTCACTATTTTGCCATTCCTATAAACGTGATAAGATCTGACAACTATTCTAAGCAATTACAAATAAATTGAAATGTATACTAATATTTTTTCACCCCCACCAGGGGCAACTGTTTTCGGAGAGACGGAGAGCAAAATACATATATAATAATAAAATTATATGCTCACCGTGAGGCAGTAATACTCGAGCAAACATATGATCATCGTGGACTCCACGACCTCCGTGAAGCAAATCTCGCGCAAGGCTTCCTCGATATTCTTAGACAATCTAAAACGTTCGACGCAAGCAGCCATCCAACCATTCATACACGACAAAACTGCAACAAGTAGGTACCAAGTGTACCCTATTTCGAAGCACCTCAAAAGTCTTACCTCAATATCTTAACGTGGTCTCGAACTACGATAGACAGAGGATCATGATTTCCCTGCTTCCTCTTAACAAAATCGTCCAGTCGTGCTATCTGAATGCGAATCTGGCCACAGATGTGAGTAACAAAAATAGCGGCCAGACTGTACGCACCCGTCGTAATGCTGTATCTAATAAAGCCAGCAAATATATGAAGGGAGAAAATGATCTCGTAGGTTGGGCTGGACTGGGTGTCGAAGAAGGCGTCGTATCCAGGGTAGCTCAATGGTTTCACGGTGATGTTCCCCTTGAATCTCGCTTTCGACAAGAATGGCATGATGGTATTATAAGACAAGCCTGCGGTGTACAGAAACGCTGCGCATAAACCGATCAGGTGTCTGCTGACGGCCGCTTGCCGCAGCATAATACCACGATGATTCGACTCCTCCACCGTTTTCCAGTCTCTTTCCATGTGCATGAAGCAGCGTCCAAAGACAGAACCCTTCAGACCCAGGTAACAGTATTTGATCGCTGATGCTAGGCAAAAGCCCATTGGGCCCATCAGCTTCACTCTTTTATAGACACTCTTCTCCTCGACGAACATGTATCGAATAGGAGGAATAAGGGCGAAGAGTAGGACAAAGGTGCACCATCCTAACAGGAGGACTGAGATGATTTTCTCGAGTTGACTGGTGCGAGTGTGAACCAGAGGCCATATGCCGATCGGTTTCAAGACCCACTGGCACATTTGCAGCGTATAACGGATGTCGTGCTCGTAATTAGAGTTCTTTGGCATACTGTTGATTCGGTAGCGCAACGTACTCATCGTGACGGTTTCGGTACCCGCTGACGACTGAACGTCGCGGCAGAAAAGGTTTGGGTTGGATATTGACAGAACGCAAGCGCGTACATGTGTTGTATGTATATGTATAGCAAAATAATTGTCGAGAGTCACGAGGTAGTTTTTGCAGGGTGTGTAAAGGATGAATTAAAAAGAAAGTTGGGGTAGAACAACTGTAAAATTGGTAGAAGCCATTTGTCGTTTGTCCAACAACTATATACCTCTGGGGTGGTTTGCAGTTTCATCGTGATATGATTTTCGAGAGGGACTGAAAGGTAGAAGGTATTTTACTATATATTATACGTAAAATTTGATTGTTCGATGTGTAAAATAAATACGTAAAATTGATCAGGTTGAATACGTGATGTACTGTATTTTCTTGAAATAGTGTGTTTCTTCACAAGTATTAAATTTAATATGTGGTGATTTATAAGTTTTCTGATTTAGAGGAATACATAAGCTTGAACAATATAGGGTAATTAAAAAATCGTGTAATTGTAGACTACGAAAATTACACGACTTCTGAATCCCTTTTATATAGGGTGTCTAACTACATGAGGGGGGTATTTTGAGGGATGATTCTAGGCAACAAAATAAAACGAAGATAAATAATAACTAAATTTTTAAATAATATTCTTGATATTTCTTTTATTTTTGTATCTAGAATCATTTTTTAAGTTTTCCCCCATCTGTAGATGAACACCCTACAATGTTCAGACAGCTGTGGGAATATAGACCCCTGAGGACAGGAGTTTCCACTTCCTTTTTTTGTAGTGGGTTATAGTTTCTTGTTTTAAGCACAGTTGCAACAGACAGTTTACAACTTATGTTTTGGTGTAGAATTCACGGACAAACTAACTAAAACTTGACAGAAGCGATAGGGTTGAAGTAAAGCGGTACTGTATCGAACTGAATCAGTTTTACGTTGACTGTTTCTTAAACTGATCCTGCGGTCATCAATCTTCTAATGTAGTTATTTAAACATTGAATTTTCTTAACAACAGCCAAATAGTGGTTAAATTACAAATCGTTTTAATTATATATCGGTAACCGTTCGTAACATGTTCAAATAAACTACCGACGATTTCAATATCTGAAAATTATAGAATCATAAACATTCAAAAATTTCTTCAGTCATAAATTTAGCATGAACAAATTAGATAAAAATAACGTACAACGCCAAACGTGTTTATCGACAGATCGACTATCCTGCCAGCTGTAAGTTTAAGTGGATACATCGATATAGCCAGCATCAGAACAATAGGACGAGCTTTCCTTCCAGGCACATTGTACCACTGCGTATTATACGAAGCTGACCAGATCTGATTACCCTGCCAGAAGACTCGTGTCTATTATTCCAACGTCTGAAAACGGGGAGGCGAAGAGTGGCCGTGTACGAGATGAACAGGTATGAATGCGTGAATTCTCGAATCTAATCGTAAATACCTGCCCAAGAAGAAGCTCTCCCACATAGCAAAATATTAGTATATTGAATGTGAAAGAAGTCAACAGGACAACGTACGTTAATATCGCAACGAAATCGTTGGTTTCCCATTCCTGAAAAATATTAGTGTATATAATAATGCTGTAGTGTAGAATAATGAATTTTTGGGTTTACCATGACACAGTAGTATTCAAGCAAGCACATTTCCAGTGTGGATACCACTACTTCCATTAACAACAGCTCCCTCAATGTTTTCTCGACATTTCTGGTAAACCTGAAATTTGAATTATTCTCACGACTGCATAGTTTATAATATTCTAAGTAGATAGAATGATAACAGTACTATACAATTCACAACTACCTGACCTCAATATCTCCACATGCTTTCGCACAATTGTCGCCACAAAATGTTCCCACACACTCTCGTTCACGACTTCCTTCTCGCTTTTTAGGTTCTCCATCTGTGCCTTCTGTATCTCTATCTGCCCACAGGCATGGGTGGTGAAAATCGCTGTCAAACTATACGCTGCCATCGTGATATTACCCAGTACCACGACATAGACACAGTGCATGACGTAGACCGACTCGTAGATAGGGCTCCTCTGCACGTCAAAGAAGATTTCGTAACCAGGGTAAGTTAGTGGTCTGATGGTGAAGTTCTCGACGACTTTGTTGCCCGATAACAGGGGCATAATAGTGTGGTAGCACAGACAGCCAGTGTAGAGGAACACCGCGCAGATGAAGCTCAAGTTTCGACTCATGGTCGCGTGTTTGATCATGATGGCTCGATGATATTCGTCCTTCAGGTTCCTCCAATCACGTTCCACGTACTCGATACACCGCCGAAAGGCGGAACTCTTGAGGCCCAGGTAACAATATTTGAAAAACACGGAAACGCAGAAGAGCAGAGGACCTATGAACTTAATCTTCGCAGTCAGATCTTTTTCACAGAATAAGATATAGAAGCCGAACGGTATTGTGACGAAATGCATGACGAAATTGCATAGAATTATCATCATGGCAGCCCTAATCCGTTCTCCTCTGCTTGCGCGATTGTAAATAAAAGGGTAAATACCGATTAGTTTCAACATGAACTCACATATCTGGAAATTGTACCGTATGTCGGTTTCATAGTACTCGTTTCCCAAGGGATGGTTGTGACTAGACAATTGACGCATCTTTACGCTTCTAGTGCGCGTCGTCGACTGAACTGTTCATAAAACAATAATATTCGTGGAGTTCGATTGGACGCAAGCGCAACAGTTGTCTGGAGTGAATGCAATTCTACTTCGTGATCGATAATAATGTAGCAACCGTGATTTGTGAGTAATCAGAAGGGGAAGATTAGTTGCTTTACCAGGTGCCCTTGCAGTACATCGTTGATCAAAGGTAAGGTTTGATAAAAGTTTATGTATAAATATAAAAGTGGTTATAAAAAATTGTATTGAAATAAGGAGTATTGTACTTAAAAGATTATCTTCAAACTAAGAGGAGCTTGGTCTTGTACGTATGATCGTAATATAAATTAGGAAACCAGTCTGAATTTTTGACTGACGGATAATTAATTATATATAAACAATTGCTGGAAGTAAGCGCTAGCAACAATTTCTTTTTTATCTAATAATATAGAAAAAGAAAGAATTTTATTGTCGTCGGTTGTTTCCAGCAATTGTATCCTAGTTTATTTCGGCCTTAAGAGAAGGTACCATGAAAGATGAAATCTTTATGATTTTTGTGATCGATCGCTAATCGATCGAACTATATTTATCTAGATTAATAGAATAGTTATTGTTCATGTTGTGAGCTGACGAAGTATACTCAAATATGCCATCGATGATTTTAACACCTAGAATTTAAACCAGTTTCATTGGGAACCTTTCAATTATGAAGTTAAGGCGAATTTATAGTACTCACGCTACAAAAATTGCTCAGGGATAAGGCAACGAACTTTCCTGCCGTTAATCTTATGGAAGAATTTGATATGCAACATATCGGTATTAAATCAAGGGCTTCTTTCGGTGGCAAACGGTACCAATTGATCATATAAGTAGCTATTCCGATATTCGCACACTATGAAATTGAAAACAAAGGCACTATAAAACAATCATTAACACAATTATAAATTATTTAAGTACCTCTTCCATTAGAATTTCTCCAACAAAGCACAATGTGAAAATGTTGTACAAATAGGAAATCAGCAACGCAAAATAAGTCAGCGTTCCTATAGTTTCATTCCGCTCCCATTCCTAGAAAACTGACACAGAAACGTGTAAATCGTTGTTTAAACATCCAAACGCGTGAATAAGATCTTCAGCTTAAAAAATTATCGCATTTCCTACCGTAAGCAAATAATATCCCAAAAAGCATATATTGAGCGTGCAACCAATAATATCGACAAAGCATATCTCATTCAGAAGGTCCTCCACTTTTGATATGAAGCTGAAAACACCCCAAACACTCCCTCATTATGCTACCTAGTTCCCATAAAAGTCCCAAGATCCTTTACCCGAGTATCCGCAAGTGATGGTCGATAATATCGCCCAGTTGCTCTTTAGTAGATTTCAGATTGTCCTTCTCGATCACTCCAGTCACCAAATTCTCCAGCTTCCTGATGATAATCCTGAACTGCCCACGCGTGTGAGTGACAAAGACCGCGGCTAGGCTACAAGCACCGATGGTGAGGGAGTACAACACGTACCCAGACACAATTTGCATGAACTGCACGATTTCAAACGAGGGACTGGTTCTGACGTCCAATATCCCTCGGTACATCTGGAAAGCATGGATCCTCACGGTCTCGTTCCCAATGATTTCCGTTCTATTCGAGTATAATGGCATCAAAATGGTGTAAAAGAATCCACCAGTGTACGTGAATCCCGCGCAAAAGATAGTTAGTGACTTGCCAAAATTGGCATTCTCGATCATAATCCTCCTGTTCTCTTCGTATTGCTCTGCGTTTACCCGAGTCCAATCTGAACGAATGTTCTCGATACACTTGGCTATCTGGTCGCCTCTGGACACCAGAATGTAGTATTTAGTCGTGGCCATTATGATAAAGCTCAGCGGACCTATCATTTTTATCTTCGTGTCTAGGTCGCCCTTTTTGAGGATGGCGCATAGTCCGCAAGGGATGAGGAGGAATCCTATTAGGAAGCTGCTGACTATTGTGAGTACCACATACTTGATTTTATCTATGGTTGTAACGCACAATGACAGTGGCCAAATGCCAATAGGCTTCATTAGCCAAAAATATATGCGGAAGCTGTAGTACATCCAGTCCTCGTCTTGCATTTCTGTCGAGGACATCAGGTTGTTTATGGGATAAAATCAAGAGCAATGGGGTTTGTAGACCTATTGAATGTGCACGCACGACTGACACGCATCTATGAAACGGTGGTGCATTGATTAGTGGGGGTTCAGTTTCACGCATGCGTTATCAGCTTTGTACGTTTTCTGTAATATCATTAGGGGGATATGCTCGTGCAATTGAAGTCTCTGAATGATTAGTGCATTCAATGCACAACGAGGCAGCGTCGGTGTGCTGCACGAGCGCAGTATGTGGTGGAGCTAGCGGTGGGGGTCTTGGGAAACCTCACTTTCACGAGGGGAAATTAAATGCACGTATCTCTGAGGTAATTATAGGTTCTTTTTTTAAATAGTCTGTGCTTGGTAGCTTGCGGGGATTATTTCTGCAGTGGATAATATGGCTAAAGTAGTCATATGATGAGTTCTATCAAGATGATCACTTTGTCTGAGTGATAACGGTTTCATTCTTTTATCGGAAAATTTGTTTTAAAGTCAATTATTTGATATAAATTGGTTAAAAAAAAAGACTTATTTTGAACTATGAATTACTTACTGGTAGAATCTCTAGCGAATATAATGTGACAGTCAGTGCGGTAAAATTTTTTGTATGAACTGTAATGTACATTTTGTATTGGTTCTACAGGTAATAATAAAGGTTGATAACTGTAACATATAGGGTGTATCAATTGTGATAAAAGTACAATTTTAGGCATTCTAAGCTTGAATACGACGAAGCAGCAGAAGTACTTTTCATTTATCGTAGGCACAGTCGATGTCTGGCTATGTGCTTCTCATACTACTGCGCACTTCCCCAGTGCTTAAAACTTCGTATATTGAAGGTACTTAAATCCGTTCAAAATACAAATTCAGTTTTGTCGAAACAAAACACAATGAAAAAGAATTGTATCCTACATTTTCGATTTACTTTTTGTAATTTTCTTTTTTTTGTAAAACTGAGTTAGCATAGAATTATAAAATGAAAGGTATAGTTGAGTCGTATTTGGCGTACTCCTTGAACACGTTACCGTATTGGCAACATTGTCACCATACATTCAAAGATTTCCAATTCTACAGATTTATCTACAAATTTACATATGCTATAAATTTTAGATGCATACGCTTGTGTCACGTTGTTTGACGCAATAGGTTTAAATAGGCGAAAGAAGTTTTCATCACCTGCAATGATGTGTCATGTTATCAATATGAGAAGAACCATTGAATACTTGCAGCAAATTTAATGCAAATAGTGGGTATTACTTACATCACCGAAAGTGTACACGGACATGTGAATCAGTTTTCCAGCGGTGATTTTAGTCACCATGTTTGATCTAGCGATGATCAGTAGCAGATCAAGGATGCTTTTGTGAGGTAAGTAATACCAGTCTGTCATGTAAACCACTTCACCGATTTTTTTGCACTGTTAAGAATTCGCTCGGTGAATCTGGATCACAGTTATAAATCGTTTTCGTCTACTGTCGCCGTTACCTGTTCTGTTAGCACTTCACCGATATAACACACTATAAAAATGTTGAAAGTCATAGATATAAGTATCATGAAATATGTAGTCAGATTTTGATAATCATGATCGGACCATTCCTAAAAGAACACATGTACAAAATTTACAAAATTTTCATTGCACAATTCAGTTTACAAAAATTGTAGAATTCATTTACCAATCATTTAAGTGGAAGATAATTGTGAAAAAGTAATGCAAAAATACTATAGACAACTTTAACAAAACTTGATTTGCACTATCCTAAGTATTTCTGCATGTACTTAAAATCTCTACATTGGTTGCATATTTTTAAATCAGTATTATACGTACTATATATACAAAAAATTTAAATATTTTTAACGTACTGTTAGTATATAATAGCCAAGCATGCAAATACCTAGCGTGCATTTAAACAATTCCGAGAAACATATTCGATTCATCACGTCCTCGATTTGCGCTATAAAACTGTAATTAACAAACAAAACTGACTACATACCAATCGAAAAATCCACAGAATAAAAATAATTTACCTCAAGACACGCAAATGGTGCTCCACAACCACTCCAATCTTATTTAAACAAGGCTCTCGACTTTGTGCTCTAGACTCGTTCACGAATTCTGTGATCCAAATCATCAGGACGTTCAATTGACCGCGAGCATGTGCAGCAAAGACAGCTGCTAAACTAAATGCAGCCACTGCGCTGGAGTTCACAATGAAACCCGACAAAAACTGCGAAGCGAGTATGATTTCGTTGGTAGGACTGCTATCAATGTCTAGCAGCTTTTTATAGAACGCACAGGGCAACATGTGAACAGTTCTAGTCTCGTTTCCATCTTGAACCACCTTCTTGGCAAGCGCAGTTACCAGACAGTAAGATAGAACACCGCCCTGCATGAATGCAGCGCAGAAGGCTGCCACATATCGGCCCATCTTCGTATTCTTCAGCATCACCCGACGATCTTTCACTCTGGTTATGATCTGCCAGTCAGTCTTCAAGTGTTCCATGCAACAACGTATCTCGTTGCTACGGAGTAGCAAAGTGGTGTAGTTAATACCACCGACAAACCAGTGGCTCAGGGGACCGAGCACCCTGAGCTTTTTGCGAATGCTCTCGTCTTCTAACATGATGTGTAACATGCATGGGATGACTGTGAACGATATTGAACAGTAACAAAGGATAATTAAGATGACAGATATTATTTTTTCGATTCTTGACGTGGAGGACGAGGGCCAAGCGCCTATGGGTTTCAGGTACCATCGGTTCAGCTGCAGGCTGTAGTCGCTCAAGTTGCCAAGCTCGGTTTCAGTGATCGCGGACTCGTTTGTCATCGTGGATGTTCATCGAAGACGACCAAAGTACTGAATTGACTGGTTTTGCAGGGAATGAGTAGGAGCACCTGGTAGCTCAACGCCTGCGCAGGTTTTTCTGAACGACGGTTCGTTAATCGATTTCGTCTGGACAGTGCAACTTGTTGCAGTGGAGAACGCAGCTTTGTCAGGCGTACCCTTGTGCACTTATGAACTTGTACTTTTCCTGTGAGTATTGAGGAGTAACGTGGTTGCATAATGCTGTACGAGCGATGATGAAAAAACATGAACAGTGAAGTCTACCATCGCAGAATATTTAAAAAATGCTTCAGGTGGATATAGAAGATATATGTTTTCTGTAAGTATGCCTGTTATGTAGTATTTTGGACGCATGAAAAATGATGACATTAGTAGTAATAAATGAAACAATATTTATTGGCTAATATTAAAGATCAGTCAAATGAATAATAGTAATACTCAATAATATGAGTGTAGAAAATATAAATTCAAAATTGTTGAAAAGTCTTATTCAATTTATTCAATTCTATAATCCCTGTATATTGTTTATTTGAACCTGTGATCATCAAATATTGGTTATTTAAGGTAATTAAGAAATTTCATGAAGCAAAAATTGGATCGTGAACAACAGATTCAAATTTGTATTTAATAAGCAAGATTTGTTATTTTACAAACAATATTCAAATTCTGTGTATCTATAAATGTATACATAGAGTATGCTACTGTCGTCTTCATATGCGCTCTCGTGTCACGTCGTTTGGCGTAATAGATTTAAATAGGCAAAAGCAGTTTTCATTACCTAGAATCATGACATCCGCTCATTGACTTAAAATATATTTGCGCGGAGAATATCTTTACTTACATCGCCGAACGTGAAAACTGACATTTGAATCAATTTTCCCGCGGTGATTTTGATTACCACGCTAGACCTGTTAATGATCAGTATCAGATCAAGGATTGTCTTTTCTGGCAAATAATACCAATTCGACATATAAACCACTTCGCCCACTTTCTTGCACTGTCAAGAATTCGCTCCATAAGCGTAGATTATAATTTTAATCAGTAAGGTTTACGTTATCCTGTGTGAACGTTTCTCTGTTACCTGTTCCGATAGCAGTTCACCAATATAACAAGCTGTGAAAATGTTGAAAGACATGGATATGAGAATAATGAAATATATAGCCAAATTTTTAACGTCATGATCAGACCATTCCTAGAAGAATAAGTACTTTCAATTTTTCAATTATTTCAATGGCCCTGGAAAGTCATCAAGAGAAGAAGAATATATGAAAATTGGATAGTTAAAAACTTTGGAAACTCTTTTTTTCCAAATTTTTCCGTCCACGTAATTCTTTACGAATATAAAGGAAGCTTTATCATTATATTAAGAAAAAGAATTATTTAACATACCGTGAGAATATAATAACCAAGCATGCATATATCCAGGGTACATTGGAACAATTCCATGAAGCATATCTGATTCATTACATATTCGATACGTGATATAAAACTGCAACCGATATGCAGAAATTTAATTTCCTTCTATTACACTATCTTCCGGTACCCATAATCTTACCTCAAAACTCGCAGATGATGTTCCACAATCGTTCCTATATCGTTCAGATAGACGTTCTTCTTCCATTCCACAGGATCATTCACAAATTCAGTGATCCAAGTCATCAAAACGCCCAGCTGACCGCAAGCGTGTGCCGTGAAGACAGCTGCTAAGCTGAAAGCACCTACAGTGCTGGAGTTAACAATGAAGCCCGACAGAAATTGGGAAGCTAAAACTATTTCATTTGTAGGACTGGTGTCAACGTTAAGAAGCTTCTTGTAGACAGAACAAGGCAACATGTGCACGATTCTGGTTTCGTTTCCATCTTCAACAATGCGCTTCGTGACCGCTGTTACCACGCAATAAGAAAGAACGCCTCCTTGCATGAAAGTGGCGCAGAAGACAGCCACATAGCGGCCAAACTTCGCGTTCTTCAGCATCAGCTCTTGATCCTTCGGTCTAGATATGATTTCCCAATCCTTTTTCATGTGCTCCACGCAGTTTTGTATATTTTCCCCATGTAACAGTAAAATTGTATAATTGACACCTCCCACGAGCCAATGTCCTAGAGGACCTAACAGTTTCAATTTCAGACGGATTTCCTCGTCCGCCAGAATGATGTTCAGCACGCTGGGGACCACTGTGAATGCCATAAAAAAATAGCAGAGTATGATCAAAACGATCGAGATTGTTCGCTCCAGCTTGGAAGTGGAGGAGGTCCTCGGCCAGGCGCCTATTGGTTTGAGGAACCATCTGTTCAATTGGAGGCTGTAGTCGCTCGGATTGTCAAGCTCGCTGTCAACGAATCCCTTGGACATCGTGATCACTCGTCCAGGTCGGAGGAGTTACTAAATCGAGTAGAGAAAGGAAGGAAGGAAGGGACGGTGCATCAAGTAGATAAACGCTTGCGCAGATTATACCGACGACCGTTCTCCGATCGATTTGTCTGTACTGTGTAACTTGTTGCAGTGGCGAACGGAACTATGTTGAGTAAGCTGTGCGTTCCGCGAGCAAATACTGTGTAAATTCATGTACCATGAAAATTTATAGTTCATTTTATTGCGCTTTACAGAAGATTATATATAATTTTCTAGAGGATCAGGAAATTTACATTGCAACCGTACGGAGCATGTTAAAGTATGCGAAGGATGTTTTGAATACCTGGAAGAATTGCAATAATTAGTGGAACGCAGGGACTACCCTCGCAGATTTGTTTTTGCGATGCTCACGTCGCTAAAAGTTGCGATAGATATGTTCACCAATTTGCCTGCCGTGATTTTAGTCACTGTGCTCGATCTTGAGATCACCAGGATCAAACCTGCCGCTGTTTTATAAGGTAAGCGATACCACTCTGTCATGTACGCTTTCTCGCCGACCTTTTTACACTGTTAGAACGTGAATGCTTGGATAAACTGTTCCTTTCTCTCGGAGAATTTCAAATTGTACTTAGGTGATCGCTCGTTTCTTGGTATTTCCCTTTGTTAGTGACGCTTTACCTGTTCTGTGAGTATTTCGCCGATGTAGCAAAATATAAAGATGTTAATAGTCATAGAGGTGTATAAAATGCCGTACGAGGCCATGGTATCCTTTGATTTTTCCTAGGAAGTTAAATTACAATGAACTAGGCAGTTATAGAAATATTATAGGAGATTCAAAGCTTCTATCATTCTTTGCTTCAGCTATAGAAATATGTATTCTAAATAATTTAAAGAATTAATATTATTTAATATCATTTATCTCTATTAACTTGTCGAAATGTTGAACATACCGTTAGGACATAATATTCAAGCATGCACAAGTTCAACGTACAGCCCATTAATTGAACGAGGCATATTAGATTCATAACTTTTTCTATATACGTTACAAAACTGAAATTAATTTCCAGAAATAAGATTTTCCATAATTTACAATCATACATATCGAATTCACATTTTACGATTTCATAGTCTTTATACTATACAGTCAGCTCAGTTAATTCACTTAACCGCATAGAACAAATTCTGTATCCAATTCTAAACTCTTTGGGACCAGAAGGCGTTCCACACGGGCACACCAATCAACTGTGCTGACGTATCGATGAGACAACCATCCAATCCACATATAACGAAAAAATGCGATACCTCAGAGTGCGCAAATGGTGGTCCACGATAAATGCCAACTTTTCCTGAGCAGATGGCTGTTCATTCCCATTATCTACCATTTCTTCGAGCCTGGACATCACCACGCTTAACTGTCCGCAGGCATGCATCGCCAAAATCGCTGCCAATCCGCAGGCACCCATCGTGGTGCAATTAACGATAACACCAGAGAGCAGTTGTAACCCGAAGACGATCTCATTCATAGGACTGTATCGTACTTCCATCAGGTTCGTATAAAATGGACAAGGTAACCGATACATCGTGTGACTTTCGTTCCCCACATGGAACACGGTCTTACGGAAGCCGATGGTGTTGTACAACAGCACACCCAGGTTTAGGCACAAGGCGGCGATGCACGCGATGAAACGACCGATCTTTGCGTTCTTCAGCATCAGCTGACGATCCCTGGCATGTCTGACACTGCACCAGTCGTTCTCTATGTGCTTCACACAGAGAAGGATATCATTCTGCTTCATAAGCAGACAGCAGTAGTTCAACTCGCCCATCAGCCAATAGCTCATTGGTCCGATGGCCCTCATCTTCGCGTACATGTTTGTGTCTTCGAATAGGATGTATAGAAGGGACGGTGCGAAAGTGAAAATGATTAGCGAATGGCATGCGAAGTTTAGTAGTTTCACGAGGACCTTGTTCGTCTTAGTCGATTTTTTTAGCCTAGGCCAAGCGCCTATGGGCTTTAGAAACCAACGATTCAGTTGCACACTGTACTCGTAATCCTTTAGATGGGTGGCGTTGGTCGCCAAAACTTCGTCAGATGAATCCAGCATGATGGTATCACGGTGGTTGATGAACAAGTGAGCTTAATCTCGGTGCATTGGTCTTGGTAGTAGTTGGCGCGTGCGCGAAGTTTTTTCTTCTCTGAACAACCATGTGGCGATTAGTTGGCGATGCACTGTTGCACATTCATCGATCGGAGTTGGAGGAAGTTGGCAGTTTTGAGCAGTAAACGCTTTGTTTTTGGTAGGCGTAATGGGTGCGTAGTTTGAGAAGTTCGATTCGTGGTGTGTGACTATCGAGAAGGGGATGTTCTTGAATACAAGGAGAACGATATGGCGAGGGTATTATTTGTTAATCTACGAAAGTAATCGTGAGAGTATTTATTTGGATTGTAGACTGATTGGATTACAGTGTTTACGTTGTAAATAGTTTCTTATCGTGTAATTAGTTTACACATACACGCAGATTGTCTCTTGCGGGTCTCGGATTTTTCCGTGGAACTCACTGTAGCGATATGAGTCGATTTTATTTATCGGAGAAATTAAGATAAATATAAAGTACTTACTTCTTTTACCATTGCCTTCACTTGATTCACTGGCATTATTTATTGTGATTAGGACAGAAAGTAAAAGTACACAACAATACAAATAATATTTCTTAGACTTATATGGCACAACAGTATTACATTATTAGAAGACCATTTTGGATTCAAATTAAAGTTCGCAACATATTGAGGAAAGCCACCGATGTCTTGATGATCTATTCATTCAAGACAGTTTGTACATTAAAAGATTTATAAAAGTACGAATAATATTTGTAATACTTACATCGCTGAATGTAGTGAGTGAGAGTTTTACAAGATTCCCTGCTGTGAGTTTCATCGTTGAGTTGGACATCGCCATTACCAGAATTAAATCGAGTTTTTCTTTTCCAGGTAATCGATACCAATCGATCATATATGTCGTTTCACTAACCTTTGTGCACTATTATAAAACATTTCTTTCGTTTATTACGTTAATTCTTATTTCAAATTTCAGATGTAAATCTGTTTAGTACAGAATTTCTTTTCTAGATACATAGTAAGGTATATAGAAGCTCAAAGCAACAGGTGATGAAACTCTCATAGAAACACATTGCTATAAAAGTATAAAGACCACTTACGTGCCCTGCAATTGATGGAAAGTCTTACCCGCTCGATTATTAGTTCGCCTATGTAACAGAATATGAAAATATTGGAAATCAAAGACAGAAGTATAACGATATATGTCGCAGCAACTGTAACATCCTTCGAATTCCACTCCTGCAATATTAGAAACATGATGTTTTAAGTGTTTTTTAAAATATAGCAAGGAGTCATTGACCCCTTTTGAGATAGATAACTTACAAAGAGTTGACAAAAGCACACACGAAAGTGATAAGCTAGTTTTTACTAAAACATGAATAAAAGAATCTAAAGGGATCTTGAAAAGGGATCCATAGCACAAACAAGATTAAGACTGCACAGTAATATTACTAAAGATATATACTACTATACCACAATAATGTAATATCCAAGAAGACACATATCCAAAGTGCACCCTAAGAACTCAGCAAGAGATACCTGTTTCATCACTTTTTCGATGAGCACCAAAAATCTGCAAATGCAAATATTCAGATCAGACTGAGTTATTGAGCTTCCAGTACCGCAGGTTCCCTTTTCAATCTTTCTCCTCCCTTAATTATATTAAAATACATGTGTATCTAATACATTCATAACAATTACTACACACTTCAGTATCTTCACGTGTTGATCGACGACCGTTGCAACTCTTTTATCCACGGTCTTGCACATGTCCTCCCGGCCGTCTACCAAATGTTCCAGCCAGCTCATCAGTACCTCCATCTGACCGCAAGCGTGCACCGCGAAGATTGCAATCAAACTGCATGCGGCTGCAGGGATACCGTGTAATAGGACACCAGCAAACATTTGAAGGGAGTACAGGATCTCGTTCAAGGGACTGTGGCGAGTATCGGCTATGTATGTCGAGAAGGGCAGCGGCAGGGGAATATAAGTGAAATTCTGATCCTCAGCAGTCACTTTCCCAACGCTAATGGGCACAATGATGTAATAAAACATGAAGCCGCTGTACGTGAAAAAGGCGCAGAGAATCACCAGTCGTCTGCCGAAATTTGCGTTCGCCAACATAATGTCTCTGTCTTTGACGTGTGTGACGGTTCTCCAGTCTTGTCTTATTTGTTCAACACACTCGCGAATATCTCTCTCCTGAGAGATTAAGAGGTAGTATTTTGCGTACGCCGTCACGCAGAAAATTAGTGGGCCGGACAGCTTTAGCTTGTTGTAGACATCCTTTACTTCAAGCATCACGTACAGAGTGCAAGGTACAAAAAGGAAACTTATGAGGCCGTAACACGTAGCGTTTATCAGCCAGTAAAGCAACTTCCTGGCTATCGAAGCTCGTGGCGATTTTGGCCAGAGACCCATCGGTTTTAGGAGCCAGCGATTCCATTGGATGCTCAGTTTCAAGTATTTTTCATTGTCGTACGCGTCGATATGGTGCTTTGACATTGTTCGTCGTGTATTTTGCATCGTACGGGCTTGAAAGCTCGTCCGACACTAAAAGCTCGTGATTTGACCGCGGTTTCACGGAGAACAATGTTACGCTTGCGCCTGATCCCTTTCAGAAGCGAATGTCGACGTGCACACAGAACGCAAGTTTTTGCAAAGGGTTGCAACCCTTTATGCATTATGAATGTGGGTAGAAGGATGGCTCTTGAACGTCGATAAATCGATTTCTCGAGCGCTGCCGAACGCTGTTGGCGTTCAACCGGACTTGGTATATCAATTTATGATTGACCAAAGTGGCGGACATTCACATTTTATTTTGTCTCGTTTTCGGACGTTCAGTTTTTTTATCTTAATATCAAAAAGGGACACAAATACACAAGGTTACGATTATTGTTTATTATAATATCATGGGACATCGATATTAACGATGAACATCCTTGATTGTTTGGTGAGATTCTTAGATCAATGTACGCAACATATTTAAGAAGGTGAATGCTTTAATAATCTATTTGTTCAAGAGAGTTTTTTAATTTCCAGACTCGACTGGAGAATGTGGATAATAGTCGAACACTTACATCGCTGAAAGTGGTGATGGATAATTCAGCGAGATTTCCTGCCGTGAGCTTTTTCGATGAATATGATATTGGTATTATTAGGACGACGCTTAGCTTTCGTTTTCCTGGTAACTAATGCCAGTCAATCATGTAAGACGTTTCGCCAACCATTTTTCACTGTTTTAGAATACTAATTAGTACGTACTGTTAAACCAAGTAGAGAAAGCAAGGAAGGGACGGTGCACCAAGTACATAAACGCTTGCGCAGATTATGCTGGACGACCGTTCTCCGACGATTCGTCTGGACTGTGTAACTTGTTGCAGTGGCGAACGGATCTATGTTGAGTAAGCTGCGCTTTCGGTGAGCAAATACTGTGTAGATTCAAGTTCTATGAAAGCTTAGTTGATATACCATGAATACAGTTCCTTCTTTTGCACTCTACAGAAGTTTCTATATAATTGTTTAGAGGATGAGGAAATTTACATTGCAACCGTGCAAAGCACATTGAAATATGCGAAGGATGTTTTGAAAACCTGGAAGAATTGCAATAATTAGTGGAACGCCGGGATACCCATTACAGATTGGTTTTCATGGTACTCACGTCGCTAAAAGTTGCGATACAAGTTTTTTCTTCTGTGGACAACCACGTGGCGATTAGTTGGCGATGCACTGTTGAACATTCGTCGATCGGAGTTGGTAGAAGTTGGCAGTTCTAAGTAGTAAACGTTCTGTTTTGGGTTGGTGTAATGAGTGCATAATTTGAGATTTTGATTCAGGGTGTGTGACTATTGAGAAGAGGATGTTCTTGAATGCAGGGAGAACGATATGGTAAGGGTATTATTTGTTAATCTACGAAAATGATCCTGAGAGTATTTATTTAAATTGTAGATATTTAAAATGTTCACATTGTAAATAGTTTCTTATCGTGTAACTAGTTCATGCATACACGCAGAGTTTCTCTTGCGGGTTTCGGATTTTTCCGTGGGACCCTCCGACAGTGATATAAGTCGATTTTATTTATCAGTGAATTAAGCTAAATATAAAGTATATACTTCCTTTATCATTGTCTTCACTTAATTCACTGGTATTACTTATTATAATTAGGACAAAAAGTAGTCTTGTTATGCTTTAAATATAATTTTCCCTAAACCTTTAATGAAAGGGTAAAAGTACACAACAACACAAATAATATTTCTTAGACTCGTATGGCACATCAGTATTATATTATTAGAACATCATTTTGGATTCAAGCTAATGTTCGCAACATATTGAGGAAAGCCACCGATGTCCTGACGATCTATTCATTCAAGATAGTTTATACATTAAAACATTTATAAAAGTATAAATATTACTAGTAACACTTACATCGCTGAAACTAATGAGTGAGAGTTCCATAAGATTTCCTGCTGTGAGTTTCATCGTGGAGTTGGACATCGTCATCACCAGAATTAAATCCAGTTTTTCTTTTCCAGGTAATCGATACCAATCGATCATGTATGACATTTCACTAATCTTTTTGCACTATTATAAAACATTTCTTTCGTTTATTACGTTAATTCTCATTTCAAATTTCAGATGTGAATCTGTTTAGTACAGACTTTCTTTTCTAGATACATAGTAAGGTATATAGAAGCTCAAAGCAACAGGTGATGAAACTCTCATAGAAACACATTGCTATAAAAGTATAAAGACCACTTACGTGCCCTGCAATTGAGGAAAAGTCTTACCCGCTCGACGATTAATTCGCCTATGTAACAGAATATGAAGATGTGTATAATGAAAGACACAAATATAATAATGTATGTCACGGCAGCTGTAACATCCTTCGAATTCCACTCCTGCAATATTAGAAACACGATGTTTGAAGTGTTTCCCAAAATATAGCAGGGGCCATTGACATCTTTCGAAATAGATAACTTACAAAGAGTTGACAAAAATACACACGAGAACGATAAGCTAGTTTTTACTAAAACATGAATAAAAGATTCTAAAGGGATCTTGAAAAGGGGCCCCTAGCATAGACAAGATGAAGACTGCACGGTAATATTATTAATGAAATATACTGTCATACCACAATAATGTAATATCCAACAAGACACAATTGCAAAGTGCACCCTAAGAACTCAGCGAGAGACACTTGTCTCAACACCTTCTCGATGAGCGCCAAAAATCTGTAAACGCAAATATTAAGATCAGACGGGGGCATTAAGTTTTCAGAATCTTAGGTCCCTTCTTCAATCTCTCTCCTTCATCAATTGTACTAAAATACATTTTAAATTACAATTACTATAGACGCATTTTACACACTTCAGTATCTTCACGTGTTGATCCACGATCGTTGCAACTCTTTTATTCACGGTCTTGGACATATCCTCCCGACCGTCTACCAAATGTTCCAGCCAGCATAACAGTACCTCCATCTGACCGCAAGCGTGCACCGCGAAGGTTGCAATCAAACTGCATGCGGCTGCTGGGATACCGTGTTTTAAGGCACCCCCTAACGCTTGAATGGAGAATATGATCTCGTTAAGAGGACTGTGACGAGTATCGGTTATGTATGTCGAGACGGGCAGCACCAGGGGAATATAAGTGAAATTCTGATCCTCAGCCGTCACTTTCCCAACGCTAATGGGCACAATGATGTAATAAAACATGGAGCCGCTGTACATGAAAAAGGCGCAGAAAATCACCAGTCGTCTGCCGAAATTTGCGTTTGCCAACATGATATGTCTGTCCTCGACATATGTGACGGTTCTCCAGTCCCATGCGATTCGTTCAATGCACTCGCGAATATCTCTCTTGTGAGAGATTAAGAAGTAGTATTTCACGAGTGCTACCGCGACGTAAATTAGCGGGCCGGAGAGCTTCACCTTGTTGTAGAAATCCTTCACTTCTAGTACCATGTACAGAGTGCAAGGTATGAGAAGGAAGCTTAACAGGCAGAAACACGCAGCGTTTATCAGCCTGTAAAACAACTTGCTGGCTATCGAAGCTTCGGGCGGTTGTGGCCAGAGACCTATCGGTCTTAGGAGCCAGCGACTCCATTTAACGCTTATGTCCAAATATTTTTCATAGTCGTACACGTTTATAGGGTGCTTTGACACAGTTCGTTTTGTATTTTGCATCGTACAGGCTTGAAAGCTCGTCTGATACTAAAAGCTCGTGATTTGACCGCGGTTTCAAAGAGAATAATGTTACGCTTGCGCCTGACCCCTTTCAAATGCGAGTGCAGACGTGCACGCAGAACGCAAGTTTTTGCAAAGGGTTACAACCCTTTATGCATTATGAGTGTGGATAGAAGGATGGTTCTTGAACGTCGATAAATTGATTTCTCGAGCGTCAGCAGACGCTGATGGCGTTCAACCAGGCTTGGCGTGTCAATTTATGGATGATTAAAGTCGCAGATATTCGCTTTTGATTGATGTCGTTCTTTCAGACGTTCAGTTTTTTTTATTTAATATCAAGAAGGGTTATAGATACACAATGTTACGATTAAAGTTTATTATAATATCATGGGACATCGATATTAACGATGAACATCCTTGATTGTTTGGAGAGACTCTTAGATCAGTGTACGCAACATATTTAGGAAGGCGAACGATGTTTTAATAACCTGTTTGTTTAAGACAGTTTTTTCATTTCCAGATTCGAGTGGAGAATGTAGATAATAGTGGAATACTTACGTCGCTGAAAGTGTTGAGGGATAACTCAATGAGATTCCCTGCCGTGAGCTTTTTCGATGAGTTTGACATTGCTATTATCAGGACGAAGTTTAGCTTTCGTTTGCCTGGTAACCGATACCAGTCAGCCATGTAGGATGCTTCACCAACCATTTTCCACTGTTGTAGGATACTAATTAGTACGTACTGTTTTAAATTTAATTAAAAGTGATTACAGAAATCTTTCATTTGATAAAATAGCATGCTACGTTTTGTGAATATTGTGTAATAGTTTGTGAACT
Source organism: Calliopsis andreniformis (assembly GCF_051401765.1). Taxonomy (NCBI): domain Eukaryota; kingdom Metazoa; phylum Arthropoda; class Insecta; order Hymenoptera; family Andrenidae; genus Calliopsis; species Calliopsis andreniformis. The sequence goes on along the minus strand of NC_135067.1, from coordinate 17,525,108 downwards.
GACAGGAAAGCATAAAGAACCATTAAATATTTTGTATTTGAAAGTATATGAATCCTTCGTTAACTGAATACGCGTGGCTATAGATATTCACTTAACGAGGGATTATTGTGTTTTAATAATTGTATTAAAATTACTCACTTGATCGGCTACCAACTCGCCTATGTAACAAAATATGAAAATATTAAACAGAAAGGATGCGAGTATCACAGTGTATGTTAAAATACTTGTCACATCATATTCCTGGAATTCAAGGGATTCAATATTTGCACTAATGTTTTTACATCGATTTTTAATTCGTGTTTCTTTACCGTAATAATGTAGTATCCAAGAAGGCACAAATTCAATGTACATCCCGAGAATTCCACAAGAGATACTTGTCGCAACGCTTTTTCTATGATCGTCAAAAATCTGTAATTGTAATCGTCAAAGCGAGAAATAGATTTTGAAGGAAAATAATCCTCAATATTCGATGACTTACGCAGGGTGTTTGACAAAAGGTGTCAGAAATTTCAAGGATTCTACAAGTTAAAATAACTTGAAAATGAAGAATGACAAAATTGCATTGGAGCCTTCGTTTCTGAGCTATTAATTGCAGAATAAATGCCTAACACACGGGTGAAATGTCTGACTCGACTTATTCCACTGTCTCATTCTTCTGAGATCGCTGCGCTTGATCTGGCTAATACACAGAAGCAGTAGAATAAGTCCCCAAGTCAGACACATTTCATGCGCATTTTAGGTGTCTTTACTAATTAATAATTCATCATTTTTGTTTGATTCTGTCACATAGAATCATTTCTTCAGGTTTCTGACACCTATTATCGAACATTCCGTATAGAAAATCGGGTCTGTCAGAAGTCAAACTGATTAAATTCATAAAATGAACAGTTTTAAGAGTGTAAACTTAAAAAAATATAGATTAATAAGTCCAATCTGTACACACTTCAATACTCGCCCATGGTGCTTCACAATATCCACCATTCTACCATCCTCAGTTTTGCACATATCCTCTCGGCCATTTATTAAATGTTTCAGCCAGCACATTAGTACTTCCATTTGGCCGTAAGCGTGCACCGCGAAAACGGTAGCCAAGCTGCAAGTAACTGCGCTGACGCCATGAATTAACAGACCCCCAAAAAACTGAGCGATAAAGAAGATTTCGTTGGCAGGACTGTAGCGAGCGTCAATTACGTATCTTGATACAGGAAACACGTGCGGGATAAAGGTAAGATTCTCATCCTCCACCGTTACTCTCCCCACATTAATCGGTACAGCGATATAATAAAAAACGAAACTGCCATACGCGAAATAACAGCAAACAGTCAATAAGTGTCTTCCAAATTTGTCATTCGCTACCATAACGTCTCTATCCTCTACATGTCTGACGTTCTTCCAGTCCCACTTAATCTGCTCAAAGCACTTGCGAATATTTTCTTCGTGGTATGCTAACGAGTAGTATTTTGTGATCGCCATTATGCAAAAGCTTAATGGCCCAAAGAGTCTGATCTTATTGTATACGTCCTCGACTTCCAAAATAGCGTAGAGGCCGCAAGGTATCAAAAGTAAAAGTATCAGGCCAAAGCAAATGACGTTTATTATGCGATGGAAGATTTTATCGAGCATCGAAGCATTAGGAGCTTGTGGCCAGAGACCTATGGATTTCAGTAACCAACGAGCCCACTGAATACTGAGATTAGCATATTTCTTATCGTTCATGTTATTTGTTAATATGTTCCTGCCGTTTTGTACGACGTCTAGGAATGGCATTTGCATTGTTCACACTCGAAAGATTATTTGATACTAAAAGCTCTGCCTGATCATGATTCGAAAGAGAATAATGTTGCGCCTGCGTCTTTCATGACACCTCTTCAGAGGGACGCAGACGTGGCGTGCAGATAACTCGAACTTCAGTATGGGTTTTGCAAAGGGTTGCAACTGTTTGCCCCTTATGCATTATAAATGGGATGAACTTTGGTAATTCGTGGACGCTGTTGGCCCGGGACGGGTTCAGTGACACAAGCTGCGATTATCGTTCTTTAGTCGAACACTACGGAGAACATTGAGAGAACTTTTGCTGTACAAAGGATTACGACTAGTGCTAGTCAAAATGATGTAGCGAGATGTTCCTTGTGGAAATAAAATGGCTTAATCTCTTTGCACTCGTATATAGTTCCCATCATTTGTCAATGTCATGGTACTGTAATTTTTTTATTTTTACATTAAACTTTACATTTTACATGAAATTTTTCATCGATAAATCGTATTTAAAATGTAGTTTAAGCGTACAGTGAAACATAATTGATGTACTCAACTAAAGTCATTGCGAGTGCAGAGAGTTAATGCTCGAAAATGGTGCCCGTCAGGTGTCTATGCATTTTGTCTCACAATATTCATGAAAATGTGATTTGGATCTATCAATGATGTCAGTTTAGGGTTGCTTAAGTAGTGAATGTTCGTAGCATGTTCAGGTACGCGACCGAAGTTTTGATGACCTGCGTAGCCATTGAGAAATTTAAAGAGAATTAGACAGTGGATATAGAAGATATAGATGTCACGTAATCATATTACAGGATAATAATTTTTAACTTACGTCACCGAAACTACTTATTGAAAGTTCGATCAGATTCCCAGCGGTGATCTTGGTGGTCGAGTTAGACATGGACATCATCAAAGGTATTGCTAGACTCTTCTTCCCTGGCATTCGATGCCAGTCAATCATATATGATTTTTCGCCAACTTTCACCGTCTGTTAAAAGGTTCTTTTTTCACTTATATGTCATGATACAATGGTGACCAAACCATGGTTTGTTTTTATTTTTCATTGTAATATTATAATTATAGTAAAAAGAAAGATATTTTTTAAATAGCAATTCAATATGGACATAATAACATTGGACATCGTTCCACCAATATTTAGCATAGAAATCAAGAGCTATTTATAACAACATAGAAGATTCTCTGTTTAATTTTATCGAAATGTTCAACTCTGGCAAAGTTTGTATTAGCTTTAAGATATAATGGCAGTTTCATTCACTATTGTTGCCATTCGCAAATATTATAATAACAAGTTAAAATAATAAAAATATACCTGTTCCGCCAACAGCTCACCGATGTAGCAGAATATGAAAATATTAAACGTAACTGATATAAGTAGTATGATGTACGTCATACCACTGATGGGCTCTTTGGGATTCCATTCCTGTAAGAAACCATTACAAATTCTTCAAGACTGAAAATTCTACCATCATTGTGTGTCATCATACCATCATGGAGTAATATCCCAGGAAACATATGTTCAAAGTACATCCCACAACTTCAACCAGTGATATTTCATGCAGTAAATCCTCAGTGAGTTCTATAAAACTGAAATGTGACAACAAATAATGCTTTATCACTAGGAAGATTTTATTGTACTTCAATGATGTTGAAGTACTGATTTCTAATCTCTTGTGTGATTTCTAATCACCATTTATTTTTCCACTAGTTTAATAATTTCTCTCGTCTTTGATACCAGTATTAAATAAAATCAACATCTGTTTCTTATCATACCCAACAAAGAGATTTCTATTGTATTATACTATACAATATTGACTTACTTAATTACTCGAACATGTTGTTCCACGACGCTCGCCAGCCTTTCATCCAACGTCTGCTCACTATCTTTTCTTCCATCGACGAGCTTTTCCAGCCAGACCATCAGGATCTGCAGCTGCCCGCACGCGTGCATCGCAAGCAGGGCTGCCAAGCCGCAAGCAGCGACCGTAATATTATGAGCAACAAAACCAGACAATAGCTGAATCGTATAGAAGACTTCATTGATAGGACTGCGACGCGCGTCCAGAAGGATCTTGGGAAAGGGATAGACCAGTCTCCTGTACGTCAGATTGCCATCCTCGTCGACGATCTTTGCCCTCGTGAGCGGCAAAGCGATATAATAGAAGAGGACACTACCGTACATGAAAACTCCACAGATGAGGATCAGTCGACGACTGAATTTCGCGTTCTTCAACATAATTTGCCTGTCTTCTGTATACTTGATGTTCTTCCAGTCAGTTTCAATGCGCTCCACGCATCTTCGGATGTCATCTTCGCGGATGAACAGCACGCAATATTTCATAACCGCCATCATGAAGAAACTAAGCGCGCTGCCTAGCTTCAGCTGGTTGTAGAAATCCTTGATTTCTAGAACGATGTACATCCCGCAGGAAATGAGGATGAAACCAAGCAGACCGTGGCAGAGGACGTTCAAGAAGAGACGTTCGACAGTATCTGACCAGGAGTGATAGAGGGACCTGGGCCAGGTGCCTATCGTTCTCAATGTCCAAACGTTCCATTGAAGGTTCATCTTCAGGTCGTCTTTGTAGGATGGATTGAAGGGTTTCTCAGTAGTATTGAGATTCCCTATTGTCATCTTCGAATGTTTAACGCTCTTGCGTTACTGCGATCACTTCGATGACTACTGCTGTAAAGCATCAGTTTGGACTATCGTGCGCTTGCGCTGACATAGTTGCCTTGGAAAATGAAAAGGGGTAAAACAGGGGAGACTATTAAAATAGAAGTTTTGTAGTAGTAATTTGACATTTTGCAGATTTCTCGGAGGGATCACCGAGTTTTGTTTCATTTTTTTCCCCTGTTGTATTCTTAGCTATTAGGAATAATGAATGGTTTGAAATGAGTTCTTCTCTTTTTTATGTAAATGCAAGGGAGGAAATGTAGAAGACGCAAACATATCATTATTTTCCTGATGTATATTTCAATGAGGCAGACGTAGATGAATCGAGGATAGCCAGGGAGATACCCTTCCAACAAGAAAACTAATCGAAGTCGCAATTATTAGCGGGTAGTTGTAAGTATATTTATTTCTATTGAATTTCCAGGCACTGTCACAAAACAGGGATTAATTGTGCTTGTTTTGAAAATAATTCCTGTTCTGTCGTCGATGATAATTGATCACATTCCCTATCTAGTAGCTAGAATTAACCAGAATGTAAGGAATTCACTTTAAACTTTTTCTTTACTGTCAAAATCAAGGTACTGCTGCCTTTTGGTTTCCATGCAATGAAGTCTCAAATAAGTAAAGACAAAAATACTGCAACAGACTCATAAACTATACATATACAATATTTAACAATAGAGAACATTAGCTTGATTATATGTATTTATTGAAGCTTGCGCGATAGGGAGATTTGTTTGATGGAAAACTGAAATTACACTTGCGTGACGATACATTGAGGGTCATGAAATTACCACCGAAGACTACATTTATTTTACTATAATAGATTTACAGAATATAATTTATCGTATACTATCTTACATTTGACCTCCATCTCACATTTCTCGCAACATATTCAAGTATACTACTGACCCCTTCATAATCTGAAAACACGTCTCTTAAGGAGTGTTATTTTCTTGTTAAAAACATATTCGAATACTCACATCGGTGAATGTGGCCAAAGACAAATCGATCATCTTTGCTGCCGAGAGCATCTTGGAACAATTGGACATAGCAATTATGAGTACACAGTCACGAGCTTGTTTTGTAGGAAGACGATACCAATCTAACGTGTTGGATGCTTGCCCAACGTTCTGGCTCTATTGAAGAAAGAACACTCATTTATTTATCCATTTTCTGATCCTTAAATACTATGACCAAAACAATTGACTATAAAACATGTTATATTGCTGATAATTTTGTTTCTACTCGTTTTGCCCAAGCTCATAATTAGTCAAATAGACAGCATATTACATACAGGTTCATTATTCGTCATTTTTTCTTTATCTTACACTATAAAAGCATGCTTCAAATTTCCTTTCGCCTGCTGGTGATAACTCAGGATTTTACAGTACGTTTGGGAAGTCTCGTATAAACCAAACAAGTGGGAAAGGTTTGTTACTTACTAGTGATTAATCAAAATGATCTTTGAAGAACAAGGATGTGCATGGTTGACTAAGATCTAACTTCTTTATTTAAGTAGTCTTCTTTTATATAGAAATGACCTCAGAAGGCAAAGAAAATATTTGAGAATAGGAACACTTGGTCCGTTTTCGTGGTTCGTCCTTATTCTGACAATGTGTGCCTATCTCCCACTATAAGACACGTGGGGGATAAGGCCGCTATGGAAGGCGCGTGGGGTGAGGCCGCTGTGGAAGGCGCGTGGGGGCTGAGGTTGTTATAGAAGGCGCGTGGGGGCTGAGGTTGCTATGGAAGGCGCGTGGGGTGAGGCTGCTATGGAAGGCGCGTGGGGTAAGGCCGCTATGGAAGGCGTGTGGGGTGAGGCTGCTGTGGAAGGTGCGTGGGGGTTGAGGTTGCTATGGAAGGCGCGTGGAGGATGTAGTAGTTATGGAAGGCGTATGGGGTGAGATTGTCGTGGAAAGGCCCAAGGGGGTAAAGAACCGCGAGGGTTGCGTAGTGATGGATCATCTTCACCCTTCAAGTTTCTGATATGTCAATCACGGTTGAATACGAAGGTAAGGACTTCAGAAGCGCACGTGTTCTTTAAAACCTTAAAGTACAGCAACTTTAGACTTCTAGAGTACTTAATCCTCAAGGTAAATTATGTATTCCAAATAACCTAATATTGGACCATTCTGAAAAATAATGGGCTCAGTTTATCCATATCATAAACCTAGTCTGTCAGACGTCTAACAATAATCGTTAGCATCCTAACAAGGTTTACGATAAGGGTGTATGAATTTCCTGAACGTACTGTATACTGTAGTCTAAGCAACGATAAAGTAGAGAAGGTACTGAACATGTCAGACAAGTTAGTCGCACGTACTTCATTGTCAAGAAGTTGACTGATGTAACACAGCATGAAAACAGGAACTGATAGAGCATACAGCATGATCGTATATATTATCACATTACTAATTGGACCACTCAGTGCCTATAATACAATCAAAATCATACAGTAAAATATGAAGTTTGAGCACAACCTACATAATATTGTTTTTAGAAAATTTATCAATGACTTTCAAACCAATAACACGTAATATTCCGTTAAGCAAATAAGAAAGACACCACCCAGTATCTCAACTAAGCAAATGTATTCTGTAATCCTTTCGACCTCTGCCAGAAGTCTGCAATACAATTGCAAAGATTTGTAATATTATATATTCATATAGGAACTGATTCACTTAAGCACTCACCCTTTAATTTGTATTTGATATTCGACAATTTCAGCTATTTTCTGATGCACAGTTTCCTCCTCTAAGTTCTTGCCCTCAGTGAGCTTATTTATTTTGGTCATTAATATCTTTAATTTACTACAAACATGTAGAACGAGAATTGTACATATGCTGGAAGAACCAGTAACCATCGAGTAAGAGGCGAGACCAGCAAATACTTGCAAGACGAAAACTGTTTCGTATATAGGTGTAATATTGTGATCAAGGACAACTAAGTAGCATGACACGGCCAGAGGTCTTATAGTATGATTGTCGGCGGTGATGATTGTTTCTTTCGTGAGAGGGATGAATATTCGAAATCCCAGTCCACTCACGTACACCGCGATGGCAGACATAAGCACCACTTTTCGTCCATCCTTCGCTTTCGATAGTAAAATTTCTCGATCTCCTTTAACCGCGTTCTTCCAGTCTTGATCGATTAATTCTAAGCACTTCCTAATTTCTTTCGCACGACACAGCAAGATGGTGTACTTGGTGAATTGCATGATGGAATTGAGCACTGGTCCAAGTATCCTAAAAATCTCTACAGCAGTCTTTTCTATTAGAAATATTCGTAACAGGCCTGGTACAATTGTGAACGAAAATAGAAAATATACGATCACGATTTTGATTCTGTTTTGAATTTTGACGAATGTCGGGGTTGCAGGATGCAGTGGCCACGCACCTATAATCCATAGAATTGCTTTAGCAAATTTCACCGTGTATTTCAAATCCTCATTTTGATCTTCTGGTGCAAGCATTGCTCTTTGCTTTTTTGTTGCAGAAGAAACTAGAGAAACTGCTTTGCGTATACTGAAAGGTTTATTGTACGTGTCCAAGCATGCGCGATTTGTTTGATACGGAACTGAAATTACGCTTGCGTGATGATATAGTAAGGGTTGTGAATTTACCATAGAAGATCACTTTTAAGTGCTTTTAATGGCAAGAGCAATTATTGAAATAGAAATCAGTGGTTCTACCCTTGTGTATTATCTGTTGTGTATTCCTGGAATTGCCGTGCCGGCGAATAATGTTTCACTCCCAATTTCCTGTGCGATCAATTTATTGTTTCTGTGATTTATAATTTTGTTATATTGTTTAAAAGAGTTTGATAAACTTATCGCTAGTAATATATCAAAATTTGAACTGATGTAACTGTATGACAATTGTATTAAGTGCGACGATGAGAAGTTCAAGTGGTCTTTTTAAATGTAAGTATGTAAATCTAAGCACTAGGTTTTATGAAACAGTGGATTGATACTATAGATTTTCAAATTCAAAGTCTTTCATAAATATTTTTTCGATTTGGTTGAGTTGAGATATTCGTGTTTTTTATTTCAGTGTTTGTTAACGACCCAATTTTATTGAGTAATGAACGACATTAGTGGTATCTCACACAATCTTCTAAAAACATGAATATTTGAAAACAGAAGGATTCTATTAAGTACCCTATAATCGAAATTTATTACAAAGGAAAAAAGTGCTGGAACAGATTCGTAAAATATAAAGATATGTAATATTTAACAAACCATAATATATCGCATACTATCTTACATTCTCCTTCATCTCACACAACTTCTCGCAATATATTTAAATACGCCACTGACACCTTTATAATCTAAAAAACATTTCGCTAAGAATGTAGGTTCATTAATACAAAAATATCCATATACTTACACTAGTAAAGGTTGCTAAAGACATGTCCACCATTTTGCCCGCCGTGAGTATCTTAGAAACATTGGACGTGGCAATTATAAGTACCAAGGAACGAGCCTGCATTGTGTCAAGACGATACCAATCTAATGTGCAGGACGTTTGTCCAACATTGTGGTTCTATTGTGGAAAAAATTTCTTAGTGAATGGACTTAATTATAGAAGGTATTTAACAGCAGGTGGGATTCAATAATCGCTTATTAACTCATCGAATGCGCGCACTCCCGCAGCTAAGTATTAAGCATTGGACATTTTTTTATTAAAACCTTTAAATCTTTGGTCCATTTATAACAAACGTAATTGAATCATAATATATACTATAAGAGGGGACTGTACAGTGAATATGTTAACAGGATAATTTTAATTTTGGTGTTAAGACTAAAATGAAAATTACAGTTGCAAATTCATCATTTTTGATTTTTTTTCTCATTTTATCAGGTAGAAATATATGTATGCTCCAAATTTTTTCCCACCTGCTGGTGAACACCCTGTGAGGCAGAGCGATCAACGATTAAGGTAAGTAGAATAGGCATGAAACATATCAGACAAAGGAGTTCCACGCACTTCATTGTCAAGAAGCTGACTGATATAACACAACATGAACACAGGAACTGTTAAGGCATACAACATCGTTGCATGTATTATCACATTGCCAACTGGTCCTCCCAATGCCTAAAACATAATATACATTTCACACATGTTCTATATGACATATTTTTTAGCGAATTTATCAATGACACTCAAACCAGTAGCACATAATATCCCGCGAGACATATGAGAAAGACACCGCCCAATGTTTCAACCAAGCAAATGTATTCTGTAATCTTTTCGATCTTTTCTAGTAATCTGCAATAGAATTGGAAAGATTCGCAATACGAGTCAGTAAGCGGAATCATTCACATGGTCACTTACATTTTAATATTTATCTGGTATTCGACAATATCGGCAATTTTTTTATGCACAGTTAAATTATCCAAAGACTTTGTTTCGGTAAGCGCGGTCATTTTGTTCGCCAACATTTTCAATTTACTGCACACATGTAGGACGAGGATTGTGCATATGCCGACGGAACCGCTGATCATTGAGTAAACGGCGAATCCAGCGAACGCTTGCACGATGAAAACTATTTCGTATACTGGAGTGATTTGCTCATTGAAAAAGATTAAGTAACACGGCATTGCCAATGGCCTTATCGTCACGTTATTCGCGGTGACGATGGTTCCTTTCGAAAGAGGAACGACTGTTCGGTAACCCATTCCGCTCACGTACATTGTGATGGCAGACATAAGCACAACTCTTCGTCCATCCCTTGCTTTCGATAGTAAAATCTTTCGATCAGTTTCGTCAGCGGCTTTCCAGTCTTCGTCGATTACTTCTATGCTCTTTCTGATCTCCTCGGAGCGAATCAGTAGAATAGTGTATTTGGCGAATTGCATGCTACAGTTAAGAACTGGGCCAAGTATCTTTATACTTTCCACCCCCGCTTTCGATATCAAAAATATTCGTAACAGACCTGGTACAATTGTGAAGAGAAATAGAGAATACGCGATCACATTTTTTATTCTTACTTTGATCTTCACGGATGCAGGGGCATTGGGAGGCAAAGGCCATGTGCCCATCATCCACAAAATTTTTTTGGCGAATTGCACTGCGTACTTTACATCCTCGTTTAGATCTTCTGGCCCGAGCACCTTCGCCATGATTCTTCTCATACAGACAAAGTTCGAATAGCTGTCCTTAGCGTACTGAAAATATACCTATAACTGCCCAAGCATGCGTGATGAGGCGATTTGATGTCCGAACAGAAAATTACGCTTGCATGATTGTGTTTTAAGGGTTGTACACTACTATCAAAGGCCACTTATCAATTGATCAATCACTAGCAAAATCATCGGTTTTTTTCTTGCATGTAATTGTGTAATCGTAGGACTACTGCCAGACCAGAATTTTCTGCGCAAGCTCTCTACCGATTCTGTACTCCGTTTTCTATATTTATAAGCTTAGAATTTCTTCATGTTGTAGAGAAGATTTGAAAAAGACTGAAATTTGTATTTGGGTTTGGATTCGAAGTGACTGTATGCTAGTGAAATGAATGCCATTCTTTGTAAGTCATCAACTGCATTTGATAAGATTCAATTATCATTACATATTTTTCTACGTAAAACAGATAATACTTTGTTTTTTATACATTAGCCTAAGTGTACACGACCGAAATCGTTGATCCAAAGTCAATGACACGATCGAAGTCCGATCATAGACTTAACAGAATGTTATGTATCGACTGTCTTCTTATTCATTAAATAAAAAAAAAAAGATTTTTCAGTCTGTAATCAGCTTTTGGACGGAGAAAATTGCTTGTCGCGTACGCTTAGGCTTATAGAGTAACATTTGAACTAACTAGATGATAATTATATCAAGTGTAACGATGATAACTTCGCGTCGTCCTGTGTAAAAAAGTGCGGTGAATCTTGTGTTACACGCTACTGGTGTTCCAATTCTTCAAGTATACAAGCGTTTGTAGGATTCTTCATGTCATTATTGTTCGCAAGAAGTTAAAATAAGCTGCCGAAGTTTTGCAAACCTACGATATTCCATTTTTTAAATATATTTCTATATCGTTCTTGTTTTAAAGTATTATATGCTTTTTTAAAATATTACGTCGCAAAATCCCTGAAGCGACATATCGAACAGCTTGCCAGCAGATAAAGTCACTGGCTTATTGGATCGAAGTATGATCATCTTCACATTTTTGGCTAGATCGTCGGGTAGATTGTACCATTGTATGAGGTATGCTGCTTCGCCTACCATTTCACTCTTTGGGCAAACAAGGTACAAATTAATCGATTCAATGATTACAATTATTTCCAATTTGCTAGAGAAAAGGGTACCTCATGTTTGATACATTCGCCAATGAATGATAATATGAAGACGACTACGAAGAAAGACAATGTCAATGCGATATACGATAGTGTGGTGAATACCTTGCCATCTTGTATGTCCTAAAATCGAAATTGTGATGAACTGACCCACAACAGAAGCGTGTCTTGATTTTTGTAAAGGCGTTTGCTTATTACCCTAACTATTCCATATTCAACCAAACATATGATAAGGGTAATGCCAACCATTTCTGACAGGAATACGTAGCTCCATGATTTCTCGACCGTAGAGGTGAACCTATGTTCCATTTTTATCAAGTAATTCTAATTAATTAATATTATAATTCTAATTAAGTGACACAAAATGTTAATAAATAGACAGTATAGCTTGAAAAGGGTTGACTATATTAGTAATCCTTTGAAGACTATGTCTGTGCACATTACGGGTTTTGATCATTTAAAATGTGTTTATAGCGTGTAGTATAAAAAATGTATGCTATTTAATGGTATCATTTTTATTTCTATTTTTACAGTGTTTCTGTAGATAAGAATATCCTGATCTCAATGGGTTAGTGAAAAAAAGTAATAAAATGTACGTTTACTTATTTTTTCAAGCAAAGTGCCCCTTTTTCAAGTTGCATCGTGAATACACTGGCTCTCTTCATATTATCGAAAGAAAATTGATTAATATCTAAAGAAAAAGTGCACTCGATCACGTAAAAGATATTTATGAGTAATACTCTTACTTTATTGCTTTCACATGATTCCGAATAGCGCATTCCAAACATTCACGTAATCCTCTTCGACGATTTTCAAAAAGTGCATTAATATTTCTGCTGGTGATTGCAAACAGCCCACTGGAATGCATCGCGATATTTATCATCAGAGTGTGAATCCCAATATTGACAGTCATTACAAGAGTACTAGTCAGCATTTGTACGATGAACAAGATCTCATAATATGGCGAGTCCTCGATTACGAAGAAAACGTAGTCGTTCTGGTAAATGAGAGGTAGTACAGTAGTATTGTCTTCCCTGACGATTTTGTCAGCCAACCACGGCATCACGTTATTATAGGGGATGCCACCACCGTAAATCAGACTCAGATAGAAAATAGTGAAGTTTCGCCCAATTGTTGCCCATTTTTTCATCTCCAATCGATCTCTCTCTTCCTCAACGTCTCTGTAATACGCCTCCATCTCCATCAGACAGTATCTTAATTCCTTCCTGTTAATAATAACCGCCCAATACTTGATGATAGACAGTAAAGTAAAGAATTGCGAGGCCAACACATACGTGTACCGACTCAAGTCCTCACAATCTACGAACGTGTAGATTAGTTGCGGAATGTAGAAAAAACTGATCAGAACGGAGATTGTGCCGATGTGGATGAACGTTTTGACTTTATCGTAAACGGAGTCCCTCTTTTGCAATGGCCAATTACCAATGAGCGTTAAGTGAATCCTAGGGATATTGATTGCGTACTTAAAATCCGATTTATAATTCTGATTTCGTTGGTTCTTCAAATACTTTGTGTTCTCCGCCATGGCGATGAAAATTGTCCCCTTTTCACTAGCAAGTAGTCTTCTCAACGACTAACAGCGCGAAGCTAAATCTGCTGTAGAATAGCGTCTATTCGCGCTTGCGCGAAAGTTTGTTGGAATAATATTTTATGGGCAATTTATTGCAACATTACGGCGTTAGATCCGTGGAAAATTCAAGGGAAGTTCGTCAAATGCAGACATGATTGCATTAGATCTGGTATTACGGATGTAAAATAGGAACTACATAGTATTTTATAGTATCTACTGTCGCCGAAAGTACAATCATGTACAATTTTCTTCGAACAAAGTACCCGAGTTTGAAGTTTGAAGAACGTTTTCGTGATTTTCTGTAATCTAGCCGCAATAGTAGAATCTTCGATCCACCTTTCAGTAAGAATACCCAATGAACATCGTGGCTGCACTGATTCGAAGAAGTATGCAATGCGTCAGTGCTGGTTCATCGTTGATAAGAAGTTTAATTTTTTATAAAGAATAATCGGTGAACAGCGATAGACAACGATTAGTATTGTTACAGTAATTCGAGTGCTGATTATACCACGGTTAATGTAACACAGTAGTGTCTCAGTTTTCCTCAGAGACTTTATCGTGCACCATGGCAGACGACAAGCGGGGTAAGTGTCCGTGGTTGTTCCCAAAGATTGACGAAAGTAATCGAAGCATTTTAACAATAATTACAATTATATTTATTTATTTATACGAGATAAACTCTTTACAATAGAAAGCGACAGAATATAATCGTAGATAGACAAAGTGTAAGGTTTATATTTAGAAATAGACATAAAGAGCAGAAGAACAATCTTAACGAAGGGTAGAACACAAGAGGGCCAACTAGGATAATAGTATTTTGATGATTATATTGCAGATAGATTATGGATCGTTGAGAAGGGCACCACTGCGATGGTAGCCGCGGAAGTGCTGGGCACAGCGATACTTTTATTTGTTGGTTGCATGGGTTCCCTAGGAACTATGGGCCCATCTCCGCCTTCACAATTGCAGGCGTCGATTGCCTTTGGTATGACTGTCAATCTTCTGATTATGGTGAGATCATGTTTTAATATATCGTTTTACAACCACTTTAGAAGATTAGAGATATTAGATGTATTATTTTACGTTAAGAATAGAGGATCAAATAGAATACCTAGAAAAACTAGATTCTAATTCTGTCACAGATGTTGGGCCATATAAGCGGGGCCCATTTAAATCCAGCCGTCACGATCGGGGCAATAATCGTTGGGGTCAGAAGTATCCCAACAGGTGTGCTCTTTATAGTGGGCCAATTTCTTGGTGCAATTATTGGATACAAAACATTGATGGTACGTTTTTCTAGTAAAATGGTCTTAATTATGAATTTTATTTTAATATTTATTCACACAGCTGATCACCCCTCTTGAACTATTCAACGATGGTCGCTCAGACCCATCTATAGGCCACTGCGTGACCGTCGTTCATCCTAATATCAGCATTGCGACAGCGATTCTGATCGAAATCTTCTGTACATCGTTCATACTTTGCGCGGCCTGCGGGACTTGGGACCCTAGGTGCGCGCACACCACGGATTCCACGGCGCTTAGATTTGGTTTCTCTGTTGTTGGCATTTCTGTCGCGGCGGTAAATATTCCCTTTTGGTCATAAGTTTCTAAAGATTTTTAGCAAAAATATCGGTACCTAACTGAATAAAAATTGCGTTTTCTTTTAGAGTCCCTATACTGGTTGCAGTATGAATCCTGCGCGCACCTTTGCCCCTGCCTTATGGAATGGAAATTGGGCGAATCAATGGGTAAGCAGAGTCTTGATTTATTAGAGTTGATTTATAGAATTTGATTTATTGAGTTTATTGATTTATAGTCTCTGAGATTTACAAATCCTTACGACGTAATATCTGATATAATCTAGCAGCTTTTCGATCTAATCTTTCAAGTGGCTACTCGATAAGACACAAGCTTCACAGTTAAGGGCTGCTTGTGCCACTGTTATCTAGCCAACAATATGTCGACATATTTTCATAGAAAGAAGCGTGTAAATATTTGCTACTGTACTGATTAGATTGCAATAAGGATTGCGATAATGACTTTTTCCTGTTTATTTCTTTCTAATGGAACTTTTTTCAGATCTACTGGTTGGGACCGACTCTTGGCGCTCTTCTGGGGACGTATACCTACCAGTTCCTCTTTGCGTTGAAAGAGAAGGAAATAGACGACAATCACGATGGTCTAGCCATGGGCGTAGTCGATACATTACCCAGCATCGATGACAACTTAAGTATAGTCAAGGGAAAGTAAGTTGCATATTTTTTTTTAAGAATGAACTATGGAATTTGAGTACTGCTGATGTGGCTGAAGAAGTTGATATTTTTTTTGTGATTAAACTAGACCTTGACGTACTATATATCCTACGAGAAGATAACATATTTATTCTAAATATTGCTTGTAAATAATATATTTTTTATTTATCAGAAATTTGGAAATAACGCACATATAATGAAAAGAAGAACCTTGCTTATAATGCACACTAAATCTTCTATATCTATTACCATCCGTCAGCAATGATCAACGACGCTTCCACAGTAATTCACGAAGTTGCCAAAGATGTCGTTGTACACTGCGCACAGTGGCGCGAATTTCATATGTCTTGCATTACGTTTATATCGCACATCTTTTTATATTTTATGTATCATTAAAATGGAAAATCATCCACACACTATCTGCACTTTACATAACTGTAGAATCATGAACATTAAGGTCAGTTATTCTATTGTTATATTTTAACCAATAAAATAACTTCTTCAATCATCAAATTATTTATTAGTTATTAAGAATGTATGAATGAGTAATATTATAAGAGTACTATTGTAAGAATGCATGTTTGTATACATGACTTCAAAGTCTCTCTTATAGATATAATATATAAGTTATATAAATTGAGAAATAAGGCCTTTTCTGATACCTACAACTAAGTCCTCATTGAGAATATTACTAATATTATCTAAGTATCCTATATATTATTATATATCTTTTCATTTCAATAAGGGTGCTCTTCATACTGAGGTTCTATTTGAATAACAACTTTCTGGAATCTCTTTCGCTAAGGTCTCAGCATAAACCTTAACAGACTTATTCGCAGATTTGTTCTTAGAGACGTAGTAACGTGAAAATATAGGGTTTATTTTTGTCGTTAGAATCCTGCGCAGATGAATCCACAGGTACGGCCTGGTTAGGAAGTGAATCGATAACGGGGCGTTTCGTAGACGCTTCTAGAATTTCAAGCTTCACTCACACCTGTGTACTAGCTTTGGGGGTTGGATTTCCTGCCTGGAGCACATCTGCGCCCCTTGTGCAGTCGATCGTAAATAAAGCAAGAAACACGCAGTTTCCAGAAAAATTGAAGTTCTTCTTTTGCCCCCAACAAAAATATCGCGTTCCTTCTCGATTGTCACGAATAGTGAACATCCCCCATGAATTATACAACCATGTACAGAGTGCAACATCCCTCTCGTATTTTGTAACGAAACATGTCTCTCCTGTGGAAAGGGTTGCAATTACAGTATAACTACATTGGCAATGGCAGAGTAAAAAAACTGTCCCGTGTACAACTTTCGCAACCTCGTTACTTATGCACAACAAACATCGCACGTGTTGCAATAGAAACGGTCTATGGCGTTTCCCATGGGGAGTACTGCGTAGAAAAAAAAGCAGGGTGGAAACTTTCCCGAGTTACGCCGTCTGACGTAACTTATTAGAAACCTATCGATTCTTCGAAACTGATTAAATAATTCTTTTTTAAATACAGTATCAACTTAGACAATAGCTTATCTCGATTAGGTAATCGCAAACAAAGATTACCTATCGTGACACATAATCTATCGAGCGAAATCATGTATTTACTAAACAAAGATTTTCAAATGGAATTCAAGGTACAGTCGTTTCATAAGTTTATCATTTTTCAGATACTCTATTAAATACTATGAAGAAGAGCTGAAAGCAATATTAGAGGAAACTCAAGATGAATATTAAATAGAAGCATACGAGGATACCAGCATAATTCACCAATCACGTTCATCTCTATAGTTCTTAAACAGGTATCCCCTCCCAAAAATAGCGTGATACAGGCAATAAGCCTTTGACATTTTCTCAGAGCTGCCTAGTAAGCCTAGGTCATGGATGATCGCGTGTTCTAATCCAGTCCCTGTGTGTTCAAAGCAAACACTGGCTGAGTACACGCGTGATCGAAAGCACGATGTGTAAAAACAGAGTGCTTTCGTATATTTATTGTACGGACGTCAACATATATATGAGTATGAAACTCCAGCGCCGCAACTATTGATTACCTGCTGCATCCGCCCGTACAGAACGTTCTCGAGTCCGAAAGATTCATGTTACTCGACTCCATTCTTTCCAATTTCCTATTTACTACTTTCTTTGGTCGTTATTTTCCATATCTTCGCCGATTCGAAAAACAGAGTCACTGTGCGCGCCAGAAAGGCTGATAAAACTTAATTTAAAGGACCATGAAGTATCCAAAGCGAATTGCAAGGTAAACGAACGCTATAAAGATCACAATGCATCGTGGAAGGGCGTGCATCAGTGCCTACATCCCAGATTCTAAATTTACCTTGTCGGCCTCGTGGTTGCATAAACGAGGCTCGCTAAATTTACTGTATTTTGCTGCACGTGACCGGCTTATCGATGTTATGGATCTGTGTCTATCTCAGCGTTCCAAAAGATGGGATTCTAAAACTAAGGAAAAGTATCAGCGCTCTAGTTTCTTTCATTTATTTTCAGTCACATTTAAAAGCTTTCTTGCGTCCTCTGATTGTTGTTTTATCCTAGTTTCTGTGTGATTGAAGTTTCTCTGAACCTTATAGATGTTTACGTTTCATGCTCCAATTTGTTCCCCACTCGATCTATCAATAATTGTAACGTATGTGGTTCCACGTGATGAATAAGACGCTCAAATAAAAAATTATGTGGAGAAATTTATAAGGTAACCAGTAGCAGTTCCAATTGCAGTTAAGTTAACACAGTATATAACAGTATCTACGTTTATTCTTTGAAGGATTTTGATGACGTACTTCAGAAATGTTACGTACTTGTGACAGTCCTGTCAGAAGCACTAAGGACTGCTTTTAACAGGATACTCAACCATTACATTCGAAAGGTTATAGCCACGTGATCTATACTGGTTTGCGAATGTGACACCCGGCACGTCTATTCTGTTCCTGCTTCTTTTGTGCGCCCGAATCTATAGGAGCATCTGCGCATCATTTTACCCATTTCTTGCCCTTGTCCCAAAGTTAATCCAGTCGAAGAGCATTATGCGTGCAAGTAGACGCACAAAGGGTCCATTTCCTGGGGGGTTGCCGAACATCTTGCGAGCAACCCCCTTTCCCACGAATAGAATCGCATTAATTGCGTCTTACAAACGTGGAGATCCGTGCACGGAGGCAGGGAGATGCGCAAAGAAAATCGATAGAGCTGTAGCGAGAAACGCGTGTTGCGCAATAATATGTAACCTCCGCCATTTCGACGGGAGAAAATTTTTGGAACTTACGTCGTAACGTTTTTGCTTAGCATCTGGCGTCAAAATTGCGTTCCCATTTGAAAAATATCTGATGCACTCGTGACATGCCTTTCGTCTTCGTAAAAATGGGTGAAAAGCGTTTCTCGGGGAGTCTAACTTTTTCTGGTGGATTTGAATTGACAGTGGATTGAGGAAAAATTGAAAATTAAAATTAGTTGGGTGTTTGGACAAGTAAGAGAGAAGCGATGACATCATTTCTTTGACTCTAGATATATTTTTGATTTATAATTCAGTAGGGTATTCAATGACAATTATCATACTATTAATAACATGAATTATCACTTTTCCGACTCGAGGTGTCATTCACGGAATATTGACCTCATCGCTTTTGACTCAGGCGTATTTGTAAACATACTGCCGCAAGAGTTGCGTCATTTATCAGCACATCGTGACCGCACCTCCTTGTGACCTTGAGATTGTAACACGAACCTGATTCCCCTGCGCGTCGAATTCGGCTGGAAACATGTTATGGACAACTGCGTAGTTTGCCGAGGCACGTGTGCCTGTTGGGTGGAAGAAATTGTTGCTGACCCACGTCCCTTAGCTCATTTTTCTCCAACGAAAGACAACGTATAGTTTTAAGTAATTGGAAGATTAAACCAAAAGTAACGACAAAAACAGGGAAAACAGTATTGTCGTTAGAAAGATAGCAGAGAAAAGACAGATTCAGAGCGACTTACATAAAAACAGGTCTGGCTTTCAAATCAAAGTAAAATTAGGAATGCTTCAAATTGGAGGGAACAAAGTTAAATTTAAAATGAATCGAAATTATGGATTTACATTTCTCATTCTTACTTCCACTACCAAGTGGTCTTTTTACCAAATCGTGAAATAGTTCCTAATATTACTAATACATTCTATATCTTATCTTTGCATAACAATTCACAACATATCAAATCCTTAATAGGGTTCAATAAAAAAGAATTAAGCTGCTGTTGCTTAGGATATTCTAAAATACACACGAATGCATCGCGACGCAGTAGGCATGTAGCATTCCACTAAAACCGAATTCCAGCATGACTGACGCGTTTCTTCTGTCTCCCGCGATAGTAATAAAAACGCTCTTATCTCCTACTACCAGGGCCTTATAAGAACGATGTAACCTTCGCTCGCTGGTGTCAAACTTACACATGTAGTCGTCGATGCAGGGGATGCCTATAAGCGTCAGCCTGAATAATTCGAACGGTCTGTGAGAGATTCTAGAAACTACACAGAAGCGTCGGTTAGGTTCCATCGTTTAGGACAACCTTGGGCCGCCCTTGGTTCTAGAACCTACGTGCTCCACGTCATGGGCCCTTCCTCCTGACCCCTCCCGCATCTCCCCTAACGATCAAAACAAACATTCGAATCGCACGACGAGGTTACAGGAGCATTCGTTTACATCACGTACGGTCCAACCTTCCTTCCTCGCTGGTCGCCAGACAAGGAGGAAGCCTGTGCGATTGTGTGGGTCATGTTATGGTGGGGCTCCGGGCAAGCGAACGTGCTAGAAATCTCGTAGCGCGTCCGGCGATCAATACTCGGCGTTTTCCAGATTTTTCCACCGAAACGGTTGAAAAACGACGAGATCGACTCGCCAAACGACAGTTCTCGTCATGGGGATCACGATCGTGTCGAAATCGAAGAGATAAAAGATTGGAATCGGCTGGAAATTGATGACAGCCGGTAAATGCGCATTTATGCGCCGTGCAGTCGCGCGGGTTCTCGAACGTTCTTACTGCGACGCCGCGCGCCTATATAAGAAGGGCAGCCGGTTCGCCCGGCGCATTCGTAAATAAACTTTCGTTTAGTTCGGATCAGACGAACACCCGAAGACCCACCAACCAGTGAACACACCTTCGCTTCTTTTACGTTGTCCATGGGGCCGCACAACAGGAAGTGAAAATGTAGACGAGAGGGATCCGGTGCGGAGCGCGACAGTTTACCGTGGGTATTCTTTTTTATACTCTTTTGCAATATTTTTACTGGTTAGCAGATTCTGATTTATTGCGTGGTTTCTTTTTTTTTTTTTTTTAATACTGCTGCCTCCTCGGTATTGCTTCTTTGACTCCAGTAGTACAGACCTGCTACGTTGCACGTAACTACAGATATTAGAAACGATTGTATGGTTCTATTTCTTGGTGATGTAAATAGGAAGTGATTGATTTTTAGAATATTTTCATATTTAAAGATACGAATCGTTTAGATGATATTTGAAATGTTAGGATTATCGTTGAAATTGAAGTTAACTGAAGTGTTTGAGCTACTGCAAATGGATGCAGCTGACACGTATGCAGTTCATAATACGCAATTATGGACTGCATGAGTGGATTGTATGCTTTTGCTGTAGTTACATTGAAATGAGGTACATATTTGTATAACTGAAAGCAATACTGAGGAGAGTGTACTAAATATGGAGTTATCGGATAATGAAATGCTTTGTAAATTGCTTGATTGCTAATTGCTGATAGCGATTATCTATGTATACTTACATTACGATTAACTACATATATTTTAACTGATAATT
The DNA here is from genome assembly GCF_051401765.1 of Calliopsis andreniformis. Lineage (NCBI taxonomy): Eukaryota > Metazoa > Arthropoda > Insecta > Hymenoptera > Andrenidae > Calliopsis > Calliopsis andreniformis. The sequence goes on along the minus strand of NC_135067.1, from coordinate 17,503,705 downwards.
TATGAAAATGTGATCTTCTACGATTTATATTACCATATATTTACTATATTATTACAAAATGTTATCGAATTATTACAAACATTTTATAATCACATAGAAATTCGAATATAAAAAATGATTAACAAATTAAAAACATTTGTGGCGGGTAAATACTATTTTTCTTCCATCGTGGTTTCCACTTTAACCGGTTTGCTCGCGGGTTCCCCTGTCTTGACGATTTCGATAACTCGTTCTCCAGTAGGTGCTTCACCCTAAAATTAAAAAAAAAAATTTTCGATAAGACGCAATAGGTTTACGAAGCAGATCAACAACGAGGCTTTTCTATTTGTTTTTATAGTGCACCCTACGGGGTCGGTGCTTGAACAATCCGTACGCAACGATTATTTGGTCTGACTAGAGTTCGAAATTTCCTCGCTTCCTTTCGAACAATTCGAGAAGAGCACTTCGAGATCATGTATTAGGTAAGCGGTCAATGGACCGAATATTTACATTTACATATTTACGATACGATAAGAAATATTTCTATCACGTTAATTAAACATTGCACAATAATTAGAAAGAAAGCTACGGCTCGCGGTGTCGCTACTCGATATTCGAAACAAACCTAGATATAGATTCAAAAGTATGCAAATTTTAAGAGAAGGGAGAGAGGGTTTTTATATATAATTTTGAAAGATGATGCCTGATTTACCATTGCAAAGTTAATTGTCTTTAACCCTGTCAGTAATTACTAAAAGGCAGAAATATAAGTAAGTTAACTAGTATTTTAGTGTTACGAAAAAAGTAGCGTCACTCTAGCCTTATTAAAATCAAATCCATGTATGAATATCGCTAGTGTCTATTAAATATAGGCTCTGAGTGTATTTTCACGATGTCTGCTCGATGATTTTGAGTAAATCTGAAAGTACTGTTCATTAAAATTTTGATGAGGAACACTCGTTAGGTCGAACTTTATCGATTTTAACCGACATTGAGTTTCCCTTTGACCTAAATTTTATATAGTTCACCATCAGTGATAGTATAATACTTTGTATACCTTTCCCATTTCATATTGACCACTCGAGTCAAGTTTCAAAGACGAACTCTTCTCATTGGAACGTCGAGTTAAGGTCGATAAACATGTCAGAATTCTACGAATGTGCCTCATCCTTAAAAATCCTGTAATTACAACCAGACGTTCTTTTTATAGTTTAGAGCAGACTCGTAGTTTGATCGAGAATCAATATCCTTCGGGCACCATCCTTCTCTAAACGAATACTACTACCGCAAGAGGGCGCACGGAACTTTTGGAATTGAACTCAAAGCAAAACAAAAAGCAAAACAAAACAAAAACAAAAAGGTAGAAAGAAAAACAGCAGACGAGGAACCGCCTCGGACTTGCCGAGGCTCCTCTTCCGAATCTCACCTTTTTGGGTGCCGTGATAGTTAGAACACCATCTGAAGAGAGGCTCGAGGTAATATTGATCACGTCGTGAGATGGAGGCAAGACGTATCTGCGTACGAAGTGTCTGCTGACGAATCCGTGCTCGTCTTGCCTCTCCTCGTGTTTGGCTTCGACAATAACGTTATTACCGACCGTCTTCACCGTGATCTCTTCCGGTGAGAATTGTTGAACGTCCAATATTACCTGCACAGATAAAAACAAAAAAAACGAAGCTTAAACAGGAGTAGGAAAGTACCGAAAGAAAACGACTATGACGTTCCATGCAGTCGAACACACGCGGAGGCTGTTAAATGCAAAATAAGAAATTTCAACAACCGATTAAACTACCATCGAGTTCTGGCCACGTCTGACCACTACACCGACCATCTTTATTCACTGAAAAGTTAAGTATCGAAACCGCCGTCACAGCTTTCGCGTTTAAATTAGCCGAGTTCTCCCGCTCAAGCGGGCGAAGGCGGCTTCGCCTGCTAGCCACCACCACAAACACAACCATCAGGTGTATCGCTCCTCCGGAAGATGTCGACACGGTCGAAGATAGCGTTGTAAAATTATTTAGCTACCGTACGCACAAACTTTCGAGCTCTAGAAAACATCCTGTACGATTGGTCAGCCGACTTACCGTCGGCGATAAATCCACGCTCTTCCGGTACATGCCAATCAGGCTCATAATTACGAGTCGCTCGGAGTTCGCAGAAAAAAAGGCAATAGAAAATGTAGGGAACCGCCCAGCCTTTTCTCTTGCACCAAACGTTTCTGATTTTTTGTTCATGCGTTCCATTTGACGCGCTTCGCAATGCGTCGTGTACATTTCTCGATTTAGCTGGCAAAAAGCTACAAAAAAAATACACCAACCATGTAACAACGTCGAGTGCTACTGCATATGCAGAGAAAAGATAGAAACAGACGTCGCGCTTGCATTTTTCTATATGTATAGAGAGACTTTCGTACTTGGATCGTTTTCTATGATCTTATCGTTGAGGATTCGAGAAGCATTTATTTTTATATAGAGATTATATTAATATATATATTGTATATAGCGAAAAGAGAGTTCTGAAAGTTTATAAAAAAAAGAGAAAAGAGTCGTTTAGTCCCGAGAAAGAGCAGCGCCCCCGTTTCAGGGGAGGGGGCGGGGTGCTCCCGCAACGCTTTATAAGTACACCTCACGCATTTTCGGTTCTTTCTCTAAACGAAACGATTTTTTTTTACGAAATGACTGACCTGAAATCATAGACTCCACGAGTCGTGTGAAAATACAAATACATGGCAAAAAGCCGGTTCAACTGTGATTTTTAGAAAGGAACACTTCTGGTATAAAATCGTATTACGATCTTCAGAATTGTATTGTCTTTTTTCTACGATTTTTTGAGATAGTCACGCGCAAGTCTCCGGGCCCCTTTAGAAAGAGGAGGGTAGTTTTCGAGACCTGATCATACCCCCCAACCCTTGCCCCCTCTTGAAGGGGGGCGCCCAGGAAGGGAAGTGACCCCGAAATTTTCCGATTTTCTACTACTCTACGCAGTTCTGTGAACAACTCAGAAAGCAAAACTTTCCGAAGGGTGTGAGTTCTCGTTTATCATGCAACCTCGAAGGAAAATGCTCGCGGAAAAACAGTAGAAGTAGGTCGTAGCAGTAGCGGCAAAAACATCAGAAATCGGTTTTCGGGCCTTCAGGTGTTCCACCTTTTTTTTGTTCCTTTTGTTACCACTTCCCTCATGAACCCTATCACCTTTCCTTTTCTTCAGTTTCGAATCCTGATTCAGTATCAGTTCTAATTATATTATTTATTTTCCACTTGTTTTTCTTCCAAGGTTGTAATGCCCTTGTTACTTTTCGGTAGACAGATTTAGTTTTAGAACCTAATTTTTGTAATCCTATTGGAATCTTCCCTAAAAAATCGTTTTTTATATCCCACGAATGCTTTTCGCCTAAATCTAATACCAAATACTTCACTTTCTAGCTTGTCTCAGCCTCAGTTATCCCATCCCACTACTTGATCACCGCGCAACTAGTGGAGCCAAACGTAAATCCAATCACTTTTCGAACTTCCAAAAACAAAAAATCTGGGCAAACCTTCATGGGCCAGTAAAACGCTCAACGCGAATTCCTTTCGAACATTCGTAAAACTAGCTCTTGGCAAGCGAAGTACACACATAATATAATTCAAAGCATACGAAATTTTCGCGGAGTTACTAAGTTGCAAATAACAAATTCAAATTTGTATATTCGGCGAGTAGAACATTTGGAAAAAAGATTGAGTGCGTGTGGTGTGCGTAATAACACTTCGAGCTCTGAGGTGTTTTTTTAATAACTCTAAGCGTTTTATCCAGTTCAAAATCTCTATAAGATGGACACGTAGTTCTAAGAAGAGAGAGCCAACTTTTCACCGATCCATTTTTTTAAACGTGTTTCGCGAAAGAGAAGAGAGTGTAGGAATAGTGCCTTTTTTGAATTACAATCATTTTGGAAGCTCGCTTCTTTCGCGATTATTTTTGGCTAGCGTTTGACGACTTCTCGGCTTTGGCGGTAAATCTTTTGATTGGTTGATCGAACTGTCTTCGACTCTCAGCAATGTTCATTCCTTTTTCGAAGTCATGCTATTAAAACTTTGCAGTTCTGTTTTTTGACTATACCTAATACAGTGCCACACACTAACGTTGCGTCGTTAATTGCAATTTCTATTCCTGTTCGTAAATTAGAGATTCACATTTCTGACAGCATCTCTAGCATCTTAAAAGTCAAAAAGTCAACGGCTATCCCATGACTTTCTGGAACAGAAAGTTGTGGGATAGTCGTTGCTGTCGCGTCGTGTTTTTGGCTATATCGACGTAAAAATTGTGTGACCCAATAAGATTAAAAAATATAGCAATATAGTGTGGTAGACGCAACATTGAGAAAGTTTATGATATTGCCCTGAGGTCGTTGTGTGGTTCCTATCAAAATTAAATATCTAAAGTTCCTCATTAAAGGGTATCTTTGCTAAAAATCGCGCAAGAAGCCGCCTCCTACGCTTATAAAAAAGCGCAGCCACCTTAAGTGTAATTACTTTCTTGAGCATTATAAGCAATGAAGTTTGAGCTATAAGCAATAGGAAGAGAGGAATAATTTCGATTCGTTTTATCACTAACTTTACGTTACTTTACTATCCTCGCTACTTTGATTTCTAAAGACAGTCAGCTGAAAAACTAGTTCGATCTATTTTCGTTTTAATCCTCTTCTGCAGGATTCCATCAGTACGGTGGGATCCTGCAGAAGATGAGATTAAAATTCTTAATCCTTTCACCTGATCTGATAATACCTTTGGCCTATAAAATGTCCATTGGTTTCTAAACTGATTGCAAACTATAAAGAACAAAACGATAGTTGAGGCTTAAGCTTTATCAATCACATTTTGCTGCTGGATAAAAGGCTCCCACAGTAACGTCACGTATAAAATCTTTGCTGAGAAAGACACCCACACACGATCAAACTATGCACGAGATTAGAGCGTGGTCCTACGCCTTTCCTTGATCGAGATAATTCACGTAAAATATTAAATCGTTCTCTCACTATTTGAGAACGTCAACCTGATTAGAAATTGCTTAAATATGGAGAAGATCCGACGCGGTTCGACAATATCAGCAAATATTATGCGTATACATCACTTGCTTAGCTCTGGAATCAAATAGAACAAAGTACACAGAATATCATTGTGAGCAGTAAAGCAACATAGCAAAATACGCAAAAGTGAATTAGTAACAGGGTTCGAATCGGAATTCCTGAGAACGCGTGCCATCGAAATTCTCCTTGATTTCGAAACTGTAATCTCAGTGGCATAATCAGAGTCCTAAAGATCGGAAAAAACATATTCGGTCGGTGATAAAAAAAAAAATTATCAAATAATTGAGCTCCAAATTTGTTAAAACTTCAGATTCAAATAGTTGAATCCTTCCTTTAGTTCTTCCGACAAATTCTCAGATTTCGGCACCCGTATCCATAGTTACCACTCGAACCGAAGGGCGATCGCAACCACGCCTGTTGTCCTCGACAGCAGGTGTGGTTCGTCCCCTCGAGTGATAACTATGGATATGGCTCGCGATTCTCAACAGCAGCAATAGTTGCCTAAATATAACATCCTCAGAGACCACAAAAAAAAAAAAAATCCAGACCGATCCATTGCTTCGCTACCCACAACCAAAAAGCGAAAGATTCCAACACCCAAATGGTCTATTTCTCGATCGTTGGATCACTGAAAGCCTCTAACGAACTTCTCAATACCAATAGCACAGTCTTCTCGGGGCTTCGCAAGTTTCAATTCAATCCTTGATCACGCGAATAGGTAGCGGGAAATTCGCATCAATCTCGCGCAATTCGCTCGTACAAATCGAACACCCACTATCAACCAACATCACCAACCTGGAAGTTCTCTTTACTGTCGATCTGAATCGTACTAGATCCACTCGATTGCTGACGCGTCACGTTCTTCCATGGACGGTAGTACCTGTTACGGAAGATCGATCGAACAGGCCTGTCGAAGCTCAGGTCGGAAAATCGCGATACCAGGTCATCTCGGTCGAGACCTCTGGCGAAATGCTGGTCCATCAGTCTCGAAACTGGACGATCGAATTCGTCCCACCAGTCGCGGAATATTAGCGGCACTACGGACATCTGTGAAGTGAAACAATCGAAATTAATAAAGGTTTGACGAAGATCGGTCGGTAGCTTTGCTTCTCGCCCAGGGAAACAGTAGTAGACTATGCGAGGGGAAGAAAGAGGGACGTACAAAGGATAATAATTAATCTTAAACTACATGTTATAATAATGTTACTTGGGAGAACGATAAAAAGTACGACAGAAAACCTCTACTATTTCGTAATTGAAACACACTGTACCCTAATATTTACGCGACAGAAGTCCGCTGATGTTTCCAAACGAGTTAGACTGTAAGTTTCAAATGCGCGTGTATTAGGTCCTCGAGACCTCTATGCTTACGAACACTCCGTAATCCACGCGTGCTACTCGCGCGCTGTTACTTGTAAGGGACACGAACTTGCAGATCTATTTGAAGCATAATCCTGACGTTGAGAAGAAAATTTCGAACGATGATATTTGAGACGAGATACATTCCCTTTTCTCACGGGATAGGTGTAAATGAAGTTAAAAAAAAAAAAGCACATATCCGCGAGGACGACGCCATAACACGCAGAAAATATCGCTGAGCCACCGTTTAATCAAGTTTTTTGCTACAAATAATAACACGTAATATATGCATGTAGGGGATACACTATATTCAACTGGAAGAGAATTATTATAGATATACTTTCTGTATTGTTTACGCGTTTCCTCGAGCGCATTCATCGACTATTACTACCAGTTTTATTCGCACGCACAACAGACGAATTAGGAGGAGAGACTAGCTGTAGCGAACTCGATGGTTAAACACTAACTAGTGTAGGTACACGAGTCCTTTATTTCGTTATACAATCTCTTCCCCGCCGGGCACGATTCATATAAATAAACTAATTCCACACCTAAATCGAATCGCGAACCGGATACAAATTATCTCTTGTCGTCGTACTTCTAACGTGATCACTCGAATATACTTGGAAGGAAAAGCATTCCAATCGCGACCATCCGACTAACCGAGGAACAAAATCATTTTTCGATCAGTGATGAAAACGAGCTCGAGCACGCATAAGAAAAAAACGAACCTACTCGAAATCCATAAATACACGTATAAACGAAGAAAGGAAATGTTACATCCTAAGATTAGAGGAGCTTAAATCCGTCTCGAACGATAAAGAAGAAGATACTAGGTGTGTGTTACTTTGATAAAAAAGGAGAAGGAAGAATGCGCGTCGTTTGTGTCGGCGTGTTAAGGGCGTTATATTTACCATCGAACTTATACGCGTTAAAAACTCGCGCTTAGCTTTAGGTTTTACGCCTGTAGGAGTCTAGGTTTACATCGATAAGGCACTTTTGATCACTGTGTAGGGACGCAGCCGTGAGAATCGAAGTTGAACACGGGAGAAGAAAAATTACGGGGTCGAAGAACGGCTACTATAAGCGAAAACGTTCCTCGACCGAAACGAATTATACTGTGTAGTCGTACTATATGTTACTTCATCAATCGTACCTTAAGAGACAGATATTTGAGAGACGTTAGGGTGTGAGGAGATAAAACACGGTGACAGGTTGAGTGGTAGTGAGAGTGGGAAGAGAAATGACTGAACGCGTCGTACGAAGTGGCATCGTTTTACGCTAACAAATATCTATCTATGAGAAAAAATATATATATATATATACCAATATATGTATAATACTGGAAGATCGTGTTTAAAAATAAGTTAGTTCGCTAAGTTTTAAAGTCCTTAAGATTAAAGAGAAAGAAAAGGTTCAAACGAGTAGCAATCGCTTCGTTTAGAATTAGGAGGGAGTCATTACATGTCGCATGCGCGTGAAGCGGAGTAAGAGAGGGAATATTCAAAACGGTTCAATCTTGTTTCGATATTTAAAAAAAAAAAAGGCAAGGGTGCGTATCATTCCATCTTATTCGCGCTTTGAGAACAAAATCAGACGTGCAGGGAGATAGTACTTGAGGAAGGGGAGACATATTTCGTGTGTAAAAGGACCGTTTTTTAAATAGGTTTTAAGGACCGAACGCTCGTGCATTGTTCCATCAGCTTGCGCGAGTGATTCTACTAATTTTGACCGACAAAACACATGTGTAGTAGTTACTAACTAGTAACTACTCGTTGTAGTAGGTACTAGTTACTAGTCTTTACGTACGTATAAAAAAGTATCCATATACGACGGTAATATACATATAAAGGAGTTTTATAACTTTACATAAGTACCGCTTAGGATTTCCATATTATTTTAGGTTGTACTATTTCGCGGAAAGCGGTTAGTCGCGTTTTCGTTTCACCTGGCGCGAGATGTCTAACACCGACCGATGGATTAACACACACTGCACATATGCACACGAAACTCTCGATTTGGTACTACCGTTGCTGTGTTTCTTGGGAACGTAGATGCGATTGGTAACTCGAGGAACACCTTTCCGTCGCCGCTGCGACCAGAGAAAAACGGTTCAGGAATCGTCGAGTAAAATCTGACTCGGCCGCGGAAACGCGAGACGCTTAAATAGCGATCTTCAGGGGGGCGTCTTGACGCCCACGAATTCTCGCGGCAGCCACCGTAGAGTCCTCAGATACTCCCACGATGGTCCACGTGACGTTTACTGACTTTTCGTCTAAAAATACGCGAAACGATGAATGTTGGACGAATAGGAGGGGCAAGATTTTCGTACGAGCGTTATCCAAACGTGATTCACTGTTTTGAGATAATTTTGGCACGCTGAGGAGTTTTCGGTTCTTCTTCTAGGTCTCGAGGAGGCGTTGCATTTTGCCAAATCGGGGATGCAAGTAGCTCTGATCACTGTATTTTTTCCCGAAAGGAATGGGAGTAATAGACAATAGGAAGAAGGGTCTTATTACACTTTGCAAACACTTTCCAGCATTTATCACAGCCTCCTCGTAGATTCTGGTGACCACTTTTGCATTTTCAAACCTTGCTGAAACAGCAGAGCTCCAGACGTGTACGTGCTGTGAGGAGTCTTTGAATTTTTAATGCGTGTGTAGGTGCTAAAATGCTAGGTAATCCTTGCAATACCAGCAGATCGGATTTCCCCATGATTTTCGACCAAGGACTGATCTAGAAACACCCCTGGGGTGTTCGTCTTCGAGCAAATCTCTCGATGTTCGCTTTTTGCATTTATGCACGCTGATGAGCCAATTGAAGGGCCCCTTTGGGCCCCATTCCAGCAGCACCTTTTTTCGATACATCTTGAAGTCTTAATAAACGTGACACATATATTGACCATTTAATAACTTGTAACATCGATACTAATAATTGTCGAGGTGTCTACAATTATGAAATACGTGTATGTTTCTAGGGTGAGGATAGTAGCATATATCCATATTAATTTTCGTAACAAAGTAACGTAAAAAAGAAAAAAAATGACGGGTCTCGATTTCCTTCGATTCTCGTCACCAAAAAAAGGTTTTACTTAGAGTATGTGTTTTAATATCAAAGTATACCGGATCTATTTACGATATTCTATTATACCACTAGTGTATGTTACTCAGTAGGAATGTACGTGTTATTTGGCGGATTTATTTCTTGATTTAGTGGCGAATCTGAAATCTTGAAAATCGCTTAATCGAAATTCCATTGCAGTAGGCAAAATTTACTGACAATACTCTACTCGATCCACATTATAACGGAATAATTGTAACAATAAACTGTAACATTTGCCATTGGTTTGCAAGCAATAACTAAAAAACGAGCCTCCAACTCTAAAACAAATCTAAAACAATCAACGAATGCCACTGAGCGCTTTTGGGTAGTATGTATGAAAACCACATATTCAAGATTATATATGTAACATATTATTTTTATTCTTTAAGTTAAAACTCACCAGAGAACGTATATAAGTGAAAACACTGTGCGGCATTATATAGTGATATGTGTATATGTGACACTAATAGGCTTAACATTTTAGATAACGCATAATCGACCAAATATGTATGTTAATATACACGATTATCGATTATTCCACATAGTTACGTACTCCATACAAAAGTCCATCGCCAACGGCCCAGTTCACCACGCAGAAAAGCACCGGTTCCCGTTAGATCACCGAAGTTAAATTGCGATGGGCATGGTCAAGTCTTTGGATGGATCTCTTGTGGTCCATTCAGGGCTGCTGTGTGCTGTTGGCGAAACCTATTGTGGTACCTCAGACTTCCACCCCCCCGAGGAACCCATCAATAATTACCCGCCTAATTGAATAGAGATAAGTTTAATGCACGGTTGATGGCAAGATACAACAACTATAATATTTATCGTACTTTCGCGATTTTTTAAGTATATATATAATCGTGTCAGGCGTCTCTTTGTATAATGTCTGTATATTAGTCCTTCAAGTATGGTAAACGCTGTTTTTGTGGACAGACCATAAATTTTTTGTATACTCTAAATTTCAATACTAGCTCAAAAGAGACGGGCTACATATGTTGTATGTTTGGAATTTCTTCAGTGGCCATCGACTTCTACACATACATACAGTCTAGATTCTACAGGAATTTTGCGTTGGTGTGCGTGCTCTGAGGCACGATGTGAAGAAAATCTATGGTACATGGGAGGCTGGTGTGTAGACTGAAAATGTGTGTAGTCTCTACAGTGTTGGAGTCCGGCCAGTTGCCAAATATTAATGATCCATACAATGCATGGAGCTCGTACGTGAACGGTTAATCGACTTTTTAGATGGTCCTTATTTACGAGAAAAATTATGCGTGAAACTCTCTTTCGCCCTAAACATAAAAACTACGTGTCTCTTTGATACTGGATAAAACGACTTCGATTATTATCATTCGTAATAACAATAGTGAGATAGAGGATGTCAGGAGTGAGGGAAGAAAGCTCTAAATCTGTGGTGTGCTATACCGTATATACATATATATGCATATATATATTATAGATTATTATACATATATATATCATATACATGTTAATATATATTATTACACATTAGCGTTTGTAATGTTTACTATTAGCTTGTAACTTAGTAACGGGTTTTTGTATTCTTACACTTTATTTGTAATACTATTATACATAGATATGATTTCCATCGATTGCGCTCCACTTTTTTCTCTGGTAAATTGTATATCCATATTTGTACGCATATTGTGTTATTTTGGTTTGTCATTTTATGGTAGAAAACAGCGGAAGATTAAGTTCATCGTAAAATAACTCTGTACAACCGTAACGTGTATTCAGTTCGAGAAAGGTTTCATTATTTATACATATGGAATTTTGGTCGATACAACTAAGTTTATTTTATTGGCTGAGATAAACAATAAAGTGACACCGCTATAAATTTTGGAGAGTTCTTCAATTCGAAATTACAACCAGCCCTTTTTGCGATAGAGCATGTAAAAGTATTTTTAAGAGCACTGATAACTCTGAAGTAATGGTGACGATAGTGGTGCAACTTGAAATAGGTGAGTTACTGGAAAACTATTCTCTATAAATATTTAAATTATTCAACTTACGACTGTACTTGCTTACACTAAAACTGAACGAGCTAAAATTAAGAGGTGCGTCAAGACGAGGCTGAAATGTGATTAGATAGCAGTATAATAGAACGACGAGCAGTCTCCAGAAGAGAATCCACGAGCATCCCTTTACTCGAAATTCTATTTCAGTATTCAAGAAAAATGAGTAAACAACGTATTTATACTAACACATTTCGTATTTCCGTGATGGGTCACGAGTTCAAATTTAGAATTGACAAAAAGGGATAGGTGGTAGACGAGAAGAGGGGGATGTGAAACTGACACAAAAAGAACGTGAATGGAACTTACATGTATTTTCTAGAAAAAGAACTTACTAGCGGTACGACGTGTCACATTATTCTATTCTTAAATATTACGAATATTTTACAAATTGTGGGTTGTGCAACTCGTAGCATAAATTCGGGACGGACAAGAATGAGGGTGCAGCGCGGGAGTTTCAAATTTCTACTTCCATGGGTCATGTGAATCGATGTATGTACAGTTCGGGCAGCTGTTGTATTTTTTCGATATCCTGTAGAGTCGAGATCCCTTTTTCCTTCAGAAAAAATAGAATCGTCAATTAAAAATAATTCGTAGAAACAATTAGTCTTCAAATTTTAGAACTGAAAATTCTCTTACATTGTATTCCTTCCATTTCTCATAATTCTGTCTCATGTATCCTACTATCTCTGGTATGTCGATAAATGCTGAAAAAAATACATCAGAGTTAGACTATTATTTCTAAAATAATCGAGATGATTAAAATATCGAAAAATTACACCGACCATCCCAAGCTTCGATCATGTCATTAATGATGAAATCAACGAAGCCGATTTGCGATTTTGGTATTGAGCATGTCAGTCTGTCAAACATTGGCATTAGCACGGGTAACTTCAATTTCTTCTCCTCGTCAGTCTGTTAAAAGAAGAAGTGCTTGTAGATTCTATCGAACTCTGAATGAAAAAGTTACAAAGAAAATAATTAATTAGAGAGTAGCTGTTCTATGGAAGACTAAAAGTGAATTTTACCTGACTGAAATATTCCTCGGCTATTCTCCTTGACCATTCAACGCAAAAGTTCATAGGTCGTGTCGGGTTCGATACGTCTGCGCATTTAATCATCATTCTCTTGACTAATATTATATTTTCTGGCTGTAATACGATGGACATATCGAAGATGTCCGTCTGTGACTGTTTTAAAATAATTTTAGTCAGTAAGACATACTAAATAATACTAGATTAATATTAAATATAAATAATTCCTTAACAGTGGCAAACTAATTAAATCAAAAACAAAACAAAAATGAAAGTCAAGTTCGTATAAAAATTTTAATGTTTTCTTACGTCTGCTTGCGCGTCAGCAAGCCTCAGGCTGCAAACGTTCATGAACTTGGCCAAATGCTCGAAGTGTTTCGTCATCTCGGTGGCCAGAATCATGTCTATTACATTCTGACGTAGCTGCTTATACGTGTCTCGTTCCAAATTCTACAAAACCAACAGATACGTAATCTACCTCGTCGCTGAAGCTTCTTAAAAATAACACTACTAAATAGCCGTGACGATAATAGTTGCCATTTAAAACTCACTTTGAAGATATTCACGTTGTCGTCAGATAAAGATAACTTGAACATTAACGCAGCGTGATGCGATTCGAGAACAGACAGATCATTATAAAGGATCGCTAGTTTGCTGTCAGCGTTGCAGAGGAACTGACTGAAATTCATTCATGAAATCGTTCGTTAGTGTCTTGAGAATTCTTGCTCTTCTCTAATAAATATTTAATTAGGAATTAATGTGCTTACTTTGATCTACCTGGATGATCCACGTCGTGAGCAGCAGCAGCTAGCAAAGCTGCGACCTCGTCCAGGGGCTCTAAGATTTGCTTTAGCCTTTCAGATTGCATGAATCTGGCGGTGGCTTGCAAAACGTCCGCGGCATGCGTTGAATTGTGATAACAATTTTGGGCCTGATAATTCATCTCGATCAGGGACAGCCAGTTTTGCACAATTTTCTCGTCGCAGCCCAGCCTGGCTGGCACGTGGAACAAATTCATAATCGTTGTCCCTAGGAATAGTAGCGGGCTGTAACGAAACGATACAAAAAACCTCAGCTGGTAGAACTAGGAAAGAAGATCGACTTTGATTGGTGGTATGTATTAATTTATAATCTTGAAAATTATTTTCTAACGTATATCTAGAATTTTACACCTCAAACATGTCTACGTAAACTTTAAATGTCTAATGTATATTGTCTGGTAGATTAATGAAATTTGCAGATAGTATAATACATATGTATACCTTCTGTCTGTCAGAACTTCGAGTTTAAATATATCGAAGTCCCACTCAAAGCATTTATCGAGGACATCCGCAATCTCCTGAGGCCCCCTGAAACCCTTGACTTGTATACGCGATACGCTCGGGGCATTCGCGATCGCTTTAATCGTCGATAGTCTCGCGGATTCTGCCGACGATCGCCTCGATTCCCATGCTCTTTTTGGCGACTGTTCAATTAAACAAATATTCAAATATCAAATTATTCGTAAAGCATTTGTAGTTGCCCTATCGAGGGATTCCTTACCGCAAGCAGGGCTCCAACGAGATCTGTTGCCACTGGGTCCGAGATGCTCTTGTCGTCTTTAAAATATGGCACATAAAGTTCAGTAGTCTTGAGAATCTCTATTGCCTAGAAAAATTAGTAAACGAACTGTTTCATAGTTATATTTAACGAATAATGAATAAAACACTAAATGAATAAAAAAAAAGTACCTTATCTATTTGAGCTGCGGTTTCAGGAGTCGTGGACTCGGTAATCGCATTAGTAAGGAGAGTAATGACTTTCGTGATAGGCGCTTCCAATGGCAGACCGTGTAATTTCTGCAAGCTGGACCGCCTGCGACCTGCAATCATCAGTTTAATTACATTTAGGTTCTAGTATTGCTCGTCATCTCTGCTTCGTTCTTCGATCATGGAAAAGTTCTACTGGGCGTGGTATGATAGATGTCCTAGATTTCTGTTTATTAATCGTCTTAACGTATTTACGACCGTGATAGGCGATACCGATATCGCTCGTTAAAAATCCCGAATGTATTGATAGAGTCCCGATAGCCTGACTTCTTACTCTGTAGCGTATCGAGATTTGAGAGGAACTTTAACGCGCCGAGTGCAATCCAGTGGTCCCTATTCTTCTTCATGCTTTTCTGAACAAGCTAATCGAGTCAGCAGAAAAAAAAATCAGCGCACCCTCGCTTGCAGCAGATCTGACGTCAGACGTTCTCCTGGGTGACGTGGGTGGTATACCTTTAGGAAACGGTGGTTGGGATAGAGTGGGGATCGGACTTAGGGAGCCAATGTTCTCTGATAGATACGTCGTGTCGTATATGTATATGTAGTGAGTCGGTTTTCTAAAAAAAGAAAGAAAATATGAGTTTTAGGAAAGTCGATTTTAATTATATATTTCAAGTAAAAAAAGTAATCGGTAGTCACTTACTTCAAGGTGATACAGAAAGGTATCACCCTGCAGTTGATAGTGATCATTTGATTGTTCTGACGTTTACAGTTCATGTTTCCCTCGAACTCCCTCCCCTTGGATATCTGTTGCTCCATTAGAGAGAAGTTTTCGTAGTATATTATCTCCCCGATGTTCTTGCCTAGCATCTCGCTGGTCTTATAGCCTAGCAGCTTTTCGCTGATCTTATTAACAAACTGTAATGAGAAGAATAAGTTGAGTCGAGTGTTTCATACTTAAATAATGCTAAAAATGACTAACAAGTTTGAGTACTGAAGTCCCAAGACTTATGGTAGGTGATATAAGTAATTAACATTAGGTAGGGTAAAATTGATTTCAAGTAACGAGTAGATTAGAAATTTCTTGGCCTAAAGTTTGATAAATAATCAAGAGTCATTGCTACTCACGTTACCTGTACAATGTGTTTATCGTTCGTCACGTGTACCATGTCACGGCACCTATCGAGAGCCAAATAGAGCGCGCTGGCGGCCGCGAGTTGAGTTCTCGGTAGCAGTGCGCTAGCATAAATTCCCACCAGTTCGTTAATTAATATTCCCTCGTGGGAACACTCCATTAATGCCTAAAAGTGGGCAGGACAAGACACGAGCTCATACAAAACGCACAAACTATAGAAACTATCCTAATCAAGAGCAAGTAGAACAGATCAATAATCAATCAGTCTTCCACGAGCGACAAAAGACTCCAAAAAATAGAGTTTCAAAAAACTCACTCTACTGAATCCTGTTTCCAGTAAATCTAGCGCCACGATTTTGTCTTTGTCCCCCTGCATGAAGTATCTGTTGAAGTTGAAATGAAAAAATGTTAATATCGCAGCTCGAGATATTAATCACTGGAAAAAAGCATTTAACGCTGAATTGAACTTACGATTTTTTCACGAGAGCTATGATAACGGAATTGTGGTAAACAGGAGTAGACCTAATTGCCCTGGAACGAACGAAGATCTATTCAGGAATTTCTTGATGTTCAGACCGATGAATTTTTGCAAATTATTACAAGAAGTCAGAGATGAATTTTGTTCAGTATTTTCGGCATACCTACAAATTGAGTCGGCCTCTGGCGCACGCTGCCCCCGATGATCGATGATTACTAGTTCGTGACCCCGATTTTGAAAAACCTCCACAGCTTTTTCCGCGTCCTTCGCTACGGACACACTCCACCCCAATCTCCTCGAAGTGGTCGCGAGAACGTCCATTTGCTGATCATCTTTGGGGAAGACCAACAATATCTGACGTTCGAGAGGAATTTGATTCGAAAGAAATAATGAATCAAAGTCGACACGGTGATCTTTTTGATGTGTGTAATCGTCTCTGGATAGAAGAGAGAGGAACTTTGGTCAAAAATACCTGACACTTACCTTTACGAGACTAGGAACACTGTTTGTTAGCGGATGAGCTTCGATATCCTGCGGCCCTTTCTAGAACACAAGAGATCAGTAGATTAATTGTTCGAATTGTTTTAAATTCAATGAGTTATTCTTGATAGAAGGGTAGAATTTGCTAATATGATCGTACTGCTAGGACTGCATCATCCGTGTCATCGATAAACGATTCGAGGTCTCTGTAAACCTTCGCTCGGCGTCGTGCTCGCGGAGACTCCTTTACATGTTTATCTTTCTCATTTTGAAGTACCGAGTTTCTCATTCGTCTTAACTACGTGGTACTCGATTTTAGAAGTCGCGAGATCGCGTTGTGATAACCTATGCATGTTAAAGTCGCGATAAAGAGACAAACGAATTGGAAGAGAATGTTTAAAAGCTGTGAAGTTAGCGATTTTGGTTCTGGAGAATGAGACTTGATTGATGATTTCGATTAATTGACAATTTTAGGGCAGATCAGTTACAGTTTTTTTCAAATATTTCTCCTTTTATCTAGGAGAAGGAATCGAGTATTCCATGATTATCAAATTTCTATTCTGAGCGCATGAAACGTTCCAAGTACGACGCGCGGTTTGTCCAAGTAGCTCTGAAATGATTTCGAATCATTGCGGGACTAGTTGGAAACGTGCCTCGAACACGGAATAGGCTTGTGCAATGATGAAAAATGAAGTAACTTTGTACTGAAGTACTTTCGCTGCAAGTATAAATTGTATTGAAATTTTTAATGAATAGAAGAAAAATCATGTTCAAAATTTACATTCAATAGAAAATAAAATAAATATATAGAAGTTGTAAATTTTATGTATTCCTGTAATAGCAATAAATATTCTTTCTTATCATCGTATAATTTACTTCCATTGAAACGTAGATTAGAAACAAAAAAAAGTGTTCTGGAAAGGGCGAGGAGAGTCGAAGAGTTTCCATGAAAAATAATTTCTGGTAAAATTATATGTGGTATTTTGGAATTATTTCCTAGATTATTTCAAATTTACATATTTCTAATAATAACACACCATTTCTTATTTCAGAACCACTGATTTCTATTAAAATTTCTAAAAAATTACAGAATTTGCAAAAACAGAAGAGATACTTTCCTAAATATTGTAAAATGACTAATGCAAAAAAATAGAAAAAAGTGTCAACTACTTGTTAGAACAGTCATTGTTAGAACAATAATGCTCTGTATAAACTAACACTGAAGGTAACAAAAGACAAATTTCATTCTTGCATAATTTAACTGTGCTAAAAAATAGATACAGATTGTAAGATTAAAAAATCCATATTGCACTTTACAAAAGATTGTGGACCATAGTTGCCAAGATGCATAAAATTATAAAATTCAAATTCAATCATTTGTTCAGATGACAATTCAGTTGCAATTTCTATAGAACATTTTTAAGGTCAACTACCCTCCCCCCACACATATCCACCCACTCATCTACCCTCCCACGTACCTTCGTAATCAAAATACTAGATGGAGTTGCCCCATTCACATACATTGCACTTTTACTCGCAGTCCATTTTTTCGGAACCCTGCCGCACAATATGTCAAAAATCCTGCTGTACCATGACCTAGATGGTTCCTCAACAATCCCATATGTACCCCCGTCAGTATGACACACGAAGATGGGGGTTTGAGTCGATCGCCTCTTGTCGCTCATCCTCGATCGTTCAGAAAAGATCAAGGATCCTTAATCTTCATTAACAGTCACGATCGAGCCACTAATCGATTCAATCAACGCACAACACACGGTGCACGACAATGCATAATTTATTGCGAACCAGGTCAATTTGCACAACTGATCAGCGTTCAGAGATGAATGAATTCAATTTGAATACGATTAGCGCCTGCCTCTAACGTAAACATCCTCCGTTTACATTGTTAATTGGAGATTAAATTCGTTTAGATTTGACTCGAAAATTTGTCGATGCAATAGAAAGAGGTTCACCAATCGGTATCTATCGCGATACTGATGAAAAACAGTGCTACACGAGATTATCCTTTCGCTGTATCTCGAGTTTAAAAGCTTGGCTATCTTTGATAACGAGAAGGTTCCTCTGAGGAGACTAGTGCGCCTTCCTACAATTATCGATAGAGAGGAATTGCACGATTGCTTGTCGATAAACAGAACTAGTTGAGAAATTGATTATAAATAAAATGGTATCATCATTTTTATTGATCGGATGTACGTTCTGTGAAGTATCATGAGACTGCAGTAAAAGATAATGTTGAATTATTTTGACTAAATAAGCAAAACTGAAGGATTAAAAGACATAAGTTTATTAGATCTGAAAACAGTAAGAAATAACATTTGATAAACCTCAAGGAATTATTAGAAAATAATTGTTAGTAGTAGATATATTTTTAAATCAAGTGAAATAGTACAACCTTCCAAACTAAAGACGGAGAAAGTTCTTAAAAACCAATCAGACTATTAACAATTCAATAATTCCAGGGAAAGGGGTGCTCCGAAGGTATAAAAAGACTTCGTTTAAAACTCATTCTCTACTCCCCTATAATTACAGAAAAAAATTCTGTCAGATACATCCTGAACCTCCCAGCAAAAGAAGTATAGAACATAGCTAGCTCGGTGCATTGCAAAGTAGCTTCAAACTTTAAACAATTCCCAGTATAAAGTCCCGCAAAAATAAAAAAAATCGTTCTAAATTCTCCTCAACATTGAAGCCAAAAAGATGTAATCCTAATAGCCATATAAAACACCCTTAAAGAAAATCTGCCTGTCAGCATCCTCCGACATCAAAGAAGAAACGTCAAAGTCCCCTACTAAAGTCACCTGAACCCTGACCCTTCATTGTGTAAGGCGAAACGAGTTCACGACACAGGTACTAAAACTTCGTAGACGCATGACTACGTTGTCAAGGTCCCTCCGAAACTAGAGCACTTCCTGAAAACCCTCGTACTTCAGAGACGAAAATTGTGCAAGACCCTAGTCACAATTGCTCATCCGGCTTTCCTGGCTACTCTCCAGCTGTGACCATAGGCCGCCCATAGACAGTAGTTTATACCCCGTCTATAGACGGTCATCAACACTAGCAGCACGGAAAGCTTGGACATGTACGCGAGAAAAAACTAAGTATGACGACGTAGATTGCCATCAATAATTCCCTCTAGCCTTTACCCTTTGCGCTGTCTGGAAGTTGATGTTAGACAGTATTAATCATTGATCGACACCGGTTGTATCACTGGTAATCTCTAGTATTGCTCTCTTCCATAGTTCAATAAAAACACTCGATGCAATTTTCACGAGATAAGGCTGAAGCACGAAGAGAACGAAACACATGGCTTGAATAGATTATCTACGATATTGCAGAAGGGTTTAATTGAGGGATTGAAGCTTCGTGAGAAAGGAAAAGCTGAAGACTGTTTTTTCGTATAGATAACTATCCTTGTCTTTTTCCCCTTGCCTTGAAGTTACGATTATATTTTTTCGATTATTGTTTTCCTCCTAATCTGACAGATTTTATTCCCTTTATTACCTTTCAGAAAGTTGCCCCACTTTTTGAAAAATTGATATAGATTAGCTGACTGAAAGAATAAAGATTTTGGTATCCTGGAGTTACAGAGAAAGAGATATTATTAAAAAATTGAAGTTGATGATGTATATGAGGATCATTAATGAATTTTGTTAGAAAAGATTGTTAAAGGGCACGGGATAGAAGATATTGATCAGAATAGATAATAAAAAAAGATGGCTTTATGATCGTAGTATAAAAATATAGAATCTTTGTAAATCTATATTGTGTGTCTATATAGTGTAAAAAAAGTTACAGAAAATTAAAGAAATTCATTAAAACACTGGTTAAAAAAAGCAGTAATATATTTCTAGTTTAATTAATAATTCTAGAAGTAACTAGAACAGAAGATGGGTTATAGAGAATAAAATTTTCCAGAGTAGGATATTTCACGAGCACGACGCAAAGAAAATTAAATCACATTAGTCACTCAAATATTGTCTAACACTTAAATTAAGCAATTGTTGTGCGTTGCACTTAACACAATATTTCTTGAGCGCACGTGGACTCTTTCCCTTTAAAAGTATTGGAACATTCTTTCTGTAAACGTTCTCCTGTTATCATTGATTGCAGCCATAATAATCAAGATATGGATAGAATATTTTTAAAAAATATGCATTTACGATAACATTTAATACATCGATACAATTTCATTAAACAGACAAACAGATTCTTTTCTAATGCAAATTTTTAGAAATTGCAAAATTGTACTCACCGCCACTATATAATCTACATCTTCCGCTGTCGAAACATCGTCGAACAATGATTTCTCCCCCAAAATATCGTACTCCACTTTGCCTGAAAATGAAAAAATCTTTTCAATCTCTTCAAAATACAATCTTCTAAATCGAGTGGAATACAATCACAATGCGGCAATATTGATTAAACATCGATTCGTACAATTAAAATTCCTTCCACTCACGCATTCCTACAATTAACAAACCAATTGTTCGCGTTCCAATACAGTAACTTGATGAATTGATTCATTAACTGAGCAGTTAATCGATACGCGGCGCAATAATAACGAAGCTCGTCGAGAACTACTATATACAGTGTACATCCGGAATATTCTAGGTCAATGGATTAATAATTATTGAAACACCAATTAAGGCTAGTTTACCAGACGAAACGATCATTTCTTTCGATCTCTATTTTCTGAACGAAGGTTCATTACTAGTATAAACATAGACTGCAAATAGCAAAACTTGTCAAGAGTGTTTTCCACTTTAAGAACTCGACGAGTGCTGTCTTCTTCATTTAACGAGTATCGTCGATGAGTTCAAGTAAAGAATCCTAATGGAATGAAAAAACGAAATTGGTTCAGTGAACGAAGGGTGACATAAATAAATTTATCTTCACCATTTACGGTTGAAATCGTTGGGGGCATTTATCGGTCGATTCGGAATGGATCATGGCTTCAAAGATAATTGATCGAAAGTAGGGCACCTTAATTGGACATAGCGAGATCGTAAGGGACAAGCACCGATTCTGTTTACACCGAAATACCGAAGTACTTTCTGAAGTCGTTGCAGTTACTCTTTAAACTGATTTCCAGTTTTTTAGTATAACATGATCGAGTTATTAATAAATTTCATTACGTTTCAACGCAATAAAATCTTTTATAATTTTCTGAATGTATTTTAGTGGCGAATGATGGAGCAATTTTAGAGTTCCACTACTTAAAAAAGTGTTGATTCTATTTTTGATAAAAGATTGAAATTGATTGAATTGTTATATTGGATAAATAAAATGGAGGAAGACATGATGGATTTCATTTCATGAACAGTTTTACCTACCATTGCTAAGTAGCATGTCTTCCAAAATCTCTTCATCGTCAATTGGAAAGAAGTACTTGTTCGGAGGGGATGCCATATGAATTCGAAACTTGCCAATTCAGAGTAGTAGAAATATATATCGATATTTTGTTAACTGTGCCTTCATGTTAATGACAGTATACAGCACTCGATCGTTCAGTAAAATATAGTATCTCGATCGATAAAAAATTGTTTGAGAATAGATGAAGCATACTGCCTCGGTAATAACTGATTGCAAATAGATTCAGAATTTCGAGGAAACTCCTATTACATGATAACAGTTTATCTGTATATGAAACGTAGATAATCTATGCACGATAATATTCAAATTTGATAAGTACAAAGATCAATTACTGATTCACATTTATGAGTAATCATCTATCGAAGTATAAAATTTTAATATTGCTGCAAAGTCTCGACATGCAGTCTTATTAGACAATAATTTCTTAATATAATGTGTAAAACGTAGAGCATAGCCCACCAAAATTATATTTTTCAAATTCAAAGCTTATTAAATCGATACCACTAATTTTTTCAGCGACACACATTCAAGATAAAATATTTTCACAGGAGCACTAAACGCGAATAAAAAAGAAAGAATCAGAGAAATTTCTCCGGAAGAGTTTGCTCAAAAATTACATGTCTAGTACTAATTTTTTCACTATAACACTTTTTTTAATCCAAAAAGTAGTGTTTGAAGAGGGTCCAGTAGAAATTGTCACGTAAAATATTAAAATCACGGTATTAAAGGTAACAAAGAGAAAGAGATTGGCACGTACACCGAACCCGATGCGTTGTAAGCGGCTCAAAGACAACGACTGACCGAAGGGGACCGAATTGTGCGGGTTAAAATTCTCGCGAGCGAGTGAGTGGTCTCAGGAAGGCGAGATAGGGTCGTCGGAGAAACTCGTGCACACAATACCTCACCGCTCCTCTCGTTTAACAAGAGCACGGCACGAGCCCCAAAGGGACTATGCTCGAATAAAATCTTGCAATTAGAGTTACTCGATAATTAGACATCCCAAGGCAGGTCATTCTTAGTTATGTCAATTATGGACTGGTTACTGTACTTGTTGCGATAGAAATGAAATCTACGATGTCTATTTTTTTACTTTTTCTATAATTATATATTTTTTCAATAATAATAATTAAATCCAAGACTTGGAAGTATTATACAAATTATACGAGATGCTTTCTATTTAAAGTAATATAGTGATCCAATACTTGCTTCTCAATGAATTAATCTAGTGTAAAGAGGCTCTGATCGTAGACACTTTGATGCATTTCGTATTTAATTACTAGAGAAATAATCAGAGTAAATGGAAAAACAGAGTAGAATACACAGTTTAGAATTCTAAAGAACCTGAAGTATGAGAATATTCACGTGTCTAGCAATACTTTGAGAAATTGCATTGTTAAAAAGATTTTAGTAGAATTTAAATAGAGAAGCGATCAAAACTAACGTTCTGTTTTGGAACGTTCCTCTTCGGTGTCTATGGAGCTTAATTCCAAACTGTAACGGCCACTGTCATGCTCGTTCACGAGGTCCACAGATTCTGCAAAGAACCAATGATATTTATGAAGAATCACGGGTGAACTACGGAAATTGCAATATCTTCATATGTCAGAAGCTTTCAGTTTTGGCTGATAGCGAGTCTCAACGCGAGTCGAATAGCGAATAAGTGTAACAATTGTAATAATTTGCTTGCGCGATCGCGTAGGTCCGAGCGGAATTGCCATGCGGCATTATCTCGCGTCTGATTTGCATTCGTAACCGACGACCCAAATATACGTGGTCTTATCAAAAAATCAATAGAGTGCTCCTGTGTGTCGTACCTTGGTTGCCCGTATCGTTGAATCATCTAATTTGATGCATATCGAGTCGAGAATTATCTTCTTGGGGGATATTCAAGTGACGTGTAAACGATGATCGAATTAAATGATCGAGATCGTTCAACAAGTGTACCAAGAGTACTTGTCAGATAAGATTTTGGAGAGAGAGATATATATAGAGTGTGTTATTAACTCTTTTCAAGTTGAGGAATCATGGTACACATATTTCTTTGAGAATAAAATAGTAAGAGTTTGAGAGTAACGATAGAGGAAGTTCAAATAGACTCTTGAATAGAATAGATTATCGCTTCACCCCTCTGCACTTTTGATCAATATCAAAAAATTGCTAAGGTATTTGAGAGAAACTGTAACTGTTTAAATCATTTTCACTAAAACATCAAAGAGTATAGCCGAAAGAAAAGCAAGGTTGCATTTTTTTAGAAGAAGGTTATACACAAAAACATCCAAAATAAACTTTTAAAAATTATCGCCCCAAATAAAAATTAAATCAAGTCACTTCAAAAATCATTCTCTCTCTTCAGACTCCTTTTCCCACTAAAACAATGAAAGAGCAATTAGACTATATAAGTAACAAATATCCCCCCACCCAGCCTTCACCCAAAGCAAACAAAAAATTCTTCTACTAAATCTAAAAAGTGACACGACATTTCCTCAGATCACAAACTTCCAAATACCTCGCATAACAGAAAAACAAATTAACTTCCCATCAGTGTGAGATTGGTGCACCATATTAAAAAATTCCTCGAAGCTTCCATAAAAAATCCTCAAAGCAGAACATCACGCTTATTGTGCAGGGGTGCTCACAAAAATTGGGGTGCATTTTGAGTATCCAGTCAAAAACCATTGCGTACAAAAATGCACGTCGACTTTTTGAAAGTACACGGCTGATTAATTCACCTCGCGAATGGTCGATTCCAGTCAAGACTGAACGGCGTGGCTCTTGTAGACTGGGTCAAGGAGACTTACTGTTCGCCCGAAGCGTGTGCGTGCCCTCCTCTTCTACATTCGCGAGTACGCGTCGGTGACGCAGCATCGCCCATCCCCCCCTCTCTCGATCCTTGCAATTTGCTTTTTTAATCGACTGATATATCATTACCGTGAAATCGAGGAAATCTGCCCCCCACTCCCCTCCCAATAATTATTAAAACATCAGAGTCATGGAGAGTTTAAAGTTAGAGAGAGAATCCAAATCTCTTCCTTCTTGTAAGAAAAAAAATGGCTATTTGCATAATGATGTCTGGTCGACACAAGACGTTTAATGATAAGAGGAGAAAAAAAGCAGAACGATAAGTGCAGGAGAGATATTCGGTGTTAATCATGTAATACGTTTGGGTAGTTGAATTTCAGGCTCGTTAGCCAACTCGATCTGCAGCTGAGATAGCAGGGGATGATTAAAGGATTGCTATTAGAGATGTGTTGACACGGGGTGTTGGAACAAATTTCGAGATCGAGATATTAAAAAGATACAGATGTTTATGAGTCCGTGGATTCCTTTCGAATCGAAGCAGAATGAAAATGTTTCGTGGGTGGGGTAATTGGCGTTTGATGATCGCGGTCAATCAAAGTCATGAGTAAATACAAAGTTAGTCGATAAAAAGTTTGCCTTGAAAACACTTCCCTTTAATCTATTCTTACAAATTTAGACTAGCTTCAATTTATTAAAAAAACTTATATCAGAATAGAGATAAAAAGCAAAATATGTAGAAGTTATAGAAACTAGAGTCATCAAATGTATTAGAGCCACTTTAGCTAAGATCCACCCCGTGCCCTTTCCTACAGAAAACAAACCAAAATGCCAAAATTTCGTGCAAAGAAATTTCGGTCACGCAACTTCAGACCCCTGAACAGAGAATCCACGCAATTACCTATAGCAGGCAGAGTTTTGTCCAATTTCTCCACAGACTTGCTTTTATCCGAGTCCCCATGGTCAGCTATACATTCTAACATGCTGGGCTTGCATCCCATCCTCGAAAATAGTTCTTCACCTTCTCCAGAAACCGTCAGTCCTCTTTTGCATTGTCGAGAGCCCACTGACAGAACTCTAGAACATAATCGTTGCTGTCAATCGCTAGGTTAGACCCGTATTCTCTATTTGCATAATGCATAAATAACCTGTGGCTGCATATATGTATATGATAAGGGAAGGCAATAAAATTTGTTAAATGGTTATTCGCAAAAACATGATCTTTTATCAATTGGAAAATGCCTTGACCACGAGTTACATAATCGATTTAAAACGAGATTTTGAAGGGTTTCGAAAGAACGAAGTTGAATGTTCCCTCTTCAATGTCAATGGACAAGTTTGCAAATGTAATACCTGTTAGTGTAAGATGCAGCGAGGAAGAAACGATTACCATTTTGTATGTAAACGTGAATATTTATGAATGTTACGGTTTTCGTCATCACTGATGATTAATGAGATGTATTTGTAACTTTGTAAACAGATTGGGACATATATTAACAGCGCGGGGTACTCACTACGAAGACACACGTGTTCCCGGCCACACACTGAACTTAATTTCCATATTTCTTGATAACTGAAAGGTGTGGTCATCGATGGAGTAGTTTAAAGCACAGATAGTTGTCAGAGGTTCTTGTGAGATTTTGGATATTAGATTAACACCTTTTTGTATTAACTAAGTCTGTGTAGAGACACCAATGCATAAGATATAAGTAGCATTAATCTTTAAAATGTTCATATGTATCGTTGAGATTCTGAATGTTAAAGAATTAAAAATATGGATTTTATAGAATTGATTTAGTACAAGTTTTGGAGTACACTGAAATATATTTGGAAAAAATTGTGATAATAACAAAATTTTAAATTCTTTAGCGAAGTCTGTTGTGATATCATTTTATAAGAGTAGACGAAAAATTTGTATAATTAAATGGAGTATTTTGAAGACTAGATATCTTATAGAATAAACCTAGTGTTTTAAGGAAAATTTATTATGATAACATTTCAAAAAGTATTCCAAGTTTTTTGGTACCAGTTTTTGCATCGTATTAGGAACTAGTATACACTTCGTGGTAAAGCCAATTATGAAAATAGAGCTCAGAACACTTAGGAAAATTAGTCTTGAAGATTAGACAAAAAGAACCGAGAAACTTGTCTAGATCCTTTGAAAAAAATTAATCATGAAGACTGTAAGCCTTCAGCAGAGTCTTAAGAAGATAGTACAAGTCTTGGATAAGAAAGTTGCTGCAAAATAACTTCAGATTCTATGACAAAAATAATTGTGATAACTCTTTAGAAGATATAATTTGGAAATTGTAAGAAAGTATATTGAATTCCCTAGTACAAATTCAACAAATTATAGAAAAGCCTTTCAGAAAAAATATAAAATCCCTTGCCACAGCTAATTGTTGCAATAACTCAAAAAATTAGTTAGGTCATGTTAGAATATTAATCATACTGATAAATCAAAAGAAGTTTCGAGTAAAACTAATCATAATAGTACCCCTAAAAATTATAGAAATTAGAAACCCTAAATTAGTGATCCCTTAAAAACCCCTTCGGACCTAGACCAGTGAACTTTTTTCTCTTTTTCCAAAAACCATTTCACTTTTCCTAAACAAACACAATGCATCTCGAGAGATTAAAACTCATTAATGATTTAATAACAAACTCAACTCAGATAGATTAGTATTGGCTTCCAATCAAAGAAACTAATACCTACATAGCAAAGAAACAGCGGAAATTAAAGTTACTTCCGGAACGTGGACTCGTTGGCGCCGCGTCTCATTTGCATAGGGCTGACATTGAACCGAGCTACACGAAGGTGAAGTTAAAAATCAGAGTTCAGGCGTTCAGTTCGCCGACACCTCTTCACCGATTCCCTTTTATCTTATCACAGACTCACGTACGTTTCTACATGATTCGAGAAATCATTTGCAACTGAAACGCAGCCTCTTACGACACTAGAACGCCCACGTTCACCGCGCAACTTCACCGATCGCCTTGAACTCCGTATCGAAGATTACACCCGATCGAGAACGTAAACGGGTCGCAGGTAGTGCACGCGTGTCCTTGAAATCTAGATACCAGCTGGCAAAGGCAGAACAACATCTGACAGGAATCATCCGCTCGACTGTCCCAAGAGTTCGAGGCTATCAATGAACTCAGTCGGTCCTTTTGGAGGCGATCCAAATTGAGAAATCGTCGATCGAGCCACTGACACTAATCAAGATCGTGTTTCGACACCAGGTAGAGCCTTCCAAAACACTTATACGCCCCCGATGTCGAAAACAGACGTCAGACAGAAAAACAGACGTCGATCTTAGACAGCTTGACGTTTATCGCTATCAATTTAGACTTCGCTAAGATAGAGTTTAGAAGTGGAGTTAAATTGTCAGTTTCAAACACTAGGTTCACGAATGTATTTTAGGTACACTGGATATGTTTGAGATGTGGATTTGAGCTACCGATCGAAGAAAGACATCACTGTTCTGTTAAAAGGAAATCGTGCCCTTAACGTTGCCGCGAGATCACTGCACCGAGATGGTTCGACGTGTCGCGATCGACCGACGACGACCAGACGAATCGACGATATTTTCACCGACGAACCGTGGACGGAGGCGCGGGGACTGATCCATTGTTAGGCGACACGGTACATCGAGATGTGCGCGATGTTTTAATAAAGCTAGACCCAGTTGTAAATGGCATGGTGGCCTCGAATCCACTGACTACAGTTTAAGATTTCGCGGGGCGTGAGGAGAGGAGCTGAAAGATACCTCTGCCCCTTCTCTTTCGTTTGCCTAGCCAAATACTTTATTTGCGTTGCGATCATTTTATTATTGAGATACACTCGCGACTCGCGATGTGATTGCTTTGAAATTTCTTCATGTGGACGTGGCTGGAGGTGATAATACTGAGTGTAGGTGCTCTGGGAAAGGAAGAAAGGTTCACAGATTTTTTTGGGATTTATGTGGTATTGGTCTGAAGATTGGAAATTGAATTTTTAATGAAAGAACTATGTTATTTTTGTGAGCACGAAACGAGCACCTTTTGAGTATATATTTTAGAGGATTTTTTGAAATTCCACAAGCCCTTTTATCTTAAGTACATGCTCCATAAAATAGAAGAGGTAGGAACAAATTTTTGTAGAACTTATTGTACCATCTGACACACCTGTAAAATACATCCTAATTTTGTCATGCAATTTTACAACTGTTTTCAGAATTCTGCTTTAAACGAGTATTAAAAATTCACATCCAATTATTTTAGTTACAATGATTGCCAAGTATAATTACGTGAAGATTATTGTGAAGGAAAGTAGATAGAGTGGCCAAGAAGAAAGTAAGACAAAGTGAAAGTTCTGAATGTAACAGTACTGAGTCAGTTACATTGGAATAAATTTAAAAATATAATGAACGCTGAGCTTAAGAGGTATAACAGTTTGGGTGGTATTTGTTAGTCAGAAGGAACTCTTACGTGACGTCTGTAACGATATCAATCGTAATCGAGAGAACACGCAATGGCGCGTGGTAGGTTTGCATCTCAATACTAAGCAGCACCTTATGAAACATTCAGTAGAATCTCCTTGAAAGTATTATTCGATTTGAAAGGCTAATAATGTGCACTCTTCGAATGGTAAACAGCAGTTGCACGATCCGGTTATTTTCGCAGAAGCCACTGTGTCGAAATTATAAAATGCTAAAAAACACTGTATATAACATTCAATAGACAAACAAGAACCTTATTGTAGTTCGTGAATATCCATCAGAATTTTTTGTAGAAAAGACTTGGTTCCATAAAATAAAATTCTGATAAGTGTCGATATTCTAAACACGTAGAATATTAAAAAATGTCTGCCTACTTGAGAAAAGAATCTAGAACAAAAATATTTCCACTCATACAAAACGAACGAGAATTTTTTTCTATACAGTCAAGTTTACCAATATAAGTCAGTGGATTCTATGTTAAAGAAATTTAATTAGTCAATTTATTACTATACAGCAAGTTTAATGTATTAAAAAACGATTTAAAGTAGCACAAAAAGTGTCTAAGGTTCGTTCCAATAGCTTTGTGAGCTGAGAAATTTGTGTTATTAGAAACTATTTTTTAGATGAGAAAAGTGCGCATAAAAGTGAAGAGAGACTCGAGCTGATTCGCTAGTAGCTAAAGAGAGCAGGGAAGGATAATCCAAAATTTGCGTGTGGCAAATAGCAAGAAGATATGACAATTGTTAGTGCAAGTTTACACAGAGAACGACGGCAGGCACACCGCGGTTGTACAAAGCGATTATTTGTTTAGGAACGCTTTTGGTTTCCTTGGTGTAAATTATCTTCTTCACATGTGAGCTCATCGTACGTTTGTAATCGTTACACTTGTTACATCTTACGCGGAACTGTGTCCCCCACATGGCAATGCAACCGATACATTCTCCAAGATGCACCGATGAGCATTCACCAAAATAAGTATCGATGATAGCTGCACTCTGCGATCCTTAATATCGATATTACAATTCCATGTCGATAGTTATCACGTCCCTGGACATTTTGAATTTTTTCATAGCATTTGAAGGAGATTCAATGACCCATGAAATTCATAGTACATACATTCAATTTATAGATTGAATTGGTGGCTAAATACTTGAATATTTAAAATAATAACAGTAAGAATTTGATAAAGGTGTTTTAAATGGATACTTATACGTGAACTTATATTTGAATATTCAAACTTGTTTGAAACTATTATAGGAACTAAGAAACTGAAATTGCAGATATGACCACTATCGTTCACCTTATATTTGTAAATTAATATTTATGCATATACTGATACATATAAAAAAATGAGTTATAGATTTACGAATGCAAATTATATCAATTAATGAAAATAATGAATATACTTCAATATTTACAATTACTTTACATACATTATTTAAAAACATCAATATACGTATAGTATACAGTAAAATTGTTGTTCTAGAAAACAAACGTAGGATTTAATATTTAAATTTTCACCTGTCTTAATGCTCCTAACATAATAATGACATAATAACAATGATAAGTATAAAATATAAAATATAAGTATATAATGATTTATTATAAGTATAAAATCATTGAAATATGACGTTGAACAAGTTGAAGATTCAAGCGATATCCATGAGGATTAAATACAACAAAATTAATAACGATACCAATACGATATTAAGAGGAAAAATACAACTTGTAGACAGAGTAAGAATTTTGTATCATTCATTCTTTTAATAATTTCATCTAACTTTCAAATAGTTAACACTTCAATTCTACTTCTTTCAGAAAACTTTTCTACTTTTGAATAATAAATTTATCGATTGAGAAACTAGAATATGAAATTTTTACCCTACAGGAAACTATTTGATCTTAATTTATGAGAATTGCTCTTTATTTTCAACAACTGTATCTCCAAAGTGGTTTCGTAGCAGAAAACAATAGGGTTAACAAAAGGTAATTTTTCGAAGTTAATTAAAATCCTTAAGCAGATTCAATGTATCGAGAAGTGGCTACGAATAAACATGAAAAATAAGCATACAAGAATACTTCTCAAAGAAAAACTCAGTAATGTTCCAATGCAATTCAATGTGAAACCAGTTGCTTACATCTTGAAGATTCGAAAGAAGTAGATAAATAAAAAATATCAGGAAAGGTCAGTCGTAATGATGTTGAAAAATATACCCACAGAATGAATATATTAATATTTATGTAGGTGGCCATTAGGTATCTGGAATTTGTTCCTTCACTTGTAAGTGATATTTATACATACATACATATAATTGAAGTTTACATAGTAAGTAGTTTCTCCATAGGCATTGCGAAATAATGTATAATCACGTTCTGACTTCACAGGATATTTTAATAACTTATTAATAGGTAAAGTATCATCTTGAATGCAGTTAATGCGGTCATTATAGTAGCAAATCTTTTAATATAATGTGTCTTTAAGAGGAAGTAATCATTCCTGAGAGAGTATTAAACACAGAAAAGAAATATACGATAAAGATGTTAGATTTATAGACGTGATCACAGTAAAAAGTTGGGTAGAAAATTAGTTCAATTTATTTCCTTTATTCTTGATGAGACCAGTGACTATAGTATAAGGAAATAAGTCCACCTACGTTCAATTTAAATATAATATTAACTACAAGGACAGTCTGCATATGAAGGTAAATTTCTATGTGTGTACTTCACACGGTGTTAGTAATTTAAAAAAGCTTTGAAATATGTGTTAAAATGCCTTTTATATTTCTGGAGAGGTTTGTTACATTTTCTTCAGAATTTGGATTGTTCCAGGAGCAAAGAAAATCTTTGGAAGCTATAAATGTTGCACATAGTAATGCATTTGTATAATTCTTCTCGCATTCAGTAACATGCATGAAGTATTAAGCAAAGGAAAATAGTATTCAAATGTTCACTGTTCTGAAAGTGTCACTTTTCTATGTGTATTATATTTTTTATGAAATAGTGGTTTTTTGAATTTTTCTCTTTACACTAATTAGCAAGTAATGCATTAAAATAGTACAATGGTAAAGCAAAGGATTGTCGCTGATAGTATATCGGAATTAGCAAATTATGCAAGATAGTAAAGAGACAAGGAAACCGAATCGTGGGCAGTTTGGCTGGTTATATAAGGTTCGTTAGAAATAACATTAAAAATCGCATTTAAATCATTATTTTATACAATACTAAAATACTGTTTATTCTATATATATATATTTTTATCAGAATCATAAATTCAAAAAATATTTCAATTCAATAGAAATATTTGAATTTGAAAAGGTCTAAATTCAAAAAAATATTTGAATTTATATCATGTACTATCAAATTATTCAATTTGTATTCCAAATCAAGATTCAATTTAAATTGAAAATTTCCATGTACTTAATATTCTTTTAAAAAGTGGCTTGCTACATATCATTAATAGTACTTTTTAACAAGGTTCTATGTCAAGAGAGACAAGTAAAACCGCTACCCGCTATCCAAGCATACTTGAAAGAGGAGTGTTTGCGATTCTGCGTAGACCGCATCGGTCTGAAAGATTGGTCCCCGCTATTAAACAGTATTGCCGATAATCGGAGCTTGAAGAAAATCTACATTTACAGTCGAAGTCGTTGCAGACAAATACGAGAGAAAGTCAATACAGAAGAAAAACTCGAGAAACTATGGTAAATTTCGCTAAAGGTCCACAAATCACGTGAATTGAACTTTATTCAGACCTGGGGGATTTGACAATGTAAAGAGAAATTTCACTGCTTGATCAAAGCTAAAAAATAACGTGCTTCTTTTAAAGAAATTGAGAACTGAGTGTAAGGTACGCGTATTGAAAACATAGATTTATTGAAATTAGATAGTAAGCTTGCTTGAACGCCTGCTTCCCCAAGCTTAAACTTTAAATCAATTGTCTTGTGTTGCGAATTTGTAAAAAATTGCTTCTTGGATATGGATTAGTGACCTTTTGTGTAGCATAAATATAAAAGTCCTAATATAATTCGAATTGTTTCTCTGTTGTGAATTTCTAATAATGGTATCTGAAGTTTTCTTGTGAAGTAGATTGTCCCTGTTTGTGGTCAGACATACACTTAATTTCAATTTGAAATAAAATAGTAGAGTAGAAAGTGATAAAATGGTATAAGTTCTCAGTGTAGTAACATATTTTTATATAAATACAATAGTGTATAGTATTATTTATATAATTAATGGCATAATAGTTAACATGGATAAAAAATTTAAAAAATTTGAGTAACAATCTCAGTATTTTTTATCAGTATTTCCCATATGAAGAAAAAATATAAGAACATATTTCTAGAATATAAATTTATATAAAAAATAAATATAACGTGAATAAGTAACA
The DNA here is from genome assembly GCF_051401765.1 of Calliopsis andreniformis. NCBI lineage: Eukaryota > Metazoa > Arthropoda > Insecta > Hymenoptera > Andrenidae > Calliopsis > Calliopsis andreniformis. The sequence continues at coordinate 17,470,231 of NC_135067.1, read as the reverse complement.
TTAATCATTATGGAAAAAAATACGAAAAGTAATTAAAATTTGTGTGCGCTACTAAATAAAAATCAAACGATTCTTAGCATTTTGCTTACATATGAATAACGTCAAAAGTGATTCTTAACAAAAAGCTGCTGGAATAAAGAAAAAATTAACGAAACAAATAAGAAAGAAACAATTTCATTAGTATTGCAACTACTCTGCATGTCGCAACCTAACCCTAAACTAGTTCAAACACTGCTATGCAAAAGATCAATCGCATTTCCCTGCCAAAACACATTCTTCTGTGCCATCTTTCGGCTACTACTCCCAGAAAGCTTAAGCTTGCAGGTCGCATCGCCTGGACCGACGAGACTGAATGAAACAGACAGCACGAAAGAGGAAGGGCAGCCAAGCAGAGGGATGGAGAAGGGTAAAGAGGAGGGAGAGTAAAAATAATGGTTGAGAGATGGAGTCGCGTAAACAGACTGCTTTAAGGAAGGGAAAAGACCAGAAACTGGGATTCGTATTTCGATCACACGTTCAGGCGATGCAGAGGAAAGGACCGAACCTGGCCAATTCTCTACACGAACTTCCTCTTACGCTGCCTGGTGGACTCTGTGGCCGTTTTCACGAGAGACTCGCTGTCGATCACCTCGCTCAGCCTCGATGGAATTCCACTGCCACCGAAGTACATCAACATCCTCTGTTCCGGTTTGCGGACCAACTGGAGGCTCACACATTTGTCCCTCGCGAAGTGTCGTATAGGTGACGTCGGTTAGTTTTATTTCCTGACGTTATTCTAAACGATTTATCAATCCTTTAATTCGTTATTAATTCAATATTCTTCACTTATGATACTTTAACAATTTATGTATTTTTCTTTGGAGTATATTATTCTTTCGTTGAGTACACAAGTATTATGGAACACTTTTATTTACCTTTTCTGTTGTCCAGGCTGCAACTTGTTGCTGGAGTGCTTGAGGAACAACCCAAATCTCCGTGTCCTGAATCTGTCGTCCTGTCGTCTGACCAACCGAAGCGGCATGGGCTTGTCTTTGTTCCTGAAGAGGAGAAAGGCGGATCTGTTGCAGAACATTTGGGAAGAGAGCTCTTTGCAGTCTCGCGAAGAACATATAGATAAGAAGGTGAGAATGAGTCTGTCGTTTGGGACTCTGTGACCACTTGTTTATCAGTAAAGAGAGGATTATATCGTTTATCCGTTTTTTTGCTTACAGCCACAGGGACTGCACACGTTGGTACTAAATCAAAATCCAAAGTTCGGGGATAATGGTATTCGACAATTGACGTTCGCATTGAAAAGCGATATGTGGGTAAAGTCGCTGAACGTGAAGCGATGTGGAATCACCAAGCATGGCGCTGAGGCTATCATCGAGCTCCTGCGATTGAATAATGTGATAATGCACATTGATTTCACTGCGAATCATATTCCTATTAATATACTTCAAGGTATTTTGAGGTCGTTAAAGAGGAGACGAGAAATGGCCGAAAGCATGTCAATGAAGAAACGCTTTCTTTTGAATTGGAGGGACGGCTCTTTACGAAAAATGTTTAAAGGGAATAGAATGAGAAAGCATATTCGAGTTTCTAGAAGCTTAAAGGTAATTTCTGTGAACTGATAAAATCGATAATGGGTTAAATGTTTCCTATATATATCTAAGTATTTAATTATTTATGTTTAGAAAAGAGTCAACGAGTGTTCATTGCAAATTCGTCGATTAAAAAAGACTCAGGGATTGAAGGAGATTAGATTCAAAGAGACTGAGGATACGCAGAAAACGAAGAAGGTAGACTCGTTTAAGAAGAAGAGTTTACGTGACCTAGAATCGGAGTTACTGAACGTGATCAATTCTAACAGTAAGCTGAAGGAAGAGTTGTGGAGTAACAAAGTATCGTTGGATGCTGAGGTTCAAGAAAGATCGAGGACAGAGAACGAGTTGCAGAAAGTATGGGATCAGTTGAACAACCTGAGGAGCAAGGTCATTATGCTCAATTGTCTTACGTCGAAAGTGTGCAGTGAAAGCCAACTACTGAAGGGTCTCCGAGATGTCTTCGAGAAATTTGAAGCTTTTGCAAGCAAATCAACTTCAGATGTTGAGGCTTCTGAAGAAGAACCAGCTATAAGGGACGCGAAATCAGAAATGTTGCCACTCAAGTAGCAAATATTTTATTTGTTCTTTATTTAAAGTAGAAACTCGAAATTAAGCATTCTATTGAAAGTTTAATTGATGTATAGATAATTGAAAATAAAAGACACAAATAAAAAACTTATATTTTGTGTTAATAAATGTGTATGAAAATAACAGTGGTTGAAATCTTTTTAACAATATCGTATTTCAATTCCATGTACTCTCGTAATCTTAATTTTAATCGTAAGCTCCTAATCGTAAATTCAGGAGTAGGATTATAAACCTATTCTTAAAGATAATTAGAGAGTATCGTGCGCAATGTATGAATAGTTGGGGGAGCCTCCCCAGGAACAAGAGAGGGATAACAGAAATATGAACAAGAAAATAAACAAATTAATATATAAGCCTACCTATCTATCCTTACATCTAATACAAAATGCACTAGAGTACAAAATTCTGCAGTATAATCTTAAACATTAGTAAGCTAAAGACACGAATGGAAAATAAGTAGAAATTAGAAATATTAATTGAATTCATTTTGTTTTGATATCTTTATTCGATGATTATATAAATCATATGAGATTATAAGATAATTAAATATTAAACCATAAACGCTAGTAAAGAGGAAAACTTATCATTAGGGATTAGAGTAAGGCAGGGTACATAAAAAAAATAGAAAAAGCAAAAAATATGGGTAGCAGAAGAAATAAATTCAAAATTTTTACAAAAACTCACCGTTTGTCCACGTTGACCAGTGGTCATCTGTCAACTACCCACTGGTCAAGGGAGGCCGAGGGTCCAGTGGGGTCCGAGGACCTAGGTCCAAGGTAGTCCTAGGTCCAAGAGGCCCACCAGTGGGGACCCAGAAGGATCCGCACCCGCGGGTGGACCCGCGATGAGTGAGACACTCGTGTTCCTGCAGGGGTATTTATACTCCCTCAGGGAAGATGGAAAACTAATCAGAGAACTTCTTCGGATGGTAGGATTTTCGAGATTGATCTAACGAATAATATTTAGCCAAAAATTAATATTTTCCATAAAATAATCATCTCAGTAACAATTTCTGGCACACATATTGTTAATAACAATCACGCATAGTGTTCACTTATGTAAATTATTAATATCTACAATTGTTAACGAATGTGGAAATTATTAACTTTTCGTACATTATTCTTCGTTCGATTAATCACGCAAATCTTGCAAGTTTCTTTGATATTTCGTTAATTAACAATTATAGACGTTAATAACTTATACTAGTAACTATTTACGATTGTTATTAACAATATGTACAGCAAAAGTTGGTGTTGCAATGTTTACTTAATGGGAAATATCAATTTTATGCAAAATATTGCTTGTTAAATCAATCTCGAAATTCCTACCACCCGAAGAACTTCTCTGATTGGTTTCCCATTTTCCTCGAGAGAGTATAAATACCCATGCAGGAGCATGAGTGTCTCATTCGTCGCGGGTCCTCCGGCGGGTACGGACCCTCCTTGGGATCCTGGAGGGACTCCAGGGCCTGGGACCACCCTGGACCTTGGACCTCTGGACTCAACTGACCAGTGGGCAGTTGGCAGATGACCACTGGTCATCATGGGCCCTGAACCTCTAGTAACACTGGAAATGGACATTGGACCCCTGGACTCAACTGACCACTGGTCATCATGGGCCCTGAACCTCAGGCAATACTGGAAATGGACATTGGACCCCTGGACTCAACTGACTTGTGGGCAGTTGGCAAGATGACCATTATTTTTGGTTCTATTAATTTCGTTATTCTTGGAAATTTGTTAACATTTTTTTAACTATCAACTATAAACGTTAATAACATATTGCAGCGATTATTTAAGGGGAAATATTAACTTTGTGGAGCTATTATTTGTTCGTTTTTCAAGAAGTTGGTATTTTAGAACATAAGACACGAAACTCCATAAGCTGCCCAGTTTATTCTACATACTCGCACAAGATCACTAGATTCCAGATAAGGAAGTATATTGGTATACTTCGTACAGTTCATCAATTTGTATTTGGTGGGCTATAAAAATCCTCTGGATGATAGGTCCATCTTAGATTTCTTCGCTGAACCTTGTCTATGACCTGCAAATGGTAAGAGTGTTCGTAATCTACCTGGGTATATCTCCCTCTGTGAGGAAACTCCATAAATTATTCTGGTCATTCTAGATACTCGTCTGTGATCCAGGGGTTGTTGTGGAAAACTATGTCAAGTGATAAGATCTATTCTTCACTTTATTAACGATCAAGGTTTAGTACATTTATTTACAAAGGTTGGCATTTATTAAATAAATAGGTAAATAACATGGTTATCAACATAAGGTAACTACGTTGAACAATACGCTCTGTAATTCTGTCGTAAGATGGATATACCTGAGCTTTCTAATCAATAAAAAGTTATTCTGGCAGTACAGATCATTCCGCACTCGACTTCAGTACCTGCAGTCAAGAAGTATCTATTTTTGATCAGTGTCAATTTTTATTGCTCAGTTCTTAATTTAGTCTGGCACACTTTCTTCTTGTGAAGCTTCATCAAAACAATAAAGTAAAATAATTTGTATCGAACAATAAATCATTTGCAAAATTCATTATAAATTGTTCTACTTACAAAATCGGTTTACGTAAATTTTTTGCTAGAAGTTTCTCAGTTCTTGGGGTTCTGCTAACGCAAGGGGTTGCTCTTAGGCTCTTAGGTAATATTCCAGACCAGTCGCACGAAGTGGCTTGTCCCCCCTCCTCGGAATATTTGGACAATTGCTCGAGAACTTCCCAGGATTCGCTGACTGTCGCTTATGCTAATGACAAGAATCCTAATCAGGGATTATAATTGTTAATTCGTTAAATGATCCGAAGTATTCCGACGAAGAGACAGTCGTTTCGTCGAGGCTACGTGTTCCCTTGGCGCTTCACAATTACAAACTTCTTTGAAGATATTTATTTTCCTCCCTGTGCTCCTTCTACCTGACGATCTTCATTATTAAAAACAGAAGTTTTTAACAACGAATTACCATTATTAGACACTTCCGACATTTTCGAAGAAGCATTGGTTACAGAGCAGAACAAACTTTAAAAACTGAAAACCTTTAGTAACTAAACTTTAGAAGTGGCTATTTCATTTCAACAAGATCTCGGTTTAAACAGGTTTAAGTCCATTCAGAATCCTTCAACAACTCATCCTTATTTTTATAAGGTAAAATAACAGAAATGGTATAAAAAAATCTCTGTTTCAAACTGCCTCCTAAAGTTAATTAATCAACATACGTATTCCTCGCTCACTGGGCGACCAACCATCTGATCCGACTAACATGTAGCGAGGGAGAGGCAACGACGAGTTACTGTCGGCATCGCCACGCGGTATGAGCAGAGTTGAAACGTTGTGCGATCCCTTTCGCGGTTAAAATTCCATCTGTCGAGCGTAGATGCCGGCGGTGGTCGCACGGGCAGCAGCAATTAATCCATTTTATAGATGTTGCCGATGCAAATGAAGTTTCCGGTCGAGTGTTCGGACGTCCGCGCGATAGAACGAAGGGGGAGGGTGGGAAGCGAACGCGCGGCCTGTTCGACGCTCGTAAAAAGACCGAGGCTTTAAACGGTTGTAAAACCCTCTGGAAGCAATTAATAATAACCGCCCTTCGCAGCTTTTCCTACGATAAAACGACCTTTTGCTGCGCCCGTTCTTTCCCCCGTCCGCGATTCAATCCCCTGTCGTTCTCCTAAGATCTTCACACCCCTGGTAATTGCAGTCCAGGATTCAATTTTTTTGCTAACACCTTCGACAGTTTATGAGGATAAGATTTAAACGACTGTGGGGTACACGAATTGCGTGGTAGTTGCTTTTACCTTTGTTCGCGACTCGTTTAGATAAGAGTTAATTTACAGTTGAGTAAATTGCCTGCCTTTTCCGAGCAGAAGTGTAGCAAATGTGTTACGCGGGAATTATAGTATTAATTATTAGCAGGAATTTATTTGAACAGTGAAATTGCTTTCAATTATTCTTTTATATATTTTTTCGAATATATTAAGAGCACTAGTAGACGAGAAATGATCTAGTTAGTGGGTTAAGGGCTTAGAGCCACTTGCAGCCACTGCTCCATAATTTGTGATCCTCTCGAAGTGCTGTCCGTGATCTACGTATGCAAGTAAAAATGTCTTCCTCTAATTTCTTTCTAATTCCTTACATATAGTGCACTAGATGGCAAATCCCATACGTGAATGAAGCCTGATGGACTTTAATAATTGACCTACCTCCACGTGATAGTGCATCCAGATACAATTATCTCACTAAATATAATATTTTCTCTATTGACTAGCTTTTGAGCCTTGTCCAAACCTGTATTTATTACAATAAATGCAGATCCTGGAGCCACTCCACGAGACATCAAACAGAGCCCATTCGCTAGCGAAACTGTGCCTGAAACTCGTCATCGCGTTGAGGTTTCAGCCGCGGCAGCCAGGAAAGGCCATCTCGCAATCTCCAGAAGTAGTTCCTGGAAGGGAAAGAGTTCTCCCTGTACTTGGATCAACTTCGAGTCCGTTTTATGAAAAGCGTAAGAAAGTTTCTCGTTGACGCGTTGCGTTTTCCGCTCGATTCGTCATCTGTTCAAAGGAACGCGACTGATGCGATTTCTGAACGATGATAAGACGCGATCCTCGAGTTTCCGCCGACACCGTCGAGCCACGGCCGAGTTTGAGGTTGCGTGCTCGAGCTCGCGTATACGAATCGTAATGTCGTCGCGAGATGGTGAAAAGAAGCTTCGAATGGCTTGGAGGCTTCTACCATCGAGATCCTAGGACCCGACGTCCTCCTTCGCGGTGATGGATGAGGGGACGCAGACCTCGCCGACAGCGCAATACCAGCTCGTCGACGGACGACCCGGATGCAACACGTGCAATCCAGGGTGCACGAGACTCGCGATATTACTGGGAACAAAGAGATAACGGGATTGGAGGTGAGGCCTGCGCCGCCTTGGGAATCGGAAAACTTCATTTCGTTGATGTGTGGCTTCTGATGCCTTTATCTTATTCGATTTTTAAAGAATTCAGAATTTAGGATTGTTTAGTGTTCAGAGAATATCAGATTTCAGATTTTGTAGTAGTTTGAAGTATCTCAAGAGACACAACCTATTTAAATCTTACATAAATGTCAGAGTATAAAGTAAGTATAAATAATTTGACTAGTTACTCATTCACGTTATAAATTCTTCAATCATTTAAGCTCTCCGAGCAATAAAAACATCCAATTTTCATTCTGTCTTTCCGAAGACAATTATGTATAAGAAGAAAAGGTACTTTGGACGATGGAAATTGAAGGAGATTCAAGAACAGCGGTCTGGTTCCGCGGCGGGGAAATTGCACGGAAGAGGAAATCTCATTTTTCACGAGCGCGGGCTAATGTAACGCAATTGATTAAGCCGAATTCCCGTTTCGATTATGTGCGGCACGGACTTCGAGGCATTCATCCTTGGCAAATTCCACGACGATACTCGCCGCTACGAAATATTTCCCCGTCCCCGTTCCGCGTCCCTGTTTATTCTCAATTTACCACGTCGAGGTGGAAACGGCGGCACGAGTTTACCCTGCAATTTTCTATTCTCTCCTTTTTTCCGTCCCTCCTCCCTCTCGTTCCTCGTCGCCACTCGTTTGTCGCCCTCCATTATTTACCACTTCGAAACGTCGAAGACGTTTCCTTCCACTCCGGTGTGCCCGAAAAATTTCGCCCGCCTTCAATCCTTGCCGTCTACATCCCTGTACAGAGTTTCTGCTATCTATTTCCCACTGCTATTCCCTTCGTTAAAAGATACATGAAATCGACCGAATCGATATTGTATAACTTCCATTTATTGGGTCAGGCGAAGAGGTCACGGCGTTTAGCGTCTTCACCATAAATTCGATCTCTACGAAATTGGTAGTTTTAAGTGAATGGGTAGATACTAAATGCTACGAGTTATTCAGGCTGTACTTGACAGTAACGAAAGGTACAGGCATTGCGATGCAACTTTGAATATTATCACGCGATCCATCAACCCTTAACAGTTCAATTAAGCCTCCCAAGCGTATTAGGTTTTACAGCGCTACTTTCTGTAAAATAATTCTGCGGTTATCATAAAAACGTCCCATATAGCCTCCCACAAACTCGACCTTGCTCAGCGAGCCCCAAAAAGCCAAGGAGAATGCAGCGCTGGGTCGTGTGCAGGGAAGGGGTTGTTAGGGGTCGTGCGGCTTTGTCGCGGCGGCTCACATGTCGAACTTATGAAAATTAATAAGAAAAATTGCCCATAAATTCGGGGTTCTCGTTCGCGGAGCCGCGCTGGTCGCGTCCTGGCTCGGCAATAAAATTAGAATTATGTCGCTGTCCCACCCTCCGCTCGCGTCGCAAGTTCGACGAGGCAAGACAGCTCGCGGGGGCTGCGGGACGCCCGACGGCGTTTGTTAGTAACGCTGGAATGTGTCCCACGGTTCCTAACGTATGAGTTATCCCGCCAAGATTACATCCACGTCGGCCCACTCCCTCCCCCGAGACCCGCCGCGTCGGAACCTATGGTTATTAAATTCTGCGCCTCCTCTGTTCGCTCCCCCGATCCGCCGTCCCGTCAGGGCCGCTCGATTTTCTTCACAGGGTTGACTTATCGCCGCGGTGTCTCGCAGACAGGGCACCCGCGAAGAGCGATGGCGGTTTCGTTACTGCCGGAGGCCGACCGCGCGATTTCATGAATCTTTTAGGGGGCGCGAGTATTGCTCTTAAAGGGGACCCTTCAGACGATCGTAATAGCGAAACTGCGTTCCGCGGCCGCCGCTAAGGGACTTCTTAACGGGTGATCGTAGGCGGAGGAAAAGGGTGCTTCCGTTTACGATGACGTAATTCGAGGAGGGAAAGAATCGGTTGCTGATGGAAATTCGAGAGGGTCGAAGAGGGAGCTTTTTTTCTGGAATGATTAGGGAGAGTGAGTTATACGGTCCTGCAGTGTGATGTTCTTGTTGCTGGAGTGTGATCTGAATAGGGTTAGAGTCTTTCTGTTCGTTTGGATAAGGGCTTTTTATTTTGGCTGATCGAGCTCGATGAAGTTACTTACGAGACACTTGTTGAGTTAGATGTTTGTAGATCATATTCTCTTTGGAAACTTTCCAACGCCTCTTGACGTCATCCTGGATTAAGGTATTTGTATATTTAATACCATGGAGTGGTATCATGTGCTATACTGTTCCGAAAAATTGATGAGGAGGTCCGATTGTGGCAATTATGTAATAATTATTGAGTACTGAAAAGCAACAAGTAAATATAGATACTAGTAGATGTTGATTCGAACTCAGATTCTCTTTTCTGGAGTAAATCCTGGTACATACGTATATGTCATATGTATATACGTATTTGTATGTATGTATGTATACGTCAGCTGTATCACTTGCTGATTGTCTGACATAGCATGGACATATACTACTTAGGAGCCGTCCGATCACATACTGACACGTACTACTCACGAAGTGTCCGACTAATCACGAGATTATACTACTTACTATTCATGTTACTCACGTTACTTCTAGTTTAGACTATATTTTAATGTAATTCGAGGTTTCTACAGACAAATTGTCTCATATAAACATGATTCATCTTCCCAAAAAATAATTTCAACCAAGCGCCACATATATCATTCTTAACACATTCATTACATTATATCAAAGCTTATAGTTACCTAGTTACCCAGTTGCCTTGATACTTCTACACAACCTCAACCTCATCCCCTCACAAATATCAAAATCCCACCTTAACCCACTTCCATGATATATCACCAAATAAATTCATAACTCGAATCCGGCTCAAACCTAGAGCAGAACCCATACGATGCATCATCCCCCTCTAAACGAACTGGAACCCTTATCGCGAACGAAACCTAGGTCCAACTGCTGCCATACGAATCCCCCTCGAATCTGTTTTGGTCGGGACATCGTTTTCGTCCATTCTCATCCCGCGTTCTCATCAACCGAAACGTCATTCCGCGAGGGGTATCATGTGCAACGGCGGTCTCGATGACAAAAATCCGTCCGTCGGCTTATGCGGTCCAGTGTCGTGCACCAGCCGACCGCAAACATCCTGCCAGTACGCGTACGTATAATGGTAACGGCGGTCGGATCTGTTCGGGCATCGAATCGTTGACGGGCTGCCAATCGCGAAACGGCAATTTAGCTGTGAAACGCGTGGACGACGGGGCCGCGGTCGCGCACGACCACAGGCCTCACCGAAATTCTCTTCGTCCACTTAACCCCCTGCGGGCCTATTCGGACGAGAAAAAGTATCTATGTCAACGCGCTCCACCACTGGCCAAAGGACCCTCCTACTTGACGTTTCAATCGCGCTTTTCAATGGGTCATTCGCTTTTTTAACCTGCTCTTTTCCTACTCGCCCGAGGACTTCCGCTGGACCAAGCTGATTTTTCATGCTCCACTATCGTTGACAGCTTTTTGATCGAGTTTTCGCTTTGATTGTGGCCAGTTGCGAGGGATAGTGGGAGGATGGCTGAAACGGGGTAATAAAGGGGCGGATTTTGTAGAGACGAGATCTAAGCTGTTTGTATTAGAACGTTTCTTAAGGGAAGCTGCAAAATTGAATTTCCCTCTTTCTTTCTGCATATTTTATGCGAGTATTGGTACGAGTTTAAGCTCTAAATATGGAAGTCAAATGAAATATTGCTTGACAAATATTAACCTTATATTTCTGTACTTTTAAGGAAAGAAGTTCCTGCAAAATTGGGGTCACTGGTGGAAATATAATAAAAATTCCACTGAGAGGCAACTTCGAAACTAGATATCAAAATAACTAAAAATAGTCTTCGTTGATTTCCATCTAAATGAAATCCATCCACAAAATAGTATCGAAAATCATAACCCAGAAAGAAGCTTACCAAAAAGTTTCGTGCACTTAGGAAATGGCGTTCAAGAGAAGAATGTTATCGAGAAGTTTCGGTCCAATGGAGTATCCGTGATCTCCATCGTCTATGGAGAAGGATTTCTTTGAAGCAGGATATGACCGGATTATAAGGTTGCTGGACGAGAGAAGGACGGCGGAGGCAGCCATTTTACCGAGGAACGATCAGGGATAACGTGGGAGACTTTAAGGAGCTTAACTTAATGACAGTGTAGACGCTTCGGAAACGAAGATTCTGGAGAAGCGGAACGCTTCGTTTTCCTGCCTCGTGTATTAGTAATCAACTGAGGTTGGACCATCCACTAATATCTGGTCCTGAATGACCCACGACCGGATGGTTCTGCGGATAGTCGCTCATTTCCTGCTCGTGGATTATCGCAGACAATGAATTTACAATAACTCTCTCCGTCATGGATAATCGTCGCTGGGGAGCGGTAATTAGCAGACGTTGGAAAAATCTCGCAGGAGAAGACTAACCCTTTGATCTCGGTGGACTTTTGCTGATTCCCTTCGCATAAGGTGTAGTGCAATTTTAATACCTTTACTCCGTGGAATAATGCAGCGGATTTCATTACTGGTGGCTCTTTAGGATTAACTCTCTTAATTGGAGCGGAAAGAAAGAGAAATCGGTCACGTAGAAATTCTTTTCCAGGGCAAAGTAAATTGGTTGCCAACAGAAAATATTTCTATTTGCTTTTATGTTAAAGACACTCTACTTTTGTAATTGTAGTGACTGTTTCCCATACGAAATTCGAAGAAGAGTGAAAATATTCTATATCTATGACCTCTCCTTCTTGTATCGAATGTACATTAGAATCCTCTTTCGTATCTTCTTAAAAATTCTCGTGTACATAAAAATACAAGGCACATGTATTCAATTTTCAGGCTTCAAACCTGAGTATAATTACACCTAAACTTTAGAGATATATCTTTTGTGCATCAAATTAGCTTCACTTCTTCAATCAGTCTGCCCTAAAAAGTACAAAGTGATTAGCCATGGAGATCGATAAATTAACAGTGTAATGGAGGTCTGAGTCTCTTGGAGGGGCTATTTATCATTAATGATAACAAGTAGCAGAGAGGAGACGAGGCGGTAAATTTACCTGGTCGAACGGTAGACGAGTTCTTTTGAAGTTGGTCGTCTCTGTACGTAAAGGCGTCGTACACGTGGAAAAAGCTCGATATCGTTTCGCCGGTGGGCCACGTCGATGACGATAATGAAGCCTCCGCCATTGGCTGACCGATAAGGCGATTTACGCGCGCAATATTCGCGCGGCCGCGTATCCATTAGAGACCAAACGCTTTTTTCGCTTCCTCCCGGCGGGTTTGCATGCGCAAATGGCCTCTTGGAGAAGGGAAAAGAGCGGGGAGCAAATTTGCGGAATAAAAAGGCGACAGAACCTGGCCACGCTTCCCTAGTTCAGGGAAGATAGGAAGAAGAAAAAAATTGTTTGCTCACGATCGTTTACGCACGTATTAGCATTTACGGGGGGGTGAGACGGAAATCGTCTTTGTGGAGGCATATCGAGTTACCTGCGCTGGTGGAGACAGGATATTTAACTACTAATTTGCAGATGGTCAGGTTTACCATATGTAATAAAATCGATGGGTATAATTAGAGACAGCGATCGTTAGAAAAGCTGTTCTACTTTGGGTAACTTATATAGCGTCAGCTGTCATGTTTATTTAAACTAAACATTTAATCCATTTAAAACACCTGCTGGACCCTTGAACTCGCCATCCTAAATACACTCTACTAACAAGTATCTGGAACCCGATCATCTAAAATATACACCAGTTAAACACCAAAATATCCTCTCTGACAATTCGATCAGTCTACACAGACATTCTAATTCCTGCGCGACCGTAAATCCCAGATTGTGAACAGCCGAACGCATCCTACCAAGTCTTGAACGATCTCGAATTCCAAGTATCAATTATACCTCATCACGTCCACGCAATTACCACGTAATCCAAATAGCCCTCTGGCCCGACGTTCACCTTTCTGCCAGCGTCTTCGTTTCATTCCGTATTCCCAGGCTGGACCGCGAGTAGCATAAAGGTAAAAGGGAGCCCCGCGATTTAGGGTGACGGATTCGTTTGCGAGGTACGACCGCGCATATAATGATTATTCAAATCGTCGTCAGGGGATGTCAGGATTCTCGGTATCGAAGGATTGAAGACAGCGCGAGGGACGCGGAGGAGTCGGGGGAAGAAAGCTTCGAGGGAGCGAGAGGAGCGATCCCAGGCTAGAAACCCAGTGATCTGCGGTGTGTGATCCAGGCCATTAGGCAAAGCTTCTTCCATCTTCGTCTTTCCCAGCGCGGCTCACCTTCGACCTCTCTGTCAGCCCGCCGTCGCATTCACGGCACACCCCTTCGAGCGTCTCGTCGACGTGCTAACTGAAAAGGACGAAGCACGTGTTCCCGCTGTGGTTTTTGCGCTGGGATCTCAGCCGAGCTCTTCGGACCTGCTAAGTCTGCCCCCGCAATCCGTGGCACGTGCGTTTTGCACATTCATCCTCTTCCTTCGCGGCTTGGAACACCGTTACAGCCCCTTCGATGGTAATCGCCGCCCCCTGGAGATTACTTTACCATTTGAGATTGGGGAACTACTGTGTGCTGCTCGAAAGATGTCTCGTGGGACGATGTGGGGACAGAAGGAGTGTAATGGTGAGATAAAAAGGTAAGAAGTGTAGTAGGGTGATACAAGAAGGGTATTTTCGAGCCCTCTCTCTGTCTTATTCTGTCTACACGCTAATGATAGCTGCATACACAGAGAGGAAATTACGCTAGGATTAATCAGAACCACATTCCTTCCTCTAGACTTCGTTCCAGCTCTGCATTCTCTTTTTCCTGCGATCTTTTACTCTCACAAGTCAGTAGGACACTGGATCTCAGAGTAAACCTGCAAAGAGCATCTCTGTTGGGTACCCATTTATTTTCTTAAACGAGATACGATTATTGTCTCTAATTAAGTTCTCCGAATCTACTTATTGTCCCAAAGTGTTTCGTCGACACTTCCCTGTGTAGCTGAGGATATTGTGTTACTAATTTGTCGTCACCTTTGAAACTGCTTGTCGTTTCAAAAGTGCCGACAAAACGAAGCACACATCGTTTCCACGTCCTCTCTTCAGTAACTATTAAAAAAAGGTTTTTTTTCGACTTTGTGACATCCTCTTCGGCTTATAAAGGAGATAATTGTTAACGTCCAGGGTGATTGTGAGGGATAAAGTCGAGCAGGTAGGCCCTTAATTGAATCTCGTTTCGAGAGTACGATGCATAGGTAATCCTCGTTGGACTAGGACCCTCTGCTTTTTTGTTATTCATGTCGAACATTTTCGGCTAGGGACGCGCCGTCCCTACCTAATCCCGTTCAAATTTCCGGCCCCGAAGCGCCTAAAGGAATTAGCATTCGATCTCATCGCGGACGCGCGCGCGCCGCTGCCTCTTGGGGATCTGTGTACGCTGAAAAATTTTGTCCGCTTCACTTTCATCGATACGCCCCTGATTCGCTGTATCTTCCTCCAACACGAACACGCGCGGTGATCGGGATGGAAAAATAACGGGGAAAGTCGAGATCTAGGTCGCAGATCAAATATTTGTGCGTTGGGCGACCATCGGTACGAAGGGACGACAGGATTTTGCAAGTAGTTGGAAAAATAGAGATTTGGGATTGCTCGCAGTGACATTAAATGAGCAACAATTTATAATTTATCTGGATTGAATTTATTGCATAAAAGTGGGGAAACGATCACTAGTGAGGCCTTCGGTATGGTCTCTAAGTTAATAGTGCTTAACTATTAATTGGAATAATAATATGACACTAATGAAGCCTGTAATTAGACGCCCACAGAAACCAGATTCAAACTTTTACCGCGTCGGACACTATGTCACCTGCGTGCCTGCAACTGTGCAGCCTATAAAGAATGTTTCCTAATTTAGAAGCTCTCCTAGATTTCTTTCACCTACGCCACGCGTGCCTTTGAATCAATAAGACCCAAAGCAATGTTTCCTTATACATTTCCATCTAACATTCTCCATACAGCATTATAGCTGGCAGTAGTGCCAGTAATCGTCTTTGGATTCGAGTAATTCGTCTAATGAGTGGCTGTCGAGCGAGGCCAGCGATGCGCGATTGCTGGTGCTTAAAAGGGGCCTAATCGATGCTTGATAGGGCAACATTATTACCTAACGGTGGCCCTTCGGACCGTGTCATTACCTCGACAGAACGTCATTACCCAACCGCGAGGGCTGCAGTCACCTTTCGATTCACGGATTATGCCTCTGAATCACGCCACTTCGCAGAGGGACCGAACTGATTGCGAGCTGTTTAGAGACTTGGACTAATAGACGAAATTAAACTTAGCATTCAAGCCGCGCGAGCGACCGGAAGAGAATAGAGCGATGGTAAGGCGAGGGAACAGCTAGTAGAATTATTGTTTCATGTCGGCTTAATAACAACGATGAGCGATATGGAACAGAGAAAAGGGAAGGAAAGAATGGCAACTGCCAGCAGGATCACGCTTGTTCGTGGAACGATAAATTCGCTCGGGGTTAATATCATGATCAAACATTCGCGTGATGTGACGTTCGATTCATCGGGAATATGTTTTAACTCGGTGATAATGGTCCTCGGTGTTTTTCTCTCAATGAGGACTCCCGTCACGGGCATTTATTTCAAACGATTTATTCTGAAATCCGAAATATCGACACTTCTATGATGTCGAGTATAATTGTGTGACAAACAAAGTGTGTATTATTTAATTAATACTTTATTGGAAAACGATTATTATATTTATGCTTGGAAGAAAAATATATCTTATTTTTAGAATTGTTAACGTTTCAGGGATGTTGGATTTATGTTCAGACACTCAGGATATGTACTCGAGTGTTCCCATATTCAATTTCCATTCAAAGGTATTCTATTGCCATCTGTATCCTAATTAGCGCGTCAAATTCTTTTCACCCAATCTGTCAGATCGATTTTCATTATCGAGCGTGAATTAGGTGATAACGCGCCTGTTCGATAATTCCCTCAGCCGAAGGCTGGCTGTTAAATATTTCAACGAGTACGCGCCGACTCTGACTACTTATCGGTCCATGGATTACGGAAACTTCCGTTTCATGGAAACGCGCCGTTAAGGGGGAATTCCAAAGTTACATTCCCATCGACGAAGGGGTTGGCGAAGGAGCTCCTCTTACCCAGCGGTTGAAAACCGTCCGTGTTACTTTGTCACGATGAAGAATCGAAGAGAAATCGAGACGTTTGACGCTGAGCAGACGTTAATTTCTGTCTCAGAAATTTTCGAGAGGGATGCAGTGAGTGACGGAGCGGAGTGGCCTCGAACTTTAGCTAACATTGCGTTTAAAATGCAAGACGTGATCGGCGAGTTACCATCGAGTTTAATCTACAGAGCTCAATTTCGCTGGGAAAGGAAGCTGCGACCGTGTGTTTTATAAAGTGACACGAAGTAAAAGCGTCGAAGTGTTATTCTGGTGAATCAAGAGATTCATGAATGTCTGGAATCTCTTACCAGTATTCGAATCGTACTGAATAAGGGAGCTTCTTCAAACTGGAATTTAATATTTGCAGCGATGAGCAGGGTTTTTCAAAGCAGAGTGATGGAAAAATAAATATATACTTCTTTACGTTTTAAAATCTGTTTCGTGATGGTTTTCAGTTTCTTTAACTCGCCAAGTGATCCTGATGTTCTGGTCGGACAGCTTGCAAGATGTTTCAGTACGTCAGGGTACTAAGGAAGGCTGTCTTGATATCAAATGTCAAGCGGTTGCGTGCCTCGTCTTCTCTGTAGTCTATTCTAGAAGATATTGTTCGGAATGATCGCGTTCACGTTGCGATGCATGCGCTATGTCTGTACATATTTCATTTCCATCCTATTTTTTTTTACTCCCTCCTTTTTTATCGCCAACAATGATATCCGAGGATAGACATTCGTGTTCGCCCCGTATTAATGTAAATGAGTTACGAACGCCCATTCGCTGCACGTACGCTGCACGAAACTCTCGACCGTGGAGCAGATCGACCAGAGAGATAAAGACTGAAAGCGTTTCTGTAATTCAGAGCAACGCTGCTTAAGGTTCGCATTGTGGATGCTCGTCAGCTTCCCCTCTGTTTTATTATTTGTAACACTAAATGTTCTGTTCTCAAAGTGACGAAATTTATACTTTTGAAATCGAATGGGACTTCAAGAAAGACACATTTTTTATACTTCTGATAGCGCTAGAGAACAATAAAGAATTGAAAATTCTATCTACGTTGTTTAATAATATTGCGGTGGTATCTCTGATACATTGCAAGTAGAAGAATCTTGAGATTCACGGAGACACTTCCAGAAAATGATCACTTCATCATATCTTCATGCAAGCACGTTTCTGCTAGGTCCCGAAGGGTCCATCTCCCTTTAAATCCAGTCTAGAATAAAATTCCTTGCAGCCAGAAAACCAAGGGAAATCCTCCAGACCCACCCTGATAACTCCTTTTTGGCTGAGGGCTAATTTATTCTTGTGTAGTTGATTAGTAAGAATAGGGGTGGATTCTTTCGCAGAATCCTTAATAAGTATTCTAATGCTTGAGAAAGGTGTAGAGTGTAGAGCTCTTGCCTTCTTGCTATACTGACTCATACAAATATGTCCTCTGACCTGACATAATTATCCCTGCGTCTAAGGCGCAGGTAACTCCACTGACGAGTCCAGGATGAAACACAGTTTTTCCACCTTTACTGGTTCCATCATAGCCATGAACTTAATTCGCAAGTGTGCCAGAATTTTTCTCCCTTGTCAGCGCAAGGCTAACGCTTTTGAAAATTATAAAAAGCGTACCAAGGGAACGGGTTTCAGGAGCAGTGCGTTAAAGGGTTAATTCTATCTGTAAAAATAGTCCCTCACAGTAGCTTCAACAATCGTCAAGCCTCGCTCAGGAGTTTTCCCTCTAGCCCCCTGATTCAGAAAAAGAGAATGATCAAATGCATTCTCTTTACGTTCAGCCGCGCGTGTTTCATCCCTTTGAAAAATTTCGTGGCGGAACTATTATAATATCTATCTCGGAGGTTCGATGGTAAATAACGCAGCGGTGACGCAAAGGAAGGGGAGCTTGACGAAAAACAATGGGAAAAAGCGAGGGGGTAGGGGGACAAGGTAGCAGCGGAAGGTGTAGGGAGGGGGATGAAACAAGAGTGCAACAATGCGCTCCTCTGACGTTACATCAATGGGAGAAGGGTGTTCGTTGAGGTGCATACGTTGCACGCAACTGCCGAGGGCGTACAGATTGAAACGGGGGTGGGATGAAGGCGGCAGGGGAATTCGAAAGAGCTACCAGGGGTTGCGAGTTATGAATTAACTGTCACCGCTTCTTTGATTTGTGATGTTTCCCCGTCCCCTACGTCGGCTTGTCTCTTTCTCTGCCGCTTTCCTATCCTCCGTTCCTCTTCCTCTGGTCTTTTCTTTTTGCACCCTCGCCCGTCTCTGTGCACCCTTTTCTTTCCCTCGGCTCGATTTGCCTTCGTTTGATTGATTGAGCACGATCGAGCTCGATTTCAGCGAGCCAGTCTCGCTCCCTTTCACCCTCGCTTCTTCCTCGTTCCTGTTCGTGCAATGGGACTAATAATGCCGTTAACGTTCTCGCAGTCTCGGCTTCCGAGCAATTCCACCTCTCTGCGCGATATACCTACTGCAAGGTCTCGTTATTCCCATCGAATGGTTAACGATGTCTCGAGGACGATAGCACGAGAACTGACGGGGAAATGAGGAATATTTTTAAGACGTACTTATGAAAGTGTGTTCCACTTTTCTGACTTATCTGTATGAGTTATTGGTCTATCAAATTTTCGACTAATTTAAAAGTCTACTTTGCACCCATTTAGAAGTCTCTCAGATTATTCTTGTCGATAATTGTGGGGTTGTACGAATGTACTTATTTTAATAATGAAAATATAGATTAAGAAAATGATTGATAATGGCGACATGCTTCGTTCCCTCGAAGTTTCAGCTTTATCTGTGAACTTATCGAGGCAGCTGCGATAGTCGCGTCTCTCCTAGTGTCTATGCTGTCATTTTCCCGGACACGGCAATGTTTTCGTTCGTTACTGTCGCTAATTAGTTTAGTTAATTATCCTCGGAGTTTTAAAGCGTTCGTCACAGCACAATCCACGTCGGGGATGAACCTGTACAGGTGTGGAGTGAAGGCCATAAAATCCGGTACCTGGTGGATTCTTATCGCTCGAAGCACGAACGATCTCCTTCTGTGTCTTCATGGAAATATGGCGCAGTTATCGCGGAAGTATGCCAATGGGAACGATCCTTGCTTAATTGTTCTACTGTCTCCATCAAACGGTCTGCAAACGAGCGTCACAAGTTATGTTTGTGAGAATATATTCTGGAACACGACGAGTAGGTCAGTGTCAGACTGAAGTGAGCTCAGTCACAGCCAATGAAACTAAAACCATGAGAAAGATGCTTCATTCGAAAGCTATCAATTGATACAAAAATATGTGACTTATTCACAGGTGTCCAACCTGTGACTTCTTCAATGATATCAGTGTATCAATATATCAGTAGAATAAGTCTAGTCAGACACATTCCCATAATTTAGTACAAATATGCATATTTTAAAAGGCTTCACTGCATTGAATTAGCTTTCGTTGTTCCATTTTCTGCCTCTCAAAGTAAAATATAACAAAATTTCGTGGCTTCTTGCATAGTCTTCCTCCTTGTATAAATACCTCCGGATAGGACAGACTGCTCAACGTCAGAGTTCGACAGTTCTCGTTTACTGTTAATTTCGCGGCTGGCGTTCCTGCGGAACGAGCTAGAAGCTACCGTTCCAGGTAACCCAATTCAATTTACCTCGTGCAACCGCGACGAGTCAGACTGTATGGGTACAAGGGCTACTCTATGCGCGGCGACGATTATCGGGCGGGTTTAATAATTAATTTCCTAACGACGTCGTTAAAGTTCCCGGATGCCGGTAATGCTTAAGGATCAGTTTAATCTTGCGACCCCCCGAAAGTTCGTCCGAGGTGTAACGTGGTTCGTTCGCGTGTTTTCCACTTTTCTATTCGACTTTCCGCCACGGGAAACTTTCCCTCCTCAAGGGATAAGGTCACTTGACGCTTTAATCGCGTTCCCAAGAAAATTAGTAACTGCATCGTTTCAGGGAATACTTAACGCTCGTTTTTGCTGGCCTCCCTCATTACGAGACTCCTCTTGTCCTTGCGAGCAAAAGATTATCTTCTTTCAGAGGCCTTTCGAAACAAAAACCCTCACTCTCAAGCTTCAATGTAGATACATTAAAGAGTTTACTGGCAAATAATAGAAGCAGAGACATCAAGAAAATCGAGTGCTTCTATCGATCGAAGAATTCAACTCGATATTGTCAGTAAAATGGAAATGCCTACTTGAAACCATAGGAAATACCTACTCCAAAAAACAATTCCTAAAACTCGTTCACTTGGTCAACCGACGTTTCTCTCTTTATCCCCGTTTCCCACTGCTTCGTCTACCTCGTTCACCTCGATTCGATTCATTCTTCAAACCGACAAGAATGGCTCGTGTCCCCACGCATCGACCTCAACAACTAATTCCCCTTTTCAGTGGCGCGCTCCGTGTATAGGGAGGCCAAGAGCACTCGGCGAAGAGCGACCCCGGTGGTAACCGGAAATCGATGCTCATTCGCAGACACGTGTCACGCGAAGGGAACGACGTTATTCCGCGCGGAAAAGCTGTTTCCTCCAGCGTCGCTGCCACCCCGTCTCGCTGGCGGAACGAGTCGTTGGAAAAGAGAGCAGCGGGCTCGTTGCTGAGTTCCGTGGGAGGGGTGTGTTGGGTACCCAGATGCAGAGGGAGAACGAGGAGGGGGATGGAAACGGGGGAAATAATGCGGGTGTTGCCAGAGAGTGGTGCCCGACAAAATTACAATTTGGGGGATGTAATTCCGCCCCGGAGAAATGGCCTGCACATACCGAGGCGTTGGGGGTGGCACGATGGGTGGTTTGTACGTAGGGGGCGAACGAATAGGTTGAGGAGTCGGTGTAGAGCCATAGGTGGGTGAGTGGAGGGGGACAGAGGGTGACTACGGACAGGAGAGCCGAGGTAGGAGAGATTTATCAACAGCTCGTTCCGCACTAACTAGACGCCGGAAACTCGAAAGATATTGCATCAGCGAGGCGATGATAGCGCCACGACGACTGGCATTAAATTGCATCCGGTCGTTGCAGGAATTTAGCCGCCATTACGGCGTCTCCTGCCGACCTCCTCCTCGTTCGCGTACCCTCCGACACCCTCCTTGGTTGCACCCTTCCACGGCTCTTTTCTTCCATCGTACGTCAGTGTTGAGGGATGCTCTGGCGATTGTGGCTGGAAGGTGTGTGGTCGTGAGGGAGAGAGCGGCGGGGGTGAACATCGGAGTGCATTTAAGGATCGAGAGTCAAGAGGGCGAGGAGTGTTCTGTATGGGAGCTGAAGAGTGGGGACAGTGGAGTCGAGATGTTGAGGAAGCCAGCGTTTCAGAAGTAGGACTCTGGAGTCTAGATTTCCTTTAGATCGATGGAACTTCAAAATATTATGGCTCGGTAAATTACTTTCGAGGTTGGCATTTGGAGGTTTCTTGGATAAGTCTGAGTATTGATTGACACATACTACTGAAAATATAATGCGATCACTTCCCTGAAGTTTTTTCTCAAACATATTCCTCTTCTTCACTATTTTAGTGATTGAGGTATAGTTTCCACTACTCTTACAAAATAGAACTTCCTTAAAAAGAGTCTGAATATTGTATTAACTAAAATACAACGAAACAATCTAAACCCTGTGTCATAAATTAATCACCAGCGAAAACTATGTTTAAATCCCCATATATGTTCATCGATATCAACTCCCCTAATGGTTGAATGTGTTTCAAGCACCCTGATATCGTACTTCCTTACCCCCAATATATCACCGCATACCTTCCACCCTCAATACACAGGTTACGACCACTCAAGCACATCTGGTTTCAGGAAAACCCGCCACAAAGTGTTTACTGGTCTCTCCCGGATAAACGATTAATGTTGTCTGTCCTGTTGCAAGTCTGGCGTTCTTCTTTCCCACAGATCGTGGAGGTGTTCGTTCCACCTCCATAGACTAGATAGGGAAGCCTCCCTTTCGCGAACACCGCAAGGATCGTGAATTTTCGATCGGCTCCCATCGACTCCTTGAATTGTCGAACGAAGAGCAATGTTTGAATACCGCAATCGAACGTTTCAGTGGGTCGTACGATCGAACGCAGATCGTTAATGTTTTACGTCGGAGAGCTCAACGCCCGCGGCGCGCATTGTGCAGACCCGGAACGAGACTAAAGGAGGATCCAGTGGCAAATTTATTCGCACAGCCGCGCGATTAAAAGCCGCGGAAGCTCGTTCGTGAAATTTGCATCGACGCAGGGAATCGTTTATTCCTCGTCGCGAGTCGCACGAAATGGGGAAAGATTCTCCGTGAATCTTTCATTGCGTCCTCATTTTTTCGCCAGGAGATACGGGAAAAGGTGGAGGAAACAAGCGGAGAGATCTCGAATTCTGCGTAACAGAGAGTGCTGTGATCTCAGCGAGTCAAAGGTAGAAAATCAGGCCTCGAGACGGGTGCTTCTCTTAGAGAAAAAGGAGAAGCTACAGAAGCTTCTTCTTTTCGGTAGGGTTCGCTGTTAATGCCATTTCTGTCTCAATACACCTGTCTGAAATCGAATTCGAAGGGTCGTGACAGAGACGACTGGAGGCTGACGTGTTTTTCCGTGGGTGTCACGAGGGAAGGCGGAGTAATTTATCCATTTGATCGAGGCTAGAGCCCTCGAGGCAAGGGCTGTTTCAACCTCTGATCTCAAACAATTCCTCCTATTTCGACGGAGCGAGCTACTCGCGATCCTCGAGCGTACTCTCACCACCCCTGCATCCGCCAGCGCAATCTCCTTACCTCGCAAACGTTTGCTCGATCCACCCTTCCGTCGTCCCTCCTCGTCGGTGGGTCGCGAAGCAACAACCTGTTATAGCGGGACCGATAATTTGCATTTACACTTTAAACAAACACACCAGGCAATGACGACGTTACTGTGGTCGCCCCTTCACCAACCTCTCCTATTCGACGGCTTCCCTTTGTCTCTAATTCCCTGCCTTCGCTATCCGTGACCGTCTTACGCTCGATCGAGAGGGTTTCGATAGCATTGTGCCACGTCTTGGGGAAACTTTCGCGACCACTGTGGTGTTTGGCCCAGTTACATTAATTATACGTAGCTGGTTATTGTGTTATAAAGGGGTGTTTATGGGTGGAGTAGATTATAGAGGGTAGATTGAGTGAAGTGTATAAGGAAGATGGAGTTTCATTCTCAATAGTTAGATTGTAGAAGTTTATGTCATTGTGAAAATTGAAGTGTGCGAAGAACAATATGCAAAAATATAAAAAATATTCAAAGTAAAATAAGTGTTATAATATTTGAGGGTTGAAAGAAATTTCAATTCAGATTGTATTCTCTTCATTATGTCTATAAAAGTCTATAAAAGACTATGCATGAACATCCACAGACTACTAATAAGGTATAGTATATAAAATTCTAAAAGTACTAAAGCATGAAAATGAAAAAGAAAATTTCCATGCAGGAAAAGTTTCACTCGAGGATAGTTTTCCCAAGATAACGCAAGCTCCACCAATCACTGAAGATCAAAAACTAATAACAATTTCCCCCTAATCCAGCCGAAACAGCGTTCATTTAATAACAGATCGCAATCTCCCGCTATTCTCCACCCCCAGGTGCACAACCCAACAGGGGTAGCGTTCTCCCAAGGCTCCCCGGCAATTCCATAATCTCACAGCGGTCGTACCGCATCGATATTTCACGCGACCACGGAAGATCCCGCGGTCGGAACCATATCCCGATCGGCCATTGAAAAGTAGCCCCCGCGTCGCTAATTTCTTTCAACTGTTCGCGTTTACGAGCGCGATAAATATCGACGGTATACGGGCTTCGAGCCAGCAGCAAATTTTCAACGAAATCCTCGTCCATTCGGGGGGTAAAACTAATTACGCGTACGCCTGTGTATCGGTGGTAACCGAACGAGTCGTCCCACCCTTGAACATCCCCACGAACCGAGTACTAATTATACCAGCGAGACGGTGCTCGCAGCTCGCGAACGAGCGTGTGAGAGCGTTCTCGGATGACGCAGCGGGACGCCAGGTTTCACGCTGGCGCCAGTGCCACTAATTCGTATTTAAAGCTTTATCGGTCGCGCCGCTACACTGCGCAACAATTTCACGGTTCACAGAATCCATCTGACAGCCGGCTACCATCGACTCCGCGCACCCCCCTCGCGAGGGGTGTAGAGATCGAAAGGGGGAGGGGCTCTTAGGTGGAACAGCCAGAAAACTGCGAGCCTGTCGCGTTGCTCGAGCATCGTGCAACCAATTTAACTGGGTAAAGTAGTCGGTAATAGTCACGGGACAGAGTAAACAAAGAGGCTGGTTAATTAATCAGTCCTGAGCTGGATGGCGCAGTAACGAGCGGGATCTGGATCAACCCTCTCACTGGAGGAAGAATTTCCGCTAGTCATTCGACGGCTGTGGCGTTTCGTAGACACTTAGAGACTGCGAGGGGTGATTTTGTTTAATTTAAAGGGTAATTGTACGCCAGAGATTGGAGATTCGGAATTAGCTCGGGAATTGAGGGAGGCAAGGTTTCTCGTTAACGCTGAGATTACTGGCGATTGAAGCATAATTATTTCTATTGTCGCTGACACGTTGACAAAAATGTGTAATTCGAAGGAGGAAGTTTGAATCAACGCCAGTTTAAAAGCAGCATAACTGGTTTGGTGGTTCTGGATATTAAACGAAGTTCAATAGCTGCGGTTAATACTGTAATTATTCTTTTAATAAAAGTTTAAGTAAAAAATAGTGCAATTGTTTCCTTCAGTATTAATTTTGAATTTGAATAGAAAGCAACAAGAACGATATTTACCTACCTCGAATGGGGTAAGACTGCAGAACTGTTTTTCTCTCGCGTTCCCCGATCCTGCCCCGTTTTAGGGTAATACAAAGGGATCTAAGGAGCATTTTTCATCCCACTCAGAGTGTTTTTTACTTGCCCGCCGTTAATTCACACCGCCCCCAATCCTCCCCTCCTCTCTCACCCCTAGCCAGCTCGTTATATTACCCCATCCCCTGGACCACCGTTACGCGCCCAACCCCCTCTGTTCGAGGCGCGCACTTTGTTCCCTTCCGAGCTGGATGCAATTTTAATCTCGAATTCCAAGAAAATTACCTTGCCGTCAGAGCTGTTTAAGGGGCTAGCGGGTGAGATTGCCCCTGCTACCTGTCAGCTCGCTTGACATACACTATATTATGCACAGAGATCGGCCTTCCTCGAAATTATTTTCGTTTCGTCTAATTTCGCGCCCGATATCGTTCATCGTTACCGCCCAGTCGCGATTGCGCCGACCGTCTTCGAGGACGAGGGCCTCCATGGAAAATATCTGGTTGAATTCGTCGATATCGAGAGAGCATCAAACTCGGTCGAGCGCCGAGAATCTTTTCCGTTTTTCAGGGAAAAGAGAAGCCTTTCGTATCGGTTAATGACTGCTCTCGAGTGTTCGGCTCGAGGCAGAAGATTCCATGGTAGAGATAAAAATTGAAGGCACGTACCTGGGACTCTGAATGAAGGCGGCTCATCAGCGACGAGTGATCTGCCGAGAAAAAGAAACGTGAAAAAGATTCGTGCGATGGTTAATAATAATAGTAACAATAACGACTTTATTGCCACATACATAAATAAATGGACATGGCCGATGTACAGCGTACAAGCTGGATCACAACCTGATCCTTTACGGTAAACTACACACGCTCCGCCCATCTTGTTCGTAAAACACGCTCCAAAATAAACGTTCCTCTAATCGCGACACACTCCTCTAATCGCCGTTTCGAAACCAGGCGAACGGACGTTGTTGCTATAGTCTGGACGAAATCGATTGGCTGATCGGGGATTCTGAGACAGCTGCTCTCACCATAGGTTTCATTAGTTCACTACTTTTTAATCACTGCAAGAACTCGAAATAATCGTTCCTGTAATAGAAAGATGTGGTATAGGCAGTTCCCCCACCACAAACTTTGAAATCGATGAAAAGCAAGTAAGCAAGTTACCATACAAATCCCATTCGAATATCTTCAGAACAAAGTTATACCCTGGTTCAGCTGTCTCTACAAAGCCTCCGAGTGTTAAGCATCCAACAGATTTCGTCCCGCCAGCAGGGACTAGTTATCTTCCTTCCCTCGTGAGTTCGTTACGATACACGCTCATTCACTCTTTCTCGTTCTTCAGGCTCAAAGGAACTGCAAATCGTTGCCTATCGACTGGTCGCGCGGACGTGCGTCCAAAGAAACCAGGGTAGGGGGGGAGACGACTCGACCTAACGGGTAGGGACAGACAGGAACGAGGTGACGATTCAACGTTATCAGCCGTTGCCTACCGGTAATCGAACAGTTTTATTCGAGATATACAAGATATACATCACGGAGTAGCGTCGCCGACAATGCTACGTACACATACATGCGGCTGGTGGCTGGCCTGGTGAGAATGTTGTCCCCTCGCTGGGCCCAGCCAGGTTCTCTCAAGTGTCCCACAACGAGTTGGCCCAGCAAGGGAACGCGCAGTTCCTCGTTCAAATCCAGCACGTTAGAGAACGCCCCGCGAGGAGGAACAGCACCGGCCGCTCTAGAACGGAAACACCAGCGAAAAGCGAAAGGCCTCGGGCGATCTCGGGACTTCGACTACTGTACACCGCCACCTGTTCGAGATTCTACAGTTTCGGCGCGACTCGATCGCCCAGCGTCGCGACCCACGGAACAGCTCGGCCTAAATCGCGCTAGGCGATCTTCTCGAGTCCTCGATCTGAGACAACAGAGTCCTCGGACGTGTCGGTCCGTTCGCGTCTAACGAGTCGAGTGTCTCGAGGTGTATTAGCAAATCGATTTGTCGGCCTGACAGGTGCCCTCGGACCTGGCGAGGAACAGCTTCCCGTTAGCACAGGCACATAATTGATAGATGGTGGTGTCCCTCTGGCTCTGGTGCGAGGACGCCCTGGAAGAGTGCTGCTGCTCCCTCGACGAGTGCGCCTGGCTCGGACTCGCTGTCTTCAGACCCTTCATGAACACCGTCTTCGCGTCCAGCTTGATGGCGCCGTGGACGCTCTGAAGCTTTAGGTCGGTCAGGCAGGAGGCGGATATCTCGTTCGCCCAGGACTCGATCACCACTCGTTGAGGAGCGCTGATCTTCAGGGACCTGGTCGCCGATTCGAGTCTGCCGGCAGAGAACGAGTTGTCCTCGTTAGACCCTGTCCCAGCGGGAACTCGTTTCGCGTTAAGAGAATATTAAGCGAAGTTACCTTCAAAGTGTCTTTTCGTCGATCGAAGAGGCAAAGGAACGGGGAATGAGTGTCTCGAAGGTTCTAGTATTCTATGTTTTCCTCGTGGGTCCCAATTATATAGGACGAGGCGAGACACGGGAGAAAAGAAGTCCGCTCGAAAGGGACGAGCCTGACAACTTTCGCGTAATATCGCGCGACGAAATAATACGGCATCGAGACGACTGGCAGCCTCGCAATAATCGATCCTCCTCTCGCGAAGAAGTGGCAAAGCGACGTCTTCGACCGTGCCTTTCTTCCGATACCACCCCCTAGCCTCTCGCCCCCTGTCTATCGACCTATTGCTCGCAGCTCCGGCAAAGCGAGCAGGGATTCTCGGTATTTCATATCTGGCATAAATCCAACCCTATGAATATAATTTTCCGCGCGAGCTAAGTTTTATTGTAATCGTAAATCCGTCTGTAAATTGCCCGACACTATCAATAACTGGCGGCACCATCCGTCTCGAACCGCTTCATTCTTTTGGACCAGCGATCGGCTACATCTCGACAAACTGGTCTGAGCTGAAGGGAGCCGCGGCGAAACGACTCTGTGAATCGCGAAATTGACGGACCCGTTGGCTCAGAAGCTTGACAATTCCATGTTGAATATTCTATTGTGCTTAACAAGTTCGCGGGGCCTTTATCTAAACGCGAGTTACGAGGGTCTTCACCCGCGGGCTCTTTCAGATACGTATGAGGGCGAGGGACTGCTATCTATATCCATGCATTACGTTCTGAAGTTCATCGTTAAGCTAAAATAACTTACTATTTTAATATCCCATATTAGTATTACCGTAATTCTCTGTTACATGCGTATTTTAAGAACTCGAAGCTCGAGAATGAAGTTCAGTTTTGGATCTGTTTTTAGAAGCCTTGTCAATGAACGTGCCAATTGATGGCTCTGTCAATTTTTCCACCGAAAACAATTAACAAATTACTAAAACTTCACTCTCGCTCGAGTATTTACTGTCAGAGTTCGACTCGATTATTTATAGTGATCGTAAACGCGGGGAAATCGAGGCGCCTCGAATCGCCCCGTTATTTGTGTTCATATTTGCGCGAGCGACTCCATCAGGAGTGATTACCGGACAAATGGAGAAAGCCGTCCGGAAATGTGCCGCGAGTCCGTTGAACTGGGTCGATTCTACTTTTATACATCACGGGAAGGAATATCAGGATAGAGGTTCACTATACAACGTGACGTCTAAATGGGTGGTCACACTTTGGTGGAGTATTCCAATCTCTAAAGATTAAAGGTCATGTACATGAGTCCCGAATACTTGTCCTAGTCGAACGTATAAGAAAATTTTTCTTGTCTTCTGTTCACTTTAAGGAAAAGTCTATTTTATCAAACTGGCGCCACCTTGAACCACCTATTTCGGTATCACGCTGTATATTGAAAACGTTGACCCGTTGTGAATCCATGCTTTGATATTCATGCAGGTTGAAATATTTAGGGAATTATTTCACAGAGGTAGGAGGGGATACTCCTTTTTCGCTTCGCGATTACCTGAGACCACGGCCCGATTCCCCTCTGACCAGAGGCGTTTGAACGCTGCCTTGGAAAACGGCACCCCCGTCGCCTGTTACCCTCAGCACCTCCGCGCCCACCACCACCTGCTCCCTGTCTGCCGAGAAGAGGATTCCTCCTTTAGGGTCAGTTATTCGGAAGCCCCTCGACACGCAATCCACGCGGTCCTCGCCTGTAAGCGGACAAAAGACATCCTTCCAACACTTCCTGGTTGATGGTCGCTCGCGGGACGTGAAAAAATGGAATTCCTTGGAGGATGAGGGGGAAGGGTCTTGGGGTGACTGGGTTTTTGATGGTTTTGAATTGCTGGAAGGTCTGTTTCTGAGATGGTGGAATTTGATTTTTATATCGAGGCAAATTTCGTCCAAAATTTTTCGAGGTTTCTATATAATATTTCAGATATTGAGGGTAGAGTATTGATCCACTTTTCACAAGTATTGAGTTTCTATCAGCGCCCATTTAATTTAATTTATGAATTTCTCTTGAATTTTGTGCATTCCGCTTTCTAGGTTAGAGATATATTTTATTAAGAATGATGTGTTCTGTGTATAGATGTTCCATCTCGCAGAGCACTTAAAATACTGATAGTTGTTGATTTTAATACGACAGCAGAGCGTTCAGTTCGATGATTGTGGGGCGATTTGCTCACAGCTTTAAAATCCATGTGAGTGGAGCGTTCTTGTCCATTAACAGACACATTCGACGATATTACTGCTGTATACTATAGATGTTCAACTTTCTCTTTTCCGTTTTTTACATGAATGTAGAGCATGAAAATGCATTTGTCCCATAGAAGAAGACATTCAGTTACCTTGAAGCTTTAAAATTGTAAAAGCCTCGAAAAATTGTATTCATTAAAATTCAGTTCTGATTTGAGATTAATTACTTAAGGTATGCTGAAATTTTACTCAGATTTTGAAGAACTATTCTCATTAAAATTTCACAGTTTGGTAAGGTCTACTAAAAGTTCCAACCTTGTAAGCTTTCGTCTTTTTGACGTTTTTATAGATAGACACATTTATATGATTAAATAAATTCAAAATGTGACCAACGTTGCAACGAGTGTATATAAAGAATCTACTCTGCAAATTCGGCAACATAGTCCACTGCAAAATTCCATCATTCTCACCGACTGTAAGCCGCGCCAGCAGCCTCCCATCGTGCGACCTAGCCGAGGCGGTGAAGTTGCTCCACGACTCAAGAACCAGATTCCTTCCTCGCCTGGATCTGAGGCTGGAGGCCACGAGAGCATCGAGAACGGCAGCCTGACCTCTCAGCTCGATCCCTCCGGGCACCACCTTCAGGGAGCCGATTCCCTCCTGAAAGAAGAGGAAATGACTGTCAGGAAATAAAACCAGAGGGGGGAGTTCTTTCTGTCGAGGGGCTTTTTCTAGGTCGACGTCTCGCGATCGTCGACGAACGCGGAAACCGTAGGCCTCGTCATTGAAATTCGGTCGCGGCGATTGCTTAACCCCGCTTCCGTTTCCGTTTCCCTGTCCTCCCTTCTGCCCTTCGCCCTTCACCCTTCCTTCTCTCCCCTTGCATTTTTATAGGTTATAACCTTCTGGAAGATACATTTCGATGTAGTTCTCTCCCCAGAATGATTCAACGAGACGAAATTAAATACTACCCCTCTCGACCGACATTATTGTCTTTTCTGACGGTTGGATAATAAATGCGCGTGATGAGCTGTGCGCCAAACCATCGCGGGTCGCTACTTTGAAATATCTTTCGCGTAATATTAGGAAGAGTGACGTAGGCAAAATTTTATTTAGACGCAGGTTGCTTGGAGTGTATCGAACAGAATGAGTGGACGGGAACGCGCTATAAAGTCAACGCATCACGCGTTCCTCTTATTCCCCTCATAAACTTCGAATATCCTTCCAACGTGGTAGACATATTCTGAAGCAGGAGGAGGGGGAACACAATTTCGGTCGTGAAATTCAATTTCGCGTTACATTAATTGCGCCCTGACGCGCGTCCTCCCCTTTGACCTTCTTGTTCCGCCTTCCGTTCCCACCCAGCGTGATCGACGACTCATTTTTTCGCCTGAAGCTTCGGATAAACGTCGATAACGCGTAGTAATTGCGTTTCAAGCATCCACTTCGGCTTTGCTTGCTTGACGGTGGGTGGACGGTAGGGAGGAAGGGATTTCGGGTTGGAACTTAAAATGCCTGTGTCGGGGGAGGAAAAAGGAGAACGCCCTCCTTTCCCTTGGCACGGTCGTCTACATTGGTTTCCGATGATTAGCCACTCGATTGGAAGCAATCGCCACGCGTATACTGTCCCATTCCCGCCGTTTCTGCTTATTATTACGATTGTCGTGGACGAAATGTGGCAGTTGGGCAGACGCCAGTACACGGTGAACTCAGCCTGGCTTACCGAGCGAGTTTGACCGAAACAACAGACTTTACGATTTCGTGGCCCTGGCTGCTGCGAAACGCTTGCAAACGATCCACTTAGGAGTTCGATTAATTTTCCCGGATAGCGTTTGGCTTCATAAGTTTTTATTATTCTGCTGTATGATTCAGAGCTGAGGAGAAACCAGTGGTGAATGTGAATAAACATGCGCCGGAAATATCGTGCATGAAATCCCAAAATTTTATGAGTAATATTTTTGCCCATCAACAAGTTGGTCATGAAAATAGAGGGAAATTTATAATCGTAGTTAACAGAAGCAATCTCTGGGAATACAGGCGCAGAGTGCTTATTTCCAATCTAAAACGTTAAATTAAGTTGTACCGCGCTGCAAATTGAAGCAATCGCAGTCATTATCAGAGAATGCGTTCCTCGATGATCACGTCCTGCTTGATCCTTGTTTAAATTCTGGCGGGCGGAAGTGCCGCGGCACGCCTGTGGCCGCGGTTGCGTTCGATCGCTCCGCCACTCGATTAGCCAAATCGTTCGGAAAACGATACGATCTCTTTGCTCTGTAGTTAACCGTAACCGTAAAGCCCAATGGCGTCGAGAGGGCCATAGCCGCGGCTGCTTTTTAGAATCGTACGAGCGAAAGGCAACCTCGAGGAACTGAATCGAGAGCGGTAGGAACCGGAAGTAACCGACCTCAAACTTTCGGAGGGTTGTGGAAGGTCTGGCTATAAAATTGTGATCGAGGATCGAGAGGTCATAGAATTTTTCCTCTTGCTTACCTTTTTGTATTTCCATTATTTTTATGGGATAATAGCAAATGTAGTAGGTTGTTATATAGGTCTTTGTACACTTTTAAAATTTTTATACTATGGAACTTGAATTTTCAAACTATGGAATTTTTACACTCTTTCGTGAACTTACAATTGTTCGAAAGAAATTACCTGGAAGATGAAAAATGATTGCAAAACCTTCTGTATATTATTTTTCTTCAGCTGAAATACGCAAAAACCCTGAAACTTATGGAACAACCTACGCCTTTCATTTCAGAGTAATAAAAACGACTCTGCGCTTAAAAAGGTATCCAATGTAATAACACGCGACATTTGCATTCGAATTATAGTGGAATCGTGGTAGCCAAAATTATCGACCAAATTTCTGATCGATTCGGCGAACTTTCGCCTGTTGACAAGTGAAATCAGGACGGTTCTGCTCCCGATCAGAATTTAATCCAATCACACGAATCAGGGTCGTGTCGCATCGCGACAACTTCTCCTTCCCCTGAAATCGTCGCACGCTATTTCTCGTCTGTCCGTTTATTTCAGGATTTATTCCTCTAGCTGTCCGGTTAAAAAAACACCTAAAAGGGGGCGCCTTTCAAACTCTGCTGCAATTTTTCCGCTGGACGGTGAAATATAAAACGACGCGAAACGCGAATGGTCTTTTCCTTCGCGTTCACGCGGAGCTCTTCAGCGATTCACGAGAGCGAACGTTCGAGATCGCACGTCGGGCAGACAACCGGATGCGACGGTGGCCCGATATTTCCTCCAGGGTGCTCGAGATTCTTAGGATCCTGAGTCCCCATTGGACGAGAGGAAGTGCTCACGTGGAGTGCTCCGCGTGGAACGTAATGAAATCCAAATAACACCCCTTGCACGCGTATATCATCGTAACGACGCCCATGGACGACGCTGCTCGGATGCTCGCGCCGTCCATAAATTAATACAAAGCGCGTTATTTACAGGGTTCGGAAGAGCCCACCGTTTTCACGGCCCCGCCGCAACCAGGCCAATTTACCTGTTTTGTTACCCTTTTTGCTTCCTTTCGTGATCGATTTAAACGTTTATTTCGCACGTACTTCGTTCATTTTTTCTGGTTATTGGTTCAAATATTCTTTTTTGGAGGTAAGAAGGTTTGGGGGCTGTCTACGGCAGTACTTTTCTACTTCAAGTAGTCTTCGTGCCTTGTAGCGAAGGGTCACGTGGCCCAAAATGGGAATATTTCTATTATTAGAATATCTTAAGATATTCTAACTTTTTATCGCTCAGATTTCTTGCATTTCTGGTAGTATATAATATACTTTTACTGTGCTCGTGAAATTGGTCGAGCGCCGAGGTGTTAAAAGGAATTTACTTTCCTGAGAAATCAAAGAATATAAGAATGAAAAATACGTAAGTCTGAAATTCCTGTCATTCTTATAACACTGAATTACAACGTAAGATTCCCTAGATATCATTGTTCCCTTCCACCATGAATTCCTCTCAACAAACATTCTTTCTACAAAATCTTCAACTCTAATATCGTCCTGTCTCTCCTAGCCTCGCAAGTTTTCCACCGCGTCCCCTTCTGTTGACGGCATTTCAACCCGGAAATTCATTCAACCCTCAATAAAAGGACTTCCATTCAGGCGCTGCTTTCGACGAGGATCTTCCTCTTCGCGCGTCCAGTTAACAGAATTTCCCCTCGAACGACTGAAATGCGTCAGGTTTTTCTTTTCCTTTTCTCTCATCCACAACGAACTAATCCCCGCAGCTGGATCATCGACGCCGCTCAGGGACCGTATTGCCGCGTTTCAACCGCGAAATCATACCCGACGTTGGTAAATCCTCTGGCTGGGGATAGCAGGACTCTCGACCATCAGTACATTCCGCGATTTAATCCTTGCACCGTGCCCGACGTAAAATAACATGAAATTGCAATGTCGTTGGTGTACGGAGCAGCGGAAACGGGGGTAGCCTCGGGACAGGGGTTGCCCGGATATCGTGGGTGGTGACAGGGCTACGAGTCGGATTACTCGGGGCAGAAGTTAGACGACTCCTGTCCAGCTCGGGATAATTACGTGAGGTGCATTAACGTTCGGTGTACGTACGAGCCTGCATATGTACGATTACTAGTACGGTTTACCGCGAGAACGCGCGTTCTCGAGTACCCCTGCTCTCCCCTCTCCTCCAAGGCGATGCTGTTCGGTTTGCGTATAGCTGCAACGATTTAATCCCAATATTATGGTGCGTTGAACGAGGTATCTCGTAACTGACGAACGAGCCTGGATTTGAAATAGTCGAGCAGGTTTTTAAGTGGCTCTGGAAGGGTGAGGTTGAGAGGTGTGAGTGATCGAGGGGTGAAATTAGTAAATTTATTTTGTCCTGCAAGAGTTGAAGGGTTGAATTTGAGAGCTGGTTTCTACGAAGCTATGCAATTAAGCAGAAGATTTTTTGTCACGTCTTTTATTGGCCTCTAGAGAAATTACACTTTTGCTGTTTGTATGATTTGTTAAATAAAATAGAAAAAAAATGCTCAACCTCGATTATGGGGGCTTTATGGAACTGTAACAAGGGAAAGAGATAAGCTTTCGCATTAAAAGACAAATGGATATAAGTATTATCATTCTATTCAATAATTTTGCAAAGATACTCGCAATATTCGAAAGAACGCGATAAAGAGCGATTAAACATTTCCTCGCAGGATTCAGCGTGCCATTAATAAGAAAGAAGTTATTTCTCATGGGTAAGAGTATTTGAAATTATCACCCTAATTTATAACGCTACTATTATCTCTATAAAAAGACCGAGGATTAAAGTTCGCGGCCCAGTTTCCCATTCAATATACACAATTCGCGAAAAGGGGAAATACGAAAATTGTGCAATCCTCGAAAGGAACAAGTAGCTAGAGAAAAGAGATTGCGCTTTGTATAATCCAGAAGATGGAAAAAGTCGTAACAATGATGCTTTGTCTTACGTGACACGCAACACCTTTCAATGAAAAGCGTCCTAATTAGCATTCGTTATTCCATGTTAAAAAAGTTAAATATCATTTACTCATTTTCTACTAACATTCGCGAATAAAAACTTTACCTTCTATTGTCTATCATATCTTTCCATCTTAACTGCCACACAATGCTGAACAATCTTGTTATTCATTCTACAGTATTCACTTTGTTCCAGTAAACTCCGTCGGAAGTTCTTTCTCGCGTTGCTCGTAATGTAATTAAAACGAGTCTTTTAAATGAGACAGGGTGATAATATACAGAAATTAATGGCACACGAGCGAACGTGAAAAAACATCCACGTATAATAAAAGCTAAAATTCGAGGGAGTTAGACACCCCTTGTATCGGCGCTCGTCGCGGTTAATAAGCGAATTAATTTTCCACGGTGGGCGAGCGGATCGAATCAGCGCAATTATCATTACCGCCATCGGGAAATGAATTGTTAATCTATTGATAAACCAATCGTGGTATTCCCCCGGTCGGTACGCGGCAAATATCGACACCCCCGTTACTCCCTCCCTTCCGTTTCCACTGCGACATTCTATATCCACTAGACAGACACTGCGCGTGCATCCCTCTCTCTCCCTCCTTCCCCCTTTTCCTGCGCATCGAAGAATAAAACTCGAAAGATAGGCCGAAGAAAGGGTCGTGCTTTATAATGAGCAGTCCTTGCAGATCATTTTCTTAAGATAACGAGGCGGACGGCAACCGATACGAAGCTACGACGTCTCCCGGTTTTTCGTCCTTATTTATAACAATACACATCTACGTCTATCCCCGCTGCCTATGTGCCCGCGCGAATTTATACGTATACGTACGCGCCTATATATCTATACACGCAGACTTATATAAATATGTACAGTTTTTGCACTAATGGGAACAATTCTTTATATAATTTACAAAGAAGATGCCAGGAGACGGGACGCCCTAAGGGCATCATTAATGCCGGGTACAGTCTCGGTCCTGGCATCCTCCTTTATAATGCTCCCCCGTCCTTTTCCAGGTGTCTCGTTCTCCCCTTCGCCTCCTCGGCTTCCGTCACCGGCCTTGCCACTTTCTTCTTCCTCGATATAATCATTTATTGTATTCCTCGCTCTCTAATTAATCTCTGCCTCGAAGGTACCCCATCGACGAGGCTTTCGCAGGGGCGGAGGATCTTCTCTCTCCTCGCGACCTAGCTTACCTCGCGAGCACGACGCCCGTTTCCGGCGTAGGAGGATTAAAAATGAGCTAGGAAAACGGGCCAGGCCGGATGGGATCGACTTTTAAAACGAGCGGCAAACGAGGCGACGCGGACACGTGAAAAGCGGCGAGAGCTCGTCGACGGGAGAAAGGCAGGGCGAGAGAGGCTGGGTTACGAGGCTCGAAACTTTGTTTCCCAACCAGAACGCCGCGCGTTGTTTATAATTTTTAATAAACCGACTTTTTGCTCGCGCCCTGCTTTGATCGTATGCTACGCAGCAGGGTAATTACTCTCTTCTCAACGGCCCGATAAAATTCGCCGCTTTATTTGGATCGCGTTGCATGGCGGGTCTAATGCATCTTTTGGCAGCGATGCGTGCCGAGCGTTTCGTTGGGAAACAATTTGCGGCGATGCTGGGAGGAAATTTAATTATATTGCCGACAGTTTTTAAATTGTCAGCCTCCCCCGTCGATGGAGCTAGTTATTTAAGGGGTTGATGCTTCGTCTTTGTAGGATGGTACACATGGATCCCTTTGAACAGTCCAATTCGTTAATGCTTGAGTGTTTCCAGGAATATTCATAGGTGAAAATATTAAAATACTTCATTATACATATATTGGTAGGTTCTACGAGTTTCGAAGCTTCATATGAAATAAATTGAGAGGATAGAATGTAACTGGTGAGCGAGATCCAGATCAATTTTCCAGAAAACGTCTGCCACCGTGTGTCAAGTAGATCATCCTCTCTATTCATCCAGGCAATTCACCCACAGGCCAGTGTAACCCCAACCCATCCAGAGAAGCTTGTCAGTTCACCGCAAAAATCACACAGCAGGCTGGACACGATCGTTCCAATACCGCGTTACGCAACCGAAGCAAAGTGATAGGCAAAATTGAGCCAGATTTAACCCGAAATCCCGAGACCGATAAACTCGTCCGGCCGTTGTTTGACCCGATTCGAGGGTCGAACAACTATGGGCGCCGGTGTGCTCTCAAAATTCATGGCGGCGTGCCCGCTATATTGCACTTGCACTTGCTGCTCCTGCTATAATAGATACCCTTTAATACTAAAACACCGCTTGCGTGTAATGCATACAGGGTGATCGGCTATTTCTCACGCATTTATTGGCCAGTGCAGCAAAGTTTCGTCGGTGAATCAATATCGATCGGCCCTGGTCCAATGACCTTCGTCGTTAACCGCGAGCACCGGACGAATCGCCTCGTCTGTTCGTTCAAGACCCATTGTCCTAGGGACTTGCACCCTCTTGAATGGGAAGGGGTGGATCGAATACGCAAAACTCTCGAATACTTTCGGAATTCTGCCGCCTAAACGAGAAGGCGCAATGGGGAACCGATCGCTCGAAACAATGGCCGTTATGCGATCGATTAAGCCGATAGACAGGTGGGCGCGAAATGCTATTCGACTTTACAGGTTTTTCGGGGCGCAGCGGATAGAATATTTTCCGGCACCGCACGCGATGTAACGCCATATTTCTCCGCGTGAACGCGTGCAAATTTTAATCATTTATTTAATCCGCGGACATCGTTCTTCGAATATTTATCGACGTTTGCGTTTTTTTTTTCTATTTGTATAAACAACTGATTTATCGGTTCCCCGCGTGTCAGAAAGAATAATTTCAAGTTTAAAATCAGAGGAGGGGAATTATATTGGTCTGTAATTTTGTGAGAGACGCTTTGATAATTGACAGTTTGTGCACCGCTGCTGTCCACAATTCGAGTTGCGCTTTGTGCAATGGAATCTTGTAGATCTGGAAGCGCCTGGGTACGATGCGACTTAACCAATTTAGCGTTCGATAGGATCTTTGTCGGCCTAGAAACTATTCGACGGGAACTGTTCGAGTTAGACCAAGATAGTGTACGGGGAGTAGTTCCAGGAAGTCCTTGTGAGCCTGGTACCTCGTTTGTTTGCCCGACTGTAAGCGAAGTCCGCTTAGGAGTGGTCTTTTCATGCTCCCTTTGGAAGAACCTTATTAGCTTTTCTACTTCGGTCTTCCTTTAGCTGATATTTATTCTGCCTCTCCCAGATCAATGCGTTGAATCTCTTTTCACGCGTTCCCTATTTGACTAGTTCCTTGAATCTAACTATAAATTATTCTGCCACACTGGTTACCATAGAATTCACCGAGCTTTATTTAATTAATTGGAACAGTTGAGTGGAACAGATTGCGGCCTTGCAAGAAGACTGTCATGATTATACAATTTTTCATTTTCATTTCATTCTGTGGAACATTTTCTAGTGCTCACAGGTTTCCTATCATTTTTAATTAAGAAAGTAGATTCGTCGGTGAAATTGAAATAACTGGGTAATTTTCGAAACAAAAGTTTTCTACCTTATTGCCTTTAGAATTTCATATTCCAAACTATATCTGAAATAAATCTAAACCTGAGAATTTCACGAAATATAAGCCTCTAGGCAATTTCTAGTAAACTGTGAATTCCCAGCAATCGCCCAGATCTTCTCCACGAGATCCACGTAATCTCATCGAAGTATCATAGATGAAATCAGAACTCATCGAACCGCTTTCCCACTCGAGTCCCCTCAAAACCCTGGAAAACACTCGTAATTGCAGTATTGGAGTTTCAATTCGCACTCGGTGTATTCACACTCAAGTAGCTCGTGTCGTGAAAGCGCGTGTTCCATCGACTAACTGCCGGTGTTCAAGTTCCGAGGGTCTCGACGAATGACTCTCTCGTCCATTAATACGCAACAAGACGAAATGGTGGCGAAACACGGATAGAACGTCGCGTCGCGAGGAGGGCTTCACCTTGACACACTCCACCCGATCGCAGCCCCGCTTGTGTACGTTGATGGCAATATAGGAAGGAATGTATACAGGTGAAATTCTCTATGGATACGAGGGTTATAGAGGTCGGTGAGCGATATTAGGTTGGCGGAGGGGCATCTGTTCCGTACAGCTGTGTACGGTAAGCCGTTAGTGGCAATATAGTGTCTGTATACCCTTGCCCTGCCGTCCGACATAACGTTTCAGGTTATATTATATATTGTTCGTAATCGAAGATCTCGTAAGACCTTTCGATCCGGCCGGAGATATTGGAAACGTTGCTAGTTATGAATTTTCGTTCTGCGCAGAGGTCGCCCGGGGAACTTTACGACGACCGAGTTCGCACAGTAAATTCTGTTTCGAGCGACGCGAAGATCCGCGATGCGGGGGAACGAAATTTTACGACTGAATCGCGCATGGGGTCGAGGCTTTCGATGGAGGCACAAAACTGGGCTTCGAAATCGATAAAGTTTAACCGGGAAATTATTGGGCCGCCTTGCTTTGATGAACGGCGTATCAACTAGTGAAAAATTTCACCTGCGTAATTCTAGAGAATCGATAAACCTCGAGGACTGTGTTTATTTTAAAGTCGAGATATTAATGGTACGATTCTCTGTACGTACGTACGACGAATAGATTTTAGGATTGAATTTAGCTTAGACGGAGATATAATGGGTCTGATGATACGTTTTCTTAAGCGACGAGAATGGTTTAATTTCTAGGAACATCTTGCTGGAGGAAGGATCGACCGAAGCCAGCGGGATTCGCGGTACCATAGTAAGGAGTTTCCGCTAAAGGAAAGGTCGAGACTCTCTCATCAAATATGAATAGGTGGAAAAGAATGGTGGATAAAGATAGGAGGGGAGGATCTGGGAGGATATAAAATATTTCCCAGCTCGCGAGTGCATCGCTCTCGGATAAGACGAGCAGAGGAACTTCTGAATGGATATCAACCACGGGTCCTGAGAAATTCCGGATACTCCGTCTCGACTCTTTGCCTTCCACTGTCATTTGTAACGACGCGATTTTTATGAGCCCTGTGGAACCATTTTGTCTCATGGTTGAACATGGACCGTTGCTTGTGTTTCACTTTGCCAGGCGTTCTTTATCTTCAGGAGTGTTTTAGTAATCAGTAATTGTAAATTTGATAATTTTGATAATATGTAGCGGATAGAAACAGGGGGTATAAAAGTTCAGAGTGTATAGGAAGGAAACCATGCAAACGAATAGTGTAAATTACTGTATATGGATTTGGCTTCGTGAAAAGAGATCAATATTTGAAAATTTAAAAATTATTTGAAAATTTTAATATTTAAAAATTTAAACATTTGAAAATTTAAACATTTGAAAATTCAAAATTTGAAAATTCAAAATTTGAAAATTCAAAATTTGAAAATTTATAACTTAAAAATTTGATAATTTGAAAATTCAAAATTTTGAAACCCTCACAATGACTTACAATACTACCCTCGAAGCAAAAGAATTCAGACTAAGTCTGAATAAGTTCACCTTTAAGACAGTTCAATCTCCCACAGTGACAAATCTCTTCTGCTAACTCGTGATCTCGATTTTCCCTCGTATTTACAACTCGTGGACAAAGAAGCGACATTATTCACGTCTAAGCGAATCGTTCGAAGGGACTAATGTCAGTGGTCGAGGAATACGTCCATGGAAACAACAGCGAGAACGATCGAGGTGGGTTGAATGGAGAAAATCGGCGAGAGCTGGG
This sequence comes from Calliopsis andreniformis, assembly GCF_051401765.1. Taxonomy (NCBI): domain Eukaryota; kingdom Metazoa; phylum Arthropoda; class Insecta; order Hymenoptera; family Andrenidae; genus Calliopsis; species Calliopsis andreniformis. The sequence goes on along the minus strand of NC_135067.1, from coordinate 17,429,371 downwards.
ATAGCCGACACGGAAGGGAAGGAAGTGAAGAGGTGGGAAAGAAGGGTGGAGGAGGCTTACATTTCCCACGGGGTATCGTTGCCGCTCTCAGACTCCTTACTTACGGATTGATACTCAATTTCCAGCGAGTTTAGCCCCTATCGAGGGATCGTTGCGCCTGATCGCGGGGGCTCCTTTCGATTTCAAATAAATTCGATAATGGTGGATATAGGTGGGTCTCACTGCTACCGAAGAGGGATATAGGAAGGGATTTCTCTATCGTCTTTCCCTTAATCGACAGGGTTAAGGTAGAAACGCGACTGGGGCTGCGTCTGGCTTATCGATGGATCCCAGACGCGTGGTAGAAACAATTAAAGGGATCATTTATGCTTCAAACTGAGAGTCTTTTGTCTCCATTGTGTGATACGGGCTTCTGGTGATAGTTTTATGCAATCATAGGGTTTAATAGAATTTTCTAGACTACAATATTCGTTATTATCAACGATTACTAGTTATTACTAGAAAGTACGAAACAGATAAAAATTAAAGATTTTACGACTCAAACGTTCCCATTCCAGCGTTCATAAAGCTGTGATTTTCTACGTTACAACTTCCATATTCAAGTACCATAGTATAAGGTCGGAGATTGCGAGACATTCAATAAGTAGTATAACCTCGAATTCCTTCAGCCATCAAGTAAGTAGTTTAGTCTCGAACGTAGTCAGACCTCCACTAGTCAAGTATTATATATCTATAAAAAGTCATGTCCTCTCCATCCTCCACACTGTCGACCATTTTTTCCAACTAGTTTGTCATCCTGTTCATAAAATTTGCAACTCTAATCCCCTTTGAAAAAACCAAATTAAACCGCCAGTTCATCTTCATTAATCACAGCGAAATAACCTCCGCCTCCCAACGTTCTGTAACCACTAATTCAAAAAGGAACGAATTAGAGACACCACCTCAATCATTACTAGCTTGAAAATATCGGAGATAGAATAAAATTTCAGCGGCGTCAATTACGCCCGTCGAATTGCGCTCGCATCGTTCGCACGCGGCCGCGATAAATCCGCGCGCGGCTCTCCGCGATATTACTCAACACTGTTAAATATCCTGTTACCAGGCACGCCAGGATTTTGGCAATAACGATAATGAAACAACGAACACCCTTGGTGGTCGATTTTTCTAACGAGCACGCTCGTTTCGACGCTTGTTATCAAGGACAGCGTGTAACGAACTCCCGCCGAAAGGGCTCGCAGAAGTTAATTATAACGAAACCTTCAAAGTGAGAAGAAGCACGCAGTGTGAACTATCTTCCTCTCGAAAGAGGGTTGGCCCGATGCAACGGTTGCGGCAATTACGGTGAATTACGTCAACACCCCTTCAGTCCCGCGAGATTAGCCTCGGCTTCGCCTACCCTCGCTCATAGAGTTTGACACTGAATCTTATTCGGAAGGAGGCCTGTTGTTCGAGAACTCGCGCGAAACTAATTTCGAACCGCGACACGAGTTCACTCTGACGAGACCTCGAAGTTGAGAACGGTGCCGCAAGTTGGGCCTTGATCGGAAACGTTTTGAGTAATATCGATGGTATTAGGGCTGACGAATTCAATTAATATGCGCGATTATCCTTGACGGTGAGGGGAATACGAAGACAAGGCATGTTTGGAACAAGAGGAGGAAGATGGAATATGAGGGTGTTTAAGCTTATCGTCTGATCCACAATCTTGGCATTATTTCGTTTTATGTCACGCGGGAGAAATTTATTCGTGATTAGTATTCTCGGTAGGAGTGGAACATTAGTACAATATGTAAAGTGATTTATATTGTGAATTTTTTAACATTTTGAGACTTTCAAGATTTTCTCAGGGCTACTAGTAATTTCTACGACTATAGATTAAATTACTAAATGGGTAATTTCATTACTTTCAAGTAGTGTATGTAAAGAAACGCGAAGGTAATTAAATGATCTACCAAAAACAACAGTGTTTAAGGTTTGACGCGTGTTAAAAGAGCAACCCTTGACTAACCATCTTTCACGTGTCTAAGCCCTCATATTTTTCCTTCCAATTTTCCCTTGTCAATGACATTTCGCAAGATTGACTCTGAGACAGCATCCACCGAGCGCATCAACGTACTCGTGTCTCTCGCTCGCGTCGATTGTAAGGCGCAAGGGATAGAATGATCTGCCTCGGAACTCGAGCTTCATTACCAAACAAAAGGCACCTCCACGAATTTTCGGTTCACGACGTGGCTGTCATAGGTTTGCATAACCAAAGGCATTCCATATATGCATACTGCTCGCGTTAAAGTACAACATTCACCGTTTCCGCGGCAGGAATATCAAAGTCAGCGATTGTGGCAGGTTCGCGTGGCTGTTGCGAGCAACGTGCAAGAAATAACGCGAATGGACACTCGGCGCGGGGCGCGATGCTCCTGAAAAGCTGGTCGAATGGGATGAAGTGGAGAGGGGAAAAGGCTTACAGGGTCGAGGGAAAATGACTGGCTGGATTCCACAAAGAACCGTTGCTCGCGATTCCGGAAATAATTTCAGACAGGAAAAAGGTCGCCTCGTTACCCGTGGACAGAAGGATGCCCTCGACGTTAATTTCTCACGCTGACAGGGAACACTTTAGAGGACTCACCGAACTGAAGCCCATTACTTTGAGCAGCCACACGGTGAGAGCCAGGTTCAGGATCACGATCACCATCAGAGTCAGCACCAGGGAGTACAAACATCTCTTCCTCCAGCCGTAGACGCCTAATCTGAAACCACCTTTGCAGGACGCGCTGCCGGAAGTGCGGTCCTCCAGGATGGGTGGCGTCGTCCTTGAGGATGGTCCTGCGGACTGTCGCAGCACACCTCGGCCACTGGTCGAGCTGCACGCCTCGTCGGACCAGACTCCTTGTCCCCTTGTCATTCTGAAATAGTGAAACAAGGGGTGAAGCGAGATTCTATAGATTTTAGGGGCTTTGTTCAGATTTGGATGTGGTAAACATGGGAGGATGAGTGAAGCTTACAGAAAGGGTAATATTTTAAAAAGTGAGTACTGTTTGTGAAGGTAAATAGTAACATTTCGGGGGGATTTGTGAAATTCTGCTGTAATTTGGAGAATAAGGTTTTTTTTGTCTCTGAGAGCTTTAAAATGAGAGTTCTGTAGCTCTATGGTAATTGTTTTAAGAAGAATCGTCCATAGAAAAATTGCAGTATTTGGGACCGATGCGTTCTCTTCTGGAACTGCTATCAAGAAGAATAATTGAGGGAAATTAAGCTTTGGGGAAATTATGTGGTAGGATGTCCCAGTAAATGGCGGGGAAATCTTTGTCTGTCGCAGAAAGCGGTCACGGCGAAGAAGAGGATGATCTACACGCAGGAATCAGTTCCCAGGTGCTAAAGAGATCTCCACCACAAATATTCCTTCATCTTCGTACCTTCTGTTCTAGTATTTTATTAAAAGTTTAGATGATCGTCAAAGGAACCTCATTCTCAGAGGCTTTCCTCACCTCTTTAAGTGTTCCACAACAGAGACAATGGGCGAGGAAGCTTTGACGTGGAAATTCTTTGTACAGCCCCCTGGGGATCTTCAGAGACATCACTGCTTTAGTTTAAGCAGTCAGTTCACGAGTACGCACAATTCACGTTTAAAATATATAACACCCATTTAATCACACCTCCAGTCCTCTCGACCTATAATAACGCTACGCCTCCTCACTTCAAAGTAATAATTCGAACATAGAGGGTGCTACGAGGTACTGAATTATCCCTTAATTACGGGATCCTCTCGCCCCGATGATTTATCAACGATTTATACTTAATTCTTGCACACCAGCTGCGCCAAATTGGTCAAAGAGAACAGATACATCACGACAGTACAATCTCCACTTCTTTTTCCAAGCAACGACCTCTACGAGCCCCATACGTGCCCAGCTTCCAAAGATCCTCGCAGTCTATTTCAACCTGCGAGCGCAATCCCTCCACCTCTGCTATACGGCTAGCAAAATATCCTTTTATTTTTGACAGGGGTGAAAGACCAGGGCTGCAGGTCGCGGGAAAGAAAAGGTGAATCGAAAATTAGCGAGGCAAATAGAGGACGATAAAATTCCGCGTACGATATGTTGAAGGAGAGAGGCGAAGCCAGGGATTATCAAATGGCAGATAATTAGTGGGCGACGCTCGCGCGCATGAAAAATGAACGAACGCCGGGGGTTGAGAGACGATTAAAAGGGACGGCGGGAAAAAGGGGCGGGAAGGAATGAGGGGAACTTATGTAAATCTGTCCGCAAAATAGCGGACGTAACTTTGCGCCCTAATCTCTCGGGCCAGCAGGAGCCTCGAACTCTCGACCAAACCGTCTTCCGCTTCCTTGCGCCCCCGAGATCCTCTGCGATCTCTCGCAGATTTGGAATGTACAGTATGTACAAAATGTACAGAATGCACAGTATACTAGTGACTTAGTTCTGTTTTCGTTTCAAGGGGAGGAACAGAGAAACAGCAAAAGGCACTGGGGCAGAAAACAGACGAAAGAGGAAGAAAACAAAGCAGCGACTGAAATATTCAATGCCACCCCTTCGTCTTCTTGCGGATAATTATACCTCGCGCGGATATAAAGAGCTCGGTCGCTCGAAATTAAAAGCTCCGAAGATAGGGGATGAGGGACTATGCAAGAGAAGAGGGACCCTACTGCCTTGCTTTTCAGGACCAGGAGGTGTGCTCGATTTTCAACAACACACGTACACAGAGGAAAAGGTAGGTGGCAGAGTACGGTTGCAGCGACCGCTGACCCAGCTGTACGCCTCGTCGAAGATTACGTTTAACGAAGGTCTGTAATCTCTGTGGGGCTTTTTCAGATTTCTGTGAGATTTTCGATATTAATTATGCTGCCTGTCTCTGTCCACCCTCTCGGGAGGCGTGAATAAAAGGAACGAGATAAACAAAGTAGTATCGCGTGGAGGAACGCCTCAGATAAATACGGCATACTAATTAGGATGGAATCTCGTCTCTCTTTAGGAACATTTCTGGACACTTGAAAAGGCCACTAACAGCGTATGATCATTTTCTGATTGATCAGGCATGTGTTAAATTCAAGCTGTTTTAATACAGTTCATTTATTTTGATGTGAACCTTATATAAAGGATTTGAAAGACAATGAAAAATAAAATCTACATACTCTTTTGTTTGAAATTATCCTCTCTCATATATGGGCTACAGGATTATGAACGTATTATTCTATTTCATAACAGCTCACGAAAAGTGCATAGTCGAAGATCCACGGCGAATCTGCAACGTTTCGATTCACCAGATAATTGTTTTCCCGTGCATTCAGAATCAGACAGAGCACAAGAGCGCGTGGCGTGCGTACATTTGATGGACAGATTAAAGGAAGAGAAAATGAGGATCGCAGATACTCGAGAATTCGGCTCCAAGAGGCAATTGCGAATTGCGGAAATATTTCGCGGGCCATAAATAGCGTCGGACGTATGTTAAACGGTCGCCTGGAACTTTTGACGTAACGGGAAGTTAGCGCGGCCGCCCATAATTTCACAGTTTCAAGCCCAAAGAGCATTACAAGTTGCGAAATTATCACTGCACTAAACGTACGACCGTGCTACACACGCCTCCTTTTTTTTTCTTCCTCCTCGTGTCATCTGTGCCTGCCGCGACGCAACTTTCGCGATGAATGGCGTTAAGTTTAAAACGAATCAAGAACGAATGGCCAGCTTATTATGAAAAATAAAATTGAAAGCGAAAAGAAGAACGAAGATTTGTAATTGAAAAATCAATGTAACCTGGGGTAACTCTCGAAGAATTTCAAACCGAGGATTACGTCCTCTCCAACTACCTTTCACCAAAGGTACACACCACAGAGGGAAAGATCTTAGGAGTTTCAGGATTAACATGTTCCCTCGAGAATAATGTGAACTGAACTTTGATCAAATGCGCGTGGAAGAAGGGTAATTCATGTTCGACGAGGGGCAAGAATTCGAAAGACCGCTTGACTCGATTTGAAAGGTCCATCTTTCTAAAAGTTCCCTAAAAGCGAGGTGGCACAATGAAGGAAGCCTGGACTTGGTCGATTACCATCGGCAAGATTCCTTAGGACGCCTGGTGAGACTCCAATAGGGCCAGAAACGATGGTTCAGGAGAATTTCGGGGCATCGCGAGAAGTCTCGAAACTAGTTCGGCAATTATTGCCGAGAAAGGAGCGGAAGAAACTCTTCGCGAAGTATTTTGAAATTATATGCGACGCGATTCTCGCAAGCGGTGAGTTCCCGCGGTTCTACTACTCGATTAAAAAAGGAGATGGGAATTGAAGCAATAGATAGCCTGTGTTTATAGTTGGAAAAATAGAATACTTAAAAAGGGGAAAATTAGGTCGTGAGTTGAGTTTCCAGCTGGTGGAGATATTTAACAAGTCTAAAATATTCTCAAAAAGATCGCAGAATTGCATTAAAGCGGGCTTTACGTGGGACAATCGTGGCTTCAAAGAAGATTCTCTGGAGAATAAATTAAACGGCCCGTTTATTCATTTCACCCCTTCACACATGTTCCATTATAAATATTTTTTCGTGCACTGAATAAGCTTACTTTGATGAATATTACTGACGAAAGATATCTACCTCCAACTTACTTTCTGGCTTCCTATCAATGCTAACACCTCTACAATACAGAGTGGCTAATCACTCGCTTCCTCACTTTATCATCACGTTTCAACGAAGAAACCTTTCAACAATCATATCTTGCTCCATAACTCGATACTACCAAACTACCAAGTTTCTACTGATGCGCTTCTACTGACGATCCTTTCCTCTATCCTTCCCTCTCCCGTTCAAGTTACTTCCAGTCTGCGCAACCCAAGAAGCCTCGTAAAGCAACGGGTTAACCAAGTAACGTGTCGCAGGGAAAGGGCCAGAGTATGTGGCTCGAGAGCATGTTGGTTAATTATTTTCCTAGTTGGCTTGTCGGAGAGCTAAGGGCTTATCAGGTGGTTAGTCGAAGACCGCAGCGCTGCGGTGGCTCCGTGAGGACGAAAGGGCACAAAGGAGGGTCGGCCGATTCGGAAGGTTAGCCGAGAGCAGAGCTGGCGGCGGCGTCGACGAGAGTCTGGCGGTGTCGAGGCAGCGTGGCCTCGGTTCGAGCGGTGGGTGCGCCATTGCCGCAAGTCAAACACAGTTTAACTGGAATTGCCGCTAATAGACTCGTTCGTCATGGCATTGAGAAGCACTCGGCACAGCCACCAGCCCCTTTTTACATCTCTGCCTTTCCCGACCGCCCGACCCTCCCCCAACCCCCTCCCTTTCTACCTTCTTTCTTGCCAGCTATTCTTCCAGCGGCAGGACAGCGCGGAAATTGCTCGGCAATTTCCATGAAAAATGCCAGAGGTTTACAGTACGACCGCTCCGAACCGGAGTCGTCCTCGTCTAGTTTGCCACGGAAATTACGCTCCCTCCCTTCGCGCCCTTTTCAATTTTACCGCATCGGGCACTTCATTGAAATAAAACTGCCCCGCCTGATATTCGACAACGACCACCGTTCCGTTTGTCGCCCTCGCTAAACTGGATTATCATTGTCGAGCAATTACTGAGATCCTGTCCAAGTTATGAGGAAACTTTAAGAGGGTGGCACACCTTTGGAGTATATGGTAGTCACTAAAAGAACCAGGGGAACTTTAATAAACACGTCTCCTGAAATAGATAACGAAATACGAGTCATGGTGGAGGGTTTACTGCGATGGGGAAGCAATTGGAGATTTGGGAAAGCAATTTCCGAATTATTGGAGAATTCCTTATCTCCGTGTAACGATGAAATTTGGATATGTGTAATCTACATGCTGAGTATGACTTGTGTAGAATCCTCCGTTTCTCTTTCCGTATATTTTCAAGTCTACCTTCTACTTATAAACTATTTAGTAGACCCTTACGTAGGTCACGTACCTGTGGTTCCTTGGCTCTGCGTTTCTGTCACCGATTCAATATTTTTTTCATCCCCCTGCGTTCGCGATCAGCCAGTGGAACGTTCTCAGGGTCAGGACACTAGAAGAGGGTTGGATATTTCTCAAGGGCCTCGCAAAAGCCCTTAAGGGCGGTCAGTTATTGGCCGTGCGATTCAATCATGAGATCAAACATCGACTGGCACGGCACGAGGGAATCCGGAAACCGTGATAACCCCTCGATTCGACCATTATTCCGAAAATATGTTCCACCGGCTTGTACAGGGGGCGGGGAACAAATTACATTTTCCTCGGAGAAAAATCGGTTTCTTCCAGGCGCGAGGCGGAACGTCGGGTCCTTTCTCCTTGGTTGCTCTTATTGTCACCTTTATCAATATTGGATACAGATTTGCCAACTGCTACGATTTAAGAGAATGATGGCGGGTTGATTTTTAAATGGCTCAGACGTGAACGATTCCAGAATTTTCGATGCGAAAAAGATGATTATTATTCCATCTAATATTTAATCTGTTTGTTAAAGCAAAGAATATTTCCTTGTAATTAAACGCTAAATATTTGTAAATCCTCATGTGGCAATATCCAAATTTTAATGCACTAAAATCTCAATTTAATGGGATGATTGAGAGGAAGGATGTTCGCTACGTCCACGCAATCGTAAATTCATTTTTCAATTAAAATTAACAAATTTAATACTCGAAGTTGCATTTTCGCGTTGCCTAAAATTCAGTATATGACATGACTCACATAAATCGAGCAAAGGCTCATATAAGACAAACAACTCCCCAATGACACCATCTCTTACGATCACCCGAGAATTTCCCAGCACGCTTCCACGATGTTAATACTCCCTTTCATCCCCCAATTCGTGCCAATTTCTCTCATAACTCCACGAAAAAAATTCCCTCCCATCGCGATTCCCGACTGCCCTGATCGTGATATATTGCGGTTAGGGGTCGACTGAAACGCCCCCGGCACGAAACGATCTCGCGAAACGCGAGTCGTGATTTACGCTCTGTCCGTTAAGGACTCGTCACGATTGCCCACCGAAATAAACACTTTATCGCCGATCGGACTGGCCTGTTGTCTCCGATCTCTCGTTTCGCTGTGCTTTCGATGCGGGCACGCAACGCGAGATGGCCACGTTTAACGGGTCGAGAGATAAGCGATTTACAGGCCGATAATTCGGCTGGTATCGTCGATTCGTCGATGAACGGCGGACGAAGTAAATGAAAAGGGCAGGTGCGTCGATTATTAACGCCCGCATGTGTACAGCGAACAACGCGAAGCGGGTAGCTGGTCCGGCCCGCGTGGACCCTCTCCCGTCATTAATATCAATCATCGTCATCGGCATTCCGCCGTTCTCACCGCGATAGTCTCCCGATGATCGATCGCGACCCGATACTGTGTCTTCGACAAGCTTGAAATAAACGTCGATTACGGGGGTGGTTCGGCCTCGATCTATTTGCTCGATACGCTAAATAACGCGCGCGAGTTTAATAATCCCCCGCGAATCCTTTTCCACAGGAATCTGTGCAAGATAATGAATATTATAATATCGCCAAGGTAATCGTTATCTGCGTCCCTCCCCCTCGTCGACATTGCTGTTCGTAACGTTCGATGAAATCAGCAGAACAGAAGCACGATCGGATAAAATTATTTGTCGTCGCTTTTGTTTGCCAGCGTAATATTAATAAGCGGGCTCGTTCGCGCTTAATGACATACTCGACAGGGAGGCCTGTAGTCCCTGTGTTTTAATTTTTGTGAAATATTATGTGAGAGATGAAGGGGTGGGTGATACGGGCTTGTATTGTATTCTTCTACTTGGCTGGCTATTGTGTTACTCGTTCTACTGGTTGCAGTATGGATTCAATCAATTGTTAATATTGTATTTGAGTGGCTTTGGAAGAATTTTATGAGGCTTTTCGCGTAATTATTATACGTTATTATGAGAATGGTGTATTGATTTTGAGAGATATGATTTTTCATTGATAGCTGTATAACTTTTATTTCTGTTTAGAGTTTGTTTCGAACTATTTATAGTCGCACTTGGGACATTAAACTGTGATGTAAGAAGTGGGTTAGCGGAAAGGCGAGTTCATATTTGCTGCTCGTTTGCAATACATTTTCAACCACCACTGGCTACAAGGACATCGACTGTCTACTGGCTCCATTACCCTACTTTGGCACCTTCCCAGAATCTCAACTCCAGCGTTTCCGCATTATTTCGCTCCGTCAGACCTAACGACCGTGGACCAGCTTTTTTCTCCCTTGCTCAAAAGATCCTGGGAAGAACGTAAACAAAAGCACTACCGGAAGCTGTGTCGCGGGGAAATTCCGCTAGACGTGTAGATCAAAGGCCCTGGGAGCGTTTCAAATTTAAAATTGTGGCTAAAACAAGGGAGGCATTTTTTCTTTTATCTAGTGTTTATTCGCGACGCCATGGATATTTATCGAGCATAGTGATCGACATTTTCTGTGCACAAGTCGTATGTAAGGTATTTTCCCTCGTCGACGTCGACGCCTGAAAAATTCTCACGTTTCTTCAGCGCTCTTGATCTTCCCCTTTCCTCTGATTATCGTCGAACAGCGAACCGCTCTTGTCGAGCGACAAATTTCCAAGAAAATCTTCTCGGCGCGTTCTACGGTGAAATGCAAATCAGCTTGCTCCGAGTGAAAATAAATGTAGCGACGGTTTCGAGTAAAGTGGAGATATTGAAAGGGTGAATGGTATGTTCGACCTCGGTTTTCGACCACTTTTTTCTCAAACGTCTATGCTTCAGCGTTTCTATACAGAGTGGTTGAAAATTACAGGACAATCAAATAGGCGATGCAAGCGCGCCTCCAAAAAGTGTTCTCCACTCTGTTTTATTTCCCCCTTTTGTGATTTCATAATATTGGTTTCGTGTGTCAATTATCGATCCACAATACTCTGCCAAAAAGAGCATTCACGTTTCTATTGAAAGTCCACAAAGTTCTGAGTAACAAGTTGCATGTCGTTTTTCGTCGTATTTAAATTTTCAAATAACTGACACTCCCCTAACCACTCCCAGCTCAATCGACTCGTAATTTTGAATCACCGTGTATACAGTACAACGAGCCATCGCACGCCGACTCTGTTTTTGGAAGGTACACGCTGAAAGCGAAACAAGAAGATGTAACTGAAAAACAATGCGTTTGCATGCAAATTCCTCTAACAATTTCCCTGTTGGTACCATTTTACTATTCATACGGAGCTTCATTAAAGAGCATTCCGTACAAGACAGTTAATGCCTGAGTAAATTGAACGACCAGCGAAATTTACTTTTATACCCGGCCCTTATTCCCAAGCCAAGGGTAAGCGGGAACGAGGGTTCCGTTGGGGCAGGTTACGGTCAAAGTCGAAATATCGAGTTTGGTGAGAAAAGGCGAGCCGGGGATAAGAACAAAATAGGGGGGGAGAGCGGAGGGAAAAAGTAAAGGAGAGAGGAAAGGATCGTCCCTAATCCGTGAGATCGAGCCGGTAACGCGATCAAAGCGGCTTCCTTCCGGTCTCTAAACCGATTTCCTTGGATTCGTAGAAACCTACCACCACGTGCCTCGATGGATTTTCCTTCCCTCGCCCTTCCCAGAAACTTCCTCTCTCCGCCAGCTTCTCTCCTCGCGAGTCTTCTTCCTTCCTTCCTTCCTTCCTTTTTACCTTTCTTCCTCCCAATGGCTTGGTATCAATTACTTTATCTATCTCCCCGCTCTCCGTGATATATGTAACAGAATAAAGATAACAGGATGTTTTAAATTTTCGAACGCGTCGACGAGGAACGTTTCCATAAATCTGCCCGCGGCTATCTCGTTGCGTTCGTCGATAATTGCTTCGACTCGCCTGCAAATCGATAAATTACGCGTGAGTCGTTAGCTTTTAATCGAAGGACGCTCTTTGAACGTTCTTGTAATTGAGTAAAGTGGATTCTATTCTGTTACCTGGGTATCGAGTTGTTGCTCTTATTTCGCTGGATTTATTAAGTTAATGCTTTGTATGTTTTAATTGCTGATATTGTTACCTGATTGTCAGTTGTAGGATGAGTTCCACGTTTATTATAAAATGTGCATCGCTTTAACTGGAAGATACTGTAATATTATCGTTCATATTCATTTTGCAGGGTGCAATGCCTGCGTCACTTTTAAACTCTAAATTAATTCTAATCCCACTCTTTGACTCTGAAGGGCTCTGTGTAACATCAAGTACCCTTGCACCCATTCTAATTCAGCCCGTCATCTTCACCACGGAGAGCACTTCGCGGAAGGTCCCAAGGCGAAATATAATTTCAATCTTCGTCCCGGTGTTCAGATGTGGCATGAATAATGAAGCACAAAAGTCTTTCCAAGGCTTCCGTCGCCCAAGAGGCATCCATCAGGGTAATCATTTTTTGCGCCACGAGGACAGAGTCCCTTCCTCGTGAAATACCACGGCGTGTCGCGTGTTCCTGGCATTCGACAAAACGAAAGACGACGTTTCCTTTACCGAGACAGCCGCACATATCGTTGACTTTTGCCTTCGGCCTCGTTGACATTTCCCATTGGGCAGGGCATGGCATTTTGTGTTCCTAGACCGCACGGCTGCGTCTTCGGGCTCCGCTACCTTCAGGATATTCATTTCACATAAAGTGGAGGTTGTTATCTCGTTGGTATCTTGGCCTTCGCCAAGCTCTTGATGCTCCAGCGAATGATATAGGTGCCCTTTTTGGCGCAAGCACTTTGGGGACCGAGCGATCCTTCGAGGAGAGAAGTTAGAAAAATTGTTATCGCGGTAAGATGGGAAACTGCGGGGATTCGCGATGAAATTAGGAACGCTGAAGAAGTTGAAGACCTGAAAGGAGGAGTTAAGGTTTTCTGCGGGGAAACTAATGGACGTTTGGATCTTCCTCTCGTTTCTTCCTCTTTTAAATAAAGTATAAAGCCACCAGCGTTTTTCGAATATCCCAATGCAGTTTGATTACATTCGGATGAGTACATAGCAGAGGATAAGCGACGGTCGCGAGACACTGATCCCAGAGGTAGAGTAGGCGAATTCAGAGTAGACTTCATTAATAACACAAGTGCAATCTTAGGTACGATCTACGCGAGTCCTGAAGCCCTTTAGGTTTCTGCCTCCTTGCATTTACCTTCATGCAAATTTCACGACCACTCCGTGAGGATAAAGTATGAAATTGTACAGGATTATAGGCCTCGATTGGCGTTATCGACTCGTCGGTATTTGCATGATAAACGCTTTTCTGGAAACGCCTAAACGCGTGTCGACACACAGCGTTAAGCAAGCAGATAACATTATCTGCACCCCGCTGGACCTCCGCTAAGTTAATACATAGCTGGTACATTATAACCAGAATCGTAGGAAGGCATCAGTGTTGTGTCACGAAAGCCACCGGGGCGGGCCGTAAAGCGTAAGTGCGATAGCCAGTTAAAGGAAGTTCGCGGATAAGTTACGCGTCACCCCTACTTGCCACCCCTAAAATTTCAATTAACGTGCAAATGACGTGCAACTCTAGCTTTCCAAAGTCGTCGAACACTCTTGCTGGCCCGACTCCACGTTTTATTTCCGAATCTGGCTGCGAAGTTTTCCTGCTCGTAATAAAAACGACGCTCATATCGATCATCTGGCAGAGTCGACATCGATCATGGCAGCTCCTTCAGTGATTTCGCTGGTATGCGTGTCGTACGGTTGTACCGCGAATAAAATGCTACTTTTTCGAGTACGGAGGCCGCAGAATTTCCAGCAGGGGAAACGCTCTCTGTATAAACGAACTCATCTGTTTTCCTAGCTACTGCTTTTACACCGCCGCGATAAAAATAGCTCGAGGTCTGTGTCTATGAAAATTTCACGCCTTCGCCGTTGGAAACTGCATTTTTTATTCGCGACGATAAATCGTTTACGCGACTTTAGCGATGTTCCCCGATTCTGCTGGGGATTAAGTGTTCGGGATTAAAACGAGTACTGTTTTTCATATTTCAAGCGAAATATTCCCTCCTATTAGAACTGCTATGATATTAACTTGGGCTGTGACAACTGTCTCAAAAATAGGCTAATAAAACCTCGTAACATTCTACGAAGTATTTCTACGAAGTATTTCTTGTCCGATAGAACATAGCCTGGAAACTTTGAGGAGTTCAGAAGCGTGCTTTGAGACCTAACTACCAAGTCCCTTTCGAAGTTATCGAAGTATACAAGTGGAAGATACAACACATAATAAGAGGCTAAATAAGTATAAACTAGATCCAATTTCGATTCAGCACAAGCACGCCAAGAAAGTCGAATCAAGTTGCCAATAAAGTTATACATCTTCTACTTATTGTGTTTCATACCACTACCATAATTTCTCTCCTTGCCTCGCCGATTACAGTCACCTCACAATTTCTTCAACAGTTTCACCCCCTGTATCCCTTTTCACCAGCAACCCTTTGCACTTTCACCAGCCCTTCCCCAATCGATGACTGCACCATGCTCTCATCAAGAACGCATTTATCCGCCTTTCTACCGCCCTGGCTTCCTTCCACTCCCCTCTGCCGCTCTTTGCTGCGTCACCCCCAATAAAGGCACGTGGATCCGATCATCTCGCGACGCGAACCCAGCGGCGGCAGTCGTCGACGCGTCGCGTCGTGCCCGTCCCTGGGTGGCAGCAGTCAGTCGGTTGCGCGTGTCCGACGAGGATTGAATTTATAACGAGGAGCAGCGAATTTATGAGAGGGTCTTGCCTCCCTCGACCTTCCCAGAATAGTATGCGAACCAAAGGGGGTGGCGGTATCGGCGAGAGAAAGAGGTGGAGGAAAAGGGCGCTGGTGGGCGAGAGTAGGTGCAAATGTAGACTCTAATCCGAGCGGTGGTGAGCCATCGACAGGAAGATTTATCTCGACGAGGCCAGCACCACCGACCGCCCTCCCATCGTCCACGAACACCCCTGGCAATCCCTCTGCCGCTCGACGTTCTCTCCCCGAGTTCAGCTCGGGGAATTAAATTCGGTCGCGAGGTGGTTAGCAATATTTTATGTTCCGATTCACCTGCACCCCTCCTCTCTCCTCATCCTCTGCCCTATCCCGTTTCAAAGTTCTCTCTTTCCCTTCGCACGGTTCGCGCGTCGCGTCGCGCGCTAAGCATAAGCGTTAGATCCTGACCGATTGGACATTGGACGACGACTGGATCACTGAGGCTGGATGGCTGAGAAGGATTCTTGTTGGGATTCTGTGGACTTGGGGAGCTGTACCTACTACTTCTCTTGGTATGAATTTTCAATGTTTTAATGAATATGTTAAGTGAATGGCATGACATATGTAGGTAGGTAGATTTATAATAAATAGATCAAGATTTGACTTCTCAGACGATGCGATAGTTTCAAACAGTCACACTATCCAGGTCACCGACGAATTCTGCTTCTCATATGCCTTCTATTTTAAATGAATCCTCGATACCTGTTACGTATTATTCGACCCAGAAACCTCCTTAGTGATAGAAGATTCCCAAAAGAGCAAAGGTATCGACCCCTTTTCTATTGCCAATCTCTAGAGGTGAAAGACAGTCTCGGTCGATGCGGCGGTAATTCACCGAAGATTCTAATACAACGGACGGATCAATGTTTTAAACGCGCGACAAACGTACGGTGGAAGTTCGATCCGCCAACAGAATCGGCTATGAGATCGAATAGAACTCGGAGACCGCCTGTTCGAGCAAACAAGAGCTGGCGCACTATTAATTGTATTCCAAGGCAGTGAAAATGGTGTTGTCTCTTCGGTTTCGGCCGCGTAGGTGAGACGAACACCCACGACTACACACGTACACGAGCCACCGAAAAGCCTGTGCGCGGAAAATCCCGCTGTCGTGCCTTTACTCGGCGGCGAAACTAATCGAATGAATAAAACAGCGGGCGTTAACGAACAGGTCGGTCCCTCTTGGCCGTGGCGCTGGTTCCCGAAACTTTGCTAATGGAATCGTGTCCGCTCGTAAAGGAAATATTAAATGCTCGTCCTGCATGGTCCTGACTTCGATCCTTTAGCATACGACTGCGGTGCAAGCACGTCCTTGTATCGGAGACGTTGTGCCCGACGAGCAAATATTTCGTCGGGATGAGAGCGTCTACGTTTCACACTTCACCGGGGACGCATCTGCTGTTTCATTCAGGCTCTACGAAAATATACCAATAAATTGCTTGTCTGTTAGTTCGTTCGACGGGGTGATCGCCTGCGCGGAATGGATTTGTTTAATTGAAGTGTTCCACTTTGGCACGTGATTAGCGCAGACATCTTTGTTGGTTTTAGCGATGAGAGGACGTTAGAGGAAATTTCATTCCAGGGAGGCAAATATTGTGACTGACAGAATATTATATCTCGGATGATGATCTTTGATGTTTTAGGAGGAATAGTATCTGAGAAGATTCTGCATTTAATATCGTCTGAGGTAAGCAAATTATTATTAACGCGACTGAATTATCGACAATCTGTTATTGACTCGATTTTGATAGATAATTATAATTTTACTGTAATAAGAAACAGGTGGTACTGAGACTGTATCAACACCAAACACTGCTGCTTTTAATTGTATAAAAACACATATTCGACGTAACCGCGTAGAAATTCACTTATCTTCAACAAACCCGTATTTCAGTAAAATTAACCACGGTTTACATTTCCAGAAAATTCAACAGCAGAAACTCAGACCAAGATGATAGACGAGATACTCCACATACGCTTCGCTCGACACCATTCAATTAACTCCGAGCAAAACCTAAAGGGACAACAACGAGAGGAAGCAGAAGAAACCCGCTCCCCCTTTTCCACGGAAGATTTAGTGTCCTCCAGTGAAAGAAGGCGACGCGTTTCCCACGGGTGCAATTATAATTACAAATTCCGAGGCTTCGCGGCCCACTCCCTGGGCAAATTAACTCAAGCAATTGTAATTATAATTTCAGCGAAAGAAAGGACTTGGAAAGTAGTGGCAGCCAGGGGAAGGAAACTTCTTCGGGACCGTTCGGGTGAAAAGTTTACTGGCCTGGGATGGTGGGCCGCGCGGGGTCGTGGGAGAGCGCAAAGATGTTCGCGAGGCGAACGCAATACCAACCCTGGACAACGTTTGATTAATTTGGCACGAGTTTACGCTCCCATCCGGTGGAATTAGACTAAACGGATTGTCGCCAGGTCGCCACAGCTGATGCACAATGCGAGTACAATTCTGGAACGTTAACGCGTTGCTGACCGAAGGGTAACGTGATTCCCTGGCCTGGCAAGTTCAGGACAGCCGTCTGCTAACTCGACGCGTCTCTCGGTCGACTGCTAGCCCACTTCTGCCCCCTACGACTGTCGTACAACGTGACCACCACTGCTCGCTCGAATTCGAAACTGTGATACCCGCCACTTTAGACGTGGCTGACGGTCCAGGCTAAGGGGATAGTAAGTCAATAAACTCGGCGAAAATTACCACCCAGGAACATTCATCCTGGCAATTACTGCGCGATCTAATCTCTGTTAAGCTAGGCATCGTTTACTGGCTTACTGCTAGGATTTCACACGGATCTGATTATATCTTTCTTCAGATTGGATTAGATTCTTTAGATTTATTAGGTGTAGATTAGATTATATTTCTGTGTATTACAGAATACATCCGTGAAGTTAAGTATACTTGCAAGTGGTTCCCTGGATGAACTTGCAACTGAAGAGAAATCTCAGATATCGGATGACACGATCACCCAAGTTCCATCCCTTCGATCTCAACGCGTCCAATCGACCCTGTAACTCCTTAGAAATAGAGAGGCAGCGACAGCCAGTAGGAATTTCGGTGACAGCGGTTGACAGTGATACGTCAGGTGAGGAAGGGCTGTTCGAACGCACATGGCGCCCCTTGTCGACCTGGACCAGCTGTCCAGGGACGATTCGTCTCCGAGGCAAACATCCAATGTCGGGACTAAACTTTCTCAGGCAAGGTCAGAAGCCATGGCGGTCAGACGGCTAGATAAAACGAGCAACACAAGCTGCAGTAGGAGAACGTGGCTTGGAGGGACAGAAAGACAGAGCGACAGAGGACCGTGCAAAGCGACATCCGAGACGGAACTCAAACATTGGCGTGCAGCCTTCGTCTCTGACCCTCCTCTTCTGGGTTTCACCCATCCCATGGCTGCCTACGTGTATACACATACTTAGGCACACATTTGCGCGGGCACACCGCCGCCAAAGTCAAACTGTCCTCCCACCTCCCCTCCTCTTACCTCTCTCTCTCTCCCAGTGTTCCGCTGGCTTATATTATCCACTTACCCGTGAGGCTTACAAGCCAAACAAACGAACAGATAGCAGTTGGATTTTATGATCAGGGGAGCTTTTCCTCCAGCTTCTTCCGGCTTTGCGACTTCCCGTTTCTGACAACCTTCCTCCTCAACGTTCTTTGCGGCGCCTTTCGCTGCTTTCTTTAGCAGCGGGGCTTAACGTGATCTTTCATCCGACGACTGTTTATTTTCTTAGAATCATCCTACTGTTTCGGTAGAATTGCAGCCTGACAGGCGGAAAACTTCGTTCGAGAGAGACCTCCTCTGTTCAAATTTAAGGAAATCCTCCAAAGGAAGGTAGAAGTTTCGTTGCCAAATGCATGACACCGAGCATTTGTCGCGACTTTGAGGAAAACTATTATATTTGCGCTTAGTTCTAACTCGGCCTGTCTTGCCCCCAAGGGTAATTATCTCTTTCCACCGCAACCGACAGTCCCCTGGGTGCCCCGACCGCGCCCCCACCGTTACCATCTTCATGCCGTGGACCTTCAAACGAGAGATTAGTTTGGAGTCAGGTGCCTAACTCGACTGCCAGGCTCGTCACCGCTCGCGCAACCACTTTCCAACTGGGTTATCTTAATTTGAGATCGCCTTGCGAACCAGTTCCCTTTACTCGACCTACTACCTTCGCTGCAACTTCAAAAAGCTTTGGGAACGTACGCGTTCCTCGGCTACGGAAATCCCAGTTCAATTCTGGCCCGACCACCATCTAGTCTTAGGTTTAAATTAGTTGTGGAATATATTGTTCCTCTTATAATGAAGCCAAGTTTTTATTAAGAAAAAGTGGTGACATATTTTAGAGGAAAATGTATGGAAACTGTTGAAAATAGCTTTTTGAAGTAAAATTAAACGAGATATTGTTTGAAAAATAATTTAAGCTGTCAAAATGGAATTTATTCGGAGGTGAAATTTATTTCAGAGGTCAGGAGTTAAAAGTTATTTTGTACCTCTGAATTGTGAACATAGCCTGCAGGGAAAATAGTAGACAAAAGCTTGTTTCGTTGGAATGGTCAGTTTTTCGCGAAATCATTTCTCGCTCTCTGCTAGCAATTTTGATTAACTTCCAATTTTATTCCCTTTGAATATTAGTTTCTCATTATAGGAGAAAATTATAAATGCTTGCAGAACGAGGCAATTTACTGGACTAAAGAGATCAAACACAAACAATCTTTAAACAATTAATCCAAATATACATGAAGATATATGGATATTTCATGTCTTTTCCCAACAGATAATAAAAATATTCCTAATTTTAGATAATTAAGTATAGAACACGAGAGTTGCAATAGAAGCATAGACGAAACTTAGAATATTTCTCTGTCTAGAAATATATCTACTCAAAAGTTTGTTTCTCCTGAATCTGTATCGACCCAGTCGTATAAGGCGAATATCCCCAAACGAGATGTAGCTACAGCTGGGAGTAGACATGCTCACTTAGGACAAAATCTATTCTACGTAGTCACAAGAGAGTCAGAGTCTCGGTCAGTCCCAGTTACGGACATACGATCTTATCTCGAACGTAGATACGTGCCTGTCGGATTAACGCATTACGGAAGTTCCGCGAGAGCTCGACAGACCTATCAGCCCAGACTCCAGGACCCATGTACGGCTGGTCTGAGGTTATACCCTCTGGGATTCAGCGACCTGGCCGCCGTGGACGGCCCTTCGAGTCAGCGTTCGCGCGTACGCGAGCCGAATCTTGAGATTCCAGACGAGATCTTCGATGGTAGGAAACGTCGCGCGCCATTTACCCACCTGCTTTAACTACCTTACCGGCCCAGATAGTAATTCGAGCCACGCCAACCATCGTGGCCAGCTCGAAACTAATCCGCGAGGCGAAGATTTCGACGGCTTCAGAGATTGCACGTTTTGATGGCTCGTGAGATTGGTATCCACGGTAGGCTCGGTTCGCGTGTCTCTCTGTTGGGAGCGAAATGGACTGCTGTTAGCTGCAGGCGCGTCTGTGCGTTCACTAAAGGCATTCTTCATAATTCATCGTAGAACTATATTGAATCACATATCTCCTGAGAATAGTAAGCTGAAATTGTCTTGCATCAAAAGTAAAAATCTTAATTCTGGAGAATCTGCCTGTGGAAGGGGTTAGATAAAATGGTCTTTTGAGAAGAGGATTATTAATGAGAACCACTGTGTAGGAAACTTCTACCTTTTCGATATGTTATATAAAGCTTAGTTTTAATTAATATTTTAAATCAAAGTCGAACCGCTGTTCACCAATATGTGATAGGAATAGGATCGATAGATTCACGTTCTAAACCAGAGTTAGCACTCAAAGTTACCACAAGAGTATCTCCTCATCAAAGTTTCCTAAACGCAGCCGCTGTTGAATCAGGAATTCTAATAGTTGGTAAACGAACGAAGGAACGTATTTCGAGCGCAAACTGCCTCTCGCGAGATCCTTTAAAACGATACATTATTCAACCACGGTGCTTGCCAAGCGGCTGGCCAGCCAGGAAGCGCCGCGAGCGCAACGACCGCCAAGAATTGTTCTCCTCGCGGTCCTCTCGTGACCTTTTTGTCGCGGTCCTCGGGCCAATGGCGAGCGTACGTCTTCGGAGACGGATACACAACGGTGCAGAAGTAATTGAGCAAAATTAACGAGGACTGGTAAGGGTCTATGGTTTCAATGGACCGCGGTCCCAGACCTGCGGTCGCAATTTCGCGAAAAGAATGACACTGGTGTTGCTAAATTGCAAACGGTTCTTTTTCAGCTGAAAGGACTTTTTGTCAGCTTCTAGAAGCGGCCAACCCTTGGGTATAGGCAATTATCGCGACCATTTAAAGGTGTACTGGAATTTAGAAGTCATTGAGGTGGCTATTTGGACTGCTGGAAATATAAATTTTGTGACATTAGAAGTGCAGATTGTACGAGATGAAATGGGACGAAAAGCAAAAATGTCGAAATTGGGATTAGAGCTGCGTGTCTCACTTGTAAGTTGACTGATGTAGCACGAGACAAACGTTGACCTATACTACTGCCACTGTGTCTGACCTGAATATTCTATATCGCCAGTAGAATAAGTCAATGATTAAGACCTCAGACACAAAACCTGAAATGCAATTTTGTTATTCCTGCTTTTCACTTCATTCTATCTTCCTAAACCTATATTACAGAATAATTCAAAGATACAATCAACACTAGATTAAAAAAGAAATAAAATCCAGAAACCCGTACTCATGAATTCATCTCCCACAAATTGCGCAGCTTCAAGCTGGCTGCTTTGAAGTTTTTAGAACAAATTAAAAGGTCGCTTCCCTAAAGATCAATATTCTTCTTCACCAAGTGACTCTTGGCTCGATGCTCAAGAACTCCATACTAAAGAGCAATAAGTTAGGAAGAGCATACGTCGTGTGGGTCCTCTCGTAAACAAGCGAGCGATGGAGGGGGGCAGGTTCAGGAAAAATGATATTGGCGCGGTTGATAGGAAGAAGACGGGGCAAGGAAGAGACGAGAGAAAAAAGAGCGCGTTTAAGCGACGAAGCGAGTTAGCTCGACGAGATGAGCGGCAGGTTCGGTTCGAAGCAGGATCCGACCGAAAACTTTGTTTGTCACCGACGCCATCCCGCGTTGCCTCTTTACTTTATCTTGCCTCCTCTATCCTCCAGCTCCGTCGTTCGCCTCCTTTGCTGTTCGCCCTCTGTCAACCAGCCGCGTTCATTCTTTACCCTGGTAGACCTCCGCACACGGTGATTCTATTATCGTCGACACAACGTCTCGAGATACCCTATGGAATACACTGTGGACCGGAGTTTCGAGACAACTGATGGCTCGCGTATATCATGGCTAAACTTTGTTGCTTAAAGGACTCCCCTTTGAGGAGTTAAGCAGCACTAAACACGGCCGCGATTCCTCTGTGTTTATTTCCAGTGATCGTTGGAAACTAGAGCTTAGTGAACTTTTTATCCTCGGTAACAGTTGGAATAAAAAGGGGAGAGTTCTCCCTGAGGAGTTTCCCTGAAATTAGGGATCGCTGCCTCCTGTTTGGAACAATGCAAGTAATGAGAACTATTCAACGTGGCAAGGTAATGTCAGCGTGCCTACGCTCTCACAATCAAATGCAAATATACCTAGCAATAGTGAGTCACCCACATGCAACTGATCTGGAAGCAGCTACGACCTATCACGGACTGAGGGTTTGTGTGATGAGATAAAGCAAGGTTTGGGCATGCACTTTGGAGGATAATTTGGCGAACGTGGATTCAAATACAGTTTATCGCGAGATTACTCTGATGAATTGAATCCTGCGTACCGTATCCTACCTAATTGTAATATTCGGAGTTGCTGTCATTTCTAGAACAATTGCAGCGATTGTAGCTACCTGAGAAGTAACTGTATTAACTTCATCGATTCATGACGCATTGACTTTCAACAGGAGCCGAGAGGCAACGCTAAGCCCTCATGTAGATTTCTCTCGGGCATTTTTCAAAACCTCCAGGAGCCCTTTATCGGTCGCTTGGCTTGCGGGTGTCGGTTAAGAATCCACCAGGATCTGCCAATACCGCTAGGGGGTCCGTGACAGCCAAGGAAAAGAAGAGTGGCGGTTCGTGATAGGGCTAAAACTACTCCCGGCAACAAAATACTCGTTCTTTTTCCCGCTGCGCGAGTCCGCAAAGAAACTACTAGGACTTAAAGCAGAGAGAGAGGGGATACAAAGCGTGGCTCCTTTCGCCTCGTGGATCTCTCTAACGGACGCACGAGGAAAGCCTGGAAGAGCCGCTATACGACGTTTCAATTTTCGCCGGCAGTCCAGCACCTTCGATCCTCGCCCATCCGCCCAGCCTCGTCTCCTCTCGCCCACCGAACTAATATTCCCGCCTTTGGAAACTTTCTAAAGCCCCTGCCTGTTCCCCGCCACGACGACACTGCTAGCGAACGACTAAACGGCGTGTGTACACTGAGCCCGCCGCTGTCAGATCGAACGAATCGAACCCATTAAATCTGCTATCGGTCGCGAACCTTGCTTACCACCGGCTGACGTCGTCGAAGTTTACAGTGGTGGAGATATCGGATCGGGGGTTGCTATCAGCCTCGAGAGATGGATGGTTCGGTATTTCGAAAATGAAGACATCGGTAGTCTTTTACTTTTATAACAAAATTAAGTGTTAAGGGTTGCTGGAATTGAGGGGTAGAAATGTAAACCTATCGATATAGTTTAGAGATGGCTCGATGTAAAAGCTTCAATTTTAGAAATGTAAATCAATTCCCGACACAGAATCCACGAAAATCTAATTTCACTTTATCTGTCAGATATTCATAGTATCTACCTTCGAAAGAACTTTGGACCCTTCAAGAAATTTCAATTCACGAACCTTCTATTAAAGTAAAGTTAAATTCGCACGATTCTACCTCTTATTCATTTTAACAAATCCCCTAGAAACTCATTGTTCACCAGAAACACCCTCGCGAGTCTCGTTAATTACCAGCCGCGAGAAAGCGCGCGATCTCTTCTGGTGGCGTTTTTTGGTGGGCCAGTTTCGGGAAGCCACGAGGAAGCCGTCTCGTGACTTTTTCGGGGGTGGCTCGCAGGTATCGAGACAAAGGGAAGAAAGAAGAACGAGCGGGGGCAGAGAAAAAGGATAGAATAGCCAGAGTAGATCCGGAACCCGCAGGAAGGCTCCTATTTAGCCAGGGTTCTGGCAGGTTGCTTCGGGCGAAGGACAGTTTCCGGTTGACCAATTCGTTAGAAACTACCGTCCACTCCGACAGGCTCTCTCCTTCTTCGCCTCTGCGGCGCACAATGAAAATCTCGACAATGACCATACGGTATCCAGGACGAGGGGGAGGCGACTGTGGATGGTCAGGATAGTACCATCAAGAGAGAAGTTCGTTGTCTAGTATCGACGACGCTCTGGAAACGTTTCAGTCCCCGACGAAAGTCCGTTCGTCGTGCAAGAGGGGTGGTCAGGTCGTGAACAGGGCGCGGGGGGTGAGCGACGGGAATAGTCGTCCGGGGAACTTCATTTCGCAATAAATGCAATATAACTTTCGTTCGTACGACCGGGGCTCTTTTCTGTTCCATGGCTCGGTCGAAAATATCTCGTGGTAAATGAAACGGACAAATTCCAGCAACGTCCAGCCTCCGCCGCCCCTTCGCGGTGCCTTTTCATGGGCCGAGGAACGCGTGCCCGATGGCTGGAAGTGGGGCCAAGTCGTTGTTCGTCGCGGATAAAAGCGAGTCAAGCGTTCAGTTCAACGTTCAGGGACTCCCTTTTCCCACCCTTCGATCTCATCGACGCGCTCGCCTTCCACTCTTCCGTTTCTCGTCCTTTGCCCATCCCCTTTCTGTACTCCGTACATCTTTTATTGGCCTCGCGGAGCTTGCTGCTCGATTAACCGGTCCCGTTGCTCTTTTTCTATGATGGAGCTTCATGTCTACTTCGACCCTTCGGTGATTTCACGGTGAACGATGGGAAATTGTCGAGGACTATTCAGGGATCGATGTGACACTGAAGGTTTAAACGATCTTAAAAGTCAAGGGAAGTGATGTTACCCAGAGTACCTTGCGTTAGTATCGCAACAATTGTTTGGGTTAGGATTAATGCTGGTAATTTAGGGATTTTAACAGCGAGGGGATTTAAGCAAAAACAAACACTGCCTCTATGACAGACGTATGCCATATAATATCGCAATAATGCTTTTCAGTGTTTTGCATGTCATGCAATGAAATATTGCCATGATATGCCTTTGTACTCGGCATTTAATCAAACATGATGTTTGCCAATTATCAGCGAATGCTTACAAAAGAGGTCAATTACTCTCGCGATTATAACAGTGTTCGGAGCGATTTACATGCTGGGACAAATATTTCAATGAAATTTCAATAAGCAACGCTTGACGTGCGTTGTTACAGGGGTAGAATAACCATCGAATATTGTTGGTACGATGCGAAATGGATGCACGATGTTTATGAGGGAAGACATATGCTAATACTAATTCGTGGCGAAAGCTAGCAGCTGTTCGACAACAGGTTGATCTATGCATCAGATATTCAGATGTTGTTTGTAAGCTATATATTTACAGTTAAAATATAGAATGCCGTGCAATGCGATCATAACTGGCATCTAATTAAAATAATGAGAGAGCAACATTTAGGATCTTTAGATGCATGAACGTTTTAACAACAGCGAACTTTAGTAGAGTATCCTAAGTAGAAAATAACTTAATCGGAAATGTGACATCTGATACGAAAATTCAAAATCCAAAAATAACAAAAATTTAGCTATTCACAACAGTCATCTTAGTAACTCCATACCCAAAAGAAACCTGCCAATCCAAGTGATACTTTCAACCATCCCTGTTCATCAATTTTCCTCACCCAATTGTTTCAAGATTAACCTGACATTATCCTAAGAAATTCTAGGCGTTAAACTGAAACTAATCGACACATCAGAATCATTTCTTATCAAGCTTTCAATCGTTTATCGACGGCCATTTATGCTACACAAGATCTCTGATAGTCTCAGGAAAGCTCAGCTCCGTTTTCGCTGGGGCAACAGCCAATTATCATCGAAGAGGGAAAGCACCGAAGCGATCCACGAGCACAGAGGC
The DNA here is from genome assembly GCF_051401765.1 of Calliopsis andreniformis. Classification (NCBI taxonomy): domain Eukaryota; kingdom Metazoa; phylum Arthropoda; class Insecta; order Hymenoptera; family Andrenidae; genus Calliopsis; species Calliopsis andreniformis. Next base: position 17,403,606 of record NC_135067.1, on the reverse strand, counting down.
AGGCAGACGACGCCGCGGGCGGTGGCGTTGTTGATCGTGGCTAGCGTTTTTTCCCTTGCTGTTTAGACGAAAGGCGATTGGATGGTTGGCCGATACCTCAAAGCGGATCAGCTCATCGCGTTTTCCCTTTGCGATGACGGCCAAGCGAGGGGGCACTTTTCTATTAGCGAAGCATGAGCGCGTACGGACCTCGGACGTGAAGGCTCAGGTATTTATTTAATAAAACGCGTCTGGGAAGGTGGACGATGCGAGCAGAGAGAGGGGCAACAGATTCGCCAGATAAAGGGATGCGGAATGGCGATCCGGACAACCGACGGAACCGACGCCAAAGAAGTTCTCTGTGCCTTGTAAATTCCCCGCCAAACTTCCTCCTACCCTTTTTGCATCGATACTTTGGAACGTGTGCCATTAAGCGGGAACTTTTTATGCCTGAAATCGCTCACCTTTGCCACGCATCTTTGCTACGGCGCGATCAAAGATCGGAGATTCGATGTTCGCTTCCTGAACGGTGGAACGCTGTGGATTCCACCTTAAAATTTGCTTTTAAAAAAATTGGGATATTAGGTCGAGGCTTAAAGAATATTGGGAAATTGTAAAATTATGTCCTCTGCAGCGCCGAAAATGTCATACCGAGAGAACTGAAATTTGGAGAAGTGAACAGTGAAAATAACTTGATGCAGTAGAACGTAGGAAACGTGATATTCCAGTTAGTAGTGACGTGACGCGATACGCAATTAGCGTAAGGGAAATCCGAACAGTGAAATAAAAGAAGATTCGCTGGTCGGTATTACACCCGGTTCAACCATTCGAAATTTAGGAATTTGTAAATCTCAAGGGATCTTAATTAAGAGGCTGCAATCCCTTGGAAATACTTTGCCGTCGAAATATGGAACAGCTTAGTGGTTTATTGGTGACCGTCGTCTGTCCTTGGCGTATTCAATCCTGCCTCCAGGACACTGAATAATTTGGGCAAGGGAAAACGAAACAGAGGTAGGAGGTTGGTTCTTTGGCTGCGCCGCGTGGACCATTAACCTTTTAAAGAGTTAACGAATTTATATACGCCACCTAATTACTGGGCCGCGCTGCGCCACCGGGAAAATAAAACGTGGCTTCCGTTAATTGAAAGGCCGACATGGGAGCACAAGGAGCAAGGGAAACATTCTCTAATCTGGATTACCAGCCACGACCGACCACTTTTTCTCCTGTCCCGTTTTTATCAGACCAACATTTCCTGTTGCCCGCGATCGGTGAGGCGAGGCGAGGCAAGCCGAGGCGAGAGACTTATCATATCGAGTGTTGCTTTAACACGTTCTCGTCGGCGCTGCAATTCGAGTTTCTCGCCAATGGGCGGCTGCTTTAAGAGCGCTTTGCTTTATCGGACAGTGTAAGCCACCGATGCTACGCGTCGCCCGATGGGATATTCAAGTGTGAGCCACCAGTGGTACACGTCGTCGTAAGTGTGTTAATCTAATTAACCCTTTGACGATAACGCACTGTGGTAGTGTCTAACTTATTAGTCAATCGTAATATTAAAGCATTATTATATAATATAATAATTGGTTAACTCTTTAGGGACTGAGTATTTTTACCTTTAAAAGCACTGTGCCAATGAAAATGATAATTATATTATTAGAAAACTTGAGCTTTCTTTATCAAATAATACATACTTCACAGTTATTAAAAAGCTATTTAAAGAATGAAGATTTGCACGTTGCAGTGCCCCTTGTCTTAATATCTAATTTTCCTTCAAGCTTCCATAGCATCTTATAATCAAATAAATTAGTATCATTAACAGTTTTGCAGCTAAACTGAAACACGGAGATATTTAGCAAACTCTAACTAGCAGTACGTCAAATTGAGCTCGGTTTCCGTCACTGAAAGACTAATTTTCTCTTCTCGGGTAATTTCTCGGTAAATCAACGATTAATCACATTCTCGGGCGAGCTTTCGAGCATGAATAGGACAAAGATCGTCGGGGTAGCGACGAAGTTGACGCGTTAACGCCGACAGGGCTCCCCGCGCGTAGTAGCCGACGAGCTGCCGGGCAAAAAAGAGTCACGCGACCAGAAGAGAAGAAAGGCGCGCAACGGAGTGACTCTAATTTCCGGTAACAAGAAAAATCGAAGTCTCCGTGGACGGTGTCCAGTAGTCGATCGGCTGCATTATTAAAGGATCCCCCAAGCGACAGGAGCACGACTTCGAACAGTAGTTTATTTAGTTGAAAAGTTCGAGGCGAGGACGACGCGAGATAAGAGGGAACAAGAAGCGTAGGAGGAGGGAGAAAGAGGTGAAGACGGGTCCCTGGATCGTACGTGTGGTAGCCTGACGTATCAGCATACCACGAACTTTATCTTTCCTTCTGGCTGTTGAATCCACCATAGCTGGGGGTCAATCGACGCCGAGACCACGTAGTGTCTCCTTTCCCAACTGTGTACTAGCACGAAGGTAGACAGAGTCGTGGATGAAACCAGGGGAAAGGTGAGGCAGAGGAAGACGCACCCTCGGGAATGGGGGATACGAGGTTTACAGGCGTATCCTAGTCCTCGTTCTCCCGGAGATTCTAAAAGTTTCACGTCAGGATGCTGGTCTGTTGCTCGTCTTACTTGGACGTACCGCGTGTTCAGTGTGTGAGCCTGCAGTTGATAAACCGAGGTGTACAGTGAGAAGAAAATCAATTGGCCGCTCCAGGCTTTAGGAGAGTTGCTTCATCTCGCTGTTCTGGAATTCGCCCACGATTTCACGGCACAAATTTGTGGAAAATAGATCTCGAATTAGAGTTTGCGACATCCTCTGATTATACTAGCAAAAGAATGCAAGAAATGTAGATAAATTCCACGTCAGCTGCTTCAAGATCAACGCTGACTCCAGCTTCTCAAAGAAAGAGAACCGAGTCCCCCAGCAGTGGAAGTGTATCCCAATTTGCTTTTGTCTCGCAGAATCAGCTTATTCTGTCCCGTATCAAGGTTTCCGCCTTGTCCTGCGTACAGCCATTCAGCGAATCAGGAAATTAGGTGTCCCTCGTGTCTTCCCTATTAAACCCCACTCATCACGCCGAGGGAGGAATCGCAGGTATCCGGTGGCAAGGAGTTACGTGATCTCATAAAAATGTTAATGACAGAGGTAGTACGTGTAGCACATTCGTCGCGAACCTACGTACGGCGAAAATGAACTGTGGTACACTGCCATGGATCTCCATCATTAGACGATCTCCGGTCGCTTTGAGTTTTATACCCCTGTCTTCCCTCAACCCCCAAGTATCTTGTTTCCTCCGCGGTATTTTCTCCTAACAGTCATCGCCTCCCCCTGGCCCGACCCGCAAACGATAAACTTCTAAACGCCATTTGTCTCGAGTTTATGGGGCCACCGGTAAGACCAGCGGTATCAACACCGTTGTTGATGATGTCCATTTGAACGTCGTACCTCGTGACTCGGGAGCTTAAGTCGACTCTCGACGGAAACGTTTCATCGCTCTGGTTCCCGTTTCGAGGAACGACCTGCCCACGTGCACCTCGCTTATTTATTACTTTCTGTGATTCGCGGTTAATCTAGGTTAAAAAACGACCTATGCCTCGAGCGTGTGACGTGACTGACATCGGTGATGATCGATACTATTTCGTTGCCCATTTTCGAGCTGCATCGATATGCCTACTGATATTAGCTACTATGCCTGAAGAGAATAGGAGTCTGAGCCCAGCTTTGGTTGGATCCTCAAACAAGTGGGATTGCAGTTTCAAAATTGCCGCCAAGTGTTAGATAGAACACCAGAAGTCTTTGAAGGGAACAAGCAGCCGACGATTACGAAGATAACGTTCGAACAATCGCGCAGCTCCTTCCTAAGACTCTTCTTCGCGAGTTTGATTCGAAAAGTTCGGGGAATGTTAATAGCGGCGCGAAGAAATGGAAACGAAAAGGAAAACGCAAATGGGACATCGGTGTCGGACACTGTACGTATGTACGTTTTCCAGGGAGTTCGCAGCTGTGTGTAATTCCGCTTATTTCGCTAGCAGCTTGGGTACTTTGCAAGCATAATGAGTGGCATTAGCTCTGAACGCGTTTTAGCCGGGACGGCAACAAAGTTTCGTCTTGTCACGATTCGTCTGCGCGAGGAGTATCGTTGCGCGCCTCTGTGAAGTGGCTTGGAAGCGTTTGTAACTTTAACCGGGTGATCGACGTGACTGTGTGAAGCAGGAGAACGTTACTGTGTTGATTCGAGGTTGGTGAAGATCGCCAACAACAATTTTCAATGAAATCACCAGCAGGTGGTTCATATTTTCAAAATGTGACTAAAAATTTCTATTGATCGCAGGGAAATCAATTTCCCTGAACCTGTTAACGCTTAAATACAATAGCAACTTTTTAGTACTAATTTTTTTTAATCAAAATTCACAGGTTGATTAACCCCTTGGGTATTGATTCAGTTTGATGAAGAAATTTTCAGAACCTCAATAATTTACGTTCTACAAAATCTTTACCACCTAGACATGAAATGAAGATATCTGCGCTCACTGACAATTTTACTGACAATTTTACAGAAAATTATTGGCACCTTTGGCTCCTTTTGGCGTCAGGGGCATATGTGCGTATGGGACGCTAGAAGCGTGGGACACCAGCGGCGTTGAGGGAAGGCAGGCGGTGGGAGGGTGCAAGAGAAAACAGGGTGGAGACGTGGAACGGGGCATCTAGGGTTATCTTTCGGATGCAAACCCGACCCTGCTGGCCGCATTCCCATAGAAATCGCACGTAATGCACATCGTATACACGTGTACGGCTGAATGCTGGTACGCGTATGCGATACACACGAAGGATCCTCCTGGCTCGAACAAGCTAATGCCAGGAGATGATAATGCAGCCCCGCGGGAGCCTTTTCGTCTCGCGTACCATGACTGCCGCTTCTATACATCCCTCTCCTTCCGCTTGGTAAATGCATCTTCGCTGGGTGCACGAGCCGCGCAAGAAATAAGAGATTCCGCGTGCCCAAACGTCGACCTTGCGATCGTTTCTCGCGGACGTGTAGCATTATGCAGCTTGGGATCCCCTTGGCGTTGCGACTTTAGCCTCGCTTCGGGGAGACTCTGGGTATCCGCCCTGCCTGGCGTGTATCGTTTTCGGAGTTCGTTTTGTTCGCCGCGGTGGTAAAGTATCTGGACGAGAGTGAAGGAGAAAAATCTGGAGCAAATGTAATACGGGGCAAGGTGTACAGGGGATCTCAGTTTTAAACTCTCGAGATTGAAGTCTGTACAGCATCCACGTGACTGGAATACTGTGTAGCTGAAGACTGCGCTTAGAACTGGTCCGCGTGGTGATAATATTATCGCATTCTGTGCTTGCACATTTTATCTCCTACTATTAATGAGGAGCCGAATTTTCTTAGAAAGTTGAGCTTGAAAATGTGAAGCCAGGGAGCTGAGGATTCTCATCAAAATAGGCCAGAGGTTTCCAGATTTCGATTCAGGTGACAGTTCTAATACTCTAGTAGTAAAACCTAAAATTGTGTCTCTTCGAAGTTCCCTTTCGTTTTTACCAAATCAAAGCGATCGACAGCTTCCCGAAGGGGAACAAATTACCAGCATGTTAATATCAGACATCAGGGATATGCCCGTCGTACGTTTCCTGGTCTATCCGAAGATCGTGTCATAAGTCGAACAAACGTTTGAACCACACGACTCGAGGTCGGATAGAACGTGGATTTCTATTTCCGGGAATATAAACGATCGTGTCTCAATAGAGGCGGGGAATAAATCTCACGGAAGCTGCTCTTCCTGGCAATGATCCTGAGCATGCAGTCTTCCCTTCCTTGCTTCCCTGCCATAGTGCCGCGCCGCCACGATACCCTGCCATTTATTTTACTCGTGTTTTCTGTGGTACAGTTTCGTCGATACGAACACCCCCTTCCAAGCAACGAGCAGACTTTCGAAGGCGGATGAAACATGAAAAATGAAGCTAAGACGTAACGTGTAGTCTTCTCGCGCCTTTCTTCGAGGCACAATGTTGAAGACGGGATTTTGGAAGCGATGCTTTAATCATGTTCCCTCGCCAAAGTTAGGATTAGACGGACGTCTTTCAGGTCAAAATTTAGCCTCTACGAATTTAATGGAATCTTGCCTCAATTCGCTCTAACTTTAATCTGCGTATGCTAAAAGTTACTCGGACTTGTTCTAACATGTGGGCTCGAGGTCTTCCTTGTAGATAGCACGTAGAAAGCCGAAATATTAAAGGTATATAGTTCAGCTAGACCTCCTTTACTGTCAGTAGTTTCAGACTGAGTCTGCGGTATCTAGAATCTAGCTTTCAAACACTTTCATCTCCTAAATTCTCAGTGAATATGCTCCTGTCGACTCTTCCTTATTTCCACTCATTATACAACAAAAAATACAAAGATTTCCTTCTTGACGGTCTGCCCTCTTGAATGAAATTCCTCGGTAGAAAGGAGAGCAAGCTTCTTCTTCCAGATAAAGGCTGGATTCTTTATCCGATCCAATTCTTACAATTACGGTGAGATCGAGGAACGCAAATATCAGGGGGACTTAACGGAGGGTAGAGTCCTCGTGGATGGTAAGAGATCGAGGGTCGGATACGACGGGGGAAACGTTAATTCCAGATTCCTTGTAGGACGTCTGGCGAGGATTTCGCCGGGATTCGGGGACGATATCCAAAGAAAGCGCCGCCGCAGACGCGGAGGAAGTAGGCTGCGAGCTGCCGCCGAATCCCAGGGGCTAACCGATTTCCAATTTTCCGATATTCATGACGTACCGACAGTGTGTTTGCTGATTGAGGTTTTCCTGTCTCGCGACTCCTCTTATTCCTCTGACGGCGCCCTGTTTGCAGGGAAAGGGGGACACACGCGACAGCAGCGAAGGAACCGGGAAAGAAGCTTCTCTTTTGTGTTCCTTATTCCAGGGTAACGGAAAAAAGTCGACGCTGATCAAACGGGAGCGTTCCGCGTGGCACGTCTCGTATGTCGAGAGAAGAACGAAACAGCGTCTTTCGCTTTACAAGATCGACATCGTTGTGACATTGAAAAAGGGAGAAACACCTGGTACACACTGTACCCTAGACGTTTTCAAATGGAAAATATCTATATTTTAGTAGACAGGCTTTAGTAGACGATCTACTAAACCTTGTTGCGAGACTGATAATAAAAGGTGGTCTATAAATGTAAAAATATAGGCTGTTGCTGCTAAAATTAGCAACAGGCTCTGACAAAGTGATCAGCAGATATACAATGCAATAATGTAAAAGAAAAGTATCCGTTGCAATTTGTCACGAGGAATTGGATCCGATTTTCTGTTCGCAGCGATTTTTACGGCAAGAGAGAACTGAAGCATCGAGCGATTGGGCAGCTCCGCGTAATTCATGGAAGCTGAAGGGTCGCATTCGAGGGAATAAGAACTCGAAGAAACTCGGTTTTAGGGGAATCCGTTTGCGGGCGAGCGTGCCGATCGATCTTCCTCGTGATACGTGCGTCGACGCGGAGAAATGCAACGCGTATGGAGGAAAAAAACCGTCAGAGGGAAATAGAAACGCTTTATTCTGCGACTCGACGGATGCATTGTAACGCGGAACGCGTAACTCGAAAGTGGAGAAGTATTGCATATTCATGGGCTGTGAAGCCCTTTAACGCGTGCTGGATACCCAAATAGCGATCGCGTATTGTGGGTTATCAAAGCACCCCTGCCACCTGTAAAATTTCGCTTGAATAACGATGCGTTCTCAATGTTCGCGCGTCCCATCGAATGAGAAACTTTTCCCTCGACCTTTTCCACTGCGCTCCCGCGAAATTTTATTTATTTCTATATTTCTAGAAATCTAATTTTATTTTGTATCATATGGAAAATCAATAAGGGATACAGAGGGATACAGAGTCGCGACATAAAATGTAAATCCAAAATATAGGATGCTCTTCAGGAAAACGATTTTGTGGGGGTGAATCTTGAGAGAAGAAAAACATGTGTTCTAAATCTGATACGATGGAAGCAAAAATTATTTAAATAATTGTAGAAATAGGTACACCATTTTCAAACCACCAGAAAATTTGAAATTGTATTACCTACGAGTCAAAGAATTTTTGATATCAAAAAAGTAACTTCCATTTTTCGAACTTTACTTCACTCACGCCTGTTGTTTCATGTATGGTCTTTACAGACACGCATCAATAATGAACGCGAAATAGAACGAAAGCTGCGGTGATGTACGGCGTCTGAGATATTCGCGAATTAATCAAACGTGCGCGGAATCGTGCAGAACGCGAGTTCTTTCGCGAGAAACATTCGAAAACGTTGACGTCAGCCATCGATTTCAACCCTCCGTGCATATTTCTTGACGGGCATGGCATCGAAGTCGCGGCAACGAGTTTCTTCTGTGTCACGACGTGTGTACCTGTGCTTATTGCGTGTACAAGTCCTTGCCTTCCGCCATCGTGACTTTTTCATTTTCGCACAAAGCGCCCATCCAAGCCTATCTGCCAGCACATACTTCCCTCGCCGCGTCTCGTTTGCCTACCATCTCGCTTTTACAGCTTTCTTTTCGGTTTTGCCCGTTTCCTATATCGATATTCCTGAGGGAGACGCAGCGACATCCATGAGAGAAACGAGATGCAAGAGTTTGTTGATGAACAATCCTCGTACAACTTTGGAGATAATAGGGACGCGAGAAAGGGTTCTTCGCTTGTGATTATGTAGTTCTGATATTAATGGTTCTGTTGAAAGCTTACTTCATATGTGGCAGTGTGCTATAGAGTGTAATATAAAAGGGACCTTGACACTCCCTCTTTATTTTTCAGAATTTTTGTGCTCTGAGTATTGTTACATAATAGTTACGAAGTCCACTGCTTGCAGAATTTATTCCAGTAAACGATTTCAGAAAGCGTATTCTGAAGTTGAAATAAACAATATAAAAGGCAGGATTTATATTAAAGGCAAACTCTGATTGTGAAATAATGACAGAAACGAAACTGGTTTCAGAATTTCCATCAGAGAACCAAAATGAATGTTTAACTAGTAGTTGGTCAGTCACAGGGTACAGGGAAATTTTTTCTGGTCGACATGTTCTGGACCACAACGATATCACCGGCTGGATAAACGTAAAATTAATTGAGATATACTGCCGGTGGCACGAAACTACTTGAACTTTCCTGCAACAACGTTCTACCCACACTATTACTTTAGCAATCTGCTCTTCAGCTTCGGAACGCATGTTTGTGGAATTTGTAGTGAAACACAGAGTTACGCTGAATAGTAACCCTTCATTAACGACGCCGAGTAATTCTCTATGTGATTCATTAATACATTCGGCTACTCAAAATAGTTCAACTGTCTGAACGTAATCTGAACCCTTCACTTCGAAACTGCAAAATTAGTTAAGCATTGCAGATCGCTGCGATGCATACCTGGAATACGATACTTTATTCTAAATGCTCGGACTTTCCGCCAAAAACGTCAATCACTACTTAACAGCATAACAAGATTATCACTGCCAATCAGATTATCGTATTCTGTAGACACTTTGCACGTACCTCGATAACAATAACATCTCCCTCGTTCCAGTAGGCAAATATCCTACAACTTCCTTCCTCAAACTTCAAGGAAGCCCATTTATTGACAACCGAATCGACTTCGTAATGTAATCTACAATATTTCTCTGAAATGTTTGGAAAATGGAATCGCACACAAATGAAGCCACAGATCCCACACCTCACCAACAATGCACGTGCCATGTTCTAGCCAGCGGTTAACGTAGCGGTCACGATACGATAGAACGAGGAATAAAATAATGAACCGTGACATGACACACACTAGGATCGCGGGGTGTCGCTACAGGGTGGCTCACGGTGTTAATCGACCTCGAATCGAAAAACACCAGCCCGTGGGGAACGGTGAATGTACGAAATCGGACGGCAGGAAATCGGTCCGCGCGAGTAATGCAATCTCGTCATCGTCGCTCGCGGCTTGTCGCCAGCAATAACGATTGGTCGCGCGGCTCTTCGCAGCGCGCTCGAGGATATAAATTCAGGAACGTCAATCGACGACGATCGAGGGTCTCGTCGAATCGAGAACAATAATATCGACGGGCTTCTCGATCCTCGGGATTATACCACCAACAGCATCGATTAACGATCTCGTATGACAATGGGCCATGCTCGCCGAAAACGCGTCGCGGTCCGAATCAATTAACATCGCCGCGGAAACTAATTAACATCGACGAAACCTGACCGACGATGGAGGATGTTGAACGCGAAGGAATCTAATTACGTACCCCCTCGACTTTCGGCTCTGAAAGGGCCTCGGGTCGGAGCGTCGAGTATTCGGAAGAAAGTTGTTTTCAAGGGAAATCATGGGGAGTTGGGGTGGATTTTTATTTTCCTTGGTCAGAGTCAGGCGAAAACGGTGTAGCTTTCGCGTCGATTGCCGATGAATCGGCAAACGATTCGATAATTACCCGGGCGAAGTTTCGCGACAAGCTCCGCTGCAATCGAACGACGGAGGACAACAGGAGGAAGAGAGAGAGAGAAAGGAGCAGCGGAGAGTTCGTCGGCTTACGTTCCGAATGCAAATGCCAGGAATAATCCATATTTTACGGCAGGATGACACCGCGTCGTCGACCAGCCCGAAATAGCCTCCCCCCCCCCCTCCGCGACCCTTTACTTTCTCGCGTCCTCGCTGTTTCCTCGTCCACGGTCCGTCTCGCGAGAGGAAAGTTTGCTCGAAAAGTTTCCGCGGAGTTGCGTCCCCTTTGCCGACGAAAGAAGTCCCGCGACACTCGAGTACGGTTGACCTTTACGGGACGTCGGGCAGATTTCCTTATTTTGAATGTAATAACTGTCGCGACGCGCCTCAAAGCGAACCGAATTACGGGGATTACGGCGAGCCTTGGCCTTCTAACGAAATATTCAAGCGAGTATAATGCGAAGTGTCACGGAACTCCTCGAGCGCGCGTTTTCTCTCGAAGAGGAGAGAAAACGCAAACGCGGTGAGGTTTCGTTTAAAACCGAGTTTTAAACTTCCGTCCCTCTCAAGAATGCATAGCTCGGGAAAGCTCCCTGCGATTCATCACGCACTCTTCCCACGGTTCCCCTTTCGCGATAAACTAGGGCTTTGACCTAAGTCCGCTGTTCCCTTCGCGCGAAACGCGAAACCGAAAACACACAAGGTTTCGGTGGAGTGGTTTACTGATCCAGATTGCTGGCCCGAAGCTTTCGCGTGCATCCTTTTTACACCGTAACGAGAAAGGGTCGTAATAGAGATTGCTCGGTAGAGTGTAATTCTTTGAAGTAGATTCTGCTGATGAGACTGTGATGGATGATTCAGGGTAGCTATTCAGGAATTTTCTAATATTTATGTTACGGAAAAATGACGTCCTGAGAGAGATTAGACACGCTAATTCGGGGTTGTCGAGTCGTTTGTTTGCTTTAGTAAGTAGAACACATCAATCAGTGGTCGGACGTAACTTTAACCCGAATAGCAACTTTTCCACTATGCTGATTTTTTATACACCAGAACTGGATCCCCGAAACGTTAAAGTTCTTCATTAATAAAAAGTTATTATCGAAATTCAATAAATAATAAACTCAAAAAACATACATGGAATGCCTCGAGGAAGTTTTCCCATCTCCTAAATGTTTTCCAATAATAATCGCCAAATTGAAGTACCCCTTAAACGCATCAATAACTCATCAATTCCTCCCCTGCTTTCCGAACTCATTTTCCCTCTCAAAATCGGATTGGAACAAAAGAATCCTTCCCGCAAAGAACTTTAAACTGCAATATACCTCGCTTAAGAAACCATCCAAAAAACTGCTCGAAATATGCATCGTCTAACCTTATCTCGGTAGAAGCTAAACGAGAAACTTCGATCGGAGAAGTCCAAGAATAACAAAACCATAACGTCGGTTTCGAGCGTCGTACGGGGAGTACAGAGGCGTCTCTCTCTCTCTGCCTAAATTTACGTTTTGTTTATGCTCCTGCCTGTACTTCCGCGGTGGGTGTATCGTCGCGCGTCGCCGCTCGCGAGAACGTCTCCAAGTTTAACTTGGAAACAAGCCACGGCGCGCCCGTATCGAGGGGTAAATCCGGCCCGAGAGCGCGCGTTTCGTGCTTATTGTTCAGCGACATACACACGCGCCCGTACTTAGACACGTACTCGACGTTGCCAGCCACGTAAACGAGCCCTTGCTCTCCGCGAAATTATGGAGTGCCCGTTTAGCCAGCTAATTGCCATTTTAATAATACACGCGAAAGGAAAAAGTACTGGGCCGATGTCGGGGGGAGAAACCAGCCGTTTGAATGCCGGTGAAAGTTGCCGGATTTACGCTGGCAACGAGCCATCGGACGGTCAAATGCGTTCCGAAGCAATATGCTTGATGCGCGTTCGGAAGAGCACTGTGTTTGTTCAATGTGCACTGTTCCACGAGACACGACGTATGTAACTCCACGAAGTTGAAGTTGAAATGTTATTGTACGATGTACGTGTTGTTCAGAATTACCATAGGATTACATTACAGGGAAATCGAGCAGGTAGTGGGTAAGGGAAACAAAGGGGACGTTTTTTGTTTGATGTACATGTACACCAGTAATCAAAAGAATTAGGACGTTCGTGTGATTAAAGCAAATGTATGGAAAAAGTTAATGAATTTTATTAAATGTTAGGTGTTTTGTTCTGGGTTATATTTGAATATGTTTTTACAATTCTGCACATGCTGGCATGTCATGTGTTGATTTAATATTGGTAATTCATATTGCGAAGAAAAAACTGATTGAATGATAGGTGTTCCAATATTATTGAGTATAGATGTGTATCTATCTGTTCCTACTCTGTTTAATTTTCGGTAATTAAGAATGTTAACGTTAATGGGGAGCAGACTACGAAGTAATACTATTCACTTGATTGGTTTGTGAGTACGCGTCGCCTTCTACTCTGTATAGTAAAAGTGCAATTAAAGCTTAGAACTGATGAATCGAGAGAGGGATAGATGACATGTATTGTCACATTGGAAATATTGGACGCAGCAATCAGGATTCCCCGAATCGATGAAGTGAGATTGGAATAACATCATGGTGTTTTCTTTCAATTCGACGAGGATAAGGGCTAAAGCTGCTCTCGAACTGTATCCAAGGACCGAGGAAATCATTTATCATCCACCGAGAAAATAAGTCGACAACGAAATTCGTTAATTTCAGCCGTAGACAGTTTCGGATCAGCAGAAAAAATATTGCCTTCTTAACGAGTGTCTGAAAAACAATGCAGCATTCACTGCACATGTAACGAGTAACTGAGTTATATGATCATCGACAGCACCGATGCGTCCGATAAACTCGAAATAATTGCATCCCTCGTTCCGCTGGTGTTCCCAGATAATCCATTAATCCGACAAATAATATTCGCAAATTTTCTCTATATTATTTCGTTGCATTGTTATCAATAATTCCGTTTTAATTACAATGCCCCAGCATAATTGCCATTGGTAGCAACAAATAAACGAACCCTCCTCCGTATCCTTCGTCCATCAGCGTGTACTCTCGCTTCCGCGGAAGCCTCTGATTGCAATGATTCGCTGGCGGACCAGTAGAGCCACCGCGGATAGGTGCCGTTTATTATTTTTCACGCAGATTTCCGGCTGAACCAAAATGAAAAATCATCGAACCGGAGCGGCGCGACGGCAGCGAAACGACCGTATGCTCGGAACCAATTAAAAGTTCGCGGCAGCCAGAGCCAATTACCTTGCGTTGATGTGCCAGCAGAGTGGCTCTAGCTGGATCCAGGGATCCGCCACGTCTTCTGGGGCGAATTCCTTTCCGTGGATCGCAGACCTAAAACCCCAGGACACGAGAAGCGAGCACACTGGCAGCCTACGCCTAATCGCGCGTTCATAATTAATCGCTTGTCAGATATAGCATACGAGCGTATAAGCGCTTCGAATGCAGGAGGAATCCCAGCAACACGAGCACCGAAGATAGAGTGCCTGCGTCTGCCAGTCATTTAGCACCGCGTGTCTGCTGTCAGTCATTTGCTAAGTTGCGCACAACGAGCAGCTCGACCGATCCTGAAAGAAAATCCGCTGCCGGAGCGACGCGAACTGCATGCGGAACTGCCATCCCTGGCCCCCATTCGCTCTAAACGATTTTGGTTACACGGGAGATGTGCCGGGAGTTTCATTCTAGCATTCGTCGAATTCGACGCATTTTCACCTCGCGTCCGACTACGATTCATGCCTCGCCTGCTTCCTAGAATGGTAATTCATCGACGATCTAGCCGATCGATGGGACTGTGTTGTGGACATGTATTGAGGTGGCTTCGAACTCTATTCGTTGTTTCTCCTTCGTTGGGGATAACGTTTTAAGGTGAATGGGATTATCAGGGGATTAAACCCCTCCGTTTAATCGTTTAATTTTGGCACAGACGATTCGTCTATCTCTAGTTTTATGTTCAGAGAGGACTAGGTATTACGTTTATGTGTATAATTGATGGATCTCATGAGAATATCCTTATTGTGAAGTTGAAAAAAGTAGGAGAGCGTACAAAAACTTCCAAAGCTTGAAATTTGATGGTCTTTGAATATTCAAATATTCAAATATTCAAATATTCAAATATTCAAATATTCGAATATTCAAACATTCAAATGTTCAAATATTCAAATATTTTCTGTCTTTCTCTCTGTTTAAATTCTTGCAATAAAAACTTCAGCTATTATCTAAAGACATCATAACATTAACGATGATTCGTAGATAGAGTTGAGTTTTTACTTTTCGTATGAGGTATAACGAATTTCCTTCTTTTAAGTAGTGTTCAGAACTTGGCCTGGTCAGTGTTCTGCGAATGAAATTAGTCACAGGCGCTCGATGAAGTTTCACGAACGTTAATGAGTCGAAGAACACGTCAAGCGAAGGATAATGGTGACAGATCGCGATATTTATTTGCGAGCAGCACGAAAAATTATACGTCGCAAGAGAAGAAGCGTTAAGAGGGAAAAAGCCGCGGGAGAAAGAATTGCACTGTTCCGTTACATTTTTTTCGTTCGTCCATTTATCACGCGGGCGACGTAATAGAAGGAGAAGGGGGCGAGACAACGCTGCCGTCTCACCGCGATGTTTTACCCCATGCCTGATGCCCCTTCAACCCTCACCCCTTCTCGAATTCGAACGTGCACCTTTATTGTCGCAATACGCCACAGTTCAGCTTGACTTTTTTTCAACATTGAATTTACAATTTCTACAAAATTTCTAAAAACCTGCACCATTCTCTTTTAAACTCTGAAATAATTCTATGAAACATTTGTTATATGCGAAAGGAATCTCGAAAACTTATTGTTCAATTATAGATTAATTTTCTCCTACCGTTTCCCTCTCATACCTCCAATCCAACTAATCGTATTGATTCCACGCAGCCCTAGTTGTAGGCGATTGGCCAGCGGATGCGTTTATGGTAACACGGAACCGTACTTTTAAACAGAGTGTACCCACGACCACGCGCGACGAACTATTCCAGTCGAGAAATTATTATCGGCCAGTGTAACTCGACGCCGGAATTCTACACCGAGTATCGCGAACACGTGTTTCACTTTTAGCGAATCCCGTTCGAAACCGTGACGTCTGTGGGTCCCGCAACTTCCGGCGTCTCGTGCCACGCCTGACTCGTCCCCGTGTGGAATCGCTGACTTTAACCCCCATCCCCAGCACGTTGCGATTAATTGGAACACATTGCACCTGGGAATCGCAGGTGTAATGAAAGATAATCGTTCCCGTCTGCTCGCCCTTTCGCCGCAGTTACATCGCCGCCGACACGAAACCACCACCCGATTCCCTATTAAAAGTATTGCAATCGGCGTGGCAAGTAATGGCGGCGGGAATAGGGATACGTTGAAAGCACATTAAGGACGACCATGAGAATTGGAATTCTAATACGACGGTCAATTTTTTCATCGGTCCACGAATTAACTGGTTCCATAGAGTACAGCGTCAATGGTTTCCATTTGCTCGGTTATGACAGTGAAATTAAAATTTTAACGAGAGCTTTGAAGATTTTGAATTTTTAATGGTAAGTCATCTTACGGGAGATGCTTTTTCTTTTCTTATATTTTGGGCCAGACAAATAGGATCTTTTTGAAGAAAGAGTTCAAGAATTATTTAAGAGATGGGGGATTTACTTTTTTATTTGATGGACCAAACCTGCGCTAGGTTGATCTGTCAGAAGTATTAAATGTTTTAGTTGAGACTTTGGATGTCCTGCGACGATTTCTTTTATTAGAATGCTTGAATCATTCATCAGCTGATAATTTCGCGAAAAAATCGGAGTACTGATTCAAAGCTGCTTTGATTAAGCGTTCCTGCAACTCGAACGTCGATTTAAAGTAGCGTCGAGCTAGCGATATTGCAAAATGGTAGACCTGGTACTGTATTTTGAAAATGGCTTCGGGTATCATGGTTACGAGACGAGAATATACTCGGCCATCAGTAGGAACCGATATTGAACGTATAGTGGATGAGATTTCCTTACCACGACCAAAGCCTTCCGCTGTTCGCGTGAAATGTGAAAGCGATGATATTTTTTCCGCCCGACCATTTTTATGGGACAGCTCCTCGCTTGGACTTCAATTTTAAATGACGCAGTTGCGTTTGCCTTATACGTTTATTGCCTCCCTCCTCTTTCCTCTATTTGTTTCTAGATATTGAAAGGGGAAATGAAATATCGTCTTACTGCACCGAGGGAACAGTTGATCCGAAGTCAAGACAGAAAATGGGGACACGGATAAAACTTCAATAATCTTTTAGTGTGCTGAGAAAAACTACAGGATTAAGATTTCATTAAAAAATCAAACTATCTTCGACTTATAAATACTGCTCAGTTGGTTTAAAACTAATATTATTGACACCTACTATAATTACATCTAAAAACCTTGTAATCTACGTATTAAATTTAGAAAGAAGAGATATCGATTGATTATGTCATGGATCTGACTATGTACAAGAATTTAGAATAAATCCTATTTAGCGAAGCCATCCCTTCTTTCGCCTTCTAAAATTCATTGGCTTTAAACGACAGCCATCGAAATTGCAAATCGAATGAAACTCGTATCTGCCTCATGTGGAAAAACGATGCTACGGATTTTCCGTAAATAAGGTTGATTTTACGGATTAACCTGTATTCTGTCCCATATTGTTAACCACGTAATTGCCTCTAGCAAGAGATTCACGTTACTTTAGAGCCGTAAGAATCTTCGTGTCGAATTCGCTACTAAACCAAGGACTTTCGAGACCACTAATGCTTCCAGCGAAATTCTAACACGCCTGACAATGAAACAGCTCTGAGGCATACGTTCAGTCACGGCATACCGTTGGTATACAATTAAATAAAGAAAGGTAGGATTAACAAAGCTGGTACTCACTTCAATCTGCTGTGCTCCGAATGCGGCGAATCCTCGGGCGATTTATAGCTGTTGCCAGTCTGAAAATAAAACAGATTGTTAGTTAGAATCTACTCGACATTTAATAATTAAACGTTTCAAAGGGCTTGGACAATCGAACAACAAATTGTATCAAATACAATAAGTATAGAATAAATAAAAAGTAAAACGCTACGTTCTCTCGAGATATATTCGTTATCGTCGCGTATCGATTTCTCACTCAAACAACAATTAAATGTTTCATCTCGAATTATTCTTCACTTTGGTCTACTCAACTTAATTACCCGTTGTCTGTTCGCGTTTCAGTAGCGCGACCTATTTCGTCTGACCATAAAACATTCGATTCCACTGGAACGACGTCAGACAATCGCAAAATAACGTTCTTGAGAAGCGATATACTTATTCCTGGTTGGTGAGCCTTGCTACCAGAAATCGCACGATAAATCGTCCTTTCCGGAGTCGTTGACGGCATGGGCAGGCAATAAAGTCGCTAAAGAAAGCCGACGATATAAATTTCCCCATGACCCGTTCTTATTTCCATAGCAATATCCCAGCAAATATCGTATTTGTAGTTAACGTTGGCCCAACCTAACCGACGTAACAAATGAAACCTAGGAACACCCCCGTCCCACCCTATCGAATATATCAGCGATGGCAGGTAACGAGGATTTATGTCGATTAGAGCACGGAGCGAAAAAAGAACGCGAAAAGAGGCGACTACTGTGCCTTACCAAGGGGATGAACGACGCGTGTACGAACGAACCGCGTTGAAAATTTCTCGCGGTAGCGTGGGATTTGACGTTGCAAGGGGATGCTAGAACAAACATAGACGTGCGTTAACGACGATGCAATTACATTCCCGATCGACAGTACCACTGCGCGCCTGATATCAGTAGAATGATACAATTACCTCAGAAGCGTTTAGCTTATAAACTATAGTTTCTCCTTCCCTCTGTTTTGATGAAAATTGTATCCAGGTGAAAAGGAGAACCCTGTTTCACTATATTAATTTCTTCCGATTATTATCTCCCTAAAAGTAACTTAACCCAGCCGAAATCAGAGTCGTCGGACGTTTTCTGATTCGCGATAACGATGTAACGACGCTCTTATTAATCGTTATGGAAATATCCACGGTTCCGTGGACAATCGGTGGACGGTGGGCAGGCGGTGGTCTGGGTATCGCGCCGCGGACAATAATAATTGTTTCGATTCACGTGGAAATTGAATAGCGGCCGCGGGTATTATTAAAGGATTGTTCGCGGCGTTGGTTACGCGTCGTTATTACGAGTTCAATCTTTCGCTAATTGGCAGACGTACGTAGACTGAGCGTCAGTCATTGTTCAGCGAACTGGTGGTTACACGAAGGAAAAGAAAGGAGACGCGAGTGACATGACGACTGCAGAGGAGCCGTATTGACAATCCACAGTCGACTCGATTCCCAGTTATTATCCCAGCTCTCGTAACTCGTACGACCAGCAGCGCAAACATTTACCTCGTAATCCGACTTGAACGTGGCTCGTGCTGCATGGTAACTTCCGTTCTGGCTCGAATCACTACTCAGTCACCGTAATTCCCAACTTCCCGCGTCCCTGCACCGTCCCGCGCCCGCTAATGGATTCCCCTTCCGCCCCCCGAAGGTGGTTTCACCTTATTTTCTTCTCGTCTACTTTCACTCGACTCGAATTAAACCTTCCCTGGCCCACCGATCGGCTTTCACTCGATTGTGCCCGGGCCAAGTTGCGTTTGGCTCGGGCCGAGTAGTTCTTGGCACGAGAATCACTATCACACGCTTCTCCTGCCCGTCCAGGGAGAGTCTCGTCGCGGGAATGAGGAAGAAACACAAGAATGCCGCGTAGGAGGGAGGAAGCTGAAAGGGGGAAGCATTCGTGTCGGTGACCAGAAATACGCCGCGGGACAATGTCGTGCGACAATTTGGAAATTACTCAGCCAGCTTTGCAGCGTGTGGAAAGTAGTGATTGATTATCCTTGCATTGTTGAAAATGGATGTTCGATTTATTTTAGAAAGTATTTCCTTTCTGAATCAACGTTTCAAAGAATTAAAAAAAGATGTATAAGTTAATACTTTTACTTTGGGGTAAAAAAATAATTTTTTTAATTATTCACCTCTTTGACTGCGTCCGTAGAAACGTATTTAATTCTAGTGCCCTTAATATTAAGTTTGAATGTCTTCACGGGTTCAATTATCCCAAGATGGCCATTATGAGTGAGTCGCCTTTCAGTAAAACAAGTCGGCACAAAAAGTACGAGAATGAAGGTGTAATTCAATAGAAGAACTGTTTTCTTTTAATGAATACATTCTCTGTTCTCTTGAACTCTGCCTATCCTCTCGACCTGGATAAATTTCCTATACACAAAAACCTTCCATTCCACGCCCTCGTGTAAATTAATTTATAATCGTCAGGCAGGAGAATATCAAATATTACCCAGGAAGAGCAGCTTTTAATCAAAATTCCTATTCTATTTCATACCTGATTCAAAGGAAACGAATTGCCTGATCCTATCGCATCAGCTCTCCTCATTAACCCGCCATTCTACAAAGAACTGTTCGGTCCTTGTTGTCCTTAACTTTCTGCTGAGAACATCCCCGAACGCGTCCATCAGACATTATTAGCGAACTTCCGCCGAGCGAATTGGTGTCTGCTGTTCGCGGGAACAAAGGAAATAGACGGACTCTGAATGATGAAATAGAACAGGCGAGAAAGAATGACCGAGTCGAAGTGGCATCTTCTCTACGACCGAACTCCAGGCGCAGACAGAACTTCCTCAGAGTGCTGGGGCCACGCAAGAGGTTAAACAGCCAGAAACTCTCAACGTCTTTTTTATCTCGCTTGTCTACCGTGCATCTACTATTCTCGCCTGCCATACGAGCCGTTGTCTTCTTCCTCGCTAGACAATTGTCCGGCGTGCGTCGACTGCACTGAAATTCGTAGATCCCCCAAGGGGGACGCGAGAAATTGAATTTGCCTGGGCATCGCGCCTTTCATGTCGGCGATTTATCGCTCGTTTTGAATAAATTCGAGCACGAGTGGCTGGCTTACGAGGTTCGCGTCGCTATTGGAGCGAGAATTAACGTTAGGATGTATTTCTCCATTTTTCTTTCTTTCCATCCTCAATCGTATTCGCCGCGGGATCGAAACAGAGGTGACCGACGAGAAACCTGTGCAAATTTGTCGGAGAGAAAGCACAGGTTTGAGAGGGAGAATTTCCATAGAGAGAAAGGATGGTAGGACGCGAGTCGCAGAGAAGATCTAGTAGTTCATCGAATAGCAGCGTTGTAAGCGCAGGCTTAGAGTAGATGCGGAATCAGCCTAATCACCCGGAAGTGTCGCCACTGTTCACCGCTAATCCGATCGCAGATGTTTCTCTCTCCATTCAACCCTTTCCCTGCTCCCTGCGCCCCTTCGCTCCTCCACCGTCCCGCGTTGTCTGTTAACGCTTCTCCCTCTCGCCACAGCCCTCGCCATCCTCTCCGCCTCTCTGTCCACCATCGCCCTGACCGCAGTGTTTGTTTGCGGCTGCGTTAGCGAATCCTAATCGCGGTCGGCCCGTTTTCACCCTGAATCTGCCACCGCGTGGGACTGGTCCGGTTGAATCGAATAAAACGCCGCTGCGCTGGACGAACTGTTTAATCTTCTCGCTTCGTTAGCGAGATTGCGTGTCGCGGCTAACAAGATCGCGGGATCCTGGGAAGAGGGATTGTACCGCTTGCAAAGTAGTCGAGGGTACACGTTCGTCGAGTTTGCTTTAAATGAGGTGGAATATTCTACTATCTAGGTTAGTATCTAGACAACTGCGAACTTTTATATTAATAAATATTCGCTTCTGCTAAATAAAGTTACTACTTAAAATTCAGAAGCACCATGCAAGAGGAAATAAAAATTGTTTAATTAGGAAGCTTGTGTTTTCTGGATTAAGTGATACTTACAGAATGATGGAAGTTGGGAATATGTGCAATGTATGGAGTCAGTCGCTAAGGGATTAAGGTGCCAACTATGATTGGGTCCATGGAGATTTCAACATCCTCTAAAGATTAATTTCTGCCAGAAAGTGAATGTATATAAGTAATGACGACAGCTTCGATTGAACAGAAGAGTCGAGCATAATAAATATGTCAGAGCTAGCCATTCGTGTGCGCTAACTGGATACTTTGAATAAATCCTAGAATCTAAATCAAATCAAGTTAGATTCGAACATAAAAACATAATAAGACATTGGTGTATGCAGAAAGAGAATTTTCAGCAAAATTTTCCGAGCGAAGCATTCTAACAGAGGGAGCGGAGCAAGCTGCCGACAGGGGGACAAAAAATAATCGTCAATCTTTCCGTCGTCGGGGTGAAATTGCACAGCAGCGTGCGCTAAACGTCGCATAAAACACGGCGTCGGCCGTCTGCTAGCGCGGACAAACTTTCGAACGTTCCGAAGAGGGAAAAAAGGGGAGGAGAGGTTGCAAAGAAAAAAATGCAGGAGAAAAATCTAGCGGTACGCGTGGTCGGAAGAGGGGAGAGGATTGCTTTCGCGCGAAAGAGCAGGAGGGAAATATTTTTGAAGCGAAGAAGGCGCGGGCCAGAAGAGCCACTCTAATTAGCTTGGTATACGGGGTGGCTTTTTGTTTAATTAACACGCCCGTAGTAAACTACCCTTGTACCGCGTGCATCGACCCACCCCTGTGCTCCCCTTTCTACAGTGCTCTCTGTACACGGACCACTTTATGGTTTTTTTGCTCCTCCCCTCTTTTGCTTTCCGCTCAGACCGCTCTCCCCCTTCGTTTACCCGTGATACATTCGATAGGTATTTGTTTGCTTAAAATCCGCGCTCAAGGGTGTCGGATTTAAAAGGCGGCGTGCAGAGGGGATGGCTCGCAGCTCACCGTCTTTTGTGCCGAATTTTTTTCACGGCATACGCGCGAGAATCTCCTGTTTTTAATATCACTTTGCAATGAGTATCGGTCTTGTTTCCATTTTTTTCTCGCCCCTTCTTCCCCCGTGGGTCTGGTATGTGCATAGTTTTTTCTTTGTCCTTTCGCTGGGTTCAGGCAGTATCGCGTTCACCGTGGCTTCAGCTCGACATCGAGTAACCTTATACCCTATGCGATGTCTATCTCGTAATTCTATCTTCGCACGTTCTGGTAGTATCTCCTTATGGCTGACATGATACGGTAAATTCTACTGCCACGCACTTTGATGTCTAAGAATAGAGGTAAAGTCCCCATGACTTTACCAATTGTCTCTTATTATCCTCTTCTGGGAAACAAATAGATCGAGGGAGACTGAATATGATGCGTGGATAATTCACTAATTCCCTCGTGGTATGAAAAAACAAATTAATAGCGAAATAGAATAAGCGTAATTAAAAATACATACATCCCTGAAGACAAACGAATTATTTGTTCCTAAAATCACTAACTAAAGCAGAAATTGTTCTCCGAAGTTACAACCATGCTTTCAAAGACAGAGGGTACAATACCCTACAGATAACTCTGTCGCGTATCGATCACAGCGGACAATCATTGCCCATATTTTCGCAAGTAAGCCTCTTTGCTCTAAGACCTCACTGTACCAAGAAGCACCCAATTATCCGAGATCCTTGTCGCGATTCAGTCTCGCAAACAATATTAAGTTTCCAGGGCACAATACGTTTATGGTAATAACAGCAGGGAAATTGGAGCTCTCGATGCCTAGTTCGAACGAGGGTGTTTCAGCGAGCGGAAGAACAGTTTACTTCCAAGCGCGATACCCACGTCTCCGTTCGACCCTGGTCGTTTGAACGTGCCACGCGATGTTCCGCGCGCAACAAGGCGGGGGTTGAAAAAATAGTTTCATGCATTAATTCGGAGCGCGAGAACGATGCTGCACAGCCGGACTTAAGCGAGAAGAGGCGTTACGAGGCACCATGACTCGGTCCTGTCTGGTCCCTACGTAGGTGGACGTTAGATGCAGGTGGCGCAGCGTATTTATAGCCGCTTCGTGACTCCTCTTCCTCTTCGCCAACAACAGTCTCGCCCCCCACTCGCTCTGCAACTTCTCCCTCGCTCCTCCGCTCACCTCAACCCCCTCCCCGAGGCGCAGTTTGCTCCTCGCAAAAGTCTGGCTGGCGACTGCGAGTCGGCCGAGCTTGAACAACGACTTCCGCGAGCCTCGTCCAAGGGGAGGGAAATGAATTTCCTCCCGGCGGGGAAAAGAGTCAGGCAAGAGGCAAAGTGGATTCGCTCTGTTATCAGGCATCTAATTAATTCCGGATGAATTTCATCACGCTGCAGAAGTGCAGAGTTCCAAAGGGTGAATGGCAAATTGTCGGGGGAGGGAAGCTCTCTGGACGTCTCAGACGCGGGGGGACCCACAAAGAGGTTTGTGATCCTCGAAATACTCGTGCGCGCTAATCCCTGCGTCTCGTAAGTGAAGTACAGCCCCACGCGGTTCTCTTAACGAGCGCCAAGCACTTGCCCCGTTCGAAGAGCTCTGCGCGGCCTCCACGGGGTTAAAGGCAGTCGTTGGTCAACACTTTTACACCAGCTCTGTTCGCCAGCATCAGATAACGTCGCTGGTGTGCGGGGGCGCAGTCACTTTCAGCCGGTTGAAGCCAGCCCTGTTAAACGGTTAAAGTGTTGTCCAAACTCGGCGAAACTCGTTTGCTCCGGCACCCGCCGCCGCTATCTCCTCGCCAGGATCTTCTTCTCCGTCCCGTCGACCACCGCCGCACCCTCTGTCCCCTTTGTCGGCGTCCACAAGCCCCTCTGCAACCGAGACGAAGAAACACTCGGCGGCGTTGCGCTTTGTTTCGATGGCGGCCAAGTGTTTCCACCTCTGTCCCCTGGGGTGTCGTGATTTTTGACTTTGTCTCTAGATACTGAAGATGTGGGTTAACATCTCAAGGGTGACACTTTGTGTTTTGAGGCAGGGAAAGGGAACTTTCAAATGCAACAGTGCTTGATTAGCTATTCTGTGAGAGATGTGTTTCCCTGTTTAGCAGTTGTTCAATTATTAACCCTGGAATAGGGGAGTGTGTTTCTTTTGGGGTGGTTTTAGGTTGAGAGTCGATGATGGAGAAGGTTGACCAGTGAATTAGACCGAGAAAATTGTGTGAAGTGTAGATGACGTACGACCCCAAAGTTTAGAAGAATTTCTACGCGAGAAGAATTAATAGTAGGGAAGCTACTAGTGTTATCGTATCTTGTAATCTTAAGTGCAAAAGTTTGTCGATATGTTGGCGATCGGAGGGAAAAAGAAACTTCGATCTCATTCAATTATCCCCTCAGTCGTGAACGGCCGACGAGGAAGCGAATCACCGCTTCGGCACCGATATGCTCCGTGAAAGTGCATTGATTGTGAATTCAGCGCGAAGTAGACCCGCGGGACCGATGCTGTTGCGGTGAATCGTCGATCATTGCCCTTTAACGACCCAGCCGGATGTGCAGCTCGAAAGGGTGAGGACGATGGTCATTATGTATCCATACGCGTGGACTCCGAGGAATTTATTCATGAGGATGATTTTAATACCACGGACCTCCTTGTCGCGTCTTCGCTATCTTCGCTATCTTTTTTAGCCCGCCAACTCATACTCTCAGCACGCGGATCCTTTTGAACGTAGGCGAAAGAAGGGACCATAATTTCATTTAAAATCCACGAACGATGCATTGCAGACGTAATAACGTCGCGATTTGGAATTTCTGGATTTACGAGGAACATAATTTTGAAAACAGCCAAGCGTACACGGTGATTCGACGCGGTTGTCGCGACCATTTCGGGCTTCTATGCGAGCTTGAATGAGGCCAGGGGTAGATATACTGCCAGAATGTATAATGGATAGCGTACATGTAACGCAACCGCGGCGAATCATCGATCATTGCCTTTTAATGGCACAACCTATGCGCTACTTAAAAGGGATCGTGACACCTTATAGGGGATACGTTTAAGATAAATCGTCGTCACTGCTAGCTTAGAGTCAAGCACGCCCTTTAGCCCTTTCCAGCCTCGAGCTCTTGTGCCTGAGCGTAGGATCGTTGTACTATAGCTTGCTTCCTGTGTACGGTTTATGAATACCTTGTTCGCCGTGCTAGTCGTGTTAACGTGCATTCACGTCTCTAGAAAACACGTATTGTGACACAGATTTAGTGCTAGAAATAACTCATATCCTTCTGTCACTTCTATTTTCGATTACTGAGTAGCTTCCTGTAACCTTATTACTAAAGAAATGTCAGAAACTAATTTTACAACGAGATCGCCATTGTGGTACACAGAAAATGCATTCTACTACTAACATTTAATATCATTTTGCCACTTAAAAAATGATTAACCTCTTCTCAAATTCATCACATAAAAATACTAATAACAATTCATAACTTTCCCCACTCTAAACAGATTCCTCAAACGATTCCAACGTTCCAGCGATTCCACCACTACGCATGAGCGTAACCGAATCACTGTCACCGATATAAATCGATTATCCCATCGCGTTGGGGAATTAAGCAACACGACCACAAAGTGTTCCGTGGGCCGATGGCATTCCAGCGCCAGGACTGTAACCACGACGGATTTTAAAGCCGACCGCGATCGAGATTCGATAATGACTTGCCGAAGTTCCATGCTGTCGTCCACTGCTGCTCTTATCGCTGTCCATTTTGTAAGACCAATGGTGTATCGGTTCCTTTGTCGTCCGCGGTGTAATGATCAAGATAATGCCCGATGATATCTGGTAAGCTCCATTCCGGACTTACCAGTAATACCGTCCCTGTGAAACACGTCGTCGAGGGGGTGAGTTTAAGGGGGGAGAGGGGGTGAGAGGGGGAGACATAGGGCAGAGGGGCTGCAATGGTATCAGCGCGCAGTTGTGGGCGGTGCGCGAACTGCGAGCCTCATAATCAAGCCGGCGTCACAATGGTATTCCTCTAATACATTCGCGCATCCCTCTGTATTGGGGAGTCACGCCGCTGAATGGGACCATCTACTCGCCGTACGCCGCAATATAGGACGCGTAATATCAATGTTGAGCCCTCAGCTGATTATTGCGCTTCGCGCGGCGTAAAGAGCGCCGGGATTATGCCCTTTAACACTGCCCGTTTGTACACGTCATCGCTCAGGCGGTCGTGGAAATTGCTTTGCAAGCGGGCAGGAGTGAGCGGAGCACAAGCCAGGCTCGTTTACAGTCGAGCGTTTCTTCCGAGAGGGAAACGTCAGGTAGGAAAAACGCGAGAAGTGTTTAAGTAGACACGGTCGGTCACTGGCCAGACAGAATGAGTTCTCGCGTTTGAGCAGAGTGGAGCGTTAGTTCCAAGGAGCGAAGTCATGTAATGGCTCGTGATAAATGCCTTGTTCGCTCTCGTGAAACGAAATACTATTATTCATGGCGCAACAGCGTCAAGATACGTACAATATCATCCGTCGCGACGACGATGCGCAAGTGGTCTTGAGAGGCGCGTTTCAATCTCCGAGGGCTCGCGTGCCTGTCGCGATAGGGGGGGAGGCAAGGAAAGGGAGAAAAAAAAGGGAGGAGAAACAGAGAGTAGACAAATAATGAAAGAAAAAAGGTATGAAGGAAGAAGAGGGAAAGTGGGGAGCGAGAGAGGGAGGAAGCGGAGCAGACTGGAAAAGCAACAGGTGCCGACGTCTAGATACCGAGCAACCCCTGTGCCTTCCATCCCCCTCCTCCGCCGTTTATGCCCTTCTTCTCTCTTTCCGAGCCCCTCCGTCTCTCTCTCTCTCCTCCTCTCTTTCGCTCCCTCTGCGCGCTCTCGCGCGTCTACCCTCCAACAGATCCCGGCGAGATAGCAAAAATGTTTAATGGGGTGAACTCGCCGGAAAATACCGGGGCGAGCAGCGCGTCTCCTTGTAACGCCGCCCTGAAAATGTCGTTTCCCTCGATCAGTTTCGCATTAACAACTCGAACCCGCTTATCGAGGGCCTTTTCGTGTTTAGCGACGTTCCTTCCACTGAAGTGGCGCTGCCTCTTGAGTATCTTGAATTCCTTCTCCCTGTTCGAAGGTCTTTCTCCCCTCTTACTTTCTCTTCCTTGCTCTCTGTAGGGTGTACATCGGGACACCGAGGTAATTCCAGCCTTGGCTGTCGCGTCACAAACAAGCAACGAGAATGCTGCATCCCCTTGATCCCCAAACGGGAAATGAGAGCGGAACGCTGGCAGTCGTAAGGGAAATTATTCTGTACGCACGGCCCCTCGGCGTTTCGATGCGGAAAATTGACTTCTTTAAGGCGCCCGCCGCTCGTACCCCCTTCCCGCCCTCTCAACGAGATCTCTTATCGGTAATGGTATTTCTTCGTTCCTCCAGGTACGCTTTGTTCCTCCGAGACGATCCACTCAGCTATTTTATCCTACTTGTTATCTTAGAATGAGTAGTTTTCTGACATGACTCGGGGTGCCAGGTACATGGCACCAGGTCGAGGAGTAAAACAGCGAGAATGTTTTATCCTTACTCTGAGATACTTTGTTTCAGAAGGGTGACTAAGTTAACTAGCACTGTATATCTATTACATGCTAAGATGAGTTTATCTAGCCTTTCACTGGAGTAGTGGAATTACTCGGACTCTATTCATTTATTATTTACAGTTCAAATAACTCGTGGAAGTGATTAAACACTGAAATACTATATATTTCCTTCCTAAACAATTACTTTCTTTTTTTAATAGACTCACTGTAAATCATTGCTTTATGCAAATGATAATATTCACACGTCATGAGCTGAAAATTAAAAATGTGACTGCATGGAAGCTTACAATTACCCAGTGACCTGAAAAGGCTCCCCTTACCCCTACGTCTTCTCGAGGCTGTTTGAATCAAACCCTAAAGTAGAGACTCCTTACCAAGTGAGAACTGTCGACGAGAATTCATAAGAATGTAGGCATTGCACAGAGATTCTCGGTAATTAAAGTTACGTAGAAATTGAGAAAAATCACGGGCCCGTAATCTCGCCGAGTGTGCCCCTTTTTCATTAACGCGCAGACGGCTGGTTAGGGGCTTTAACGCGAACAGTTGAAAAGCAATTATGGCTTCGCTCCCATTCGCGAGATCGGATGCTTCGTCGTTCACTGACACGAATATTATGCAGATGGGAAAGGTTCGCGCGCGCGCTCGCGGCCCTTCGCAGCGTAATAAATTTTAATTAAAACAAGCGTGAATTCGAAATTTACCGTTCGACGTCGACAACCGCGACTTAATGACTGCCCGTTCGTTCCTGGCCGCCGCTGGAGCCACGCGAAAAACACGGACGAGTCTGTTCGCTCGACAAATTGAAAAGCTCGCGCCCATGAAATTTACATCTGTAATTAATAATTCCGCAGCTGCAACGCCGCGCGTTCGAACGTTCACGCGCGCACGCACTGCCACGCAATTATTTCCTATGGCGCGCGCGTATTCCGCGGCTAGCTGCACCCAGGAGGCACCCTCGAATGGGCACGCCTAGCGAAATGTTTTGCGACCGTATAAATTTCCTATTCCCGCTGAAATCGAGCCGCGCCGCGGCGCTTTTGTCGTGGATAAAGGTGCCGCGGCACTGTTTGCGATTCGTTTTACAAGAACTCTCGACTGTATCGCGAGGCCAGAGGATCGTGAAGATCTCTCCGTAAAGGTGCAACTCCGCGGCGCATTTCCACTCGGGGGTTTACATTTTAAACATCCAACCGTACCACGGTTTACGAACCCACGACATTCCGTATTAATACGATCTCGCGTGCCAGCTACCAAGCCCGAGCGTTACGGCTTCTTCGACACGATTAAACCCTCTTTCCGCCTCTGTCTCGTCCCACTCGTAAATACTCCACTTGTAATTCAACAGGTACAGCCGTTCCGGCGATTAATCATTGAAAACGTGTACCTGGAAATGCGGTTGCTCCTCTATACAACTTCGCCGCTGTTTCTAGAAGGAAAGTAGTTTTCGAAACACGCCACGCGTCTATTCAGACCCCCTTGCGAGTAATGAAATGATGGAATATGTATAATGACGGAATTGGAGGACGTCTGGTTCGGTTATTAGTATTTATTCTCATGGAAAGTAGTTTCTTTCGTGTAATTTTAAATGAAGCTTGCATAGGAATTGCGAGGATTCAGGATGATATGGACTGAATATTGAAGGGGTTGATATTGGGCAAGTTTCCCGAACTTGACGTGGAACATCTAATATCAAAAATGATCTGTATTCAAACACATAGTCAATCGACTACCCATGAATAGCAAGTATTGTGGGGTGCGAGTGGAATACGAGTGACAGATGTGGGAGTGTACAGAGGCGTGAATGAGGGTTCAATGCAAATAGTTGTGAATGGTGTGAAATCTGAATGATGGTGGAGTGTACGTGTGTAATTGCTAACCTGTTGTCAAGGTTTCATTATCTTATTGACACTAGAGTTAATTCCCCATGAATATAATATTCTACTATACTACAATATATTGACCTCTTGTTTCCACTAGAGTAAATTTAACCTCTCGAAAACTAATTTAATTAATTAACGCTTACACGCTTTACTTAATCATCGAATGGTACTAAACGCAGTACTCTGCATGCATACAATTTTTTACAATTCTCAATTAAGCTTCTATTATTAGTAACTGATACAAAAAAATTTCTCTCACAGGCAGAAGAAAGTCGAAAGGCTTACGAAAGTTGAAGAATTCAAGAAAAATAAATTCTCACGTCTCAAAAAATATTCTTTAATCAATCCACAAACATAGGATTTGAAAATTGACTCACGGCGAAGGTAGGACGTATCTGCCTTTCGAGGATAGGTAGCCAGCTAATTTCGTTCTTGCAAAGAATCTCGTCGCGAAAAAAGGAAAAGAATGTAGGCCGGCGAGGAAGTTGCTCTCCCACTTCCTATGCTAATACCAAAGGCTCGACCGCTTTCATAAAAGTGTCGGGGGTGGCCTGGCCGCGCTCGCGGAATAAGATCGTGAGTTTACGAAGAAGGTGTGCGCGAAGGAGGCCGTAACAGGAGGCAGAGGGCTTCCCCGTTATGCTCGCGGCATCTGCCACCACTGTATCCGATATACGATACTTTGTTTGCTCGTCCTGACAGGCTTGTGTACGGTAGACGCCTATGTACCGGCTGGCTGCGCGCAGTTTCACCCCGCGAGGAGCGCGAGAGGGCGAAATCCAGCCGTGGCGAGTTCACCGAATAAATCAGAATACGCGAGAGAGCCGCATCATCCGTGGACCACGATATTTTCCGGGTTCTTGGACCCGTTTGCCCGGGAAATCTCTCCCACGCATGATTTCTGAAACGCTGGAGTTCTCGTTCCACTGAAAGCGTTCGCTTTGTTCACGGTGCTCGCTTTGAAGCTTCTTGAAAATTGTGATTTTGGTAAATGCTCTTTCGCCTGGGGTTCTTGAAGAGGAACTAATCCCTGCAGTCCTATGATCGAGATTACTATTATAGAAATTTAGACTTCTCTGATCTCTCTTTTTGGTCATTACCTCATATACGAGGAGGAAAATAAGTTGAAAAAGAAATCCTGTGTTTTGTGAGAGAAATTTAGTACTCTCGTGATGGAGAGAAGAAGGGAAATAAAGTATATCTTGGAATGCATGTATTGAAAATCAGACTGCACAGTGGAAATATCGAATATCTCGTGCCCTGATGCCTCCATAAACAACAAATTGAGGAAGACAAGGTGGAACGCTGTCTAAAGCACTTCGATATAGATTCCCAACGTTTCGAGTTAAACGTCACAGTGCAGTTTCTAGGAAAGATACTAAGTAAAGGGATCATCGTGAACGTCGTAGGTGTACAAGAGGAAGCATGCCTCGCCGAATGGAAACGCGGATCGATACGCGAATATATTGGTCCTTGGAATATGGGGCGTGCATATTGGAACGTTACTTGCGATAAAAGAAAAAACCATGCACAGTCTCCCGAGGATTCACAGTCGGTGAACTATTGGACTAGCTGGCAAACTAGATTCCGGTTATGATAATTAAATCTAGTTTCCTGGAGCTTCCAAGCCGCGAACTCGTGACCAACGCTATATATCGATTTGTAACGTTCCTGCAGGAAACAAACATAGACCCACGGATTTCTAAGTATTGAATTTCCTGTGCAAAATTTGAGAAGGGCGCTGGTGCGCTGTCATTCTCTGCTTAGCCTTCGTTCGAATAACTATGGGGCAAGCTGATCACGTTCTGATAGATATCAGAGCACTGGCGATTCGTGCAGTGGATTCCAATTAATTTCACCGAAATCGATATCAAGGTATTAGAGGATTTCGATAAATTGATGGGGAAGATGAAGTCTCTTCACAATTTTTTATTTTTGTACAATGCTGAGAGGGTAATAGAAATTAGTAGTGAATCTCAGCTGAACTGAATGTACTCCTTTTTTATAAGAATTATGCAATTCATGCAAACCTTAAGCTTTTAAAAATACTTCCAATTAGTAGCACCAGAGTACGTGTTAAAGATTCAATGGTGTCTTCAATATGATTTCTCACAATCACTGAAGGTAAGGGTAATTTTCGAAAATGGGACCTAGATACCAATAGGGTAGTAACATTCTCCTCGGTAAAGAATGTTGCCCACCCCGATTCAGATGCTAACGCAATCACCACCAGGTCCAATATCAATCGCTCATTGTTGGCCAATGAAAGACCTCGGCGACGAGTCTCGCTCCTTAAAAATCCTCGTCACGTTGTTCGATACCCGTGGGCCTTTCTTCCAGACACGGTGCGGTGTAGAAAACAAGGGGGACTGTAAAAGATAGCTCGAGGGAGACGGAGCGAGCCGACGTGGGTATCAAGATGAAGGGAGAAAGAGTTAAGGGAAACGTGCCGTGCCGAAGAGCATCATGCGCAATCTTGTATGCAAATCGAGAGGAATGGGGAGGCGAGGTAAAGAGTGCAGAGAGACTGGGCGACCAGAGGGGTGGCCTGGCAAGACGAAGGAGGTGCTCCATGGAAAAATTCGTTCTCTTAAGATTTCTATATGCAAATACTGCGCGCCCTCCGTTCGGCCTGGCTCCATCCGCGCAGCTCCGATTTGCATTCCGCATCTACATTCATACGCCGAGGGTGCGGCGAGGCGCGACGGAGCGGAGCACGCGGTATGTAGTGTCTCTAGTTTTATTAATGATCCGTAAGTGTCGGCGGAGGCGTTATCGAGAGAGCAAGGGAACAGGGTGGAAGCCGAGGAACCGTGGAACCAAGGCGAGACGCAGAGGAGAAGCTACGGGTGCAATTACCATTAGTCCATTAGGATCCATAATTTGCCTAATCGGACTTCTCTATGTATTACACCGTTTACTTCAAAACGTACACGCGATGCACGCGTACGTCTCCGCGGCGGAGGAGCCGAGCGTTTCCTCGGCGTAACGGCGTTAATTTCCGTCCGAAGAGCCGAATATATTTCTCTGAAGCGAAACAGCTAAACCGAGCTTCCTCGAGCCCCAGTGAACTCTCCCTCGCCTCCTGTCTCTCGGATAGCGGATTTTTCCATCGTGACAGCCGACACGGAAAAAGCGTTTAGCGGGGAACGAGTGTTTACCGGCTCCAGCGTCACGGTTTTGGGAAATGTCGGGAAAAATGGTGTCACCGGGGAATTACCCGATACCGATCCGATCTGTATCGGCGCGAACGAAGGCAGCTTGGCTCGTGAATTACGAGCCAGGCGTCAAGAAAGGGAAATCAACCGGGGGACGCGCGAACGAGACAGAGAAAAAACGAGAAAGAGGAGGAACGAAACGTACGGTGGATAATGCGATTCCGCTTCCGTGACGGTGGATGGAATCGCGTGAAAAAGTTCGCCCCGTTCTGGCTAACTTTCGTTCCCTCGTTTTTGCCCACCCCCTCTTCACATTCTCATTCAGTTTTCTAGAGAAGGGTCAACTGCTGCGACAATTCGTCGCTCCTCGGACGCAGGCTCCTCGAATGCACAATTATGCGGTTTAAACGGGAAGGCCTCGCCATTTTCGGACAGTAGAGCTTTGCAGGGAGGGCGAGTTTATTAGACTGAATCGTTGGATCGATAGGAAAATTGCTGAGAGTGCATAAGAGTCATTTTTTCGTTGATAATATCGCCGTATTTCAAAGTAATTAAAAAGAATGGAGATACTTTCGGTATTTTATAGGTGATAGATTTTTACGATCTTTGGTAATGTCAGTTCGAAATTTTCACAAGTCTACTCGTACTAAGTTGTTAATTAATTACTTAATTTTGATGAAACGTGACTGCATGAATTGCGTAATCCGTGAATTAATTTCTGTATTTGTTCAAATTCGAACGCGAAGAGAAACAGGAGCTGTGCATTTTATTTGTTCTGTCTGTTCCTTCAAAATCCCATAGTAGCTGCCTGACAGGAGAAAAATCCAACGCTGTGTCCAGATTCAGTAATTTAATCAAAATACACCATCCGTCCCCACCATTTCCAGAAATAGAATTCTGTCCTCAAGATTATATCAACATTAGTACTTCCACCTGCAAAAATAAAACCACAGCCGCCACTGAAATTCTCGATAATACCCATGCTCTGAATATTAAATCTTCGAAAGAGAGAATTCATCGAGAGCCTAGATTGATCTACTTTAAGCGGCCCTCGCAAATTCATCTCCGCGTCGAGCGATTGATCTTCTCCAGCTCTTAATTCAGCGCACGTTGACGACACGCGTGTCCAGCAGAATTAATTCGCGCGAGCACACCCGACGCCTTCCGGATTACGTTAATCCGTCGCGAGCCGCGTAATTTATCCTTCTTTTCCAGACCCTTTCATGCACCGAGCCGTGGCTGGTTGCGCGCGAACATTAAGGAGAAATCGCGGCTCGCGAAAGAAGGTGCTGCTACCATTAAAAGCATTTATTTTCAGTGTCTGCACTTACGCGGAGCGAGGCCAGTATTAGAGGCGATTCTAGTCTGACCCAGATTTCCCCCTGTCGGCCGAAGGTAATTTCGAAACGAAAGAAACCATCGCGATCGATTCTGTGCTTTCACTTAACCGTGGAAGAGGAACAACGAACGAGGGCAAGGGGAAAATCGATTTGGCAATTAAGGAATACAGAGTATCTGAAATTCATTACAGTAAAAAAGAAAAACTGAAGAAACTTGGTACAAGAATCGAAATAATCGCTGCTTGAAGATATAAACCCCGACTAAGAAGTCCTCGTTAATGCCTATTTTGTGTACGCGTTGCCTCAGCCACAGGTCGGTGTGTTGCGCGTGGCAGTCTCGAAGTGTCCTTCTACCTTCTTGCAATTTCAAGTAGGGAACAGATAGGGCTAGACTAGGGCAGGGGGAAGGGTGCATGGTTGTGCAGAACACGGCGCGGAGGAAGCGAGTTTAATTACGAGTAAAAATCGAGTTTGCTCGATCGGCGTCGAGATTGTCGCCTTGCGAAACGAAGTCTCACGATTATTAGATTTCCACCCGAAGGGGGTGCGAGGGGGTCGAAAGGCGGGCCGCATCTCCTCCGAAGGGAGGTCGACAGAACGGACAGACCGGCGTGGGAGGGTTGGCTAAACAGTCCACGGTACGATCCGAGAAATGGATGGAAGCAGCGGGCCAGGGGATGGGCGTGCGAGGGTGAAACTATTTCTCTTGCTTCTCCGGTACGCCGGTTGTGATTTGAATACATCCAGTTAGCGGCGCGTGCCTTGAATTCTGGATACGTCGGCGGAAATGGTTAAAGGAGCCACTCGTTACTTCGTTTCGCCGATATTATGCTTCGCTCTCGTCGTATCCTGTCCCGTGATCGGTACACCCTCGAAGAACCAATGACATTTGACTTCTTTAAGTATAAAAACGTAGAGGATGTACTAAGAAACTTTTCTGGGATTATTTTATGGTTCATTGGAAATAGAAAGAGTTGTATATTTTATGAAGTTTAACCAGCATTGATTTAGAAAAAAATAGGAAGAATTTCCAATATGGCTGACCACATATTGACTGGCACTACTTAGAAAGGCCTCTCCATATATTGGTTTATACTACTTGAATTTGCGTAATCGTATCATATTGATTTGACCTAGCGATACATAATTTCCCTCGTGTTCAAGGAATTTTTCCCACTAGTTTACTAACTCAATAAACTGGGGAGTGAATCGAATTTCATCCACGAGAGGTACATATGGGAACGTATCCCAACATACGTATCAATAAATTTATTGCTTCGAATTCGGCGACGGAAAGGAGCATCATTCGAAATTCTGCATACGTTGTGGAATATGGAGTGATGGAGAAGTCTACTTTGAGGAATTGTAGCAATTGTACTGTTATCGTTGGAAAAATCGTAAACGAATGTAGTATCTGTAGCTGCGAGTAGAAACATGCAAGACAGCCTGCACAGTGGAAGGAAATAGATACGTCGAAAGGTACAAGCAAACTGAACATTACAGTTAGAGGGTGATCAAATTCAGAAGAAACCTTCTTTAAGCATTTTCTCGATGTTCGATTAAGACATATAGTGTCTTTTTAAAAAGTTGAATCAGTCAATATGATATTTTGCTAAATAAAAAATTAATATACACTTATCTCGTGTTTCTACGTGTTGAACATTATATGTCAAATATTGTAATGCACCCTTTATATACTCGCTCCTGAATAACTGCAGTCAAGGATAATTTCGCTATAAGGAGTTTCTCTAACACTGGGAGCCCAAGGGCGATTGATGTATCCAATTTGAAATTTGTTCCGTGCTTGAGGTTCTATTTAAATAAGCCGAGAGGGGTTGTTGTTCCCAAGATTACGTGCAACAACCGTTCTTCCTGTTGAACACGCGTCTTCCGAGGCGAGACACGCGCGATAATCTCCTCGCCCCTCTCGACATAATTTGATATTTAAATGAGGTTAAAATAGTTCACAACAGCAATTTGTCTTGCGGAATTTCCTAGACAGAACAGCTTCTACCATCCTCCAGTACCTCCTACTTCGATCACACATGCTACTGTCCTAAGGGTTTGCCCATAATCGGACATTCAAATTTGAGTCTGATGCACGACTGCTTGATATATGCTTGATTCTTACTACTTACCATTCTTTCAACTGCACTGGGACTCTCGCTTACATTAAAAGAAAATAATTTGATTTTCATTTTCGTTATACTATAAATTTGGGTAAGAAATGTTGTAATCAAGACAAATTCCCTAAAGCTGAACTTGCACTCTGATACCATTATATAAACATAATTACAAAACTTAGAATTCGGGAGTGATTTTCCCATCGTTAGCAGGAATTGAAATCTGTTCGACGGACGAGATTTCCACTTGCCTAACTTCGCTAATTTCGTTCCCTGTCTCGTGGAAACAATTTGGCCGTCTTAGCATCCTCGCGAACGGGACAAGGGGAACTCTGCAATCGTCTAGATTAACGAGAACGTCTTTAAGATTGCTTAGGGAAAAGTAAAGAGGAGCGGAGGGACGATCGAGTAACAGGTTGCCACAAAATAGTCACTCGTAATGTTTGCCTAATAACAATCATTGTTAGTTTCATTGTCGAAAACCGCAAATCTCGTAATTACGAAGAGTGGGCGCGCTACATACGACCGATCTGAGCGTGATTACGAACGAAGGGGTTGCCGTGAAAAGGCGGAAGTGAGTGAATCTCGACGGCAACGCCCGACTTTCCAGACTTAGCTACTAAGTCCTCGAGTCTGCGGGTAGCTTCCTCGTCAATTCCTTTCGCAACTAATCAAAACTTCCTTCCGTCTTCGCTTGATGTCGCGACAACATCATTTTCCAATTCGTCTGTGGAGAGAAAACAGGACGAACCTCGTTCTCGCGGAACATATAAAACAGCAGAACCATACAGTCGACGAACTTTAGTTTCAATTATATGATTTTAACTATTTTTTATAACGTGAATAATTTTTTGCAATTTTAGGGATATTGGTTGTCAAATTTGAATGCGCTTGCTTTTGAGTAATTTTTTTGTAACTTGCAGTGAAATAATACATAATCCCTTCTATCAGCAAATCTAATGAAGACAGTGCAGTTCGTGAATTACGAGCAATACAATTCGTTTCCGCTATTAACATGTTTACAGGTCAGAGCATTAAAATTGCTGTACGCGTCACAAATAAACAAAGCCACCGATTTCTCTCCACCCGCGCATTGTTAGTTAATAATATTGATTGGCAGTGCGTGTTCGATCAATTGTTAATACGCTTTCCGTTCCATGTCATTAACGAGCCCGGCACCGCGGTAATTTTGACGCAATTTGTTAAAATAATAGGGGACAAGAACCGAGAATAATTTGACGTGCATCAAATTAATAAGTAATATCGCGTGTTCGTATGAAATATTAATTGCAAACGATTGGAGGCTGTTAGAGTGATACGACGATCATCGAGGCTATACATACATATAGTGAATTACGAGGGCTCGTGTGCGTTTTTCGGTCTAAATAAAATATCCGCAATGGGATACCCCGAAAATCACTTTCAGAGCGATGAAAACTAGCGGACGTTTGAATTATTAAGCGGCGCCATAAGCGATATGGTAAAAAGGCCTGGGAAATAATGAACCAAATGTATTTAGTTGCATTTTTGAAATTTTTCTTAGTTATCTCGTAATTTTCGTCATTTTACTAGTAATGACCGAGAAAGCAAGCAGTACAGAGGATTTTCTATGTAAAAGAGATTTGTAATTGCTTAAACAGTAGATGAGGCACCATGAAATTAATAAAATTCCAAAATTAGCATTTCAAACTTGTAAAGACAAAAGTGATTAAATTACTGCTATATCAGCTTCATAGCGGGGAACCCATCTAACACAAACAGCCTTTCAGGAAATAAATAATACCTCGTGCAGGTATTTCTTTCCCGTTGTGAACGACAGCATTTCACAAAGGCAGAGAAAAAGAGCGTGCTGTAGTTTCGCCCTCAGAATTTCGATTAAAAGGGTTTCGCGGTAACTGACTCCGCAGGGATGTAATCAAGGGGCGAACAGATTCACCTCGAATCCTCCCTGACGTAATTAATATTTCCACGAGGGAAAGAATGCGTGTGACGGATGCGGCGCTGTAGGAACTTTCGATATCTGGTGGGACGGAATAAAACGGCAGCCTTTTTCTTTCGCGGCCGAAAGAGGAAAGAAGCCGCGAAAGTAGCGGACCAGTAGACGAGTTCGAGAGAACAAAGTCGATATTAAAATCAATCCAACTGTCGGCAACGAGTTCGACTGAGTTTGTAACCTTAAAAGTTCCGCGTGCCCCTCTGTAACCCGCGCATCCCCACCTCACCTTTTGCATCCGCATATTGAACTTTAGTCAAGTTCACTCTCCCATTTGCGTTCCGCCTTGCCGCGGTGGAGGGTTAAGAAAGCTCGGGCCGCAGAAAGCGAGAAAAAAAGCGGAGGATCTCGAACCCGGGGTTGCGAACTGTGGGGATGAGGGTGGTGGAAGAAAGAGACCGACTCGATGAGTCGAAGAGGGATGAAGAAACAACGGAGGCTAGGGGCGAGCCTGAAGGAGTGGGGGAATGAAAGAACGAAAGAAATGGTCGGAACTTGGGGCACTGATCTGCCGCAGCATCCGCTAAGTAGCACTCCCGAGGACGACAGTGAAAGACGTCGTATTTTACGCGACTTTCGTATATTTCTGTCGGCGAATGGACGGAACGAGTGGCAGGGGTGTTTCGACGCGTCTGCATTATGCATCGATACGTACCCACCCCTCTTTTTATTTTCCCCCTTCAATTATGTAGCGAACCGGTCTCGACAAA
This sequence comes from Calliopsis andreniformis, assembly GCF_051401765.1. NCBI lineage: Eukaryota > Metazoa > Arthropoda > Insecta > Hymenoptera > Andrenidae > Calliopsis > Calliopsis andreniformis. The sequence continues at coordinate 17,364,555 of NC_135067.1, read as the reverse complement.
ATAAAGCGGAGGAAGTTTTATCGCGCGCGTACGCTTGTAAAAGTCTCTGAATTCCTCGTAAAGTTTTTGATTAAACGGTCCTCGTCGTTGTCGACGTCTTAACAATTTTTCTCCCCGCCTGTGCCGTTCCATCCCTCCCCCGTTTAACCCTTCCCCTCGTACGCGCGGCATCCTTTCTTGCTTTTATTGTACTCGCTCCGAAACCGGCGAAAGAGGGCTGCATTATAAGCTTCAAGGTAACGGGCAACTACGTTAATTAAAAATAAAGTACCGCCGTGACCGGGTTCTCGGTCGGTTCGATCGAGGGAAGCGAAAGCCAGCGAAATGGGGGACACGGCAGAGCGAGAAAGAGGGAGAGGGCGGTCGTCATTAAGGTTATACAAATCGCCGATTACGCCGGGCTGTTTAACGAGCGCCGAGTTTCGCGAATATTCACGACTCGAAACGGAAGCTCGACTCGGGCGGGCAGTAAGGCGGGTAAATTAAACGTTCCGCTCGCGTTTTAAGCGCGCCCCACGGAATTCGACGTCCCCTCGCTCTCCCGACGTTGAAAAGATTTTCGCTTCTTATTCTAAGCTAGGGTGCTCTCGTAGGCCTGTGCCAACGTGATCGAGCACTGAACGACCTCGTAATTATGACACAACCCCGTCGACGACCCTACGCCGACACAAAGCCGCCACTTGAAGCGACGATGATAAATTTAACCCGATGAGAGAATCAGTTGTGCTCGGGGAAAAACCTTCTCGACTTCTGTCGTCGACCTATGTTTAATTACGCGCTGGATCCTCCCTTTCTGGTTGAAGGACTCATCCGTCACGGTTGGAATATACGGGGTGGTTTTTATAAAATGCTCGATACAGCCTGATACATAATATGTGAGTCACGAATACTTTGTGATGCTTAAGAAGCAGGACCTCGTTTGAGACTGAATTTTGTAATTTTTTTTGTTGAAAGATAGCTTTGAAATTTTATCTCTAGGATCATGTTAAGAATATGAGAATAAATAGTTTTTTGCGGATACCTGACTAAGAGGATTGGGTTAGTATGAAGTATAGTGTATACTACAAAATTTCACGTGTGGTTCACACATAAAGTGTACCAGGATCCATACACTGTGGAAGTTATGGACCAGCCAGGGTGTCGAGACTAAAAGGGAGGTAAGGTATCAAAGGTGAACAAAGGAAGGAAAGAAGCAAGGGTGGGGGCAAGACTGGGACGGACATAAAACCTTTATACTCGAAAGTCTCTTCTACTTTCAGCTGCGGCGACTCCAGCGGTGCCGTTTAATTACGGATTCTAAAGCTCCTTCGCCTACTACCGAAACACGGCCCCGTCTGTTTGTCCCGGTCTTATTGCCACTTTTACGGTCCACCTTTCGGTGTCGCCGCAATGAAATCGGCCCCTTCCATCGTTCCGATCCCTGAGATGGTATCGTTTCCTGATGATTCGTCGAGACAGTGGAAATAACGACGTCGAATTATTTCGCGAACGGCTCCTCTAATTGTCCTGTCGCCTTCTTTTAATCGGGGCCAACGACGCTTCAATGAGACCACGGTTGCTCAGCCTTCAAAGCTGAATTCAGCGATGTGGATAATTATCATTATTCTTAATGCTAATGCACAAGTGTTATACCTCTCTACTCGTTTAGTAGACACAGAAGAAAAGTGTTTGAGTTAGTATTGAGGATAAAATTTACTCTTAACACGATTTTAGTTTATCTGTGTTTGATTAGTATTTTAACTTGATTTATTGGAAAAAATCAGAGTAGATACGTATTTCTAATCGTTTGGTTATCCGCTGTAAATATACTAGGCAAGGAATTTTTTCTTAATTACTGAACAGTACGTTCCATAGACCACTATCACGTACGGATAAGTACTTGTATCCTAATGCTGACAGCTCACTACTTTCCCCTTCCAACCTATCACTATTTACACGTTGCAGTATTCGCGCAATTACACTTGAACCACTCGAGGCCTGAACGCGCATGCAGATAACAGTTAATGCAGCTTCAGCTTAAGCGACCCGTACGCATCGCGAGAGGAGGAATTTTATTTCGTCGCCGCGGCTTGCGCGCCCATTTTCGATGGTTGACATAAGAGAAATACATAAATTATGTGGGTGGCGGTGGGTCACGGCAACGTGACTGCAACTTGCTTCGTATTAAAGTTATGAATATAAATCACGGGCCGCTCGTTCCCCGTCCTTTCGCTGCTCGCGACCCGCGATCTCCCACCCCTCGCATCGTCCCTCCTTTTTCGACTAGGAGCAGTCCATCCCCTCGCTTTCACCCTGCCAACACCGCCTTCGCAGTCAGGCCAACAGCTCGCTGGTGTCAAAGTCCCAGCCCATTATTCACCCCCGTCAGAGTTCATGTCTCTCTGGCACGCACCCTGCTCGACGACCAAACCCCCACCCTCGTCCCAGCTTTTCTTAGCTGTTCTTCGAACTTCGTCCCTCTCGATGGCGTTCGAGGATAGAGCAGCCGTTTATCAGGACGTTCGACCAAGAATCCTCGGAAGAAGCCTGGACGAAGCGTGGAGCCGCTCTCCCCAGGGAGGGACAGCGCCCCGCGGGCCGATTTGATGGAGGCGATAGGCGAAATTAATTATTTCCGTCGATGGAAATCGCTGACGGACTTTACGATGGCTTTTTATTTAGCATTTAGCACCTCAGATCTGATAACAGGCGAGAAAGTTGCTTGGTGTCGTGGAAACGAGACGAAGGACTTGAAATCGATCCAGAGACACAGGGATGGTTTTTCATTTTCTTTTTGATGAGTCCTTAAGAGAGCGATGTTAGTCTAGTACAGGAGAACGTTTCATCGTCGTGGTTTCGGGGCCCTCGCTGGGCTGGCCAGTGTGTCATCTATATCCGCGTGAAAAACTAGAATACTTCTTACCAACGTTTCTTTGGAAACGAAGATTAACGTTCCTCTTTGCTCCAGATTCACCGTGTTTACCCGCGCTGAGTGCCAGCGACGCCCCAGAAACTCCAGAAAATATGAAGACAACTATAGTTTACGGGGGTAGCTTTTTAGTCTCGGAGGATACAAATCATGCCTGGAAATTGCGTGCACACGTGCACGAAGATTTGCTTGGTTCAGTCCAGGTTCCACACTCAATCGGTACAGTTTTCTGTCGCGAATCGACATCCTGCAGTGCGGACTGGCATCGTCGAAGACAAGCCTTTGCTCGCGTGTCAGTTGTGCGTAATTCCAAGGAGCTGAATCGTCTAGATCCCAACTAACAGATGTATACGTGTAAGTGCAAGGAAGCGGAAAGGGCAAAAGCTTATCGAAAGCCATCAACGATCTGCTGCACACGCAGGGAGCGTATTCTATTTGAAAGATAAAGGGCTGACGGAGATAATTATTATTTTTCAGAACGGTAGGAAAAAGATTGCGTGTAGTAACGCAGCTCGACCGTTAAAGCGAAGCAAATGGCTTCTCGCTTCTAGCAATTAGTATGAGAATTTCCAATTAGGAGCTTTCATGGGAGCTTTCATAGAAGCTATGAACGATTCACGAAGATAGGAATATTTGAGAGTTTATATTCAGCTGTAGATATGGGAGTATAGAATTTATGAACTACGTCCTCCAAAATTAGGAATATTTTGCAGCGAGACCCTCCTAAAGCATTTCAAACCTCTCGTAGCACCGATATACACTTCGATCCACATCTGCGACCCTTCAAACGGGCTTAAAGGGGAGGTCGCCATCTGAGGGAGCTTCTAACATGAATGCCGTTAAATGGGGAAGCGGTAAAGTACCTCCTGCATATATCTGAACACTTTATTCCATCAGGGATAAGGAAAACAGCACCTAATATTTTTGTAACACTAAGTAGAAAACTAAGAATAACACATTCTGTAATATTACAACATAAATAATTGATCTTAAACATTGCCTCATAACATTGAGAACTACCTTGTTAACAAACCCAGAGTCCGCCTACAATTCTTCATCGCCCTTCCACGTGTTCACATTAGTCCAAAAATTCTCCACCGTCGAGGACAAACATTCGCTTGAAACAAATCAATCACCAAATGTAAATCGCATTGGAAGCCCGAGTAATCGTCCATGGCAGGCGTGCAGGGAAGAAAGTCGTCGGGTTCATCGAGGAATACGCGATAGAGAAAGGGGGAGTGGCTGGCAACGATAACACCGGAGGTCGAAGTGCATTCAGGGTCGTAGGTGGGTATACATGCATATCAGGAAAGCCCCGGGGATTCTGGCGATCACGCGCGGATGCTCCTCCCGATCCGATACATCGCCGATCCGAATCCGAAACGTATCGGTAGCGCGATGTCATACATATCCGATGCCAGGAGCCGCGGGCTCCCTCGTCTGCGGAGATTTTTCCCTCGGATTTCGTCGTTACCCCCGCCTCCCTCCCTCCCACAGGGTCGTCACTCGAGCGTCCTCGTTGACTCTGGATTGGCCTACGAAAAAAAAACCGCGCGTCCCGTCGCCGTCTTCGCCCACGAAAATACGGATGGGTGTGGGTGAGATTGGAATCGGGGCCACGTTTACCTGCAGGGAGGTCGGCTGCTCCCCGCGGTAATTTCGGCGCGCCCAGGGACAAGGTATCGGCGAAAGATTTGCCGACGATACGACGACAGGCAAAGTGTTTGCCGAGGTGTACGACGCAGGGCGTCTTCCGATAGGCGAAACGGCGTGAACCCTGTCGCCTTCGCTGCACCCTGTGATCTGGATGGCAATAGGGGATTGTTGAATGTATCAGCTAAAGTAATAAATATTCGTCTGTGATCTCTGGCTGTTTTCTTTTCCCACGGCGGGGAAATTGTTCGTTCTATTGGCGGAATTGAATTATTTCCCTTCCCTTTGCACGCTCCTCCTGACAGACGATGGTTCACGTTTCACCGATCGACGTTGGGGATCCTCGAGTCGGCCCGTTACGGTTAAACGAACCTTTTTCCGTTAATTAACGAGAACGTAATGGGCAGGGTGAATTGCCATGATCGATCTCGTTTCGAACGGAAGCTAAAACGTTTACGCCGCTGCGAGTTCCTTCGGTTTCGGTTAGCAGACGGGATCGAGGGTGGATAAGAGGTAGAGGAGCACGGGCCCAGACCAGCCGACGGGAGGAGCGTTTCCCGATTTTCTGCTCTATCGAGCGTAACCTTCCCGCGGATTAAATTCGAATCGATATTTTTATCGGTCAGTCTCGTTACACCGCTTACAATAACGCCGCTGGCCGCTTCGCGGAGGCAACCCTTCGCTGGCTCCGCCTAACAGTACCAGCCTATTCTCACCCTCTGCTATCCACGTTAATACCCGGTTTATTACGCTCCACTCATGCGCGAAACTTCATTGCCTACTTTCTGCCGGGCGTACCGAAAGAGACATTCATTTTTAACGTATGCGCGATAGCACCTCCAGGAGGGTGTCGGGACCCGCTTAATAGGCACAGGGAAAAAACAGCTGCACGAGAATCGTAAAAGCTCGAAGAATGAACCTTCTGGACGCACTCGAACAAGACGATCGACTCTACGAGAGAATGCAGGGCTTGGCAAACACGGTGACACACATTCGGTCGACTGTCTTTAGTGATATCGAGGGTGGAAAATTATCAGGGTTTCTGGGGTGGGATCAGGGAATCGAGATCGAGGACAAATTGAATTATGTCAGGGTAAGTGATATTGTACTCGAGGTATGAAGCTAGACTCATTGGAGCTCAAAACGTTATTAGAAGACTATAGAAACTTACACCGAAAAATATTACTAAATAGTACGTACAGTTTCTAAATAGTTAAGTTTATCTACTTAAAAAAGGCAAAATTGATTTTAGCTTCTACGCGATAAGTCTATTTCTAATCCTAATAATCTACAGCTCTAAAAATTCTTTACCACCTTGACTACATCACGTAGTCTTCATATTCTTAATGAAAATCCCCGCGAAGCATTCAAAAGATATTTAAAACCACCCTACACCATTCCCATCTCCTCTCCTATCTCATACCTAAAGCGATGAACAAGCGTGGTAGGAAGTGTACAAACGCCTCACGCGCCTATCTTTGCAAATACGAGGTCGCGTGCATAGCCTCGCGAACGTGAACGCGTGTAGTTGTGCTCCCGAGGTCAGGGGTCGAAACGCACACGAGTCACTGTGAAACCACCACTATTCCGGGGATGGTTATTTATTAAACATACCTTTATTACGCAACCTATACATATTTTAGCGGGTTTCGCGCGGTCAGGCCGCCACGCGACCCCACTGACACGACAGTATCGTTAATAATTGAGAAAAAGGGTTAAGCGGTTCGATTAATAGGCTGGTCGGTCGGGTTATCGCGAAACACGTTCGATCGGGGACGTAGCGGGCGCTGTTTGCCAAGCCAAATAAATTCGATGGACTCGTTAGCACCGTGACTACTCAAATATTTGCGGATAGGTTGATCACCGGCGATAAAACAACGCGATCTAGTTTTTCCTCTACTTCCTTCTTTTTTCCCTCGTCCCCTGACGGACGTTGTTTATCGACGAAACGTCGCCGTCGATATAGATACACGATCCTGTCGATCGCGGTGTTTGCTCGCCGCGCTGGCGACGCTAACAGAGATGCAATTTCACATACTTTGTGCCGCCACGAGCGCCTCTGCAACTTCTCTCGGAGACGTCAAAGAGCGAGACGTTCGAACAGTAATCTTCGAGGAGACTACGGGAGTGTACCGATTTACCGATCGACTCAAGACCCCCGGCAGTTCGGTATCAGTGGGCGTGCTTCTGACGCACCTTCAGGTTCGATCGAAATCTATTGGGGCCGTACACGAGCGCCGAGGCCCAGCTACGTGAGAGTCGCACCGAAATGCAGCGCTGGTTGACTGGTAGCTGTAGGAAGGTTTGATAATACAGCAGCATAATGCCTGGCAATATAGCATAACGGGGTTGACAAGTTGACAGTGTCACGTGCCGCCGGCGTCCTAGAGGCTATTGACTACGTGACACGGAGCCACTTTCTATGAAGAGGGTCCTTCTCTTATACCATGCACTCGTTAAACACCACCGATTACGTGCCACGCTCGTGGCTTCCTGTCGCGAGACTGGTTCGTTGCTTTGGATTCTGTAATAAATTTCGCTTAAAACTAGCCCTGTTTTGGTATCTTCGACCTTCTTGCTGGCTAGATGAAAGAGGTTTTGGGATGGCTATAGCGTGTGAGAAACATGGCCAACGGATGAAGGAAGTTGTGGGGATCGTGGGCAGGTGGCAATCACAAGGCTTGGCAACATGTAGGGAGTGACAGGATGCTTTGATACGATCTTAGGCGATGGTGTTTCAATTGTATGTTTAGGGACTCTAGCGAGGGTATTACTTTTGTTTGCTTTAGGATCTGGTAATTGTTCTAGGTAGATCAGCGCTTTCAGACGATCTTTTTAATAAGATTTGGTATTCTAGAGAGATGACAAGTGATAAGTAGATGTCAGTTTGGTAATTGATGGCTTTCAGGAGTATGGTCGATCGATCCATAGACGCTGATATAGATGAAGGACGACTAATCGATATTCCTGCAAGTGTATATCTAGCTACATGTGTATATAGACCTTGTATCCCAATTTCAAAGACAATGGTTCCATCTCTGACAAGCGATGAAGTTAATAAGTCTACTTGTCAAAAGCTATGGCAAAGCTCTACGTGTAAACCATTTTCTAGGATATAAGTTTCTTGATTCAGTAAACCATTACCTTTTCAAACCACAAAATCGAGAATTGAATTGAATTCAGCCACTAGAGTACCCCAGCCTCTGGATTCTACTTCTATCGTGCATCGAATCCATGGAGCCCCAAGGGAGTGTGACAAAGTGTAGAATTCCTACCGACTTATGCAAACGCTCTCAAGAACTCAAGAATAGATTCTTTATTCTGTCGTCTGTCGAAACTTCATATCGACATACGTATCTAGCACCGTTTACAAACCTAACAGAGAGATCGCGACCTATTTTACGACAAATTTACTATTCCCTGAAATCCCCGCGGCAAATACAAGCCCACAATAGTTCTATACCCACTTTTCCTTTCCCACCGATTTAGAACAAGCCCGATCATCGCTGTTTCGCAACTCGAGCTTCGAAATTGACGTTTTGATACGTGGACGCTATTGATGGATGATCCGCGTCCAACAACGCAGCGGTCTCTTTCCGCAGTTGATGAAACAGGATGCAGGCGCACGAGGGGAGCGGAAACGAAGCACAGAATGATTATATCGCGTCGCAGGCACGTAGCGCCGAGGCTTACCGAGCTGTCTGTGCGTGGTTCAGTCCTACCCTTCTAATCAAGCCCCGGGGGTTACAAATTAATTTAGCCTTGATAACTCGCGGTCCCTGATAGTGAGAAGACGTCTGACGTGTTGATAAATATCGAACAAAATTGCTCGTCCAGGGCAGATCCCCAGAATACAAAGCAGGTCGATGTTATCCCTGGATCACGAGCAGGGCGAATTTTCCAAAAATTTCAGAGCTGCTGGTTCGAGGAAAGGACGAGGGAGAAATGTACACCTTATTGCCAGCGGTTTGCTCAGGGTAGTCTATCGTGTGGAATTTTCCAAGTGAGAACGTGCTCGCGATCCTGCGATCCTGTGCAAACAGGACGTCTTTAAACGCTCCTGAGGTTGTATATTTTCCCCAAGCTCGAAGATACGAATGAATTATGGTCGACAATATGGTCTTGCGACAGCCTGATGAATTACGACGTCGAAACGCCGCTGAATATACATGCGGCTAATGACGACGAAATTTACACAGTACGCGATGATCGACTCCATTATGAATGCGCTCGAAGCTCGAAGCGCGACGACAATTCAATGCCAGTCGCGTTCTAGAGATACCTTGCACGTATCTGGAATTATCGGCGACTCGTTACGGAATAATACTTCGACATTATCACGCTATCACGTGAACGATGAACGGTGATTTCATTACGCCCGACAGGGAAGCAACAAGCTAGTGGGAGTGGAATTCCAGTTCCAGTTGAAAGTAGCATAAATCTGTCCATTCTAGGAAAAAGAGCTGACTACCTCCATATATCAATTCCCAGGAAAAAAACGGGACTCACTGACAAGCGTTAAACTATGCATCCAGGGGGCCATCCTTATCCTCAAGAAGACACCCGCGTTTGACTTCTACCCCAATGTACAGGAGAAACTAAAAGCCCAGCGAATCTCACGAACTCTCGAACCACCTGGAGACCTCGATAAATTCCAGTTAGCTGGTTTGTCGACCATGTTTATTACCCTTTCCATTTTTGTCAGTCGACTTTAAATCCCTCGCCGACGTAGCTGCGTTCTCTCGCTGATTTCCCTTCGTTCCCCGTACTCACGCTCGCATCCAAAGGAATTCTCGTAACGAGGCCGCTCGTGAAAAGCCTTTGGTGGGATTTTTACGGTCGTCTGGGGTGATTCGCGGGTCTGAACGCATTAGCGTCCGACTGTGCGCGCCGGATGCGCCCACACCGCAACGTATTCACCCGTTCCGTGAGATAACTTCGATATTATGAAATACGAGCGTCTCTCTATCGGGCTTGATTAGCGAGCAGGGGCGCGATGCAGCTGCGATCGTCGAGAAAACGACGCCAGCAACGGGTGAATTTGCAGCGGCGACGTCCGGCGTGTGCGCTTCCACCGATGCAGCGCATTTGGGTGCAGCGTGCAAGCGATACTCGGATACTTAGAGGCGGGTGCATCCATTACGGGCAAGCCGCGTCATACTCGATTCTGGTTTATCGGGAATTTCCAAAGGCACTATCCGCCGCTGCTGTGCGAGCGCGTTTTACCATCGGTGAAGGGAAAGCGATACGTCTGTCGATCGTGCAATGAAAACAGAGGAAGGCGGTATCGTTAATTGCTTTCCTTAGGCAACACGTAATTTCTGACTTTTTTTTATCCTTCTCGCGTTTCCATACGATGTATCTTCGACCCTGATCCAGGAGAAATGGGTTACATTGAAAACTTGGTTTATTAGCTGTGTTCATATTTTCTCATTCTAGCTGAAAGTTTTGGTGAACTTCTTCGTAGAACGAAGTTCAAGCAACTGTGCACGATTTTATGTACTTTTCTGATTACAAGAAAACGAAAAACAACCCACAGTTCTACAACTGGAAGTGGTTCGAAGGCTATTCTAATTGATTGGGGAAGACGGATTAATTTGAACGAAATAAGATACCTTGAAGATTTAATAGTATTCTGAGGCAGCGACCATTAGGATTGATGCAGAAGAAATAAAACGAGTTAACTTCTGTTCAGTTATTTGCGTGGAATTATTTTAAGGACTGACTCGTTTAACAGATTAAGTAAATGAAATTTCACCATCTTCGCATTTCCTGTGTTCTCAATCTCTTCTAGACTCTCCCTTATCCATTTAACTGGAGACAAGCAATCAAAGCACTCGCGTCGATGATAAATTGCCTTTCATCCGCGTAAACTTTATTCTCCTCCGAGAACTAGGAAACAACGAAGCGAAACCTGATACTTTCTGTTTCACCGACCGATAGCGCCTGTACGCGAACTTCGGAAATTGAGACGTGCGGAACGAAAATAATCTGATTATTCCTTTCCTGAAGGAGGGACACGTCCTCTTTGTTCTCGCGAGATCACGTTTGCAAGGAGATACAGGAGAGCGAACGATCAATGGAAGACAAAAGCAGGGTACGAAAAGACGTCGATGAAACAAAAGGGCGGAGAAACATGATTAGCGTAAGCCAGGTCGAGTCAAACGAATAGAAGCTGCGCGTACCTGCTCCATGTGAATTAGGATCCTCTTTGAGCCGAAACTCGTCCGAATCCCGCGATGAATTTTGTTCCAGACCCACTACAGTCTCGGCTCTGCGCAGATATCTCTGTGCCTTTCCAGACTCTCCGACTTTTTAACCTTCCACAGTCTTTTCCAGCGACAGGCAGGAGGCAGAACGCAAGGAGAGCGCAAAAAGGTTAAATCGGATTTGGTGCTCGAGACTCCGAGTCCCGGATGAAAAGTGCAGTGCTTTAAATATCTGTGGCCATAATGAACCCCGCTGCTGTTCGATCTTACGCTCTAATCCTTTACCCTTGCTAGGGAGCTAAATAACGATCGCGTGATAAAAACAAGTGGGAGCGCTAATCGCGACGAAAGCACGGACGCGCAACACCACAGCTTGAGAATTGAAACCAAGAAACGGCTGGCTGTCGCTTCGGTCTCGTTAATTTGCATAATAACCGCCAGGCTAATTCGCGTATGAATATGTAATGCAGGGGGGAGTGAGGCGCTTAATAAAAATAAGGCGTCGAAAGAAAACGCCGAGAGGAGCGTATTTCAACGTGCGCGAAGCGGGTTTCGCGGAACGATCAATGGAAGATCTCGTTATCGAGTCAGACCCGAGCCATTACATGCAAATAAGTCAGCGATCCTTCTGTACCGTTGATCTCCGTCTGTGCAGGCCCGTCTTCCTCGACCTCCCTCCTGTGTTTTCGTTCTTCGCGCCCTCTCGCCGCCCTCCCCTCCAGTCTGCTCCCTCGTCCGACTCTCTGTCCGTCCTCCTCGATTCCCAAGACCTCAAAGCTCTCGGCTCGTCTTAATTACAGTTGTCTCGAGTCAATCTCGATGGTAATTAAGCTGGTCGCGGGAACGCTCGAGTCGCCTCAATCAGAGGCAGCGCAGAGGACATGATTTCGCGGAAGATTGTCCGAGCGTGCTCGCGCGATGAGCATCGCGAACTGGATGGTCGAGGATGGGTCGAGGAAAAAGTCCTAACTTGCTTACCGACGCCGATGAATATCGACGCGGCGCAGATCCTCGTTAATTTGCATCCCGGATCGCGTTAATTTGAAATTGAAATCAGCCGCAGGTATTGCTTAACATTCCGCGTTAGTCTGGCCTGGAGATCCACGCGATTGCGTCGACCTATTATTCCCTCTTCTTGTAATTGCGAATTGTGGCTCAATGTTCGTGAGGGATTTATTTGTTATTTTTGCAGTTTGATTGCTTTTTGGTTTAAGGAGTAGGTTACTCTGTGTCGTGATGGAAGGAAGTGGCTGGACTTTGATGGCTTATTCTACTTAATTTGGAAAAAGGGAGAGTCTACTAGAGCCTGCTATAGAGTTTCGCGGGAGTTCCTATTTTGCGAGTTCCTGAAGAGATTATGTAATTTTATGATACTTAGCTATCTGAAGCTGAATAAACCCGTTTTTATCTTTCCTGGATTTTTGTATTTTCACACATTTCCACATTTAATACTATAAGTATTTCATATTCTAAAGTTGAGAATAAATGAATCCTCGTCCGGTGCTAAATATGTAAACCCTAGCAAGATAACGGCGTTAACAAGCAGTGACTAAACCTTGATCAACCATGGAACAAATGAGTCCTAATAAATGTAAAACTACCCCGTAATTGCGTTACATTACGCCGTAAGCAGAAGCTCGTGCAATCACAAATTGGTCTGGTCGTGTTTCATTTACAACAAATGCATTTACCCAACAAATCGTCCGGAAAATGCGCCCCCCGGTATCCTATTTTCCTAAATATCCTCGACGAGTAGCCGACCCCGCTCGTTCCTCTCGTGTAATGATTCGTTTTTAATTTCATTCGCCCGAGGAAAAAACTGGGCGTTACGCAAGGAAAAAACGAAGAAAGCCGCGGTTAAATCATGGAAATTACGTATTTGCGCCCGGGATACGTTTAAATTAAAAACTCGTTTTAAAGCTTGCACGCAACGCCCGCGTGATTTATTTAACTGTACTTGGTGGAAACTTCTTTTCTCCGCCTCCCGCGGGAGCGTGCGTTGTTCGCCCCATTTTAAAGAATTCTTCCCACAGACTTCCCTGAGGCCGTGGCTCCTCTTGGACAGCCATGAGAACGCGACAGATTTAGCGACGGTGTTCTATGAACGTTGAAACGAGCTCGTTGAAAGGTGGAAAATGAATGAGGAGCGAGGATCAGTGGAAACGAAAAAGGGGGGCAGACCGTCTCGGGTTCGCTTTATCCCTGCCAGGCAATCAAGTTTCATGTATCATTATGGATGGGGCTGTTCTGACAAAGTGTCTCCAAATCTCTTATTATACGTATCAGTGAAAATATTACAATAATTAAACAGAGGAAAGTGAATAATTCTCTTCACAGGGAATTTCACAAGGAAATCCTGACAATGAACATTGAAATTTCATGGAAAAGTCTAAGGGGGACTGCTTGAAGTCCTCATGTCTCACACAGGTATGACTGAAAGTTTATTCAACAAAAAATAATTTTTTGAAAATTCTGTACACGAAGGAAGCAGCTCAAATTTAATATTCTTAAGTTTTGATTAGAGAAACCTTTCCTTAGTTAGTACTCTTAGAGTTAAAAGGATGAAATGCTGCTCAGATTTCGTTAACCTCCATTCAAGGGAACACAGTGGATGCAGTACAGGATCCATGTGACGCAAAAAGCGATGGAAGCACCAACGAACGAGCAACAATGTTGGAAAGAGGGCTCGGCGAAATCGGTCTGATCGAAGGGGATTCGAGGTTCGAGTGCGCCTTACAGAATTGTCCGTACGTGCGGAGCTCGCGTGGCAAAGTACGCCCGCCGTTCCATAGGCCCATACATAATGCATAATATCGAGACTTCCCTAGTCGAGTTTCACGACGAGCTTTCAATCGCGTAAGTCTCTCTCCTTGGTTCGGTCTCTGGCTTGGTCACGACGCTGCCTTCCCTCCGCTCGCCCAGGTCAATAAAATTTTACTCTCGCGCCACTTTCCGTCTTCCTGTGGGATTTCCACGGTGAAACACACACCGATCGTGTTGGGACAATGAGGCGGAGGGAAAAGTAAGCGGAGAAAATTCCTGTTTTCTTGAAAAGACAGATTGCTTCATTCGTTTTTTTTTGCAGGAGGAAAAGTTGAGAGGACGTGGAAATATTGTAGCAGGGTTTGTTTCAGCACGATTATGTTTCAATGGGTGTTTTTGATACGACTGTGTTTACGTTCCTGTGTTTGTGGCTTTTGTACGTGAAATTTCGTATGTGAACAAACAAAAATATTTATTTAGTTCTGCGAGTGAATAAGGGCAACTGGTTTGTTTTGATTCGTTTGATGTGTACACTGATTTCCAAGTAATTTAATGAGAAAAGTTACTCAGTAAAGATGATGAGAGATCTTCGTTTTAATGAAGAGTTAGAAATCCTTTAGACATTTCAACTTAGTCAGTAGAACGCTCAACCATTGGCCATCTAGGAAGCAAGTAGTCCATACAAGCGTTGCGTCTGTCTTGATTAAACCGCAAGTTTTCGAAGGGCTTAATGAACCGTACTGTACCTTTTGGCGTGAGACTTATTAGACAAACCATATTCAAGATTCTGATTACTTCCAACAGGCATCAAAGGAGCCTGCCACGGTTTCGCCGACCGAAACTGCAATAAGTACATGCTATCGCGTTTGCTTGCCCTATAATCCCATCCCTCTTTGTGGGTCAAAACCTTAATGCTAGGATCGAGAAACTTCTGGATGACAGAAATTACAAATTACTCTGGCACATTTAATTTCCATGTTTGTACTAACTTTCCGCGTACTAGATACTCTAAAATTCATTGACCCGTGCCTTCAAAGGATTTCACACAGAAATATGCAGATATCTATAACTATGTGAAGTATAAATCGAACTTAAACTCTGTCAAGAGACACTTGCACCCCTTCCTTTCCCTTACCCGAAAGTGGGCAGTTTTATAGCTGCAGTAGAGTCGTTTCCCTGGAATTGCGTGTTAAATTTACGAAAGTATTATGAATAAAGTGTTCTTGATCTTGTTACAAGAAACATTTCTGCAAGTAATATTGAAATGGCGGAAGTCACTCAATATTTGCATGTTTCTCGTCTATCGGAATTTACGATTGAGAAGAGAGTGCCTCTCAATTTCGAAAGAGAAAAAGGGGAAAATAGGAAGAGTACAATTCGTTTGCGACCGGAAACGTTCACGACTCGTTTCGCCAACCAGCATTTTATTTAAGCGCCATTAAGGGGGATATTATTTTATTTCAGCTTCTTTTTTTGTCATCAACCTCGTCATCCCCTCTTCTGTTCAACCGTCAGACGCAACGAGACTCGTTAATGGCGGCCTCCGGAAAAGATAAGCTTCCCTTTCTATTAACACGTACAGGAGTTGTCCCAGGAAATTTAATGACCGGGAATATTTGCTAAAGTAATTCCTTTGCACCCTTCTGCCCCGTTCGTTACATGCATCTCGACGAACTACTGCTAACTGATAACATTTACATGATAACAGCTTTTTCCTTCCCTCTTCTGTTGTTAGAGACTCCTTGAAAGGGGACATTCTTCTCAAGGAAATTCAGAGAGACTTGAATAAGTGAGGAATGGGTCTTCAATATATGAACATGCTTGGAACATACCCTTAGAACTAAAATAGTCTTAAGGACCTTGAAATTCGATAGCATGCCTTGGTAAAAATTCTCAAATGTGACTGCAACTTCTGCTGTGTTCGAAAGAATACTTTCAATAGAAATTCCTGATATTCTTATTTATGCCATAAACTAAGAAATTAAGAATTATTCTTAAACTTAATTTAAGGACGACAATTACCTATTTAATGAACAATTCATAAGGATTCTACTTTAAAGAAACTTTCACGCCTGAGTAAAAGTGACATGGGACACCAAAGTCCGCAGACTAAATTCAAATAACGAAATAAGGGAGTCTCCCAGCAACGTTTCCTCGACGGGGTGCATTTCCCTCGGTTCTCGCCGTTGCTTCGTCATCGTTCATCTATTTCGCAGCAGGGAAGCCCGCGTAACGGGTGACAGAACGCAAATGGAAACACGGGATTTCGAGGAAGTCGATCAACGGGCTCGTCACGGTAGGCCACGAGATTACGAGTCGCAAGGACTCGACGAGAACGTCCCTGGCACCCTCGCAAGGCGCCAACTTCCGAGATTTAGCACGCTGCTTAGGAGCCTATAGACCTTCCTGTCGAAATACCTTCAAATTAGTTACATCCACGCGAAACGATAGATTAAATATTCATTTATTGCGGTCTTGGACTCCTCTCCCATACCCATCCACGTTACCCCTCATATCTTTCCCTTTTTCTCTCCACGCTACTCAGACCGTTATATTCATGTGCGTAGTTTATTGACCATAACTCCGCCTCAGCTACAAATCGCCCCCCTCTTAGCTTTAATGCCTCCACACCGAGTTCGAAGAAGGACCATGTGCACACGAGAAGACTATTTGTGGACTATCTTGAAAATCTGAGAGGAATTAAGATCCCAGTTAAATATGAATAACACATATTTCGAAAAATGAGTGCCATTTCCAGGTAGTAGGGTTAATATGGACATGCTCTATTCTGTATTATCACGTCGAGTGTTACGTTATTTCTGAACGAGTTATAGTACTGTTTCCACAATTTAATTTGCAAGGTTGTGATTAAAATTAACAAGGTCTCTTAGTGGACTCTAATAGTATAAAAATAGTACTGTGCTTTCACTGAATAATCGTTATAAATATTTAAATAGTTATGATATCCACTGCTCTAAATGGTGTCATTTCAAATTCTGATCCCAGCGAAAAGGTAGTACCGTGCTGGCGAGCCAACGAACACACGGTCAACTTCAGCTCCACCGTTCTCCTATAATCATATCGTTTTTACAGTAATTACGAAGAGGCCCTTTAGCCAGCACTTACCCGAGGCGACATTATTTTCCCATTTCGTCTGATGCCAAGATTACACGCGGTCGTAACGTGCGCGTCCTATTCGCACGACAGCCGGATACGGTAACTCGATTACGCGCCTACCTTTGCAACTCTAATCGTTTCTCGTGTCGTTCCCGAACTAGAGTTTCTTTCATCTGTGCAGCGTCGATGCTTGTCCCCCGTTCGTATTTCGCGAAGACAATGAACAGCTTAATCAAAATCAATTGTTACGCTCGAGCGAGTATGAATGGAGGAAACTAGTGGAAGTTTATAACGTGGCCTAAATTACACGTGCTAATTGCTCATTAACACCGTGAACAATAACACTACTATTCTTATTAGTAGAATTATAATGCACTAAATTTTAATGAATTTCGAACTGAAACGCTTTGTGAAGAACTGAGAGAAGCAAACTGAAATTCAGACGAGAAATAAAAATCGATGAGCAAATGTTTTCGAACTGAATATTTGAAAGAACAAAAGATCGAAGAGTATATGAGTAAAGGTTACATCCACAGGAGCAAATCCGAAGTGTTGAATTAAATATTTCCCTCTGTACAAGCCCAGTTTTCCACCCCTTTTCACCCGCGCCATAGCTCTGCTGCCCTTAATCCGCTTAATCAAAACTGGGACCGGTGAAACTGGACAAATTCCCAGTGACTGTGAGCCACCCTGTCCCCATCGATATTTCCCTCGAACGAATTCGAGTTCTCGCAAACGGCGGAGCAATTAGACATGTAGAGGGAGTAATTGGTAAGGGGCGATCGTGGTGTGGCGTGTTTAGAGAACGACGCCCACCGACGGTTTAATCGACGTCACTCTGGGGGTTCAGGTGTGTTTAGAAAAGTCACGAGACGATAAGCTCGAACGGATATAACCGCGTTACGCCCGTAGCCGCTTTACTCGCAATTCGGTTAAGCCACGGGTACAGTGTGTCTCTCACCCTCTCTATCTCTCCCTTCGGCTCCCACCCTCGTCGCGCAAACACGATGCATTTCACCCACGTACACTCGAAGCTACGGACGCTTTCATTCAATTTCGTGATGTTCCCAGTAATAATTTCAGGTTACGGTAAAGTATTAAGCACCACGGGTAATTCCGTATCCACGGATGACGTCGCGTTATCAAGATTCGCTGCTTTACTGCAAATGGGCGATTACCTTTAACGATCAACCTCCGACAACCCTTTGAAAAACGCACTCACCGATGCCTCTGCCCGCTAAACTTTCCTCGAATGCCTATTCGCTGTCGGATTCATTTACTCCGACGCCCTATACTTTAATTAATCTCATTATTTTTCCGAGAACTTCGCCTCTGGGCATTACTCACGTCAAATTATGCAGGAGAGACTTTGAAGCTGGAAGAATCGGCGAAGTTCTGTTTTGAAATGGCCGTCTCTTCCGGAAACTTTTACGATCATTTTTATCTTCAATCGAGGTATCGTTTCAGCGCTACCACGTTCGAAATGTGGCTAATTAGGATATTACCATGGCATTAACGCGAGGGTGTTTGCCGGGCAATTTGAGTTTTAGTTTAAGGGACTGACCTAGAATGACCCAGCGTAACGATCAAACGTAGTTTCCTTCCCTAATGCAAATGTCGCCGAACGAGAATTTACGTTCGTCTAGCAACTAATGGAGGATAGAATTGCCAGCAGTGCTTTTTGGAAGCAAAGATGATCCCTCGTATTATCGTTTCAAGATCCGACCTTTTCCGATATTCGAACGTTCAGTGATATTGCCGCGAGAGTTTACAAAGTGGATCGGAGAAGTAGATTTCAGCTTCTTTGGGAAAAGTAGAACGACCTTCTAGCGTGATAGAATTACGCACGAGGTGTGCAAATCGTCGCTTATGACGTCTGCGAGGTGTAGAATCTTCCTAGGTTCTTCCTAAATGCTCGTCAGTTATGCTCTCGTGTTTGATTATACATAAACAGAATCTACTGATAGAAATAATCCATTTCGTTTTAGCGAAGTTTAGTTTGAGAGTGTATCGTTCGAATTTTTTGAAATTTTTCAAGAGTAAAAGGACCTTTCCACACGGAGCACCCAGGGTATGTAGAAAATAGCGCTTCGATGAAGCGAGAAAAAGTAGTGAAAAGGAAAATCTTATTCCAGTGGTTTTAGGTGATAGTAAAGGGTCTCTTTGCGCGATAAGATTGAAGACTGCATAGAGTTTTTCAGAAAAAAGCAGTAACATCGTTAAACAGTTATTTTCACTGTCTCTAAGTACCTACTTAATCCACCCGTGAAATGGGATTCACAGAATTGCATCGTATAATACTACATATAGATTAAAAACTTTCAATCTCTGCACCGTGTCATATCAGACGTATGCGAAGCAACAAGCCATGTCTGATCAGGATTCAAAGCGACGAGCTTCAGCGGCATTCAACAATTCAGAAAAAAATCGCACGAGAGTAGAGCAATGGAAACACATACGCGTTTCAAAACACATAATTCTGTCGGTGCTTCTCGTGACTGTTGCGTGCCGTTTTAGCATGCGTTCCGACGATCTGCGACCGCGGCTGAAGTCGCGAATGTAGCTGGCGGACGTGACGCCGAAATTGTACCACGTCGACGTGACGTTTATGAACCCAGTAGCGAGAACGCGGGAACACGGACGGTTGGTATTCATTAACGACGCTGCGTGCCGAGGAAAAGGTGTGCGCTGGGAATTTTCCTTTTTCCCTTGCGCTTTTTGAAAGGGCTCGACATGGCTGTAAGTCGAACCGAGCACTCTGATATACGCGAAACGTTCCGCCCTAAAAACTTCCGGGGGAATTATAATTACCGCATTCTTCTCAGACCTCGGCGAAAGTCTCGCAAGTGGGGTGTTTTTCATTTTTTGTTCCGAGCCGCGAATTTCGCCCACCAGTGTGCTCTTCCGAAGACT
Source organism: Calliopsis andreniformis (assembly GCF_051401765.1). Lineage (NCBI taxonomy): Eukaryota > Metazoa > Arthropoda > Insecta > Hymenoptera > Andrenidae > Calliopsis > Calliopsis andreniformis. The sequence goes on along the minus strand of NC_135067.1, from coordinate 17,344,992 downwards.
TATTTAGCGCTTCAAGAGAACCGTCGAGAAAGTTTGAACATCTTGTTTCCCTTTTATTTTCACTGGTCTTGTGCTTTCTAGAATACTCAAAATGTATTGAGTTTAGACTGGAAATATGGTTAGGAAAATTTGACTTTCAAAGGTATTGGTTTATGGCTTGGCAGTTGCTAGAAGATTTGAAAATTTTCAAATTATCAAATTTACAAATTTAAAAATTTTTAATTTCATTTTTTTAGAACGTACATATCTCGTGTATTTAATCGAGATACAGATCTCGATCAGACAGCCAAGAATATAACAGTCATCAAAGGACAGTAAGCAGAAATAACGAAGCAAATGAAAATGCTCCAGGGTTTTACCATCGAGTATCTTGTTGTCGCGCAAGAATAGATACAAACTTCAATTATGAGAATTAATTATCCCCGTCAGCAGTCGCGTTAGCGTCAAGCGAAATCCTGCTCTTCGGGACTTCAGGTGACTCGCAGGGAAGGAAAATGTTTTTCCCCGTGGGGAGGGCACCCCTTGTCGCGGCAGTCAGTTGACGTTTATGTTCGCGGCGGCGCGTCCTATGGAAATCACAAGGACAGAGGAGAAGGCTTGCGATGCGCGTTCGCGTAGAAGACGAGGAAACGCGTCGGCGGCAGAAGTAACAGAAGAGAGAGAGTTAATTGGGTTACTCGACTCGTCTCTTCAACTCGATTAAAGCATCCTCTTCTCGTCGGCGTAAACATCTTTTGAGGAGAGGGTTTCGCGGCGGGGACCGAAGGGTGCTCGTAGCCGGTTAATTAGCACCCTCCTAGTCATTTTCCTGGCTCCTCTTGAGTAAGCGATGATAATCTTTCTCTTCGACCCGCGTCCATCCTTCCCTTCATCCACCCCCGTCCACAGAGCGGCACTCTCGTCGAGATTGCACGCTCTCGATCCAGCCTGTGATTATCATACCCCACGACTTTCGTTGCGCGCGAAACATTTCGAGCGTTCTTCTGGCTCGCGCTCCGCCAGAAATACCATCCTCGAATAATGAACACGACCTTTATTTTTATCCCGTACTCTTCCTGACGTTCTACGTCCTCCCCAGCGTGGCCGCTTTTGTTTCGCTCGACGCTCGTAACGCGAACGCGCAAATGGCACGCCCCCAACCAGGAACGTGGCCAGAAAAAAGCGCACGGAGAACGTGTTATTACATTAACGAGACCATGAACCGAACATTTTTTCCACCTGCGGGCACGTCGCGGTCGCTTCCACCTACGAATTGATTCGGTCGTTCATACGGTGGGCGTAACAGCGATTTAAACTTCTTCCATTAGAGGTGCACGGCCCGTAATGAGCGCGAGTACACCATCATTGACTACTTCAAGAGTGCCACGGGTGGCAGACGACTGGCAAGCGTCGAGAATTCCTACGTGCACGGCCGGATGGCTGTAACGATCATGACTGAAGCTGGCGGACTGGCTCTAACCGCCGTCGGTGGCCCGTGCCATAGTAATTAGTTGGCTGGCGTATGGTTTTGCCAACCAGCCCCTTGCACTGCCGTCCTCGCGCTGCTGGATTTCCTTCTCCAGCTAATCCATGATCGCTTAGAGAGCGGGGCGCCACGCTGTGGCCACTGTTAAACCTTCCCCTAATTTCTCACTCGCCGCCAAGAGCCAACGGTAACCACCGTTCTGAACGTCACGATTCTCCGAAATCGGGGAAGACGAGGTGGTGAGATCGACCAGTTAGGGTTACCGTTACGACCATCGATTATCAATGGAATCATGGGAGTAACGTATCGGGCATGTTCGATGCTCTGTTGGAGCGAGAAGCCTTAGGAATTGGTGGCAGATTTTATTCGAAGACTGCAATGTGGGAAAATGGAATAATAATATCTAATTTTTGTTTTTCCTGAGAGGAAGTTAGGGGATGAAAAATGTTCACTCTTTAAATAATCCAATAGTTCTCCTATTGCAACATAGCTACTGTATTGTAGATAAATTCCTTTTATATAACTGTTCTGTTTCACGAAATAAATCGAACCGTCAAAGAGTCGACGAGCAATACAAGCTAAAAATATGCCCCATATTTATTTCGCATCTCGATGACGATGAGGATCGAGCACCCACAAATTGAAAAGCGGAGAGTCGAAGGCAGTGGAGTGGCGCAGTGACAATGCCAATTAGTATCATGTCTCGGTTTAACATTTCAAAACCGAAAACGCATGTTAGAGACACGATAGTTTACTTTTTCAGCGAACACTTTTGAACGTTACGAGTGCCACGAGCGCACGTTACTCGAGGCGAGGATAGCGACGCAACAAAGCCACCCCCTGGAGGTGAGGTGTAGGGAAGGCTTCGGGTATTCATTTTCGGCTTTCACCGCTCAATAGAGGCGGATTATTGAATCCGCGATCCCGCGTCAGAACTGTCATTGCCACGGATCTTTTTTCAGCTTCCACCGGTGTTTCTTGCTTGTTTATTTATTTCGCCCACCCACAACGGATATTTTTTTCATACACCTTTCTTTTACACCCCTTTCCCCAACAGACTAACACCTATCCGTGGCAATAACACCATACCTCCATTTTTTTGCAACTTGTTATTACGAGAGGATTTTTATACTCTCCATCGTGAATCCATCGTTAACACGCAACGACACACTGGAAAATAGAAATACTATGAACAATAGCAACCATAAAAGCTATTGCAGATTGTTCCATATTTATCAACATACCTTCCAATTTGTCCGCCTCGAAGCGTCTGCGTCATCATTTTAAATTAGGGCTTTGAGCAGCCTGTCGACATCAATTCTCGGATTACTCGATCGGGACAAGAGAACAATTATTCGCAGCCGCAATTCATCGACAGACGTTGAAAACAAAGCGTTGAGAAATTTGAATTGCCCCCTTCAGACTTGTCTGAAGCAAGAACGTCCCAAAGCAATGAAATGGAAAGAACAAGGGAAGGAGATTCGACCAGAAAAGTATCATCGTAACGGAATAACGGTTATAAAATGCAAGCAGATGAATAAGGGGACGGACAGAGGATGGCTCGCTGTTATTAGATTTAAACTGTTTGGCCCCTCGAGCACCGCGGGGCTAATTGTTCGGGGATTCCAAAGTCCCGAATATTATTATTTTCTTGCCTTCCCCTCTCCCCTCCGCGCCTCCTTTGTACCCCCTTTCTCGTCTTCTTCATCGCGTTTTTTTTCCTCTCTCGTTTAGGTATGCCGCAGTCGTGCTCGTTTCGGTCCCGCAATAATTCCAGAACCCGCGTACCCAGCGTGTCGTGCGCTCGTAATTATGCGCGGTGAACCGTGCATTTCGCATCGCGGCATTATTCGCGAGTGTTTTTCACGGTCGTTCCGCCTCTTCCCCCATTTTTTATTTATTTTTTTTTTTTCGTCGTTTTCCGTTAACCGGTATAGCCGAGAGGCAGCCGTGGAGGTAAAGGGTATAATGGATTTTCGGAGGGGCATTTCAGCGTCGGCGCCGATTAATTTGACGCTCGCCTAAACGCGGTTATTCGATCTCCGATCAGTATTGCGCGGCTGGACAGGTTGACGCGTGTCGATTTGCCTCTTCAAAGCACCGCACCTGGTAAACTATCCCCCTTTTCAGCATCGCCGCCAACGGAAAACTGAGCACCGCTCGTTTCGCCCTTCGCTTCATGGAACTTTTAATAACGAGCTTGTTTCGCGCGGTGGCTGCCGCAGGTTCCGTGTAGCGTCACTACGAGCAGCATAGCGAGTAAAAAATTCATCACCGTATCTAAAAACCTGCTGATAAATCCGCCTTATTAGGTCGTTAAACGAGAGGCAAATAAAATGACTGAAGCTTTTAGGAACTTTGAACTAGTGCTCTGATGAAGATCTAAATGAGAGGATTTTTATATTGAAGGGTAGAAAGTAATATCCTAATCGAGGAAATGCAACTCAAGTCTTTCAGAAAATTAATTGAAAAATAATCAGAAATAGTCGATCATCGAAAGCTTCCATCTTCTCTGAAACAATAGAACGCTGACACTTGCCAGTAATCGTGTATGCTTGGCTGCTCTCTATGCAACTTCGACATGACATTTACAACCGTCCACGCCGGTGATATATAACCATGTCTGATTCAGCTGTCGGACCATGCAGCTACCAAGAACGCGAATAAAACGTCGCGAACAAGCCAGGGAGTGATGAGGATCAGAGCCGGTTTATGTTTGCTCGTTGCAGTTTCGGTCGATAGGGGAAATCTCAGAGGATGGAGAGCCGAAGGCAAGGCGCGCCGAAAGTAAGGCTTGCATCAGCGCATACGACGCAGAATATAAAGTGGAGGTCACTCTCTTTCGGATTCCAAGTCTGTTCGATTGGCTCTGCCCTCCGGTTCGCTTTAGTGTGGTCGGATTTTATGTGCCACATGGGATTTCGTCTCTATCGTCACCTTCCTACATGCAGATCAGTCCCGAGTTCTGACGCTGAGATACGATTACGATAAAGCCTGTGAAATTCTTATTTCTGGATGCAATGCCATTCAAGTCCCCATTTTCCAAGATTTTTAACATACTAAGTACATCACTTGTAACACTGAAACACCTCGCCTCTAAAAGCACTATACTAGCTAGTGTATAGTTCAGAAAAAAAGCCAATCGTTCCTCCTTAAACTTCTTCTATCGCCTTACCTCCCATCGCAATTCATTCCCCGTACTCGGAGCTACCACGGGCTTGGACTGCTCAATTAATTAGAACAGCTGCAGGCCAGAGGGAAAGGTTCAGCTCAGCAACCTCCCTCGATTTCTTCTTCTCTATATAGCAATCGACAAACTTCTCTCATAAATATTTACCCAGAGCGTTGTACAAACAGCTCGTTCCCTACGTAATCCAAAGATCCTGAAAGAGTGACATAGGAGGAGCCGAGGATAAGGTCACTGAGCGAATCCGTGACTCTGCGGCGATTGTTCACCGCAGGCAAGCCTTTCAAGACGTCTTCCCCCTATTCCGTGCCTCTTTTCACGAACCCCCTTCCGTCTTGGTGTCAGCGAGCGAGAGGTGCTGTCCGACATCGTGTAGCTTCCATGGCACACTCTATTCACGCCTCCGCAGATAGGTTAACCGCTGCCACCCTCGCCTTTATGTGTCTGTACGTGCGTCGCACACACAGCCACATGCAGCGACCAGTTGGTGGTCGTGCAGCTATAACAGAGCCCCCTTACTGTAGCCCTAGCCATCGATGTACACAACGACAGGGGAAATTGCGACCATCCGCGGGCACACGTGCACAGGGACGACCCTGCATGTGTGCAGGTGCGCACGTGCGCGAGGTAACGTGTTCGTCGATCACGCACACCGTCGCACACCCACGTCCAAGGATTCTGGACCAGCACGTCGGACCCTCGTAGCCTGGTACACACGATAACACAAATGCAACCACGCGCACACAGCACGGGATACATACTTTGAGGAAACATAGAGAAGCCTCCTCGACAAACTCCCACATAAACGTTAGATAGCACCTAATACCTCCCTGTCCAAACAACCGACACCTTGGCTCGTGCCTGAGCTCTGCTGCGTGTACCGTCGCCGCCGCGCCGGAAGTTGGCGCACCGATACCGAGCCCTTGCCACTGCTCTGTTTTCGGATGGTACAGCCTCATCGATTGGAGCTTTGAAAAGGGAGATTTTGGCGAGACCGAAAACAGAGAATTTCTGAGGCTTTCATTTTTCCAGGAACAGACGAAGAATTATGTTACTTGTACGTTAAGATGAGAAATAAGTAAGATCTGAGTCTCTATGGCTCCTCCAATAAAACATTCATTCTCACATGTTCTCTTTCAATCCTGCGCCCCTTCAGAGCAGTTTTGATGCAACGAGCCCTGCAGTCTTTGACGAAAGTACGTTCAAGAGAAGAATCAAGAAAGAAAAGATAATCTTAGGGTTGCCAACCCTTTGAACCGTGCTCTGCTCTTTGGACACTTTCCTCCCAACATCCAGCAAGATTTGTACTTCGATACACCCCCGAGTCGTCGCTTTGACACGGCAGCAACGCGTTCGAAAAGCAGGAGGGCCAAGATTTACTACGGCTCGATATGTAAAAGCTTCGAATCTCAGAGGCTGTGCATCGTCTACCTCTGTAACGGGAGCCAAGCCACCGACAGAGAGGCAAAGGATAGAACGGACCAAAATGGGCTCGAGGGTTTGAGTTCTTTCTAGCGGTAGCTCCCTTCCCCAGCGCGACGCGAGAGGGATGCTAGGCAGCATCCCTTTCGCAACTCTTTTTTCCTTCTATTCGTGGTACTTACAGACCGCTCCCGCTCCTCTAGGTAAAAGCTAAATAGTTTAGCAAAGAGAAGTCCTAAAGGAGGAAGCGTCCGAGATTCAAAGGCAATGGTTTCACGTGCGACCGCTTTCCCTCGGCAAATTCCGCAGTTCGTCGAATTAACGCCACAGTGTATGCTGCTGGTGAACGTTCGCTAGCTCAGCTACCCGATAAAACTGTCGTTTGCATATTTGATCCCCTGTCACGGCGCGTTTCGTCCTTCCGAGTGGTCGAGGAGCGGGTGTATTACGAAGAACCAAGTCAGCGCAGAAGTCCAGGTTTATTAATTGCGTAGCCAGAGAAGAAAATCAACTGGTGGTTGGCTATCGTGATTAAACGCAACGCCGCCGCGGCAGGTTAATATTAAGCAAACTGAAATCGTAATCCGATTTCCATTTTACTAGGAAACGGCAACACGCGAGCCGAGGAACTGCAATCGTCGACGACCTGGCTAGTTTCGCGAAGGAACAGAGTAGAAGAGTTAGCAGGAACTGCGAAAAATCGAGCGTTATGTAAATTTTTGGCAAAGTCGTTAACTTATTCGTGGATGACGTTCGCTTGGCGTGGACGAACAAAGTGTCGGTCGGTTGCAAAGCTCCTGGCTGTTGCAGTTTTCATGCAATTTGTATTACTGCCGCGAGTACTCACGGTAATTCGCGCTGGCAGCAGCGCGTGTGCACAAGGCGGCACACTTGTACGTACAGGTCTCGCTAATGAGGCTACGAACGAGCCACGCTACTAACGAATAGTTAATACGCGCAAAGCGACGTCGGAACTCGCGCAAACGAGGCAAACTCTGTCGCGAACGGTCGATCGTGCAAGAAAATTCGTGGCGCGCCCACTGACCCGTGGCTCGATTAATTAAAGGGAAATAACTTTCATTCGGCCCGCGTCGCCTGCGTCGTTAATTTTTTGCGGAATCTGCCTCACGTCAACCGTATTAATCCGAATGCGCGACACTCTTCTCTGATGCCCTATAATCCAACGCAAGTGGAGGTTATGCCGAGGATCATAGAAGGCGAGTGTATCGATGTGTTATTAGTTTTCCGATTCGCATTGAATAGAAACTAAGAGTAGTAGACTGGAGAGGAGGGAATTTATTGGCGACCTGGTTAGCTAACTCTTCTCTGGCTAGAAGTCGAGAGAAAATGGATAGGAGGCGTAATTTCGTCCTGGACCTGTTAATGGAGTCATCAGTGAGACTACACTGGATTCTAGATGAGAGAATATTCGATGCTGAAGTGGAAGATGTGCATTTAGAGGATTTACAAGTACTCGTGCTGATAGACAATTCCCTGACGATGAATGGAGAAGATACTAGTTGAGGCCAATTAGTAAAGCTACTAAAATTCGAGTGGATTTGTATATTTATCCTCATTATCAACTGTGCATCTTGACTTGTACAGTACTTCTAGAGTAGAGATGCACGAGTAGTAGTAAATACTTCGTAATATTAACCCTCCACTGATTTAGTGTAATTAATAAAAAAAAGTATTGAGAACTCACAATTTCTTAATATATCAATCCTTATGAATCACCTATCAATGACGCTTTCAGCGAATATTAAAAACTGAGATAGTACAAACACCGTGACCTGGATGATATCAACTATGGATTAAATTCAAGAAGTCTTCCCTGTTTACTCTTAAACTAATCTTAAGGCAGTCCATCTAACCAGATTCCGAGGCTAAATGCAATATCGCTTAATATCCTCTATACTTTTACGAGAAAGGTAGATATTTTCGCGGATTTTCTTCATTTTAAGCGTGCTTATATAAGCCAATCAATTCAACCTGCTCGAATTCCAACGCAGCGTGCGAATCCAGCGAATTTTCCACCCTCCGCGGCCCGCAAAGATTGATGAAAATAATCTAGCGCGCAAAAACCAGGGGGTGTAATCGTTGGAATAAATAAGAGGATGCTCGGAACGGAAGTAGACGGCACGGTAGCACCCGGACATTTAATTATCGATTCACCGTACAGCATGAAACGCAGCGCCTACCGTGCCCTGCTCCCAGATATAATTAGTTGTGCGTCTACTAATTGAAACGCAAGTAAATGTAATTAATACAATTACGTCGGAAGAATACACCAATCGTAATTCAACGTAGCCGCGGACACGCGCGTAGTCGCAAACGAGAACGGGTATGTACGCGAGCCCAGAGATAACGACCCGATAAGCCAAATTGCCAATTGTCGATGTTAATTGCTCGCGTGATTCAATAACGCCCTAACGATGGACTAATAAACCAGGCTGGGGCGAAAAACGGAGAGAAAAACGAGAGTCGGAGATGACGTTTCGCTGATCAAAAAAAATTTCCGCGAGAACCTCCCCGACGCACTGTATCGTGTCACGAGCGAGCAGCTCTACCTACTAGACTCTCTCGTCGCGTAGTTGACTAAGCAGAGCTGCGTAACTACGCATAATTATTACGTACACGGTTCGACTTTCCTCTACTTTACCAGCTCGTCTCGCTATTATTTTTCTCACCGCATCGCCCTCTCCCTTCCGCTTGGCGTCAACCTGCTGGTTGTTTGCGCGGAAATAAGCGATGAAAATAATGCCGCCGGCGATGGGCTAGAGAGGCACAAAGAAGGACCAGCAACACCGCTAACAGGGAAGTGAAAAAAGGTGCACGCGGGCGTACGTCTACCAGAGGAAATGAGGGCCTGAGGAAGAGAGCGAACAGAGGGAGAATAGGCGGCTTAGAGGCACCACAGGGGACAAGGACGACGAGCATCGCGCGTATCGCGAGCAGACGAGGACAGGTCGGGAACACAGGAACGAGGCGGAAGGTAGTTTTGAAGGTAATGCGTACAAAGAACGCGACCAAGAGGAGGAAAGGACGTCGAGGGGGCGTTGAAATACAAGCCACGAGTTGTCCCCAGTGATAATTAATTTCAGCCATACGCCAGCTATGTCAATTACGACCTGGCGCTATGAACGACGCCGAGTGACTGTGTTTGGTCATACGTCACTGGAAAGTCGACCAATGTCACGGGCATTCCTGCCATTCTGCGCGCCGCTGTGAATCGCAATGGAGTCAGACCGGACAAAGAAGCTTTTTCTACTGAAATCTTTTCCAGTATAAGTTTTTACAGAAATACGTCTTACATAAATAGCTGCTGCCTACGGCCTCTCACGGAGATAAGAGGTATGGAAGGTTCGAGGAGGAAGTTAAACCACCCTTGGAGGGCGTACGGATTATAATGCGTACACAACGGAGAAAGTAAGGGTACGTTGAAGCGTAAACGTCGGAGCTATCTGGCTGTAATTAATTTTTGCTGTCTTCGCCGAGATAAACTTTAGCAATTACCTCGTTACTGGCTGCACACCGCTCCGTGTTCCCACTCTCTATCTCTCGCCGTACAAATAACGATTAATTTTACAAATTCATATCCCGATCTGGTGGAGAGGAACAGTAATAAAACGCCCATGGTCTCGTAAGCGTCATAATTAATTTCCATTTTTCTTTCGCACGAAGCCGAACAATTATCCGCGAGGCGTTATTGGACGCTCGTAATTTCTTCCACGGTAAGATAACGTTACGCGGGGAAATTTAAAACGCCGACTACTTAACCGACCGCTGTGAGTTAAAACAAACAAAAACCCTTCTCGGGGTACTCGGAATACGGGAGCTCCCGAAGTACGAAAAGTATCTAGGGTGATTTTTAATTAATTAAAATGCAATGCGTTTTAAAGTGGAGATGGGTTTAAGAGCTGTTCAGGTGTTGCTAAGGAGCTCAAGTGTACAATATACAGGGTATTTGACGATAAGTATCAGAAATTTGAAGGGTCGTTTCCACACGACAAAACAACCTTCATTTCTCATTTATTAATTGTTGAGAAGATACTTATGATACACGCGAAATGTGTCTGACTTATTCTGGTCTTATTCTACTGACTTCGCTGTGTCTCACTTGCTCGTTACTTATTCTACTGATTTCGCGGTGTTTGACCTGCTCGATACTTATTCCACTGACATTGGATGTGTCTGACTTTTTCTGTGCTCATACTACTTATTTGGCGGTGTCTGACTTGCTAGGTACATATTCTACTGATCTTAGACGTTTCTACAGTAATCAATAACTCTTGAAACACAGTCCCAATTGCAATTTCGCTATTCCTGATTTTCGTCCTATTTCGACATGTAGAATCATCCCTTCAAACTTCTGATACCTGTTGTGTAACACTGTATATTTAATAATCCTTCCTAAACAAATTCATGAGTCACCGTAATTCGTATTTGATTGATAATCATCCAGACCGTTCATCTTAGAGTACTGTTTGATGAGTTCGCAGCAAGTTTTAGCGGTGAATCGTTTCTTCCGATAATTCACGATAGCGACAATGCGTACACCAGCGTCAAACTAACTGCTGACGTTTTAATAGCGGCGGTTTACGCGGTTGGTTCGCATAATTGCGACATTCTAAGGCATGTGTAGGCAGTACACGCGAGAAACGTTTAAGCTCTTGCCGTCGAGACTTCCACGCTCGAGAGTCTGGTAATTGCCTTAATTACGACGAAGTCCGACTTAGGGCCGCTTATGTATGCCCGTTAGTAAATCTTTTTTCACGTTTTGGTCGCTGCATCTCGAGCGGGGCGGCCAGCCGGCAACGTCAAAGGGGAGAAATATTTTACCGAACAGAATACACGTCCGTTCTTTCAAACATTCTAGATGGATCGCGAGCTCGGCTGCTCGTCCAAAGAACCAGGAGACAAGGAACCGAAACTGCGCGTACTCTTTCGATTCCTCAATCGTAGATCCACTATTGATTCAAGAAAACGCGAATCGCTCGAGCAAACAAAGGAAGGAGAACTCGCGGTGTTCGCTAATGAGGTCGATGAAGTCGCGGGGAAATTACGTTCCCCCTCCGAACGTGAAGTTGAAAACGGCGTAACTCCTGTGAAAGAAAAGGGAAGAAAGGTAAATGGTCCCCTTCCGCGAGCTTAATACAGCTGGTATTTATAGACAGCTTCTTCCTCTACCAAACGGAAATTGAAACGTTCCGAGCGACGGGATCCTCTAATTTGCAGCTGCTGTAACTCAGTGCAAATACTGGACTTGGAGGACTACTATCCCGGCGCCTTCAAAATCTGCGAGGTCGATGAATATTTAATGCCGCGAGAGCTACAAATGTAGCTGCAGAAGGAACGAACGGGAAAGAGGAGACAGCGCGGGCCTAGGAGCACGAAACATGAAGGTGAGCGGCGTGGAATAATCGCGAGCCCGTTAAACGGCCATTCGAGGGTTGAAAAGTCGCGGGGAAGTTCGTCGTTTCGCGAAGGATTACGTAACAACGCCGGCGTTATCTTTAAGCGGAAGAGCATTAGTCGGCCGGAAGTGACAATTTCCGAACGCGAACGTTTCCGTCGATCGGCCGTTCGCATTCATCACTGGCGTCGATCCATCATCTTATAGGACTGAATTAACGATGAAGCACTTCTGTGGTTGACTTTTATTGGCAGGCCAGGGCAGGAAACGGAGTCGAATGAGGTTCTCGAAGGTTAATTTTGAGGTTTAAAGAAGTTTAGGAAGGATGACGTTTCTGACCTTTTGGCACGGTTTAACGAGAACAGCAGTCGATCAGTGCAACAATTTTAAGAGGATTAAAGTGTCACAAGTTGGAAGTTGAAACGTTAACTTCGAGGTTATTGTAAGCAAGTTCGAGGACTTAGCGGCTCTCTCTTCATACTCTTCTAATTCATTTTGTTCTGTAATTTTAATGAATCCTACTTTGGGGAAATTTTAGTTCTGGTCATAATAAATTAATTTGATCTTGAATAATTAATGTTACTAAATCCCACATTCTTCCTGGATAATCAATATCAATAAATGAGCCTATATATAATACCTACATGTGACGAGGCAACCTCCATAAAAAAATCCTTAAGATTTCATGTGTTTAAGTACCTCGACAGGTCCCTAATGGCGTAGGATGCATACAGTTAATAAATTACGACATTAATAATTAAGGCTACTCAATGCACGTTATCTTCCTAAAAAATTCAAAAACTTAAGAATTCTCAAATTTTTAAATTTTCAAATCTCTCGCGTAATTTCTCATAAATCAAAATTTTAAACATTCCACCATCCCATAGTGCCTATAATCGAGTAGCAAAATAGTGTGCAAACGACATAATCCTAGATTTCAACGCGACACTTCATACCGTGTTCGATTTGGACCAGTGGAGCACCAGGAACGATCGAGCAGATTATTTTCAAAAGTTTTTCCTGAACTTAGGGAAACTCTCGGCTGGAGGAGACCCGTGGGTACTCGAAACGGGGGTGACAAGTTCAAAAAACACCCGAGGGAACGACGAAAGTCCCAGTTCCACGCGGGAAACTTTTCCCCGCGACTGGACTATTTAATCAGTTGTACGCATAATTACTCTTTAGACTTTAGATACGCAATTCGCTTAACTTCAACGGTTGTCCCTGGAAAAACGTCTCGGGAGTACTTCCCGAGCTTTTTCCAACCGAAACTTTTCCATTAGAAATCTGACCGAGATTCTCTTGTTGTTCTACGAAAGTAAAAGGTAGCAACGTGTTACATTCACATGAGTTCACATTTGTTTTTAAATTGCCTCGAGACGAGTCTCTCATTTCTTTTATAACACGTCTACGCGGATTCTGTTATAAAATTGTAAACCACGAAAGCATTACCAAGATGAAAATAATAGAGAAAATAATAGAATAAAATAGAGACCTGGTTTGAAGTGAAATTCTTGGAAATTTTTGAATTCTGATTCTCGACAAATCGTGAGGCATTGAAGCAAGTGGCTCAAATTGCCGAAGGGAAAGGACAAGCCATCTCGAATCGGCGTGAAAACGTTAATAGGAAAATTATTCAGCCTTGAAGTTTGTAATGCGAGTGCGATTCTGTGTACGAGGTCCACTCGGAGCTGTTATTAGCATACTAGCTTAGTTTCGCGTGTACGGCCACCTCGAGCACGTACACCACCGTAAGAACACCAGCCGCACGTCCCAACTTGCTAGAACACGCGCCTATGCACCTATGGGGACCCATAACTGCCTAATAACGTCTCGTTCCTTATATCACGCTCGCCCCGCGACGATCGCGAAACTTTGTACCGCAGCTAATTAACTGTGTCTCCAAGAATCTTTTCCTAAATTGCAACTTGAAAGCCAAGAATGAGGCTCAAAGAGTAGCTAACAATTAAGGGGAGAAGTAATTAAAGTCTTCTCAATTCTCCTTTCTCATATAACCAACTCTCTCTCCAACTACCATTTCCAAATGATTACAATCTCCATTTAACAATAAGACACAGAGACTAACCCTCTCAACAGTACATTTATTCTAATATTTATCCTCAACTTCAACATTCTTCAACGAATCACGCTGTCGCTAGGAACCAACAATAAACCTTTGTTAGTGCCACTTGCATGCTTATAACATAGTATACCTATAAGGACCGCTATCAATTCTTGCTCATTAGAAGCTAAAATTCGTGGCAAAATGGAAAGAATAGGTCAGTACATGGTCAGCTAATGAGCGGTTAACCCACGAAAATGAATAACGCGGCAGTTAAGCGTCGAAGGTGCGCGCGGACCGCAAGATAAAACCGCACACGGGCAAGTCGAGCAACGCTTCCCCGATGCTATTAAGTGGCTGCGCGCATGGCGAATGTTGCACGGGTAGTGGAAGGGTTGTGTATGGGAGAGAGCAGAACCGAAGTGGTGAATAACCGGGCCGATGTAAGGATAGACGCCGTAGAAATTGGGTTAAGACGGCACCGTCGGGAACCGTTTCGGATTATCTCGCACATGTTACCCAGCTACATTTTCCCGGCTAGCGAATGAGCTGCCGGTTACCTGGCACTCGAATATTCACGATCGATGTCGCGACCAACTCGCCAGAATGACACCGAGCTGGGTGCAGCTCGGCCAGCAAACAACAGGCAAAAGAAATTTTCTGATTTATCGCGGCGCTTGTGATTTATCGCGACCGCACGTCTCCGCGCTGCCTTCTGTTTTATTTCCTCTGTCGTTCAGCCTGTTCGACGGTGAAATACGTGCCCGAAATGGGATCTATTTGAATTTTGTCTCGTTGTTAACGTTGTGACGTCGATTCTTTCATGAGAACGTAGCGAGAGGATGATTAGAGAGAACGAGGAAGAGAGAAACCTCGAGAGCATAAAGGATCGCGAGAGAGATTGATCGACTTTTCATTTTGATCGTGACTGATAGCGAGACTTAATAATCGCGGAGAAAAAGGGCGCCGCGTCCTTTGCCAGTTGTCCGTTCTTACATTAAAGCCTCGATGAAAGGTGCTGGTCTGATAAGAAGGCGTGAAAGCGTGAGAGGTGCAATCTCTCCCTGGTTCCTGAGAGCTGCCGAGAGCAGCTTCAAAATCAGCTGGAAGGAAAGGCCGCGTTTATGTAGCTGCACCGTTTCGTTGAAAAATACTCTTAAAACCCTTGAGAAGGGTCGATTTCAATGGGGCGACGTCCATGGAGCTTCGTGATACTTCATACCTGGTAGCTTTGAACTTGCAGAACGTGATACCTGCGATCTACTGTTCGTGGGATATGACACCAATGATAACGGGTCAAAGATGAGGTATTGACGATTCTGGGAATCATGGAGGCGATATGCATGACCTCAAACAGATGGGAATCTTCATAAAGGAATACGCCGTGGGAGTTCTTGGGTTTCGAGATGTTATGTGTGTACAGAATAAGACGATGGAGAAATTTTATTCCAACAGATTTCCGAAATTCCCAAGTCTTTCTAATGCTCTGTGGAAACCTGACCTCCCATGGAGTTTCTAAAATACTTAGGATGTCCATATTGCTTTACTGAGTCTCATGTATCATGTAGTGAGGCTTTCACCCGACCAGTGTCTGGGAGAAGGATTCACAGCCAGAGCTCTCTACTTTCCATGTCCCTCGGCTCACCAGACGTCAAACTCAATTGTAAAGCGACCAAGCCACGACTGATTACCACTTCTCACACTGGCTTATCTATCTAAGATCGGCAGAGAATACCCTTAACCTCGAGTTTCTCTCGACGTTTTCGCTTCTCCATTAAGTCTAGCTAGCACTGTTCTACTCACGCAGTGCTCCCAGCTGAGCATCTCACACAACATCAGCACTGTCGAGTTAGCTCAGCTACCCCGGGATCGCCAGTTCCCGTGATGAGGAACGTGCTTCCAGGGAATGCTCTGTAGAACCACGTTTCAACCCCTGGGGGACAAATTTATCCACATTCAGCCTCCAAAATTTTTCATTAGACGCGCTGTCCTATTTTCATACTGCAAATACAATCTACGAGCAAATACGAATTCAACAGCATCACGAGATACCTCATACGAGTAAACATATTACACGAAAAATCCTTTGACTATGGTGTTTTTTAAGAATCAACGAAATTAACGCGAGCGACAGGACTTTTTATCGTTTAATAAACAGCAACGAAGGTGTAATGCGATGGGAGAAGAGAGAACGGAAGCAGTCGTCGCTCGTACGTGTAGGAGCGTGAAATTTATGCATACTTGAGCCAGTAGCCGGATGAACGGGGTGCAAAAAGCGAAGAAAGCCTGTATCGTAAATGGAGGCGGCCTCTGCAACTCATCCCTCACGCCTCAGTTGAGCGTCCTTACCCCCAGCTGAGAAGTCGACTGGCCCTTCGAATGGAGCGAGAGACCGACAAGGGAATGGCACACTGGTGGGATGAGTTTGCTAAATGCGTCAAGCCAACCTATGCATGCTAATGCCTATCTTACGGGCTTGCGAGGCTCCTAAACTTTACGACACCTGAACCTGTGGATCTCGAGTTCACGAACGATCGAATTCGCCGCTCCTCAGCTATACGAGGCCACGAGGCACTTTGCTGGTCAAAGAAGCCAACGTTTTACCGTGTGATATTAGTCCTCGGCCATTTGCATTAAACTGGTAGTTGTATTGGATCACGTATCAGGTCTCGCAATCATTACGACCAGTACGCTAATCGGGGTGGAAACATCTACTGAATTGCTCTCCCACTGTTCTCCCTTAAGTGGGAAGAGCTAATGCATTCACCGCTGTTATTTGTTGGTGCCATGGGAAATAATTAGAGGATCTTGTATTTGCTGAATGTGGACAGAACGTCTGAGCGTGGAGGATCCGCTTGATAACAGACGTGAGAGCAGTTCCTTACGTTCTGTAACGCCCGTTCTTTTGTGATATTGGTTACATCATGTGGTTATAAAAGGTTAACATCAAAAATTTTCAATTGTATTGTTTGAAAATTTTAAAGTTTGAAAATTTGAAAATTTGAAAATTTGAAAATTTGAAAGTTTGAAAATTTGAAAATTTGAAAGTTTGAAAATTTGAAAATTTAAAAATTTGAAAATTTGAAAAGTTTGCGTGCCATCAACTTGTTCAAAAAAGTATAGGAAGTAGTTTTACGAACCCTTTTCACAGAAACGTGGAAGCTGCCAAAAATGTTTTATTTTTGTTTTATTAATTAAACAAGATCACTTAAAATTCCTTCCTCTCTTTTTGAATCTGAAAATCGAATGGCGAAAAATTCCCATTCACAAAAATTCCCACGCTAAATCAAATCTCGCTGTGAAAGTCGTTGAAACTTCGATCCTCCCAATACATTTCTATCGTCAAATACTTTTGGGATCCTCATCCCACTGACCACCATTATACCTTGCTCCAATTCACTATTCGAGCACTTACAACTTCGAATCATCTCGTACACTCGAAAAGCGGATATAACATTCGACCGAGTAAGTCCGAAAATCGCTGGTATATATAGTTCACTGTTTATAAGTAACCATGCATAGAAATTTTGGGGTAGCATTGCTCAGGGAGTCTAGCTAGTCTACGAGTGCACGTGTAGTTGTTCAGTGAGAGGTGGTTGATCGATAAGAGAACATGGAGTCGTGTTACCTTGTTCCGCTGTTCCTCCTTCCGCAGGGGCGACCGGAAGTGCACGGTTGGTAGCGAATTTTGAAACCGTTGCCGGATAGCGGTATAAGTAATGCGAAGAGGAGGGGTTCACGATAACCAGTCGTATTCTCGTAAGCCGGATTAAACGGATTAAGCGGCTGTCTTCGTCCGGGTCGTTCCTTAAGCTCACGCACGGGGTTTCGAGTAACACGCTAAGGATCGTCCCTTTACTTTCCTTCAGAGGCGATTCGCGCGAGTCAGAACTGGTTGAAAAAGCAGAAAAGAACAAACAGCTGTAAGACACGTATGCTTAACCAACGGTGCTAGCTTAAACGTAAAATGAAACAGAATCAAAGGATTACACGAAATAAAATAGTGAGAGAGGATGAGAGTCTACGTATACAGTGCTCGCTAGATATTCTACGGTGTGACTTTGATTGTTTCAGCAAGTATTTGTTACAAAGATGCGATATTAAATATCACGGCGGGACTGCACCGTCAGAATTTATCGTAACTGAAAACAAAAAAGGGAACGCTTCCATGAATTCCGGTTCGAGATAGTGCACGTACTTTTATTATGCCGTAGATCTCGTTATTAATAACGAAACGGCCAGGCATTTAGCTGTAAGATAAAAGAACGAGAAAGCACGTTTTGATAGTTAATTCTCTGCGAGGAATGCCGAAGATGAGAACGAAGCCTTCCTCTTTTTACGATCGTCCCCTGTCTCTTTCTCTTTTCTACTACGTGAGAAGATTTCACTTCTCTCTGCCCTCTCTGTCTCACGACCAACATCCACACCCTTCTACGCACACTCTAGGAGCTCGTGCTATTCCAAAGCTGCTCTCTCTAACCGAGCCTTAGGAAGAGATTCCCACGAGACACCAGCTTTCTCGGCATGATTCAGCGTAAGGAATTGGAACGCAGGGATTAATGTTTCGCAATTAGAGATCCTTCCCAGAAATCTTGCATCGACACACGTGTATCTCTTCGACAAATTTGTCCAGGAGTGCCGAGTCATCGGTGTTACCCGTTCTCTCGAGGCCCTCCAGTTTCATGGAATATTTACCGAAGCTCAGCGAGATGTACTTGATATTCACCTGGGATGCCGTTATTAAACGAGACGTTTTTACACCCCACGTTCCATCACACGCCGCCGAGATAAACCCCGATGCTAATAAAAAGATAATAAATACTTGAGCGTAAAACTCGTCGAGGGAAAGTTTTTTTCTCCGAAGCTCCTGGGAAGTCGAGCAACTTCGTAGGAGCAACTTTCAATCTTTAGCGTCATTCCGCCGCGAGAAGAGAACGCCAGCAGCCCTCGGGTCCCCGTCGCGTATCAAATTCAATTTAAGGAACGCCTCTGCTATCAGCCTGCCGCGGCGCCGCTGAAAAATTCCCCCAGTGATCGGCTATCTAATAATTTATTATCCACGGAAGTTAAATAGGTCCCAGTTCGACCCATTGACCTGCCAGCCCTTCTAAGACCATTAGTTCTTCTCCATTTAATCGATGCACGTTGCTCAGTTTCTATTTAATCGTATATTTGCGCCTATCGCTTTCGCTCGTCCCGTCGATCCTTCTCGTTTGACCTTATCGATCGGTCTGACCGATAACCATCGTCCACTTGAAAATTCGAGACGTCGAACCTGATTAGCTCGATCGTTGTCCCCTTGACCAGGGTTACACGCGATGACGTGCAACAACTGCTCTCTGTAGCCCAGCGACCGTAATTACTATTACTATTCGTAAATTATTTACGAACACACGGTCTAACTAGAGGCCACGAAGCGACGGAGCCGCACGGTGGATGGAGGGTGAGAGCAAGGCAGGGAGGATGGTCCTGGATCGAGGGTGCCGTTAGTCGGGTCAAATTGCAACAAATTAACCGCGTTAATCACCCCGCGGTTGAACCAGACTTTTCCCGCCGTTCGAACGACCGGATGCCAGAATGCCGCCATTGACGGAAGCACAATTATTGACCCAACCCGCCACCGAGAACCTCTCGCTTTTTACGTCTGGCTATTCTAAACTCTGCGTTCCCCAGTGAGCGGAGAGAACGCGTTAAAAATTTTAAGTTTACGCGTTGCCCACGCGGTTATGTCGCCCGTTAAAATCGGTCGACAGAGACTGCGACCGGTTTATATACATATGTGTGTTATACTTTTTTTTGTTGTTGCCTAGTTTTTTGTTATCCTTGTAGTTTTTTAATATCGACATCTGTAAAACACGAGGGGATATTAAATTCGCAAATATATCGCCGCCATACCGGGTAATCGAAGAAATAAAACAACCGGGCGAAAAGTTGGTCGCGCGCTGTTCCCCCGTTTCGAGCGGAAAGTGGGGAAAAAGGTACCGTTCCGGAAATCAATTGGGGAGCCTCGTAAAAACTAAACGACCAGCATCTTCACCACGAATAGAACAATGAAAGAAATGTGGGAAAATGATTCTATGTGCTTCAGGTGAGAGTTAAGCGTCTTCGTATCGACTGACACTGAAACACCTGGTCATTTGTACAGAATTCTACAAGTCAGAGAGCGGAATTGTGGGTATGTAGAATGCTCTGGAAAGAGATTAATGAAAGCTATTCACATATTTATGACGTAGACGCTTGCGTATTCATCAAGATGGACAGAAATGTGTCAGTGTATACTAGGCCGGAAACAAATTATCGAGCATTTGCTTATCGGAGTAGGTGTTCAATATTTCTACTTCCTAGTGAACATACAATTTTACGCAATTTATCGCTTAGAGTCTACAAATTTCAAGCTACAAAGTTTCTGTTCCTCTTCGTCAACTATTCATAATATCGGGAGAAATACCCTGATCTATACCTATGTATAACATTTGTTTTAGGATTACCAAAAATTCTGCTCACGTAACATTCCCAAATTCCAGAAACATCCTTAATCCCAGTAATATGACACAACCATCGCGAACCTCAAAAGTGCTGTACCCTCAAATATTTGTATTCCCTCGCGCCCTTTTTCCACTCTAGTTCGTACAAATTCCCAAAACTTTACTGTCTAGGGTAAGTGCGCACGCTACTCTGGGCCCAGTGTCGAAGCGTCGAACATTTCCCCAGTGTTAATGACGAAACTACATCAGACGTACTTTGCGCAGCCGGCCCGTTGTCGTCGTTTAATATTTTAACAGTTACACACCATACACGCGACTTGGTGTAAAATCGACGCTCTACTTGCGGCCGTGGGATGACAGCGGCGCGTTGGCACGATGTCCCGGTTCGCATCGCCGAAATATTGGCAAGCTGGCGCGGCTCGCCGTAGCGGAGGCGTCAATTACACGGAAACATCGATAAAATTAACGATTACACGATGCACTTATCGAGCCTCTGCGCGCGCGTATTGCTCGATCGCACAGCGGAAAACTACTCGGAGAACAATATCCGCGGAGGGCTGGCCCATTGGAAAACTGTTGGCTCGACGATAACCGCGATCAGGACGACTCGATCGCTGCCTGGAGTGTGAGTGTTTTATCCAAATTTAATAAAACCGCCGAGCACGAGACGATGCTCTCATTGGGTGTCTGAAAATTCCTGTTGATTCGAGAACTTGTAGAGGACAGAAGCGGCGATCGGGGCAGGAAAATTTGCCGCTAGATGAAGTCGAGGAATTCGGTCGAGCAGGCAAGATGTGTGGGTACCGAAAGGATAGGGTCGCGAGCCAGAGAGCTGAAAGAAATAATACCACGGCAGTTCTTTCCAGACGAAAAATGCTACGATTCCTTTCAGTTCGTTTCGTGTATTGGAATATCATGAAACAGATTTGGCCCGTCGTAGTGTTCGCCGGCGCCGCGGCACGAGAAGAATGGCAGTATCCGAGAAATGGCGAGCGTGCGGGCCGGGAAGATGCGAAAATGGAGCGGAGAAGGGGGACAAGGAATGGAGAGGAGCACCGCTTGCCGCTTCGTCGTTTGACCGTAAAGCTGGAATCGAAGAATGCTGCTACTCCATCAGCAGTAAACTTTTGCGTACTTTCCGCCGCGCGAAATGCCATAGGATCGTGCACTCGTACATTCGCGCAGCACATCCAACGTCTGCCAACTTCTGCTGGAACTTGGACTCACCCTCCGAAACCATCCCCTGTCCCGGTGTGTGTACACGTACGCGAGACGTTATTCTGGGGAGAGGGGATCGAATAAGAGAAAGCAAGAAGCCATCAGAAGGGGGAGGAAAAAAGTTAGCGACAGAGAGGGATGGTGAATGGTCGCAGAGCGATATATCGATAATCGATCCTCGCGAAATCGACTGGCAGCTCTTGCAGCAGCAGACCGATACCGCTTTATTACTTTGCCAACGTTTATATATTATTCAACCGCCTAATTTATCGCTGTCGATCGAGCGTTTTGCGCGTTCGCGCGTTTCTTTTCTTGCCTCACCCCCTCAGAAATCGGAGACAAATTACGTTGAAACGCTCGTCGTTCATCGAGATTAATCTCTCTGGCGCGAAGAAGCCGGAAAGTAGCCTGAAAGCAGTGGTACGTTAACCACGGTTTTAACTTAGAAGGGATCCCAGGCAAATTCGGCTAAAGTGGCTCTGTTCGAATTTGTAAACACTGGAGCTCGATAATTCCTTTATCTTACGATGTCGAAAGGTTCGCAAACTCGTACAAGTTGGTTGGACCGCCCCAGGAAACCGATCCAGGAGCATCGTTTGCCGTTCGACTCTGGAACGATCCTTTCCTCTCGAACTGATGCGACTAGTTCCTGTGTTTGCAAGTACATTTCCCCCCCTCGCGGAGGGAAAAACCGTTTCTTAACCAACGAAATTCACTTCTCCGCCGGGCGCAGCGGGACTTCCGGAGGGATGAGCGAGGCGACGAGCCCCGAGCAAATCAAAGAGACGGAACATGTCGTTGCATAAATAATGCGCGTCGTTTGTGGATTGCGATGTAAACTGCCGCCCTGTCGATATATCGCTCGTATATCCTCGCTCCCGGGGTTGAAGGCACTGTGTACGAAATGACTCCGTGCTCCCCAGGGATGATCCAGCTTCTTTCCGTCGCAGTATTTTTCCTGCCGTGGTTCGCTTGGGCCGCCCATGAATTTCGGCAGATCGTACGCGAGGAAAATAACGACGGGCAAAAGATTTTCTTCGCGTAGAGAAGGTAACGTGGAAGCCCCGAGGAGGAGTATGGAGAAGGCGACAGGTGTGAATGGAAAATCAGTTATAAAAGAATTTTGATAGGTTTAGAGGAATATAAGCGTTAAAAATGTGACGTAGAAGTACAGAGATTGAAAGGGTACTATTTGGCCATTTCAGCCACAAATTACATCGAACAAGCGTTTGACATACTTTTCGAGCGCGAAATATAAAACAAAGGGGATTCTACAAAACGGAGAATTTGAGTAAAAGCACCGCTCAAAAGGTTGGCAGAACGGGGACCAAAGAACGATAGAAGAAAACATAAAGGGTTCAAGACTGCGGAAAACGAGAGGAACAATAAATAGAAGGGGATGAAGGGAGTAGAGACAGAGCAGCGTTGTAAACTAATGGAAAGGGAGGACGAGGGGCGACGATAGAAGAGCAGAGTCGATTTCCCAATCCCAATGGATTTTTGTTTTTCGCGATTCGGTGTTAGCGCACGCTCACTCCGCATCATCTGTCCAATCCTGTTCGTCGACACACGTCCAGATCGCAAAAGCAGCGAATACCCTCGGTTTGTAGAGGGGTACACGAAAATATAATAAAAACAGAAGCATAAAACTAGAGATCGGGAGGGGTGGGAAGAACAATAGGCAGCGTATCCGCGAGGCACCGTAAATTTCATCGCGGTCTATATTCGTGCGCCGTACAATCGAACAGTCGACATAATAACACTTGGATGCTGACCGTAAATTTACTAGTTGGGATAGCTACCGTGGGTTAAACCACTATTGGTATTCTCTTTGGGTAGAATCCCAGACCAACATTCTCCTACTCCTTTTATATGCAGCACAGAAGCTGGACCCAATTCTACACCGTCGAGACACATTTCGCACCTTTACACTCGAGATTTGCGTTTTCGACGTTCTTCCTCTTCGACGTTACTCAAACGTTCCAAGGCTCCTAATTACCGAGTTTCTGTGTACGTAACGCGATTCGGAGGAACCTGCATAAAGGGCATAATTGGGCAACTCGTAAATGGGGATAAATGACGCGCTCCTTTAATTGTTCGCTGCGCGAATCAATTTATAAATGTTCACAAGCGAACGAAAATGCACGACGCTTCGCAGGGTTCCTCGGTTCGTTGTAACTTATCGATCGGCGCAATCAAAGCCAATCGTGTACTGATTCAACTTCATTGCAAGAACTTTTCCCACCTTGCTGCATAAAATATTCGTGTATCCTTCGCATACATCCTAACGGAGAATAAAGTGTTTTGCGTTACATGCGATAAAAATGGATACCAATGAACAGTGACTGTAACGAATTATTGTGACCTGACGGTAGTTAAGAATAGGTGATATTTTCGAAAATGATCCTGTAGATATAGTCGACGAATTAAATAAAGTCATTATTACTACATATATTATTAAATAGGCTTTGACGAAGTTTCTTTTCTTATCACTCTGCAAAACATGTCCAAGTTTAGACTTAGAGTTCACGCTGACTGATTAACAATGTGAAGCGACCTACTGCCAAAGATAGAACAAATCGTGTAAAAGAAATAGGACCTGTGAACTCGAAGTGGCATTCCCCAAGCTATCTTGAACTAGTCACTGTAAATGAAGCGTTACCAAGAAACTTCCGAAGCAACACGGTGATTCATGACCGGGAACAACGACAGGCGATCAGGCTAGCAAGAAATTCGATCCCATCTGGGCGAAGGGCTTTCGATGAGCCATTGATCGAACGAATCCCTGGGAGAGAGAAACCGGTTGGTCAATGGATAGTAAAGGCGCCGTCTAGAAATCCCGGAAGTCATCGGCGACGGAAATCGTCTTGGCTCTCGAAGACTTTAGACCCGCTTGGCTAGATAATGCGGACCGCGTCGTGTCGCTAGAATCCCGCCAAGTTCTTGCTCGTTCGGTATACTCCCCCTCGCTCTAAAGGAATTCCCAAAATTGCTGGCGTTACTCCGTAGTTGTCCGTACAAGGACTCGACCAAAGTTTCGATTTCGAAGCCAGCTACACTCTAAAGACCACGTCACGCTGTGCTCCGATTAAGAATCTTACGAACAACCGTAAAATTGAACCATTCACCTTTATAACAACGTTCTAAAGTGTCCTATATTATATGGCGTTCGTAACTGTCGAATGAAGCCAGTCGAAAATAATGTAGAATGTTCGCGACACAATTCCTGTTGAGAAACGAAGCCCACCTGGATCCGTGGCCTCGTGACCTTTCCGAAAATACATCGCCGAAATAAAATCGTGACGTACACGGTCGCAAAAGGCAGAATCGATTTGTCTATATTCGGCGAAGACCGAGTTCTCCTTTGCCTGACACAAGAATCAATGTAAATTGAGCCTTCTTCAGAATAGGGGAGATCGATGGATTTGTGCGAAGGCACTCACGCGCACGCAAGCGCCATATTACGTCCCAGCTATTAGAGTTATTACAATGTTTCTGTTATACTTTACGATAGTTTGCTGCCCCCTCATTATCTTTCATTTGATAGCGAATCGAGATACTGGGGAAATCGATAACTGATACTAGTTTGTACACCTAATTGATTAGGTCTGCTTTATCGACTATGCATTTTGTAAATGAATTGCATTCTCGAAATCCTCATTACGATTCAATTTGAGAGAAACGAATTGAGGATACTAAAGTTCACAGAAATCTCAATGGTGCTATTTTCATCTAATCTCGGACAAGTTCCAGGGCTAATATCGTGAATGAATTCTAGATTAATTGGAACCGAAATTGGAATATTATTATTCATTGCCTAATAAATAGAAAGGAAAGCTCAATATCTTTAAGGTTGCCATATAAAATCACTCTTCAGTAATATAAGCAGATGGTGTACACTGAGAAACCCATGTAGGGCCAAGTCGCAGGTGAACAAACATACAACCCAGAAAGCAGAAGAGAAACATAATAATAAACTTACGCATGTACGTAAGTCTGACTTAATGATACATCACCGTAATGAAACCTCGAGACGACAAGACTCTTCCCCTGCCTAACCATCACTCCCACCCATTCTACTGTGTATACGAATGCGATTTTCCTCCAGCAGTGTTTCCTTCCTTCTCCGCGACTGTGTCCCAGAGCGCCATTCCCAGAGTTCGCGTTCCCAGCTACATCTTATAAATCATGGTTTACCTTTGTCTCCGCGTACCAAGTCTCGAGGAAAACACGGAGCCAATCGGATCCAGCGATACCGCGGCGCTGGATAGAAGTCGTGTTCGTTAAACCAGAGCTCGACGAAATCTCGGTATTACCGGTAATTGAACCGTCCGCGGGATAAAACGGGATCGAACGACGCCGATTGGAGTTCGTTGTGTCGACTGGGGGCAGCTTCTCCCACGGAAACCTGGTTTCGCGAACGGAAGAAGAGTCGGGCAACCGATCGATTGTCTCAAAAGCTTCGTGGCATATTTCGAAAGCGGACCTATAGACTGCTGACTAAGGTACTCGAACGGTGAGGTTTAAATGTTTCCCTCGTAAACACGGTTATAGTACGATCCCCCAATCAAAGCGTCGTTCGAAGGTAGAGGAACTTCACGCAGTAACGAGATCTCGCGATCCTACAGGCAGTCTTGGCTCGGAACTACTCGGAACTTAACCGAGACCGAACTTAACCCTGAGGATACTTTGGAAGTCGAGTGGATCGGGGCATAGATCGTCACCATTCTAACGACACCTGGGTGCGTCGTTAAGAGTTCACGGGGAGGGAGACAAGACACACGAAAGCATGAGAAAAGGATGTGGGGAAGGGCAACAGGGGGCCAAGGGAATGGAAGCAGCGTAGCGAGGCGCGTAGGGAGAGATCGAGAGGGGTGAGGGCGCAAAGGGAGACCTAGAGCCAGGTTCATGCATATGCCACAATCTCATTTGACTGCATAATCACATTCTGGCCCGCAGGGATCGGCCGTGTCAACAAGTTACATATTTTTCTGACCCGTGCCTCCCTTTTTGTGACCAAGCTAGAGCGATTTCGTCGCGCGGATCCATTGTCTCGCCTCTCGCCGATTTGCTCGCCGCTAATTCGCGACGATTGTTTGAGCCTCCCTATCTACTAGCGGTGACTCGGTGTCAAGGGACCGGGCGATACGGGATGCCTGTGGCTGTTTTGCCGTAATCCTCTGGCTAATGCATTCCAGCCTGCTACTGGAACCATTCGCCCCCAAGATACGTTGAGCTTCCGTGGAAATGATAAGCGGAAATTGTCTAATTTGAACAGAGATCAGAGGGTGCAACGCGAAGTATCGTGTATCAAGGATGAAGGAAAGGCAGATAGAACGTAGCAAAATTTAAGATCTTCGTGTTTCCCATTCTACAAGGTTCCGAGCTTTCAATTACAAAAGAAATTAATTATACGAGCTACTGATTCGTAATTATACGAAAATACAACTTCTTTTCAATTTCAATATTTCTATCATCATTTTATCCAATACCATACAACTCGTCGGAAATCCTTTCGCTGAACGTACTTTGCAAACGATATTTGTAATGGGGACTTATAGGTAACGGTTAAGCCCTTACTTCGTACGAAAATAGCAACCGGATAAAGTGACAGGATCCGGAGTATAAACTAAACTTTGGTTCGCGTGGAACGTTAACGTCACAGCGCGTTTAAGCCCGCTTTATCGTTTGGTTATTGAATTTGTACGCGGTAACCGTAGCCGAGCGAATTCAGCAGTTTTATTTTACAGAAGCTTGCATAATTTTTAACTCGCAGGAGAAACAGAAAGAGGCAGAGGGATGTAGTTTTCCCCCATGCTTTTAAAGCCCTTTTTAGCTACAAATGGAGCTTTTACCGTAGCGATTTTAAACATTCACATTAAAACACTTTTTCGATGTCCAGCACTGGCATTGATTTTACCGTGAAACGCACAGAACGGTTAGCTCTCTTTTCCCTACGTTCGCTTAATGCGAGACCGTGACTACTTAGACGCGCTAGCAAAAGGAAACAGAGATGGAATTTACCCAACCAATGAGGCGCGATCGAAATGCGCGGTAGAAGGCAGTACAAGAAGCTTGAATGATGTATTTTCTCTGTACGACGATAGGTCTTGCCTTGGAAGCCTTGGGTAACCTACATTCTGGAAAGACCGAAGAACGAGGTCATTTCCAGTAGAAGTACAGCTTTGATTCTCCTCGAATGTGCCATCTACTCTTCTACCGCCTTTCCTACAATCGCATTACCTCTTGTTCCATTCGAGACGCAACACAATAAAAACGCGATCAAATTTTTTTTCAATCTCTCCCCGGTGAACTCTGGGAAAGGTGGATCCATTCGTTTTGACTTTATTGAGTTGAATTATGTTGTCGTATAAGATTTTCGTTTCAACTTTATATCAGACTGAAGTACATATCTTCAGTGATGTATAAACAATTCGTAGCGATGGATGAAAGTAGGTGCTATATTCCTTTCGATAACCCGAATTGAACTTTTATTCGACGTGCGACACTTCTCGCTTAAAATACACGAAATAGCTATTGCTTTTTAATTCGTTTGCAAGTGATTTCACTAGAACATTAACACCAGTACTTTTAAAAATATTCAGTTGCCATGCTTTACATACCTCACCGTGTAGATCGTTTAAAAAATTTCCCGCAGAGAACTACAATACTTTTCTCAATAGAAAAACCAGAGAAAGCATTTCTGTAGAATATACGCGACCTCATAGCCTAGAAGTCTTCATATACACCTATGAAGAGACTTGGAACTCGTAGACCGAAAATATGTTCGTCTTCTTTCGACTTCTTCCGTTCTACAATCGACCGGGTGGATATTCGCGAAGGTGATCGAGTCTGTCGTGGCCGCGATATCGTACGGTACTTACAGTGTT
Source organism: Calliopsis andreniformis (assembly GCF_051401765.1). NCBI lineage: Eukaryota > Metazoa > Arthropoda > Insecta > Hymenoptera > Andrenidae > Calliopsis > Calliopsis andreniformis. Next base: position 17,316,847 of record NC_135067.1, on the reverse strand, counting down.
ATTAGATCATTGGTACATGACGTCTGGCAGATTTCAACACATAAGCAGTTTACACCGGAGGATTGCTGGTTCAGATTCCATTTGTTCCGCCTGTCACTTCATGACGTATGTCCCATCCAACTCGACGTTCGCTCCACCCTTTCCGTAACGTATTACAACGCTTTATATATTACATGTATTACACGCACCCGTACCGCTCCTCTGCTTCAACAGCCCGCTGCAGTGAACGCAGACACGCGCGCTGCGGCGGACGTCAAGAAATATCGCGCGAGATTTTTCATCGGGGTCTCCTCTTTAGCGCTCGTAAAAAGAGACGCGCGAAAAGGAAAAAGAGCTCGCGGGTTAAGAGCTAAAGGAGATTCGAAATGAAATTTGCCACACTTGTTTCGAAAAGCGGTAGGAGGGGAGGCAGCTTTCGACTAGTTCCTCGAGTAACCGTCCAGGCATCATGAAATTTCGAAGATACTCGATTGGAGACGCCGACAATACTAGTCTTTCGAACATCCCTCGTAACATAAACAAAGGCAGCCTCTGGGTCCCCGAGGGTTCCAACGACACGACCAAGAGAAGGAGAGTTTACTGGACCCGAGTCCTGCAACGACCTCGCCAAACATCGTTAATTAACCCCACTACACGACCTTCGTTCAAATAACGTTTCGCCGTGATTAGCCTAGTACAATGGAACTTCCAACGATGTGGCAAACTTTTTTACAAAGCGAGGAGCTATAACGAACAGTGAGGTGAATTCTGCGCAATCTTCGGAAGGAATTAATATGGATGAATTGAGCAAAGTGGCATGAAATAATATTTGTTCTAATAAAATAAGACTGATAAAACGGCAATGTGAAGGAAAGGTAAATTTGTTTCAGCTAGGAAAAACTCGAACAATCCAAACTGTCGAGGCTACGGAATAATGGAGAAAGAACCATCGCGGCAGCGCGGGCTTCGTCTATTCCGAAGGTATCCCCTTCGCAGGGGAAACATCGTGATGGAAAGGAGCGTTTCACTTATCTCGCGATCACTTAGAGAGCAATCCTCCACGTCCTGGTTGCAGCCCTTCCCTGGCAAGATTGCATATCTTCGCCGCACAGCATTTGCGAGCAAATCCCTCGACGGTGGCGTTAATAACGAATCCGGTACGTGTACGTATGGTTTTTCCAGCGCTCTACCCTCTCGCCCTTCGCCCCAGCACTTTTCCCTCACCCTCGGTCTGCCCACATTCGACCGTACCTTCCCTCCCTCTGGAGCCGTCGTCCTTGCTCTTCATCCTCTTCCTTTTCCTCTATGGTACACACCGCATATCAGAACGTGAGTGCTCCACGGCCACGTAGCTAATTATCCCCAAGAGCGTGCGGCCCTGAAGGTGATCTATTCGCGGTAGGAAATTCCTGGGAGCGTGGAGGAAGGATGGGCAGATGGCATGGCGTAAGAGTGGGACAAGAAGAGGTCCCTGGGAGGAGATACTCGTTTTCGCGGAATGCAAATGAGAGGTGGAGAAGGCTGAGCAGAGGGAGAGAGGGGGAGAGCAAAAGGAAGGAACGCGTCCGGACTCACTCTAGCATTCTCTCGAAGGGACCGAACCACGGGGCGCGGAACCACCCCCAACGACGGGGGCTAAGGGAGGAATGAGAGATGTAAGGTAATTAAAGCGAACGTGCACCACCTTGTAGGAGATTTAAAAGCTCGTAACTTTTTATGATTTACATTCCTTTCATTTAGTCGCACGTTCCTACGGATAGACTCTTGCTGCCGTTCCATCTTCTTCTCCCCTTCCTCTACACCTCTTACCATCTCACCGATCTCTCGGCCTCCTCGGTTTCCCGTCTATTTCTTTTTCAGCTTTCCTTCTTTCCGCCGTTCCGCCTTGCAATCTCGAGATTACGCGCGACAAGGTCTCCCCCGCGCCGCGAAACGCGAGTTACCAACTTCAGATCTTTCCTTTGCCGACGCGGCTCGATTAAGCTCCCCCGACATAGAGATTAATTGAATATTCCCTTATTGTACACGTTTGATCGCTTGTCTGTAACATCTGGCTCTGTTACAAGCTCCTATTACTTTAGCCATCTTGCTGCTTCCTAGACGACTTAAAATAGAATAGTGCTCTCTAGTCACAAGCTCATCACTGCTCCCACCATGTTTTAGTCATCAGTGCATAAATCAGCACATGTACATCTGTATACATTATACAGCACCGTTTAAACCCATATTCACCGAAAACGACCTAAATCCGAAAAACGAAACATAATATCGTTTATCTAATAATACAACCCGGAATTCTGGATTAGCCTGTACAAGGTCTGTCGCGAAAACGGCATTCAATTTCTCACAGTAGACGCCCAACGCTCGTCGCGAAGCTTAATCCTGACATCGGGCAACTAACATCGTCAGCCGGATTCGTCGTAACTCCGAAGTTTACCAACGTGACGGTTGCATCGTTCTCTGTATCGGTTCTTCCACCAATACCAGCGGGAAGTTGGGCGAAGGCTCCGGTGATGATTTCACGACTCTCCCCCGCATAACTGGGATTAATCACGAGCACGCTATGCGGCTGGAAACTTAGGGACTAAGACGGGTATCGAGTCGTGTTACATTATATGCGAGTGTACACAGATAAATCGACGGTGAAGCAGAGCCAGCCGCCTCTGTCTCTTCTGCGCGGGATACAACGACATAGTGAAATTAGGCGGGAACCAACTTTGGACGGCAACTTCCCGCTTCCGACCTCGTCTCTTTTCTCCGCGGCGCAGGGAGGCCTCGAACACCAACGACAAACGTCTGTACGCAGACAATGGGAATATTAGAGATGCTCTCTGAACATGGTTCGCGCCCAGTTATCGATTAACTCGAGCGTACAACGCGCTGACAATAAGCCGGCTTGGAACAGTGGCTAGGATATGTGCTCGATCGGCAATTCACGGTATTATTGGTGCTACCAACGTGTAAATGACCGTGCTAACGAATTTATCGTCTTCCGTGCGCGGCGCACAAGGCTCGCCTTAGGATCGAAAGGGAACCGTAACCCGCGGTTTGTTTCCGTGGAAGAGATGGATGAATGGAACCTCGTCTGCTCGGGGAGATCCGTGATGAACGTCAGCCGCAATAACGATCTTTAAAAATTTAATTCCCATTTCTCTGGTCGAATCGCGAACTGACTCCCGCTGCTATTAACCCCCTGCTGTAGCTTCTATGAACGACTATTTTACACGCAATTTCGGCAGCTCACTGTGCGTTTAAAACACAACGAACAACGTTAACTTTGTTTTGCAATATTCACAATACTCGATTCACGCCGTTTGATTGAGCCAATGCCCTCCGGTTCATGGCGAAAATCGATCGCCACCGCCGAATTAAAAACCTGGTCGAGTTGCCTTTTGAACGTTTCAAACGAAACAGTAGAGCACTGATGGGATGACTTTTACAACGGAAAAACGGTGGTTAAAATTAGCTCATGGCGGGAAATAAGCGGAGCTGAGGTAGAGTACTGTGCTTACAGAGGGCAAATGGAAATGGGATCGAGGTAATATGAAAGAGAACGGGATGGATTTGTCGCGAAGCCACCACAGATCGCGTCTTTCCATTCGTCATTAAAATATGCATCGATACACGCTCGCTTGAATGAATCACCAATCGCGAATCCGTTTTTCCAATTTCCCAGGACTCGCGTCTGCAGAGATTTACGCGTGACGTTGGCTTGCACCGTAAATTCGAGGAGGACGCTCAGAGATAGTAAAGAATGGAGTGGTCCCCGTCCACGTGCGCGGATATTGTCAGCAATCTTGTCGTGAGTTATCGGTGGCGATTAAAAAATTCAAGTAATCCTGTTTGCCACAACATCGTTGATAATTCATTCATATTATTATAATCGTTAAAAGTGCTACTTTGTTGAGATATATTTGTAGAATCTGGGTCACCAATTTGGTGACGCTTTGCAAATTGGAGCCGAGAATCGGTTGAAATATTTTATTGTCACTGAAATTCTTGAAGCGAAAATGGTCGTCGCTTTTAAAGTCAAGCCTTAAATTTTTCTTTTTAAAACTGCTTTCGGCAGAAACTTTTTTTTTAAGCTTTCCAGATCACGATTTTTCGAGTAGAACTGAAAGTTATTTATAATTTAGTAGCTTTTAAACTGAAAATAAATTCTCTGATTTAGTTATCGACTAAAATCTAGAACTCTGTAGTGAAACTGTAGCGCACGTAACTCAAAATTAATGAGGTTTCTGGTGTCTGTGCATAACTGATTTGAAATAGACGAAAATCGACACGACGAAGTTGCAAGTTAGAACTTGCTAATTTTATTCCAATTAATTTCGTGACTGTATTATAGTGTCAAGAGAAGTAAAATAGTTTCCTCCCTGTATAGTTAGTACTGAATTAGAAATAATACATGCGATAGCTATTCATTCCTAACTTATTCGATCTTCAAAATGACTTCTTTTAATGCGATTGGATTGAAAACTGTGTCCAACATTATATCGTGGGTTGGGCAGGTATCGGAATCAAACGTGGTCTCTTAAGAGCATTGGATGATAAATAAAGGAATTTTGTACTTATCCAGGACGGGCAACTATATAGATACACTATCGACTCAGACAAACAACAAATGAGATAAGTCTACTTTTGTGGTGAACGACTTATCTGAGGAAGTAACGGCGGACTATTCTGGTCTCTGGATATACGTCATTCGACCGAATATCCTTCAGCCTTTCCGCAAATGCTATTAAATAATTGCAACTCTTACAGTAATAAACCACTACCCAGAACAATATACAGTGACTGTACACTCTAAAAGTTAGACATCAGCTCACGATAAAAATTTGAAAAAGATAAAACAAATAGAAATCATCTGCACCTGAACATCGGAAAATTGGTTCAACCATCTGCAACCGAAGTCGACGACTAGGGATTGTCTAAAGGTTCCAACGACTGGTCACAAATCCGCATAATCGGACATTTCATACAAACATCGGAGGGTAAAATGACCGAGTGCAGTGCATCGGACCCAGTCGGCTACGGACGTGCCAATATTTAACTTTAATTCCGCCCATTAATTCCAGCTCGCTAAAAATTCTGCTAATTCATGGGTCCGTTAAATCGACCAAGACGATAAATTCGATGGACAGAATGGGGTCACGGGTCTAAGCGTCAAGCATTTTATTGATTTTATTGACGCGGTTCACGCATATTTCGTCGACCATAGCGATGATTTCTGCGATTGCCCACACACTTCGACCCCCCGAAGATTCTTAAACCGTAATCAGAAACAGCAACAAATTCGTCTCGCATATCCGGTCTAGTTTCTATCTGCTGACCCCGCTGCTTCTCCCTGTAACCACCTTCGAGCCAGTATCGAGGCACAAGGGGCGGCAGGGTGTATTACGCCAGCTTAAAGCGAGCCCTTATACCCTCGGTCGACGTAATCCCAATCTTCTCTCCTTTCCGTCGACCTGTCAGCCAGGTTAACCGACCGGCGAATTAATTAAACTTCTATTTACGATATCGATGAATCAGCGATATCGTCGGGGAGCGTCTGCCGGTTACCAATGCTTAAGCATCGACGTAATAAATTTTCAAAAAGTTCCGCCTCGCCCAATTGCTTACCGTGCTTCCCACCACTTCTGATTATCGGAGCATGTTCCTTGGTTATAATAAAAAGGCGAGTGTGCTGGAGGAAGGAAGAAGCCTGGGGTTGCCGGTGATAAAATAACGGTAAACTGTCATAGTGAGAGGGATGGCCGTGTTCTCATTGGGTCTGATTAATGCCAATGAAAATCGGGTGGAGTTGCTTTTAAAAGGTTTCTTGGGTTAAGGAGCAATTTATTATATCCTTCGCGAAGGATCGAAGGAAGACTTTTTGGTCTTAAAAATCAATTCTATGTTGGAAGACAAGTTGCCGAATGAATACCAAATGCATCTGATGAAATTCCTAATATGTGGAAGAGTGTTCGAAAGAGCAACGCCTTCCACAATCTCCTTCTAACGCATCGCCCGTTAATATATTTAATATAAATATCACGGCGACGTAACGAGCGAATCGCATACGATATAGCGTCCGGTAGCGACTGTTAATCACGCCTGGCCAGTGCATAACCGCGGCCGAACGCAGACTACAGACAGTACGCAACGCTCCGCGAAATATGCGCCATAGCTCGAGGGATTTTCCAGCTACGCCGAATCATCGATCGGTTATTTATATCGAAAAAAGACAAGGGAAAGGGATAAGCTATCGCTCAAACTGCTTGGCAATCAAAAGAAACAACGATCGGTGAATTTCAATTCCACGTTATTGGCCCGATCATCCATTAATCCCCAGGGACAAATCGCGCAATGTAAATCCGCTAAATTCGCGGTGCATTCAGCAGAAAATATTAGGCACATTTTTTGGTCCTTGGTAAAGTCAGGCAATGTCCTCTTTAAACGACTTCCCCACCCTGAGACCGGAATTGTTTGGAAACCGTAACGCACGCCGCGAGAGATTTAATATTGAAAACGCTGAATCGATGCTCCGCGCCGATTGACGATAATAACAATAACGAATTTCTCGTGGCTCGTGGCAAACTCCGGCATAGATCATCCGAATCGCGACCGGTAATTTATTTTCGCGAACCAGCAGCATTTTGCCGCGGGACGCGGGACCGAGGGGGTGGAAAAATTTGTATCCGTCGCGTGGATTACAGGAGCTGAAGCGTGGGCGGGCGAGATCAGCCGCGCGCAGCTGGCTAAGAGGAAAACCGAGCCTAGAGCCGGACGAGCCAGTAAGAAGAGAAGAATCTCCTGCGGGGAACAAAGTGAGCTCGAGGTACGAAGAAGAAAAGGAGAAACAAGGGGCTCGTTTAGCGTCTGCTGCCCTCTTAATGAAATCCCTCGCGCTTCGAGAAGCACAGTGAATAGAAGCCAAATTAGCAGCGGTCGCTTAACGGAAACAAGAGACAAACATCGGCCAAGATTGCAACGGAAGCGACGAATTATTAACTCGTTCGTCGAGCGTGCGCGTGCTCCAGCTCGCTCGCTCGATTAATCGACAGGAGAGTACGTGCGCGAAATGAAAAGCCCCCCGGGGTCGGTGTAATTCCATTGAATATTCGCTATGTTATGACTATGCTTGCACCCGGCGTTATCAAAGCGTGGCTCGACGAAAAACAAAAAATGTTTCTTCATCCAGAATTTTCGTCCGAGCGGGTACGATTTTCATAATAAAAATTACTAGCAATACGCGCGGGCCACGTCGATGGAGAGCGGCGGTGAGCCGTGTCGTGGGAAAACTCGTTTCCCAGGTTACAGCACTGCAACGCGTAACTTTTTTGTATATTCATAAATTCAGCGGTGCGCATCGATCTCCCCAACCGACGCGTGTTCGTCGAGCAAATGGTTCGCCGATGCGGCACGGGGCCGAAAGTCAAGGCCGATAGCACGGAACGCCGCTCCGTTTTTCCCGGCGGCGCTAATATCGAGTAGCTGGGATACGTTTTACTACAGCATAATGGGATGTCGCGGGGACATATGGCGATTCGATCCCGAGCTGCACGCACATACGGTGCGTGCCACCCCCTCGCCCACACCCACGTAGTTGCTGGGTTCCGCTGTAACAATATACCGGGTGTCCGTAAAATCCGCGGACCGCAGCCACCGCACGATCCGACACACGTGACGCGCAGCTTGCTAGCATTCGGCTGGGGCCGAGTGCGCGCCCGGGCCAAACCACCGAACGCTCGTTCTGTCCGGCTAATTTACTTTTTGTATTTTCCGTTTAAATTGACCGACCGTGCTCGATAGGTGCTCTCTCCCCCCCGTCGGAAACCACGTTCTCCATTCGCGGCCAGCGAAGCTTCACTAACCGTGAATGCCAATCTCCTCGTCCACCGTCAGGCGATATCTTTTTTTTGCTTTTCGATCCTTCTGCCCTCTCCTTCTCTCTCCCCCTTTCTGTCGCTCCATCCCCCTGTCCAGTCAACCTCGTTCGTCCTCCCCTCTCCATATCCCTCTCCTTTCTCCCTTACTTGTTTCCTCTTTTTTTTTCCTCCCTATATCCTTGTCCCACTGCAGGCGCGCGTCGAACCACCGCACGTTTCCGGTCAAATTTTCCTGACTGACGTAATCGTTCCCGTTTCGAAAGAGCAGGCGCGACTCCCTTTGCCCTTTCCTGGAATCGACGGGCCCCCGTTCGTTCCTCTCCCTCCTCTCCCCAATACACCCTCGTTTCCTGACCGATCAAAAAAGCAGGAAGCTCGTAGCGCGACGACTGTGGCATCGACTTCCGAATAAAATACGGCTTTTCCACGCTCAGACAGATGTTGCGCGTTGTTTACCGCGATAAAGGAAAACGTTTATGGCGCGCAATTTCGAACGGCACAGCACAACATCCGTTCAACAGATGATTTCGGGCGCTGCAGTAACGACGTTACCGCGGCGAATGCCTTCGTTCCGCGGAATAATGCGATTCGAACCTGCTATTACACACTGCCGCGGCCGAATTTTCGAACCGATCGAGTGGAAGATTCCAAATGAACTGGGGCTTTTTGTGTCTTTTTGCGGCGAGGGAATTACGCGCGTACCTCGTTCCGCGGTCGCCCGCGTTCGATTTCCAGCTGCGCCGAAGCTCCTCGATGCTTGCGAATTTTGGGACGTCGGAGGAAACCTGTTCGCTCGTGGGACATGCACCGACAAGGTGGCTGTGCTTTCCTTGGTGCTCGGTAATTTCGAGCCGCAGAGGTTACTTTGTATGGTGGTTGTAGAGGAACGAAGAGTCTTTCTCGGTGGTTAGAACTTTTTAAGAAAATATGGAGGATTGGGGGTAATAGAAGGTAAACTTGAGTTACTATATGTAGGTATAATTTTTGTATAGTGTGAATAATGATATTAATTGTTAATATAGTTTATTAGTAATAAATTCTTTGAAATTTTCAATATAGAAGTATGTACTGATATCGCAGAGACAGCTATACAAAAGCCATGCAGTAAACAGTTTTAATACTCGGGAGGAGCCTTGGAATTATTAGGTATCGGCGTTTCCGACGAGGTTTAATGTATCATCCGTTAGATGACCAGGAAATCGTCTAAAAGGGAGCAGAGAAGAGCAGAAAAAGGAAAGTCACGAAGTTGGAAACGTACTTTTCGATTTCGTTAAGTACATTTCTAAGTTTAGAACGGAGGAAAGAATGTCGCCGTGTCGTCTTTAATTCGATGGAATGACATGAACTGAACGAGAAATTCCGAATTCTTAAGATAACTCGCTTCAGATTCCTCAAAGAGCTCGCCAGTGGCTGAATAGATTCCTGCTGACTGTCTGCAAAATATTATACAGTTTCGCTCGCAACGTAATATCTCGATGAAAGCTGTTGATCTAATCATGAAATCATTTTAATAATGTCCGGGATTCCATTAACGAAACGATTAATCCAAATGAGCATAAATTTGAATAGATCACGGAGATTCGTTGCAAATATTAAACAGCTGCAATTCGATTATCTTTAATTGCTTTGCGTAAGATCTTTGTATTAATTACAAATGTATAACACTATACTATTATTTAGACAATTTTAACACAATACACAGGCTGACACCGCTACGCTTCTGTTTCCCAAAATACAGAGATAAATTGTGCCCAAATTTGTACCTTCTGACGCAAACGTTTCCGCGTACCTGTTCGATTCATCGAATCCGATAAAAAATCGGCCATGATGGGTGATTGAAAGCGTGACGTGATACAGATTCGGAGTCATGTTCTTCGAAAAGACACGTGGCAGGAAATCATTCAATTGCGTTTAATTCAAACACGCTAAGAGGGAAACTAATTATCAGTCCGACGTTTTATCAGCGCTCGTTTCGATCGTGATCGCAAGCTTCCGCAAACATGAACACGAGGAGCAGGAGCGCTACAAAATTTGTCACGCTAACGTATATATTTGCGGTTAGCGGCGCGACCCGTCAGTTGTAAAATGCTAAACAAACCGAGGGTGTCCGTTCAAATAACGTGCGCGACCAGCGTCACTAAATAACCGCTCAAACAGCCAGTCCCAGCCTTGTTTTCCACGCTCGAAAAATCGTTCGACTTTTCCTAGCTGGTCTCTACACCCTCAACGTCTATATTCCGGATTTCTGAATTAACGCCTCTCTCATTTCTCCACCGAAACGTTATTTCTCTCAATCGACTATGAATCCATTTTGAATACTAATCTCGGATCGTCTGGAAACTTTGTAGTGATGTTCTCTTTTCCTCATCTGACGAGGAAATAAAGTGCATCTCCCGAATATTGTTTGAAAACAAATTATATTTTAATTGGAATTGTTACTTGCCCTGAAAGAGAAAAACTGATTTGGGGGATTGTGAAAATTATAGATCTAGTAATGGAAGACTATCTTTCTGATTCAGAGAAATGTGAAATATTTCGACAGTCTCTAACTTTTGTCGAATGTATCTTAGAATTTATGATCGATCTAATACAGAGTTCAAAACAACCGAAAAATAAGATACGTGATTCCCTTTTATTTAGGAGAAGCCTCGGTTTCTCTGTCAACGCGAAAAGTTTCGTAGATTGTGCCAGCCACCGGCGGCGAAACTGAAACTTAACGTATCGCAAAGTTGTCGGAGAAAATCTTGGAAAGGGGCGCGTAGTCAGGGTGGCGAGGGCCAAGCGCTTCTTTCTTCCAGTGGCATCTGGGTTGCAGCCACGACGAGGAGGAACACGGGAAAAGACATGAGCTACTTTGAAAGGGTCCAAAGAGAGGACACACGGAGGGGAAAAAGGAAGCAAAGGTTAAGGTACACTCGTGTCTCGTGCTGGAAGCCCAGGACGTGACTGGACTCCTGACAACCGCGTGCTTCCCAAAGAGTTACCAACAAGCATTCTTCTTGGCCCGCTTTGACACCGTGCTTTCGGTGAGCCTCGTTGCCTCCTAGAGGTAACTCACCGTTCGCTCGCGGTTTTTCATCCTGTCCTCGTATTGCGTGCGCGTAATTCCCGAGACGGGTCCTACGCGTACCTCACATGCCAAGTAAATATCACGCTGCTGTTTGAGATTGAAGCTAAACTCACTCGCTGTGTAAAGTAGTTTTATGGTCTAAAGAGTTCAGCAGATTCGTTAAAGACAACAGGTTTTCGTTTTAGCCACGATATTAATTACAATTAAGTTCCACTTACTCTAATGCATTTAGGTATAATCGTGTAGACTAGGTGAAAAAAACTCTAAATTCGAAAATTGACAGTTTGAAAATTTAAATATTAAAAAATTTGAAAATTTGAAAATTTGAAAATTCAAAAATTCAAAAATTTGAAAATTTGAAAATTTGAAAATTTGAAAATTCGAAAATTTGAAAATTCAAAAATTTGAAAATTTGAAAATTTGAAAGCCTTTTTAATGTGGAAGCAGAAATAATGATAACATCCGATGTAATAACGATGGATATAAATTCTAATTATTATAACCAAGCGTTTCAGTCGATATCTATTATTATCACTTCAAACTAATTGGAATTGTTAAACTAATTTACTCATGGAACTGTGATTCTAATTAGCTTGTCAATTCCTTAATTTAATTACTGTAAACGTTCAGGTAACCGGAGCAGCATTCGACAAAAGCAACGGAAGGGGTTCAAGTCACCCCTACAGACGTGACCTCGGTTCGTGTCGATTTTCCTATCGTCGTTGCCATCTTCGCAGATACTGATATCATATCGATGCATCGATCACCATTATCTCGGTGAGATCACCCAGTCCGAATAACCTGCAGCTCTTCCATTTGGTTATTAGCCATAAGTTTGATATCATTCGTCCGTTGAAAACTAAAACCGCTTTCTAAGAGGGTCTGGTCATATTCTTCTTACGGCTACTTAAAGCGGCACCGTATCGAAAACACCAGTTTTACTGCTAACCCCGCCAGGTTTTACGTGGCAGAACGTATTACTTTTATTCGCGGTTCTACGATCTTCCTTTCGCGATTGTTTGGACGAACTTTCGACGCGAAGGGAGAACGTTCGCGCGTTATCATGCCCGTCATATTGTTCCTTGTATTGTTTCCACGGGTCGGCCTGCAGTTACCCCCTCTACTTTGTTTGCGTAAACGTCGCGGCCACGATGGAGCGTCGTTTCTCGTCCCAAGGGACGATTCGTCTCTGGAACTTCGAAAGATTACCCCACGAGAAGAGAGAAACAGAGGATAAAGAATAAAGAGGAGGAGAGAAGAAAGTAGGACAGAGCGTTTAATATTCGATTTCATGAATATCGAAACAGCTTCACAAATTCCTCTGAGCAACTTTGAGAAAAACGCTGCTCTGTGTAAATCGGTTTCGAATATTTCATCTGCGTGTACGCGAAAATTCTTGATCTCGATGATGCTCAGCAGGGGTCGCGGAAAAGCGAAATTATATTTGAATATGAGTGGCTGTGACGTTTCAGCGATTTCGTTTGCGCTTAGTAATGAAAATGGTTCTTTTCAAGGAAAACGACGAAATTAAATTTAGAAATTTCATTTCCCTAGTGAGTGCGCACTTGATTAGCAATGACTATGCTAACAACTGTGCATAATTTGGCTTTAAAATTAGTTACGTTACATTCTATATTGACAAGAAGAAGATAGAGAAGATTACTTTCCTCCTAGAATAAAACAGAAGCCACAACTTCTCTCTGAAGCTTTTTCCACTGTACGACCACCCACGAATTTTCATCGGTCACGGATCAACCTTTCAACCTTCTCGAGCCCGTGTTAGATAAATCAGGATTTATTTACGATCCAGCTCCAAAGGTCAACCGCGGCGTATTCTCCTTCACCTAAGCCCGACGAAATTTTATAATACGTCTGACCTTACGCGGAACCTTTCCACTGGCCTATTCCACTGAGGACGTATCCCACGAGACTGAGGGGTCACGACTGCATCCGAATCTTAATCTAGCTTCTCCGACAGCAGGCGCCTCGAAGCGATATTTCGTCGCCACGGGATACCTTCCTGTCGGTCCCTTCCCGTTGCTTGTTTATGGGGCTTGCGTTATATTCCGAGCGCGTTGCACGAACGGTGACCTATTACCTTCGATATCCGGACAGAAATCGATCTGTCTTTTTGTTTCGAGGCCTTCAACCGTCGAGGTGGTTTAAAGGCGAATGCCTGACCCCTTTTCCCGCTGAGAAAAAGAAAACGGTACGGTTTTTACGCCAGATATCGCCCCATTATCCGCGATATCCTTTCTCTGGCCGATACTGGATTCGGTCTGATCTCCTCGAAGCGAACGGGAACGATAAGGGCGCGGGCGGCGCGCATTCTTTCGGTCTGTGAAACGTAAAACCTGTGGCCAGCCGAACAAATGGCAGCCACGTCGGGTAACGGAGAAGATCGCGGCGCAACGGCCGACGATTTGTCTTCGACCTCAGATTGCAGGTTTTTGCGGTGGTTGTTAATAGCGGCCTGTACAACCACCGATAAAGATCGCCGCCATTCATCTCAACGTGCTCGCAAATTTTTAACGACACCGTTAGCCCCTCTGTTCTTTCAGTTATCCTATTGCCTCGTTTCTTTTTTAAGGGTGGATGTTTTAGGGCGAATAACGCACCCTTCCGATTCGCCGTAAAAGTCCTTTTAAACGATTTAATTATATATCTTCTCTTTAGGCATCCCGAGTATTCCAGTTCCTCGAGAATATTCTTCTGTCTCTGTTACGGGGTACATAAGCAATATTTCGTACAGCGTTATCTTGTTTCAGCGTGAATATTTTTCCGCACGGTCTGGCTGAGATGATCTACTCGCGAATTATTTCAGGGCGTTTGTATTCTCTGCGACGTTTAATTTTTCGAGTAATTCTAGCTTTACGGATCTATAAATCTCCGGTGTTCTTATTTATACTAGGGCATTAAAAGAAAAGAAACTTTATTAGTATTGACTCTAAGTTTGGGATTACCCTCCCGGCTGTTGCGTCTAGAAGTAAAAAATAAAAAAGCGATTACCTATCGAGGGAACGTGTTCTCAGGAGCAGTTATAATACTACTATATGTATAAGAGTGGGGGTGTATTAGCAGATGTTATGGAGATATTAAATGCTGCCTTAACGCTTTATGGCAGCAGCAAATAATTTGGCTACATTATTCATGAACACGTGTAAAAAGAGACTATAACTCCTCTGTACTTCTCTCTCCTCTGAAACAAATCTCTGAACTTCAATCACCTTTAGAATAATCAATTGTTGGCTCATTCGTAAAATGGAAACCCACATCATCTTAGCATCCCCCTTCTATGACTGTCAAACAGATATCTAACTCGAATACTTTTTGACCCCATGAATTATCCCCCGTCAACAAAGGCTTTCGCCTCGGTTCGTCAAAAGCTACGAACGCTCGTAAAGGTTTCCGTCTTCTGTTCGCCGCGAATCTCGTCTCCCCCCGACCGTTTGACATATCCGTTTTCCCACAATAAAACCCAGGGGGGATGGGTTGGCGATCGCGGCGACGTATCGTCGTAACCGGAAAAACTTTCCCCCGTGGAGAAACTTCTTTCCTCGGCTCCCGTTATGGGTGGCCGACAAGTGACAGCGGAAGAAGGATTTCCATGGGCCGCGGGGCGGTATCGTGCAGGGCATCGTCGTTTTAATACAACTTTCGATTGGCACCCTCGACCGACCGGACCTTCGACGAATCCGATACCCTCCGAGGCAAAGACGAGGGTAGTAAATCAGTCGAGTGCAGCTCGGGGGTTGGTCGCCCAGGACAACACGTACCTGCCATCTATATTCGTGCACTCGCTTCCCAACCCCTTACCTTCGAACCTCCACCCTCACTCCTCCCACCACCTCGTGTCGTTTCGACGCCACAACCACCACCGTGTAACCGGCACGAAGACTCCCTATAACCTTCTGGAAAGGCACGATACACCTTGTCGGGGCCTCCGAGATTTATATCCAGGCGAAATCGAGTTTGATGCTGATCGTACCTAAAGCGCTGGATATACGGACGCCAGAGTGCCGTCACTGATATTTTTTACGCGTATCCCTTTTTTCTTCCCCCTCTTTACCTTTCTTCGACCACGTCAGGAAGACGTGGAGCACATGCTGAGACTTTTTCTGATGAAATCGTAAATGAGGATGATTCGAAACGAGATAATCGGAGCTTTCGTTAATCGGATGCCTACTGGTTACAGCTTCTGGATGCAAACCGTAATGAAGGCTTCAATATTAGTCACTTGATCCGTGACATGGCCATATTTATCGTAAATATGTGCGGACCAAATTGATGCGCTTGCAAACTGAATGCAGTGCTTTAAGAGGATATTCTATTTTGAAGCGACTAAAAAGCTTGAAATTGTTTTATTCGTATTCTCTCGACTTCTAATGAGTTACATTTGTCAGAAGGATTGTTTCGAATTTTGACGTGAGTATGGAATTCTTCGATAATTGTTAATCCATATTTGTTAGCGATCACTTCATTAGTAATCAGTCCAGAGAAATCAGAATCAGAGAGCTTAAATATTCCAATTGAATTCTGTATTGAAATATTAAAAATGTTACAAATATTAAATATCCTTTTAACAAAACTTGCTTAATACATTTCCAAAAGAATACGACACCACTAGAAATAAACTTTCTAAATCAATTTTCGGTATAATAGAAAAACTATATCTTCCATCGAATATGTTTATCTACCTACTAGTCTCCATCGAATCCCAAACGTGATACAGGCATCCCTTACTAGAATCGTAACAAGGGACAACTTTTGTTCGGTTTCCTCCATCTGCTAGTTCGGGCACCGCTCAAATTATGGAAACTGTGTGGTTACGAGGTTTACAGTGAAGCGCCAGGCTCATGATAAAATGAAATTAAATGTTGAGAGGTGCTCGGCGAATTCCACAAATATTATGAATAATCTGCCTTGCACTCGTGTAATTAGTAAGCTAGGTACGCGAGCGCATTTACGCGACCACCGTATCGCGTCACAGAAACGATTATGTACACGTACGTGCATGCGTGCATACTCAAACGATATCGATCGTGCACACGTCACGGTCGTTACTTGAACGTAAATAAATCAGATTGTCGACTTGGTCCAAAAGGGGTGGACCGTGTCAAAAGAGGGTAGCGGTGGAAAAAGACGGGGGATGAAATTGCAACCAAACGTGGGACAAGGAGGAGGCGAAAAACCAGCAAACAGGAAGGAGGGGAGAATTTGCTGTCCAGGGGAATCGTTTCGATTTCTAGCGCGCTTTGGAATCACCAGTGAATGAGTCGAAAGTCTGTTTACACATGACTCGATTAAACGTCAAGAAATCTCTTCTCTCTTGTTTAAATGTAGAAAGAGAAACTTCCGAAAATAATATGACCATCAGCTCGTAGTTTATAACTTCGAACAATCCTCTAACAATGGGATTGTTGCAAGGCAAATGAATTAAAGTAATTTCTGCTTTATCCACTTCAACATTTCGCACAGTGACATTCCAAATAGCGCTGGGTAATTAATATTGATAACTTCAATTAGCAGGAATCCAAAATATCTGCTCACGGTCGGAGGGCCAAAAACGGGATCCGCGTTACGTGCAATGTTGTTCGACAACTGGTGCATAGTTTCTTCCAAGACCCGTTCATGCTCGAATATCGAGAGCTGAACGGTTCGAAGACGATCGCAATTAAAAGCACTGAAGTTCATTAATTAATCAATTATTTGTTCGTAATTATTTTCGGTTCAGAGAGTTTCGTAGCGCCACGAGGTTCTCCGTTTGTCGGGAAATTTCATTTCAGTGCACGCGGAATTGCTGCGCGGAGCGTTTCACAATTGTTGACACCAATTATCAACAGGACATCTATTCTCAGCGCTGATAACGTTTCTTCTGGAAATAATGGAGTATGAATGATCGTATAAATTGGATTAGAACGTTTCTTGAATGTTTGTCGATACTTGCAAAAGGGATGACCTATTTAACTCGACAGCCTAGACTAGAAAGCGACTAGAAAGCGCTCGAAAAAAATAACTGTTCCGAATACGTAAATTACAATCGACGTGAGGCTATTTCTTGAAGTCGACTTACGATTGTCTGTAATTTTTCTTGCAAAGACGACCAGCTAACTAAAGCAGTTCTTAATCGCCCTACACCGAACAGAAAACAGAAAGTATTCGTATCAAAGTTCTAAATAAATAATACTTGCATCATTTTTCCGCATCGTTAGAACTTCAGGAAAAGCCGCTGTACGAAGTCTCCGCTCTATTTCCGATTGAATTTGCTGCCCCTTTTTGAAGTATCGATCACTCAGCTTGCGAAGAATCGACATGCAATTAAAAGTCACTGTATTCGCCAACAATATGTTTATCCACTTGAATACTTGGTCCCCTGCACCCGTACGATTCGAGATCGATAGAGGCGCCGTTAAGTTTATAACTTGGCCCCGTTGTGCCGTCGATTCGACGACTCGTCAGGCATAAAATCGAGGAAATAAACGGAGAGCAATATCGAGGCGAAATTAACAAGGGGAATAAAGGTGAAGCGAGCCGAACGAAAGAAGATGGAGAAGAAACGAGGGGAGAGACGGTGGGGTTAAACCGGAAGCGGAGAAACAAAGGTGGGAGAGGAGCGTTCCTCGGGAGAAGACTTTCGACGGCTGCTGGAATCAGAAATCGATTGTTCGGCAATAACAATTCGGTGCACTCAGCCATGGAGGAGGAACCGCCGAGGGCCGAACACTACTTTCGTGTCGGCGTAATATCTGTGAGTGCATTTTTCCGGATATATCGTGGCGGACCACATGCCATTCGATGGGAGGAGAGACCGCGTTGCATACATGCACCCACGGCAATAACAAACACCGATTTTTCGAACATGCAAGCGAGGTAGCCAGCCAACCACTCTGGCCCTTCCCGCCCTCGCGAAACTAAAACTGCATGCGGCCGCGTGGCCATTATGCGCCGGCTACAATACGCACAGCGTTATGTACATCGTTCGAGAGTCCCGAAAATGCCACGCTTTACAATCAACCGCAGCCTGCATTTTCCCTTTGCGATACTCTGTTGGCTCCCCTGCTGTTTCACTGCCAGAATGAATCGATCGGGCTGCTGTTTTCGTTTACCGCCCGCTTTAACTTGCTGACTGCCAATCAGTGCCTTTTAATTACTATATTTTTGCATAATAATGTGAGATTTTTATAGTGTTCAATTTCCACGTGGATTATTCGTGATATCTGGCTAAAGAATATTTCCTACTTTCATTTACATTAATTTCATTTCTACTTTAGTTCTAGCTTTCTGTACATAAATCATTTTACTGTATGTTATTCTGTAACATTTTTGATTAATTACTGATCCATTCGAAAAGCTACTGTAGGAAGGTCTAATTTGATTTCGAGCATTCAGCTACTTCACTACGTATTCCTCACGGCCCCACACTCCATAAAGAACACGTCCCTGAAGAAAGCAGCCGAGCACCGTCCGCAGCCTCGTATTTCACGTATCTGCCACGCGGCGAAAAATTACATTACGCCTCCGAGCCGCGAAACGACGCGCAACCGCGTCCCTATGTGTCGGTGATACACAAGATTCCTTGCATCGTAAAAGTCTCGTATCTTCCGATTTGGCCGCGGTCTGGCCTACGGAAATGGCAAGTTTTACAATCACGCGAAGCGCTCCTAAACAGACACCGTGGCTAGTAACTACCCCGAGAAGAGACTGGAATCACCCTCGCTAACAATCCCCGGGCCAGAGACAACAGCGTACCCGCGAATGGCATTCAAAGGACAATGTCCTGCGGAAAAAGCGAAGCATCGCAATGAAAGTTGAAAATGTTCAATCTATCGCCCAGAAATAGAGTTTTTCCAGCAGCGAGCAATTTGTCGTTCATCACTGAGCGCATTGTACTGTAAATCCGCGGAGTTTTAACTCATTCCAGCCTGAAACGAATTTGAAAAATTTCGAAACCACCGTCCAGGTCCTTTTTGTCGACGATCTTTCGCGTCGTTTCCCGCTAGGTCGAAACTGCCGCGTGTAACGAGAACTGCCGGTATGGTGGTTCATTCGCCAAGCATGCGAGATTACGCCGTCCCCTCTCGCTCTTTACATTAATCCAGGGGTTCCAGCGCGTTATTACACGGCTTTACGTTCGCGTCAGGTTCATTATGCACGCGTGTGAAAGCCGCGAAACGCGTTCCTCGGCCAGTCAGAAGGTACAGTGATCCACCTAGTCACGAGCTGCGGACGTTTTTACATTTACGGTTGGATAATTCGCAACGCGCTCGGATCCTCACGGATCGCTAAAACCAGTGGATAGAGGGAGGGAATGGTAGGGAATGACTCCGATACGAAACGAGGCAGCGAGAAGAGTAACGGGTTGGAAGAAAGGGCAACAGAAGCGAAGCAGACAGAGACGCAGGGAGAAGAGGCGGAGAAGCCAGGGAGAAACTGCTCGAGTGTCGAGTGCGCGAATAACTAAGGGTGATGGCGGGAGCTGGGTGGCAGACTGCACAATGTTGGGCCGAGAGACGCGTAAACTTAATTGACAAGCACAGGTGGCGCTTAAACCTGACTACCCTTCGTCGGTACTTAACTACTCGCTGTCGAATCCCTCTCCTGGTTCCAGTCGAGAACGAGTCAGGGTTTCTGTTCGCAGGGATCCGTGGCGAAACTGCAACCACACCGTCCAAGCAACGTTCGGTTGACGAGCCGAAGAAACGGTCAACGCACGTGGAAAAGAAGCGATCGAGGGGTGGTGGGTGGCGAGGTCGCGGGAAATTGGAATCACGAATCGAGCGGAACGGGAGTCGAAGCGATTTCGAAATTCGCTCGGTCAGAGGATCGCCATCGCGCGGTACACCTCGCCGCCGCGATACGGTTCCCCATCGTGGCTATTTCTGCCTCCCCTGCAGCTCGAATATCGCGCCGCTCATTCCATCCAAGAATCGACCGGCCAAACGAGAGAGTTCATCGAAAGAGGCGCATTCGTGCTTAATGAATGAAATTAATCACAGAGCAACGGGGCTCGAATTTCTTCTCGGTCCCAGTTTCAAATTGCCGAATGATTTATACCGCGGCATCGGGAGCACGCTCGCGCGAGCTGGAACTCGACGCGTCCACTGCACAGGACTTTGCATGTGCATCTTTAATCACTTCGGTTCACGGCAGGTGAAAGAGGCCCGACGGCTTGCATTGCAGCCCCACGACGGGGCGTGTAAAAAATTAACGACCTGTCTTCCGGGGTCAAGCACGGTGTCGATCGACACGCCTCTCTCACCCGCGAGCTGACTCTTCCGGTTACGGCTTAAGAAACATACTCGAGGAAGTACCTCGTTGCGCTGTTCTTCTGGATTGCCGAGTTCCTGCTTGAGCACTCGCGTAGATACGTCAAGTATGTTAACATTCCAAGTTATTTTGCGTTTTTAATATAAAAACCTAAGATTGGAGGAAGTAATGGTGAAGAGCTATAGAAGTAAAGGTAGAGAAAGCTATCAATAATTAAATAAACTGCATAAGGATTTGAATGATCATTGTCCTAACGATTGATGTATTTGATAATTAGGGTTTAAAGGTATGATTTAGTTGGTCGTCAAGATCTCAAGTAGTGTTTCAGGAATATCGGAAACGTGAAGCCTTCAGACAACAGCACGATTAAAGGCTGAAGCAGTTTCGATGGGAGCCGATGTCGAGGTGTCGACGATCATTTCGATTGTCAGGCGCGACGTTAATCGAATTCGTGGTTCGCGCTAAATGAAATTAACGATTCGCTCGTACCCGCCTAACCGCGATACAGAAACGGCAGATGTTCCTGTCATTCTTCCTTTCCCCTTCGCTTCGCGCCTCCTGTCGCTTCCTGTATGCTCACTTACGCGTGTGGATAACGATACATTTTGAGACGCTCGCAAGGGGCATTCGCGTGAAATTTGCGAAAATACCGTCTAGTTGAAACGAAGATTAATGAGTCCGAAGAACCTTGGAAAACAGAGAGGTTCCAGAGTGACTTACTATAATATTTCAGTCTATTTTGGAAAAATCGCAGGTGACAAACTAATAGATTCTGCAGGCGATTAAAGTAGTAAGTAAAGCGGTGTTTAAGTTTATTTTTGGCCTGATGAATGAAAAACAAAAGAATGAGAAGAGATCAATAACGAAACTGCTGGTTATAGGAACATGTGACTATAACTGAGAAGCTGACAAGGCTTTTTATCCTTCAGTAAAAATAACAAACAACTGTATTTTAAAATATCTAATATTTCATAGAGTAAACAGAAACAATGAGATGACGAATATAGATAGATCAATTTCGAAAGAAAGATACTTACAATTAGGTCAGTTCGTCTGTTGGATATAAGTGAGAAAATTAAATTGAGGTCTGACTTTCCAGTTGAAAATACAAATTTATGTATAGCTGACCTTTTCAGCATTCAACGATTTTACGTTCGGCCAACGCTTACTTTTTAATGAATAGTTTGTAGTTTGTACCTAGATACCTCACGGCAAAACGAATACGCTATTATCGCCTTTTGTGTTATCTGGCTAATGTTGTACAAAATAGTGATAATTAATACGTTTTATGTTATTGAGAAATTTCAAATTTTCGAATTTAAACGTTTTCAAATTTTCAAATTTTCGAATTTTCGAATTTTCAAATTTTCAAATTTTCAAATTTTCAAATTTTCAAATTTTCAAATTTTTGAATTTTAAAATCTTCAAACTTTTAAATTTTCAAATTTTCAAAAAATACGTTATGTTTGGCTTCCAAGAATACAGGAAACGATATAGAATTTCAGGCTCGTTCTGGAGCAAAGTCGCGCGAGGAACGGATGAAATTGCGTGATTCGACATTCTATGCGTGCGCGCTAAAGAAAAAAGGCAGCCGTGTGTCGTAATAGTCTGCCACGTTAACGACAAGCCGGCGCGAGCGATGAATTCAGTTTACGATACCTATTTTCCAGGCTTCGCCTCGGCCGGATACTTTATTATTGTCGCTGCATCGAGAGACGTGTACGCGCTGGGCTGGAGTTTTTCGCAACGGCGAAGAAAAAGAATCGACCGTGGGTCCCGGGGTGAGAAACTCCGTGGAGACGCAACGGTGTTTCTGGCCTGACGTTTGATCGAATAAAATATAGAGCACGGATAGAAAAAGCCTGAGATCCGATCCGGGAATCGTAAATTGCGCCATTAGATCGTCTAATTTTACGCGAGAAGTAAAAGCAAGAGAACTCACAGATTTTTAGGAGAATTTTCCTCGCATCGATAACGTCCTCGTACAACGATGAAAAGTAGAAAATTGCTCAAAGACCTGGGTTATTTTTTCTCCTTTCCTTATGCATTATTTTGTTCTCATGCTGAGCGCACACTCCATGCCACCCCCGGCCACTGGGGAAAGGCATTTCTTAGGCAAAATCGTTTTTAATTCCTCCACGGGTGGCGTGAGTCGTTAGCGAGGCGGTAAAAGGAACACGCTGCGCTTGTTAAAAAATACTTCTTTCGAGTGTGCCCAGAATGTGCCAGGTGCGCGTGTGTACGGGTCAGCGACGTGGGTTGCGACCGTCTGGTTGGTACGCAGGTTACAACCCATTAATAAATCACTTTGAAGCGTTTGTCGCGCGTTGCGCTTGACTCACTGGCTCAATGAATGCAGAGCGGCCACGCGCATTGGCGGTCGATGTTTATGCAAGCCCCTGATTGAGTGGATCGACAACTCCGGTAGATACATTTCGCCAGGATTGTTGGGCGATGATTAAGTATATCTCAGCGAAAATAAATACTGTCAGCAGTATACAATATTAGAGATACATCAAACTGATTACTCAGCTTTCATAAAATACATTTCACTGTTTGACAAATTACAGGCAAGGTATACTGGAAGACAATTGCCGCTAAGAAATTAAAAATTAATTGAAATAACCAGAAATTCATTTCCATTAAAATATCTGACAGAATTTTTCGATCAACCTACTATTTCTTTCATTATTTGTTCTTTGGACTCCCTTTCATCCTACTCTACGCACACTACAGCGTACAGTTTACACACAGAGGCATTCCGTAATTTAATTAAACATGTAGATAAATCCCTCGAAGAGAAAATATCAGCGTATTTTGAAATATCAGTACATTGAAACCTGCAGTATCGGGAGTTTCTCATACATTTACGAGAGAGAATTATGATTTTTACAGCCATAGGCTATAGGGTTGGCTTGTGTATTCCAAGAGGGTATACTATCCACTGCTAGCTGCGTACGTACCTAAAGAAGCATGTAGCGAGCAAACTCTCGAGAAAGATATAGTCCGATAGAATCAAGATGATCTCCGTGAAGGAGAAGCCAGAAAGACAGATAGAGAGCGATAGAAAGAGGGGGAAAAAGAGAGAAAGAGAGGGAAAGTTATTAAGAAGATTATGGACGGGTCGTTGCTCGAACTTCAAAGAACCAATTCCCATTTTCAATTTGCTCCGGGGGATGAGAGTGGTAGGGGTCAAAGCCAACTCATTCTACTCGGATCCTTGCTGTCCGAGTGTAGGCTGCCGCGTATTCTTGCCCCCCAAAGAATTCCATTCCAAAACTGCTGGCCCCTTCGCCCTTCAAGAAGTTGCGACTTCGCCTGAGAAACCTATCTCTCCGCGCAGAGCCGCCTCTTATGGACGAAAAGGTGAAATACATGTTGAGAAATCGGTCACCATGTAGCACGTCTCAATCGAAAGAAACCTATTCGTCCATGGACATCAATATTCCCGCGACGACGCAATATGTCCCGCGATTCGCGTTAATTTTGCGCAAAGTATTACGTCGCCACGTCGCTATGGTATCGTTTAAAGTTTTAAGTTTTCCCATGAAGTATGGCTGCCTCAACGAGCTCTCCTTATAAAGACATTATCCGAGACGGTAAAAGTATCAATAAGACGTATATGAACGCATCACAGAACGCCTTGATGCGAATGGGACTTAATAATAACGTCACGAGTTTATTGAGGGGAAGAAAAGACTGTAGCCTCCGTTATCCGTAGGTACAGCCACTTCAGAGAGTTTCTACTTTTGTGCATTAAAAATTGAAAATTACTCTTTAAGTAACTGGAAATTATATTACCAATATTTAAATTTATTCACAATTTAAGTCAAATTTCGTAAATTGGAATTGTTAGATGAAACTGCGCCGAGTATAAAAGGAATAGCCAGATTTCAAGAATCAGTCAATGTTATAATATCGAAAGTGCCGTGTCGTTTGATCGACAGCCATTAAATGGCCAATTGTACTACTCTAAAAGGTTCAATAACGTCGTGACGTCCGATCCGAAACGGAACGTCGATTTTCTCCAAGGGATAACGTGGCGGGGGAGGCAGGGGTGACGCGACAGGCAATCATCAATCTCGCCGAGTTGTACTCGACTGGCACTAATTCAGTACCCTTGTCCCCAGGTCTCCTTGTCAACCCCGAACTTCGTGTACCGCCGCCACTTAAACAGCGTTCCACGGAGAACAAGGACGACCCTTTCCTCCGACCAAGATCCAAATAAATAGGATTCAATACATCAACGCCCATCGAAATCGCAGTAGGTCGATCAACTTTCGGTAGACCTTTACACGCTGTCTCTGGAGGATCAAGCTAACTTCTCTACTCGAGTACATGCACTCGTTGGTCTGAATGAATCAAAGTGACAACGAAACGCGAATCAACATTTCCTCGACGTATGCGCTTTTTCAATTTAAAATATTTACAATTTTAATACCTTTCAATCTGATTACTAGATGGAACTTATGAAAAACCAGGAAACTTTTGGAGGACTAATTTATTTGAGAAAAAGTACGTGAATCTTCCATTAGGGCACAGTAATGAAGATATAATTACTGCGAAATCAATAATTCATTCCCGTGGCTCACTCGTAGAAATGAGCATATAAAAATTTTAAATGATCCTTTTCAGGTTTCCTTAGTAGCATAACAGTGAAAATTGATTCGTTTTATATACTGTGAGCGGCTAAAGGGACATGAAAATGGCTGAAATATAAAGCTACTGGATATCTCTTCCCAGCTCTGCGCAGGACTCGGATTATTATTCTTGCATTACTAGCTGCTCGATATATCCGGCCGAAGGACATCGCACGGGTTCAGGGCGCCGATAATTCTAACGAGAAGGTGAAGAAGCGAAGGAAGTTTAAGAAGAAGTCCCATTCATCCGAGGGTCGCGGCGAAAACTGACAAAACAGTTGATACGGCAGATATAGCGGGCGACGGAATACGAATGGACGTAGGCGGATATACGAGCTGCGCGCGAATGGTACCGAAGGGGGAGTTCGAGGAAAAGTCTCGAGCCTAGGGTCGAGAAAAAAGAGATATGAGAGGATTGTAAAAGAGGGTGAGGGATGGAAGAAAAAATATCCGCGAACAGGGGAAAAGGGAAGGAGGAACCGGGGACAGACGAGCGAGGGAGGGAGAAGGAGAGAAGAGGACAGGAGAGCGAGAATGGTAGTGGAAAAATCTGATCGAGCGATCCTGATTTACAGCGTAGGGAAATCGGTGCGGTGAACTTCGTGTCCGCGGCGGAAACTCAGAAATTTTTGCTCGTGGGAATCGGAACTTTCATTGACGTTCGCGGTAGATTTCGTCTAAAAAAAAGAAGGAAAAAGGAGCGCGGACAGATGAAAGCTGCGGACAGTTCGCCAACGATTTTTCCAGAAACAAAACTATTTGACGTGTTGAAACTATTCCAACTTGAATTCTGCTCGTGCAAAGACGGAAGGGATGCGCCTTTTTAATGACTTGGATCGTCAATGATTAATAGAGCAAGCTTACACGGCTTGCTTCCAGCGTGTTAAGATTATTTGTTCCTCAAACAACATTTGTTCTTAATTATTACGCTAGTGTTTACATAGTTAGTTAAATAAGGCTGACAGAAGTGTTTCTGTAAAGAACACTAGACGTTGCCAAATGGGAGAGTTTTACCTCTCACTTCTAGAGTACGTTTGTTATTTTTTCCAATTACATAAAAATGATACGCATTTATTATATCCGACAGCAATGAGCGGATTATCTAGTGGAAATGCTTCACGAAAATATCTTCATTACGACGTGAAACATTTTGTATGACAGTAGAGAATATATTTCGAATTTCATTTCATTTCTACTACGAATTACGAAACATAAAGGCACCGTCGTGGTTTTGCGTGCTGAATAAATCGTAACAGTTACTCGTCCGACACGTAAAATTTTGCATTGTAGAATTGTGCGAAAAAATCTCATGATAGTCAATGGTATCGTTACACCCCAAATTCGCCATTAAAACTTCGCTCGAAAATGATTCCAGGACAACGAGCAAGGGGGAGGAAACCTCCAGTCTGGGTAATTTTGCCTTTGGAATTCTCGAGGCTGACCTATAACAACCCTCATCCTGTACCAGGCGAATAACTATGCAAATTTCTGTATGGTTTAAGCAGAGACTTCTGATGGCACCCTATATCGTGGTCGAGTTACGAGGAAACGTGCCCATAAAGCTCCACACACGAGCCAAGATTGACCTCTCTGTGGACAGTGACGTCCGTCCTCAACTCGTAACGAGATCTTTCCTTCACTACAGTGTAACCTCTTCTACAAATGTACATTTTTCCAATTCTACACAGGTACCCATATTTGCACAGAAATAAAACCGAATTGTACGACTGTGCTAATTAATGTCTAACAGAAAGAGATTCGTTGGAAAACGTTTCAAGCTGCCTGTGAAAGTTCCTATGAAAGGTATACGAAATGATACAAGATTGAATCGGAAGTCCTTGACCCCTTCTCCACCCTGTTAGATCGAAGACCCTGCTAACTTATTAGATTTCCATGGCTATCACAAGCTACGGATAGTCAGAGAAGTCGCTATCAGGATAATGCAGTCGGTACGTTTCTCTGCTATAAGGTACAATCGAATTGGGTCATACTCATTCTCGTAACCAAACGTGGAGAACCTGTTTACAACTCACGCCCAAAACATCCCGCCCTCCAGAAAACCGCAAAGCCCGTTTCCACATGAAATACAACGATCAAGTCCTAATTTACAATTTAATTTTAACCTTACGACCCCTCACAAATGCTTTCCGCTGCGAAAGTGCCCCGCCAGAGGAACGATCGCGCGAAGAGTAACGAGAGAAAAAAAAGCAGGAAAAGGGTGTTTCACTTGCAAACAACGACCCTATTGTCTCAAACAGCTACGATGGCGCACCGTCCTTCAACGGTGCGTATGATCTCGAGTGTCAGCGCGCATGCATCAATTACAAGCCCGCCATCCATCTCGACGTGTCGCGCGTTACACGCTATACGCCGCATATTTCCGCTTGCACTCGAGTGCTTACGTCGACTGAAGTACCACCTCGATGGGTCAATCGTTCTAATTTCGATCGTATCGCTCCCCTTCCCCCTCGACCTAGGTACAGTAGGCCACAAATCAGCGTGCGCCTCATAAAAGTCGCGGGCCTAATCGAAATAGTCGCGAGTCCATCTGTCTGTACGTACGTCTCGCACCGTGTTTAAACAATTTCACGGAATCAAAATTTACAGCTCGCCGTCGTGTCTCGTTAACCGTTCGAATGACGTCGAACGAATGAAACCATCGCTCGACCGTGTTCCCTGCCGAAAATAATTTGCCTAACGTCCCGTGAACGAGTCCTACACGCGCACCGACGGGATATCTCCGTCGAGGGTGCTAACAATTACTTGCAAGAGAGCTTCGCTTGATTTAAAAGGGGAAAGTACAGGCGGTAAGTCGTGATCCCACGTGTGCAATAAAAAGCGTGAACTTTAGAATGTGCAGTTTTGGGGCGCATTGACCTTCAAACTTGATCTTCTTTCAGGGAATTTTAAACCTCTCGTGCTTCGAGGGCATAAAGCTGGTACTTGGAATGCAAAGTGTTGGGCTCTAAATTATAGGTCCTTAGGATAGTTGGGTACTGTATAATGGATACATTTCGGTTATTGAGGTAGTATAATAAGGACATATATTTTACTGCTTTAAAATAAGTATGACAAGGTAATACTAAGTACGAAACATCCAAACAATTCTTTTTAAGATATCACAGAAAGTACCAAAATGAAACTAATTTCACTTTCTATGTTGCACTCGTGGAACTACGACTCGTATACAAAAATCCTACCAAAATTGATCAAAGAGACTCACCGTATGCGGCGACCAGTGGTGTGGCCAGGTTTTGGTTTCGTGACTGCCTCCAACGGTAGGTTGACTGGCTAAAAAGACGACGCGTCTATCGGTGCTTCCAGTTCCGGTAGCGCTGGTGGTCAAAAGGGCAGCTCTGGCCCTTGATCCGCCGATGCTCAACGTTGGCGACGTGTCCATGTTGCTCTGAAAGCGAAACGAATCGGATAATGATCGCTAGCGACTCAACCAACTTCTCCCTCCAGGAAAGAAAAAAGTAGACATGCCTTTGGAAAAAAAGATAAGCATGCAGCCAAGCGACCGAGGAACGCGAAACTTTATTCCAGTGAGTTTCAATTACGCTGTCTGTTTGACCGCGGGGTGAATTGAAACAAATTCAACCGGTTGAACGGAGTCTGTTACGAGGGAATGGTTGAATGCCTTCGAAATAATCCCAAGTCAAGTAGGTGTCTTTCAACCGTGACCTCGCTTTACGAGTTAGGTCTATTAATTCAGAGACACCGTGCACGCGCCAGTTCGAAAGGGATTAGCGAGTTTTTAGTGTGTCTACTGACGCAATTGAAAAGAAACTCTGCCGCGTCATTAAGTCAGCGAACGTTTCTAAACGCGAAGCCTCAACCGCGAGACTCGCTCCATACGTTTCGATCATTTCCTTTAGTGCCAGTTCGTGTATCTCTGTATCACGATTAATTGCGCGCGGTCCGTGCCAGGAATATATATTGCTTTTATTACCAAAGTTGTTATCGCGCGCTCTCAAAAATACCATTAACAACGATATTGCAATATTTCGACGTGCCACGTTAATTTAAGACACGCAACTCTCCCTTTCTTCTCGTCTCCTCCGTTCCCTTTGGTCGAACAAAAAAGAAGATCTCAAAAAGCCAACGATCCCGCGCCAGCGAAATTTCAGGGGACGGGATTGAAGCGCGCGAAAGATGGAAAGGTCGTGGACGAGGATCGACGTTGCGGCCGTATGAGCTGGGTGATTCGAGAACACGGGCGTCGTCGTAAAGAAATCCGACGAGCGTAATCGAGCTCGTTAGCTCGAGGATGAAAGCTCATCGAGCCGCGGAAACGCGAGCAAGAGAGCGAGGGTATAAGCTAAAAGGAGAAGAAGGAAGGAGAAGAAACGACGAGGAGGTAGAGAGTACGTTTTTCAGTGGGATTTACGGGTCGTCGACGGGCATTAAGGAGAATGATGCGCGACCACGACCCGACCAGACACGCGACGCGAGAAAGAGTAAAAAGGGCGGTGAGGCGGCGACGGGGAAGACGAAGGAGAGAACGTGGAACAAAAGCGTCGAGCGAAGGAACGGTGGGAATAAAATCGAGGACCGTGGCGGGTTAAGGCAGAGCGGAGATGTTGCCCGCGCTAAACAGACACGTACCCTCTAATGAAATCTTGCGGCGAATCCTATGGACGCTACGTCGATCTGCAATTTACAGTCAGGACGCAGGGGGTCGGTGGCTGCTCGGATAACGCCGATAACAGTTATCTCTGGGTCGACGTTGCGTATTCAGACACGTCCACAGTTATCCCTTATCCCCGGCTCGCGGCGCACTTCAACCAGGTAATCCTTGAAGTCGCGTGCACCTAATCATTATGGCCGGAGGGGATGGGTGGCGCTAGGTGTTCCTTAAATCGTTCCAGCACGACGTCGACTCCTCCTTCGCGCAATTACGAGTCATTACGAGAAGGATTCCACCGTGTAACAGCGTACACACACGGGCCCCTCGTTACAGATGCCACATGCCAGCGCTCGCGGCAATTCCCTTGACCATCCGGGGGCTAACCGGTCGCTGGCCCTGCACGGCTCCTCACGCAGTATGGCGATAATAAAGATAACAACGATGACCAGCGACGCTATCGGGCTGCAGATAATCGTCTAATCGACTTAGAAGCGTCTCACGAGTCTGGAGTTTACCGGCTGCATTCCAACTGTTCCTCGCTTCGGAGCCCGTATCTTCTGGACTGTCAGAAACTTCAGTTTGACCGGAGCAAGTTTCTCGGCCGCGGCAAGTCCAAGTTTACTGGCATAGAATCGCGAGTACCACTGTTCCTTCGTTAATGGGGAAATTACTGCAGCGGCAGGCTCGATTTAATCTGTCAGAAAATTTATTCTGCCGACTGGTTGGGCGAGCTCTCACTGGCTGCCGATTATAATTGCACCAAAGCTGTACGCGTCGATTACCTGGAGAATTTACTTCCCCTTCTTTCTTCTGCGATTTTCTCTCTCCACCCGACTTTTCCTACGTTCGATATTTTATTCTAGTCGTTGCAGCGGCATGGTAAAAAAATTGCTACTTGTTTTCAGCAGTCATTAACGATGGAATTCAGAGTATTATCTCAAGCGCTTCTTGTGGCTTAATGCCAGAGGGGCTCCCTCGTTTGGATACTCATTCATGGTTCGCGAGTGAATTATTTTCTGCACGAGTCACGAACGTTTTTAAGGGTGGTCTACAGAAACGACGCGATTCGACGATCGTAAGGACCGGTTTCCCTACGAGCTCGTCACGGCGGGAGGTGGCCAAGCGCCGCGTACGAAATCGCGCACGACACTGAACCACCAGGACGTCTAGCGCCCGAGGTGAGCCTCTCGCGGATTCGCGGGCTCACGTGCGAAATTCTTGCGCATGCACCGACGCCTTCCCCCTCTCAATGCCCCCTCCTTCCTTTCCTTCCCAACTATCTCTCGTCCTTTCCTCGATCCTCCCTTCCGTTTCCTTCTAAACACCCCCTGTCACCCTTGCCCCTCTGCTGCCTCTTATCGTTAGCCTATCGTTGTTCTTTTCTACGCTACCATTGTCCTTCTCTGAAAGTCCCTCCCCCCCTATCCAGATAAGCTCCTTTAGATGACATCATGCGGGCGACAAGTATCTAACGTTAGTCCAGCTTGCCATGGAAGTTCGGTGAGTACTTCGCCAAGTAAATTTCAGCAGATTGGCCAGAGAGGAGTGGTTCGATGAGTATTACGATCAAAGGTTCGACCAAGCTCGTTGGGAAATAAGTTGTAATTCAATTTTTACTGAGTGGAGAGGGGGATGGAGTGAACTAGCCTTTATTTCTAAGTGCTTATACTTTTCTTATAATTTGGTTGACTTTGAAGAAAACAAGTATTATGGTCAAATAGATTGAAATTATTGTAGGTAATACTTTGAAAAGACTTTTATCAGCGGAAATTCTGGATTCACTAAATGTACTCTATCTAGATGAACTTATTTATAAGTTCTAGTAGAAGTGGGATATTTATATATTAATTTGCCTGTCCTCATATTTCCCATACTTAATACACGTCAGCAAGTTTAATGCAATCTTGAAATAATAATCGTTAATGCCGAGCGTTGATAAACAAGATTGTCACCTAAACAAGAAAATTGCGCGCCCGATATTGCGACACTTTTCTCACCTACGACATGTTTGTGCGTATATGTGTGAACGTGCGACTTTTTTCTCTCGTCCGCCACCGACTCCCTCCATAAACTTTCTGTTTTCACCGCTCACGCGACCCACGCTGCAGACCGTACCTGCTTCTTCCTCTCGCATTATCATCCACGGTTTACTTCCCATCCCCGTGGCTTTGCTGCCGCGCGACAAGTGTCATATTTGCGGAGGATCATATCTCCGAGGTCACTTTAATAAATTCCTCGGTCGTCGTAGTATCGTTAGATCTATGTACGATTCAATCACTCGAAATAGATCTGGATATTTTTCAAAAGATTTTTCTGAAATAGAGAACGCTGTTGCGCAAGAGAACACGGCACGAATTCATTTATCTAACATGCTAGCAAAGTCACGTTGCACGTTCTTGCCACGTCACTGCGACGTTCTTGTTGTCATTCCGCTTCGATTACCGTGTCTGTTTTCCATTGATCCGTCTCTGTTTACTCGTGAAACCGCAGAGTTCTTCAGCATTGCGAGACGCGTGATCCTCTTTCTAAAATCCATCTGGTACGTTAGTCGAATCACGACAGGGGTACCTGTTGAGGACCACGTCGTTTTCGATCCATCTCGTCAATAGTTACAGCCTACTATCTAGCAAATATCGATTAAGTCTTGAGAGTAATGAGTGATCGAGATCGAGGGAAGAGAGACAGAGAAGAGGAGCAAGCCGATTGCGAGAAAACGATCCCCTCGGAGCTGAGACAATGCCGCTTCGAAAATGAGAATTGCTAAATGTGGGATTGACCTTTCGCCTTTTTCTCGTCCCTCACCCTATTCTCGTCCTATGTATTCATCTTCTTACTTGCATTTTTTCGTTCGTGTTTTCCCTCGAGTCCCCCATCCACGAGGCTTTTACAGCCAGCAGCCAGAAAGACTGCGAAACGACGAGACAAGAGAGGGAGATCCTCGGGCGGATTGATCGACTGTTTCTCTCCAATTCCATGACGTCTCGATTCGTCCGAAACGAAAGTAGACCCCGAGCGAAATCGACGAAGAGCAAGACGGATCTCAAGTGACGCGCGTTACCTAGCAAGACGAAAGCACTTTGGACGCGAATGCCTCCAGGCTGCGAACGGTCTCGATTTTGCATTCGGTGAATGATCGCGATACCACTTCTGTCGTGGCTGATTGCACGCGCGAGACAGAGTCTGATAGTCACTTTTACGCCGAGCGTTTTCGGTTCGCGAGGCTTATCCACCGTGTGAAGTGGAACTCCTCAGATGGAACTCGATGTTATCAGAATATTCCTGGACTCGAGGGTGGAAAAAAAAAGTTAAATTATTAACCCTAGAATTTAGGCACTTGTGTTCTGTTCTACTTTATCATACATGTATATGTATAGTATGAGAAAAATAAAAGAGAAACATTGAAAGTACTGAGAAATTTGAATTGTTACTTTCCTACTATTTTGTTTTATTTCTAAGAGACTGAATTTAAAAAAAGAATTTGAATATTTGAAAATTTAAAAATTTGAATATTTGAATATTTGAAAATTTTAAAATTTGAAATTTTAGAAATTTGAAAATTTTAATATTACATTTGAAAATTTTAAAATTTAAAAATTTGAAACTTTGAATATTTCAATATTTAAAAATCAGAATTCTAGAATTCTGTTAAAAATGCTACGCACCGAAAATTGAAATATTCATTGAGAACTGGTTGAAACGGTAAGAAGTTTGTCACCTCACTCTTTCCTCCCCCAGAAGAAGTGGTAGAAATATCACGCGTAACCTTATCCAGGATGAAAATCGTAACCATTACCGAGCACCTCTGTAATTTGTCGCAGTTGTAATCGAGGGTAGGTCCATGGATTGTCGAGTAGTCTCTCGTAACGGGTAGTCTATTAGCGTGGAAAAAATGGTCTCCTTTGCGGAGGGAGCTCGAGGGGACTCGGCGTGGACGAGGGTGTCCCGGTGTCTCGTAAAACGCGATTTCATTCGAGGTTGAACAAATTGAAACATAAGCCGCTCGTAAGTCTATCCCCTATCCAGGGAACAGGGCTACTTCGCCCCCCTTTTTCTTCCCGTTCACCCCGCTATACGCGCCTATCCATCTTTCTCCCCGCGAATTCTCCAGGATCTTTTATTGCGGACCGCGAACACGGCAAGGACAAGGTTGTAGCATTTACGCCGACGAGTTATCCAGCGGTGGATACCAATGCCATCGAGGCTGAATTTATTCGTCGCGGCTAGCGAGCCCTGTTGCGTAAAAATTTATCTCCCCCGTCCACAGAAATACGATATCACTGAAAATTGTATCCGATCCCCCCCTTTTCCCCTGCTTTATTGTCTGATGTTTTCCAGCGGGCACCGGTTGGTTCGAACCGTTTTATTGTTCGGAATTAAAGCGAAACGCGAGATGTGCATCGGTTGAATAACACAGCGAGCCCAAGGGGGAGTCGAGAGAAAAAAAGAAAAGGACACGCGGTGAAGGAGAGGCAGGGACATAGAGGAAACGGAATTGTAGAAAATTCCCGAGACTCGCGAAAAATAGAAAATGTTCGGATGAAAAACTACGGAAGCAGCTGCCGTCCGGAGGAAGAAACTTCAAAACATAGAATTAGAGGAGTCGGCGGCGGGCGAAGTCGGTGGTTGGCGGGGCACAATTAAGAAGAGACGGCGGCGTCCTTGTGAATTAAAAGCGTCAGCTCGCTAAAAGATCAAGAATTCCCCCGTGTTTCTCGACCTCTCGTTGTTATTTTTATCCACGCAGAGTTCCAGCCCCTTCGTTCTCAGTTTCACTCCGACCTTCACTCCCGCGTCTCTTTGGAGCAACGCCATAACCTGCACCACGATTCTGCGGCTGATAGAAGAAGAAGAACTGGAGAAGTTGAACGAGAGAGCGAGATGGGGCGCAGCTGGAAGAGCGAAGGGAAGGAACGATGACTCGGGGAAAAGGGGTAAAAGAGCATTCTCATTTCGATTCTCCTTTTCCTCCTGGTTCTCGAATTGAAGGGGCCTTTATGATGGGATAGCCTGCTTTATGGCGCGCAGCTTCGCTGCTATTATGCGTGCATCGGTCGACGAAGAAGCGTAGAGGGTGGCAGAGGTACGAGGGGGTTGTATGGTTTTCGGTGCTCGAGGAGCGAGCGAGCGAGCGAAGAGGAAGGAGGGAAAGCGTAGAAGTACGAGTCGGAAGGAGGCTATGGAGGGCTACGCTTTGGATCTCGACCATTGTCAGGATAATGAAGCCAAGGCGAGATTTCTCCCTTTTCAGCGGCGTGCCAGCCAAACGTTATCTCGAATGACTGATTGTGAAATTCCTTTTGATCTCGGCGGCGTGCACCTACGCTAGGCGCCTGCATAGCGCTGGCCTGCGCAATGAAAACGCGTACCGGCACTCTCTACGGACGATCGTCGCGCTTATTAACGGTATTGAATCGGTCGTTCTGTAATTAATATTGAACAGTAATAACGTACGATAATGAGGATCGAATATTAATTGCGAAACGTAGTTCCAAATACGCGACATTATATGGAGAACGTCGCTGTAAATGGACATCCGTTAACCTGTTGATCGTTTTAAAATTCGAAAATACCGTTTTGCTATCGTCCAACGATAAAACGACAGGCAAGCTTCGACCTTCGTGACTGGAACGTTTGATGCTGATTAACCGGGTCGATCTTAATTAAAGCACGCTGGCGGCGGATGGGATCATCGATGAAGCAAAAACCATCGGCAACGTCCCGCGCGAACTCGATGCATATACTTTCTGGCGTGATCGAACACCGTTGGGAACGTGCTGATTGTTTGCGCAAAACGAATGAATGTTAAAATAGAGTTAGCGATCGCTGAATATCATAGTTTCGATGCAAAATATTTGTGGCGTTTTTATTTTTCCGAGCGAACGGACGGAAATTTTAAATGCAAATTCTGTTCAGAGTAGGAGATTATCGTTTCATGGAAATCGGACGGTGATATTAATAATTGATGACTCAGCGATGAAAGTGGAAGTCAAAGTTGTTTCGTTGAAATATCAAGCGGCGAGACACAGACCAAAGATGGCCCAAAGAAAAAGAGGATCGACCATCGGCCGACTTATTACGCGTGTTGCGAGGCGGAGTTTCACCTATCGCCGTCCGTACACTCTCGCATATTTTAAGCCGGCCATTTTTCAGCATTTACGCTATACGTCTACGTCGAATTTGCATGAACCAACGATTCCCCGGCCTTGTTCCAGGAAACTTTCGGTGTTTCTGCGCACGGCGCCGCTCGGAAGTCGCTCCGGCAGCGTTCCCTCTATCTCGCACGGCGACTCGTGATTGACCGTCTCTTCGGCCGGATCATAATCTCTCTAATACCACTTCCGCTCCCGGCTGGCTACGCGAGCGTCGACTTTTTCCACTGCCCCGCGTATTTATGTATACATGAATGGCACTTCTGGTGAACCGTTGCGAATTAACATCATAAATAACTTCCTTATCCGTCATTCTTTCTCCTTAAAGATATATTTCTGAAGAAATGTGCTCTGTTAGGAGGGGAACGAATTTTTCAAACTCGGTAATATGATTTTAAGTAATACAATTCTGTGAACTTCTAGATGCTGTTGCTTAGAGTTTCTGCTTGACGAAAAGGAGAATATACGACTAATGTAACTCTTGGTCTATCAAGTTCAAATTTACTACAATAGAATATAGAATAGGTGTAAAGAAAATATATGTACAATTTCTGAATAATGCATAGAAAAATGGTCGATCGAGGGTTGAGAGACACTGGCCTAATCCTAATACGCGAACGTCTTATTTATGCAGTAGTGCCGTTTCGCACCGCAACGCTGAAGACCTTAACGGCTTTCAATTTCCGTTGGCCATCAATATTATTTAGTTTAGTTTGGGCCACCTTCTCGCGTTCTACCCACCCCTTCGGCATGCTTCTCACGCCTCCGCCAAGGAAATTACTTGTCCTCTCTTGCCCTCTCACCAATCCAACCTTTACCACCCCTTCTAGCATCCCATCAACCCCCCAACGGGCGAAGATACTTCCTCTAAGGACGTTTGTCTCCGAACCTCGCGTCTCTGGCAATACATAATCGAAGATTTCCAACGATCTCGGTGTCTTTACGCTTGTAAAAGAGAATTCGTGCCGTTAAACTGCGCTTTGCATGCTAAAAGCCGTAATTTTTCTTCACCGAATCAGACAGGGGGCCTTGCAACCATTCAGAGAACACTAAATTTCCTTTCACAGTGAGATTTATTGTGCCTCTCGTTCGCGTTTCGATTATCGAAGGAAATAGAGCTCCTTACAGAGGAAGAAGTTTCAGATCGAGAATGCTCCCTTAGTTACACACTTTCGGTTATTAATGTTGAGCAGCCCAGTCGTTCTTGAACGCGCAGTGCCAGTTCTAGAACGCAAATACTACAATTTCCAGCGTAAACAACACGCGCCGCGATTTCCCTCGTAACTATGCCAGCTCGCACTTTCGATTGGGGACCGAACGAAATGAAATTACAAACCGATTCGACCGGCCACTGTTCACTCTGCAACCGAACCGTTTCACAAGTTCCAAGCGATCGTTCTGTACCGTTCGCGTATCCCCGAACGTTTCCCTCCACCCTCGTTCCGTCCATCTTTTACACGCGTTTACGTTTTACGTCACGTATACCCTCTATTTGCTGTACGATTTACGTTCTCGATTTCGCGTCCGTTGATTTTGCACGCGAAACTCGACGCCGTCGAATCCATGATTCGCGACACGCGCTTCATTGAAAACTGAACAGGGATGTTCGCTGTTCTACTCGTCGCGTTGTGTACATCAACGTACATCGTTACATGTCGAATTAATATTGCACGACTAATAGAAGAGAATGGTATTTTAGACCGATTCACGAATGGAGGCTGTTTAAGGAGAGCTAAGGACTTCACTATAACGATTTTTTTCAAATATAAAAAGAAGCATGAGAAGCTCACACGTATCATTGGTTGATTAGAGAACCTGATACTTCTAAAGTTAATTCTAGATGTATTTTAGTTTTAGCTTAATTAGATTTCTTAACTAGAAAACTAAATACTTTTACTATCTTTGGTTGCAAATTGAACTCAGAACCACAACCGCGTTATGATATGTCAGTATCCCTGGACGATAAGAAATCCACCTTGGTCCCATCATTGGAGGAAAGAGTTAAACTTAATGAAAACCGCTCGTGAAACAACTATTCCCTTTATGTTTGATCTAGGCGGATTACCGGCAGCAAGAGAACAGGTGCACCCTCGGCGATGAGCCAAGCGGTTTCTCCGGACGGATTTTTCTACAATCTGCTCCAGCCGCTGGACCGCGCATAGAGATGGCCGTGTACCGTTTCTGAGATACTTTCTCAGACCGATACTAGCAAGACAATGGCGTACTTTGTGGCGCCGTGATTAAAACAAGAGGCCGGGCCGAACGGGAGAACGAGAGGCAGAAGAGAGCTGATACTCCCGCTTCTCTCACCCCCGGTTTGCCGAGGATAATGGGAGAGAGGGATGGAAAGAAAGGTGTAACAAGGGAGAGGGATAAAGAGGCTCGCCAGTTACGGGGGAACGGAGAGGGAGAAATTGGAGATGGAGGAGAAGAGGGAAAGGGTGAAGCACAGAGAGACAGAGTTTGGAGTTCTTTTCATTACCAGCGAGCTCACCTCAACAACAATGCGATCCTTCGTCCCGTACACCGCTATTTTAGCCTTTCTCTCTGTCTAATACGTACGTAGATGCAGCACGTGTATACGCGCATCAGCGAAAGCTGAATCTATCTATATTCCAAAAAGTTTCCACTGACGCGAGAACCACGAGTGATCAGAACTTTCGAAATCCTTTTGTTAACGACCTGTTTCGAGGTCAGTGATGACAACTTAGAGGGTTTTATTGGGAAATGTCTCAGAAAATTTTGAAATATTATTTTAATTGGATTGTCAATTCCTTCGTAAAGGTGTAACGCCAATAGTGTAATGGGAGAAGTCCAATGCATGTATGCAAACGTTGATCAATCTTGAGCTAATTGGTTACAACAGAGATGCGATGAATGAAGAACGGGTTCGTTAAGCGATTAACCTCCACGAACCCCATCCACGCCGACACCACCTCGCCCCCTTTATTATATCGTCGTGTCTGTTGATAGTGGCGGGAGATACCGCGTGATCGAATCGTTCATCGGTTCGGACACGATAACGCGGCGAACGGGCTGAATAATGATCAGCTGGTGATTATGCGCTATCTGTTAACTTGCTTCGTGCTAAATTCATCGAAAGAGACAACCACTGACAAGCATCGTTCACGATACATGGCAACAAACAAGATATTATGAAGTGTCGCGAGTTCGCGAATTGTTGATTAACTGTCCATCAAAGATCGAACCGAAAATTGAAAGAATTCTTAGCACTGATAAGCTTAAATCCATAAAATCCAGCGCTGAGGATAGAAGCTATCAAGAATTTGATAGTTCGTCGAATAAAGGAAGAAACAGTTTTTATAGTGAATATCAGGGCTGCTTGGTCGCTGGTCCCTATTCGTTCCACTCGCTGCGGGTGCAAGTTGTCCCGCGAAAGTGGCGAAGAGAGGTTTAAGTCCGACTTACACGATATCTACTCCGCACACTCACCGGGCACTCTATTTCGCGACGCGATACTGTCCCGGTGGTTCAGAGTCTGTATTAAAATTGCCACAACGGTGGTCTGAATTTCACGACGTGTCGACGAAACGAGCATACAAAAAGTGTACTGCCGTGGTTACGATTAAACGTTACTATACATTGTGAAGATCCGTATGAGATGCTTCCAGAAAAGAGAGAATAAAATCCTCGACAAACTTCGATTATTTCCTCGAGGAAAAAGAAATTGGAAAAAGCCAATACGCGTAAATTCGATTTAACGAGACACATCCTAATTTACAAATACTCTTTCGGAATGAAATATGGAATCGAAATTAGGGAAAAATATTCGCAGCACCAATGAAGTTATATCATAAATGCAGCTGCGAGATTTCGATAGTGTTTCATTAAACGCATCAACCTATCATCTTCCGCATCGCGATATTTTCATTTAACAGCAACAAATGCGGAACGAACAGAGTATGCGCGACAGTTACACCCGTCGAATTAGCTTTGCCGCCTCATCCATTAACTGTTCACAGTATTATGTCGTTCATCGGTTCGGATTTATCGCAAATCCATCGTGAATTACGCGTTTCCATCGGTTTTTCAATGTCCGTGGACTCGCCGCATCCGCCCTCTGACCCCTCCCGAAAGCTACGTCAACTTCCAAATTTCCGGGCACCGCTCTGTGCAGCGTCGACTATTTGTGATCTACGAGGAATTGGAACTTTCTGCCCTACGGCTGTGTTCAGGGACGGACAGCTATTTCCGATGTTGATAAACGCTCAAGAAGACAGACGCGCTCTAACTACATTATTGGGCGTAGCGCGAGAACACCCACGAAATATTCTGATTAATTCCGAACTACGAGAAACAAAATCTTTCAGGGGAATCTCTAAGTCTCTCGAGCGTCCCTGCTTTACGGAAAGTGCTCGAAAAAGCTTTGGAATCCTGCAAGAATTTACCGAGCTTCGTCTTTTAACACGGCCGCCCACATTTTACACGAGAATGAGGGGAGGAGAAAGAATAATCGATGTTTCATTCCGACACGGCACAAAATTAAAAACCGAGGCTCGTGTTTCGACACGTCGGATTAATTCCTCGCGTCTCTCCTTTCAGAATGGCGGTACGGCGCGAGTGTTCTGGTCACGTCGCGAAAAAAGGGAGCCATTGTGGAGAAATTCCATCGGCGTCGCGGTGATATTTGACCCGCGATCGACTCTTGCCTCTCGCAGTACCGGGAATCGATTTACACGAGGAACCGGAATGCATCTTGCACCTTCGACGCAGTGACAATCAATTTGGAGGTGCACGCGAGCAGTCGGGGGTGGTCGTAGACGTTGCAGCGGCTCTCATCTCTGGCCGCGGAAGACGCGCTACCGGCAGCCGCGTCCCGGAAATTGAAAGTCAGTGACGTGACATCCGGCGAAGCCTCGGCCGGCTTCCTCCAGAAATTTCACATTAACGAGTGGAGCAAGAAAGTCTAGCGGGTACACCAGCCTCGCCATAGACATCGCTTTTTCTTCCCCGCTTCTTCTTACCCTCTCGTTTACCTTCCGAGTTTTCTTTCCCCTTCCAGCTTCTTTTTTCCTTCCCAGGCGCGTATCGCTATCGCAGGAACTTGACTTTACCGAACTACCACGAAGGAGCGGCGACACCGCCAGGACGCGACGAGTTTTCCATTAAATTCCCCTTGCCGATTCATGCTATCTCGCGGCAACAATCCGCCCGTTATAATCGATTCGGCCTGATTTCGGATAACTGCCGTCATCCAAAGTTTACCAGCGCGTCGGCCGCGAACAAGCCATCGAGTATTTGCGTCAGATATCAACTCGCCCCGAACTCCACCCTCCGCGCGAAACAACATAAACCGCCGCGCGCCGAGCTGGGAAGAGAAACGTTTCGTTCGCTCAGCTTTCCTCTCGAAATTCGCGGCGCAGTGACGCGACTCTGCCTCTAAACGAGATTTCATGGTCTGCCCATTCACCCTGAAATTGGTGCAAACAAATACGTACCTCGGAATTCATTTCTGAGACTGTAGACTCCATGCAATTTAATATTTTGTCAAAAATAGGAATTCAGGGGTAGCAAAATTATGATAACGCGCAGCGTCTCACGGATTTCTTCGTACACATTCGAACCACTAGGTGATGGTTTCTTTTATTTACTGTATTTTCATTTGTCAGCTTCGACTTATTAACAACACCTCCCACTGTCCAGTGATTTCTATTACTTAATCCATAAATTCCCTGACTCTCCCAAATTTAGATCAACAAACCAAGTAAATTTCATTACTCTCCAGAATGGCTGGCATGTATCTCCTTCATTTAATTTTATCAAAGCAGAAATATTATTCGTTAACTAATCCGAAAGAGAGCTCATCGGATATCCAGTGTTTTCGTGTTAAGCCCTGCATGTAACGGGTGGCCCAGAGCGGCCGACTTGGTCACCTCCAAAACGGGAGCGTGTAGAAACGCTGGAGGGAACGTGTGTTAGAAGCTGATTGCGTCCGGTCGAGATGATTGCTTTTCCCGTGACTATGGCAGTGTGCGCGCACACAGAGGACCAAGAACCCGCGCGAATACACACCCGTTTGCGCACGTGCACGTTTATCCACGAACGATTACCGCACCCGCACAGAGGACCGATGTTTCAATATTCCGATAGTTTATTCGTCTGGATCGGTGGACGCCTCCTGCCCAGCGTGAAATCACTTCGATTTTAGTTAACGCTGCTGGTCCACGCTGTACCTACCAAATGACAAACAACCCCGCCGCCGTTCTTGCTTGGCGAACGATTCTTTCTACCAGAGTTTTCATTCCGACAACAAAGTGCGACCAAAAAGAAGCAACCCATTAAAACTTCATGGGACTGTGCTGTTAAATTCGCATTCACCGAGAAACTTTCTTAAACAGATCCCTTATGCTACGCTCTGAAGCAATTAACAGAACACACAAGCGACAGAGGATTTTACTCAAATTCTATTCTCACTTACTCATCCTAAAGATATTCCCTGCTTTATCCATTTCGGTAAACAAGTAATACCAGAAAGCTTAGCTTCCATCCCCGACACCGACCCTCCTTACCCAGGCCGTTCTCCAGCCTTCTCCGCGTCTCAAGCGAGACGTATCAATTCCTTCCATGTCAATTTCCTTTCGTCTGGAGCGAAGCACCGAGCCATCCAACTGATTTAAGACGGCAGTTGCCGCTTAAAGCGTGGCCGCGTTTAAAACCCGTGGAGGAAATCGCGAGAGAACGAATTCGAGTGGCAGGCGCGGCTGAAACAGTGCATATCCCTGAACTACGCGAAATTGATCCTAATCCGTAATCCGGCTTGTTCAGCCTCCTCCGTCTGTTCTCTCCCAAGGTACTTAGCACCCCGGGACGACGAATCGGGAGAAGCAGGGGTGGGGAGCATCCGGTTGCGAGGCGAAGCAGGACGCAAGGAAAGCTTGCGTTTCCGACGGGAACACCCACTTATATTCAAAGGGATATAGCTGGCGCGCCCAATGTTCTGTGCATTATGCACGATACGACTGCGCTCAGTGCTGTCTTCAAATCACAGACACACAACCTGGAGCTTCGTTCCGTGACCACGGGCTAAGGAAACGCTAATTAGAACGACGCTTTAATTAGCGTGCGATACTTCACGGTTCGCCACGATTTACCTTTCTTATCGACAAGCTTCCCACCCTTTCCTACGATTGTCGCGAGTTAAGCACGCGAGGTCACGAACGCCTCGCCACGGACGGGGGTTACTTATTATAAGGCTGCCCCGTGAAAGAGAACTCGTGTGCAAACGGCGTACTTACCTCGGCTTGATTAGGAGTCTTTAATCAGTTGCTGGATGGAGGACCGATTTCGTGGAATTGGAAGAGAATTATTAGGGGGATACGCGAAACCTCTAGAGCCGAGTGTAACGCTAGATACCACGACATAGATGGTTGGAATGATAGAGCTGTTGCTAAACTGAGTGGAAGTGAGTCATAGGGAAATGTTAAGACATGGGCATGGCGTACAATTTCTAACAGCCTATGTTTTATCATGAGACTATTAAAATAGTGTAATGACAAACTTCTCCTGAAATCAATTTCCCTTTGAACATCCAACAGGTGATATAAAGTAATCTAATAGTAAGAAAATCCTTTGCCCCATAGTCGATTACAAATATTCCTTTTTGCAGCGATCAAAACGATTTCTCACCCCCAAACGATAAATCAGTTGGTTGGATCGGGACGGGCGTAATCCATGGTCTGATCATGGTCCCCGAAAGAATAAAAATTTTAATCTAGATTTGTCGCGCTGCCCTCCTGTTTTTTACGACGCCTCGGCCCGCTGTTACATCCCCCAGCCCTTATCGTCCCACAGGAATCGCCGTTTATCACGTAAAACCATATTGGATTCCTCGATCGTCGCGTCGCCGTGTCCAATGGGACGCGGAGACAAGGGAGGCCCGTCAAGGAGGGATAATTAATCGCGTAATTCGCCGTGAAGACGCGTCGGAATTATTCGTCGATTAATCGCGATCGTTAGGCGGGCCCCGTTTACAACGCCGATACGTTCCTCGGGGAGAACTTGGAAAGTCCTTGGAAAATACCAGCCCGTTTTCCAAAGGGGCCAGCAGACGAACAGCCTTAATTAATTTCGACTTCCCAATTGCTTCCTTGCGCAACGTTTAACCGTCTCCCTCGATCTACCGTTGCCAATAAGTCGAGCTTTAACTGCTTGCCAAAGTTTCCCACGTCGTTCTACGTTCACAGAGAGAGCGAATCATTCGGATCGACCAACAGACAGTACGAGAAACAAATTAATTATTCATGGACGTCCAACGTCCGCAGCCAAACACGCGGTAACGTCACTTTGCTACGGCCTTGCACGCGTTCGCCCCGTTGTTTAGCATGACTATAGAAGGAGCACAGAGCGTTACCGTGCGTACATAAGGACCGCAATTGTACCTCTAGACGTACACCCTCTGTACTCCTC
This sequence comes from Calliopsis andreniformis, assembly GCF_051401765.1. Taxonomy (NCBI): domain Eukaryota; kingdom Metazoa; phylum Arthropoda; class Insecta; order Hymenoptera; family Andrenidae; genus Calliopsis; species Calliopsis andreniformis. Next base: position 17,272,817 of record NC_135067.1, on the reverse strand, counting down.
TTGCCGACATGCACTAAACAGCTATAATTAATGCGATGCATGGACTATCGAAGCGCTGCTCGTCCAATCCTTGTTCTGGCCTGCGTCTCATTCACTGCACTGTGTTTTCAGGTAGAATATTTGAAAAGCTGAGGGTGGAGATCTAAAGTAACGGATGTAAAATGAAATTATGAAAAGAAGAAAACCAAACTAAGATTCTAATTCGTTGTGCCATTGTATTGATCCATAGTCAGTTTGCAAAGTCACTCTTCACGCCGTGGCTGACTATAGAAGGGAGTTTCTACTTAGAGAAGAAACTAGAAAGCAAGAACTTTGATTCAAGGCAATCTGAGAAATACGCAAAGTACATATGTACGTAGTACGGGAAGATCGTATTCGCGGGGAAAGAGCGTTGGAAGAGAGTTTAACGATCCCCTATTATGCAGCTAACTTACGATACACGTTGTACGTTCAGTTGCGTGCAACAATTTTCCCGCTAACTTTGTAACTAGAAAGGCGGAAAGTTAAGCGATAAACGTTGTCCGCTGAAATTCGTTTAGCGGCTCAACGATACATTCTTTTTAAGTACTTCGCCGCGTAGATCAGAGTGAAACAATGCAATCGATTTTATCGATTTCTAAAGTATCCTTATGGATACTTACGAAAGAATAAGATATTAATATCTTCTATAATATTATAAGAAACTTATTTCCAGTAGTTCTTCCAACTTCAATTAAAGAGAAAATTACAGTAAGTAGATTACTTTGGACATTTTTTATTATCTAAACTATGAACTTCATTCTGCAATCTTTTCTACAGTATCCACGCTTTTTATATCCTCAGAAAGCCAACAGGCTTTAATCGCAAGAGGTGAATCGAAGCGAGTCCATTGAAAGATTCCCATGCTCGAGAACAAGAATAGCATCGCTGCGACAAACGAAGCGAGGATACACACGCGTCTTTCGTGTATTCAAGAGTCGAATAAAGTGATCACATGAAACGGTACCGCACTCGTGGCATTGTTATCGTTAAAAGAGCCTCGATGCAGAAAGAACGCGTGCTCCGTGGTACGTGGAAAGCGAGAAGCAATTTCGTTCTTAATTCCACGACTATACTATCCTTACGTCGTTTCCTTTCCCTTAAGTAATCCATTCATTAAATTCCGCGGGAACTTTTCTCGTTTTGCTTTCACTTTCAGTGGCCCGTGCAATCCAGCGAACCCAGAGTTAGAATCGGTTGATTTTAAACTCGCAGCCCCGATCTGGCTCTATTAGAGCACGATAAAATTTCGACGTTCCGTAAACAATGGTTCCTTGGTAGCCAGATCGGCAACTAAAACTCTGCCCCAAAACATTGTATACGTAGAGATCCAGAAAGAGAATAGAACAGAGAGAGAGAGAGAGAAAGAGATACAGAAAGGAGGATTGTGCTCGAGTAGAAAGACGGACGCGAGACGGCAGGAGGAAAGCAGAAGGAGGTGTTAGAGGATCCTTATCCCTCTTATCGGTTCGCTCTCACTGTTTCCATTCCGAATCCACGAGCAGGGATTACTTAACTGGAGAAATTCATCCGAGCGAAAAGAGAACACCGTCCTTCTTCGAGGTCGGTGCTCGTTTCTCGGACCGATCGGCCCGCGAAATCAAAGTCCACGGCCCCTCGAAAATGGAGGAATCATTATTTCGCGAAAGCAGTCGAATTCGACGGCGGGTACCAGCCCATGAAGCAACATTTTCTTCCTCCGTCATTATCTTTTTCTCCCCTGACCATGGTATAGAGTAGTCTTCCGAATTCGACGCTCCGACGCATCCAGCCGATGTCTGACTAGAAATTTCGCCTGACCAGCGTCTACATCCATCTGGAAGACGGTCGAGGAGCGAGTTCGATTTCCGCGAACAATTCTGACGGATTCTCGAGTGCAACGGGTCATACGGGATACTCGGAGAACGGAGGGGCGAACGAAAATGTTTCGAGTGGAAAAAGAAACGTAGACGGAGCATGTCAAAGAGTTATTGGTAATTGCGTCGGCCTTTTCGGGCCATTGGCTTTGATAGCTTCATACTTTACGGAATCGAACGGGAGACCGCATTCGTGTCTAGCCCTTCTTATATAGTGCCCCACTAAAATCTTGGCCGGGACAATAGATAATAGAAGGAATACTGTCCTGGCCCAGCCTGGGAGAAGGATCGTCCGCTGTGATATTTAGGCGGTGGCCACACGCTCCTACCGAAACCTTCACTTCCAAACCTGCACGTTCGTAAATCAACGTGGAACGGTCATGGGAACGCGTTTCGGAGCGATTCTGTTTCTTGTTAGGACGGAGAAGCTGGCTGCTTGTAACAGAGATAATCCTGTGTAATGTCGTATGCTTAGATATTTTGAAGAAGATGAATGGAGTATGATAACTGGAGGAACTGTGAGTAGGTTTAATATACCTGATTGCTTCTAAATTAAAAACAGTCAGCTTTTGTAGAACATTAATGAAGAAGTAACTTTTCTTCACATAGTACGTAAAAATAAAAAGCAGAATGAATGGAATCTCAGTAGAACAATTGGTAAGAATTTAGTGAAGAAATAAGTAGAATTTCATACGATAACGTGAACAACTGTTCCACGCAAGAGAACAAGATTTTCTGAGGTCACAGTACGCTGAAAGGGGTAAGCTCTCGCAGTTAGCAAACATGAGTTTTTACACTATCTAAATGCGTGGCCTGTTAAATAGCGGTCCACTTCCAAAGATAAGGAATTCCCCGAAAATTCATGTAGAAAGTACACACTACTAACAATTTTAGTGATTCTGTGTTTGTTCTGCGTTTTGTTCATCTACGCTGTGTTACTTTACAACACACAGAATCTCCTCTTATCGTTTGACATCACTTCAGTATTAAACTCACCACAGAATATTAAATTCAAAATATTCAAAGGAAACTGAGCTAATGTAATTAATTATACGGAGTTATTTCAAATCAATGGTTCGATATCCATTGGCTACGTTTATTATTTGTAAACAATTATTATTAAGCATTAAGCATCAATATTGCAAAACAAATATTTTACTTACATTAAAGCAACAAGATCACTGTTATTATTGTGATTATTGTGAAACTAAAGCTTGAAAGACCGAATTAAATTTTATTCGCATTGAATGCGCTCAATCCACCCCGAGAACTATGACCACCAACCCCCTGCATCCTCCGTGCTGCGTGTTCAACGTCAAGCGATAAACTCCAGTTAATCCGGACTTTTTGTTCGGGGTGGAAAGGCGTAAGCAGCCAGCGAGATACTAAATAATTAGTGAACGGTGCAGGTTTCGAGGTGGCAGTTAAGCAGGTCGGTAGGTTACATGGTAGCTAAGCAGAGGGCTGATGGAAGCATGGGGGGCGCTAAGCGCGTCGCTATGTAAGGACCGCCCTGCCTCTCCCCACTAAGTAGATGCTTGTCAGCGGAAACTTAATTAAATATCCAAAGTGGATGCCGGAATTACTACAATTAGTATGACGGCTCTCCCTAGCCCACCCTTATTACCCGGCTAGTCCCGTCCCTCCCATTCGCGGGTATTACTACTTAATGTCTAATAAATGTCACGGCAACCGGAGTGTCGTACGTTATTTCTTTCCTACTTTCCTTCTCGTCAGCTATGCAAAGGAATTTCGGTACCTCCCGCGGAAAAGTGGAGAGAGGGAGGACAAGTAACGAACAGCGAATGCGAAAGTTTGCTCATAGTTGTCGACGCCCCTTGCTGTCCCATTTTTTGACTCTTCACGTGGCCATGGGTGAAACACGCTCGACAGAAATTGGTTAAAGCATGTAGAAGTTCTGCTAGCGTGTCTTCGATGCAAAATTTTCGCTAATGAATAGGGTCAGTAGAATTTGTCACGTGGCGCGATCAATTTTTGGAGACCATCAGGGAAGGTCGGAGATCAGGATCGAAGAGAGAAATTCAGTGGCGATGGGTGCTCGAGACGATTCCGAGACGTTTGATAGTTCGATTCGGTGTTACAAGCACGAAGGGTACTTTACTGAACTGGCACGTAAATACGAGCCCGAAGGACTTTCTTTCCCGTTCGAGAAGTGGTCCTCCATCATCCGCTCGGAGAGAGAGATGGGGCCGACGAGGAGGCCAAATTACAAAGAAGGAATGTAGAAGCCGGACGGACGCCTTTTGTCTCGCCCGAGATTTTTCCCTGCGATTTAATTGCGGGGAAGGAATCGCCGCGGCCGAGCGACGACGACGACGACGACGACGACGAGAGAGATGTCTAGCCGTTTATTGCAAATCGAAGGAGAGAATCGCCGTACCGATGAATGGTACTCCAGACACTCAGAACGATCTCGACAAACGGATGAAATTACAGCCAGGCGATCTATAATCGAGTGTCTGCCCAACGACGATAAAAGTGGAGGGAGAGAAAGGAGAAAACCGATGAAAATTTCGAACAACCAACGAAACCCTGCGTTTCCCTGCGTTTCCCTCTACTTTTATCGTCTTGCAATTTGCATCGACCGCCGTTGTACTTCCGCTCGAGTCTTCTCGTCGAATTTTCGTTTTCTCTAACAACGTTTTATTTTCTTTGGGAAATTTTCCGCGATGAAGCGAAAGAGACACGAAGCAGAGACAAAAACAGGGGAAAAGGAAGGAGGTAGAGAAGCGTGCGCAGCTTGCTATATAGCGATATCTATTGGCGCGAGAAAGGAACGGTTTACAACAGAATATTGTCCTGTCTAAGCCGCTCTCCAATATTTCATCAACTTTCTTATTCCTTCTTTTCCACCGCCCTCCGCAGCTCTGCGTCATCTTTTTTCACTCTGCCCACCTGTCTCCCTCTACATTGTTCTCCTTCTTACAAGGCAGCCTGTTTGGTCTCAGGGTGACGGCGACGAAAACGAAGCGCGCTAAGCATATTTAAGTATTTTATCAAAAATTCAGCGGTGAAAATAGAGTATTCTACGTTGGTAATACGAAGCAATTGCAACACTCTCTATTATCCACTGAGAACATTGAACATTACCTGTCGATAATTAAAGATGCCAATCTCATTTAACAGCGGACATATGCAGGCACAAGAGTTTTTACAAGAGGAGCTATTTTCAGAATAATATGTTACACAACACAATAATGGAATAAAATTCCAATTATACATTAATAATACCAGGGATAATTCATCAATTATTAATGAATAAAAAATGAAGATAATCGTGCAGTGAAATACCTATAACGAGCCGAGTTAATTTCAAAACACATACCGAAAATCATTTAATTCCAAACAACTTCAATATTCAGCCATACCAGAAACGCAAATGAATAATGAAATATTGATAAACATGTAAATACATTAACTTTCCATTCAAAGTGAAATAACAAAATAAACTCAATTATAAAATAACTATCGAAGGATCTCCATTCATCCTTCACTTGAACATATTTTCAGAGAATGGAAACACAAATATCTCTGACACAATAAATCTGCACACTCCGCGAATTTTGTCATATCACGATATCACTGCGCACCTCGTCTCACTCTACTTCAACCCCTAACAGCTCCATAGTATCCCCCGACTTCCTTAAGAACCTCAAGCACGCCCTTCGCCCGTTGTAATAGTATTTTGTAGCCCCTCGAACATTGACGATCGCGACTTTACGATCCAGAAACAGCAAGAAAGAAAAAATCGCCCGTAGCTCTGACAGGGTCCTCGTCTCCAACGAACCCTCGAGTCGCCAAGAGATTAAACCTCGCGTTTTACCCGAGAATTTCGCATCGTCGGAGCGGCGCGTCGATTCGTTCCGCAGTGCGTTCACAAGACAAACATTTCGCCAGAAAAAAACAGCAAGAAAGAAGCTTACTGGTCAGGAAGCAAACCTGGTTCGTTACACGCCACCCTCGCTCCTCCTCTGTCCCCTCGCTACGTAACTCGGTCGGCAACAATAAAAATTTTAGTGCTGCTGGCCGGGTTATTGTATGGACAGCGAACGCTCTACTTGCGTCGGGGCAAAGGGCGAAACAGCTGAATTACCAAAGTACAGCGGGAAAAAAATGTCCTCCGTGTAATTTCGGTACAGCAAACGGCCGCGCGCGTAAATATATATCATCTCACTGCGGGGGTAGCGACGCAACATTCGCCCCCTGTTCTGAAAACATTCTATGACAGGTTCTGCGCGCGATGTTCTACGTGTACCCGCGCGAAATCGCTCGATACGCATAGTAACGAGGGGCGCTCGCCCCTATGGCTGGCCCAAGGGGCTGAAAAAGCTTCGACTTTACAGGCAGATATTAAGGGCCGCTTTTAGCGGGAGTAATGAATTTTAACGGCGGATGAGCTCCCATAGCTGTTCAGCTGCACGGCCCCGCATACCCGACCTAAGAAATTGCGCCCGCGAAATTATTTCCTTTATAAATCAGCGGCCATACGTTTCGACGTCATCCTACTTCAGCCCGCATACCACCCTCCCTCTGTTCTCTCTCTCGCCGATGTCTCCATAGCCGCCGAACCGGAGGAGCTTCCAAGAGAAATGGTCAGGGTTTATTAACAATACGTTATCGGTTGAAAAATTCGAGTCCTGTTACGAGGGAAGAATTGCGACGGGTACCAGTGCGCCTGCGACCAGTGGTAATCTGCAAACACGAGGAAAAAGACAAGGGGAAAGATTGCAGTAGCCCCCTTGTCGCAGGAAATAGTTTTTAGTCTCGTTACGAAAAGCATTTCGTATTGTCGCGAGTGGAGGGAAGGGAGCTTGTATTGAGTTGTCTCTGAGAGCACGTGGCAAATAGAGAATCTTGTCTTGAGGTACAGAGTGTTCTAGGTATTGTACCTACGAACTTCATTTCTTCGTAGCACTCGAAGAAAAGGAGAGGAAGGTTACAATGGACCTGAATCTACACACCAATCGTTTCACGAACATTCTATTAGGTATTTCATAGTGCCACGGGTAAAGAAAAAAGGAAACTATTACCTATAATATTTCAGATGTCACACGTAGTCAGTAGTAATACAATTCTTCTAAAAAGAGAAGAAACCTGAAATAATCTAATTCCTATTCACATTGCCTAGCACTATGCCAATCAAAATAAGAAATCAAGCACTACGTCTCCTCCTTCAAGACCTACCAGCCCACGTCAATTTGTCCCCATAACTCTAAATCAACCCATGAACCCAGGTTTTTATCGATAAGTGGGGCTTACACCACCTCGGGGTTAGAACGAATAAGAAGCTTGGATGGAATAAACCGCAATTGTTTGAGGCCCCCTCTCTCGAACAGCAGCTTCCGGAGTGAAACATCAGAGGGGGTGAATCTTTCAGCAGAGAGCAGAGGACACGAAGAGACATGGGCGTCCGGTATGGGGCTTGATTTGGTACCAGAATAGCGATGGTGGGGATGTAGTAATTTGTCGGCTTGGGAAGGCGGCTGGCTCCAAGCTGATAACAGGGGGTGGTCCATTCTCCTCTGATTCTGCCACCCCGTTTCTCCTCGTCCTCCAGTCCAAGCCCTTCCTCTTCCCCCCCTTGGCGCCCTGTCTGTTCCACTTGCGAGTATGCCAACCCATGGATCCGCGTAAGACGTCCGGTCTCTCGCTGTGTCTCGGATGTGTACGACGACAGGGGCGTAGAGGGACGTGGGGGTGGAAAGACGACAATATCAGAGGCGAGGAACGAGACACCAGGGGATTTTCCATAATCGAGCGGCGTACTCTCGTCGTTTATGACTGGCGCCAACTTCCTGCCCTGATCTTACGTAGCTTTTCTACAGACCCTCGGCCGCGATAAAAGTAATTTCTGCCGGGGATTTCGTAATAACGTCGCGGCTAGTCGATTCTAAGGTCGATTAACGCCGCTGCGAAACCGATGAAAGAGACCGCCGCGGGGGTGAAGGAGGCGAGAACGGAGGAGGGGTGCGGAAGCGCGAGCACAGAAGGAACTGAATCGTAATCCGATGAAGCGATTTAAGGGAACCGCGAGGAACAACGAAGACGGTGCAAACAGAAGAGAAACAAATCGAAGCTGGCAGCGGCGTTGGCGCTCGTTCGATTCACCTTCGCGGCGAATTATTTCGATCGAGGGAAACGGAGCGTGTAACAAGAGGTACCCTTAATTCGGCCAGGAATCCACTTCGGTGGAGTTGAAATTCTTGAGCCGGCTGATTGGCGAACAAAGTTACCTTTCTAATCTCGTTTCGCCGAGGACCGACTGTTCCCAAATTTATTCTGCCAGACTGTGCACACGCGCCCGCCGCAACCCCTGGACCGCGTGTTCCAATCGGTTTAGCATTAGCGTGCCGGAAAAGTTCTAATTACTGGGTGTGCGACGAATAATCATTAGAACACTGCGTTTAAAGACACTACGGCCTCAACACAAACAAGCATTAACGATTAAGGAGTTTAAGGGGTGCAATTAATTATGAAAAGTTCTGCATTATTTTATGGAGAAATAAGGACCTTCTACTGTGCTATAGTCCTATTTTCTTAGAAAATAAATTAGAAGATTACCAAAGTTGAAGATACAGTTCAGTCATAGAAGTCCTTTACAAAAGACAAAATTGTTCCAGCTGGAAGTATTCGATTTCTTTTTTCGTATAAAGATGAAAAATGATGTTTTCAAACTCGCGAAAATTTTCTTCTCTCTCAAAGGGTTAAAAATGACAAGTTTTCCCTCAAACTCAGCTCCCAGCCCCACGTGCACGTAGCACGCCACCCCTGCAGTTCTGTAACGGAGTGCCCCAATTGTCTTCGCTTAAAAAATTCTAAGGCGCCGGACACGGAGGGTGCTCAGGCGGAACGACCGTCGATGTAAAATTTCATAAGACGCTGGGAGAGCCAGTTTCAAGAAGCTACGGACCGGTTAACACCAAGAAGCCGCGCCGCCCCGAGAGTTAGTATCTTTAATATGTCTGACGTATGCAGCAGTTAAATTAAAGCTCTACGGGAACTCCGAAGGCTCTCACCTTGTTTCAGCCCCGTACGTTAACTCAGGAAGCTCACGGTAATATCGCATACCAAACCCTCGTCGTTCCACTTTCTTCGTTGTTTTATACAAACTAACTACCCTGGCCGAACATATTCGAAAGCAACACATCCTTTTCTCCCCCGATGGCGACCAACTACTGCCAGTTTCGCAGAAAACTATGATAGAGATTCTCATTGATGTGCTATGAGTCGATAAAGACGAGATAAATTGTGTGGATTTCGAGGGTCTACCGATCTTTATTCGTCAAATTGAACGAATGGAAAAGCTATGTTTTCTCGCAAAGAACATTGGAACAGCGATCTAATAAAAAGAGGAAAATCACAATTGGGATGTTCCTCGTTACCGTTTCCACTGCTTTTTGCCTATTCGAACGTCGTTTTACGAGTGCAAACCACTTTTGCGTTTCGTTGTTACTGGACTCGCGAAACTAACCTTGTCACGTCGTCGTTCTCTCTTAAAACGACGAGCAGCGATCACCCAGATATCCGATACTGCTTAGACATTCACTACTCGAATATTCCTGTAGATCCTGACAGCGTGCATTCACAGATAGACTGAAATGCACGCCTGTGAAAGTGTGTGGATAAGTCTTAAACCGCATTCTCACGTACAGAAGTATCAAGCATCGATGACTCTTTAATGTTTGCACCCTTGACGGAATCTGTGCGCAGTTCCTCGGAGAAACATTCAATATATGTTCAACTAATCAATGAAATACCAATATGTGTCTTTAATTAATATAAACTACGCCCATGTCCACGAGATATCGGTATATTAGTTTAATCCGTGTTTGATTATTCCGCACCGGATGCGGCTGTTAATTAATCACGTGAAATGTGCAATAATATTGTTGGTATTGCGCATTTAATGCGTTACATTAATTCCGAGTTGGCTTTTAGTGCAATTAACGTGAAATTGCAACTTTGCACGTATCAGCCTTTTGAACTGAGCAGGTGGTGTGTAAGAAATAACAGTGGTGATAAACACTGACAGTGTTTGAAAGGATATAACTTTTTACCTTCTTGGTTTACTCACTTTATACACATATATTATTTTTTTGGAGTCAAATTGTCGATTCTATACAAAATTGGCGAAATCAACCATAGATTGTCTTACCAGTAGACGTTTCATTTACCACCTGAATAGATTAGCAATGACGAAAGCAACCCTTCCTTTTTAAATATCAAAAAAAGATCAATGAGTGTCTACTACCGAATTTTGCAAATGTTAATGTCCTCCAGGCAGTCAGAGATAGTTCGAATAGGACACTCAAAGACACATCGAAGTTTCGAAAAGGAGGCACACAGCCACGATCGCTGGCGGTGGCGCGCGCATGCCGATACGCCTGCATAACACATTCTCCTGACTACCAACCACCGCCTAGGGGGTGCAGAGAGCTTTTTAGCGAACTGTCAAACTCCGTCGAACCACGAATTACTCATTCCAGTACGTATCCCTGGATGCAGTCCCGCAGTGCGCACTACTGTGTGGATCAAAGACCTACCTCGGACGGGGATATACCGCGGACGAGAATTTGGAAATATCGATCTTGGTCAGCGACACGTTCGAGAATTGCCGAACCACGCGAATGAACGAGTGAATGGAGAAGATTGATTGACCGATAGATGAGGTCGAGTTAGAATACCGATCTCGTACCAATTCGCCACCCCCATCCTCGAATATGTTTTGTCAGCCGATCTGCCAGACATCGAGATTCGTTCGGCGTGGCAAGTCGTGTAGGAAACCTTTTAGAACAGTGAATGCAACTAGGCAACGAGGAAATTGAAACTTCGTTAACGAAAGGGGATCAATATGCTAACAATGTTGTAAAAGTCTTACAATGGTATTTCCTGGTTCTTGTTTTTCGATTAATTGATATATTCGGGTTGCGATTCAAAGTTCAGGAAATTTTCAATATAAAATGAAAAGCTGTAATTTATTTTCAAATATTTCCGCTGTGTAGTTAGAAATTTAACAAGAATTACAAGAATTTCAATAACGTCGGAAATCATTATTTAAATTGTCCTGTTCATGTATGGGTCATAGAACTGTGAATGCATTAAATGAAGTTGATTAAAAATCGCTGAAATTTGTCATCACGCCAATTTTCTATGCAATTAATAGCGAACGCGTAGTTTGTCATATTAAAATAGCTAACGCTACGTAGAAACACGTTCACATAGACACAACTATTCATGCACGCGTCACCATATATCTATACCTCTTCGAATCGCGACGAAATTTATGGCGCTGCAACTAAATCCAACATAACCCCCTCTAATCCCTACTCGTTTTCCTCTCGTTTTCCCGCCAAACAGGAGGAAGCTCCACGACTGAACCGGAAATGGCGGCAGCTGAGTCGACGGAAACAAGATGCTACGGTGTCACCTTGTTCCCGCCATCCGCCATTGCCACTGTCCAGTGGTGATGCTTGCTAAAATTTCCATATCCCTTCGAAGTATTTATACCCGTCACACAATGTCACACAAATGCATACACCACGTACCTTTGTCGTCGTGAGTTCCTTGTCCTGCGATGGGCACGCGTCCAAAACCCACTGGAATTCGGCGAACTCACCAGCAACGATGACCGCGAGTAGAACGATTCCATTTACGCGAAACGAGACACGGTAAACGACGCGCGGTACGCAGATACGTCGAGATTCGCGGAACACTTCGCGTTTGGGATGATAAATTCGAACGAGTTATGAAAAATGCATCGAAAACGAGTTTGTTAATCAACGTCGCGAGAATCGCACTAAAAACGAGTTCGTTAGTCAACGTCACGCAATACAGCGTCACTGGTAGGAACGACCGAACGGTCAAATTAGAATGAACGGAATGATGGAATTGAACAGACATATTGAGTATTAGAAAAAGTTTGACGGTTGGAAGAGTCTGGATCACTACACGTGAACGTTTTTGTTGTTCTTATAACGAGAATAGGCTTTACACACACAAAAAATAGCGAAAACTCGCGAGAGAATAATAGGCACGATATTTTAGTATACTTTATACGGTTATTTCTGTGGAGCAAACAATTTAAGTTCAGAATTTACGCGCCGAGATACATACTGTTACCGACCACCGCAACGTCCCGAAAACGACTGCAGTAGCGCCGCTTCACGGACGCCGTAATAGGCGCAGCCAACAAACACCTGGCGCGAAATTTGAATTCGTGTGACTCTGAATAATCATTTAGTTATTGAAAGAATATAAATTATTACAGTGCTGTAAATGTAACTCGTATTAAGGGGGAGGTATACCATATGATTCACATGAGACCAATTACGTTTATAATACCCCAATTAAATATAGGGTGTGTTAAAGAGTTAATAAGAAATAAAGCAGTTGACATTAAACCTAAAACTTCTATTCTTTTAAGTATTAGAACTAGAGACTAAAGACAAGTGTAAGAAGTAGAAATATCAATTGGATTTTATTGAATTCAGATATTAATGGTAATAAGTAGAGAAATTGTAACATTAGAGTCAGGCATGAGGCATGGTAGATACATAATAGGGGCAACAGAAGAAATAAATTTAAAATTTCAGAGAAAACTTATCGGTGATCCAAGCTGACCGATGGTCACCTTGCTAACTATCCACTGATCAGTTGAGTCCAGAGGTCCAATGTCCATTTCCAGTGTTCCCAGAGCTTGAGGACCCATGATGACCAGTGGTCATCTGCCAACTGCCCACTGGTCAGTTGAGTCCAGGGGTCCAATGTCCATTTCCAGTGTTCCCAGAGCTTGAGAGCCCATGATGACCAGTGGTCATCTCCCAACTGCCCACTGGTCAGTTGAGTCCAGAGGTCCGAGGTCCAGGGCGGTCCCAGGCCCTGGAGTCCCTCCAGGATCCCGAGGAGGGTCCGCACCCGCCGGAGGACCCGCGACGAGTGAGACACTCATGCTCCTGCATGGGTATTTATACTCTCTCGGAGAAAATGGGAAACCAATCAGAGAAGTTCTTCGAGTGGTAGGAATTTTGAAATTGATCTAACGAGCAATATTTTGCATAAAATTGATATTCCCGAGAGAGTATAAATGCCTATGCAGGAGCATGAGTGTCTCACTCGTCGCGGGTCCTCTGGCGGGTGCGGACCTTCCTCGGGATCCTGGAGGGACTCCAGGACCTGGGACCACCCTGGACCTCGGACCTCTGGACAGAACTGACCAGTGACCAGTGACCAGTGGGCAGTTGGCAGATGACCACTGGTCATCAAGGGCCCTCAAGCTCTGGGAACACTGAAAATGGACATTGGACCCCTGGACTCAACTGACCGGTGGGCAGTTGGCAGATGACCACTGGTCATCATGGGGCCTCAAGCTCTGGGAACACTGGAAATGGACATTGGACCCCTGGACTCAACTGACCAGTGGACAATTAGCAAGATGACCATCGGTCAGCTTGGACCATCGATAAGTTTTTGCTCAAATTTTAAATTTATTTCTTCTGGTACCCCTGTGTCCTTCAGCGGGTACTGGTGCTCATTAGGATCTACTGAATGAACTCCTGGACTATCTTGGGCTACCCTGGACCTCATTGACCAGTGAACAACTTCACCATTGGTCAGATGTCTTTGGCTTACAAATATAAGTTTTTTGTGAAGAAATATAGATAGGTCTTTGATTTAAAGATAAATAAGGAGGATAGTTAGTGGGATACTTTTTATATTGAGTGATATGATAGGAATATTTGCTTGTTTGGTAGCATTACCAGCGTCAGTGATATGAAAATACTGTGTTTCCTACATCCACTACGGAAGAATTGCAGAGGGTGCTCGAAGACCAGTGATTTTTTGAAAAGTCGCTTGTTCAGAACATGAGACATGGAAGTCCATTGGATGTCCAGTCTATCCTGTACACTCGTCTGTTGGTGTGGTCCAGTTTATCTTTTGATGATAACCCGTGTATATGCAACTGCTGGTAAGCGTACAATTTCTAGCAGCAAACCTACTGTTGCAACTATTGATCGTATCCAACGTTCGTCAGTCGGTCACAAGGTATTCTGACTTTTATTTGCTCTCAAAGCAAACCCTAACAAAGCGGTTGTAATCTTTGCTAATGAAGCATGCCTTTGAATTCAGTCGAAATTTGTTTGATCGATAGTCGAATTTACTTTGAAGACTACTGCTTAGTAGACGTCACAATGCAGGCTAAACACTCAGATTAAAAAGAGAAATTTTTTGCGTAAAACTGACGTGAATGAATCTCTATAGTAGAAATTTTAGCAAAATGAGTGATCTGTCCAGTCAGGATTGCGAAGAGTCTCTTCTGATCTCTTCTGACAGAAAGTTAAAAATCGGAGGAACCAAGTAAGTAAACAGTTCAGTTATTTTTTCGTGCTATTATAATTGAATTTTTAAAACACCTATACTTCTATTGTCAGATGGGAACTACCAATTCCAAATTCAAAGGAGTACTGGAGCAAATTTTGTGATGAGGAAGAGAAGAAGCTACTTGTCGTAAGACATCCTTTTCTAAATATTTCCTTTAATTCCTTTTCCAATAAAGACACCAACTTCGTTAGTAAAACGTTTAATTCAAATGTCTTTTCCAATCTTTGCATAGGTAGTTCTACAGTGTCCGAAAACTCTTTGCATAAGTTATCGTCCTCAGAGTTAAATCTTAACATTAACAAGGATTACTCTAATAATGGTGAATTATTTCCAAAATCAATATTGAAGGCTCCATCTCGAGCTCCTTCAAAAAGTTCAGCTACACCGTGTAATCTTGACACACTCTCTAAAGTTACACGAATCCCAAAATTAGATACTTCAAGTACTCGACCTAGTTTCGCTAGAATTTTCCCCGGAAAGGTGGATCATATCCGCGCTTCTTTCAGTGTCCAAAATGAAGCGAAAGCACAGGTCGAAAATTTGCCTGTCTGTTCTCCAACTCTTCCAATCCTGAACGCACTTCCTGCAAATTCAGCATTAAAGAAACCGCAGAAAAATTTGTCACAATATTCGAAGTGTAATTATACAAGGCTACCACAAGAAAATAATGCTCTGGGAATGAAATCTACTCTGTCTCCTCAAAAATCTGTAGAGACTGCTCGCAAAGAAGAAAGAAGAGATGTGGGTGTTCTGGAATCGTCAAGAGAAGAGCCTTCATTAAAATACTCTATTCGTTGTGCTTATAAAGCACTAAAGTACCTAACAAAAGACAAAAAGTCTGGCTCTAAACATAGAACGATTAAACATTCTTTCAGAAAATCCTCTTCTGAATCCCTTGCAACTGGTGTAGAAGAGTCGGGATTGTTTAAATCCAAAAAGTTCAGAAGACATAAACAAGGCGACATAGAATCCTTGCAAGGAAAGTCGAAAAGGAAGTCGCTTAAGGATTCACAACTCGCAGACATCGACATCGAACGTGCAACTTTGAAATTGGAGGAGACAATGTCGAAGACGATTCCCTCGGGGTCTCGTTCTACATCAGGGCCGAGCCCTAAGTTCGTGTACCCTGAGCCTTGGGAAAGTCCTTCGAGTCGTTTTCTCTCATCCATTCCGAAATTATCGGGTTTCCCTCGTAGAAATTGTGACAGGTGTTTGTCGTGTATGTACAAATCGTTTGAAGCTCCTACAAAAAAGAGGCTCTCTTTTCCTATGACACTCTTACAGAGAACCCTAAGTCCGCAGAGCACACGCGTCTCCTCATCCTCCAGCTCTAGCGAGGACTCCATTTCGATAAGCTTAGCAAACCTGAGGGATGAGTTAGAAAGAATTGTAAGTTCTGAAGCTGAAACCAAGAATGTAACGTTTGACGAGAAAGATATCTCTGAAAGTCAGATCGTTAAAGCAGTCTCTACTTTGTCCAA
Organism: Calliopsis andreniformis; assembly: GCF_051401765.1. Classification (NCBI taxonomy): domain Eukaryota; kingdom Metazoa; phylum Arthropoda; class Insecta; order Hymenoptera; family Andrenidae; genus Calliopsis; species Calliopsis andreniformis. The sequence continues at coordinate 17,257,063 of NC_135067.1, read as the reverse complement.
AGAAAAATGCGAAGAAATAGTTGAAGCAGCGGAGCGGAAGAACGTTCCAGATTCAGAATTGTCGCATAAGACAATTACGGAGACAGAGGATCAGCGGGAGGATGACTTAACTTCGGCGGGAAAAAATTTGAATGACACTAGCAGCTGCGCGCAAGTTGCGTCTTTGGAACAATTGAAAGTTTCTTCCTCATTCCACAGTGAAAGTTCCGTCGAAGACGATTCACTTGCTATTTCCATAAGCGACAGCCAATCCAAGCAGCAGTTTATAGCGCCATGTCATGCTCCCATAAACTTGAGACCTAGCTTAGAGCCTCTGAGAGCGTTGAGAAACAGAAAACCCACAACCCTGCAAGATCGGATTGTTCTTAATGAATCTTCGTCGATGAAAAAGACCATCTCCGCTGACGACGACGACGACGATCCACAGAAGCCGAGATCTAAGGACACTTCCAATAAATCTAAAACAGGTGATGAGCAGAAAGCTCCACCACTCGGTAGAACTTTAATGAAAGCAAAATCTGTTTCGGAGCAACTGACGCTTGAAAACGCGAAACTGGAAACTTTGAGAAAGGAAGACCGAGTCCTCAGAAAAGCGACCAGTCTGTCGAACTTTACTGTTCTAGAAGAAGACGTGTCTGATAAAGCAGGAGTTTGTCACAAAGCATCAAGGGATACAGTGAAAGAATTAGAACCTTTGCAAGATGACTACTCGCGAACAACACCTACAATTTCGAAATTGCCAATTACAAGTATACAGGAGATCACAGAAATCTTGGAAAATCTTGACGAGAATGCATCGTCGATGACTATGCTAGATACCTTATGCAAAGAGTTTTCGGAACGCATCTCGAAAAATGTCGGCGACGCGTACGCAAAAAGGAATAACAAATTGATCGCGACGCTGACGAGGTTGTTGGTCGATTCTAAACGCTACCTGTACCCCGAGAAGTTCCCCTCTAACTTGCTTTTCTCCACGAACCAGCCACCACCATGCAACCCCCGCATTCTCAAACGAATCCTACCCCTCAAAACCTACAATCTCATTGCACCAATACTGGGATTGCCGGAATGGTATCCGATAAAAGAGACTTCGTTCGACAGAGAGGATATTCTGCATGAATATATCGAGAACAATTCCAGTGAGACCACACCGGGCAGTCCAGATGACAGCCTAGCATCCTTAGAGGTGGGTCATTTTACTACTGTTATCTCATTTCGTAATTAAATGACACTCTAGAAATACCCTTTCTATAATCATCAAGGTACATCCTTCAACACTAGAAGATACCGAATCAGTTGGTAACGAGGAAAAAGGGGGTCAACGTAAATACAATCCTTACGCTCTGTTTCTGATGAAGCCAAGACGAAAGGTGTGATATCGGACCGATAAACTGGGTAATCTTCACCTAGGAATATAATGAAAGTGGACAAAGTGAAAAGGAGAAAAAACAAGTCGCTTGAATGTATCAGGTGATCACCTGGCGACCTTTGACAGAACGTGACCTCGAAGGCTACGATCCGGATGCGACGCTTCTAATGAAAGCCGACAACATGATGAAGAAAATTTGCGAAGACTTTTGTGAGTGGCTCGAAACTCTAGGCGGAACGGATAAAACCATCGACGAGGAAGTTCTCAGAGATATGTTTGAAATCGATTTCAACGCGGAGGCTTGTAAAGCGATGCAGGTGAAAGAAAAGTGTACTACTTTCTTTTATTATTTTTTGTGAAAATTTATTACACTTGGATACAATTTGACATTCAATTTTAATTCCTCTGGATACACCAGCTTCTGTTCTTCTAAACAGGTATTGATTCAAGAGATGCCAGTGGTGCCCGCGGAGGTGGCCTTAACAAGAAACACCCCCGGAGCGAGTAGGCTTGCAATGACGAAGAGACACGTCATGAGGGACGTAAAGGCGGAGGAAACGCCGGAGCATACGAAAGCCTTTGGTAAATACCTACCATGGGAAGTCCAGTTTGTGCCACCTAAGAATCAAGTTCGGAAGAATTGGCTGTGGTGCGAGCACGTGCCAGAGGATCTCGATACGATGGAAGTGGTCTGGAAAGACATAACGCACCTGAAGAGCGTGAGGGGCTTCGTAGAGTGGCTTCAACAGCATCCGAAGGTGATTTATTTTAATCAGCTGCTGAAATTTGACTAAACTACCGATTTCTGGATCCAAGACGCTGTTCCTATGTATTCGTCTCGAAATTAGCTTTAACGCGCAAATGCGCTGAAGACGGCAGATAATTAAGCCCATTGCTTCCGAGTATTATAATATTATACAAGGATGCATCGAAATCCTCTTAACTGCTGTTACAGGTTCCACGGCCGGAGGCTTTGAAGACAATCGTATCAATGGATGTTGAGGCCTTAAGGCAGATAGAGGAGGATGATACATTTGCGCATCTCGAGATGGATCTCGATCAAATTACGAGTCTGAGGGTGGCAGATAGCAGCGACGCAATTGCGTGAATGTTCACTGTGACTTTTATTTCACTCTCTGTACCTTTTGTACCCGATAACGCACGTAAGATTGATTTAATATAATCTTTTTAAACGTTCCCCTTGTATTTGATCGTTTTAAAATGATCTATCTCAATTTTCGCGTAATTTTCCTGTCATAGACTCTGCATTTTCGCCGCGTTACTCCCGATACGCGAATATTTTAATTGCATTCGATTGTTACGCAGTAAATGTCGGGTGAATACGAAATGAGCATCAAAAATCAACGCGCCCGCGGCCGAACGTTTCGAAGTCTCTCGCGCGTCGGTTTGAAATGAACCGAATGGACGTGCGTGTAACCGATACGACGAGTCAGTCAATGACACGATGTCAAAAGCACCGTTTTGCGTACGAAACGGAGGGTTAACCTCTGAAGCCTCTACGAATATGCGAGGGGCCGCGAGGAATTTCTGACGGGCCGTTCGGTATCACCATTTCCACCGAATATCAAACATCGATCGTATTTCAACCGCGATGGGAAACAGAATACATACACGGAGATTCGTAACATTCTGTGGGGGATGGGAGGGGGAGGGGGGAAGAAAGCAGTGGGTTATTTTCATCGTCGAATACGCAATCGCTGAATAAACTTGGATATTTAACATGAAACGTTGCGCAATAATTGTGCGTTCGGTGGAAAAAAACGGAAAAGGGGGACACAGAGACGAAGCGCGTTCCAAAAGCCGAACGATTAACAGCGTTCGTTTACTTTACGCCATCGAAATGAAACCAAACGATGCATTTCAACAAGGCAATAATAAATTGCGAGTAACACGATCCCGATGTCAATCCAGCCGATTCCTTTGACCGCGAGCGAATCGTCCTCGTTACGGTCGATGTCAATAATTCCACGGACGAATATAATGCAAACGAGATGTCGAGGAGTATTGGAAACGTATCGCCGAGGTGTCGTTGTCTGGCCGCGACAGCGGGGACACCGCCAAATCACGATTTTTCTTGGTGAGTTGAAACCGAAGGGATATGAAAAAGGAAGAAACCAGACATTATGTATCGTCTCATTTCGATGCTATTCTTTCGCTGTCTCGCACAGTTAGCAACTAGTATCCAAGAAAAACTCAGCGTTCATAATGTCTCAAGGTACTCGAGTCTCGTTAATTAAATTCAAAAGAACGCAAAGCAGAATTTCCTTGAAATCATCGTGTCAGGGCTCTTTTATTCGTTAGCCGCGTCGGTCTTTATGGTTCCTTTTCAAGGGATTTCCCATGAGGTAGTGTCCAAGAGAAACAGAGGGGGGCGGAGGGAAGGGAAAAGACGTCGGCAAGAGAGTAAAGGAGACCTTAAAAAAGAAGCAGAAAGGGTTCCGAAAAAGTCGACGAGAACCGGCGAGGCGGGGTGGAAGAGGCAGAAGAAGGACGGAGAGTCATCATTGGCCATTGGCCATCCGTTTCGCTCCACTTGGAATAGAGACTTGCGCTCGACCGAGAAATTTAACAAGGCGCACGCTCCCGGCTCACAATAGCCAACTTTCTGGCCACCCTATGCCTGGATTTTAATTACTTCAATTTAAACCATCGGCTCTCCTCTGCGGACTTTCAGGAAAGAGATCGCGCGGTGACTGAACCCACCGGATTTCTTTTCGCAATATCAACACAGATTGAAAGGAGCTACATATTTATCGACCTCCAAGAGAGGCAACTCGTCCAAGAACAGACACACAACCCTGCAGCAACCATCGCCAAGGTTGCATTAGCAATTACCAATGATGGTGCAGCCAGTTTGCTGTCAGGGCGCATTGACACTCCCGCACTTCGAACCCTCCCGAAATCTTTTATTCATACGATCAAGTTTGCATTTAAAAGCTCTGCTTCTCCGCGGTTCCCACTTCGAATCGCTACTTTTCACGGTAACTATTCTCGGAAAGATCAAGATTCAGTTCGCCCGTCGCGTACAAGCGGAACTGTATGCAAATCTCTTGTACCTGTTGGAAGATTTTATGCAACGTGACGCACAAATTGGGATGCTGTGAGTAGAGGACGAGAGGGTGGAAGGGTATGCGCCGCGAAGCTTTAATTTCTCTGTTCGACGAACGAAAAACGCGACACTTTCGATTATGAGAGGGCACAACAGCGAAAGGGGCGAGGATTCGAGCGGCCGCGTTTTTGCTCCGCGCATAGGTTGCAGAGAAGCGTGCTAGTCTAGGGCGATCCGGTTCGCTACGTTCATTCGACTGACACAAGAACTCGAAACGTGTGAGCGGCCGTACGTGGCTATTCACAAACGAAATGGGAAGCGCTTCCTGCCGACCGAACGCGCCAGTTCGATCTATTGTCCCCGAGTTTGTGACAGTGTGTATAACAGGAGCGCGCCTGTTATGTGCCTCTATCGCCGCATCTTCCTCCTCCGCGCCGCTCGTCTTCTTTCTCTATTCGCGATGGAAAAGTAATATAGCTCGGCAACATAATAGAGCCCCGAATAGATTACCCAGTACGAATATTAAACCGGTTCTCTCTTCACGTGACTCGGCCGCGATGAAGAAATTATTGCACCGAGTTTTCGTTTACCCGTAAGCTATACCCTCGAGGAGATTCGACGAATTTTCGCAGCGAGTAACCGTGGCGGCGGGCAGCCGGGTAAATAGTTTTCCCTACGGTTCCTGATTGAATCGTTAAGACGCGAGGATGCTGGCTTCATATAATAAACAAGTTACCCAGTGGAGAGCGGATAAAACCCAAGCGAACGAAAAAGCGCGATGTAAAGGAGGGAAAAAATGAAGAAGCCTGACAGGTTAAATGAAAACGGAGAAAGGAGCTTCAGCGCGGCGAGAGGAGCGGCTCCAAGGTAAAACCGAGGCTGCAGCGATCGTACTCGAAAAAACGCCTACAAGGGATATGAAATTATAACAGGAGCATTTTTAAAGCCACGTTCATTCTCATTCGCCACGCTTCCAAAAAATCCTCTGCTCGTAGCCCGCCATTCTTCGAGTTCCCGTTAAATTTCAACAAACTCTCCAGAACGACATTGCACAATGTTGAACAGCGCGGCGTAATAGACTTCAACGAACGTCCGGTTTCACCCGGAAGGCCGCTCCCATCACGGCTACTCCCGGCATAGTTACAGAGCGGCGGCACAGTGGCATAACGCGATTCTTCTGTTCCTGCGTCACGTTTTATTGCCAAAGGACTGCGTGTCGTCGACGACCGGCAGCTCCTGGATCAGTCAGTCTCTCGTTGTCCTTTGACCCGATGACACGTCGACCGTTGCTGATTACGCGAGCACGGCTGTCCGCGTGGCAACGCGATTAAACGCCCCGTGAATGTCGCATCGTGCCAGTTTTACGTGCGAAATTCCTCCGTTGCGCCGAGAAACTTTGCCACTTCAGCGAGACGAGCGACGAAATCCTTGTTTCGCCCGCCCACGCTCGCAACGAGTTGACGAAGAGAAGCGTTGCGGAGAGTGAAATTGAAGGTAGGTGCTCCTACGATTTTGCGCCCGACAAAGGGAGACGAGGGAAATTTTCTGAGAGACCGGTTTCGAGTAATAATACTCTCGACACGTGACTTAGTCTACCCCTCTCGCCTCGCGCGTAAGCAAAGCAATTAGACGGAAGTGCGAAAAGAAGAGCTGCGCGAGCGTAATGACGCAAGCGGGGTAAAAAGTGCGAACGCTTCCAGATGGATTCACCAAACCCTCCTCATGGACGAATGTACGGACGCGGTTCTTTCCTATTTTTTTTAGACCCTTTGCGTGGACCCTCGGCCGCATTGCTCCAAACTGACCGTAAATAGGACGCGGATTCATCGATACGTAACGGGCCGGGGTTGTACACGAAAAATGAGCGATCGATCAGGCGGCCTCGTTTAATTTTAATCGAGCATCGTGGCCAGTGGACCGCGAAGCCGTTTCATTTTCGCCCGAAAAACAGGCAGCCCGATTTAATCGGGAAACACGAAATTTTTGGTAATTATAATATATTGGATCTCTACACGTATATCCAGCGAGAAGCTAGAAAACCAGATACGTCCAATACTCGAGCTCAACTTCTTCGGCGTTGAATTCTCGACAGCCCTAGGGATTGCTTCGTTCCTTCTTCGAGGTGACTCTGCCTGGAGATCGATAGGAAACCCTTGTCCAGGGACAGCATAGGTTGGCATCATCGCAGAGACGGCTGCAAAGTATATTTACATACGGAGCCTCGGTCAAAGCCTTTACTTTGCGCCGATATCAGTGCTAGGAGTCACGGTTCAAGGATAGCCCTTTCCCTCGAGCTTTTACTCCACCGAATCGGAGATGACCCTTTCCGGTTGCCTCTCCTTGCCGCCACATTTAGCAAGGACAATACTTATGACCGAACGCCTAGAAGACATTCGACTGCGAAGGAAGCAATCCACACAAGTTCATTAGAGCAGTCTGCATAATTTATTTCTCGCGGTAGACGATCGTCAGTTTGTCCGTCTCTTTCGCCTTCCAATCTTAACTCGTTTCTATCCGTAATAAACTTCCGCCCCTTGATCGTACTACTTCGCGAACTCGATCAGATGACAAAGTTCTCGGTTGCGTTGCGCAACGTGTTACGGGGTACTTCCACGGTCAATAACGAGAAACTTGCCGAATCTCGATATACCTGTTGAGCACGAAAGCAATAATTACTTGGAGTTCGTGCATGCCAGCGGTTCTAGCGCTTGACTTCAAACGTGTTACGTCAAAGAATAGGGAGTATTATAGCGCTGCCGCAATTCCGAAGCGACAGTCTTTTCGAAGCGAGGCGAGGACCGCGCCAGTGACCCGGGACGCCTACTTTTTCCGCGTTTTTTGTCATTTTCAGGAGATATAACCCTGCGGGGTCGAATCACGGCAGGAATCCCGTGGCGAACGATGATAGAGAGGGTCTCTGACTACCCTGGCGGTAGCAGGGGGGATAATTGCGCGTCGAGGTTGACTTATAGCTTCTAAATCGGTAGCTTCTACGTCCTAAGTCCTTGTTTCGCTCCACAGACAGGCTCTCATTAAAATCTCGTCGCTTAAATCGTCCACAGGCGTTGTAATCCGAAGGGGCAAAATAAAACATACGACGAGTACAGTGTTAGCGAACGAAACACTCGGTAAACGGGGATAATTTAGATGGGCAGAGGTGCCGAGAATGGATTATTCGTTTGGAAGTTGCTAAAACGACACATTACACGCCGCTGCACGCAGGCCAGATTGAAATCAAAGTAAGAGGAACTTGGAGTTTCGTGTAATTACAAGCGTTTCCTGCCGGCCTCGACTAATCCGACCCGTTGGCAGACACTTAGCGAAGTTTCGATTGTTACTCGGTATGCGTGTTTTCAACGAGTAAACCCTCGCCATGCCACCGCGGATCGCCTCGCAGCAGCTCGGCTGGGCCGGGCAGGAAGCGGGCAAGGATCAGGTGCGGCGCGGCGTTCGGTGTGCTCGAGCCTGGGAACTTTATTAAGCGATATTTCTCTAATTATCTCAGTTGGCTCGTGGCGTCCGGGACTCGCGGGGCTGAGTGGGGCGGCAGTAGCCATATTCATGGGCCCGCGTTAAGCGCCTCGAAAGCATAAACATTAAAAAGAGCCAGGGCGTCGAAGTTAGCGGCCGCCCAGCCAGCTTACTTCCTCCTGGCAAACTGGAAAACTTCCGCGAAGCATTTCGAGGAAAAACTTGAAAGATTAAACGCCGCGATGGTATCGCCACGCGCGCCACGCGGAAATGGGCAATATAGAACAGGAGCGCCGAGCCTTCTCTCTTCTTTTTGTTTTTCTCTTAACGATTTTGAAGTGCTGGGAGATCCGAACAGAAGCATTCCAAGGAATAAGCCCACTTCAGATTTTGTGTAAAAATGACGGTCTAAGAGGGCGAACTCTTTATGGGAATTTATTCCCTCACCCTCGCTGAGGGAATTAGTGACGCACGGCAGTAACGGGTAACAGCCTAGAGGTTGTAATCCAAAAGCGATGAAGCAAGTTGACGACGAAGTGTCTTGAAAGCACTGGATTAAGAGCGCCGTTCGTTGTTTACGGGCCTTGTACGATAGCGATTGGAAATAATAGTGCGACGTCGGGGAACGAGAGAGCGCGTATTCTAGATACGTTACTGGCGGAAGATGCTCGGACGCCATGGCTTCTTGGCGTCTGAAATGGGGTTCGTTATCGCACTCGATGTTTATTATTAGACTTGGAAAGCGCGGACAATAATTGGATGGTTTAACTTGCTGAAAAAGTTTCTTGTTAGTTTGCGCCGCGATTATAATTGTAAATCGACGCATTAAATAACAAAATCCACCCTCAACACGTGCACCCACCCTTGACTGTCTGCGAACAATAGCCAGAGCTTTTAGAAATATGAGAGCGGAAGAAAAGTAGTTAACGTTCTCGTTTCCCGGATTTGAGTTTTCGGAAGCGATGGTCAGAAAATCAGGGGAGCTTTTTGAATGATTGAATTTAACTTCCAGCCGAGGATCGACCCGATCTTCGCGCAGGGACCGCTCCAAGTGACTGCGCCTCGAAATAGAGCGGAATAAAATTCACGGCTCTCTCGAACGGCAAGGTAATTACGTGTAATTTATATTACTTGCCATTGACATGCAAATCTGCGAACCATGCATGTCTGTCCTAGCCTCAGCGCTGCCGCTTCTCCACCTCCCGAACCTTGCCATCATTCTACCATTTCCATCGGCCTCTATCCACCTCCCTTTCTCTCTTTTCTCCGCATTTGCTTTCTCCTCGGCCAGGCATTATAACGAAAGACTAATCTTAAACGGAGTCGAATTACGAACAGTTTAGAAAGTGACAAAAAATTTCACGATAAATCATTGAAATAAAATTGGAGGAACTTGTCCCGCGCATATTCTCACCTGTCGACACAAATTCGATCAGAGAGAACAATCAAATCAATCTCATGAATTAGACGAAAATCTTATCAGCGACCTAGCGTCACAACCGGTCGAATAATTTCGTTCAATTTCGATTTCCGGTCCTGTGGCGCGACTGAGCCGCGAATTATACGAGATATCAAAGGTGGATAGAAGCGTTGGCTGCATATTCATATATGCAACAGAATTCGAGGAGTGACCGTTGCAACAGAGATCCAGGGGTATGTGGTTGGAGATAAATAGACAGGATCATAGAGAACGTCATGATAGAAGAGAGAGAGACAGAAGGAGAGTCGGCAGCTTAGATACGGCTGAATTGGCTAGCAGCGTCAGTCTTTTGATCTAAACTAAAATACCAGGCCGAAACAACGGCCAAAGCAAATCTGTTCAAAGTGCCTGGCCTCTTCAAAGTACTTGGTTTCGTCCATCTCGCTCGGTACCGTGCGACGGCATACCCCAATGACCAATTATCTTTGTATCTTTGCCGATGACAAGTGAACCGCGAGTAAACTGTCGACCAAGGGGGGAAAGGGTTTGGTACGTGTCGGTTTATCGGCAAGGGTTGCACCCGGAGCCGACTCTCTTTTCGTCTCACATTTCCCTCGACCCGTTCACCCCGTCGAACCCCCACCCCCGCGCCTGATCATCCACTCTTGTTTTTGTATTCCTAATTTCACGATCCTCTTCGTCGATACTTCGTCGTTCATTACCTCGCTTTTTCCCCCCTGCCCCGACGGAAATCGGCTAAAACAACGTCGACGCGACGCTGATGCTGGGAAGGATGCCGCCTTGTAACAAGAATTAAATTAAAACTAGATTAAATCTAGCCCTCCCCTTGTCTTAACCCCGATTCGTCTCCGAAAGAGATCCTCCGCGAACAGGTCGATCGATTGAACGGAACTTTAATTGAAATTCGTGTGTCGAACTAATTATACGTCCCTGTCTGGTTATAGTCCCGCGAAGAGCAACCTAGCCGCCGATCCGAAGGCGCATAATCGAAAGGCTCGCGTTCCCGCAACGACGCGAGACGACGGATCGATGGTTTTCAATTTCGCGATACGAAGAAGAGAACCCGCGCCCGCGACGACGAGGATATTGGTGAATATTTAAAACGCGTTTGCCTGCAGCTTCTCTTCTCCTCTGCGCCGCTGCAACAATCGCCGTCGAAACAATAGCTATCTAATGCGAAATAGGATGCCGGCAAGATCCTCTTGCATCTCCGCGAACTGGCTTCATTTTGCTGCGTTCTTGCTCGCTCACCACTCGGAATCCAACGCGGTTTTCACACCCACGATTCTCTAATGCGTCTCGTTAGTCATTCCTCCGGAGGATTCTATCTGTGTCGCAAATCTGGGGAAGAAATGGAACTCGTCATTTCTTGAAAGCATGACGTCATCATTGTGCGAGCTTAGAGAATGCTGCATGCTTTAATACCCGGATTTGACGTTTACATCTGCGTATGGGGACGTTCAGTGTGATCGGAATGATTGGGAAAAAGGGAAATGAGGCGTCGATGGGCAATGAACGTAACGAGGAAGGAGTCGATAGTGGGAGCTCAGAGGAACTAAATACGTTTACTTGGAGTAAACTACATCGCTCAGTTTAATTACTATTAATTTCTCCCTGTTATAGGTATCTATAGCTCCTTTTTCCATGTTTCGAGTCGTGCTAAACCTGCAGCTCGTTCAATTCCCGAGGAAAGACCGATGTATCATTTCAGATCCTACGATTTTTCTCCTTTCTCTTAACTCCAACGAACTTCGGCTCAGTCAAACGTAAATCTTCCTCGCGACGCTCTTCCAGATTATTAATTCGTGTATACGCGGATAGGTGTATAGTCGGGCGTGACACGTGAAACACGTCGTACCAGGAGCTAACGAGAAGGGATGGAACCAGCGTCGGAGTGTTTGGTGTCCAGCACACGTACGTAACACGGGAGTACTTATTGTCCTGATGTCGTCTTTCGTTCAACGCACCGCGATCCGGTATCTAATCTCGCAAGAGTAATCCTCGTGTTCTACACGGCGCAGACTTACTACACGCTAAATCAGACCGCCGACGTGATTCGCATTTACTAGCGGGATCAACTCTGACGGAAAAAGTAGCCCTTTGACCATCGTTTTACTGCTTAATAATCGAGAGAATCGCTGTTAGAAATTTGCAACACTTCCGAGACATATTAACGGGCTGAAATATTAAAATATTTAGAAGTTTTCCTTCTGAAGTAAAAATTCACGTTTAAGGGGTGGCATAATTGAATCAGAAGAAGGGAATGTGTATTCATACATACTGGCTGATCTAGATTCTATGGGTTAATGTAAATGCAACATGTTCGTTGACCTCACTAAATTGAGAGATTTTTTCGAAAACGCGAAGAGTTGGGGGCACGACGCGTTTCCACACGGAAGGACATCACGTTAATTTCGCAGGACGTTACATTAATTCCAAATTGGTTTTAGCCGAGCGGAGATCCTACAGTGCCGCGCCCAGGACGAAGGATCACCGATCCGCAGAATACCCAGCTTAGTTCCATCGTAATTACAGAGCAGGACGAGGCTTAGCCGATCTTTATTTATACACGCGTCACGCTGCGACGACCGTCACCCGCCGATACTTCTTGCATCGTTCTCGAACACTCAGTTCTTACCAGAAAAAAGCTCTAAACACCTAACGAAACAGTCTTAAACTAGCAACATCTTACGTAGAAGTAAGTTTAAAAAAAGGCAAGGGTGAGTATCCCAGATCATTACTGGATTTAAAGTTCCTCTTCGTCAACAAGGCTCACGATTCCTCACAGCCTCTTAGTTATTCTCTACGCTTGAAACCTATCACAGAACTCAAAGTTTTATTAAACACCGCTGGGGGTCACGGATGCAGCTCGTGAACCTCAACCTACTTTTTTCCATGGAGCCGACATCAGTTCCAGCCTCGAAAACAATTCCGCAATCTTTTCGGCCCCGTCTCCGAAACCACCACCGAACCTTTTACCAGAACGCCAGCGAACTCGCCGAACCCCATTACCAAGCGATTGAAAAATTAACGAACGTCGTTTCCGCGTTTTCGAAAGTGCATGACGCATCCGAAGGGGTTATTGGCTGACGGCCATTCGAGCGGGAAGTCCGGGGAATTGGTGGCGGGGTGCTAAAAGGAGCACGTAAGGTGAGGAAAAGAGCCGTTCCCAGAGGGGGTGAGCATCTTTTAAGCACCATGTCGCTATATTTAGAGCTCATCCTTATCTTCGACGACCCCTTCTAACCGCAGTTTTGAATTGCGGCGCGCGCACCGTCGCTAACCGCCGATCCACGTCGCTGGTGATTTCACGATGGGGTCAAAGGAAGGGGTTGCTTGCACGAGGGAGACGGAGAGACCTCTGCCGTGGGGAGGGTTGGAGGAAGACGCTTCGACGATGGCTGGTGGATGGAGAACGGTGGAACGGTTGGGAGGGCGCGAGTGACGGAGAAAGAGGAAAGCATCGGGACGAGGAAAAACGGAATAAAAGGACGGGAGAGAGTGGGAGGGTTGAACGAAGACGGAAGCAGGGACAGGCGACGAAACGGTGGGCCCGAGGAAGAGACGGCGGTAGGAAATAAAGACATAACGAGTACGTGAAAAAGAGCTAGAACAAAGGAGAATAGAAGAAGGAAGTAGAGAGGGAGAGAGGGAGGACGGCGAGAAGGATGGGTAACCCAGCAAGTGGCCAGAGGTGAGAGAGTAGGACAGTGTCGGTGGTAGAGACAAGGGGGATGAAGCTGCTCACGGAGGAAAGGGTGTTGTAATGAAGCTGCGCGGGAGAGGTGGACGCTGGAGAGAGGTCGATGAAGAAGGGGTGGAGAACGGATGAGGGAGCAGGACAGAGAGGGTGGCAGCGCGAGAACTGGATGGAGGGAAAGAGAGAGAGAGGGAGCGAGATACGACGAGGGAGGGAAACAGAGGAGTATGTCACGCTCAGAATTCTGGTGGGAGCGTCGAACGGGGTGGGAGAGATGAGTGGCGCGAAGAGAGAGGGGTGTAAAGAGGGGTTGGAACGAAGGGACAGAGCCATAAGAGGGTTGATGGTGGCCCGGGTTGGCCTCAGTAGCACAGTCGCGCGCCAAACTCTCGAAGGAAAGCACGTACTCGGTTCAACGCGCTTCCGCACCTACCATCCAGCTACATTTTTTTTCAACCCCTTGACGCCACCCACTTCTACCCTCTCAACCCTCGGTTCACTTCGCCATCTCATCCCGCCACAACCCAATCCCCGCTTCCTTTCTCCAATTTTTTTCTCCATCCACGCGTTAAGGCTGACCTGTGACCACTGACGATCGACGATCAACCTGATGACGAATCTACGAGAAAGACCCTCGTCGAGAGAGAGGATGACGCTGAAGCACCGACTAACGCTAACGCCAGGTAATTACGATCGATTAATTTCATTTATAGCTTAAGCCAATTGGTAGTACTATTATCAAGGCATTATTAGCGCTATGGAATCAGTGATAATAGTACTGCTGCAAGGTTTAAATACACTTAAAGTTAAGAAATTGTTTACTCGCTCTTACTCTTAGATTAGATGTGTTACATCGTTTGCTGCTGTTATTATGTCGTAGTGCAAGTTGACGTTGATAAATAAATATGAACATAAAAACGTCTACTATTTCTCAATGTTGCACTAGAAACGTGTACTATTCTACTGATACTTGTAAAACCAATTGTTCCCATGAGTGTTGCGTGTCCTGACCGATCAGTCCGGAAAAGTTCCTTGTTTATCGATAAGTCGTACTTTTTCCGCGTGAACGTTTATCGATACTGACGATCGGATTTCCAGTTAAATCGTTGCAAACACTTTTAAACCACACCTCGACTGTTCTCTGCCGCTTCCACTACTACGAAAAAGTTTACAACTATCGACAAACGAGATAAAAGAATTGTTTCCTCTTTGAATCGATGAGCGTCGGGCGAGCACCACACTAGAGGACGAAAAATCGATTGCGATTCATATCACTGGCAATCGGCGTTATGAAGTTTTCTCACGTTGCTAGTTCGAATAGCGGAAAATGTACACTGACACGAGAGACGAGCCTGACCCTATCTGCCGAACCAATCACATCGAAAGTGCGTCCCTTTTTTACGCGACGCTCAACCCACACCCACATACTGTCGTATATATTGTATTTTTGATGTTCACGTAGTAACTAGTTGCTCGGAGGCGGAAGGCCTCTGAAGCAGTTGCTATGTTGGCTGTAACCATAATATTATCTAATAATCTGCAAGGTTCGGCGGTGCGCGGCAGCAGCAAGTAATTACTGCGTGGCACGGCGAAAGCGTAATAAACGTTATCAAATTCAACGCGTAGCAGGGCGCTTCACCCCATGGCGCGCCCAACATATTTCCATTTCATCGCGTTCGAGTATCAGAAAACGGGCACCATCGAACGGTTTCAAGTAATAGCCCGGAGCACCGACGTAATGCTCCCCTAAACCTGTAATGCGGTAAATCGTCGAAAACCCCATCGGATTTTGCATCGCGTTTTTCTGCAGGCGCGTTACACCCCGAAACTCGACCGAACGCAATTACGTCGCATTCCCAGAATCGCGGAAGCGCGCTGCGCTCGGTCGAGCGTCGTTAAACAGTTTCGTCGACGCGCAATTTGCGCGCTCGTCCCCCGCTCGTCCCCCGCGTAAGCGCTTTCGAGCCACCCCTTGTTTTCCGGAAATTAATTACTTGGCAAAACGCTGGAGCCCTGGCCGAAATACAGTTTGCGCCCTTCGCCCAACGGAACGTCACGTCTCTCTGGCTCCTGGAGCTCGAGATCTCCGCCAAACTCGCCAGCGTCCCCTCCTAAACGGATTAAGTGCCAATTAGGTTCTTAGCACCACGAGATTACGTGGCAGGCCGAACTTTTAATTCGATAAGTATCCATTAGCGACGGCCCGGACGGGAACGCTGGCTGATCGAATGCCGATAACGAGTGTAACGCAGTCGCGAGTGTTATCGAGTCGCCGTTGGTCAGGGAGAGCGTATTAAGCACCTTTAGAGGCCGATTGATTCGAAAGAACCGTGTGCCGCGAGGAAACGCTGACTGAAGAGTTTCCTTGAAACAGGAATGCAACAAGTTTAAGTCTAATCCATTAAGGGTGATTTCAGAAGAGGTAGGTTTAAGACAGCTATTTATATCGCTAGGTATCTCGTTAGAAATATCTATCTGGCAAGCTAAAATGGCGAACAATTAACTGCATCGTGCTTACGTACAACAGGCTGCTATCGTATCTAGTAGTAATGGAAATCGAATTCTAGTTGAGCCCTGTTTATTCCACTGCGCGGAAGCGGGGTAAAGTGTGCAGTCTCAGACTGCACTCTGGAGGATAGACCAGATTTGCGACTATAGGTCACGAAAGAAACGAGTTTGTATCGGTTTTGGAATTAAGCGAATGAGATCAGAGGGGCGAGTAAACAGGATTCGACGGATCCTGGGGCCGTGGTCGAAATTAGTAATTAAATTAGCAATCGAACGAGCGGCGGATCTGGATTCCGTCGCTCCCTATTCGCGCCGCGTCGATTTTCGTCCTCGTCAGGATAAAACGACGCTGCTCGTTTCGCTCCTCGCATCCTATTTCCCTCTGACAGTCGGCTTCAAAGTTTCCGATGTAAAACCTCTGTTCTATCGCCGCCATAAAAGTGTGCTTAAACTCGGTGTAATTTATTTTACGTCTTCCCTCTTCCTGTTCCTCCACCCTCTGGTCCCTCTCTGTTTCATCCCTTTTGTTCCACTTGCTTAGTATGCAGCTAAGAAAACAGGAAAGCTATTCAGTCGCGAACAAAATATCGACTAATTAACGATCACGAAATTTGGAGTTGTACCTTCCGCTCGTGCTCCTCCTGTCCTCCGTTTCAATCTTCCCCTATATTCCTCGGTTCCTCGACTCTTCTTATACTCTTTGCTCTCTCTGCTCGCGTTCAATTTACTAGCGGATTATCCAGCGGTCCGCGTTAACGCTTCGAGGATTGAAACGAAAGATTGCGGAATTCGAATAGATTAAGGAGCGAAACCGCCGTTCCTTAATGCCCTCCCCAGTAAGCAGGCCGCGACGAAAGAAGAAATACAAGACGTCATCGGCTTAATCTTCATTTCTTAACGAGGCGACCCAACGATATCCCCGAGAACCTGAAACATCATTTAAGAAAATCTTGCCTTAAGTCGAGCGGCGTAGCGTTTAACGCAATTGAGGCTCGTTTAAAAATCCCATCAAAAATGTACTTGGAAATATCTCTGCGCGTTGCCGACTTCTCCCTAGATCCAGTCCTACCCCTGCTCCTCGACCCTCCAGGTCTATCACGGGGCCCCTACGCCTTCGGATTCTCATCCACCCTCTACCCTGATCCTTCGTCTGTCGCCCGTCTAGCCCGAACTTCTTCATTCTCTCATCCACTGTTTATCTACTCTTTTCCTCCCATTTCGTTTCCGCCTTAAGTTGACGAACTCGGCCAGCCCGAGACACCTTGGAAAGGCATCGATGGTGGGGGTGGCTGATTGGATTGTAAGCTCAATTTACACTACCTTCGGTTTCCAGCTCTCTTTTTCCCCCCCTCCGACCATTCTTTTTCTTTTTTCACAAAACGACCTGGCCGTCGCGTCGCTCCCATGAAAGCGACGCGGTGTTTCAGAAAGTTAGACCTCCGAGCTTGCGACTACGGGACGATGGATAACAAAGCGCCGTTATAATGACCAGGACTAGGAAGAAACTTTCAGCAAAGTGAAATTGAGTGTGCATGATATTTCACGGCGAGTTACCTTCCCCTCGCGAAACGGTTTCGTTATACCCGCGCAGGCTCCTTCCTTTTTTCGCCCGCTGACGCGAAACCAGATCCCCTCGACTCTTTCACTGGGATCTTCTCTGGGTCTCGTAAGAGGATCGCCGCGAACATTCCGCGCCTCGTTTGTGTCGAATCCAGTTTCGCCCCTTTGAGAAACGCATTCGAAGACTAGATTTCTCTCTCTCTCTATCTCTCTCTCTCTCTGTCTCTATCTCTTGATTCAGAGTATCGGGAGTCATCGAAATATCGAGAACAGCCGAGAAGTTTTGTTTCGTTTTACATCCAATGAGCCATGCTGGCTAACGAATCCATTGTTCGAGGGTTGCGTTACCGTTTTTCCGGGACTCGTCCTCGATTACACCCGCCCTCGATGCCCTGCCTATCGACGTCTTCGAGAGGGGAACAAACAAATTGGAAACCGATGGAAGGGCCTCGACTACGCTAAATGCACGAATGCTTTTTATCATAGGGCCACAGATCGCAGAGTAGGAACAGCGAGAAGAACGGGGAATGAAAAAGAAGGGGATACATACCCGTTCTAGCAGGACAGGGCTCACTCATTGTCTACTCTCAACAGTTTTTCCCGGTGTTTCTGATCGACCGATATTGCCCGTGGATCAGCCTACGAGTCTCGAACGATTCCGCCGATGCGCTCGCTCTCTCGCGATGGAAATTAATTTGCAAGGGTTTCCGATTACCGCGAACCGTGTCTGGTTTTCCCCCGTTTAATAAAACCGCCACTGATGGTCAACGTGCCAGAGGAATCCTCATGCACGAAACAACGTGCGGTCTGATCGATGCGAGGTAATGAAAAATGAGATACAAAAGGAGCATCGAAAGGATGGAAGTACAAGCCACGAGGACAGGCAATAAAAACGTGGATTAATCATTTTTCCTGGTATCGCGGTGTGCAATCGTGAGAGAAGATCAAATAGACAGAGAATTCGTCATGAAAATGGGAAATTCAGAGTTCACGGGTCGTCAGGCATCCTAATTCTTAATTACGTCACGGCTGCAATTAGTCGCAGTAGGTATTGGTGAAAATATTCGGGGCGGGGCTCCCGGATGGCTGCATCGTCAATTTCAAGACGTCCAATTATTAGAGTGCAATAACGACGACCAGCGTAACAGAGAGAAGAGGAAGAGCAAACAGGCCGCGCCTGCATCTCGCAATCAATTAACCGTACAATACGACTCTTAAAATAACGAACGTTACACGGAAACGCGGCGCGGATCCTGTTGAACTTTGATAAAGAGACGCGTCACTAGCAGCGCGCCAGTTCGCCGTGAAACGACAATGCAAAGCGTGTTTCAGTCGTTTCACAAAGCGCAGAGAATGTTTGACTTGGGATGAAAGAATCTGTCGACAGGAGTATTCGCCTTTCTATCGAGTTAAGGAAACGTTGAAATTCTTCTTGACACAAGGATTCTATTTTTCCTTCACTTCCTTTAAATTCCACTATTTTTTACTTTGGAGCCATCGCTTCATCTTTCTTATCATGAATCTGTTACTTCGATCAGCAGAGTTCCAAAAAAACTCAAATTTGACTTACCATTCAATATCTCCAGCATCCGATTACTTTTCCTCCAACTCATTCATCGATGTATTACGTCGTATGAGGCATCAGAAGCTTCGTATAGCTCTCAAAAATGCATCAGAGCACAGAGAGGTATTATCCTCTGCATCGCGCGTGAATCGATGAAATCCCCATAGAAGAGCGCCCATGATAATCGGACGCGGGTCGCACGCCTCTATATTTTCTGGTAAAGACAGGCAACGATTACCCCTGGTGCGAACGTAATTACGGTACAGCAAGACGCGAGGTGGAAGCTTACATGTAAATTGCTGCTTAAAACTCGATCGAACGGCCCCGTCGATCCAGGCAGCCAGATTAGAAAAAGTAAGGAGCCTCTTACACGGTTCACTAGTCACGGGGTTCGAGCGCAGCCTACCAGAGGGTACCAGAGGGTGAGCCAGAAGAGAGAAAGGGAACGAAAACCTGATAGAAAATAGAAGCGATGGAAGGGTAGGTGGGTAGGTAGGATACTTGGCTAATTCGTCTCTGGATCGATGATCAAACGGGCCTAAGACTGTCGATGGCCTAATCAGCCCCTAACCTTAGGGATGAGGGTACAACAAGCTGCAAGAAAATACTCTGGAGAACGCCTCGCGCATTTTCTCGGATCCAGAATCGCTCTCGGTAAAAAATAATTCGGAAATACTGAAAATTATTTTTATGGTGAATTTATTACAGAGGCGAACGGTTTCTAAACTGATCCGACGAAAATACTCTGGATTGAATGGCGGCATTAACAAGTTTTCCAACTGAATTATATCCCGTTTCCATGATATGTAGAAGGCTGGATTTTAAGTAATATCTCTATTAATTTGAAAAATATTGGAAACGGTTTGGTAATTGAGAGATGTTTATATTTGTTTGCATTGCGTGGATTCCACTGAAAACATTTTTATCGCATGTTTTCCATTTATTTTCCACGAACTCCATGTGACGAGACATTCCACGCATTTACAACCACGGGATATTTTCATTTGCCTTCGTGATCCGTGGCTCGTGGGTGAACATTTCAACCGCCTCCGCTATTTTTGACATCGAGAATCCTCCCGGTTCCTTGAAGCCTGGGAATTTTTCAACTACTCGAGCACGCAAAGAGTCGCAATAGTAGAAGTATATTTTCTGGGATCACTCAAAGAAATGATCCTTAATAACATTCGCAGGAATACATCCGATAAAATATCCTGCGACATCGCGCGCGTGTACATATAGCGAGGAGGCTGACGGTGATTCGTAGAACGAGAACGCGTATACTCACCGATCCTATCCGCGTGCATACGTCTGTCTTCGTTTACGTATTTTCCTCGGCGAGGCAGGGGATTGGGAGTGTCGTGAAAAGAACCGTGAAGAGCCTGAGCCATCCGTCGGGCGGCACCAGCGGGGTCTGGCAGGGCTGAAATGTGAACTGGAGGAACGTTGAATTCAACCAAATGATTGATTTCAAACAGAAATGTCTCGTCGATACGTATTATTCGTATTCCTTCGCACGGATATGAAAACACTTCGTTCAGCTCGCAATTAAGAAAGGAGAGCGAGCGGGATTGGAAATGCGAAATCAACGTCAAACGCGACGCGAATTTCCTGCTCGAAATAACGTTGCTGTTCGACGGGGAAACTCCATCCGCGAAGACAAAATCGGATTTGCCGGATTTGTTATGCTCATGAAACACGAAAATCGAGACGAGGCGAGGACTTCGCACCGCGTCACCCACTTCCGCGTTTATTAAATCAATTTTCCGTGGAAAGCTACCCGCGCCGACGATTTTTCGAGGCGCATTAGCGTTACCAAGCCCGCGAAAGTAAGGGGCTACTGGGCAAGCATTTAGAGGCGAAAAGAGCAGCGAAACCATCGCGAACGTTCGGCAAGCGTGAATTTCGCGAAACACGGAGGGAAGTTTTCGTCGTGGGAAAAGCAGAGTCCAGACACGTTCCACTGGATTGCGGGAAACTGAGATAAATGAGCGAACGATGGGAGAGGCAAGCCTCGGAGAACGATACGTCTATCAAGAGGCTTCGTTTCCTTCAAAGAGAAAAGAATGAACTCTCCCTCGGCTATTAACGTAATGAGAGGAAAGTGTGTTCGAAAGTTCCGTCTGAACAGTTGCGCGCGATCGTGTCCAAAATGTGGCGGTGGAAAAAGGAAATGATCGTAAGAAGAGAGGGAATCTCGGACAATTAACTCGCCGTCGCCTCCGTCGAATTCGAGGATTACAAATGCTGTCGCAATTAAGGTTCCCGAGATGGTTCCGATAGCGCTGGGCGACGATAACGATATCTGGACTTAGGAGAAACGATCTCCAGACGCTTGCCCGTCCCCCAGCCCCCGAAACGCCATTCCCATTGCGATCGCTGCGAAACGGTTTGGTATCAGCGTCTACGAGGATCGTTTGCGAAAAGCGGCCGAAATTGTCGGCAGTAACGGTTAATATCAGTAGAGAGAGACAGAGGGAACGCAAAAAAAATTAAATTCCCTCGTAATGGGCCGTGATAGCGGCCCGTGGGAAACGGGTTACGATCAAATTAGAGGCGGAGCCTCGAAACGTTGTAAAATTTTATTTTACATCCCCAAAGGCAATTCGACTAGGGCCACGCGTTCACCATCTCGTACTTCAAGGGTCTGAACAGACCTCGCCTCTGGTGCATATCTGAAGACCCTGTTAGGGCATCGGAATTTGGTCGAACTTCTCGAAATGGAGGATCGTCAGGTAAGCAGAGATTGTATATTCTGGACGGAAGGTATGTACCAGAATTATACTCGAGTGTTGTGCGCCAAGAGCCCAATGTATCGTGTTAGCGATTCCGAGCTCTTGAGTATTAGATACCTAGCTCCGGTACGATGAACAGATGCCTCGAACCACCCTACAATTAACAACGAAGATATATTCGAAGACTTGCATCCTCTGATACATCGCTTTCAATCACTCACGTTACCTACTATCACGAGCACCCGAGCTTGGAGTACACAAATCACAAAGCACACCTTCATTCGAACCTGCCAACTGTACCAGCTCTACAAAACAATCTAATACACGTTCCAGATTCCAATCTCCCGATTTCTATCACCTACTTACTATTCCCCTCCTCAGGTCGTTAATAATCTGTCAATATATCTCTCCCACCCAGTGACAGGCGGATTAGAGGTCTAGACGCAAAGAGGAGGACGGCCTGTGGTTCATCCTAGCCTATGCGATCGACCACTGCTCCCAGCCCATTCGACGATAGAATGGTATCTAGCTGCGCTCACGCACAGCAGGTGCACGCACGAACACCCTGGTAGAGGCATACGATTGCGTTTCAACGCTCTCCCGCATTGGATTGCGGTTGAAGCACAGCATAGGGTGCTTCACTCGGCGCAGACTGCTCGCGAATATAACCGGTGGTAACGCGGCCACGTATGGGTCGCCGAGCGCGGGCACACGCGAGGATCGCATTCAGGTAAATACCTCTCCATATAACGGGTGCACATAAAGGAGAGTGTACATGGGGTATGAAGAGAGGAGAGAAGCAGATAGCACCCGGATAATAGCGGAGAATCATCCGCCAGAAAATCTCTTCCAGTGGATATAGAGGCGGCGGAGTGGGGGCGAAGGAGGTCGGGGGATCGTAATATAATGGATATACGCCTGGGCCTTCGTGCGATGCATACTAAGCCCATCTGACCGTTCGCGTAAGCTCAGCTCGTGCGCGACGTTTTTCGACCTCGATCCTCGCGCGACCGTGCCACGAGGACCATCCTGCGACGATCAAACCAGAAACCACCTGCGCTGGCCTGCGCTGAATCGCCCTGGGATTAGGTTATCGGATTGGACCTGATAATTGGAATCATTTGTCGCATAATCGCCTCCCCTTTGAGGATCCGCACGTGCCGCGTATAATTCTAAGGGAGCCTTACGGCGACTCGCTATGGAGCTTATGTCATCTACTTTTTTTTGTAATTGGCTTTTCTGAGTAATTGTGTTCTCGGTTTTATGAAGTCGCTCGACAAATTTTTGGTGTTTGCTGAAAATGGAGACACAAACGTATCGGTATTTCTGTATACTTTATGTGCTAACCCAGTTTTGGGCGAATAATTCCCACTTATAGCACAGGTCCAACAGTATCTCGTATAACCACGCAGAATAAAAGCGTTCTCCAAATACTAGCAATCCAGCATGGAATCGGATTTACGCGAGCAAACATTCGAATGCGTTAAATATTCGATCGGACTGTGGGCAACGTAATGGAACCGCCATGGCTTTTGTCAATCGACCCGAAGTGCTCCGTCACGGTTCCATTACCATTCCTGCTGAACTTCAAGATCTACTGCAATCGGTGAATCATTAAGCACAGATCGAATCCGCTTCGTATAAACAATTAACCACTCCTCTAGCATACGCCGTCGTCCCTGCAATCCCTCACATAAGCTACAGAACGATCAAACTCCTGTTCCGTTGCGATTCCCAGAAAATTCTGCCTCTCCATTTTCACAAAATCGCTCTGGGACTTGGTGAAATCCTCCTTCAATAAAAACGACAAACTTACGAGTGGCTCAGCCGAAATTCCACGTCGAATGGTCTCCCGTACGATTGTGCAAGCTCGCCATAATTAACGCAGGATCCTGTACCACGATCGCTCTAAATGGATCATCGTGAAAGCCGCAATCGAATTCGGTCGAGAGTTGGCGGGCGGGTCCGAAACAGACCATGGCTGGCTGTAAATTCGCTAAATGCCGAGGCAACGGCGGCAGTGCTCGATTCACCCAGTTTATTCGCAAAAATTAACGCTTAAGCCAGCGGATAAAATGATACTAAACGACCGTTGATCCCGGTAAGCTCTACCGAGCGCAAGATACGACGGGGGCGTGCGCGTATTCAGTGGTACGTACCAGTCTATGTACGGTCGATTCTATATTGGCAGCTCGCATTCGTACAAATAGAGCCTCCCCCGTTCGCTTTTTTCCACGGTCCCCGGGGTTCGATCTCTTTTTCCATCGACCGTACGTTCTCGTTATCGGGGCGATATTTCAGTTAGCGAGCTTAACCGGAAGCGATCTCCGTCCTCCATCCCCGTCCTCCACCCCTCGGCGAGACTCGCGGTAGGGCTTACACGATCACGATCCAGCGGCGAAGGCACGAACGATCGGTCGATGTGGCGGAATTTATGGCCGCGACGCGACGGCTTCACGGACAGTTGAATCGAACGCCTATTTTCGCCAAAATGTTACGAAAATTAACATCGCGCATTCCGGATGGAGCGGCCGATTTGTTCGATTTGATAGGGGTTAACCTACCGCGATCCGGTAATTGTCGAGGTGTAATGTTTCGACGTCTGCTTGCCATCCAGTCGAACTAATTACTGGAACAATCGATTATACGCTCGATTGGCAGTCAGATTTTCTGAGCCCTCGGCGCGCCGATTGAACGAAAAGAATTATTGTTGGGGTTGGAGGATTCTGGATTGACGCGGCCGCTGCGCCTCTTGGTTCCTTTTTCTGCGGCTGACGGCGGATGCAATGCTACGTATAATCAAAGTCATTGAGAACTTAGTTTATCGAGAATTCCGTATCCACTCCGTCTTCGCTGGGCGAACGAGAGGAAATTGGTGGCCGAGACGCGAGAAACTTTGACGCGATCTTTAATTGGAAAACGCGATAAGACCGGAAATGGAAATCGACCGTCAGAAGCTCTTGCCACGGTAAAAATTTATTGAACGTTTGAATGAGACAGCCATGATTCTTCCTACACGGTTTCTTCCATTACCGTCCTTTTAGAAATCGTTTGTCTTCGTTGTGATTCTTTTCGCTGTCGATGCTATTAAAATGCATGCAAATTAAATTAATTATTAATGCGTATAATAACGGTACATTAAATTTTGTAATTATGGAGCTGAATATGATAATTAATTTGGCTAACAAGGGAATAATAAGGAATTAATAATGCCCCGAGCTTAATAACTCAATAGCCCTTTACATTTTGTAAAGTTTCTAGTGTTCACTGCTCTAGGGTAGATCTGTCAAACGCTTTAATGAAAAGTGTGAATAATACATAGAATATAATGGCGGATTATCAAAATTTCCCTTAAAGGGGACAATTTAGTGGACTTCGTTTTGTGGAATTTTAATAAGAAACAATTCAGAAGAAACCAAGCACTTCCAAGCAATTCTCGTTTCCACTTAATAATAGACCAAACGCGAGCAGAATCTCTTTCTACATCGGAAAATAAGGCAATCCTGGAACCCGTAGAGACACGGACAGAAAAGTACAAGCGAGCGAGGGAATACTTGCAGCCACGCTTTTCAAAATCGTAAAATTCATTGGGAGTTCGCAAATTTATTCAAATTCAAGCTTTTTGCATCCTAAACATGCCTTCCTCTCTGCTTGAACTCCAAATTTGTCCTCCCCTTTTATGTTCTATTTTATCGTTCAAATTCTACCTTTTTTTGACAAGTTTGCAAATTCGATTCACAAACACTCTCAATAAACTAGAAAATTTCACGCGAAATGACTTGAAACGCGTGTTAAAGGTGAACGAAATTGAAATTACGTAAGGTGCTCAGTATCTCGAAAAAGAAGCAGGAGAAGCAGTAGGGTCAATTCGATTCCTGCGATCGGATGAAACCGTAGACGAGTGTTGCGTGAAATTCGATGATATCGCGTTACGTCGACGGCTCTTTGCTTGCTAGTCGATTGCCATGCACTGGCAATCAACTGAAAGGCAAACTGAAACTGTGCTTCACTAATGAGACAATCAACGCATCACTTATCGAACATGTATACATTTTGTAAAGAATCAGTGGTAAAGACTGCAACATCCGTAGCATTTTCGTAAGTAAAATTTTGTAACAATAAGTAAAAGAATTCAAATTTTTAAAACTCCCACGATATCGATACCTCGCTCTGTAAATATATCCTTTTTCTTCTAAATAGACCTTCAGTAATCCACTTCAAGGCACAAAGTGTTCTCGCATCAGCAGCAGCCCGGATTACCGGTTGATCGACATCTTTTGATATGCAAATGACGAGAATAATAACGCAAGATCAATCGTGAAGCGATGGAAACACGATGCCTGTCGAACAGGAAAAGAACGGAGTACAGGGTCTGATCGAGGATGTCAGAATCTACTTAGGCTGGGAGCTGGCGCTCGCGCGTCGCCCGTGGCGTCTGTCGTAAGATTGGTTTATACTACTGCGACCGGTTTAATCTCGGAGCTCGTCTCCAGCGACGTGTCGGGTCGTTGAAAATGCAATCTCGCCAGGGGTGGACGCGGGGATAGGAAATATCTTTTTCCGCGAAATGCATCGGGATATCTAAATTCATTAGCGCCCGTTTCGCGAAGTTTAATTAAATAAGAAACTCTGAGGGATCTTTTGTTCAACCAAGGGAATGAGGAAGAACACCAATGACGAGGGGGAAATACGGTGGGAGGGGAAAATGGATGCCAGGACAATCGAGAAACTGGAAACTGTTCGACGATCACCCTGACGCTAAAGGTTAACGCACCTCTAGAGAGAGCGCATCTGTGGAGCGTGCTATTCCTTCTTTTCTTCTCTCTAGAGCAGCCGCGACGACCGATCGATGAGAACTTCTCCGCGGTGGTTTTCGCAACATAACGGAAATAAGCACGCGGAGTTACGCGAGGAATTCAAATAAACGTTCGCCGGTCGATCTGGGAGAAAAAAAGAGCGTGCACGCGCGCATACCCCGACTGGCATCAAGGAACTTTCATAATTAGTACGGTGCAAAATTCGAACGACGCATGTTTGCACTCGAGTACCTGTTTTTCTTCTTCGCCGTCACTGACGCTTGTGCAATTTCTCAAATTGCAAAAGTCACTGCGCTCCCCTCCCCTGCCTGCTACATTTATTAAAACGTTTCCAACAGCGGACTCGGTTAATAATGGCGCTGACGCGAAACAACAGCAACAACGGATGCGGTCAAATGAAATCCTTTACGAATGAAAAGACACACTTAATTCGGTCAACGTTATAAGTGTACTCTTGGCGAGGTTTTCCTATTTCGTTCCATTTTAATATTTCCTCGCGATGCGTTTCGCGAGTACAACGTTTGTCAATATTAAAACTCGCGAGGAGCGGTCGCGAAGCGTCAGATATCAGCCTCCAGAATATTTGTATCTCTCGAGGACCTCGAGTGTAAAAACATTTATTTACAAAATCGCACAAATTGTATCAGAGATTTCAGACAGAAATCTTTAGAGGAATTATTACAATACTGAAGCATCAAATACTATCCTCTATATTTTGATTAGAAAAAGGAAATGTTTGCTAAAGCATGTCGAAATTTTTCTGTCTTCTCGAACTGATAAATCTACTGTCGCCACAAGAAAATACGTCTATAGAGTGCAACAAATTCATGATTCTCGCGCCTTCCGCTTCGCAGAACATTCTTGCTCCGACTTCCTATTGAGAAGCACTCGGTCACAGAAACGTAAGAGCGCATCCTAAGAAACGCTTTCCACTCTGGAAAGTTTCCCCGTTGCGCAGCGAGCGCGCAAGTTTGCACGGGTGTTCGCCTACGTGTGCGCGGGGAACGTCTGAACAATGACATTAGAACGTGGAGAAGTCGAGGGAAGGCTGTCAGATGGCAAAGCAGCGATAGCCAGGCCGCCTCTCTCACCGTGGCTACCGGTGTGTGTGCGTTTCTGCACAATATGTGCTCGCGTGCACAACTGTGCACGATTGCCTAGCCGCGAGCGCGAACAGCCGACCGACGAGACGACTACGACGAATCGTATCTCGAGCGGAAGGCGCAACGTCGTCCATTGTTTCCCCGGTGCCGCGACGTTTGACATCACCGACGTTTCCTTCGCGCTTTAAACGAACCTATAGTTCCTCTATCGCAGCATCCCTCGCCCTTCCCTTTTATCTGGAACCATTCTACCTTAATCTACGCCTACCGCGCCAGACAGTCGCGGTACAGTTACAGTATAATTAATGAAACATCGGGTACTGACATCTATAGACTTCTAAAGAGAAATGTCGTGTAATATATTTGCAAATTGAAGCGGTAGAAACATAGCTGCAATTTTTTTTAAGTACATTTCTTCAGTTTCCAATTCGAAAACTTTTCCCAACCTGAATTTTCCAATTCGAAAGATTTATTCCTGCCAATGCACCTTCTCGGACACTTGCATATTTCATCTTGTTAATTTGAAATAAGAGTTCCCATCTTTACTGTATCTTCAAAAATGGAAACACGAGTAGTAACAGTATCTCAGATCTCGTAGCGGACGAATGAACAGACACGGCGATCTAGAGTTGAAACAAGCGACAGCCAGCGAGGGTCGCATCTCCGGGGTGGAAAGAAGACCTCATCGGTCTGGGTTTCCGCTTTCCTCGCGGCAGTTCCCATCCCCTCGTCTCGAAACGCGTAATTTTATTTCTCCGATTTTAGGCGACGCTCCGGGCCCTAATTTTGTTAAATGAGTTGTTTGCTAACATGGTTAAATTCGCGAGCAGCCAGCCAGACAGGCGAATGGGCGAGCGGCTTGGCAGCTTCCCCGTCGAACGGCCAGTCCGTCCACCAGCCAGTAACGAACCGGCCGACAGGGTCTCGTACGGGTAATGGTTTGACATGGTTATTGACGTTTCAGGCCGAAATCTAATTATTTGATATACGTGCTTGTCTGCCGTCACTGCGGAATATAGATACGTCAGCCATCACCGCTTCTGCCTGGGAGCCCCTTTCACCCCCTGCCGGTGGTTCCAGCTGACACCGCCTCTGATATTTCCAGGTACACCGTCCACATGTTCGACCGTCGATGATAATTGCTCGCTAACGCATAATTCTAACATCCGACGCAAATGTTGCGGGCAAACGACGATTCCACCTATTCGGCGGTTAATTGTCATTAGCAGACATTACGGTCGCTGAGCAAGAGACAAAGGTAGGGTTGCTGAAGGACGTTTATTTTCTTCGTTAGTGACCGCTAATTGGTAATGATCGAGGAATGAGTTAAAAGCGGAGAAAATACGTAAGCTTCCTACTAAAGAACGAGTAGCTCGGGCTCCAATTTGCAAATGAGTGTCAATTGCACGAAGAAACATCGGCGAGGTATTATCGAGCAAAGCGTCGCCACGTGAACGCGCATATTATTCGTTGTTTTTCCTCGCTCGTTTTCCTGCATACAATCGCAGGAAAGATCGAACCTCGGATTGAATTGTTTCGTGGCGCGAACCGTGCTACTTCAGAAGGGGTGACGGACACGGAATGAAGCACAGGGCGACGGAACTAATTGAATATTTATTTGCACGCTCCCGTTCGCGTGTACTATCGGTCAGCCAGGGGCTGACCCTCTTAATTCCGTGCGGTGAGAATCGTAATGAAACCAGCTACCGTTCTAGAATTACCTGTTTCTCGATACGCTTTACATTTTCCGCTCTGTGTGTTCGTCGGGCACTTGCGTCTGTGTACACACCTTCGTATATGTATAATGTGCGCGCGGGAGCGCGGATGTGCAACAGAAATGCGGTTAGTTACCGTCTGATCACATAGGGATGGTCGGTCGTGCAGCTCCGTAACAGCGTTAGGTTATAGGCTGGCTCGTAATATGCGCTCCCTCTTCATCGTCTACAAGAGGGAATCTCTGTAAACCAAGCGCGACGGCAGTGGTGGTAGTTTAGTTGCCGTGCTATACAGTTTCCATGTTCCAGCGGCGTACTTAACATAATTATAGGATGCTGTCGCATTGTTCCGTGGCACGATGCCTTCGGGACAAACCATGGCGAAGGTCGAACTTTGGTCACGATCCACCTGCTGATTTCCACGTCCGATCCTCTGTCTCTCGCTTGGCCGACAACAAACGCGTATGCAAGGAACGTGAAGCGCGAGGAACTCATACACGCAAGAAAGTATGAATGAAGGGACGAGGAGAGCGTCGAAACGTCGATCGGGGTCAGTCGTTCGATCAAACTTTATTTCTTCGTCGACGAGGGGCGCGTAATTTTTATGCATTCATGCCGGGCAAAAAAGAGAATCCACTTTCCAAAGGTGACCGCGTCAAAGTAGCCTCATCGTTGTTTCTTTTTCGAAAAACACGATTTATTAATGGAATTTCCCGCGGTGGTCGATCAATGCGATCCCTCTGCTCCCCCTTCTGTCGTAAAGGTCAAAAGGCATTCACGGTGCAGGAGAAAATCCGGGGAGCTTTTATGACTTCGACGCGAAGCCTCGCCAGTGCCGGCTATAAGTGACGCAAATTGCGCCCCGCGTCGATCTGCGGAAAATCTGAAAACGGCGCGGAGGCCAGCATGAGGGAACTCCTGCAACATGACTCGAATCGGTGCAAAATCGATTCACGTGTTCCGCGGCTGTACAACAAAAAGGCCGACGCACATCAAAGGACGCGCGAAACGATTGGACGGCTCTCCAGGGACGAATATTCAGCGTGCCTGGCACACGGAAATTTAGCCGCTTAATGTAAAAAAAGGACAAGCCAAGTGGGGTGGCCGAGTGCTTCGCTCCGCGCCTCTTTTCTTCGCTCTTTCTCTCTTTCCCCATGCTCGCTCTCACCCTTGGATCTCTCTTTATCAAGTACACCAGCCGACGGGTCTGCCATCAACGTTGGCCTCTCCTTCCCGCCTGTTCTCTCGCTTTTTTCCACCCTCGATATTTCCTCGTCTACTAATAGGAAGGCCTGTCAATTGCGCTTTTCACAAAGCTGTCTCTCTCTTTCCCCCTCTCTCTCGCGCTCTCGCTCTCTCTCTCTCTGTCTCTCTTTCTCTCCTTCTCTCCCTTTCCAACCCTTTCCCCCGCCTCTTTGTGAGCAACTTTTCCACGGTGAAAGAGCACAGATGCATCCCGGCGCATGCACGCCTACGCCACAGACACACGCACGCACCGTGTACGCGGTTCTGCGTCAACGCGTCTGGCACGTATGGCACACACTACTGTGCGTCCCCGTGTGTGAACCATCGTACCAGACCTCACGACGCAGCACAGACTTTGCGCTCTGGCCGCCTCTCTGTGTACCGTTCCCTGAATACCGTCTTTCAGGCAAGTAACGTCATAATT
Source organism: Calliopsis andreniformis (assembly GCF_051401765.1). Classification (NCBI taxonomy): domain Eukaryota; kingdom Metazoa; phylum Arthropoda; class Insecta; order Hymenoptera; family Andrenidae; genus Calliopsis; species Calliopsis andreniformis. The sequence continues at coordinate 17,226,344 of NC_135067.1, read as the reverse complement.
TCATTAGGTGTCTGTCACTCTTCCCTCCATTTCCCTCTGTTCTCCTTGTTTCTCTGTATCATCGACTACCTTATTTACTACTAATATGCTGCATGCATCACTTTTCGGGAATTATAGGTAGCGCATGGAGAAACAATCCTATTGAAATCTTTAGTCTCGGGGTGCATCGATTCTTTTTGGATTTAGTATGAAAAAATATAGAGATGTTACGTAGACAGTAGGGCCTTGATTATTTGAAGTAGGTATGTGAGATTCAAATCTGAAGCACCCCTTGGTAGTTCGTCTTGTCTTCGATAGACTATTAGTGAATCACTGTTATTATTATCACATCAAATACCTATGCGCAACACTGAATAACAAAAGCCATGAATAATCTAGATTATGCTAGGATCCATAGCTGCATGGAGGTTAAAAATTAACTTTGAAAAAATATACTCAAAATTAACTAATACTTACGATTCCTAGACCACTTTCCAATTTTTCCATTTTGCATCCAAAAGAAGCTAGGGGTAATCGCCGATGAAGCATGGTAATTAACTGTATTCAGTAGACGATTAATAATCGCTGGAATATTCGGCCAAGCCCGGCTGGATTATAATTTTGTTGCACGTCCAGCCTAATACCGTGCACACCGATTAAACGCGAGCTGTATTTAATGATTAGGTTGGTAGCGAGCGAGTGCCGCAATTTCGCCGAGCATTAGTGCGATGTAAATGGAGTTGATAACAATTATGCTATCACCAGCAACGCGTCCAGTGATCCGATCATAGGAGAACATTCCACAATGATACTCCGAACGTGAAGCATGCTGGGACAAAGACTAAGGATCAAGAATAGAAGATCAAAGGACCATGAAGAGCAGCAGATATCATGGATGCAGACGTCTGGGTTTCTTGACAGGCGAGCCGTTCTTTACAACTTGGTTCGTTGTCAATGAAACCTGCACGATCTGCAATCACGTCGACGGTACACCGCCAGCAGACACGAACATTTCCAGGATTCATTCCTTCGTTAAGTAAACGATGCGCCAGGTAAGAAAGAAAGAGGGAGCGAAGTATGTAGATATAGGATTCGTCAAAAATGCTGCAAAAAATGTTGATGTGGTTTTCCTCGTCCCCTGACGAAAAAAGGAAAACCTCGATACCGAGGAAAAATGATACGTAGGTGTACGTGGTCGCGGAGTGATTAATATGTGTCTCCAGCCAATGAAAAAAGCGACGAGAGTAACGATGGCCTTCGTCGGGACGCTTAATCGTTGATATTAATGAATGGGGGTTGGATTAAAAATGCGACGCTTCGTACGAGACTGTACACAAAATAAAGTAAAAAAGGGATCTTCCAGAGAACCTGTGCTACGTTAGAATATATGGTTTAATTTCCGCGAAGCGTTCATTTCACTAGATTAGAGAAGCCAACTAAAACAGAAGGATTTTCTGAGTTAGCGTGACTGGTGTGTGCCCCGAAAGCACGTTAAGGGCTCGAAGATCCTAATCGTTAACGATCACACGGCGGTAGTTGCACCGAGTTCACAGCGAGGGCGAAACGATGTTCGCTGGGAAAGGAAGAACGGAAGACACTCGAGGTCTACTTAGGGGTTTACTTAACTCAAGATTAACTCGGGGTTAATTCACTTAGAAGGGAGTTGGCCCCGACACCGCTTCGGGCTGCTATTAGGTATTACCACTCGCATCAGTATTACCACTTTACCGAGGTCACGTTGCCAGCGCGTGTGCCAATCTCTTTCTCTCTCTCCCACTCGACTCTACTTATAACCACTCTAACCCACCATCTCTCTCTGTCCCTTCAACCCCCCTTCGCCCCCTGTGCGCGTTCACCACGGCAGATTTCACGATGCACGAATTCGCATTAGAAATCAGACTTGTTCGAGACCGAGTTTCCTCGGCGCTGTTACCCCTTCATTAACGATGCCCCTCTCGAGCCAACCCCCTCCCTCGAACGTAAACGAACCTACGAAGATTTTCGTGCTCCAGCTTTACCTAGACGACGGACAAGAAGCTGACTGCACCGAGGGGTCGTTATTCCGCGAGGTTAATATCCGATTACGCTAACGTCGTTATCGTTATCCCTCGTTACACCGTTTGCCGATGTTTACGCGCGCAGCGACGAGGGACGACGCGTGAGCGCGATACAAATGCCATCGAGGCTCTCTGGCGAACGAGGCTGAGGGACGGAATCGGAAATATGTCGCGTATTGCCCATTAACGGGACCAGATCGAACGAGCACTCTTCTGGCGACGTCAGGCCGGTCATTTCGACGTTGAGGCCCGAAACGAGAGGCTGGACGGACCGCTGCGACGACAGACGGTCGCAACAGATTGGAAATCATACCGCGGCTGGCATAATAACGAGCCACGCCAGCGCGCGATTGTCTATCACCTGCTGGACATGACGCTCGTGCGAGCGTGTGCGTGCATAGGTGTTCGCATTGATACGGGACGATGACGCGTGTACGTACCTACGAGCTGGCTCTGACGCGTTTCGGCTGAATCCAGCGCGCGAACCATCGCTCAATACTCGTCTCACGTATGAATAGCTATGCCGAATCGCCGCTCAAACAGGCGCGAACTGGTATCGCGCGCGTGAGAATCGTTTAAACGTCACGAACTGTATCTGTCAGGGGATGGAGAATTTTCCGCGTCGCTGGCACGATCGGCCATGCGTCACGAAGCGCGAGAACGCGACGTTATTTTCATGGGAAACGCCAAAAACATTAGCCAGACACGACCCCGCTCCGCCCTCCGCTCGATTTCTCTGTGCATATTTGTTTTTTGTTTCATTTTTTTTTTTATGCTTTTTCTGTGTCGTTGATCCCAATATAGGGGCTTTGAGTGACATCAACGCGCGAGATCGTACTGCGAGCGTCAACCAATTTGCTCGTTTTCAAAATCGTTTTGGAAGTACTGCCCCGGACATGGGTAAACAACCTGCTGAAAAATTGGTTTCATAACTGCAGCGAATAGGTTTTAATTCAATCTGAAGTGTCGAGCAATGATAAATACTGAAATCCAGCGGTTCGAACTTTTTCCTTGCGATTTTTCACCGATCGTTCTTCTAGTCTAGCCAACCTTCTTAGCACAATACCCGAGCCCGCCATCGCGACCCTATTACTCGGTCGAACCATTTCTGTTCTTCAATTACTCGATGTCTTCCATTTTGCCTTTCCTTTTTCACCATCCTCGTCCTTTTTGCGCTCCTCCGATGTTAGACTTCGCCCACCGCTCGTCGCTTGCCTCTTTCCGCCCTGTATTTCGCATTATTAAGGGTCATCCTGGCGGTGTTGTATTCAGCCGAGGCAGGATCGATTTTCGTCTCCGACAAGTGTGTACGTGCACCCGCGCAACCTTCGGGAGGAACTCGCGAGATAAGAATAACCGAGGTCAGCTGGCGTTTCACGCTCGAATTCCTTGCGCGAGCTCCCAGTGACCCTGGAAATAGTTACGCTCTGGGATAAAAGAGGATTTTTTTATCAGGGAAACGGGAGATTTCGTGTTCTCGCCGCACCTGCCCGAGGGTTTAATATAATCGAGCTGCGTATCGGCATGGAACGAGACGAAAATTGCGTTTATATAAATTCGCAAAGCCATAGCTTCAATTAGGCCCTGCGAAAACGCGCTAATTGATAGATCTCTAATTCCATAAGCCCATAATTCCGCGAACCGAAATTCCATGCACCTCGATGACGCGAGGCGAAACGCGAGCAAGTGGGGTGGCTCATGGGGCCAGAACAAAAGTTGGTATCGAGCCCGTAAATACAGACTGGATCCCCCCGGATGCCACTCAAATTCCATTTTCGCCACCTTCAGCAGCCACACCCCGGGACTACGTGTTCCGGTCTTGTCGCAAGTACAGGACGCAATGATCGAACTGTCCGAGCGAATCAGTGCGCGGTCCGATACGTGCAACTCGTTCGACCTTCTCTCTTTCTATCTTTCTCTCTCTCTCTCTCTCTCTCTCTCTCTCTCTCTCTCTCTCTCTCTCTCTTCCTCTCACGATCTCTGGTTCTCTGCTGCACACGTATCCACCGTGCCCCAACACAAGGCGATGACAGCTGTTTCGTGACAGCCGCGTGACATTTGCGGGTATTCCACTAGGCATCTAATTATCACCCGCCATGCAGTGCGTTACAATGTGCGCCATTACTGAAGATTTTTCGGACTCGCAGAATGTTAGAGGCACAGAGGTAAATACGAGAACGATGTCAGACAGATTTCCAAGAAGCTTAAAAAGGAAATAGCCAGCGTCGACGTTGGACGTTGCATCCACAGACGTCTAACTTCGTCGCAGCGCGGCAGATAACTTAAATTACCATTATATAATTAATTACCGGCACGCCGCTCCGCGATGCTCCAACCTTTTAATTTACGTAACGGTAATTTCACCGTCAGCGTCATCCGCGTCATTGAGCCGCTTAACGACTCCGACAAGCAAACTGCGAGCCAGAGGAGACGAGAGAGTCAAACATCCGATATTGCTGCAACTAACTTTCCAATTATCCAAATATGCATTTTCAACGTTACACAGAAAACAACGTTACCTCCCCGTGCACGGTGTACCCATTCCACCATTGAAAAACTTAATTACGTCGCTAGATGGAACAAAAGTTGCCGCAAGCTCAACCTCATACTCGAATCCCATACTGTTCGCGCGGCAGCCCTTCCTTCCCCTTCCGTCGAATCATCTCATATCTTCAGCGTTCTCCATACACCAAGCCGACCCACCCCCGCGTGTCCCTCGTCCGAGGCTGCTGGCTGCGTCGCTGAAAGCCACTCCTGATCATTCGCGCGTACTGTATTATTTTTACCTCCGCAACTAGAGCGGCGAAACACGCAGGCGTTATCAAACGCGGCTTTGTCTAAGTTTAATTGAAAATATTGGAATAAATCTTCCAATAGACATTGTCGGGCGAAACTGCCGCTCCGCCGTTCTGTGCAGCCGCCGCGCCGCGCGAAGAGATAGGGATGAGAGCGACGGCCGAGGGTTGGAGAGCGAAGTGTGATACAGAGAGGGACAGAAAGGGGGGATGAGTAACTGGATGGCTGGCAAGTGGAACAGGGACACGAGCATCAACGAGCGTGCCAGAGAAGGTAAATAGCCATTTGTGGTCGAGTTTGTAGCGAAGGTTCGCTGCTCAAAAATGGCAGCCGACTGTCGTAGTCAGCGGACCGTTTTGGCAATTCGAATCAATCCTCGTGCCTATTCCCCCACCCTCATAGCTGTCCGGCTCACCTTTATTTCGTCGAAACAGTTTATGCCGTATCAGCGTTTCCGCCGGTGCGGCAAATGGTCCTCGACTTGCCGCTCTCTTTCTCCCTGCGTGCAAACAAGATAATACTGCTGCACAAGGTAATAAGCTGATTCGAATTTCATTCACCGCTTTTTGGAGACTGATACTGCGGAATGGATACCGAACTGGTATGCAGATCCACATAGAAGTTAGCAATAGCTTCTACTGTCGACTTCTAATCATTGGCAATATGTTAACGAGAAGAAAGCTTCTCGAGAATGCTCGACAGTCCCAAACCGAAAAAGCTTGCCCGAGGGACACGATCGAACCGCTTCCAGGTCGCTCGTTCGAAGCGCCGGTAATGACGATAACGAATCGTCGTAATGGCGGCAGTCAGCCAGTCGTTGTCGACGCTGGGCGACAACGCCGCCGCTTTGGAATTTGAAGCGTGACAGGCTACATAGGTAGGCACGAGCGACGACGGTTATCGGAGTCGATCATTCAATTTTGCGCTGCAAATTGTCCGCGCCGGAAACTCATATCCGGGCACTTCCGGTTCTCCCTGGTTCCGCCCCCAGGGAAGAGAAGCCTCGCGAAAGGGCGGCCCTGCTGAATGGCCCGGTAAGAGAGAACCAGGAACCTGGTCGAAGAGAGGAGAGAGAGAGAGAAAGAGAAGACAAGGGTGAGAGAGAGAAGGCCAGGGTGAAAGAGGGGGTGGGAAAGGGGGCCAGGGACAGAGAATCGAGGAACGAAGAGGTCGCAGGTTGGATAGGCAGGGACTCCGGCTCGGATGAGCGACGAACTCGCTTCCGGTTGATTGCTCGTCGGCCTGCCAGGCCTGTTCTTGTCATTACCGTCCTCGTCGAGGGTGTTATCTCACCTATGCTTCGTACGTTTCTCTTCCACGTCCTTCGTACACCTCGCCTCAATTTTTCCTCCAATTTCAAACCTTCCAGGTTACCTGAAATTTAAATAATCGCTTCCTTTAGTTAGCGTTTAGGTGTACGGTATAATACGTAAAATTTATTCATCGCTCATCCCATCGAAACTTCAAGATTCACGTACATCCAGTCCACGTGATTCGCTATTTCCAACTTTACGCATGTAAAAGGACAAGTGGCGGACTACTTCCATCCCCCAGAGTCTCGGTAAAATGTGGTTATTAATCCGGAACCGTGTCTAATCCGGGCATTACTATTCATCGCCACGCCGCCGTCAAACCGACGGATCTAGCGGAACAATTCTCGTCGATCTGAATCCAATTGGGAATCGAATTCGCGCGTGTCTCCCCTCCCACTCCTCATCGCCTCGGCGGATTAACGGCGAAGAGCAGCCGCGAGAAAAATCGACAGGAGCCGTGGAAATCTCGTTAATCGTCGGCAAATCAGTGACGTCTAATTGACGGACGAGCCACTGGTTATCGACGTGGCGGGGGACGAAAAGCGGCAAGGACAACGGCGCGCTCGATGCGCAGCAGAATTTGTCGAATTGATCGACGGGCGCATCCCGAGCGGTAATTAGGCCCCGGGTACTAACTATAATCGGCTGCGCCTACAATTAGTGCCTTTTAGCGGGGTCGGTCTAAATTTTCGAACTGTTTCGGTAAACACATCGAGGCGTTCCACGCGGATGACGATGATACTGGCTTCATTAACGGCTTATACTCCACTTAACCGGATCGTTTGTACGGATTACGCCAGAGAAAATCGGCCAATAAACTGACGCCAAGCGCGCAAAAGTCCCGTAAAATTATGCGGAACGACGTGCCCTCTTATTAGAACGTATTGACGCGCCCGGAGGACCGTCCTCCTCTCGCAGATTACACATTTCTCGATTAATCGAGGATCCCGCCAATGCTCATTTTACTTAACCGAACGATCCACGGCAGCCGATAATTCTATAATCGCCGATCGGTCAGCATTCACGGAGCCAACAGCTTTACACGCGATGCCCGAAATATCGAGTTCAGCGAGCATTATCCGTCATTTCTTGCTTCAATTATTCCTAAAACTGCGGCAGAAATTGAATTCTGAGGTAATCAAGCAATACAAATGCAAATACCAGCGGGCGAGGGGGCCTGGCAACGAATCGTCATCGCCGCGCCATCGCTGTTTCGCATTTCGAAATATTCCGCATAAATAAACAATCGACATTTAGAATATCGATCGACGAACGTGTTGTCGTTGAACCGACGACATTAATAATTCACGGCCTTAATGCACGCTCGACCGATGCATATGCATACGAACAAAGTGTTTCCCCAGACCAGTTCCCACTGTTTCTCGCAATTTCTCGCTAATTTCACGACGACATCGTTTGTTTACCATCGACCTTCCAGGACACCAGCGGTTGCAGCCTGTTTCGTCAGAAGCGTGCAAGTCGCGGCCGAAATCGTCGCTCCGTGTGGTCTCCGTGTCTCTATCGCGGAGCTGTATACAGTGCTGGTTTGGGTCCTCGAATCACGCGCGGCACCGTTCGATTGATTCTATCAACAGGTCGATACGCTCCAAATCTCACGTGAGATTTTTTTCGCGCAATTGACGCGTGGATGGTCGCGCATCTGTGCCACGTTTCCCGTTTTATCAGCGCGATCGTCCGCTCCCCGATTTGTAATCAAAGCGACAATTTGTAACGCTTCGGAACGATATCAGCTAATTTGTGAACGCGAGAGGTAATAAAGCGTCTCTTGTATTATGCATCGCTTTTGATAGTCGTTCATTCGTCCGTCGACAGCCTCGTGACATGTTTGAAGCTTGAAAAGAAAAACGGTGTTGACTGGTAATCTTTTTGACAGAATTTCATTAGCAATCGATCCTGGATTTTTATCTTTTCAATTGTGACAAACTTATGCTTCTCTAATTATGAGTTTACTGTTCTGAAGTGAAGTTTAGAAAAGACAGTCGATCCTCTTGGTCGCCAGAACGCCACGCATAGTCGACGGACGCATGAAAGCTTACCATTCGCGAAGGAGTGCTCGAAGTGGCTTTTGTGCGATTCAGTCGTCGAGAATAGTGACGCGCCGATAGCGTCGCGCGACTCGCCAGGATTCGTTTAGCGTGATTCAAACGGAAGTTGGCGAAGTTGGACCGGTTATACGACAGCAGATGTCAACCACTACGCGAGCATTAGAGCGAGGAATCGTTCCAATGAATTACGAATTTCATTCTGCCGTCGTGTTCCGCGAGCTTCTCTCGGAATCATGGGAAATACCTCTGTTACATGATTCCATTAATAAAACGTTTACAATAAATTTAAACGACAAGTGTCTGAATTTAGTGAGAGAGTCAAGGACGAGTACTGCTCTTGGCGATGTCAGAAATTTTGTATACTTGGCTGTTCGATCGAAGCTGAGAGAATCGTTTCCTTCTAGACGCTTAAGCGCGACGAGACACGGCGAGGAAAGAAGTTGGCCAGCCTACTAAAAATTCAAAACGCCGGCGAATTTCCCTGAGAATAAATTTCCAAGTTTCCCGCAGCGAGAACAGCCGAGCAAATACAGCGGCGAGCTTATCCAACCCCGGGACCAACTAGAAAGTTTGACGCATTGCCGGTGAATAAACCGAAACGATTGTTACGCAACATTTGCGAGAGGAAAGAAGAAAGTTTTTCAGCGTACGTCGCGGTGATACGTATATTCTCATATTTTTTTTATAATTAAAAAGAAGAACGAGAAAGGGGACACGTCGCAGTCCTTTTGCGGCTTGCTTCTCTAGTTGATTCAAGACGACGAGAATAGACTATGAGTAACGCTTCATCTAATGCAATGACAACGTAAGTAATTCATATCCGGGAGAGACACGAATAATATATTTAGGGGAATTTATGCGACGTAATCTTGATGGAAATTTCATTGTGAAGTGGTGAGTTGAAGAGCCGCGACGCGCCGCCAGTGATAACCCTGTCGTCAGAGGCTGATGTAAAAGACTACCACTTGCCTCGAGGAAAAACGTTGCACCTTCGACGACAAAGCATGTGCCTGACTGCGGTTATCAACCATAGACGGGGGCTTCTCGGGTAATGCAGGCGTGTTTTCTAATTTTCCATCGCGTATTTCATTCAATCGCGCCGCAATATACCCACTCCTCGAAGTGATCGTAACAGTTTATTAATAACATATCGAAACCAAAATGTGCCACGTCTCTGGTGGACGCGGAGAGCGTATAATTTTACGATCATTGAATTCAGTTTTCGAACGAAATATTTTCAATGTGACGGTTCAGTAATTCGTTTAAATTCATATCTCGTCGAGAGTATCGATGTGAAAGCAACGCTGGACGCGCGGCTGAATACCATCGACATTCTGTAAACGAGCGATGAAATAGCGCGTGTATTTTCCGATCGTTGTTCGAACGCGAAGACACGCGCACTCATTCCCCTTCGACAGAGCGTTGATTTCAGGAATAGGCAGCAACATGTCCCTGCCGTCCTGCATACCGCAGGATCAGGAATTCTTGACGGGACAACCGCCAGGGTACACGCCTCAGACACCGTTGCTGAACAATCGAAACCGCTCGGAGAAGAATGACAACGAACAGCAGAAACTGCGACCGAATTTTTTACCATTAACGCCTGCCAATACGGTTTGCGTGCCAATGAACACTCGGGATACTACGAACAGTAAGTGTATTACTTTTTCAGAATTTTGAACGCTCGATGCAGAGGAGTTAGAGGATTACTGTAACTATTATCGACAGTTAAGCAACAAATTGTGGACCAGCGATTAAGGCCTGTGGGAAAAAGGAAATGTCATGCGGAAATGGTGTCCATCATGAGCACTCTTTACGCGAACTTACTGATAGTCATCGGAGTCGCTGTGCCTGTCACAGCCAGCGTCACCGAAAAGGTTCCTCCTTCGTTGAATCAGGTGGTGAATCTTTCCATATTTCCCTGACTTTGTTCTACTTGATGTTTTACACCTATGAAGACGAGACGTTTGATACTTTGCAAATAAGTCACTTACATAGACGATAGCGTTTTTTTTTTCTTTTTTTAGGGGTTCTACCTGTATCTGTACTTGATTAGTGTCAGTTTCGTGATTTCCATGTACTTTACCGTGCTAAGGGACAAGACTCTGAGAAATCTGGCGCTGAAAAACGAGAGGAAGGAGCAGACTTACGCGTTTAATGAAAAATGTGACCGTGTAAACGTAGGACAGGTAAGATCTTCGTGTTCAATCATGAACGAGGAACACAATTTTGAATGGTTTTTAACTTAGCTTAAATTTGAGTCATAGCAGCACCTTCTACATTCGTCAGAAAGTTTCCATTGTGAAGTTCCAGCTCCTGCAAGTTACACCTGCCTCGATCACACTCTACTTTCTGTTATTACTCTTCAATATCCATCTTCCACTATCTCCAAAATTATTGAGTATCTGCATTGAAATATTTTATAGAGTGTAACAGGGGATACTATATACAACTTAGTGTTATAAGAATACATCAAAGTGGAGAGAGACCAAGTTAGGTGGTTCCCTTGTTAACCTTAACTTGTTTTCCACTCCGCGTCTAACGATTTATACAAAACGTTTACAATCGATCGTACTAATTAGCGGACTGTCATTCGTTCACGCAACACGACACAATGAAATCTTTGTTCCACAGATGCAACAGTACGGTAGCTTTTGTCTCAGACTCGGCGCGGTGGGATTTGGCGCCGGCTCGCTGGTATTTACGGGATTGCAAATTGGGGCGGAAATAGCTTCCGGACCGTTCAGGGCGATTACACCCGGTGCCAGGTTGCTATTGGTCACGGCCCAGATGCACTTCATATTTCTAAACAGCAAAAATTTAAAACTGGCCAAATACACTGCTCTTGCGAAGCTGGGCCTCATGCACATGATCGCGACCAACCTCTGCGAATGGCTACAGGTATCTCCCATAGTAATTGATACCTGCATTTCTTATCTTCAAACTTTGAAAATTTGAAAATTTGAAGACTTGAACATTTGAAAATTTAAATATTTGAAAATTTAAATAACTGAAAATTTAAATATTTGAAAATTCAAATATTTGAAAATTTGAAAATTCAAATATTTGAAAATTTGAATATTCAAATATTTGAAAATTTAAATATTTGAAAATTTGAATATTCAAATATTTGAAAATTTAAATATTTGAAAATTGTTAGTTATTATCTCTGAATAAATTTACAAAACAATAGTAAAAAGCAATGTTGAAGCTACATCAAAAAGGGTGAAACACTAGAAGGTTGAGCATCAGCGACGCGCATTACATACCAATAACCTTTTAATTCTCATACGATATCGATTAACCGTAGTTAGCGTTTATCAAAGTCGAGCCGGGTGATGTTTATTCCTACATTTGTGGAAACATATCCCTCGACACGGACGACTGGAGCCCCGTATCCTGTTTCCCGGGGAAATCGAAGCAGTCGTTTATCAGCGGCGAAATTATTCCAGCATAAAGCGTCATCGGCGCTTTTGATTTCGTGACGCTGAAGCGCGGGGAATATTAACGATAATTCTCTATCTTTAATTCCGATACGTTCCTCCCCCGCATTTTCCACGACCATTCCATTTGTTCTACCACCAGGCGCTGGTCGAAGAGACGCAGCACGAGATCGATCAGCTGGGCCATGCACACGACGACGAGGACGGGATTCTCAAGTCTCTTCTCCGAGACGCCAGCCCCTTCCTTTTTCCATGCACAATTGAATTCAGTTTAATTTGCGCGGTGATACTGTTCGAGATGTGGAAGAGGGTGGACGAGAAGATCGATGCAAAGGGCGAGAGTCCGACGAGATCCTCCTATCACCTTAGCATAGATTGCAGCAGCTCTCACAGGTCAGACGGGGAATTTAATTAAATCGATAAGACCTCCTCCGTTAATTTGTTAATGCGATATCGTTCAGATTTTAAGACGCCCCGTGCACAGACACGAACTTCTATCTCGACCAACTTTTTCAGAGGTCTCTTCGGCGGGATTCTGGTCGTCGCCGCGACGATATTGAGCCTGATTATGTTCTTCGTATTGAAGGAGGCCAAAATGAAGATAGCGATCGTCCAAGTGACAGCTCTGGACGCGACTATACTCGGTTTAGGTAGACACCTAATAATAATTCTATCGATTGAACAAGAAATTTTCTCGCTGTAATACTCATCCACGTCTAAATCATAGGGATGATAGCCTCAGTCGCCGGTACTCTGAAGCTGCAAGCGTTACAGCAAAAAATTATCAAGCCGTCAGACTTAGACACGACGCTGTTGGCGGCGGCTCAAGCTGGTGTCTATCTGCATTGTCTTTTTGGCGTGGTCGGTGATATATTGACGATGGGACCAACCTGGGTGCTGTCGTTGATTACGGATTTATTGGCCTTGATACAGAGCACCAGCCAAACTTTGCTCATTAAAGTAAGAAACCTTCTCGAAAGTAATAATTTTATCGAACGAGCTATATCAATTTTGCGAAAATTCCTAGATCGCATGGGGGAGGCGTTGCAGCAAGAAAGACAAGCCTGGCAAGGAACTGATCACTTTCCTGATAGTGGTCAACATAGCCCTGTGGACAGTGAACACCTTGGAGAAGTCTCGCGCAGGTGTTCGTCCTGATCACCTGAGATTCTTCGGCGTCTGGGCGTGGACGATCATCACCCACGTCTCCATGCCGCTGGCTATATTCTACCGATTTCACTCTGCCATATGCCTGTTCGAGATATGGAAGACGTGTTACAAATGCAGGTCAAACAGCGTCGTGCAAACGCCCTACTAAACTTACAACTTCTCCACAAATTGAGTAACTTAGAGAGTATTTCATTTGTAATTCACGCGAACAGAATATCTTGAACGTGTTGCGCCTTTTGAGAAGCAGCACTGAACTAGCACGGTGAAATTGCGTTACCCTTCAGCCTTTCCTGTAATTACCGACCCGTACGATGGAAAAAAAGAAGCAAAAGGAAAATAAGCGACCTTTTGCAAATAACAACATTATAAGGGCAAACTTCCCTATAATGTCTGCTGTCCTGCTACTGCGTGGAACTCGTAAGGCGGTGCGAGACAAAAGGTAAAAGGACAGGTTTGAAAGCAGTGAGACAGAATGCTGTGGCCGTCGAAATCGATAGAGGTGCGTAGTTTTATCGATGTTGGAGGAAAAGATAGACAGTAACAGCGATGGTGGACCGTCGACAGTTTGATACGGTTTACGGTAAACACATTTCAGTAGCAATCACATCACGAGGCAAGCAGGCCTCGCTGCAGCGAGAAGTAGGTGATGCTTCGGTGGTTGGAGAAAGCGGGCGAGTGGTCGGTGAAGAGGCTCTTAGCCAACCCTTTGTTGCTCCTGCCACCGCTATTGCTTCTCCCATCCACCCACCAACGGAGTGGAGGCTCTACTCTTGACCAAAGGCCTCTGATTTACTTAGCCTATCGAGTGCTCTCGGACTCGTCCACCAAGAATACCGTATATACACGAACAGCCCGTGTACGTCGTGTACTGAAATTTCGAACTTAATGCTCCACTTACTGTCCTTTCGTCCTTCGCGTCAACATTTCGGAGTTTGATTAAAGGATCACGTGTAAATAACTTTTACAGGGGAACTGAAATCAATTGAAACGCTTATTTATCACTTTCGATATTTCACGTGGAAGAAAACAAGATACGCGGGTAATTATTTAAAAAAGGGGAACAAAGAACGCATGAATCTTCGACGAAGGCAAGGAAAGAAAGAAGGGTGTTAGTACCCCGCCATCACTCCCTAACGCTTGCCACAGGTTTTGTTTTTCGACGGATTTAACGAGGATTTACCGTTCCTAGGACTCTTCGCCGTAGCCACCACCATCGTCGCTACAATCCGCAACATACGCCAGGAAAGCTCTCGAAAACGTCGAAGAAAATCTTATATCTCCCAGCACCGACTGGATGTGGAAGCTGGCGGCGTGCGAGTTCAAGATCATTTTCAAGAATTTATTCGAAACGATCGCTCACTCGCACGAAACCCGTGTCGAATCAAATTTATCGGCTCACTAACGACGCGTCGGTTCACCCCATCGCTCGTTTCGCTTCATTTGTTTATTTCAATTTACCGTCGAATTTACATCTGCCCCGTTATCTATGCTGCTGATGATAACGATATCGGTTAACATCAGGGTGAATCGGTCGCAAGGACATCGATTATTTATTATTTATAGCAAGAACGCCTTGAAACCGAAGTAATCAAGGACCGATTAAATTTTCAACTAGTTTTCCCGTTACTTTTCCTCGATGACAACTTTTTCGGACCGTCCTTGTCCAAGGAAAAATCTTGCAATTTATCGGGTTTACCTAACCGCCGCCCTCTGGAACCGCTCACCGATTCCAAAGTCCGTGATGGAGAAGGGAAGAAGTAGAAGAGGAGGCGGAACAGGCGCGACAGCAACGGGACGAGGAAACCTTGATATATCCGCCAAACACGAGGAGCTGCAACACGCCTTGGCGGATTTATCGGAGCTGCGGATAATGGATGGTCTTCTCGGGCTGGAAAACTTTTTTAAATAATATAACGCGCAACTAACGTACAGCTTCGCATACACAGCGATCTGCAATACACCAACTTATACGAACGAACAAGGGGGGAACGTTTCTGCTCTCGGCGTACGCGACGGTAAAATAATCGTCCGTTACAAGCACGCGCAACAAATGGCTGGCTCTGTCTTCTCGTTCAGGAGTACGTGACGAAAACGTATCGACACGTGAAATTGTGGAGCGCTCGAAACAAAATTATCTCGTGAGCGAGGAGCGTAAAGGGTCAGCGGAGGTTCTCCTTCTCGACCCAATTGCACGGGGTATCTAATGGATTTTCGATATGCTCGTCGCGCCACGACGCGGTGGGCGCTATTTAAAAAAAAAAAGAGTGAGGGGAATGGAGGAGACAGAAAAGAAAAACAATTACCGACAAGTAAATTAGTCGTTGCTGTCGGTGGAGATAAAAAGAAGAGAAAAAATGACAGTGGTATTGACAGAACAACTACCAGACAAAAACCACCACCGGAGGTTGTCGATTGGACGATCCTCGGGAATGTATTTAATTCGATTGGACTCTGCCGCCATCTGGACGGGACAAGGAGGGCGAAAGGGCGAGGGGTGGCTTGCAGCAAGGGTGAGGGAACCTCTGTTTCCGGCGGAAATGAGGCCTTCGCGACTCGTACTCCCATCCTCTACCCCTTTTGCCTCCTCCCGAATGTCACTTTCGAGACCCCCCCTCGACCTGCCTGTGGCCATCCCCCAGTCGAACGCTCTATCACCCCCTATCTCGACATGGGAGGGTGCGACAGCGTAAATCGTATTTATATTCTATCTCTCATGGCCAGGTAAATATTTTGAGCGGCCATGGTTACATGTATCGCGCGCGAAACTTGTTCTCTCTGGGAATCATTGAAATCCTCTCTCGGATACGCGGAGGATTATACACACAAACCTCCCCTCGACACTCTCTGGCCCCGGTGTAAACACAGTCGACCACCACTGTCGGCCTCTTTTAAATATTTAAATTATAAATATTTACCAGTCGCGTGAAATTCGAGCATGAGCGGAGTCGAACGCGCAATTGAAATTTGCCAGGGAGAACTTTCCACTAGAACGAAATCATGATCGGCCATCGCCATCTGTTTATTGCATTTTATTGAAATGTTCAAACGTTTACCAGAGAATTAAAGTTTAAACAATTTTCCTATGCCGCCGTGTGCTTTCCTTTTACTATGGGACTAGGGATGATAAAGAAAAGGAGGCGGGGGCGGATGAGACTGAGAGTGGAAAAATCAGAGCCAGAAAAGGCTTGGCTAATGCTCCCTCGCAGCTGAATGTCGCTCGCTCGGCGAGGATGTAATTTTCGCTGTATGCCCGGATTAGAAGCCAGCTCGTCGGGCTCCACGTTATACCGCTTGATAAGTATTGCCCCTCATACCTCTTGAATACACTAGAACTGGAAAAGGGATTCGGGATGATCTCAAAGCGATCGATTGGCCTCGACGTGACGTCATGGGTCACGGCGATAGGCGGCCGTTATGTCTTGTTAAGAATCTACGTACCGTAATAGCGCAGATTAATGATAACAGCGTAAGGGATAGCCCAGGCGTGTGCCTTGTTCCAACGTAGAAAGCTATTATTGCGGTCACTGTCGTTGCCACTTCAGCGAGATTGATTTTGCTCGACGCTACGGGGTAGAAAGACGTGGTCTTATCCCCCCAAAGAAGGCTCTGGATTAAGAAACCGTACTTCTATACACAATGTTTTAATATTCAGTCTATCAATGAAAAAGGAGAATACTCCTTTTAGAAACGTCGAAATGTTACTTAACAAAGAGGTACGTGTTTCAATGAAACCGATATCTATTTAAGGAAGAAAAGTTGCTGATCGAAAAAGTAGATTACGGGAGTTCACCGTCCTTGGGCATAGAAAGGACAAAACTTTTACTAGATGGTATCTCTTAAAATCAGGTAAGCGGATCATTGGGAGATTTAGCGGAAAAAAGTCTCGTGGAAAAATGCATCGACGTAAGGTGCTCTTTCTTGGCCAACCTTTCAATTTCCAATATCGCGAAGAGTTTATATCGATAGTAATTTTGGTTAATAAATTATGTATAGCGCATACTGTCTGGCTCTTTGTGTGAAGGAAAAATAATGTTGAATGTTTTACGATTTTTGTTTATTCAAGCACTTAAGACTATAAGTTACAATGTAACATGATGTGTAATCGACAGAATAAGAAACTTTCGGTAGTTCATTGTTTTAATAGCTGCTGCTCCAACTTAATGTACGTAGCAATATAAACTTGTGATTATGCTGGTGCAGTAACATTCTAAACACCGTGTTTTAAGCAGATCTTTAGTTTTTTTTCTTGTCTTTTGATAGTTTCACCTCAAAGGAGTTGCTACGACGCTCGTAAATGTGCCACTGATTTTTTTAAATGTATCAACAAATTGTTCACTTTCTGTCCACAATGTAATTAAACTTGCGTCGGCTTTGGCATTCTTGAGGGTTCTGATGTTTGTGGTAGTTGGACACACTTCGCTAATGACCATACCTAAAACAGAAATAAGAAAAATATTAAATAAATGGAACTCACTGTATAAGAGAAGAATGTAAGTTTACTTCATGTGCTTTACCTACAAACACACAAACAATTCTCAAAAGCTTTAAGAAGCCAAATGTGTATTGTTGTATGTTGTAGTCTATACTTACTTTTGGAATTCCCACTCTCGATTGTCAAGGGGACAAACTTGTCGAGTCTTCAACCAACGTGAGATGCAATGGAAATGGAATGCATGCTATGCAAAAAAAAAGCATTAAAAAAGTGAAAGAAAAAAGATTATGTTGCTATAATGATCGTCACTAAGTGTTTTTTGTAACAAGAGCTCCTAAAATGAACTACGTACATTGCATACACCCCAAGCTACAGTGCATTCTTCGCTAGTGGCAGATGCTTGATTCGCTTGACACTCGATACATAAATCCATTATATGATTACGACAGATCGCACAGTTGTCTACCACGATATCTGTAAAATAATTCGTAGTATAATTGACATTAAACTTGCTAAGCAAGGTACCAATGTAAATATACCGTATTTCATAAAAATGTACATAATAATATAACTTTTAAATACGTACCCCATGCCCAAAGTGCTACAGCATTCCACTAAAATAAAAAATTACATTTTCTTGAATAAAACATTGACTATAAACCATGTGATTATAGTATAAATGACAATGCAAAAATAAGGTTAGAATTCGGTGGTCAAACATCCTAAAAGTACTTATATTCATATTCGTGCTACAGAATATATCTTCTAGTTTTCAGTCTCACCTTTTTCACCTCGAAACGTTTCTTCTCTCCCTTACTACTACTCGAAGTTGGTAAATCGGTTTCTTCATCGTCAATCTCCATTGCCGACGCCATGTTTAAATTTTGATGTCTGTAGCCAACTGACATCTCGTGTCAGAAATACGAAATTCGTTGAGCGACGTAACGATTAGTAGACGCGTTTTCTTAATTACTTAACATTTTTGGAATTACTATGAGGTGCATCATTGCAAACTTGATATTTTAGTCTCGCAATGAAAAATGATTGCTAATCAGAACGTGGATCATAAAAATATATCGTTGTACCGACGTGTCGAGGCGAGGTTATATTACCAGACGAGGAACTGATTTACGAAGAAACATGACAGTTATCTCAGTTCCAAACTTGAAGAAGTGAACTTCAATTTAACTCTAGCATACGGTTTTAATTGTACTCTTTTGATCTGAAACGGTAATTGTAAACGGTATCTCACAATGAGGCGAAAGGCGGGTGTTGGTGCGATTCAAAAACAAAAGCTGGAGCAAGAGAAATATAGAGATAAGGGGACAGAGCTTCAGGAGAACCAATTTGAGCAGATGACAAAACAAATGGAAATGTTCCGCGTTAATTTAGAGGAGTTTGCGACGAAGCATAAGAGCGAAATTAAGAAGAACGCTCGTTTTCGGCGACAGTTCACTGAAATGTGTGCATCAATAGGTGTGGACCCTTTAGCCTCTGGTAAGGGGTTCTGGTCAGTTCTTGGCATTGGAGACTTTTATTATGAACTTGCTGTACAAATTGTTGAAGTTTGTATGGCTACAAATTATAAAAATGGAGGACTGATATCTTTGGATGAACTTAGAACTAGATTGATCCAAGCAAGGGGTACAAGGAAGGAGCATCAAGAAATAACAAATGAAGATTTATTAGCTGCAGCCAAAAAATTACGAATTTTTGGAAGTGGATTCTCAGTTGTTCCAATTGGTAAAGGCAAATATTTAGTGCAATCTGTTCCTGGTGAACTGAGCATGGACCATACTGCTGTATTGCAACAAGTCAGTTTATCAGGGAATGCATATGTTTCGAAGTCTATGTTGTGCAGAGACTTACGTTGGGAACCAGATCGTGCACAGAAGGCTTTGGATCATATGATGAAAGAAGGATTGGCATGGCTAGATGAACAAGGTGAAAACGAAACATTATATTGGTTCCCTAGTTTATTTACAGCCTGTATCACCTCTAAAGAGTGAGCACAGCATAATGATAATTGCACTGTTAATAAGTATTTTAAAAGAAAGAAAGATATATCTGTAGTATTAAATGTATTTTTAACATAAATAAATTTACATACTCTTGTAATATTTACACAGTGCAATATTAATATTAAAATTTTCTTGGATAGAAGGAAATATTGTCATCTAATTTCATTCACTTCTTTAAATCTAAAAGAAATAATTATATGTAATTAAAAAAATGTTCACATGTAAGAAATCATAATTATTTGAAAATATAATGCATACCTTTGTATATCTTCCAGTGTAAATTGTGCCAATTGTTGCTTGCAAGTCAATAACTCTTTACTTAGTTCATTATTTTCTTTTTGTAATATGCTAATTTTGGCTCTGAGTTCCTTGGCCTTTCCTTGAAATTTAGCTGTCAAAGATTTTGCTTCATCCCTCCATCTAAAATGTAAACTAATATTAAATTGTTGATACTTATTTGGAGATATAAATTTTCCATACTTTTTACTTAGTTTCTGATGGACTTGAACATGATGGATTAACTCCCTTGTTTTCCTGTCAAATTTTTCCTGTAACTTATTAACGTGATCTGATAATACTGACTGACAGCAGTGACACTTATTTTCCACCCTGTAATAAAAGTGTTGTATAATTTTTCTTAAAGTATTACTAAGAAACTGCATTTACTTACTTTATATCTAGAGTACGTTTATTTTTTATATCAAAGGGGTAAGTAATAATTCCATCTGTTGAAACATCTTGTAGCCTATTTTCCCTTACACGATTAGATTTCTGATTATCTTCCAATACCTGAATTTTATTCTCAAGAGATTGTCTTTCATTATCTCTTTTTTGAATTTCACAATCAAAATCTTGTTTCAATGATCTTAATTGTAGTACAAGGTTTTCTTTATCACCTAAAGTTTTAGCCAATTGATTCTCTAAGTCTGAATAATGTTTCATTATGTCCTTATTTTCACGATCAGCTTTTTTCATTTGATTTTCAGCATTCATAGAGTGCTGCTGTGCTAATTTGTATAACTTGTCATTTGATGTAGCCAGCTTGCTCTCAAGAGTAATAATTTTGTCCTTTAGTTGTTTAATTTCCATGTCATATTTATTTTTAGCTATTGATTCATCATATACCTGCATTTGAAGTTCCAAACGTTTGATTTTCTGTTCGTAGTTTAATATCTTTGCATTTGAATCTATACGCATTTTGTCTAATTTTTCTTCAGTAAATTTCAGCTCTCTTTCAAGTTTGTCAGCCAGTGACGTTTTTTCTCGTAATTCTGCTTTCAGTTCTTTAATTTCTGTCAAATATCTTTCTGCATTTGATGCAATCTCCTCTTTGGTATTTTTATTTAGCTCTTGTATCTTGGTATCATATTCATTTGCTATTACAGTTAATCGATGTTCTAATCTAGATTTTTCTTCCAAAACAAGTGCTTCACGATGGAGTACAATCTCTTTTTCCCTAACTACGGATTCTATTAATTCAATGGCTTCTGCCATTCTACTCTTTGTCTCCCTATCTTTTTCTGCAATATTCTCAGCATATCTCTTAACTTCATTTAACTTCTTTTCTAATTCTAACTTGGCTTGCACAACTTTATTAGTCTCTGTTTTAGCATAAGCCAAATCCTTTTTCAGTGTCTCTATTGTTATCTGATTATTCCTGTCTTTTAAAACATAAAAATAATGTCTTCTTTTGTTATATAAAAATACAAATATGTTTGATACTGACCTCTTTCTTGTGCTTCTTTCTGCAAACTTCTGTACTTCTCCATAAGATCATCCTTTTCTTTAGTTAAATTTTCAACTCTTTCTTTACTTGTCTGGTACAATGTTTGATGCTTTACAAAATTATCTTTCACATGTGAAAGTTTATCTTCTAACATTTTAATGGCTTCTGTATAACTTTCCTTAATAATATGTACTTGTTCCTGATAAAACTTTGTATTTTTTCCATCTGTACGAATTCCTCTTAATTCTTCCTCTAAGGCACTTATGGTATTCAATGAAATATGCCATAGTTGTAAGACAGAATCCTTCTCTGCTTCTAATAGTGTAATACGTTCCTGTAAATTTGCAACTTCTCTTTTATATAAATCTGGATTACCACATTCTTCCAAATGAATATGTTTAAAGGATTCTTTTATGTCATCAACTTGCTGGCTTTCATTTCTCAGACTTTCTAGTTCAGATCGTATATTACTCTGTTCTACCTAAAAATTACAAGCACATAAGTATTTAAAAATATAATTAATTCAATACGAATATACCTTGCATAACTGCAAGTCTCGTTTGAGCTCTTCCATAATCTCATGATACTCCTCAGGTATTAGTACTCCTTCGGTGCTATCAGCAAAAAGGAAAATTTTGTTAAATTTATTCCTTACAAATATTAGATGTATAACCACAAAACTAACCACTGTTTCAAGGGAGTATCTTGCTCTATATTAAGCATCTTGTTATTAAAAATATGAATTTCCCAATACTATCTGAATTGTAAATTCATTGTGAACAGATACTGTTCGTATAATTTAGATTTATGATTCTCCAAGCCAAAGCATCATCCTCTCACTATGAGTAAACATAAACAATACTGTTGAGGTATCAGCATTGACTAAATATA
Organism: Calliopsis andreniformis; assembly: GCF_051401765.1. Classification (NCBI taxonomy): domain Eukaryota; kingdom Metazoa; phylum Arthropoda; class Insecta; order Hymenoptera; family Andrenidae; genus Calliopsis; species Calliopsis andreniformis. The sequence goes on along the minus strand of NC_135067.1, from coordinate 17,204,450 downwards.
AATATAGATGTGACATTCAGTCACTGACCTGTACATACTGGATAGTAAACATTCGCCATCTGAACGGAGTCAGTGGTACTAAGGTTTTTCAATTCCTTCGTTACTCGTCATGCTATTTGGCGCTATTTTTATTCAAAAGATATTTGAACTTTTTAATAATTTCAAATTTTCAAATTTTTACTTTGAAGTTTCAGTGGATCTACAGATCCTTCAGAAAACTATCCGCTCAACCTACCCTCTTTCTGCAGGTACAGAGTGCCAATTTTTTAATTTTTGTAGTTCACGGCCTGCCGCTAGATGGCTATAGTATTTCAGTGTCCGTATTTTTAGTAAATTTAAAATAGGCTTATATTGCAATACTTTTGTTGCCCATATTGTTATATAATAAATAAGAAAAGATGTAAAATGTACTTTAAAAGAATATTTGCAGGATCAAAACAATTCGGGAAATCGTGCACAATTGGAGAAAAACTGGGATTATACGTATTCTATATTAAAAAACATTTTTATTTAATATCACTGTATCAAAACTGTACGTTCTCATTTCAGCGAGCATCTCTATTAAATTGTTCAAAAAATTCAGCAGTCGGTTTATTCTTATACACGACTCGGTTCAGGTACTCTTGATGGACCTTGTGTTGTTGCGCAAGCTGTAAGTTCTCCTCGGCAATCTTCTTATTAACTTCCCTGTAAACGAAACAGTACAAATACTCATATATATAATTTTCTTTTGGACACCTGAATTCCACTCTAAATAATTAATAAAACATGTACTCACGCTCTCTTTCGATCCAATTCACGCTGGTACACGATCGCCATTTCCGCATGCGAATTCATTAAACGGTCCCACTCCTCGTCCATTTGCTTCTTCTCCGATTTCATTCTCTGGAAAAGAAGCTTTCCTTGAGCGAACCGAAACTCTTTTGCTCTTTTCACCAGACATTCCTCTCACGGCCGCGACGACGCTTGGCATCGTTTCAACCTTTCACGGTGCGCATCGTTAAAGACAGCGAGGAAGAACAATATTCCGCGGCTTTTACCTCGATTTCTTCTATCTGCCGTGCTTGCGCATCCCTGAAAGCCTTAAGCTGGTCCGGAGTCATGCCCTTGTACCGCGAGGCCAACGGCTTGTTCGGTCCACGAGTGCTCTCCGCTTGCTCTTTGGCTTCTGTCAGGAAGTCCCCAGTCACGTGATTGTAGATTTCCGCCTTCTTGTCCTCTTCCTCCTGGAGGGCTTCGCAGTGACGGCGGTACTCCTGTTCCTCCGCCTACTCGACCAAACAGAGTACAAGAAACGTGGTTACATTACCCAGGACGGATGAAGAAAGATCCAGCATCCAATGGAAATTTCTATCACAGCATTCGAAGGCACACGAACACCTATGCATTGTACGATCAGCTCATTTTATAGCAACCTATTACGAATGCATGCCGTTAAAAACCATTCAGCCTTCCACACACCGTTTCCTGTTCGCGATCGATTAGATGGCTGATGTAATTGTCTGTCCAGAATCAACCGAGCTGACTACATTCCGAATGGAACAGGATTGCTGCGTGGTTAACGAGCTGATTAGTTAAAACAGAAGCTATCGAGTGATCGACACTGGAACAACGTTATATAGGATGACCTAACAATTTACAACACCTGACTGATCACTCGACACGCGGCCCGCGGGCCTACCGAGGCGTATGCACCTCTGAAGGGAAAAAAGTCAAGGACGGAAACGCGTGGAAGGAGTCGGGGAAGCAAACCGAGGATCGTTCCCTGCGTTGTTGCACGAGGTCCGCGTCCACGGTGACGTCACCGCGTTTGCTCATCGACCATAGCAGCTCCGTGGTCGCTGGAAACGGTGCTCACCTTCGTGGAAGGTTTATGTTAACTGCGGCCCGCGACGAATACGCGCGCTTTATTTTCAACGGGTGATTTGTGTCGCGGCGCATGGCCGCGCGAGGGAATCCGCCTGCAAGAGGAGGGAAGCGTATCGGGACGAGGAGTTCTCTCCCGGCGTTCAACTCTGACATTTCACGGCCCTGTCGTCGCTTGCTGGCGAGAGCTAACGAGAAGTGGGGACTTTAAATCAATTAATGCCGATGTAGTGCCAGGGAGCGTTAATTATCTGGATTCTCGCTTTCTCGCTAGTACCAACACTCCACAGCGAACAGGATCTACTGGCAACTTTGCTCCTCCAATCCTCGAGGGAAATAGAATCGTCAGATAATAAGATTCTTATCTGGTCGCGGAGTTCCTGTCGTTTTCTTGCCCGACGTTCCTCTTCTCGCAGGACTAAATAGGAGAAAGCCTTACCAGGGCTCGATTAAATCTAGCGGTGGCTTCGTTCAACCTTCGACGGCATTCACGTTCCATCTGATCTAACGCCATGGCACGCTTGTCCCTGGAGATGACGGCTTCCTGGTACGCTTTCTCGGCTTCCTGCCGATCTCTCTCCGCCTGCTCGCGTTCCTCCATTTGCTTCTGAATCCACCATCGCGTCTGCTCTTTTTGCACCTTCGATCGTTCCTTGCAATTACCGTCCTCGCCCTCGAACCTGCACCGCCGAGCGATCAAACATTTAAGTGTCGGTTTCTTAGGAAGGGAGCAGACTGTCAACGGAGGAAAATACTATATTTACTGTAAACATGAGACTTTTATTATGAATTCGACGTTTATGTATTCTTTTGTGAAGAGAGTCAAATATGAAAAATCATTCGTGCATTTTTCAGACATACCATCTAGGAGGGAGCATCCCTATTTTTTCAGAAGATGGACATAGAAACAATTGAAGGAACTCAATTAATTTATCTCAGAGTGCTATGTCTAATAACATATGTATCTATGTACTTGTAGATCTGTAGCATAGGTATTTTTCTATTCTCAAAAACTGTGAACCATCCTACGTTACCTCTGTGCCCAACCAGATCCTTCATCCCCTAGTCCTGAGGTCTTTTTCACAGCGCAGGGGTCGCAAAGATCGTACTCCCGACGATCTTCTGGCCGCTGGTACTGACGACGATAGTCTTCGATCTCTTTATCGATCTTCCGCCTCTCCTGGAAGATAAACAGACAGACGCGCAGAATAACGTTAGTAGCACGGGTTGCGACGATCCGAGGGGCAAAAAACGAGTCAAGGAGAGCAACAACGATAACCGTTGCACGACCGTCGGAATCTTTAACGATGACACTGCAAAAGACGATTAATCATCCGGCTGGCTTCGTTTTTCCCCCTCCCTCTGTCCCTCGACCGCGTAATTGACAGTTTACCTCTTCTTGTTGCTTCTCGAAGAGCAAGGCGATCTTGCTGCCGCGAATCAAATCCTCGTCGAGCTGGGATTCTCTGGCCTCTTCCAACTCGCGTTGCTGCTTCTTTTCCGCGACCTGTTTGTCCAAGTATTCCTTGTCTATCTGCGAAAGAATCGTTGCGCCGAGCCACTCGATAAGTCGTTCCCTCGTGACGGATCCACTTTAACAGGTTAGCGAGCCGTCCGCTCGATAAACCAAGGAGAAACACTTCTGTCTCTGCTTACCCCAATTTTTCTGAAACGTGGATTGAATATTCGCTCCTTCCTCTCAGCTTCTATCATCCGCCGGTGCTGGATGGCCGCGGCCAGCTTCCGGTCCTCCTTCGTGACAACCTGGAACTTCAGCATCGTGCCAAACTCGATTTGCACGAAGAACGAACCTCTCGTGCAAGCTTAACCGCGAAAGCTATGGGGGATCGAGCGGAATTCGTTACCATGGAGCGTTTGGACGATAAAAGTCGCGACGAATCGTAAATTTTGAAGGCTTTCCGACGATGCTCAATAGGGGACCTCGTAATCCTACGTTTAGAGATTTTCGAAAGGGATTTCGATTGGTATTATCTCTAACGTAATTCGAGATTATGGTCCTATTTGAATGAAAGCAGTTTTAAAAGAGCACTTGTGAAATATATATGTACTACATATATGAATTGGGATGTAACGTTTCCAGATTCGAAAAGCTATTTTATGTCCCATAAACTGTTAAGTATAACTTGAGTAAATGTATATCCTGAAAGATCTCTTATGAGATATGTACGTAATTACAACCGTTGAAGACTAAAATCAAAGACAGGACGTATCTGATAAAAGGGGCTCCAATAAATTTTATTGGAGCATAACCGTATGTTATACATGTATGTACTCTTGAAGAAAATCCCATAAAATTTAGTTTACTTTCAGCTCGTTTCAGCGAAAATAAAAAATGGAATAGTGTAGTAAAACTAACTTGCACGCTATAATAATTATTCAATTTTTACAACATAACGCGTAAAATGTAGGAAAGTGCATCGTCATGCTGCAACAAAACAAAGTTTCGCATCTGGCGGGTTAATAATCCTCAGCAATCTATAATAATATCGACATGATTTTTTTACACGCCTGGTCCTCTTTGTCCTCGGCCGTCGTCAAGATGCATTTGACACACATTCGACCGCTAATTACTCGGTGGCTAAGGACATTTGCATGATAGGGTCACGTGGAGAGCAGCTGTCGGAGACGTAAACATGTGTTACGTTATCTGTTGATTCGGCGAAAGTCATTATGCGCGAGTCGAGGGTTCGCGTTCGTGTATTTATCGTGTCTGACCGAGTGTATTGATCGTGTAATCGGGTGAGATTGCAGCTGGACAGAGGAAGGAACAGGGGGAGGGAAGGGCAAGGAATGATAGAACGATCCAGGTTCCTCTTTTGACTTTTTTTCTGTTTCGGTATTTGCGTAGACAGCGAGTCTGACACGTCTTCCTTTTTGCGCTAGCGAAAAAGCGATAATGCGAGTGTTGCATGCGAGTCGTCGGTGGCTCACGTGGACGCTGGGGAAACGTGACGGTTTATTAAATATTCAAGGGGGTCAAGTCGTTGGCGTAAATCGCCAGAAGCTCGGAATAAATCGTCGCGAGAGAGTTTAGAGCGAGCAAAGCCTCTTTGCGGGCTTCTAGCCGGATACGGTGCAAAGAACATTACGTGTCTGTGCCCGCGACACAAACGTTGAGGAAGTAATCGCCACGCTTCCTCGTTCATCGATCCTAAGCAGGGCAATCTGTGTTGCTCGTGCCCGCAAACGATTCGCCATTATCTACGTCGATGTTCTTGGAAAGTGGGAAAAGAGAAGGCGAGAACCAGTGAGATTTCACTGATCCTTAATTACGAACACGTAACCGTCAGAAAAAGCGAACCGTTTATCGAAGCACGATGATTGGTTTATTTCCTGCTAATTACGCGTCCATTACACGATAGCAGCTGTCCAAGAGTCGATGATTTCCGATCGTTTATGCACGATTTGTTTCCTTTTTTTTGCCACGCACATCCGATGATAAATGCGCAGCAATGTCGAGACAATGGCTCTCGTCACTGTTTAAAAATTTTCAATACCGTGTATTATTGGACACCAACGTGAAGTACATGTCCAATTAAAGGATAATTATTGGAAGTATTTTTTAGGTAGTATAAGAAGAAACACGTGCCTTACCGTGACCTATATTCGACCTATCGGACCATATGGTCGTCGATTGCGAGTCGATCGTAAAAAGGGCAGCACGTGTTAAGCGGAAACAGTTTCCCTTTTATACGGAAGGAATAAGAGCGAGCAAATAGTCCATAAAAACGGGATATCTCTATAGAAAGAATGTTTCGGTATATAATCTAGCCTGCGCATTTTATTATTACTGTAGTTGAAAGACCTTCGATTTGTACAGTTTATTTTGTTGTTTATCATGTTACGATAATGTAAAGTTCAAATGGTTAAACAACGAATAATGAAATAGTGCAACGAATAAAGCTGTTTCCACTGATTGTCGAAGACCTTTTAAAATTTCTGATGCATAAAGAATTGAAGCTATCATACTCATTCTTCTTCGCTGCCCAATTATGCTTGTTTACATTTCGTTATCATATTCAAGCAATATCAAATAATGTTTACATGCTTAATCTTCTTCAAACGTTGGAATCTTTCCGCTGATATATGTACAAGTTACGATATCTATAATTCAAAATACTTCAGAAAATGAAGTGCTTTGGTCTAGGAATAAAACAAGTCCCTTTCCTCGGCTTCGTAGAATAGTAAGTAACAACTTCAAAAAGCAATATATTATAATCCTCAGTATCCACTATTTTCATAACATATTTCAAAACGTTGGACTGATGCCACTCGTCAAATAAGAGATTCTAGATATATGCAGATACATTTAAAGAGAATAAATATTTCAGAATGAAAATAATCATTTTCCCATGAGTCATACATGTTAAAAAGAATAACCAAATCAAAAAAAATTTCTAGATCACTCACTTCGTATAGATTTTTAATGCTTGATAAAATATAACAAAGGGTATGCGCAGAAAGGAATCAGAATTTTCACGATTCAGTGCATTTATTCTGTTCCATCGATGATGCGTTTGTCACCTCGAAGAAGCGACGAGAATCAAATGCGAAATTTGCCGGTCGATTTAAAAGGAATCCGCGCGGGGATTCGCGGAAAAGTGCGCTCAGGGTTTTTCGCGGTATCGCGATACGAAGCCGACCCAGAGAAGTTGCCCCGAAGCGAAGCGAGACTCGACGGCGCCTGCGTGGCCATGTGACGTCATTGGCGAACCGGGCAGCTCGTCCGCTAGACATTCAGTCTCGCCTCAACGTCGAAGGAGGTTGTATCAGTTGCGCACGCTGCTCGGCCAAGTGTATCACGGAAGTGGTCGAGTACTCAGAGGAACGATCCAAAGACACTCGTCGCGCCTCTATCGCATCGCTGAACGCATTACAACGTAAGAAGATCGCGGGACGTCTAAAACGGGAGAAGTTAATCCCGAGGGGACAGACACTGTTCTTACCATAAAGAAGACTCGTCGACATCGATCGAGGGTTCGCCAACGAGAGTAAAGTCTCAAGAAAAGGAAAGGAAAGAGATCTACGCTCTCGCTGTCGTTCGAACGTGGACCATTATCCCGCGGCCGTGTTTACGTTTCCGTCGACGTCACAAGTATACCTCCGCGTCGCGTCGTTTTTAATTAACGTTCGATCAAGAAGCACGTGTCGGCGAGCGAGCGTAAAAAAGACGCTAAGACGTGAAAAAGAGAGAAGAAGGAGACTGGACGTAGCTATTTTCCATAGCCGTTTGAAGTATGTTCCTGTTATCGTCTGACAAGTGAGAAGTTGCAAGGAAACGAGCTAACCGCCTCCCGTAGCGGAATTACATGCAACGTTCGAGCACGTTACCGCGAGCGTCGCTTCTAGGCTTCCCCTACTATGCACACTGAGAGAGGATCGCGCTTACTATGAGAGAATGAGCTGCTCGGTGAAGATCTCGTGTGGCAAGGGCTGGAGTGGATCGCAGCGTCGAATCAACTCCCTCGCCGAGGAAACGACCTGCACGACGAGTGGAAGCGGAAGCTGCGTCGGCCTAGCCGCCCAGCCGGCCACCGTCGCGTCGACGTCCGCGCTGGCCACGGCCACGACGTCCACGCCGACCACCACCGTCACCTTTGCCGCGGGCCAGAGGCTCGCGCCGCCCCGTCCCGCCAAGTCGATCGCCGTCAAGAAAGGGGAGGATACCACGAAACTGCTCAAGTACATCGACGACAACGTCATCGGCAAGAACGGCACGTTCTTCGGACCATTCGGCCGCAGGAAAGGTCAGTGATCAATATAGTCTTATCACCCCTGCCGCCCCCTCTAGCCCTCTAGCTCGAGCCCCCCACCCACGTCTCTCCTTCGCCCGTTTCAACGCTCCTATGGCCGACGACGACGCGAGCCCACCAGCGTCCAGCTCCCGAGATGTCTCGTTAAGGTCGTCAACATCGCTCGATTAACCGGCGGCCACGTCGTCGTCGACCTATCAATAAAATCGAAGGTTCTCGGTGGTTCGACGGGCGATCGGCCCGAACGGAGCTCGAGGGAGCTCGCTAGAGCTTCGGCCCGCTCGTCCCAGCTATATGTATAGACTGTCCGACGAGTTTTTCTAGAATCGGTCGACCGAGCCCACGGTCCTCGGGCCGCTGCTCCCGCTCGCAAACTCTCGCGCTCGAACAGCACCGAGATACCCTGCAAGTGCTCTCGCCGTGGTGTATACCTTTCGTAACTCGATACTTCGGAGACCCGCGGAAACCTCTGACAAGCGCGCCTGTGTGCGTGCCTGACTGCGTTCTCTCCCAACTACCTCCAATTAAGAGCATAAGACCGCGCACGATCCGGTCGATATTGCTCGAGTCGTTATCGTTATTGTTAATGTCGTCGCGTGCGCGACGCGTGAGATCCTGCTTGAGGAACACCATTGAAGTTTCCTCTTCTGTCACTGAACGGGCTCGGTCGATAGACGTCTATAGCATAATTAATTTCTCTTGAGTACTTTGCTTTGATGGAGAGAGGGGAGGTCGAGGAGTTGGTACAGGGTACTTCAGAGAGGTCGGTCGGCACTTCGGCTCCTTTGTATTTGAGTATTTAATAAATTCGAGGCAGACAAGCTTCCATTCGATTATTGATCAGCGTCGATAAACTGCCCCGACCACGAGTATCGTTATCTCACGTGTTCTGAGTCGACTCGACGAAGTGTGAAGAAGACGATCAATTTCAACGCCTGCGGGCGAATATTTGCAGCTGTAGACTCAATTCTTTGAGTATAACTTGGAAAGGAAACGCTCGTAGATAAATGTTTACCCGATCCCATTCTTCTACGGATACACAGAGCCTGTGCTCAAAGTTTTAGTCTCTTTGAAATACTCTGTACAAATGTTTATCGAAGTAAACAGCCCGCCATTCTACCCATCGCGCCATCACGGGAACTCGTATTCCAGGCCTGTTAAATATTCAGAGGCGCGAATGTTTGCGTCGTCGTATTATTTAAGTGTCGTTGGCCTACCACGAAGGCCACCCATTTTTCTGACCTACCAGAGCCTTGTCCAGAATCTCATGCTCCACGTGCGTGCCTCGATGGGAGAGTCGACTCGTTTCAGGGAAGCTCCGATCGTTCGAGGCGCGTCAATTTGGGCGGAAGTCGAATCGTTCGAAGCTTCTCTCTTCCGGGGAGGGTAGTTCTCGAGCATTGCGCGACGTCATGCGTCGTTTGATCGAGTTAGGCGACCCGCCCCAGAACGTTCCTCGGTCGTGACCGCTGAGAGGGAGGAAGAGGTTTTAACAATGGAATAATGATGGTTGCTTGGCAACATTCGCGCTGCAGGATTTCGTGCATCAGGTCTGCTGACCGCCGCCCACATTAACCCACGTGCTATGCAAATAAATTGCCACTGCTGGCCGTTTAAACGCTTCCATTAACAAGTGCGCTCGCATTCCAACTACGCACTCGTGTTCCCGATCTAATTTCCTTCTAGAACCGTCTCTTGACTACTTCTAACGGCAGCTCCTCCTTTGCCAAGCGATTTTCGCGCCTGGGTGTGGAGCGGCGGTGTAAATATTAGATAAATGATGTTTTGTGATTACGTGAAGCGCTTAGATTGTTCCAGATCGTTCTCGCTGCGATTCGATAACCGTATGGCGTTACGTATTATTACTATGATAGAGGATTTCATTAGATAGCTTTATGCGATACAATGTGATCTGTATACATAGATCGTGGATGCAACGTCACATCAATAGGCTATCTTTCGACGCGCGGCGTCGAGTGTTGCAGCTCGAACGGGCGATGAGCTCAGAAAGAAGTTGGCGTGATATACTCTGACCTATGCAGGCTGCAGATGCGACGTCACGTTGATACGTTATCTCGTCATTTACGATTACAGGCGCGTGGCAAAAAGTGCATGTTTTCTTGCAAACTACGCGGTGCATGTGATGATGGCAGTGTCATCTATAACTTGAGTCATCTAAAGATTGTCCAGCGAATTATAATTGGTTATGCTCTCGGGAAGGGGAAGCGTGTAAAAAACATTAACAATAGTCGTCAGAAATTAGAATCTTATAATTCTTCTTGTCTCTTCAATTCTGTATGGACATTTTGGAGTATCATTTTCTATTATCTATCAATTTTCTTGAAGAACAATTACATAATTCCTAACGACCATTCTGGAAAATTCCCGAGCCATTAATTCTGGGAAACATTTAGAGCCACTGTTCATAAACAGAGCTCGAGTCCTTGAGTTTCACTCCTCAGCCAGCGATAATCATGGAGCAATGTTGAATTCCTAATTCGACGAAACGATAGCAGGTCAAAGTCGTGAATCCACTGGTACGTGAGATCAGTAGATAAGACTTAAAAACGTATACGTACTTCTCTCAGGCTCAGCCGCAATCAGAGCCTCGCTCCCGAACTATCGACAACCGTTCGACCGACTTTTCAATCCTCCACGAAGCCGACACCCATTGCGTCGACGCCATTTTTAAAGCAAACGTCATAATTGGCGTCAATAGCCGGGGAGCATGAACGAGAAGTGTGATTCATTGATCGTTCAAAAATGCCTGGTCGACCATGGTCGCGTCGAAAAACGAGTTTTTCGTGTTGACGAAGGGGCCAGATGCTGTCCAATCCGTCTGTGCAGTGATTCGTTCCGAGAAAGGGCAACGGGCAAGGTCGTCCGTCGTTCACTTTTGCCTCGGCGTGGCAACGAAATGCTAGCCCGCTAGCCAGTGTTCGAAGCTCGAAGCTCGGGTTCCTTTGAAAATTCCCCTGGACAAGAACGCGGATGGTACCAAACGACCGCGCGTAGTGAGTCACCTCGAGATACGAGCCTCGAGACGATAGTCGCGAATGCACGGACGGGCGATAAGGCCAGCGAGCGTTTACTACGCGCGAGTAGCGTTATCGAGGCGGGCACAGTCAAGGACTCCAGCCGAGAGCTGGAAAGAAAACGAAAACGAAAGTACAGCGGCATCATCGTCGGTGTCGTCATTGCTTGGATATAGCCACGTGGATAGGTTCGTCAAGTGCAAGGTCGGTCGACGAGAGACGTGGCCGAACTTCAGCTTCTCGCGGCTTCCTCCTGCCCTGTCACGCGTCCTCGAGACCCCGAAGCGCGTTGAGGACCCTCACAGGAAAACAGACTGACGTAACTCAACATGATGGATGCGGGAGTTTTGGAGCAGAAGTTTTCGGAAAAATCTGGTTATGTGCTAACGCCTTGAATAGTGGCCATATAAAAACATTACTACTGTAGACTCCGTACTCGTAAGGGTACATTCTACAGCGAGATATAGTGATTTTAACCCTTGACTGCTTTTGTAGGGTCCTGCAAAACCTTAGATATTATAGCAGTAGTTTCCTTATCTACTGACAGATAGCTCTTTTAGAGTGTCAACTAGTGTTATCAACTGTTACTCGTACAGTGTCTTGATAAGAATGTTTGGAAAAATATTCTTCATAAACGTTAGTTCTGATCATATTATTGAAGTATTACAGAAGAGATAAGGGTTAATAAAACAGCAGATTATTGGTCCTTCACATTTCTGACAATCGACATTTTAGTACAAGTCAACTGGGGACCCAGAAATGAAGTAACATATTTCTTCCTGGTTCCTACCAATTTGGAGCCGCAGAGGTGGCAAAACTGTTGGGAGTGTGAAGGACCGCTAAATTGCTGCTGTTTTCCTAGAATCGCTATGTCTCGTCGCCAACTACATCAGTATCGTAAAAGTTGACAATATAGGGTACTGACCCACGTACGACCGAAGCAATAGTTTCTCGAGGTCCCAAGCTCCACCTCTATACCTACACACATCGACCTTGCATTCAACGTGTCGTACTCTCCGCTCCAACTATTTCGCGAAATGAATCTCTGTTTGTGTTTCTGTTCCGCATGGCTCGCAGGCAATGCGCTCCGATAAGATAATCTGCGAGCGAATTCCAACGCTAGCTCGCGTCCGCGCCCTGCTCACTTTCTCCAGCGCGCGCATTAATTCCGTGGCGGGCGACGAGTCGATTATCGTGGAGTACTGGGCCGCGAGGCTCGCAAACGCGACCCAGTTCGTTGCACGTACTGACACCTCGTTGACCCAATTCTGCCTCGTTCGACATAATAGTGGAACAACGCCCACGGATGCGCCGTATTAAAAATAACGACACGGCGGGCTCGCGAGCTCCCAGCGCTGTTCAGACGGTCGTTTCGAAGATTCTCATTCGAATTCGCGTGAAATTGGCCCGCGATGGGTGTTACGAGCGAATTCGATCCTGTGTCATCTTGTTCACGAGGCAGGATCGCACGAACGTAATAAAAGCGAATGGCATAACGACAAGCATTGTGTCGGGGAAACAACGAGCTGCATTCACTGTAATTTCGCCTGAGCGGATTCGCTTCTCTGCTCGTTCCTCTGTCCATTCATGAACGATCGCTTGAAATTCTAGATAGCTCGGATAGAACGACTCCCTGCGAATATCAATTCCGTCGCGCAATTACGTGACAATAATAAAGCGTGCTCGATGGAAAAATTCGTCTTGATCGTCGATGACTGTTCGTCAAATTGTTCCGCCTCGACAGTGAAAGCTTTCGAGCTGAAATCAGATAAAATTGCCGATATTTGCGGCAGTTATCGTTGATTACTGAAATCGCTTTAGTCCCCGTGTATTTTGATCGTTTCTACTGAGGCGCGCTCGTGCTTTCGCGTTGCGCGCCGATGGTACCCACTCGCGATCTTAATCGCGCGATGCTGAAAGTTCAGATCGCTGTCATCCTCGAAGCTCGTGCGTAGATCCTTATCTTGTTCACGCGCTGAAACGGTGCGCTTCGAGCTTGTTTCTCTCGGGAAGAAACGGGGATCGCGTGATTCTAGGTTTCAGAGATGTCACATCTCCTTTTACGTGAAATCGTCGAGCGCGAGTAGAATTAGGGCCGAAGGAAAGTTTGAAAGGTTGCGGAAATTGTCGAGGAGAAATTTTTAGCAGAGAGAGGAAATTAAAAGAAAGGAAATTAAGTGATTTTGATAAAATGGCGTCTCAAAAAGATTGATCTTATTACCATTTATTATCCATAGTAGATAACATTTGCCTCGATAGCTTCAGCTAACGCAGAAAAGTGATCGAACAAGCATTTTCTAAGAATACAAAACAAAATTTTCGTTGACTACTACTGTACAAGTGTCTTGTTTCTTTCGCAGAGTGTTCAAAGTTCGCTCGACTCGACCTCGGTTCGCGAATTCGAATTGCGAATAACAAACTCGCGGCGCAGAAGTTTAAGGAATCGCGACAGTGTTGAATTTCACCCAGGGACGTTTCACAGGTCGTGTAACTGCGTTTCGTTCTTGAACGCCATGAGACTCGTGTTACATCACGGTTGAAGCTTCCCTAGCTCCGCGAAACTATCTCTCTTCGCGAGGAACCCGAGCTACCGCTCGCTATCATTATTCACACATTCTACGCACGTTGTTCTCACGGTCCTCAGAGTGGGCACCTCTGCGGATGTCGTATCTTCTCTGAAGTGCCTACTGTTACCAGGCTCCTTGTCATGACAAAAGTCTCGTGATCCCTCCGTTCTTCGTTTACGAATTAGCGATCGAGCCAGCGCTTAAGCTCGTTGCATACTAATAGCTGCCAGCAGTTGTTCATGCGGTGGAAGAGAAAATCTCCATAAAGCCTTGGCACTGGCTTTTTCGAAGCTGAACGTGTACAGCCGATAGAAACTGTTTATTATAAACGCTGTCAATTTGTCCTGAGCTTGCTGATGTAATAAGTCTATAAACCGAAGACATTTATCCAACAGTTTACTTTGTCAGCGCGATGATTTCATTAATGGAGAACGTAGGGGGTAAATATCTTTTAATCTTTATCTTCGATGATTGAAGTCCACAGTGGGAAGACTCAATCAAATGAAAGAGTTACGCCTTGTGCCCCTCTCGGCAGATTAGTAGCCATTTGTGCTATACAAAAGATAGTACCACATATTGTCATTGGCTTGTGTGAAGCAGATTTGAATGATATAGGGGCGTGAGAACCCAGAGGAACTGATTCATATGAACATACAAGTAGTATATACCACTTCCAGGACAGACAAACCGATCGATCGTGCTCCGTACTAAAGCTTGATTAGCACAAATGAAACTTATAGTCACAAGGTGGAGCACCTCCTCATACAAGATAGTTAATTAAAACACGCGAGACAACAATTACATTTGTTTATCTCGAGTAGCTGCAACACGATCTCAGGTTCCATTACAGCGGATGTCCGATATTAGATATCTAGCGCTACTGAAAATAGATATGATGTCAGCTGCGTGATAGCAGGGGAAGTCCAGCGCACCTATCAAAAGGATTCTTCTAAAACGCCGACAGATAAGTCCTTCCACCACCTGTCGACCAACAAAACCTAACCAACATTCCCAAGGGAATCGGTAATCGCGTATATCTCAAAGGCTCCTCAACCTCAGCCGCCGTCGATCTCTCTGAAATCATTCGCCCCGCTGGGTTCCGCGAAAGAAGCAGCGAAATCGGTTTACCACACCCATTTTCCAGCGGCTCGCAATAATTCCTCGCCGCGGGAAAGTAACGCTGGCGCGCGCGTGCCCATGCATGTACAGTTCTATCAGCGCCGTCGTCATCTCTGCATAATGTCCTTTCGCGGCGGGAAAGAATCCGCGCAAGCATCGTCTGTCGCGCGTAATCTCGCCTGCATAAGGACGGAATTACGCTCGGCGACCCGCGACAGAGAGATCTACTTTCACAAAAAGGTAAACCGCGAGAGAGCACGCGACGTGGCGCTCGAATTTACACGTTTCGACGTGTCCCCGAGTTTCACCGCGCTTCTCGCCGATCTCGGCTATATCTCTATCGCGGTGGTCGCGCCAGGGTCGAGAAAACGGTGTACGCCGATAGTCACGGTCCGTGGCGCGAGGCTCGCGACATTTTTCGGCTGATCGAGGCTGCCGAGCAAAACGCGCGAAGTGTTAAGTTAGAGATAGGCACGGGGGAGATACACGCGGGATGGAAGCAGGTCAGTGTGCGCGTATTGGCGATCCGCGAAACGGTTCACCGAGCACGAAGATGGGAAACGGGAACGGAAAACGATCGCAATCTATGCGCGTATGTAGGTGATGAATGCGGCGCGTCGTGTCGCGGGTCGAAGTCCGGTAACGGGATAAGATGAAATCCGAGAGACCGGGCGCTCGTCCTCCGACGTCCTGATTTCCTCATAAGGACGCGATTCCGACGCGAGTCGCGCCCGAGAGTGACTCGATCGGTCGACGAGGGAACCGAGCAGCCAGGGACGATCCCCAGACGCGTGTATTCGCGGACGTGACGCGGTATTTGGAGCGTGAATCGCGGGACGGAACGAGCGTTTCCCTCGCCCCGCGAAAACAGGTGTCAATGATTCTCGCGATGCCTTTTGGATAACCGGTTGCCATGGGACAGGTTTCCCTCATGTTTTTTTGCCAACGTTCGCGGAACCGTTCCATCCAGACGAGTCGTGTTTTTTAAATGACGCGACCGCGACACCGCTATCGACGGTTTATCGAAGCGTCTGCGTCAACTCGCGTGTTTGCCGATTTCAGAAATCGACCGTCTCGACCACTCCTTTCGATCTTCTGTTTGGATGGAATGGCTTTATTTGAGAGGTTTCTGTAATCTTCGGAACGCTCGCGAATGTACTGTGCAGGATTTGAGCGTATATAGGCGCTGATCAAAGAGGAGAGTGTCGGTAAACAGCGGCATGAGGAGGAGGCGTTCGGAGATATAAGATAAAAATGTTTGCATTCGTCATGAAAGGTGCTGGATGTGCCTTCCTGTCATTCGAATGCATATCACTCGGCGGATTTCTTTGTGGAGGATGGCACTGACTCAGAAATACAAGGTTCCTTCTTTGTCTCTTCGCGCCTGTCCTTTCTGGGCTCCGATTCGTTTGAAGTATGATTAGTTGAGTGTATTGTACCTTCAGATTCTTTCCTTGTAGAGTGGATGACGGAAAAAATATCTGATAACTTCTCTAATTCTCAGATGCACGTTCATATTCGTCGATACTCTCTGAAGTAGAATAGGCGCCGTCAATAGTCAGACACGAAAAGAAACAATTTCTCTGCTCTCGCTAAGCTCTTTAAATATGTTCCGACAATCTGACACTATCTCCTTAATCAACTAATCTCTGTTCCATTTACAATCCTCCATCAAAGAGACCATTGAAAAACAACCGCGACATTGAACAATAAAAACCCAAGGTATAATCTTAATAAGCTGTTTTCGACAAATAGCGTTCAAGAATATTTCAATATTTGTAGCTCTTCAGAATTTATCAACCCAAGAAGCCACGCAGTCTAAACACCAAGAATTAAGTTCACGCTCTCTGACAGAAAGTTTCTCTTATTTTCCAGCTCGATTGTCCTTGGATACGTAGCTCTTATCTGCCGTTCGTTTCGGAGCGAGGCAAGTCCACGTGCGAGGCAGCCGCCATGAATCGAAGTGGCACGTTTCCTCGGACAGCCATTCGCGTGATTCTCGAACCGAGCAATTAGAATGATTCGAGACGGGACGTTCTTCGAGATATTTGACCTCTAGCCCCGGGGTCACCCCGGGAAAGTTATCGAGGTAACCGCGTGGAAAAACGACGCGGCATCGCGGCGCGAATACGCGGATCGCGTGAAATGCGGTCTCTGAAAGGCCGCCGCGCGAAAGAAACCGTAGATGGGTCGGCGCAAAAGCGGCCTTATAGGCGCATTCATGAGAAAGGTAACGGGCAGAAATATGTCGAATGGCGTGCATTGCACCGCGGCTGAATACGTAATGCGATATTGTCACGCGCAAAGTAAAATTCCATCGAACGCGTTTCTCTATGACGTCCATTCTACGCTTATCGTTGTCCGATGAAATGTACTCCACGTCGTTTGAAACGCGTTGCATTGGCAAGTATTGATATAAAGGGTGTAGACGCAGAGAGGGAGATTGAAAGCGAAAAAACGGTGGTTCAGGACTGTGGGACTGAAGGGGAAAAGGGGTAACAGGAGCTTTTGATAGGCTGGAAAGATACTGTTGGAAAGAATTTTAGGGATATCATGATATATTATCACAAATCACTGATTGATCCACTCGTAGGCACTCTGTAATGTCGGAGCGATACGATTGGATGGCTCGACGTCGCGTTTACGTTGATATAGCGTGATATTTTCGAGCGATATGTACGGAGCACACAATGAAAACCACAGTTCTGAAATATGTAGTTCATCGTCTAGTTACTATAAAGTAGATGCTAAATATTTGCTATTTGTGTCCATTTCAAATATAAACACCGCCGTTCCAATAGGTTCGCGTGGCATAGATCATTCGAGTCGCGATGGCGGAAGGAGCCGAACACAGCCGAGTATTTCCGAACGTTCACCCGCGCGGCGACCGTGCGTAGATCCGATAGATTGTTACGCTGTGCTCTCGGACTGCTTCCCGCGCGTTACGTAATGCCTTCACGCACTACGTAAGCAGTGTAGCCGGAAGCGAAACGTCGCTATCTAAATTCCGCGGCCACCCGAGGCGAAGCGACCGCTATCGCCACGGGACACCCGATAGCTATCTCTTTGTCGTTTTATGCATGCAGTCAAAGCCCCGAACGTTTCTCTCTTCTTTTCGCGTTTCGGTTCTATCTTGGCTTCACGGAAGTGTGGAGGGAGGATGCTCCGCCAATTATATCGATGATTCATTGCCTTTCCTTTTGGTAAACTCGTTCCTGACGGACTCTGTTCAACCTATAGCATAGGCTCCATTATATTTAAGAACAAGCCTCTTTGATCGGCCTGGACCTGTGCTAAATTTATTATTAGTGAACGATATAGGCTGCTTCAGGCATGTGTAAACTGGACTCGTTAAAATTGGCAAACCAGGCTACGGAAACCTAGTCTTGTCGCGATCTGAATGATCGAAGAGGAAAGAATTCTCTACTTCTGAAACGAAGCTGCACACAATTGCAGCGATGCAGTCGCGTATTGTCCAGCGGAAACTGTGCGGTTCCACTGAAACAGTTAAAATCAGATCTGAGCACAAAAGGGTCCAAGCCCTGTTGGACGGGACTCGAAGGAATGAGCGAGCAAGGCTCTCGTTCCAACCCGATACCCGCGAACCGTGAACGGTGCAGTCGCTCGCGACGCCGCACAATGCCATGCACCGGATGCATGGTACAAGTTTCCACATTTCGATGAGAACACGACATTGCATTGGTTGGTCGGTGAATGCTCGTCCTCCCGGCATCAGCGTCCTCAGTTTCTCCCTTTGTCACATAGAAATCTGTTCTGGATGAAAATTGGGCTCGGTTCTCCATTTTTTTTCCATCGATAAAAAAAAGTAAAAAAAAGAGAGTGGGACACGGTCGATCCATTATTCTCCCTGTATATAAAAATACTCCCCAATGAGAGAGAATCTTTTGGAGTCCAATTGGGATTTCCCCCTCACCCGTGGCCGCTGATCAATGACAGGGTGAGATTTCAAAGGGGTATACCGTAAGGAAAAAAAATGCTGGTCTGGAGCAGCGCGACGGTTGACACGCCTTTCTCCTCTATTCGTTTCCCGGATTCCGTCGTTGACGTCACTGTATCCAAAATGGCCGAGCGTGTCAGCGATGCCAGCGATCGGTGAAGCTGTGCATTATCGCCGGGCGTGGTACGCAAATAGCAGTCTCACGGACGAGAAAAATACGTTTGGCGAAAGTGTCGCCCGAAATATAGTGCATACAGAATGTTTCAAGATTGTTGGTCGGAACGTGAATGTGTAATAGGGAGAGGAAGACAGAGAAATCTTCATAAATATAGATTCTTCAATTAATCACTTTCGAGGTCATATAAAGAACTCGTCTTTGTTTACTTCCGCAGTTCGTATCAGTATCTCTTACGAGACCTGAGGGGGAGTACGTCAAACCCCACTTCTTACAGATAGGTATGTTTATCCTGGAAGAAGTTGTTTCAATGGGCTTTTGAATATCAGACGTAAAATATACGAGCAGTAAATAATTTTTGAGAATTTTTTCTAATTGTAGGTTCAGGGAACCTTAAATTTCCAGCAATAATTATGGGACACCCTATACATCCTCTTGAAATCCATATCGTACGATCGTTTGACTCCTGTTCTCTTCTCCTCCCTTGCACTCTGGCTCCAGCGATCACCCACTGATCTCTGCCCTTCTTCCTCCCGCCATGTTACCTCTTTCTCGTTCGCTGTCTCTCTCTCCCCCTCCAAAAGCTGTTGTCGACCCAGAGAACTTGCGCGTTTGTGTATGTCCACGCGCGTTGTCCTCTCTTCCCAACGGTAATTCTCTTTTATGAGAAGCGGAGGTTGCTCGGGCGTACCGAGGCGACGACGAGTCTCAAGGTCGAGCTATCGATCCGCCACCCCTCGCGCAGCAGCCCCCTCGCCGCCTTTCTCTGTCTGATTTACTTTACTCTCGCTGTGTATCTCGGAGTGGCGCGACTTTTTCTCCCTTTTCTCCTTGCTCCTTCTTGGATGCAGCCCCTTGCTCGCTAGACAGTGACGTCACCGGTATCGACGCCTCGAACGCCGTCAAACGGGAAGAAACTGGTTCCGTTTGTTGGGGACATTCTCGGCTTCAGACCGTGCGTTGACTCTCTTCTGTCTCCTTGATGCATAGTTCCAGGAGAAGGTTACTCGACGAGATCGTATCAGACTGTATATATTCTCGATGAAAATCAACAGACTAAATTTATAGGCGCGTGACCTCGGTAGTGGTCTGATATCCAGGTCAGATCGCTGAAATTTCGCATGTCGCGAAAAAAATGCGACGTGAAAGCGGCAGTTTAAAAAGGGAAATCGAGACGCGGTGCAATGCCAGGTGAAGATAGGGACATAGCTGGAAAGGTTGCAGCGGCTTAAAAAGCAGTCACGGGACAGAATCGTTGACGTAACGCGGTGCTTTTCTAATCGAATGCATAATTCAGTAAGAATAAGCACTGTGGGTACGATTATTACGAGCCTGGCGGTATCAAAGGCCGTGCATCGACGGTTCTACCATTGATTCGAGCGTTCACCGAGCCGATTGCCGCAAAAACATTCCTCTGCATGCTCGCCGAACAGTTATGTGTGTCAGCTATATCTTTTGATCCGCGAACTGCCCCACGGACACTGCTGCGCGTGTCGCGTTTCTTAGAAAAGTCCAAACTTTGGCGTGCGCTCTACCTCGCCCACGGTAGCCATTTTGGCAGCTTTAGCACCCTCGGTAGGTCTCGACATCGCGTCATCAAACATCGTCCTACAAAGTGGTAGGCTAATCGAAACACAAGGCGATTTATATTTCTCCAGAGCAAGGTATCCGCCTGTACCTAGGCTCCGTTTCACGAAGCGATGAAAAGGGAACGGCTCGGCGTGCTCGGGGCCGATCGAACGTCTGATTTCTAAATTACCGCGTTACATGCTAGATCCAGAAGAGTTGGATCGACACGGGTCCAGGTGAAAGTGCTCGAATCGGTGTGCCGCATGAGCAACCATTAGGCCCTCGCCTATTCGCAATATCGACCGATCGATTTCCCTGTTTCTGCCCGCTGCATGATCGAAAAGAGTTCTCGAGCACGACGGCGATCGAAGACATTAAGCCAGTTGTCGTAATACCCAGTCCGTCGAGAAAACTTGTCCCGCGACGAAAAGAACCGTCGAAGAGTAGGCAGTCGTACCTTCTCGCAGGACTGGTTTGGTGATCTCATCTGCTGCTCGCTTCTTTCGGTCACTTTCCCTTCTCTATACAAATATTACGAAAGCTCGCGCGCTGCCAAACACTGATACGTCCGGAAGACGCGAAGGTGCGCGCACACGGACGGTGAGAGTATCGTCGGCGCGTGGGACGAGGTAGAAGCGTAGCTGCAATCTCGCGATCCATGACAGCCGCGGAGAGTCTCTATGGAAACACGTGGAAATGATCTACCAGCGGGGTGGCGTTCGAGAGCCCTTCATTTTCGACGTCTAATCGATTTTCCTCGTTCAATTGATCCCGTAGCAACACCCAATTTGCATGCTTATGTCGAATAATGATATCACCGTCGCTTTCCACGGTTCCGCTGGCAACGCTCGGTGCACGCGCATACTCGCGCGAGCCTCGATGGATCGGGCTGGAATGAGAATGCCGACGAAAATGGCGCGCCGCTGGGACGGGCGCAATTCATCACCCGCGACAGCTAAAAGCATCGTCTTCCTCGGTAAAAGTCGGGAAATTAGGCTGTCATGTAACGGGGCCTCGATTTTACTTTCCTTCCTTTGTTGGAGCAGGCACGTTTGCGCGCAGCTGGGTACTCATCAATTAACGATCTCGTTTTTCTTATTCTCCAAAAAAGACCCATTACCTTCTTGCATAGGTACAACTATTAGTAATAGAAGCGCAAATAGGAGTATCGCTTTCCAAAGACACTAAAGGCTAATGGTAGCCTTAATCAATCTTCCGTCACTCTGTACTTCCTAATACGCCACGAAAGGCAGCGTCAGAATCTCTTCTCCACCATCCATCCATCCTCGTCGATGGTTGGACGCAAACAACGTCACCTAAGAAAAGCTTGCACCCAAAGGTCGACCCGTCCTTCGTCTAAAAGCGTCTTCGAAGACTTACTCGTGTAAAAAATCTCGACAAGGACTATCCCATTGTTGACAGTGAACCGAATCAAAGCCAGAGGATCGATCGAGGGCGGTAAACATTTGTCGAGTCATCGTGGTCGGGACGAAAAAGCGCGCTCTCGCTGTCGAGCTCTCCGCACCTTGCCCCGATTACGTTTTCTATTTCCACCGGCCGATTCGCGACGTCGCGACGTCAGCTGTCGAGCTGCGCATCACTCCGCAAATATTCCAAGGCGCGCGAGTGTTTGCGCATCGCTTGTCCTGGTATCGGTCCCTGGCTTTTCGTAGACCGCCGATTGGTCAGCTGCGCTAACGGTAACGCACACACTCGCGAGCCGCGACCGGTTCGGTAAACGCGCCGACCGAAAATATTCGCGTGTTACGCACGTCCGTGACCCAAAACTGTCTATCAATCTGGATCTTGGGGATCGGAGCTAACAAGTTTGCTCGATGTTTGGTGACGAGCGATCTACGCGAGGAGCTGATTACAGTCCTCGACGCCTGGCATCTCATGGCGTCCCCATAGGCCGTGTCCTCGTTTCCTGAAATCGCGACGTCCCGTCGCCGAAGGAATCGCTGTCTCAGTTTCTTTGCAAGATCTCTTCGAAACGAGTCCTCTCTGTCGGAGGACTGGTTTTATGGTCCGAGGGAACAGAGGACGTCGTTATAAATCACGCTCAAGTATTCATAACTTTATTTGTCCCGATGTGCAGTTGAATGGTTCAGGTCGAACGGGGTCAGCCGCGGCAACGGAAGCTCCGATTAGAATTACAAAGCAGCCAGGCGATAGGTGGAGCGACGCGATTTGGCGCCCTTTGATGAAGGGCGCCGGTCGCGCCACGGCTTCCATTACTCCATTTCCTTTCAATTGGATCTCATTAAAGGGATCGGTGGACGCTCGCTGAGATGCTTTCTCGCTCCTGACGTCACCGACGTCGAGGCGTCCTCCGGGCTACGTCGGCGACGCGCCCGACGAGGTCGTCTCTGCAGCTTGACAGAGCGCAGCTAACTCGTGATTATTTGTTTTCTAGTTTTAACTAAATCATGCCGCAGGAGAAACAAACTTTGGATTACAAAAAGAGACTGTTCTCTTTATAGGCTACTTTGTGAGAGCGTGGGCGTGTGCACCCTGAAAATGGGACAGCGGTTCTAAGGTTATTGGAGTTATCCGCGTGGAGCGAAAGTAAACGAAGCGCGATTCTGGTCGCTAAACGCCTACGACCGGCTAAGGACGATATTAATCGCGGATATGCGGTGTCCCAGTTTACATCGTGGAATCCTCCTGTATGAGTGTTTTAGTTCCAGCGAAATGAAAAGGCGAGGGAAACGAGCAGCGCTTTTATTCGAACTCGATAATTAAAGTCTACAGTGACGGATCATTTCCCAGAGACCGATCGACCCAGGAAACAGGTCGCTCTGGCTTGTTCAATCAACTTCTTTCCTCCCATTTAGATAATCGTTTTCGTTCGCTCGCGCATTCTGGGGATTCCGAAGGAATGGCTCGCGATTTCGTACTCGTTCCATTGGCTCCGTGGAAACCTTGCGAGCCGAGCGATAGCCGATCGCGTAACGTAATCCGCGTGACCGATTTTGCAATCGGGAGTGGAAATATGCGAGCGTCGGGAATTGGCTTGTTATCGAGGCATAATGGTGAAATTAATTGGACTGCGTCGAGCATTGAACACCGTTACTCGACAACCTAGGGACCGATAAAACACGCCAATATTCATAAAATGCACTCCTGTCTGTGCATAAACGTTCCTTCACGCCTTGTTTATATGAAAGTCGCCTGGCTAAAGCTTCGTCGGACAATAGACATTGTCTACTGACGTTTATATCGGATCAAGCTTTTATATAATGTAATTAAGATGTATCAATGTAAGGGCGCACGACGAGCAGAGGTTACGAAATCTACCTAGCTTCTACACCTAATCGCTGAATGTCCTCACGTTCGAGGCACCTTTCCTCTCTAGTATCTACTCAAAGCATATACGAGGTTATATGGCAACCTTGGACCTTCACACTTCCTTATATTATTTTCCACCTACATCCTTCCTTCCGTAAAATTCCTACAGAACGAAGAGTAATCGATTGAGAAAATGGGATCCCATTCCAGCTCGCTTTGGAACTACCTCTTCTCATAAAGTGAACACATACGTTCCACTTATCAAACTATCAGCTTGACGTATCGAAACGAGCCACTATTGGATCAGGGAAGTCAGTAACCCTTTATCGTATGCATTGCTAATCTGGTGCTCGGCCATCTGGCCCCCGAGCAGACTTTTCCACTGCAGAGCGGCGGCGCAGTGGAATAAGCCACGCACTGCTATTACGCACAGACAACGCGGCTGTGCACTTTCACGATCGCGCTGACCACGTAGCGCCACCGTGGGGTGGATAGTCATTTCACAAGCCAAGCGAATTCCTGGCGAGGTGCCTGACGAAAGCTGCGAATACCGTACTCGCGTTCCACAGAAAGCTGTAGGAACCGAACGATTCCTGTCCCGATCGATCATCGCGCAGTTTCGTCCCCGCCTCCCAGTGCACGCGCCCCGTCGCGCTGGTGGAAGATTTCCTCTGTCACCGATGCAAATTTTCCACAGCGACCGGTTGCTTGTTTTCATCCAGCGTAACGGTACGCGATGACACGACCGCGCAGCAGAGTCGCAGGCGGTCGCGTTACCAACGTGCAGATAAGATTTTTGCAACGACCGCGGATTGCAGCCGGTTCCAGCTCGATCGCGTCGACAGCTCACGATCGCCGCGTTGACCGAGGTCGCGAGAGGAACGACAATACGCAACCGACAGCGTTTCACGTGCATCGAAACGCGACGATTGACGTTGCGTAAGCATCCTCGAGCTAAAAATCCTCGTCGAGCGGCGCACTGTCCCGCGGTGTGTTCGATCGACACCGTTCCCGCGTTGCGTCGGACGCGAGGGCTGCGTTGCATCCTCGCCCGCCACCGTCTGTCGTTATTTCCTTCGAGTCACGAGAGGCCGCGGCGGCCTACGCCGATTTCGTTTATATTTATACCGACCGATCTAAAAGCGACCAAAGGTAAAAAGGCTCAGCATCCTCTCGCGCGAGCGTTGACCCCCGCTGGTTCGCTCCAGGTTGAGCTCGCGGCGCGGGACTGTTTTCGTTCCCTCCTCCGCGCTCTTTCACCGCGGAGAGGCTACCCCTTTCTCGGTGTGTCGCGTCAGCCCTCGTGGCTACTTGTCATCGTAAAAAGACAATGCCCTGGAGACGAGCCAACCCGTGCCTATAGGCTCCCTCTCGTTCGAACGGCTATCTATCGGGCTTCTCTCCGCGCCGCCTCACGGCAGCTACCGAGATACGCGTGTCTCTTCCTTCTTTCTTTTTTGGCCGAGTCGAGTGGCCGCGCACGATTCTATCGGGCTCGTGACGGTCGTCGATTCTCGGCACAAAAGCGAGCATCTGCTCGGAGACACACACGTGTGCCAAGTCGACCGTATCAAAGCAAAACTCTCCTCTTCGCTTTCCCTCGAGCCGCCTCCTCGATTTCCTCTTCTTCCTCCCTGCTCGCGACGGCTTCCATCCACGGCTGGGCGAGCCACGATTTCCCGTCTCCTCCTCTTCCTTCTCCCCCCTCTTCCCACGTCTTCCACGAGCTTCTCCCTCGTCTTCCCTTTCGTTATCGTCCGCGAGGTCTGCAGCGAGAGCCGGAAACGCTCGATCACTTTCTACGCCCGGATTGTGTCCCACGTAGCGCCGTGGTCACTGATTCTGACGACTAGAAACTGGGTTGCGTGAGCGCCGATCTAGCGAGATCGCTAAATGGGGTTCCAGGGAAAGTGCGCCAGCGAGGAGGGCGTGGGGAGAGGTTCGATGGGCAGCTGGAACCCTCTTTGGTCGCTTGAACGAGATATGATCGATCGCGACACGGTTCTCCCGTTCCCTGTATGCTTTATCGCGTCTTTAGAGTCCTTGCAATTGACCGTGAACACGGGACTAGCTTTCATTGATTTTATCCAACGGGGAACGGTGGACTGTTTTCTGTTGTCGATGGTACAGAAATAGAGGCGCAAGGGATGGGTCTTTTAAAAGAGGAGATTCTTGAGGCGATCAACACCTTGTTTAAAATTATCGCTGAGAGTGGAGTTACTCTTTGACAGATTTGCATATTCATTCCGATATCGCAATTACTGAGTGACTCTGCAATTGGTACTCTTGTATGACTCGCAGAGTTAATCTCGACTATCTTCTTCTAGTATTCACGTCACATGCCGCGTATTTTTAGAATTCATTCAGGAACGTGCTTCACCCTCAAAGGATTCCGGATCTAAACAACCACTTGACCTTTCCCCTAAACCTCTATTGTTCCACTAGCAGCTAAAACTTCCAGCTCGCGAGTGGGTTTCAGAAGTTCGATGCTGTTGATTCTCGTTTCAAGTATTTATAGAAACCGTCAATAACAGACAGCATAAGATCCTAGGGGGAGTTTTTATCGCGAACTTCCAGAGTTCTTAAAAACTTCTATATCTAGAACTGCATTGCCCTGGATGCAACTAGCTCACAACTTTCACGCTTTTATAACCAGGATCCTTCTGATTTACTACACCCACGTTACCCTAATTCTTAATAATCTCAGAAATCGCAAATAGTTTACTGAACCTAAAAGAAATGATCATAAATTATACGTTTTTTTCCCCTCTTCCAGACTTTCACCCGCAATTTCACTAAACTTTCTCACCCTGCACCCATCGCTTCCCCCACGCGCTATAAGGGTTGCATTATTTTCACCGCGGCGATCGATCTAGCTGATAGCGGTCGGGTGTCCCGGCAGCGGGGAGGAAGCCGTTATCAGCAGCAGCCAGCTCCGCGTGTTCGTTCCAATCTCGTTCACCGAAAAACCGTATAGCGATTGGACACCGTTGTATCGAATTAACCGTGGCTGCGAGCGAATCGGGTCAAGGATGGCGTTATTAGATTCCGCGGAGCGTCGCTGAAGGAAATTTCTCCCGAGTCTCCTTTCCTCCGTCGCGTCGTGGGAAAGCAGTTCTGTCAGGATGCGCAAGCGGTGAGCGTTAACTCTGTTAACTGCTCCCTGCGCTAAGGTCGTTCGAGATGATGGAATTTCGCGGCCAAGCTTCGTTTACGCTTGCATTTACGAGCGACACGGGCTATTCGGGAATTCAATAATCAATGTTTGATGCACATCGCCCCTATCGATCGACGCTCGATATGCGCGCCCTGTCGCGGCAGGAAGCGAGCAATGGCGAATGGAAACGGGGAAATATGTCGCTGAAACTCCGCGACGGCGGTTATTCAATTGCCTTGGCAATCGTCAGCTGTGGTATTAAACGGCAGAGGCTCTGAAAGCATGCCGAATGATTTCCTGACGCGTAATAAGGCCCTTTCTCCTTCTTTCGCCGCGTATCATTTCTCGACACGGAAGCTCGCGTTTCTTTCGCGACAAATTGCGCATTGTCCGCGTAACACTGTGAACGTGTCCGGTTCCACGCGGGTTCTTCCACCTTCTCTGGTTTCGTTAGCTGCCTTTGGCCACTTCACCTTTGATGAGCTTCGCTAACCCACTCGTTCTCGCAGCAATCTACACGTTCATTGTTCTTTTCCACGAGTGAGGGAATTCTAATCGCCATTAAGAAGCAACGGCAAAGAGTATATGCAAATAACGATTCTCCTTGACTGCAACGTCTCTAGATTGCCGTCTTAATGCATCCTCTGGGGCTCGCTGGTGCCGACGTTATCGATTCCTCGCGCATCAAAATTTCCAGTCCATTTCGCAGCAGCTACTTTCAAAGCATGCCTTTCTCGTTGGCGTTCTGCGAAGCAATCTCGCCTTCCGCCGCGTTTATGTCCTCGTGGAATGTGCATAGTCCGTGGCAGACTGCGTCGAGGATGTTTAATGGCAGTTTGCAGTTTCGGTGCAGACCACTTACGCGAGATGATAAACCTGCTGTATTACAGGGCAGCGGGGATGCGGTGTAGTGGGCTTAGGAAGCGTGAGAAAGGCAGAGGGTCTAAAATGGAAAACAGGGATACTTCTTGAGCTGGGTCGGAGTTACAACTAGGTCAGGACTTTCGTTTACTGAAACAGGTGCGCGTTCTACAGCGGGATTCGCGTTTTAAGCCGCTGAAATTTCAGGGCTCGGCGAAGTGTACTGTTAGTTAGCACTGATGTCGGCGGTCCTCTTAAGAAGTCAATTTTAAATGGGGCAATTAGACTTTTAGACTGACCTCCTTAACTTCTATTCAGCCTGTCGTTTATTCCCTCCGTTCTTAGTCTTCCCAAATTGTGTGCAATCACGAGATACATTGCATGCAGTGACGGTAAAGCATACGCAGACGGTGATGCGAATAGTTCTAGCGATCTACCTCGACACATGCCTACTTTATTAACCTCAGACAGCCAAACAGCAATATCGCGAGTATTCCTGTGTCAGCGGGTCGTGCCAAACGTTGCTCAATCCTCTGTGTTTTGAGACTAGGAGATATTATTGATGGGAGTAGTTTTCCAAGAGGAATCACGATTGAATCATTCGAGAGGAAAGTTTCAATTCCCGTCTAATCACATACTCGAAGTGAACCTCTGGATTTAAAAAATATAGATACGAGGTTCTGATAAGGCCTACCAACAATGCAACAATTCACGAGAGCCCATCTCATCCTCGATCTACTCAAGACTTCTTAGAAACTAGAGACCACAAAAGCCATTCACGAGTCGGCTGAAAGACCCCAGAAGGAATCAAGACTACCCTCTAGAGTACGACGATCGAGTCGCAAGAGAGGAATGAAATGTAGCCAAGAGCGAGCGATTGCCAAGCGAATTCTTGAGGTATCCTTGATCCTGGCGCGGGCAGGAACGCGCGCTAGGGAACGAGGCCAGAGAAAGGATTGTGCACGGGGCCGGAGGAACGAACGTGCCACGTTTTCCCATTGGTCGCTGGCCATCGGCCGACTCTGGCAGACCCGTCGTCGCCCCGCGGTTTACGTTACCGATTACATCACGCTGCTCCCTGATAACTAGTGTGAGCGTATACGTAAAGCTGCCGACGATTACGTA
The DNA here is from genome assembly GCF_051401765.1 of Calliopsis andreniformis. Lineage (NCBI taxonomy): Eukaryota > Metazoa > Arthropoda > Insecta > Hymenoptera > Andrenidae > Calliopsis > Calliopsis andreniformis. The sequence goes on along the minus strand of NC_135067.1, from coordinate 17,175,953 downwards.
TTCGATTCGGGGCATAGGAGAGCGCGCGGGCCTACACACAATGGCGTATCTGTCCCCGTGCGCGCGAACGCTCTACACGCTCCAGCGAAATGTGTTTCCTCGAACGGCAGACCTTGAATGGTGACTGGCTTTATCGCGCGAATCGCTCGTTGCTCCGTTTGCGCTGCTTGCACTCACGGACTTCTGTAAAATGTTACATGGTTTTCGATTTATTTCATCATCTTAGTTAGAAAATCGTATTTGGGGAAATTTAGGTAGGGGTGGGATTTTATAGTTGAAGGTCTCGGTGATAAGACCGCTCAGCTCTGATTTTTTAACAGAAACGATCTTTGTGGAGGATTTTGAATCTTTACGAGAAACAGAGGTTTGAAATGTATATTTTTCTATATGTTACTTCAGTAATGAATGTTTTCCTGATGAAAATGACAGCTCATTATTGACTATGTTCACGAGAGGAAATAATGACGTAAGAGGTATAATCTTGGATCTAAAGTCGAAGAGTGTAATCCAAGAAATTGGCGAAGTACAATGCCACTTGAATATGCACTCAGTTCTGCACTTCCTTCGCTATCTACACGTCTTATTACCCACGTCTTTCGTTTCAGTTTCTGCTTCGCGACTTCGAGGACTTTTGACCTAGAAATTGCAGAATTCCAAGAAAGACTCGGTTCAGACCACTGTCGCTCGGGTTTCTTACAGGTGACAGCATCGATGCTTTGTTCTCCGTGGACTTTGCCGTATGAGTAGATCCCTGCCGCGTCATTCGTGCACTCGTTGTCATTTGCGGGGCTAAAATCCTATCTCAGGTTCACATATCACGGTTACTGCCAAACGCTTGAATCGCACGAACCAACATACGACTATGCTCCTGCATTATTCATCCATGCGCATGCAAATCGACTGATTTCCCTCGAAAATGTTTTATTCCTGCAAGAATACGCGACACGCTCGCCGGTCTATCGAACGTCCTCTTATTGGGTCATCGTGAATCAGGGGCTGGTATTTGACGTTCGTGACACGCTGAAACTCGATGCATCGCGCTGCAGTTGCATTCGTTATTACCTTCCTTATTTACTCGCAACGAAACAACCCCCGCGGCTGTTACTTCGACGGGAAAAGATCGACTGTGTCAGCTGGTTTGAATTTCAAATCGCAAACGTCGGAAACGATCAGAAACAGCTCCAGGAACATCTTCATTCTATTTAAAGGTAATCGGGAAGTTGAAACAGACGGGACGAGCCGTGAGTTCAAAGTCAGTCCCTTTATTCCGCGACGAGCTAATATATTCCACGATTCGCTTCGTTTGCTGTTTACCTTGCGACCGCGTTCTATTTGCGTCACCCCGTACGATGGGATACAGAGACGCGGTAAAAGCGGAACAACCACGGTTTTTACTTTCACGGAGGGGCGTTCTGTCTTTTTCCGTCGTGGCTGTATCGCTCCAGCGGCTCGCTTGCAAGCAGGGTGTGAAAGCAACGGCATTCCCGATGCAAAACACTGCCATGGACCCGCGCTCTTTTTCTCCTCGCGGAGGAGATCGAGAGCGAGTAAAAGTTCTCTGCGGCCAGGCACGCGCAGAACCCGCGTCGAGTTTTTTCTTCGTAATTGGCTCGGTTTTCCAGGCTCGCGCGTCGCGGCGTTTCGCGGCGTTTCGCGGCGTTTCGCGGCGTTTCGCGGCGTTTCGCGCTGAATTCCACGGCCGCGGGTGAAACCGTTGAATTCGCGACCAGGCGATTTGTGGGTCGGCCTCGAGCCAAGTGGACCGAGGTATCGACGCTCGTTGGGGCAGCGTCGCGACGTCGCTGCGATCGGTACGTTTCCACGGCGTACGTGACGGAAGCTCTCGTGAAAACAGCGAGGCGCAGATTTCACGGTGACTTCGCCACTCGTTACCGTGACAAACAGTCCCGTCGCTTGCCTGTCGCTTTCTCTCTCGGGTTTTATTTGATATCGGTGCTCTTGCCGAGCTAGAAGTGCTCGCGCATTGACGCGTAATTTTGGCACGAGCCTCGGCCGCGCGGCTATTTCGCGGGCTCGAGTAACTCCCGTTGCAACATGCGCCATCGTGGCTCGATTTACGCGCGTCAAAATGTATGTTTAATGGAGTGTAAAAGATCGCTCGCAGAGCTGATTGCACCGAGGCCTTCGAAATAGTGGCTGAAATTTAGTTTTCTTATACTGATTTCCCCTTTGAGATAAAGTGAATGAGGTACATTGGAAGATCGCCAAGCTTTCCAAACTAGACACCCGTTATCAATGCATCACTGATAACAGCAACTAGTTTAACATGCGTGATTACTTGTAACGAAAGTTGGTCGGAAAGCTTCTCTCTGAGAAGTGTTTGCGAGTGGAGCGAACAGTTTAAGAATAGACACAAGAGTGCTACATCTTGGGTCCAGTCGAGAAAGCTTGAAGAGGTCGTCGATTAGTCATCGACCAACCGATAAAACAAGTGGCAGATATTTGGCACGTTGCTCAGGCAGGCTCCGTTTCTCAAAGGCGTTGATGCTTATTCAGCATTGAATTAGTCTCTTCGTGGCTTCCGGGTGTGAGCCATGTCCTTTAAGGAACGTATCCAAATGTTTCATCAGCATTACACTCAGCTTTGTCAAGGGTCAAATGACACACCATTACTATTAGTCAGTCGCTGATAGCTGCAACACTGGGGAAACAGAGAGATACCTTTTCTAAAGGACACGCTACAGCTTGTAGTAATCCTATCATCCTCGCTCGTGAAAGTTTCACATTTTTAATTAAATACGGTCCATAAATAACGTCCTTTCTCGTCTTACACTTCAGCTGAAAAGTGTTGGAACGCTTTTGCAGAAGAATTCAGAAACGTCAGTGCATAGCCGTCGGGCGGTCTAATATTAATGATCCGTGACTTTATATAGTGACTTTAACAAACATACTGCGAATCTGTCTTGCTTAATCTACGTTTCGCGTGTCTTGAAATCGTCGTCCATTAGTAACGATTCTATTCGACGAAATCTTAGATCGATGAAGACGTAATTAGCGATAACAGAGGAACATCCGTCGCTCGGTTCGTTTCGCAGGGTTACGTGATCCCGCGGAGCGTTTTCCTCGAGTCTAGAAAATGGCCTCGAGAACAGAACGACCAGTCATGCATAAGAGTTTCCACGTACGCGTATTGTTCTGTGCACGGTTGTCGCGCGAAAGACATTCCTTACGTAACGAGACTCTACGTTCCGCGTAGACAACGAGCCCGCCGCGATCACGAAACAGTCCCGAGTAAATATTTTGAACGTTAATCATCCCGCCATTGAATGGTCGATATGCGCGGTAATTCCGAGTGATATCATTGTCAGAAAATTGGCACGCGTATCCTGCAGTTCGTTTTCAATTTCACTCTTCAGCTTTTCCTTTCAGGTCTCACACTTGCCTCGTCGTCTTTTCTATTTACTTTGAAAACATGACAGTTCTGCGCTGAGCCTTCTTGCAGATTCTGTTTAGAACGAGTTTTATCGCTAGACATATGAATGTAGATAATGAAATGTTTACAAATGTTTTTGTAAACAAAAATGGTTACAAATGTAAATAAATTCATATAATTTTGCTTATATTTTCTTGGAGATAAAAACTAGTTTGAAAAAAAATAAAGACGCAATTCGGAGACTTCAATTTTCATCCATACTGGTCTTTGAAATTCGCTTCCTTTACTATAATGTACTTCCTGCAACGTCAGGCAGCCAATAGAAACGCATTGTATTTCTATCGAGCCATCCTGTATAATTCCACAACACGCGCGCGCGAATTTCTCGCTTCCGGGTCACAAGCTACTTTCCGTGTCAGCGCTAGTGATTCATTATCAATGCACACAGCGTAAACAACTCGCTACATGCGATAGAAAGTGTCAGAAATACCACGCGCTACATATTCAAAATAACCAGGTTAGTTACGACTGTTTACTTCGCTTCTTTTCCGTTCTGCTGATAGGAGAAACGATTTCTTGTTCGAAATAAGCGGCTACGTAACTTGCAATTCACGTCGAGACCGAAAGTGACTTTTTACCAGCACTTCTTCGCTAGCTTTTCGCTCGTGGATGCAAGTAGAAATTCAACGAGGCTATTTTGCGGCGAACACAGCGTGTAACTTACTCAAGATAAAGTTCTGAATCGCTAATAGCGAAAGTTGTGATTCGACTGAATAATTGACGATTTATCGATGGTCTTAAAGCCTTAATTCCTCGGCATTAAACATTTTCACTGGCTGGAACGTTCCCTCGCTCGTACATATTCAGCTCTCTATCTGCAGCGGCTCGACGCGAGAGGATTTACTTTACGTAACCGTAACCATGCAACGCGCTGCAACTGCATGCGTGCGCTCTTTGTAATTCGAGAACGCGACGCTTATCGCTTTATTAGTCGTTCTTTATTGCACCGACGACCCCGTTGACAGCATCGGCTATGACAGTCGCCAATAACCAGCCGTCTCGCGGATGCGCGAATCATTTTTCTCGTAAAAAATCGAGGGATCCGCGGAGACGAATCGCGTAAGACGACTAAAGAAAGAGTTGGTTCTAAAGTTAGGTGCTCGCAGGTGCAGAAGACGTAAAGGAAAATTTATATTTCTCAGTTTATACACTCGACAATACCGTATAAAATATGGACGCTTTGCGAATCGACGTAGGAAACTGAAGTGGACTTAGGCCATTTTAAAAATAAACGATCCTCGGTTCGGGTATAACTGTCCGTTGATTTATTTTCAGACACGCATGAGCTGAGGTTCGCGACTAACACGTGCTGTTTTCTACAAACTATGGAAAATCTCCGTGTGCCTGCACTCTCTTTGATTCAGATTCGCTTTAGACATTAGTCTAAGCATGTCGAGGGCAGTTTGCATTCAAGCTCAATCAGTGGGTCAGGAACGGGGTCTGCTCGAAGGACTAAACGATCAGAAACCGATGGAAACCTTGTTGCTATAGACAGTACAATTTCAAGGTCAAAACGATCGAGCAGATCTTAAAATTCTTCTATCATTTTTTAATTCTAGCCTTCTCCAACCTAAAAAGAGCAAAATACAAAACAGAAGAGAGTCATCGCTATACCAGATGTGCATAGTCGCAAATCGCAAAAATCGAGTGAACAACATATTGCACAATCCTCCATCGCGCTCACTGACATCACTGGCCGCCGCATCATGACTAGAAGCATAGCAATCGATGCAAGACCAGAATCGTATCAGTACCTTTCTAGGTCACTCCGCGGACGAGAAAACGCAAAGTTACCCGTGCGTCAGCAGTGTTTAAGGGGTCAAACTGTTCTCCTACATTGACAGTGTCATTGGCGAACGTCATGCATACCCCCGTGACACGCGATCGCAATCGAGACTAGCAGGGAATCGAAGCCGATACTGTTACGCTTGATACAGAGGTTCGGGTAAGCCTCGGGTGACGCGTATCGCGAATCGGTGGCGAAAATCGAGAGGATTCGAAGGAAGTGCTGAGACAGTCGAGGAACGTGGACGATAGCGCGACCTTGACGATGCTTTCGAGGCTCGACTCTCTCAGCCGCGGAGGAACGATAAATCGCGAATCGAAATGGCGCGACGCGTGCCGTTCGGCGAAAATAGTTTTCAAATCCACGGCCTGGGTGAAAATATCCACCACGGAAATAGACGTTGTCGAAAAGGCCACAACGTTATTTATATGACGAGCGACTCCTGCGAGCTGACGCCGTTAGGGAAATCTGCCGAGGCGTATCGTAAACAGCCACGAGCATCAGTTAATGGCCGTGTCGATGGTAATTATTCGAAGCATCGGTGACGTTATCGAACATGTACGTTGCTATCAATCAGTCCCGACATCGTGTATACTTTCGACGCTGTAACTAATGGAGGACTCGAATTCCTGCGTATTTGTCGGCTCGTCGAGCCGTAGTTGTCAGACGCGGGGGAGAGGCAAGAATTTTCCATGGAAATCCATGTAACTGTTTACGCGATGTGTAATTGCTCGCGTGTCGAGTAACGAGTGCGCAGAAAAACACATACGAGCGAATTTTTGTCCCAGCACGTTAATTGTTAGATAACGACGGTACGAGCAGACGACGTGGCACCGAGGCAGAAAACAAAATTCTTATCGTCCTGTGCTGTACTGGTTTCGACCAGACAGCGTGGAAAATGGAAGAAATGCTTATCGATAGAAATGAACTCTTTCAGCGCGCTGGTCATCGACGAAGGGTCACAAATCAAGGTCCCTGATCGTGATCGTTTCCGCGGGGAGTGACACGAATTCAGTCGCCTTGACGTCGATAAGTTATTTGTCTATCACTGCCTGTCAACAAGTTCACCTCTTCTGGCGAGGCTTGCGTAATTTCTGACGTTTGACTTTTTTTTCTAACAGTCATTAACGGTTTTATCGCATTTTGATAGCAGACGTAAACAAGATTTCGCAGAAGTATTTCGCGTCAAATGCGAAATTATACAGTCAGATTACGTAGCTACGAGTCCCTGGTTTTCTTTAACTCTTCGTTCTGGATTTTGGTAGGATAGGTCATTTAACGATATACAACGTTTCAGAAAATTGTCGTGAGTAACACGAAGAACTCGTATCGAATGACGACTGAAATTTACGTACTCCAAATGATATTGTCTCGCTGTTGACATCGGGAAAGTGAACCGTTAAGGCGAAGAAATAAGTTGAGAGCTCACGTTCCGCTCATAACAACGTGGAAAGGAAGTGGCGATGCGCGCGGGAGTACGAACGTCAGACCGATAAAAAAGAAACGCGGCAACGCAATAGAAGAAGCCAGCCACGATTACCTCACGTGAGGCAGCTGTGAATCGGCTGATATTACATCAACACGTAAATACAATGCTGCACTTTTATGTACAATGTGCATGTGTTGATGAGCTTCGATAGAGCAATGATGCTCCCTCGGAGCAGCACATAGACGATATATGTAACAAGTCTGACTGTCAAACAGGAAGTCGTTGTTCATATGAAATGAGAGATACGATGTCGATTAAATTGCCTTAACGACGCATCCGCGCGCGAGGATTAAATATAAATCAAGCGTTCGAGTTCAATCAAAGGAAGTTTCAACGACGATCTTGGTTTATTTTAGAATCGTTTCCTAGTGATCATCCGGGTACGTCCATTCCCCTACAATTGAGAGTTTCTTATTTCCAAGCATGTAGTTCTTTATTTATAGCTACTTTCATTATGGAGGAAACATGTTGTTTAATTTAATGTCTTTAAAGCATCTTGCTCCAGTATTTTTTGGAATTTTCTTGTTTACATTGGAAGAAGAAATGATAATGATACAAAGAGACACTGTAATAAAAGACGTAAGAGTTTCAGTGTAAAATCTTATCTAATTCTACAGTCCATCATGAAGAAAGCAAAATTAATTTGCGTTGAACTCTGTGGTAGTAGTAAATAAATAATTATCACACATATACTACGTAGAAGCTATATTTTGCTCCCGATATCAGCAAATCAGAACACACAAAAAGTAGACGCAAAAACTGGAGGCAAGGGGCAAAACATAGATGAAAGGAAACGATATCCATGATCGTGTGGATTAGCAGTAGAAGCAGCCTCAAAAAAGTGGAGCAAAGCATGTCAACGGGAGAACAAATTGACCTGTCACGACAGCACTCTCTACTCAGGCTAACAGAATTTCTCCATCGAACGGAGGCAAAGAAAAAGCATTCCTCGCAGACAACTGCCCACACGATTAAGAAGAATCTCAATGTACGGTCTCCGTCAACCTCGATACAGCGAGATCGCTGCCAAATCTTTGCGCAAGAGTTGCTGGTCCACTCATCCACGAACGCCTCGCTCGTCCTCTGCTCCTCTGCCGATCGCAAGGCGACGAAGGTCTGAAAATGCGTCACACGCCTTTCTGTAGCGTGGTCCACGAGGCATTATCGCGCGAGTCTATCTATCGAGTCGCGGACACGCTTCGCTACTGCTCGGATCCCGTGGATCGGAGGCCGAGCAGCGTGTACGCCGGTGCAGCTTCTAGCCTTGACATTGGCCCCCGGTTACCTCGTGCTTATGTAATCACGAGCAACCAACGGACCAACCACGTGCTAATACAGCACACGCCTAATGTGGTTTGCTCGCGTGGCCACTTGCTCGCCACGTACCCGTCTCGTGTGCGTGCACACACGTGCCCTGGTGTCGCTGCACGCGTGAACCACAGACGCGTCTTCGCGTCGATTGAGGAACACGCGCTTAATTAACGTCTGCTGTGCTATTCGGCATAGCAGCCAACCAGAACCTGTCGATTACGAGTGGGGCTCGATCGGAGCTGTTGCTCGGTAATTGGGGATTTTGCGTGGAACCTCGAATCAGCTGGTCGATGAAGCACACAGAGAGTAATGAATTAGTCTCTTTAATGTAGGACTAGGTGACTTGATTTTGACTATGCAGTTAGAGACGTGTGTTGGTGGAAAAATACGATTGAGTCTACCTACAGTTTTTTTTTCTATAGAATTGGTTAGGGATATAAACTCTCTTGAATCAGACGATTCGACTGTGGAACAGTAAATGGAATTTTTTATTCTTGAGGACAGATTGCCACATTCGTCGAGATTGTGGATCTACTGTTATGACGCAACATTGACCGATCATGCTTCGACGTCGAAGAGAGCCAAAGTTGGATGGCGCGATTGGGATCGATGCAGCCTCGTTGAACTCTGACTTTAAATCCCATAGACTCTGGACGCGCATCCGAACGGTTCAGGTGGTTTCGAGCATTATCGTGCCATGGCTCGTTCTCGCTAATAACGTTGCTGGCCGATGCTCGATTACCACTAACGAATCGCTCGTGCTAGGATGTATGTATGTATCATGGAGGCGCACGGAAATTATCGGTGTGGATATCCGTCGGGGCGGAGTGGCGCTCGATCACTTCCGTTCACTCCGGGATTACGGTGCAGGCCCGTGCATAAAATAAACGTGCAGAGCGAGCGAGCGAGGTTTAATCGAGTTTGCCGTGGTAATTGCTCGGAGTGGGACGATCGTGGCCACTCTGATGGATTGTGCATGCGGAAGCTGTGCAATTGCATGGCTATATTTTCTCAGAGCAGTGTTGCTGGCAGAAGAAATTCAGTGGGGCAGAGAAGTACACTTGGACATTCAGAATTTATACAGGCACTTTGGTTTATGACGTATCGTAAAAACGAATAGATTAAGGTGAATGATAACATTTGGCCAGGAACCTCCTGTAATGTGCAGTGAAGAACACATTTACGACTTGCTCGCTTAAGGGAATCGTTTAAGTGTGCCTCAAGGATTTCCTCACAGTCCACCCACAATACTTGCTACCCGCCTTGGAAGCTAGCTTCCAGTCTCCAAGGAAGCATGTATAAGACAGAGGAAAAATAACACGAAGAATGCCCCAAAGGACGAACTCACAATCAGTTTACGAATGTGGCAGAGTGCCATAAAATAGCGAGAAGTTATTTTCTCTGGGGAACATAAATCCTTGTAGAGTTTAATTGCTCAGAAGTGGGGGAATGTTGGCATGAATATTGGACTTCATTCACTCTGTATTAATGAAAGATCTACATTACAAAGATCTTCAGTGATCATTGTATGGGCTTTGATTCCGTCTAATGGAACCTCAGTCCTCTGAGAGAGACTGTACCCATGACTCCATAGGTGATCGAGGATAGTCAGAGATGTCTTAAGCAATTGACAGCGCTAGTGAAATCAATTCATACATAAAACATCCATCGACTTACAACACCTCTCTGTTTAAGCGCTGATAATTGACACGCTGCCCACTCTTGCGTTTATTACAATCAATATTTATTACATCAAAGCCTACTTAACGATCATTACGTAACCAATGACGTCTTCGTCCCATAGGACAAACTACCTCGGTCAGTCCAGCATCCCGAAGCCTGCCACGCAGTCTTATCGAAGTGTCCGCTAACAGTTCCCTATTCTGCTCGACCCTACACCTACTTCTTTCCAAGCCTTCCGTGACAGAGCCATACCCCATTCTCTAATACACTTGTCCGTAAACAAACGTTGCTGGCAATGTGCAGCGTTGATTAATGCCTCAGTTCCTTCATCACAAGCAGCAAGATTGATGTAACCGAGGAACACAACCAACGGGAACGAGCACACCAAACGAATTATCCTCAAGAGCCCACTTAACCGGTTCCGCAGCCTCGCGTAAATCACTATTTGTGTCCCAAGTTCAAATGCGCACAGGCTCTGTCATCTCCATTCATGCGTCATTGCTCCAGGGTTAAACGGTCCAAGGAAGTGTGGCAGTGATTTAATCACTTTTGGTTTCCACCGCCACTTCGTCCAGTCGTCGATAACTAGATCCAGTTATAATCGACTGTCTGTCGTCCCTAAGAGTCACCCTTGTAACCGATCCTGCAACAGGGAGGTCTGGAAGAAGTCTGGGAGAAGTCTCGGGGAAGCTCGCGCAAGTGACAGCTGCTCCCCAAATCAGCTGGTCCATTTGGCTGCTCGGCTGTTTGCTCGGCGATCGATCGCAAAACTACTCGGCGGTCCATCCCCTTCACGGAGGGAGGGCAGCTCGCAACGAAGAGGAAGAGCAAGAAGACCGCGGAGAGTTCGCGAGCGTCCACGCTCCAGCGAACAAAGAAGAACTATTTTCGTCCGACGTTTCATGGAAACGACCCCGCGCAGCCGGTGGCTCGTACACTCGGTCTCTTGGTCCCTTCGTATTTAGGTCGCAAGCCACGCCACGCTCTCTGCCCGCCCTGCGCCAGCCGACACACGCTTGGATATGAGCCTTGTTCCAAATTTAGTCCCGGGCTCGGTCTCGAAAGGCTTCCACCCCCTCCGGCCCGAAGGTTTTTGGCGCTCGTAAAAGATTCCGAGAACGGAACCGCGCGTTGTCGAAACTGTCGTAGCCTGTTATTGCACGCCACGGCTCGCCACGGGACTCGGTGACGCTCGTCGGTTCAGGGAAACCAAGTGCACGCGATGCTGCAGCGATCTGGCTATTTGCATCGTTAATTGTTGCACCATGAGAGCCATCGTTGGGAATTCGAAGAGCGGAAGTTTTAATTGGGAGCTGTTGGAGCGCAAATGAATGAGGTGGCAGAGAAACGTTTCGCAAGGTGCTATTAGTGTTAGTAGAAGACTAAGCAGAGATCGAGCTAGACTTGCATCGGGGAGTTCGAAGAATACTCTAAATAAACATTCGACTAACTAAGAATTTTCAATTGTAAATCATGAGACGTTATCATATCTCTAGAAAGGTTTGTTTATCACGTATGAGACGTGCAACGATCTATTTTTATCGTCGAGATTAACGCAATTACTGCGCTCCTTCAAGTCTCTACTCGTCACCTGACATTCTCACAGTGGCACCGAGAAGGCCACAGCAATTTAAACTCGACCTCAAACTATTCGTCCTATTCAATTCAACTGAGATTCTGTGTTATCGAATGGATACATGCAAGGCATTGCGCGACGGGGTCGACTAATCTCGGATTTATTGTTCGCGCGAAGGTCAGATGTGGGAACGAAAGTGGGCACAACGACAAGCGCCTCCTACGCCCACGCAGACGTCCCACACGGTCCGCGTAATACAAATCGCGGCGAAGGGCATCGTACGACAGCTCCGCTTCGAAATACGCGCGATCGTGAACTCGTTAATCGATTTTTCTCGGCGGAGCGGGCAGGCCCTTATCGAGACAGGTAGATCTGCGGTCTGGAACGAGCACAGGCTGAATCGATCCCCTTATCTCGCGATTGCGCGCAATCTAAATTGCCTATCTTGCTGCGGAAACGATGACTTATGATCCGCGTTTTTTCACCACTTTCCCGATGGAAAGCTCCACTGAAAGGCACGGCAGATAATAATAGACCTGGCTATGCGTGCACGATCTCACGTACGAAAATTAAACGATGAACAACTTCTGGGAACGTAGTAGCGATGTTTCTGCAATCGTGCACCTTTGTTATAGCAACGACTATATCCGCGGCTATATTGATGCAAACACTGTTGAAGAATCTTCTACAGAGCCATGGAACCTACTCGCTTCTTGGGTCGATGTTACCGCGTGATCCAAAGAGTCCGAAGAACGTGGATCGACCATCGTGACGGGTGCAAACGTGGTGGGGTTAATCGAACTCGAAACTAGGTCGCATTCGACTCGATCGGCACTGTCTTGAGTCTCTATCCTCGACTCGTAGATCACGCTTCTTTTCATTTTTCCCTCGCGTCTTATCCACCAACTCGCCAACGAGCAGGCTGTTATCTAAATCTGCCCTCGGCCTGTGGCACAGAATCGAGGAGAAACGGAGAAGATTATCGTGAAATCCGCCGGATGTGGAAGATGATGCTATTCTATGGTTCTCCTAGATGTTGCATTAATTACTGTTCTTATGGGAAGGAGTCGATGATACAATGCTTAGATATAGCTGTCACCTTCAGTGAGATGGATGCAGATTGCAGATAAGATTGCCCTCGAATATCCATAAGAATGGAACTTTGAAATATGTTGCCAAGGTTGCGAGTTTTATTGCTACAAGTTCAAGTGGAAAGGTGAAATCCTTCCTGACAGTTATTAACCACTTGCTTTTAATGAGACGTGGTAGTCTTCGTATACTGACAGAAGTAGACTATTTCAGTGAATACATATTGAAAATTTAGAACAGTTGCTTAATTCCTAGTTGTCGCTGCACAAACCTGTGCACAATTCTTGTCATTCATAAGCGACTGAAATCTGAAATGACATACAAAGCGTTAACTGAGCAACCATTTCGTCACCAGTGTCTGCCTGGTCTCTCACATCGACTCATTCATAACTCCAAAACCAGATGCTCCAACTTGAACCTCCTTTCAAAAAACCGTCTGTTTACTCTCATACCTCGCCATCTAACCACTTTCAGCGAAAACTCTAAATAGACTTCTGATTCCTCGATTTCACTCAGCGGTGTAAAACAGTCGACACGAATTCGATGAATCGTTTTGCACGCAACAGGCATCCGGCGCAGTATCATTTGAAATGGAACTCGTCCACGCGCGATCGCGGGGCTTTCAATTGCGCGCGGAACGTACTGACCTCGAGGACAATTTCCCGGATTACCCTCCGACTGGGAGCGAAGTGAACGGCTGTTGGAGCGATTCGCGCGAAACAAGAGGATGTCGTTTGCGTCGCAGTGCACGGTTCGAATCTAATCCAGTTAGCGATGTCGGTCGACACGCGCTGAAACGAGCCGCAAAGCGGTCGCCGTCAAACCGGGGACTCTGTTCCCGCCAGCTGCCGGCAATAATTGCGAGCGTTAATTTCGTTCCATTTCCCCCCCGTGCTGCTCTCGCCGTAGAAACGTCGAAAGGCGTCGCGAGCGAAACGATCGATCGAGCTGTTCTCACGCGACGACGACGTTACCAAACACGGCGATTTTCAAGCGGCTTGGGTCGGTTTCTATTTTCAGAGAGCTGATACAAGGAAGTGGTTTTAGAGCCTGACAAACGATAATAATAATTGATAGCTGTAAACAAGCGGTATGATGGATTAGAGATATCTACTTAATTGTTTAGATGGAAAGCGCTATCAGATATTTATAATTCCTCAGCTTCCAATTTAAGCCTCCCGACGTTTGCACGTGCAAAATCGCAATCATTTCGAACACTCGTCTAGAAGTTTATGTTCCTATCTGCCGCAGTTTAATTAACGTAATAAATTGCTGCGTATCTCCCGAAAGTTTCTTTGTTCTATTTAGTTAGTATTCTCTGGTTCTTCGTAAAGAGTTTATTTGTTTATTAGCGTACGAAATTATCAAGAAGTCTACGTAAGTCGTCTACGTAAGTCTTCGTCCAAAGGGCAAGACAAAGAGCGTGGCCCCTAGATGCCGAAGACTCTCCTTGAAACTTCTAAGCGTCGATGTTTCCTTTTTCGTCGCGTCAACAGGGTAAATTAATCAATTCGCGGGCGAACTTTTCCCCGAAGCAATTGCGCGTTGCTCGAAATACCCTCGCTCGAAGAGTCCGTCGTTTAGCAAGTTAAACGTCCTCGCGAGTGACGCGAGCTCAGCCTCGACGTCGGTCGAGTACATACATATAATTGAAGACTAATTGGAAAGCTGAGGCGCTGGTTAATTTACCGTTTATCCGAGACGGACGATGCGTTGTCTGTCGCCGCACGGTTCTTTTCTACTGCTCACTTTTTTTTTTTCGCTTCTGTTCTACTCACCTGATTCGTTCGTGCCCACCCGTGTGCTCTAGTTACAGAGGGGCTCGACGGTGTGCTGCGGTCGCTCGGCGCGAATAGTTGTTCGGGGTCAAACGGTCGTTCGGGCAATCGTCGTTGCCTTCGAGATTTAGGTCAAACTACGCCCAGAAGCGAATCCCCTGCAGTTCCTGGTACCTTGAACCCGCCGAACGATCCATCGCGACGAGCACACACGCGCGCGCGCACATCCGATCACCTTTCCGTGACGCAACTGGCCAACCTTCTATCCTCTCTAGATCCTTTTTTCCACCGCGGTCCCTTGTACGGAATGCAAAGGCTAGATTCCATGCCTGCAAGCTAGAGAAAGCGACTCCGCGGACGTATGCAAAGATTCCGTGGCTACAACGAGGTTACGAGCCTTGTCTTTCGATTCCACCGCCGGCAGGCTCGCGCTGAGGAGTTCCCTCTTCCTTCGAAAGGGATCGAAATCCTGATCGTCGATCCTAGATCCGTTCCGATGGATGTCGATCCTCGAAGTGGACTCATTGTGATTTCACGGTACCCTTCGGCGTATAACAGTCGTATTATTGGAGGATGGTGAACGGCGCAGGATTTGCCTGGAGCGAAACGTTGCAATGGCGTCTGGCTTCGTATGCTCACGGAGGCGTAGTTCACATTAAGGCTATCCGCTGTACTGCATTCGAATTATTTCCAAGGTACTCGTGACCGTCGGCAATGCTAAGCGTACGCTACTTTGAACGGTTTACATAGTTGTAGAAAGACGCGAGGAACTTGCAACATTGATAGCGTCGCGGCTATACAAGGTGACATGAAAGGAGTATTGATGAAGTGGGTTACTGATTTACATTGGCTTTGTCTGCGATCTTGCGATTTATACGAGGACAGGTCTTCTGACAATTTTAATGAAACTCTGCGGGTTTCTAAGATGGCTAAGAATAGAGAAAAGGAGTAGTTGATTTGCCTGTAATTGAAGTTACTCAGCTCGTGAGAAATGAATACTTAACACGTCATGGAGAATTGAAATAATACGAAAAAAGTGTAGGTATGTGTAAAGTGGATCTAGATTTATGATTAGAAATAGTTTAGAATAGCGTATGAGACCTTCGGATTTCAAAGTTTCAAGAGTGAAACTGCTCGTAACGTTCTTTTCGTTGAGGTCTTTAACGATCTTAAAACCTCTTACAGCTTATCCAGGAAATCGAAAGTAAAGTATGGCTTTCATCTGACAATCGCATTCTTCACATTTTTGCAACTGCTGCACGAGAGAATATCTCGTTCATCCAATAAGCGCTGCGCCGCGCATAAGGCGCAGTTACGAAACGTCTATTAAATTTCGCTCAGTTCCACGCGTTCCTTCCTAAACAAATCCATGCAATTTATCCCTCTTACAGTTAAACGCTTTGAAAGTCGCGCTGGTGCGCGCGCGGGCATAATTTCGCCTCTAGCGGCGACTGGTTGTCGATCAGGCCGTGTTTCGTAAGAAACACCTGCGAGTCATTATCCTTCGCCTACCTTGGCTTTCCCCGGCTATAAAGCGGTTCGATTTGCCCTCGCGAAATAGTCAAAGCGCTCTCCTCCCTCTCTGCCGATCAATGCTGCAGGAATAATCGTGCATTTCTCTGCGTTAATCCGACCATTTCGCAACCTATTCGAAGGCTATTCAGTCGCGTTTCGCGCTCGAACAGGTGCACGGAACAGCATTTTCGGCATCCCTCGTCGGTTTGAAAGGCTTGGAGTTTTTCGAACCCTCTCGCGGGAAGAGTCGAGCGGTTCTCTTTTTTCGTTGGCAGCGGCCGCACCACGGCGGAAACGCGTTCTCGTCGTTGAATAAACATTTCCCATTTTCTGGTAAACCCGAGCTGGGCGGGGCTGGAAATAGCAGCGAAAGCAACGACCGCAGCTTCGACGCAACGACACTCTTCACTGTCTGTACAGGGTGAATCGTAACGCGTAAACTGCGCCACTTTCCTCGCGAATTCGGAATGAAACAATGCCAGAATAGTAGTTAGGACGAATTCGACCTCGTTTTCGAGCTTGACCAGTTCCTTACTTCGGCAACTCTGTTGACAAACTAAGCCACTGGATGTGGCACTGTTCAAGGTTTATGAATAACGCTCGATATCTCGACCGAGACCTTCATATCATTTAATATTATTTTCTCGTGGTTTTATGCGTTGAGAAATGCAGGCAGAATTTCAGGTAGAATAATAAATACTTTGAGTAATGACTCTGATACTCCGAAATAAATAATTAAGTATATCATTCAGCTTCGCGTCACCCTTTTCTTAGATTATAATAAACTACCTTTTGCACATATGCTTCTTGCATTGCCTTTCTACTAAACAGACATTCTCGCGTTTCGACGCTTCCTGTACGTCTCCAAATAGACTGGTCTTTGACAAGCCGCGACCAACCGCCGCGAATAACAACACGCAGCTCACGTTGATTTCCAACGATCGAGGAGATATTTCGGTGCGTAGAATGCGACCAAAGGAACGAGAAATAAAAGAGCAAACGAGGAAAAGAATACGGGTTTCGTCCATGAAAAAAAACGTTGACCCACTCGGTGACTCTGTCTGATGTTTCCAAAAAAATACGGCAAACAGGCGCATGAATACAACACAACCGAGGCGTTATCACAGGCGACGATCGATTTTCCAGTACGAGTAAAGTCGGGCAACAAGGAAACCACTTTTGTTTCTATGCATACGATGCTCAAACGCGTCTCTGTTTCTGTTACAGTGGTCTACTGCGACTATACCGCCTCGGGAAGGTCGCTGCAATTTCTTGAAGAGTACATCGCCAAAGAAGTACTGCCATGCCTGGGAGACACCCGAGCCTCCACGTCGATCTGCAGCCTGCAATCTTCTTTGTTCAGGTGAGTCGATGATCTCATGTTTCTTTTTCGCCGCATTCATCATTCTCCTGCTTGCTACCGAGTATCATGATGGAGCATTTGTGGCATTCAAGTTTAACAATTGGCAGAATGTATGAAAAGCCAATAAGTGGATATTAAAAGTAGCAGAGATAAGTTAGTTGTAAATTGTTGTTTCAAGCGAGATTAAAATTGAGAAGGTGATGAAAGATTAAATGTATTTAACTATTCAAAAAGTATATTTTTAATCGAGGAGCTTAAATGTAACGCGGTCTGTGATGGATGATTCTTTAAATACCCAGTGACAGGAGACATGCAAATAACTGTCTTTTATCTGCAATACAAGAACTAGCATAACACTGGACATTATATACCGATCGGTTAGACCGCCTCTAATCCTTTTTAAATACACAGGTGACGTTTCTGGCCAAGAAGTGACCCAGTTAACAGGTTAATGCGTGACGGTAAAGCATCGAGCGTGGCTAACGACGCATCCGTGTTCGCTAACCGCTTCCCAGAACCAATTCCTCCGATTACGGGTTAACTCTGTTGAATGGCAGAATTGAGGCAGCCTCGCGCGATCCTCCGTTCTGTCGCTAGTCGTTACTTGGGCGTGGATCGCGGGTTAGAAAATATCGAGGGAGCTCGCGCGAGAGTGCATTACAAATTCCTAATTATCGATTTCGTATGTCCCGCGTGAAATTAACATGCCAGTGCGATTCCGACTGACGCGCGGTTTCCGCGATAAACGCGGCTCGTTGCCTTTCCATTCCGCTTTGTCCAGAAATTATGCTTTGACGCGTTCACTGCGATACCATATTCGACAAAGACTGCATTGTTTGAGAACTGGCACTGCTGTTGAACTCATTGTTGCTAGTTCAATGGAAGATCAACTGTATTAACTACGGTTTAGAGTTTCCGCGTTAAAGGATTCTGTTCCTTAAAAGCGTTAACCGTTTTTGGGAAGTCCTGTAGACACAGGAAATGTTAAATCTTTAAATAAAAACAAGAATAATTAACCCTTTAAATGGAGAAACAAAAAATCCTAACGTACACTCAGCATGGAAATTTTCTAGCCACATGTATTGATTACATTTCTTGCCACCAATAGGCGTTCAGCAACCACTACAAACGCATGTATGCACCGATCGTCCGTAAAGGGTTAATTAGCAGGCAATCAGAGCTGAAAAATTGTCCCGTTCGAAGCGCAACCTCTCGGCCCAGAGCGTCACATTATCCCTAAATCTTATGCAGTCGAACGTAGGAGTGGTTCCACTGGGCGTCCCGCTCTCCATGGCGCTGACGTGCCCAGATCAATATCCGCGACTCGAGCCCCCTGAACGTTTACCGGCCGACCAACCGATTCGCCAAAACCAACAACGCGACGAGCTCTACGCCCCAGAACTTTCGAACTCGTTGCAATCGTATGCTTCATCGTTTTCAACTTCGAGATCACTCGCGAGATAGGATGACCTCGTTGAGCGACCTCGAGGCGACGAGAAGCTGCGAGAGAACATATCCTACGCCCTCGACAGATCTGTTAGCCGCGTTTTTACGATCGCTCGCCGTCAACGGAAGGACGAATCGATATATATTTTGACGACGGTTGCAGACACGAAGCCAGAGACATCGTCAGGCACGCAGTGGGGGCTGGCGAGCAGGATGCCGTGCTGTTCACGGGTCAAGGCACGGCCGCTGCACTTCGCACGCTTCTGCGACACCTCGATCTCTCGAAATCCACGGTGGTGTTCGTCGGACCGTTCGAGCATCACGCGAACCTCCGGCCTTGGCGGGAGTATGGTGTCAGGGTAAGGAACGATCGTTAAGGAAGAATCATGGAGAGCCATAAGGAAGAGTCCTTATTCCATAAGTGGAATGGGTCGAAGGTATTCTCGTTGGAGCGTTGGTAGCGGTTGATATACTGGACAAGATGTACAAATGGTCTCTAGACATTGGAAGCTCCATTAAGAATATTTTTGACTCGGCGAATGTCAGCCGCGAAGGACGCTTTATTATTGTACGCTGTATCGTAATTAATGTGCAGAGCGTTTCCGAGACGAGTGGTTTAATTTTAAATCTTGTGGGGGTGGAGTGTAGCTACCTTCACACGCGGGGAAATTCTTCAGAAATCTTTGGCCGCTGAGCGTGTGGCACTCGCTGCTGCTTAAGGAGGCCACCTTTAGTACTTCCTTTGTGGCGATTTGTTCTAGCCTCGTGGTTCTGTTTTTAAAAATATTCTTTGCGAATGACGCGCCACGTTTTGAATTAAAATTTCTTCTTTCTAAAACCGTCCTGTTTAATTTACGAATTTGAGTTGCAAGGCACAGAACTCCAAATAAGGAGCTTCGACGAAGTTATATTTTGCTACTGATTCAGTTTCCGTTTCGAATCAAGAATGTACAATATGCGTCGAAGAAATGGTCAATGGCACGGTAAAAAACAAGGTCTGGACATTTCTAAAAATGTTTACGACACAGTCTGTTTCATTAATGTTCCTGTTTTCACATTCTATTTGGGTTCGCCGATGAGTAAGGCTTCCATTTTGGTTCAAGGAAAGGAAACGATGAAAAGCTACCGTGACACTGACCAGATATTCAGAAGAGCAGCAATAGCTCTTGGAAAACTGCTTGAAGCTCTTTCCCAAGCGAGCAATCTTTACACAACTTTAACTCCTATTCTTGAACAAGTCATATGTCTCAGAGACAACCTGCATGAAGTCTCGCGCGTACAATAAACAACAACACAGATCTAAGTAGAATGCACAAGAATATACGTATTTACTAACACCAGAATAATCCTCGCAGATAGTACGTGTGTCTGAAACCCGTGAGGGCTTCTTAGACCTGAACGATCTCGAACGTAGCCTGATCAAGGTGCGGGCGGAGGGTGTTACGCAAATGATCGGATGCTTCAGCGCTGCCAGTTGCATAACTGGGGTTTTGGCAGATGACGTCGCCACGACCCTCCTACTGCACCAATATGGTGCACTCAGCGTCTGGGATTACACCACGGCAGGTAACGATCAGCTGTTAGAAACCGACATAGCTTAGTAATAATGAAAGAAACTAGATTGACGTAACGTTTGCCCCTTAGTGACGAAAGTACATTATCGTCTGGCCATCCAAGCTCGCCTGAACGAATGTAACCTCGAATCGAACCCGTGGAGTCATAGTACCCCGTGTTATTATCGACCCTGTAACGCGTTCTTAATTCTATTCTCGCTTGCTCCGTTTCAGCCCCATACGTTCAAATCGATATGAACCCCCATTTGCCTGGGGTCGGAGAGACGACTGTCTACAAAGACGCGATCATTTTCGCCGGGCACAAGTTCATCGGAGGCGTACAGTCCCCTGGCGTGCTCGTGACCAAACGGTTCCTGTTGAAAGACAAAATTGGCACGGAAGACATGCGAGACTCGCATCACTATCACCGTGATTTGGAGCTTCGAGAGGAGAGCGGCACAGCTGGTGTCGTAGAGAGCATCAGATGTGGCCTCGCGGTGCAACTCAAGGAGAACGTTACTCCACGAGCGATTGTCGCTCGTCAAGATAAGATTTCGAGGTACGATGGACGAACTAAAAATAAATCTGCGATAATTGTCCAGACATTAAATGAATATTCAAGATCGACTGATTATCGTATAATGACACGCGTGCTCGCTTCTCGTCCCCTCTTTAGGCAAGTGCTGGCTCACGTGCGCACGATTCCGGAACTGATTCTGCTCGGCAGCGGCTCGCAGAATGTTAAGAGACTTCCCATCTTCTCGTTCATGGTGCGTCACCCACGTGGCACGTTTCTTCACCACAACTTCGTGTGCGCTGTTTTAAATGATGTCTTTGGAATACAAGCGCGCGGTGGCTGCGCGTGCGCGGGTCGTTACGCTCACGACCTGATGGGAATCGACCAGGAACTTGCTAAGGAGTATCAAAAAGTTCTTCTGGAAGGGTATGAAAATTGAAAATTGAAAATTTTCCTACACAATCTCGGGAATATTGCCAATTTGTATCTAACAAAATTACATTTTCTTTCAGGGAACGCAACAGTGAGAACGAAGCAACTAACGCAGAAGGTCTCAGGCCAGGCTTCGCGAAACTCTCCTTCCCCTATTTCATGACCGAAGCAGAGGTTGCATTCGTTTTGGAAGCCCTGAAGATGGTAGCCACAGAAGGCTGGAAATTGTTACCCCAATACGTTCTCAACCCCGACACGGGAGAATGGCGACACCACACGAACAGCGTGTTCAAGGAGCGAAAGTGGCTCAGCTCGATCAGATACACCGATGGCAAGATGAACGCTTCCGAGAGGCGAGTGTCCGGCTCGGGCGTTCTGCCACAGAACTACGGCGACTGCCTGCAAACTGCGAGGAACATCTTCAACCGTGCTAGGAAAATGGCGCAGAGGTATCCATTGCAGATCGACCGTAGCTACAACTTCGCATCTGAGAGAATGGAAGCTCTGCGATGGTTCATGCTGCCCAGTGAAGCGCAGGATCTTCTACTAGGGAATTCCCAGAACGTCAAGCAAGATGTGCCTTTCAATCCGATGCTGTCGTGGAACAAACACGGCCACCACACGCCGACCACCACCCACGACAGCCTGGTGAACAGCTTGGCCCTGGCCAACAGTATCCGCCGACTGAACAGCGACATTCCTCGAACAGGGAACGTTCCCGTTTCGTCGGTCTCGCCCAGACACCGAAGTCTTCCGGTCCTGAGCTCTGTGAGAAGGACCCTGCTGAACGCGGTCGAGTTCCAAACGTCCTACTCGAGCCCTAGTAGTGGCACAGAAGAGGAACAGCTTGCTACGAATATCGACACGGCTGGTCAAAGGTCACCGGCTACTTGTCCAAGTTCCCCGATGCCCGTGAGATTCGCCGTTGGCGAGGCGGTCACTCCTTCGGCTCTTGGTGCAATGTCTCACGCAGGTAACAGGCCAATTAAAGAGCAGAGAGAACTGATCGACGCTGCCAACGCTGGCCGTGCCAGGTGCAACTCCCTTGGCAGTACCGGGGGCGCTGAGAACACCTCGGGTAATCGCAAGGTAGCGTCCTCCTCGTCCTCGCCTATTCCGCCGCTTCCGCTCAGTCCGCAGACTCTGACCAGTCTAGGATTGAGCGGAAGTAACGGGAGTTCCACCAAGCACAAGAGGCAGCACCACTGCAGCTGCAGTAGTCAAACGGAGCTGAATTCCTTGGAGCTGGACAATGGTAGCCCCAGTCATTCGATCTTAACCTTGACCTATCACAACGCGGCCTCACCACCGTCCTCGTACTCCTCGGTGAGCGATTACACGGAGAAGTTCGTGGGCGGTGGTAGGTCGTCGCCTGTGTCTGCAAACGGTGGACAGAAATCGGAGGACGATTTGAGCGCGTACGTGAAGGAAGTGACGAAGGAATTAGCGACGGAGATCAAGTCGGAGATACGAGAGGTGATTTCGAAGGTGGACGACGCGCTGTCAGAAACCAACACGTCTGAAAATACGCCACAGCATCACTCTCGCAATCTGGGCGCTGTTGGGCAGTTATCGGTGGAGGATAAGCAGCTTAGACATGACTCGTTCACTGCTAGCGACATCGCGGAATATTTGATGGAGTTCTCTAAGGAAATGGCCAGCGAAGTGAAATCAGAGATCAGATGTATGGTTAACGCAGTGGATGGGCTTCACAGACACTCCCCAGACGCCTCTGCTTCTGACGTATCCTCGAACGGATGCGGCTCTCCTGACAGAAGCAGAGTCGTTCAACCGAGCACATCGCCTAGACTCTCGAACCCTAGACGAAGTGGACCAATCGAAATTTCTGGAAAGGTGGGTGAACTGACGCAGCAAGAGAGCAAGATGTCTAGTGAATGTTCGTCAGACGAGACGGTGATATACGTGATGAAGCCTCCAGAGAATGAACCAATTGTTCGCAACCAATCAAAAACCGATGATGAGGAGACCCACGACTTGGATGACGATCTCAACGATGATGATACCCAAGAACGTGGAGGTTTAGAAATCGGTGACGCGAGGAAGATTCTTCCCAAGATTTATTCCGCAGTGAACTCTGTCAGTTCTCAAGACAGTGGCATCAATTTATCCTTCCACGAAAGCGACAAGTCTCTAGACTCCGTGGACTTGAAGCGTAGCAGCAGTGCCGAATCCAATTCCACGAACAGCTATGGTCGCAAGCCAAGAGCGACTTCGATGACTGCGCTGTCCACGAAATCGAGCTGCAAGCAACAGGTTCGTCAGAACGACGACTTTTCCGAGGACGAGGAGTGTTCAGGTGATTTAAAAGAAGAAGAGGACCAAGAAACAGCGTTCGAGGCGAAGGATGGGAAGGTCGAAGTATCGCAGCCTCAATGGCACTGCCCACCGAAGAGCATTTGGAAGCCAGCAGTAGAGGCTATGCAGGAGTTCGATATGATTCGAGACACAGATAGAGTGCTGGTCTGTCTATCTGCAAGTGGCAGAGACTCGTTGACATTGCTGCACACGCTGCATCAGTACAGATTTTACGCGAGGTCAAAAGGTGTAGACTTTGAGATAGGCGCAGCCACGGTGGACGCGAGTGGATTCGATCCAATCGAGACGATGAGCTACCTGAAGGCTCTGGACGTTCCCTACTTCTACGAAGAACAGACTGCCGAGAGCAAGTGTAGCAACAGCGAGGCACAATCGGAGGAGCCGCTGGACGCGAGCGGGGCGTGCAGCTTTTGCAATCGGACGATCCGAGCGCAACTGTACTCCATCGCCAAACGACACAATTACAATGTCTTGGCTGTGGGCCAGCACTTGGACGATCTCACCGAGGGTTTCCTCGTCTCGGTGTTCCACGGCGGCAAGCTGAAAACCATGAAGGCCCACTACTACATCCGCCGTCAGGATCTCAGGGTCATCCGACCGTTTGTCTACGTTAGAGAGAAGTCGCTGAGGCAGTTTGCCGAGAGCAAAAAGCTGTTGGCTTCGCGGGAAACGAGGTCAAGTGACCTTCCCGAGGTAAGCATGCTTATTTATATCTGTTCGATTGTTGCCCGTTGCGGCAGCGCTCTTTAATTAGACCTGATCGATAATTCACGCATTTCCCTCGATGCCGACGCTCTTGACCTGTCCCAATTAAGAATACACTCAAACCACGATTCGTTTCGACTTTTGCAGAAGCAGAACCAGAGCAAAGAGCTGATGCTCCAGCACGAGCGTGCTTATCCTCGTCTTTCGTGGTCCCTAAGATCGGCTCTGCGACCCCTGATCGACGCTCATGGACACCAGTTGGACCTGGACTGTGCCAGTAACGTGGACATCAGTCCCAATGGATCTAGCGTCAGCAGTAGCAGCAGTGCTAGCAGCGGATGCATCAGTCAGCAAAAAAGGCAGCGTAGAGTGAAGACGAATACTCTGTCGACTGTCCCAGTGCTTCAGTGCCCATCACAGGACGACAATGAAGAGACCGACGAGGAGCCGGTCCTTTGAGGGAGACCCATCGCGAGATGGGATTTCGTTCGTTCCTCGATCTCATCCTCGCATCACCGTCGAAAGTTACCTTTGACTGCGTATTCCGTCGTCAGGAGGAGGCGACTGCGTTTCGCCGCTGCCGCAGCCACCGCGAACGTTCAGGATCCCGAGGGTGAATGCTAGAGGTCGACGGCAGGTCGATCGTGACGAATGGATCGATGGTAGTTCGTTGATACGAAGAGGAGAGCTTCTCTAATGGTTGAACCGCGAGTGGATCGCGTGCATTGACCTTTGACACTTGTCTATCGGTGGCGTTTTCTGACTGTTTCAAAACGGTCGATGCTTGCCAATTCTAAGAATTTCTTTGATCGCCGTAACGTGGCGGATCGTGCAGGCTTCTTCGCGTAGCCTTTGAACATTTTTTCAATTTTATTTCTTCGGTACGAAGATGCTCGCGATACTTTGCGAACTGTTTTGGTTTCGCGGCGATTAGCAAGATTCGTGACAGAACGATGCGGGAGGGTAGGAAACTTGCTCGAACAGTGATCACAACGACAGTGCGATCTCTCTGTGTCTTTCTGGGCCAGGCGCTGTCGAATTTTACCGTGTCGTTGTGATCCGACAGTATCTATCGATATGCTTCAAGCTACTTAAAGCGTTGTGCGCGGTTAAATGTTACTTACCTAAGGACACTTAGCATTAATAACCACATGTTGAGACTTCGGTTGTACTTCTCGGGTTCGAAGCTAGTAATTGGACTTCGGAGTCTCGTCCCGTTGTATTATGGGAGTCGGAACAGAATCAACAATCGAAGATAGGCGACAAATGCCTGGGCATCTGATCGTAGAAGAAAGAAGTTGCCTGGTGAACGCGTGATTCGGCAATTCAATTGGACTGAAACAAGTGAACCGTTTATTTAATTTCGCGAAACGAAGGGAGGGATGGGGGTGAACAGGGAGATGTGACTTGAGAAACGCCAAAACCTCGACTGCTCAAAGGACTGCAGCGCACTACCGAAGGACACTTGATTTTTTATATAATTGCCATTTGATAAAACCCACGAGCCACGCGTCTCGTTTCGACGATAATTAGGATTAGTCGATTAAGATACAAAATTTTTGTAAACCGCCATCTATCGCGTCTCGCGCGCGCGCGTTAGTCGAGACGAGCCTCCCCCCTTTTTTGGAACATTTTTTGACGATCAAACCCGAGCGACATCTCGCGTTAATATTTTCTAACAACGGAGAGAGGGAAGACGTGAATTTCGTTGCCGTCCCGAATCGATAGGACGTTCATTTTTTAGCGGTCAAGAAAAATGTCGCCCTTGACGATTCGAGGACAGTTCATCACTAAAACTCAAGCATGCGCATTTTCCGACCTCAAACGCGCGGAGACCAATCAAAGTGGTGTTTGTTAGCGTGATCTGTTTCGAGATGGGATTGAGGGGTGAAGGTTTTGACAAATTCTCAGACGTACGTACTTCGACAGAACGCACATTTAAGACGCGCCCCGAGATGCGGGCGTGCCTACTCGTTAATCACGTGTACATAGACTGCTTCTGACGAGTAAACCGAAGGAACATGGTGTATCATTAAACGAAAGCTTTTTCCTCTTAACTGGTATATATATACACGTACATATATACATATATATATACATACGTCACCTCGCTCGAAGATCATCGGGCGGATCATATTTTTTGACTATTGGCGTGAAACGTGACCCCCGACGGAACCAGTTAACGCGGTCAAAGCTGGATGGCATAGAGAAACTTAAATTGTAAGACAGCCGAACGTCCGTGTGAACGTGACAGTCGATAAATCGGCTCGATACTTAACGTAACGTCTTACGTTTTCGTTTTTTTTTTTTTATGTTCGACAGTTGTACGCTCGCTATCATTAGGGTTTAAATAAGGCTCGTACGTAGGCTCGCATGCAGAACACATACACGAAATGCATACACACATAAACACATGCAGCGTTATTAGATCCTCTGTACGCCTTACGTGTCGTACCGATAATCTTCTTTCCTTTCTTTTTTTTTTAAAGAAACAGCGCCCGTAACGTCGTCGTTTAGCCGGGTGCAGATGTGTCTGAACTGAACCAGACGCAGTACAACATCAATAAGAATAATATCGTGAATGAAACAAAACGGAAGTCTTGATCTATATATGGATTATTCGCGAATAGATATTACCATATTTTCCGAGAGTTACGAGAGGACGTTGTTACTGTAAAGATATGTAAGTTTATTTATCGCTAATAAAAATGAACGTTTAAGAAAAAATTAGGGGGGAAGGTTTCTATTATATTTTCACCTACCTGAATACCATGTTTAGCTTATGTTTTCTTTTTAGCTGCTTTCCACTGAAAATTGAAACAGTGGGAAAGAAAAACTAATAAGAAAATTAAATAAATAAAAATACTGTAGCTGTAGAAGAACGTAGACTCACATTACTGATGATTTATATTGAATTCATGAGATCACTTGGATTGATTGGATAAGGAAGAGTAAAAGCTAGGGTACCACGAAGAAATATTAGTTTATTAGATTTATTAGACCCTTTGAAATATTTGAAACAGCGTGCGGCTTTTGTTATTTGGCGTAACAGTGAAATATCGTTTACAAGGTACACAGTACGAAGCTCGAGTAGAGCAAAAGCGATCAAGATCGATTTAAAATCCCGTGTAACTTTCATTCACGGTCTCGAAGTCCCACAAAACTTCCGGGTAAATCGAGGAGAAAAGAGGAGGGACTTTCGAGAGCAATTCCATCGAGAGACTTGAAAGGTACAAGCGTAAGTCGAGATCGTCGACGATTTTCGTTTCGTCCAAGCAGTCTTCGGTCTATTTTCATAGATCGATCGATCATCTACGTGAATCGCAG
The DNA here is from genome assembly GCF_051401765.1 of Calliopsis andreniformis. Lineage (NCBI taxonomy): Eukaryota > Metazoa > Arthropoda > Insecta > Hymenoptera > Andrenidae > Calliopsis > Calliopsis andreniformis. The sequence goes on along the minus strand of NC_135067.1, from coordinate 17,148,592 downwards.
TGCAATCGATCGAGTTAGCTGCGGTGCTTTGTTTTCCTTACTTTAAATTACTTTAAAGGTGGAATAGAACGCGATCTAGATTAGACGAGAGATTTAAAATCGAAAAATCCACATATCTTAGGAGAAGAAATCGATTACGATCCTGTTGTCGCGAGTACAACGAGATGCGACCAACTTTAAGGAAACTCGACGAGCGAGGAGCAGAGATCCCGAGTAAAACTCACCGATTATCTTTCTTTTCGAAGACTGTTCATCGAAAGAAACTGCATCGTTTTACATTCGACTCAGTTTCTGTCTCCCTCGCCGATTTCCCGTTTCTTACATCGCACAAGCCACCAAGAATGGTTCACGAAGATTTATCAGTAGATACTTTTCAGCATACAACGAAGAAAAGTTTAGACGTGTCGTTTGTTGAGACTTTATGTTACACGAGATGTATACAACACGTATACAATATTCGAAAATATTCTCATATATAATAACCATCAGATAAACTTATGAAAGACTACTTTACTGTTAAAGTTAGCACCATGAAGAAAAATTGTTGAAGTACACTGAAAGCACGAAGAATATTCAAAATATTCGATTTTCTCGAGTATAAATAATTCAAAGACCCAATTAACACACGATCTGGTAACATAAAATCTCATCAAGCATTTGTATCTATGGATCGTACGGTAGGTGAGATTAGGGCTTGTCGAAACGGTCCTCTGACATTGACCAAAGATAGCGAGCGTCACGGCTGGGTCGTGATATCGAATTCAAAATTGTGCCGTGACCTCCTTGCAATATTAGACGGTGGCGCACTCTGTTGGCTCGGAGCGCAACCATCTTTCGCGTCAGTGCGAATTTCGAAACGTTCTCCTTTCATTTCTTCTCCACGATCCCCGTGCCATTCGATAAACGACGGAGAGGACTAGGCCTTTGAACGATTTCGTTGCCAGTCGGGGCTGAGACTTCCACCCTCGACGCGGCGTACTCGCAACAGTAAATGTCAGAGGTAAGATAGTGCGACGAACACGGTAGTTGACTGCCGTTGGCTCATCGTTAATTCGTTCTATCTAACACAGACACGAGAATAGGTAAAATTCTAGTAGCCCGGGGACTGCACCTCTTCCTCTTCATCCTCCTCGTCGTCGTCGATCCCCGGCTCACCGAGCGCGTGGACGAACTCTGGAACAATGAAATCCTTGATAACAGTTCAGCCCAGAAACTGACTTTCAGAGGAGGACATTTTTTGAAAACGCGTCGCTGATAGGAAATCCGTGCCAGCCTCATCTGTTCAACAAATATTTAATCGATAGAGGATTGTAGTTACTTGGACGAGTAATCCTCGGCTTCTAAATCAATCGTGAAGGTTTAAAGGCTTTTCCTCCTTTTCTCTTAAATATCCACTGGGCAGCTTTCGCGCAAAGTTACCGATGAAAAATAGGATCGGTTGAGCTCAGTTACAGACTACTATATTTTACCAAGAAGCAAAAGAGAGCAGAGACACGAAACGAGGAGAATTCTTATTCTACTATTGATACTCCATATCATTCCCATGGCTGAGATCGCGAAACGGTGCTTCCTCTCATCTACGAACCGTCGCCCTTGGCTCAAAGTAGTCCCAACCCGTATGAAATACCTTCGCATTCTCGCCCTTGCTTCACTCCCAATTTCTTTCCCCCCAGGCCTGCTGGGACGTGGATCAATTGCGGGCCAAACAGCTCGAAGGGACACAATCAGGTACGAAGGAGAAATTCCCTCGTTTCTCTCGATCCGTTCATATTTTTCTTCGATTATTAGAAACTCTAGGGGGTAGATGGTAGAGCGCGAGCATGGGGCAGCGGCTTACCGTAGAAATCGATTCGTCCGTCCCCGTCCACGTCCACTTCCTTGATCATATCCTCGACTGAAACACAGTAAAAGCTGCTCACATCTTCTATTACATCGAATTCAAGGGATATTCGCTGACGAAACAGGGAAAAAGGTGCATGCTTACACTCTTCTCTTTCACGCTTCTCTCTAGCCTCTTCCTCTTCTCTTCAATATCACACGCTACACGCAATCTCGTTGGAACGATCGCGAAAAGTGGTCGGATGGGAGGTTGATGGAAAGTGGACATTAATATATCCACTATTACAGTAACAATGCTCATCGTAGGCGTTGAACCACGCGACGCGGCAAATATTGCGTTTCGGCCTGATTAAAATCGCCCACGGACGATCGTATGCTAATCGACGCGATGGACGTGCAATTTAATTTTTAACCGCGCCGCTTGCACAACGCTTCCGCGGGATCTGTCCGGCGCGAAGTATTGCCGTGTGAAACATCGCGCGGTATTAATATTCCGCGCTGCGCTTTTCCGCCGCGGGGAACGTATCCGATAATTCCCTTGCGTAAAAACGATAACGCGTCTAACCCGAACAACTGAAAAACGATCATTCCACCGCGAACGAACTATTTTCAATCGTCGCGCGAACCTTCCCGCTGAACCGCGAGCTGTTACAGTTTTTGGATTCCAATTCACGGCTCGAGGGAAATCGCCCCTGTCATAGTTCAGAGACAGGAGAGAGGAGTTATTTTAATTCGAATTTTTCACGTTAAAGGAACTGTCTCGATTAATTAATTTTTTATCGAGGATCATGGTTACTACGGTATCTAGAAGACAGAATAATCTACTTGAAATCGTGCGCGATTAATTGCCTCGACGATGTTCATCAATTCAATACCAATTCTACTCACGATTGCCAGAGGGGTTCGTAGCAGCAGGAAGTTTTTCCTACAGCGTGAGAACAAGTCCCCAGTGACCAGTGTTATTTTTTCCTAGCACACTCCACTATCGGATGGAAACACCAACCTAGAGATCCTTAGCGATGCTATCCACGAACAGGATTAATACATGATAACAATCATAAGGGTTTCGAGGACAGGCCAAGTCCTTTCGACCCCAGAAAAGGTACTATTTACAATGTATCGTACTCAATTATTCAAACGGCAATTTTCTCGAAGGACGTTATCGCATTACCGTAATCGGTGCGTAATACTCCGGCAATTATTAATACGAACAGAAATACGTGTATGGGAGAAATTGATTCCGATCAATTAGTAACCTCATCCCGTGTACTGACGTATTATTACGTCGGTCCTACACAGGCAGGTTCAATAGATCGGGGGGAACGTAATTTACTATCTCGCAGGAGAGCTAGCAGAGACGCCCTATTAACGCAACGTGAGCAAATTTGAGCGAGGTATGTTCCTTGATTGTCTCCGATGGAAAGTTTCCAGCGATATTTCGTTGATGTTTTGCGTGACGGTGTTATTCCACTAGCACACGTTCGACCAGGTTAACTTTATTACGGGGCTCATCTCGCCGGTTGATCGTCGTAACCCGAGGAAAAAAGGGCTCCTTTACGGAGGCGCGTAAACTCGGTGCAATACTTTACACGGGAACTGGGAGGAGCAGGAACAAAGTAAAATAGTTGCTTAAAGCAAAGTGAAACTAATTTCGATACCATCCTGCGCGTTGAGAACGATGTGTAGCAAGCTGGTAGCACTAAGGGAATTCAGAACTCAGGGTAACGAAACAATTTCTATGCATGCAGGTGGGTTGAAAGAACCAAACTAGTGCGTTATCATTTTTCTGTGAGCTACAGTTTTTTTTTAAGTACAAAGCGTCAATATTACCTTTCTGCTTTTTCTACGGGAAATCAGCCTTTTGCTTGTGCTGCCAATTTTTGTGAAGGAAATGCTCGTTCGTTCGCAAATTATTGCAAATTTCTTTCGACTCGCTGAATGTATTCGGAGAAAGCGAAATCTGAGTTTAACGTAAACTTGAGCGTAATTGGGCGGAACGAAGTTTGTTGCACTTTTCGGATAGAAAATAATAACAGCTGTACGTGACGTTTGCTCTAAATTGCAAAAGAGCTAGCAAGATTCCCGTGACGTGCAACACTGGACTCGCTGGAGAGATAACAAGAATTCTGGAACAGCAGCTCAAAGCTGTTTATCCACGTGACGGATTCTCCTGCAACATTCTGGGAGAACAAGATAGAAGATACAGTGATTTGCGCGTAGGAAACACCGACTCACAATACGCGGAAGATCGTGATGATGAGTCAAATAAAATTAGAGTGGACGCGAACCTAATCCTGCGAGATAACAGTCGGGGAGAACGAGAACAATGGGAACGAACGTATTCCAGAAAGGAACCCCATTTTGCTGAGCGTAATAACGCTGAGTTTGCCTTTCCTTGCCATTTTCTTAGACCCTCTAATCTTCGGGAAAATATTGCTAATGTAATAGTTAATGTGCAGTGTTTCCATTCTAATTTTCTCCAATGAAACTAGCTATATCGTATTTCCTTCTGTGACGGAAATACAGTATTGCAGAGTTTGGGACAGAAATTCGAGGAGTATGGAAATCTGCAGCGTGAAAATAATTCTGGGGTTCAATCGTTGCGAAACAGACAACGTTTCCACATCTACTCTTCCAACATTTCTCTTACATTCGCACGGCAGCTTGACCGTCGCCGAATTCTGGTTCGTGTTTTAACAAACGTGTCGAGTATGTAAAACTGGGATCGATTTGTCACGGAAATGAAGAGCTGCCGAGGCGGGGACAAAATTGACGCCTGGCGTAAAACTTTCGTTGCACAGCGTAGCTCGTTTTTTATCTCACGGTGTGTCGTATTCTGTGTTGTCTTTCTTCGCGAGTTTGCAATTGACGAAACAAATTTACAGAACCTGTTTCCATCGTTACTTAAAAATAGACTCTATCCGCGCATTCGTCAATCGCTCGTAATTGTCACAAAAATAATGTTATTCCTACGGTACGCTTCATAAGGTAATATTGGTTTTCTTATTTAAACATTCTGCTGAATCAACAACCATTTTTTCGATCGACTCAAATTTAATATCCGTTTCCCTCTCAACACATCTCCATTTGTATATGTGCATTTTTATTAAAAACAAAAAAAGACAATATTCCGTTCCAATATTAAACAAAGCTCAGTGAACAAACATACAAGGATTTAAGCACAATAATTCATTAAACTCAGAGGGAAAGAATAACTGAGGTTATTAATGTCAGTACGTACTTTCTTCCTCGGATAGGTCTTCCCCGAGGCACTGCAGCACTGCCCTGAGATCGGACGCGGTGATGTATCCACGATTATGCTTATCGAACACCTGAAAGCAAACAAAAGAGCAAAAAAAAAAATAAGTTTCCATGTATCGTTCAGCTAACTCCCCATGGCAAACAGCCTCAAAGGCTGGGGTGGACTGGAACCATCGGCGAAATAGATTCTTTTATTTCGGGGTAAATGGAATATCCGGCGAGGGAAAATGGCAGAAGGCTCTTTCTTTATGTTCAGCTTCGCTCGCGAGGAACAGAAGGCTCTTTTCGAAGGCTTCGATTATCGTGGAGACGTGCCCGTCGAGGATTGCGAAAAAATGCCACCGCGGGAATAATAACGGCGCTCACGTTTATTATTTATCATCCGCCGCGGCTTTCAGACGGGCCTCCGAATGGCCGAACCGTCTTGGAAAATAGATCGGACTGATACCGCTCTAGGGAACGTTCTCTTCGGGCTTTGACTCATTCGGTCAACCCCCTCAACCTCTCGAATGCTGCTTCGTCGCGGCAGCATTCCGTCTGTATAGGACTTTAGGAATTTTGGCGAATTGTAGTTGCTAAACGGTAACTACTAGTATGAGTAGAGCTATAGACCATTCGGTTCCGGAAATTAATATTCGGTAATTGAAACAAATAAAGAAAATACATTTGCAATATGCAAATCTCTGAAATTTTGAAAATTTGAAAATTTGAAAATTTGAAAATTCAAAAATTCAAAAATTTGAAAATTCAAAAATTCAAAAATTCAAAAATTTAAAAATTTGAAAATTTGAAAATTCGAAAATTTGAACATTTAAAAATTTGAGAATTCGAAAATTGTCGGAAGTCACTCCTCTTGATAAATAAAAAAAAAATGATGTGAATCACGTGTAACTGTAGCTCAGCATGGAAATCATAACAATAACCGAGCCCTACTGTATCATCATGGTCGCTGAAGAATGTTCCAATTGTCGAAACGTTGCCCATCACCGACAAGACGAATAGTGTAGATCTACATTTAACGAGCATGATGGAGCAGAGAAAAATGAGGGAACATTCTAAGAGATCGCACCCTATGTTTGTCCACAATCATCCGAGGTTCCCAGGGCTAAAATTCGACGGTCACGTTTCACAGGAAACGAGAAAAGTTCAGCGGCCGATACGCACAACGGGGAAATAACTTTGTCAATCAGGTATATTGTTTGCTTGCCCGGAACTGAATCGCAGCATCGATACTACCTGTAGTTTTAAAATCTCGTGCAGAGATTTCACGCAAATTGAGCAATTTAATTACCACGCTCCTGCTTCGCGTTACAAATTATAAATATTGCTGGTAGCACTTGCTGGGTATCGCGAAAAAATTATATTCACTGACTTTTCCTGATTTTGCTTCCTTCCTTGCTCGGAGCACCCTGTTCATTTTTTTTACGATCGATACGAACGCAAATCGCGTGGGTGTTCGGTTACCTAGTCGGGATGTCCGTATTTCATGTTTAATTAATGGTTGGTTGAAATTCTTTGAATAACTGCAAACAATGGTGGGATTCAAACTGTCCCCTTAATTAAAATTTTGCAAAGCTGGTACAGTGAAGTCTTCATTAATTATACATATGGAGAATACACAGTGTGTAACACTGTGAAACGAAGGTCATCATATCCAGTTCACTGGTTAGATCGAAGAATAAATGGTAAAACTGTTCCCCTATTCTCTTTCCCCACTGTCTCTACAAGTTTGTTCATTCTCTTGGAAATTCAAGAAGGAAAAATTAAACGAAGAGACTGATTATGGTACATTGCAAATAGTAACGTGTTCACTAAGAAATAGTACAGCACATCCCAGCTTCTATCCTCTCGTATGTCTCACATAAAGGACCTAATCGGGGAACAATGTCCTTTTGAACGTATCTTATCGCAAAGTCAAAGACTAGAGCGTCGCAGCTTATCGATTGCGAATCGATCACCGTCAAGAGTCAGGAAGTCTAGGATTCTCTTCTGACAGTTTAACGATTACACACTTTTCTGTTTCTTTGTTGGGTGGAAATCGTTGACCGGACTCCGTTTCCGGGAAGCAAGAGCGAAAGGGCAGAGGAAACGTTGTCCCGTAGTAGGAAATGGGAAAAGAGACTGAAGAAAAAGTCGCGCGGAAAAGATTCCGCTCGTCGCGTCAACGACATCGCCATCGTAAACGTCAGCCATGCAATTGTTGGTTAAGTGTAGGAAATCGCAATCAGCAGGCCATTAAAGCAATTACTAAATCATTTAGCTCCCTAACTATTCCATTGTTTCGTCGGGTGGATCCTCTGGCGAGCGCGCGCACGCGACCCTCTACTTGACATCCCCGAACGATGTAATTAACGCCATTGTCGTTTACATAATTAAGGTCCCTCGCGTGGCGCAATGGTCAAGCTAATCGCATAGTTTTTCAGCCGTTCCGCGCGATTTTTGCAATGAATCGCTAAAATACACCGTTCGATCGATCCGACGAACCGTCAATTATCGCGTCAAGTGTGCCAGAACCTGACAAATTGTCAATTGCATGTATATACGTTACAAAGGTTAAGGACGATTAATTGAGCACACGCTTTAACATGCTCTATTAGCGGTGACCCTTTTGAACAGTGACTAACAGTGTTTGGACTAATTTCCTCGACTAGGGTCAGCTAGGGGGAATCGAAGGCGTTAGAAAAAATAAAAGTGAGATGGAGAGAGCTGAAATTGCTAATTAAATCGAGATGTTCGTATATGTAGAATAAAACTGAAGATTAAAAAGTTCTCACAGACAAAATACTTCGATATTACGCGAAACACTTGCTCCTCGCATTCAACTTGATGAGACACCAATTTCGTATTTTGTAGTCCCAGGGTAAGCACACTAGAAAGGATACATCGAACTAGACATCAAACAATTTCCAATACCCGAACTAAGCTCGTCGCAAATCAAGCGCACCCTTCTCCCAACTATCTAATCGTAAGATTCCAACGTGTTTCTCCCCCATTTTAAGGCTCATTCGTCTCAGAGAAACATGCGAGTTGCGAGATAAATCATGTCCCGCTTCCCTCAGCCGTCTCTTCGCAGACGTGACGTGTCTGATAGCAGACGAAACTTGGCTGGCTTCGCCTACTTTATCTCGTCTACCTGAATCCAGGACAAATCATCCAAATCTCGTGCGAAAGTGGCGCAAAAAGGATTCACCAGATATATCCTGTTCGTAGGAATGTAGGAGAACGATAATCAGGAAGTTTGGAACGTCGGGACGTGACGCAAGCGTAATTGAGGTCGCGCAACCAACTACGCGACAAAGAATTCCCCTGACTTGCACGATTGTCATCTACGCTCACATTCAGAATATTAAGATCCGTTCTAATTTCTCGGAAGTTCTCCACCGCGCTCGCTAACCAATTATCTCACCATTCTACTCGCCAGAAAGGGATGACCCTACACTTTGCGATATTAAACGCGGCTCGCTTAAAAGCGTGTATTTATCTCACGCGAACTCGTTGCACAGAGCCACTTCCGTCGATTATGGTGTAATTGGTCATCGTATACGTACCCAGCTCCAACTGTTGCCGACTCCCGATTAAAATGTTCAATTCGCGGCTCGCAAGTGTATTTCACTGCAAGTCTATTGGCCAGCTTTCCGTGTTCCTCGTTTGCATTCCTTCTTTCCGTTCTTTTCAGCTGACCCGAGGTTCTGCAAAGCTACCGCGCACGTTTGCGCTCTGATACTCCAGGGACGCGTCCTGGATGTTCGATTTCCATCTTTGATTTCTGTTCCTTCAACTCCCAGTCTATTCCACCTAGAATACTTTCTCATGTTTTATTCCTCGTTTACGTTTGCCCTTCGCCGCCACTCCAATGTTTGCTTGCATAATATCCACACTTATCGTATCTACTTATTATATCAGTAAACCTGGAACACCGTGGTTAGCATAGGAATACCTATGGAACGATTGTCGCTATATTGTCTCTCTTGCTCGCTATTTCTTTTCCTCTTTCGTGAATATTCAAGCCTCGCATTTTCTTTCCCCTCACTATCCATTTCCCTCGAACGCCATAAATCTTGCCGGTGATCTGTATTTTTTCTGGTTTTCGTCCCACCCTCTCAGAGGCCTCTCGCTCGTTCTGTTCCTCACAGGATCGCCCTCGCTCGTTTGCTTTTCGCTCCTTTATTTCTGCCGCATTTTACGCTCTTTTTTTCGATGGCTCGCTACCTACGATCCGGTAGCCAGGTCGCGGAGATTAAAATATCGACTCGGTAACTGCGATACGTCGCGTCTGACCCCAATGCCTGGACGCTAAACTCTTTAAGCGCGCGTTGAGCGATTTAAAAGGATCGAGGTGAAGCTTTCGACGCGGCAGCTCGCAGATCCGATCGTTAATGCTCTTCCACTGGAGAACAGGATTGTGTAAAGTGGAATGAGTACTCCTCGATTACATACGGCTTTTAAATCATTTTCGCCTCTGGTGGCGATTGAGAATCGTTGAGAACGGAGATATGATTGCTATCAGAGTAGTGTAATAGGACTCTTCAAAATGTTCCCTCTGATTTACTTACCTCGAGGGTTCGCAAGGTGTTTACCGTTGTAATAGATCTTTCATAATAGATCTGTCAGTGCTCATACTTCTGTGTTTAGTGTTTTCACTCAGCAATCTCATGAAAATTAAAACGAAGATCAAAAGCTAACCGCACGTCAGGCGACTTCCACTGAATAATGCATCGGGGGAATTGAAAAAAAGAAAGCTCGGGACGGAAACGAAATGGATGGAATGTCGCATGCTTGAATAATGATCCCACCATCAATTTCTCAGTCCCGCATGATCCGCCGGAAGTGAACGATGGCACCGAGGCAGTCACGAGAACATAGTCCTGCATGAATCGGTGTACGATAATTATTTCGAAGCTGGTCGACAATTTCTTCCAAAAGTAACGGATAGACAATGGAAGAACGAGCGCAAATGGAACGATAAAAGTGACCAGCGACGATGAAGCAGTGGCGTGCGCCCACGTGGAAATACATAATGGCCTCGCGAACGGAAAGAAGAGACACAGCAAGAAAACAGGTCGTTAATAGGAAGCTTGGAAGCAAGCTGTACACAAGACTACAGACTCTGCTCATCTCGATCGTTCGAGGAAGGATGGAAAACGATATCCCGACCGCGAGCCATCGTTGAATAACGATTCGAATAATACTCCCGGCTTGGATTTACTCAACTGACAAATTGACTCGGGCAGCGACGGTAATGGAAGACTCGCTAACGGGGCAAGGAGTACCGTCGAATTAATATGCAACGATTTCTTTGGATGAACGAAGAGCGACGGTTAAATTGATACCTCGACCCAAGCTTTCGTTTGCGGCCAACCCCTTTTTAATGTATGCGCGAAGGTCGTACGTAAGGAGGAGGACGGAGATTTCCTCGATAATCGAGAAGCGCTCGAGGAAATAGTATAAACGTGGCGGAAGAAAGAGAAAAAGAGATCGAACGAACCGATCGTGGAAAAGAAAGGCGGGCCAACAAAAGCGATAGAATGACTGGGAAAGTGCAGCCAGACGACACAGTCGAAGTAGAATGGAGCGCGAAAACGGTGGGAGGGTGAAAGTCCTTGTGGATAGGGCTGCGAAGCTACAGTCATTAGAATGTATTGTGGCGCAATGGTTTCACACGCTTCCTTTGCAAGAGCCCTCCCACCCGCACGCCCCAGCATTCGGTTGAAATTCGTCTCCATTCTGGCTGTTCTTTTACACGCATACACGGATGCACAAACGCGTGCACTATGCATATAAAACGACGCAACCCGGCCTCCCTTTAATATACAAGATAATAGGTACAAGGGCGCTCTTTTTTCGAGCAGGCTTTTTGCGTGTCGCCGACAGGTTCACTCGGGGATCGTTAATACGAATTTTTCTGTGTGATGTATAAAAAAGGTTTTTTGTGTAAACTAGAATTTTCCGAGAGTGGATGACAGTCATTACTCAAATGTCAGAAAGCTTCCGCGTTGTCGTTTTAAATAAATATTCGTCGCTCAGTGGAAGCATATCTGACGAGAACTAATTTAGAGACTGCCTGGCTCGTTTTTGTTAAATATTATGCAAACACGAAATTCCTAAATCTCTCCACAGACGATCTCGCATCGCCTGACGTATTTTCGCATAGCTTCTTTTTAGTTTTTTTTTCATAGTTACTTTCGCAAGCATCTCCCTTGTTATATTTCACCATGTAACAGCTTTACAAATGTTTGGTATTTGTTGTAGACTTACACCGAAAAAAGGAACACTATACGCTTCCACGTGCTCCCGGCAGTTTGCATTTTTCCAAAGTACACAATGCACTCCGCGGAGACTGAAATATTTTCAAGCTGGCCAACGTGTTTACGAACCGTGCCACGTGAACGTTCGAGTGATGCCCGTAAGAAATAATAGTACAGATCGCATCGTGGATAGTTTCGAGAGTTGCTTGTGGCCTGGAACACGCTGAAATGCTGAAAACGTGGAGAGCCAAGCAGACGCGGGGTGGTGAGAGTGCAAGTACCTGGTCTTAGAGCAACCACTAAGGCGAAGTTAGTCCGGTGGAACGTGAATCGAGGGTGGCTAAGCTTGCTCGACTAACTAAGTAATATGTACGATAACTGCGCGTGGGTGGTACATTATCGCCACGCTGGAAACGAGGACGAATAGGTACGATCGCGTGTCGAAAGCACATTATCGACTCCTGGAACTCGAGCACGCTATTGGCACGGCTAGGGGAGAAAAAAATGAAGCAAGTCGATCGGCTCCTCGTTAGAGGAATTTTCGTGATAACGAATACATGGGTTCCGGAGTGATTTATCGATTCCTTTGGTGGGCCAAATTAATCAAGAACGAAAATATGATTATTTCTGCGGTGATTAATGTTGATTGGTGTTTCAAAGAAAAGATGGGAATTATGCAAAGTTGAAAATTACAGGAATTGCAATTCGTAATAATGCAAATTGATAATGAAAAGCGCCCTTTTATCGGGGGTGGATAAATGAAAATAGCCTTTAAAGAAACGGATACTTGTAGAATATTACAAATGAACGCTTCAGCCGGTGATTTATACCTATTACGTTCAGTAAAATTTATTCAAACGATTGAAAATAATGCGTACGATCAAAGGTTACGACTGGTCCAAGTACCAAGCAGACAGCGCACAGAATACCAATGGAGGTTCTGCTTTCTTCTCACAAGGATCGATCCGTTCCTTTTTGCGATCGGGATTTCGGCCCCTCTGTAACTGTACGTTTCACGGAGGCATTATTTTGCAATATTGTGCGAATCAAATGTTTCCTATTCGCCGCGTGAAGTTTCTCGTTCAAACGATTCAGGATTTCCCGAATCCTACAGGCTGAGAAAGTAGTTTTGTATTCCTAGCATTTCAGCTTTCACAAAATTCCATCGCCCCCGATGTAAAACCGAATTTCTCCGAATTCGTGCAGGACACTGTTTATTGACAATTTAGTCGATGCGCTTGCTCGCCACGGACGCTGTATAGGGCACCATTCAGGGGTCCCATAGGAATCGGTCTGATACCCAAAGAATTGAATCGTATTACGATTCTGCGGAATTACTGTACCGACGAACTAATGGAGGTGTGCTTTTATCCAAAGCCAGTACTTTCTCTACTGCTCCGTGCCTCGTGCACACGAAGCTTGAAAAGTAACCCTTGGCTGTTGCAGATGCTGAAAGATTGGCGGTAACCAGAGAGTACCACTATTTGTACGAAACTCGAATTAACTTGCTTCGGTAGCGAGGGAGAAATGTTGTTTAATTACAGATGTGCTATGGGGTCCAGAGCTGTTTTACATCCCTTACCCATTGCAGCCATTCGAGTCTTTAATTATTCATCCAGGTGACAACGTCACACGAACTTTATTTACACCCCAGATAGCGGGTCTTGATATGGAAATTGATTGACGGTGGTTTCACTAAAACGGTTCTTCGCCATGGATGTTTCAGCTTTCTCGAGTTACCCATTGGCGTCTTTGTCAACTTTATCAATTTTCGTCTGGGAGATATAGCAACCTTTACTTTAATCAGCAGAAAAGTTGTGTTGACTGCTTCAGAGGGAAAAAGAGATCTTTAAACTAGCTTTAATTACCTCCATGTTCATCCTCAGCCTTCGGTGGAAACCAACTTCGCTTAATCGTAGAGTTTCATATGCATATGTAATGAAAGTAGGTCGTTATATTACGCAACGTTCTCTCTTTCTCGTTGTCACTCGAGATAAGAACTAACTCGGAGAAACGCGACACTAAATGGCGTAGCTGGAAAACTCGCGAAATCCCAGCTGGACGATTCAACAGACTCGTCTGGGGTGTCCCGTTACCATGTATAGTTAGGTATATGTGCCAAACAAGAATGTACACAGAGGTAAACGTGTGAATGAAAGATAAGAGTTCATTATGGGTATAAGTATCCCTCCAGAAAAAAGAACAAAATTCGAGAGAAAATTTCTCTTAGACCCACTCGATGAACCCAGGAGATCATTCTCAACGCACCAGAAAATCTACTCAAGTGCATCTAGACCTCGAACACGGTTTCTTAATCAAGATAACGACGATCAAGGCGAGAACATGGTTGAAGAACATTGAACAAGGATTTGCAAGAGCCACCGTAATCCTATCGGTTTCGATCTGGCTTTGATTACGTCATGCATGAGATAGCTAGAACTTTCTTCGTTTTCTCTTTTTCCACAGTCACCCCCTTATTACCCCAAATAGGAACTTTTCTTATCGAAGTAAGATCGGACAGCGGGACAAAGAGGACTCAAACTGCATTCTGTCGTAGATGTATATTCGGATTGGAGAGCAATCCTTACGATCTCGAATTCGCGGCAAGAAGTCCACGAGTGCTTGTTGGATCGCGGGCCACTTCTTTGACTCTGACCGCTTTTGAGTGTCAGCTAACTCACGAAGTATTCGTGTAATGAAATTATGATGAAGGTCGGATGGAGCACTGTGGAAACTTGCACGAGAGGAATTCCTCTCTGAACTCGATGCTTTTCTCGGTAACGTTTCGAAATCAACGAGCAACCGCTCGCCTGGCTGGAGACTACAGTTGACTAGGACTGGACGACGTGAAACGAGAAAACTTAGATTCAAGGGAATTTTAAATTACGCGAGGTGGGACGCTTTGAGACGACCTCGACGTATCGCACAATAGCTGAAAGGCTTCGTCGCGCCCGGAACTCGTTCAGACTTCAATTTATCAATTAGAAGTTTGAAATGGACGACTATCGAGTCCTTCCTTCGTTATTAACGCAGTCCTATGGAGAACGGCGTAGCTTGACGGGTCTCGTGCCACCTGCAAGGATTTCTTTGAAACGACATCACCAAACCCGAGAGGGAAGGTACGTCCTCGGGAAGTTGCCGCTTTAAACGCCTTGAAATTCCGTCCATGGCTAGTGAGTGAACTTTCTAAGCTTTAAATTTTTCTCTGTAAACTCGTTTCGTTATCTTTGATCGAACTTGTACGCGCGCTTTTCTCGTTTATCGCTAGGGAAGGATTTGCGGTTAACTTGGTCCTAGTTGAAGAATACTCACTGATTTTCGATTGTATTTGCGGGGATAAACTGAATGAAAGTGTAGAAAAACTAGCGAATTGCACTTTCGTTTTTGTTAAACATTTAATGCTTCAATATAGAAGTTTCCTGTACATCCAAATAGAAAAAAGTTGTTCTCATTATTAAATGGAGTTTATCATTTATGCAGGACGAATTTTACATGCACGCCACGCATGAATTAAATTAAACCGGTTAATTAGAAATGGCACTTAAGTAATTGCTTTGATATGCATTGAAGTGGTTACACTCGTTTGAGAATAATAAATCTGTCAACGTGCTCTATCTCATTAAGCTGATGGACAGTGAGTTCGTGGTACCTGTAATCCACTTGTATGAAAAACTCTTTGGTTATGACATGGAATTTCCCAGAGTGGGTACATAGTACTAAAGTAGTCTAGACAAAAAAGCGAGTGTAAGCATTTAAAACACGAGTTTGAAGAGGTCTCATCCCCTGAGGCATTAACATGTCGAGGTATCGTGTCGAGTGTCCCATACACCTTTAATGAACCAATTTTTTCTCATCATCTTAAAATGAACGAGATAGTGCAACGCTTCTCAAAGGATCTATGACCCAAAGACAAGCAACATCTATTGCAAGACATCGAGGTACCAATACATAAAAAATTTATAGAAAAACCTAACTAGAATTTTGTGACTAACAGTTTACCTTTAAATCTTGTATTTCATCGGTTTTGTCGTTTGAACTACACGGAATGCTAACAGATATTCCAAGAATGGTGCTTTGTACGAGACTCTGATCGAACAAGGGTGCACATCGAGTATTTCCCAAGCAAACCCATGGCGTGCGTGCGAGGATTAATTGGAATTGGCCAGAACACAGAACGATGCGGAGCTTCCTTTGTAGTGGGCTTTATAAGTGCGTGCGGCAAAGCTTTATAATACAGAACGAAATCTGTCATTCGCTACTCGTTATCTGACAATTATTATTAACGTTCGTATTCAACTTGGATCTGATACGAATGGCGGACCAGTTCCACGGGAACGGGGAGACCTACCAACGTCTATTGTGAACAAAAGATTGCATGCAGATGTCCTCGTTGACATGATCGACTTGACCGTTTCAGCGACCGTATTTTTTACTCCAATGTCGAACGATGTTGTTTAAGTTTAATAGAACATGAGATACTCGAAGTGATAGAATTCAACCGTGAGGAAATATCCTCGTGATGAATTTATTTAGATATAATGGAAAAATATATTTCACTCCTAACTATATTTAAATCTGAAACGTTAAGTAATTGTATTTTTTATCTATTTCTATTTAGTACTTGCAATAAAAAGAACTAGACTAAACACATTGATATTATTTACTGTTCCATAAACCACACGACGGGTGCAGCATCATTGCAAATGTAAAGCCTTGTTGGCCAGGGGACGAGATTTTCGGAAAGGTTTGTTTCCCGCAACAGATCGGTACTTCTCACGTAGAGGTACTAAGTTATATATGCGCATAGGAATGCAGGTTCCCATCATTGGAGCTTTATATTTTCTTTGGGCGAACGTGTACCGAAAATTTCAGCACGATAGAACGTGGCTGCGCTCAAACATGAATTCCACCCACAACCGGAAACATAAGATAGATTCTATTTAAATCGTAATCGAGTAATTCATAAATAAGTAGATATGATCGCAAGCGAGCATGACTGTTAGCTTTTCTCATTATTTTTGAAGCAAAATTTTATACAAAAACCAAGAGAAATGTTACGCTGACGATATGTAATCAAATAATATTTAAATTATATTTGTTTCGGAAACGAGAGTTATCTACGAAAGTTGGGAATATTATACCATATTAATTTTACAATTAATTTCATACGTTTCCTTCCTCTTATTAATTGATTTACAATCCTGATTTTCCATAATTCAAATTTGTCAATACACCATTTGTTGAAAGATATTAATAATTGCGTAATATTTGTCTATATATTATGCATTTACAACACTGAAAAGCTGGAGGAATAATTTACGTATAATAATCATACATTACCATAATTTCTACTAAAATTATGAACCATTTGCTTGGAAAAATCTCTCAACCGTAAACTTTTGTAATTTTTATTATTAAAAGTATAATCTAAGTAACTGATATTTAATTTAGTTATGCAAATCAGAATACTTTGAACATTACACATAAATTCTATCCTTGTATGAGAAATTGTTCTAGTGATTCCACATGAATCGATCAGAAAGTGTAGCAAATATTTGGGAGGTATAAAACGATTGCAAAATCGTTAAGCAAACGACTCGCTCATCCAGCAAAATCGTATCTACTCGGTTTTCCATGCTGTCGATTTTACTGAACCGTAGGTGGTCGTGCTTTCAAGGAACAAAAGGGAAAGATAAAAAGCAAACGTACCCGAAATGCATCCCTCAACTCCTGCTCTTCCTGATCCTGATCGGTGGGGGCGGTCTCGCTCGCGCCGATGTTGCTCACGATTTCCACGAACTCTTCGAAGCTGACATTTCCATCTCCTGAAAAAAGAAAACAGGAAAACAGCGCGTGTACTCCGACACCGTTTCCATTTCCTTGTTTTCCGAGGACTTTTTACCCCCACCTTAGAGCGCCGTTTTCGCAGAAATCCCCCCAACGCGAAATAAAAAAAAATAAACAACCCTTATCGCCAGTGCACCATTCACTTCGCTCCAGCAAACTCTATTCGTCGAGAGTTGTGCCAATTTTTTTTTTTATTTTTGCGCTTTCAAGCGAGTCACTCGTTCTTCTCCGCGGCTATAAAGAGCAAAAGTGGGAGAGGTAGGGAACGTCGGAAAAGTGAGAACACAGAAGCCACGACATCGAGGGACTAACGAACTTTACAGCTCGGCTCTAAGCGGTTCGGTCTCAGACGAAAGCTGCTTTCTCGCTTTTCAACGCTTTCATCGTGAAAATCCCGTTTCTTATCATTTGCATTTTCCCCCTTTTCTGCGTGTAACCACGAAACTCAAGGCACCGTAAAATAGAGCGAAGATGGGCTGTGGAGTCAAAGAAGATCTCTTCAGCTGAAGAGCGTTGTCGAATTCCTTCGGGGTATAATCCCCACGCGGTCCTGGATCGATGGACTGCGCTAAAATTCATGGGAAATCTGTCGCAGCGTTCGAAAGGTATGGCTAGAATTTTCCACGGTGCGGAACGATCGAAACTTACCAAACGATTTGTCTGTGATCCCCACGACTCCCCAGAACCTCCCTTAAAATAAACATAGGGGGGGATTCCTTTTTATCGGATGCCCTCGGGCAGAAAGAAGAAGTATTCCGTACAAAGCGTGTAACATCTGTTGTCTCGCGACACTAAGGGTGGATTTAACAAGATGTTGGAGGAAGAAAAATGTTTGGAAGATATTCCTTTACCGCAAAACAAGTCCGCGACTACCGTTCAACTTCTCCTATCTGCGACCATTTTCTGTTTCTTAGTTCGCCAAAAAGTGTCGAGGCAAAAGCCACTTTGCCTCTATCAGACAAGTGCATACGTGCTCCTGGAAAATTCAAAAACATGACATAACGCGTTCTGTCAAACGTGCGAACGTGCCTTCTTTGGTCTTAGCTGTCGCGACACGTTTGTCGTTTCAAGACTCCGTGCCTGACTTCACCAGATATTGTAGTTCCCTGTGAACGCACAAGTCTCAGATAGGACAGGACCATTGGAACATGTTCCATTTTGCGTCGAGGGCACGCTCAAAATGTCCTACATGTGTATAGGAGACCTAATTCGAACGAAAGTACCGCAGACAAAGTTCTCCTTCCCCTGCACGCAAAACTATCGCGGTGAATAGTCGCGTTATTAAAGCGGATGTGCAAGTTTTAATTGGTGTACCGTTACGATAAATTACCGCGAGCCCCGGATCTTTCATATAGCTGGCGAAACATCGTGTAGAATGTTGGGAAGTCAGCACAGGAGTCTGTCGAGATGCGATAATAGTTTGGTTCCGTTGGCAGTCGGAAAGCCTTGGCTCTGCCTTCAACACCCACGTATCCGCGTGACACTCGACTCGTCGTGTCGCTTTAGGGGCTCGTTTGCTCACGTACACGCTGAAGAGGTTGCGCGCTACGCTCGGGATACCCAGTAGCCGGATTTTCGATGGTAAATTCCGTAAGCGCAACCCGCGGCCAACGAGTAACCTGAGTAACCGCTCTACTTCGGGATCTCTTGACGCATCTTAAGCGCGACCCGACATAACTTGCTAAGTTCATCGACAAAGGCCACAACCAGAGTACAGAGACGGAAAATGAGCTTGGTTCGTGCTGAAAATTACAGGCGGCGCCTCGCGTGTCTCTTAATAAATTGGAGCGTGTAACATGCTAACCTGACGCGGGATGAATGCTCTTTACCCTTCCATAGCTGGAATATCTGTACAGGGAAATACTGCGATGGTCTGGTTTGATGACTTGTAAGTTAAGATGGTTATTCACGACGGAACTCACTTGGGATGAAATATCAAAAACTCTCGACTTTGCGTTGTAAAGATGGATACTAAATTGTTATGATCGACTCAAATAGTAGATTAAAGTATTCGAACGAGAACTCGAAGTTTCTTCTAAAAATTCAATCGTAAAGGAACCGTGCCTATAAAATGGAAAATAAAGGAAAGGGAATCACACACGAAAACAGTCAAGGAAGGGTCGCTGATCGAGGATACAGAGTCGATGAATTTACATTCGTGTTGCGTTCGTCAGAGCCAAAAGTGATAGCCAGCACGTGGGATCATAAAGTAGTGACGTTCGTCGGAAGTGATAGGCAACGCGTGCGAGCATAAACGACAACGAGGCGGATGAAGGCTAAACAAACCGCAATTTGTTGAACGACGACCGAACCGAACCGCAAGGAAAACGTCCGAAGGGGTGAGCGGCAACGCGGAAATGGCCGATCGGATACAAGCTACGGCACATTCTCCGTTCTGATCCAATTCGTTTGAAACTCCGACCGAGGGGGATGTTATACCCACGCTATATCGATATCCGGAGCCACGATATCTCGAATTCCCCGCGAAACTCCAGCGATCGGGTGTCTCTGTTCCCTGCAACTGTTCTTCTAAAGTTTCGCATTTTCTAACGTCCTCCACTTCTTTACGCTTACGACTACGAAAACACCGTTCCCAGCATCGGAATAGTCTCGTTTCGAGCACAGTTAGACAGCAGTTGTATCGGCAGATGCCCCGTCATGTGGCCGCAAACACGCCGGAAGTGACGGGGCGAGTCAGAGAGATTACAGAACCTAATACGTCTCTGGTATTGCGTGTCGCTTTGAAATATGTACCGAGAGAGCTTTGAATTCGAACGATCGGGCAAAACTGTCGGGAATAGCCTCGTTGTGTATTCACTACAGCAGATTCGCGATCCAAGCTAGACGGCTATCGATGGCTTACGCTAATTTGTCCGTTTTGTAAATCGGAGTCGTGCCCTGTGATACGCGCGCTCGTTTGAAATCGGAGGCCCGATTCATTAAAACCGAAACAGAGTGGCGGGAACAGCATCCCGCTGGAACGCGTTCCATTATCTTCTCTATTTTTACCGCTCCCTTCTTCGCAATCGCAGCCCCACGTTGCTACTACCAGAGAATGTTTTCGCAATAGTTTTCGACAAACATTGTTTGCGCTTCCGATACGTTGAACGATGGGATTGCTCCGATGCCTTCATCCGTCGCTCTCGATATCAAATATCACTGATAAAAATAACGAAGAACTGTAAACACCGAATACACTGGTCACGGTTCATCGATCAAGGAATACTTTTAATTTTGACGTGATGTGGCTGGGAAATCTAGAAAGTTTGAATGGAGAACAATACTGGAGCGATACGGGGTATCGTACGCGAGGAAGAAGAGTAACGTGAAAAACGAACGAGGTGGGTGTCTTGGAATAGTGCTGCATGGTCGGTTATTATTTGCAGCAACGATGCTACATTGTGAAGTGGTGATAGGAAATAGAACAACCATTTCACAGAGTAGTCCATATTTTTCATTTCAATTCTAGCTGGATGTTTTTGGAGTATGAACTTTAATATGCGATGAGAACGCGAGATTTTGTATGATATAGCGGCACGGATTTTGTACATATTATACTATGTAAGTATAATCAATTAAGGTAATTTAACTAATATCTTGTTTAAACGATCATAAAATAACATTGTTGGAGGTTTCCGACCTTATTCACTCGAAAAGCGATTCAAATTTAAACTTCCAACATACACACCTTGCTCGAGTGGATTCGCTGCTCAGGAGTGGAACACCTTCAAAGTCTAGTCAAAGTTTCCATGTAACGTTTCTCACGCGTTCCCTTCAGGATAAAGCACCGACAAATATACTTACAATTACTTAGCTGCACGGTATATAATTTTCGAGCAAGCTGCTTTGAATGGGCCGAAACTTTCACTTGAACGCGTATTCATCATGACTTTCGTGATTTGGAGTAGCGAGATGTTTGTCAACTTACTGGAAAGGAAAGAATAGACTAATTTAGAACCTAACTCTTTCGTCTACAGAACCTGATGTACGCGTTTTGAGAAAATGAAGAAAATTAACCACAGAATGAATCTTATCAAATCGCTATATAAATTTCTATTTTAATTTGCATAACCCTTGCAAAGTGGCGGCAGGGTTACAGGCATCAATAGAGACTTAGTTTCGCAGATTCCCTGCCTTCGCTGAATAACGATCTCGGATAAGCACGTTTCGCCCAAAACTTATCAGAGGTAATCCTACCGATCGCTGTAAGCTATCGACCGGCAGGAACTTCCGGCGACATTGCTAAACAGCATAACGTAACGCTGTCGAATTGACATTCGATGTGGCGGAACTGCCGACCTACACACGCGTGTTACGCGTCGTCACGTACACGGGAATGGACTATTTGCCTCGACCAAGTCACGGCAATTCCTCTTCGAGCATCGAGTTCGAATGACGCCCTGTGAATGTCGTATCGGAACACTTCTATGAACGCTGCAGTTCCCATGGCTGATATTTTTTTCCTCGTTCCTTTCTTCCCTTTTTTCTCGTGTGCATGAATCAGTGTGCTGGTTGTATTTTTTTTTATTCGATCGCACACCGACAAGTACCATTCATCGACAGTCGTGAGGTGCATCCACGGTGAAACGAGTTTCGATTACATGCAGTGATTTCGATTCGCGTGCCGCCAGCCTTGATGCTGTGCCTATCTCCTAATTACGCATGCACCGGCTACGACCTTGCCACCAACCACCCCGATACTTTTAGTATCGAAATTCGAAGTGGCTTCGACGGAGGAAATGGCGGACCAATGAATGTTCGTCTACCGCTTTTATCGAGTTGGCCAACATCGCTTCCGACTAGGTAGAACCACGTTCCTTCGCACGTTCCGGCATCTGCCGCGAGAATTAAACGGACCCGTCGATTAGGGGGGAATAATACTCTGGAATACTGATGACAAACGACCATTAACAGGCGCACGACGACGCTGAAATACGCGAAAGAATTGCAATTATTGTGACAAATGGGGAATGCTGCTGAACTTGCTGATCGTTTCGAGGAAATGAGACGATAAATCGGGGTATTCTGATATTTACAATATGCATCTTGCAATTGAGGTCTTGCAATTGATACACTACGAACGTCTGTCCTTCAACTCTGTCTGACAATATACGAGTAATAACTACCGGAAAAAACCGTGGTGTAGAACAAAATCTCTATTATTTTCAAAATACAGCAAGGTGACAATTTGTGAATGTGGTTATTTTCATCGAACCGTGAAATTAAGAAAAATCCTGTCACCATGTTGAAGCTTTTCACGAGCAACGTGTTCATAGATACACCTTGCTGGATGCTATATAGCGAAGCACAAGGTGTTCGGTGTATAGAGAGGAAAAATTTTACACGCAGTAAACACGAGTCGCAATTGACGACGACAGCCAGTGAATTTACCGCAACGAGCGACCCGTTGCAATGGTTGTTTGAACGTGCGAGTAATTTTGGCTGGTCATGAAAGAGTTTCCGCCTGTCGAGGATCGTCGACGAGAGATTACCCTTCTTCGCACTGTTTCCTGTATGTCTTCACTAGAAAATTTAGATTTCATTAGAGCAGGAAACAGCACGAAGCAGCAGAAAACAAAGAACTGTTATTATCACAAAAAACAACTGTTTTCTACTTGGAGAGTTAGCAACAGGTACAGATGCTTCCATATGTATTTATGTGCATTTATACGAGAAGATTTACTGAACTCAAACTCTGCTTCACATTTCACTGTCCTAGTCCACATTCTCTCTTACGCTTTTAATGAAGACATTTAGAAGTAACGACTACAGTTTAATTTTCACACAAACTCTCGCCTCATCCTCCCAAGTACCTTGAAGTATTCTTATTACAGAAAATGTCGGAAGATGAAGATTTCAGTCACGATGCGCTCTGAATCCCATCAGAAATTTTTGTTCTGATGCAACTAGTCGGCTAAGGTTATAAGGTTTTAGGTGCAACTTTCCTGTATGTGTTTCGAAACACAGACAAACCAAGGAGAATGCGCGAAGATAGAAGGATACAGTCGAACAAAAAGGAGGAAAGACTACGGTTGAACGAAGTGGAAAGAGCTTGAGGGGGTGGGATTGGGCTTAATAAAGAGACTCCGCTCACAGAGCGTCCTTCCCATTGTCAGGCGAGAGAACACTTCGCGAAAATTACCCACAATTAAGACGATGCCGTCGGGGAGAAAGATTGTAAGTGGGCCAACGTGGTTACACGGACGAATAGTAAGCTTCAGATCCCCACTGACTAATATTAAATTGCGTGCATCTTGTTTACGTGGCACGCTAGGGAATTCAATGAATTAGACGAATACACCACTGTCGAAAAATGTCCATGTCCGCTGTCCTCTTGCAAATCATATATGAAAGTGGCAGTAACGATTTTAACCAACGTCAGGCACAGTAACAAGCTTAACGAACTGGTCGACGAAATAAGAGCACAATTTCAGCGAATCTCGTTGTATATTAATAAAAAGTTTGATTGACGTGACACATTTTTAGAAATATTCTGTTTCAGATGGCTGTGGCTTTTCCACGAATATATGACCTTCATTCTCTGACAATCGACCGCCGACCAACTAAATTCTGAACTCTACGGACAGTGGTTTAGGGAATTAGATGGGGACTATATAGTTTGTTATCCCCCTGCCTTGAGTCAACTATGACAATTGTTCTCCCAGGAACAATACATAAATTGTCTTTGTTCAATTCGCCGTAGTTCTATACTTCAAGGTACGGTACCACTGATCCAATTACGCGATTACAGAACAACGTTGTTATTGACTATAGTAATAGTCCAAATTTGCTTAAAACAATCAGTATAATTCTAAACACAATTCATTTATATAGAAAACTCTGACTTATAGTATATATGACTATTTTTAATGACCTCTAAAATAATCTTGACTTTTCCCCTCACGACTTACAAACCCCCCACGCTACATCTGGAGAGTTCTCCTACAGTTTTACATGTATCAAAGCACATAATCAGCCATAGATCTAATTGACTAAAGACTATAATACATGACAAACACATGGCAAACTCACCGTCGATATCGATCTCCTGCAACATCGTCCGCAATTCCTCGGCTCTTGCGAATTGTCCGAGCGAGCGCATCACCCTGCCAAGCTCCTCCTTCGTGATGCTTCCGTCGCCGTCCTTGTCGAACAGCCTGAAAGCCTCCCTGAATTCTACAACACCGTGATTCCCGCGCATTTAATAAACCGAGCTCGCCTTAATTCGCCGCGGGTTCCGTCCGCCGCTCGCGGATAATGGCCCCGAGCGGGAGGGTTGTCTCGCTTTATCGCAGTAGAGGTTGGGGTGGGGGTGGGGGTAAACGGTTGAAAGCGAAAAGCGCGGAGTACCGAAACGCGCTTAAGAATCGTGGACGCATAATGCCGCCAGGAGAGAACGGTTTCCTTCCGGCCTTAATGTGCGCGGCTCCGGGAACAGAATCGCCACACTTTAATTACCCGAAGCCTCGATTGCGCAGCGAAAAGTGTTCTCGAGGGTAACGAAACGAGGGGAGAAACGAACACGAAAGAAGACGGACAGAGAAACTACGCGTAGGTGTCGCATAGGAATGGGACACGGTTAATTAAGCTTGCCGAGGAAAATCGGGAAAGTCGAGGCGGAGGAGTCGCGAAACAGCGGCCAATGATCGAGCAGCTTTTTTCTTTTCAAGAGCAGGAGTTAGGAGGATCCGTCGTTCGAGCTGATTAAACGCTTCGGTCGATAACATCCCGCGATGTTCGATGCCCGCGGCGAGCACGACGCGAGGAGGGACAAACGGTAGGACTTGGATCGTCGGTGCTTGACTCGTCCGTTTAATAGCCTCATTTCACAGATCATTGATTTTGTACCGACTGCTATGGCTTCCCTATGAGCACCCTCTGCACCAGCGTAACCGTGTGCTATTGTCCTCGGATAGGAGGAGAGGAACAGGGGGTGAGAACTCTCACGATTTTGCGTTAATGGGTAACGACAATGAAAAAGCGGGCAGGAAGAAGCGTCGACAAATAGATTCTGCTTAACCCGGTTACGGGTTTGCAGTTCCGCGTTTTTCCCCCGTTCTCCCCCTTCTTGTCACCCCCTTCTTGTGCTCAATGGGGTTTCGAGATATCTCGCGAGATGTATTTCGCGATACCCGAAGACGCTTCGCACCGACGAGAGCGATCGTGAGAGGGTGGCTTTTTAAGTAGGGATGCATCTTACGCGACAGTTTTCTAGCAGCTGAATTTCGAACGTCGATGAGGACTCGAGGACGACGTTAAATAGTGATGGAGTTGACTCGGTGGTTTCGAGTGTATTGCAGGAATCTATATATTTTCTATATATTTCCTTTGGCAGGAGGAACATGAAACAGATCGCTAGTAAACGTAGGTCGTTCGAGAAGTAGCATTGCAGCCAGCAGTTTCGCAAGAATTTGTGGGGTGCTTCTCGCGGAAAACCGATTAATCGCGCGCGTAACGTTCTCCATTAGAGTTCTTTGAAAAAGTGTAGGAACACAGGTAAGTCGCGTCTGTCACTTTGCAGCAAAAGGAAGTTCTCCATTCGCGTTCCATTTGCTAGCGTGCCTAGACGAGACTTCTTTGATTCGAATTCTGTTTGCGACATCTTCCGCTTTCAGCCTCGTCCGTGGCCGTTAGATGTCGACCAACGATTTAACTGACTTCCGTGAAAGCTGTTTTTACAGGGGCGAAAGCACGTTTCATGTTCGTTGAAAGATCAATCGTTACTCTTTTTTCTTGTCCCGAAGTTGTAGAGTTGAAAAGGTCGGGCTTAAATGCTCCAACGTCAAAAACAGGGAAGTAAAACGAGAAATTATATATTTTGCCCGGCGTGGGTCAGAAAGCCGTAATTGAAAGCTTAACTTCATCTACTAGGTTCGCTTGTTAATTCTAGCGACAACGAAAAAACTGCTGGCAACGTCTGAAAAGCGTTTGACTCCTGTTTTGGCGAGGGCAACAATGTGACAGGCTGACACGCCTGGGTAACGCGGTTCACGCTCGAAACGCGGAAAATTCGATTTTGCAATTTCTATGGTTTCTATTACCTCGAGGGAAAACGCTAGGATACAATTTCGGAAAGTAAGCTACGGTACACGATGGCAACAGTATTCGACAGGGAAAAACACGGTGGCTTACAAGTTCCCAGATGGAACTCGTCTCTGTTGAACTCACCTTTCATCTGAGACTTGGATATGGCGGGCGTCTTAGTGGACGAGACAGGGGCAGGTCTTTTCGGCGACGCGGGCAGGGAAAAGAGGACGTTCGCCGACAACTTGCCAGCCTCCGCGGAGGACGAGGCCGACGAAAGCACGGAGGACGTCGCGGTGATTGAGCTGCTCGTCGCTTGGGACTGGCCACATGGCCATTGCTGTCGACATTGCTGCTGCGAGCCCGGCGTCGACGATATCGCGGCATCTGATTCGCTGACCAGGTACGGCAGTCCCATTGACGCGACTGTCATCGTCGACGTCGGCGTTGTCCGCGTCGTCGTCACCGTCATCGTCATCGTTATCGCCGCCCCTGTGGACGTCCTCGGGGAACAGCCACTTGCCCCTTCTTGCTCCTCGCTGTTCCCTACTACCCCGCTGCTCTGTCTCGTCTGTGAACATTTGAAAGATCTTCTAGTTTTCACTAGCCACCTTTTCATTAATCGCTGCATCAATTTCTGGACGCTACAAGTGATACAGTCTCGACATAAAAAGGGGTAACCTTATCGATGGAACGCGACGTACACTTTTTGGGAATAAATACTTCGCGACTTAGCCTATAATGTACATGCATCTTTAAACCTGGCGAGCGCGCAAGTTTTGTAGGTCGCGAATTAATGCTCTGTACTAGAGTGTGCGTCGGGCCAACTGGATAGCCACAGGTGGCACGACGCACGTAACGATGGACAGAGTACAACCACACAGTAGAAACAAGAAGGGGCAGCTGGAGAAAAAGCGTGTAGGAAAAGAAACTCGTAATTGTATTATTCCAGCGGCAAAAACAGTTCTATTTGTAACCAATTGTACAAAGGGACGGTTCTGTAGGAAAATAGGATATAATTTAAATGCGCTTTCCTTCTCGGATTTTTGTTTGAGACGAATCGCAAAGGTAAGTCAATTAAGAATAAAAGTAACCTCATAAAGTGCTTTGTGAAAGCGTAGTCAGTGTAACTGAAATGAAAAATGTGTGTGGTTGTGGCGGTGATCAATTTTGCGGTTATAGACTTGAAAGTATGGTCCATGCGCATATCAATGAGAGAAGTTTACCGAGACCGACCACGAACGTGCTTTTCCTCTGTTCACAGTAATCTTATCTCTTTGGCCAACAAATCAATTGAATGTCTTGAGTGTCGACTTGAAGTTCAACTTCCCCTGTTTGAAATATGCATTACTAAATAACGATATCAACGTCGAGTAATTGGTGACGATACTTAAGAAGGAGTCGATAAAAATCGCGTTGTAAAGGGAGTTTTTATATTTTATTGAGCTTAAAATAAAAATTACTTACTTCTACGCAATTAACTCGGTCTAGATAGAAGTACCCGGTGCTCGCAACAATACTATCTAGTATATCGTGAATAGTTGAAAAAAAGTCGAAATGTTAAATAAATTCAATAGTATCGTAAAGAAGGACAGATCTGCATTCATTTGGCAGAAGAACAATCGCCATTCGTCATGATAACGCCCGACCGCACGCAGCAATAATAGATAAAAAAGAATCGCAAGAACTAACCCATCCATCACTTCCGATTTCGCATCATTGAATACTATCGAGGTCCTTTCAATGGAAAAAATTCAATAACCATAAAGAAGTTGAAAACGCAATAATGTGTTTAGTACACTGGAAAAAAAGAAAAATAAATTTTCTCTTATATCTGCTCTTCAGAAATGTCTTCACTTATCCACAGCTATATTTCGACCACTAGCTCCGAAGTAACCGACGTAGGTCTGTTGAGGTAGGTACTTCTACAGCTTAGGTCCGACAAGTTTGATTTATGAAGGGAAAAAGTTGCACCTCGTCGAGTTCTATGCTCAGGAGAGTTACGAATGTGGTTAACTCTGTTTTGGGATCAGAGTGCACACGGTCCCCCGTGACAGTGAAACTCGGTTATTCAATGGCTTTTTTATGCAAGTGATTCGATACCATGTCACCGCTGCAAACCACAAGCCAGACAGTCCAGCCATGTTGCAGAGTTTTTGCGTGGAGAAAGAAGAAATTTCAGGAGGAGCGCGATATCAACTTTAATCTTCCTCAGAAATCGAGGTCACGTATCGCGAGGACGATAAATTTGGTTTCTTCGCGGTAGAAAAACGTATTATCGTAATTTTCACCTGCAAATATTTCTTATCCTGCAGGAACAGAAAAATTGATTAAATTCGAGAAAGAAACACAATGTTCGTTAGCAAACGGGCGAGAAATTAAAAACGCGCGGGAAGAGAAGATAGAATACTCGATCCATTAAATTCCATGCAGCTTTTCTGAAGTCGTACATCGATAGCTGACCCAGAACAGGAATTACGCGTGGACGATCCTGCACTTTCGAATTTGAAGTAAATCGACGTGAGAAAGATTCGTGAATTCAATGATAAAACGGATGTAGAACGTGTTTTCCAAGCTCACGAAACGCCACTCGTTTCCCTCTCCCGTTTATTTGCTCGAGAAAAGGGACAGTAACAAAATCGAATTCTCGTTAACCCGTCAAACGTTCCTAATCGTTCCTGACACTTTTGTCCCTGGACTCCGATTCTTTGGATCGTTCGACGATTTAAATTACATTTCGTCGTTACTAACTATGAACATGGTCGCAGTTTATTTTATAAAAAAATGGTTTAAAAATACTAGTCTATGCAGATTTTCCTAGTATTAAAATTAGACGAAAAAATATGCTGGCTCTTCTCATTGATCGTTACCGGAAATTACTCCTTTAAGTTGGTGGGATAGTGGAACAAAATTGGATTTTAGTAGTATTCCCCAGTCATTGTCAGACTCACTTTGATCGATTGAAGTTTGATCAATTTTATCATCTATAGCTTCCCAGCTTTCTCTGACCCAATTTCACTTGTTCGATCGGGTTTTTGTAACTAACTTTCCTTTGAGTAGCTCCTTATGAGGGTAGGTAGACAATATTTTTCTTATCCACTTACCAACCTTAACAACTGACTTCGCGAATCTACCGAGTATAATAGCATAAGTGAACTCTGGCTGCAATAAGTCTCGAAGAATAAATATTCTTTCTGTAATTCTTCGTAACACACGTATGTCCCAGCAGATTTCTCTGTACCCGTTTCGCCAAGTCACGTTGCAGTTGCTTAAATCACAACGAAATAAAAAACGAATGAAACGAGACAATCCCACAGAGGTTCAAAGCAAAAGGCACATGATACATTAGCTTCTACAATCTTCCACGCAGATAATTTAATTACGACGATCTCTCAAACCTTGACGACCCACTCTGCCGCTACCTAATTAAATAAGACGGCGCGAGGCGACACGCGTGAACGTTCATCCCCAGGATCTCCAGGAAATTGCATTACTACCGATCTTCTGAGGCGTTACTTCGCACAGTTTCAGTCGAAACTGTTTCCTTGCAACAGAAGGCGATAGAAATTCAATTGCAACGTTTACGCGTCTGTCTCCATTGTTGCAACCCACATCGAACCAAACTCTTATTTTCTTCCTTCCAATATGTCAACACTAGTTTAAACCGTTTTCTATCCAGTGATCGATCACGGAGCAAATCGATACGCGCGCACAGTGTAATTCAAACAGTTAATGCGTCGCTGGAAAGTCATCTTAACCCGATGGGAGTATGGGTACGCTCTTAATTCCTTTTAGAATACTTTGCTGTTGAAGGGAAACTTCATTAGCGACGGCGACGACACTAATTGCTTCGCTTGATACTCATCAACCGCCAGAACAGTCGACGGAGTGGCGAAGGGGATGGTTCCAGGCTAGTGAAGGGTTCGTGATGGCCAAAGCCACGGCTATTATTGCAGACCATCGTCCTAACGGCCTACTCGAACTAAAAGACTCACGAAATTCGTTCGCGGGACAACGAGGGGTAAAACGAGGCGTTCCGGCTCGATTAAGTTCTGCGACGTACGCGACGCTTAATTAACTTGTCTTAGGGGGAGGATCAATTCCAAGAAACGGAGCTGGATAATTAACAGTTCGACAGACAATTAACGAGGCATGAAGCGCGCAACGATGTGCCCATCATCATGAATCCATTCCGAGTATGGGATTGATTAAAAGAGTGTTGTCTTTAAATAGTGACGAAAACAAATCGTAAAAAGTGGATTTCATAATATTCTGTGAGAGAATGACAACGCGCGATAATGATGTAAATGGAGATCCTATTTATATGATTGTAGCTGCATGTGTTTTGTTAAACAGAGGCTTTTATTAATGCTCATTAGCCTGTGATAATATTCCGAATAACTATCCTAATATTACCGTACTAATTAACGCAAGAATTTATCGATAAAGCGCTTTACATCGGCTAAAGGAACCGATTTCCAGTGGTCGTTTAGCTTGTAATGGCGTGACGCAGCGGTACCGTAAATCAACGATTAAAGAAGTCGAGACATGTGTGATTCATTGGCCTTCAGGTAGCAGAAAATTATTGTCGGAACTTTACTGAGAACTGGTAGAACCGCGCAACAAAGACTTAGGGTTAGAGGACGAAGACAGCTGCGGAAAAAGGGAATTTACGAGCTCCCGGTGGAGGAACGATAAGACATAGCGCTCGATCACGCTGTCTCGCATTTTGATTGAACGAGAAACGAGAAAACTTCGGCCGACTCTCTACGCGTACCTGACGATTTGCATGTGGTAACATCATGCAGCCTGCATACATAACACGTAATTTTCATGCTGCTATTAAACGCCTAATTTTTTCCTGCAGGGTGTACAGTTACCGCTTCATGGGAGTCGATGGCTTTTGACTTCAGAAATGGAAAATATTGGTATAAAACCTTTTACGGAAAGGTAGTAGAACCTGAAGTTAGGTTTCTAAAATCTTGGCACAATGCCAAGGGGTATGTATAGTACCTAAGTATAAGAAATTGCCAAGCAAATTACGAAATTCGAATAAGCAAGCAGGCAAACAGAATGCCCTGAATCTTTCGTGCCCGACTGTGCCATGGCAAATTTCACCGATTCTAGTCAGGATTAGCGCAATTTGTAGACAAGATGTAGTTGCTATTCCCTTACCATTCAAACTACACTGATTCGATTTACATCAGGCAAACAGCTGCGACGAGGTTGCATCTTGCAGGCCGTCGAGTAACTGCCTCGTTGACTCGATCCAACCTAAATGATCGTTTCACCTCGCTGAAAATTGCGCAAGCTCCGCGTATCTAAAGTCGTTCAAATATTCAAAAGCGTTTCCCTAGATAACCAGATAAGACACAGCCTACTACATCAACGACGAAGCACACCGTTAAAGTATATAATCTCACGTTTTTTCTTTAAAAGGGTTTTAAAGAGACGCGTTTAGTGCAATCGAGAATGGACCAAACAATCTCGCAACTGCAAACCGCGCGAAATTCGACGCGTGGGAAGTCGAATTGTTTGACCGAACTATTTGGTTCTGAAGGTCGTTGCATATTCGTTGGGTGCTAATTGGGAATGTGCGAAATTACCAAGAATTAACCGATTAATCGGCTGGCTGGAAAGGGAGACAAACGCGTTGAGGGCGAACTCGTTAGCGCTGCGGCTGACCGCCTGTTTCGGCCGATTTCGCGCGTGGCACCCTTCTCCGCTATAATTGGGCTTATGAGAAAGGAAATCATCCTGCTGAAGGGAAAACAGTTCATTTTCGATGCAGGAAAAATGAATACGAAAGCAAACGTATTTTCTGCTATTTACCGAGATTCGATCGCTAAAAGTGGCGGAATAACGTCATCGCGATTTTCCCCCTGGCGTGGAATAAAGGTTTATCATTCGATGGCAGATCTTCTTCAGACGACACGAGCAGCGTCGAGGATGGGAATGATGAAAACCGAGTCGATCGAAAGACAACACGGCCTGTTCATCGTTATATAATAGCCCAAGCCTTTTCGTGTAGTTTTACCTAGGTGCCTTTTGTTAAAACATTATTTTTCAATAAGCGACCGCGATGGCGTGTGAACTGCCTCTGAAATCTCGAGAACACTATAACTATCTTCGATCAGCAAACATCTTATTTCTTATCGAAAAAGAAGCTTCCTATTCTCACACTTTTTATACCTGAAAATTAGCATACAGAAGAAATTCAATTATTGTAGGAAAATGAGGCTGAGAGTGCCAGGAAGTATCAAAGTTCACACAATCAGTAACTTTCAACACAGTGTTGAATTTAACTCTAAGCAGCTACAGCGAAATTTTGTTACGACTTTAAAGTGCCTAAGTCTTTGGATTCTAATTTTCGCCCAACATTGTATCGCAATTGATATCAGTGCTCGCAACAGACAACATTTGTCTGCAGTCGCGTCCATTATATCCTTCTCTCAACGGTTCGGTTGAAAAGCTCGTTAATCGATTCTATCTTGGCGCGTCTATCCTGTAAGCCGCGGAGACGAATTGAGACAGGAATATATGATCCTGTAGGCAATAAAACCGCTATCTGCCAGACGAGGCGCTTTTTGTACGCACGGCACGAATTCGTCGAATCACGCCATAAGTGGCGACACGAGCTCACGTGTCGACTACGACAACACACTCCGAAGAATTTAGTGCTGTTTCCGCCTCTCTCCCGTTTCCATGCGAACTAAAGTTTCATCCCATCGTGTTCCCTCCCGTAAGCTTTGTATTTTCTCTCCCGCGAGGCTTTCACCGAACAGAAAGTACGTGTTTTTGGCCACGATGCGTATCCACCTTTTTCCAAAGGGCTGCTAATGCGCAGCCACATTTCACAGGAAACACGCTAGGTTTCACCTGGATCAGCGTGTGTGGAAGGTAAGGCAAAGGCTAAGCGAAAACGTTAAGAGGGCTCGTAACATGTGCAGCGCTTGAGGGTTTCTCGTTTAATCGTGTTCCTGGTCCATTTCGAAAGCGACGTATCTGGACTTTTAGATTTGTTGTAATTAATGAAGGGGTGAACTGGAAAGGGAAAGGGTGGGAATAGGAGAGGAAAACTGTGGAAGCAGGACCATTACGCGTCCACGCGGTAAACAGAAACACGGAAGTGTGGATTAAACTTCTCAAATATCATAAATTTCATCGTCCACCGTGAAATACAGGAGCGGAAATGTAACCTATGACGCAAGAAAGTGTTCCAGTGAGTACTGTGCACCAATGAAATTTAAAATTTTATGCAGAACGTCATCCGCTTGCGGAACTTCGCGTCAAAAGACGTCTATTACTGTATCAAAGTATGCATGTTTAATGTGTAACTCGGTAAAAGATGGAGCCTTGGCCAGATCTGGACAAATAGAGCGTTTCCAACAGGTACTTCAATGATGAAGTTGACTAGAGAGTTGGTTCTCTGGAACGCTTCATCCAATCTAGCTGGTTAAAGGACTTGAACAGTCCCACGTTCTTCTTTTTATTTTGTACGTGTGTCGACCTGAGAGGAACGAGTGCTCAAAGTGTCGCTGCGTCAGCGACGTTTCGCATTACAGTTCTCGTCTTTCGCGTCGATAGAGAAAACTCGTTAGCCTCGTCGAATTGTCCCCGAGATGCTCGCGAAAATGGAGGACAATGCAATTCGAGGGGAAGACTGAAAGCAAGCGAGCGGACTCCGTCTTATCGGTTAATTACACCGAACGCAGTTGCTGGCTCGCTAATTGTTTAAAAGTGCAACGATTACCCTGGAGATTTTTAATTATGGACCGAGATTCGTTCTTGGATTGAATTTAAAGTGCAATTCATTGTTATAAATGACTGAGAGTCTCTGCGAAAGAAAGCTTCCATGTTTGTAAGCTTTGAGACCCTTTCTGAGCAGAGTTCTTGAGGAGAAAATTCTCAAGGATTTTCATGCGCAATTTTCGTCGAGGCCTTGGAAAAAAATTGCATTATTGCATTTTTACCCAGATTTTAGAGCTCATTACTATTTAAGCCATCTTTATTCATAACAGGAATTACTTTTGGAGTTGTTGACTTGTGTTGACTGATCAATC
This sequence comes from Calliopsis andreniformis, assembly GCF_051401765.1. Taxonomy (NCBI): domain Eukaryota; kingdom Metazoa; phylum Arthropoda; class Insecta; order Hymenoptera; family Andrenidae; genus Calliopsis; species Calliopsis andreniformis. Next base: position 17,114,313 of record NC_135067.1, on the reverse strand, counting down.
GCTTAATGAGAAGACTTGAAAAAGGTAGTCCATTAACGAGCTGTAGCTCTTGTATTTTTAATGTTCTACTATACCTTGAGCGAAAAAATAGAAAACAGTACTCGATATTCATGCCACTGCATCTGTACAAGACACGCCCCCTCTTTGCTTTGTGCAGTATTCTTTTACAATGCTATCAGCCAATAATTTTATAGGCATAGTAACGCGGGATTTCGCCATTTTGATTCCTATTTCCGTGGTATAATTCGACATAAAACGCCATTATCATTTCCCAAAGGAATAGACGCAGCGTATCCCTCGGACGAAAACATGGAAGGCTGAAGGGAAAGGGATCGCATGGTAAGTGCTGTTCCGCGATACACGAAACGTTTGCATATTCAATCAATGGGTATGCAGATGAAACGCTGCATGCGATTGCCATTGTACGAGGTTGGAAAAAAAGTTTTCGTACTCCCTTTTCTCGAAAAATATTCACCAAGGGCTGACGGCTGCCAGGCCAAAAATCGATCGCGTAATTTAATTTCCCGCTACGGTTTTGAAAAATTCCGAGGCTTAGCCAAACAGCCCTTCAGCGTTCTCCAGAGTGAACAATCCAGTCGAAGTACCGACCGTGATTTTGTTTGTGGAATAGGTAAGATAACCTGAAGTACTTCGTTATTATAGAAGTTCACAGAAATTTGTAGGATTTTGGAACCAAACTAGCGACAGTCTATGCTGTAAGTCCTATCTTCTATTTTCTTCCTCAGCTATGATAATTAGGTATATGAACATAGAATAGCAGAAACATATTCAACTACATGTACCTACAGTGATATTATCATAGTCTCCAATACCTCGCGGTTAAATTCGTGACACGTCCATGAGTCCTGATTGCGTTATACGTGGTAATCTATCCACATGTGCCCAGAATTGCACGCATTATCATTCGTGTATGATATGAGATCGATGGCTCGCGGCTTAATTTAAAACGCCCGCGAGCTATCGTCTTATCGCGATGTTCTCCAGGTTAATTGCCTACCGACAAATCGACCTGGCTTTTTCCTCCACGGCTCCCTAACAAAGACTGACGTTTACGAATGAACGGCGTCGGTGGAGCGCATTGAAGAGCGACGCAAAGAGCGGTTTGCCTAGCTTCTAGTTTCGCTTGAACCTGTGCTCTTTCGGTGCGCCTTGCCGCAAATACAGCTATGTAATTCCGTGAAACGCGTCGCCCGCAGGTATCGCCTATTTACCTGTTGTGGTCAATACGGTTTTGATAAAGCTCACCCAGTTTATCGAACATTTTCCATCCGCTCGACACAATGAGAAGGCGATTTTTTCCTTTTTTGTTACTGTTGACTCGTAGCTGGCCAGCAATAGATGGTGTCAGAGGGGCGAGTAGACAGCGAAACAAAATATGATTACATTCGGGACAACGTTGATACGAGCATACAACATTTCTCATAAAGATAACGCAAGTTTTATACGTGTACGTTCCGAGAGTTTTATTAGGAGAACCGAAAAGTTTGGCCACAGAGTCGTCGATATTTTCCCAAAAGTTTAGGCAAATAGCGCGTAAAACATTAACGGCGAACAGCCTGCAGTGGATTCATAGGTTTTATTTGAACGGGTAATATATCGCGAAATGTTACGACGAACAATGATTTTATGCTTCTATCGATATTTGTCTTCATCCCGTGGATACCGTATTCCTCCCCCTTGTGTGCGTCCCACGTTATTGCGTCGAGTATTCATAAACGAGGTAGTGATCCGTGAATTTATCGCGATTGTCTTGAAATTTTTGGGATGGCTCATAAAACGGTAAAACATGATCAAAGATGATATACAAGTAGAGGTGCACTCGTAAAATAACAATATAACGGCGTTATTCCATCTTTTATATCCAATCGCCCCGGCGTGAGTTAATTCTGTTAAAAGAGTCAATATAGTGCTACTTGTACGCGATTGAACGATGCCACAGGTTATATTTCTGAAATTGCCTTTTGGTTGGATCACTGTAAATTTTTGCTCTTTTTGTTTCCGACCCGACAAATCCCCATCGAATGTTCCAGCGGCAATCAACGCAAAAATGTCCATTTCAACTTCCCCACCGAATCTCATTGTTCTCACTGCGAAGCTCTCATTGCGTGGAATGCAAAAACCCTGTCCTTTAATTTTTTCATTCTTTTGCATATTCTCCGTTAATCTCTCGAATACTTTTCGCCCTATATTTTATCCCTATCGCGAATTTTTCAGGTTCCTGCGTTCGCTACTACTACACCCACGCACCTGACTGGGATCTAGCCAGGTACTGCATGCGGGAGATCCGAAGTTTTCCGAGAAAGTTAAGACAATGAATAGAAGTTAGCTGTGAAGCGTCTTTCGGGGGTCCAGGTTGGTAAAGTTGATTTAAATACGGTTTCGTTTGCTTAATGTATTCAGGCGAAAATTCGCATTAATTTGCACAGACGATGGCACAACGAAAATATCTCAATTCCGAACTCTCCTTTAGTTTCTGGCTAGACGCTATGTTCCTAGAGAATTGCATCGTGCTTTGAGTATGGTCTACCCAATTCGTAGATGAAGGTGTCGCGAGAGCATTCCAACTTTCCTTGTTGGAGAAGGTAAGTTCTCGTCTCGGGTAACCACGATATTAATAGCTTCGCGAAATCTAATTACTTAGACAAATGCTAGAACACAATCTGGCCGATTAAAATCTGTTGTATTCACAAAAGTACCGTGACCTGACAAAACTTAGTTTGCCCTTTCGAGGATATAATACTCTCCCTAAATCTCGTCTAGCTTTGGATACAGTTCAGCAAATCCATGAACAAAGGTGTAACAAAGGGAGCCAAACTAATGTCCAAGAAGTTATATTCCCGCTCCGATGGATATTAATGGTACCATATAAATTAATTACGCAGACAAACGTGGCGATACAACGTCAGTGAATTACAATCGAAGATACCGACTGTGTAGCGTGTCCAAAGACACGGTTAATGAATCATTCTACCGTGCGCAACTGCAGCACGACTCGTCGTCAGTTTTAACTCGTGCTGCCCTTTGTCGACAGTCTGGATTCAAACAAGATAGACATCAATGACCATCTCGCTAATGAGGCGCAATCGAATTCGCCTGGATACAAACGTCGAACTTTTCCATATTCGGCGTCTAGGTAGTAATTAATGCTCGGATTTAATTAAAAACCAGCGCGTTTCATCGTCCGTAAGGAATTTATCAAAAGGACGGTACCGAAACGAGCGATCGATGATTGGTTCGTGTTATCCGCGCGCGAAATGTTCGTTAAGCTTCTTGCATCGAAAAACAATACGACGAACTTTTTGCTGCGCCTGGCAGCGATAGTAGTATGCAAGAATTTCCATTTTAGGTAGAACATCCGCGAATTTTCGATATGAGAAAGGATCGACACGTCGGAGTGGAATAATTCAGTTTCAAGGAGGAGGGAAAAGCGCGCGAATCGAGGAGCCGCGATTCGAAACACGCGGCCAAGGAGTCGCATTGTTGCTTCCGAACAATCGGCACACTTGGAAGACGCACGCTCGACCGAGTCGATAGGAATACGCGAATTCCACTACTCGAATCTGAAGCATTCAACAATCGCTTCGATTCGAGGATTTTCAAGGGGCTTCGAAGTATATCTCTCAGGAATCCTCGCCTCGCGAGACATTCGACGAACCGAGTTAGAATTAAATGATTTAGATTATATAAAGCGCTTCTGTAAATACCTACTATTCAATTGTAAAAACAATGAAGAGAAATAGAAATATATAAACTCAGACCAACGAGAAAATCGCTGTTTTGAGAAGTATATTCGAAACGTCGGGATACAATTGAACTGTCACGCGTTTCTATTTGCAAATCCTTGAATATTTGTCATGCTCACGTCCAGAGGAAAAAGCCATTCATTCAGGAAGCATTTATTAGTTATTGACGCACAAAAATCTATAGGAAACTTCATTTATAAAGAGGTGAGTGTTTAAGAAAATTTACATTAAATTTTCATTAATTACCATTAATTTGCATCTGTTCACCAGTGCAATCAGCGAATTCATTTCATAAGGAAAAATGTATGTTCGATAGAACAGTAGCTTCACCGAAATGAAACACCTGACTTCCCAAGATAAAAGTAAAACTATGAATTTTACGATCCGATATGAATTAAATACTCTAGGTAGTTAAACGTTATAGTTTTGGAAATCGCTTCCGCACATTTTACGAGTTACTGGAAAGAAATAAATTTGTCGTGGTCGTCATTCTTCCGTCAGTGACTCGTTTAAATGAAACTTTTACGGAACCTCTATTAAACGACATACCTCATGGGCGAACAACTCTTATCTATAACGGTGATATAATAGGAAGGCAGCGTAACATGCTCTTAAAAATGACTGTTTGTCGAAGCAATTGCGAGTGTACGTTTTTCCGTAATGTTCACGGTAGCTGATCGATAAATATCGCAAGTTATAGTCCCTTTTTGTGCTCGACTTACGCACTCTCGCATCGGCGTCTTTTTTTGCTTCTAACACGAAATATGGAAGTACCTAGGTAGTTATCATTTTTACTCTGGATTGGAGTTAGATTTGATGTTACTAACAGTAATTTTTGCGCAAGAAATTTCAAAAATTCAAATTTTCAAAAATTCAAAAATTCAAAAATTCAAAAATTCAAAAATTCAAAAGTTCAAAAATTCAAAAATTCAAAAATTCAAAAATTCAAAAGTTCAAAAATTCAAAAGTTCAAAAATTCAAAAATTCAAAAGTTCAAAAATTCATATATTCAAAAATTCAAATATTCAGATATTAGAATATTCAAATTTTAACGTAACTAAAACCGAAAACTCTATACCTCGTTATAAGAAGCGTCACCACCGTGGCAAGACAGGAAGTAGAGCGGGCTTCAAGTACTGGTTTCTTTCTTTACGCAAGATGAAAACTGGTGGGTCAGCGCCGCCGTAAATTTCGCATAAAGCGCATTGTTACACAGCACAATGCTCGCGAAATACCTACGTTTCGATAGTCGTTAAAAAATTTCTACTGCCGTTCTGAAACGATACTTGCGGAGGACTTAGATGCACGTACCGTCTTACGATCCACCTGCATCCATTTTTAATCGAGATCGACTATACCGTCAAAATTACAAATTAAAACAGAATCAAGTGGGACACGCGTACTGCACCTTGTATAGCAAGGAATTTCCTTCGTTCGACAGTGGAACGAGTCTAGAAAAGATCCGAACGAATTAAAATAACGAAGCGTTCACCTATCTCTTACAAATTACCACGGAAAATGGGATAGCCTAATTAGATTCGAGCTTCCTCCTTGCGTCTCTCCTTGCCAACCGCGTTCCATCCCCTTTTTTCGTTTCGCGCGCGGTATAAAAAGAACCTGTTAAAGCGTTGTAAAGCGCACCGCTAATGAACGAAGAAATGCTCGCATGTGAGGTCAGTAGAAAGGTGGCGCACAGTATCTTCCACGTGTTACGCTAATGTAATCGTGAGATAGGGAGGTGTAGTTATCGTGAAATAGGCTCGGAACGACTGCGTTTTTAGGAGATCGCTGTGGAAGGGTTGAAAGTGAGCAAACTATTCTGCGGTTCCATTTGCACCTTGATTTCCATGCGTTTTACTTTCGTTTCTGTAAATAGACGTTCCATGTACCTACTGGTGAATCGCGAGAAGCTCGATAACGATGAGTTTAGTTGGTGGACGCTCATTAGCATCTTCAAAGTTCAAAGTGATCCACGCGCTCTGCGCGTAGCACGAAAGGATCACGTCGCCGAAAAAAACTGTCCACGTGTAGCCTTTATTGCAGTTCTCAATGGAATTGCGGTTTGGGACTGCTCCTTTAGTCTACATTTAACGATGTACAATTACACGTGTATAATGCTGCGATGCTTTCGACTCTGTGACCGTTTTAAAATACGATTCAGAGTTACCTAGTTTAAACGAAGAGAGACCGAACTGAACCGTAGTCGATCCGAAATAGAGTTTACCTGAAATGTTTGCCCTTTCGATGATGTTAATTATTTTACGACGTAGAACAAACTTTCGTCTAATGAGAAAAATTCAATCCACGAAATCACGCTAAAAGTCTATTAAAACGTAATGCAGTTGACCTGAATTGATATCTTCGTAATTTGACGATCAGCTGACCGAGTAACTGATGGAAACTGATTCAACACGGAGGATAGCGGAACACTGGCACTTCCCAGGGATTTCAACGCGCGGGAAAATCCTGTCGAGATTTTCCAGGAAAATTTGGATAAGTAATCGACAAAAAATCGGTTCCCACTTCTACGTGTCCATAGTAGTCAACCAATGAAATATCGCTTAACGATATGTACGAGATTCGTCGAGGTAGTGATATGAAAGGGGATAAAGATGACATGTATTGGATATTAATCGAAAATTGTTATTTCAAGATCAGTTTTGAAAATAACTTCTGTGTAATTCGTTTTACAAATCTCCTAACTCCGTACGAGACAGAAAGGACAAAAAGCAAGATTCGCGAATAAAATTTCAAACTTGTTTCCATAAAGTATTAGATTGCAGAAATTCCTACAAATCGCTTATTAAATTCGTGTTTTAATAAGCAGTTTCATTAGCCTTTATGCATATCCGCCAGCGAATAATAAATGTCCTCATTCACGATGCAAATCGGCAACCTAATGAAACCCAAATCTGATTTTAAATGAATGTACACAACGCTAATCTCTTCCGAAAAGTCAACATACTAGTCCAAATGGCTGCAGAATCGTTTGCGCGAACCGACGACGCGTGTCGTCGATGCGAACACTGATAAAGTGTCTATCTCCTGATAAAACTTGTCTAGCTACAGTAGTCAATACCTATTCAGTGCTTACAATTGAGCTTGGACTCACAGTTGACCAATAGTTCGTACTTTTAAGGGCAAACGTGCGCCATTTGCGTACGACCTAATCGTTCATCTTCTCGTACACATCTGGAATTTCAAGTTCTCTCGCGGCGAACGTACACCGATGATAAAGGCACGCGGAGCATGATGAGGAACCCAGGAGCTCCTGCAGGACCTGTGCAACTTCGACGGAGAATCGTTACGAAGGACAATACTCACACGTTCTGAACAATGTTTCTGTGAATGAAACCATGTATGCGATATGTTGAAACTTGTAAATAGGAACACCTAGTTGTGCACGAACGTCAAAGTTAGTGGACGTACACGTGAATCGGATAGAATCGTGTGTCAGTAGAATTCGTCGATTGCTGAGATGGTATTTAGTGTACATACCTATGGAAGAGTTGAGATACCATTTCAGAACGCAAGGGTACTCGTGTGCCTTTAATACAGTTTCCACTTGTCGAGTGGAACAGTCCATCGAATGAATTTAAGGGGGATTAAATCGTTCTAATGGCGGTAACACTAGGAAGATCTCCTCCTCATTGTTTGCTATCCGTTTCTGCGTTTCTGATTACGAGGCTATTGGTTATGGCCCTGCGATCACTCAAACCGTCGTCATAGTGACCACATTCCAGCGGTAAATTCCACGGAATCTCGCAGTGATAGAAACGGCAGCATTTACTTTGAACTGATAATGTAGACAGGAACAGCGTGTTGGAATGGTATGTCGAGCAACAAGTTAAAATAAGGAAAACGGAGTATGTGCATTTCGACTGTCTCGATTGGTCAACGATTGGCAAGTGATTGTCTCGCATATTCGTCGTGATTTGAAACAAAGCGAAGAATGTGCTCGTATCAGAACATTCACAGATATGTGCACCATCGATTCGCATTACCACGGTTCACTATTTCACTCCATTCAGTAACACGTACTCAGAGATACATATATTTTCTGGCAGAACACCAAACTCCCCTTCTTTGAATTACTTCTCTGGCATTTTCCACGAACTATGTCGGTTCACTGTTCTTCTCTTCGATTCTTTGCGCAGAAATGAATACACGAAGCTAATGAATTGGTTAAAAAGCTCCAGTATTTCAGGGTAACATTTCCACGAGGCGCAGAAGAAGAGCTCAGCAGTGAAAAATGAAGTAGGACAAAAAGATATAATGGAGCGAAAACAAGTATGCAGTTGGGTAATCGTATGCACTTGAAGGTGCCATCCCAGCTACATTCACTTGGAAAAACGGGCCGAGAGCCTCCACGGACCATTTCGCTCGTGCAAGATCTGGCTGTAAACCAAAAGGTTCGCCCAGCAAAAGAACGCAGCATGATCTTTTTCCCTGGCAGTAAAACACCGAACTCCGCGTTATGAAGACTACGCACACTATTACTCGCGTTTATAATAGGCCGCTGCCATTCTAACGTCACTTGTCTTGTCTTTCTTTCTACGACAGAACATCCCTGTGAAGCCTTCTTTGTGAATCACCGCCGCACGTAACGAAGCTAGCGATATGCGTGCAACGCGTAATACCGCGGAACGTCGACGAATGGCATCCTTAATATTTCAAGCTTCACTCCTCTTTGTCCCTATCGCGTATCGCGTCCTCCCACCGCGAGATAAAACGTCCTGACGAATTTAACCCAAAACTGTCTGACCGATCTATTACACCACTCACAAATGCAAAAATGTCACTACTGCTCCAGTCGAAGTTCGACGATCTTCGCAAACAATTTTCTCAACTGGCTGGAAACTCAATCTCGTCGGGGGAAAGCTCGCCAACAATTGCTTTTAATAAGGTCGAACAGAAAGTGTGCCAACGGGGGACAGGTTGAAAGAAAGAGTGAGATAGTGGAAAGGCACTTACCATCAGCAACTTGACTTTGTTAACCAAAGGGGATGTCGTAAGGAACTTGTTGACGGCCGTCAATATTTTCCCTTCCAACGTGGCAGCGTTTCCGACGTCTCGTTCTTGCGAACATCCGGGCCCGATGTCCGCTTCTCCGGGGCTGGGCAACAACCCCCGGCAGTCCCGCGGGAAATCCCTCTTCTTCAGTCTCCTCGCGGGCCCTCGTGGCTCTTCTTCCCTTACCGCCCTTCGCCTCGCTCTACGATCGCGTTTCGCGCCCCTTCACTCCTATCCTATCGCATCAAACCCGATTACCTAATTTTATTCCAGCAACCCCTTAAGACATTCGTTACCACGGGACAGCTGATCGCGTTTACGCTCCAGGCCACGAACTCGGCCGGAATAGCAAATGAGTACGAAAAAGTGTAAGGGTCTAGTTTCGCTGACGTCAAGAGATCACGCGGCTCGGGGTTGCTTAGCGGAGGATCGTCGAGATCGTTTGCCCGTTGGTAGCATGCACGTTCGAGAGAGATACGGGGATCCAAAATTCTAACACCGTCTAAGGGGTACCAACGAGGTTCAACTGGACGATGCTAGGTAAGAATCGCGATTTCTGTTTTATTGGAACCGAAAGAAGCGACGGAGGATCGAGTCAGACGCGGCCATTCGCTTTTTTCTGTTGGCGTGCAGGCTTTGGTTTTGAGGTGACAGGTGTCGGAAGATCGAAGGGTTCGTGAGTGTCGAAGGGTCCTCAGGGTCCCGGCGGTGCCGCGTTCTCGACGTGGACTGAAGTCCGGAGCGGGCCGATGGATGCTGCGAGTCTCTCTGCGAGCCAGAAGAACGCGCGCGCGAGAGAAAGCCGCGCGTGTGGTCGTAGGGGAAAAGAGACAGCGCGAGAAGAGGGGAACGGTGAACGAGCAAGGGTGAGAGAAGCGAGTAGCGGTAGGGGTTGATACGCGGAGACCGAGAAGTAGAGGGGTGGTCTATCGGGGAAGGGAGTGAATGGAAGGGAAAGGAGGGTTCACGGAGGGTAGAGTTTCGACAAACGCCACTAGTTGCTGGTAACCCTTGCATGTTTACGCGGCTAACTTTCAAGAACGGCTGCCGATTACTCTTCCCACTGGTTCTTCAGTAACTGAAACATTAACCAAAACTTGTTATATTACCGCCGACTTTTAGGAGATACAAGAGGTGAACTTAAGGATGTTAAAAGGTAATATCTCTGGGATTAAACGACGTTCAATCTAAGGGTGGTAAAGGTAATCTTTTATAAGATAGAAGTAAAAAGACTATGATTATAGTTGCATGAAAATGAAAAATGAGAATGATCTACAAAAAATTGGCTCGATAATATTATAATGTCACACTTGGAACTAAATTTGATTAGTTTTATAATTCATACATGCAAACTAGGAATATTTAATTAAAATATACACGTTTATCAACGTCGAAGCTATAAATTATTCAATTTCAAATGCAGAAAATCTATTCTTTATGATAAAGGATATTGAAAAAATTGTACCAAAAAATAACAATAGCCTGTTTCAAACGATGCACCGCCATTGTTTCGTGATTCGGTTGGAAAAATGCTGGATAACAAAAGAAATGTCTTGCGGATTCGTCATATTTTGTCATGAAACCAAATAGATCCGTGCACCTAATTTAATAGATCTCGTGATCTTGGACAATTTATGTATATAAAAAACAGTATGAATTGTTTAACTCCACAAAAGGAATAAGAATTAATAAGCGCGCATCACTGACAACGCGAATGTGCTCCATTTTGGTACCTCAATAAACGAGAATTTTTGTTAGTCGTTTTGAGTTGAAGTTCAATTTATTTGTCGGTGATATTTCGCTCACATGCATGGGGATAAACTTTCGTTCGAAATTTGTTTATTCCTGAACACGTAAATTACGAAAATCGTAAATTTCTTGCGCGTAAAAATTTTTAATCGATATTTGACATTGTTCGATCGCCCCCATAACGGATGCACTACGTTCGACGCTGTGAATGTCGATATCTGCTCGCTTCTCGCTTTTGTTAGACTGTGCAAAAATAAGACGAGGCGGTATGAATTAAGGATTCAGGATGGAATTAATTATCTGTCATAATTAGGTGTTCTTACATGAAAACTGTTTTATATTCTGCTAACAAGAAAACGCACTATGTATAAGATACCTGGAAAAATAATTAAAGCCAGCTTACACGCGGTACAAATAGAGCGACAAACGAGGCAGCGTCCGGCCATTTAACGTTATGTTAACTTGTTCGCAATTAAGAACAAGTTTTCGAATGAAGAATTGATATTCAAAATTATACACGTGCAAGTTACACTTCTTTGGCATTCAACCTGTTCTTGTTTACGTGTAGGTACGCATAGAAAAGTACGCATCCACTTGAAGCTGATTACGAGCAGTCGAGTGCGACGAAATAGGCCTCTTAACTCCTGATGAAATTTTATGTCCTCCTAAAGTGGCACCTTGAAACTACCTTACCGTATCAAGATGTAAATGATGTTAAGACCATTTACGTCACCATCAAGTTTCTCAAGAAATAATGGGTTCCTTGATATTCCTTCTCTTCTATGCAAAATCGTCCATTCATCACCGTGATACATGTTTTGGACTCTTTTTTTAATTAACAACGTCTGGATAAAGAACGGATAATGAATAAATAACTCATTAAGTGTTGCAATCGTTTTATTCAAAATTAATAAAAAAATCATTAAAAACGTGTGGGTACAAGTGTTTAACGATACGCTTCGTTACAAGTACGGTATTTAAGTATCAATTTACCTAAATGTGCTTTATTAAAATGTGATTTAATTCCTAAATTAAGTACTTCGTTATTTGCACGGGCAATGAAAACTCCGACGCCGTGGTACTAGTGCTACCACCTGTCCACACTTCCCTAAACACGAACGAGACTCCTGTATCGACCAAAAGTAACGTTATTTGCTAACGCGTTACTTTTTTTTATATACACATATTTATTCGTTATAATCTTTTGCAACACGTTCAAGTTCGTGCACATTGGACGAGTATTGATAAAATATTGCCGACATTTGTTACGGATTACGAAAATACATGTGCTGTCGCCTTGCGCGCGAAAAACAACCGTATCAACGCTGCTACACTGTCGTCGCCGCGATATATTCTCATTTCTATATCTGTATTCGTCCGAAAACTTTCTCGCATAATATCACAGGTGTAGGTACTTCAAGTGTTTATCTTTAAATCGTGTCCCATCTGAATTTACATTAGAAACTACCTCGCGGTGTCACGTTCTTACCACAAACTATCTAAAACACGATACTACCAACAATTATCGAAATCATCACAATTAAAGTGCTGCATTAATTAATTTCGGCTATAGTTTGTCTACAACGTTTAAACCCCAAGTGAGTCATTTTCCTGTGTCTTGCGACAAGACATCTTGTCAACACGTCCCGATTAGCAGACCACTTTTGGAATACACACATGTATTTGAACAGCTTAAGCGATTACACCGGTTAGTCAAACGCTTCAAGTAAACACTATAGACGGACTATAGTTCAATAATTTCGCCTCTTACGCTGCACAAAAATCCAAAACAAAAAAATCTATTCGTGATACACCAAATCAATATAAATATCGTGAAACTCATCACACGATGCCCTCCTCGATTAAAAATGGAAATGTACTTCTTCGCGCGGACGAAGTTTACTCACGTATCTCGCGCTCCAGTTAAAAATTACGAATCGACCTCGGGTCTCCACATGGCCAAGTTATCATTGCTTATTGTCTGGGGGACGAAGCGCCAGGGCGAGAACTTGTTCCATCTGTATCCTGACGTCCAGCTTCTTCTCCTCCGGCACTTGCCGCATGATTGGCAACAAGGACAAGAGAAACATTTTGTCGTAGTCGTCCTCGTCGTAGGCAACGCGCTGGCTGCTAGGCGACGACAGCATATCGTGAATTTCATTATCGAACGACGTGAACGACGTCTCGCAAAGCTGCTTCGGATGACGGGGGTACATTTTATAGGAAGCGCCCGGTTGAATGTAGTCTCTGCCAGTTGTTATAGAGGGAGCGGCGTGAGCCAATGGCACATCGTATTCCTCGATCACAGGATTGTCAACTTCCCCCTCGCTTTCTTCGAATTTGCAATTATTTATCGCCGTCCCGCCTCTGCAACGTACAGTTATGCGAAGCGTACAGGACTATCCGCGCGTATTCGTCGTTTACGAGAACGATCTACACGGTCGAGCAACGCCGGATACACCGGCTCCATACCAACCTTTTATTCTCCACCATCGGCATAAGGAACAGCAGCTGATCGAAATACATGTAGTTTTTACGCTTCCGACCAGGTGTACCTAATTTCTGCGACTTCTGAAGCTTCAGCTCCTTCATGAAATAATCTCGGATATTTCGCCATTTCCCCCGTAAATTTTTCTCTGAAAATTTTCATGGATTACAGACGCGACAGCGTCACTTCGACGCCTAACTACGGCCTTCTACTTAAAAGTAAATTTCCATCGACAGAGATAATCGGTAAAGTTATTAGAGTCACGCGAGAAACAATTCAAGGGGGAATTAAAAACCGACGCGTATAAGATCCGCTAAATAGAGAAAAATACATCATTCCCGAGCCGTGTTCTTTGCTTAGGATTATGTAAGTGAACAATCATCACTTTCATAACCGTTGGACGAGAAAAATTGTGACTAATTTTAAACCGCAAGTACGCTGGTCGCGACTACTCGCCAGGGTCGAGTAGGTACTAGCGGAGGAATCCGGATCGATCGATCGCGAGAGGCTGTATACCTTCTACGTTTTTCTCCTCGTTCGTCAAGCGCGCCCAATTCGGTACCATCACCTGGCAGACCTCGTCCCACGCAGCCATCTTGGCGTTACGGTCGTTGTACTCGCTGCGATTCACATCGTAAATCGCAGGTCGTTTCTGGATTTCCTCGATAAATTTCTCCGTATCGAACATTCCGAATACCACGAGCTCAGATACACCCTCAGAGCTTCTCTCTCTTCGTTCCTTTCTTTCACCTTCTCGTAGAAAAAGATCCGCACGAAATATCCAAACGGAGCACGTGGCGAAGTAGACAGGTTCAATCAACAATATCAAGTATACAGGGGATGATTATGTACTCCGTGTGAACAACCGAACCCAAAATACTGGCAGTATCGATTCGTCAGAATCGGATCACGGTCACAGAGCCAGCGACATTTACTATCAAAAGCTGTGAAATCGATCGAGATCAACGGGTGAAAAGAACCTGGCTAATTGGATAAAAAACGGCGACAGAATTTGGACGGAAACGCGTGTTATGCCGCAGATAGGCTGGCGATTCTGCCGTGTGTGCTACGCCGTCGCCGGCAGCTTGCGCGTCACTGCGGAGAAACCGTTGCACGGCTAGCTTGGTTTGGCATCATGGCGCTAGGCTGGCGTGCGGTTGCGGTTGCGGAGCGGAATCTATGCCGCTGCTATGCCGCAGCGTTGCCAAATCTACTGGCGAGGGAGAGCTAAAAGGCGGCGGAACCCGCGAACCGCCTCCTTTCCTGCGCTCGATGTGTGCGAGCCGACGTCCGTGTCGTCACCGGCGTATTTCCAATGCGGTGACACTGGACGCGCGTCGACCGCACCGGATTTACAATGACGTTTGCGAGGAAACCGGTGATCGGCTGGAACCGGTTGTAGAAGGTATCTCGATATTCGCGGCGACCGAAGAACCGCGGCGAACTCGCTATAAATAGATTTCGGCCGGCAAAATAATGCAGATTCGAGTGCGCGATCGTCGCGCGGATTTCGCGATTCGACGTTCGAAGTTCAAAAGCGGGGCGACGAAAAGAATTCTCCTGTGGGATCGGAGTCGCCGTTTCGGGGTCGGGTGAATCGCTGGCGTGGAGGAGAAAATAAGAGAAATGGAGCGTGCGAGCAATGCACGTGTGATTCACGCGCGATCGTAAAACAGCCGAAAGAACATCGGTGAAATCACGGTTCGCGTATGTGGATTGCACGGGTCGTGTTCCCTCGCCTGGTGGATGCGGAATTTGCGCAGTTTCAACGTTGCCAAATGTATAGGTCGCACAGTGCGGCGAACATCGAAAGTGGCGCGTTGCTACGCGATCGTGTGGACACACCGAGCACACAGCGGGAATGGACGCGGACACGCCGCGGCCACGTCGTCGCGTTTCCACCGCGCCGTTATCGACCACGCCGGCCGGCTTTGGCAAACGCAGCGAAATCGACGCCGGCTGGCCGTTCGATGAAACGCTATACCGGTTCCCTCCGCGCACAATCCAGATGATCTTGATGATTGAGGGAAAGAGTAAAATGAAGAGCCCCGTGGCTCGCAAGTCGGCGAAAATTGCATTGCAACTGCTAATTATGATCTGCCGTGTCTGATAAGGAAACGTAGCTGGGACGATACGATCAGATATTTTATTATAAAATAAACTGTATCCTGCGTAATTGCCTGATTATTTATACCGCAGACTTTCAAGGTAATAAATATTGATGTAATAAAAATAATCGAATCACTGTGTTTGAGCGCGGTTATAAATTTATTGTATTCATAGTTTAGTCGTGAGTCGTGATTGGTGGATCTCTGGCGCGCTGACGTTTGCTGTCCAATAGTCGCTGAGGATCGGAATAGTACGACGTGCATTCGCGCATGAGCCGGGGGCTTTGCATTGTGGGACGTTGAATGATTAACCATGATTAGTGGCTCGGTAATCTTATCGAGCAATTAAATGACTAAACTTTAATTACGCGTAGAAGTAGACTAAAAATCGGATTAGATAATAATATATTGAGCGGTCTAATGTTCCACATAGGCTTTCGTTGAATGAAGGTAGAATACACATTTTATCTAACATTGCAGCTAACACGTGTTTATCGTAGATAAACAATAAAATAATAAAATTATTAGCATTACATGCAATATAAAAAGAAACATATTTCTCTCATCTACTCATTTCACCTACTCCTGCTTCCAGAGATAATTGAATACAGAGATTATCTATGTATGTATTCAGCGAAATAAGACACGACGCAACCGTCGAGCGAGGAAACGAGCAAGGAAGCGAGCGAGAGCGACAAATGACGAACAAAAACAAGTTAGCGACAACGCGAGATTAAAAAAAGAACTGAGGGAAAAAACGATTGAAATTATAATACAAAATACAGGAGTGATGAGACGATGCCGCGGTTGCAGCTGCGAGTATTTACGGAGGAGGGGAATCGCACGAGTAAAACCAGCGAACAGAGAAAGACGTTTTGGAATAGAAGATGAAAAGAGAGAGAGGGAGAGAGAAAGAGAGTGAGAACAGAGTCGAATGAGAAAGAGAGGCCGAAAAGCGGGATGAAACGCAAAGGGGGTGAATGGAAAGGAGTGAGACGAGGCGAATGGGAGAACGAAAGGGTGGGAGAAGGAGGAGAGGTGTAGTCGTCGATTCGGAGCGAACAGACCGCGTATGTACCTTTAACGTTCTTCGTCCTCCCGTATCCTAGTCAGTCTGGAACCGGCGACAAGACAGTGAACATCGGTCTACTTCGATTTGTCTTCCTTTGCCTCTGACCTTAACCCACGTCCTCTAGACGTATATTTTCGGTCACGTGCTCGAGTCTAGACAATTTCGATCGATGGGTGTAACGGAGTTCCTTGGAAAGAAGTACAAGCTGTTCAGCAGCGAAAACTTCGATGAATTTATGAAGGCGTTAGGTACGTATCATCGATTTTATGGCACGATAATATTTCGAAGAAAAGAGTATTCCCTGAGTTGCGAATCTTTGCGTGCCTTCACGCCGGGACTCGTTCCGCGAGGCAGGGCGTATCGCTGCGCAATGAGCGCCAAGATTACACCGCTCAGGTTACTATTGCTATTACGCGGTAAATATATTGCTGAAACTGCGATCGCAAGGATATTTGTAAAAACTGTAGCGTTGGTATATTCTCGGTCGAATGTATATATTTTTGTTAGGATAGGTCGTTAAACCAATTTCCAAATGACTATGTAAAGAGAACCTTTGGATATCATGTTGATATATGGTATGTTTATCAATGTAAGCGTATTATCATAGATATGGGTTAAACAAAGACAATATCGCGTCTGTTATTAAAATTCGTGACAATGGAAAGTTTTTTTGCGTTGTAAAGAATATGAAATAAGTGTAGAAAAAATGTGAATTAGAAAGTTAACAGTAGATCTATGGTGAGGTAGAAAATACGTTGAAAAGCTGGGGAATAAAGTATCTAACTGGAAGACTCACTGCTATCGAGATAATATGCACGTAACATCTGGATTTGTCATAACGCATTCGGGAGAGGTAGCTGGCAAAAGGAATAATTTCATTTGCAATATCGGCGTCTTTGTATCGTAATGACGAATAAGATAATCAATTCTAATACGTTGAACTATGTTCCCTGGGGGGCGTGCAACGACCTGACCTCACGCTTAATTCCCGCCATGTGCTGCCAGACAGAGTCCGATTGTGCCCCAATTTAGCACTTGAATTAATTTACCAGTAAGATTAATAAATCGCAATTGCTAGTCGAATCGCGCTAATGCACGGATACTTATTGAGTTTACTTAATAAAAATACATTGAACGCTTCGTCTAGAAGCGAATGTTGACGGGGCAAAGTCGAAGCTATAAATTATTAGTGCTTTGACAGCACTTTCAAGTAATTATCTAGTAAAATTCTTTCATACTCACGGTGTCGCAATCGAGTTATCGACAATTAAATAGACTTGCGAGTCTACTCTAATATCACGAAC
The DNA here is from genome assembly GCF_051401765.1 of Calliopsis andreniformis. NCBI lineage: Eukaryota > Metazoa > Arthropoda > Insecta > Hymenoptera > Andrenidae > Calliopsis > Calliopsis andreniformis. The sequence continues at coordinate 17,096,815 of NC_135067.1, read as the reverse complement.
CGGAACACACGCGTGAAAGCGTTGATTGATGTGGACGGGAAAAGAACATGAATTATCTCTTCCTGGAAGAAAATAACGCAGCGTATAATTATCTGCAAGTTTTACGATGACACTTCAGTAATGATTGTCTGTACTAGTGAATATTATGCAATACACCGACATTGTGTGCAAGTCCAAAGGTTCCTGCTATAAGAAACATTTGAAAAACACGAACAGCACATAATATCTTTCGTCTCGTGTAATTTGACCTGGGTAAATAAGATTACACGACGCGATGATTGACTCCAAAGATATGTATGTGTCTGAAAATAAGCTACAAAATCGCGAACGATATCACGAAGGTTTCAAACTTCAATATTTGTAGTGGTCCATGTATTTATTGTACCAAAGATTATTTTAAATCAACAAGAAACACAAGGTCATCGCTTGCAACTTAAGATAACCAATGGATAATTTAACAGCAATTTAAAAGCAACCAGTCTAAAGTATTTCTTGAATTCTATGCGTTTTCTCTCTTTTCAGGTGTGGGCCTAATGACCCGTAAAATGGGCAGCAGCGTGAGTCCCGTAGTTGAATTAACGGAGAACAATGGTCTATACACGCTGAAAACGACTAGCCCGTTCAAAAACTCTGAAATCAAATTCAAGCTTGGCGAGGAGTTCGATGAAGAAACCCCAGACGGAAGGAAAGTAAAGAGTGTTTGTACCTTAGAAGGAAATAAACTCCTTCAAATTCAGAAGGGCGAGAAGCAGACCAGCATTGAGAGAGAATTCACGCCAACAGAAATGAAAGCAGTATGTGTAGTCACGAAAAAGAAAGGGCATTATTGAATTAGTATGAAACGATTGTCGGCAACCTTTGTGTCTCGACCGTTCATTCATTGTCTTCCCCATTCGAACGGTGAACGTTAAATCTAATAAAAACCGGAGCGGTAATAAATTACGTAAACGCCGTGAGAGATCATTAAAGAATTATAAGTTTAACGTTTCAATTGAGTTAACGTTTCGTGCGACCAAACGGGTCTCCAGGGTTGAACGACACAACGAAAGATATCGAGGCAAACGTCTAATGATAATAACAATGCCTTTGTCATTGGTCAAAAGGTCCGTCAATTATTGCCGCGTGCTCCTCATATTCGTGACTCGAACAATTTAATATGAACTTCGATAATAATAATAATAATCAATCGTACCAAGGTCTTGAGAGGCAGTCGAGTAGACACGCTAGGCAAATACGTGTGTTTATTTAACTGAGAAAATTTCTAACATAAACCATTTTTTCATGTTGCAGATTATGAAGGTTGACGATATAGTGTGCACGAGAGTATATAAGGTCCAATAAAAAAAACTACTGTCATCTGAGAATGTTTCTCAGATCAGCGATTGAATAACGTTGAAAGCTATTCGTCAGTTATAAAGCGATACTTTGATACATTATTTTCAAATATATATCAAGATGAGGTGAATGCGTTGAAACGTATGAATATTGTTAATATTATTTCAACATGGAAATATACGCACAAAATATTTCAAATACATGTTATTCGTGTATGCGTGAAGTATCATGATACTTCGAGAGTTTTGTCAATTTAATATATTTTGTATGCTCCTTTAAATATAATTCAGATATTTGTTTTGTTAATTGAATTTTATATTCATTCATGCATATGCGACCCAAATTCTGGATGAATAAAGACATTGGATTAATTACGAATTTTTTAAAACTTTTTTTCTTTAATATAAATCCTATAAAAAGTACAAAATGAGCATACTGCAAAGAATTTGTTATTTACAACTTTATAACATCCCATTATGATTCTCAGTTACATCATTCATCTGGATCTATTACAGGTGAAATCTGAAACAATATTTTTATGTACCTCTGGATTAGTTTCCTGTGTTTGCTTATTATATAAGCAAAATACAAAACAATATCAATTCTTACATAATATTCTATGTAACAGGTATGTCCCTCCTCAGTTTTAACCATGTATTGAAAACATAACAGTCCACAGGAATCGGTTCTCAAGGAAACTTTATTTGCATATAACAATGCTTTCATAGCTGGTTTAATATGTGACAATTTATAACCAGATGTAGCTGTTGTTGTGCACTGAAAACTATCTACTAAATCACCATCATGTGGTAACTCAACATGACAAATTCCAGCTAAACCAGCTGTACTAATTCGGAAAAATGGTGGAGAAGGTGATAAAAGCAACTGCAATGTTATTGCAAAAATATGAAAATGAAAAATCACATAAATATAAGACTGTTTCTAATATGTGAATTATACCTCAATCAAATCACTAGTGGGGTCAAGTTCTGACAAAATATCTTTCAATAATTCAGTTTGCAAAACTACTTTATTTAAAACTTTGTCTGGTTCCAGATGAAAATCTAACAATTCATCAGGATCCTGAGTTTTTAAGGAACAATCTGTTATGATACCATCTTCCTCTATAAGCACAGTTATAGGATGTCCACTGCCCTATTAATATTATTATTTATTAACGTCTAATTGCACTCATGAAACTTATGAAAAAATCATTTAATTTGTATATACTTTATAAAAAAGTTGTAATGCTACTGAACTTCCTTGAGAATTAATATTACTCCAGAACATGTAAAGACATTCCACTAATACATTCAAATTTATCTTAAAAATTACGTCTTCTTTCAAATTAAATTCTTGAAACACATGAGCTGGGATATAAGCACTAGCTTGCATACATTTTGCATCCTCCACTGTTACTTTTAAGCCATTTTCAGTTCCCAAACAAGTTGCACTCTAAATTAGTTGTAAACATTTCTTAACTAAGTATATTCGATCATTCTTTAAAGATAATTAAGATATTATTGTACCTCTTTAAAGTTAATTGCTTTCAATAACTGAACTACAGTTTTAAGATTTCCTAACTTTGCAACTAACTTGTAACTTTCTATATCAGGATTCATGTTGTTTATAAGAAACTTGATACAACAACAGATGTTGAAATTGTTTCTCAGTTATGTATTGGTATGACAATTTATGTTTCGTAATTGTTGCTAACCAAGCTGCTAAAACATGTTTGCAAGTGAATAAAGTTCTATCATTTAATACTTGAGACCTGTAAGATTGATAGTGTAATAGCAATTTTGTTTAAATGCAGTGGTCATGAAAAAGCAATGGGAAAGCAGTACCTAAAGGAAGCACATGTGCAATAATTTATCTCTGGAAAAAATGTATATATAGCTCCTGAAAGACCCTTAACTTGGATTAAATATCTAGCATTATTCCTATCACTGTGAGGCGCAACAGCAACTGTTTCAGATGGATAAATAAGTGTTACACGTCCTTGTTCATATAATTCTAATGCTCTTTCAAATATACCACCAAAAATATTGTAAAGATTTAGTAGCACCGTGTCTACAACTGCAATCACCAACTGTTGTACAAAAACATTTTATGCAGCTACAAAACATTATAAAATACATACATTTCTGTTCTTTTTTAAAACTGTCTGAAGACTCCTTTAACACTCTATTTACGAATTCTGAATATTTTGCATCATACACATTAGACATAAAAAGATTAGTTACTGATTGTTGGTTAGACGTCATGAGGTTGTGCTTCACTTAACTATGATAAAGTCATATGAATACACGTGTAAAAAAGAAGACAAAAAGTAATAATAAAAGTGTTTTATCACGCAAATACAAAGCATACAAGTACTATTGATACCACTTTAAATTACAAACAATTCCACGTGTTGACAACAATCGAATTAGTAATCAATTTCAAATTGTTACCAGTAACCAACCTCAAGCATTTAATAATCACTAGATTGAAAAGAAGCGTTATTCACTACGTTGGTCATCCTGATTATTCAAAATGGGTTAATGGCAGCTACGCTAACGTATTTAAGAGAATACAAGCATATATTGAGAACAGTGTAACAAATTGTGTATACAATTAATTTCTATTGTAATGCAGTTCTGATGAGGTACTAAGATGAGTCGACATCGAAGACATGCTGAGGATTTTACGGATTCGTTGAACAGTTTGCGTAAGTGACACAAGTGTTTCTTTTTGTATTGTAAGCTTTGATTGATAAATAATCAAATTATTTGTTTTCAGCATACACAAGTAACTCAGACATTTATTCTGATGCGTGTTATTCCATGTCTCAAGACAGTTTGGATGAAGTTAAAGCAACAAAAAGCCACAAGTTTAATGATGCTACACGGAGTAGTAAACATTCCATTATTCTAGCAGGCAGCTCTACAAAAAATTCTCTTATATTAAATACACCTAATTCATTTGTTACACCAATGGAACCTGCACCAGATTTGAATAAACGTATAGATTTATTTCAAAGTGAAAATTTAAGAGAACAACATCAAAGTAATGTTGAGTTCACATGTTCACACAAAGAAATTGTTAATAAGGAAAATAGTGATCCACAATTTGTAATGGCAGATAAACAATTGGAGAATGAGATTTCCAAAACAATGAAGAAAAACTTAACATCACCCATATTAAAAAAAAACCCTGTTTTACCTGCAACTATCACATCAACATTTAATACAATGAGTGAAAGTTCAAAGAGAGATACTAATCATAACATAAACAACAATAACTCTGATGTACATTCTACATCAGAAGAAAGCACACACAAGTTAACGAAAGAATTAGAACTTGTTTCTTCATCAACTGATATAAATAAGGATACATATATTAGCGATAACCATAGTAAAAATAAACAAACATCTGATGAATTAAAGAAATTTGAAAGTATCCTCTATTTTCTGGATAATCAGCTTAATCAAATAAAAGAAGTGTCACAGCCACAACAGATTTTGAAAAATCTATCTGACAAATATGTTGATTCTCCTGAAAACTTCACTGAAAGATTATTAACCATCATTGAAGAATCTGTTATTAACAATGATGATGATGTTTATGGTAATTCTGCAATAAATTTAAGCAGATTAACAACAGAGTTTAAAAAAATGTGCAAATTTATTGAAGATGAAGCTACTCCTGAATGGCCCCTTTCTCCATTGTGTACACCTCCATGCTCAGAACAAACTCTTGCTAATTTTGCATCTAATAAATCTGCTTCCACCATTGTTCATAAAAATGAGAAATCAGCAACTACATTCATGAATGCAACAAGTTTACCTAGTACACCTTTGTCTGGTACAGATATAATTAAAAGGAGATTCTTTCAAAAAATTTCGAAACATAATTATAGTGGCAGTACTGATAATGTAACTAATTTTTCACCAAGTGTATCTGGTATGGACTCTTTTGAACGTTTGGAAATTCAGTGTAAGAGATTATTCCCTGAAGAAAATGAATGTTTTCATCCTTTACGTAAAAGTTTGTCAGTTCCTTCTTTGTTAAGCATGAGTCAAATTCAAAACATTTGTGAAGACCAAATGGCTTCATTAAATATTTCTAATATTAATAATGAGAAGCATAAGAAAAAGACAGTTGTAAGCAATTCTAATTTACTAGATATGCCTTTACAACAAAGTTCTCTAGCAAACAAGTTAGACTTAAACTGTGCAAAATTGCATTTAAGGAACTCTAATTTTAAAAAAAACTTTCAACAGAAAAACTTATCATATTCTAAAACAAAATCTATTAAAAGTAACAAAGAGTTTGATTCTAATAAATTAAACGTTAATAAAATGTACGATTATATGGCTTTTGATCCAGATGAATTGGAAAAAACACTTTTACAAGATATAGCCGAGAAAAGAAAGAGATGTCTTGATACGGCAAGACTTATCACAGAAATCAATGCAGATCCTGTAGTAATAGAAGATAAATCTTCAACAATATCGTCTATGTCTACTACAGGCAATGAATCCAGTTCATTGTCTTACGATGAAGCTCAATTTCTAAAAACACTGACCTCTTGTAGAAACTATAAAACATATCTAGAAAAAAAGAAACCTCTTTTTAAGTTTCTTTGTGAGTCAAGTCCTCTTAGTACACCCAAATCTATGTTAAAAGATAATGAAGATATTCACTCAACCTATAAAAGAATTAATAATTCTAAAAAAGAAAGTTTAATTGTACAAAAATCACCACGTTTAAATGGCAATATTGTAACTCCAAATGTACAACCTTGTAATAGATATAAATCGTCCTTATCGAAAAAGAAAGATGAAAAAAATAAGGAAAATGTGGAATGTATAAAGCCAAAACTTTTTGTTACCCCTGGCAAATCTCCACCAAATGCAAACTATAAAAAAAAGAAGTTATTTTTTCCTAGTATGAACAGTCCTAGAAAAAACACACCAGAACATATTTTAAAAAGCCCACATGCTGAAGGATTATACAGATTGAATTATAATACTATAATTTCACCAGTGGGTATGTATATAAGAGGTACTGATTTGCAACTGATAAAAAATGTACACGCTAAAAGAGATGATCAATTACTTTCATCTGCAAAAAAAGATATTAAAACAACTCCATATAGAAGTTCAAAAGAAACTCCACTATCAAAGGGTATAACTAAAACACAAAAAAAAATATCACGGAAAATCGAATTATCTTCACCACTAGAAACGAATCGAGGTTCTAAACAGGAGGTATGTTCAACTATTTACAAATTTGCGGTACAATTAACAGCTTATTAAAAAATACTACAATTTCGTCATTTTTGTTTTTTGTGAAGGTAATTACACCTAAAACACCCGAGATTACTAGTACACCCAAAAGCCACTTTGTACTTCCTAAGGTTTCCTATAAACTTCCGTTACATGTGAAAACGGTATGTATCTACATAGTTTCTCTGCTTTTATATAAGTAACACATTAATTAATTTTATATTTACCAGATAAAGGAAAACAATACATTTAAGACAGGAACTCGTGTAAAGAAATTGCTTGAAGCAGCAGAAAGCAGAGTTGTTATCCGACATCAAGGTACCATAATATATAGTTATGTGACAAAGAAAGTTCTACTTTTATAGGCTAAATATATGTATATATATCTAATATTTTTAGGAAGGACTAATTCCATTAAGAAAAAGGAGACTATGGGAACATCAGAAAGCAGTGACATAGTCGAAATTAACTATGAACCAGAAGATGAATCTATACACGTTGAACAAGCAGCTACTAAAACGAATTATATTCATAAACAAAAAACATTTAATTTGCAATATAATTAGCAAGTAATGATTTATATTTTTACGGATATTTAAAAAAATTTAAGAAAACAATATTTTTAAATAAAATTTGTATCTGTACACCTAGTGTTGTATTGCGTATTATGTTGGAGAGAAATTCAAGATGAAATCCACAGTTCTTACTTCCTAACGCGCATAAAACGAACATAAAACATAGAAGAGCTATTTTAACTGTACTTTCTAATATATTTCGAGAATATGGTACAAAAAACTAGAATTATTTATCATCTGAAGTATGACACGAGTCATTACTAGCTCTTTATTGTGTATAATTTCTAGAATGAGCTCGTGTACAATACCTCACGCCCCACAGTGCCCTACGTTATCTCTCCGTTGTGTAACGTGCAGCATTTCTCATTGGGCTCGTGCTGTTCTGAGTTAGGGACGTAAACAGTATCTTCGAGCCCCGTGACAATTTCAATTGATAAATTTTAAAAATTGAATACGTGTGAAGAGTCACGTATGGATATAATAACACAGTTACCCATTGGTTCTATTGTTTATATAATTAATAAATGCGTATATCATAAAAATACGTATACGTATGCTCTATATTAAGTTATAAAATTAGAAAAAATATGGTAGGAGATTGATATCCAAAAAGATATAAGAACTGTGTTTTAAAGTCTTTTACGATTAATAAGTTTGAGTTCTAGGTTGTAAAAGATGTATGTAAATTTGTGTATCTAGAAAATGGTAAGTAAAGTAATGTTAATATAAAAAAATAAACATTGAAGGGTTCAGTGATTTGGAGTCAAGACTAACAATGATTGATACTGCCCTGGGTTTGCGCATGGCACACACGGTGCCGGTTGCACACGCTGCCGGTTGCACACGCTGCCGTTCACGTACTTCGAAGTAAGAGAGGTCATGGTAGGGGATGATCAATAAATTCGAAGCGGAATGAAGGAACTGACAAGTGATCATCGTGCACCAAGAGGAACTTGAAGGTTCGACAGCAAAACAATCAAAGCACCAAAATGCCGGGACCAGGATGCGAGAAGTGCACAGGTAAGACTAATACTATTTTCTACGAATTCTTCTACTAGATATAAAATGCGGAAATATAATATTCACATATAAAAAAATTATTAATATTTTTGTATTTCTATACTATTCTAAAGATCTTAGTAGATTTATCGTTCATACATCGAAATTTCTAGAAAAGCTACATTTTTTGTAATTTCATCAATTGTTGTAACATGACGTTGCGTTAAAAACGTTTCCACGTATTTTTATGTGGTCACCCTTTAAAAACACAAATTTAATAAAACGTAATTGATGATTGACACGGAATTTTCTCGAGATTGCTAGAAATACGTTCCATACGGTTATTCGACTATGTAGGAAATAACAAAATAATTTATTCATCACGCTCGCTTGACGCGCACAATTAATGGGCTTAATCAATTTATCATTTCCTCAATAAAAGTGTGTATGGTATTATTACCGTATCAAACATTCTGCCTGTCATCTTAAAATATTTTTTATTTAATTTATTATTCTGTCAATTTGTTTCAGACAAGTGCCAGGACTGCAAGTGTGGTGACTCATGCGAGTGCTGCGACTCCGGATGCGGAGGTAATAATTTTCAATTGATGTTAATTCTCGTGTTCTAATTGATATAAAACCGGTAGGAAGGATTGCGTCATCCTGTAGAAACGTTCGATGTGACAATAAACTGTGCCCTTCGCGCGTTAATCTTTAATTTTCTTCCAAGCCCACCACAAAGCCTGCTTCGAAGGAATGTCGTCATGATCTTTCGTTCCGATCGTCTTTTTCTGTAAACTCGGGCAACGACCGTTTAGCCGTGACCGCTGTTAATGCCGGTTCATTGCACGGTCCAGTTAATGTCGTGCTTTCTTGCGCTTGACTTGTACCTTGTTTTATAGGCCATTCAGCGTTTTACGACACTTTTAACGACAGTTTCTACAAATTACAAATTACCTACACAAACGTACAGGCAATATTGTAATTGTTCGATGTCGCGTTTAAGTTACTAATATTCATTGTGGACCTGAATTTTCTATTACAGACAAGTGCTGTTGCAAGAGCGGTGGACAATGCGGATGCAAGCCCTGCAAGTGTTAAATTCGAAGCGGAACGTTAAACAAGATGATGGTCAGGACTAGATTGGATGTCGCGACGATAAATCAGCAGTCTGATTTTAGATATCATTATTTACTTAGAGTCTTTACCATCTCTATTGGTTACTGACCATTGAGATTCACATATATAGACTGTTACTGTAAGATAATAAAATTATGCTGAGAAACTACGATATTATATGAGCAGCTTAATGTATTAATAAAAGCATTGAAAATTATATCTTTGTGAGAATTATCATTAATTCACAAATCCTACTTTTTTAATATAATTGCTACTTCCTTTATATAAAATATAATTAATATTACTCATTTATTTAACATATTCCTCCTTATATTCGTAGAATATAAGAAGCTTTCAGAAATTCTTTATTATACGTTGGCTATACACGTAAACGATCAAACAGTTCGAGAAATTCTCAAGTAACGAAAAGCGACGCGTCGTTTTATATGCTCAATGTATTTCAACAAGAGAAGAAATATTGTTACGGCGGAGTACACCAGATATTTGCGTTTCAATTTCTATTACACAATTGTAAATACAGGCATGCTTATCACTTGTTGACTTACCTCACGTTGATAACAGAACCCATCTACAGTCGCACGGAGCAAAATCTCTCGAACCGATGGAAATGCCTTCAGAGACGCGTCGATGTCCAAAGTCACAATATACACTTTAAACACACTATTCCTTTAAAGATAAGATCTTCCCGAACAAAGATCACTCCCGCGATATCGATAACACACTACAAACTTTTTATTTGAATTACGATCGATAAATTTTCAATTTTAAAACGCGATACCGTTTCTTAACGTGTTCCCTCTGCGTCGGCGATCGATTCAGACTGATCTTGGCATAGATCACTTATTAGACATAAGAAACGTAATGATACCAATCATGCAATATTATTTGAAATTTTTTTCAACCAATCATAGGCCGGTTAGCTTACCATGTAGCAGAGAGTAAAAGAGGCACCTTTAACTATGTTATTCCTTCACAGAGAGCGCCACCAGCGCTAGACAAATTTCTAGTTCAAAGGTTCAAACTGTTGTTTAAAAACGACTTGCTGTTTGCGCGACACCTTTAAATAATAACGGTTTTAAAGTTGAATCAGTTGTGTAATTTCTTAATCGATAAGTTTCATCGGTTTTTTTTACATTCACTTAATAATAATAAAGTGTGGCTTGCGATAAATTTGACTAGTGAATATGAATTTGGATTAATTGTTCGAGGGACGGTCCAGAAGGATGTTCTGAAATTCCAAGATGGCTACAGCAAGTAAGCATAGATATATTTTTTATACTTTTATTAGAAATGACTGGTAGCATGATCATATGTACAACGTGAACTATTTTCTCTATCTCGATATTTTTGTGCATGTCGATCGTAACAGTGTCCATTGATTGATCTTAAATTTCGTAAATTTTAATCACATACTGCGTCGATTCTTTGAAAGTTTGCTACCACTTGACAAAAGGACCGTGTAATTTGATTCCCTGCTGGCTGATCGAAAATGCACTGGAAGGATCTGACGTTCGCATTAAATATCGAGCAAAGTGCACCCGATTCCCTGTATTTACACAGGCCGTGTTGGTTCTTGCCGTGTCGTAGAACACAGAGAATGATTGAGTTCGCCGGTTTCACACAGAGTTTACATGCTTCCATGCTGTTCGACCAATCAGAATTCAGATCGATCAACAGAGGTAACATGAGGTAACTTTAGTAGGAGTGTAAATTGATTGAAAGACGGAAAAACGGTATACATTCTCATTAATGCATCAGCCTGACCATAACCTACCAAATATGTACTGTATATGTACACGTTAAGCCTATCAACATAATATAATGCTTTAATAAGTCCATTACTCGCAAAGCGCATTAATATTTTACAATCTCATAACAATTCTACTCTGAATAAGTATCATAAATGTTTGATTTGAGAATGGAGATTTTGAAAACAAAATTTTGCCATATTTACCCCATTCACGTTACCTATGTTTACTATCTTTAGAAGTTTTCGGTAGTGTCGAAAGCAACGGTTATATTTTAGGCGGTTAAATAAATTATTTAAATAGGAATACACTGATTTAGTCGAAATCAAATAGATAGAAATTAGAATCCTTCGTCGGTTATATTCCATTGACTAGTGTTTAAAATTGTAGGCGGTTCACTGAACGGAAATAATCGTTGTCAATTTGTCTAAAGAAGTCAACCTTTGGAATTATTGCACGACGGGGTAGGTTGAACTCGAATCTGGGTCGACAGGGCTTTAATTCAATGCCGTCACTCGGCGAGCCGCGTTTCCGTTTTTAGTGTCGCGATCGAACATCGACGTAACAGCGATTCGACGAGCGCTCGAAGCGGTCACGAATCGGCGGCGCTCCTTTAATTGATAACCCGATTAATTATGCATTCGGACTTTGTGCGCAACACCAGTTCGCCAGTTCAAACAAGGGTGGCAAGTCGTCCGGAATGCGGCATGCAAAGTGCTGCTTGCGTGCGAAACGGCTGTGAGCTAACGTGGCTTTTGTTAAAAGCGCTTAAATTTATAATGACCGTCGTTATCCGTCGTCGTGATCGAAAGGCGTTGCAACTAAATTTAAGATTCCTCGACTGAATAGTTTGTCATTCCATTCATCGAACGTTTCCTAAATTCTCGTTACATCGGAATCTTCGAAATTCGCAAAGCACTATAATTCAAAATTAAATGACTCTTCGTATAGCAGAAAGGGATGCAGGAAAAGTCCTGTAACTTGGCGTGAAGTAGACAAATGGGAACACGTTTCCCTTCTTACGTATCAAGCAATATACGGAGGAAAGAGGAATTATAGCTCACGAAGGCCTATAAACGCGAGGCGTAAGAAAACCGACGAGCAACCAGGGGCTAGCAACTTTTAGCTGGCTAGGCGGGAAAGCTTCAGACCGTTAACAACACCCTGCGCGGCTTTAAAAACTAATATTTCCATCATTGTTAGCTTTTATTATGCGTCGAGTTGCGTTGGTTTTAAAGGAATAAAGGTGCTCACCGTTTTTCACTTCTTTCCTGCATTGTCAAATGCAGAAATTATTTGGCTAGACACTTCATGTCTAATAGTTTTAGAAGAACCTATTTAGTTATAGGAGAACAGAGGTCCATATTTGTATTTCTTCTTGAAGGACAGAGAAAACGTTGATCTGCGAGGTACTGTCACACACATTGCAAAAAAGGGACCTACAGTCATTTACCCTTACCTTCTAGCTATTCACACGCCTATCAGCTTGTAAACATATGTTTGTTGGCATAGCCAACTTTAGTTCAGTATTCGTTCGCGTTCCTTCCGAGTCAAACCGTCTAAAACAGTCTCCAGAGAGGCTATCGTGCAAAACTTAAAGCTTGCTAGGTGAGATCGTTAGCGCGAAGAGTGTGACTTGGCATTGTGTCTCGGAGTACGTCTTAAGTGTTAGTTTATTGTTACCCGCTACCCGGTGGGCAGGCTACCCTTACATATTTAAGCTGGTCCATTAGTGCACAGTCGCGTTTATGTTTCGGAATGCTGTGAAACCTTACCGAGTGGCGCGCGCAGCTGATACGGCGACTCTTCACGGAACCATTACCCAAGGTAGACTCCCAAGCAACAGTGTACAGACAATTCGTCTGAGGACTGAATACAACTGTTACTGGGGTGTGTCATCGATTCCACCTAGAACCCCGAAATCTCGACTCTTATCTCGAACTCGATTATGGAGACGCTGGTTTATCCCGAATCAGGACCCTTAAGAGAAGGAAAAGGCAATTTTACCGACCGAGGACACGTGGTAGGCGGGCTCATTAAACTTTTCGTCGTTTCATCCTTTGGACAAATCGTGTTGAGAGCAACGACTCCCACGGGAACACCGGCGCGGCGCGATTATACCGACCGCCAAGAGAGAGCTTAGCAGAGGGAAGGATTATACGGCGTAAAGAAGAAGGGTTAAAACAGTCCTCTTTCCCGTCGCGGAATGAGAATTCGAATGCTGTCGAGGGGCTCCTCGAGTTACCAGAGCGAGCAAAGAAGAAACTCTTTCGTCCTCCTCGGACGTGCCACCCCCTTCTCCTCCTTCTCGTGTTTTCGCCTTTGTTGCTAAAGTCCGTTGGGTCCAATCGGTCGAAATTAATGTCTCGTGGTTATTAGTAGAAGTTAGCCAAGTGCCAAGGAACTCGGAACGCTGCGGGTATATTGTTACTTGGAAACTGGCAGGACCGTAGCAAAAATGGCAAGTTAGCAAGGGTGAAGTTATAAGTTCCCGACTCTTCCTGCTCGCTTGTCGCCCCGTGTTTCTCCGTTAATGTAATTGACTGCTGGTGAAAGCGCCGATCTGGCAAGTAGATGATACATGACACCGCTGTGCTCGGTTTCCTACGAGTCTCGTGGATGTCGTCCCGAAGCTGACCGGCCGATTTATCGAATCGAGGCGACGGTAAGGTGATCCGATGGATGGATCGAATTATGCCTGGACAAGGAGAACCTCTAACCAAGATGCATTGAGTTCCAACCGCAGTCTTGAATGACTTCTTCTCTGCTTACGCGTGTCTTCTCCTCTGTCCTCCTGTCACGGATTTTCCGTCGCGAGAGAAGGACAATTTCCTAACTGGAGTCCCCTGGTTCGTTTCGCTCCCATCGAGATAAATATTCGACCGTAGTAATTAAAGCGTCTCTCGAAAACGTTTTCTCGGTTCTTCGCGGCGGCGTATAAACCGAACAGCCCCGGCCGTTACCATAAATTCTTAATCCGAATCGGCGGTAAAACTGAAAGTTAACCAAGTTCGGTAACATTAGCCGTAACAATGCTCTCGCAGTAAGTTCTTACGGTAACGATGCTGTAACGACGGTTTCCGGACCGTGGCAATTTCTCGCGATAAAGTCACCGATGGGACCCACAAGAATTAAACTTGCTCGAGGGACGGGTTCGCCGATGGTGCAGCGAACCTCGGCGTAAGGATTAAAATTTTACGATCATCGTTCTTCGGGTCGCGTTATCTTTTCCGCGAAATTCCGGAAGACAGAGGTCCGCCCGAAAGGGAGTCCCATTTAAAGGACCTTTCCACACGAGTGACGGAAATAACAATCATCCTTTGCAGTTGGCTGTAAACTAATTAAGAATTCAAATCGCGTAGACGGTTTTATCGAATTCCTATGTAACGCGCCATTACGGCCGGGGGAGTTCGAATTGAAGCAGATTACCTGGCGGAAATTAGTCAAAACTAACAAAAGCCTCGCCGACCCCGTGGCATTCAGCGGTCGCAATCGCGGCTGGATCGCGATCCGCAATTCCGCAAATGGGGCGGTTCGAGCCTTCGAACAAAAGATGTAATAATTCTGCCCCTGTTTTCCAGCACCCCCTTTTCACTTGTCTCCCCTCTTTCCTCCCTCCCCCCTCTCACCTCGACGCTACTCTCTCCGCCTCTCGCTCTCTGTCTCTTTCCCTCCCGACCTAAGTCTCTTCAACCCTTACGAGAAACCCTTTGTTTGCAAAACAAACAAGAATCGTTTGCTCCCAAGAGTCAGGACTACGGCGGTAGCAGAGGCACGAGGCACGAGCGAAACTCGAAGTCGGAGGGCGTGGAATTTTAATTACACGAATATTATCGAGGCCTCGTTATGATTGTATCATTGGCTTTGGTAACAGGCAATCGATCGGTAGCACGATTTGCGGAAGCGAATTCGTTAATTGTTCGACGTAGTTTCAGACATTTTTAGGACACTCGCGTGATATTTCGTTGTTTCCTTTTCTTTCGGCGCACGTCCTCTCTGTCTTCGAGTTCGTTTCACAATTTTATTTGATATAACCGAAAGCACAATTTCATCACACAGCCGGTACCGTAAACGCCAAATCTGTCATGATGAATGAATCTGTGCCTTTTTAATATATCGGCATCATAAAATGTTGCCCTGTAGCCTGAACAGGGTGGGGGGAAGGGGTGGGGGTGGGGGGGCAGGTCGGGCGACATTGTAAACATTTTAATTAAAACCCGCGAAGGATATTTAATTTCGAATAATTAATGGTCGCCCCGACGAAATTCATGCGTCCGGGACAAAAGCCATCGCCCTCTCGATTACTCTTGATTTCATTACACGAATCAACAGCCACGAGACTGGCGGCTGCTATTAAGCACCCTTTTTTCCATCCCTCCTCACCTCTTTGCTCTTAGTCGTCCGTTGTTTGCCGATAACAATTTTGTACGCCGAAACGTTCGCAATAGCCCATCGACGTGCCCGCGCTTGTCGAGACACATGGAAAATATTTATATATCCCAGCTCGAGTAGCCATCTCACGGTTTATCGATTCTGTTAAACAGATGCGCGGAAATAACAGCGGAATAAATAAAAGACGATCCGTCTTTGCCTGTTGACACATCGTTCCGGGGCCTGCCGTTTGATTCTTGATATGTAAACGCTCGCTTCCACCCCTTGGACCGTTCCCATCGACGTTACCCTCGGCACAGATTCCATCCCAGGGAATATTTCTTTCCCCGCCGCGCCGTCGCGTATTCCAGGCACGAATCCCGCGCTCTTATATATTTATGCATTCGAGGAAATGAGACAATGCGGGGGAGATATAGAACAAGAGTAGACGGTTCGGAGGTCATTCGATATTAGGGGGTCGGATCGCGTCGCGCCTTGTGCTCGCAGGAGGGGCTCAAGGAAACGCGTCCGCGTGTTCAGAATCCACTGGCGGACACGTCCCTTTATTCTTCGCGAGCCATTTTCCCGGATAACGATTTTACGGTTTGCCAACTGCGCAAACTAGAAAGGACAAAAGGAAAAATGCCAAAGTACAATAACTGTGTGGCGGCATAGTGTACCTTTTGACCATAGTTACGCACCCGTGAAACTCGATTTCACTGGGCCGCAGAGGGAAAGCTGGGACACGGTGAAAGACGGATATATCCGCGGTGTTTCGAACTGCGCGCCAATTTTCTTTCAACAACGGAGCCACGTCTCGCTCGCGCGCAGACAATGCACAGCGGATTCAATAAAACCGCAACAATAAGGGTGAAAACGACGGGTTCTGCGCTAGGGACGTGGCGAGGAGGAACGAGGCGCAGGGGGGCGGAGGTTGTAGCCGCGGCGCGAGAATGGGAAAGCGGAGGGTAATTTGAATGAAGAGACAAGAGACAATGCGTGGGCGAAGCCCAGAACAGAGGAGAGGGGGCGGCAAAGGTGGGTGAAAACAACCGCAGAATCAAATTAGAGACGGTGGGATGGGCCAGGTGGAGGTACGGCGAGATTGGGGGAGGGAAGGGGTTGGAGGACGACCGAGAGGAGTCTGGGGTAATTATATTTACAAGTGGCAGATCTCGAAAACAAAGGACCTGAAGATTGCTCGATTCATTCGAGAACTCCCCGAAGGATCGTCCTTTTTCCACTGCCTTTTCGGGAAAAATCGTTGCCGATTAGCACTCGTAGCGGTCCCCCATTGTAATCAGATAAGATCTATTTAGCTTTCATCTGCGGACGTATTGGAATTATTCAAGGTTTTACGAGAACGATGGAAAGGATTATCGAAATCTTGAAAATTGGGGTACTTGTGAATCGTCTGGAAAATATTGCTACTTATCTTGCGTTATACGATTCCAGTTGGTTCAGTAATTACTATTTTTGTAAAAATTCGTGTTCAGTGTTGTCGATGAAGTTTGAATGGTATTGTGCTCTTAAATTAAATTGTATAACATAAATGTCATTTTAGTGGAAAGGTTAACGAGTTCTTTCGCGTCGCAATTTTTCAAAGGTTTCGACCGCCCCGCAATGAAACCTTTGAATTTCCTCGTTCAGGTTAGTCTATATAAAATAGTGAAAACATATGAGAAGCTTCCCTTTTAACCTCAGTCAATGCAAAGTACTCTTTCATTATACGTGCAAGTGCTGGTCGTTATATTTTATTAAATAATTATTCTCTTTGTATCTCCACTTCTATTTTTCAAATATCCGCGTTTCTCTGATAACAAGAAATGGAAGTATTTCAATTAAATAGTTGAAACTGTTTTTACTAGAAAATTTTGAACAACAAGAGAAATTCTTTGTTGAAATGACCCTGAGTCTATCACTTAGGTAGTCTCACCCTCGGTATCATCGACCCTCCCCATGTGCATATTTTCATATATCCTCTCCTACCGGACAAAGTATTATGAGAACATAGTTCGCATACTTTCACTGGCGTTTATATGCGTGTACTATTACAGGTGTGCTATTGTTGCGTTCTTCCCGTGGAATCGTATTCTTCCCGTTCTTTTATAAAATGGCGCGTATTTCTGGAAATACGCCAGCAATTGAAGCGCGAGTTCTCGTAGCATCCAGTTGTTACGCTTATTTCAAATATTCTTCCATCCCCTATTGTTAGATTACCGTGAGCACATGTTAGATCCTGTAAGAACTTCTAAGTTTTATCAAAAAGATATTGAATAAGTAAGACAGAAAAGTCAGTAGATAGAGCTTTCCTACAAATTTTCTTAATTTTTATAGGAGGATATATTTCCTGATTTCGGCGTGAAAAAGCCGAATTAAATCGTTATCGGCAGCGCAATAGGAAAAAGAGGTGTGAAAGACTGAAAAGGTTTTATCGTTTCCCTGCCCCCTTCTGGTGTGGCAAGCGGCGAATGTGCAGGAACATTTGACGCAGCCCTCCACCCGTCGCGTTATGGAATTTTTGCGGAACGGCTTTTTTTAATTGATGCAATTCAAACCAGCCAGCCTGGAGTACCGCTGCCGCGCTCGTAAAACTTTTCGTCGCCTTCCCCGTCGCTTGGATCCGAAGTTGCCGGAGTTCTTTCGCGTCCTTCGGCTCTTTTTTAATTTGTTTTTATCGCAAATGATGCCTTTGGGAAATATCCCGCCTTTCCAGTCGGAACCAAACGGGTGGAAAAGGTAAACAGAAACTCACGGTTTACAAGCGATCTTAAGCAGAAGCATTCCGATAGGGGTAGGTTCTACAGGCTCTTTAAGAATTCCGAGACGTAATCCCTGTACCCGTGAGCGATGATTAAACGTTATCGTCCGATATTAGGAAAAAACAGCACTCCTCGAGGAGCGTCTTCTCCCCCACGCTCGTTTCGGCATAATGAAAAGCTTAGCAGTTGGTTTAACTTAGCCGAGGATTAAGTTTACCTCGTTCCAAGGGTGCCAGAGCAGCGTGGAATTTCTACCTCTTATTTTTCCGCCTCCTCGCCCCCGCGCTGGGAAAGAGCGCTTGCTAGGTATTTCTTAATTAGCAGCAAGTATCTCGCCCCGCGGAAGTTGCCTTATTAATTAATATTACAAAAGAGAATCCGACTCTGTTGCCGAGAAGGGGCGGATTTCCTCAACGATTGAATGTTTGTCGGTCGCGATTCTGAATTGTGCGGTTTGCAGATTTACTAAAAGGTTAATCGTCCCCTCGATAAAATCGCGTTAACTCGATCGCGACCTTCCCACCGTACTTCCCCGTTTATTTTTGTTACGTTCCAAGCCGTCGCAACATTTGTACTCGTTCCACTCGTCGGACCTCCAAGAAGTATCGTTCAAAAGGGTTGAAAGGCGCTCGTTGAGCGGAAACTTCTTCGAGGCGTAGTAAAACAGTGCCCGAAGGTGGTCGGGGGTGAAGAAAAGAAACTGAGAAAGAGAAAATGGTTATTTGAGCAGCTAGCCTTATACTTTGACAAAAGGAACGAGGGGACGGGGACTAGACGGGGGATGGTCGGAGTGCGGAGGAGGGTGTGGAGTGGCGGTGAAGTGGTCGCTGGTTCAAGCGAGAAGAAAAATATGTAATATCGCCCAGGGCGTTTTAATAAACCGAGTTGGCCAATCAAAGCGGGAGTTAAGGAGCTTTCTTGCCTTTTAACGACCACTTTTACGCGCGTTTAAATCACGCTTCGCGCCACTCCTAGTCGCCCGGAATAATGGGGCGAAAAGTATGCAAGGTATAGCAACGGAAGGAAAAAATATCCAGGAAGGCGTAGAAATATTTTTATGACTGAACGGCTGCGAGATTGAATGAAAGCGAGAGCGAGGGAAATGTGCCACACAAAAGAGAAGGAGGGAGAGGAGCTGCGACAGGGTGCAAGGATGGTGAAGTAGGGGGTGAGACGGGTAGGGGGTTGGGGGGACAGAGAAAAGAAGGAAAGGACAGGGAAGATTGGTTGCTTTGTAACCGGTGCATGCACTATACGCTTACGACGCCTGGATCAAGAGAGTAAACACACACGCACACAGGCTCCCGCGCCGGTGCACACAGCCGCGCGATAACGCATATACGGTTCGGTGGACGAACGGTAAAAAAATGCGAAAACTTTCGCATTTCGTCCAGCCTCCATTTTTATTCGCGTCGCTTTTTCACTCGAGCATCGCGCGTCCCCGTGAACGCCGCTGCTGAGTCGGGACACACGCGCGTTCATCGGCCGGATATTATTTCAGTCGGCGCATATTTCCGCAAATGAATTTTATGAAAACAGTTTTTGCTCTTTTAATTAATCGCTCTTCCGTCGCCAGACCTCGGGCCCCTCCCTTCGCCCTGCCCTCTTCTCCGACCCAGTGTTCTGTCCGCTCTTTTCGCCATTCCGTGGACTCACGCGGATCACCGTGCCGCGCGTCAGCTTTTAATAATAATATTATTTCAAGTCTCACCAGGAAAGCGATGCGTTCTTTCTTCCCTTTTAATCGAGTCCAGCGAATGGAATACGGTTTTCTGGCCGCGTTCTCATCTCCTCATTGTTCAAATGGAACCGAGTCGTGGATAAATATGAACGGGTATATCCTGAGAACAATTAGGTTTTTTGAAACCTAATTCTTCAGTTCTGATTGGATATCGAGAAAGGGGTTTCTGGGGGTATTTCTGTTTGTAAAGCTGGGAAAATTATCCCGTCTGATTAGCTAGGCTCAGTGAAATATTCTTGTTTGTAACACAGGTAAATCAATGCCTTCAACTAACGAGGTGATAACATCCTGTCCCGCTGAAGTTGTTCGGTGGTATCCGTGATTCGCGGGCATTAAATCGGTCGGACGCGATTCAGCCGGAAACTTTTGCCTATATTCGCGGCGAAGTAAAGTGGCGCTTGTACCGACATTTTGTACAAACAGGAATAATCGCTGACCAATTAGACGGACGACGGGGCTTGGGTGGGGGTTCATAGTTAGGCGAACGTTCGAGCAGCTAGGCGCGCCGCGGATAATCGCGGTCATAAATAACATTTATCGGGGGCCGGTGGTCTAATTGCCAATGATTACCGTGGGCTGCATGAGAAAAATTGCCAATTTACATCGAATGCTCGCTCTTTCCATCACCCCGTTTCCCCCTTGGTTTACTTACCCCCAGACGTGATCGTAGATAAGCTCCTCTCGCGAAATCGGCTTGCATTTCGTTACTGTAACCTGTTCCTTCGGGCCCCTTTCATCGTGGGACATTCTTAACTGCGTGTCGATTTTTTAAGGTAGAAGGAAGTGGTATGTACATACAGTAAGATTTGTAGCTGAATTTTAAAAATTGTATTTTTAATATACCTAATATTCAAATAATATTTGAGATAATATCAAGGGGGAAGCTGATTTGTTTATGGAGTCGTGGAGTATTTTCGATTCTCAGTGAAATTTCGAAGCCCCTTTTCGATTTTCCATCCTTTCCGTTTTCTTTTTTGTTCTCGTGGCGAATACGTGGCGAGGGTATGCGTTCACGCCCGAATAGAGTCGGATCTTGCTCTCCTGAATACGCAATGCGATTTATTCGAAACGCGGCGTATAAAACACAAAGGACCGCGTATGATTGGTAAATTATTGAGGCATACCGGATTTGTCGGCCAATCACGTAGTGGTCTTAAATAATTCAGTTGGAAGCGCGAAGGATGCGCAGAAAACGCAGGGAGAGACTCGAGACAGTATAGGGTTGCGAAGATATTACGAAACATTGACTCCAAAGTCGTTGTTTTATGTTACTAAATCAATATTTCGCAGTTTCGTTGTGCTTTTCTTTCGCATGAGGCACAGGTTGGGAAGTAAACGTAACATGTAACATCGAAACAGTAATTTTATTTCAATTAATATTTCTATGATAGAACTATGATACAAAACATATCTATACTAGCGAACGTACACACTTCCATAGGTATTCTCGTTCAGAATTCTCTTTACATGCACCATACATTACATTGGAGATGGCATTCGAGACAAGATGGCTGTAAGTTCTTTCTTAAATAAGCAGCTTCTCTATGATGTGATTTGTTCGTCGAGGGTAATCAATGATGTACGACAGCGTATTTAGTAATCGCCATCGCTACTAATCGTAATCTACACGAGTTATTTGGTTAGACAATCGGTTAGTACTCGTACGACACGATATACTTTTACCTCTTCTTTTTAACTGACCTTAGAGACGCTTAGCGTTAGGAACTACGCGCATCCTTACAGAGTATCGTGGAAGTATTCGTTACACCTAATACCACGTGGCCCTCGGGAGATCCGTACTAAAGTACAAACGTAATGCGCGAACATTTCCATAAAAATACTTGGCAGTCAATTAGAGGAACGATCATAGGCTCACAGTCCAAAAATCAGAAAACATCTTCGCTACGAAACCTATTGTATACACGTAACAAAAATAATCACCTGTCACTATCACAGATACGTCTCCAATTTAACCAGTTACTCTACATATTACGATAACAAAGCATAACGTTCATCAAGCAAAGAATTAAAGTCGAAAGAATTCGCTCATCAAATATCGCATCAAAACGTAAGCCTATTATCGTTCGAGAGATTGGGAAACTCTTTGCGGAGGCGTGCCGCCGACAAATCTCCAGAGCGTATGGCATGAAAGGGAAATAAAACATTTTCTCGGAGGCGGCTCGTTTCTGATAGCGACTGGGCGATCCAAGTGAAAGAGAGAACTTTCGGCATAACTCAGCCTCGTTATCTGACTCGCAAATAAGGCAACGGAAAAGTTCGCGACATCAATCTGGGCCTCTACCGGGAGATTCGAAGTTGAAACAATGCTTAAGTCACCCCTAACGTATGAGCCCCAAGGGGTGGCGAGGACTGGCTGGTTGACTGGATGGCGAACCCAGCTACCGATTCGATCTGCCAGACCGACCTCGCTCACCAATTTCACCCCGTGGCCATTCCTCGGGCTCCACCTCCGGCGGTCCGCTGGTCCGGTAGTCCGGTAAAGCTAGATTTACCGGCGTTCCCCGCAACGGACAGCAAAGTCGACTACAAGAACGGCCAAACTTTGATCACCCCTGAGCATTCGGTTTACCCGCATTGTTTCCCCGTGCGCACTATTCTGCTGCATCCCCTTTCCCTATTCCCGTTCGCTTCAGCCCCCGTCGATTTTTACCGTCTACTTTAATCTGCGAAATTCGAACAATTAAAACTTCGTCTAAACAGCACCAATAGTTTCGCGCGTCTGTTTCGTACAGCCTTAAAGTGTCTAATCGTGCGCTACTTGTCCTCTTGCATCAGGGACAAGGAAGTCTCGCGCGAGTTGCGAATCGTTCAGTCTATGTACTTCCGTCCGTGCTCGAGTCTAAGATAGTCTAAGAGTTTTTCGATTATATTTTTACGCGTGGAGAGTTCGTGCGAGTGTCTAGATTTATGTAGAGCTTTTGAGTAGTTAATTTCAATTGTGAGAGTAGACTTGAGGGTTCGAGTAACGAACGAACCATCGAACGGTTACCTACGATAGCGACGACGATGACAGAAAAGACGTTCGTGTCGTTAAAGAAATTTGGCAACGCTCTCGCGGGATCGGTAGATTGTTAGGTCGGTGCTTATTTCGTTTGTCATTTGGTGTCGTAAGGTGTTTGCGCATTGATACCGTTTAAATTATTCATGGGGTTCAGGATGTTATGGGTGCTCGAGCTCGCTGGCGCGGGATAACCATTGTGGTTATGTGTTGTCTCTCCGTTTGCGTGTCTCTGTGGGCTTCCCGTGGTTATGACCTGAAACACAGAACGATCACCAAGTTATAACAGGTTCACAAGTTGCGAGAGGATGCCTGGATTAATCGTAATGCGGGCAAGATCAGAGGTCCAATAACGTGAAATGTTGTTATCGAAGCTACCGAGTTCTTTTCTTTGCCGAGCAATTCCAAGACTCGTTTTAATCGTCGACGAGTCTAAAGTGCTGTAAAGATGGGAAGGAATGTGCGGCCTTATAATTGCATCCGCAGTCAATCGAGCAGGCAGCGGCTTAATCCAATTTCAACAATTATTCACGACAGAGACTTAAAACTCGGAAGGGAGAAAGGTTCTTGCAGGGAAAGGGGTTGATGCCGCTAACGAATTCGTTTTAGAAGACGCGGTGTTCTTGTTCTCGTACCAAGCTCGAAGATTCCACTCCAAAAACAAAAGGCCAGAAGAACGAACTTATATCTCAACTCGGTTCGAACAGAACTCAACTTGGGCGTTCCCTCCAGCCTCTTGTCTTTTCCCTCTCGATACCTCGCCTCTTGCGTTTCCTTTCTTTCTCGAGGCCTCCCATCTCGGCGTTTAGTCGTCTCTATCTGTTTCGCCGAGGCATATTTACGGGAACAAGAGGGAGTGAGGGAGAGAGTGCTCGCGGGGAGGATGAGATGCCGCTAGGATAGGTAAGTGCTGCTGAAAACTTCCAACTTCGTATCTCTAGCTCCGTTGTTCCCTCTACCATCAGTTTCTCTTAGTTTCGCCAGCGAAGGTGTTAAATTATACAGGCTTAAAATTCGACAGACCGTGCGGCTCAGCCGCTTTCGACAGGAACCTCCCTCGCCACGATTTTACCCTGTAAGTTGATCACGCTAACTTTCGCGCGACGAACGAACTTTCCATTTTCATGATTTCCCTCACTTTACGAAAATTTTCGTACGTATCTAGATAGCGAGGGTGCTACTTGATGTCATAATCTAGAAATAAACGAAGACAAACGTCCCTCATTATTCTTTTGAATATAGTACACTCCAAGGGTTTGAAAAATGTAGGCACCAACCCCTATTTGAAACTGTAAGGCGACGGATCAGAATTCACGAAGTGGCGGGGACCAGTAATTAACTCGTAAATAATTACGATAAAAATGACAAAGAGCCGCTAAAGAAATGCTTTATCACCGGCAGCAAACGGCAACTTTCTCTCTGGCAAGAATGTCTAAATCTTCTTGCCGCAACGAGAAACCCCTTTCCAGCCTACGCAGGGAGGTAACGAGGACCCGACCATCCTTTTCTTTTTCCTCCTCGATACAACACCCTTCTATTTTATCTCTTTCGCTCCTCACCTTTCTGCTCTCTGTTTCCATCTCTCCGCCCACGGGGCGGCAGCACCCCGCACGTAATTAAGAAATCTCCGTGGAAGGCTACGGACCGCCGTTAGTCGCTACCACGGGTTAAATTAAGTCTATGACTTATTCAAGTTTTATCTACAATTGCCAGAGGAGGAATTACCGTCCCGTGGATTTACTGCCGTCTTTGTAATCAAACGGCACGCGCTCCGCGAATCGGGGTACATAGGTACCAAGTGCCTCTATATAGTCACGACTATGGTCCTCTTTGCTAGGAGCAAGTCATTACATTATAAATCTTTTCAGATACTGTCGTTACTATCCTATTTTCAATCTTAATGAGATAAGAATGTTCACTTTTTCGGATTTTTTGGATGAACTTGGATTGCACTGTGAAGAGAATGTTGCTAATAAGAAGCACCAGTTACTGGCATAGAGTTCTAGAAATTCTTTGAAAATTTGAAATTTTGAAAATTTAAAAATTTGAAAGTTTGAAAATTTGAAAATTCAAAAATTTGAAATTTGGAAATTTGAAAATTTGAAAATTTGAAAATTCGAAAGTTTGAAAATTTGAAAATTTGTAAACTTACGAAAAAGTGTTTATTTCACTTTAGGATCTCTTTTCATGAGTTCTAAAATCCAGTTTCTCCCTACAATTAATGAATCTGAAGTATTCTATATACAATATGTTAAAATAGGTAGAATTTCTGTAAAATTCCATAGAGTAGGGTCTCTTTAAGTGATTGGAAGCTCTTCTGCACCCTGTAGAGCAGTGTAAGCGGCCCTTTACAGGAGCCCCTCGCTCGCGAATAAGACATTAATCGCGGCTCGACGAGAAGGCGAAGGCAGTTTGTAACTGACGGTAAACGCGGACCATTGGGGGGTTGCCGGGAGCTGGCGAGAATCGCGTGTCATTTGTCCGTTGATCTCCCGCGGCTGGGAACCGGCCAGGTGCAAGCTAGTTCCTCTACGGCGCTGCTTTTCTTACGCGCAAAAATTAGCGCCACCCTCTCTACACCATTCACAGCCCCCAACGATTCTCTGTTATCCAGAGGCACGAGATGAGAATTAGGCGGGTCGTTTATCGAAGGAGGATCATTTAGAACAGAATGCCCGTGTACCTCGCTATTTTACCCAGGGATTATTATATCGGGAAGGATTTGGCTAATGTGCTCCATCATTTGGGATTCCCAGGAGTTTTATCGTTCACAAAATAACGTTGAAACAGAGTCCCTAATATAATGAACGTTAATTAACACTGAAGTTCTTTAAGGGTTTCAAAGAAGTTGAAGATGAATTGTCCAGGGACTTTTGAGTGGATCGTTAGAGCGAGGGTATATGCAATTTTGTCAGTCAATTAAACTCGATGCTGGCAACTTTGCTGTCACTCACAAGTGGACGTGAAAGTGGGTCCACGCACCAGGGGTAATAATCGTTACAAAAGAGAGCCGGGGTCACGTAGTGTTCCGTTGTTTCGCAACTAAACTCATAATCTCGCATAAGCTGGCAAGCTGGGCTTTCCCATGCGAGTTTTCTCCGCATGTAGTGTGCCAGGGACCACGCAGAGGCCTTCTGTGAAATTCAACCGAGCACAGTGTATCTAATAACGCGGTCATTAACAAAAGCGACGTACGTGCTCATGTTTGCGTAGAAATCTCTTTGTTCCTGTTTCCATTCAGTTTCTGTGTCTTGTTACATTTTTCAGAAGACTCAGTTTTTCTTCTTTAACTGTACTTTCGCGTGGTGATTTCTAGAGTTACAGTTCATGGCGTTTTCAGTGAGCACATCATGCTTCGGTACACCTGCGCTTGATAAGAATGACGTATACTCTCAAGTTTAATTTAATTCAGGTTGCTCGCGCACGTCTCACGAACTTTCGAGGGTCTAATCGTCTGGAAGAAGTATAGAAGACGTTGTAATACCTTATTCCCCGTACGAATCTCGTACTGCACATTGATCCTCTTAAATTCCCATGTAGTCTCCTTCTTGGCATTAGCATATTATCTGCCTCCGCCACCCCCTTCTCCTCCTTCTCCAGTTGTACCCCCTTCAACCCTCTGATTCGCGGAGGACTTTGCAGACACTTGAGAGTTTGTTTTAAAACTCAGATAATCGTTTCGAACTCCCTCCCTCGTTCCTTCCTCTCTTTCTGACAGCCCTGGATTCCCCTATCGCGTTCTTTGTCGCACCCTCTTCATTCCTCGACGCTCCTTCCCTTCTTACCTCGCGTTCCACTCTCCCAGGGGTCTCAGGGGGAAAATTAGATCAAAATAAGACTTCTCGCCAATTTTTAAACGCGTTACAGTTGCCTCGAAGGAGAGGGAGATTACGTCGCGAAGGAAGTTTGTCGCGACGCGATATAATAAAGATTCGAGCGATCCCGAACCGATTGGAACTTCCTTTCTCCCGAGCGTCTTTTCTAAATTCGCTTTAAGACCCCCGTGACACTTTTGATAGATTAGCCAATTTCCAACACAGCAATATTCCTTTTTCTAACAGCGGGAGTCATCGAAAAGGACTAGCCTCTCGAAGCATACGGTAATTGAATTTATCGAGGGTGATGACCATCGTATTTCGCTCCATTCCTCTTCACCCCCCATTACCTGT
The DNA here is from genome assembly GCF_051401765.1 of Calliopsis andreniformis. Taxonomy (NCBI): domain Eukaryota; kingdom Metazoa; phylum Arthropoda; class Insecta; order Hymenoptera; family Andrenidae; genus Calliopsis; species Calliopsis andreniformis. The sequence continues at coordinate 17,069,680 of NC_135067.1, read as the reverse complement.
TTACCTTGGATCACTTCGCACGCTCGAGTTATTCCTAAACGCCGCACAGTCGGACATTATTTACAAGAGGAGACGAGATACGCCCAAGCTCCGACACGGCCACGGCTGAGAAAGATTGGGACAGCTGTCTGTTCTCAGGCAATCAGAAAAACTACCCTCTCCTCCTTCGCCGAGGGCAACTTCGCCATTCCCATAGCCACGGCTTAAGCAGAGAGCCGTAAGGGCGGCAGCTGCCTCACCCGGGACGAGCACCCTCTTCGCGGTTTTTAAGAATCTTAACGCCTCCTTCGCTCGCCTTCTTCCCTCTTGATTTTGCCAGCCCGAGATAGAGCTGCCGACACTTTGCATTTCGTCACGACCTCTAATTCCGACAACGTGCCTGCTATTCCGTGGGGTCGAACATCCTTTCCTTTCTAACTCTTGGTAATCGTCGTTCTCGCTTAATCCTCTCCCACGATCTCTTCGTAATGAATCCAGCGAAACGTCGCCCCCGAGATATCGTTCGTTTATCACAATAGAAATAGAGGCTCTATTGACGTGGGAGCCTAGAGCAGATAGAACAGCCGTCATCCACGGATAGATAAGGTTTCAAGCAGAGTATAGTTTCACGCTCGTCGGTGACAATTAACGAGAGACGACTCGTGATCTGACATTATCTGTCGCGTCAAGCTCACACCGGAGACCAGCTGTCTCGACGATCGTCTTTTCCATTCAGATGCTAAATGTCACGGCGACATTCACCGAGGAAATAGAACGGCCCTCGATGTTGGGTCGGCCAGACACCTTTGAGTGTTCTCCGCGATCGAAGGTATTCACGCTCCAGCAACGACATGTCAAGAGGGATCCATCAGGCTTAACGTAATAGATGCGCAAACGACATTAGCATGCCACGCCGATTATTGGCATTAGTCTGCCGTCCCGTTATTTCGCGTACCGGTCATTTATAACCCTCAACCGTAAACCCTCGGCATTCGATCGATACCCTCTGAACGGTTCTTAATCCATGGTGCATCGAAGAATAGTCTCAAGAGAATTTCCATGATTTCATAATCGTGTCTTCTCCTTGAAGTCCCTTTAAAATATCTTTGCAGCACATTATGGTAATGATTGCAATAAATTATTGAGCACTAGCTCCACTTCCGTGTCCTTTCCCTCCAAAGTGTCGTACTGTTTCCTTAGAACGCATACATTTCTGAGATTTTCGCGGCAAATGAATTCCGCCACGTTGCATTTGCCACCCTCGGCTTACCGTACGTGCAAACTGATATTAATTGAACCGAACACTCACGCACGTGGAGGTTGCCACGCACAAGGAAGCGGTAGAACACGCAGAAGGCTGCCGTCCAGGAACATGAACACTTAGGCGGTGTAGAAATAGAGTCGCAAGGGTTAGCAACCCCTGAATTACACGCAGCTCGCTGGCAGGACGGTAAAGGGGAGGAAATTTGCATATTATAAGTAGTACACGCTGCCTGGCCTGATATCATCAGACTGGGGACCTCGTTATTCTGTGCATGCGTACAATTCGAGCGTGTGCGCTGGCAATCAAGCCTCTTCGACCAATCTTACAAGTTTGTCCTGAAACTTCCTTAACGACAGCGTTCAGGCAATCGTATGAGATCGCTTGGAAATCGAAAAGGTTGCAGAACGTTAGCAGAGTTTATTCTTATTTTTAGGTACTTTTAGTTACCATTGTTTGTCTATCGAGTAAGGGACAGACTAGACGCAGCAGACCATAGTCGATCGGTAAATATTTCACTTGGTAAATTATGGTACGTGACGTCAACATGCAAGGGGACGTAAACAGTCTTGCAAGACGGAGGCCGGATTAAGTAGATCGGATCCTCGTTGGGTCAGACAGGACGAGGTCCTCTGTACAGCAAGGGCTTAAGATATTGTTTCGAAGCACGGCTGTTGCCTTAAGATAATCAAGAAACCCAAACGGCTTAGCGCGACGAGTTCATAATTCCAACTCGCAAAGGGCCCTCTTCTACAGCCATCTGGGTACTCTTCTAATGACGTTGTGGACGCTTACGTCTTAACATTTCTTCGTCTCCTCTTATTACAGAAAAAAGTCTCTGCTAGCCCTTCCAGTTTTTAAATCTTCCACATTCAATCTCAAATCTACTCAATTTATTACTCAACATCATATTCCAGTGTTTGCATTTCTTTCTGACAGACCAACGAATAACAAATTCAAAACGTTTTCTCGTCCTCCTTACGATCTGAGAATACTTCTCATAACGTCGGGGCACATTCTTCTCTGGTTTCGCGAATTTCAGCGAAGTAATTCCACTCAAGACGTTGATAAATCCTCGTTCAAAGAGTGGATTCTTTTGCACGTTCCTGTCCCGGTTGAGAGGACGGATCGTTACGGTATGCGATGAGGCTTGCTTAACGGGCGAGCTTAATTAATAAGGACACGCGATATCCTAACTCGTAAGACGACGGTGGGGCTGTAAAGCATAGCTGAAACCCCAGGGGAGTCCTTTGTTGTCGAGAGGGTCAGGATGAGCGACCTGCCACTTTAACCCACCTTAAGGGGTTACGTCTTGAGGAGTTTTCAACCTTCCAGAACATCCAATGATCGTAACCTCCGGAAGATTCAGAGCGTCCTGGCCAATGGCACGCGAGTAAGCGATACGCTTACACGGTCACTGCGCGCATTGGCGATGCAGAGCATTATCAGTGTCCACGTTTACAACAGTATCGCTGTCAAAGCATATCAATCGGTATTGAATAGGATTGCGTAAATCGTGAGACGCGGTATGATTACATGCGTGATTGTAGGGACGAAAGAATAGCTATTTAATTACCTGTGGTTGGAGATGCGTCACTTGTCGCTTGATTTGTGCCAAGGTTGCAGTTGGCGGGGGATGGACAGCCAAATTTGCAAAAACCTGCCTCTCCTCGTAGTCGTACTCGCACAAAATTTTGTTTTCGTACAGGTAGTACCTATCGCCTATGCAGAATCTGCAAAGAAAGAAGAATTAAATTAGTAGTAGCGGAAAATGTAAGAATTTTTTAGTATTTATTGTTATTAAAAGGGTATGTCACATTTGACGCAGCCAGTGAGAGTCTAAGGTGGCAAAGATTTGGAGAAACTCCGGCTAAGGGTTGTCGGAGATAGGCGGAGTAGTAAAGCGTGCTAATTCCTTTTAAGGCCGCTTTCCGTTCTGCTCCGTCGAGGAAATTGCGAGAAAATAAAAACAAGCAGCGAAACGGTACCGGTGCCGTAGCTTCCGAAAGCGTCTTCGAGGTCCTTTAAATGTAAATTTCCACTCGATTCGCAGACGGTACATCGTATCTGGATTACCACCGACTCCTTTTCTCCTCTTACCACTTCCCTCCGTTTCTCTTGTTGAATTCTCGCTCGAAATCGAAACCTCTCCCAACATTATCTCGCGTATCGTTAACACTTTAAAACGACACGTTTTATCTAATCGAATCATATTAATTAGCCCCCTTCTTTCCACAAATTTTGAACAGTAACGCGCTTTAAAATTCAACGTATGAAATCCACAGTATCCTGTAGTAATCCGATGCGGTATATGCCGCTATATACACAGGCAGATTTCGAAATGGTGGCGAAGTACGAACGTGCTTGGCTTGCGATATAAGAGGAATAAGGTTGCCGCGAGGGTTATACGCATCGACCAACTGTCGCCCCCGCGGCGAGGGCTGGGCGCGGGGCCACCTCTAAAATCAAAGATTTCGCATTTTTCGTTTTTATTGCCGGCTTAAAAGTCAATTTTTTCTCGCGTCGCGGCCGTTCCGCGAACGGGGGCGTTCTTTCTCTCTCTCCTCGGGTGTCCGCATAAAGGACGATACGCTGAAAATGCTAAAGAGCCTTGGAAACGAGGATCATAAGGGTGGCTGGCTTCCAACAGCGGCACAATAGATCCACCGAGATCCACGAGGGACTCGAAAATCGTTTTGTCAGGATACCGTGACGCCTTGAAATTCTTGTCAGGTGCCGTGAACATCGCTCTCCGAGTGTTATACATACTTCGTATCGACCGTGATATGACGAGCCCTGTACTGTCGATTTGTCTCGCGAGAATAAAACCCGTCGAGCTGCCCCCTTATTGTTTAATCCTGCCGTCACGTAGCTGTTGCGGAGTGTACTGTACAATTGGCTTGGGACGTGGACACAATAGCAGAAATCATGGAGTTGGTCTTGTTCCTGAATTAAAATTATTTTTACACTGCCTCCACAGGAAACTTATACGAGAAATATGAGGATTCGATTAGTTGCGTATATTCTGGTAGACGTAACACGTAAATACCTATATCTGTTTTTATCATACTCTTTTTTAAAGGTATTTGTGCCTGAAAAATACTGTCCTTTTTACAAACTACAAGTATCTTATTATCTTCATATTTTTCATGCAAAGTATCACCGCTCGATTTAAATTCCCGCCAAAAACAGCAGCCGCTGCAAACGATAGCTATCCATCGCCGGGGTGCATAAACTTTGACGTAGGTGCAAACGCGCAGGGTGTATCTTAGTATCGTAACTCGTCGGTGAATAATAAAAGCACCTTTTTCGGCAGGACGGGGGAACAGTACACATCGAGTACATACGGGCATTGCGTATTCAACGGATGTGCTGTCCCGTGTTGGGATCCTGTTTGAGTTTTATGTCGGGATTTCTGTCGAGTGGTTTATACCGGCGCTTATGTAAATGCAGACGTGATTTTTTTCAGCACCTACCCGCTCTCCAGGACCAACCTACCTGCACGAATACCCAGAACATTTACGGCATTCGAAGCGAGACCAACTAAACGAGCCGGTGAGCGCTACTCTCTAAATAACGTTACGAAACGCCAGAACAAACAGGGTATTTGTTTTCCCAACGTTTGACATTCGACGCGTTGACTCGTTCAGCTTGGTTATTTTTTCCATCGTTTGATATTCGATATGTCCATTCGCTCGAGCCCCGATATTTTTCCACCCGCGAACTTCCTGAGAAAGTAGCGTCACGGTCGACGCTGTCCTCGTTTCGCGTTTTGTTGCGAAAGCTGGAACGTTTTCCTATACGGTATTACGACCGCGAGCGTTCCTATCGGCGCGCTGGTGGGGGATGATTTACCGCCATCAAAAATGAATTGAGATGGCATCTGTTCGCGTCGAGGCCGGTGATCACCCTTCGATTTTCCATTCTTTTAATTCCGCGACTCCGGAAGGGCGATGGAACAGAAGACAGGGAAACAGACAGGATGTCTGGGGTGGCGCGAGACGCGGAAGGGGGAGAAAATAGCGAGAGAACCAGAGAGCGATCGGAACATCTAGCATGAGCCGCCATAAAAAGCAATGCTCCACCGTAACGGGGTACGATAAGTGCCATGGCGCGAAGTAAAATCGATCCCGGGGGCAACCTCGAATCGTACGCCATAAAAAGGGAACATTAGAGAGAGAGGGGGGAGAGAGCGACAAAGAGGGAGGAAGAGAGCAACGAGATCATGGCATAATGGTGTTGTGATTTTCCGACTAGATACGCGGTATAGATTGCGGCGGTGTAACGCTAAACGCTTTTGGCATTAGTGACGTTAAATGGCTTCGAATGGTACATGGTACCCTCTTCAGCACCATGTTCACGAAAAATTGAACCCTTGCAAACTCTGCAGTAAAGAAAACTTTATAAAATAGACACTTTGAAAGTATGAACGATCAGATATTAATATTTGCTATAGTTACGTCAGCAGTCTGTAAAAAAGGTGTCTCATAAAATAGTTATTTCGCGAACCGTTAACCATTCACCGCGTCGCGACTTTGAGCGTTGCTAAGTCGAGAGGAAGCCTCCGAGATTCGTCGGCAAACATTGCGAGTTGAAGGCTGGAGGGTGAGAAACCCCAAACGGCAACACTTCGGCGGTAGTCAAGGCCAGAGATGGGGTGGCGTTGCAGCGGCGGCGAGGGGGTTACAGGGAATAAATTTTGTACTTGATCGCGGAGTCCCCAGCGCGCTTGTGTGTAAGAGAGAGAGGGAACAAGAGAAGCGGCAGAGAAAGCGTCTATATTCTTGGTAGTTGGTGGTGTTCCTACTCAATTTGCATCAAACTATGGAGAGACAAACGCTCTCCCACCTCTGGCGACCCCAGCTCCTCGCGAAGCCACCGTTCTAGCACCTGATGGAGCTGTGCTCCCACCCCTTTGACGTCCTACAGTCGAGACTAACGCGTTTAGCAGAGACTCGAACCCCTAATCAGATCTTCCGACGGCACCGGGGTTTCTAAGGTGCTGCTAAGTGTGAAGTTAATGGAGTCAAGACGCTGCTCCTTCGTGTCGAGGCGTTCGCCTGCTGCGCAACTAGGCAGTCTGACAAACATGTCTTTTTGTCGAGAAAAAATTGTATTTTGCTCCTCCAGATCGTAAGTGAAACCAATAGACCAATAAATTCAAGTAATTAATCATAACAGCAGCATAAGTATTCTAAAAGATTTAGTAGGTATAGTATGCTTTTAGCAAAGTATTCGCACAATTTGTTGGACGAAATATTAAACCATGCAGGGGTGAATTTTGTACGTCGTCTGCAGGGCTTATCTCTCCCGTCAGGACGCCTCATATCAGCCCGCTTTATTTCGATAATGGCTGCTTACCTAGCGCGTTCTCCTGTTAATTAATTCAGACTGTCGGGGTATCAGGGAACTGTGACGCACTAATTCGATCAGAAGTGAATTCGCTCGCTTCGGTAGAGAGGGCTCGTCGCCGGCAAGCGTCGGGGGAAGTGCGCTGCCTTTACTTCCAAGACAGATTTACCCCCGGTAGAGACGCTTGACGTCGCTATCTAAATGTCGTCCCAAAAGCACGTCGGAATGCTACTCGATAATACACAACGGGGCGTCTCAAATCGCGAGTCATTGTCCGACAGCCCAACACACTGTAACACGTTCGGAATCTTAGCCTTGTGTCAGACGTCTCGTTCGCGTCACTTTAAGTATATGGCTTCACCTAATACCACATTCAGAACATACATACGGTATTGTATCATACGCAGTCTAGAGTTTTACAAGTAATACTTAACTAAAGTGTTATACGGAAATTAAAGTTTCACCTGTGTATCTTGTATACTGTCTGAGCAGTCAAATTATATTTCTGGGTGAATAGGGAACATTTGACGAATCGAAAGTGGAAATTGTTGGGTGGCCAGGATTCATTTGTTATTCCTCATGGGTATTCAGCCGTGAAGCACACAGAGGGAGCATTCGTCTTTCTATTAATTTCTATGCGGCGTGAAATTACGCGCCGGCGACCCTAAGCTATATTAATAACCCAGATTACGAAGGAAATTAAGACAGCGATGGGTCGTTGATACCTTCAGAAGCGCGGCTTTGTTGCCTCGGCCGAAGGGGTTGCAGCCTCGCGGGGATGAGTTCGCGATATTTCCATGAGACACGCTCCGCGTCGCGTCATCGTTCCCGACGTCCTCTAATGCCGCGTCTTATCGAACAATTGCAACGCATTACTCTTCGTTCCGCCGCAGAGAACGATGGTCATTTTTTCCCCTCGAAACTCCATAACACTTTATGCCGTTCTCCTTTTTTCTTCGTGCCGATATTCTTCGGCGTTATGCTAATACGGTTTCCATTAATATGTAACGAGCTCGGGCAAGAGAGCGAAAAAAAAAAACACGTTATCGTAAATATGCAGACGAAGAGCGGTTCCGTGCTGTTCGAGTTCAATCGGCTCTTCGTATCGCGAATCGATCGGTCGGCCGTCCCCTGCCCCTGTGGCCGGAGAGAAAAAGTTCGAAGGCAAAGCGCAATCACATCAAAGATTATTTCCGCCAATAAAACGGAAGTCGAGTTTCGTTGGGGGGTGTACGAATCGTTCTCGGTCGCGGAACAAGATGAGGGCAAGAACCACGGGAAGAGAGAGGAAAAGATGAAGGTGGGATGCCAGGGAAAGACAGAATGGGGGTGAAACGATGGCAGCTAGAGGTTAACCGACAAGCTTGGCAATAAATCTACCGCTCGCCTCGAGCAGGTACTTATCAGTTCTCCAGGATCACCCGCGACATCACTGACTGCGAGAAAAGCCTGGCGGGCTCTCATCTCTCGAAATTGACGCCCGAGTTCTGAGTACGCTCGTCAATCTCGATCCACCCGTCCCGATTGTACCCTCTTCCTTGGTTATGCTGTTTCAGAGCTCCCATGTTTGCGGTTTTAATTGTGTAAATTAAGTCTCTAAGATGATACATATTCGATTCGGAACTTGGACAGTTAAAATTCTTGACTTCGTGATTTCGTTGAGAACCTCGAACTAAACAAGAGTAAATGATACACAATTCGCCCGAAGAAACACGAGTCCATATCAATACCATCGCACAGGTGTCTGTATTTCCAAACGTTCCCTGAATGGCGAACAATTGAAAGGAGAAGGAAGGAAATCACATGGTCGATTCAGCGCGCGATTATCTCAGTTTCACGGAAGCGTATTGGCTGAATACACTGGCATAACCGTATGGATGGACGACACGATCGATGCCTATTTCGAAAGGCTAAGCTCCCGTTCTGCATAATTGCCAGTTAACGGCAACTAACTATACGCGCGGTCGCACGAACGCACCACACGCGCGCGTGTTGATTCGCCTGCAAGCTGCCTGGCCGTCCAAAGAGGTCGATTCCTTTTTTAAACGGTGCACGGATGGAATACGCGCAGGTGGTCGAATTTATTGGAAAATTGACAAACCAATTTTGGCGGAACAGGGAAATCTGCCAATTAGGGCGGCGACTGATAGCCGATCGATTCGGTTGTAAGCACGCACTCGTGAGCATTGATGAGGATCGTCGAGAAGCCGGTGTACTCCATAATTCTAGATAAACTCTGGCTAATTTGAATGGATCAGCACAGAGGGAGCGTATTCGAGAGGCTACGCTGCCGGAAGTGGAGGACCTTTGTCCGTTAAGTCGGTTCTACGAGCTGTCGAACCGCGAAGGGGAGCAGGGCTATACGTGAATTACGGCTGCTGCTTAAGTTTCCATCGCTAAGTAGCCCGTGGCGGTGTAACCGGTCGAAACTTCCATCCGGCGAAATCTTCCGTGTACCGATATCAAATATCGAAGTTATCGAGCGGCTGTAGCCGTAACTGTAACTGTAACCGGCGGGCATTGTCGAGATTTCGTTTGTCTCGTCGTTTTCATCGTCATTTCGAGATCGAAGCTAGACTCGGACAAACTTATATCATCGGGATGTAAACTAACCGAAACGAGTCGCTCTATTTTGTCTTTTTAATAATCGATGATAGCAGAATCAGGGAATTGTTAATTTATATGTATATCTTTTTCGAAGCAAAATGAGCAATTGAAAATTTCATGTCAATCACAGTGACGCACAACTGATTCTCGTTTTACATCAAACAGGATAGGAAAGCCAACGAAGCGTATAGAAGTAAGTGTACTGTATGTTTAAAAAGCGCTGATTCAATTTTACGGACGAAAGAGAGCGCGCTGCCCTCGATCCATAGCCGAGCGCTGTGAATGACAGGAATACCAGCGATGGTGTTGACGTTCCTGTAATTTGGCTGGAAAATATCCAAATCGTCGGCGTAATTCTACCGGAAATTGCAGATTGTTTCAATGTTAATTCTGTCGTTAAAATCAATTTTAAAGCGGTCGGCGCGAGTCATTTATTCGACGCGAACGGCGCGATCGGAAACGATGATGGAAGAGCGACGGCGATGCCAAACGTTCGACCGCTTTGTTGTCCCATCGTACCCCGATTTCATTAATCCTTTCTTTCTCGCGAGCGTACGTAACCGTGGCTCCCTCGCGCATTGTATTCGCTAGACGAATCGAGCGTATTCCGGAACGGATTTAATAAATTGCACCCCACGGCGGAATAATACGACCCCTCTCCGTGGAAGGGTTATGAATGTAAACCCTAAAATTAAGCTCACAATTAAAGAGATCCGTGGGGCCGATTTAAGCGGGTAAAACTCATTAGATGACTTACGCGCGACGTTCATTCCTTCTAAGCTTGATCGATTCGCGTCGAGGCGCATTTTAAATTAAACCTCGGGACCGACGGCTCTCGAATTTTTCACCATACCCTCGGAGGACTCACGAGGCGTCTCGAACTTAGTTTCGACCCGTCGAAATTCGAAGGTGGGATACTTCGAAGGCTTAATCAACAAATTGGTCCCTTAAGAGTTCCCCGACGCGGGACCGTGAACACGGATAATTCAAACTTGCTGGAGCCACGGTTTAATTACCAAATCTTGTACGAAGTTGGCCGCAGGATCCTGCTGCAAACTTCTTGGCTTGGTTAATGTACGGGAAACCGCGCTTTATCATCGCGTGCGTCGGTGAAACGTCAGGCCAGTGTAATTCGTATCGAAATCGAAGGAAAACAAGGGAACGCTGATTTCGCTAATAGAGTTGCTCGGCTTCTAACAGAAAAACAGGATCGCCTCCTTATCCGGTAACTTATAGGTTCGAACAGCGGCGTTATCTCGCTTAGGGCAGCCTGTTTGACTTCTAACCGTGTCTCCTTCTGACCGGTAGCACTTGATAACTGAATATCCTGAATATCCTAGAGGGGTGAAATAGACAGAGCGCGCGAGAGAGAGGGGTGGAGTTCTGGTAGCGGGCTTAGCTAGCCTAATCCTTTCTGTGGGACGGCTTTGCATTAAGCGAAGTCCATCAACTTGGCGTAAAGCTGGAGGAGTTTCGAAGACTGTCTATGGTCGGGTATTAATACGATGCTGTTTAATAATTGATGAATATTTAATCCGGAATGAGTAACGAAAATAATAGTGTACGTTTTGCTTCTAATGTCTTCGCTCCCTTGGTCTTATAAACGACTCTGTCGAATGTTAGAAATGAAAGGAAGAAGGGGGTTAATTCTTAGGAGCAAAGTAACGGCCATATTTCTCAATAAACAATAAATCAGCGAGGACGCCGAGTAAGGTATAACGCCCTCTCTTATAGATCGCTTTTCTTCTTTCCTCTTCCCGTGACACATGTCTTTACTCGCTTTTGCCCTTGCTCTTTCATTCTCGTCTACTTTCCTCGTTCGACCCTCGTTGCCTCTCTTTCTATTGCCTTCCCGAGTCTCCGAGCCCCATTAATCTATGGTTATCTACGGCTTGCGCCGGATAAGTGCGTCGGAATGAGCCATTTCACCCTTGGGAGTTCGAATCCATCCTGTACCCTCGAAGAGAAGGCCGTCCATAGACTGGCCCTTGGGCATCCTCTTTTACCCTCGTGATGAGGTGTGCAAAACTTTGTCCTTAACGAGATCATAATGACAATACGAAACGAGAACGTTTTGCTTCTGAATTTCGCCCTTGCATTACTAGATATGAGTACCATTTATTTTACGAAAATTCTTGGATTAGTAGGGTTAATATAAATTATAAAAAAGCATGAGGACGGTCGAATCGTTTGACGTCAGCAGGTCGACATCGTCGGGTCTTTAAAATATCCTCGAACCACCGCGCCAGCTTTTCTCTCACGCTGAATAATGCTTGTAGGTTATCTTTCCACCTTCGAGTCTCATAAGTAAAGCGGAAAGCCTCCCCTGGCTGCCGGTAGTCCGACCTAACGAACTAAAGAACAACTTTACTTTGCATGCGTTGAGGCAACCCCTGGTCCTCCCTCATCCCATCTGAACCACGACGTCGACGACGACGTCGGGTTTGCCCTTATCGCTGGCAAAGTTAAGTGGAAGAAAATGCGTCTTCTAAAACCGGGGAGATGCCGAGTAAAGTTGAAATTGATGCACTGTACGGGACCCTGAACCCACAGGGTTTACGTTGCCAGCGTGTCGCAAGGTGCTCTCGCAGGGAACTTTTCAAACTTCCTTCGATGGACAACACAATCTATTATCGCGATCTGACCCCGCCGCGACAAGTCTATAAAGAACCGATATGCCTTATCGATCCAGCACGAATACGTCAGTCTTGAAAATAACTGAGGGAAACGTTAATTATTACTCGGCGATGTCATCGTTCCAGAAAAAGGAATCTTTAATTAGCATTAATAGAGAACCAGTGCAGAAGCCCGACCGATATCGACGTACCGTGAATATCGTATCGTTGACGACTGTCACAAGCGAGTCGAGCGGACGAGAGGCTGTCGAGAACGGCGCGAGTTATTCACTCGAGCTATAGGCAGTGTTATTGCAACCGTATAGTAACCGAATAGTCTAGGTTTCCGAACTGACGTTGAACGTGACAAGTGATATTATACCAGAGTCGTCTAACTCTGCTACCGCCCATTAGATACGGCGTGTCTGCCGCAGACGCTCTGTAACTCAGAAACCAATGTGTTACGCGACAGCAGGCTTCAGATTGCGCCTTAGTTTCATTACGATCTGCCCTGGGCAGACACCGTTTACGACACATTGTTTCGCTCCAGAGATTCAGGCCGTTTAATAAGTTACGAAACGAAGCTTCCTTTTCGATATTCTAAAAATTCGTATACCACCCACCCTGTCAGCGAGTGAACAAATTTTTTCACCCAGAGGTAACGCTGTAGCATTGTTTCGTTGCGACGCGTGATCGTGACGAAGCACTGGGAACACAGATTATAAATCGCGGTTGGTGTAGGGGAGAGTAAAGGGGTCGGTGGTATCGTTCGATAAATTGGGATTTTATTATCGCTAATAACCATCCGAAATTATTGTCTAGCGATATTTACGCCGAGGCTAACCTCCACCGCCACACATTCAACCGCGTACGTGCACAGATATTCGCGAGCGAGCGCAGGGGATGGTTTTGCGCGTGGAGGAACACGCGCTTTTCGTGATCGTATTTTCACCATTATTTACGCGTCGCGTGCATACGGTTTTCGCTTCTACGCGGGGGCTTACGAATGTTTATCGGCAAAAATTAACGGGCAATTTGTACCAGGCGCATTGTCGCCGGTAATTATTATTTTATCGACAGTCACGCACGAGCGTTCCTCATTATTTATTGGTCCCAGCATTCGATTCCACTACCGTCATCAACGCCGCCACCACTGTTCCCGCTGCTCTCGAAGAATTTGCTTAGCGAACAAACGTAAATCCAGCCGATATTATCGCGCGCGGGCTATTAAAGCATTCGTCGCATAGTTCCGCCAACTAATTTGCAATTAAAGTTTCCTTTTGTCATAGGGACGCGTTTCTGTTATTCACAGGGCCAGTATTGCGATATGAGTTAAATTTAGTTGATGGGATGGAACGTGTGCGATGGAGCTACTTTGTACAGTGTCTGATTATAACATTCCTCTTTCACTTGGAAGGCTGAAATATTGACTCGTACTACTGTGCAAATATTTCTTTTCTGTGCTCAATTCAAAAACTAATGTTCACGTTTCTTATCTATTCTCATTATTAATATTATATATATTTTTTAAAATACGTATTTTGAGGTTGCTTACTCTTCTTATCTTTAAATAGTGTAGGGTTCCAATACAATCCTCTTTCGATAGACTCTCTAAATAAAAATTAAATTCGACATAAACGACAGAGATTTAGCATTCGAATGTTTCATCGAAAATCCGAAAATTCACGGTGCTATTGAATATGTTATAGCAGCGTGACGCGTAATGTCGTTCAAACGCGTAACAGCGCGGCCGTCAGCGTGCCGTTTCTCGTAATTGGCTCGGCTCATGCCAAGTCATGCACGAGGGGAAAAAATTACATTTCGCGGCACGCCGCCTGTTGTTTATAAGCGCGCGCTGCAGCATGAAAACAAATGATGTTTGTAAAACACGAGACCGACGGGCGTCTGGTTGGTGGCATTGTATAACGGCGAGGCTGGTCGGCAGTTTACGATGTGACGCATCGAAAGGAATTTCTCCGCGATCAGAGATGGCAGCGAGCAGATCGGGCGCAGCGTCGCGTGGAAGAGTAGCGATTCGTGACGCGCGCCACGGATGCACTCGATTATATTTCGATTACGGTTATACTAAATCTAAGCGCGGGCGGGAGTAGATAGCCCGAGGGAAATCGCATTAATTTCTATAACGACATTCGCCGCGGTGCGGCAATTTCGGTATCGTTTTATCGGCGGTCGCGTAACGCGGCCCGCGCTCGTGTTAGTCGCGCCAGTGCGCGCGGAATCGCGGTGTGCGTGTCGGTATCCGCGCACACCACCGCGTATCTGCCGTCCGCTTCAGCTAATTTCGTGTTTGCTCGATTAATTTCCCGCGTTTAACGGAATTTGATGTTTCGTTAATTATTCTGTCGTGCGCGCTTCATACTGCACGCGCGCTCGGACACGCACGCGGATCTCGCTCCCTCCGGCGCTCGCTCGTTTCGCTACTTTCGCCCGCGGCCAAGTCTGCCGCGACCCGCTAATATCGATAATAGAATTGACAGCTGGACACGGACGAAATTTATGCGCGTTTTCTTCTTTTGTGACGCGATATAAACGCCGCTTTCGGGCGTAATCTATACCCTCTTGTCGAGGGTAACAAAAGCGATGTGATGGGTGAATGATGGTAGAGTACTTCTCGCGTCGTTAGGACGCGAACACGTTTCAATGTTTAACTCGGCTATTCCTGTTTTAGGCGATGCATACATCAAGTTTTTTGCGTTTACCTTTCGTTTTGGGGGAAAATAGTAGAAGAATCGGTCACGCGACGATGCACGCGATGAAATATTAAAACGGGTAGAAAACGCGGGGCATCGTTAAGGCGGTAAGCTGACATTACCCAGGGCGAACTAATCGCGACTTGTCAGAGTGATATAGGGCATGTGTATGCCGTATACGAGAAGAGTTTAATGCCCGGTTTAAGCCGTGCGAGGCTTAGGTACGTCCATTTTCTAACAAGGCCCCTAAACCGGAGATTAAGCCATCACTTTGCATGAGAGCGCTTCAAAAATCCGAGGCTTACACTCAGGCAGCGGCAGCGACGCGAGCGGCGGCACCGACTGCGAATTAATTATGACGCTAAGAGCTATCCCGTCGCCTCTTGCCGCTGATAGCTGATCCTTTTTGCCCTTCTTTTTGTCCCCTGTTGTTATCCACCTCTCAAGACGGATGTATTTTATTTATTAGATGCCAAGAACCATCTTTGATTTTTCTCCTCTCTTTGATCTATCAATATCAGCAGCTTCGAAAAGCGAATTTGCAATTTAGACATATTTAGATATCAGCGATTTGTGTGACATTAGTCAGCTATTCAGTTAACTATTAAATGAAGCGTGACGTTACATAGAAATGACCAGTGATACAACAAGTGATAAAGAATCAGAGCGTACAGGCGGGTCAAGTTTGTAACGTTTCGTAGCACCATTAAACATATACCTCTCGTTTGCGCGATTGTCGGGGCTGAAGGGCGCGAAGGGAGGTTTGTAATGGGTAACGGTGTGGGCGCTGGTACACGTTGGCGTGTGTGTACGCATTTACGTGCTACGTTGCCAATGATTTATGTATACCGCTAATTACCAGCATGCACTGCACTGTTTTATCCGGCGATCATAGTTTTATTAGGCCAACCTGTGCATTGCGGTATTGTCAGCGCCAAAAGCACCGCCAGCGAACAATCCGTGCCGGCTGCGTGAAATGTGCCACGTTCACGGGCTGCGCGATCGATTAACGGTCCGCGCAAAGATTCCTGGGTATCGAGATTTTAATTGAGACACGGCATGGCCAGCCGTCGAAAAAAATCTTCGTCAACGATGGAAACTGATTGCGCCCGTTGCTCTTTCGGGATGCTTTTTCCTATTTTCTTCTTCGCTTTAAAATGTTAATATTGGAATTTTTCAGAGCTCTCCCTGCTCCTTTTTCGTATTGGAAAGCTGCTGTTGATTCAACGAACGCAACTTCTTCTTTTCTCCCCGGCACGGTTAATAAAAAATTGATATTAGTTTTCATTTCCTATGGGCCGACTGCACACAGCCAGGGCTGCATGCTTTTTCTTTCGTTCCAGCGGGATCATCGTAACGTTTTATTTGGTATCTTCGGTTTAGCTACGCGCCCTTTACCGAACCTGTTGCCATTTGACCGCAATGTTCAATTTGTATCGGATATCGCGTTCAATTAAACTCGGAGAGTTTTTGGCTCGGATTACTAGGCATGGCAGCCGTTGGTGCATCGATGTAATACAAGGATACAGTCGTTTTACAGTGAAATGAACGTCATGACGCGCGGTCGTCCATATCAGAGTCTTGACTATCAACCAACAGAATGTAGCTTCCCATATGGATAGTGATCGCGAGATAGCTTTATGAACCCAAAAATTGAGAGCTGGATATCTCGATTCGAAACCTTTCAGATAGATTGCAAGCTCGACAATTGAGCAACTCTGATTTTTTGCAAAAAAAAGAGTAGGTTCATAATTCCACAAAGGTTTCCATAGACCAACGCCAAATATTCACAGCGATAGTGGTTATTAAGGATTTTCAGTGGATGTTATGTGAACTAATGGACTCCTATTATAACGTTGCGAATCTATTACTGCGAGATACTCACTATCGTTGCGAATATGTTACGTTACTCTGTGGTCTCTTTCAACCACAACACTTGAACACACTCTGGGCCTCTATTCTCCACTCCATCAAAGTTTCACTGTAATAAACATTCTCATCGATCATGAGAACCCCGAATTAGACTGTGCCAAAATTCGAAACTGAATGTAAGCGTATTACAACCAGAATCGCGTAGCTCTCGATGCACTATCGACCATTCCCTGCAGAAAATCCGCCGATCGTTCAAGCAATTCGATCCTGCGTGTCACGCGTTTCATTTATAATCGCGCCAGAACGTCTATTACCAGGAGTTTGTGTATCGTGCGTAGAGGAGCGTGTGCGTTGGGTCGCACACGGGGGTCGCTTTTCGAAGGCAGTGTCGATGAAGGGGGATGAAACGGGCTAGCTGAAAAGGGGGAGAGGCGGGAGGGGCGTCTATCGGTGCCGCTACCGGAGCTGGCAATGCGAGTCTAGGTTATCCGGTGACAAAGCTGGTTCGGCTCGTGCAACGAGGCCCTCGGCACGTCGGATTATCACCATTGAAAATGGTGCAACTGAAACCCCACTGTTCGGATGCAGCGGCGCTTGAACGCGATACGCGGCAAGCTTTGCGCCCAAAACCGGAAGCGGATTCCTTGTCTGTCGCGCGCATTTATTGACGGTCGCGAAACTACGGTGTTATTTTTCCTCCGCTGTCAAAAATTCGTCCCTGATCGATGTCTTCGCTGTTCGATTACTGTTTCAAGGGGAGCGCGGAGGAAGGCTGCCACGAGAGTAAATTTACTCCATTAATGGGAACTGACATTAATGAGATTACCTACTTTTCTTTAAGCTACGTTCACTTGCAATAGGCAACTTTTGATCACTCAGAAGTTGATCACAGCTGTCTGTGTAAACTCAATTTTAACCAAGTTGAAACGACAATTATGGTCGACTTTGGGTTGATCAACTTGGCTACCCATTCGAAATTTACCTAATGTAAATGTAGCATTACTCAATAATAAGAATTTCTTACTTTCAATTTATTTAGTAATTAGTCTCTCTGCCATCTATCGTAAGATCGAAAAAATTGCGAGAAGTTTCCCTGTTAGTCATTGGTAAGGCTTTCGACACGCGCGATCAACGCGGGGAGATAGAAAACGACTCGCAGGATTCTTCCAGGCCGCTAAAGTCGGATGCCCGGCGAACGAGGTAAGGCGAACCACCCTCCGGGGGGTTGTAGCTAAATTGGCGGCAGTATATTACCGGTCAGACTCCCGCATTTAATTTGAATATAATCGTGAAAGGAGATCTCAGGAGCTCGAGGGCACTTCGCGACGCAGAACTGCGTGACGGTGACCGGAAGTGCTCCCGGGACACCGGAAACAAAATGGCCGCTCCCTTCTACGCGACTCGCCTCTTTCCACCCTGCACGACCTACCTCCTGCACACCTCCCTTCGCTGCCCTCGCCGAAGAGCGTGAATTCGTGGCACAGAGTTAACTTTGCATTGTGCGACTTCGTGGCCGTGTCTCGCTTGAACATCGAAATGCTCGCACGTCTTCGCGCGTTGGTCTTCGATGGAAGGGCACGATTCATTCATCGAAGCCATGCTGCCGTAGATATCGTATTTTCGTGAGCCTTCCTCTATGGAACATTCTGGGAAAATGGTGATAAAGGATTCAACAGTTCATTCGGGAATGTCTCTATCAATGGTAGTGACGCTACTAACACGTACTGCGGAGTTTAATGATTTTCGTGTAATTACGACGCCAGGCGATGACTCGCGTGGGAATGCAGCAGGGCAGCCGTGCTCGATAAGCGCTCCGGAACAATAACAATTAAACTGGCCTGACTCGTAATACCTAAATACAATATAAGCACGAACAATGAATCGTACTCTTGCGAGGGAGCTGTGCAGCGGTTCAACAATACCCGTCGTGTTTTAGCAGACAAAAGAAGAGGTTGATGTTCCATAGTCGTCGGATCGCAAGTCGAAAAAGCTTAGACGACGATCTCTTGTGCCGAACCTTTAACTTAAGCAACTTTAATTGCCATTCATCTATCTATCATGGTGTCTCGAAACTTTCTGAGCACCACCAAGGAAGATTCAGCCCGTGTTAAAGAGGGGCCACGTGGTAAACCGAACTTCATCGATAAGGGACACCAGGGGGTATTCTACAGAACTAGTAGGAATTCTTTTATGGGCTCGAAGGGAAGGTATTGCCTACAACTTTGTCAATTGTAATTTACTACAGCAGGGAAGAGTAGGTAGTCTGTGGAAAACACGCGACTCTCGATACATAATTACACCCGTGAGTTTTATTGACACCGTAAGTTGGACAGACATACCTGTTAATGGATAAACGGAGTACTCTTATCGCGGCGTACATCTCGGCGGGGGAGGGCCCGTAAGTGTGAGAGAGCGATCGAGAGAGGGCGAGAGAGAAGGTGGCCTACCCTTACGAGTTTACGATGTACGACTCGGCTTAGGAGCGTATGATTAAACAACTCAGGTGTTTTATGCTCGGCTCGTGGAGATCGCGTGACCCAACGGCCACATCCGTTTCCGTTTTACCTACGGTCAACCGCTTCGACCCCTAACCAATGGTTCGCCTTAAGGGTTGCACGTTACCTTCGACCACGAAAGAAAGTATACTTTCGACGTATCTTTAAGCAGTAATCGGGTTCGCTCGATAGTCACGTGGCGGTTAGAAGCACGTCGAGCTGCTAACCTTTACCCGTGGGCTCCACGCCTGCCTTTCTTACCTTTTATTTTGCTTCTTGTATTTTTATTCATCGGCGCGATAGCAGAGTCGCTTACACAGTAGAAAAAAGGCTTCTATTTTTAATAGCGGATTACATTTTTAAATTCAGCGGGAACGTGCAACTTAGAACAGACGGCTGAGTAATCTGACAGTGATCGAGACCTCTATTTTCGTGTTCTTCGTCTTGATATGGAGTAGAGGCCCGTTAATCCGAGACGGAAGCGGTCGAAACAAGAAAGGTCAGAGAAATACCGCGATTTGACATTAGCCACGCCAAATGCCACGTCAAACCCCTCTCCCTAAATCGCCCCACCTCGAACACGAACGGAATTATCACTTTCTGAACAGTCGTGCAATCGATGCGGGTCCGTTAATTTCAGCAAAGTGGCTCGAATAGTCCTGGAATAATTCCGCCATGGAAATTCATTAATTTACTAATTCCAGATTATCGGAACACAGCTACGTAGAAACGTCTCTCACGGTGGGCATCTGGCTGGCGCCACCCCTGCCCACGAGGATTCGTTAGTTTTCCGGGAAATTAGTCAGCGTGATTTGCATCTGACGTACAGCTCCAGGCACCTACACGTCGCTCGCATAGTTCTCAACTCTCTGACTTCCCACTCAGATCTCCTCTCCTGCTGGATGTCTCAACACCCCTCCGTGGCGCTCTCACGTCAATTACGCCCGTCATGGGAGGAAATTTCCGAGAGCTTCTTCGTTACTCGGTATAATGGATCCATTTTTCATGTATTCGAGTTTGGTCGCAAGACACGCATGCATCAGCTGCTACCTTCGTAGAACTAGGAAAAAGCTCAATCAGTGAGCTCAGTGTGTTGAAAAATTGTGCTTCTCGATTTTTAATATTTTCAAGAATCTTTTTCATCTTCTTCCATCGTGGTTTACATCCTATTATGATGTCATTAATTCGACTTTAGAAGCAGAGCTGACGAAAGCACGCTCACCAGAAGCTTCTCGATCCTCGACGCCAATTATCTCCATCCGACGGATTCGGCAAGGTGTTCTGACTTAAACACAGACTCGAAGGAGTTTCAGCTTAACTCGGTTGTTGTGAATAAGTAAGCGAAGTGTTGCGAAGTGCTGCAGAAGTTTAGCTGAGTCGCCCCCCTCAGGCACACGGCCGGGGTAGCTCGAATTAAATTGTTATACGGATGAGCTGCCACGACTACTTCGTAGAAACCAGCGACTTTCCCGCCACTCTCGGGTGTGAATGTTTAATCACCACCTCTCATTATATTCGATAAAATAATACCGCTAGCGCGAATGGAATTATACGGCCACTTTGCCAGCACGATATTGAAATTCTTCACGCGTTATTAACACTGTACTACTTCGAAAGAATTTACAATGGAACGCCGCGTTAATTAAAGCTTCTATTTATGGCATTTTTTTAGTTCTATTTATAAGATTTTCTGCACATAGTAGGCGAGATTGGATACTTTTAATTGTAGTTGTGTTATAGATTAGATTATGGCAATTTTCTGAAACTGTGATTCATAGTTTGGAAATTCTACATGTTAATTATTTCTTACCTGTGATTACACATCTGACAAGCGAAGCATTCCAAGTGGTACACGTTCGTTTTCGCCCTCATAACCAACTCGAAGGCGGGTATGCTCTTGTTGCAAGCCGCGCAGTGTCCAGTGCTTCCATAAATTCTGCGCAAAAGAAAGAAAAGAAAATTTGTTAAATTGATTATGATAAAAGCTTAAGTGTAGTGTTTTCTTATGATATTAGCTCTCTACCCCCAGGGTGGGCGATATTACGTCATTATGTTAGCAGGGAAGCTCCCGTGTCCCTCGTGTCGATGACATTGGAGAAGAGGACTTTTAGTTGGTCGTAGAGCGGGAACCAATAAGCTCACGACCACCACGAATATGCCATCTTCAAATATTAGGCCATTAATAAAGGCCACGGAGCTTCGATAGCGTACGCTCTTCGCAGACGCGCCACCTGCGCGTGTTCCCTCGGGACTTTGTAATCTCAACACGGTTTATTTGCCCCCGCTTGTTTATATGGGACGTGGGTGTATTCAATAAGGGAAACTCATCTGTAAAATTCGATTTGTTGCTTTCGTTCGCCTCGGTGGGATCGCTCGTACGTGCCACCGAGTCCTCTTTCCTCTTTGCCATTCGTTGGCTTCCCCGCGCGATGACATAATGAGACCGAACGTCGAGGGAAAGAAAATGCAAAAATGATCGACTCACCTCAGATAGTCCCTTTTGCACAATATGTGATTGGCCTTTGTGAAAAGCGTCGAGCCAACTTCGACGAGTCTGCAGTTGCAGCAGCTGCATTTCAAGCAGTCTTCGTGCCAGAGCATGTCCAAAGCATTCAGGAGGAACCTTCAAGAAAAGAATACAGGTACATATGTATATCGTCAAAGTAGACCCTTTTACCGCCCATACGAAAGGCGCAAGAAATTACGTAATCAATCAGGATCATTTACCTCTCCGTGATCACTTTCCCACAGCCGGCGCATTTCTGTTGCTCGGTCCCGTTCTTGCTCGGCTCACTTTTGCTCACATCCATCATCATTTTATTACTCATTGGACGCGCGTCTGGTTACCTGTGCCAACCAAACGAAAATCTTGATTGATTATTACGATTCGACGCAAGCGCAGGGAACAATAACGCCAGCAATTAGTACGAGCAACGATTATTATATTACAACGTATCAATTAATTCTCGCGCGACCTCGATCCACGGTTGATCGGCTTACGCGGTAAATCACCGGTCTAAACCGGATCGAGAATGAGTAATCGCGTTTGCGTGCTTTTAACAAGTTTCACCGGCATCTGGCACTAGGACGTCCGCTTGTCTATGAGCAATTAGAGTTACAGGTTCAGAATTTAACGGCGCGGTTAGTGCCATCTGTGTCCATCCCGTTGCGGGGGTGGATTTCCTCTGCCTGCCCTCTGTCCCATACCTCCCCTGCTGTCCTCTCTTTCTCGCGATGCGGTCAGAGTTTAGAATCGAATTAGTTTGACCCTCTCCCCACACTTATTGCGCGTTTAAGCGCCACCGGTTCTGAAGCAACCACCAGCTTTGGCGACGGCTGCGCGAGCCTCTCGATAAACATTAATTGTTCTGGGCCAAAGATACATGTGCGACCCGACCCGCTGTTCGACTGAAACTTCCAGCGATTTAACGTTTGTTTAATCGACATCGCGTGCTCTTCGTGTCATTTCGTTAAACGATTGCAGCCATTGGAAGGCGAGAATACGGTACTTTTTGAGAGGGATGCAGTGGGGAAGGTGCAAGTGCAGTTAGTGCAAATTGTTCTTGTTGTTTTCTGACTATAATTTGCGAAGGTTTTATCCTTGACCTGGGTTCCTCCAGCGTCCAGTGTGGACGTTCGATCTGGACCACCCGGTATATATTTACCAACACCCGTGAATGCTATGAGCAAAGTTTGTGCGGTTTCAATATGTCCTCCCCCCTTAGCCTGGACACAATATTACAGGGACGTTAATATCTTCTGTGCGGTTGAGACTCCGAAGCAAATATTAATACCGAGCCTTTGATACGTTAATTATTAAAGACAGAAGTATTAGAAACTTCCGCGTTCGGGGAAGCTTCGACCCTTGCAACAGTCGTTTATACGTCAGTTGTATATAAACGTTCTTTCTTGTTATTGTTTCGAGACAGAATTACCGTTGCAAGCACGATTCGAAGCGAGTTAATTAATTGCTTTGAATCCATTACGTGTTTTCCTGCCCATCGATACATCGAGCGCTATATAAATAATGGTACAATTATTATTCGTAAGCGTGCACTCGTACAACTGCGGTGATTAATGGAACAACTAACTAGCCGGGTAAATTATGCAAACTATTAAATCCAAATGCGCGCAAAGTTACCCACATAATAATCGTGCCAACGATCGAATGCTTTCCACGATTAAATTTATACGCAGCGTTAATGTATTTTATTGTTATTACAGGTTAATTAAAGTCGTCGTTAACGTGTCAATGGAAAATATCCGAGGGGGGAAATATTGAACGCGCGAGATTAATTAACTAACCGAAAATGCGATTTCCGTTTAGCCACGCGGCTGATGGTAATAAGCCTCTTAGGCGAGCAAAAAATCACCATCCACCGAAATCAGGCGCCTTTTCCTTTGAGACTCGAAACGCGAACGCGTATTCTCTATAATAACAGAAGTATTTTCGAGTTAGGCATACAGGAATTCGACCGCAGAGATTCCTGCGGAAGCCAACCTGAATACCACCGACGACCTCGAAAACCTTCTCCGACCCTATGTGGTCAGTCAATTTCCACTTTGTTCCGCAATTTTCGTGGGCGCGTTGCCTCTCTCTCCTCTCTTCTATTCTAACCCCACGGCTGATAGGTTGCTATCTCGCGGAAGCTCGGTAGTCCCGTCGCAAACAATAGGAACAAGTTACTAAACATAACGATGAATAAACCGTTCGAACGGGCTGGTATTTAATTAGCAATTTAAATGCAACCTTATCGCGGTCGGTCGCAATTGTGCTGCAACATTAACGTCGGTTATTCACCAATATCGCAACTACCTTTTCGTGCTTCGCGTGGCTTTAATTGCTCGGTAGGAGTTACTATCGTCGAAAAGCCAACGGAGCACAGTGGTAACGGTTCGCTGGAACGTAACCGTGGAAGGGTCCACAGCGGGTGGCAGAGACAGAGAGAGATGGAAAGGGCCTTCCCTTCGAAAGCCACTCGCATCGCTGGCGATCTGTTCATCAGGTACGTGATCAGATCATCCACGGACGCTGCTCCTCAAAGCGACGATAATTCGATTATCTCGTACATGTTCTGTCAACGTGTCCTCCGATCGGGTACATCTTCTCGGTTAACCATTTTCCTGAATGTAATCAAATTGCTTTCCTAATTCCCAGACCGTACATCGAACGCCGCTCCTGATAGATATTCAGTGATTTCAATTATCAAGTTATTCTATTCTTACCTACGTTCTTTATTTACTGTTCACTGAGGTCAATCAATAAGTTGAAATAGAACCAATTCTTCTTTTCCTCCATGCAACCCCTAAAGTTCCCCAGACGATGACGATAGGTATCCTAGAAACTTCCTTAGAACGAGACTCGAGGAAAGGAGGACTCTCTATTTATCGACGTAACTGGGCAGTCTCGATGCAGTTCTCAAGGCTCCGCCCTCGCAGCATCCACGACACTCCCAAAGCACCACCCCTGGAATCTCTGCACCGGAAAAACAAAATTTTCCGCGTTTCCTTCTCGCGCCGACCTTCAGTCCGCATAATACGCTCTCCTAGCAGGGAGGGTCTTTCTTAAAACACCCTTTCAAAGACGGCTCGTGCGTGGGGGTGGGCGCCGTTACAGAAAAATGTCCAGGGCGCCTAGCGAGCGTGCCCTCAGCCTTTGTGTCTTTAATAATGCCGCCGCGGAAGCGTTATCTTTTACTTTTAGGACGAGAGCACGGGCATCCGGTGAGTCGGTCCATTAATTAGGCGGGCCACATTAAGCCGAGCATTAATATACTCCGCTGGCTGTTTTGTTTTATCCCGCAGGAAGGACGTAACCTTCCCCGGAGGTTCAAGGGGGTGGCCAGGCGAAGGCTAGCGAGGGGGGGAATTATTTCGACGGCGGCAGCCTGCTAATCCGACCTGCCATGCTACCAGCTTATCCCCAGAGACTGTTTAAATTCTGTAAATTGTCCTGAATACTCCCCTCACCCCCTTTAACCAGACACGCGGCACCGCTGCTCGTTTCCAGGAAATTAAAGAAGTCGAGTTGATGAAGACGCGCAAGGGCCTTTGTCCCAGTGCCGAGGTCAATCCCGACTTCTCAGCTTCAGATTTGCGATGTTTGTAAATGCGAGTGCTTTCTGAAGGTAAGGCTCGTTGGATGTCTTGAAAGGAGGACTTTAGCGCGTGTGTGTCCTACGAGGGTGGTCTCGAAGAGCTCTGAAAGAGCACAGTGCACAGGAGACATGGAAATTCTATAAAGAGTTAAGATGTACTCCTGGAGAAACAGCACAGATTTATGAAGATTTATGAAGCTTGGACAGATTAAACTCCTTAGATTTTAACGAGATGAAACTACGATAAGTCGCTACTTCAGATTTCAGGCGCCTTTTCAAGGCTTCTTCAGCAGTTCTTTCGCATCGAAGGAGTTTATCGTCAACATTTGTAGTTTTCAATATGCCAGTGTGTCTGCCCTCACTCATGCTTAAGTCGCCCTTCGAGCAGGGTGGAAGGGCGTGGGCCAGAGGTCCGTAACGATGTAATTTAACAGGCGAAAGGAATATTTCCTACGGAATAAATCTCGCATAACACCGCCAGTGAAATCCTCGTTTACCCGGTATTCAGCCCCTGCTAATGGGGGTAATTTAAGGGATGTTTTAAGCGAGCCGCCGCCGCCGTTACCACACGTGAGTCGCACAAAAAGTTCACGTATTACGGCGGTGGCCGCGGCGTAATCACGCATTAGCATTCCGAACGGTCGGTGTTGGCCGAAAACACACCGCTTAAACTTTCTGCCCCCTTCAATGATGAAAAACACAGGAGGGCCACGTGAAACGCCCGAAATCGTACGGGATTTAATAAAACCGAATAAACATCCCAACTCCATAGCATCTCGGTTCTTCCGAGCGTGTTCCTGAAACACTGAATTGTTAAATCGTCCCAGCGCTTGAAAAATTACTATTCCCAAGAACAGTGGGCGCTGTAAAAAAATACACGGTCGAAGGAGGAGCCATGCTTCCGGATAATTTTCATCCAAGAGCCCCTTAAGGGCGACGGAAACGGCGGAACGGACAAACGGTCTGTTTAACAAGTTCTTTCGCGCCGATAAACGCGGTCGGCAGTGCCTCCACTCTTTTTCTCTTCATATTTGTCGTCCCCTTTCCGCCAGGCCGCGGTTAATGAAATTCTAGTCAGGCCGCGGGATTCTTTCGTCAGGTGGCGATGCCACCTACCCACTCTGCTTGCGTTGTCGACTCCTGTGTTTCTTTGTTTCCTTTTTCCATTCAACTGTCTCTCTCGCTATCTTTCCATCTTCCGCCTCCCCTCCGCCCCTTGTCGCTTATCCTCTCCTCCGGCAGAAGAGGGTGGCCTCGGCCTTGTTGGGTGCACGGGTGCAGAGGGGCGACGGGGGGTTGCGTACGTCGTAGCGCGGGGAGGCTCGGTGGCTGAAATGGGGTGGTGTGCAGTCAGATTACGCTAAGCTATGCCCGTACGTGCTCGCATGGAAGTTCCACCCCTCACCGGGTCCGCCACCCCGCCTGGGAAAATGTATTTATTGTTGTTTGTCCAGCGTTCTGTATATGGCCACCACCGGTGAGGCCGACTCCGGGAAGGGGCAGAGAATCGCCCCGAGGTTGAAGTTGAAAAAAAATTGCCCGGGGACGACCGCCGCGATGCCGAGCATAAATTTAAGCGCCGCTCACACCTCTCCACCCGCCCTCCGCGGATCCACGGAATCCTTCCACCTTTTTTTTTTGGATTTCAATCCCAGCGCCTGCTTAAATACGCCGGGATTACAGCGGAGAAGACGCGCATTTTGGTCAGAAGAAGAGATTTGTCGTCGTTGAGGAGAATCGCCAAATGAATTTCTTTTATCTTGGTTGAACCAGGTTAGTAATTAGCTGGGTGACTTATTTGTTTTAAAATGTATTTTATGGAATACATATTTTTATGTTATGTTGTGAATAGGCGGTGGACGAGAGAAATTGACAGATTTCCCTCGTTTTCTGGTGATCCAAACCAGCGATCGACGTCCGCCCAGCGGGAACGCTAATTACAGTCACAGATAGGACCGTTCGAAACGGTCCTTATCGTTTGGCAATCGGTTTCGACCAGTCGCGATCCGATACATTGCCGATGCCGACGACAAAGGGGCTCTAACTACTTCGGAAACTTTTATCTTGCAGGATTAATGGTCGGATTAAAGTATTTGCGGCGGGATGCGGGCTGATTGGGGTAAATCGTGGTGGGATTAGAACTTGATTGGCTAATTTGTAAGTGTCCCCGGCAGCCGGGCACGAACTTAACGATCGATCGGTGTCCTGCTTCCACATACGTGCTCAGCAATTCTCGCTCAACGCATTAAGACTGGCAGAACAACTACGGACCAACTATTCCGAACGATTATCTTGGAAACGAACTGAACTTTGCAATTTACTTTGTATCTTGATTGCTAGGAAGAGGAAAAAGGAACAAACTCCAAGTTACAAATTATAGTTGAGTGCCGATGATAGTGACGATATTTTATTGCTATTGTTTAAGAGTGCACTCTTCAAGACCACTGTTATATTTCAACTTTCTGTCTTCGTTTTCGAAGTTCTTGTATTTTCCTGTTTGATTCCAAAGATTCCATATTTGTCGAAAGTCTTCAAACACAGCAACACTAAAGTGTCAATATAGTTCCCCATTTAGACTGAAGATGAATCATAAAACTTCTTGAATATTTCATGAGCACAGAAATCTATCCTGCCTCTCCAGCAAACGAAAGATCTCGTCCGACTGTGAGATTAGCTCGCTTCCATCTCGAGTGGTCAAGGCTACTTAATGTGCGGTCAGTGCATGCGGCTGGGCGTTAGACTGATTTACATCGTATCCCTTTAACCGAAGGCGAGTGCGAGTCGGGGAGCTGTGGTCAGTTGAGAGATGTAGCCTGCGATCGAGAGGCCTCGATTAACGTGGCGTAACACTGGGCTCCGTGTTTCACGAATTAGGGAAGCAAGGGAGCAACCTTGGGATCGAAAAATCGGGATACACAAGGGGAGAGATACTAAATTACTGGGAAGGAAAAACGTCGAGTTGTCCAAAGCAGCCGAGCAACGTCACGTTTTGATGTGGTCGATGAAAGGCGGAGAGATAGCGGGACACTTTGCGTAGCCTAAACCCTCGAATTCTCGATATCGCGCTACCCACGACCCTTGTTTCGCGGCTGATCGACGTTTCGAAATATTTCCCAACAGAGCGCGTCCAGACGTTGCACAGTGTCCAGCTTCCTGTCTCCTTACAATTCGCAGACAGTCCTACTCGTCAGGACCGAGTCAGGACAAAACCGGTCTCCAGTGATGGACTCGCGGAAGATAAGGGAGCATTCATGACAAAGACAAAACGTGCTCACCAGCGTTGTTGTATGCCCGCCTCGTGCTACCGTGTCGCCGTTCCTCGCCCTCCCCTTCCTCCATACCCCTTGACGATCGTTCGTTTGCCGTTTAGCGCGACGGCGCGAGACAATGAGCGAAAACTTTTATTATTAATGTTTCGCGGCAAGATAACGCCGCTCGAAGCGAGGCACGCCCCTTCTCGGGGGGTTCTCTACAGCCCGAACCTCGTTGGAGCTTCTTCGCGTTTTTGGTTCGCCCTCTCCCTTCCGCCTCGAAAATACGTCATTTGTGCCCGTGTCGAGGGAAGTGTCTGACTATCTATTCATCAAGCTGAGAGTGATACCTCTCCTGAATTTCAGATATAAATTTACAAGTAAATTACTGCTCTCAGAAATCAGTATTTGGATATTCTATTTTATCCTGGACCTCGAACAGTTCGTCGAAAGTTCCAAGAGCAATTTCAGTAACGATTTAATTAGCATTCCTATGAGCCTGTGCAAATGAAACGCACGGTATGCAGCTAGGGGAGGGGAAGCGAGATATCTCCCAAAAGAATGTTTATTAATTATTTTCCCTATGTTGGGTTATGGCAACGCTATTTAGTACCAGACGAAAGAAAGAAATTTTGTTTGGTGAAGTGAAAGTATTGTATAAAGTTGAAGCAAGAAATTCGAAGCATCTCGAAATCGTTGAACAGCATCCTGCGAGATTACACTGCCATGAATATTCGTTAAATCGAGCTCAGGTCCGAGCAGAGGGTATGATTAACACCAGTCGTCCTTGGTCTAGCCTGGATAACTCATTCAAGACGGTCTGGCCGCAATAAGACGAAGGTCCGGACACTCGGGACATATTCTCGGTCGTTGCGCGTGAGTTAGAACTCGAGGAACGGTTAGCCGTTAGCAGTTAGTCGGTAAATAACCTAGACACCCTTCTCGACTACCCTTCCACGGGGATAGATACGGTATCTTCAATCTTAGACCTTTGTCTAACTTAGATCGGTTTTCGGTCAAGTTGGTTGCGTTCACGCAACACTGGTCGTCAGTGACATCGAGCAAGTGCTAACAAATTGCCTGTGAACTACCTGGTAGATACATCTATTTGTTGTTCACAGTAGATTAGGTCGTCTGCCTTCTATACATTTTTTCATAAAGGTTCCAGCCCCGAGTAAAATATTAAACGCTCAGAGATGTTGAGGCAATAGAGTTTTGACGTCTCGATGGATTTGAAAGAACGACGTCGAAGACAAAGCAACCGTTCGAAGGGGACATCCAAGAGGTCCCGTCCTTCACGCTTTGTCGAGTAGTCTCGTTATTGACCGGCCGAAGAGTACAACTCGTTCACAAACAGGAACACTTAATCCAAGTGGGTGCTCCGTTAAAGAGATGACAGGAAACGTCAGGGCGCTACCGCAGCTCGTGATATATCGATATTCGCGAGAGAAGTGTATGTTGGTAGGGGTTGAAACGGCGAAACAACACCCGGGGTGTTAGCGACTCGGTCACGAAGAAACCCCGTCACGCGTAAACGGTACTTGTTGATTCTTCGACAAAATGATCGATCGCTCGGAATTACTGCCAAAATGCTTCACGACGTTCGTTCTAATTAATTCGTGAAACTTGGAGTCACAAATTCTCACGACTTTCGGTAAGCGACAGTTAATCCTGTTCATCGTTGTCTAAAAATTGCATAGTTAAATCATCCAATCGATTATTCTTTACAAATCGGATCGCTTAACGGGTCGTTGTGTTAATTAATCCTGAAATCGCTAATTTACTGCCCGTAATGCACGTGGGAGCTCTCTAACAGGCTTTATGGAGTAGAATGGATACGGAGAATAATCAGACAGGACAGAGCAGTTAGGATAGCCTGTGAACCAGCCGATAGCGGTAAATGACCATTGCTGACACCAACATCGTCTCGGTGTACACTTCGATAATTATATACGCGTCCACACAAGGAACAGGGAGTGCTATGTCAGCCTTTACTTAGGACTCTAATGACCGAGCTCTGCGGTCTGTCGACTAGATAACGTAATCGAGTCAACAAAAATGTTGCAAATGATGGTGGAGCACTAAAGAGAAGAATCCTAGTTTTTCTTATTATTTTGTATTTTCACGTAGAACGTTTGCTATAATTCTGACCATGATCACCTTACAGAGGGGGAGGTTTCGAAAGCATCGGCGAACGACTCTGGATTTAAGGATCAGCCGATCGAACACACGCCGATTCGAATGGGAAAAAGAAAGGTCAACCGAGTTATTGTTTTCGTGATGAATGCACATAAAATAATGAAACCTCGAAAGTACACCAGCCTGGGAGAGAAAAAAATATATCGCGCGTAATACGAGCGACAGCGCCATAGGGGCTCCACGCGTTCCACCTATGCTAGCCGCGAATTTATTGTCCATGGTCAACGGCGAAGATGATACTGCGCTCCCGTCCCATCGTGGACAAGAGATTCACCCCCGCCTGGTACTTCGGATTTATCGCAAGTTTAACATTACACAGAAGTTGGAAACGGCGCGAGGGATTCTGCCGGATATTTATACGGTTTGAATGCACGTACGAGGATCATTCTAATGGTTTTATTATACTGATACCCGCGGGATTTCTTGGTGGACGCATTCGCACCCGCGTCCTCGCGCGATCCCGTGCTTTCCACGATTCATCGTCCCTGGAATACTGAAATTCCCGCGACGAAGAACGTCAGGAGACCAAACAAGACCAAAAGGGAAGGAGAGAAGCATTCCGAGGAAAGGAGTCACATTCATGGTATAGTTTGCTTCCACTGTGAGTAAATTGCAAATTTAACTCACAAAATGATACGGTGTAATCCACAATATTTTTATTCGTTTCATCTACTCTGTTATTAAAGTTTAACTTACGTTCTTGCTTATGTTATCAAATGTTTCCATCCGAAGTGTATTAATAATTCAGAGTAAAGTAATAGGAAGGGAGAGAACGTTAAAAACTTATCGACTATTCTCCAGAGTGTTCAATATTGATTTCAAACAGCGGCAAAGAGAGATGCAACATTCAATCGAGAAGTGAGCCATGGCGGGAGTCCATGAAGGTCCTGGAACGTGGCTCAGCCTCATCTTTCCTATCGAGAAGGACGATTTATCATCCCGAACGCTCCATAGGAATATTGAATACGACAAGATAATCTCTCGACACCCTTCTTCGGCCTCGCCCTCCCCCTTCAGCCACCATGACCGACAGCATCCCCGTTTTGCGGTAGCGCCAGTAAACGGTCGTGCTTAATGTACCGCACCGACCGATAAGCCGTTACGCCGTCGTGACGTAGCCTCTAGTTTTTGCCTCGCAGAATGCAAACGTGCACCCTTTCTTCGTTGACGATCCTCGTGACAGCGGCACCAGTCACTGACAGAACTCGTTATCTGTGCCCACGTGTACTCTCGCGTTCGGAGTTAAAAGCTGTGTACGTGAAAAGGGTCCTCCTCGTTCTCCCTTGCTCTCTTTGGCCTCTCCAAATATTTTTGGCGCGATATCATCGCTTGCTATTATCGCAACCTCAATTATACCGCGGATGAAGTAGAACGTTGCGGCGTAATAATTGAAAATTCCGTCCCTCGTTCGTTGCCGCGAATCCAAAACCGTTTAAACGTTTAAACGTTCGGACAATCTGTCTGGTCAGAGGAATCTTCATTCCGTTTTGGAAAGATTTTTAGTAATACGAACTGTTCCTCTTACTCTTCGCGTTACTCGGCTGTTCGTATTTCAAGATCTCCTTCAGACCTATCGGCTTATCTTACGGTTAGAAACTCCAGCGTTGAAGATAGCAATCGGCGCGGCTTAATTATGCGGAGTTCGACCGACGGATCCAAGCAGTTATGCTAATCCGACTTTATTAATAAGGACTCGAGCCAAAGTGGAAATCGCTGTAGGAAACGGTGGCCTTAACCCTTCGCCACGGTATCCACGCCCCCGAAGTCGCTGCGAGGCCCCAGCGCACTTTGCCGTCTCGACGCGCAAAGTAAGCGAGATTTCTCATATAATCGTTTTATCCGTCGTTTACTTTCGAGGTCCTTCGCGGTGCCTGGGAATATCAACACGCCCTGACCCAGCCGCCCTGAATTATCCAGAGGATGCTGGGCTGTTAATTAAGACCGACAGCTTTCTGCCTCCGTTCACACCGATACGCGATGCTTTTTCAAATGCCCGCAACAAAACAGGAGGGGTTGTTTCTGAAACGGTTGGAAGATTCGGGGAAACGCATTCACGTCATGAACAGTCGTGGCCGACGGTTCGCGCTCGTCCCTCGACGATGATCGTTCACGTCGCGGTGACGTTATTTCGTGTAATAAAAGCGGATGAAATCCAGGCGGAGTTCAAACACGGTGCGTGTTTCAGGGTGCTTCGTATTTCCTGAGTCTTCCCTGCTGTACCTCGAAACGCGCCAGAAGGCGGGAAGTACGTCGCGCGATGAATCGACTAAAAGGCTCGATCGGATGGAAATATAATAATAGCTGAGGACGCTGGCACGCTCAACACTCGGATGGGAGGGACAAAGGCGCTGTCAGCGTTTCGGACGACACGCCGCCGGCTTTGAATAACCGGAAGTGACACAGGTGTCAGAACAAGTGGATTGTTCTGACAGCCAGTTATCGGTTATCGGCAATTTTCGAATTTATCGGTGCCCGACAAGACGTCGCGATCGGATATCCCATTAATGTTCCTGTGTTAACTACCAATACCACTGCTTCTCTCTGTACACGTATCCAGCCACTGTTCTACCCCAAAATCCCACGTTCGTGGACCGTCCAAAAGTCACACACGAAAGGACAATCGATCCCGACGCGAACACTGGGCTGGTTAATCGAACAGGGGGGTACAGGCATAAGATGGCATCGAACCAAACACCAACAGAATACAGATCTTGTTCCATAGCTAGTTCGCTGGCTCGGCAAAGGGGAGGAGGGTCGAAGCGAAGGGAACGGTGTTAGTTTCCGTGGCATTGACGTTCCACAATACAGGCCTGATGCCGTTGACACCCCCATTTGCAACCCCTGAGCGCAATCTCTGCCGTCGCGGAACTGCGCCCCGAAAGTGCGCCAGGATGAATCTTATTCATCCCCTTCCGCGACTCTCACGGTATTTCCTGTCGACCTCGGATAGCTTCGCGAGATTTCGTCGAAACCAGCTTTCTTCTTAGCCACCTCAAATCTCTGAATAGCATTATTGTATTCATCCCGAGTGCATCGATGGAAGGGAAGAGCAGCGCGGCAAAATATAAATAGTCAAGGCTGGTAGAGCGATAAACCGGCTTTCAGGATGTTTTATTGGCCCCGTTTGACGGCGACAGTCCGCCATTGCCGGAGGAAACGGAGCATGAATTCGTCCCGTAAAATCTATTATCGCGGCGCTTATCGCTGCGCTCGTAGGACAATGGATAATATCGGCGTTAACCATCCTCGAACGACCGCGAGCAACGTCGATCGGTGACATCGTTATCAGTTGTTTCCGGCTCACCAGGCACTTTGGGACGATCGCACAGCAAGATGGCGTCCGTTCACCGCGCGGCACATCTGCTTTTTAGGGGGATGGAATGCATATGCGAGCAGGAGACGCGATCGACGCCGAGAGCAAAAATAATGGTCTCCGTTGGCACGCGGAGGGGGCGTGTTATCCGACGCAAGAAATACGATTGCTATAATTTAAATTCAAACGAATCCCTGGGCTCGGCTCGTCGAGCTGTTCGTTAACGCGTCGCGGCCGCGATATCGCGCGATTAAAAGGGATTACGAGGTTAGAATTTTAATCGTCGAATTAACGCGCCGGGGGCTGGGCCGAGCGCGCGAAAATCTCGTCGGTGGAAGAAAACACGATCACGGCGCGCGTCGAGCGGAAATAAACGAACGGGAGAGAGTCAAAGCGGCACGCATTCCCCCGTTCGATGATCTTGTTTATAGTAAATCGGCTCGCGACCCCGGGAATATTTTTCCGTGCCCGCCCCCGAGGGGGGGGGTATTATCGTTCGCGCCGGTCCGCGCCGATAATGGCGGTAGTCAGTCGCGTATGATGCGAAGAGATAGCCGCGGCGATAGGCGAGAACGGAAAATGCGGCCGCCGGCCGAAATCCGGCTAATGGTTTCACTGAATCAAACCAGAGGCCGGCGTTTAACGGAGCAAACAGACAGAAAATGGAGCACGACCGCATATAAAGAGTCGATGATAACGAAATGATATATGACTCGGTGCGAATAACAGAGGAGAACCGAAACCGACGGGCTTGAACTGCTCCCTCTCCTACTCGGTTCGTGTGCTCGCTTATGGGTTGGGGTTATACGGCTCCCTTCTGTGATTGATCGGCTTGGAGATATACCACGGGATATTCACTACGGGATTAAGTGAATGCGCCAACACTTAATAATCCCTATAATGTATATCTTTCTATCTTAGATTTAGACTCGGACCGTGCGTGCACGCGCGTGTTCGCGGTGCTAAGGTTATTCCTAATCCCGTATCGCCCATCGGTTTTCACATGGCATTAAGCTGTAATGACTTTGGATTCTTCATATTTTCTCCACGTAAGACTTTAAAATTGTGTATTAAGCATTTATTGGTACTACTAGCAATGTTCATGGCTCTGTGATTCTTGAGAGGTAATTTTTCGTTGAAGAAAAAAAGTAGATATTTTTTGTACATCTTTATGGACTTGGTCTAGAGATAAAATTGCCTTTTATAGCAAGTTGCCTGCGCCCAACACTTCCTGAACACCCTATAAAACCCTCCACCGAAAAATATGCGTTTCCGCTGAAGCGTGGTTTATCCAACCGTTGCGTAATTATCTGGCCAGGTAATGGCAGGATAATTCGATAACAGCTTTGGATAGTTATCGATTCAATTAGCTAAGAGTGCCATAAAATGAGCCAATATGGCCCCTGGAAACTTCTGACTTCCTTTGGCTGATTAACACCTTGGAACCCATATATCTTGGAAAATGTTCGTTTCGCTTCGAGATTCAGGTACAGGTTCCTTTTATTGAAGCAGAACAACCAGGCCCCTGTAGTTTATCGCTTCCTGAGATTCGATTCGCCTTAGAAAGTACGCTGATCGTGGATCGTGGAAAACGGCCGAAGCGGGCAGTAGAGGTTATCGCGGAGTCGCGCGACCAGCGCCGAAAGCAAACAAGTCGAAGGGTCGTAGTCGCCAAGCTATAAAGTATCCCTCGCATGCACGTTAAGGCGCGCGCAGTAAGTTAATTCTCTGGCATTACGCGGGCAAAGTGGGTCGTTAACAGTAAATAATACTGCAAGTATTACCGCCAAACGGCGCTCTTACCGGAGAAATATGGCACTCGTACAAATCGCGCTTAAGAATCCGACCCCGAGGTGCGCGCCACTGAGAAGAATGGAGGGACCAACCTCAGCCCCTTTGCAGCCGATTCGTATCTAATTCCCGTCTTTATCGCCTTGTACTGAAAGAAAGACTGTTTCAAAGGTACTGAAAGGAAATTGCTATTCCTATAGAGAAATACAGGGCTCCGATTAATCGATTTACTACACTAAAACCATAATAAAATCTGAAATTAATTTTCAGACTAATATTGTATCTTCTTATACCATTTCTAAAGTACAAGATCAAATTTTTGGATGATCAGACAACCAAACTCAATCACTGCAATTCCGCAACCTCTGTACATAAGCAATTACTTTAATATTCAAGGTTGGTAATAGCCGGACACGGGGTTTATGATTCGCTCAATTATTCAAGTCGCCAGCTGGTTACGCGGGTCTAAATTGAGATCTAGGCTATGTCCGGAATTTCCTGTGGAGGAAATCTAAACTTGGCCGTCGTTGCCTTGAATTTTGCAACGTTTCCATAGACAACCGCTAATCGTTTCATTGCTGCAAAGTGCGATAGCATATGATGGCAAACAACCCGCCGAAAAACAGATTTCAAAGAGTTGAAATTTCAAAAACTTCAGATAGTCCCTTTATTCTCGTCGTTTCACTTTTAGCATTCTTTTTCGACACTTCTGTGGTTCAGCCGATCTGACGTATCATGTATACTCTCTTCGCTCGTGAAGCGCTCCAGCAGAATGATCGATTTCGAAGCATCCATCAGGAGCGTTGGCGAAATACTTTGCAGAGACTTCAACGCTCGTTTCCAAGGTCCGAGGCTTAAATAATGCATGAGAAGGCAGCCGAAAAATGAGCGGCGGGCAGAACCGGAAGGGGCTCCCTTTCTTTCTTCGTCGCTGGCCGTTCTGCCGGAAATGAGAGCGGAGACAAGCAACAGCCACTCATCACTGATTCAGAGCGGACGTCCGTCGGGAGAGACGATGCTCGGATGCCCGTTTAATTGAATCGCAAGACTTGCCTCGATCTTCTCTGAGCCGTTCTGCACGCGTTTCCGTGCCTGTAAACGACTCACTGATTTAAGCCTCGGATCTCTCCTCGAGGTCTGTCGGAATTCACCCTGAGCGCGTAAACTTTCATGCGAGTCAGTGCCCACGGTCGTGCCCAGAACTTGTCGATTAGCAAGGAACGATTGCTCGTCTAACCAGCTTCAAGGCTTTGATGTGGCCCTCGTCCCTCGTTAAACGCTTAAGCAGTCCTCGAGTGGTCATGGGAAACGGAATTGTTTCTTATTCGTGAAAGGGGCGAACGAGAGGAAAGAAATGTTTGAACTGGTGCTAAAGCGCGGTGAGAGATTTTCGGTTCGAAGAGAAGCCAGACACGTGGAAGGCGAAAAGGATGAAGAGGGAGGCTTGGGTTAACTAGCGAGATTCATTAAGACGCAGATGGTGGACAGCGTTCTGGCCTCAGGTCGCACGTAATTATCGCCAGGAATTGCCTATTAGGACTTAATCGATCCCAGATTAAAAATCGTGGATTAGAGGTGCCCCCGGGAGTTTTCAAGTGTGGCTGACCAAGCTGTAACTGAGTTTCACGTCGACCCTCGGGCCATGCTGACCAAATTTCTCCTGTAGATAATTATAAGGGTCGGATGTTAGCCCTGGAAGTTTGGGGCAAGGGTTCGTGAGAAGATAATGCACTCCGCGTGGCGGTCGAGTACGTTGCTTCTCTCGTCTTGCTAATGAGGGAGCCGTTGTTGGAAATTATTTTCTCGTTGCGTTGATGGCGATGCTTCTTGCAACACGATCGCGGGAGGAATTTGTTTGTTTATTCTTTGTTAAACAGCAGCACCGTTATTGTTGGCGTGCGAGCTTTTCACGCGATTAATTGTTGGCAAGTTGGTACGAACGATGCGCGTAGCCGGCGCTTATTTAGCATAAAATGTAAAATAAGCCGTGGCCAGGGAATAAATTGTATTCCCATTAGGAGCGGCACGAAGAGCGAGTCTGGCCGCATTTGAATACGCTCGGATTAAAAATTAAATATTACCGTGGGAAGCGGCGGCGATTAGAGGCCGTGGCTCAAATGAAAAACCGCGGGAAAAAAGGGGACCAACTTGCGTGATAGAGGATGCCTATGCCCGACGGGAAAATATCAAATTCTCGTTAATAATTCCTCTAGAAACTCTTATGAACTTTATATTATCTTCCTTTAAAATCTTTTATCCCCGCTCACAAAATTTTATATTTTGTGTTCCACAAACTGTTAGTTATTACCTATTAGCAAGCCAAGCCTTCGTTCTTGCCAATAATCTACCCTCCTCTTTCTTACCTGCTTACCCACGGATAGTTTTTATATACATTGAACTTCGGGATAGACCTCAATATGTCTTTAAGGTCAACTATACCTTCAGTATTCTTTAGACCACGGACGGGGTCACATCAGTGTATAAGAATTACGTTTGCGGCTCGCTCTATCTGTGTCTAAAGTGTGAAACAAAATTTGAGTGATATGTAGATACTATTTCTAAGTACTATTAGTGTGTAAGTGTATGTTGACATTTAAGCAGGGTTGCTTCAAACACCACAGAGGTAAAGTATTCCCTTTCAATCTTCTTCTGTACAAGGAACTCGCGTATATCACTTGTCTCGTAATTTTCGAGCACATCAATCGCCTCGCATCTCTCAACATTCTTTTAAATCTTCCACGCAAACAACTAAAATTCGAAATGTCAGGATCGATCGAGTGATTTAAATGACGAGCGGCTCCAAAAACACCCGACGCGTCGCAGGGTGCAAGTAAATCGCTCGCGAACACAGTTCGAAATCGAGCGCGAGATAAAGCGATTTTCATGGAGGTCATGTGTTGCGAGGAGCGACAGGTGAGCCGATCAAAGGCGGAGTTTGAAACTTTTTGCAGTTCTCCGGCGGTCGGTGGAAAAAGAGCGACGCGCACGGTCGCGACGCGTTTGATTTGTGAGCGCTCGCGGGATCGTATCGCTCGCGCACGCTGCACCATAACCATCCCTCACAATTTCGGGGTCGAAGTCGGAGGCGCGCGGCTGACACAAGTGGTCGTATCTCGCGAGCTTCTTTTTCCCGAGCATTAAAGCCTCGAGCGCCACGGCGGAACGGTTAACTAAGACATCAGTCATAATACGCGAGACAACCGGATGCGAAGGCAGAGGCATAAAGGGCCCTCGTAACTCCTCGTTTACCCAGCTTTTGTTTCTAATGCCCTGACGCCGCGCGAATCTCCCCAGAAACTGCCTTTATGTCCCGGCTGGAATTCGCGCGACTAAGGTTTATGGTAGAGAAACGAAGATTCTGAGACTTGCGTCTGTGGGATACGACCCATCGTGCTCGTCGAGTGTTCTTTTGTTTCTGATATAACCACGTCGCGTTACAAAGTCTACGTGGACTTCTGAATGGGGGACTAAGAATGTACTAGAAAGAAACTAGGATCTGATATCTGCTTAATATGTGACTCTCGTACTGAGGAGGTTTGCACCTCGCAAGAATTTAATCTTTTTAAGCTTCTTTGGGAAGAATAGAGGAAACTTCACAAAGTCCTTTCTGAATTTTTAAGTCGCCCCTAGGCTTCGAGAAAATACGCCCTGAAGATTTTCGTAGTTTGCGTAGCACTTTTTTTCATTCTCTCACTTTGTATTTCAAATGTTGTATACCCCCACGTGAAGAAGATTCAAACACGAGCGATTTTCCAATATAGTGCCACCGCTCGTAAGACAGACAAATGCGTTCTGGTCAGTTGGGAAGCTCCAGTGCCAGTTGCCCGACGAGAGAGATTTACAAGTTTAGTTAGCTGCGATCACACCCGCGGGATTCAAACCGACGGGACGTACACCACCGATATGAAATTCTTCGTAGGTTTTTGTGTCGCGTTGTAAGCACCCGTGTCCACTCGCAGCGATTTCAACTCGAAAACGTAGGAAATTTCTAAAATATGTCTCTCATATGTTTCCATAACCATTCCACTTGAGAAGGAAGGATTTCTAGAAAATATGGGTTCAAGTTACATCGAGAAATCGCGATGGCCAACTGTTATCTCTCGAGTCCTTATGAGCGTTCGGTATTGGTGATATCGGCAGCCGACAGATCCAGAGAAAAGATTCTCGCCCTTCCTTCAGCGACGTCAACAAATCTCGCCCACTTCCTAACCGTTACAGATAGCCAGCCATTAGAGCGTCACTTTTTCCCACGTATATGAATGACCGGACGCGGATAAGCCCGCTGGAATATATCGCCGCCGGCCCGTTCTTCGTGCGAGCGCATTTGTTTGAATTATTTTATATCCCGCGATTTTTTATTATCAGTATCTCGTGTGACCATGCGCCAGGTTGCGTATACCGAAATCGGATCATTTACCAGGGGATACACTCGCAGCGCGAGCGATAAACCTTTCTGGATTATTTTGACAGAATCACGTATCAAGTAGGACAGAATGATAGCCGAAAATACTCATTAAAAACGGTCAATTTTTATGAAACGAATAAAACCGTGGGGAGGAATTCTCAAGTCGTTCTCAGTCGTTTCCATCGGAGGGTCAAGCGATTATCTCGTGGCTACGGACCCAAGCTCGCAAAAAGCAACGTCAAAGGCTGGTGTTCGCGGTTTCGGAAAGCTTTAAGCTCCCCAGTAGTCGGAGAAAATGACGCTCGTTCCGACGGTCGCCAGGATCGTCCCGTTTGGCGGGCCAAAACCACGTCGCATAATGGGAAAATTTGCGTAAACGGCGGGGTCATTAAGCACCCCTCTTACGCGTGAATGTGCGTGGCGGTCGCCGATGTGGAGACGGGGCTATAACTTGCGGTAATACCAACCTAACCGTGTACCCATGATTATAACGCTACCAATTAGTCAAGCCGGCTTAGGATGGCAGCCCTGCCCCGGGACAAGGGACTCATGCATATACCCAGTCGCCTTTAACTACACGCGAATCTTCACAGCACTGGCTCTGTTCAGCCGTCAACTTTAGCGACGAAGTTGAACTTAGCGTGGAACACGGTGGAACTTTAGCCAGCTTCAGTCACGCGTTCTTGCGGCCTTCCTACATTTATAATTCCATTCAGCGTATTGCATAGCTAACGAGTTGAAATTCATCAGGTGTATGCAAATTTAGAGGCGATTGTTGAATATATTTTTAGAATTAACACTGACTATATTTCCTTGCTCCAGAATCGGAACATTTTCGGTTATGAACAGTTAATAATAGAGTTTCCTATTTCTGATTGCTAAACGTAGCGAAGAGATCCAAACAGAGCGACGCTCGCTCTGCTCCGTTACCAATTAAGTTTCGTCGGCTGGCAATGCGTCCTCGTTCTCTGCGTGGGGGGCAAGTTTGGTAATTATTTAGCTAAATTGCGAGACAGTTGGCGGCGTACGGTAACATGTGTTTGGAACCGGCGAAAAATCTCTGAATTAATGCTCCGCCATTAATTATGTTTATGAGCCCAAATTGTCTCGGGGAAGCGCGGATACATGCAAACGTAATTTGCGAATTTGGCGGGTAGGTAAAACGCGCGCAATTAGGAACAATATCTCCGTCCTTCGTCCTCACAGCGACAAATTTACTTGCACGTATCACTTTCTGCATTTAGAGAATACGGGGTCGTAGAAATTTGGCAACGATGGAAACCTAAATTACTATGAGAAATACTCCTCCATAAAAAAAGAAGAATAGCTTAAAATTCTGTATGAAATATACGTAATTCCAAAACTGTAGGAAATCCGCCGTGAGTGCATAGACAAATATCGTTTGTTGCATTCGTTACGACAGTAGTCGATTGATCGTCCTTTTGAGCGTGGCGCGTCGATGGTTAAACAGACAGGCGGAACCGAAAAACTTGTCGATTCGATTAACTCGTTCGTTTGACCGATCGATTTTTCCGCGGTTGCTGGGCCGCCAGTTCTTCTTATCGTCGACCCATTATTGACAGGTACGCACGCTGACGTATTCCACGCAGCGGAGCAGAACACGCACCAGCCAGCAACATTTTACATCCCCTTACAGCGGCGTAAATTGAAAATCTCTCGGGTCAAGCTGGGCGATTTTCAAGAGGGGATATGTTTGTTTTGCCGGTACCTCTGCCCCCAGGCGGCCAGCACGAGGTGGTTCTCTGCCGTTGGCGTGCCGTACGTATCAGCTGTTTAATTAATTTTACGTCTCGTGCAAATGAAACGGAGAAATATAATACGCGACTCGACATGCTGATGTGAACGCCGTCTGAAATCCCTTCGAGCGTTAATATCGCTCGTTTCGAATCTCGTTCGAATGTTTTCCTTCTCTTCCACTCTTCAGGCTCTTGCCACTGATACGTGTCCACTGTTGCTTGTAATTGCTACTTTTACATTCGTTTCCATTATATCTTGCCTCTTTGGAATATTTACTCTTCTGTGAAGCACTTAATTGGACTCTCATACACATTTGTATATTTATGTATTAGTAAACAATTTTTAGCGTTTTTAAATGTAGAGGGGTTTTTCATTTAATAAGGGGAACTGAAGCATTGGTATAAATATTTCGTTCTAGTTTGTGCGAAAAAGTTTCTCACTGTAGGGTCTATTTAGTTAATCAGTGGATTTGATAAACGCTTCGCAAAGGCTTGTGCAGGATCCTACCAATCACGTTTGCGTTGCCCACTAATTTCCTTTTATCTTCGCTTAGCCGTGCAGGATTTGAACGAGCTCGTTACCGATTGCATTTTTAATTTCACCGTGCCTGTTGAGCTTCACGAGATTCCTGCACACCGCTTTGGCTCGAAACATCGTATTGCGTGTCATGAAAGATTGAAATCGCTGGTAACACGGGCTACATAGCGCGATTAAACGAATACAGAACCGCCTATCAATCAAAGAACCCTTGAGAATCACGAGTAAGTGGGATCAACGTATTTATTTTGTTCGAATTTTCCACTGGTTATTTGTATTTTTACAACGTCACAGGCTCGTCGAAAATCCGCGCGGCATCCATCGACGCGTATTCGATGATCGAGTCGAGCACGAGCGAAATCTCATAAGCGAGAATTAACAGCACGGCCGGTTTTTATTAGCGCGCGAATGGAGTGGAGCGATTCGACGTCATTTAATTTCGTTTGTCAGCGCGGCGGGCATTATTCGACATGGTCGTTCGATCGCTTCCTCGTTACGAATTCCCCAACGACAAAAATATAAATTTACGCCCACGCGGCCGTTACACGACTGGCGAAGACACGGGAATTGTATAACCGCGATAACGAAACTATTTTCATCGATGAAATTAAATTACACCACGGTACGGCTTGAACAATACAGGAGCGTGTTTCCAGCGATACCTGTCGACTCGAAAAGTTATTGATATTTGATCCCGCGGATAGCAAATCAAAATGGAATATTGCAGAATTCACGATGAAAGCAAGGCGGTGGCGTTCAGCAAGTGTCAATAAATTAACGTTCAATTGATGCTCAGATTACAGGAAAT
This sequence comes from Calliopsis andreniformis, assembly GCF_051401765.1. Classification (NCBI taxonomy): domain Eukaryota; kingdom Metazoa; phylum Arthropoda; class Insecta; order Hymenoptera; family Andrenidae; genus Calliopsis; species Calliopsis andreniformis. Next base: position 17,026,628 of record NC_135067.1, on the reverse strand, counting down.
TTTTCAACCATTGTATTTTACGTTTACATAGTCAATAGTCGAAATACCAGGGCTAATGTATAAGGAACGTTAACGCAACGCTGAGATCCATGGTAACCTTTATAAAGTATGGATTCGAGTTGGTCGAACAGAATGCGATACGACAACCTATCGGTTGTTTCGTAGAATGCCGCGGGTCACGCTCGATACTGGCTTTATTAGTTCGCGGTAATAAATCAGAAGGCAGATCAATTTTGTCCTGTTCCCTGATTTCCGTCCCGTCGGAAAATCAGATATAAATTCGCGACTACGATCACACTATCGCGACTCGTTCGAACGTGCGATCGTCCGCGGAAACAGCCGCAGAGATATCGCGACGATGTCATTCGATGCTCTTAATTTCATTGCCCTCGTGTTCTCTCCATTTCGCTTGCCGTCGTTTCATCCATCGATCCACGTTCCGATTTATTCCCGTTATCGGGCACGAGTGATTGGTAACAGTCCTCTTGGGACTTGTTTCTCTGCATATGAACAGACTATTTTCAGGAAAATATTTTAAGAGCGGCATGAGTTAAATCTTTTAGTCAGTCGTAGATAAAAAAAAAGTATTCATAAGAATTGTGGATTTTGAGGACTAATGGCTTGATAAAGTTAAATTTATAAGGATTTCAGTAGGCAATGTGCTCTACAGGATTTTCAAAACTCTCGTTCTCAGTGTACCTAAATTAAATTGTGAATGGAACAAGAATGAAAAGAATTAAGATTGATTTTCAAAGATCACTTTTGCAACATCTAAGGTTAGAATATTGGAGGGCAGAGAACTAAGGTCTCTGTGAAAATGTTGAACGTTTTTTGACAGCCTAGTACGACACGTCCGCTACAGAAATTAGCGTTACCGCGCGCACTGTTGACTAACGATGGAGGGGCCCGAGTTCACGAGGGTGACCAGGCGGATAGCTTCCATATACATACATACATATATATCGACAGGCGCACATCGATTATATGCTCGATTAATTCGCGACCGTACCGACCCTTGATACGCTCGTTCGCTTACTCGCCCATTCGTTCGTGTGGCCACGACGCACGCGATCGATTTCACATGGTGGTAGCTTGCGCCCACGCACCTTGCGATTTTTTTTCATTTCGCCGTCCGTGACAGACGGCGTAACTTAAAATAAATCAGTCCCTTATAAAATGGGATCGTTACGTTCATCTTAAGAGTAGTTACTTTATAACATTAACGAAACAGATGCTTGATCAAAATGAATTCCATGCCGAGCGTAAAGCGGCAGTTCTCCACGTACACAGTGGTAAATTGATACGTGACCAAATTGATGCAGTGACAGAACAATTCGAACAATCCTAGATGGAATCTTCTCCCTTTTATTGGGATCGCATCGATGCAGCCACTGGGTAACCGATAGATCGGGCAATCTCAAATTCTAGTGAATCCGCATTGAAAATGAGAGATACACATTGCAGGGGTTTCTGCTTAATAACTCATTCGATCGATGAGAAATCCAGTCGCCCGTATAGTTGCTTCGATCATTCGCCGAGAAATTTCGTCATTATACGATACTCGATGCATGCTCGCAATTCTGAAAGGACGAGTAGCGACCGCTACGAAGGGATGGATTTGGATTTGGATTTGAAGGGTGGTGCAACGGTGGTAAGAGCGGGGCCGGGGCAAAGGGGGTCAGAGAATTGGAGGTTGGTCGAGCAATTAGCGAGCCGTCAGTGGCACAGTGGCTGACAGGGGCTATACAACCTCTCCTGCCTCTACCTCCGTCGTCTCTGGCCTCAGCATCGTTTCCACCTACAATCTCACCAGCATATGCCTTACTCAGCTCGTGTTACCGCTAATTAGAATATATAACGGTCGATCGTACTATTTTACCATTCTCGATTACTACTCGTTACTATCGACATTTCAAAAGCTGTTTGCTGCCTTCGGTATGATTTCGTTCACACCTTATACATCCAACCATCAACATTTGTTCACGATAATAGTAAGTGCCTTGCCACCAATGTCATTCTTCCATTTCCTTCTCCTCTTCTTGTTTCTTCAAAAAGAAATGAAACTTTGTACAAGGTGTTTCATAGAAATCGATGCTCTCTCTTTTGACTTGAGCGATGTTTCCCTATTTTTAATTCTCAGCAAATCCTGGACGGTACAGGGATCCGACAAGAGGGGAGTCACCGCCGAGGGAAGTATCGCGCGCGGCCGTTGTCGAGCCAGGGGGGCAGCGAATGCAATTATAATTTTAATTTCGATGGTATTTAATAAAGGGGCGCATTGCACAGCCTGCACCGTCGGACGTCCAACCCTCGAGCCTACCATACAGGCCTGTATGCGCTAATTAGCAGCTACGGCCCGCAGACCGCACGAATGCATTCTGCTGCTTGCTCACGCGCTGCCGCGTTGCACTTTCGTCTCGAACTCGTTCGCTCGAACCAAGTCCACCGCGTCGGTCGATAATCGAGCAGGATCAAGCATTCGATCGGATCGAATCTGCATTGTCTAACGGCGAGCGAGTAACAATTAGAGGTATTCCGGTTATTAGGGATTCATAACGCGATGAAAGGGACGTCAAAAACGGGCATAGCTGAAACGAAGTTACGCCGGAAACGCGTAACGGGGGGGGATCGAATTCAAGCGATGACCGAAGAACAATTCGTGCGAGTTAGACGAGCCTGTAATCGTCAAAGAATCGCTGACCGAGAGTAACTTCGTTATCGTGTTGTGTGTTCGTATCGAACGCCCTCTCTTCCTTTTTTCCTCCGACCTCTTTGCACGCATCTCCTCTTCTCACTTTCAGGGGATGTCGCAGCAGGTATCGCGTATCGGTCGAATCGCGTTCGAGTTGCGACGGACGCTCGCGGCGATTCAATTATACCGTCAACGAAGTTTGTTCGTATCAAATGCCGAAAGGCTGAAAATCAATCCAGGGTGCGATCGGTTTAATGGGGGCACGCACCACGTGCCGCGGCCATTATGTCCCCTGCTCCCCGCCGCCCCTTCGCTTGTCCATGCCCATCTCGACCTCCAGCGAATCCACCCTCCATCACCCCGCACCCATGCCACACGTATCGGCACCGCAGCAGCCGTTACCTCTCGGTACTTATGTGTGCAGACCCCCGCGGAAAGGATGGTTGACGATTATCGCGGGAAACGAACCTCTGGGTCTTTGAAGTTCGATCGAGCCACTCTACCCTCCTCTACATCACAGTTCCTCGAGAACTAATTAAAGAGTACTTGTACACGGAAGGTGCTTCGTTAAATGCGCACTACTAGTCCCATGTAGGTCACCCGATTCTATGTTCCTTCCCTTGGCGCTTCCACCGTTCACCCTTTAACCACCGCAGATGCAGCTAAATTGGAGGATCATCGATAACGTGCAGGATATCAGAGGAACTCTTTCACGGCGTTCGCGATCGACGCAACACGGGGTCCAAGATCCATCAATCGGCCCGTAATCGAGGCCCCTTACCCCTGTTCCGAACGTTTAATAACCCCGAGCTGGCCGATCAGGTCGACGCACGTGGTGGTAACGTGGATATGCTTGGGGAAATATTCGAACGGGCAGCGAGAACGAGGCGGAGAGAGAAAGAGAGGCCGCGAGGGTGAAGAGTTAGGATGTCGGTAGGCGAGGGTGGGATCGCGGGGGTGCGGAAGGGGGTAGGGGGCAGTTGCATATGAGCGATTGCCACACACGGCGTGTAACGCCGGCCGTGGCGGCGGCATTTACGTTAATTAAATTTCCCCAGGCCGTAGGACCGATCCTCTAGCCCTCCTCACTTTCACCCCTCCATACCGACGGCCCCAGCATCAATCATTGCACGCTCAGCCTCACTAGCTGGACTCCGCTATGCCGGAGGATCGAGTCGCCGGAGACTGTTTAAAATTGCTAACCCCATCCCTCTCGCCTCCTCGTCTCCCCCTTTTTTTTTCTCCTGTTCCATACCCTTTGATTCCACCGGCGAGCGACGGTTCGCCAACGGCGCCTTCCGCGACCTTCTGCACCGAGCCCGTCACGCGTCTCCCTTCGAAAGCTATGATTTCCCGCTAACTACTCGAAAGGGTATGAATTAAAGGTCACGCGGCGCAGTTTCCCCGGTCACGTACTCTTAAATACGCTGACCAGTTCTGATTTCGATGAGAGAGAAGAACCTCGGGTCAATTGCTGCTCTAAATAGAGAGCAGAGGGCAGAGGCTTTTTTTGGGTGACTTAGATCGGGTCAACTTTTATTTGGCACTAGTGGCTACTTCAAGTATTAAGTATTAAGTATTGAGGATGTGGTAGATTTGTTATTATAGGTACTATGTAGTGTAAACTTTAATTAGAAGTTTTAGGTCTTTTGTTGAGAAAACAATCTTTTCTGAAACTTTAGAATTTTTGCTTCGCTTGGCTAAAAGTGGATCAGTTGTTTCGTTTTTGTATTCTCTATTTGCATCGAAGTACTTGTGAAGTTCCAAAAAGAAAATCGCGAATAATTTATTCGCTACTCATCGATAGATAGAAGTTGCCCGATCCTTTGATTACATTACTTACAGCCTCGCGAAACGAACTTCGTCGCGTTTCGCGAAATCCGATAAATTCCTGCTCGCGTCTTGAAAACTCGGGCCACTTCGTCGCTCGTTCTCCCTTCAGTCGACCGTCCCAATCTCGTAATCGACTTTGCGAGGCAATTCTATAATCCCTTAAACCTAATTAGGGGCGAGTGAACCACGGCCAAGGCGGAACTCGAGTTAACTTTGCTACAAACAAGAACAATATCTTCCTTCGTCAGTTGAGGAACTTCGTTACCGAGGGCAGGGGGTGGAGTAAGACCAGGCCGTGCTGGACGATCCGCTAAGGATAGTCGTAAGGAGAAGAAAATAAGGTCGCCCTGAAGGATCGCCAGCGGCTGGCCAATGTAATCGCTTGTAAAAATGTAATAAAGGATCAAAGTCTGCCGTTGAAACGACTATTACGCGAGCACAGGGTCTTATGTCGAGAAGAAGCACTTTTCTCAGGTCTCTTCTGCGTCCACACTCTTTGTGATCTGGTAAATCTTATACTGCTCCTCAGAAGATGAATTTTATTTTGAGGGCTGTAGTTATCATGTTACAAAAGGAGTACCGGTAGTACTTTATATTAAAAGATAGACAAATTTTCAAGATTTCAAATGTTTAAATATTCAAATATTCGAATATTCAATATTTGAATATTCGAATATTCAAATTTTCAAATTTTTTAATTTTCAAATTTTTAAATTTTCAAATGTTCAAATATTCAAATTTTCAAATTTTTAAATTTTCAAATATTCAAATATTAAAATTTTCAAACTTTCAAATATTCACATATACGCAAATTCCAATTTAGTAGATATCATCTTATCTTTAGATACTCCGACCTACATCTTTAGTTCTTTATATCATTTCAATTTGATTTACTGCAACTCTCGAGTTCTGCTCAATAAGACATCAGGCCATCAGGTGGAATCCGAACACATGACATATGTCCATGCGAGAGGTCCAAACATTCCAGCGACATTCGTGCCCCTCAAAGCTCGAGACCTGTAGCCCCTTTGCTAGGGAATATTCGACGTCGAACTCGAGTTAGACGATAGGGGAGAAAGAATCGCCGCTCGATGCACCCGAGACGCTCGAGCGCACCCTCCAGCGTGGGGGTGGCTCTGTCTCCGAAGGGGCACTCCTCGGACCGGAGTATTTCATATCTGACTATCAAAGGTGGAGCTTTGTGCAGTTTATATTAAATCATGGCACGGTTACGGGGATGTCAATAGACGTGCCTTTCCTCTTTCGTTGCGTCGCACGCTTTATCCTTAGACTCGCTTCGGGCCATGGAAACGTGTTCGGTTGCACTCGTGACATTCAGATAAGAAAATTCTATTAAAAGACCTGTCGTGCAGAGAACGTCGTCAACACTTTTTTAAAACGTAACTATTCTTTCTGGAACAATTTTAAGGTCGATAAAGCACACGACGAGAATATAATCATTAATTCAGTAGTTGAACCGACGCTCACCTGCCGAGACTATTTCAGTGAACGCGAAGACGTTTCCAACTCTAAATGTTTTAATATTATCGTCGGTATAAATGAAATATAATCCCTCTTCAAGTTCTCAGACAGTGCCTAAAATATCTTTTTATCACATTATCGAGTCTGGGGATCGTTGGAATTGGTAAAATTACCAGCTCAAGGAAAATCGAGAGGAACGAAGTTGCTCGGAACTAACGAATGAAATCAAATCAGTCCTGTTTGTTGATTCGCTACCGGTCGACGGAGATAGATCGAGTGCACAGAAGAGGCGCGGGTTGGAAACAAGAGTCTGTTGTAAATACCAATCGACATGATGCACGCACACGAGGAGAATACCAATAGCGTTATTACGTCGAGTGTTGTTAAGACTTCCAATTATTTCGATGTACTAATTTTTGGCAGCGCGCGTTTCATTCAGGAAAATCGGTGGAAAATCGTCCGATTGTTTGTAATATTTCCGTGATACGCGGAAAACCAGCAAGCGGTAGGAAAACAACACGTTTTTATTTTCCACGAATCGTACTCCGAACATTTTTTCAATTTCCTCTGGATTAACCTATACGATGGATCGGTTATAGAAAAATCTAGAATTCTCGTACACGTTAAAGTATTTTGCACGAAATTTATGACGGATATAGGTAACAATAACGGGAGAATGATATCAACAGAAATGGATAACCCGATTGAAATCAGAAGGAGATGGTTTCAATAGCGTATCGCATCGATAATGCGTTTCGCTCCCGCAGGAATCTATCCGAAGCTTATCTCATTTATTACGCCCCGTGTTTTGTTCTCGTTCGACGGTTATTTTACAACCCCAGATAGGGGGAGTAACGTCTTTGTTTTCGCCGCGCAGCATCCTCCGACGACCCTTAGCTCTTCCAACAACGGTGAACTCAAGGGAAGTCCTAAGATAAGAAACCATCGTGCCTTCTGATTTTCCGTATCGTCACCTTTCTCTCTGTTCCACGGATCCCAGCGAACCAGATCGGATAATTGCTTTTCATCCAATATCAATTTATTTCTAAGCCGCGTTTCCCGATTGAACCCTGTGCCGTTTAGACGAAAAAAGGTTCAGTTTAATTTACACTGGGTTAAAAGGTACGTTCTATAATTGTATAGGTGCATGGCTAGTGTTGTATGTTTGTTTCCCTCGCACATGTTGATTTTTCATTTCCAAAATACGTCCGAGTACGCCGGAATCTCGTCAATCGTGTGTCCTGGAGGTAGCGCGTGAAAGGAATATCGATATCGAATCATTCGACCAAATGAAACGCGTATCGCAGTTTTTGACAGCGAATCACAAAAGACTCTGACGTCTACCGCTGTTCCCGCGATCGAAAAATAAAGCTGGAATTTGTATCGTCATTTTTGGGAATAATCCGGGCGGGATTAGTTTTATTTGACACTTTGAAAAAACCACGCTCGGCCAGGAAATTGAAATAAACCTGGGGCAAAGTGGAGCAGGGAAGGCGAGAAATAAATGACAAAGCGGGATAGGATGGGTGGGGCGAGAGAGAGAAGGTAAAACTTAAGGTCGTTTTGTTCGAGGAAGGAGATTGGCTTGGAAGAGAGAGAATACCTAGTTGTTAGCAAGCACGAAGCAGTCCGGGGTTGCTAGATAAGGCGTGGGCATAAACGTCCGCAGATAAGGGTAGTTTGCACCCCCGTTGTGGACAGTTAGCCTTAAATGAGCTGTGGGAGGGGCACGAGACGTGTAAAGGCTTTTGTTGCCCGGGCTCCCATCTTCCCGCTTTTGAAATCAGTTTTGCTGATGTCAGTTCTCCGCGATACTGGATCGAATATTCCGCGTGACAAAGACGAATTCTTCACTCGAATGTTCTTTTCCGCTCTCGAAGCCTAACCAGCGGTGCTCGAGATAACGATAGGAAAGGGTGGAAACGTGAAGTAGGGAAGAAGCTGGCCGATTAAAAAGGAATCTTTGTTCAAACCGAAGTCAGATGTAAAACGAAAGAAAAATATCGACGGTCGGTGATTTTTCACGAATGTCGTACGTACAAAAATCCTGTCTCGCCGTTCTAAATTCCGCTTATCTAATGGGGTTTCGACAGTAATGTGCCGGCGTATTATGTAGAACCATCCTGCCAGGACCATCCCTTTTACGTGGAAGGCCACGAGCAGCGGTGCCGTTTAGCGTCAGATAGCGGAAACGTATGAGGGACGGGGTGAAGCCACCCTTATCTTAAGGGTAGCTACTCAATAGCTAGTCGCGCCGAAATTTCTCTCGCTCTCTCTTTCTCGTTCTATCTTCACTATTTCTTCCTTGATTTTTTTCGAATACTATGTATGTACCTACTTTTTTCACATTTTTTCAAACACTTATTTTTGCGTACTACACAAGAGAAAAATTTGTTTGAAATCAGACATTTTCATTTCCCACTAAAAATTCCGAACGCCTCCGTATTGAAGCTCGCAAGGGAACTATGTCTACCATCCGCTAGCTACTAAGGAATATTTCTCATTCGTACCTGCGAGGCACACGCGCATAATTTAATGTACAAGACACTGGAGGCACGAGCTGGGCTCTAGCCGCTCCGCTTAGGGTTACTTATACTTCAGGTTGGGGCTATGTGTGTAATGTGCAGGAGTGCCTGCAGGGTAGGTGCTTGCGGTAAATCTAATAACGTTGTAATGCTGTTACCCCCTCAAAGTTGGCCCGTAAGTTTCTGCCTGGGCCTGTTGGCTCCGACTGCCGTGCCGAGAATTCCTAACGCGTGTACTGTTTTCGCTGCATACGCGACGCGTACGCATGCTTCTGGGAAAAAATAAACTAAGAAGCCTTTCAGGAGATACCTGGAGTCTTCAGATAAAATATTTTACTTAAGAAGAATCTTACAAGACACAGGAGACATCCCTAGAAATCTACATGAGGCATTGAAGGCGACAGTGAACTGACCTCTACTCGAAAAAATCGAAAAAATAGGTCATCTAAAATAATTGGTCTTTGTAATAAATTAATGCTACTACCTTGATTTCGGGAAAAATGTAACCAAGTCCATTTTTGCACTCAATATCTCATATATACAGCACAAGAAACTTAATCTATCAGAGTTCCACATCAGAAGTAGTCAAAAACTAGCCAAAGGGATTTCTCGAGATCAAAACTCACAATTAGAAAACGCGAAAAGAATTAACATATACCTTGTCGATTGACATCCCAGGAAAGCGGGCAACAGGTGATGCTCATTTGCAGACGTAGTCGTGATCGAAAGAGGCGGGTTCTTCTGAAAATTTCGTGCGACCCACCCCTCGATCGTCGTCTACCCTCCTCGCCAGTTTGTTAGAGGTCCGCGTAGATATATGTCACGAGCCAAGGTAAGCCTCGCAGTCACCCGAGGGTGTTCTGCAAACTATGCTTCGCGAAAAGTTCAACACAACTTCATAACATCGGTGTTCCGTGAGAGAGAATTAGGGGGTGAGAAGGGACCCGAAGTGGATGGTCGGGAGAAGTGCGGCTGTCGGGGGCCGGGGGTAAATTTGTTCTAGCGTGAGCTTACATGGGTTACGTTAAGTACATAGGTGTTTGGGGGTAGTTAGCTGTATCTACTCGCGCAGAATTCGCTGCAACTTGAAACGCCTTGTACCAGGGGCAACGATTCTCCCGTGGATTCGGCAAGTTTCTACCACGGCAACCCCCTAATAACAATCAGAAGCATTAACGCAAAGGACTCAGAGCTATTACCACGATCCATCCCCCCGCGATATCTGGCAATCATTTTATGGGAAATATCGTTTTGCCTTATTCGTAACGGTGGTATTGTTAGGAGCATCGCAAAAGTTCGATACATTTTTGTAACGAACATTGTTCAATGAATTTGCTAAAAATACGTTTCGATCCGTTTGAATAACAGTCTCGTAATAGGTCGCGCGGTTTATCGCGGAAAATTCCTCGGTCGTTTAAAATCGCAATACAAAACAACCGCTGACCCGAATCCTATTCCTCTTCCACGCTCCCCCTGTTCATCCCCCTTCTCCTCTCTCCCCCTTGACTGCTCTTTTTCACAGTACCGACTCGCGGAGATAAAAATCAGTAATTAGCCGGGACCATTATGGCGGCCGTTTGAAAAATTAGCGGGTCGTGGGGTAACCGCCCCTCTGGGCATAATCCTGCATCGGTAACGGCGCATACCAACGTGCATCCAACCTGTCTCTGATTTATACGGGTTTGCTATTAATTACAACCACTCGCTGGCTCGCTTTCCAGCAGCCTGCCCTTCTCCGACCACTCACACGCAACCCCCCCGATCTTCTTGCGCCGTACGTTCTGGCAAAAACCGAGGGAAACTGTGATATTTGAAAAATCATCGCATCTGGATGCGATCTGAAACTCAAGAGCATTTCTTTAGTCTGCAATCTGTACTCGGATGTTTTATTGAAATCCGGAGAATTTGGGAAACCTGAACTACAAATCAATATTGTTTTCGAGGTTTGTGATAAAAATTGACACTGCTGCGTTGGATAGGGTCAAAAGTCCGCGTAGACAAGCCTTTTTGGCTTTATACCGCTTATTCTTTACGCGTATTGTATTACACGCTCGGTATTTGTTTTACCATTGCCATTGTCCTCATCACTTCCATCCTTCAGTGTCCAACGGTCGCGTTTTGACCTCGCTAGCTTTTTTTTTGTTATTTGCGTACGAAAGAATTCGAATCGAGTGCGCCGAGCCGAAAATTCCGGCTGGGTCTCGCATCGGTTGTTGTTTCAACTGACGCTGGCCAGCCTCGACGGACTGCGGCGCAATTAAATTAAATGCTTCGGATTAATTGTTCGAAAGCAGTTAAATTAGTTGCGTTTGTTTTGCCCGATTTTTGCGCAATCTGGGCGCGGAATGCGCGAGGTGCACACGCAATAGGGGGAGAATTTCGTTGGTCGGTCGTGCGGCCTCGAATCTCGCGCGGCCGTATCGCGGAAAAGCGCGTCGAAATGCATGCGTGCTTGCGTCAGAAGGACACTTAAAAAATTCATTTGCCAGCCCGCGTACATGTTTGTATGCTAAACGAATCCATGAGCCGTACACGTTTTTGTTTTTCATCTCGCCGAAAGCTGAATTTGTGATTCCAGCCACGCCTCTGTATAGGGGACACCACGCTTAACGAATGAGGAGAACGATAAACAATTTTTTATTTTATTTTCGTTGTAATAGCAATACTTGAAAATACCTCTTTACGTAACTTGTGTACATAACAGATTGACAAGTGTAGGGATAATAGGTTCTTTCTTTTAGAAAAATAAGTTTATAAAATAATAAATGAAGGATTCTCAATATTTTCAGTGTTTATTAGAATCACTATGAACTCATGTTTTAAGATCTTGATTTTGTATTTAATCGTAAAGAAATTTATGCAATTAGGGATTTAGATACCTATTCTTATTATCCTTAGAGCTGATCCTTAGTGCTTAGGATCATATTTATGCTTAAAAAAACCATCTAAGCCACCACATCTTGTCGCGGCTATTTCCCATGGGTTGACCCCAAAGAAATTGGCTCACCTCGCGAGGGAACTGCGTGCAAGAGCCTTATACCGCCTATACGAGCAGGAGTGCATCGTCAGCGTCGACGCGGACTCTTGAGTCGCATTGCTTGGATGCTGGCGCTGCGTCCAGGAAGCGAACCACCGTCTGGCGAGGTTGCAAGTAAACGTACGCTAGACATGGTTAGACTGGCATCCGGCCGCAAGCTCTCAACCTCATTGCGACCATACACCACCCCGATTCCGGTTAGCTTTCGTGCTTCTCCCGTCGTTCTGTCTCCACCCACCCCCTACGAACCTGCCTCGTCGACCGATGCCCGTCCACCAGACGTCGCATCGTTGAGACATTCAAGACATAACGGGCCGAGGAGAGATATGCATCATTAGGATTGCCGGACAGCCGACACACGCGGCGTTCCAGCATCCTTCGGTTCTCGATCGGTCGAGATTGCTGGAATACTGAGGGGTGCTTGGGCTTAAGATGGTCCGCATAGCCGATTCCACGATACCCGCGCGTGCCATCGGATGCAGCTATGCGTGCAGTTACGTTCGAGTTTCAATAGACACGTTCAAAGATATACCTGAATTAGGAGACGAATACTTTACTCGAAATAATTGATTATGTAATTAAAACAAACCGATAGGGTTTCATTTTTTTTTTTTTCAAATTCTACCACTTTTAAAAATTGGAAACCTTCCCGCGCGACGTTTAAACGGGCTCTTGGACAATAACTGGAGCCTTCATTGTCGACGACGAGAGCCCATTTTCTGAAGGACTAAAGTGTCCTTCCTGAAGGGTTGGCTCGTCCGTGAATTCCTAGCACCGAAATTGCATACCTCTGTATACGCTTGCATACGGGCTGGAAACAAACGAATAGGGTTGTTCAGGCACCATATAGGGTCCACTGGGACGGGACAGTGCAGGGGGGAGAGGGTGCGTAGGTGAGCCAGAGACAGGGATGCGGGGACAGTGTGGGATGGAGCGAGATACGGGGCAGGGAGAAAGAAAGGGAGAAAGATAGATGGAGATAGGGTGCCTGGAGGGGTGGGGTGGCAAGGGGTAGGGGAGGGTGAAAGGGGTAGATACGGTGGTGGTGCCGATGGTGGTGCCAGTGGCGGTGCCAGTGACTCGGTCGAACGGCGAGAGGGGTTTGGAAAGCGTAATCGTTCTAGCCCCGCACCTGAACGAACTGCCCCTACGTTTCTCGTACCAACCCCCTCGCACCCCTGATGGCCTCGTGCCCGCTCGCTCTCGCTATTTATTGCCCGCACTCGGCCGGTTCACAACATAAATATGTTACACCTATGGCCACACCTATCGCCCACGGCTCGCGAATTCCTCCGCAAGCATGCGGCCACCCTGAAAAGAATTACCGCGAATAACCGGACAAACGTTTCGTTGCTCTCTTCCATTGGGTGTTTGTTTCTTTTCACTCTGTGATTTTTATTTTCTTTCTCTCTATCTTTTCTTTTTCAGACAATTTTGGTTTCGACACTTAATGAGTACCTATGTTAAGCTTTTCATTAAACAGTTCTTTTTTTATTTGTAAATTTTTTGTTGTAGAATGGCTCTATAATAGTTCTGAGGATGAAAGAAATTGAATGGTTCTTTTCATCAAATTGCTTCTTTAATGCCGTTTAATTAGTATTAAATGATTAAGATGTTTGTATAGAAGGGAGAACAATCAGGGGTTGCGCATTTGCAGATACAACATTCCCCTCTCACCGTCTTTGCTTTTAAAACGGAACCTGTCGACTACCTCTTAGCTAAGAGAAACAGTCTGCTACAATACTGCTTCAGGAACCGAGGGTAATGTAAGAGCAGACCCGTTAAGGGCTCGAAGCAGGGGTGGCACGGAGGGTCGAGTTTTCGAAGATAAAAGAAGGACCAACTGTTGAATACCGGCCAGGTCTCGTTACGAGCGCATACACATCACTATCAATATTCAATTATCGCTTCAACCACTCACGGAATTTTAAAATCTCCAGCCCCACTAAATTTTCAAAAATCTCCAGTAAACTTCGCGCCATCGAAAAACAATGAAAATATTACTTACGTTCTTCGCGATTTTCCCTGGATACCGAGGCTGCTCCCCTTCACATATGCCTGCGGATTGAATCTCAGTCTCTCACAGGACCCACAGAACACGAGTGCCTCCTGCCCGTTGGCCAGGCAAACAACTTTGTTTACAGTCAGCGATCAGATAAATTCAACTATAATTACCGATGATAAGGAGTAAGGTGAGAGGGGGGAAAAGTAATCGATTGTGCAAGGTGAAAAATGAACCGAAGAGTTCTCGACGCGACGCACGTCTTTCGGCGATGAGTCAAAGCTCGACTCGCGCTGGGCTACGACGCGCAAAAGCTCGACAGCTCCGCGGACGCACGTGCAACTCGGCCGCGTGGCACGTGGTGTTTGTCGGAGTGGCTCGGCCCGAAAGCCGCTCAGCAGAGCTTGCAAGCTCTCGAGCTTTCATTGGCCGATGGGTGGAAACTGCGCATGATTGCGGGTGTGGCCAGAACTTAAGGGGCGGAATAAGCTCGGGGTGACGATAGGGTATCCCGAAAGGGGCACGTCTTCGTGGGTGTCCACGTTCCACGGCTATCCCACCCCTGACGTGCTTTTTTCTTGAGCTTCCTAACGAGCGTGAGAACCACCGCTCTCCCGTCCGAGGCTTCGAGAACTCGCCAACCGACTTTCCTCGATCGAGGACCGAGGAGGGGCACCGTGCTTGGACTTCAAGGGGTAATTAAGGAAAACTAATGACGCCGAAGATTCTACGGCGCGCGGTTTTGCAGTTAAAGCTCCTTATGGTGATATAATTCAAGGAATTTTATAAAACAATAATGCCACTAGTTATATTTCTTGTTTAGAAAGAATTATGCAGAAATTTCAACTATATTCATTTTTAAATCACTTCTCTGCGTGTAAGTGGATAAAACTATGATAAAAGAGATTAGAAAAAATTCTTTATTTTAAGAAACTCTAAAACATATTGTCACAAATCTTTTTATAAAAAATTCTATAACTATAAGTAATGTAAAAATTGTGCTCTCTTAAGAGTATTTAGCGTACTTTAGTAATTGAGAGATAAAATATTTCTCTTTCGTTTAAACTTACTAACACTTCATGTATCATCGATCGAGGCAACATATTTTTCTTTTATAGCAACAGGTGGAATGCATTTGGCATTAGTTCGGAAAGAAGGTCGAAGAAGAGCACAAAGGATTTTTCGGTAATGACGTCAGTCGATCGTTAGCGAATTAGTGCAGTCTGTCAATGTTTGACGAAGCAAAGCGTATCCGTGGTAAAGCGAAAGTCTAATCACGACCGACCGATAAATAAATCGTCCCGGCTAAATAGCGAATCAGTTAGGAGGATGGTGTGATTTTAGGGAAGAGTACGCAGCGATGTTGCGTTCGCGAGGGGGGCATAGGGGATTTCCATCACGTATTTACACAGTATGCCTGCTGATTGGCGTGCACAGCTACCACCGTTTTAATGATTTACCCTTGGAGAATGGCATTCAGACTAATGTAGTTAATTATTGATTGGTGACTAACTCAACGAACCCGCTCTGCGTTCTTAAGGATTTCTAAATAATAACAAGGCTCCGTATTTTAATGATAATCTGATGTATAGAATAAAAGAGTACTTATAATGGATTAGCATCTTTAAAGTTGTTTCTGGTAAAAAGTTACTATGATTTAACTGAAGTTTATTCTTTCTAGGTATATCCATGAAGATTGTGTCAAGCCAGGATTCTTTCCAGAAAGCATGTAAGTCTTCATATGTTTAATATAAGAGGCTTCACTCGTTGGAAAATAACTAGTACATCAGTAAAACTGTCTTATGGGTTGTAAAAAATGACAGTAAAAAATTAGTGATCAAAAATATATCGACACGGTACATAAATACAGTAGTATTCGTATTGTGCAGGAATGAGTAGAAATCCCCAGTAGATGGTCAGACATATCGCGCTACAGATATGTCGAGCATTGCACTTTCAACACATACGACACATTTCATCTGTATATAGATCCTTTCCACATTAAATATTGTATTTTATATTGCATGTTGCAAAAGCTTGCTGCTCTCTTTCGAAAACAAAAGCAAAAATAGTAATAATAAAACCAGAAGCTTAATCTTCCAGATGTTAGAAATCATCATCATCTAAGCATGATTTTTGCTATGCAAAATCATTTTACTAACTAAGCAATCTACAAAAAAAACGGATTAACACTTAAGGAAACGTATTCCCTTCGTCCTTTCTATAAAAAGGAAATATAAATATAATCGCTTGATATCTTCTCCGATATCAAACAGCTCTTAAAAGACAGGAACTGCATATCTCTCCTGACACCAGAAATATCATCTCGTAGCAATCTTAATTCCACGTTTAATGGGCCGTGACTGACGTAACCAGTATAATCCAGAGAATGCATTAGATCAGGACGCTTTCGTCTGAGTGAGTTCGTTCGTCTTCAACGAGCAGACGGCGATACGTGAATAAATAATTGGACGTCGTCTCGACGGCGAGCCAATTATATGTAACGTCAACTATTGACTGCAATCATGACGCGGACCGGCGCAAGTTGCCGATACGGATACAGCCGATCGGTATTTCATAAATTCGCAATGACGCACGGGGAATCGGCCGTGAGTGACGCGTCATATATCGCGTGCCGTGGAACGTTTATGTGCGCTCGCGGTACATAATTGCAATTAGAGCGGAATTCATTTACATCGATCGAAGTTCGATTTGTTCGGGGTGGATAGAAGGCACGGATTTACATTGGCCACGCGCGGTGCACGCGTTGCCCCGCGTCTGGATTTATTTCCGTGCACGTCAATCCCGCGGCGCGATGTAAATGGTATTAGATCGGCCCGCAGCGCGCGCCCGTGACCGATATGAAAGCGCGTTGCTAACCGAATGATAAAATTCGCGATTCTAACGCGTTCTTGACAAAACATTACGCTCCCCCCGCGTCCCGATATCAAATTCCCTGAAGTGCCGTGGAATTGTTTCCCTCGGATGGCAAATAGCGTCGTTCGATTTTCAATATTTACGCAATTTCGCTATTTTCCAGCACCGGTGATTCGGTTCGCGAATTTTTCCTCTCCCTTCCGCGCCTTCCATTCCTCGCCGGAACGACCTCTGCCCGTCCGGACGGGGTTTTATGAAAATTAAACGCTAAATAAACAAATAAACGACCGGTTTTATTATTTTAGAAGTGGCCCACCTCGCGAAGAGCCGCGCCGATATTCGCTAAACGATAATACAAGATAACAGCGGGGTAAGGGGGTAAACTGTTAGCCGAATAGAAAATGGGGAGGCACGAGTGGATAGGGGAGAGAAGAAAAAGAGCTCGCTCTGAAAATTTCATTTCGATTTTTTTAAATACCGCGCACGCTATTGCCGCGCTCGGGATTAAAAGCTAATTCGAGCGATCCAGTTTAATTGAGCGATTAACGGCTAAATAAAGCCCGTCTCTCGGCCCTCTCTGTCTCGCCCGACCGCGAACGTTGTCCACTCTCCTCTCCCTCTCTATCTCCCTTTTAGAACAAATCGTTCGTGATGGTGTCCAGCCCGGTGGAAAATATAATTCAAAGATATTTATGGCTGGATTACCGCTGGAATTGGGTATCTAATATACATGACCGGTTCCACGAGCCGACCGGACTTTAACTGTCCACCTGGGGGTTGCGTTTCGACGTTTTAAAACGACGCGAATCACGATTGCGCGCGAACGCTCGCCGATTATGCGTCGATACGATCTCGTGCGCGAAGTGGAAACGGTCGCATGCCAACTGAGAGAATGTATCGGCTGATGTTTCCCGTATCCTCCGCCGTCAGATTCGCAGAGGGAATAAAAGGGAAACTGGACAAGAGTTTCCCAGCGATCCTGGAAAAGGATTAGCCGCAATTGATAGCCACGAGCTGGGAGGAACGTGCTTGAACCTGGCGTTACGCACCAGAGCACCGACCGTGGCCAAACTATCCGCGTTTCGGTTGTGTTCCAAAAGTTTGCGTGTCGTTGCATTTGACCACGCAACTCGTACACGCGACGAAGAACGAAAAAGGACGAACCGCGAACAGTCGTGCGAGAATCAACGATATACACGTGACGCGAAGATACCTAGTTCGTTGTCGACCCCTGGAAATTCGAGCATCTGTGCACGATTAAAAGAAGAAATTTATTAGTCGTTACATGTTGATCACGTTGGTTCCTTTCGGTAAAGGAGAGCTCGTAGACCGTGCCAAACGCGGAATTAATTAGAAGCAGCTGTCGACGCGGAGGCTAAGCGCCATCGCAAGGGTAATTTTGATCCTGATCCAGAGTTAGGGCTAGTGTCCAGTGTCCGACGTCCTGCAGTGTCCGGTGGTTAGTGCCGGGCCAGATGTCGCCACGGGCGTGACGTCACTGGTTAACTACCCTTTCGCGACCAACACCGCCACCGACCCCCCTTACCTTCACCACACCCGACGGACACGATATACGGGGATGATTCTGATTAATTACCGATAGTTACACAAGCTGACGCCACGCCGTTGACAACCCTCGTCAACGATGCGGACCTTCCCACCCCATTCGTCGATCGAAAATCGCGCGTCCGCTTAACTTCTTTCAAAGTCGAATATTCGTTTCGAATGAAACGTCCACCCGTAGCAAACTGAAGACTACTTTTCGATTAAAAAGTCACACGGTTTTTTCACCTCCTGTCTTTTGCATAGATACCTGCGGAGCTTCCCCAGCCTAAAGGCTCGCGATCTTCGTTAAGGGATGCAGGAGGCGAACCGTGTCCGAGAACAAACGCCGCGGCAAATCCATTTATCGATTCGTCGAGGTTTAATTCATTCAGAGGGCAGCCGGGAAGGATTGTTATGCGAGAAGGGATGAAAACGTGTGAGCACTAGCATCCCCCTCGCGAGATGCATCGGGCCACGACCGACCGATCGGACCGCCAATATTTGGCAATTACGAAATATGAGTTTACATTTAATAATTGCGGTAAACACCGGCGGACGCGGCGAGTGACCACAGGGTGGAGGGGGTGGGCCTGGCGAGATATGGTCGCACGTTCGTTCGTTCACTCGCTCGCCCGTGTTTGGGGTAAATTCCGATTTACCCTCTGTGATAGGCATTATTCGACGCAACCCGCGACTACGTTTTATTCGCTCCAACACGTCGCGAACCTCTGTTTCCCTTTATCATCGTCCGCCGAGATAAATGCCGCCGCCAACCCCCTCTGGAACTTTTTGTTGTCGGTACTCGCACACGCGCAAACTCTTCACGCTCTCGCGTCTGCCTTCCACGGCGGACCGTTTTTTTCCTCCTCCCGTCTTGTCTCATCCATCCCCCGACTCTGATCGGTCGTATCGCGTCGATTAAGCCGAGGGAAGACCCGAAAAATTGTTCGAACGGGGATCGACAGGAAGCAGGAGGCTGTCATAGGCCCACCTCTGTCGTTTCCTAAGTCCATACACTATTAATGAGAATATGATCAGTATTAGCAAACATTTCCCGTGGGACGTTCACCGCGATAGGTTGCGTAGATCGATACCGTATTTGCGATCCGTCTCGGTTATCGACGCCGACGTTTATTCAAATGTAATACTTCGTTCGCCGACGAAGATTACCTGCTTGGAAAATGTGTCCCACAGGTACATCGATTTTCCTTCGCCGCGACGCCCCGCTGACTCCTCGTCGTCCTGCTCCACTCGCTCGCTCCTCTTTTTCGTACGAATTATCTTTTCCCGACAGGCATTAATAAAAAGTTCCGCATCGGCTGCGACGTTTTTTCCGGCGGAACGGGACGGACAGCTCGGGGGGGTTTTATATCGATGCGTTTAAGTGAGACGGAACGGAACAGACAGACGTTCCGCTGACACCCCCTTCCGCTGTGATCCATAATCGTCATCGGACGCGAGGGGTGTCGTTAATTTGTCAAGAACACGATGCAGACTGCGTGGGAATTCGAAGAAGCACTCAGCGTTACGCAACCGCCTTGAATTCACAGCGCAGATGGAAGTGAGTCCCATAAGCATCGAGCATGTTATCGCTTCTCGAAGAATACAGATACGTTCGCGGTGTTATGTAAATTCACGGCGGAACCTTGTCACCTTTTATTTCACCGTCTCGAACCTTTGTCCTTTTCGTTTCTACTGCATAGACGTCCTCCTGAAGCGCTCCTTCTCGCACCTACACGCGCAAACGTCCCCCATTCGACGTTCCCCGAGCCCTTCGTGTTTCCCCTTCCGTCCGCTGTCCTAGAGCAGTTCAAAAAGTTCTCGAGCCACTCTCGACGCAAGCTGTTTCACGAAGGATCTCGCGCCTTTTTCCAATTTCTTAAAGAGCCGCGACAATTTATGTGAAGCGTGCTCATAAAGTACTGCCCGCCACCCCTCCAGTTCCCCTACCTACCCCACGCACCCCTTCGAGTTCCAACCCCGGTGAAACCTGAGAATCAACCCCCGTTTAGTGGCTAGTCTCTCGACGGAGTTCTTAAAAGTTACTTGGTCTCCGTGTTTCCCGATACTTGTTAGCCCTGGCTGGAAAAACGCGCGATCGCTTTCGCACGTACTCGCGCGACAGGTCGACGCGTCGAGGAAAGTTTCGTAATATAGGAAGGCGTAGGAACGCATGCGTTTGATTCTTTGTTTCCCTTGGAAGTATCAGGGAACGAGGCGCGAGAATAAATGGGAGGGAGAAAATATTAGGGGAGTGGAAAATAATTTGTGATGAAAGTATTGAGAGGTGAGATATAAAATGAAGAAGATTTTACGTCTGTGTTTTACTGAGGAAATAGAATCTTCGTGGAAATTGATTTTTCGTTTATCGATATTTACTTTTATCGAAATGGTCGCTCCGACGAGGATAATGGAGCTGACACGTTAAGACAAGAGCTAAATTTCGAAAGGAAGATCGTGATCGTATGTGGATACTTTAGGAAATTGATTACGGGGGTGGTAAGGGGGTGGCTAGATGGTTTATTGTTTCTCCGCGACGTGGCAGCACCCGTGCCTTGCTACGACGGAATCCATTTTAAAATCATCCTCGACCTCCCCGATCGTATTGTCATGAATTTCTGAAGCTTAAAGTTTATTGACATACTTTATGGACTCTCTATTTTATACTACCTTCAAGAAACTACTATTTCATTTTCTTTTCTATGGGCTAATCCATCGAACACTGATTAACAAACCCTCCGCCCATTGAATCAGCAATAATCTCGAATCATCATCATCAAAAACAATACTCTATCGAAATCAACTACTAGAAGCTCACCAGACCAAGTGTCTCAACCATTTTCAGCAGCCAACAGCTGAAAGAAACCCTCACCTCGAGCCACGCTACCGCTGCAAGACAAATATTAAGTGGCGCGGCCCAAAAGAACAATGATAAGTATTTCCATCGTTAATCCTCGGCGCTGATCCAATTAAAAGGAACCAGCTAGGCGTCCCAGTCCCAGCGAGAGCAAGGGGTCGACAAAAATGAATGGAAGTCGTCCGCTAATAACTTTGAATAGCTAATACCGCGATTTGCGTAAAAGATTCAGCAGGTCGCGATTAATCGCGGAACTTAATAGGCGCTCTCCCGCCGCGGGAGCCAACCCAGGAGGGGTTCGGCCAGCAAAGTCCTTCTCTCATTTGGAATTCCCCGGAAACCGGGGAAAGAGCTGCCAGGGACACGGAACCACGAATCGTAGGAATTCCTGTTCCGCGTTCCAGCGAAGTTCGGCCGAGAGGCGGTCGTTGTACACGGCTGAACATCGCCGTCAAGAACAAACCTGGACCGTGGAAACGTTCCGTGGCCACTTCCACACTCTCGTGAAGTGTGTTGGTGGCGGTGGCCGCACCGACGGAGCCGGCAAGGAGGGTCCCTGCTTCCTTCTTTTCCAATTAAAATTCAACGCCCGTCGGACAGGCCGCGTAATTGGCCGAGATCTCTTTAAGCGGGAAAATTACCCAGAAGGCCTTGTCGAGCGGCAAAGGTTTAACAGTCGGCCGGCGAGATGGGGCGGCGAGGGCACGAGGGGGCAAGAGGGAGGACGAGTCCAGCCTTCCTCCCGGCGACACCCTCGGGAGAGCAAAAATCCTGCCAATAAATAAATTTAAATACATGAATATCTAACCCATCCCCGATACGCTGCGGCTTGATCGCGGGTTTACGGATTCATCCGGTGGATGCCGATGGATACCGCAGCGACGACGTCCTGACGAGACGCGACTGCTTTCCCCCCGACGCGGGGCTTCCGGTTTCTTACGAACCTCCGGTCGCGTTTCTTTCGCCCTGCCACGCGAGCAACCTTTCAAACTCGCCACCGTATCGCCTCTCGCTCTCCTCACTGAAAGCCGTCGCTTTAACGAACGCGCCCAAGAAACGATTATTCTACGACGTCGGGCGCATAGAGAGGAAGCCCGAGCAGCGCGGCGAGCAGCGCGGCGAACAGCGTGGCGGGCGTAATTACTGCGGCGACGGCGGCGGCGGCTCCTTTCACCGGGGCGGGTGTCGCTTTTCCGCGCGCTTCGAAGAATCAAACGCGTGTCTCGATTAACAAAGTGCCACGATGGCAGTGACTCGTATCGCGGGACGGGGTAATAGAAAAAAGAGGTAGAAGGCGAGAGGGGTGGAAAAACGTGCCGCAACAAGCCTGCTTCCCCATTCGATTTCCCTCCCCTGCTGCCACGACGACGGAAGCTCGGTTGCGCTGCTCGCCACTGACGTCACGAGCGTCTCTGAGCATTCCCGTGCCGCTTCGCCCCTTCCTACGTGCCCGTCCCACTCCCCGGACACCGCTATAAAATCATGTAATTAGCTATATACCTCTTGTCCGTATTGCTCTGTCAGTGGTGCGGTGCGGTGCACTTTAGCGGTACGAGGAGGGGTGCAGAGAAGAGGGTCGACGTACAGGAGAGCCAGGAGAGCCGCGGGGGAGGGGTTGGTCCGGGAAAGGGGCACGGGGCGGCGGGCTCGGGACGGGCGCGGAGGGGCGAGAGGGGGCCATGAAGTACCCGCTAATTAATACCCTTAATTGCACCGACCCCAGCCTACAGCCGCTGCCAGGGCTGTACGTAGAGCTAGAATGCTCCACGGTGAACTCGTTTCAGCCGATCGTCGCTTCGCTTGTCGTCTTCGATGGACTTTGTGAGTGTGGATGCGCTCCACTCGAGCCGGTCGAATTCTATACCCCGACTTCGATCCGGTTCCCCGCAGGGGTAAGCTGGTTTAGAAGCTCGCTCGGATCCGTCGCGACGCGGAAACGGATAAACGGCATTCTGCTCCTTATCGGTGGCCGAGACGAAACGCGAGTACGCGAGTACAAGTTGGACGATAGTGAATCTATTTAGCTTTTGTATCGGAGGATACATGTACCTTAATTATTAATGTGCATGTCTACGTTGGATTTTCGAACATTCTGTATACATGTCTCTCTACTTTGTAAAGGTGCGAATACACCAGAGTTCACGAATTGTTCGCGAACAGTAAGGACATTCAATTTTCTAGAAATTGTCTGCTCGCGTATCTGCTCGCATACTGTTCTTAGTGTCCGTGGAAAATCGAGTAAGAGTGATAAAAGGCTTGTGAACTGTTTGCAGACATTGTTTGCGAACAATGATTTAACGATTTCACGATTAAGCACAACCTATAAATGAGGGAATCTATCGCACGACTTTTACCGCCCTCTTGATGCGTCAAGCTTTCTTAGACTTAATATCTTCTATAACAAAAGCTTTTCGTAACGTTCCTTGTCACATTCGCTGGAGGGAGGCCTCTAAATCGGCTCGACACATTTTTATCGCTTCACGCGGTGCGCAAAAATACCGTATGGGGCTGGCCTTAAGTTCACACTGTCGCTGGTACACCTTACGGAGAAAGGCGGCAGAAATGTGAACGAAATTGGGAAAATGGAGGAAAATGGGGGGATGGAGAGTAGGAGAGAAGCACGGCAGGTCGTCTCCCATATCGACGGTGGCGTTAAGTTATGGCGCTATCCTGGCAACATGTCGCCCGGCTTGTTCGACAAACTTTTCAATGTCGATATATATTTTCCGCGGGCGCCCTTTTATGAGCTGTTGAGCTACTCTTTCGGACCGCTCAGCCGCCAGCAAACCGATTCACCGTATCGATCTGCCGCTTACTCGTTGCTTGCTCTCGTCTATCGCTCGTATTCTTGCTCCCGTCGTAAACCGTCGATTGATTCGTCTAATGCTTCGATCTCAGTGATTGACGCCCACGCGACGGAAGCGATCCAATATCGCAGTTGGTCCATGCGCCTATGCGCCCCTTGTTGAAATTTCATTCTTGAATTTTACTATTTGAAGAGGGTAAATAGAGGGTGAACTAGAGGGAAGTTCAATGTTGAATTTTTGAACTTTGCAAATTGTGATCTCATGGAATGTTTTCTACCTGCGTTAAAACACTCTGTACATATGTAGTATTTAGCACATATCACTTATTTGGCAGTAACTATTCACTCATCGTACTTTGGCAACCGAAAAACGATACATTTTTTAGTAGCGTCAATATTGTAGAGTAATTGGCTCATTGAGTTATAATAGCATATGATGGATGAAAATTGGACTGGAGCAGGAAAATAAAAGAACTGGAAAATGATGGGCGCGTGTGCGCTGTAATTCGACAAATAGCGCGTCGCGCAGCATAGAACCGACGCGTTATGGGGCGTTTAACGAGTGCGGTTAACCATCCTGCCGGAAAACACCCGATGTCGTCCTCTAATATATGTATACAGGTCGCGCTCGTGGCGAGCCTGTCTGAGCATATGTTGCCTGATTCCACTAGTCTTGGCATCGTTCTTGCGTTTCGTGCGCAGTCTGTGCCATATTTCTCACAGATCGTTATAACCCCTATTCGACTCGTCAAGAGATAACTAATATTCTCTATAATTGCACGCTAATTAAATTCGAATTACATCATGATAAAGTGTGTCACCGCTATTGTACCTCGTGGACTAATTTTCTCAAAATCTCTAAAACACTTGACATTCGTGTAAAACTCGAATGCGTGCAATAAAAGTATTTCTATAACACGTGTAGCTTCACAGAAGTTACACAATCCTATGCAATTTAAAACATTTGAGTAAGTTGGAGTTTCCGGTTTTCTCATCCCTAGTATCCAGTAAATAAATTTAAATGTTCCTAGGTATCCAGAGTGTCGCTGTGAGAAGGGTGGCCAGCCCCTCGATCGTTAGAGAATCCGTTTATTGGATGCGAACGTTCACCGACATTTTGATAAATTTACGTGCGCACACACGCTTGCACGCGTACTTGGAACGGACGCAATCAAATAGACACGATTAACGACGCGATCGTTAATTATCGTTCGGTAAATAACGAGAGCTATCGCATTGGCAAATTGTTCGAGGCACTTTAATTGAACGCGAATTCATTTTCAAGTGCTCCGTTGGTCCGATTTTATCCTTTAAACGGCGAACGGTTCTCTAGTAATTGAATTTTTCCCGCGAGAGGCTGCGAACGTCCCCTGAAATCGTTGCCTTTGGCCGACCCCTTCCCCCCCTCTATTATTTATATCACGGGAACGCGAGAAGGAACGACACGATCGCGCTCTCAACGCGACGGCCGATTAGGTTTCGCTGGTGCTCGATTACGGGCTATTATTCGCGAGTACGCGCGCGTTATTCGGTCCAGACCGCATATCCAGCCTCTCTGCTGGCAGCACCAGAGACTCGTTATTAATTAATTGTACGAATACGCGGACCCACCGTCCCGGTCAATTATACACTGTCGCTCATTGTCGGAGGAAGAAAGATTCGTCGCAGGGAATGCGCAATTACGAATCGATCGTCAGCGAAGCGGTGTGGCGCGGGCGTGTTCTGTTCGAACGCGGCCCGCTTTCGCCGCAGCGCTCGAGATTACCCCGGGTCCTCGATTTTGCGTGGAAGTGGATTCGATTCGCCGAGCTTCCGGCGTGAAAGCGAGCCAATGTAACTCCGCTCCGCTGTATATTATTAACATGTAATTGAATGGCATAAGCTTGCGCCGAGCGTATATACATATATATCCCATTGTACGAAGTCGCGTGAGCGCCGCAAGTTAATTAAGAGTCTCTAATGAACCAGCCGCACCGCAAACGACGGCAGCCCGACGCTGGCGTCTCGATCGATTAATTAAAAATCTTGCACAGCATCGTCGCCGGGCGACGCCACAGACGCGCCAGCCTCGAATCTTGCCCGCGTCGCGCATTCACCCCACCAGCCGAGCGATAATAAGAATGGTCATTAATCCTGTCCGGTCTGTCTGTCCTTAGCAGTAGTATTCTACTTACAGCGAAGGGGCAAAAAAATCTTTCGCCTCTCCTTTTCAAATCCTCCGTTCCCTTTTTTCTTAGGACCTGTCAAGCACATGCTTCCATGTAAAACTCTTTGAGATTTACTAATTATCTAATTAACGGCGAAGGAAACGTTACAGGTAATGTTAAGGTATAAGCGAAGAGGATACTGTTCTTTAATCGTCAGAGAGTTAAAGAAGGAAAATAGTAACGTTAGACTGTTACATCGGATCAAAAGCTTTTCTATAGAGCTCGAGGGTCTCCTGAAACGCTGTCGGTAATATGTACTTTCAGGTAGTAGCACCGCCAATCCCCCAGTGGAAACTTGAATACTTTCTTTTCAAGCACAGAACTTTCTTTCTCCGTCATCCTAGACTTTAATCCGAATACCGCGCTGAAGTATAGCCCTTGCCCTACAGTATTACCCTTGCTCCTGCTTCAAAGGTCCTTAAAAGCCTGGAGAACACCCGCAGCCAGGGTACCCATATTTTAGTTGATACACACGCGTGTGCGCGCGCGTCATCGAACAACGGTGTTACAATCTCTGTCTATACATTGATCTCGTATAAAAGATCCATCCATCACGAGGTAAACAGCGATGCACGTACACAGCAAGTAGTCGGAGTACGCCTCTTTAGCCTACGACTTTTTAGCGTCTCGTCGCGTGCAAGCGGTTCTCCTTGTCGCGGAATTTTGAGCAGCAAACGTCGATGATTAAACGGCCGCGTATTTACGAGGAGAAAAGTGGCAGTAAAGTAGTATCGATCCGGATAATCCTATATAATTGGCGCGATATGATCTCGCGGGTTAAAGAGAGCTAATCGCGATTGTCACGCACGAGGAGAGGGGGACGAATCGATGAACGACTACGTACTGGCACACGCCTCATGAAGAAAGGCAGTCTCACAAGACGCCAGACCGAATTGACGATGCGAGAGAGTCAGACGTGGGTGAATTTTATTGGGCCACAGTAGCTGGTTAAGTCTATAAACTATTATGCTTTTACGCGCGGTTTTATCGCCGCAATTTCCAACTTCGTATTCGAAGGGACTGAGATGGAGCGCGTCTCGAACGGTCGGACGCAAAAATACGGCTCGCGGATACGATTTTTTCCTGCTGTCGAGTTGACAAATACTATGTTACGAGACCCTGCTACGTTTCACGACGTAGAATATGTCTTTTTACGTTCAATAGTGCCGGTCTGTCTCGAACAAGCCTTGGAGTCATACGGATGCATCCTGATTAGGGTTAGTACTTACTTTGTGGTTCTTATATTCTGTCTATAATACTGTCTCCTTGCGAGTTTTTACATGGCATTTTAAAGTCCCTGGCTTTCATTAACTTGGGAAGTAGGTTCCAAATACACTCAAATGAATTACATAACTGAAATAAAGGCGCGAAAAAGAGAAATTACGTCCATTACCGCCGATTGGCAAAACAGACGAAAGTAAATCCCTTGGACGCTAGGAAGTCGAGACAACGCGTGTCTGTGGCATCAGCGAGGATCAAAGTGCTCGGGAATAACGGAGCCGTGCTGGTGGCAGCGGTTCAGCAAAAAGTAAGAATAGCGATAACTATGTACCGTGAACGGCGGCAGAAAGGATGAAGGGGGTGTGGGAGAGGAGGAAATAAAAGCGGGATGTAGCCGTGTCTAAGCCGAGCCAAATGAAGTAAATAGTCTGAATACCAGCGGTACTAATTAGTTATATAAAGGGCTCCTTACAGGCTCGTGGCTTGGGAAGCTTATACCGTTAATTAACATACCGAGCAAGGGTGCCAGCCGTTGGCGCGAGAGCCGAAGCCTTTCCGTAAAGCAACCCCTGAAACTGAAGAAACATTATCGAAGGCAACTTTGTCATCGCTTTTCGTCGAGCGTTGAAACACGACCAATCCACCGCCACCCTCAGAGGAAATATTCGACGAGAATTACCATGCAAAGTGGCGCGTAATCTTCTTCGTTTTTCGCGGCGGTTTCAACCCTTGCCGTCGGAAAAATCTCCCCAAACATTCCACCGTTCCAGTACCTCCCTCTGTCGCTTACATAATCAATTCCTTTATTGGACAATCAAATATTTACACCCGCCTTAAAATCCTGCAGGCGCGTGTCGCGCGCCGAAATATCATCCCCCGAAGCATCCCTTGCGAATAGTCGATAAACCAACCGAACCTTGTCCGACTAAACATTCTCGGTTTTACTGGCGAACTCTGTTTGCTAGCCTTTCGTCAGCGAGAAAATCGTCCTTGCAACCGTCATTGAAAACGAGGCGAATGCGAATTGGAGATATGGATGATTCTCGGCAAAGCGGAGGAATCGTGTTCTTGCGCAGGGTGGCAGGGGTTGAAGATGAGAGACAATAGCGGACCAAGGACGACCAAGGAGCGACGAAAGAGAGTTTATGAGTCGTCAAACTAGCTTCAGCCAGTTGAAGGTGCATCTCCTCAGACGGTGATCTTATCGAATTGCGAGCAGGGTCCTCGCGAGAGACTCAAATCCTCTCGGTTGGCTCTTTGTCACTCGAGCCGCGATATACGTCATAAAGGAGCCTCGAAGGAGGCTCGTTCCGTATTCGATTCGTATCCAGACCGTGCCACTGGGCCATTCGAGAACAACGGGAACGCAATTATGCGAGATTCGTATCGCCAACCACGATGGAATATCCTCGTAAAAACTGGGAGCACGATGTCGTAAGGGTGTTCGCGAGGAGGGTGGAAAAGGAGGGTTAACCTGCTCTCATTTCGCGTCAGTCAATAAATTAAGTCTATTGATTCGTTCAGCCAGTGTATGATGAGAGTTTAGTTAATCCATTGACTGTTTAACATTGCAAAATTGAGGTACTCAGGCTGCTGGATCTACAACAGAGATTGTTTAGTCATTCCTGCGAAGCACCTCGAGATAAATCCTTTTGGCGGAGCAAACAAGAGCACAGTCATCAACGCGCGTAAATAATTCCGAATTTGTTGATTCCGTGTTCTCTTAATCTTCAAGCGACAAAGCCACCAGACCACTCGCAAACGTCCTCCCACGCCTCTACAAATCTGCGCAAAGCCGCTTCGCCCACCCCCTTCGTCCACGTAAGGCTGTAAATTTCGATATTTCGCGTATTTGAGGAACGGATTTTTTCTGGTCGTGCTTCATGCTTGGCGCCACTCACAAACGAGCAGTTATTTATGACGGGACTTAAGCGTTCCGTGCCATACGTCCGAGAGCTACCACGTTACTCATTGTCATTTCCTCTCCCCCTTTTTTATAATTCACGTCCCAGTGACAATAACATTCCTCATGCTAACTGCACGCTCACCCCTCTAAGAAATCCAATTACTAAAACGTAGTCAGTAATTCTCCGCGACAATACGTCACGACTAACTTGACAAAGTCAGTGCAGAAACAAAAAACCAAGGAAGAAGGAGCTTCTGTCGCAACTATATCGGCCGATTCGCCGGAAGTTGCGCCCCACGGACCAAACGATGCCCTAACTCACGCCAGTGCCGTAAACGTTGGCCACAGAAAGTCTGGCTGGTCCCTCTCTTCTTCCTTCTCTCTCTGTTGCTCTTGGGGATCGTTGGATAACAATGAGACAAACCAGTTGCCCGTCGCACGGGGGTTGCGTTACGCCGTTGTCGTACAGGGATCGCGCGCGCGAGAGCTTTAAGTAGGTTTTTGCGATAGCTCGAACGAGGAGGCCAGGCAGCAAGAGGCGAACGTAGGTCGACAAGTTGTAGTCTGCGGGAGCTGGCATGGATTCAGCCCCTCTTCCGTGCCGCCATTTACTGTACCTAAGAGGCTCGCAGGGGTGCAATGATCCTCCACGAGATAGCGATGTACAATCGTTGAGGCATGAGACGGTCGTCAGGTCGCTGGGGAGAATCAAAAAGCCTGTTGGACACGTTGCGTCGCAGAGGACACTAGCCCCCTCGCTCCGGGTCCTCTCAAAACGAACAATAGCGCGAGCAGAGATGTGGTCTACGAAGCAGGAGCAGCAGCGGGTTAACTTTATAAACCAACTACGGGACTTTCGTCGCTCCGAAGTTCAAATACGACGCTGCGCGTGATTTAACGCCCGGGGCGATACGCCAGCTGTGACGATCAAATTCTGACCACCGCTCAGATTAATACGATTCTCAATGCGCCTTATGAATGGAGGTAATAAATTCTATATGGAGTCCTGGTCGAACTGATTTAACTTTGCTAGGAAGTTTTACTAATCAGAGACACGTGCGGTATATCGAATTTGCTGCGGACTATCGATAATTAACGTGGAGGAAAGTTACATCAAATGGGTGAGGAAAGGGAGACCTTACTAATAAAACAGGAAAATCATTAGACGGTGAACTGTAGAGTTATCAATCAATAATACTGAACATTTATCGTAGATTATCAACAATTACTCCAGCACGAAGATACATTGAGTGGGTCATTTCATGAAGAACAGCAATTATTTTAACGATTACTGATTTTTGTACGCAAGAAACTCCAGTCCCAGGTTAAAGTAAAGTTAAGTCACATTATATACGTTCCGTATCCAGAATAATTAACGATTATTACATCGAAAGAAATAAGTACCGAATCTCTTGGATCGGATCACGGAAAAGAACACGGCGGATTACGTTTGTCGCAGACAGCCGTGTAGTATGCTCGATATTCGCGGCACAAGTCGAAGGCTATCCGGCTCCTCGGCTTGTGCCTGCACATACTCGAGCCTCCGTGGTAATCCTGAGTTATGGCGGATTATATCATCAATTTAGCCGACCAGGATCAGGTGCAGCGAGCACCATCGGCAGCCAGGATATATCCGCACGCCTATATGAAACGGCGGCCTCCCTTCGCTCGTCGTGCAGCCCGCGAGCCTCTATCTCGCGCGTCCAATGTCCCATAACACAACCATAACGCGGAACAACTTAACGCGCTGCCAACGCCAGAGTCCCCCTCACATCGTCCTCCCTCATTTCACCCCCAGCGTCCAGGCGTTCGGTGCAAACTAGCCACCGTTCTTTTTTTGATACGCCAAATCCCTGCCTGGAAATTGAAAAAATACCGTGGGACTAAGGTAAATGTCCCAATACCTAAACGCTTAAGATGTCAAAGGTACCAGCAAGTAATCAACCTAAAATATGTCCCAATATTTTAAGGTCCTATCATGAGGTCCCACAAACTGAGGATACTATTTTATGACACTAGTTTTTATTCCTAATTAGATATACCTAATACATTAGAATTGAAGTTTAAAATTGAATAAAATTAAGCTTAGTGTTTAGCTATCGGGGTATAGTCAATTACTGAGACATTTACCTTGCTACTCGCGGCTTCCCAGTGATTATCTACATCGTGAGGCGACGGAAGGGTACCTAGCCAGGCAATGAAGCGATACGATCCAGCGAGACGTATCGTGGCTTAATAACTCGCTCGCGTTTCTCGAAACACGGCTCCCCGAGACATCGATGTCGATATTTACGCTAGTGGCAACGAGCAATCCCTTTTCCCTGCGTCGATACGCGTCGCGGGGAGAGTCTGCTCTCGGGGAGGAGGCAGAAGAGCCCAAAGGAGGAATGATATGCCCGTCGTACGTTTCCCTGCAGATATCTCGGGGGATATCGGGCCACGGCAACAGGGGCAACCGGTGAAAATATAAATCCGCTAAAATATCGAGAGATTAGCGTTCGGACACGTCGCCCGATAGCTGGCCGAGGCTCAGGCCCAAAGCCGACCCACCCCCGCCCCCCTCTCCATCCCTCTCGCGGACTGTCGCACCTCTTTCTCTCTGTCCACGCGTACCAGTCGCAGAACCGACCACCATAGAACCAGGGAACGGGTGAGAGAAAGAGAGAGGCAGTCGCCATTTTTTCTCGTAACAATAATTTGTCGTTATCAAGTAACGGTGGCACAGAGGCGGCTCGGTCCAACCGGCTTTGCGAATGCGACAATAAATGCTGGCGAAATAAAATTTTACTACCGAATAATATCCGTGCGGGAGTTTGTTGCTATTGAATTCCGTAACGATCTCGGTAAACTATGGCCGAGCCTCGACGCTGTTTCGGTGGATTTGCTTCGCGGCCGCGAAACACCCTCGCTGACCGGTTAGGGAGGAATTGGAGATCGATTTTTCTTGCAGGGGCGATTGGTGTTTGGTTTTTTTTTTTTGTGTGTACTCTTTAGTTTTCATGTGGAAATAGTTAAACAGAGACTGATGAAAATGTGGGGAACTTAGTTAAAGAAGTTGGGAGGGAGTAGAAAATTACTTAAAACATACCCCTCACATAGGGATCCTGATAATTCTTTTTTCCAATCGTTCAAATTCAACTTCTCAGATATTTCAATTCTTGAATATTCAGATCTTTAATTTAGGTATCTATCTATAAATTTTCAAAGATTCTTTTGATCGTTTGTTTAATGTTTCTAAATACTAATTCCTGAAAAAATCTGTAGTTAAATTCTGAGATTTCTGAGTGGCATTTCTTCAATAGTTAATACGATAAGAGTTAATTAATCTTGAAACTCATCTTGTAGCGCTCCGTTCTTTGTACTACGCTTCCACAAGAATAATGTACACCAATATTACATTCAAGCATAATAATAAATGAACAGTTCATGAAAAGATGACACGATAATGAAAGTGTTAATAGAACCGTCAAGAAGAATACGTCCCACGTCTCTTAAAAAACCGACTCCGGAAGATCGTAGCAGGCGTAGCAGGGGGAGAAGGGGAAATGTAAATGAGTCTCCGTGCGCAATCAGTTTCTAATTACGAGACTATAGCCGGGTCGGGGTCTCGAGGGTGAGGGTAGGTTTCGCGGAAGATTGTGCAGTCGCGGCCAAGACGCTGGAAGGGTTTCGAACGCACAATCGAGTCCCTTCTGGAGGAGCCGTTTACCTCGGTGGGGTCTCGCCGCGTACACGGAACACAGAGACGGGGTCGAGTCTACCGCAGAGAATAATGTTAATGAAATACAGATATTATCTCTATACAGGGGTTCCTGGTGCACGCTGCTCAAGTATTGTCCATTTCGCCCGCGTTCCAGCTCGCTCGCCCCCTCGTTTTCTCATCGCACAGTACTTTTGTCATCGAGTCAGATTCGCCAGATTTCGTCCCCCTCGCAAAGAAAGTAAGTGCGAGAATACAGAATGAAGTGAAAAGAAAAAGTAAGGGCATTTTGTAAGAACGTCTCCGCCGACAACAGTTTCGCTGCAGAGACCTTACGTCTGGGAGTCAGCTAAATAACGTGTAAACCACACTACGCTCGATACGAGAAGGTTATGGACCTACTCGTTTCGATGATAAGGAGAGCGAAGCATTCGTGAATTTCGACGATCGCGGCGTGAAAATTTAATGGCGCGTAAGCATCGAGAAATTCAGGCGAAGAATCGCTCCCGGGAAACGACGGAGTATCGCGAATCCAGGAAAAGATCTCCTTGGCTTGAATTCACAGTGAAACATTACGCGGAACGCGAATCTTCCACCATGACTCAAAAAGAAGCTTCAATCATGCGTGCACGGGTTGCATAGAAAGCGGATATTTTCGCTTAAATGCAGCGTGAATACTCAGCAGTATATATTATTTAACGATCCGAAGACTTATAAAAAAATAGTACTT
Organism: Calliopsis andreniformis; assembly: GCF_051401765.1. Taxonomy (NCBI): domain Eukaryota; kingdom Metazoa; phylum Arthropoda; class Insecta; order Hymenoptera; family Andrenidae; genus Calliopsis; species Calliopsis andreniformis. The sequence continues at coordinate 16,993,208 of NC_135067.1, read as the reverse complement.
CCTACTTGAAATTTGAATACATTACTCGTAAACACTCTCCTAAGCCAATTTTTGTGTGGTCTCCCATTAAAAATCTGCTACTTCACCCTTCTTTCAAAATTCTCCAAGCAGAACATTATAACTTTCAATAATCAAATATGAATCAGCTGCAGAGGGATCGAAAATCCTAAAATCGAAGTTAAGAGAAGTCTCGTGGTCGATTCACTGGATATCGTTGGGTCGAAGGGCAAAGCAGCCGTTCCCTCGCGAGGCGGTCCGAGCTATGGCTCACAGATAGATCAAACTCGTCCCGGCAAGAGCGCCTCTGGGGGAGGAAGCGAGGTGCACCGCGTCGGTGACTGATTTTTTCAAAAGCGGCCTAATTAAAGAACGCCTGACAAAACGTTAATTAAAGCACTCGAAAACCGAGTGCCATTAAAGGAAGAGGGAAGGCGGCGGCGGTGGCGGCGGAAGACTAGGAAGAGAGAAATTACAAGCGCGGCTGCCGCGCGTAAAGGAGGACACGGACTCTGGCAGACAGAGGGAGGAGGACGGGACAGAGAGGGTGACACCGAACCTGCTGGCTGAAGGAAAGAAGGAAGGAAAGAGGAACCAGAGAACGAACGGGGAGGAAAGTGAGGGGAAGGGGTAAGCGAAGGGCTTAAAAGTTGGAGCGCGTCCGTGCTGGTTGGTATAGCCTGGTTAGGGAGGGCGAGAGCAGCCAGCAGGCAATTCCTAACGGGTAGAAAGATATGCAAATGCGCGAAAGGGAGACCGCGGGCTAATGTCTAGCTACCTGGGCCGAGCTGGGACGCAATAATCATTAAAAACTAAAACGCGTGCCCCCTCGCCCCGCCGGCGGGGACCATCGTCGCGCTTAGGGAGCCAGAAGGGCCAGCAGGGGTGTAAGAGCAGGCCAAGAACATCGAGGGGGGCGATAGACTAGAGGGGTTCAATGGGTTGGCGGAAGGAGCGAACTTAGGCCGAGCTTAGGAACTTCGAGCTCCTCTTTCGAGAACAGCCTCCCGCGCTGAGAGGCTTCGCGCTAATTTCGCAGTCGCGAGGCGAAGCTAGTTGCGTATCGAGCTAGGGCACCCCTGGGAGCGTTCACGTTGCACGCGTATTCGATAACGCGGAGATGGATGGCGGCGATGTTATGCGAATATTATCTCGCGAATAGCAAGCAGTCGAAATTGAAATGATGAAAAACAACGGAGCCGTTTGCTCGTTAGACAAATACACGTGCGGAACTACGCGAGCAGGAAACTGATTCTGTTTCAGGATTTGGAGTACAGAAATCTAGAGAAATAATATTGAAAATTTTTTTAGGAAAAAGTTTGAAAATTCGAAAATCTGAAAATAAAAAAATTTGAAAATTCAAAACTTTGAAAATTTGAAAGTTTGAAAATTTGAAAATTTGAAAATTTGAAAATTTGAAAATTTGAAAATTCAAAAGTTTGATTCAATTTGAAAATTACCCGCAGCTGTTACCTACAGTTCTGCACGAAACTCCGTAAACAAACGCTTTTTCATAATTAACAGAGAATCGCCTTTTCCTTAAAACAAAATACAATTTGAACAAGTAAACAATTAAACATTAATTGCGAACAGGGGAGCTGTATTATTTTAACGGCTCTTTCAGATCAGAGTTACTTTGATTGACGTCATTATCTCCTAGTTAATTAATACACAATTATCGACGAATATTGTTCAGATGGATTTACCGCTATTCCCGTATACATAAACGAATTAGAGCGCGAAGGTTGCAGGCAAACATCCGCAAGGACGTACGAGAATTGCGTAATCCGGTGTACATTTACCGGCGGGGCAACTTTATCCGTAGATGTTGGACCGACTCGCGGAAATTCGCCGGCGAAAATAGCTCGGCATCGTCCCTGGCGTGCTTGCAGTTGTACACGTAACAAACTCTATTGTAACGCTAATTTATGAATATTAACTCAACGAGTGGGCAGCATTATTAACGGGTCGAGGCTCCAATTATCCGGCGCGAGGCAATCGATGCACCAGCAAATAATAATTAATAACAGAAAGTTGATACAACGCCTTTGGAAAATCGCGCGTCCATATTCGCGTGCCCTTTTAATTACGGCTGCCCGCCCTGCCATTCTATCGTCCCTCATAACTCTCTCTTATTAGCAGCGACTCGCCTCTGGATCGCGATCGTTTCTGAATCGCGCGATTCGTGCGCCGCGAGTTCATTTGTCGCGATTTAATGGTTGGCCAGGTTCCGCGTTTAATCGATACCGAATAGGAAACGGGACAAAAAGTAATGGTCGAAAAAAGGAGCAGAGCGTCGCGACGGCGAATTTCGGACGCGAGCGACGTCGGTGGCGGGGGTTGAAAGAAGAGAAGGACCGGAACACGTGAACGCGCGGCGTTCGGGCATTAAAGCGTCCTGCTCTTCCAGGGAACTTCATTTAAGAGTCCTTGTTTATAAACTGAAACAGGACGCGGCGGAATATAATTCCACTTCTAATTACTCTGAGTGCTTTGCTTCTTTCATGGAAAGCGAGCCGTCCCATGGCGGAGGCGCGGCAAAAGTTTCGTCCGACCGTGAAAGCGCACGGTTCCGATCAGACCGACGGCCCAACAGGACGATTGTTGTACGGTCGCCGCCATAAGTAAAAACTTAATAAATAGCCGGAAGAAAGACCGAGACAGGAAGTGTGAGCGCAAGCGGGGAGGAGCAGGACGGAAGAGAAGGAGGAAAAAAATAGAGGGAGGAGGAGGAGTGGTTGACGCGAAGGTGGGGAAGAGAGGAGGTGAACGCGTAGGGCGGGGAAGTGAAATTCTCTGATAATTAAGACCGTTTTAAGGAAAAAGAAGCGAACGCTGTGTCTCTCTGCCTCTCCGTTCCACCGCTCCGCTTTCGGTCGCTCGGTATCCTTGCATCCTCGAGAAGGCTAATTAATTTAATTACCGCCTTCGTCAGATTTACCCCCGACCCCTCTCCACGGATACCCGACTCCAGAATGGCTCTGTGTTTCTCGATTTCGTCGGGGAAGCACAATGATTCCACTGGCCTCGCCTCGCGCAGAAGGAGGAGAAACGATTCGAACGAGCCCTCCCTGCCCCACCCCGCTTTATCCGCTCGATTTCTTCGGAACGAGGCTCATGAATGACGAGAACGACGAGAAAAAGGTTAACTATCGAGCGCATATTTATGAGTGGCCGCGTTGCGGGCCAAAGGAAACGGGCCGATGGCTCGCGGTGCCTTCGGGGAATTTAAATTAACGGGGCCACTTACCATTCTTAATTGAACCGATATTCTTGCAGACGCTCGATCCAATTAACACTCGTCCGCTCTCGTCGATTCGGCCCGTTCCATCGCGGAACCGTTCGCGAGCTCGTCGACGCGTCGTTTCAGCTTTTTCTCCCGCCCCACTCAATATTGACGTCATACGATTGAAATATATTAGAGAGGACGAAAAACAGGCGAATAAAGGGGGTAGGGTGGCATGTACGAAACAGGCGGCGACGCTTCGTATTTCGTACGAGGCGAGAGCCGTGCTTATAGACCGTAACGAGTAGTAACGGCGTGGCAGGCGCGGCCCGTTAAATTTAATGTTTATCGACGACAGAGGGCGTAAAATTTAATTAATCGAAAAGTGATTATGAGCAAAAGCACGAAGGCAGAACGCTGATTCTATCGGTCGCGATCAGCCCATAAGCCCATGGATGGCTGGCCATAACCCTTCGAGTTCATTTTACTTCACTCCGTGGACCTGACATAGCAGCCAGCCGCTGTTATGCGACACGTTTCGATCGGTTCACTGCTATCCAGAGGCTCATACCGACCTAATCAACCTGTTATACCGATTCCTCCTTTCTTCTCTGCGATCTCGCCATACGTCTACTGAATCTCTGCACAGATTATTCTAACTGCTGTTCTATAGCTTTCGGTACATGATAATAACAATACAAATACGCTGAGTTTAATTATTGTCGAGAGATATTAGCCACGTGATGCTTTACAATCTCCATTCTAAATTAAAGATCCCTTTTCTGCGAAATAATTATCCTGCTATTATCAAACAAATCTAATTAAAGACCGAAGAATATCAGCTCTTTCAAACCCATCAACGTACACCCTTTAAACTGCTAACAAAAGAGGTACAGATCGTCTTTCCTTCATCCTCCAAAGTGATCACTCTCGAACGTCAACGTTTTCCATTCGTGTTTTTCCCAGTTTCCACGAAAATTTCCGTTATTAGCTTCTCTCGATCGATCGCGCCCGCCTCGAAAATATGGTCCGGCAATCTATGGCAAATATTGCAATTCATTTCGAGTCGGAGAGCCAAGCTCGAAACGGATATTGTCGGCGCAGCGGGGGCCAATAAAAATTATAACGCGGACCGTGAAGGATCGGAGTGAATAAAAACCAACAAGGACGGAGGGGGAAAAAAGATCGACGAGCGATACGCGATTTGTTTACCAGCCCGCGTATGTACGTTTGTTAAGGATGAACGATTCTCGTCGTACGTGCCGAACGTCGATCGGCGCTGGTAGCTGTCGTTGCTGCTGCTGCCGGTTCAACCGTTCAAATCCGCTCGCGAGACCCGAGCGAAACACGCAAATTGGAACAAATTGATTTTCCCCGGCGACATCTATTAAAGTGACAGAAGAGAGTCGCGGTATTAACGAGCGTCGCAATATCGAAACGATCCACGCCCGTATCGCCGAGGTTTTCGGGGCAAATTGGATTTTCGTGAGAAACATTATGACACCGCTCATAATTGCCGCGTCGCGCGATATACGCGTTTCACGCGGCCCCGCGAGCGCTCGCCTAGGATTGGAATAGATACGCCGAACACTGATAGGTACCGCTCCGCGAACCTTATCGCTCCATTCGCTGTGAAATTACGCTCGCCGAAACAGAAATTGCTTACTTCTGTAATTAACGTTACCAAGCCACAGACTCTTGACAATAAGATAAATTGCAACAGGTCTCGGTCTTCAAATTTTGATTAAAAATCCTATCTGCGCTATCGTTCCTTTTTTGGCCTACTCTATGTGCTGGTATCGATGTAAACAATGAAAGATAAGACTTCACTTCGAAAATATTTATTACGAAAACGACTGACAAATTTTTCGAACCTAGATCTTCTTAGAGATAAATGGTATTGCAAATTAATTTAGATAAGTATCAAGATAATATCTCGCAGTTTATCGCACAGCGCTTCAACAACATCGGCTTAATCGTATCGAAGTTGTTTATCAGCACGGATAGTCTTATCGTCGCTGCTATCGTGGCGATTTTCGACCCACTCTATGGCAGTTTAAAACTGAAAAGTTTGGTTGTATCGTGAACGAAGAGGGTGACGCCACCCTCATATTAATTCCGTAGAGCCACCGGTGATAATGTCTCTCCTCTTTGGGTGTTCCCAAGGGTGGCGTGAAAGCGTTCCCTTTAACGATGCCGAATCGAGCCGCTAGATAGGCGATCGTCTTGCCGATTACGTTAAGGAGAACGAGTAATTACGTGTCCGCGTCTCGATTTTCGCTGGGACGTCTTCCCCTTCGAATGACAAACTGCCATCACGCGGCAGTTTCCCTCTGTGACGTCGATGTAACCATTTATACAAAGCATCTTGAAAATAAGCGATGAAACTTATCAGTGCATTCTATAATATAGGTAAATAAGAGAAGAATGTTCCATTTTTACCTTTCCTTTAACTTGGTATACTGTTATAAGAATAAAACGATTCCAGGTATTACAAAGTACATTCACTCGGTTACTTGGATACTCTGTCACTGCCTTTTTTGGTATTATGTGGTCAGTGGGGCCTACTCCCGATTTTGCTGATGCCAGAGAAAAAAAGTGAAGAGTAAACATGAAGTGCCCGACGAGAGGGATAGAAGTAGTGAAATATTCTGTTCCTTTCTGTCCTGTGTAGCACACGAAGAACCGGTTTTTCGACCAGGCAATCTTCGTGAAGTAAGAAAAAGAACTCGTTCACAATTTTTTCTAGTCGAAGTGCCAAGTACGAGAACCCACGTGATAGCAAAAGCAGAAAGTTTTCTATGAAAAAGAGTTACTCGAAAATTCTTGCATTCTTCCTCTTTCTTTCGAACGAATCATGGAACCGATTCCACGACACGAGGAAGTACCCCCGATGGTCCCAAGTCGCAGTTACTTCGACTCGAATCTGCACATCAAACGGTTTTCTTCGTCTCCAGCACTCCTATAAAACGAAGGAAAAAGTGTATCAAGGTGTAGACTTCTTTGTAAGAAGAAGCAAGCTCGGGAAATCGGTGGCACGTAGAAGACGTTAAAATTAACGGCGCAGTAACAAAGTATCGTAAGTCTGTCGGCCACGGGGCTCGAATCGCGTGCAGAGCTGGCGTTCCGGCTACTAACGAACAGCAACGATGGCTCGTTGAACGCGGACGCGTTACGGTTCTGCAGGGTGGTAATCAAATACTTAAAACTTGACGCGACCGAGGGAAAGGGGAAGGGAAGTTAGATACCAGACGCAGCTGGATGGCAAATCCCGATCCTTCGAGACTGACAGGCTCGTAAACCGCTACGTCTTCTCTCCCTTGCTTCCTCGGGCTCCTTGGGGCCCTGGTTCTCAAACTCACTTCGGAGGGGGATGTGAAACCATTATGGGACAGGGAATTTTCGAAGGGAAAATTTTGGCGGTATTTTATGAAAAAGGAATCGTGTAAAGATATAATTAAAATTAAAGATAGATAATGTGAGATAGAGGTTACACAGACTGTAGAAAATGAAAGGGAGGTATGAGGCTTCTAACTTTTCAGTTTCTACTTCTACTGCATATATCTCCCTTACCTGTGGTTGGAAGAGAAGACAGCATAAGCCATATTATATTTCTGTTTTTGAGATATCCCCGCGTAGAACACTCCAAAGAGAGTGCACCAACGATAAAAATTTGAGAACCAGTGCTCAAAAGCTTCAGTCTCCGGATCTACGAGCTAGAGAAGAAGTCGTATGTCGTATCTGACGATCATTAATGAGGCGAAGTGTGAGCACCAGCGAAACGTGCTTTGCGTCGACCGTTCGCGAAAGCGTGCATAAAGCTTCACGCGACGATCGTTAAAATTGTCCGCTGAAAATACCTGAGGCTAATCGTCGATGATAATTCACGAAAGAGAAACCGAGAGGGGCTGGAGGCGAATCGAGTGGAGCGTGGGTAGAAAAGTTCGCGCGACTGCCTAGGATCGTAATACGCCGGTAATGCTGGTGCTTAGCGGCGTATAAATAAGCATTAAATCCGTGCTTAGGATACCTTAATCTGTATTTTTTCCCGTGCCGCCCGTCGGAATATATTATCACCCAGGGGATTTTATCGTGGCGGCGATAATGCCGCTAACGCGCGAATATACTCGAAGGAAGTTTCTAAAAGCAGCTCGGCTAGTCAACCATGATATTTCTTCCAATCTGCGAGCTCTCTTTGGCTCCTTGTAGTTCCGAACAAGCCTCGACGAAAGGCGTCTCGCAGGAATAAAGGCACCCTCGAAAAATTAGCGAAACGGGCGAAACAAACACTTCATAGAGACTCGATTCGACACTCAAAGCACTCATTAATCGTTAAAACGACCCATTAGTCGTTTTGGTACAGCTGGCTGCAGCCTTAATCTACTGAATTACAATTACACTCGTGCCCTTTGTGGCCACTGGTAGACGAGAAACAATGGAATCTTGAAAATCCGACGCAAGGATAACGATAGATGTCCTAATTGGATCTGGTTTACTCTTCATACAAAGTAACCACCAAGGGCTGATCTCCGACCGGTTCAGCGCAGTCTCGATTTACTGAATTACAGTTGCGAGGCGAGCCGTGTTGCTACAATGCGCCCCGCTACCTGTTCTCAGCTGCAGCAGCTGTCGGCACGATATCAGTCAATTAGAATTCGCTCTCATCGCTCGACGCTTCAGTCCCAATATTCCCAGCTCCAAATTGCAACCCCTTCATCAGTGCATGCTCGAAACTGTGTAGGATCTGGGCAGCCAACAAATTGGCTTCAGGCAGATGTGCGAATTCTACAACAAGAAACGAGGAGAAGAAAAGAAACGTGGACCTTCAACCTTGCGCAAAGGAAAAGGTATTAACGGAGCGTTTCCGTGATACGCGGACGTTCCCCGCACGCTCATCAACGTCCACAGGGTGTGCAGCCACGGAGAGCATGGATTTGAATTAGGAGTCGGTGCAGCACGGAGCCAGAAACCCAGAAGGCGGGGAAGGAGGACGAGGTTGGTTGCTAACGACCGTCGCCAGACCAGGGTTGTTAACTGCTGCCGGGTTCGGTCGTCGTCGTCCTCCTCGTCCTCGTCGCGCTGGATGTGGTGGTTCTTCCATGTGGGAAGAGGTTCCGCTGGAGTGGGTGTGAGGGTGGAAAAGGGCCACGCCGGGGGAGAATGGCTAAGCTATTCGGAACAATGTCTTGTTAGGCGGTTTGCTTTGAGGTAATCGCTGGGAAGACCCCGGCAGTCGTTAGACTTTCCCTCGCGGACCTGTTTGTTTCGCGGATAATTGCCCACCGATACTCGACTCTAGTCCCTCGTAAAATCGTGAACGATCCCCGTCGGGCTTACGGGACGCGAGGGAAACAGAGAAAGAAGATAGAGGGTGGTTGGTTACGGGGTTGCGCGAGAGAAGCACGGACGATTTCGATGGAGAGAGAGGAGGATAAGGGTGAGAGGGAGAGACAAGGGAGGGAAAGTTCTATTTACCCGTAAGAATGAGCGTTTTCGACAGGAGGTGAGGTCGTCTTATTACACCGCGATCGAATCATTTTACGTACGAGGAATGGCAGGTTATTGCGTCATTCGATTAGCCAAGATCCCCTAATTATAGGAGCGTTCGAGTTACCAGCGGAGAGGAGAGCCTTGGCAAAAACGCGATCTGAGGAGAGTCGAGACGAGTCGAACTCGGGGAGCCAGGAAACGTCGAGCTCCCGGCACACTCGCGCACACAGAGGCAGCGGGAAAAAATGCCTCCAAGTTAATTAACGCAAATTACATCTCGACGAGGACGCGGTAATTACAGATTTTCTATTCCCGACAGCTCGTTTCGACATCAAAACCCGCTGAATGCCTTCGCTTAAACGAGACGCATTAACGTGTCCTGTTTGCACAAGGGAACGATACCGACGCTTCGGTTCACGGCAGTTTGCACTTTTCAGCGAGACCAAAGCCAGCACGCGCGAATTATTATTTATAGATTACGCTCGCCCGAGGAATGACGCGCTGGCGAGTCCTCGGGCTAATTAGCACGCACCGCCTTTCTCGGGGACACCTAAAACATTGTCTGTATTTCACGCTAGCCTATTACTTTCGCCACCGCGTTCTTGAATCACCCTGTACGTTCAAAGTTAATTTCGTATCATACACACGTATGAGTTTTATTTCAAAATTTTATTATCCAATGAAATTGGTGTTCATTGTATTATAAGAGTCGCTTCAGCCACTTTCAGTTCTTTCTGAATAACTCTATAGAGAGTGTTTTAAGACCGGTGATACAAGAGAATGAATAATAATTCTATATGCAAGTATAAGTCAACAGTATCCTAAGAATACTAAATATTAGAGATCTAAATTATTTAGTGAGAACAGTGTAAGAAATGAAGAATACGAAGAAAATAATAATTACTTACAAAGTAATTTTACAATAATACTAGCGAAGTTATGAGCACAGAAATAAAATTCTCCAAGAAAACTGAATTCATATTTGAACCAGATACATGTTTAGAAAGGTACAGTTTTCAGCGTTTGAGTAGTACAAGGAATACACGGTGTCTGACTACTGACTGCACCTACTCTACTGTACAGTAGAAGTATAACCTTCACTGCGTGTAGCTCTCAAGTGTCTAAAACTATATTTTCGACTCTCCTACTTATACTACCAGTTCTAAAACAGTCTATACATTCCAACTCGGACTATAATTTACCACGGTCCCTGGTCATTGTCCTCAGAAATTGAAATATTAAGACAGTTACTACTGGCAGCGCTATTAGTACCTATCGCAGGACAGTTAGCACCACGATCCCAGCGGTAATATTCTTAGTTTAGTTCCCGCGCCATTTTCGTGGCTCCGTATGCACGTTTTGGTGGAGGAGATTTAGGGAAGAACATTGGGTCTAGTTCGAACCAAAACTCCTCCACCAACGGCACTTCACGCACACTAATTTCTACTTTGGGGGCTCACGGGCAACTAACTTACCCTTAATGCTCTGCTTATGCCCGGTTATTGTCTAGAACGAGGACTGCCCTTGGTCTCGACCTCTTTCCAAGAAGTGGTCGTCCCGCACAATGAACCACGTAATTCAATCTTAATGTGTATAAGATATCTTGGAATTTGATTCATAAGAAAAATCAGAGTCTCGAGTTTCCTATTCCATAAAAATCGTTTGGGCGGAGGATTATTTGTCACGAACAATGAGTTTATCGGTATACCTAAGACCGAGAAACTGTCGAAGAGGCGATGCGACTAAGAAATCCATTCTGTTGCCCGTTTCTTCCCACGCGGAGGTGTCAGAACTATAATTCCCGAGAGAGTGGCGAGCGCCTGGCCGAAGCCAGAGCCACAGATCATGGGTATCGTCCGTAATACGCTGCAAGATAGCTCATTCTAACGTATTGCGGGATAACATCGCCGCTACGGGCGATCGTTATTTATATGTAATACGATTTATCGATCCCCCTAGCCGTCTGCCGCAGGAATTATTTGCCCGTCTCCGAAACGTATCACCGAATAATGTATCAAACGTATATTTAGTCCCAGCAAGAACGTCCTCGTGACGCAGCGATTTGCGCAGCCATCGGAGAAATCTACCCTTGATCAGTGATTTCGAGACGGTCCGAGCCATGGCACAAGGACAATCGCTGGTAAGGTCGGATCGGACGCAGGGCTGAGGACGATCAGCTGAATAATTCGAAATCGTATGTAACCGAGGACATAGACCACAAGGAGAACACGAATCGGAAGGAGCGACCGAGAGAGACGAGCGACGGCCATTAATAGAGCGCAAAATCCGACGGTCACGCGCCAATCAGCCGTCGTGACAGTCCCGAGAAAACAAGTATTTTCCATCAGCCGGCCGCGCGCGTCACAGAGTCGATATATATCGCGGCGGGTCGCGTGATCCAGCCTCCATTCCGTTTATTATTCCGATATGCGATTCGACCTGCTTCTTGCCCGCTCAACAGGCCCTGTACAGGCCCGATAGCCCGCCTGGGCATCGATGCGCCCGAACAATCCCCCTTATCTCGCGGCAAGTGTGTTTTTATTTTCTGTTAATTGATTTTCACACTCCGATACATCCTGACGAGGTTACTCTTTTTATGCGACACAGCCGCAACGCCGCTGGACCGTCATGTCGCGTATCCATAGAAATACACCCATCGCGAGACGCGATATTACGCGGCCTCTGGGGGCTAATTGAAATCGAGGCAGTCAGAGTTCGACTTTCGTCGAGTGCCTTTCTTCTCGCGACAAGAAGGCCGAGAATTCCACTCGCGGAGGAATATAAGCCGTGGCGTGCCTAGTCCACCACGAGAACGCACAGCATCCCTTTTCACGAACCACCCCTCGTAAACTCTCTTTCCCGCGTTCGCTATCTTCGTATCGCCATTCAGTTCCCCTGCCTTCGCGCGCGCGGACGCTCGCCTTCGTACCCCTGTATACGTGATGGCACCAGGACACGCTCGAAACGTCGCCAGAGTAGATTTTTCCGCACCTCGATATGATTAATATCCCGGCGAGATAGGGGCGGCGGAGGGGGTGAGAGAAAACGCGAGGAGGCGTAGGGGGGTTGAAGCGAAACGGAGGTGGAAGGAAGGAAGAAAGGAAAGAAAGAAAGGATGGACGAAAGGAGTGGAGGGAGCGGCGGGGAGGAAACGGCGTTGGTCGCAAGGGAAAAAAGGAGAAGGATGACGGAGGGTGAAGGCAGCCGAGGTAAAAGGGAACGGTTATGGGCCTGGTGGTCGCTTGCCGTACAGCAAATCCCCGTCAACCGCATTCAATTACGATGTTATCGCGAATACAGATGACGGTTATTTCCTTCGGTACACCCTATACGTAACGTTCGCGATGCGGCGTGGCGCGGAGCGGCGCGGCGCGACGCGGGACGACGCCGGCGTCGCTCCTCCGTCCAAAGTTAAGGCAGTATATCGTGTAATGGCGGGTTGGCCGGCCGCCCGTGTGATTGCTTTAGGATGCGCGCCGACAATACACCGGGATAAAGCGGACTCCGATTTCGGACCAACGACAGTCACGAGCCTTCCTTCTCTACCCGCGCGATATCGACTCGATATTCCTCCGCGATGACCGCCAAAATAAATCTTCCGATTTGCCCCCTCTTCTATCCACTTATTGTACCATCGATGTACCGCCGTTTGTGTTTACTTGTTCGTTCAGCTATTCGATATCGAGGAAACCCTTATCCTTCTCTTGGCTCAGGCTGATGATAGGTAATTGATTAACTACGGTTCGGAGTATCGTGTTGTAAGAGTGCTACCTAGAAAAGACGTCTCCTGTTGTCATACAGGGACAATATAAGTACTGCTTCGCTTTGTTTCAAATCCATTCGTGGCTTTCTGTAGGTATCTCGTAACAGGACATACAAAAAACTGGCAACTTACGCTTGTCTGATTTCTTCTTCGGATAAATTTCAAAGAAATGATGATGTTTTCTGACTAGTCCATTCAGAAAATTACACAGAAGATTCTATTTTTGTAAATAAATTATTGAAAGCATGACTGATTCATGATCAACTAGTTATTAGTTCGAGATTGGAACCTATGGAGGATAGGTAAATATACTTTTGTCCGAAATCTATTATCATTGACCCATTCTACTGAAACACAATGATCCCGCGATTTCCTGAACTACTGATTCGGACATAGAGACGTTTAATTCAGTTCTTAGTTCGAACCTATCACTCGTCAAGCTTTCATCTAAATTCTATTATCGTTGACCTAATCTACTGAAAAACAAAGAGCTCCGTGATTTCTGGAACTACTCAGGTCTTTTCTTTACCATTCAATGAAGCTAATCCTCTTTCGCGTCTTGCGCCCATGGACGATCGAGTAACTAGAGACGCTTCTTTTCGGGATCCATTTTTAGAATTACGGGCAATCGACACGGTCGATGTGCCTATCAGGTGCCCTAGCTTATCTCCTAGGTACGACGGGAAGCGCCGCGGGCCGCGGCTCTCCTTCAAAGTACTAGCTCCCGTTTTTCGGTGCATGGTTTGTCGAGCACGACCGCCGCGGCCCACCCTCGACGTTTTCGAACGATAAAACCTGAAATACGAGCGCGCACGGTGGTCGAACTTCTATTCGCCTCGACCGAAAAGGATGTCCGGATCATAACGCCGCGCTCCTACACACCCCGTTGCTTCTGTGAGTTACTTTACACAGCCGTTTCAAAAGAAGACCCTCGATCCTTTGGACCTCGTTCTCGAGCCCTTGTCTATTCTAGGGGCCACTTTAAACGTCGGTGAAAGCTGTACAAGTGTGTTTTCCCGTAAGGACACTCTCGCATACTCTGCTCTGTAGTAGCAATTATCAGCAATCATCACTGTATGGCACTTACCTTTTGCTATGTTAAGTTTACTCGGTATAATGAGATAAAAGTAAGAGCACAGTAGAACGTATTTTAAGACGATCTATATTTCAATAACACTTAACAATCTATAAAAAATAATAAAATTAGTAATTAGGAGGATACTTCAGGTTTGACTTGCCTGAATTTCAAACCAGTTAATCGAGATCCCACTTTAGTTCCAAAATCAAAGTCAAAGGTTTACTAGCTGCGTAGATTCTCGAGCCTCTCAAATCCCTCGACGTGCCAATAATTCACTGGATCTAATGAATAGCTAGCAAAGACTTACCGATACCTCTGTCAGTCCGTTCAGATCGAACACCAGCATCCATATGTTCGCAGAACGAAAAATCGAGGATCACGTCGGGGAATGAAGCAACCCGACACATGTCGAGAATACCGCGACGCCGATAGAGGCGGCCTGACGGCGCAGGGGTATCCTCCACGGGAGAAAAAAGTACGAGGGAGATTAATTGGAACCTTCTTCAGGCGAAACAGAGACCGCGAAGGAGAGCCAGAGAGCAGGGGGTTGAGGAGGGAGAGGGAAAGGGAAAAGGGGAAATTGAGAGGAGCCAGGGAGAGAAGGGCGGTAAAGGGGAGGAGAGACCATCAGGATAGCCCGAGGGCGAGCTTTTTGCCGAACACATAATGCATAGCGAAGGATGACACCCTTATCTCGGGATCTTTAATTCCGTGAGCCGCCGCGAGGGGGTTGCCGCGTCGTCATTTGTCGGTTGCACCGCGCTCGAATCAGAGACGGGGTGGAGGGGGCCAGGGTGGGTGGATAAAACCGCCACCGCTGTTAACATCACCGTTGGGTACAGGGGCTGGAAATTGCCTTGGCTGATTTCATTTCGGGCCAGATTATTTTAAGGGGTTCTGCTTTTCTTTCCCCTCCCCTTCCGCGTTCCTGCCAGCCCCTCCCTGTCCCCTCCTGCCCCTGGCTTCGACGTGATTAATGTGACTCGGGACGAGAGAGAACGGCTGCCAACCGATCGGGAGTCGCGTTACCTTTCGTGCCCGCTCGCGCGCTAACCGATTCATTTGCGCGCGCACTCAACGAAGACGTGAACCACGCGCGCGAAGACAGGTCTGGGTCCCACTCGATTCGACGTTGATTCAAGGCACACTTTTTGATAGGGTGACGAAGGGATATAGGGTGACGAAGTTATACCCTAACGAACATCCAAAGTGTCTTTTGTACGAACTCGTGGTATGGGATTTTTCTTCTACGAATGTAGAGAAACGTTCATAGAGTTCTTGAATAGAATCATTAACCCACTAGCAATTAGATGTTTCCAAATATACTGTTCAGAAGCGCACAAATTTTTTTTTACGAATTTGTCATCATGGAGGTTGCAACATGTTTCCTGCATTTTTTGTATTGAAAAATCATCCTTCCGCAAATCCAAAGATACTTCTACTAATGCTATTTCTTGAACGTTCTGTACGTGACACGATGGCCCATAACGCCAGCTCAATTCCCCAGTTCCCCCAATTTCTCGTCAATAACCGAAACCATTTGAACGTCAAGTTACGCGGTGTATTTTCAACATGGGACAAGGGGAAAAGGAATTCAGGGAGGGGTAACAGAGAAGATCCGCGAGTTTTAAAGAGTTTCAACGTCCTATTATAAAGTCTTCACCGTGCATAATAACATTCAACTCCGTGGGCTGGAAGGCATTAGGGAAATCGCGTTGCCTCCCTCTAGCTGTTCTCCCTCACCCCTTTCCCTGTCCACCCCTCCTTAGCCACAGTTGTCCCAGCTCGGTCCAAGCCGTTTTCCAGCGTGCCACGCAGACAATACGACCTCCACAAATCAGCGTGGATCTCGAGCGGCGTGCCGCAATTTTATTTCTCGTCGATTTTCTTACGACTCTGCGGGGCAGCGAGCAAGGAAAGGGAGGAGGGACAGAGGGAGGAGACGCATTACAGGGGGGTCCATAAATAGCAGAAACAAAAGGCAAAGCTGAGACAAGCCACGCGGCGTCCTGTGCCGCGGTTGAGGACAGAAGCCTGGAAATGAAATGAAGCCACGCTTGAAACTCACCATGTTGTATTTATAAGAATGTTATATTTTCTCGGTAGTAATGGGGGAGGCCCCTATCGAGGCGATTCGTAAATACGTTATTAGTGCGCTAATAAATGATATTTATATACAGATGTATTTAGAAAAAGAACAGCAAAGAGGAAAGAGTTTCGCACCTTCGCAGTAGTCCCTTTTCCTTCCTCTCTCGTTCTCTCCGTCTCGTACCACTGCTACATCAACTCGTATTTTTTTACACAATCCACTCTCTCTCTCTCTCTCTCGCTCTCTCTCTCTCTCTCTCTCTCTCTCGCTCTTTGTAACCCTTTTGTACTTAATCGATACGGTGGTTTCGGCTTCGGCTCGCGATCTTGAATAATTTACTGTCGTCGGATCGCGCCGCGACTCGTGGAAAAGTTCCCCGATCGAAATGGTACAACGAACAATGAGATCAACGCGAAACATGGAGAAAGGGGGAGAAGGCCGATTTTCATCGGCAGGGAAATTTTCCAGCGTGGCCGCGGTGTGAGATTCGCGTTGACGGTGACTTCGATCCGATCCTTTATCAACGCACTCGTCAATCAGCGAATTCCCAGCCATCTTTTGGTATAGACGTCACCTTTGCATCCTGTCGCCTCTCTTCTCTACTTCATTCTTCTCCCGTGTTTCCTTTTTTTTTGGCATTAAAGCGTAAAGCCGCGACTAAGAAGCCCCTCTTCCTCAGCAAGCTCTCGGTCGTGGACGCGTCGAAAACGAATTCGGAAGAAAGCCTCGTTCGGAAGGAACGACTCTGGCCGAGAGAATCGCCACCTGTTACGGCGCCTATCAAGTTATCACTGAGCAAGGAATCTCGAGAACCGAGGTTGTTCGGCTTGCCTGTCGAGGGGCATCGAAACTTACATCGTTAATCTTTGGTATCAGCCATCGTAGAATGTTCGCCCGCGGTTTCGGCTCGTATACCGAGATTTGGAAGCTCCTCGGGATTCGTCGCACTCGCGCGGGGCTAGCTTCGAAAGGAACAAGTCGGAATCATTATCCGTTCTCTGCTTCGTAACTATGATCAAATATCGTTGAAGGAAATCAAACAAAGGGAACAAATATCGTTTAACGATATACAAACAGTCACCTAACGGCTAAGGAATAAATAGAACTTACAACGATCTAACAGTTCTGAGCTCGATATCGTCGCGCGAAGAGTTCTCATCTCGATCGTTCCAGCGCCTCTCCTCGATCAGCTGCTGCGTCGAATAGCGACGAACCGCGAGCACCATAGAACTCATCGATTGGTCTGCGTATACTGATAGTCTTCCGTTGTTGCAGAGTCGACGATACGGATATTTACAAGAAACTCTGCTACTTTCAGACACTCCGCTCTCACCCTCTCTCTCTCTCCCTCACGCACGCATCGTAACCGTTCACGCCTCTCGCTAGAAATATATCTTACATAAATCGTCTATCTTATCGTTACATGTCGTACGGTATATTACAAGACGCGTGTTCGCGTGTGTCTCTAATTGTAAGAACGCATCAGGTGCGCACAAACGTTACGGTCCTCAACAATCCTCAACAAATTTATCTCCTCCGATAAATTTGTTCACATTCTTCGCGATCACAGTGATTAATATCCCTCCAACCTCCCGACGGGGTCTCGGTAAGCGTTCGAAATCGTCTGCGAGATCCTCAAACCCAGAAATCGGCTCGTTCCTCTTCACCCTCCTAGTGCACCCTCGTAAATCGCACCACGAGCTTTCACTATCGCGTTCCCCTCCCGCCTGTTTCACTTCGTCGACAAGTTGCGTTCTCAGCTCGGTTTCGCCGGGTAGCCGACAGCCTTAGTCACCGCTGAGACATTTGAGCTTCTTCAGGGGGGGCTCGTTTCAGCTGGTCGGCGAGAGCTCGTTTCAGCTGGTCGGCGCCTGCATGGACATCGGCGGAGGTTTCACCGGTCCAAGGGCTGGACCCGACAGTCCGTTGTTGTTCATGTCCCCCGGAGCCCTGGGACCACCGACACCTATGGCGGTCCCGTTCACAGTCGGCGTACCCCCCGACATTTGACCCTGGAGCCACAAAATCAACGTTCTCAATACACCGAATTTCGCTGGACCAATTTCACGCGGCGAGCCGAACGATGGGGAAACGGAGAAGACCGCTATCAGCGGTGATAGCCGGATCACGAGCTATTAGCGCGTTTACTGTCGATTGAAACACGCGAAATTCTAGTCGCGTGCGCTGCAGAATATTAGGCGCGGAGAGGAGGATAATTCAATTGACGGGAACACCGATATTCCGAAGGCCCTCGAAATTCGGTCTGGGAAAACCGATCCACTGATTCCGCTTCTCTATTTCGGCTCTTCTGATTAGATCGATTCGATTGAAAGGAAGCACTGTTCAGAGATGAGATGGCGGATATTAAAATAACATGAGTATATAAAAAACAAGTAGAAAAGAATAGGTACACTAACATAAGTACCTAATATCACAAAATAGAGAAGATTAAACTCTTTGCCCAACCTTCTTCTCATCTCTGAACAATATCGAGCCACGTTGAAGTATCTTATCCGTGAATTTAGTGATCCCAACGTTTCATGCCGCAAAGTGGCCTCGATGACGCGGGAAAAGCTTGCGCAAGGTTTTCGATTAAAACGCGGCTCTGTTGTCAACGATAGAACAACAACGACGACAACCAAGGCGCTTTTACGCAAGCGTGCATGAAACGCTTCAAACGTTGCACCTCTCTTAACTTACGTTCGACACGTGATTATGTTGACCCACCGACTGACCAAGTCCCTGATGAGGTTGCAGTGGATTGTGACCCGGATGCATGTTCTGGCCAGGCGGCGTCGGCGTTGGGGGCAGCTGCCTTTTGATGTACGCCAGCGAGGCGGGTGTTTGTGCTGACATATTGGAGAACGCGAGCATCTCCTCGTAGTCGTACTCGCACAGGATTTTGTTCTCGCGCAGATAGAATCGATCACCCACGCAGAACCTGTAATCAAAAAGCAGACACTGTCGAGCCTTTGGGTCCGTCAGCGAGCCGAGTTACAGGGAACTCGAGGTTTCTCGCGATCGAGTGATAAATATTAACTGCCTTTCTTCTTAGCCGAAGTAGGACAGCGTTTTAAATAATTATCAGTAATTATCCTTCAAGGTTTGACACAGCCGTTATCAAAACCGTTACGCAATGAAATTTAAAACCGTCTCGGGAGTCACGCATCAATAAAATGAATATTTTAAACATTCCCTGCGGTAGAGTGATCCCAGACAATACAAAAATATACCCCTGAAACGTACAAATTAAAAAAACCTTCGAAAATCCGGGCAATTCATCCGTGTTACCCCTCGGGAATCGGAGCCTGTGGCGGTGGAGCTCGTCGATAATCGGTTGATCGTCGCGACAAATAAAAAAAAAAAAGGAAAAACAATGCTCGTGGGGGAAGAGGAGGGGAGACGCGTTGGATAACGAGCGTATCGCAACGTGTCGGACAAATAATTATTATCGGGCTTCTGTCCGCGAGCGGTCTCACATCCGCTTTGATCCCGGGTAGGAAATACGAGAGCGAAATACGAGAGCGGCAGAGTCTGGTTCGAGGTAGATACTCTCATAATCGTACGGCAAATAGAATTATCGCGTTGCGCGCGGTCGTTCCCGGCGAGCATAGCTTATACCGGGTTTCGCTCGTTTCCCCCATTATACGCGTCGTCTGCTAAATGACGCTGTACTCCGATCCTCGCACGTCCTTTCTCTCTCTCTTCCACCACCCCCTAACCCGTCACTCTGCTCCCTTCCTCTCCCTCTCTTCTCTCTCTCTCCTCTCGCTTCGTCAGCTCTCTCTTTCTTCCATTCCCTCTCGCTATTCAGCTGACCGTCACCTGCTCGCCGCTTTCTGACCTCTGTTCGCCTCTGCACGAGACGATCTCGCCACGACCAGTCTCTCGCTCTCAAGGTGCTCTCTCTGCCAATTGCCTGTCAGCTAAACCACACAAGGCTATTTACTCTGTTCGCCCCTTCGCGACTGGCTCCGTGCCTCTCTGCACGTCGCTCGCTGCCTGTGCTTCTTAGAACCGACCAGATGCACGATCGAGGAACTTAAGCGATGGTGTTACTGCACCACGTTTGGATACAATGAACCTGTAGGCTTGATCATCTAGCTTTGTATCAGCGAGCTGGCGGGTTGATTGCTATCTATAGCTTGAACGATGGCTCGGTAAGTTGTAAAGTGTTTATCTTCAGATTGCAGGGATCGGTATTCAGGGTTGAGGAGGCGGCTGTGGGCAGCTTGACGATTTGGGTTCGAGTTGGATTCAGCTGTCAAAGCCCCCGACTCCATGAATCACCTATTCTCGCCCTGACTGAGTCTTGATCTATGCAAACAGAGAGGCTTTGTCCTAGTGCTGAATATCCTTCGGTTCAAAGTGGAATTTGCTAAGTGATTCTAAGTGACAAGACCACGTTTCTCTTGAGCTATCCTTTTCGTGACTCTTTCCACCTACCAAACAGTACACCTTTGTTTTCCCACAGTCTAAATTCAGTCGAGACTACCAGGCGTCCTAGGAAAGGAGCACTCAATTTAAATCGAGTTCCAGGACGCATTTAGTTATTTGTTCCACGTGGTTTCTCCTAATAGGACAGGAAGGACAAACAGTTCCGAGTGTCAGATTCCAATTCTTCCTCTGTCTGTCTGGATCGAAGCAGATACTCTCATAATTGCGCGACCAGCAGCATTATCGCGTTGCACGAGAGCGCACTCGTTCCAGGAATCCTATTATGATCGCGCGAATAATGCCGCGCGAATCCCGGTCCTTTAATTCCTGCGACCAGCGCAGCTACCTGTCGCGCCACGATACCGCGCTACGATACTCGCAGATTTTCCACTTTCCCATAGAGTTTTCGTGCTCCCGCGTGGTCGAGCTCGTTCACATGCGCGCCAGATTAAATCGTAGCGCGTTCGACGATCCCATTCGACGAAGTTTCCCAGCTCGCTCCAACACCGCCAACGTGCCCATCAGTGTGATTTTGAATAGGTCAGAAAGTAATTCGCAGCCTATGAAATCCCGCTGAAAATCATGTTTACCCTCGCGAAAAATATTCCCAGCGCCAGACACACGCGCCACTATCGTAATTCTTCAGCTTACTTCCTTCCAATAGCAGCTCTTTCGACTGTTGGGAGGCTGAGAAGCAATACGCGCGACCCTGCAGCAACAGCCAAGCTGAAATATTAACTGACCGCGGCCAGAGGACGGAGGAGAGCAGGACAACGTGGCCTGGAACCGCTCGAAACCCTAGAAAATTTCAATCTAGAATGGAGGATGGGCCAGGACTCACAGATAACACGGTTGAATCTTTAACAGGGATCACTCGGCTTTGCGAAACCCAGAAGGTCCGAGACACCTAAGAATCCGGGGAAAAATCGCGCTTGGAAATGGACTGAGCATGAGGCGGGAGCGGAGGGTCGGCTTCGAATAAATAAATAAAATAAGCGGTGCCAATGCGTGACCCCATTAGAGTCACTTTACGGGGCACGCCCGGTGGCAGTGCAGTTGTAACGTTCTCAGAGTAATGCCTGCCCCTGCACCAGGACCTGCGAAATAAAACATTCACTCGCTTGCTCCTCTGTGAATCCTTTCTTTGAAGGGACACGGGTTTCTTGAATAAAATTTGCATACGCTGCAACATCGGATCCCGCGATCACGCTGGAGGCCAACTGTGAACTGTCGCGGAAGGAGTAATATTGTTTATATACAATTCTCTTGGGAGGGAGCTTATGTAAGAATTACAAACATTCGAGATCTAATGTATGTTGCAAATTTGGATCAAGGATTAAGCAAATCCTAGTTCTTAAATATTTCAATCCTTTTTGAATATACTATCTACCTATTGGAAATGAAATTTTAAAAACACAAAAAGAACCGCAGTAAGTATCTAGAAAGGCTGCATTTGACTTGCCAGACACGGTGTGGCCAGCCTTGGAAATATAAAGTAATCACAGAAAGTACTTATATGGTAATCATCAATCAGCTTTATCAGACAGCAAATCTTTAGACCCGTTTGGCGGTTTAATGCACGCCACACGCGCTGCCAAAGAATTAGCAAACGTTGAATTAGCAACGTCACGACGGCGAATAGCAATTTGTAGTCGGCGGCAGCATTAACTGGGTGGTCGTTAAATTTGACCGGACGTCTTCTCGAGAGGATCGAAGAAACGTCGAGGGGACGCGTATCCCGGCGTGCGCGCAAGTGTTGGTGGAGCGTGCGGGGGTGTCGGTGCACGCGGCACACTCTCGCGCGAGAACGTGCGAGAGAGAGAGATATCTAATTGGATCGGTAAATCATCCTCTAACCAGGAGGGTGGTAGGCTAGGCACCGCCACCGGCAACCCTTTATTCTGTGTTATTACAGTCTAAAGTTACCCCGTGTAATTGTTGCTGTTTAATTGCAAACTCTAAGTCGTCGCGTTACACGTCGCGGCGCCCCGCGTATAATTGCCCTCCTCGAGTTCGCCCGCTCGTTTTTTACCGGGCGAAATAATTGGAAGCGATCCCCAAGCTCGCTCGAAATATCTAAATCCTGCCAAACGAGGGTGCACCTCTGATGGTTTCGTCGATCGACCGACTATCTGCGGCAAATGTGCTATGGCAAGGCGAACATTGGAAAGGCAAAGGTGATAGTAATTAGTAGCATGGAACGTATACTGTGGTCGGCTGTGCGTTATTCTTTCCTTCTAGTTGGCTGAGTAAAACCACTTTCCAACCCTTATCATACGAAAACAGAGTCACTGAGGGACTCAGATATTATTCCTTCAAAAATTTTCAATTTTTCAATTTCCATAACTTCATTTCTTGGAAATCCGCGTTTAAAATCTGGGCGATCCAGGCTTGGTACTTAACATTGAGAGAAGCTAGAATGAAATAAACAGTTATCCACAAATTGAGTTAATAAAAAAGAAATAAATACTTCTCCCATCAGACGTAATTGTCCCCTGAAACTGTAACACAGTCAAAGCAGCGAATGCCAACTACGATAAGAATTAGGTTGCTCGGTGACAGTGAATCACGGCTGCATTCCACGCTCCCCGAGCCGCCCGACGAAACAGGCAATCGCCGAGACTATTGGGCCCTGTCCCGTCGAAAAAGCTTTCACCGAACCGCAAGAATATCGCGTGCAAAGGGGGCGGACGTGTGGGGGTGAATTACGAGACAAAAGCGGGTTTCGTTGATTCCGTTGAAGTCAGTTGTGACGTTGAACGCGACGATGCCTTGGGCAGAGAGAGCTACGGCCGTGCACGCTCGCCGGCCCATTGTCGAAGATAGACAATGCGACGCGATAAAAACGTAAAATTGATGCTCTTTTGTTCGCATTGTTTGAGAAGCTGTACAACGTTTGTCGCACGCCTGGACGAGCCACTGTTATTGGCTCCAAACTACATTCTCCTTTTCCGTTCCTTCTTCCCCGCTGGCTGCGACCTCGTCCACCGTTTTGCCCCGTTCTCTTTTGCGCCCCCTTATCCAGACCGTTGCCAACTCGCTTTTGCTCGCCGACAACCCTCGAACCTTTCGTTCCGTCAATAAGCCAGCATTGTGCTCCGCCACGGTCCCATAGTTTCGGCGTTTTACATTGACCGCCTCCAACCACCTCATCCTCCATTATCACCCCCCTCCGCCCTCTCTCCGTCTCGCATCTTTTTCGGGTTTCTTGCGGAAGTACATCGCGACGTATACGAAGACCCACGTCCCATGGGCCAGCGATCTTTTGTTCTCGTACGCGACGCACGGAAACGCAACGACGACGAGCGAGCAAAGTCGTGTCGCGGAATTGCTCGGGAGAGTCTCGTTACTGGCGGCAATAAAATTTCGGATCCCCGGGCAAATTACTACAGAGGTGTCTGTTGTAATTTACGCGCCAGATGGCAGGCCGGATCGAGGCAATTGCTTCGAGCCAAATTGCGGAACTTTAATAAAACATGAAAACCGAGAAGATTCGGGAGGAGGAGGGACATCGCGAGAGAGGGAAAACTGCCTCGAAAATGGGCTGTCGTGCGAGAACGTCGAACGATTGAACCGTTCCCGCGTAAAGGGATGATCGAGAGAAGGGTTCGCGTTTGGTGGGAAGTCGACAAAGTCTGAATTTAAAAGGGGAACCCGAGGAACGTCGTCTATCACAAGGTCCTCCAGAAAGTCGCCAGCGGTGTGCTGTTCGGCATTTAGGGACCGTCTCGGCGAGGAGCAATATGATACAAAAATGTCAGCAGTATCTAGATAATTACGTAACTGGTCCCAGGAGCCAGGGGACGGGGCAGGACGTGGGGCACGAATAACGCTAGGAGAAGTTGGTGTCTCCTCTTGCGTAGAATGCTGGCGCAGGCGGGGGAAGAGGTCGCGCGACGGATAGAGCACAGGGTGATTTCCCAGCTGACCTGTAAAGCAACTCCCGAGCGGACTGTGCCTCGCAAACCGGTGCTCGCTTCTTTCCTTTCGTCCCCTGTATTCCTCTATACTCTATACCCTTTCCCTCCACGCGTCTCCTTCGCCCACCCCCTGTGTCTTTGTTACTTTTGCATGTCCATGTATTCATGGCACACTTTGTTCCGTCGCATTGTGCGTAACAACGGCGCACGGGAAGAAAAGTGAACGAACGCAAGGAGAGTTGAGGAAAACATCCCTAACGATTGCTCGTTAGTTCTGGATTCGAAAAAGGGTGAAGTTGGTACACAGTAGATAAGAGCGATATAGCGAGATGCTTGAAGTAGATCCAAAGTGGGTAAATTGATTGCCTCGGGGAGGCCAGTTGTCAAATGTGAAGTATGAAATTTTTTTCGATGCGCTACTGGTATCTAGTGTGCGTCTAGAGGCTGAATGGTAACCACCACTTTTATCCTATCATTTCGGAACTTCGTTACTCTTTTCATCGCAGTCATGTATTGTACTTCGTTTCTTTCGACAGATATAATTGGTGTTTTCTTAATTAAGTGGAACTTACCGATTTAAACACTGCTGGCAGGCAAAGCAATCCAGGTGATAGACGTTCGACTTAGCCTTCATGACTAACTCGTACGGTGGTATGTAGTTCTTGCAGGCCGCGCAGTTTCCCTTGTTCCCGAACAGCCTGAGATAGTCCCTTTTGCAGAGGATAAGGTTGGCCCTGGTGTACAGACTTGAACCGACCTCTCCTAACCTACACTCGCAGCATTCGCACTTCAGACAATCCTCGTGCCAGTAGAGATCCAGAGCCTTCAGAAGGAATCTAAAGAACCGACCATAGTTTTCGTTCTTACCGACAAGTAGTCTACCATCTTTTGAGCTGATCTTCCGCGGTTTTCGGGGGCAACTTTATCTTTAACGCGGCACTCGTTATTTCTTTAAGATTCCGTACAATTCGATACACACCACGCATTAAGAATTTTTATTCTGATACTCAAAAGGTTAATCGTTTCGGCTGGTGCTTCGTTTTGGCCATCAATTTCAGCATTTTAATTCTTTGGGCGTATTTGACTAATCGATATAGTGCCTTGCTAACTCATCAATTAATAATTGGAGTTAAAATTTCTTCAAATTAAATCGGTAGCCAAGGTGTCAATGGACTAATAGAATTTAACAAATTCATAATCTCACCTTTCCGTGATGGGCTTCCCGCAACCAGCGCACTCGTGCTGCGTAGTGCCATTTTTATTCGCGTCTGACTTGTTCACGTCCATAGTCATCGTGATTTCGGCTAGAACGCCGTCTGCAACAGAGAGAAAGAAACGTCGTCTCGTTAAATTCACGACATCGTGAATCGTGTCTCGCTGGCATTGTGCACTCGTAACAATGGTCCCGCAGACAGTCGGCGCGTAATGTACACACGTACGTCGTAATAATAAGAGTCTACGCGCGGTAAGCGGCCGACAACGCGCAATAATGATCCACGCTAATTGGACCAGTCGGTCTTGTGTCTACGAATCGCTCAACATTGGATTCAGAGTAGAATTCAAGGAATCGTTGCATGACTCCGCTCTCTAATTTAGAGATTCTTATTTGCTACCTAGTTCCAGATATTAAACTTACTGCATTTAGCTATTCAAAGATATCAACGTAGCACGCGAGACAAAGCATCAATAGAAGGAAAAATAGAATACAGTAGAACTCTGATCGTTATAGAAAAATGTGAGTGACCCTCAGGTACGTAAATATCAAGGTAGCTAGTTATATTCAGTATCGAATACCCAGTGTCTTAATGCCCTATATTTGGATCTTCTATGCGCAAGAGTACAGTGCTGATCCACCTCCTCGAGCCAGCTCTGTCAAGTATCTCCCCTTCAAGAAACCATCTTCCAAATGACTTCGATCGACCTTTATCGCGCGAGTTTCAACATTCGAAAAAGCAATTAGCGGGAGCATCCAGTGGCCGTGTTTCAAAGATCGACCGTGGCTTGACAGGGGAGAAGAGGGAGCATAGATCATCGCGTGGGCGGTAGAGGTAGCGTTGGCCCCGCGGTGAAAACCGACAGGACACGGGGGAGGAACGCGAAACGACCACATTCGCAGGAATGAGCGCGTTCTAAAGGCGATTCAAGGGAAGGAGGACGGTCGGCTAAAATGGTGAGTGGGTGCACGGCGAGGCGCGGGGGCTTAATTAATTAGCCGGATACTTTGAGTAACAATCCATTATTACATACAAACATCCTCGGCCCCGGGGCCGAGCTGTAGCTTTATGCTGCTAATTGGCCTTCTCAAAGCTTGGAGACCCGGGCACGAGTTATAAACGCCACTCCTCTAACTCGCCAGCACCCCGACTCCATCCCTCCCCACGTTTTCTCCTACCTTCTCACCCCCCACCCTCCGTCTCTGTCTCTCCGCTACCGTTTGTCGTCGACTCCTCTCTCTCCATCTCTCTTACTCCCTCCGCTCGTTCTACTCGTCTCTCGCCTGTACAGGCCCGCGTGTCCTCCCTCACACACCCCTCGGCCGCGCTCCCGCGCTCCCGCGCACTTTGCAATGCACATAAAACCCATACAACCGCGCAGTACGGATACGCGAACGCCGCTACATGCACGTAAAAGGCGAGGGTGACAGAGTGTTGGTGGGTGGACGCGGGGATGGATGGTGGGAAACGAAGAGGAACAGCTCGGCGAAGGGAGGGAGAGGGCGAACAGGGTACAAGAGGAGGAGAAGGAGGAGGAGGAGGAGAGAAGGAACAGCAGTGGCAGCAGCAGGGGACGAGGAGGAGCAAGAGGAACGACGGATAGCGCTAATAACGCGCTCGTGGCGCAAAAAAAGGAAGGAGTATAATTGCCAGCCCTCGTGGCAGGTATTTTTCAAATAGGACCCCGTCCGTTAATTGGAGGGCAAATTAAAGAGGCGCCGCGGAGGAAAAAAACATCATCCCTCTGCCGCGTATCCCCTTGGCCCCCTCTTAGCGTGCCCCACCTACGCCAGTAACCAAGAGACGCTTCGTGATTCGTCAAACGATCTGTGCGCTCCATTTTTTCTCCGGATTAATTTTCACCCCCGCCCCCGCGACTCCTGGTCTTCTCTAACGATCGCCTATCGCTCTGTTTCCACTGGTTCGATTGACACGATCATTGTCGGCAAGAAAGAAAATTTCACGGTGCAACCGAAGCGAACCTCCGAGGAGCGTAATTTCACGCAAGAGGATACCACGATCGACTCCTGCTATGATCGGTCGATCGAAGAGCAGGAATCGCGGCCTCCGGTCGGTTCGCGCGGGGAATCGATAACGAGAGAACTCTCTTTAATCGTCGCCATTAGCGCATACCGATCGGACTTTTCACGGGTGTGCGGTTATTTGTCGGGCACACGCAATATCCAATTCCAATCCAGCGTCCGATCGCCGCCGTTATCGGCCCCTGGCCCGATGAAACGTTAGATAAAATTAAATTAATCCCGTCAATTTACCGTCCCATTATTTCGCGACAATGCTCGGCGGTATATTGGCGGCCGTGGCCGACGATACCAGCTCGACCTCGCGATTCTGATTTACGCGGCCACTCGTCGCAGGAAAAAACTACCCTTGCCCGTTGCTCGACCACCCCCACCCTATCCATCGCGTAAAATCGTTCTCTCGCAAGAAACGACTTACGCCACAGGCCTGTGCCGAACGTAACGCAATCGTAAAGTGAAAAGTTGATTTATGATGGGTGGGGGTGTATATAAACAGCTTGAGGGTTCGTGGCCGACACGATACACACGGTCTATCGTTTCCACGCCGACTGTCTTTCGCTTGGTGGAAGGAGCTAGTGGGCACGGCGCGTATATGGGGAGAATCGGGGATATCCGATCGACGAATCGGCGACGGATACGACTTTTTATTCGGTCAATATAAGGGGCACCCTTTCGAGATTACGAAACTGCCCTAACAGCAATATGGGATAACCCAGCGGCCGACCCAGACCTCGGATCGCCGTCGCGTCCTCCCGAGATACGCTGCCGCTACGGACAGGACTGCCGGCTGGTTTAATAAAAATGTCAAATATAAAGTAGCCGGCGGGGACGGACGTTTAGGAAATAAATAAATGTAAAAGAACCGAGGGAGGGGGAATCCCCGTCCCCTGACTCGGGAAGGGGTATGCATCTGGGGAGAGGAGGAGGATGGAGACCGAGGAAGGCGGCGGAGGGAAAATATTATTCGAAAGGACGGGGCAAAGTTATCTGTACGTAAGAGAATGGGCTTCATATAATATTGCGGCTGGGGGGTCAGCATGTCTCCGAACTCTGTATAAACGCGACTTGCATTCTCCAATTTTATGGAATTTTTTTCCGCGGCTCTGGCCCCCAGCGAAGGGCGGCGCAGAGTTTAATACTTCTACGTACGTAGAGGGGCACGTTTATGTTGCTTCGTAAACTTTTTGGGAAGATGTCAAACATTGGATGGAAGGATATTGCTGAGAGGGTGTTCTGCTAGAGACGGGGGAAGAGTTCCGGCGCGACTCTAGACTTTAGGATAACGCAAAAATTGAGAATAGACTGTCTCCTACTAACAGGAATTTTTTAACGTAGTAAAATCCGTCTAAGACTCGACAATCTACTTGACATCATTGCTAGCGCGAAAAACGTGGCAAAGGCCAGGCCGTGAACGAACAGAAACTGCTATAACCACTGTTCCTTGACTCAAACATACATCGTTTATTCCTAATTAGAATAAATCATTTTTTTTAACTCTCAGAATTGCCCCTTAAATTTCCTCCACCTGTAACCATGCTCACATAGAAACCCCCAAACAATCGAACGAATTTTCAAAGCTCTCGCAGAAGTTCTCAAGGTAGAATGAAGGAAGATACGAGGGAAGCTTGCAAGAGGGTAGAAACGTCAAGACAGAATCGGAACGCACCCTCGTCCTCGTTGAGTCACGTTCCGCATCTTGCCGCGTGTCCTTCGAGCCGTGGATGAAGCGCGTAGAGGAGGAAGGCAAGAGTAAGGGTCTGGCGCGCAGGATAGGGCAAACTAGAGGGCACGAGGCGGCGCATAACACGGGGCGAGAGGCAGCGCTGCAATTTCGGGGTTTAATAATGATCCCGGCGACGGCTCAAGGCTGTATCCCCGTGTCATTATACTGTGAAGTGGAGAGGCTGCTAATTAGTCATTAGCGTAGGAAAAAGACACCTTCAACGGGGCTCGGCAGCAGGTACGGGGCACGGACGGGGCGGGCAGCAACCCCATCCGACGACGGACTCGGCTGGTGCACAGGTACACGGGCGAACTTGAGCAAACAGGGTGTAGCTTCTAGCCTACGTCTAATTGGACCCTAGCGACGTAAGTTCTGCTAATTGAGACCCAGGCCCGTAACTATCAGCCGCGCGACAAGGGCCTTCGTAAATTCGCCCGAGATCGACGTCGGTGCCCGTACAGAGACGCTCTCAACCTCCTGCGCAAACACGCGATCACGACACGCGTCATACTTTCTATTCTACATCGGTGAACTTTGAACCTTCTGCACGGGAGAAACTCGTAAAGAAGTTTTTCTGTGACCGTTGAGCGAAAAACCTGAGCGAAGGAAGACACCAAATACAATCGTGACTAAGAGAGTAATACCATGGGAGAACCGAAATTTTTCCCCCGGCGAATATTTCCCAAACGACCGCTACCTGGCGCGCCACTAATTTGCATCGTATCTACGCATATATTTCATGGTCTAGAAGTTATTAGTCTCGCTCCAGTAAGCGCGATACAGTTTGCAACCTATGACTAATTGGAAGTCGGTAACGCAGCTGCAAGTTTCGCTAATTGAGACGACCAGTTTAGTAACTACTAGAGAGCGCGCGAAGGGCGTTCTCGGGGAAAGGAAATTTCTCAAGGAGAATTCGAATCAACCGGCGAGCCTTAATTTCGTCCGCCACCCCCGCGTCCCCCTCCGCGCCACGACCCTCCTTCCCCCAGTGGCGCACCGTCCGTACACGAGATTAACGTTTAATTAAGCATTGGCGCTTAACTAGAGCCTCGCCGTTGATTTCCCGAGTCATAGTTCCCAGAGACATAAAACGAAATCGTCCCTCTCAGTATGCTACTTTCGATCCGTCCCATCCAATTAACCGACGCTAATGGGAGGCCTTTGATCGACACAATTATACGCGAGCCGACGTCGAGCGGAGTTTCGCTGTCCAAAAATCTGCGCCAAGTCGTCTGGCGTTTCCAAACACCCGAATCTCTTAACGACCTTACCTGGTAGCGAGGGAAGGGATATAACACGAGGCTCGAGGGAAAGTAAAGAGGAGAAGGAGGAGGGGCTCGCGAACGAAAAGGGATATAACAAACGCAATCGCGCGAGTCGTCGAGCACCTTCTGTCCCGAAGAGGAGCGCTCGAAATTCGAGCAACACGTCGACAGCGTTCGTGGCTTGTCCTCGCGAACGAATCCCTAACTGGCAAGACGTATAAATTTCACAGCGACCGCGTAACGAATCCACGGGGGAAGAAGTGGCAGCGCGAGAACGGCAGAGAGAGATCGCGGGGGACGAGGCCGCGAGAAGTGAATGGAGTGGAGAAGAGAGAAGGGATCGAGCGGAACAGCGGCCGGAGGGAGACGTTCGACGGAGAGAAAGGGGAGGCGGAAGGTAGGTAGAGCCAAATTTTAATTTCGCTTCTAACAAGGGAAGGCAGGGAGTAGGGTGCTCCTCGGCCCCTTCAGGACCATGGTATTCCATCCTTCAGAATCATTATATCGCCAATTAGAAGATAGCGGAGCTCGCCGACGCCTAACAAGCTTCCTGGGGAGACAGATCTACTCTCGATCCTGCCGTTATATGCGCAGGCAACCGTACCGATGCTGCTGTCTTGCGTACCGACCTCGTTATAAAATATTCTCCCCGTTGTTCCCTCTTTTTATCGCCGCCTTCACGGCTCTATTTAGTTATTCTCGAAGCGTCGCGATAATTAGCCCGAGAGCATGCTAACTATGCACTATTGCTGCGACTAACGCGCGATTTCATCTACACAAGGGGGCTTGTGCGTTGGTTTTACGCTGGTTATTAAATTAAGGGAACGAAGCTGCGGACGAAAGGATACGATGGAAATTGGAGGGAATGGGTTAATGATGAAGTTGTGGATTATCTTCTACTTTTTTTCATTTAACGCTTGACCGTTCGTATAAAAACCAAAAACTAATGAGTATAAAAAATTAATTGGGACAGCGCCATTTATTTTTTAATATATGCCATAGGTATCAATTTCATATTTAGTGAAGCACCCTCCCTCTGTACCTTTTATATAAACGAGGTACTGTTTCTCAGAACCAGAGAGAATTAACAGCTACTTTAAAAGAATTGCAATTCACCTGAAACTAATTGTTTCTTCTCTCGTTATCCAGCTTCTAGGAAAGACGGTAGAATCGATAGTTAGAATCGATAGTTCAGCTTTTCCCACTTTTTTACCACGTGTCGATGGAAAATAGCAGCAAGCACAAATGCGACGAGTTTCTCGTCTGATGCGTGTCCCATTAAATCGCTTCCCAGAAACGAGACTCGCGGAACGCAACGACGGCGACGACATATCGAGACGACAGTGTTGTGGGTGGTGGAAAAGCGAAATAGAATTGTTCGATGGTACGAAGAATACGGGGATAGATGGTGGGTGGATGCACGTGGATGTCGTCGCGGATAGGGGAGAACAGAATTCAATTTAAACTTATTTTTGTTCCAACGATATCTGAAATGATAAATTTAAATAGGGGAATAAAATATAAAATTGCCTCTGCCAACCGATCACTGCCAGTGGCGGCTCTCTATCGAACTGCTCTTCTTCGTGCGTTCCCTCGCCCTCCTTCGTTTCGGTGATAAATTTAAAAAGAGTAATCAAACTATCGTCATCAGGTGCACTAAAAATTCTCACTGTTCAAACAAAATATCCTCATTTCTAAATTTCGCTACCATTATATGAATATCGACATAATGTGTACTTATTTATCCGAGTCTACATTACGCTTTTAATCAGCACCCTAATTATTTACCGCGCCAATTTAAGCAAAATATTTGCGCAACAAAACAGCGAACGAATATTCCGGCCACGCGGCAGCGAGATCGGCCCGATGACACAGAGGCGCGTGTTTCGAATTTCACGATCGTGATTATCGCGCGCCAGCGGGCCAAGACACGCGACACGCGCGCGAGCGCATATTTATTAATGAGGCTTCTCTATTGTCGCCGAAGGCCCATTCATTTCACGCGGCCCTGCGCGTAATTAATAGCCGATGCAACGATAAAACGCGAAATTAATTACGTCGTACTGTGAAGAATAGCCGCGAGAACCAGTTCGCAGACATCGCACCCTCCGTGTCTGCGTAATCTCTGCGCAACGAACAATTCTCGTCGGCGTGAAACGAGTCGGTAATTCTTTCGGGACTCGAAACTGTTCCTTCGATTCGATTCAAAGATAGTCGAGAGGGATCAGCGTCGACGCTATCCGCCTCAGGATCATCCTCCGGTCGCGCGGCACCGAGCGTCAATAGCCGAGAAAATTCGGGGCGAAAGCGCGGTCGAATCCAGCGAAGCGACAAAGCTGCCGGTATAGCTGGCCCGATTTCGATCCGATCGCGCGGGGCATCCCTCTTCCATTTCTCCTATCCTGCTAATCGGAACGACAAGAATGTTATAAAAGAAAGTTCGCGTACTGGAGCCGCCTCAAAGCTCCTCCGCGCCGAGGTAAAATCGACGCGGCAGCGCGATACACTTTTCCTGGTAGGCAATATTCATAAATCACCCTTCAGCCCACCCCGGGCATTCTCCTGCCCCTCTTATATACGCTTAGAATAAGCACCCCTTTTCCTGATAGAGGGATGCAGCGACGAGGTCAACTCCCTTCCCCTACCATCCTTCTCAGGCGACGGAGGAGCGGTGGAAACACGCTCGGGCGGAAGAAGGAAGCGCGAGAAAGTATGGAAGAGAGAGAGTACAAGAGGGTTAAGGAAGGAGAGGGAGTTGGGAAACGAAGGCCACGGAGCTGAAGACGGCGTTAGTCCGTAGTACGGGACTCGCTGAGAGGGGGTGGTCTCAGATTCTATTAAGATCTCAGTAAGTCTTGTTACACGGAGAGGCCACGCCGCAAATCTCGCAATAAAACAGCCACCGGTATAACACCGATTCGAGCGAGCGTCTAGAGCGGGTAGCGGCGGTTCGTCGGCGGCGGCGACGTCGCGGCCGTCTACGACGTCGCCACCGTCTCTCTCCTCGTACGTTGCCAAACACCCTCCGCGGGGGGTCCATTCTCCGCGTGGATATAGCACGTACACACGAGCCACGGAAACGGAAGTCACGGTTAATCCGGGGAGAAAGCTGCGGCTATCGGTTATCCGACCGTTTTTCCCAACGACTTTAAATCGCTTGCGCTTTGATTTAAGGAGCCACGGCGAAAGAGCACGGTTAACTTTCGGTCGATTCTGCGAAAGATACTGCCCTTCTAAATGTACTTAACGTTGTAACTAGTGATGCTACTTCTTGATGGAGCAACGAGTAGCCAGGAGTTCGACGCAAGGGTTCAGTGGACGATACGAGTGATACTGTTAGACCTTTGAAAATTCAAAATTTGAAGATATGAAAATTTAAACTTTAGGGTCTAATATTTCATAAACTGAAGATATGTGCTCTCAAAATAGGAATTTTAAAAAAAAGGTTACTAGAATAAAAAAATTCTATTCATAAAAGCTAAACAGGATTTCCTGTAAACATTTTCAAACACTTATCCCAAGATCTGAGTGCATCCGAAATGCTCCACAACTAAAACAAATACACAGTAACACTTTTCACGAGTTTCACAAATAGCACGAAAGTTCCTCAAACTGGAAACCTTAGATATTGGAACTGGGCAAGATTTGTGAGTACATATTGATCTTGATCCCTAATCCTAATGAGTTACCTTCAGCAAATAACGCAGAACCGTGGCAAACGGAGCGAGGGGAGCTCGAAAGATAAGTACCAAGATCGATGACGCGAGTATACTAGTGCAAGAACTAAGAAGCGGGCCGTATAGAAGATCGAAGGCTAGCGGGCGGGCGAGCGAGCCGGAAGAGGAGGGTCGGCCTCCGGGCAAGGGTCCGAAATCAATCAAAACATTAATTGAAAGAGCCGAGAAGACAACGGCGCCCAGTCGACTAAGGCGGTAGCTACGGATGGTCTTGATAATCGAAAGATATCCTGGCCAATAGTCGGCACACCCCAGGAACGACCGAGAACGAGCTAGCGAGCGAGTCGGATCGACGAAGGAACTTTCCTCCTCTTTCGTTTGTTCGAGACTATCCGGAAGCCATGGAGGCGGCCGAGAGGGGAAGAAAATTCGCGGCACGAAGAGACGGCGACCGCGCGACGCCGATAGGAGATAGGTGAAACGGTTAACAATGGGGAAAAGAGGGGGCAAAGTCTTTTTAGCCCCGGTGACACGAAACGAGCCGTCATTGTTCGCGGTTCAGGGCGCGGAAACTCGTATCCGCGGCACTAGAACCGGATACGAGGAGGCCAGATGCAGCCTGGGCTCGCGGGGTCGAGACCAACGCATGGTCATCCCCAGAAAAATTGTTTATCAGCCTGCAAACTCGATCATTCGGGTCGGTTGACTCGATCCGATCGGTAATGTACCGCAACCGCGGCTAATAGTACACGGACAGGTAATGAACGCGATCTCTATTCAATTGTGGAGCAGGGTTATTAGTAGAGGGAGCGTAGCCGCTTTATTAATTAATGAATCGATTTTAGTCGGCAGCCGGTTAATTATTCAACGTCGGTTGGTATCGGTGCAACTGCAAATGGTTCTTTAATGATCGACCAGGCCGATATCGGGCTCGAGGCTGACCAGAGCGTTCTTCCTTCGATCCACGATGGATCGAGCGCGATCCACGCGTTCAGAAGATCTTTGAAGCTAACAAACACGCGCGAACTGTCAGGGAAACCGAGCGATTTCTTCGGGGCCGATTGGTCCCGAAATTTGCATTACCCTCGATCGCCTTATCGAACCTCCCAACGAAACGAATTAAAGTTCGAGTTAATTATATTCGCGTTCGCGTGCAACGCTGGCCCGCCCACCCGCGAAGGGTGGCACGCTAAAAATTGGATCGACTCGCTCGCTCGCCCTCACCCTCTGCCTCCATCAGCTCCGAAGAAAATTTGTAGCCTCGCGAAAGCGGCGGGGCAAGCGTTGGGGATAGCCTCGAGAGTTCTCTGAAAAATCTTGTAAATGGAATATTGGGGCCGACGCCCAGAAGGACGCGGCACCGCCACCTGGCGGAGTGCCCAAGGACCCGCGGGAAGCTTCAATCGCCGTAAAAGCAACGCCTCTGGATGGAAAAGGGAAGCAAGGAGAACGACGAGGGGTTAGAAGTTAAGTTGGAAGCTCGCGGGTGGTTCGCGTGGACGCGACGAGGACGGCGATAGGCCGAGCTGGCGTGAGCTGAAGCGAGAGGGGAATTCGGGAAGAGGATAGCGTGCGATGGTCAGTCCCGGAGATACACGTTCGACCGGTGCACCCGACTTAAGAGGATTACATTTGATATTTCGATCGGGCAAAGTGGCTTTTTATTGGACATTCGCCTCGGAATTATCGCTGACGCGTGTCGAAAGACATTACGCGTGACCGCTATTATTAAATTATATCGCCACTGCCGTCCCCTATAATTTCCTCGGCAATGCCGACAGATACATCGAGGAAATGTATCCGTCTTGTCACGGAAGGAGAGCTCCATTGCCACTTTTCGAGGCGACTATTGAACGGTTCGAAAAAAAAGAGCGTGAACGTGTGAGCGAACGCTAATTGCTTCGTTATCGCTTTGCACCGCGTACAAGCGAAGCCGAAACAAGCGTTCTCGATTGAATTTCGATGCAGCGTAAAAGTAGCAAACGCGAGGGCAGAAAGGACAATTGGGCCGAATCGAGCGTCTCTGAAAGTTGGTGCCGCTTTGCAGCTCTCACGATGCAGCGGCTGCAACATCGACGCGGCGCGACACCGCGTCACGGTCATACTTCTGCTTTTAGCCGGAGCTAATTAGCCGCACCAATTTGTCGGTGTAAAATAAACGTTTGCCACGGTCCACCGTGCTCTCTCGCTCCAATTTTCTCAATTTATTTGTGAGCGACGCGCGGGCCATACCTCCGCACACAGCCGATCGTCTCTGGCCTCGTGCAACGTTCAAAAGCTTCTCTCGCTCCATCCGTCTCTCCCTCCCTCTCCGTCCACAAACTTCAAACGAAATAATTAAGTCACTCCGTTCGGGCGGACGACTAACGAGACCGCCGCTACTAAAACTGGCGCCAATTATTGAAATTCAAACGACCGGATACCCTTGCGTCACTGCCCTATCGGAACGGTCAACGGACACCCCTCGATATCCGGTCGTGCTGCATCGCAGACCACGTCTAACAGAGGGAGGGACGGACAAGAACGAGACGTATACGTGAATAAATAGATTACTGATTCGATACTGCATCGCGATGACGAACGAGGAGAAGAGGTCTGTGACTTTGAGGACTCGAGAATAGCGTGGCGATCTTCGAGATGGTCGATCTTCTGCGATTCTTTCTTGAGCAGATATGCAACTAGAAATCATACTCTAAGTATTACCATAGAATGAGGTGCATAACTCTTCTTGAATCTCAAAGTTTGTGCAATTCTATTGCTTGCATGCTATTGATAGACTCTGAAAAAGATTTATTCAAATCTACGAACACAGTTTCATGCTTCACAGAATACCACAATCGACTAAAAGTCAAGCAATTATTACTTCGCAAAGCTGAACTTTGTCTAGAAATAGAGTTATCCAAGTCAATTAAAGTGATTGAATAGCCCGCCAGTAATCGTAGCGATACTCCGTGCAAGGCGATCGCGATACCTTGCTTCCTACCTTTAATTAAAAATTCCCGCTGTTGGCGGGGTAGCGAGTGTCGCTTCGTAACGCGAAAGTTAGCGCAACAATGCGCCAGCATTTGACGGGATGCAGATTAAGTTCGCTTCTAAGGAATCCGTATCGCTAACGGCAACCATACGATCGAGTCGTCTCGAGTGCTACAGTTAACGAGGACAGAATTCTGCACTGGCTGACAGAATGTTCAATAGAAACGAATCGAAGCGACAAGAAGTGGCAACAATCGAATAGGGAGCAATTCAGTGATCACAATCTACCATTTACTCTCGAAACACTTTGTCGTGCGGCATCTTGCCCAGGAAAGCGGATTACGCGGCATTTTATAATAATCTTTTGAAACGACCGCGGTCGAGCGGGAACGAAGCTGGGTGCGCGCGTGCACGTTAATCGCGCGGCTTTGGAGAGAACGAAAGCGATTTTTCGCAGAAACTCTTGCTTAATTGAACATGTGATTGCATTCTGAAATGCGGGAACGGTCTGATGAAATTTCAATTACGCGTCACATTACGGATTTGACTCTTATTATCCGCCTACGTCTCTCGCTCTCGTTCTCTCCAATCGATGCAATAATCTCCAAATATCCAGCAGAGATATTGCATTCGAACGTCACACGAGAATTGATTTGCTGAATCGTTCATGCCCGTACATCATAAAATCATCGAACACGTTAGAAATTTACCTGATGACCTTCGAAATCGAGCGAACCTCTTTCCAGACACCTTCCGTCAAGACGATCTTCAGGACTCCCCCGTCACGTGACACTACACCAGCCTCACAGAACAATCGTCACAGTTTGACATTCGCGCCAGGTTCCCCATGAATTTCAAACACCCATCGTGCAAGAGAAACTACAAAGATACCGCGCGTCGAAGCTGTCTTCGACCCTGGTCGCGAGGATTTACTCCGAACAGCGAGGCATCCCGCGTATTCAGGCAACGAGGGTGAACGACGAGCATCAGAGAAGGAAGTCGCGAAACCGCCAGACCGGCGGTCGGTTGTAAACTGCCGAGTACCGCGTGTGACCGTACCACGCCACCGACAGTGATAAATCCCCACCATAGTCAGCCACCCCTCCAGTCGCCCCTCTCTCGATCGCGAGCCCCACCACGCGCGCACAGCCACCCCTTCGCCGCTGATCCCCCTTCCGTGGCCGTGTCCCCACTTCACAGGACGCACTCGATCGTCATCGCACCCGTATCCGAACCCGA
Source organism: Calliopsis andreniformis (assembly GCF_051401765.1). Taxonomy (NCBI): domain Eukaryota; kingdom Metazoa; phylum Arthropoda; class Insecta; order Hymenoptera; family Andrenidae; genus Calliopsis; species Calliopsis andreniformis. Next base: position 16,955,078 of record NC_135067.1, on the reverse strand, counting down.
GGAACTCTCGCGAGTCGAAACCCGTATTTGCACCCGCCATCAACCTCGAATCGGCACTTGCTGCCCCACTCTGGCCTCCTATCATCGAACCATTCGCACTGCCGCGTGGTTTAACTGCTACTCGAGCGGAATTCGTCGCACGGAGCCGATTAAGACGTGGCGATTAATCGGCACGAAGCGCTCGGGTCACGGTGCACCGAGTGCGTTCCATCGATCTGACCATGAGTGCTGGTTCGATTGATACTGATACAGATATAAAGGGGAGAGTAAAGGCGTCGAGGATGTGGGTAAATTGAAAGGAGGCTCTGATAGGATCGATTCTGAAAGGAAATCCGAGAGGCAATTGACTTGCATATTCGATATAAGGTAATTAAAGGTAAGAGTAACAAACTCTGTAAGGGTGAGGGTCGTTGGAATGGCAAAGGACATCGTCGCGATGAAAACGTTCCTCCTTGATGCACGATTTAATAGCCACGCGGGCATCAGCCGTAGGAACAACAAAAGTGTCTCTAATTACCGTCCTTTCGCGGATAAACCGGCAAAGGGATTGCCTATGCATCGAGTGAAAGTGTGCGAGGCTGTGCGCGCGCGGGAAGAACGGGAGGAGGGGGAGAGACGAAGGGTGGAAGATGGGAAGGAGAGAGAAGAGTAGCGCGGTGGATCGTAACCCGAGTCGAGACATAGCGACGGAGGATTAACCACCGAAGCGGCGTGCTCGCATCGTAGAATTCCACCCCTAAAATCACCCCTACGAAACCCTACCATTCCACGGCTCGAGGCGAACGCAGAGGGATGGCATCCCTACTATATGGTCCGGTTCTCCCGTCGGGAGACGCGTCTACCACCCCTACGAGGCCACACCTCCCATTACAAAAATTACACTGGTCGCTGATTTAGTGTTCTGCGCCGGTTCTTCGGGGGGTGGTGGGTGGCCGAGGGGCGAAGGAGGTATGGAATGGAGGCACGGCGGCCGCCGTGGCGCGCGAGGGTGCCTCGTGGCTCAGGGTGGGGACGTAAGTAATGAAAGGGTTGCCGCCAGCTTCGAGAATCACGGAATCATTCGCCAGATTAAATTAGAAAGGCTACGACCTTTTTTCCACTCCCATAGTATCCACACCTATGAGGCTAGCCGACGAAATGGATTAGGACATGTTTACTGCCGCCATCGGCGATGGTCTCTCTTTTAATTACTGGCTGATTTATGGCTGGCCCCTGATTAAATCAGGAAAAAGAGTGGATTACTACTCCCGCAAAATGACATTCCCGTGAACTTATTCGATTCGCCGTTATAGTTTCCCGCTCCACCCTGTCTCACGTTCCCCACCCCCTGGCTACCCATTGGCCCCGATCGCCGCGCGGCTAAATTTAACGTCCGCCAAGTTTCCGGTCCGCGGGAAACGCGCCGCTCTATTTTTCGAATCGGGATTTCGACGCATCGGTTTACAGTCCGCTTCCAACCCCCTTCTCCTGCGTCCCCCTGTCCTCTCGCACCCTCGCCCTCTCTTTCCCTCTATTTTTCGCCAGTGAAATGAAATTGGGGCGATTGCCAGGTTTCATCTGCAATCGGGAAACGAAACCATCTATGTTGAATTTAATTTCGTAGAAGTGTCGCGAGAGGTCTGTCGAGCTTTTATGGCTCGCGGCGACCAACGGCTTGGCGCGGTAGGAAGCCTCGCGCCGCGATCCCCACGCGACGAACGTGCATCGTTTTTCCCAATCGAGAGAGAGTCCGAACGTGGAACGAGCAGAGGGGGGTGCCGACATCGCTTTCGACCGATCGGAATTCATTTTCTCACGCCTATTTTACCCGCGTTTTTAAGCCTCGCGCTTTCTCGAACCTGAAAATTCGAGGCAAAAACGAACGGATGAAAGATCGGTTAGAGCAGGAGAAGAGGCGGGAGAGAAGAAAAGGGAAACGGAGGATAAAGTAGAGAGGAGAGAGCAGGAATGGAGGAAGCAGAGAGGACGGGAAAGATGGGGAGGGTACTAATCACTTCTAGGGACTTTAATGGAGGTTTTCTGTACGCCGTCTACTTTGTCCACGACTTATACTACTTCGAACCGGTTGGAAGTAGAGTATTTGGGAGAAAAAGCAGCCGGAGAGTAGCGTTACGTGTATTAAGCTAAACGGCACTCGGGTCGCTCGCTCGGGCAGCGCTTCTGTCTCCGTGGAAGAAACGTTCCGTGTCGATGCCGAAATAAATTCTCCGCTCGACGCTACCCCCCTCCTGCCCCCGTCCTGCCCCCCGCTCGGCCTTCGCTCCGAACGGATTTATTTAGCGTTCGTTAATTAAGAGCTCCGCACCGTTTCAACTTCTAAATTCGATCGAGCTTTTCTTCGATAAAACCTGAATTTACCGTAGTCACGCGATACACCCCGGCGTTCAACGTAATTGCACCCGACGTACGTCGAAACGAAAACACAATTCAATGTCCGTTTCCGTTAACGAGACCGTTACGATAATTACGTATCCGGTCACCGACAGTCCAAACTTTCGTGTACCGTCGCTGGAAGGCTCGCTGCAACTGACTGTCATGCAATTACAACGGATGAGAGCAGAGGAACGCGTGACGGGGATCGAACCGCTTCGGTGTATTGAACCTTCCGCCAGACACGGGAAGCGTATTCGCAAAAATTTGATGGGCAAGTTTCCCCTCGACCGTGACACGGCCGTCCCCTGATATTGATATCTCGAGGAGTCTCTGAACGAGCGAGTAGGACCTTGCGTCGAGAGACGTCCGAGCCAGTGTTTTCCAACTTCAGTCCCTCGGCGTAGTGCATCGCCGCTGTCCCTGCTCCACCGAACGTTGCCCGAGCCAATACGGTTAAAGCTCGAGCGCGTTCGCGCTCGCCGCGCCGCTCCATGGATTTATTATGCATGGACCTGATCTATCGGACATCGGCCGGACAGCTACGTGGAACGCGCGCGAGCGCGTGTTAGTGCCGCTCAAGTGACGCTGCCCATCAAGGGAGGTAGACGTTACTCTCAAGAATGGTCCGGGAAAGGACGACTGGGGAAGGATAAGAAGAAAGATGGTGCGACTCGGCGGGAGTAGATGAGAGTAGCTCGACCAGCTCCGGCTAACGGTCCTCCTCCGTCTCCCTCGTCCATGGCTTTTCCTCTCTCTTTCCCTGGTCGCCGAGGTAACTCCTATTCGTTCACCTCGACGCTCCTAACGCGACACGCGAGTACGGATGCACACGCGAGAGCACGCCCGACTAATACGTTTTCGTTTGCCTCGTTCCTCTTAATTATTCGTTAATTAGTCCCAGCAGTCTTGTTTCCGTGCTTCGTCGAAGGGGAACGGTTTTCTGTGTCTCTTTGGCGTTGCAGGTGGTCGCCGTGTGTTTTCGTTCGCGACAGTCCCTCTTAAAAATGCCAACTCGTTTACATCTCCGCAGGAAAATATTTGTGCACAGCTTCTGCGGTGGACAGAGCGCGCGAGGCGTGTAGGCCGCGCGGTTTCCTGCACCGTTGTTGTTGCTGTCCAAACACATAGATATCCTCTCCCGTGTCAAATATTTTCCCAAGCGTGAACTTGAAAAACAACCGGCCAGTTTTCCGCCTATTAGGTAGGGTCGGGCGACAACGTTGGACAGATCGATGGAAAATAGTCGTCGATTTGGGCGAGCGTTGACGGCCGACCGAGAGAAGGAACGCTATGCCGATGCGCGTTGCAGATTTTGGAAGGACGCAGCTCGATGGCATCGATGCTCGTGTGGCACAGATACCGAGAGCTTTTCTGGAAGAGCAGGGGTCCATTAGCCGACTCGCCTGTCTTCTGAGTCCATTACAAGATGAGCCACCACCATCCCCCCGAGCCTCCTACCCTCCGTTTCCAACTTACTCAACGATACGGTGCGATCTATACCCACCGTATAGATACGTTTCTCTCTCTCCAAGACTCCTCTCTTTTCTGCCTTACCCTCCCCTCCCCGACCCTGCATTTCTCCTACCTCTGACATCCCTCCCGCCTACTCAACTTCTCAATCCTTCTTGTCCAGCCTCTTAATCCTTTCTCGCGCAAATAGATCGCAGCGTAAAAGGTATTGGGCATTACTTCTCAGTCTTGTGTAATTGTTGATCTCTCCCTCAGATATCTCTCTCCTGTGCGCTCCCCTTTGGCGAGATATTTGGAAGAAGTACAGATAATTGGCTATTTTCGAATTGCCTTGAGCATTGAAACTCGATATCGCGTTGAGCGATGCTTTAAATGGAGCTAGAGCGGTCCAGGTGGAAAACTAGTAGATTTATAGTGCCACGAAGACTGACACGTCGTCAATTCGAGTTTCAACGCACGAGTAACCCCAGTAGGATATTTTAATAAGGTAAAGGGTGTTGAAATAGGAGCAGGGTGGCTCAAAGAATGGGCACTTTGTGCATCGAGCCTCGGCGCATTGTCGAGTTCCGATGCACAAGTGTCACCGTGGTTAATCGCAGTTGTTAATAGAGGACAGCGCAGGGGTGCCTCTAAATCATCGGTCGCTCAAAGACGGATCAGAGGATTACGCTGGAACGTACGCTTACGTGGGAATGTCCCGGGTGAAACGAGACGCGCGAGACGTCTAGCTGGTCCTGTCCCTTTTCACGCATTATTCGCCATAAAGTATGTACAAAAGAAAGTGGAGCAGGGACGAGACGGGGGATCGGTGGCACACATCGGCCGTACTTATACCGAGCGAGCGAGCGCAGAAGCTGCTGCGACGTTCCTTGATTTATTCACCCTCTGAATTTTTTACCGTGCCAACCTTTACCGGGCCTCTGCGGACTTTGCTGCCCCAAACGAACACGTATATCCTTCCAGTTGCCTCGGACACGATGTATTACCGCGCTGCTACGTCTGCCTCTCTCTACCTCTCCCCCTTTAGCCAGCTTTTCCGGTCCCGTGAAGTCTCCTCGGACGCGATCAGTTTCCAGTACACTCAGGATAATTGAACTTGCACGAACGTACGTGTGCCGTGCCTTCTATCATTGGCAAGAGGAATGCGGCGGAGTACTTGGAACGCATTTAAGTGGCATTCTTCCGGTTACGAGCATCCGAATATATTTTTCCTACCTAAGAGATCTATTCATCTGGGTGCAATGTGATCTTGATGTCTCTGTTCACAGAGTGGAGGATCTTAAAACAATCATATCCAAATTTAACCAACGTCCCATATAACATTTTGATACTCGTTCCAAAGCACGTCATGCATCTGTGACATATTAGAAAATATATTTATCGAGAACCTATACTGATACTCTGCAGAAATATAAACACTGGTCCAAATACTCTCCAACTCGATTTGTTAGCGAACAGGTTAATTCTGTACCACAAGGCTCACACGTTTCCTACAATTTCTCTACCTCTAGTGGACGCTTGACAAGCACTCGGGCGCCGAATAAGAAAATGAGCGTACGAAAATTCTATACTATCTGTAGTATCATCGATATTTCGGCTACCTCTCGATACGAATCTTTGTTATCGATAAACGCCGCTTCTCCTGTAAACGGATCGGGGCAGGAAGAACCGATAAATCGATGGGGCACGCATTCTGCGCGGGCCGTGTACGCGATAAAGGTGCAACCTGTCAATCAAGATGGTGGTGCGATGTCGATGGCGGCAGGCAATAATTTCAAAAAATGCAATAATACTGCGCGCGCGACTGGGAGCGTAATGGATAAATTGCTGAGAACCCGTCTGTACACACCGATAATACGAACAGGCAGACAGGCAGCCAGGCAGGCATGTGGGGTGGATGGATATTGCTTAGCGGAGACTGGAGAAACCCCTCTTTCCTATATTATTCTCCCCATCCCCCGTATATTTCGTTCAGCGAGCGCGTCGAGCAACGCGCAACCGTTCAAGGAGCCAGGCACGAAAGAAATTAGTTTTAAAACGGTTACCGTGAATAATTTTCAATAAGCCTCCCATCGTGGAGCGTTCCACGCGACCGCGAACGATCTACGCAGAGTGGGGGATCGAATAATCCACAGAGGGGTCGTTCTGCCTCGATCGAGGGCCTGTTCTCGAACCGAACGTTACATCTCTGTTTGTGTCCGCACTTTTCGTTTGACTTGCCATTTTATTACGCTCCCTGTTTGCTTTCTACGGAATTATCCGTCGCGAAACAGTTAAGCGACTATTTGCTCGCCTCCCTCCTCTGCCCGCTCGAACCCTTCGATTTCCATCGATAGAAAACCAGCTCGCCGAGCGGACAAGTCGACGGGGAACAACTTGTTCCATTCGGCCGCGTTAAAAACACGTTCGTAGCCATCGATAGCAAAGGCAGGTAACTCGGCACGACAGCGGTATGAGCGAGAGATACCCACCCACGGCATTCATCGACAATAATTGCCTTATTGACATTAATAAAACGAGCCAGATACCGACGAGTACGTCATCGAGGTCTATGCACGCGCGTCGCGCGCTCACGCACACCGTGTCACGGACACGCAGAGGGGGTTGAGCCAGCACGAGACGCAAGTGATTAGGAGTGCACCGCGTTTCTCGGCAATGCCTCCCGATAAGATAAAGTATGTTCCACGGGGCGTTTTGAGCCCGATCAACGTCGTGCTTCAATTTTCCGTCCATAACCGCCCCCTTTGGCGCTGGAAATTGAATCAATCGCGTTACCCCGGCCCGCTCCATCCGCCCGATCTTGATTGTCTGCGGATTATACAGAGGCATCCCCCGCGAGCAGCAAGATTTAGCCGTCGGTGGAAAAGAGAGGAAACGAGATGGTAATGTTTGGCTCGAGAGCGGGTTTCAAGGTGAATTCGAGAATTACCGTCGTTCACCCTTGCCTGGGTAAAAAAGGGAGAGTCGCCGAGCCGCCTGGCGCCGGGGTACGGGTTGAATCTTTAATTAAATTAGGAGGAATCCTGCCTCGAACACGAACCTCCTCCTGAATTGCATTGCGAGGCACGAGGGTAGCGGAGCGTCGCGTGCTCGCGACGTCGGCCGCGGAATAATCGCGAAACGTCATCGCGAGGGCGGGCCGCGAGGTATGGCTGTCGCCTTTCCAACGATCCGCTGGAACTCGCCGCGATATCGTTTCCAGATACGCGGCAGCACTTTGTCCCGCGTCGAGACACCGCGCCGGGGTGTTCTTAATACATAACTGCACCGCCGTCGCCGTCGTGGACCAAGTAATACGGATAAAAGCATGGAATCATAAATAATCCATCGCGCGGCGGAGGGTTCCGCGCGCCCGTGGCTCGATCCAGCTCGCGCGAACTGCTGGAATCGGAGCACGCGGAAAAGGGTGGACAAGGAGCAGGAGGAAGACAAGGGGTGAGTGCGGGCGTATTTACGTCGCGGCTTACCCGCGATTATTTTTGCTTCCGCGAGTTCGCTAGCGTCTCGAGTATAAGCTCGAGGCAGATAATAAAAGGTGGAAAGAGGCGCGAGGTGGCGTGGTCCGAGAGTAGAGGAGGCGAAGGGTCTGGCGGTGCCGAGGAGGCGACGCGAGGAGAGGAGAGTAGCAGCGATATTTCACGGGTTTCGCGTGCTGGCGAACTTTAATAATATTCGTTCCATCAGGTATGGTCGGCCTCATATTAAGTCGGTCCGCGGGTGGACGAGGCGCTGCAGGGGCGGCAGGATGTGACGAGAGCTGGGCTGGAGGGGAGCGAGCAGAAAGGAGAGCAAGAGGATCGTATAGACGGTTCGGCCGTGGCGGGGCAGAGAGCAGAGGAGGCCGGGGAGCACAGAATGAGACGTGTAATAAAGTGAGTTTTTAATTTCCACCGGTGCCGGTGGTTGGCCCCACGGGGAAGGGGTAGAAGGCACGGGTTTGCCCCCATGCCCGTGCTCCCGGCCTCGTGGCCTGTCGGCTAGTATTACTAGATAAATCACCCAACAGGCAATAACCTCCTGCCTGCCCGCCTGTTCTTGCTTGCGAGCCACCTCTGCCCCGGGATCTCTGCCGCCGACAGCACTGATACGCGCCCGTTCGCCACTGGAGCACTGAAAGGAATCCCTACGAACCCGACCACCGATTTCACGCGCCATCGAGGTCGAAATCGTCGCCCGATCGGTTGGACATGTGTAACTTGGTCTAATGTACGGGGGAATTCGGAGTTATATCACCAGCTTTCTGAAAAGACCAATTGAAATATTTCAGCGATGGCAAGTTTCCTTTAAGAAAAAGGCCTATTTCATTAACGTCACGCCATACCCTTGGGAATTACATCCTACATGCGACTCAGTCCCAAAGCCTGTTCAGAATTCCTTTCACAATCATCTTACTGCAAAACGAAGTCAAAGAGCTTGCAGAGACAATTTATCTCCCATCGTTTCAGTTTATCTATAAGGGGATTTCTCAAGCCAGATGATCACGGGCCGAACACATGGCAAAATCCAAAAACAAATATTTGAAAACCCTGACAGACGGATGGAGCGACACGAAAGCTGGAGATCGTAAAATTTGACCAACTCGTCCCGCGCCGGTTCCTGGGCTGTTCCCAGATAACCTGAGAAAATACAAGGAGTCCCTCGGGAGAGACGGCCGGGTCGACACTCTTAAGTCCGTCCTGCCAACAAATTAATGTCCTCGGATTACAGAAACGGGCCTTTGGGAGAGATTTTCGTCGGGGGCCGACGGATACGTTTTGAAAATTTACTTTAAACCTGGTCTCAGACTCCGGCCCGCATCTAAAAATACACGCGCGGGACATGGAGGTCGCGAAAAGCCACGGTAGATTCCCCTAATCTAATGGAAGGAGCTTCGGGAGGTTGAAGGGGGAAGATGAGATCGGTCGATCCATGAAATGGATACGGCGAGGAGAATCGTGCCACGGCGTTTCCCGTGGCGGGAGCATTCTTCTCGTTGCGTGACCATGCAATAAGCCGTCGCAATCCCGTCGCTGACATTGCGTATCGATCCTTCGACTGTTCGTTTCCTTAACTAACGGGCATAAACAGGCGGTTTACGAGCGCCATTCAGCACAAAAGCGGGAAAGAGTGGCGAGTGGGAGGCGGGAGCGACGGAGGAGCTATGAAAACAGGCAGATTAGCGGCTTTAATGCGGCACTTCCTGCCAGCGAGCCACGAGGGGACCCGAGGTCTGGCAACTTGACTCTGAACTTGTTCAGAAGCCAGCAACACATCTGGAACGTTTCTTCCGTCGTACCTCCTTCGTTGTCTCACGATCCCTCCTCTCTCCCGTCTCTTCGCTCGTCTGCTCGTTCCCTCGCTCCGTCGTCGCTTTTTTCGTCCCTCGCTCGCCCTTTCTCCATAATCGGTACATCGTGAGTGCTCTCCGGTAATAGGCAAAAAGCCAGAAATTACGTTCGTTTGGTTCGCGTCTACGATACGCTGCTGCATTTCGTCGAATGGAACGTCCGGTGGATTGCTGGCCGACGAAGGGGGACGGAAGGTCGTCCTATGAAAATCGACCGCGACGCGGATACCCCGTTAAGCGTAATTAACGATTCGTTAAGTCCGTGAGCGGTAACGAACGCGGTCGATGGGACCTGGGGGCGACGGAATCTGTGGGCTCGGTTGATGAGAAAGAAGGGGTGAACTTGGCCCGGTCGAAATTACCGTACACCGATGTACTGAGTGTCTCTATTAAATTACGAAATTGTGGCTGCAAATTTCAATCAAAGACAAACATGTGAGGTTATTATAAATTCTGTTTCAAAACTGATACCTATACACATATATTTATGTACAGAAGAAACGTAGAATAATTTCTATTACGTTACAATTTTCATATAAGTGCTTTCTATTAGTTCCAATGAAAAAGTCGCAGCTCCATATATTCCTACGACACGCTGTGTTCCATAAAGCAAAAGAGGACACGCGACTCATGGTGATGTCGAATAAACGTTTGATCGTCGCGCGAGTTCGTTTGTCGAGGATCGAGAGCGGGGCACCCGACCGAGGGAGGGTAACGAACGAGCGGAAGAAAGGAGGAAAGAAAGGCGTCCAATTTTCAGGATATTTTCATCCGAAATCCCAGTAGCCGACAATCGTTCATTAACAGATTTTTTCTCGCGACACCAGGTTAAATTGCATAGACTCCGCGGGGCATTCAGGGTGTCGGGCTCGTCGAGGGGGCGCATTTAAATAAAAAGCGACGGTGGCCCCGAGCGGTGATATGTCTGTCGTGCTCGCAGAGTGTGGAGCGCGCGCCTATGTAGCCGGGGCGGTAGGTGGCTCGGAGTGTGGCAGGGTTTCAGGGGCTCGAGGGGTGTCGAGGGGTCAAATGGCGGGCAGAATGCGCGGTGATTGCTGGAGGGCCGCATAATTGCACCCTTTGTGGTGCAATCAGCGGCGCAACTTGGCCGGCGCCTACATCTATCGGCCCTCGCTCACCCTCCCTCTCCCCTGGCGTCCCGATTCTATCTCTCTCCCCCTCTCTCTGTCTCCCTCGCCCTTGATTTCTTCCCTGTCTCTCTCCCCTCCTGCAGCCAGCTTAAACCATCGTCACGACGCGCCAGCACCCCAATCGTCCCTTAAATTCCCGTCGAGTTACTTATATCGTTAAATACGCCTATTGCCGAACCCGAAGATGGATTTTTCCACGACGCGGCGTTTCAATGGCGTTGGAATTTAACGCGGGCTCGATTAGGGGTCCGCTGGTCCGCCGAGAGAATATTAACGACGCCGCCGCGCTCCAAATTGACGCATAATGAAATTACGGTGATTCTCCTCGGCGCCGCGGCGGGTAGGGAAGCCGCCGCGAGAAAGAATCGCGTCTCATCGGGACGGGCGCGGCGAGAAACGCGTCTAAGAAGGATGATACGAAAGGGGACGGCGAACAATTAAGCCGAAACGACATCCGTGACGACGGGATCTCGTCGGTCAAAACATCTTGCCAGGGAACGAGTAGCACATGGCGGCCACGGTTGCCCGCATGTGCATACGCCTCGCGTGTATACCCCAGAGCATTCACAGGAATGTTTATCTTTTCTTCGAGGCTGCCGTATTAATTCGGTGGGGCCGAGCCTGGACGAAGATTAGAGGAGACCGCAGCTGGTCCCCTTCTGCGCCACTTTTTTCCTACTTCTCTCCCTTTTTTCTTCTTTCTACCCCGGCTGTTTCTTCCTTTCCCTCCCGGGTCTCGCCGTCCATCCAGGTCCATTTACGCCAGCGCGCATCCAGCCGCCACACACCAGCCAGCATTCAAATTCGACGGGTAGAAGAGGCCGACTGTCGACTGGCCGAGTTTATTTATTTTACAGCAGTTCGGAGGAAACGACGGCATCGACGGAAGCTGAGAGTATATCTCAGCGCAGCCGCCGGGATTCCGCTCGCGGGGCGAACTTGGCGCCAACGCGATGGACACGGAGAATGGATTCGCGTGATTGAGAATCACTGAAGCTTTAAGCTGGCGACACGACGATGCCATTACCGCGTCGACCTTCCCCCGACCCTCCCCGCGCTCTCTCGTTTCACCTCTTGCTTGCCTCCTCTCACTCTCTCTCCGCCCACCCCTCGTCACCTGCCTCTCTTTCTCTCCTATGGATTGATACCACAGCCTTTTCCTTTCGTTGCCTCTCTCTCTCTCTCGCTCTAGCTCACTGTCTGTGCACCCCGAGTCTTGAATTATACAGACAGCGCCACTTAAAATAATACGCCCGGTATAAACTGTGCATCAACGCTAAAAGCTGTCATTTTATGTAAGCCAGAATTATGGAGATTCCATGGTGCTGTTGTCGTGCACCTCGCCTCTCCACCATATGCTCGCCCCGTCGTTACGTCGCTGAAAAAGACGCCGAAGGGAAAGGTGAAAGGAGGTGCGAGGAAAAATAAATGTAGCCGCCGCTGGTCGGGGGTGGAATCCATTAATTTCGCGCCTTAAACGAGCGATTATTCGACTCCGATAATTAAAAGGGACCTGGGAGAAGGGGGCCTGACAGGGAGCGAGGTCGAGAATACCAGGGAGAGGAGTGTCTCTCGGAAGAGGACATGATATTGTCACCTGCTCGGAAAATAGGATTTTAGATATATGAAGATAGAATAGACATACTCCTATATCTGGTTAATTCTTTAACACATCAGAAATAGATATTTTGCAGCTCAAATTATCTTGACTCACATGTGTGGCAGGAGTATAAACGAACGAACACAGAATTCCAAAACAATTCTCAGGAATTTCATTATTAACTGTAAATCTACTTCTGGCCGATTTCCTATCCCTGGTGAAACACAGTAATACGTATTCTCTCCGCAACGATAAGTCAAAACCGCGTAATAAAATTCTTCCCACGGAATGTTTCGAGGGAAATACGGAACAACGTTAGACGATTCGCCGAGTTTTCCTTTTTGGCTCGGTGTCGCGAGGCTGCAGAGGGGCGCAGGAAAAACCGGGAAACCCCCCTGAGAACTATGCCGGACTTCCGTAGAATCCGCGACGCCCGGCAGCCTGGCTTCTTTAATCCCGGAATTTATTAATTACACGGTACACGCGGAGGACATTTATTACGTTGGCTACAAACTTCAATTACGGCACGCCATATAAGAGAAGAAGGCTGGCTCTCTCTCCCGGGAGAGGCCCGGAGAAGTTCATAGACAGCCGCGGATGGAAATAAAGAAGGACGACTCATTATCCGCGGCGGTCTCGTTACTTTTAAATAAACTGTTGCCCGCGGATAAAGAATAATCCATCGTGGTCCAGCTGTCAGAGACAGATTTTTAAAAGTCGCGCTCGTAATGGGGTCTCATTATAACCATTGCTCTTAACTACTAACAGCTAGGCTACGTCACGCGCGTAGCTAGTCTCGGAACGAGGAGAAAGAGCAAGAGGAGGAGGAGGAGACGGAGAAGAGGGAGAAGGAGCCCGGGACGCCGTGAAATCAGGAAAAAAAGGGGAGACAGAAAGTGGAAGGAGGAACGAGGAGAGAAATTAAATTGATTGCTTAACCTGTTTGCTCGTTATGCTCGTTATGCTCGCGACGCCGATGTGTAAGAGACGCGCGAAAGGAACTTAAAACGCGAGTATCTGGATTTATCGGCGACGACGCTCCTCCAGGTTCGCGACGGCCTTCCAGTCGGATGAAGTATCGATGTGAACGGTATCGATTCACGATTATCGACCGAGTCTCACTCGGTTCGGTTCCGTTGGAAACGGTGTCCGTAGCTCGAGGAGGCCAAGGGTTGAATTAGGGCCGCGATGTGGGAGGTTCGCTTAATTAGAATCTTCGTTAAAGGGTCGCGCGAACCCCCCTCGAGACCTGCTGGTAAAAACGTAAGAACTATTTTCATTAAAGTTGCCCGGCTCGCGGCGAAAACTCGTTTCGCTTTTGTGCGCGAGCGCCCAGCAACTACACGCGTAGAAAGATTAAATCGGGAAACACGAGAAACGTGGCTGACTAGGTATGTTTCATTATTAATTAACTCTTATTAATTCCGCACGGCAGCTTCGAAATCGCTTCACGCGTTCGATACTCACGCTCTGGGAATCGATCGAGTTCCTAGGAGTTCCTTGGAGTTCGCTTCTGTCACCGATTTCACCTGCGTACGATCGTCTAGCGTCTAACCCCCGAGATTATGTCGAAGACATTAATAGTTGAGGACGTTGAGATGGATTGCGTGCGAGCGCTGGAAACTTGGTTCAACAGACAATTTGCACCCTAACAGGAATTCTCGCTAGCAATGATGAGTTCGAAATTAGAAAAGCATAGAATGAGTATATTTATCGTCTATGCTATTATTTATTCGTGCTCAATGTTTGCAAATCTGGTATCTGTACGACGCATAATGATGCACTTGAAATTTATGAAAGACCTTGAGTTGCGCGAGAAATAAGTAATACGCAAGAAGCCATGGAAGTAGCGCGAGCATCGCCCCGGAAGTAGAAGAGGCACTGACGACTAACGCAAAAGGGGAGGCGGATGGAAGACATAAATGGCGTGGAATATAAAGGACGCGGCAATGCCATTAGCAAAATTACCGCTTACGTGTTATCGATACCTCAGCAAGGGGGTAAAGAGTATTCGGTAAATGGGGTTTCGCTTCGTGCGACACTGAAAATCAGAAAGCTTTTGCCAATTCCGCGGGAAATATAGTAGGTCATTAAGTAGAAGACATCGATTGAGATGAGGAAAGAACTTTCGAGGCATCCTAATAAAACTCTTCATATAATAATATAAAGTGTTCATTTGGAAACCCTTCAGAAGCGCAGAAATGCCTTTAAACAAATTTAGCACACGGGTTTCCTTCTCGACAGAAGATCAGATCAACTCTCTGCATGCAAATTAATCTCAAGAGGCCTTTCAACTGCATAGAAAATTTTCCCTGTCATTGCAAAAATAACGAATCGAATGAGTCGGGGGAGATTAAAACGCGCAGAGTGGCTAAACGGACGATTTCTTGAATTGAAAGGATCGCTAACGCGTGAATCGGACCGTTCGTCGGTTATACGACGAAGACAAAGATTTATGCAAATAATCGGTGTTTTTCTATGCGGCAGCCGGAACTCCCGGCGGAAGCTCTTTTCAAGCTTCCACGAGTGTCGTGAAGGACTCGGTTTCCCCGAGCGCGCTGTAGCCGAGTCGTTTCAATGAGCTGTGTCGTAGGAGTAGCGGATGGATAGACGCAGAATGGAGAACTGGCAGGAGAGTGCAGTCACTGATTTAACGCGGGACAATTGAATCCAATTACAACCGCCGCAGCAGCCAGTGGATCTCAATCGCGCCGTAACATAGCTCGTTTCTTCTATTCGCCACCACGCCGACCGTCCCCTCCCCGTAATAACTCGATTAAAAATTTTTCCTCCGCTTCTGCTAACGATTCTTACGTCCCGCCAACCGACGTTTTACACCGACGTTTTTTTTCTGAAAGTTCAACTTTTAATTGCGTACACGTTCGGACACACGCCATAAAGTTAACATCGTAAAGATGCGTGTTTCCTCACGATGCTGTTTCTTTTAAACTGGGCCGCGACTTTTAGCGCCTCCCTTTACGATCGAACAGCCTGGGGAGCCTGCAAACACGTTCACCACAGAGACAGAGCACTTGCGTTGCAACGCGAGTTCACTCGTCACGCGGCTGCCACGTCTCGTTAACGTCAACCCTCAATGACGTTACCGAAAGTTGGCTGCGGAGAAGTTACGACTAATTCGCGAGAAGCTCGAAATCCGTTTCTACCGCGTTAATTCGATTTCGCGTCCGCGGGACAACTCAACAATTTCTTTCCTCGAGCTTCCACAGTGTTGCGATATGAAACTGTAAAAACCACCCCTTTGTCTGATAACCCGAATTTCATTTACGGAATTTCGAATTTCAGGAGGTCAGTTACGGCTAGTACATAATTGCTCGAAGACAAGCGTGATATGTTGTATCAAAATTGGGGATCCTTGCTCGCGAGGCGAGTCGGCTGAGCGTTTTCGCGCGTTAGAACGCTGAACGGTACTTAGGGACGTCGATACAGTTTACTCGCGTCGTAAACGGCGAAACGGCCGGGCCGTAATCGAAATTGCCACGCAATGCGAACCTCGAATGCAACAGCCGGGGGAGGATAACGCGGTATAACGCTACGCAACGTAATCTGTCTGTCTCAGACTAGATGGCGTGCTCCAGTGGCTGCTCTGTCGGCCGCCCCTGGCTGTTCATTAGGGGCCGCATTGTCCGCTAACTAAGTACAGTCACCCCTTCCCACAGCCCTCGAACCAACCTACTGATCCCCGAGCCCCCTCGACTTCCACAAATCCCTTCTTCACCCCCGCGCTCGAATCGCCGCGTCGTGCCTCGACGTCGTTCCTCTCCGTTCACGCTGTACCCTCAACCCCCAGATCCACCCTGTCCCTCGCCTTCTTTTCTTCCGTTCGCTTCATTCTTGCCCGCCGTTGTGTTTGCCTCTTGCTTTTTGCCCCGGTTGCTTCTTAACCGAGACTACCAACGATATCCTGCGATCCCGCCTTACCCAGCCTGTCCTCTTTCACGACCATCGATGCTCGCGTTGATTCCTCTGAGCTCTGACTACTCTATACTCTATACCTCGCTCTCGCTCCGACATTATACCGCGTTCGATTCCCAAGAGGGCGAAACGGGGACTCCAGTGACGTATCACGACTCCTGTGCCCAGTTCAAGATTGCGTTTTTCTTTGGGATGATACAATTGGGGGAGGGATGGATTGTGAGAGGTAACTAGATTAAAATTAACGGACGATTAAATGGGATGGTTATTTTGTTGAAGGTGGATGGGGGTGAGGAAGGAAAAGGAGATGTAGATTGCGGAGTGAGTGGACAATGAAGAGGGGAAAAAAAAAGAAAAAGGAGAGAAGTATCTTGAGTAAGTTTCAGTGGGTTTCTTCCTGTACTTGGGTACCTGCCACGCGGAAGGAGCCACTGCGCAGACGCGGTTTCCCGCCACGAGTCAGATCGCTAATCCTTCCGCACGCGAACAAGCGTCAATCAGTATCAAATGTGCGAGCGCACCCTCGGAACGTGACCAATATACGACCTGCCCTGTACCTCTTATTTTTCTCGCTTTTTTCTGCCCTATCGCCCTATATCGATTCAGTTTCCATGGAAAGCTGAGCACTGAAATATGGCCACATAGACACGAGATACCAATATGGGAGTTAATAGGTTCTACAGAATGGTCGCGTGCACGATTTATCAGCACTCCAATTTAGTGTAACTTCGCGCAGTAGTTTATAATATTTCACCATGCTCTGCTTAGTTACTTCCCTCCCGCCCTCCCTCTCGCTGCGTTTCGGTTTAATCAAATTGAACCGTACGATACACAGTTCATTGTGCGCAGAATGGAATCCAATCAAAGGGTTGGCCAGCCACTTTCGAGCGTCGACGGAACGACTAATCAAACGCCGCTACTCGTCCATGTAAATACGCGTTCGAACAGTCGCGAGAATTTATGAGCCCGGCATAGTCTGAATAAAATCAACCAGGGTATTCGAGCCCTCTTCCAATCGAACTTCACTTTCATTCCATGCACGAAAGCGTATAGTTTGACACAAAAGGAAGAGAGGTGGTGAGGGTAGGCACTCGATGACCCCGAATAGCCAATTCAGTTTCTGTGACTATAATCGTCCCGGCCCTTTCCGATCCCTCCGTGCTCGTTACCTCGGTCGAAGGAAAAGGTAGGAAAAAAACAAGGGAAGAGAAAAAATGAAAATTAGAGTGCGTAATGGGTCGTTCAGGCTCTCGTATCGGATACGTTCCTGTTTCCTGGGGAAAGGAACCGGAAGGAAGTCGGCTCACGGAATTAGAAAGTATAAGTGTAAACATGAGACGGTGCGCGGGGCGAACGCTAATTCGATCTATCGTCGTCGCCGGTCGCTAAATGCGCATTACAATCGGCGAGATATGGAAATTTAGTTACGCCTACCCACCGTCCTGGAAACACTGTGGGTATTACCGTAATACCCTCCTCGACCCGCTTCCTGCCAAGCTATCCTTCTAACGGTGGACAGCTAGCCCCTCACCCAGCCCCTCGCCAACCTCCGCGCCGCCACTCGACGACCAACTCGACAGGGCCGTATTATCCAGGCCGTATACCTAACTATGTAAATAGAAGTCAGCGGAAATTGGTCTTTCGAGCTCGAACGTGACCTCGCGCCGGCAGCGTCTTAACAGAAAAACCGGCGCGTGAATTTCCGTTGACGTATTAGAAACGCGTCCGACACCGATCCAATATTGCATTCGGCTACCCAATCTTACTCCTCGGGGTTTCTGGATCGACCCACACGCCGCACCCGGTGAGATTGATGGAAACGCGACGCGAAGAAACGTTTACAATCAGGGAAACTTCGTAACGAGGATCAAAGGCAAACCCTATATAGTCTAGACGTCAACGAGAATGCTCGTTTGTGGAATAGAGGGTGCTTCAACAGTGGAGATCGATAAAGAAATCTAAAGATAATACAAATTTCACCGATTTTTGAGAACCATAAATTAAAATACACCTGTACGGTTTGAAGTTTCGAATTTTCTCAAATAGAAATCAGCAGAATCATAGCAATGTACAGTAGCCTGGAAATTTGTGAAAGTCAGCGCTAGCTAAAATTAGAATCACCGTGCACGTATCCATATCTATCCAATAGTTAACACATTTGAATTGCGATATCAGCCGGATATAATTCACATAAAAATAAATTATACCTGCCAGATATCTATCAAAAACCGTAAAGAGTTAAGTACCCAAGTTGCTGCCCACATTTCTGAAACAGCCTATAGCGATAATGGGAGAATTTCATCGGGCAGAAAATGCGTGCATTAGCTTATCGTTCCGAAACCGGTACGGCTAGGTTTGCAGTTTAATCGCTTATCGCGAGTCCCCATAAAACATGTTTCGCGTATGTACGCAACGCGACAGGAGCTACTACTTAACGCACCCGCATGCGAGGCACCGCCACCCTTCCCCCCGAAACTCCATCAGCTCCCTCCCCGCTCTGCACCGCGCTACCTTATAAATGTTTCCACGGGTGGTAGTCCCAATCGACTTCCCCATTCGCGTGGGTCTAAACGCGCGAAAACGTCGGTCGATTGTTCTCGCGTACAATTAAAGTAGGCTCGAGGCTTCGAACCTCCGTGCAGAACGGCGTCACGGTTCGATATCTTCGCGAAGCTCGGCAAGAACAAATAAGCGTTTCGCGTGTTGCTGGTTGGATTCGAACGAACGTGGAACGCTTTAGGCGAACGATGCGAAGGATGCAAATCCGCGAACAAAATTGATCTGTCCGACCTCCGACGAACGACAGGTTGTATTATCTCGTGATGCACGAATAATAGACATGGTACACGAAGAAACGCGAATCGTGCATGAAACGCGATACAGATTCGAAGCAACCGGGAGGAAGGTGGTCGGCGGTGGAGGGGGTTGCGCGTCTAGATCGTTTCCATCAATGGATCCGAATCGACGCGAGAGAAACGCAACCACCACCGTTTCTGGTTGTTCCTCCGCCAGCGGAGAGTGCACGGTTAAACGTCGAAATATCGAGGCGAGACGACTTTTCGCTTTGAAACGACATTCCCCGCATTGACCGATCGGCATACACGTACCTATATAGCGAGGAGCCGCGCAGAGAAGAGCGACCTTCTCACAATCTCCTCTCGATCCAATATCCGAGTTTTTTGACAGCAATTTCGGTCACGTCCGATAATATATCTGGATCATTAATATAAAGCTCGGACCACACACCGCGCGTCCCTCGCGGGGAAATTGCTTTTCAATCCCCTATACCGCCCTCCCTCTTCCCCACATGATAGGGAGCTCTCTCCTTGCCACCCCACCATTCGTCTCTAGCTGCGCGTCGCTTCTCGAGCTTCTTCTGCCCTTACTTCCCGCTTCCACCTTCACTTTTCCCCGTCGCTCTGTCTCGCCAGCGCGTCCCTGCCCGCTCGGCCCTTCGACGATTTCGATCTCTATTGCCGTTGTTTTATTTCGCGAGCGGATCGCTCGCTCGTCGTAAATTCGAAACGATCTTCGGGGGACACTGAGGACCTAGGACACGGTTTCCTTCACCGAGAAGCCGCAGAGCGAGAAGGGAGCACTTTAATCGCGCCGCGGTGCTTCCTAGCCCGCGACGCTGAGCGTGCAAACTCTCAGGAAACGAAGGAGACCGAGGGAAAGTGTTGGAGTACGGTTGTCGGGTCGACGCGCGAGTAGAGTGGTCCCTGCGCATCCATTATCGCGCGACGAGCGGCGGGCGTGTGTTCGTGCATGCACGAGCGGCGTGCACGCGCGAAGAAAGTAGTGGCACGAGCACGGGGTTGCACTGGTACACGGAGTATTCGGGTGGCAGCGGGGTAAATGGTGGCGCCCGTGTACATATGCGCCGATATAGAGCGGCGGAGAAGCGTGCACGGAGCACCCTCCATAAAGAAGATCCCCTCGATCAGATAAAAAATGTATTATAGCCGCCATGATACAGGTCTCGATACTTCGACGAGACTTCCCCGGGAACGGACAGCGTATCCTCCCGCAGGATTCAACCCCCCTCCTGCCCCCACAGCCTCTCCCGCTCGCCTTGATCGCCGTTTCGCTCTCCGTCCCTCTCTGGCGTGCGCGACAGGTTCCCTCCCCCTCACCTGGAAATTGCTATCGGGCGATTCAACCTCGAATGCAGATCGCTGCACTCTCTCGAGTCTCGAGGATGACATTCGACGAAATTAGATTCCGAGGAAAGGAAGAGGAAACACGCATGTCGCTGTCCTCGTCCCCTCCGCTACCGCTTCTGCCACGGATTCACCGCTCTCCTGCTTCCCATTCGGAATCCCTTCCCACAGCGGGAACGACGAAAAATCTACTCCTTACCGTTACTGGTCGATCTATCCAATGGAATGACTATGCACTTGAGACACGGATATCGCTCGGACCTAAACAATCGTGGGGACCGATGGTCAGCATTGGGTTTGGACGGTGTTGGCTTGGGGATGTTTTGTTTTTCTGTGATTAAATCGTGTATACGGTTTTCTTCGTATTGGCTCACGATTCGATGAAGAATTTATAGGGAAATGATTCTATGAGAATGAAACAAAATTATATAAAAGATATTTCAGTTTGTATTTGTATTTGAATTCTGAAGAATCCTACGTTAGGTTATTAAGGGCTGAAGGAACTATTCCCTTTGAAACGAGGATACAAGGAAACCTTATCAACTGAAGTGCACACTTTAAACACCCTCTCGAAAATAAAAATAGATATGTGACTCGTGTCTTACTATCGCAGATTTCTGAGGTCATCTCGTTTTAAGATATTGAAGATGCGAATATCAGTGTTTAACACGCAGGACTCATCCGCCCTTTCTAAATAACTCCAAGTTATTTATACGTTATTTTGTGAATGAATTTTATCGAGATATAAAGATCGAACAAAAACGCAAGTGTGAAGAATCACGTAGAAGAATCAAAGATCGAGGATTGACAGAGTGAAAGGACAAAGGGCCAGTACACGAGCACGCGTTTGCCGCAAGCGGATTCCTGTGGTTGAAGTCGCGCGTCATCAGAACAGAACGTTCTGTCGTAACGGAGCCGACGGGGACAGACCACGTAAAAACAATCCTCTCTGCTCCACGACATCAATAACATTAGTCTAAGTAATGTAATTGGCTGGCTTCCCTGCATGGCAGTGGACGGGCTAACCGTATCGTACAACCTGCCCCTGTATTGCGTTGTCGTCCGTGTCCAGTGTCGTCAAATTCAATTCCACGTTATAGGGGTGAAAAAAAGAGCGAAACCGAGGCGAATAAAATTGAATCTTATAAGCCAGGACAACTTGACGCTATAGTACATACGTTTTCCCGTAAATTTCTTGGGCCAGAAATTGGCTAACTCATCAACAAACTCTTGCGAATTAACTACCTCTGGGGAGATACTTCTCCATAAAATCCAGGGGAGACCTGAGAATTATACGAATATAAAAGTTCGGGACACAAACGTCGAGCTAATCCAAGGCATTCACGTCACGGCTCGGCATGTTAAAACAGAAATCACAGTGCGGTATTTTTCGCGAGGGTCCTACGTCACCGAATCGCAACTCTGAAGAGCGAAACTCGTGCGTACGGGTGCGTTGCACAGAAGTAATCGCGCCACTTAATAATTTAACGAGTGTACAAATGGCAATGGGTACGTGGAGGAAGGAACAAAACTGGCGAGGAAGAAAGGCGAAACGGCACGAACAATGGAAGAATATTGAGATAAAAATGGAGGTCGAAGGGAGGACAGGAGGTAGGAGAGGGCGAGAACAGAGGGGGTTGGTAATACCGACGGGCAAAGGGAGCCGAGGGGGTCGGCTGAGGGAGCGTTTAATTCATTACAGACATTAAAAAAGTAAATTGCCCCGTGTCTACGGGAAAAAAGGAGGCGAGATGATCACGGCCGACGGACATTCGGCCACGAAAATATTTAATTAAATTCACGACCGCAAGATACGCCTGTTTCGTTTGCGCTCGCTCAAGCGTACGCCCGAAAACCGAAAAGTAATTATCTCAGCCTTTCCGAACGAACGGCCACGTCTCATTTTCGCGAGAAGAACCGGGGGACCGGCGCACCGATGGAACCGTTCCTCTCGATATCGCAAAAAAGGAGAACAAACCGAGAAGAAAGCCGCGGAGCCCCGACCAGTCCGCCTGGCTAAACTCTCCGCGCGGTCGATCTGTGCTTAATATGTACTTTTTCCATCCCGTCGTCGGCGGACTCGGTCAGCGGGCACGCTAGAGAAACGCTTCGAACGAATTAGGCGGATGACTTGCGACTTTCATCTTTCAAACGTCCACTCTGCTGCAGTGGACGTCGACTCGTTTTTAATCCACCGAACGTCACGTTTCTGCATCGATCTACGTCTCGAAATTGAATGCCGAGGAACAATCGGCGCCCACATGCTCCGCGATGTTCGCTGGTAAGCGACGAATTAATTATTACACTCGCGTGCTGGTTTATTTATGTTACGATTATCTACGCGTACGACGCATCAAGCCTAGCCCCGGCGTCTATACGGCTCAGCGAACAATATGTTATTACGAACAAGCTTTGTAATCGACCCCTTATATCATCCCCCTCGCGCGAAGCAATCTCATTACCGGAAATGCACTTTCTCTTGTTAATGCCATAGCGGATTAAGTTTTGGGACGTTATAGGATCGAGATGTCGTCATTGAAGTGGATAGATACCGTCTGACTTCCCTTATTTGCTTTGCAAATTTTCTAGAGAATGTTTTTTTTTTATTGCCCGAGCTTTTTTCATTTCGAAGATGGACGTGCCTCTACTAAATTACACTCACTTTCCCGTCCCACTTCCCATGTTTTCGTTACACTCCCAGCGTCCCTGAATGCTCTAGATTTGATTCGATGGACAGATTGCGGGTCCAAATGATAGCGCAGGCGTGCGACGGTGTATCATTTTGGCCATCCCGCGACATAATCGCTAATTTTCCTTCTAACGATGAATAATTCGAACGTCATACTCGACGACCGCGAATTTAATGGATTCCATCGATTTATTAGCAAACGGCGCGCCAGCAACGACGAATAGATTCGAGCGATTAGCGTGCATCGAGGGGCGGGGAATAGAAACGTGTCATGTTGTAACAACGCGTCGCCGAAAATATTTGTCATCCGTGCTTGGCCGTCCGATGCGAAAAATACGCAACGACCGATAGACTGCACCCAAAATGCATTTTTCCATAGCGCAATCCGAGTTGACAGGCATGAGGGAGGGGGTCAGAAGAAAAACAGCAATTACGATCGCGCAATTTGGAGTAGATTTAATTGGGAAGCGACGTTCGATTGGACAGGGGACAAATCTGACTGCTGATCGGAAGCGATGCCGCGAAAATTAAGGATTCCAAGTTTCCAGGACAATTCCAGCGAGCTTTTGCACGATTACAACGTTATAATTACTTGCGAAATTAGCCAACGCGGTTGTCTCGTTGACACCTGACGTGTGACAGGCTAAATTTATACCTGCATACAGTGCCGTGTTTGTTAAAATTTGATTAGAACACCGTTACAACGCGCTGCTCGTAATAATGGCAGTTTCTATCATTAACCCAAATTCCTAATACATACATGCAAAATGCTTTTGGTGAAAGTACACCAAGTTCTACTGAGTAACGTCGCCATTCTCTAATGCTTCCTGTGCACAATTGAAGAGTATAAATAGACACAAATTTGTTATTATTCCTTTAAACAATATCTGAAACCTTTTACTAAGTTATTTATCCATTTAAAGAGACTATAACAAGAACCCTGTGGTATACTATATAGTAGATTTTAGCTTCTCATTTAATTACACTTCCAAATTTAAAATAGCATTCCCATAAGCATGAAGCCAATATTCATAAAAATTACATATAACGTTAATAGGGACCCTCTAGGAATATAAAATCAGAAAATGAGTTCTTCCAGTTTGTATCCAGAAGTAGCTATAAACCAGTTCGAATGAAACCCAGCCGCAGATAAGGCCGCACTTAATTCACAAAATTAACGCACCATGAGAGCCGTTCGAAAAAGGTATTCCCATTTCGATATCAAATGGATCCTCCGGTGGATCAATGCCGTGTATCCGATAAGCCGAGGTCCCAGAAGATGGCAGGGAACCTTGCGATTGGTGTATCGGCTGCGGCATCGCATGGTGCTCCTCCGTGTAGTATGGGAGTGCAGCGCGGGATCACCGGCTGACAGGTTCCTAATGGAACCCATAAACAGCGCGCGAAGCACGTTATGTTTTCCAAATGAAATCCCGAAAATTGGTTTTGAGAGTCGGCCCTCACCCCCTCGGCGGTGGCGGTGGCTCACCCCAGCAATCCGCAGGGCGGCTCGACCGCGTGTAACGCGCCACTGTATCGGGCGGTGGTCGTAATAAATAGTTTATCGCGGATCGACAACGCCATTACTAATGTCTTTTATCAAACGGCCGATTCCATATTTCCGATTACCGCGGCGAAATTGCTTGGACCGCACGGAATCATCGAGCGCCCTCGGGAAAGGGCAGCCCAGTTTAAATACAGTCCCAGCTATTAATGACAATAAAAGCGCGTTGATTTCGCGCAAGATTAATTAAACATTCCGCACACGAGCGCGACCGCTTATGGATATTCCAGATAATTTTGTTCGCGCGACGAGAACGACCAGCGATGTCAGCCGCGACGTTAATTCGCGGTGAAATTTTCGGAAAAGATTCGAGCGGTGTAATTGCTCGGTTTTCTTCTAATTAGCGCGGCGAGCGTGCCGCTTAGACAGAGACGCGCGATCGTTTGCGAGCGATGGACGCCGGCCGCGACGCTAATTCCAAGATAATTGGCCAGCCGAACCCTGGGAAATTTATGGTCGGGTAATTGGTAAAAACGGTGTTTTCAGCCATTGCGTCGGCGCAGGTGCGAGAGGATCGTGAGAGACCTATAAAGTGATCGATAATACCCGGTAATTATCGGAGCGAATCGCGGTTTAGACTAATTCAGAGAGTTTGAAAATGCTGATGATTTCTAATTGTGAGAATCGATAGTGGCCTAGATTTCTAAATTCATACAGGTTGATTGAAAATGACCTAAAAAAGGATCCAATTTTAACACAGACTAGAAGATACAGAATTTCATTAGGCAAGGAAAGAGGAAAAAGTACTCGCTTGAAAAATTTCAAGGCAACAGTTCGAAGGCCAGTAGAGCGCAAGCGTCAATTCGTTACTGTGGAATGAACAGGACTAGCAATCGGTAATTACAGTAACGAGAAGCGCGTGGAAACCATCGATTGCTCGTTTATTTAGAAATTAAAATGCAGGAGTCACGTTCGAATAAACAGCAAGCTTCATCGGGTAAAATTTCGTCAACCGTCGAGGGAGGTATCATTGAAATCGGGCATAAAGGGATCGGGAGAAAGAAATCCCGCTTTGTTCGTCGAAATGACATTGCGTAATTAGTCGGTTATCTCGCCGTTTAATTTAATTTTCCGTCTGATGACGCGTCTACTTTAATTACAAGCGGCACTCGTACGTGCCCGATTAATATTCATCCTCCGATACTCTCTAATAACGTACCACTGTAATATCGTGCCACTGTAATGCCGTAAATGTAATAATAGCCCGATTATCGTCATTTACGCAGAAATAATTATTCCTCTCGTGGAAGCCCCCGGTATTGTGCAATTGCGAAAATGGTTACCGCGCTCGACGAGCTGGAAAGGCGGAAAAGAAGTCGATGTTAATCGAATCTCCGGATTCGGCCGAATTCCCATAAAATCCACCGTGGCGTCGTTAATTACAAACGGCCGGCAATTTCCCAAGACACTTCCCTTGAACTCTAGAACGAAAAAAAAACGAAACTCAACCTCGAGGACACGTGCACCCGAGAGCAAAGCGTGTCGCTTTGATGAAAATATCCTCCGTCACTTTGTGCTGTACACAACCAACTATGCATCGACAATGTCAATTAAATTTCACCCTCCATCGTCTGCTGGGACCTCGCCAGAGGATCAAGCGATATTAAAAATTGCCAGGTGCTAACTTTGTAAAAAAATTCATCTTACTCGAGACATCGGATTTGTACCGCGTCGCGCGAGTCGTCGCGAACTCGATAACAGTTGAAATCCAAATGGAAACGGAGCGTCGTTGATCGTGGGGGAATAAAAACGATCGGAAGGCCGATGTTTTCAAGGATCCTCCGTTCCGCGGGGAAATTATCGCACGGCATCGAGGCAACGCTCGTCGTCGCTCGGTGTCGCCGTTTTATCGGGCGGACGGCGCGCGTCATAATTTTATTAATCATCCAATTAGGCGATAAGCCCCGCGTACGCGTATTAAATACCGCCTCGCTGTTGTCGGACGCGCAGCTCCGTAAATTTCAATGGTTCTTGGGGCGGGCAAGCAAAGTGCATTAAGGAATCGCGGAGGCTAGAACTTTCTCATCGAACTCCGTAACTAACGCGGCGCGAAGATTACCCTGGCGAAAGGTGGCGGTATTTACGCGGGAAAATGGATACACCCGCTCCGATCGAGATCACGGCGCGCGTCGAGGCCTCGCGGAATTATATTTGATTCTAATCTAACAAATGGGACGGGAGCGCAATCTATTTATTTACACTCGGCTTCAGGCAGCCGCGGTGATAGTATTGTCGGTGCGATACTCGGACCTCATCGATTTCACCTGACGACGTGGTCTCCGACGCGAGGCTTTCGACCCCGAAAATCGAACAGCTGGGCGAAAAAGGGGAAGCTAGGGGAGGAAAAACGGAGCAGAGCGAGAGGACGATACCAGATCGCCTCGCGTGAATGCCACGAAGTGTGCGCGATCTGAGGAGACGTTTGTGACTGAGGCTTCTTCGTTCTTGCCATGGCGTCGGTCCTCTCGCTCGATAAACGAATCGAGGGACAATTGTTTGGCGGCGCAAAAGACAGCTGGTCTAGCCGGCCGCAGACACGACGCGCTGGGACGAAGTGGCTATTTTCCGCCGACTGCTCCCCGATTAAAAATCGAATCCCCGCCAAGGGGCGGCAGACAATTTGAATCTACGATCCGTTCGAGGCGAACGCTCCTCTTCGGTCTCTCGACGTTGCCCCCCGCCGCGGAGGAACCGCTGCGAGTGCCCGCACAAAGCCTTCGAACGCGGGAGATTAAGAGACAAGGTACAAACAGCGGTGTACGGTTCGAGGGGGGAAATCGAATCAACGGCGCTTGAGGAGCAAAGGAAGGACCGGTCGCGATTATTAATGGGCATCGAATAATGAGAATAATACCCTGGGACAAGCGTACTGGGCGTTCTCTTGTCAGCTAATCCAGCACGGTTGCTCACTGTCCGATCTATTATTGGAGATCACGTTAATCTTGGTAATGCGATATTATTGCGGTCAACGCTCGTATCGTGACACCGGTATAATCGTCGAAGCCTCTCTATACGGGTGGCGACTCCGTGCAGAAATCCGAGACATTAAAGGGTCGAGGGAGGAAGGGGCGGGCGGGAAAGAGGGTGGTGCGTGCAGGAAACGAGAACGGGCTGGGCATTAATTACCGAGAGATCAAGACGACTGGGTCGCTCAGAGTTACGTTCCATCCCCCGCTTGTTTACCGCTAAGAATTAGATTACCCCGCGGGGCGATCGATCAGCTCGATATCCGCTCGAACGCGGCGGTGTGCGCAGGGAGGGAGCGCGATCTGCTCAAAAGGAAAATTGGAACCTCGGTCAGTCCGAAAACTAATATGTCCGCTCCAACTGGCACCGGAAGAGAATTAATAACCTTGAAATCCATCCGCTCGAGGGGTCGACCGCGCGCGTGTGGGTGAAGCGCGCGCTCGCGTGCAACAATGGATCGCGAGCGTGCGCGTCGCGTTGCATAATTAATCGAGAAGCCGATATCAAATTGATAACTGCGCCCAGGCTCCTTTGTTTCGTTAGCGAGGGGCGTCACTTTCAGGCAACCGATCCAATACTTTTATTGATAAATGAACCGGCAACGTGATTTCTGGAGGGGTTCGGTTCACCGTAGCCCTAGAAAGAGAGGGTAGGTCAGTCGATAGGAGTGAAACGATGGACGATATCCATTGTGGAATTGGCTTTGGAAAGTTGGCGAGGGAGGAACGGCAGAAGGCAGAGATTAAGGGAACGAGAAGAAGGAACGTTATAAACACGTATTACGAACTCATTAGTAGGTCCATTAGGAACGTAGCTAAACACGTCACGCCATTATCGCGACTCGAGAGCTCTAATTAGACCGCTCATTATGTCGCGTTTAAATATTTCCTTACATCGATGTCTATTCTGTATCTCCATGGAGCCGGCTCGCTCGTTACGCTTCCCCGGGGCTCGTTTGTTCGCCATGGCTTATTATACGCCGAGCTTGTTATACGATTAATCTCGCCAATTTACTTTAAAACTAAACTCGTCGCTCATAGCCCCAGCTAATTCAAGGATTAATTGCAAAGTGCATCGATGGGTCGGGCTCATAATCCCGGATATCGGGCGTGATCTGAGCGTAATTTGCGATTGACAACCGTCGCGGTGATTGACGAGGGCTCGTCTAAATAATGGGAAATTAAAATCGGGGGAGGCGAGAGACGAGCGCGTCGGACAGGCTCTATAACGGAGGGGCTCTCGCGCCTCCACACGCGTCGAACCGCCTATATCGAACGAGCGGTTTATTCGAGCCTCGGCCGTGAACCCGTCGCGATACAGGGACGTTTGATTAGCATATCGTAGCATCGAAATCGACTGGGCTCGATCGAAACGGCCGTTTCTTTCCGCGGACGTTCGTTCTCGCGCTATTAAACGGGGGCCCCGATTTGCTCGCGCAGGGAATCTCGGCTCGTCGATCTGCCCGGGCATGATCGCGCACGGGGGCCGCCCCTTTCCCCCGAGGATTTAAGATAAAGAAAACGAGAGTCCGAGGGAGCGAAAAAGAGCGGGAGAAGGCTAGAGGGTAAACGGTTATAGGGGGAGGGAAAGGACGGCCGTGAAGTAAATAGGAGTCCTGGCCGTTCTGCCGTAAAATTGTATGTGAAATTGTGCGATGTGTCTTGCGAATTGAATTGCCGGAAACGACATTGATTTTATTGCTTGTTTTCAGTGCTGTACACCGCCGTGCTCGTTCTCTCCTTCTTTTAGCCTCCAACCTGGAACCGACTTCTCCCTCCCCGATTCTCTTTGAACCGCCCGCCACACGCTCTCCTCGTCCCGTTCTATTCGCCAGGCGAAACTTCCGCCGCGACGAATATGTTATACCGCGCGCGGACGCGAAAGAAAAGCCGACCGAGAGAGGATCTCGCGTAAGAAATTGCTCGGATCGTCAACGCACGAGCGATCTTTAATGCACTGAATCATCATCGTCGACCGGAAACTTCTTTGATCCGTCCGCGAGCCATTAGTCGCGGAAGACGGGGGAGACAAAAAGACCTGTGGAAAAATCGCGATCGGCGAGATTAATTGGGCTTATTAACGAGAACGATGAAACAGCCTCCGATTCTATTTTTCTGGATCGAGGGAAGACTCGGTAGGCCCAGCCGTTCACGGGTTCCGCCCATAATTTGTTTTCAATGATTTACCACGGGCTAATTGCGGAATGCAGCGAGCGGTAATATCGCTTTGCAGCGTTACGTCCCGGAGCTAGCTATACTTTAGTTTGCAATTTAAACTTTACTTCCTCCGGAATTGATTAGCTTTTAGTAATTAAGCAAGCAACGCCTTGGACCTCCCCTACCCTCTCCACGATCCTCTCTCTTTCTCTCCTAACTCTCCCTCCCCCGCGTGTATATACACCCACTACCACCGTTCACCGGCCTGCCTCTTCTCCTTCGTCGCCCGCTGCCCTCCTAGCTTTCCCTCTTCCGCCGTTTCCGCGCACTGTCGTCATCGGACACAACCGTTTCGTTTCGCGCTCCTGCGCCTGCGTCCGAGCACGCGCGCGCTCGCACGCTCGCTCCTACGATCGCATACACGCACCCACTTACGCGTACACACACGCGAACCCACCCAAACTTCCTCTACCCTCAACCCTCGCCTGCTTCCACCCCTCGCGTGAGCCCCTTTCTCTTCTACTCTCTCACCCTCTCTCTCCCTCTCCCTCTCTCTCTCTCTCCACCCTACTTCTCTCTCGTTCTCTCTGGCTTACTGTGCTCGTCTCTCCGCATTGCCGGGTGGGTTTTAATCAACGCTTTACGAGTGTGAGACAGAGGAAGTTAAGCTGAGGAACCGAGAAGAGGAGCGGTCGTGTGCCCGTGTGTCGGCCCAGCAGTCGTGTAGATTTTTTGACGCGCGAAAACGTAACCTCCAGCTGGAAGGCTCGCGTGTGTTTTCCGTCGAATCGAGTGCGAAGCAATTTCGGCAAGGAATGCGTTTCCCTCGATACCTCGTATACGAGGGGTATAGCTTGCCCAGACGGGACAGGCTCAACCAATTTCAACTTCCATTATACACCCTTACCCGATTCCGCGGACGTATTTCCAAAGTATGCAAAGCGACCGATCTGGATTTCCATGGTAATCTCGAACGCTTTACGCTCGCTCCTTCTTCCGTGGACCTTTCTCCTTCTCGCCTTCGTCTCTCTTCATTTTCAATTTCTTTTGGAGTAAACAAAATTCTAATGATCTTCATCTTTCCTCTGTTTCCCTTTTTCGTTTTTTTAATAGCACGATAGGTGTGTTTCAATACGTTTCAGATGAGAAGAAAACTTATTTAAATTTTAATTTAAAATTACTGCAGCCATTGTAATGTATTATGAAGTGCGAGTAATGGAATATATAACTCGTAGCAGTATGTAAATATTAACAGAAATAATGTCCCATAAAAATTGATGTCTCCTGATGAAACTGAGGAAATACCATTCTGCTCGTCAAATGACAATTTCGCATC
This sequence comes from Calliopsis andreniformis, assembly GCF_051401765.1. Classification (NCBI taxonomy): domain Eukaryota; kingdom Metazoa; phylum Arthropoda; class Insecta; order Hymenoptera; family Andrenidae; genus Calliopsis; species Calliopsis andreniformis. Next base: position 16,924,350 of record NC_135067.1, on the reverse strand, counting down.
TGTTATCCCAGTATAATGATTCGAGTGATAATTAGAAAATTAGGAATACACGTGCGGCGGCAGCAGCACGCGCATTAAGCGACAGTACGAGTAATGGTCAGATTACAAGCGAATTGGCGCGGGTCAAGGTGAATTTACACGTCGCGTCGCGAGGCTGCTGTATCGTGCTCTGATGGCGCAGGATTCGGAAGCTCGCGCGACCTAGCCACGTGCCTCGGCACCCGACGGATTTAAAAACGCAATTTACGGACAATAGAATAGCGGTCGGAGAGTTCGGTAACCTTGTCGGCGTGGAGGATAGACAGACACTGTGTAGAACAAGGACTACGTTAGGCCACGATGCTATCGGCGAACGATGGAAGAGAGGAATTTTCGCGAAGCCCGCGAACCGATTTCCGCGGTCCCACCGCGTCCCCCCGCCGCCCTCTACCCCGACATCGTAAAAATGTTGTTTTTTAATTTAGGGAACGCCACGAGGTTAATATACGGCTTTAATTCCAGGATTTCATTTAGGGGTCGGTCGTCTCCGAGCTTCGAGGGGTGCACAAGCAGCGTTTGATATAGAAAAGCTGAGGAACGAGGAGAGGGGTGACGAGGGAGGGGGTGTACTCCGACGACAAGAAGCACTCGCAATCGAGGCTGAACGGGAGACGGTTGACCACTCTCGGCTAGCTAACCTTTCGTATCGCTCGTCTGAGATCGAACTCCTTGGATAATGACCAGAGTGGATTGCAAACATTCCAGACAGCGGTATAAGCGATTCAAATTCATCGACACGGGAGAGCTGCTGTACAGACCCAAATTAACAGGTCACCCAATAAAATGAATTCCGTTTCCCTTTGACCTGTCCAAAATAATTCTCATCCCCTTCTATTCAATATACGGGAGCCTGACATTGCCATGTTTGACACGTACAATCGTTTTAATTTATTTCTCGAATCCTGTATTAATGGATTTCGTTAATTGCTCCCGGGCAGGGCGCAATTTCCTACGGTCAATCGGGCGATCGCAAACGTCGAAGAAATTGGCAAACGCGCTTAAGCGACTTTCCAGCGCCCTTCCCTGAAGTTCGACGGGAACGGCGGTCGGTCGTGCTAAGGCAATTAAAGCTCCACCCAATTAATGCCTCGGCGGACGCGGCGCGGCGCGGCGCGGCGCGGCGGGTGGGTGGGTAGGCGGCAGGCGAGCGTTGCGAGGGGCCGCGTCGGTTCTCTCGCAAACAACGACTTCTTGCCAGCCAGACGCCGCACGGAAATTTCATTCGGCCATTGAAACGTAAATGCGCGCCGCGGCATGCATTTTATTCGGCCGTTGAATGCCACGGATTGCCCGATAATGCTCGATTTATGCCGCGGTCGAATTCAAAAGCTACGACGTTATATATCGTGTAACACGACGAACGCGTAACTGGAGCTCGGATTTATTTCGCGGAACGCGGCCAGCCGAGAACACGTTCCGCACCATTCCGCCTCGAATTACTGCGTGACCGGTCTGAGAGCCCGAAGAAGCGACACGGTGAAAAAAAAAGTATGACGAAGAAGAGCAGGGACTCGAGGAGGGAAGAGCAGGGTCTCAACAAATGCTCCGAGATCGATCAATCCTCGCAGGACTAATCGTACGGCTTGTCAGGGCCACGAGAACAATGAATTGATAATTGGCCGTCGTCGACTTCGGGAAAACAAGATACCGTGGACTCACGCTGCGTCACGATACCTGCCAGACGTAAACAACGCCAGCGTCAGACGGTGTCGTCGCTCGCGTCGGACGCTCCACTTTTTAAACGGAGCAACGACCAAGTAAAAAGGCAGCGTGACGCAACGGAGGCACGCTGTCGCTGGGAAAAAGTCGCGCGTTCCAACGTTAATTGAAACGTCCCGCATCGGAACCGGCACACCGGCGGGCACACGTTAAACATCGCTTACAGAGAGTATCGACACGACGTCCGTTCCCTGACGTTCATGCACAGTGGCACGGCTGTAATAAGATCCTTCGATTTCGGCCAACTCGGGGATCGATTTATCCCGTTTGCATGTCGCCAAAGTCTGCGAAACCCGCGTGGCTACGTTCATTCATACAAACGATGCAAGTACTCACGGGGGTAGCGGGCCGCGAGCGGACTGGAAATCCTCAAAACTCCTCCAGCAGCGGCGGAGGGCACGCAGCTCTCTCGATCCTTCGGTAGGACAGGCAGAAGTAGCTTTCGACGGCACTCATCAGACACACTCGATGGATCGGATAAGTTCTCTCGACGCGAGGGGCAGAGGGTGGGGGAGCGACAAGTAGACAGCGACGAAAGGACCCGCGACGTGGGAAGAGTCGAAGAGACGTTCTCGATATCCAACACTCGGAGTCACTTGTCGCGCGATATCGATCGATCGAGAGTTACGCGCGTGCCACGGAATCGCGTGTAGAATGGAAAGCCGCGAATGTAATTGAATTCATTAGCGGATTAAGAGGCGTCTATGTAGCACGCGGCGACTGTTCGTAACGTTGCCACCGCGAGTTGCGTTGTTGCTGGTGCGCGCTAGCTGAGTCTCTCTTTCTTTCGCTCTGTGCACGATTTTTAGCAGCGAGCGAAAGAGCAGAGGCTGCCGGTTAGTCCGCAACGGCAGCTCACTTCGGAATGAAGAGGAACGGAACGTGACGCGACGCGAGGCGACGCGGGACCGCCAACCACTCGGCGCACTCTCGGCTAGACTTTGCTCGACGCGCTCGTCCGACGTCTCTTCGCTTCTCGTCTCCTCCGGCCGCCGCTCCTCGCTCCATACTGCGACGACGTTCGGCACGTCACGCGTGGCTCTGCGCAGACGCGGTTGCCCGCACGGCGCGTGTCGCGTGTACCTTCTACGCCACCGGCCGCACCGTGTGCGTTACACCGCGCACATGCGATTCATACGCCGTTCGTTTTTATCTGACGCTCCGATACCGATGCTTTATTGCTCGGGCCTTTTCAGATGAAACGCGTGGATGCCTGTTACTTCCAGATATTCGCACATTTTCTGTTGACAAGATGTACATTAGGGTCTCTTGAAGGGGATTGCCTAAGTAGAATGGTTACTTTTTGGTCAGCCTGTCGAGTTGGAGAACGTCTGTCTATTATTCCTTCTTTCACTTGTATACTTATTCGTTTTAAAAGTTTCAAATTTTTAAATTTTCAAATTTTCAAATTTTCAAATTTTCAAATTTTCAAATTTTCAAATTTTCAAAAGTTTTAATTTTTAAATTTTCAAACATTTACCTAAATGTTTAGATATTCAAATTGTTAAGCTTTGAATCATTAACTGGTATCCTATTCTAAACACTTTCACTATACACTCTACATCTGTAATTTTCCATTTGTTCAGAATGTAACGAGTTAACAGCATACATTTAATTCTAATTATAAAATGCAACCTAGAATTCTTAGCCAATCAGTCGTCACGTTTAGCAGGCTCCCGCAGAGGGTCATTAACCGATTAGTAAGAACTCGTTAACGAGAACATTCTTTCCCTCCCATCGACGTTAAGTTACGGTTCGAAAATGCCCGAGCACGTTTCAACGGTGACGTCGAATTGGATGGAATTGCCGTGGCAGCGTCATGGGCGGAAAATATCCCGATCGGCTGGCAGGCGGGCGCGGGGCTCCGCGATAATTACTGCTAATGTAAATGTTCGTTAATGGGCGTTATTAAATGCAACGCGGCAAAATAGTCACCGCCGTCACGGGCCGTACAAGCTGCGCCCACGCCCACTAACCGGTCCAATTATATTAATTAAATGAACATTATAATTAGCTAATTAAATCAAAAGCATTTGGTACGCGCGTCGGATCGGGTGGTCGGTGATTTTCGGCGAGCGCGTGGTCCGTGTCGCAGAACGCGATAAAGGTTTCACAGTGACACCGGTAAGCGGTATTGTCCGGCTAGATTTTCCATGATTTTACAGGCCGACCGATTTCGGGCACGGCTGAGATTACGCGATAATCAAATTCGCTCGGCGGCAAACAAAATGACGCGGCCGCCGCGGGCCCGTATTGTTAACCAGCGTGCATCGCATTAGGCGTTCCGCGTTACGGCCGATCGAACGTTGAACGTTGAACGCGGAACACGCCCGAAACGTTGATTGAAATTTCTCCGCCGAGTGGGCTATTCCAGCCGGCCACCCGAGGGATTATTCAACAGATTTTTAATCGAATTCCGCGGAAAGTATCCGCGCCGCGTTTCGGAAAGAAAAACCGGGTCAATTAAAATTAATGGATAGCGTAATTAGGAAAGTCGTTACGGAAGCCCGCGCGCGAGATACGTTTCAATCTAATCAAGGAAACGAGTTTCTTTTCTCGTCTTTAAAAAACTATTAAAATCCCTCTGCTCGTGGAACGAGACAGTGCAGGCTAGAGTGGGATGGAAAGACGAACTTACGATTATGCTCGTTCGTCAAAAACACTGTATTTCGGGGTGTTCGTTATCGAGACAGCGGAACGACGGGGAGGAAGTTCAATTATTATAACGAACGTCGCGGGAACGTCTCGATCGCGTGATCCTTAATCGCAAATATTCGTAAGCCGAAGCTGCTGCGGCTTCCGTGGCTGGACGTGCGCGCGTACAGCCTGTTTCTTCTAGTGTAGGTACAAGCTTCTATGTGTGTTGGTGCTCAGGAAGCTTTGCAGGCCAGCCGGTTACAGTGACTCTCGAAAAGCGCCCCGTGTCATTAGTATGTTAATTGGTAACGCTCTGGCTGCCTAGCCGGCTGGCTGCCACATCGACTCTCGTATACGTACACGTCCTCAGCTCACGCCGTGTTTATACGTTAAGATGTTTAATCGCTTCTGTAATTATACTGTCCCTCAAAGGGTTAATTGTCCCATAAACCCATGAATACGTTAACGAGCGCGCCGTGCGCCTCGCGAGCATCGCCAAAGAACAAGGAGCTGCGGAGGCGCCGAGGGAAAGGGGCCGAGGTAGCGAGCAAGCCCATCGACGACCCGCGCACATGCGACCACCGGAGCGAACCCACAGGGCGAACCCACGGGGCAATGGAAAGGTTAGGCCGTGTCGTAATACAAATTTCAGTAACTGCTTACTGGTTCACGTCTAAATAAACGGTGTGCGCTGCGAGAACTTACACAGGAATACAGGCTCTACGTTTCGAAGTATGCATTGTGCGTTTTTTCTAAATTCACATTAAGAACTAGGGTCATAGGGGCTACAGGACTACTTCACTGACAATGTCGATTTTTGTCTACGAACTAGTGACGAAATAAGAAAATAACTAACGAGGCCCGTATTCCTTCTTGCTGCCAACTGTCCAGAATAATACAATTTTGTCTCTCAAGACCACACCTCAGGTCTGGCTGTGATCTTTCTTTCCTTCTTTGATCGACAGCACTAATCCAAATTTATGGCTTGTCGCTGTCGTATATTCTCTCGTTGACTTCCGCTACTCGCTACGATAAGTACAATGGAAGTGGTAAGAATGGGAATGATCTTCGAAGACAAGAGACCTTGTCACCTTGGGAAAGTACGTACTGTTCAGAGTCTCTGGAAATAAAGCAGATCTGATTGGCCCCAGGGACTATCTGCTGAGCTCTGAACAATACTTACAGTTATGCATTCTAAGGTAAGCAAGAGCATGTGAGCCATTCCTCAAAGAAAGAAGCGTGATCCCTACACGTCTACTCTGACACTTTGGAGCATTTATAAGGTCATTCAAAAGAGGCCTGCTCTAAGAAGATAATCAAGAGAGTCTCGAGACTCTCGAATCTTGCACTCGCCATAGGATTCGATCCTCGAGATAAATTCCGCCAAGTTACGCGACACGGTCGATCTTTCTATCGCGTTTAATGAAACTGACATTGCGGGGGATGCCTCGTAGCGGATCCTCGGGAACTTCCAGGAAAATGGAAGCGGCGAGAAAGGAAGCGACAGAGGAGAGAAAGTGCATTGTCACTCCGTTATAATTAAGAAGATAGACTTTAAATCCAGAATGCAAAGCGAGCGGGGCGGGGAAAGAGAGAGAGGAGAGTCGTTGCGGGCTAAACGAGTGGTAAAAGGCCGGTCTGCGAGATGTAGATGGGGGCAGGGCGGGAGAGGGGAGAACTCGGATGGAAATTAATTCATTACTCTAATGCGTTGAGCGAGAGAATAGGCCGGGAGTTGAAGCGTCGAGTGCCAAGTATTTCGCGAAAGATGGATGTCTCGTTTTCATTCCGCAAATTAACACTCTCCGTTGCTACTTGCCAACCGCCGAAAAAATTTTTTCCCGCTCCTTCCGCGGCCTGACCTAGCTTGCTTGGGTTCCCCTTGCCCCCTCTCGTCTATTTACCTTGCGTACTCGTCTCGCGACCAGTTTCACCCTTCTTTATTTGCCGTTCAATCTGCCCCACGACCCCGCCCCGCTCGGCCAGCCGAGACACTCGCCAGTCTCGCCACTATCAAAGTTCGTCGCGATCGCAACACTATCGAGCGCCGAATGTTCGTCGAACGCGTTTAACTCTCGGCACAGACGTCGCTCGAGTTCATCGGCTATATCTCTCGATGACATTAATCGAGTGGATATCCTGCCTTTTCTAAATTAACCGGAAAGACAAACACTTCCTGAAACGTTCCATTCGAGCGACAAGTTAATCATACCTTTTGATACGATCGTTCCAGAGAAAACGCTGCCAATGGACGAGGAACGTCTCGTAGAGACAGACAGGGATAATAATTCGGTTCCGGCGGCGAACGAGCAATCTCCTATTCCATTTAACATACATCGCTAATAATATCCAGCCGCTGGAATCGAGCTCCATCGCGATCCCCTCCTTTCCTCGCCGCGGGCAGGGAACACCTCATCTTCACGAGGCGTGCATCGGAAAGCGGACAAGCTGAACGACGACGTGTCGCGAAGTCGTCCCAGAAAGGACCATTGATGCCGATTCGAACCGAATATTGACCGAGTCTCCTCGGATATGCAGTTAACGATTGGGAGTCGCGACGACTCGGACAAGCTTTGGACGATCCCCGATTCGAACGGACGTCACAGCCACGTGTAATTAAATTTAACACGCTACCTTTGACCATCCCCCCTAACCCACTTCCGCGGTATCCTATTCCGAGTGTTCTTTTCCTCTGTTACCACTTCCTGCGTCGACCCAGTTTGCCGTGCGGTTCCCCGTCCGATAGACGGAGTATCTGATATATACCATCGACTACGCGGAACTCAATTTGATAATCGAATCGAAGGCGAGCCGGGAACAGTATTAAAACTGGGGATCGCGCGACGCATATTGGAGCGATCGGTAACTTCGTTTCGCCGGTCGGCATGAAATTGGCACGCGTGACGGATGAATACGCGCGGACGGGATAGCGGTCGCTACGAATTTCATGGAAAACAGAATTCGCCGGAAGCGGGCACGAGTTACTGGCTCGCGGGAGAGTAGTTACGGACATCGGGCATGGCCGTAAAGCAATTAAAGACTGAATTGCTCATTTGTTGGAATTTAAATGCAGCAGTTAAGGAAAATGACTGGAGCCGTGCGCACGGTGTAATTTATTCGTTCGAAAGGGGACGTTTGGTGCGCGATAGGCCGGGCCAAGCCTCGTTATTCCGCGCGATTATCTAGGATGAACCTTTCGACGCGTAACGCGGGCTGCTTCGATTAAACGATTGGACACGACAATGGCCGCCGTGTTTCCATCGATCCGTAGTTTAGGTTTTTAAAATCGCCGGACGGTCTGTCGGAAGGAAAGGGCACGCCGTGCCCTCGTCGCTCGTTGCTGATTGCGGATGCCTTCTTCACGGTCCCCGATGTAATTTTCTGAATGACTGCGTAATTAAAACTCTAATTTCCTGCGCTTAATTGACCGGAGTCTTGGTTCCCTCCTTGCTCGGTTTCTCTCGCTCCTTACCTCGGTCGAGTTCGCGGAGCATCGCTCTCTGCCCTCCTCGCCCCCTGTCGTCCCCACGATCTCGTAAATCGACCAGCGAGGAAGACAGTCGGCGGATCCTTCGCGCCTTTAACGCGAACGCCTTTTTTCAACCATGTCACGCTCACTGGTTGACGGTGTTGATAAAAAAAACTTTACGCTCACTCTCCTCGTCTTCGTTTTCATTCCCCGCAGACCAGGCTTCTCTCTGAACCTGAATCGAACTCGGATTCTCAGCCAGAAGTTCTGCGCCGCGGATGACACGGGGATTCGCACGCCCAATTCTCGCGGTGCCAGCGACGCGACGCGCAGGCCTCCGCGAGTGTTTGGATAATTACATCCGTCTCCGCTGGCCGGGGGCAATTATAATTGCCGACTCCTTTCGCAATTATAAGTTTCTGCGAGACTTGCCGCGGCGTAGCGTGCCAACGCGCTCGCTGGAACACGGGCAGCTGAGGGCACGAGTGCTGGTGGCGGGCAAGGTCTGGGAGAAAGCGACTGCGAGATTCGGGGAGTGAAAGGCGAGGGGACCAGAGCAGGCTGCACGTGAAAACGTTAATTGGGGTGACCTGCTCAGAAACTAGTTACGAAAGGACTGTACTGGCATTCCATGGACCCAGCGCGACACCGACTGCGTGCAGGGGTTGATGCACCTCGCGTTTTGTCCTGCCCCGAGAATTCGTTCCGCGGACGAGTCGCATTCTTCGGCTGGTGTATCGAAGCGCTCCCATCTGAGGCGTTCTGTCTCGGCTTTTTTCATAGGCGTTGATCTCGTTAAAAACGTCCCTCGCTCGAGAGACGCAAACAGACCCACCTTTCGTGCGGGAAACCTCCCTAACGAATAAATGGTATTGTGGGAACGGAGCATGAAATATGTGGTCGAGCGAGGCGGTCTTGAGAACCGCGGGCGAGAAGGTGGCGGTAGTGGAGGAAAGTGGAATTGCAAATAAAAAGTCGCAGAAGTAGCGCGTAAAGTATAAGGTAAACCAAAGTAAAAGGAGCGACTAGATGGTAGGGGATAGAAATGGATGTTACTTACTTAGACTTCGGAGCATTTCTATCCCCGCTTCTCTCCTCTTCGCCCCCTTCGCCTAGTGTCTCTCGCATGTCGCACGGATCCCCTTGGCCCGCTACCGCGCCCTCTCCTCGTACTCTCCTCGTCCTCCATCCTCTCCGTCTCGTTCTTCCCATCCAACTCCCTCGATGCCCCAGTCGCGATGTCCCTCGCGCTGAAAGAGCTTTTCTTCTCCCGTCGCTGTCGCCTCTTCCTTCTGGCATCGCGCGAAAGGCAAACCACTATCCCATGTCCCGTAAAATCCTTCCTCGAACCCTGACGCATGGCTCTCAAGCGCGCTTCTTTCCAACTCGTTCAGCCACCCTAAAGGTGTCGGTGAGTTCGTTTGAAAGGTGTTCGAGCCGAGAAACTTGCGGGACTACCAGATTTCCTCAAAGCTAATGATCTTCTTCGTTAGAGTGGCGACGCGCGTACAAAAGGCTCCAATTACGGTGCCTAAGGAAAATTACGAAATAACGAGACCACCGTTCGACGCTCCCGGGCACACGGAATTTCGATCCTCCCCGTTACGCGTCGGCACGCCGCGAGTGCTTAATATCACGAGCAAGGGGCGAGAGGGTGAGAGTCCGCGAGGCGACCAACTGTCCCCTTTTACCAAGGCTTTCGCTTTCTTTTCTGTCGCACGCTCGCGAGGCCCACTAGCATCGCGACTTTAGGCCATCGCCGAAAGTTTCACCCTCTTCCACCACCGAACGACCTCCTTTTCTTCTGTAACTACCTCTCTTTTTCGTGGACACCGCGATGGAAACGGTGGCTTCGTGGCACGGAGAAGTTAATTATAAGCGATACCAATCTCTCGGGGTTGTTGGGCGGTTGGTAGAACTGGGAAGCCATGACAGCCAATTACCACCCCGTGCCGACCCTCGCGCACGAGCCACCGTTCCCTTCCTCCCTCTCGCCCATCCTCCGTCTCTCTCTACCTTGCACACCCTCTCTCTTTCTCCTCTTCCTTTACTTGAAACTTTCTCTCCCATTCTCTCTTCCCTATCTTCCCTACATCCGTTTCACACGAACGCACGCACACACACGGATGGTGAACGCGCGCGGTGTCTACACGCGCCCTCTCTCTTTCTCCTGCCAGTATAGGAAATTAAAAGACTGGGCGATGATTGCGCGCGGCCCGGCCTGGTCTTTCCACCCTCTAGCCCCCGCCACTGCCCACCCCCTCTGTCGAGCAAAGAAAAGAGAGAAGGCATTCGTTCTGCTTAGCGAAAATTACGGAATTGGTCGGGAAAAGTGATTGGGATTGGCCCTTTTGCCGCGCTTCTCCGTGCCTCGTTTCTCCCTCGTTAAAGCGTCCGAAACGGACACCCTGTTTAGCCTCCCTCGCCGCCTGACCACTGATCATCGGAAAAAGGATTTCACCGATCCGTCTTCCAATGGAGGCGATCCTTGAAACGCGCTGAAACCTCGCCCAGGTAATTTGGGATCGTTAAACTAGGCGGCTGCTGGCAACTTTGACTGGGCAACCTTTAGTTCCTTGGGAAACAAACGTATGGTTTCTTATGATGATAAAATAATAGGTATATACATATATTTCCGTACGAGAGTAGGATTTCCTATACGCAACTGACGTTGCAACTGGTCGCAACATCTAGGGTCATACATGTTTTTTACTATGCATGTGATCTACTGCATTTACTTTATCAGTCTTTTACGATGTGTGTGTCTGACGGTCGTACAATAACGTGACCCATTCCAGGTAAGTATCTACACGCTGGGCGATTACCCAACATTGCCAGTGCGTGTCTAGTCTTAATGTTCGCTGTATCGTGTGAAAAACTCTGAACAGCCTCGGTCATCCTATTGTTCGTAAAAAATCTATGTCCTATCCCTGTTTGCGCCTCGCAACGTTTCGTCCAACAAACAGAGTGAATCGAATTCGTTGCGCGTTCGAGCAGGCACCCGTCGCCGTTCGCTGCGCGGATCGGTTCCATCCATTAGAGGCTTATGTCAACCGACAATAGGGATTAACCTTCAGGAGAATGCATCGAGAAAGCGGCTACGGCTGCCATGACAGCGATCGTACACCGGGTGTCGTTTTTAAGCCGCTTCCAAGCGACGGCTTGTTTACAGTTCCTGTGAGAAACTAGAGTTCGGTGTGCCAAGGAAATCGGGTGAATCGAAATGAACGTTCGTCGACGAACTATTTCCATAAGAAGGAGGATTCAGACAGTTCACTCGCGATTATAATGCCACGAATATGTAAATTGCAATCGCGTGAAGCGAAAGAGAAGTCATAAGAGGGATTCTATTAATTATAGACCTCTTCTGGAGGACTATGAACAAAGGAAGAGCGGGGAATCTTGGCGCAGCCACCACTGCTCGATACCCATAAAGTGAAACGCACACTTGCGGCTTGGCGCAGTTAACAGGGTTGGCTTGTTCACCGGTTAGCTTGAGTTAATTATAACCGATGGTTATCAACCAGTTAACTCCAACACGCCATTACCTCACTTTGCCTCGCAGCGTCTGGCCCTCGCGCCGTTCGAGCCCCGTCTCTCTGTACAATGTCGCTTTGACACGGCTCGCATACCTCAGGCTACCCTCGACCATCGGGATGCTAATTTCTTAAACCCCGCGATTCGTAAAGCACCGCGCACGCTCGCCGAGTCTAATAATGAGATGTTGTCGCGTAACTTTCAGGTGCCTGTTTGCACGGGGACTCTGAACCAAACAAGACCCGCAACTTCCTCGGTGTTGCTTTTTACAAGGAAGAGCTGAAACTTCTGGGCGATTGGAAAACTGCTACGGTATCTCTTTTGAATACGCGCATAAAGGTATTTCTAATAAAATTCTTAACGCTCTTGCAGTGTAATTATAGAAAAAGGAAGAGATGTCCGGAAGAGACAAAAACTCGAAGAATGTCTGTGAAGGTATACATATTCCTATGGCAAGCGAAATTATAGGTAAGGCGAATGATAAAATCGTTTTTTCGGAGTGTATATAACCATGAGCCATCACTATTAATAGAGTCGAGGACTATGGTCGATGGAATTTTTAAACAGACTCGACGAAACGTAAAATTAATAGGTAATCGTTTACAGACCCTCCGAAGATTGCGTCGTTACACAACTCCAGGCAGATCCAGATCAAAGGAAATCGAATTTCTTTATGGTATCTGGCGGCGACGTACAGTCGCAGCCACAACAAAAGCAAATTACCTTCAGTTTATTAGTAATCAGCCTTTTGAGAATGTTTTTGCGAACAGACGGAATTATTTTAGCGCGGATCGCAATTTCTGAGGTGCGAGTAGTTCTCCGCCGATCCACAAGGGATTCAGTGATTACTTTCGAAACGGTTGCGAGCGCAGTTTGCGGATAAATTAAGTTAATTAAGTTAATTAAGTTCAGCACAAAGAGACAACTGAAATGTAAATCGCCCATCTTTCGTTCGTTCACGATGTAAAATGACGCAATATAGGCATCCTTTATGGCTCGCGCGAGAACGCTGGGGGAGGCTGGTAGACCGGAACCGTACGAAAAGTTACTTTACCTACGAACCACGATATTGAAGTTAACGATCGAAGCGTTTCTCGAGAAATCAATCGGAGAATGGCCTCGTTAATCTGGCGGGGTGGTTTCTGGATGCTCGGCTGCTCTTACATCACGTAATAGTATCGGGCCATCCCCCCGGTTGGCCTTAACCCCCACCCCCCTCCGACAACTCTTCGGACCGAACCACCCTCTTGGCCTCTCCGCCGTTTCCCAGCTAAGTCTGCGAGTGACTGAGTGGTTATTTAGGTAAGAGCCCAGTCTCCCCGTACAGAAGCTACCCCTCTTCACCCACTTTCACCCCGCCTAAGTAATGGTCCCGCAACATATTGTGCAAAGAAAAACTCGTTCGCTTATTTACGCTACTATGTCCAACAGAGCGAGAGAGAGAGAGAAGCTTCTACTTGTTCGCCTGGGCCACGATCGCAGCTGAATCCGTTGACAAAGATATTATACGAGCTCCAAAGTGGTTCCCTCGCTTCAATTGATTTGGATATACTGGTGACATGCATAGGATACGATAAAAAGAGCTACAGTGAACTTAGTATATGTAACAATTCCAAAAAAAACCTCAACCCAGTTTTAAAAATATTGTCTATTCATAGATTCTATCCCCAAGCTCCATGACTTTTTAATATCCCTCCAACGCTAAATAAGATTCTAAATCGTTGAGAAGCAACACTTCCTGAAGGGGCGAGCCTACAAACGCGGCGAGGATCGAGCAGTAAGCGGCGACCAAAAGACAATTTGCATCGTAATGCACCCTCAACGCAGGAGAGTCGATGCAACAAAAATAGCATCGCGGGATCGGGCTGTCTGATGCCTGCTCCCTCGCTAATGCCACCCTATCCGTACAAATAGCTGCTTCTCGGCGGGCATAATTACGGATTAGATGAACGGAAGATAACCCTTAACTGGCGGTGCGAAGGGTGGCCAGAGATCGCGGCGGAGTGACCGTCGCCACCCAGGCCGAGATCAATCGTCGTGCACGGGCTTCTGCACGCACACGGCCGAGATTCGCCCGACCAACGATACCTTCTCGCATCTCGTGCTACCCCGTGTGCTGGAGTGAACCGAGTGGCACGTGTCGAAAGTCGAGACACGTGCGGCACTCTGCCCGAAAATCGATATTCTTCCGTGCCACGGTTACAATACCTACGGCGTCATATATTATTTTAACGCGCTTTAAGCTCCCTTTCAGCCCTCGCGAACAGCCTCGGACGCGCGCGGCAAATTTGTCTATCGTCGCGCCACCCGGGTTCCCATGACGCGTAATCGCTTAATGATTTCGATACGCTCGTCGTGATTTCGTTCACCCGCGTGCAGGGCACTCGGAACTGTTTAGGGTGGTTTGGGAAAGTGCTCGGAGTTTGACAGAAATGAGGGTATTATTAAGGTGCATGCAATTTGCGGGTGGATGTCTGCGCTGTGGGAGGGTAAGTAACCTAGTAATGGTATTATTGCAATTATTAAGAGTTGTTTGTTGTGCGGGAGTTCTGACGAATTTTGCAAATTTGAAGAGAAATGCTGTGCTGTAGGTGTAAGTGATGTGTAGTTAGGGAACTCTTTCCTTCGTTTAGTAGATATACAGGGTGGTTCAGAATTGTGAATCAGTCAAAGGGAGGATAATAATGGACTTGTATCTATTCTCTTTATCACTGTATAAAATTTGAAAGTATTACTCCAATTTTCATACACATCTAAATGATGAAATCTTACATTTTAAACATTTCTAACTAATATACTAAATTATGTATTATACATACATTCTAACTACATACCTATATTAAAGTATAATTCTGAACCACTTTACAGTCTGAAGATCAGAGTTAATTTTTGATCAGTGATCATCTCAAATCATAGTATAGTATATCTGTATAACACATATCCGAGTTTCCTTGGAGCGAATGCATTGCGAAGATAAGATTTTCCGGGCAATCAACTTCCGCGTTTTAATGAAGAAGCATTCGTCACGTTCGAATCACGCGCACCTGCCAGTCCGTGATTTAATTAATGCTTAAACCGTCAAGTAAACGCGCTGTGCACTGGCGAACAATGAGGCCACTTGAGCAATAAACAAAAACGGCGCTTGCAGCATCGATGGCACAACGAGCGGTGATATGCAGGATGCTAGGGTAGAGATGATCTGATTACGACCGCATCATGGGAAAGTCAACTCGCAAACCGAGGGTAGAAACTCGATTCATCCTATCGTGTCCTATTGTGCGAAGCACTGTCACCGATGCGTATAATTCGAAGGGATCCACGCGCATCCACACGCTTCGGCATTAATTTCGAGCACAAAAAGGTGCTCGGCAATAGCGGAGTGCGACGGGACGAGCAGCTCGTCCTCTCCCACCGAACCGAGCGATCGAAACTCGAACGCGAGCCTTTAACAGTCAGCTGGAAAACGTGCGTTCGATAAAAATCCGAGGGAAACTGCCGAGAAGACGAGTAGGGATCATCAATCTGTAGAGGGGGGCGAAAAATTTGGGAGTTTCAGGAGCGCACGATCGTGGACCATTGACGCGATTGTGACGAGTGAAGGAGGGTAAATCGAGGGCGTGAAGACCGAGAGAAGAAGCGGGAAACGGCCCTGCGACAGGAAGTAACCGCGAAGAAAAGACGGCCCACAATGGGCCGTTTATCAAGAGTCGTGATACCGCGGTGGCCGCGGCTTTCTGGCCGCGCGGTCCATCAATAAAAGCAAGTGATTTAGCGAGTCCCTGGGCGAGCGAGCGGGAAAGGCAAGGTGGTGGAGCACGAATTTCCAAGATAAAGGGGTCAACAATAGACGGTAACCAATGGTTGGTATTCGGCTAGTGTCGAAACGCCGCCTTCCAATCACTCGCCGATAACAATGCCCCCAGTCTGGTTTATAAATCCGCGCATTGTTGCCAACTTAAAAGCTCTCGCGACGAGAGGAGAGCGAGAAGGATCGAAGGGAGAAGAGAGAAGAAACAGGACAGAGAGCAGGCTAAGACTAGGGAGAGAGAATCTACTCAAGATCTCGGCCGCTGAAAGCACCGTCGAAAAGGTAGAAGAAGAGAGAGAACGAGAGGAAGAGGCAGCTCGGGGTAAGGGGACGAGGACGGCAACGTGGGTGTTTAAAGAGTGGGAGCGAGAAAATGGTGGCAGAGCTTGAGAGCCGTGTAAAAGCATTGAGAGCACTTTAATGAATACGATTAGGGGCGTTAACTGTGAAGGATTGCCAAGCCGAAGAAAGCGCCGCGCTGGGGAAAGCTCTTTTTCGGCGTCTTCGACCGTAGCCCAGGCCCAGGTTCACGCTTCGCGAGGAAATTTTCGGCGTTGACTCCGAAGCGATCGTTTCTCAGTTCGCTCGATTCAATTTTGATACACCGAGGATCCTCGTTACCATCAAATCCCCTCCGAGTTTCCCGATAATTCCCCATCCGTCGTTCACGAACCACGATACACGCGGAAATTCTACTCTCTCTCGTCAGCACATACGCTTCGTCTCTCGCAACCTGCTCCAGGCGACACCGTTCAAACCGCGTCTCTTCGCCGCATTTATCGGATTCGACAGCGTCTTCGTTTTGTCTTTTCGGCGGACAGCCTTCGACCGCGACTCCCGGGAGCAATTAAGCTTCGACGTTATTTAAATTAACCCGCGAATTTCAAGACTCCCAGGCACGCTTGTCGGGCGGCGAAGTTAGGAAACGTTAGCCCCAGGCAACGGTATCTCCGGGCAGATGCACTTATCTCCTCGGCTGAACGCGATGCCGCGCTATCAGCATGCGAACGACAAGCCCACTTCCTATGCACATTCTTGTTCTTTCTTGTCAGTCCACGCTGCCGGGAATAATCTGCCTCATTAGCAGAACCGATAGAAGCGGGCTGCCTACGCGACCCGAGTCACGCACTTACATACGTTGCAACGATGGAAAACCAGCCACGTGCGTCTGTCTGATAGGCGAAACGCTTTAGCCTCGTAATGACCGAAACTTTTGGTCGCTCCAATTAGCGCAGGTATTGTTGCCAACCAGCCGACACGCGCGTCTCTGCTGTAATAATTCCACCTGCGTGTGTACAGGGCGCTCGTTAAATTACCGCCAAGGGCGACCAATCGGGAACAGTGTTTGGAAATAATCGATGTAATACTACTTAAGGAGGGAGGACTGGGATCCGATTACTCTTGGATTTCCCATGTCGACCCAAGTGTCCTCGCTGACGGCAGATTCTTCTCTCCAAGCGTCTTTGCAGCCGAGACGCAGTGGGTGGAAGAAATAATGAATCGCTCGAGGAAGGAAGTAGCTTTAAACTAAACATTTCTGCGTGTCAAGCTGGTTTCATTTGCTAATGTCAATAATTGGTTTCACGCGTGCCAACACGATCTTCGATTCGGAGGCTGGTCGGAGCGTCGAGTGATATTACTTGCGGGCATCTCGCCTGACTCCATTTCCGGTGTCGACCGATGCCCCCACGTCGAGAGTCAGTCCAGCCAGCAGCGGCGGGCACAGGATCAGAACGAACGAACACGAGCAGGGAACATGTCCGAGGCGTATAGGTACGCAAATGTGCGCACGTGTGAACGACGTGACGCTGGGTGCCTGCCACTCTGCTCAACCGCTCTAGCTGACTCCACGCAATTATAGATCCCTAATTACGAACCCGCACGGTCTGCTCGGTACATCTATTCCTCTCTCATTTCCACCCCCCTGATCCAGCCCCGCTTTCTGCAACCCTAATTCCGTGTCCCTCCGCCTCGCCTCCTCGCGCTACTATTACCACCCGTATCTCAATCCCGAACCCTCTGCCACGCCACTATCGGCTCCTCCTTTGCCTCTCGGCTCCTTCCTTCCTTCTCTTCCTCGCGTCGCTTCATGTTTTTCCCGTGCGTTCCATGGAGGAGAACCGGCCTTCTCCCATCCATCCTCTCCCCCCTTCTCGACCCCTTCTCGACCCCCTTCTCGACCCCCTACCACGACTCGCGCTCTCTCTCTTCAGCCTCGGCTCGGTTAATTAACTCCCACCTCATTAACGGGCCCAACCGAGCAGCATTCTCTTCTCGAGAGTAAGCAATCCATCGCGCAGCTTGTATCCAGCGTGTCTCGCGGTGCCACGTGTTATTAATAATTGTTTTCGGCCGGTTCTCCGATGGCCAATCTCGCGTTCGGCATTACACGCACACCGCCCCCGTACCATGCAGGCCTGCACGATCCATAAACGACGCTCGGCCGTGTGTACGCGCGCGTGCATGCACAGACGCGAGGGGGAACGACGCGCCGGTGTGCAGGCACTCTTACGGAGAATCTAATTAAAGTTTGATCTTATTACGTCGAAATATAATGATATCTGGTTTATAACGCGTTTAGTAATTTTATGCAGGGGGAGGGCGCGCCGAGCTAATTAAGCGCGTGCACTTAAACCGCATGCGCGTCGGGAGATATACTGCATCGTGTTCTTGTTCGTTTTTTCCTCCTCCTGCACCCCTCCCCTATCCCTTTTTTTTCCTTTAATTCAGCGCTCCGCGTATCTGCGCGTCGAGACGTCGCAGCACGTCTCCGCTCGCTTCTTTCTCCGCGCGAGATGATATATTATTGGACGCGTTTTATGGTCGACCGTCGTGCGGGTCTTGTTTCAATTCGTTTAGATACGCATTCTAATTAAGCCCGCCTTGGAAGAGCGCTTCGTTATGGAACAATAAGTGCATCGTCCTCCCCACTGACTCCGAGTCACCATTCATTCAACATAGAGAATAACGACGGTAATAAAAACACATACTACGAACGTCGTCGTCGTTATCGACCGTATACCGAGTCGAAGTTTCAAAATTGCCGCGAAATTCGAATACATAGCACACAGTAGATATTTGGTCCGTGTAAACACGCAATTACAAATGCGCAGAGAAACACGATTATCAGGAATTAAACTCGCCTCGCGACGCATAGCCACGCTGCGATATTAACGACGTCCGCGAAGTTGAAGCGGATTATCGACGGCCAATAAAAACGCGTCCAGGGGAAATAAAACGGCAGTTGGTCGCGTTACGGAAAATGAGCGGACTTAAATCGCGGCAATTCAACTAACAAGACCGTCCGGCAGCCAGCTCACCTT
Source organism: Calliopsis andreniformis (assembly GCF_051401765.1). Taxonomy (NCBI): domain Eukaryota; kingdom Metazoa; phylum Arthropoda; class Insecta; order Hymenoptera; family Andrenidae; genus Calliopsis; species Calliopsis andreniformis. The sequence continues at coordinate 16,905,818 of NC_135067.1, read as the reverse complement.
GTACCGGTTTAACGTGTTCCCGTCGACATTTAAATCGCTTTAAATATTTATTTCGCGCTACCGGGGCTAAATTTTTTATACCGTTTTGCGTCATTAACGAGGAATAACCTCGTTCGCGAGGCAGCCCAGTTGATAGTCTTTTGACGATAGCGCGAACGCCCCTCGACGCGACGGATATTACGGAAATACCCGTGGCTTTAAGATCGCGAGCCGTGGTCCCATGGCGCATCTTTACGGAGGAGCAGTGGGCGTAAAATGTCGACGGGGGTGGTAAGAGAAAGCCGCGGTCGAAAATGGGTGAAAAATAAGCGAGGAGTTTTAGCGAAATTACTTAGACCCAATTAAGTCGAGTTTACCTTAGAGCTAGGTAGGATTCGCGGCTCCAGCGTATCGAGGAGAGAAGGAAGGTTGGCAGAAGCAAGTGGGAGAGAAAGAGAGTTAGGATAGGAGGGGGTGAGAGGAGCACAAGGGCGATGGGAATTCAGTTTCCCCCTGCTAAGAGGGTTTGCTTGTATCCCTGGAGATGCGCATACGTCATCCGATTAAAATTAGTAATTAGCTAATTAACTTAAGCACGTAGCACTCCAGGCTAAGTAAGTTGACCGCCTGATTATGATGCATCGCTTCCGAGTTCGAATCCGCGCGCGCTCGCGACCGCGAAGAAAAAAGAGGATCGTGAGCGAAGGAAGAAAATGGTAAAAGCGAGCGAGGGAAGAAACGCAACATTCCCCTTCGGACGTCACAAGGATTGTTCCATGCGATTTATTTCTCGAGTTACCGTTTGCACGCGCTTATCGCGACCGCCTCGTGGCTCTCTTAAAAGCAAAGTTCTCTGTCGAACAAGCCCGCAACGCGTTGGTCAGAAATTTATTCGGCCGATTGTTTCAACACGGAAGCGACCAAGTGAGTTTTTCCCCTAGCACGACGCTGCGAATGAGCTAACGAGCTATGCGAAACATCGGCTTAAATTTAGTTGATTCTCTTGAATCGCGCAAAAACGCGATCCCCTTAACAAGAGAGACGCCAGGGTCGTATATAACTCAAGAATAATGAAGACAATTTAGCAACGTGGGAGAGAAAATGGAGCAGAAAAAGACACTTCGATCCGCGGGGGTTAATCGTTGTCGTTCGAACGAATCCCCTTAAAAGGATAGGCCTTAAGACGTCGATGTGACAACGGTCTCGAGCTGAATCACCATTCCGTATCGGATCCCGCGGTATCTCGGACCCGCAAATTCCACTTTCGCCGCGCGTCCTAGCGGCAGGCCAGTGACGTGAGTGGAAAATTGATATATGCACGGAGTGATATCTAGTGGAAAAGTGTACGGTATCGTGGTATCCGAAGTAGCGCGACCAAAGGGACGCGCGTCGTCGAGAGTGATTCAGAAGTGCTTTCCCGTGTTCCTTAACTAACCGTTCGTCGGTCCTGTGGACGCGTCGCGTCGCGACGACCACACTCGTCCCGCGCGATCGTGACAAGGACAGAGGCTAAAGGTCCTTTCCCTCTTCCTCCCCTTTCAACCCCCGGTTCGATGCTCGAGCCTCTCGCTGCGCCTTGCCGCTTCTCAGATCTTCTACCGCGTTCCCTCTTCGCCACCGAATAATCATCGGTAATCGTTACTGTACGGTCGTTTGTCATATTTGCATTGCATTACCCAGAGAGCGGTGGTTCGTACTCACGCGGCGAATAATTTCCAGAGAAATAATGAGCAGACACGAAATTGGTATCTATTAACGCGCGTAATTAGAGTATCCTGTTAGGGGGTTGTTATTAGATCGATTAGACATTCAAAGTTTCAATTTTGCTAATGTACTGAATATACACGACGAAAGGATAATGCAGCGAGAATCCTCGGAGACGAATTCGTGGCTTTGCTTCCTAAGTGATAGGCGACGTGGCCAGAGCTGTGGCCATTGGGATGCCTCGGAAGCAATGTATCATCGTTAAAGGATTGTGAAAGATGTGTCGTCGTTTCTCCCTTTTCCCTCTGTCCCTTATCTTCCTACTATCACGAGTGGATTTAATAATTTATCTTCTAAACAAATAATGTGAGTACAGAGGAACGCAACTAGCATTGGAAGTTGATAGTATAAAAAAATGTCTTTTACGGGTTAAAAGGAATAACCTTTGGTCGAAACTAGACGATTCTACGAGGTCGTGTCCTCGTTCAAAGATATCTACGTGCAGGGATTGCAAGAGCGGAAGCCCAAAGCTTCCGATTGACACCGTCACCCTCGTGTAATAGGACCCGTATGTGTAATTTGCCGGAGGACCAGTCGCGCACACGCTCGCCTGTATCTCGATTAGAATTTCTTTGAACCCTCATATACAGCTCATACAGAGCCTCTGTGTCCGTGTCTTTCACCCCGAATCCTCGTCGACCGATGCGGGCTCCTACCGGGCAACGACGCCCCGATTCTTCGTATAACAAACTATTAACAGTAAATCTAGTCGAACCATTAAACGAGCCCACATTTCTCCGACCATCGGGAAAATTCTAAATAGTCCACGATTTCCAATCTTGGATGGAGGAATAATACGAGGTTCATTTTCATTTCATTTAAAAGACTCCTATTTGCCAGATATTAGTAGAAAAACGTGTCTTTGAAGATGTTAAACTGGGTTTGTAAACATCGTTTACGGACAATAATCAATGAATATATTCATCGTAGCGTGGTCATGGAGTAACAGATCATTCGATGCTTTCCTCTATCGCGGCATCGTTCGTTACACCAGGCTCCTTCGTCTCGTTAGTTCAGCCAGCACGACGGTTCGTCGAGCGAGAAATGAGGAGCAAATAAATCAAATTTCCCCTCGATCGGCGAGATCTTGTCAATATCGTGACGATAATGTCGTGATACTATACCCAAGATCGAGGATATTTCTGGCGTCCGTCGTGTCGATCACGGCATAGTAATCCAACTTCAAACTCCGTTCGATTGGTCGGTCAGTATTATATCTAGCTGTAATTAGTGTACGAAACTGGGGGGCAGCACACGTGTAATGCTCACGTTAATTACCTGACATGTTTAGCATGCATTACATCCACGTATACGAGGCGGTAGCACCGACCCATCCTGCCTGTCTACCTGCTCGGCCTGTTACGCTCTACCTACAGCCTACTCGTGTGTTTCGTACCGAACCGCGCGCAGTAGCAGGTAATGAGCGAAACGAGCGAATTTTCGGTAAGTTACTAGCACGAACTTCAAATTGGAAGGAACCCGCCGGCTGCTATTAAGGCGACCACACATCGTTCGTTATTGCTACACTCAGGAGAGATACCTCACTCCGCTTCTCCTTATCAACGTGCCAACCCTGCCGCTTTGTCTCCGCACTCTCTAGTTAGGGAACAATCGCGACGCGAAGACGTCTCGAGCAATTATTCGATCCTGATAAATTATTATCCCTTCCAACGAGCAGATTTCACCTCTTACCAGTGTGAACTATAGCAAGATTCCGTAGAACGCTGAAAATTCAACGCACGTTACACGAGTCTTTGGGCTGAAGGAGGTGAGAATAATGACTAAAAACATTCTCAGTTGGACAACTGCAAAGAATGATCTATTTATAAAAAAAATGAGAATGTCTCTGTATTGAAATAAATTTTCATTAATAAAGGGAGAAGTAGCGCATAAAGGTCACTTAGGAATTCAGTGGGATATGCTCTACAGAAAAACAAGAACTACCGTCATTTTCATACTTAACGAGGGGCCTATATGCATAAGACAAAGTGCATCATAAAGATTTCACCCAGGCTTGTTCCGATACGGTGACCGGTCGGAGAAAAACAAGCTGCATTCGTAACGGAAAGAATGATTAATATCGTACGAAAGGCAAATGGACGGTGAAGGACGACGGACGGGATCGTGGCTAGCACGATCGGCTATCCGAAATAATGCATAGAACGTAGAGTGCACGTAACGGAATAACAATTTCCTACTGCATTAATTAGAGGTCGACGAGGCGTGAAATCGAGGTTTACGAAGCGTCAACTAGTTTTACACATCGCGACGGAATAATAACGTCGCGACACGACTAGAATCCCGAATACATTAGCAGCGGCGCATAGCGCGCGCGCCGCGGTCTCTGTTGGATCGTTGAAAACCAAGGGATCGGGGCAAGAGGGGGGAGGGAGGGTTGGTAATGATTAACGACAAACGTTAATGTCCAAAATTTGATCGTACCGCTGCCGATGCAATTATTGTAATCGTTGACGTGGACCGTGAACCGCCGAGCACGGCAGAAGAGAGCGACGACGAAATTGAATGAAACGTATCGTTCGCGCGCGGAGTCGCGCTCTCGGGTTGGAAAACAAGTCACGCGCGTTACTTTGCGCACGGTGTAATTTTAATTCGGCCAAAAGCCGAACGTTCGCTCCCGAAATTGGTGTTTTAATTGCGATCAACCGTGTAATGAGCGGCAGCGGTCAATTAACACTTTCGAGACGCACGTGCACACGGCCAATACGAGGAAACGCGCGCGCGCGAGCGCGACCATGTACACTCTTGGACTAGGTCATCGCGTATGCGTGTAGGGACAACTACGCGCGTGTACGTTACATGCGAAGTAGACGGCTGGAATTGACGTTTTTGTTTCCCCGATATCAATTTCGGAGTGACGATGAAAGGCTTTTAATTGGGATTGGCGATGCTGCTGATGGCGACTGAATCGTCCATCGACGGTAATGGAACGGCGATAAACGCGAGTAAATCTCGCCGCGTGGAAATTCAACGAAGCTCCTTTTATTAAAAAAAAAAAGGCTGCTTTTGAATTGAATTCTACGACCCGTGGCGACAGGTTACTGAAGGCTAAAAATAGATAATAAAGTGACATTGAGAGTGACGCAGTGTTCGAAACTTGGACATCCGTTACAAAAGAGACATAATACAAAATATCCTTGGAAAGATATCTCAACGTGCGTTAATAGCTTCACGCAACGTTCAGCAATGAAGAAAAATGGAATTGATCGAGGTCTCTAATGGCTGAAAACCAATTGTTCCCTTTCAATAAGTAATTTCAGAAGAACTGCTTCCCATCTAAGGAACCAATAAATGTTTTCTACGTAAGGTGAGTTAACGACGTTTGCAGAATCGGTTATTCTATTGGGAAAATTTTCCATGGTTTTCTTCTTTGCAGACACTTAATCGTCAGGTTGTGAAACCAAGTGTCTGCTGAAGCATAAAATCGACGACACTTTTCTCGAAGGCTGTTTAGTCGACGGGAAGGGAGTCGACTGCCTGTCAATCCGAGAAAATTGCGGATATGGTACTTTCCAACTGCGGTGGGTGAGTGTCATTTCCTACATCGAATATAACGTTACGCCGCGCGACTAGTTGCAGGACTCCCAACATTCGAAAATTGACTGGTAATTTGTTTATCTCGAGTCGATGAAACTAATGCACGAGGCGCGAGTTTGCGATGCACTCGGACAGGCTAGCATCCGTTGTATCGGAAGTGGAATCGTTAACGGCTATACACCTAGTCAAGCATCGAAATATAGTGTCAACTATTTATAACCTAACATCATTTATCACAATTTTCAGTCAAAACATTTAAAATGACGGAAATAGGATTTGAATATATCAATTAAATTTGATTTCCCCTCCCACTCTATTCGAAAAAAAGAACTTCAAAACGTAACGCGGGAAAAATATTGCTTTTTTATATGCACTAGTATTAGAGTATTTGAGATAAAAATAGATCGTGAATGGACACAGTGGACATACAGCCAAATATCCTTAAATGGACTTAACCAACCCAAGCGAATCTAGATGAAATAACAGTAGGCGGATGTAAGGCATGAAATACAATATGGCCGTAGGCTAACACAGCACAAGCAAGGGGATATCCTCTGATCTATCGTAAAACAAGTTCAAATGCTTTATTCTGGCGAGTCGCCACCAGCGTTTCGTGATAACGGAGTATAACGCTAAGCTTCGAAACCGTTTCAAATATATACGTTAAGCACTGGTTCTAGCACTGATTCCAGTTTGAATGGCCAGAGTGAAAGCGGGAAAGTACGCAGTGAAGTAGTCGGAAGAAGAGTGGGTCGAAATACCTTTGTCATCCTCTTTGAAGACCATTTCCCGCGGTGATACAATAGCTCCCCACAGTCGCCTATTGATCGATGATACTGGGAATAGTTATGTTTCACTGAACACATTCTATTACGAAGTAACAATCTGATCGATCGTAGAAAGTGAGTAACACGGTCGACTCGCACGAAAGGAGGCGTTAACTTTGGCTAGATTTGAATTTCACATGTAGAAAAATGACACCGACGACGCTGGTCCATCTAGCGACAAAACTTGGAACTAGAGAATCAACATGCCTCTGGTAACTCTCGCAGAAGCGACATTATCTCTGAATCGTGCGCAGTCACTTCCGTTCCTTATCGTTCGGGTACATTGTTCCCGTTCTAATTATAATGCGAACGAGAGAAACGTTATAATTACTTGATAATATTTTGCGACGTTAAATGATCGACAACGAGCGTTGAAAACACCGAGGCGAGACTCGGAGTTTTAACGTTCGATTTCGATGATTGACGATCGAGCGTCCGAGATAAATTGGTTAAAATTAAACTCTGGCAGAAACTAACAAAGGAGAAGGGCGGGTAGAGACAGGGTGACGAGAACGGATGGTTAGTATGGGGATGGAGAGTAGAATGGGGAATGGGCAAACAGAGCGCAATTAACGTGCGACCATTAAATATGTACGCGAGTTTACTGCGCCACGATACGTGTGTGCAGACCCAGCGCAAATGCATTGGCTATCGAACGCTCGCGCGCCACTACCGATCTCTTCTTGCTGCCTGTTGGCACAGCCGCTTGATTAGCTCCGCCATATTTACATATCATTAGCCGAGTGTTTGCCCGAGTCGAGGATTCCCCTCACGCGTCACCCGTTGTCCGTCAATACGCGAAATAAAAGTTATTACGCCGTTCAAAATAACCGTATCAATAAAAATCGCTTTTGCGAGAGTCATTCCCACCGGGGGTGCCACGCAATCGTTACGTCAACGTAAACAAATGTCTCCTATTACCTAAATTGGGCAGCATTAAATGATTCAAATAATTTCACGATTTTTATGTATCAACAGTTAACTGTATAAGAGTGAACGGCTTACAATTTGGATCTTCTTACATTTCAGTTTTACTTTATTCATAAAAATACGAATTTCGATCTTAATCTCGTTGCCTACATTGCATAACAATTTCTTTTTTTCCATTTTCTCGTTTTATACACTAGTTAAATGTATTGGACAAGCTGACGGCGAATGCCGCGAGAAAAAAAGACAAAAACACAATAAATAGATTAACGAACTTGACTGCTTAATGACGTCCAATTTTCAATCGGACAAATTACCTTTCTTTATGATAACATCGTGATTTGGTTATCACTATACAAATCGTAGTGTTCGGCACAATCTAATTGATGAAAGACATCCGCTTCTGTCGCGGACTTAAACCGTAGTGAATACTGTTACTTCGAATTTATCGAAGAAAATGCTTACGAAGTTGGTAAACGATGCATGAAAAATAATAACGTTCCACTTCCTGTCTTTTTCGAAGCATTTACCTCGATTTAAAACATCTTTTTGAAAATAAAGAAGTTGATAGCGTTACGCTTCATTTGTAGGAAACTCTGAATCGTAAAATTAAAGGTAGTAACGTTCACTAACGTTTCATCTATTTCTTAACGTACACGTAACCTTAACGCCTAGGTGTTCGATTACGGTAACGCGATTTTGATTATCCTTTTCTTTCCCTCTGTCTCTCTTAATTTCAGTATGGCGACGTGTCCAAATCAGTCTACTGAATCGTACACATTTCTCGTGCTTATCCGTAGAAATTAGTGTAAAAAGTACCATTTTTTAAATTACTATTAAGGCAGTATGGTAATATGACTCAGCTTACGTATAAGTAGGCTTCCCTTCGACTTTCTCTACCCTTTATAGATCGCCCAGAATCTGTTGGATATGTGCGTATTTCTTACACATCGATATTGCCAATGTCGATAAAACAATGTCCCAAGCTTCCAAAACTCAGTTTGCACGAATAATTTTATAAAGATGCTATGCAGAATAATTCTTAACTCGTTACCAATTTTATCAGCTACTGTATAAACTACAGAAATGATTCAAAATCTCTACTAATTCTTCATTAAAACATATTGTTCGATTGGAAGATATTCAAACTTGGTCCTCACGCTTCGTTAACTATTATGAAATGATCAAGGAAAAGCCCAATAAACAACAATCAATAAATAAACGAATAGACAACATAGCCAATAGAATTCTAGTCGTAAAGTAATCATACGTATCCTCCTAGTGGACCGTAAATGGTACTTGATAATCATCGTTATAGTTGTGTTATACAAACGATCGTATTGTTCGTCAAGGCAGTTAGTGAAAACAGGAACTGCCTAACAAGCTCTGCAGCGATTACGAATAACCTAATTCTCTTTGCCTTTAGGTATCCTACTTAAGTAACAGATTCAAATGCAGTACTAAACATGTACAAATTCGAATTTATTCCGAAAGAGTGGTCGTATTCTTAATAAGTTTCATAAAACTTAACGTAGTCCACGCGAGAAACCTTAGTGCTTAAAAAGTAATCAACATAGTCAATGAAAAAGAGAAAAAGAAGTTTCAGCAATGAGCATAATCAGCACGTTAATACCGCATTCTAATCTAACTAACCCTAACAAGTGGCAGCATTACTACAATCAGTTTCCAGCATAGCCGACTCGAACTGCTCGAGCACTTGCATACTCTCCGGAGATACAGCATTAATGCCCAAACGTTCCTTGTACTCGTTTCCGGACAATCGTCGCCGAGAATACTTTATAGTATCGTTCATCGCTTGCTCCGGAGTATCGCTGTCGCTCGTGTTGCTACTGCTGCTGCTGGTTGAACGTCTGCCACTGGATAAGTCTTGTCTCTCGGTATCAGCCTTATCGTCAGGAACTGAGACCTCATTGTGAAGCTCCAAAAAATTGCTTTGTGCGTTACACAGAGACGCTGAATCTTGTCGATCTCTTCGATTCTCTGGCACTATTTCCGCGATGCGCCTCGGATAATTCACGTCAGTTTGAAATGTACCGCTCAGTACATTATTTTCTTCATCGTTATCAGTTGCGCTCGTGAGTTTAACGTACGTATTATTACGTTTACGCTCATACGTAATGATATCGGTTGGTCTATTAATTGGGGTCAGAACAGAATCATTCTCATTCTTCTGATTCTTTTTCATTATGATCCTTCTCGATAGCCAACTTGTTTGTTTGACATCACGATCGGTGAAATCATCTCCAAAATTACTAGATTTCAAGGGTGCCTTGCCGACGTACTCGTTAGTGTTTGCATCGTCGTCCGTGGCTTCAGTGATTTCGAGTTCGTTTCTTTCGGAAACGAGACCGCTTTTATATACTAGCTTTGCTCTAGATGGCGCTGGTATATGCGCTTCTTCCAATTTCACGTGCTCGAAGAATTTTGTGAGGGCACCACGCTGCAATTGGACCGGAGACTCATTTCGTTCGCCTGATTCCAGTTGGTACTCTTGATACAGCTGTTGCTGCCGGTTGACTGTGGTATCTTTGTCACCTGGGCTGAAGTCTCGTGGCTCTCGAGAATTATCGGTGATGATATAGGACTTGTTATGGCCTGCGAACAGTGAGTGGAGAAGACCACCGGTTCGAGGCCTGTACTTTGAACGACCACCGAACAGGGTTGTCTCCTCTGGCTCGCTTGACTTTGTGATTTGTAACTGTTTATCGGATTCTGTACTGTCGTAGGAAGGCAATAAGATTTCTGTGGCTCTGGCAGATCGCAGCTGATTGATACTAAACTTTCTTGCTGGCTTGGCTCGGGACTTTCTGCCGTTGAAAGTCGATCGTTCCAATTGATATTCGGCCGTGATGGAAAGATTTTCTGTGTCGATGATGCGGTTGAGTGCGGGTACTGCACGATTTGTTTGCTTCTTACGGTTACGATTGATGGAGTTGGACAACTGCTTACCAACGAGCATGGCGGAGTTGGTGACCGAGATCTCGGTCTGAACGCGAGAGTTGTAGCCTGATGTGGTTGGCAGCTTATAGTTGAGCATTGTAGCGTGACTTTGGTCTTCGGAAGACTGGCTTGCCCTTCTGGCTGGTTCTGTGATTTTCTTGACGATGAGGTATGATTGATGCTTTTCTGATTGGACGCTGCTAACTGGTAGCTGATAGGCGTAGGACACTTGGGGCTCTGTTCTGTCGACATAGGCGATGCTCGATCGAGGCAGCTGATTGAGGACGATGGAGGAGTACGGCACGATACTTTCTCGTTGCTCGGCGTTGATTGAGGACGGCCCGACATCCGACTGGTTGACGGCTGATGAGGAGGCGTTGTTTGAAGAGATTGGGATGAGGAAGGTCGAGGAGGGAAGCTGACCGATGCCGATGGCGGTGGAGAGTCCCCGCTTTTTCTGAGCTGCATCAGCTTTATGAAGTCCACAAGTCGTTTTATAGATCTCTGAGTCTTCTCTTGTTTTCCTAATAATTCCTGGCGTGTGCGCTGTTGTAACTGTCAAAGGAGAAATAACGAAATAATTAGTTAGATGAATTATTTTAATATGGTGGTATACGAAAATAATTTGAAATTTATGTTTATCATCTAATTGATAATATCGGGACGAAGATGCGCATGCTCTTAATACATGATTTAACGGATAAACTGATTCTGAGTGGTTTCCGATTCTATAGTACTCACACATATACTATTTTAAAATATATTTCTCATACACGGATCTATGTTTAGCAATATAAAGCATATAATTGAAATTTAAGAAGAAAAGATGAAACATTGAGACCACTTTTCTTTAAAAAATATTCAAGTTGGAATTGTACGTGAAGGAAGCATCGTGCATTCCGTGCTCTCACGGATTAACGAGTAAAATTATTGCTGCAGACAAACAGTATTCACGACTAACTTTATGATCTACTTTGTGAACGGCACATATACAGGAACTCTACAGCAATAACGTTAATAAAAGTCAAAGAATGCCAGAGACAAATCGATTCTTCTTAATCCAGAGAATTAGTTTCTGTTAGAAAAGATCGATACGCCTTTGAAAAATAATATTCAAAACGAAGAAAACAAGAAAAACGTAGAGATCTTGCAGGTTCTCACTGATGAAAAAACAAAAGACATGAAAAATGTCTGCGTACGATTTCATTAACTGAATGGCATTCCAAATGAAAATAAAAATTTATGAATTTTTTTCTACGCAGGCCACAGGACGAACCTGAAGTGACTGGCCGAGTAGTTGTGAGCGTTTTTCCAACTCGTAAACCTGCAATCTCAGATCCGAGTTTCGCTCGCGCAGCTCATATCTTTCTCTCTCTTTCTCCTCTGCAAGATATTTCGCGTTCAATACACGTTGCTTTTGTGTGCCCTATTACTGACGATCGACCAAAAAGTTCTTCTTAATTGCAAATTCTTCTGCCGTATTCGAGGAGCCGGTCTCACTCGCGGACACTTCTTCCGGCAGGCTGCTCTCTCGTTTATTCTCTCTGTGTGTTTACGCTCAATAAAGTCTGCGGCAACGCTGCGATACCTCGTTGCACGTTATATCTACAAATTGTGGACCCATGTTACACAATTTCCTGCTCTTCTATAGGAATAACGTGCCTGCATTATCTACAAGTACTTCTTTTTATTCTTTTTTCGTTAAACTGCGTTTCACCAGTAAAATATACGCAAACTTTTGACTATCAAATATAACCGAAAGTGTCACTTCATTACTTGTGCTATTGGGAACATGTATGGATATCACAATACATCAAAAAAGATGTACCCGGATGGTGCCGCCGCGAAATGAGATAAGCGTGCCACGAACAGTCATAATAGCTAGTGTCTGCAGGAAACAAGAACTTTTTGTCAATCACACGATCAACTTTACTACAGGTACAGATCCTTTCAAAAACCAAGGATGATTTACCGAATTCTTCATCCTTCTTGAACGACCGACGACCCTCCTCCTGCTGCTCCCCTTCCTCGCCATCTTCGATTTCTTCTTCCTCAATTAGTGCACATTTGGGACATATTCGAGACGGTGCAGGTGATATGGAGTGACAGGACACGTGATAGTTAGATGCGCAATTTTCACATACGGTAAGTGTGCCTGTAAAAAAAAATTACTGCATAAGTCTTCTGATCTCAATCATCGAACTATTTTTAAGAATAAGGAGAATCATGTACTACGTACCTGGATTCCTACAACTTATACAGACTGCAGAATCATTACTGATCCTCTCAATAGTCAGACTCGATGGTAAACCGGGTATGTGAACAGCCTTGTTGCCAATCGATTGAACAGATTTTACAGTGGACACAGGCAACTGAATCTGACTGGGTCCATTTTCAATCTTGGCCTTGTGCGAAAACACTTTACTTTCCGTCGCGTTCCTAAGAATATTTGGCCGTGTGGACGTCTTCTGAACAGGGATCAAAGACTTCATAACAGTTCTCGACGTTGGCGGTGATGTTGATTTTGGCGGTTGTGTTACAGGCTTTACGGGAGGAGGCGACGGTCCGTTCAGACGCGCAGTCGTTTGTCGAGTTTGAGGAACATTTCCGGATTGTAAGTATGAATGTCTTTTCCGTTTCTAGAAGGGGAAAACGTATAATTGTATCTTTAATCCAAACCTTCAATTCAGTGAAGACAAGAATAATGTTTACAAATGAAAATATTTACAGTTGGCACTTCAAGACTGGAATATACAAATTGAGGATTGGCGGTACTACGACGTTTCCTCTCAGCCCTCTTATTTTGCAATTCGGCACACGATACGGTAGTAATAAGGCCAAGAGCGCCCAAAAAATTGATTTTCTGTATCGAGTCAGCCTTGCGTTCCTTCTCTGGCTCCTCTTTCTCCGATTTCTCGTTGGAATTCTCATCCATGGAGACCTCGATAACATCGTCCTCGCCAGAGATCGTTTCCACCGAACTGGGACGTCTTCTAAACGATGAAAAATAAAAATAAATGAATTATGTTGTACAATAGATGGCGTGCTAGATTTCAATTAAAATTGCTTACTTTGCTGGAACAGTATTCCGAGGGGGCGAAGGAACATCACCGTTTCTGACGACATCCTCATAGTCCTCTTTCGATTTCTTCGTACTAAACTCATTGCCACCAGTCTTCAATTTGGTCTCGTTGTTATTCGTAATATGATTATTGTTGTTCAAGCCAAGAAGCGATGCGATGGAAACTTTCGCCCCGTTCACATTCTCCGCTTTGAACGTTTCGACCTCTTTGCGCAGCCGCTGAACAACTTGCTTCTGCGTGTTAAGATTGGAAACTATGAGCGTGAGCTTCTCTCGGATGACAATCATAGGAAAACTTTCTTGGCAGACTATGTTACAGGAATCGTTTAAAGGCGAGTCCGTTTCATTACGCGGCGAGCAAACATATTCTTAGCAAACACTATGTCATAAATTATGTGAGCAGCTTCGTAAGCCTCGAACACATTTTGAAAAAATGAAGCAACTAGAACGTCGAGCAGTCCATTCTACCAAGAAAATGTTCCTGTGCTCCAAACTTATCGCAATTATTCTGCGATCAAAGAATCTTACAATTATTTAACGAATTGTTGAAAAGATAACAAATATTTCGCATCAATATAACTACAGGCTTGCCCGTCCCATAAACTCTCATTTTTCTCGACTTCCAAGAGAGTTCCCAATGGAAAAACGATACCGCGCCGGAAGCTCATCGTCCCTATCAACTTTCAGGGAGGAAAAAGCATGAAAGAAGATTTGCTGCTCTTTACTTCCGGAGGGCAAAGAATCCGTACACTTTGCAGCCACTTCGTTAATAATCCTTAAAGGATATATCTAACGGCCAGTCAAAATACACAGTACATCTCGGGGGAGACGGCAAGGAACTTCCAGAAGTTTTCAGAAGTGATGTTTAACTCGTGAAACAATGAACAACGGGCGAAGTAGCGGGGAAACGAATGTGGAGAACGACAGAGGGATCGGGGAAGAAAGTAATGCGAAGAGGGAAAGAAGAGGCAGAGAAAGGAGAGAAAAAACGCGGAGATTTCGTAAAGAGCTGAAAACGTTTCTGCGGAACATTTTATTGATTGAGCCCCTCGCCTCTGCTCGGCCCCTTCTCTCCTTCCTTTTCACCCAAGTTCCATTCTCTCTCTCTGCTCTCTCCTCGTCTCACGCCCTCCACCCACTCGAGCTCAGTGTATCCGTGTGTATACTCGTCTCTCTTGCCTCCTCTCCCCCTCTTTAACCATTTCTATCCGTTTACGTATCTCCTTTGCTTTGGCAGCAATCTACCTGGATCGGTCGTTTATAGGCAACGAGGAGGAAGAAGAAAAATGGCAGACAGAGCCGTGGGAAGAAGTTGGGCAAAACACGAGGAGAACCGAAGGGGATGGGGAGATCGGCGACGGGTGTATCCGCGTCGACGGAATTACCACGGAAATGTTTAGAAAAGGATGCTGTGACATAGCAAAGCGCATCCACCAGAGCAGCCTCCGCGGGGCGAGACTTGTCTGGCTATCGATTCCACGTCGATTCCCGAATCCAGAAAGATACGCGTCCGAATCGATTCTATAATTCAACGTGAATGCGTTTCAGCTTCGACAGAGAGCTTTCGCGAATATATTTCTCGTATATTGGAAATCTGATCAGGAGACTGATTTGCACCGGCGAATTCTCTTCTGCTCTTCTGGCATTTTTAGCTTCACGAGGTACATTTATTTGAAGTCTTTTCTCTCTAACGGAGACGAAATTTTCCGAGCGATGCAGGAGATTATTATGTAGCAAGTTTGATAACGCGACGAGCATACTTAAGGAAATTGAGAAAGAACTAGTGCATCGTGCAGCATCGACGAGAAAACAACGGCAGTCCTTCTCCACCCTCGATACGATCGACGAAGTTTGAAAAGGTGGTCGGTAAACTCGCTGAACAAGTTCGCTATTTAATTATAACTGTGCATTACTCATTCTGGCGCGCACCCTGCGAAGAAACTGCAAGCGGAGGTCGATACAGGAGCTTGATTTGATAATGTTTAAGAAATTCTTGGCGAACATGTATTTAGCCGATACTTATACCGTTACAATGAATGATACGTAATACTCCGTCTAGGGAATTCTTTATGGAGCAATGAAATACACGTGCTGCAGGAATTTCCGAGCTAACGAGAATCCAATACGGATCTCGTGATGTTTACGGAACTTCTGATGAACACAGTCGAACTTGTTTCATTGAGTTCTAGGTTGACTGAAGATCCTCAGGATTTGCGCATTGCTTCATTTAAATAATGAGACACACTTGAAAAGTTGTTACCCAATTTCCATATATTGGATTGTCGCATATGAAAGCGGCTCTTTGCATAGAGAAGCTCGGGCGATGGAATTCACTGTTTCTGGCCTCTTTAGTTAATTGAAGTAATTCATCAAGGACTTGTACTCAAATTTTTAATATTAAATAGAGATATTATCTAGGAAGAGTTGAGGTCTCTCATGAAACTAAATCATTTGAGATTCATATACAACAATACCAGTAGTAAAAAAATGGTTATTGAATAATCTGTAAGACTGAATGAAATATTACTTCCATAAAATATCTGGACTCCTGAAGCAGTGAATTTTAATTTTGAGTATGGTTATTACCATTGAGTGACTGAAATCTTTTCATGAAAGAGTCACTTCGACTTTAAACGTTTTCTATAAGAATTTTCCGATATCGATGCGATAATGTAATGTGACATCATTCCTATCCCCACGGAACGAACAGGCATAAATATGGAACGTACGCGGACAAGCCTGCCCTGGATCATCGTGAAAGAGTGAAGCTCGAGGAAATCAATTCTCAACTTACCTGGCATCTTCCCAAAGACACAATGTGCAAGTGAATCTTTTGTATCTGACCAAGTATGTCCGTATTCTGCAAAGAAAGAGAGAGGCACATCATTTTCAAATACCAAATTCTACGTAATTTAAGAACAGTGTACACAAATTGGCAATATTTTACCGCGGTTGTATGAAATAAAAATAAAACGAGAGAATTAATATTTTAGTGACATACCGGAGACACGTAGCTATCGTAACGCCACAATAACGACACGAAAGTTAGTCACACGCAGAAGGTAATTTACGAACGCACGCAACTGATGTAACAATGACCACTGCCTAATTGCAATTTCACATAATGGACAATGAAATGTTTTCAATAAATACGAACGTTCAACTGCATCGCTTTGTTAAGAGAAGCGTAATAACGATTAAAGTGTACTTATACAAAGATAAATTAATAATAATTAATAAGTCCGAGTAATAATAGTGATTTAAAAAAGGTAGAAACTTTCGACGAACGTCGACGTAATCTTGACGACGCGAGACACGGTTCAATATTCATTACAGATCAATTTTAACGCTAAAAATATCCGGTAGCGAGACTTCGTTTTCCTGCAAGCCCGCTGTGAATACTATCATTATTACAGTTCTTCATTGCTGTTCATTTCTAAGCTAGTAAATGTAACATGACTTACGTTTGGGTCGTCCTTCAGCTTGCCCACGCAGATCTGCAATTTAAGGAGGAAATTCAAGATTAATTACACTTCGTAAATTTAAACGTTTAGAAAATCATAATTTCCCCTTTGCAATGCTGATTGCCTCTTTAGCCGCGCAATGACATAATTTAGCTTAACTGTCATACTACGAAAATGACAGAATAAAGGAATGCGTATACTTATTTAAAGCACTTTAAATATATACACATATGTTCCAATTCTAATTCTAATTCATTATAATATATTCATAATTATATAAGAATGTAAAAAGTCATTTTTAAAACCTTGATATTCCCGAACTAACGCTGCTCATCATCCATTCCCTGATAATCAACGCGTAACTGAAATATCTACAGAGCTAGCAAAACAGGTTTGTGTTAACCACTTTACAAATATATCGTACATGAATATCAATTTATTAACATATTAATGACAAATCAGCTATGACCCAAAAAGTATTCACTGAAGATACTGTTCTTAGAATTTAACGCAATCAATTTATCCAAAAGATATTGCAAGAAAAACTTAAAATCGGTTTTGAACTATACCGACCGAGAAAGTGTTTCGAAGTGTGAGCAGGGCAAAAATATTCGATTTCTTGAAGTTGGGACAAGGTCGGTAGAGCAGGGCACAATGCCGATCGCGTGGCGAGAAACTTTCCCTTGTGCGCGTATCCCCCTAGTGTTCCAGCTACTTAATAAAAGTTGGTTGTAATGGACGAAACAAGAACACGCTCGCACCTACATTCCGATTTTACTGACTTATGTCTGCTAACGTACGTTTGTGTTCTGTTGATAGAATACCTTGACCCTTTGAGCGTTTATAATGCACACCTTACTACGTCGAGCGAGTATTCAGAAACAATTCAGATAAAGGCATGCTCTTATAAAACACGACAATATTTACTTCTACGGCTGTCTCAGTTGGTAAGTTTGACGCGTAGAACAATTTAGCGGAACGTGTATACATAGCGAAGCAATAAGTACAGAAGGGAGCTCAGAGGCAAACAGGTAAAAACGGAAAACGAAAGCGGCATAGAAGCAGGTATAAAAGGTATAATTAAACAAAGTGGGAGTCGAGTGTCCCGTTCGTCGAAACAAAAGTGCACGGTGGTACGGGCACGGTCGAATTGAAGTTTATGGGTGGTGTTTAAAAGAAAGAACGACCAGGGCGAGGAGAAAAGTGAACGAGGGGAAGGGAAAGAGAGAGATTATAATGCTAGAAGTTAGGAACGAACGAAGAACAGGGTGGGGGTACGGATCAACTGAACAAGTGAGTAACTGAATGAACAAGCGAGAGAAAGAGAGATAAAGAGAAACAGAATGTTGGTTCTCAAAGTCATGCGACGCATCGGTCGAAGCACTCTACCAACAAAGGTTAAGGTCTGAACACTCGTTCACCTTCGAGTTGGTGCGATTCGTGAAAAAAATGACCACTGCTTAGCAGTGTAAACTCCTAGCATGATTTAAAGCGAGGCAAAAGTTTCCACGGAACTTGTTACGCTTGTTTCACTTTCGATAACGCGCAACAACACGTCGGTCCGCACCGCCGAAGACGGAACAGTTTTACAAATGTCCAATACGAGTGAAAGGAATGCCAGGACACTTTTATAAAATAGATCGTGGGGACGTGTATGCCATATTAGTGACTCAGTTTCCGTTCGTGTTGCCGCATAAACCGGACATCTTTGATCGGGACGATTGTCTCATGAAACTTCGCAGAATTACGTTAAGGCGACGAGCCCCCGTAAATATAGTATGGAAGGTATGCATTTGTGCACGCGCGCGCGTGCTTGATGCGTATGCATGCGTCCATGCACGACTGGTGCGTGGTAATGCACCTAGAAAACTAAACCACGATGCAGGTCCTGCGAAAAGGAACTTCAAAGCATGCTTGACTTCCGTTTACTTAGTTAACGACCCTTCGATACTAGTAAATAACACTCGAGGAATATAAGGAAAAAAAAAAGAAAACTTTCGGAAAACTTCTCACTGTTCGCGTCGATTATCTATCGAGCGTACTATCTCGATTTTTCAATCGATAGGGGAACAACGTGTATAAAAGGAGCAAAAAAGGTCGGTTGGTCGGTTAAGAATGATTCGTTATAACTCGCTCGCTCGCTCGTTCGTTCGGCTTCGTACTCTCAATCTTTAAATCGCTATCGACATACATACATGCACAGCCGCGGGACTCACCTGATGATCGCGTATGGCATTTTTCAGCTTATTTTGCACCGTGAGTATTTCCTCTTGCAAACCCTTCGATATCTCCATATTTTTACTTTCTGATCACACGTTTTTCCTCCCTGTTCAAAAATCCGGCCGATTTTAGCGAGAGAAGAGGAGGACGGGAAACCCCTCCTCCCTCTCACTCTCACTCTCCCACCAAATTGACGAGAGCAGCGGTATACGCTCCGATCAACCGCACGCACGGCGCGCACCAGCCACCAACTCTTCGAGCCACCGCGACGACACTTAACCGTTATTAACTCAGGGAAATCGAACAGGTAAAAATGTCACGGGCACGGCTCGTCACTTCGTTATGCGCGCACATATGCACACCCTTATTTCACGGCACCGAACGGACGAAATAACGTCGCGAAACCGCGTACCAAAGTGAATTGTTCGCTCATCAACGAGCGTCTGTGCTGCCACCAGCACTGTTGCCTCCGTACACGGACGTGCCAAGTTGCTCGAGATCCCCTGCCACCCCTGGCCCTAACCCTCGATCCTTCTCTCTTTCTCCCTCTCCCCCTTCTCCGTCCCTCCTGCTGCGTTTATGCCCAGGGATCCGACGCGCTCCTTGAAAGCGAGTTTTCGCGCCAAGCTTCTACACCGGTGCGTGTGCCACGCGGAACACGTTTCTGCTCGATACGACGATTTTCCAAACCTCGTTCGCACGCACCCGTCGCACGGCCAGCGCTGGGTACGCTTAGAAATTTACAGAAGCACGAAACGTTCGAGGAAAAGATTTTCTCGCGACGGATCTTTTACGATAGTGAACGTTGGTAATGCCGGCGATAGTGGCGCCGCATATTTGCGATTACGAAACGAAACGGCGTTCACGATAGGAGACAAGCGTGCTCGTTTCCTCGAAGCTCGAACACGCGTTTTAGAATTTCTGCGCATTTGAAGACAGGTCTTAACATGGCCACAGTTATTGGATACGTTCAGTTACGAGAAATTAGGCGAATGGCTGTGTCGTACGGTCCTGCTTGATTTAGGAGTTATGTTGCTTTCATTTTCCTCCGCATCCTGTTGAAAAAACCAATTGTTTATACAGATTATATCGAGTTATCACACTGTTATGCGTACGCTTTTGTAGTTTTTTTTCTAACAAGAAAACAAATATATATATTTTTTTTAAATTCACAAACCTTAAATAACATTTTTTGTTCATTTGTACTCTGAATGAAATAAAGAAATACGTTTACAGTAGACTTGTATTGCCATAAAAAATGTATGATTTTACAAGTTATAAACTAAGGACATAGTATATAAGGTATTAGTTTAAATTATTTATAAACGTTATCACTCTAACATTAAGAACTTTATACGTAAGTTAAAAATTTTACAAGAATTGCAAATATATACCAAAGTGTGAAGTTTAAATCGATCAATTGCACGTGATGGCATATCACGTGATCACTAGACACATACCCATGTGTAAGATATACAGTAATGGACACAGAAAAATATAAGAATACATATAGCTCTTGTTTCATGAAAATATATTTATATCAGAAAAAATATCCATTATTCTCTGCATTTGGAACCAATTAATTCACCAACAACAACCCATAACAAAGATCAAATTTTTGAAGAAAATTTTTCAGTTTTATCGAAGTTATAAAACACAAATACAGTACATAACACCCAAAAATATCGAACTAACACACTCCGTGAACAACAGCTTTTTTTGACATTAAAGTATCGTGTGCTTTTATAATATTTTTCTACTAATTGATAATTATAGCTTATGTGACTCTATATATATTCAAGAAATATCAAATCTGAATTACATAAATATGTAAATTATTGACTACTGCATATAATCTACGTTAATCAATTATGAATTTACACTTATTTCTATAAATATGTAAGAGCAATTAACTTTAAACTCAATCGTTGTCGAAAATAGTGTGTTAAAGTAATGAAGTTTCTTGTAAGTTTATGTTGATTACTATGCTTAGAGTAACTTTCATATAAGTTTTGTTACCTTGTCGTTGCACGTAGAATAAGAAATATGTTTATATCACGTAGATGTCAGATGAAATAGAACTGAAATTATTATAATGTGTCGTTTAACCTTTTAAGATTTAGTTTCTTCGTTGGATATATACTGCACATAGTCATAGTTGAAGAGTACGCATGCGTAAAGCTTCGAAAATTGTAGTCTACCGTTCAGGTTTATTGGAATTCTTATGCACATTTATCGTATGCTAGAAACATAAGTGTGTTAAATTTATTTTAATTAACGTGATTCTAGTGTTAAGTTCATTACAGTAAATATAACTTGATTTAAACTTTGTCTCTATTAAATGAAAAAACCATACAATCCCATTTAGAAAATTGAGGTTATATTACGACTTTTATTCTTATATTCTAAGGTAAATGTCTACTCCTTTTTTTAAATATCGATCGATTTTTTATTATAATTATTTATATGAATAATGTTCTAAATTTCCTAGTTTTAAAAGTATTTAAGAGATTGCACATTTTAATTCATAACCTCTACAATTTTCAAGTTTTTGGACAACATTTTTTACACATTTTTCTTTAAACTTTTTAATTACATGTTAAAATACATAATCAAACCATCGATAGTTATTACATTTTTTTAATAGAAATACATATTAACTTATATATAGCAAATTAATTGCTTTCTTGTAGAAGAATAATAAAATATTTTGTTTTTGTTAAGTAGTATTGAGAATGACTGCTAAAAGAGCTGCAACTACAGAACTGAATCATGACAATTGGAAGGAAGAACATGAACCTGAGGAAGCTGGTACATTTACAAAAGCATCTGACGATATACTTGAAAAAAGGGTTGTGAAAAGAGCTAAACGTCGTTTACAAACTGCAGAAGTAAATAAATTTTTCATACGTATGCTCCTAGGAATGTAAAAGTTATTTTGTCTTTCTTTCTATTTTTTTTTTAGGATAATGCAACTACAAGTGCATTCAGTACATTTGCTGGTTTTAAATCAACACCATCTGCAGCAACTAATTCACCATTTAGCTTCTTAAGTAATAGCAATATTTTCTTTGCACCTTTAAAACCACCAACAGGCATTGCTAAGTCTCCTGGTAGTAATGGAGGCTCTAAGACCAATGAAAATGGCACAAATAATAAAGAAACCACAGAAGTACAAACACCATCTAGCACAGCTGTAACTGAAAAAACTACTGATCAAGAAGATCAGAGTATATTTAAAAAATCTTCTGATTATTTTGCAAAGTTAAAGGGCTTAAATGAAAGTGTTGCTCAATGGATTAAAACTCATGTTGATTCAAATCCATTCTGTATTTTAACACCTATTTTTAAAGATTATGAAAGGTATCTTAAAGATATTGAATCCAAACATGGTAATGGTACAGAAAAAACGACACACACATCAGAACAAGCACAATCTGTGCAGCCTAGTGGTAGCAAAGAAAGTTCACCTTCAGAGAAAAAAACTGATAGTTCTCCATTTGGAGGGGCAAATGTAAAATCTTCTGCGTCAGAACAGTGGGCATCTAAAAAACCTTTTTTGGTGCCAGTAGCGTGGACACCTGAGAGAACAAAATTTGGCAAGATTTCTGCAGGCTCTAAATCAGTATTTGGTAAAACAGAGCATACAACAGATAATAGTAAATCTATTTTTAGTAATACCGAACAAACTACAAATGTGTCAAAGTCTGTGTTCGGAAATATTGAACAGAAAACTGGTTCTAAAAGTATATTTGGAAATGTCAGCGCTGATAAAAATCCATTTTTAAGTAAACCATCTACTGTCTCAGATAACAAAACAGAAGATCAAGACACAAAATCTACTAGTAGTACTTTTAACACAACAAATACCTTTTGTTTTGGGCAAAGCTCAACTACTAGTAATACAACTGGTTTTAGTTTTGGCAGGTAATTTCTTTCTATGTCATGTTTTCCTTTCAAGTTGTATGCAAACAATTAAACTGTTTGCTTTAATCTATAGTGCCAAACCATTTACATTTGGAGCTCAAGCAGTGAAACCTCAAGAACCCGAGGAGAAGACAGAAAATGAAGGAAAAGATGATGAAGACGAAGAACCACCAAAAGCAGATTTTAAGCCTGTAACAGAAGAAGGTGCCATATATGAGCAAAGGTATTGTCTTAAATTTTTAGCAGTAAATATAAAAAGTGCATAATTACCAGTGTGAAGATTAGTAGCAATTAAAAATTATTTTTATTACATTTTCATACAGGTGTAAGGTTTACATAAAGAAAGATGGCAATTTCACTGACAGAGGTGTTGGCATATTATTTTTGAAGCCAACGCCAAATGACAAAACACAGTTAATAGTGCGTGCCGAAACTTCTTTAGGAAATCTACTACTGAATACATTATTAACTGAAAGTATTCCAACAAAACGTATGAATAAAAATACAATAATGTTGGTTTGTTTACCAAAACCTGAGTCTTCTCCACCACCAGTACCAGTCTTATTGAGAGTAAAAACAGATGAAGATGCAGATGCATTACTTAATGCACTTAATAAACATAAAAAGTAAAGATGATTGTAAATCACATTGAAACTTGTATGTGTTAATTTTAAAACACAATGAAAGAAGGCGGCACAGATGAATGAACGAATACAATAAAATCGTGCTAAACGTGACTGAATTTTTAAGGATAAAAACAATGTTGTTGTTTTTCATATAAATTTCACGTTCAGTGTAACGTTTTTATTTTAATATTTAGTGTAAAATGTAATGTAAAATAGAATTACAATAACAGGTATTCTTTATTCTCCATTGCACGAAATATTCTCTCGTTATTACTATGAGTAATGTTGACAGTAACATTTGTAGCTAATGAATAAATATGTATTAAATCTAGAATAATTAAAATAAGTACTCATTACTCAACAAAATAGTAACTGTACATATATATGTATACAAAATTATTTTCTTTGTCATATTTTATAAATATAGATAGTTTAAAGTTAGTTTCTGAATTATACAAAGTCACTTAAAAGGTGGGTCCTTTTTTCAATTACTTTTTTCTGTTAATATTTATTGAAAAAAGATATAATTTTTAAACATACAGATATAAAAAAACACTCTCGAGTAAAATTAGTTAGCATGTTAAACAAAGTTCGATGTAAATAAAATGTAGTTAAGGAATGCATAATTTACATTCCTATTCTTTGCGATCCTACGTATTTTATGTACTTTAAAAGTGTTGGTATGTGAGGTAAAAAAATGATGAAAATTTTTATGAATAAGTTTGAAAACTGTATCAAATATAAAGAAGAATTTATAAGTTTTGTATCATTAAACATAAATCCTATTATTCCTATATTGACAAATTCATTATTTTAATAAATATACTTTGTTGGCTCCTGCATATAAATAATTTCTTTTAATTCAAGAGATGGTAGTTATTCTAAATAGAAAAGTAAGATATTAACTTTATTCCCAAACTTCAATTACATTTATACATTATACATTGTTATATTTTGGTAAACAGGTAAATTTACAATATCGTAACGAGGAAATACTTTGTACTGGATACGATCTAAGGTCAAACATGGTTAATTACTGTGAATAAAATAAGTTTGAAGTATATATTTTTATCATCCACAGTGTATTTACAATTTGTTATGCAATATAAGCACATGTATTTAATATACAGAACTATTGAAAATTATACTCAATAATATTTGTGTTTTAATCATATATTAATTTTTGCAATTATTTATAAGCAAAAAAAATTAAGCTATATTTTACATAATAAACATGAGATAATTTAAACTAAAATTTCTATATTAAGTGCATGAAAGCTGCCACTGTAAAACATGTGTACTTTACTTACAGCAGTATCGATTTAAGTTCGATTTACTAATTAATAGCTATATAAATTTCTACAGTATTTAAATTGCAAAGTTAACATGTAAATTTCTTAAACGTGAACACTTTCGAACAATTAATGCAAATAACGGTACGGCACATTATTCTAAAAAGCATTTATAGAATATTACTTAAGATAACAGTTTTAGAAATATTTGTACAGAAGTGATGTAACATATATTTGCATTCTAATAATATAGGTACTCTTTAGTGTGTCCTATACAAAAGATAATAAAATAAAGTTGGATTTTCTTACAAAATATGGTAGTATTATGTCCTACATCTGTTTTCATATTATACACGTTTAAAAATATTGCAAAAATTACTTGTACATTTACTAAGCCCTCTGGGCCATAAACGGTGTTAAAGCACCTCTCTGTCCAAGTCCCAACTGTATATGTTGCATATGGATTTCAACACAATTTTGAAAAACTTGTTGGTTTTGTGGACTCAATTTTGAACGTATCTGCTCCATGGTGCCCTGCAGTACTTTTAACTCGTATGCATTTCGATCTGAATCAGATAAACTCTAAAACACGGTAGATATTCAATGAATAACCAACCACGACTAAAAGTAATACGAAATATTAGTTTATATTACCTTCACTTGAAGCATAAGAGCTGTTAAATCTGTTACTAATTGTGTCATTTTTCCAGGTTCCTTGTCGTTGATAATATTGTTTTTGGTAACCATATCTGCTGCCTCCTGTCTACATTTCTCGCGAAGATGAGACGGAGCTAGCATAGCTGCTACGCTAGGTTCAGGTGCCATTTCTTGACACAATTCTTGAACATCATTTAAAAAATCTTGAAGAGCGGCATTCATTTTTTCTAGTTCGACCACAATGCTAAAATTGATATAAATATATATGTAAAAAAAGCATTATAAATTTTGAAGATCATTAAAAATGTAATGATAACATACCCTGCATATCTTCTTTCAAAATCTGGTGGAAGCGGCTCCCCAAAAGATCGTCTCTTTTCTGCTTCGCTATTCATCTCTCTTAATTTTTTAATTTTAATCTTTTTAGCAGCTAATATTTTATTTACTTTTACCATAAATTCCAGCAATTTTAAAGGATAACCATTCATTGTTCCACCAATATGAGATTTCTTTGGTAACGATACAGAAGCATTAGATATTAGCGGATCACTGTTTAGACGTGGAGACATTAATTTCATGGCATATGGTGGAGATGGCACATACTGCACGTGTCTAGGTCTGAACTTTTGTGCGAACGAGGCAACGCTTATTGTTTCTGGAGGTTCATTTGACTGTAAATGGTATACATAAAGATGTATATTATTTAGAGCATAAACATATTAATGTGCAATTATAGGAATATATGCATATATACATACCAATACTTCATAATCTGGAACGCTATGTGTTCCCAGTCCAGCACGTTCAAACGTAATTCTATAAGTGTTATTACTAGTGTCCACTGCATCAATACTTCCAGTGAACAATCCATCTTGTGGTTTTCTCAGTCTTGCTGTAACTTTAGTACCTATTACCAATTGTAATGGTATTTCTGGTGGTAAATCCTTAAAACTATTAATATCTGCAGCTTTTCTTTGCTGTAGCATTCGAATTTTTTGTCTTTTCCTTTCTAATTCTCGTCGTTCTTCTTCAAAGAAGGACTGAGAACATCTACGTGGTTTACCCATCATTCTTCTTATTTTGCACCATTCAACACGAGTTAATTTCCGTGTTTTTAATTGTGGAAATGATTCTTTCAAGCATATCATAAAATCATTATCACCTTCAAAAAGTGTCCTGTGTAAAAGAATTAAAGTTTCAACTTTACTGGTATAAAAAATTGATGTATCAGTAAATGTATGTATTATACATACTTATCGATATTACTATAAAACCACTCGTAACAAACCCACTTGTGTGCCTTGGGTAATTTCAATAAATTTCTTAATCTCATACCAATCTTTTGTCCTATTTTACGGTCTGGAGATGATGGTTGTAATGGTTTGTCAGGTTCCTTTTCTTGTTTAATCGATGTCATAGACTGTGTTAATTGTTGATTCAATATACTGTTTTTTCTGGGTTCATTGGTTATTCTATTTTGTTTCTTTGCTGGAGATGGTCTGGGTATTTTTTTAGGAGATTGTTTGGCATCTATTAACGATGGATCCTTTTTTATCCTAAAATTATGTATGGATTAATATCTGTACTACAATCATTTAAATGTATAAAATGCAGACAAACTAACCGGTGATGAGGATGATTAACTAATATGTCATCATAAAATAATTTATTTTTCTTTCTTATCCTTGCTGGCATTCCTCTCCGATTTAAAACTTGAACTGGTTGAGCTGGAGGATTCGGTTTTGGAGGAGGTTGAGTCCCTACTCTTTGAAGTCCTAAAGCTGCAGGACCTAGTTCAGGGATTGGATCGGACTCTTCTGTGTCCATATGCGAATCTGTTGAATTATTTGAAATTTGCTGATCATCCATGTCCATGGTATCATCATCCATTACTTCAGTCTTGATCTCATCGATCGATGGATACCCTCCATTTTTCATGGATAATAATGTTTCAGCAGATTCACCTAAGATGAAAGAATTATTCATAGTACCAAATAAGAAAATATGTTTCAATAATGAAGTGACATAAGACTTTTATGTTATATTTGTTTCACAATGTGTTTCGCTGTTCGTGGTTTGAAAAATTTTCAACACATTTGAACAGTCCATATGTAATACATATCTAATGGAAAAGTATTTAATTATTTAGTTTTTAATGAAATTATGTTATATTCTTTTCTGAAGTGTTCCAAATTATTACATTATGACACTATCTACTATTATTTTTTGAAGATACATTGTTCACAAAAAAAATCTACATATAAAATGTTTGGTAACATCAGCTACAATTGATTTATAAACGCAACATTTATTTTTTCCTTTTCTGTGCCAGATCATTTCATATAAAAGTTTATTCGAATTAGTGCTGCGAAAAGAATCGAAGACTTGACCGTTCTGCTTTTAGGCATCGACATAACCAAACTTCATACGTAGTTCTGTAAACAGTAGATCTACTTATTGCGTTAGGACAAAAGTCAAAGTCACAGAATTATCGACATTACGAAGATCGTGAAGCATATTGAAATGCCTTCTTCTTGAAAGCATCGTTTCGTAAACGGAGCTTTAAACGGTAAAGTTCTTTGCCGTCCCGCTTGAATTGTGTATTGGTCATTTTTGAAATTTTAAACCAGACCTTTCCGAGCGCAATTAAAACACTAACTCTAAGTTCATAAACACACTTCGGAAAAGTCTTACACATTAATATTGCAGAATTTGAAACGTCTATTTTTCCTGTGTGATTACTTTTTCTACTTAATTAGTGCAGATTATATTAATTTTATCAAGAATAAGTTAAGTTTTACTCACTTTCAATCATCTCCGCCATGTTGCTATCAATGATGCATCATGGGTACGTATTTCCGTCGAGTTCGCCCGCTTCGCGGTGAATTTCGCTAGTGGTTCAGTTCCACCGTTCCAAGCTCTGTGATTGGCTGAAATTTCTTTCGAATACAGAAACGGTATTAGTGATATTTTTGAAAATACTTTAAAGAAATACCTATCATATTGTACGAAGAAAATAAAATAAAGCAATCATAATTCGACAAAATTGAGCGAAGCACGTAAATCGTTCTAGAAATTCAAATTACGTACTCCTTCCGTCTGTTTACTTTGACATACAGCACCATTTGGCGCGATGAACACGTGTTACTAAAGTAGCTCACACAACTCAAATTTTACAACTTCACTGTGAAGTTAATGTAAAAATGAACGTGTTACAGACTAATTGTCTTTGGTTATTAATTATTTTATCAGTTAATGCAGGGATTGTTTCAATCGAAAAAGCAATAAGTCCTACGAAATACTGTAGGGATAAACAGAGATTAATAACGTCTGAAGAAAATGATGAATATCTACTCATCAGCACCGAGATAGAAACAAACGTTATAATGGCATGCCGCTTTTGGTACGACACTAATTTATTGATAAAAAAAAGAAGATTTTTACCACTGTAATCGTTTGTATGAAATAGTAACGATAAGGAGGAGAGTCAACCCAAAATTTGGTACTATCAAGATCGACACAGACTAAATCCTAAAAAAGAGGTCGAGCTAGATATGGACAATAACTCGTCGTATAACAGAGTCTATACGACTCCTGACCTCTCCTTAGTAATTAAAGATCTCGCAATCACAGACGCTGGCATTTATATGTGTCATGGCGAAGAAGGGCAGGAAATTGAAAATAAATTCAATTATAGAATCGAACGTAATATTTCCAATACATTTCAGACGAGTCGATTCTATTAGTACATGTACACAATTAGTTAATTAAACCTATCTTACAATAGCAATTTTCAAAGAGTACGGGGTTGCACATATGGAGCAAGGAAATCTTACCGAATGGGACAAATATCGTGAAGTATACCTGGCATCCATTAATATACGATTTGCTGTAAGATCATTAATCCTGTTTACTGTTTGTTACGACATTAGTAAAATACTCTCCCTTCTTGCTTATCAGTCGAATGTGACCTTGCGTTAGGTCTCTCAAATGGCAGAGATAGCTGAAATTCGAGAAGCTGGAGTAATACTTCATGTAATTTCTGAATGGGCGCCTTGGGGACCGTGTGAATATTGCATAGGTCGTCGGGGGTATAGAACGAGCGTAGGAATGTGTCGATTAAAACGAATGCTAAATAAGGTAAAAAGCGCAGTAAAAAGCACTTGTCACGTAATTTATACTATTATTGTCATAGACAATTGAGAACGCGAAAGACTCATCTATAGTCAAGTTCTTCCAAAAAACTCCCATGTTACCTTGCAAGTAAATAAACTGATTAGAGTAGAATACAAAATCTCCACCCTTCGTAACATACTTGCGTTGTGTTTAAGATCCATTCTACTCAAAGAAGAATTCCCCGCTGTTAGCACAGCGGTACAATACATACCCGAATATGTTCTAAAAGAACCGTGCAAAAAGTGCGTCCACGGGAAGAAGCACAAGGGTCGACACTTTCGATATGTCAAGCGATTCGTCCTCGCAGAAGGAGCTTATCTCACTGTCGTTTGTCCAGAGTAATTAAAATTTTAAGTATTCCTTGAATATGGAGTCGCAATGAAATCTAATGATATTATAGATCGAGTCTGGACACGCAAGTGTCGTGGAAGAAAGATTCAATTACATTGGAGAAGGGTGTCCGTCGATCTTTTCGTAAATTGGATCCGGAAGCTCGCGTGGTGGTGGACGCCTTTGGGACGCTTTATCTGATAGGTAATTCGAGTAGATAAATTACGCCTTCCACTTCATAATGTCTCACATTTTTCTATGCACTCGTGGATCAGCTGTAACCATTCACGAGGAAGGCAACTATACTTGCTACGTTAATAACGCAAATATGATGCAATTAAAAGTTATCGTTATTGCTAATGTTAGATTATTGACACAAGGTGAGATTTCACTATTGCTAATAGTTTAATTGAAGTCTACATGAAGTTTCATCATTGTATAATTTATATTTCCGTGTTAACAGAGTTTCTTCGACATTTGGGCTACCTTGGATTCATATTTTTACTTTGCTCGTTTTGCTACTGTACCGGTCTAATTCACACATATAGACGGAGACACAAATTCGAGGTGATCGATGTTAGTCGTCTCTCGAAGAAGCAGAAAAAAGAAGAAAAAGATCTGGAGGAAGAAACGATGGCGTTGATTAATTAGAACTGGCGACTATAATAAATATAGTATCTCGTGTACCACCCTACTTATTTTCGCCTTTTCATTAAAATAATTGACATCGTGGTAACGTGTTCATTTACCGACCGAGCTCGCTTTTAAAACGATTTTCTCTCTCCGATCTTTTGAAACTAGAGATGGCCTTAAAGGTAGCCGAGTGAAAGGAGGGTCTTTGGGAGGGACGATTGCATCGAGTACGTGTCCGCTTTTCATAGTCATAGTTTAGTTCCACAATGGCCGTGTTCGATCGTTCCTGTCTCTCAGCAGCGTCTAAGCCTGTTCACGAGTGAGGGGACCAATTAAAAATAAGCTATAGTTGCAAAACGAACTCACGGTAGAATGAGTTTTAGGACAAGTGTTGCCCTGGTGCTCGCAATCCTTTGTCTGGTTCTACCTCAGAGAGCAACCGGTGAGTTTCGTGCACAGATTGCATCTATATGTGTGCGCACACTGTCGGCAATGTCATACTTTCACTGCATACCGGACAGCGCATCCTTTCCGTAAAGTGTTGTGCTATTATATTTGCTTCTTTTTTTTCTGCCAATTGCGTAAACGTATTAGAGCATTGGTAGACTTGATTGACGAAACAGAGAGATTTATTATCGTTTCTCGCGAGTTACACGGTTGAATCGAGCCTTAATTTATCGGTGCTCCGTTTTAGGACTCGTACGGAGATGTGTGAACTGTAGATCAAGAGGAGATTTAGGATCGTGCAAGGATCCTTTCACTATGAACTCGACGGAGATCGAATTTGAAAAAGGGGTGGATCCAGTCCCGTGTGCCTCTGGTTGGTGCGGTAAAATAATTGAAAGGCAAGGTTTAAATAATGGTAAGTTCATATTAAATGGATTTTATATAACTGCATACTTACGAATCGTTCTGCATTTCGAAATACATTCTTCCTTGCAGAATATGGCACTGCTACGCAAAGGCTTTGCTTTCAACGGGGACCTGACGATGGCGAGGAGAGATGCGATTATACCACGTGGAATTACAAAAAAGTTTATATGTGCCTCTGTTTCGGGGATCTATGCAACGGAACGACGAAGCTAAGTGCTCCCAGTGGTTTGATTTTCGTGACACTTTGTACTCTGCTTCGGTGGTTTATTTAATAATACTAAAACATAATTACATGTATATTCTTGTATAAAGAGTTCCTTACGTCTATGTATAATGTTACCCTATTTTCTAAGGTCAGTCAGGGTAGTAAAAAAATGTGAATGTATTGATAATTTTAGAAGAACAAAGTTTGTAAAAATGTATTTATAATTTTGTATTTTACATATTCGACACGTGCGAGTTTTACGCAATAAATCTTAACGAAAACTAGTACGATGTTTTATTGCATTAGGCTAGGAAGTGCAATTGCAATTTGTGTCCATTATACTCACGAAAGTGTTAAATGCAGGCTATCCGTTTATGAGAGCGGTACTTACATACATACCATATCCAGTACATCTGTCCTGTACACGTTTCATAAATTCTAACGCATCGAATGAGTGCGACATCAATTACATTTGCTTTTGGAACAGACACGAATTTATACTTGCACATTGAAAAATTCACGATAATGTATTTTTAGTTATAGAATATCATTCAGTGTTTAGTAATTATTGTTAGTCCTTTGAGGTACATGTAAATGAGCCTCAATCCATAAAACTTAATTTAGTATATGAAAAATTGTACAGAAATGTTAGATTTATGTATCTTCTTATCATTTTCAAAAAACTTTCGATATTGTCTTTTTTGTTTGCCAAAACAGGACACAATAATTAATTCATTTGTGTCAAGCTTTCCTATAAAATGCGGAGGTAGGTCTCAAGCTTTTCAATATGTGGTCATGTAGACCATTACGTCTCCTCTCTTGTTGATTTCTCAGAACCGCTCTTTCATGTGGAATATCATCGTAAAACAGTTCGCCGTGACCATAAAGGTATTTCACCGCTAACACCGCCTTTTCACCAGTCAATAGATAGGGGTCATGGTACGCTGTAATATTATCAAGTATCAAAACAATATTTCTTCTTGGAAACTCAGTGATAAGTACTTTTCTATGAGATAGTTTTCTTACTAAGTCCATTGGAAAAGTCAGGTGTCGTGTGTCGTGATTCATGCGAACTATACCCAAGGTCATTGATATCTACCGGAGGAATGAAGACGCCTACTGGCCACAGAGATTCAGCGTTTTCCGGTTTAATATATACGAACGCTTGATTGGACGGACGTACACGTTGTCCTAGGAAAAAACACACAGTTCGATTACAATTATATCGGTAGCAATTCAATTATCGAACTACTGTACCAAAGTCTCTGGGGCCTCCTACTGCATTTCTTCTTCCGATAGAGACATAGGACTTCTGGTCGATCGTCCGATCCCCTGATAGACAAGAACACATTTCACTCGATGGCAACACAAAATTTTAAAATTAATGACGTTTATGAGCTAACCATCTGTCGTAATGCGATGCTCGTAGATGTGAGGAGGGGATACGAATTTCACGTGCACCTTCGCGAGGGGTAGAGCTCTAGTTGCCGCTATCGCAACCAGGAAGACCATCGCTTTCATCTGTAATTAAAATTCTTGAATGTTCACTGCCTTACAACGAGCCATTATCGTAAACTTGAATAGCAGATGGATTCAGAGTATGCATATATTTCAAGGGTCACTTTCAAAGTTCACCATGGAGAGTCAGATCTCGCAAACTATAATACAGATCTGAGATAAGGTGGGTACTAAAATTTCGACATATCCAGTCTGACGATGGGGCTCAACGCGACTATTGAACTCGATTCACGAAATTCTTATGTCAGAGGCTGATTCTGCAGACAGCCAGCTGGACGTAACATTTCGTGTCTTTGCTTGCACGTTCGTGGAAAGTTCAAAAACACAAGTCTCCTTATCTGACAAAAATTATGAATTGCAAGCGCGTTCTGGTACTACTTAATGCAACTAGATGATCCAGTAGTCATAAACGATAATCACAGGCCGTGACTGACATGTACCAGCATATCTCATTACAGATGTACAAGAAGATAAGGCGACGAGGTAGAGCCTCTGCGGCAGTGATTTGTTTGCAGTCCCGCGTCGTGTATCATCGTCATCGCGATATAGATCATCGAGCGGTGTTGGGCAAACAGTTAGACACGCGGAACGGGTGTTAACCATAGCGGGTGTCACGTGGCACCAATGTCCACCGAAATAAACAATTATCTTTCGTCTAGCGGGTTCCTAGCGGATGCCTAGCGATCTGAACGAGTTTCGTAGGCGAATCTGAAAGCATGCAACAGAACATCCTCGCCTACGATAGTGTGTACGTGTGCCTGTGCAGATGTACGCAATAGATGACTGTGAATTGGTTCGCTCATACATGACTCGCAGCGGCGCGTCTTGCAAAGGATTACATAGATATCTATTCAGGATTTCGCCACTCCATAGCACATTCGAACGCGAACGTTCGTAGAAAGTAAACGTCGAAATGTAGTTCATATTTTAGGTGAAACACCACTCTCGTGCTGTTTTTTTGCGTTTAAGTGCCTCTAACTAACTCGTAAGAATAATTACTCTCCTACACTTGTAAAAAGGTAGTTTAATGTGTCTAGCTTATGTGTATTACATAGTAGTTTAATAGTTTCCATCGATCTTCGCTGATCGTGATTATGTATGCGGTGTTCGTCGATTGCTTCGAGTAGCATCGCTGGATCGTACCTTGAAAATCGTGTTGATTCATAACATTATTTGTTCTTGCGGAATGCTATCAGTTAACGATCATCGAGTTGGTAATAAAATATTGCTGCAAAAATATATTGTAGTGGTATTTATGTTTTCTCGACCTATCTAGTAGTACATAATCATACCGCGATAGAAACCGGATCGTACATTTTCATTATCCTCATACGCTCAAAGCATATTTGCGCTTAACAGAGCATTATTATAGCCGAGATAGCAACTTGCTTGAGACATTCGTGTGTTCGACGGTGCGTGTCAAACCACCCTTTCGCCTTCCTTTCCGCTCACCTTCACTCGAGAGTAGAGGTGGCTCTTATTAAGTGCCTCTATTGTAAGCTGGAGAAACGAATTGCAATACCGGTGATGCGATGCTGAATGTTTTAACGCCTACATAAATTCCTACGACTTTGATGGAAAACGTCGCTGTGGAAAATTCTAGTTCGGAAAACGCTCCTGGCTGGATTCTTTAGATAAGTATCTGATTGCTCCTTGAAAGCACGTGTTATTGATTCTATCGAAGAAAAAGAATGTGGTAGTAAGAGGGAAACAAATAAAACAGAATCAATGATTTATCGGATTAACGATACAAAGATTATCGTTCTTTGATAAACGTCAAATGTATTTTTTAATTGGTGAATATGCCGAATAGCAAATATAAAAATAAAGTGTTTCAAGTATTACGCAAGTAATGATTATCTCGATATAGTCGTAAATGTTCAAGTGGACAAAAATGATTATGATTAATCTAGAATATGTCTGTCATACACTCGTCGATGTTACATCTACTATGGAAACATTGTTGGCGCCCTGTTACGTCAACGAGGAGCGTTGTCGCAATTAACCCAGTCAAGTATTGCACCCGATTAAATGCAGGAACTCTAGTTGCATGCATAGAACTCACGATACGTGACGTGAACATGCTAGTCCATTCCGTTTTATAAAAACTGTTTGTATACACTTACCATTCATTATGCGTTCATTAACTTCTATAGTCATAACAATCGAACTCTTATTTCAAAGAACGATTACATACCCAGACACTATACAGACAGATCTTTGTATTCGTAAACACATGGTAAACAACCTTTTCATTCGATATCCTTTTTTTATTGTATTTAATTTGAATTTGATTTGAATAAATTGTTGTATCACCCACCATTGTCATCGTCGACGATTCACAGACAACTCTCAAATTCGATCACGTTGTCTTTGCACTGACACTCTGACGCACTAGAAGGAAGTCCCGGTGGATTTCCAAAAAGGACTCGTGTTGCGCCTTTCGACCACAATCAGGAACTGTTCTAGTTTAAATGTCTCGGGTGAATGTCGCGCGTGGGCTCTAGCATCCCCCTTCTTGTTAATGTACCCCACCTGCAGAGACCATGCTACGAAGCTTCGTAAGGACTCGCACGGCGACACGGTAGAACTTTCATTTCGGTGAACGCGATGCAACTAGGTTTCACGTGATTTTGAAGTAACCGCGCCTGAATGACCAATGCCTGCGCAAGCAGTATGCGCGGTGGTAGCGTTCTTTTCGGCGGGATGTGCGTCCACTTCGTTGCTGCTATGAAGACATCAAAAGGGTATGAAATTCACATTTACAGACGTTTGATTACTTTATTCTTGATTTTAAAGCTCGCACGCGTACGTCTACAATGGATTTTGCCAATAGTTTATTGCTAATTACTTATAATTTACATCTTTCTATTGCACACGTACACGAGGAAGGCATTTGCATTTCAATCGATCTAGATCATGTTTGAAGTACAAATAAGTGGGGGATATCTCGATAATGATGCATATATTGTGATATCTTATTTTGAGACATAGCCTTTACCTTTGTCAATAATTTTGTGTGCGTGAATTGATAACAGTGAAAATTGTTACGGCGAAAGCACATGGTAGGTTTAATTTTGTCAAGTATTTTGTATTCGGAAGAGTCCAATGCTTGATAATATTAACATATGTGCTTAATTTGTATGGAAGTTGGATGTTTCTAGAAGTGTTTAGAAGGAAAATTATATCGTGCCCACTAGAATATCAAATTCCCGCGCTTTTTTACGCTTTGACGTAATGGCGGTCAAGCGTGGTAACGTGTTTGTAATGATATGCATTTAGTGCTTGAAACGTGTCCCTACTTATTCGTATAATTGTTACATAATCATTGTTGTTTAATATTCTTATTTGGTCGCATTGCATAAATTGTGTATAAACCTATTTATTGTAAACATAACTTGAAGTGTATGAAATGCATCAGTACTCAATCAAACTCTAACCTTCTGTGGACAATGTGACATGTTTAAAAAATAAACATGTACGAGTTGCGTTAATCGATATTTGAGTAAATATTTGTAATAATTCTATCATGTTAGTGTGATGCAGAAAGGAAAATGTATGGCTTTTATTACATCACGTATATTAGTTTTGTATTTTAGAATAGCCTCCATTCCAATTTTTACAAGGCAAAAAGTTCATTTTCATAGGATTGCAATAGAATTATATAGATATATGGGATATAAAGAGGAAAGTTAATTGTCAGCCAAGTTTATAAATATTTGCTAGAATATTCTAGAACAAGCTACAGAAGATTAAACATAGATTGAGTCATGTGAAACAAACATACACTTCTGTTTCTTTTAATATAACAGGAATATAGATATCTATGCAATTTGTTCTATGTTTTATGCACACAACTTTCAATTAGTTTTATAATTTTGTGTATTGATTCTTGTTCTGTGGTAACTGATTAAAAGAGAAACATTATTTAAAAGCTTTAAAATTTATTCGAAGTTTATACATACAATATTTTACAAATGTTTGTGGTAAGAGGTATTATTGTAAATCACAGGATGCTATACAAAATAATTTATTATTAACTACATGTTATGGGATTAGAGCTAACTTTAACATTCTTCATTTCACGAATATTTACATCGCCTAAGTTATATCTGCAGTCAATGCATGGGCTTAGACAATGCATTTTTATAAAAATAATTGTTAAAAGTTTTGGCAATATGCAATATGCAATATGTATGCATTTTAATTATTCTAAAAATGAATTATTATATTGTTAGTTTGTTTTTGGATACTGAAGTTTAGCAGTCTATTATTTATCTGTTTGATTGACGTAAAAAATTCACATAATTCCTAATAATTCTAAAATATTTTAATATTAATTGTACCTATAGTTATAAAGTATTGTCTTTCTTACTATTTCTGTGAATTGTAACTACAATCTCACTATTTTAAAAAATGTGGCATTGTACAAATACTTCATTCACAGTACTGCATTTTATAATCCATAATACGGTGATTGATCAGTGTTAAAATACTGACTAGGGCTGCATATACATACACTTGGTAATATTTTCTAAGAAGTACAATGCACACAGACATATTACATTTAAAATACTTCAACTTCTGTTGATTCACAAGTAATATACGATGATTAAAAAATCATAAAAAATCCTGCCCCTCGTTGTTCTAAATGAACACCGATTAACAAGTTCATTGCTAAATACTTTCTTTTTAATTACGATCGTACGACTATTGAACGATAGCAATAGATTACACTTTGAAGTGTGACTATGCTTTGTTCTTCTCGCTACAGAACTTATCTCAACGATAGTGACACGTTATTTTTCTTCTGACGTTTTTTTCTAAACTATTCTGTTCAATCTGCGCGACACAACTAATTATCGCGGCTAATGTACCATTAAGAGGTTCTCTTGATTGAGAGAAAAAACGATCTTAATCATCTCGTCCGCTTCAGATCAATTAGATCGTTCCGTAAAAATACATTGTATACGTTTCTAAGAAGTACTGCTCGCTCTCCCAATTACTTTTCGTCTTCTTTCGTCACTTTTTTCTCCCGCAGACAATCCGTTTTTTTTTTCACCAACGAGGATTTAATGTTCGCTCAAATTTACGTGCGATCTTCTCAAATACATCATCGTTACGCAATTTGTTTTGCGCATTAGCTTTACGATATTAAACTAACCCGGTGCGAATTTCGACGGAGTTACTTGCCGTATTCTTGATGTATTGTCCCAAGGAACCAAAACGCTCCCGCCAAGAACATGGTCCCTGTAAGGTCGCCCAATGCCGTCAGGTACGGAATGGCTGAATTATCTGGATCGATCTTGAATCGCCACATAGCGTGAATAATTATGTGTGCTACGTAGAGCAACAGCATTACCTGCAATCACAGACAACGTTTATTTCTTTTCCTTTCACTTTTTCGTACGAGCCGCGCTCCTGTCGCGTGCTACTCACTTGAAAAACGGCCACCACGAGATAAGACGCCACGAAGTATACGTTCAGCAAGGATGCTGAATTCTTGATGTAATCGGCGAGGTAAATGAAGATTAGCTCGCCGAACAGCGCCATGCAAATGAGTATTCTGGCCGTTTTGGCATATGGTGCTGGAGAACGAAAGCGAACGGTCTTATGCAAACTCGTGTACGCGAAAAATATGTAGCGGCAACATTAGCTATTCTTGCGTCATTGCGCTACTTACAGCCTTTGAAGAGCGCCGTCCACGGGGCAACCCACATTTTCGAACGTGGCGGCAAAATTCCCATGATCGTCGTCTGATGTAACGTCGTTGAGATTCGAGATGCTTGCACGGAAACCAAATTGCCGCCTATTCCATTTATGATCGGTTGGAAGATCACGAATCCATTGAACTCGTCGACCACTTGATCGAGAATTAAACCGCCAAATCTGTGGATAGGATACGATCATTTACGCTCTACTCGAGAAAATGAACTCGATACTACGTGAAAGATTATTCTTACCCACTGATGAATAGAGCTGATAATACAGGAACCCATCCAGATGTTAAGACGTTCCTAGTGTATTTGTTCTTCAGGACAATGTAGATCCAGACAGGTAATATTAACAAGTAACAGGCGAGGATCAGGCCCAAAATCCACAGTTCTGTCTCTAATCTGACGAAAAACGCGGACGCAACCGCCGATAGCACGCTGATTGATACGACATCCCCGACAGATGCTGCCAAGGGCGTCGCCAAATTGTCAGGGTTCATTTTCAATCGGTACGATATCATGATAACGGCGATCATTATGAAATCTGTTGAGATAAATGCTAATGAAGTTATACGGTTGAAAGGAAATTACAATAGTATGAAAAACAAGAGACTGGTGTAAAGAACCGATACATTAAACATGAAGTCGCGTTTTTTATCAAGATTCTACTGTAGTACATGGCAATTCATTATCCAATATGTGGTCACAAGAAGCTACATGAAAACGTCTAAATAAATTCAACGCTTTCATGAATTAACTCTTTCGCAATGGCAATTGTCGTCTAATGGTCAGCGACGTACCACCTCGTTAGCTGTTGCAAATGGGCTAATCCGTGAGTTTCAATCAAAGATGAATGATGATGTGTATCGAAACAGATTTACCTAGGATAAAACAGGAACTGGTCGCGGTGCATACGCTGGATACGGCCAATAACAGACAGTTTTCCCATTTAAAACTGTAGTCAGATCCTCCAGCTATCGCGTCGACCACAACGGCAAAGATTGATACACAAATAGCCGCGACAATCGCCTGAATTTGCACCAAAGCGATGTTACCAATAATCATTTTCGTTATTTCGCGGACTCCATGCATATTGCCCAGATTTGCTTGTGTGCACAAGCGGGATGCTAGGCACATGTCGAGATTGCCCTTCAGACCAAGCAATGAGGGCACCAAGATGAATAATTGAGAAACGGCCCGAAATACTGGCCAGTCCTAAAACATAGACGACATTTCATTAGATAGGTGTGGAAAGGTGTGTCCCATGAGGGTGTATTCTTACAAACAGAACGCCAGATGGGAATATAAATTACGCTTCAGCATTTACCACAGCAGTAAAATCCAATCAAATTCTGCAAATATTCATACCGTAGCAGGAGATGGGGAAAGGGATAGTAGGAATGGTATTTATGCACAAATGATTCTTGAGATTATGTCTGTGATGCTCTGGGACTATGTCGTACATACGTCATTTCTACGACAGATAAACAGACGCGATAAATAAAAACGATGCTGTCGTACGTTTAGTTATTATCTTCAGACAATAAGAGTAAGGCACGCAATCGATAAGGAGGATGTTCTGGGAAAAAATACATGATTTACGATCGGTCTTGGAGTTTTGATTTTCGAGATAATCGGGTATATAAAACAACCGTTTGCTTTGACCGTGGTTAAGACGATTACTACAGTAGACGTACCTTAACTTCTGCCAGAACGAGGCCCGCTCCGATGGTACCTATCCCGGCGATGAAGAAGGGCACAGCGACTTGGAGGGTGGTTTGGTACCATCTCTCATCTCTGCGTATGTTGTTGCCAAATCCGCCCGTGTTATTATGAAAGTCGGGATCGGGATCTGAATTTGCGACGGAAGAGATGGTCACTAGGGAGCTTCCACTGGAAAGCGATCCACCACCAAGATTGGGCAGTGACATGTCCGTTTTGTTCTTTTGTCCGTTAGGGGTTTTTAAACCCGCTACCGAGAAACCAATACATCTCACAACGCCACGTTTTCAAACACATTTGACTGTTATTTCACGGTTTATCGGTATCGATCACAGTATCTGACGGAACACCGCGCTTTTGATGAAGTTTTTTTTTATCAAACTCTCTCTCTCGTTGCCCCTAAAGGGTCCCCCTGTACTCCGATTGAAAACGATTACGATAAACGCGCTGCTCGACGAAACGCGACGCTGCTTAGTATTTTCGGCACTGCCGCGGACTCGCCTCCTCGCTCTCAATGAAAGATAGAATACTATGAACAAGGTTATCGCGCGACACGATGATTCTTGTTTTATTTATGAATCGTCTAGCTAGCAATATAGCAATGTATTTCCACGACGTTTCGTGTTCCGGCGGCTAACACGCGCAATTCTCATTGGCGGTACCAACGATTTTTTATTGGTATCACTGTACTCGAGCGAACGTCGACTCGCGCCTTGTTATATGTTTAGTACGAACAGGCGTAAAACAAAGGAACATTTGCATTATCATTGCCGCAACAATACGCGGTACAGTTCTCTATTCTAAACGTACTGCATTTAGTTTTCGTGAGAAAGGAAGTATA
The DNA here is from genome assembly GCF_051401765.1 of Calliopsis andreniformis. NCBI lineage: Eukaryota > Metazoa > Arthropoda > Insecta > Hymenoptera > Andrenidae > Calliopsis > Calliopsis andreniformis. The sequence continues at coordinate 16,864,525 of NC_135067.1, read as the reverse complement.
GTAAAAATCGTGACCTCGGTAGAAAGCGCGGGAAATTTGAACGATCGTTGGTAAATTCGCGACAGAAAGTGGTCGTCGGGGGTCAAGGTCATGTATTTCATTCTTAGTCCGTAATTTAAGAATTCTGTGCACCCTTACCTGCCACTTTTTTAACGACATCAGCTTCCGCTTTGATTTCGTTCGTTCCGTTTAGCTTCTTCTCGTTTGCTTTCTCCATACAATCGAAATCCAAAGCGTAATTATCCTTGCCGTTCGACATGTTGTTTGCACGTTGTATGGTGAACGCGTGATCTGTAACTCTCAGGTCGCTGGGTCTGTTTGCTAATTGTTCATTGTGATCCGTGTAATTGTTTAACTTTATGTCAGTTCCGTTCAACAATGCCGGCTCAGTCGACGAGTCCGGAAAAGCGACCATACCTGTAATTTTTTGCAGTGATTCGTAAGAAGTGCCACTCACGGCGAAATAATATGCAGAATTCGTTGTTCTTGAGCGAGTTTTGTTCTGTCAGCTTCTAGCGGGTCGTAAGTGAAACTGACGAACAAAAAAGCATTGAAAATTCCTGTGACCTACCGAATTCGGTCTCGGCGAACGATCTTGTATCCTCGTCGAAACTGGCAGAGTCCGGGATCGACTTGTGATAATTTCACGTCGGATCGGCCTATTTCAGTCAGCCTTGATCTGATTAGAATTTATGAAACGACAAAAGATAATCAATATAAGGTTCTATAATCGATTTCTAGGAAAAGAAAAGTAATTGCAGGAGTTTCTGTCGAATGTATCATTCGTTTATGTCAAGGCTTATCGGATACCTAAGGTGTGCGCAAATCTTGTTATTGAAATTATGAGTATTTGACGAACGATATTGATCACGGCTGTTCATTAATTGATAATAGTTGAGAGGGCACATGTACTGATAGGTACACGCGTTCTGCCACCCGCTTTTAATGTCGTTGCTCTTGGTCTAGACATTTTGATAGCGGATGAAACATTATATACACGATCAGCATAGTATCGCTAACGACATAAGGAACTCGGTTCTAGTGTTACTATTAATCTGATCCCACGTGTCGGTGGATTTATATTACACGCGTGCAAAAAGCTGAAAACGGCTGTGCAGGATTTTTCGAGAATGAGAAACTGCTAATTAAACATTATCGACGACAATTTCTAGCAGGCTTCCAGTATCCCGTTAACTCAGTTTTATTTGCAAATTTGCTTCTGTTCACCTGTTTTATGATATAAACTCCCCGTTGTATCGGCAATCACTTGACTGATGAATCGCGATAATAATTCCGATATCATATTATAAGTACAAATTGATCAACAAGATATAAATATCTGCGAACCACGGTTTTCAAATTTCAACTAAACTTTGGATCGCTGTTCCTCCTCGTTGCGGCTATGCCATGTAACTGTCACTTTCATTGCACTTACGAAATGCATAAAGTATGAAACGTCCTTCGAACAACCCGCTACAGCCGTAAAACACCGAACGATATCGACAAACACGAATTAACAAATGTTGGACGCGGGGAAAAAAAAAGATAGCGCGACACGCAGTAATTAGCTTGAATAAGTCACCATTTTAACATTATTCCAAGAGAAAAAGGAAAAAGAAAGAGAGGGAGTGCGGTGAAATCTGCTTATCTCTACACTATACTTACGTAGTAACGTTGTATCGAGGAATTTGCGCCAGCGTGTCGACGGTTTCTAATAAAATGTTTACTATTGTTCCTTGATGTTCGATTGACCCGGCCACTTCTGGCTCGTGCCCCTTCGGTCTTTTGCTCGAAATCGACTTCTGACGAAGTTTCCCCGGATCCGTGGACAGGCCACAGGGAGCAGGAGCGTCGATCGTTTTGGTTGGACGGTGAAGGGATACTGCGATCGATGGTCGATCCAGTGTCGCGAGATCGCGAACGCGGAAGAGGCACGGGTCGCGAAAAGGAAGTGTAACCTACGTACAACGAAACGCACCACCGTCGACGTCGCGCGATCAACTGTTTGCCTCACGCGGTCGTGGTTGACTGATAAAAGAAGCCACAGTTCGTTTGTCGGCACTTGAGCCGCTCGTATGCATAGATGCGACTCGAGCGTCGCTGCCCCGGACGCACGCAAGTGCGATATCTTGCCCGCCGATGGAAGTGGGAGAAGTTATTGTAAATAGATTGTAGATCGTAGATCACTAATTGATTCACGATATCGCACATTCGCGCCCGGCATCTCTCTACGAACTTGAATCGATCTTCAGCTCCGACCCATCCCTCGCCTCCCTGATCCTAGACTTTCGATTGTTACAGTCTTTTACGCGGACACTTCAGACACAGATCAGAGATAACTCGAGCGAGCCCAATTAAGCTGCTCGATAACGAGCCGAGAATCGCTGTTAATGAAAAAAACAGATGCTTCCAGTAACGAGTAGCAATGGGATTGCTGGGATATCAGTGTCGTTCGATTTTACCAATTGTATTTGCATCCATACGTGACCACGGTGCAAACTGCTCCTCGTTTTGCTTTTTTCCGCTGCGAATCTAAGAGATTGCGTAGATATTGCCCATTGTTGCAAATTCTTACAATTTTTTTTCGCTCCAGGCATGCCAAGCATAGACGCCTTCAAGGTTACTGACTCAGCACTAAGAAGAAATATATATTGTTCGAGTTAATTTTGCTTTTAATGTGGCGAATAAAACGTGAATATTACGCGAACAATGGTTCCTCGATGGGATACTCGCACGAAGAACGACGATTTCCTCGTTACAGCAATGCGATGAATCAATAAGGATAGGTTAAGGATGGATTATTAAGCAAATCTTTTGACTATGGCCGTCGTCGAAGGAATTTTTTAAACGATTGGTATGCGATGCGTGTAATTGCGAACCGTATGGGATTTACCTTTTTCCCGATGACAATGCAGCTGAAATGCTCCAGTGGGGAAGTACCGATATCTGACATGCGTCTTCGGTTCACGTGGATGGACGCAGTGTGCCATCAATCGTTGTTACACCGCGTAGTCTCCGTCACTGGCTACTACATTGATAATATTCACGGTACGGCAACATAATCTGACTTACCATCCATTATTAAAGACAATTACCTTTGGGTGATTGCGAAACGAAACACGTAGCGACAAATTACTGCGCGACGATTATAATCGGCATTGAGCTTTTAAACAAATACCATAGACTCTGGGAAAGAAAATGGGACGTTTGAAATGGTATCAGGCCGAGGCATCAAGGATGTCAGTGTCAGTGACGCTGGCGATTCCTTCCCGCGCGATCACGACCGCTGTCGTGCTACTGAATACGTTTCACCTGAATCTCGATCGATCCGATTATCACCGACTTCAACCGACTGCTAGATACAATATTTACCTATTTACCGTTTCTCCTGCGTTTTTCCACCGTTTCTTTAACGCGATTTTATCAGATAACAGGAAATACCGATTGAACCTAAAGTGTTTCTCTACTCTTCAATTTGGAGAATAGGAAACGCCATTGACATTTGTGCTTAGATTTCGCGCGGCCAACGTACTTCCAAGCATAACTGATAGCGGATGCCACTTGATGTTTCGTTGAAAATCACTCTCGTGGCGCGTGTACACAATTTTGCGTTGAAACACACGGATGCTCGAGTTGAAGGCGCCTCGACGAATCTAGGGCTGCCGATAGGTATGAGAACCGACAGAACACTAATTTGACGCGAAACCGTGACTAAACGACAACATCGAGTATAGGTCAAGTACGCGTCATATTTACGTTTCGGTACGTAAGTGTCGCATGTTTGATTTCATCTTCTGTCAAAGGGGTGATATCAGAGCAGTAAACAGGTTTAAATGACATACCATTGGTCTTTGAACAATAGGGACTGAAAATATACTCCACTTAAGGAATCCAAGATATTTCTTCACTGTTTAATCTTCGCCTTTTTCACTGCCATGTAATCTGCTACTACCTCTCTTATTACGATGATGTATCGTTGCTCTGGCACACGAACCTGGCCTACGATAAAATCCTACGACAGTCGAGACAACATATTTTGCTAATCTGATTACTACAATATAAACAAGCTTTTATAGATCGTTTATTGCTGGCTGTAAAATGCACGTATCCCGTTCCGCGGTAATCAGAGCTATAAAACGTGAATGCATCGTTCAATTATCAGTGATACCTCACAAACTTACTGATTTTCGTCTTTCGAATTGCAGAAATCACGTTTCACTTGAATTTTCCAATATCTCCATTATCTCTCGTGTGATTACGGTATCGCTTCTCCTCGCGGAATAGTATCTAAGGTATTTCTCATTAACGTTTTTATTCTTTTAGTAATAGGAAGTCTCACTTCTTATTTTTAGTTCAGATGAATTGCGATTTTGTTAATAACACAGTCAGGGACGCGATAATTGACTATCTAAAGAGTTCAACAATCTATCAGGTTTTGAAATTGATGTTCTTGCGACAGCTGTGTGCAATTTCCCGTACGTAGGTAATTCATTTGTTACGATAAGTTTCTATTTCATTGTAATTAAATTGTTATTGTCTTCGACGCCACGTGTGTGGCTAAATAATAACTTGAAACTGAGGGAAATATCGATAGGTCGTTTAAAATAGTGAAGTTAAAAATACGATTTCCTAGTTTCCTAGAAGTAATTAGTAGATGTATAATTCTATTGTCCTTGAGAGTGTTTGGAAAGGAATTCGTGTGAGGCAAATTAATTTTCGGCAGGGGATTGTCGTAGTGTATTAAAAGATTTATTGTCCACTTTAACTATGAACTAGATATTTTCTAGTTATTCCATTCCAGATAAGAGAAAACTGCTTTTAATGATAGCTCCATCAAATTTTAGCCTTGAAAAAAATATCGCAGCTGTTTGCGAAACATACTTAAGACTGAGACAAAATCTTAAAATTGACGATGCGACTGATAATGACGTGAATGAAACATGGTTTCATATTGGGGAGAATTATTTTGATTAATAAATGTGTGGATCATAACTTATATAATTTATGACTTGTATTACATTATGTAATACTTGTAAAATAAATTTTATGCGTAACAAATTAACTGTAGCAGTACTCATTCCGAGTCATTTTTGTGTCTGATTCTTTACTTCGACCGTTAATTATTTTATTGACATTGTCATACTTGTATTTTATCAGAAATCTTTATCAATATACTCTCAAGTCAAACTCCATTTCTTTGATAACCATGAAGACCATACAGCATTATCATTTGGGTTAAGTAATGGATTATAATCATACGAATGGTACAATCATTGAATTTAATTTCTCTTTTTGCGGATTCGTGTCTTTTGGAATAGTGGAAGGGCAGGGAGAATAAAACGACAGTATTAATGATTATTAGACTATATTATTGGACGTATCCAACTATTCTTGACTAACAAATAATATTTATCGACGAACAACGAATTCCTATGAACTTACACAGTAATTTTGATTTTCGAATATTTTGATTTTCGCTTCTTCTCTCATTTTTTCACTTTGTACCCTCGATCTTGTTAGAATCTCGCTAACAATCACCTCGAAAGAATACCGAACATGATTACAACGAATGTTAATACATAAGATCGTTTACGTGATTAAACGATATCTTTTCTTCGATGGTAAAAATACTCGTTGGCGCAAACGTACAATAATTTTCACGAAATATCCAACTTGCTTGCAAGGACTCCCATCGAGACAGGATCCGATGGATTCACGTACATATGTATGTAATTCAAAAGATGAATAAATCTTCTCGAGTTCTTGCATACAGACTGGATGTAATACAGACATCGCAAATTGTCTCTTTCAATCATTTCAATCAAGTACACTATGCTGATTGCGGTTTCTCACGCATGCGTGTTATTCGCGACTATAAGTACTCCATAATTTTCAATCTTAATTAAATAGTTATTAAATTTCTCTCTTTGTCCATTGAAAAAAGAAATTAATCAAAACGGAAACGTATATAGAGCGTACGATATAAATATTGGAACTTCTATCGCGTAAATACTTACAAATACACGCATTCATTTAGATGAAAGCATTACATTAGGAACATTCGGTTTGCTGTACTTTAACGTTACGTTACAGCTAGCGTTACGCTTAAGATTATGGATTTCTTTTACGGTTTGGTTATAAACGATCGATACACCTTTTCTCTTCGGCAGAAGATTCTGTCATGTACAAAAGCTACCTCTTATATTTTGAAAAAGTCTCAGGGCGTCATCGACACGAGGAACGCCGACGTTCGCTTTGTAAAAATAACGATCTCCCGTGTTTCTGCTTTTCGCGAAAAATATTTCTTTTTTGGTACAGTGTGCTCTCTACCCTCCTCATTCTCGCCTTCCTTCGTTAACTCCGAGTGACCAGCTCTAAAATTTACGGCGTTACCAGACGAACGTAATTCTCTTCTGTTTTAATGTTACTCGTCGCACAGTTGTTCATAATTAGCATACTCGTCTGCATGTGATTAGATCAAAATTACGTTGATTTCCTGCGGTGACCGCCTGTTCATGTACACACGCACACACCTGTCTGCACACGTCTCCTAAATATACGCATATAATGCATCTATAGAATATTTATATTTAATAATTCGTCATTGAAATAGCGTTCACTTGTACTTCTGGTTCAGTAGGACATATCCACTTCAATTACACTATTTCCTCTTCTCGCCTTCTTTTCGTTCGTTTTGCTCATTATTAATCCTAAAAGAGACATAACTAGAGGACCCTGAATCATGGTACTTATCGATCGTAGCTCGAATACTTATCGCGGTTGGCTGTGATCTCCTCCAAATCGGCTGGTTGGATTTAACAACTATTTTTGATTTTTCCTCAAACACTTATCTATCTACGTACTTTACGTATGACGATATCTTAAGACTAGTAGTTTCGCCGCTTACCGTATTGCTTAACTTTAAATGCGTGTACAAGGTTCGCACAAAATCACGCGCGGACACACACACACATGTAACATGCACATGTTTAGACGTACGAACTACAAACGGAATCTCCCAATATGTGTAAATGTAATCGAATATAGAGTTGGTCTGTAGTCCCGTTTCAAGGTAGAAATGCGTCTATCGATTACCAATATATCGTCAAAATGTCCTTAAAGTGAAAACAAGCAATCGAAGCAGAATGCATTAATTGTAAATAACAAAATTGTTCAAAATTCGTGCTATCATACCACGTCAAAATATAATAAATTAATTAAATAAGTATATAGGATATTACCCAAAATACCACAGATGCTTTTATTCGCCTTAACAAGCCTTAATAACACATTGATATACCGAACTATCGATAGACGCATCTCTACTTCAGGTCCTGTTTCCTCCAAATACAAAGTTAATACTATACGCGCGGCGTTCTTTTCGATTAAGTAAAGCTTAACTTAGGAACGTGCGTTCACGCAATACGTTAATAGGAACTTAAGTAGATTTTCGATCTATCACGTTACCGCGTATCGTCGTTCGCGCGCAAATCTGCTCATCGACCCGACGGTGTTTGCGCTCGTTCGTCTCTGGACACCGAATTTCGCGCGCTTATTTATTAACCTATCGGCTGCGAATGTCGCGTACGCGACGCTGGTTTCATTTCAAACTTAGAAGAGCACGATTAATTACTCGTTACGTCAATTTAAGTAGCCGTATAGTACGCTGCGTCGCTTATACATCTATCTCTATCTCTCTCTTGTTCTCTTTCTCTCGAACTCTGTACGTTCAGAATTTCTCGTGACGCTTGCGTAACGTTTTTAACCGGAGCTATTATTGTCAGACGGTCGTTCAAAGTTTACGTAAGAGAAAATAAAATTTATTATATCCCCATATGTATATATCTATATGTATACGTATATAACAATGCGCGATGTATCAACGCTTCAAAGTCGTTTCGATTAAAATGGAGGTAGGAAGAAACCGAAGGAAATGAATGCTTACGGATTTCCCGTTTAAGACAGCTTCCACTGGTCGGTTTTAAATAGGTGCCGCTCCTCAGGTCGTACTTTCCAAGAAGTCTAAGAATCTACGATTTCATCAACTCTTTCTCAGTACATTTATCCCCAGAAATCCTCGTAAATAACTGCTGTTTTACTGGCATCTCTAAAATTGAATACGCGATAAGACCCAGCACAATAGCGGCAAACGTATCGTTGCATCTGCACGTTTTCCCGTTTACACGATTTTACCAAACGAAATAATAGGCGAGAATCGTAGAAAACTAAAGGACACGTGTCGCGTGAAAGGGGTGGACGTAAATCCGTCTACCCTTCCGCTCGGCGGAGCCCGCTCACAATGCCCATGTTAATTCTCCGCATTTTTCCACGGGGTCGACCCTAATTTCACGATTTCGACGCGTTTTACAAACTTTTTTTTCCTTTCCTTGATCCTCGTGTCCCTCTATGCGAGCTCAGTGCTCCTCGGCCAGCGGCACGTTCCCATCTGTCGTCGTGGTCGTTCGTCGACAGGTCGGCGTAAAGGAGAGAGGGGAGGCGGGTCGGTTACAATAGAGAGTCCAGAATCGAGTTCGTGCTAAGCCCAGGAAGGGGAGAGGGACGAAATCTTATAAAAGATTTCCAAAATATTGTGTAAATCGGCTGGGGTGCGCGCCAGCTGAAAATTTGGGGTGAAATTCATCGAAACGGTGAACGTGTGCCGTGGCGCGCACCCGGCACGCTTCACCCCGACGACGTCGGTGCTAAACAAATAAAGGGTTGCGCGCCTTTTCCGCGGTCCCTCCCCATTCGAAACTCCGAAAACGGAATAGGGAACAATGCCAGTATTTTCACCCCGTTCGGACCAAGTTTTTCCCAAATCGCGGATTCCTCGTAGCTCCACACCCCTTTCGAAATCGTTGAACTAGAAAGAAAAAAAGGATGAGGAATTGTGTATACACACGCGTCGTCTCGCGGCCCGTTGGTGGAGAGGGGACAGAAGAGGAACGCGTGTGTTTGTCGCGCGCAGAAAAACGAGGGTGAGAGATCGATGAAAGGATTCCAGAAGTTCTCTTGTATTTTGCACAGGGCCACCAATTTTTTGCTGAATGTTGCCCGATCCTGCTAACGGGTATTGTTAAGCGTCGATATTTCATTCGCCCGCGACACGGTTTCGAGGATGTTTCGCGCGACGCTGGTTCATCACGGTGCTCTGGATACATACATTCAATCAGTAACGTCACAATGTCCGTTTCACGCTGAGCTTGTCGGTTGGCAACTCGAACGCGTCTCCTTCTTCAGGACGACAAATAAAATTGTGTCAGTGGACGAAACTTTTCACCTCTGTTGTTTCACCCTGTAATGGCTCAGTTGGGAGCGACGTGTTTATAACAAAAAACATGTACGTATCTGAAAAATATTTGGCCGAATTGAATTCCGAACTCGGGTCCATAGAGTCAAGCGGAAATTCGTATCCCTCTGGTCGTCGTTATCTGCGGACGCCTTCCATTGGTAAGATCGAACAATAGTATTTCACGAAATTCGCTACGTAGCGAAATATTTCGTCGACCCTCATCTCGCCACGTGGATTCTTTTGATCGTCGAAGACGTCCGCGGCGCGTGTGGTAGTGTGGTCGGTGGTGGCGAAATTATTACGGGGGGATGAAATTTCCAAGTTGCTGGCCGATAGGGGAAAAGAAAGCGAACGTGGAGGCGAAGAGGATGTAAGGGGGGGACGAAAGTGCGGACAGGGAGTGAGGGACGGGGCGAAGGAGGGGAGAGGCTTTGATAATTGCAATTCACTTCCTTGTCAGGGTATAAGCAGCGCTGCGGTTGTGCTGGTTGATGAGTAGGAGAGACCAGGGTGGACCGGGAAAAAGGGAGGGGTGCGTACGGTTCGATACCTTTCTTAAATTTACTACGAACTTCGAGACGTAGCCTACCACCGTCGCCCTCGTAAATAAATGACAGGGAAACAAAAGCAGCCATCCCGATTATTCCGTTCTTCACGAGCTGGAAGGGGATATCAGTCGACCGTACGGCGTTTCCCCGCACTTGAAAAACTTTCTACAACACTCTGCCTGAGAAATTTTTCCATTATTCTCCGAATATATAATCGTTTTGTTTCGAGGGTTTTGAGTGTTATTAACTTGATCGAGAAATGCAGTCGAGAAATGTTGCGCTTTTATACTTAAATGCTGGTGTTATGCGATGTATTATAAAGGAGAGTAAAAATACCGAGACGTGTAAAATAATTTAGAAAATGGAAAAACTAAATGATGATATCAATAGAAATTATATGAAATCACAAGACTGTATTCTCCACTGTTTATCGCGGTTAAATTCAGGAAATTCGAAATCGATCAGGAATACTAATATTCAGAATTGGAACTATTATTACTGATATCTAGTAAAATTTCTTAGACATTATTAGACGTTTTTCTGAAAATGAAATTTTTAATTAACTCCTAAAGGGACGTTGTAATGAAAAATCGGCGGTCGCTTTGTTTACGGGAGGGAATTAGGTTCCCTTCCACACACGCGTATATATAGATATGTTCCCCCGTTTTCGGAGCTCTTGGAAACCATAAGATGTTATTGATTTTTATACATATCCCCAGTGGGTGTGGGTGGATGGACGTCCAATTTTCGGTGTGTCCGTGTGTTTGTATGTTTGCGTATGAGAGTAGGGGCTAGCTGTGTCATTTACTCATTGGTGGTTGGATGGAGAGAGACAGGAGGAACGGTTGCCTTCCGCCTTCTCTTTTCAAACTGGTCGACTCTCCAGCCATCAACCGAAAGGAAAACTCCGATATAGCGCAAGCGTTTCACGTCTTCGGATCGCGCTCTCCCTCTCACTGAAAATTGACCAACCCGCTTTTCCTTTCGTTTGCCCATAAAATATTATCCCTCGCCACACTCACGAGAATCGTTCGAAGAGAAAGAAACTCTCTCTGTGCTCCCTCTTTTTCCCCTTCTCCACCCCCCTTGTCCCGTTTCGCCTCTTTCGAGTTCACTATTTTTCTCAACGTGGGTTCCTCGTGATGAAAAAATTTTGGTAACCCGGAAGAAGAGGACCCGTGTGTTTGACTTCTGCTTTTTGCTAGATAGGGTGACTGGAGTGCGGGACACGCGAGTAATTTGTCACATTTAATTTAACGGGAACACTGTTTGCCCCCGCGACACGAGACTTTTAGGAGCGGCACCCTTTAAAACACGAAACAGCGAAATTGATCGATCCGACGAACAGTTGTCGGGTAAATTGAATTAGACAAGTCGATATCTTATAACGGTGGTTGGTAAAAATTTCATTGGTACGTGAAACGGGTCAGCTTAAAGATCTGTGAAACGGAAGGAACAAAAATAACATAAAATCGAAATCAAAGAAATAAAAAGTATTTTATTCGTACATACCGTACCGAACACACGTGCATAAATCATGCTAACTAAAAGGAAAAAATATACAAAACAATAGACGTGGAGAGATAACAGAATAAAGAAATATACTCGTCTCGCAATGTCGTATAAAAATACGTAGTCGATTTTGTTTCGATGAATCGTCTGAGATCAGTGACAACCATGCCTGTGTGTATATATAAACGTATATGTATATGTATTTCTTTTTTCGACTATGTCGAGTGACTAGATCGGCTTTTGGAATTGTAAATCATTTCGAAAAATGACTAGATGAGCTAAAAATAATTTCCCTAGACGCGCGGAACACTGTACATAAAACGATACGCTCGTCAAACACGTACGCAAATATAATTAATAATATACAGATTATATGTATAAATGTATATATATAATCTTTGTCATTTATATACGAAACGCGCTTACTCTACGACGTATTCTTAGTTTATATATATATACTTATATCAATAATATATATATATAATATATATATTAAATCATCAATATACTTTGTGTCTTCTTTTGATTTAAAGGGGTAAAATTTGATTTTGCGCTCAATTTAAGTTAGTCAAGGCAATACTAGTTTTCGGGACACGCTAGTTTTAAATAATTTCTCGCGGCAGGAGATCGTCATGATTTCTTAGTGTGCGTAGAGGGACAACGGCAGGATATACCCGTGAAATTTCAGAGCGACCACAAAGAGCTCAAAAAAAGGAAGAGAATTTGCGCGAGATGATAATCGATCACGGTTGCGCGGGATCGTTCGTACGTGGCGAAATGAATAACAGAGGTGGCACGCGAAAAACCATGACGGCCCCGGCGTAACCCGATTTATTATCGACTACGAGCCGTTGCTATAATTAAAATCTACGACCCTAGCTCGGTCGCCGTGCACACGGGCCATTAAGTGCACAATACGCATATTTCCATGGGATGCAATTAAGAGGGTACCGATTTACATGGACGCACGCGTTTTGCATGTCACCGTCCCGTGCATACGGGGTGAGAAAAATGGACAAAACGGCCAGGGGGCGAAGGGAAGGCCAGGATGCATGCACACCACCCCAGCGTCCCCCTCCTCCCTTCTTTCAGGTCGTTACTCTTGGACTTTTTCGGAAAAATCCCGGCCAAGGTCGCGACCTTTTCCTCTCTGACCTTCCCACTAAGGGGACCAGATGTGGGGCCGTTTGCCCAGGCCCATCTCATCGGCACGACAATGCTGCTAAAAATTCCATTTTCCCTACCCAAATTTTGCCTCTCCCTTTCTTCTCTCTTTCCCTCTCCTTCTCTCTGACCGGCTCTTCTCCTTATTTCCGTGTGTTTTCATCCCCTCCTCTACTACATTCCTTTTTCTCTCGCTCTCAATGGATTCGTAATGGCCGATTTCTCTTGTCCCCTAAAATATGTTAATGCACGCGTGCGCGCATACTAATTCAGACGAATTTCTCGCCGGAAAACCCGAACAGTGCCCTGTTAAATGACGCGCGGCTCTCGAATTTCAGCTGTCCTGGGGAAATTTTTATGGCCACTGAGACAAAGGTTAGCCCCGTCTGTGCCGTTTTTGCCTCCGATTTGTGCCATAAATCCTGATCGCGCGGAACGCGCCCCGACCTCGTTTGCCTTCTACTGAAATCTCGCTTTTATGCTTTTTTCGTGGCATTTTTCATCCCGATAGTCATTCTAGCATCGATCGAACTTTGACTGTATCATGTTACAGTATCATGAATCCAATCGTGGTTATTATTTCATAATCCAAGGTTAACATTGCGTGGGCGTGCTGTGGTGGCGGAAACGTGAGGCGCGGAAACGTCAGGCTCGTAAGCGCGAGCGAATGTTTGTTCATCGAAGGGACGAGGACCCCACCGGTGCAAAGAACGCATTTTGAGAGGCGAGTTAAGTTCGGGACGGCTGCACGCTCGGCTATCGTCTGGTCACTGTAAAAACAGCTGCTGTCTTTTAGAGTATTTCGATCGAATTCTCGTTGACCGTTAACCGAAAAATTGGAAACCTTGGGTAAAATCCCGCGCGAGCAGTATGCTTCTTCTTCATTATTGAAGCGTAACAGGTTATTGAACACTAATTATTGATGATTTTATTTAAAATTTAAAAGAAAATTTATCTCAGCGATGAGCAGTCAGTCGAAAGCTTTGAATTATTTATTAGTTAAAGTTTTTTTTATTTTAGTAGAACGAATGAAAAATGTTTCTACATCAAAACTAATTTAAGATAATAAAATGATTTCAAGCTTTTGATTAGAAATTGGCCATTACGAAGTCAAGAGGATTATCGTAAGAACATTATCGTATGAACCATTTACCTTTCCTCTTTTTTTATCAGACAACGGAAATATACTATCGATATTTATCGGATTTAAGTATGTCGAAAAAGAAATGTTGATTCTTAGTTTCTTCAGCTGCAAGGCACGAGGTTGAAATAGCATCTCGAAAAAGGACCTTTACGTTTCCAACAAAGTCGCGGGGTGACGACTTGTGCTACATTTTGTTAATGACTAGACTGTAAATCTTACTGTTAGACAGGTAATCAGAGAGGCGTATAGTTAAAGTCGTAGTAAATTACAAAGTGGGAGAATCGTACAGTCGAATACTCTCGAATGGTCGTTCGATCTCTTCCAGTCGGAAGAATTCAAGGATGAAATACATTTGAAGTTGGCGGCGCGCGAAACCGCTATGTATATCGATACAATTAAAAGTATTTTAATCCTATGCAATGCGTTGGCTGTGTATACGATTGTACTTTTTGTTGCTGTTTATACTGTGTCGACCCTGAGTTGATTGGCTCTTTCTGGCGCGTTGATATCTAAATATTGTGTTATCATAGATTCGATCATGATCTCGCCTCACGATAATAATTACGCTTCCTCTTATCCGTCACGTTTTTTCGTTCAACCTTCTCATCACTACCACGTCTTTACATATACGTTAGAAATACCTTTCTATATCTTCTCTCTCTATTTTTTAACTCCTCACTTATACACATCTATAATATATATATTCATATATATATAAAATATTGACTAGCACGATCGCGAAACTGAAAAGCATCGATACCGTCGCGTCGACTACCGACGACGATTCCGTTTCCTCCCGTTCTGGCCTTCTCATAATTTCTCGACTTGAGCAAACGCAAAATAGGAATCATTAGAATAATCAAAAGGAACAAAGAAAATAATCGTGTGCTCCGCGGAGGTCCATCGCATTTAAAATAGGAACTTTCTCGATCACCTGTGTTTGTGTCATATTAATAGCTATTTACAAATACGTTCCCGAACTGGAACGGTATAACAACGTGGCTTTCAAACGCGGGACCCTTCTGTCACCTTCTTCTGCATAAAAAAAGGGGACTGAATGAAAGTGTTCCACTGGCCTTCAATAAATACTATTCATCGAATACTCGTCGTTATATATAATAAATAGAAAAAAAATGAAATCGTCAAACAAGCGAGAATATAGGCGAATGCACGAATATATATAAAGTCTTCATGGAAAACTTCTTAGATTATCATTCACTGCGCGACAAAGATTTACGGCGAAAGTTCTTAAGTAAATATCGAGAGCCATTATCCTCGCAAACTTCTCGCGCGATCTAGGGAATTCTCGCAGTGAATCATTCCTTCGTAGAAGTACGTGTACGCTAAATAATGAATGAATGGGACTCTCGTCGAGCCACAGCGGTATATGAAAAATATATAAACTTTCCCTACCTATTTCCTTATACGTTAAATAGGAACCAATGACACGTGCTCAAATCGCAGACGCAGGAGCGAGTTATGAAATCTAAGGGTATAGGAAAGGGGGTGGGTTTCAAGCAGGACTGAGGGTGAAGGACGCGGTCAGTGCATTACTGATTCGCGATTTGACTGGCAGATAGACCAACGCAGATGCGAATCGTTTCTCCGAGCTGGATTCTTCGCCAACTTGCAACATATCCTGTTCTTCGATCAGAAATGGCTGCATGATCGTCTTGTCAGGATTCGAGTTCATATCCTGCGGCATTGCGTAACATGCAGGCATCTTGTGTCTATTGGCAACGTCTTTCAGAGTTTTGCTCAGCTCGGCGATCACGCTGTCAGTGGGATCACCGATCGCTTTGTGATCCTTTCTGACGTGCTTCTTGATTCTGTTCAAATTGGTGGTCGCATAGCCACACTGCGCGCACTTGTACACACCCTGAGGAGTCACCTGAACCGCCGTGTCGTCCTGTCGTTGGCTTCGGATCGATTCAGGGACAGTTTGATTGGAAGTGAATTGCGGACTGTTCCCGATAAGGTCCTCTTTCACCTCTTGATCGCGTTTCTCTTTGACGTCGTTTAGTCTCTCGGAGTCCAGGCCTAAATTATTCAGAATCGAGGGTTGAAAATGAGAGAGCAAGGTTGGAAATTGATGCACCGTGAGCAGATGTTGATGCAGCATCTCGGGTTGATGGAAAGCTTGCGAGCAAATCGGACACTGAAGAGTCCTCTCGCTTTCCACGTTCTCTTGGGAATTCATGTGAGATCTCTCGTGTAAAAAGAGGAACGGTAGCACAGTGGTTGTAAAATTGCAATAGGAGCATCGATAGCTCTTTAACTGTTGATCCTCCGAAGCTGATCCAAGCAAAGTGGACAGTACCTGATTCCCTAAGCTACTGTAATCAGCAGACTTATTTTGCTGGGAGAGTTCAAACCCGTTTGGTATCTTCAAATTCGTACCCTGAATATTTTTCGACGCATTCGTCACTCTATTTCCCGATCGCGATGTCGCTTGATACTGTTGCTCCATTTCGCGCCATTTGTCAATGCCAGCTTTCCCGTGGTCACCCATCAAGTGGGCTTTCAGCCACTTTATACTGCGGAACCTTCTGCTACAGATAGGACAAACTTCTGTAAAGTGGGTGAAATATCTGTGACTTAGATCTCCCAGCTGTTCTGGCTTCAACGCGGCATCCTCCGCGTTCGTCGCGTCGTGAGATTCCTGTTTGATAGAGCCACTGGTGTTCTCGTCTACGATCCCATGAGTGTTGTGCTTATGCACTCGCAAGAAGTACTTGCTGCAGAGTTCCTTGTTGCAGATATTGCATATCACGCCGCCAATTTGGGCTCCATTCTCTATCTCAATCCCGTGCATCCTCTGCATATGTGTCTTCATGAAATACTTGTTGCACAGCTCCTTATTGCAAATCTCACAGTAGCTCGAGGTTGGGGTCATGGACGTCACCTTCTTCTCGGATGTAGGCTGACTAGTCGGAGTCGAGTTGGTGGTGGTAGCAGTAGTAGTAGGAGTAGGAACATGAGGAACAGAACTCGAAATCGCAGGCTGGTGCTCCTCCGCCACGTGTCTTCTAAGATTATCCTGATTCTGGTAGTCCTTTCCACACAGTCCACAGAACGCGGATGTCGCGATCACGGGTGACTTATCTTGCGGCGAGGACGTCGAATCTTCAGCAATGGTCCCGTGCTCCGTCACCATATGAATATGCAAAGCAGCCCTAGACTCGCATTCTTTCCCACACACAGTGCAAGATAACCCTTTGCCAGACTTCAATCCATTCAACTGTAACAGCATCGTCTGCAACTTCTGTAGATCCTCAGAGATCGAATCGTTCCTTAGGTCAGGCGTATCCAGCTCGCATGCTTGCTTGGGCGACTGCTGTTCCTCGCTCTCATGCATCTTTCGACAATGCGCTTGATACAGACCAACCGTCTGGAAGCGTATTCCGCAAGGTTTGCACTCGTAATCGTCTCCTGTTCGCTCACTCGACTCCGTGCTACTAGTGTTCTCCGTCACGATCAAGTTCAAAGGGCTGGTCTGCACCTGATGCCAAGTAGCCGTCGATCCTGGGTTACTAGGCGACTTCTCATTTTCCTGGACGATGATGCCATGTCTCTTCATCTTGTGTGTCCGCAAAAAGTACTTGTTACAGTACTCCTTGCAGCATAACTCGCAGAATGCATCTGGGTTCATTACTCCCAACCGACGCAGCCTGTCAGCGCTGAACCCGGCGTCTCTTGCCTGCTGAATCGATTGAGGAGATAGGTGTCTAGGTGCTGGCATAAACGTCGCGTCTTCTTGTTCGATCCCATACTCCTGCTTGAAGAGCATACCCCCAGGACTGTCCCCAGCTGTCTCTCTATCCTCTTCGTTCTTCGACAGAGGGATCTGTGGATCATGTATCTGTTCTACCAGCTCGGTGTGCATCTTCTGCTTGTGCTTACGCACTGATTCCTCGTTCTTGAACCGTTTCTGGCACAGATCGCAAGCGACAGTAGACGTCGGTGGGGTCGCTGGAGGTTCCAACTTCACCAAGTTTCCAGGGAAGCTTCCAGAATAAAGGGACCCAGTGGCGTTATTATCTATCACGCTAGATCCCGGCGAGTCAGCGTAGATCCCGTGTTTGTTCGCCTTGTGCGTTTTCAGGAAATACTTGTTGCAGAACTCTTTGTTGCACAGGTCACAGTACGCGTCTGGATTAAAGATCCTCACGGGCGTTGGTCCCAGCGAGGGTCTGACGATATGGCTAGCGTCGGTCAGAGGGAATGTAGGTAGAGGCAAATACTGCGCCAAGGCGCCAGGAAAGCTGGAGAGGGCTTGCAAATGGTTTGGTAACGCGGGGATTTGGTTCGCGGGAGAGAGCCAGGATTCTTCATTATGCGGCTGCATCTGCGACTGCACTTGTTGTCCAGCACCCAGCCAGCTCGACGCGAAATTCTTTACGCTAAGAAGGTTAACGGGATTCTCGGATTGGTCCAGTTGCTGAGACGGTTCCAGCTTTATCGCCGCGTTCGAGGGGCTACTGAGATTCTGTGGGGCTAGTTGGTTCGCGGAACCGTGCTCGTTATCGAGGTGGACGTTCAGCGTGTCCTTGCTATCGAAAAACTGACTACAGTACTGGCAACGGAACTCATTATTGAGATTCTCGTCCCCTAGAGTTGATCGGCTCGGTATGGGCGATTGCGACGACAGCTTACCTTCGCTGCCCCCGTCCTCGTCCTCATCTTCGTTCGACTCCTCGTTTATCCCGTGCGCCATCATCGTGGAGGAGAATCTTACGGGGGTTGTTTGTTTCCGCCTCTTCTTCGGCCCCGCTGCATCTATGTCGACACGTCTACGTTTCCTGCCGTCACGTTCTCCGCAACTCGATCCGTCGCTGTCCAGTTCCGTCAACTCCGATATCGTCGTCTCGTGTGCCATCGTTGAATACGTCCTGTCGCTGCTCCTGAGTGACAGGCCGTGGCCTATGACCTTAGATCTTCTTTATCTGTTCAACAAAAATCGTTTTCTCTTCGGTTATCTGTTACGTTTCTATCGTAGCCGACGGTCGGCGAGTAACGTTCTATTTCCTCACTGCGCAATAGTGCGAAAAAAAAGAAACATGAGGCAGGATATCTTGTGTTCGCGCTAGGTAATGGATTCTGAAATTTTATCCCTAATTCCAATGTTTTCAATGGATCTATACGATGGATACGATTACCCTGGGTGTAGCTCTGGACACGAATGAAAATAGAATAGCTTAATGAGCGAAGGAGAGAGAATAGACGGAGGCACGATGGAATACCCTATATGCGAATGGACGCGGTCAGAAAAGGGAGACGTTTGGGGAACGTGCTATATGACTCATGTGTACGGTTCGGTATTGGGGCTGTATTTGGAGGATAGTACGAATATGCATTTCAGAAGCTCCGTAATTACTGATTGAAGTTGACAGACCCATGCCTCTGTCACGAAATAATAGCCGGGTCGTTGAACTGTGCCGATACGCGTTGGCGATGGCGCACGCCACGCGTGGAGGCATCGCGATGGGGACGAGCAAACATGAAAAGGATGAAACTATAGAATTACAACGAAGAAAAGAAAAATCGATATTCCACGTGGAGGAGTAAACGAGCGCGAGGACACTTGCTTTTCCTTACCAGTGAAGAGTCCTATCCAACAAAGGTATCGATCGCCTTCATTTCAAGATCACCAACCGTGCATCTTCGTGTTCAACGGCCGTCCAATGAGCGTCGTCTAATGTAAATAAAACAGCTCGAAACCACCACAATTCCATCGATTGTCACGTGAAACTTTATCGCGTAATTTTATCGCACGATTCGCTCATAGGCACCACTTTTTCGTTGAGAACGCACGGAGACACAGACGACAACCATCCGTTCGCCTTTCTTTTCCTCCAAGTCGTCCAGGACGAGTGGCGAACCGTCATTGGCACGTGGGCATTGACGAAAGGGTGGTAAACCGAGGGGTTACCTTTGGATGACGTTGGTCAAACGAGCTCTCGAAAGAACGAAGCATGTGATATGTTTTATGATTTCGACGGAGTGACAGGATCGAAGAAGAGATTAAGACGGTAACGTCGATTGATTAGACTCACCGAGAGGATCGATAATAGTCTAAGAAGGACGGAAGAAGGTAAACAAGGTATATGCTTGCTCGACTACCGAAACGAACAGCTGTCGGCGACTGATCGAAAGGAAATTTAAAGATCCCGGAGAGGTGCTAATCTATAGCACTCGACTAGGCTTACGCCTCTTTGGGCTCTCCCAGGTTACTGTTAGGTGCAGCCACGGTGCCCTATGAAGGGCCTGTCACATCGTTTTCGTCCCTACCACCTTCAAAGAGCCACCACACAAATATCCCCCACCACTTTAACGAACCAGCGTTCGCTACATTCCCTAAACAGATGATTTCCGAAACGACACGATCGATTTCGGCTCGATTCGAATATCACCAATCAGTCTCACTCAGTCAGTATAATCGTTTAACCAATTATCGGTAATAAATATTCATTATTCAATAAATGTCAGACTTATCTCAATGAGTTTTGATTAGATTACTTGATCAGTAAACCATATGTAAATTTGCTGAAATTTCTTTTTTATATTTAATTCGATAATTTATTTATAGTACAACAGATATCGCTTTCTGCGCCCTAAAGTCAACAGAAATATATTGTCCTAATCCTCTACTAATGGAAGTTCGTTGTTGCATGTTACACGAGTGCATGCTATGTACGTTTGAATCGAAGAGGACGTGGGTCATTATTTGAAATTTGGCCGCCCGTGTGTCAGCCTACGGAAATTGGATTACGCGGGGGTTGGAAAACAGGCGGAGTAAAGCAGGGGGGGTGTGAGCTGCGAAACCCGCATTTCTGCGCAACATTTGACGGATTTTCGAAAAATACGCGTAAATACGCCCGTATGGCAGTAACTCGGTTCGGTTATATTGTGGAAAAGCCTCTGCACCGTTTCTACCCAAAATTGGATGAATGACAGCGAATGAACGGGAAGGGGACCGAGGGGGATTTCTCCTTACTCTCGAAAGGGTGTCGAGAAAAACATGTTGTTAGAGAGTAGAAAGCTCGATGAAAGGGAGGGAGGGAAATAACCACCATCGAGGCCCACGACGAAGGGACCGACAGAGGAGGCATTACCGTGGACGCACACACGTTGCATATGCTTTCTCTTCGCTCCCTTGAATCGTTTTGCGAACGTCATTGCGTGGGCGTACTGTCACAGGGTAAACAACGTTCTGACTCGTCGAAATGACGACGACGCCGAGAACATATGCGTACCATCAGCAGCTGGCCGCTCGCAAAACGATGGCACGATAAATTATGCGTTTCGGCGTCCACCGGCTTATCGTAATTAATAATTGAATGCATGCAATCGATACGATTCTACGAAACGGCGATACGAAATTCTCGGTCAAGTTGTTCAATACGTCGCGGTTTCGCTGCAATGTTTTCTTCGTTGACGCTTCTCGGAAGTCATGTATTCGTAAAAGACAGCGGAATGGAGGGCGGGAAACGTAATCGGGAAACGTGGATGATAAAATTGTTAACAATGGACTTAACGGCGAGAGGAAACGGCGATGGAACCCGGAATTTCTGGAATCGATAAGACGGGAAGGGCAAATTATAGAAGTTCCGAACGGGTCGTTCGATCATCCCTGTTCTTTCCTCTTCTTTCCCGATGTCGAAAGAAAAGCTCGCGAACTTTTTGCGTTGACCCTCGCGTGCATGTGCTCGTTGGACCGCCAACATGAGTGCGTGCGGTCGAGAACGCGAGCGTGTGTACGTGCGTGCGCGCGAGTGCGTTTATATGTGATTTCAGTAGAGGCCTATTGATCGAGCAGCGAACTTCACTGGTCCGCACACGCGCATAAGTCTGCCCTTAAACAAGACAAATATCATCGCGCCAGACCTGAAAATCTATCCACCCAACCGCCTTTTCTTTAAATGCCCAACGCGATTCCACATCCCCGCGTGTACGGCTTTTCCTGTCGGAGTCGTGCCGCGTTGCAATTGCTATTTGACAGTAACTAATTGTGCAACTTACATAAGTTACTTTAAACTGAGTTTGGAATATATGAATTTATAAACAGAATGCATGAATTCAGTCACGAAGCGAGATGTAAAGTAAGATATTCTCTTAAAGTAATTGAAATTCTTCACCAATTTGCAATTCCTACGATGATAGCATTATAGGACATTTAGAATACTTGTTTTTTACTTTTTTAAACAAAGGCTTATCTCTATAAAATTTTATCGTTTTGTAAACACAAAATATACATAAATTGAATATTCTTTCAAGTTTTTAAGCATAAGTTGTATTTAAACATATTTCACGTTTCGATATCAGCGATGGATACAAACACGATACCGCGAAAACAAACACATTCAAATGGCGATAATGTTGGCTGGTTAACGTGATATTCATACCTGGGATCGCAACACTATGGTAAAAGGTGTGATTCGCATAAAGGTGGGGATCGCGGAAAGTCGGATCTGCGCAATGCGTGTCGTCAGATGAACCACGTGGAGTATTCGCATGCAAAAGACGTCGTCGGATATCGGACGGTCTTTTAGTCTTCTCCGAATGGGCGACGGTGTAGTGTCGTTTCAGAAATTCCACTGCGGTTATCATTGTTTATTTCGGATTTTTCCCACTGACAGAGTGAATTAATAGCACGCGCTGTTGGTATTCTTAATTCAACAAGGAAAACAAGCGCAAAATTGTGTAGATAGAGCCGTCGATACACGCATCTTATTGCAAATATTTTTGCATTTATGCGAGTTATCTCTTATTCTGTATGCACGAAGGAAACCGCTTCAATCGATACTCATTTTTCATTTTTAACCACTGTAATTCTCGTCAATAACCGCTGACTAATCGTTAAAAAATGTTTAAAAACAGTGCTGCTCGTTTATCGTTCACTTTGACACATTATACAATCCCCCAAAAATATACGACGTGTCGTGCAACACTTACCGTCATTAATAGCGACTTCGCCACGTGAAAGAGCCCCGAATATTCGCAATTGGTCGATTTCTTGTCGTTATCCATTTGTTAATTGTCATGATACGATGATGAATCGTTTTCATTGAATGAGGCACGAGCTCGTGCCCGATAACGGCGACGATAACGACGATAACATCACTTTACTCACTGCGCACTGAAAGACCAGAGAGGAAAAGAAAAACAATAGGAAAACGTGTATAAAAGCGTTGCCTCTCGTTGTCGCGAGTGAACAGAACCGAAACTGAAAGTTAGCAAAACAGAAAGAAAAGTAACGATTGCGAGGAACGTCGACCGCCTGCGGGTCTCTCTACTTACTATTGTTTTGGCCATCGTGCCACGATGGCGGCCATACTTGATATGAGAAAGTATCCCCCACATTGTCCACGACCATCTACTAATTCCCCCATACACCCCCGCGCTGATTCAACCCCCAATCCCCGCTACCAGCCCCTGTTCCTCGCCTCTAGTCCCTCCAGCTAACTCACCCCTTACTCCTTGCCACCCTCTTTCAAAGTCAGGGACGACGTCTTGGTAGGGTCCGTTGGCTCCTTGGGTTTCCTTTGAATCCGAATTTTTCTTTTCCTTCGAATTTTAACATTCCACTAAATTAAATAATAATTAACACTCATACATTTTTTTAAAACATTGCTACCACTTTTTTCCGATAAGTATTTTCAGAAGTATTATAGGAAAGCGATATTTGCAACTGTCATTCGTGTTTCTTCCCTTAATATTAATCCGAAAATTTGAGGAAGTTCATCCACGGAAAGCTGGGAACATTCCTGACTATTAACCCCGATAAACGATAAAAGCGAAGGGTCTTCAGAGAAGGAGCACCGTCACTGACAAAGTCCTTCTTCGTTAAGGCACTTCCTCCTCTCTCAGACTTACGCACCTGCACACACGTGTGTTAAAAAAGGCGCCCCCGCCCACGCGCCGACCAACACACGCGTTTCGAAGCTATCACCCGTCCTTCTTGCGACTCAGCACGAGCAGTCTTTTACCCCAGTTCACAGTCGTTTCTATAGCCCTAAGGTAGGCCCGACGAGGGAGAGACGTCTAAAAGAGAAGGGAGGCACGAGGGAGGGAGGAGGGAAGAAGGCAAAGCGGAAAGAGAAAGTGAAGGAAAGTGGGAACAAGAGGGAGTGGGGAGGGGGTGGCATTTTTACTGGTCACTCGGAATTCGGTTCTCTCCCACCGCGCGGAATCAGATGACTATCCCCTTCATCCCCCCCTCGAACTTTCCATCTGCCCCGACCCCGTGTCACCCCACTTCAAGCTCCAACCCGGCGACTACCCTCGCGCAGCAAATTAGTTTAGCCTCACGGACAAGTCCGAACTGGTACGGAGCCTTCTCTCAGGAGTTTCCTTCCATTCCACGGGAAATGACGCGCAGAATCTCGCGCGATACACTCGCACCTCCCCGAACCGGAGGTATTTTTTCTTTTTTTTGGAAAAGTACTCGGGGGAACTTGCACGATGACGAGGCGACCGCTCCATTGCTCTTCCGCTGCTCTCCCGATGCTTTACGAGGCTACTTTCCAGAATGAAATTCCACCGAAACCCTTTTAAGGGAGGAAACCGAATTTTCTCGTGGATCCTTGTTTCGAGACCGTCGAGACGAGATCCGACGAACGGTCGAGATTCTTTGTACCTTAACTCTGCTCGCCATGAATAATCGACCGAGTGAAGCGAAACATATCTCGTTTACAGTTGTTTTAATTTGTAATAAAATTGCTCCGTAGCCACGATTCTTCTTCCGGTCTGACGAGTGACACTTTACTCGCAATTTGATCGTGCCGCTCATTATACCACACCTGTCCCGCGAAACGCGCTCTTTCTCCAATCGAGATCGTACATAATGTAAAGGACAAATTAGAGCGGCTGGCCAGAAACCTGTATATACGTGCAAGCGTACGCTGGGGTGTTCCGGTTTGCGGTCGCGCACTTGTCACGCGATTCTATGCGGTATTGATAATGATAATGAAGTTGGTTCGGGCCCGCGCGTTGCCTGTTCGAAATTAATGATATTACGCGAGGAGCGCTGCGAGTCGTAGACCAATAATTTCGAATCGCATGATGCATTTCAATTGGCGGTCCGCGGACTCTTGTCCGCCGGTGCTTGCTTTCCCACTCGACGTTGTTGCCTCGTTGCTTATGCTTGTTGCAGGCGGAACTATGGCGCCGATACTATTTCGACGACAAAGGAAAGCGATGGCTTCCCAAAAATCGAATTGTCGCGCTATCTTCGCGCTAATCGGCTACTCCTCTTCGTGGGGCTTGTTCGCGTCTTTGTTCAGTGGACTTGAAAAAAAATCATACCGGATAGATTTTCGTGGCACGCGCGCGATCACAGGCTGGTCAGCTTCCCTGTTGCATTTTTTTCCTCTCTCCCTCTCGGACGGTCGAATTACTGACGAAGAAAGAAAAAGGGGAAAAAAATGTGGATGAGTAGCCTATGTCGCTGGACCACGTGCCACATGGGCGCTTCACGGATCCTGCGATTCAATAGTGGTCACTTTTTTTCCTTCGAAGTGTCACCGTGAAATCAGACCGCTGCACCCGGCTGCAGGAGATAAACACGAAGTTAGGATGTCGAGCTAGTTAAGTTTTTGCGATACACGTACTCCTAATTTGTGGCAAATGATAGATTACTTGTGCAATTTAGGTTGATCGAGTTAGCATAACTGCACAACGTCAGGTGCTAATTAAAGTTTCATACTCACCTCCCACGTTGCGCTGGTAATTATAGTTTGCTTTCATAGTAATTCTTGTTTTGCTGAACTTGAGCGAGTGAACACAAGCGACGAAGTCTGGGAGGCACTACCGAAGATAATACTCCTCGTTACAGGAACTTAAGATAAACATTTAGTACATGGATGCGTATTTTACAGTCGTTTTAGTAGGAACATTTTTTACGAGATGATGAAAATTGATTTTTTAAAGTATTTTTTGTGTTTTTTATGTTCGTTTTGTTGGTTTGATGGACAGATGCCTGGGATATGTGGGGTGTTCGAAACGGTGGACATTAAAAAAATAGGATAAAAAATGTTACTTTCCTCAGCGTGGCCCTAGCAAAGAGCAACGTTCGGTATCGTGAAATATAATAACCAAAGCGTCCCGGATCAATTCGATATTATTAGCTTGAGCCAAAAGAGGGTTGTTCATTACCAGGCAGCTGGACAATAGTGGCCTTATATTCTTTTCTGTTGATATATATAACGTATAGGTACTTTGTGCAGCCATTTTTGCACGATATTTATTTTGCAAATATATTAAAATTCTACGACTGCTGGATTTGAAGGGTGCAAAAAATTTTCATAAAATACATACATTTATTTCGAATCCTCTCTTGACGCTTTAGTCAGGAACTAAAAATTTGAATGCAATTTACTGGGAAAGTTGTAAATTTTTATTATCCTGTTATTTGTTGAGGAAAGTTAAATAGAGTACAAATTGGTATTCCAATTTTGACATTTCACATCAATTTGCCTTGTGGGAGACCAGGCGAAACTTTTTAAATAAAGCTTGCATTGAAGCGTCACGTTATATTACTTTAGTTAACATTAATTTTTTCGCGCGAACTTTTGTATTCCCGGCAGTAGATAAACGTGACAGCAAAGGGAAAGAAGACCGATATACGTAACACGGGTACACTTTTTCTTTGTTGTTTCCTCTTTGTAGCTCGTGTCGCAGGACTTTTATTGGCTTAGAAACTAGGAGAGTATACCGTGTATCGGTATAGCAGAGAACTCTTACGCCTAAAGTATCTTTATAGCTTCTGTTGATAAAAATCATGCGCTCCCTTGGGTTGACTATCCTTTGATTTCGAACAACAAAGTTCAAATAGAAAACAAATTGTTCAAACGCAAAGAATAAGCTCTTAAAATATGCTACAGTTATTCTAAATTATTTGAACTGACTTTGAAGGTTTAAATAGACTTTTTTTTAAAAACTGATTAAATTAAAAAATAATTCAATGTTAAAGAAATTATACCAAAATTTGAATCAATTTCATTTACCTTGTAGTGGTCTTTTTTCAATTCCAATTTACTTCGATTATTTTTGTGTTCTTTAAATTTTGACGTTTGCAACATATTTAGGATAACGATAAATAAGACCCTCCAGGATCTAATAAGCGCAATTCCAGCGTTTGTTCTTTCTGATCGGTAGATAAAGTGTAAATCAGTCAAGATGCCGCGGTATCGCGGATCTGTTGCGCAAAAAGGGAGGAAAACAATGAGACCTCCGTAGGACAAGAGCGGTGTTACTTGATCCAGTTACTGGAGGCGTTCCCTGAATGATCAAGGGGTTAGGATCGTCACGTACACGGTGCAACGATGATGCCTTTTGTGATGAGGGCGGCAAGGACAAAAAAAAGAAGAAAACGCTCGAGCGTGCTTTCATGGGCGCACTAAAATATTCATTGTCTGAAAATGGGCGTTTGTTAGAGTGTGTATAGTCGCTCTGTGGCTGAAGTGGCGAGAGGTCTGAAATACAGAGCGGTCGAGTAGGTGTGGAGGTGTTCTATTATATCTCAAGGCACGAATCCGCTCCGAGACTGGGGTTCACAACCCCGCAGAAATTCAATATCTTGTTACGTGAACGCGTAATGGGCGTTCTTTCGATCAGTCGATGATGCCCAGAAGCTCAAAGTCGACAGTGACGGGCACTCCACAGTGTTTCTAAAAAATACGCTCGAGATCTCTTTTTCCGATTCGTTTTCACTCTTATAACCACTCATACCTCTGTTCACCGCACAGAAAAACTTTTCCTTTTTCCATGATAACCTTCGTTCAATGCCGCACCTCTGCTCGTCCATTACTATATAGAGGAACTTCGTAAATTGTCACTCGCGCGATGATAATTAGAATCGTCAGGGTGAATTCTTTTAATTGTGTTCGTTCGGAGTGCACTGGGCGCAATTGGAATACGAAGTAATAGTCTCTGGCGCGACAAGTACCGTCGACGCAATAATATCGATGCACCTAAATTAAACTACTTTTAAATTAATTACTAGTCGTCTGCCTGATAATCGTCACCTTTAAATGGAAACTTCTTTCCTTCAATTGTCTATGTACTTCATAATTTATGCTCACTCTCCTTTGTACGACAAGTAAAATTATCAAAGAGGTGGGTTGGTAATATGAGGTGAAGATTGCACGACACATTTGTCCAAGATGTCGCACGCTTACACGATAAAAAATGCAACATTATGTTCAGGAAATATTCAAGCGTACAAAGTCAGGGGAATGCAGCGCATGGAGCAAATAAGTCCCACGGAGGTACTCGAGAATTTTCAAACAACGGGGCTAAAAATTTCAAGTTTTCATGGCAGCTGGGTGTCTGGCGAAGCTTCGCGCTCGAATATAATCTCAGCTCATCCGGTGGAGCTTACAAACGCCCTAGGGTGGCACGAGGGTAAGGTTGACTGGAACCAAAAAGGGTTGCCTCTGATACGACGCAGCGACAGAGCTTCCTCGCGATGAGGCACGTTGTTTTCTTCGAAGAATATAGATTTTATGCATGAATAAGGAGCGGTTGTGCACCCTTCTTGCGTCGACAATTTCTCTCTCCAATGGTGGTCTTCAGACGGCTAATTCAGGTGCGTCGCCGCCATCGCCATCACGCAGGCCGAACGGGCAACGATGACGCGGCCCACCTGCATCCCCGAATTTGCATGCACAAGCACGACAATCCACGTGTTTGCCCGCGCCGCATATTCGATGGGGACTGCTATCGTCGGTGCTGCTATCGCAAAATTTTTTATTCCGTTCCCGTGTACACATCTCAGACGAGGCGAAGAGGGTGGCTTTTCAAAATCCTGCTTTAGGCTGCATAATTTCCCACCGATGCAAAATTCCACTCATCTAGGCACATTTCCGCGAATTCCCGAGTTAGGTTCCAGTTTCCAATCGCCATTCACCTTTGATTAGAGTCCGATAACTATATTATGGGTAAATTGAAACGTTCCCCAAATTAGCCCCTCGATTTCGCTATTCGAAAATAATTACGATTCACGACATAAGCTGTGTTATTATAACCATCGAGCGAGCCCCAGAAACGTTGAAATTCGGTACTACTGGGAATTCTGACAGAGCGATTAAAATGTATTAAAGCAGCGGTAACCGAGTTCGTTCGATGGCTGCGCGCTGACCCTTTGAAACACGGGAACGAGCGGTGTTCGGCGCTTCACAGAAACATGCGCTTTTAACGAGATTTTCTCTTCCCCGAATCGTAAGCTGAACTCCATCCATCCATGTGCTGCTTCCTTCGCTCTTTCGCGCCTCGAGTCGACCTGTATACGCTTCTAGGCATCATTCCGTGATAGTTCTTCTTTTGGCAATGCACCATCGACGCCACCTGCGTAACCGAGCCAGATTCCACCGAGGTTGCTGCCGATTCAATTGATTTCCGATTCAGACGAGACTTCTTTTCTCCCGTGGATAGACCATGGAACGTTCCGCGCGAGCGAGAGGCTGGAAGGCTAAGGGCGAGGGACAGAGAGGCAGAAGAACCAGGGGACAGGAAGAGAGTGAACAGAGGGCGGGAAGGGGGATCGGGTTGAATCTAGCCAGGGCGGTGTGTACCTCTATTCAGAATCATGCGGCATGGCTCGTAAATGGAATAATCAGTGACACGAGGGAACACGGAATACGCTGTTGTCCCGGGTTCCATCTCTCTCCTACCGGTTTCTCTAACCTCCTCCTCTGCCCGCCTTTCCTCCTCGCTTCTTCCTCTTTCCGAGGATGTCGTTGTGTCCGCCATCACCCCCTATGGAAACCATCCCCCTTGGTGGTTGCGGTGATGAATAATCCTCGGATCCACGGCGAGACGGCAACTTGCCGAGGTTAACAAGTGAAAACGTCAACGGCGTACAAGACAGCCTGGCTCGACTTGTCGCTCTGTTTTCGTCATTTTGTTACGGCTCAACGGTGACGAAATTCAATTCTCCGACCGCCGGATGAATCTCCGACCCTTCGTAATGCATTCTTCGCAGCAATGGAGGACCGAAATGAATGGTCCCCAGACTACAGGGATTCTTAAGGACCAGCTACGAACGCTTGCTGGATTCCCCACAATGAACAGTTCGAGGATTCAATATTGTTTTATATCGGAGTGCTCGTTTCGAGAATTCTTCTGGCCTGTTTATTTGCCGCTCGCTTCGCGAGAAGCGTGACATTGACGCAATAACTTGCGAGCTGAACAAACGGTGCAGCGAGAATGGACGCGACGGGAGGGAAACACCGAAACTCCATAACTTTCGTGTTGTTTTCAATGACTGTTCCTGGTAGAAAGGGCGAGAATCAATAGCTCGTATAAATCAAATCTCGCGGGATGACATTTTAAATGCGATGGCATTCGTGCAGGGATTCTTTCTGAATTTCCAATTACCAGACTTTTGAAAATGAGTCTTCCAGTGAGCATTTTCTAGCAGAAAAGTGAGCCCTCGATAGTCAGGTACGAGAGATTTTGAGAAAACGGGAACGAAAAATTCTTCGTAGCTTACTGGCGAGGCAACATGGGAAATTGAAGGAAAAAAAAGTAGGAAAAGAAGGAAGGAGTGAAAAGAGTTAAGGGAAACTGATGGGGGGAAGAGATGGAGTGGTAACGAAGGATGTGGGAGAAGAAGGAACGACCCTGAAGGAGGGGTTGAACCGATGGTACTCTCAGACGTAAATTGCAAATGTTCCGGGAAACTGGATAATCGGATAATCAGCCAGACTGTGCTGTCTCCGCTTGCTATTTTCAATATCTCCTATCCTCGAGGCATCCGTCTACGTATCCGCGTCGAGTTATTGCCGACATAAAAATGCTCGCTCCAGTACATATACATTTTAAAGCTATTTATTGTTTCGATGAAACGAATTCCCTTTCGGTGGAGCTTATTCTACAGTTTTTTCCATAAAACACTATTATCTGTCTAGACGCGCGATGGCTTCCGTTATCGGGATTCACGGAATGTGATCGTTTTAATCGGCTATAAAAATATTTTCGTTTCGTTAACGTTTCGCTCCCGTATCCCCAGCCGTCGGCTTCGCGATCCAATCTAACGTGCTTGAAACATGTAAGCCAATTATAACTCAGCTGGGGGGAACAATTAATCGGCTTTTTTTGCTTTCACCGAGAACAGTGCTGTCACTGAATGGGCATGTCTCCATAGCTCGCGATGTTCAATATCGTAAGCCGCAGACCGCACGCCGCAAACCGAGCGCCGGAAGTCTGTACTAACTGCACTCGCAACAAGGCAAGTTGATTGGTTACTCGTGTCTGTACTTAAATTCAATCGACTCTTACCGATGCTCTTCGTTCCCCTTCGATAGAGCCGATGTCCCAAACGCCTTGCAGACTCGAGACTTCTTCGTTGATTGATTTCGGTTTCATGCGAAATTGCTTCTTCGATTAACTTTTAAACACGAATCCCTCTGATTCCTTGGAATTTCATGCAAGAGATATAAATATAACGATTATACGATTCTCGGATATGTGGGTGATTTAAAGCGATAGATCATTCGAGTCAGTTGATAGTCAAGAAGCAAAGAAATAGCTGTAGAAGTTTATGACTAACGTTATGTCTTTTCTTGCGCATAAGACTATTTCGAAAAGTATCTCGAGAGACTGCAGTAGTAATAAATTGTTTTAAACGTTCATTTTTTGCTACTCTCCTCTACCATTGTCTACGTGAAAGTTCATTGGACGTATCGCAGCATATAAATTACACAGTGTGAACGGGCGTTCCATAAACGCGACTCGGCAAGGCGAAATCGAACAGTGCTGATAACTGGTAGCTATTAGCGATAACAACTTCAGGCCGGACGAATCGTTCCGCCTCGCGAAACTGTCCGTAACTGGCAACTGCATAGTTACAGATAAACTTCTATCTGTCTGCCTCCGTTCCGTGCTACAAACTTCTTCTCATATAAGCAGCTCCCCACGCAGGAGTCCTTCTTTGTCTACTTTTCATCAAAGAACCACGAGGAACGGATGAAAACGGTTTCAAGGAGCGATACGTGGTATTGCCGCGTACCAGCACATTCAAACGCTCCATTCGTAAAAGTTCGTTCTGGGAAGGGTGCCGCTGTGCCCGATGGTCCTGCAAGTTTTCCGCCTTTTTCTCCGGCGGAGTCAATTTTTCTCGAAGGAATTTAAAACAATATTTCCACAGAGAAGAGGCGAACGAATAAAATAAAAGTCCTATAGTTAGATTCTTTGTGCGATGCTAAAGCATATCTTTCGCTTTTATGGGGATTAAAGAATTAAAGAAGTGGAGAATATAAAATAAAACTCTCGTCTGATCAGAGTGAAATGTACTGACTAATAATATACGAGATACAAATGGCACTGAATAGCAAAAGGAGCAGGCACCGAAGAGCCGCTAGAATTCACGATTAATCCGAGTCGGAATTCATAAACAAGATTCTCGGTGAATGTACCAATTCTCTGTATTCATCTCTCGTCACAATATGCAAATAATTACCGTTCCTACGTTCGTTATGGCCGCCATAAATTTACTAAGAGAATCGCTGTCTTTGGACTATGACAAGGGTTTGACTGTGCTGGTCTCAAAGGGCAAGCCGTAACGCTCTGCGGCCGGAAGTGCTCTTGAGGTCTTGTACAGCTGGTGACTGTGGCTATGCTAAGCGGCACGACGTCACCGGACGGGCGTGATCGATAATCGAATCGGTCGTTTTAATTGGGTCCCACGCACGAGGTTCTGCGATTTGCAGTTTACTCTGTCCATCGGGTCAAAGAAAGAGTTGAAGGGCTCGCGGGACATAAGCAAAGGGCGAATCCCGTGCCTTTAAGTCTCCATCGTCGAGTTAAGTGTAACCAGGCAGCTATGAATATTTAACGACTTCATCTTTAAAGACGGAGATCGCGACGGGGCAATCAGTTTCATTGGTCGCATTATTATTCGGTTTTAATAAACCGCGTTACGGCATTATCCATTCTGATCGGAGCCAAGGGAGTAACTAGTCTATTTTCTTATATTCATGCGAGCTCGGTACACGGTCAGTCGAGGGGAAATTCCCGTGTGGCACGTAAGCTATCATGATCTCAAGTTTCTAATTACTAGATATTATCCCGTACCGCTGGTAATACTTGCGATTATACTCGGGTAATAATCGTTTAAAAGTGCTATAGGTCGCGAGCGTAAAACTGTCCGTGCTAATGGAGTCCGCAGGTGAAACGGCCATCCTGCCTAATGCGATGCGTTGAAAATCGTAATCGTAATCCGATGGTAAATAGTTCTCGTCAGCGAATCGCGCTCCGCGTATAGTCTCGATAACGATGAGTTCGCGTGAGTTATACTCGTATAGCTGGATTAATTTTACACAGAACAGACGGGCCCAACTGACCGACTTTCGACGATTCCGTGGAAACAGCGTGCATGGAGGCTGAGGCAGAGCCTGAGGCAGAGGCCAGCCAGTATCCTGATAATTAATCGCCATGCCAGCGATCACATTTACGTCGTTACTTACTTGAAAGCGTCATTAGCGGTGGCAGTCTGAGAATTCCTGTTTGTCAACTAGGATGTCTTGATGCTACGCGGCGTAACGTTTCGTTATTATCGTGAAATACAAGCTCGCGGCCTTGTCAACCGGTAAAAGGACATTTTCCATCGCTCGCTTTCCTCTTCCCCCTTTTTTTTTCTTTATCCGCGTGTCCCGTTCCTGTTTTTGATATCTCTGTCTCCTTTGCCTGTTCCTCTCTTTGTCTCTGCGGAACATCCAGGCTGTGCTACCCTGTTCGCGTTCACAAGCATTCCTCCCTCTTGCTGGTCGTCTTTCTTTCAGTTGCGGCCGACCAACGCTGCCGCCCTTTTGCATTTCTTCTCTACGCTTTGCCGTCTCAACCGTGCGACTTCGCTTTCCTTCCTTTTTCCTCTTTCTATACAGTCTCCTTCGGACAATGGAAGGCTCTCGCACAGAGAGAGGTAAACGGGAAACGATAGGGAATTCCACGACGATAATTGTTGGAGATTTCGCTTTTATCGCGGCCCAGAAGTAGATCTGGATGCGGCTGAATTTTAATCACGAGGCTTTTTGCTAGGATTTTACCCCCTTCCTTCTTTCCACCCCCTCGAATCGACTGTGAAAGAATTGGCCGTGCATCGTCGTCTTCGTTCGTCTCCTCGTCCCGAGTAATGAACTTTGTTGTCCATTCGAGCGAATCTATGCATTTCCTGTCCCGTTTTCTGTCTATGTCGCGATCAGATTGTTTCAAGCATTTTGAGTGTTATTACTTTTATTTCTCTTATACAGAGTATTAACGTAATAACGTTGAAAATATTCTCAGTAATAATTATTAATCATGAATCGAATGCGAACATACATTCGGTAATCATGGATTGCAAAATTGTAATTGCAATAACAGAATATACAATATGAGCTGCTAAGCAAATGGCTGTGCGCTAATTATCGTGGATTCCAATTCGAAGCCAGTCAAAATTAATTTGTACTGGGATTCATTGCGATTTTATGTTAATCAATTAGTATTCATACTCAAATAGTGAAACACAGTAGCCGAGATTGTACCCAATTCAAACATATTTGTACTATTTGCGTGCGAATTCGTCATCAAATTTTAAACACATGTAATTCACCCAAAAATGTCGCTTGGTGCATACATAGCATTCAATTAAATAGTCAGTTGGATGCAGTTTAATTAAAGAA
This sequence comes from Calliopsis andreniformis, assembly GCF_051401765.1. NCBI lineage: Eukaryota > Metazoa > Arthropoda > Insecta > Hymenoptera > Andrenidae > Calliopsis > Calliopsis andreniformis. Next base: position 16,830,202 of record NC_135067.1, on the reverse strand, counting down.
GGGCTGTGCTATGGTTGTTATTTCAAATATTTTCCATGTGGTCCTGACTTGTACGCAAATTAGCATTAAGAATTGTAGGTACTTTAGAGGATTTCAGTTATTTCACTAACAAGAAACTAATTTTCGTAAGTGAACCTTACTTAGAATATCTCACACGAGCAGTTTTTCCTGATTGCAGTCTTTTACAGGTCTTCGCCGCGCATCTCTGGAAATTGCATTTCAGAAAATGTGAACAGAGTGTCATCGTGAATTTCATTTCGACTCGGGAAACCGATATAATGACGCATGTGACTCTCCCGTGCGGTCGCGTTATAAGCGCAAAGCTTTGTATACCGCGCAAGGTATTAAAAGTTCTTTGTCTGCTCCACGTTCACGTATGCTCTCCGCGCCAAGAACGCTTTTAATGTTTCGAGTCGTATTAATCGTGACCATTTCGTGCTTTCGTGCCGAGCGCACAAAAGTACCGTTGAAACACCCCGTCTCGCAGTCAATATTCGGTAATAATTCAGGGGGTCAGTCCGCCATCGGTAACGTGTTTTATAGTATCGTTTTATGGGGAAAGTTCGAGTGCTTGAAGGATCATTATGGCTGTTTACGCGGTGGATGTCACCGAATTTCAAGTGGCGTTGTTTCGCGCGTACCCCGAAGAACCGCCCTCTTGTTCGGGTCAATAAACTTGGGACAAAAGGCATCACGGTTTAATGCGTCAACGTTGCGCGAACATTGGGGCTCTAAGAACAACGCCAACACGCTTTGTGTGTCACGCTTGTGTACTCATATCTCAAAAGTTCCCGGGAACACCTCCAACACACTCGAATCCTAAATGAGTCGGGTCATCGAGTCGCACAATATGGCCTCCATTGCCCAGTAATTATTAAGAAAAGTTTCACCCTAGGTAGGTGCGAGGGTCGCCTGGACGAGATGCAGGGCTGTAAAGGGGTCGCTGGTGTGCTGGAGAGCGGGCAAGGGTGAAATTTCGCGCTTGCTCTCCTTCCCACATATTCGTACGCTAGCCAGATGCCGAAGGTCGACTGAAATTAACTTTTGTTATACTATCCTGCTCCTGATATTTCCCCTACTGCACCGACCAGAATTTCCTTCTCGCATTTCCTTCTCCCGCAGCAAAATATAAAATATACATTACGTTATTCTACTCAGTCTTCCTTCAGTCATTATATGCAACCGCCGTACGTATTTGTGTTGTAAATAATGTCGAGGTACTCGCATCTTCATCAATGCCTTTCCGTTTCTTGCTGCAATAATCCCACCAAGAGAGGCAGTTCACTGTTTCTTTTGGAAAGCATGCGAGACTGACTCCCGGGCCGATAATTATCGGGCAGTTCGCCTTTCGTTTCACCCCTTGACATCCTTTTCTGGGTGAAGCGACGACGCGAGGTTCGAGTCAGGACAAAACAGATCCGTAGTCGGTGAGCGAGGGAAACGCGCGGTTGAAAGAGAGAGGAGGCAGTCGGTGGTGGTTGAGGAGGAACAGGCAGGGGGTGGGTGCAGTACAGGGGCGGAATTTCGCGCGTGCTCCGCTTCATCCCCCTCAGTTGCCGCCACCGTTGCCGCTGCTGCTGCTGCTGGATGCTGAGGGTAGCTGGACCGCGCGCGTGGGGTGTCAGTTCTGCGCGCGACCTCTCCCCTGAAGGTGTCAACCTACTCGCGACCTACTCCAAGGTGTTTGCCGAAGTCTCGTGCAGCTAACGCATCTCTCCTCGCGCGTTTCGCTCCTCTCTACTTTTTTCTCTGCTGTTGCGCCTATTGTTCCGAGCGAACGAGAGGGACCGTCCAGTGACACGCGCTCGACTTTTCTTCGCGTGAGGAAAACCTGCAAGTTCATCTGTTCATCTGGCACGTGACACGCTACACCAGCACTATCATGTTCGCCGGGATGTCCACAGGCAACAATGTACGTGAACAGGTTTCTATTGTGATGGCGCGCATTATTTGGTTGCTACCTTGCTTCTCTCCAGCGACTTTATTTCCATTTTTCTGCTGCAAGAAGAAACGAGTGGGTGTGAAAATATTTTTTCTTTTCTTGTCTTTTTTTTTTCGATGTCCTACCTTTCGCCAGGAAAAAGGGTCGAGTAATTACACAAGGAGGCGAAATGTATCCGTCGGAATTTTGCTCGTCTATTTCGGTTTTACCTCGTGGAGTTTCGTGCGCGAAGCGCGCGATATCAACGCTACGTAAACGTTGCTGATAACCGGATTTCAAATCTCTCTGTGTGCACGCGGTCCGTGGCTCGGCTGAGTTTGACCGAACAAAATCGCTCCTATCGAGACTCTAGGATAATATATTTGCATATTTGACGGTGATCGATGAGTCTTGCTAGTGACCATTCAATCTCGCCAACTTCTTTATTTCTCGATGTCGCGATTTAATATTTTCTCTCTGTTCCATCCATTAAGCTCAAACAGTGAAGTATTACAACCTTTTCGTTCGGCCACGAGCCGTATCGACGATGCGTCATTGTCACATCCTATTTTCTTTGGGCGAAATAGTGAATTTTACGAGAAAAATGGTGGATTTTCGTAGGCAGATATGAAAGGTATATATCCTCGAAGCTAGTTCCTCAGGTGGCGATAATTCATCAGAGCTGAGTAACTCGTCGGTTCTTGGGATGATTAATTAACGTCAGAGTCAGTGGGCCCAGCACCTTACAGCGAACATTTTTTTTCCTTTAATAGTCCAGAATTGTTTTCTTGTCGTCTTTTTATTCTCTCAACTTTTCGTGAACTTTTTTCCACGTCTTGTTGCGTCCTACCGTTTTTGCTCATCACCGCGTGTACTTTCGTATGCTTTGAACTTCGTCGATACTTTCTCAACTTTTCATTAACACCCACCGTGGGGAAAAGTTTATATCCATTGTGAATATTTAAGTAAGTATAACCTGCTCCAAATATAGTCATTTCATCCATTAAAACATATAGTACTTTTCAATTAAATTTTAATTTCATTTAATGAAGTTTCTATAATATTTTCATAGGATATAAACAAGTGAACAACAAATAGGATCCTTCGAATGTATGATTACAAAGCAAAGAACAAGTAAAAGGTGAGAAAGACTTCGCAGCTTTCTTCAAAAGTGAATCGCGCTGATCGACTTCCTCGATCTCCCGTTTCAATCGTTTTAAGAGGAAACTTTGGGCCAATAAATTGCAACTTTGCCAACTATGTTACATTAAAACACTAGCAACGAGAATTTCGAAACGGTCCGCGGACAACGATCGGTGCGCCACGTTCACTGCAATAAATTTCATCGTTTCGATATGCTTTTCGATGTCCTGTTCCGATTGTTTGCTCTGCGAGTCCGTAATTATGCAAACGAACATAAGGGCTGTCGGCGTCCACATTAACCAGCGGTATTGGTGACCATTCCCACGTGCAAAATTCATGACTCTCCTAACGATGCGACGCTGTCCACCGGTGAGTGTTTACAAGTTCTCCAGGTTCGGTCTCGATGGGACTTCTTGCTCAAAAGCGCATTGCTTTTAGCGCGTTTAAAACAATAAACGTGGAGCTCATGAATTCGAGGCGAGTGAATTTTCGCTGCCCTTCGATATAATGGAGTCTAAAGAGAAGCTCTTTTGGGAGGGGATACTTAAATTAGTCTCCCTTGGCAAGCGTTTTCCTTCCGAGATAATACCGTGTCATGCTCCATGGACAGTCGTCTGCTAAATGTTCTTAATTGAAAACGTGTAAATCCTGTTCTGGCTGATCCTGGTCGACAAGCGCGGCCAATTCTCATTTAATTGCAACGGCGGAGCTTCGTTGCTAAATGTAGTTAACGAAGAAACGAAGGATGAAAGACGAAAACGAAATCTTCTCTTCGTCTCGTTGCGTATAAGAAACCCTGTCGGTTGAGATTGCCACAGTTTCGTCTCTTTCAACTGTTCTTCTAGCTCTCCATTTATTTTTAATCGATTCTATTTCGAACATTTTGCAATATTCCTCGAGCGTCCTCTGATTTTCGTCACTGTCATCGACGCCTCCTGGTCAACGAAGCACACAACCGCTTCGGCTCTAATACTTGCGCGCGCTGAAAGCGTTGCAAGCGTCCAGTTCATTTCGTTCCCATTAATATTCAACGATCTCCCAGTCGCCTTGACCCGTTACGTCTGTAACTCGTTTAAAAATTCTTCTCTGGACAATAATGGACACGCAATTACAGAGGACGGCGGATTAATTAATCCAGCGACTGTAGCGTCAAATGACGAGGAGCCAAAGCAGTTGCGATGGATTTATTAATTGTGTTCGTTCCTCTTGATGCCGTTTGACGATGGACTTCGCTGATTAGAAGGTAGAGAAAAAGCCCGCGCCAGAGACGCGAATAAAAGCTTTTGATGGGGGGACGATCAATGTTAGATTCGAGAGGGGAAACTCTCTTAAAATGTCGTGCATCAAGTGAATCGCTGGTAAAATGTAGGTCGAGCGAAATTACACGTCACTTCTTATTACTCGCGTCGAATGAGCTTGGTGTACGCGGGGTTGATACATGCACGGGGCGTAACCGAGTCGATATCGTGAGAAAGATCGAAATAAATAGCTATCGAACGATCGGTCATTCTGATGCTTTCATTTCATATGAGAAATCGATGTTCAAATTATTGTTTGACGTTCGTCACGCAATGAATCAGAAGCGTTCATTTAAAAAAATTGCTCGCTTTTTCCGAATATATGATATCTCTTCTTTACTTATTTTTCCGTTGTATTTCCCGCAGAATTCCAAAATCATTTAATCCATGCATACAACGTTAAATTGTTCGCCAGGAAGAATGTATATATTCTGAATTTAAAGCAAACCGATTCAACATCACGTTCAGATGTTCGTTGGTTCAGCCGATATTTGAACTATATTCACGCTGAACAATATGCCATGTATATTAATAGAATTATTTATCGCGGATCAATGTTTTCCCAGTGCAGTATAGACTGTTCTCGATTAACAGGTTCGATATTCATGTGATAAGATACTAATAAATTATAAGGGACGTTTAATGTATTAACATGCATTTGCTCTGTCTAAAATTTTACGTTTACAATGGCCGACTAACACCTATAATTATCGAATCTCGTGATTTGCAAACTAATAACCCATTGATGCATACCTTCTCTATGAGTTGCACAGAATCTTCTTAACTATATTACACGATAAAACTCCACTACCTTTGCACGCATTAGTAACGTTTCCATATCGAAAGTGACTCATTTCACAAAACGTTTTACATCCCGAAAACTCTCACCAGTTTCCCTCTCCACGAGTAATTTAAGGTGGGGTATCTAAAGTAGCATCTTTACCCTCTCGGCTATGATTAAAGCGATATCCGTTGATTGCAAGTCCGTCCAAGTAGCATTGTCCGATTCTGTCGGAGCTTCCGGGGAGGCAGCGAACTCGACGGGGTTTAATCTCGCTAGCTGCCTCCCTAATCCCCTCCGTCTACGTCATGAACTCTTATCTCGCTGGTTAAGCGCGTGCAAGTTGCACGAAGCGGGACGAAGTCGTAAAATAAACATACAAAGGAATAGGCAGGGCGGTAGGACGGTAGGGCGAGTGTGTCTGGTTGCAGTAAATCGGTGCTAGCTCGAAACTCTCGGCGCCGTTTTGTTAACTCGGCGAAACTATTTCTACTGACGCGCGCTGCCGTGCGCCGGACTCGGGGGGTTGAAAAGTAGGGAACCTGCGCGAGGGATTGGCGGTGGTTCGAAGAGTTAAAGGACATTACATGGTACGTTCAACAAAAGTTTTCCGTGCGGCATGCAGAGTGGACACTGCTCAATTCCTGCCTGGTCCTTGAAATTTACATCCGTCTCGTAGGAGAATATATACGGCTATTTTCCGTTTCGCTTCCTCTGACCCCCCTTCTTTTCTGCCACTCCGCTATCCCGTACGCTTCCTCCCAGCGCACACGTATTTTCCAGCCTTGGAGAATAGCAGGTGAGTTTACTCGGGCCAACTTATGCCATTTGCCATTGCCCCCTCTCGCTCTTTCCCCTTCTGTTCCTCTCTCTCCCAGTTCCGAGTACACTCGTTCTTTAGTCTGGAAAGTTGCTGGCCCATCTCGAAAGTACGCTTGCAAAACAACCAGCCGGCGTTTCGTTCACATGCGTGCGTAATCGCGTGCCGGTTTATCTTGCTCTTTCGCCAAAAAGTCAACGGAAGTTCCGGAGCTGTACTACCGAGCGTCTTCGAGTCGATGGTAAATATCGACGATAGCGCACTTTCTCTCTTCTGTTTTTCGTGTTCAGATAGGTCAGGCGCGCTCGTTATCGCGACGCGTATTTAATTAAAAGCGACCGTGCTTCGATTGCGTGCAACGAAGCGGCGTCCCTCGCTCGACTAACTCCCCGCCTGCAATTTGCATCCGCAAAGAACAGAAATATCCCGTCCGCCCAGCGACCCGCTTTACGCAGACCATTTAAATAGGAGATTTCATTAGAAAGATGGATATCGCTAAAATTAGTAAATACCTTTTGTGTTCTGCCAGTGGAAGTGGATGAGCGTTGGAAGGGTGGAATGAGGGGGAATCCAATTTTTCAGGGCTCGCGTTATGCGCGAGCTACTGGAGCTGGTTGAACACGACGAGTGGGGAGACGTCTTCGAAGATCGAGGCACAGGATGGAATGGTGGAGCGGTGGCGGCGGCTGTGTCGGGAATACTTCTGAAAATCGCGATGAAATTTCGTCTTATCTAAGAAGCTGTACCGAGCGAAAGGGGGTGGAAGAGAACGGCTGTGAAACATGAGTTCGCATTCCTTGGTGCTCTTGCTATAACCTTCGCTCTACGCAGAATTAACGAAGTTATTCGGGGAGATACGGTAAAAGTTCCTAACGACCAGGCTCACTTTTGCAATTCGCTGGATTGTCAAAACGCCCTGGAAGTCGAAAAGCTGAGATAACGGTTCACAGTTCGAGACCTGGGAAAACTCCTGGGGGAGAACGATTACGTCTTCCATCCCTGTTAATCAAAATTCAGGATTGATTCGAGGCGTTGATCGTTTCGAAGTTTTCGCTAATTGAAAATTTCTGCGAAAGTTTCTTCAACGTTACGACTGCCATTACTTCGCCCCTTCTGATGATTCGTTTCCATTCTGAAAATTTGTGAAACGTTACGAAAGGAGAACCTCTTTCTCAGCACTTTGCGGTGTTTAGTTACGTAATAGAGAGCGCGGTGGCACGCGTTTCCTTGAAAATCACACGTAACATTACCGCAACATGTTTCGGGCGACGCGTCAGAAGCCTGTGCGTTGCAACGAACCCTCCGAACAGTACAATTAAGCTGCAAACTCATTTACGGACTCAACGAACTGTGCACGGCAAAGTAGTTGTGAATTAATGTATTAGGCGAGGATGAAATACAGACACTTGCGCCAGCCGCATTTATGTCACCCGACACCCCTCTAATTATCACTTAGCGACCGAATAAGGCGAGTTAGGATATGTACACTGTGTGTCTAGGCTATCAAATATTATTACAACAAGAACGAAAAAAATTTTCTACAGATGCACCAATGAACTTGCACGATGCAATCGCACTCTTTTCTTAAATGAAACTTAATAACTTTCAGTCGCCTTAAAAAAATGCAACTGCACTGGTGTACTTATGAAAAAATTACACATTATAATCCTAAACAATTTTTTTTATCTAATTTCAATTGAGATGCTTGGGATTATCCACCTCAATTATTAAAGTCACCGAGGATATTGAGAATGAAAATATTTTCTGTTCTACACCCCCTCCATTCCGTGTGCATATTGAATTATTGACCCACCGTCGTATATTACTCTCTACCACCCTCTAGGTAATCGATCGATCCATAACCTCGGATCACCCAGTATCTCTGAACCACATTTTTCTATAATGCTTCCTCGAAGATGATACAACAGTTCATATCAGCAGCCTGTGCACGATACGGTCGCAATTAAACTACCATAGAGTAAGGCGACAGGTTAGCGTAACGCCAGTGTCGTAGCTCGGTGTCCTTAGAGCAACGACGTACCCGTGCCTCTAATATAGCATACCGTGGCATAATGCAGCATAATAAACCTGGCGTAGACGTCGTTCTGCAGCCCGATCCCAGAGGTACGCAGCATCGGTGTAGCGCCATCGGCTTCTCGGCTATAGCGCAGCCATACCGTTGCACAATTCCGCCATGCCGTACCTATTCTATCCGTTAAGCTGTACGCTTTCCACGCGCGCACCCCCTCATTATCTCAACACAATGAATGCCCCCACCAGTCCGGTATTGGCATTTGCGCGAATTCCAATAGAATTTAATTGGAGAAGATTGAGCAGGTATATGTGGCACACACCTGCGCGCGCTCGTTCGCAGCTCGAGCAAAAAACGAGCGGCTGCCAGCTCTGATTGTTTGCCGCTGTTGTTGCCTCGATCCCTCTCTATCTATTCTTTCTCTTCTTTGTCAAGTGGAATCGGCTTTGGTCATTTAATGTGGGACATTCCTCTTAGGGTGAATCCATCTCGAGGACTTATATCGGGCTTCTAACAAGGGTTATTCGTTTCAGAACGTAGCGTGCCTAGCGCGAGTTAACTTTCGAGATCGGGCGATAAACGATGCCTCTTGGAGCCATTAGTCTCTCGTCATGTTTGTACGGTAGTTCAGACTACGTTGAAACAGTCTACTCACTTAGCATAATCTAATCCGAAGTTTATAAATCGCCTGGGAAGTTATCTGTTCCAATATTACCATTAGCCGTCTTTGATGCCTCTTTACTTCAGGGAACGTACGAGGGTATGTAGAATCGTTGACTTCTACTACTGGCCAGCTATGATGTCCGTACGCAAAGGTACGGTAATGCACGAGGACGTCCACTTAACTAGGGTTGCTCGATTGAAGCTGGCTTATGGAACGCATGGGAGCAAACGGAGTTTCGTGGGAGGCGAAATACAGGTCAAACACTGTACATTGTCTTCCTTTCGCCACACCTCCAGGGGATACAACGTTTACAGGGACAATACCAGTTTTCTCGCTGGAGCATGGCCATTGTTCCACGGTATGGCTTCCAATGGGACGTGTCTTCCAAGCCGCGAACGTTTCACGCGTTTGGAGAGAAGCCACGTAACTGGCTTTTAGAGTCGAGGAGGACTTTAAATCGTTCGTTTAAGGCGGCTCTTTTTTACCATCGTGCTGCCGGCATTCAGTGTAATTGTGGGAGCTGCGGCTGACAGCGGCGACGAAACAGCCATCGGATAAATACGGACAAGCACACGGGGATGATATTTAAAAGTTCATTTGTTAACTGAACTTTGCTCGTTCACGTCCACGTTTAAATGGACCGCGCGCCCTCGCTTCAGACTGTTCATCGAAGTGGCGAATTTCGATTTATTTTGAAAACGTCTGAACCAACAACGCCTTGGCGCAGGCTGCATAGCGAGACCAATTTGCAATTGAAATCCTAACGAACCAATCCATGGTTCGATCCCCTCCTCGCCTCTGTCGTCGTGTCCTTTCGACGAAGAAATAAAATAATGGAAACGGATCGTCGGATTTTGTCAAATCCGCCCTTCGCGAGCGACTAAATAACGTAGATTTTACGGAAGCAGCACCAACTTTGTATTTCCATACGTCCGGATTACACGCCAACGTTTTACATTAATTGCATAGTGACGCCGTTCACAATCAGCTGCAGAAATTTAATTTGTTTTCAATTTGCTCGTCGAACGCACAGCAAATAAAGGTTCGATAGAAACGGTAACACGTGTTCGTCTCGTATTTAATTCCAGAGCAAAGTACGCCATACGGCCGTGTAATCGTTCGCGTGGGATGCGGTTAAAAGTGTTCGTCCCGTAAAATGTATCGGACCATGGTTTTGGCTGGTGGCAGCGATCGATATATCGGAATGGATATACAACGGCCATAATTCACTCTCGGTTATAACGTAATCCTTTAATTCATGCCAATATAAATTAGAATAAGCCCTTCGCTGTCCTAGCGAATCCGCCTTTTCTGGAAATTTCGTCGAACAACCGCGTACTCGATACCATCCTACAGTTTCGAGTTATGATTGGTGGCCTCTCAAGTCTGCGCTAGGAGCCTGTAGTACATCGACTCGAACGAAGATGAATCGTCGAATAATTGCGCGCGTACCAACGAAATGTAACCTTTAATAAATTCATTCGTTGGTCGATGGTGATGAAAGTACGACGTTCTAAGCGCCGAGGAGCGCGATTGGCTCGAACTTCCCCGTTAGCAAAGGGAGATTAATCCGGGAAACGTAACGCGGTTATCGATTTCAGCGCTCCGCTATGCATTTATCATCGGGCATCGTCGCGAAAGGCGATTACGCGATCTCAAAGGGGATGAGGCACTTCGACGGCGTAAATCGCACTCGTAAATAACTTTTTAGAGTTCTAAGTGGATTTCCGTTTTCCTCGAGCATATCGACCGAGCTCGATAATGTGTCAATTGCGACAGTAAAGCACACGTGTTCTAGAAAAAAGGAATTACACCATATACATATGAGTAATACACTTTTCATGAGAATTAGCAAGTTATTGTAATAATTACTCTGATTTGTCTCTTTTTATAATATACGATTCCAATACATCACGCTTAATAATTGCTTATTGCGAATTGATCCAGTCATTTTTAATTTTTTATTTTGTCCCGGACATGCACCGAGGTAAATCGTTTATCGTGTTTGATAATAAATTCCGTTCGTCGTAAAATTCTGCAACCGAAAGCATTTTCAAAATGTGATTTACAGCGCACGTGAACGCCTAACAAAAAGGCCTGTGAATAACTCATTTTGAATTTGACGTTCTGTTCTACCGCGCGCACACACGTCTCGGCATACACCTTTCATGCAATATTCAAACGTAGCCTGTCGAAATGCGATTTATCTTCTCGACAAACGGCGGAAAACAATCTTTTTCTGTAAAGCGGACATAAGACGTCCGTGAACCAGACGGTCTTGGCTGGTTATCGATTTAAACGTTTTACTATCTTCATAATCCGTCGCGGTTCCAAAGAGAGGAGAAACGCGAGCAAGAGCTGAAAGTGGATGATCCTCTTCGCGTGCATAAACCATCTTAAAGCACCTGCCGTGAGAGCGCATCATCGTTCCCCGCAAATGACACACCGCACATTCGTTTTCTTTCATCTATGCTCTGCCCATTGTGTCGGTGCAACAAAAGCGCCGTAACGATTTAATAGGAAGGAGTCACGCGTCTTTTGCTGCAAAATACCTACCCCCCCTGCCGCGAACAGCTCTGCGTGAAACTTGTTCTACGCTTGAATTTTTCCAGTCGATGAAGTACTCGTTTCGCGCGAAGATCCAACAGGTAAAAGGCGAGAGAAACGTACGAAAATATTAATGAACCTCTCAAAATACGAGTAACCAGTTCTACATTCAACGCTGTGATACGTCGTCATTAACTCACTTGCAAGGTAAAATTCATACGGTAAACCAGACAGTAGAATCTGACGTTATATGACCCGACATCCCTTTGAAATCGAGGATTTCGTGGAGCGTTAATTGTATCACGAGGCTCGGATATTCAAAGCAGTATTCGCATAGGATCGAATTACAATTATTTTGAAGTTATCGATTGCTCGTAATCTGAGTCATCACTCGTACAATTTTTCAGACCTTTGATTTTTCAGACTTGGCGTGTAGCAGGTATTTCCTATATGGGAAACCAGAGTCGATTCTATTTAAGGTCAAATTTCGAATTGCATTATTTTATTGAAAACGTATAGCATTTCCCCATTGAAGAGCTGGGAAAATCCATAATCGAAGATTTTCGAATGCACTCGACTTCCGTAGCGTTTTAATGAACCGTCGAAATTGATTATTGGACATAACGCTACACCCGGAACATAGCACAACGGTTTCAATGAAACCAGCATTTGTGTCGGGTTAAAAGACCTCATACCTCTTCGCGTACATAAACCGCCTTAATGCACCCTCGGTAGCAGGCCATTACACCACGCACACCCCCTGCGCCCCGGTGCACCCCCTCTCGTCTTCTCGCTGACTCGCGCTTGGCGTTCACACATTTATGGAGGCGCACACACATTAACTCGGCCATTGATACGGACAGGAACGTACACGGACAAGGCCTCTACTCTCTGTACCCTCATTCAGGTTCCCCCTTAACGCATATTTACGCTGTATCGACCGGCTAGTGGGCGAAATTTACACTACCACTGGCGATACATTATTTCCGCGAACATTAGCGTACCGGCGTTATTGCATTCAAGCTGTCCGTTGGGGATTGCGCACGACTTTCGCGACAATGGATCCTCACGATCCTGAAACGGTGAAAAAAATTCTCCGATCATTGGAGCCATTCAAGCTACCCTTCACGGGCAGTGGGAGTTTACAGTGGCTTTTTATTCTTTATACACAGTTGCCAGGGAAAGGCGTTATTGCACAGAAATTGCGAATTTTTAGCGAATTTTTTATCTGCCTAATGCCTGGTTCAATTCAGATTTGAATTTTTATGAGAATTGCTTCCGAAAGGCCAATCTGTTGATTAGCTATCTGTTTTAGTGTAATACCCTTTCCTTATCGAGTTTATTCTCTGTGTAAGAATATTTTTGTATTTTCTATCATATTTTCCCCACAAAACGTCGCCTCGTTCTCCTCTCCCTGTCTCTTCCTCCCGCTAGATTGCGCCCAGCGCGGCGTACCTGCGCTTTTCGGCCACCAAGTGGTCTATTCTCATGCACATATTCGCCGGCATGCATGTCCCGCAATGCGACCACTTACAGCCATCGAATAATCCCAGCCAGTTTGAAAAATTTAGTCTTCGCCCATTCCGAGGGCAACCGCGCCGCGACGCCAGCAAAGCTTTTGTCCATCTCTATTTTTCCCTCGAGTATTGCTACGTAGTACAATGAAACCTCCAGTCAGGCATGGCAATTGTCTCGCGCGCAGTAACGAGTACCTTCGAACACATTCTTCGTTCAAGATCCCCATCGAAACTGAAGGTTTGCTTTCCTCTCACACGCGGAACTTCGTCTCCTCCTCTTCCGAAGTATAAACGCGTTACCGAACTTTTCTTCTCTTTTACGATTCCCTTATCGAGCGCCGTCTTCTCGCACGATCTGTTCGCGAGAAGCTAATAACGCCGAGCAATTACGTGCCGGATCTTCTCGCGGAGTTACCCAGCCTGCCTCGAGTTAATTACCGCCGTTTCGAAAATTTCGTTCGCGAGTTCCCGGTAAGCGCCGGATGCAATTATTACGCGACTGTTTTCGCGCACAGAATTCGAGCGCGAAGTTTCTTCCGACGCGTATCTCACGTCGCCCTTCCTTCTTTGGTTGTTGTGAACTACAAATCCGCGCCGCTCGAGTTTCGCAGCAATCGAATTTTTCCACTCGATTAATCCCGTGCACACAGCCAGGGATTTCAACTTTTCCTAGAGAGCTGGCGCGAACGAAGCTTGTGATAAATATTTTCACGCCAAGTCGAGACTGGTTAATATTCCTCTGGCCCTCTTGTTACACCCGAGACATTGTTACCGCGTCGCAGCTACTTGGCTAACTTGAGCAATGCATTAAGCGGACGGATACCAACTTCTGCATGAATGTCACCGTTTCCTGCGCAGGATCCCTTGGAAGGATCGTTTACCCTGTTTTTCGCGATCGAATCCGCCTCGAGTTCTTGGCGCAGCACTGGAGAGGAATGTTTCACAAAAATGCTCGCCCGCGCGGTCTCTTTATCGACTCTCGGCTTTTATTTCCGCCCTGAAGAGTCCGCAGCTGTGCTCAAAGAAGAGGCGAGCTTGGCCCCGACCTTCCCTGATATTATATTTCACGGGACGAGGGGTAGATGCTCCGAGTAAGTTTTATTATTTAGCCTGTCTGAGGAAGTGATATTTCATGCTAAGTGTAAAGTTACAAAGAACGTTATGCCCTATCAGCTTGAGGAATCTTCGCGAGCGTTCCCTTCGGAGTAGAATTCCCGCGACTTCGCGAAGTTCCCCATCCCCGACTGGTGATTTTCTACGTGTAGTTAAAACTGTTTGCAGAGGTGAAACTTAATCAAGAATTCGGCACGCGGAGCGGCGATAGAGTTGTCGTTCCACATTAACGTCCACTTTCCGTCATTTTTCTAGGGCGCCGTCGCATTAGAATGCAAAACAGCCGACGGTTGGATTAGGAAAAACGGTGGAGCCCCTTCGATAAAACGTTTTCCGCGGAATTTCCCGCGCGTGGAGAACCAATTACGCGAAAATCCTCGTGGACGCGTCGACACGCGAAAGCTCTCGACGAAATTTTATATTCTTTCAAGGCGGGCGGGCAAAAAAATTTCTCCAGCCTTCGTCGAGTTGGTGAAAAAAACGGGGGGAAAAAGGGTGCTGGGAAAAATGTGTCCACGCGCGCGTTTCAAAAATTTAAACGCCCAGTATCCAAGTAGTACGTCGGATTTACGGTTTGCAGCGGCGCACCGATAAAAACCGCAATGCATCCCGATCCAACGCTCGCCCGCGCACAGTTTTCGCGAATTTTTCTGCCGGAATTTTAGCATCCCCTTGCCTAGTCGCGCCCCTTTTCTCTATCAAGTTCGAGTTTATATTTTCGCTCCGCGCTCGGGGCCTGGCTGCTCGCTGCGAAGAAATCCCCGAGGGTACAGTGACGTTTCCGTATTTTCAGGATAGCCTGACAACGGGGCGATAAAGTGAAACGGTGCGGATTCCTCGTGAATGGCCAGGTCTGCTGGGTTACTGCCGCCGCCATTCGGCCAGTGATCTCGCCCGTTGTAAAAATATATTTATCCTCCGGCCGTAAACTAGAAATTTCTCTGCGCAAATATACGGTGTATATGCACTTGCCGTGTGTATAGCTGCGTGCATGCCTCGCGTAAATACGAGATTCGTGTACATAGGACGATTCATATAAAACGATCGACGCGATTGCTTTCGATAAATTTTCAAAAGGCTAGAAAAATTCCGGAAGAGAGAGAGAGAGAGAGATAGAGAGCAACGGGTGCAATGGGAGGACGTTGTTGGAAGGGAATGACTATTTCGGTGCGATTGGAATGGCTGGATTTAAAAGCTAAATTTACTTGCCTCGCATAAAACGGTAGAGAATAAAGTAGTTAAATATTTTTCAAATAGCTGGCTATTCAAGGTATTAACGGCTCCAATTATTTTAGGGATGGAGGTACGTTAGCGCTTCATATTGCCCGCGAAACAAACGCCGACGTGCACGGATGCTCTCAGAGTCGATTCACATACCTACGGCAAGCGAGCCTTCACGCGCGCCGCAGTCGCGTTCCAATATCTAAGTCATAATTTTAATGAAATTCCTCGGCGCGTCGCAGTCTCCGAATTTCAATCCACGATAAATAACGGGTCAGGCAACGCCATGGAAAATGCCAGGAGCTCTGGTACACGGCTGCCTCGGTGCCGATATATTATTTTGTTCGGCCAGGAAACGCGGTCAAACCGACGAACGCGCGAGACTGGCAGAGGGTTGAGGGTGGAAAAAAAGACTAGGCGGAAATAGAAATAACGCGGAAGTATTCCAGGAGAATGAAAATTCCCCGAGCGGATAATAGGAATTTTTCACGACGAAGAATTCTCTGTCTTCGTGGAGTGAATCGTATCGCGCGGGTTTCACGAACCACGTGCCCACGATTCGGTATTTCGCCCTGCCGTGCCTCGGCGTCCGGCCGAATTAGATGAAATTTAGCATAAACTGACGAATCACCGCCGCCTGTGAGTTATACTGCGTGGGACGTGGCCGACTTTCTAGCCGAAGCAGCGGCGCGTGCGCAATTAGAAACCATCGACCAGCGTAATTTATTTATCAATCTTACGAATAGACGTTAATTTAACTGGCGATCGAGCGATGCAGTCGCTGCCGCGATTAATTTCATGGAAACCGGTACGCCAGTGTTCGCGAAATGTAATTACGAGCGTTTATTTGATACGGTTCGGCCGCGAGAACGTTTTCTCCGTCGGCTTTCACGTTAATTAATATCAGTTCGTTCGCGGCAACGTCACAAGATTTATAGTTCACGGGGGCGCAGAGAAATTTCCCTGACACGGACACGTAACCCGCCGCTGAAGGACCTTAATGCATCGGTAGCGACGTATTATTCCGCGGCGAATAGGACCGCTGAAATGTGGTTCCAGCAGGTGGTCCCGAAAGTTTGCATTACGGAACTCTGGTGGCACAGCGTTCCGGCATTTCCTGCGGCAAGACGAACGCGCGGTAATTTCAAGGGCACTCGACTCTGTCATTTTTCTGCCGTCTGTGTAATTGAATGCATGACTACGCGTCGCGCGCACGTTCTCTTCAAATGACGAAACTGCGCGTGGAATCGTAACCGCGGGTTCAATCCACTCGTGAAATGAGAGTTACCGGGACAGTAGACGTGTTTGCTAAAATACACGTACAAAGTCGAAGTCCAAAGGCAAAGAGATGGGAAGATATGAATCCTTGGATGTTTTTGGTGATAAAAACGCAGCAGGTATCGTCGACTGGTTGCAGGCGAGACCTAAGGTGATGGAATGGCTGGTGGAAAAAAGGCGCTGAGCGCGAGACCGAGACACGGATGAATGAACGTTAGAAGAGAGGAGTGGCGGTGGAGGAGCTCCGCAAATAAGGAGTATGGGGTAGCGAGTCGCGAGGCAGAAGAATGCTCTTGACGTTGACAACGATGGAATGAAACTGTCGCCCGAGAACACCATGGTCTCTCTGCACCTTTTTGTCGTTACTCTCGTTGCTTGCTTTTTTAGAAGGCTAGGCGTATTAATTTCGTGCCCGCGGCAAATGGATGTCAGGCGAGGCAGAAAACTGCAACTTCTGGATCTTCTCATTGCCGAGATATTTATGAACGTTTATACCTTCACATCTGAACAGGTGACAAACCTAGGGGACTTATATCTCTGATCTAATCGACAAACTTTTACATTAGGTCACAGCTTTGAGGCGAAATTCTGTTTCCTGTTGTCACGTTTATTACATGCGCGCTGCCTTTTACTGGACTTAGGTTCCCCTTAGGGCTATGATATATTAACTCTGGTTATGAGGTCCTTTTGTTCTCTATGGTTATGAATTCTGTATAAACAGGGGTTAGCTCGAGAGATACGTGACCGCTATGCGAGCGTAGGAGTGTACCCGCCTGCGCACTTGTGCGTCGCCGCTTGAACTTTGAATACAGTGCAAGTACATTAAATTATAGTTCATGCTCACCGGGAGCGCATCCATCTATGCCACTCGCTTTAGGCTTTCTAATTGCACGTTTCAAATTACACACACGAGCTATCGTTCTCGGGAGGTCTTGTTCAAGCTGTAATCAGGTTTCTCCCAATTAACCGCGATGGGAGGACAATGGAACTTTTTAAAGGACTCCTGTAGATTTAAAAAATTCACGTTCAATAAATTGATGCAGTTAAGGGAACTGGCCGACGGACAGTGATTAGAAGATGGGTGGACAGTCATAAAGTGTCGGCTCGGAAATTACTTATTTTAATAAAGACTCGCTAAATTGCAAAGCACTTTGCTAAAACGATTACGCGCGGGGAAATTGCTTTTAGCGCCACAATTACGTTCGTACGTCGCCTTGCTACCGCCGCACCGACCGAGGCTGCAACCGTTGGAAGATCCTGCACGGGCAACTTGCGGGCTCTTTCCGTTTCAACCCTTCTCACGGTCTCTTACGTCGATCACGTTTTATTCCCGACACTTCCCGCGAATCGTCGTTCCTCGCGCGTTACACTGATTTCCGTACCTACAACCCACCTACGTGCTTCACATTCGCGAGAGAAACGAGTTCCAGGAACGGACCGTTAAATAACTGGGAATTAAAGCAGGAGGTGCAGTGTCAGTTCCGAGCCATTTTTCCAGCTTTCCTCGCTGCCCCTTTTTTTTAAATGAGATAACACCGTCGCCTGCAACAGATACGAAATTTAGTACGACTTCTTTTTTTAAAGCAAATCCAGGATACCGTGTTCGATCACGTCTATCGTTTCTATTAGAAGTGGGTCACCTGCTTCATGACGTCACGAAATTCCTGATACAAGAAATCCACTTCTATTCCACCTTCTTTCAACCTCCCGAGGTTTCAGCGCCCGCTGGGCTTCCATTTTCCATAACGGTCGCCACGTTTTACAATCAGCAGTTTCTTCAGGACGGAGGAACGGCGTGTCCCCGTCCCGTTCGTAAACTTAATTGTGAACTGTGGAATTGCCCTCCAGTTCCGTTTCATCGTCAGTCGGATGAGGGCAATTTTGCCCTGCCGCGAGAACAATGTTACTGCAGTGGTCCTCGTTCGATCCTGTCGATAGATACCGCTCGTAAGATGACCCAATCTTCGAACCGAGTCCGAGTCCTCTTCCATCTCCGGGCTGAGCAAGGCAACGCAAAAAGTTCCTTGATCTTTCGTCGAACCAGGGGATGCTCTGCGCAATATCTCTTGCCGTCTTCGACGGATTAGATACATGGGACATGCAACGAATGGGAGGCGAGGGAGCGTTCCCTCATGCCTGAGGGCGATCGTGAAATTTTCAGTAAAAAGAGGTTCCTTGTAGCCCCTGCTGGCTTAAACGAACGGTTCTGGGGTTCTTCGATGAATAAACTACACTCTTCGTCTAGCACGCTTTTAGAGGGCCCGTTCGAGTTAGCTGGATTTTAATCGAAAGGATACTGGGGAACTCTCTTGCGTTCATTTTTCCATCGAGGCTGAAGAAGCGAGGGTTAGGGAGCGAGGTAGGACGGAAGAATTCGAACGGGCTGGAAGGATGCGAGGTTGCATATGACGTTCGAATGTGGGTGAGGTGGTTGGACGGTTGGGTGAAGCGAAGGGTACGAGCGAGGGTGGAGGTCGCCACCGGCGACGGGATGAGCGAGCGTAAGACCAGAATGAGGGACAGACGTGACGGCGAGGCCGTGAAGCGAATCAAACGATTTTACGCTCCAAATTTCAGCTCTTTGAATCAGCCAGCGTCGAGGAGACTGTAAGAAATGGCAAAAAACACAGTTATTCCGTTTCCTCCTGAAGCACTTGCAGTCGTTCCTTCCGTATTGAGTCACTTGTCCTTTCCACAGGGCACAATTGGAGATTATGGGTCAACAAGACGCGGGAGACGATGCGCAATTTTAATGCAACTTGATTCTTTACAGTTCGTCTTGTCTTCCGGAAATGTTGCCTCTCTATTCGGGAATTTCGAGTTGGGAAAAATGTTATATTTAGAGCCAGAGATGAATATCGTGCAATTCTTTTTCGGGGACGTTGGTCTGTAAATTTTCAGCAGATGCGTAGAAAAATTCGATAAATAAGCGGCCAGGTTAATATACCGCATGTTGATGCTATCTCAACTATATTTATCCATAACAGGTAGAAGAAAAAGGGAAGTGAGGGGAACCGGTAGCGTTATCCTATTAATGTGAAAATCGTATTTACAATAGTAAAATACAGTTAAATAAACATACCTGCGCTGCATTGCATTTTCTCAGCGTCATTTAATGATGCTGGAGGTAACTTACTCTCAGTCTCTTTGCATCTCACTAATTAGTAAATATGTTGGGTATTTGCAGTGCCTGATTTCATGTAATCTCGAATATTTGTACACGTCTGTTCGTCCTCGATAATTTTCCACATCCCTACGTTTGTTTTGTTTATGGATTCATCAGACGACGAGAATATTCCTTGAAGCAGGATTCAGTCCTCAATATCTTGATGTTCAAGATACCTATGTCAGTTTATGTGTTTAATTATCGAAGTACTAATTTGATATCTTCATGTCACAGTGTTATAGTTCCTGTAATTATGAACAATGTACATACATGTACCGTACGTCATAAATGAATATTTCAGTTCAACTAGTGAGTTATGAGGCTCAAGAGCTCGTATGTAATTAGTTTCCAGAAATGAAGCAAATTTCGTGAATACACAACAAATTTAATATACGCACCTACGTTAATTGAATTATTTTTTGAACTCTAACCAGCAGCATATTTTTAGCCATTTTTTCCTCGAATATTCTAGTTTCCATAAAAAAGTGTACAAATAGCGAGTTCGTTTTCAAGTGACTCCGCAGGGGTCGTTAACCGTATCGCTTTCTTCGAAGCGAGGCGAATTCAACGCCTCGCGAACCGTCACGGTCGCTACAGATCTGCGTGGGTGTGTGTGTCCATTCAGCTGACGAGCCGCTGGAAAATCGAGGCGAGAAAAAAACGTTCAATATTCAACGTGGGAGGCAGAGAAAGGAAGCATCGGAGTGTGCGATGAACGGCTAAACTCGTAAATAGGATACAACGCGAGAATCGTATTTATATTCTCTTTGCGGGAACATCGATTCCTTTGGCTGGCTCCCTGCACGAAATTTATCCTTCTCGCTTTGAAACCTCATACGAGCTCGATCAAAGTGTTCCCCATCCGCGGATCTTGGGTCGAATATTTGCAAAACGAAAACGCGCGTATACTCCGATATAATCTATTTCATTTTATCGGCACACGCCTCTCTGTGTACATACCATCGATCGCGTGGATTCGAGCCATCGTTCGCAAAGCGTTCCTTTTAGACACCCTCGCGAGGTAAATCTGTAGAAATCCCGTGGAGACGGGGTTCCCGCCTCAGAATCGAAACCGAAAAGGGGGGAAAATGGAGAAGGTATAAGTATAAACGTATTGACGCGTGTAAACGAGCTATTCGCTGGCAGGTGTACGCGTCGCGTGTTTTATGATTATGTACGTCGACTGACGTGCACCGTCTGGGAGGACTTTCATTGAGCGGACAAACCCCTAGGCACGGATTCGAGAGGAAAAAAATCGTCGATACGAAGTAGAGGTTTGGGCATGAAGCGAAGGGGAATAGGGTGGCTGGGGATGAGTGTAGAACGGGCAGTCTGCCAGAAAGGACGGGGCGAAAGGTGGGATGAGGTCCGATCGTGGGCATGCGATGGTTGAGCGACAGAGGCCGGGGGACGAGGGGGAAGGATAAAAGAGAGACAAAGCTGTACAGGGGTGGGGGAAGGGTTGAAGGGGAAAAGACAGGCTGGAGTTGGCTGGGATACGCGGATAGCGGATTGGGATGGATGGGTTGATTGATTGGGCACGCTTGTATTGTTTCAGGAGGAAGCTGAATCGACGTAACGGTCTACACCAGGATGGCCAGTTGGCCGCTGAGAATCGTACTCCTGTCCAGCGCCCTCGTCCTTGTCGATGGTAAGTAAGAGCACGAACCGCTCAGCTATATTCTTGCAAAATCATTCCTCCTGGCCGTCTCGTGTTCGTCTGTCGACCACTTCGCTGGCTGAAGCCAGACTATACTGCGGGGTGCTGTTTTACGTGGTGGAGGGAGGGCGTTTAGTCGAGTAAATATTTGCGGGGCTGAACGTGAAGCGAGAAAATGAGACGCCACTGCACGTTACCTTGGTACAGGAAGTATTCGGGTAATAAAGCGACTTCCTCTCTCAAAAGAGTATTTCCTCTGGTTCTCGTTGACTGAATTACAATTTTTTAACGAATTTTATTACCATTGGTCTACGTAGTCTATATTCCTAGAAGAGAAACAGTAGAAACATTTTTTAAGTTCTTTTGTATCGACTGTGATCTAGTTACTTCACAGCGCAGAAGCCTGTTTTTGTGGCTCACCTCTGAATGAATGCAAGGTTCGACTTTGTTTCGCCGTCAGTGTCCGGCGATTGATTTTCTGCCACTCCACAACCCGCTCGTCATTCCTCACTGCACGACGAAAGCATCACGGATAGTCATTTAAATTATGAACGCCAGTTTCATTTATTCCGGAATCCATTATCTCAGCTACTTCTCGCGTAATTTGCAAACCAATCCGGGGGTAAGTTTACGCGGGAAAAGGATTGGCTTCCTGCGTTCCCACCAACTTTGACCATTAATAACTTCTTCCTTGCAAGAATTACGGGCTGATCGCTCGTACCTGCTCCTTGACTAATGACTATTTAAAACCTTTAGCACCGTATGAATTCTGGCTACAGAGGTACTTGCAATCTTTGAATACTACAGCCAAGAGTAATTGTAGTTGTGCACGCAGCAGTTTATCAATTGTCTTAGTTATTTAGATGTTGTCTATAGGGGAGTCTTCACCTATAATTCTATGAAGTAATTTCCTTCTTGGTCGCCTTAGTTATTGGTAATGTTTCCACTATTAAGCTTAAAGCGAACAGCTTTATTTATAGCATCCCTGTGAACGTCCTCAAGCCTATCAAGTCGACGATAAATTGTTTTGCCAAATGGCAATCCCTACTTTGTTACAAACGATCATAGACAGCTTAATACTTGTTGCCGCGAATCTTTGCCTTCAACTTTCCTTTATTCCATTGTTCCAACCGTCCAACCTGTTTTCTGCAGTTACATCCTAAATAAACGGCCAAGCAACGCCAGGTTCTCTTTCATAATTAAATATCCGTACTTTGCAAGCTAAAACGATAGAAACTTTTAAGGCAAGTTTACGACATGCCAGCGAAGTTTCCTAATATCGAATATCATTGCGAACGCGTCTCAACATCTTTCCCCCGACGCTCGTGGAAACTTTTTAATCGTCGCCTCAGTTGTCGGCTACTGATGTTTCCTCTCTACCAGCGCGTCGCGCTTATTCTTCTCCTCTATTTCCTCTCTATCGAGGCAGAAAACAGGGAACACGGTCTCTGTAGGAATTCTCCCTCAGCTTCAGAAATCGGCTCGGGAACATTGTATCCGTGTTATCCGAGCCGCGAAGTTCGTCTTTCGATGCACACCCCAGCTACCCCTTTAACTTTCTTTGCCTCGTTCTCCCCTATTCAAGCAGGAATGAAGGCAGGCACGTGCACTTGTCTCATAATACAGAGTGAGTACATGGCTCGCGGTTGGCAGTTGGTTTGCGAGCGTAAGCCATCGCGGAGAGGAAAATAGCGAAGGAAGACCGTGGAGTGATTTGGAAGGTAGTTGTGGGCTCGTCCAGGGATGAAACGATGGGGTGCGATAGAGAGAGAAATGACGAAGGGAGAGAAGGTGGGAGAGAAGGTGGGAGAGAAGGTGGGAGAGAAGGTGGGAGAGAAAAAGGAAGGGAAAGAGAAAGGCGAAGGGTGTGACGGTGGTGTTGGTAGCGGCGATGGTGGCTTAAACGAGGGAGGAGGGACAGGCGCTTTCTTAAAGATGTGAGTCGGGCGCACTTGTTGCGCGGAAAAGGAGTGTGGGCAATGCCAAGGAAGGAAGGAAGGAACAGGCGTGTGCAGGCTTGGAAGCGTGCTGGAGTGGGGGTGGCCAGCGGGGGCGAAGAAAAACGACGGAGGGTAGAGAAGGAGATTTGACGGCGGTAAGAGTTGCTGAGGGTAAGGTGAGGAAAAGATACGGAGGCGGAGGCACGACTGGGGAATCGAATTGATTCTCTTTTACAGGCTCGCGTTACTTTTCTTTACCGCTTTGCCATCTTTGCCTCTTGACTGGACTCTCCGCCGACTTTCGCTGTCCCCTTCCCATTCTTGCCGCTGTTATTTATTTATCAGCTCTCGCACGTAGCTCCCTCATCCTCGTGTAAAGGACCTCACGAGGCGCCTCTTCGAACCTTCTTCTCTACCCTGGTATTCCTATCCTTCTTCCACTCCTCTATCTGTTGTACGTACCAGCTTCCTTCTTCGTTCCCCTTTCTCATCATTCAACTCTGAAAGGTGGTTCTTTCACGTCGACGCAAGGAATCGGTACTCGCCAATTGCATCGGAAGGTCGAAAGGACTTATTGGGATTCCTCGTGGACAACAGTCGTTGTTGATATTCATGATCAATCTTTCAACGACCAGTCGTGACGATCCATGATTATAGCGGATATTGCTGTTACGAAACACCGTCCTGGTGTAACTTACGTATTATAGCAGATAGCCCATTGCCGTTCCTTCGAAACACAGAGACGTAGAGTGAAAATAGACGGACAGGTGTCTGCGTGAAACAATAATGTATTAATTCAAGATAAATTAGATTTTCTGCCGAGAAGCTTGAGAGCAGAAGAATAGTGCACTCAAGTTTATTAGCCACGGAACGAAGACGGAGTAACAGCTGCCCCCGGATCACTAGCAGTCCATTGAACTTCCGGCTTGAGAGAATTCACCACGTTACTTATTTATCAGCGTCTACACATACGTATATACCGAGGAAGGTACTTTCGCACAGGCAACCGCCGCGCCGCGACTATCACCCCTTGGGAGAAAGGCACTTTCCACGCGAGCAGATAGAATCACCGAGCCTGGATTGGATTGGAGCCTCAACGAAAAACTTATTGGGATTCCTTACGGATATAAAGGGCTGGTCCCAGGCCTCCTTTTACGTGGACGGTTCAATACGAATTGATCGATACCGTCCGACGGCCGTATTAACTCGCCGATCGAAATTACGCGTATAATTTCTAGCAAGTTCCGCTGAACTTCCCCTTTAATCGGGAAGATTAAACGGAAATAGCGAGCCCATAGTTATATAGGTTCTTAGAAAGCCTAAAGCCGAAGAGAATTACGCGACTACGAGGACAGGCATTATCGCAACAGAATATTTCGCTGTGTAAAATAAAAAGGGGATGAAACCTTTTCCTGTCGCGTAAGCGTGTGAACACATCAGGAAGTCTCTTACAAGACGCTTTACGATGGTCTCTAAAGTTTTATCGCCGTGTATCTGATATCGATGCTACTCCGGAAGGCGTACGCTCAGTCATTGGTCACGGTCGCTTTTTCTCCCTCGATACACGGGAAATGCGTCCTCTACCAAAAGTGTTTCCATTTTTCATCGGTGTCTACAACTTTGCCTGACTCGATTCAATTCCACCTGACGAATGGTCTGGAACCCTCGTCGTGCCACAGATTCCTCGTAAATTAGGATAATGCGGACCTGCGCACGAGACGGCAGAAATTTGCTGTGGTGACACTTTATTGATTTCAAGATTATCGCTGTTCGCCCTGTAGCACGCGACTTTGTCAGAAATGGCTCGGGGACGACGGAATGGAGACCGAAGATATCGTAGCCGGCGAGTTCGTAATTGGGGCTCGGCTAGGTATCCCATTCTCGTGCGATCCGTCGATCTATCCAATCGAGAAACCCTATGTTGGAAACTCTCCAACATCATTTAGAATGTCTACATTCGACGCGGGATTCGATTGGATCGGTTTTTCCGGGAATTTAACTGAGCGTATGATTTCGAGAACTTGTAGAGGATGCTGTTCCTGGTTCCAAGCCCCTGGAAGGTCATCTGATCTTGTACTGCGTGGATGTCGTTGGGTTTACAAAATAAAATGTAATACCTGTCGTAGGAGCGCTGAATCCGAATCGCTTGCTTTTCTCTCGTAAATTCGTCGAGACGAAGGGTTTCGGTCCGCGTTACAGCGGAATAGAACTAGCCCCGTAGCTTCTCTACGAATTTATCGAACAGTTAATTGAAATGAAGCGGGTAATCCGGTTCACCCGGCGATTTTTCTGCAATGACCGTGAAAGAATCCTCCTTTATCGGCGGCCGAGCCTTCGAACGGCAGGGAACTTTCATAAAAGAATTCAAATTAGTCGATCCTCGGAATTTAACTATCCTATTCGAGGTTCGCTGATGAAATTTTCGCGTGGGAGTATTGAACTCGCCTTTTCTCTATCGCGCCGGGGTGAATGTGTGCCTTATTTTTACACTATCGATTCCCTTCGCCTCTTTGACGTTGGATCCTGCATTATTCAACAATCCCCTGGCTCGCGTTATTCCACTTCCCTCCATATACAGGACATTACAAATCCTCGCGTTAATCCTGTTCCCCATTCTTCGATTGCATCAGCCTGGATTTTGTTACGCGGCTGCGGGACGCTAATTATTTCATCGGGTCGCGACTTACAGCCTCCAGAATCCATTCTGGTTAGGTAATCTTGGTCTAGCGAACAGAAAGAGGATTTCATCGGTTGGCCTTTTCAGGAAGCAGCCCAGAGATGATCACGGCAGCTTGCATTCCATGTATTATATACATGTACATATGTACAACGCGGCCACGAGTTATGCCATGGCTTCAGCTACGGCTGAATTATACACCACAACCGCAATTGTTGAATCGTGCCGGTTAACAGCGGCAATTTTAATTAACCACGACGCAAAGAGTTGGAGGTTACCTGTTTTCCGCACGATCAAGTAAAACGAGACTTCCACTTCATTAATGCCCGTTTGCGCGAAGGAAATAAAAGGCTTCTCGCGTGACCGTGCAGCGGGGCAGGGTCGCTGCAAAGTGGAAAACAAATACGTTTGCGTCGAATGTTTCTGATGGACAGCAGAGAGGAGCAAATAGAGACAGAGGACGAAAAAAGGGCGCGAAAACTTATGGGACGCGTTGCCGCCGACGGACGCGATACGCTGTATTTACTCTGCCACAGTAGAATGGGACTGTTTTGGCCAGACCGCGCTCGTTCAGATAGAAATATTATTGTGGACCTCGTCGGAATGGGATTGTGGAAAATTCTGCCAATAATTTGACGTGACATGAAAATATACTGTGACTGAAGCACAAAAAGTACTTCATTGACAAACAAAGACCGCGAAGTACAACTGACCGAAACTATAATCAGACTGGTCTGCTATCGAATGCTGGGATGGTACTACAAATTGGATTTGGATTAGAACGAGATTGGGACTAGATTCGTACTGAATGGGGAGGAAATTGGTATTGATTTGAACTAGTAGTAACTTGATCAGAGAAACGTATAAGATGCTGAAGACGTTCGAAGCAGAAGCGAGCAAGTGGCTACAATTAGTCGACGGATAGTCGAGGTGTCGGAGAGGAAGAAATTCAAGCGGCTCATTTTTCTCGAACCATTCAGGAGGAACAGCCGTGAAAAGTTATATTTGCGCACGACGTCTCGGATTCAGCCTGGCTCGTTCTCTTTCACGTAAAGTGTTAAATAAACAAATTTAAGCGCGGCCGTGTCCGACGAGGGATGGGGACGGAAGGACGACGAGCGTGGCAGTATCAACACGGCGAAACGGAGTCGGCGCAGATAGCACAGACGCGATCTTCGCGTTCAAGTGTCGCAGACATTTAACGAAAGGTGCCAGTGAAAGAGGCGGCGATAAACGGGCGTCGTTTCACGCGAGGCGAGCGTCGGCTGCGACTGCTAACGAAAAGAGCGAGTATATAACTGCAAAGTCGTCGCGATTGCACGAGCGCAGCCCTTTTTCCACTCGACGCGTACATTTCTGCCCCTCCACGGTCTCCGTCGATTGACAAAGGCCGAGCTCACGTGCCACGTGAAAAGGCTCCCCAGATGTTCTCGTTTATTTTAACTTTACGATATCGAGATATTCATTAATTTTCGTATTATGCCGAACGATGTGTCAGATCCATCCGCCCCCGACTCAATTGCGCGTGCAACGCTATCTAACGCACCATTGTCCTCGACCGAACGCTACGCGTGAAGAGAACTCATGAAACGTTTTTTAATTGCTTTATACGCGTCGAATACTACTACTTTGCGGACGTTAATATGGCGCTGCGAACAGAGGGACCATACTATCTTTGAAGCTGAGATTCAATAGAACGGAATAAATAATTCGTCAGAAATGGGAATTCATGTTCGATTGAGGGCAATAAAGCGAACTAAGTTTGCGTGGTAGAAGTGTTCTTTGCGCCGGGAGAGATTCTCGGTTACTGACAGGAGTGCTGTAAATTCTGATTAGAACTAGCAGGACTTGAAGTTTCCCGATAGAGATTGATGTATCGTAAACCAACACGAACGAGACCTAAGCTGGGGGTTTGCCACTGAGTTAGTGGAATCGAGGACTAATTGCTTGGAACGCTTCCGAATGGTGTTCCTACATGTCGTCCTTCAGAAATACATCATGAGGGTTGTAGACACTTCATCCTTGTCCATAACCATCGAGAAGCATTTTGAAATTTCATTTGAGTATTAAGGTTACTTGAACTTCTAGAATACTCGAGCTGTGCTTAAACTTCAGAATTGTAGAAACTCCTGAAGCAAACCCTTGAACTTTGAAGTTACCGTTTATATTCGAATCAAATATTCAGTAGAAATAAGAGTGTATTCTAAATATACCCATTCCACTATTGCATAATCGCGTGTCCTTGTCGACTGAAATCAAATCCAAGAAACTGACGTTTTATATAATCAATGCTAGAGTAGTAGGTATATAATTGACTGTTTTAACGTGGTTTGCTTGTATAAATATTTTTCAAACGAGCGACTGTTCCTTTCACCGACGGCCTTGCGACTGAATGCACAATTCTACTGAAATCGTCACTATGTAAACCGCTGTTTAATAGGAGTCAGTTGGAATAATGAAAACTTGAACTCCCGTTTTTTCAAATTTAAATTTTAAGTCCACGATATTTCATCGCCATTTGCAACGTTAATGCCTACCCAAATGCTGTATAAATCCGCGCGAGAGGAGCGACGTTGCGAAGCGTTTTTTCAAATCCCCGGCCCATTTAAGCCGAGCCGCAAAAGGGTTCACGAATTTCAGCGGGGCGCATGTACCCAACCAGTTGTTTATAAATTTCTTTGTCGCGTGTGATCGCGCGTTGCCGCGCTCGTCTTGCCACGTTATTCTTTTGCGAGGGAGAACCGGGCTACCTTTGGCGCGGAGCGTGGATTTCACGGCGCACATTTACATAAACACGCGGCTGCATTTGTAGCCGCGAACGGAGGCGGACGAAAACAAAACGCGTCCGCTAAATTGACGTGATTTTCGAATGTGCAGTAGCTTCGCGACACGGATGGCTGGTAACGCGACGAAATTCAACATTCATCGCGACACGGTTGTTGAATTCTTTGCCCCGCGGCACTCGTAGCTGCTGACTGTTCAAAGTTTCCAAGCCTTCGTCGTTCAACGCAATTAAATTTAAACGAGTTGCAATTTAAAAATTCTTTATAGTTGGATATTGTTTATTACATTTTAGCCGTTGCGCGAAGACTAATTTGCGGTGAATGGGAAAATTCGTAATTAAGGAAGAAAACTGTCATCGTTCACTATAGCTTGTATTGACAGCGTAACAAGGTCGATCATTAAATTTTTCTCACGTCGGCCTCCTTCATAATTTCACCGCCGCGCGAGTTACTAGGTATTGATCCAGCCCAATTTCCGCTTCCTCTTTCCCGTCGTTGCATGTGTGCGTTTTGTAATATCGAAGATGCTCCTGCTGCAAAGTCTTCACGGTGCAATTATTTCTCCGCATTCACCGCGAGACGGGACATTATTGGGAAGGCATTGACGGATACGTTGGCGAGAGGCACTGTTAGGCCTTCATCGGGCAACAAAGACGATTAAACCGCATGTCACGCGGTTACGACGTCTGCTACAATGAGCGGGAGTATTCAATGGCCGTCGCGGAAACGAACCGCGCTCGTTGATAATGCTAATCACGTACTTACAATTCGAGCGGCGTTATTAATACGTCGCCGCGACGTTCCCGACCGGGACACGCGTTGTTGGAAGCAATTTATCGTATCCAATTTCGACGAGGCTGCGAGCGCTGAATAACAACGTGAGCGCTCGGAAACGAAAGCCCGTCGGAGGAAGCTTTTTAATTAACAATAATCGTACGGCGAGGAAGAAACTGGTAGTGTCACACTGTTTTTCCTGGGGATTAATAGGGAGACTGTGACCTGAATTTTTAATTATCGAATAAGCAAGTGGAACTTGTACGAGCTTGCGACGCGGGACAGGTTCGTTTACTTCCTCCCTTGACTAAACGTAACCTGTAGTTTACGCATGAGTTAGCTACTCGAGAAGAGTTTTCCGAGATTAATGTTCAGTTTTTGATGAATCTGACGGTTTGAGATATTAACGGTTGAAATTGCTCTAAGCGCTTCATCTTCTTCAACAATTTGAATATTTAAAATTTTGAAAGTTTAAATATTTGAATATTTGAATATTTGAAAATTCGAAATTTGAAAATTCGAAAATTTGAAAATTTGAAAATTTGAAAATTTGAAAATTCGAAAATTTGAAAATTTGAATATTTGAAAATTTGAAAATTGTCTCTTCTCAAACGTAGCTTCGATAGATTATAGCTGATAATCCTTAGCCACGAATTCACTGCAATCTCACAGAATGTAGTTTAGCGAAACAAACAAAACAATTTATGATAAATCACAGTTTCTCAAAATGAAAGAATGTCATTTTAAGTACGTACAATTTAGTGACAAAATTTATGAGTAATAATGCTGAAAGTTATAGGTACACCTACAGTATCTTTCGGGCTGAATGTGTTTCTTTTCCCCGAGGGCTTTTCAATTACCCCGCGGCCGGCGGAGAAGTCACGGGAATATAGTTTACTGAATTTACACCCGCAGTCGGGTTTTGAGGAACTTTCTCGCGCTTCGTCCTCCCTCCGTCGGACTTTGTTAATAACGCCGCACAAACAACCACTCGACGGTTTATTCACGCGGGTTTCAGCAACTATTTCGTTTGCGCTCCGATGTATATACTTTGCGTAGGTAAATCGTAATGTTCACGTTGAATTCACCGCTGTAAATCGACGGAACGAGCAATTACGGAGCGAGTACGTAAATGGACATCGCACGAGACATATTAGGTTGCCCGTGTATACACGTTTAATGCACTCACGCACGGTTTGTATGCGTTTCGCTCAAGTTTACGAGCCGGAACCGTAAGCCTTCGAATTAGACCTTTGGACACGTGTTTGCCTTCCTGCATTTATATTAATTTGACCGAGAGAGGATGTTGACAACGACTCACTTCCCAAAGCTGAAATATTTGGCGAGTAATTTCATCCAAAACACATTTAGCCAGGCGAAGAGAAGCTGGATGCTTCTACACACTTTACGACTGATAGCTATCACGTTCCAGCTTCCGAGAATACTGTCACTCTTCATCAATATTTTTCCAAACACTCCTCTACGAGTACTCACTGTTTCCTTCTACGTAACTGCACGTACAATACTCCTATGTAATAAATAAGCAGGTAAATTAGTTTGCCATCCGCGTCTTGATGCATTCCGTACCTCTCAGTCTGTGCCTGAAATAAATCTTTTCCGGTGGGAAATCCTGATATTTATAATATCGACGTTTCCGGCGGTGGTCGGAAGGGAATTAAAGGAAAACCGAATTACGGAAGGGCGGAACGCAGTTTCCCCTGAGGAGGCTTTCTTGCCTCCAGGTTTCCAAGTCCGTGAGTTCCGACTTTTGACACGTTCCCCGCGTAGTCGTCCGCGTCTGAACTCCACATAGCTCGATGTGGTCGTCGTCGGTTCGTGCTTGTTAACTAGTTAAAGCCATTGTGCTCGTAGAGCGGAGCGTACGGAGCAGGCCAGCTGCAGCGAGGCGCCTAGGCTGCCTGCCGGCGCTCCAGAGACGTATCTGGAGATGTCTGGAGACGCGAGCGACGTCGACGAGCGACGTCGTGCAGGCACACAGGAAGCCTCGCAGATGAGATGAAACGCCGTGTCGGGAACAAGAGCCTCCTCCTCTGGGTGGAAAAAGGAAAAGTGATTAGGTCGGGAACTACCAGCCTCCTCTCTCTCGCTTGGCATTTCTGGTGCGCCCCCGAGCCCGAGTCGATAATTAACAAGCCAGGTCGGTCGAGTCACTTAGGCGTGTTGCGTCGTTGCCTTCCTCCCCCGCGCTGGTCCTTCTCGTCAACGACGTCCGCCTCGTCCTCGTTGCACTCGCAGTTTCTCCTCTCTTCGACCCAGCCACGCGATCCTTTTTTTCCACGATATCTCTCCCAGTCCTTGTCTGTTTCATCCAGCATCGCAACCAACGCCGCGAACAGTGGTTTAATTGTTAACGAGAAAAGTTTGCATTTTCGAGTGCAAACCCCGGCAATCGCTTCTTGCCCGCTCCCATTCCGCCTCTTGTTCGCCCACTCTCTCCATGTATCTAACGAATTCCGTGAATCGCTGCTGATCCTCCTTCGTTTCCCGACTCGCAACTCTCATCCTCGTCTCTCAGACTGCTCCTGGATCAACTTCCTCATTGTTCCCGGTGAATGGGGTTCGTTTTAACCTTTTTCTCGGCACGACCTGTATTCTCACCTGCAGTGGTCGGCTATCCTAAACGAAATGAGCGATTGTTGGCCTCTGGACCTGTTCGCCGACTCTTGCCGCCACATTTCCTCAGGCTAGTATCGTTCTGTTATTATATTGAAACTGTTGTTAATTGGAGTGTTATTTGAGTTCATTCCACGGTTTAATCTATGCTTCCCCGAAGGGGGTTAAATGCGATAGCGCGTTTGAACAGTGCAGCCGATGGGATCTTATGCTGCAGGGATAGTCTTTCGGTTTTCCCTGATGAAGCGCTACGTTCATCGGGGCACCTTCGTGGCTTAAGCTATTGGCGTCTCTCGGAAGCTCGCACGAAAAGGTGTCGCTTTTGAACCGAGCCCATCTCCTCCCTCTACGCGCTCCCTTTTCGGGGCGAAGCCCAGGGGCAAACGGGCTGCGCCGGATTTTTCGTTTACACGTCGCGCGTATCTGTTGTGCACCGCAACCAGCCGAGTTCTTTGAACCCTGCTCCCTCAACGCGCGCGCTTTTCTCCTTCCGTCTCAGTCGCGGAGTCGTTGCTCGGCCGCTTTAGGAGCTGATGCGCGTCGAATCCAGGGTTCAACCAGCGGCAAAAGGCATCGACTCGCTTCCTGGTAACGAGAGAGTATCGAGAAGGGACGATCCGCCATCCGGCAGGACCAGGGAGCGCCGGAAGCTGGTGCGACACTCGCCTCGACCCTCGTTAACGAACACTCAATGAAACATGCACGTTTGCTTGTCGCAACGTGCGCGCGCGTTATCGACTGACTTTCGTTTTTTTTCCTCCTCTTTTCGCCTTGCTTTCCGCCGCGGCCATTCGCCAGCTTTAACGTCGGTTTTCCTGGGATTCGAAAAGGGGAGGGAAAAAATTAATTTACGCCGCGTGTCAGCGCGGCTACGACTCGAAGTCGGTGAAAAGCTTTGGCTGAGCCTGTACAAGGAGGAGGTAAGGGGAACGGAGACGGGGACAGGGGGTGACAGAGAGAAGAGGAACTGCCAAGAGGGTTTTGGGGGGAGGGAGAGGAGCGAGGCAGAAACCTAGGGTGCGTCAAGAGTATAAGTGCACCAGAGGGGGTGACTACTACCGCCAACCCCCTTCTAGTACCGAGGGAGGGTTGAGTTTCCTATGGTTTAATTGGGCGCGAAATCATTTCCGATGCAATGCGCGCGGATGCAGCCGCGACGACGAGTAATCACCGTAAAAGCTCGACTTCTCTCTCCCGCCTCCCGTTTCCTATCCCACCGCCCCCATCCTTCTCTCTTTCCTTCCTTCTGCTCACCCCGTGGTTGCCTGCCTTTCTTTCCCTTCTCCCTCCTCCACTTTACCTACGCCTATCTTCTACCGCGTCCGTATCGTTTCTCCGGACACAAAAGAAAACCGCGATCGATACGTTCACTGTCACGGGCCTGCACGCGTTCCCGTCCGATCCTATTTGTCGTCGAGTATCAACCGTCGTCGATCGAGCGTCTCATTGCGCGTGCACGTCGCTTATTCCAGACTTGATTCCGTCAATGTCCACTTCTGCGATGTAGACTCTGGAAAAGTACAGCCATCGATCGATCCAATTGGGTTACCAATTGATATCCAGCGTGATTCTTCGAAAAATCAATCGATCAGAAATCATGTGCGCGAAACAGTTATTAAATAACTGTTAACATTTGAACCGTTCAACCAAAAATAATCCAATGCCATTAGGATGCAGTTTAATTAATCGGATTGCCCTAATGCGACCTTGCTTCGTGAATCTCATCTATCCTGTTCCAATGCTTCGCATCGCTTGATCTTTGACTCCGGCTTATTGCAGCGTGAAACAACGCGAATCGCGATTCGTTCAATTATTTAAATACAGCACACGATACGCCGCGCCGCGCCGCGGAGAAGTCTATCTCGCCGATTCAGTTATCGGAACAGTCTCTGTCCGATCGTTCGATTGTATTGTATTTTGAAAACCGGTATCGATTTATGATCGCAGCGCTACGATTTAATCGAGTCCAGTCTCCTATATTATTATTATTACCGGCGTTTTATCGTGTAAATAATAGCGCTGGTTGCCAAGGTATTAATTTCGCAGCGTGTGCTCGGTGACTTCGTACAGATTCGAGTTACGTTCGGCGTCGCTGGCCGCAGAACGGAAATGCGCAAATTGCACGCCATCATCGTCGCCGTTGGATTTCCGATATTCGGTAATTTCCGTACGGCAGCGGCGTCGGTGGCGGCCGCGTCAATATAGATGCTATTAACGTACTGGTGCACGTAGACGATTTAAAATTAATTACGCCGACTGTAAACGCGATCCTCGAGAATTCTTTCGAACGGAAACGCGCGCCGAAACGTTCGAGTTGTCGCGACTAATTGTATCGACTTCCTATTTTTAGTGCATATTACCTTGATTACGGATGCAATTTACATAATTCAACTGGCCCGAAACACCTCCAAGATACCTTAATCAAATTTCCAAGGGAAGACCTCTGAACGAATTCCGAATACCTTACGAGCCACCTTTACGTAACATCAAAATGACTTTGATCTTACTCTGACGTAATCTTGGAACCAGATTAAATCCTTTCGAATGACTTTCAAGCGTGAACTTCGTGTGGTTAAGTAAAGTAAAGACTTAAGCATCAATGAAAATATATTTTCTCTTTACAAAGATGATCTGGATGGATCATTGCCTGAAAGTAACCTCACGTTTGCTCATCTCGTGTATTTTCGCTTCATTGCTGAAGAGGCTTAGAGGAAGGAAAAAAGAAAAAGTGTTTCTTTGTGGACCATTTAATCGCGTCAGTATCGCTTCTACGAGTTGAGAGAAAGGCAAAGTGTAACTCAAGGCACGAGTCGATGGATCTGCTCCTGATGATACTGGGTAACGCTGTTGCGTGAGCTATTCCATATTATAACGTGGCGTTAACGGCTTTGTATTTCATCGTAAAAGGCACAGCCTCGTAGGCAACTATCGCGTCCGATAGCTCAACGTAGATGTTACAACGAGAACGCTTTTCCGTTCCTTGTCCTGAGTTTGTCATATCGTTATCGCAAGCAAAAGTTAAATGGAGAAGCGGAAGGTCGTTGACGCATGATGCACAAAGGCTAGGAAATTGCAAAAATGCATCACGTTGTTAGCCATTTCGCTCAAGAGGCATTGTCGTTGCATCAATTAAGTCGCGTCGAATTCTCTCGAATCCACTCGACAGACAATCACGATATCCATATAGATCGGTGCGCACCTTTACCAGAGGATTACAACCCTCATCAGAATGGGGGTTATTGAACACGTCAGCGTTTTTAGAATTCAATTTTTTTACGATAATTGGCAGTGTGTTCAGCTACAGGTGGGGAGAAAAAGGGGTGATTCTA
Organism: Calliopsis andreniformis; assembly: GCF_051401765.1. Lineage (NCBI taxonomy): Eukaryota > Metazoa > Arthropoda > Insecta > Hymenoptera > Andrenidae > Calliopsis > Calliopsis andreniformis. Next base: position 16,794,904 of record NC_135067.1, on the reverse strand, counting down.
GACGTGAAAATAAAGCAAAACTAGGATAACCAAATTACAATTCAGGCTTTATCGATTATAGGCGTTCAAAAATTGGTGAAATATACCTAAAACCTCTATTTGATTTTAGTTTTATTTAGACACATATAATCACTGTTTCAATTTTGCCACGCATGTAGCCGAGCAGGAATTAAAAGGTTAAATATCGATTAAAGGATTATTCGAAATATGTAGTAATAATAGAAATAGCAGGATGGAGAGAACGTCACAGACACAAAGTAATTCATTAATTAATTCTCAGAAGCGAATAGGTTAATGTGGGTTTTATTTGAAATTACGACTCACGTTTCCATCGCGATCGCCGTGGTGCTTGAATTTTAATGTGCCACCATAGTTCTTGCTTGCTCCCGGTTGCAAACGTCTAATAACAATCGTCGAGATTCTTATATTCCAATCGCAGTATGGTCGCAATTGACCGAGTCATTTCTACTTTATTCCCTGACGGTCGTCTCGTTTACGGTCGACCATTTACGCTTTCAACGCGAATAAAGCAATCGGCTCCCAGCCATGGCATCGCTCGAAGGAAGCGGAGGTTTGCGTCTGGTTAGCGAGTCCGCGGGGCGGGATTTTGCAACGTGGGTAGGAAACTTGGCGCAGCTGCTACCGCCGTCGCTCACCTTCTCGCCCGCAATTTATGCTAAGTGAATTAACATTGATCTGGCCGGGAAATATGGGTTCGTTCTGGCAGAAACGCGTGCCCTCCCTCTCTCTCTCCCTCCCGCCCCGTTTCTCTTCTCTTGCTCCTATCCTTCCGGCCGTGGCATATTCGAATTTTACGCGCGCGCACACACTCAGAACCTCCTCGTATTCGCCCATACATCGTTCCCGGAGCGTTACGGAGCTTTCGTTCACTTGGTTGAACGCGAACGGAAGCAACCTATGAAAGGCTGCGCGCTAAGAGGCAGCTATGCAAATAGTGTCGTGCGTAAAAATCGACCAGCTCGACCGTGATATCGTTTCCAAATGTAAATGATCTCCTCTGGGAATTCGCGTCCACCGTTACAACATTTTGTCCCTCAGCGATCGCGGGAAAAAATATTACCATTACAAATATTGTTGGCCGCAGGCCCGCGCGTATTTGCATTTCGCGCAGAAATTCGTGTTCCACTGCATCGGCGAACAGCGTTTACTTTACAGCTGCAATCCCGAACGAAAACATATGCTTTCTGGCGGGAAACGGGCTACAGACTTTTAGGGTTAGGCAAAGTTGTCGATATTTTTTTGAAACGTTGACTCTCTACTTTTCCACGCTTTTATCGAAGCCGCGAAATTGTTGCAGAAACATCGCCATAACTCAAGGGAATCAATTAATCCGCGGTAGCTCGCACGTGTAACCCGATAGAGGGATGGGCGTTTCTTCCGGCGATGAACTACACGTCCTGCTTCCTATATTAATTTAACGATACAAATTGAACTCCTGTATGCTTCCAGCCGGTTGTTAAAAATTGCCGCTAAACGTGGTTGACTGTGCCCGAGCGAGAAGTCGGCGATATTTCTCGATAAAATGTGCGCATATAGTCCGCGCGAAAACCAATTAACCTACATTTGGGCCGACTGCATTTGCGCTCGGCGATTTCCCTAATTATACGCGACAGCTCACCGGCCTGTTTTATATTTAATTTTCATTTAACGTCGGAAACCGTCTCATTAAGCCTTTCAATATTCTTTTTCTCTCTATTTTGAGGGTATTTACCATTCTCACCGTGGAAATTATTATTACATCATCAAGACCGCGTCATCTCTGTCTTGCGGAAGAATATTCCTCCCCCTGCGCCCTTCCTTCGCCGTTTAATTTCACTTTGTTAGCGAAACAGAAAAGAGAGGGGTTCATACGCGACGCTGCGAAGCTGTGTCCCGAATTTAGTGAAAGAAAAAATCCTGAAACTCGGTTAATTCCTCTCGTTGTATAAACGGAGCGTATAGTCTTCCAAAAACGTAGTCTGGAACGAACGTCGCTCAGAGCGTCGCGCCGTCCAGTTTTTTTCCTTCGAATCGATAACAGATTGAAGCAGCCTTGGTGAAAAAAGAGACCTGATGAATAGCGAGCGTGGTTACCTTTTTCCGGGCGGACCTCGGACACATTTTGCAACCAGATGTCCCATTTGCCTTAGAAATGGCATTTTAAATCGATCGATCGGTAACCGTGCTTTACTCGGCTCGACGGACTATGCGAAAATAATTGTGTCGGCTCGCTTTGAACATCGCGCGCCTCTACAGTCCCGATATGCCCTGCGAATTTCCGCTTTAAAACGATACACACATTCGATGGAACCGTGGATATCCAGCTGTTTCCCTTTACTTTTATTTCAAAGTGTTCTAGTTCGACGATTTCAACGATTTACAGCCTTGAAACTTTGTACTTCGGCCCTCGATCTGTTTTCCGGCGCTGCACAAAGGGGGAAAAAAGATCAACTTAAATTTCGTCTATAACTGCTTACATTGATTCAGAAATATGAAGCTTCATTGAGCAGTCATGCGCCCAAATGTACCCAAGAGGTAGTTATTCGCAAAAATTCCACTCTTTTGTCATGGTCAGCTCTCTTGATCACCTTTTTGCGTTTTCCTTCTGTTCTTTAATTCTCTCTGCTTTTAATCGAACGAACATACTGCTCTGTATCAGATTCTATCGTGCGCTCTGTAACAAGTTTCATGAATTTTATTAGCCGACGCTCGGTACGCGACGCGCTGACAGACAGAGAAGTGTGTCAGATAGCGCCTTGTCAAGCCCACTCTACCGATCGATATTCGCTAACAGGACACGCGAATTTCCCCGCGATTTAAAATACGTACGCGCGGACACGATGGAAATAAACTGGCGGCTTTCTGCCGTGGAGAACTTCTCGCCTCGATGTGTCCCACTGTCGACACAATAGGATTTAAACCGTTCTCGATTCATTAACGATTAACCGCGTTTCGCGTCAGACCACTTCTCAAACGCGTGTTCATTGTGCGTTCGGGTTACTATTTTAACAAATTAAAAAATTCAAATACAAACTATCGAACACAGTCGGATTCTCGTGATTAAACGATCGTGAAATTACTTGTATTGTTGAACGTTTCATAATTGCAAAAAGTTGAACGTTTACATTGCGACAAAAGGAATGATAAATATATCTTATTGCGCATGGTCATTTCTGTAATGGAAGCAAACGATTAATCGTATCTGTAGAATTTATATTTCATATATCAAACAGAAAATATTTTCCCTGGTGCGTTATACTTGCGCGAACATCTATCGTGTCTATCACACTCCATCTGCGTAAACTGCATCAATGAAAAATTAGAATCAATATTTACCGGATAAAATAAACGCTACACGATAATATTCGAACGAGTTTAGATTAATGCATTTTTTTTTGAAAGGCTATGGTAGTAAATGTATTATGCCGCTGGGATGCGAGATATTATGCTCGATTGGGGCACGGAATTATAGGAATAATCGCCGATGCATAATATTATGGATGCGTCGAGCGGCTGCGTAAACCAATTCGCTTCAGTGTGGAAATGTATGCACACGGTCGTACAAAATATGAATCTTCCGTTCGACTGTCTGATGAATCGAATAAACATAAGCAGCCAATGAATCGTATTAAAAGCTTCGCAGAAATTAATCTTGTTAATCAAATATTGAGCATTGCGCGATTCAAAGGGGATGAAAATGGAAGGAAGCCTTTCTCCAAGGAAAATCATGATAACACTTCGAAAATCCACGATTGAAATTCCATATTGATTAAAAATTTTCCATTCTTCACTCAATCCTAAATAGCAGCCTTCTGCTTGATCTTTGCACGCGAGATTTACTATTCTTGTTTCCTTAATCCGCGACCAATGAACTCGAGCAGACGCGGCTGCTTGGCTCGAGCTCGACTAGCTGAGATTGAATTCTCTTTCTCAGGAACTGCAGTAAGGAATGCTCGAGGAACTTTCTCCCTGGTGATGATTGTGAATAATATTGTTATGGAACAGCTTGCGCGTCACTGCTTCAGCAGTAAAAGTCTACGTCGAAGGACGAAAACAAAGAGAGAATGGCAGAAGAGGGACATGTAAGCGAATGAATCTGTTCGAGGGACGAGGTAAAATGTGGATACTCCCGACGCTCCATTTCAAAACGATCAGTTCACTTAATTATTCGATATACGAATGTTGGCGTGTTTACGTTAGTCGGTCTGGAAGTGGCTCGTTCGTACGCCGCCGGAGGAATTTAATTCTCATCACGTAATGGGGACCCAACGTGACGTTGCATTTTCATGAAACGCACGCCGTATTTGGGGAATAATGCAGGGACCGCCTTCTCCCGCTTTTTTCTCTCTCTTTTCCATTTCCGAATGGAATACGAATAAATTTTCGCATTAACGCGCACGCGACCCAGATAACTGTGTCGCTGCACGCGCGCAATATGCACCAGCGCGGATCGAATATGAAACCGATGAATCGGTGAAACACTAGCTCGCCGATGGTCATTCCTTTTCGATTATATCTACGCTTGACCGTTACTCTTACTAAATACTCACGTTAATTACCAGTTATCTGAATGCAAATATTGCGCGATTAACGAGGGTTTACGTACCACGCAGGCACTTTTTTGGCCACAGGCTCCCCCATCGGGATCAATCTCATCAAAGGGGAGGGTACTGTCGAGGGCTGGTTCTCCAATTATAACGGCCACTCGAGGCTGACTCGCAGGGAAAAAAAAGGTTAATTAGAGGATAGTTCGATTCGACGATCAGCAATGGAGCCGTCAAAGGTAAAGAAGAAAGGACTATTCGCGCTTGCAATCATGGAGCGAATCAATAAAACGAAAAAACGTGATGGGGAATTTTGAAAAAAGGTAGACCTCGGGATCGATGCAAAAATTTATTTGGCAGGGTATCTTTGAAACGACACGAGGTCGACGATAACTCGCTTCGAATGTGCCCGACGCGTTTACCTTGGCGCAGTTCAAAAACTCGAACAGGACAAGGAGGAGTAACGGAGGAAGATTGATAAGAGGGGGGAGGGTAAACGGACGAGCATGGTCTGTAGAGGTACGAAGAGATCGATGTGACAAAAAACCCGATGGAATGGAACGTCAGTGAAAGAAGAGGCAGCAGGGGGGGTAAATGAAGAGGACAGGGGGACAAAGTAGCAGAAATCAAGTGAGTGAGAAAGAGTGAAATATAATTGATAGGGAGAGGACACGACCGGCAAAAGTGTACACGTATGCAAATGAAAGAGAGGGTGAGAGGGGCGGAGGAGAGGAGAAGTGGGTGTAGAGGTGCGCAGCTGGGACACGAGAGAGGAAACGTGAGTGGAATGGAGAAAGGAAGAGGAGGAGAGAGACAGAGGAAGAGGCAGAGTGTAGAGAGAGAGGTGCATCTAATGGGTATGCATACGTGTGAGATGCGACGCAGTCCCCAGGGACTGCGTTAATTCCAGGGGACCTGATTAATCGGAAACAGGACTATCGTGCAAATAGGCGCGAGATAACCCCGTCGCCCGCCGCCCTCTCGTCCACCTATCTACGAGCATGTCCTCCCGGCTCCATAATGCATCCTGATGGTGGCTTCGATCGACCCCATTCCTAGATTTAGAGTTAAGTCCATGGGGTTATAGGAGCAGCGCGTCCGATCGCATTGATTTAATTACGATCGATGTGTCAAGCCGATGACGCTGCGCAACCGACACCCGCTCCGATCTATATCGTGGCTTGCCCTAAATTTCGAAAATGTTCGGCTCGTTGCGTTCTGCTGCGCTGGTCCGTTTCGGTTACGGGTCGACTGTCTTGCCGCTTCGCGAGCTGATACAGCGTGAACAGTCTTTTTAATGCCATTACGGTCTAGAATGGCAAAAAGAAGAAATTATGTAAGCAGTTCTGCCACGCGTCCCGCTGGATATCGCTGACTTCCCAGACACCGCGATATCTCTCTGGTTGCAAGATCGAGATTATACCATACTCTCAGATAGTGGGACAGTATAATATGGCTATATTTTCTTAGAGCGTATAAGGCGCTACAGAATATGTGGAACATTTTCTGAGGTTTAATCGTAGGTGTCGAAATAGTGGAAAGTCTATAGTGAAACAAGTTTTCAAATATTAAAATTTCTACATTTTCAAGTATTCAAGAAGAGCACTCTTCGTCAAAACTAGTAAATAAATATGCTTTTGTATTATTTTAACTCCTATTATCGATCCTTTAAAAATGTCCCACAATTTGTGTAACACCCTATAGTCTATAAGAGCGTAGCAAACAAAACTGCCACTCGACAGATACATATATTTCAGTCTTCTACTTTAATTTCTTAAATAGATAGAAACTTCACAAATACTACCTGCAAGCAGATAATAAAAATGTGCAAGCTCATATACTAAATTATAATCAGAACAGTTTCCTCTTAATCCTACTCAAAGTCCCTCTCAAAGATAATCTAGCTAATCTAAAAGCTTTATTTGCTTTGCATCATATGTACAGGTTAAAGGATTTTCAAAAGCTTCTCTGCTGTCAACTGACCTAGGCTTCTTTCACACGATCTTTTTCATTTTTCGAGATGTCACCATTGATTTGGCCTCGCATTCGTCAGCGAGGCTCAAATTTCACCATAGCTTCTGCATATTACAGACCGCGTTTTCAAAGATACACATCTGCCGCCGTTCTGCGAGCATACGGGGATGTCGCGTGCGTTGAAATGAAGCCAAAGGGGGGATTCAAAAGACAGTATTCCGAGGAAGGAGAAGGGAAGTTTAATTTACTCGTGATCGCAATTGGAATGGATAGTACGGACTTGTCACGGTACAGTAGCAGTTGTCCGGCTATGTCGCGGCCTCGACTGAATTACGAAAATGTCTGGTCTGCGCGGTTCAATTGCATCCAACCGCATCGCTATTATCGGATGTATCGTGCAGTCGATTTCAACCGTGAAATGTACAGTGACTTTTATCGATACCGCTAGCGAGCTAGTTTTAATTTATTCTTCGGCCCTGTTGCATATTCTTCAATCGTACTCTCGTAACTTATTTTGCGATGGACGTCGAGTGACGTTCGCAGAACGTTCGCAATCATATTTCAGATAAAATATTCTCCTCTTTCTTTTTTCGACTTTCCCTCGCAGAAAATTCTGCAAGTTCATAAATGAAGTCCCGGGACGTATCATCGATCGTATGGCGGTTTATCGGTAGAATGAAAGGCAGAATAGAAACGATATCGCATTTCCTTGGAAAATGTCACTACCCCGTCGTTTCGTTCCACGAAGAGGAAGCCATAACTGGCTATTAAATCGCGAAATAACTTCTCGTATTACGTGGGATATAGAAAAACCATAGGTCAGGCTATTTAAAGCAGATAAGAGAAGAAAATGGTCCAATAAGGAACCAAGCGTGCCTATTTGCAGCGGATGCTTTCGCCGAGAGGCTTCTATCTCCAGCAACGCGCCAATACGATCCCTGCCATTTACACGAGTGCAGATTTACGCGCGCAAGGTCTCCAAAATAGGTTTAGCAATTAAAAACATAACAATTAATCGGAGGAGCGAGAGGCACAAAGTAATTGTACGAACAGCCTGCTTGCTAAAACTTTTGTTTCGCGTTGGAAGTTTTAAATGCGGCCGCTAAACGAACCGCGTGCGTTTCGCTAATGCAGTTTCGAGTTAAATTGCCATAAATAAACGTCTTGGCTCCGGCTACACTCGCGCAGCGGTAAAACGGCGCGCTGGAAAAAAAGGGAAAAACGGTGGCAGCCAAAGGAACAAAGGAGTTCGGTGCCTATACCGCGACTCCAGCCCACCCACTCCCCTCCTCCTTCATCCGCCTCCCTTTAATTATATTCGGAGTAATTAACGATGGATAGCGTATAATGAACAATATCTGCAGCCAGACTGTATTTACCCCCGCAGCGGCCTAACGGCGCGCGCCACTTTGTATGCAGACCATATTTTATCCCACAATTGAAAATAATTTACGATTGCGTCGCGACGCAGCTTGTAATTAGAATGCGAAATGAGGCGGAACGCGCGCGAGCGGTTGGCCAGCGCGAGGGAGCGGCGGGAACGCAACGCGCGACGCGATTCGCCGCGTCGCCGAAATTAGAACGGCGCTTTAGAGCGCGGTGCAAATTGCTGAATTCATGGCTCGCGCACACGGCCACTTTTTATTAAAATCGCGCCGGGAATTACGCGCTATAAAGGTGAATTCAGCCGACGGCCGAATTTTCTTGCGACCGACGGACGAACGAGAGGGCCGGCTGACGCGTCGGATCTGCCTCTCTCCTCGCTCGGACCTAACCGTGCTTGCTTAATAGGACCAAATGAAAAACGCTCGTCGAAATTTTCGCTCGTTCCGCGGACGTACTTCACACTCTCGCCGCGTTACGTGAAGCTAAAAGATTCATCGCAATTTAATTGCACTGTATAAGCAGCGAAACAGATTTTAATAACTGCTGCACGTTTCTTGTAAGTGTACTCAGCGAAGGAAAATTTGTTTATTATTCCCGCGTAATTTATTCGTCAAAGGAACGTTCGCCTCGGTTCCCCAGTACGCGTGTCCCCGCAACGACAATTTCGTTTGCTCCCCTCCGATAAGCAGAGAGAATTATTTTGAGATCGCGTGGCCCTTGCGCGAGCCTTTGTCTCGTCCTTTCGCTCCCTTCAGCGCGTTTCGCCTTTCACCCTTTAATACGTCAAGGGCCGCGCTGTTTCGCCGTCTGCACCTCCGGCGAGACTAGCTTCTCGCTCTTCCGATCGATATTCCATTGTATCGGAGCATTGAAGTATCCTGAAGAGTTTCACCGCCTCGTAACGACACCCGATGGTATTATGCTAATTCAGCGTGTCGCTGGAGTGCGGATGCTAGTGAGTGATAAGCTACGAACACCCGACCGAGGAAAGGGGAGGATGCTGGTCTCGGTGTTATCCGCGGGGGGAGAGGGGGTGGACGCCCGTTTACCTCGGCGCAAAAAAGCCTCGTGGCAATCGCGACATTCGTGATTAATTTCCCAGAAAAATAGGACGAGCTCGCGCGCGAACCGACGACGCAGGTGTCTGGTTAATTCTTTTGTCTCTGGCTGCGCGATCGATGCACGTGAATCGCACGCCTGCACCCTACACTGATTTATACCCGATTTATCGTTGCCCTTATTGACATCTCTCCGTCTCGTTCGCGCGAGGATGTCCAAGAAATTATTGACTGTGACCGAAGAATTATTACCATCCAATATCCTGCACGCTTGCTTTTTTTTCATTGTGCAAAGTAGAATCAGATTTCGCTGGTACGCCCAGAAGCTCACGCTCGAAACAACCATTGCGCTGTAATTCGACAGCGAATGGTCCTTATATTCTGTATTATAATTCTGCAGATATCTCAATTACGTGAAAGAAGCGTACATGGTAAATAGCGTTAATTAATTTTAACATTTGATTTTGCGTAATATACTGATGCTCGATGTGGTTTCCAGGGAAACGTGCCTGCAATACGTAATGAAGTGCGAGTCAGTAATTTGTACATAATGCTGACGTCAATCTTTATACGAATATAATTAGAGAATTCGTTTTTATGCATAAAAGAATAGTGAATCTACTCAAAAGGGGACAAAGAAGTAACTAGGTGTCTTGTTAGCAGAGACGCTAATGAAAACAAATTTCTTGGTCTCTCGTATCTCCGTAAGTTCAAAAAATGCTAAGCCAACGTTCGACTTTCGAAGAGGGAAGTTCGTGGAACGACAAGCCAGAAAGGCATTAATCGCGGAGATTAACTCGCTAAGAAGAGGGTTAAGAAAGTTACTGCGAAGGAACTCGCTGGCTGCTATCCACTGCTAAGCAGTTTACGGAGGAACGACGCCGTGATGTCGTCAAACGCTTTCTTCTCCGGGCCGAACACGACCGCCTTGTCGCCTCTTTTTTCTTGTTCTTCGAGATGCTCTCTCTTAGTACTGAGAATCGTAAGTAGGACTCAACCGTATTACCTTCCCGCGAGCCCATTTCCTGTTCACCGTTTCAATTACCCGGTAGCCTTGCTAATTGCGTTTTGCGCTTCATCTTCTGCCCGATAAGGTGACTTTTTTCCTTTCATTTTTTTATTACAGAGACGCACAGCTTCTCTCCATTGAAATGCACAACGAGACGCTCGTATTCGACGGTTGTAACTCATTTCATTTAACGCTGCGGTAACCGAATTTGCGAAATCGATGGCGGTGACGCAGCGATGGGTTGTGTGAAGTTCGCGTCGGTAGGCAGGTTTTGGGTGAACGTTGTGTGCATCCTCTTCACGGTGGCAATTAACAGGTTAACAGCAGGCATCCGGCTCGTTGAAAGATGAAACTTTCCAAACCACGCTCGAAAGGTTAGACACGAATCGGTTCGCTGGTCGAGGAGAAAAGAGATTTGATTGATTGATGGCGGAGTGATGGAATCGTTCGAAACCACTGATTGCCGCTGTCAAAGCTTATTGGGGAAAAAAGTTTCTCTCTCGAAATATAAATGCACGAGGAACCTTCAGATATTGAAAATCCAGTCTTGCAGCTCGTGGAAATTACGTTCAATCTTTTTCCCTTTGATGGACCAAGAAAATTGTAGATCACCGAGGGAAATGATCGAAGCTCCTTTGGGAATCCTTGACTTCGGGACTCGAACAATTATTAGCGATTCGATTCGAGGGCCCTTTAATTAACATTCAACAATTTTCTTTCGCCAAGAAATTACTTCCGCGATAGGAATAAGAAAAGAGGTGGGGAAGAAGTAGCGGTTCGCAAGGTCGAAAGGACTGCGGGGAAGATGGCTGACTATTCTCCAGGCTCGACCTAAGCTGCTTATGGTAACGATCGGGTCAGTGGACCGAGCTCCTTCTCAGACTCGAGGGTAAAAGCGTTAAGAAACACGCGCGTCCACACGTAAGCCCCCGACTTCCTTCTCATATTACGATCCACTTACGCTGAGTTTCGCGGTATTAGGAATCGACGAATCGATTTCACGCGATAATAGAGGAACCATGGTTCACACAGAGGCTCAGCTGGTCGCAGGAGCGTGCACGTATGGGTACGCACACGACCACGAAGGGCATGGCGGAAGGCAGAAGGCATGGATCCATGGAATTGTCAGCCATTCCAGGCTCCAGGGATTAACTCGCCCAGGAATGCATTCCTCCTTTCTCTCCCTCTCTCTTTCTCTCTCTCTCTCTCTCTCTCTCTCTCCCTCCATCTCTCCCCCTCTCTGTTTCTCCCTCCGTCTCTGTTCTGTTTCCTGCCTGTCTCCCTCAAGCTTTCCACCTTTTCTTGCATCTCGTCTCCTTCTCCGACGTTCACTTTCTCCCGAGTTCCTCGCCTACTTCCTCTTCATGATAGGACGAAGCACTCCCAGTCATTTTCTCCATTTTGCGATTCGATTTCCGCCGATATTGCTCCCGTCTCGCTAGATTCTTCCATTCGGTCGGATGAAGATGCTGCTGAGGGAAATATATTCATCTGCGTCGGCCTGAGCGGGACGAAGGAGGGGAGGGACACTCAGAGAAAGAGGGGGAGGGGAATCGAGCGGAATAGAAGAAAGAAGAAGGGAAATCAAATAGTTAGGCGTAGACAGAGAGGGGCGAGGCATAAGACTGTCGGTGACGCGGCCAACTAATTTCATCGGCGTCGCCGTCAATTTCCCTCCTTTCTTTCCTCCCACCAGATCCCGACCAACATGCTCCATGGTGCGTGCATAATGTGTCTACCTATGTATTCCAAGATCAGCAGAGACTATCGACACCGTTCAAAGCGACTCGACAAGATGACGACACGGTACATAGTGTGGAGGATTGCCGCGGACAAAAAGGGGGATAATCCAAAGTACGTGTCGTTGCAATCCACTTCACCGAAAAAAGAGGACGACGAACGTGACGCGAAACTACAGCGTTAACTATTGCGTACACGTACCCTCGGCCATTCGTTCCTTCCTGTGTTTCTTGCAAACGAATAAATACTCTTTTTGAAACGCGTATCAAATGCGCGCATGCAAATGGGAACCCATTCGCATATAGGCGTCGATTTTTAATCGAAGTTCGAAACCCGCCGCGGCGTATGCAAATAAATGGGATAGAAAATTCTGCCCGCCAAACATCAGAGAAATACTCACGACCGCAATCTGCGCCCTCTTTCTTAACGTTCGTTCCAATTAATTTCACTCGGGCGTCGAGATAACGTCAACGAATAAATAAAGTATACGCTGCAAGTAGTACGGTCAGCGATAGGGCGACCTCGTCAGGAGAAAGTCGGCCGGCGAGTCTGGCTCTAAATCAGTCATTCTACTGGGCCAAGCGTCGATAAGGTATCGCGTTGGTTAAAAGGTGCCCTGGCGATCTATCGTCTCGTAATTCGAAAATGTATCTGCTTTCTGCGTTCTCGCGCCTTCGAATAACACGATACAGCGAGATCGAAACGAAATTTAGCATTTCGAAGTCGATGGCTTCGACGCGAATTGGTCCGTCTCACAGCTTTATCTGGCCGTCGTCGATTACATGTACATGTGCTGGTTGACTTTCGTGTACGTGGGTGTGGATACGCGTTCGTCTCACGTTGGTATCGCACAATCGGGCGCGATCCGTCGATGTTGTATACATGCCTCTGGCAGAGGGACCAATCGGACTGCGCACTGCACCGTAGTCAGGGCGTGATTGGTACGGCATTGTGCGCCATAACCAACGGTGAAATTAGCCATGATCCAGATCAAACGATCGTAACGGTGTGCGCGTGCCGGCGAAATCCACGACGGCAGTCGGCTGCTGCATTGCAGCTAACTTCGGGATTTCGCGTATGCGAAATATATATTCGTATTTATGTTGGCGCTTAAGTCGGATTAGCCGAGCGAAACGCAAGGATAATCGCGAACCGTTGCTATCGATCCCTGGCGTTGTTTAAACCGGTTCGAATTAACGAAAGGAACTCCCCCCCGAACGTGCGTTAAAACCGATCAGCCAGTCAACGTCATCCCAGTCAGAGCTTGCCTGTTAATTGAATGACACCCCCTGCGCGGCGCCCTGTACTCTGAGCAGCTTTGATCCCTCGATAACGCACTGGTACACGGTCGTCATTATTGTTAAAGTACTCGAAACGAACAGGTACTATGGAATCCGATTGCATCGATATTCGATTAGAACGGTAGTAACAGAGTATCGCTGAAAATCGTACTAAATATCTCAGAGCCCTTAATCCTCTAAGCAATTCGAAATTATCTGTCCGAAATGGCAACAGTAAGCAGACTCCAACTTCGACAGCTGTCCACATTAGTGTTCCGCAATTCTCTGCGAAACTCGAGCTAAGTTGAAATCTAAAGATAGTCAGGGGTGCGTCACCTCTATTCGAATCTTGAATAGGTTGGGGTTTAGAGAGCTTAGTCTAATTACAGAATTAAACGTCTTCGAAGATCCCACGCTCGAACGCGATCCCGAGAGGAACGATTTCCAGGACGAATATCGGCGATATCCAAATTCCTGGTCGAATCGAGAGCGATCCTTCTTCTTCCCGTCGAGAACCGGGTCGCTCCGATAAGAAAAGCCGTGGGAACATTCGCGAACGTCGAACGAGCCGCTTAATTCGTCAGTGACGTCACGGGAGCGGTGCACCGTGGATGATAATACAGGGCGCGATGCAGCCATCGTTGCGCGGTAACGGTGCTCTGTAATTAATCAGGAGCGTGAGGTGCAGCGCGAGAATACAGGGCTGGTCGTCGCTGCAGCGGCGCAACGTTTACCCAGTCGATGCACTCGCGTGTATTAAGCGCGTGCATACACGCTCATCGCATGGGAGTGCACCTGCATGACCGAATAACTGGATACGGTGTAGGTGGAGCGGCGGCAAAGAGAGGCAACAGGGGGATCGAGTGTATAAATGCAGCATAAATGGCGCCAGTGCATAATTGTGGACGGGCACAGGTGTATCGCGCCCCTGGAACGACGGAGGCGGCCCATGTAACCGTCACTCGGTCATACGTGCGTAATGGAATGCACTGAGGGATGCAGCAACGGGGGTGACTGTTGGAAGCTCTTCAAAGGTGTTTTCTTCGCCACGCTTTGGTTGCTGATGCTCCTCCTGTTTCGGGTGAAAGGCACCGAGTGTTGGTGGTCCGCACGAAAAGTATTCGTTTCCCATGTGCAAGTTCGTAGAGCTGAAAATCAGAGTTGACCCACTTATTTAATGAATGTAGTCATCTTATGCGACAATGGTACCGCATGTTGTTTCTGTATGTACACTGCAAGGGTTTTTCATCAGAAACGATTCTACCTTTTTACTCTTTGGTAAGTAAGTTCTTATGTCGAGAACATTTTCCTTTCGGAGAGAATGCATTAGGTGCCCATTAAGATCACTCGTGTTTCTTTAAAAGAGCACGTCGTGGATTTCAATAGATCGATGTGGCTACTATTCAGGAGACTCGGTGCTTTTTGTCAACCCCTGTATTTATTTCTGTTGCAAAAAGTATCCCGCCGAATCGGGCAACATTTGCAGAAGGTAATTTCCTGTCCCACTGAAAATACACGAAACGTTTCAAGTGGCGAAGTCGCGCCGAGACGCTTCATGTGCAGTGGAACTAGCGCGTATCGAGTAGTGCGAACGTTAAACAGGCCCGCCGCCGAGTAACACGTTCAAAGAGAGAACTTCGGATACGATAAGAGAGCCAGGGCGAGGGAGTGGTGCGAATGGTGTCGATGCATAATTGGTACAAATGTAAATCCACGTGAAGTAATGAATTAAGCATACCCTGTCGTTTGTGTGCTCAACGATACATTTCCTGAAAATATGGGATTGACGGATAAGTTTCTTCCTCGTCATTTTCAGTGAAATTATTGACATTCATTAAAATTTATTATTTTATAGCTTCATGTTCACGAAATACGTACGCGTTGTTATCGAATTTATTGAGTTACTAATGTATTTTTTGGAGATCACAAATTACGGAACGTCAAGTGGAGAGAAACAAACATTTTTAACAGTTACTTTTATAACCAAGTTTAATGAAGATGTCACCGTTTTCGATGCTATTAAGAACATGTTGTGCTGGCACAGTAGAAGTTCTTCTATTTCGGAGACTGAATTTTTTATCTCAATGGCAATGCCTGCAGCAGCCCATCGAACTTTAATGAAAACCGTGGATACGGTGCACTAAGAGAATCAACTTCAAGTATTTGAAGCAGCATTTTCCTCATACACAGCGCAAATGTTCTTAACAGCGTTGTAACAGTGATGGCTTTCTTGAACTCGTGCAGCAGCAGGTGTTAGAAATGTTCTTTCTATCCAACTTGACACACCATCACCAAAACTTGCTCTCTCAAAAACACACTAGTAACTTAATGAATTCAACAACAACACGTACCCATAACAGGAACGTGACGCTATAAAATAACATATTTTGATTCATGAAAATCAACATTTCCACCGAGAAAAAAAGGAATAGTAACACGGCTCGAGTTTATTATGCATCAACTCAATAGAATTCTAATGAATCCCATGTCCCGTACCTATAGCGCATCAAGAATTGAGTGTGCACGATATTTGGAATTTTCCTAGACGCGCTGTAACTGGAGGCAAACACGCGACAGTAAATACTTGCGTCGCGAAAGGGAGACAGCTGAAGCGCTCATTGTGGCAGGGACATTGTCTCTGTATAATTGTCTGCCGACTTGGTTATCCGGTGATTACGCAACACTGGAACCGACTCACACAAGCGCATCGAATTTCCTTGTTACGTAATTATCGATGGAAAAGGTGTATTCGTAAATCATTACAAGAGGCTGACCTAAGCAAATTTTCGCAGAGGGAAAAAATTCGCGACTATCTTGCATCTGATAGAACTCCATCAAGCTGTGTCGGTTTCTCCGCGCTTAGGCGAAATTAACCACTATGCTTCGGGCAAAGCAACTGCAAACAAGTTTTAGCACCGAATTTCCCAGTGATTAATTAAGCCGCGTTCAATCGGGCTTCCACGTATTATGCGCGATCTTATACGCGCGGCAGCAGGTGCGCGACGAAAAGCTGGGGATAAATTTCAAGCTGCTAGGCGATACGTCTCGTCAGGCGACACGCTCTAAGGGGCTTCGATTGTCGAACGTTCACAAATGTATGAGAGCAGCTTGCGCGTCGTTTACGGACCTTTGAGACTGCCATCGTTGTAAATTGAATTGATTGCGTTTCGAGAATTTTCAGCCAGTTTTACCGCGAAGTTACCGGAAGTCGAGGGGTCGGCTAAGTGCTCGCGTGCTCGATAAAGTTTAAATTCGATTTCCCCTGGAACAAAGTTTCATTCGAGGAACGTTTAGTCCATGTTTTATCATCAGCTGTTAGGGAACGCTCCTTGCGCGACGCGAGGAAAACACGAAGAATTTTCTATCTTACGGGACTCGTTCAACCGTCTGCGTTATCGATGAATTCACTTTTTCACGTTCCGAAGATCACATGCGCGATACTCGGTACAGTCGACCGAGCCGTGTATTCTCTCATTGTGCGCTGGAGTGCAGTGTATCAGTGCATATAAAAAATGAGAAAAGAAAACGCGACGCTGCTGAGAGGATAGACTACTCTCGGGCTCAGCGCGGGTGCGTGGAAAAGCAAAAACGCGATGACATGAAAATATACATTTGATTTATCCTCGCCTCGTGTTTTCTGCAGGTTGCAATTATCCTGGACCGCTGGGTAAGCTAATGTTCAATTCATATTTTACATCATGCAAACACGCTCTGCTCTCTTAATAGCGAATTTATTCCAACTTGGAGGTATACGTTTTTCTACCCCCGCGCGACACATGTATCGCGAACTCGAGGGTGCATCGTTTGCACGCGGATTAAGTGCATTCTACCGAATACTGTACAGAGAGATCCGAAATGACACATACGAATGTAGGTGAAACACTGTGACCGCGTTTTCGAACGCAAGCACAAATATAGTATTCCCTGGGAAACAGGAGACTGGAGTGACATAGATACAAATAGTTTCGCATTTGATAAATTTATCTAGAGTCTGTTACCAACGCCAACACCTGTTTCGTTCCTTTCAGTGGATTTTCTTAGCTCACAAGATTCGAATACATAACTCCTCCATATTCTGAGTCTATAACAAGAGATGTCTACATTCAAACGCGAAAGTGCTTGTAAAACGATCTTAGAAAGAGATCTCTCGCTTACAGTTCCCGATACATACAGAATATTTCACTTCAAAACCCTACATCATTCGATTTACAATCGTAAGCGTCATCGTGTTAAATAAATCTCCATTCACCCTATTCGTCAACTCCCCAGAAAGTTTCTTTTCACGCAAAAATAGCCTCTCTTTCCCCTTAATATCCATTTCGCAGAGGTTTCGCGGAAGCGGTAAACTGTGTTACACGCACACTAATTTAACCATATTTTCCATCATGGCCTGCGTTCGACGGTCGCGCAATGCTCGAAGGGAAGAACGCCCACGGGAGCAGCAGATGCACCGTTGCACCGATACTCTGCAATACACAGTTCACGTATTCAGAGCGGACAGAGAGCGTACGCAGCCATCGTGTGCAGGTACGCGACACAGGCACCGCTGGTCGTGTGTATAAACGCGAGGTAGATGGCGGCGCTGCATGGCTGTAAACCGGTAACGCAGGTGCATCGAGCTCGTAGAGAGCAGGAAGCGGCTGAACATAAACGTCTTTCCGGGAACACATGAACGGTGCAGCGTCCATGGATGCACTCTATGGGTCCTCTCGTTGCTGGTGCACTCTTACCGGTCTTCCGGGTTCCGCGCAAGCGGGTTATCAAATCGCCGTTCATACATAATGGAACCGATCCGTCTGACCCCTCTGCCCACGCTTCATTTCCTATTCGCGTCATCGCCTCGTTTGCCCGTGGCCGTCGGTCGCCGAAAAACAACCTCGCTGGAATTCCGAGGGCAAAGCTTCTCGACGGTGCTAGAGCATCAGCTGCGCCAGAAATGCCTCATCAGATTTTCTCGTTCGACGATGGGAAGAGGGACCGTTGATAGAGAGACAAGAGACATAAAAGAGAGGGGCGCCAGCCGAGAGTGGAAATAATATGAGTGGAGAAAAGGGGACAGTAAATGTTGCGATCGCGGCGAGGCGATGATTCGCGGGCTGTTCCACGAACGTGGGATGCGAGTACGTGCGCGTTTTATTGTCGCCGGCAAGATGGTTCGGTTATCGTTATTCGGGTTGCCTCCTTGATTCCGTTGTTTCGTCGTCTTTTTGCTACCGATTTTCGTCTCGCATTCGTTGCTTTACTGTTCTCAGATAACATCTGGATTTTTCACGATTTGATTAGTCTCTTAGCAAGAAATCTCTTTTCATCTTTTATACGAGTACCTTCTAAATTAAACGTTTCGTGTAGCATATAGTTTTGGGTGATCGATAAACTACTGCTTCTTTGTGGAACATGTAAATGATTTCGTGGGATCCGTAATATCTGACAAGACGGTGATCGAATATGATCGATCTTGGCGTTATTGCTACGCCGTGTGTACAGCGACTCCATCTGGTGACGTTTTGTAACAAAATGAATGGCCTGTATATCTACATAAATTGAATAATACAGATTTCCATGGTTACCACTTTACAACAGTATCATCACTATCAGTAACCATCGATAGCTCAATTTGTTCTCCATGGATTTATTTTCGTATTCTCGTGAAATCGACATTGAATTTTAAATCAATATTAGCACTCTTTTACACAAGGCTAATTCGTATTTCAGGACGAGGAGTGGTGCTGGATAGCCAGGGTCCAGTGTTGACCTTGGAGCCACGATCTTCGATCGAGTTCTCGAACGAGACTGGGACAATGATCCATTGTTCAGCGCAGGGCAGCCCCCTCCCGAGGATTGATTGGCTTATGGGAGATGGGTCAGCTGTGAATCCTATACAACACATACGGAAAACCCTGGTAAACGGTTCGATGTACTTCTTGCCGTTCAGAGCGGAGAACTATCGACACGACGTCCACTCGGCCGTTTACAGATGTCAGGCTTCCAATAGCGTCGGCAGGGTGTTGAGCCGTGAAATCACGGTAAAGGCCGGTGAGTACCTTTATTTCTCCTCTTCCGACCGATCGCCTCTTATTCTCCTTTCGTCTCGGAACCAAGGCTCCTTCCAACGCACGTACACATATAACCACCTAGTGCCTCCACCACAATCTCCGCGAAAATTTAATCAGAAAAGCAAAAATAAAACAAGAATCGTGGAAGCTCTACATCTCTTAGTAGCCACGTCTCAGTAAAATGCAACTTAGCTCGGGAAAACTACACGTTGTTCCGCAAGGAAAATGTGTTTTCCGGGACTTCAGAGTACATGGCAGTCGTAATCCGGCTAAAAATTGCCGTGGAATGTTCTCAGAGTATCGTTACTCGCAATTACGCCATTGAGAATGTCGCGGTAGGTACGCAATCTCCGACTGCGTTCTCCGAGAGCGAATTTACCGTTGCACTTAGCAGCTGACTGGCGTTTGGATGCGGATACAATTTAGCGCCTGGCCACAATCACCTATTTTCCCCGCGCGTAAAAATCGGTCGAGACACAGCAGGGTAGGCAGGTATTATCGGACGAGGTGCAGGCTTTCTAGCGTCGCGATATCTCGTCGCTCGTAAACGTAATCGGCCGTTCCGTGGAATGATGTTCTAAACCACGAGTCAAGGGGAAAGCTGGAAGAATGATCACGGCTCAAGAGAGCCGAGCCAACTACATTTATCGCCACCCTGTCCTCCTTCGTCCCTCCCCTAGCCCGTCTCGCAGATGTATGTCCTGGAACTCGCTTATGGCCGCTTATGGCTAACAAGCGGTGTACACTGCCAAGATCGAGATTCGCTGCCTCTTGCAGGCTGCCAAGTAGGCGAGCCGTTTAATGCGTATTGATCACTTAAATCGTACCGCGTCTATGCGAGATTTTGAACGCTTTAATTGTCTATATGATCGAGCTATTTCTACGAATATCTGCAGAAGTGTTATTCCACAGTAAATTGCGTATGCACAAGTGTCTACTATTTACGTAGCTTAATATTTCAATAAATTACTGCTGCTAAACACTCAAGCTAAAATTCTATCAGAAAGTTCTTACGTAGAAATGAGTAGCTGAGAGGAAACACAACACAGAACTACACATGTAGTACAATTTTGGCAACTTTCCCTATGTTCTGCTACCAAGGTTTTCATACTACTGGTATAAATATTGGAAAGCCTTCTGCTGCTCCGGTGCACGAGGGACTGTGCACCTGCACGAGCGAAGAAAGCCAAAAAACGCACCCTCCTTTGGCCCAGCTCTCCCTGTGGCCAACCGAGACAAACGACCACGCGGAATTCTTTTGGTCTCCGACGAAAACGGTCTAACAATCCCGACGCCCTGCCAAGAATCACTTATCGCATTTAGCGACTCGTGAATCGCGAGCGAATTTCTGCCCGACCCCTAAAAGAATCGTGGCTCTGCATTACGCGGACGAGGTGGATTACGCAGGAACGCCGAGTGGTAGGAATAGGACGGGAAACGCGACGGGGGAGGCACTAATTACCGAAAGCACCGCTCCCAGACGGTTTGAAAAGCGGCCTTGTTCAGGGGTAGAATAACGAGCTTGTCATAGAAAATGTCTAGTATATATTATTGGGGTTAATGACAGCATTCTGGTGGAGGTTTCCCGAGAATAAACTGTAGTAGAATGACTCATTTTACGAATATATATTTTTGAATTGGAAATGGTCCACAATATTGCACAGATTGAGAGGGATAGAAATAAGTGCTATTTTTATCTGTTTTCAGTGGTGCGTCAGAACTATAAGGTACTTGTGCAAGACGTCTACGTCTTGGCGGGGAACACTGGTGTGCTCAGGTGCGAGATACCCACGTTCGTTAAGGAATACGTGACGGTCACGTCCTGGGTTCAGGACTCTACCTTCAACATCTTCCCTACGCCTAAGAGTGGTGAGTAAAATTGAAATGTGTACTTGCGTCATTCGATAGGTACGAAACGTCGAATGTGTCGAGAGGGTGGGATGTTATTTCTTCTCAGAAAAAGAATAAAGAATAACCTCCACGCGCAGGAGTATCGTTTTGATCCTTGTAGCTAGCTGTAATTTGCGTTTCTATGTGAGCGCCAACTGATATCTCAAGAAACACAGAACAATTGTTTCTGCGTACGATGTAACGCAATTTCCATTGACGCTTTCGTTATGCATTGAAAATGGACCCTTGCACAGGTATCATATGACATCACGTCTCTGTGCACGTGCTCCTGGTGTTTTTGGCGTTTACACTACCTTGCGAAGAGGATCGTAAAAATGACGCAAACGATAAAAATGTAGGAGCCCGATAAATTGGTGTGGCACTTTTTTGCCCGCTTTTCCCCTTGTTTGTGTGCGTGTGTGTCGGGAGAGAACGATGCGTGGCTGGGTAAAAAGGCATATGCACACATGTGGAACGCTGATACGCCGGTCTGGTCAATATCCGAGTTAATTAGAGTCTGAGGGGACGATTCGAGTATCAGCGTATACACATTATCGTGGCCGCTCGCTTTAAGCCCTGCCATGAATTGTGATATTACACGGTGAACCAAAAAAAAGACCAGGGGACCACCGACGAGCGGGAGCTTATGAAAACGACGGAAATTGTTCGAAACGACGATAAAAAGCGGGACGGCTGGGTCCTTTCTCCTACGCGTCTCGATTTTTCACGCCCCATCGAGATGAGTACTCGGGTCTGTCAACGTTGCATTCGCCCAGCGATTCGAATGTTTTTCGGAGGACGTCGTTGCGATACGACATCGAATCGATACTGCTTGATATTTATCGTCTGCTGCCACTGCTATCGTTTTAGCTGTGATTCATCGATGTCGATGCCGACGCGTTCGTCGTCGTTTATCTTTCAAACATTCTTCTGATCATCATTGCGCAATTACTCTTCGATCCCACCCAATGCCTGACCAATCGAAAACTTTGTCATAGCCAGCAGATAGTAGCACTCGCAAATTGCACGGAAGTAGGCAAGGGACTTCTCTTATTTCTTTAAAAAATCGAGTCTGCTCGCACGTTCACAAACGAACGCTGATTGAATGCGATGCACATTAAATTTTACGACTTTTATCTCTCGCGCCGTTCAACACTCCCGACCAGACGAGAATTTCAGCCTCTTCCACGGAACTTTCCTAACTTCTTTCCTTCCGCCGTCGTAATGGTTGCATTGTGGCATCCGAACAACTTGCCAGTTTAGAAACTAGCTCTCGCGCGAAACTTTGCGTATTGTTGAACGTCGCGTCGCGGTGTCTCAATCGCATCTAGCATTCTGTCTCCCAGAAACACACGTGCGCCGCGAACCCCGTGCACTTTCCTTCTCTACCGCCCCTTTTTTCCATTCTCTTCTCCTCTCGCGACCCCTGCTCCAGAAGTCCTCTCTAAAAACTTGATCGCAGTTACACGTGCTCCGTCCTTCTCGTTTCTTTTCAAATGGATTATACCAGCGAATAAACGGGAAGTTTCTCGCGTCGACGGTCTGATCTGCGCGACTAAAACTTTTCCGAGTGATTCGTTTTCCATTCAGACTGCCCTGTCCCCATCCTTTCCCGGTTTCCTCTTCAATTGCAAGATTGGATTTTCCTCCGGGAACAGTCAGGACTTCGCACAGTGGCCTCTCTGCGCGCAGACCGTCCGCCGAGGTATTTGATTTAATCTCGGAGTTCGACGTCTGGTTGTCGAACGTCAGTAATCGAAGCGTTTACGGAGTCTCGACGTTTCGAGAGTGACCAACGCGTAGTATTGGAATCGCTTGGACAGCAGTTATTTGGAATATTAGATTGGGGACGAAGGAATTTGTGTATATTCTAGATACCTCAAGAAACTCTGGATTCTCAGCTATTCGAACAGTGTTCGTTCCGACCTCTGATTATTTTCGTTTTGGCGAATCCCTTCCATTATTGGTAAAACCTAGATACCGTTTGGCGATACGAGCTTGAACAATAATAAGGAGGGAGTCAAACGGAGGGCATTGAAACTCGATAACTATAAATGGCGATACGGTCGCGTAGTGCGCGTATAGTTTTCGTAAATTTATTATCAGATGCAACTTGGAATCGAATTCTCTGCGTGTCGGGAATCTCTCTTAGATTTGAGACGCGTGGAGACCGACTTTAATAATTCGTTCGCAATATCGACTCCAGGGAATCGTGATAAGATTGCAACCCGATAGTCGCGTGTTGCATCTTGGAACAGAAGTAGCCAGGAAGCTTGCCACGATCGTTGTTTCCACAACTGTCGCCGTCCGCTGCATCAAAGTGCAGCTATCATTGTTCGTGGTTGTGGTCATCGGAAAACTGGCGAACTTTTTCCATTTTCATCGACCACTTTTCAACCGTCGGCTACCGTTAAATTAATCGCAGAAAGGTGACGCACAGTGTCGGTGCGCGCTCGGTTCCGTGTATCGATGGTTTGCCTCGGATTAAAGTGCAACGAGCAGCCAGCCAGATGCGGCAGGAGCTCCAGTGCAGCTCAAACACGAAGCGTCCGGCCACAATGCAAATTCGTCCGGGGTGATCATCCCCCCTGACCCCGTGTACCGAAACCCTCAACTATCTTCCGCCCCGCAGTATCCTGTACGAACCCTTCCGTCTAACTATGCATTTCCACTGTCGATGTTCCCTCTCTGCCTCGCTCCATCCACCTTGGCCTATTTTCTCGCTCTTTCTTTCGTCCATCGCCGCTCAATGGCCCATGCATTCAAAGGGTCGCTCGATTTAAGTGGCTCCGACACAAAAAGTAGTTACGTTTCGTGCAGTTGCCGCGATAGATCCGCGCGAGATGACTGACATCAAAATGCATGAGGGAATTAAGGAGTAGAATTTCGTTTGGCGTCGCGAGGGTCTGTTGTTCGTTAAACCGAGCCAAAATAGACGCGGCTTTTTTCCCTCTTCTCCCATCGCAATGTACAGATAGAAACAGGATAGGAAACATGTAGGTCGATCCAGATTTCGCGGCTCGTAAATCGAAGCGAAAACAGTTGACGGTATTCGGTGTTTATATAGAGAGCGCGAATCCGAAACGATGGCGGAACGATATCGCAACGATAACAGCTCCAGGACTGTTTTCATTCACAGCACTCGCAAGTTCTCCGAACTTGCGAGCTAGACAAACCGAAAGTTACCCGTTTGTAAGCTTTTCCTTCCTCGTGGAAACTGGAAGCAAATCCAAGTTCGACACCTCGACTGACCTAATATGCGTCGGTGAATTTTTCAGCGTGACCCCACCTCCCGATTCGGCTCTCGAACGCCACCAATTGTGGAAACAAAAGCGTACCGCGATAGGATATTGAATTCTGGGGACTGTAACTGGCTACACGTTCATGGCTCGACTCTATTACGGTACAGTTTTCATCCCCGCGGCTTCCTTAGCGGACCGAGTAAACAAGATGTGACACTTTGCAGCTTGGCCAGCTTAAAACCAAAGTTTTTCTTCCTCGCCGAGAAACTTTCCTAAAATCGCCGAGGAACAACGCAGCAGTATAAAAAGGCGGATGAAAAACGAACGCCGCCTAAAAGATATCGATTTATCGCTCCTACAAGAACGAGAAACTTTTCTAACACTTTTCAACAGCACCGCCCGCCCTTTGGTATTTTACGACTTTACGCTCTTCGCTTGGAAATAAGATATTCTCGTCACTGTAAAATTTTCCTCAGTTGCTAGTTGCACACGCTGACTTCAAAAGTTTTCAACAACTTCAAATTTATTTTTGCTAATAAGAGTAGAAGAAATTCCTACTCCATTAATTACTCACACGCGATAATCCTCAGAAATCAATTGCAACAGATTCCTTTTAATTGCATAAGCTTGTCAGACTTTAATCCTCTCGTCTAACGAGGAAGAACGAGCAAACGGTATTTTCCAGTATCGAGTGCTACCAGACTGGCTTTCTTCGTTTTCTGTTTCGGAGCGGTTAAAACAATTGCAGGTTGGAGTGTTAATCAGAGCGAGCGATGATGGCGAGGATCCGTTGAAAGCGCGCGTCGGACAGGAATCGCGGCGGGACAAGAAGGATTTATACGACGAAAGTTCGTACGATTTAAAGCGTCCGTTTTATCGCGATCCTGCGCCTCGAGATTCATAACTCCGATAAGCGAATGACAAGACGCGGAAGGGGGAACATTTTGAAAATCCGAGAGTGATTTATTACGTTGCATTCTCTAGAGGAGCTTCTCACGTGGGAACAGGACGAAGTTTCCTTAAAACCCAGAATCTGTGCTTCGCACACGACACTCTGGAGAACATACACCTCCCAGTCGGAATAAATCGAGCCTGAGATATATTTCGGTAATAGTCAAGACGGATACATGAATTATACTGTTCTCGTACGGTTCCCAAGATCCCTTCGGAACCAAAGTTGCAACGATTCTAATAATATAATTTAACGATACGAGCGAGATCGATAAGCTCCATACGGCGGAAATTCGGCCCAAGTACTAGAAGTTCAATTACAGATGGGGGAAACGGTGGCAAGTAGTTAAATCCTGAACGTAAACGCGAACATTACCGAAGCGAAGTCACGTACACGGGTCGGGCTTTTGTTTTGGATGGATGAAATAGCGAATTAGACGGCTGGAGTTTACACTGACGCTACTTGTTCGCGTAACGATTATGAACATGGATCGCAGTCGTTATCCCAGCCAGTGTAACTACGGAATTATCGTCGTAACTCCGGTACAGTATTATGGGCGAGAAGGAAAAAGCAATCGTAACGTCATCCAATAATTCGCCGACATCTCAATATGTCCCAGTAGTACGTTAACACTAATGCCCGCCTGTCGTTCGAGTAATATCGAAACAATACGCGTGCTCACCTAGTATTTTCGCCAGGATTAAATGCTCGAGCGGCTAAAAGCGCGCATTCGCTCGCGTGCCATTGTACTCCCGATTTCGCGAGCCAGCCTCGAGGGGAAAAAAAACATGGTAACCCCATACGAGGCGCCCGTTCTCCCCGAGGACCTGGTACTTTCAGAATTATTACACCGGCTAAATGGCATTTCAGCTGGTTAATGGGTATTAAAAAATGTTTCATTTGACCCGGCCCCGGAAATCCGCTATCTCCATTCATCCGTGTTTTCATTCCGCGAGAGTGGGAGAAAGCCTGGGTAACACGTACCGCTAGAAGACTTGCTGAGGGATTCAATCCCGCGAAATCGGTCGCTCCTCGCCGTCTCTCTTTCTCTTTTTCCCCTGTCTGCCTCTGTCAATGGCGTCCCTTTTCGGGACTAAAGAGCACTCGGTGTACCCGTTAGTTTCGACTGGAGAACCATGGCGCAGCCGACAGTTTCCATTCTGCTAGCCGTGGCTTACTCGAGCATATTATTCCGCGTGTACGTGCAAAAATATTCGCGTGGCCGAACGCTGGTTAAATCCTGCGCCATCAGCCAAATAGACGGCTGTCGTTTCAGCTCTTGGAACGTGATCCTGCTCCCGTGCTCGTGTTTCATGCCACTGGGCCCCCCGCTGCAGTCCATTACTCTTATTAGCGTGAAATTCCAGTCGCGCGGCTGAAAACGAAATTTCCCGTCGGCGAAAAGAAATTTCATCCCGCGATGCTCGCGGTGTCCACCAAGTTACTTTGTCCCTGTCGGCTCGTGAAGGTGGAAACATTTCAGTAGATATTTTGCCTCTTGTCGAAGCACCCTGACCTATAGGAACGCAGCGAAACTACATTCCCGTAGAGATCGAAATAATTGTGGTATTTTTGTCCTATACTTTTGATACTCGATTATCGGTTTTCTACTCGTTCGTGGCTATTGTTTGTACTATGTGGTCGGAAAATATTTGCTCCCCGAGGCTTATATCGCCGAGTGGATCGATTAGCGTACGGACTACCGAGCGACGAACTAAATTGTCGGTGGATGTTTTTAACGTTCCGTTGCGTTTATCGGGCTAGAACGTCTGGCGTTCGTTGCTTGAAATTTTGCCAGTAGTCGAGCCGCGCGATTCATCAGCCCTCGCGCACGGTATACTCGTACTACTTGTACATACGCGCGGGCTCGATCGTTTGAAGCGCTCGGATATAATTTACAATTACAAAGCATTTCATTGATTTCTTCTTCCTTTTCATTCACAAATCAGCATCATTCCTGTTGTATTTTTCCATCTTTTCATATTTATTTTCCCTCGACACTGTTCCAGTGATCCAGCATTCTATGTTCCATCGCGGAAATCATGTCGAATTCCGTACAATTTAAGCGTTTCATTTACATATTTTTGCCTTTCTATGTCCCTCTTTCGAACTGCCTCCAGTCAGGACATGGGGACCCGCCTTGAAGTAACCAGACTTACGTGCATTCCCACTCACGCCAGCTATAGCAGACGCATTTCAACGGCTGGAATTTCGAGCAATTTCCTCGAGAATAATGCAATACACACACGAGGGCGCGCACACGGGATGCGCGGCAACGAACGACGAAATATTGACACTGGTATACGAACCGGAGCCGCGCAAAAAGGCGTGGAGGGGTGTGTGGAAGGGGTAGCTATGGGTGGAACAACAGGCATGAATACTGTATCGAAGTAAATGCAGTCGTTTATACGTTGAGGTGTGAACGCGGGCAAAAACATTTTCGCGCGATGCATTTTCTACAGCGTCACGCGCGCATCGCACACAGAGGCGTGTAGCCGGGCTGAAACGGCCGCGGAAAGGGGGAATTTACGTAATATATTTCGTGTCGGCCGACGAAAAAAGCAGGAAAAATAGCGGCTAAAGCATCCCTTTGTGCAGAACAGCGTCACTCGTGCAACGATTTCGCGTAATTTACATTAGGAGGTGCGGCCCGAGTCGTGGATCCCCGCGAAGCTTTCGCTATCCACGCTCGCCAAAGCCACCCTTCTGCGTCCCCCTATCCTGACGCAACCGTTGACTCGAATCGTCTTTACTAATTTAAAGCAGCGATTTAATTCTTTGAAGTTGAAATCTGCTCGTTCCATCCTCGACGGGTTGGCTGCAGACAGTGCAACGACCACGTTCCAATTCGCTGCATTTGTCTGCCCCTCGTTACATTCGGATTCTCTTGCTTCGTAAATCGAAGTTACCATTATCATGAATATCTACTCAATTCCCATGGATCGATCATTTTCTCAAGCCTGTATCGGCGAGGCTGTATAAATAAATGCATGGTACCAAAATCGGCGCATCTACCTTCGAATTTATACAACTATCGATTCGGATGGTGACCCAGAATTATTTTTGACCGTAGCAAAATCCACTCGTTACTAGTGTGCATCCTCGGGATATTAACCCTCAAAGCGGACATTTCCCAAGCGTTATTCTCTGACGACTCACGCCTCATTAAACGCTAACAAATAAAAGCGCATAAATGTTGCAGCGAATCATTCCACGTTCGTTAATCTGAAAGCTCTCGACCCAGTTACAAATTCTCGAAACTAAGCGCGCGATGAATACACATGAATATTTGGCGATAAAATATTTGAATTCCCCTCGAAATAGATTATCTTTACAGCTACTACTATTACAGATTATCCTATAGTAGAAGACTAAAAAGTGAAATCGTAGGGCTAAATCGATATGCTTGCCACGTGATGCTGGTACAATAGCGACCATATGTATTTATCACAGGTTAGTCCATTGGCGATAAGTCCGGGTTACACGATTGACGGCAGCGTAACTCGCGGGATTTTTTTCACCAACATCGATCGGCGCACGACTGTATGGAATTAGCTGGTCGTCGCGCGCATTCCCCACGGGCTTCGACACGGAAGCCCGCGCTATTTCGGTCAAGCCTGATACAGGCGACAAGAGACGATTGTCCACCGGACGAATTTTCATTTCGCTCGGCTGGCGTAATGGCGCCGTTGGTCACCATTAACACCGAGGCTTAGTTTCTAAATCATTTTCCGCGCCCTTATACTTTTATTGTTCGTCGATTTACGACACCTACAGCGACGACCTGGACAACGGAGAGGAGTTTCCATTAAAGAAATTTGCATGTTAATAGGAACCGCGCAGTGGTGAAGGTACGCGACGCGATTGGGTTGAAATTTCGATAAAAAAATGTGTAGGAGGGCAGGGAATAGGAAACCGTTAGGGAGGGAGGAAAAGTTATATCGCGTGTCTCGTAGAATCAGCGATACGTATCTGATTTCAGATGGGAAATATCACATGCTGCCGACTGGCGAGCTCCTGGTGTTCTCGGTGACTTCAGCCGATGCCCACTCCAGCTATCGATGCCGAACTGTGCACCATGTTACAATGGATACCGTGGAAAGTTCTTCGTACGCTAAGCTCATCGTGACTGGTAAGTTTCCTGCTATCAGACACCTGTCGCTGTCCCCTTGCACTCTTCTAAGTTCTCACAAACGTTTCAACGAGTGAATATTTAATAATGTATAGTGTTTGTAAAATTTTGCTGCTTTGGAACGGTAGCTTTAGCCTAGGCACACACCACCGACAATTTTGTCAGTCAAAACAAAACTGTTGATCGTGTGTGCCTAGACTTAGGTACACTGGTTTAACGTGTCCTCTCTACCACTCTTAAACGATAAACAGCATTGGTAATCCCCCCTGGGGAGCAACGAAAAAATTTGCAGGAAAGGCTGAAACGAACGGATTTGTTTGACTTGAGTAGGACAGAAAGCTGCGTCAGCGGGTGGGCGATTAAAGTAGCTGGTCGCGGGGGCTACGTGAGCGGTCGTTCATTTGAAGCATTTCTCGGGGATAAGCAGGGGAGTGTTTCGTGCATCTACTTAAACACGGGCGTTTATATAACGATCTCGCGCATACCTTTCGCACAGTAAATCATAATGCATTGTTGCGCGCTTCCTGCTAGCCGAGGTCCCGACAGGCCGCTGCCGCGCAGCGCTCGCGCGCTACCTTCTTCATGAATAAATCATGAGTGTCCGAAATGCTAATGGCCGAAACGTCCGCGCTACAGGCCCGCGTCGGTCTGTGTACGTGTGTTTCTACGTCGGCGAAGTGCTCCGAGTCGTAAACAAAATGCACCGACATCGTCGAAAATACGAGCTGATTCCGAATAGCCGCCAGCTTTTACGCGTTGCTCTCGGTGCATCCTGCTAAATAGGTTATAACATAATTACGAGCATTGTCGAGGACACTGTGCACGTGTACGCGCGATACATACCACGATACTACTCGTTTTCACCCGTGGCGTTGTTTGCCTCCTTCCCCCATTGTTTCACTCGCATCCCTTTCCTATAGAAGCTCATTGAAGATCGAGTTCTTGCCATGTCGCGTACGAGCCTGATTATCTAAATGACAGTGATCGACCCTTGTTAATGATTCGGCTATGAATACGATAATTCGTCGGCGCAGTTCGCATCCAGTGCTACAGCGCTACTGATCCATAAGACACAAAATGGGTCGAATGTGGATGAGCGGCTGGAACAATAGATGGCTAATGATGAAAGTGCAAGCCGAGATGCTTCGCCGGCTGGAATAGAGAAGACATCGAATCGAATGCGAGATGAACATATTGTCCGTTAGTTGCTCGCTGCCTTGAACGGCGAAATCAGGGGCTGTTGTTGGAGGATGGGACACGGACGTAAGGATCTCACCATCTTGACTTGGCTTTCATGCGAACAGAAAATTGCCCTTCGCTTTGGAACGATCGATTCGTGGGCATGCATTGACTAAGCATCGTTTGTTCAGTTTAATCCACAGAGGTCTGGATATTTATACAAATTTTCTAGCAGCATTATGAAAAAACTTGCATCTACTTTTGAAAGATAAAAAAAATGAAACAGGATCGAGGAGCAAGCTAATAAGCTACACACTCAAAAGAAGCTAGTTAAAACCGTATAAAAAGAAACAAAAAATTGTTAAGAAGAAATATTCAAGAGAGACTGAATAATTTAATAACTTGCAAGGTGAATTTTTCAAGCACCTCACTGTTTTTCTCTCAAAGGCTATAAAAACTCCGAGAGTTTATGCACCAAAAGCTGACGCATATAAGGTGGCAGAAAGCAGCTTAGGAGGTTATGCATCAAGTCACCATTAAGACGACGGGAAGTTAATCGATCTTGTTAAGTAAGTAGAACGTAGCAAGGGAAAACACCGGTTTGCAAACGTCCGTCCGCATCAACGTCTTGTTTCAACGGCACCTGTCGGTTCCTCTTTTTATCACAGTCTCCGCCATTATCCGACCCAGCATTTTTCGCGAGCTCTCGCCGACTACTTGGCCCTTCTCGTCGTCGACACGTCGCCGTTACAACACTTCGCCACGGCGGCATTTTAGGGACACGCCGCCGCCTTTTAAGTCGGCTGTCCATTAAAGACCGCAGCTGGATGAACCGCGAACCGTTTAACACTGGAATTCCTTAAGCCAGACGTGGTGCATCGCAGCCAAGGGTCTAATGGAGCAACGCTCGATGCAAGATACGCTTCCGTCGACTCCATTCTACACGAGATCTTCCCCTCTCGATACTCGAGTCGCCCACTAGTCGCGACCGAGGGAAATCATTGTGGGAAGTAATCTGAGAGCGCTTTCCGTTTGGGAACTTTTTGGAGGACGACTGGACGCAGTTTAATTTGTACCCTGCCTGGCGTCTCGACCACCCTTTCGATGTTTAAAGCTTCCGTATCGTGTTTCAGTAATGAGTTTCGAAATATTTTGTTTTAGGTCACTGGGAAATTGATTTGCTAAGAAATCCGAGACACCGTCGCTTGTGAAGCTTTTTAGGGGGTTCCACTTTGAAATTGTAGTCTCAGAGTTCTTCTTTCTTCTGAAGCTTCGGTATCTTGTTCCGAGGGCAATTTTAGAAACGCAATTTTGGAGTATTGAGTTCTAACATGAAATTGGATTTGAATTTTTGAGGAGCGAGGTGATGAATTTTGAAGTTCACTTCTACGCGTGAAAGTTGGTTTAATAGAAAAGTTCTCCTTTATATTGTGATGATCGTGGCCTCGGCGATTAATCAATATCCACCCCGGATGATAGGTTTAATTTGATTCCGGAGGAAGTCCGATGGAAAGAAAGTTCGCGCCTGAGACTCGTCAAAGAGGTTCCTTCTTCTCGCTTTTACTGCTCCAGTGGTTCAGCTCGATTTAACCGAGCGTCGAATTAATTCTGCGGTCGAATAGTTTCTCCAAAGTTCAGCATCTTCGCTTTTATCGTTCAGATCTCGTCGTCGTTTAGCTTTTTGCCTGGCGATGCTCGTAAACGGGTAGCCACTGTGGGTGTCGTTTCAATGGTCGTTCTTTGGAGACTCGGCCAAAATCCAAAGTGTACTTTACGTTGTGGTCACCTACTGTGCAATAAAACCTCACCAAGAGGGTTCATCACGCCATTTCCTCCGGAAAAATAATACAAATTGATAACAAAATACAGGCTCCCTTGCGCTTGACAGAAAATTAATTTCTCTAAGGGGTAGAAGATCTACGAGGCCAAGAGAACTTCCTCAAACACTCTACTTCGTAGTTGATGACTCGAGTGATTCTTCACAAGAACGCACACTTGTGCAGCCTCACAAAGCGACGCGATGGTTTGGTCCAAAAACAGCATAGACTCTCCTAACTAAACAGCAAAATACCGGGAGTTATGTTCTCTAAGTTTGCGTTCTGTTCCAACGAAATTTCGCGACATCACGCGCCAGGACACCGGAGGAGACGTCCGGAAAGCGTTGTCACAATGATAAACGCGCGCTGTTGGAAATTGTAAATGCAGATTTATTACGTTTATTCGAGAAACGGACGGCGTGAGAGGAGGGCCAGTGGCGGAAGAACAAAGCGAAGATCCACGGGATACTATCCGCGCACGTTCACGGTATTACTTCTAAGTACTTTAAAGACTCTCGGCCGGCAAGCGCTGAGAAATGTTGAACTTTCGTAAATCCGTAGAATAAGGCGAGCAGTTTCTTCATGGCGCGCTTTTATGATACCCCCGTGGCTTTTTTGTCGGTCAATGACGAAGACGGCTGAGTGAAAGGGGGGTCGGGGAGATAAAAGAGAAGGAGGAGGCGGACAGAGAGGCCAAGAAGGAAGGCGAAGACGCGCGGCGAAGAAAGGGGTTGGTGGGATATCGCCCTATTGGAGACTCGACGAAAACGCAAAGTACAATCCACAGTGCCAGGATGCAGCCAGTCTGCGGAGCAACGTCGGCAAGAAACAATGCAGCCATCACGGCTCCAATCCCTTCGCTCGCTACCCTGCAATCTTATCGAGCCCAACCTACTTGTATCTCTCTTTTCTGCACCCTATATACCACGGCCACGTAAGTACGCGGTACTCGGCTGTGTGCACTCTCGCGCACACTCGCGCGTGCCACGGAAACGAGGAACCGCCGAATACGATGATTTGTAAGGAACTAGACGAATAGCGCCGGCGGTTCGTGTTGTTCCAAATCCGCTCTCAGACGAGTCGAATTGCACGCTCGAGGTCCCGTTCCCCGCTGTTTCCCCCTTCGATCGTCGCACTCAGCCAAGTGTTATAGCAGTTGGATGATCGCAGGAAACCATGTTCGTCGAGAACACTTAGGGAGGATGAGTTAGAAGTTTTGGAACGAGATACGCGATGGTAAAGCGATTTTGAGTTCTCGAGGGGTCTTGATTAAGTCCAGGGGAGGTTCGAAATCGAAGCGTGCATCTCTGAACTTGCCTCGGATCGAATAAGTCGAGAAAAAAGAGATGAGAAAAGTTCCGCGACAAGGACAACCGAGGGTGGTCATTTGCTTTCTCGACGCTCACAGTAGTCGAACTCAACGATACGTCCGACTCTTGGGTTGTTTCTCTCGTTGAGGTCTGAGTTTTGCACGCCGGTTTATACCTCGAGCATTAATCTTCTTGGGTTTCATGTCTCTACGCTTGGAATATGACACGCTAATCCTGGGGTCGTCGAACCAGCTCATTAATTTAACAATGGGAGATCCTAGCGGCATGATACCATACTCTCACCTTTAATCCCTGTGTTCTCGCAGACGGTTTTTTGGTTCACAATGGGTGATCAAATTATTATGAACACTTCATAATTTCGTACTACACTTCAGTGGGTCTTTTTACATTCCACACATCCACGAATCTTCGGTCAGTTTTATCATTACTAGACCCTGTTATAAAACTATTATTGGCCCTAATCCCCATCTCACCCGGTTATATCGGTCACTTAAACATCAGGTTACCTGTCCTTCATACTTCCAATAATTGGTCTTGCAACTTTTGTCATCTCTGGGACTCCAAATTAACTGGAATCGAAAAAAGTGTTAGCTTAGTCCTGGGTCCTGAGCTGGCCACCGCGGCGCCAATTGTTAAAACTGTGAAGAACTGATGTCCTGCAATTTTACTGTAATCGCTATATCCCATCGTCGATTTACACCTGCTGTCTCTTATGTATATGTGAAGTGTTTTTGCTCAAAGTTAAAATACGTGGTAACTTCGAAGTGTTCATAACAATTTGTCACCCACTCTGTATCCACGTTTTTGCTGCAAAAATTTGCTGTTTGTACACCGACGAATACGTAAATGCACGGTACATAGGGGAGGAAGAAGTACGTAAATAGCTTTGAATCGCGAAGAACAAACGGGGCAAACCACGCGGAGCATTAAGTACGCCAGGGCGCATTCTGCCTGTAGTTGAATTTCGCAAAAAACGTTCGGCGAGGAGAACCGAAGGAAGAAGGAACAATTTTTGCTTGCCTCCCACTGAGACTGTGACACTTTCCAAACACGTAAATCACCGTAACGGGCGCATTAGTGAGAGAATTCTTAACGCAAAAAGGGCTGTAAAGGATCCTTTCGACGAAAGCTCTGCGTGATAAAGTGGCTCGCGCTTCGAAGACGATTCGGTTACATTTTTCGTCCAAGTAGTATAAAATGTCCGTGCTCCCGAAGTACACTAATGAAGAACTACGTACAAGACCTAGACGAGTATTCTTATTTATTGTCTGACCGACCACGGTTCAATCTACTTATTCTCCTTATTCATTGCTAATCACACCATCGCCAAATATCAAATTGATTTTTACTGTACCTTCTTCTGGACTAATATTTTTGAAATTCTTTACCCTTATGAAAGCAAATGGTAACAATATTCAGTTGTTCCCTTAACTCTTGATGATTCGCGGTCACTTTTGGCAACCGATATTCGAGGGAAATGGAAGCTCAAGTATAAAACCGTGGGATTATAACTCGGAGATTAAAAGGCACCTGACCTAAAGAGAGTTCCACGAAGGAGGGTCAGAGCATTCATTCTATCAAACCAGTCGAATTATACAAACATTCTATTATATCCGAAGCGTACTCGTATAATTTTCTAGAAAAAATTTATTACACTTGAATATTCCGAGTCCACTTTTTCTCACTTTTCTGCATACACCTCGGAAACACGTGTTCCGCAGTAAAAGCTTCCCAAGAATTCTCTCAACACCCTCATATTTTAATCCAATGGGATTACTATCATGAAGAATAAAGATTGAATACCTCATGTTTCACGAATCAACGCGCACAAGAAGAATTACACTCCTGCTGAAACGTGGTTCACCGAAACTACCTTCGCAGGGTCCCCAAGGTGCGTGGCGTCGCAACGCGTTCCTAGAAACGTCCACGTCGCTGTAAATCTTCATTCCCGAGCTAGATCCTTCTAATCTAATATCGTCCGTTGAGTTACAGCTCTGCTGGAGCGTTTCCCCGGGCACTCGCCGTATCGGCGCGCTTCGATGGCGGTAAAACGCGTTAGGTTTCGAGGGTCGTCGTTCCGCTCGGCCCGTTCATATAAATCAGAGATATAATTATCCGGAATAGCGGGCGATACGCGCGGAAACACGTGTATACGTCTTGCGCGCAAATTGCGACGGGCTGGATATCGCGCGTTGTGACCTGAATTCTGAAGCAATCAGCCGGGGCTCGCGTTAAATTACGTATGCGCTCCATCGGTTCGAGGGGCCGCCGTTTCGATGGCGTAATTAGTCAACGACGTAATACGGTTGCCGACAATATTAGCAGTTACAATTAATGCAGAAACCTGCGTCGACGCGTAATTAACGAAGCTCGAACGATCTATTAATTCTCTCGCGTACAATCCTCCCTCCCCTCGTCGCCGTCTCGAGGCTTCGTCCTTACCCGTGACTCGTGACACGGTTCGTTTCGCCTCGCGAAGGAACGCGTGCACTTTCCCCCATCTTTATTTCCGGTAACTTTTGCCACCGCTTTCGAGAGCAACAGTCAAGGGCGGGAAATCCACTTGAGCTTGCCTCTCCCTTTCTGTTGCTCGCCTCGCTCGGCTCGCTCGCGTTCTCGCCTGTGGGTCACCGAGGGCAAAGGAAACGCGTGTTACATCCGTTTGAGGAGCCGCTGCGAGGCTGGCTGAGACGAAAGAATTCCAGCGACAGCAAAAGGCGGGCGTGAACAGGCAACGCGAGAGACACATTATACAGCTAATTAGTGGTAACTTTATCGCGGTTAAGTTGCTTGTTCCAGGTAAGTACGCGAGAAAGACCGGGGCCGTTTGAGATTCGCTCTGCCCGCGATACACGCGCTCGGTGTATATTTAATAGAGTCTTAATTGGAGTCGACAGCTCGAAAGGTTTAATTGGACATCGTTCCGTTCGCTTCACCCCGTGTTTTTTCCTCTCCAGTCATGTCTCTGCTCCTGCCCTACGTGCTGGCGAATCGAGTGGCGGGGAACGACAGGGCCGCTGGATTACGTAGTCAATGACTAATGGTTCAAAGGATATCAAGATGTTCGTTTGAACGCACTGTCTGTCCGCTCGGTCCATAGTACTCTTCCTCGATGCAAGTCGAGTTTATGTACTTGGGAATCACTTGTCGCTGCCGCTATTAATTAAACTTCTCTCCCCCTGTTTAACTTTTTAACTGCCGCGAACGCTGCTCCGCCGCTCCTGCCTCCGTGGTAAGAGCACGTCGATGAGAAACGCTTTTTGAATTTTTAGATTAGTCAGCATTGCCGAGGCTTGTGGACACCGACGATTTTTCTTGGAAAATTTGTATACGCAAATATTATTCTGCTCGCGAACAAACGACGCTTGTTTTGTTACACACGCGTCGCGCATTTTATACATCCCCCGTTTTGTCGATAGCGAGACGAGAGGGGGAAGAAGAGGATGAGCGAAAGAGAATGAAACGATTGTCTCTGCAGACCTACTAATTACAGGAACAAGACCAAATCAATCCCATCGCGTTCAGTAATACTCGATGGGAGAATATTTAAAGCTACGCCACGTGAAATAACCCGAGGCAAGTTTTATACAAGCTCTTCGAACATCGGTACATAAAATGCGCGTCGCTCGCAATTCCACAGTTCCCCAGATCAGGCTGCAAACATTAGCGATCCAATACCGTGGAACGTCGAGCAGGAACAAAAAAGCGTCGAAGCTCGACGATAGAATCATCGACGCGCTAATGAACAATTCGTCGTCGGAGCAATCGCTGGCGAGTGGTCTCTTTCGATTCGAGTATCGATCGAACGAGGCGAAGTTGGCGTTTTTTTCCCAGTGGCGGACGTCAACGAGAACTACGCTGACGTTGAGGCGTAAGTCGGATGTAAATGGCGTAAAAAGTTTTGAGCGTGCATATGCACGAGCCGGTGCAGCCAACGGGAGTATGAACAAGGGTGTGGTGGCGGGGCGTAACTGGAATATGGCAACTGGAATTGCACAGTGGCGAGAGCGAGAGAAAGAGCCCAGTGGCTGGGTAGAGCAAGGGAGAGGAACGGTTTGAGAGGCAGCGAGAGAGCCAAAGGGCGAAAGAGAAAGAGAAAGATAGAGATGGAGGCAAGCGACGATCAATACGCCATCAGCTTAAATTACAATAATAACGCCGACCAGACAAAGCGAGCGTGCCATTATAAAATAGTGCAACCGTAAAAAGCTCTGGCGTCGCGAGGTCCAACTATTCGACAAACAGCATCCGGCGTTTAAGCGTTACTAAAACAAAAATAAAATGACCATCGTTCTGGCCCGCTATTAAGGCCTGGGATTCTAGTAAATTGGACGGCCGTTTCGTCGAAATCTATTCAGAGGCACGCTGATGGATCTCCTGAGATCGCGTACGGTAAAGTAGACCGTGAAGCCGCGCGCCCCCAAGTTATTAAATATACATGTTTCCATTAATAATCGACGTACATTTTGATAGGGCTCCGATACACCAATCATTCCTGTCGCGCGATGGAGCAACCCTGACACGAGTCAACAGGGGAAAAAAGAGATGTTATTTTCACGTGCGATTACCTGTCAATGTTCCGATGGAACGTCGAACGATGCAATGTTTATGAAACATGAAATTATGTTTGTCGCGTCCGGGCAATACTCTGCATAGATTTACATTTTTCGCGGTCGAAATTGTTTCAATTGTTGAAACGAACGAAAAAGATCCTTGGTTCGTAACGTGTAATTAAAACGAGTAAAGTAATATGAAACTGTGGGATAAATGAGGAAGAGAGCGAGGAAGGAAGTGAATGTAAATTTGCTGGGAACGCTAACCTGGATAATACTGTAATAGGAACAAAAGCAGGCCTTTCGAGGGCATGAAAAATTGATTCGCGGATCTTTGTCTGCGGCAACAAGTCCGCGGAGATTTCTTTCTCGAGAATGTCCAGGAGATTCGAAATGTATTTCGGGGTATCAAGTGGCAGCCGGGCGAATAGAAATTGATGAAAGAAAGAATCCATTTTTAGTGACGTCTCTTTTGTCGTCACGATTCATGCCCCACTTGAGGTACAGCTCCCTGAAATGCAGCCAGTTATCTTTAACACGTCTACCGAACCGCGAATGTAAAACCTGGTCGAGATGGTCTTGGAATAACGCACTAGTTTCCCAACTTTCAATGGCGAACTTTCGTGATTTGTTCATTTCATCGCGAAAAAGTAATTGTTCGCGGGTAGAATCTCAAGAATGAATCGGTCGGAGATCTAAAGCGAAATGTTGGCTCACCTAAATGGTAAATGTATCTCAATTGCCCGCCCACTTTTTCATCGATCGCGCCTGCATGGCGAGTTGAAATTAAATCGGCTGGCATCGTTCGTTTCGTGCAGATGTCTGCGATGAAAATTCACTTGTGAAACCACCTGTTTGATAGAATTTTATGCTTTGCAGAAAATGCTTACTTCAATGTGGTTAGAGAGTTATTGCAGAATACCCAAGTTTTATATGAAAGGACGTTCTCTTTGAGCGCAGATGTTAAATGCCTTTGATTTTCTATCAAGCAAATTAAAATACTAAAAGAGTGATCAATGCTCGTAACACCTATGCAAAGGCGAAACAAAAAGAACTTGTTTCTTTTTTCAGAGCATCGAAATCCAGTTCCACCACGGTTCAACGAGCGAGTGATTCCAGCACCAATAAGGACCGGGGAAAACATCGTGCTGTCCTGCATTTCCCCAGGAATACCGCCTCCGATGTACCTGTGGTTTCGCGAATTGGTGTCAGGCACAAAGATGATCTTCAATTCCGAGCGGGTTCACGCGAGGGAGGGCGTGCTGGTGCTAGAATCCGCCAGAGCTGAGGACGCTGGACGATACGTCTGTCACGCCAACAATACGGCTGGTTCCGAGAGAGTCGAATTGGAAGTCTCTATTATAAGTAGCCTTTCTATTCACCTGGTACCTCAACAGGTCAGTTTCCGTCATTGTCGTTTGATATTCATAGCCGCATGGACTATCTTCATCCCTAGTAATAACAGTATATCTTTTTCCTCGAGTCTTCCTGGAAATCTATGTACATAGCTTTGAGCAGCTACTCCATTGTGTCGTTAATACATGGCTGATTCAAGAGACTCCTATCCAATCCATTCATCACGTGTCAAACGATAACTTCAAAGGGGCGACATGGACAACCCCCGACTTTGACTAGTGCCAATCGACGTGCCAAAGTCTTTTCATGTTTACGTACATCCCCTGCATTCGTAATCGCGAAGGTGGTGCTAAGGAATTTCAAGAACTCCTTGAAAAACTCTTCACCCTCCTATCCATTTCGTGCCTCAACAGGTTAGTATCCTGTTCCCCTTCGATTGGATTTTAGAAACGAATCGGGCGATTCGGTCGCCTTGCTCCCCTACATCCTCCTCAATAATCCTACTCGTCCTTCGAGAAATCTCCGGGCGTCTTTCCTATATTCTCGATTACGTCGTTTATTGCGGAGCGACACTTTTACGTCTGGCGGACTTTCGTGAGCCAAGCTTTCAGTTATTAAGACGCTGGAAGGGGAATTACGAAGTATCAGAGAGGAAATAAAATTCGACAGCGTAGTCGTTTCAACGACGACGCAAAGGGGCCGAGGTTCTCGATGATAAGTATCTTCTCTTCATCCAGCCGATGTACCTCAACAGGTTCCCGTTCTTTTCTTCTATTTTGTAAACAACTCGAGTGCTCCCTTCCTCCACGGTTACTTCTTCTTCTCCCTGCTTCAACCCCCGCGCCGAGGTCCCCAGCAAGCGAATCCGACTTCTGAATGAGCGCCGATTCCGTTTCCAGCGGATCTGCAAACTAACGACGGAAGCGGCGTACTCCCGCGCGGCGTAACGGTTCGTTGCCTCGTGACTTTGTTAAGTCGATGAGATATCGTCGTTCACCCCTTACCTCGAGCACGGTCCCATGAACGCGCACAAGCTTGCAGCGAGCTCCCCGAATAAATTCGCATCGACTGGGAGACGTCGTCAACTAATTCTCGTCGACATGGATAATTGAGGATTGCGTTTCGGTAAACAAGACGTCACGGAAGTGTACGCGAGCATCTTCCCTCCGTCGCAAGACCCGAGGATGAATCACGAAAACATCGCAGCCGAGATGCTCTTCTGCTTCGCAAATATCAGCAGGAAAATAACGAGCAGTCTGACTAGTTGGAGAATGGAAAGCCTCCTATTAATTAGTATTAACTCCCGTTAATTAGTAACCTGCTTCGTAAGCAAGAGCCTCCAGACGAGTTCTTCACAGCTCCTTTGATCTTTAAACAAGCCCTCGTAATTGTGTCCGCGCTTCTCCTCGGGACGATAAAGAAGCATTGCGCACGAGTAACGGCGGACCGGAAACGGAGGAAACAGCGTCGATTGACGAGCAACCGTTGCCACGATCGATCGTGCCGCGATTGACGAGCAACATATCGGAGGGAGCGGAAGTTATTAGGTCGCGTCAAGCTCAGCGCTCGCTCGAAAACACCGCTTCGGTTTCAGCGTGACCCGGCGAAAATTCCCGTACCCTGGTGAAACGGCGGAATAGCTCGGACCCAGTGGCTCCGCTTGACCCCTGCGATTGCTGTGGCCGGTCATCGATTGGCTGTGTCGGGCCGAATAATTAATAACGTTCCAAATGAAATATCAGAGGGGTGGGGCGCATTAATCCACTCCCACCAAACCATACTGATCCGATTATCGTTGAAATTTTCAAACTTGTCGCGCTCGAATCGACGGTCCATTATTACAGCGCCATGGCTCGTCGTTACTGGAAACCGCCCTCCATCCAATACGTTGATTGGCTGCTGCGAGCATGAGATCGTTCGAATTCGAGGAACGCTCAAAGTAAGTGGGTGTATCCGCCGATGCAGCGGGTTATGAGTTTCGGCTCATGCGGCGACCAAACGGAAAATGCGACAGTAAAGCGGTGCAATCCGATGGAAAACGCGAGAAAGTGGTCGGTACGATGCGGTCTGTCGAGGATGGCGGTCGGATATATAAAAGAAGGGAATAGGGATCGAGAAATGGTCCTATACCGTGGTAGCAGACGCAAGGAGGGCGGAGACGAAGTCGATGAAATAGCATTCATTCGCCGGAAGCCTTTCGCATAACTTCTGCAGTCATCAGCAAAGAAACGCTTATTGCGGATTCCCTTATATATTGGCTGCCGTTCGCCTCGGCAATTTCCTTCCATTAACGCGCTCGGGTTGGCTGCCGCTTTGTTAAAAGCATCCGCGCGCCTTTTCGCTACGCACGACTCCTAAGGCACGCTTTGTTGAGGAGTCTAATAAGTTTCAAATCAGCAGTTTCAGAGGAAAGATTAATTCCTCATTGTTCCGTACTAGGGAGGGGGTGGTGCGTCTGATTTATTGGCTCTCTGCCTTTTTGTTATTCCTGTCTGAAGAAGATGAAGGTACGATGAATTTCGCGGGGATTAGGAAGGATATCGAGAGCGAAAAATTCCAGCTACTCTGTAACACAATCAATTACTAGCTACTACTAGCGGCTGATTCATCCAATTTTTCAACAGCACGAATGATTTCATTCATGCAACTTCGCATTTCATTTGTCGCATCCTTTGGAATGCTCGTTCCACGAGGTTCCCTAGAGCGTGGCGGGTTCAGAAAATTTCCCCACATTCCACGCCCCTCTAAGCACAGTCTTCCGCGTGTTCAGCAGAATTTATGGCTATTTGCCCCCTATTTTTCTCGAAATTCTTGCAATAATTCTCTTTATCCGCCTGCGGCGCGGATCGAAAGGACTCATCCCGCGACGAACGCGTTTGCTCCCAGCTTGCGGTTATACGGCTGGTATAAACGCATCGGTGCACGCGGCGGTAATACACTTATACATATACAGAGGAAAAGAGATAGTCATAAAGACAAAGGAGGGTTGGCAAAGGTGCCGAGGGTGCAACTCGACGACACCTTCGGCCGCTTCTTTTTTCCACGGCGACGTTCTTTGGTCGTCTTTAAAGGTGCCATCCTCCGCATCTTATTTCCCATTCCTTCCTTTCTCGTTGAATACCGTATCAAAGGATATTTAAAACGGCCTTGGGTTTAAAAGAAAGTTTCCTTTCGGCTTAGGGAGGGAATAAAGATAGCCGGGAGGGAGCATCGCGCAATCCTCTCAACAATATTTAATGGCCGCGAGTGTTCGATCCGGCGTAACCCCCAGCCAATCCCTTCGTCGATCGGCTGCGAAGTGTCGCGAATAATTTCGATTTCTGTAAATCGTCCCTCGCGGAGTTTCCCGTCCGCCTCGTCACTTGCTCGTTTATTACGACCCTTCTAGCCACATAAGAAGGGAGTGTCTGTCCTTTTCCTCCGATCGCGACACGTTGGATATAACCGAT
The DNA here is from genome assembly GCF_051401765.1 of Calliopsis andreniformis. Classification (NCBI taxonomy): domain Eukaryota; kingdom Metazoa; phylum Arthropoda; class Insecta; order Hymenoptera; family Andrenidae; genus Calliopsis; species Calliopsis andreniformis. Next base: position 16,751,959 of record NC_135067.1, on the reverse strand, counting down.
ATATCTCTTCCGATCCTTTGACGCTCGAAACGCTTTCGAAATTCATAGCCGTAGGGCAGCCTCGTCGAAGGAGAATCCTGGCCAATGTGTACTGTGTACATCTTTGCGCATGTGTCTATTGATATATCGCCAGCAATCAGAGCAGAGGATCATTGCAGTCACCTCGCCATCCACTGACGTAACTACACTTCCATGAACGAGCCTCTTTAATAATACATAAGGCGAATTCCGGTGAGATCAAAGGGTGACATTCTCGATCGGCGATCAATTAAGCCGTCCAAGACGGATATGGAAATGCCAGTAGGCCGTTCTATTCACAAGCATTCCTGAACCCCTGTCGATATGTCGCGGTATGCGGTCAGACGCGTTTAACTGGGACGAGCCTTTTCTACTTGCTGCTATCAGCGTCACTGAGCTGATCGCTTTAAATATTTCAGTGCGATTTGCAGCTTGTAATGCACTTACATGCAAAGGTAGATGGTTATAAGTACGATCTTTGTATTTGCACTTGACAGTATTTGTGGGCGAGAAGGTGATTCTAAAAATTTGAACTACAAATTAAAAAGAACTAAAAATTTGAAAGTTCGAAAATTCGAAAATTTAAAAATTTGAAAATTTGAAAATTTGAAAATTTGAAAATTTGAAAATTTGAAAATTCGGAAATTTGAAAATTTGAAAATTCGAAAATTTGAAAATTTAAAAACTTACAGACTCAGAAATTTGTGGATTCACCTATTCTACAGCTTACAGTATCTACTTTGAGATGTCGATCTTCTCCCCCATTTTAACTCACCCTTTTTCTCGCACTATTTTCCTATATTCGCATAGGATAAACAGTGTACGATTTATTAGCGCAATTCATCAGTGTCCATTCTCCACACAGTTAATGCTGTTAACTTGTTTACCGTTTCTCGTTTACCCACACCGATTCATGTTAATGATAAATCAGACGGGTCGTGAATCTGATCAAAGAGAGATACTCCCACTACTCGGAAGCAATTAAGCTCTCGAAGGTGGACGATGAAATACTCAACGTTCGATTTACCGGTAGTCCCATGCTCGTTCCATTCGGTATTCATCCCTTGTGTCTGAGTATGTTAAGCGTTTTCTACTGACGTTCCGCATCGATTGCATTCTAGTGAGCCTACTCCAGCGCGACAAGCACGGTGCTCGATGCACGATGACTTTTTCACAGCGTCAAAAGCCCGAACCTTATCACAACTTCGGACCAGTAGGTATTCAGCGCGATCAAAGGACGTCTCATAAGATCACTGATCTACCAAAGTTCCTTGACGGCAAGCTGGGAAATTGGAAGATGAGATTAATATAGCGATTCCTTGTGCTAAACTCAGAAAGCACAGCGCAGCTTCAACGGTATCTGGCTTCCTTTGTGCATGCTCGCTAGGCTACAGCCCGTCGTGTAACTTGATCCCAGGCTTACGTCATTATAATTACAAAATGCACGCTCCATTTACATGCTGACAACGGTATCGTGTAATCCATTTAATAGAGTAGGGTATATGCAACTGGCAATACTCGTTGCATTGTGTTTGCCTCCTAAACTGATCCTTTCCCATTTCGTATAATGTCAAAAATTATTTATAAAGTAGAACTATAACAGCGTAAGCCTATTCCAGGGGATTACACGGTCCAAAGCCCTGTACCAGTTATACGATCGAAGCAAAGTTTACGTTGCAAGAAAACGTGCTCACGTGAAAGCAGATTTTCCGGGAATGATCGACTCGCTAACTTTCCCCTAAAGGAGAAACAATATCAAGCCCCGAGGATAGCAGGGGGAGGATTAAAAGTGACATTTATGAGAGAACGTGCGCTGGCTAACCTTCGCGAATCGATAACTGTTGCAGGTCACCGTCGATTTAGGGAAGGACGCGGAATTCCAGTGCTCCGTTACTGGCTTGCCAACTCCAGTCATCTCGTGGACGAAGGATGGACTCCCTGTAAGAGCAGACACCTCTGGCAGAAGGAAAATCACGGTGAACGACTCGACGTTGCATATATCGTCCATCGCGAGGGACGACAAGGGGATGTATCAGTGTTTCGCGAAGAACGACTACGAGATGGTCCAAGCGACTGCAGAGTTACGCCTAGGGGGTGAGTGTATTTAATACTTAAACTTTCATCAAGCCGAGATGAGCGATGCGTGGACGAGGCGAGAAAAATGGACGGGGAGTTGCTGTTAACGGCGCGCTGCTGTGATATTAACTTTTTTCGAAAGTTAAAAATTTAAGGTCAATGAAAATGCATGTCTCCCGACCGCTCGCGGAGGTTACGCGACAAACTTCTCGGGCGGCCTACGTACAGCGGCGGAACGTACTAAAAATGAGACGGATTAGTACGTCTAAGCTGTCGTAACCTGTACGAGATTCGCGAAGTTCCACGAAAGTTTCCCCGCCTGAAAATAATAAGGCTAAATTAAAGCTATTACCGCGAGATCACTGTTAACTAAGGGCACGAAGGGGTGGCGCGCTATTGCGAAACTCGGGGGACCGACTGCAGTTTTTATCGGTCGTTGGGAACTAAGTCTGTTAAACGCGATAAAAATACGTATTACAATGAACCCTTATCCCGTTATCCGCCCAGGATGAGTTAAATATTTTTAATTAAGACCGAAGTTCTCGCGCTCGACACAGCCGAGATTAATTCAACGATCCAAGAAAATCTTCTTTTCTCTTGGACGATAAAGGACATTGAAATCGTCTCGCGAAATGTTCAGTGAAATATAAAATTCTCGATCCCTTTAGTTTCCTCCAGAGTTTAACCTAGAATTTATGCCGAGTCCGACAACACGCTCATCCCTCTCCGTCTAGGTCTCCCTTGGCGGATTTCAACCTTTGCCTCTTACATTTTATTCCTTCCCGGGGAAATCTCCGGTTCAATACACGAAACCGAATTCTTTCATTACTCCGCCGGTTCTGCCGATCTTTCGCCCTCGCGGTCTTGCCTATTCTCGCGTGGAAAACGAGCTCGAGGAGCAAGAAAGCGAGTGGGTCGGCGCGACAAAAAACGTCAGCCGGAGGAAAGGGAAATAAGACCGCTAGAGCAAGACTAACGTGAAGAGGGGGAAGATGAAGGAGAAAATGAAGGAGATGACGAAGAAGAAAAGTGAATGGAATGAAATGCGAGGAGAAGAAGGAGGTAGAGGAGAGAGACCAAGGGAGAAGCGTCGTCGAGACAAAAAAAATGCTTAACGAGGGGCGATGCATAATGGAGAAAGGAGAAATCCACTGGCTGGCGTGCTGTGAAATAAATACATACCATTTGTCTTAGTCACGAGGGTGGGAAGCCGGTCTGCTGGCTCCTAGAATGAAAGAAACGCGACGACCGGTGGAAGGGGGTGGGGGAAGTGTTAGTGTCGCTTGAAATTCGCGCGTAAAAACTGGCGAACGGACGCGAAGACGCTGGGCAGGGACGAATAGCCGTTTCGAACGAAAATTCCGTCGTCGTCTTTGAAATTGTGAAAGCGGCTGCTGCTTCCACGTGACATAATCCATTACCCTAAACGACACTGTCAAGCTCACAATTAGTGTCATGAATACACTCTAAAACATCGAGAGACATTTCACGCCTATTGGATGCCTCCAGCAATAACTTCTTCGTTTACCATCTCTCTTTTTCAGGATCCTAATCGACATCCATATTCCAGCGACTAGTCTTTTATGAGTGCCACAAAACGTGGAAACGGTGTTAAAAAAAGAAGAGCTTGAAGATAAATTACTTGATGAAAAAATGTTTAAAACAGTAGCATTTTTGAGAAACATTATTTTGATAAATATCTACATCCATCAGAAGTGGATTTCGCTATCAACTTGTGAGTGATTCTACTGCGCGTTACTGGAACTGCGAAATAGGAATTAGAAGGTCCTCTCCTCGACAAATCCATTTCAAATTTGCAAACAGTTCCGAAGGTGTTCAATCTTGCACTCCATCGTAATTATTACGACCAACGATTTCCACGAAGACGGGCGTTCCGTTTTGTTTGATGAACGCTAGTACTTCTCGCAAATATTGAACGATGTTCTTCAGCGAGGTGGGAGACAAAGGATGGGTGTTCGTTTATCTCTCCATTCGACTTCATTTCTCAGTCGAGAAGCGTCGGGTCACGGGAAATTTTTAACCGTCGAAAAAAATACCGCGTTCGTATTTTTGCCGATCGTTCGGCGTGGCTGCTGGGAACGCGTTGCTCAATTTCGCGTGGATAATAACTCTCGTTGTTTAACTATCGACAAGTCACGCGGTATAATGGTGAATTTTTCCTGACGAAAACTCTCGGAAGTTTTCATGTCATCAATGACCATCTGTTCCGATTAAATAATTCACGCGTCCATCGAACAGGATTCTGCAAAAATCGAAATCCATGTGACGGTCGTGCCTTTGTGCCAGTTGAAAATAATTGGAAGCGAACTAATCTTCGGACGTAACAAAAGATAGAAATCAAAGCGGGAAACTTTCGAAGCTAGTGCAACCGGAGTTTGAAAGGGGAAACAGTTGTACGCATGTGTAACGTACAGCGCTTTTATACAGTATTTTTTTTCCGCCAATTTATTCGACCAGAGAAGCAGAACCGTTTATAGGAGACGCATACGGTGGGAGAGGAAAAAAAATTAGAGGAAAACTCATGGTTTTGGATCCGAGCCAAATTATTCGATGAGACGTTCGTCGAAATTGCAAAATATTTCGTTAAAATCGCTGAGCGAGGCAAGCAAGAAATTAATATAATTTTGTTTCGCATTAATCTTTGCGCTTTTTGTACCTATGATTAAGCGCGCGCGGATAAATATTCACTCACTGTTCGTTCGAATGAGCGAGGAAGATTTAATGGGAGCGTAGCGGAGGTTTTACAGTAATATCGTATTGTCATTTTCATAGGACGAGGGAATTTCCACTCGTTCTCCATACTGGCAAACTTCCATTTTATTTATACCGGTTTAGTGCGTTTACGAGGCCAGCAATCACGGCACGGTAAATAATGTCTTCCTGTCGAATTACTGAATCGCGAGTCGCGCCGTGACGCGCGACACGCTCTGTTTCATATCGACGAGTCGGTACTTCGTGTTTTTAGAAAGCTTGTAAATTAAAAATGAGGAACGCTATTGACAAAACCTGAAGCCTTCGCGCGACCATTAATATGGATCTGAAAAATGGAATCCTTTCTATCATTTCTGATATAAAATACTGTATAAAAAAATTTGTACACGTATTAATAGAGGGATCCATTTTAATTAAGTCAAATAAAAGACTACCTTAATATTTCTGATACTAACGGGTTTATAAACCCAGTTTGCTTCAAACGTACACAGCATCAGTCACAAGCTGCCTTTCAAGTCCTCCTAAAATTAAATTCAAGTATGATAGTCATAAGTATAATGTTATTCCTCTGTCCCTTTAAATTCAAGTCGATGTCTCCTAACGCGACGATCATATGATTGATTTGTACCACTGCAGCAACCGAGATCGCCTAAAAAATATATCACAGCCAGTAGTATTAAATCATTAAAAAATACAATTTTATAACGATCAGCAAACCAATAAGGATAAATTAAACGCAGCCGCTTGCGAATCACGAATACTTCAACTTCCAAGACGAATTCCTCGAACACCAGCAATATAGAAAATAAAAAGCCCTTCAACAATCCTCGAGTAAACGAAGAGCAAAAGTATGTTCCCTGGCATAAAAAAAGGAAAACCGCTTCCTCGAAAGAAACCTCGCATTCTTTCAGACCAGCCACTGCCTGACCACCCTCCTCTCCTTCCGCGCGAATGCTTCGCAAGCCCCGCGATATTTCATCGAGCGTATCTGGCGTCGAGCTAGAACAGCTGAAAGCTCGGCTAACAGATTCGCAAATTGAACGTCGATGCTCGACTCGCGATGCCGTACCACCTACAGTGGAACACGATCTACGCGAACGCTCGCGATATCGGTCAACCAACGAAGTTTTCGATACGGGAGGCAGCAAGAGGGCGGAGGGGTAGTACAATAGGGGTAGTACAGGCGGTGTGCGTAGAATAATACGAAATTCGCAAAATGGGGCGTGGCATTCGGCAATACGGCATCCTGATTTACGCCATGGGCAAACAGCCGCGCAGCTCCGTGCCTCGGTTATTGTCGGCTCTATAATTTGGGGTTAATTCACTAGGCGGCACTCGAGTTCAGGCGTCAAACCGCAGATCGATAGTTCTGCCCGCGTGCAGGGCTTGTCATGTAAATGTTGCGTGCATAATACCCCGCCTTGCGGCCAGCCAGGATCATTTCCACGGTACATTCGTGCGCTCCTTGTGTGTGCGTGACCCCGTCGGCGCACCTGAACTGCAGGTGCACCGGCGCCAGGATTTCGTAATTCCCCCGCAGGTAAACTCATCACGCGCCGCACCCTGCGAATTTGCGGTAGCTGTCCCATTGAAATTCGAAACTTGAACGACCATCGGGAAACCGGCTCTCGTGTCGTAGTATCACGAAATTTCGTGTTGGATAGTTTCAAACCATTAAACTGGTGTTTCGCATAAAGTTATGAACAGACGGTGATTTCTTTGCGCGAAATGTTCGTGAGCATATGTCGACGTTTCATAGTTTTTGAGATAACTGAAGAATAACGGGAGGGCCATGGAATAGTGAGTATTATGCAGCGGATTCTCGATAGCAAACCTCCTGAACAATTTACAAGCATTTACCTATTTACGTTGTGTATCCGCGCATCATTGAATTACTTCGAAATCTCGATGGATTCGGGGCAAATTCCAGCACGATCGATTTTCCCGCTGAAATTGAAACACGTCGGTCCAGTGTAATGTTAGTAGAAACGTCATTTAGCTTCCAGTCCAGGGTGTATTGGTTTCGCTCAAGAGACAGGTTGCGAAGCCACTTGAATTAAGCTCTCGTCTGTTTATAAAGTACGGCGGAGAGGAAAAGTATAGCGGTAGTTAAACGTTTCTTTTCTTCAATTTCAACTTATAGGTTTCAGTTTATTTCAATATGAACACTCAATGATTGACTTATCTTAACGCGTCAACAATTTGTATAATAATACATTTAGAAAAAAATAAGAAGAAATTACAAAGAGTATCTCTTAAAAAACTAACTTTAAGTTAAGAATTCATGGTGCTAGAAATAATTAGTTCAAATTAGTAAAACTAATTACACTTTTTTAAAAGTCTGAATTTTTTTACCTACTTCGTGAGCCTTTTTTAAAATTTATCCTCAACCACATTTTGTGTAATATTTGAAAAATATTGAACCATAATGTTTCGTGTTTCAGATGCGGCGCCCCAGCTTCTGTACAAATTCATCGAACAGACCATCCAACCAGGTCCGTCGATCTCCCTGAAGTGCATCGCCACAGGAAACCCGACGCCGCACTTCTCGTGGACTCTGGACGGATTTCCACTTCCCCAAAACGACAGGTACGACATCCCTTTCCACTTGCCGCTGACGGATAGGAAATGTTAAGAATTAAAGTAACGTCGTCACGGTCCGTGTGAAGTTCGTTCGGGTCTATGGGCAGAGGAAAAGGTTTTCCAGGCTCAAAAATCGATGGATGGTGTGTACACAATTATTTTCGGTTATTAAACCGTGGGTATTACGATCGACAGAAAATCAAACCGGCTTCCCGGTTATAACGCAGCCTCCCGTGAGAACGGATATCCTCCCTGCGGGCTTCGATTCTCTGAACCAATTGAGGGGAAAATTACCAATCAACCGAGCTCAGTCTAAACTTTTTAGAGCCGCTCGATTTAGAATGATGGATCTGACTGGATCGTATAGATGCTACTTTATAATACGTTCGCAGTGATTTCTCTTTTTATGAATTCTTTTTCACACTGCTTTCTGACTCATTACGAAGATACTGTCAGCTTAATCCGAATAAAAGGGAGCAGTGATAAGAGAATAACTGAACTTAGAGAATAAGAATTAAAGTTGAAGATAAGTTTCGATTCTCTGACATTTAATTACCAAGCTGAAAAGGTTTGCGAAAGCAGATTGTAAGATATGTCTCGAACTATTCTCCTAGGGGTGCATTTATGCACACGCTTCAAGGGTTCGCAATTGGGTTTCATAAAGTGTGCAGCTTCTATAGCTTCCTGTTCTATTGGCACGCTGTTCCTTAAGGACCCTCTCAAGAGACAATTAATGTCAGCAATAATTCCATCTACCCAGAATCCCAATTATACCTGTCCCTTCAATTTCACGTTCCCATCCTGCTTCTACCTATTATCGTTTCATCCTTGATAGAATACCTTCAAATGTCGGCAACGCAAGTTCAATTGTAGAAACACCTATTCGATAGATCCTATTAACTTCATCTTGAACATGACACGCATCGCTATAGCTATCGCGAAGTATCAAGCTATCCGACATCACCAATTTCGGATGCCACATTTTTCAACATTCCCAAAAACGACCATACAGAGGAACAGTCTCCATCCAAGCAAAAACACACTTTATGAAAAATGTGCAATCCCAGGTTGGAATGCTACTTCGTCCTTTGATGTTATCATCAGAAAACCGGGAAGAAGTTAGAGAGGAATCTCCTCGCCTTTGTCCCACCCAGTAAAAGGCGACAATAACGGCGTGTTTACAACGTTACGTAACGAAAATCCTCTGGTGCTATCTCACAGGTTTATGATAGGCCAGTATGTGACAGTGCACGGTGACGTAATATCGCACGTGAACATAAGCGTGGTGCACGTAGAGGACGGAGGGGAGTACCGATGCACCGCCGCGAATAGAGTGTCCAAGGTCCACCATTCAGCTCGTCTCAACATATACGGATTGCCCCACGTACGTCCGATGGGGAGCTATGCCGCAGTGGCTGGTCAAACCGCCGTCATCAAATGTCCGGTCGCTGGTTTCCCGATCGAAAGCATCATATGGGAGAAAGGTCAGTGATTGAAGACGTTAAAGCCGATGCGCTCGAGTCCATTCGTCAAACACCTCAGAGTCGTCACAAACTGGATATTATTCGACTAACTCATCCCTGAACTCCACCATCTCTCGATGATATTTCCGTATTCCGTTCGACTCGGTTTTCCATTTCCAGGTAAGGATTAAGAGCGAGGATTGAAATATTCGCGAGACATAAAGAGGCCGTAAATAAGTTACCGCTGGCGGCCAGTTTTCCCCGTGAATTTTCCCAGCAAAGGAGTGGAATGAAATTTCAGAAAAACTGAAAGTGCCCGCCGGTTTTTCGAGCAGCCTAAATGAACTTTTTTCTACTGCCACGAGGCTGGGGTGGAACGGCGCAGGGCGTGAAGAAGGGGACGCGCGGCCCGCGGGTTTTATTCCTCGAACGAGGAAAACTCGAGAGCAGCCCCGAACGTAGTGAACTTCGAGCGTTTCTTTTCCGGTAATGATGAACCGAACTCCTGGAAAAGTTTCAAACGGTACCGGCAACTTTCGCCCTTTCGCGAGCGATGCAGCATGGCGTGCGCGCAATACTGTTCCTACTCTGTTCACCCTCCGCTCTCCTCTCGGCCGCCTTCACCCTGTTACATTTTCAAAGTCGACCCAGCAACCACGGAAGCGGATTGAAAGCTCGACTACGCGTGACACCGTGACACCAACGATTTCACGCGGGTTCGTCGAGGATCCCATGATTCTCTGCTCGTGGAAACAACCGACCACACTACGAACAAAATTTATCGTTCGGCTGTGTCTCGCGTAACTATTATGGACCATTAAATACATTTAACGTTAGTAATAAAGCTCCTATAATGGTCTCTATGGATTTAAGTTTGACGACTGGACTCCCGTTTCGGTGCTCGTGATCAAACGCTTTTAAATGCTCCGGTACATAATTTATTCTGTAGCTTCTGTGAATTCGACGAGCTGATAATTCTTATTCATGAGCAGTTTAACTTGCTCAGAATAACTTCTCAAGTATAATCGCAAAGATAATCTTGCTCCTTATACCAATCCCAGAAAATTCATCTACTTAAGAAGATTTCTTTGGAATCGCAGACAATAAAATACTGCCGACGAGTCTACGTCAGATTGTGACTCCAAATGGCACGCTGGTGCTGCATCACGTTGACAATAGTACGGATCGAGGTACCTACACCTGCACAGCGAAGAACAAGCAGGGCCGCTCAGATTCGCAGACGGTCCACATCGAAGTGAAAGGTAAAGTTTCCACCGTTCTATTTCCCCCAGCCTTCATTTTTGCCAGTTTCTCTACCAGTGATTTTATCTGCTTAAATTGGAATAACAGCGTGTTCCGCGCTGCCGGGTATCTCGTCGTCAAACCTGATCCGCTCTGTCAGGATTTTCTTTGCTTCGACAGTGCAGGGAGGCCACGGCTGGGCGAGCACCATCCCTGTAATCGCACCGCGAAGTTTCTCCGCTGAAACGCAACGACGTCGAGTCGCCTTTACGACGTGGAATCATTCGAGGCGTTACATGATTCCCGCGTTCAGGTTGAAATCCTGGAAAATACGTGAGATGCCTTCATCGAAAATCCCTTATTCGAATGACACACTTCGTAATTGTTCCGCATTTTCCTCGGTTTCCCTTCTTCCATGGTAACTCGAAACAAAATTTTTCTATGGATTCACGAATGCCTTTTTCCTTTTATCAAGCTCAAGAAATTGAAAGGTTTTCTTCCTGTGCTTGCAAATTGAAGGCACTGTTTGTAATGCTGGAGGAAATTTTACCCGGCTCGTTTTTACCGTGGCGAGCATCTTTGTGAATTGTATTTCTCGTTCAAAATTAGAGGAGGAAGATAATTTGATCCCAGTCTGAAATTGTTGGATTGTTGTTTCGACCTCTCGTGACCTCTTGATCGCACCCTGTTATTCCAATGGAGCAAGACTGTTTGCCTGTAATCGATTTGTTCATATACAGTTTAGAATAACGAACCGATAAGATTGTGAAATTTCCCTTGGATTAATAACGGCTTCAGATCGACGATTTTAACGCAGCAATCACGGCTGAGCCGTTTCCACAGGTAGGGCACATAAAACGTGTCGTCAAACTTACAGAAAAGAAAGCATAGAAAAAGAGAAGGTCGAATCGAGGCGACTGTTAAACCGCCTGTACGCGTATAGATGTATAACTACCACTTACATACTGTGATTCAACTCGAGAGTCGAGAGGATAACGCGCGCGTCTCACTGAGCGACAAAAACGGAATAATCGGTTTAAGGGGACACGGAGCATTGAAAACTTTATTCGAATCGAATCGCTCGAGTCGAGCTGTCGCTTCGAGAGGGCCGAAAAGAAAGGAGCGGAGCAATCGAAACTCCCTCGGCATCGTCGAGCCAACCGACGGCGACGCGTCGAACGTTAACGATCGATGCGTGTAGCTTTTGTTTCCGTTTCAATCGTTACCGCGACGTCTACGTGAATATTTCTTCTTTTTCACAAAAAAAAAAGAAGGAAATACTGGTATCGATCCATTACGAGAAAGAAGTTTCTTTGGTCCTTCGTGCTCGAGACTCTCGGCGATGAAACCGACAGAATCAAAACGAGGTTTACACGCGGTGTCGTGATGAAATAAAATGTGTCGTGATTCCTGTAATTTTCAGTACCGCCTAAAATCGATCCGTTTAGCTTTCCGGATCGTATACAGGAAGGCGCGCGGGTACACGTGACCTGCGTGGTCAGCGAGGGCGATTCACCACTCAAGATCACCTGGCTGAAGGACGGCAGGCCGCTGGATCCCAAGGAGGCCATTACGCATCACATTGACCAGTACGACCTCACATTGAGGATACTGAGCGCATCCACCGCGCATAATGGCAACTATACGTGCGTTGCCAGCAACGATGCCGCCGAAACCTCTCGCACGGCATCGCTATTGGTTCACGGTACGCAGGGACAGGCGCGGTTCTCCCCTCGCAAAACATTCAAATTCCCGATGACAAATTTCTCGACTTAACAGCGCGGATCCTGTTACCATCGACTCTGGCGATGACGGTGGTCCTTCTCCTTTTTTCGATTCATCGACAGAAGGACTTTAGAATGTAACTTGGCCGACGATGAATAACAAAGTTCCTCCATTGTGTGCCGGTAGCAAAACCTGACTCCAAAATCGATCCTTCTCCTAGTAATTGAGCCATTCAGGAAATAGCTGGGACGTCGTCTTTGACTTCCACCGTTTCTTGTACGTCGCATTAATTAAATGTTCGCCACATCGGAAAGTTCGGAGGGATTATTCAAAAGCGCATGAATCTCTTGGAGGGACACCACCGTGATCGTTAAACTCGTATTATGAACGTATTCGGCCACACATTTCATACCGGAAAGTTCGAGTCCAGCATACGCCACCACTTTGAAATGTCCTCCATTCGTCGGCCCACAGGGCTGAAATCTTTCGCTCACCACCGTGAGCCATTCGTTTCACCTCCTTCGTATTTTTATTGCTCAGTACCAATCTCAACTACGATTGTGTTTTATTTCCCAGCATACCGAGAACTCTGTTAGGAAACATTCTTTCGCACCCCCAACACCGCCCTCTCTTAAAACAGCTATGAAGCTGGCTGATACGCGATTTCATGCCCCGTTTTGCTTTATTCTCCTATCGCTCGAGCGCATTACTCGTTGCGGATAAATTCGCGGGGAACAATCGCCGTTGACTCGGCGCGCGATATGGCCGTGAAATGGACAGGAAAAACGAAGGAGAGACGAGCTCAGGATCGTCGATATTAATCGTCGCGCGACACTCGACAGGACCTCTCGAACAGTTCAAACTGCCGGTCGTTGTAAAGAGCGCAAGATCAATCGTTCGCCACTCTTCGTCCTCGGGCGAGGCCTCTTTCTCTTTTTTTCCTACCCACGTCGCTCTTTCCACGCTCGTTTGCATATCCCACAGACACACACACGTATGTATACACACGTACGCCCTTCTTTTTCTCTTTCTCTCTTATCCAGCAGCAGTCAGAGCCGTGCAGTTTCCCCTCGTTTTCGTTTCTGTCGCGCGACGGAGCGGCCAGCATTAAAAACCACCCCCTCTTTCCTCGGCGAACAAATCAGTGCAAGCGGAACGAACGAAACTCTTGCTCGACCGACGAACCTACGTACGAAACGAACAGCCTTAGGGCGATTTTAACGTGTCGTGTCGTGACAAGCGGCGAACCAAAACAGCATCCTCGATTACACATGGGGGGAAAGTTCGCCACTGTGTGCATACGTGTGCAAGCTCCTACGCACGTACCCAGTATCACAGTAAATGATCGTCCGATTCTTGCCTCTGGGATATCGAGAGTCTGGCTGCTTCTCTGAATGTAGATTGGTTCTGTCACTTCGCGGGTCTGCCTCCAAAATTTCACTGAGACTCTACGCGTAATCTTCGAAGCAGACTGCTGAGGTTTCTGTGCGACCATTTTCAAGTAATATCGTGAGAGTAATTGTGGTTGGCGTTGAAGTTAATCGTAGCTGCTATAGAAGCTGCGTTGAATAGAACAGTAACTGAATAACGGTGAAGGGATGTATGTAAGGCCTGGAATAGTATGTGTTGTGTGCTCTTCACTAATTGGATGCGTGCAGTTCAGTAGTCACAGGTCTACTGACGAGTGTTGTGTGTGGACGTTGCGTGGTCAATGAACGGTGTCTCCGACTTTAGTTGTGCTTCGAAATTCGCCCAAAGTATATAAAGTTTTTATAGACTAATATCTCCGGTAACATCGTAATATTTTACTCAAGCATTTTCCTTTTGAAAATAGGAGAAAACCAGTCGACAAGCAAAAAATTCCGAATTCGTTCTCCATTTTTCCTGTAACGTCAAGCGTATTTACCTTGCAACGTATATTGAACATTTTTTTCTTTGTTCATTTGTCGAACTGTCTCGCTGCATCCAACCTGCAGCGTACGCGCGTGCACACACGGACAAACGATGTGCAACTCTTTGGGCATTACTCATACAGCGTTGCACTATCTGCCACCCTCGTACGGTTTCTCAATTATCCTCAAACAACCGCTACGTTCTGTTCTAATACCTCCGGGGCACTAAATATCCTGCCTCGGCGTGTATCTCTGTTGGTCGGGTCCAACGAGGCGAGTTATTATTGTCGTTCCGTGACATTACGTACCGTTTCCGCGGCGCGACAAGACCGTGTTGAAGAGTCGCGGCTTTGCTCGAAAAAAATGTTCAAGTCAGTCGACGAATTTCGTTCCTGTGGCCACGGTTTCCTTCGGCTAGCTGGATTCCATAGGGAAACGTGAGCTGGAAATTCAGTAAACGCTGAGAGGATAGAGACCAGCTTGGTTGACGTTATTACGAGATACATATTAAATCGATGATGCCAGCGATACCTATGCAATCGTGACGCCTGCAGCGACGATATCAGGTCTTTTAATAACGTTAACTAACATAAATAGGTCCTTTATTCTATTATGGGACCGCCATTCATTCACGCGATAACCGCGTCGAAGCCCTCCCGGTGACTCCGTCGATGTTAATACGATCCTATTCGTATAATGGCGTACGCGTAATCACGCACACAGCTGAGTTGATAAGCAGCGTTGATGTTATCGCATTACGTTAACCCACCGTACGTCCATTACTAGAAGCGCTATATGAGCGACACTACCGAACGATGGAATCTGAGGCCTCAATCAACTTAATGATTCAAAGGGGGGAGGGTTTAATCCCTCAAAGGAGGGAACATCGGTTCATATAGTTAAGATATTATTGGAGGATTCACGAAATCCGTTTTCACGTACGCGCGACATTTGCATCCCCGAGGGATTCTATAAGATTACCGGAGGAAATGCCGTCGTTTACGGCTAATACGATAATAGTTTGAACGCGTGCCATTCCTGTTCGTTTGCTAATGAACACGCAGCTTAGTTTATATATTAGGTCGTGGATCATGTAGCACGATGTAATATTCACGTTCACGGAGAAACCGTTGTTTCAAAGGTACAGAGTAATCTGCATATTGTAGTGGAATTAATACGAGGGTTGTATTTCTACGAGGATGAGTCAAATCATGGAAACGTGCCTCTCATATGTTATCTTCATGCAATTAACATTTCTATTACACGACTCGAGTTATGGATAATTGAGTTTGAAGATTCCAGGCTTAAACATTTTGAAATGCCACAGATTTTATCCGAAGTACGCAGAAGTTAAGCCAGACTTTGACTCATTCTCGAAATTATGGACCAGAACGATACTATTGACCCAGTTCAGCTTGCTTCAAGATGCTCCTCTCACGTCTACATTAACGATTCTCAATATTATACGTACAGGATGTTAAAAGAAGTTGTCTGAAAAAAATTCATTCGCTAAGTAGGTACTACTGAATCAAGGGATCTACTTTCAACCCCCACCTCCGCAAGTTTTTCAGCCATCTTCCTCTAACACCCTCACATCAGAACCCAATCATTCTGAATCCCCAACCGTAACTAGATGCTTCGAGCCAAACGAAACGCGCATCAGGTTCCCATCAGAGGCAAAGGATGCTCAACAGGGAGTCACGGCGCCAGGCGTCGTCGAATCGAGTCGCAGGGACCAAGAAGCACCCTCACGGGCCATGGATACACGCGTAACACACACCCACACATCGATACCATTCGCTCACCGCTTGGTCTCTCTTTTTTTGTGCAGTTCCGCCCACGATAGCTCCCTTTAGCTTTAACAAGGACCTCTCGGAGGGCGTGCGTGCTCAGGTAACTTGCATGGTCGAGAAGGGCGATCCTCCGTTCACGATCGCCTGGTCCAAGGACGGCGAGCCGATCGCCGGGCCCGGTCCACCTGGCTTCGGCAACTCCGGCCTAACCGGTCCCAGACACACGCAGACACCCGCGGGGCTACGCGTAACCAACATTGACGCCCATTCCAGTACCATAGTTATCGAGCGCGTCAGCGCCGCGCACACGGGCAACTATACTTGCCTGGCGCGCAATTCCGTGGCCGAGGTCCTCTGGACGGCCGAATTGATTGTTCGTGGTAAAGTAGACCGAAAGACAGCACAACCGGGCTGCCGGGCTCGACACCCGTTTCGCTATTACACAATGCCGTTCACGTCACTTTCCTTTTCGTTCTATTGCACCTCGCAACGCACCCTTTGTCTATCTTCACGGTATCTTTATCCACGGGGTTGTCCATTGGAGAGGAGTCGTGCAGATGTTATTTGTGAAGGTAACTGGTCTTACTTTACGATCTTCGTTTCTGAGATATCTTATCTGGGAGGTTAAAGCTTAGATCTGCAGTTTTTGAAGTTCTTTAACTTGAGGTATTAAGTGGAATAAGTGACTGCACTTCGTGAATACATTCAATGTAGAATTTTCATGTTTGGTGAATTAGAGCGAAGAATTTGAATGATTTAGATTCTAATAATGGTAGGTAATTGAAAAGCAGTAAGAAATTATGGTACCTACATATTGAGTAGTATTTTATTTTAGTATGATTAAAGGATTAATATATTCTAAATTTGTAAGTAGTGGTAAAGGAACATGGTGGACAACCCTGTAGGTATTTATATTCTATATTCTTATTGTTATCACTGTGTAATCACATCTAAGAGCAGCCGCAGCAGCAGCCGCAGCCATCGCCGCGTATTCGAAGTAGCATGAGATTGTCCAACTAGGGCTGCGAGTTCTTCCGTTCTCACAGTACTTTTCTGACAATTCTATATTTACCGACATTCGTCAGATATTTATTTGAAAGCAGTAACAACGGCTGTAACTCAATTTCCCATCGTTACATTACAAATACATAGATATCAAAAGATACATTCAATCAATTTTCTATTTAAAATACACCTTACAAAGGGAGGCATATCACACGCGTTCAAATAATACAGAATCAACCACTTACACAAATTTCATAACACGGACTAAATACGCAGCTCTAGACTCTCTATCGAAAATGATTCGTAAGAAAATGCAGCAGCAGCAGCAGCAGCCGCCCAGCCAGCAACTGCGACGCACCAACGCACTTGAGCACCGCACAATACGATAGCGTTCTCACCGTATATGGTCACAATACTTTGTCTAGTTGTATATTTCACAGGCGCACCGTCTATGAAAATCGCACCTCTCCCGATCTTCGAATTCGAACAGAGCACCGCGATCCCAGCTTCCGCGCGTCAGTGCTCGAGGAGGCGTCGAAGAAAGGGTGAAGCACAGGGAACAGCGGGGATCTCGAAACGAGAGGGTCGAACTCGAAAGTTCGACACGTGGCTCGTGGCCTCGAAGTTCGATGACACGGAAGCTATGATCGCGGTGCTTCCCGAAGGAAGGGGGTTCTGCATGAAAGGGCACCAACCGCCACTTTTGCGAAAATTTCGGCTTCGGCGTAGCACCACTTCATCTTGAATTCGTACACGAGTACCAGCAGCAGCCGCTGCTCGAAGTTCAACTTGGAGCGCCAATTCTCCGCTCGTTCACTTAATCAGCACACGCATATATGCACCGACACCTTCTGTTCTCTGTTCTTTTTTCTTTTACTACCCACCCCTCAGAAACCGTTTCCCAAGGTTTTCTTATTTATTTTGTTCGGTCGATTACGGGACACTTGGCACCGATTCCTTTCGCGCGACACCACCTTTATTGTTCCCCGGGCAACTGCACTCAAACCGTATCCCCGAAGCCACTTAGTCGCCGACAACGATCGATTCCATCGATTCGACGTTACGTGGCGAATAATTAGCTCGACCCTCGCCGATACGCTCCGAGGCATCGATGGAGCGTGGAACGTTTCGTATCGTGGTGGACGGCGGGATAATAGCATGGAACCAGTTCGCCAAAAATTATTCGCCACGTACGTCTATCCGTTAATTCTCCCACGGGAAATGGTTGTCAGGCGCAAATGTCTGACCAAGATCCACAAAAGGGCTTGTTTCACTACGTGTATGTACGCAAATGCACAATCACCGCATTGTCTTTGAGTCGAAGTGTCCGCACAGCACTGATTTCTGCACCGTTCTATTTCACTGTGGTCTCTCACTGTATTTATTCGTTTAGAGCAGTTTTACTTAACACAACGTCGAGTATCGCACCATTCGTTCTCTCTTCGCGCACTTTTCACCCCTATTCTATCTCTCGCGTCTACTATCTTCCTTTATCCTCGGTCTGACTCCTGTCTTGCCTCCTTTCGCGATCGAGACAGGGAGGAAACGATTATCCGACATATCTAATCGGGCAGCAAAGTTTCTCATCGCAAAAGGCAACCCCTTCCTCTCTCGACCGTAGATCACGTCTTTTGTTTCACTTTGCGCTGAAGTAGGAAATTGCAGTAGGCCAATTCGAGAAGTTCGCTCTTGCTTCGGCGCAATAAGCTTAGACCCAAACACGATGGCATCTGAAACGGGTTACCCACAAGGATATTGCTACCAGGATATCTCTGTTATCCTAGCCTTCAATTAACGGTTTCGAGACGCTCAGTGAGGCGATGTTAGTCTCGTCAAAATTTCGCAAACTAACGACCCAGGTCGCGATAATTGTTTCGGGGTAAAGAAAGAAGAGGTAGAGGTCCGCGGGATCCATTAAAAGTCGTCGGGATCTGCAAGTAAAATGGGAGGGAAACGAGACGATGAAATTTCAGATGCCAGCGTGGTTGGCAGCGCGCGAAACTCAACCCGATGCAAAGGGGTAACTAACGACCCAACTGTTATGAAACAGTGCCACCCCGTTGGGTGATGGAACCTCAAGATGTCCGTGCCTCTGAGGGGATGTCGCGATTGGTGCTCCACTGTCGCGCTGAAGGATTCCCGAAGCCAGAGGTCACGTGGAGGCGTGCGAGCGGAAAGAAGCCTGGCGACTATCACGACATATTTACGCACAAGCACGCCCAAGATTTCGGGATACACGCTGACGGGTCGCTGGTGTTCGGCCGCGTGCAGGAAGATCACGAGGGATTTTACTTGTGCGAGGCAGTGAACGGGATTGGCCCTGGTCTCAGCAAGGTCGTACATCTAATGGTGAACGGTAAGATGTCTCCTAGAGCGAAATCTACGACAACGTTTGTTCCCAAACGATCGTCTTTTTCCTACATGGTAGACTTACGAGTCTCGTGACGGCGCTAAAGAGGGAATTCTATGTGAAGCGATAGCAGAAATTGGGGATTAGAAGACTTTCGCGAAGGGGAATTGGGAAAAGGCTCGATAAGTGTCTTTGATCATTCTCTAAAGTATATTTCGTGAAGTGTGAAGGTGTATTTGTACGTATTATTTAATTGAATGGTGGGAGATATCCTATTTTGGAATGAACCTCTATCTCGCTTGTATATGTTATACACGAGATACGAGAGAGAAAAAAGTAAAGACAGACAAATTACGGCAGCTTTGTTGTACCTCTCACGACTTAATGGTTGGTATACTCTTTATGCACTCGAGACACATTTTGCTAAAGTACTGGAGGATGAGCCTCCACGGAATTTATTGCGAAGTTACTGGAAAACAGGAATACACTGGCGTTTAAGCAACACGCGCGATTACTAGTTGCTAAGTCGCAAAAGCTACAATTTAACTTTCAACCGTCATCTTTCCCCCTTAAATCCTCGCTAGCTAAACACTGGTTATCGCTGTTCTGGATTATTCCATACAGTACCCGCCCAGTTCGTGGAAAAACATCGTAATCAAACAGCGAGGCTGGGCTCGAACGCGTCGCTGCGCTGCGAGGCGAAAGGCGATCATCCCTTAAAAATACTTTGGAAAAAGTCTGGCGCGCAGTTGGACCAGAAGCTGTCCGACTATCGATACTCGTTGAAAGAGGAGAATACCACGGAAGGTACTATCAGCTCCCTGAGTTTCATCAGTACCAGTAGGGAAGACAGTGGGAGATACGTGTGCATCGCGTCGAATGCTTATGGCCACGACGAAATGACGATTCACCTTTATATTCAAGGTAAGAATGTGTTTAAGCCTCACCCACGTCGCAAATTTGTACCGGAAGTCATTCATTCTGTTTGACGGCAAAAACAGGAGGAACAAAAACAATCGCGTCGATCTCGGCTTGGGAACGAATTATTAATGTTATCTATGGCAACGAAGCGACGTAACGAGTCGTGTAAATTAGAGGCGCATGGAGCTTAAAAAATCGTGAGAAAAAAGAGGAAAATCGAGACTCCGATGGATAGGGATTTAGAGGTAGTTTTCCTCTTTTTTTTCTTTTTTTTATGTCGAACGTGCTGCGATAATCCCCGATAACGATGTTATCGGGCATAATGCATCGGAGTCGTCCGGACGAAACAATTTCGATAATGTTTCCGGATTCTTGGTATTTGCATATAACGCTGTCGCAGTGCGCGCGCGTAATTATCGTAATGTATACCGAGCGCTCGGCAACTCGTCCATTTAATTTAATGCGCTTTCGCACAAATGCCGGCCGTGCACGGGCGACGGAAGAGATAACCGCCGCGTATAACCGTGGCCGCAAAATGAAATACGTTCCGGTACGGAACGCTTTGCAGTTGCGTAACGACGTTACCAGAACCGCGCTACCGAATGGTCACGATCACCGATGACTAACGAAAATGATCTCCTTTCATATTTTCGTTGCCCCGGAAACGCGCAGAGCCGCCCGATTTCCCGCGAAATCTCGTCGTGATCGAGAAGGGAAGTCGATACATCAATATCAGCTGGACCACTAGCCAAGACGGAAACAGCCCCATCACGCAGTACATTATAGAGTACAAAACTGACACTGGCAAGTAGATTCTCTTGATATATGCAGTTTTTGATACAGTTAGTTCACAAGCAGTTATTAAAATTTGAAAGTGTACAGGGTTCTCTGTGTTAAATATTCAAATTTTTAGAAATTCATATTTTTAAATATTCAAATTTTCAAAAATTCATATTTTTAAATATTCAAATTTTTAAATTTTCAAATTTTCAAAAATTCATATTTTTAAATATTCAAATTTTTAAATATTCAAATTTTTAAAAATTCAAATTTCCAAAAACTCTTCATATCCAGCTCTTCACTCGTAATCGTCAAAATACCTCTCTTTTGCAGAGGTGTGGCACGATCACACGTTCCACACGACAGTGCCAGGTACCCAAGCTCACGCGCACGTGAACGGTTTGCGTCCAGCAGTTACTTATCAATTTCGAATCTACGCGGAAAACGAATTAGGTCGGAGTCAAGCAAGTGATGTAAGTATTCCGACTACAACTGAATACGATCGATCCCCGTTTCCCTACTTGTTGCAACAATGTAGACGTCTGGGAAACGATTTATACTCCCTGGAACAACTTACAAACGAGTACATCCGTTGAACGACTATTTTCTTGTTCGCTGAATCTCTCTCGTGATCGTCAAAGGCGAGGTCCGATTAAAAATGAACGGTGCACCCATTTATCGTGTTTATCGGGGGCGATCGAATAGAAAACGGAAAGATAAATACAGAGATGACGGGAAAAGGGCGGTCGAGATGTAATCTGACGTCGGATTTCGTAACATATTCCGTCTTTCAGATTTTGGAAACGACGACAGAAGGGGAGAAACCAGGCGGACCGCCGAGAAATCTCAAGGTGGATCCTGTCAGCTCGACCGAGTTTAACGTCACCTGGGATCCACCTGATCATGATTTATGGAACGGAGAGATACTCGGCTATCACGTCGGCTACAAGGAACATCGGTAACGATCCAGAGGAACGGCATCCTTTAACGACCCGCTTTCCGATACCTTCGAATACGTTTCCCGCGTCACGGCCGCATACCAAATTGCAACGCCCGCGCGTGTTTCTCGGATAACGCTGATATTCTACACTCTCCAGTGCTGTGATAAATAACAGGAGCGCGCCGCGGTTTTCTCGTTTATTTCGTTCGGAAAACATTGACGTTGAAATATTTTCCAAACCCGTTGCGTTCGCGTTGCGAGTATTACTGAAATGCTCCCAGTATTTCAGTGTTGCAGACTGCACTCATTTTCAAACGTTACGTTTGTAGAGAGAAAATGTTACCACGATTTGAATTGGAATCATTTAAAGGAAAAACTCGGGAAGCGTCAAGTTTGAATTTCAGCTCTAGTGGAATCCTATTTTTTCTCTCTAAAACGTAATTATGACCAAAGTATGATATTTAGGTTGGCAGCGGCTCAGTACACATACAGAACCGTGGAGAGGCGAATTTCCACGGCCAGCGTGGCCTTAGGTCTGACGAGGACGTCGATGCCCGGCAGACACTACCAGTTGACGAACTTGAAGAAGTTCACGCAGTACAGTGTTGTGGTGCAGGCTTACAACGCGCTTGGCCAGGGTCCCATGACGCCGGAAGTTGTTGCGACGACCCTGCAAGATGGTAAGTACATGTTAGTAGAGTCAAAGTTTAGCAGACGTCAGTGGATTTAGAGTTTGGTCGAGTAAGATTTA
This sequence comes from Calliopsis andreniformis, assembly GCF_051401765.1. Taxonomy (NCBI): domain Eukaryota; kingdom Metazoa; phylum Arthropoda; class Insecta; order Hymenoptera; family Andrenidae; genus Calliopsis; species Calliopsis andreniformis. The sequence continues at coordinate 16,729,687 of NC_135067.1, read as the reverse complement.
TTGTACTTACTCATCGAATACTTGGAATCGATTTTGAGTATCAAGCGTCGAAAAAATCGCGGTATCAAATTTAACGAACGCAATTCAATGGCGCTCAAAAATTCATGAACAGAATAATAGCGGATGCCGCGTGGTTATCATGAATTCCGCTATGAATACCAACCACCGTACATCCGGTCGGAACCCGAATAAATAATAAATTCAGAAGCGAGAGAACCGGCTGTCTGGAACTGATCTGCTTGCAAATAAGTTCTTTAATCCCAGCATCGTGAATGCGGCTCGGTTAAACTCCGAAGTGCTTTCTGTGCCTCCAACTTTCGCGAAGGAGTGTTTCTTGGGGGCACCTCGCGGTTTCGCAAAATAAACAGATTCCGCGTTAAACCAGCTCGTAGTTTGAATCTCCTGCCGGATTTTAAAGTTTCCACGACTGCCGGCTGCTCTCGAGACGACATCTGCGACACTTGCGAGGGTTTACTGATATTCCTTGCGTCTCGAACATTTTCAAGCTTCATTTAAATTGATCCGAGTAATTAATTCCTAACGACACCGAAATATTCTCAGTGCCGAGCGAGCCGCCCCAAGACGTGCGCTGCACGGCGCTCTCCTCGCAATCGCTTCAGGTCTCTTGGTACGCGCCCCCCAACTCCAGTCTCAACGGGATTCTGAAGGACTATAAGGTCCTATGGGAGAACATGGACGCTCTTGCAGACAGCATCAAACCAGAAATGAAGATCACCAATGCTCTGACTGTCGTGATTCGTGGCTTGCAGAAGTATACGAATTACTCTGTCCAAGTGTTGGCCTCGACGAGGGTTGGGGACGGTGTCGCGTCACCACCTTTGTATTGCGTCACCAAGGAGGACCTTCCAGAGGTGCCGGCGGGAGTGAAGGCTGTCGTCAGCTCCGCAACATCAATTATCGTGTCCTGGCAACCGCCCCTGAGAAGCAACGGGAACATCACGTCCTACAACGTTCATATCCGCGGCCCAGAGGGAAAACAGTACAGACGGGCACTGCCGCCCTATCAGACCAGCTACCAAGCCGAAAGTTTGCACAAGAGGAACCAGTACGAGTTCAGTATCGCCGCTGTCACCTCGGTGGGTGAGGGACCGCAGACACAACCTATCGCGATCTCGCCTTCCAACGAAGGTAAGTAGAGTGAAATACAGATTGACATGTACTAACGAAGATGAAATTATTTATCTTTTTGAGGTTTTCTGTGATTAATAAGTGGGAAGCAGTAAGTGATTACTTACAGTTACAGAAGTTCCAAAGTTCTAAAATGAAAAGAGTTACCTCTGCTTTGGGCTGTTACAGTTCGAGCAGCGATATACTCCTTCGGCGCGATGCTGGTCGTTCCGTGGAAGCAGGATGTGACGTTACCATGCCAGAACGTTGGGAAGCCAGAACCCTCGGTGACGTGGAAACAATGGGGCCAGATAGTAAAGTCGTCTGCCAGGGTGTCCTTGCTGCTGGATGGCTCGCTGCAGATCATGGATCTTCACAGGGAAGACAGCGGCAATTACACGTGCTACGTGGAGAATGTTCACGGTTCTGATCACATCATGCACCGTTTAACTGTGCAAGGTACGTGTCTTAAACGATTCTCTTGAAGATCATTACAAGCAGGTTCCAATGTTCCAAAGTTTTGTACTTCTGAGGAAGTTCTTCCAATATCGATTCCCTTTATGTACGAGTAAATATGTAAAGAGTAAAGCTGCGAAGCATGGAAAACGATAATTTTATTACGATCATTTTGCAGTTCCACCGGCAGCCCCATTGCTTCACGCCACCAGCGCTACCAGTAATTCGATCAACGTCCAATGGAAGAACGGCGATGATGGTGGCGCACCAATCAGGGGTTACATTCTCCATTACAAACGAGAATCTGGTGAATGGGAGGAGGTGAAAGTCTCCCACAAAAATAATAGCTACGTTCTGTCACAATTGTGGTGTGGGAATGACTATCAGATGTACATGACAGCGTATAATCGGATCGATATGGGGTCGCCCAGCGTGATCGTAAAAGCTACCACGAAAGGATCGAAGCCCGAAGACCCGCCCAGTAATGTCGAGAAATTCGTGACGGTGAACGTGTCATGGATTACCCTACACTTAAACATGTGGAACGACGGTGGATGCCCGATCACCTACTTCGAGCTGGAGTACAGGAAGAGCGGGGAAGACATTTGGACCTCGGTATCGAATAACATCGAGGTACTGGAGGATTCAGTCAGTCGTGTTCAAGATGAATCTGCTTTTCTTTCTATCAGCTCAACCGGCAGTTTAACGTAGACAAGTTTGTTGCTCTGAATTAGGGAGCATGTAACGTATTCAAGGAAAAAGTAGACGTCGTTAAATTCGAATGAATGATACAGATCTTCGACGTTAAGGTAATATCTCGGATGTTCCGTTGTTCAGGTACAAAAGACATACACGCTCAGCGAGCTGCAATCTGGAACGACGTACGACATCCGAATAAGGGCGCACAATAACGCGGGTTTTTCGGTCGCTGAGTACAGAGTAACGACTTTGCAACCACACATAAGCAGCACGGTGCCGACTGTGGAGATCGATCCCTACGTACCCCAACACTCATCCGTCTACTCGGATCTGAAGCTGATTATACCTCTGATACTCTGCTCTCTGGCGATTATTGCCGCCGCTGGCGCTGTGTTTTACTGTTTCCGGAAACGTTAGTAGCCGATACCAAGTGATTTATCCGTAAACTTGCCTTACGTGCACGTTCGCGCGGCAGGTAACGTTTAATGACGATGACCGTAGGTACGTTTATAGGGGAAATGGCGAGTCTACACGACGCGCAGACCGCGGCAGCCTTAGACAATAAGCAGAACATGGAGCAGCGCGAGCAGTATTACGCTACTGTGCGCAAGCCGCTTCGTTCGCCCATACGCGAGATGGCTACTTTGGAGAAAATTCCAGGTGATCATGAAAGTCACTAAAAATTATTTGAAAATAGATTGTAACTTCACATTTAGGCTCGTGAAGAATTATTGCATAATAGTGAGAATGTCTGTTCAATCGTCGATGAGTATTAAGTAGAAAATACTTAAAAAATGGAAAAAATGATTGCAGAATATTCGGAGGACATCTACCCCTATGCCACATTCCAGTTAGAGGAAAGCGTCCCGCCAGGAGGTGACAGCCGTTGCAATTCGGCGGCGCCACTTCAGACCTTCGTCTATCACGATCCTCGACTGTCCGCTGCCGACACTCTTCAATTACGAGAGGTATCGTTCGCCGTTCAGTTTGCTTTTGTCATTCACGATCGGTTTCTACCATTCACTTACCGTATCTGTCCACCAGCCAGTGGAAAAATACTCGCGCACACCGCATGCTCTCCTTTCCATCCGGCACGCAGACGACCTCGAAAATTACGTCATTAAATTATTACAAGATAAAAATTCGTACCTTACGAATTAAATGATAATCGTTGACCAATAATCAGTTTTGTGATCTGTTATCACTGAAACTCAAGAGCTTGATACGTGAACAAATAGCTTGTCTATTTACTAGGCGTCCTTTATATCCTAAAGAGATAAGTATTTTATTTCGATAGCTATTCGAGATAAAAATGAACATTGGTAAATGAAAGTAGCGTCTGTATACTTTAATATATGTGTGTACGAGCTTTTATCTTTTCCCGAGACAAACGTCCTTCTCAAAGCTTCGCTTCCTTCCTATCACCGGTATTGTATTTTTCCCTGATAATAAGGAACAGAAAATCCGATGGAAAGCAATTTGTAAACTAGAATAAAAAAAAAGAAAGACGTATAAATTCGCTTGAGCATGCTGCATCAATTTCAGCTGTGAACCGCGTTGCGCAAAATCCCAATCGCATTCCGTTCGTGTGCACATACGCCTGGCTTCGGGACTATTTAGAAATTGTCTGGCACGAAGATTGTTTCTACTTTTCTTCTTTTTTTTACCGTGAATTCGAACCGAGAATTCGAAGAGCCACGCGTCGTCGAGAAGAACGACTCGCAAACACGTCGCCCGTATCGCGACGATCATTCGAAAAACCTAGCAAGAGATCATTCAGTAGAGACGCGCGGATCGAGTAGAACAGATGTGCATCAATAGAGAATCGATCATTGTGACTGCTGGTCCCACCTTGCTTCGTTTCGCATCTGTCCTGATCAGTCCATCGAGGAACCGCCACACCGATGCAAACGATACTTCTCTTACATGTATATTCTCGCCATTCTACGCATCTCTCGCCAACTCTTGTCATAGCTCATCTAGCAGTAGAATAAGAAACATACTCTGTCTCGAATCTCATCGTACATGCGACTATAATTTCGTTGTTCGATAATCGTACAAGGAACGACCGTAGTGCGTGAATGGTGATTAGATCAGTGCCATTCGATCTCGTTCAATCGGCGCTATTCAAATGACCTCGTCAAAGCACGCTGGGAGATTCGACAAAGTCGTCCTCTAGAGGGCACCGTGCGGCTCGACAATCGATTGGCAAGGTTCGCAGCTATTCGCAGCGATTTCGAATCGACGATTGGCCCTGATCTAGAGCCTCTCTCTAACTTAGCTTTACGAATGCCCGCCGATAGGGACTAACGGGGGATCGTTGAGGCGAAAAATCGGTGTAGCGAGTCTCCTCGTTTCCTCGTGCGATGTGCCAATTCATCGAACCAATTCCGTCTGATTGCAGTCGGATTGCAACCGGTACACTAAGGTGCGCGGAGGCCGTTCGTCCTCTGCGCCGTTGCACAAAACGCACAAAGTCAGTCAGGGCAAGTCCGAGTCGGAGGAATACGACACCCTGGGCTCGGACAGCGACACGGAAGTCGGGACCAGCAGCCGAACCGAGTCTTCCAATCACCTCGTCGATTCGCACCACTCGGTGTCTGCGGCCGACTCGCGTGTCCACAGTATGCAATCTTTCATCCTTCTAAATCGGTTTAAAACGCCTTCTCTCTTCTCTCACTTTCTTTCACTTCTGTCTGGGTCCGTCTGGTTGGCTCGATCCTTTTCATCGCCTGCTCCGAGCCCCGACCTCGGTGCCCTTCCGTCTGCCAGACGAAAGGGAACGAGGGAGGAGCGGGAAGCGTCGCGAGGTTCTCCACGCACCGCAACACCACCGGAAGTCCGTTCCCGTTGCCTGTCTACGTTCGTTAGAATGCACCGATAATGTGACCGAGCATATCACAAAAGCTTGTTGTGTTGTCGTGAGACTATGGAACGGAATCGGGGGAGAGATACAGAGAACGTTTCTTTCGAGGATGCTCGTATCATTCGTTGAGGGAAATCGGCCCGTTTTCTGTTTCCAGACTTCCTGTACCATGGACCAGAATCTAGCACGTCTACGGAACCCTCACCGATTTTTGAGAGAAAATCGTTTCCTGGAAGGGGAAGACCCAAGTAAGTCTCGGCGCGGTATTCGTTCGCGTTGCGAACGGAAGTACAGAGAGATGGAAGTAATTAACGGTGGTCGGTCCATCAGGATGTTACAGCTGGCGCGTCATACCACCGAGGAGACCCGTTCCAACTTCGGCCCACTCTCCGGGTTTGGCAATTCCAAGCACCAGTCGAGCAGTCGGGACCAGGAGCGTGACGGATCAGGAAACCTGTTCATCCCCAAGCTGGACCCACCCACGGGCTTCTCCGACGCGTTTGAGCTAAGCGAGGCCGAGTGCGACCTCGATCGCGGCCACACCAGCCAACGAAACGTCCGTGACTTCGTAATCGCGGTGTAAATAAGTGTACAACCTATGGTGAACCTCCATAACGATGCTGCGCGACTCTTCCGAACCGCTATGAACGAAAAACCCCATTCTAACTATCTCGATGTAAAAAAAAAAAAGAAAAAAACACAAAACCGTGGTCCGTCTTTCGTTAATTATATCGGCCGAGCCATCTATCAAGCGGCCGCTGAACGACTGCGCACTCTCCCTGTTCGTGTTCCTGGCCTACGTCGATGGAAACGTGCCGACCGTAGTCCTATAAAACGTACTGACTCGACGATGTGTTCTTCGAACTGCCATTTGGTTCTTCGTTCTGATATTTTTCATCCGAGGGACTGCGACTTAATCGTATCGATACCGATCAGGATGTCTCGATTGCGATCTGCGTTTTAAAACGTCCCAGAGAACCGTATCGATCGAATTTATCGACTGCCATTTTCGTTTCGAATAGAGATTATTATTCTATAAGAAGTTTTACTTATCCTGTTCCGGGAAAGTAGTTTGATTTCCCTGCAGGATATCGAAGTAAAGTTTGATATTGTTACTCGAATTCGACCATGACGTCACTTTGAGTCTGTTTTACGGGAAGACTGCGTCAGACTATTATACTTGACTGTAAGTAATTTAAGGGGTGGACCAACGTCTGCCTGCAAGAGACTCCTATTACCTTTATTCGTAAATAAGTAACGTCGATTAATACGAATCGTCCTATCGTTAAGACTACGTTACAGCTGCGTCATCATGGTCAGACGAGTTTCATTATATCAAGTGCATATCCCGAGCGAGCAATACGCTATTTGTTAACGAGTTTACTTGGTCTTCCAATTTCGTAGATCGTTCTCTAATCTACTGATTTCACTGTCGTCCTTCCGAAACGCGAACGGATGTCATACGCTCATTGTCAGCTAGAAACGATTCACGCGATCGCCTCCTAACGAAGACAGCGTGCGTGGATGTTTCCCCATGAGGAGTGTGTTATACGTGTGTATAAATAAATAAAAAATCCTACGATGCTAGGCGAAGAAAAAAAGAAAACAATGATGTTCGTCGTTGTCATCAGTGTCGTTTCAATTAATGAGAGACTGAAATGTTAGTAGCAACGTTGTAGAATAAACTTAATTCATTGAACGAAAAAAGGAATCGCTCTTATTGTCTGTAAGATGTCTGTACTACCGTGTTAACTGTACGTACTTGTACCTCGATCAAGAAGGAAATCAAAGGAGGTAGAAGTATCGAAGAGAAACGATGTTGTCCCCGCGTTCTCGAAACCGTGCGTCGATTAACGATCGACGGACCGATCCGATATGATAAGGACAAACCGACAGAGAAAAATGATTATTCGATCGTCGTTAAACAAAGAAAACGCACCCATCGAGTCTATACATGTGTTGCCCATCGAATCAGTTCACTGTACAACTAATCGATCGTTCACGCTCGGCAATGTGACGGCGATTTTTGAGTCTCGTGCTCTATCCCTCTCTCGTTATGTCGGAAGCCAGTGGTTCTAATCATGTGATACCACGGGCGACGAAAGAAGAGATATCGATCTGTTGACAAATCGTATACTTTATAATATATGAAGAATGATTTACCACGAAATTCGTACTATTGTGTTTTAGACGACTTTAGATTGTTTATATTCTATTTACTTTGTAAAATATACAACACTAATTCCATAATGGAATCGCCGTCTCTTAATTACTCCTCTCCTCCAATTATCTCGATCAAAAGGCGCGAAAGTATATAACTCTGGAACCCAAAGAATCTTCCTACGCCATGGTAGGCTTTCCCTTTTGAATTACAGTATTCCATTTCATTGCACGAACTCAGATAAAAGCCGCGAGAGCACGGAAGCCCTTTCGCAAACGCGTCGATCGATCGCGCTCCGTCCTCTTCCTGATCGTCGATTCGAATATGCAAAAGGAGCAATGCGGGACGCGTCGGAGGGTCGCAGAATCCTCGATATGCCGCTCGAAGCGATGGAAGGGGTATGGACCGGTGAGGGTCGAAGAGGGTTGCTGGGCATGCGCCGACGTTCCGTTTCCTCTCAGATACTATGAGCGGTGGTGTCTACGGTGGAGGTGTGTGCTACGCGATCCGTGCTTTTCTCATGAAAAATGTGGTTAGTTCGACGGGTGTCGGTTTAAATGTTTCGATTTTTCTGCAGACGAGGTCGGCGCTATCATCTTCGATGTTGGACACCAGAGCCTTCGCGTTGGTTATGGCGGGGAAGACACACCGAAAGCCGAAATTCCGACCACCCTCGGTATATGGGAGGACACCATCGAAACACCAGACGGCAATCAGACCGTCAGGAAGCATTACAACATCGATGTCACGGCAATTCAAGTGCGAAAGAAGGGTAATCGTCTCTGATCGTAATCTTGTAAACAGAGGAATGCCATTAAGTTCAATCACCTGACCCTCGATTCCCTCTTTATTTCAAATTTGATTACGGGGTAGCGTTATAAAATCCAATTTCCTTCATGGTATTATAGAATCGAAGTCAATCCACAAGTGTATCATTGCAACTATAGCGATACAAACTTCGATATCCTGGTACCCTTGTTAGTAAACTTCTAAACATACTCAGATTGTGAAGTACAACAATTTCCTCAGTCTCTAATTCAATTGTGTTTTTTCTAGATATGGATTTGATTAGTCTAATGCAAGATGGCATGATCGAAGGCTGGGATATGTTCGAACGTCTCACAGAGTACACCTACAAGCAGCGTCTACATGCCTTGCCAGAGCACCATCCGATCCTGATGACCGAATGTCCCTGGAACACTAGGCTGAAGCGGGAAAAGCTTCTAGAGTTGATGTTCGAGAAGTTCAACGTTCCAGCGATGTACATTTGCAAGAATGCTGTTCTAGCTGCATATGCAAACGGCAGATCAACGGCCATGGTCGTCGACAGCGGTGCAACTCACACGAGCGCGGTCCCTGTGCACGACGGTTATGTCATCACTCAAGGAATCGTGAAAAGTCCCCTAGGCGGTGACTTCATCACGATGCAATGCAGGCAATTCTTCGAGGAGAAGGATATCGAGCTGACGCCTGCCTGCCTGGTCGCCAGTAAAGGCAGATATCTTTTTTAATCATCATACATCGTAACTAGAGTCATAGATACCCTGTGCTTTGTGATACACCGAGCAGGAGACTAATTTCTGACTCAACGACGTATATGGTACACGTGAAGCTACTTCCTCTTCTATTTTCGACTGTGCCACAAATAACGCGACACACCGTGTAATTCAATTGACGTCGGCATTGATGCACAAGTTAAATATTGACTTCAATTGACGCCAGCCCCGTAATAAGTATAACTCTGGCATAAAAGGGAATGTTTAGTACCATCGTTGAACGATGTATGTTAAGTCACAAAAGGGGCCAGTTAATCCTGTCAGTAGGCATTTTGAGCGATGAACGCGCGCTGTGTGCAGAGCACTTGAGTCATAATACGTTGATTGCACGCATTGAACGTCCGTGCGTCTATACCGCACGCGCTGGACAGATTTACTGAACACTTAGAGCCACTTACACCGCCGAAAGGATTTATAAGTATTTACGTTCCGATGTTTTTTTCTAAACGGACGTATCAGAAGCAGGGACTACCTTGTTCTCTTGTTTATTGCTCTTATTGCTGGAGTCTGACCTACATGGTCGATTATCAAGTTCTTTGGAGAAACATGTTAATCAGGAAAGTAACTTGAAAGCGTTGCAGTAGTCTACACCCATGTTTCTATGGACATTTTTACACTATATCTATTGGAGCTTCTATAAAAGAATTATTATTAAATCTAATAACGTTGTTCACTGTAGATGTGGTAAGGGAAAGAGAAACACCACGTTGGACCAGAAGACCAGGCCCACAGCCATCGTCTTCCTGGCTCAGCTACATGGTCCGAGAGCTGCTTCAGGACTTCCAGATGAACGTCTTGCAAGTCTCAGACAGTCCATACGACGAGGACGTGGCCAACACCCTGCCGATGAAACACTATGAATTCCCAACTGGGTATAACGACGACTTTGGCTCGGTTAGACTGATGATTCCCGAAGCCTTATTCGACCCTAGCAACGTGAAAGGTGTTGGCGCCAGTATCCTTGGCGTAGGTCCGCTCGTCACGACCAGCGTGGGCATGTGTGACATGGACATCAGACCTGTACGTATCTCGTCTAGCTTCTATTTGTAATATTCGAGAACTTCGACGGAAAGTTTCAAAATAAATTTGTATTCTATCAGAGTTTGTATGGGAGCGTCGTTGTCACTGGTGGCAACTCTTGCCTACAAGGCTTTAGCGAAAGACTGAACCGTGATTTAGCCAGCAAAACTCCGCCGGTGAGTGGTTCTTAGAAGATGTAGAAGTGATGACTTTCATACTGATTTGCTCCATTTCGCAGAGTATGAGACTGAAAATAATTAGCGCGAATAGCTCCAGCGAGCGTCGCTACGGTGCCTGGATCGGAGGATCGATCCTCAGCTCTCTTGGATCCTTCCAGCAGATGTGGCTGTCACGACAAGAATACGAGGAGTCTGGGAAGCTCATTCTAGAGCGATGCGCGTAACAGCCTAATTGCGCACAAAGTGAATCAAAATTATTACATATAGTTATTTCTACAAAGTGTCCGTCGTTTGTACGTGCAGCTTTTGTTTCACTTTATAGTGGTCTTTTACCAGCTTACTTTTCGAGAGGATTTTTAAGAACTCTAAGGCCAAAATGAGACAATATGAGCAACTGATATCGAACGATTTTAGGAGACGTAGGGATTTAGAGTAATTTTAAAGGGGTGAATGTCGAATATGAAATTAAATCTAAACTTCGTGAAACTTGTAAGAAAAGTTTGTGTCGGGCTTCTAACTAAACATAAGAAATGCACAGTTCCTAACTGCTCGAAACCAGTTCGCGTTTACGTTGGCCTTGATTTCGATAAGCTTAACGCAAATTTGCATTGGATAACATTGAATAAGAGCAATTTTGAAAAATGATTTTATCGTTTATTTTCGACGCAATCGTAACGAGCGTTACACGCTTGAACAATCGTTTTTTCTACACTTTTTTACGATTCGCTGTTCAAAAAAAGTAATTGTATGAGAAAATCATGAACCGTGACGTAGAGATTTTAATACACCTGGAGCAGTTCCATTTCCACAACGATGAAAAATATATTATGGCGTAATAAACGATATAATATCTCGTATATAAATATACACATCTATACATATATGTATATATCACGCTGTATATACATATATATGTTCTGTGAATGTAGTAACATTACTATCGCTATTATCACATATACAATATGTATATCAGGAAGAGGTGAATTATTTTGATAAAGAAAAAAAACCTTTCACGAAGGCGAGTCGAAGAGCTGTTCGACTAAATGTTACACGATCGTTGAAATTGATTGGTCCTCTTGTTTCCTTGACACGCCAATAATACATTCGCGTGCTCGAACGACACCTTTTTTGAAAGGAATGTTATGAAGCTTATGGGATAACTCGACATAAAAAACACTGTGAAAAAATTAAGAGAAAATTTTAACCATAAATGAAACTGAACACGAAAAAAGCTGAAAAAGAGAAATAATCGTCGCAAAGAATCTGTGAAGCCATTCTCAACTTCACCTGCAATCGAGCACTATTAGAAAAGCAAATCACGCGTGTCTAAACGTGAGTGGAGCAAAGAGTCGTAATCAAATTCGCTGATTTTATCTGCCGGAGAAGAGGCCTACAACACGTGGTGAATGATCATCTGTTACGTTAATTATAAATACTGTCGTTCTTATCGCCGCAAACGAGGTATAATACAGCGGCATAAAATCTTAACAACTAAAATATACGAAACGCTTGCATAACCATAGTCACAAATGCTTAAGTTGCGTTTACAAATTCGCTACTATACCCGACTACGAGACCGCGTACATCTTCAAATATACGCACACGATCATGAAAAGAGAATCTCGTATCAACTGAACGACGCTTCGTCGAAATTATTTCGAGCCAGTTTTCTCAAACGCACAGCAAAACGAGCGTATCGAACGCAACCGTCCTTCTTCGCGTTTCTTCTTTTTTATAAGGATAGTCCTGTTCCTAGTCTTTTAAATATTTGTACCAAATAAAATCTCAGAACGATCGAACTTACAATCTAGTAAATTGAATTTCATTCAGGAACACTTGTTGAATTACGCATGATCCTTTCCGCTTTCTCAACGACATCTGTACGGTTCAAATCCAACGAAAGGCCAACTGACTAACAGACAGGTGGGAAAACGAGAACACTGTGATCCTCTGGTCCTCCTTCCCAGGCTGCGTTTACTCTTCTGAGAGGAGTGCCCTCTTTCCTTCTCTACCACTAAAAGAGGAGTTAACGTAAACGAGGTATCAAGCGGATTATCGTAGCACTAACGAGCGCTGTAGAACTTGACGGCATTATATGCCCTAAACGGTTACAAGTGTAACTGTTAGCGTTATCAGTGTTATCGAGGCTGTGACGGATGTATCGAAGAAGACTCGGTAACAAATGTTCTTCATAGCGCACAGTTCGCACCAGTCCCAGCGATTGAATACTATTTCTTGGAAGTCTTCTAGCTGCCCACTCGAGATGGTTGTGGCATCCTGCAGATGGAATTGTGAACTGGCATTGATAGCCACCCTGCTAACGCAATGCCAATAGAATCAGCCATCGTGGCAATTCCTAGCGAGATTTTGCGATCCGCCCTTGGAATCTGCAAAAGGAGCACGATCGTTCATCTCTTTCCTTAACAAGAATGATATTGCACTGTGAAATGCCTTTGTATTACCTCGGTGGACATTCGATAAAACGTGTTGACGTATGCCCCACCTCCCAGAAGGCCCTCCCATAAAACGAAGGCGAAGACGATCCAAATGCTGGGCATGTAATAGTACAAAGTCTCGAAGAGCAGAATGATCACATTGATAAACTGAAACAAACATCGATAGATCGGTAAGCACGTGCTCGATTGCTCTGGAGGAGGGATCGTGTGTAACAAGAGCAAACACACTTAATCGATCACGCTGTTACCTGCAAAACAGCCATGATCCAAATTTTGTTAATCGTAACAAGATTGACGGACGATCTCGATATAAATACTCCGATCTGATAGTCCACCTGGAGCCAGCGGTACTGCTCGGCGTGTGTTAACCAAATGCCATCGAATTCGATGAGTTCGTACTGTAAATTACATTTTAATGCATCGTTGAAAACAACTGTTACCTCATACATTCTTGCTTGCATAAATTAACTACTGCAACGCTATTACGATCATCCGGCGCGATTTTGCAATTCCACGTAATAGTGTTACAGCAGACTAAGTATATGAAAGCACACATTTATAATCAGCGTGAAAGAAAAACAACAGAAGCGACAGTGTAAAGAGGCGAGGATAGATTGTCTACAAAAGCGCTTGGAACAAAAGGGCATTACCAATCCTTGGTTAATGAAATATTCGAAGAAGTACACGAGTCCGAGTGGTATCATATACTTCAGCAAGCCGGGTACCAGATTGATCTTTTCTTTAAAGCTCTTCCTAGGAACCTCAATGATCTGCTCTTGGCTGTCGATACCATTCTTAGTAATCGGGATACTGGACTGCGGCGGATGGACCAGAACCAACCAGAAAGTGATTCCTTGTATGATCGGTACGATTATCATAACTAATAATGTATCTTCGTTGCTCAACCACATGGTAAGGGAGGCATAAGAGAGCGCACCAATTATTCCGGCGCCTCCTGTACCGGAAGACCATGTCGAGATTACTTGTCTGCGAAATAACGAATGGCCTTCAGTTATCGGAGCAATGGTAATGTTTAATAAAAGAAAGGGGGAAAAGGAATTCGACATACAGCTGTGACAGTAACATGTGTGTAAAAAAAAGAAACAGTTTCACTAGTTATCGATTTCATACCGTCCCGTTTTAATTAATTACTGAGGAACTATTGGCGTTATACAAAGACCGATCGCGTTATACAAAGGCACGTCTCGAGCACGTGTTATCATCGAGAGCGTATCATACGGTGAAGTTTTACAACGGCAAGGTTAACTGTTAGTAAAGAAAGAAAGAGAGACAGAAAAAGAGAAAGAGTGGCGGGGAATAGATTATAATTAACAGTTATTACACATAAGTACAAACGTACCTCGTGCTTGCAACTAGTTTTTCAGAATCCCCTACTGTACTTTTTTTATCTTATTTTCGTATTAGTTCTACCACGATGTTTTGTTTATAATGCTTTTTTTCTCTACTTTTAAACATTGGATGGCCACGCTGCCGACGGCAGTTATCTTATCGCTACATTTTTTTCTGGAACAATTGTCTAAATTGTCAATACATATATATTGCTGGCAATATACCTGCATCAACAGTACTTAGGTCGCTTTCTTTACACATTTTTCTCTACATTCGTTCGTTTACTTTACTGCATTACTTAGCTTTATTGCTCTCTTATACACACACGCTGTGATCCTCGAGCACCCGCTAAGACCAAGACATACGTTAAATTATTATCGGTCTATGTAAAAGTGAGTGTAGTAGGGATGAACGGAAACTCACCGCGTGCATCTCTACCGTCTCGACACTAATACGCGCGTAAACGAACGCCAGATTCTGAAACGACCAAACGTAAATCGCGGCTACTAAAGAGATTCCTTCTGCTCGCAAGGGAAGATAATGAAAAAAAGAAAGAGATTTTCTGTACATAACGAATGTCGGAAAAAGGAAAGAGAGAAACGACATCCGTAGCGACTGTCCGCAAATCAATACATGGAAGAATAACAAGAGGGATATACTTACTTCGGATACTGGTGGCTGTAACTGAGCAGCGTAACTTCTCCCAAACCGGAAGAGAGTGACGTTATAACGACGCCTATAATGGCAAGCCATTCAGTAGTGCTCAACGACACCACGATGAATCCTGCAGCGGAAAATAACACACAGGTAGCCAGTCGAGCACTGTAATTAACGATTCGATTAATCGATTAGCGTTTCATTCACGGGAAATAGCGACGTGCCCGCGGAGGGGCACGACTCCGGAGATGATCCGTCCCCCGAAACCTTCAATGCCCAAAGAAAGCAACATTCAAACAAATGACGAAAGAGGACACGCGTGATGAGTCGCGAAACCGGTAGAATATGTTAATTAATCGCGATCCTGTCTAAACGAGATACACAAAATGTGCAACAGAGATGTTCCAAGACGATTTAAATCCCAATCATCCTCGAAAGTCCCAGTTTCATTCTCGAAAGTTCTGTGTACACACAGATGACTAATCTGTGAAAATTTAGCCCATGAAAACACGTCGACGATAAGATAACACGTGTCGCGTTTTACATCTGCTAGGGGAAACCAGAACGATTAAGCGCATCAGATAACAAGATTCACGACAATGCATCATGACACACTATCTTCGCGGCCCATATCGATTCCTAATCGATCGAATCTACTAACAATAATTATAGATTGCGAGATCGTTTTTGACCCTTCTCTCGAAATAAGCTCTTGACTTCGAATCAGTGCTCACTGGCTTAATTTCTGGCAACAATTTGTGCAATGTCCAATGATGTGTGAGAAAAAAAAGTAAACAAATCTTGATACTCACTGTACATAAAATGGTAGGAACGGTGTAATTACTTTAACCACCAGTGAAGGCAAGATATCCGCCAGTAGAATGGCACCGGTGGACAGTGTGTTGCAGGATCGGATTCCTGTGGTATTTACCATTGTACCATTCGTGTGAACCTCGCCAGTGTCCTTAACATAGGAAAACGAACACGGGAAGCGGGAAAGAAAAGAAAATGATTGATTAATGCTCCATTTCCGATGTAAAAGGTCATTGCGTAAAGACCGAAAGTTAGCTTCTTTATTATTTGCCTATAATTCGGCTGGTCAGTGTTCACCGCGAACACTATCGGCGGCAGTATCTCTTTTCACGGACATTACCACCTTGAATGAGGTGAATACTAATTTCCGTTGTTGGTTCGCAGCTTACGTAAGCGAATCGCGTTCCGAGAGCGTCGTATCGCGATCGGTGAGGAAGAGAAGGCTGAAGGTAGGGGAAAGGATTCTATTATACAATGCAAGTTGTGTCACGTATAGTTTTGCAGATGACATAATGAAAATTCTTGATTACGAGAATCTGAACCCGCTTTGAAGTCGTTACTCAGCTTAATTGCCCTCTACTTTAACAACTTTTCCTCTTTTCCCCTCAGCATGCTCGTTTCGCGCGAGTTGGTGTGAAGATCGCAGTAAATGTCGTTAAATGACGCCGCTAATCATCGAGGTGCCAGTTTGTCGCCTCAGCACAGTGTAATGAAGCAAGTTAATTAAATTGTATAGTTGTACAACGCGTGGGATCCGAGTTAAATGACTCTGCGGCGTTTGATTCCTGGAATGTGCCCACGTACCGATGTCATGTACTCTGCTATCTATCGGAAGCACATTTTGTTTTTCACTTGAACATGTGAAGGAAAAATTTCTGCATCGATTTCACCGAAACTTCTGCGATAAACTTCCGCGATAAACTTCTTAAAATACCTCTCGTCATTGAGCCTAATTACCCGTTGTCTAAAGTTCTTGGCATTTCGAATATGCATAAGGGAAGCGATAATAGTACATAAAAAACAATGAAACGTTAAAATGGCGTAAAAGAAGCAACAGTGGTTTTGGTTTTCAGGATGAACGGTTGCACGTGTTCACGATTCATCTATTCAAGCTGAGAATTTAATCTACAAAATAATAAAAAACCGCTTATTCAGTTAACGACTCGATATCGGATTCCGTCGATGTTTATAAAATTTGTTTCCCTATTTAGAAAACTGATGTTTCAAAATATATCGAGGAAAAAAAATCAACCCCTAATGGTTCCCATAAAAATGTCATCGTGGAATACTTGGAATCTAATGGAAACGTAGCTACATGGGTGGAAGTAGGGATGCCGTGTCGACCAATAGTGTCGCAACAGTTTAAATCTGACCGAAGAGTAGCCAGTTAAAAAAGAGAACTGATAGTTCGACCAATTAAAGCTATTCTAGGAGTATATCCCGACGATTTCGCAAACTTTTCCACTGACCCATGGATCCCCTTGCAATCGGAGTATCTTCGGGTGACAGCAAGAATCAAATCGATACAAGGACCTAATCGCAGTTCTGTAACACGGTGCGATGGCTTAGTGAGTCACCGGCTGACTGAATACTGCAAAGCGTGAACATAGGTCTCGTTACACTTCAGCAACTCTATCAATTTAGAACGAATGCCTTTATCCGATCGCTACCGACACGTGTCGCAATTGTCTTCTGTCGTTTATTGTCGTGGGCAAACACAGGAGTCTCGGAAAACTTCCAAGGCGTCCTGTGAAGCACGTCACAAATTGCGCGCTATGTCGCAATCGCCAGATTTGCTGACCGAAAATGAATGGTGAATGATGAGCGAGGACGCGATTGGTTGTCGAAAATAGGCTGGTCAAAGGTGGCCTTGATGTCGCGGAGATTGAAAGAAATAAATCGATCCATTTGAGAACAAAGTTACGTCATCATTAATGATTAATATCCCAAGATTCTTTTAGTTTAATTTTGGAGTAAGCAATTTTCAATTCTTGACTATACTGCTTATGATACACATGAAAATAGTATGTATAAAAACAACTGATAAAGTATGAGTATTTTTAACAATCCTAATACTTGTACCGTGTGTTGAAAACGATACAGAGCGTGTAAGTCAACGACGCGTAACAATGCAGCGAAATTGACCACGGAAGGCCACTCAGAGTCGCCTTAAGTCACGACCATGTCGTAATGAGAAATGGGTGAAACAACCGATTCCACAGGAATCTACGAACCGTCCACTAAGCGGATTCTTCAAATATAATCATCTGACTTCATTCCAAAACTAAGCGACTTTAAAAATAGCAGCAATTTGGAAAGCTTCTGTAACATATTGAATTTCATTATTCATTTTTCTACTTTATAATATCCTACTCATTTGATGAAACACAAAAGACAAAAAAGGGGAAGGAGGAAAAAAAGAATCACGTGAAAAGAGATACAACCGTTTTTTCATCCCCTTACTGACTACCCCTCTCCAAGTGAAGCTGATTCACGGACAATCAAATGTACTCACCGATGAAGCAAATTTTTTCTCGAGAATGTCATGGGCCGCACTAAGCATCACCACGTATCCGTAATTGTTACAAAGGCCGAGGACCCAGAAGGCAGCAAGATTGCGCCAACGAGCTCGGACCGCCACAGATTCTTCATCAAACACAACGTTGTTGTGTCGTTCAGAGCTCAATTTAGTCTTCCCCATCTTGGTAACTAAATTCTTATTAGTTTCGTTTTTTACGAACTTCTTGCTCCCCAGGGCAGGGCTCCCCAAGGTATGTTAAATCTAGGTACTTTTCTTTGATTTATTCTTTCAAATATTCTCTGCTCTATTTTCTCCCCTTAAATCCTGCTTTCGTTGACCCTATTTAATAAGTCCTAAATGGAGCACTGGGGGTTTCTAAATCCGTTTTGGAAGTACCGCGGTAAGAAACGATCTTGTTTCTCTCCCTTTCTCAAAGATGACGCACTCCCATTGGCTTTTGAGCGACCCGTATTGCCTATCCGTTGTTTCCTGTCCCTGTCCGTTCGCACTTCTCCTTTTCGAGCGGCTCTAGAGCAGAGTCAGCGCGCGCCAAGCTTCGAGAAACTTCTCTCTTCCTTTCAACGACGCGCGTTTTCTTGGGAAAGGTATGTGGCGGCAGCTAAGGGCTTCAAGCTCTTCGATTTTATCGCTTGACCGGAGCACAAGGTTTTAGTAGCTCATGCCTTCCGATTGAAGGAAAGGTTTCCTCGCGTCGCGATTATTCAGGCCAAAGAAACGGGGTTTCTTCTACCGTTTAACCCGATTCGAGTTTCCGCTCTTTCAGCCTCTTTTTGTCGTCCAAGGAACTATTCGCTCGCAGCGATACGTGTTCCCGTTTCTTGTCAGAGTTCAAAATCAAGGTTTCTGCAGCCTGAAGTCCAAGCAGGCTAATGCAACTAATGGAAGAATGCAAGTAGATAATCCGTCAGAGGAAATTGGCCAAGATATTTACTGTTCCAAGTATTCGTAATCCTCGATTTCCAGGAATTTAATAAGCTAATAGTTTCTTCTGTAGCAGACAAAATCCATACAAATTACGTCACACGAACCGCGACCTACACGAACACAGATATCTCCTTCGTCGAGGACGACGCCGCACGTTCCTCGGGTTCCTTTTTCACCGAGAATGTCTCCCTCCACGTTCTGGAAGAGTCAACAGCAGCGACAGCACCGACGATAGCAGTTGTAGCGGTAACCAAGCTTCGAGAAACTTCTTCCTCGCTTTCTTCACCTGGCTGTTTTCAACGCTGAGCCTCGGTGAATTCTCCTGCTTTCTCGTCTCGAAGTTTACCTCTCCCACGCGAGATACGACCAATATCTTTCTGCTCTCGGTTCGATGAGGTACAATTCAATTCGACTGGTTTCACTCTCTTTTCGTTACTTCTCCCCACCTTGTCTACCCCCACAGAGAACGTTGCTTTATCAGTAGTGAGAACACTCTTTTATCAGTAGTGTTGATCACCTTCTTCGATTCACATAAGACAACGCAAATGGCAAAACAAACGGAATGATGTAAGGCCTTTGCGATTTCTTTCGAGTATTTCTTTAGAAGTGTTTTCGGGTTGATGATGACACCGTGTTAGAATTGCCTGCGTGGGTGAGTTTCCTTAGAAAATCGGTCGTCAAGACGCCTGGCTCTCCAACGAGGAACTGTTAAAACAGGAAAAGCAGCGCGCGAGTCAGCGTCGATTAAAATTGCAGATTCGCTAGGAAAAAGAATCGTAAAAACAAAGCGCTGTCGCTTCGATAAACAGTCCAGCGTGCTTGCCATCGACAGCTAGTTTCGCGGCGACGCTAGATCGCCCACGCCTCCGATGTTGACTTTGATGCTGCTTCGCGAATTACACGCGCCAATCGCTTGCCCGTCCAAGCGGAAATCGCGAGAACCGAATGCGCAAATTCTTAATTATCCATTTCCTGTTTGTTTTCTGTCTTTCGTCACGATTGACTGAAAAGCGTAATTGAATGTTGATCGATAAAAAAATGGCTCAAACGAACCTGATTTTCTTACGGAAACGGAGAACTGGAAGGAGAATCGAGACGTCGGTGACTTTATTTCGACTATTCCGTATTCAGTGTTAGAACGTGATTCTGTTATGTTCACAGAACATCTTTTTAAGTTTCACTACGTTTTAGGGACCTCTCTGGACACATCACGTGTCTCGCCTCGCGTTCCAAAACGTAAAGGATTATTTCGGTCGTAGCGACCTCGAAGCTCGCTGCTTTTGTGACTAGCTACAAAGAGGTTTCGGAGATCTTTTTCGATCAGAAGATCGATTTCTCATCTAGGAGTAATCTACAAGAATTTTTTTAATTATCCATCAGATAAAATAGAGATACAGATAAAAAAGACATCATTTCTGTCTTATCTCATATTCAAAGAAAAAGAAGTACACTCTCCTATCAAAAATAGTTATCGTCAAATTTCTTCTACAATCGCGAATCGGCCTAACGAATGAAGTGTCGTTATCGTAATCACAGTTGCGAGGTTACTGAACATTCACCGCTATTTATCTCTTCCCCTTGGAACCAGCTTCCGCAGAGTTCATTTTCCACGACAGCGTTTCTAGGTCTCTAACTTGGCTCGACTAACATATCTTGACTCGTCAAAGAGTTCATTCGCCTCTGATTGTCAGAAAGTTGGTTGCAGGCGATTATTTCCACGATAACCCAGTCCAAACTGTTTTGCTGTCATATCGCTTCTTTTCCTTTCCCAGAGCACGATCCAAATGACGTTGTTCGACAGTCTCGTGAATGAGACTCGTAAAAAGTGGCGCTAGAGCAATTACTCGACCAAGTCGGCGTGACTTACTCAAGGTTTCACAAAAGCAAATTTTTAAAATTCGTGTTCTCCTAAGTTTTTTCTCTTTGAAATTGAGGGGAATCAAATTGATTTATAGGAATTCCAAATACGGTTGCACGTCGATTATACTCGAACAGAACTGTCTTTGAGTTGATGTAACGTAAACCCTATGAGCAAATAATCTGACACATATGTATTTATTGATTATGAAAGATCAGTTTTTGCGAAACAGTTGATGACATGTGTCATCGTGATTTCGAGAGAAAATATGTAAAAATAGTATTTGACGTCGATTCGGTTGAAGAAACCGCGATTGTAAACATTCAAAGTTTACTAATTATAAATAAAATTATTGGAGACCACGCAAGCGACTGAGCGATATGAGCCTACGACAGGCAGCAATTCCTCGGAAGTCAAAGTCGCATATTTCAGCGCCGAGCGGTAGAGCAAGCGCTCCGAAAGCAGCTGTCGATGCAAAAACGCGCATTACTTAATCAAACACTCACCTACTATATATTACTGCTCCGAAAGCGTCGAGAAGGTCCTGCGTTGTAGCTGATCAGAAAAATTGGAGCTGGAATAAATCTAGAAGTCCTTCGTAAAGGAATAAATATTGTTATCACAAAACACAGATCACAGCAATAGGGACTGAACCTGACGAAACTGTATCACAGAAGGGCAATTAAAGACGCCGAAGAAAAAAGAAGAAACGGAGCCACGGCGATCGCTACTCTCGATTAACCGATCACCGCACTCAACACTGAAAGACTTTAATTGTCCTAAAGAAGAAGTCGATAACTTCTACACGAGCAATCGTAGCTTCTAGAAGAAGTCCGATGCACCAAATCGTAGCGCTGTAAAAGACAATTGACAGCCACTTCGATAGACAATGTACACTCTTTCTCTCGTCCTTCCTTTGGTTCCTTCTATCAGCGTCTAAGTGCGCTCTCTATTTCTCTTGTTAGTCTTTCACACTGTGCGTGCGTTGATAACGCACCCCACGATCGATGATATCGCAGAGAAAGAACTCTGGCTGACTGACTCGTAGCTGCGATCGTAGCACGTGGCTGCCGCGGCGAGTTTCAGCTCCGAAATAAATAAGCTCCAGGCGAAATCAGCGGGTTATAGAGCGGCGACGCAGGCGCCTCAGCTGCGCTCGGCCGATCGGCATAAACATTCCGCTCGCGCGCACTCTGCCCCCGAAGCGTTCCTCCAGAGTAGACTCGAACAGTCGGCTCCTGAACACGAAGCACACTGATTCTTTCTCTCCTTCGTCTTTTTCCTGGTCTCTTTACCTCTTGAATCACAAGCAGCTAAACTCTTCTCAACCTTCGATCGATAGATCGTACCTCCCTACGATGAATTTCCAATACAGTTTTAATAATTACCGATGCATCAACTTTCTAGGAACAATTATATCACTGGTTTAAAATAACCAGGAAGCGCCTACGCGGCCCATGAAGATTCGACTTTCAATCGTGATTCGTATCCTCCCTCTTGGTCACATACCAATGACTTCTGATGATTAAAAACACGCTCTACTGCTACATTATAGAATGTTTCCTCATTAAGTATCTAGTGGACATGTTTATGTCTTAGAAAATGCTGGGTTACATTCCCCATCAGGGTCCTGCCATAGCCTACATAGAGTGAAGCAGGAATAACTTGATAAACAGAAAACGAGCGTCAGGGCAGGTTTCAGTCACGACGAATCCCACACGTCAGGCTGGACACAGCGACCTTGAGCTGCAATTCGTTCCAGGATGGATTTCGCGAGCGCGTCCGCCCAAGAACGCAGGAAACGTCGCGAGAAACGCGAGCCTAGATGGGCTAATTTTTCTTAATTCCGTATCTCGGTGAGCAGGCCCAATTAGCGTGTCACAGTTCGCGACAGACACGTGCAGCACATTTTCCACTCGCACGTTTTCCGTGGCAAGCGAAGGTCGACCCGCGGACACACTAGACAATTGTATCGTGTGCTCGCGTGTCCTTTGTTCGCGGAATTATTCAGAGTGTCAATTACCGCTTACCTGTTGCGCCGCGAGCAAGGGAATGTCGCTAATTTCTCGCGTGGGTGTTCCCAAGCGAAATCGCTGGACGATGATCCCAATAATTAGGCGAACGTAATTCATGCACAACGCTATCGACACAACCGATGACATTGTCCAGTGGCCATTCATCGGTGACCGAACGCCCGCTGGTCAACTGAAAGGAGCGTCGAGGTTCCCCGGGCATCTGGGAAGGTCGCCGTAATTACATTTCCTACAGTTCGGCTTTATTGGTAGGGCAATGTCAAACGATATTAATTCAGAGCGGTACGCTTCCTAGAGAAAACAGTGTCAAGGCTGATGGGAGGCCTTCTTTGCACCGTGCATAATAATATTTTCGTACATTTCGGGGTTCGTAAGAGCTGATGATCTTTCGCCTTTGCTCGCAGAACGCGTCCTGTCGGATGGACAAAAGAGTTTATTCTTCCATCGTTTTCTGTGTAACGAGGAATGACTAATGAAACGACTACGGTCGACGACCTGTACGAAGAAGGCAAAAAATGTCATACTGCGTTACCACACATGCGTCGCTAATTTAATCAATCGTATACTAAATTCTAACACGTATGTCCCTGCTGCGACAAGGTTTAGTCATTTGTATATCTATGGATACCGAGTTAATCACAGTGCGATAATTGAATGTGTAAGTTTCGCAGTACTACAAGGCGCCAGAGAAACCTTCTGTTTCATTCTGTGGTTAAAGAACACATCATCGAGTATCTCCTTGATTATGGCGCACGTTACAGGTGCTGGGAGAGAGGTGTTTAATTTTCTGCAAGACTCAACAACAGGCTGGATAAGATACCTCTGTGCATTCAACTTATTATCAAAAAATGAAGATGCTTAATCGTTTTAATAAACACGTCTCTAAATTCCCATGAAATAGTTAGTAAAGAAGTGAGGCTTGCTTTGCTCCGACTTCTTATCTCTGCTTACAGCAGTTAAGCGCGTAGCACCGCTGCCGACGCAGTTGTCACATTACGATGCTCTATTTCTGAAGCATGCGCAAGGTGTAAACGGATCTCTTCCTATTACCCCCAGAGATTCATCATCCGGTTCTCGCAGAGAGAATGAATTTTCCAAAGCCGCCAGCGTATTTTTAGCCCCGTGACCCGGGGCCTAAGATGCACCGCGAGATGCAGCGTGCAGTCGCGATGCATTCTTTCGACGCCGCGGAGTCGTCCTAGAACGGGACAGCGGTCGTTGCAAAATCGCTCGATTAAGGTCACACTTAATGAAATGTATTAAGCCAATATCTTTTGAAGAAACCAGCGACCGTGGACGTCGCTGTTATCAGAAGATTGAGCGCGCGCTCGCGAGCCGACGCCGCGCGATGGCTATAGAATCCAAAAATAACAACTGGGTCATTTTAGAGTCTCAATAGACGACCAGGGAAACGTCGCGAGTTCTCGGGGTCGTATGTCGTTGTACCGACGCGTCGTCGACGCTGTCGACCCCAAACATTGCGACACACTTGATACAGCTCGTTTCAGACTGATGTTGATACTAATATGCTAAGATGCTAGCTTTTGGCGTTACATATTTCCTGCGACAAAGTCTGAAAAAGAAACATTCCATTCGGAGTGATTCAAGCAGACGAATATCTTCGTCATAAGAGGGGCAGCTATTGTTAACGCAGAGCGACAAGTATTTCTAACGTCGTGTCGCGATAACCCCGCGGAAAGACACGCTATCGAGACAGTATCCTGTTTGGCTGTCAATTTATTGAAGAACTGCTTGATATGAATGTCCTTTGCTGGAAGTCATGAACTTCTTGGACTGCGCATTCTGGCTGCTGCTGAGCACGTGTTTTAGAGAAGTGAGAAATCAATATATTTCTCAACTTCAATTTTTGTTTACTGATATAAAACAAGTAAACAGATTATTTTCGTGGATTTAAAGTATGAGTACTGAGCATACAAGAAAAAAGGTCTAGGACGATTCCGTGTCAATGTACAGGAGAAATGGTGTCATAAACAAATGTTAAACGTTTGTAAGACTATTTATTGCCCGTCACTCAGTAAAGATTGGCAATGTAAAGAAAACGGATAAGTAGGTTTCGCTTGAACGACGTATAAAAACTTAGCCGAGAAAGATAACCACTTCATTTCATTACGATGAATAGCAGGTTTTATATTATAATCGAAATATGACAGGTCAATGCCTGAACTAAAATAGGAACAAAACTATCGTTTGTCTTCTGAGACATAGCGATTATTCTTTGATGAATGAACGCAAGATCTATTGTCAGTAAATACTTTCAATTTTTACAGAGATATAGTTATCGTTCACAATGTTTCGTAGAATATGGAATCCAATAATTGCGCGTTCGAGTTTCGAAAGAAACAAATGCGGAGCTCGTTGTCTGTCGACATAATAATAGTAATTAGGATAATGGACCGACGGGTTCCGGGATGAGATCAATACAAGAGATGATTAACGCGATAAGCGAAACCGATCACAAAACGCAGTTTTTCTATCGAGATTATTTACATTCCTGTCGCCGTGGTTCTTAGAGATATTGCGTGCGCTAAATACCAAAGGTCTTCATGAGCTGATAATAAAGAAACTGTCGGTAGAAAACGCATGTTTGTTATTAAATGTAACGATGTTGCATCACAGCTGCATCGTGCCAAAGATCGATATAATGGCAATTAAGATACGCCACGCCTCATTGGAAATTCACGGATCGTAAGCTCATTAGAAACCCTGTTTCCTTTATCGCAAGGATGCATGTGCATTATGCAAAAGAACGCTGCCACCGCATATGCAACGTTATCTGCTACATATTTGCATCTTATCGGA
This sequence comes from Calliopsis andreniformis, assembly GCF_051401765.1. Classification (NCBI taxonomy): domain Eukaryota; kingdom Metazoa; phylum Arthropoda; class Insecta; order Hymenoptera; family Andrenidae; genus Calliopsis; species Calliopsis andreniformis. Next base: position 16,704,169 of record NC_135067.1, on the reverse strand, counting down.
CCTCGAAGAAACACTTCCCCTGACTCATGTATAGGTACATACGTGCGTTATAACACGATTGACGCGATCATCGGTATCACTCTTATCTAATAGTTTTTTTCTTCCAGGATTCATATTGAAACACGTTAAATCGAACAACAAGTGTATTTTTGACGCGTTGCTTCGATGCATTGAAATGCGCTATATTATTAAAGGCTATCATTGAAAAATAGATTTTGCAACGCGAATCGATTAACATGGATTTTCGCGAAGCAAGGAATCGCGATAAAATTGCCAATAATACATGGGAATGTGCAAGTACGAGATTACGTAAAAGACCGTTGACGACACGCGTTTAGAACGAAATCATTCGATCACGGAAGATGAAACAAAAACTGATAATTGTTGCCAACTCTTTGTTGAATGTAAATGCAACCGGAGGAAAAGGTTGCGTAAATGTTTCTGTCTTGCTTTTCGCATATCGACTCAGGAATTCATGGTTGGGAAAACGAAACGGGCTTTCCGAAGATTTACGAGATTTGCGTAGGATGAGCAAGGTAGCGTGACGAACGCGCAATTTTCAAATACTTTTCACGGCGCACAATCTTCAACGTCTGGAATTACAATCGCTACTGACAACGTATCTATTTTTCGTCCATTAGTTGAGAAAGACTGCAATTGGTCTCAATCAACGAATGAACGAAGTTTACACTTAGAAGAAGTTGATTTCAATACGCAGTGCAGTTGTTTTACATATTTTATTAACCTCTTTTAAGAGTAAAGGAAAATACAGTAAATTGTATTTTTATTGAAAGATATTATTTTTGAAAATTTAAAGGATTGAAATTTGAATAATAATGAATTGAAAATATTTGTTATTTCCGAACGAAAATTAAATTTGGCGGTATTTTATATGAGAGTCGATATCTGTATCTCGATAATCGAAGTTCAAAAATTTAAAATTTAAATTCAAATCCACTGTTTTTTCAACTTAATAATCGAGACTAAATTCGATACTGCCAATTTTAATTTTTTAGATAAACAATAAAAAAAGATTTCTAGCCCTTTACGTGTCCTGTTGGAGAAATTTCCATAAATTTTATGGCCTGTTTTTGTCCATGATAACCTTCAGATGACGCGAATGGTAAATAAACTGTCGAATATTTCCGCCAGATGGCGGCTCTTACTTGATTCATAAATTGGACAAATTTTGTAAATAAAATCTAATCAACTATGCACTGTTAGTGCATTGATAAAGCAATTGATAATGCAAAAGCTTTATTACCTACTTAAGAAAATAAATAATTCTTCTACGTAATTTTAAAGTGTATAGTGTCTTGAAGAATTATTACGTTGTATAACCTGTTATTCCTCCTTTTTCCTATAGTACGTAATCAGATTAACCTACAAAATCACATGGTAGAATAAACTATAAACAAACGTCTATCATTTGAGTAACAATGGGTAAAACATCAAAAGACAAACGGGATATTTATTATCGACGAGCTAAAGAAGAAGGATGGAGAGCAAGAAGTGCTTTCAAATTGCTGCAAATAGATAACGAATGTCACATTTTAGATGGTAAAGTAATATTCGTCTGTGTATCAATGTAGCGAAATAATTTGTTTATACTTTAAAACAGGTGTCAATAAAGCTGTGGATTTGTGTGCGGCTCCGGGAAGCTGGAGTCAAGTCCTATCGCGCAGATTAAAGTATATGTTTATATTTGCTTTAAAATTTCTATTAGATCATATGTTACAATTTTAAACACATTTTAATATTTTCATCTGTGTAGTGAAAATTATAAAAAGGCCTTGGAAACAGGAAATGCAGTTCCCCCAAAAATAATTGCAGTCGATTTACAAGCTATGGCTCCACTAGAAGGAGTTATACAAATTCAAGGAGATATCACAAACACTAATACAGCAGAGCAAATTATTGCTTACTTTGATAATGAACAAGCTGATTTGGTAGTTTGTGATGGAGCACCTGATGGTAAATATGCATGTGATGTTCCGTGTTAAGTCACTTGATATTTAACAAATATTTATAACACTAACATGCTCATTGTTTGCAGTTACTGGTCTTCATGACATGGACATTTATATTCAGTCACAGCTGCTTCTAGCTGCTTTAAACATCACAACACATATATTAAGAAAAGGAGGTACATTTGTGGCAAAAATATTTCGGGCCAAGGATGTATCTCTGTTATATGCTCAATTAAAAATATTTTTTCCCTATGTCTATTGCACTAAGCCCACTAGCTCACGAAATTCAAGCATAGAAGCTTTTGTAGTATGCAAAGACTACTCTCCACCTGATGGTTACAAACCTCATATGATGAACCCTCTTTTAACTCACAAACCATGTGACTTCAGTGAACTTACAGGAGTTAATAGGACTATTGTTCCATTTGTTGTTTGTGGTGATTTAAATCAACCTGATTCTGATACGTGTTATCCCCTTGACGTGAGTGATTTATACTTACAATTCTTTTATGAAATTACATTCTATGTTATTTATAATATTTTTCAGTATGAAGGAAAGGAGTACACTTACCATGAACCAGTACAAACACCAATTGATCCCCCCTATGCAGAAGCCTTATCGCTTCTAGGAAACAGAGACACTGATTTCAGGAAAGCTAATGTCAGTGTAGTAATAGATAATCTAAGCTCAATGTCTATCTCAGACTTCAAAAAGCAGGCGAAGGAAAAACGTAAAGGAGCACGTACAAAAAAAACAGAGAAGGTAGAAAGTAAGGAGGATATTATTGACGAAGACTCACTAGGACTCGCTGAATTAATATCCAACACATCATCTGATAAAAAAGATGACAGCAGTGAATAAAAATTTGAAAATACCAATTTTGTTATTATAATTTGTAAATAAAATATTCCAACTTTACACAATTATACAAAATATGTAAAATAAATATAATTTCACATTAAAATAATTTAACATATCATTTTCCCACACCTGCAAAAATGATTGAAATTGATTTTCCTATACATACAAAGTTTGAATCTAATCCGCGGCACAATAATACACGCGTACCCTGTGTACCTTGCTGTAGATTGAAATGAAATAGTAAACATTAGATTGTTCCAGTTGCGGCGACCTCGTCGAAACATGACATCAGTCGAGGTATTTATCAAAAGATTTTCTTCAGGATATGGTATATAGATTTTCGAGCCATTCGTTGTAAAAATTTTGCATTGAACAGAAAAGCCGATCTTGTTGCATCTGCAAGAAAGTGTTCTGCTGCGTTCAATGCCGTGAGAGACATGAGGAGAGCAAACATCCGAATCGACAATTAAACTGTCCACTCTGCAAATCGCATAAACTTCCATTGCAAGCTTTCGAGGACAAATCGTTGTTTTGCCACATAGTGATCGCTCATCTTCCTCTCTACTGCTATTTGTGTGGTGAAACCTTCAAGAAGAGCAAGGATTTAGAGTCCTTCGGTAAGTAGTCCGACTGATTTTTCTTCTCAAGATTCACAAATACCACTCATATAAAAAACGATCTTTGCTATTATATCATGCTAATCAAGATACATGCAAATGGTGGAAGTCTCAGCATCGTCACTCATTAGTCTCAGATTCAAAATCTACATTCAGTACGCCACCGCTGACATTAGAAGGAAAGGATTCGCCCTTAGCTAACGAGTACAATGGCAATTTTGACTCGTTGACCTCTCCTCCAACACTCTACAGAAACACGAGCACGCCTATGGTGGTGGGTCAAAAGAGCACCTTTGACTTTAAAACACCAAGCGCCCCAAATTTCTCCCTAAAGACACCAAAGACCAATTCTGTATCGCTGAAGACAGACCAAACTTGTAGTGGATTTCAAGAAAGTTCAGGGAGTAATTACGCGAGCTTCCCATCCTCCACAAACCAAGGAGAAACTCCATTTCGCTCGCTGTCCTTGAACTGCTTAAGCAAAGACCTTCCAAAAGGTACCTCCAAGAAGTTAGACGTCATGAAGGAGCAGGACCAACCGAATCTCAGTGAGCAGGAAGATAATAACGAGGTCGAGGATATGGAACTGACTGGTGTTGAAAGTGGAGTGCTACCAGAGTCTCAAAGCTTAGAAATAGGCGTACAAAAAGGAAGACGATCAGATTCCTTAAAGAAAGTTCGATTCTCGGACCAATACGATAATATATCAGAGCCTAGCACAGCGGCTGGTTTCAATATGACAGAGAATGAAGAATATTTTGAAGCGTGTGACACGTTATCAGAAATGAGGGAGAATCTCGAAAACTCACAAATCAAAATTTACGAGGAAAATGTGAAAAACGCGGAGAAGGAGAGGAACAGTCCTGATAGGCCCACGATAAATATTAGCCAACAATCTTCTAGTCAATCTTCGAGTTCCTCGCGCGTGCTGATGATGGTGCTCGTGGAAAATAATTCAAATGTTACTACCTCCGAATTGATAGACTCTGGGTTGAAGAAACTGGGACACCTAGCCTCTGGAATTAACTTGTCTGCAAATAACCATAGTTCCCCTGGTAGTAGTAACTCAGTATCAACGACAGTCAATAATTACTACAGTTTTTCCACTCAGGAATCTTATTCACCGCCGAATCAAGTGATCAGCTCTATCCGAAGAGACTCAAACTCTTCATCGAATAGTAGCGATAGCAGCGGTTCTGGAGGATTTCTATCGGCGTTTGCTAATGCAGTGAAAAGTGTTATGCGAAATTTTTCTGGTGAGTATTGTAAATGAATTTAAATTGATGCTTTATCTTGCACAAATGTAACTTTCAGTTTTGTATATACTTCAGGAGTAGGAACTTCGAGAAATATCGAAAGGGAGCACGTTTCTTCGAGATCAGATATTGTCCCAGGACCCTCAACCTCGGACACGTTTAGTCCTATGTCGAGTTTTGCATCTTCCCTTCTAAGAAGACCTGGGAAACGTTCAAGAGATACCCTCGAGACCATATCATCGCCACAAAGGCAACCAGATTACGTAGTTCCCCAAGTCGAAATGAGAAGTCCTCTTGCGAAGCGACATCGTGGATGGTATAAAATTAAAGGAAGAGAACCAATTGCAAGAATGCGAAATCGACTGACGTCTCCGAGAGGGGTGTCTTCGGAGACTCAAGTTTTTCGGCAAGGATCTTTATCTGTTGGTGATACAGTTCTCCCTCTACCATCCAGAGCCCACCAATCAACACAAACGGAATGATAGTTTTAACTTTCCTTGATATAATTTTTAACGATTGATTTCTTGATACTTTTTATCGAAATTTGATGAAAAATATTTGAATATACTATTTTATAATTACACAAATTTATTAAAATGTTTGTATATTGATTGAAGAAATTATGGTTTTGTTTGGTTTACAGTGTATATTATTGTAGTTGGTTGTCTATTTTTTAAATAAAGTATATGTTTGTAAGAAATTAAGTACAATTGTTTTAATAATTTTAAAGTTAGTCTGAGCTACGAAATAACATGCATTACTTACCTTAACACCCACGGAATGAAGGCAGCACGATGAATTACCCAAGAGGTGTCTGCTGAGCCTGAAATAGCAAAAAATGCAAAATATTAGAAAATCAGTGTTCAGAGTTTCGAATTTTGAAGTCCTAAATTGTTTAGTTCTAATCCTGACTGTTAATTTCACTCGTTAATCAATTTCCGAATCGGTACAAGGTGTAACATACTGACGCTACTTTAAATATCGCGAAAACTACCCTCGAAAATAGGCAGTTGGGTAGCTTGGAGCCATCTATAGTCACTGAGGGAGACTTATTAACTCGAATATTGCTGATAGATGTCAGATCGAGCGAGATCAAATTTTAGAGTAACGTATACTTATAATAAAGGTTATGTTTTACAGTGCCACAATATTAAAAATAAACTGATTTTATCACTTTTTTCAAAAACATCTAATAGTTCTCAGTTTGAAAGTGCACTATACCTAAGTACGTTGATTTCTTATTTATTGCTCTATCAACATTTAAAGTTTCCTATTTGTCAAATAATGGAAAAACTGTTTATTTAACTGTTTCAGTTTCGGGAAACATGTCTTCATGGAAGAAAGCTGCAAAAGCATCACAAAAAACTCATCGAGAGAGACATCAACCTGAATCTCGGCAGCATCTGGGTCTCTTAGAGAAAAAGAAAGATTACATTGCTAGAGCTAAAGATTTTCATGAGAAACAGAAAACTATAAAGCTCCTACGTAAGCGTGTCCTCAATAGGAATCCAGATGAATTTTACTTTCATATGATCAACTCTCAAGTTGAGAATGGAATACACAGAGAAAAGGACAAGGATGATACTTCTACACCAGAACAGATACGATTAATGCAAACACAAGATATCCGATATGTTGCTCACAAGAGAAACTTAGAAGCCAAAAAAATAGATAAGCTTCAAAGTCAGTTGCATATGATAGACACTGCAAATGAAACTAAAAATAAACATATCTTCTTTCTTGATGATTCAAAGGAGGTCAAAAACTTTGATCTAGCACAAAGATTGGATACTCATCCAGCACTATTATCTAGGCGTACAAACAGACCCAAGTTGAGTAGACTGAAGACCATGAAGTTACCAGAGTTAGATGACACTGCATTAAGTAAGATAGAACAGAAAAAGCACATGGCTTATAAGGAACTCCAGAAACGAATTGACAGAGAAAGAGAACTGACTGTTGTGCAGCAGAAATTGGAAATGCAAGGTGCATTGAAAGATAAAAAAATTACTAAACCAAAATTAATACGTTCAGGCACCAAAGATTCTGCTCCTATATATAAATGGAAATTTGAAAGGAAACGATAATTGATTAGTTATATTTAAAATGTCTTTTTAATAAACGCTATTTTAAAAAATAAATTGATTTATAAATTTTTTAATCAAATCTTGCCACAACTATAATTTCTATCTACTATTTCCTATCTTTTTTTAGCTATAGTTTGTGTTCAATCAATATCCATAATCGCGGTCGTCACATTTCCTGGTACTGTTATTATCTCTACATCTAAAGTGGTTTCTTCTGTTTCCATTTCAATCTTCATTATTGTCGTTGTTTTCATAGTTGTTGCCATAGTTGTTGCCATAGTTGTTGCCATAGTTGTTGCCATAGTTGTTGCCATACTTGTTGCCATAGTTGTTGCCATTGTCATTTGGCTAGAAGTCATCGATGTCGTCATGGTCTTCATAGTCGTAGTACTCGTTCCTCCAGTTCCATTTGTCACCTGTATTGTGCCGTTACTTGCCATCATGGGCAACTCAGTTGATATACTAACACAATCGTAATTTAGTTCCCATAGTCGTTTTTTAGTGAATATATCCAGTCGAAGGCAAGCTGTGATCGATCTGTTAATAAAATGAAAAAAATTGAAGACTATGTTTAGCTAATAATTAATTATATTAAATCGAACCTAGGAAATTGATTAAGCTCCAAAACGTTAACACAAGCAGATGAAAAAAGGCATCCTGGAACATTAGCGCAAAATTTCAATGGTTTATAATCTGTAAAAAAACAGAGTTTGAATTAAAAAATTGGACGATACGTTAAAGAAGGGATCGTATTCATTGAAATTGCATATTACCTGTGATGAGTATGGTTTTTATAATATCAGAGTTTAGTCTAACATCGATTTTCAGCCCGTCCTTTAGATAGGTAAATCGGACGCAAACTGTAAAAGACACGTTAAAAAATTTAAAAAACAGAGACAAAAAATAAAGTAAAAACTGGTATGGAGAAGAATTTTACGAACTTACGATTTTTTTGAGCTTTAGTATAAAATATGGTAACACTTTGGCAACACAAGCACGAATAAAGCATCGGACAGTTGCAACTTTTCTGAAGGGTTGAAATAGCTCTATAGTTCACAAATCCTCTTGGTATCAGCGCACCTAATAAATATTTCGTATTACATACATTTAGTTGCTTAAAAAAGAATTAAATGTTAAGAAAGATAAAAAACGTACCTTCTCCAACAGCACCACAGCATTTAAAAGATAAGGACCAAAATAAAATCAGGACACTGTACACTATGGAACTCATGCTTGGAATATTTCAATGCACTTTTTCACTCAGGTACATTCCCAATTCTGTTGCATTACAAGTCGCCCACGATTGTACCGACTAGCATCGACAATTGGTGTTCCACTAAACAATACGATGCGGTTTGTTCTCGGGTCAGCGATCTCACTTTGCAGGATGTAATTGTCAAGGTGTAATGTAACAAAAAACAACTTTCTAATACATGTTTTCATTGCATTCACAAAGTCTATATAGGATGCACCGCTACATATTACTTTTTACTACGCAGAGAGCCTAAACTTCTAGTTCATATTTATACAAGGAACATTCATAATCTTTACCAACATCTTATTCTTTTATAAATAATGCTTTATTGTACAGTTTAATGAAATAATTAATAAATAATAAAATCACCTGAGTTTCATAATTAATAAAGTGTACACTAATTAGTCAGACACGTTGCAATTTCACTAGCAACGCACAATTGTACTGTTCAGTAGATCGAGTTGCTCACAAACAGGGACTTAGATTTCAGTTCAGTAATCAAGTAAATCGTCGTCATCGTCGTCATCATCATTGTCGTAATCATAATCATCCTCATCCTCATCGGCGTCGTCATCACCTGGCAAGAATTCTATTTGACCTAATCCACCTCCGTCCTCTGGTTTCACGTGGGCAAGGCCATTGGCACCGAATCTAATGCAATCAAGTCCGACCTGCAAATACACGAATTATCCGTGAAATAAAGAAAAACATTCATTCCACAGGATCAAAGGATTTAAAGGACTTACTTTGAACATTGTAGTCTCCGCAAATTTTCCCTCCATATTAACGCACAAGTGAATATTTCTACCTTGGAAATATATGTTGTAGAACCTGACACATGCTTTAACTACTGGTATTCGCGGGACTGGAACACATATTGGTCGAGGGTTCTTTCCTGAAATATTGTAAGATTTATAGTAGGATTTGTCTAGATTCCCTACAAACACGTGTTTTCATCGTCAACTTACCAGAGACACTTCTCGTATACAGGACCCTATCATTCATCGAAATCTTCGCTGTGAAACTGAACTCGTCCGGGTCATAGGTCACGTTCACACAAGCCTTTTGTTTCCAGGTGTCGTATAAAATTCTGGAGCAACAGCTACAGACACCTCCGCCACACTGACAGGGACCCTGCCTCGTCGCAGTTAATTGGTTTGTGTTCGAACTGGAGTTTGTCGTTTGCTTCAGCAACTCTTGTAACTTCTCCATATTCTTCCTGTCTTTATCCTTCGACGATATTGAACCATTTTTGTTCACAGGAATTTTTCCCGAGTTAATGGCTGTTCTATTAATCCGCTGCGAGGATTCTTGAGCAAGAAAAGCAAAAAAGAGTAGCCAGTAGATGGTCCTCATTATATGCCCTTGATCTTGAACTCAGTTGCGTCGGGAGGACATCTTCATCGAGTGTAGCTTGTTGGACGATCGAAACTCGACTGGTCAGGTAACGGATATCTTGGTCTGACCTCGTTTTGCGGAGAAATTTAGGTTTGGCTTGGGGCTGCTCATTCGCGTTTTATTTTCTAGCTTGTCTTCAAGGTAAACCGATCAAGGAAAAAGAAACGTTAGAGGAGGATGCTGCGCGCTATTGAAAGTAGATTCACTTCAAAAACTCTGTCCCATACGATTCGTACAGAACAGCATTTATTTAAATATACTGATATCAGCCTCGATTTCAATAATTTATAAAATCACTTAACTTACAATACTTATTTACAATAATACATAAATACAAGTATATAAATATCAATTGTATATAATTAAAATTAAATGATTTTTTCGAAGTCTTAGAATTAAATAATAATGTAAATTTTGATGCTCATGACCATTACAATTTGAGCTGTCCAATTTGCGCTTCCTCTTCTGGACTCAACGTTGATGTGTAATTTACATACACCTCGAGATCCTGCTGCTCGAAATCCACCTCGTCGTACACTTCCGGCTCGCTCACTTCAGGCTTGCTTTCTAGAGCTGGTTTGCTTTCTTCTGGTTTCGCTTGCGAATTGGGCTCAGCCTCTTCTCCAGGTTTCATCCAGGTGATCCCATCCACGCCCATTTTCACGCAGTTGAAGTGCAATATCAGAATCGGTTGACCAATAATTCGGGTTTCTAAGTCGATGCAAGCATGTAGATTCTTGCCAGCGGTGTAGATGTCGAACAAGCGAACACAGAAGCTCACAAAAGGCAGAACAGGCGCCGGGGTACACAGTGGTGGAGGATTTTTAGCTACGAAAAATCAATTTTTTATAAAAAGGTAGTTCCTCCAAAAAATATCTGATCAACTTTTTCAATTGTTTACAAATATCAATGAGCACTCACCAGAGATAGAATTGGTGTAGATTTCCCTCTCATTCATGCTTAATACGATCTTAAGGGCAAACTCGGAGGGATCGTAAACGAATTTGGTACACGCGCGACGATCGAAGTGTATCGCCGTTAGATTAATTCCAGCGCAGCAATTACAGATGAGGCCATCGCAAAGACATGACAAACCACGAAATGCAATCCTGGCTATCTCCGGATCCCTGCCAGAGTCTTCAAATTCTGCTTTTAATCCGACTCCAGTCTCCGGATTGTAATAAGACGCGTTATACTTGGCAATGTCTGGTCACATTTAACAGAAATATTAAAAAAATGTACAAGTGGAATGAAAATGATGTTTAGTAGCTTTTTAATACCTATGTGATGTTTTCTACGATGCAACGTTGCGCTACAGATGTTCTGTATTGTAAGGAACAATAGGAAGGTGTACAACACTTTAGACAACATGATGCTGTGAAACCAGGGTCACGGAAGAACGTCTATCGTCGATGAGTGCTGATCGAAGACTGAAATTAGGCTGCGTTCTGTACAGGCCAAGATGTCCCAGCTCATTAATATGCATAAGCTTTCCATAGAAAGTGAGACCGAGGGGACTTCACGTGACAATTAGGATATAACTGTATACTTGTTTTTTTACAGTTTTTCAAAAATAGCAATTTAATTATTTTTCGAAAATTGTTATTGTACTTTGACTTTTCCTAATTTTTTTCAGTAATGTTGTAACTTAAATACTAATAGCTATTTTTTGTTGTCTCTATAACAATACTTTGAATTACTCAGATTTATTGTATTTTTTACGTATGTGTGAATACTCGTAATAGGGGGATAAGTAATATCTCTGTGAAAGTACACATTTATTTACTTCGTTTAATTACAGTTTCAATAAATTAATTAAATAAGTATATATAAATATGTGGTCCATCATAAATAACATTAAATTAATCGAGCAATTCGATATGGCTGAGGTCGCAGACAATGTTCACAACTCATCTGATCATTTTCGATCCCCGTACATTCTTTCTTATATCGGTAACAACATAACAAAAATAAAGAAAAAAGAAAGTAGTCATCAGTCTCCACATTTCTTAATCTATCCAACAACCTTTTGATCTAACAAAATTGTACAACAATAAATAGAAAAACTTTGCCTAGTTAACCTTCCGGCGGATACGAAAAAACCTCATCTTCAGAATTTCAATTATTCTATGACTGGCATGAGAACAGATGTAAACGAGACTCAAAACCTCATAACTTTGCTCTGACGACCGCTTCTCGAGTGCCTACTCCTTGCCAAAAGTCCAGTTAGACCGAGTCCATAATCATCATCATCGTCAGAGTCGTTTGCCTGATCGTTCTTCTTCACTTTACGCTTCTTTCCACCCTCTTTCTCGTCATAGACAAGTGCGCTAATTACTGCATCCTCTGCCTCGTCGTCATCGTCATCCAGATCCTCGACTTCTTCAGCTTTTTCATCCTCGTCCTCAGCTTCGTGCTCCTTCTCATCCTCATCCTCGTCTTCCTCCTCGTCATTCTCCTTCTCATCGTCATCATCATCTTCCAAAATCTCGTCATCCTCGTCGTCATCATCGACCAGGTCATCTGCCAAGATATCGACGTCATCGTCACCTTTCACCGGTTTCCTCAATGGCTTCTTTTTCTTGTTCACCTCGCTTTCGATCGCGTTGATGCTGCTGCCCGTGACAGTAGGCTTCTTTTTGCTCGCTTCCTGCACGCTCAGTTTCTTTGTCGGCACTTTGGCAGGCTTCGCAAACGAGGCTATTTTATTAGAAGCCTCGGTTACGATTTCTTCGGCTTCGTTCACGGTTGTATCAGTGGCAGTGAACTCGTCACCGTCATTCTCCGTGTTTTCCTCCTCCTCTGCGCCCGACGATTGAATGTCCTCGTTATCTTCTTCGTCGACAGCCGCTGCATTGTTCTCAGCGGTCGATACGTCGTAAGATTCCAAGGGCGACACGGACGTTGGCTTCGTAAGAATCGGGATCGTGAACTGAAGAAGGGGCGCGGCAGTGGTGACCTTTGGTTTCTTCGTGCTAGTTTCCTCTTCACCTGTTATGATATCCAGCAGAGCCCCGAACCCGAGGACATCCTCGTCGTCATCGTCTTCGTCTTCTTCTGTCGAGGAATTCGGAACCGAGTTGTTTAACGTCGCGTTTCCAGCACTGTCGTCGTCGTCATCGTCATCCTCATCAGAACCCAAACCGAAGAAGTCTTCGTCATCGTCATCTTCTTGGACTTCCTGTTCGATTACTGGTAGTGGCTCTGCTGGGCGCAGCTTTAGACCATCAGGACCGAATCTGAAAGAAATGATAATTTTTTAATTTTTGGAGGGGAGATATGATTAGAAAAAATATATGCTTGTGAACTCGAATGTGTTTATCACCTGAAACAACTAACGCGTAAGCTAGCTTCGAGTTCAGTCGCTGACTGCAGTTCGAGTCCCAAACAAGCTTTGAAATGATTCTTGACGTCACGTTGGATCGAGTAAATCCTGCCACAGAATTTCGTGAATCCTCCTGGTAATGGGACGCACACTGGTTTGGGGTTCCTTCCTGAAAAGTTATTAAGTGATCGTATGTGTTATTGGTTGGCCACCTGGATCTATGTTTTTAGAAAACGCATTCCTATATTTGACCGTTTAATATATGCAAGACTTTCACCTTGACGTTTGATACAGTCATAAAATTGACTGGGCTACGCCTATGCGTTATGAATATTTTTGCTCTGACGTAGAACTCGGTTTTTAGAGCACACATTTTCGAAGGGAAATCGATGGTTTGTTATAGGGGACCTCAAATGAGAAAATGGCTATATACCGCGTGCCAATTTGGTGAAAGTCGAATTGCGTTTCTTGAATTCAAAGGGGATCCTTTCAAGCATAATTGAGTAATTAACATATCTTCCACAGAAATAGTCTTTTAAGACACGCCAAAGGCTTTTAAGGAAGAGGAAATTGCGTATAATTTAAGAAGATATTTCTGACGTTATTTCAATTTTGAAAAACTTCGTACTTACCACTCACGATGGTGCTAGTTAATATGTTATCACCAAAGCTCAACTGAACCGCCAAATTGTCCCCTTGCAGGTACTGCAAGGATGCGCATCCTAGAACAAAGAGTACAATCAACTTACCTACAACCTCTTTAGGAAAAACAAGTGTAACGCAACGTGAATTAACTTATTTCTTTGTCTGTTATGCTTTCTAGCAGCCGCGTTCTATTACCTCCAATTAAGTTACACAACAATTACCTGGCCCCTGCAGCTGTACCAGAGGTATATGGAAGTCCCTGCAACAGTTGCATATATTTTCGTTGCAAGTGCAGTATCTATTAACACTGTCAGCTGCTTGCTTTAGCGACAACGTTGAAATTCCAACGTTAGTCTGCTTGGAACCACTCGCAGAATTCCTAATCGCTCGTTCTTCTGATGGATTCGGATCTGCAAGAGAGTAGCAATCTAATTTTCTGTTTTCTAAGCTTCGTTGTAAAAAAGTGGAGAGTGCGATACAACTAATTTATACAGATTACGAACAGAATTTTAAAGAAATTTCTAAGGAGAAAACATAAAAGAGACTGCAATTTCACTAGTTAACATTAGAATGGTAAAATCCTCACCGATGACTCTGCCATAAGCGGCGAACGCGATCAGCAGCAGAATCAGCAACAGCTCGACGACCGTCGACAACCGCATCCTTTCGTCTCTTCTAAAATGCAAATTCAAAAAATACGATAACGTCCCTTGCAATCTCCGCTCTGTATGCAGAACCACAAGTCCATCACTTCCATTATTCCCTCGCAACAGCACAATCGTGTAATCAGTATTCTACAATTTCCCTTACTGTCGCGATTTCGGTGTAGCTCAAAGGAACTACGTTGCATTAAGGACCATTGAAATTCCGCGGATCATGACTGTGACAGTACCATTTATCTCGCGAGATTTACGTGATTCCACCAAGCCACTTTCAACCTACGCTCCTCGTAGCTCGGTGCACTGAAACTCCATTTCACCTCATTCTAAATGCCCTTAATCGTTCTTCTTGTAACCAGTTTGCTCAATTATCTCGAAGTAGACGAATTACCTGGAGCAGCAGGGAAACTAACGGAACGCCGTAGCGTGTCAGCAGATACACCGGATGTGGCGCACCTTGACGAACAATACGGTCCACGTGTTACGCTTGTTAACGACAAAACGCGGGAAAGAGTGAAACGCTGCTGGTTTTCAACCAATCATTTCCAGCACGAGGCATGTGGGAGGAACGATCTTTTCCTCTCGCGGTTTCGGAAGATACACTCGTCAACGTTTCGCGCGAGCCGTGGAACCTTTCGTCTGCTGTAGACCGGTTGACCTAAATCCTGGTCACGGTCAAACACGACTCTCGAGGAGTTCGTTGCTCAACTGGTGCTTCGGTAACGCGATCGAGGAAGCGCATGCTGCTTCGAAACGTGCTTCGATCACCTTTACGGTCGCAGTTACGTGGTCACGTCGCGGGAAACGACGATGACTACGGCGAGGTATGTTCTGAGTGTCCTTCCGGTTCTGATGGGTACCGTTGCGGAAATGTTAATTGCATTGGTTTTTGTCTGACTTTGAGGAGGATTGAAAATGTCAAAGAAGAAATAAAGATTCTAGATAGGGGGAGATAGATTTGTTGATCTAGACGAATATGTGTCCTAGGAAATTGAGGAAGCGTGGATGAGGTGTTTGTAAGTTAGCATGACACCTGCGTCAGAGACCGTAAAAGCGTCGGAGAAACCGGGAAACTGGTAATGTTAGGGAACCAGTACTCACCAGGGAGATTGAGGAAGAATATCCGGTTAAAAAATGTTCTGGAAGCCAGACGATCCTTCGGAAAAGACGTGTCTCTCCTCGTCGCACCCTCCGGCTCTTTTTTCCGACTCTTCGTCTTACGGAGGCCAATGTCTAACTGAAGATGCCGCCCAACTCCCCCCAAGGTTTCTTTAAAAGTCGGTCAAGCCACCACCACCTGCCTCGACTGTCGCTACGATTATTAAGCATTCTAATACGCTCTAGGTAAATACCACAGACGATTCCCCACCAGCAGAGCTCTTTTGGCGATCCAAGGTGTCTCTTCGTCGTGTTCCACGTCGTTTTGACGATAGGCATGCGGAAGCGGTTTTCATCTCTCCTTGAACCTGCGCCATGGCAAAGTACAACCGGAAGAACTGGTGTCAGTTTAGGTTCTCAATGAAAGATTTACTCTCAAGCACTGTCACGATGATTCATCTCACGTGAAATAGTTAAAAGCGTAGATGTTGCATGTAAAAAGGAGGGTGGGGATTTTGGTCTTGAACGTCTTTAAAGTTGATGTACCATGAGTTTCATGATTATTTTTATTTGTGGTAGTGAGTGATAGTATGACTCTCACAAATTCACACACGATCCAACGTAGAAACCCTAATGGCCCCGTTCTAATCGCCAGTCCTACTTCGCTTCAATTTCTGTCGCCATAAAATTATGTCGTACGAAGGTGTTCACGGTGCATCCATAATGAGCTGAACAGAAATTCCTCATTCATCGAACGTGCACTTCGCTTTTACGTCCATGGTACAATTAAAGCTCACGATCAGACTTTTCACCGACCTTCAAAGTGGTCATTGGTCTCTCACACTGCGATCGAATTAGGGTCGAATACCAGCTCCGAGTTGGTCTAATGTACAATCAACTCCTTTTTACGCAGAGATCAATCTTTTTGTCGTTTTTCAAGATTCGCGGACGTGACCAAGACCACTCGCTTAAGAGAGATAAAATTCCCGAAGATTCCAAACGCAACCGTGTTTTGGTGGTTAAGGAGGGGCCTTTCTCCGGTTAGTGGGTCGAAGAAAGTAGTGGCCAAGAGTGGTTTACCTTGGTTAATACTTGCCCGACAGGATGGATATTCCACAATGGAATTCAGACGCTGAGGGATCGCGGAAGCACGGACAATTATTGTCGATGATATACGACTGTCTTTGCTCGCTGTGTATTTTAAGATGAAACGGTCCTCCAGCCTTCTGAACCATCTGACGAGGTTGATGGCAGAAGGATGTGGGTCAGGAAGGGAAACGAGTTTTTACGTAACGTCACGAGATAATCTGTTTGAGAGCTGGAGCCCTCGTTTCGAAACCGTGATCCAATCAGAGGCGATTGGAAGCACGTAAACAGGAAAGGAAATCGAGGATCGATCAAGGGTGTTAATAAATCCTCGTTAACCATGCTCGCTTACTTCTTGCGCTCACTGTACCGTGAAAATAACGATCTTGAATTAATATTATATAATATTCCCCGATGCATCTTGAATGATTATTCATTTGCAAAATAATACCTTTTACCAAGTGTCGAACCATGAATGCAGTCATTCCCCTTGCTTTGCATCCAACCAAGCATACATTCTTGCTTCCGCTTTCGTTGGACGTTCGCCGTGAAAAAAGCGAAGGTATTCGAGGCAAACGGATAGTTGGTCAGACTACTTCTACACAATTCAAATATAATTACCGGGAAACGCCGGAAAAAGGAGAGGAAAAAGTTTCATCTCAACGGCGCTCGTTAAGCTCACGCGTTCGAGCGTACATTACAGTCATTACATCCTATAAATGTCAGGCATCGAGTGTTGTAAAAACTACAGAAGAACAAAAAAAGAATATAAACTCAACATCCGTTCACAAATGCGTATCAAAAATTCAACTTCCTCGACTCCCTTAAAGCTAAATGGAAATTCAATAAAATACACCACAGAAATTTTCACTTTTACCCATCGCGAGTCCCCTAGCGAGCAAAAGGAAGAAGGAAATTCCATGGTGCCGGTAGAGCGATGTAAATTATCAAAGGAAACGAGAAAAAGGAAATGCTTTTACTGGCGCGCTATAAACGGTACCCAACATCGTCATCCGAAAAGAAGAACACCTGGTTTTTGTCGAGACTGCGGCCCCAGTCCAACCACGGAGATGGGACAGCCGCTGAAGTCTTGGTACCAGGTTGCCGAAGGAGGTCACCCGGTCACCCAGATGAGGTTCCTTGCCCGTTGTTACCTCCGCACCTCGGCCAATGGCGTGGCACCTCATCGTCGCCGTGGCCAATCCTGTCGCCAGTTTTCGTGCCGACCGCCAACCGATCGCCGATCCGAGACCCGCGCCCGGCTTTGTGCCCAGATTTAAGCTTCTTCCTTGCTGGGCAGGATCTCCAGCTTCGTCTTCACCGAATCCTTTTGACAGTTCCGACGGTGTGCTTCCCTGCCGCGATTCATCGGATCTCCACGCGAGGATCGTTCGTCTGTTCGGAATAAGATCCGTCGAAAATCACGGGAAAAGACGCGATGGCTGTGAGGTCCACGATCCTGGTGCTGCTGACCACCGCGGTTGTCGTGGTGTCTTCGGCTGGATTTCTCGGTGAGCAAGATCAGTTACGCTCCCGTGGAAACGTTCCTCGCGGTTTTTCCTACGATCCGACCTCGTGCTTCTCCCTATACGGAGCAGGGCGAACGCAGGTGTCAGAATCGAGGCGCGTTCTTAGACAGACACATGTGGGTAAACAAACGAGCGTTAATTGCATGCTAATCGCGGCCTTCTTCCGGAGGGCGGCTCGCTCCGATATTTGACATCGCTCTGTGCGTGGCGCTTGCTCGAGATCCTTTTTCCTTGTGCTTTTACATTCCATTACTGCTCTGATTAACGATCCTTTCTTGCTCATTTGTTTAGCGAATAGACTTTGAATTCAGGTTTATCAGTCGTGACTTGCCCCAGTAAAGCGAGAAAGTCCGCGGACGTCATTCTGAGTCATCGCCGCGGCACACTTATCCACGCGCGTTTCGTTCACCGTTGAGGAGAGTGTAGTTTTTTGAAGGAAGTAACGGAGGAAAGTCGAAATTGTGTCAACTCGTCGAGAGAAAACTCGAGAACGTCGACGTGTCAGAACGATGAAAAGCGCCCATGATTTTTTCCATTGACTTTCGATCGACGACTTTCGTTTCGTTCCAATTTCTCTTCTCGAGTTTCTCTTATGGCGCCAACTGTTTCCCCTGGACAGAGACGCTGCTCTCCTGGGATCTGCCAGACGCTGTGGGAAGATCGACCACGCCGCAGTCGCAATGTCTCTGCCAGACTACCAATTGTTTGTGCTGCGTCGATCTCAATCTGACGGCGACGATCGACCTGGGTGGGCCAGCCTGCATCAACGTCAAGCAGAAGGAAGAAAATGTCACGTTGAATTTAAGCTACGGTGACAATCCCGTGCACAATGCCACCATTAAGATTGGTGAGGAACATTCCTTATTTTTTTGAGTTCAAGTTGGATTCCCGAAAGAATTTTAAAAACTGGAATCACATTTTGGGACAACGAATCCCATCCTGTAAAAGATATGCTCACGTTAAAACCTCTCTCAGATTATAAGAAAATGTAAATTTAAGCATTAGAAGGTTTCAAGTACCTTAGGTGAAAATTCGCAATTTTTCCCAGCCGAAGCAGCCAACAAGCCAACATGTATGAATCTGCTGTCAGACCTGGCGCAAATATGCGCGAAATTCGCGTCGATCAAGCAAGGCGATACAGGGTACGACGGGTGTATAGTAATCGAGCCTGCATTGCTGGGTACACCGCAGGCTACCTACCACATGGGATGCTTCAATTTCAATCAAGTCGTGCGGCAAATCGAAGTCTCTGCGTGAGTATAGCCCTGAAAACGTTGCAAGACCAGTGTTCCGTGTACACACAGAACGTGTATCCGATTACGTCAGGTACCATCATCACGGATGATATGATCCTCTTGAACTCACGCTTAATCTGCTGTATTTCAAGCAAGAGGATTTTCCTTGCTAATGTCGCTTTAATGCAATCCATTCGCAGCATCACGGAGACGACAGAGACCACCGAGAATTCAGAAGAGGAAGAAGACCCACTGAACACCGAGGAACTGATCGCAGCGGTGACAGCCAGCGCGGAGCAAGGTATAGCTCTCTTTTCTCAGTGGCTGGGCCTCAACCTGAACCCGAAGCTGAACCTGACTGGCAAGAGCAACCACCCGGAGGCTAACCAGCGACCGATCGCGTCTACAACTTCTAGGTCAGCCCGTGCTCATTGGGACCAGGAGAAGACGAATGACGAACGATTCAAACAATTGTTGAGCGCGCAGGACAATGTCCTGAAGGGTTCGGCGACGATTGGTCGATCGATCGGAGCTGAAACGACATTCGTTTACTCGAAACCCCCCGGGCTATTGTCTGAGAAGAGCTCGGACGAGAAGAGGGTAGACAGCGTCCCTCAACACCTGGCCACAGTGCCTACAGAGTCTAGACGAGGTGGCAGGGCATACAACATTCATCAACACGTCAATGAGATCTGAGAGCGTTCGTTTCCCTTCGATACGATCGATCGAGGATGAAAAATTATAAAACCGTAGAGTTTAGGGTACCGCACCGTAGACTGTATTCCCTATGACGAGTTAGGCAGAGGTATTAACGTTCTCTTTTCTTTTTATATCTTTTCCCCTTGCTACTATCGATTCGAGCAAGACCCTGTCGATTATTGTTACCTATCGAAAGAATCCCAGCTATTTAATTAGGAAAATCTGGCGAACGGCTGCGCTTTGCCAAACAAAACGGTACAAGAGTATCGTTCATTTGTTTCGAGGCGGCTGACAAGTCGAATATGTTTTGTGTCAGTTCCCGTCAGAATGATCTCTCGCAATTGTGATCGTCTTTCATTTCGTCGCCGTGAAGATTTGTTTCGTTGCTGCTTCTAGTTGACTGGAGATACGAAATCTTCTGTAATAATTGCACGCGTTTCGCTTAAAACAAGCAGGATACCAATTGGTGAGAGCATGGTGAACATGTTGATCAGGGGAACGCCGATTCCATAATACGAAGTATTTATTTGTTTTTTCGACCCCGCACAGTAGACATAAAAGTACAGTAACATTTTCGAAATCGCTTGTACGCGGCAACGTCGAGTTGCGCTTAACATTTACTAATTTCTAGTGTTTTCCAATTAAACAAAAATAAACTTCCCAGGTTTTTACAGAGACGTGTAGATTGCATACGTCCGTGGATCATGATGGATCACGGAATGACTTTGCGGAACATCTGGCAGAATGAACCATTGATTCGAGTGTTCCCCAATCGGGCAGAGCAAAACAAAGAGCTAATCGCAAGTTCCTTCTAATCCAATCACTGATGCGTAAATTTACCTACTGGTGGATATTTTTGTAATCGTACATTGTAGCATCGTCGTAAAGAGGAAGATTAATAAAACCAAAAACAAAGGGTTCAATTCGTTTCGTTCATTCTGCCTTCCCCTTTCCACTTTGTCTCGTTTGATGAATTTTGCACAGTCATTGGAAGTCGATACATTCATTGGGAGAGATTAATTCTAACTTAATTAATCGTCGCTTTGATCCCTGGAAGACAAAGGAAGTTGCTGCCAACGCGCTCTTCCATCTGCGATTTTGATTCCCCATTTGCATAGTGGAGCGTGGATTCACGCTCGAGGAAGATAAATGTTTCGACGTTAGAATTAATTCCTCCGCTAAATTGCGGGTGCACGTCGTCGAGGAGTAATATCGCTGGAAAAGGCGACACCTTAAGTCTAATTAATTATTAATCGTTTACGTTGGCTTCGTTACGCCTTCAAAAGTTGATATAAGAAATATATAATTATATATGCATATCACCGTATATATATAAGTATGTGTATATATATATTTTTTTCTCGTTTTTCTTCCCGATAATATATATATAACTATAAAATTGAAAAAGAAAGGTGAAAGAGAGGGGATTGAGAAAATTATATCGAAACAGAATATTACAGATGGACTAGATACTAATAACGTTATTCTCGCCTTAAAATAAACGCGTCTCGCTCGGTCCGTCAAAATATATAATATATGTATATAATTCTATAAGATATGCGTATTTCATTTAATTCGCGTCTCGTTTCTTTCGTAATAAAAATATTTTTTGGGCTTCATCTTTGGGCGATCATCGTTACTCTTACATATGCGTAGTTAAAAATAATTTGATCCTTACTTGCAACAACTTCTCTGAGACCTTTGGGCATTCGGTTTACGCACGTCCTTTCGATCGATCAGGCCATTTCAAATTGAAGCTTCACAGTTCGTCGATCGTCGTTCGAATCGACAATCGAGTTCGTTGATACATCGATAATGCAATACATTATAGTTTAAGATTGTCCGTTCGCACGACGATCCTCGTTTTACAAAAATAAATCGTCGTCTGCTAGTTCTACTACATCGGAGGACATCGATTTTCTCGATCAGCATCCGTGTCGTTACATCACGACCCGCTTACAAAATAGATCATTTATACGAAGAACAGTTAAAAACGTGAGTAAATTCTGGAAAAATACATCATCTGTTTATAAAAAGTGATACGAGAAAAATTACGAAAACTCTAGAGTCTTGAACGACTCGTTACGCTAATAGTGACTTTAGTGATTATTAAGAGACGATTAAAAGTTATCGATAAATATATCGGCACATCGAATACGAATACAGAATATACGTCGTTATAGGATTACATCGTCTTTTTGATTTGTTCATGTCTTCGATTTTAAGTCGCCGATCTTTTCATCCCAAATAGCGAGCATTGAAATCACTGAAGAACCAAAGTTCTAAATTTAAGCATCGAACTCACGCGATACATACCGCTGCTGTCGATAAACAGACATGCATGCAAAACCCTTATTTCAACAATGGTCGCATCAATTTCACCTCGAGGAGTTTGTATTGCACTATGCTCAAATACATAACGCTTTGGCACTGAAACGAGTCGCACCACTATAAAAATAAGAGTCTTGTCTGTCAACGAATTTTAAACTTGCTCTTGTAAAACGTAACTTCTCCAGCCATTCTATCTGGAACACATTCGATAACGCACGCATGCAAAAGAAACGACCAGTTAATTAGAAACATCATGCGAAAACAACCTGTAGAAACCAGCCCAGCTCGTTGCAGCGCAAGGCCAAACGCAATCCCGCTCTTATTATTGCCAGCAATAATAAACGATATTGCTCGCAGCTGGGAAGCATCTGCGAAGCACGCGCCATTGTCCTCCCAAGAGTTGAAATTTCGGCGCACATCCCCCGAACACGGAGGTGGAAGTGTAACACGTCCACGTGGAATGTCATACGAAGAGATCGAAGATTCACTTGACCTGTTGACGAGGTGCTGGGGCCACGGATGGTAATGTCAGCGAGTCCCTCTTTTTCCTGTTCACGCGACGACCAACATGCAAAACAACGTCTCCGGCTTTCACGGCCTTGAACTCGGCTATAGCTTCGGCGTGCGTCATTCCGTGAAGAGGTTTCGAATTTATCGACAAAATTTCGTCCCCTGCAAAAACACGTCACGTTTGTTTATAATGATCTCTTTTATATCTACAGTAAATGAAATTAATAATCGGAGATTAGAATATTCGACTGGAATTAAATCGGTGTTACCTTCTTTGACAGTCCCAAGATCAGCAGCCTGACCATTAGGAAAAACAGTCTTCACATAAATTCCCATATTCCCTCGAGGACTGTCCGTACCTCCAACGATACTGAACCCGAGTCCTTTGTGGCCAGGACCTTTGTAGAATCTGGCAGTCAATATCGTGAATGACGCGCCACCCTTGCCAGGCCTTGGCAGGGTGCAGAATCTCGACTCTTCACCCTCGCCAGCTTCGTCGATGTCTTCGAGTTCGGAGTCGGTATTCAGGCCTTCGTCCGTGTCTTGCGTACCCTGAAAGCCACAGAATACCACTCAATAATGATCACAAACCAGATTTGACTCACACCTCGTTCTATACTCACTTGCCAAGTCTTCAAACCAGAGCCAGAGGAACTAGGAATGTTGGCAACACTTCTGCTATTCAACCTCCTCGTTGTCTTCTTACCAGGACTCTTCTCGGCCCCCAAACTAGACGGGCCATCCTCTTTGTTCATGCACGCGGATCCATGCGCGTTCGAGTAATTGTTCACGTGTCCTCCAACCTTGAAGTCTGTCAGCCTCTTCCTGGGCGTCACCCTCGGTATGTGGATCTCCTCGAACGACGGCTCTGACTGATTCCTAGCCTTTGGATTCTTTTGGAAATGGACATTTTCGTAGGAATGGTGGTCCCTCGTCTCAGAGTTGCTCCTGGCCAGATGCCTGTCGGACGGGGGAGTAGCGGCAGACGAGGGCGTAGTCAACCCCGACCTGTGGCACCGCTGGAAACGCACGTTCTCATACGAGTGATCGTGATGCCTGGCGGTGTCACGATTCTCGGAGTTGCTGCGCTGCAACACGCCCCTGGATCTTGAGCAACAACCAGGCGACGAGCCAGCGTAGAGCACGTTTTCATACACATCCTTCTGACTCTGATCGTGACTGGAAACAGGAGAACCATAAGTGCTGCTGCTCTGCGAATAGGTGAACGTCTTGTTGCTATTGGTCAGAGGACTACTGCAATTCGGCGAATTGGGCACGCTGGCCTCGGCCAAGGTCTCCAGGTTGTCGTGGAAAGGATAGGGTGGCAGGGACGTCGGTTCACTGGAGTCGTAGCAATCACCCTCGAAATTCTGGCTGGTAGATGAGGTCAAGGGGCTGGGGACGTAGAAGTTCGACGCGTTGTCCTTCTGTGAGAAGACCTCCGTCACGCTTAGAGCCTTCCTCTTTCTGATCCCGGCGTTTATCTTGCTGAATTTGCTTCGTAGGACGTGTTGGATGTCAGCGATGCCTTTGGTGGTGCCTGGAAAAATATAAAAATATTAATCATCAAGTGTTTTTATGTTTAGGAATTATGGGGTTGATAGACTTACCTGGCAATCTTAGGGAACTTGTCTGCAACAGTTTCTTCGGCGAGCTACCATCCTGGAGGCTCTTCGCAGCTGGAGAAGACTCTCTGCTAGCCGGGCTGGACCTCACCGCTTGGATGACACCCTGGGTAGTCCCACCTTGTATTAGAGCTTCCTGAGGCTCGGGCGTTTCCTGCACAGAGCACCTCCTCCTCAGTTTCCTCCATCGTTGACTGATACTCTTGTTCCATAAATTCAAGTCTGCAAAATAAAAGAGCAACAGAGCCCCGGATGAGGACGAGTCACAGGATATCCTATCTCACGATGAGTGGTTATCGGAGTAGTGTTACGGCGACAGGATTACCGAAGAACATAGTATTACTAAAAATAAGAGAAACACTGCTTCCTAATCGTCAGGCTTAACGACAGGAAACACTTATCTATACACGAGGTGGAACGACGTGTTGTTATTGACCGAAGATAAAGTCGGGTCTCGGATGAAAGGAGAGAAAAAACCGAGGAAGGTTGTATTGGGAACGATAATGTTATCGTATGTAATAATCGTTTGAAGCCGAGACGCGTAGAAGAGCGAATCGCGGCTCTGAAATCGATATCGTGTTACACAATCTATGAAAAAAGGCTTCAAAAATTGCAAAAAAAACATATACTGTATATCTTATCCTGTGTTTACAATTTAATATAGTCTCCATGTTGCCCTCCGAGGATCCACGTGGCCGTAAAACATGAGGGTCCGATTAAATCGTGTTCGTTTCGCCGATCCCTCGAAGGGTCGTGGCCCCTCGACTTCCTGTTCCTCGTCGTAGGGTAGTTTCGATGACCTTGTGGGAGGCACGCGCATAACCAGCTCGACGATTTCCTCAACGACGGAAGAAAGTCAACGCGTCATGAATTATTGATGTTAATCGACGACGGATGTGAGCACGGCGGGGTCACTGAGTTTGCACGTTACGTTGAATCGGCTAATCACATTTGCAACTACGCATCGTTTTTTCCACGTCGTCAAGGTGCGTCCGTTTCGAGAGGCTTCGAGGCGAGGCATTCTGACGAAGAGCAACATGTCACGAGGACAACGGAGAAAAACACGGGACACCGTTGCCCTCGACGATTGTTGCGGACACACTGGGGCGTCGGTGGCGGCTGCACTCGCCATTATCCGGAGTTACAGTCATCTTGCAAAATGCACTTTCACTTCTCGACGTATCTCCGGATGCGCCCGGCTTCGCGAGGCCTTTTTCGTTTCGTTGCGGACGTTGAGCGCCGCGTCGGGACCTCTTCCTCAGATTACGTTTATTACCAAATACATATGACACTCGATTCGATGTTCCGATATTACAGGGCTTAATTCAAATATTCAATTATTTCCAGAGAATTTAGTAGAAGAGACCTGTCGTGCCATGTGACGCGACTTTTTTCGATGTCTCATGTTTTACCCTTTCACCTGATCTCAAGTTTCCAGAGCGTAAACACAACGTTAATTAGATTTATCGACATTCAACAATTTCGCTTATTTCTGACGGACCATTGAATTGATCCACGTAACGAGGATCGCCGCTCATTATCGCTCTCATTGTTGCAGAATAATACCTACTAGTCGAGCGAAAGAGGCCGATATTCGACACCAGGAAATACCTTTCGTCCCTGTGGCGTTAATTAAAATTTGCCAGCATCGGCGAGCTTCATGCAAATCAGCTATCGATTGCACGGAAAACGGGGGATTTTGCCTTGAGCAGGTCAACCGAAAGAGTAGCCAAGGATAACGCGCGTCTCGCATCATTCGACGCACGATTGTCCTCTCCGATGATCAACGCGTCAGTGAAATCGAACGCACCCTCCCGCCAACGTGTCCCTCATTTTCACCTTCACAACATGAACCTGCAGAGCTTGTACTTATCCGGCTGCACGATCATTTGCAATTCCAGTCGAAGCATTTCCGCGTAGAAGTAGAAGAAGCCAAGGATGAACGCCAGCATTATCGATAAACAAGGGAGGTGCGGGAGCGACGACGAGAACACGGAAATTCGAGCGGGACGAATTCGAACGTGACGACTCGGAGCTGGGATTTCGGAAATCACCGGGAGTCCACACTGTACGCGGTCTCGACATGAACTGAAAGACTGGAGGTTTACGGGTGCTCGTGTGCGTAAGGCATTACATGCGTGTGCGTAACAGACTCTACACACGTGTGCAGCACCGTACCTGTGCATACAGGGTGGCGCGCAAGAAACCAACGCTCTCTATCCCTCCGACTTTTCGTGATACGAATTCCTCGCATAACTACCTAGTGACATGCGAGGAATTTCTCTTCCACGCGATGTCCTTCACGTCCTGGCCGAATGGCCATTCAAGCGAGTCGTTTTCGCCGTGGTTTGGTCCCGTGAAATTTGAGTAGTTACGACAGAATTTGCATACTCATCATTCTTGGACGTAAGGACCCTTATCATGATACAGCAGACTATTAAAGGATGAAAAATACTAGAGATTGAGTTTTCATTCGAATTTAAGAAACTATTCTATTTCCACGATTATGGCCAGCAAGTATTCTATTTTATCTCATATTTCACGCGCTCCCTCTTCACATTTCCCGCATACTGTCGTTCCCTCTTCTTCCTCCGTCTCCACTGGCGGTCGGATACACGGTGCACGCCTTAATTGAGCGTTTAAAGGAAAAACGGGAGCTCGACTTTTTTTCCCCGTTCACCGTGTATGTCACCGTCCCAGAGCAATTGTGTACTGATTGTGGGAACCTATTCGCCGCGTGTTGGTGAACGGTCTCGCCGCTGCACGCGCGCACAGGCCGTTCACGAGGGTAAAAGTGTGTGCGTGCGCGTGTACCTATTAATGTGCATCACGGCTGCGTGCACACCCTACATGCAATTCTACTCGTGCGCCTCATGGTCAGGGCGGGACGCATTATTTTCTGCAATAATGCGAATGAGCGTTCTTTGTGCGCGGGAAGGTGGACACGCGCGGCCATGTAACCCAGGTTTTCGAGCCGCTTCGACGGGAGGAGAGGAAAGAATCGAGAGTTCAATAATCGTTGTCGTCTCGAGTTGCATATCTCGACGAATGCTCGCGAATTGTTTTCGTAACGGTACGCTCGACTTTTCTGCAAGTCGCGTGAGCTGCAGAAAAGAAGACGATGTTGTTACCAGATTGCCAGTGGAAATGGGATCGACGAATTTTCAAGATTTCGTCTATTCGCTAGTTGGGACGTCGACGGATTCCGTCGCTCCCAATTGACCTACATTCCGATGAGACCTTTCGACCTGCATTCCGTGTACGCAATATCCTTCGCAATTTGATGGAGATAGTCCCAACGAGTCTTGAACGGAATGCACGAATAGGTTGATCGACTATGGATGATCTATCGCGGGATGACGCATAGGCGATGGTCTGGCGTGCAGAATCGACGGGAGTTTATGCGATAAACAGACTGGTTTATATAATAAGCGCGTCTGGTTTCGATGTTTCTCTCAGAGAGAGGTGAAGCTCCATGTGTGAGGGAAGAGTAATGTTTAGAGTTTGGGAGTATGAAATTAATGACATGTATATGTATATGCGAGTGACGTAATCGTATGGTGACAATTGTTTGTGAAGTGTAAAACAGAGTACTGCGAGCAGAGGTAGAAATGAGGACACCCTGAACGATACTGTTTTTTAACACTTTAAGTGTGACGGACGATTGGTCGCACTTGTTACTTAGAAGATGATCTACGAGCAATCTTTTATATCTCTATTTTTTTATTCCGACTACCTTGCATATATATTTACACATCCTACTTAGAATTACTAACATTGAGATTCCGTTATTTAATATCTTAATGAACACTATGTATATGAGAAATGATTTGATAAGGCGAGAATGTACGAAGAAACGGCACATATGTATCTCCCACGCGCCGATGGACGATGGAAATGATTTAGAGCTACGTAGCGCATACGTACACGTGCGATCAAAGGGGAGGAACGTTGTATGTTATGTGCACGGTGTGGAGCACGTGCGTGAACGCGCATGAATACGTAGGAGGGAATACGCGAGCGTTTGGGTGACTAAGTGACACGCTGTGCGTGAGGTCAAGCCAAGAGAATGTTTCTTCTATTGCTCATTGTGTCTTGAAGTCTTGTGTGACTGGCGTTCGCCAGGCATTAGAGGAGAGGTCGTTCGATTTAACTACCTAATCTCGTGAAAATCGCAGGTAATAGCCTTCAAGCCTCTTCGTGCCTTGCATCGCCTTTGAAGGCTGGATCCCCTTTTTAGAATGCTTTTAAATGCAAAATATGAAAGGCATAAGATTCCACGGGAGACCGATTGTACAGGACGATTCACAGCATGTGGACATAATTTCAGGGTTGAATTTAAAGAGGCAACTGATCTGCTCACGTATTATGGAACGCCCTATATTGAAATACAACATTCGTAGCGACCACAGAACCTGAGAGTACCAGGCTAAGAACCACTGGTCTAATAGTCATTTAACGCAACGCAAATGCAAATAAAGCATGTCACTGACCTCGCAGCATGGAAATCTACTGTTATTCCGACATATCATCACAATATTTTCACCGTTCTGCTTTGAATATGCATAAAAATTCCTGTGCTAATCCAGTTTAGTCTGGCTAGTGAAATTCTCATTGTGAAATCATCAAACATTTGCATTCCCCCTTTCCAAGTTTTCAATCCTGCTTCGACCTCGGCTGAATTTAAAAAAAAAAGTAATCGATACTGGACGAAGCTCATAGTTCAAAATATCAGTTATTTGCCAAGCGAGACAAACAAGAGAAAATTGAAATACTCCAATCGGTGAGCGCGATGCAAGGCAACGCAACTGATGCCGTTCGCGCGGATCAATCCCGCCCGTAAAGCCATTTAAGCATTCTTCCCAGGCTGCGTTGTCAGTCAGCGATTAGATTCCGCAAAACAGCGAGCGGAATGACTGGCGAGAGCTCGAGCATTCTTCTTGCACACGTCAACGCAGAACGAAGCCGGTCGAAGACGTTTATTCAAAGAAGTGGACGCTCTGGTAATGGAGAGAGATCGAAGGGGCGGGAACGAGACGATGAAGGAAAATGCAAAGATAGACGGGGAGAGAAAAGAGTAGTGGAACGTGGCAGGAAAGGGAGAAAAGGGGCTCGTAGATACGTATACAGTCGCGGTTGGAAACGCGTAGTCTACTGCCTGTGAGGAATGCGTAAACGGTAGAACCTTTTTCTAAGTGGCTACGTAGAAAGAGAGGGAACGCTGGCTGAACGCGCTCGGGAGACACCGATGAAAAAGTTTCAGCACACCTTGACGCCGACCGCTTAAACGATTTCGACAAAAACCGCGAATACCGACTGCCCCGCCTATGCAATTTTCTTCTTTTCTTCTGTCGACCAATTCACCGTGTCCCCTCGTTTTTAATTATTCCCCATCCCTCGGGTAATTTGTACGCTCCCGCTTTTTCGCGTCACGCCGCATCTGGAGCAGCGAGGAGCGTAGGTACCGATCGCTGCTGCCTTTCTACGCAATTTAAACCGCTTGAAGGGCTCAGAAAATGTGATGATTCGCTGGTTATTGCTGGGATGTATTTTTGTGTCCATGCAAGGCCAGTGACGTGTCACTGGAGCGTTGCTCTGCCTCTACACTGATAATAGTATCGTACGTCGCGTGCATACTCACTGCTCCAGAATCACTCTATGTGTGGAACTCACTGTCGCCTACTTTACAGTCTCTGGAGCGCGATGCAGATGCGCCACGACGTTGATAATACGCAGATCGGTTGTTTCTTTCAGTCTAGGGAGATCTACAGACGAATATTTGAGTGAGGCTTATCGCTATCCCTCCCTGGTATCTATCAACTCAGGAATTTACAATGAGAGGAAGCAGGATCCAGCCAGGGTGCCGCCTCCTTAACGGGTTTCCTTTTCCGCGATAAATCAGGGAACTTCTGTGAAGAAGTCGTTACGCGAGAGAAATAGGACACCGCCCTCAGAAAGGCTGACAGTTATACGAGCTAATTGTGTAACAAAGATATCAAGAATGTCTCTTTAAAGAAAGATTGCAAAATATGGAGCAAACGTTGCGAGGAAAATATCGACGCAGATAAAAGTCAATTTGTGGACAAATTGCGCCAACGACACGCCGTCTCCGCTCGGCTGTCACCCGTGCAACCAGTTTTGTCAACGGTGTGAATAGTTCGGAACGTGTTCGCTGAATAATCGGCTAACTGTATGTAGACAATGGCTGAGGCCACTCGGCACGCATCGTTGACTTCAATTATGCAAGGAGTTCTCAACTTGGCGCCGCTGCCGCGATTACACGACTACCGTCTGCGCACCATCGACCCTCTCGAGCCCAATTCGACGCGTTAACCCCACGCGACCTCGCCTGCGTTTCCCGTTCCCCATTCAGCGATCTTAATTGATTCCAAAAAAACGTCTCCGCGCGAGAATCGTCGCCGCGAACAACCTCGACAAAAAAAGAAAGGATTTCCGTTCCGTCGTACTTCTGCGTAGAATGAGAACACTGCAAGGTTTTCGTAATATCTAAAAAGGTACATCGGTCGTCTAGTATCGGACCGCTAATGAGAAAGTAACAATACATGTGCTTTAAAGGTATAATAAAATGGCCATTAGTCGTGGCTATTCCACGTGTCGCAACGCAGTGAACTTTTATGGGAAATTGTCCTTCCACAGCAAGCTTCCGTGCAATCGCATCGACATCGAAAATCCTTTCTATGGAAAGTACGCCGACCGTGCACGACTGTTTCTATTGGAAATTCCCTACGAGTTTCGATGTTTCTATGAACCGTCACGTAGCAAACATTCGGGAGGGGTCGTAAAACCGGTGGATTTCTGTGTCTGCGCATGTCGACGCTGCGTTCCTCGCAGGGGAAGCCTAACGATAATTTACTAACCAAGAAAAATTTTCTAAGCGTCCAATTCCAGCGATTAAATAAGAATTACTCAACGTTGTGCAATAGAACTACACCTGAATCGCTCGTCGGTCTGAATTTGCATTGAAACGTGCGCGAGTGCCACCCCTTGTCCCTCAGGGCAGGAATAAAAATGGAAGCGGATTTTGATCGAGGTGAGCCACGTATGAACGGGGCTGCAGGACATAAATCATTCGCTACCCAACGGTGACCTTTGCATCCTAGTTCCACGGGCAAGAACCGCGAAAGTGCACCAACGAGACTTGAAAGAATGCACGAATTACGTGCGGGTGTACAGTGCGTGACGCAAACGCCAGCATGCATGTACCTTGTTCCCTGTTTCCGGACGAATTATCGCGGCCTTTCGTGGCGCACCGTTAGAATCGACGCGGTGAAATATTGCCTTAAATATTTATGAACCGTTCGTCTCGTATCGAGAGTTGTCGTCAGGGAAACGACCGCGAAAAGGAGAAAGAGAAAAAGCGAGGAAGAGAGAAACTGTCCAAGTGGCGCTCTATCGTTGCAAGCCGCGAATTACGAGCGCACAATGCTTTTAAGTGGACGTTCACGATCACGAACAGGCATGACAGCCCTCCCCTCTCTGGTGTCAACGTTCGCTGACTGAAGAACAGGATCATTCAGCAGGAAGTACTATCTTCATACACCGAATTTCAATCAGTCGGAACTCTACGACCCCGTATCCGGTCAACGATCGATCGGGCGATCGCGATGGAAACGCGCCGCTGCCTGCTCACCCATTACGTTCGACTAAGAAAATGGATAACGGTGCTGCAGAGGGAATGCGCGAAATTCGCCTGGGATTTAAATCAGAGGAGACCTTGCGACTTTCTCACGGCCGTTACGCACAGTTCTTGCGAAATATACTGCTGGCATTTATTGATAAAAGTGAAACTTTGCGAATGGCTAATTGGATTTTCTAATTGACGTTTATGGGATTCGTTACGATAAGGAATTTTAATATTCACGCAGAGATTTAGTCTTTTTAGATACAAAAATAATAGACTTCCTTTTTTAAGATATACAAAAGGCATCTCGAATGCAGAAATACTTTCTTCAAGCAAAGCTTGAATGTAATTAAGCAGTTACGTTTCTTTCTTTTCGTAAACTTTGGAGACGTGTCATTATACATCGCGTGATTCCGAAGATTGTTTGTAGCCGAATTGTCCTTTCGGCCGTCAGCTGCAATCAAGGGAAGTGTCACGCAAGACATAGCGCTCCATTGGACTAATACCATGTTCCTTTATGGGAATCTTATGGCTTGACTTCTTAAAATTCCACCATTGTGCCCTGCCGCTTTCAGATACACTATAATTAATAATTTCAAGAGCTGACGGTCGCCGAGAATTGAATTACACCATTACCACTGGCAATTCGTCAGCTTTTGGTATAATTCGGCCTGTGACATTAAGCGGGTTGCTCCTGGCATGCGGGACAGTCGGACAAAGAACCCATCAGGGTTTCTTTAAACGTGAATACTGGATGGAATTTTATCCACAATCACGGTAAAAGTCCATGAAAGGAGAAAAAAAATTTCGAGTCATGGAATTACACGAAGCTCTAGAGTCATACAATTTCAATTTGCAATCTTACCAATATAACGTAATTGAATGCAATGTTCCCAATATAATGCAAGTTCAATTACTTAGCTATCATATTCATTGAAGTCTGTCGGTTCTCCGTTAGTGTTCATATTAGAACAGAGCGTGCATCCAACCGCAGCAAAAGATAAACTAATGACCCGTCACGGATCGAACTGAACTACTTAAATAGGCTACCGTGGTTCGCACGTATTTGAATCGAGCAATTCTAAGCAAAGCGGAATGATAATTTTTCGTAGCAGGGATGTGACGCTATGCGGTCATCGTAGGATAGTATGCCTGATAGTTTTTTTCTGCGATAACGAGCCTTTCCTATGGAATGGAGCACGATAAGTAGGCGCCTGTTGACGCAGTGCGCCGACACAACGTCACGCAGTCTCTGCTTCCCAGTTTAGTTTAACCAGCTTCCAGCAACCAGCGGATATTTAATTATACAAAAACCATTAGATATTTTTTCCTACTTTCCATCCTTGGGCCCGTCCTTTGACTGGAAATTCCGCGAGCGCACCGTCCAGAGAGACTTTCTAAAAAAAGGACGAACCTTATCGCGTTCAGTTTTTACGAAACCCAAGGCATTGAAAGCAGCTCGCATCGAGCTTGAAATCAGTCATGAGGAATTATTCTCTCTCATCGAGGAGAACGTGTGCACAAAGCGAGCATTCGATCGATTGACTTGACATTATCGCGCGGCCAAATATAAATAGCGTTAACTGGGGGACCATTATCTCGCGAAGGCTCAAGAAGGCGAACAAAAGTCAACGATTCCGTCTGGAATCTAACGAATCGTACTCCCGCGAAGATTCGTTCATTTTAAGGTGCCTAAATTCGAACCAGATTCCTTTCGCGGAAGCCCAAATCCTCGAGGGCGTTCCGTGACTAATTTCACGCATTTCCCTGACGGCGATAAGTTGAGCGTCGAGACCGTGACCCTCGGGCGTGAGAAAATTTCCCCGAAATATATAATGGAATAGGGCGACGGAACACGCACACGCGGAGAGCTGACGTACAGTTTGAGTGCTCGTAATTAAGTGCATAACGAGGCTTGTTTACACCGAGTCGGCTCCTCGTAATCTCCAGAGCCGCTTAGTCTGCCGTTTTAATCGGACTCTTCTTGGAACAGAATTTATGGCACGCCCATGGTGTACAATAGCACTACGATGCATCTTTGTGACGGCCTCTTCGACGTTCGGTCACAATTACTGACGATAACGCGCGACCGTTTTGGAGCGTAGTTAAGTGTTAAAGCGTGGAATGTTTAAATAAATGATGACTCAGAATATCTAACGAATTACATCATTTTTTGTTATTCTACCTATACTGTTCTATTTCAGTTCAGTACTGGAAGGAGTACAAGGAAGAGAATGTTGCTCGAAACTTTATATCCAAAATTGATTGAAGAAACTCGGGTCATTAGACAGTCACTTTGAAGAACGTATATGCACATAGATTAGCTTATAAATTCAGGAAGATTAAAGTTATCAACGTGAATAATTCCGGCATAAAACAGGGATTAAACATCGAGTGTGAGATTCGACGCAGACCTCTCGCGAAGACAAGTGAGCACGGTTGACCGCGGCGGGGTGAAAATGTCAGGCATTTACCACGGATTTCTCTCACCTTTGCGACCGCCTTGTACCGCGTCGAGTCTTTAGCCGAACACCGACCGCCTAATAAATATCCTCTCGTGACAGGACGCTACGAGGGAAAACACGGGAACCCTTATCGATTGATATCGACAACGCTGCACCATCGTCGCTTACAACGATGCTCCGAATGCCGGCAATAACTCCTCTGTTCTCCTCGTGGATAGCGTTAATCGATCACTGCTAAGTACAGTCTTAAAACCGCGAAACAGCCGATTCTGTTTAATCGCAAGCCAACTCAATCCGACGTGAAAATTCCCCTGAAAACTGATCACGTTCCCAACTCTTATCAGACCAATGCGCCTTACGTAAGCTCGTGAAATTTCACCTCGAACCGAAAGGTTAAACGTTACAATGCTTTCCCAGAATAGACCGGCTGCACCGCGCTCGTCAAAGATATCTAACTCTCACCTTTGTTGTCGCAGACGTCGCAGAGTACCATCTCCAGAGGGAAAGGGCTCACGTGTGCATCCGACCGCGTGGTCACGTCTGCACTGAGACACTTTGCTCTGCTTTGCTCCGGAGGACGAGGGTCGCGCAGTCGACCACGCCGTAACGCGTTCAAGGAAGACGAAGACGAAGAAGACGAGGAGCGCGAGACGAGCGCGTATCGACCGAGTTCGATAACGTGTAAAGCCGGCTCGTTAGACCGCGCGTGGTACCCTCGAAGAGAAAACGGGGCGGGGAGCGAGGCTCTGGGTTGGACGAGGGACGAAGGAAAAGTTCAGACGAGCATGATCGTCCACGCGAAACCGCAGGATGCCTTCGCGAGGAAAAATATCAGGAAGATGACAGGGGCGGGGGGAAAAGAGAAAGGGGGAAAGGTATCAAAGCACGAGTTCCACGGCCGACGAGATCATCGGTGTTGAAAAGTGCTCGCGGTTTGACAGCTAGATTTGCACTGGAGAGCAACATCGGCCCACACGTCGTACTCACGGGGCCATGCTGGGTCTGCGGACTGATGGAGGGGCGAGGGGTATCTCGGCGTTTCATTGTACGCACTCCATGGGCCATCATGGAGGGGCAGGAAGGACGCCAGATCAATATTAGGGCGTAGACTCAAGGGCAAGGGCCGACACCGGCTGTGCACCCATGCTCGAGTATCAGTCGTATATGTCTGTGATGAGCCTTGGGTGCCTCAGCTGCGTCGTCGCGGCCCATCGATGCACCCATCGATCGATCGTCCGTGGAATCCTTATCGAGCACTCCGCCTATTGTGTTTCGAAGTTATCTGCCGGTCTTCCGGTCGCCGATCGCGGAGGGCGATTTGTAATCGGCGCACGACGACTGGCGGTCGATGCTGACGCTTCTCGCGCTGCGATTCCCTTGTTTTTCAATGAGCGAATACGTCGTCGAGCGAAAATGCGCATGGGATGGAGAGGAGGTTCTTTGAACCCGAGAGCGATTCAAGGCTTTTCGATAGAAGAAAAATACGAAGATACTTGGGAACGAGAATCGCGAAGAATGGACGATTCTGAACGTAAGATTCTGAAAGAATCGATGTTTCATAAATATTTAACGATTCCTGCGTTCCACGTAATCGTGACGCAAGACGAAATGTACGCAAGACCCGCTGAACGATTAACACAATATTTTTGCGCAATCATATTTCTGAGTCGCAACAGGGCGAATTGAGCGCAGGTAAAAGATCTGCCCCAACGGTTTCCCAGGAAGGTAATCAAATCGATTGCGTGTCGCTGGACTCTTAATAAACGGAGATGGCCGCTCCGAAATACACACATGCTCGTAATTCGCGAAACTTTCCCTTTGGCATTCGAGAGCTCTTCCATGCGCGTGTAGTCATGTCCCTGTAGCGAATGATGTATGGCATGAAAAGGTTGCAAGGTACCCAGCCACACGATTCATGTAATCGAAAAATATTTTTGTGCGACGACAAGCTTGCAATTTATCAAGCGATTCTGAATAGTCGTTGCAATGTGGATTTTATTGACAACGTTGTTTAAAAAAAGAAGCACCGAAAAAGAGAACAGCCAAGTGTCCCTTATCATTCCTTTTCCCAAAGAAATCTCAAAGTGAGCTCTACCCTATCCTTGCCTACCTTGCAAGCGCACCCAAAAGTGTAACACGATAAAACATTTTTGAGAAGGAATTCCAGGCCAAGAGTAAACGTTTTCGTGCTCGTATCTGATACGTGAAGTACACGTAAGCGCAGATAGAGTAAATCCACATGTACAGAGATAAATGGTAGATAAGAATTGCTGAGCATAGAAAAAAAATAAACTACTATACCTCATAGTTGCCGCCTAGGACTTTCATCGCGGAATCAAGGTGAACGGTCTCTGCGATCAACCAGGAGTGAAATTAGAGTCTTGAAGATCCATGGCGTGAGAATCGAGGGAGTCGCTTCCAATAGTGCAAAACGATCGCTCGGCATACCAGAATTGTCACGAGACTCGAATCGCCTGCTACGTTGGCTCTGGGTTTACTTCAAGAAATCACTGCCCCTTCCGCAGCGGATTGCAAACCCAAGTGGCGAGACAATCGACCAATAAACTGGAGCAACGCGTAGATAGCTCCGAACAGTTGCAGCTTTACGGTTTATCCTGCTAGTACAAAGCGAGGAGCCCAAAGCGTGTCTGTTCCTCTAGCTAAATCCATATGTTGGGACATATGTTAGGGACACGCTACCCTGACCTGCGTTAGTAACATGAGCGAGAGAGGGAACGACTGAACATCTAAAAATAGGGGTGCCTCGGGGTAAGGGATTAATGGCCAACGCCGGTTGTAATTTTAAACATCTCGGCAAACGTTGCTAATCCAATCTACCGGCTTATAAAACGCACCCTTTGAGCGGACCAACAACCCACGACCGCCTGGGGGTCATCGAAACGGCCAGCAGAAATTTCAATAAATCTCACTTAACGCCAACCACGCGTTCATGTGCACTAATACGTGTTTCACACGAGCTTCCTAGCCACATCTAACAGCATTGGAGATTTACTAGATAGAAATTCGAACCTGAATTGTAATTGAGTCATCCTGATCACTGTCAAGTCCTTTCTCTCCCTGCAGCTAAAGAATGCATACTATCCGAAGGACTTTAACTCGCTCACCTTTTTTCTGCTCCTCGCTGTCGGAGTGAAGTTCAACGTCGTGTAGTCTCATAGATTGCACGAATCCTCTCCAGTGGCTACGGGACCTGCCCCTCTCGTTTAAATCAGATTTCAAATCCTCCAGCTGTTTGTCTGACTCCTTCAGCAATCCATCCAGGATATCCGGTCTATCGAGCTCCCTCGTTTTAGTCTTCGGACCTTCCTCTGCACTTCCAGAATCTGTATATTCGCTCGCTTTGATATACTCCTCGGTGACGTTTTTGGCATTTTTCGAGTTTTCCTGAACACTATCATTCTTGTTGATTTCGTTACCTACTGTCTCATTTGCGTTACTAAGCCTGTTCTTCGATTCCTTCCTTTTCCGAGCCGGAGGACGTGGGTACACTTCCTGATTTTTTTCTTTCTCCATTTGCTTAGAATCCACGCTGCTCTTCTGCGACGAGCCTTTACTCGGCACCCTGCCGTTCGCCTCTTTGGCTCCCTGTTTATTCGAGGAGACGTTCTTCGGGTTGTTGTAGCGATCCTTCACCGACTCCCGGTTACCCCGAGACGCCTCCAAAAGCTTCTGAGCCAGTAACTTCGTTTTATTAATTTCCGTCCCTGATTTCTTCTCCTGTTTCTCACACTCACTTCTCTTTTCCAGTTTCTTTTCATTCGACTTTATTACTGTCCTCGGACAATTGTCAGATACCTGAAACATCTGTTGTATCTTCAATATATCCGATCGAATTTTCGCTGAGTTTGGCAGCTCGGTTCGCTTATTGGGCGTCGAGGATTTGTTCTCAATCTTCGTCGTAGTCCTGGAACATCTTTGAGCTGGCGGAGTATTCCTGAGTCTCTCCAGATCCTTCAAATCAGCCAGCATAGAGCTGGCCGTCCTTCCTGGCCTGTTAGAATTGTCGATGGCGATAGTTCTGGGACGATCTCTCTCGGTTCGACCTATCTTTTCCATCGGTATCAAAGCAGGATCGACGAACACGGTGTCCCGTATCTGACTGATGTTCCGCAGCTTCGGCGCCCCAACCTTCAGCCCGGTTGTCCTCATAATAACCTTTTCCACAGACTCGATGTCCCTTTCACGGCCCAACCGTCTTTCTTCGATCAATTTGGCTCGATGAACGTCGATTGCTGACACAAACGGGCCGTGATACATGGAACTGTGAATGGAGGAGGCTGGTCGTGGATTGGACACAGGATGACTGGGCCTGCTGGTTCTCAGAGGCGACATCCTGACCAGTCTCGGCGCATCCCTCGGATCGTCCGTCTGCAAACTGCCGCGGTAGACCATCTTCCCTGTTGTCGTTCCAATCAGCTTCCCGCAAAGATCCGCTTTTTACGTTCTCATCCGAAAGCCATCCTCGTTCTTGCGTCGCCTTCCTGAAAAACAGAGACGTGGTCTATTAATGGAAGGCTGGCGGTGGCTGCGCGAAGTCGTATGCTACTTAAAGGCATATTTAAAGCATCAGCCACGGGTACGTAAATCACTGTCTTCCGTTTCCCGTGGCGATAGAGAGGGATCGTCAGGTTCGTTTCCGTTTCTTTTATCCGCCTAACGGATCGTCACCGAAACCTTTCACGATAGGCAACGTTATTCTACTATCGAAAAATCCTACGAGCTTGGAATCTTGTTTGGCACGCGGATCGGTCAGGCGAGTAATTTGGCTAGTTATCGACGGTCGAGCAATCCGTTTGTCGGCATCGATCCCGTTCACATTTTCTACATGATCAGACTCGTCTAACTGTTAATCAACGTAAAACACAATCGACAGGGAGGGAGGGCGACAGGCCGAGCAATATTCGTGGCGAAGGCTGCGTCAAGAATCAGTGGGTGTTACCATGTAGGCAGTGACCTGGCCATCTTGCGACACGTACGACGTCGGCATGTAGGTGTCACGCAGCTAATACGACCGTCCGCGGCTTCCAATACGTATGTATCTAACCCGTGGTTTAATCGCGCTTAACTCGCGCATTCTAATTACGAGAACGAGATGGGATGTCGGGGGTGACAGCTGACGATTGGACGGCCGTAAATGGACGTCGAAACCGATCACACGGAACGGTTATTACGTTCGATTAGAATCGGTTGCCACTCGGTGCCGAGCATCGATCGACTTGCAATTGTTATGCCACAAATATCTTCAGCTATCACGATCCGTTATATAACGCTCGGTGTTTTGTCTCTTTCTCACCGGAAGATCGGTAATCGGCCTTCGATTCCTAAAGCAGCGTTTACATTGGGCAAGCTTTGATTGGTTAACGGAGTTGATCTCTTCAATATTGCCTCATCTCTTCATCTCTTCATCTCTTCATCTCTTCATCTCTTCATCTCTTCATCTCTTCATCTCTTCATCTCTTCATCTCTTCATCTCTCATCTCTTCATCTCTTCATCTCTTCATCTCTTCATCTCTTTATTTCTTCATTTCTTGCGACCAATTACTTCTATTTTTGCAATTGCCTGGCAACTACGATATTCCACCGACTCCGAGTTGGTCATCGCCATCGCAGGCGTTTCTAAGTACATACCTTCGTTCTTGCGGTCGTTATTGAAAACAGAAACCGTCGCCGATGCAAGCGATTGTGAGTTATTGTCTGATTGTAAATCATATCGTTCCTTTTGCCTTTTCATGCGTACTCGAAAAGGCATGCATGTTACCGCATGCGGGTTTTTGCGGTATGCAATCGAGGGACGAAGCTACGTCGTAGTAAGATATTTTGCAACGTAGTATCGCTTACGACAAACAAACGATGAACATTATACTGCTCATCAGCTTCTGCGATTTGCGATCTTCAGACGAAATGATCATCCATTCTAGAGTGTCGTCGATGTGTTTTCACGCTAGAAACTTCTGTCTTCAGTTAATGGAAAAAACCTCGCGAAACTCGCCGCGCAACAATCTAATCTCAAGACAACTCGGCTATAGTTACACTTCGTTGTTTGGATCTGCAATTCTTTGCTCATTACTGGTTTTGCCGATCTATTCATCAATTAACCACGGTAGGGAGAGTATATCTGAGACGTTCAAGAGGCTATTTTTTAACAAGGTTTATGGCTTAATCTGCGTGTCCAGAAAACAGTGATCGATAAGAAACATACGATCGACACAGTAAATTGTGGCTGCTTTGTGGTGTGCAACGATTACATCGCGCGCTTATCTGAGTAGACAAAATAAAAGTGTAATATGTAATTTCACGTACTGTTCCCACCGTGGATGGCGTTTTACCGGACGAGGATGGTCGCAATACACGCAATTCAGTCGATGACGATGCTCTGTCAGCCTATAACTCGACTATCGTCGATATCTCGGCCTCGTTCCGCTGGATCTTTCTCTCGTCCCGTCTCGTCGCCGACTTCTAACAACGGAAATTGTTCCACGCTCGCGGCCACTCTCTTGTTAGCTCTGCAACAAAAAGTTCATACATTTTCCATTAAAAGAATGCAATTTGCGCGCGCTTTATTTCACTCGAGAGCACGCATCCGTTCCCTTTCGCGTTTCTCTCGTTTCCCTTCGTCGTCGGTTATATTAGCCTTTTCACGGGGTTCTAGGCTTCACGCTCAGCGAGGCTGGCTACGGACTAATCGAACTGGAAACACGCGTTATTCTTTTCGTTCCCATCCTCCGACTCGTCTCGTTGCGTAACGCTTTCCACCGCTTTTCAATGTTTTTTCATTCTAAATTAGAGTTTAATTAGCGGTGCATCAGCGAGCTGAGCTCGAATTTCGATGAAATGTAATTGCATGCTTGTCTTCCGTAACCCTTCGTGTTTTCCCCGGTTTATCATGCTACAGAGATCACTCGTTGTATTATACATATTTATGCTGAGAACCTAGCGGACCTGCTTCTTTCTAGTGACAGTCATCCGCGGTAAACTAGACCAGTCTCAGGCGAGACGATGAGAGCTCTCCAAGCAGGCCAGAAATTATTCTATTTTTACGCACCGTGTTGATAAGGTTTCAAAGTACCACGTAGGACATGAGCACGAAGAACATATACGTTCTCGTGTGAACTCGAAAGTGTAACTCGACCTGAATCTGTACAACTTGCATTAGAATAAAGAAACAGAATGACTACACGTTTAATACAAAGTGTTCCTAATTAAAATCACGAGCTATCAACCACTGTACCAGTTGTTCAGTCTGCACTAAAAACCTAACAGGGCATAGAGGCAGAATAACTGTATCGATTTTAAAATCGAACTCACCCGAATGCTTCGATCCCACGGTGAACAGCTGCGCCACGCACACCCCCAATCAGCCGCCCTGACGAACCCCAGACACCCGAACTCCGCGCGACAGACACCACCCAACTCCTATCAGAAGCAATTCTCACATTATCATCCCGTAATAATTGGCAGCAGGGTCTCTCCTAGCGCGGAAACAGCATCCACAACGAGGGTCTCTGTTTCACTCGAAAAGCAAACACCACGAATGACACGTGCACGCGATTCTGCGGACGGAGCCAACCAGTCCCACTGTCCACGCGCGGTTTCCTCTTCGCTTCTCTGTCGAGAATTACTGGGGACACATCGCGGCTCGGCGTCGAGACGCAAGCAACAGCAGCGACCGTAGCAAGTTCCTTCGTGCCGTAAGGAGCACTGAATGGGTTTGCCAGCGACGAAACATAATCGCGTTTACAGCACAGCTGTAGGTACACCACTCTTTTCCTTTCCTTTCCATGCGAGCCACTGGAGTACCGGAGGATCCCCACTACGTGCACGCGTGGAGCACGAGCCTACACCCACGCGACACCCGGTATACGTGGGTAGAACGGCGGCTGGCATTGAGGAGAAAAGGAGAGGCCAGATGCCCGACAACTGTCAAATCTCCTTGCCTCGTCCTTCGAGATGCGCGAAATCCCGATGCACGCGACCTCTCGGGTCCCTGAGCTTTTGACTGGATTGGTCACCGTGTTTCGCAATCTCTGTCACGACCCTGATTGAACGTTGACTTTATACACAGTGTACCTTAACTAGTGACATAGTTTTTCAGCGATAATTTCGCAAAGAGATAAGGACACTAATTTTTCTATGACTAAGCGCACCTTGGATGATTAGCGATAGTCATTGAACCTCGTATCTTTGGACCATGCATCGACTGGAGTCACCTTAAACGCAATAGAATATTCACGTTACATAAGAGCACGTTTCGAATTCTTTAAATAGAAGGTGAAATGATTTAGCGACAGGTGGCAAAGACGCGGCTAGATCCCCTCGATCTTCACGAGTCTCACGCGGTCGTCGATCCATGTTCGTCGCTGTTAATCAGCCCGTAATTTCCATCTACTTAGTCGTAACCACAGTGACGTCTTCCATTGAATATTATTGGCGAACGGTGTTTCACAAGCACAGTGTGCTAACGTGTACGCTAATACCCACCCACGGTTTCGAGCACGGTAATGAGCCGATCAGTAGTCGCAATGCTGGATTTACGAGACAAGCGGATCAACGCAACCATTCTCCGCAGTCAATTTCTCAATAAAATCGTTCTCGAAGCCAGCCCATTGAAGGAAGCTCAAACCAGCCGTCACGCATAGTCGCCAGTTGTGCGTTTCCCTGGAAGGCTAAAGATTTATACATGCCTGGCCATTACACGATGTTAATGTCATGCAAATTGTTCAACACATCACGTTACAAAACTGTAAAACGCCATTTCGTTCTCCAACTGTATTATAGTACCATTCTCATTACAAGAAGCCGCCCAAGCGCTTACGGCTAACCAGACAATACACAGCTTCATTTCTTGGGCACACTTTCCACAAAGCATCATTGTTTGCTCACTGACAATAGTCATTATTGACCGACATTATTGTTTCCTGGTTCGCAATCGACGCTGCTATCATTGTTACCAACGGATAGAAGTCGCCTAGCGAGTCTAGTCGGCATACAGCACGATAATAATGACATTCTGGACAAGCCCAGAGATGACACAACCTGCCAACAATGACTGCCACGTGCGTCAGGGCTAATCGACGGACAAAACTCTCTTTCAAGACGTCGCGTTGATCGTCGACGACGATCGATTGCCCGCGGAGTGCATTTAAATTGCAAAAATTCGAGGCCATCCAGTCGCGAAACGGAGCGGGATATGCAATGATATCTTTCCTGTGACATCGCGCGCGAGACCAAAGTTTCGCCCCGAGTCCCCTGTCGCTTCTAATGAATACCTTCCAACGAGCGTGGGTCATATCGATGGCGGTCCATTCCTGTCGGAGTGCATTCAGCCAAGGTTATCCGGTTCTTTTCGTCGACGGAAAAAAAGACATGTGACGCAGTATTACCTGGCCCAAAGACAGCCACGGAGGTTCGCTCGAGATTAATGTTTCGCGTAGCTAATCAAATTTCATTAAACGGAAGAAATGAGTCATAATCTTGTTTCTTGGTCGAATCTGTGGTTTTCCTCATAAACATCGCCGACACTGAAACAGTGGACTACGAAATTTAGCGTCACAGTGTGTTTGTCACTGACATTCGAGATCCATCCAGACCCAAGGAGTCTTCGTATACCTGAGCTTGACGGTAGGGGATCGCAGCGCGCGTGGAATTTTTTCTAATGAGGCAAAGGTCACTTCCGGTCATACGGAAAGCGGAAACGTAGCGCGTGCTGGCCTGTATCCGGTCCCCATGGCGCTGTACGCTTCGCCAAGCAACAAGCTTTACATTCGCTGCAAGCTGACGGTGCATCTTTGTTTACCCATGAACCTACGTTCTCCTGGAAACATAGCGCTTGTAGAACAATCATTTTCCTTCGGGTTACGGCTGCCTTCTTTTGTTCTTCTGCAATGAAGTCATCTGAAAGGTGGCCTGTTTTTGGTTGCATTATTAACCTGGGGGCAAAGCAAGTTCATGAGCTTTGTTTCGGTGGGTCGTACATACATATCCATACTTTGATCGTCTTTTTCAGTATAGAGATTTGCATTTAATGCGACTGAAAGATGCGAGACCCAAGGAGAGCTCCGTGTTTTCGTCGATCAGACGCAGTAGATGCTGCTTGATTCACGTGGGAAGAGAGTCACGTAGGTGAATTTCTCTCAAAGGTCGTAGGTCAAACGTCTCGTATGAATCTATATGTCTTCACCATTAACACGATCAAAAGGTAATCGTGATAATTGCGCAATTCGTCGTACCTACCTTGTGTAATGCATTCATTTAGAGATTTCGATGGTACTTATTAGTTATATAATTAAAACAATAGCGGCATTGTTCGTGTCAAGCCTGATCCCACCAAAGATTCACTATTGCTGTAAGAGATCATGAATATAAGTTGTTCCGAGGCGGTTCTGAATAAATTCCAATTCTATTAAAGAAATTAACCAGACATACAAGTATGATATGGCTATAACTAACGTTAAGAATAGAACATCGCAACTGAAGAGTTCATTGAATCCCCGTATGATGCTCGCGAGAGAAATGATACGCGGAAATTTGCAACTAATTACTCGCAAACTGGCAGCGTTACTGTGGCATGAAGTGAAAGCGATCTCGTGTATAGAATAGGAATACATAATAGATTAATGAAGCTGG
This sequence comes from Calliopsis andreniformis, assembly GCF_051401765.1. Classification (NCBI taxonomy): domain Eukaryota; kingdom Metazoa; phylum Arthropoda; class Insecta; order Hymenoptera; family Andrenidae; genus Calliopsis; species Calliopsis andreniformis. The sequence continues at coordinate 16,659,231 of NC_135067.1, read as the reverse complement.
CTTCGTTAATCTGTAACAAACGCGCGCACATTATTGTCAAAGTTTCTTCCCTCGTTATGATGCTGTCTATCGATCGGACGTGAGAGCTTCAAACTTTATGACTTATGAAATAATCACGTAATTCATTTATTACAAGATCTTAGATAAAGCGTGTGCTAAACGTTAATTTACACTGAATGAACATTACGGATAATATCCAATCATTGAGCATTGCTGACTTGATACACGTTTTTTATGGGACTTCTTTTCTTCCAATTCACGCCAACATCTACTTCCAACAGTCTGCTTCAATTTCACACATAGCTGACTTTCTCCGCACTTCTTGATCCAAAAATTGTAATATATCTTCTCGAGTGTCAGAATGATGCACCCTATGACCACTCCACCTGCGAGGATGGTTAGGATCGGTGCAATGCTACCCAAAGTAACTGTTGGATAACGATTCTCGTAACTAGAGCCAAGCACAGAGTATTTGTTTTTCAGCTTTTGCAGTATCCCGTTGTCTTTGAAGCGTTGCAACCTGAAAAATAATCGGCGAAGACCAAGAGTCTTACAGAGGAATGATCACTGACGAGATTTACGCTATTTACTGGTAGTTTATGAATCCTGTGTACGGGCTGTTTTTCTGCAAGGCCATCGCTAGATTATCGACTCCTGGACCATCTATAGATATAATTTCGCAGGGCACATGCTTCACGGCGTTTTGTATCACCTCCGTTAAGAAGAATCCAACCTTCTCGAAACAAACCTAGACGAGAGTGAAAATTACATGCATTGTCATTTCAATGGTATTATTCACAATATACATGTTACCTGATCAAAGCCGTCCGACGCTGTCAATGGTAAGTCTTGCTTCTTTTTCAGCAGCTTCTTTAATCTTATAGACACGCTGTCGTTGCTAGACTAAAATCATATTCATTTTATACTTTATTCCTCGACTCGTTTGATATACTTGCAATGTCAGGCTTACAACTATTAGATCGTAGTCCGCGCTGTTTTTAAACACGATCAATTTATAGGAGCCATACTGAGCAAATCCCTCTAGAGTAGAGAAGGGTAGGCTGACCGTGGAGACCGTCAGGAAGCTAATCAATGAAGCGCTGTAAGCCGAAAAGATGATCAACGAGGACACGAAAATCGATAGGGAAGCCAGCCTTAAAGAGTCCTTTGTTGGAAACTCTGAAATTAAGCAATCACACTATAGAATCCAATTTACAATTAGACACAGTTTCGCTACCTGACAACCCTTGTTGGCAGAAAATCCCCCAAACGTTCAAATAATTGTCCCCCATACTTTGTATATCTACACGGCCTCTCGTCTTCATGAGTGTCAGAACGATTGGAGCAGACAGGATTATGCACACTATCGCCGTCCAGATACCCATGTCGAAAGCCTGGAAATAGAAAAATAGGAAACATCTCATTCTCTTTGCATAGCTAAGTATAACCATAATTAAAGAGGTACTCTATCAAAAATAGAAACCTTAAAATAGGAGGACCACTCCACGAACGAGGTATCGGGCTTCTTGAAGTACACTCGATTACGGGACAAGAGCAATGGCAACGTGAAATCAACCACATCTAATCTATGATTGGTGATGCTGAACTCTGAAACACCCAAGTCGATCTTGTCCTCAACCACCGCCCCTATCAGACCTGTCCAAACTCGATCCTCCTTGTTCCAATTACCGTACGCAGCCAGAGCGCCTGACGACTCTATCGTGAAATTCATAACCCTGCTCAGTTCACAAATTAGTCCGCCGAAGAAGTGCGTAAGTCGTCCATTCTTCATCGATATGAACGAGGAATCCTTAAATTCCCATAAACACAATTTTCGTTATTGTCACGAGTTTCCATAAAAGAAGGTAGTGTACTGCTAACTATCCATATGTACGCTAAAAAAAAAGTGGCCTTCTAACCAATGGACATTTTCCATTTTTCTTCCACCCACCACCGTTTGATTACCCTCGTAAATCATCCCTATCGTCTCGTTTGTCGTGACGGCAACAACAATTATCGAACAAAAATGAAGTCATACTTTAAGCGTAAATTACTTACTTCGACATATGCTATGCGTATAACTTTCCCAAACATGTCGGTCCTCCTCGCGTACAGACTCTTGCGTGTTTTCGGACGCAACCCCGCGGAAGGACTCCAGTCAGCTAGATGGAAGACTCTGGTGCGATCATCGTGCAACGAATACCATTCGTTCAGTATTGGCAGGTTGTAACAGAGGACAAGCATCTCGGTGTTGAACAGGAGGTTGAACCGATTCTCTTTTGGATCCTGGCAGAATGATTTCAGAGGATCACCTCGGTATGGCAGGAACATCACGAGCCATACGGGAAAAGAGATATCGATTTGTCTGGCGATCATCGCGAACTCGTTCATGGTCTCTTTCGCTGTGAGAAGAACGACGTAGAGAGGACGCACTATGTGACCTTGGTACCTCCTAGTTTCTCGTGGAAGGTTGGAAAAGCTTACGATCATGGTCAGGATACCCTTATGAGAGAAGGCTTGTGTCCATAGTTGCGTCACAGTCGTTTCGTTGAAATCTGAAGCGATAATAGAAAAGTCTCACGTCCTCTCTGTGCAGTATTTTCAATAGAACATACCATCATGGGTACAGTTAATCTTGGCACTTTCGCACGAACGTCTTTCGAGAGGAGCGAACTTACCGGTGCAACTGTCAGGATGCACGATCATGATGCAGGTCGTTCCATAATAACTGTGAACGTCCGTGATGAGAAGCATGTAGTTGTGGGCGTCGTTTACGTCGATCGAGAGCATCGAAACGGACAGGAGTAGCAGAATGGTAGCGTGGCAAATGAACCGTTCCATCTCATACCAAAAGGAAACATTTATCTGCTGAATTGTTTTCAATTAACCAGAACCGTTTCGATCTGCTTATACCATAATTATCGCGATTATTTCGTTCAATTGCCTCGTCGACGTAGTTTTACGATTTCACTTCAATCATCGCAACGCTTGGATTTAGTTTCGTTAATTAGATAGGTCAGAGGTTTTACGCTCGCAAATTTTCCGACGAGCAGAGCGTCGAAACCTTTTTCCCTTTCGCGATATCCAACCGCCTCCGATGATAACTGGCTAAACTAAAAACCACACGAACCGTGACGAGGTGGTTCGAATTTATCAAATCTGTGGATCTAGAGGTGAGGGCAACAGCTCATTACCAACGGAACACAATGTCCCATATTATGCATTACCAGCACGGTCGCGCGAATTACGAACAAACTGTACAAAGATTTACGCTGATAAGGATACATGTATGTACAGGAAATGAGCGTGTTGTGAATTACTGAAGCCTTCACTTCATTCGCGACGATGAACGAGATCTTTTTGAACTACCTCAGTATTGGTCTTGGACAAAAAGTAAAATAGAAAGGTATATTGATAAGAACAACTGATACTGAAAATTTGAATCTCATATATTTCAAAAAATTGGTATGTTGGAATTACAAGTGGCATGCAATTTGTATAACATATTTAGAACATACTTTGAAAATTAATGCGTGCATCATTATGTGCATTCCACGACTGACACAACCATTGTAAGTATATAGTACGAATAAAATAATTTCTTCGTTTAGTCACGATCGATCGATATCTTTGGTACTTTTATACTTAAAGTAATATATCTCTGCAATCAGTATTATAAACGCTGTCGACACACCGCAAAATAAGATCATCAATACAGACGCAACGCTACCGAAGTCGACAGGCTCAATTTTGGATTTTTCATGGGAACCAACTTCTATCTTGTAACGATTCAGCAAACCGGAGTCCAATAATTTCCTCAGACTGTATTGGAATAGCATCTTAATTAAATAATATCGATATGTATGTATATGTTTCATGTTACAGACACTGACTGATGATTCACGACATCGGTGTATTGATTATCCTTAGTTAGAATCATACTCAAAGTGTCCACGCGGCCCACGTTAATGTTAAAGACTTTGCATGGTACGTGTATGAACTTCGATCTTCTCTTCATTTCGGAATCGTTATTTGTATATAATGCTACTTTTTCATCATTACATAGCTGCAAATGTTCAGATAATAATGCAGCTGTTAACTGCTCGCACACAAACACTGAAATCAAACTTACAGCGATGTATGCATCTTCTATAGTGACGGGCAGACTGTCAAATGGTTTCATCAACTTCATCAAACCTACCGATAATGGATCTTTGGAATACTGGAAATGAAATCAGATTATATGCACTATATGGATGCAAAGCTAATCGACATACTGATCTTATTCATAAACTCGTTATCGTTAGCAAATCGTCAGCTTGCTGTGAAATTTCAAGAGTAAATGCGTGTATTAGTTTTTATCACGTTTATTGCCTATGAATAGAAAGGATACAGATCTCCAAGTTTCAAACGAACACCAGAAAGCTGCTCTACATGCATACATAACTGCATCTCACTGTAACCTCGCTCCTTTTCGTCCTGACGATGCAGACGCGGGATTACGCGGCACTCGTGACTCGAACGTTCAACACGTGGGTAAAAGTGAAAGCATATCGTGTCAGAATTCTCAGTTATCGCGTGAACTTACAGTGAACATGTCGTAATCCGCGGAATCTTTTCCAACGATTATGGAAAACGTGCCGTCTTTTATGAATTCTTCTATACTTTGAAAAGGTGCACCTCGATACTGAGCCGTCAAGAAACATATCAACATCGCAGAGTAAGCGGCGTATAACAACAGAGCGTAAATGGAAATGCTGAAGTATGCCAGTCGAAGCGACAAATTTGGTGGAAATACTGGAAAATCACTTGTCTTACTTGTCTCACAACTTATTCATTAATATTCACCTGTTTATACAACTGCCTTCCCAACTTCAGACTTTTAATTAAATATATCATATTGACTTATGCAATTCATTAATGTACCTGCTAGGCCCTGTTGACATAGTATACCCCAAACCCGAATAAACTCGTCGTATAGTACTTCCTTTATAGATTGCGATTCTACATAGCTTCTTATCAAGCTCAAAACAAAATAAGCAATTATGATTGTTGCTGCTACACTGAGCCAAATTGTGAAACTGAACGTCTAAAAAATATGAATATAAAGTATCATAGTAACGGAGCTCGATTAATTTAAAGACAGTGTAATGTTTATAAAATATACCTTGTAGTAAGCGTACCATTTCACACCAAAAAAATGCGATTTCTTCAAATTTATGATAAATCTGGTGGTGAGCAAAGGGACAGTGAAATCAACATAGTCAAATCTCAAGTTAGTCATGCTAAATTCTGACACTCCGATATCGACCTCTCCCGTAGCCACTAACTTCATCGCACCGTTCCAAACTTTCGCCGTCGCATTGTAGCTTCCGTGGTTGTCCACTTTAGTCACGATGTCGATGGTAAAGTTCAAAGATTTCTGAAGGTGGTCAATAACCTTGCCAAAATATCCGTTCACTTTGTTGCCATCAAGCTTGGCCAGCATCGAATCCTAAAGAACAAAATGAAATTGAAGAATCTCTGGTAGCTTCTAATTGAACAAGAATCCTTGCCTTCACGATGACGCCTCGAAGAACAATGCCCTTCAAATCTGCCCTCCTATCGTACAGACTCAAATTCGTGAGCATATCGATTTTCGTCGATACATTTGGTAAATTTCTGTCAGTGTACCATTTAGCCAATTCAAAGATCTCTGTGGTCTTCCCATCCACTGAGTACCATTCACGAACAATGGGATCCGTCCCGCATAGCACTAACATTTTACTGTCGAACCTCAGATGAAATGGATTACCTGGTGGACGATAGCAGTAATTGTGCATAGCGTTCATTGAAGTTGGTATAAATATTACGAGCCATGTGGCAAAAGACATATTGAAGGTCTTGCTCGTCTTCGAGAATTCATAAAACATTGGCTCTCCGCTTATTAGGACTACGATCAGAGGGCAAACAATATTATTGTAATATTTTGCAAGCTGATGCATGTTGTCAATCGTGACAACCATGGTGATGATGTTCTCTCGGCTGAGGAAACGACACCATGAATGCGTTCTAGTCGATATAAGAGTACCTAAACAGCAAGAAAATGCGTTACATTTTATCCTGTTGCAGCATAGTGATTATGTATTATACTTGCTCAAAAAATAGGAAATTCAATGAGAAAATATGAGGAGAAGAAAATTGTTGGAAACGTTACTATCGACATCCGTAGAGAGTCTCCTGGGCTGTACGAAGAATACAGCAGAAGCTGTATAAATGCTGCGAACTTTTTTCAACAACGGAATGAATAACAGTCCATCCTTATACATATTCGTTGTAGTTAAAGAAACACTAAATAAAAACCAGCTCAAATACAAAATGAATTTCATTTTGTTTGCGACAGATACTTCTTTTTCCAAGTAGTGTCGCCGACTATTATACTAGATGGAACTTCAATGACTGAATTCCCATAGGTAAAGACAAGCACGTTTGTGACACATAATTTAAGCCTGTGCAGGGACGAGCATAAAATATTGAAGACACGTTCGTGTTGAACTGTCGCAAAAACATAAATTCCTTAAAATATAATTTCAACCAGCGTGATAGTAATCGAATGTCAAGCAGCACTTAATAATGTCAAATGTTAATATAACAGCAGATGATTCAGCAGATAGCGAATAGAATTTAAACCGATATAGATAATGGCTCACCATTATTAAAAACTCCCTTACATCATGTTGAGAAATTTCTGATTAATAGAAGTAGATGCATCCGAGACTGAGATCTGTATCATACAGAACATTTATTTTAACTTACAATAGCGTTAAGTGAATGATCGTATTGATCAGTGTTCCATTAGAAAATTATGTCTAGGCTTCTATATCTTTCTCTGCGCAATTAATCATACAGGAAGAGTATAATTTTATGCGTCTCATCCTATTTAATATGACTGTTTTGTATAACAGATAATATTAAATAACAAGGTATGAGGTATACGACTATAAGTTATATTATATCACAATTACATATTTACATCAATTTATAAAAATTAATGGTTGTACTCAAGTAGAATGATGTAATAATGTATTTTCGTAAGATCATATTTCTGGTATCTTGTATGGTGTAACGGAAAGAATATTAGAAAATAGAAAAATATCAGTTTAATAATATTATGAATAAATTAAAATAAAATAAAGAGAGTAACGAATTCCTCAAAGAAATAAGAAAGAATGACGCGCAAATCGTACAGTTTAAGTGATTGTAGTTTCCACTCTAGTGCATCGCATGTATGCGCGCGCAGACTGTACTATATAGGTAGGTACTCTGATATTCCAATACTTTCTCTATATAAATAAGTAGTGAAATGTTGATTATATGTACTATTATTAATTATTCGTTGTCTAAATTTTAGATACATTGTCAACTCTTAGAAACACCACGTGATAAACTCTATATTAAACAGTTCTATCAATGTAGCACGGAATATTGTTTACTAAAAATCCTAAAGAACAATTGTGTGATCAAATTAATAGTTGATACAAGATTATTATGCACTATATTTCATTAAATAAGATTTTTTAGACATAATTAAATTCTATGTTGTAATTCCTTTTGCTTAATTAAATATTTGTTGTGTGTATACCTATATAAAGACAACAATTATTTACTTAAACTGAATGAGTATGTGTATACATACATATATATATTTATTTATTTCATGATAAACAGTCTTTAAATGTACATACATACATACACATGTTTCAATATAGTATTAGATAGCAGATAATGAAAAGACAACATGCTATAATATAATGCACGACTGCGAAAGTTCTAGATAAGGTACCATTATCATAAACTTTTGTACTATTTTTCTTCCATGACTACTAAAAATTGCGATATGACGTCAACCACGTCATATCAATTAGAAATATTACTATATTTTCTACGAAAACGCCGAAGAATATCATAGAATTTTCAAAAGATATGATGCAACATAGTCTGAATGATGATTTGAACTTACACAGTATGGAGAATGTATCGTGATTCATCGTTTACGGACAAAAGTCACGTGGACATCTGTCAAATTTCGCATTTCATTCAAAAATGGCGCCGGTAAAGTTTACAGGAAAATATGCTATTAATTCTTATAAAATAATAATTTCAAGCTCGCGGTATAGTTATTCTTTTAAAAATAGACAAGTATGGTAATAGAGGAGCATCGAAAGACTAGATATATTCATAAAAAGAAATACAAATGAAATTGTTGCATCGATAGCGCCATTTTGCTTCTAACTACGCATGACAGTGACAGATGCACGAAATACTGCCTATAAAAGCACCATAACGTAATCAACAGAGCATACAGAAGTCAGAATTTAACGAGAAAAGTTGTGTGTTTTGGGAAATAATAATTCAGATAATTTTGTGTAAGTGTACTTTATAAAAGTATAAGCTAATAATTTCTGAGTCTTGTACATTAAAACAAACGTATTAACTATTTATATAGTTCAATATGTATGGATGTAAACTCTACTTACTAAACAGTGATTCAACTGTAAAAGAAATCCGAATGTTTGAAGTTAATGATTTATATTTACCACACATGACTTTTACTCAACTTCGTGAAAAAGTGTTATTTTACTTCCCTGAACTTACTAATCAGGACTTCACTATTTCGTGGAAAGGTAAGCTTTTCGCAAAAATTAAAAATATAATGTTGTATTCCAAGTTGTTGTTATTTTATTTTCTGTAAGCATATTAAGAAGAAATATAATTTTACAGATGATGAGGGCGATACTATCCGAATAGCAACAGATGCAGAGTTTGACATTGCTTTTCGAACCATGAGTAAAAATTATAAACTATATATAAAAATGCAATCACAAAAACAGGAGCTACCAACTCCTAAGGGACAGAAAGTATATCATCCAAATATTATTTGCGATAGTTGTGATGGTGACATATTAGGATTTCGATACAAATGTATTCAATGTGAAGATTATGATTTATGTTCAAATTGTGAAACATTAGGCTTACATTCAGAGCATTGCATGATCCGTATGCCACAGCCGTTGCAATGGTCCTCCTTTCATGGTAAACGCCTACTTCATCACATGAAGAAGTTTTTTAGAAAGAGTGGTATAGATTTGGCTAAAGAAGCTATTCCAGATGAATGTCAGAAGAGAGGAAGAAGGTGCCACGAACAGTCCAAAAAGAATATTAATTGCTTCACATTAACAGAAACTCTTGGATCAAGCTTATTTAATATTCCTAGTAAGACAATAGTAAACCCAATGTCATCTAATGAAGCCAGTAGATGTACAGATGAATCTAAAGAAAAGGATAACAAAGATGCTAAAAGTAATTGTGAAGGTCCTAAAACCACTGTAAAAAATGTAGAAGAATTGCTAAACAAATTTGGCATAGAAATAGACCTTTCCTTTATTCCTGATATCTTAGATCAGATTAATAAGCCTGCGCAAGAGAAGGCAACTGAAGAAAGCGTATCAAAAGATGAAAATACTACTAAAAACGTCCCAGAGGAAGAGAAAAAATCAAGGAAACCAGATGATAAACCATCTATGTCTGATTCTAAATCGGTTATATATCAGAATACACCTGTTGAAAAAACTTCACCAACAGATGAGTGGACAATAGTAGACAGAAACGAAGCTACTGATATTAGTCAAGCATCCTCAGTATCATCCAGCTTGAATGAAATTCCTGAAAAGCAGGTAAGATCTAATGGAATAATTTAATGTAACACATAGTAAAATGCATATGGAATATAAGAAAAATTTATAATTACAAATTATTTCTTTAAGGTTTCTTCACATGTATCAGTGGAGCCATCAGCGCCAAACGAAATTCCTCCGGAATCAACACTTTATCCCCAATTGCCAAAAGAAGAAGAGATATATCATACAAATCCGAAAATACATAACGCCGTCTTGGCTATGGTAGAGATGGGATTTTCAAATAAAGACAAATTATTAACTTATTTATTAGAAGCAGAATATGGTGACATTGGCAAAGTTTTAGACTTACTTCAGCATAGACATCAATAAATCTTAATATTTGACGCAATCTTCATTTATGTGTACCATAGTAGTTTGGGTGTAGTTAACTTCCAATGTAATTAAGCATAATTTGTCTTTACATTATTACAATTATATCTTTTAGAAATATATGCACTATCAGTTAATATACATCATACTAACAAATATTTAACATTCCTTTTGATGTAATGTAACAATGATCAAATTAATAAAATACTTAAAAGCGTATTCTTAATTTTTTATTATTTCTTAGTAAGTTAAGACATTAAATAAAAATGAATAAGAAATTAAATACAATTTTTTTAAATAAATATTTTTACTTGTAAAGAATCTATAATGGTTTACAATATTTCCAAAGATCTAACGGATTCTTATTAGATAACAATTCTAATTCTCTTTGACCTGCAGGGGTAATAGTTCTAATCCATTTTCTATCTTTGTAATAATCAATAATGGTATCAAATTCATCCATACTGTAATTTTCAACACAGATAGGAAGAAAGGGATCTAAATGTTCAAATCCTTTTTTACCCAGTAAAAATACCTTGGATATTCAGATTCTCTTTTATGCTATAAACAGAAATAATTGTTAAACATGTCTTGCACATAATTTTATGTTTGCAACACTACACGAACGCATGTGATATTATAAAAATATACATCAATTTGATTATATAAGAATTATATAGATATAAACAAAGAAATACACGTGGACAAAAGTCACGTGGACATCTGTCAAATTTCGCATTTCATTCAAAAATGGAGCCGGTAAAGTTTACAGGAAAATATGCTATTAATTCTTATAAAATAATAATTTCAAGCTCGCGGTATAGTTATTCTTTTAAAAATAGACAAGTATTGTAGTAGAGGAGCATCCACAGACTAGATATATTCATAAAAAGAAATATAAATGAAATTGTTGCATCGATAGCGCCATTTTGCTTGTAACTACGCATGACAGTGACAGATGCACGAAATATTGGCTATAAAAGCATAGTAACGTGATCAACAAAGCATACAGAAGTCAGAATTTAACGAGAAAAGTTGTGTGTTTTGGGAAATAATAATTCAGATAATTTTGTGTAAGTGTACTTTATAAAAGTATAAGCTAATAATTTCTGAGTCTTGTACATTAAAACAAACGTATTAACTATTTATATAGTTCAATATGTATGGATGTAAACTCTACTTACTAAACAGTGATTCAACTGTAAAAGAAATCCGAATGTTTGAAGTTAATGATTTATATTTACCACACATGACTTTTACTCAACTTCGTGAAAAAGTGTTATTTTACTTCCCTGAACTTACTAATCAGGACTTCACTATTTCGTGGAAAGGTAAGCTTTTTGCAAAAATTAAAAATATAATGTTGTATTCCAAGTTGTTGTTATCTTATTTTCTGTAAGCATATTAAGAAGAAATATAATTTTACAGATGATGAGGGTGATACTATCCGAATAGCAACAGATGCAGAGTTTGACATTGCTTTTCGAACCATGAGTAGAAATTATAAACTATATATAAAAATGCAATCACAAAAACAAGAGCTACCAACTCCTAAGGGACAGAAAGTATATCATCCAAATATTATTTGCGATAGTTGTGATGGTGACATATTAGGATTTCGATACAAATGTATTCAATGTGAAGATTATGATTTATGTTCAAATTGTGAAACATTAGGCTTACATTCAGAGCATTGCATGATCCGTATGCCACAGCCGTTGCAGTGGTCCTCCTTTCATTGTAAACGCCTACTTTATCATATGAAGTTTTTTAGAAAGAGTGGTATAGATTTGGCTAAGGAAGCTATTCTAGATGAATGTCAGAAGAAAGGAAAAAGGTGCCACGAACAGTCCAAAAAGAATATTAATTGCTCTACATTAACAGAAGCTCTTGGACCAAGATTATTTAATATTCCTAGTGAGACAATAGTAAACCCAATGTCATCTAATGAAGCCAGTAGATGTACAGATGAATCTAAAGAAGAGGATAATAAAGATGCTAAAAGTAATTGTGAAGGTCCTAAAACCACTGTAAAAAATGTGGAAGAATTGCTAAACAAATTTGGCATAGAAATAGACCTTTCCTTTATTCCTGATATCTTAGATCAGATTAATAAGCCTGCGCAAGAGAAGGCAACTGAAGAAAGCGTATCAAAAGATGAAAATACTACTGAAAAAGTCCCAGAGGAAGAGAAAAAATCAAACAAACCAGATGATAAATCGAAAGATGAAAATACTACTAAAAAAGTCTCAAAGGAAGAGAAAAAATCAAGCAAACCAGATGATAAACCATCTATGTCTGATTCTAAATCAGTTATATATCAGAATACACCTGCTGAAAAAACTTCATCAACAGATGAATGGACAATACTAGACAGAAACGAAGCTACTGATATTAGTCAAGCATCCTCAGTATCATCCAGCTTGAATGAAATTCCTGAAAAGCAGGAGCCATCAGCACCAAACGAAATTCCTCCGGAACCAACACTTTATCCTCAATTGCCAAAAGAAGAAAAGATATATCATACAAATCCGAAAATACATAACGCCGTCTTGGCTATGGTAGAGATGGGATTTTTAAATAAAGACGAATTATTAGCTTATTTATTACAATCATGGTAATATTGACAAAGTTTTAAAATTACTTCAGTATAGACCTGAATAAATTTTAATATTTGACGCAATCTTCATTTATGTGTACCATAGTAGTTTGGGTGTAGTTAACTTCCAATGTAATTAAGCATAATTTGTCTTTACATTATTACAATTATATCTTTTAGAAATATATGCACTATCAGTTAATATACATCATACTAACAAATATTTAACATTCCTTTTGATGTAATGTAACAATGATCAAATTAATAAAATACTTAAAAGCGTATTCTTAATTTTTTATTATTTCTTAGTAAGTTAAGACATTAAATAAAAATGAATAAGAAATTAAATACAATTTTTTTAAATAAATATTTTTACTTGTAAAGAATCTATAATGGTTTACAATATTTCCAAAGATCTAACGGATTCTTATTAGATAACAATTCTAATTCTCTTTGACCTGCAGGGGTAATAGTTCTAATCCATTTTCTATCTTTGTAATAATCAATAATGGTATCAAATTCATCCACACTGTAATTTTCAACACAGATAGGAAGAAAGGGATCTAAATATTCAAATCCTTTTTTACCCAGTAAATACCTTGGATATTCAGATTCTCTTTTATGCTATAAACAGAAATAATTGTTAAACATGCCTTGCATATAATTTTATTATATTCTGTTGTCTGTTACATACCTTAGTTGCTTTTGTATCTACTGTTAATAATGCAGCACCATTACACCAATCATAGTTTACAGCGTTTAAAAGTGTTGTGGTCAATGATATCCTTTCAGCTGGTACATGTACTTTGTTATCATCACGTATACCTGTATAATCAGCGAGAAGAGCATTGAAACCATCTATAACAACTAGCGTTCTGCACCTTCCTGCAGTACTAGCTGCTTTAAGTTCATTCACTAATGCATCAAATACTCCACATGCAAATTTTATTCGGTTTATTCCAAATTCAATAAGGTTAGAAAGTGATTCTCCAGATTTTGTACTTTCTCTTTGACTCCACGTGTAATCTTTAGAAACTGTCAACTACAAAATAATTCCCTTAATTGTATCCAATAATAAAACTAATTTTATTTCTAACTTACATTGAGTTCTGCTATCAATGACCTATTTAAATGTAAAAAATATTGTAATAATTTTGCTGCATGAAATGGTAAATCAATTTTTTCTGGCATGAATATAGAATCTGCAGTGTCCCGTGGAAATCGAAACCAATTACATACTAAAAATATAAAAAATATATCATAGATATTTCTTGTTGTAACCATACTTTTTTATATTTCTCTTACCCCATGGTAAATGCAATGTAATAAATTTTTTTGTAAGTCCATAGTGAAGTAAATGTAATAAAGTTGTTGTTTTTCCTACTCCTCCTATACCATCTAATTATGATTATTGTAATGAAAATATAGTTATCTATAATTAAACTAGTTTCATTACTAGTACATTAAACTAGATTTAAATCTGTCAAAAAAATAGAAAAGGATACATAAAACATATTTGTTTATAGACTTTGTATAATCTGTATGTTCTAAATATGATATTAATTCAACTGCAGGTTTCCTAATTAAAATACCAAATTCTGCAAAAGTTTTTATTTGAGTCTTCCACTCATTTGGTACTTCATCTATTAATAAGTTTTTAACATCCGATGGTACTGTGTATACTTTGTTTAAATGACCTATAACATGATTTGGAGGGTATGTTTCTAGAGTACGAAATGATTCTATTTCTGGAATTTCAACTTGTTTTGTAGCAACTGAGGTAACTGTACGTTGTCCATTTCTTACACATATTCGTCTAAGCAAAGTGTCTGAAATAATAAAAGATCGTTTTACGATAATTAAAAGATATAAATCGTATGTTTGCAACACTACACGAACGCATGTAATATTATAAAAAAATACATCAATTTGATTACATAAGAAATTATATAGATATAAATAAAGAAATACACGTACATGTATATAGAGACATCATGTTGTTTATAATATCATATATAACACAATTGTTAGTAAATAAATTGCTGCAGGATACACTTTACACCTATGTGGGTAGTACAGCCATATTTGTTACTATACATGCAGACTATGCATTGGACCATGCATTAAATTCCCTATAGTAAATATCTTCTATTTTTCAATATCTTATTTAATAAACTTAAATTATTTCATATGCGCTATTTTAATTAATCTTTCAACAATATTTATAATCAATATATTCATGAATAAGTATCTAACAATATTTTTTCAATAATTTCGCGAACGTTTCGCATTAAGAATCCGTGGCAACAAAACTATGCATTCATACGCATACATGTACACTGTCCATGCATGCACTGTCAGAAAATAATAATCTAGTAAGTTCTATGAAATCCGTGTTTGTGTAAGCAGCAAATGAAATAAAAATGAATTTAGAATTATTAGGTAAGTAAATGTAAAATGATTTATTTAAACGTGTAATGGAATAGAAATGATTATTTTAACATTTCCGATTTTTTATAGAATCATTTGGTCAAAATTATCCAGAGGTAAGACAAAATGCATTGTGTATTGTTATTTTTCAGTCTTAAAAATAATATAATTTTTATAATTAATAGGAATTTGATGGTACCTTAGACTGCATATCATTGGCAGTAACTTGTACATTTAATAAAAGAGGTACTTTGCTTGCTGTTGGATGTAACGATGGTAGAATTGTTATATGGGATTTCTTAACTCGAGGTGTTGCCAAAATCATTAGTGCACATGTACATCCTGTGTGTTCATTGAGGTAAATACTTTAGAATAAATTTATGATATTATTGTCAAATATATATTTTAATTATACATATATTACTGTTTCCTTTATTAAATAGCTGGTCTAGAAATGGACATAAATTATTAAGTGCATCTACAGACAACAATGTTTGCATATGGGATGTTTTATCTGGAGAATGTGATCAAAAATATAGGTTTCCTTCTCCTATATTAAAAGTACAATTCCATCCAAGAAACCTTAACAAATTTTTAGTGTGTCCAATGAGACATGCAGCAGTGATGGTTGACGTTGAGGGTACACATAGAGTTATGCCTCTTGATGATGATGTACGTTAAAATAAGTTCAGTGCAAGTACTTAAAACTGTTAATTTTTATTCCAAAGTCTTTTCATTTTAGAGTGATTTAAACATAGTGGCATCTTTTGACCGACGTGGGGATTATGTTTATACTGGAAATGCTCGTGGTAGAATTCTAGTTCTTGACGCAGAGAATTTAACTGTTAAGGCTTCCTATAAAATATCACAAGGCACTGCTAGTAATACAGCTGTAAAAAGTATCGAATTTGCTAGGAGAGGTTCCTGCTTTTTAGTAAATACATCAGACAGAGTAATACGTGTATATGACAGTACTGAAGTATTGGCCTGTGGGAAAGATGGTGAACCTGAGCCAATACAAAAGTTACAAGATCTTGTGAACAAGACTATGTGGAAAAAGTGTTGTTTCTCTGGAGATGGAGAGTATGTATGTGCTGGATCTGCAAGGCAACATGCTTTGTATGTATGGGAAAAAAGCATTGGAAATTTAGTAAAAATTTTACATGGAACTAAAGGAGAATTATTACTTGATGTTGTAGTAAGTAATCAAAGTTTTGTATTTATTGAGATTGAGTGATCTATAAAAAATTATATAAATGTTTATTTTGGTACAGTGGCATCCCGTAAGACCAATTATTGCCTCTATATCATCTGGTGTAGTTTCCATATGGGCACAAAATCAAGTAGAAAATTGGTCTGCATTTGCACCAGACTTTAAGGAATTAGATGAAAATGTTGAATATGAGGAGAGGGAGAGTGAATTTGACCTAAGTGATGAGGATAAATCTGTAGTTCAAGGTGAAGAAGCCCAAGATGAAGAAATAGAAGTAGATGTTGCATCAATTGATCGAGTTGCTGCTTTTTGTAGTTCTGATGAGGAGATGGAAGATATTGGTTCACTGCAATTTTTACCAATATCACCAGATGTAGAAGATTCAGAAGATAATCAAACAACTCCACATGAACCACCAATGAAAAAACATCGTTCTCATGACATTCATTTACAAGGTGCACCTGTAGATGGTAAGATTTTCTACATAGATTAATAGTTGATAATAATTCATTAGAACATTCAATTTATTATTAACATTTTTATTTTCAGAAACTCATCCATTATTGAATAAAGGAAAAGATAAGCCAGCTACTAAAAAGGGTAGACCACGATTGGAGCACAGAAAGGGAAAATAACTTAGAGCATATTGTTTGTATATTTTAGTGTTAATTGCGTATTTCATACTGTACAGAATATTTAAAAGTATTTCAAATATATTATCAATTGTGGTAATATCTTGCATTTATAAAATATATCATAAAATGTGTATATACGTCCTATGGAATGTATCGTACATATTATAATATGTATCATCTTGTATATTTTGATTTTGAAAATCTTTATTAAAATCTTTGAAAAATCCTGTATATGTTAAAGTAAATAAAAGATATCCCATAGTAACTCTTCAAATAAAATGTAACTAAATATATTAGTAACTTTTTTGATCAAATCAGTCAAATTTTCAATGCATGTTTCAGTAGACATTTAATGAATTTTTAATCTCATTAAATGTTATCATATTGTATGTCCCCCTGGAAATAATGTTGCCATTAACCACGAATTCATCGAAATGCTCTTAACCTGTGTTTCAGTACTAAATAATTTAAAAAGAAACCTAATAAACCGATAAATGCTTATCATATCTTATCTTGTGTAGCGATTTTTAATACGCAATATTAAAATTGTACAGTTCTTAAAAAAACTTCTTATTACAAGTGATCTGGCTTTTGTTTGCTATGTTGGTTTCGAGGTTACTGAAGCAAGTTGATGAGAGATGGTTCAATGTACAAAAAAGAACAACGACAAGTGTGCAAACTGTTAAAGATGTAGCCTTTAGAGGAGGCATTCTCATCATTAGTGGTATCTTCTTCATTTGGCTATCTGTGTTTGTTTACACAGCAATTTACTATGCCTATATGCCGAATATGTCATATGTCCGGCCAGTGAATTTGCAATTTAAGTAGGTTTCCCTTTCTATTTGTATGTTAATGAAATAAATAGAACATTACAGTATCATTACTTTTTTAAATTGTATCGTACTGTGTTATCAACACGATTTAATTGTACACACCTCCTTGCAGGTCATGCAATGAACGAAAAGGGATTTGTAGCTTTCCATCAGCTCATGTACAGTTAACAAACAAGCAGCAACTTCTAATGGTTGGACAACCATATAAAATAAATTTGCATTTAGAAATGCCAGAATCTCCAGCAAATAAAGAACTTGGTAATATAAACAATCTTGTATATTTAAAAGCAAATAAAAAAATGTGATTATTAATGTATAGTCTTTGAACAGGTATGTTTATGGTCTGTGCAAAATTACGTAGCAGAGATGGTTTTCTTGTGGACCATACATGCAGATCTACAATGTTACATTATCGCAGTACACTGTTGCATGCACTTACAACACTCACATTTTCACCTATGATGATATTTGGTGACACAGAAGAAAAACAAAATGTTGTGCTAGAATTATTTGGCAATTTTGAAGAAGACCAAAGTCATCCAGTTACAGATATTCACATAGTAATAGAATCACGGCATATTCAATTTTACTCTGCAAACATTGTAATAAATGCACACTTATCAGGTTTACGTTATCTAATGTTCCACTGGCCAATTTTGTCTGCTATTCTTGGAATTAGTACAATTTTGTTTTTCATAGCACTTGTGTTCACCCTTTCATTTCTCCACTTTACTACTTATGAAGATACAGGGGATGATGATTTCCATTATGAAGAAGAAAAGAAACCAGAACAGAAACAAGAATATAAGAAAGACTCTAATACGGAAGAGAAGACACAGTATAAAGCTACTCAAGATCGTAAGTTACTTTTTATTTTTTTATTTCAATTCATATAGCATTCTGCAGAATTATTATTCAAAGAATTTATTTTTTTAAAGAGCCGCCTGATTCATCATTCTCTGAAGATACATTTACATTATCAGATTTTGTTGAGTCTGAGGGAGAATCCCATTCTTCTCATATTGAACCAATAAAATGACTAATCCTACATTCCACAAAACATTTATTGATGCTAATTTTCAGAAAGAAGAAGTATAATAATAATAAACAGACTGTTTAGCGTAATACTCATGTTTTTACATGAAAACTAATACCTACATTATATAAATATTTATTTTTTTATATTTAGGTATTTAGCTAACTTTTTCAATTGTAATACTAGTAAAGTTAAAGAGTATTATTAATAAAGTAATTATAAATAAATATTGTATATTTTTTATTCTATACTTAAAATAAACTTAAAAACTGTGATGGTTTTTTTCTTGTATGGTGTACTAATTGACCAAATAATAATAACAATTAGAAAAAAGGAACCTTTCTTACCGTTTGTCGCGTCGAACTTTTCAGACGAATCATGCGCGCTACCAGCAATTCTTGTTGAAATTAATCATTACTTTGCACGTTTTAGTTTAATTAACCATTATTCACTATTGTTTAACACGAGATAAGTTCGTTACACCATGCACATACAGTGGTTGGTCTTCACTTTCTCATCGTAATAGGTATTAAGGGGAAGTACGCTTAGCGCTCAATGACGATATCCGGTTCCGGTATACCAAATTACAGCTTTCACGGAAAACTTGGTATGCGAGTTGTACGACGAAGCATACTATTTTAGCTACCACAAATCTGCCAGGTACAACGCTGCAATTTCTTCTCTCCTCGTTGAATTTGTAACAAACAAATACCGCAATCCAGTATAACGTATTTCTTGAAAGAATTACAAAGTAAACTATAGTCTCTTTACTCTTCAGTTTAATCTTACTGTCATAACCAAATATTCTGCATAGTGTTACCATATGTGTACGTATATGTATTTATGTACCAAAACTTTTATTATTATTTCCTACTACTAACAATGAATCTACTCTTGAAGCTTGACGCACTTGGTAAATCTCATTTTGTAGTGTTATGTATGAGTTACGCCATTCGTGTACACTTCCCAAGAAAGTTTCCAACATTTCTCCGAGGACTGTTATGAAGCGGAACCTTTATCATTTAAATAACTTCACGTAACGATTTGAACGAGGTAAGTGAAATTACGATAAAAATACGATGGATTTTTACTCGCAGACGATCGTGGTAATTGGATTAGCTTTATCCGAGGGTCCATTCGAAATGCATCAGAATAATTAGACCTCGCTTTGCTTTAGCGCTCTAAGTTCAAAAACTTTTTCCACCTCGTTTGCATGCTAAACGAGCTAGAAGAGTACTGGAATGTAAAATTCCACAGGACCGCCATCCTTTCCCACTTAAAACTCGTTCATTGTTATTAGAATAAACGTTTCTCCCAGGGTTACTTTTTTCTATCGACAACAAACCAGTAGAAACATCGGAATGTGGGGATTACAAATGGGGCCATGGTTTCGACCATTCAAACTGGTTTCCGCGTTCACTTAGTTTCCTATCCGATTTAAGAGATTCACCAAAATAAGCCTTAAGTGAATTCCGTTGCATTCGAAATTCGTTTTTTTTTCGCGGCCCGATAAACGGCGCCACCTGTCGACGTCGATCGAACTATGGCCGCTCTGGAAGGGACTTCGAATGTTGCCTTTCGCGCCTTCGTTGTCGTAATTACGCAATAATTCTCGCATTTTTGTTCGCGAACAACGTCAAAAGCAAGGAGTAGGCCCGTAGGCCTTTCAGCTTTATTACGCGTAAGTGGAAAATTGATCAGATTCTCGTTGGGAATGAAATGCTTTTGACATTTCGTTTTTAAGCGTCACGGAAACGTATTTAAGTATATGTTGGTTATGGAGCGAATGCCGGCACGTTGAAAAGGGAAAGAAGGAGCCTGCACGAAAGAAATCTCGTGCGCGTTAGCGTCGGACGGACAGAGGGACGAAAGGGTTGGGTGCATCTTGTGCATTCGTAGGCGCAACCCGTGTACACACGGTGCATAAATACTAGGGAACCGGTTTTCTGCGTTATCCAGGCTCCGCGCAACGTGGTGGGTTAAAAAGGGGAGCTCAAAGGAGAAGCACGAATTCGTGGGGTCGCCTTGTGTTTCTCTTGGCTCGTTACTCGAGATTCAGACAGGTGTGCGAGCTCTCTCTCTTCCCTTTTTCCCCGTCTCTCCATTACTCGGCCTCTGAATCTTCTTGAGGGTTCTCGATTTACTCTAAAGCCGACGTACTCGACGCGTTCTCGAGAACCCAAGTGAAATAGCACCAGTTCGACATGGTGGGGCAGGGGGCATGCAGAATGGGCAACGTGACCGACGAAATTGAAAATCCGATCGACTGATTTCACTTGTCTCGAACGAAATGGTCGATCAGGATACCTCGAACGGTAGGAAAGAAATACTGAACGTTACGAATGCTTTCTTGTCTTCAATGACTTAACGTGTAGTACTGTTTTATTGGAGTAAACATTACCTGCCAATTTTTTTTTGCTCATGCAATATTATGTATATTGTAAATTTACATAAGTAGAAGGAAATTGGATACGGCTGACTTATTTAGTCTGTTTAAATGTGCTTTGCAGAAGTAGTACAGGTGAATTTTCATGGCGTTCCAAATGAAACGAACGGAGAATGAGGCAATTTGAATATTGCAGGAATGCTTGAAAGAACTGCGATTTATCTCTGCCAGAATCGACGAACTTCAACGGCGTGCTTTTTTGTTATTCACGGGCTGGTATGTATAAAACCGATTTTGGCATGGCTCAATAAATAACGTGCAAAACTTCGATGAACATTTGATCTCGCATGCTTGACATACGTACATACGATTGAGAAAATGAGACACAGCTGTTGCATATTTTTCCAGGTGTTCCATTTTCCCACTCTTTTTTTCTTTTTTGGTTTCATCGCTTAATCGCGTACTGCTGATTTCATAAACATTTTCGCCATACATATGCATCGTCGATCCTTAATTCAATTTCTCAATGCCGAAAAACTGATTTAAATGCAAATTCGAATATTTGCACGGAGTACGGTGTATTTTTTCTTTACAAATGAACCGCCGCTGTCGGTCGAACTGCAGCAGCGTTTCCCCCGCGAAAATTTATCGTCGACGCGGAATGGAAAGATACAGAAACGCTTTTCGGAGCTTTTTCGATACCGTGTCGGTGTTTCTTTCAACGAAATGTGCAACGCTACGCCGATTACTGAGCCCGGCCATTTATACTTTTATCGATGTCCGGCAATTTATTGGAAATATAAAGCACGTACTCGAACCCCGCGATTCATTCAATAGCTGATGCGCGAGGAATTACGGATTGATTGCTTTTTTAATGTTTTCGACAGAGTAACGATACGTGATCCATGATTCTTTCAACCCTGGTGACCGTTAGTTTCCTAAGTTGTGTAATGCCATAAACATTAATGACTATGTTTAATGAGGTGTAGAGAGTGACATGAACTATAGGTACGAATTTCGTGTGTTGAAGTAAAGAAATAAGTTTTAATAAACGTGGCCCATGCTTTCGGAGGTAATGAGTTCTGTAATTGGAGAATTAATAGTTTTCAATGAGTTATTAGGTAGTACCTAGTTACTCTCGATCATATGTACCTATCTACCTATCTGTAAGTTCTACTTATCGATAGGAGTAACATAAATATTTACCAGTTTTAGTTCATTTTTAGCGATTATTATGCTTGAATACGAAACATCGAGATACTTCAATACAATTTATTTTTTGACCGATTAGAATCATTATTTACCTCATAAAAGTATCTCTTAAAGATGGTGATTCACTTTCGATGAATTAAGTACAATTTCGTGTCAGGCTTATTGACTTCTCCAAATGTGAAATTCTATAAATGATACGCAAAGCCCTGATTATCCGTATCGCTATTCAACTTTATCGCACGCGTTGATGTTTCCAATTAATAAATTCACGATACGTGCACCTCGAGATTACAAATTTTATAATTTGTTCAATTCGAGGCGACAGCAGATGCCATAAAGTGACCGATTTTCGGTAACTGGTGCATATATGTATCGCGAATAACGTAATCAAGTACAATTTACCTTTCAATATACTATGCATAATTTGGAATATAACACGTGAACCTATAATATAATAGCACATCCTCGTTAATATCAAACACTTCGTATCTGTGTGATAAAATATGCATTCATTTTTCCTCATTTTTGTATTCATTTATGCGAAACAGTCTTTTTCATGAATGAATCTTTTGTAAACAGCTACAATTCTATTTCAACCTTTTCTGTATTCAAAACAGAAATAATTTTCATTTTATGAACGTATGACATAACGCGCAATGGTAGATGTCCGAAATGCAACTGCACGGTTGACGGTAACCGAAACCCATAAATCTTAGCAAGTCAAGGCAGTTACAGCAGGTCCTTTAGCTAGAACTAGACGCTCGATAGAAAGATGTTCTCCAGTGTAGGTCGGTGATAATTCAATTTTGTTGTTGGTGCGTCGGGTGATTGTAGATTGTGGGACGTCCCACAAACGAGAGATATCCGAGCGTGGTCCGTTGCGAAATAGTAGAACAGCATTCTCGTAGTTAGTTCAGCCGCAAAAATCCCTCGGTGAGCTACGAATGGAGCAGAGCATCGCGCTTCGAAGAATCGTATTTATTCCTCATCGATTTTTCACCTCCTTTTTACTCTTTTTTACCTTTATTAACCCCGCTTTAACGAGGCTATTAAATCATAGCGCGCTGAAATATTTTGAGGTAGATACAATAATTAGCAGCCATTAATTCGACCGCTTCCGCCCCCGTGTTTTAATTGAGGCAAACGCGGCGAAAGTTATATCGGCGGAACGATGAGTGTCCGATTTCAGGAACGATAAACTTGCGCCGCGTGAAAACACCAGTGATAATTCACATTATCGTTTTTATGCGTGTTATAGGTAGGTATTCGACTTTGAACGATTACGCGATTGCGGCCGCCCAGCGAGCTATTCGTGCGAATCGATGCTATCATTCGGCTGTTTCACAATTTGCGAAAATTTTTCATCGCAGGGTAATTTGAAATCCCGTGGTAACTTGATCGACATTCGATACACGAGTCATTATCGTTTTTCGTTTATTTGATAACCGCCACTAGATTTTTAAACGTGCGAACAATCGAATTAGATTTTCTAACTCTTGCGTCAGTGGAGTATCCTTCAAAGCTTAGAATCCAAGAAATGAAGAACTGATTTTAAATTCATCCTCGAGAGCTGTTTGCGCGCCAGGTCTCAAGCGAAACGTCGCTTTCGAGTTGATTCATTAGATTCCGTAACGTCTTTAGCGACGCAGTCTCTCTAAGATAGTTACGCAAATTCGCGATACAAAGAAGTCCTCCAGTAGAAATGGGCCAGGAACTAACTAGGTTTACGCGGTCTGGTAATTTTAAGAAACTCAATCCGCTGGCAGTTGGCCACCGGGCGCGAAGATCTCGTTCGCTTAACCGTCACGAAATGAAATCCAAGCGAATCTAATAAGGCGGCCGAGACGCGTTTAGGGGTTGCTACTCCAGATTTCTTCGCTTCTTGCCATCCCTCCCGGTCAAGGAGGCCGCAGGGGAAGTCGCGGTTGTGTCGGTGGAGAACTTTCTCGACGGATTATGCCGTAGAATGCAGTAACCGCGCACAACAGCCCCGACGCGTAAATTTACAGTCAGTTTCGTCGAGGGTGCTCCCACTTGTTAACTTCAGGAGTGGGGTGCTTTTGTTTTCCCCAGTATTACTGTGAAACGCGTAAAGGGGAGAGAGTTTGTGACGCTTGGAGTACATTTTTTTCGGTCTCGATGTAATATTACACCCAGTGGCGTAGCTATAGTGAGGCAATTGCAGTACATAAGGGCTCAAGAGTAGCAGTGGGCTCATTGGTCCATGCATTCTACATTCATGGATTACATATTATTATATACCTTAGATATTCTTTATTATCTGTCTGCCACTCTTTATCGAGTTCGTACGTTAAGTAATTTGCTTAAGTAATATGATGAAAATGATGAGATAAGAAACCCAGAAGATTACTGCATAAGGTCCTACTCATTCTTAGCTACGCCACTAATTAGATCTGTTAGATTTGAAGTAAGTTGTGCGACTGCAAATGAAGGCCGTAAATTGCAGTGTCGTTAATTACCCTGAATACTATTAAAATTATGATTACTCGAATTTCTTTTTCTCAGCTTTCACAAAATCTAGAGTTAAGTATTAAGAGTAGTTTTAAAGACATTTTCTCCAGTCCATGAAACGGTCCATCAACTTTACATTTCGAAATGATACCTAAGCGGCTTTGCCGCGAACAATTTACGTACGCTTTGCCAGCATTTATGAGCGACCGTTTCTTGGAGCTAGTAAACACTCCTTTGATCGTTTCCGCGTAAATTAAGAAGGCGCAGAGCAAGCTCTACTTCCGTCCCTCCTGATGTACAGAAAACCAGTAAAAGGAACGTTTCCGTTTCGCGATTCAAGTAAGCCCCTATTTTAAACTGCGAGGCGTTCCGCTTTCAAATTGCTCCGCGGTAGATGGCTCGGTTCGGTAGTGGAAGTACCGTTCACGATCATCGTTGGGAAATAAAAAGGTCCCCGACGCGAAAGCGATCCCTACTGTCACGCGACTCGAAGGACGCCCCAGATGGAATTTTAGTGGATTCCACTGGTGTCGAATTATCGAACCTGCATCGTAACGCGATGCGTTACAACGTAACAGCTTTGATATGCAAATCCCTAGGTGAACACGGTGCAAGTTATTTACTGTTGCCTCGAGGCCTCGCGCTTTCGATGATTCACGGGGAGTGACATGGATTTTCCCGTCTAAAAGTCATCCTAACGTTGTGCCAATGAATAGGTATATGTATGATGATCGTTGCTCTATTTCCAAGCGAAGATATTCGCCAAGAAAAAGAAAGTAGAATTTGACATCAACAGTATGAATGAACTTACTCATCCATTTATCATAAAACTCCTTAACGTCATTATCGTTAACGAAGTTGTTCAATTTTATAAAGGATAATGTCATTTGTGTTTTCTTAATGATCTTCGTCTATCGATCTACTTTTTGTAGTGATTTTATGAATCCCGCTAGAACACATCCCTGGAAAAGTTGTATTACACCAGGATACTTAACGATATCCTGTTGCTAGAATAACTGGTTATGAATGCCCATCAAATAATATAATTGTCGACCAACAGTTGTTTCTATACATATTTTAATAGGCCTTATTAAAATATTTTTCATTGAAACCATAGCGAATGAATTTCTTGCATCGTGAATGTACACACAGTGACTAGTATCACCCCATTTGTAAAAGATTTAAACGTTTTCTTCGATTCATATTGAATTCTCGCTCGAGTTAATTTTTGCTAGTATTCAATTTCTAGGAAGTCCCTCGTTACGCTCAGATTCTTGTGGAACTCGCACCGTGGGTAACTCACGTTAGAGGATGGTGTTCCAGCTTGTTATCGGTTTTACATAACGCTGGCATTCAGTTCACGCAATGGGATGCATTCAGCTCGGTTTAAGACGTCAGAGATTTTCGCGCGATTAGGGGACGCCTTACGGGGATTAATGTCAGCCATATATAACGCTATCTCGTGCGACGATTCACTTTGTACTTCTAATCAGTCCACCTGCGAACGCGCAGCTGAACACAGGCGCATCGGTGGTCGCCTCTGTAGGGTCGATGCACACGTTACGCGTGTGGTGCGCGTCCCGTCGCCGCGGCGCGGGGTGCACGCACTGTTACCGCTTACACTTTGCTCGTGTTACTCGATTCTGTAGCAAAACGGTGTAGCAATTTATTTCGCGGGCTATATAATCGCGACTATCCGGATGGCTTTTGCGCAGGATCGTTCCCTTCGGTTCGTCGCGCGCATCTAACACGCCACGAGGATAAGCAAACCCACATTCCTGTCGAGGACTCGTACCGTATGCGCATACCGGTTTCAGTTCAAAGAAATTCGAAGTAAAACTCGGTAAGCTGATACGTGTTTCTGATCGAACCTGCGACTAATAAACGTGATAAACGCTCCTGGTATAAAGCACCTCGGTCCAAAGCAACGATAATTTATTATAATAGACAAGCTATCCCATATAACTCGATATGGACAGCTGTTTCAGATGACTTTCATCTTCGTTCGCACAGAAATGTAAGCTATTACGTTGAGATACAGTTTCATGGGGAATTAAATTGAAGCTTACTGTTTGTATGGGATATCATGGTTGTAGAAAAGAAATTGAACGAGGTATGGAACAAATGGAACTCCACACTGAAGAGGATTTGTAACGTTATACATATACCTTTTTGCTCTTAAACGTAATGAGATTGTAATGTTCGAATGACGATTGCGTTCACTCGTGGCGAACGGTAATTCGAGGTGGCCCGCGATACCTATAGAGCAACTTTCTGGAATTTCGAGCCATAATTTCTCGGTCGAGTCGTATATGTATAATGCGTTGGAAGCCATCGAAGCGGAGCAGTTTACGGAGTTTCGGCTCACATTACTCGCATAGCAGAAGGTTAAGCGATACATCTGACCTTGTAATAAAGTTGAACAATATTTCCGCGGTGCGTGCTGAGGCACCGACGAGATTTATCAGATAGTGCTGTTTTGTTGGTACATTGATTGCAAAACTGAACGTTAAGAAGACTTGACGCTTTAGCGATCACAAGGGATGAAGTTTTTTGAGGTAGTTGCCGCTGAAGCTATTACGATGCTTTTGCTTGATTTGGCGATGTCGTAAATACTCGTTTGCTAGTAAAGAAGGCTAACTGCTTTGGAACAAAAGAATACTCAACAATTACATAGGTATCTTTATTGGAAGCAAGTTCGTCGTATCAAATTTACGATTAAATTTTTCGATGGTTGCAACATAAAATATTTTCAGCCTGTAATATTCCCGTTATAGGATCGTGGTGTTAATTTATCATCACCTCGAAATTCAAATTCAGCGTACCATCGGACCCGAATCCGTAGTAACTTAATTACTCGGCGCGGGCTAATTGGAGAAGTTTGAATTTGCATTTAAACGCATCAGCTTGTTGGAACTAAGTTTGACGATATTGGAAGAAATAGAGTCTAATTTTTTCTTAGATCGATATCGGAGTGCCAGCCCAAGTTAACGACGGTTCGCTAATTGCATGATCCCGAAGACGACGTTTCCAAGAAATGACGTTAAGTTTTTCTGATTCCCTGTCTATTCCGCTTTATCGATGCATAATTTCCAGCGTATAATCAATTTTAATGAATCCTCCATCACATTCAAACGTTAATAAACATTGCGATAAATATTTATTAGGATACATTTGAAGTTCTTATAAAATTATAGTGGATTTTTTAAATTACTCTTCGACACCGAACAGTATCATTTAGTCGATAATATAGTTAAAAAAGCATTGCCACATTTAAAAGTTTTAATCACCCGATTACGATTGAAACCTTCCGCCACAAAGGTGTTTAACACTCTTAACTTTGTTAATAGACCGATTAACTATTCGCAAAATTGATGCCGCGTCGTTAATTGCAACTCAGCTGTTACGAGCTAAATAGTTTCCAGTTTCTATATAATGACCGATCCTGGCTACATTGGTCAAGTGAAATTTAGAACCAGTCATAGATTCTAGAATCTTAGGTTCATGACTAAAAAATGGCAAACTATTTCTGAGTAATTACTACTCGTTTATTAAATTATCCTATGGAACACCTGGCTAAGTAAATGATCAAGAGAGTCTCTTCAATTCTACATACTTCTCCACTTACCCAACATATCTCCCAATCATAGCTGGCCAGATTTTCAGTTATACAACATAAATCAGTAAACGTATTCTCATAATTCCGTAAGAGGAGCGATGCATGGAATTGCTTCAGGCATATAGCATTCCAACTCCGTCCGATTGCCTTCATATTACAGTATTTTCAGTCATTAATGACTATGATTATTTAACGAAGACGTCGACCAAGCGCTCCTCGGCGAGGCATTTAAGCGATTTCGGTAATTTGATTGGACGTTCATAAAGTTGTCCGTCGTCGAGAGCTTCGTTCGTCAAAGTGTCGGCGAAAGTATAGTCGAGCTCGTTAATCACGCGAGGATTCGCCGCGCGAGCACTAACAGCCATTGGGAGAGCTGTTTCTTCGAGTCCGATACTCCGAGGAGATTGAAACATGCCGCTCGTTGGATCATCGGCTGTAATGAGGGCCGGTGATTTTGTCGCGGGGAGCAACTTCTCTGCCAGCTATTGGCAGAGCGCGCTTGCCATCGCGCGCCTCACGGTCCATAAACCGACGAGCAGGCTTGTTTTTTACAGTGCTTAGTACCCGCTGCGGAAACACGAGCAATGAGGAAGACTATGGCCTTATTGTACTCCAGTAGAGGAATCCTCCGACGATTCGATCGAAGAAACAGCGAAACTCAACCCGGCATACCTCGTTAACTCGCCCGACTGTTTTGTTCGATTCAGCCGGGCACGCTCGCGATTGAGACGCCGTGTTCTCCTCGATACGCGTCTTGCCAAGAATTTTCCGGCCGAACGAGCTCAATCGAGAGACTCAGGGTGTCGTGGAGAATCGGCGCGGTTATTGCATCGCGACAGAAGGCGTCGAGCATTGCTTCAAGAATTGATGAATCGGTATGCTGTCGGATATAAAACGAGATTAAAAATACTTAAGGCTGCGTAGTTTGCTGGGGGTGAACGAAGGAAGCGCATTTTAAGGATGAACTGCAGTGAGTGGCACGGCGTTACGTCCAAAGTGCATTCCAGCAAATATCTGGACCGAACGTTCTTATCAATGTCTGTGCTGGAATGGTGTCGAGAAAAATCCGTCCTCTCAGATCTGAAGCTTTCTATCTTCTCGGCTCCTTTGCTTGACTCTTACATCCAGCACCTTTGCAAAAACACCTCGCTTCTGCCCCGTGGTCGTCCGTCGATTGCGCCTCTTCTCGAATCCTGCGTTACCCTGACGAGTCAGCGTGTGTTGCAGAAAATGAGGAGGGACGCGAAAGATCGGAGCATTCGTAAAAGGTGCTAGTCACCGAGACGTTCGTCGAGCAGGGTTGTCTAGCGACGTGTTGCTGGTTGCGCCGTTCTGGCTGGAACATCACCTAGAAAGCGTAAGTTGACAAGCACTGGCGCGTAAGCGTGGCCCCGGATTCCTGAACCGGTTTTGGAGTAGCCACGGGAGAGCCACCATCTTATGGCAGTCGATTTCTGTCCCTCCACCCATCTCGGAACCTGATCTCCCCACCGTGGTTCTACCTGAAGCCACACGACAGGTGCCAGCGGCGTACGCAGGCCGGAGAACGACCGTCTTTTATATTTATAGCGTTCACGGCCTCTGGAGCCGAGGGCATGTATTTTCGCCCATAGATTAGGCGGAGCACAATAGGGAGAGGGGGTTAATCCGAAAAATGTAGGAGCAATCGAGAGAAACGTTCGACCTTAACGATCGGAGGAACCTGTTCCTATGTTTGGATCGTGGTGTTGCTGCTGGTGCTGCTTATTGCCTCACCGCACCGCCAGTGGTTCTTGCTGTAACACGATTCCTGAAACTTCCCTGGTTAAATGCGATTGTTTACCTTGGGACGCACCTTGGATATGGGTGAGAAGGAATGCTGTGAACACGCGTGGCCCTGGTTAGGACCAAGATCGAGATACCGCGAAACCGAACAGTCGACTGTAAAGTATTCGATAACCAGACCAGCAGAGAGGTGTTCGGCTCTGTGAAATTAGGTGAAACAAGGGGGATCGGGTGAGATCTGAAACAAGAAAACGAGGTACAAAAAGACGGTCGAACTTCTCGCGATCCCTGAACCTGTTTCTGCACCGACTGCTGTGCGATTCAACGCAAAGTCTGCTCGTTGGTCGTTGCCGAGTCGTGGACGATCGGAATCCGATTTCTGGCGCCCTCGTTCGTACCTCATTTCTTATTCCACGATACAGGGTGAATGTAGGTGAGGAAACGCGTGATGTGCGCAGTGTGGTTATAGGTGGGCTTCCATGTATCTGGTGGAACAATCGGCGATGGCGATGGAAAGAAAAAGTATTGCGTTGTTATATTACAGAACCTGTTTTGGAGCAGTGGTTCTTAAACGAAGCGAGAATACTCTTATCAGGATATTTCCATCGTAAAAGTACCAACAGGTTATAAATTTCAGCACCTGGACCTTGTTTGTGACCAAATTATGCAACACTGTAGAAAGATGAGGCTCTAAACTTTGATTTACACAAATTGTGTTTCGAGAATTTAAAAACATGTATATGTTATGGGAGACATTAATTTTGAATTTTAAATTAGTTCCATCAAATTTTCGCTCGTTCCTTTTCTGAAGGGGATTGTTTTACGCATAAAAGTATTTAAGAGAGAATCTTCTGCGATATTGGATTTAAGAGAGGTACCATGCAAAAACAAGCTCTTAATAATGATATGAAACGAGAAGCTAACGTGTATCTACTTCATGGATCTACGTCATTCTGAAATCGTGTTTGAATTAATTATGAAATCCCTGGCTTAAGAGAAAGATCAAAGGCAGACAACAAGTTGATCCTTAGGCTTTAAATCTATTGTCTGACATTTCTCTTTGGAACCCGTTTAATTAATGGATAAATTTTCGAAATTCCAGGAATTCATTAGTACCTTACTATGGTGTTGTCTATATTATAATCAGATATTTTTTTGTCGTCCAATGTTATTAAAATCGCCATGGAGACACCTTGTTAAGAAGAAATAGGTGTTTTAAACCGATAACAATTCTAATAAAAATATATCAATACTTGTTTCTGGTTGTCCATACTTATCATTAGACCTTGGCTCGATAAAATCCACGCCCCTTATTACTGATCATCAGAAGTAAAGGACAGTAATGCCGCCTTTAATTAGGCAGCCTGACTAAAAGCCTTGCCAGGAACTGATTGACCTAATAGCTTGCAACAAGGTTATCGTCCGTGGCATTATAATTTTCGAGAGGTTACAGTCTAGATCACCCTCAAAGCTCGCAATATGTATATAGTTCATCGTCCTCTACCCTTCTCAATGTCAAGTAGCTTTGAAGTTCCTAGTAGCTTTTGATTGTATCGATCGTCAAATCACCTATCTGGGCAGGGATCTTCTTTAATCGCCTGCATTGTGGGCCGGCTTATTCATTTCAAGTGGTTGCTGATACAATTATTCTCGTCCTATTGCCATAGATGAATTGGATTACAGAATAGCGATTCTCTGAAATAAACAGTGCAATGAAGGATTACTCGACGCTTACAGGCAATCCTTTACGGAATAGGAATTCCGTATCGAGATCAAATATTATCCGTCGATGAATACATCGAATCATTCAAACGAATTGCCATTCCCTCAAGGGTTTACCTGGATAAAAATAATGGCTCTTTGGGCCCAATTAACCCTCCTTCCCACATTTTATCTTCAGCAACGAATCAATTACAAGATAAGGTGAGGGTGATTTACTGAGCCACTGGGCAAACGGGATTGTCTTCCCGCAAACTTAAAAAGAAGGAAAGTTTCGAAGCTAGGGTATGAGGCACGTACTTACACGAAACGAAAAGAATCATTTTCTCCAGCAGGAGAAACTGATCCGCGGGGATGATCAGCCGTCGAGAACTTTCAGGAGAAAGTTCCAGCAAGAGACGAAGTCAACGATGGTCGAGCCATGTGATCGAGTTACAAGGGCGAGGCCTCTTAACCGGCGAGACCTAGACGGCGTCATTCAGCGAATATACAGTAGAGTAAACGTTTATTTAGAAGATATCATCTCTACCTTTCTCGAGTCGAGTAGACCGCCCTTACCATCGTTGCGGAGGGATGCTCTCCTGCCGACATAATCTGCGCGAAAGTGTTTACCCGAGGAAACGCGATCGCAGATTTCATCTAATCTGTCGCTATATCTGCTTCCGCGTGTTCTCAAGAACAGTCGAGATCTCTCAGAGGATTTCATCCAACGAATGCCAAATGATTAAGTAAGGAAAATACCTTCCACGTTTGAAAATAGGATTTTCCACATCTGACGATAATCGAGAGCAGGTTCGCGAACGGTTTCACAATACAATTGCCGAACAATTTATTTCAATTATCTATTAATCGTCGACCCTGTTCCCTTTGAGCGCAACCAACGTTCCTGCCTTTTGTTAGTTTATCGCCCACATGTAATTTAAAAGGTGTTCATGGATAATTCGGTACAGTCCATTAGCTCGATATCCATAATTTGTCAACGTACTCGCGGATAGATCCTTCTGTCAATAGTCATTATTCGTCCGGCGGTCGGCTATTTTCATCCGAGCCATAATAATTAATCGATCCCGCTTTGCAGTTACTTTTCCAGCAGCAATTAACGTGTCATAACGAGCTGAATACATCCAAGGAGAGGGGTCTGCATAATTCAGTTGACGCGTAGACGGGGCTAATCAAGAGTGGCAAAGCGGGTGTTTCATCAAAATTATTTATTTACTATTCACCTGGTTTCACGTCGGACCGCGCGCTAAAGAGGTTCATATCCTTGGGAAATTGGAATGTATTATTTAAGCGTACAGCGGGCGACATAATTGAGTTGGTCAGTGTTTAGCGAATCACAGTGATTGAAACGAGTTCTCGAGTCGAGGGGACTCTAATGTTTCTTAAATCTTGCGACGACGGTGTGTCGTACACATATCAACGATTTTACGTGTGACGGGGTTTTATACAGTTTCGGTTCAGTCTCAAGGATAATACGAACGTACGCTGCTCCGTTTTATGATCCCACGAATGATCGGCGTAAGTATTCGTTTCACGTTGAACGAGTTAATATTCTTGGAAAATTGGAATATTATTTAATGAACAGTTCTCCACCTAATGAGGTTTCACGTCGCATAACAGTGCAATTTCGCTGTTCCCGCGTACGCCGGTGCATAATTGATAGAAACGGATGTGCGTGCAATGTACATGAATTTGACACAATTGAAAATTAATCTGCTACCGAGCGGCTCGCGCGACTATATACAATCTTTTGTCCTCAAAAGTTTATTAAACAGCGTTACGCTTTAAAGATCATTATACGCGGGATAATTTTATTCGATTTTCGGCACAGTTTACTGCGCGCGGCTTTTACGTAAACCTACGCCAGGTGGCGATTACAGTAACAAAGGATTGTGTATAGGTAAAAATTAACGAAGCATTAAATTGAATCTTGTTTCTTGAGCCCTATGCAGACTATTCTACCAAACATTCGAAGCGATCGAATCGCAAATTGGATTCGAACGAGTCCTGGAAAATAAAAATGAAAGGATTCAGCGAATATAGAAACGGATCAGCGTATGGGCTATTCTAATTCTATCAGGGCATTGAAAACTCAGTTGGTCGGGCTCCACAAACTGCTCTGTAGCTTAGCAAAGGCAATGGTCTTTATCCGGCCGCGTTATCCGAGAAAGTACAAGCAATAATTCTTCGTCGGATCGGTTCCTCTCGCCGTGGGAATGCATCGGGAAATTTGCTTAACGGCAGCTGCAACCGAAGTCGGGCGAGGAGGCCCTCGGGCCAGCGACTATTCCTCTTGACCGTACCGAGAGACCTGGCGAGAAGTATCAAGAGACATTGTTCGCTGGCGAAACGAGGAAATTGAAGGAAACAGTCGCATAGGTTGAAACAGCGAAATCGAAGGGAGAAACGGTGAATCAACGAAGACGAGGAGCGAGAGAAAACAGAAATGCGCGCGTGGAGGTCGTACAGTGGGGGCGGTAGTTATGAGAAAGAAGAAAAGGAGAAGAACAAGGAGGAGGAAGAAGAAGAAGAAGTGGTAGTATAATGTCCCGGACGTAAAGCGGGCGAGGAAACAGCGGCTATGCTCGGCTTCGGCTCAATTAAATGATCGTCTTCTGCTCGAGGGTCTCGGTAGAGGCACCAGCCATTAATTTCGAAACATGGGGAACAAAGGGTCTACCTCGGAAATATTCTTTTTGCCTTGTTCCCTTCCCCTCGCCCTACTGTTAAACCTCTCTGTCTCCATCCAGCCTCCTCCTTGTAGCCTCCACCTTTTACCATCTCGACCTGCCGCCAAGAGGAGCGAGAAAGCTAACGAGCAGGACAAAGACACATCTCGGTGTATCTCGGCGAGGCAGAAGAGGGAGAAGAAGAAGGCAGCAAACGCCGCAACCTGCTCAGCCTGCGGCTACGTTTCTCTTTTCCTGCGGTAGCAAGAGCCTCTATCAAGCCACGCTTCTTTCTATTTTCTTCTCCTTCTGCCAACCCGTGTCCTCGTTCCTCCGTCCTCCTCGCGTTTGTCCTCCTTGTCCTTCGCCGTTCACCGAGATCGCGTCTTCTTCTTCCCTTCTCCTCCGTGCTTTCAGCATCCCTCCGCGGTGCACGGTCCGTGGACAAGGCTGCCCTCGCATCACGCATTAATATTCTAGCAAAAGTACGAAGGGTCGTCTAGGCGTGGCCAGAGAGTCTAGCAGAGCGATGCTAGGCGACCGCGTCAACCGTTTCTTCTCGTTTTCGTTTTCCCTTCATTTTGCTCCTGTTTTCTTTTAACACTTCTCTACCCCTTCGTTGCCTAGCCTCCGTTCGCGCTCGTTCTCGTTGCGGTGGAACAGGTCGAAGCCATTCTCGTCCTCAGAATCCACTGGCGTTTACGATTTGTAATTGACCGCGTACGTGTTCATTCACCAAACTAATGAAAATTCGAGGATTCTTTTTACTCTGCCCCGTCATCCCGTTACGAGTGGGCCGCGGGATGTAGAGGATAGGCGCAATCTGGGATTTTATCTCGTACGCGGTTAATGAGAGGTTTCACGTAGGTGTTCCTCGCCGTGAGCTACGCGGCCATTACTATATTATGTCGAACTTTCGAGTTTAATACGTGGGATTAAAGGGCAGGATGCAATTTAGAATTCGCGACGGCCCGTTTCGGCTATTTGCAGAGAACGTCCTGGGAAAACGTATTAGAAGTATTCCGGACCCTCGTTTCGTCGCTATAGACTTCGCTCAGCGTTTCCATCGTTACGGCGGGTTATTCGAGTCGGTAATACCTGCAGACACTATCCTATATGGTAGGCGCCAGTAAATACATATTGGAGGCCTTTTATTTGAAGATCGTCTGCGTGGCGTGCTTCGATTCATTTTTATTCTATCCTGTTTATACTCGCGAACTGTATCCAAGATAAATCTCTGCCGCCTTAATTAATCACCCTCGGGCTATCGTTGTTTCACCAAGCGAGCGGCCCGAAGTTCTTGTGGAAATTTTTTCATAGACTCGGGTAAGAATATTCCTGAAATATTCAAAGTACACACTAGACTTCAGAAGGGTTTCGCGTTACGTTTTCACGACTTACGTGTCCGGTTGTTCCTGGCGCTCGCCTCAGCTCGGGTCCGCGTATTTATTCGTCCGGGGTTACGACGCCGACATAGTATACAAGTTAACTTTAAATTAAAGTCTCCCTTTAAAACCGAGGAAAATGCGAGTTAAACTTGTTCCATCGTCATAAAAAGACCCGACGCGGACTATATTTCTTCGACGTACTCGTCCTACCGATGATATATTTCTTGCGTGTCTAGTACGTGATGCACCCGATATTTTACCGTGGTGTAGCGAACTCGATTAAATATTCGAACATGCGGTAGAACCACCTTTCTTTGAGGCCTATCAATTTTACGCCAACCTGCATGATTCACTTCCTTCATGAAGGCTATGTAGGTACCCGTCCTCTTAACTCCAATTCGCTGTCGATACAAAATAATAACCAGCACCAAGATATTAATATCCTGTTAGAAGAAAGCACTCTGTTTTTCTGCGATCGAGCACTCCAGTGATACAAAGTTAATCCTACTTGTCGTTTCCCTTGCTGGCTCCCTGTTAAGCATGCTAATTACGTGGTCGCATTAAGCACACTGAAGAACCTAATGCCTACAAATGCTTATTAATTCGGGGTCGATTCCCAGGTAATTAGACGCATGAATTACATACACTGATATCGACTTGGCAATTAGGGACTTACATGTAACTTACATAAGTAGCTCGAATGTCAACGGTGCGCCTGCTTAGCACTCGATTAACCGCGATAGCACGTACGGACTACTTATTTGATTCTGGCCCAACATACACGTAGGCACGGAGAAGCTACCCTTACCTGGCTATGTGCATATTTTATAATGATACGTGTAATTAACCGATATTATATAATAATCTATTGATCAACTATAATATTACGATATCGTTAAATTTTCAAACTTTCAAGGTTTCAAATCTTCTTTTAAGTGTCTTTTTCAATTTCTGCGACAAATACATAGGTACATCAACAGATCAGTGGTCGTCAGATTAACATGTGACATCGTTTGATTGCATATATCACTATAAAACTAGCACGTATCCTGTGGAAGTGATAACTTCTCTGTGCCTATATGTATGTTGTGTCAGAATCAAATGAGCCGTCTATACACGCGAGCGCGCATACAGAGGTGAGCGGCGCCGCGCCGTCCTCCGGGGAAATTTTCCTGAAAATACGCAGTTTACGTTTGCGGTCAGAAAATATCTAATACACCCCGTTCGCTTCGCCGACCTATCCGTTTGATGATTCCATCTTTCATCGGTTTATACGGTTACTGGTGCAGCGGCAGCAGCCACTGCTTTTAATTAAATTTTTTTCGCAACAGGATAAGAATCGTCTCCTTCTACATGTACAGCCGAAGTATTACGTCGTAAGTTTTTCTCGTCCCTTCATTCACTTACCTCCACGCTCGCGCCAGACCACAGGCTCCGACGCCGTTTCGCGTGGCGCTGGAAAATGATCGTCTTGAAGTCTTGACCCATTAATAGCGGATTGTGCTAAAAAGTGCACGGTACTTGCGCTAGTACAAATGGTTGACGCGATACGGAAGCGAGCGGAAAATAAAAATCTACGAACGGTGACCACACGAACGAAATTTCCAAGGTTCTTCGACAACGTGGTTCATGGCCACTAAGGAGTAGATTGAATTACATGCGAGGAAGGGAACAACAGTTATTCTCTACTACAAAGAGCTCTAATTGAGGGACCAAAAAGAAGCGAGGCCAGTGAAAGGTAGTTCCACCGATTTACTAAATTCGGTTATCTCAATTTCGCAGGTTCCAGTGTTTCTCTTCGCTTCGGAAAAAAACAAGGGAAAGAGAGGGAGAAGAGAGAGAGAAGTGTCTAGGCAGGAGAGGATGGAAAGAGATAGACAGGTCGGAAACAAATGTGATTCGCCCGGACGGGCAATTTACAGCTCGAAGAATATGGCTTGGCGTGTAAACCGCATTGAAATTCACGGCGAGCACGGAACTGTACCGGGGTTGAACTATGGGCAAGCTGTTGCAACTTGCTGTTTTCTCTCCAACCCCTGCCTTCCACGTTCCCATCGTCCCTCTTCGTTCGTGCTTTCGTCCTCCGCCTGTCTCCGTCTAGTTGCCATTTAATTCCCGGCGTTACGCTCCCTTCGGCGTCCATTTAAAATCCCCGTGTGCCGCACCTATCAGGTGGTCCGCGTTCATACGCCTGGAATTCCTATAGTAGGTCCGGAAAGACGGTACCGGAAATCGTTTATACGCCTGCCCTGAACTCGCTCTCCCGTAAGAACGGTGCTTCCAAGGAAGTCCAATCTCGTATAAACACGATGAAATTACTGTTCGTCGATTTTTTAGATTTTATTCGGATTTCCATACATGTTATTTACCAAGTAGAGCCGTAGATGAGAAGACGATAAATCAAATTATAGGGAAAGGAATCACTCTAGCAATTTCACGGCGGAAATCTCGGTTGAAATTTTATTTTCAGAAATAGATCGCTATTTTGACCTCGTTTCGAATTTTTGGAAAACCAGAAGTAAATATACGATGAAAGCTCGTTGTTTGCACGCTGCAGTCGTTTTCTGAATAGTTTTCACGTTCCGCCTCTGGTTAATCGATAGTTGGACTACAGGTACAGTTCGGCTTTTAACACCGATAAGTGGTAATAAAACTTGCATCAGACACTTTTGCACAAATTCTGTGGCCTAATCGTTCAAATATTTTACAGCCCGGCAATATCCCTTGATTTTTCGTATGTACAATTACTATCAGCAAATGGCAGCATTGCAAATTCAGATAAAAAGACAGTAAAATCAACAGTCTGTATCAGTGAACAAACGATCGCGCTGGGTCTGACTACGTCGGTACCGAGACTACTTGTTTCGTTCCCAATCACCGAAGATCCAGCACGGATCGCACGGTCCACTGAACACATCGACACGATCTGTCGATTGA
This sequence comes from Calliopsis andreniformis, assembly GCF_051401765.1. Taxonomy (NCBI): domain Eukaryota; kingdom Metazoa; phylum Arthropoda; class Insecta; order Hymenoptera; family Andrenidae; genus Calliopsis; species Calliopsis andreniformis. The sequence goes on along the minus strand of NC_135067.1, from coordinate 16,620,273 downwards.
AGGAAATCGATGTCTGTCTACAAAACAAGGGAAACACAGCCACATTTTGCAGGTGACTTCTGCCGTTTTAATTATGTTTTCGAGAGGGTCGCAGTGCTCATTTGCTCTGGCTGCTTCGTCGTCGTCGATACCCTTCGATCCCTCTCGACTCTATTCGCATATAAAACGATTTAATTATTCTCAAAGGGTCTCCAGACACTTCTCTGAAAAACGAAAGCCAAAGAAGCCGATGGTAGGTCTGTAAAATTAGAGCAACCCACTAACAATAAGTCGAAGAAATAAGGAGATCATTTCTGTCGTCTCCCGTTGAAACCGCAGAGGATGTGAATGATTCGTTCTAGAATGCTACCAAGTTAAAGGTGTACACTAATTGCAGGAGACAACAGTATTATTATTATTAATCATTGCTATGTTCAGCTTACTATTAGCTGTGCTCCTAATTCCGCATTACCGTTAACTGGAGGCTGTGCTGGATCACGAGTATATCTCCTCCAGCGTTTTATTCCCGTGTTGATACATCGACGATACCATCGAGAGAATATACACTGTGGAGCGAGTTCTGTGTGCACAGAAAATTCTTCCTCGTGTGTATACCAGACAGACCAGTTAAGTATAATGCGGGCAACGTGGCGGCGGTGGCGCAGCCTCGGTGCGTGCACATACCTGCCAGCGCAGCATCGACTTCGTTATTTTCTGCGATACAGCGGCATCCTTTCTCCAGCTGATGCATTAAGGAGAAATGAGCACCCTTTCGAATCGAGCAGGTGGCCCCGGTGAGCCCACTTATATTTTGACGATTAGTTCTGGACCGAGCTCCTTCGACAAACGGAGGCTGCTGTTCCTTTCTCTCAGTCCAGGGCCGCAGAGTTCAGCCGAACAGGTTTGAATGTTTCATGTCTGCAAGAGAGGAAGGTCAAATTTTTCCGCACTCTCTTGCTATTCCATCCCCTTTCCGGCGTAACGTTTATCATCGAATTTTATTCCCGACGAAAATGGATACTGAAAGTTTTACTGCCGCGAACGATAGGCAGAATACAAAGAGGATTGATACCTGCCTCTTGAAGCGTACCATCGGATACAGGCTTACCGTTTATTCACCGTGGTGCCTACACCTTGCATAAACATTTCGCGCAATAATATTTTACGCAGTAAAATTCTTTACGACCGTAAAGAATTTTTATAGCCGGCTATTCTTACAAGAAGCTTCTCTAGCGTCGCGGCTACGAGTTAGTTCATGGTCACACTAATTTCAAAGTTAACGCCTATCGTCCTTTTGTGTGTCTGCCGGTGTCATTCTTCCAAGTAAAATTCTCGTATTCGGTGAAGCTCTTCAGGGACCCGACTGCAGTCGAAACGCAAACTCGAAATTGTAGAGACGCGCATATTTAGCGAGTTCCCGCTAAAGACTCGACAACCTTGCGAATTCCTTGCGTCCTATTGGCAGCGTCGAAGAACCTGAAGAAAAAAAAAGGACAATTTAAAATATGAGAGGAGGAGATTCCAGCGGCAAGCCTGTTTGCCAATCCGATCCTGGAAATCAAGACGGGCAGCCGTCCCGGTGCAGCAAACGGCGACGTTGCAGCACAATGCATGCACTTGCTGTCGAGAAAGGTAGACGGCCGCGACCTTGATGCGCGTGGTTCTCGCGTGCCCGAAGGTTCACGAGCGACCACGAAGTCGACCGAAGCCAGATAGGCAAGAGTGCGCCTATGCCCAAGAGAAAAGTGGTTGCCCAGGCCGCTAAGGGCTCTCCAGTTCTCCTCTCTGCCCTCTCTGTCGCTCTCTCTCTCTTCCTCGGCTCTGCTGCTTTTTCTACCCTCTCACCTTGCCGTATTGCCTCCTTCTCTCCTCCTCCCCCTCTCCGCCGCATCCTCTCCACCTCATCCTCTCCACCTCATCCACCCCACCTCATCCTCTCTAGAGCAGCCGTCGATTCTTGCTCAGCTCGCAGGTAAAGGGGAGTTGCTCGTGCCTGAAGCTTCACGGAAGCTGGAACGGCTATCGGGGCACGATAGTTGAGCTCGACTAGCTGCTAGGATGGGACCGGTATTTCAACTTAACCGGCCAGTCATCCGGACCGGCAGTGTCGCTCAACCGTGGCAACACTTTCCGTTGTCAGACCTGAGAATTATATCTCCGTAGACCCTCCTGAGAGGCCGTTCTTTCGTTTCAAATTGCTCCCTGTACATAGCCGGTGCTAGCGTTTTCCTTCGGTTTTTCTAGAGGAGATACCTTTCCTGTCGCTGGCCCCTCACCCCGCCGACTTCCGCCGCTAATTACCTTGCCTTGTCCTCGCAAACTTGTCAAGTGCTTATCGTGCTGGCGGTTGGCGACTTTGGGAATTCGTCGGGAACAGAGACAACGACGCGCCGCGCGTAACGTCTCGAAGTTTATCCCGATAATTGTTTCGCTCGAAGCTCGCCTCGGGTAACCCTCTGGCTGTTGATCGTTCACTGATATCCACCGCCTAGCTTCCCAATGAGACAAGGAAAAACTCCGACGGCAATTCTAGTCTGGAATTCCGTTTCCTTGCCACGGATCGATCGACGGAGGGGGCAAAAGTTTCGTCAACCCGCGGCCACTTCGCAAACCCGTTCGAAAACAGGGAGAAAGGAGAAGCCAAGAGGAAATCGGTTGAAGGTGGTGGGACAAGGGAGAAGATACGTGGAGGGTCTGGAGGAGGACGTGTTACCGTCAGCGCTACCCAGAAAATGGTCGAGAGCTTAGACGTCTGATATTGACAGGGCTGAGATACCTTATCGCAGTGTGATCGCACGTTACGTTTTCCTGACCGAATACGTTTATCGAGGATCCCTCGAGTGGAACTTCGTTCTCGTTTCTTAGGATTTGATACTTGGCTGGAGTCGTCGGTGATCTGAACGCGGTGACAGACTGGATTTTCACTCCATTTTTTGCATCAATTATAAAGTGCATTGGATTTCGTTCTGTTTTAATAGAGAGCTTTTTTATTCTGTGGTGTAACATTTATAGGCATATATTTTAACTTAACATCTTAGTTCCTCAGCATCTTAGTGTTCATGCGCTAATATCTTCATCATTCACCTCAGCCGAGGAAATTTCCCTGAAAGACAAGCAATTTTTCACTTCGCGCCTGACTGTTTTTCTTCTCCGTTTCCCGTTGCTAGCGTTTTCTTTTTTCGCGTGCTGCCACAATAATTGACGCGGTTTCCTTTAAGACTTTCGAGCCTGCTCGTAATACGAACGGAAAGATGTCGTTTCGTTCCGCCGCTGTCTTTTATCTTCACTGTCCGAAGCTTGGAGCGTTCGGACAAGAAACGTCGCGTTCCCCTTTTTCAGGACAGCCGTATAATTTAATGCGTTTTATCCACCATCGCTTGGGGGTCGGATTTTTAGTGTGAGAGGCAGTTAACGGACCCGACATTTTGTAGATATCGCAGATTATAATTTTCTCGGTGCGTGCGTAGAGGAACATAATAATCGAGAACGATCGCTGTTGCGGTGCGCGAAATAGTTCGAAAGCTACCTCGTCGAACAATCTTCGAGTTGGCAAATCATAAATTATAGAGAGCTTCCCTATAACTTTCCTATATCTGTTCAAAACCCGGAAGCAGGAGTTTTCGCTGCATTTCCTGCTTGATATCGTAAGCATAGGTTCACTAAGAGTTGTTGAAGGTGAAGCAAAAAGGCATCGAGTTGCCACGATGATTTTAAAATTACGTAATCGTTCAGTTTATATTCCACAGGCTACCGTACAGCTTTCCTTTCCAGGGCTGAATAAAATTGCTTCCGAATATAGCTATAGCATTAACTAAATGGGTTAAGAAATCGAACTGTGTTCACTGAGAAATCTCCAGCCAGCTTCTTTAATCTAAACCGTCATTGGAAACGAAGCGTTGAATTAAATCAACGTGTTCAACGAAGGCTCCTTCATGGCAATTGAAGAAATATAATAACGGCTAGTATTTCTGTACATCTTGATTCTAGATTAAAGCTTTGTAACGCGATAATTATCTACTCTACTCTGACGCGCAGCTAATAATTGTCGCAAAAAAAGGTGGTCGAGGGGCAGGGAAGTTGATCGTAGCTTTATCAAGAGTTATCAACACGGGAGCATCGCAACAGTGGGAAAGGAAGGTCGCCTGAAAGGACGTTCGTGCCTCGAAGAGGACTCGAGCGAGTTGCTCTATTTGTCCAGCGAGAACCGAAAGGATGCAAGTGCGGTGTCCTTCGGAAAAGTTAGCTTCGAGCGAGCGACAGTAATACTTTAATAGGCCCTGTGCACGCGATCCGCTTGGTCGACTCGCTCCTAGACCGCTTCGTGTGTCGGTGTTCCTGTGTTCGACATGCACACACGTGGCTGATTGCAACGGTTGCATCGAGCGCAGCCATAACTCGAGCGCAGTGGACTTTGTACCCGCTCTCGGCTTTTACAGCTCTCATCGGCATTCAACGATCGGGATTAGTTGCGGTGTTCGATCGTTTCGACTCCTCGTAAGAACTCGATGCACCATCGTCGATCGAACCGCGCCGTTTTACGATCACAATTAATACAGTTGAGTCTTAATTGCTCTTCAACCGATAGAACCTTGTTTATAGTCTAACATTGGTTATTATTTTATTAAGAACAAAAATTGGCCGCGATAACAATGCGATGATTGCGATACCCTCGAGGCAGCTACCTTTATCAATACGAATTGTGGTTCCCCGCGTCCTACGGAGCAACGAGACCAAGGTTGCATCACGGGTTGCATCACCTTCATTGCGAAGTTGTGCCGCAGCTGCAGCCCGCAACTAACGTAGAATGGAGTTGGTGAAGTTTCTCAGAAGATCTTGGGGATTGGAATGCCGATCAGTCTTCCATCTTGGACAGCCGCGGTGTTCTTTTCTTACGCGTTCTACACTGGATATTACCAGCAGCTGTCGCATATCGCGATCCATCGCATACTGAAAACCAGTCCGTTTATTTTAATTATCACTCGATCGCTAAATCACGCCGCGTGCCGAGGCATGCTTTTCATCGTGCACCCACGATTTCATTCAAGCCTTCCTTGCAATTTGAAATCGCTGTACAGTGCTATTGAGAAACGCTCGAATAGCACTGACGGCGAGTTTCCCTTCGCCCTTCTTTGATGGTGAAATTCCACCAAGACGAGTTTCTTGTTAGGAGAGATTACGGTCTCTGTAGGGAAAGAGTTTTCGCAGGGTGAATCTTGTCTCGCAGAAGCATTGAAAAACTGTTTAGCTGGTAGTTGTGTTCTATAAAAATGACTCTTACCTTCGATATTGTTTTGACTATCTCGAGGATCTTGAAGACGTTTCTCGGAAATGAAAAGGGGGACGCAGTAAGAAGTTCCCTCGGGAAGAGGAAAATTGCACGTTTATTTGCCTGCAACAAATGCAACTATCTGTCAACTAAAAAACACGAGACGCGTATAACAAATACGGGAGAGTATTCACATTAATGTGAAGTTGGAAGCTGTTATTTAAAAACGGATTGAGGTGATGCAGCGATGCGTTTTTGTCCTGATGCCATCAAACCGCAAACTACAGATTGCCGAGTATCCATGAGATTATTCCACAGTATGATGCGTTTGATACAGTCAGTACGATACTCTGGATTTATAATCGCGATGAATGCAATTTCTTAAACGCGAGGCGACAACAGACAAGATCTCCAATCCTGATCGCAACATCGAACAGCAACCGTTCCACATCCAGCCTTTCATACCGTTATCTGTTCCTACGCCATGACTCATCTAAAATCGTACCGCTGGTTAATAACGAAAGCCCTGCAGTCCCTATTCAAAGATCTTCTATCATCATGGTTATGAAAAATAAATCATTAGGTGAAGTGAGAAGAAATTCTTCAGTCAAAGCCGCCTGTGACCGAGCGTTTTGCGAGTCGACATTCGATTCACTCGAGTAGTAACTTCTCCAATTACGGCATGGCATCGCGACGTCTGCGAATAATGGCGAGAAAACATCTCGTTCAACTTTTTCACGAGACTAACATGCCCCGGCTGACATCTTCCCCGTGAGTCTCGAAGTTTGTAACGCTGGTCGAAATATAACTTTTCCATGGCGCGCGGTATGTGTCATTCCTGCGAATGCATGCTTGATAGAGTGCATCGTTGTACCTACATATACGCGTGCAGCTCCAAGCAGAAAATGCTCTCCCGTGAACATGGAAGTTTAATGCTCCAAAGATAGGGTCAACCTGAAAGTTTAATGACGTTTTATTCTCGATTACGGTCGATGCCTAGAATCGTGCCCAGCTTTTATCTACCTCTCGCGAGGAGACGCAATAATTATTTTAAAACAGTTCTCAACATGGATCCTGTTTTTCATCGTATTTTCAACTCGTCACGATAGGTAGCTTTTAACCAAAATAAAATTATACTAACGGTTATTGAACAAACAAAAAGTTGCCGCAAAAAAGCACGATATCCACTCGTACACTTCACATAAGCTCTGAAGCCATTCAAATATGTTATCGAGTGTCATCGGGCGTTTTTGAATACGCCCGTGTGGAACGATGAACAATTTTTTTTTAAGTTCCGAGAGGAATTTCTGATTATTTCATTTTTCGAGAGTTACACGCTCGTCTCTCGATGTTGTTCCTCGACAATACTGGCGATGTTAACAACGAAAATGTGGGAAATGGATCCGAGACCCTGAAAGTTAGTGGCTTACTGCTGTTTTCCTCTTCCTTCGTTTTTTGTAACTACCGCAATTTCAGCGTGTAAGTTCTAAGGTAAACAAGGAGCACAGCAAGTAATGAGATGCTCGCAGGCATGTCGCGTGAGCACTGACACATTAACGTTTTCCATCCGGCAACGAGGAACATTAACTTTTCCGGCGGTTTCGAAACGGTACACGCTCGTTGTGGCTGATTCGGCGGCAAGAGACAGACGTGACAGGGACAATACGTGGAATTTGGAAGGGGCTGCGAAACTCCTGCCGGTAAATTTCGAAAGTTTCATACCTCACACAGTGTATGCACGCGCGCGCGGGCGCTTGCAAGACCGCGATTTAGGACAGCCATTTTCAGCAATCTCGCGTAAGTAATGAAATTTCAACATTGCGATAATACCGCTGCCCTTTCCCTCTCGGTTGCCATTTTACCGTGATTCTACCAATGTACGTGGAGTAAAAAGTATTAGGTATCTATTGGCGCAGCGAGTTTAAAATGCAATAAAACGATTAAAGCTTGCAGTATGTACATATGTTTGAATTCCCATTCGAAAGGATTCGATACTTGAATGTTGAAAATGATTGAGTTGATGGCGATCGGGAGTAAGGTTTACTCACTATTTCTAATTCTATGTCTTTCTACGAATGATCGGATCAAGCTGTAGAAGTCGATTGACTGTAAATGCTTGCGGTTAATTGAGTGAAGGTATGATTGTCTTAAACCTACTAAATTGTTCAATCAGCAATGACATAACGAATTGAAAACAGCTCCCTTAAAGTTCCTTGTTTCCATACGAATGTAATTATTTTTCAACGAGCAATAATTGAACGTTCTATCTGACCGATTTTCTTTACTATCGTGGGCAAGATGAGAAAGCAAACAATCGACTTAACTCTTTCCGTTAATTCAATATTTTTAATCCGTAATTCCTGTGTACCTAGCTGAAGTACCGGTTTGTAATTTGACTCGGTTATTTTTTCAAAGTCCACAGTTTCGAGCAAATTTTAATTAACGTAGTTATCCTCCGCAGTAGTTAATTTTAAATTCATCTATGCTATCCAATATTTACATGAATTTAATTCCTTCGCTCGTAATTCGTACAACAGAAAATGTACAACGTAATTGAAGTAATAATACTATGAACAATTCACCTGTTTATTTCTCGCACCGGGAAGTTTAGCGAATGGAAATTACACTTGCCCAGCATGAATAATATTGTAAAAGAAGGGAGCTCGAAAGGAACACCATGCTATTCTTAAAAACGCCCATTATTCGATTGAAATTGGTCCACGCACTTATGCGCTCGATATCGCATGACACACTTGTCGTTGGTAATAATGAGCAGTTATCCAAACACGAGGGAAAGGTGTAGTCGAAGAATCCTCGCACGCGAAGCTGTTGCACACCTCGAACTGTTGTTTCGACCGTACACGTCTTGGTATATATCTTCCTTTATTCTCGTTTCACGGTTGACTCTGTGCTTTCAGTAACAGAGCTATCTCACAGTGGAATTCGAACCGACATCATCGCCGTGAAATTGCTATCGATAATAACCTGTCTGGGCGTCGGAGAAATGTAAATTTGATTAAAGCCGCGAACGCAAACGTTCACCGTCCAAGTGGAATCAACAAAACGCGGATTCAAACGGAAGGCCGCGAATGACTTTTTGTTTCGCTGTGTGTACACACGTTCTTGTTAGTTATGAACTGGTATTTAAGCTTACCTTTACGTTGGATCAATCTGGACAACGATCAGGGAACATTTCATAAAACTGAGGCTGGTTTTTACTGATACGAAATTTACCAAATACAGATAGATAAACAAAATATGTGCTTAATAAAAAGAGCTTGATAAATATTAAAATGATCTCGTTATAAAAGCAGCTTGTTATAATATTTAAAAATTTGGAATTTTGAAATTCTGAAAATTCGAAAGCAGTTACTGCAACTGAAAAATTCTCCCTCTTAATATAATCATATAAATGGTAATATAAAATAAGTTCCAAAAGCCAAGATCATTCAGAAGTTCGGCCACAGTTGGAAGAATGTTAAGCATGATTGGGAACATGTATTTGCTTTTAGCTGACAGGGACCTGTATGTTATACAATAGTATCTTTGTTTTCCGTAGCCAATTATCGTTACACGAGTTCGAGTCGGACTTTCGTCCTGCGGTGTGTTCAGCCGAGAACCATAGGAAGAGAACGTAATCGTTCTGAGCATGGACGCGATATGGGGTGGCGGAGGCAATCCACCGTTTACATAAGCAAACTAATTTCAATGAAATTTTACATCGGAAAAGGTCATTTGAATTTTAATTGCTTAATAGAACGGGTATGCGTATTTGTTATATCTAACTGCGACGCCAGCACATGGGCGCCAACTTCCGCAATCTTGCTTTCCGTTATAAACGGTGGATGTCTTTGAAAATGGACTCGCGATTCGCGGGTCTCGAAATGATCTCGAGGAGGAATTTAAACGTGCCTGGAGTAAATGAAATCGCGCTGGATGTAGTTAAATGATATTAAGCCCTGATATACACCGAATATAATGGAGAACTGCAGACATTACGGATCCAACAATGTTCTCTTAATTTCCTTGGAAGCTTAATCGTTCGTAGTTATGCGTTAAGGGGCAACCGGAAGGTTCCTATAATACAGGAAGTATTATAGCCACGTGAAACAATTGCGAACGGAAACATTCTCGGTTTCATCGATCATGCTCAAGACACTTAGTAATTAAAAACGTGGAGTGCTTGTGCCCGGTTTTAAGTGCACGTATTCCACCAGTTTCCACCTCTGCTATCTCTCGGAAGCCGCATAACAATTTTTCACCCTGCCTCTAATTTATTTCGACTTGATCTTCGTCCCGTTCAAGAGCATTCGCGCGATTAATAGTCACCGCCTTGTCATTTGCTTCAGAATCAATTTTAGCGGCGGTACTGCGAAAAGAAAATTGATTTAAAACAAACTTTTCTCGTATATCATTGCGCCTGTATTCGTCTGGCACAGATTCCGAGAATTTCCATTCTATAAATTAGTCTTCTTTCTTCTTCTACAGGCAAAGAAATAATCTGCATGTACTTTTTTTTGTCCGGATAAAAATTTCTGTGACTGTCGGAGAAACGTTGGTGTTTCTTTTTTCCACGGGGATATAAAGATATATAATTTGCGAAAGTGGGCCTACTGAAACAGGAATGCATATTGTCATGCTTTTTACACTTGCTATTAGACTAATTGACTAGACGCTATCTAGCTGGCTCAGCGAACTAATTCGGATTATAGCAACACACCCTCGATGGCGTTAGATCTGTAAATATCTCGTGCAAGAGCCGTCAGTCTCATTTCACGTGTAACTCTCGCGATCGCCTGTGGCGGCAGGTTTCCTCGTCCGTAACAGCTCGTAAGACTATTAGCTAGCCTTTCAAGGAGACCGAGTCTGTTCTCCATCAAACCTAAAATTTAAGATCTATCCCTCGGAAAGTTCCCTCTTTTCACCGTCTCCTCGTCTGCCGCCGTAATCACGAATAAATTAACAACGGACGTATTTTAGCGAATACTTCGGAAAGAAGCTACAGGAAACTTGGTTTACCGTTTAATGTATGCAAATGAGTGGTCAATATATTGGAGCATTAGGATCGTCAAGTCAGAATCATCAATTTTCATATCAGACTTCATTAAGCAGCTTGTAATTAAATACTCCGATAGAAACTTGTTTGCTATTATCACGGTACATTATCCTCTGTCAATAAACAGACTGGTTCGACAACTGTATCGTCGCACGAAGATCCACACTAAAAGAATCTTGACCATGTTTGCTTTCGACAGTAGAATAAAAATACATTATTAGTTACAAGTGAAACAGCGCAAACGAAAAATAATTCGTGCGTTTAATAAACTGATCCAAGGAGTGGGAAACATAATTAGCGGTCTGCTGACGATCTCGGTTGTCATGAAGTGATCTGTAACGCAAAATTTGTCGTTTTTCGTGAGTGAAGTGTTTGCACACCGCCTTCTGCGGAGATTAACTTCTTTTAATATTTATTCCATGGCGCCCTATCTATTAGACTATTTTTTTAGGGCGCCATTAACTGTAGTAGTGCAATTTGTATAATAGCAGGACTCGGTGGCCTTCGTTAGCTGTCGGGTGAACTCGGCCACGCGAACAACACGCGATCACCAACCTGCCTGAACCAGTCTGAGGGATCTTCCAGGTAGGTCTGGTGGGGAAAATAACCAGGCACCTCTTCGCCCCCCGTGCGTGTGATTCCACGCTCACGGGTGTACGTGGCTGCTACTTTTTCACCGCGAGCTGCCGGAGAAACCGGAGAACGAGGGCCAAAGATGAGGACGTGGATGGTAGCAAAGAGGACAGAGAGCTGTTCTCGAAGATGCTGGGAGGCTTGACCCCGCTAAGAATCTCGCATCTGCTCTCTCCTCCTCTCCTTTCCTCCGCCGTTTGCTTGCTCCCCATCCTGCTCCATGTATCCTTCCCTTTCGTCTCTCTCCGTCTTAATCTGCTTTGATCTCATCCTCCTCCTCCTCCCTCTCTTCTCTTTCCTCTTCCTCCATTTCTGTATCCCTCCATTTTCTGTCTCCTTTCTCAACCTGGCGCTGCTAAGGGACTAATTTACCGACTCCAAGTCGGTTCTACCTGCCAGCTTCGCAACGTCCACGGATACGAGAACAACGTGGTACTTGCGCGCCGATGTGTCAGGGGTTCGGAGGGGAAGCAGCTTGGATTTATGTCTCGGAGAAGTTGTAAGGTCGAAGGTGGAAGTTTCTTGATGCTCTTTGGGAAGATTTGTTGGCGTTTTGAGCGCGAAACATGCTTCGCGATATCCTGCTTCATAATAGCCCCGCTTCTGTAGATGTTCGGGACTAGATCGAAGGAAGAGTACGTTTTCTTCTAGTTTTGTAACTTTATAGTATGATAACTGTACAGGAAAGAAGATTGCAGTCATGGTCAACGTTCAATGATCGCAATATTTTATAATGTAGAATCTGGGCAGGTGAACATACGAGAGTATGTCTGTGTAGTTATGGCTACTTCTACTGCTATGTTACTTTATCCTGTAGTATCACTCCTTAAATTTGTTAGCACCCGTTATTGATCATCGGCCCAAAAAACGTGCTTTGTATAAATCGATAATGGTGAGGTACCTCAACAAGTTTCCCATACTCTCCCTTACGCTTTCTCCTATGCCTAACTATAAAGAGATCTAGGACCTTCACTCATTAGGAGGGGCGGGAGAGGAGCAGAGATGAGAGGATAAGAGAGTTGAGGATGGACTGAGGAGAGAGGAGACAAAGGGCTAAAGAGGGGGTGAAAAGGGATAAGGAGACAAATGAGTCCCCTCTCCCTTGAGTGACCACCCTTGGGGTGCTCAGCCAAGAGACCTCTAGAGTCCAGGAGAGGTCCATCCCTGCCGAAGCTGTGGAAGGATCTGAGGAATTGATAGTCCTCGCATTGTATTTATACCTTTCCGGGGGAACATAATGGCGTCAATTTGAATGATTGGTTGATTGAACCCACGAAATTAAGCTACCGAAGAATAATTTACGACGTATTAATATATTCAATAAAATGATTGGGGGCGACACTTTTAGTTACATTTGCTGTTAACAACAATCTCGCCTACAGTTTTTTTTACAAATTGTTAATAATTATCATTCCCCAACATCGAGATTTACTACACTATGTATTAATTCTTCTACTTTTAAAGTTAATTCTTATTTCAAATGAAATCTGTTTTACTCTTAACGTTTCGTCGAAGTTCGCTGAAAATATTCATAAAATATGTTTAACACACTGTGGAGTCGAGTCCTTTACATTGTTTTCGATCAAAGAAAGTGTCCTTTTCTTTTGGGCTTTTTTACCCGTTGATCTTCTACTCTATTCCAAGTTCTTCATCAGAAGTCGGAAACGAGTGCGAAAAGGAAAAACATATAGAGGTAAAAAACGAGGAAGAAGTACCGTACTATTCACTTGGTTGTACGCGTCTCTGAGCTCTGAACTGAATAAGCGCGCCAACGCCGACGGGAGCTTCTCTTTAATTCATTAAAACTTTACGCATGACATTTTAGATATTTATCTCTGCAACCCCTTTTATCCGCCAGAACTTCGCTTACTTTGAGTCTGCCTCCGAGGCTTGGCTACACTTTTATTCCTGTGTCACGCTTTCTCTCTTCCCTTTTCTCTGACTCTTTCCGTGACCCTTCTATTTCTCCTCCTTATCCTTTTCCACTAGTGTTTTCCTCTTATTTTTACCCTCTCACGCTTGTCTGTGCTCCTTAGTTTTCCATTTCTCGACGCAGATGTAATTCTGATCATCTCATTTCTTTCTGAATTGAAGATTATTACAATATATTTCTAGTTTCTACTATAAAAAAATATTAAACGTCTAGCTTAAGTTCAGACATGTAGAACAAGACATACTATAAGATTCACATGTAATTAACGTTTACAAAAAATTATCACTTATGGCATACAAAAAAGTATTCATAAATCATATTGTTAATGGTCGTTCTGATGAAAAATGTACTTCGTGAGAAAATCATATTTATTTGAAGAATCTACAATTTCCAGACGTTTGAACTTCAGCCATTTGTAGTCACGTGACTGTTACTGCGCATACAAAATCGCGCATCTAACATTTCCCTCGCGCCCGTTTAATCGAAAAGATCGTCTCACAATTTTCATTTATTTTTGCATATAACAAATCTGTAATTACTAATCATTTTACTTAGATTTAATTTAAGTAGCTTCAGTGTTTCAATTTTTCGTATTGTTGTATAAAAGTGTTGTGTATTATGCAGCAGAAAAGGAAATACAGATACGTCACGTTTTCGAGGTTATCGTCTGGTAATTATCACAATTTTTACTATTAAAAATAGTTTTGCATGCTAGCATATAAGTCAGCAGATATGTAGTTTTGCGAGGAGTAAGGGGACGAATCACGAATTAAGAAAATCTTTACATTTCGCTTAATATGATTGACGTTAGTATTACGGGTTCGCGCTTTGGGGATCTCTCGAATTTACTTTTTCAATGACGCCGTTTATGGGTGACCGTAGTCCCGCTCGAGAATTTCTTGCGTCCCGTTTCCAATTTTGTCTCTTTCTGTCGTTCCAGTTCCGTGTTCACCTTTGTTCCGCCATCAGGCGTCACGTTGCATCGGCGTTTACGGTTCCCCAACCACTGAAGGCACGTCTGGGCACGACTTTTCGAACATACAATGCGATCGTCTGTCGCATTCGAGACTGCTAGCATGACAGAAGAAGGGTGAGACAAAAATTGTCACTGTAGATTCACTTCGCCATAAAAGGAAAGAATGGTTCCTAACTGCAGGCGCGAGCGTGAAGATCATTGACACGGAGGTTAGAAACGCGAACGTTGCTAATGATGTGGTTTTATGTGCAGGTGACAGATACGATGCCTGTTAGTTCCAGCTTCGTATATTCGAGATTCGTCAGCGCACATGAAAAATAAACAAACTATGAGAAACTTCAGCGGTATCGTCCTCTCTTCTCCATTTTCGGTAAGTGAACTCAATTTTCGATGCTTCGAAAACTGGCAGGCATGTGACTCGTGCTGTTCGATCGAGTTAAATTCAAATCCCAGTTGGCTATTGCTGCTAAAGAAAATGAATTTGTCTCGTGAGATTTTTTGTCCTCTTTTTGGATTTATTGGGTCCCGTTTGGCCCGTGAATGCAGCACATGCTAAAGCTGCATCGATATTTACAATTCCCTCGTAAGCAGAGAGAATGTCCCGACTGAAATCGCTTCCCGAGCGTATCTCCAATCGACAATTCGTTTGTTGACGTTGGAGGAAGAAAGGGCCTTCGTTTTATACGTAGCAATGCAACGTATAACCTCATTTTATACGATCATTTAGATTTTTCCTCGTGAAGCGTTTTCATATTCTTTCTTGATACACTATTACTATTATTAAATATTTTATTCTTGGAAATAAATGATTCTTTATGGGATGAATCATACAGCGCTAAAAAGAAGTCGGATGTAAAGATCAGTAAAAGAGTAGTAGCTGTAAAGCTTAGTAAGAGAGTAGTAGCTGTAAAGCTTAGTAAAAAATGTATATAAAAGATTGATCCTGCTGAAGTCGACTGCAGATTTTAATGTTGCTAGTGATCTGCTCTTTTTTGACCTCTTATTTACAACAGGTGTTATAAGCATTCTTTTTCTTTTAAAAATTTCTGGTCTGTATTTGACTGGAATGTTCTACTTACTGAAACAAGAACGCGCACATTATTTTTAATGATATAATTTCTTATTTCCTTAATTCTTTCTTTTGGTACTTTTCCTACATCCAACTTCTTCTTTTTAACATGCTACTAATTGTACAATAATATTTTTACAATTACATGTTGTTATTATTTTAAAAACAAGGAAGATATTCATGTTTTGGTTGCCATTTCATAACATTAACGAAAACTTTGTAATGACCTTTGTCAGAAGAAGGTTATTATAAGATTATTATAAAATTAATGATAATAGTAGACATTCAAAACAACTACAGCATGGCAGTCAAAGGAAAATATCTAATTTACTATAGAAAGGCTTAAAACTTTTATTTTCATCTTGAAACCAACCATGTCCTTCTTCCAAATAAGACAAAAGTATCTTGGGCGGGTTTTTGCGTTGAAGATACGAAGGCCGCGTGCATGAATACAGCAACACACATGTATTTATATACGTTCACTATTTTGATCTTATTTCCCAATCTTCGCCGCAGTGGCATTTAAACCATGCCTCTGTTTACCTAAACACCGTACAGGGCTGCTCAAAATAATAACCTTCTATTTAATTCATTCGATCCCTTCGACTTTTCTTCCCTTCTGTTAAACCAAAGTCCCGACGTTGCCGGACGATTCTCGATTCCTTGAAACCGCGCCTCTAAACGAAGGACGAACGAGTTTCTTAGCAATAACCTGTTGTTATGCTCCCACCGTGGCCTTAGCCGGTTTTGCAGGTTGAAATTGGCTAGCCGTCCCTATTACGGCATCATCGTGTTGTTCGTTTTGCGGTGATCCGGTTGCCGCCTCGAAATTCGAGCTATGATACAGAGGGCACAAAGGTGCCACGAAAACCGGCTGATCTGAATAATTACACGTTTGCACCTTCGCAGCACTTCATCCCGACGCCGTGGACCTGCCTATTCCTTGGACGATTTAAGGCCCCAATCGCATCGAAGCATCCTTAAACATCCTCGATCGTTACCTTCACACCGCGTCGAATTCAATTTCGACTGTCGGTAACGTAAAAAGTGCTTTATTGCTGAGCTTAATGATCGTGCTCGCATTAAAGACTCTGTCATTAGAACGACCTTCCTCTTCGTACGCGCCAATTTTCGACGCTAGAAACAGTCAACCCCTCGCGGACGTCGACGATTAAACGGTAGATACATTGTATCGGGTATCAGACGAACGATAGTAGAATGGAAATCAGCAATAATGATTACACACCTTGCTCGACATAGGCTCTTGGTTAATATCTACCCTTTGAGTGAAATTATAACGCGAAATTGCTGCTAATGGTTTGGCGGTATCTGGTCCTGCGTTTTTGTTTCGAGAATACAGATAGTAGACCAGAGAGGATAAGTGACACGTGTGTTCCTGGTTCTTAATAATACACATCCTTCGTGCAATCTTTTTTAACAATATACTGTTTCATTATTTCCCATGTGCTCAGCTCTTCCTCGTGATTTGCCTCTTGTATTTCATAATCCGACTAATTTGTGTAAGTGAAGGGTAGGTTAACGTAGGAAAGAAAACGTAGCAAGCAAGGTAGACTTAATAATATTCTTCAAATGCTAATTGAATATGGTAAGTCGTTTGTGGTCAAACAATTGGATTACAGAAGATAAATTCTTTAACATTCCGTTGTTGGACGTGACAATTTCACTTCTTAGTGTTGATACGTCCAAGTATCCGAGACAGTATTTCAAGCAATCTTTCCCTTTGTCTAATGAAAATGAGTAAGAACGAAACAGGGTGGAATTAATTCTACTATTTTTTGAAGCTTTGATATTTCATGAAACATTACAATTTGAAAAGTGCATAAGCCTTCCAATTTGTCTGAATGGATTGTGATGTATCGAGGACAGACCGGATGGTTCGTAATAAGACTTCGTATAGACGTTTAGAGACGTGCATTGTAATCCCGCGTGCAGACGCTTACCGAGCCATTCAGCGTCGCGTCGCGGTTTCCCCGTCTGCGATGAAACAGCATGTATTCAGACTAATCGGCCTGAAAGCATTTCAAGAGTGTCGTCGCGACTTTCGCGAGCGTTCACTGAGGAAGGGGAGAAACGAAAGGAAAAATAAACATAGAGAGGGTTCGCACAGAGTTCGAATAGTTTTTCCGTAAACGAGTTCCGTGTCAAGCTGAATACATTTGACGACGTAATTCCCTTTTTTACGCAATAGCAATCAGCAGCTCATTAATCCACTTTTTTATATTCAGTCAATTAGTTATTCTTTTCCAATGTCAATGGCAGAGATTATACTCGGCAGAGTCATACCCTTTTAAAGCTCTGAGCTCTCAATGATCATTTATTTACTAATTTCTTAATAATTGAATGTTGGAATGACGCCCTTGTGTGGCAATTTAATTCAAAATGCCTCTATATGGCTAGCTAAATATAAACCAAGTCAAACTATCGTGTGCAAATACTCCAGGGGAGCTGTTTTCTTGTGGTTTCCCTTCGGCAACATTTTATGACGTTTCTTTGAAGAGAGAAAATGAAGAAATCTCCGTGGGGTTAGAGCAAGATCAGGCAGACCTATAATTTTCCCCGATCGAGCCGTTCTCTTGGAAATAATTAAGGTTACACGTTCTCTTTAACAAATGAACCTGTGTCTCAGTGGTGGTCCCTCGATTCTGCTATACTAATGAGGATCGATCGTTAGATGGGGTCGCATCGCCTGTAATAGAAGGTTTGCCACTTTCTTTTAATCTTGTCATCTAAGCGACGAGATCGAACGATGCCTCGGCAAGAAATTCTTATTCCCTCCATAGTCGTTGGGCTGAGAAAGGTAACTTCTTGTCGACGATGTCTCGCATACCGAATTACACTGTGATGCTTTCCCGTGAATGCAACGACTATTGGTAAGAAGGAGCATAGGTACAGTTATACGCGTTCGCATTGGCTTACGACCAGAACAGGCGCCGTTACGCCTCGAAAATGGACTTTTCCTATTCCCTTAAACGAAACGCTCTGATACTCGACTCGTTTCCCTTTGTCGCGTTCCTATTAGCTTGGGGAATTGATAGTGGTTTCCCGCGGTTTACATCCGCGTGTTTACATCGTTTTCAATTCCCTTCCCCATTGTTCTACTCGGTACTCTTGCTACGTGCGCCTGAATGATGTTCGAGATTCAAGAAAGCACTAAATATTGAGTCGCTGAATAATTTCTATTCCAATTAGTACTAGGCTACATTCACGGTGAGTTAAGGTCGTCAGTGTTAACAGACTGAGTTAGAATAGGTAATTGGCCAGTAGTGTATAGGTACTTAGAATCGGAGCTCGAAATTATGAACGAGCTTATCGCGGAGAATTTAGAAGCAGTGATGTTAAGAAAGCTGCTCTATTAAAATCAATTACTATCCTTGTGGCTCTAGATGCGGCGCTCGGCGACCCATTAATCATTCCTTCACGTTCCCACGTTGAATCGTTTTAATTACTCTGCAACATAATATCGGGGCATGGAAGCTTGCGGGTAAATTCTAGTCCGCGTAGGAACAAATTGTAACGCAAAATTTCTCGCTCGTTGATACGTGGATTGCTTTCGTAACTACGGTAAATTCGTAGAGGAATTTGCATTAAGATTTACATAATCAGCGTACGTACATTTTACCTGAATTCAATTCGAGCCAGACAATTTCGGCGATATTCCACGTAGACAGTACCGTAGTCCCGCGAGCAGGGAAAAGGCACAGGGGTGAACGGGGGGTTTGGCGGAGAGGCACAAGGAAGGAAGTAGAATTAATTCTTTGTGGCTGGCACATTTGCTGCGCGGAATTCGCACGGATTACCAAGACTCCAGTTGCCGTCTGTAAACGAACCCACAGAGTGGACTGATCTGGCGGGGATCCGCATGCACGTGGCGTTGCATTTCATTAAAGCGAAGGTACCCGCGAATGAACTCGGGAGAAAGAAAGTCGAGGATGTACGGTGGGGGCAGAGAGGAGACGAGGAAAGGAGCGTGTCCACGTTAGTCCAATTACCTCGCCCTCATGAAATTCACCAGCCCATGCTCGTTAACAAAGCCCCGCGTCCGCGGAGCATAATAAATTTCAATGTTTTTTCCCTGAGCGTAATTATAATTTGGAAAGTTTTTCTATTTCGTCAGGGGTTGTAAATTAATATCACGCTACCTAGCTCCTTCCGTCTTTCTTTTCTCGCCCTATTGTTACGCGAGTCCGACGCACTTAATAATTTCATACCTGTATGGTAATAAGGTGCCCTCGAAATTCACCTCCACAGTTTCTTTCCCTCGGTTTACTTTAGCCGCGACATTAACGCCGCTGCCCTTTTTACGCTCCCAAAGAAACGCAAGAAAATGAATGTTTTTTTCTCTCATTAAAACCGGTCGAGCAGAGCGACGGAAATATCGACGTTTCCTTTCTGCACGGTTACCACACGTTTTTCTACCTTTGTGACCTGAAAGATATCGCGCGTGCGGAAGAACGTGCTCGAGAGTCGTTCGTGCGTCGCGAAAACTGAAGTTCGTTCTACTCGCTAGAGAAAGGTTCAACTACTGTTCAACTATTCGATTACTTAATTACTTTCGTCCTTTTAATTCGCGAAATTCTATATCCTTTCACGGTGCCTAACTTCGCGTCGCGAAGTGTTGCATCTAGAAGACTCTTAGTCACCAGCGAAGATGGTGTAAAGTTCCAGCGATGAACGCTTCGCGTAAAATTATCGTCAAAGTTCAACGCGACCACCTATCTGCTTTTTTCTCCTTCTCCGTTACCACGCGAGTACGATCTCTGCAAGTTGCGGGCAGAAGTTATCGCTAGGCAGGCGAAATGGCGGGGGGTTAAGAATTTGAATATTCATACGCGGCGCAGGAAGGTGTAAGAAAATGTTTAACGCAATTATACCGTCGACACAGATCTCCTGGTCCTTTCGATACGCCTTATCCTGGTCAAAGAAACTCCTGCCTTCCTCGGGCGCAAAGTTCTTTCCTCGGGGACGAGGAGGAAGTCGAGCAGAGTCGAGCGGGAAGAGAGCCGGTTATCGATTTTTCCATTCGTACGTCGGTGTATGTACACGCGATTCTAGTTGCCCGTCAGAAGATATCGTGCTGCCACCAGAAATGCACCGAGATACAGATTTAAATATTCATATACTGTGAAAAATGGAGAAGTGGTATTTATTACGGTTCATATTTACCGCGCACTTTTCCCGTTCTATGCATGCTTTACGCTGGTTTTCCTCGCATTAACTAACGTCCGAAAGCATTTTTCCTTTGCTCGAACCAGACTCGACCTCGTACGAACGAGACGAAACTATTTTCCACGTTTAAAGAATTCACTTTGAAACCCCTTTGTTTCCCTCGCCGCTCGCGTGTAAAGAGGACACACGGGCGGAAAGTGGTCGCTTTGAAAAATGGATTCACCCTGTCTTCTCGCGTGTGCGCATTGAAACGTTGCCGAAAGAAACCTGAGAAAGGCACGGTGGCCATTTAGTTCGCGCAAATCGTTCGAAATTCCTAGTAATTAAGTAGCACGTTAACGGGACGATTGATTTTCACGCAAGAACCCTGTCGGCGGTGTTTAACCGTAAACGAAGACCCTTTCTTTCGCTTTCTGAAGAAGGCGAGACTGGTTACGCTCGGTTGAGGGTGTCATTACGGAAGCGTAGACGAGCGCAAGCTCGTCCCTTTCGCGAGTGGAAACGATAGAAATTACGAGGGGAAAGGTAATGTTCGCACGGCCCATAAGCGCATCGCTATAAACAAGTATAGGAAAAAAGATGTTAGCGCGCTATTTTCGAGAGCTGCTCTTTACATGCTCCGGATACCAAGATCCACGGTTATAGTTATGCGAGAGTGGAACGTGCTTATCGGTCGCAGAGGAAAGCGTCTAACTTTCAACATTCTTTGGAGTTCGAAATTCGAGCCGCGTAAGAAACGACTTCCAATGCTTTTCAGAAACGAAGTCGCGCGGCCTTTGTGCTTCTACAAGACATTCGAAGAATTCGTTAACCCGCTGCTGTGCACTCCTCCCGCCGCGAACGATCTTGCGTGGAGGATTCCGCGCGAGGATACAAAGGAATGCTCCCGGATCACGCGAAATAAAATTACGTAATCACGGCGGGTCGATCTTGCGACCCTGGCGCAGCGGGGGCGTTGCGAAGAAACTTTCGGAAGAATGTCGGTTGGCTTCTTCGCCGTCGTCTTGATTCTGGATAAGGCCTTCCGAGGAAAGGAAGATTCGTACCTTTCCGCCTTAATTGACCAGACCGAGTTAACGATTGCAGATCGCGAACTTGCGATGCCTGATGCGTGAACACAGCGTTTGCGCGGAATTCATTGAATTTCAGGTTCGCAGCGACGTTAGCTGAAGCAATAAAAGTTCGTGGAAGCAGGGATTTGCTCCCTCGGAAGGTCCCGTTCTCTTCCACGTCCTTGTCGTCCTTCTTCGTCTTTTTCCTCTGGTTCCTGCCTCGGTCCCGCCTCCGCGGTGCGCTCTTAAGAAGCTTATTTTCAATACAAGAAACTGGAAACTTGCACGGTGGGAAGACCTTACGATTGACTCTATCTCCTCCCCTTTCTATCGTTCTACTTCCTTTATCTGCCATCTTATCGTATCCTATCCTCCCTGTCTTTCGCTGCCTCCCCCTCTTTTGTCCTCCCATTTACGACCTTCCCTCATCAACTCTGTGATCCCTGCCGCTCTAGCTTGTATCTCTTCTCTGGCCGCCTGTCGGTACCAGTTATCCCACTGTGTTCGTCGCATCAAACTTTTGATGGATCTGTTTTTATCCCGCTATCACGTTCCCAGGCGATCTGCCGTGATAAATCGTTCACCTTGAGTCACGGGGATGGTCGCGCAGAGCCTCGTCGTCCCATCCAATCCAGTCTGTCGTTCTCCTCTTCGTCATTGCGAGTATGCTACTATTCGGAGCGAGTTCTCAATTACTAGACGATCGATGGATCGCGGCGACAACTTTCGCTCGAACTAAACGCAATTAACCACGGTTTTCCCGGGGTTTCTTTGATTACGTGACCACAGATACGTTCGAGGCGCCTTTAAACTACGTGTGACCTGTACTTGTTGCGTCCGCTCCGGACGCACGCCGTGATACGTCGACTTTCATCGAGGAAATATGAGAGGATTCGAGTGGGGCCTTGGTTTTTATCAGTTGCACCGTCGCGATACGCCGATGTGCTTTTCATCGATCATTCGTCCTCCTGCCATCTTCCACGAGGAGGAAACTTGATGGTATTGTTGCGCAAAACTCGTTGTCGGTTCCTGCTACGTATTGTTTACACGCGATGCTACGATAAACTGTTCTATAGTGAAACTTTCAGTCTCTCGTTGTTTTGTTCTTTCCCCCCTTTTTTGTTTTACTAAGAATTTTTCCACGAAAAGAGTTATATTCGTCGTTGCAGTATTTCGAAGCTGTCTTCGATTCGAAACTTAGGGAACAATGGCAGAGTTTACTCGAGGAAATGGTGAATTTGTAATGAAAGTAACGAGCATTCTCGCTTTTGCATCACGTCGCTTTGGTCGGGTGGAAAATAGCAATCGTGACGATCTCTTGTTCTTGAGACGCCTCGGATGTTCGGGTCGTTAATTATAACGATCGTTGGCGAATTACACGGGTATGAGAACGAGAACGAGACGCTCGCTCTGCTGTTAAGAAAACGATGGTCGTTGCAAGTTCAACGAATATTCTTGAAACAATCAACGGCGCGGAGCTACAGCCCTTCTGGATTCTCCTTTCACGATCCTATTCCACGTTTACAATGGGACTGTAAATATTTTTAAGTGTTTTCAAAGACGTCTGGAAATTCGTTCCAGTTCTACAGTTTGCTAGTGGAGTGAAAAAACTACGACGAAAAATCGATGAAGAACCTGTTGGAGAACCTGACTTTTATTGGAGTCGTTAAATGTTCGACTTACCCGACTAATTGTAAGACTAGACTGGGGGTTTAGTCTTAACTTAGTCAGGTCTTTTAGAATAAGAAACCAGAGTCTTGCTTTCATCGAAGGGTTCAGTAATAATTTGGTGTAAAGTATTGGGTAGATTGAATAAAATTTTCAAGTTAATGTACTTTCAATAATTTAGTGGTTTTAAACTCTGCAGAATTCTAGCTTTCAACGTCGATATCCAGATTTGAAGTGTCAATTATCTATTTCCAATTTCCTCTTTATCGAGAAATAGACCCTCTAATTATCACCTGGAAGGTATTCTCGGAATTCTGTGACAATAAATAAAAGCACCATTCACCAGTTTTTCGGGGTTTCTGAGGTTTCCAGTCACCTCACGCTTACCTGTTAAATCGTGCAGGTGACATGCAATCCAAGGACATTCTTCACGTCCTTCGTTCGAAGAAACCGGTTCTTTCAGTCCGACTGTCAAAAATTTGACATCAGTCGCTACTGAAGAGCAGAAAAACGCGGCATTCGAGTCCTCGTTCTCGTCCAAGTCATTTCTTGCGCACACACTAAAATTCTTCAGCGCGTGCTAACGATCCAAGCAGTATTACGCTCATTAGTTTGATTATTATCGACGTATCTCGGCCTGGCATAAATCATCTTCGTTCGCTGTGGCATGCCAACCAAGCGATCGATTAACATGACCATTAATACGATAATTAGAACGCGATCACTGTTATCCTGACATGATGGAGTTAACGTGTTAAAGCTGTCCATTGGTTTGGCAACTTTTTCCTTTCGCAACGCTACGTTACTTTATGGTCTGACATTAGCATATAAGGTACCTTTTAATCTATGACGTATATGCAAAGAGGGTGATTTTTCGTGATAAGTAGATTAAAACTACGGAGGGAGAGAAGTATTTTAGACGAGGTTTACTTTTCGAATATAGTTCAATTTGACTGAGTTTACCTCTGTTCATGTTTATACATTCAGCTTATTTGATACAGGTCATGGAAATGTAAACATGTATAATAGTCGTAAAGATATTTACAGTTGGTTCCGCTACGACTATTTTCTGTAGACACACGATTCGTCAGGCTCACATTCGGAATTGTGTGGTCCCAACAGCTGAGTACTTGCTTTACAATAGAGTCCAGGATTTACACAAGAAGGTGACCCCTTTTCAATCGCACCATACATCACAGGACACCTTGTATTTACAAAGCTCAGCTCCTAATGCGAACCTCGCCACGTTTCGCTGTCCACGCGACCATTAGAGGTCCACACGTTGACGTCTTATTACACCACGCTCTTACCACCGTGTCCACTCGCGAGCTCCAGTATATTAATGACTCTGGCAATGTCATTAGGGAAAACACTGTTGAAGGAAAAGCAATGTTTGTCGCGGTTCAAGCGCCGCTGACAGTGTCAACCAACTCAGACCGCAGTCAACCCCCTTACAACTGAAACACACGTGTTCTCGATAGCATCGAGAATTCCATGACGGTGGTGCGTTCGAATATCTTCGAATGGGTCTACTAAACTTCCCTCTCGCGATGAAACGACCTCTGTTAAGCACGATCGCGGCTAGATACGCTCGAGCTGGGTTCATTGCAGTTCACCATGGGTGGTATGCAAGCTTCCGTCGAGTGGCTTTCATTAAGGTGATAAACATTTCGTCGAATCGCTCGCGAAGATAAGTAATTACGATACATCGCGAGGGGCTCTAGTATCCACGACCATTGAGCGACGGTGGATCGAATGCAAGGGAAAACGGTACACGCAATTTGCACCGCGAATAGCAATATATTTACGATGTCATGAGGGCGACGTTATTTTTTTCTCTCCTCAACGACTTCGCCCCGTTTCCCCGACTAATGACTCCGCGGATGAGCCAGTCTGACGATTATTAATAGTCCCTCGCATGTTCGCTTTCTTGAACAAATAGTACCAATAATTCAATAACGGAGTCACGTTTCTCGGTCGTTTCGTCGTTCGACTCTTTTTTTTCCCCCCCTTTGGGCGGGATAATTTTGTACGTGGTCGTGTTGTGTAATACAAACTGCACCCCAATAGGAAGCCGCGTTTTCGATGCTCGTACAGATACGATTCGGCCACGTTCACTGAACACCGACAATTCGAGCCGTTATTCGATACAAACTGCGCTGGCTATACCGGAATTTTGCATGGCCGTACGATACGCGCAATACAATATCCTTGTAATAGTATTTGTTCGAATGAGAATCACCGATGGCAAGGGTTGGGGGAGGGAAGAAACGGGCGAGCGACAACGAATCAGTCGGGCGCGACTACGCTCCGCCGAGGCGAGCTCTTTCGCCTCTAATTTGTCTTCCGGATGCGACGCCGTGCACAACAACGTTGCACACTCGAAACTGCATTACGGTGATCTTATTAACAATCAGATATTCCGTGCTCCATGTCCTGGCCCGCTCGCCTCTCCTACGTTCGTCGCGGCGCTACGAAACCGTGTCACGTTTAAACGCGCTACCCGCACGATATACGGGGACGGGATTTCATCAGGCTGTACCTTCTCGCGAATTAGTCTGTCTCGTGAAAAATTGGCTCTGGAAAAATCAGGCGGAGAGGAATACTTTGTCGTACTTTAGAGCAAAGAGGCTTTTTCCTTTGGAATTTTAAAAAATTAATTTTTTTTATGTTTCTTCAGGGTGTAGATTGTAGATGTTAAAACTTGTTTCTGTAGTATTACATTGGCCATTTATAAAAGTGGTTTAAGCAAGGAAAGACAGAACTTTATTATATGGGGAAGATAAGAGGTAGTAAAAAAGCTGGAAAATATTTTACAAAAAAATTCAAATGCTCTTGGATAAAAATCACTCTCAAATACCGTTGATTTGACACTAAAGGCGATTTGTTCGGTTCGTGAAACTCTGAAAATAGCGTTACAGCGTAGTTGCGCGGAAAGTAATTGCGATATGCGCTGTTATAAACGCGCCAGGGTTTACGTAATAATTTCACCCGGAAATTGGTCGAACCGTGGCGGCTGAAATAAAATTTTTTCTTGTGCTTTTTTTTTTTTATCGCGCTAGTCCCTTATTCTTCTTTGTTCCCTATTCGAGCAGAAACTAATTTTGAGAGCAGTGCACTGTTGTTCAGCGTACAGAATTATATTCTGGCAGGAGATAGGCGGAGGTTACGAGATGATATTAAAAAATAGAACCAGCCTGGATTTTCGTACACGTCAACTCGTTACATGCTGAAGCATATTTGTTGGCAACCCTTTTACGGGGAGGTTCAGGAATGGTGACGCATCGTTTTATAAATGGAGTGTCCATCAAACGACGGTGACTCTCGCAGAGAATTATTGGATCGTCAAAGATGTAATGTCTGTTTTGTAGGCGCCACGACGAACGAAATTGTTTTAAACTCCGTGTTCCTACCTGATCGCTTCACGAAGTTCTCATCGTTCATAATTATTCCTGTCGTGTCACTGTTTCGTCAGAACTAATTCGTTCCCTCTTCACAGAGTCGATATTCGTATCTCTCACTGATTTTACAACAAACTTAGTCTCACGGTACACCTTCGAGGGCTCGCAGACTTTGTTGCAATTAAAAGGTTCGCGAACGTAACGATAAGACGTACAGCTGTGTTTGATAAGACTGCTTAAACGATAGCTGTGACACGTGTTGGAGTTGTACAAGCTGTCGTACCTCGCGTGTACGAAAGCCCACAGCCGTATCAAACATAGTACAATTTATCGGGCGATAAATCGTTACGTCTGTGGGCCCTTTAGACCGTGGCAAGATAAATGGATTCAACTCTCCCAGCAACTTATTGTACAACTTAGTGTACGATAAATCGTTACGTCTGTGGGCCGTTTTCGGACGCATCCGAGTGGCAACGTTCCATCGAATCAGAATTTATATCGCTCAGATCGAAATCGTTACGCCTGAAACTTCAGGAACCTGACTGTCGTTGCATGACAGCCCCTCGGAACTGTTTGATGCGATGGCAAGACGCTGGAATTAACTGATACGTGAACCTGCGGATAAATACACCGCAGAACGTCACGAGCCGCACATCTCAGCGCAAATCTCGAAACTGTCGTTACACTACCGGCAATGCAATAATAGCAGCCTCAAATTGCACGCATCCGGCGGCGATGTCAGCGTGCCGCGAAGTCGCGACACACGGGGAAATCGACAAACGTTAGATGGCAATCCGAAACGTCGATGCGAGACATTGGAATGCAAATTGCGGATAGGTCGAGCGTGTAGGTACACGGAACTGGATACGTATCGAGCCTCGGGAGCGATAAAAATTGCAGTCTGACGATCGGGTACGAGATACCGTGGCAGGGGAGAGAATTTTTCCAGGCCAAGTTTTCCTCTCGTGCCAGTGATCTTACTTGAAGCATGTTTCGCAGGTATAACGACAGCAAAGGGGGAACCCGAGAAACTCTGGGAACTTGTCTGTCGCTTATCGATACCCATACATTTTTGAGCTCGCATAGGAATCTCGCAGACTGTGATCTTGACATCCTCTTTACATTGACCACCTTTATAAAGCTTTGTCGCTCCAATTTCTCGACCCTGCGGCATCGGTCCCCCAAGGTTCGCGGTGTGCAGGGAATTTCCATTTAAAAAATTTTCGTCCACCTGTGCGCGTCGCGTCTCGCTGGAACAACAACTCGCTTCCCAGCGGGTTTGAACCGCGGAACGGGAAAAATAGAGGGAAACGCAGAAAAACAAGGAAGATTCGAGGCTAGTCGAGCACCGTGGGAAAGCGTGATAAAAGAACCGTGCCGTTACGGAAAATAGCAATTTCATTCGGCGCTTCGTACCACTTGTCGTCGCCCGTTTATCGACCTATTCAACATTCGAGTAAAGCTGCTTGATTAGCGCGGTAATCGCCGCGAATCGAGGATTTTACTTTCACCTTCATCTGCTGATGAATATTTTATGAAACGGGACTGTATTTATGCGGTACGTTCTCTTTGAAAGCAAAGGGTAATTTATCAGAAATGCGAATATACCTGTGGGTCCGTGAATTTCTATTGTGCATGTATGCTAATATTGCTAATTTATAAGTCAAGAGACATTGTCTACATAGCCAGTTATCTTCATTCACCTTGGGACACAAATGAGCGAGAATTTCTGTTAACTTGAGAGTGGAGTGAAGTATTTATTTGTTGAGTGCCTGGGAAACTGGAATGTTTTAACTGGAGAAATGTAGAAACTACTATCGTGAATTAAGAATGACACTAACTATGTTTGCAGAGAATCTTAGACGTTTTGAAGTTCTGAAGTTTTCAAATTTTAAATATTCAAATTTTCAAATATTCAAATTTTCAAATATTCAAATTATCAAATTTTCAAATATTCAAATATTAAAATTTTCAAATATTCAAATTTTGAAGACTTCCTTTCGAGTCTACAAATTATATTCACAAGAATTTCTAAGTTAGGTTAATGAAACGTCAAAGTACTGTACATATTTTCATATGATTTCTCGATCTCGTTTCAAAGCCAGTATTCGGCGAAATTGATGATCAATAAAGAGACGAAAGTCAAAACATATAAGCACTTAAATAATTTTGATGCAATGTTCCGGCGTGCTTCAGTTTCGTAAAACAATCCCCAAAAAATTAAATTTCGGTGTTTAACAACTGAGCATTTAAGTGTTGTCGATTCGTTTATGCAGATTTTCTTTCTTTGTCATACCGTCACTGATTAAGTCGTGATTAAGTTTCGCGACTGTAAATTACGCGCGAACGAACAACGCTCCTTTGATTAAGGAATTCGCCAGCGGGGGAATTAGCGAGCCGTAAGGAAACAGACTAAGGAGATGCGAGGAAGCAAACGTAGTAGGGGAAATTAACGTAGCCGGTGAAATCACGAAGAAATAAATTAGGATAGCGTGAATATTGGACAGAGGCAACGTGAGCTTGTGATTTTAGGAATAATAAATTCCGATATCTTTACGACCGAACATAAATTTAATAGATAACAGTCAGCGAGCAATAGCAAACGCGACCCGCGCTTAGCCCCCTACGATTTCTCTGTAGATGCGTTTCTCTATTGGTCGTTCACAAAACTACGGCAACTTCAATTCCGTGGGTTGTTCAACACTATAACTTTCGACCGATTGAAGAGAAGATACACCCCTCGATATTCCTCACAATCTCATATCACTGCGATACGCGTTAAAGGGTACTTAATGATTACGAATCGAAGTTAGCATGTTTCTCGAATTGCTTCTTCCGATGCATATCGCAAACTGAACCTTTTTTCATCCATGACTGTAGAGAGGCAATTAATACGTATCTCGCAATTACACGCTCATCAGTGATCCAATCCTACCTTTCGATGTTCTTTAAGTGATCAGGTTTTTACTATATAATGGTGAATATAACGTTTACATTGATTGCGAATTATTTCATATTCTTCTTACGGGGACAAAAGGTCTTCTATGAAAGATAGTGACAGTAATTATACTAATTGTCTATAAAAGCGGTAGAGAATTTGTTGAAATGTGGTTCCGAAGGATGTTAAGGAATCGTGCAAATGATACCAGTAAGACGTCTAAACGAATCGCAGGATGGCAAACTGTGTTTAAAGTATCCTGAGGGCGTGTCCTTGGAAACGTTGGCCTTGGGGAAGAATAGCGCTTTCCTGGCACTACAAGATGCTATACGGTTCTGGAACAACTTTAGCAGATTCTTGGACTAATCGTTAGATTCTATATCCCTAGAGCTATCCTTTCATTATTCCTAAACAATTGAAATATCAAAATTGATGTCTTCCTCATTATCAAGAGGATCTTTGTATTATGCCTCTTCGTATAACTGATACAACTACATCCTCCTCTTCTTCTATGCTCTGTAACTCCAAGTGTTACCCCCTCAGTCGACATTTCTAATAAGGGGAAAATCTGTTTCAAATTTAACCAAGTAACCACTATTAAACAGTAATAATTACTATGCACCTGTGCTATCTCATAAATTAATTTCGGGGATACAAGCATACAAGTTTAATGGTGCATGCATATTTACATATACAGAAAATATATATGTATACATATATATACATATACAGAGTTTCTTCATTAGGTTACTTTACGGTGCGCCGCACCGAGGACTGCACCAAATGCTACGCGTCTAATAACCCTTTCGTTCCAAGATTATCGAGTACTCACGGCATCCGCCCACCGTGGCAAACTAAAAAACCAAATCGCCACCGTACCATCGCGAACTACCATATTTACGCTCATATAATCGCGATATCATTACAGATGACCCCAGCGTGACGTTTACCACGTGTATTGAACGCAACGTCGCGGCAGCACGACGCTCATCAGCGTAATATCGCAAGGACGCGCGACTAGAAATTACCCACCCGGTCGAAATTACGAAGGCAGTCCTAGCGTACGCATTAAGTGTCTAAGGTCGGTTATTTTCCCGGTGCGCGAGCGCAATTTACATTCTTCTCTATCTCGCGCCGCGTCCACTGATCGCGGCCAATCGTGCGCGCAGCGTTTCGTAAATACACGCAGAGACCCGAGCGGGTAATGGTGGAGCCATACGTGAGAAAGGTGAGAGAAGGAGGCTTCCAGCTGCGAGATAAGGAGGATCTTATTCAGAAGAGGAAAGCCGCGAGTGGGATAGAGCAGCTGTTCGGTGAGTCGGTGGTACAGAGGAGGCGATAGGATGTTGCGCACCTGCTTACCTTCAGGCGGCATACAGTGCTTCTTGCCCGAGATGTTACTACTCTCTGCGTTCTTCCTCGTTCAACCAGCGCGGTCGACTCTCCTTCGATCGACGTGGAACACTCTTTCCTTTGTCGTTGATCTGGTTATGCAGGATAGAGTCGGGCAGGTCGAGCGCTCGCTACACTCGCCGATGCGTCATGCTGATGTTGCTGAGGTATTAGCACGATGTAGTACAAAGTGCAGTGGAGTACGTTCGCCCTGCTTTTATGCAAGATTAAAACTATACGGAGGGTTTGGCTCCGTGACGGCTGGCCGCGCGAAATGCGTAACGATGATAGGTTTGAGCTTTGTGAAGGATGTTCTTGAACTTGGAGCCCAGACGGTTTTGTTTTCGAGTAAGGTAGGCGAACCCGATATTGCCATGCTGACGTTTAAAGCGTTGTATGGATGATATTTCTAATTACCTACGTACGTAGTAAAATTATTAAATGTTTCATAAACTTAGGGTCGTCCCAAAGTCGCTCAAGGGTTGTTCCTCCTTTGGTTTTTAACGCGTGAGAAAAGATTCGATCTTCTCCTCGAAATGGGTATTCCTGCTCATTGAGAGTCTTTTTCATCAGGGTCAACGTTCTTTTTAAACCAACCATTATCTATTTACGATATTCTTGCTTTGCTATTTCATGCATAATAAAACTAAATAGACGATATTATTGCTGTAAAAAATTGAAGCCAGGTGTACGCGCACCCATTCAACCTTTAAAGTTACATGAAACCCTGTATTGACATCGCGTTTACATCAGCTTGCATATTTCTTCATTCAATCCTAATGGCAAGTGACGTTTCCCCTCCGATGCAATTAACGCTGCTTTCAAAAGGATTTCTTGTCCCTTTAATCCCGTGTACGCGCAAATATCGACACGTCGACATTTCCGAAAGAGAAACATTGATAAATCAGTCGGTGCACGCGGTAAAATACACGTTGCGTCGTAAAAAGTAATTGAAAAATAAAAAGAAAAGAGACACGGAACTGGGCAATCACCGAAGCGGTAGGCCCCAGTGCGTATCGCTTCGAGAAGAGCTAATAAGCAGTATTAGACTGCAACACTCTGTGGCATAAATCATTCGATCGCAGCGAAATCACAGGCCCAATGGTAGCTATCCGTAATTTCTGTAGCATCAAGAGTAGAGGGTTTAATCGATTGTCATAATCGTGGCCTTTATGTGTTTCGTACAAAATGCCTACCGATCTGCGAACTAGTTTATACGCGTCGACCGTTTCCACGAATTTTTCCTTGGATTTCCTCCAGCTTTTGATTACTCTTCTCTAGCTCCTCCGCTCTACTCGAACCTGTTAAAAGCATAATATTGGAGCTGATTGAAATCGCACGGCTGTCTATTAGCGACGATTACATCGGAACGCGAAAAATGCGCTCTAGAAGGTGATCGTTGATTGGTATTTCCTCTGTGTTCGATTCTTTTCTCCGTTTTGCGTTCGATTGATAATTTTCACCTCGTTCAAGCTCGACCAGTCGATTTAATTGTTCTACGTAACGAGAAGTGTATTGCGAAACGTCTTATTGAACAACTCCTCGACGAGAAAGTTTAGAGGCATTAATCAATGACTAACTCATAAGAGGATTATACATGAAAGTTTAGGAATTTGGTTATCTTTTTACAGAACTAGAACATACAAAATTTTCAAATTTTCCATACAGATTTATTCACTCTTTATGTAGTGAATTTCTTTTTCCTATGTTTGATCTCAGAGCTGTAATCCTAGATTACGAGAGGGAATTCTAAGATATGAGGAACTAGGGATTACAGTCTAGGGTCTAAGGGATGTAAGTTGTTAGAGAGTTGGAAGCGGAAAGGGATAATTCTGATGAATTGAACTTCGTATACTCTGCGTAAGTAGAAATCTGGATTAAAGCGACTACAGAGGGACCAGGACAAAACCGTCGTTGTAACGCGTCGGAAACATTTTTTCTCCGCGGCTACTGTCGTGAACTGAATTCGTCTCCGAACTACTACCGCATCGGCAGCCACAGCGAACTTTCATCCCCCGCGCGTACATCTTATTTACTCGGGAAAAGTTGCTCGCGCGGAATTTCCCAACCGTCGGGTCTCGCTTTTCGACTTGAAGCCGCCGTGCATCAGCTTCAATTCATTCCCACCGAAACGTAACTTTCTTCGCAGAATCTTTGGCGCGGCATTATACGCACCACAAACCCAGTATATGCCGTCGCGAAATAAATTATCGCCCAGAACGAACGGAAATCCGAAATCTTCGCGGAAACACCAGAATTTAATTAAAGCCAAACTTAACTGTTTCTCGCCTGCACGCTTTGTAGACGCAGCGTAATGCTACCCTCTCTTGGAAGACCTCGTAATCAGTATATCGTTGTTCGTGCGCCTCTTAGTGAAATTTTGAATCCCTTCCTGTTTGATAACTTTGAAATTTGATATTAAACGGACTTTTTAGTAAAGATTTCAACGAGGATTGAGTTTCGCGAGCAGAAGAGACGACGATTTCGTCGGAATACGAGGGGCGAGATAATTCGGAGAGGCACAGTGAACTCTGCAAGCAGAGGATCCGCCAGAGATATTTCTTAATTTCCACCAGCTAAGGGCGTAACTTCTAAGAAAATGAGAATAAGGAAGGACGCAGGGCGACACCTTCCCACCTTTCGCAAATTGCATCTGCTGTTTTTGCCGTGTCGCTGGCATGATTCCGCGGCAGCCCTGCATTAAGATTTATGATTTTATCTCTGGCTCGCTGTATTCTCCCGGGCGATCCCCTTTGTAATTAAGTACAAATCAATGGGAAGCATTCAGCGGTGGTGTTTCTGCCACGCGAAGGTCAGCCGCAGTCTCCTCGCCTTCTTCGTACGCTGGCTTGACTTTCCGAGCAGGTTTCTTGCTTTTGATTGACAAGATGATTATCACAAGATGATAATGTAAAAACTTTATTCGAAACATGAGAGATAATTCTCAAATTACAAATATTCAAATTTTGAATTTTCGAATTTTCGAATTTTCGAATATTTGAATTTTTGAATTTTTGAATTTTTGAATTTTTGAATTTTCGAATATTTGAATTTTCGAATTTTCGAATATTTGAATTTCTGAATTTTTGAATTTCAAATTTTTAGTTATTAAAGCTTTTCGTTTGATTTCAATCCTCAGTCTCCAATTTTTTGAACAGAATACGGAAGATTTGTATAATCTGTTACCTCTGTACTAATCTTGAGGCTAACGGGTCCTGTTATTAAACCTAAAGTATACCACGAGTTCTCTTAAAGATTATCCAAAGAGCAGAGGTCGTCCTCGCTTCTGTTTTTCCTCTCACAACACCCCCATTTACTGTCGTCGCGTTGGTTCTTCAACGTTTAACATTCTTGTGGGAGAGTATAGATTGGCAGATTAGCAAACATCTCACGCGTCCACGATGCCAATTTCGTTGCTAAAGCCGGACCTTTAAAGGGGCGGCAATGAATTTTTATCGGCTTAACGCGAGTCATTTGTTCCGCCGTTGAACGGGGAGCTGGTAATACTTAATCCCGCTAAAAATTCGACCACAGTCGGTTCACGTAGATCCTTTCCAGAAAGGATATTTAAATGTATTACCTTACGGAAGCGGGCCCGTGAGGAAATTTCTGAAATTCCTTTATTCGCGGCCGCGGAGAAAGCGAAAGCAAATTATTCGCTCTTTTATCCTTCTTTGTTGTCTAGAGGGATGGCGGAGAGAAGGTTCTTACGTTATCATTTCAAGTAGCTTGCGCTCTTTGTCCCGCAAGAAAATTGTTCGGTCGAATCTTGAATAAGATTAGCTTCCCTCTTCTCCTCCCGTGTGCTTTCTGGGTACCTAGCAAGGCTTTTCCTCGTCGTAACAATTCCTTCCTATTCAAGTGGCAATTGGACAGACTCCTCGCAATAGCGACGCGTAATATTCGCTGCATTATAGATTACGAGACACTCGAAATGCCCAGAGCCACGGTCACTTCGCGTCGCGATAAAATCAGAAGAAGGCGACCGGAAGGAGAACAAAAGGCAGAGAAATGGCAGGGTCTATCTTGGGAGTTTCAGAAGTCAGAGCAAACGGCGCGCTTACACGCCGTTTAATTGGGTTCGCCGAAGAAGCTGGTTTCCGTGGCCGAGGCATTCCACCGCGTACCGGAGCAGCCAAGAAAAAAACGGTGCACCAGATTTTTCAGGGGCTGGTCTCGATATTGATTTCCACACAGCCATCTCTGGTATTCCTGCCACGGGGATGAAATTTGTACTAGTTACCCGTCTACCTCCAAGATTTTCACTTTATGGCCCGGTTGTCTGTCGTTGCATGCCTTTTCTCCAGTACAACCTTTTTCCTCTGGTTTCCCCTTTTTTTTCCTCCCATTCTCTCCTCCATCTCTCCATTTACTATTACCAACGACGAGCTGCGCGGCCAGTTTGCTCCCGCCATTATCTCAGGCTCCGCTCGCCTATTGCTCTGTTGGAACGCGTGTAAAGTGAAACAAACGATTCCTCTCCCTTTTTTTACGCGCATTCGAGCCCTGCGGCGAGCGAGGGCAACGCATGAGTTGATCCGGCCGAAATGAAGAGGGTCAAGTAGTAAACTCGTAAGTCACCCTCCTAATTTCATTTGCCTCTGGAAGACTCCAACCTGCCAGCTGAGGGGGATGAAGATTTATCGGCTGCTTTGAATAGGCCGCGACACAGCCCTTTATGAAGCTCCGAAAATCCTGCACGCTCTATCGCAACTGGACCGAGATTGATCTTCCCGAAGCGTCGGTGCGCGACGAAAATTTCGCAGAAGTTCGGGAACCGAGGCTGTTATCGGTTCGCTTAACGAGCGCCGTTTTAAGATAGTTCAGCTCGCTCGAGTCTACAGAGTTAATGGAATCGGTGGACCGCGGTGGCGCAGCCGCAGTTTTACGTGGCAATAATTGACCGAGATTAATTATGTTTAACTTATCGATTTCCTCTTGGTCCGTGGAATCCCGCACTGAGGATGACTTTCCTTGTGGCTTGCACAAGACGGAGGACTTTCGGTAATCTACCCGGAGAGAACCGTTCTATTTAGGGCACGTCATTAAACATTCCTTCTTTCATATCCACCTTCGATTGAATATTTTATGAGGCTTTTTTAAAGGGATTCGAGAATTCCTGACGAGCCTTGGAAAAAGTTGTTCCGTCTCTCATCGGTCCTCTTGGATCGCCTCACTCTCCAGAGTCCGTGCTTTGTGTGGCGAACGAAGGGGAAAGGTCGAAGTCCGATACGGAAGACTTTTCATCGACATGCCTACCAGACTATTGCGAATAATGATAATTGTTGTATTACCAGCTGTATCAACATCCCGCGTTCTTGTTACCATCGATGCATACATATTGCCGTGTTTATTGGAATTTCAATGCCTTGCCGGTGATAATGCACATACGCGTTCGTTTATGAATTTACTATTATAACCGCGCGCGTCATGGAACCGCATTAATCAGCCCGGGAATTGCTACGAAAGCTCGAGTCGCTACATTCGCTGGTTAAAAGAACCGGAGACGAAGAAAGAGGAGGAAATGAAAATGTAGACGTTCGTTCGAGCGAAAATTAATTGCAATCGCGATACAAATTTTCCCTGTAAATATCGAATTTATCTTTCAATCGATAGACGAAGCTCCTTTGGCGAGAAGGATCCTCCTTACTGATACTCGTATTTTTCATCGAATCGCGATTCCCAATTAAGCATCGAATAAAAACCCTTGTTTGTACAAATTTAAACGCGTTGCAAAGAATCGGGCACGGCTCGATGAACATTATCGATACGCTTTTACGGCGGTACACTTAATTGAGCCTGAGAACGTTTACGATAATCGCGAGCGTTCCTTCAATGTTGCTTTACCACGCGATATCGGCGGATCTTGTGAATTCGAGCGCGCCCGTCGACAGCCCTGCTTCAAAACGCTATCCCGTCACGCTCGCTACCCCTGTCGCCGTTATTTTTCTCAAGAGACCTGGTTACGGTGCTCGTCGACGACAAATTATCCATCAGTCATAGCCAGTTCTCGCGGAAATTGAGTCATTTCAATGGGAAGCCAGCCAGGATAAACCTTGTACTATCCGCGAGATGTCAGTGAAACCTGACGAAATACTTTCGAGGTATTTTACTATCCCTTCTCCTATTTTTCGAGATGATTAACATGATAAATGCAATAGAGATCATTTCAGGTCGCAATTCGAAGATTAAGAACCGGTTTAATTGCTGAAGGTGTCATCGTGCTAAACAACGCGTTTTCCACCCTTATCAAGGCTGATGAATTCTTGTTGTAGAATTAATTTGTGATTTAATCGTGTTTGGACGATTTAATATGGTATAATTTAATTTCTTCTTTTGTATGAAATTCTAATTTTATTGGTGCTAAATGCACATCACGGAAACTGGTTCTTCAGGTGTTAGCTATTCTCGTAGCTATCAAATGCCTGTTATCAGTAAGCTTAAAGATTATCGTCTTTTCGCTTCCGTCTTTATAACAGTCGACAGCAACAGGAAGAAATTCGCAGAAAAATGATGGGACGTTAATTT
Organism: Calliopsis andreniformis; assembly: GCF_051401765.1. Taxonomy (NCBI): domain Eukaryota; kingdom Metazoa; phylum Arthropoda; class Insecta; order Hymenoptera; family Andrenidae; genus Calliopsis; species Calliopsis andreniformis. The sequence goes on along the minus strand of NC_135067.1, from coordinate 16,583,195 downwards.
TGCTCGTTACACTTAAGTCTACTTTTACATTGAAGTCATTAAGTTTACTTATAAATGTCTTTTAAAAGATTGAAAAGTTAATTCATTATTCTATGTATTAAAATCCTACTTAAGTTAATTAGCGTACTAGAACTGATTTATTTAGGGGGATATGACAAAAACAACCCCATTAACTAATTATTCTAATTACAATAATTAATCACGGCACATGTAATTTCCGTGAAAGCGTGCAATTCTGTATGACAAATGCTTTTGACTAGTGTTATTCATTTATGTTGAATTTCTGAATATTTGCTTTAAAGTGGATTGAACGGTTACGTGCTGTTAATTACAGATTTCAATTTAAAATAGTCAATAAAGAGAAAAGATAAATAGATCTTATACGATGGATAACAAATATTCAATACAAAATGTTACGTTATCATTGATACAAGAGTAAACTACCCGTAATTACAAACATAACGACGAATGACATCATAATAGAATCAAACCGAATGCATCAAGTGTTTCAGAACGTAATTAAATATCTCTTTCCACTAAGTCTACACAATTTGCAGAATATTTCGAGTTCCAAAAAGACACGTAATCCCAATAAATTATACCACTAATAATACACGCAAAAATAACTGAGTATCTTGAGACTAGACAGCGAATCCCAAATTCCACGTAAAGCGGAAGATCTCGAAGCACGGAAAGTGGTCTGATGTGAATGGAAAATGGATTTTTCGTGGCGCAGGAAATAATGCAGGAATCGACTGACGTCTCGATCGAGCCTGTGACAACGTAACACATTTTCGGGGACGTATCGCGTCGAAGAATTCGAAAGGAAAGGAGGAGGAACTCGATCGAGGTTACGAAAGAGAGATAATGAGGGAAGAGGGTCGTGTGGTTTGCTGGAACCGCAAAGGACTCCACGCCACTCTCGTAGAAGTCACCACCTGTCGCGATAGCGAGACTTGGTGCAAAGGCAGATCGACCGAGGAGGGTGAACGGTCGTGGATGGAGAGCGTAGAGAGGGCAAAGGGGAAAAGGAAGAAAACGAGGAATACCCTATAAATGAAATTTCAACGTAGTATCGGCGAAGGACGGGTTGGCTAGAAAGCTCTGTCGACGACCGGCTTCTCTTGTCTTTACAAGGATTCACGATCCCTGAAATCAAAGAGAATCTCTCGACCGTCGTTTCGAGATTTTCCGCCGTTGTTTTCCTTCCAACGTGGACGAGAGCAGCGACGAGATGTTTCGGGCATCGATGGTAATTCGGCTTCGAGTATTCGTATAAACAGGTCCCCTCGTCCGTGGTTGGCACCGAAATGGCTAGTTGGACGGGACCGTTCCCCGAAATAAAAGTGCACAGAACATTCGACGGAGCGGTAACCGTGACGTAGCGCGACAACTTAACGACTGCACGCGATAACGATTATTGTAATGACAATAGGAACAGTATTACCCATGTCACTTGCATTTAGCAGCACACGGAACAAAGAAACGATGCTGGGTTTGTTGGACAGTTTAGCTATTGCCCTGAAATTTAATCGAACCGCACTCGCTACTGCTCTCCATTGAAATTAGAGTTAAACGTTACACGAGGACAGTGAGAAATACCATTGTTACTCTTTGATAAAACACAGATTGTTTCGCCGAGGAGACACGAAAAGATTACCAATTTTACATCGTAGAATGTAATTTCTATTCTATCATCTGTTCTCTCGCGAGTCTGGTGTCGACAATTTCCACTCGATGACGTTACCATCCTGTTTTAGATCCCACCCATCTGTCGATAGATTCGATTAAAGTTTTATTCAACGAATGGCAAAAAACGTGGACAAATGAAAAAGCTCGTTGCTAATATTACAACTCGCCTCTATGGACTCTAATCGAGGATCTCTTCGAAATTTATAATCGTTACTCTCGTCGCGATTTCACAGCTGAAACTCCTTTCTGGACCGATTCCCCTATATGATATCTTCGTGCTTTTCATTCCGCTTACTGATGACGGAGGAAAGTCGACGGTAAAGTGGAAATTGCGTTGTATTCTCGCTTCGGGACTGCGGGTTCCGCGAGGTAGGAGGAAATTGCGGCGCGTAGCGTGCATCCTAAATATTTACCCGGCTCTCGCCGTTACATCGCGCAAATATTCCGTTTGCGACTAGGAAAACACGCACGTCTGCCGCTCCAACACGGCCCGTCGTCGCAGCACCCCCAACGAACACGATGACTCCTCGAGTAGCTTGCTCCAACCCCAAGGCGCAAACAGCTTGTCCTTCGATTCTCCTATCGACAGTTAGGGGTTACGCGCCCCCTCGATTGCGGCCACTCTTCTCGTTTAAAGTCTAACGAGAATGCCAACGTCCCCCGCGTTACCATTAACGCGACTAACTCGAGCTCTGCCCTTGTTACATAAACGACAGGGCAATGGCTTTAGTGCGTGGTTCCGAGGTGTCAGGAAAGTTAACGAAATTCGAAGAAGGGCCTTTCCTGTTTATTCTGCCGAAGCGTAAAACTGGGAAACGAATAGTATGGCTGAAATTTGGGCTTATTGGACTGTGATGCGGTGGTACGTTATTTCTACACCTCCTGGCGTCGTTATCGGTTTAATTATAAATTGAGTGTAAATAGAGGGTCGGCTGAGTCAATCCAATCGAGTACAGACTTTGATGTTCTTAATAATTCCAGCGTCATAAACGAAGTCCGTATTACGCCCGAAATTTCATTGCAATGCGTATTTCATGGAACATCATAAAGAGGGAAATTTACGTTCAATCTTAATTATCTTATCGTCAGAGGTATAATATGGGCGTCGACATCGATACCTGTATTGGGGTACATGCTTTGGACTCTATTAACGATCAGCTGGTTAATTATCAATTAATTTTAATAGGTTTGTTATTAGTCAGGATATCCACGGAATACAACCGATTGATCGGTATTCTAATTAGGGCAACTCGACTTGTCTACCCATCAGTCCGGGAAAATTCGATCGGCCCTTCGAAATTTAGGTCAACTTCTTCGTATCACTTTCCAATAACTCATCTCTATTCAAGCAGTAACCGTGCAATTTATAATCCCTTCGAGCAAACTATATCTCCATAACTATTCTTCCATTGAGGGTAATCGGTTACGAGGCTCGTTCGAACGGCTCCTAAGGAAATTGCGGAGTCTATTCACTCGAGGCCCCCGTAACCCGTCTCTGGGATAGCCTGAAAAATAATACTTCTAATCAATACACGTCAAAATTACAAAGTTTCGCTCCAGTAAAGCGTTACCTTCGAATCGAGCAATCAGCGAAGACGATCCTTCAACGTCAGCTGGCACCGTCGACATAATGACCCGGCAGCTTCCACGTTGGCTTAAGATTATTTCGAAAACCGCCAGGTCACCGAATTTCGTCCCGAACGTTTTCTTCGGCCGTTGGCCGACGTCGCAACGTCGAGGATTCTGTAGAACTTCGGTTAAAGTGCTTGCGTAATGAAAGCCTTTTACATGGTGGCGTGACACTACGAAGTTCTCCTAGCAGGAAATTCGAACGGTTACTTTGAGGGATATCTCTCCAGCAGAGGAACTTCTAGGAGCTTAGGTCAACGGCCGAATTAATGTGCAAACTTCAACATAATAGTTGCTTCTCTTAGGGGTCTTAACTATCGAGTGGTTCCCTAAACTCCTTCGGACAACTTCATTAACTGCCGGCATACGTTATGCCCTTCTTTGTTCACAGATTCGCCAAGAGTACACTTCGTTCTCTGCAATTCTGCAGACTACCCACGAACCACCGTCTTACGATTTTCTTATTCTACGAATTAACAACTCGCGATCCAGGGAACGAACTTTCTCGTTCCAGATACTGGCACAGATTCAAATTAAGCGCCAGGGGAGAAATATTACGTGTCGCCTTTAATTTGACGGAATTTGCATTTTTTCACTTAAGATTTACGTGCTGATTTTCATAGCGAGCGAATGGAATAGTAATCGATAGCATATTCTTCTCATGACCGCGATAACTATTCTCCCCGCTGACGACCGCAGACGTTATCGCGTAACCGACGACTGAATTGTTTAAACATTAATATGCCGGATACGCGCGCGGTATCTGTCGAGCTGGTTCGGTCAGCGCTGGCCGCGAATTAATAAAGGTCAGAAATAGCGAGAGAGGCGAGAAATTACGCGCGTAATTTTCGCGGCAATTATGTAAAACACATCGGCGCATGAGCGTTTGTAACCGGGAATAAACCAACGGCAGAACGATTCGTTCGCGAGTGTCACCGGTGAAATCAATTGCACGGGAATAATGGTCGGAGAATGGTCAATGGTTGCGCATTTGCAAATTGTTTATTATGTATAAATCTGTATTGTCGACCGATCGATGCAATCCGCGAAGCTGCTAGAATGCTCCTCCATTAAGACATAAATACGCATGTCTGAATAGCTTGGGAACGAGGTTCGTCGAGAGTGCCTGCATTTACTGGCGATGATTTCATTCACCTAATTTATCATCACCGGGAACTCTTTTCATTCGTATAATTTACCGCGATCAATGGGGTCGCTGTTCGCTGAATCGGTCTACTCGTCCTGTTTTCTGCTTCTCCCTTTATGCATGTTGCCGCTTGCCAAAAACCGTTTCATATTACGGTTCGAAGTAAACCACAAGCGGTGCTTCAGGACATCAAACACACTCCTCAATCGTTAGACAATGTTGTAAACTTAAGATTCTTGAACAGCCATCTTGAAAAGCGAGCAGAATGTTCAATAAAATGAATAGACATACTTGAAGTTGATAGCAGCAGTATTCAAAGCAAAAGTTAGTCGAGGAGAGTTTTCCTTGGTCCCAGTAGCGCAAACTTTGTCTCTTGATTTCATTGAACGATCCTCCGATGGTCTAATCTATTTCAATTTGTAGGTAAGTACTAGCGTAGCGAAAAGAGATCGATTAACGTCCACCAGATGCTCTACTGTAGCAATTTGCATTATATTGAGCATTCGTCTTAATTACGATATTCATTTCACAGTGATCTCGGTAGTCTGGAGTTCTCCGATCACTTATCGATGCGGTTGTTGCCGTGACCGCGTTTTGATTCAGTCACGGCGCTCAATAGTCAAACGGCTTCGAATTTATGGCAGCCTGCCTGTATCGTATGACAAACAATGGCGTTGACTAAATTAGGAATGGCCTGTCCAATCGGATACCATTGGAAGATAGAGGACGAAGCAATCCTCTGCGACTCGTCGATCGAGAGTCAAATTGCTGGGTCTGTTTGAATGAATGATAAACGAGATAAAAATGCCCGCTCATCCGAGGCCCCCGATTTTTCAACGCACACCCTCGAAATGTCGATGTCATGGTGGCTTCGCGGTTTTGTGCGTCACTGTTTTTCCGCGATTGCAAAATTCCTCTTCCATTCGAGCCGTTATTTATACATAAATAGAAAAAAAAATATTTGAAAAATCAGCTCCACACTCGCTGTTATATCTTTAATGATCGCGTCGTTTTGTTTTGCAAATAACCCGTTAAACATTAACGTATCGACAGATTTCAACGAGAATCGACGGATCACGTAGTAACGAACCGTCAGAGTTTTTCCATCGCTCGAATCACGTCGATCAGTTGACTGCTGCAGGTGAAAATAAATTATCGACAATTACAACGTCCCTTTGTTCGCTTTTAACGAGTAAAATCGTCGATTGTACGCAGACTACCACCGAGAAAAATAATTGACGACTAACTCGATAGGTCGCCGGCGGTCTTCGAGATCGGGAATAAATATTTACCATGGATACGTGCTGTCCGTGGCTTTTTATTTTAGATAAGCATTAACGAACCGGACGAAATTGCATTGAATAACGCTATCTGATCAATGAGTTCTTAATGAACTTTCGCGCTGAACGATAAAATTAATCCCGAATATCCGACCGTCCTGTAATTCAATCCAACTCACCGCCTCGGCCACACATTTCGCCCTAGAAATTACAGTATTTTAACGCAATCACACGTTCCGATTCAACCATGCGAAACATCCGTAAGAATCCAACACTGGCTATTTAATCCCCATTTTGGCCACGGATACGTGTAGTTGACTCTCGACAAACAAAAATTCGGTTTCCTCTATTTTCCGCTTCTGTTTGTTTTTTGGATCCATCTCACGCGCGTATACCTGTAGGACAGGGGCGGCAGAGGGCGAGGGTGCGAGAGGGAGAGAGAGAGAGAGAGAGAAAAAAAATGAAAATCAGTATTCGAACGAGAATGCACTCGAGTGCGAAGGACACGCGTGGGGTGTCAGCATCGACGCATTCGGCGCGTCGACACGTTTTGTTTTCTGGCCCCGTGTCAGCCCAGTCAATTAACGTGCTCCGTCTTTCTATTTTATTCCCGTCGGTTTTGTTTTGCGCTCGTTTTCCCGTACTATCTCCGGCCCCCCTCCCTCGCGTCACGACTCGTACCAGCTCACAGTTTGTTGTTTTGATCACGTCACACCGTCAGGACACGCGGATTGCCGACTTGTGCCTCCCGGGACAAACAGTCAGCGTAGTTTTTAATTGCACTCCCAATTAGTGCACGCGCCCGATCAAGAAGCACTTCACCTGTGGTTGCGTCTCGACGAAACACGTGTCCAATTATCAACTCTCACGATCCCCCAATCGTTGAATGGTTTTTAGCCTTGCTCGTTTCAATACGTGACTTCTTTGTCCCGCGTGCAAGGACACACTTCCATCACCTTCTTTGACTGCTGCCCCCCTCTTTGTTCGCCGTGGCGATAATGCTCCCGAACCCCTTTCGAGCGATGCAAATTACATCGTTCTAAGTTTTCTTCGAATTAGCCTTTTTATTTTCCTTTAATATCCTTGGGAGGGCAGCATTTCTCATGCTTATAAGAAGCCAACAATACCACTTGTCCAGGAATAGAATTTTCATCGTTGATCCAGTTGCAACTACTGTAATTATTCTCGTCAAAGGGCTCGAGAACCCTTTTTGCTTTCTTCTTACACAAACGTCCGTTCTCATTTTGCATTCTTAATGCAATTTGTCGATGTTGCATTCCCTCTTGGACTGCGAAACAACGTTCTTTCGACGATATTGTTGCAAATATTAAAAGAGATTTTTCTTCTTCAACCCTCTTCTTCGTCAGGTTGGCGCAAGTTTCGGGTGGGAGGGGGTGAGAGAGAACTTTCTTACTTGGCGTTCGCCTCTCCATGACCTGTTTACGGCCGTTACAGATCCTCCGTAGGATTAAATGGATCGGTCCAGATGCTGAGCACTCTAATATTAAATTTTATTCCAGGTACATTCCCTCCAGTCCGTAAATTTCCCTCGGAGAGAGAGATTGTCATGCACTGTGCGCGCAAGCGGCAGCACGTTTACTCTCGCGCGAGCAACGACTTAGCTCCTCGAGCCGTGGTACGATGGAAGGGGAGGTCTCTTACAGAAAGGATTTCCTTGTATCGCAATAAGCAATCGATGGGTTCACTTGGGACGCCACCGTGTCGTGAATTTCACGCGCACGCTAACTAGACCTTTCGACATTTAAATATACGACATAATAACTGGTCACGGACGACAGCGTCCGACAGCAATGCACGAAGCTTATTTTATACGCTGCTTTTACGGCGTAGCTGGATAATTTAGCGGGCTCTTAATCCTCGAATGTCGTACCAGGTGCCGTTTCGGCGAATGTCTACCGTAAAATCTGCGCATCTGCAAAGTAGTTACTGGATGCACTTAATACAGAGTCGCAATCGCTGAATTTCCGAGCGACGCATATTGCGATGTACGGCTCGCGGCGCAATGTACGCAGGATATAAAAATATTTCATGCCACTGCGCGATCGTACATTCCCTTTTCGAGCATTATGCGCTCCCTTTGGGTCAATTGCCGGATCTTTCAAGTTGAAATTCCTGTTGCGTTTCCGAAAGTTGGAGCAGAGAACCATTTACAATTCTCCTTTTCCGCTCTGAGCATGTCTTGCCAGAATACAATTTCTCTTTGGAAAGCTATTTCGTGGATCAACCGGTGAAACAATATTACTCGCGATGCTGACGCGGGGTCATGTCACGAGCCGTACGACAGTGTCATCGACGCGATGCTTTATTAATGCTATGATCCAATGTCATACGGTTCAACGACTTAGCTTATTCGTGCAATATTAAAGACGTAATTAAATCTTACGGTACCTTACTTTTAACCAGTCTACAAAATAATTTAAAGTAAATTTTTTATGAATAGATTTTTAGTATTCCATATATCTATTTTCGGGATCGATATACTGTGTCATTCCTCCGTCAAATTTTATCCTGCGCTGCATACGATAATAGATCCTTCATTTCTATTAGCAGAATGTTTCTAAAATATTCAAATACTAAATTCGTTCTTTATTTTCTCTCTTGTCTATTGCGGAAAGGATCCTCAAGCTTTATAGGACGTAGATATGTTGAAGTAGAATAGAAGATATGCGACTAAAAAGAAATAAAATGTCCTACCGTGTTAACGAGCTATTCTTAAGACGTCTAAATTTGAAGTTCATTCGCCGTTTCTTTCTTATCTCTCACGAAAGTCACCCTCGAACGGGACGCGACGCACTCTCCCCTAGACGAGTGGTGGAAGAAATAAAAAGGATCGTTAGGCTCGCTGACTCTACGGCCTGCACTAACTAGCCCGCTTATTATCGCGTACGAGACGGGGTAACATCGGCCGTAGGACAGTGGCTTCCAAACAGAGCAAGAGGGTTACAGAAGGGCGAGTGGGATGGCGTGGAGGGAGGAGGGGTACGGCAGGATGACATTAACAAATGACTGCACGGCTGAGCTTCTGCCACCGTGTTCTCCCTCCGTTACCCCTACCTGCACAGCCTCCAGCCCCGTCGTTCAACCCTCCCGACCCCCGTGCCTCGGCAGCTTAACCGACCCCAGGACCGCGCATTCGCGAAATCTGGGCAAACTTTCGTCATAAATAAAGGGTAAACAACGCCGCCTACCCCCTACCGAAGCGACGGCTCCAGGCCTCGTAAGTCACTCCTGCTCCGTTCCTTGTGCCCTCCGCCTTTCTGGCTTCTTTTCAGCCGCGATACCACTCGACGAACTTCCGCGGCCCTCGAAAGACTCGAGGGTGGAAGTTCGAGATCGCGCCGCGGCGAGATATCACTTAATTGATACGATTCTCCCGCGTTGCTCCTTCCTCAGTTCTCTTTCAACGAAAACAGCTTCCATTCTCTTTCTATTTAGAATTTGTACTCGAAGATTGGTTGTCCTGCGTTCGACCGTGGCATTGCGCTTCTTTCTCCCTTCAAAGGATAATGATTCTGGGAATAGGGGAATATCGCGTACCAGTATTGTTTGCGTGAATCTGACGAGAAACCCTTCGTCGTTTACCCCGTCCACGGCTGGAAAATACGCTTTTTCTTCGGCGAGCCCACTGAAGGAACGAAAACATGGGTCGTTGCTGATGAGTATGACAGATGGCTGGGGACTAATGGGGCCAGGGACGTGTGGGAATGCACGGAGGTTAATCACGCCCCCGTATCCCTCAGGGTTATCGAGTCGTAGCAAGACGGTTGGAAAAAGGTCAATATTCCGCTGACTAGCGAAGGCGAATTCCTGTATCGAGATTTATTCGACGAGATGGAGTCGAATGGGCCCGACACGCAATAGTGCAACGGTTGACGGAGCACAGCGCAATCTTTGATCCAAGGATTGCTCGATGGATGTCGAAGCGTTCTCCAGGAGAGCGTAAAATGAAGAAAAAAGCGTCGAGGGTTACTATCTTATAGGGTGGCAGGCAGAAAAAGCAGACCTCCGACTCCGTCGCGTTGCGTCCCGTCACTTTGGCGGATTAATTCCTGGCCGAGAGACAAATAAACTCGGTCTCAATGCGCTGCAATCGTCCTCTCGCATTGAGAAGTCTACGTGGATTAATTGAAGTGTAGTCGTCGTGGCAGCGTCCATAATCATGCCGGCCAAAAGGGATGAATTTGAGAAAGAAGGGAACTCGTCGGAGATTAATTGAAATGCTCTCGCTAAGCTGCTGAGAATAACTACTGCTTGGGAGCGCTACTTTTCTGGCCGATTAGAGCCCCACTTCTAAATGTTCATTTTACGAATTAAGACAAACACGAGAGATACGCGAAACTTCTGAAAAGTATAGCTGTTGCTTTCGCAAAATGCTTTCATATTTCCACTAAATAAATTTATTGATGGAAAAAGTGTAATGAAGCGAATTACCTGGCTTTTAATTTTCTTTAACCACACTGTAGGAGCTCTTAACTCCGGGATGACCTGGTTATCAGGTTAACGTTCACCTGAAAGATTCTTTGTGCTCAGCAAAGCTTGTGCTTTCAATAGAATTATAAATAATTTTCGAAGTTCTGTCTTGAACATTCAGCTTGCTGATGCAGCACTGATGCACCATCATTCATTGCTCGACTTAATGGTGAAGAAGTCGGAATTTGTCGGCTTCCTCGAATGACCGAGTCAAATGACCGATTGATCCTCGAATAGCACTCGACGTCCGTTTCATCTGAGCATCGGTCGACGTCGAGCACCGTCCTCCTGGCGCTCGCGTTTCTGATTACAGACACGAGTAGATCTGTTGGAGAGCGTAGCCGAGCCAAGCAACGAAAACAGGTGGAAATTGAAGCGGTACAATTAAGATCGATCGAGCAATTGTCGAAGCCACCACGACGACGATATACAATCGTAATTTCGTTTCCACGTGCCTCTTTTCCATCCTCGAGCCCCAATCGCGTTCATTTTCTTGAGTGCTCGACTTTCTCGAATCGTCCCGCTCGTATTATCGAGAGAAACAACGGTCCAGAGTAAGCAGGATAAAGGCCGGGCGTAATCTGAAAATGGAAGACTTGAAATATAATAAATATCCTCGCAGGAGACCGTATCGCGATCATTTCGCGGCTATGAGATACAGGATTACTGCTTGTTCACGTTATATCACGGATCGTCGACGAGAGAGAGCTTTACTGCCATCGTATTACCGCGATGCTTCGTTGTTCCGTCGGAACCAGAGTCTCGTGATTATTCGCCAACGATCTTAATTAAAGCGCGAGTACGTCCCTAAATCTTGCGCGATACTCGCTAACGTATTAGTATTTTAATCTAAAAACACCGGACGAATCTTTCCCTATTTTTGTAGCTTTTTCCTGTGCTTCCTCAGCTGGGGACACTTTATAACGCCGTAAATTATTTGTATCACGCTTTATCGTTCATTTCGCGCGCAATTACCCCCCATAGAGGGAGAAGGCGCCACAATCGATCGGATCGAACCCAATCAACCGTCACTATGGCACGAATTAATCGTCCAGGCAACGAAAGAAAAATCAATCTTTTGCGTTTTCACGAAGGGCGTCACACCTGAGATCCTCGGGACCTCTTCCTCTCCTCAGATAATGTCTTCCTCTCGACATAAAATGCAAGAGTCAGGGAGGCAAGTCGAAGTCGTTACGAACCTGGTGTTCGGTTACACGTGCACGGAAACGCAGATTGTTCTCGAACCGCCTTTCCCAGAGTATAATTTTTTCGCCATTAATTCCAGCATCCCCTTGGAATGCGGTTAAGGGATGAGCATGAAATCAAGGACGACTGTGGAGAGAGGGGGGGGACAAAACATGCTCGTCGTCGAGTTTGCGGTTCGCCCTGGCATTGTGCGACGACCACCGGTACTTCTGACAGCGTCCCTTTCAAATTCATAACGCTTTTCCAATATTCGCCGAATGACGTGCCATCACGAGAACCTGCGCCCCCTCCCCCAATCCTTTCTCGCACGCTCGACAACGGTCCGAACGTAGACCGCCTTCCAAAAGGGGCGACAAATTAGATGGCAATTTGCACCTTCACGATCCTGCTTGCGGTTCAATGCTGGGCCAATCCGGAAAGTGCCAAATGGGCGCCATTGAATGAACGTAGGGCAGGACTTCTCTTTTGTAGGAGGTGCCCCTTATGTCAGGTCTAAGCAGTATCATTGGTATTCTTCAGCCATTTACACGTCCCTTGAGAATTCATATTGAAATACCGCAAATTTTCCGTGGTACCCTCTGGACCATTCGATGTTTAGATCTATTAATTCGCTTGCCACGTTTCGGTGTAAAGAATCGTCGAGATTTATAGGCGGGGTTGGGTACAAATTGCCCCCTGGGACCGAAGAATGTTATTCCGATAGAAGATTCCCCGTTTACGGAGGGAAGTCCCTATTTGCGTGGGTCGAAGGTCGAAGCCCCAAAACGACGATCCTTCAGTGAAAAACGAGCCCTTGCGTGACCATTGCGTCGTGGATCACTCGCTCGAGTGACCATGCTTTTACACGCCTTCTTTCCTTCTCTGTGTCATCTCACTTCTTCGATTCCCACACTCCCGCAATCGACGTTTGACATCGGAAAAATAATTGCCCAGCAAATATCAGCCTTGGCGAGAGTCAGGGGTATTTATTTCGGTCATCGATAGGTAGGTATTCACGAGCGATTCCAACTGCAATTAAAATGTATAGAATCATTTGTCATTGGATCGGTCCTCAGGGCAAGTCGCTCATCGCTGGTTTTATCGAATGCTCGTAACGACGTAACCGTACACGGTATCGCCTTATCGCGCGCTTATCGTTCCGCCAATTGAACTTTCCATCTCCTCGTCAGACCTCGAAGGCTATCGCGTAGCAATCGACGTTTCCCTCTTCTCCCGTTTCGCGTCCCAGGATTTCGATTTATCGGAGCAATTAATTAACAACAACCACGGAAATACCGTGAGTCTCGCCAAAGAAACAATATTCGATCGGGAACTTCCGAAAGTTTGCCCTCTGTAGATACACCCTCCCTATTGCCACGGTCTCGGAATCCTCTCGAGGATCGGACGCGAGTCGAGGAAAAGAAAAAACGAGGAAATACGACGAGAGAATAGTAAGACGGCAGCGATGGACGTGGCAAAAAGTTGGCTGGATTAATTTACGATCGAGATGGGTTTGTACCGATATCACTGGCGATCAATTAACAGAATGAACCCGCCTTAGTCGCCACGATGGAAGACCGTATCCGTTTTTTCCTCCGTTCTGAGGCGGCTTCCCTTCGCCAGCTGCTGCGAATAAGGGGGGGCGACCAGCCGTGTTACATTCGACTTTTTCTGCGATATTGCGATCGATGACACGGTGAAAGGAAAAAGAAGAGCACCAGCGGCAAGGGACAGAGGTGGACGAAGAGGAAGAAAGAGAGGGCTCTTAGGGCGAGAACAGAAGAGAAATAGGAGTAGAGAAGTAACCAAGTGAATCCAACGTACCATGCGATATCCGATCATCCTGATTCAGTGTTTCCATCAGCCGGAGCGGGAGGAAGGTTATCGCGACGATAAAGATCGAAGAGGTCAGAGGTATTTCTTGCCTCGTGTCCTTTAGTCGTCTTACTTTGGGAGGAAAATGGTGCTCGGCGAAAAAATATTCAGCTAGAGAGAGGATTTCCAAAATCGACCTGGACAAGGAAGTCCCTGATTTATACAGGCAGAGGATCTCTTGCCGAGAATGCGGCTGATGCATGCGTTCTTTGAATTGTAGGTTCCTCGGTGAAGGCTCAATCCTTGAGGACTTTTCGCGCAACCCCTTCTAGTCGTAATTTCGAAGCTAGTCATTCTAGTTACTCATGGCTAGCTTTCACTACAGTCTTCACTTCTTTGGAAGTACCTATTGGATCGGTACGTTACAGGTTGACCTAGATTTTTCGAATACAATTCGGGACGAAGACTTCGAGATGCTTTTCTAGACAAAGGATCGCTGTGGGTTTTGCAAACTGCCGGCGACTACGATAGCCATTGTAGCACCACTGGACGCAGGACGTTGTTCGTGAATAAGTACGAGCCACAAAGTGAAGTCGACCCATTTAAACAGCGCAACGGTGACCCTGTTTGTTTCCCGTTTTCTCTTAGCAAAAGGAATTCGAAAGAAGTCACTGGCGATGATTTTTAAATCAAAAATAAAATTACCCTGGGGACAATCTTACGGGTCGACAGATATATTCGCGCAGGAACAATCAGTGAGGAGTTCGTCCCCGTTACGTACGTTCTGGTTAAACTGATTTTAATTAGAAGCCTCTGCCCAGCCGTTTTAATGCGTTTTTGTCTCCCATTTTAAACCAGCTCCCTGGAAAGTGCATTTCACGTCATTAAACGCCGCGGCCCGCTGTTGCTTTCGGTTTTAGCGAAAGCCCACACAAGGCATACGTGAGTACAGAGTGTTCCGTCGCTCGGTATCTGGCAAGCAGTCTAGCTCAACTTTACATTATCGCCAGCAGTACATCCCTCCCTCTTCCCCCCTTTCCTCGCTTTTCTCCTTTTTCTCCTTCTCTACTCTCGTTTTTTGGTCAGACAGGTAGGAAAGACGTTGGAACGAGCGTTGTGGTCATTTTATTAAATCCCCGCGTTGGCAACGTAAACGAAGCCTTCGATAGCCGCGGAGATGGAATCAGAGGATACTCTGTTTTTATCAGCGACTCGAAATACGCCGTTCGATTTTCGCCAGTGAATCATCCACGATATGAGCTTTCCTTGATGCGCCTCGGCTGATGCATCGCGCCATTCGTACCGTTGAAAGCTCGTAAAACGAAAGGAGTTACATCAGCCCGACAAAACCACCCATACCTCCTCGATGTTGCTGTAAACTAGTTTTTCGCTCGCGACACAATATATCGGAGCAACATATCGGAGTCAAGCCACATATTACGAGAAAGGGTTGCGCTGTCCATTCACCGTGCTCAAGCCCTTGTCTCTTTCGGTCGGTTCGTTTCGAAAGGAATTCGTAATAAGTCGTTGAACGGTGCCTTTCCGAAAAGTGGGTCAGTCTTTACGACGAATCACCGTTCGAAGGGAGAGGCGGTTCGCACAATAGGCGAACGTAAAACTTACAATCGAACGCTCTCGTTCGCGTAGTCAGCCGCGTGCTTTCTTTCAAAGGGAGGAATTTAATCTCCGTCGAGCGAAGGAAAATCCGAGACGCGGTATAAACCCACGTTTATCAGCGAAATCGCGGAGTGGTTCTCGTTAACGAGGAATCGTTTGCAGTGGAATAAAATATCGCGATCAAGGGGACGGAAATCACGGCGGTTCCGAGTTGCCATCAAAGTTTCTTTCCCCCGGAGTGAACGTGACAAGACAATCAAGGGACGATCGGTAATTCGAGGCGAGTCATGATTCGCGACTATGGTGAATAACGATCGAGCAGGGTTGCGTCGTTACAACGGAACTGTCGTTCAAGTTCGTGTATCAACGTTACTCGGTGGAAGGACACCTTGATACTTGACGCTGTTTCGGCTCGTAAAATCATGCTCTGCTAATGCCCAGGGGCATGTTATGCTCGTTTGAGGTCAAGCTCTTAAGCTCGCGGCGGCTTAAATCGTTTGCACGAGTCTACGTTAAGAAGAGATTGCAAGCGACAACGAGACCGCCGGGTCCACTTGTTTCGCCCGCGATATACAACGGTTTTTCCCTTCCCTGCAAACGGCATTAGTGTAATTAAGAGGGTATTCAGTTTCGAACGGTTAATTCTCCTCCGAAGAAAGCGGGAATGGCCATTCGAAATCGTTGCCGCGTTGGAATTGCGCAGCGGGTGGGATTTTCATGAAGTACACGCGGAATTTACGAGGGACAGGAAAAACGAGTCAAAACGAACACTCTCGAGGAATGTTTGCGTTTCTCTTGACCTGTTCTTGTATTCGAGGCAACGCCATTCGCTCTGAATGTCCGCGGTTGTCCTTAGCTCGAGCTTTGTTTTCCAGGAACGCGGGAACAAAAGTGGGCCAGTTCGTGGTCGAACACCGACGCAAAACCGCCCGCTCAGTTTCTCTGTGTGAATATCATTGTTTTCAGCTTCTGGATGATAGCTGCACCGGTGAATTCTTCGCATCTTTTTCCCTTTGCCGTCAGTCGCCTCTCGCCCTGCATTCCTGCCACCCGAAAAATTGTTCCGCTATAAACGAATTTTCATCTAGCTGTTGCTATTTATAAGTCTACGCGCGGCAGCGAAACTTTGTTCAAAAATTCTGCGCAACCAATGAACCTTAAAATGAGTTTTATTAAAAACTGATTCAACGTACCAGCAATACCTGGTCGAATCGAATTCATCTATCTATGTATAATGTGTTGCGTTCTACACGACTGTTGCAAGCTTTCAACGGTTTTTTCAGTTTTGTTGAAACGTATTGGACCTTCCTCAATAAGGATGGATGAATAGTTCGAATCATAGGCAACTACTATTCGGTGAGTTACAGTGAATGTTGACAGGTGATTTGCAAATTTCGGTCAATGGCGTATGCTCGAATCAAGAGAGAAATATGAGTGGTATGTCTCATCTCAAACGTAGCACGTGGGATAGAATCGAAGTTTCTTTGTAGTCTCTCATAATTGATTTCCGGTCACGTGCCTCAAAAACACGATAGCGCGCGCGCAATCCGTGCCTCGACACAACAGAGCCTGCGTATTCTTGCAAAAGCAATTTCACCGTTTGCACCCCGCCGCTCCCACTCCTGTGTATTGCCTTCCGTCCCTGCTTTATTTATTTCATTGTTCGGTCGCCTTTCACGTGCACAATGAATCGGACTGCTAGCCTATTTCCGGTTGGCTTTGTACGATGGTCAGCTGCAAATATCATCGACAAATCCCGTCGATGCCGCGCCACCCCTTGAATCCAAATTCTGTTCATCAGTTACCTACCTGTTTCAAGTTTCTTCGTTTTCGCGTTTCTGCTTGCTAGGTCCGAAGCACTTTGTTTTGGAGTTTCGTGCATTACAACGCACTCGCGATCCCGCGAGATTCGTTGTTCGAAACGAGATTGAATTTGATGTATGCTCATAAATCCAGGGAAATTCCTGTAGTCAAGTGTTAGCCCGAGTGTTTCTGGGCATGCTACATCCATTGCATTCGTGATGCTTTTGATTCGGAATCCCGTTTAAATCCTTTACAGTACGGCTCAAAAACTGACTTTGTTCAGTGTAGTTTTCGGTATCGTGGACAATGAACCAACCAAAAATAGTAACGAGCAGTTCCTCGAATCAGATGACTCGTTGGTCATAGATATTTGACGATGCGTGAAGTATAATACAGCACGATAAGCGAGAGCGACGATATTAATTGACACACTTTCGTTTATAATTGAGTTCAACGATTAAAACTCTATTTCAGATAGAGCTGCTTTGAAGCGTTATTAACCGGAGGCGTCTAGAGTTCAACGAGCGCTTTTTCCTCCTCAATAATTTAATTTGTTCCTATGCGAGAACGGTGTTGTTTGCCAGGAAACAATGCAATTTGTTGTCGAGCTCGTAGAAACGGGCGCAGAGATAGACCTTTTAGCGAGCTTCTATGCACACGAAGACGCTGCTTGCAGCTGGCGTGCTTCGTATCCTCTCTCAGTCTCTCTCTCATGCTCTCTACTTCCAGCCGCTGGTATAATACGATTCGTATTTACCTATTCGCAGTCGTTGCAGTCAGCATCCTTAGAGCCGTCGACACGGGGGTCCCGGGCAATAATAAGAAATTGATAGTAAAGGAGGCATAATTCCGAGTATACCCACCACTCGTCCCCATGAATTTTTCATGAATTCCAAGGCTGTATATATGCAAATCGGGCTATTTTCACGATTCGGAATGCCTTAAACGCTTTAAATATACGGCCGAGAATGGACGTGGGTGTAACGTAACACGGTTTGCCTCTCGAGACCATTAAGTTTTCACTTAACCCTGGCTTTCTTCCATTTACTTTGTGTCACACTGTGCCGCGAAATTACGTCGTCGTTATCTCGCCGCATCCTCCCTCGGACCTGTCCGTTTCAATGAATTTCCCCGCCGATAACTTTATCTCATCAGATGTCTACCTCTGTCGACTTTTGTATCTCCATTCGATTCTCCGTGTTTCCATTCCTGCCTCTCAGAGATATTCTAATTTCTATCATTAAGGTTGCCATATTCCTCCTTCTAATTTGTCTATTCAGTTGTATCTCACCCTGACAAATAGACATCTCAATTCTCCACAGTTTGTAACCCCACGCACATTAGGCAATCGGCGCTGCTTTCGTGAATGGGTCGGTAGATGATTTGCGCGCTCGAAATTCGTCTCGAATTTCCATCTCGGTGCAGGAAACACTACACGCTCCCATCGTCCCGGGAATCCTGTTAAGATGCAACGTTGACGGCAGGATATCCTGCGGATGGCGAACAGCATCGCTACATTAAGTACGAGCTCACTTATCGCGAAAACGAAAGTAGAAAACTGAGTCAGCTCGGCGGTTAGCTTTCGCATTCGCGTTCGGGACGTTAATTGCTCCATAAGAGTACGCGTAAACTATGATACGCAGGGTCGAGTGACGTGTATAGCCTGAAACGTTAACGACCTCAAGAATATACGAGACGCGAAGAGGTATTTTACAGGCAGTAAACGGGCAAAGAAGCGGAAGGAAACTTTAATTTTAATAAGTTAGATCGCAGCAGGTAGCTCGAGCATTCGATTAGATTCTCTCGGAAATTCACGTATTTATGTTCCGTTGAAAGTCCGGGAATACAATTCAACCAATTAAAGGGTATTTATAGGAACGAGTTGCAATATTGTCGATGTAAGATAAGAAATAAAAAGTAGGGCAAGTGATTTGCGAGATGGTGGTATAATTAGATTATAGGCTGTAAATTCTCCTGAAATTCAGGAATTTTACTTTCTAACGAAGACTGGACACTATGGCGTTTACGAGTCGGAGCAGCGACTGAATAATACGATCGCGCGCACAACCGCATTCTGCTCACGCGGTATTGATTAAAGGGCTCCTTTGAGCACCTTCGCTTTGCTTCTCTCCTCCGATTTCCGTTCAGAATACGTGAGAGTCTTTTCGTCCCCCAGAGAACGTAGAGCTGCGAACTTGAATTGAAATGATGAAGGAATGAGTCGCCGACGTAAACGAGCTAAAATATTTTTCTAATATCTTGTGCATTGTTTGAGCAACTTTCTGCGCGCATTCTGTCCGTAACAACGGACCCGTTGGGTAAATAAAGCAGCATAACGAACACGGCGAAACTTTTAAACGGTTTCATGCCGATCGATCGGATACCTCCGCCTTCGAATAGAACCTCTGCCTCGGGCGAACCGAGTTCCTTCCCTCTTTCGATACTAACCGAGAGATCTATAAACGCAGCGATCTTCTTAAGGCGTTGTGCAAACCAAGAAATCTGCGGTGGCTAGAGAGAGGCGGTCCCTGGAAGGTGGGGAGGCGGTTGAATCGAGGTTAAAGGCGCCAGCGATTAGGGTAAACGATCCCGGAGGGTTTCGGGGCCCTCCTCCTTGCCACCGCGTCCCAATCTTGTTCGCAACCTAACATTAAAACTTTCTCAAAGCCTGTACCGACCGTTTCGAGACATCTTCTCACTGTTCCTACCGTGACAGATTGGATCGAGATTTTGTGCCCGTCCCCCCAGTCAATTTGCTTACGCTCTTTAACGAACGGCAATTTCTAACAGGGGAATTTTGTTTTATTGATTGAATCGAGAAGAGATCAAGCTGTAATCCGGGAAGTTAGGAGCAAGGTAAATTCTATTTACCTGAAAGTGCAGTTGAAGTTAGCGAAGGATTTTCTAGCGCATCGAGCTGAAATATTCGTAAAGAGATATGTACGGGTGAAAATTCTTTGTCTGTACATATTGAGAGAACACAAGAGTACTCAGTGTTCGTGTTTTTGAATTATTATTATGACGGCTGTTTAATTTGGTAGAGCTCCACCTAATGCTTTCGAAGGAACTTACTCGGAAGAGTTCGTAATGCTTAGAGAACTTATTATTTACTATGTAATTTGTTCGTTTACCTTTTTCGGAGAACCTGTTGGCGGTGCAGCACACAGTGCGCCACAAAGAACAGTATTCAATGGTGGAAAGTTTACGAAGTAGGGTTTTTGCGATCCAATCCCGCGGTGCCTCTAACGCAAATGAGCGAGATTCGCCTTGTGCATACACAAGGACGCGAAACACGGTTGCGAGGTCTGCGGCCTTTTTCGCATCCGGGGTAAACATAATTCGCGGTGTGCTCCCACTACCCCCGAAGAACCATCGTTCTCGCGAGCTGATCGCGTTTCTTCCCCTACTCTACGCTCCATGCTCGAGGTTTCGACTGTAAGAGTAGACAAATATTCACCAGGAAATTCTCGACTTGCCTTTCATTCGCTAATTACCTCTTACCTAGTGGGGGAAAATTGTGGAGAACGGAGGAAGAATGTGTAAGCTAATACGTTTTAAATTGCTTACCTTAAATAAGTCATAGCGTTACTACTTAGGCACTCAATACTTTTAGTATGAAGATTATCCATGGGTAACTTATAGAGATCATTAAAGCAACAAATTGTGAGTTTTTTGTATAGGTAGATACCTACATTAGTAGATGTTCTATTATTAAGTCATCATAATAGGACCGCTGTGAATATATCATATTGTGCTATAGTTCCAATTCTGCATTTCCCAGAATTTTCTATTTCTGTATAACCAAGCGATAAGTAGCAGTAGTCGTGATATAGAACCTTCGAAGTTATCTCCGCTCGATTCCCAAAATAATTAGCGTTCCCTTGATTATGCTTTCGTGACTCCCCATACTTAATGCTCGCGACAAGCCCAATTCCGACTGACCGAAGTAATTGCCCCGAATTCTTCGCGCGTCTCGTTCCCAGGCCCGTTTGAGGCGCTCGTCGCGCGGCAAAGAAACGAATTTCATTCTTCCAAATTGAATTTTCCCGATGTATTTCCGCAGGTACGACAGGCGGAAGCGGCGAAAAAGGGAGATTCTTTTCTCTCGCGCAATCAGCCGCGTACGTGCGCGCGAGTCCGTGCTCGCGGACCTTTTTCCCCCCTCTTTTCTCTGTACTGGTGAACGCGACACGCGAAATACGCGATATGCATTGCTGTGTCCCGAGGAAAAACAGTGGAGCCGCTTTTGTACCGAACGACGACGTCGATGGGCGAGAGTCAGACTCGTGTCTCGTCTCCGGGCGGCGGCGGCCGCCTTCTGAAAGCAAAACAAACGTTTTTGCAATCACGGCCTTTGTGATGGAGCAAGCTTTTTTCCCGGGAAAATCTGGGGCGCGCCGGGAATCCGTTTATTCGATAGAAAAATGCAAGAAACCAGAGAAAAGGAAGCACGGCGTATGTACGTCGCCTTGGTGGTCCCTGACGCGAACGAAATATCATTCACCGGGGCTTCTTGAATGGGAACACCAGCTATCCCTCTAATAGGATCCTGTATCGGATCGCTCTTCATAAGTCTCCGCGTACTTTCTTCGTTGAAGTTGGCGAATTCGACAAACCCCGGGGTCAGCATGCGCTCGACCGAATCGGGAATGGTATTCGCCTGCACCTTTCGTGGCACCGTATCGCCACCGTTATTTATAGCTCAATAATAATATTTTACGCTCCCGTAACGTCATTAATAACAAATATTTTGTGATTATTTCGCGATATTACACGCCAACGAACGGTATAAATAATATACGCCTGCGAATTACGTTGCGACAAAGAGTGGATGTAGAAAAGGTTAATTTATGAAGCGGAATTTCGCGCTCTCTCGGCAACAAAAGAATCGGTCTCGGGATCCCCAGAAATTTTGCGGTGGTATCTTGCTGGAGCGATTCCTCCATTACTGGTGGTTCTCGCTTCGAATTCCGTTTGCACTGGTTCAATTAATTAAACGAACTCGTTCGCGTGTATTTAATTATAATCATGCGCCGGCCGATGTAACGTGCCATCGAATAAATCAATACTTCGATATCGTTCTCACACAAAGGAAGTAAACGATGAAAGGTTTACGGTGGGTATTGTGTCTATTTGGTGAATGGGAATAGGACAATATTATGTATTCTGCTCATTTATTACTTCGACCGTTTCTCGGTGGCGAGATGTAACGCGAATACAGTCCAGTATCGCCTATTGAATATCGTTTAAATTCGATTGACGATCTAGACCGGCGTCATGTAACCCGATTCGTTACGCGCGAAACACGATCGTAATTTCGCGGTTGGCGACATCTTTCCTCCTGCTAATGGAGAAAAATGACCGTGAAGATTCATTTCGGTCAATATTGTCGTTAATTTTCTTCGAATATAATTTTCCACTACGATCGAAGAAATTTTATATGGGCCATTGCAGTTCCTTTTGACGAAAACCAATTCACGTGGCGTGTAACTTTTATCGGGTTACGTTTCCAATGCATGGCGAAGATCAAACTGCGAGAAATTAGCATTTCATACGTAACGAATTAATACATGGCGAACGGCGCGTCGTAATTCGAGAAACGACCGTCGAAATTGAAGCGTTTACTGTAATAAAGTTCGAACGAATTCCGCTATGATAAACGCGCCCGTGCGCGATTCTTCGACGCCGTCGGCACAAATTCAATTTTTCGCGTAATGCATTTTAACAATTTCCACCGTGTTCCGAAACGCTCCGCGATTGGCCGCGAGCGACTCGCGATACGCGAGACCGTTCACTCGTCATTAGCGCTTCGTTCCACTTGTGGACGACGAGAAAAGTTGCTATCTCTAGAGTTATATCGTTTACGCTGAATTATAGCGGGACGAGTATTATGCGGCCCGGATTTTAATGAGAAAAGTATCAGAGACACAGAAATTGGATGATAGGTGTGAAATTAAGAATCAATTATAAGGAGAGAGATTGTTTTCAATTTATCAGTTTTGTCTCAAAGTGACGATGAGTTCAGGTGTAAATGAATAAATAAAATGAATCGAGCTTCTGACTGATAGGAGTGTCTAATAACGTTTGATACGGACGAATTCAGTATCTAAAATTAAATGTCTACTGAGTTAATTTCCTAAAGTGAACTCGATGGAAGGTACATAAGGGACGTAAAAGGATTTGATGGCGTGTTCTGACAACATCGACGAGAGCCAAAGAAACGGAACGCCGCGAAAGATATCATCGTACTTGATGACGTCGAAGCGGATATCGTTTGTTCCACAATAAAGTTCAATCCTACCGAGGGATGATATCGAGTGGAAGCTACTTTTTTAAGAGTATTTCCGCGCGAACCTTTCGTGCGATCCAAAGGCGGACTCGCTCCTCTGTTATCGAGTTCTAAACAAATTTCATGGTTCATTTGTCGCATTCGAGTTAGAACGCGTATTTGATCACGGTTTCGACGGATGTATTCCTTAATTCGCAAATTTCACTGGTAACATATCTGTTTTGTATGTCCGTTTATTAAATCTGCTTTCCGACGGTGGAAAAAAGAATGTAAATAACGGGGTATTAAACTTTTACCTATCTCAGTACATACATCTACATTCCAGCAGATCCCTGGACAAATAATAAATTTTGCTGTTTTAAAGTACGTACGAACTGTGAAATAACAACCAGCAGTAAATTTCATCTGGTTATTTCGCTTTTATAATGTGTACACAGAAGGTTCAGCAGTGGAGTAAATGGGAATAAATTCGCCTTCACTTCTCTTACATACAATATTTCAGGTTTAAACTTGGTAAAAGGTTCAAGTGGAAAATCAGAATATTAGCGAATTAACAGACATTCAAAACGTAACGAATACCAACCACCAGCCGCCAGTTTAGAAAGTACATACGTAATTACAGAAGTCTGTGTAAAAAGGTATCGTTCCACTTAAAATCCACGTGTTCACCAGTGCTTGCACAATCTCTCTATCATGAAACTCCGATTGACCGTGTTTACACCAGAAAAGGAAGGGAAGTAAGTGCGACGTAACGACGTATAATCAACTTTCACGCGGCAGGTGCATCGAGTGTCGGCTCCTGGAGGTGCGACGGTTAAAAAGATACCTCCCACGAGGAACGCGGTTACAGGGACGCTAATTGTTTCAGCACCGGAGCCACGGCTTTCTCACGTCGGTTTCCACCTGGCTCGGTGCTTCTCTATTCGTCGCCGTAAATAGTCGAGTTCCGATGAGGGAAACGGTTACATAGCACAGCGAGGATGGAAGAGGGAGAACTGGCGTTACCGTGGAAAAGAGAGGCGAAGGGGGTGAGGGGTACTGGTCGGAATTCCCGCAAGTAGCGGGCTTTCTGCGGTTATCCGAACAGGCTTTATAATTAATTCCATTGTTCGAGCAGACGGGATATACACGTTGGCCGCGTATATTTATACACACATATATACATTATATGTATACATTGGACGTATATATGGGGCAATGCCAACAATTACGAAGGACGATTGTCGGATCGCCTTGGCGTTTCCTTTACGTGCTGTAATACCGTTAATCACGTAATGCTACGGTCCGCGATTGGCTGAACCGAGCTTTACGTGAAATTTAGCTCCGTTTGTCGCCTTCCTATTACACCGCAAGGGGTTCCCTGCGACCGTCATTTCGCGTTCAGGAAACGTTTTCATTCGAATCACGGCGGAAACGATCGCGTTACTACGTTGTTATGGAGCTGAGAGTCGAAACGATAGACGAGGTAAGGGAACAGTCGAATAAGGAAAAATGTCTTAATTAACCTAGGTTCTGAAATTACATTCATTCATGACTCGCTATAAAGCATTCTCTATACAGAGAGTTCAATAACAGGTGTGAGAACTTTTAAGGGATGATTCTACGTGTCAAAATAAGAGAAACAGCTGGAATGACAGAATTGCATTTGAGGTTTTGGTTTCAGAGTTATTAACTGTTGAGAAAACGTGTCTGACTTAGGACTTATACTACTGACTCCGCTGCGTCTGACCTGGCTAGTGTACATCGGTAGTAGAATAAGTTCTAAGTCAGACATATTTCAGGTGCATTTTAGAGGCGGTTTCTAAAAAATTAATAATTCTGAACCGAAGCATGTCAGTAGAGACATCCCTTAAAATTTTTAATACCTATCATCGAACACCCTCTATATTTTTTTCTTAACTTCCAACCACAAGAAGGCCAGTTAATGAAAGGATTTCCAAACCTCCAAAAGAAATACTTAAGTTCGATTCACGAGCATAGCTCATTACCTCGCAAAGGAGCACTGAATGCATATAACGCGGGGATTGCAGTTTTCGTCTGATTGCCGTCACTATTACGATCATTGCCGTTTCTTTCCCCTATTTCTTCCACGGAATCCTGTTCAGAGTCTCTTTTATCCAATCCAGCTGAGTACATCCCCGAAATCCCTACCCTTATACGGTGGCTTCGTCGTTTCACCCTCCGCCCGTCCGATTCCGACGTGGCCAAGCTGGCAGCAAGCTTCTTAACAGAGTTTTCGCAAGAATCTCGTAAACGGCAGGTTTCCAGGTGAGCCGCAGACCAACGAGAAAGCACGCACGTTCTAGACGTGGGTGGGGTAAGTTGAAGAATGGCGTGTTACAGAGCAGTGTGGGATGCTCAAAAGGGTAAATGGACGGCGTTGGAAGCTCGGCGGAGCAGTAGGAGCAGCAACAGCAGGGATGGTCGAGACTAGAGGGTGGACTAGGGAAAAGCAGAGAGAGGGTTAGGCGAGAGGATATGGAGGCTTCGTTCGCAAAGGAATGATGTACGATCTATCCGTGCCACGCTCTGCGGTGGCGAGATTTTCAACCCCTTCATCTTCGCAGCTGGTCGTGCCGTGGCCAGGCCGGCGCGCGCGAATTGATGGTGACGCTCACCGTAAAAATGGCCCTAATGTATTCCCATCCGAAATTTTATCCGTGCTTATTCGATATACCCAGGGCGACGCGCTCTCGATAATTCCGACCGATATGTGTATTCTGACAAATAAATCACTCGATCCAGTTCACGGGGTATTTCCGCTTCTATTCAACGATCGAAACGTTTCGTTCGTTTGTGATGGTACATTCAGGAACGCGAGCCATTTCTTTCTACGAGACAAGTATTTTGATTAATAACGTTCCTATCTTGAGAATAACATTACAGTAGGTAGTAATTGTAATTACCTGAAAGGATGTTGGATCAATATCATCTCCTATATATCACACACAAAATGCAATCACGCAACAATTTCATTCGTTGCGGTGAAAGATACAGTTCTCCATAAAGTTATCGCTATCAACTGGACGCGACATTTACCAGCACCGTTTAACACGACTGGCTAACTTATTTTTTCCCCGCGGCGGTTAATTTGATGACTAATGCCCCGTGGTTCGATAAATCGTGGGCACAGGCAACCCTTTGCGCGAGGAGAATTTTACCGGTTGGCTTGTCCCGTCATTGTCAGCTGAATACGCCGTTCACGCGAGCACGCGAGCACGCGACGCGTAATTGAACGCATCGCAAGTTTATAACCGCCCATGTTTGCATTAATAATGAAACGGTAGTCGCGACGTTGCGCCGAATTATTTTACGCTGATGTTTGACAGATCCTGAATTATAGTTAAGTTGCTATTCATGCGCCCTTGAAACCGTATCGACTGGTAAATTTGGTTAGGCAATGGGAATCGAACGGCAAACGCATCGGACTGTTGAAAAGACGCCAGCCACAGTGTTCTTGTTTTCAGTTATTTTGCGTGTACGCATAAACGATTTCGAATCGTGGCAGATTCGTCGTTCCAGTCGACGAGCTTTAATTTGGCATTGAAAGCGAACCGCATCGTGTCGCGAATAGGCGCTCTTTTCAGATTCGCCGAATGGCTGGATAAAACTTGTCGAGGGTGCGCCATCGATGTGTTCGTTTTTTCGTGTTGCATCGTATTCGAAAGCTGCCGAATTTGTTATTTTGGTGTATTTTTCAAGCTGTTCTCAATGGTATATAACGGTTTCCTTTTAATTACTGAATTACTGCATTAAAATAAAAAAGGGGCGCTTTTCTAATTGTTTCCAATCGAAAGCATGCTCGAGGGTATTGTAAAAGTCGTGACAGTTAGTCAGAGTTGATTAGTCTATTTGTTCCGAAATATCCGTCAGTCGACGATACAAAAACCAAATCGCTCGCCAGCTCCATAAATTCCACAGAGAATAAATACGTCAGAGTACTATATGGCTGTTCTGTAGTGCCATTTTTAACCATTGGCCCATGCGAAATTGACAATTCTTCCGATTGCAATTTAATGGACAAATAACGAGTCGTAATGAACTGCTGTGTCGAGCTCGCATGAAAATGATACGTCCCCTGATGGGAAATAGTGTCACCAGAAATGTTTCAGCTAATATTAAACGTAGATATTTCAAAAATAAAGAATGCATCACTTGCTGTTAAATATATCTCAAGTACCTAAATATTGCACAATCGATTTCCTCAACTGCTACGTTACCGAGTCCTGCTTGGATATTTGAAGCTTTTCAGAATTATTTTCGATAGGTAGGAAAGGAACAAAACACCTTTACGATCGTCTACTAGCTAGAATGATTCTTGTTCGTTAATTTCTCGAGGACCGAATGGAAACTCAAAAGGACTCCACGTATACAAAGATACTCGAGATGGCATCACAAAGCTTCAAAGACATGGACCGAGAGGATAAAAGGGGAAAAAGCAAAGCATTTGTAAGAAGAATGCAGAATTTGAGTTTTTGTAGTTTGTGGATGAACGGTTAACAAGTACGAGAGAAAAAAGAGATACACTGCGAGCGGTCAGAAGAGGAAGCGGATACGACTGAAACAGGCGGACACGGGGAGTTCCTGTCACAAAGCTTCGAATCTTCAGGCCACCGTGAATGAGTCTTCGGGGCTGAGTTAAGCAGAAGTGGGGGATGAGAAAATGGAATATAACCCTTTGTGCAACGCGACATCAGTGCCTCTGCGCGCATGGGATTTGCGTCGCGCATACAGCTAACATAATACAGGAAGATTGTAGATACAAGGTACATACCTGTAGGTCGCTGGGACGTGTTCCGTATACGGGCAGAGGAAGGGTACCTATATGGTTGGCTGGTGAAAGGGGGGTGGGTTTTCGAGGGGGTCCGAGAGGGGCTACAGAGCGGACACAGGCACAGGACGACCAGAAATGGCACAGAGGTAATGGAATCAGGTGCCGCGTGCCGTGAATCGTATATGCTTCTAGGGGTTCTCATTTGCCAACGAATGGTCCTGCCCCTTATCCAATCGCAGTCCAGCGTCTAATTACGCGAGCAACTAACACGCTCGATTAAGGAAGGGATTTTACAAATAGGACACCGCTTCTCGTGACTCCGTTCCTTTCGTCTATTTGACCTTTGTTGCTCCAAGATCATTGGTTAAAGAAGAAATTGAACGCATGCTCGATAATCCGCTATTCTGATATACTTTTTTCTGTTATTTATTCATGACATCGCTGTGTACGCGAAACTAACACCTCTAAACAAGATTGAAAGCTTTGATCTATACATTGTATAACTGTCAAACATTGATTGTCCCAGTTATCCATTTCAGTTTAAACAAATTTTCCTATCAGCTTTATCATCTGCCGAGTTAAAACGAGCCCTTCCTTAAACGCTTTTTCATGTAATCGAAAACAACGGCAATATCTGGGTTAATCACGTTGAAAGGGATAGCTTGTACACAACGCGGAATTCTAGTAAATTCAAATTTCTCTGGAAAATTCTCCACAGCTCCATATGAATATACGATTTCATAGACCAAAAGCGCTTTGAGGAGAGCTTTCGTTCTGTTCTCTGCCACGGCTTAATCGCTTGTTTCAATTGACGATAACCTACATTTTGGACGAATAATCGGCAGCGTGATGTTTTTCAATGGCAGAAGCTCTTCGTTTGATTCAATGACATATCGAAGTCTTGACTCCGGAAGAGTCCTTTTGGCTGCTGCCGCTAAACCGTCGTGGTTGATCGCGTAGAACAGCAAGCCTACCGTGAAACACGATCGTGTGCTCGCCAAGTGCACTCGTTTACGCTGTCACCATTTGAATGACGAGTCGACGATCGAATAATCTGCGTCGAACGTACGTACGCCCACTGTGAAATCAATCGCCCTCGGTTTTGATCGTTACTTATCGCGTGAGCGCCATTAAACCTGCCGGTCGACGAGCCTCGATCGCAACCGACGTTTCCAAATCACGAAACATTTGTTCGACCCGACTCGCGATCGTAACCATGAGCACCAGGACATTAAAACGATGTCGCTTAATCCATCGACACAATTGATCGCGCGTACACGAAAAAAATTCACGTTTCATTAACTGAGTCGATAAATCGTGATTCTAATCTTCGTCGAACCTCACAGACCGCCGATTTCTTCAGCGAGGAATCTGTATAAGCTTTTATAAATTATTGCTGACAGAGGTGGTCGCTGGTACGCTATACCGACGCGACGACTTTCACAGTGCAAACATCGCATTTTCTAACAAAGCTTATCTCTGCGCCGCTCACTAGAGTTTCAACAGAAGCTATATCCAAAACGCATTACTACAAAGTGCATTGTTTGTTTCCCGAAGGTTGTTACTCGTGTCCCACATAACCATAGAAAGAAGGGCGTGAGGGAGCTTTGCATGACGCAGGAAACAAAACTTTATGGGGGTAACGAGTGCTCTTTATACTTTAAGCTATGATTTTCTCTCGAGATCCTTTGGACCCGCCTCTTCGCACGTCGTTAGAGAACAACAGAGAGCTTTCTACTTCGAGATGGAAACCATGATTGCATCCTGTATCGAACCAGCTCGATACGTCACTGTTTACAACGCTGTAAAAGGAAGAAAACTTGATTTATTACGATGTAACTGTTTCCGAGCTGTTACTATGGAATAAATTCAATAAAATGAACGAAGGAACGGTATCGCTGGAAATTCGACGGAAATGACCCTTTTAACGCAATATGTTTTATCGGCGGTCCATTTAATGGAATAGGATTTATCATTTCGCAAGCAAGGGTAACGTGGTAACCGGAAAGCTACGGATACCGAGATGGGTTTTGTTGGACGGTTTCCTGTCGGAAACCCGAAAGTTTCTGGCTTTAAATTTTAGCCAGCCGTTCCGGCCTGGCGGACCGAATGTTTCGGATTTTCAGTTTTCATGCTCCCTGTAACAACGGTTCACGCGCCACTATCCAAGTTTACAGCGACGAAACTTTATAATATAAAATAATATTTTTATTAGTAGGTCCGCGCGTTTTATTTGCACGCCTGCTGCGCACATCCGCCGACCTGGTCATTCGTGTTCCGCTTTTTCTCTTTTTTAACCACCGCGAAACTTTCGAGTCGTCGTCGGAGCTGGAAACTCGCGCAAAACTCTGCTAGTGAGTCCCTCCAACAACTTTGCAAGCCTTCGCGTCTGCCGTTGTCCAATGACGAGCGAACTTTAATTAGGAGACGTATAGTACGTTTTAAGATTCAGTGAACTTAACTCAAACCTCAAAAAATGTCAGCTATATAGAAAATGTATTCTCGATTGATGTAAGCCCTAGACCTGATTTAGAAGGATCGATCTCCTTCGAGTGTATTATCGTTTTTACTCTGCACATTTCTTCCGTTCGGGTATAGTATTTCAAGTCACGATTCGTGAATCGCATGATTAAGTTAGGCACTGTGCATAGGCCTCCTGTCGCAACTATGTGTCCGTAATTTCCGTGTCATTGACATTATTCTCGGTCAGAAGACTATAAATAGAAGGAATCGATATTCGACCTATTCATACGGCTGCAGAGTTCAAATTATCGAAGCTGTTAGATAACCTTCGCCGTTCTTTTGTCACTGAATCCTCTCCTCGCGATTAAATCGTTATTCTTTTCACTAGCAATTCATCCTCGACCCGATCAACTTACGTAAGGCTTCTCTTCTAAACCCTGATGTTTCGATCACGTATTTGAAAGTCGCTGTTTTTCTTCAATTTTTCATAGACAACGACTCAAGCTTTTTCTGACCGCTTATGGTCCCCACGTTCCACGACCTCGTTCCTTTCCTTTTCAACAAGATTTTCCTCTTTCAAATGTTTCCTGTTACGCGGTCGCCTTGTGCCATTACGAGAACGAAGTTCCTTCTGGCACGTTTCCACATGTTCTATTCCATCGCTGCCTGGAACCTGCAGTTTTTCATATTCTTCATATTCCTGTAACCATCGCGAGAACGATCCTTGAAATAGAATCGCGACGAGTCGTCCTTCACGAATTCATGAATCGGCTCGAATTGAAGCAATTCAGGAGGGATGAATCATAAAAACGCTGGAATTATCTTATCGGAGCGTTGACGTAGGTCGCGTTCTCGCCGTTTCCAGGCAGCCTTCTCCAACGAGGTAACGTCATTTCATCTCGTTCCGCTAATCTGTCACCATCCTCTTCAACCCTCAGGCCACCGACACCTCGAATTTCTCTCTCCTTTCACTCTCTTCCACTACTCTCCTACAAACAATGTTTCCCAGCTGCATGCGTTCCGTCTAACCCGTGACGTCAGTTTCGTTTCATATTCGACGATGTTGAATTACACGTTCCACTACTCCTGATTAAAGGAGCAAAGCTAAGGTCGCTGTTGCTCTCGGAGCTCGTTTCCCACATGCAGGTTTCCAAGGTTCGCTGAAAATTATTCTGGTGCCCAATAAGACCGAGAGAGGAAACATCGATGGGTGAAAAAGGAAAGCTCGGTCAAGGGCTTGGACTGAAGCGCGGGTAAATTTTCATCTCTAATTGTTTGCCGTATCGCGCAATAGACGACGTCGGCCTTTCAGCTCAGCCCTCTCTGATCAAGCGGCACATCCGCTGCTCAGTTTTTCATCTCGCGTCAGGGTAATCTGGCCTGAGGCACCGCGCCAGCTCGAATTCCCGTTCCTCTCTTTTTCTTAACGTTTTCTCCGCCACGCCTTAGTGCTCTCCTTTCCCGTATAATGTACGTCAAGTTAATTGGATGAGGCGGCCTCGTCGAGGAGACTGTTCAGGCCACTTCTGCGACCGGCTACGAGGGCTAAACTCGTGCCACTCGCGATTCCTAAACGCGTTACCGCCTCTCCCCGGGATTGTGCCGTGAATCGTCGAGACTTTCCCCATTCAAGGCGACATTACACCGAGTGGTTACCACCGCCGTATTGAGATTCGACCTGCCGCTTGACCCCGCGTCGTAATTTCTTGCCGCGAGACGGAGCTCGAGTACTACACGAGCGGTGTTATTCATGCTCAATGGATAGTAATGATAGTGACAACGTGCGTAGTTATTTCACGGAATGTTGATCCTGCTGGGGTGAGCTGTAATTAACAGCGAACACTGTTTACAAATTACACGAGCAGCTAAATTTAATGGCAACTTTAATTAACTGCTCTGCTCCTTTTCTTTTCTGGTCCACCTTTGCCCTGTATTTTATAACTGCGGCCTTAATGATTCAGGAATGCTTCGGTTCGCCGTTTGTTCTGTATCGAGTCGGGAATCTGGTTATTGGGATCGTAGTCAGTGGCAGAACAAATTGAAGCTGCATATTTCTGTTATCATGCGGAAATCGTTGATGCTATCTGCGAGTTCGTGGTACTCATAACATGCAAAAGTGGA
Source organism: Calliopsis andreniformis (assembly GCF_051401765.1). Classification (NCBI taxonomy): domain Eukaryota; kingdom Metazoa; phylum Arthropoda; class Insecta; order Hymenoptera; family Andrenidae; genus Calliopsis; species Calliopsis andreniformis. The sequence continues at coordinate 16,550,889 of NC_135067.1, read as the reverse complement.
TCTACTTTTCTAATGTCGTGGAGTTTTTATGGTGAAAGATCTGTTCGGACTTCTCTTGAGATCGTTTATCTCTTGGCAACGCGTTTCAAGCGAAACCTATTTTGGAACATGCGTTTATTCGTAGTGCCTATCCATGGCACGAACTTTACGCACAAACTGCTCCCTTTAACGAGCTGCGTCTACAAAAAACCAGTACTCCTTCTTATCTCGTTTCCCGTTCAATCGATCCCTCCGGGCGATCCTTCAGGAAAGTGACACTCGCATCGTTCTCACGGACGTTGGTAAATGTCGGGTCATCTCATCCTGTGCTCGTTGCGATTTTTCTCTGTTAATTAGCGATCGCTGACATGTAACTTTCCGCTTTCTTTCGACGAAATCGTCTCTCCTGTCCACCTTTTTATTTGAAGCAACATTTGTAATCTTCGCCTCATGAGTTCAACAGAGGAAAGTAAAAATAATAGAATCACATAGTTAAAACAATTTATAGTAGTGTCCCAGGTAGAGAAAATTCATGTTCCTATCGTATCCATATATAAAACATCGAAACAATTGAAGAAGATTAAATAAATCCCCCATGGTGTGTGAGCTACACCGCAAAGCTCGATAGCCGCAGTTTTGTTCTAAAAGATCCCTGGATCACATTGTTGACAACAGACCGTGTCCTCATCCACGTGATTTTCATTCCACGCTTTTTCCCTTTCAGAACCGCCCTGCTGACTGGCGACACAGGTGGGGGTAAGCTGGCCCTGCGGATCCTGACGCCAGTTCGTCAGTAGGACAATGCGTCGCGTTACACTGCTGAAGTATCGGAGTGAACGTGTTTACATAGGCAAATCCCGTAAGCGGTGGATATCAGTCGTTGGTCGTCCGCGCGCAAAATTGCGTCGTGACGTGTTTGCTGTTTCAAGAGTGTGTACGTGTGTGTTGCGTCAAAATCACGACCCGTTCGCCGACGAGGTGTGAGTCAACGGGACAAGGGAAGGCTTGGAGAACGGGCTGCGGTGATCGCTCTGGAGAAGTCGCTAGTCAAAATGGATTATTGCCACTTGCGCTGGATACATCTTCCTATCGGTGAGTTTTATGTGTAAACTGTTTAGTACGATATTGGTAACGCTTTTTGTTCTAATCACGCTGTTTAGTGTCTCATGATGGGGGTAGTAAAGGTGTTTACTGACTAGTTGTAATAGTATCATATCCCGTGAGATGGCATTTATGTTTTGCTTTCATGAAATACGAGTAGGTCTGATATGGAAAATTCAAGGGGTTCTGGATCACTTTTTTCACTCTTTACTTCGATAGAGTTATTTCTCTTCGCATTGTAGGTCTTTTCATCGCCAGGTATTAGTGAGCTCGATGCTTTTAAAACGAAACCTTGCGCAATAGACATCAATTATTCGAATCGAGGTGGCATCAATATTTCTCTGTTTTTATCACAAAGACTTTAAAGGTAATCGTACCGGCAATGCTGTTGAAGTCGACTCCCCTAGGCGCCACGCCAGTAGTGCCACTAGCAAAAGCTTAATAGCTTAAATGACTATCCCTTATGCATTATTTACTACAGAACTCGGCGAGTAAGATACTACCTGTAAAAGTAAGCATTGAATAAATTCAAGAGGATAAGAAAAGGTTCTCGCTTATTACGGTAATGTAGTTAAAGAGACACCATTGCACTGTGTTCGCGACAAGAGTGGAAACGTTCAGTTCGTTAGCTAATTTGTAGATGGAAGAAACCTTCCTCGTCGATCATCGCGAGCCGCAATGTCAGTCGTGGAATTCATTACCAACGATGTAATCTCACGGTGTTTAAGATAGATTTATGCGAACGGGAAGCATATCGATTTATCGGCGCGCTAAAATCTTTCCTTAAGAAAATTGCCACGCGAAAGAAGGTATCCACTGATTAGTATTTCAGCGAAACTATTACTTTAAAGCGTGCTTGGAGATACGTGTGTTCTTGACGATCCTTTCGAGAGTGGCGTCGATTAAGTTGTTATTTCTGTAATCGGATTTATTTGAAAGACTGAGTCAATCTTTTCTGCAAGTTAAACTGCGTTAAAACGAATCGGTGCGAGCACGAACATCGATCGATATCGAAGAGAGAAATCACAGGCGCGACAAGCTACAAGTGCACACGTAAGTAACAAATGCACGAGAGCTCGTTTTCGATTCTGCAAGAGGAAACGAGGTCGTTCCATCGTGCTCGCGTCGAATTGCACGTCATTTCGAACGAAGCTTATTACATTGATGTCAATGCGTACATTAGTTCGCTACGCATTTCGTGGAACAAGTATTCGCAGCTCCCCATTCACGCAGCCTGTCTGAATGAACGGGATGTTTCACTTAAATGCGAATGTCATTCTTGCCTTTCAAGTATTTTTTGCCCTCTCCCCTCCTGCATTTTTTCCTTTACCAATGTTTTCTCCGACAGACAAGCCTTGCTTTTTTTCCTTCCCCTTCAGCGACGCGTTAGGAAACTCGGTTTTTCTGTTAGGTGGATTTGAAAAAATTCAAATGATGTAGCCGAAAGCGAAAGGGTTGTTGCATAAACCTCCCGTGTACTTTAGGTTTCGTATAATTAGGTTCGGCAAAGGGATGTCTTTCAAGTTTTCAATTACCCCATTTGAGGAGACTCGTGGCTCGCGACGTAAGTGTAACCGAGCACACCCTTTTTAACCAAGTAACGAGTTCTGTCGAGAACGCGGGTAGACACACGTTTTTACTCTTTCATCCTAACCAGTTACACGCTCTGACTTATTTATTCTGCGGAGTACGCGAGGCGACTAAAGCATCGCAATGGTTTCCTCTTCGCGAACCGAACTTCACGCGACAGCTTCCGGTCCCGACGTGTGGCTTCGTCCGCGATCAGACAAACCCACATGATTGATGTCTCGCGCTTTAGCTACGCTTCGAGTACAGCAAGTCTCATTTCCTGGTCACTTTCGAAAGGTTCAAACGGGTGAAGCTTCTCCGATCCCGTTACCACGAATGCCCGTCGTTGAAATCGTTCGTCCAAAAAACCATCTCTTCAGGCGTGAACTCGAAAAAACGATGAAAAGAACACTGCTGGCTATATTACAGAAGCGTTATTAGAAGGGCGCGTGTGGCGGAACGACGCGCGGATTAATCGAATTAGCGATGGCTGTTTGTTGCCAAAATAAACCGCGAATCGTGCCGCAATCACCGTAAACACGCCGCGCTATTCTGTTTATTTTGGAGTTACAATTCGTTTCGGCGTTTCTGCTTCAATCAACGTTTCGGATGTTCGACGTTTCACGCGATTGACCGCGCGCCGTTGCATCCGCGTCAAATCGCTCGACGATTCGCGGTTGTGTTGCTGGACTAGTTCACTGGGAAAAGGTCGACGATATCGGAAAGTATTTAAGTGAAGGCAGCCTCGGTAATATGGTTAGCCGTATCTGATTGGAGGAGTCGATAATTCGCAGAATCCTGCGTTAAGACGTGGAGATCGAGGGAGCGAATTGAACGGTAATCCAACTAGGCGATGTCCTGTCGGAAAGAGGAAGATTATCGGTGCTGCGCGGTTATCAAACAGCCAGAGGATTGATTTACACCTCGGAGAAGATCGACAGGTAATAAGTTCATCGTTGCTCCGTCCATCGGCGTATTAATTTGCGCGTTTGTTATTTCATCGGAGTTTGACCAAGGTTCGAATAATAATCGCGCGAGCCACTGGTGCACTTAAGCACCTCGACATTACTCCGGGCTTAGGAGAATTAGAGGCCACTGTCGCTTCCCGTTTAAGGCATAATCCTGATCGAGGGGTTCGACAATGGACGAAGGAGCGGAGGAACGTTGATCGAAACTATTACCGTGGGCAAACGGAGGAAAACGTTCAAATTGACTCGAAGGGATTTGAAATTTTCCAGGAGACACCAGATCCTGAGACAGGGGGACCTTAAAGACGAATCGCGAGGCAGATATCGACTTTCCTTCGGCGAACGAGGGAACGCAGTAATTCCGTGTACACTCGCGATTCCCCGCGTTTAAAGCATCGATGACAAAACTGTCGTCCCAGCAATCGTTCTTCCCACGATTTGATCACCCGAGCTTGATGTATAGATGAACATACGCTGCAGGAATAAAGGACAACGCTTTGCGATTGGTGACGTTTGACGTTCGCTATTTTAGCTTCAGAGTTCCCGTGATTTCCAATAACCTCTGACATATTTTTAGACAATAGTTGCTTTTGGTTGTACTCTATGCTAGCTCAGACTATTCTCTCCTCTATCGGGCTATTTAGAAACAAGAGTGTCAGTTAGAATCACAGAACGCTCTATTTATACGAACTGTCACGTCGACTATACATTATTCAAGTATAAAATATAAAGTATTTACGATCCACTAACCGTGGATTTACAAATCTATTTTAAATACAGTATATTTAAATCCCGCGAAGTTAATCTTTTCATTCGAGTGAAACTCGAGCGAGTTCATTTCGAAGTTTTCCACAGCCGCGTCCGTCTTAAAAGTAATTACATCGCAGACGGAAAAACTGCGAACTCTCTAGCGGGCCGCGAGAAGCAGGCGGTAAAAGCGAGCGGGTGTTTCCCGTTGTGTGTTGAGCGTAACGAAGCGCAACGGGATGCAACGGCACAAAGTAACGAGAAAGAACAAGGGGCCGTCTTCGAGTGCGAAAGGTGCGCGCGAACGTGGCACGCCGCTGGCACACAAAGGCGCCTCGCACACGTACGATTTGTCGCGTGATCGTGCGGCCACCGAGAATTTCACAGGCGACGCGCACAATGTGTGCAAGCCTGTTGTTACTCCCGTTTGTCACGCGGATCCTCTGAACGCGACGCGGTAATTTCCGCGTCCGCGATGACCGGACAATTTGCTCGCGATCCCATTGTCTCGTTCCACCCACGCGGAGGAACCGAATACCCTGAGATTTCGATCACCGTTCTTTTTCTCCCACCTACGCCGCGCCTCGGGCTCCTGGAGCACTATAAAACGCGAATCAAAGCTTGCTCCGTCGCGTTTAAACGCCTCTCCCATCGTCTGCGTCTATTGTACGCGCGCGCGTACCCTCGCGAGGTAATTTCACGAGATTGAGAGTGGCTGTGCGATGGGAGAAGGGATAGGCCGCTCGTTATCGTCACGAAAATTTATAGGAATTTAAAAAGTTTAATCTCTACTAAACGATCCCGTTCGACGTGCCTCCGCGGGAAATGCGTTTCCTTGCTGGTCTGCTGCTCGTATTTCCGCGGGGAATTATCTCGAACCCCGGCCCAAAGTATTTTCGAACGAGCAAAGAATGTTTCGTAATAAAACAAAGTCGGTTCGAAAAATTCCGGTTTACGGGAAGGACGCAGAGAGGGAATTGTCGGGGAGACGCTGGCTCGTGTAAACGATCGTAAAAGTGGAACGACAGGGACTGGATTTCGGAGGTCGATGAGATAGTTGCGTAACTGCTCAGATGGATTCGAGACTGTTCAGGTGGTGAATAATTAACTCTTCCAACTTGGGTGAAACGATCTCTTCTTCGCGTTCAATCTTGGATACATTGATAAATCTCAAGATGTAGGTTACTTCTACGGTAACTTTTAAATGATCCTCGGGATATCTTGAATACGACGATGGACTGTCGGCTAAGACTTTAAGGTAGACCTTTAATGATTAAGTAGTTTCATCATCAGGAAATATGCGGCGAAGGGACACCTTATTTGAAAATATAATTTTCTTGTTTAATGTCAGTCGAGGATGATCTATGGTACGAAGATCAACTCATCGTGTAAAGGTAGACTTTGGTTTTGGTTAAGTGGTTACGAAAATCCATCAATCAGGGTGAGAGGAAAAAGTTTCTATAAAGAAAAGTAATTTTATTCTTGGAAATTCAATTTTTCGTGTGCTTTAAAATCTAGTCAAAAATTCCGAATTTTTAATTATCGTTACTGTAAGTAGTTAATGCAAAACTGTCTACTGGAATATATTTACACGTTACTCAGTTTTCGTCCATGTTTTCGTGAAGTATCTTGGCGAACAAGGACGGATTTGAATGTTAAGGACGCTCACAGCGAGATTAGTGAAATTTCGGAGTCAAATTGTACAACGATTTTCGGCTCGGAGCAACGGCGGCCGTAATCTAAGGCGCGCCCGGAGAGAAGAGAGGAAGACTGCAAGAAGAGAAGACTCTTTGCACTCGGGAAGTCCAACTAAGTTCCAAACTAAGTTAGTAACGTAGATCCTATTAACTAGTAAGGTAATACGGGCCAAGAGTCTTATCGCGGAAATTATCTTCGCTTTATACGATTCTTTTTTAAACTCTTCCCTCAAGCGTTTTCTCTCTTTCTTTCTCGCCCGTGGCTCCTTCGAAAATATAAGTCTCTCGAATCCAACCCCAAGACACGTTCTTTTTTGTGCTCTTTTTCGCGCGTAAATTGAATAGACGATTTATCGCGCGTGCAAACGACTGGTAATTTCGAACTAAAGCAAGAAACTAATTATGTGTCTTTTTTCGAACACACTCTTGATGATAAGAAGGTTGCCAGTATACAAAATACACGACGTGAAACCAGAAGACGTATACAGGAACAGCGGCGGTCGTTTAATTTTAATAAAATTAAGGGTGATTCTAAAAAATCGGGCAGATCCTGAAAATTATTCCCGACCCCACGTCGTTCTTTCTAAACGACCGGCTTCTAGAGCAAGGAACTTTATTACCTCGGCTTTTACCAAGAATACGGCCAACGTCAAATTCGCTTCCGGCGCTAGAATTGAATAAGCAATTTGTCGTAACACGGAGCTGCCCGAGCCCGACACCTCTGACAGATTTTTCCATCGCATTTAAATGCACGCGAAATTAGAAAATCCAGCAGAGGAACCTGACAGACTCGGCCCCGCGCTCTGCGACCTAACGAATCTGACTCTGTCGGTCTACGATTAATTAAAGTAGATCTCGCGAGACGGAACGTTTCTTCGAATATCTCATCGGTCGACGTAATTCGATCGAAAGCCTGCTAAAAAGAGGAACTCCGCCGGTATCCTTGCGGCTCGACGAAGCAGGATTTTCCAATCTTCGCCCAATTAAAGGCTCGATTGCTTCGCGGTTTCGCTACGAATTTCCCCATCGAAATCCGTTGCTCGTGAAAGACGTTTCCCGATGCCGCGCGATAATAGAATGTTTCCTGTAACGACCGACTCCCGCGACTCGATAGATCCACCGTTCCTCGATTAATCTGCTATTCGAGAATTCCTCGAGTCCCCCTGACCCGGGAACTTTTTCAGAAACGACCCCGCCACTCCGCCGATGATAAATTCCGCTCGTTCTTCGGCTCCGTACTTTTGTGCGCGAGCGTGCCTCTGCGGCGGGGTCAGGGCGATTCCGGTTGTCAGGTAGGATTCATGGTGACGCAGGTGGCGGAGGGAAAAAGTGAATTTTCGGCGTGACATCGGTTATTCCGGCCGCGGCTGCGACGACATAAATCGCAAGCCACCGACCGTCGAGCAATCAATACCACGTGTGTATGTGCGCGCCTGGCCTTTTGCCTGTACGTGCATGCGCATCTGCGTGCCCCTGTCTCGGTGTGCGAATCGTTTGACAATGAAACCTGCAGATCCTCTGCGATACGGCCGAGTGAAATGTAACAGGGAAGAGAGTCCATCATCTTCGATCCGCTCGCGTATTGGATACTCGTGACCGATCAATGGACAACCTGGCGACACGAGACTCTGGGAAACGCGGAGGATCGAGATTGCGATGTTGCGGGTGATCGACAAATTGCTATTGTCCGATGCTTTGCGAGGAAACTGCGTAATTATTCTAATGGATTGATTTTGTTGAAACTTTGGAGGGTGTTAAGGATAAAACTTTGCAGAGTATGGAAACTCTGAAAATGTTTCATTCGCGGTAGTAGTGATGCATTCGTCCATGTGAGTGTCTGATCCTCCTGTTACATTATAGCGTCAATTTAATAATGTTTTAACGTTGATATCGAGCATCTGTGACTCACAGCAGACCTGCTTAATTTAAAGGGGAAAGGGGCTTTGGAAATTTAGTAACCTGGTACACTTAGTAGATTCGCTTCTCCGACACGTGTTGACCTTAAGTTTATGTTTATCGCTATGTAGTAGCTAGATGGAAGATACCTGACATAGTAATAAACTAGAGATGAGGATAAAGAAGGATCAACAGGGTCCCCTCGATCCAGCTTGCTGGATGGATTTTTATTTCTCTCGTTCCTGATGAACGATTTCACGCTACCATTAAATTCATCCTTTCCTATTCGACTTCAGCTTCATGACGGTGATAATGGCCTAGGAGCGTTTGAGCACGTTTTCGATTGATAATGCTGGGGTCGTAACGATCGCATCGTTGGGCTAATTACACAGGGAATCAACGGAACTACGTCATAGAAGAGCAGACCTCGTAAGGTCGTTTCGAAGTCGTCGTTCTTCTTCTCATTAGCCTCCTCGAAGGTTTTCGAGGAAATCGTCAGAAGTCCTCTCCTCCCCTGGCTTTCATTCTCTCCTCGCGTCGCGCTGCCCGACGTCTTCGTTTCCCGGTACTCGAGCAGAAACGCTGCCGCGGCACTCGCCACCCTTGCTCGCCACTCTTTCGAGCCCTTCAGCACCCTCTGCCAGCCCTGCGAGGCCCTTCACATCCACCACCACTAGCAGCACCGTCGCCGACGCCGTTACCACGGCTGACACCCTCCTTCGTCCCCACGTCGCAGTCACCACTAGTCATTTCAGGGGCGACCACTCGCTATCGAGCACGGCTGAGGCGCGTCTGAAACCTCGCCGACGTCTGCGTGCTTTTTTGCGATTGCATCGAAAAAGTAGAAACCCTGCGCGCGTTGCACTCTCAGCCAGCCACCCTCCTTCGCTCGCCCGTACACTCTTGCTTGGAGCGTGCCGCTAAACGCGACGGTAAGCATCGGGGGCGACCGCTTAGGGGATGAAGCACGCCCGAGACGGTTTTGTAATTGAGAGATTATTAAGCTGCACAGTCGTCGGACACAATGCAGCCGTTTCTTTCCGTACGTAGCCCGCGTTTCGCCTCCTTGCTGGGAGCGGCTACAAGAACGCCACATTTTGTTAATTGAAATGTGCCCGGGAGGACGTTATCAACCGAGAGAACGAAAATATAGAAATTGTCAAGTACAGAGAAGTCTACTCCGTTTAATTGAGATGAAATTCTCGTTTCTTCCATCCGCGGTCTCGCAGTTAGCAGCTTCTTACTGTTTTATTATTTTGTCCCTTGAATTACATTTGACACGCTGACCAGAACGAGCAGCACTTACTCATTCATATTTAACTAGAATACTCACGTTCTTTGTTAATTTTTATCTAGCTTACATAAAAACGCTCTCTCCGCTAACCCACCATTACTCGATTTATTTTGGATAAAAGCACTTCTGGATAATCCAGGCGCACCTAAGCTTCTCCGCGCTGCGACTAGACTTTAAGCAGCAGACGACGTCCTTTTAATGTCACTTAATTTATAGACTACAGAGTGTTATCAAATCTGCTTCCATTGAAAAACCATTTACAAAGGTCTTCTCTTGGAGTGCAGCTTGCTTTCGATGGCACGACGAGAATCGTACAGTTACAAGTACATCGAATTTTTTTCGAGCCTGACTATCGATCAGAGGGATGCGCTACAACGTGGAAGGCCTTTGTCGAGTATTTTTTTCAACTCGTGGTAGAGACAAAGAGAGACAGAGGGAATCCACGAGCACGTTACGGCGACGAACGCGGAGAAAAGATCCGGAAAGGAAGGAAATGCTGTCGATTTTCAAGATCCTCTTGTCGGCCTCTTCGCCGACCTCTTTGTACCCACTCATCTTCCGCGTAGTCTTTGCTAGTCATTTCAGGGACGGTCAGGCGGATCGTGCTCGTTGTCGAACCGTCACTCCGATACCGAGCCAGGGGCAGGGGTTTCGCGCGATTGCATCGCGCCACCTCGAGGACCTGTGCACGACAGCACTCTCGTTATTACCCGCAGGATTTAACGGCGCGACTGTGCAGAGCTGAAGAGAGAGGGACGCCACTCGTCGCTGAGAGTGTCTGTTTCAAAGGTCGTTCGAAAGTTGGCAACGCGCGTAATCCTGCGGCCGTTCATTGAATGGCGTAATCGAGGCTCGTTTGAATTTAAAATTCGCTCGTGGCGAATGTTTTTCCTGTCTCCTTTTCTCTTCTCTCTTCCTCTCTCTTTCTCTCTCTCTCTCTCTTTCTCTCGCAGCGAAAGGACCGACGACCTATTTGCCAGTCGTGTAAGCTTTTCAGGAACACAGAAACCTCGCGAGCTTCCGACGTTCCCTTCCGCGCAGCTCCGACCTAGCGTACGCTATCTCTCCTCATCGCTATTAAAGTAACCACCAGTTACAACCTCGTGATTTGAATACTGGGATACATTTAAAAGTTTACGCTCCGAAAGTAGGCCCTTCCCCGAGGGTCGGATAGGAAGACGAGGAGGGAGGGGACTGGCTACGGGAGAAGGACCAGCGGAGAGCCGACAAAAAAGTTATGGGATGAAAACAGCGTCGATCGGCTCCGAGGGTCTACGAAGGACCGAGATCGAAACTTCGATATGATTGCAATTTGCATCTAAATTGCATCCCCCTTTTTTTTTGCGCTGCTTCCGAGGGGGAAACTACGAGTTTTCCGAGGTAACTATTAGATCCCTGGGAAAGCGGTGCACGCTGTAAACAAGAGACTAGGATTCAATTTTTAGGGATACCTTGTATCCCCGTGTCGAATTATATAGGATATTCTGGAATTATGGGCATTAAGGTCTTATCTTATACTAGATACTCGTACGATCTGCTTGGAATATGTAATATACATTACACTGCTAATCGCAGGCATTTATATCAATTAATCAGTTGTATTACTAGAATAATTTTCATTTGAAGGGATGAAAGACACTTAGTTTGCATTTTGCAAACCACTTCTGAGGTATCATGATTTTAGCTCTGGCCTCCTTAATAATATCGATTCTCTGACAGCATCCTTCATTCTCTGCGAAGCTTTGCCCTCAAGTGACAAGATTCCATTTTGCATCCAACAAGAAATCAATGTGCAGAACTTGCGCAACAACCTAATAGTTTCCCCAACTATTACATTGCTGTTGCGAACTCCCTGGCATCTCGTCGACCTCCAGAGTTATCAGGTGGGAGAAAGATCCGATCGACTTTGTCTCTATCGTACGAATATATCGCAGGCTGTCTATATTTGCTCGTATTTATGGCGGCGCTGCTCGTAAACGCGGCGAAACCGCTCGTAAAACGTCGAGTCGTACGCGATTCCGGTGACGGTGCTCCTTTCCTTGGAGTCTATTCCCTGTTTCCGTGGTCGCTTGCCAAAAATTCGCACTGTCCCGGTCGTTCTATTTTCTTCCCCTCTCGAGCTAGACGATCGAAGGTTCGCAAGAATGTCGACTTCAAGGAGGTCGTCCACGTTTTACGACAGCTGCATTAGGTGCGTTTGTTGTTTAAGTCGTCGTTGGTCAATTTGTAAAAGAAGTGTGTTGCAGTTTCAGGCTGAAATTACTACGAACTTGACAATAAACAATAGTGAACTGGGAAATGGAATTACGTAGAATGTAGCAGAGAAATAAATTGATTCTCTTCTTTGTAAACTCATTTAGTCTACAAATTACTTCGAATTTTTTTCTTTCTTTTTTTAAATTCATATTTCCTACTACAGTCATCCAATTGCTAGTAAATAATTCTTCAGAGAATTCTTCTTTGAATAGCGATTGAGAAGCTGAATATCGAAAACACGTTACAGTTTTCGGAACGAGTAAATCATGAAGAGTCGCCGATAAAAATAGCCCTGAGGACAGTTAGAACTCGATTGGGTGCTCCTTCTTGAAACAGCTGTTTCCCTTCGACGCAAACTACATGTCCAGGGCGTTCTCACTTCACCCTTCTCTATCTGTTGGTCGACCGAGGGTGGCAAGAGAAACTGAGGTTGGTTAACTCATCGAGATCAACCCCTATTCCTCTATGAAAGAGAGCGAGATCCCTCGATAAATCCGCTAGGAGAAACCTTTGACTTACTTGATGTCAGACAATGGTTATACTCCTGAACGTTGTTTCAACCGAAGTGTCCAAATCTACCCAAGTTTCGGCTTATAGATATATCTATACTCCAAACTTCACTTTGGATGGATTCGCTACTCTTACTACCGGACACTCTCCTGGTGAGAAATCGAATCCAATTGCGGAATGGCTAGTTGTAAGACACAGTTGAAAGCAGCCACTTGAAACTATCCCCCATTGCTCAAATTGATTCTTCTCCCGGCTGAACTCGAACTAGCCACCTACAGTTCTATAGAGAGATGAATACACCCCAAGGTGGACAGATTAAATGTCACCTGAATCGATTTAAAGCCAATTTACGTAGGAAGGGAAAGTCTCGACGTTGCTCGACAGGCTGTGTCCGCTGATGAATCGTCCATCCTGAATAAATCAATTTTTGCCAGGCGGCTACCGTTCAATTGGAAGCGGCAGTGTTTGCATTGTTAAACAACGGGTTCCTCGATACGAACGTAACTGCGCCGCTCTATGCCTGGTTCCTTTATGGGCTTATACCCGTTTCCAATATCGTGTGAAACCGCAGTTGCGTGAGAACCATTGGTTACCGGTGCAAAGCCAATATCCGGTCCCCCAGTCTTGCCCTATGCGAGAGTTAGCCGAGATTAAAAGTAGTTAGCATTTAGATAAGAGCATTAAACGGGGCCGACTGCAGGAGGAGAGCCGCGACAGGACGAACGGTTTCTTTTTCCATCGGTTAGGAACCTTTCACTATCGCGTCGGCGACGAAGGGCTGAAAGACAGACAGGATAAGACCCTGAAAGATTTTTGGGTAATGTGACACCATAGCAGCTGTGTCCTGGCTCGGCCCTGCACGCACGTAGAAGCCCCATCGGAGTCCTCTTTCTCTCTGCTCTTGTGTTTATTCTGACACGCAGCGCTTGAAAAGTTATCGTTTCTAAGATCGGCACGGAAGTCGGGATAAACGAGAACTGGGGAAACAGTGGAAAGTCAGGGTAGAAATAGCGCAGAGTTTTATTGATGGTTGATGTCTTCTGAGGATTTCAGTTCCGACTGTTCTCGAACGATATTGGAGATCTGAAGTTCATCATTTGCGGTTGAGATTGTATCAATCTTTAGGTTCTTGAGTGTCTGGAGAATATTAGTTTTTGGACTCCAGTATGTATTTGACAGCCTTCAGATCGTCGACATAAATACGATCAAAATTGGATACCCTGATGAAGATCCCACTCGGGGACTTGTAGGGTATCCCTTTACGGGCCACTTGAGTGAATCTGACAATGAGTCGCGACGCTGTATCTGTTTCACCATCGATACCCGTGTGTGTTGCTATTCATCAACTCTGCGCTCTCGCTTCCCTTTCGAGAGGAAAGATTTATCCGCGAACAACCGTTTTCAAACGTCACCTCGATTGCCTGGAAGCACTCGCTGGTAACACTCGCGATCGTGACAAGGAAAAAGAGGAACATGTTCCTGAACGAAACTGTTTTATAAGGAATCCTCGCAGCCAAGTGTTGGAGGGAGAACGTATCGAGGAAGACAGCGAGAGGAGTACGTGACACGTGGACGCGCGATGAATGTTTAACGATCGAAAGGAGATCGAAGGGAGGTGAAGCGAAGTCGGGAGAAATCGTGTGAATTACGTAACGCAACTCGCGAGCAAGTGAATTCGAATGGATACTGCGCTTCCCGTCGACAGAAAATGGCGTGACGAAGTCAAGGTGAGAAAAGGAGAGCGAGATTAACTCAAGGAAGAAACGAAAGGCAACGCGTCTGCGGGAAACTTTTAACGAGTAGGCCAAGTATCGATGAAAAATCATCGAGACGTAGGAAAGTTTCGGCCAGAACTGTCCACGCAAGAGTATACCTACTCGTAAGCTGATCGACTTTGCACGCTTTACTTCCATTACTATGCATGTGAACGTTATATATGTAGGAGTTCATGAGTTTTGGCTGATCAGCAAACCAAGTTGGCTTGTTGAGGGGTAACTCCGAAGGTGAGGGTGGATTTCCTCTTGATCGTGGCTTGTGGAACGGCTTTAATCGGCCAAACTTTTGAATTTCGGTATAGTTTGAGCTGATACGTAATACTTCATACGTGCACGAGCCATACAAGTATGGCGTGTAGAGGAGGATGGAGTTATGTAAAGAGCCTTAGCTGTGGCCAGGATTGGTTTGAGCCGTTGAATGCTTTGGCGCTCGTAACCTCTTCCAGCAGCGAAGAGCGTCGTGTCGCGAACGGGTGGACGCGAAAATTATGTAAATAGTATAGCCGACGAGAGGCTAGACGAAAATTGTATTATACGTGGCATCGTCATTGCCGACTGACGAGATCTTATGGGAGGCAAGTTAATGCAACCAGCTATTATAGCGCGTTAACCGAACACCGAGCAGCGTAATCAAATTGCATCGGCACAAATTAATATTGACGTTGCTAACTGTGTTACACTGTCTGTATATGTTAACCGCGACTCGATAATATGTTGGCGACAAGTGGCGTGAGACGTTTCCAAAAGAGATATTCACGATCTTTCAAGAAGCTTTTCCTCGACTATTTTTAATATCATAAAAATATAAAATTTATATTTTGCTTCACATTACCAAACTTCCATTTACAATATCCAGATTTCTGGGTTTCGAAGGACCAAGTAGGTGTTAAAAGAATTATCAGCTTGATTTATGTGACAGCACGTGGCGAGCCAAACGACTTCCTCGAAATGTCATTCGAGATGGTGTCACGTACGCTGTAGGTACATATCGCCTCTAGAGTTTACCCATCGGACTACCAAAACGCCCTATTCATTCCAACTCGTACCTTTCATGTCCTAAAAGTTTCCGCGTGTGATGTCTTCAACAGCCAATTGCCCGACGAATGTCACTAAAAAATAGGCAACGAGTGAAATGTTAGTAAATAGTTAACGATTGCGACAGCACGAATTCAGTGGAGTTGAAACTGTATTATTGTCGAAAGCCAGCGACATTATCATTATCAGGCAGGCTTTAGTAGCTGTAGGACAAGGTGTAAGGGTACGCCGAATGTTGTTCCCGAAATTAACACTCGACGAAGGGGACGCGTAGAGCTGCTGGCATAGACACCGATTAGCACTATTCACGTGCATTCCGCGTGGGATACACGTGTCTGGTTCGAATGTCATTTCCATTCAATCGAGATCCCATTTCCCAGCGGGCCTGGTGGCCGTGTCAAACGAGCTTCGAAACAAATCTCCCCTTTCGCGCGTGCACGGTTTCGCGGTGGCCACCAGCCGCGGAAATGCACGACCGTAATGAAACCATAATCATCGACGAAAAGATGTCAATTAGCAGGCGGATCTCGCGCCATCAGCGTGACAGATAGGAATCTATCGGTATAGATGAGCTTCGTTCTCATCTGGATTAAATTTTGCTTCGAAATTATGTAGAATTGAAATATAGAAGCGATTTCTAAACATCGAGTCATTTTTTCTGCGGAGATAATTACATGATCCGTTAAACAGATGTCTTGTAAGCTTTTATATAAGCTGTTATTTAGCTGCCATATGCAGACGTTACGTGGAGCGGCACATGTGAATGGCTGGAGCCAAAAGCTAACCGTGTGACGCGTATCGCGCGTATTTAGGAAAAATGTTGCTCGTAAAAGGGATTGTCATGGCGCGATCGCTGGTGCTTATTCTAAAAATTGGAGTGGCCAAGGGATTTGGTAGGGCGCCAGGATTAATTATCGAGAAACATTATTCCGTCGAGGTGGAAAGAATTCGCAGACATTTAGCTCCGGCGAACGCCGAGCGGAATATTATGCTCGGGCTGTTTAATGGCGAAATAATGCAACCTTTTGTTACCGGGTTATTATCATGATTGAGGAAGCGACGCGTTAGCTACTTTACTCTGCCGGTTTTTAATTACACGCCGTAATGAAGCGGTGGGTGTGGCGCCGTGAAAGGGAACAGACGGCTGGTACATCCTTGACGAGGCAACTGGCAAAGTGTTTGAAATTTTCGGAGATCAGGCGGGACTATAAACGTTCTAGCGCGTTCAACTTGGCTTAAGCTGCTTGTCTCACGTGATTTCGTTCGTGGATTTTATCTGACCGCCCATAATTCACTTTGATCGTCCGTTGATAAGGTTGAACTAATTAGGAGACTTATCAGTGGCACGAGATAATGGACGAGGGCGAGAGAAAAAAGAGGAATTATCTTATCGAGCGCTGATTTGTCGCGACCTTGTCCCTCGGGCTCCTTCGACTTCTCCTTCGCTCTAGCTGACATCGAATTTTCATTAACGATCAGTCAATTACGCGCGTCTGTCTCGCGTCGCTTCAAAATTGAATGACCGCTATCCCGCTCGTCCTGCACCGGCTACACGTGTCCGTGTTAATTAATGTTGTGCACTTCTTTCTCGCTGTTCATCGTCACCACGTGTTCATGTGGCAGTTTAATTACTCCATTAATAGTAGGTCGCTAATTAAACACCCAGCACGATTAAACACTGATCAAGACCGTAAACTTTTCCACCATAAGATGTTATCATTACCCTGGTAAACATAAAATTATTTCACGATCAATGGAATCAATTAACACTGTGCCGCCAGTTCTTCAGTTTCGTATTAAACTTAAACGATGCGTTTCCATAGATTTTACGTAGTCCAACTGAAGTAGAACCTTCTGTCTAAAAAGATAAACGATTGGTATTTCGAACCCAGTGTTTTTGAAGCTACAGCCTTCGAAGTCAGTGTTTGTACGCAGAAATAGCAGTCGGTTAAGTTCAGGGTCGAATCGACTATTCCCAGACCTATCCCTATGCAAAGTATATCGCTACTGGTTCTCTCGAGCAGCGATTCAGGCTATACTGCTATCGCTTTTAACTTTTAAACTCGTTCGGTTCGAAAGAACATACTCATACTCGCCTGAGTATGCAGTGAGCAGATACGTGTGTACACAGACACTATGTCGAACGGAGTCCATCTTCTGGCCCGAAGAGTATCGCCACATCCGTCGCATCTGTGCATCACCATTCACATTTTTTTTTTTTTTCGGGGGTCTTTCCTCTTCCCTTGTTTCGCACCCCACCCACTTACCGCCACATGACGCCCTTCGTTCGGGCACCCTAAACACGCGGTACAGGGCCGTACAAAAGAGAAGCTACCACTCGAGGACTGAAAGGACCTGCCAATAAAGGCGAAAGGACTCCATTCTACGAGCCCTTACTCGCGCCCTTGCAGAGCTAATGCTTTTTGTGGACCCAGCGACCTCGCGCTGCACCTGTAATAA
The DNA here is from genome assembly GCF_051401765.1 of Calliopsis andreniformis. Lineage (NCBI taxonomy): Eukaryota > Metazoa > Arthropoda > Insecta > Hymenoptera > Andrenidae > Calliopsis > Calliopsis andreniformis. The sequence goes on along the minus strand of NC_135067.1, from coordinate 16,533,602 downwards.
TGCCGAGATTTCACGGTTCCCCTCTTTTTTTTTTTTTTTTTTATAAAGAAACCCCTCCTCGGTGACCCCTCCCTCCCTATGGTCCCTTGTCGACAGTGTACGTTTTTTCGTTAATATTTACACGCTTGAACCACGCGGTTTCTCGCGACCCTTCCTCTTTTTTTCTTCCTTCGGCCAGGATCGCGACGGGTTAATTACCGGCGGATGCGCATTGAATCCACACGCTTTCGCGCTGAAAGATTTATCACGTATTCGGGGGTTCCTCCCCGTCCTTTCTGCGGGATCGATGGCGAGCCGGGCGCCGCTCTTTTTTCCCTCGGAGATAATGAAAACTTTCGCGCGTATATATCGCGTCAGCACGCGCACCGGTTTCCCGGCCAGTAATTCAAACGGGTATAAATTCATCGAGAGAAAATTTAAAAGCTGCCGCCTCCGGAAGGCTTAATATACCCCCTTCCTTCCTGCCTGGTTTATCTCTGTTGATTAGGAATTTTTCCATGGGGACTTTATCGGGCAATTATTCTTCGTTCCTGAAGCAAATATTTCACGGGAGAAGTTTCAAGCGACCGCGATAAATAAGAGGGAGGGGGAATGAGGGAAGAATGGAGAGGGAAAGGGAGGGATGATGAAAAAGCGCGAAAGTTAGATGACACGGTTACTGCTCTAGTACCTCGAAAAGTAAGTTAACGAGAACAAGGCATAGGAAGCCTGTACGGCGAGAAATTTTAACGGGCCGCTGGCAGTAGACATCCGCTTTCATGAAAATGAATACGCCACGTCCATTCGCCGCGGACGCGAGCTACTGTGGACTTTTGGCCGCGTTCGATTTATTTACATTAAAGCCCGTTGCCTGCGTAAATTTTCCAGCTCTCCATTTCTCGTTCTTTTTTGCCTCTCTATGCCGTATAAATTACGGTTCGCTGGTGAAATCTGACGATCGTGGGTCGCGTAGATAGGTACTTTTCTAACGAGCACGAATATTATTGGATGCAACGCTCCGTATCATGGAAATCAATTTGTCGAGTTTTTCCCGCGACCTGGAGCATCAGTTTAAATTTCAGTCCCCTCTTTGGGCTATCTTTCGCGTTTTATTCCGTTTGAGTTCCGAAGCAGAATGGAGTTCAGGAAGAAGTCGAATAAACGGGAGAAAACGGTAATCGAAGTGCCTTTGATAGCGATTTTTCGTTCTCGTTTCTCACTGAAACTAAGGTGGGACTTAACGTTCATTTTCGCATAGTAGGTACGATAGTTGAAGTTTTCGAGTTAAAACGATATAAATCAACCTAGTTTCATTTTCTTTTATTTCAGACAAAATAGTAATACTTTCAGTCAGAGTATTACTGCTTTGACTGGATTACGTTACTTACTCGATATTAGCGTTTATTGGATATTGTTAGGAAGTATGTATTCACAAAATATAGAAGTTCGGAGTTTCATTGTTTGGATTTCCTCGTTCAAAGTACAATTTCATATGCATCAATTCAATATTCCATATTCCATTAATATTCGACTGATAGCGTCAGAAGTACGATCAGTTCGATAGGCTACGCAAAAAGTATGAGCGTTCTTCGTGCAAGGCATGAGAAAAAGACGTCGACAAAATGTCGCGCTCCGAAATCAAATGACGTCGCGATATTGCACCCGGCACCTGCTTGACATTTTAGCGGAGCAGCAAGTAGTCGTCCAGCCACATTAGAACGGATGCGCGCAACCCTGTTACATACCAGTGCTGTACCGCGAAGAGCAGCTCACTGTTTCGTACCAGTTCATGGCTTTTTGCGCGCCTCGCTGTCTCGAGACCTCGTACCAGCCAAGTAAGACCATGGATATTACCGAATTGCCACGATGCTCTCTTTACCTCGGTACAGCATTACGTTGCCATTCCCACGAACACTTCTGTTATTATCTTCATCATTATTATTGGCGAGGAATTAAGTTCTTTTGGGCTTTGAAATATTTGCGCTGCATAGGTGGAATATGATTGGAAGGTACATTTATTCGAGTAATCCTGAATTGTTGCCTATTATTCATCATGAAGGTATTTCATCTGTATTGTGAGGATTATACCGTTTTCATAAAAAAACGATGTTTTATGCTGCCGAATATATCGATTTCCAATTTTGTATCTTTGAATGTGTGTGTAATTCTTTGTGTCGAAATGCTTGATGATAGTTACGTATTTTATGATCAGATACTGTAGTCATACTTTTAAATTTTCGAATTTTCAAATTTTCAAATATTTAAATATTCAAATATTCAAATTTTCAAATATTTAAATTTTCAAATATTTAAATTTTCAAATATTCAAATTTTCAAATATTTAAATTTTCAAATATTCAAATTTTCAAATATTTAAATTTTCAAATATTCAAATTTTCAAATATTTAAATTTTCAAATATTTAAATTTTCAAATATTTAAATTTTAAATATTCAAATTTTCAAATATTAAAATTTTCAAATATTCAAGTTTTCAAATATTTAAATTTTCAAATATTTAAATTTTCAAATTTTCAAATATTCAAGTTTTCAAATATTAAAATTTTCAAATATTCAAATATTCAAATATTTAAATTTTCAAATATTTTAATTTTTAGAAGTCTTTAAAGACATTAATGCACAAAATACAATTTCATTGAAATAGAATGCAAAATCGTTTCAGCTCGAAATAAACGGTGTAACTTTAAAGTCAGTGTGTGAAAAGCGACCTCCTAACACGTTGTCGTATGCAACGTTTCGAAATCGCGGTGTCGACATTTTCTCTGACGAACCAGCATAAAAATTTGCCGTGGAAGCTCGTTACTTTGGTTTCTCTGAGGTTCCCTTTGCCTTGTTCCGTTCTTGAATAAGCGAGTTCCAAAAATAACGCGTCGGTCGAATGGAGCACATACAGACACTTTCGCGAGATCGTCGAACGACAACTGCAGGAAATGAATCCTCCCCGCACGCCAGTTTCCGGAAGAAACTCTTCACGAACTCTCTTCCACGGTCGGTGAGCTTCTGCTAGCCCGAGATATCGGGCCTACGGATCCTTTCCTGCTTTTCCCGCAAGAAAGAGAATTTTCCATCGTGAGATTATTGAAGCGAGACCCGAAGTACTTTCTTCTCACTGCGTTTTCTTTGGAACTACGGATACGGGTCGATTCCCGATCGAATACGTGTGTAAAAACGTTGATGGGGTCGGTAGCGCGGCCAAGGGACGTTCAGAACGAGCTTCTTTCCCCAGTATCATCGACATTGTTATTGCGAAACGATATGCAAAAAGTATTCCCCGTCGCGATGAAAGAAAGCCCGTTGCAGACGGAGTAATAGAGTCGTCAACTTGAACGTATCACATGTGGCTCCATTCAGGGATAGAAACGAGATATATGCACTCAGTGAAAATAAAACACTCAATACGACTTTATCCAACGTGCACAATTTCGCTCTTTATTACATTTTGAATACAAAAGTGAAACAAATTGCTGTACCGCAGTCGACGCGGCTATTGATCTTCCACCGTGGTGTCTGAAATAAAAATGAGACATTTTGGTATAGGATACGCTTTCTTATCTGATCTACGATTCCCTTATGTACGAAACGAGAACGAATAAATTTCCCATTGCAGTCAACTTTTCGCTTCAGTGACAACTTTATTGTTCAGAGCACTCTTTTCCTTGAGACTAAAAAATTTTGATTAAATATGGTTCCGAGGAGTTCGAGTAAAATACGTACGATGGGAAGAGAAAGGGGAAGATTGTTGTCTGTAGCAGTTCCATCAGAAGCTACACGGTGAAGGGTCGATTTCATCGCTGAAGTGTCTTCAGTGCTCTCCACAGACAAGCAAATCGCTGGGGGCTGAGTGATCTTAAACAGCGTGCAATTAAATCCGTCCAAGAGCAAACACTTGCCTTGATCCTTCGGGAGCCTGTCTGTCACTCGGCCGCCGAGCCGCAGTTTTTAACTCAATTTCAAGGATCTTCGCGGTCTCTTCCCCCGTAAATAGGTTACGGTGACATGTTCGTTGAATAGGCCGAGGATAAACGCGATAAAAGGCCGCGGATTCGTGGGTTGAGCCGTTGATAAAACCGAAGCTCGCCTTTCTTCCTGTTCCCTGTTGAAAGACAGGGAGATTGCCAACCAGGTCTCCAACTATTCTCTTTCTCACCCTTCCCATTCCCTGTCCGTGGGTTGAGTCGACTTCACTCATCGTTGGCGAACTTTCTCAAGGACTTTCCTCGACCAAAGATCGAGGGAAATAGGATGATAAAGGGTGACGAGACGGCGAGTATGGCGAAGAAGCAAGGGGCAACGACGTAGGGAGCCGAGCTGGGGAAGGAAGCAGGGAGAGGGCGCAATTAATCTCGAGGCTGAAGTTTTCTGGTGCAAGTCGGTCAACTAACCGGGCCGGGCGAAAGGGTCCCTTTTGTTTTAGCCAGAAAATAATAAAAAGGGGTAATGGTCCAACAGGGCGAAGCCTGGCTCCGTACCTAGTGTCGGCTCTGTCTGTGCCCCAGCCACCCTTCCCTCGTTCTCGCTTTTTTTTCTCCCTCGCTTCCTTTTTCTCCTTTTAATGCCCTTCCCCGACGGCCTATTTTATACTCTGTACATTTATCCGCCCTTTCCGTTCCCCACGACGCTGACTGCCGCTGCTCTGCGTTTTATTGTCCTTGCGTTCCGCGTCGCAACGCCTCGAAAGACGTCGGTGAATTGCCACCGGGAGAAAGGGAAGACGGATGCCGACACGGTGAATGCGTTCCCTGGAACAAACAACCAGGGTACGGACAGGCCGTGCCTGTCTTAAAAAAAGTCCACGAGATCCTCGCTGAAGAAACGGGTACGAATCTCGTCGCCTCGACGTTCATCGTCCCGATATTGTCGTCGGTCTTTTAGATCGAATGCGACAGCCGAGACGTGACGCAGATATTTAAACGGCGTTTACTGCTTTATGACTTCGTTGCTTTGTCGACATCAGGTCTGTGCTGACAGTATTCTGTCGAATTTAATGTCCTTCGGAGAAAATTATTATATTACGAAAATTGTGAGGGAATGCAGAGTCAAGAACTACTGTGTAATAATTTCTCCCCTTATCAGCAGAGTACGAAGAACCCGAGCAGAAATTTCAATCTTGAATTTCAAGATTGAACTCAAATGTTGACGTTGACTGCCTCACAAGGTAGCGAACCAACGAGCCTTCTCACGAGTCGCGGGATATCATATCGGTTCGAACGAAGCCTATTAGTCTCGAAGATCCGCGGCAGTAGAGCAGCAAAGCAGGTTCGACTGGCGCAAAATTATCGATTAGGAAATCGCGAGACCGGCTTGTCTCGGTCCCGGTTGTGTCGCAGTGGTCATGCTCGATACTAACCGCCGCTCCCAGAGTCGCAATGTAATTTGCTTAATTCTCGCGGCGCACCGACAACGAGCTAACTTGCGTCTCAGGTGTAACGACCTAGCGATAACTCGGTTTCCAGGGGGAGCACGTCGCGGCTGGTCAGTCCTCGCAAACTCGACTATCCGATAAGGCTCTCTCCGTGGAACTGGATCGACAACGGGGGGTAGGCAGCCGCGTGTTCACGCGCGACAGTGCCACGCGGAATTATTCATCGGACCTTGATCAACAATAGAAGCCGCGACGGCAGAATTGCCAATGGCCGCGGGTGCCTCAGGATGGAGAACCGGAAACCTATTTCTGATCGGCCAAGTGCCGCTCGCTCGCTTTTGTGCCGCGTTGCCGCGCGACAATAAATCATCGTTGCTCTAATTAACGCGGTCGCCTCTCGCCTGGGGAATAAAATTAACTACCATAAATAACGCGAATCTGAACCACGATTTTCGCGAGTCCCTCGCGTGTCTCGTGCCCGGAAGACCGAAGGAGAAATAATGACCATTGGTCAGGGGTAGAGTCCATCAGTAGTTTAGACCAGAGGGGGCCCAGCTCGCCTGATGACGAACTTTTTAATCGCTGATCTGCTGGCAAGTAATGTACAGATAGTGAGTTGCCGGGACTATTATCGTGGATGGAATGCAGCTTCGATCCTCTCTCGCGACGTATCCGTGACGTGATAAATTAACACTGAAGGGGCTAATTTAAACTGAATGCGTTATCGTGGCAGAGAAGTTAAGAGTTGCTGAACAAGATTGTTGCATTCAAAAGTAGCGCGGCGTTTAAGTGTTATGGCGTGACAGTGTCGTGCGTATGGCGCATAAGTATGTCCTTGACGATGCCTTCGCTTTGCTCTTACTAATAATTTTATGTGAGATTACCGGCAGAAAGATACGCGTTTCAGGTGCAGGGAAAAGTTTTAATATTCATGACACCATGTATTCACTCCGTGTCGTCATAAAGTTTTCTAACCTTTTACGAGCTCCTCTCGCGAGAAAATACCGATCTTTCTAATCTTTAATGATCGGTGTTCTCTGAGCTGATGACAAATTGAAACTAAGCCTAGTAATGGAGATGTTATCCTAGCGTGGCTGTAAAGAATGTCAATCGAGATGGAGGAAGATTGATATAATGCAATGAGACAGTAAATGAGTCCTTGGAAATTACTTAGCATAGAAAAAATTTGCTTAAAGGATAGTTTTAAATCCAGCTTCTCAGCATTAATGAAAAAGAAGTATTACTCAAGAGAATGGTGTTTTTTATTTAAACATTGTGATCAACTCTAGATGCAAATAGAATTGTAGCCACTTTATGTTTAAATTTTGATACGATACTCATATTTTATATTCAACGTATAAAGTGTGTCAATTATGAGGTTAAATTGCTTCGTACTTTCCATCCCGAATCCATTTTTCGAGGTTCACTGTATTCTGTTTTAAACGTGGGAACGTGGCGCGTTTAAGCTGGCCTAATTGCAGAAGATGCCGTGTAACGAGTCTTCAGATGTAAAAGGGTGGGACCAGCGGCGCAAAAAAAGGAGTCGAGCTGCTTGAAAAGATGATCACGCGAAGGGAATAGAAAAACGGAGCGAGGGAGAAGTATAGACTTCTCATTCATCGGCTGCTAGGCCATCGGAACTTCCGTTCTTCGGCTAAGGAACGACAAGAGACGAAGCCAGTTAAATTCGTTTAATTACCCTCATTATCCATTTCAGCTTTGCCCAATTCAAACCTGGTCCAAGGTTCGTTCGCGGACATCCTTCTGGACCGTAATTATACGTCGGCTTTCCGGCCTGCAGCTGGATCGCATGTAACTCCGCGGCGAGAGGAAGTCTTCTTGAAAATGAATCTCTTCGTAACTTTGTGTTCGCCGTTTTGCACGCAGCCCAGCTGGAAAAAGGAGCGAATCGCGGAATTAAAATATTAATGGCTTAACTTTGGTATAAATTGACTTGCAGAGACATAGACATTTAACGAAAATGCTGCTGATTACGGACGTAAAGTATTCATCAAGAGTATCCCATTGTAAACAGTAGAGTCTGTGGATTTAAACTCGAGTTGTACTGTTGTAGAATTTTCACAGAAACAAAAAGTAAATATAGTTCTCTGAAATAGAAACAAAACGTGAAATGACGTATCGGTAGAAAATGGTTGGGAGAGTAACTAAAATAATACTTGAAAATAGAATTGCAAAATCAACACAGTGTAATATGAAAGAAATACAATTGCAGGGCTAAAGGTCCGATAAAAATTCATTTCCAATGGAAATAATAGAAATGAAAAGAAACATTGTCTTAAAAATAATATTGATTGCTGATGGCTAAAGAAAGTCCTGATATATTACAATTCAGGGAGGTTAGTAATTCCCTGGAATTAATTATTTACCGTTATGTGAGCGAATCTAATATTTCATAGTTTATTCTCTGGGAAATATATTTTTCTGCTGGTTCGGGTACTCCATAAAAATGGTAAAAAAAGCGGTACACATCGCGTCACATGTGTTTGTTTCTTCGCTGCTTCTCCCCATCTGTTCCGTTTTCACTGTACCCACGCACGCTCGCATACACACGCCCACCTCTCGTTTATTCTAAACTTTTAAACTCCACGTGAACACATTGTTTTTGCGTTCCATATGCCCCTTGATATTATGCGCACCGCAGCGTTACTCGGTCGCCAGAAAAAATCCCGAATCGAAGCCAGTGAGTCAACCACCGGATAGGATATCGTCATATCTGTCTGACGAAAATACGAGGCTCGGCGCTCACCCTGCCGTGACTCACAGTTTTGTTACGCTTACAATCGTTAATCCACCAAAAATGGCTCGACACGAATTTCTATATGAAAAAGTCGCGAAATAATTACATTTACACGCTTCGAACTAGAACATGCGAATAAAAAAATCGAACGATGATAAACTCGGTTAGGATAGAATTCTAGAAGGCAAACACTTGAAAGCTATACGCGGTAGCTGACATCTGCTTCAGTTGTCTCTGGATCGTGTTACGGGTCGGTGATCAAGGACCGCAATTATTTAATTGGTTCGCCGATCAGTCAACACTGTGCTCGTAAGCGTATGTTCGAGTTAATGGATCGCATATGGGTTAGGGGATTTTATGTAGAGTTATGGTCAAAACTGTAGACTGTAGAGAGTGCGTTTAAAATTTAGGAAAATGTACCTACTTTAGATGTCTAAGCATTGAGAGTATCTCCCATTATCAGGGCATCTAAACGCTTTCAAATCCGTATAATATTCCACCTGACTCGAGTGTACATGATCTCCTGAAATCCTTCTCAGCAGCCAGCAATCCATCCATGGCCCAGTACGAGAAACAAGATCTATAGCAGTTTCATTTATTCATTAAGCTGGCTGGTGCATTACCGCGATTCCCGTCAAACGATCCAACATCAGTATTCCTGTCCGATGTCCAAGCTGAGTCCACCAGCACACGCATCCCTGTTATGACTCATTACTTTGGCCCGTATATACACGTTAATGGGCCGAGAGAAGGAGGCGAGCTGTGGACAGCGAACGCGACCGGGTATAATCACTTACGCCTCCGTCGTTCGCTGGGTGGTGGCTCCAGGAGAGAATGGGGTTGGGGCGCGAAGGGGTGACTCACTGTGCCGTTCGTGTTGTCACGCACGTGACGTGTTGCACGATTATCATAGCGAAACCTCATGCTGGTTTAGGCGACGCTTGGGAAGGTGACACGCGACACATTTTCGAAGGTCGGACATCGTGTCGTGAACTTGAGGGGTCGAAGGACGAGGAATGGGTCGCGGAAGAACCGGAAGAGGCGAGGAGAGGTCGCAGAAGGGGTTAGAGATGTAATTGAACGTGACACGTGCGGCTGGCTGACAGCATACACGATGTTTTCACTTGCCCGCTGATGTGGCTCTGCTTTAAATCGCTTCGACGAGTCGATAACACGAATTTATTAATTGGATCACCTTAATATTTGCTTAATGAATCGTTTGCAATAGTCAGCATTTGTTAATTGCAGATTGCTTTTGTCCCTCGCGTGTGTTTACAGACTCGCGCGCGATTTTCTGTGTTTTTATGTTTTAACACTGTTGTAGATTCTTGTTGGAAGCTTTATTGACCATAACAAGCGTAACGTAAATATGACAATGGGAGGAATTGTAGTATTAAAAGTGAAAGCTATATTGGCGATAAATATTTGTAGCTCGTCGATGTATAACACTTTTTGTTAATGTAACAAATTTCAATTGCTCCCGAATGATGCGGGATCGAGCTTCATGGTCAAGTTTCGAAATTACGCTCCGGATCCCAGGCAACTTCTTTGCCCTCCCCCGATCTCGATGCATTGATGGCCCTCTAGCGGCAACTGCTGTGTAAATATTAATAACGCATGGAGGCGGGTAAACTTCGGAACAGTTAGCTGGCTAGATGGCGGCCGCACATAGGCGGAAGTATATCTAATGGTCGTTATATTCGAGTTAACGCGCTAAACGTCGTTAGGCGAAGCCAGTGCTCGTAACTCGTGGCTTCGCAGAGAATTGTTGGAGGACATTATCGATTGAATCGGCTGCGATAATCGATTGGCCACCGACCGATCGATAACTTCCCTGGAATCCTAGCTGCGCACTCCAAAAGGAGCTCATAGTGTTCTTAGAGATCAATTTCCCCAAGGAGGAGGGACTAGGATTTATTAACGCTGCGAACGATTCGCGCAAGATTTAACGATAGCGCGTGTTCGATCAGCGAGTAAAAGCTCCTCGAGTATCCCTCGATGGCCCATAGAGAGAGAGATGGATCGTGTTCGTTTCGGTACGCGGTTCACGGCACGCAATGCATCCGCTTTTTTCCTCGATTCACTTCGTTTTCATACCATTGATCGAATCAATTTGCCAGAGCGAACGCGGCGCCTGTGTATTTCGTGTTTATTAAATGCTCCGCTGCGAGCATTTGCATGAGAATGTTAAAAAATCGAAATTGACCGAATTATCTCGCGACACGATCGCTGGTCCCGGTCGCCGCTTCTGTCGTCATTCACTTTCCTCGTAATGTATTTTCGCTCAGCTGGGTGTGGACGAACGGAGAAGAGAAAAAGAAAAACGATCGGGGGGAAAAAGAACGATGAACAGTGACCGTTTAATTGCGCGCGCGTTCGATCGCGCATAATATTTTTTTTTCTTCCTAGAGGTCACTGCACCTGTCAATCAGCGCGTTGGAATCAATATTCAGGAGGAGTCGGCGGTTGGCCCGTAAATCAGTATCTACTCGGTGCACCGAATCGCGTTCGATCTTGGAAATTGGTTAACCGCCCGCTTCTGGATGCCCAACCGCTGACGATAAGTCGCGGTCCGCGCAACACGTCCGAACGCCTATTGGACATTCATATTTTATGCGTAATATGAACGGCCAGTAACATGATTAGATATTTTGTAACTTACGAGCCCACAGTTGATGCATTCCACTGGTTATACTCGATAGTGACTTTATCGCGAGCCAGACGCACAAATGGTCGCGAGAAATGCTCATCCGTGGCATTCCCGAGCTGCCAAGCGAGAAACGATTGCGTTCGAAACGACGGATCATTCCTCGGCTCGTTGCTTTATTGTTCAAGTAAATAACCCTCTGCACTATACCAAGGTATACCTGTACTTCTCACAACCACATTGAGACTTACGTGGATACTGTCTCTCGTTATTAGGTATAATATTTTTTATATGTGATGGAGATTAAATAATCAAGATTGAGGATTGAATAATCACTTCGTATTGTAAACTCTATACAATTAAATATCAATTTATTAAGCTGCAGTTTTAATGAAGCTACTCACGTTGCTTAAGGTGCAAGAGAGTCGACCTCATTCAGGAAGAATAATTCAGAGCAATCACAGTTCGTAGCTTTTCCCACAATATGTCGATAACCGTAGCTGGTTCCTGGAATTTGTAATCTACATCTTAAGGAATCAACACTTCGCTTTTCAGAGGTACAAGCGTACCACTGTTAATGGAAGAATAATGATAGCATATTCGTCGATATTCCGATTTTCTGCGGGAATATTGCAAACCGGCGAAGGAATTCTGCATGGCTTTGCGGGAGATTTGTCGGTCTAAGCAGAGACCCCAATCTCTTCGTTTCGTCGGCTGGAACGTGTTCCCGCCATACACGCGCGTTCCTCTGCATATTCGAGGAAAATGGGAAACGCGCGACATTGGCTACGCTGTGACGTGTTCCCTGTGCATCAAGAAATATCCGCGACCTTTTTCTCGTTCACCTGGGGTGCAAATATTTCGCGCCGCCAGCTGCGACGAGATCCCGCGCGAAATCTAAGAAAACTCGAGTGCAGCTCGTTCAAGAGATTATGTTCTTGCGTCCGCGGGGCGTCTCATCTACGATAAAAATCTTAAAAAATTGAACCCCATCGAATATTCTCCTAGCTTCACGTACAACATTTTCACTTAGAACTTTGGCTACTTCACACGGTTTCTGAAAAGTTGGGTCATCGAATTTTCCTAGCAAGAGGAGACGTCGTTCTGACATTTAATCAAGTTATAGTTTTTATTTATACTTGTAGACAAAAAATTAAAGTAGCTTTGAACATGAAAAGACTGGATCTCTACTTATGAAGTATATAGTATTGTGTACCTCGATATTATTCGATACCAGTACATATTCTGATTGGAACTAGAGATAGATTAGGATATTTCCCTCAAACTTTGCGACATTGGCATTCCTTGTTCACATTTTAAATGAACGAAATACTTTCTGATTTCATGCATATTGCCTATTTCGTCTTCGTTCACATAGGGAGGACAGCTCAGAATGTAGGTTCACCCTGCTCCCTATCTGTGGACTCATATCCAGGTAATCCTGTATTTCTATTTAGTCTCTCTTCAGAGTTTTGAAACACTCTCATCAACAGTTCTTCATATCGAAGAGTAGAGTGATCGTCTACACGTTCGCCTGAAGCTTAAAAGTTGTAAGCTGATGCAATTTCGTCGAGAGAACCTTTTAAACATCGAACAGTGTCCTAGCATCGTTTGACGAGTTCATCAGCAACACGTCTCTGGACGTTTCATCGGAGTTACCAATGGACTCGAGAGTGCACTGCTCTGTCATTTCCATTATTAAACCTCCGTTGGCAGTATCCCATCGCGCTGCAGTGTCGTGCCAAACAAGGCTCAGCACAAACTAATTGCAGCGTCTTGACGAGCTTTGGGTCGATCTGGAGACGTGTTTCGGTTTGCGCTGCCTGTTCGCGAGCTGGATCGCATTTGCAACTACAGAAACCCGTTGGACATCCTTTACCGCGATCGATTTTTATCTACTGCTCGATTTTCTTCTTGCTCATCAAGTGCCAGCTCTCGGGGACTCGCTGATAATTAATAGAGCCAAAGCGTTTCTGAATACGTGAAGTCGTCTGTGCTCGTAGCTTTTCTGAATTTATAATTGAGTGTTAGATAATTGAGAGTGAAACAGAATAACAGCTGACTAGTTAAACTTGTCTGTAGTAGGAGAGATCTTTCCAAAACTATCGCTGGTTTGAAAAGAATAATAGGTTCTAAAATATCTAATCCTGTATTACTCACTTGAAATAATCGTATTTCATTTCGTTGATGGCTAGATAAACAGTGGACAACTAAATACAGGGTAGACATGAGGAGGAAAGATTAATTCATGACCACCTGTCGACCTTATCAAGATGTCGATCACTGTTCATTTATCGAGATGTAAGTTTTGGCACTCTCGCAGGTTGAACGACAATCGAACTGGAAACGAGTGATTTATCGACAGTACACGTCCAGGGTGACAAGTGGAAAGCGCAAATTATTTGTGGCGTGGAGGGCGAGAAACAGTCTCGTACCTAGACAATTTCTGTATAATACATATTCGCTGGTCACGATTGGAATCGAAAATAACCTACGAGCGAATTCGCTTGCCTCGACTCTTGCTCTCTTTTTGGTCAACTTGTCCGATTGTTTTTGCTGTCATTGTTCCGCTATTAGCATCGAACCGTTTCCGCCGAAAAGTTTCCTTTTCAGGAGTCGTTCGAGTTTCAAAATAAATGGCCGAGGCTGCTTATATCCCGTCGCTTCGCTTTTCCTGCACTGAGAAAATTTCCCGGTCGTTCTTTTTGCTCGTTCTCTGGCTGGTCGCTTCGTCGGTCAGAAAAACCAACTGATAGACGTAGATTGTCCTCGCGCAGCCCCAGAATTCGATTTCGCCTCCTCCGTCGATGCTGTTAATTGATCCATTTACGATTTGACGTCCGATCAAAGTGGATTCCCATCGGTCGGCGACAGTGCAAATATTTTTTCAACTGATGTACGAGATATCCTGGATCATTTTGGTGAGGATTAAGTATCGAGAGGGAAAGCTTTATGGCAATGCGGAAATAGAATTGGATTTGAATTTAATGGATGGAGATCCTGCAATGTTTAATATTGATAGTGACTTCGCGAAGTTGACTGTAATTGGCCACCACGAAGGTCACCGTACTTGATTGACTTGAATCTAACTTAGATCACGAGGAAATCTTAGGTGGAAGTGAAGTAGATGGACTATTGGCATTGAAGTTGAGTGAAGTTTCTCCTACAGTTTGGAAGTGAGATATTTTGGATAGTGTAGACAGTTTCAGGTATTCTTGGAGTAGGGACGAACTAGTTTTATAACAGTTTTCCCTTTTTTTTGGAGGAAAATATTTTATATTTGGGAGTGGGAGGAATATATTACACTCAAGGTAATTTGGTTCTCTGATAGTTAGCTGAAGAATAAGTACTTCTAATTTAAGCTTGAATTACAAATTGAGCTTATCGTACCTTGCTTCTGCGTCCAGCTAACTTGGTTCTAACTTTCTTAAATATTGCCTACTATTGCCCATTCTATAGATCATTGCTGGGGTCGCTCCAAAGGTCTTCCCTCGCTAAGTTGACCCGAGCACCCCTTGGAAATGGAAATATTTTTGGACGTAATCTCCTTTAAAGCGTGTAACCATATTACTCGACTAATATAAATTTCTTGTGGCCTCTGCGGCTCAAACTATCTAACTTCTGCAAAAGAAAAAACATGGAGTTGAACTCAGTTCAAATAGTCGTGGTTACCCAAGCTCACGGACGTTACCCATGAAATTCAATTCGTTAAAAAAATCTCAGTTAAACTTGTTGGAAACAATTCCTTTTTCATACTATTCAAAAAACATGAAATTCTATCGTCCGAAGCAACGAAATTCATTCAAACATTGAAAACCCATATATTTCGCGTGTGCAGCAGAAATCCAGGTGTACCTATCAAAGTAGATGCACCTGTTAATGTGTACTTCCATCAAGCTCCACACGTACATACAGTATAATGATATCTTAATATGATTCACGTGTATAAATGACAAACATCCAAACAGACGCTCCCCGAATACATTTAATAATACAGAAACTGGGCGTTTACGGCTCGTTTTTCTCATTGCCAGGCTCGTATTTCACAGCCGTTTTGAAAGCCTCTCGCATTTCGCTCGTGTTGGCGGCAAAACGCGTCGCCAAAGCCTTTACGACTTTCCTTGGGAAGCTGTTTTTCCAGCCGCATGTTCCGCTACGTTGTAGCCTTTCCAATCCCTGTCCCGCGGAATTTCGCGCGCCTTTCAGCGCCTCGTTGCTCCCACGTTTACGATCCCTCTGTGTCTCTGACGCCGTCAACTTCGCCGCGGTCGCTGTAACTCACCTCCGCTTTCCCTGATACTCCATGACGAAGTTTCTTCCCTATCTGCAACCGATAATTGAATCCTACGCCGTTAACCGGAGACAGTGGGACGCTCGTTCGGCGTCGTAAATCCTTGCTGATCCTCGGGGAAACAAAAGGCACGAACGAGCTCGAAATTTCCAGCCGAAAATGTTTCACGGTTTTACGACGCCGAACGCGGGAGCGAAACACGGTGGCTCGCGGGCGTTCAACGTTCACGGGATTACAGGGTTCGTAAACGTTTCCGTGCACCGCTTAGGAGGTAAATCCTGGGTGTGTTTAAGCCCGATATTACTCACTTGCTCGTAACACTAATTGCAACCGGTGTCCGTGGTTAATTAGAATTTACTTTCTTCCTAAAAGCTGGTGGGGGAGGACGGTGGCTGACGTCGGGACAGCGAGTACACGATAGTAGACCGCGAGAACACGCGTGTAATTTCGTTGAGTTGCCCGCCGAGAGATAAGATAGATGAGTCTCTGGAATCGCGGATATTAATTTCGCTGTTTCGAGAAAGGAAATGGGTCTGCACTGACAGGTTTGTCAAATTTTGAATATCAGGATACTCGTCTCTGGGGATCGGATGGGGCGAGCAATTTGCGTAAAACCAAGCTGCCTCGATGGCGGAAGTTTCAGTGGGGGGTTCCGGGAGTCTGAAGTGGCGCGTTATAATTGCAGGGAGAGGCCACTCTCATGGCTGCGCGTGGAACGTTTGCCCTTTCTGATAAAATATTTGCCTGAGAATCAGGACGACTCCAAAGCCCCTGATTTCCCTCGGATTCCATCACGCTCGTACCCTGCCACCCACCGTTCGCTTCTTTCCGCTGGAACGAAGTTCCGGAATCGCGAGACCCTTTAAGTTTCCAACTTTCCGCCAATCGTCTCGACCTCGTGCTCGGTAACTGCGCGTCGAGTCGCTTGGAATTCGACGTTCGGACGGCGTGGTTTGCGGCGAAACGGGGGCGTCACCATTTTCGGTCGTTCTTGGGTTACGTCACCTGCACCGATCACTTTTGGACTTCTTCGCGCAAGGAGAGAAGAGTTCACTGCGACTTCGTTACGAGTTTTATTTACACTCCTGAAGAAAGAATTGAAAAGGAGTTTAGAGATTTGGAGGGTGATAAGTCGGTTTGAAAAATTAATGGAAATCAAACGATGAAGTCTGAGAAGTTCATTCATAATGTACTGAATGGTAAAAGTTTACCATTGAGTCTATCCTGAACATACAATTTACGGTGCTTAAGCTAAATGACAATATCAGCGAGGTCATCCTACAAATATCTTCGGTAAAACGATTTTGAGAATAATTCCCCAGTTATAATACTCACCCCTCTACTACTTTATTCCCCGCTGCTATTTTACCCTGAGAATAGACTCGAAAATATTTTCTGTCCCAATTTTAGATCACTCTCTACTTCACTCGTCGAGGCATCAGCGTAGCGTTCCACGAATTTCAGTCTAAAATCCAAAAAAAGCTGCCGAAGCTCACCGATTCATCGATTCCAGATTCCTCCTCGCGCATCTTCCAGCACTTAATCCGACTCCCACGCGATCCATAAACTCGAAACGGAACTTGCACCCGGCGAACGATCGATTTGTCCCGCCAGCATCGGCGTCCCACGAAAGCTTTCGAAAGCTTCCACTTCGTCGAAGAAACGCCACGTCTGGCGGAAAGGGTTAACGCGTCCGCCGCGGCGGCATTAAAAAGCTTAAAGGGGTCGAGACGGGTTAAGCAGGATTCCGAGGAAGCAGCTGATCAATTTGAGCTCGTAGGGGTCGGAGTGTCTGTCCCGGTTATTTTCGGAGCTCTCTTCGCGCGAAGAGCGTGAGGGAAGGAAACCGAGGCTGTAGACAGCAGAGAAGGGCGTGCAGTTGCAAGACGGACGCAAGCCGAATGTCTCACGGATTTCCGGACAGCGCGGACCGCGCGACGGAAATAAACCTAGAGGGGGAGGAACGTACGTGATGTCCTCTACGTGAACTGCACCTAGAAAAAGCCTTCTCTCGTACGCGCGACTTACTCTTGCACCAGTCGGCCCACATTTATTACCGTTCGAGGCCGCGCAGACCGCGCTTTCGTTCAGTTTTTCTTCAAACTCGCTCGCCTATTTTTAGCTATCCAGATTTCAGTTCCTGAGGGAACGTCGAACCGACACGACGTTACTTTTTATCAAATCGGCTTCGGTTCAGATTAATCGCGGCTGCTCAAGCAATGTCGACCGTCGCTCGGCAAACGGGATTATCGAAGGATCGACGAGCAGCATTATACGTCCAATGAACATTATAAACAGGATGATCGGCTGTCGAGGAAAAGAAATCCGCAGAATAAACGAAACCGCGGGGCGGAATAAGTCGGCGAGATTTATTCGGTGGAACTCCCATGAGAAAGCCCGCTGGATCCAGGATTACTGCGGCCTTTTCAGATCGCAATTGCCATTTAACGTAATCAACAAACGGGGCTGCCTATCCGACTGCTTGCAATTGTCACGATAACGTATCGTCTGTTGTAATAACTGTGGGCGTTCCTGTTCGTGCTCGTTTCCTCTCCTCTCGAATTTGTCTATCTCCATTCATCTGAATCACCGACACCGGCCGCGCTGGACTTCGGAACTCTGCCGCTGACAGCTCGTCCCGATCACTTGACTCGTAATTAAACGACACACGTGCCCAGTCGTTTATCCTCCGTATTCGTCGAAGCACCGTTGCGTTATACGGCGAATTACCGTATTAACGCGATCTAGCGACAACATTCCAACGCTGGAACTAGGACGACACCTTGGCCTTGGTAAGCTGAATCGTCACCTCGACGATTCTCAATTAATTAGGAAACTTCGGGAGTTTCTCCTGCTCGGGACGATTGCGTACATGAAAGTTGGAGTTACTCCTTCATCTTATACAAATTTAGTTTATTGCTGATACTGGAGCCCGTGGTAACCGAACCGCGATATCGTATAGTCGTAGTCTGATGTAATTGGAGCGTTGTAACGCGTCGCTCGGGGCAAGTATCGTCGTTTCTTTACATCCATCTCGTAAAGTTTATCTCTGTGGTAGCAAACTCGGCCGATTGCTAAACCACGATAATTATATCCGCATCCTTTAGCTGTGAGAACGGCGATGAAACTTTTTAAATGTTTTATCTTGGAGGTAATGACGATCGTTACGAGTGAACGTTGGTCTTTCTCGCGTGGCGTGATCCCATTTTGCTGCACGATCGACGGGATTCTCGAAAAAAGTTCGCTAAGATCTCTGTGTCACACGGAAACGGAGAACGTTCGCTCACTATTGCAATTTGAGAAACGCGTCGTGAGGCGAAACGAAACACTTTATTGCACGAACGTGACAAATCCCAAAGCACGTTGCGCTAACTTTAGCGAACTCATAAAACTCGCGAAATGATTTTATAGGTCCAAGTTCTCGTGGCTTACGGCGTCCGGTCAGCTGCCAGAAAAGCGACTCGTCGACCTCTGCACTCCGACTTTATTCTTAGCAGTCTTCCTTTTGCTTTCAGATATATCTATGTTCAGTTCCACACATACTTTGGGGATCTAAAAGATATTTCGAAAATTTCATCGTTTGGCAGAATGACTGGCACATACCTGAATTTAAAATTGATTAAGGAGTGAACTAGGTCAGAACTCCGTCAAGACTGAACTCCAATGAATGTCACTGAAAGTAGAACCTAGTCAGAGTAACTAAGAATCGCAACTGAACTCGAATAGCCCCATCGCTGGAACTATTTAAAGACACTGGGGCATAAGTGCTCCCCAAGTCGTGGAAAGGAGAGTGCAGCTAGCGAAGGAATTAAATTAGCTCTCCGAAACCCTAATAAAATTTCGAAGATACGCGATTCGCGGACGGGACGGACCCAAAAGGTGTCTCTGGCGGAATGTTCATAAAACCTTGAGCAAATCCTCGAGATTTATCGTCCCTGGAGGGAGTTGGCCCGATTATCGCGATCTCCTCTCTTCTAATCGCGATTCCTCGCGTCTTCCCCCTTTTCTCGAGCTCGAAATTTCCCGGGGACGCGTTAAAACGCCTATCCGTTTCCGAGAGTGCCGCGGGGGCGGAATACCAAGTGGCATGGCTAAGAAGAAAAAGAACCTGGACACGGGAGGAGGGACAAGGTTTATCGTCCGACAAACGACACTGACTTCGCGCCGACAAAAATATCTCAGAGCGAAGGAATTCCTTGCCACAGGCTCGCTCCTCTCCTTCGCTTCCCTCTGTGTGTAGCAGCCGTTGTCGCGCCGCGCCGGTTTCGTGCGATTTTAAGCAACCCTTCGGGCGATCTCTTTGATGCACGCTTTCCGCTAACCTAGACCGGCTCTACGCCGACTTTTTCTGGGTCTGGTTAGACCCTCTTCCTTCGCAGAAAATAGTGGGAGCTTCCTGGCTGATCGTCCCATTCTTGCTTTAACTGGAATTTGCAGGCTCTATAATTATTTGTGAGCCCATCCTATCTTGTCTCTAGTAGATACAGATATGAATAATAGCATTAGAGGTTTTATTCATAAAAAGCAGTGCTTGACCCTTCAATTTTTATACCTAACTGAAATTGTCACTCACTATGTGCTTTTAATACACCATAAGCTTTCAATTTCTTTGTATTAGATGCTAAATAAAAAGCGATACCTGTAAGTGCCTATGGGAATCGGAGGGTTAAAATATCGTAACATGAATTTGCTGATAGGAAGTGAGATAAACGTAAGAGGGTAGAATTCGAGAAGACATTTGCACGGTTACGTTTAAATTCAAAACGCCCTGTGGGATATCCCGATCGAGGGAAGAAACGCGCTCCAGTGAGCAAGCCAGATTTCACAGAAGCACGAAAGCCCAATAAAGGAAACCGATCCGTCAAAAGCGGATGTTTACACGCACCACGTGTTCGTGACTGCAAGACGGAGAGAATATTCTCGATCGAGCGTGATGCACGTGTCAGAAAACACGATGTCGCCCCGTGGATGCTGGAGAATTCCACGGATCGAAGGAATTCCCTCTCTCTCTGGCTAAGATCCGAGTGGAATTCCGTGCTATCGCCGAATATATCCCTTCTTACGTGCGAGCAGAGCACTCGAATTATCGGGAATCTCACGAGTATCCGTGTAGGAACTACAAAACGTCCATAGGTCTTGCATCCAAGGAGCAAGGAGAGAGCGAATAGAAGCGAGGAGAAAAAGCATGCACAGTCCGGCGAAACGTTCTTTCGCCGAGCAACGAAGATATCCGACGTGAATTGTGGCGACGACTAAGTAATTTTAGGCCACCCTTCCTTTCCGCGTTTCCCCTCGAGCTTCTTTTTCCTGATCTCTTCACATCCGGCGCGAGCCTCGTGCACGCGCTTACTTGCTCACACGTCTGCAAAAATACTCACGGTTGCTGAACTCTCCCTGTTACTCGCTTTCGGACTGTCTGGCCATATGAAACAGAATTTACTGATATTTGCGACTACTGCAGACCGTATACAATTGAACCGTTCTTTGTATCGACTCAATTTTTTCCTGTACAATATTGCGACCTAGGTGGAAAATATTTTTAAAGGCAACTGGCACATTTCTTGGAGGATTAAAGGAAACTTCGACGTTTCCTTTTTAAACATGTTAAGTAACCGTATTTAAATTTACAATCCACTTAAACAATAATTTGAAGTAGTTGCACGATCTTTAATATCCTCTTAAACGTTTACATAACTCCCACTGTCGCTCATAATATTTTAATGCCCCAAGTAATCTTAGCACTCGCAAGATCTATCAAAAGTTCCAACGAGTCTCAGGTTTTAATACTCTGGAAGCTACGGCGCAACTTGGCTCGTACGTTCGAAGGGGTCTCGACTCGATCCCACCCTTCGCGGAGGCGCGCGTGCACACGCTCCAGCTGGCTCGTTCATCCCCCGAAAACGTCATCAGGTCTAGCTTTTATTTTCACGCGAGTCGCGCGCTTCCCCGAGACGGTTCTATTCTTGTTCCGAGGGGGACAGTCGCTCGCCGAGATGGCGACAAAAGACAGATTCCAGCAGCCGCCGATGAACCACTCTAAAAGGCGTCGAAGCCTGCGTAACGAGGGAGTGTCGCGTCGGTATTTACGAGAAACGGAGTATTCTGGCGTCGATCGTATTCTGAGATACGTCTTCGCGCAAGAATTTTGGAAGGAGAAGCGTGCAGCTTACGATAGTCGACTGTCTTCACGCATGAGGAACGCGAAGCGCGTTTGGAATCGACAATGAAACGCGACTGAAAAAAATCGAGAGATCAGCCGAGCGACCTCTGTAAAAAGAGAGTCTGAAATCCTGAAAGAATTCCCTTAATTGCCAGCTTTGGAAGGCAACGACGATTCATCGTGGATACGCCCCGAGATATCCTTGCATTCGTATATACGTCGTGAAAGGACCAAAGTGCAAGTGCTTAACCCTCCATAGAGACATTATGCCGAGCGTTTGGCCTCGTCTGTGCTTGTATCGCTGTGCTTCCTCGGCGCCAATTATTCTCGCTTAACGCGTCTGGGGATCGTAAAAGAGGCACGAAGATGCGTCTCCGAGGGATGCAGTTTATCCAGGACTATGCAAGATTATGACTCCCCGCGATTTATTACAATCACAGAGCTTGTACAGACATTTTCATGCCTCGGTGGGCGCCAGCTGTATGGGGTTTTTGGCTCGGGAAGACAGTGTCTGGACAGCACAATTCATCAAGCTGGAGAAATGGAGCCCGAATCCCTAAGTTCGATGAACTTTCCTTCTTTTATCCGTTGGAATAATCTCTCTATCTATCCCTGAAAAGAATTATAAGTAAAAAGAAGAAATGAAAGAATCGTGTTCGAATTAATTGCGAAAAAATCCGATGTTCCTTTAATCTCCGATGTTGCTATCAGTTCAAATTGAAACGCGATTCACGAACAGTTTTCGGTTGGCCTTTTAGCTCACGGTAATTGGAACACGTCCAGGAACAAACGTCTCGAGCGGTCCCGATGCTCGTTTTCGGGCACACGGTACGTCGCCTCGGTCGCAATGTAATTCCGTCGTTGATCGACGGGTGGTAGCAACCGTTGCTCGATAATTAGGATCCCAGACGCAGCCGTAACTTCTTCGCTTACCTGCCTCCTATCATTGCCAAGATCTTCCCGGCATATCTAGCGTGGCACAGTAGAAAAGGAGAAGACAAACTGCTGCAGCGGCAGGATGTCCACGTTGGATTGAGAAGACGCCTCTGGATTCCCGCGGTTATCCGAATTCTCAGAAGCAATTACTTGGAAGAGGGTCGAGCCGCGTTCGGAGACGAATTTCGCTCGGCCAGCCAACGTTACCGCTTTTCAACAGGTTGCCTTCGCAGCAGAAAAACTCTACTCTAAAATTTACTATCGTAATGAAGGATGGACACTGCTTGAGAATTATTACATGCATTTCCTGCTATGATCAAGGTTCTACTGCGACTAAAAAATTAGTCTAACAAACAGCTTCCTATAATAAGGTGTTAACCCGTAGTAAAGTGTCGATTCAGAATGCTTCTAGTAAAACACGTTAAGATGAAATTGCATAGACTAAGAAATGACTATCGCAGAGCTCTTCCGTTATTACTTAAACCTGTCAATTATAGCTCGACCAGGAAATATTACCTTCTATTGGCACTACGTTCTATTGACAATTTCTTATAGCATTCACAAAGCAGAATAGCCTCGACATCACGATGATAGGATTTTTATATCCTTCCTTAATATGATAGTAAGTGTAATGGGTGCAATGTACCGATCAATTATAAATTCTTCAATGCCTACTTCATATATGGAGTCCCATTTGCCGATCGTTTCTGATATTTAAATGTGACACAGGTACACAGGTATGGTACCAGTAGTAGGAATAGCGACTTTGATCTAGCAGTAATCGAGCAAAAAATATTCGTAATTAACGTAATCTCGATTCGTTATCGCCTCTAATCGAGCGATTCTAATCGTTCCTGTCACGCGGCTGGTCCAAGTTTCCGAGGGTTTTATGGTCGATAGACCTAAGAAGTCCCACAAATGCTTCCGGCGCGGCGGCGCGGCGGCGCGGCGGCGCATCGTCGGTCGACCGCTTGATAAACGGTTAACCTCCAGCTGAAGGGGCTCCCGCTAGCCTTCTCGCGGCTGTTCGCGAATGGAATACGAACGTGGCAGGGATGGGAGCCACTGATCCGGACGACCGGTTGATTAACGATCCCAGCTGTGCTCCACGTCGCTTCCGCGATCTGAAACGGGGAAACGGATTAGGATCGCTAATCGGTTTTGATGCACGATAAATCGCTGCACCCCTGTCTACCGATACGCTCGACCTGTGCTCGGCTTGACTTTGTTTTCCCTTAGCCAACTGCTTGGCTGGTCAACTGCCGCGCCTCGTTCTGTCGTGATTTAGGTCAGACTCGAAGAATGGCTTCTTGATGCATTGGCCCGAACCGAGCAGTCTCGGCCGAGCGAATCGATGATCCGGGAGACGATCTGTTTCCATTTTCTTGGGCTCATCGCGCGATCGAAACCACCGCAACAGCGGTTTTCCTGCTCGGTTGTCCATCGTCTATTTACGTAATTGAGTCGTTCCTGGGGTCCTTCCGAGAACGGCTGACGTTCCTTTCGAACCTCTCACCCTCGCTCGCGTAATTGGACTTGGCGTTTGATGGTGTACGAGGTATGAATCATCGACTTCGCGAAGTGACTGCTATGGTTTCCAAAGTTGTTAGGGGAAACACGACGAATGTTGTTGAGAAGCCGTTATACTTCGGAGTTTGAGACAATAGGGAGGGAAAAATCCGAGCGATGAGTTGCATGAAATTTTACGTCGGGTCTGGCTTAGAGGTAGGTTAATGAGATTATAACAGGCTTTGAGGAAATGGACGAATAAGTTCTGAAATCTGTGGACATTCTGTTACGCTGTTGTTTCAGGAGGAAACGATCAATAACAGGTCGTTGTGTTAGCTTGCATAATTAACTGTACAGGGTCTTAGGCAAGTTTACAGAATAAAGTTTGTTCGCTTCTTCTATTGTTTCCTTAGACCGAAATGTATTCATCTGCAATAATTGTCTACTTCATTTCCATTACAAAGTGTTACAAATTCGATCAACCCCACGTCCAGAAACCTTCCTTCAATCAAATTTCAATGCAGAGAATTCAGAAGGTTTACCCAGAGAATTTACGGAACAGTCTGCGATTTGCCAATCGCGACAGACTGTTTGCAGGTCTTCGAAACGGTCCTGCTGTTTGACTTGGATTCGACCGATCGTAAAACACTACGGGCCCCAGAGAGACATAGGGGATCGATACCCTAGTGGTTAATTGAAAGAAGGAAGTCGTCGGTATCGATTCAATATTTATGCTCGTTTCGTGGTCAGGTGAATTGAAGAGAACCAGGTGAAAAGCAAAGAAAAACCTAGACATTTCATTACCCTATGCTCCCCAGATTTATGTACTTTTATTCTATTAATTATTAATACATATTCTACTACGTCGCGTTGTATTACGTCAATGTTTTATGGATGCATTCAACGAGGTTAATGGCACTATTTATCCGACACTTGATGTTATTTCAATACGCACAGTCTGGTCAATTGATGCTCGCGCATCGCATCGCGAAAACTCATTTTCACTGCACGCTGCACCGTTGCACGTAACATTGTTTTGTTTATTAGATCACCGTCCCACACGATATCGCTATTTTTCGCTAATTTTCCTGCACATTGCTGCTATGAAATGCAATTAATTCATCTGTTTCCCTATTTTGTCTATGCCCACTGTGCCCAGTCGCGCCACTTTCTGAATAAGCGTTGCTTCACCTTGCAGCAATTTTCTTTTTTTTTTTTCATCTCGATGATACTGGGCCTTTAATAGACTTTCTATTCTAATTGGACCTCGTAAAACTCTGATGAAATTTCAATTAATCAACACGACCTGTTCATTTCGTGGACTGGCTTCGGCCGCGACCGCGTCCAAAAGCAAACTTTTCAATCGCATAATCGGATTACGCCGCTCCAATTACCACTGTTTTCATCACTCCGCTGTGATTGTGTCGTTTATCATCGTGATCAAGATGAATCCGTATATAACTGTTCTCTGTTACAAGGTTGCTAGACGAGAACTCTTTGGAAGAGTATCTCTGAAATTATGGAGGATACTCAGGATTCGATCGCCCATGCGAAAGCACTGCGCTTTCTGGTAAGCTCCGCATCATTCTACACCGAAACGAGAGTATGATCTTGCGAATAGCAGCTCAGACTTTTATCGATACTGTCGGAATATTTTTACCCTATCTTCATTTTGAAAAGTGTCGAATAAATTTGGAACTCTGGTTTGTGGTGTTTCAGGTGAGGTACGAACAATTGCGCGAGGAAACACTTAAATAAATCTGAAAAAACTATTCAGAAACACTTATCATGTTCATAGAAAAAAAACTAATACTTAAAATTCAGTTCTTTTCATAAACTGTATATCAAATAGTGGATATTGAGATAGCTTAGAATGTTCCTCTAGAAGACTGTAACTTACATCGAAAAATCCCATCCAGTATTAACTCGTAACCCAGTTTTACATTCCTACACGAGCCGTTCCACGTTTCCATTTCGGTTTAACAATTTCATTTACCGATCCTTTCCTCCTTTCAGGCTCGAGGACAGTCATTTCTTCCCTAAGAGCCCGTTTACTCCGAGGCAAATCTCAAGAAATACTCATGTATCCAGCCGAAACTTACACTCAGGGCCTTATTGTACCTTCAAGAATGCATACCATGTACTTACCAATTCTCAATCCTCTTTTTCCCAGTAATCGGTGAAGCAGTGTTTCAGAGATCGCGCTTGTATTATTATTGCACACCTGCCGGGCGATATTTGCAGAAGGGTACTCGACGAATATAGCCAGCTGAATCACAAATAGGGACTATTTGCTTAAAATATTTGGGCTGCGGAATGTAATCGGTGCCCGTTTGAATAGTCTGTGATCGTTCAAATATAGAGATATTTTCTGGTGCCGACCCACCTCGAAATCATTTCTCTCACGTCAGTCTCTCCATCCGTTGGTCGAACGTCGTCGTGCATCGAATTTTTTAATCGCTCAGACGCCGCCACGGAATGTGCTATTCCACGGAGTCATTGTACACGCGAAAATAGGCGAAGCAAACAATTCAGAATGGGTGAAATGTCGACGTAAATTTCTCGGTGATTTTTGCAATTACCTTCGGTCTCCCTCCTTACCCCTCGTGAGGTACGACGTGAGAGTTCGGGTGAATTACGTTTCTCCGCTTCTAACAGCGCGATCTTTAAACCGTAGAACGTTTCAAGGCGTGAGAAAAGACGCCGGCTAATCCACTCTACAAATTACTCTTTCCTGCTCCGTTAAATTCGTAATTAGACCCGCGAATTAGACTGACGGGATAGAGCGTATCGTTGGAAGTTTTTTGTTCACCCGAGCGACGAATGATTTTACGAGGGTCGTCGAACGTTTACTGCTTGTCTGTGCGCGATAAATCTTTTGGTTTCGCAACGGTCCACAGGAGGAAAAGTGGCCCGCGCGGGGCGTAAACGCGCGAAAGGACATAACGGAGGAATTACGAGACCATTGGGCGCCGTTTCTTCGCCTCGAATATTTCCCCTTAAACGGCTGATTAATTTTCATCGCGAAATCTTTGCGTACAGTGGCCACGATTATTTACTGGGCCGTACATTCGAGCCATCCTCGGCCGAAGTAGGTCTGAACGTCGTAAATAAAATTCATTGGGCGATATTACGCTGTTAATGAACGCGGTTAGTCGGCTATTAAATATTCTTTCGGATTACAGAAACGCCCTCCGCAGCATTCCATGTCGGATAATACCCTGCGACACCTCACGAAATAGAAGTCTGCGTCTTAATAAATGCCCGCGCGAGTTGGGGATTTCGCGTGAAAATGCTGACAAAGGGAAACGAGGAAACAAATAATCCGACGACACTAGAGGCGAAGAGCGAGAATTGTCCATGAATATTCAAGCTGATTATTTTGTAGTTATTCATCGGTTAAGTTCGAGAAACGAGAACGTCAGGGAGTTAGTTACACTGGCGCAGTTAAGAAGTTTGCTGCGGCTGCCACCCTCCCTCGGCTGTCCTTCGATATAACGACCCCGGATTTAGCCAGCCTGTCAGAGGCGTTTGACCCTTGCCTTCGATGTCTACATCACTTTGGGTTTAGAGATTGAAAGTTTGTTTTCCAACAATTCACAGTCAATTTATGCCTCCGGTCGAAAGACAATTTAAAAGCTGTACATATGTGACCTATATACTGTCACATGTTACCTATTGGAAAATTCACGAAAATTTCCCAATATGATAAGCAAATTTTCGTGTAAAATAATATGAATATTAAATTCTTTTTGAAAGAAGTTAACACTGAAAATGTATTTCGCAGTTTTGTTTTTTCACTTGTATTCAATTTTTTAGTATTTCACTTTGCAATGTTCTATATATTTATACGAAACTGCTTATTTGAGAATACCTGAGGAAGATATTAGCGAAGGTCAAGACGGGTCGAAGGTTAATTTGTGTTTAGCCTCGGCTCGAAGCGATCGTTGCGCCGATCGACGACGAGCGATCAACTTTTATCGCAAGGGAGACCCAGCAGGTTGTATCAGCTCGCAGCTTCGATGTTAAATTCAGAGTTAGAAGCAAGGGACGAGATGCACTCGAGACGTCTCCGAGGTAGAGGCTAAAGTTTCTCTTGGCTCCGTGGAGACTTTACTTCCCTTTGAACTCACTCGTCGGGAGTAAATCATGGATTTAGCATGAGCAATAGGACTCGTCGCCTGGCTACCCGCTGTTTCATCTATGGGAACATTCACTTTTTCCTTGGCCCTTTTTCGACGAAAATCCTAGGGCGGAGAATTTCATTTTCTGATGTTTCGGGAGACTCGGTGGTTAACCAGCTCGCTCTCGTCCCAGCGGCCTTCGTTTCGCCGAAGTTTGGAGCGGCGAGAATTGAAAAAGTTGCGTGCGCTGCTGCGGTCGCGGGATTTTAATAATTCGCCTGGGGAGGGGCGTCAGGGGTGAACCGACAGCGAGCGAAGATCCTGCTCGAGACGCGACGCGACGCTTCTGACATGGAAGAAATCAAAAGTTGCCGACCTCTTGTTCCCGTGGAGTTCTCTGTTCCCATTTCAATACTCGCTTCGAAACAACCGACGAATCGATGCCACAGTTCGAAAACCACGACGCGATGAAAGAGCTGGCCTCGAGGGACGAGCTCGGCGGTTACGTTGTAAACGTAAAAAAAGATAACAAACAGAGTGAATGAATTTCGACGAGTCATTGATGTTTCCGCTCGCGTGGATATCCGTCGAAAAAAAGGACCCGAGTTACTACTTGTACTCCACCGTGTATCTCATCCTCAATTAATTACTCTGACGTTCGCCAAATCCCCTAACTTTTTCTATTGACGAAAAAAGTAGTGAAAAAATTGTTGATAGCTGGAAAGCTCGAATTACCAGTCTAACTTTTTTGCTCGCGGTGCTTGCTCGCGACTAGGTTCGCAAATTACCAGGAAATTTTGCAACACGTACGGCTGGAGGGGAGGGCAAAAGCGACGCGATATCACCAGAAGAGACGAATCGAATCTATCAGAACGAAGCAGTCGAGGCGAACCTGATCGGCTGTGAAAGCTTCCGTTCGCTTTTCGATCGGCGTTCTTTTTTGTTTGTAACTTGCACCCCTCACCCCCTCGTTCTTCTGGGTCTTTCTCTTTATCCAAGAATAGCTCGGCTACCATAATAACCGCATGGAAAGAATAGATGAGAGGAGAGTAATTCCTGCTCTGAGAAGAGTCGCATCGCGATGTATATTCATCCTCGCCTCTCTCGTTCTCTTCGTTCCCCTTTCCCTATTTCTCTCTCTCCCTCTGCCCTACTCTCTCCCCCTCTCCTCGTTTCGTCTCTCTTCGTCCCTCTAGCTGGCTGCAGTCCACTGTTTGTCACCGCAGTTTCTCCAGCTAAGCATTGTGCTCGCGCTTTTCCCCTTCTTCGTCTTCTTCCCGACCCACCCCCTCGTCCCAATCCCTCCTTCTTCGTCCCCTTGTCGTCGGCGTTACGTTTCTCGTTACGACTCTCCTCGCCGTTCCTCTCCGATTCCCGTGTATTTTTGGACGTGGAAACCCGAAGGAACGGTTCAACGACCCCATTCGTCCCTGGAAACCGGGACGTGTATGCATGCGCCGACTGACGAGCACCGGAGAAAATCGTGATTGATCGTCGTTTTACCGACGACGTTTTCGCTGGGTCTCTTAACGAGGGCTTGATACGATTCCTTGGTTCTTGCCTGTCCCGAAAAATGTTCGACGAGCCTTGTAACTAGACAAAGATCACAGACTTACGACGATTGTGGCTGAGGGATAGAGCCCCTTGATCGTGCTCCGCCCTTCGTGGCGAGATCGATGATCGATGGTGACGCTCTTCTTTTAGCAACTGGTGTCACCGTGGTTCACTGTATTTCTACTCCGCTCACGCGAACCTCGAAACGTTTTATATTATATTCTCACGATTTTCGTGACCTTCCGATATCGGCGCTTCTTTTCTTGGTATCCGACTTTTCGGATATACCGTCAAACGCTGTAAGATCGAATATGCATGAGTTGAATTATCTCGGGCAGGATGCCGAAACGATCAGTTGGAGCGAACGAGTACTTTGCGCGCTGGCTCGTGTGCCTCGATGCCTCTTTCCTTTCTCCATTCATCCCCCTGTTTCTCGGGGCAACCTCATCGCGAAACAGCGCTAACCACATTATCGATCTCGCATCAAATTAATGGAGAACAAGTGTAATCTCGTGCATGAAACCAGTGCTCCGCCGACATCTCTTTCCCCTCTCGCCTTACCCCCGCGCGAGCGGCCGTCGGAGGTGGACGTAATTCCAGGGTTGTGCGGGTTTCGGACAAATTGACCCCATAGTTTAATGGTGCGCCGAGTTTCGAGTAGTTGTACCGCGGCAGATAATGGAGTCGTGGCTCCGTGTTCAAATGATAATATTCGAAAGGCGGCTGCCTCCAATTTCGAACGAGTGGGAATTGTCGGTAGCCGCTTCAGTGTTCGGCCATCGTCGACGACGTAACGGACCGTAAATGACTCGTATAATCGGATTCGCAGTTAATTCGTGGTCCTGAAAGCAAGGATTACAAGATGGCCGACGAGCTCCACGCCGAGCTCGTCCTTTTCAATCGGGGGCGATCGAAATCGGGCCGAAAAATGGGCCAAAGTACTTGTGCCCTCGAAAGCGTACGAAGGAAGAGGGTGAGGGTGAAAGGGGGGGTGGGGTTTTACGAGGACATTTACGATCGTCGGCGTTTCGTGTGTCGATGCTTTATTCGTTTACCGGCGCAGAAGATAAAGCGGTTAAGAGTGGTGTTTATGGATTCGAATCGAGCGATAATACGCCGTGCATCGGTGTGCAAGCGTTAAGTGCTTGATTCCTACGGTCCAGGGGATGCTGGAAGTGAAACGAAGAGCAGGAACGTGCCATCGGGGTGGATTCGTGTTTTTCGTCCATCGAAGGTCCGATGGTTAGATTCAGGGAGAGGATGATCCAGGGGTGAGTGTTGCTTAATAATTAAGCAACAGCAACATCACAGCCCAGCGTGTAATCTGACGAAGAAACGAACCACGTAATCGGAGTGTCTATTAATTTAACTATTTAACACTCGATAGAGGTCTGTGAACTTCTATTGCTAATTACTTGAGAACTTTCAATAAGTTTCATTATCCCTTCGAATAATACTATTAAAACCTCGTAACGCCTGGACCTCAGATACTTAATTCCTGCGCTGGAGCTAATAAAGGAGTTGCGAGCAGTAAGCCCAGTCACTTCCGAGTCATTGTTCTCCCGAGTGCTTTAAAGTTATGAGTTCAAATCGAATCAATTAACAGCGTTTACACAAGACGTAGCATATTTTCGAAAGTTAATCTTCTTGGCATTCCGCAAGATTTTCCTTCGCCAAGAAAGTACGATTCAGGAAGTCGACTTTTAATCACGGAAGTTAACGAATGGAACACCCCCATTCTTTAATTCAATGTCACCAAGATGTACGTACCTACTCCTACTCTGACTTTATCTTTTTTCGAATTCCACTAACCGCGCTCGTCGTTCCACTTTCGCTCCCCTTTAATTTAACGACAAACAGATAACGCTTTCGGCGGCAAATATTTCAAGCAGATTACTTTTCGCGGAACGTGGCTCGTTATTTAATCGAGGGACGCACGATCGCGAGCATATATACGCAGAAAATCAACGATCCCTCGTCGCGTACTGCTCGCTCTCGCGATCCAGCCGCGGATCGCTCCAAAAGAGAAAGAGTTCTTTGGAATTTCGATAACGGCTGACGATCACGCAACCTCCACCGCACCCCTGCACGCAACGAAGAAGCGGCGCGTGTGTTTCAGGAAAACTATCCTCGTCGCGACCCCATTCCTCCGTTATGTCGAAGGATAACAGTGATTCTTAACAAAAGCGTCGTTCCCCCCATATTTCCGCTCGAACTTCCGGCATCACAATATCAAATTGTAGGATCCCTTCGGGGCTTTGATCCCTCGTTGTAACAATTTTCGCGTTTTCCTTTTACCGCTGTTACAAAGGAGAATTCAATAATACCAGCGTCCGTGGCGTTTATTAATAGGCGAACATTGGAACAGAGAGCTTAGCAAAATACGACAGAAAAAAAGGTCGCCGGCGTATCCCTGGCAAAGGAATTCATTAACGCGGAAGCCACGTCGTAGTTCCGATCAAAGAACACTCCCACACACGGCTCTTTTAAATACGCCCCTCGAAACTCACGGTTCAACATGATACCTCATCGATGTTACACCCACAAGCAATGGGGAAATTGTTTTTTCCCCTGTCGATGTAGATCCCAACTCGATTTCCCATTTTTTGTCAAACCAGACGCGAGAAACTGAAAACGCTCCGATGGTTAGAGGCACGTAGATAATGATCGTGTAAAACAAATCAGCTGATGATACTATGCCTTCTATATCGTAGAATTTAGCGGTCGCGAAAGAAAAGCTGCTGGACTCCGTGGACGTTGATGGAAAGAGGGCTGGGCCCGGCACGAGGGGAGGTAAAAGAGCAAGGGAACTGCAAATAGAGTGTAGCAGGGATAATTGCTCTCGTGATGTCACGGCATTTATCAAATCCACTCCCCGAGCCTCGCTCGACCTCCGCGGCCCTAACTGCCCCGACGAGAACGAGACCAACGCTTCCCTTCGCTAACGATAAGGCCAATTCTTCTATCGTTGGACTATCGTTTTCCATTCCTCTCTGTTCGTCGAAATTTCGCATTTTGTCGCTCCGTTAGACCCCCTATTCCTCGAGCACCGAATCCAGGTCTTTGAAGCCACAAGACGCGAATTCATCCCGCGCGCTTACGAAAGATTTGCTCGAGATCCAGAGAGACACTCGACTGTGGCACTCGTTGTATCATGAGCTAGTGGGTGGTTCCGCGAAATTGCCCAGGAACGATTTTGAGCGGATGACTTTCCGGATGGCGGAAGGGAAGACACGAGCGCTTGGCGAAGATTCCGCTTCCCTTATATTCTTGATTCGACGCGTTCGATATCGTTCTCGGAATATGGAAACTGGGATTGGGAGCTGGAAGAACTCTCACAGGCGCGTGCGATTCTCCTTGCACAGGCTACGCGAATAGTTCACATTTTCAGATGGCTCGGAAATTCGCCGAGTTTGAGAACTGTCGTTCGAAGGAGAACGGCCCCGTCCATGGCCAGACATGCTTTAACCAGCAGTCGTGGTCGCTAGTCGACGCGAGCATCCTCCTGACCACTTTACTCGCGTCTTGGATGCTCTGATCTTCGGCGTCAGATGCTCGGTTCCATTAAAACATTATGGAGAGAGTAACTTTCTGATATTGGGTCCGAGTTGGAAAGAAATTATACGAGGACGGGTTGCTCGATGGATGGAGAAAGTTCGAAAGTATTTTTTTAGTTTTGAAGATGGGTTCGTTTATGGTCCAAGAATATTTTCTGTGCCTCTAAGTGCAATGGATAAAAGTATTGCAATATTATTTTATAGGAGTTTTATCTTTGGAAAAGTTGGAATGATAAAGGATTTAATAAAATGTCTATCTTCCTGTAATTAAATATTATAGATTCAATTTCTAATTAGCATTCCAGCGAGAATCTGAAATTCCGTTATAATCACGAGACACGTTAAGATTAGATTACATATCATGTACTGAATACCTATACATATAGTCAAGGCGGAACTTTCGACGAATTTAGATTGGCAGTCAAAGCGATAATGGTTAACGTGTTCCGTATAAATTCACCATTATTAAAGTTCTAGTTTCCACGTTATTCGCGGAATTTCTCTATTTCATGCTGTTGCGTCGATTTTGGCCGCTTAGGTATAATTGAGACGCGTATAATCAGCCGCTGCGAATGGAAAATTTTCCAGTGGAACAATAGAGGAATATCCATGGTTGCATGGGCGACGTTTAACTCGATAAAAGTACTGCGTCCCGCTGTAATTTCATCTCATCGGCCGCGTATCTGTCGATCCCTTATTAAAGACTGAAAATTATGGGCACTCGCGATCGCGCTCTCTCGATAAATCTCTCGGGACACAATGGCTTCATTGAGAACAAACCACAGGCCTTTAGAATCAATCGCTGGACAAATTATGTCCCACGCGAGACGATTCCCGTTCCGAGGAGGGCGCATTCATGAAACCGGATTCTACTTCGTCGAGCATCAAAAATTTATGCGAGAGCCAAGGGTTTTTTGCGATTTTGCGTCTCGCAGCGGAACATTTTCTTCGAGCACAATGGCAAGAAAAAGCGCATTGTAATTGTATACTCTTGCCGGGGGATTATATTGTTGTCAGCAGGCACTATGTTCAAGGAACAAACTGCGCTTTATAGCTTAAAACATCGTTTCGTAGGATAAAAAATGAAATCTTTCTCGCAGCGTACGTCACGGATTACGTGAACATCGGAGCGCGATAATAGGTCGCGGATCTGACGGTAAATTTTGGAATTACATGCATACTTTGTCCTCGTGTTTCTTTCGTACCTCCCGCAGCGTTGCTGATTTTTGCATACAAATTCAATAGCACGTATGAAAATCCAATCAGCGGAATATGTCACGAGGCGAATTCATTTAATGATTATTTATCCATTGGCTAAGCATACTTATCATAAATTATTTAAATTGGTTTATTCGACGCGTTATTGTCCAGATCGATGATGTGTATTACATTCATGATGCGTATATATATTATTTTGATTTCGTACGTCGAAAGGTATTAATCCGTTAATGAATAAATGAACTGTTCTCGTTGTTTTCGGTAATCCGAGATATTCGCTGGACAATATGCAAATTCTGCCCGATTATCTTTAATGTTAGATGAGTTATTCTGCAACAAACTAGACACTTATTATCAGAAATAAAACAAATAGTAATAGCCTTTACGAATTACGATGCAAGTAGAAACAGTCAATTTTATCCCGACTCGAATGGAACTTTTCTTCGTTATTGAAGTTGCTCTCGAGTAATGATATTAATGATAGTCTTCAATTTATTGGATGTCACGGAATTTCTGAGAGGATGTAAAAGGAGAAAGTCGGTCTGTCTCCAACATAAAAGTCAACAGCAGACTCGGCTGCTCTTTTGAACGCAATAATTCGACAAATTGGTATTTCTTTGAAAGTACGCCACTGCCGCGCTGAAGCCGAGGAAAAAATAAAGGAAATAGGTGGTAAACGAAGGCAAGAAGAAGAGAGTAGTCTCGCGTTAAAGAGAAGCGGCAGAAGGAAAAGCTTAAAACGCTCGTGCCACTTGACACGCTTCGTCCTCGTACTCTAGCTCTTTCCCTCGTCTGAACTCGCGACATCGCGACTCCTCGCTTCGTAACGTCTTTGCGATATCGTCGCGAAAACGAAACGGATGGTTCGTCCGCGAACGAAATATCGACGACGAGATCGCTTTCTTCGCTGCCGATGGTACAACTTTCAATAAAAGCCAGTCTATTGTTCTATCTCTCAGATGGAAAGGGGAAGAAAAGCATCTACAAGGTGTTTTAGAAAAATTGATCGAAACTCTGTTATGGCTGTCAGACCTCTTATTGGTTGAATTTCAATTTTCGAATTTTCAAATATTCAAACATTCAAACATTCAAATTTTAAAATTTTTCAAAAGCATTTTATGAATTTATTGTAAACGTACTGACGCTTTACCTGCAGCAAAGCAAATCCCTCTGTTGCTGGATACAGATTCGTACAAATTCATTTCCTGGACTTGGCACACAAAATCCCAGTCTTTATGAAGTGCCTCGTATAAGAACGCAGAAAAGAAGGTACTATTGTTTTTTGCAAATACTCCACGGCTCTCGAGCATTCGTATGTCCCATTCGGTAAGGCGTCATCCAGAGTTTTCTGGGACGCGTTCCTCTGAAAGACAATAATAGTCCTCTTTCGCGAAAAATGAAAACCGTTCTCTTTGCACAACACGAATATTGAAGTTGATTTTACGTTGGAATCGATGTTTGGTCTGCAATGGGTAAAGGTATACCTGCTGACGAAGTATCCAGTCAGTTTAATTTCTCGTGAAATAGACGGTGCTCGCGCGTGTTTCATTAATTAACTCCCGACATAATATTCACCGAGGCGATGGCGCATCGTATTAATGAAGCTCATATCAATACGAAATGGTAACCAAAGATTTTGACGCGATAAAGTATACGTCAAAGAGGGAAAATCATTATCTATATAACGTTTGAACTACGTTGAAATAATATTGACTCGGTGAAATTGCGAAAGTCGTCGGCTAATTACAGCAACCGACCACGAACCAGAAGAAAAAGAGTACCGAACGACCAGATAAAACAGACAAGAACGTTTTTCGCAATTACACGAATGAAAACCAGTTTGATCAGAGGGATTTCCTGCAACAGATCTTCAGAAAATCTCATCATCAGAATTATCCATAACATCTGATCAAAATATATTGGTCTATTCAATACGCAGTTGTGTGCAACGCATGAGAAACGTTAGAGAATATTGTGTTACCGAGTGATGACAAAATACCTCGATTAAGGGGCTATAAACCCACCAGGAGAAATATATTTCCTCCCCGCGGAGGAAAGCTGCGGAACAGCGTTATTGGCAATCATCCCTCTATGCGTCCTGGTAAGCGTCTCGAAGATACAAAAATATTCGCTGGGATAAAATTTGCGTATCAAGGGCATGAAATGAAAGGTTTTCGTGGAATGAAAATTGCACTTCTCTGCTCGACAGTCGGAGAAGCTCGGCGAATCTCGGAGACAAGAGAGGCACTCTTTCTCCATACAAAATTCACGAGGACTAAGAGTTACAGAAGCAAGACATGTCCATCATATTTCATCTACGTGTAAGTCTAATGAGCTATCCGTAATTATATCGCGTCCCAGATTCACTTCTCTGCGTATTCCATTATTTCTCAGTCTCTGGACGTTCTCCAGACACGATTGAGCATATCCGCCAGCTGATATCGCGATCAAGCTCGAAGCTCGTAATCGAGTTCCTGGATCCCATTTGTTCCCCAACATTACGGAGCATCCGCAATGGAGATCTCGAATTATCAGGCTCGAATTTATAATATTATCGGAAAACACTCTGAGGCTTCTTCTTCGGAAATCCTTGCCTCCCTTATCTCGCTGATGTATTGCTCCACGAGACGGGTCCACGAGCACGTCGAAACAGGGCTACGTAGGGGGCAAAAAGCGGGGAAGAGGTAGAGAGCAGACTCTGGCGAAATTAGGGGCGTGCAAGGGCCAACTCGCAGGACTTGGCATGGGACGAGTCATAAACATCCTTCGAACTGATCCCAGCGACAGTCCTCGATTCAATTTACGTTCGGACGCCTCGCAGAAATTCCGTCTGGCTCTCTGCCACAACGGCAATATGTCCAGCCCTTTTTTCCCGCTCCCCCCGTTCCCGTCTCGACTCGTTTCTTGCCTACCAAGTCCTAGGCAAATACGGGACGAAGCTTATCTCGAGGCGCGTGCTGCAAAAATTCGATCCTCAAGTGGGTGGCGAGAATGGCGGGAGGAGATGGAACGTTCGCCCTCTGACCACGTTTGCCCGTTGCTCGTTCTCGGAATAAAGCGATTCCGAGGCGTGACCTGGAATTTGTCCGACTTTTGAAATTTACTCTACCCCCCAGGAAGAAAGATCTGCTGGATAAGTAGTTTTAAATCTGGCTTACAACGCGCTGCCTGTAACACACTGCCCCGATATAAATTTGCCTGCTTAATAGGCTGACGCGTGTTCACGGCTATGATTTTAGCTCCCGAATCGTTGGGAGACGCTCGCGAACATTATAAATAATGCTTTCCGCTGTGACGCGTACCGACGATTAATTTATGAGCCTGCGAACCGTTCCGTCGCGGAATCTGAATAAAATATGAAGGGGGAGATGACAACGAGAACAACACGGGCTACATTACGTTTTAAGGAGAAAAGCAGTCGAAGGCAAACAAGCTACCACTTTCAACAATTGAAATCGTAGATCTTATCCTCATATATTTCTGCATCCAGGATATCCAATGAACGATCAGCTCCTTTAATTACTAGAATAATCTCGGTTGATCGATCAGGCTTCTCTCACGTATTAAGTTATCAAGCTAGAAATGATTTCAGATCGTACGCGAGGCTCTTGCGTCGTCACGTTCGGCCGTATTATTCATCAATCACAGTGTCCCCGTGATATGTTATCGAGCCTCTGTACGCGCGACACGCACCAAGCACGCGCAGTTCTATTTTCTCGCGCTACAAGCGCAATCATGGATCGATCTTAAGCATGTCGTGGATGGCAACAACCGGGTGCGGATCGTCGATGAAATCACCGCGTGATCTAAAGCGCGGGCACTAAACCATCGAGTCACGTTACACTACCTATCACGACGAGAAACGACCGTCGCGTCGCGTTGGAACGATCGTTCCTAATGGCACCGCGCGGGGCCACTTCTCCGCGTTGCTTTCGACTTTGATAGCCAGGAAAAAACACGAAGAAAGGAGGCGGGCGCGACTAGGCGAGGCGGCGAAGAAGCTGTTTTTAAAGGAAGCACCGAGAACGAGAGGAAGTCGTCGCAGACAATAAGCAGTTTGAAAATTTAAACTGTACCAAACGTTCGAGCGTCGCGAAGCTACCATTAAGCCGGAGGGAGGAACGTTGTCGCTCGAACTTTCTGTAATATTTAAGAGGAAGCCGAGTCCGGGCTGAATCCGCGATATTTTTCCGCGAGACAACGCGATTTCCCGTGGAAGGCAGAAGTTTCACGGGAGAGAGTCGTCGAGAAAAGGATGCGCCTTGTCGAAGATTCGAGGCCGAGCGGAGGAAAAGTCTTTCTCAATATTCGCGGGCGGAAAGTACTCGAGTCTTGCAGCAGCCTCCTAACAAGCGGCATTAACTCGAATTTTCTGCTGTGACAGTGAACTGGAGGGAGGCAATTATTTGGTAGCAGACACTAAGCGAGATTAAAAAAGACGCGACTTCATTAACCTAGTAAACCTGGCGCGACATTATTCGTAGGCGCTATTTACTTTCGGGTAATTACTAGTCCATCGACGCTCTGACGGTGAAAGCGATCGGTCAGGTGCCAGAACGATTTCCGAAGGGTCGGGATCGATACTCTGCTGCTCGAACGCGCGACAATAACAAACTTCGGAGTCGCCGTCACGGATCAATCCGTTAATACGGTACATTAGAAAATCAATTAAGCCGCAGCCTCGCTTAATCTCGTGTCCAGAGGATTTGTCGGCAACCTTCCGGCCAGGGCTCTTATCTCTGAGAGCTGACGGTTCTCACCGTTCGAGGAAAAAGGACCACTAGGGGAGATCTAGATTTAGAGTTTGGGCAGCACGAAAGTCTCCCAGAGTAACGGAATTTGTCACGTCTTTGTGAAAAGTATTAATCCATATTTTACTCGGGAATGCATCAGAGGTATTTATATTGCAAATTGTAATTTTAATCGAAAGAGAAACTGACGTTCAATTTTCTACATAGAGGCGAATAAGATAATGCAGTAATCGATGTCAAGTAATTATCTTCTGTAGCCTCCTGGTTCAGGTGGAGAGGTTCATCTGAATTTTTTCGGGGAAATTGAATTTCCCTTCATTTGTATATAATTAAATATCTTCATCGTAAAACCCGATCCACGTCGGCTGCTGTCTGGATCGATGATATCGACGCTATTCATGAGGATGAATTTCAATTAAACCGGCTGCTGCCGTGAACCGCAGAGGCCATCGGGTAGAGCGTAGCAAGTTCAGTTCCCCTGTCGCTCTATGTACTCCTTAGTTCCGATATCTCTCTGTCTACATCGCAGTGCTCAAACTTGGAAGATCCAGCAGGCTGAGTGCATCATTACGGATTAATATCCTCCCGAGGAAGCACGTAACCTCGCGCTACTATTCCTCGTTATCACCGTTGGTTACATCGAACGAAATGTCACTGTGCGGTTCCTTTCCGTCGTCTTGAAATCTCTCACTTGGT
This sequence comes from Calliopsis andreniformis, assembly GCF_051401765.1. Taxonomy (NCBI): domain Eukaryota; kingdom Metazoa; phylum Arthropoda; class Insecta; order Hymenoptera; family Andrenidae; genus Calliopsis; species Calliopsis andreniformis. The sequence continues at coordinate 16,494,041 of NC_135067.1, read as the reverse complement.
TCTTGGTCACTTTTCAGACTGCAGTAAGTGAAATCGAATCAGATCCCTTGCTCTTTTATTCAAGCACTCACTGTCACGTGGACGTTCTCTATATCAATTCTGATTAACGATTTTTTAAATATTCAAGCAAGAAATTTTCCTCGTTCTCGCGACAAGATACCTCGAATCCTTCCACGAGCTTCTTTGACGCATCTCTTTAGAGATTTTTCACTAACCTCCATTTTTCCTTTTCGTCGATCCACGGTAACAGAAAGAAGAATATTAAATCAGCAGAATATTACGCAAAACTTCTGAGCCTGTAACCAGATCAGTTGGAAACGTAGATTATTACGTTGGAGTTCAGTAGACAGTACCTGGATCATCCACAAAGTCTTTTAATCCTCAGACAAAAAGAGACTATAAAATACATAGACGTCGGTATTCGTAAGAGGGATCCCCTCTCGAAGCACTGATTCCACCCCCCACCCCGTACATGCTACCCTCTCCCTATTTGTCCTCGCTGTCGCGTATGAATGTAAAATATTCAGCGTCGCCGAGTTCCCGGTTACGGGGCAATATTCCCTCCAGACAGCGTGTAACGCCAGCGTAACTCTCGTTATCATCGTCGGCCGCTGTCACTGAAGAGTTCCCTCCTCGCGGAGAGAGGGTCCTCCTCTCGTCGCCGCGTCGCCGACGTTCCCCTACATACGCGCTTTACCTATATTCCTCCTGAAGAGGACGCATGCCGCAGGATCGAGCGGCGCGTGCGCGCCGATTCGTCGTCTACGCGCACGCTGCGAGACGATTCCGAATCCGTTCAAAATTTCATGACGAACACCCCCGCAAGTCGGACTCGTCCCGAGCCGAAGGAAGCAGACAAGTATATCCCTCGCCGCGAACGCGGGCAAATATTTGCCGATGGCAAACGTTTACCCTTCGGCAGAGCGAAACCTAAGCTTTGAAGACATATCGCGCTTAAGGCTGCGCTATTATACGAGCAAACGTCTGCACGGCCTGTTTGATATTCCTCGACGTCTCGAGACGTCCGAGCAGACGCGCTCAGCCCCTAAGCTCATCGTCGCGCAGTGGCTGAAAGCTCGTTAACGCTTCCTCGAACGACGCGCCAAACGTCGATCGAGCCGCGCTCCCTCGATAGGACTCGGCTCGTGGGCGCGGGTCGTTCGAAAATTCCATCGAGGGGCTGCTACCCCTTCCGCGAGCCTGACGGTGAGAGTCTGTGGATCGTCGATGGATCGTCGGTGGCATAGACCCAGAGGTCTCTGCACCCGCGGCCTTCGTTATCCCGTACGTAGGTACGTACTTACGGAACATTTCACGAGGATACGTATTCCCGCAGGAGAGCAGAGCGCACGCGCGAACGCACCGTGTCTCGTTCTCTCTCCGTCTGACGGCCTCTCTATCGCACCCCCTCCAGACGCGCTCCCCTTTCCTTTGGATCGTACCCCCTTGCCCTCTGTTCCCCCACCGCGAGGGCAGCCCGCCACGCGACCGTAACCCCCACCAGAAGCGTGAGCGTGTGTCACGCTCCGGGTAGCTCGGTGCGTGCCCATTAGAAGGAGGGGGTAAGGGGCGCGTGTGCCCTACGCGAGGCCTGTGGCGGGGGCGCGCTGCGCGACCGTGGTGGGGATGCAAGTACGCTCGACCGAGAACTCGCTAGTAGTTTCGTATCAACTCTCGCGCGAGTCGGATGTCGGGTGATCCGCGCCACGCTCTCGCCCCCGTTGCCGTCGACGTCCTCGCTCCGAAAACAGTGGATCCAGGCGGACCGATCAAGCGAGTGGAACAGCTCGCGATCGATCCTCTCGCGCGTTCGTTCCCGCAGTTGCTATCGCGATCCTCGATCCTCGACCTACGTTCGACAGTTTCGACTGTGGATTCGGACCCGTCGCAGCTGTGCTCGCACGAACGACCCAGGAAAACGCGCGAGTGCCTAGTCGTGTTCCTCTACGCGCGGATGCCGTGATGCTGCACGCTGCCGGACGAAGACCGTCGAGGCTGCTCGACACCCTCTCGATCGCTTCCTCCTGACAGTCGTGAGCCTCGTGCATCCCCCTCGCCGTCAGATAGTGGTGCTCTTGCCCCTGGGACGATGTTGCCGCAGTGATAGTGGATAACGAGCCTTGCCCTCGGTACCGCTGGATGGATTACCTTATCGCGGATAAGTGGCACTCGGTGTGAGACGTGGACAGTGGTCCCGTACGCGTCGACTCAGAGAGTGAGTGATCACACGAGAGTGTACCGTGTGGTACTGGCATACACACGTGTGACAGTTCCAAATTGCCCTGCGAAGCCCAAGCTCAGGTGGTTCAAACGTGACCTTAAGCGTCGCTCACGGGATTATTAGATTCTGGTGTCTGGTTAATCGGTGCCTGTTCAACACCGGTCGTGGCTCGCTGAGCAATGTTGATATAGTGCGTTCACGCCGGTTGTAGTGACGATCATGCACGGATTCCTCGCCGCGGACACCATGGATTTCTTTCTCCTCGACGCAGTGACAACGCTACGCTCCACTGTCAGGGATAACATGAGTTCCACGAGGAGGGAATCGAAACGACACGGAGCTGACGGGTGAGTCTGAAAATTATCTCTAATGGGTCCAGGTTCTTCCCTGAAGACCCTTCTTTAACCCTCAACGTAGCGCTAGATTTTTCGAGACACCCCCAGTGTGGATCAAAACAAGTAGTTTCACTTCCTAGATTAATCATTTCTTTTCTGTGAACGCTTCGCGAGCCCATGTGCGCGTTCAAAAGACTCGGAGCAACAAATCGCCGCTGTGTGTTTACGTACACGTGTTAATGCGCCACCGTGGTTTAGAAAAAGCATCGCGAGCAGACGACCTCAGGAAAAAAGCAGTAAGATCGCTTGGGGATGCGTCGACGCTTGAAATCGTGCCGCGTTTCGGAGTGAAAATACGCGCGAGCGGTTTTCCATCGTCGATGCTTTCTGACGGGCTGGCGTTACGCGTGCCCCTGCCGCACGTCTTAAAATATTCACGATTGGATCGATATTCTACGGTTGTCGCGATACGTGATTCTTCGAGTGGCGACGCATACGATAGATAATGTCGAGGATCCAGAGTTTTCGGTGATTCCAGACTCGGAGACAGCGCGAGATAAATGTAAGGCACGCATCGTTAAAGTATCGATCCCACTCACGAATTGGCGTGCCAGATAGGCCGGGAATTAAATGGCGCGCGAGGGAATTTAATGCCATCAGACCCGTGAAGAAATTTACGCGGTCGATATAAAAACGTTGCACTCTACCCGTTTGAAATACGTCGACGGCAAGACGCGCTTTAGATGGTCTGCTTCGTGATTAATGGTCACGTTAATGCGCGTCACATAATGAAGGAGGAAAAGGATTCGTCGAAAACGATCCTCGACGATTCCCTCCGCATGCATCGCGTTTAGGAGCGTGAAAGGCACGAAGGGCACCGTTCGCCAGATGTTCGATGATGGCGATGTGCTTTCAGATCCGGTGAAATGAAGTACTATGACCCTGAGCTATCAATTATAGGAAAGACTTCACGAGGATTATATTGTGAAGGGTCATCTTCAGTGTTGGGTTTCGAGATTTTTCTACAGATTGAAGTAGTGGCTTGTTTGTTAGTGCTGACATTTTAGGATTTAATCTGAGTTTGAAATTGCAAGGAAATGACAAAGTGACTAATGATGTTAACATTTTTATAGATCGTTTAATAGGAAAATTAAGGTTTCTAATCAATCACTTCATTCATATCACAGTGTATACTTCTTCTTAGTAAACTCCACTAGGAATTCTCGTAAAATAAATTCAGAGTTATACAAATTAATATTATCCATAGTTGTAGAAATTATTTCTCAAGCGTTTGCTCGAGAACTCGCGCTGTTCTACGGAATTTTAAATTGCAAACAGGCAACTCGCGCATCAATTGTTTCAAAACCGTGGTACAAGCTTGGTACTTCTGAGCAAACTTCGTTGAAACGAAAATTCGAAAGCAGCGTACGAATTCGGAGCAGGAATGGTGCGCATGCTGGGGGTAATCAAAATTCTGCAATTCTCAAGGGGAGGTTAATTCAAGGTAATAACGAAGGGGCGCTCGGATCCAGACCATTTTGTTACTTCGATAACGAACCCCGAGCGTAAGAGGTTGTTTTGCAGTCACGAAAAATTCTGACGTTCCTCGCATTCCATTACATTGTACGAGAAGCATCCCGCGTGCGGATGATACTCGCGCGCGCTCGAGAATTTCGGGATTGTGACGTCGTCGAGGGTGCAGCAATTTAAAGTTTAATTCCATCCCCTTGGACGATTCCGCGATATTAAGCGACGCTTGAACGAGGGTCTGGCTGTAATCTCGCCTTAAAGATACAGGATTAGAAGCGGGCGGTGAAAAAGCCGCGAGGAAGACTCGAATAATTTCGGGACAAAAGCGACACGAGAGTCACCGATGTTCATCGGTGGTCTCGTTTTTACGCGGCGTCACGGATGTCAATGCGTCCTCTGCGTGGCGCGCATTTGCCTAATGCTCGAAATCCTCGTGACCTCGTGTCTCGTAATTCGGGCGTGTATTTTAATTGGCTCGCCGCGGCTACATTTTCCCTGACGCGACGGTGAAATAACGTCAGAGGAGACGTAACCACGGTTTTAACTCCTTCGTTACGCGACCTCACTCTCGCTCTTTCTCCACAGTCCCGCTTCCTTTTCTTTCCTCGCGTATTTTTTTTTCCGCCCCCGCGCGCGAACGTGCATGCATGCATACGTCGTCACACTCGAAACGGTCGAAGCACTAGGCGCTCACCTTTCATAAACCCACGGTTTTAATCGTGCCGTTGGCGGAGGAGTTTGCCCCACGATACTGATACCTGTGTTCCCAGTTGAGTCGCGCACGAGAACGTACTAGCGAGCGAAGATAACCCAATTTTCACGACCGACAGTTTTATCGACGCGCACCGCCGCATTAACCGCGGCCCCCTTTTCGTTTCTTGCGGCCGACGCGTATTGTTTCGCGTTTCTATAATAGAGTGGAAAGGGGAAAAACAGAGGGAAAAAGAGACGCAGTGGCAGCCTTCATCGTCGGGGTCACCAATTTCTATTTTTCGCCAGAGTTTCGCGCAAATAACTTAATCCCTCGTATTAAGCGGCTTATTATCGTAGTTTTATTCACGTTTCTCCAATTCGGGGATAAATCCGAACAAGTCGCGTACTGTTACACGCTCATTACTGTTTCGCGAAACATTCATCGTATTTTCGATGAATTTCGACTGTGTTATTCAGTAGAGTTGTCTCGTATTCGCTGCTGCCAAACACGTATAGCGGTTCCCGTTTTTAGTTACAAATAATGAGTTGCATTATGTTTTACTAAATAAACCAACCCAACAATAGACAGAGGCGAGGGCGATTGATTTGAAAGCTCGGAGTAAACATCGACATACGTACTTCCATAGGTATCTATTTTCCACAAAGGGTTGGCAATACATATTGTCCGTTGTTTTAAGTGGAGTTAAAAAAATAGCAGCGTATGAGAGTGTAGTGTACATGGAACGCAGCACAAGGAGAATGGGATATTACCGGGATATTTTAACGACCAACAAAGACCCATTTCCGCCTGAAAATTCGAACTTGGATATTCTCTCGTTTCGCGAAACTGCAGCCTCTGCGCCCCTCGCGCATCCCAAATACGATCGCGAGAAACGATACCGCTCGCTTGAATTACTATACCAGACCCGAGGCTGCCGGGTAACCGTGACAATTCCGAATCGAAAATACATAATCCTTTTTATTTCCCCTCCCTCACAGAATCCAATCGGAGCCAGAGTCGGGAGCGAAACAAAATCCCGTCGCATTGATGTCTTTCGGGGCTGGCGAAAAAACGGCTACTTAGCATCGTACGAAATTTAGACCTGAAAAGGGGGATGGGGAGTTCCTAGCAATAAAACAAGAGGGGAAAAAAGGAAGAAACACCTCTCGAGCAGTGTTACAGCGTCGAAAGTTTGACCCGGTTCCGTGAAATTATCCTGCCATTTGGCAGCCGCATAGCCAGCCTCCGTGTTCCGCCGTAAAACTCCTCGAAAAGAGGAAAATACATACTATCGCGCGAAACTGGGCTAGGTGCATCCTCCGCGTCAACGAGAGGGAGGGAAATCGTAAAGTAGCATACGTTGTCGTAAAGCTAACGGTAATACGACGTCGTGGCAATTTTTGGTCGAGACCGATAGCTTTGTGTCTTCTTATTTCCCGCCGCGGTTTTTACTGCGCCCTCGGCGCTCGTCGCGACTTGTGAAATGCCACTGCAAAAGGAACGAATCGACGACGAGGCTGTCGGTACCTGAGAATGAAAGATCCTTGTTACTTAAACCTCGAAACTGTGGCACCACTCAGCGAGAGCGTTAATAACAGTGCTTTAATTCGACCTGACGCGCTGCGTGCTCACAACCACGCGTTCTTCACCCTCCAAAGGGGATGAAGTCGTGGAAACCATGAAATACAGTCACGAAATGTTACAGAGGATATGTTACATAAAACGTAACAAAATTATACCCGCGTTGATATTTGATAGCAGTGCGCTCGAAAATTCTTCTGAAACTTCCACCAGCAGTGAATTCCATCGCACGCGGAAAAATGTTGGTGAATTCGTGAATTAGTTTTCAAATAGGGCAAACAATCCCTTGGACTCCAGTTATGCGACCTTTCCATTTATCAACTCTAATCTCGTTCCATTTCGGAGGTAGTTTACACGAGATTCGATTGATCGGATTGCTCCACTTTTGATCCTGAAATTTGTGACCTAACGTACGCTCACCGCGAACTTGGGTGGTCTTGAAAGAGTTACGAACCCCTGGTCGAGAGGTAGCTCCTCGAGATGAAACTTGAGAAAAATACGGCTGCTTTCAGTTTCGTCGGTTGAATTTCCTTGTTACTCCATATGTATCGCGATCTCGTTGCTGGATATTTCCAGCCATAGGCGAAAAGAAAAATTCGAAGGATGGCGAGAAGATCGTCGTAACTGTCTAAATCATTGACGAAGACGTGTGCACTGGGATGAGTATTATATTATAGTAATTCGGTGGCGAGTCGAGGAGGCGGTGAACCGTGAAACGCCGCGCGGTTGAGGAGAGACGTACCGATCTGTGGGCCGATTTGTCGGCGTAAATTCACAGTCTTGGAGGAAGTAGACGATGATATAGCGTCGGAGGAACGAAAGGCCGGTTGGGTCGGACAGTGGCAGCGGCAGCGAGACCACGTAACTCGTTGGGTTCGCCGTGTCGGTGCTTGCTGGCGACCCACCCTCTTCGTCCTTCCCTCTTTGCACCCAGGCTGCTCACTTCTCGGTCTCCCGTGGTCGATCGATTCGCTAAAAGTAAATAAAATTCGCCCCTTGGTTGCTGGAAACGACCCCCGCGCTGGTGTAAGTGTCAGCGTTGGGTGTAATGCAATAAATCCAGGCGTCGATGGAGAGCCGAAAGTCATCGAGCAAAGTCGGCCCACATAATTCTCTGTCTCGCTTCCTGCCTCGCCAGAGCGGAGAACGTACGTTTCTTCGGCGCCTGGTAGGCAGCCACCGATCGTTCTGCGAAATCGCTCGCAAAGGCATGGAAATCGATCACCTACTGCGTTTACTCATTGCTGGTAAAGAGCAACCTTGAAGGGTGTCGCTTCTGGGGGATGTTTGCTGGTGTTTGCTGATCTGTCAGTGACACGCGAGGCAGGGAAAGCAATGAGAGGTAGATATCTGAACCTTCTAAAATGAAATTATAGAAGTATTATAATTGAGGATTGGGGAATATTGACAGGTTTACAGTATACTAAAAGGCCATTTTAGATATATACTCGATGAAGGAAACTGACGTAAATTCCATAGAATTATTAAAAAATATGAACTGGACGAAAGTGGTGGAGTAGGTATAGAATTATCCATAAAATCTACATACTGAAGAAACGGATGAAATCGTGAAGAATCCCCGTTAAAAGTACCCTGACCTGCATACGGGTCACAGGACACTAAGGGTATTAATATAGAACAATTTCTATTATACGACTTTCACAAATACACACCTGTGACGGAGAACTTTCGCGTCAAGGCCAGTGGAATATTTTACGACCTCTGGAGCTTAATGTAGGAAGTTCCACGTACAGCTGATTCCATTTCTTTCAATCCTCTAAAGACTAAAATCCGAAACCAAATACCAGTCGTGCCACCGTTCCAGTAAAAATATCTACGGTCCGTTTCTCACAGTCACTCGTGTAGGTTCATCCCGTTTATAAGGAAGCTTTAATGCACCCCTATTTCGCGAGATGGTGTGCTCGATTTCCTGCTTCGTTGAAACTCCAGATAAAGAAAGAGGCGTCCGACCGAGATGTATCTCGCGAGGCAGGCGAGAAGAGGAACACTTGCTTCTTCCAATTCTTCCGGTTGTTATTCTTCCGCGGCGACAATCCGTGCCGTAGACACCACGGAATTCCTGTCAATAAATCAGCCGCCCCAACGGAAGTCGAGAGTCGTCGAAAGGAGTTCGCGCGCCGCCGTATCTCGTTCTGAAAGAGAAAATAAAAAATGTCGCGGATGCCTGCGGCCTGCTGCGACTTTGGTACGCGTTAAAGCAGACGGTGCTGCGGCAGGGAAAAAGGGTTGTCGTTTGACACGTTGAAATAGCTTCCAACAGAGGGGTCGACAACTACTTTCGTTTTTGTGGCCTGGCCTCCCCCTCGTATCTGCTTGATCGTTATTTAATTGTGCCTTCGACGCGTTCCAGGGACGACGAAATTGAATCAAAAGTTGGTCAGGGGTGAACGCGTGGGCAAAAATAGGGGACTGCTCGTTGATCCATTTATTTCGTGCGAATTTAAGCGCCACGGGATTCAGTCGGTCGTCGAAACAAGTTATTCTACGCATACATTAGGAGTCTGTAGGTTAGACGTGGCCGTGTAACAGGTGGTTTCTCGCAAGAATGAAATAAAATTAATTTTTGGCACGGACGTGGACGCACGGAGGGCATTTCGTCACTGTCGATGTTAATGGAATTACGTTGCCGCGGAATGTCGGCTATCGACCAAACTCGATTCCTCCTCAGCCGAAAGAGGACGGCTCGAGGGCTTCCGAAATTAGTTTTCCCAATACGATAAATTGCAATAAAAGATTGATGGATGGCCGTGGAAAAAGTGTCGCTCGGAAAGGTATTGAGATCGATCGTCACTAGATGCTCGCTGGAGCGATAAGACGAATCGTAACGGAGGGGAATGGTATCGCTCTTCCCGCTTCTTCTGGAAACTTTTGCTCCGCAAATTTCTCCGCTGCTCGAAGATTTGATTGCAGCCTCTAATGCGCATTCTTGCGTCAGTGATTGATAGCAGTGATTCGAATTCGGTCTGGGCGCGAAAGAAAAGAGGAGCTGAAAGAGGCGATCGCAGACAGAGTTACTCGATTTCACTCGAAATAGAGAAGACGAATAGCAACAGAGGATATTAATGCAACTTCGCCAGCATTGGGTGCAGGAATAAGCATCGGTAAACATAGATTCGAGAGAGTAACTATTCCAGAGTTATAATTAGGGTACGGCAAAGAGTGACGTTCCGTCTTCCTCCCTTACGCAACCTCTCGACCGAATTTGCATAAATCAAGGAAAATTCAGCGGCTCGAGGCGTTCGACCTGAGACCAAACGCGAATATCCTGTCCGAGGCGGGAACTTCTAAATCGAGAGATGCCTCAGCCGTAGTCGGGAGTAGAAGTCATTGAGCGCTGCCTGCCAGGCTAACTCGATTCCGCCTGGAAAGAGGGAAACTTTCCTCCGGACGGTTTGATTCGGTAGAAACGCAATCGTTGTCCGGCAGAGTCGCGGAAACCAACGAGTCACCTATAAACCCATTGACGTCGAGTGTACTTGGACCGTGTTAGAGAGAGCCGAACTGTTTGAAAGCAGCGCGAGAAGCCGTCCCGTATCGCGCAGAGGCGAAGTAATCGAGCGGAAAGAGATTTCGCTCGCGGGTGCACGCGATCTGCTCCATGGAGCGGACCGTGTGGCGCTCAGATTCGACAAGAGGGAAAGAAGAGCTGAAAACAAAAGCTCGGTCGAAGCTCGGTGCTGGGCGAAATTAACGTCAATTAATTTCATAGTTAAAGCTAGTATGATTCTAATTAAACGGAACGAGAGGCGTGCTCTCGCGTATCATCGCTATTCTCTTTCTATTTTCGTAGCTTAATGTCATTTTAGTGTGTCCACGTTGATGTTCATTAACTCATCCCCACACTCTCGTCGCAGCGTATTTTTCGAGTTATTACCGTCAGATCCGAGTATTATTCTTTCTCGCTTCTTTTCACGACCGGTCGAAAAGGGTATTCGAGTTCTGTCGATTATTCGATGCGACGCGGTTACTGTTAATCGTAATCGATTAATTTACGAATAACGAAATAAGTAGTACGTATTTCGCTGGCCAGTGTTACATTTTTATCGGACAGAGAGCTCGCCCGCCACCGCGACGACCGTAGAAGCGTGTGCTCGTCCATCAGTTTCTCCTGCCGCAAATTAATTATCTCGTAAGCATTATTTTAATTAACGCATCCAACGAAAGCTCGTCGCTGCTTTTTTTTTCGCGAGTCGCGTTTCTGCTTTTCTGTCTCTTCCCTCACTTTTTTCAAAGGCTCTTCTATTCGCGGCCGAGCGTTCTGTAAATAAAAACGGACGATTCCGTTATCGTTCTCTAATCCCTCGATGCGATGGCATCATGCTCGGGACCGCAGCGACGCGACTCTTCTTTTCCTCTCGCTGAGGGGAATAATAGTAATAATTAAAATGGAGTCAAATGAAACGACTCGTACGCGCGAGCTGGTTCTTTATTTCGCTTTTCTCCGCGGAATGGCCGACATCGTCAGAGAGAAGCGGTTACGCTCACAGTGGGCCACCGTTGAGCGAGCTGTCGTCGTTAGAAGACGCTAATTGCGAGTTAGACACGGGAATGCTCCATCCCCTGAAAACTCGCTTTATCGTTGCGGGCCCGTGGAACAGAAAAGCTCGCGAATCACGAGTTTGCATTCTGCGTGACGAGGTTACGACGACATGGAAACGCTGGTTAAAAAGGGGAACAGAAGGCAGAAACCTAGAGTGAAAGCATCGATCCTGTCGTACGAGAACAATCTTTTCTTTTGTGTTAAATGAAAAGTAAATTGGGTCAATTGTGTGTAATGAAAAGTTGGGGACTTCTTAATTAAGAGGTGAATCCTTAATTAAGAATTGATTATCCTCGAACTTTCGGATAGCATGGAAAAATTATGCTGTGGGTCACTGTAATTATCTTGCTACTTTGACGCCCACCTGCTATGCTTGATGGAACCCCTGATTCGCTTGGAATAACATGTTTCAATTTAAACTTGTTTCGTGTTAGGCAGTTTTTTAATTGCTCGTAATCATTTACGCAAGTTACGTTAAATTGTGGGTTTATTTAATACCATTAGATTCAACACCAGAGGTCCTGTTTTACATCGAATGCCCTTTGCATAACGCATTTTCCGCGCACACTAAATTCTTGAATATCTCGTCAATCGCTTCGCGCAAGCTATTTTGTATAATTACACCGTTGAGTAGCAATAATGTTATCACGATGTACACACGCTAGAGATTTCCATGGTGACACAGCACCAATTGAATGGCTTCCTGCGTTATATCAACCTTCGAAATGCGCGATTCAATTTTCCGCGTTATTTCATGCTTCTCGTCGTCACTATTTAACATATCGTCGATTGTTTCGACTCGCAATACGTCATCCCGCTCGATTACGCGCATTAAACAGTTATAATTAATCCAATACGATTGACGAGAGAGGAACAAACATCCTTGAACTTCACAAGCCCCCTTTAACCCACAACGTTCCGCAGTTTCCTTTAATCTTCGTTCCTTAAGGGCGAGTAACAAGATCGTCAAAGGTTAAGACTACCCTCGAAACATGAATAGTTGTTTGCCCGGGGTATTTGCATAAACATACATTTTCTCATCGTGCATTCCAGCGGTTTGCATAAATAACGAACCCGGGAAATGCGGAATTTAAAGTGGCTTCGATATAGTTTCCTTTTCAACTAGTTCGCGGCTGACTTGATGGAAGGTAAATGGAGACGGGGGCGGAGAAGCGACACGGAATTAATCGTAAACCGAAGAACAAATGGTTTTTGTCCTCTGCTCGCTTCTGCCTCTCCTGGTATGATTGATCGGAAACAAAACATTATTGAAACCGCCTCGGCAGGTTTGCGGGTCGTGTAATACCCATTAAATCGGCCCGAATCGAACGTCGTAATCGCAACGCGGCTTTCGTGCGAAGTGACCTGTTCGTAATTAGTGATTACCAGCGAATTAGATTATTGACTTGCCGTCGAGTATCCACGTAATGTTCGGACGCTCTGGTCAATATTGAAATGGAAATCGTGTACGTAACCGTAATCGCTACGAGGGCGTATTCCGTCGGCGATAATCCGAATGCCCAGGCCTTATCGAATTATCCGAATGCCCAGGCCTTATCGAATTTTCCGAAAGGCCTGCAACGGCTCGCCTGGATTCCGCTAACCTCGTGAATATTAAAAAATCGATTCGTTAATCGTGTCGTTCCACCTGAAACGATGTCCGCGTATCCGCGACGCTGTTTGACCATTTGAACGCGACGGAATTTATTATTCTCCGCCGAATATTCATCAATGCTGAAAAAGCCTGTTACCCGACGCGAGCGCGAAATAATCAGCGGAATAAAATCGTATGAGCACATAAAGTGGTCGGTCGGGGAATTTAGAGAATAAAATACGATATTTCCACCATTCGCCTGGGAGAGTAATGAAGCAAGGTTGCGACCAGTTTGCTGTTCATTCACATTTTTGCATAACTGAGGACACCTATCCTATTGACCTTGCTTAACTTTTCTACGTTTCAGTGACCTATTTCGCGAAACTGTTAAGCTTATCAAATTGACCTCTTTCTGCAGGAAATATTAACATATGCTTCGAAATTCACTGAATATATAACTTAAAACACATATTGACATACAAGTAATTTTATTAGATATTTTTAGAATTTATTTTAATACAGTTCATAGTATTTTAATACAATTTTTAGGTAGATGTGCTTGAAACAAGTCACCTTCTCCAGGACAATTCACTATAAATGTTTCGATTCCCTTCAGCATACATTTCATTAGTATTTCACCGTAGTCCATAGTTACAGCTCTAATTCCCTAACAAAATAATAAACTATTTGCAAATAACGATTCTCACTGTATACGAGTATCGAGCACAGCCAGTGGCTGATGACGAGTAAACAGAAAGGTAATTTTGGATGCTGTTGGCCAGCTAATCACCTCCAGCATATCTGATTACATTCGAAGCGTCGATCAATCAAACCGTAAGTTTGATTTTGTTTGCTAATCCTTAAAAAAAGCTCGTTCCCATTCATAAATTGCTCGGTAGGTCATGTTGTGCTGCCTCCATCGAATCGCAGTCATCGATAAGGCCACGAACCGAGGCATTCGGGGAAACTAACGACGTCTTGCGAAAGTTGCTCGGGAGCTGGTCGCGCAATTACCGGAAAGTCGGCCAGAAAAAGTGGCTGTGCAAGGGGATGCGGCGGTCCAGTGGATTGTTTAAAGTATGCCGAGGCGAAGCAACTATTCCCTTTCGTGGAACGATAAATGGCGACCGTTTAAACGTCTGCTTTTTTCCTCCTTCCGGCCTCTCGGCAATAAATGGTGGCTGTTTAGAACGTCTTACCCTTCGGTTTGCGTTTATGTCTCGCGAAGCTTAAAATCGCGAGACTGGAGCATTGAGTGCGATCTGCTCCTCCCGTGGGCCGTTCCCTTCCCATGCTTTCCACGATGAAGACTGCTGAATCCCTGTTAATCCTTCACGCTGGTTCGTGTTTGCTCGCGTTTTCTCCGCAGCTGTCTGCTAAGATCGATCGACCAGCGGCTTCGTTGAATATTCGACGAGAAATTTCCATGAGAAAAATACGCGAACCTCCTAACCGCTTTCCCTTTCGTTGTTTCATTTCGCGTCATCGGGCTATGTCCTCACTTTCCATTTCGAGCAGGATTTTCCTCTGGACGACGATATATCAGCGAACCACACCGCCTTCTAAAGTTTGTTTTATCGTGCTCGCGTGCTGGGACGCGTTCGAGTAAATCGATCAATTTGCCGCGAATTGGCCCTTTCGTAGTAATATCGTAGGGAAGCCGTGAATCAGATGGGAACTGCCACCCACGCGCTGTGTTCCTTGATTTCGTGAAGATCGAGCGACGTTGACTCATTTGTTCGAAGACATTAAAATGGAAGCCCATTATTTTGTGCAGGATTTAATGCAGTGAATTCGTTAAAATCGACGCAGCAACGCCTGTCGTTCTTCAGTCCAGTCTGATCGCACAGCGCTTCGTTTTCGTGTTTTCAGCGGATGCATGCCCTTCGATAATTCATCGGCCGACTACAACAGGTTCCATGAAATCCTCGCAGTAGATCAATACGCTTTTACAATCGCTGCACGCTGCGATAATTATTGCTTTACGCGCGACAATTTACGACAGTGGCTCTGGTCTGCCTTTCGAACACGAGAGGAAACTGCGGATAGGACGGGAGGAATAAAATTACGAACAAAGTTTCTGGAACGTACTATTTTATTAATGTCACCGTATGAACGGTCCACGGGCTGGTTATCGATGCAACGATGCTCGAATTTTCCGGGTAAATCTCTCTAGGTAGCCGTACCTCTAGGATGACTGAATTTTCCGTGGCTGGCTAGGTAACGAAATTTTAATTCTGCTAATCCTGCTTATTGCAAAGTGAATTTAAGTCGATTCAGCCCTGTGTGGCCTAGATGCGCGCGTAATCGAGTTTGGTAGATTGCTCGATACAATTCTGCCGAAAATTTTGATTAAAAGTTTCATCCGTGTAGCCTCTGTGTTTCCGCGACGTTGTTCGCTGCACTACTACACAACCTACACAGTAATCCTCTGAATCTACGTCTCGTTGTCGGTGAAGGATTGCTATCGTCGTCAATAATCGAATCGTCGTTTACCAATGATAGTCGTCGTCACGTTCTGCGACCCAGCGAAAGGCAGACGAACCGTTCTGCTGATAATGTTCACCGGTAAACGCGGCGAAGATCCTTCTACTCAGTGAGCGAAAGGAGATTTATCAGGATTGCACACCAGCATATATGCACCAGACGTTCATCCACACAATCACTTCACTGGTGACATCTTCTCTCACGTAATTGACGAAGAATTTACAGCATTCTGTTGCTAGTAAATCCAATTGTGAACCCGAATTGTTTGCTTCGTTTTCCTTTAAATCGTGTTTCGTTCATCTCAAGTCTCTCCTCGGTGTCAGTTTTTTACGTGGTTGCCTGTTTCATTTACTTCTCACTTTCGAGTCGAAATAATTAATATCAGTTTGTCTAATAAAAACGATAGGTCGATAGCTTCGTACTAACTTGAAGTTTTCCTGATCCAGCAGCTCACTCCGACAGGCGACCGTCCTTATTCTCGATCACGGTCGCAAATTAGCCGACTGTCGTTCCGCCTCGCTCGATCTGTCGAGATTCGTTTATATTCAATTAACTCGGCAAGTGGAACGCCGCTTGATCCTAGGTCGTTTCCCAGCAAGTGTAATCATTAAAGTTCGGCGACGACCCGACTCGATGCGCGCTCATTACGCCTCGGTTCTCGAAGCGAGACAGGGGATAGCTCGCGTCCTCCCTCGTCGTTTAACAGGTTAAACAGCGTTTTTCTGCGCTCGTCGCGGGGAAACATAACGGGTCGCTATCTCGTCCAGATTGCAGCCGACGCGCATCGTTCGTATTTATAGCGCGGTTCGGCGGTAAGTACTTCAGCGCGTTGCGAGCTTGTCCAATATGCATATCGTATAATTAACATATCGACGTGAAGTAAGGATTTTATTAGCGGTGCTTAATCGAATTACGCGACTGTATATAATAGAAAGATCGCGCTACATAGGCGTCAATAAACCCTTTCTTGCAGACTGTCGCCCAATCGATTCCTTGGTTCGCGTAGCTGTCTGCCCCACGCTATTACGCGACATATCTATGCGCGGTATCGTAAAAGAAAGAACAAGAAGTTGGCCACGAAAGTGGGTTCGCTCGACTGAATCGATAGAGGGAAGAGAAAAGGGGGGAAAAAGGCAGGTATGCATGCTGCTCGAAGCGTCTGCAACGTCTCGGTCGTGATTATGGTCTCGCATCTAGTCACAGTAATCGATGTCACGTCAATTAAACGCGTATTGCGTATCTACATTCTACTGCTCGATCATCGACCGTGATGGGGTACAGTTTATATACCTATGCGTCGATGCTAACGGTCGTTTGGCAATCAGCATCGTTGTCGACGCGCAAATTGATCGTATAAGATTAAAATGATCCCGATAGCCTCGAATTACTCGATTCTTGAACCAGCTGGAGGTATTATTCGGTTCTTATCGGAGACCACTTTGATTAGGATTTCCGATAACGATTTAATCGGCTTGAAAATGTGATGGTGCCCCATTTTTGAAATAACAAAGTAGAAGCATCGCTTAGTGCCCGTATGCAATCCGTTTTATTTGATATACAGGCGCGTTCCATCGATTGTTGAAAGGTTTTCTTGAACCATTCAGGTGTCAATTTATCCCGAAACGTAACAGGGCAGCGTGTCGCGAGATTGGGGCTAGCGGAACGTATCGCTCGCGAGTTTCTGTAGCCGACAGTTGTCCCCAATTTCGAAAACGCTGTGCACCCGTTTCGTTCGATTTTTCCTGTGCGATACGCGCGGATCTGTTTGCAAGCACGAGCACTGCACTCGTGTACTCCCACTTCTCTTTCTCACACACACACGCTAGCGCGCAATAATTGATCGGTTAAGCGAAAAAAGGGGGCGGATGCAAACTAGCAGAGCGACCAGGCTAAATTGGTCGTCAAGTGCGTGGAACTGGTTACCAGATCGATTTCTCGTTTCATTTTGCCAACTTGCCAGACGGAACGCGAACCCTCCGTCCTGTCAAATCTCTGGAGGAGAACGGTCGATCGTACGATGAGCCAATTAATAACGGAACATACGAATCAAAGGTAACGCGAGTATTAATTTATACGTTGGTAGATGGGTAGGAGCGTTGTTAATTACGCGCCGCTAATTGCACAGATATTCGCGATACGTCGGTATCTCCGGGCGGCGAGCGCGAGTAACGCGTCTATGTGCGCGCGCCACCGTGTACTTAGATGGCGAACACTCGTTATTTGTGGCAGATTATCTGTGCCGCGCGGAAACGGGTAATCGGTTGAGACCTGTCGCGCCTCGACTTTTCCAGATGCCTCGAGGGATGCATTGTATATTTTACATCGTTTGATCTAAATCGAAGGCGAACACGCGACACGTTCTCGCGACGCGAATGTGGAAGGATCAGAGTGACTTACAGCCACGAGTATCTTCACTTCTCTCTTATTAAGCTCGAAATTTGCTTCAATAGCAGGGGTGAAATCGTTTGACTGATTCTGTTCCCGTTGATGACTCCTTTCGTCGAGATCCCGGGTGTTATTTCGTCGAGATGGAGAGAATTGGTCAATTTCGTCGGATCAAGAGATCCAACTCAGTTCCTTTCGTTTCTTTCAATCTTCTGTTTGGTAGACTGAAATACCCCAGCCAATTGAGCTCGGCCCGATCCAGCGTAAACTCGTATTCCTGCAACGTGGAATTCCAAGTAGTATTGGTCTATGATTTCGCCGGCGGAACCCAGATATCACCTTCCCGCTTATCTAAGCACTGCCGTGAGCCTCACGATTACTTCACAAACCTAAAACCCTCTCCAAACATTTCGCTTCAGCAGTTTCATCCAGCCCCATGTTGGATAAGCGTTGGAAGTGACAGTGATTGATCTTATCCAGCTCCCGTCGCGCTCTAAAAACTTCGTCGCGTTCGCTAACAAAGCAACTGCAAATTTTCACGTTCGCCAGGGTGAAAATCCTATTCGTGTTCGTCGGCTCTCGACGAGAGAGGATCCTGTGGTACAAGGTGTGCGCGCGCGGCTTTTGCCAAACTCGTTTCGTTATTCGGTGCTGGCCGACCGAGCGCCGCGCATCATCCATCTCGCGGAGAAATGGAGCAGGACGGGGGAGGCTGAAACTAAGCGAACGTCAGGTCCATCGGACATACCCCGAGGATATTCGATAGTCCGATTGTGAGGCTGGTTCAGGACGTGGAACAAATAGCGAGCACGTTTGCGCTGTGACCGTTCGGCTCGCGAAATGTTCCAAGCAAATACACTCTCGCGTGAGGCGGTTTCTAGCCGGTGTGCACGGTCGCAAGGCATCATGAATCCTTGGTGACTTCCATGGAATAGTTCCGAGGATTCCCCAGGGAATCCCACGCGAAACGGCCGCGAAAGTGGAAAAAAGAGGGCCTGTAGAAAGAAGAGCAGGTAATTAGCGACGTAACGAACGATGACGCTTATTAGCGCGAAACAGCCAGGCACCATCGACAAGCCATATTTAGTTGCACCATGAGCATTCTTCCCGTCCTTGATAGGGGAAACCAGTTTTTCCTTGGCGACTGACCGAGGACATTGCTTTCGATCCTTAATGAGACCATCCATTCGATATCGATAAGATATTCTTGTATTCGTCGTGCGTCTTTCTGATTCCACGGCCACCAGTCCTGATTTTCTCCTCTAATCCCGTGGGAAGAGAGCCTCTCGAGGCGTGGATAGGTTGACTCTTTCTCCCCTGCTGGCAAAAGTGAAAAGTCGCGGGGTACCGGAACGCGAGTGCAATGCGACGAAACCGTGTGTAAAAAGGCTGGCTCCATTACGAGCCAGTGGATATCCGCGTTTGACCTGCGGCGAGGATCCCGAGTTTCGTCATAAAACACTTTAAATGGAAAACATTGCACGGTTTTTTCGTCGGCGAGAGCCAAGTCCAGCTGACCAACCAGATATTTATTGGCCAGCGGCGTCGCGGCGTCGGGATGCCCTTCTTCCAGTCTGCTTCATGGAACCCTACAGCGCCTGAAGGAAAATGAGGAGTCTCGCCAGTCTGGGTACTACTCGTTTTCAATGGTCTGTCTGCTGTTCTCCAGCGATTTTTCAGGAAAAGCATTCGTTTATCTCCAGAGATTACTTTAATCAAATATTTTGGTCTATGATTTTTATGGTAGCTTCATGAAATAAAAATACACTGAAAGGGGAAGTTATCGTATTTCGTATTAATATTTTGTAAATATTATTTACTTTATTTTTCAAATCCTATATCTATATCTGTATTCTGTCCTTGTTGGATGAATTGCATCGAAGTGGTGCAAATTCGACGACTAGAACACAGTCGGTTCTGTTCAGATGCAGGGTTCATGGAATTAGGTAAGATAGCAAGACGTGGATGGACCAGGTTCTCTCCTTCGTCGATCCATTTTCGCCCCTTTGTTGGGGCTCGTCCGATAAAATCTCGGCGAAACGAGATTCTCTATCGGCCGATGTTTCCTTTGATCCGATCGGAAGTCTTTTACGGTAACTCGCCGGAAAATGGGATGCGTTTCCGCTGCAACCGCTGTCAAGGCTGCGCGTTACATGCATTTTTATGATAGCCATCGTCGCGCGAGTACTTTGTCACCCGGCTCTCACACCAGCCGTCAAACAGGGGAATGCATGTACACGCGTGTTGAGTGCATCCTCATTACGCTCGGACCGTGTAATATTCGAGACAGTCATCGAGGTCGCGAAATTTTCACATCGCCCCCTGCTCGACATTGTTACATTTCTCTAAAGTCACATCCGTGAACCCGTCCGTTTGTCTTTCCTACAATAACTGTCATCTTCTTTTCCCATACTCTGGGATATTAAACATACCGTTAGGTAAATCACATCCGTTGTGATTTATTTAACAAAATATTTGGTTCCTAAACGCCACAACTCGGTGCAAGCTTGATTGCTTCGCATACAAACTACCCAGCAGCTTGATTGCTCCTGACTGAAACTAGCTTAAGTGGGTATCTAAGTGGTCTTGACTTTAACCGCCTTCTAACTAGATGAACTAAGCAATTTTAGATTAGTTTTCAGACTCGATACTGTAACCTCTATCTCAAGGACCATATCTCAAAGACACCAAGCTCCCCTTCGACATAGCGCTATTTCCAAGTGTCAGATCAGATGACACTCCCACGCAATAAATGACACCGTGATAGCCACCAGGACCCGCATCTCATCCCAAACACACACGCTCTCAGCACCCTCCCCATATTTCCCCATATTTCCCCATATTTCCAATAATCATGCGCCGATTGCAAAGTGTAGCCCTTCGAGGCGAAAAGTGGCAGCCGCACCTCGATCGCGGCACAAAGCCTGCCGGCGTCAATCGCAAGAGTCGCGAACTCGGTCGCTAGGACACGATCGAACGGATTCGAACGCGTTCTTATTATTCATAGCGGTGCATTCGGAGCAGTCACCCGGCGTACGAGCGAACGCGTGAAATTTTCACACCGTTCTATTCTCCTCTATCCGCGCGTTTCCTCCTCCCATATCCGATTCTATTCCGCACGCCGGATGTTCGGGCGCGAGGGCAGAGCGTAGCCAACGCCAGATATCATTCGCCTTATTTTAGTCTCGGCTACCCGCCATGAATTTCCACGCGATGCCGCTCCCCGTCGATCGCCCTCTCCATCTAATGCACGCCTATCCTATTCGCGATGCACTCGCCGCCGTGGAAACGCGACCCGTCAGCCAGGGATCGGTCAAAGGGAGCGGCGAGTTCCGATCGATCGCGCCTTCATTATCCGTCGCGGTGGATTCGTCGGTTGCGTGAAATTCTCGTCCAGGCTCTGTCTCGTTCGCCCTCGCTTGCCCCCGCTTGCCCCCGCTTGCCCCCGCGTCCATCGATTCCCCGTGGCAGAGTTTCCGCGTTACGATCGTCGTAACACGGGCGAATTTTCCTGTCGTCGGTGCTTTCGTCGTCTCTCTGGCCCCTGCATTTGCATAATATTGACGGAGGCGAACAGTCGGCACGTGCCCACGGCTACGGGGCGCTGAGTCCTCTATGTTTTGTTAAGCTATTGGATGGAAGAGAATAACTCTTCAGGAGAGTCGAATTTTATGCTCGTTTAATGGTAGAAGCATATTTGGGTAACGGTTAAGGAAATCGATGAAATAAGTATTGACAAAAGTGGTCTGCACAGAGTAATACACAGATTCGTCTGCAGGAAAGGTCAAAAGTATCCCATTCGGGTCTTCCGATCAGTTAATCGAAGCGTGGCGACCCATCCAGGCGAGGCATCGCGACAATGAGCTAAAAACAATTATCGAGTGTTAGGGCTGGGAACGAGGCGGGCCTATCCCACCGATCCAACCGGACGATCGCAATTATCCGTCGCGGCAATTAATAGTCAGACCGAGCCAGTTATGCGGGATGACGAGCAAACTGGGCAAAGGTAAATATAATTACAGTCGCATTATTCCTGCAAAATCGAGCCGCGACGGCGACCAACACTGAAAGGGAGAAAGCGAGGGAGGGCGATGGGGAGAGGGCAGAACAGGAGAAGGGGAGTCCTCGAAAATTATGAGCCCGCGCGTTTCCCGCAACCACCTTTCCACCCCGTCACTTCTCACCCCGAGGGCCACGTTCTTCATTCGGCCCGCCAGCGCACGGGGGTGCATTCATGCGTCGCGGCTCGTGCAACTGCAACACAATCCCAGCATCCAGCGCCCGCTGTCCGCGCGCTGGTCGGCATTGTGCTCGCCGCTACGAATTTTTCGCTCCTCTTTTTTTCGTCCCGTCCTCTTTCCTCGCGCCACCTGGATATATACACACGCCTCTGTGCACGCTTAACCCCTTCAAGTGTGTAATTACTCTCGGCGAACGGTACAACGTCGGTGCTTTTGCTTTTACTATCTAGAGAGAAAGGTGGGAACCCAATGAATCGCCCACGATCGCGTTTATGTCCCCGTTCTCGTGTAATTTTCCGAGGGGAAATGGGCATTTTCGACTATTACGCTGCAGGGGCCGTGGAACTCGAATCCCTGTAGAGGAATTCTATTCAGTAAAAGTTCCCTCAGTGAAATTTTCCTCGGACGGGAAGAAAGCTCGTTACGAGGCATCGAGAGCTCCCGATTGTTGATGGGTCTTTGGTATATTTGAAAACTCGTCGAGGCATGCGTCGAATCGATGATTCCCCGGAAGGAACTACCTGTAGGTTGTTAAACGCAAGCTCGAATATTTTCCAGGTTCGAAAGGCGAAGCGAGACGATGGCGTGTTAACGAAGTTTACAGCGTAGCACGGCATCGTTATCGCGACTCGTTACAAGGGAATTAAAACCGCGAGATAAACGAGTCACCTGCACGTACGCTCTCTATAGACTGGCATCCACGGTCGCCCTTTTCTTCGTAATTCGTCGGTGGGTGTAATTTTGCGTAATTAAAGCCCTTGATTTCGTACGTGTTCTCGGCTCAATAAATTCCCTGGGCGCTCGACGCCCGACCGACCAACGAGATCAATCGAAAGGCATCTTTTCCTCTAACCGTGAACTCTGCCGAAGAACCGCTTGAAATTGCTCTTCTGGAGCTCATTATTCTGTCGCGAAACTTCTGGCCCCCCCTCTCTCCATTCGTCGCTTACCAATTCCACTTAAACATGCTTTAATCGCGATGCCGTTTCGCGAAACGTATCGTCGCGCAATCATCAGAGGCAGAAATACGTGGGAGCAGTAAGCCCTGTTTGCAATAAACACGCACGGCCGTCGAAATGGTCGGACCATCAACGTGGCTCGATTGCAGATAGGACTGGTATCGTGGATCTTGAAAAATATTCAAGTGAGAGTAGTAGACTACACCTTCGGCGAACAGAAGCTATCGTATCGTTTAATTTATCAGTTCACCTAAGCTCGAAATATGCGCTGTTTTTCAGCCTTCCGCTGACTTCTTAGAGATTAACAGTACTAGAAGTAAACTACTCGTTCTGTGCACCCTACACAGTTCAATCTGTAGCTTGTTTCTTTATTTCAGCCTGAACACACTTCACTAACTCGACTCATTTCGCTCGATAGGTTAATATTGCGCTCAAAAATTTGTATCTCTGTGTCCAATATTTGCAGCGACAAACCACTCTCAATAGCGAAAGTATCGAAAGCCGCTTTGCCCCGCAATCCCTCCGACCCGTCGATCGAGCACGTATGAATAATAATAATACTCGGGGGTATCGAAAGTTTTCAGCTCCGAGTCGCTCTGTACTGCGGAATACCACGAAAGTTCGTCTCCTCGGAATTTATATGGTCTTGCTCTCTCCATTACGAGCCCTCGTCGCAACGGTGGGACATTATTGTCGGCGTCAAGACGTAAGACGTCCACTCTTGCCGCTCGAGCACAACGAGATTTTCCCCGCTGACTAACCGTCCCGATTTTTCATCGCATTCTCCGTGTCGCTGGCCTAATGGCCGACTCGTATCAATGAAATGGCCGGACGATTTTGCTGATTAACGGCGCGCGATACGTCTCCGAACTTCGTCCGCGAAACTTGCCTTCGAGGAGGCGTCACTCCAGCCTCGCAATGGGTCGCTTTCGCCCCTATTTCTTCCGTCCGCGACGTGACTTTTCACGTCTCAACAATGGTGCAAGCTGTGTTTCCGCAGTGGCACGTGATCTGAAAGCATACACCGAGGTCTCTGAAGTTCCTGGGTCGACTCGTTCGGCGAGGGACGACCGTGCCACGTACAGGAGGGCGCTAATTCTCCCGAAGAAGTTCCGCGAATGGAACTGGCGAATGTTGCTCCGCGCAGATACCTCGCTCTCTCGATCCCGAGTGTCTTCCTTTCCATGTCCCTCTGTTTCGCCCTTTGTGGTGCTCCTCCGCTCTCGTTCCGGCGGGCCGCTTCCTTCCGTGACGCCGGATGTTGGCACTTGTTGCAGAAATTACGAGTTAATCCGATAATTAGTCGAGCAGGACCTTGCACTTCCGCTCGTTTTTCTCTCACTTCTGCGCGCCACCTACGCGCCTCCCGTGCTCCAGCCCGTTCCAGTTTCCTCGGTCTGCTGGGGGCCGCGGATCGAACATAAATTCTCCCAGCAATGCGTCAGCATCCCGCGAGTTGAACGCCTCGGATGCAATCTTTCAACGACTTTGATTCCTTTTTGGTTATCCTCCGGCTCTGGGCTGCTCCAGATTAGCTTCGCCAGTGGAATCGTTCCTTCGCTTTATTTTCGCTCGAACGCTATAAAAATGTTGACGGATGTTCGATAAGAAGATCCTGGTAACTTTTCCCCGAAGAGCTTGACAGGATCCTGACGAGCTTAAAACAGTATATCACACAAATATAGGTTGAGAATGGTAGAATAAGTATATCAGAGGCAACGATGCTGTCAGGCGTGCTTGACATTGATAGCCAATAACTGATGCTTTTTTCTAATGCTGCATAGTTTGGTATGGGAATGGTCGTCTGTTTGTGTGGACGAGGGTTCTTTTTGGTTCGTTCTTCAACTCCAAGCCGAGAATCGCTAAGAGCATACGATATTGTCGTCGCCTGAACACGTTAAGCGCGGCGCTAGTCCCTGGGGACCGGCAGTAGACTTTCTGTTCACGTGGCGCCGATCCCTGGGGACCAGCAATAGACTTTTCGTTCACGTTATCGCCTGAATGGAAAGGATAACACAACGAGCACCGCGCTGAACGTGTTAATAGAGTTTCAGTATTAAATTTGTTTCTCTGTTTTTTCTCTCTTTTTGTATCAATTTATTTATATCACTAGATATGCTATATCTCTGTATTATAATGAAGTATATGATAACTAATAACTTACAACAGAGAATTCTTTGACGACTTTATCATACCAAGAAACTCGACTCGAAGTTCAACTATATTCACTGCAACCCATTTTAGCCTTATCATAGATCTCAGCGAAAGGGTTCACGAGTAAGCCTCCCTCGCTCCAAAAAATTTCAAGCTGAACCAAATTAACTACGCTCGCTCGTAACAGGCAAATACACCACTCGCTCAAAGTATTTGACCACTTTTCCGAAACCAGTGAAATATCCCAATATTTCCGACTACGGGCACACGTTCCAATCCCTGTCTCCTTTGGTCGATCAGAGAGATAAAAACAGAGCAGCGGCACGGCGGTCTTCCGCGTCCCTGAATCGCGGAATGCAGGTCAGATTTTTCGTCGTAGGATCCTGGCTCAGCTGCCATCGATTCCCTCCCAAACAATCGGCACAATTTACCCCCGTATCCGATTGAGTCAGAATCCCGAGCCAAATAGTTACAGAAGCGGTTTACCTTAATCAAGATCCACGATTGCCTATTACCGCACAAAGAGCGGGCCCGATATTATTGGCATTATCAGGCGGGGATTGTGACGTCGCTCGATGGGGACGGCCGCGGGCTTCTTCAGTTCCGGAGAGGCCGCGGAAGAGCGCGTTTATCGGCGCCGCTTCCGGCGGAATTGGATCGTTCGTCGGCGGGGGGGAGCGAGGAGCAGTGGCTCGTTCGAACGAGCTGCAATTCCGTCCTGGCCCGCTTTTTAATTACGACCCGGCCGTGTTCCTTATCGCCGCGCGAAACTTGGAAACGAGCTGGGCGAATTTTTCAGCGGACGGGTTACGGGCGACGGTCGCGATAATCGAATCAGCCCCGGAGCTCGAATGACATAATTGATTCCGAGCGGCCGAGAAACTGAAAGTTGCAGGGGGAAGTTGCCTCTAATTGTTCGCAGCAATTAGAGACCTTTTTCTCCGTTTGGACGGGCCACGGGAGGTAGCAAGGGAAAGAATCCTGTCGTCTGAATCCAAGGGGGACGCCTTGGATTAATTAGTGGAGCGAACAGAAGCAAAAGATCCGTGCTCGGATCCGAGTCCAGCGTCTTGTCTCCAGTTTGTTGTGCCGAAACGATCGCGCCAAACAATCCTCCTCGATAGTAATCCGCCTACAGAGGACTTTGTAATGAGATCCTCGAAGCGTTCACGCTCGGCGAGCTGGTTCGATAAAATGACGGATAAGTTCAGAGCGAAAGCGCTGCGCTCGAGAGGAATGCTCTAGTGCTGCAGTTAATCGTAAATATCTAATTAGAAATTATGACCTGACATTCCTCAGTATTTAGACTTCTGGCACAGACAGCCGCAATGCAGTCGGGTACGGCAACGGGATAATTTTCGGGAAGGAAACCGACAATCCAGTCATCGATCTCTCCTGCTGCAACGAAAACGGTATGGGAAAACCATAACGTCGGAGCAGGAGTATTTAACCCGTTATCGCTGAGATTCGAAGTGTTCCGGCCTCGAAACTCGTGCCACTGGCGGCAGGAGAGAGGAAGCGCGAAGTGTTAAGGATATATCTTTATTGCAGTTGGAACGCCGGTTCCCGAGTTAATCGTATTCCGATCGCATCGCGTCAAAGTTCACCGGGCCATGCAAGAACGCGCGGCCACAATCAAGATACGACCGCTGCGGCACGGCGGCTGAGGGCCAATTAAAATTACAAAGAGGAGCCGATGAGTACAGCAGCCCCAGACATTAACTGAGCGAGACCTAATTCGCCAGACTGAAAGCCGGCAAGTTCCATTCGATTAAACGTATCCTCGTTTTCAGCTTGTTAACCCGACGAATTCTGCCCGCGTTTCAATTCAACCGACTCGCGAGACTGTCGCGAATATTGGCCTCCTCCCCTCGTCTCGGTAGAACACACATCGCCTCCTTGAATTATCCACGGAGGAAAGAAAAGTGTGACTTCGATCGACTCGCTCGCATTCGAGCTTTTCTATGAATCTCTATGTCCCCATTTCCAGAGCTATACTTGTTATTAATCCGCGCTGATAATCGTCTTTACTGGAAATTAGCGCCCAGAGGTGGTTTGGTAATGCGGTTCCGTTTCATGCTCTCGATGCATCGTAACTTGGACGGTAATTGGTAGTTTCGTGCAGAGAACAGAGAAGTTTATTTCGTCGGCACGAAGAAATCGTAAAGGTAGGACTGATTTAGAGTATGGCAAAGAGTTTGGTCTGGAATTAAATTAGAACCGGTGGTTCGACGAATCGTAGTGCAACGAAGCAGAATTGGATCGGGATTGAATCGCTATTGCTGGAGATTAGGTATTGAGCTCGCTAAGGGCAGAACTTCGGGAAGACTTTTTTCAGTAAGTAATCCAACCACGAACGGCGCGATGTTCGGTCCGCCCGGGGGTAGCGTTTTGGTATTTACTTCAAAGGAAGAAATTTAATTAACGTCGAGAGAGATAAATTACATGTGATGCGAGACAGATTCGTCTCCGAATGAATTTCGTTAGCGTTTCCAGTTCTAGACAGACACGTCAGCGCTGCGTGGCATGTCCCGCAGTTAATTAGTCGACTCCCTCGCTTTTTCGCCCCGGAATTATCGAATTTTTTCACGAATCTGTTTCGCCCGAGTAAAAATTGAACGATTTATTTTTATCAGAGTGCCAGACCTGCTAGTGGGCGTCTCCAGCTCGCGTCGATTCGCGCGGGAAATAAAATCACTAGAAGGAAGGCCGGGGGATCGGGCTGGCTCATAAGTTCGAACTAATTTTTAATGCCCTCCCCAGAGAGGATGGGGGAGTCTTGGCAACGTTCGCACGACTTTCCGGAAGGAGGAGGCTGCGGTCGTGTCTGGCATGATTTATTCAGACGGGTCTGGCGTACGCGAATAAATGGTTTCGCGTAGAGTTTCGCGGCGGGGCGACTACCGCGGCTCAATAGGAGCCATCGAAATTTCATAAACAACGGGCAGGTTCGGCCGCTAGCAGGTAAGAACCTTCAGTTTCGAGGCCACTCGAATGCGTCGGCCTGCATGTACGCGCGCATCGATTGCGACCGACCAGCGAAACTCGTAGCCCATTGAGGACCAGCCTCTCCGCATCCCAGGCTCGAGGAGATACTAAATCCAATTACGTGTTTATCGGAAAAAAGAGGACGGTTCGCGATGCGGAATGCGCGCCGATATAGGGTAGAGGGTGGAGGGGCTGGGAAATCCGCGAATCCATTCGCGTCTTCGTTTCCCCTCCACGTCCGGTGCAGTCGCATTATCAACGTAATTTTCAGCGGAGTCTGCTGAATCGAGGAAAAATACGAAAGATTAGGGAGTACGCGAGAGGAGAATGGGAAATGAGGCGATGTTCGTGGGTGGAGGAAAGAGGCAGGCGTCTCTAAATATTTTAATATATTATATTTGAAAAATATTACTCTTAAATACCTTTGTTATCTTTGTGCGCAAATTTTAACGCGATCGTTCTATTAATGAAAAATTGCAGGCGAACAAGTGAGAGGTAATTAATCTCGAAACGTACAACAAAGGAAGTGTCTAATTATGAATTTAATGGACGGTGTTTGTGCGAGATTATAAAAATGCTGTGACGTTCGAAAAATCAAAAGCATCCACCGCTCGATGGTGATCGACCGAACAGAATTTGGGAGACGATTTAGTCGTGAATCTATTCTCGATGACGACGCATCCCGAAACCACTTAAAAGGGATCGATGAATCCAACATCCGTCGTGCTCACCGCTTCCTGTTCGCATCCGCGCGAATAGGATTTATTTTTGCGTCAAATTTACCAGCAGCTGAAAAATCGCGGCGATTTTTTACTTCTGGTTCCGCGCTAGTTGCGACACTAGTTCCATGATCAAAATTTAGTGCAACCCCGTGATTCCAGTGAGCCATGACTCCTGCAACATCGCGTTGTGTTTGGATCTACTCGAATCTACGAATAATTCAGGCATACCTCTCACCTAGAAATGAAGAGAAACGTTTCTAGTAGACAGTTTCGAGTGCGCAAACTTTTCATTTCTAACAAACGTACAACAGCTCCGCAGCGCAGTGTGGCCTACGTTAATAAGTACCGTTTAAACTGAGAAAGTAAGTAGAGTGAGGCCCAAAGAAACTTATCAACGGTCGTATCATTAGCTGTACCGTACTTTCAACTTGGGAAGTATGAAACTTCCTAGAATTGCGGGAATATAGACATGCGGTACAATTAAAAGTCAGTAGGAAGTCTATCCTCGTCATCTTTAATCGACTGTAGGGTAACTGCTCCACTCGAGGTGATTGTAGCTCGGAAATAAAGGATTTCTTGGAACTTTCGTCCGAAGTTTGTGGTGTAAAGCACTTCTGCTGAGTCTGGCTCGTTGCTCTTGAAACCACCTCGCGTATTAGGCTTAACGAGCAAGATCTTTCTATGACTTCGATAAGTTAATTGACTCCGATATTTGTTAGACAAATAAGTGGAATTTGCGGTTCTCGTAATCAGGTCTTTCTCTTAGCAAAGTTCTGAAAGCTGTAGCCGGTATATACGTCAAACCATTGTTGCTGACTTTCCGCTGCGAACGTGGAGTTTCGTGAGCAACGAAGTTTCCGCGTGCGTTCACTGGACATGGTTAAACGATAGAGCCGATAGCGATACGACGAAACCGCGGTAAATACGATAATAGACAATGTCGGTGAGTGGAGCTGTACTGGTAACGCAGCCATAAATTCAGACAAGTTAGTGGCAGTTAAGAATTTATGTTACGCGTTGTCGACGGTCTGATCGTTTCTCGACGCGAGCCTGTGGAAGCGATCGGGGGAATCACGAGAAGCACGGAAAATAAAAACGAGCAGCGTCAAATATTCAATGTCTGACGCTGCCTCGGTAACGTTACAGTACTTTCTTATTACGACCACCTCGGTATTTCTCTTATCTTTCAAAAGTAGTCCCCCGTTTTCCACCAATTTCATATCTGAATAGATAAAAATGACTTACGAACCCATAAATCGGCGTTAGAATTAATAAAGTTGTGGCTGGATACCGTAGCTCCTTGAAAGATTCGAAGATTCAAATTTCCAAATTTAAAAATTTTCAAATTTTTGAATATTCAAACTTTTAAATTTTCGAATTTTTGAATTTTTAAATTTTCAAATTTTTGAATTTTCAAATTTTTAAATTTTCAAATTTTTAAATTTTTAAATCTTTAAATTTTCAAACTTACACCTTTTTAGATATTCTAGGTCTCAAACTTTAAAATCCTACAGAACAACCTTCATTATTAACATTTTACAAACTGTTGGTCATATACCCTGAAAAGGGAGTATTAACGTAATCGGCTTAATGACTTCCATAACCGTAAAGACTCTTAAAAAAATGGTGCACTACATTTGAGAAGTTTTCTTTATCATTTAAGACTTTCTAGCAAATAAGTATCTACTCTACCCTAAAAACATAGACTCAATTGACTTGAAAAACTACCCTCTCGATAGGTCAACCTTTAGCATTAGCCCCAGGATTCCAATAGCACAATTCTCTTCCAAATTTAAACGTCCATTCTACGGGCGACTTATCGCTCGAATTTAGTCTCGAGAGCGAAATTGCCACGTTCCCAGCCGCCAACCCCTTGCCACGTCACGTTCCCGCTTATTCAGCGGGAAACTGGGCTAAGACGGGGACGCTGTGTGGTGGCTTCCTGTGTATCTCCAATAATGCAGGGGGGGAACGGCTGATCGAGCAACGGGTCGCTCACAAATCAGGCCAGGATAAACGTACGCATTGGTCGTGGTAAACTTATTCCAGTGTCGAGCTCAGCGCGTCTACGCTGCTTAATTCAAGAGGCTCGTTCGCCGCGTACGCACGTGACCGTGCCATGGGCTCATCGTGGCGCACGCGTGGCCGATTAAAAGGGGTGCACAATGTCGTCGACCTTGAGGTAGCCGAAGAATTTCGGTCGATCGACTCCGCTATGCGACGGTGTGTGTCTATATACGTGTTGCATCGCTGGACCACGGTCAAAGCGCGGCCCAGTGCTTTGTCGAGGCTTTTGCGGCGCTTTTTGCGCGCAGGGCTTTTAATTAAGCCGAGATTTATCGATCTCTTCCTTTTGCCCCGAGCGACCTCGGTGTTCCGGTATCCGATACATCGGGTAAGCCTTCGATTTGCCCATTTTGCGAAAATTTGACGCCCCGCAGAGAGTGATAAATAGTCGCGTGATTACCAGAGTGCTCCTTGCGATCCTGCGTTTCCTGTGCCTCGTGAAGAGGAGAATTTTCGAAGGGTTCGTTAACGAAGGGGATCGGAAATTTGTTGTCTCGATTGTTCTCGTCAACGAGTCTTCACGGGGGATACACTATCGTCGGTCCGTCGTTGGATATCCATCCTGAAATGTATCGCTCGTTTTTGCTCCCCCTGGCCTTTCTTCTGTGCTCATTGAATCGTTTCGCGGTAAAATTAGCAATGTCCTATTCTCATTTTTCTGCTGCTTTTTATTCCGTGTCCATCTTTTCAACGAGGTATTCTTTCTCGCTCCGATGGTCCCTTTTTTCTTCTCGTGCCTTTGTCCGAGCCGAGGACAAAAGAAGAATGTAATTTCTCCTACTTGCGTTATTTCTACGACCCTCTGGGCACTCGCGTCGAAAAGAGACCGCCAATGCCTCCCTCTGCCCACCGCTTCCCTTTCCCACCTCGCCTCTGACCCTTTCTCCTCCTCTCGAATCCCCGTCGTCTTTCTCGTTCCCTTTTCTCCGTTTCTCTTTGCAGACGGTTGTTGTTCTCGTCGCTATTACCGTGTTCGTCGTCGACGTTGTCGTCAATGACAGGATTCACGGAATCACTGGCGTCAAACGTTTCATGCCACGATGGGTGACTTTTATTTTAGCTCGCAGACGCTGAGCTTCATTCTTGCAAAGAAACCATCGTTGATTTATATCTCTCCCCTCCGTCCCTTGTCTACATCCAGAACTGGGAATTTTTCCCTTTTTATAGCCAGTTGGAAATGTTAGCAGATGCCACCGAATGCTTTCGGTTACACATGCCACGGTTTTCGCAAAAATTACCCTCCCGAGCCCTGAGAGCCTCGAGCTTGGGCCTCCTTACTCTGTAACCAGCTCGTTCGTATCCCCCACTTCCTTGGAAAAAATGGGGGATGATACATTGGCTGAGGATAGTGGGAAGAGGCGAGCGCGGCGAACGCGAGGGAAAATCGAGGGAAGATAATGTATTCTTGCGCCTGCAATCGCTGAACAAGCGGAGACGAATGGTTTCGCGAAAATACGCACCCGATACCCACTCCTCCTTGATCCTTCGTATTCGTTTTGCCTCGCTGAGAGCGTCGAATCGCGAATATCGGCGACTCGCGTCTCGCCACTGACAGTGATTGCCATACGGCTTGCCTCTGCGTCGATATTTCTCCGCTAATCGACGCGTATCAATGTCTAGTCAAACTCTGCTGCCGCGTATTCTGTGTTAACGTAAACCTGCCGAATATGCTGCTCCAGACATGAATGATCGAGATTGAGTATCTCGAGTGTCCGTAAAACATGAATACTTTCACTCTGAGACGGGATTTCGTTAGCTTAGACACTAGAGCAGTTGCAAAATCTCAAGTTCAGGCTTGACTGATCAAGCGTAACGCGAAATGCTGGTGAAGTGTTGATTACACTCGAGTGAGATAACGAGCAAGGCTGACGAGGTAATCTCAGTCGTTTTTAAGAATGCAGCTGATGAACTTTTCATCTTTAGTGCCCTATTTGATTGTTATTCGTATTTCAACTGCTTTCCACGTCTGAATTAGTGACTCTAGCAAAGACCGACTCTTCAGCCTCTACGAAAATGAAATCTAGTATCGCATATCTCAGTCTTATCAGTCTGCTCAGATTCTCCTTCGCGTCTTGAACCTATTTCATCCTCCCTATCATCAATCAACTCTCCCCTGGAGGAGCGAACCAAAGTCGAGGGTTGTCGAAGAAATCGAGTGCGGAAGATACGTTTCTGCAATTTGAAAAGTAGGATTCGTATATCCACGCGTCTTTCTAATCCTCGTACTTGTCTACGCGATACTCCTTAGACGATAGAGAAAACTGGCCTCTCCTTTGGTTCAGTTTTCAAAAGCGAGCTTCACAAAGTATGCTGTTCGTCGGCGTCCTCTATCCCGACTCTTCTTTCAACCTTTTAGCAGAAGAATCTCGCTTCCGGTTTCCTCCGTTCGTAATTTCGTCCGCTCGTCCAGTCAAACGCTCAAGCTGGACAGACAGGCGAGCAGAGCCAAAGGAATGCGGCGTTAACGAAGAGAATCGATCCGAATATATCCTTTGGAACCGAAAAGCAGAGGAACGTGTCGTTTGGTGTAGCAGAAATATAGAATGACGTGCCAGTGACCGATGAAATTTTGATTTAACATGAGCACGCCAAAGAGGGGATTTACAGAGTTTGTGATTCGAATATAAATGTACTTCTACTTCAATCGATCTTCCGAAATCCTAGAACTATATACACTATCCTTAAGTAGTTTTGCACTCCAATGTAGAACCATACTCGACATTTTTAGATTGACTTAGAATAATAGAGAGTTATTAGAAAGAACATTTGCTTAAGAAATTGGGACTGCAAAGGGTTAATAATAGTGACTTGGGAAGACCTTCATGAAAACTGGGATTCAAATATCTCAATCAGTATCAAAATTCAGTTTCCCCACAAACGAACCAAGCTATGGGATTCCACAGGGATGGGATTTCACGTTCTAACTTTTCCACGCAGAGACACCATGCCATTAGTATCGTTACAAGATACATCCCTGCGCCCACTGATATTCAGCCTCTTCCTGTCTCAAATTTACCCTTCTCACGCAAGCGCGCTATAGGTCGCCTGTAAAAATGATCCAACTTTTACCATCTGCTGCGAGGGAACGGTTTTCACCCAGCTGCACGCTTTTCCGTCTTTAATGGCGGCCGTAAAACATTTTACAACGGCCTCCAGGGGATCCGATTCTCCTTCCTAAGGACGCATCATCGCATCCAGGGGGCTTCTTTCCTAGATGACGACCAGTCTCAATGGGAAATGACGCCGATTATCCTGCTGTGTCCATAGAAATACTCTCATTAAAGAGAATTAGGGTGCTTCGAAATTTGAGTCCCTGCAGTTGACGCTACTAATCAGCGAGGGACTAATAGCGCGATCATTAACGTCGACGAAACTGACGAAATCGTATAGTAAAAGGATACAGTGGGTGCTCTGGTATCGTGCTACAGCTTTGACTGCTTTAACCGGAGTTCTTTGACAGAACTATGTAATACAGCTATTCATTTTAACTTCTGTACGGTCGTGGAGAGAGCCATTTCAAATGTAATCTTCAGAGTCAACTAAAAAATAATCTCCGAGCAAATGAGAGATCCAACGTTCGTTTTTCTATTACATTCTTTTACATTATTAAACATCATCTCAGTCGGTCTATTTCCTCCACAATTGGTGGATTTCTACGTGTCTCCCGCGTTCAATTGCTTATTTAATTACCCACCCTGCGCTAACTAGAAACGAGCGCGTCATGGTTTGTCGATTCTTCTCCCACGTATCACCGCCTACTTCACTCTTCTTCAATGGAGAAATAAACGAAGCACAGCCTCACCCCTCAGCCGTCGGTCACTAACGCGATTACGAGGAAAGGTTCTCCGGTTAATTCGCTCGAAAACGAGCAGCCAAATAAGACAGGCAACAGTTTTAATCCGTCCATCTGCGAGGGGCCTGATCCACAGGCATAGACAGAATCGAGCTGAACGTGGATAATGAACGCGGAATTATGCCAATCCGACGTCGGCGATTCAACGCGATCCTCCTTTTCTCTTATTAAACTGAAAGGCATAACCATCTGAATAACGCGGCCAGGAAAAATCACAGTAATTGACGCGAGTCTCATCGGCCTGTTCATGTTCTTGTTTTAAGTCCTCCCCGCGGCTCAAAGCGAGCCGCCTCACTTTCGCATTCCACTTAAGCGCAGAAGTTGCTCCATAATTCAAACGCGAGCTCCGTCTTTGACTTGTTCTTCCTATGCGCGTCACCTTCCACGCACTCCTGAGCCACCAGAAGATATTTGTTCGCGCTCGGCGTGCAACAGCAACCGCTGTGAATTGCGCGCGTCGAATCGATGCGTTTCATGGGAAAAAAACAAAATCGACCGTGTCGAGCGCAATCGTTGACTAAGGGGATTAAGACACACCGCAGCAGGAGCTGTGCCCGTGTAAAAGTCCTGCCAACCGTGGCCAGAGTACAGTTTCTGCCGTGTCAAGGCTCCACTGAAGGTTTCATTGGTGTGCGTTTGGTCATCGAACTACTACACTCCACACATCGACAAGACGCTAGGCCTCCAGGCCATTTGGAATATTGGGTTTAGGGATTAAAAGAGTTGACCGATTGGATTGCTGGAGCGGGGTTTAGAGCCGGATACCTTTGGAATGCTCTATCAATCGAGCTATCCGGGTTATCAGCGGATTCCTGTCCTCGAGGTCTAATATACGAAAATGGTTGCCTTCTGAGGAGCATAAGAATCTGTTGGGAGCCTGGACGGCTCAGTTGATTGGGGAAGATTATGGTTGGGGATCCGATGAATCGTTGGCAAGTTGGAAAGAGATTGCGGTGACTTCGGTGTTTGGGAGATCCTGAGATACTGTTATCGCGATGTGGCGAATGGAGAATTTCGAGATGAAAATATTTGTGTTTTGATAAAACCTGTATGTCTGGTCTACGCGTTCAACTCGTCCCATCGTCATTTCAGTGGAACACTCGTCTAGTCAATAAAGTCAATGGACTCTATTCTCAAGGCTCAACGAGTCACTCAGCACTAATTTGATGGATAAAAGGCGTCGTAGGAGGTTCGAGAATATTCGTCGTTGATCGGCGCGCGTGTACAGCGTGGATAAATTCAATTCTCTTATAACGGGGAATGAAATTCGACTGGTGTTTGCAATAAACTTCATGCACGACCGAACAAAATAATGCCGAATAACCATAAGCTTCGGATGAAGTAGGAATTACACGGTGTTTCGCGCATGTTATACCGTGTACATACGATACCCGCGCGGAATGAAAAATTAATTCATGATCGAAATTGAATTTTCACCAGCACTGCCAGCCTTGCTGATCAATCGTTTCTATGATCGACAAACACAGATGAATAATTGGATGTTTGATACGTTCATTTCCCCGCATTCTCGCGTTCTTATTAACGAAACATTCAGGAGCGAGTCTGTGTCCAATTTCACAAGATTATTCAGACACGATGTCGCGAAGTAGAATTAACCACGTCTAGGTCAGACATACCTGCACGGGACATCTATCTTTAGATGAATTGCGCTCTTGCGCTCTAATGTTAAATGCGATTCGTCTTAATTAATCTCGGTAATTTTGTAGCATATTTCTTGTTCTAGTTTATTAGTAAAGAGGTTTTGTATCAGTATCCTTCTTATGATCAAAATTTTATAAAATTACATCAAATTTACATGTAAGAGATTAGTAATCATTTCTTGTTCCATTAAAAGCAATATCTATCTCTTATTCTGTAATGTATTATCGAATATTATCCAATATTTGGATACTATCAATATTTATATATTCCATTCGATGAAATATTTCAATTCAGAAATAAAAACTTCCAACACGTACAGCCCCATTGAAAATATCAATTGCATTCACACCGTTACATTAATACTAAATGACATTACTGATTTCTACCCTCTCTCCAATATTCACACGGAAAGTTATTCCTTCCTCCCTCCATTCCATTAATGTTGAATACGTAATCCGGGCTGGTAGCTCGAACTGGCTGTTCCGTCATCGATCTAACGAGGCTTTATCCAACAAAGCGTGACTCTGCAGCGAAAGTCAGAGGAGCGTGAAGAACGACGCGCGTGGATCCACTTCATACCGCTCGGCCGCGAGCATGTAAACGAGATGAACGGGAGCGCTCCTCCGCGTTCACGCTTCTCTGCCTCTCTCTGACCGGAGCAAATGAACGCCCCCGTTCTCCAGCGAGCTCGGGGTGAAGTTCGTCGGTCAGTTGCGTCGCGAGAAGAAATCACAGCAGCTGATTTGTTCTAAAACTAAGCGAGCGAAGGGCACAGAAGAGCGCAGGACGTAGAGACAGAAGGACGCGCGCAGCCAACACGAGAGTACGAGGTGAAATGGAGTTAGCGACGGCAACGTGGCTACAATTATGTCGATCAGACGGTAATTCATCGGAACTAGCCGACTGCCGCGGCACGTTTACGAGAGTGTCGAATATCGGGAACACGGCCGAAGACAGGCAGTTGTCATGAATGGCGCGGTAATGACGATAATTCATCGCGCTCTGCGTCACGCTTATGAAAAGCACGAATATCGAGAGGGATCTCTCGCGAGCTGCCCACCGCGACTGTCCGACGCAGCACTGAGCGAAAGAGGACTGGCAGGGGACGAGGGAGAGACTAAGCGGAGCGGCGCCATCGACTCGGTCCGGCGTAACGAAATATCCCAAGTCCCGAGGGCGAAATAAAAGCAAGATCGTTTTCTCGATGGGATACGATCGAAGGGAGAAGGAGCGGATGGAAAAGCCGGTATTTGGAAATCGATACTTCCGATGTCGTTCCGGGAGCGATGCCTTCGAGCCAAGTTATTTCCTCCCCTGCAGCCCATCGGCCCAGCCAAAAATTTCCACCCATTTCGCGCTCCCATAATTTGCTGCCCATGCACATCGCTGGTTTCCTAGGAAATTCATTGGTTCTATCGAACTCGACTTTGTTTCTCGCCGAGAACACGAAGACTTGCTATCGAAAGGAGGATTTGCCTCTGGAGGTTTCCCTGCGACGCGGTCCTTTGTCGTTTCCTGGGGTCCCTGTCCTTATTTCACTCGACAGGTGCTATTGGTTCCTCCAGGTACGTCTCGAGCACCGCAAAGGGAAAGGCGAGTTTAGGTTATTTGCGCGTGTCGTGACGTCGTCGTCGCAAGGCAGGGTGAAAATCCCTGCACCCCTGGCGCTGGTTGAAGCGCTAAAAGTCTGCGGTAGAGAGCGTTTGTCGCGGGGAAAAGGATTCCGCGTGGGGATTGGAGACCGTGTAGATTTGGAGCGTAATTTGTGTGACTTTTAAAGACAAGCTGGCGTCGGGAGTCAAGCAAGAAATATTCAGCAGGGGCGAGATGCCACTTCCCCTTAGGAAATTTATCAATTGCCGCGGAGGAAATGTTTGAAAAATAGTTGGAGAATTCCTCCGAGCATCCATTAGCAGCAACAACGATAAAACACGAAACTTGTCATCTACAAGAGCCCCAGGGTATCGCTGTTAACCAAGACGACAGTTTTTGTCACGCCTTCCCCACTTCCGCCGCTCTTCATCGCCTTCCATGAATCTTTCAATAGAATATTCGATTGCATTCCGACTTTCCATACCAGCCGCAAGTTTCGTCCCACAATGTCTTCCTCCCGAGGCGCAATCTGTGAAACCGACGGCGCCTACCAGTATCGTCCCTAGATCTTAACCGAGTATTGCGCGATTCGCTCGATACAGTCGCGCGTCCTTTAATAATACACGCGGCCTGATTTATTCAGCGTTCACGGCGCGTACATATGTCGTTTGATAACATTGTCGTTGAATATCTAATTCGGGCAGCAGGCTACCGCAGGCTGTTTCCCTCGGCGCCACTCGAACGCGTGTACCGATACGCGAACATCCTCGAGCGGCCGTAGAACGAACCGTTCACGTTCGGAATAACAGGACCGCGATAAGAATTGCATGTATGCAAATAATCACACGGTTGCCTGACGGTAGATTGTGTTTCAACGCTATCGATAGACTCTCGCGGATGAAAATTCGCGCTCGAGAGGTTTCGCGACCTCTCGAGCTGATTTAACGAGGGATCGGGCGGTCGCAACGAGAGGAAAGCAGATCTTAGGTCGCGTTGCGCGTTTCGCTCGTCGGGGACGAATCGAGGAGGCGCTTTTTCTTCCCTTCGTCTCGGCTGGATTTTTCGAGGAATTGAGAGAGAATTACGGAGGAAAGTGGGACGCTGGTAGACGCGAGGAAAGTGCAGAACGAGGCCCTGGCCGTCACGCAGGAATGGGTAGGTGTTCGAACGCGCCTACTAACCGGGATAACGGCATAATCGGGCGGCGCTTGACAGGTTAATCCGACGGATAATGAGGACAAAAGTTGAGGGAGTCTTTTCGCGTCGGACCGGGCCGATGTTAGCGGAATAATTCAGCGTGGCGGGTGTCGGGCCTCGTTATTGGCGTGGCACTAACGCGGTAATGGATTCTTACTTAATAATAAGGCCGACGCTCCGATTTCTTTCGGCCCTGGTGTCCGACGCTATCAATCCCCGTGCAGTTCTTGCCTGATTCTTGAAAGGCCAATTCAGCTCGGCGCGGCGGGGAGGAGGAACACCGTGCCCGAGGGCTAAAGACCCTTTCACTGCTCCTCGTAAAAAAAGGGGAATAGAGTCGTCGTCGCGTTTCACAGTGGAGAACCCTCTGCACGCTGCTAGGTAATCCAGCTTGATAAAATTTATCGCCCCGACAGGGAGTTTCGTAAAAACAAATCGAAAGGAGTCGCGATGAAAAACGCTCTACCCACACTCTCTGCCTCGTTCAGCTCTCCCTTGCGTTCGTGCTTTGACGTTTATTCGCCGGAGAACGAGGAGCAACGCCGAACAATTAACCCTGGAATGTTTTAATTGAAAGGAAATAATCCTGGTGACGTTTTTTGTCCGCGCGCGAACACCGAGCGGTTCTCACGCCCGACATAAAGACACATGGGATCTCTATTTACAGCCACGCCAGACACGGCCACACCGGGGCCGTCTTTGAGCATCAGCGTCGACACGAAAACCCGAACAACAAGCCCTAAAGGGCCTTTTGATTCAAACTTTTGACTCGAATGCCGTGAATGCATCACCTGGCTGAATGTCGGTGTCGCGAGGTCGAAAAGTCTGGCGGAGAGGAAGATCGCGGAAGAAACAAAGTTACTTTTGTGCCGGGCTGCTGCGGAAAATGACACAGTGCCTTTCAAAAGGAGTTATTAATCTAGCCTTGGTCGCTGTTTTTTGCTTTGCTTTTTTTTCATTTCTACTGTGAACTAAAAAGGGCTGCAAAAGAGAGTCTATTTCCATCGAGCTTTCCTATCCCTCAGAGAGGTATCCATCTTTGCAACATCCATCACAGCGTGCATTCTTGGCGCCACTTTTATTCACCGATGAATTACAAAAATTCGGAGCAAAGTAACATGGAACCTAATCCTTCACAGATTCTCTAGAGTTGTTTTATTGTCAGGGAGAGAACTCGAAGGAAACGTGTTTTACCAGCCAACTCCAGAATCGATACGCGCTCCAAGGCGCTCGACGCCTATGCTCGCAATTTCTGGCCATCACGTCTGGCCAAAAATACCCGAGCCGCGCGGGTTGTTGATCCTGCTCCGACGGTCGCGAAGATCACGGTCCCCCGTCGTCGACGCTCTCGTCTGCGCTCGTGGAGCGAGCCGCGAATAAGGTTTCGCTTTACTCGGAGCTGAGAGAGCGGTATGCGTCCGGGGGTGAACAAAAAGCGGGGCGAGATTCGAGACTTTCTAGGGCCCTCGAGTGGAATTGCGCTGGAGGGTCGGCGGTTCACGTACGTCGCGATAATTGGAGACGTCTGCTCTGCCGGAGTTTCACTCTTTAACTTTTTACCCGCGGTGTTTTTCGGTAATCGGTGAATCATGCGAGGAGGGAGCGATGTTCCTCTATTCACACGTTGTTCTATAAAACGAAAATTATACCGAAGTGAATGGGATGAAAATTAAGCTGAGTGAAACCCGTCGAGTGGAGATTTTTCGAGAGTAGATTTATACATATGGTATTCAGTGTGCTCGATAGTTAACAGTTTAAAAACGCAGCGATGAACGCTCCTCGAAAAAGGGTAAACCGGGAAACCAGCAGCAACTCGAACTCGAATCGCGAGTTTCGACCATTTAATGAGTCGCAATTATTTTTAGAAACCTCTGGGGAATTATATCGGACGAGCAGCCTAGTCCTCGGCCTTGGCGTTTCATTCTGCGTTCCAGGAACGTCGGATCTCGAATCGGGTTTAAATTGGCCCGAATTGGCTCGAGCGAGCGAGCGAGTTCTTGCGTAGCGATCTACTGACTGGTTTCTTTCCGCCGTGACGCGAGCTTCTTGAAGAAGGAAAAGGGCCTCGGGGCAAAGCCCCTATAATCCGTTTACTGTCGCGGGGGCGGGTGGAGTGGCGCGGAGAAAGCTAATAATCGTGCACTTTTCATCCAGCGACTCGCTACGTTTGCAAAACGCGACCGCTCGCTCTACTTGCTCCTCCCCCCCTCGCTCCCTTCGCGTGTCCCCACTTCGGTCTATATTTGAAACGGCGACTCGGCCGACAGACCTTTCGTCCTGTCCCTTTTCACGCGGGAATTGACTTACACCCTCCCGTAACAGGCAGGGATTACTGGGAATTATTAGATGTAAACTGATTACGCGGGGAATTCGAGTCGCGGCTGCGGAAATGGAGAAAAAGGGGGGCGTGAAGGATAGGGCCCAGAGGCGGAGAAGCGGAGCTAACGAGGATCGGCTCGGAACTTGATTCCCCGACGCGAGGGCAAGTAAACCGATAGATTCGAGAGGGATCGAGGGCGGTACGAAGGGGTTCGAAAAGTGGTAGGAAGCGCAGCGGCCTGGCGAGTGGAACTCGTTAGCTGCACGCTGGTTAGCGCGATTCGTGCTGCTCCGGAAAGAAGCGGTTGCTGGCGAGGGGGTGGCGAGGAGGTCGCCGATGCCCGCAGCGTTGCGTCGACAACAAATTTATGGCGCATCACGCTGGAAAACATTATATTCGCGTGTACAAACGCGACAGAGTAAACATTCGATGAATCCGTCGGTTGTGTTATAACCCTCTGCCTCGACGATGAATACGCAATAATATCATTAGCTGTCAGCGTTACATATTATGCAGCCGATAAATGAAAGCCGCCTGTCGGGTTTATCCGCGCTGTCGTATCACAGATTCACCATAAATGTTTCTTTTACGAGCGACCGATCGTAAATTCTACAAACTGCGGGCGGGACACGACAGACAAGTTATATGAAAGCAAAAATGTCACACGAATCGCGATGTAGCGAGATTCAGCCTTTTAAAGTCACACTTTCGAAAGGCAGTTTTGCACCTTTAAAGCAAAGTTGCCTTCTAGAGCGCGGCCCTTGAACGGGGAGGACAAGCCTTACAGAATAACGTTTACTCGCTTGATAGTTCATTCGGATGCTGGGAGCTCTCCATGAATATACAATCTTCAATGTTCCGTGCTCGGAAAAGAAACATTTGCAGACCTATACAGTTATCAGCGTTAGCTACAATGCTGCCGGAACGTCGGGATACATATTTTAAGGGCTTACATCCGAAAGCCTCAAATAGAAACTACTGCGCGAAACCATCTCGTGAAGGCTTTGCACTTCTGATTTTCCTCGACTCTCCGCGTTACTATCTCTCCCAATATGTCGAGCGAAATACACCGTCAGAAATTGGCCATTCAGCCACACCTTCCGGAGTTATAACAAAACCAACCGCTGCTCCACGCCTTTCACCCATTAGCCCTTTCGCTCCGCTCCTCGTCCCTTCGCCCAAATCCTCGGGCAGAGGATCACACAGGCACAGGTAAAATACACAGGATTCACGGTGGAAGGGGTGGTCCAGCGCTCAGTTGATTTTGCCTCAACAATAGTTTCAATAGTCGCCAGAGCAAACTGGGCTGTATCGCGACCGCTAATCAGATTTTGATAAATAGTTGATCGCTGGAATGAGTCGGTTCTTTGCGAGACGACATAATAGTCCCGTCCAGACGGGTCTCCAATTCGATTTGACCGGCTGGAAGGCAATTAACCGAGATTGTTCAGTCGCTTTTACCCTCGCCTTTCATCCGGATTTTCGACCGCGACCTGCTAGGCAGTAGTCGCACGAAAACGGCCAAGAAAGTCAATATCCTCGACCGAGTGGTCACGTGAAAGATTAATGAATGTCTCATGGAAGTTCCCGTGGACATTCGTCCATGGCGGCCGTAGGATCGCGTTTCCTAGATCTCTGAATGCGGCTGCTCCCCGACCAAAAAATTCTGAGAACCGAGAGGGGTCGGGTGCTAAACCCTGCGCGAGGGAACAGAGGACCACTGTCAGGCTCCTTTAGAACGACAAATGAGGGAACGTCTCCGGTTCGACCATTGTCTCCCTCGGAATTTCCGCCCGTGATTCTCTGATATCGACTTTTGCCCATTCTAACGCGAATTGCGCTTCAGCCTCGCGAAGGATCACCTTTGTTCCTTGTGGTTGATTCTCAGCTTCGAATCGAGAATCACTAGAGCGCTAACTCTTCAGAATTGTTTCGGTACTTCAAGTTGCTGGCTTTTTCTTTATGGATATAGCTTCATTACGTGCGAGGCCTAATGTTGCAC
The DNA here is from genome assembly GCF_051401765.1 of Calliopsis andreniformis. Taxonomy (NCBI): domain Eukaryota; kingdom Metazoa; phylum Arthropoda; class Insecta; order Hymenoptera; family Andrenidae; genus Calliopsis; species Calliopsis andreniformis. Next base: position 16,450,895 of record NC_135067.1, on the reverse strand, counting down.
TCGGTTCTCGAAGCGAAAGAGTCGAGGAAAGCCCTAAATTAGAGTTCAGACTTGCAGAGAAGCATGATTGCGTGTTTTCCGTTCGCTCGCCGCGGAAGGATTTATTATTGTCGTTTTAAGAAACGGGGGATGCGCGAGACAGGCTGTAAATCCATCAACGGCGTCGGGCGGGCCTCCGTGCCGCTGGAAAATCGTTTCAAGGCCCGCTCCTTTTTTCCATTTGCTTCTCCTTCGGTTCGTCGGTATTCAGAGTTGCTTTTGCCGCATTATCGATGCAGTTGCGCCCTCGAGTCTGCAGACGCGGCTTGTTTTGCCTTTAGAAGGGCTCGGACCTCTTGATAGTCGAAAGGTCCTTTGCACGAAGTACCGAGCGAAATCCTTGTGCCGCTCGATAGATGGAATAACGACGCCCCCGCTCCGTGCTGATGCGATTTTCAATGTTAATTTCAAACATAACTAGTGCCGCGCGGCACTTCGCTCGCCGACGAAACCGTGCTCGCAAACACCGTCCAATTTCATAGTTCCTGTTGTCTCTCGATTAAAGTTGGGAACAATAGGAACAGCGTACGTGCTTTGTCTTTGTGATTAAAATTTCTGTTGCCCCTCGGATTTCTTCTCTCCTCTTTCCTCTGTTGCGTGTTCTTCTTATGCATTGTGTTTCCTCCGTGCACCTTGCAGGTGCAAGGACAAGCGCAGGAAGGAAACGCAAACACCTCGTGAAAGAGGAGGCGGAAACGACCGTGAAAAAGCTTTCGCTGGCCAAGGAGAAACATTCCGCTTTACTTGTATTAGCAATTTCAACGCGGTCGGTCGACTTTCGACGCGGAAAAGAGAGCGCGACGAGTGGGATTACCCCGACCCGGAGCTCCCGTTTTTTTTCCCCTCCCGCCCCCTCTTCGACCCGTTTTCATGCCCTCTTATTTTTTCTACTTTTTTTAATTTGTACGCTACTATAATATTGTGGCTCGCGCGGAGGCAGCGCGGCGTAAAACCGAGTTCCCCGTGGCAGAAAATCTTTTAAGGAAACTCGAGGCGCGACGGCTAAAATCAGCGGAGGAAAAGCGTTAAATTAAAGCTCCCGGGGCACTCCAACCACCGCAACGTCTGACTTAGACGCAGTTCGCTCTTTCTAATAACGAATCCCTCTCGCTCTTTCCTTTACCTCCTCGTACGCTCGGTTTCCCGCAGTTACGCCAGTCCGCCGATAACACAATGCCGCACCGCGAAGCGTTTCCGCGCGAAAGTTCACAATGGAACTGTCGTTGAATAATTTTTGAGCGATGCGGGACAAGCGAAATTATTTCGTCCTGAACGTCGTTTAAATCGAGAAAATGCATCACTCGTGCGGATCGTTTTAGAGGAACCAATAAGTGAAAGAATCGCGTTGTTTGAACCAATTACGTGGAGTATGAGGGAGGTGGAAGTAGGAAAAATACTGTTAGGGGGTAAATATCACACGAAGGACCTGACGTTTTCCCCAGCGTGCTCCAGTACAACACGCCAGTCCATTTTCTCGAGACCCGTGTCACACGGTTCTCCCTTTACTGATCTTTTCCCCAAACATATATTGTCGTCTACCCTCGCAGGCACGCACATGTGTTCCTCCGAGGCTAAACAGATTCCCCGACATGTAGGGCTACTGTCGAGCTACTTTACGCTAACGAAAACTAAACTCTCAGCACAGGGGGAAAATATTTGGAGCCTCATCTTTTTGTAGGAACGAAATAACTTTGTTAGGTGATTTTGAAATATAAAACATGGTATGTTTGACGGTGGAAATGACATCTTTTGATGAATTTTTTATTACTTCCAGTAACTTGGTACTAATAACTGTCGCGTACTTTTCAATTTAGACGTGCAATGACTGCCACTCGACGCCACAAATATTTAATACTTAAACGAGCGCGTGGAAACGCGCTAACCGTAGCCTGCTTTTTAATTTTCACTCAAAAAAAATTCGATAACTTTTTACCATAAAAAACGAACAAAATTGGACCGCTAAGAGCCGAACGAATAATTCATTTCTCGTACGTGACCGAATTTCGACATGCAAAAAGATGCAACGTATTTTAACCCGACAGCCTCTACTATTCTCGCGCCAGCAATAAATTAGTCACAGGTTATTCGAAAAATTATATCCACTAGTTAAAATTCTACATCGTTACGCATTACCGTGTTTTTCAACGACCAGGCGGATCGAACGTTCCTCGTTTCGATCAAATGAATTTTGATAAGGTTCCCCTAACGCCCGAAACGGTGGTCGAATCGTCAATGATCACAGGTGTATTTTTCCCATGTTTTCCCACACCCGTTAGATCGTTATTAAAGCAGAGCCGAGGGGACGAAAGGAGTAACTGGACAAGCAAACGGTTGTCGAGTTGTCTCTCAGTGAATGCAGAGTTACGACGATCCGATTACCCCCCTCCCTGAAACGCGGACAGGAATTTCTCGAGGGTTTTTTCGTCGCTCATTTTCCTCCCGTGGAAGCCATCAGCGTGAAAAATATTTCCAGTAATGCCACGCGGAATTAAATCGACTGCGAATAATTACGATACCCGTTGTCGTTCGAAAGCGTCGCGCGGAGGGTTTGGCGAGGGGTTGGCGCGAAGGAGACAGCGAAAGGCTGGCCGATAGAGGAAGAACAAAGACGGAAAGGTACATATTATTTCGACGATAAGAGCATTTCACTCGAGCCTTCGTTGTTTCTTTCTTTTTTTCCCCTTTATTTACGCTCCGCCGTTCCAAAGAATAATTTCCTGCGCGGAGCTGCACGCTCCTCGTCCGCGACGCCTTTTCCTTCCCCGCACTGCAGACCGCCGATCGATATATTCAAAAGGAACGGCGGTACAATGCATGGATTCACGGGCGACCAGTGTACCGCGAGCCAGTGAAATTCACTTGCCGGACTAATTTCTATAATTGAATTTCTAGCGGTAATAAAAAGCGTATTAATCGCCCTTGGACGATCGGGGATGGCGAGAGCGATACAGCTCGACTGCTCTAATTAAATTGCATTGTACTCTTTAGTATCGTTTACTGAATGCTTACCTAGGTATATCACCAGCTTCAAAAGAGACACCATTGGTGGCCCTTCCAAAGAAGGGAGGCAACAAAACACTTTAGTCCTCGACTGAAGGTAATAACGTGGCCGAGTGGATTCGAGGAACTAGCCACAACGCACGACACCAGTTTACGTGTTTCCTAGAGTCTATACGCGACATCACGATTTATTTTATGGCTGTTCGTCGAAGATCACGGGAACAGCGACACTGGCGACGAGAGAACTGCCTGGTCGCGATTTATATCGCAAGGCGCAGATGGTGTCACTCGTTACGAGCAAACACGACTGTTTGCTGGTGGATGCCTACACGCTAGACGTTGTTGCGATTAGTAGCGAGAGCGTGGGTGGAAAAAGTATAGGTACTTGCACACGATATATTTGGTTTATGAATGTGTGTTCAGCAAATAAGACGAAATGGTTCCATGAATTTTGTATGGGAGACAAATGTTGAAATATCATGAGTAATGTTTCAAATTTAAGTTTTCTATTTTACTTTTCTGTTTTATTATTTTCTTCTTTGCTTGTTGGATGCTATTATATTGAAAAATGTGGCAAGTAAAAGGTGTAGGGACACAGGCATAAGGCTGAATAAGAATTTTAGGCTCGCATGGATCCCATAATGAATGACGAAAAGCACATTTGGCGGTTCTAGATAGTCTCAAGGGTATCGCTTTGTGCACCTCTCGAGTGTATCTCAAGTACCACGGGTGTACATATTCCTTTCATCCACAATGCATGTATACAGCGCGCGCATTTTTCGACGAAAACAGGGGGATAATGGAATATAAAAATTGGTCGGAGGCAGTTCGGCTGGACAGAAAGTCGCGGTCCATGATTAAAGGCGAGGACTCGATGCCATCGCGTAACGATAATTGTTTGGCCCCGATCCAAGTGCAAGGGCTGCGCGACGAGTTTGAAGCAACGATGCTCGTTTGGCGCCTTAAACTGCCCAATAAAAATCGAACCGAAGGGTCGTTGATGGCAAGCGAAAGACAAGCAAGAGTACAGATAAAGAAATAAAAGTAGAATACTAGAGTGGTTGGAGGAGGTTGGTCAAAACTGTGCTTCGAAACCGGAAAGAAAGTTTGTAGCAAGTTATACTGGGAAATGGTTTCTTTCCAGAATGCAGTTTAACCTAGTTCGATGCATTTTGAGGAGGCGGCTTGTTCCGGAGTCGGTTTTTCGTTTAGTCAGAACACCAAATGGAATTTCACTACGGTTCAGAATAATATCCAACGTTTTCGTTTTGTCACGAGCCTCCAATGAATGATTATCCGCTGAATGAATTGACAGATATGAATTGTAGAGCATTCATAGTAATTGATCGTCTCCTATAGAAACTCCTTCAGAAACGGGGAGACACTTCAGCATCGTATTATGGAAGCTTATCCATCCTGGGCCCCCTTTGAAGAGATACAGCCCATGACAAGACATATCGCGCGCATTGAATCCCGGGAGAGATATTTCGACCACTTATCGTGATCTCATTCTTCTCTAACTCAACAAGTAACCGTTTCCAAACGATATATTTATATCGCTTCTGTCTCCTTCGACGCGTAACTCTGTCACCGAAGGTCCCCATCCAGCCTGCCTGGCACAGAAACCTACGTCCCTGTCAGATATTGGCGCAGCGTTTCGAAGGTAATCGAGAGCGAAACGAGATCGAGCCTCTCTATGAAGATTTAAGAGGGATTGATCGAGAGGGGGGGTACAAGGGAAGTTAGCGTTCAGAGGCGTCATTGCGCGCTTACACGATCGGGAGCTTGTCAACACACTTAATCCGGTATGTCTCTCGACGTCATTATCCCTCGGTCGGGCGTAAACGATCCCGACATATCTGGCGATCCCGACGAGCATAATCGTCTTACTATATACCGGAGGCGGGTACGGATGGAGCAGCCATCAGGTTCAAAGGGACTAGCCGATGCGTTTTCACGAACGCCACTCAAAGCCCCGGCGCAGGAGAGAACGGTCGTGTACACGGTCTCGGCATTCCTGGCGCCGTACAGCTGGCTAAATGGAGTGGCGTTAGCGCTAGTACCGCCACGTGGTTGGCGGTGCGGGTTACTGGTCTAGAGGGATGGGAGGATGGGAGGATGGGAGGATGGGGGATGAAGAGGCAAGACTGCCACGGTAGGGTAAACGGGAGAAGACGAGGTTGGAGGAGACGCGAGGCGATACAGGGGTTAGAAGGAGAAACCGGTCAGAGAAAGAAGAGGGAGGAGGAGGAAGACAGAGAGAACTTGGACTCGTTCGAGTGAACATAGCAGCGAGTAGAGCGCTATAACACTCCCTAGAGGAGGCTCGTAGTGTGGGTGGATGATGTAGGCAGGGTGGGTCGAGCACGGAAGGGGCGGAAGGGGTACGGCAGAAGCGAAGGGTGGGGTTGCCGCTCGATACCACTGCGGCACAGCCAAAGTTGAAGCTATACCGCCGCGTCTCTCTCTCTCTTCCTCTCTCTTCCTCTCTCTGTCCCTCCCTTCCCTCCTCTCTGTCGCTTTCTCCCTGGACTCTCCGTCTCTCCTCCGCCGTGTATATTTACCTTTTCGTTTCTTCTTCCCTCTCCATCACGGTTCCTCGGCCCCGCCGCCCTTGCTTTTCCTCTCGCACACGAGGCGCTATAGTAAACGGCCTACAGCCTTTGCCCGGTATCTACCCCCGAAATCTACCCTCCTCCGTCTCTCCTTGCGCGCTCGTCCACCCCACACCCCTGGAATCCCTCGAGGGGATCTACCGACTGCGCTCTTTAAACAACGAGACACCTTTCCCTCGACTACGTCTCAATTCTCGCCCGGAAGAGGCCTGATCTGCCTCGTCTTCCGGGTAACTTGCACACACCCCCGCGCGTCTCCGCCGTGTACAAGACCCGTTCTTCGATCGTTTCTCTTTCTCTCTCTCCCTTCGCTTCTCTGCCTCTCCGCCCTTTGCTCCTTCGCGATCTCGACGACCTGACCTTTCCAGTCTACCTTCGGGATCGATCTTTACGATTCCGAAAAAGACCATCACCGCGAGAGCTGCCTTACTCCCGGCTCCTCGTAATGCTCCTCCACCGTTCCCTCTGATCCTTTGTTTGGCCGAACGCGCGACAACACCAGTGGTATCTCGCGATAGCTTCTTCCAGACGGAATCCCCTTCGGACGATAATCACATTATACGCGAGTATACCTCGTGAAAGCAATAAGCAGAGAAGTCGGTAACCCATCGGTGCCGCTACAATCTCAGTCCTCTCTATACTGTTGCGGGACAGCAGTGCATTGAACTCCCAAGGCACGTCAAAGTGGGCCAGAATTTTATCAAATTTTCCACTGTAATTCCCTCGAGTCTATCGCTCTACAGATCTCGCCCTATTCGTACCAACTCCTCCACACATTGCGCGGAAATCATGGTGTTTGGGAAACGACCTCCGGTCCAAGAGCATGAAACGCTACTCCGTTCCTCGCGAGGCCGTAATTACAACGAAAGTGAGCAGCGGCGGGGCCCCGTGAAACGAGAATCCAGCGTCTCGTTGCGTCGTCGCAGGGTCGTTAACCGAGTAAACGCGCGAGGAAACGTTTGACGCCAGGACCACCGTTCGACGCGGTCCGCGAGCGAAGAACGCGACTGTGTGACCAGGGCCAAGCGAATTATCGAAACCGGGCCTGTGTTTACGCGGACTCGTTTGTTTGAGAATGGCTGTTTATCGGGTGACGATCAATAATTTGATCGTGCACCGCATTTTCGTATAAATTAAACATATTTGCAGGGCCAGCGACGCTATGAAATCGAACGTATTAATCATCGGCCGAGCGACCGTCCGCCCTCTGCGAAAGGGATCCTCCCCTTTGCGCGGCCTGAATTTATCGGAAATTTATATTTGCGGAGCGGTGAATTATACCAGCGTCAGGTGTTCGATTTTTCTTCGGCGGGAGAAAAGCTGACCCCCTCGTATTTTTCACGGGCTCGATTCTTAACTCTTCGCGCTTCGAATATGCTGCCTGGTCGGAAGGTCGATTACCCTGCTGGTGAGTCTCCCTTCTGCGCCGAACTTTAAATTGACACCGTGCAGATACTTTGTGTCGAGGGACAGAATCAGGGAAAATTTGTCGTTGGATAATATTACACTTGTTAAGTAATTCTGTGGCGTCGTAGAAACGTATTTAATTGAAGTTTATCTATTGAAACTAATAGTATAGAATAATCCATGATACATGAGGTAGAAATATATTTCGTGGCTTACTCAGGAATTGAAATTTTAATTTTGATTATCGGTTTAATTTAGGTTATTATAAAGTACACTGAAGTTGTGGAGCTTTTCCTAAAGAGTAGCGACGACATGCTACATCACGCTGAAAAGGAAAACTTGCATTCAGAGCATTTTGTTCCTGGATCGCCGAGAATGGCAATAATTCTTATACAGACGCAAAATTATTTGGCGTCATATGCGTTCACAAGAGCCAAATTAAATTCTCTCTCGGCGAGGTCTAGCACCTTTCGACGCTGACATTAGGTAGAAATATCTTCATTGGTATAAATTCAGCATGTATAAGACGATTTACCGAATACATTTAGCGCCGCAGAATCGGGGCAAATCAAATTTTCCCGCGAAATTCAGCTTTACGATATTCTCCGTAACAAACGGTCTTTTGTTTCACCCCTTCTTCCCTCCCACGCGACCGTCTCGCACAGGTTCACCCTCAGCTTTTGCTTGCTCTCACTCGAACTCTGCTCTCGATCACCCTTCGCCTTTCACTCTCCTTCGCCCTCTTTCACGTTCTCCCGGTCATCCCCCATTCACCCTCTCGCACTCTTTCACCCTTTCCCACCCTCTGTGTCTGTTATTTCTGATAGTAGCGTCAAAAGGTCTGAACCCTCTCGTTTCCCAGACATAAACCATTCCCCATTTTCTTTGTTCCACCGATTCCTCGACCCTGTGATTTTCCTTTCCCCCGTCGCGTTGGCGGAGGGGTGTGCAAGTAGGAGGATAGTCGCGTTGCAGGCGCGCGCGCGTGTTTGCCCCGCTTGGCTACAAATTACACAACAATTCTCGGCCGTGTAGCGGCTAATTTGATTCGTAGATGAAGCACGCATGCAATGAAGCGGATACCGAGCGCAAATAGCCCGCAGCTTTTCCCTCAGCGACCTCGTGACCCGAGCTAAGTTCAAGGAACACGCACGATGAGCCGTTCCGAGGGACCATCCACTCTCGAGAAACACGCTCGCGGCGAAGAACAAACACGAATCAGCCGCGAAGCGTTTTGTACCCCCTGAATGCAATACAAACTAATCGTGTGACGAGAAATTCTTGTTGATTTCACTCGAGCTGGCTCCAAGAGAATTTCTCTGAAAGGGATGTTAAGGAAAATTCCAGGAGCATTTTTGTGCACGATACTTACACTCTTTTCCCAGCAGAGCGTGCATGTTTTACGAGCTTGTTCACATTGGCCTACATGAAACCAATTTGTACTCTGTAATCCAACATTCAGTGCAGTGTTCCTGTGAAAGCAATTTTTCTTTGACATAGTCCTCGTAATAGTTCAGAAGCCGATCCCACGGTAGAAGGGTGTCGCTCCACGGAGCTCCGTTTCGATCATTAAGCCGCGGGGAAAAGGATTCGTCAACATTTGAAACATTCCAAAGCAAGCAATCGAGAATTAATGCTGCAAATACAGCAATTTCCTCTTATCGATCTGGCCGGCCAGAAATAAATAAACAGGCGTCAGAATAGCTGCAACTCGAACGAATTCGCTTCTCCAACGGCTGACGTTTTCCGAATTACCACCCAATACTCATAACACTCGATGGAAAGAACTCTCTGGCCACAAATGGGGATCGATAAAGCGTCGATGCATCGCGTTTAAAGGCACCCCCTGAATCGAGATCAGTAGAGCAGCGCTCCGTAAACAGATTCGCGTAGTGGCGCTCGGTCACGTATCGCGCGATTTATTTGCCCGCCGCGATAGAATCGTCGCTCCTTCTCTCTCTAGCGTGCTTCAGTCATAGTAGCAGAGAAGGGAGAACAAAAGCGACTAGCATTTCGACGGCGTAGGTGAAGAGCTGAAATGGTAGAGAGGGGTCGTTTTCTTGCTCGTTATATTTTCAACCGCTGAGAACGCTTCGCGCTTGCGACTTGCTCGTGTTGCTCGCGCGTGCACAGACCACACCCTCCACCCCCGACAGCTTTCCTGCCGCCGAGGACTCGATAGCGATTAATAATTTTTTCATCGCGCTTCGCTCGTGCCGCAGACAGCGACAGATTTCAAAGGCGGATAGCGTCGAGTCGAAGCGAGAAAACCGCGTCGCGGGGAAGAGCACTCACCTGAGCGCGTTTTAGGTGAAATCTTAAAGGGAACGTACTTCAACCCCACCGCAGCCTGTTAGTTGGCTTCCTTTAAAATATTCTTACCGCAGTCGATAACCGCATCGAGAAGAGGTCAGACGTGTAGAACACGGTCGCAACTCGTTTCACGAGTTATCCCTCCCCGAGGGCGACGGTCGAAGGCACTTTTCGCAGTTCTAGAAAAGCGTTCGCCAGTAATTACAGTCGACGATCACGGTACCGCTGCCAATTGTTTCGTTTGCTCATTCGCTGGACGTGGAAGTCCACCGAAAAATAGATTTCTACAGTTTACTCGAAAAGTTTCCACTCTCATTATCGCAGAATAAATAGTGCAGCTTGGTTCTTCTCACTTAATGAATAATCTGCGCCTCGTACCGAATGAAGGCGATTAATATTCACGACGCTCAAAACGAAAAAAAGTGTGTTCGACGACGATTAGCAGCGAACACGCCGCTGCGGTTCGTTACATGTTCCTCGATTCGCTAGTAAATTATCGAGGCGAGGCATCGATCTTCCCGGGTTTCCCTTCTTCGCGAAACTTCTCGTTTTTCTTTCGATGATCTCCCTCTTTCCCTTCCCTTTTGCTTTTATTGAGCCATTCAGGCAGAAGATGATGGAGCGACCGCGTCACCGGCAAGTAAATCACGGCCCTCGGCGAATTCAGCGGCAAGTTGGCCAGTTCCGGCGCAGTGATCGATCACTGGTTCAGGAATGCTTTGAAATATGCAGCCCGACAAATATGAAGTCGTCGCAAAATCAATGCGTTAGCACGCGCGTCGCGACCATTCCCTGCTCCCTCACGTATACGGCCGCCTTGTTAGCGGCGTTTATTGAAGCGTTTATCCGCCGTTTCAGCCTAAAGCAAGCCAGTGTCACGTGCACCCACGACTGACGCGTTCCATTACTGTGACACTGCGTCCACGGTCATCCCGTTGCGGCACGTCCGCCAACTTTGTACCGTCACCTGGACAAACGACCCTTCTCGTCGATCTATTTCATGAACGCTTCACAAAGACGCCAAAACGTGTGCCCTCTGAGCGTTTGCGGTGTATTTTACCACTGACGTACGTGCAGTTTCTCATTTCTACTTTTCCGTGTATTGTAACTTCTATTTTACGTAAGCTTTCTAAAGCTTGGTCTATCGAAATACGCTGTCTTTTATTTTTATGATATTTCGAAACTATTCTACTTCTTTTTTAGTTGTTTTTATATTTGGATAAATAGCCACTGTTGCGTAGGGAACGTACGTTCCCATAAAATCGCCCCAACAAAGTCACGCTGAGGATAATGAAACAGAAACTCGGACAGGTGACTACCCAAGTATCACTACACATAGTTAGCCAATGAGTAGGAGTTCAGTTGGCACTCAAAGTGCATCGCTAATTGGTGCCACTTAACGCGACCATCATCTTCTACTTAAGCGGGTAGTTGGTTCTTCCTCAGCGCTTGCTGTATATTCTTCCGTGAGAAGCTTCTAGCTGTCTGATTTGGTGGAATTTTCAAAGACCCAGGAGGGTCGTGGAACGCTTCAGTCACCGTAAACAATGGTTGCTGATGCATGAACGTTCTCGGAGGAGGATACGGGAACGTGGGGGAGCGCACGGGAGCGGTAAAATATTGACAAATATTTAAATAAGCCGACAGAGATATATTTACAAAACACCGGTCGATCTTCCCCGGCTCTCCGTCAGAGGAACACACACCCTCAACCAGGGGCTGGCAAAGACAGGGAACATGTGTTCATAAAACTAAACCGAGTCTCCTGGAAGTAAGCGGGCCTGGGGACACTCTGGGTCGACGGAAACTCCCCGAACTGAACTTGTTTGTTACGAAGAACATATTTCAAGTCCTCCTCTGGAAGCCTACGGCTCGTAGATTACGTGGCATAAAAGTTCGCGATACTGTAACCGATGTATATCAGTGGATGCACGCATTCTTGCTGAACGAGTTCCTGGAATTTGTGGCCTAGGCGACACGTTTGCATACGTGGGACACGTTTCCCCCGATAACATCGGAGAGACATGTTTCCTCGGAAGCCGCTGCAACTTTTATAAATTCTCGTAACTGATTTATCTAGTGCCCCTATTGTTCTCCTGCAGATATTACTCGGGAATAGAATACACTTCTAGAATTTTTAATAATTAAACATGATATTATGGTTACCAATGTAGCAGCTCCACCTAAGATTCACAGGTGCTCTAATCAATGGAACTATCCAGGTCACGAGATTCCACGCCCCCGGAGTATGGAATTCCAAATGGCAGCTGCCTACGATTCCATCTCCGTATCCAACAATCTAGGGAAGTGGAGTGGCTCGTTTCAACGACGACCGTACATTTTTCTTTCAAGATGTCGATCGCTCCGCGGCGTGTCCATATCTAGGGAGCGAGGCGATAGCGAAACCTCGATCGTTTTTCAAGTGAACTGTGAATTCGTGATTTTACGACAGCCAAGAATCGATGGAAACGGTCGAGCGTAAACGTCACGGTGTTTCTTTCCGTATCTCTATGGTTTACGACGTTGTTGGGGCATCACTGTCGCGAGCGATGCTTCCACCGTGGCTGCATCGTCGGTAGAACTGGAGCAGAGCGTCACGTCTCTACGAGAATTCGCATTGTACAGCATTCAATCTCGAAATCAATATTTTCTACGTTTGACGTCGAAAAAGCTAATCCTTTTCCCGCGAGCGAATGGTCGCTGGAACTTCCATTGATCCTCGAGCAGATCGGATCGCAGGAAACTAGCCGAGCCAATTAGCGCGCTCGTTCCCGCGTTCTCCCCGACTGTGTCAGGGAATTTGTCGAATCGATAGAGGGTCGAAAGCTATTCCCGTTCGATTTAATAACGTCAACCTCCCGAATGTCAGTTGGTCCGAGGAAAAAGGCGGGAAAAGAAAAGATACGAAAGGGAGGGTGGGCCAGCTCGAACGAGGTCTCCGACTCCCTCTAAGGAGCAGCTTTCCCCGGGCTCCGTTTCCGGTTTTTACACGCGGCCCTCCCTATAACTTTCCACGCGTTGTGCATTGTTCAGCAAGTTCTTCGATGACGACGCTAGGTCGTCGAAGTTTCCGCGGCTTATTGGATTCGCGGCCCGCACAGCGTCTCGTTTGCTCGCTCGAACAAAAAGAGCGAGGAGGAAACAGTTAGCGAAGAAAAAAACAGGCATCGAGCTACAGGAGATGGATAGGTAGCACCCTGTTAGTACTTTTGTCCTGGGATACACGGTCCCTTTTAAACAGGAGCTTTTCATTTCCTTGTGGCAACAATAGCGAAACAGCGAGAGATAGAAGAGGTTGATGAACGTTAGTTAAACTAGTGGCGTCTAATTGCTCTTCGCATTGAGATGATATTAAAGCGCAAATTACTTTCGTGCTTGGGAGAAGCACGAGAGCTTCTGTATCCAGCAGCAAAGTTTCAATGCTCTTTCTAACTGTCTGAAATTTGGCCATATTTTCTAGTACGCTTACGTACAAGAGCCCTCTGCGCAGTCATCCGTTAAACTAAAGGTCTTAGCTGGAATCCTTTCGGTTCTTTTTCTGCCTCATGCAATTCCATCGATACTGTCACGGATTGAGGAAAATCGACGCGAGACCCAGCTGTCGACTGTATGCGGACAATTCATTCGATAATTCGATGATTGGTCGATTGAAATACATAGTCGGGATGCACAGTTAATTAGCGTAACGATTCTCGTGCTTCTCGCGCTTCAGACATAAATTTTCCTCGCTGATCGCCGCGGTTCGAGTTCATGGGACTTCCGGTCGCCAGCGGCAACCAAAAGGAAGAGGATTTCTGAGGATACTGGGGAGAGAACGCAGACGATGCCTGGACGATAAGTTTCACGATGAAAATTCTGGCGAAACTCGAGCAGGAGAAAGGGAAAAATATCGTTGATCCGCGAAACGAGGTCGGAGAAGTTTTATCGATGGACCTCCACTGTGTGCCCTGGACCACTCTCTTTTCTCGTTTTCTGTCAATTTGCCCCTTTGCATGACTTTATCGCTCGGGCAAGGAATTTTGTTTCACCGAAGTATCTAGAGTTAATACTCGAACAGTAACTAACGCGGTACAGAAGCTCGTAAATTAAATTCGAAATTTGAATATTTAAACCACGGACAGGAAATGGAAAAAGTAGACGTGAAACATGAATTAGTTAAACAAGTAAAACCATTGCAGCAGTTTTACGATTAATTCTTGTTTGGAATTTATTAGATTGCTTGGAATATCCTACCTCATTTTTCCATTGAATATTTTGAATTGTATGTTACTGTTAAAATATAAAAGGTGTAATAAACTTCTCATTGCGAAATCTCTGAAAATTTTTCACTTCCATGATAGCTTCAGTATATTTGATCTCATGGCTAACTACATAGACGTTGCATCTGCGTTTAAAGTGCTCGGAAGAATCACAAGAACTGTCACAGAAGCATTAAAGATCGTCTAAATTTCTAAAATTCACTCCAGAGGATTTTTCACAGAAAAGGATTCTTGATAATTTAAAGAGGCATAATTAATCCTCCCTCTGCGTTGCAAGTTGCCTGATAATAGATGTCGCCATACAGGCGCTTCAGCCAGGGATTCCCCGCCGATCGGAGGCAACAATTGAGATTGCTGCGATTTGCATAATTTATCGAGTGGCCGTGTTCGGATTACCCGGGGCTATATATTCCGCGTGAAAAACTGCCGCGACAGAGGGTGAAGGCCGCGCGAGGAACAATACTTCCTCACGCTCCTTTGCGAAAGCTGTACAAAGGAAAGTGGGGCAAGGCTCCACCTCCCCGTAGCTTCTGAGATATTATGAAGTCCGTAAGTTCTGAAAAATTCAAAGACCAACCGAGTTTCCCTCTCGCCGTTGTCATCTGCGCTCCTCAGCTGCTATCTTCTCGACGTTTCGTGCCTTCCCTTGCAGCACCGACGTCGAAAACACAGAACAATCGAATTTTCGAGTTCCGATCTCCTTTCAACCGTTCAGCCGATGCATGTCGAGCATCTCAGAGCGTCTACGTGTCGCGCGTGACCCGGCGTCTCGCGTCGCGAGTCCTGAATCCGGGTTAAAAGCTGTGTACACCTCTTTCGCGACTCCGAAGCGACGATGGAGAGCTCGGTGGGAGCAGGGAGGGACAAAGAATCCAAGAAAAAAGGGGGAACACGGAAGGAAAGCAAAGCGAAAAACTCGAAGCAAAAACAGGGGAACTGAAAGTTGATGAAAGGTGAAATGCAGAATGTAGGGAGCCAGCGAGAGGGGGTGAGATCGAAACGGAAGGAAAAAGAGGCTGGAGATTTTGAGAATGTAGCACAGGAAACATCGACCTAAATCTGCGAAATTATTTCGTAGTCTACGGTTTAAGGATGTTAAATGTTGTAGACGTGCATTCGAGCACGTATGTATTCAAGTGTTTGTATACTTCAGGAACAAATATGTCTCGATGCATGTATACTCAAGTGCACATGTGTCTGAGTGTACGTGTATTCAAGTGCATATGTATTGAGTGCACGTGTCAGGTAGGCGTGTACTTAAGTGCGTATGTACTTAAGCAGATAATACTCAAGTGTCCTCTCAACCTCTAGAACTGTTAATTACACTTGAATAGAATTTTAATCTTCCAAGTTCTAATAAATCTTCAACCACCCGTTTCAGTATCGTTAAACATAAATTATCGCCGTAAATATTCTCTTTTCGCATTTTCTGAGATCCGTACCCTCCCACGTTCAGTCATTCTGAGGGAAGCCGACAGACTGGCTACAAAAGAAAGGTGGGGCTATTAAAAAGACAAAGAAAGTAAGGCAAGCGCAGGAAGTCGTGAAACGGTGACGCCAGGCAGGAGATTAATGACGAAAAAAGGCGAGCAGGAGGGAGGAACGAAAACCCGGAACACAACATCGGGGCGCACTCGACTTTTTCCTCGCGAACGTTTCGAGGCTCGCGCGGAATATGTTTACCGCGCGAAGGTGGCCTCGCGAGAGTGCCGCCACTCCCGCGGTTTAATACCGAGACGAAACGAGAAAAGTGCGGGCACGGAAGTGCAAAACTGCAACCGATCCGGGTCGGGCCCCTGAAGCTCTGTTGATATTCGCTCGTAATGAACTCGTCGAACTTCGTCGACCGCGGCGAACTCTCGTATTTGCCCTGGAATCACGCGTACCTGGCTGCTATTTACTGGCAGTGGAAAAACTGTAGCGCTAATCATAGATCTAGTAATTAAGAGAAGACTATGTATGTGTGTCATTTCTAGGGGAAGAATGCAATCAGTTGGATCTTCAATTTTTTTTAAACTGTAGTGATTATAACAAGAGATAATACACGAGCACGTGCTTTTAAAATGTCATTAGAGCGCAATAAAGATTCTTAAACTCTGTAAGAACGATTTAACCCATCCAAATTAGAATTGATACATTAAGTAGTCTTTACCGAAGCTCCTCTGTCTTTTATGTCGCACGACCCAGCACTTGAAGCGTATTTACTTTCACGTTTGACCGATTTTACGTCCTCACTATATCCTTTCTACCAAATGCACAGCCTCTCTGCCTGGGAGCAAAGAGATAAACCGGCGACGATCGAAGCGTTCCCGTGGTTGCGCGAACCGCCGCTGTGAAATTAACAGAATTTGCCTGGCAACCCGTCCCGCGCCTTCCTTCATTAACCCTCCACTGTGTTTCGCTAATTCGTTTTACGGGGCAATGAAAACTACGGGTGAAACTGCGCGACGTGACGCTTTGTCTTGGCCGTCTCCCTGAAAACCGAGACCCAAAGTTGAAGTCACGAACCATTTCGTCGGCGTATCGCTGCGCTCGTTCCCCTGTCATCTCTCTCCTCGGCGAGAACTCCGAAAAATTATCAGACTTTCGAGGCACTCGTGTCGAGAGGCTGTCGATACGGCTCGGTGCAATCGGTCTTGCGGCGTTGACTGGCGCGAGGAAATAAGTTCGAGGAAAATGGGATTCTAAATGTATCTGACAGAAATATTTAGTCTAAAGGGGTTGCCGCGGAAAGTTGAAGCCGGTTTTGGGTTAGAGGGCTCGCCTCGTTGAAGGGAAGCGCTCGGAACGAGGGCGGGTGTGCATTTCGTGGAAAAGTCGAGAGAGAGTCAGCTGTGAGGGAGGAAACGCCTGAAAATTGAGGATCGTGAGATTTTTTTTGAACGTGAGAGAAGCTTAAAGTTATCTCCCAAAATTGTATTCAGTTCCTCGTCCCTTCCACTTTTTTCACCTTCTTTATCTCTTTTTAAACATACGTGGTGTCTCGCGTTCGTCGCCTGGAATATTTCTTTTGATAAAACTGCTATAGGAACTGCGACTCTTTTCTAGAGTCTAGATTCTAGAGTAAATATCCTAGTCTACCTTGGATGGCAACGTGAAACTACTAAAATTCAGGCTACGTTCACGAGATAATCAGGTTTGCTGGTTTTGACTCTATTAATCAAATTAAAAGCCATACCTATGTTTTGTAGATTTTAATTCTAACTTCGCTTGTTCCCCTCGTTTGTCTAGAACCAAACCAAACCTAAGCGTTTCTACTACCATGCATTATTTAAAGTCCGACTAAACTCAAACAAGCAAAGGGGTATGCAGCCAGAAATATCTTCTCCTGGCTGACCCTGGTCCACATCGCATCGCGCTTGTTTCTTGTTTCTCGACCTCGGGCTCGCGTTCCACACGCCACCCTTAATTTCCTCCTTTTTGTGCCGTAAATGAAATCGCGTACGGTGACATTCAGACCTCGGCGTGGGGAGGCTAGGTCATCCCCCTCTGTTTGGAGTACACCGTGTAAGGAGCGGCGTGATGCTCCTTTTGTCCCACAGACCAAGTGGAATTTTTACGAGTTGAATTCTAAAACAGAGTTATGTCCCTTTCGACCATTCCTTTTGTTTTCGGTGTCATTAATTATAGTCCGTCTACAGACGGAACTTTCCACTGTTGGCGTGCGGAAAGGAAATCGAAGTGTAGGCGAATCTTGTTTCGAAAAGTTGTCGAAGACAATACGAAGAGGGTGGGACAAAGCAAAAGCAGAGAATCAAAGAGTCGAACTCGTGTATGGGATTACATACACTGGAGTACTTTGAAGAGATCAGTGGTTGCTTTTGTGCTTTCTTCGGATATATCTTGGGTTATATCGCGGTCTTCATAAATAAGAAACTTATGGAATTCTGAACGTACGGGATCCCGAGTATGCAAAATCGATGGACAGCAAGAAGATAAGGGCATGCTTCGCATTCATGGTCAACCCTCTGACATCTGTTGTCAATTTAAAATTTCAAGCGCTCGTCTATCTCGCGTAATATCAACTTTTCAACGATGTTGGAACTCCACTTTTCTACTACCTTCATTTTATATTTTTCATTCGCCCACAATTCAATTATTTCCCTATCGTTTCTATAAAAAAGAAACATTAAGAGAGGGAATTGACCAACCTATAACAAGAGGATGTAGATATACACATATATCGACCGAAAGATATGTGCAAAGCCACCGAAAGCAACTAAAATGCCTTCGTCGGAATTCGCCCACATTGTTTCGTTTTAATTCGGCCAGAAATCAACTGGCTCAATGCAGCTGGATCACGGGACTGCCTCAACGCGTCGATACTGGCCGGCACCTTTTCAATTAAACCGACACGGACAATAGTGTTCGTAGATACAAAAGTAGACCTTTCATTGATGTATCGGGTCTCCCTCTAAATTCTTCCCGCGAGGAGAAAGAGAGCGTTATACGTACGCACACTCTCTGCCTGTTTGCACACACTCAGACAGTCGCGCATTTACGTGTGGGCGCGTAGGTACACATATAAATCGAGAGGAGGAAATAAATCGTTTACCAGCAGACACCCGTCGCGAGCGGATCTTCACGGTTCAGAGGGATCGGGCCCGCGCTTCTGCGTCGCTCGCTCTCTTTTCTCTCTCTATAAAATATACTTAAACTGCGCCTCGCTGGTCTCTCGATACTGCCTCTCCAGTTTACTTTATCGCGAGAAATATATCGCTATTGGTCTAGCAAACACAGCGAGAAAGGGGTGAAAAGAGCGAGGTGGGGCGGCTGACACAAAAGCGAGGGAGCAACGTGTGTGCATGGACCGTTCGTGGCGCCATGACACACTCGTCGCGCGGAATTTCTTACTCGCCTGGAAGTTCAGCCGACGGCATTTCGCGCGGGCCGACGTCATATCCCCGAGGGGGCAGGCGTAATAAATATCCATCGGACGGGCCAGGTGCTAAGAAAATGGATCAACTTAGCGTCGCGGATAAAATTGAGTGCAGCCGTGGCGAGTGTGTTTGATTTATAGCCCGATCCATGGGATATTACTCACTCGACGCTGACGCGCATCTTTTGCCTGACCTTACGACGCCTGCCAACAGTTCTCTTCGGAGCGCCTCCTTCTCCCAACACGACGCGTTATTATCGTTGCCCTCAGTCGACGACGAAATAGCGCGATTTTTCACTCGACCGTCTCGAACGCTCGAAAAGCAGACCCCACTGGGTTACCTGTCGCCGACAGCACTGGGTAGCTGATTCGATTGCCCTCGTTTGTGGTGATTTTCTTTGAGGAGGTCCTTGACTCTCGTCGCCTCTGGAAACTAGGTTCTAGAACTGTGCTTTGTGTGGGCGCAGTAAAACGAATTTGTGAAGGAAATTTTAAAATCAAGGACTGAAACTGTTATGTGCGGGGGAGTATAACGACGCTTTAACGTTAAAGTGTCGTTTTTTAATTCCTGCCATAACCGATACTCCTCAACCTCGACGAAATGAAAGTATGTATCTACCGACGCAATCGTAGACAAACAAAGCTACCTCGAGCAGTAAATTAGCAAAAAGCAGCGGGTAATTACGAAGCTCGAGTATCGTGGAAAACTATTTCAAGTCCTGTCATTAATTATTCCGAAAACGTATCCGTGTTGACACGATTAAGCTGGCAAAGTCCGTGCTTTTGTAACAGAGAGATCGAATTATTCGCAACCGTGCTGTTTGTTTGTCAGCATTCACGGTTAATCTTCGGTAATTTTACATCACAACAGAGCGGGTCAGTACAAAGGTAACGAAAGCAGATTAACGTCCAATAGCTGCATGGTAGCATCGATGCTGGAAAAATCTGCCGAATTAAAGCGAACGAAAAATGGATCGTTGTACGTGGGCAGTGGAAAGCATTGGTCTCTGACGCGCAGCGGGCGTGAAATCCGCAACGACAACGTTCGCCAAACGCGATGCGCGCTCGTTCAAACAGTTTACCGCAAAGCTCCTCTCGTCGCAGCTCTCGCGGAAAATTACCAAGCAACTTCCGCGACACACGAATTCGGCGTGTTTCAGCGTCGATATCAAAGACGTCAGACTCACTTGGCGAGAACGAGGCACGATAGGCGTTGAGGCGCGACAGAGAGGGGGCGGCGAAACCTTCGAAGGATTTCCGCTCGTGGGACCCGCGTAACGTCGCGCGAACGCCTCGGCAGGATTATAAATTAAGAACTGTAATCCTCGTTTCGCACTCGCCGCCCGTGGAAACGCTCTAAGTGGACAAAGTGAAAACTTTCACAGTAAATTCTCGTTAATATTTTGGATCGTTCCACTTGCATGGAACTTGCACCTGGTGCCGCGCTTTGACGGTTCCCGAGGACGATTATAATTCTGGAGGTTAAGCTCTAGCAGCGTATGAAGTTTTTGAGCAGAGTAAACGAGCCTGAACTTAATCTAGATACACTTTGTACCGTATTCAATTTAGGTCGAATCTTAACTTATGCTTTGTTGAATTTATACCACAGGTAAACGGTGCTCCGCGGTATATAGGTCACAGGTAATTCATGTCTTACTGATTTTAGACTAAACCTAGCTCGTACTTCGTGAAATTCAACCCCGGACTTAGGCCTGGCTATAAACTTAATTCAGACGCAACGCAGAACCGGTGAAGCCTTACCCCAAACTTAGCCTCAACCCCAACCAAGCCTCGATTCTGGTGTGACCCCTCTTTAATCAAGTCTAACTTGGTTTCGACGCTATAAAAGTTAATTAAAACATTTGCCACGAATAAACCCACAGTTTTGAAGCTTCAGATACAGTACTGAGTATTAATACCATTAATATAGGGGTTCTCGTGATTCATGATATTCCTCCCTTTTCTCGGGGGTTGAATTCGCCTCTAATGAGAGGAAGCTTTTTCGGCGAGCGCTGGCTTCGGTGTCGCACGCTTTTCCATGAGCCCAGAGGAGGTCGAAGGAAAATTTCTATCGATCGGGCTTCCGCGGAGTGGCTCGAGTACCCTCTTACCAGGGGTGTCAAGTCGCCCCGAGGTCGATCCTGGCCGCCGTGTAAAAGCATCCTCGGGCGAACACGTGCGTTTTTACTCCGTCTGACATATCCTGACGGTTACAGGCTCGTCGGGTGGAACGTGACGCTGTAACAATCGCCGTAATCACCCCTGGCTGCGGCCCCGTTCTTCGATAGGGAAACCAGAGACGTCCCTCGACAGGGACGACCGTCTCTTTTTCCCCTCTAATCCCCTAAGCATGTCTCGTCGAGTAGTCCTCATTGCCCATTCATTTCTCTGCCTCCATGACACGCGCGTCTGGAATCTCGCAACAAATTCCTGCATGCCCCGTCATCGTCGCTGTTTTCTCTCCACTTTCATTCTTGTTTTACGTTCATTCTCGCTGATGTCACGAGAAAAAAGAAAACACGCGTCGCTCCTTCGCTCGACCATCGGCCTGCGCTCGGAATCCTAAGGTCCTTAACTTCTCGAACACGAAACAGTTTTTCCAATTGCTGGGAAATCGGATTTGGCCCCGTTAAAATCGGATTCACGCGCCAAGTAGTTTCAACTTGTTTTAGTCAGACCTCGAATTACCGAGAACTCCTGTGAACCTTTGACGGTCGACCAAAGCTGGTATCTGTCCGCAGCCGATACGTAGTTGGAGAAATACTAATTTGGAGTGTCTCCCTATTCCGACTTGGATAACAATCGCAGATCGAATGTTGACCAAGCACCAACTTATTAGTAACTCCCTACTCGTCGTATACCCACTGTCTCGAGCTGTTAAGGACCTGTCGGACCACAGCGCCTTGGCTTTTCTCTTCGGCGTTTCGACGTAACGATCCAGGACTCCTGGTTTCTCAGGTTTCATTTAGTTCTCCGACAAGGACAGTCGTTCAAAGGTGGTCATTAGAAAAAACATTAGTTCGTAGCCATGGGGAGAGAGAAGCTCGCGCTTTCAGGCTCAAAGGATACGCTCTGGCCGTTAGAGGGTCGTTCCATGGAACGTGACGTTCTAACAATCGTCGGGGTGGCACCCCACCTTGTCCTCCCAAGTAGCGTCCTTTTTCGAAGAGGAAAATTGCGACGTGTCCTGGCGAAAACGTGACGCGCCTCTCTTCCCTTTCCGGCTGCCCTTCTCCTTTCGGCTTCGAGGCACGATCCTTACTGCGTAACCCTGTCGCTTCTTTATTCTAGCTGCGTAGCGCCCCGAGAGGACCCGGTTACGCTAAATGCTTCTCCTGATATCGATTGTCTCGATAACGACAGACGAGTGTCGTTTGCACGCGACCCACCCGGAATTCGCTTCATAGCAGACTCACGGACAACAATCTCGTAAAACTGCTATCCTGGCGCGAAATTAACTGACTCGCGAGCCACTTGCAACAGCCATCCCATATTTTACGTCCTCGTTAGCACACTGGATTGCGGTTTACTCCGTTTCGGCTGTTCCTAATTTTCTCTTGTATCAAATATGAAAGGATTTCCTGTATTTCCCGAATAAGTGATACTTAATGTTAATTGCACTAGTGTACAACGTGTTACGTCTAGGTCTCCTGTTCCGAAAATGTCCACAAAAATTCATATTACTCCAAATAAGTTCACATTTATTCGACACCAGATGTAGTAACGTGTCTATCCTCGAGGCCAATCAGAGAGTGGCCAGCGGGGAATGTTTTTTTTCTCGAGAATCCTCGCAGCGCTCTTTTCTCTTGCCAAGCTCGGTGGCCTCAGAGCATATTTTAGCCATTAGACGGTGGTGGCACGTAACGTGACGTTTTAACGTTCTTCGAAAGGGAAAATTGCGACGCGTCCCGACGCAAACGTGACGCGTCCTCGGCGTCTCCTGTTCACCGAGAGAATGAAAATCCAGGGGGACGAGCGCGTTGTCAGGCCGCGAGAGACACGCGACCCTCTTCCACGTTTCCGTGGCACGATCTAATTCAGCCTCTGGCCAAACGCCGACGGAATCTGAGTAATTAGATGCAACTCGACCGATGTTATTTGACGAGGAGCCAACCCAGCTTATTCAAACGACGTAACATTCCGCTGCGAGCGCGTTACCATCCATACAGGAGCCTCGTAAATTCACCTCTTGGATGATTATTAAATATATTCGTCACATTTTAGCCACCAGTTATTTCGGTCAACCTTGCGAACTGCATCCCACCTGCGGGATCTCCTCGTCGAGAGTGGATTAATGTTTGAGGAAGGGAGGGGACCCCGGGATATATTAGGAGCAAAAGATGGAGTCAAAAGACATCAATAGTCGGTGCACTCGGGAGTTTGAGCACTTTGGTGATATTCATGTTCGGGGCTATATTTCTCCTTCAGTAATAACCGATGTTGAGCACGTCCCATCGATGTATACGTGTTTGCAGGATCTAAAGCTCTATACTCGAATTTCCATGGATGTTCCTCCGTTCTATGTAGCGTGTCTAATCAAAGTTACATCCGGGGGAGAAGCACGCTACAGGCATGGCATTTATAATCCCCCGGTTCGAGTACTCTAGTTAATACCACTAATTTTTGGAGTTTCACAGTCGTGTTACATCTATATTTCGAGGGATCAGAACACGAAGAGTGATGCAAAAGAATTTCTCATTCTCCTGCCCCAGTTCTCTGTTCATTAAACAAAGGGCTAAAATATTTCGTAAACTTGCCAGCAACTGCCGTATCCTAAATTTCCGCAGTCTCTCTGGCAGTGTTTCCCCATGCAAAAAAAGTTCGTAATTTTTCTATGCGTTAAGCAAACAGCGAGTTCCAGGCTTTCTGCGCCCAGGCGCTCGTAAAGCCGCCAACAATTTCTCAAGTGTTATTTTCCCTCATAAAGCTGAGCAGGACGGGGTGGTGCCTGTGACGATCAATCGATGGTCAAAGGACCAGCAGTTGGAGCACCTAGTTTCATTGGTGTCCATCGCGATACCACTGGAATGACCGCGAAAAACCATTAGAATTCCGACTCGTATGGTTAGCGAGCTTCGAAGCACACTAGGCGAATCACATTGGTGCCTGATCAAAGAGGATAATTCAATTTAATTAATTGAACGGTTGAAGAATTTTCAGTGCATTGCGCGCATAAGTTCGCGCGAATAGAACGGTGCGGAAACAGCAGGCAGTCGATGCCGAATGAAAAAACGAAACCGCGACGCACGCCGCGAAACAGCGATCCGCGATCGGCAAAAATTCCGCTCGCCATTGGATACTTTTACGGTTTCCAGTCGTACTGCTAGTTTCTTCGTACATTTACAACCGTGCCACCGTACACCGTTTGCAACAGCATCGCGAGACACCCGCGGTTTCAGCCACGCGAATACGATCGCGTGTCAGCGGAAGCGTGCAGCCTCGGGCGCAGTCGTTGGCTCAGCAGTCGATTTTTCTGCCACTTTTGCTCGTTGCTTTTAACGGGGCTGTGGAAACGCTGAGCGTATCGAGTGCGACCTGTTGGTCGGACGTCCTGATTTTTTACGAGCCTTTCAACAGCATTCCACAATCGAGTCATCTTGCAACTAGAGACGTGTGTTATATTGTGGAGAAGTTATGAACAAAATCGTGGATGTATGAAACTGACCTCAATTTTTAAGCGGGGCGTACATTTTCATTTAGCTTCATCCGCGATTCGAATCCAACAATCCGGGAATCATAAATTTTTCAACTATCCTTTCGACGACTTCGTTGTGAAATTTACCACCGATAAATTCGACCAGGCGAGGGTAATAATGATCAATGCTTCACGGAATAGCAGTACAAACTGTAATTGTACTGCCGGGACGATTGACAATTACTGATAGTGGCCGAGAGGGACTATTAATTTATTGTCAATGTTTACGATAACGATTTTTAAATGTTTGCTCACAAGTGGCACTTATTTAATTCCCTTGGTTCGTTCGACGTGCTGCGAGACGAGCGCTAATAAAAATATATGGTCCCATTTAAGCGAGACGATGACGGCTCTGGTACGGTCAATTGTTCGAAAACGGATTCAATTTCGCAATCACATTCCTCCTTGAACAGAAATTATCTGTCGGCGCGGCGTGCCTGCCGTCGACGAAACTTTGCTAATATTCGCGTTTCGATCGGCACGGAGCATGACGGTACAGCGGATAAACAGCAAAAAGTTGGAAATTCTCTTTGCAACGGCGTTCCGCGATGCTTTTAACCGCAAACGAGACGCGAAGCTTTTAATAACAGCGATCATCGGACGGAGGGTGTACTGGTGTTGTTTGAAGGAATTTTTAACGAGCCCGCGAAAGGGCGAACAGTAATTTACAGCGCGTTCGTTTATTAACACGGAGGAAGATTTCCCCAGGCTGTGATCATTGTTTATGTAAAAGACGGCCGCAGAATGTGCGCGCTGCTGCGGCCGTCTCGTTGTACAGAAGCTGCAGGCGTTTCGAGGCCCAATTAACGGCGTGTCGTGCGGTCGGCAAACGAGTTTTCGTCGGTGGAGAGGCGTCAAAAGGTGGCTAGCTTGCCCGTTCGGCTCTATAACGTAGTTACGCGTTAATTGCGAAAACCGCCTGAAACAGGCTAAGAATTAGTAGTTACTGTGACGGACGCACCTACCGAATGTCGATGCTGTTCGATAGCTCTGCGCGCTAACAGCTTATGTAAAAGTTGAATGGCGATTTACCTCGAAGAAAATTTGTTAGGAATTAAGGCATTAACTTCAGAAATGTTCAACAAAGCTACCTTTAATTAGTTTCTCCGCCCATTCGGATACGCTCGTTACTGTCCTACACTCCATTAAGAATCCTTGTTGATTTGATTCATAACTATGTAAATTAATGTTATTCATGGATCACCCTAAAGAAGAGCGTCAACCGTCAAAGCGTTAAATTAAATCGTAATTCGGTCGACACAATTAGCTCCAGCATTCTTGCTACACTAACGAAGATACAATAACTCGACTTTCATCTAAAGATTTTCCATTTAGAAATTTGTCGAGGACGTAACGAGGAATCGTACCTAATGCTTCGGAAAGTACGCCTTATTCCTCTAATCCCGTCCCCATAAAACGACGAAGAACTGCAGCGTATTCGAAATCACGGGGAAAACGAAGCACATAAAGTTCAGAGGGGTACTTTAAACACAATTGCGCGCGTAAAGCTCGCGGCACAGGGAACACCCGCTCGTCCTCATCCATCTTCGGAGCCAATTTTCTCGAAAACGAAGCGCGCATGGGAAAAACTTCATTCCACATCTTGAATGTATTTTTGCGAGTAGAATCATCTGCATTCAGATCAGGCGGGTAATTCGAGGCAGGCCGTGCTCTAGAAACGAATTCGCGTTACGCTGCACCGAAACGTATCGCTGGCGTACTATTAATCACGGAACAACGTCGATAATATCTACTCGTGCCGCGGCAAGGGGGGAAAAGCGTTTCGAAACTCGAATAAATTAACCCCCGTTCTACCAGCGAGGCAAGGAGAATGGATATTCAACGAGCTCCGCGAGCGTTTCGCTTTTAATCCAGATGGCTGGTAAATAAGCGAACGAAGGGGATGGGGTAAGTTTGGTTATAAAAGTCGACCGGTCTTAATCGAGTCTCGGGTGTCCCGTTAAAAATTGATAACTTTGTGCTCGTCATCCATTGAACGACAGGCGTGGAACGGTGCTCTCGGGGAAACAGGAAAACCGTCGGAAGAGGGAGAAAAGCGAGAAAGAGGTGAAAAGAGAAATGGAGGATGAATTTATTGACGGCATTTGGCTGGCGTTTAGTCTTAAAGCGGGTAATTGCGAGTCATTGAGGGCACAGGGAGCAGGAGGGGAGGGGGTGACCCGACCGCGACAGAATAGACACTCGTTATTCGCGCGAATTATCTTTCGGCGTGCTACCTTCAATGACGTTTCGCGAGCGAGCGAGCGAGCGAGCGAGCCAGCCGAGCTAAAGCCGCGTATTGGCAACGGAACAATTTCTCGCCGCGGGGTCGTTAACCATCCCGTCACGGTTTCCACGTCGGAGGCCGACGACGAGGGTCGATCCGAAAGTGCGCGTCTCTGAAAGATTCATCGTCGAGAGGGAAATGGCGCGAAAAGAGAGGCGAGACGAGTGGCTAGACGAGAAAGAAAGAAAGAGGCAGGGGCAGAGGGGGGATAGAAGGCTGAGTCGATGGTCTCTGCAACGAATCCAGTCGAGCTTTCAGTCTCGCTACCTGAGAGGTGAGCGCTGAGAGGTCGGCCGGTCACTCGAGAGGCTGCGATCGCCGTGCCATCACCTCTGCCTTCCGTCGCTTCACGTTGCTTCACGTCGAATGCAAGTTCGGTCCAAGCTTCGCTCGTTTCCCTTCGACTATCCCCGCCCGATCGATCGACTTCTTTAGAGGCCGCTGCAAATGAATCGCGGGAGCACGAGATACCGTTGTGCCGTCGAAGTCGCCGGTTGAATGCCCTCCGATAGCGCGCGCGCGCGCGCTCACCGACGCGCCATTCAACCGTCTTCCGACTGTTTAATGTTGCATCGATATTCTTCGCGGCGGCTCGAGAATAGAATCCATTCGAGCGCGCGGATGTTTCGTTGCCGACGAATGCGAATATCCTTTGCAACGAGCGCTCGCTGCGGACTAATTTATCCAGCCGCGATAACGAGAATAACGCTCGATAATAAAAGTCGAGGCTTCGTCGTGTCACGGTATAACGATTCGCGGCTGGCGAAGACCTGGGTCACGGAGCAACGATGCTCAGGGGAGAGTCGGATGGCTCGCGAATTTCCTGAATCTCTTTCGCGAAGCCGAACGACGACGATGTTTGTGCTGGGATGCGCGTTATTGTCGACCGACGTTATCGTACGTGAGATGGCGCGAACATGCGTCGTGTCGCCGCTATGAATGCGAACACGAGTTTGCACTTGCTTTTAAATTACTTAGATACCTACACGATGTTAGTACTGACTGCATATTATCATAATCCCACGATTAGTGGAATAGTGTCATACAGTCCTGCGTTCTTTGTTAAGTTGCCTGTGGAAAGAGGTACTATAGATGTGACCCGTAGTGGCTGCGGTTTTCACACCGAATGCAGATTATAGTTATTCGTGACAAATCTGCAGCATTATGTTTTGCTCTTCTGTGCGCGAACAAATTTCAACTTTCTAGCATTTTAGATTTTCACTGTTTCTAAATTTCGCTTCTACATAGTTTAAAGTCAAAAGGAATCAATTAATTGAAAGCTTACAGGATTGTAAAGTAATTAGAAAATGAATTCTCTTAAATTCACGTGAGGTGATGCTACGTAAAATATCGTGATGCCCACATGAGTTCTATACTCCTATCTCATTTTCTCGGTTCGAGGATTTCGTAATATCATACTTATAGAACTTCACTGCACACGATGGACATCTGTATTCCACCTCAACGTGATGTTTGTTCGAATTACGAGGCCCGCTCGTATCGCTGCCAGAATCGGCAGTAATGGAGTCCGAGACGGTCGGTACGAACTCCACGAACGTGGCAATCCGGAATTCCCTTTTCCACCCTTTACCTAACGGCATCCCCTAGGGGACTAGCGCCGCGTCCAGACGACCCCGTACCTTCTGAGCTGGTTAGTTTGCCCGCGATGGATTGCGAAAAAGGAGAGGTTCCGACATGCGCCTCGACGTCTATGGGATTACCCCACTGTTGCTGTGGATCGCCGATGGACAGCCGTAGTTTGCAGGATTCTGGAATCGTAGAATTACTCCTGGGGTTAGGAAATAGGGGGCGTTTACGAAACTGACGAAACAGTCGATGCGTACTAAGAATTCTAGACACCTCACGGGGCATGAAACTAGTGGTAATAAAATGAAAAAAAAAGAAAACTTGTAGCAACAAAAAATGAAAATTATCTAAATACTTATATTTATGAATTGAAATCCCAGCTTTGGTATAACTGTAAATATTTTGGAGAGTAATTGCACTCATTGCTTTTAAAAACCTCGTCTTAGCAGGAATCCTCAATAAAAAGATTTTCTCGCAAAGTACCTGTTAATCTCTTCGAGGCGTAATTCCTTAAAGGAGCTCAGTATCTTTAATGTACTTTAGTAGCTAAGGAAAGTAAAAAACGACAGCATTCTTTTTTAAACACACCAACCGCAACCTCGATGTGGTTCTGAATAATCCCCGCCATCAAGCTATGTACCAATAATTTCTCGTTTATTCCTCGGCGTGGTATTTTATCTCCCCCACGAATAACAAACCAGTAGCTTCGATCTTGGAAAAGCAATGAAGTGAGTTCCAAAGCTGTGTCGGCTGCCACGCATTCGAACGGTCTCCCTCGGATCATTGTTGACAAGTCTGCGACTATGTCGACGTAATCGTCATAGTTTGCGCCAGGGATCCCATCGTGGTTGCGCCAACCTCCACTTCAGCCACCTATTCGTAGTTGGGAATCTCCTTGGACGTGCGATGTCGGAGTCAGGATTTCGTGGTTCGCGTGAAATACGCAGCTATTGCGGATGAGAGGAATAGACCGAGATACTGAAAGCTATAGGGGGCCGAAGACTGTAGTCTGCCCCGGGTGTCAAGGATTAGAAGCCCAGCGACATTTCCTGCATAGTTCGCAGACAGTGGAACATTAACAATTTAGGTAACCTGGAAGGCGTGAGATTGTAGGTAAAATTGGAGACAGAGACGGTAGTTCTGTCATTAAAACGAATTAAGAGCAGGTATAGGCGATTCCTATATTTTGCTAAGAATTAAAATATGGAGGATTTGATTATTGGAAGACTGGTGAGTGTTTTGAGTCTACAGGAAGAGTTAAAAATTACATTTTCTGAGGATATTCCTTTGCAAACCATTCTAGTATACTTCCTCACCTCAGAATACCTTTCTCGTTTATGACACAAGTAGTAGCTACTGTCTCAGATCCGAGCAATCCAGCGACAGCTATCTCGGTGTCCGCAGCATCCCCAAACTCGCAAAACAACCGCTTATCGCCGTATCCCAAACTAATTGCCCAAAAAAGAGCGGCCGGAAATCGGGGGGATCGAAGGACGATCGCATTTGGACCCGAAAAAAGCGTAGGCAGCCGCAATGCGTCGAATAATGCACCGATGAGGAAAAAAGAGGTGGAGAAAGGGAAAGAAGAGCGAATGTCACGCTCCGCGAGCTGCCAGCTCTTTTTACTCGTTGCACGCGAATGCATTCCTGTCAAGCATACCGGGCGCGCGTGTGTGTTATGTGTTCGAATAAATTTGAATGCGAATGAGCGCGATGAAAAAGAGCCGCGAGAGGAACGAGGAAGAGTAGAGGCGAGCGGCAAAAGCTGGAGGGAGGAAAGAAAAGGGGTGGATCGCCTGGTGGGGGTGGGGCAAAGTGTGAGGAATCGAGTGGTTGTTCCTAGACCGCGTTTCTATCTCTGCCCGAGGAAATTAAAATAAATCACGCATCGGGGATCAGCAGCCAAAACCGGCGAATGCCAATTAACCGACTGGCCATACCCTCGTTCCCTCGCTGGACGACCGCATGGGTTCTATCTTTTAATTGGGATGACAGCGGTTCGTATTAGCCGTTCTCTTGACTTCGAGAAAGATCAATACAGCCTGTTTGCGGCACGCTCGAAACGATGCTGCTCGCGGCGGTGGCTGCTATTCGCGACTACCCAGCTTCCTGGAAGATTGCGTCCGGCGTACGTCAATATTTTTTTGTGCCACGAACGCTCGCGAGCAGGAGAAAACGAGAGGAGCGACGAATGGGGAAAGATGAACGTATTGTCAATGTTGCTCCCCACCACCCACGCCTCTGCCTTCGCGCGGATTTACGCAACGCGACTCAAGCGTTGTCCTTCGCTATTCGTTCCAGCTTGCTCTCCCAGCTTGCTCGTCGCCGGGAAAGTCAATTTCGAGGCGTGCCCCGCTCTGCCTGAACACTTTACCCATTTCGCCCTGTAAAACAGGCGTTGCACTGGGTACCAGGTCGTTGCCAGCTCTATCGGTTCCACGCGGTTTAAAATATTCTATCCTAGGGCTGGTGCTTCAAAGCTATGAAGCGTATAATGACACACGAGGGAGGTCGAGATAGACGCGAGAAGAGCGCGAGGATACTGTCAGAGGATGTAATCGCTGCTCGTAAAAGGGAGGAAAAATGAGGCGCATTCAAATACCGAAGAGAACGGAGATAAATTAATTGACGTCGTGGACAGCGAGTTAATTGTTCGCCTGGTCGTTAACAAATGGGAATACCGGGGGCATTATCGTTACGCCGGGAAAAATATCGCTTGGATAAAGCCACGCTGTGGCTTATAGAGATATATATTTAATTAGCGCGGTCTCTATCTCGTCGCAGAAGGGTGCGCTTCTTTCTCGACCGCAGACCCTTTTGTTCCTCGTGGCTCTGCGCATCGCGATAAGGGGCATCGCCACGCGGAGGATAATCCTCCACGATATGGACGTGCGTGGAAACTGAGCCTGAACACGCTGTTTCCATTTGGCTCGATAAAATAGACGCCTTGCTAACAGGATGGACCACCGATCGGTGCTCTTGCGATTGGGAGAAAAAGTAGAAAAAAAACTGATATATTTGAATGGCAGCTTGAAAGGTCACAGACTTGCAAAATTATTTTCATTTCGGACCTCAGCATCCGTGACTTCTGCTTTAGATGTGTGAGAATAGTCGAGGGATTTCAATCTTCATTAAACCAGCCGATGCTTTTTTCACCACTGACAGCCGTCAATCACTCAAAGTGATTAATTGTCAAGCTTAAATAGTTACACTGATCGCTGATTGAGTTAACGGAGAAGCGATTATTGTAGTTGGCAATAATTCAGTCAGGACTAAAGTTCTACCTCAAACTCGTTATGCCATACTAACAGGGGTTGCCTGACAGTTATAGACGCCCAAGTTGATACAGTTTCATAACGTAGGTACTGAATTCTGTATTCATACGAGGCAGCCAGTTAAGCTCACGGAGCGCGCGTTAGATCATCGACAGGCAACGGAGTCTCGTCGGATCTCGCACGACTTCGGACCTAATCCTCGTCAAAGAAACATGTTCGGTATTAGATCAGTCATTGATCAGTAACCGATTCCCAGAAGAGACGCTTCACGCCGTCTCTTAATTAAGCGACACCGCTCGCCCCGCAATTTGCATGCCACGCATAAGCACGTGCGTGCGCACACGCTGCATAATCTCGCAAGTTCGGAAGACTCTCGACGTACTCAGCTGTCCTGGTTCCGAGACACACCCTGCTTGTAGCTGCGGTTGCCCTTGTTCTCCGACGTCGGCTAACTTCAAGACAAATCTTCGTTTATGGGACGGACCGAAAGTTACGAAATTGGCGAACGCGAGAACGGGAACACAACAGACGGTAATCGTCCCTGAACGCTGGGGACACGGAAAAACGAAAGCTTCTGGCCGTAGAATTTCTGCAAACGCCAGAAACGATCGCCCACTGTCGCGAATGCAACCGTGTAACAGGGTAGCCGCGAGATTGCAATTTACCTGGAGAATGGTAGCCAGAGATTGCGCTTTAGGGAGCAAGATCGCGGCTTTTTGTCACGCGCGAGGAATAACGAGGGAGGAGGAGCGAAAAGTCGCCGGGCCACGTACGAGCTGGCCGGGAGAGCGGTTCGCTCGAGCCGAAAACAGGGATCCTGGGGATCGATGCCAGCCACCGAATACGTAGGAGGAGCCCTGTACGGGTCACCGAGAGACTCGGGAACGATCGTCGATCATGGTGGCTCCAGCGGTGCAGAAAACTCTGGACTCGTCCGAGGCGCGGTGTATCCTCGAGGAGAGGTCCGTTCTGGCGGGCTCTCGGCAGGGCGTTATAACTCCACGGGGTTGTCGGGCCAACCTTGGCCAATATTTTCGTGCCAGCTTCGACTCGCTACCTTGGAACGGATACGGGAATTAATCGGGTTCCCCGAAGCCTCGACGGGGCTAACCGGAACCTCCAGTCGAGGAGGAGATGAATCGTTCGATCGCGCGGCGGGTTTAATGGATCGACCAGAATTTTTCGTCTCGATAAGCTTGGAATGGGACCGTTGTAATTCCAGAGGAGGCCAATTGAAATTTTCGAGCGCTGTAAGTCGATGGAAGCGACGATTGAAATGAAGCATCGCTCGTTGATGCCAGTGTTTTTGCCTCCCCTTGGTGGATCCTATTTTTTGCGCTTTAAATACGCTTTCCATATTGAATTCTTAATTACCATCGACGCGTTGAAGTTCGAGAAGGGGTAGAATTTTCATGTAATTTCTGGGGTAGGTTCTGTTTATCTTTTCCACGTCGGAGCAGTTTTGAATATCGCCACTGTTTTACGTGCATTTAACAACTTATTGAATCTACGCACGACCTTCTAAGCAAAGAAGTTAATATACACGGTAAAAATAGTCGAATAAAAATACTTCAAAGTACTTGCCGATCGATCCAATAAGGCCGCAAGGATAAGATATTCAAAAATACCTTTGCCCCAAAGACGTCGGTCCAAGGACAGCCTTACTGGATAACAAAGCTTCCTCTGATAAAACCAAGCAAACGAAATGCACCGTACAGTCCTGAATTCCTTGTTGCCTGAGGGAACAGGAGTACGCAGTTATCGGAAACGAAAATACAGATGCATTAGAAGCTAATGCACATGTTAGGCAAGGAAGCAGCGAAGTCGGTCGGGTGCACGCTCAGACAAAATCTTAGATGGAGTTCATAGTGGTTTTCTCAGAAGTTTTCATACAGACCAGGTTTATCCGAGAAAGCCGCGATGAGCTCACGCCCCATCGGTTTCTATGGCACTGTACACAAAGACTCTTGTCCTGTTTGTACAGTCCTTCTTCGCGGAACTATTTCCTGCCACAGTATCCTTCCCCAGCGAGCGTGCACGTATATACTCGTATAACGGTCGAGCTGATTCCCACTGGCCGATAGGTAGCCGAAATTAGAAAATGCCGGCACGCCTCAGCCGGAAACAATTATTTCGCGCCAAAGTCTCATGAAGTACGTGCGATGACTCGGAAAAGCCTTCGTCGCCAGTCGCGGCCCATCGACGAAATACCTTCCTATACTTCCTGCGCGGTTTCCCTCGTATTCGTTCCTGTATTTTGGATACCTCAAAGGCCAACGGAGCGCCCCTGAAATATTTACAAATTCCTCGGCTCCGACTTCTCCAAGTCCCAAGACAAAGTGAAGATACACTCAGACTCTGTAGATATTTCCTCGGTCCTTTCGTCGAGGGTCAACTTTCCAGAGAAATAAAAGCTCGCCTCTGTCCCTGCGACAATCGATGAGCCCCGACTTGAACTCCGATGGAACATTAAATGGAAACCGGCGTGAACGAAATGGATTATGAATAGGGCAATCTCCATCTCATTACTTCGCTACTATGGGGGCTTTCGCTCTGGAATTGACGTGGCTGCGATTCACGCACAGATAGACAGATTTCCCCAGGTAAAGGCGCAACGATTAACAACCGCGCACTTACGGTTTCAATAAAGGAGCAGACAAGGTCTCGGTTCGACGGGCTAGCGTGAGCAGCCTCGCCCCAGGGTTCCGTGATATGTGCATATCGGATCCCTCATTCTCTAATGGTAATCTTAAGTATACGATCTCTTCGTGCGAGCGCGATTTCTTTTTCTTGCTCGGTTACGTAACGGAGACGCGAAAAGGGAAGGGGTTGTGTGCAACCTGGTTGGATTTATTTTAAACAGAAGGCCTGCGAGCTGGAACTTTTCATCGATAACATTGCCCGCTACGGCGGACGGTTATAAAGTAGTTAAGTCCGCTGGTGTGATTTATGGTCGACACGGCAAATCTCATTTCGCTTCTCCTTTTTCCTCCCACGATTTTTTACCATTCTCACGCCCGATAGGGGCGCAGAGAGGGGGTTGACGGCGCACCAGCCACGCTCGCTACCGCGGGAGCTTAATTTGGTAGCCAGGATAGATTATCAATCATTAAACAATTTTCCCTCGCGGACGAAATCATAGACGAATGCCAGGGCGAAACTGGGGTCATTAATCTTCGAGCGTTCGCGACAAAATAAAAATGTTTCCGCGCGTTCTTCTCACGCCGCGTCGCGGGCCACGCGAGTTTCGCATTCTCGGCTGGGATTGGAGCGCAGAACGTTTGAAGACGAATCGAGAGTTCGCGGGAATTAAGAACCTTGTAGCGTGCACGATTCAAACTGTAGCCCCTTTGCCTGGGAGCTTAACGAACGTTGTTGCTTTAAAGCGTGTTTTAACGATAGACCGCTTCAAAGGAAGTTATTAAAATCCTTTCCCGTGGCATTGATGTCCTGTGTGTCACTGCCCTGAAATAAATTAACCTGTTAGTCGGGGACAAGTCGCTGTTTGAAAATCCCTCTGCACTGAGCTCCGAACGAATTAACTCTTCGTTGAAGTTTAATAATTGAACCTGTACGGGTGGGGCAAATATACCGCTCGTCTTGCGACCCCCATTACGAAAGCGCTATATTTTTCAACGGTTTTCCCATTCTTTAGTTACTCGGTACCTGGGGTGCAGTAAGTAACAAAGGTAACGAGATCCCTTTCAGTCTTCTGAATTTATAAAGAGCTCGGTTGTATTTAGTGCGTGCGTCACAAATAAGTAATTGCATTTACAGTTGCCATTGCTTAGCGAACAAAGGAAATATATTCCGTAATTCATTTAGCAATGTTTTAATTGAAAATCAACGCACATTAAACAACGTCGTTTCCGAAATTTCGTACAAAACGCAATATCGAGAATTTATGGCACCGAACAATGTAAATTACGCTACGGGGTTCATAATACCGAGACACATTTGGAGCAGCGATTACAAACGAAATTCCCCTTTCTACAGACTGAAATGACTAAATCCGTCGGCTTTATGAATCCACCGTCGCGACGCAATACGCTGTCTACGATCTCCGTTATTTCTGATCGTAAATAATGGAGACTCTGCGGTCGCGTATACGTCGACCGAATTAGCTGCAAGTGAAAAAGGGGTGGGTGCGCAGCGACGCAGTAGAAACGGTCGGCGCGTTGTCAGACGCACGCGAGCCTGACCTTCGTGTGCGCGTCCATTCGCGGCGAGGCTCGCGCGTTTTCGTGCACGTGCGACCATAGACTCGATGATCCCGCGTGTCGTGTCCAATTTTCTCCTTTCGTAACCGAGAGCGTGGGTGGACAGAGGACGCAAACGTTCTCGTGTCGCCTGTAAAGGGTCGGAAGCCGATTAATAATTCGCTCGAACGAAAGCATGGCCGCGAATCGCGTGGTAAATATTCATTAAAACCTATACGATAGCCTCATGCTCTATTCACCTCTCCCCTTTGCCCCTTTACAGCCGGACGTGACCGTGGATGTCAACGGAACCATTCTTTCCACGGATTAATTAAGAGTTTCCCTCACCCCATTGACCGAGAAAACTATGCAAGGTTTCCCAGTGTCGCGGTACAAAGACACCCGTGGAACACGCTTTATCGCGACGACACTCGAACGCCCCTTCCGTCTTCTATCTCGTTCGTTAGAGAAACTCCTCCCCTCGATTCGACGTGCCGCGTAACCTTTGCTCTCCCAATGTCTCCCTCATGACTTATTCATAACGTTCTCGAACGTCTCCGGGGAGTTACGCGATACGTTAAATATTTGCAAGTGTTCACCGGTTTTTGCATGTTCCGCGAGCCTTCCGGCTCGCGTTTGTTACAACCGCCCATTCAGGAAAGCGAATTACCCAGGCGAACATCAAAGCCGCTTCGGGGCACTGCAGGAAGACACGACCGCGAGGATCAATCAAATATTCAACGAGTCTGGTGCTGGACGAGTTCCGCGACCTAGAAACGCGGTGGCGCGGGACCGACGGAACCGTGTCGCGCTGCCGAACACGAGCGAGGCAACTTATCGAGCTTTCCTTCTAAATGGAGGCGCGCTGGTAACCCAGTGAGGGCCGCGGTCGTTTCGTCGAGGTCGCTTAAAGCGCGCTTTTGTCGCGAGATTCGTTGGCCCTCGGCCGAGGCGACACTCATTTTCAATTACCCTCGCGACTGAGCGAAGGGAAGGAAGGGGAAAGGGCAGAAAAGAAACGGAGGAAGGTGGCGCTGTGGGTAATACCCAGAGGGAGAAACGCTTGTACCGCACTGGTCAGCGTAATCTTCCGAAAGTCCACGAATTACGTTTTTTAATTCCCACAGACTCACCGATTATAGTAGAAGGGACTGCTCGCGTATCTGCTTTAATTTTTATTTGCATTACCTGCTGGAGTCCCTTTTAACGGCGTGTCGGCTTCACGAAAATTCGTATTCGTGTTTCCTTTTTGCTCCTGTTTTCCTACGAGTAATAGAGTTCTGTTTTTACCTTGGCGTTGGGACTGTAATGGAACGAATAAATTTAGGGGCTTACGGGTCTAACGAAAGAACGTTTCTATTTGGGGGTTGGGTTGACAGGGAATTGCTGGATTGAAAAAGGGAAAAAAAGTACAGAGAGATAGAGGGATCATATGTGGATAATTTCATTAATAGTGGGAAACACGATACTTTAATGGGGGCTTTATTGCGGAAATATTTTCGACCCTTATAATATATTCGACCCTTAACTATTACAACAAATCTAATGCCAGGAAATGTATATAAAATATGAAAATTTCACTCGACAAGTGAGTAGATATCTAGGTCAGATTTGAGGTGGCGTGTCTCTCGGAAATCTAATATCAAATTTCCAGTGACAATTCGAAACGCGGAATTTCCAGCAAGTCTGTCATCCCCGAGAGATTGTAAACAGTATAATAATGACCGTTCTTATTACCATCCGGCTCGGGTGGCAGTTCCGCGCGTTCTTGTGCCAAAATTCGGTTCTCAGTTCGCGAGTGGTCCTAATTAGCAATGCTAACGAAAGTTTGCGAAATAATGAACGGCAGGATCCGTATCGAATTAAGTGCCGCCGTCGGATGCGTTGACGCGTTATGAGTGTCAACCTCGACCTAAGTAGATTCCGCTTGAATATCCAGAACGCCAATCCCGATCGTTCCGTCTCGTCCCTTTCGAGGCGCCCCTCTTCTTTTCCATTCGTGCTTCTTCCCCCGTCGAGTGCAGCGACGTCGCTCGCCGGAAGGAACAAGAAATTAATAGTAGTGGCTGCTAAGCAAAATCGTGCGCGCGGTATTACCTTCTTTAAAAGGTGCGCTGATTAAGAGCGCCCTCGACCTACTTAACTTTTTTCCTCCGGCAGGCTAAAATAATCGTGAAATTAAACTCGCGATGACTGGGCTATTTGAAAGTTAAATCCATAGCGGCGTGACGAGAGAGCCAGAAGGGGCAATCGTGTTATAACGCTGGCAAACGTTTCCTTTTTCCGTCCTTTCGGACGCGGCTTTCTTCCCTTTCGGTTCTGGCCCCATTGACGCGAGCTTTTTACCCGCGTGAAGACGTCCCCCGAGCCTGGGTCGATTCTCCTCGTGTAACGTTCCGCAAAAGGCTCGACGAAAGCGAACTTCCCGCGATGCTATTGAGCGGCACCGTGTCCCATCCCCTGCGCCCAGTCATTGTTCGCTTAAATAAATACCGTATGGATAATAGAAGCGTCTAGCCATCTTCGATAATGGAACCTCTATTTATCTCGCGCTCCTTCGAACTTCCCGTCATCGAGCACTCCTTTCAGCCTAGCTTTTTGTATCCCGAGACTTTTTGCCCTCCACCGTCTCGAGGGGACGTGTTAATCTATTACGCCGCCGCGGCAGGATTAGGCGTGCCATCCAATGCTTCCTTGTTATATCAGCCTTTTTCGATCGAGGAAAAACAATCGAGCAACGTGCTGGCAAAACCCCTCCCCGTCGCAAATTAAGATCGAATCACCTGCCGTCGCTCACCCCACGGCACCTTCGACACATCGATTGCCCCGTCCCTAGTGAACCGTCCCGAACACTTGTCGGTGTAACGAGCTTCTTGTCGAAAATATCCGTTTAATAATCGCTAACGATTCTCAGGCGGTGGAACGCGACGTTTCCTCGAGCGTCTCGAGGACTCGCGGGGCAATTATGGTTAATTACTGGACGGGTTGGGCTCTCTAATAACTTTTAATGAGAAGCTATTTTTAATCATCATATCGAACGGCATTACACGGCCACGGATTAACCGCGAGACGACGATGTCGATGAACGAGTGCCGTCTCGTCGACGGGCTCGAGAGCCATCGCTGAACCAACAAACCGTGCTTTCGCGGTCCACTCAACCGCTCGAATATGATTATCGATACTCCGATTATTCCAGTTATCGATTTAACGATGTTATCCTTCGATTGGCCGTTGTTTGAACAGACGACGACTCCAGCCCCTGAAATCGCTCGTAAGACTAACGTCCGTCATCCTTCGTCCTTCACCTACTTCGTCGCCCGACGGTGTGCTTCATTATCGAGCTTGTTAAATAATCTTTAAAACCGCTGAACCCGCCGATCGTTCGTGACTCTCGGCGTGCACGCGAAGTGGCGGAAAACAGATTTATTTGTTCATCAGTCCCTTTGTAATCAGATTCAGCAATATTATTAGACTACTAATAAATAATAATTTGATAAGCACACAAAGAGAGGATTAAAACCCAGTAAATTGAGTCGCTGGAATTATAGTGTAAATGATAACAGCCTCAGTATCACCCCAATGAAATTGAATCTGACTTTGATCAGAAATTCTGCCTCTGTAAGGTAAATGTCCCAGTAGTCTCAGTAAACATGTCCCAAGTAAACATATACCTAAACATTCACGTTAATTTCATTCAATTTTAGGCTTAAATTCTAACATATCAGGTAGCCTAATTAAAAATAAGAACTAGTGTCCTAAAATAGTACCCTCAGTTTTTGGGACCTCATAATTAAAGTATCGGGATGTAAAGTTTTACATTCTTTATTGACTGGGATATCTGACGTCTTAAGCGTTTAAGTACTGAGACATTTACCTTATATCAATGAAAACCAATTAACCAAATCATCGAAAGTCCGCCGCATAGCTGCATCAGCTAAATTCAAACCCCAGAACACAGCAACCACGATTATTACCAACCGTCTCCCCAGATTCTCAAATTAATCGCCACACTCGAGACGTGTCGGCCCGATAGCTTCCGTCAACTTTCGGATCATTACGATCCGACGTAAGGAGCTTACGTAGCAGGGGAGACCGGTTACGGGAAGATGTCGCTAGGCTGTATTCGACCGCAGATACGATATCGTCGCGCGGCGCGTGCGGGGCTGAAATAGGTGACGCCAGAATATAGGAGGACGTCCTATGGCTTTCCCTTCACCCGTGGACGTGTAATTAATCGAAGGTTAATTGAATTACCACGTATTGCTGCAGGATGGCTGGCTCGACCGCGCGCTCGATCGAAACGTCAATCGCAGAAAGGACATCGAGCCAGTTGTCGATCGCACGACGCTTTGTTCATCGATACAGCGCGTCGATTGCGACGCGATGACACTTCGCCGCGGTGTCGGGATTGAACGTTTAGGTGACTGAGGAGGGTGAGAGAGAGAGAGAGAGAGAGCTTATCCTGGACCTGCTAGTAGTGCACTCATCGGTAAGGCCACCTAGCAGACCCTGCCTTAGACGCAGGGATAGTTAGATCAGGTCAGAAAGTTGTATTCGTTAGATGACTACTTTTGGGAAAGTGGTAAGTAGGAGAAAGGGTGAACCCCTGTTGTGGAGGGGATACCGCCACAAGCGGAGACAACAGGGCCTTGGCGTCCACAGATAACCGTGGATAACCAAACCGTTTCGCCGTGCCTTTTCGAAGATAAAATAATTTGCGAGGGCGAATGGAGGCGCGAGGTTTGTAATGGAATAACGAAGCCACGGCCGCGATAATGGAGCGTACGTGCGCGCGCGGTAATACAAATGGGTGGGCCAGGCCGTTCTAACGACCGGCGCCCGTTTAAACGCCGAGCAAAATAACACCGGACGCGCGATAATTTTATTCCGCGCAGAAGTATTTCATGTTTCCGGCCGGATAGTAAGGAACAGCCTCTCCCGTTCTTTCTCTTCCTCTGCTCTCTCGCTCTTCTGTCCCGTCTCGCAAGGTGCCGCGTTAAATTTTCATCCCGCTAAAAGAATTACTCGCGACGAGGCGTG
The DNA here is from genome assembly GCF_051401765.1 of Calliopsis andreniformis. Lineage (NCBI taxonomy): Eukaryota > Metazoa > Arthropoda > Insecta > Hymenoptera > Andrenidae > Calliopsis > Calliopsis andreniformis. Next base: position 16,410,300 of record NC_135067.1, on the reverse strand, counting down.
CCTCTGTTTCTATTCACTCCCGCGTTTATTAAAATCACGGCAAGACGGTGTAATTATCTCGAGGCAGTTTCCCCCGCGCTAAAATGAAGACGCGTCTTCGCTTCGATTCTACCCCCGGGTCTTTCTTTCCCCTTGGCTTGCCTCGTGCATAGATTCCACGAGTTATTTTATTCGTGATAAGAAGCAACGGCAGAGGGAAACGTTGTAATATTCTCTTGCAAAGAATGTACTATTAACATCTAGCAGGACGGAACCGTATTCATATTTCACGAGGTGCTTCATAGTTCGAAAAGAATATGCGAAGCTGCCTTTTTGCACGAAACATACGAACCTGCCACTGGGTACGTTCTAAACATTTTTCACGAATTTCTTTATGTTACGTTGTACTACAGTTAAGCCAGCCTGTAGGTTAAGACGGAGCGCGACCTAAAATTTTCAAAACAGAATCTCTCTACGTTAATTTCCGCAAGCGTCACGAGGGAAAGCTGTTAAAATCTGAATTTTATATCCCTCTTTACAACCCTCTCCTGCACATGGTAATCTCGTATGAATCATTTCCTCCGCGGACGACGCGTCGTACCGGTAATAGACAATTCCCATTTTGCTCCCCCTTTTTTCAAAGCTGTCGGAGTGGAAGGGATACAAGGCACGGGGTTGGCCCGGGGGCGAAACACGTCCGACTCTTTTCGGCGGGGAAATTTATACCCGCGAGTCGAGGTGACAGCGCGAGCGACCGTAATGAGGAAATATCGTTTCACGATATCGATCCGCGCGGCGAAAGGTCAACCTCAGAAGGGGTTGTCGGCTGACGAACCCTCCGCAGGCGCACGTACACACGTCAAAGCGAGTGTATTCGTCCTGTGCATCTACCCCTGTCACAGATATTTTGGTTCTCGTAATGAGACGAGCTAGTGATTAGCACGAGAGCTGGAACGGAGAGCAGACGCGCGCTTGTCTGCTTTTTTTCCCCGCGGCGAGGCTTTTCGCGGCAGACAACATTAATGGCGTTTAAATATAAATTAACCGATCGATCGGATCAACGAACAGGTTTCCCGATTTCATTTCACGAACTGCCGCCTTCCGATCGGAGGTGAATTTTATGAAAATTCAGACGAGTCTGGCTCGACTGGAGTAGAATATTCGATGCCAACGTCGATATCTCGAAGTGGAATTGTAAAATCTACGCAGATGAGGTACGCTGACTAAGCGGTACAGCACAGTCTCTGTCGGTTTGCCTATAAATTAGTAGCAAATTCCTCATATCATAAATATAGAAAAGTGGGACACTAGAAGTGGATCAAATTTCTTCCACAGGGCTTCTTTCCATTTCTATGTAGTTCCTAAATATCCTCGCGATGAGATTGTCTAGAGTCTAGAGTGCGAGCCGTCTGCAGTAACACGAGGGTCCGAGGCATCTCTCCTCGCAATGATCATTCCATCGGAGGCACAAATATTGAATTTACATGGGTCCTCTCGTTTCTGCATTGCAGATATATGCTCCTCGGGAACTGAACAGCGGCACGTGCATATGTATGGTCGCGTGTACGTATTCGTATGCAAAGACGCACGGACACATAGACATGTAGTTAGCGCGGCGCAGAGCGTCAGCGACGTTTACTGGCTCCTCGCGACGGCCTACCGCGGTCCCGTTGTACCAACTCGTCTTTGATAAAATGAGATTCGAGGAACGAATTTTGCGTTGACTGTACGATTTAATTCCGTCGTAAAGGGGCCCTCGATCAGCCGACAACCACTCCTTTAGGGCCACTCCAGTTGTAATATCACGCGTCGGCGCTGCCTCGATAACGATAGCGATGACGAGTGCCACTCTGCACGCGTTCCCAGTCGTTTGTCCTAGTCGCGTGATCGAACAGGTGGATCAAGGGACGATATTGCGGCGTTTCATTCACTCGAATGTTTGGGAATGGATATCGCCCAGATGCGAGCTGAATTCCACTTCTGTCTTACACGGAGGGAATATTTTGGTTGGATGAATTGTTTTTGTGATTAGTTTGATACATTGAGAGAAATGGAGTAAATTTGTGTGAAACGATTCGGATCCCTCGTTTTGAGCGGAGCTGTAGTTTGACTATCGACAGAGTTTCTCTTCTAGAGATTAATATTCGAGAATGGGCTGCAATCTACGCTAACATGAAGGAGAAAATCGGTCCACTGGACTATGGGCAAACCCATTAGTTCTACTGGGGTTAAAGGGATCCGTACAAAACCATATTTTATCGAAGTGTATATAGCCGCATGCCACTAACCCTCCGTTCTGTATTTCACTAGTGCCAGGAGTTTTATCTCGATTCTGTTCAAATAACATTCATTCGTTTCCATACCGCTGCTTTGTCACAAATATGTTTCCCGGATCTCCAAAAATATAAGCTGTTTCTTTCCACATGAAATTGCAACAAAGAACACTAAATCGAAACATTTCCTTCCCATATTGTACGCTTCGGGAAGCTCATATCGTCTTCGCGAAGGATTCACCGGAATCCTCCCGATATCCAGATCTCTCGAGATCTTAAATCACGCGGCGTATCTAGAGCGTTTCTTGGACATCAGGGGTTTTCTCGTCGCGAGCCAGCCAAGCCACTGTCACAGTGCATAAGTTCAATGCTGTGTACGTGTCCAGCACAGGGTTTTCCTGCAATACCCTCCGCGATCTGGACACGGCTAAGATGGGGACTGAAGGACGCGCAGTAGAGTAGGCAGGATGTTTTCTGGAGCACAAAAGGGGACACGTAACGCGCTTAAGCCCCCGACACGAGCGCGGAATGGACCGCCGAATCCAGCCGTAGCATTGTCCCGCGCCTCGCAAAACGTCTTGTCAAGTGTCCCGTATTTTGAAAAAGGGGACCCGAAACTGCCACCAGGATGAAACACGGAACATGTCCTTGCGTCTGAATTTAATTGCTTTCGTCTTTTGCTCGCAGACTCAATGGGACGAGCGTAGAGTTATAGGCTTAGGACTTTTCACGAGTTTTATCCCGATAAAGCTGAAGCAAAACGAATACCCAGTTCCCGAGGTTATTAATACCTCGTTTAGGCAATTATTATTCAACATATAAGAGTGAATCTACGGTAACGAAACTTGAGATTTCATTCACGTCGAATCGATAACCAATGAAATGGGCGAACTTTGATGAATGGAGGAGTATTTACCTCTGCTCTACGCAAAATCTGTAGCTACAGACAGCACCGAGTTATCATTGCAGCAAGGAATTCAAGCTGAAATCAAAACAGCATTGAGTATCTAAGGAAACACTGCCAACTCTTAAACACACAATCTACGTAAACCACGGTCGCTTCTGATCGAATAACCACGAGTGGAGAACAAAGTTACACAGACCCAACTTCGTGTTATCGATGACGCGCATTATCGACACGATGAGGAGTCAGCGCTTCATCGACGCGCAAGTCGTGAGCACTTACAACAGTCAACCTGCTTAATTCCGTGGTGAACGCTGCGTGTTTGCAGTTCTTGCTCCAACCACGAATACTCCCCCTCGGCTGATCAATTTCTAACGAGAATGAGAAGACTGGAAGGTTATAGGCCACCTAAAGGTTTCACTAAACAAAGGCCGCCAAAGGGGCCTGAACGAGCCAGTATTAGTGCTCTTTCGTTGCACTTGTTTATGGATCCCATAAAAATAGTTGGCAGACGGTGAAACCGGTGCCAGGTCTCACGGCGCTGCTCTGCGGCGCTTGCTACTTAAATAAACAGCGCTGGCTGACAACGATATAACGTCGGGCGTGGGCGTGTAAGTATCGGTGCACTTCCGGCGCAGTTGCTGCGACTCGGAGTCACCGAAAATAGTGGACCACAGGGCGTGATGTTAATTAAAACAGGATCGACGGGGAGGGGTGGAGCAGAGGAGCTCGTGAACTCGCGAGAAAGGCCTGCCTCCGCGATCTCGTCCCCGTTTCGACCTCCTCCCCCTTATCTCCCTCTCGCTGGGGATCGCATCTCGAGTTCTGTCGGCGCATGAAGCGTTATCGTGGTATCGGTGTGTCTCGCGCGCTGCACACGCGTCAGTTTACCATTGTGAGTTCCGTATGCAGCGGCGGACCACACACGGCCAATGTTGATTGTTGTGTGAGCACACAATGCGTCCCCGTTGCAACAGCCGCGTCTAGCATCGGGACGGGGTTAGGACGGGCCAGGCCTGACAGTTTTCGTTGCGCCGTGAATACTGATACGGACAAACACAGCCCCGGGAAAACGGTTACGCGATAATAAATCAATTTCCCTAGCGACGCGTGTGCCTTGAGACCCGTTCCGAAGCAAAAAGGGCAGAGTGACCGAGGGCGGGGCTGTGACAATTTAAAGCTTCGAGGCTTTAATTTCAAACGACCGTCGATTATTTAATAATTCAATGGTGTTCTGAGCTTTATTAAGCTCGTCGAGTGGCGGGAGAGTTCCACTTTAAATGAGTGATTCAGAGCGGAGAGGAAATACATTTTTCAATATCAAGATGAAGGGATGAGTTTGCGATGTTTGGTGGCTTGGTTCTGAGGTTACGATGTCGGATGCTCTCAGACTCGTATATGTACACGCTCTGCCAATTCTAATCTCGACGCCACAGAACCATTCTAAATAGGAATGTTTCATACGCTCCCAGAGGAAGCGCAAAACGCGGCAGCCATGACTGACCCAATTTCGTCATGCTCTCCTGACGGCCCTTGAAAACCTCCGGACTTAATAGATATTTAATCGAAATCCGTCGAATCGATTATGGATTATTGAGCTAGAGGAGGTGTCGGCCGCTCGATAAAAATGATATATTCGAAGTGGCTCAACCTAGTTCGCAGCTTTTTCACGCGTCAGCTGGTCGCTTCGATGGTGTAGTTCAGCAGAGCAGCCGACGAAGAAGTCAAGAAAGTACTAATGACGTCGTTAATGGTGGCCAATCGACCGTGAGATAAAACGCGAATTTCGAGGTCCATCCTGCCCCCAGAATGTAACTTTTCCCATTTCTATTCTTATTTCTCTGTAGTAACATGTCTTTCTTCTCCATACCTTAGTCCAGGCAAACTGAATGAAAACTACTTCTACCATTCAGAAAATAACTGTAATTCCTGAAGACCAGGTAATTCTGAATTATAGCGAATTACTATGGGGCAAGACTAACTCCAATAACCTTACCCGCGGATGAAATAGTGGTTCAACGACAAGTCCAAAGCATTCACCGACATGTTTTCATAGCCAACTAAAAGTTGGACGATACACTGGGAGTTCGCCACAAAATCTCGAGGGACACGCGTTTCCAGCGACGAAAGGAGATACGGGACGCTGTGATTGCGGCGCGCTGTATGCTCGGGCAAATTTATTCATCGGATTATTCAAATTGAAAGGCGTACACGAGAGAGATATTACGGTTTCGTAGTTATCGGGGCCTGGCGAGCTGAGGGCGAAGCAAAACACCGGCGAGCGTATCGAAGTTGCCACGATCGAATCCCCTCCTAGTGTTTGTCTCTCGTTCGAAGGGAGCATTATCGTGATTGACGTTTATCTAAAGCCAGCCAGATCTCTCGGTTCGGTTCTAAAACCAGCTAGACCGCTTTCAGTCCGCGCTTTTGCGCATTTCAGGAGTTTTGGCAACATTCTTCAGTTACAGGCTACTTCAGAGCTATTGGTCGACTTAAACACTTTGGACGATCATGCGTAGAGTTATACTACTTGTATCATTGATGGCCCAATATTAGTTACTGAGTAGTTGGTCTACCTACCTAGTTTAGGCTTTGGTAGACTCAGAGAAATATTTTTTATTGTACAGTAGAACCTTGATTAACCGAATTTCGAATATTGAAAATTTTTGTTATCTAAAGTGGCGCATATTGAGTGGAATAACAATAAGAGTAGAATAGAGCTAGCTATGAAACGGATGTTTCAAGTTTGAACTTCGTGGTACTTTGAATAATCGAGATCCTACTGTACAGCGAATTAATATACTGAACGATTTACTACGTGGGCTTTTACTCAGCGTGACTAACACTCTGGGTCACGCACAAAGCCTGGTCGTCTGTACACGAAGAACACGAAAACGAGATATAAAGTCACAAGGGGGCTCGTAAAAATTAGGGGCGGTCTTATCGATCCAAGAGGCAAGAATTCAAAGTTAAAGTCCTTCGCTCTCTAGACTTCCCTAACAAATTCAGTTGTCGAAGTTCAGGCGACCTTACAAGAGGGCTCTGTCCTTAGAGGCTCCCAGCAAATTTCGTCGCGTACTCCCCAAGTTCCAAGGAGCTCGTGTATCTATTTACAGTAGAAATTTCTTTCTGCGAGTTCCGCTAACTTGTCTCCATCTCTCCGTGGCTAACATGCCAAACACACAAAGCTCTCGGTCCCAATAGAACCACGTGTCTATAAATACACTGTGCGTGGTCTGTGATCTCTGCCAACATATCACGATTACACAACATCTAAATGACAGTGGGAGGAATCGCGCGCGAGAATCGATTGTCCATGTGCCCTGTCTCCTATCCCTAGCCGAGGTGAGCGTTTCCAGAAGCGACGTGACACGTATGCTTGATACTAGGTCACGCGATGACAAATTGATCAGAGACACCGTGTCTCGTCGCGACTCCTCGATAGCTCGGCGACAGGGACTTGTATCCGATGGCCTGCTTGGCGCGTTCGATTTTCAACCCGTCAGACACAGGATTGCCTGGTAACGGTGCAGTTTTCCAAGGCAACGGGAAGACGCTTCATCGCGGGTCGCGCACGTTACGTAATTTCCGTCGCGAGAGTGGCGTTCTTCGTCTAGGGGGCCATTCGATTACGCCTCGTCTCGTGAGCCAAGCGTTTTTATCCAGCCACGATAACGTTCGCCGCAGCACGTCAAAAATTTCGATGACTCGCGTAAGCAGCCGCGCGACAAACGAGTGCGTTTGTTCGACCGCGTCGCGCGTCTCGCCGCGCTGATAATTGCTGCGGCATTCAGGTGTAATTGTTCGAACGAGCAGCCCGGCAATTAATTATCGCGAGGCTCCGCCGCGTTGCACCGTTTTATCGGTGGAACATGATCTACGGACGCACGGTTACATGGCTACGGACAGGGAGCGATGGATGGACCGCCGGAGCGTGGCCAGTCGTGCACAATCGCCTCAAACCGCGCGAGTTTTCGACGTCGATAAAAAGTGTCGAGGACGTGCGATCGAATCAATTGATACTGGAGACAACTGCGCGCTCGACAACGCCCAATCATCGATGGATCGCGTTCCTGAAGCCTATTGTTGAATCACGTGTTGTGATGTTACGATTATCCTCAGTATTCGGAATTTTTTAATTGCCCCTTGAGTTTCACTGGTTGTGTAAGAGATAACGAAGCGTATTTTTTTATTATACCTGACAGTCTCTGTTTGCCTTTTTTTATTTTTCGTTTGGACAATTTTTCCACCTCTCTATGGAAAGATTCGTTTCAGCTTGGTGCGATTATGCCACGATGCGAGCGCGCGTAACGAACGGTAGCGTGAGTAGTAATGGTTAAAAATCGTTGATTTGCGAGGTCATCGGTCCCCAGATTGGGACGTCGCTGGAATACGCGCATGGCCGAGAAAAATACACCCGTCCGACGATAAATTTCCGAAATTTTTCACCCATCGACGATTATTTACCGTGCTGCTATCGAGATACCCAGCGTAATCCTTGAATTATAATGTCCGATCGGAATGTAAAATAATGGATGAGCTATTCGTGAAATTTCTACGTTGCGAGCGCTCGGATTAAAATTAATTGATAGTATCAATCCCCATTGTTCAACACGGGGAATACAGAAGCTTCAGTTCAGAAATGAGGTGGTGAATTTTGACAATTGATAGCAGAGGATGGTCCCCAGCTTATTCCCAAGCGATAACAGGAACATCCGCTAGTGTCTACCTTCTCTTGAGCCCTAGTCAGGAACTATTTCCAGTAGCCCGTATCGATCCAAGAGAAGGGGAAGTCCGTCTCTCTTGTTCTTAGTAATCGAAGCCAGCCAACAGCCGCTATTCGCCAAACCCAGTCTAATTTCTATTTTCCCTGCGAAATGACTATATCACCAGGTGCGATCGTTCCCCTCTTCACGGTCGATGTAACGACATTTTCATTTCCCGCATCGATAGGGACGAGAGTCCAACGCGTGAGGCACAGGTGAACGCGTTAAAGTTGCCCCCGCTATCGATTCAAGCCGCAAAGCCGCAGCAGCCGATCCAGGCATTTGTCAACGACGACAGGAAACGTGGCCCACATAGAACGCCGTGTCGCGTTACCCAGACACATATCAAAGTTCCGTGGAGACGGCATGGGACGGGCAGGAACGGCACAAGCGCAATTATTATTACAGCCCATTACTTACTCGTGTACACCATTGAAACGTGGTTCGTTCGGCCAGTAGCGATGCGGCCACGGGGTTATTATCCTATTGAGCTCGTAAGAAACGGCTGGTCGCTATGTCGTACGAGCGTCTTACGACATCCTCCCTTTGTCGAGCAGCGGAACACGCCGCGGCAAGAACCGCCAGCGACATCCAGCTCGTCTGCTCTAAGAAGCGCAGCGCCGACGTCGTGTAACGAGCTTCTCTCAAAGCGTATACATCCAAGAACCACGGAGGGGCGGAAGTTGCGAAGAAATGGACAAGAAGGTACGTCAGGCCAACCAGCGCACGATCCTTCCGCGTTCGAGGCCTCCTGACGAGCGCGCCCACGAGCAATCTTCTCGTCACGCGGCTCAGGGGAGGGCACCGACGCGACGTCGAGTGATTCGAGCGTCAGCCAGACGAATGAAAGTTAATTGAGAGGTCGATGAAACGATTAAGAGGCTCGCACAGTCGCCTGGCTGTTGTGCTTCTTCGATGGACGCGTTCTACTGTGGAGGCGGGGTCGGTCGGGGCAGCGATCGACGTGTAAACTGCAGCAAGTGGAACGCCTGTTTCTGCGAAACGATCGATGCCTCGCGTAAAACGAAGCTGGGCGACGATGTTGAAAGATAATATTCTGGGAAGCTTGTCTCTTCGGATATGCGAAAATAACGGAAGCACGGGGTACTCGCGATGAAGAATCTCAATATCGATCACGTCCCCCCGGGCTACGAATGTAATTGTCGCAGCATCGGCGAGAGCACGAGTTGATTGAGTTTTATTAAAGTATTTCTCGATCGTTTAGCGACCGTCCCCGTCGATGTTCCACGACAAGAGAATCGTCCCCTCTACCCTGTACGCTAGTAAAGCGTCCGACGTAATAATTGCCAGCGGCCGCTGTATTTTTCGCTGCAACGACAAAACAGCATTACCCTCGTAAAAAAAGAGGTCTCTTCCACCCTCCTTCTACTTTCATAATGGTGGCATCACGTGCGCTACCGGCTGTACGCTCTAGAGCGCAATAATAAATTGCTGTATAGGCTATAGTTTTATCGTCCCATTTACTGGCGATGACTTTTCCTCCGTCCCTCTTTCTCTCGCCTTTCCGAATCCGATGGGACTGTAAAGATAAATAAGGACGACACCAAAGGTGAACAGAGTCAGCGAGATGCAGGAGGGGACGGGGGCTGCACCGTCTGCAAGATCGTTAAACAAGCTTCGACTGGCGGAACCCGTCGGAAAAAAAGAGTTAAATAACGAACTCACCGCCCTTACCCTTAACGATGGCTGCGTAAGGAATATTATTACGCCGCTCGTAAGTACGTTACGGCCGCGCCGCTGTTAGCACCGCCTTTATTCCACGTTTCGACGCGTATAATTCGATTGTCGACCTAGCGCCTCTCCTTCACCCTCCGATCGACTATGAGAGGTAATTTACGGCACGGCATTACGCCTCAGGCGTGCTATACCTCGTAAATACACCGCTGTAACATGGAGATTTGTACTAGTTCGGGATATGTGGTGATCCCTAATTGTGCGTCGATACTCTGACAGTATAAGTCTAGTAACGAATAGAGCTCCTGCGAAATAACGCCCGCTTTTTGTTGGAACCTTGTCAGTTTATAGAATTCGTCAAGCTGAATGCATCAATATCCATTTTTTGAAGATATATGGGCAATAACTTATGAAATATTGACAACCAAAATTGCACCGTTGCGCATTCTATTTTAGAGAGGTTTAAATATTTGAAAATTTTAGTATTCGAGATTTTAAATAAGAATTTAAATATTAGAGGGATTTGAATATTTGAAGATTTTAGAATATACGAAATTCCTATTCCGTAAGTAAAAGCTTTTTAGCTCTTAAATTTTTCATTACCTACTTCCTACGCAGTTTTCTAACTATTTTGCTATTTCTGTTTCTAGCGCGAGAACAAGGAACGCGTCGCGATCGAGATCACCCATGATCTGGCTGTCGTTGGTGCTGATGCTGGGAACCAGGACAACGTCCGCAATGAACATGACCAACGTGTCGCCGTTGGCCTCTACGGTGAGGCCGATCACGACCACGGAAGTAGTTTATCAGCGGTTCGCGATCGAGCCGATGGATCAGACCGCGGTGATTGGCAGCCGAGTGACCCTTCCTTGCCGAGTCCTCGATCAGAAGGGACCCATTCAGTGGACGAAAGACGACTTCGGTCTGGGAGCAGTTAGGAACCTCACAGGATACGAGCGTTACGCTATGATCGGTAGCGACGAGGAAGGTGAGTTTGAAACATCAAGAATATAAATTTACGTATTTAACAGCTTTTTCAAATTCAAATTTTCAAATTCAAATTTTTAAATTCGAATTTTCAAATTCAAATTTTCAAATTCAAATTTTCAAATTCAAATTTTCAAATTCAAATTTTTAAATTCGAATTTTCAAATTCAAATTTTCAAATTCAAATTTTCAAATTCAAAGTTAGAAATTTGCAACGGCATTCCTATTTCCCTCAGTTTCTGTATTTCTAAAATAATCTCGCTTATTTAAATACTTCCCCCAAGTATATAGTTTCGCACACAAATCCAAAAACCGTAACTATAGCCGAGCACATCTATGTTACGGTTTCGAGGTTCTGTCACGAAGCATTCGGTGCATGGATTCAGTTCAGAGGATTACACTATGCGCGCTGCACGAGAAGGTGTTTCTGTACACTTTCGTGGGATTATTATACATGGCTGTGCGGACGTTTTCTACTGGTCTCTGAATTGGTTATGATATAGCGAAGAAACGGACGACAACAATAATGCCAGAGAATATTGAGAATGCTAACTTAATGCATATTTATGAATAAATCCAGGAGGAAAACAGCGAAGTAGTATCAGAGATCTCTCTGTTTTCGCAATGCACACGATCGCACCGCGGAGATCAATTTTCCCCGGCATTCTTTCTCTCTGCTCTCGACCGTCCACTTTTTCAAATGCATTTCTTATGCAGCTGCGAACATTTCCCCAGCGCAACAGCCCTCTAGGTTTGCCTTTCCACTTCTAGGCCTACAGCATTTCCACCCACAGGGGAAATACTCTGCCAGCTTTCCGCGAAAAACGTTCGCGCCACAAAAGGTGCAACAACGTTTCTGATAATCCGTTTCAATAAAGATATTCGAACGCAGGGGCGGTCCGAAAAAAACGCCACGTGCCACATCCATCACATTCAATGTCAGCAGATGTACACGGCACAAAGGCACGCGATGCGCATCCAGCTCCAGCGACGGCGAACGGACGCGCGAATGGAATAGATATCCAGCCGGATGACTGGGAACAGACGCGACGGGCGCAAAGGGTTGAACATATTTTTCAGGCGGGCTAGAAATCGAATGAATCTCGATGGAGGTCGCTGTCCGGCCGACAGCGCTATTTCCTTCGCGCTCGTTTTCCCTTTTTTACCAGCGGGACCGGCAGCTGCGATACAGGGCGGCGGGCCAGTTCGCGCGGGGTCAAATTCAATTTCCTGCGGCCGTCTATTGATTTTTTCTCGCGTCAAAATAAAAAAAACACAGACACACGCGGGAATAGCGTGCAAGGGGAGGCGCAGAAAAAGGGGGCTGGGCGGGGGACGTGGCCTTGCGCGGCGGGACAAAATATTTTAGCCCGCGACGTGACACTCGCGTGCAGGCCGCGAGGTCAAACGCTCGTTCCGGCGAGGGTACTTGAAAGAGACTGATGGCCATGTGAAATTCATACGCGGTCAGCGAACGATACACCGTTCCGGTAGCTACTCCATCTTGCTATTCATTGTTCGACGCCCGTGGAGAACCAGGATGCGACAATGGCTCGGTTAGCTGGACTCTGATGGAAAGGTTGAGAAACGGGGGCTTCAGGATACGAAAAAGTAGCGCCGCTCCTCGGAGGCGTTGTTTAGAATAACATCGCGTTCGAAGTCTGAACAACGAGCAGAACTCGATAACATGGCCGCATTAAGCGCGCTAGAGGAAAGTTAAATTGCCTTTTTAACTAGTTGCGAAAAATGTACGCCACCATGACGTAACATCCGCTCGTTCGTGTCGATAGTAGTAGGAAGTCAGTAGAAAGTCGCGCGATACAGGTACATTTGATCTTGAGTCTTATTAGGTTACTCTTTTCCCCTTAAATGAATATCATTCGAGGAGAACATAAACGGTCACTTTTATTAGAATAATAGAAATATAGTTAAGGTGCGTTATAAGTTAGGGTAATTTAATAGCATAAACTACTTCAAATACTATGTGAAGGAACGAGTAATCGCATTTATTTTCCGGCTCTCCAGAAAAATAACAAAAAAGAACTTGAGTTACTCTGGCTCTAAGGTACAAAATTGTGCTCCTTCAATTTCCTTAATCAGGACGCAACCCAATTAACGTACCAACACCCGCCTAAAAATGTCCTCTTAATTGACTCCAAGAACAACAATATCCATAGCATTCTTTCTCCCTTCCAATCCACTCGAATAACGATTTTGCGTTCAGCAGTCCACTAGAAAGCTTCAGCTGAAACAGTCTATTCGATTAGCTGTCAATTAAGCGGCGCGGCCGCCGCAAAGAATTCCTTTGGCGCCGCGGCACAGGCGATCTAATCGTTTCTCGGCCGCAGGCTATTTTGCGTAGCGCGGATCATGCGGATCGGCAGATTTAGCAATTTCTCCGTGACCGACGACCAGCCGCGGCTGTGTGTCGTCGCGCGTCCATCGGCCGCGATAGGTAATATCATAATACACAGACTGTTGCGGGCTCGCTTCGAGCCGCGCGATTTAACGAGCCTCCTCCCCCTCTTCCCTATCCCTCGCACCCCGCCGCGCTGGTACCGCTCTAAATCCGCGCGACGCTTTTTCCATCCTCTCGGCCGTGTCTAATTCCGCAAAAAGTGACGCTCTGGAAAAAGCTCTGCAGCACCGTTTCGAGGTTTATCCGGTGAAAAATTCCCCGCGTTCCGCCGCGATAAAACATTGGCCGCTACACGCGTATATTGGGGCAGGCACGAGGACCTGGCCTGGCCGTATGCTTTCCTTTGCTCCTATTTGTTTGCTCCCGCGACAAGGATTAGCCCGACAGCCGATTCTGCGATACACACACACCCCCTGTCCCCGTTACCCCTGTGTCGATATTATATACGCGCGTGCCAGCTGAGCCCTGCGACCGTGCGCGTGGGTGTCGGTGCACACGCGAACAGGGAAATGCACCGAAAGCCAGTCGTGCACCGCACGCCATGCTGCCACGCGCACTTTCGTTGCAATCACGGCCGCTCGAAACGATAAGATTCGAGCAGGCGAAGAGGCAATTTAAGCCAACGGCCCCTTAATATACCGGGTGTACCGCCTAACTCTATTAGCAGAGCTATTTCCTTTGCTTTTCGAGTTTCGCTGGAATGCCTGGCGTGGGTGCCGCGCACCCTTGCCGAGGATATTTCGCTAGGGCAATGTTTCCGTTTTAGAGGCAAATATTAAGGTGATATCCGGGTCGTCTTTGCTTCCTCGGATGGGAATGCTGGATTTCTTCCTGTATCGGTAAGCGGGCCGAGTGAACTTCTGTTCAGGGGAGTGTAAGATCTCGTATACTTAGGAAAGGCTTGAGGAATTTAAGAAACTGCCGAGAAGTGCTCCAAAGTGGAATGTAGAAGATGTAGAAAATATGAAGATATCTAAATTTATCAATTTTTCAATCTTTAGACGAGTATCTACTTCATCGAGGACTCTGTTAAAGACCTCATCGATATAAAGTTGAATAGCCTTTATATTTTTAACATCCTTGCCTGAATATATAGAAAGATAGCATACTGGAAACCAAGCGCAAACATTCGGCTCATAACTACAGCTCTATGTAACAGAGTTCCACCATACACTATCTTTATGCGAAACGAACGTTCCCCCATCGAGGAGAATCGCGGAAAGTGCGTTAACACTGCATCCTAACACACGGCGGAGCCCTCTCTCCAAACAATTCAGTCGCGACAGCTCTTGAAAAGCTCTTCCCCGTTCCAGCGCGGCCTCGATTTACCCACAGCAAACAGATCTTCGTCTGGAACAGAGCCGCGCCTGGAAGATTGTCGATACAACCTGTTCGATGCTAGGGCGAGATCGGAAGAGTCTGCAAGAAGGGCGGCGCGAGTAGTCACAATCTCGGTCGCGAGTCACAGGCCAAACAATCAGAGACACTTAAAGATGCAAACACCGCCCCAGACAGCGGTGACTGCAGTTCGGTTCCAGGCCTGGTTCCCTTTCGCGACTCAGCCGCGACAACTTCGCGAACAATGGAGTTCGAACGGTCCTTACGCTCGGGTTGCTCTAAATTCACGCGACCGTGCAGATTGGTAAACACTGTCCCCGTACGAACCATCCCTGACGAGAGAATCGCGGGAGAAACTTATGTCGAAGTTGCACGAGCTGTCGACACTGTGTCGCGATATCGATATTTCGAGGCTGAGGCACGGAGACACGACTCGAACCTCGTCCTACTGTGCGCAACTGCCATCGTGTACGTGTCCCACGTTTTAATCGGCGAATTCGCACATATCCTGTGGATGACACCGCCTGGAAACTCTTTAAAATGTCGCCAAGGCCCGAGGAGCCCTGGCTAACTTTAAATTAGTTCCGAAACATTTGCCACGCTGCCTGCTACTTAATGCCTTCGTCGTGGATCGATAAAGGATTCATCGTGACAGAAATCGAAGGAGGCGAATTACGAAGGAGGAGCGTCAGTCGACTGTTATCTTTATTTCTAACTTGTTAGTCGTGACCGGATATGTCGCCTCTCTAATTTGCCTGGGCATAGTAACTGATGCAAACTTGAGTGGTCGGTCAAGACCATTGAGGGATATTGCCACTTTAACTGTCGGACTTGTTCTGTGTCTATATGGCAAAAGGAGAGCGTAGATAATGAACAGAACGTTGAAATGTTGAGTTCGATCGAAGATAGCGAGAGAAATGTGTCCTTTACTGTCGTGGAAGATGGAGAATAGAGAGATATCCTTCTGTAAGAATCGAGGCACGTAGTGAGACTATAAAAGAGCGGATTGTAAAGCTTATACTGAGCGAACTGGCTTTGACAGGTCAGCTAAAGGACAAAGTTAAACCTACAAAGAGTCTGGGCTTGAAGAGGATACCGCTACCTCTTTTGGAAGTTTCCAGTCAAAGACTATTTTATCACCCCTAACAATTAACTTACAGTTTCTAGCTTAGACACCTGCTGACACAGAGGATAAATCAATACTTTGAGGTAAAGGTGAAGTCTACACGATGAAGGCTTACACGATTGCTTAAATATTATCCTCAAAGGTCAAACTGTCAAGTGAACTTCCCTAATAAGCTATCAGCTATCGACGATACAGAAGGTGGTCATGATACCTGTCACCCTTTGGAAACGTTCACAGACAGCACGTCCAGCGGAAGACGTGGCGATTAGATCGACCGTCACTACTAGTCTCTCGTAAATGGTTAAATTAATAACGACTCTTTGACGTCTTATTTCCCTGTTAATTGCGAACCAGTCGCTCGGACACGCCTGGATTTTGTGATCACATATCGGCCCGATCTCTCGAGGCAATTGGCTGTTTCTCATTTCGCGCAAAGTGGATTCTTCCCCTGCCACGCGAACAGGATGCGAAACCTGCAGGACCGGATTCGTCGGTTTCCGCGGAGATTGACGAGAAAAATGATCGGCCGCTCTCGAAGAGCGAAACGCTGAGCTCGAGTAAAGACCACTGTTCCTCGCTATCACGAGGATGCAAGGAATCGCAATTTTCCCTCTACTTAACGTCTCCGTGATCATTTGTTAGATACAGTGTGTAGCACGTAATCGAGGGGAAGCGGTAGTCATCGAAACGGCACGTAAAATAAGAACTTTCGAAACGATAATTTCCCATAAATAAGCCTTATCGCTCGTTAATTCCTCCGAACGCCCGTTGCCCGCGGCATCGAATGCACCCCCATTCGTCGTCGTTCATTATTGATCTGCCCAATAAATACATTTAATTAACACAGGAACCCTTAAGTCGCCTCTGGTTAGCAGCGAAATTTGTGGCCTATACGGGTAATGAACGACGGGTCTCTGTGTTGCCATAAATTTCTATCAACCGTGCATATTAATCGACCCGCCGATAGCGTCGCCCCTATAATTCCACGATTTTTCGACCTACGATGGCTAATCAGCGCAGGGGTATCAATTATCCGCGAGTCGAGAGCTTAGACGGTGGCACGGCAGCTGAAGCGGGAGCAGAAACAGCAGCAACCATCGTCAGCAAGATCGGTAGGAGCGACGGTTAGTCGAACGAGGAACCTGTACGACCGGCTCTGCCTGCTTCGTCCGTGGCCTGCTCGATTAATCGGCCTTACCGGTTCTGAGCGCGTCTCTTGCTCCTTGCCAGAGGCTCCCTCGACAGGTATCGCATCTGTCGAGCATGTTTTCAGCGTTGAAATTGCGATCCTCCCACGTATTGGCCCCGTGGAACGAGCACGGGATTAGAGCCATGGAAGCCGTGAACGACTAATGAAGTTGTCTCGGGATTCCTTTTGGGCAGACCTTAATCTTAAGCGTTTTTAAATTTGAAATTTTGTTGCCGACGCGATCTTTTACTGCTTTTACGAGAATTACGAGCCTATTGAGTGGCATCAAAATTTTAAGTGTGAAGTTGATGTAAGATGCAATAAGGAGCTGTATCGAGCGACATTTTATGTTCTTGACGCCTCAGCAACCAGTTTCGTACATTGAACTGTCATAATTTATTCTTATGTCATTATTAAATGCATATGAGATGCACTGTATCGCAATTTTATTCAGGAAAATTTTTCTATATAATCTTGTAACAATTGCGAAATACTTGCATATGGACTACTTCACTTAAACAACTCTACAATAGTAATGTATCTTCCGGAGTACATTCCCAATTTTAATGTACATTCCCATTTCCACAGTGCTCCTACAGGAAATTCAAATATGAATAAAATTCTACAGAAACAATGGCATATGAATCTTTTAAATGTTTACGACAAAAATTGAAAATATCGTCACGAGTCAGAAATGTTATTTTTCTATTCTACTGATCCCTTTCTTTTTAGTCTATTTATAAAAATATATCTGCACGTTTGACGCACGAATAGCAGTAAATACGGGAATACTACCCACCACATTTCAATATAACCTGAACGATACCGCAGTAGATTTAAAATCAGATAACCGTCAGTAATACCTGATAATCGTTAGAGTGCTGCAAAAACGCGGCAGAAACCCGACGATATTCAACGAGCCACGCTCGAGAAAAGCGCCACAGTGTCTCTAAAGTACAACCGTGAGAAGAAAAATGCGATCGGTGGAACAATGCCGTCCGATGGAAATCCGGCTGGGCTCTCGTGACACTCCAATCCCCTTTTTATGACCGCCGCGAAATGAATGCCCCGTATGAATGGGGAATTAGGTTTTTGCTTGGCAATTTTCGCGAATTCGCTTAAACGAATTTTCGGCCCGAGTATCGCGCTCCTTTGGGGGTCGCGTCGTAGGAAAGAAGGTAAGAGAGAAGATCGCTGGTGGCCACGGGATTTTCCGACACGAGAACGGACGAAGCTGTTAAGACGGACGATATCGAGCGGAGGTTGAACGAAAATGGGGATCGATCGCGATTAAATCCGAAAATTCATGGCGGACCCATATCCCGCAGTTCAAACGAATTCGTTATTTGCTGCGGGTTTGGTTTAATTTAACGTGGACGTGGCCGATGGCAGGCATAGCGCGCAGAATTACTGCGATATGAATCTGCGTCGCTATAATGGTGAAATTATATCGAAAATGAGCGAGGGAAATGCAACCATTGCAGGCGACCAACTTCCTCTCGATATCGTTCAATATTGAAACTGACAGTAAATAAGCCCTAATTCGTTGCTAATTTCGAATTCTGTCTCTCTACCTCCGTTCTCCTCGTGCCCCGACCGGAGATCGTGCGGTTAAGTGAATCCCAGTTAAGTTTGCGCTTCACGCGTTTCGCGTTAAGTGACAACATTTCGCTTAACTACGAACGAACACTTTTCGATTTCTCTTTTTCCCCTAGCCCTGTATCCGCTTCGAGCGCTAAACTCGCGAACCCGACTATTTTCATCCTACAAATTGCCAGCATTCACTCATTAAATCTGTACCTGTTTCCTTCGTCCCTCATTTGTGGTACACAGAAACTTCGACGTTACTCGTTAATATACTTAAATGAGACAGACAACTATGGCTACACAATAACGACACGAGTTGGTGATAGAAATCCTTTCAGCGCCAAAAACAAGCATTCGCACTACGATGCAGTTTAGCTTCTACTACGCGAGAAGATCCAACTTTTTCAACAAACCAGGTAAAACTCCATTTCTCGGGGCTCCCTGCGGGACTTATGCCGACGCTGGGCGAATTTCGCGCGGATACTGCTCCGCGATTAATGGCGGCGTCCGGACTGTAAAGGAGGAGGAAGAATAAGCCGAAAAACGAGGAATTGCGAGCAGCAGCAATTGGCCCCGACAATGGGTCCGCGTTTCGGTGTTGTCGCAGATTTGCAGCGATAACGGCGTCGGATGTCGGACGGTTATCGTCGTTTCTATCGCTTCGCCGGGAACTTTGGGTCGCGGTCGTTGGTCCAGCTTCGCGAGCTAGCGTTCCGCTCAGAGCCCGCGCAGTTTTACCAAATCTCACGCCCCCTCCATGCATATGCTAATGCTGACGACGTACGCCTGCGGGATGCATTTTTTGCGCGCGTGTTGGTATACATATGTTACACGTGCGTATATGTGCAGACTCACGAAGCGAGTATAAATTCCTCGGCGATAAACAGCCAGCGATCGGTATCGCTGAACCTACGATTCGAGTCTAATTATCCGTTATCGCGAGCCCCATAAATCTGTGGACAATGTCCAACAGCGACGAAGCGCGATCTTCAGAAGGCATCCGTTATTAGGTATACGCATAGACCGCGGCGGCAATATTCCAGCAACGTAGCGCACATCCGCGCGATATCTGATTAATATCACGCGCCCGAATATGGCACGTGTTCGCTGGTGGCAACAATATTTGGACACCCGATAGATATCGGCTACACACGAGCGAGTATAATTGCCGCAGCCGACACGTGTCACGCTGGGGATCGAACGATGCATCGGTTCGAAGGCCGTCATGCCTATAGTAAGAACCAGCGTGGATCGATTGTGCCGCGAAGGAGCGTTTCAAACGAGAAGTGTTAAAAAATTGAGGGTCGTACAGACTGATTTCCAATGGGAATTGAAAAAAATTGGAGGAACGGGTCGAGTGTTTTCGAGAGGACTTCTGCGTTGTGTTTTGTCTGAATAGCTTTTTTGGAGAGGAAAGCTCTGTTCAGTTTAGGACTGACTAAATTGAAGTGCAATATTGTGTTAACAGTGGTTTCGATTTTTGGGGGAGATCATTTTTATGAAATGTATCGAGTCGGTATGTTCACGCAGACTGGATTTTTGCAATACAATCAAGTCTCGTCGCGAACCTTGGATTCAAGCGAAGTCAGCGGCGGCCCGTTCTCGGTTTTGCTGACGACGAGAGAAAAAACTGCAAGTCTGCAAAATCGACGAGGTCCACGCGACGAGCCGTCAATCACGAGAGACAGAGGAAGCGCGAGCCTCTATCTCGCCCTGATTTTCCGGGTGCGTACATGAAACTGGTTTTTCCTCCTACCTGGACTAATTTCAGGGAAGTAGAAAAACAGTTCAGCTTCCGATAATCCAATTGTGGAAAGAGGGAAAGTACACGCATACGAATGTTAGAATGAGATAGGATATGGAGATTACAGAGGATATGGATACTGGTCACATACTTTTTTATGTTACGTTGAAGTGTCGGTTCTTGTATAGAAATAGACTCACAATAGGAACAAGTTAACAAAACATCTAGAAAAGATTGAAGTCTAAATTCTTAAACCTAGTCTTGGACCATTAAAGTCTAATCTGCGAATCAGATAGCTGGATGGCTTTCTTAATGGTTCTCTTGATGAAATCCCTCGATAGTTGCGATGTCTTCAATCTTCATTTTGATGCAGGAGGAGGGACTGATGAATGCTAGCTGATCGAGGGGTAGGGGTGACCAGTGGGAGCTGGTCAAAAGTCAGAGGTGACCAGTAGAACAGCTGGCCAGAGGGTGGTCGAGTAACTTCTCAGACAAAAACCTGGTGATCGATAGAACGATCCGACCCGATCGAAGGCTGAGGAGTGACTGACGAAATCGTAGGCAGGATTTCCAAATCGAGGGGTTTGGAAGAAAGTCGGATAGTAGTGGGGCAAGTGACATCATGACTGAAGTATAGAACAATGGAGATAGGACCCCTACCCTGCCTTGACCCAGCAATATTTTTTGTTTTCCTATATACAGAACCCTCTACAATCCAATGACTAATATTATCTGCTTTGTTAATTTTCGTCCCTAAATACTCACAGCCCCCCTTCTTAATCCTCCAAACACTATGCCTCTATTTATGCCAATCCTCCAACAGGCCGCCCTACTCCTGTACTTTAAGCATACTCTCGCCCTCTCGTTGAAGAAAAATGGCTTAAACGGTACACCGGTTAACGAACATTGTCTCGCACCGAAATCGTGTCGGGCGTTATCTGAATTTCCATTACCTTCGAGTAAGTTATCTCGTTCGGCGTTCCACAGGGATTAAAAAACCATCTCCTTGGATCGGCGTTACGGTGGGATCGCGTTAACGGGGAAGGACGGACGTCTTTATCTAACGTTCGTCCGTGAAGTTCGCCCGGAAGAAATGGAGCAAAGCCGAGGGAAGCTCTAATCGCCCCGGCTCCGCTGCACCATTTCCAATTCCCGATTTTCAGGGTTCGATGCTCGCCGATGATCGGATCGACAGCCACGTTACGAGGGGGATGCCGTGTCGTCGTCGTGTCGTCGGCCAACCGCCCCTTTTCCCCACCCCCACACGCTTTCGCCCTCGGTCGCCGCGTTCCAAGTACACAGCTATGCCGGCCGTGCTTTCCTGAAATTTACAGACGCGATTAATGTCACGGCTGGCTGTCCGGCGGCCGCTCGCTCGCCTGCCCGCCCGTTTGCAGGCCTAACCGTTACTAATTTCGGCGGGGAGTTATGGCCTTCGTTACCTACGCGCCCCTGCAGCCCGTTTCACTAGCCGCGACGCGGGTTTTTCGCGAGCCTTTACCGTGACTTTCTTTGAGGTTCCTCCGAGGACGTTATCACGGTCAGTGGGTCTCTTTTGGGGAAGGAAATTCCTTCTAGCCTGGGTCTGTTTATTGCCGTGGCTTCTTTTCATTTGGAACGCACGAAGGTGGTCTTCTTGTCAGTGGATGCTCGTAGAGGTAGTATTCTACTATCTCACAATTCTTTGTGAGTAGGAATGTGTAGAACTGTACTCTTGTGAATACTTTAGGAATTGCATGTATGTTACTTCTTATAATTAAAAGATACGGTAGAGGTTGAAGTAGAAAAGGGTCGTGCATGATCAGACGCGGGTTCCAGGAAGACCGAGTAAAATTACAAATCTTGTGCTGCGTGTATAGTTCCTGAAATGATTTCAAGGAAAGCTTCTTATCGACTTACCATAAGCATATCAATGTTTTCAACATCGTTGTGAAATTGTAGACCTTACATCTTGTAATACAGTAAAACTTTAACGAGCTCGAACATGATTTTCAATAGACTTCCATGTACTGAATAGTTCATGCTACCTACAATTTTTCCGAAATAATTTAACCGCAGAAAGCGGTATCACGATAGGGCAAAGCATAATGGCCTATCACGGTTGCAGTGTGAAAGGAGCAGAGCGCAGGAAGGGGAACCGGATTGCCTATTGTTAGACGAGCTTCCCACCCGAAGAGCTTTATACTTCTCCGTACCTTCTCGAGTAAAACTTATGCAAATTAATAGTTTAATTATTTCAAAGTCCGTTTAAAATTCCTCGGTTACTCCTCCTTTCTCCCCGTCCTCTGAGGAGGGGCTTTAAAGTTTACGCAATGAAATCCGGGGAAAAATTACGAGAAGAGCATGAATAAATTCCAAGAAAATTACTCGTAACGTTGCTCGTGAAACGGCTTGTACACCTGCTGCGTGTCTCGCGCACGGCCGTGTATTATCATGCAACCGCCTTGTGGATCTTTCACGATGCATTATCAACGGCTCGCTGATTTGTTCTTGCTATAATCGCCGGCACACGATGCGCTGACCGACGCAATGTTGTAATTATTGTACGCGCTAACGTCGCCGCTTTTGATGGCGCCGATAGCGTTGCCTGTGAAACGATTAGACCAGCCTGTTTTTAATCTGCCGTCTAAATTCGCGACGCGATCGTTAACGATAACAATTAATGGGCATTAACCTCCTCTCCATGCGTTACCTTCACGCAGTTTTGCAATATCTAACGTAACATTGACAGAACGTTTTTTCCTCCTGAGATTAAAGAGCATCGATAGGGGAAGATAGGGTTGGTCGAGCTATTAGTTATTTCTCTCTTGTATATTTGTTAACCCTTTATACGCCCTTTATATGGCGACAGATTAACTGTGATTTATTCCTATGTTGCACGTGCGTGGAATGCAGCAACTAACCAAAAAGAAGTAACTCTTTCCGCTGAAATATAATATTGTCGTCGAATTGCTGTTGTATCGATTTCCCATCGAGTCACCTGAGATAATCTGCCACGTGAACACTTTCAAAATGACAAGTTAACTCGTCTTCCTAACGATCGGATTACAAGCGAGCCGATGGTATTGATCGACAATCGTCGCTAAGAAAATTACTGTTTACTGCTGTTGACGAAATTTACGGTGCAAACCTGGCCTTACCTTATAGGTAAGGTCAACTCTGCATTATCGAGATCCGTTTGATTTACCGTAGCAATAAAGGCAATGCGTAGCATGCGCCCACCCCCGTTGGCATAGACGTTGTTTGCTCAGTTGCGGCACCAAACGGTCTACGATTGTATCAGGACAAGCAGAGCTACGCTCCTGATTAAAGGATTAGTGGTTTCGCGCCAAGAGATTGCCGATTACACGTCGGTGATATCGGTAATTCGCAGATACCCAGTGGTCATCATGCAGTACGTCCGCGAGATGGCTCGACCCAGTTTCGTTAAAAACAGAGGGTGAGTTAGCAGCGGTCGCGTTTATAAAACGTCGTCCTCGGTTAATGGATCGTTACCTTCGACCTGTTCGCGACTCCTCGTAACGCGATATCACGATAGGCAGGTAGTTATTAGCATTTCATAACCGCTAATTGTCGATGGCGAAAGGAGCTGCGAAGAAACGGGCCATTTAAGCAAACACGCGACGTTAGTGTTACTTCCAAGGCTAATCGACAGCGAATTTTAGAGCTTCGTCTACTGCAAACCAATACACGTTTTCATTGAATGCCCCCATTTCACTTTATCATCACGTGGTTCCTATCTAATTTCGGGTTGCATTAATCCATTCAAAATCGTGAGTATTTTCCGTAGTTATCGGATGCAATCCGCGTTGCATCGTGCATATCACTGAAATACTACTGTTATCGGTACTTAAACGACTGTTCAGGATGTAAAATAGTACTGAAATAAATAATAAAATCAGCTGTGTAAACAGAAACCAGAAACATTTTCTTTGCTTTTGATATAACTAGAAGAAAGTATTCCGACTCCGAGTGGGTTAAGCATTCACGACTTAATTTCCTTCCTAATGAACCCACCGCTGACGGTATAATTATTCCGCGAAAAAATATGAAAAAACTAATAGGACAAAAAGGAAATGACCAGTCCGCAGCCGCGGCTCCCCACTGCTGGACGAGATTCGAAACGATAATACCGTACAACTCCCGCTGTACGCAACCGATTGTAACGGGAAATTGCGATCCAATTAACCGAAATAATAATGACGGTAATAGCCAGGCTGATTGACATACCGCTGCAGTAAATCTGGATTATTAGTATTCCTGCGATATAAAATGGACGATGGCCGCACTCTCGCACACAGCCAAATGGGTAACCTATATTCCAGTGAAAAACTGTACTGGATGCGCGACCCCGCCATTCTCAGTCGTTTATTCAAATTTTTCGTTTTCCGATTATCGTCCCACTCCCGCCGAAATCCGGCCGAAAAAGCGGCCTGATTTTGAATTCGAAATATCCGGATATTGCGCGTCCTGCCACGTACGCAGCGTTCGTTTCCTGTTCCGGATAAAAGACTCGGGCCGCCATTCTCTTGGAACGCTAGAAATTTGATTAGAATTTGCGCAGCTTGCAGTAGGGAGAAGTTGGGAGGAACGATAGAGAAGCAGTGGAAGCACAATCGAAACTAACAATTCAGAAGTTATGAATTTAATATTTTGAGTACTTAAATAATTAATCGTAACTAAGTAAGCTATTTTTGCCGATTTTTGGAAATTATAATTAATTCTTGAGAATAAGTGTTCACCTCAGTAAAAGGTGAATTAATAGTATGAATTCTACCTCATGTATAAAGATTTTCTTGAAATACCTACATTATATATTCGTTTCGAAGTATAATTACACAGGTCTCATACCCGATATCCTCCTTCAGGCTAATCGTTACCATAACTCCCTCCAGCTTCCTCCAGCAAGATCGCGCAATACGTCATGCCTCGAATGATCGTAATCGATCTTGTTACGGTATTCGACGAAGCTAAAGAGGCGATCCTACCGCCTAACGATAAATTCCACGCAGAAAGCTGAGGAGTAAATTCCAAAGATGAGAGGGAACCATCGAGACGCAAGGGTTAACCGAAACGCGTAACACATCGCGGTTAAACGTTCTCCAGATCCAGAAGCGATCTATGCTCCGCAGCTTGACGATGTGCAATTAATCATAGTCGCCTGTAGTGGAGTGTTCGCTACCTGTTCCGTGTAATTAAAATTAATTATGGCCGTTTGTAATATCGCTGACTGCACGCGGACCAACTAATTGTTCGTGATGTATTGTTTCGCCGCATCCAGTTAGTCGTTAAAGCTCTTCCAGCGCCTCCTCCTCTGAAGGATCGTAACCTCGTCCTCTCTGCGGCGTCTCTTTCAACCAACTTCTCCCGCCCTCGTTCCCTGCCCTTTGTTCGGTCGCTTTCTCGGAAATTTCTAGGAATCGTAACTCGCGAAGCGGGATTTCGACTCGCGAAGTTGCCGAGTGTAGGTCACGCCTACGCGAACAGTCGTCCATCGCGTGAAGCGTCAAACTTTTGCACCTGTAGGACGTCGTTTCGGTCCGCGGGAAACGGCGTTGCGACGCTGCCAACTGAGGAACGAAACTTCTCGCGCCTCTTTATCACCATTTTTCGTTTGCGCTCTCGCCGTTCTTCATTCTGAAGGAATTAAACGAGCACCGCGAAGGAGCAGCACGACTTTTCCGTCGGTCGCCTTTGTTTACGGGAAAGTTAGGCTCATTGCTCAACTTCGAGCGCAAATTGTCGGTGTCATTGGCCTTGCAGACGTCGTTCGTGAGGGACGCCAACGTGTTCAGCGCGCAAGTAATTAACGAAGCGACGTGGAAACGGGGACTATGTCGCGGCTTCCTGGCCAGTCAGAGTTCCGAAACTTTCTCAATGGAGGAGTGCTAATTATTGTCCATCTCATAATACGCGGAAATTCTCTTGGTGAGTTATGCGCGACTCCGACTGCGAATTATTTTTCTCCGTCGGCGGAGCTCCTCTACCGTTTCGACTTTCGTCAGAAATTATCGCGCTTCTTTGCTCCACGATGGTTCATTTATAAGATGTTCAACTATAGACGAGAAAGAATTTCGAGGATAATTCCAGATATCGAAATAAGACAAAAATTGTTAAAATCCGCCTGAAACTCGAAAATTCAAATGGCACCATTATCGCTACAAAGCTCATGACAAAGCTGCGATTATCATAGTCACAATTTCGTTAATCTTCGTTTCATTTTCACCTGTGAAATAAATCCTTATATTTTCTCCATTCTTGTTCGAATATTCAATATAGGATACGTGTCGTCTTCGTTGTTCTACCGCGAGGAACGTATAGAAATGGTAGCACGAAGTCCGTCGACGGTGCCTGGGAGGATAAACGGTGAAAATAGACGAAAATGAGAAAGCGTGTTCCAATTTCTATTCGCTTCCCGCTGCGTCCCATCAGATCCGTAATAAGGCACGCCTTTATCGCCGTGACGATACGTTTCGCGGCCAATTTTCCCCGATGTTCCAGCAAACTGGGGTCGAAAACGGAGAAACGGCACCGCTGGAAAAGCTTTTTGTTTTCACGGATAAGCTAATACGCGTATCTGCCCCGTGGCTTTCAGCACGGAGCACGCCGCGCGTAAAAGGAACGGGATGCGACGTTTATTACCTCCTAGGAGCGGATCGTTGTTAGCGGGACGCAAATACTGCGAAAAGGCTCGTAAGCCGTGTAACTCCGCGAATATTCGCGTTCCGTCGAGCGGATGATCCACTTTCGACGGGCACTCCGCTGGCAGGTAGGATGTTAAGTAACGGCAGTTAATAGAAATCTTCTTGTCACGATTGTTGGAAATGTAGGATGTTCCTTTATAAGTGAATACCACTGTGCTGATGAATTCAGTAGCCTGAAGCGACAGCAGAAACTTTTTACATGTGTGGGAGACTTACCTCAAACGAGAACGATGGGAAAATGAGGGAGATTTGACGCAAACTATTGTTCACAGTTGAATAATTAACTACGAAGCTACCCTTTAAATGATATAATATTCCGTCCTACATGCAAGCTCAAAAGAGTACTAATTTTTCAAAGAACATTTTCACTCTACTTCAAAAGCATTATGAGCAATAATAAAAACGTAAAAGATTTTACTATCAAATAAAATAACCTTTAGATATTATACTACTTCCAAAGTGACGCATCACGCTGGCATTACTCTCCCTCAGACCCCTCCATTTATATGAATTCGTTTTACCACTTTGCTGCATTAAATCCACCCCACACAGACATATTCACAAATAACGGGACACCCCTTAGCCGTGCCTCAAATCTCTTCGGCTCCATCGAAGCGAAAACCGTGGGCTGTCTCTTTCGTGGGGAGGACGACAGGAACAAAAGCCGAAAAATCGAGAGGGAAAGTTCTGCTGCAAGAACGAAGCGATTTATCGTGGGAATAATCAGTCGGTGCGTACAAGTGGGACGATTCCGTTTTTCCATTTGTCCCCGCTTCCACTGTCGCCGCCCTGCCCGTCGCTTCCGGTCGTCCGGTTGTTCGTTCGTTTCGGTTTCATCCCGTTCGTCGGTGGCGAGGCACAATCGGGCCCGTGCATACTGTAGAGGCGGCTCGTTGAAAGTTGCACGAGTGGAATGAAAGAAACGGCGGGCGAGAGGGAATTGGGTGGGTGGATGGAGCAGGGGGACAGAATGATAGATGCATGGATGGACAGACGGATGGATGGAGAGCGGAAGGGGCTCTCGGCGCGAATAAATCACACTGCAGACGAATTTACTTGATCGCGCGATTGGTCGTTGCTTGTGGCGATGATAATCGACGCCCGTGATACTTGGCGGAGCAGCCTGAGGGTGTGTTCTCGCGATTTGGCGAGCGAGAGGGACGACTGCTGGGGGAGGGCAGAGAAATATGGTTTCCCTGGGGAACGAGACGTTCTAATTCGCGTCGATTCGCACTCGCACGGCCGCCGCGTTGTTCCTGACAGCTTACACGTATACGCGGAGATTTCGAAATAAAACCGTCAGTCGGAGAAATTTCCTACGTACGGGCCGACGCGCGATACGATCGAGCAGACGCTCGTAAACCGTTAGTTTCAATCAACGGGGGTAAATGGTTTTCTATCCGACCCCTAGCCGCGCTCCGTTTCTCCTTCCACCGTCGGCACACCGACTGCGTATCAAGCGAAAAACTCACGACCGGTTCAATTTGCCCGCGGACCACCTCCGACGCGTTGGAATTCCGCTCGCGCCGCGACGCCTGCCTCGCTAAAAATTCATCGCGGCTTCGCGCGGTACCGTTTCAGCGCGAACGAATGGGATAAGCCAGATTTGGACACTATGCATCACTGGTTTCAAAAGTTACGACGCTCTCGAGTATGACCCGCGTACATTTGCCCAGAAGAATTTATTTTCCCTGGAAATAGTTTTCAGCCTTAATATCTTCAGGGTTCTTTAAAGTTGCTTCACTCCTAGAGAATTGACGCTGTTCGTCAAGGCCCTGAAAATAGCAAACGTGATAGATCTGTCCTTTCAACGCTTCGATTTGAAGGAACCCGATCCGCTGAAAGGTTTCTCTGTTCTGATCAAGGAGAGCAAGGGATCGAAATGCATGAACGGTCACGCGGAATGGCAGGACTGAAATGCATCGGTGTTTTTTCTTGTTCCAGGTGACTTCTCGTTGCACATATTCCCCGTGGAGCTCGAGGACGACGGCACGTACCAATGCCAGGCCTCGCCCACGAACGACGGTCAGCCAGCGTTGCGCTCGAGGTTCGCCAAATTGAGCGTCCTGGTCCCGCCTCAGAAACCGAAGATCCTCCAGGGCGACTTTCTTATCACCACAGAGGACCGTGAGCTGGTGATCGAGTGCGTCAGCGTGGCTGGCAAACCGCCTGCAGAGGTAAGGCCCTTCCTTTCTGCTTTTGAATATTGATTGGAGCGGGCGAGCCAAGAACTAGAGCGTTGTGAACAGATCGCTCGTAAGATAATCGGGGTGTAGCTGATATCGAGTGCGCACAGAATTTCATCGTTTTGGCATCGGTCGACCTACAACGCGATCTTCCTGGACGATTGCCGACCTCGCGAAGGATCTCGACGGTTATTCAAATCGCGTCCACGATGCAAACACCCAGGAGTTATTAACGGAGGGAACTAAAGGACCCGTAGCCTTCATAAAACAGGGAACTAATTTCACAGCGAAAAGAGGGCGGCTGCTGACATAAACGCGCTACCCCCGGGGTATGAAATAATGCGCTAAAGCATATTATGTCGTCCGACGCGTAATTAGCGCGAGCAAAGGCTTTGTCCTTTCCACGCTGCACTCGTACAGACGCGGTAGATGTATCCCCGAAAAATCTTCTTCAAACGCATCGACGCTACAAAGTGTACGTGCAATCACGTCCGTCGTGATGTTGACCGACGAACCCGCGAGCCTCTGGCGCTCGTCGCGATGACGGGCCAGGGGAACACTTTCAGAGCAGGCAGAAGAGGCTCGACGAAATGGCAGCTTGACCGAGTTTGAATCCGTTTCGAGTCGTGCATCACTATCGTTGGATACCCTGAAAAGTGAATCTTTGAAGGCACCACGCGTGCATCGCGGAAAAAATAGCTCGGTAGATAAAAGAGCAGCAGCTGGAAAGAGCCTCCGTCGTCCTCCTGTTTCGATTCTGCTCGTCTTTGCCTATTTACTCTCGCCAGGAATGTTTTTGCACGCACGTATGCACGGTGAAATAGCAGAGCGACGAGCGCGCTCCCTTTCAATTCCTCCTGGCCACCGATGCCATTTGAATAATGGTATCATTAATCCCTTGGCGGCCACATGCTGCACGTACTTGACGCCCTCCCCAGATCATGCGTTAGCGCAACGGAGACGCCGCGATTGAATTACGTATCGAATTATCGAACGTGTCGGGCAAGGAGGATCTCCAAGCTCTTAAGGGTATTTTGGGTGGAGGTTGTATTGCGAGGACAAGTGATTAGCTAAGTGATTGGGGAAAAGTGGGTTGACAAGACAATTTCGGTGATAATGTATCCTTGGATCAATATTGAAACTGTAACCCTTATAATTAGTAAATTCGTAATATTCGTAATAGTAATTCATAGAAATTTCGTTTAAGAAACCAGTGGAAAATTATTTCATCAAACGATACAGCCTTGCTCCGCACTCTTGGGTTCGTCGACGAGCGAATTCCGCACGGACGCCAATCATTTCAAATATTAGGTTTAGATAGAAGAGAACTGGTCGCCGACCCAGATAGTTCTATTAATTAGAGCAATCTGGAGCTGGAAACGAAAGATTCGGTCCAACAATCGATCGTTCCTTCCCTGGTCCGTGGTTTGCACGCGCGTAAAGTGCAGAGATTCGGGGAAGCCAGCGTACCCAGGACGTTCGTTCGAAATTTACCGCGTGTCCGAAATTCGCGGGGATTCTAATTTTATCCGAGAGCTTATTGAATCAATGATGTAATAAAGAACAACGAGGGCTGGGCATGGATATCGATGATGCGGCGTTAATGCGCCCAGCCGATTCGCGACACCGCGAACAATTTCGAAGCGGCCAGGCTTTCCACGTTAATTCACCGTTCGTTTCGGATCGCATTGCGGCTTCGCGATTGCATTCGTTAATACAGAAATCTGGTTTTCGATCGGTGGCTCGACAACCGCGGAAGAACGCCTTTCGGCCTAGATAAATAACGAGTCGCGGGGATTGTCGTCAACGCTGGGACCACCGGCGAAAAATTAATTAAATTTGTTTCACGGCCGTTCGGTCGCAAGCGAGCGCGAGCCTCCACCGACCCGCGGTTTTTAATTAAAATTACGCGAATCCCTTGATTAATGTCGCTGCGCGGGAACAGGGATTC
Source organism: Calliopsis andreniformis (assembly GCF_051401765.1). Classification (NCBI taxonomy): domain Eukaryota; kingdom Metazoa; phylum Arthropoda; class Insecta; order Hymenoptera; family Andrenidae; genus Calliopsis; species Calliopsis andreniformis. The sequence continues at coordinate 16,379,452 of NC_135067.1, read as the reverse complement.
GCGGAGGGCCTGATGAAAACCGCGCTCGAAACGTTCTGGCAAACATTTTTCCACTCCCAACCTCGGGTAATGTGATTGTCCAAAGTTTCTGTAACAACGTTACATTCAGGCGCTGTAACGCTAATCTGTGAATACACTCGCCACTCCGCGGTGAGGTGTGGAAATGGATAGAGAGGCTAGACGATTTTAGCATGGAACTAGGAAGGAACTGAAAATAGAAGAGTTAGTTGTTAGTTTCAATTCAAGTTGAGAAGAATTGATTGTTTCGAAATCAATCATTTCACCTGTAGTTTTAGTCAGTTTTAGTTTCAGTTTTAGAATAGAAAGAATTTTTGAAAATCTGGGGCATTTTACTATTTCAGTCATAAATTAAATATATGTATATTTTCGCGCAGACGATTGGGGGATGAGTCTGGAATTCAATTATCATCGGTCACTCTGGTATCGTTGGCTTGACCATTCGATCGAAACGACGTGGTTGGCTTGACCACGTCGAAAACGTGGAAATGATCGTTTCCTCCAAACGACTTCTGCACGACGATCTTTGTATGTATCTTGAATACTATCCCTATGCAAACGATTGCTGGAATTTCGGTGCTGATCAAGTGAACTAGTGCAAAGTAAGTTCATAGTCTATAGATCAAAGAAAGAGACTAAATATTTGCCTGACAAGTTTGTTGTACAACAAAGATGAAATCTGTATGCTGGCCACGTTATGTGTGTAGCTGGTACAGAATTTGAGTTCGAGAAGAAAATTAATGGAGTGAGTATGCAAACTCGTGAAGTTGAAAAATAGGTGCGAGAAAAGAATTCTGTGCCATAAAGAGAGAGTTCAAGGAACTGTCATTAAAATGAAGTAAAAAATCAAGTAAGACGCAAGTGATATGGAGTAGTTAGAAACTGTTATTCTAACTACGTAACATAACGAGAATTAAATATAATAACAGTGACAGTGGCACTTGTTCCAGCAAAAAGTTTTTCAATCACCCCTGATCACAGCCTCCGCTAGTGAAGATTAACGGTATCAGTAATCACTGCTTATCAACCCCAAGAAAAAACAGTTTATCAATGGTCCAGGCAGGGCAATTAGAGCAATCACGCAGCAAATAAAAGCTTCGGCTTCGAATCGCGATTCGTCAGACCGGTTTTCTCTTTCTCCCGCAGCGTTGCTCTTTTCGGAGTTATATTACGGTGCACTCCGGAAAGAAGAAAAGAGCATTGCAGGCAGTAAACAGTTAGTAAGATAGTTTCCCGAATGGACCATTGCGGTGGAACGGCCCGCAAATTGTGACCAGCGAACTTGTTTGCCACCACTCGAGTAGTTACTAGTTTATATAACGCAAGAGCCAGCCTCTTTAGCGAAAACAAAAAGGAGGCAAATAAAAGGGGAAGGCGAGGGAGCGTAATCGTTGAGCAGCGTTTCGATCCGTAATTCGTCGATTACGCGCGTTCCGTGGCCATACGATAGACGAATAATCGCGGAAAACCTCCGCAAAACTCTCGGCATTGTTCGACCGCTGAAAGCATCGTAGCGGAGCACAAACGCCTCTTCGATCGATCCGCGCGATAACGCGCGCGTGTGCGGCCTCGGTTTCCATTTTTTCCCCCCGAAAAATGTTTTCCATTTGTGTGCGCATCACGACCGAATTGTCTCGAGTTACAAAAACGATAGCGGAATGGAGGGGTGGATGGGTGGAGCGCGTCGCTGCCAAGGATGCTCGACTGGGTTATCAATAACGGCGGAACCTGCTGAACCGCGGACGGCAATTATCGTGTTCCGCTCGTCGGACGGAACGAGAGGAGCGGTTCTGCTCGTGAATCGTGGGAGTTATCAAACGTGCACGGATGGGGCAGGGACAGAGGAGAAAAACGACGGAAACCGTGGAAGGAATTCGCGTATTCGAGGTCGAACGATCGCGATTACAAATCACGGACGTCTTTTGCATCGATTACGGGGCGCACAGAGGCCGACTGATACGCATCTGCGAAACGACTTGCGTACCCACCGACTAACACTGCTCTCATGAATTATTTCACCGAGCTGGCGTAATAAGTTCTCCCTCGGATCTCCAGGAATTCGTGAGAGGGAGGGAGAGTAAGAGTAATTAGCGAAGAAGATGAACGTTCGGAGAAGACGAAAGAAGAGCGAGCTTCCTGCGCTGGAAATCGTCGCGGTAATTAAAACAACCGACGCATAATGGCGCGGGAAGCGATTGCCGTCCATCAGGGACGCTGTCCATTTTAAACGAGGGAAACCTCTCCGCGCCAAAGCGTCGGATTGACGGCACGATAACGATACGGATAATTGCGTTTCATTTAAATGAATATACAGGAGTGTGGCGCGGAACGCGTTTCCAGCGGCGTTATATTCACGCGTTCCGATGCATCGCATAAGCGATTTCCCTCGAAAATTCCCGCAGCTTTCTCGCCGACCAATCGGAAGCTCTCGACTTTTCATCGAGCCACGGCTTTATTCGCCGAAGCATTTCTGGACTGGTATCTCGCTCAGGATACATGATTTTCCCGCCGAAATGGCGTCGACTATTCAGGGCAAGACTGCAGCACGTAGAAAATAAAAGAGCTCCGCTAATGGGGAAACAAAGGGAGAAATGTGTCAATGGAAGGAGAAAATCAATGGGTTAAACTGAGGATCTCTAATCCCTTGATTACTGGGCCAATTTATGAGAAGGAGACCTAACCCGAATTCTCTTAGAAATTGAATCTTGGAAAAAGTTTCGTTTAAAAATACAAATAAAACAGAGCACGCTTGCGCTCATGATTATTAATTACTGAATATACGAATCCTTTGGAACTGCTCTTGCGTCAGTCGCCGCTATTATAATACACCTTATCCAACCTATTCCTTGCGATATTAATTTCTTTGAAACGTACCTGAAAGGAAGGTCTTTAAGAAGAGGTGCTCAACAGTGGATCTTAATTTCAGTTTGAAGCAGGTTGGAAGCTTAAACAGCTCAAATGGTTTTTCTCGTCGATCATCATTTTTTATCTACGTCAAATAATCCATTTACGGGAGTTTCGAGCAAATTCGCCCTTCGTAATTTATGTTACGATTTAACGAGCATCCTCCGTGTTTTTTCGAGTTGAACGACTAACGTGGACTCTTCGATAAACGTGTTTCATTACGCGGGGAGGTTGATGGCGGAGGAAGGCTCGCCGGGAGCGGATCGTTAGAAGTTCCACGATTTTTACCCCGCGTCACGCGATCCTCGACATTTTTTTTCACGTCGAACTCGTTGGGAAATTTATCCCCGACATGGTAAGGGAAACGTTTTGATTTTTTAAAGGTACCCTTTCCTAACTATTAAGTAGTTGCGTAGAGAAAGATGTATAAATGAACTAATTGAATTTTTAATATCAGAACCAAATATCCTTTCTGATCACTGCAATAGTCGATACGACTTTTCCATCCCCTCTCAAACTCGCCCTCGTTCCTTTCTCAAAGCCTTGCCTCCCTCCCTTTCGTTTCCTCATAACTCTGCTGTTCGAATAAATTTCTTTCATATTGTTACAGAAACTTATGCCGCAAAACATGGTGAAGTTTTCGCGAAACAAAATTTCAATATCGCTGTCGCGCACTTAATTCCATTACGGGAGTTCAAAGGGAACAATTTCACCGTTCAACTTCATGCAAACAGCGTAAATATAAGTAGCGAAAAAAGAAACGCTCTAGAGATTGCTGCATACATTCATAAGAGACAATGGCGATGAGGTTTTTATTAAAAGGGAATCCTCGTCGACCGAGGGTTGATAAAAATTAGGAACTATAGAGTGATACGGACGAAATGGGAAAGGGATTCATCCAACCTCTGGATAGGAGCCAATTGCAGCTGTAGAAATTAACGGCAATATTTGCCTGTCAGTGTTCGATCGGCCATATTATGCGTCACGCAGTATTGAGGATATTGTATTGGAATATTAGGAAGCCCACCTGGATGTATGAATTTCAAATGAACAGCCCACTGTGTTAGAATATTTCGACCACAGAGTTTGATAGCGGAGAAATGGATATGTTGGGGAACGAGATGCATATTTTTAACATGCATTCGCTTATATGAGGAATTTAATGGTAATTTTTAATATTTCTACGGCATTTTCTGCGTATCATGATTTCATGCCAAGAGGCAGTGAAGGAAAGAAACATTCTCGGGTCTCTTGAAGAAATAGTGAAAGTCATAACCACTTCGAGTCAACTTTCGTGACTTGCTCCAGCCGTCGTCCATTGCAATTAGTGGCTAACTATAACGTTAGCGAGTCATGGGATTTATTCCTGTAAATTTATTGCGACAAACCCTGTATGTACAATAATAGACCATCCAGTATCAACGCGCTTGGAAGTGCTGTAACTCGTTAGAAAGCTTTGGATTCAATCCAGCTCTGATGTTCATGGATACATTAGGGCGGTCATCCCTCTCATTAGAGCTAAATGTATATCAGCAATGGCAGCGCTTCGTGATTTTCAGCACAATTACTTTTGGTTGAGATCACAATATCATATTGATTGGTCTGGAGGAGTCTTTTCTTTCCTAGATACCAGACGATCCAAATATGAGTGATGAATAACTTTTTCCATACAGATATAGCTATACTGACAGACTATTTGTCTTCTACAGTAGCACGTCCAATTTTCTTAAAACATCATCCACTTTAAAAAACCCACAACCATCAGCTCTACATATTACAAAAATTCTAATACTTTTTCCTCTGAAGCAAATGACACTATCTCCAAACATTACCATAAAAGACAACGGAGACACCGCAGGCATTCAATTAAAGCGAAACACCTCCTGCAACGCCATATTAGCTGCATCGCCATTTACAGCTTATCAAGAAAACCGTACCATTTTTTCTCCCCCGCGTCGACGCTAGAACCGTAATGCATTTTTACAATAATCCAAGAAAATCTTTTTAGCAGCTGAGTGCTTCTCGAGCGACGAACAGAGTTCCGCGAGCTCCCGCGTGAGTTCAGCCACGGATACGTCGCGTTCCAACACTCGCGCCTCGCACATGTGTGGGAGCAGCGCGGGAACCGCGAGAAATCCGCGCGTCGTTACCGAAAGGGTTCTTACGCGGCTTTTACGCGACACGGTGAAAGGACTTTCTGGATTTACGGGGCGGAGGGGGCGCCTTTTCCATCCGCGGAGCAGAGAGAAGCGCGCGGCGCGGATGTCAAGTGCACACGACGTCGGTCGAGGTCTCGCGCTCGCGGCTGGGAACAGTTACACGCCCGCCGACGAAATACGGAGGACGGCAATTATAACGGTGTAACGCGTGTCGCTCGATGACTCGCGCTCGCGACCTGCCTCGGCCGCGGATAATTAATTTCATTAGGGTGACGAGTGGTCGTTTTTGTCGGCTAGAGGCCTCCTCGCCTTTGTCGTCTCCTAGCTTGATTCGTATCTAATGAAACCCGATGAGATTCATTCATCCTTGCCAGTCGGCGCGCGAACTTCCCGGCTACTTCTGTTATATTCACAGCTGCTTAATGAGGTAACACCGCGACTCGTTTGGCCGTGTACGCTCGCGTAAATACGGGGTCGCGTAAACGAGCGTTCTGCCCTGACGGGTGACGGAAAAGCCAGGGAAACGTGGAAATTTGACGGCTGGGGGAACCGTCTGGCAGCGTTCTGTGCTCCCATAAAATTCGAACAGGCTGGCAAGGCGTCCAGAGCTCGTCGAAAATCGAGCCAGCCACTCCGAAGGTTACAATCCGGCGACCGTTGAAGCAGAAAGCTTGCTCGTTAGTAAGGTGACGCGGAGCCAATTTGTTCGATCGAATTATTCGACGCGACGCAATTAAACGCAGGAGCGTCGGAAGAGAAAAGATCGTTCCCCTTTTAGCCGATGCTGGATCTCTTCTCGTTGGTAATTTAACAACGAGATGTACGGGATTTTGAGTAAACCAGGATGGTATTTATTAATAGGAGCATCGAACACGGCGTTGGCGATTGCCGCGAATTATTTAGAAGCGTCGAAACGTATCCCCGAATCGTGTTACAAATTATGGAGTAGTCGAGAGCATGTCTATAGTTAGATGAACTTGTGATTGATGCTGTGAGTATTCGCGAATTGATTAGAAGGGAAATTATGTAGTTTTGGAGAGAAAGAGTGGCACGTCGTAAAAAACGAAATAGAATTTCGTGATTTCGCTTAACAATTAGCGTTGAATTGCTGCAAGCTCATTGGAGTTTCAATACTGTGATCTATTTGGAAATTGGAGTTAATGTAAATTTTACTTATGGGAAAGGGAATATTTGTATGTACACTGACTTGCCGTCTGTTCGCAAATAAATAAAAAATGTATTTGATTTAACGTCACACTTATAGCTCTCGTATATCAATTTTACAGCGCATAGGCACGCCAAACAGAATATTTCCACTGTCCACAGAATTCCATTTAAAAAATATATCGGATTCCACGCGTGTATTCTATTTTCCCAATCAAATCCGTAAAAGGCATGGTGTACCTCGGTACAACCGTAAAATTCAATAAAAAATATCAGTTTTTAGTTACATGTTCTAGCGAACGTGTCGAAAAGTTTGAGCATTCTCTTAATCAAGCTTTATTACGCACATACATCCTAGTCGAGCTTTCGAGCGTCTGTCTCATTGATTTCACCCAAAAAAGCTGATGAATGTAACACAAAGCGACATTAATCGTTTAAATCATCTGTCCTTTCATAATACGAGAAAAAATTGTCAAGAAACTGGGCGAAATTGACAGTATTATCGTTGACCCAGTGCGAATATTCAGAGCGGGAGGAAAACGAAGTCGATCTTAACGGATCCCTCTCCCTCAATCTCTGTGTGCCGCGTCGCTCCTCTTCCCCGGTTCTTAATTAATTCCATAAAGGACTATAAAGCACCCTTTAACGAACCGGCGCGGAAACATTAAACGAGATTACCCGCTTACGTGGAATTATAAAAATATAAGAGCGTTAGGGGAAGCTACGCTGAAAATAAACGGCTGGAGCCAAGGTTACGGAGACACCGTTTTCACAAAAAGAGAGGGGTCGCGACGATCGACTGACGTTCAACGATATTTAGGTCGTAAAAAACCGCTCGATGGAAGGAAATCGGTGAACGCTGCTCGGACGTTCACGGTGCATTTATTTAGGGTGGGACAGCAAATCGATCGTACGACCAGCTCTTCGAGCTTTATGATCGCGATTATACACGTTCCCCTGGTACGACCGCGAGCTCTTCTCGTTACCAGCGACAGGTAAAATACGCGACGCAATTCAAATCGTACAACCAGAGTCCGCGGAACTTCTAATTAGAGCAGGGGAGATCGATTTCCCGCAAACGGCCACCGTGGAGGCAAACTAAACGAAGCTAGGTGTGTCTTGATGCGTGCATCGCAATTCGAAAGAGTTTCATGACACCGTAAATCTTCGATCGCGCTTTTCGCTGGGTTTGGTTGGATATTGCACCCCTGATACGTTGAATTGATGTCGTAAAGCGGCTTTGATTAAACATTTGAGAAATAGTCGGACGTTATTGTGAATCTGACAACGATGAAAAAATCAGACTATACAGAATTTTTACCACGCCCACAAGTTTATAAATGAGTTAGGTCAGAGTAAGTTGAAATTACAGGATTCGACACTTTTAATAATTCTATAAGACTTGTCTCGCTTTTTTAAAGGCCAATCAGAACACTTCGGTGGACTGTGAGTATCTTAAGACATAAAATTCTGTCTATTAAAATATTTTGCACGCATAAATGTGATAAGTGAAAAGAAACAAGAAAACTTGTCTCGCATATCTGGCAACGAATAGGTATGTTTCCACGTTGCCACACGTTGCATCCAAGTGATCATTCTTCCATTATTTCTCGCACTGGCCCGCGAAGTCGGGGATCCATCAGCGCGATTGCCACCCCCGCAGCCGCCGACGAAGCTGGAATTAAGTCGACGAGCGTTCCTCTCTGCTACGTAAGGGCGCGAAGAGAGTACGTATATTTTCTCGAGTCAAGATGCAAGAAAAGTTCCTTGCCAAGGGGTGGTCGCCCCCTCATCGAATATTCATCGGGCGAGGAAAAGAAATTTCAAAGACCGTCCATCCGGACCCGACGATCTGGCGTCGTTTCTTTTTCGCTTCTTCCCGCTTCTGTCCTTACCTTCGTTCCCTCTCAGCGCGTTCTCGCGCACCCTCAGCCGGTAATTGTGGACGCGTTTATTAAAATTACAACGCGGTCTGGCATGCGGGTCGCACAGCCAAGTATCGTAAATAGTGTGCTCGAGCGAAGCGAGTCGGAACCCGAAGTGATATGAGAGTGCAGAAGCACTGATACAGCATGCCTAATTATAGACGATACGATCGATTCACGTCGGTGCAGCCACGCCACTTTGCCTCGTCTACGTGAACGCTTGCACGCCTCTTGTTCTACCGTGTATGCGTGCGTTCAGGTCACCTAGCCGAATAACAGACGAGCTGTGGAACAGTGTGCGTCGATTCTCGTTCACCAGACGATATGGAAGCTCTTTCAGTGGCTGATTCCAGGACCAACACACACCTTTATTAGAGCACTAGACGATATATCCGTTTGTAGGGTTCATATGAGAATGTACTGCGCTGGATTCTCCTCGGATACCTTTTGAAAACAATTCATAGCTGTTGCTGAGGCTCTTTTAGAACATAAATCATTCTGATCGCGAGCCCTGTTAAGTATCAATCACGAGTTGAAAAGAATAGAGGTTGAACTTCCAAGAAATCATTCATAGGAGAACCTTCCCTTCGGCTTTGACAGACAAATGGGCCACTTAATCGTAACGAATTAATGTGGCTCGTTTCTTATGGAATGAATTGTCCTACAAGTGGAACTAGGTTACTTTAATGTATTTCTCATTGCGTCGTGCTTCCTCGGCAGCCACTGTTGAATTTTATATTCGTGGGTTGAACGAAATTAGCAGGATATGTAAGAATAATGTAAGTACGAAATTTTGCAACCGTTTTCGCAATATTTGCAGACACGTTTGTACCAGAGTAACCCCTAGCATCGATTACGAGTGAAACGAACCACTGAAAAGGGTGTCTCCAACCGGAAACCGTCAATAGAATTCACGAACCACATTGAACCCGTAATACGAGATGCCTAATTAGAATCGATTAGATCGATTTTCAAGAGAGATTGTTACAAGAGTATCCTAGCAAATCGGAGTCCTGTAACGTTTGAACAATGAGATAAACGTCGGTGTTAATGTATCCGAAACGAGGTCGACTCATGCAAAAGGATAAAGGGAACGCGCTATCTCTCGAGTGGCATCGGTTCAAACATGTAATGCGAGTCGACTTTGAATCAAACGATGGCAGGGTGAATTAATTTCGGGGAAAAATTTCAAAGTTCAGAAAGCTTACTGTGAACTTGTAACTATCGAGAATCTGCACTATCCCGGATCTGCTACTTACTGGAGCCTTTGGAACCTGATCACGAAGATCGATCATAGCCGAATTATTGAATAAAATATGACGGCGTCTGTTATAATGAAATAACTTTTGATATGCGCGTCCTGTGTTCACCTCCAGTCTTCTCTTGACTTCAGATGAGCTCTTCGCGACGTTCGATAAGACGGTCTCGAAATCTGATGGATCCTTCAGCAAGCCCGTTTCCTCTTATAACAATTGACAGTGAGGTGGGTGATAATTTTTTGTTCGATAAGGCATGTCAAACGAAGTAGAGCTCTGTTGATTTTAGAAAGATTGTCGTATCAAGCAGTAAGAATTTAAAAACAGAAACTCAATAGAAAAAAAATGTTACACGAACATCTTCTCACGCAATCCCTAATTCCTGTTGTATTCACTTCTTGTCTTCCTTCATCCAGCCCTTGAGAAGCATGGACTGAGAAGAGAGGAAGGAACCATGAGAGGGCTGAGGAATCAGAGTTGAGAACAGAGGAAAGAGAGTTGAAGAGAAAGGGCTGGGAAGAGAATTCAAGAAAGGGAGGAAGAGAGAGGGGAGAAAAAAAGAAGAAAGGAAAAAAGAGTGAGAAGAGAGAAAAGAAGAGAGAGGAGAAAGGGTTAAACAAAAAGAACTGAGGAGATAAGAGAAGGAAACGAGGAAAGAGAAGAAGGGCTCAGGTGAGAGGCTAGGGCCCTTTAAGGGATGGGTCAGAGGTCAAAGGATACTTCCCCTGTTGGAGTAGAAAGGTACAGGGGTCAGGATGCAGGGAAACCCTCATCCCTTAAGTGACCACCCTTGAGATGCTCACCCAAGGAACCCCAGAGGTATGGGGGAGATCCGTCCCCAGTGAAACCAGGGAAGGATCTGAGGACTTGGCGGTCGCGGGCTTGTATTTGTAGCATTCCGAGAGAACAAAATAATAACATCGATTCAATTGATTGGTTGATTGAATTCTCTAAATCAAGCTACCAGACAATAACGCGTGAAATTTTCATAGGTATATTCGATAATGTAGTCATTATCATAATAATTCTAGATAGATATGCTATCAGCAACAATTTTACTCATTGTTTAATGCAAATTATTTATAACTATTATTCTCCAATATCGACATTTATATTAATTCATCCAATTTTCAAATGAATTCTCATGCAAATGAATTTCACACTGTCCCAAATCCACTTCTTTGCTAAATGTTAATATTAAGACGTATGTACCAAAGCGAGCAGCATTCAGCTGGAGTTATACTTACAAGAGAACATTTCCATTTCAAGCTTCCTAGATATCCATGTAATTTAACTTACAACTAGAAATGTTCCACGCGCTAATAACTTTCCATTCACACAAGCTTCCCAAGACGAGCGCCTTCGAAACTTTCAGCTGCATAATAGTGCGTCACATCGTTTCAGATCACGTGGATCGACGGGCTGGGAAACGTGCTGCACAGAGGGATCAAAACGACGAAGGAGCCGTTCGACGACGGCCCCTTGTACACTGTGAAATCCGTCCTGAAGGTGATGCCGCGGAAGGACCACGACAACACGACGTTCACGTGCCAAAGTCAGAACGCGGCCGATCGCACGCCGCAGAACGCGAAGCTGCGCGTCGAGGTGAGTTCAGTCACGTATAAAACCGAGCCAAAGTATAATTCATATAAAGATCGTCCGAGCTACAAAGTATTTTTCTCGAGAAACCGTTTCTCGAACGAGGAATAAGATTAACGCGCGAACCCATCAGAATCAAGCGGTAACAAGGTGAAGAATAATCAACACCCATGTCCCAAAAACTGGTCCATCCCGTAATCGTGTCCGACAGAGGGCCACTTTCATGCCTTTCGCTTTCATCCCGCGGACAATGAAGCGGTGGGCTCTATTCCCCGTGACTGTACGGCTGGGAGAAACCGGTTACCCGTATGGGCCTGCTCGTGGTCCTTAAAACGGTGTTAATGATTCATAACGGTGTCGTAACTCGACGGAGGAGATTAGCGATCTGTCCAAGCTGTAGTCGAGCAACGACCGCCGTCCCCATCGTGGCTCATTCGCGGGCACATCGTTTACGGACTTGTCGCCGCGCGATATTAATTGCTGAGAAATTACGTCCGACGGAAAATAAAGTACGCGGGGTATTCCGGGAGTCACGCGAGCCAGCGCGTCCGCGATCGATCGCGACGACGCCAGGCTCGGCGATGATCATGAAAGTTTGAGCATCGGCTCGCGTGATGCCTCGAGCATCCCGTGTGCACCGCGCCCTATCGAACGCTCGCATCTCGGCTTTCAGGTTCGCTACGCGCCGAAAGTGTCTCTGAGAATCCGCTCGGGGCTGGACAAGAATGGCCGCATCGTCGAGGGGACTGAGCTCCGGTTCAAATGCCGTGCCGAGGCCAATCCACCGAACGTCGAGTACAGGTGAGTACTAGTATGCAAGTAACGCGAGTCCCATGGCTCCGGTTGCTTTTACCGCGGACACGCCGATAATCGATACAAGGACGTTCGATGAATCTAAGAAGGGACGTGATGGCAGAAATGGGTGAAGCGGGAAAGTGGTTAACGTGGGTAAAAATGGGTGATTGGGTGTGATGCCTTTTTGTTAACCCTTTTTTTCTTGCTACCAGAATATACTATCAGTTTTTATTGAGGAGAGGAAAAACGTAGCAGTGGCATTTCTAGTCTCTAGGGAAATTGTCTGCAATACCTAAACGTCAGAAAAACTGAGCAGTTTCTTAACAGAGCTTACACGGAAAAAATTGTCATAGAGATCTTGTAAAATTTTCTTAAGTAGATTTAAGCAGGGCAGACTTTTGTAGGATTTGTTGTGGTTCTTTGTAAAATTAACAAAGGTGACTTAGCTACAGTGAAAGCAGCTTTGTTAAATCTACAAAGTCGACTCTTACTAAATCTGTTGGTCTATTAGAGTGCTTTTATAAGTTCTCTGAGAGACTATAATAACTCGGCTTATAATTTTTTTCCGTGTATACTTGAAAGCCTCGAATAATAGCGATTAAGTACCAATACTCTATCTCAATTATGCATGTCACTCAAATTGTGAAAAATTTGACAATTTCTCCCTCGCACAATATCGGAAGTGACAACGGAAGCAATCCAGCGATTCGTCGTTGAAAAAGCTCCTAATCTTTCGATTCTATAGCTTTTCAAACAGAACTATCCATTTTACGCGACGAGCAAAATACGCTGTTAGCCAAAACCGGGACCATGCGGGAAAAGAGTTGGGCTCGCGTGGGACGTCTGGCTTCCCAAACCAGAGAACGCTTATTTCGCGTGTTTTCAACAGGCACAAAGGCGTTGTTTTATCGAGCAGCGTCTGGAACAGGCAGCACACACACGTGCCGAACAAAAGGAGAATTAGCAAGCAATCGGTTGCACCACGGAGCAGGCAAATAATTGATGCCTGTTACAAAGAACAGACAATGCAAAGTTTAGGACAATGTTAGCTAGTTGTGCGTTGCATTACACGGTCTTGTTGTGTCCTTCGATAGCCTCACGTTTGTTCACACGACTGTATAACAATCGTGTCGTTTGCGTTCAGTGGCCGATAAAAGGGAAATCGTAAAAGCGAAAGCAAACTGCCATGCGAAAAGCTGTGCTCTCGAAGAAAGCTTGCGAAATCCGTCAACTAAAAGAAGAACGATAAACAACTTAATTAAATGACTCAACTCGGACCGAAACATCGAACTTCGCGAACTTCGGTCAAATAGAAATCGTAAAAGTTGCTACACGTTGATATTCCTCTTTGGGGCGATGTCAAAGTTTACGGCCAAACTTTTCAACGCCTAATCTCGCGAAAATAATAAAATACGTATTAAGATTGATATTCAAGTACTGTTAGCGGCGCGACTTTGATGAAGAGTGGAAGAGTATACGGAAGAGATCTCAGGATCCTTTCCAAGATACACGACTACGCCAACTTTCGTTCTTGCACCATTCAGACTCCCTATTCGATAACGTATATGAGGGTGATTCGAGTGGTGAAAAGAGGCGCCTCTCTCGTTTATTGCCATCCGAAACGATCCTCGGCGCTCTCTTCATCGATTGTACCGCACGGCGTGCAAGATAAATCTTGTGACCTGCGCCCCGAGAACGGGAATAAACTATGATCTCGAGGAACTAATTCGCGAAAGGTTATCGTTTCCACATTCTTGGCCGTTTGTGGACCAGCTGGAAGCTCGTATCGATCGAACATCCAGGAAAGTGATATGTGAACGTTGCATATGTAGGAATACTGGGAAAATGGGACCGGAAAAGAATGGCATAGAAAAAGAGAGTGAGAGGCGTTGGAAAGAACATAATAGAAACGCGAGAATTTTAAAAAATGTATAATTATCCTCGAGGTTTTCACGCGAGAGCTGGTCGACCGTCTGCGGTGGCCCCTTTTTATGCGAGTGCCGCGCAAATTATCGTGCAATTACACGCTCACCAGCCTAACCTTCCCCTGTTTCCCCAGGTGGTTTATCAACGAGAAGAAGGTCATCGGGGACTACACCACGGAGATGATCATCCACAACGCTACCCGCGATTTTCACGACGCGATCGTAAAGTGCGAGGTCCATAACGACGTCGGCAAAAGCGAGGAAACTGAAACGTTGGATATAACGTGTAAGTATACGAGGACTGAGTATTGGTATATAATGTATTTCTGATCCAGTATAATTAATTGACCCTTTGATTGCCACATTACTGTAAATTATAATTACTAGCAGATGTTGAAAATTTGACAACTCGAACTACTAGGACGTACTGATGAATTTCTGGCAAATATGTGGCTATTGGAGTGGTAGTCTGGGACCAATTCAAATTTCCCGCATCCGTTTTTCCATTAAATTAAATTCTACATTCTCCGTATTTATCTGCATGGGGCAGGAAATGCAGAAAATTAAATTAAACATAGTTATTCCGAATAATATTAAAGTCCTCCTAAGAGTAGATACCAGGTATTTCCGCGGCGGGCAAAGTAGAGGAGTTTTATGAGGTCGCGCCGAACCTACGCATTATTATTCGCTGACTGCATTCTTTCCCTACATCCTCGCTGACTGGTCCAGGAGGCGGACGTTCCTATAATATAATTTCGTCGCGTTATTTAGCGGGGATCCAGTTTGCGAGGGTTTCGCGCGCAGCGGGGCATCAGCAAAATTCCGACTCACGCTTGTCAAAAGCGAACCGAGAGGATAAATTGGAGTTCTTAGGGGAGCGTTTGTCGGCGTATTTTTCAAGCGTGGCTCACGGTCGATTTATGGTCCCCCTTTTCCGGGGGCAAAAGTGGCGAACGTGATCCCGCGGCAACGTGGCAGAAAATAGGGCAGGCTGAAGCGTTTCCGAGACGCTTCCAGTCCCACGATTCCTTTTTTTCCCTCCCTTATCCGCTCTCTTTCCCTCTCGCCCTCTGTCGTATCAATCTCGAGGGATTGTCGGAGGTCAAAATTGAATTCCGCAGACGGGCCGCAGTTTCGACACCCGCCAGTCTCCGTGGAGACGCAATACGGCGCGACAGAGATCTTGCAATGCGACGTCGATGGGAACCCGACGCCCGAGATACGCTGGTACCACGAGGACTCGGAGCGACAGGTCGCCACTACGCCGAACATAAGCGTCGTGGTGAATCACGAGACGGCTGGACGGTACTTCTGCAAGGCTTACGTGCCTGGTTTCCCAGAGTTGACCGGCTACGCCAACATCTACATCCGAGCGCCGCCGAGCATCGTGTCGCAGAGGGTCCAGTACGTGCCCGATGAAGGAGTCGTCAAGGTACTTAAACAGGATTTTTTTATTTGTTGAAAGCCTTAGGCTGCGGTTACACTCGATGCGTTGTCTGACGACTGTGTCTGAACTTGTCTCGCTGATACGATAAATAATTCGGACATATTCGTCAGAACACGCGTTCACTGTAACCGCAGCCTTAAGCGAACCTATAAGGTATAAAATTAAATGACACCAAATAGAATTCAGTGATCAACGTAACGATATTTTTATAGATCCTTAAATACTGATGCTCTGACATTTCGCGCATTTCGAGACGATTTCGAAGTTCGATCGAACGTTCATTTTCCAATTCAGTTTCCGATATTCCGTGAACCCTACGAGCATAGCACGGGGCCAATTCATACTCCCATAATTTCCCCCAGCGGGATTCGCCACGAGGCATTTATGGAAAATACGCGAAAACTGCGGCGCGCGGGACCGACAGCTGCATCGTCTCGAAATCCACGGGCCGCGTAACGAATGGTTCGACGTAGAACGTGGCCCAGTGGATATATTTCTGTCTATATTGCAATCTAGGTCAGTTCGGCAATGGAGCATCCGTAGACACGGATAGAGTGGGCATCGACGAGCCGCGATCTCGCGTTCCTTTTTTCTCCCCTGTTTCTCTCTGTGCCCCTTGTTTTCCTATCTTCCCCTCGCTTTTTTGTCCGTCGATGAACGCCAACAGCGATTTAAAAAGAGGGCACAGAGTGTGTACATCGGGTCGGTGTGTACTTCGACACGCGAAGGGGGCAACCAGAGGCCTTTTTTCATTCGACTGTTCCTCCTCGATTTCGCAGGTGAAGTGTACCGCGATATCTGTGCCAAAAGCGGACTCGGTGGTATGGAGCTTCGCCGGTCGCGAGCTCAATTTCTCGTCGAACAATACGGCTTTCTACGTTCAGGAGGAATACACCGCCGAGAGGGTCGTCAGCACTGTCACGCTACTCGATCCCATATCCACGTACTTCGGGGATTACAACTGCACGGTCACGAATAGCTTCGGCACGGATTCCGTCATAATCAAGCTGACGGCACACAGTAAGTTCATATCCATTATGAACGACCTTTTCCACTGTATTTCGCCCCTCGCCCCGCGACGTCGCGGTTTTTCCGCGTGTGGTAGCTGCTATCGCACTCGAAATTGTCGGGCTCTTCGCCCGGAAGCGCTCGGAGCGACGAAGAAACCATCAGACGCGAATCAACGTCAAGGTTTCCAAAAAAGCTTTCGCCAATACGGTTGTCACTGCACTTCGATATCGTTCGCTGCTTGTGACGTTTGTATCTTTGACGGGGAAATGAAAACGTAACAGTGGAATCCAGACGGCGGAAGCCATCGCACTGATACTGTATTCTTTTGTAAAGTCGATTCAGTGTTTGAGCCGTTTCATTGGTTAATTGCGAAGCGGATTTGTCGTGCGCGATTTTTAATACAGAATAATAGGATAATTCTTCGCTGTTTTGAAAGGTTTGCCGAGAATTATTAGAGTTAAATGGCTTGCCAACACCGCCTGGGGTAATTGAAAATTGTTTTAATAGGCAAAGTGTATACCCAAAGTGTTCGACCAATCCTTTCAAAGCAGCCTGCGATTCAACGGCTGATTCCATAAAGTTTCATCGGCCGATGGGCGCGCAACGTCGTAAATTCTATGGGATTCAATTAACCGATACGCGAGCGTGGTCCACGCGCATTTTGCGTGCACTTCGTAAAATTTAACCCGCCTCGTTAAACAGTCGCTCGCACTCGCGTTCTCGAATTTTATTTTCCCCGTGGCAACGTTTATTTTGGAAATACAGGGAAAAGAAAGACGGCGAAAAAATAATGACATTTCACTCGTCGAGCTAAATACTCGAGATTTTAACCAGTCGTGACGCTTAGCGTTGATTCCAGTCGATTGGCAACTGATCCTCATCATCGGCGGATTGGTCGTCTGCGTGATCCTGATTGGCGTGATCATTATACTAATTCTACAGTGTCGCGACCGCATCAAGCAGCCGCGGCCGAGGACAGCCCAGACCCAGGAGACTGATATGCGTGAGTGGAATATCATGTTCGAATGAATTATAATGCCATTAGGCAAGCAGCGCTTTTCCACCGTGCTTTTTTTCCCTTACTGCTCGCTCGTGACTCGTAATTTCGTAATTCCACCCGTGGTAACGTTCCTTCCGTACAAGAGACATGAGCGTTATCGTTCGGTATCTATCGTTAACGATGCGGAAAAACGTTCCACGGATGAAGGATAGGTTATTGAATGCAAACGAGCCCTGATACATTGTGTTTAATCCTCGAATGGTAGGGCGTAGTCGACGTGACCCACGTTGTTATTTCAATGAATTGTATCTGACTGGTTGTGCCAATTGAATTTATTATTTATTAGCAATTTGTACGTTCACCGGGCTGTTTGCAGTTTCATGGTTTGTGAATCTAACGCTGGTACAAGCGCAGTTACCTATCTCAGTAGGTAAAATCTGTATATTGTTATACTTTTTTTTTTTTTAACTGGCCCCATTCTTCCGGTTGTTCAATATTTCAGTTTGATATACTATCAAACTGAACCATAACACTCTACTGAGTGTTATGGTTTGATCCGAGACTAGAGACGCAAGCTGCATTTTTTTATCGGCAAAGGAATATCATCTTAACTCGAGATGGTATTTTTTATCGGCCGACAGAAGAAACAGACTCGAACGCGGATCGATATCGAGAAAGTGACAGAAGCAGCAACCTCTCGGATGTCAAAGCGGATATACGAGCGGGATCGAGTGTCAGCAACGCGGAAAGTGTGACAGCACTTGACAGCGAGGGCGAAGGAAGCACGAGGGGTGTCAATGCTTTGGCACTGGCTGGTCCCGTCCCGAATCCTTTGGGCTATCGTTACAGCGCCGATTACACGGAACCCTCGTTCCCACCGAAAAATAACGTAAGTATATTTCAACATTGACACTTATCATATAAGCTTCAAGTGACATACCCACAACATCTTCCTATATTACCCTTAAAAACGTGAACTATCATTTTTTCAGAACAGAAAGTATCAGATTTTTTAATCAACAGAGGCAGCATGACGCTTCAAAAGGGAATTTCATTTTAACTTGAACGAGACATAATTTCAGAGCGCACAGGGGACTTTCCTGGTCACAGTGCTGCACCAACGTCGACCCTGCATTAAAGTTGGTGCAGTGCGCCGATGTCGTGCCCGGAGGGATTAATTTCTCTTCCGTGTAGTTTACATATTTCGGTTCTCGCGTTTCGTCAATTTATTCGAAGAAGTTTACTTATTAAAAGGGACGGGGAAAGAACGGGGAATACGTATGTATGACGGAACGCGAACAGGAAGTGTATTCAATTCCTCCCGGGCCATTTGATCCCCGAAACGGGCTGTTTAGAAAAACGGCTAACTGTAACGAGATAACCAGCATTTGTCGCTAACATTTCCACCGATTCCGTTCTCTGTTATAGGACGGTAGTAACAATAACGGTTACGTGCCATACGTAGACTACACCCGCGACTACATGCCGCCTACGACGCAAGGGGTGGGCGCGTCTAGAGAATCCTTAAGCAGGATACCGTCGGGCGGCATCCTCGCCTCAAAGAAGATCGGCCTGAGTTCCGCGAATTTGGGCAGTTCCACGCCGCAAACGACCCCTGCGATCGACCCGCGTTTCTCCGCAACGTATGGAAACCCCTACCTCAGGTAAAGTTACCAGGACTTCCTAGAGTATCAATGGAACACTCACGCCGCCTTGTGTCATCGAGCACCCGCAATCTGGTTCGACACGGTATAATAGAGGCGAAACCTTTGACCAACTGTAATTGTGTTTTCGGCGCTGGTAATCCTACAGAGGAACGCGGTCCGCGAAGAAGATTCAATTGTAGTCGAAGGGGTGGAAGAGGCGTGACGTGAATCTTTTGGAATAGTGTTCTTTGTTTTCAAGCTTTTGGAAGAAATTTAGAGGATTTGAATTGTTGAAAATATCCTTCGAGGTCAGAAATTCGTGGGTTTCCTGAAGGACTTAGAGGTATTTGAATATTCTGAAGTCGTGATAAATTTAATAGGGTAACGATTTATAGAGACAGATTAGTTCATTCATATATATTTCTATAAACGAATGACAAAAATAGCGTGTGGTAATTTAGAAAGCAAAGGACCTAGCTCCCTTATTTTATCTTACACATAAATTTCACTAGTCGCCATGGACCGCTAACAAGTGCAGGGTCCGTGATAGATGAATAGGAATTATACCGTATTCAAGGATTAAAACTTTCAAAATATTCAAAAGCTACGAAACTTTCAAGAGACTGAAGAACTCCTGACTTCGAATATTTAAAACGATTCGAGATTTAACACAGTAGGAAGCGGTGCTGCGTCTTGAGTCCATCTCTGGTTACAATATTTACGACCTATTGATCAACGGATTTACCAAGCAGGATGCAATCGTTCCTACGGATTAATTATATTCCGTGTAAATTATGAATCGCCCTCCGTGAATATTTATGATCTCGAATTGAAACGGGCTCGGTTGTGTTTCAATATTAATCGGGAGTATCTGACCCGAGCGTCTCGTGATATCGCGTTTTCCAGACGCGTCCCCTCTCGTAATATCCGTAACACAGATCCGTGGCTATCCCGCGAGAAATCGTTCTGATTGTTTCTTTTCTGCGGAACAATAGAATGTCAGCGGCGGAGCAGCTGAGACACGCGCCGCACACGGCTGTGCCGGGAGTAACACCGGCACCACCTCCTTACACTCAAGCAATGAGAATGAATAGCTTGAATACCTTGAACGGCGCTGGACCGCAGGTTAGTACAATGACAGCGAATGTGTGTCAAATTCCGCGACGTAGTTACGACATCTCAGGTACATTCCTACGCTCACCTGAACTAGTTCATGCAAATCTCTGTTAGAGATAGTTGCACCGCGGAATTGATCTAATCGAATCGATGAATCATTCGCGTCTTTCATCTCATATATCACAGTTCTTGAGTAATAAAGAAAAGTAGGAGGTCGTAAAACTGTATGTAATGTGAGTCGTGGTATAATTAAAATCTATGTTAATATGGGCTGCAGTAGAACCTTGAGTGACTACTTTCTATATTATCTACTGTATTAATGATAACAGTACAGCTGAAGTGATACTAGAACTCGAATCATGATACTAATAAAATCTAGGGGTTTATCTTCGATGTTCTACTGTACACTAAGCTTTGTTAAACCATGAATCACGTCAGTAATCATAAACTTAAGTATAAGAGCATAACCTAAACACTAAAAACCACCTAACAACATTAAGTTTGCATTACATCTATCATCTTCAGGCTCCACTCTCAGCGCACTACATCACAGGTGGTCCTAATGGAGGCGTCGCGACGGTAAAGCGCACCTCGGCGGTCGGAACGTTAGCGACGCACGTATGAGGCCAGGGGGTCTATCCGAACTAGAACCATCGACGTTCGGGCCTAACTAGTACCGCCTTCGACCATCGACGAGCCCTCGGGGAGGCTCTGTACACGAGCATTCGCTCGAATACGTTGAAGCCACGCGACGCGTTTCTCATGGACTCGCTAACGAGGAGCCATCGTCGCCAAAGTCGCCAAAGTGTTGAATTGGAACGTCGTGATACCGTTCGACGAGCTTCCATGATCGCACACGTGCCAGAGGTCGAACGACTGCTTGGAGAACCAAGGTTGCCAGACGAGAATGGAAAAAAGCTTAGGGCTAAAGGACGGGCCCAGCGAATACCAGAGAACGGCGAGGCACTGAAGTACATCGAGCTGGTGCTTCGACAGTTGCGAAGAGCTAGCAGGGATCACCGAGAACTCTTGGAGCAACGTCATCACGTCAGTGTCGAGCAGCAGCTACGCAAATCCTCTATGGTTCGAGGGTATCCTTCGGAGAGGTTGGAGCTACAGTCTCGGAGTGCTATGATTCCTCATGGTCCAAGCGTTCAAGGGGAAGATCAAGTCGTCCGTGACTCTTGGGAGAAGCCTTACAGGGCGCCGCGAGAAGTTCGAACGACGGAAGAACCGCAAGAGCTTGTGAAGTACACTGGCCCCGAGGTCGCGCCGAAACTGTTGGCCAAAAGGAAAACGTATGCAGGGGATGACGTCTTGAAGACGATGCCCAAGAGGATACACCAGAAGACGAGTGTGGCCGGTCAGCGAGGTTTACGAGATGTTCCTGCTTACGAAGGAATTGATGCCACGATTATTCGATGAATGACCGCGAGGCAAGACTCACTGGGCAACTTTAACCGTGACGCATAAGGCTAACGCGTCGAGCGTCGGTCGGCAAAAAACGAGAAGTACTCATCGCACCTGTTGGCAGAACGACCGATATGGAGACTGAAGATCGAGCAGTAAACTTCAGAAGAACTCGTACATCTCTTGGCCGACTTCGAGGAAAGGCTTGAGCTGGATTAGATGTGGACAACTGTACCCTTCTAATTCATTGGGAGAGATAGAGATCGATGTTTACGACGCGGTGATTCCATTTTAAGAAGACTGAACGGAGAGTGAGGAGGTTCCTTCGTCTCGACAGGGGAACAGTGTAGATTCTTCTCTATCATCTGGTTGCCGAGCGTGGCTGAAACGAGATTGAAGGTCCAGCATAAGGTATCATCATGAAAGTCAAAGCAATACGCTCGGCCCTGGCTCTGGGCAGGATCAAGCTCGAACGAGGGCAAAAATGGGGACAACGACGATTGAGGAAAATGGTTGTCTCGGAGGTTCGCGAGGACGAAGGACGGTGGTTGGGTTCGTAAATCGAAGGGGCTCTTCGGAACGAGGACAGACCACTCGGTATCGACAATCTTTTTATTCGCATAATTTAGATCTCGATAAGCATTTAAAGAATTCGAACTCGATGGAACGAACACGGGAATCGAATCTCGTCGCGGATCGTCGTGCAGTCGCAGTAGCAGTCTACTTACTGTGGAAAGCGTCGGGTTGACGGAATGCGAAACTATCGGCCGATCGTGTGCAACGACGACGATAGCGAGCTTCCTAGCACGTTTCGCTTTTTGAATATGTGATATGCAGACGGGTGTCCGACTAGATAAAGAGGCAACGTCTCGGCTGCTACTTCGACGTTACCGTGTCAGGCTGCCTTTTTTTTTGTTAATTCGTAGGAGAAGGAGAAGCTAGATCTCGCGCAATATTTGCAAGCAAGCGCACTAGACGAGAACGAACGAAATCCCGAGGGTCTTGTTTAACAAGATCTTTCGCGATCTCGCGTCTACTTCCGGTCCGAGCAATCGGTTACGAACGAACGCGCGTCCGTGAAGAGATCGACGAAACGTTCGACGTTTGCAGGCCGATGTTTGTAAAATAGATAGCTAAAATGATTAGGTATATATATATATATATAAATATATAAATATTATACACCTGTTGTCAATATGAACATAGGGCCTATAGTTTGGTGGCGCTACCAGAGGAAAACTCTATTGAAATAAGCTCGTTCGCGGGTGGAACGGCTTCGTGTAAATAATACTTTAACGATATTAACGAACGAACTATCGAAAGGTCGGAGGAAGCAGTGTGTTAGGTGAAATTTGTCGTGCGCGTTTCGTTTCGAAGAGATGAGAGCGCGACTTAAAACTGTTGAGGAGTATTCGCTTAATTACGCTCGTTATTCAAATATTTTTCATTTCTCTCGGGGATATGATTCATTTTTCATTCGTTCGCGATATCTGTAGTTCATGGACGAGGACACAGGGGTTAAAAATGGATACAGACAATGTTTCCTCGACAATGACCTATGGAACGGCCTCGGGTCTAATAAGCGCGGTAAAATATGAAGAAAATAGAAAACAGAGAAATATGTTCACTGATTCACGTCGCGATGGTGTACAGCGAAGAGAATACAATTGATTACGATAACGAAACAGGGTAGCCTATCAATTATTAAAAACGATTTCGAAAGAGAAGGCTGCACACTACGGACTGGCCCGTACTCGCGTGACGCGTCGGTGATCAGCGGAATAGAAAGAGCATAGACGAGCGTGTTAGTGACGACGGAAGGGGTGAAACGACTGACGATGATCGTCGCGCGTTCAGAGCTAGGAGAACGAATATACGTTTCTATTGTCAGAGGGATATCTTTATACTGTAACGTCTTGTAACATAATTTCTGTACATAAACTGGAATTATTGCTCACCGTATCTCGTAAGATTTAGTTAGTTTTGTAACTGTGAAGAAAAAGAACACTATTGTGCATATCCGGTTTTACGCGAGGCGCTTCATGGCGGACAGTTCCCCCCGAGGGCCGCGAACCTGTTGTCGAAGATCGAAAAAAATCAGTATTCGTACACTTCCTTCCTATTGAAGACTCGTTCTCACATTCCACGATCGATCGTGCACCATCACAATCTGTCGTCCCATGAAACGATCAGTTCCTTCGCTCGCGCTAGCAACGTCGCATCGAGGAGAACGTGATCGATGTGAACGAGATTATACAGTGTAGTATTAATCGTACTCGTAAGCATCTTCGACTAATATCGTTCGATCGTGCGCTCTTCCCGCTGCGACGTCGACCAGCCTCGTCGACGGTGTTCCTCCTTCGAACACGAGAACTGTCCACCGGAAGTCCAGCTTATTGTACATCAATCACTCTGTACAATGTTCATGCTGATGTTACTGTTAACTATTTAAAAGCGAGAGAGCATGAGTGTGTGTGTGTGTACATGAGAGGGAGAGAGAGACAAAAAGATTTTTCGAAATTTTCATTCGAAGCGCGCAAACGAACTTTTTTAGCGCGCGTGCGCGGCTACTAGGTCAGTTACGCAGCAGTCACGCATGCGCGCGTGCATCTTACACTTAACATGTAAATCTATAATTGCTTGGTGGAATTCAGAACTGTACAGATTTAACGAAGAGAAGAGAAGACGCAGAACACACGTATACATCACGGGGAAAACTCTTGTTCACTCTATAGAGCGTATTCGAAGAAACGATTGCATACACGACATTCACAAACGACACGAGGCCATGCCGACAGAGAGATTCTATACATACAGATACATGATTTCTATTATTAAAAATGTAGGTTAACGAAGTATACTGCGAGAAGTAATTACAATCAATGTACTGGATGGCCCGGGGCGATGTTAAAATTAGAAAAGTTTATGTCGTTTGAACCTTAGGAATTTACGCCTTCTTGCCGACGGGCCATCCTATACGTATTAATTGGTTATCTGTCAATTATTAATTAAATTATATCGATTTCTTCGCCTTTAGTCAAGGAAAGGAATAAGAGCCAGCCCGTGGTTTCCTCCTCGTCCGCGTCGATCGTCGCGTGCGAACCGTGCCCGTATCGCGCGAGCCTCTTCCCGCGAAGCTGCTCTTCGCCTAGCCTAAAGAAGCTCGCTGGGAAGAGTGTAAATATATATATGTACGTATCTTCGAATAGTTTATTTTTCTATAGTGCAATCATTTCCTTTCGTGCAATTCCTGACGTCGTTGTTTTCTCATTGAAAGTTTATATTCGCGCGACACGCGCTCGAGATCGCTCCTTGCCACCGCGATACGACGAGGAAGCCTCGAGGCAGCGGCTCGGTCACGCTGTGTTGCAAAACGCAAAATTCTTAGGCAATCTAACGAGTCCTCTAGCGAATGATTTAAAATGAAAAACTTAGAGAGCGAGAGAGAGAGAGAGAGAGAAAGAGAGAAAGAGAAAGAGAGAGAGAGGGAGAGAAAGATAGATTAAATATTGCCTAATCGGGTGAGCGAGGGAAGTTTTTCAAATTTGTTGATACATTTCATACTTTACGACTAGGGATTATGGCCTATTACTACTATTTCGCAAAGTTTATCCGTCGACTCGATCGTTTTTATTCCTTCGGCGTGACACGTCGAGGCACATTTCGTGATTTAATCGGGGCACCCCCGTACGTAGAGGATGGGAAAAAACGCTTTCAATTCGCAGGGATGTGCCATAGAATTGTTCGCCATGTAAATAACATTTTGACGCACGGCTCTGATCGTAAAACGCGAGATGAAGGAAAAGAGAACAAAAACCAACCGGTCGTCGAGAAGAATCATAAATCAGACGGTGATCCCGATAACGTGTGTGTGCGCGCGCATTAAAAACGATCGAGTCGTCTCACACCCACCCACCCCCAACGCCCCCCCTTTCCCATTCGTGAAACGGAAAGTGACTTTTTAGGAAATGAACATTTTTTCGCGTGCTATTCATGAAACTACGTTAAACGCGTCGCATCGATCACCAAACGTGAAACTATTTCAAATTCGACTGAGCGACGTGTAGGAGATACATATATATATATATACATATGATATATACCCCCATATTTTTCTCGATGTTAAGCTTTTTTCTCAGAACGCGCGTACGACGCGTGACGCGCAGCCAGTGAAAAGGAATTCATGCGAATCGTTGCAAATCTTTAAATATCGGCGTGTCGTTTGTACAATTAAGTGAGGAATATCTGAAAATCTCACGATCACTGCTGCACGAGTATCGCAAGGGCTGAAGAGAAAGGAATGATCGTTCCGTAGCGAAGCGGACTTTACATCGGAACGACCATCCCGCTCCCGATCGAATCGCACTCGGAATTTGGACGAAACGACGTTTTTCTACTATTAATTTTGCGGTTCTCCTCAACCAACCACTATTGTTTATACAAAACCCGAAGGGAGAAGACAAAACGAATCAGTTACCCAGAACACATCTTGTTACGTTTTTACAAAAACTCTCGAACCGTACGTACACCGTGTTGTGTAGTAATCTCGACCAATAATTTTGATAATCGTGACGTAAGTTAACTTATCTGATTTTCGCAAACGTCTCGAATGACGACGCTTGGGAACAATTCACGAGAACACTTTTTCCTTACGATATCGACCCTAAAATAAAATCGCGAAATTAAACGCACTCCAACTATCGATTCATCTTCAGTACGATAGAACTGTCCCATTTTCTTAAAAAGGGAAACATAGAGAAGACTGTATCACCGCGTGAAATTGAGTACTCTTTCGACGATCAAAGGAGCAGGGAAGCGCGAGTCGCGCGATTTGAAATTCCGAGAAGAAAGGTGGACGACAGAACGGTCATAGTAATAATTAGAAACGTTCGCAATATCCCTAGTGAGATGATATTACGGAAATGGGGCTCGTTATTACCATCACTTTTCCGTCGTTTTTTCACCCTTCTTCTCCTTCTCGACGCTATTCCGCGTAGAGTCGCGCCACTCGCGGACCCAGCTCCTGGATGCAAAGAATCGCGGCGTAATTAAATCGCGCACAATGGAATTTCAATTACGTAGGGGGTACAACAAGGTTTCTTGCTACAGCCGGCCGGCTAACGAAGCCTGACGCGCGCAACTTTGAAGAACCGCGGCAGGGCGGGGGAGGAGGTCGAAACTTTTCGGAGGAATTCATTTCGCTGCGAAAGCTCGCGTAAAGCACGGCCACAATGGGCAATTACCGCGATAATGCGTGCGCTAATTGTTGGAGACGCGACAGGAGACGCAAGGGCGACGAGAAACACGTCGACGGTCGCGAAAAGCAAATTAACCGAATGGAAACGTAACTCGATCCGAAAGAAACACAACGAAGGGAGGGAAATTCCCGTAACACGATCAATGCAAGAACTTTTGTTGCGAACGGTACGTCCCGGATACTATCGCGCGTCGAATTGGCAAAGTTCGCGGATCGAGCCGCGGCGGAAGTTTGCCGAAACGCTATTCTCCCTGTCCCCCAACCCCCCAACCCTCATGTTTGATAACTACTTTTTACCGAACCGTTTACGCGCCCTCGGTAACGCGAGCCCGCCGCCCTTTAAACCGCAACCTTTTTCTACTCGATCGATTTTTCTTATCGCCCGGGAGACTGTTTTCGCTGACACTTGACCGGTTAATCGTAAAGAACAGAGTTAACGTCGTTGATTTCGTATCGATCGATCGAATAAACGCGCACGGAATAGCATTCAAAAACTAATGGAAAGGGAGGCAAGAACCCAATGTAAATATTTCACTCTAGAGATTCGAACAGTGAATCATCCTTTTTAGTGTACATTACTTTGTATCATAGCCTACGGAATGTTTAGCTAGATACTTTCAGGATCTCCGTGCGAAGAGCGAAGGGTAGGAAGAGTCGCCGATATCTGGTTTTTGGTTTCAATCGATGATCGAATTTTTCTATCGTGCTGCCCGACAGGGTTGTATCGCCGCGGAACCCAATACGGGAATTTCGCAGTTACGTTCTCGTGTGCCGGGCGACCGTGGCGACCGAAGAAACGCAAAGAATAACGCCATTATTCCGACGGCCCATCCAGTTTCGTTCTAACGCGAGAACCGTCAATTTATCAGGAAATGACACCCTTTTTTTATCGTTCAATAGAAGATAGATAAATGTCGGTCGTTAAAGTCGCGCGAGGAGTCTCGATCGCTCCTCTCAGTATCAGCTCGGTTGTGCAATTCGATCGCGAATTCCTTGCATGTACCTGTAACGTGAGAGATCGGCCGAAATTGACGCCCGCGACCATGCATCGTTCGCGTAAAAGATCTTCCGTTTAGCGAGAACGAGAGGAATCTAGATAATGGCCGAGTGAAACAGTACGAATGCGACGCGAGAGTGTGAGAGTGAAAGAGACGCGCGGAAATTATTTCTGATTGAGAATCGAACGCAGCACAAAATCTCTACCCCCTTCGACAGTGTGCCAACAATCCCCTTTTATTCCGAGCATAGCTAACGTCTCGATTCGCATTTATATTCATCCCCACCGATCGGGTTGCTCGGGCTCGTTTTGGTCGCATTGCAATGTGCGCTGACGCGCACGCCGTAAGGATTTAAGTACAAAGCAGAAAAAAAAGAAAAAGAGAAGAATAATGTCAGTTTTTCGAGTTTTCCGTGTCGCGGCAGTCGATAAACATTAAATGCGTGCCCTTACCAGCGTATCGTGCTTATACGTGCGCGATAAAGTCGGCTTTCCCGTTTTTGCGCCTTTCATCCCCTCCCTCTAGCCCTCCACTCGCTCTCATCGAATTTTATCGCTTTTCATTTTGCCTGTTTTTTAAATTTTGTTCCCCGTGCTCAGAGGATTAAATTTTACGAGACGAGACACGTTCCTTTTCTTTCTTTCTTTTTCGCAACAAAAACGAGACGAAGAAAAAGAAGAAAAGAAACGACGAGACCAAAGAGAATGTTTATTTTAATGTTGTGTATATTAATTGAGTTTATGTCGTGTAAGCCCAGCGCGATCATTCGCGTTGCACCGAGTGCTTTAATTATTCTCCCTTTCCTTTTATTATTATTATTATTATTTTTATTATTATTGTCATTATTATACGCATATTATTTACACGAGATAACGATATAAATTTTTACTAGATAAGTTTCTGTTGTGTATCCGTAAACAGCGCGATCGAATTTTATACTTAAGCTGTACATTTCGTTCTACAGGAATCACTCATCCATCATGCATCATAATAACATTAATTATTATTATTATTTATAGTTAATTGGTTTACATGCTAATTATTAAGCAGCCAGTGCCGTTTATTTTATATCTCTCCGTACAGTGTAATGTGTATCATCGCTGTTATCATATTTTATTAAATCTTTGCCATATAATAGCTCCCGCAGTCTCACGTTTTCCCAACCCCTCTGCACACCCCCTCACGCGGCAATATCCATATCGCTCCCTCTCATTTCTCATAAAACGAGGACGCAGTCCTCGTCACGCCTCATCACGGGCTTTTCGTCGTGTCGTCGTTTTGGTTTCCATTTTCGAGTATAACAACTTTTAGGTAATACAAGAGAAGCAGAAAGAAAAGACGCGACGATAATAACGGTAGGATAAATGTCTCCCGACGTGCGGGGGCGAAGAAGGAACAAGTGGATCGGCTTCAGCCGGAACGTTGCTCGCATTCCTTAGAAATAGATACAGGAAGGCCGTCGTGCAATATCGAAAGTCATTTCGCGTTTTTCCATACGCGTGGTGCACCGTTACAAAGCTACATCGGAACGTATTATCGCTTTTGCAGCCCCGTAAATGCACTTCTCGCGAATACGATCTCTCGTGCCGCGGCACTCGTTCCGCGCGAAAACGAGCAAGCTGTCGCGCCACGTGCTTCATCCTCCGGGTAATAAGGGACTCTCTCGCGTGCCCGGAGTATGTATTCTATTCGCGTTTCTTTTCGTCTCGGAGATGCAAAACTGTCTTTCTATCTAGACGACGCAATCATCCTCGTATGATCTTGTCGTGGCGACGATCATTGTTTCTCGATAACGTGATTCAATTCGAGACAGCTTCTGGACCTTGCGGCACCGGAATAGAGACGGAGCTCAAAGTTCGACTATTTGGGATCGTTAGGGCGCACGGTTCAAATGAATGCGCCACAAGGCCCAGAAATTATCGCTTCTTCCGTTACTTCTTATTGTCGAGTGACTTGCCCGTGCCGAAAATTATCGTTCGGTGACGAAGATCGACTATTTCGTTCATCTCGAGGGAAATTAAAAAAAAAAGGAACGGAAATGATAGATTATTTCACATAGCACACAGTTCAATAAACTGTAACAAAAGCAATGAAAGAAAATAATGCTATTTTTATATGTTGCATCGTCTGCCGTGGTGACCTATAGTTGTACGAACAGTACCACTGAGTTTCTCCTTTTTCATTCGTGTATCGATATTGGGCCATTTCGTGACACGTCGTTCGGTTTCTTTTAAGACTTTCGATAAAGCGATCATACGCGTATCGT
This sequence comes from Calliopsis andreniformis, assembly GCF_051401765.1. Lineage (NCBI taxonomy): Eukaryota > Metazoa > Arthropoda > Insecta > Hymenoptera > Andrenidae > Calliopsis > Calliopsis andreniformis. Next base: position 16,349,556 of record NC_135067.1, on the reverse strand, counting down.
ATCGGAACCATTTTTTTCCCTTCATTTTTATACCGATATTCGATCGTTCGGTGAACGATATCGATAGTACGTGAATATTTTTTAGTATTCTTAAATCGAATTAAATTATCGTTTGAGTGGTGTCGTCAGAAATTGTGAGAAGCATTCTCGTACAATACGACGAGGAATGTCCCAATAATAATCATCACATTAGCAGCTTAGAAATAAAAACGACGAGAAATATTTCTGAAGATGATCCAAAGGATGCTCTTGCTCACAATTGATCTAGATTACTACATTAAGATTTACTATTATTGTATTATTATTACTATATCTACATTCCTTTTAAGAATCTACCACTATTACTTTACGAAACCATCTGTAAATAAGTATTTTGTATTCCTGCAAGAATAAAATTAAGAATCATTATCGTTTCTTTAATTATTCCACCACCGTCACTCTATCAACTAAGGTTTACCAAAATTCAGGAGTTGTGAGAGTACGGATAGGATCGAGGAAAGTGCTGAGTTTTCAGTTTTGTGATTTTTGACAGTGAAATACACGGCTGTATATTTTTCACAAAACTTTATTCAATAATTTCCCCTTGCAAAAATTACAGTCAATCGATTATAAATATGGGTAAATACTAACAATTATGACATTATTTTCAAAAAATATTCAACTTAGTAAATCAACTCATAAGTGAATTATTTGAGTTAAATTGTCCCTTGCCTAGTACTTATAATATGCAATGATATCGCTCAATATTTTCACGTTAACAGCGAAAAATAATATACTAGAAATCCAAATGAGTGTGAAAGTATTTAGACCTTGAAATTCTAGAAAATAAGCAGCCAATAACCAAAGACCCTGACTCAAGATCCAAATAAAGCATAAAGACAATGATCTAGTACTGCTTAATCCAATACGTGGGAGACACAATGGTAGAAGAGATAAATACCAAAAAAAATATTGGGATGTTAATACCGGATTGTATGTTACCATTACCATAGCTTGTGTAAACATTGCAAATGGTAGCTCAGACTTCCTTGAAAATTTATATGACAATAAAAGTAGCAACATCAATTGTGGTAAAAGAATCAATATTTTTTGAATAATATTAGGTGGATGATTAGCAGATAAATATAACATATAAAAATAAACTGAAAAGTTATGCTTGGTATCCTTACGTATCATGTGATAAATAAGACTTTCATAAACGTACTTATATCCATAGAAATAATAATTAATAACAGTTAAAAAAGTGATCAAAGATACACAACTAAGTACCAATTTCAGCTGGTTTTTATTTGGTATTAAAGTATTTTTCTCATTAAGAGAAAAGTACATAGGTATGCTAAACACAATTGGATATAATCTAAAATGAACTGAAACAGCATGTAATAAACCAGCTAGAATAAATTTATTTTGCTGAAATAGATCCAAAGTTAACATAACTAAAAGGACTGCCACTGAATCTGCATTTCCTCTGGTTGAAATAACAATTGTAAAGGGATTATATAGCCATATTAAGGCACAAGCATGTTGCAATTTTTTGTTGCAATTTTGTCGTGCTACAATTCTTTTGATCAAAATTGCTATTAAAATATCAACACAAGAAAATAAAATTTTCCCACAATTTTCATTTAGAAAGATATTTGGTGTTAAAAGCAATGCTAGTAATGGTGTATAACGGTAAGTATCTCTCTCAAATGGAGATCTTCCTTCTACCATGTGTCTTGCAGCATCAGTAAATACTTTGTAATCCACATCAGTATATGGAACTTTAAAGGTTTTATCATGAAAATTTGAATAAAGTACTAAGGATATTCTAAAGAAAAAGGCTAATGAACAATGTGCTTCAAAGGATAACTTATCCATTTTTTGCGATATAAACATATATAACAAATAATTAAGAACTGATAATGCAATCCTATCCTCTACAACCTAGTATTATTTTTTGCAGCAGCTTTAGCTAAACAAGTTTTAAACTCATTGAATTCACTTTCACAATCATGTTTTTGTAAATTAGATTTTGCTAACACGCATGCTGCATATTTGGCCCCGGATTCATGGCACTGAGCAACAAGAACTGGATACTTTCTAAATCGCGCCTTAGCTTTTTTCACAACTTCCATTTTTTTAATGTATCAACAGATTACATTATTTATTGCATATTAATACATGAATTTACTATGTACTTTTAAACTGCATTATTTTTTTGGAGGAACACTTTTCGTAATATATAGGGATCCCACGACAATAAGTACCATTATTGCGTGCCCAACCTTCAATGGTAGTGGTTGTCCAAACATGATTTTATTTTTGTGCTTTTCTCTGAATTAACACCAAACGATGAAAATTCATAAATGTTCTACGTAACAGACAACTCATGAAATAAAAATTTATTAAACTTACATAATCCACAGTATTATGCTCGTACCGTTTAGAGGTATCTATACCGTCACAAACCGTTGACTTTGACTTGTGAACGATGCAACACTGTCTTATTTCCTCTATAACAGACTCACAACGTGATGGCTGGTAAACATTATCTGAAACCGAACAAATTCAATGCGTGATAGTTTCATACCCAATGATAAAGGTTAGGTAAAACATATTCGCCTATACGTAGGCAATACGTCGCAAAATTATATAAAACATGCACACCTCTTAAGCACTGCTGCAATTTACATGCAAACTTTTTACAAGGGTCAGCAGTTGTCATACAAAGGATCTTATATTTTCCGCTTTCTTAAAATTCAATCAAATGGAACTTACGTAATCAAAATGTGATCTGACTGACGTAGTCCGTAGTCCAATACGATTCAGCGGCCCTGGAAGAAACTATCGCCAATGAATGGAAAGTGTGTTCCAACGTAACGTTCCCTTATACGCGTTAAATTATCGATAAAATTAATAATTAAATAAACAAAAAAAAGTAAAATATAATTTTCACGTCACGCAACACTTTTAAAACACCGAACACGATATTCAAAATATTTAAAAAAAATCTTATCTTGCAAAATTTTAGTTCGAGTATACCTACTCTTTAGCCTAGATGGCACATTGCAACGCGCATTGACAAGAGCAGCCGACAGAAGCGTATACACAAAGTCACTGTATATACATAATCATCAACGAATGTTTTGTTAGGTTAAATTGTGTAAATTGTGCATTGCTATTCATAAAAGTACGATAATGCTGGGAAAAATTAAAACGGAGCAAGAAAAGGGAGGTAAGTAACAATATAATAATTGGCATGCTTCCTACCTTATGGTTGAAAGTTCGTATCATCAACGCTTTTAATTTTCCTCGTAGGTTATGTTTTCATGTAATGATATAGCATATACACTTTTATAGTAAGAAAAATTTAATCTGTAATTTATATAAAGATTATATTTTATGATATTTCGTAATTTTTTTTCGTTATCTTATAAGTCGAATAACCTATTCTATAACCTAGACGCCGTTTGACCATTTCGAAGAATACTATTAGGTGAATAGGAGAATTAAAATTAATTATTCTTTTAGAGATTATTGCCTACAGTGAAGCAGCTGTTGTAAACAATGCAGCTGTAGTGGAGTACTGTAGGATATCGATGGCAGCTTTGTCTGGTGGCACGGCTGGTTTACTAGGGTTGACAGGTTTATATGGGTTTGGTTTCTACATTTTTGCAGTATTTGGATTATGGGTAAGAAGAGTTCTAAAAAACAATCTTCCTCTGTGAATTGTTGAACTTCAAGTAATATTTCCAATAGGCAATGTTATTATTGAAAGCTGGGGGTCAATGGAAGAAGTACTTTATAAGCAGACGAAATCTTTTGACAAGTGGATTTTTTGGAGGACTTTTTGTATCCTTTATATTATTCTAAATAATTGTAGTTAACGGTTTATAAATATTTTCCTTAATAGAAACCATCATAATGCTGGAACAGACATATGTGTTGTTTTGGACGTATCCTTTTAAAATATTAAATACTTGTATTTAATCATAAAAATAGAATGCTATGCAAACGTATATTCATTTGTATATTTTCCTTAATTGGATGTCAGATTTTTATATGGTATGGTACATGTCTACTGATCCAAAGGATATTTAGATTTAAGAATTTATATTTTTTAACTAAATAGGTATGTCGTTAATTAATTAATTATATCACAAACAACTGCAAGTTACTAGCCAGAGTAATAATATTGTTGAAGAAGCACTGCGTGATGTATTGTACATGTATGTATATAGAACACTCTTTCAAAAATACAACTATTCCACAGTTTCAGTAGCCTGATCTTGTCCATTATTATATTTCATAAGAATATAAATGATTGTAATAAACATTCTTGAATTTATATTTATTTCTTTGTTCATGTAAATACAATAAATAACAAGATACAGTACTCAAACCATGTATACAAAGTATTATAAAATTCTATCTTTCATCCAGACATAACTCATCTAATGTTAAACAAATCAGTGAACAGATTTCTGAAATATTAAAAATATTATTATAACACATTTTAAATTTCTTATTTGACTGGTCAAATTAATAAATGACATATTTATTTCGTAACAAATGAAACACTATAAATTCAAAAAACAACTACTTACATTTATTTCTCTGTACAATATAACTTCTATTACACTGTGAATAAGCGATTAACAATCTATACATATACCGATATTTGTACTCGACATGCTCACATTTTTATTACAACGTTTGGTAAGAGCCTTCGTCAATGTTCCTATGGCATTATTATCAATGATTAAGTTACAATGTATCAAATGCTGTTCATTCGAGCATGAGTTTTGAAAACTTTTCTGGCAGTGAAAGAATAAAGTTTCGTTCCTACCAATTGCGTCACATGCCGTGGCAATAATTTTAATTTGGCCAGCCGCGTGGCTAGGCACAGTTCTCTTTTATATTACTGTTTAAGAAGTCGGGGGAAAAAGTGCATGAAAGAAGGTCAATGGCCTTGCGAATCAGATCTTCGTTTCGGAACTTTCCTCGGGAGCAGGTGCACTGTCGCGCCGACAACTCTCCGAGATATCTTCGAGAGGTGTTCCCTTTTCGAGGCCTTCTAATTTCCGTTCTTGATCCATCTTATCCAGCTCGTCTTTGCTCAAGTGATAAACTATTCCCGCTCCGTATCCATCACCCAGAACATTTATCGAAGTCCTGATCCGGTCCCTTTAAAAATTTCGCAAAATATTAGTTACGCTAACTAATTGACCTTAATAAGTGCCAACCTATTGATCTAAACTTACAGCAACCAATCTACTGCGAAAAGCAACGAAACGTCGTTTACTGGCAGGCCCAAAGCTGTGAGTACGATCAACATCGTAATCAGAGCAGAACTGGGAATACTTGCAGCCCCTATACTCGCCAGGGTAGCTGTGAGACTGTGGAAATAAAGAGGAATGTAAATAAAATGTTGGATTTACCTACAAATTTTTTACTGAATTATACAAACCTGACTGTTATAACTTCTCCCAATCCCATCGAGATGCCATTCATTTGGGCTATAAAAATCGCAGCGACAGCCTCATAAAGAGCTGTACCATCCATGTTCACCGTAGCTCCCACCGATACTACGAATCGCGTTACTCGCGGGTCGATTTTATTATTTTCTTCGAGACAGCGGAAAGTTATGGGCAAAGTTGCAGCGCTGAAACCACCGTAAGCCTGAATTATACGATTTTCAATGAATTACTCGTCAAGAAAGATTGATCTTCACCTCGACGCTGTTCCCAAAGCTGTAACCCAAGCTTGCATCATGCCTCTGAAGAACACGGCAGGATTCTGTCTAGTTATGAACCAGAATATCAGCGGCAGGGTGATTATAGCGTGAATCAGTAAGCCCAGGACAACCGTGACCATGTACAGACCCAACATCTGTGCAGTTGCCGCCAGATTGTTGATCGACATTATCTTGCCCGCTATCAGACACATGATCCCGAACGGGGAGTACCTGCGTGACATTAGACTTCTTCGTCTAATCACAAATCGGACGTAGCGTGAAAGTAAGTTGTGACTCGATCGCTCACCACATCACAACGATGCTGACGAGTTTCATGATAATGTCGTTCAGCACCACGAAGAAGTCGACCATCAATTTTCCTCGGGGACCGATTTGTCCCGCGACTAGGCCGAACGTGATACAGAACATTATCATTCCCATCACGTTTGTCCCGTCCTTGTATACCAACGTCGGCTCTAGGATGTAATCGCTTTGATTCATATTACCCATGACTACCACTTTCTTCTTGACGTAAGTGGTTTGCGCTTGCTGAAAGCAGGCCTGCACCAAGTTCTCAGGCATCATGTTCCTGGAATCGATATTGATCTCATTGGTAGTCGTCGACGTTGTTTCTTAGAAGTTCTTCGTACCTAATTATGTCAAGAATAGCATCCAGCGCGGAAACCCTCGTGTCATCTGTCTTTGGTGTGGTAATAGTGGACTTAATCCTAGGATCACCTGGATGGATCATTAACACCATGATGATACCAATTATGGCCGCCAGAATGGTTGTTATGGTGTAATACGTTAACGCTCTGAATCCCATTCTTCCCGAGCTTCTAGCATCCAACTGTGCCATTCCTAGGGGAAAAGAAATCTTAAGAATCTATAGCATGCAGAGTTTTATTCTGTACTGTCAGTCAGAGCGATGCATAATCACCAGAGATAAGCGAAGAAACAATGAGCGGTAAGACAAACATCTTCAACAGTCGCATAAGGAGTTCTCCAGGAAAATTGACGAAGTTAATGAACTGTGGCGTAGGATTGGCTAATCGACCAAGAAATCCAAGTATAAGACCCACCAAAACGCCAGCGATCGTAAAGACCAGAAGCATATTATCCCCTATCCAGTCCACCACCTATGTTCAGATTCAAACATCACGCGAATGATGTTAGTAAGAAGCAACCAAGGAAAATTCATTAAAAAACGTATGGTTATTGCTAACTATTTGCAATCTGTCGAGCGGCGTCATCTCGGGACGCGCTTTGACCTCGTCCTCGGTTGTAATTTTCTCGATCTCGTCGGAGCATGACCTGGAAATGATTCCAGGTAAAAGGAAAAAGTGGCTGAGAAAAAGGTAGAAGTTCCCGAATCTTACGAAGGAGTTTCCTTGATTTCCGAAGTGCCCCTGAGGACAGCAACTGCTCCAGATATACGTTGGCCCAGCGTCATTGTGGCTGATTTGGAACACCCCGTTTTAAGAATTTCTGAAGAGTCTTCCTCTGGGCATGAGGAAGATCACAGTGCACGCGTTTTCTACCATTCCGCGGTCTTCACCGCCGTGACATCTGTATTCGCAAAATCGTTCACCGTACAGATCGCTATGAATTACCAGATCCTAAATTCTACTTTTCTATTTTCTATATTTTCTTCGTGCACGACCTTGCAAATGAATAACGAATAGTCGAGGGCACGTTGGAAAAGCAACACCAAGATACAGAAGGACAGATCCCCCAAAGGAGGTCACACCTGCGTTTGCGGTAACCGATGCACCGTTCCAGGATCACTGCACTGATACCACGGAATCGTATAACGATCTAAGTGACATCCGTAACCGCGGATCTTGGCGGGTCTTTTCCGCGCGATGGACTGCCGAGTGACTACCGTATGATCGAAACTCCGGGACTTGGCTTGGTATCGCGTAGTTACGATCTGCCATCACGTAGATAATGTGCCCCATCCAGGAAGCTGATTAGAGCACGGGAGAGGGCGGGGGGTGGACACCGAAAGAGAAAAGGGAGACAGGTCAGGGAGCGAAAGAGACGGCTGGCTACAGGAAGAGGGCACTCATCACAACGGGTCGCACGGCACTGAATAAGCAGAAGGGAGAAAAATGTGTACCACACGAGTCCGTTTCGTAGAAATAGACCCGTGTCTATTGGATCCACGGCATCGGCTAAATTGCTCTAAATGGAGAACTCGAACGGTTCATCCCTTGACGCGCAAACCCCCACGGAATGATTAAAATGTAGAACGATATGATGTATTTGCTGCTTGCGGAGACTGAGTGCAGTCGAGTGGACTAGAATGGTCCCGACTCCATTTGAGATCTGTGTCAACATTTTACGTACTTGTTTGAACAAACTTTTGTTGGAGGGAAATAAGAGTTGTCTAATGGGTCACTGAAGGAAATCATTAAATAATAACAAGCTAATTGTGACCCGACAGAAAAGCGGGGTTGTGGGCGTAAATGGCACTTAAGCACTGTCTGCAAGTCTCGTTTAGGAGAGACGCCCTATCGTCTGGAAGACAATATCGTAATTTACACACCACTGAAGCCTGGAAAATAAATTACGATTACGTCAAGGTATGGGATGCGCTTCTAGGTTCCCTTTGTTAGAAATGGACTTGAGCAAGGAAGCTACTGTCTACAGCCTTGGCCAACATACAAAACGATGAATGCACGTTTCCGTGGATCTTGTAACAGTGACTGGCATTGTTTCGTTGATGCACGAAACACGCTTATCAAATTAGTACAGCTGCACACGTATGCCGCAAATTCTGTTATTGAATCCACAAGTGATCATTGATTTTCTTTCTGATACCTTCATCAGAGATGTAGATTGTAATTGGAACGCTCATAGTGGATTATTTTGAAAGCATGTAGGATACAGGCCAATTTGTAGGGCCCCTTTGTATATCCGTTGGGAGGTAACCTAATTCCTCCAGTAATCATGGTTATGAGTGACTATATGTGCTCTAATATCGAGTTCACGGTGGATCGTGCAGACGTGCAATATGAGAATAAGTCGCCTCTTGTGTCGATGGGACGCTGAGTGTGTTTTGCGTTCATCTAGTCCAATATCTTAAATTGAGCTTATGGGGACCGAACAAATTTATAAAAGGGGCATGAAGAGTTTGCAAAACAAATAGTCAATGACATTTCAAGGTCACTTACTTTTTTTTATAGTAACATACGCACATATATTTTTTCTTTAATGTAGGAGAAAATAATGGGGCATATAGCAAAATTTAGAACCACATGAAACATCGTTGCGGAATTCTGTCCAGATGCCAAATACATCTGCCGAGCAAAGATGATTCGCGAAAAACGATAAAGGAAACGCAACGTGACACGTTGCATTCCTCAATGCCAGCTCAAACAGATAACATCGATGACCATTTCAACAGACGCGTATATCAAGATGGGGCAGAGGAACGCAGCCCTTAAAAGCAGAATCCTCGGAGATTGAAACATTTCAAAGTTCTTTGCTCGTTCGAGTTAGATTACCTCGTTTCACAGCTCCCGTGCTTTTATTGAAAATATAGTTGAAACGATGATAATAAAAATATCAGTATTGTTAGCCACGCTAGGGACGGTTTATGCCAATCGAAGAGGATCATGGTGGAATCTGGAGAACACTTACAACCAGAGACAAGGGTAAGTATTCGAACTTGCTCGCGTGCATTTTCAAATTTAAGCAAGCAAATATATGCTTACCATATTTTATTCTAGACCCAATATGTGCGCAGTAGAAGTAAATGATGATATAAATTACACTTATTACACCGAAAGTGAACAGTGGAATCCGCGCAAAATTTGTGGCAAGCAGACGTAAGCATGATTTCGCGTCAGCTTTAATACGTACTCGTACTCTTTGTGAATACTTTAGGACTTATATTTGGTTTGCAGATTTGTAAGATACGAATGTTGTGCTGGATATTACAGAGTCACTGGGTACCCTGGGTGTGTGGGAGGTAGTGCATCCTTACTGTCCTATCTATACGTTCTCACGTTCTTGATTGATACCTTCATTCAATTTTTCAGTAAAACCACTGGTTAATATCATCGAGACAACGCGACGTGTAGGTTCCACAAAGTTCGCCAGATTAATAGAAACGTCAAGTTTAGCGGAAGAATTAAGGAATGGTCCTCCTCTAACGTTGTTCGTTCCTTCCGATGAAGCTTTCGACGTAGGTTCCATTTGCATCAATTTAACGTAACTGTAACTATGCTTCAGCGTCCCTGAATCCTTTTCAGACTTACTTAAGGATGAAAGGTATCTTGCCAGAGTGGCTGCTTGATGGTGATAGGTACATAAATTTGATCGCAAACCATATAATAGACAAACGTGTGCTATCAACCCAGTGGCAAGCAAATCTTTTGGTGTCATCAAAGTTAGGGGACAACGTTTTGCGAATTAATAAATTTTCTAGTGGCGTAAGTAAGCTGTTACATAACATAAGTGAGTTTGAATTTAACGATGAATGTTGCTTAATTATTTCATTTGTTGCACAGATGGAAACGATAAATTGCTATCGTATTATTCGCAAGGATCAAATTGCCACTAATGGCGTTGTACATGTAATTGATGGGGTGTTGGATCTTGCTTTGACACGAAATTCTGATATAATCGAGTTAGCAGCGAGGGATGGTAGATTCGAAATATTTATGAAGGCCCTCAAAAACAGTGAATTAGCAAACAGAATTAGATTTAGTGAAACACCTTGTACAATTTTTGCGCCTACCGATGATGCTTTTCGTGAGATTCCCAAAGAGCAATTAAACAATATGTTGGCAAATCCAGACTCTTTGAATGGTATTCAAATTATTTTAAAAACAATTTTTTTATCGTTTATATAATACATTTTTCTTCTAGCACTAATTGCACATCATATTGTTACACATCCTGTGTGTGTACCAAACATAATTTCGGAGTACCACGCGACCACGATGCAACAACAGGACCTCACGCTAAATTGTGGGCCTCATGGAGCCATAGTGGACCATGCAAACCTAAAAAGTGAGATGTACCATGGCAAGAATGGGCTATTGTATATTCTCGATCGCGTATTACTTCCAGATCAAGGTACTTAAATTTTACTTAAACAAAAAATTAAAGACTTTTATCTATCGATTTTTATTTTTTTCAGCAAAAACGATTCTAGATTTGGTAAAAGAAGAAGGACTATTTACATTCCTAAAAATAATTAAGATTGCTCGATTAGAAGAAACTCTAAGGAGCTTAAAACATTTTACGATGTTTGTTCCTTCTGAAATGGCAATGTATTGTAAGTGTTTAAAATTCTTTATTTTTAAACAAAAAGTTATGCATCTGTAATATCGAACTTCTCTTTTTGTAGCTTTATCCAATCAGCAACTTACAGAATTGCAAAGAAACGAAAAAAACGCTCGGACTTTTGTTTTGAATCATATTGTCACGGGAACATATTTTACAGACGAAATTAGTAGTAATCAAGTATGTATGTTGTACGCAAACTTGTTAGGTACTTTAATATCTTCTTAGTGACATTTAGTTCAAAATGCAATTTATTACAGGTAGCTAGGACCCTTGAAGTAGGAATCCCCTTGCGTTTCCAAGTATACCGAGGAAACTTTGGAATAGAGAATGCATTAATAGTAAAAGCTAATAAGGGATGTAGCAATGGTGTGCTACACGTCATTAGTCACGTCTTGCACCCTGTTGAAGAGTCTTTAGACTATATTTTAAGGAGAGAGGGCAATTTCAGGTAGTTCCCGCATTATCAGAATTATTACAATACTATTTTCTTGTATAACATAATATTATTGCAGTATCTGGCTGGATGCAATGGAAAGGATTAAGGGTGTTCAACCACAAATTTACGATCAATTTAAGCGCGTTAATTCCTCCTGTACATACTTCATCCCTTCGGATAACGCATTCAGACGTCTAGGAAACGTAAAACTTAAAAAGCTGATGGAAGACAATAGTTATTTAGCGAAGGTACTATTGGTTTCGTAAGAAATTGTATTATTTCTAATATTATTTATACATTTTTTCAGACAGTTAAAAATCATATCGTAGATAATATGATGATTTCTGAAAGTTTTAAGCCTGACCTTCAGTACACAGTAAAAACTAAAGAAAATACTGTGAATGTTGTAAGAAAGAATGATAAAGTATTGGTAAGACAGTTCTCGTAGTTTTTGAAAGGTATAAAAAATTCACCGTGTAAAAAAATTTTATTCTTCAGGTAAATGACGCTAAACTTGTGAAGTGTGATATTATAAACAGGAGTGGAGTGGCTCATGAAATAGATTCCGTATTACTGCCTGAATATTGCACTCATGGCTATAGAAGAACTCACGATGGAGCCATAAAGACAATGTGTCTCTAAATGAACCATTAAACGTGTTTATACTATTTTATACTATAGTACCATTATGCATACGTTAAAATAGAGCATAATATAGTAGTAATTTATACTTGTATATGTCTAATATATCTAATATCTGTAGACTAGAAATTAATAAAATGTATCAGCAATTTTTATCTATGAGCATAGACGTATACGATATCCTTTTCAAATCTTGTAGCTTTATTGACTACCGATTAGTTAAAAAATTAGCAACAAAATTCCTACATTTCGTATTATTATACATTTTTAGTAGAAAATAACGTAACAAATAGTACGAATTTTGTAAAGATTTATTTTTCTACATGCAGTATATAAAACGGTACTTTACATACTTAATTACACATAAAAGTTATCGTAGTGACTTTCGTCATCCGTGTACAGTTGGCTATACTCATAAATGTAAATTTACTTGCAAACACTTTACCGGTAATGTTATGAGTCTATATGTAAGATATCATGTCCCGCGATTCAAAACAAGAAAGATATTATTATTTCAATAGTCTTGCAATATTATTAAAAGCTGTCGAAAATGAGCAAACAACTGTGGATCTTCGAAACGAAGCGTCAGTTTTTGGAACTGTGAAACACACAGATGCGTAAGTGACTTTCATTTGAGTATATCTCTATTATTAGTCTAGTGTTGTTCTTAAAGTAGTTTTGCTTTGTTACTTTTGCAGTTATATGAATATTGTGATGAGGGATTGTGTCTTCACGGATCCTAGAGGAAATTCACGTAGTTATGACATGTTCTTTGTTCAAGCAAGAAACATACGCTTCGTCCACATACCGCCAAAAGTAGGTGAAACAAAATTGTAGACTTTTCTATAACCTTGTATCTAATAATTATGTTATACAATGGAATATCGCATAATAACCTATAAATACGTGCATGTATCGTATAAACTTATCTGACCTCAAATATTGGTCAATGATACGTCGTAAAAATTTAAATAAGGTTATTACGGCTTCGTTATCGTGCATATTCATTGTATGACAATACTAAGCATTTTTTAGCATAGTCAAGTATTTTAAAAGAAGTAACGAAATCTGTAAATTCGTTAAATGCGTACACTACTTAGCGGTACATTGTCTAGGTATTTTCGAATTTACAGGTTGCTACTATATCAAACGATTAAAATTTGAAGTAAAATCTTATAGATATCGTGAACGTTAAATAAACAATATTGTTTGCAGTTTGATAGTTTGTTAATGAGGTTTATGTCTTTTACGATCGTTTTGTGCTGAATATTAAAACGGTATCTAAAAATACGTATGTAGTGATTAAACTAGAAATGATAAGAATCTGCTATTCACTGCATCAACCTCTGAAAGTTTTTCTACAGAATACATTGCCACACAACATTCGTGGTAACTCAATAAATTTTAAAGCGTTTTCTTTATTCCTTATACGTTTTAAAGATTATTGTACAACAGCATCAGTTGCTCCATCGACACAAATTAACATGAATACATTGAGATTTACTGATTATGATTGTGTTGGATTTGATTTGGATAATACTCTATTGCGATATAATGTGACAAATTTGGTGCCTTTAGAGTATGAAATCTTAGTTAATTATTTAATAACAGAAAAGGGATATAGCTCGAAATATTTATCAAAGCCTTTAACAGACAAGGACTTTGATTTTATGCAAAAGGGATTATTCTTAGACTTTGAGAAAGGAAATATACTTAGAATAAGTGCAGATGGTGTAATTCAAAGAATGTGTCATGGAACTAAATTGTTAAGTGTTGAAAAAATCAGAGAAATATATCCTGAACAGAGATCGGATATCATAGATGCATTTTGTACAGATATGTTATCAACATGGAATGGTCCTATGTCAATGAAGATGAGAGCTTTGTTAGATTACTTTGATATTCCAACATCTCTTATTTTTGCGAGATTAATAGATACTTTGGATGAAAAACATGGAGGACCATTAAGCACTTATAATGTTTGGCCTGATATGTTAGATGGATTATGTGAGATGTACAACAGAGATCATTTTAAATTGGATAAGGGATACTTCTTTCCTAGTTTAAAAAAAGATCCTGCTAAATACATACGTAAATGTGACTTAACAACTATATCTTGGCTTAAAGAATTAAAAAAACATTGCATTACTTTTCTTATTACTGGATCTAATGCTGATTTTGTTGATTTTACTGCTACCTATGCTCTTGGAAAAGATTGGAGATCTCTATTTGATATTGTAATCTGCTATGCAAAAAAACCTGGTTTTTTTACTAATGAACGTCCATTCCTTCAAGTAATAAATTATGAAGAAGGTGAAGTAATAGAAAGTAAAGATTTAAAAAAAGGTGAGATATATAGCCAAGGTAATTGGAAAGGACTATTTGAATTCCTTGGATATGTATCTGGTAAAAGTAAACCTCGCTGTGTATATGTGGGTGATAATCTTTTACAAGATATTTATGTACCCAGTGCCTACACAGATTGTGAAACAATAGCTGTAATTGAAGAACAAGTATCTGAAGGAATGCTTCATCAAGGATTGTCACATCCAGATGAAAAAATATTGAACTCAACATTTTGGGGTTCCTACTTTTGTTTGAAAGATTCAACAGTTAATACAGATTCATTGTGGGGATATATTATAAAGAAATATGCAAAAATTTGCATACCAGAAGTAGAGTTAATAGCTCAACAACCACTAGAAAAACCTTACATATGTTTTAGTAAGGATGGAAAGAAGTGTGATGGATATTATCCAGCTATACCTCTTAGTATAACAACATTATAAACTTTTGAGTGCTATTTTTTATAAAATTCAGCTACTAATAGTTTTGAATATTTTTACACTCAAAATAGATTTTATTTGCTCACTTAGATGGAATATGTGTATATTGTTTCTGTGATAGAGTTATAATTAATTGTAATATATTATAATATATGTAAGAATCTATTATTCTCATATTTATAATTTATTCTTAATTTAAGATACGTATTATACCAGCTATCAAGGAACAAATACAACATTTAAGCTATAAGAAAGAATTTAAATATACTAAATGTACATTCAAAAGAAAACGTGCTGAGGAAAAGCAACGTGAGGGACTTGCAGCAGTAGAGAAGATTCTGGAAGAGAGAAAGAAGCTGGAAGAAAATCCTAACGAAAATGAAACTAATTAAAACTTAAATAATGAAATAGTTATATTTTTGTAACACATTTATTTACAACTTCGTCCTCAATGTATAAAAATAATTTTCATATAAATATACATTGCACAAAATACTGTACAAGTTTAGTGTAAAAATGATTGCACTGTATAAATTGTAAGTACAATTGACAAGTGTATATTGTTAAAAGCTGATGTTTCAACAAATATAAATAAAATGCATCTAATAATTTGTATTTGTGTTAGCACTTAATTGAAATACTATAAAGTAAATGCTTTTATAAACATGTTACCAATATATGATCATAATTTTATATATATTTCGTAACAATAATATTATATTAATAATAAAACCATTACTTCGATCATATTAAGTAAAAGATACAAGTTATATGTGGGTAGATACCACATACTATTACATTATAAAAAATTTATGCATAAGTGCCAACAAAATTAAACCCCCACAAAATAAGTACGTTTAGATAAAACAGTGTTTGTTATTTTCTTTGAACGGCAATTGCAATTCCCATTCCACCGCCAATACATAAAGCAGCAACACCTTTGTTTCCACCAGTCCTTTCTAAAGAATGTAATAATGTTACTAGAACTCTTGCACCTGAAATCATATTTTTAAACGTAGTAACAATGTAATATTTTCATCTATTAATCATGTTTCATTTACCAGAGGCACCAATAGGATGACCTAAAGCAATAGCTCCTCCACTTATATTAACTTTTGAAGGATCTAAACCAAGAGTTTGCACACATGCTATTGATTGTGCTGCAAAAGCTTCATTTAGTTCATATAAGTCTACTTCTTCCCTGCTCCAGTTTGCTTTTTTCAACTAAAATATTAAATTAAGTTCATTTGGTTATCTATATTTAATAATAAAGAAAAAAAAGAAATATACTAACCACTAGCTCAACTGCTGGAATGGGACCTGTTCCCATGATTCTTGGTTCTACTCCAGCTTGTGCCATTGCTACAATTTTGGCTAATGGAGTAAGTCCCTTCCTTATTGCAGTCTCTGTTGACATGAGAACTACTGCTGCTGCTCCATCATTAATACCAGAAGCATTACCAGCAGTAACTGTGCCATCAGTCTAAGCATAGGACAATTTACATTATTATTGTATTATCGGATATATCTGTAGTACTCAATGGATATCGTCATCATACTTTTAAGAAGGCAGGTCTTAATTTTTGGAGACTTTCAACAGTTGTTCCAAATTTAGGGAATTCATCCTTATCCACGATAATAGGTTCTTTCCTAGTAGGCACTGTTATAGGAATTATTTCTTTTTTAAAGTGACCTGAAGTAATAGCAGCTTCAACCTTTTGTTGGGATCTAGCTGCATATTCATCTTGTTCTTTCCTACTTATATTAAAATCCTTAGAAATATTTTCAGCTAGAAGAAAAGTAGAAGTTATAATTAGCATGTCTTTCATCAATAGTTAATAATGCGTAAAAGATTTTTTGTACCAGTTACTCCCATATGGATTCCATGGAATGCATCTGTTAAACCATCAAATATTAAACTATCTGTTAAATTACAATCTCCCATTTTTACACCATTCCTAAGATGTGATACATGAGGTGCTAAACTCATATTTTCTTGGCCACCAGCAACAACTATTTGGTTTTCTCCAGCTTTTATGGATACATAACCATTCATAACTGCTCTGAAAATAAATTTATTTCATAAAGAGAAAGTAATATATAGCTGTAATCTGTAAAGAAAAAATTTTAGTGACTGCATGAATTTAAAGACTCCAGTATCATGAAGATTCTCTGTATATTTTATGAGTGCAACATTTCATATTTACTTTAAACCAGAGCCACATAACATATTAACTAAATGTGCAGGCACAGTTGTAGGAATGCCAGCTTTAATAGCTGCTTGCCTCGCTGGATTTTGCCCCTGACCTGCAGTTAATACCTGTAATACAAAGTTTTTTCTACACCTTACAGTGTACTATTATCATTCATTATCAATAATTTATGTTATCTATTCATTTTCATTTTTACATATTGCAAGTAAATCCTTACATGATAACTATATCACTGAATTTTATATAATCTTTTACAATAATCCAAAAACATTTAGTTTAAAGTACAGTTTTTAATTACCTGTCCTAATATAACTTCAGAAACTTCAGCAGGATTAACATTAGCTCTTGCAAGACTTTCTTTGATAACAATACTACCTAAGTCTGATGCTTTCACCGATGATAAGGATCCACAGAATGATCCTGAAAATAATAAAACATACTGTGATATTAAATTATAGATTCCAAACTTAATTATCACATTTTTGTTATTTTGCTCTCAAGCTTAAGTTGGTATTTAAATGACATGTTATAATAGGATGACATATTCATAATTTAAACGAAAATCGATTCTTAGAAAGGTGAAAGTATCCTTAACAACCCAGTTATATGATCTCCAGGACTATATGGAAGCAAACTTAGAAATAAAAAACCTAATTTTTTAAAGCTTGATTGAAACAGTAGTAAAAAAATACGTTATCAGAATTCTTTTTTAACACATATTAAAATCATTCTACTCGATAAAAGCCTTATTGTTACTTGAAAATTTGATTGTTTACGTGATATTATTTAAACTGGGTTAGTAGTGTACCACAGAATGAACGCAATTATTCCCGGCTGTTGCAACATTTACGCACAATAAGTTCAATTTTATACCTATCGGTGTCCTGACTGCCGATATAATTACAACATCACCACCACTCATGTTGGAATACTTTCTAAAAGTCACGTCTAAACCTGAGGAAAACTAAGCGAAGACTGCCGCCACAAGCCGATATAACGGAAATAAGTTAGCAGCCGAAGTGCTCCGACATGTGCCAGTAACGGCGTAACGAAAGTGTGTCACACGAAATGTAGCCGCATTCTTTCTTAAACAGTTCCACACATGCATCTATTACATATCCCTAAGCCTGATATATTTATTTCAGACCAGAATCAAATATCAGTAAAATATATCAATAATAAGATAAACGCTCATCATATATCGACGCATACAACGTTACAGTCTCACTCTCAGTAAAACGACAATGTAAATTTATTTCAAAAGATTATCAGTTAGGAATATCATTTAATTTAAAATCCCTTCCCCTATCGCGTTTCTTTATCAAGATCTTTTTATATCTCGATCTTGAATGTTCCAGACGCAGTTACGTCCCTGACCAACGTCACCGGCCGGCTGACTTGTAATTCGTCGTACAGGTGGCGCTGAACCACCAATCGTGGTGCCGTTGGTGGTGCTCGTTTGTTTTTACCCAGCGTGCATTGTGACCAGTGACTGGTGCTAAGATGGCCGACAACAAGGAGGAGATTTCGGAGCTCGTCGAAAAGCGAGGTATTTATTGCGGTTCCTTGGTTTACTTCCCGTGATTGCCGTGCGAAATCGGGGCAGGGTCCACGCCGAGAGCGTTGGTGGGCACGGACGGTCGGCGGGATCCGTAATTGCCATAAAAATCACGCCATCTGCACGCGCACCGTGGTCAGGAGGAACGATCGCGAATATCGTCGCGAATATACGAACGTACGGGGCCTGTTTCCCCTGTCTCGCGCAACGTTCACGTTGCTCGCGGTTGGTTAACCTAGGTTACGTTGACAGGGACACGCCTGTCAACGCGACGTCACTCGCGGCCAGTGCCAAACATGCCACCTTTTTGACAGGGCTTACGTGCACACACGCTCGGCTGCACGACACCCTTCGGCGCAGCGTGCGAGCAACGAGCCTAGCAGAGCAGAGCAGAACGCACACATCGCGCTCGCTGCTGCTGCTGCTGCTGCTGCAGCTCCTCGTTTCTCTCGCGTGTCCTCCTAAGCGCTATGCTCGTTACTCATTAAGGTCATCCACGCCGACGGCCTTGCAATTCGTACCGTCGCCCGTGTAATCTCTCTCGCTCCACGATTACCGTTATCTCTTAGCCGCGAATTTACTGCCGGCTGATTCGTCTAACACCTACGCTCTCTGGCCGTCGTGTGGGACCGCGCGAGCGCGCGCGCGTGTTACCCACGGATTCCCGATCATCGTGGCATTCGAACGAACGTCGTCGCTCGTAAGGGAACATCGGCTTGCTGTCCGTCGTTCGAGGGACGAGGCAACGTGTTCGCTGAGCGCATCGCGATAGATCGTCGGTTAGAGAATATCGCAGGAGAGATCGATTGCCACCTGACGTTCTCTTTCGCTACTATTGCGTGGAATTTGCTCCTTGGTACGTTACGCGTATCTTTGTCTCTCTCCTTGCTCGGAACATTCGGCATTTTTGCCACTTTGTTCCGTAATAAGAACACG
This sequence comes from Calliopsis andreniformis, assembly GCF_051401765.1. NCBI lineage: Eukaryota > Metazoa > Arthropoda > Insecta > Hymenoptera > Andrenidae > Calliopsis > Calliopsis andreniformis. The sequence continues at coordinate 16,329,962 of NC_135067.1, read as the reverse complement.
CGTCGATGTTTGGGTTCTGTTTTCATGGCCTAAGGGATCAGCGTGTTTGGTAACACGTGCTGGCAGTGCGTGCGTCTGTGGACGATTTAGATCGTATGTGCGTGTTGCGCTACTGCTGCACACTGTCTCGATTCGTTATCTCCGTTCCCTCCATTGCATGCCCAGCAGTTTAATATTATTATATAGTTGATATAGATAGGGTGAGTCATCGAATTGTTGACACAGATTTTTCGAGTTAATTGCCTTGGTTTCCTTTACATATATGGAGAGCTTCAGAACTGTGAAGTTCAATTTCGTAAATTTAATCATTGTCAGTCCTTCGTCCTGTAGGTTTAGCCAAACTTTTTATCGAACAGTTTGATCTGTAGGTAGATAACTTATTTTTCTTCTCCGTACTCATCAATGACTTGCAATGGATAATTCACTAAAAACCGATTGCAGGGAGAATTACGTATGATTAAACGTACCGCTGTGACATTTATTGATGATCAGTCGTAACCAGTCTTTCTTGCACCGAGCGCTGATTCTCGACCCAACATTTGTGCAAGCCAGTACGTAGATCATCGGACGAGTCATTTGTTCTATACGCGATTATCGTTCATCGGTCATCCACTGGCTACCGGCTGTGTACCGACCGTTTCCGTGATCATTCAGTGGTAATGCCTCTATTTCGCAAAGAACCGCGATATTTTGTCTGTGAGTTATGTAAGACGAAGAAGATCGTTCGTCACGATCAGCGTCTGTGGGCTATCAATCGGGATTTTCTTATGGTACCCGGTGCATAATGCGATTAACTCAGTCACACGCGCGCGTTACGCGCTACACTAGCATCGCGGGCAGTGTGCGCGTCGAACCAGTTCCTCCGTATATCTTTATTAGCATTTCCTCGCGGATGCATTGGCTTATTTTCAGGCGAGCTGTAACGAGTCGCGAGAAGAAATACGTAGGATATCGAACGATTCGTTTCGGCGGTGAGTTGTAAGACGCGGCGCGCCTCCACATCGCGTGACTAGCACTTCGATCCTCCCTGACGTTTCCCCGCTGATATCCGTTTAATCCATTCGGGAACTCCTTTGTCGCTCCCAGCTCTAGCGATATTCTAGAAGCATCACGATGATAGCAATCTTGTGCAGACCATTGTGGATCGATATCACCGTTTAGTATTTTATTCCTGCGTGTATGTTGTGCTTGTATCTATATTCTCTTGGTTAATTACGATCAACTTCTTTTTGTTTCTTCTTTCTTTCCTTTGTATACCCGAAAAATCGATTGAGTTATATAGCACGTGTTTCACGTAATGCTGGAATGTTCCAGAATTATATTTTTGTTTATTATTGTTTTCTGTATTTTACCCATTTAGTATAAGCGTCACGATCGCTATTCGCCAGCTGGCATTAGACATGCTCGGACGAATTTTAACGGAAGGAAGTCGGTCATTTATGCTCGCCCGTGAATGCACGTGTCTTCGGCTTTATCTGAATTCGGACGTCAGTTGCTGACGGGCTACGAATTTCTGTTATAATAATGGAATTTATAACATGATTGTATTACGTGCAACGAGCACTGCGCGTGACATAATGTTTACGAAAGTTCACACGAGTGACCTGTATGAACCGCGAACGCACTCCGAAAATAAGGTCGATGGGTTTGTGTGCCTCTTGTGCTCTCAATTTTGTTAACAACCTTGTTATTAACTACCATGTAAATTGTTCTTTTCCGTCCTAGTGGAAGTTACCAGCTGAATCTGGTTCGATCTATTCAGAAATGCACCATCACAGGGATTTCTGGTTTTAATTCTTCTATATTATTTAAGTAACTATTAAAGTCTGAAACTAAGTTTCAAAGTAAATTGTAAATTATATCTCAGGAAGTTCAGTTTATAGAATTTCACATTTTGCTACACGTTTCAATCGTAAGGACTCCACGGACCAGCTTCGTTTCTCTCTGCAAAATAAATATAGGTTTATTAGATTACAGTACGGAATTAATCCTACCAGATCCGTTAGCGTTACGTCTGTGTCACGATTATCGTAAGCAACTGTGTAGTACAATCTAGACGTGACTTACCTCCCGATGGTGGCGTCAATAGTCCGTGATAGATATTCCACGATGATCTGCTCTATTTGCCGTTCCATCTGTGCACATTGTATGTGCTGGCAATAGTAAAAACAACGCATAGAATGCCTCGTATATTCTGAATTAATATTTCTCGACGATGCAAGGATAAAATGTGAAATCATCGAATGGGTCAATAGCTAGAATTATAGATACTTTCTATCTTCCTTAGTTCAGCGTTTTCTCCTAAAGAAATAAACTTCAGTTCCCCAACATAGTTGCAACAGATGACGAGGATAGTTAAGTAGGCTGCATTTATTTATTCGTGATAGAACCGCGCACGATAACGGTACGTCGTCGTTTTGGAATGGTCAGAAGCATTTCTTTCAATGGGGACGATAACCTTCTTAGAGGATATTTCTTCTAATTTTTCTCGGCAATTGAATGTTGTATACCGCAAGTGCTTGGTTTTGTCTCGTCCCACTTTGGCCTGAAATTGTTTGAACGTGAGTCGCCCGATGGAAGTACTGATAGTTTGTCCTTTCGGTCACAGATAAATTTGCTCCTCAATAACTCATTAAGGTCACGTCGAAAGTGAAGTGTAGGGGGACACTAAAATTTAGTGTCCTTTTGTGCATGACACACGCTTGGTTCCTCGTATGGTTCACAAAGTTTACATTGGGGATGTGATAAACAGGAAACGTTGCAGGACGTTTTAAATTGGCTGACATTCGCGCGACACCGAATCGGCAAAGGGTAGGCTCTAACTTTAACTCATCGTTCAACGAATCGTCCCGTTCTATTGATGAATGCTAGCTCACGGAGACGTGGCGCAGTTCCACCATGCATTGTTCATTCCAGATCGGTCGATATCATACTTCATGCGACTTGCTTTACACTTCTTTTTACTTTATAATATAGCTCAGAGTTGTAGCATCGCTTATCTATAAACAATTTGCCTTGTTCTATTCAGTACTATGAGATAAGCAGGTGGAAACGAATTTCAGTAAATTATACCTCAGTCAAGATCACAGTGGCCTAGACAAAGGTTCAGCTTCGACATTGACAGTCTACTAATTCAAACTTCAATCGAGATAAAACTAGATCTTGTTAAATCACGATCCAGTCATTTCATCCCATTAGAGTACAAGAGTTTAATATCAGGACGAATTTTGTCAAATCATAGTTCAGAACCTTTTTCTTCGTCGAACAGGACATCGTTAACATTGCCAGGTTGGTTTGAAGGTACTTTCAATCGAAATTGGAGCCTTGTTCAAGTTTCTTTCCGCCAGGTGACTACTAATTACCATCGCAACGCTGCTTCATGTAATACGCACTAATTATTTTAACACCGTTACGTAATCGTTGACCGACCACCGTCTTCAATCACCGCACCGTTTCCTGCCTTATTAAACGTTTATGGGAGATCTTACAGCATGACGAGAAAAAGCGAAACTCGGAATGGTGATGGCAGAATTGATAATTGAAGCGAATCAGAATCGCCTGATCAATCATAGAGTAATAACTTCGATACTGTTTAGTACACTGTTTCATTAATTAAATATTAGTTTATAATAACTTTTCATATACGTGCATCTTCTCCTATGTAGTTTGTTATACACGTCGAGTTAATAACCCGTATACTGTACACATACTCTCGTGCAGCTCATTCGACTCTCTTCCTTTCTTCGACGCGTCGCGAGTTTCTAACTCTCATCCGTTCTGTTCACTGGACCCGTCTCTACTTTGATGACTTTCAAATGAAGATGCCTGTGGCGAATTGTCGATCCGAGTCGAAAGCTCCATGGAATGTCGTCAGACTTCATTTCGAGAGTTGGTGTTTCAGTTTTGATGGAGAAACACCGATGCATTCACGGTTCCTGGATGTAAGCAGTCTCTTCTCGCGAACGGCTGCTTGTCAGCTGTCGATAAGCAGAGTACGAACTTCTTGGAATATTTAAATACCCTCTCGAACTTATCTCCGATCAGTTTCTCCTAGTCAGCATTGTCTTAGTACATACGTTGCTCCAATTTTTATGGAGTTTAACTGCTCTTTATTTGCATTCAGACTGCAAGATAATTGAGGGTATTCTCTTCGCTTTCTTAGATTGAATTCCTAATTTTGTAGCCTTACGAAACTTCTTCAGAAGACTTACTGCTTATGTACTTCAGCGTGAGTAATATCAAAATTTGTATTATTCTTGTATTTTAATATTCAAATTTAACTTAACCTGTAGAATTTTTAGAACAGTTATGTACCAAGTCATTTAAACCATCGACTTTGTAATCATCCACAGTTCTTTTATCTCGCGCGAAATCGCGACTTCGCTATCGGTGCTGCGATTGTTTCGTATCCTCATATAATAACGTTCAACGTTCCGTTCTCAAAGGATTGCATACAGCCTCTTTCTCTTTCGAAGCATCTCAACGCGGATAAGATAATTATCAGCGTTCAGTAGCGTTTCGACGGAAAACAGGAAAGAACCGCTAAGTTCTGTATATGAACGAGGCGAACGAGCGAGCCACAGCTTGTCCGTTCGCACGATTTATTAGGGCTTAAATTGGCGCATGCGTCACTCCGCGTACGTGACTAACCGGAACTTTCCTTCCACGGTAACGCACGTGGATCATGCGGTATGCGGTGGATGCGATCTCTCGGTCTTATGCTCGCTAGAAATCGCCGGAGGAAAGTCCAGCCGCGTGCAGTCTCCTCGAGAAACCTTATGCTCACGTTTTCACACGTCGCGGGCATTAAACGCGCCGCGGCACCGCGACGAACCGCGAGATCCTGACCGTTTCTGTGTCACTGGTCCACTGTTGTCCACTCTGTCCCGAGGAAGGGAAAGATTCTTCAAGAAGTCCTGTGAAAGTTGGCTGGGCTTGATGACAGTCGGAGATTCTGTGTATCTTTTAATAAATGTCGGTATCTGTGATTTTTCTACATGAATTTTAGAGTGTTTGTATAGGGCGACCCACAAATGGTTTCAGAATCTATAGAAGGGTGTTAGAAGTGGGAAATTCTAGTGTAGTCCTTAGTAGAAAGTCTAAAGGTGTTTGAGTAGAGTAGCACTTTGAAAGTGTTCGTAGCGACCTTGGATCTCGGTTACGTATTACGAAACATCACCTGTATTCGAACATGATTTGTGTTAGAGAAGGTATGAATTAATTTGAGAGGAATTATCCTTATTGGCAGAAATTGGACAATCGTTTCGGTTCACACGTTAACCCGCAATACCGAAAGGTTGGTAATTTCATAAGTTCGTATTCATTACGCTTCGCAAAGTTTGAACATTAGCCTCTGACGAATCTACGCCCATTACGTAAGTCGTATTTAGGGAGAGCTGAATAAGAGTCGTGAATCGACCGAGCCATTTTACGAACTTGAGGCACGCGATAATTATAGTCAACGCTGAGTAGTTTCTGTTCCCTCTGTATCGTGCTTTTAGCAATTCTAGTCGAAACAATGTTTCTTTCCATTCGAAGGATCGTCCGTGTCTTGCTTCTACACTTCATTAGCCCGCGACGTAATTTCCTGGCAGACGTACACATCCAGGTGCGCCGTGTCTCAGAAATAGGAGTCGGGACTCAACTTTTACGCGCTTCCTGCGCGCGTTCTTGACGCATTGCTCGACTCATACATTGGCACGGTGCCTGTTCAATGTCGTCACACGATGTCTCGGCCAGTCACTCGAAAAAGAGAAGCTTCCTCCATCAGTGAACGGAACGCAACCTTCGTACCTTTCCTACAGCCAACCGAGTCCCCGTGGCGGGCCAACGCTCGTCAGCTAGGAACGAATTCCACGCGCAACATCCTCGCGTTTACCGTCCTAAATTACTTCTATCCACTTCTTCCAGCCTCATCGGACACGTCCTCCAAAAATCGACAGTCATCCGATCCATCCCATCCTCTCGCCAGACTCGTGCTCGAGCAGAAAAAAGACGGAGCTGCTTAAAAATCGTCACGGTCGATCGATCCGCAGAGCAAAACCTCGCGATCGGGCAAAAACGTCCAGCCTCGGCGAACTGTTCACCCGGTCGCCGTAAAAATTCAATTACACGAGGGTCAGAAAAAAAGAGGTGGGGGTTAAGAGGAATCTGGGGTCGAAGGGGGAAGCTGGCGGGTGGAGACCGCGTGGAACGTCGATGGGACGACCTTAGGTCTCGTAAACCCTTGGGCTTAGGGTGGGTAGCGTCGCGACGCTGGCTCGGCCCGCGGCTGCGAGGGCGCAGAGAGAAAGAACCGCGAAGGTAAAGGGAAAGGGGTGGGGGCTGGCGCGCAGTGCATCGACTCGAGGAGAGAAGGGGGTTGATTCATCGCGGAGGCCGCACTCGGCTTCACGCAGTCGTAGAACGAATCTCGTTCATCGCGATCCTTGGACGAGCGGGACGGGCCAGTTACGCGTCTTCCACGCGAAAGTCAAGGACGCGAGTCGACGGAATTCCGGCTCCCGCATTCTCGAGACACGCGAGGCAATCGAGAAAGTCGCTCGGGTACGATCGTGCATTCGATACGGTTTTCGCGTTTGGTCCTCGTCGACCTGACAGAGGAGAGGAGACGAAATCTTGTACGTCTGCTTGATCGTGAGGGTTTGTTGTGGGTGGAAGGATAATAGTAAGGTACAGTGATGTGTAAAGAGATAGCCTTGGGAGCAGGTGTCGACAGAGGTCACGTAGATCCAAAACATCCGCTCACCTTGGAGTGTGATGGTATTCAATGTTTAATAGAATGCTTCTTTTAAGCCTCCCATTCTCTATTGTGCTACTATTTTCATTTTGTATTGCTTTTGTGATCCACGGAGCAACTTAGTTCGTAAAACTGGTTCCAACGTGGATAGTAAAATAGGTTTGACGTTTCGCCTTGTTTCCGGGTTACAATAGTCTTTGTGTTGGATTGCTCATAAACAAACGCTTGATATCTCTTACACGGTCTCTTAGCTGCCCTCTGAACGCTCTTACAATCCGCTTGATAAAAGCATTGTTGGGAATGTAGAGTACTGATTGAAGGCATAATAAATAATGATAAAATTGCACTTGATGTATAATCCGTACAAAAATAAAAATTGCCGAATGAAAAAGATTGTACAGGATCAGATTATGAATTACAAATTAAATAATTCTGTATTTTACGATATTCCTCCCACTCATAATAAAGTAGCCATGTCGTTGACTTAATGCACAGAGCCATTAGCAATAATGGAAACGAAGAGGCCATAGTTCGATCACCGTATTTACAAATCAACCGAGGAGTCTTTTAATGACAATGCGTGCCTACACGATATTCTAAGCTGGTGATTCACCGTTTACACTGGAAGCGTCTAACTTTCATATTCGATTTGTCCTGGTTACCTTTTCTAGTCAACCGGTTGCTTCTCGAGAGATTTCGTCTCCTCTTCCTCTCGACGAGTCGTCCAAACCAGCTGATTAACCGTCTCGTCTGTTCTCCATTTTAAACAGTGTTTGATGTGAAACAGTTGATCGAGGCTGGATCGTGAGTGCTCATAATGGTCGTCGCGATGCTCGCCGACTACGGGCAACCCGATTTAGGTAGGTAAAGCATTGTTCATATTCCTGCCACACGAATAGACTACCGTTTGCTCTCGACACGGTTTCTCATCTCGAACGTCAGTGCGATTGCACTCGTTTCAATGTAACAGAGCGAGCTGCGTTGCATGTGCAACGTGATGCAACCTCTTTGACTAATGCTACGAAAATACGTGACCGAGGAAGTAAACAAATTAAATGTTTCGCGTTCTACGAAGGTTATTACCGAGCAACTGTGTAATACAGTATCGATCCTCTAATTTCCGCGTTCGCGAAGCACGTGCATTCTTTCTTCGCCGAGGAAAATTACCGACAGGAATGCAAAGTCCATAAAACCTGTCGCGTACCTATAACGTCGACCTGGTCGATTCTTCCGAAGAATTTAACCTCGTCGCGTGGATCGTTATTCTTTAGCTTGGACCTTCCTGGACTAAACGAGACGATCCGCTTCCTTAAACACGGTCCTCGGGCCGAGAGTTTTTATTTGTGTCAGATAAAACGGCATACCGAAATTCGTCGCGGCGAATTTATAAATCCAGCGACGTTGAACCGGTCCTTCAGATTACGCCGTTAAATTCTAAGGAGCGAGCAACGGTATGCCCAGGAACAGGGAACATTTTTACCGGATTCGAGGGCAAAAACCCCTGGCCGAAAGTGTTGCAACACTCAGAGTCAGCAATTTCTGATAATAATTCGCGTATCGTGACTACAGACTGACATTGTGGAGAGGTAGTAATCCATTTCCAGGTACAGAGGTTCGAGCGCGTTTCGCCGGCTAATCGATTTCACGAGGAAATTCGCTATCTCGCGTTAAGAACTGGTTTTGAGTTGAACAAAGGCCAAACGACCGTACTCTGTTGTCTCCTCGATGTTATCGCGCTTTTTAAGGCGAGTCGAAGTCGATTTCCTCCGCCGCGTTTCGACGCCGCTAGGAAGCGTGTATCGTTTCCGCTGCTTTCACGACAGGTTGCTAACGCGCTGGTGCATTTGACGGGGAATTCTGTTGAAAGGATGTCGATGAAAATGTCTGTGACACGAAGGTTTGGGATATGAGACTTCATCGTCACTTTGAATGCGTAAATTATAAGATAGCTTTTGATTTGTCGATTTTTATGGATCCGGATTATCTCTTCCGCTGTCATCTGAGGATTTCTCGGACAAGGCGTGTCACGCGAGTATTTGGGGCATGTTAATTCGACAGAGGCAGCAGTGGTTTAATGAGTTAATTGGGGAAATGAATTAACTCGTTATTTAAATTGCCCCTATGTTGCGTAATATGAGTAAAATGAGCTGGAACAGCAAGTAGTCGTAGAAGTGTCTTATCTGAAGAGTTGGAGACTCCTTTGCGACTGATAAGGTTTATTTTGGAATAAGTTATATCAATTTCTATCAAGCGTTTAAATAATGGAATACTTATAATGGCTCATGAATATATTTAAAGACCTTGAATTTCAAGCTATTCTTTCGTTAAATATTTCCACAAAATATTAATAAACAATTACAGTGTCCTCCTGCTCAAACATTGCACTAACTCAGCATTTTCGAGAAAATACGCGTTTCCAAATTTTCGTCGCTGTGTCACCGTAATACCGCTGCCAAGCCAAATTTTCCGCGTTTTACCTTCGAACAAGATCTCCAAAATGAATCACCAGTGTCTGGCTCGATGCCCCGGTTCGTGATCACGCTGACGCCTCTCTCAAGCGGCTCTTAATCCACCCTGGCGATTGTTTAAAGGCGTCGCACGTGTCCCGGTCGATGTGTGACGCATGCGGGCGTGCTCATAAACCCTGGCCTAGGTCAATAACAGAAATCGCGCTGCGCGTACAAAAAACGCGTACTACGCCGACGTTTTTCCCTCTACGACCCCTCTCTATGCACCGTTTACGACAGTCACACACACTTTCGTCACTCAGTTTACCCAGCATTGTTCCCGCACCTTTTCATCGAAACGCAGCTGGCATCTTCCTCGTAGTCAAAGATAACGACAACTGTGGACTTAGGAACAGTTGTTCCAAATTCATATTTGTGTTTAGGCGTTAGAACGTTTCTAACCAACACGGTTGGATTTTCATGGCGTAGTGTTTAAGGGTCCATGCAAATATTTGCGCAGAGACCGTGCGCTGTGCTTCTATCTGGGGATTCGTAAAATTTGATGAGTGTCGGCTGGGCACCGATGCAGAGAAAACACGTAACGCGGTTACAAGGAAAGAGCCTCTATTCTGTGGGCGCGAGCGCATTGTCGCGGTGCAATTCACGAGGCATTGTTCTCAGGGCTTTTCAGGCCAGGCCAGAAAAGTGCAGCTGCCTTTTCCCTTTGTGCGCTCCGCCATGCCGGTCCACATTTCGTGAGACCACGAATCATGCACCTCTCTGCACACGTGTCCTCTCGCGGTGAGCTTAAACGGCTTTCCTTAATTTTCCTTCTTAACCCGAGCCCGAAGACCAGCTTCCGTTTTTGCTGCCACGTTGTTACTTCTGATAAGCGAGAACCCTCTCTAAACGATACCTTTCAACGTGGAATTCTTCTCTAAGAAAACTTGCCGCGTTAATTGTATCTCGAGTTAGCCGCAGCCTCGTGAAAAGTCAATTTAAACGGCTGTCTTTCCTCCTTAAATTGCATGGTAACCACAGTTGCATTACTATCGCGTTCTGCCTCGTGGACTCGCGGCAATTAATAATCCCCAGATAGCTGCTCGATGGTATTTTCAATTCGCTTGGAAATCGATCAGGCCTCCGTCGAACGGTGATCGATGCTCGATGATCACTCGTTGGGTTTGCCAGGCTTAATGGAGAAAAGTGGCCTGGGTTAAATCGAACGTTTCCCAGCGTACGTTCAATCGCCTAGGCGTCAATCGCATTAGCATACCTGGCAACGAGCCGAAACGTAGAACGATTGTCGGCGTGTAACGTGACACAGGCATGATTATTATCCAGCGGGACGCGGATCGCGAGCGTGTACGCGCGTTCCGAGACATAATCACCAGCTGTGAGAGGCATATAATTGAATATTAGAAACCTGTGTATTGTGACTCGTACGAGCTGTATTAAACGAGTTTTTACTATTGAAACGAGCCAGACCGAGCGGAAAGGGCCGTTACCGCGGAATTATGCAATTATTACCGCATTCGTGTGTTCTGGACTTTACTGTTTTCCGAGGAAGAACAGCATGATGATGACGATGCAATAATACATAGTGTTTTCAGAGAAGTGGATGGGGCATTGAGCTGAAAGCGGTTGTTAGTGCCAGATAGCCTCTTGCTTCAGTTATTGGAGCAAGTACTATTACCTAGTTGAGTCAAAGTACTAGGGTGCATTTAGCGAATTAGGAATCGTGTATAATAATATATTTATAATATTCCTATAGAATGTTTCTGCAATTTGTGTTGGGATTCAAGTGATTATTGAAGTAATACAGGAAACCTTCATCACTTTAGCTCGAACCCCCTTTGGAGCCATTGATTAATTATCATAGACACCCTGTGGCACTGTTTACATTTACTTACCACTGAGTCTGTCACTCTGCATTTTATTTTAGACCCGCATATGTATTTATGTTAGCTTATGTAAGTCTGTCTTTCACAACTCATTATCGTGTGTTACGCTTCTACTGAATCTCATTGAGGACAGTTTGATTACAAACTGTAGACGCACTCTCCTAGATACAACGTGAAATGAAAACAAGGGTGATTCAGAGGTAGGAGAACCTATAGTTGCTCTCTTATACGTGCGATTACATGGCGTATGCAGTCTGCAGGTGTACACGTTCCTTGTCTCCCTACTATATCTGTACGTACCTCTGATTCATCTTATACATATAAGTCTGAAGTCCAAAGTTTTAATAGAACTTAGGGAGAAACAGCCTGAAACGAAATTCCAATTTCCCTTATTTGCCTTCAAATACCATTCATCCGAATAGTTACTCGCGAATAGCGCGTTTCAGCCGCGCTTTAATTAAGATTGTGCAAGCGAGCGTTTCTCCTCGGAATGAAAACCATTATTAATCAAATGAAAAATCTTTGAGTGTGTGATTTAGAGGCGGGCCTCCGACGAGTTTTCGATAATAAATCTTTTTTTTTAGCGTCGCCCTCCCAGGGTGTTGCATGGCTGGTCGTCGATCGCGTTCCACGGTTGACCTATTCGCGCAGCTATTTGCGTGGAACGCGCGGCAAATTGCTGCGCCTCTCTCGTTAAGAGCTGGGCTAATTCGCTAAACGGTCGTCCGCGCGTGTGCTTTTCGTATTGCATCATTTCTCGTTCGAAGAACGCCTTCGTGATCTACGAAGAGGCACGTGACGAACACGGTACGGTCGAGTCGAATGTTCGCACAGCAAAATCGCAGAAGCGTTGCACTCGAATTTCGCTACTTTGTTATGGTGATTCCCCGTCATTAAGGGAGTTGAGTACTCGTAACACGGATATCTGACGCGGAAGCTGAATAAATCGCGAGAGCTTGAATACATTTCTTTGCTGGGTTCGACGCGAACAGTCTACCGTGAAGCTAAACGCGAGGCATCTCGTTGAATTGGCACGTTGCGAGTCTTCACGATAGGTTGCACTCCGTGTAAGGAGTGATACGAGACGCGTGAAGATCACGGAGATCCGGCTGCCGAGCAGCGATCGCAGAAACGCGTACATTTGCGTGAGGAAAAAGAAGATTTATGCATAACTATCTGTATCGTTCGAGATGTGTTGATTTTAAGGAACCGTCACGTAGAAATCGCGGTCACGCTCGCGTTCGCGTTGTTCTTTTGCGACGGGGTCATCGGTTAGCCTTGTATCTGCAATATGTAACACGATAGAAAGTTACTGATCTCGCCGTTATTAATTTGCAGCCGTGTTTTCTCACGTCTCCTTTGGCGTGGCTGTTGCTTTCTAGAATTAATGAGGGGTGTCGGTCCTCATAGGACACGATCGTGTTTCATAGTGGAATTAGTCTGATAGGGGAATTCGAGTCGAGTGAAACTCGTTTTTGTTGGATCCTTATCAGGGACACTAAACTATATGGATCTTGGAATTAATTACTCTAATTTCCATTACTTATTTCTTTAATGCGACAGTCTGGGTACCAGATATTTTTATTTCAATTTTTATTTGTCTTTTAACAGCGCATTGATATTTGCGTAGTAATTTTTCAAATAACTTTATTAAATGGTTAATTACTGCTCTCTCTTGTTCTCTAATTTCCCCACTGCTTTAATTAATAACGTTCCTTCTTAATTTCAGGTAAGCAAGCAGAATCTCATTCGTGCACTGTCGTGGGGTGAGTGTTAGCTCAGCAGGCGGTGAGTTTTATATTTCCCCCGCGGTCGTATCGTTGAGTCGCGAGTTACGGTAATCCGTATCGGTTACCGCTTTCATTATACATATTCCGCAACGCGAGATACAGTCGGCGAGGTTAGCTAATTAGACCCTCATATTCTGGCCCGGTGGTTTTTACGTTTGTTTATACAGGGAGCCATGCTGCGTGAAGAAAATTAATGTAATTATCACACTGAATCAAGCTGCGGCAATCTAGTCTCGATGTACGTGAAATTCTTGTAAATGACTAACTTACGATTCGATGATAAGATGTTTGCGCCGTCAACCTTGGCGATTCCCACTGACTAGCTCTCAGTCACCGGAATTAGACTTTGCTGCTCGCTATGTTGTACAGATCTCAACAAAAGACTTACTACCTCTTTCGATTCAGCGCAGGCACAGTCAGCTTCCCGTGAAAAGTCATTCTTTTTATATCTTGTTAAGTGAATGTTCTTTCTAATCGCAGAATCTACTGTACAATTAACTAAGCCACTCAACTGTGTTTCCTAAATCAAAAAGTCTTATTTTATACAAAACACTCGACAAATTCTTTCTACCATGGAGAACTACCATAAATCAATGGAACTGTAACTCCACCAGTATACTGTATAAACCATAAGTCAGAGTCAGTGACTTACAATACACGTATTCATGAATATTCAAGCGAAATTTTTTCAAAGAATATGACTTAGGTCAAGTATGTAGAAAGTTAAGGGAACAAGACTTATTGCACGACATAAAGGTAGTTCATGGGAATGAATTTCAAGTCGCCGAAGAGATAGTCAGATCAAAAGCAAGTCGAGTGCAAGGGTTAACGAACACGATCCGCAAGCGGCGGACGCTAACGTGTCGCGGTTTTTCGAGGTCGAGGGATACAGGTCCATAGACGGATGCTCGTAAACGCGTGACAGTGCGTGTACAGGATGAAAGAGAAGGCTCGATTCTTGGGATAGTTTCTCACGATAGGTGGGTCACCGTAGGCGCGTTCGTATCGGCAATCAGGCAGAATCCATGCCAGGGAAAACGGTACCACAGAACCGGCTATCTCAGCCGATAATTTCGTGCGATTATATTCGAGCGGCTGCTACCCACAGGGGCTGCCTAATCGTATCGCATTTAGGCCCCTGTGTCGATCGTGGTTACTCGAAACACGTCGAAATTGCGTTCCTATCGATGGAGTCGCGGACTGAACCGAATTATGGGAAACGAATTACGGAACATCGATACTCCCCAGAGAAACGGTATCCTAATCAATTTACTCGATTCGATGGCTAGCCTCGCAATTTACTCGTAAATTAGAGTGCCATTAGACGGTCGACAGTAACGTGGAACGATGCTTTCGCGATGGAACAAGCTGCAATTCTCCATATCGCGTCAACGTGTTTGACGTAGTCTTTCGCAGCGAGTCGTTAATTTTCCGCTGAATTTTCGCACGAAACCGTGGAGACGCGTAATAATCGCACGGAGAATGACCTTGTTAAGCCTAGTCCGCGAAACGCGAGCCAGCTGCTCGGTCGGGGAGTCGCATTAAGACGAGCAGCAAGCCGTTTCGACTGCTCATTAGCATCCGCGAATTACACGGTTTTAATTATCCTCATCTCGAACGTGATTCGTAATTCCGTCGTGAACCGAGCGGTTCTTAGACCGACAAAAAGGAGAAAAATAAAGCTTGATCTTCGATATGGAATTCTTCGATTTCGTGGCGGAGAGGCATTAGAGCTCTCCGCGGAAACGATGAGCTTCCTTGAGCATGTCCGATTAATTTTCTGAATCGCACTCCGGGTAACGATAAAGGGGCTCGTTAGAATCCGTCTAATTGCCTTTCAAGCTCACGCGGGAATAGCTTTCGTGCTTTTTCCGCGGTTTCGCTACAGATTCGAGGAGCAATTGCAATCGGAACTTTAGAATATGGTAGATTTAACTAGTTCAATTATCGTCGCCACGGATGCCTATCTTCCTATGCGGTTTGTCGAGTCTTGATTCCATTAATGACACGCTGCTATAATCGTAGGTATGTCGGGAATTAATTAGAGCGTTTGCGCTGATAATGCTTCTTGTCGTAATTCGCTTTCGACGTTACTGATCGCGAATGACGATAAGTCGTCGATTATAGTTCTAATTAGCCACCGATAAGTTCCAATGATACGGTGTCTCTTTGACGAACATGTTTGCAGTGTCATGGTTCTTCCAGTTTAAAACGGTAGCATGTGTAGCTTGTATTTAAGTCGCATTTAACCGATTAATTCTTGTTGCTTGGTACAGCTCTTCTTTTTTCGCTCGATTTTATAATGTTTTTGCATTCGATAGCCTGTCCTGCATCAGATCAGGAGATAAAGCTCGTAGTTCGCAGCACTTAGTCCCTCGTTGCGCCTAACGCGAAGGATCGATACAGTCCAGCCGCTGTTTAGTTATGCAAACGACTGAACAAGTTTTGATGAATTCGCGATGGTCCTGGCCGATAATCGAAAACAACCGCGGTTAAACTCTCGCGCGGGCAATGGACCGGCTCGTTTTCCGAGCTTGCCTGGGACTCTGAAACCACCCACGCCTTCGTGGACTCGCCCCGAGGCTTTCTCGTCTGGACCCCCGTGCAATCGTCGCCGCGAATCAAACGCTGACAAATGAGGAAATATCTGAGACTAGCAGCAATTGGTCTTGCTTGTTCATCTCTACAGCTCTCTATTGTCTTCTGCAAAATTACGTATTCAGTAAGATTGCACGGTTGAATGCGATTAAGTCGTATTTAGATCACGATTGTGACTCCGCTGTGAGATTGACCAACAGTTTCATCGAGAAGAATTTTCACAGAATTACTAAGCAGAGTGAGCTTGAAATCTTAGAAGACTGTATGCAAAAAAATAAGCGATTCTTATATGGTCTCTGAAGTGAAGACTGTATTTCAGGTGTCGTTAACTTAGGTGAATGATCGTTTATGAAATTGAGGCCACTTTCTTGTATAATTTACACCTCAGGATAAATAACTCAAAATTATATGCTGTTATTGACTGAATACTGCCTCTATGAACCTCATAGTAACTTCTTTCTCTGTCCCCAGAAGTAGGAGCATTGTTCTCCTCCTATGTGACTAACATTATCGACAAGTAGTTACTCATAAAGTTAATTTCGCAGCGATGTATATCCAAGTTTCTCGCTGAGAAGACACGAGAATTCGCGTCAAGCGAGCTTGTACCCGTAATCATCGCCGTCCATCACGGGCCTTCTTCAAAGCGTCGACCAGAACGTATCCATCAGTCGTTCGCTGGCGCAGAGGCCCGTGCGGGCCTTCGTTGGTTGAAAGGCCGCGTGGAAAAGCAAGATGGACGACCTCGCCCACGTTCCATTACCCGATTACATAAACCTGACAGACACGAATCTCTTTTGAACGCCTGGAACGAACAAGTTATCCAGTCGGCCAACGCGGCGACGCGTGGAGGCCAGCGTTAAATGCAAAGACCCACTTAACGCGTCACTTTACCTGCCTGGGTGTGACTGCCTCCGCCATCGGCTAGATCTTTCAGCCTGTGTGTAACACGGTGTCAATGAGCAACATGCTAATTTCTCCCCGTGTACACTGCCGACGCGCTGTTTTTTATTTCGATTATCAATGATCGGACGTTTCCACCGAGCAGTCGGCACTAGACGCGTCTAATCATCATTTTTATCTACTTCATTGATACCAGCGGTCGGTAGATCGATTATGCTATACTCTGTATCAGCTCTGTCCGTGTTTTGCTCGAGTAAAACGAGCTTCTCTCACTCTCTCCCTGGCATGTGCACATGAAAACCAGTTGATGTCACGTTGTACTTATGTACCTTATGCAAACGAAATACGATGCATAGAGGGGACGTAGTATTATGAGAAGCCCCTCTCCTGGACACTGTTCTGTGAGATCTTCATGCATCGTGATTCCTTGCTAGTTTTCTCTACAATGCTGGGAAAAGTTTGGGAACACTATCCAAGGACATCTGTTGCAAGTTGTTACGATAAGCGATGACGTTTGTCATATTTTTCCTTCAATGGTTGCTAAACACCAGCGACAAGTGTTTAGTCATTTGTCTGCTGATTGCCTGGCGATGAAATCGGCTCGTTGCATTTCTTTCGCGATTCATCCACTTTGCGTTGGATCGTGGCAAATGGAGAGTACTTACATGGGTTGGCCAATCGATTGGAGAGCACTAAACAAGTGGATTATGCGCGTAGACTGGTTGGAAGAGAAAGACTCGCTCGAACCTCAGATTAAGTCCTTGACGGAGGAGCCTGTCGTTAATTACTCTTCTAGATTCAGTTCCCTTTCGACTTGTTCGTCCAGTTTATGGGTGGTCTTCCGTGAGTTAGCTCTGTGTATCGGATCAGACAGTAACTCGATTCTGCGCGAGCACTTTTTCGAGCCCCGCGAAGACCCAGCGCGCATCTTGCTCTCCCGTTTCGTTGGACGAAATTTCTTTAACCATCTTCACGAAACTTTTCGTACTTTAAATCGAGTATCGATTTTTAGTAAACAGAGAATCATGGATACTGAAAGATAGTCTCTACTATCGTGAAGTTTGAGCTTATATAATCACGAGTTATTAAGCTCGAAATCATCGAGAACTTTAGTGATCTCTCGTCATGATTCATGGTTATCTTCGTTCGCCTGAAAATACCATCTATCAGCAGAGTTTGTCTCGAGCAACATATGGCTGTCTGATAAGTTATCAGTGAAGCGTAACGTTCACTTTTAATTTGTTTGCATGGGGACTTGATTCACTGACATTCATGGAACCGAATCAGAAACGAGTCAGACTTTTCGTTTCAAGATAACGAAGTTGCCATGGTGGAAGACACCTGGGGCTTTCGCAGAAGCGATCGTTTTCGGTGACTGGTTAACGACGGAAAGGTGAAGGTCACTGGAAGTCAAATCGAGTCATTGAAACGTGTAAAAGTTCCTCGATGACCCTGAGAAAGTGGAATCCGGCTGGACGAGTGTGACTCTCAATAGCAGATGCTCGTTTGACGAAGCTTGTTTCACTAGACGTTGAAACATCAAGCGAAATTTCTCTTTGGGCGCAAAAACTTTATTGACAGACCGTAATTCTACATTTACAGAGTTCTTGGATAATTTACACTCATAAGAACTAGTGACAACTTTGAGACTAAAGTCGTAAAAGTTTCTCTCTTATTGTAACAATTCAGTCAGCTGGTCTGACGATGAAGATTCGTTTTATTGGCATCTAGTCTATTGACTCCACTGTCATCATGTAATTGTTGACAGTTGCTTAAAAAAAGAAGACTACTGAGAGTATTACGATTAATTGGAACCACTTATCAATCATTTATGGTGGGCGTGCCACTGTGCAAAACATGTTACAAAGCTACATTCTACTCACAAAGTGGATCACTTTCCAAGTGTGAACGCTCTGAAATACCACCAAGAGGAGACAACGAGTGCTGCACAATCTCTGATAGAATTGTATTTCTCCTGAATTCCAATCTAAAGGTCGAGAGTGTTCTTCGAACAGTTCGCTGGCAATTAAAAGGCCCGACTCGACTTACAAAAGTTCCGCGATAAATGAAGCAAGAACGTGTGTAACAAGCGTGTTAAAATTGCGCAAAGGCTGTTGAAGGGAAGAACAAACGGAGAAAACAATGCTGGGATTCTGTACGCGATGATGACGTACACGCGATAAAACGCAGCGACTTACATAACCGCGGAAATCGTGTATTATACTTACGTGGCGAGTCGAACAGACTCGCAGCGGGTAGAGGCTCTCTGTCTGTCCGTCCGGTTCACCTTTGCTAGGACGGTCGGTGCTCTTCAAGGTCGAGGTGAAGGCCTCTCGTAACCCGTCGACTCGCTACTCGGTCTAGGTCGTCGGACCGGATGGACAAACCGTGTTTTCGTGTTGTTCGCAAGATCTTCTTCCATTTTTCCTTGTATTTTAAGGATACTACTTAATCATTTATATGAATAACGGTGATGCAGCAGGTGACTGTATCTCTAGATATATGAGACCGATCAAATGAATTAGCGAACTCAGGAAAGCAGTGATCTTGCTGAATAAAAAACTTAAATACTCTTGAACGATTATAGTGAAGTATAAGTATTATTAGCTTTGGAAGTGTTAGCTGTATATTTTATTTTAAATGAGGTAGGTTGTCGATCTGGATTTGCAAAGTAAGGCAGAATTTCTTCAGTATCAAACCTGATCGAACGATAAATTTCTTTATTACGGTACTCGAGTCAGTGGACTCCAGTTGCTCGAAAGCCACCTGACGTGATACGATCGTGTTCTTTCTTATGGCACTCAGGTGGTAGGTATGGTTTATTTCATTCTGGACTAACTTGAGTACCAGATCGCATTTGTGAATTATTGAATTAGTGGAATTAGAGCTAGTGTGATTAAAGTTCAGAACTGTCTCCCAGATAATGGGGGTAATAATTTATCAACCGCCTTCTGCTTTTAGTCTTCCATTCTGGTAGAATCGAATTGTGGAACATTAATCCTTCTCCCTCATTAATTTACATTACGTCAACTTCTACTTTGTTATCCATTTGTAGTGGTAGCGTCAGGTTATCAGGTTTCCTCTTTAAAGAAAATTTCTCGTCATTCAAGTACGTTATCCTTTATGACTTTTACTAGTATTTTCAGAGAGAAATAATTCAATTTTAACAGAATTTAAATCTTCGACAGTTCCACAGCGGCAAAACCGTGAAACTAAATGTCAGATAACGTTGTATCGTAAAATAGTAGATCGTTCTTTATACCTTGGTAATCTGCGAAAAATCTCACAGCGAAGACAGACACAGTGACTCCTTTTACGAGCGCAAGCTATAAATAATCGCGCTTGCGGCGGTTACGCTGTCTACGTGACTGGCATAACGTTATTTCGAACCTGAATATCTACAGTAAGTCGAGTTATCGCCGACATTGCACTTTTCAACAAATTTTCACACTCACTTGGCCCTCCGCAACATTCACGCCCTCGATCGATTCATCCACTTGTCACCCTCCGAACCGATGTCAAAACAAAAAGAGGAAACGTCGAACATGACGAAAATCCAATAATCACCATCGTGACATATTCTCGACGTTGGAAAAATCAGTATTGAATCGCGTGGAATTCGCAACGAGCGACCAAGTGGTAGTTCGACCTTTTCAGCCCGTATTTCCTCGAATAATACATGGTTACCATCACTATTGAGAGGCATTAAAGAGTTATGAAACGCGCGGTGTTAGGCCAAACGTCGATATCTTAGACATGGAGAAAGCGCAGTTTTTTTTTTTTTTTTGACGCGCACAAACCGAACCGTCACCTCGTAGTATTCAATTTATATCGAAAATAAGGCACGGTTTCTATGGATTTGTTCGGCGAACTTTGAATACACGCACGAGTGTTCGTCGGCTGATAGAGGGTCCCCTGAATGCTCTGTCCACGGGGCCATTCATGCAGTTTATCGCGAACCGACGTCCTTTTTTCTCTCTCCTTCACGAACAATGTTTTCTCGCGATGAAAACCGGTTGCACATGCCAACCATTAGATCACTGTTAGTTATTCGAGCTATTTTTGAGATTGCGAACAATATTAACGGACGTTTGTCTTCGGACTTTCACCTCGATTCCTCACTCCTACCTGATCGCAGAAAATTGGTCATAGTTTTTATTTAGGGCAATGGCTTGTCGTTTTTCTACGAAGTGTCGGTTATCGGTAACTCCGTGAATGTATAAGGGACATCGACTGCCTTCTAGATCAATTAATGACTTAGCAAACACATTAGATGCTTGGCAATTACATCGTACACGGGACACGATCAAATATAGCTCGGATGTCATAATGAACTGGTCGGGTTGTGATACTTTGGCGATCAGGTGGGAGACACTTGCAGAAGTCTTGCTCCAATGAATGAGATTCCGCGAATCGGAACGCCTGTGGTCGTCGGCGAATTGCAGACATCGGTTGGAGGCTGCTTTCTTTCGCTGTCGTGGCTTATCAATCGTTACATAATCCACGATTATTTTTAAATGACTGCAATCTTCTTTGATTCAATGGGCTTCGTCCAGTAGTGGGCTTCTAGACGCTTCGAAATGTGTGACGTCAGGGTGGAATCGATTTAAATAGTATTCAGATCTGAAAAGTTTTAAGGTCCAAGTTTTGACAAGTTGGCAACTGATGCACTATTTCATCAGAGTTCTTAACATCACTGTACTTGCATTTAGATAGTAATAATTTGTATTGCATAATACTGCTGTGTATAATACGTTATACGGTGAGTGGACAGATTAAAGTTTTCTAAATTGGTAAGAGGAAGATGAATGGATTGAAAATTTTGCATGGGAGTGGTTTAAACGTCTCATTAATTCTACCCAGCACTCCGATAGGCGTTGTCCCTCTCGCTTAACCGCGAACGGTTCCCGAGCACGTATTTCCGTTTTCGTAGCTCGCCTTGAACTTGCCCTTCTTACGGTGGAACCTTGAAGCCTCTGATTCTCCCAACGTGGCGAGGAAGGAGCTTGCTCTCGTGGAACGAATACGGAAGCGAAAGAATTAAGCTCTGCTTGCCTTATCATTCATCTGCTTTCTGCACTCGATTCCTTCACCAGAGCAACAGACTGGAAATAACTCAGTTTATTTTATGAACGTCTAGGGAATTCTATTAAGGAATGCAATTTAGTAATGAATACAGATTCTATCGAAATAACTCGACTCTTCCATTTACTTAAAAGTATTTTCAATATTGGTAAACTGTAAATTTGTTTATTTTTAAAGCTTGGAATGTGCTCACAATGAATTCAAGGAATTTGAATATTCAAAATTTCAAATATTTTTAAATTCGAATATTTAAAATTTCAAATATTTTCAAATTTGAATATTTAAAATTTTAAATATTTTCAAATTTGAATATTTAAAATTTCAAATATTTTTAAATTTGAACATTTAATGTTTAAAATATTTTTAAATTTGAAAATTCGGAGGAAGTTTGAAATCCTTCATGCTGCGTCTTGCACGTTTATAACGAATTCTAGCGGCAACCATAAATCCCGGCGTTCTTACTTGATCAACTATCTCGTCACGAAGCGATTCTCAGCTCCGTATCGCGAAGCAACGCCTTGCGGGCAATTTTTTGGGAGGTAACGGAGCGCCTCGTCGAAAGGAATGTAGTCGTCGGGTCAGGTTCTGGAAAGCCCAACGCGAAAATAGCCAACGCTCGGCGTTTCGAGTCGTGTTGCTTTTCATCGCGGCTCCCTCGGCTTGCTAGAGGAGCCTCGGCCGTAATTCCTTTCTGTTCGGATGCCCTGAAACAACGTGGCTCGGCGTTTCCAAGCGACGCAAGAAACACAGCTGTTTCTTCCAGCCGACGCCGCGACGATTCGAAGTAATCGGCCGCTAATAATATAATGAGCCAATTTTAGAAGCGGCTTTCATCTCAGCGAACATACCACGATCGATTAACTTTTTCCCCTCCGCGTGTTTGGATTTACATCCGGGTATCATTGGGAACCTATCTATCCTATGCCTTCGAACGATATGTAAATTATGCCCAGTTAGATTCGTCGAGTGAAATGCAAGAATTTATACCAACTAATAACAGTTTCTGGACGGCGTTGTTTATTGATCGATCGCCTCGATCGGGAACTCGACGAGGGGTTTAGACTAGATCGCTATCGGCGCGAAATAAGACGAGATCCCTGAGGCAGTAAGGGATAAATCATAGTAGATGACCGTGATCTGGGCAGGGCTTTATCGCGACACCGGTTCGCGGGATCGGAAAAACGCTGCGGCCGGTAGCCGGCTTGTAACGCGCTGTAACAGTAATGACGATTTACGAACGATAACTACCTCGTCAAACGACTTCCCCCGTTGTAGTTCGCGTTCTTCCCTCATCTGACCTACGATCGTCGCACGGCTAGCATTGTCCGTTACGCTCCTATCTGATCCACGCATTTTATTTTACGCCGATTTGCTCTCTTCCTTATTTCTCCCTAACAAGGCAATGACAAGTGTTGCCTTTTTTGCAAAGAAACTTGCTACACAGATAGGGAATAGAAAAATACTTGACCTGGCGTTCATTCCTGACACGGAGATTTTGGAAGTGAATTTGTTTCATCATGAATCTGTGTGACTGTAATATCTGGGTTAATATAGAAATAATATTTAAAGAATAGGACTCTACCATCGTAATAAAAAATAATCGAAATTCTCTTTCTTAGAATTCTGTATCACTAGCGTGAAGCGTTCCATTATGTCTCAGAGCACGATGTTTGTCACCCCCAGAAACCTGTATGCTCTTTATCCCCAAGTTCCGCGTGTTTTCACGCGCTACGACCACTGCGACGATCGCGGAAACAGGAACGCGTGGCTAGGACTTTGTTACAGCTTAGGCTCGAGGAACGAGCAGATTCCAACCGAAACTATGCAACGCGCCTGGTATATTTAGCCCTCACGGTGAACGATCCTCCCGGAATTTTGTCAGATAGCTGGCTTTACGAAGCCGTGAATCGGCGCTCGCGACCAAACGCGGATAAGATTACCTTCGAAGACATTCCACCGATCCCGTATCTCGTGGATTCGCGATGCACGAGGAATTTGCAATTAACGCATCGCGTTCGCGATAACTCGATCTCTCTCGTCCTATTTTACTTTTTCCCTGGCCTACTATAACCAACTTTTAGTCACCGCGACGATCCCCTGGAATTTTACCTTGTTCGGCTGTCGTTTGAGACACCTATTGGATATGGAAACTGGGAGGCTCGTAATTGACGGGGTAATCCTCGTAACTCAATTAGTCGTCTTCTATCAGTTTTTCCCACCCTGGTTTTCCTAGGAATCCTCTCCGCTTCGAGGCACAAGGAGCGTCGCCTTTCGTGGCTAAGGAGTACAACTCTCCTTTCTCGATTATCTTATCGTCGGATCGTTGGGATGCAGCTACGCGTCTCCCACGATCGCGAGTGGATTCGGGCCCTCCTTAAATCCATGGAGCGCCACTTCTTCGCCTGGAGCGGTCGACGCCCAGCGTTCGCTCGTGGTATCGAATATCTCGGAAGCAGGGAGCAACGAGGGCCTGTTCCCCGATGATATTGACGCGGCTCGAAGCAGAGAGGACACACATGGTCGGGGATTTTGGCACCGGGGGATAATTACGCCCGGGTCCAGCGGGTGCAATAAATTAGGCGGACTCGTACCCGTGGAAGTCAGCAGGATAGCTTCCTCTGTTTTCTTTATTTTCTCTGGGCCCTTTGCTCGTCGCAAACCCGTAATTTGCCCGTTTAATTCAGCCGTGCCGCGATGCTTCAGCAGCTCCGCGCTCCGATACGCTTGCTGCTCGGCTCTGCCTCCGTGTTCAGCCTTGTACAGTGTTTTGCTCTCCAACAGGGAGAGTTTTTCCTTGCACCCTCGAGATTTTTGGGGAATCTTTGCGCGGACGTTGCGGATAAATATTTGACTTAAGTAATCCACGGTGGTGTAGCTTCTGGGTTAAGCACGATTTTTGCGAGCTGCAGCTCGAGTGTTTTCGAGGTTTGCTGTTTGCTGAGAGTCTTTGCTGGAGGAGAAGCTTATAGGAGGGGATGTAGGATCTCAGAATAGTGGAGATTGGATTCTTGGAGCTGGATATTATGTTTCGTTGTTTACTGTCTGTGGAAGGCTAGACATTCGAAGACTTTTGTCTCTGTCAAATCTGACGCAGTTCAGATTCTCTGTTCCTCGTGCAATATCGCTTCAGACGTCTACAAAGTGAATGGAACTCTAAATGCAGTCGCTGAAAGGGAGCAGCATTGTTAACAGTATATTGCAATCTTGTTCTATCTGTCAGCATTTCGATGTTATCGCTTAAGTGACAACTGGCTACATTGTTCGTGGTTATGAGATGTATCTTGGGAAGGTGAAAGAGAACATATGCTCAGAGAACAATGTTGTCTTTTCGTTGAATGATCTCAGACATACATTCATTAACCGTAGAAATATTCGCTATAGATTGAGGAACCTAGTCCCTACTCAAGCCACTTAAAAAATTGATAATTAATCCACTGCATTTTGCGCAACCCGGCTTAGGAGCATGCCACGAGGTATGAATGCAGTAAAAATAATACGCGCCACCTTCGTAACCCGAGTAATCGATAACCGAGGGAATGGAGAGTAATGGTACACGGTAGGACAGAGTCGATGGGATATATAAAAGGACTTTGAAAGGACGCGGGTGCGTTCACCTCGTCTTACTCCTGTCCAGGGCAGTCAGTCTCGGGTCCACGTGCTTTTATGGTGTTTCACATCTCGCTGCGCATATGGTGCGTCTCTCCATGACTGGGATCTAGTTCTACTCGTCGCTAGCTTCTTGTTCCTTCGACATTTCTTCTGATATTTACCTATACGGCGTCATACAGTTTGCAATATCTTCTGTTAGCTTTTAGAATCCTGTGATCCATAAAATAAGCGGATTTAGTAGCTTGGGGTTGCATAGCATTGTACCTCTTAAGCGGTGAGAGTAAATCTTTGTAGTGTTCCATGTGTATCTCAGTTAAAGTACGAGTGAAATATATAGTTGTCAGTAATTTTACAGCTTCAGTCATTAGAATTACACTTCAACTATATTTAACTATTCCTAGTTTTAATCAACAAGGAACTTGTGAAAATTCTCTTTCATTCAATAGGCCAGTAAGGAATATTCATACTACTGTAACAAGCAGCTGCGTTTATGCTATTTCACAACACTGTTAGCTCACCGGCTATCAGAACCCAGCGTTGTTCCACGTCGCTTTAAATTATAGTCCCACCTAGCGTTTCCTCGCCTCCAAAGGCCCGCAATTAGATTTCGATAGCTCCTAGGTGCGAACGTAGTTTCGAGGTCAAGCAAGCAGTCCTTGATATCTACTTCCCAGCCGTGGGACAAGAATCCAATTGAATTTCACATAAATCCAACGACTTGTTTCCCGTCACCGATTCGCGGAAGACTCATCCCCGGTTCGCGAGGTCGGACCCATAAATCACGCCATCGTTCGCGGCATCTTTGTGTGTCGAGGCCTCGGGGGTGTGCTCAGGGCTCCTGAGTACGCAGATTGCCTCTAAAATCGAGGATCTCGCGAGGTTAACATCAAGTTAACACGCTCGATCGCGCCTCCTGTCGGGGTCATCTTAAACGCGGCCCTATAATTTCCCACGTAAACGAATCCTTGGTACTCGGGCGGAACAGTACCGTACGATCGGGAGTTTTTCGAAGGTAAGGAAGAAAATCGATCCACCCATGGTTCGACGAAGATCTCGTTGACGTCACAAAGATGGCGACAGGAGTGACGTTAGAGGTGTAGAGGCCAGAGAGTAGAGGGCTCAAGGTCCTCGTGGTCGGCGCGTGGCGAACCCTCGGCAACACCATCTTCTGGTATCCCATGCGAACCCCGTTCCTGATGTGCCTCGAAAACGGAGCGAAACCACCCACTGACGCGTCTATCGACCACAGACGACGCCATTTGCCGGCGCCGTGCTCCGTCGCGACGCCAAGTTCACTGCGCTCCCCCTTTCGACCGACAGCCCGACCGACTCTGTGCGTTTCTCCACGCACGAACCGCGACACGGCGGTGGTGTCTCTCGTTCTCGACATTCTTATTTCTCGTTTTTTCTCTTCGACGCTCGACGTTCCCGCGATATGTGGTGTTGTAAGAGGCTCGATGATTCCGATTGGCCTGTCACCACCATCGTTCGAGGTAATTCTTCCCATTTTGCACTTCTCTTTCGTCTCGGCAAGCCGCATTGTCCGAGGGGCTTTCACACCAGCGCTTTTCGGCTTCTCGCTGTCCAGCTGCCTTCGTCCTCGGCCAGGGTCGTCGAACGAATATCCGCGACAGTGCTCTCTGTCGGTGTTTCGAGTTTCGAGTCCTGCTTGGAGGTTACTCGCGGGATCGTAGAAGTGTAGACTGATACACGGTGGATCGCTCGTTCCTGCACGTCGCTTTTCGACACTTTCGACAGCTTTCCGCTTGAGCTTCCACGCTGGCAGACCACTGCTACTATTCTATTCGGTCAAAGTCGCGTATCTAGAATAAGATTGACGGCAGGCTATAGTGTCCAGCGACTGGGGGTTTGAAATATTCCTCACGGTTGAGGGGTTGCATGGAATCGATGGGACACATAGACAGTCGATGAGAGTTTGAAAACGTTTCGTCGAACGGGACGCAGTCGGAATTAGCGGCGTTTTATCGATCCGCGGAGCAATGTGCCCGACACGGGGGAGACAGAAGCAAAAACAGGTTGTTTTCGAGGTAAAAAGTTAATGCGACTCCGTCGATCTTGCGGCAGACGAAGCCCCACAGGCCATGCCAGAAAACGTTTAGTTAATCTCATCGCTCGGCCTAATTGCTTATTCGATTTAATTCCACTTGTGATGCAACGGACTTTGTCGTGTCGCGTCATCTACGTTTTTCTCATCCTCGCTGTATCTCGAGATATTTGTCGTTCCTTTTGACGCTGCTTCACACCAATATACACGTGGCGCATGTGGAACAAAAAAAGGTGCCTACAGAGATGGTAATTGGGGCTAGTCGAAATTTGTCATTCATGTATTCGCGGTGCAACGTCAGTGTAGGCAGCAGAGCAAGGTTACACGAGGTTGTGAATCTTTTTTCACTGTGTCTGAAAGAGCTATCGAAATGTAAATTCCTGGAAACCTGTATAGAATATTCTTGCTTCAGCGAGGGTTTTAAAGAATACTTTTTGAAGAAAAAGTAAATCAATTGGGCAATGTAAAATTCAGTTCTTTACTCTCTGTCCTCTCGGAGTAATTGGTATTAAAATATTCCACGTTGCCTCTCGATAAATATTCCTATCCTGTTGCACAATGCACTTTGTTACCTTTTCTCTAAAAAGAGATCGTAGCATCGAAATTTCCTACCCTGTTGAAGTTGCTTCAGCACCGGACGTCGTAAACCGAGTCGTCAGATTTAAATCCACGGGACATCTGGGACACTTCTTAATGCCTTGGTCGAAAAAAGCAGCAGCCATGTATGCGTGGAACCAACAGGGTCTGCTGCCCTGTGCACAGTCACCCTCTGAGTCAGCGTTCGGAAGAACAGTCAAGTGCTGTTGCGTTTCTTGGTCGTAAGTCGTCAGTCAGTATGATCTTCGTGGAGATCCACCTTCGAGGCATATCTCTCAATTATTCGATGATGCATCATGTCGGTTCTCATGACTTTGCCAGGACACTGGGCGACGAAAACGAAAAGCAAACGTGAGTAGCGTATTGATCTGTCGCGCTGCAAATTCGAGGTGACTCACGCCTCTGTACGCTCACAATAATGTGACGCGCGTCATTGAGACATTAAATTGACACACTTCTCTGGGTATCCGCCAGTGGTCAATTACATCGGACGTGGCCGCTTGCATCAGGCGTAATTGGATGAAGACGTACCTTGGAGCTGACGAGTCTCTCGAGACGATCGCGTTCAATGCGTCGTCGAGTATCTTTAGCTGCATTCGGACGATTTTGAATCGTGGAATTCTTCGAAATACATTTATTAAGGAAATTGAAATGGACGTTGTAGGATGCTGTCTGTATCGATCGACTTGTGTATAGTCTTTTTGTAGTACCATTTAGGAATTCTTGGTTACTAGTTGCAAACACTTTCATTGGGAAGATATGGTTATCAGAGACGAGTTAATCTTGGTATAGGTACATAGATTTTTTTAAGGACATTTTTCTCAGAAAAATTACAGAAGAAGTTTAACTCTGTTCTTGTTACCATCAGTAGGTTACAGAATTTTTAAGAACTTTTCTGTTAGCGAAGGTTGACTATTACTAGCAGTATCCCATTTGCATAACATTGATTTTTGTATCACTCATGAAATCAAGAATTAAGTTTAAAAATGGATCCTTTAAAAAATTGCTTCCCATGGTGAAAAAATTTATTTCAATTATCGAGCAATCTTATTTCATATCGCTACAATGATACATGTAATTGTTAAAGAAATATAGCCGCTACTAACGCAAGCCTTTAAAGGCTGGCGCCAACCAGAAATGGGGCGTCTGACGCGTGATTATGCAGCTCTCATATTTTGTGACGATGTGCAAACGTGACTCCTAGCACCTCTGCTACTCTAACGTTTCATTGTTCTCTTTCGAATCTATAAAGTCTGTAAAAAATGGTCGTATTCCAAGAGAATATACAGGTCGTAAATTGTGGTGATTCTTGAAGGAACCTGAAGGCGGGGTGAGCAGTGGTCGATGCAGGAATGAAGGCTTTCATTGATTCGTGCTGGCACAACCGACCGTTTCCTCGAGCGTGCCAGCGTGAATCTTCACGCTGCGGTTTACGTTGAGGAAAAAAGCCTCCGGTAAAAATAACGACTTCCGTTAAGGCTGACAGAAGTATTTGGCACGGGCGTGACGTCATGTCCGTCGTCTGAAGATGTCGCCGTTTTTCACGGTAACACCGGTGCCGCTTAGTTATTTTTAACCCTCAGATGCCGTCCTTCGTCGGCCAATGAATGCTTTGTTCAAATAGAATAGTTCATTTAACCCTTTCGCGACGGTAGACTTGGTTTTCAGTACATTACGACTGAAAATAATCGGTGTTAGACGTGAGAAAGTTAAATAATACTTTAGTAACATGAGTAAATTTACAAGTCACAGACAATGGTAATTTCTTTAAACAATAGTTCTGTGAAAGTTGTTCAAATAGAATTTTCTTTAACAATTTAAATAAAAGGAATTCTCGATCAGTACAGCGCGTGAGTTACTGTGTTTAGACTTGGATATTAACGTTGCAACACTACTGGCGCGAAATAGAAGTGGTGCAAGGGACCTTCGTTCCGTCTAACTCAGAAGTCAAATTTATTTAAGCGCCTCTTGATGTCCGTCAGCCAATACGAGTATCCATATTCGAACGATCCGCTCGTTGGTTCGGAACGAGCCACGTTGCCCGTTCCTCGGCACAAAGGCGAGTTCCTCGAGGATTTAATTCACGAATCGTGACTCGCCAAAGCTACCGTTCCCCATCTGAGTCTATGGTGAAATCTTTATCGTGTACCAGATATCGTTGCCCACGTGTTCCAACCAGGGCTCTTTGAGAACCGACTTTACAAGGTTTCTATGCGGACACCACTGCGTGTCCGCCCACAATGCGCTACGCTCTGTTCATTGTACGCGCCGTGACGTTGCGTACACGATGGATTTTCGCATTCTACGATTCCATGCTTCAATAGGGCCACCATGGAATTACGTTCTCATGGTGTCTTACTTCGTTCCGGAATTGCAGTGTTCGTATCGCATTTGGAGCTATTGTATCGCATGAACAGTTCAGCGCATGTATGGTTTTGCATGGAGTCATATTTCAGGGACCTTTGAGTCATTCCTGTGCACCAAATTTAGAGTTAAGAGCTATTTAACTGTTCTAGTATTGTGATACATGTGCTTCGAATTACACTGCCGCTAGAACAGTGTACTGCTGTTATGGTTTTCCTGGACTATAGTCGTTAAAACCCTGTTACACGCATTAAATTCTCTCTGCGTTGTTCGAAAACTATGCCCTGTATTAAAACTGTCTGTATTATTTATGTTAAGTTCGCTGGGAATTTTTATAGGTCATTTTTATCAGGAGTACAATGAAATTTAATAGACGGAAATGCGTTCGAAGCGTACGTTGTTAAATGATGAAGTACATACAGTGGTGAAGTCTCATGAGGTTATACACTTAATAAGGCGTTTAGATGTTTATTATACTATAAAATAATTATAATTTCTTGGAGTGTCTACGACTTTCGCATCGCGCTCATTCCTTCCAAGAGTTCAGACAGTCTTCGAATCAGCATGCAGAATTATATTTCAAAAGAATTTCATCCATTTCTACAGCATCGTGTCTTCTACCCGAGTCACCAAGGTTTCCATCTAATCTCGCTTTCGAACGCGTTGGTACGGTCTCGTTGACTGAAAACATCATGGAAAACGTGCTTATTTATACGTCAGACATAAGTGCACCCGGTGCATCCCGGATCCCCTCGGTTTTTCCTTCTCACGCGCTGTTATT
This sequence comes from Calliopsis andreniformis, assembly GCF_051401765.1. Classification (NCBI taxonomy): domain Eukaryota; kingdom Metazoa; phylum Arthropoda; class Insecta; order Hymenoptera; family Andrenidae; genus Calliopsis; species Calliopsis andreniformis. The sequence goes on along the minus strand of NC_135067.1, from coordinate 16,299,083 downwards.
TTCGACATTCGTAAGACCTGGTTACTGCCTCCGTTTCCTCGAACGATAAACATTATTCTGAAATGCAATCGCGTTCCGGATACACTCTGTTTCCCTCCGCGGGTTCACGGACTCTCGAACGAACCAGTCACGCTGTCCCCAAAGGAGCGCGTCAAGGTTCGATTCCTCGAACGCGTCTCCGCTCATCAGAGCCCGTGGAAAATAGAATCCAAGGCTATTTTTAGCCCGAGTCGGCAAGAAAGATACGTTTGAAAGTGACTGGTGGAAAATGGAACACGGAGCACCGTATAAGTTCCACGAGACGTTATCTAGTACGTAGCGATGTCTGTAAAATCGATCGACGTGTTCGCGAGCGCCACGGTGTCTGCCACGATGCCCCGCGCTCGTTCACGGACACGTAATAACAATTATATCGTGACAACGCGGGAAAGATCGAGGCCACCGGTGGGCAGAACCCTCGAGGCTCTGCTCGGTGCTAGGTTCTGCTAACTGGAGTCAATTTCTCTCAGGGTAAACTGTGCATTAGGGCAACGAGAGTCAGGATAGCGTTACCGTTTTACAATCCATGAGAAAGTTTCGAGTCCTCGATGAATCTTGCTTCACCCGTTCCCATGATAGTTTCTAAAGACCGTCACCAGGGCAGATGAAAGGCCCTACGCACCGTTGCTCGTTCAGATGGAGGAACCTCGACCGACTGGTAATTAGAAAGCTAATGAGTAAGGCTGCCACCCTAGCTTTTTGATCGCTTCCTTCCTCTCGCGCAATCTGTTGCAATCTGTCCCACTGTTCTGTGACGCAACGATCTTAACTGTTCCGCTGGGAGATTTAATAAGTTCTTCGGATCAGTGTGTCTTTGACCCCCAGTTAACGATTTTGCACCTATTAAGTTCCGACTTCTTTCCGCGTAAAACTGGTACTCGTATCTTGGTAATACAAGTGCAGGATAGAATGATGTCTAACGAGTTTCTGGGTAGAAGTGACACGAATTGCTAAACACCGACTAAGGACGAGAAAAGTTCGATGCATGGGTGCGTCAGCAATTAAACTATGCAAATGTAGGAATGATCGCCACAGCAAGGCAACCGCGAGCTTGCATAGGTAATCGGCTACGGCTACACAAAGTGGCCAACTCGATTATGGTTAATTAGATAACCCCTCTCGAACGAGAGGTCATTACTGTTGCATACAGTCACGTTTTTGAAAATGCCTGCAGCAGGAAGGATGAGTCGAGGATACCGAAGGCGAATCAAGAATATCGTTGAGCCCAAGATTTTTACATTCCGCGGGATAATAACTTGCTGCTCCCCTTCTGCACGGCAGATATGCATCGTTCTGTAAAGCAGGTGATAAAATTCGCGTTTTAATCGTCGTAATGAAAATGGCAAGGATCTCGTAACTCGTAACCGCTCGTTAACGTCTCTCGAATTAAAATAGCGATCCTGCTCGGTTATTGCGCCCGTCTGAAATATTCGAATCTAGATAGGCAAAGTTTATCGACCCAGTAAATCTTGGACAGACAACGACCGCGACACCGCGCGAACAGTGTCCTCGTCTGTCGCTAATATTTTCGAAAGCGGCACAGGAAAAAGGTCAGTTCGTGCCTAGTTAGGATCGTGTCGTTGGTCGCTGTTCTCGTGGCTGTTTATTGAGAGAGCCCGATCAGCCTTTATAACCGTTAATTACCGTGGTTGCGCTCGTATTTCGTTCCCTTTCTCCTTTCGCTGTCCGTCTCCCTTTCCCTCTCCGCGCATTTGCATCCATTGTGCGGTCATTCCACGTAATTGGCCCCCTGAATCGCGGAGACGTTAGAGTTCGTTTTGCCCCTGCGGGTCATCGACGATCGAAGTTAGGTAACACTGGTGAAGACAGACATGTCAGTCTGCATGGTCGAAATCGTTCTCTTCGAGCACGTGTTGAGCATACAGGAAGCCATTAGGGTTGTTAACCGAGTCGGTACACCTCGATTTATGCTACACTATTTCTGTTATTATTTGTGGCTACGATGGTTATCGAGAACAACGGCCACGTATTGGGCCTAGGGAGGAGAAATGATGTTAGCGCCGCGGTAACCATCGAACGTCCGCGTTCGTTTGCCTTCGTTGGCTGCTACGAGGAACGTCAGCTACTAAATCCACAACCGGGTCACTCTGCGGACGTAATACCACGGTTAACAGATTTAATCATAGAACGGTAAATGGAGCGTCGCGCCGCCTTAGGAATTCCATTCTCTTCACTCTCGCCAGTTTTCGTTGGAACTCATCAGCCTTGTGGATCTTCCGCGAGTATTGGTTTCTTGCTTTCCTCGATTCAGGATACTAAATCGTTTTTCACGCTGATGTATTTTATGTTACACGAATTGTGGTACTCGAGAATTCGTATTAATATTTTTATAGGTTTCGAGAGTATTATAAAAAAAATCCCGCAATATTAATTTTCATATCGTGTACTCTACCAACCGAGACTAGCGTTAGTTCTAGAAATGAGCTAGTTTTATCACTCACACTGAAACAAAGCCACTCCAGTTTCAGTTAGATCGAAGCCTGTTAATCTCCTCAGGGTCGTAGTTCAAGCCCCGAGAATGATCTCGATAATAGACTGCTGGTTAGAAGAGATAAATTTCACTCTGTTCTTCCCGTCGAGAGGTAAACAAAAGCACGATGAATCGAGGCTCCTCGAGGCGGGACTCTCTGAAATAGGATAAACGAAGGGAACGCGAATCTCGTGGGGCATGTGGGGGTTCTAATTTTACGTGCACGGGTGAGTCCACTCTTTCGATTCCACCCGACAGCACGGCTGCTCTAAAAGCGTCTTACGAACGGAGGCGTGACTTGCGCGCCACGGTATTCAAATGCGTCCGCCAGTTCACGTTCTTTTCGCCAGAGATTCGAGGCGCTTCCGTAGACCGTCGAAACGCGCCGCTCAGCTGGGGATCCTTGAACCATCGAAGCAAAGTCGCTTGCCGACTGTCGGTACGAAAGATCCCTGTTTCACTGGCCATCGCTATTGCGACTGCACAAGCCAAGTATCACAGACGAGTATGTAGGATAGACTGAACAAGTAATGCTTTTCTCTATCCCACGGTTTTGAGGTTTTAAAGCTCCATTACCATTTGAGTATCGATTGTGAAATTAGTTGCACTGGGTTTAATATTTGTGTACTGGGTTATAGATTTCTCGTTTATTAAAACCAGCATTTGGTTGAATTGTATGCTTGAGTTGGTAATCGATTCTGAGTCCAGTGTAGTCAGTACTGAGTACAAAGGAGAAGAACAGATAAGAGGGGCAAAAAAAATTTTTTTTTTAATTTGAGCAAAACCTTAGCAGTTATCAAGGATGACCATTGGTCAAGCTGACCACTGACCACTGACCAGGGGAGTCCATGGTGGTCAAGGGTGGTCAAGGATGGTCAAGGATGGTCAAGAGTGGTCAAGAGTGGTCAAGAGTGGTCCAGGATAGTCCAGGATCCCGAGGAGGTCCGCACCCGCTGAAGGACCCGCGACGAGTGAGACACTCGCGCTCCTGCAGGAGTATTTATACTTCCTTTGGCAAGAGGGGGAACCAATCCCAAAAGTTCTTCGGGTGTTAGAAATTTCGAGACTGATCTAACGAACAATGTTTCGCGAAAATTGATTCTTGTTCTTCTGGTCACTCGCTCCGATGCCTTCGCAGGGTGCGGACCATCCTACCGATCCTCTGGAAGCAGTATCTGGGCCTCGATCTGTCTTGGCTCTTATTCCGTCGTTATCTTTTGGGAGACAACTTTCTAGGATCGATCGCCATTTCTTTTGGAACTCTATGCCGTATTTAAGAATAATTTTCATACAATATCATCGTTTTCATTTTACTCAGATTAAATATATGATTGAACTCACCCGGAAAAATTCCAAGCGCCACTAGACTGGTTGTAAATTAGACAGAATTGTATAAAAGTGAGAAGAAAATATTACAGAATGTAATGTTTAATTGAAAGTTTCGAAAGTGTCGGAATATTCAATTTACTCCGTGAAATCAGCGCGGCGCACAATAATTCCAACGCGACCGTGATGCGAAGCCTCTTCAAAAGTGTAAGTAAAAGGGAGAACAAAGTACTTGCAAATGCAATAAATTGTAGTACGCTCTCCAGCTCTCCGGGACTAATTACAGCGGATGATGGAGCGTGAATTTCAAACGATAGCGGTTTTTCCAGTCGCTGCGTTTATGGTTGACACGTGTCCACAAACGATTTAATTAAATTTCTCCGTAGGAGGATGCAGTCGAACGACTTGCTAGAGTACCATTGGCAAACATAGGATACGATCGTGCTTTGCCTCTACTGTCACGTTTCGTTGGCTCCGTTATGATATACAAACTTTGAAAAGTACCTACAGAGGCCTAGGATTGTTTCTTGTTTGATGGCAGGATTTCGAATTCTGCGGGATTGGAATGTCCCACTATTAAACTTGCATTGAATCTTATTTCCATAAAATCTGTTGAAGTTCTTAAACAGATAATTTGTTTCCTTTTATATTATATTTTACAATTAAATTAAATCCAGTTTTTCTTTTTGTTACAGGTAAGTCACAACTTATCAGAATTCTAAGATTTTGGACTGAAAATTCCGAATCGGCCGTCGTTTCGCTGTAGCCCGAATATGTCCATTCAGACACAAGGTAACAAACCAGAATTTCTAGTTTCACGCTCGGCACGGACTTTAAATAAACATCCTCATCGAAAGATGAAGATATTATTGCCTCGTGGAAAAAGTAAAAGGGATTGGTATTTACGGTCGCGCTTTCACCAGGATTCTGATATTTAGAGATGTTAGCGGCAAGAATAGAGGAACGGTGAAAATAGCAGTCGACCAGTTTGACATTTATGCATTTCGTTCTAATAAGCGAAACGCAATAAATACTCGCCACCATGAAACCTGTCAAGGTGGATACAAATTGCGAAACGTATGCGTCTTTGCACGCGACACGCATTCTGCAACAGTCTATAACCATCAGACGATTGTCTTCTACGCGATCTTGGAGCTTTTATTTCTTCGTTTGCTTATGGATTCCATTTGGCAGTGGTTAACGCGAAGTAGAAATAGATTTGGCTCGACATCGACGTCGGTTCGTTCTTCCTATTCCGTCAGCGTTTAAAAATACGTGGACAGCAGTAGCTTGAACTGCATGAAGTTTCCTCGTTTCTGGGCTAATTAAAGTCAACAGTGAATTCATGAAACAGACCTCTTCAAATATTCTACGAATAAAAATACAACTTTTAGCGGACTAAATTCTAAAGATACTTGGTTCTAAAGGCAAGTTTTAGTCTGATAAATTTTTATGAGATTCAGCAAACGCCATACAGATATGCTGACCTAGTTTTGAAATGTTTTCATGTATTAGAATTTTATTCAGAGGCTAATGGGAGTCAGTTGTGTGAGTTAATTAATAGTTAGTACTCAGTACTGTGTCATCGAAGGCTTTGAGGATTATCAAAAAATGTGAACTAGGGTTACTAGGCGAAGACCATTAGTTAATCACGGAGTATTATATCTTGCCGTAGGGTGAAGCGAAACTGATTAGTCATCAGCTGACTAATTTGCAACCTTTCAACATTTATTCTAATTTATTCGCTCCTTAGTAATTAAGTATTCACTGCATGGTAATTTGTACGTGCATTTCAAACAAGTATTGATTATTATCATATATTACAAGCTAATTAATGTTTTTACACCCAGTAATTAAGGCTGACGCGATTATCACCCCGTGGATGATCCATCGCAGCTCGTGGCGACGCTTTCTTTCAGTCATATCGCACTATGCGTGGCAGCGTCGTTTTTAGAAACCGTAGAATATCTATTTCGACGTTGCATGAATTTTATGCGTGTTGGAAAAAGCGACTTTCTCTCTTGCCCTGGCATGATCATTAAGAATAAAAATAACTGTTCCGTTTCTACTGCTCTTTTTCGTGTCATTAATAACAAACGCGCTGTAGCCTTGCATTACCTAGAAATAGACTGTCTTGGATGCGCACCCGGGTAATTATCACTGGTATGGAGAAACGGTTAAAACGATTGGAAGTGGTCAGTTAACCTTAATTGTGTCTGCTAATTATCGTGTTACTCGACGTAGCTTGGTTACGTTGAAACTCATTGTTGCAGAAATTATCACACGAATATTATCAAGATGCAACATTAGTCGAGTGTTTGAAATTTTCAGTTATCGCCGGCACGTATATTTCAATATTTCCTTTTTCATATAACTGCCCGCCTTTTAAATCGATATTGAATCGTCGGGACGCGAAAGAGAAATTATTCTTCTTGATGGAAATTCAAAGGTGTTCCTTCAAACGAAGATCTTTTGATTATGAGAAAGCGAATTATTTCTCTAAATCCTCGTTCCCGATTCGAGTTTAATCATCTTTCCTAGCCAGTTTGTGTTCCGGCTTACGCGAATCCGATGATATCTGTGTGCCAGGTTGAAACGGATTGTGTCTCCTTTCAGCCGAGTCTATCTGTATCTACTTGCTATATTAAATCCATCGAAGCAACTTTTGCTCGTTAAAAAGATGTAAACCATGTTTGATTCGATCATGTTTTAATGCTTTCGAGCGAAGAAAGATTATGGCTTCTAATTCAAACTCTTCTAATTTTTAAATTTAAAATGTAATTAAGCAGAATTGCTACTAGCTTCGGTACGTTTTAATAGACTTAAAATAATTCGTCATTTCGCTTAATTAATCTTGTAGCTTAATGAAGTCTAGAGCAAAGTTCCTTCAAGTATGACGAAACTTGGCACGCTTCAAAACCGAGCGAAATGAAAGAACAAGGGTTTTTCTTTAGTTCGAGGGTTAAAAACCTATCGCCTGGAAGGAAATTATTTTTTAGGTCCTTTGTCTAAAAGCAAAAGAGAAATACTGAAGAGCTTCCACAAGAAATAAAAAATTCTCTCTATATTTGCATAAATAATTTATCAACATTTCCGCGAACCACTAATTCACAGTTTACGGAAAATAACCAGCTGTTCGACATATTAATTGCTTAGCATTTCTGAAAGCAAAACCACGTATCAGTGAATTTCTGCAACGAACGTAATCACTTAGCATTTAATAACATGCCGTTGTGTGCGCACGAATTGTTTATCACGTTAAACAAACAATGTAACCGAAGTCTGAATTCATGGAATTTTGCGATTCGTTTGAAACGAACCAGCGTGTAATCCGTTTAAATTACGTCGAATAATTGTACGTACATTTTTCGAGCGTTCGAAAGCTCGCTGGAAGTTTTGTTTGCTCATGCAACAGCTGCACGCGCAGGAACAGTTCGTATTCGTTCGTTTTCCCGGAAAATGAAATGTCATCGGTATAACGGGCAAAAACGGTAAAAAATTCTGTATAGAAATTGACGTCGAGGAAACACTTGGCTAAATAAAAACGATCAAAAGTGGAACGATCCATTGTTTACCCCGAGGCCAAAGAGCAGCTTGCAGGAACGGATCGATCGGTCTCGGGGTCCGGCAATAAATTTCATCCGGTTCACGGCGTCGCGTCTTCGCCGATAAGTGTGACAAAAGATCGAGGCGGTCGGACGTACACGCGCCAAGTTTCTCCTCGCGGGGTTGCACGCCTCGCGGATCCAGGCCCGTAAATCACGCTCGAGATCGTAATCGATCGACGCCAGGGAGGCTCCTGGATGGAACAAATTGACCCACTTAACGATCGCTCCGTTTCAGCTCGATACTGATCGGCCGGGGAAATCGAGAGGGCTTCTATGGCGCATAGGCAGTGATCTGTTTTATTAAGACATCACTCGACTCTGCGTTCTCTGCCTCGAGATCTGCTTGTCGCGAATAGGCAAAAACTCCTAGAGAACCACGGATTCTTGACGCTCGTAGAAATTCTGGTGTGCCAAGCGTAGATGAACTCCAGCAGCTGTAGAAAACAAAGAGGAGCGCCTACCAGAGGACTAAGCAAAGGAAATCAGGCTCCCCTCGAAGCGAAGTTGCTTCAAGTAGTTTGCTTGGGTACTTCTTTGACTTTCCGTCTCGCATGCTTTCAACGTTTCGAGCATTCTTATCTTCCGCGACTGCTGGCGTTCTCTTCGTTGGCATTCATCAAGAATGCTTCCTTTTATTCCGGTCACCGGTTCGAGTCGTAGGTTTGACGAGTCCCTCCCATCGAGCCGAAACGACAGTAGTAACGACGTCCTCTGAGCAAACCGCCATAATGAACCCTTCAGTGTGGCACGTGTGACGAGTGTCACGTGAAATCGGGTCAGTCCTCTGCTGCAATCACGGGGAGGAATCGAATGCGTCTGTGTGGCAGTAGACAGGAAAATGAAGTTCGCTCGGTCGTTCATATTTAACTCTTCTAGTTCTGGATCCTTTCGTATCACGCAGAAGTTGACATTTTCATTGTATTCTTCTACTGGGTTCAATTTAGCGAGAGATCTGAATAATTTTAGTATTTGAATCCCTGACAAATTGTTCAAGCAGTCGACATCGCGTGTGATCGATAGCAAGCGGTTTTTTGTATTTTTTCACATATGCGCCTCGGGATTGCATGACTTTCCTTTCAGATTTTAAAATCAATCAAATCGTTGCCAGTTCCAGTTAGAGACCATTTGTACGACACAGCTACCGAGTAAATTTGTCAGAGAATTTTTCTTTTGAATTAATTATTACGCAACGCCAGGAGGGTTTATTATAGATTTCCTTTAGCGTTCGAGAAGAGCATGTAACGAGACGTGAAGCACAGAGCAATCGATTGTGTTATCATTTAAAAGCGTCTCATCATTTTAACCCATTCGACTGTAACACAGTGTAATCTCGTCTTCGTGTCTCTTTAAATCTGGCAATCTCGAACCGTTAATTTATTTTCTCTCATTTTCAACATTCGTTCCACGACTATTTTAACCCAATCCTTCTTCTTACGACCCATCTATTGTCCATTATTTTTATTCGATCAGCTTCCTGTGTTCTGCAGATTCGATTCGACACTTCTTGCATACGGTCCAGACAGGCTTCTCGATGCATTCAAAGTCGACGGAACACGAGCAAAGAGTGGCAGCGTTTCACGGTCCGTTCGTGTGCCTCTCTCGTTGTTTAGCAGGCGAACAAGGATAGCTGGTAAATGTCGGTATCTCGTCAGTCGGACCAATAAAACATTGTTACATTGCCGCGACTTTCGAAAGCGTCTAATTAGTTACACTTTCAGCGAGCACCGTAACTGGGGCGGTGCAGCACAGCCAGCTGCATAGACCGGGAGGGTGTGCACTTGGCACGCGTTAGAACACGGAAATCTTATTCCGCTTCGATACGATTGCATCTCACGTATGAAGAAGTATGGGCTACGGAAACTGGGACGAACTCTGTGGCTCCTCTTCGTTGCTTAATCAAATGATGAAACGTGAGAAAAAGTGTCCATTCTCTTTTTCTAGTGTCTTGCGAGTGTTTACACAGTAAGAGTTCCAAGAAAACGTGCTTCAGCTTCATCCTTGCATTCTTGGACGAACAATTTCTATACCACTTACATTTTGATAATTTAGGCTAGGAAGAACTGCTCCAGTAACTCAAAGCATTACAATAAATTAAGTAGTATCTCACTGCTCATCTGCGGTGACCCGAATCCGGTCTTGAACTAAATCCTCGCCGAATCTTGTCTGGTTGTTGGCTCGAAGTTCTCTGAGAAAGTTTACACTGAAAGATGACCTAAGATTTCAGACAGCAGGTCGATACCACTATATAAATTTGAGCATTAAGTTTGTAAGTAATTCAGAAGCTACAAGCTTAGTTACTCGAAAGCAAATTTACCAAACTTTTATTGTCAGGGTTCTGTGAAAACAGAGAAATCCACTTACCAGCCGAGTCCTAAAGTCCATTTACTCTACATAAATTCATCCCATACATCGATGCCACTCTCCACCCTCCCCAGAATGATTCACCCCCAGTGATTCACGAAGTTCGGAAATTGCCCCTAGTATCCACGCAGCGAGCTGCTATCAGCATCTTTCTAGTACCAAATTCACTCCCGGTCTGACTCATGCAAGAGCCCATCTACTTACAATTGCTACTACCAGCAAGAGGAAGTTTACGACACCCTAGGCGCACCGTGTTTCGCCGTTTGCTTCTTACGAGTAAGCATTCGAGCTCCGACTGTTACGATCTGCCCGACGCAGTTGCCCATTCTACATGGCAGACGTTAAAACTTGGTGTCTGCTTAATGTACCGCGACCGCGAGGCTAACGAACAACTCTTCCCCGTCTAATTGTTCAACAGCGAAGCCACGGTGCTTGGTAACTGCTCAGAGATGACGAACGGTGGCAGCGTCGCGTATACAAGTCGAGACATTATAGCCCCTTTGCACGAGCAAGGTCCCGACCCGCAATGTTACCGTTCACCAAGAACAAGTGGACGTTCATCACGGACCTGGACGATCGTTCGGCACGAATAAGCATTGTTCTCGGCCTTGCCTTCCTTACACGAGTTTTTCTGCGTGAGTGGCACCACAGGTGGATCCAGGATGCTTCAGTTCCAAGCACCTCGACTGGTATCACGGTTCGTCCCCCTTTATCTGACCTTAAATCCAGGACTCTGTTTTTTCGTAGCTTTTTATCTGATCGCCGGGGCTAGATCAGCCTCGCAGCGTTCTACGTTTCTCCTCGTACGTTTCGAGGTGAAAGTCCTTCTAGGTTCCATTTCTATATATGTTAAAATTAGCGGTTTTTTCCCTCACTGAACAATAGCCGCTGCTTAGAAATAGACGTATTGTAAATATGACAATGGCGAAGCAACTCGGTTTGAGATACAGATCGGCGGTGTCAATAAAGTCGGATATTATCTTTACGTTTCCCCGTGGTCGTAACAATGCCTCTATTTCTCGTTGTTAGACGTATTTCGCGGGTTACTGGGACGTGCTGGGGTCGTAAAACCGCACATGATCGGGACTTCCGCTGCGATTAGCCGGATTTTGCCTTCAATTGTTGAAATTGCTCGTTTCGTGGCTCGTTTGCGCAGCAAATCCTCGGTGCTGTCGAGCGTAACGACGTTTTGCAGTCTGAGTTCGAATTGGTCAGCGTGACACTTACGAAATCAAATTTCCCACGTAGTTGAACCTCTGACCTCTGTTCACCCCTGATTCGCGGAACCCATGCAGCACCAAGCATTATTCCACCCCTCTTTTCAAGCATATCGCAACAACAATCTACCCTTATTCTCTTTCTTCCTTCCCTGCGATTCCAGAATTTCTGAATTAACCAGAGAAACTCTCAAGTAGAGAAATTCTGATTATATGAGCTCTCAGATCTCCCGAGAGCGAATTCTTCCGCGGCAGTGCTTTCAGCAATTTCCCCTGCACTGGGCCGAGGGAAATCGATGGGGACGGGGGCAAGATAAATTCGAGGGTCGTCTTCGTCTCTCAAGGACGCGACCGTGAGTAAACAAAAGTCTCCTCGCAGTCCTGGAACGTACGGGAAACGGATCGGTGACGTCGACGTGGTCGTATCGACCCTTGGTAGTCGGGCGCCGGTCACCGTCACCCTGGCAACCCTCGCCCATTTCCTTTTGCATAGGAAAGTCCGTATAGTGGAAAGACACGCAGCACGCGGCTTCCAACCGACCGAGAAGCGCTGTTTCCTCGCTTTTAGGTGTCTCCTCTTCATTAGCGCCGCGACCATCGGGCCCTCGAGCACACTCGCCTCGCAACTTCCGGTTTATCGCGGCGCCAGGAGAACTGTGTTTGCGCTTCGACCACTACACGGTACGTTGGCTGTCGCGTCTTTCCAACCGGAAACACTCCACTGCGTTTCCATGGCAAGACGCTTTGACAAGAAGATCGTTAGTTTTCCGAGACGTTTTGACGTTGAAAGTTCTTGTCTCGTTCTGGGAGCAGTCTCTAAGACCTGAGTCTTGCTTTTTTGGGGTGTTTGAGGTGGTCTGGGTGTGGAGTGTGAAAGAGGAAGAAGTATTGTGAGCGAGGGAAGAAACTGGTTATATGTTTTGGTATGGATGAGTAGCTGACATTGAATGGGTTGAATATGAATTGTAGTCTGTCCGTATCATCAGTGGGTTAAGAGGTTAGGGCAAGTCCCCCAGGGGGCAACCTGTACCGATTCAATTGACCCCTTTAATGTCACTATGTTCTCGATGCAGGTCAGTTCTAGACATAGTTTCAAATGTCTGCTTCCCTTTCAAGACTTATTTTCACAGCTGGAATGTCTGTATCCATATTTTTCTATCGCGATGCCGAAAGTTAATCTTTCATGAAGGCTCACATCTCTACATAATTTTAGACGAACCCTACTGTCAAATCTCGCAGCAAAGTAGAATGTGCTCATTAGCGCCGAGCAGTCGTCGCACAAGTAATAAGAAGAGAATGCGTAATTCGACTCCGCTAATGACTAATAATCCCGAGTGACTCCACGAAGGACGACCGATTATAAACTTCGTTGTCCAGTAGTCGTGGCGCAAACATACACACAACGGTGTTTTCAATCGTAACTTTGCTCGATGTTTATTGGTGCTCGATGAAAAACACGCGTTTTGGATCTTTCATTTCTCAATAAATTGTTCAGCATCCGTTCCAATTTGCTGCGTTGGATACTGGTGGCTCGGTGACCTCTCTAATTAAGGCTCGATCGATCAGATTGCTTGAATAATTACGCGTACCAGTATATTGTTTGTTTATTATCAGGTTATGGGGCTGGCAGAAAACATCGATCGTTAGTGGAGCCCATAAACGAGGCGTATCCCTACACTCTACACTCGCATCAGACTCGACCCATTATTCACGATATTGTCTTCGCGATTTATATGTCCAGTCTTAAAACTTGTCGGAAACGGGGTTCTTGTTTATTGCCTCCGTTCACAGGCATGTTTATAAACATCTTCCGGCTTAGATTGAACTTAATATCGTCTGGCTACGTGGATGCTGGGAACGGTGCACGTCTCTAACGGAGAGAGGTCAGAGGAATTGGGTCAGCAGCTTAAAGGAACTTTTATCAGCAGGTCTAGAAAGGAGTTGGTGGGATGCGTGTTAGCATGCTAGTAGTCATTCGGGTTGAATTGAAGGCTCAAGAATTTGAAGGTGTTTGAGACGAACTCTCGTTTAACGAATAGCTACTGTAAATGACTGTGCAATCTTTCCTTCTGCGATTTTATGCACGCCATTTGTCAGGTTTATTCAATGTTAATGCCTTCAATTCTGAGCTGAGTAATGAACTATTCGGAGTCAATGGCAAGATCTATCTGTGCCAATAAGATATACTCCAGCGATATCTGAATCACCCAAACTGCGCCGTTTAGATATCCTATCATTCAATTACTCTGTATCTTCATCATTCGTAATGGTACAACAGTTGTGTATGCTAACTTTTACCGAGACTCGGCTCCACGACGGACGTGGTTAAAGTGGGTCGTCGTTTCCTCTTCTTTTGACATTCCCAGTTCGACACTGATCGAGGAGGTGATTTAGAACGATGCGTCTAATTGCTTCCGATTAGGCTGTCTGGTTGGCGCGAAGACCCAACCCAAGTAGAAAGACGGGAATTAACATACCGCGACGTCAAGGTGGAAGGAGTAGCACAGGTGCAGCAGGAAGTCGATAAAGAGACCTGCAGACGAGCACTTGTGTTCTGCACTGTTTGAAATCGGCGTTCGCACGGTCCTCGGGGCAGGTCGATTCGGTTATTTATCACTCGGTTGCTTACCGACCTGCGTGGATAGTTAACTAATATCGATCTGGTCGAACGTCACGCGAGCTCCTCGTCAGTGGCTGTCCAGGGTTCATCTGAAAGTATGATGCGGGCTTGTTTATTTCGATGCGAGTGTCCACTTTTAAAACGTATCGAGGTTCGTCTATTAATTCTGATAGAAATATCCTTCGAGACTCTGCGGCGTCGCTTATAGATTTCCCGATAGATCCATCCATCATTTGTGTCGCTTTCGACTCTCTCGCTACGTCAAGACCATTTGTTGCCAGAGACTTATCATTGTGCTATGGTTAGTGAACAGTTCAACGGATAACTTTGCTATTAATAATTCCGTTCGAGTAACTTTAAAATTGCATTGAACTTGAACTAATGACATCGTGGATATGAAATTTATTATCGAATTCAGGGTGATTCAGTGCATCGAGAATGCAATATGGAACGGTGTCACCTGACGCCTCTGCACCAGAGGTACGTGGGAAGGCGAACTATCATCGCATTACTTTTAATAGAATTGGACGCATATCCGTGCACCTACGAAACTGGAAATCGGTAGCGGCACTGGGGAAATTTATGGTAATTCCACGTCAGTACTGCCACTCCTGTACCCTTGCGCGCGTCCAGAGTCCCACATTGAATTTTTAATGCCACTCCTCTTTTGGAGCTTCTCGAGACCTCTAACATCCCACATTTTATTGTAGGTAAATATACAAGAACAGTTCAAAATATGTGGTCGCAAGTTCAGAGGGCAACCCCACAACCATATATCCCATGTAATCTTTTCTCCAAATCACAAGGAATTTTACAGCTCAATTATTCAACACATTTCTAGTTTACACCCAAAATTCTCATCACTTCTTTTGCAACAACCTGTACACAATATTTTCCTGTCGAATAATACTTCTACAATATTCGTCCCCAATTTTGTTTACGTTTCCACGTCAGCTAACATCATTTTGCAAGAATTTATCCAGGATCTAGTATGCATGCCCGATTTCCCTAAGTCAGGGCATCCATCTGTATTATCTGCTATCAAGCAAATGTGCATGAAATATTCATCAGCAGCTAGACTTTCGATACGGAAGCGCTGGTACACGTTGAAGCATTATTTAGAGCGAACGGGTGGAGGGCTTTCCTGAGGGGTGAACGATGCACGCGAAACGTGGATCCTTTGGTTTAACAATGAAGCACAGTGTACTCTGACCTGGTGAAGTGGTTGATGGGAAGCCCCCCACGTGTAAGACTTGAACTGGAATGCAGTTGGAGTGTCTACGTACGTACGTAGTCGTGCTTGTCAGCTTTAATCCGTTTACTAGCGTACAATTTCCCATGTTTATAGGGACGATACGCTTTGAAGTGCCTGCGAGGATATTGATCGCTACAATTGGGGCTGCTAGAATCAATGTCGAAGCCCATGGAATTTGTAAATGAGCGCTTAACAGGATTTCACCTTAAAATTACAAATTCTGTGGGCTCAGTTTTCACAAACTTTCAACGCCGACTTAAAGTCTCAGAAACTATAAATTCCAGCTTTCTCGGGCCTTAAAAACTTCAAATTAAACAGCCGAATTTCTCAGCGAACTTCCGTACGTTTGCAGCGGCAGGAAATTTCTCGAGAAGAAAAAAAACGACTCGTCGCACGGGTGAACGAAGAAAAAAAAAGAAGCATAAAGAGACACGTGTCGCTAATTAAGCGTGACGGGGCCAATTGAGCCGGTCGTCGGTTGTCGCGTGAAAAGAGAGAGGAAAGTGGTCGGGGAATCGCGTGTCGTCGCGCGCGTTGTCACGTGCTCGAATGCAAACGCGAGGCGAGAGTTTCTTTCACGACCAGCTCGAGACATCTCGTCTGGAGATCAAGCCGTGCCCTGTTGTCCCTTTTCGAGGAACTCTGCGCCCGCGCAGACCTTGATTTTCTTTCTCCGCCGCTTTCACTGTGCTTTATTTTCCGCCGCGGAGTCGTTCGCGATATATCCTCCGATCGCGCGAGGTTATTCATAAGTAAGCTGAACCCAGACCCGCCTGCTGCGTATGAAACGAGAAATACTGTTGTCCGCTCGACGGAGCGCGTAATCCGCATCTTTCCGCAGAAGTCGCATCGATCTCGTCGTCGACACGGCACAGGACGGGTCGGGCACGTTTCGCGTTTTCCTTTTTCCCCCCCTGAACCCCGTGGACGTAGGCGTTAAACGCGAGCCAAAGGATGCGCCGCTCATCGATCGAATCTTTCATCTGGGTCAGCCTCGTCGCTCGCCACGTGCACATCCCTTTTATTATTCTTCCGCTGCCGCGGGAATCTCGCGCCTTCTCGTTCCGAGCCGCCGCTAATGAACTCGCCGGAGATACGGGCCGCGATTAATCAGCGAGCTCGAGGAATTTGCTCGATCACGGTGTTTCTTGTTCCCCCTCGATTGCTTGTAATTAACTACGATTTACGTCTCATTCGAGGAAGCGTGCGCCCATTCGGTAGCCGCGAGATTTCGAGACGCATTAGGATGTGGATCCTGCTCCTCTAGAAGCAGCTTCATTGCGGATATAAGAAAGTTCGTAGCAGATTTTCTATAGAGAACAGAGCAAAAAGAGGGCTGCTTCGGTGATGATAGTGAGACGCAGAGGAAATACCATTATTCGAGGTACCATCGTGTTTTTCATCAGCTGACGGAATTACCTACGAAAAGGTCTCCAAGTATAGGCTTGTATTACAGTTATTACCATAAATAGACTAATTTTTATACATTTTCTGTTAATCATCATTATGATAACCTTGAGTTGCTCTTACCTAATACCTAGTGGCAAGTGGTGATTCCAGATATTACAGCGTCAATGTTTTCCAGATTGGTGAAAGTCTAACAGGGATAGTCAGTGTTGGTCACGCCTACATCCTGTTTGGAATGTTCGTGGTTATGATGTTTAGTGAATTATTTCATTGGTCTTGTGCGCATCCGGCGTCTCAGCTGTGTAGCGATATAAGATAACTCTGCAGGAAGGAATGGGACGCGTGAATCCTGGTTAAAGAATCAACAAGCTTCAGGATACGTAGAGAAATGCTGCCATTTTTATGTTAAAGGCCAATAATATTCCTATAATTATGAAACATAATAACACAAGTTACCGTAGTTCTGTTTTCAAGGTGTTAATTATCAAACTCTTCAATCTTAATTCTGTATTAAATGCTTGCATTCTATTCCAATTTCGTTCTTTCTGAAGAAAGTTCTCTTAACTTAATCTACTTTAGGCAAGAACAGAAATTCTCTTTTGGAGACTCTAATTAACTCACAAAACTGGATTTCGTGGAAACGTGACTTACGTAGTCCTGCCTCAAAGCCACAGATTTCATCTCATACTTCTTTGCGCCTTTATCAAATTTAAGGTTTGTCCGTATTTCCAATAATTCCATCCAATCTTTCAACGATACCAACAAATTGATTGCTGTCGGTCGGAACACGCGCTGGACAGCTGTGTTGCTTGTCAAGGTATCCGAGAGGGATACAGGAACGGAAAGTCGGTGGCGATAAAAGTCGAGTCACAGAGGCGAGCAAGCCAACCGCAGCAGCCGAGGCTCTTTAATCGAGAAGATGGAACTAACGAGGCTGCCACCTTGGTTCAATCCCTTAATCCTTTACCGAAGGAAAAGGAACAAAGGCAGCCGGCCCTCGTCAAGAATTAAAAGGGATTCTCTTTGAAGAAGCGGCTGATGTTGGCCGCGCATCGGAAAAGGCCATTATCAGGATTAAAGTAGATTATAACAGAGAAGATAAATTTAATCGTTGCTATTTTATCAGCGCAAATATCGTTGAAATTTCCCGACGACGTGTAATTTAGCTATCGATTAAATAATTGCCTGAAATCCAGGGAGAGTTGCTCGGAGTCTTAGGTCCGGGTTAGGCAGTCCGCAGAATTGTTTATAGTTCGAGGTCTATCTATTCCTGTGGCAATAATCGTTTTAGCTGAATCAACTTTCAACGAGCGGTTCAGCCGAGAAGATACTCAGACCAGCCGCGCTCTCGATTAATTTCCGGAGATTAGGCGCCGAGGGACGATTGTCTGCGCTACTGTCGCTCGCTCTCCGTAAATTTCTAAGAAGGAAATGCGCCGCGTCGTCGCGCAATCTCTTTATTGAAACGAGAAACTGTAACGGAGCCCACGGCAAATCCTGCGAGATTACGGTAGGAAGAAAAGATTGCTCTTGCGTGGCGAATATCGATTACCTGATCTCGATAAAATTATCCAGCGCAGCTTTAAGTTTCACCCGCGTAGCATCTAGGAGATGTCCCTCTAAAGACGCTCGATAACTCTTACAGCTGGGTCACAGGAATTTGGCAGAGACCAGCCAGAGCCAACAATCGTGTTTGTAAACCAAGCCTAGTTGCTCTACTGCTTCCGTCCTTGGCCAAGGAATCCTTCCTTGATTCCTTCCTAGGTTCATTTGAATTCTCCAGCTTCGCCTTATCAACCTTTGGTAAGGGGGACCCAGGGGGCGTCGATTTTGCTTCGTTTGGGCTATCGAGAGGATCCACTGGGACAAAGGGGTGAGGGGGATAAAAAGCCGCGAGATCGTGAGCGGAAATCAGAGGATGTTCCGTTTAACTCTCAGAATCTCTTCCTGTGACCGGGATTCTTCGTTCGATTCTTCGCTAGCGTCGTGTCGCGCATATCTAGGGAACTTCCGTTTCTTATCTACCGCCCGCGATCCTCCAATGAGCTCTCGAGGCTTTCTGTTCGCGGAAGACCGTTTTTCCTCGGCCCTGGTTGCGCTCCACTTTCGCCGATCACTACCGGTCGGTCATTTAATTTGCAGAGTAGCAAGAAATCGTTTCGTAGAAGCTTGCGGAGGATAAGAGAGGAAGGGAAAATAATAATAAAGAAGCAGGCGTCCTCGACGCCATATTTATTGCAGCGGAACGAAGTTATTGCCTTATGGTCCAGGAACGATCGTCGAAACGGAATTATTTGCGTTCCTTTCGCACCTTCTAGGAATCGACGGCTCGACCCGATTACATAGACATAAACGAGCTTTGCCTAGGCGATTCAGGCCGGTTTGCTCGATCTAGAAGCGATGGACTAGTCTGGACTTTATGTTCGATCGAGTACGGTTCTCGCGGTCCTTTTAGCTTGGATGGGATATTTGTTGAGGCACCGAAACGGAACGTGTTGATGTGTACAGCGTAATTAAAAGAGCAGACAGGTTCTACATCAAGCTCATTTGAATGTAATAAATGCATCACTGGTCTAAGCAATCGCGTACAAGAAAGAAGCATGTAGCAGCAATCCTAGACGTTTTCACTGGCAGGCATTCGTAGCTCGTGTTCAGAATTAAACGAGCTCAATATATTAGAAGCAGTGTGGGTGTCTGAAGATTAATTCCACTTAAAGTGAACCTTCAAACTCGTTCCAAGTGCAACTCAACGAAATGAAAAAAATATTCTACGAAGGAATTGTTGATTTGCTTCCATTTTGTAATAATAACTTCCTGTAATCTGTTCCTCGAACAGAAGCCATATTGAGTCTCCATCCACAACGTTAGCTGAGTAGAATAACCATCCACTGCAAAGGTATTCCGTCCAGGTTCGTTAATTTAAGTCAGAGGGAGGTTGGGCGATCCTCGCGTGACCCTTACTCGATCGACTAGAAGAAGGGACTCGCGTGCGTGAATCGGTTGACCGAAACGAATCAGGTGTAACGGTATCGGATAACGCGACAGCGTTTGACTTAACTCCCTCTAATCCTGATTAGCAGCGTAAGGCGGAATGGCGAGCATTAGTGGGTCATTGGTCTGTGCCAATTCGGTCTGTTCTCGTGATAATCGGGAGATAAACGAGCCAATATTATTGATAAAACTGGGTCGTCAACCTAGTCGATTTTCCCTTTTCATTCTCGTCGTTTTTCCCAGAGCTCAACGAGGCCACAGGGGTTTCGTCATCGCGAGACCCGATTCGCAGCTGTGATTATTAGAACACGTCATCATACGCCGCGATAAAGAACTCACTCGCGGCTATCGCATGCTTTTCTTCTCTACGAGATCGATTCCTTCGTCAAGACCTTACATAAAGAAAAAAATCGTGTGATTTATCTCCCCGCCAGGCAGATCGTCTATTAAACAACGATTTCCTCTGAAAAATCTCGTTTACTCGCTTTCACCACGTTCCATCTGTTCACGCCGCGAAACATGAACGACCGTGGTCGAAGAGATACTTTTTTTATTGAAATTGCCCTCGACTGACAGAGCCAGACGGCGAGCAGACGCTCCGTGTCATTCCGCGGTTTCTCGAGCCGCGTATTTGCGGAAGAATGCAGGCGACAGGTGAAGGAAATGCGGATTTTCGAAACGAACGCGAGGGTCGATCGCCGCAGGATTCTGGGAGCACGAATGCGGGTTGCCACACAGCCTCGTAAAGGATCCTATGTTGCAAGAGTTTTTAAGCTGTCAGGCGCGGAGCATCGAGCATTGCGCAATTCGTGGAAAGCGACTGGATACGGTTGTGACACATCCTCGGAGGAAACGAGACGCCGCTCCTGTTGTTACATAAATTGACAATTAAGTTCCTGGAAGCAACGAATATTGCCGCGACAGTGAATAAGCTTCAAAGAATTCTGCTTTGGAGAAAAAGTTGATTTCTCTTTCACAGCGGCGCAGGACCTCGCCTTACGGTGCAAGTAAAACCGTCTGCGACAAAACCGGAGGTTCCAGTATCAAATCGCTCTAATTCAGCGGTAAATCTCAGCTGATAGGTGGAAGATACGTGGACGTAGGTTGAAGAACTGCGGCGAACGAATGACTGGCGTTACGTGTGAGTAAATTCAGGAAGTGTCGAGTGATTTTAGCAAAAAGGCTAATGGCTTCTCGGGGATACGGTCGTCGAGACTGTTAAAAGTGGCCACAATTTGAAACATAGTTTCCGAAAGTTCTCTCCTGGAACGTAATTGTCAAATGTATCGGGTTCGCAAATGGATAGGCGACTCGTTAAACAGTCGTTTGCCAGGAGAAAGCATAGCTGCAAGGTAATGTTCGCGAGATCACTGTGCACGCGGAAGGCATGGTTTTTCTCAGCGCTGGATTTTTAACCAATTACGCCAGGACAACGGTGAAGCGAAAATAGATTATTTCGTGTGCTTTTCGCACAAGGAGGAACGAATTTTTGCTGCTGGACGGGGACTGACAAAAAAGATGGTAACTAACGCGAACGGTACTCAGAGCTGCTTTTGGGTCGGCGTCTCCGGGATTGCTGTCACGTCTACGCGTCCCTTTTCTGGCTGATCGGGCGTATCGAGCATTACAATGGCGTAATATCATGTGTCGGCCACGCGAAGTAACGGACTAGCGTGATACACAGATTCAGCGATGATTTAATCCTTTGCATAGTGAGTTTTCTATACGACCGGCTGCATCGTTTGATCTACCTGTGTGTCATGCTTCGCGTAGCGAATGCAGAAACTTGGGGCTTGTGAGCTAACCGACTTATCATTTCCTGGATGATTATTACAGGCTATTGTGGTTTAGAAATCTTGCAAATTTTAAGTGCTGAGTGTAGGAACGCCTACGAGCGTCAAGGGAGATCTCATGTGCCCTTTGGAGCTCACTCATGCTATAAAAATTGCCAAAAGGATAATTAGTAGAAGAAATTGGCGACTGAAGTGTCCCACACCTGCTAATCCCAATTCGCTAGAGGATATAATTATAATACTGTTACACCAGGGAAAAATTAGGAAAGCAAGTAAAAGAAGTATTTATCCCACGTCTACATATAACTATGCATTAAGATGCCAGAAGTTTACTTACTTAATCTACCAGTATCCAAGTACGACCATTACCACCAACTAAAGTCACTAATTTTCCTCTTTTCTCTACCTAAACTCGCCAGAAGGCTCCACAAATCACCACTAATGTCTCTCAAGTTCCACGTTCTCTCAAAGTGCGTACTCTTTGCCCCGTACTCCGACCTGTCCATGGAATGACAATGTTAGGAGATTGAAGCGTTGGTTAGACTAACGGGCGTAGTGACAGAGCAGCGAAGGCAAAAACGACAAGAGATCTCTGTCAATCAACCGTCCGCCCTTGGTTCTCCATCGTCGAGGCTGGCGGCTCGTGTCTCGTTCGATCTTGCCGTGTACGAGTCGACTATCGGACCGGTCGGCCAGTGGACTTGGCATATTAGTCCCCATAAAGGGGCATCGATCGCCATTTCAGCGACTTCGTACACGGAGCACGCACGCGGAAGATCAAGCCGCAAGAAGCGCCTGTACATGCTCGTACAACTCAGCGTGTAACAGTATACCGAACCGTGGAACTTCAGTCTTGCGAAGTGCGCCGACTCGACTTCTCGGTCGAAAATTTTTTCAGCCTCCCGTGGGATCGTCGATGACACGAATTAGCTTGATGCTCGCGGTCTGGGACGCTGCGGCTTCGAGTACACGCTGAAGTCAAGGCTCTGAGGGAGTTTGGGGAGTGGTTAGAAATTCGGTATCGATCAGACTTAATTAGATTCGCTTGGGTCCGACTGTTGGGCATTCCAGGGCATCGGCTGATACTCTGAACTTCCGGAAACTCTGCTGTGTAATTCTCTGCGGATAGGAAATTGGATTAGCGTTGGTGTACTTTCGAGATCGAAGCGTAACGAAACGGTTAGAAAAGTCGTGCGCTGGAAAAGTGACCCAGAGGATCACAGAGGGAGTGGAATAACGGATCAATCATTGGACGTTACGATTATTCTTTATGGCGGAGAAATTCATCGTTCCACCCCACGCGTTCTTCTTTGTATTCTCCTGTGAAGCATCTTGCAGTTGTAAGTCTCTTCTAGGAACTGCTCTAACGATCATCGCTTTACACAGAATAGTTTCGGTGTAGTTTCATGAAACATTCCCCGGCTATAAAAGCGAGCTTCTCGCAAATTGCTAACCGCAGCTGGATGTTCCTTGCAGCGAGGAGGCCTCGCATCGTGAAGATTCTCACTCGGTCGCCTCGTGCCTCCCACGTTCTTTCGCGCATTTGCGCTCGGCGAACGTGACATTCGGTTTATCGTGGACCGAAAAACCGCCGAGTGCGCAGGGACTGGTTATGTTATGGCAAATGACACTTGAGGTTCCGAACGTACGAGCTGAATGATCGTTTTATTGTGATTCAATGCAGGGATGGTAAAAGCGAAGGCTCACAGATTCTGTGGAATCTGGGTGTATTGTTTAAAACTGAATGATATTTATCTCTGATGAAAGAGAGGTACTTCGGGTTAAATGGTTGCCTTTTTTACTGAAGTATTCTTATAATTTTTTCGCATCCAGATTTCAACACAACGACCCTCTAAAACGCGTTATAGTGTAGGCTTTTTAACGACCCAGTAAGCCCGTAGAATTTTTAAAACTTCGCTGCACCAAGTGCACAAACACATGCATTCACTTTTCTGTATCGCGGAGTAAATTAATGGGCATAACTTTGCCACAATTTTCCTCGCCGTCATATTTCGGAATACAGCAAACAAGAGTAATTATCATTTCATTGTACCTCTGCATAAGTAAGCGCCATTTGTCTGTCCAGACAGTACCAGCCTTAACAATTCTTTTACGGTATCGTTAAATTTTCCAACCGTAAGTCGAGCAACGAAACCAGAGGAGGATAGATAATAGAACCGCAAAAAAGAAGAGGAAACGATTTGAAATTTGTATGATTAAGTAAAAAATTTAATCAGAAAATGCCTGAAGATCTGCAGACTGTTATGAAAACTGCGCTAGATTTTTCATTAAGGAAACAAATGGTGGCGGTAATGAAGATAAATTATAATTATGAAAATCAAGGAGAAATTTTCTGTTACTCGTTTGGAATCAGAAACAGGATTCTCATAAAACCGGAGGAAAGTTCAGGAACCTTCCACGAAGATCCATGAAGCTCCAATTTCTTCTTCACTCAATATTCCAAGGTTTCAAATTCACCAGCGATAGAGATGAATCAGTATTCAGTCGCGAAGCGTTTAAACCCACGAGCAAATCCGAGAAAATCCACGGAAATCCTGTAGAGACAGCCTCCCAAAACAAAGGATCGAGTTTTTACAGAAATTACTTCCAGGGTGGCCACCCCAGTCGAATGAAATCCTCTCGAAAGAAATGAAAAATCTGTGCGTTTGATCGTGTCTCTTGCGCGTTGTTCGGGAATTTCCGGCGCCCCTCGGCGCGGCTCGCGGTCGCGCTGCACCGCGGCGTCATTCAGTCGAACGCTGGCCGCCACGCGCGAAGGATCGCGTCACGCTCGGTACGCGCGCGTTGCCACGAGTCCGCGTCTGTCATCGTCACAGCTGTTTGCTTGACAGCGAACCTCGGCTCGCCTTTCGTCGTGCAATCAGTTGCGTCGCTGCTATTCCTCGTGAATCTCCGATTCCCTTTGTGTACTTCCGCTCCGACATCGGTCGACTCGCTTTGGATTCGGCGCTCATGCTCCACTTTCCTCTTCGAACTGGCACGTGCTCTTGAAAAGAACAGAAGCATCCGACAGTGTAGTGCGTTGAATTATTCCCTGTACGGTGTGATCGAAGACTCGTCGAGGCGTGAACACGCCTCCGCCCGCGTCGGTCTGTTGGCAAACACAGCTGACAGTGGGAGTCGCAGGGAAGAGGAGCGGCGGCTTTGATCGTCGCGAGCAAAGACGCGCAGACTGGCACGCGATCGAGGTTCGAGGCGTGTTCCCACCCTCGTCGCGGCTTCCTAACGAACCCACCCGCCTTTAAACGATTTCAACGAGGCCACTCGTCCGCGCGGTCAATTCTTGCGCACGATAAGGTCCCCTGTCGCTTGATCGCTCTTCACGGAGTTGACTGACCGAGTGATTCAGAGGATCGCGAGCGTATTTGTCCCGTCAGATCGAGCCTCGCCGCGTGCAATGCGCTTACTTTGTCGCGACGCGGCGACCAATCAGCTGGGGAATCGCTGATAAGAGCGTCCGAGGAAGGATAGCGGCCTGTGCTCGGGATTTTGAGGCTGTGGCCACGCGAGTCCAGCGAACCGGGAAACGCGAGCTAGGCCAGACGGCGCGCAATTAGCGATCGACAAAACTCTGCTGGCCGGTAATTAGAGGCGAATTAATTGGAACGCGAAGTCGGGACGCGATGAACGAGAAGAGCACAGCGGGAGGGTCGGAGGAATAAGCGCGTGCATTCCTCGCTTCGGGGATTCCGATTTCCAACAAATTCCTTCCTCGATCGAAACCTCGCTTTAAGCTGCTAGTGAATTTTCTGTGCACAACTCCCGAGGGACTGCAAGAAGCACCGACTACGGTAAAGTGATCGAAAGTGTCCTCGTTGAATCTTGAATTAATAGTGAGCCTGGTTCACGCGATCCCAGGAAGCAAGCCCAGTTGGCCTTGTTGAGTCTCGATTAGGGTGGAAGTGCGAGGGAGGGTGGCAGCGGTTGGTCAGCGATAAAAGGGAGACGACTCCGACGGTCAGCGTGTCGGGAATCGGGTCCGAGGATGCGCCATCGGGCGATCACGCAATCCTCGAGAATCGTAGCGGCGGTAGGATGTTGACGGCCCGCTCTGGGCCTCTTGGGCTCGGCGTGCCGCGAACCCTGGGGCCCGCAGAGGGTAGCGACCACCTCTTCCTGCTCCCACAGAGGGCATTGATCATGGACAGTACACACTTGCGACAGGACCTGGCGGGCCTGGACTTCAACCTTCATCTCAATCTGCTCCACACCGCACCCCGTGGCAACGTTTGGCTATGTAAGTTGCTCGGGATTTTCTTCAGCCAGAATTTCAGGATTTCTTGCGGTGGAATTGGTGTTTGTATTTTCTGAAATATATGAGAGATTCTAATGGACTATTCCTAGAATTGTCTTAGGATGAATATTGAGGCAGAGGGTGAGTTGGAGTAGGGTTCATTTTTTTCTGAAATTGTGATCTGTGTAGTAGGGAAGAATTTGAATTGATAATGTGTTTATAGCTGAAATGGATACTGAGCGTTTAAGTGGTTTGCTTGCTTAACAAATTGAGATAAATCAATATGATATATAGTGTAAAGAGTCATTCAGTTTCACGTTCTCGTCGAGCCTATTTGATCGAATGTTATTTGTGCTTGCTCACACCAGTATGAAATTGCGTAAAATAAGCAAATCGTGAGATCATTAAACCACTTCGGCAAATAATTCTGAAGGATGTCCGAATGTAAATACACTCTTCTTAGTTTATTTTAAATATAAATCCAAAGTCTGAGGCGAGTGTACGCTGTTCAAACACTCCATTGCTAACTTTGTTTCTACAAGTTCAGCAATAATAAATTGCTGCAACGCGTGTTCGAAAGTTTCATTATTGTGTAACTCACATACAGTTCAACTGTAAACACACCACCGTTTAAATATTTTCACGTATCTAAGCAGTTATGTCACCGCAGTATCTCGACAGGGACTCGTTATTATCGCCAGAACTGCAACTTTTCTCGTGAAACACGTCTGTCCTTACACATGTGAAGGGCGGTTTCGAACTATGTAAAGCTTTAGTGCAGTCGATTATCGGCTACCGATACACTTTTAACCTACTTTCGCAAAGAAAACAGACTACGCGATATGCCCTTCGAATAATCCTGAAGTCCACCCATTTTGACCCAGCAAATCGCGCGTCCACTTCGAAATCTAATTGGAGTGGATGGCAAGAAGTTTTAATTGGAACAAGGGATTGCCTGCGCCAATTGTTCACGTGCATCCATGAATCCCTAAATCATAGTCTGTAATTCTCAATGCATCTGTTTCTGCGGTTACGCCACTGTAGGTTACAAGAAAACCTCATTTGCTCAGCGATCTCAGTATTCGTCGAAAGTAGCTTAACCATAGCATACGAAGGCAAAGGGATGCCATATTTCTTGGTGCTTCATTAGCGCGTTGAAGGTTCTGGGCAATAACAACTGTCGAAACAAGATATATCGTGTAGGGTTGCTTTTCCTTCCTCGTTTCACGGTGTAAAATAAGCGTGACTTCGCGATGGTGGTTGGTCCCGCTCGAAACAAACCTCCACGCGAGAGGGCCGCGTTATTTTCTAGTTCTAACGCAAAGTGACAAAAGCGTTTGTAAACTGTTTGCCTCTGCTAGCTGTCCATACAAATTTTTCCCTGCTAGCGCTCGAGAATTGCAGGAAAAACGCGAACTGTAAACTCGCTTGCTTCGTTATGAACTTTTCCCGCTTTCCACGAGCGATATTGTTATTGGCAGTCGCGCGAAACCTGGCGAAATAGCTAGAATAAGCCATTCAGGGTTGCACAAGGCGTTTCTCGGTTTTTAATTTCTTGCTGGCTCGTTTCGTTGGTCGAACAAGAGAACGTCGACCGAGAGACAGGGTATTCCAAAATGAAAAACCTTGCCCTCGTCGTTCGCGGGGATTGGAAAGCAGTAGTGTGCACGTTATTGGTCCATAAACGCGGAAGTCGTCCGCGAGGAGTCACGTTTCTGAACCGCCTCGAATTTCCGATCCATGATCCTCTAAACCCGCTGTGTTCGATCGTTTTCCTTCTAAGGATGCGGGCGAAATATTTATGGGATTCTTGGAACGCGTATTTCTGAGCTGACAGGCGTAAAACGCGACGCGGTTTGTCTGGAATGTTCGACGTGTCTCGATTTTATTTACCTCCGGCTGACATAGGATTGGCTGAAGGTCGAGAAACGAAATCGAATCATCTCAAATATTTAATTCGATATTGCATTTGATTCGTTAAATAGCGACTCAGTCTGATTTTGAACAGTCTGAACAGGTGATTCTTAAAATATCTACTTAATTTCTTATCTGAATATCTACTCGTCTCTCTTTACCTTTCGACAAGCATTAGTCGCCCATAGTTGCCATTAGACTCCTATCATTTGTATTCATCATTGACCTCGACTACCAATTACGGCACGCGTTCTGACATTAGCTCACGGTGTTACGAACGCCTGCCAAGATTGTAATTGACGCTACCATAAACGTGGTCCCTTTCTTTTTTCGATTGTGACTCCGACAGGTCGACAGTCCCCAGGGCTTATGGGATAGCACAGCGAGAATATTCTTAGACGTCTCTCGGTACAGTTAGGTCGGCTATCATACTAGGACAATCTGCTCGTTTTTAATAGTCCCCGTCACAACGTTGCTCCCATTAATCTCGAGTCGCTGTGGTTTAGAAACGATGCAATTTTGTTTAATGGAGAAACCCAGAAACGCAGTTTCGTTTGACGTCGTTCTTGCACGCAGCAGCTGTTCCTACCTGCTACAGTATTCCGTTTAGAAAGGACGAACACGATTGTACGTCGTTTTTTAATCATGCAACATGTCTGGCATAGAAGCTTTCAAAAGCGTTGCAACATTTTTAATCCGCGAGGAGAGCCTCACACGCGGCACCGTGATAGTTTTGCTAATTATCGCGTTGCTCTTTCACCTTGTCATACCTCGGGACGTATCGACAGGTGAAGCCGACAAGAAAGCAAGCGTGAAATTTTCAGCGGAAGTCTTGTCAGCGTGGACTCCTTTCAGTCTCGTTTCACCACGTTTTTTCGTCGCTGCACGCCACGCTTTCCAACATTTTTTTTTCGCTGTTTTTCTTTGCGCTTTAAATGTAGAAGAGTGGGATGCGGTATCGCGTGGCGCCGCGAACAAATCGGAGTTCGAGTAACACGAGCTTGCGAAACTACCCATTGTCGATTACGTTGGCGGTTTCTCGGCAGTCGATCGAAATTTCCTAGTTACTCCGCGAAGTGGTATCCACAGTGAGATAAGTATCCATTAAAAAAACATTAAGAAAAAGAAACCTTTATCGTGTACGCGTTTCACGCGGTTCCAGGTAAATTAATTGCAGTATTTTGAAACCGCTAAGAGCAATCGATACACTCGATATTAGCCTGGTAATGAGATTACAGATAGCGCAGGTGCGCGCAGCATTCTTTTGTTGCGTAACGCGAGAAAGGTGGAAATGCATGTTTCCCCATTTTCGCGGGATTGTAAAGAAATCAGTCAAGTGTAAAATATTGCGATCGACTGGTTTGCTGTTCTTTTTCTGCAGTTTCTCTTAAATTCTGGGTGTAGCACCTTGATTAACATCTATAGCAGATAATGTCGATACGAAGCATGACTCGACTGCGGAAGTTAATTAATTTTGGCGCTCTTGTTTTTTAATTAATTTTTCAACGAATGTTCCCAACGTTCGACGATTGATGTTGTAATCCATTTCGGCTGTATCACAGATTACGCATACAAGAGAGGGATATTGCAATCATATTAATGCAAACGTTGTTTCGATGTCGCTGCGGTTGCCCGGTGCATTGTTACTCGAACGATCTTCCATTACGTGATGGAAACGACGAAGCGACAATGATTAACAAAGCGACGTAATTAGCCTCGCTTTAGTAACGCGAAACGAAATTACTCGTGCGCGGGATAACCTTTATCTAAAGCATGGAGATACTGTTTTCTGCAGCTCAGGCGTGGTACCGTTGCCATAATCGTACTTTTCAACGATTCAATAGCGTTCCCTCTGCAACTCTTGCAATGGTTCCATTGTCCGTTTCTCGTATTTCTCAAGGAAGGTCCACATTTTGAGTCGAGTCGAGTTTTATAGCCAGAACTGCTCGAGGGTGTCGATTCCTGGTCTTGGGAATTGCTGAACAAACTGAACAAGCGACTTCTAGTTTCTAAGGAAAATCTCTGGGTATTTTATCGAAAAATCCATAACATTTTAGTGTACATATGTATCTTACCAATTTTACGAAAGGAATGCTCAAAGATTTTCTAGTTAAATAAGTAGAATTTATTTAATGGTTTCTTTTGATAGTAAGTGCTTGTGATTATCTAACCGCTTCGATTTTACGAGTATCACTACTTCTCTATTTGATGTATCTTTACTTAGAAAGTGCAATATAATCCTAATGAAGACAGTTATGAATTATGTTTCTGGATGCAATTACAGATCAATTGAAGCGATTCAGAGGAATCGTCATTCCTGGCCGATTTAATTGTTGTTGCTCTCCTTGGAGGGGCAAATTCCAATCATTCGAGCGTTTCGATAATCAATGACTAAGATGTATCGTCTTGCATTAGTAGAGATCGTCAACTTTATTAATGTTCTACGAGTATGGCAAGTCATGCCGATTTTATGGTGATTGGAGCCTTTTCTTTGATCTATTACTGTTGAAACTCCCCAGTAGACAGATTGGAGTGCATGTGAAATCTATTGAGAGTTGTTGCAAGAGACGGTGTATCCACATAACTTTATCACTGATCTAAAACAACTCGAAAGTTTAGAGTTAAATGCTTTTGAAAGCAAGACGGATTTCATTAACGGAGCCACGGATAATCTCTCGTCATTAACGAAATCGTAAAAAGGGTACTTTAGAGTGTTTTCAAGTGATAATCGATATGACTTATTTTCGCGTGCAACTTTAATGAATTGATCTACAGAAGGTAATTGCAAAAAAAGAAATAAAACATTCTCTACACAGAATACTCGCGATATACGATACTTAATTAATATAATTCGCTATGTTTAGTTACTCGGTACTTCTATCGTCATCGCTGTCTCACTTTCCTAGGTAATTGAAACGTAATCCTCTTCCAAGGGCATTTAAAATATTCCATCAGCACTGGTAAAACAATTGTTAAGGCCATTCCCGAGACTAAATAAATTGCAGGACCTTTTCCGTGAGAAATAATTACCAGAGTAGGTCGTAAAATTTTATCGTCGTTCCTGGCAGCGGAACAAAAGTTCACTTGTCGACGTTATCGTTCATGTTCAAGCCAAGTACCAAGATTATTCACAGCGTCAATCTTTGTTATCTTTCTCAGCGATTCTAGCCCCGTTAGCCCGCAGACGTAACACAGCAGCCCTTTAACTTTTCAATTCAGCAACGCGATCAACCGCGTTTCCCAGAGTACCAATTAAATATTCTACCTCCCTCAGGAAATTCTCCACAAACAGTTCTGCCACGCAGCTTCTAAATTGCAACTGAAATTCGACAACAGGAACACTGCAGCGCCGCATTGTAGACAAGAAATCCTCCCAAGAATAATTAACGTAAAAGTC
Organism: Calliopsis andreniformis; assembly: GCF_051401765.1. Taxonomy (NCBI): domain Eukaryota; kingdom Metazoa; phylum Arthropoda; class Insecta; order Hymenoptera; family Andrenidae; genus Calliopsis; species Calliopsis andreniformis. Next base: position 16,268,409 of record NC_135067.1, on the reverse strand, counting down.
CGCGCGAATTTTCGTCCCGAGCTCCACGAAGCGCAGATTTAGGCTAATGTCTGCGCAGTCTGGCTAAGCCAAGACTTTACTACTTGCAAGCGGCATCTCCCGCCGGGGCTTTTGCTCTTAATCTCCGACGAAACAAGAACGTTCGAGTTCGTTTACTTCCTCTTATTGCATCCATTCATTTCGGAGCTGAGAAGGTACAGATAAATCGCCGCGAAGTCCCTCGCCTCGCAGTCTGCGCTCCGCCCCGAGTCGTCGCGATTATCAGCCTCGAAGGTAACGTTATCTTGGGCCGCTCCTCAGAACAGATATCGCCAACGCGACTTCGATTCTCCATAGCGCTTTGCAGGCTCGCCGTGAGCTTGGCCAGCCGCGACCAGCGACATCGACGCTTAGATAAACTCGCATTAATTATTTTTAAGCCGCGCCCCGGCAGCTGAGTTAATTAAAGACACGACCTTAACTCTCGGACCTTGGAAGTGCACACCTTGATTTACAAAGCTGGTCGCGCGCCGTGTGTGTCTTTAATGCCAAGTTTCCGTATCCTTTGCCGCTTATTCCGGCCGATTGATCGCGGCACTAGAAGCCTGATCGCTAATCGGCTCGTACGTTAATTAATCCGTTCGACGTGACTGTCGGTAATAGTCGGCGTACGTCACACGTTGGGGGCATTATCAAACGTCGGCTGGTAATCGATCGCTGATTGCTCGAACCGGTAGTTCGAACAGTTCATAATTTCTGTCTGGGAGAATTATACGGTGCCTCTCGCCGAGGGTGATTTCACCCCTCTGGGAGTGAATTTCCGCGGGAAAGTAATTTGTGGCCTGTATAGTTTCAAGGAGAGTTGGGTTCTAGGTGATAAATGATCCCTCGGCAGCTGTAGGTGCTGCAACTTTATTTGGGACGCGATGTGTTTAGGACTAGGAAGATTTTTGTGAGCGCACGTGTTCGATTGTCGATGACACAATTTTCGTATGAAAAAGATTGGTATCGACGAGTGACAGGGCTCGCGTGACGCTAAGTAATGTTCGTCGCTGAACCCGAGATCAATATCGCGCAGATCGCACTCTGTGTGTGTAATTGATTATTGGGTACATTCCAGTGATTGAGCAATGGGGTGGAATCAATATTTCGTAAATTACTTTTGTTGTACGTGAGCGATGAAATGAAGTTGGAAGTTGACCCAGATATTTACGTACCTCGAAATAATTAGAGATCGTCTACTTGGATAATTTTGTTTAATATATTTCGAACCTCCACTCTGATGGGCTGTTCTGTTTTAAGGGTTTCGGGAGGGTTAGGAATACAGTAATTAGTATTAAGCAGCTTGCGTAATTAACGATAAGTATTTTCTAGTACCCTCGAAATGTGTCCTTCTACTCTCGACCAGTAACTAGGTTAACGTAGAATAGATTACTAAAATAGATTTTTTCTTTCTGTTTCAGGTAAGTACTCGAATCATACTATCACTCGATGGGTATCCTGAATAATTTCCGTGAGTACTGAGCTCATTCATCGTCGCGTGTCGATCGTCATGGAAGAGCACCAATAATCCAGCAGATTTTTAATTATCATTAGACATAACGAAGCGCCGCTCGAACAAATCCAATCTCCTCTCCGTCGCAATTAACGCGTATAGGTCAAAAGGAGCGAGGGGAGGTGGAAGAGCGATTACAACGCGTACCGAATTCCGTAGCTAACGAAGTTAATAAACGTGCCGAGGGTGGTGATTTCGCCACGCCCCTGTTACGAATCGATGCCCCTACAACCGTCGAATCGAACCAGCGATTTCGATGCCGGAAACGTGCGTGGCCTAATGACCAGCTCCGCGTGATCGACGAATCCGCTCGTCGGCCGCGAATACGTGGATGTTATCGCGTTATACAATCTTGTTACGTGTCGAATCTTTGTTCGTGGAAGCGGGGCGCGGTTCGAAATGATCAATTGTCCGAATTCCACGGGTAAGAGTGAAACTGTGTTGGGTCTTCTAATGGTTCCAAATTGTAGAGTACAGGCGTATCGATGACCTTCTACCCTTTTTGTGCCGTTAAACTCTTGGGTATTTTTTTTTAATTCTTCGCTCTCAGAGAAGCTTTTTTAATATGTGTAGGTGTTTCGTATTGTAAGATTTTGCTTATTATTGAAATAAGAATAAAATACAAAGTAGTTTCTAACTAAAGTAATAAAAGGCGTAAGATGACAGTGGAAATGAGAGTTGTCTGGGCTGAAAAGCACCGAGCCAGAAAATTTCGTAGTCGTTACAGTGTCCATTTCTTGAAAACACTTAATTATTCTCTAGAACAGGCTTAACGCTGCATTCCAAAGACAACGTCTCATTGTGGCGGAATTCCAATTAAGTTTATTATCATATAGCTGGCTGTTCGCGTATCGTCGACTAATCATTGATTCGTTAGGCTCGTTATCGAACGCGTTTATTACTATTCCCATCGCTCTAATAAAAATTCTAATAATGGATCTTTCTTTGGAAATGGAGTTCTTCTGCTCAACCTCTGTCGATCTAATGAAATTCTCTAGAGTAAGGATTCATTGAGCCGTCGATCAAGCCGACAGATTTATTCAGCGCGACTGGTAAATACCGTCGTCGGTGTGGTATTGTTCACTCGATAGTGAATGGAAAAATGGTGAATCTTCTCTGCGCGTGGATTCTTGGTGAGTCAAGTGATCGTTTTCGCGCAGCATCGAAAGAATCTGCGACGAAGTCGCGAAGACACGATCCTTTCCTATACAAAATACATTCAGTGACATTTCGTATTCATTGCTAATTCTGGGATGAGATGGAGGAATCGATATAGGGGCACTATTGTGTTCTTCTTTTATATGTCTCCTTTTACATTAGGGCAGAATATTTTATATTGTGTTCTCCTTCTCCTTACCTTTTATTGGTGACAAAGATCAAAAGCGTCGGATCTTCTGAGAAGCTAGATTACGATATATCTACTTTATTTGAAAGCTCTAGAAAATTTCAGAATTCAGAATATATAGGAAAATTTTCCCTAGAAATGTCATTAGAAGTTTCATGAGTAATTTCCTCCGTCTAGAAAGTTCTAGTTTAATTCGACTAGCACTCAGAAAACATCGCTAAAAGCATAAACAGTCGTCCTTAAAATACTTGGTCTTCCAAGATGTCTTCCAAGTTTGAACAGTCGACGTCGTTCGTTTCGATTAAAAGACGCTCGTAACAAGAATTCCTCGCTGCACTTGAAACGTTTCCGCGTCTAGCCTGTTTAGAGCCGCGCGCGAGTTTCCAGTGCTCGGGAACGCGCATTCGAGAAGCAGAGGCGCAGCAGAACACCATGATCCGCTTAACAGCAGCATCTTCTGACGATGCTCGAGAGAAATTCATCCGTCGAACGAGATCCAGGCGAGCCGAGGGGATTAAATTTTCATACCCCCGGAGACTGTCGCGGAAAAAATGTCTCCTCGGCGAACTGGAAGCTTTTTCAAGCTTTCTCTGCGAGCAGTGAGCCTCGGAGCGATCTCCAGAATTCATAAAATTCTCGTTCGTCGCGCAGTTAATTTCGGTGTCGCGTTAACGGCGAATCGTTTTCCGAGCGGTTGCCAAATTACGCCGCCGCGTGCGTGCGTGCACGCTACGTAATCTAATTTATAGATCAGAAATTGGGCGAGGCGGCCCACCCACGGCCGATCAATACGCCATTCTCCTCGTCCCCGTTCCCTCAAGATTTTACTGAAGGACTCACCGCGCGTCAGGAAAACTGAAGAGCTGCTGGTGGATCTATGAAATCCAAAGTTTCGTAGCATCGTCCAAGTTTGAGCATCTCAGACGCTCGAAGGACGATAACACTTAGCTACTTTCTGCATCGGAAACTTGAGACGTTAGAGCTTGAGTTGTGGGGTGGTTTCGTTCTCGTATCATAGAAGTGTTTCTTTCCTCGGAAAGACTCAATTACTGAGCGATCTTTAGCTCTTTCTGTTGCTGATAAAAGGACGTTTCGTTGACTCGTTTCGAAGGTCTTCCCGCGTTGATACAGTTTATGAGGTCTTGAGGAGTGGACGAGAACAGTGCACGTCAAAGCTAAATGGGGAGGAAGTCGAGATCGATCGCCTCAAGACTATGGGGCGAGGTAAGTAGGAAGGGCGAGAGTCGAGAAGTGGAAATGGTGCGCTCACAGACAGACGCCGGCCAGTCCATTCTTCGGGTGGCGCCGTGAAAATTCTAATCGCGGAAAGTACTTTAGCATCAGTGATTTTAGTTGTGTCAGCTGTGCACGCAGTTGCAATATTGGATCGGTGCATGTAACCTTCATGGAATGTTACAACTTTTTCTCACTTTGAAAGTCACGTCTCTCATACGTTGCTGGTAGTCTGATTTGCACAGTTGCAGGCAAAAATGAATTTCTGAAAAATAATATGTTTGACGAAGCGAACTGAATGGCTTCTAAAATAAAAGAATGTGTTTTATTTAAGCTTGAAATTTTTCTCAAAAGTTTAATGAAAATCTGAGTAGACGTGACCTGGATATCAATGTAATTTTTTTGTTTAATTGAAACGACTGTAAATGAAACATTGTATTATTGAAATTTTCCTATTCGAGAATACAGTTTTATATGCGCCAATTAAATGGTAACCTACTACTGAATGAAGTTATTCAGTAAAGCGACGTGCGTGTAGTATTTTCTAGAATGTCTGTGTCTTCTGTTTGGTACAGCGTATCTAATTGTCCGCAATCAAGTTTTAGTTTGCTACCGCAAAAGTCCATTAGGAGACTGTACCGTTGATTCACTGGCCGTTTCCTGTTTAAAGACCCGATGGTTTAGTTAAACGCGTCACGCGTATGTAGAAGCCTCATGTACAGCGTCTTTATCTTAGCCGTTTGTTAACTTCCGCGAATCGTTATTCTCTTTGTATTTGTTCTTCGTACTGATGACAAGGAGTGTTGCTATCGGGTAGCGACGTTTAGTAATAAAACAATACATTTACGATTCATGATTCAATTTCATGGTTCGCGAAGAAATAAGTGAAATCACACAGCAATGGTTGTCGCAACAAAATTATAGAGAAAAAAAAAAGTTAACATTGCCAATTGAGGTTTTTGCTTAAAATTTGATATTCTATTTATAGAAATCTCAGATTCTCGCGTCATGCTCATCAGTATGCAGTCAACTAGCAAAAAGGAGAAGAAAATAATTCAAAGATGGCACAGGCTTCTGCCACGTCATTTCACTGTGTTCAAGACAGAGCCTTAGTGCCAGATATTTCTTCTTCCTTTATCTATTCAACTTTACCCTTTTGTTTTCCCCTCGGCTAGAGAACATTCAAGAGAATCAATAAAGCGTCCTACGCTGAGCGAAGTTCAAAAAAACTTCCCTTTGTATTTCTACCAGTAGTCTCCTTGTTTTTTTCTCGCTCCTCTCTCGGCGGACAACGGAGGCTAATCCGATTCGTTGGCCCCTCGGATCCTCGATTCTCAGTTCATAGGTGGATCCAGCGGAAACCGAATTGCGAAAACAATCCCAGTCTCCATTGTTCTTGTTTTCAATACACCTCGGCCAGCCGAGGATCGAGAAAGGCTGAAGTGGACGTGGCGATTCGCCATTTCTTTCAGCCACCACTTTTGCGACTTCTCGTCCAGTTTCTTGGGATTCTTTCCCTCGATTTTTCTAAAGGGGGCACTCGAGAGCTTCTTCGTTCGCCGCGCGGAGACGATGGAAAACCGTTTGCCAAGCTTGGACGTCTTGCTTCATTCGTTTTAAGCGAAGCTTCCCGCAGATGTAAAGCTCGAACAGAAAATTGGGAGTGCACGAGACGTTTCGAGACGGCCTGTGACAAGATATTTAAGGTGGTATGTGTGGAGTAGTATCCGTCTTACTTTCTTTTTGGAAATCGGAACTTGCCTGAGAACAGAGATTCTACAGATGTTTAGCGAAAAGAAACAGGATTTGGAGAATAAATAATTCAACTATCGTTATTATATTCCGAAAAAAGTTTCGAAAAAGAAGTTTCTCGGCGAATAGCTTATGACTATCATTCTTCACTCGTCAGAGACAGAAAAAGCACGTAGTAAATTTGCCTATTAAGAGAGCCCAGTAGGCACCCTGCCAGGTGGCCCCAACCTCCTCGATATCGTAGAAAGTGCTGGCGGTAAGCTCAAAGCTCACCGATGCGTGACTAACCTTGATCTTTCGATTCCGTGCGATTCCTTCATCGATTTCCCGCTGCGTTTGCAAAAATCGCCAATCATCTATGGCTTTTACCACAAATGAGGTATAGAATAGATCAGACTCATCATCCATTGCGAACTCTTATCACATGGTTCAGACTTCTGTGCAGGGATTCGCTTCATCTAAGATTGAAGATTTCCAATTATTCACTGTACTAATAATGAGAGTACAAGTAGGGCTATAACCGAGAGTAATCCCTGATCTCTAGTTTTGCCATTAAGGCTAAAACTTCAATTTATTCAATACAAGCTTCCTCGAGATTTGATATCTAATGCATACGTTTCGTGTACCTTGATTAAGCGTCTATTCATCTTCAACCTTGCCACGTAAGAGGTCAGTCGTACCTGATCGTCGTCCACTCGCCCTGTTTCACAACCCGAGCAGGCCCCTGGCGACCTCGAGAGCAGGGGGGAACCCCGCTAGAGTCTCCTCCGTTTCGGGCTTCCGTTCGCCTAGAACGAGCGAAACGAGTTTCACCGCCACCTATTTATTCCGCCGTGGCGTGCCTTTGAATGCCTCTTCTTGCTACGTTAACGACTTACACGGAATTCGTGGTAAACTTGTAATGGAGCGGGCAGCTCGCGCACCTCGCGATCTCTTGGATATCTATGAGAGGGAATTTCCTCCGCGGCGCCCTTTTTATCGAGGCTTTGTTCGTTGAGAGCAGGCGACGAAACGACCCTGGATTCTTCTTCCCCTTGAGTCTCGCGCGCCCTGTTTAATGGCTCCGCTGTTTTCTCGAATCGTTCGCGCTCCTCGGAAATTTACCGATCGATCCAGTTGTCCGCGTTCCTTCAGACGCTACGACCGGTATTCAAGCTGCTGAAGCTCCTTGAATTCCTTGAGTAAAACGGGAATTCAGTCGCCCAGTCGCTACTGGTGTCATTAAGGACAATGAGGGCAAAGGTTTTTTTTTTAATTATTCGTTGGAGTTGTTCCAGTAATCGCAGCGAATTCCTTGTTTGTCTGAAGTGTAGTTGATGTTTACTGATGTTTAGAATTAGCGTGTTTGTATGTCTCGTTACGGTGTTCAATTTGACTGTGAGTAGTTTTTTGACACCTTGTTCATTTCGAGTAATAGAAACCTCGAATATGGAGACTGTATGTGTATAATAGAGGTCCAATTAATCGAGGTTCCAGTATCTCAGAATTTCACATTTTTCTCCTACTCCTAAAGCACAATACATTTCTCTGGTTTCTCAATGTATGCACATCGAATCCTCCTCATTTCTGATGCTTGAATATGCAGTCCCTAGAAAAGGAGGCAAACTGGCGAGGACAACGAAAAATTCGTCGACGATATCGAAAAACCGAGGGTTCTACACAACGTGAATGGAGCGAACAGCCTCTCCACGAACTTTTCCAAAAATTCAGATGTCAATTTACAGAGTTCCCTCGCCCGCGGGTCACGAGTTAATTCAACTCGGCAGCTGTGCCTACACGCGGCGGCCACATTCGAATATTTTCGCGTTTCTGCCGCTCGTGGTGGAATTTTTTCCACAAAGGAAGGACTGATGAAGTGGAAGGAGGGATAGAAGGAACGTTATGTAGAAACTCGCCCTCGAATTTCGCTCGCGGAAGGTTTCATGGCCGGAAATTACATCGCAAGGGTCCATGCTGTACCTACCTTTTTCCATTCGCTTAAATTGCTCTAATTGTATAGGTCGAGACTCCCAGCGCGCCTATATGACTGCTGTCTCGAATACCTCTGCACGCGTGTGCGTGTTTCGAATCGATACCACTTTGCGTAATGCTTTGTGGGCAAAGCGTCGGTTTTTAGGCTAACAGAGCCGATGGAATTTGCTACAGCTGAGACTATATCTAATTAGAGAAAACGTTCGATCAATCCGCGATGAATGAGGATTTCGAGGATTTTTCAATTCGTTGAAATCGGTTTGAAAAGGTACAAATATGATAGGCTTCGTTTCGTTTCCTCTTCAGTAGTACCGGAAAATTCTCTTTTTTTCGTCGTTCCCTCTTGAACGATGAGCAGAAAATTCTCTACATCGACTTTTTTTTCAATGTAGAAATGGGCATCTCTTTCCTGTTTACAGTCAGTTTCGTTGATCATGCCTCACAACCAGCAGCTGTTTACACGGCGTATAGAGTCGATATCGCTGGGATATCCTCGACGGGATGCTTGATTCAAGCATCAGGAAACATGGAATCGTGTGTCTATATTCGTCATGCTATTGCAGGCCCGCTGGTTCGAGAGTTCGTCGATATTACGAGTGAATCGATCGTAATTGAACATTAATATCCCATTGATACGAATGTGGAACATGAATTTTCGGTAAAATTTTATCTGACGAATTCTATTTCATGCACGATCCACAAAAATGTCTTCAAGACGGCCAGCGCCTTTAAAGTGAAAGACTAACTATTGTTGGCGACAGCAAACCACGTAAACCGCAACATTAGGTTTCGTCTGACTACAGGGAAACCGCAGTCCGTTTCAGTAGAAGCTAGCCAAAGATTTGACTTCAGTTGACCCCGATTCTCCCCCGGAAGCAAGAATATCCCTCCGTCTGCATTTCGTGTCTGTCCTTGCGCTGATTGACCTCAGCTAGGAAGTGGAGCAGTCGAGAGTGGAAACATTCCACTGGCTCCAAGAGTCTGCGATTCTAGCTTCACAGACCGTAAAACCATACTGAAATCTGCGATAAATGAATCGAGAAAAAGATGGTGATTCGCTTGAATCTCTAAAGATTATTCTACCACTCTTCGTCTACATTGACTCTGCCCCATAACTATCAGTGACAGCAACGAATCGTTTCATCACATTAGACGGGCCATTTCAGGCAGCCAAATTACCAGAAACTGGGCAAAGACCAAGCTCGACCTTCGATCGTTAATTGGACCGTAACAACGAACCCTTTCAAGACGCCTGATAATTAAGCTCGCGTGTAAAGCGAGCCCATTCGAACAACGGTGCGATTGAATCGTGAGTTCCCGCAGTTCGAGCCTAGCCTTGTTAATAACACCTGGCTTTACGTGCTCTGCCTTCGTGTTTCCGAAGCTCCAGTGACTCTGTTCTACTAATCTCTTGTTTAAACAAGACTCGACAAAGAAGCTGCATACATCAGAATCACAGAAGCTACTTTTCACTTCGTATCAGCGTTAAAGTCCTCCGACAGCTTTCCAACTTTCAACGCTCCGCGACTCTTTGTCTTCTTTTGCGTCTCCTCTTCGTGCATCCACAACTTCCCCAATTTGCTTCGAATTTCCCGACAAAATACAAAGACGAGCTTCGTTATTGCGCAAGTTTTATCTGGGACGAGTAAATCCTCTATGCTTCTGTGATTTCGTTTTTCTGGCCCGATGCGTTTGCCTTTCCAGCGATAATTCGTCAAGGGTCGATCGTTAAACTCCTCGAGACGGCGAAAAAAGGACTGTTCGGCGAATGGTGAATCGAAAACCGGTTTGCGAATGGGCTAGCCAGCACGTGCCGCGATGACGAGGCACGCTCGTCTCGAGGAAACCACGGTGCTCTGGCCTCTCCTTCCCAATTTATTCCGTCGCCTCGTCCGTCGATCCATGGACGTTGAATAACCCGCTGCACGTCTCGTGTCTGTTGCAAATAAGCGTCCGCGATCTGTAGACTAGAACTACTCGTCGCGCAAGGTGAATTGCTTTGGAGAGGCGAGCGAGAAGACGGCCGCGGGTCAGGGAAGGAAGAGGACCAAAAGGGCTCCTTGGAGCGTGTTGTTTGAGTTGCGGGGGCGAGACAATCCGCCCACATCGTTACACAAGCCGTTCGTCTTCTTGGTTCGCGTATTGTGCACTCGCGACCCACCCCTTATCGTCCTCTCGCGTCGAGGCGGAGATTAAAAGCTTCAGGAAATTGGTGGGATTTATCGGGGAAAAGGCTTTGGGACTCAAAGGGCGAGAAAAGGGAATGAAGGTAGTAGGAAGATGGTATCAGTAATTTAAGGCTTCTTGAGTCGAGGAAGGGTATCGTGATATAAACTTTATCTGTTCTCGGATTTAATCCGAGGAAAAAGGTGTGGTGCTTTGAGACTTGAGGAGTAAAAAGTAGAGACGAAGATTTTTGTGAGATTGTTATTAAATCATGTTCCTTGGAGGTGTGGAAAGCTAATTTATTTAATAATTTAAGTATTTTGTGATTTGTAGGTTCAGGTTTTTAAAAATGAAAAATTATAAAGGTTGTACAGATAGCATTATCATGAAATTTATTTTTTCATGTGAGAGAACAGTGTCGGTAAAATATTCTGCAGGTCGGTAAGGCGATAAAGCAGCTCCCTGCAATGTTTCTCTTCGATTTCACTGCTGATGCAACTGCTGTCGGTATGATCTGCAGTCGGTAATATTACCTACAGAGGTAGCTACTTTAGCTGTAGTTGATAACACAGATTCATTCAGGAATAACCAGCAAATGGTAAAGTAAGAATTTGCATTGATAGGATACCAACCACCACAAACTTGCATGATAGACTGGACAACCAACGCTTTTTTCTGTCCGACGCTTTTGGGGTTCTAAAGCTCCATTACCATTTTCTGTCACGCTCACCGTTAGCGGCTGCCCGTGGTAAGAACTAAAATTGTAATACCAACACGAAATTGAATAGAGGGTGTTCTGATAACTTAGTAACAAATTGGTAAAGTATATACAGAAAGTCAAACGATTAATGAAGTTCATATAAAGCCTAAAATTTCTATTTTTCTAATTAGCCAGTATATCAGCATCCTCAACATTTCCAACTTACACAATACAGAAACTATGCTCATACCACACATTTTTCACAGGCTTGCGTAATCGCGTCCGATCTTCGTTAAACGCAATTCACATCCAGAAGCTAATTAACTGCAATTAAGAACGAACTGCGTTATCGCAACCAGCCTCAATTCCAGGCATCAGTTTTCCCCGCAGTTGCATCGACAGCCACCGAGAACGTTTCCTTCATTTCTCCCCGTTTATATCTCGCTCTTCTTTCAATTTCCCTCGCGTTTCCTCGGCAACAGCCACCCCTCGGCGACAGCATTTCAAGAAAATTAATGCGAGCAGCCTGTTAGGGTCTCGTCGTCAATCTCGTTAGCGTCTCGACCCAGGTGTCCTGGGGATATATTGATGGCATTAAAATTGTGCGCTTAACCGCGATCTCCCTATTCACCCGCGGCCTGGTTCTTTCTCCGAGCATCCGCAGACTCCGCCGCTGGCTCGCCATTGTCTCCGTTTCGGCTCTCTCGCAACTTGCACTCTCATTGTCCAAGAAACAACTGGCCCCCTTGGAAGACAGCGGTGGCGCGGCGGGAAAAGCTTTCAGAATTGCTCCACCGTCTCTGCCGTATCGATCTGGCCACGCTACAATTCGCGCCACGATCCCACCGGGGGATTTATTTCCGAGATGCGTTCGTGCTTCCTGTGTGTTTACGCCAGAGCTCTCAATGTCGTCGAATTAAATTTCACGGCGAACGTAATCCCACTTCCGCTCGATTGGCGGCCACTGTTGGGTTTCCCTATTCCTTTAAATCGTTCCCACTCACGATTTCAATCCACCGACGCGCCACTACTCCGAATTGATGCGGCCACGTTCCTCTGAAAAGAGCCACGTCCGAAGCCCACGCGTCGGTGATCCAGCGCCGCGTGGAATAAAGATCGTCTCGATCGGTTGGGAAATCGAGAACAGAAGGAAACGGTGTTCTCCAAAGCGACGAGCGCTGAAATCGGCATTCAGTCGCGTCTATGGATGAATCGAGCCGGGAAAAAGGGTATTTCCAGGGAGGCAGGAGCAAGCTTTTCTGATTCGCGGCCGAGAGGCGCACGCACTACGACGCTGACCCACATTTCGCCCAAAGCCGCGGCTCTCGAGCACCATCACCTGGTTTCTACGTCACGTGCTGCACCAGACCGCTGCACGTTGCTGCGCGAGGGTGCAAGTGGCTGAAGAAAAAACGGAACGCAGCCTGCGTCGAGTGCAATCGTACTCGTGGTGTACGCTTTGGGAGAGGATTATGATTAGAGAGAAAAAAGCACCGTCAAATGGAACTTTTTAACCTAGTTTCACTTTGTCCTCTGAATCGTGAACGATCTTTGACTGCGTAAATCGAATTTATTGAGAAGGCTTTCGTTTATATTGCTGAGTAAGCACAGAGCTTCTAATTAATGAACGTATAGTCAAATATGTGGTTTTATGATAGCTTGTTTATGATCCTCCTAAAGATACGAATGATAAAACAAAAGTACGTAGCTTAGCATAATTTCTGAGTATGGTGAATTTATGAACGAACTTACAACGGGACAATACTGTACTTTCACGAGGGTCTTGAACTTGAGTCTGTATTCTGGAACGAAACAGGTATCGCAAATCCTGTTAGAAAAATATAACAGGAAATGGCCTAGCTTTCCGAAGTTTTATGGAGACATAAAAATATAAAGTTGCGCAGAGTTCTCAAGGAGAAAGGACAGTAAAAAATTTACAGTCGTATTAATTCCTATTGACAGTCTCCTCGGGAGTTGGTAACGCGATAGTGTGCTGTCGAAGTTACAGGAATGGATCGTCGTAATCCAATGCGCGTTCGAAGACGCTGTAACCGCAATGTTTCTATTCAAGTTGAACTCTTTTTCGCCGGAAGACGCGCAGCCCAGACGCTCGCGACTGATTTTAAATATCGCCGCGTAGTTGTTAATTATAGTTAGCTGTCTGATCCTAACCTTCCTTCGAGAACCAGTCGCGTATCGATTACAGTCTGTGTCAAGCGATCCGTTTCGATGGTCACTAGAGTTATTAGTATCGTGATGCGCTCGTTAAACGTTGCATTCGCGTATCGCGACGCATTGCAATACGAATTTATTTCCAGCGAGTTTAATTCCCTCCGCTCTGCACTTGAAATTTTTCAATTTAACTGGAGAATATTATGAACGTTTCGCTCAACTCTAGAGTGCTCTCGAAGCATAAACACGTTTGATAATTTAAGAAAAATTTCGAAGTTAAGAACTCGCTAAAATATTCGCGACTTGAAGAAAGGGGTCGTGAAGGGGCGTCGACTGTTGTTAGCCTCGAAGATAGGATCGGCTTGAAATATAAATTCTATCCTGATTCCCGGCTGTCCTGTCATCCGCTAACTCCCTCAGCGGAAGAAAAGCCGATCGATTATGCATACAAGCGAAAAAGAAGATATTACGCAACCCTGAGGCGTGGAATGTCCTGCGCGCGGTTTTGATGGCTCGACTTCTCTCTTTCTTCTGGTGCGTTGAGCCACGTGGAAGTCTGGCTGATTTGCTAATTTTCCGCGAAATTGATTTCTTTCGTCGTCCTGGTGCGTCGCGAGAAATATCCTGCCGCGAATTACGTAAATTGAGGGTAATTTCGTTCGAGTACATTCCTGGAACGCGTTCTGTGAATTATTGTAGGTGAACTACCTTTTTAGGAGAGCGAAAGGAGGAAAATGAGAGAGGAGGATTGGAGAAGAAAATTGAAGGAGAGGAATTGTGGAACAGGAAAGAATAGATGGAAAGGGGTTAATATTTGTGCAGTGTTCAAACGAGCAAGAGTATAAGAATTGACGATTATAGGAAAGCTAAATAAATTAAATGAAAAAGGTAGGAAAAGGAGAGTTTGAAAAATTACCTCGTTTCCACTGGGCCACGAAGTTTCCTCTTACAATTAATACCTCTTCGTGTGGTCCTCGTGAATCAGTCAGTCACTACGCACAATTTCCACGTAAATAATCGTGGGGTCGTGAAGACGAGTTTGCGTTGTCAATTAAAAAGTCAGTCACCGAGGCGCTGCGTCAATATTTCCCGTGTGTCGATAGCGTCCCGCTGGAAACTCCTGGAGCCAGGTGTCCCTACTAAAAACACGCGTTTCCACTCTCTGCGTTGGAACGGTTTTCGATTAACTTTTTCCTTGCGGCAACGGTTGCGAGTCGACGATTTAAAAAACAGAGGGAAACGAGTGTTGAGTATGACCAATACGGGCCTCCTCTACATCTGTTCCTCTGAGCGCGGTTTATCGTTTGCATCCTGTCGACCTACATTTTAATTCGTAACATTTCAATAGCTATGTCGGAATTAAACATCGACTAATGAGACGGTGAAGCCCTTTAATTGCTCTCGAAGGACTCTCGATGCCCGATGCTTCTCATCGTGGCGATATGTTCATCTGCCAAGGATGTTCAGTTCCACAAGAGAAAGCGTTCTCCTTTGACACTTATTTGACAGAGTCCCTTTTTTCGAGAAAAGCTTCGACTGATGTTCCGCTAGTAACCATTAATTCGTACGTGGTCCAGTTCCGAATTCTCGTTACACCCTTCGGAATCGAACGGAAGCCAGCATTTTATGTAGCTCGTGGATCGAAAATCTGTCGTCGTAAATAACGTCACGCTGCTCGCCTCGAGTCTATGGAGCAGACAGTCGATGGAACTCTCCGTAAACTTACCTCGGGTCGACGAGGTGCACGTTTTTGTTTATCGACAGGTTGGACGTGCCCCGAGCAAACCAACCCCTGTCTGTTCTCCGCGGTCGAACTGTATCCTGCACGAACTGCTTCTTCGAGACGCTTCCACGTGGAAGGAGACTTCTTGGAAAGGACACAGAAGTCCTCGTCGACGTGCAAGGGGGATGGACGACTCGATCGACCGACCGCAGGAGCAGGTTAATTACAGTCCGCTGGGAATCACGATTGAACGGCGCAATTTCTCTCCTTCGTCGATATTAATTCGTGCAGGAAGTCAGGTGGCTTTATCGCCAGCGAATTGTCAGACGCTCGACGTGGCTGGCCGGGAAGCTCACCGAATGTTAATTACAGTTTGCCTAATTGCTACATGGAGAACGCTTTTAATGGCCATCCACAAAGTGGATCGAGGGTCTTGAAACCAGGGAGCTGTGATTTCAGTGTCGATTACGAGACACGCAATTCTGTATGGACTGCGCGAGCTCTTTGTTAATTGTTCGATAATCGAGTAACAAAAAGGCAGGGCGAAGACGCAAGCGTTATTGGGAAAACCTTAAACCACTGTCAGCCACTTGGAAAGGGCACTCCCGTTTACGAACCTTAACGCAATTAGGAGGATCTCGCGCGACGCTGCAACGGCTTCCGATTCTTCTCGACCTTCCACGAGATGCGCGAGAACCATGACCGAGTCTCTTAGCTAGGCAAGGAAGGAAGGATTCGTTATTACCTTGCACTACTTGAACCATAATGAACGTGCAAATTAAAGGGAGTCTGGGAAACGTAGCCTGAAAATTTTACTCTTCGTTTAGAAGAGGAATATTCTCTATATTTAGAGTTAAATGTTTTCATGAAAAATTCAGCGTTTATTTAGGGTTGCATTTTTTCGCAGAAAATGTGCTTGGGGAAAAATGAGGTAGAGGAATATCAAGTGGCCAGGAAAAGGGCGAGGATCTGAGAGGCGGGGAATGTAAAGAGAATAGGGAGTGAAATAATGAGAAGGGGAGGGATTAGCAAGAGGAGTGAAGGGGGTAAATGTGAAACAGAATTTGAACATTTTGTATTAAAATATTCATTAACGAATACAGAAAGTTGGAACGTACAATTGCTTCTAGATAAACCAACGGTACATTGTTCAGCTACGTCCTGGATTTCGTACAAAAATATCGGAGAGGAATGGTTGGAAGCACCGAAAAGTGGGAGGATATACATCTGAATCCCGGATTTCCGCGTGGTTTCAACATCTGACAGATTACTGGTTCCCAGAGTACCAGGAGTCTCCAGAATAATGGGATCTCCGGAAACGGATGGCCTCCTGACCATTAAAAGTCACTGGATTAGCAGTTCGTGGTCAGGCTTTTGGACAGAAACTTCAACCTCCTATTCCATTCGACCGTCAATTCATAGGCTCTTTTCCGCACCCAAAGATGCAAATGAACAGATAACAAAAGAGCGGAAGTAGAGTCACGAGTGCATCGATCGCGCGGACAGCTTCAATTTAATTTTACAACATATTTTTTTCCGACTTGGCGCGCGTCACTTCAATCGGTTGGCCTATTTCGAGGCTCGTCAATCGCAAACGGTTCACCAGTGAAATATAATATTTCCAGCGTTTTTGGAACGAAGCGAAGAGAGGCGTTTAATTAAATCGTGCCTGCGATATGACAATACTGACAGACATTATAGCCCTGATATAACTTTATTTTTTATCTTACATTTAATTATAACATCCCCTTAATTAATGAAATTCCACAATCGTGCTACAAATATATCATAAAGAGATCCTAAATTATACACAAATTTTTAATTTCGTGAATAACAAATCGACAAACTGGAAAGGACTGCAGTGACCAATGACGAAGAATCTACTTGCACTTTAACCTACTCGTTTGATGCAGCACCGTCGAAAAATGGTCAACACAGGCGATACTAACCGCGCAGAAACGCTGTTACGTAACGCTGTCGAGTGGCAGGGGGCAGCATCGATCCGAAATTAATCGTGACCACGCATAGCGGAGCAGGCCGTGTTAAAATCTCGAAAGCTTGCTCACCATGCGCTTTTAAATTGCTCCCCGTGCCGTGGCGAATTAACAGTCAGCTTCGCGGGCCGCACGCCAACCCCGTAAACTGGGTGAACCGAAAAAATCGCCCTGTAACGCGTGTCTGAAAGCCACCCACCGTTAACGAATCTTTTAAGGGCGGCGAGGTGTCTGGGAGCGAGGTCCTTCGTCGCCCCAGTATCTCCCCCGCGCCAATTGGACGACGATGAGACGTCTTGACAATCCCTAATGAGACATCCCCAGAAATACCGTTTATTTCGCGTAAACGTACGTCGATGCTGTGAGGGAGACTCCTACGAGAGGGAATTAACGCGAGAATATTGGATTTTGAGAGGCGTGGGTGGAGTGCAGAGAGAACAAAGGAACAGGGAACTTGGAATAGGTATTTCGGCGTTTGTGAAGTCGCTTGTGTGATGGTCTTGGGTTTGAACGAGGGTAATGAAATTTATGAAGAGAAACTTACGGTTCTGAGTGAAAAATCAGAAGTAATCTCCGTGTTTCTGGGGAAAGTGGAAATAAAAAGGTTCTAGCTTTTAGGAATTATACACGGTGAGAGAAATACGAGTCTTCCGGAGAAGTTTAACCAACGTCGAATAGTTAATCATCGTCCTTGCCACAAAACTTGTCTTTATAAGTACAATTTGAAACGCGCTGTTGTCAGTTTATTCATAACCTGCTGTTATCACGATTCGACTGTTAATTGGGCCACTGGATGCAGCGCGCAACGTTTCTCGCGGCAAGAGGAGCAACATCGAGAGGGAAATTTGCATAGTTACTCAATTTCCTCCCCGGCTATTACCTGAGATTGTCACTCAGCGTTCCCTTAATCCGATTCCAAGCATTCAGGCTTCCTGAGATTAGATCTGTCGTGAAAGATCCCTGACTTTAAGCGGACCTTCTTCCGATACAGAGATCGGTCGCGAATCGCCGTCGCTTTTCGCGGCGGAAACTTGGCCGACTGAAACCGAACGACTGGTTCAAAGGCTGGCCAGCTCGTTTTGTCATGCAAGAGCTCGTCGTAGTCTTCTTTGATCTCAAGAGACCACTAGCCCGTCTATTTACTCCGACCATTGGCTTTTTTTCCATTGAGATATCACTTTTTTTGCCTTTGTTACTCATTGCTGGTTCCACGTTCTCAGAGATGCTACAGAAAATGGTCTACATTGATCGTTCTCCTATTCAGTTGTTTGAAACCGTGTGTACACTAGGGAACAAGTAGCTGAAGATAATCACAACGTGTGGTAGAACCTTTTTATGGAATATTTACCTCAAGAAGTGACAGTCTTGCATCTTGTAATTTCTTCTGCAGTGTATACACACCCTAGACGCGTGTCTCATGCATGAACCATGGACAGACAGTCGAGTCACACGTTCTTTGGGCCGTGTAGAACTTCATTCTCGGCTACTTCTCCTGCAGAACTGTCAGTGAATAGTCGTGAGAACCTGACGACTCCGTTGACACCTCTTACTTTACTGCTAGGAACCCGATATCCTTCGAATTCGCAATCTCTTTTTCATATGCAACGTCTTTTTCAGCGTTACGCTCCCGTGGACGCGTCGTTCATACCAAGTCACTGATCAGACGATTATGTAACCGATTCTTTCGGTGAATGCGAATCCGTCATGTATGCTTTGCTTGTTCATCGTCGAATGGTCGGGGGCGCTCCCCCGACTTTTTACATCGATGCTTTTGGATAAGATGGATCGATGCAGACCAGTGTTACACTGAATTTGTCCAGTGAATACTTGACGAGCACGATCCTTGTCTCGCTCGCGCGCAACGTCATCGGCTTGTTTTCACTTTCTTGCAATACAAAACCGCGACGACGTTCTTTATTTGGCACACCGACCGCGTTTTCCAGTGATTCGAGAACTGGTTCCTTGACTTTTAGTGCCACTGGCGACGTGGCTGGTTGAGTGGAGAAGACAGTCGTGTCCATTGGAAATTTCTAAAATGTAATTAAATTCATGAGTAGAACATATGTTAGAAGCTAGAAGCGTACATTGTGAATTTAAAAATTTTAAGTTTTCAAATTCTTTCAAAATTTCAAATTTAAAAATTTGAAAATTTAAAAATTTGAAAATTTAAAAATTTAAAAATTTGAAAATTTGAAAATTTGAAAATTTAAAAATTTGAAAATTTGAAAATTTGAAAATTTAAAAATTTGAAAATTTGAAAATTTACTATCTTTAAATTTATAAACTTCAAATTTAAAAAATCTTTAGCTCTTGTATGTTTCAACTACAAACAAACAATATCACATTATGTACACAAATCATAATAGTTCTTCCTGAGCAAATTTGTGTGTCAAAATACATAAGCAACATGTCCTGTGCTGCTCGGATTGGAGGAAGAATCTGCATTCGGACTGCATAGCTCAATTGGCAGGGAGGGCAGTCGCTTGGCAAAGATCTTCCCAGCTCGTGTCCTAGTCTAGTAATTCTTACGACTCATTGATGTCACATTATTACACGCTAGGAGGGTTGCAATAGAGCCCGTTGCATTCTTCAGCGGGTCACGGCAAAGTCTTATAGGTGTCCGTTACATTTGTCAAGAGAAAGTCGCCGGTTTTCTTCATCAACCTTTCGTCTTCAAGTAAATTTATGCTATCAGATATTCGCGTTATTAATTTCTAGCTACTGAAGCATTCATTAGAAATGCTTTTAAGTGCCACCTGCTATGGTCTGTACTACTTTTCACGTACGTACCACTTGCAACTTGAAGCACAAATTAAACGATGCATGAGCAAAGAAGTGAATACGAACAGCGTGTTAAAACGACAGGAGGGTCGAAAACAGGAGGCTCGCATTGGAGGGGGGGATGAAAACCGCACAAAGCGCCCGTCATTGGCAAATAACCGTAAAGGAGTTAAGGAACGACGAGTAACAGTGACAGAAAGACGGCTCTGGCTTTCGGTTATGTAAAATGTTTCACCGCACCAACGTCTAAACACGGTAATAGTTGTACTCGCGGTTGCGTGTTGCATCGTTGCATCGTTGCATCGTCGATGCATGACGCGCATCGCGGACAAGTATAGCGAGTGCCACGTTCTCGCGTTATCTGAAATTGAATAATCGCGCGTTAACTATTCCCCAGCGCTTTTACTTTTCCCCCCCTCGGTACTTTTTCTTCTTGCTCGTCTTTTTGCGCTTTCTATAGTGAGGCTTTCAGACGCGTATACAAAAAAAGCGGTCGTAACCAGTGAAGATGGGAGCTGAATGTGGGTTAAAAAACTCACTTGGCTTGATGCAATTGAGACTTAATTACCTCTGACTCACGGGAGATTTATCTGTGTCTGTCACGTGTAACTTGAAGTTAATGATGGTAAAAAGAAGCCAAAAGGATCAAAGTTTTTCAAGTATGTTACAAATTCGACATCGAGTGAATTCAGTTGCAGTCAGGTTATTTAAAAGTTTCGCAAGATTAGCTGAAGTTTGCTCCAGCTGTGTTCAACTCGAAATTTCAGAGTAATGACACTACTGCGAAAGAAGGCACTGTAGAATTCGTATTGGATGATATCACTGTCGGCTTGCTTTCACCTGTTGGCACGAATTCTCATCTTGACAAAGCCCAGCGTCTGCTTTGTTTTCTTTTCAGTTCCCATTCGAGACGATTCCGGTTCTCGTGGAAGCAAAGATTTTCCTGGACCGTTTAGCCAGAGCAGCTACTACATTGAAAGCATACTTAATCGCCACTTCGAAACTCTACTTAAGACAATACTCCCCCGCGAGCATTCTGACCAAATAACCCGTTCAAATTTCCGAATTTAATACCAGCCAACGTAAGAAGCCTAGTATCTGCAAACTCAAACAGCGCAAAGTTTCCTCCACTTCGCCATAAATTTTCTCTGAAATGGCCACGGACATGGCGCGCTCCGCTTCCACGGTGAGTCGCGACGCCACCTTAGAGCATTGCAGTTCAGTTTTAATAGGCTGTTGCGCAAGAACCTGACTCGCGAAAAAAAAGGAAGAGGCTTACGCAAACGACACCAGTATATTTTCGTCCTTCGATGCGAACGAACATCGCTTTGAAAGGTGAAATCCGACGCCCAGTGGAAACGACGCTGGCCGGTTGTACGGCTTTGTAGTTGGCACGCGCGACTCGCTTCGCTCGCGGAATAATTAACAACTTTCATGCGCGGCACCATGATCAGGCGAATCGAGGCTGCGTGGACTTTCGAGGGAATTGTGAAACGATTCGCACCCCTCGTTGTACCGCCTCCTTCCTTGTCGCCTCCACTGAAGAGGACTTTGAATTTTTGTCGCGTTTCGCGCGTTTCCGCCCCCGAAACCCTGCTCGTTTCGTGCTCCACACCTCGACGCGCTTAGAAACCCATGAATAGGCAAGGATCGCGCGCGTCTGGCTCACGACTCGCATACAAGTAGCGCGTGTAATCGCAAGGAACCCGCGACGCCATAACTTTCGACTCAGTGACGTAGATTCGCGACGCCCGTTTTACCTCGCGTTTCCGGCGGCAGTTTTACGATTGTCACTGACAAGTGTTTGGACGAGCCTGCAGACTATAAATGCCCGTTTCCGAAACAGCGAGCTCGGAGGAAGTGCGAATGCTTTTCCGGTGATGTGTGCTCAGGGAGTGCACAGACTTTGAGTGGGTTAATAGAGCAAGTTTCGGGAGGATGTTGGGTGATTATAGTTCATCCCAAGTTGTATCAAGAGTATAGCCTTCGGAAGGAAAGGTACCTAGATCCAATAAGAACTAAGGAAGGAATGTCTGAGGAACAAGTTACGAAAATTAGAAGAGTTCATAACGTTATGAAAGTTTAAAAGAGTAGTTGAGGTAGGGGAGAGTGGTGCCTCAGAAGGGATGAGAAGCATTTTTATCCGATAATGCTTCACTTGGTTCATGGTACAGCCTAGGAGGGCAGTTCTCGTTCAGATTCGGTCGCGTGCGCCTTAAGAGCAGCCCATCTTCGCGAGAACCTCGCAACAGCGTCGAGACGAAAACAGTCCCGGGATTAGAATTTTAAATGG
This sequence comes from Calliopsis andreniformis, assembly GCF_051401765.1. Lineage (NCBI taxonomy): Eukaryota > Metazoa > Arthropoda > Insecta > Hymenoptera > Andrenidae > Calliopsis > Calliopsis andreniformis. The sequence continues at coordinate 16,246,745 of NC_135067.1, read as the reverse complement.
CGCCGAGGGTATCGACGATCCGTGAAAACGAGGATTAAGATGCAGCGTCGAAGTTTCGGCGCCCTCGGCGAAACTTCCTAATGGCTCTTTTACGAACTTGCTGGGAGACGACGATAGATCTCGGCAAGTTCGCGCTTAATGCGACTCTGTGGCGTTCCTATTTTTCGCCAGCTCCTCGGTAATTACCTTGATGGCCTTTTGTCACGGCTACAGAGAGTTTTTCGCGATCCATTAGCATTTGTCGCGAGAACAACTACGAAGAGGATAAACAGCGATCGATGCGCCTAACTGCGCTGCTTGATGATGGTAAACGACTGTAAACGAATTCAGATTCTAACCTGAAATTTACATTTCCTTTGCTTAGTAAAATTCTTCATTAGTTCATTTCTTCCATTTTCCTATTTTCAACGTATGTTAGATCGTTTTGTTGCAAATTCACTGAAAAGGAGTGAAACTAAAGCTTAATATCTTTATTTGACATAGAAACCTTAATATCTGAAATGACCAGGTCGTGAGAGGCAAATGTGATTACTCTCAACCACGCACCATCCAAAATGGGAAATTCCAAATGATTACAAGGAGTACGCCTGTAAATCATGCCTCTCAACACACCAAATATGGGCGAGAGAACATTTCAACTCACTTACCTATTTCTCTAATTCTACTAATATTCCTAGTGTTTACCTCCTACATATAAATCTTCCTCCTCCAGTATTACCTAGATAGAGAAATCAGCATAGAGTAATACATTACGGGATTAAGGGATGTTCGAAACATGGGAATGCATAAAATGACCCTCCGTTTGCAAGGTGTTCCATCGGCGGTGGCGAGAGTCCGCCACAAAAGCCGAGATGCCATCGGCGGCCGCTCGCAGGTGGATGCAGCTCTAATGCCAGAGACGCTTTGCATCGTGCGCGGCATTGCAAGGCCAGCCAGCCGCAAGAAATCGCCGTCGAGAATACCGGCTCCGCGACTTGGAGGCGTATATAAATTGCATTGACGCGAAGTGACGTCGAGTCAAGACAAATCTGTTGCGTAACCGACTGCTATCGGTGTAAATCTTCGTCTCTGTCGACGAGAAACCTGGCAACCAGTTTCCGCGTGGAAGACCTCCTTTAAGAAGGACCCTTCAGAATGGTAGAACACGCTTCTATCTCGATGCGAAAGCAGGAAATCTGTTGACGTAAGTGGGTGTGCTGCGGTGTCTTGGAAAGGAGTTCCCCCTTGACGATAGAAACAGCTGACGCTAATTGTTTCGGATACGTGGTTGGGGGAGATGGAATCTTAATCAATTCGTTATTAATGTAAGAAAGGGGATAGGGCGCGCTTAGGATGTGTTACATATTTGTTATCGAACTTTGAAGGCTTGCGGTGGATACCTTGAAGAAGGGAGGATCTTGGGTATATTGATCTAGCGTCATCTAGTGAGATATTCATGAGGGCTTTTTCATTCTCATAATACTTCAAATAATTTCTCTATTTTTAGAACATTGTGTACGTGGTATCGATATGAGCCTGCAATTATTTCTAATTAAGAATTTCTGAGCGAGAAAAGGGTACCTTCAAGTTGCAAAGTGGAGAAGATATAGCTACCAGCAAACAGAGAGTTAATATATCATTCTTTCACCAAGAAACCTCAAGCAAACATCCCCTCGCATCAGAAGCTTGTCTTCACAGCAGAAGCAGAAGCAAACAGCTTTCATCGGTCTTTAAAGCACATCTCAGGTTCACTATTTTCCATTGCCTCTCTTCACGCGGAGTGCTCGTGACAAAAAGGTGCCCTCTGTCACCGTTTCTCGCACCCGATTTCCTCCGTGTTTTCCCTCGTTTCGAGGCCACCTTTTCCCAAGCGATTCGCCACAGATTTCCGCGTCACGGGAAAATCGCCCGCGGGTACGCCCGTTCAATGAAAAAAGGGGGTCAGTTCCCCCTCTCTCCGTGTTGGTGCCACCCTGCTTTCAGCGTCCGCATAGTGGCAGCCAGCTTCTTAACTCCGCCTTTATTTACGCGTTTTCCTCGAGTCCTCCATTTCTGGCGATGCCACTTTTTGCGTTCCGCGATCGCGAACGTCGCCGCCTCGTTTCATGGTCATTATCATCGCGGCAGCGGAGCCTTGCCGACGCGACGGCAGCGTCGAGTGCATGAAACGCGGCTCGTAATACGGCTTAGCCCTCTCGACTCCGTACGCTCGCGAGCGCGGCCGTTTCGAGGTTCAGCCGTTGCCTCTGTCGGCTCTTTTTTCGATGCGAACGCGGGAACGAGGCTGAAGAGCGGCGTCGAGATGTCCTTTTTAATCCGACGATTCGTCGTTGATCCAGACGGCGCTCTCGCGTGCCATAATTATCCTTAATTATAATGTCGTTTGTTGCGACCTTCTACCGTCGCCTTTTTTCCCTCTTTCGTTCGCATTTCTCATGAGTGCTCGCTGAGATTAGACTATAGCAGGTATCGCAGAGAAACTTCCTTCTGTTCTTCAGTTCTTTTAGTACCACTGAAGCTACTTTTCGTTTATGTCATTAATTATATCATTAACGTCGCTTTGCCTCAGTGCGTAATGAAGTCTGCTGAATGGTCGAGGCATCAGTCGCGTCTTGAAACGTTCCCATGAAGCATTATTTACAGTCGAGTCGAGTTCATGGATGATTTCAGATTTCCACGCATCGACGCTTTCAGTTCGCGATAACTCGATGAGCGAGCACCGTCCCGCTCCTTTCGCGGATAGATTATCGTCAGAGCCACCAAGAACGACTAACCCCGGAAATTGCTCGGTAATTTTCTTGGATTTAGGAGATATATAATAATCGATCTCTGAACGCTGCTGTGAGTTGATCGCTGCCTCGATGGTGATTTACAAATTGCATTCTTAGCAGGGGAGGGGGCGAGATGGGGCCATTTGACACGGGAAAAAAATCCCTCGCTTCCGTTCTTGTTTATGGGGTCAGCTTGGAGCCGAGCGATGGTTACTTACGGGCGATTCGCGCTTTACGGATGATTTACGCCGTTCACGGACGAATGCGTTCCTGTGTGAGACGCGATTACAAAGAGATATCGCCTCTGATAGCATGACACAGTGCTTCGTCGTCCATCCTCGAGGGCTTGGTCGATTATGGCTCTCGAAGTCGATTTAATTGCACCTTAATTGGAACGCTATTCAGTAGGAGTGTCGACAAATAATTGTGATGAAAATTGAGAACAAATTATAGCAACTCAGTGACAGTTTAATTTAGCCAGTGAGATGACCTCTTCTTCCTGCTTCGCGAATTTAAATTAGAAAATTTTATAAATCAAGTTAATTAATGGAGAGACTGAAATATTTATCCTAGGTTACTAGTTTTTAACTACTTCAACCTCAGCAACTTAGTAGAATTGCACGTACTATCGGTTTCGCAATGCGAATTGCTTTCCCTTCTCATTCCAAAGATGGGGAAAGCTCCCATTCCTGACAGACTCAGCCGATCCTCCATAATTCGCCTCTTAAATCGAGCGTTACACTTTTCCACCTAGCTTTACCCGCGACAGGCTTCTCCTTCCAGCTCAGATCTACGCGATGTTTAACCAACTGTGGAGTCCTGCGCAGGGTTCAAAAGATAAAACGCAGCAACCAAGTTATTTCCCTTCGGGCCGCTACTCCCTAAAGGTATTTCTCAGACTCTTTCGTACGTGGATTCGTCGTGAATGAACGAGATCCGACGTTACCTTTTAAGGCCGATTTGATCGTTCCGCTCGCCTGGCATGTACACGATGCTCGTGGTAAAAAGAAGTCGCGTCGATGTCGCCGTGAGAATTAGCCAACTCCTCTAGTCGCTCGAGAATGCCTTCGAATGGAATTTCTCGCGACTGAGCGCGTCGTTATCGTTATCTCCACAGCGGTGACGAACGCCACGTAATTGAGGAAAACGCTCCAATGCCACGAGTCGTAGAAGCAATTTGAATATCGAGGCGAGGCACGATCGCCTCACCTGTTTGCGTTCGCGCGCGAAGGTGTGCGTAAATAATGAGACACGATTTGTCTCGAACTGTGTGGAATATTCAATTATGATGGGCTTAGACTATTTTCGATGCGAGAATGCGACTTGTGAGGTGAGGTTTCAATGCTATTTACGCTTTAGCGACTTAGCGTTGGCGGAAATGCTTGTAATGGCACTGGGAGTTTATATTCTTGGTTCCTGTAAGTCACGTAGTGGAGTGAAACACTGATTTTGTTGGGAAATATGCAGAGCTTAATTGTTCTTGGCTCTGTGACTCATTGGTTACTCAGATACGCGCTAAAAAGTTTATAAACAGCAATAATTTATCGGGCTAAGTTCCTCCTTGCTATTCGTTCTACTGATCGTGACTGTAACAGTTCGAGAGAGAGGATTTATCTTCTGGAACGCAACGCAATTGACGCGAAAAACAGATGGATGATTAATGTGAACAGTGAAGCGTTTCGTTACACGATTTAGAGATCCAAGACTGAATCATGGACCGCTTTCTTTTAGTCCTAATACCATAGTAAAAAACGAATACAACCATGTAAATGCAGAAGATACACGTTTCATCCTGTGATTGCTAGTAACACTCTCAATAATCCATGTCTGACCAAGAACGGATAATCTACTTCGCCTGCCCAAGAGAAGCTCCAGAAACTGAGTAGCACGATCGTAACACCTATTACCATTTAACATTGAAACGAAAATACGCTTCCAAGAAAAAGTCACTCGTACACGTGTTATCGGGACACGATACGATACAATACAATACTCGCGTAGCTGCCCCACTCTGTTGACTACAGGTACGACAAACGGGAGTGCGAGACACGGCACGTTACCGAAGGCATACGTATCCACGGAGTGTCCGTCGTCGAATCAGACCGAGGGAGAGTGGGAGAAGCTCGAGGAAGGAGCAAGAAAGACTTGCGAGCGAGGAAGAACCTGTGGCTTCTCGAGCAAGTCGCGCGGCCGAGCATGTTCCGTCGCATTGTCTGCACGTCATCGCGATTCCCCTTGAAAATCAGTGTCGCCTAGTGAATCGTCCATAAAATACCAAATTCAGCCGTCAAAATCCAATTTCTTCGCAAGAGAATCCCCAAAAACGGAGTGCAGTGTTTACGCGGGAAATTCAAAATTAGGTCACGACGAAAGTGTCCAGTGGTGTGTGTGGCCGAGCGGCTCTAGGTGCAAGTGCTCGAAGGGATATCGGGGCAAAGTGTTCTGGTCACGGTGCGTCGCGTGCTCGCGCGGCCATCGATGTTTCCCCTGGGGAAAAGCGCGCCGACGGAATTTCTAAATCGCCCGAGGAGAAAGGTACTTTCTACGCGGCGACGATGGCGTGGATTTTCCGAGCGGGCTGCGAGCGCCGCGGCTAGGTCGATATCGTTGGGCCTCCCCCGACGAGCCGGCCGCACGCGACCTTTAGCTGCACGTCGAAAGCGAGCCATCAGCTGCTAAACAGCCGATTAAATTTACATGGTGACGCAACGCGCGCTCGTGACCGTCGTCGCCGGCCTATGAAGAAGAAGCCAGTTACGACCTCGCCGTGTACGTCACGGTGAAAAGAGGCGGCCGTCCGCTCGACCGTGCCTCGATACTCGCGGCGGTACCAGCGTTCGATCGCTGCCTGACAAGTCTGCGTCGTTTCGAACTACATTCGTGCTCGAGAAACTCGACTAATATCGCGTTAGTTTCCCTGGAAATTTCGCTGTAGGCGAGGTACGCGTGCAAAGCGGGGGGTGGTGCGGTGTGATCTGTGTTGCATAGGGCGGTATCGATCCTGACTGAGATAGAGATCAGGTCGCTTCGCGTTTGTCGAAGCGTGCCACGCATCTCTCGGCTTCGCTGAAACGTGATTTCCGTGGCGAGGCATGCGGGAAGCTGGTGCCTCGAACCTCGAATAGGAAGTGGGTAAACGGTGACCACAATGTCGGCGATGGTGAACCTCCGATGATATGGGAGCGGGCGATATGAACAGAGAGATACCGAGCAGCACCCTCGCGACTCTCAGGGGGATCCTGGTGAGCTCGCTGTCGAGGGAGAACCTGGGACCGCACGACCTGCCTGTTCAGGAGAACGGAAGACATCGACCTCTCCGGAAGGTGCACTTTCACGAAGGTACATTTAGAAGTTGTCGGCCCGCTGCCGGTAGACGGTGGTCATTTAAATATAAACGGAGGAAGCGACGCGCCTATCGATCAGCGTCGAACATCTTATGGCGCTGCTCTTCGTGAAGGAGGCTCTTCAAATGATTTATTTCGGACAATTTTTGGGGGACCCTAATTTAGTCAAAAAAGGGAGGTTGTTATTATGCGTGTTTCACTTGGTCTGTTAGTTGAGGGAGAGAAGTTTAACCTTGGACTTTATTAATTATAAGTATATAGTTATCCAAGGTCATATATTTAATGTTGTGATAGCTGACACGAGTCCAAACTTAATTATTTGCAAATACACATTTTGGAACATGCAATGGACATTTCTGTGTAATAGCGACCCAGTTAACAGGATAATCTGCTAATACGACAGCTATTTACACATTTAGATGATGAATACATCGGGAGTGGCGAAATGGAGTTTTTAACAGTGAGTCTATAACTAAAGGCCTAATGTTCAGACTTTCAATCAAATGGTAAATAGAAATCGAGCGACATCAGTAACTACAGCCCATTAAAACTAACTTATAATGTCATTTACGTGTTTCTGTTGAACGTTCCAAGATGTAGTCGTATTCTAGAAAATCGAAGGTGAAACGCGACGACTTGCAGCGTCATCCAAGATTAGCAAGCCTCGAATTCGCTCGTTATTCCGCTCACGGATATGCTTATGAATCGAGGATGACGATCGAACTTTCTACGACGTTAACGATCGACTGGCTGATGGGCCAGGACGTGAACAAAGCTAGGGGCTCTCTTTCGTTAGACGCCAGGATAAAATGCTCTGTGTAATTCTCGTTGTCGGGTTGCTGGATGTTTCCAATTGGAGACGTCGCGCTAGCGACCGCGCCATTCCTCGGAAAGGAGACGAATATACATCATTAAGCTAGGCTTTAGCTGATTCCAGGAGAGAGAGAAGCCCTAAGCCTAGCTTAGGGCACGCCCACGATCAGTATTCCTTTCGGTATTCTCGGTGGAATCGAAGCAGCTCGGATCACTTGAGAAGTGAATCCGTGTTTCTACGCGATGCTGGCGATTTACAAGGAGAACTCTCTGATTAACGGTGCACGTAATTTGGGAACTCTTAAATGAGTAGCTGGTTCAAATTCGTGCTGCTCGTATTTAACATCTCAGAATTAGGTTGTCCCGTGGGAGGGAAGCTTCGAAATAGAGAAGATTTCTCTTTTTCGTATTTCCACTCCACATTTTTCAATTCTCAGCTACAAATCGCACCGCCACGCACGCGTGGGCCGTCTCGCGAGCCATTCCTCGCTTCCAGAGATTTCTTTCCACCCACCAGCATCGCGTATTTCGACTCTTCAATTAAGAACGATGGAAAGGCAGCTAGGTATCGCGCGTAACGGGCCAAGCCGCGCTAAACGACCTGGCTCGTTGGATTTTTCTCGTTAAACGTAATGAAAGGTTTCCGCGGAAAGTAGCGTTAGCTCGACATTGTTTGTCCTTACCAGGAGCCGTCGTTTCCTTTTGCAGATCCGACGTAATTGCCGCACACGGCCCAAGAACTCGTCGCCCAGGCCCGTGACTAATAGATCTGCTGATGTCACGCGCTGAAAAGTCCGTCTGCAAGCCTGACGCCTGTGGAATTGTGTTTGATAAACGGCTTCCCCACCCTCCCTTTCTAATGGCCGTCGATGTTGCCCAAGTGTCGATTTGCTTGCTGTCGATACGAGACGTTCTCTTTGATTTGCGAGAATGTTCTCGTGAGAACACTCTTTTCCCCGTTTACCGAAGTTTTTTGTCGGTTCGATCGCTCAGGCGACCATCTGCATGTGGAAAAGGCTTACAGTTGTTACTCTTTGGGAGACTGAGATGAAATTCTTGTCCTGGTTAGAATTTCTAGCAAAGTATAATGGAGTTCACGATGTGTTAGTGAGTGGCTGTTGCGTGGAGATTCAATCTTTTTAATAAAACTTGGGGTAGAAGAAAAGGTGTATGTGTTACACACTAAATAGTACGGTAAACTGTTTTTCTATACTTCAAAAAAGTAGCTCCAAAAATGGGATTATGGTATCAGCCCAACCAGAAACCATTCTGTTCTATCTCATAGATTTACCCAAAGAAGAGGTCGATCAGAGTCAGTGATCCCTATGATAGACCGACCTCCACGGCTGACTGACGATATACACAGAATCGTTTCTCCTCTCCTGAATAGAGACTCGATACTTGACGAACCTTGAAGATTTTACTACGATCTCGCTTTTTTACTGTCCTCTCTTTGTTTCGTTCGAAAGGGGGACGACTAAGCCCTCGGGTCAGCGTCCCAAACGGGAATGTCGATCGGAAATGAAAAGTTGCAGTTGGTTCGCTTAGCGTTGTCGAAAGGGGATTAAAACGGATTAAAGGGCAGTTGGGGGATGGCATAGTGGCGAGTAGCGGGCCAATCAGCTTCGTTGGAGATAGACCGACGGAATTGCGTGAATCAGACACGATGGGATCATTAATTGGGGCGTGGATTGATTTATCTGGTAATTAACAATTACCGCTGGCGAAAGCGGCGCGTAGAGGGATCAAATATAGTATATTCGCGTTCATTATCGTGAGTCTTTTCGTTGCCGATGCCCCAAGGCTTATTCGTGGAAATTCCACGGCTCGACGCCCCTCTCTTTTTCGCGTTACAGCTGCAAGCTTTTTTCGCGTGCAATTAATGGCTGGCGCTTTCTGGAACGGAATTTACGAGCGCGTTAGGAACAGGCCTTTTATTCGCGTGTATCCAGCGAGACGCATAAAGCGAGCCGTTACATGACGCTAAGTCGCGAAGAACATTTTAATAACATCGACGATTTTTCTTTCTGTTTCAGGTGAGTACTCCGCCATAGAGAGAGGTTGTGAACAGCGGCCAGGTATTCGCGGTACGTAGAGAAACCACGAAGAAGCTCGTGGCAATACCCAGCTTTGCTGTACGCCAGAAACTCGATCGGGGGGATAAGCGAGCCGTGATAAATGAATTCATTACGCTCACACCGCGTCATCGCGTTTAATATTAAACATCTCCCATGAAACTGGGTAATTACGAAACTTCGCTGCCGCGCGACTCGAACAGATAGCATTGGCGATTGTATGCATCTCCTCGGCCTCACTACCTACTGTTAGACAGCGAATGAATCTATAAAAAGTAGTGTAAAAAGTCTTACCCTAAAGGGTATCCTAAAGGCACAAAGGTTAATTGTCTTCGACAGTTCGCGACACTGATCAGTTTGATCAACTTGAGAATTAAGAGATGAAAAATGATTCTCTCAGTTCCAAATGACTTCGAGTATAATAACTGAATGACAGGCTTATGATAGCCCTGATAAATTCATATTTATCTTAAGTCCTTTACGGTCTTCAGACTTTTTTCAATCTAATCAGATTTTTAGTTCGTTTAATATCTCCTACGAGTTCGAAAACACGAAAAAGTTGGAAAGGAGTCTCTTGTTCCACACAACTGAAGTTGTGTTCGAACACTCGAATTTTGGGGCAGAGTGACGAAGACGGAGATTAACAGTGGAAACCCACGTTAGTTGGTCCCTCATCGTTCCCCCCCGGAAGGGCGTAATAACGTGTTCGTGCGAAATTGCGCGTGGTTGCAAGCACATCCCATATTCTCGTTATATTTCATATGCACTTTGTCAAGCGCGAGGCTCGAGATGGGACGAGAGGATCTCGCGAGCGTGAAGGAGCTCTCCTCCTTGACACTTTATCCCGTGTCCCATGCGGTGAAGAGGAACGGGCCGTGACGAGCAATTAATTTCGAGCTCGTCGAATATTTGACGTCGGCTGTGACGAAAGATCAGTCCGTTACACGTGTTCTGGTCGATAATTTCGACGGAGGCCGAGGTAAGGTCTCATTAAACGAGTAGCCGACTTCGCACATCCAGAGAACACGTCGAAGGTTTCTTTGTTGTCTGAGGGGTGTAGGATAACGAAACTGAAACGTGGAACGCTGCGAAATCAGTCCATCCATAAGGGAACGTTGAAATCTGATCGCAGAGACTCTCAGCGGCACCTCGGAAATTTCAGTCGAGCACACTTACCGAACAAGCCAGAAAAAGAGAGCATAAAAAAGAAACGCGTGCTCGATTCACGCGAAATTTCGCGACGTTTAGTTCCCGATAAGAACGCGCCGATAAAAGTGGTTCACCGACTCGTCAGTCATTGTTGGTACACGCGTAATGCTCCACTCATATTTTATCCGGTAAAATTTACGAGCTCCGCCATTGGAAATAATCGCGAGCGAGATTAAGATACCTTATCGCTGAGTCAGTCCCGCGATGTTCTCCCTCGCTCCACTCGAAACTATATTACCGAGGTTATTTTATCTTTTTGTCGTCCCATTCACCAGCACATGGAATCGTGTTTAACCGTGCACGGTAGGTTTGTCAATTTATCTTTAGAGGGGATGACAGCGCGCAGTTGAACGCCTCGTCGTCGCTTCCCCGCGTCGACGATTAATATTACAATAAAATCGACGTTCCTCAAAGTTCTATAGGTTCCATGGAAATCGTGAACATTCCTAGTGCGCTGGGATACTGTGGAAAGTATTGTTCGACTGATGGACGTTGGTAGAGGCCACGATTGGCACGATGATTGACGCCTATCCGCGAGATAAGCCACCCAGACAGCCGAAACACAGAGTCGGCTGTTTCTAACGATCTGCTACGGAAATTGCGGCCCGTTTCCACGTGAAACGCGGCTAACGCAGTTATCCCGTGTCTTCCTGTGATCTTATTACGTACCGTTCAGCCATAACGTTCGAATATTTTTATTCATTCGACGGCAGCTCGATTGGCGTAGATCGTCGACACCCACCGTAGATCTTTTACAACCGATTTGACCGCGAAAGTAATTTCCTTGCCGGAAATTTATCTGGAATCTAACGTTGATGAATAATTCATCGGTCGCCTGGTCGCGACCACGGACACCGTGAGATCGGGCGGTTCTTACGAGGACTATGACACGATGGAGTCGAGAGTTCCATGTAGTGCTGGTTTCATTCACGTAACTTCCGTTCCTGCTGCCATAAACTGTTATAGCGATTTGAACATACGGCGTCTTTAACGCTTACGGCGTCGACGAACCTTTCTGCGCCGTTGGAGGTGCAGTCTGTGACAGAATTTTCATGGCATTTTTATTGAGTCGCTTAGTTGCGCCGGTTTCAAGATCAGTGGGTGGTCTTTATTGAACATGTAAATTATAGTCTTTGTTACCCATATTCGTAGAAACACTGTCGAGGAAAGTCGAGTTGAGATATTGAACGAGTTATTTAAATTGGAGGGTATATACTAAGGAATGGAAATATGGAACAGACGTACATAGTCCATGTTCTTCTATATCTTAACCCTTTCTATCAACCCCAAGTAATAGTATCGACAACTGGAACAGTAAATCTCTTAAATCTTTTCAATGAAACTCAATTACAGTACTATTACACACGTATATAAATAAAAACATGCTCGTCAAATTCTCCAGAAAAGAATTCCCTTCATCGACCCGTTTATTTATCGATTTCGCTTCTCAGACATAAGGTCGCTCGTGATTCCTCCTATAGCCTCTAAGAAAAGCCTAATTCACGGACGTATCATAGTCGTCGCTTGATTGCCTCAGAGAAGCCAATGATATTCTCGCTATAGGATGAAAATGAAGGAGTAATTTCGTAGGCGGCGATCGCCTCGCCGTGATACGAGCGTTTATTCTTATCGCGTGGCTATTCAAGCCGCGTGGAAACCGAGATGCGCCTTGCGCCGCTCGTACACCGAGAGGAAGGGTGGTGTAAGTTCATCTTCGCTGAATGGGAAACGGGACGGTCCGATGCTTCGTTTATGCATCTTAATCCAGGCATTGTTAGCGCGGCTGGAATTCGTGAATCGCAAACGAGGACACAATATCTCGCGAGACCTTCCGCGCTGAATCGAAATCCATCCTTCCCATAAACGGATCTGAAAGATTATCCTGGATCGTCGTCTGCCTGGGGTCGAGCTTTCATCCCTTTCATCGAATCCGACTCCCGAATCGAATACTTTCCATATCGCTCGCCTTGAAAATCAGACGAATCTAATTAGTTCTGCCTTCCGCCACGTTTTTATCCTCCATTATAAACTTCTGTGGACTGTTTGTGAAAGCTTCCCGTAAGACTTAGTATCATCGCGTCCTTGGAAGTGGGTTTTCACGAGGAAATTGTAATTGGAAAGGTGACAATTCGATGGCATCGCGGTTCAACGCGCGTGGATTGTTCGAAACTGGGTACCGTAAATTACTTCCTCCGAGTTTTGTGTCGACGAGCCTTTTGTGCGAGATGCTACAATTGATATTCATGTTTTCGTATGACCGTAATTGAAAATGTTGCTGACCATAATTTACTTCAGCAGAATTTTAAAGTCTTAATAGAAAAGCGTTCATGAAGTTTCCTTGTTACTTTTTTAAGATACTATGCTGAGGAAAAGTTTCCTTCGCTTTTCCAAAACTTCATGGGTCGCGATTTTCACAAGTCACTGTCGCCGCCGAAAGGAAACTCGTGGATAGAGAAAACTTCGTGACGATTCATCTTGGTAGATCGCGAAGTCTGTCACCTTGGGAACAAAGCATCCTTTTCGAATATAAGAAAAGTAATCACGATTGTAACCAGCTTTCGAAACTTTTCGTCTCTGTTAATTGAAGAATCAACAACTTTCCAAATGTTTCTGGAAACGAAAATTTAGTTTCCTGGTACCAAGAGCATTCGTCTCAACATCGCAGACTTTCGTTCACGACTTACAGTATGCAACACGGAAGAACGTCGAATTCGAAACTTTCGGCTTGCCTGAGGACATCGGCAATCGAGTTTCAAAAGTTACACAACTGTGGTGACTTTTCTGCGCGTAAAAATTTCTGCCTACATATGTAGGACTGTTTCCACTTTAAACCTGAGAGTTCTGTAGACTCGATTTTTCTAAACAGTTCTACGTATAGAAGTTATTCGTAAAGGAGAACCGCGAATGCTAGTGACTCGTTTTGAAGTAAAGCCAAATTTTCGAGTCGACACACGTTTATGAGCAGTTCGCGATCGTTCCTTAATACGCTCGGAAAACAGAGCTAAGACCCGCGGGAGGGTAATAAAATTTTTCCTCGTTGTAGCAGAGAGTTTGTACGCTTTTTTCCATTCGCCGCATGTAGCAGCGAGATTCCATTGGTACGGTTCCAAGTGGGCGCTGAAAAAGTCGTTGGACGACTGGTAGATTTAGTGATGTTCCACTGTCGACTCCTTTTTCGCAACCCTGACGCTCTCCAACTAAGCAAGACGTATCCCGCCTCGTCGACGACAAGGATCTTAACTTATTACGCTGTGGAAACTGGAACTAATTTCCCTGAAATTGTTTTCTACCTTTTTCTTCTATCAGAGAATTGTATAACATTAACACTGTTCCAGAAATCACCACTTCTGCGCATATTGCTAATGCACAGTAGTTGCACTACGTTTGAGTAGTTACATCACAGATATGACGCAACAGCAAACCGTAAATCGAACCTAGAGTTTCACTGCCTTAAGGTACCTAAAATTAAAATTGAATTTGAAGAAGCACTACATCTGCAAAAATCTGCCCCACGAAGACATATGAAACACCTCCATTTTTATATCTACTACTATTTTCGTCTATCAGCCAAGAACAATCGAAGTTTCAAAGATGAAACAACACCCTTTTCACGCTCGCTTCCTCCTCATCTCGCAAAGAACATCTCAAGAGACAAAGGCCTCGACAAGTCTAAATGAATCGAAAGAACCAGAATAGAAGAGCCGATAGGTGGAAGAAGTAAGTCGCCTGGACGATACGATTATCGTTTCTGGCGAACGATACAGGTATATCGAACCGTGACATCGGCGAGCGCGAGGTTCCTTGGCTCGCGAACGTCCCAAGGAAAGCTCCAGTGCTCGATAACTCTCGATAACCGGTCGCGGTGTGGTCCGCAGAATCGGCTACGATGCGGGAACAAAGGAGCTGCGGTGTCGACGTTATCTCGATCGAATAAAAATGCCCGAGTCCTTCGATACACTTGACATAAATCTCGGGAACGATAAAGGGGGCTGCGGTAACGAGCGATACGTCCGATCGTTAATGCCAGCAACGTGGAAACTCGAGTTCCATGGAACCATTGACCATTCCGTGGAAGCATTTCCAATGGACTTTTCGACTATTCGTGGTTCCCAGACTCGAAAGGGTCCGTCCGTCTTATTGTTCTTGCTTCGCGAAATTTCGCCCTCGATCAACGTAGTTGAAGGAACCCTTGCTCGATGTTGATCCATGGCTTGGCTAAGTAACGAGTATTTCGTGAATTTCAGGGAGCAAAGGGAAGCTTGGGAGTGCAGCACTTTAGCGACGATTCATCTCAGACAAATATTGCGAAAACGAAGTTTCACTTTACAAGTTTCGTTGATTCTGGGAAAAAAATATTACTACAGTCTTGCCATATTTCATGTGCACTCGAGCTCAGGGCGGTGGTCCCTCTTGAAAACCAAGCTGGACCAAATCTCGCAATTTTTCCCCGTGGAACTGCCTTAAATCTCCGCGTCGAGGACTCCCAGGACTCGAATCGTCGGTCCAAAGCCAACAATCCGGCGAGCGAAATGAATTACAGCGAAAGTCGGCGTGCAATTTTGGCTTGGGAGCTCTCCGCGTCGCGCGAATGAAAAGTATTCCCCTAGTTCGAATTCGCGATCGATAATCGATGATCTACGCCGACCCTTGAGCACCAGTCGTGTCGGAGATTGAACCGGCAATATCGCGGAATGTATGGACGACGATCGATGGCAGTAGACCGACAGACCTTCGACTTCTAGACGGATCTGATACCCCATCGAGCGATGCTTTCACCTGAAATTCGTTTATCGGGTTCATAGGGTGCACCCGTGCGTTCTATGACGAGGGGAGGTACGTCCGTTGCCAATTTCATCAACGTTCCTTCGTGTGATTCGTGCAGCGCTTTGTATCAATCGCGCTGCGTTCGAAAATTTTTATCCCTGCCTGAAATCCGAGGGAAAAATACGATGAACGGCTGGGAAACTCTCGTCGTTCGTTCGACATTTGCTGACGCGATGTAGCGACTGTTGCAATGGTTATGGGAGGGACAGTGTTGTATCCAAGGAAAAATCCTTGGATCGTACATGTTCTGCACTTGTTTCCGTCTTTTCTTACCCTTTTGCTTGCTCCACCATCGATTCATCGTGGCCGAGAATTTGTAAAGGTCGTTGGTTTGTCTTTTGAACTTAACTAGAACTGCAATACTAGAGATACATCTCGCTACAGCCTCGTTTAGAATGAGCGTGGGACCTTGAAATTTGGAGAAACGTGGACTTGAACAGAATGCTGTATCAAAGTGCCAAGTAAATTTCTTGAGAATTTTTTTAGGAATATTAAGAATTCTGCAACTTCAAGATATTTAAAAAATCTCAGTATTTGCAATTCGTGTATTTTACATATTTCTATATTTATTATTAATTACATTTAGAACTCCAGGACGTCCAAGAACCTCGCTCACCCTTGTCCAAACTTCTGCTAGGTATATCCTAGTGGTTTCACCAGGGCAACGAATCATCTGTTATTTATGTACTCGAGCGAAGACACCGCTCAGCCCACTCTAGAGTCACGTACGCCAGGCAGTTTCAATTTTTTTAGGACTTCTTCTGCCCCTGGCTCGTCTACTCGTGGACCTGACACGCTACGAGGGAAACGTGGCTCATCGTCGAAATATCATTCTGGCCTACGTCCAACAACCGCGTCCACTTCGGGAATGCATTTCGCCAGCGTAATCAAGGCACAGTGAACGATAAATCAGGCCGAATCGAAGTATTAGGCTTCGCGGAAGTAGACGGAGGAACTCGTGCGAAGGAATCTAAATTTTGAAGCACGGAAGCGTTGATAGAACACCTCTGTACCTTTTCGCTAAAACAAGACTTTCTTCTGTTTCGTTAGAAATTGGAAATTACAGTACAAAGTGCAGGAAATCGCATTTGCAAGATTATGAACTCGTCTCGAGATATCTTGTGCTCTTTTCAATAACTGGAGGACCCTCAAGGTAATTCTCCTTTGTTTCTCAAATTGGACTTCTCTCTACTTCTGTCAGGGAAAGAAACCTAGTACTCTCGAAGCAACTTGATGCTCAACAACAAATTCTACCTATTATTCCCCATTATTCAACCCGATTCCTTCGAGAATTAGAACACAGTATACGAAAAATGAATTAGGGCAAACGGTACCCCAGAAATCTGGAAAGCAATCGAGCGATCTCCCACGTGCGCAGTATTCCCCAATACAATTGGAACGCAGTGGATCTTGAAATAGGAAGCGTGCGGTATCGTGTAATCCACGTCGGTCTCCAGACGCCGACGTAGACAAACGAGAGCTGGGAAATGGGCAAACTGGAGCTGAGGAAGGATACGGAAGACGCTCGAGCCGCTGGCAGCTGGGTGCCATTGAAATGAAACGTGGCAGGCGACATACGCGACTAATAGCCGCGCTGCTCGCAGCGAGTCGAGAAAGAAGAGCGAGAAAGTTCAGGAAAGCCAGCCGACGAGAGTCAGTCGGTGTACGTAAGCGCGACAAATATGGGGGCCGCGCGGAACTCGGATATTCCAGGAATTAACGATTACGTGAAGAGGCGAGAGGGAGAGAAAGCGAAAGAATGAGTCGCAGAAGGGAAGGAACGAGCAGCGGGGCGAGTAGTATCGATTGGCCGACCAGCTACTAATGGAGGAACGATAGCTATTCAGCTATTTTTTTATTGGCAAGCGTGCACGCAGATCGCGAGAACGTGAAATCGATAGCGCGGAATCCGAGCATACGTCCAGCGAAGTCCATGGGGGAAAGTATCGATACGCGCAGGAAGATAACGCGGCCGTTTTGCCGCGCTCCAGCCTTAATTAGGGGGATTAGGGTAGAACTGTGTGGGCCGAAGGAAATGGGAAATCGATGGTCGGAAAACAGACGGTGGGAACGTGTATAGAGTGCTCTGCTCGAAATTGCGCGCTGAATCCTTCGGTACGTTGTACGGAATTTAAGTGGGTGCATTAAATCAGATTACTCGGGCACGGGAGCGAGAGTGCAAGTGAAACTCGATGCAACGAGGAATCTGATCGCGGAACCGCCTCGCGAGAGCTTCCGATTCGAGAGACCACTTGAGCCGATCGAAACGAAAACTAAGAGAATGATGGGAAGGAAAACACCGTTAAGTGGTGGCGGTGCCTCTCGATTTTTCATCGAACGCTCCTTCCACTTCTCATTTGTACACAACAAGGGTTTCCAGCGAAATCACGCTTCCCATTCTTGGATGCCGTCCCAGGCAGAGAAATTCATATTCTGCAATTAATTGTGTGCTATTGAAGTTATCGACGCTACTGCAGAGCAATGCTAATTTCATCAGTTTGCAGAACTCGAGGACTCGTTGGAGTTGAATCTCGATGAAATTCACCTTCAAACAGCGAAAGAATGGCTGGTATGAAAATTCTGAAAGCAACGCCAAGAAACATTCTTAGATAAATATTTAACCGGACGGAGATGGAACTAATTATTTCCAAGCGAGGGTGTTCGCCAGTTTCCTCCGCTAGGGCGAGGATCAGGACGAAGATTAGGGCAAAGATCGTGGAAAGTAACCCATCTCCAGAAATTCCACGGTGGTGAAATAAGAAAAGGAGAGATTAAAGGGCTTAAACGTATATTTCCTGGCTGGAGCATGTAACGTTTTGTCTTGCGCTCTGGTTACTCCGGTTTCTCGAAATGGACCTCGTCGAGAGGCACTCCTGCTAGACACGCTCGGAATTTCGGGGACTCGTATGTGGAATCCAGCCATGTCACTCACGAGAGCAATGTGGATGAGTTGAACAGACGTGCCGAGACATTGAGGATGGTGGTCGTCTCAGATCAGATAGATTCTATGAACAATTCACAGTGCACAGAAAAGTAAAAATTCCACAGCTAAAATTATTCTATTTAATTATTCGATGAAGTCAGAATTGGATTCAGATTAGAAAGTTTCCAAAATTATCAAATTGGTTTGGTAGGATTGACCTATAAATTAAGATTAAGTAGCTGAATTTTGAATACCTTCCAATACTAATTTTCGATGGACGGAGGCTCCTTGAATTATGTGCTCCAGACCTAACCTAGAGTTCATCGAATGCAATGTGAGATAGACTGCCCACATCGATATCAGGATATCGAGGAATCGGCGATTGCATAGGTGCACTAAGAAATCGGTCGAAAACGCTAGAAGTACAACCTAATCGTGGCCATTGCAAAAATTCCATCGTTCTTCGATCGAGAGGGCAGAAACTATTGGAACGCTAGCAAGCGAATTGAAAATTTCCATCGGTCCAAAAGGAATATTTGCTTCCGATGCTACGGTACTATCGGCGTTATTATTGGAATACCGACTCCCAGTTTTATTATTATCGCGAAAGCATGCTACCCGAGACTCTGCCTTTTTTCTGATCACATGTGAATTCGGTCGAACGATCTCTGTAACTCTGTATGAAACCAACGTATAATACGAAAATGATAGGTCATCGAGAGAGTACAGAAATCTCCATAGGTATCTAAGCACTTGAAGAAGATAGTATTCAATGTTTGGTCTCTTATACTGTCAACTTCACCATTACATCAACAAGATTCTTCTCCAGAAGAAAAGAATGAAGAACACTGTTTCGTTGCTCCTTAAAGTCCACATGCTCAGGATCACATCATGGAAGTCGAGGATTCTACGTCTTCAAGGTTATCGATCCCCTAGAACTTCGTGGCGGCGGTCACGTGGAATGAGAAGAGAGCAAGAGAGAGAGAGAAAGAGAGAGGACACCGTTCAGTAAAACACCGACTGCGTCTCCCTCCGTTCCAGAGCGAAAAGGTTCCCACTACCTCCCGAATTCCAACCTTCCTCCGCCTCTGTCAAGGTCACACCCTGTACCTCCCACTATCCCCTAGATCTGCTTCTAAAAACATCTGAAGCCCAAGGGGAATCTGGAAGCGAAGGCGTCGCGGTCGATCAACGATCCGCGGGCATCGAATCGAAGCGTGCACACGCTCTTCAGTCCCCCAATTCAAGGTCACCGACGCGCGAGAACCACCCCCGCAACGCGAAAACATCCGCCCCCGGCTGTTTAACCGCGACGCGGCGGGTCCAGGGGGGGCAGGGGGACACAGGGAAAACGAAATAGGGAGCGAGGAATGTAATAAATCAGCGTTGCGCGACCGTGATGAAGTTTTGAGGGGCGATAAGGATAGGAAGAGGTGAGAGGGGGGGGATGGGTCAGCTGGCAGGAGGACGGAAGATCAACGACGGAATTAGAGCCGGTGCGCGCGGCTAAGCGGAGGTGTCGTGTGCTGCACACGCAGTCGGCGGATAGGGGCGGCAGGGTGGCGAGGGGCAGAGGGAGGAAGCAGAGGTGGAGGGTTGACCATTTCGGGAGTGTCGGAGGTGGCGGCGCACGGCTGATCGATGCAACAGCAGCGCCACCGCGAGGAGGGTAGGAGGCGTCGCGTAGCCGGTGGCAAAGGGCAAGGGGGTTGCGTGCTCGCCGGCAGCAGAGCCTCCCTTCTCTGCGCTCGGCCTCCACCGCAACCCTCTGGTTCCCTCCCTCGGGCCGCTACGCGCGTACTAACCGAGCAGCGCGCGTTGGGCCTCGCGGCTCGGCTTGCCTGCGCTCCCCTCCACGGTCTGCCGTGCTTCCACCACCGCGAACCTTCGGATAGGGGTTGCTTCGACGCGACGCGACGCGATATGCGATGCGCCCTCCCCCCTCGACCTAGCGTTCCATCGTCTCGCTTCTTCTCACTCTCTCCCTCTCCTGCTCCCTCCCTCGCGGGCTCAGTTCTCGCCTGAAGACCGTGCGGTGTACAGGTGATCCGACTCGTGCGTATTCGCCCTCTGTATGCTCGAGTTTGTCCGCCCGCTGGCCGGGATGACGTGCCGCGTCGCCACGAGGACGCGCGCTCTCTCCTGCCGCCGCGTCGACGAGGTGCGCTTCCTGCACCCCTTTTTTGCTATTCCTTCGCGGATCCTTGCCGAAGACACGCGTGGCGATCCGAGTTCCTGCCTCGAGCGACCGTGTCCTGCCAGGCTCTTTCCTCTCCACGTTGCATCGTCGTTTTCGTTCCTGCTCTGTCCTCGAGGTGTTGACTTTTCACGCGCCTGCCTGAACGTTTTGCTCCTGCCTAGTGTTAACATTGGATACTGAGCAAAGATCGTGTGTTTGTTGGCTGAGGCGGAGGATTAAACTTCCGTGAACTTCGTTAGGTGGTTTAGGTGCTGTTTCTAGCTTCCTCTCGAGGGTTGTTAGGAGTACAGCGATGGGGGACGTTTCCTGTCGATATTTAATATAACTTTCAAGATAAGATTTCGATCACGTGGGTGATGGTATCGAGTTCGTTGCGTAGTCGTTTTGCTCGCGAGTTTCTCCTTCGTTGAAGTGTTGACTTTTTATGCGTTCGCCGCAGACGTTCCACCTCCATCTGGTGTTATTATTGGATATTCTTGCGGCCGGGGAGAGATTGTGTGCAAACCGAGGGGATCGAGGGTTTAACAGCTCTTGTGAAGTGTACTGTATGCCGAGGTTCTTCCACAATCCTCCTACCTCGCTTTCAGGTTTCCTTTCACGCTTTTATCCGAGAAACACTGACGTGGATTCTCCAGATTTATTTTGCGACTCAGCAGTCTCAGTGTTCGAGGAGAAGGTTTCGATCACGTGGATGGGTACTGGCTAGCTGTACAGCTAAAGTGTCACGATCGTTCCGTTAATCTTCATACGTCTGGGGACGAAGTCGGAATGATTGAAGCCCTGTTTTGCAAATCTTCACTTAGTTCTAGTTCTCTACTTTTTTACACAATTCATGTCTAATAAAGTGATCCTCGAATATATCAATCTCTGATGTAATTCTAAATTCAAAGCCATATTTTCTCTACGTTAGAGTAATAAACTGCATAAACCATTCCAGGCAGAAGGTACGTGGATTTCCGATCACGCGGTTACTATCTATCTCGTCCTCGGCGATATTTTTTCCCTTAACAACTATCGAGCAGTAACTGGAACTGGCAATTTATCTTCAGTGACTTCGAGGCGCAGGTAATCATCACCGTAGATACCTGACAATTAGCGAAGCGCGTTGTCGAGCTTCCGCCTGTGTCAGGCTCGTTTATAAATAATATTTAAAAACTCGTCTAGCAGTAGCGGGTAATTAATGTAATTAATACTGGAGCGAATTACACATCGGCGCATACCGAGGCAGCACGACCCATCCTTTCCGTAGGTAACGTGTGGCATTAAGCAGCCAACGAACGGCGATTCTCACGGTGCTCACCGAATAATAGAGGCCATTAAATTAGTTGAGGCTTGTGGGATCTGGCTGCGGTGGCATCCTCGGTCTATGAGCGTTTCAGTTTTTCGCCCATCGCTCGTTTACCCCTTTCCCCACGTGTCCCGAAATTGGTTCAACCGCGAAACTCGTTATCCATGTGTTTCCCCTCGGCATGCTTTACATCGTTTCTTTAATTAGCGAATCGATTGAATCGCGAGTGGACAAGTCTCGCGTTTCCAACGTTTTACTGCATCGACGTGTTCGTGAAAAGCATCGTCAGTTCATTTAGAACCAGAATTAAAAGCCCTTCGATTCGATTTCTATGGATGGAACGTTTATTTCAACGTCGTTCGCACATTAAACGTGATCGATTAACCGCGAAGCAAGTGATTCGCAGTGGCAACACATGAACGATAGGTAGAGTTAGAGGCTATTCATCGGCGGGAAAAAACAATCGCGTCTTACATGTTACTCGATGAATTACACGGTTGGCGTGCGTGTTCAGAGAATGAATGTACCGCTATAGGTGCCAGACATCAGGAGTACCATTGTGCTCCATTTCTAAAGCTGACGGAAGCTCGATGATTCGTTTGCTATCTAGTAAAGTCGGTTCATCGATGAACCTGTTTTCGAGCGCGTGGATTGCCGATCTGCAGCAAGACGAATCACTCGACGCTCCATCGCGCTTGTCTCTTCTCGAATTTATGTCAAATCGTATCTCGACGTGTCGCATCGGAATTGCCCTCGATATCTGTCAAACGGTGAAAGGAAACCGAAGACAATTTTCTCGTTACCCTGGCCAAGTCGAAAACGTCATTATTTGCGGTTAAGTCGCCCTTTCGATTCGCTCTATAGGTTCACTTGATAGTTGCAGGCAGTTGGCAACAGTACTCATGTCATCGACGTCAGCGACACGCTGCAATCCTCCCGAATCGGGGATTTCCATTAAGTCGTGAAGGTTGCTGGTCGCGATCCTCCCCAATTCGACGCGAGTATGCGCCAGGCCAGGCTCGAGGGGCAGTCGTTAAGCGAGTCCGCACCAAAAAACGCGATAATCCGATGATCGTTTCACGCGCGGCTAAACCGCCGGCCAAAGTGACGTTTTTACGAGGCGACGAGGGTGGTCGTGCATTCTCGTCCGCGCCACAGGAATCCGGCCTGATTCGTCGTCGAATCGAAGGGAGAGGACGCGCCGTGAAATTCGCGTGTTTCGACGAGTGGTTTCCCCGCGAAAGAGTTCTCGAGAAAGCCCTCAAACGATCGCGACTGAAGAGACTATAGAGCGATCGGAAACGTATTGTCTGGGTGCACCGACAGTTAAACCGACAATTGCCTCGAGAATTTCCGGGCAAGTGGCAATCCCGACAGAGATATCTAGCCTTCCGGTCGCAGCCGATTATAGAGCAGCGGATAACGTTTTGATTAACGCGACGCGTCAGCTGCATTCCAGCAATCCCGCTGTTTGCGCTCAGTGACGCGTCATTGTTTCTGCTTAATCGCGAATTGGCCCCGCAGTGAGAATTACTTTGGATAATTTTGTTGCGTATTTGGCTCACGGCTTCGAATTCTGCTAATTGGAAATTTTCAATATGATATTCGCTGATGATTGTCAAATTCATTGAACGCTATTGAAAGCTCACTGTTGAGCTTAAATCTGCAGGGTGCCCTATCTCAAATCACACTGCCAATAAATCCGAATTCAAACTTATCTCCTCCCAATAGTATCTTTCATATCCATTCAGAAACGGCCGACAATCTCATTCGTTCATCGTCGAAAGCTCTCCACATGATCTCCACATATTTACTCTATCTCCACTGTTCAAGCTGCAGCACGAGCCCAGTGGTTCTGGCTGTTTACATTTATACAATTTCACTGCGAAACGAAATCCAAATACGCTCCCTTCGTGCATCAGAATTATAAAAGAAGACGAGATACAACTTCCTACCTTCGCCTGGAAACGAGTCTAACGGCGAGTGTCGCAATACTCTGTTATCTGAAACATAGACTCGCAGGTGCCTCGCAGATTATTGCCATAGCGATGGTGAATTAATAGCACTCACGGCTGGAATTATTTGGACATAATGCAAACTAGGCTCCGTGCGACGCGATGAACTTCCGTGCGCGCTGGTGGCTCCAACTTTATCCTAGGCTCACGACAGTTCGCGTTGTCGGCTCTGTCGTGGCCGAGGGTCGGCTGTAAATTTTCAAACGGCTGGCACCCGGCCAGACGTTTTTATTGCGGCCTACGCCGGGGCATAACGTTCCCTCAGACCACCACGTTGACTAACACCGTTTTCCGGGCATATCGTTTCCCTCCTCGGCCAGCACGCTCGTCGTGCTTTATGGAAACAGCCGGCGACTCGCCTCCGAATCGGCTTTCCCTTATCCAGGATTCGCGTAAACGTGTTTACGCCGCTGTGCTTCAGATATGCCGTCGGGGGATTCGCGGTGGGACCCTGAAGAAGTAAATCAGAACGAACGTCACGCCTTAAAGTTTTTATCTGCTTGGCTATTTTCGTGCTCCTCGTCGGTGAGGTTCTAGCCTTGGCTTCGCTGAGATGTTTCTTTGGCTGTTATGTCCGATACTTGATGCTTTCTGAGGGTTGCTTTTGAGGGATTTAGTATAGTGCGACGTGAGAAAATTCTGCTGTAGAGTGTGGGTTTGTAGAAAGAGCTTGGATCGTGGAAGGTCGCTCGAGAGTTCCCTTGAATTCCTGATGTTTGATTAGATGCGAATCTCTCAGGCTTAGATGCGGCGAGTAACGATGTAGTGTCGAACGTGACGGTCGGACCGCAAGCTACGGGTTCCCGACGAGCAGAATGACTGACGCGCGTGATCGCGATTGGTGAACGAGAA
Source organism: Calliopsis andreniformis (assembly GCF_051401765.1). Classification (NCBI taxonomy): domain Eukaryota; kingdom Metazoa; phylum Arthropoda; class Insecta; order Hymenoptera; family Andrenidae; genus Calliopsis; species Calliopsis andreniformis. The sequence goes on along the minus strand of NC_135067.1, from coordinate 16,222,452 downwards.
GACAACGCGTAACTAGAGTTCTGAGTGGTGCGTGGCAGCAAGGAAGAAGCTAACGAAGGAAACGGGTGGTCCGCAAGGGCCACGGCCATGGGGGAGGCAGCATGTTCTCCGAGCTGTGCAGGGAGACTTTGCGGAAGGCAGCCGTGTGCTACAGTTCTGGTCGTGCAGGAAGTCCCTCACCATCGCCACCAACGTCTCCGCCGCCATCTCCCGCCAAAGAAGCAAAAACTACTGCCAACGTTGACCTGGCAAATGTCCGTGATGCCTGCCACGAGGCAAGAGACTCAGGGACCAGCGGAAGACGATCGCCGCAGCACTCGTCCTCAGGAACGTCGACAGAGTTCCGCGACTTCACCGGAAGAAGATCGCCCACCAGTTCGAGCGACTCCAGGGAGTACGTTTACGATCGGAGCGAAATGTCTGGCTTATGATGATCTCCTCTTGGTTTGGATCTCGAACGTTTGAAGTTCTTGTGAATAGTTGGCGGTAGAGAAACTGGGAAGTTTATTCAGCTGAAAGATAGAGGGAGTTTCTAGAAATTCTTTTAAAAACATACTAAACATTAAATTTGTCTTTTAACATACCGAAAACAACTCAATCAGTTTGCCTCGCAGTTCCAAATATCGCGAAGATTAATCAAAACTCATTACTCATCGAGGAAACTTATCCTGTACCCTCTCCACTATTGTCCGACTAAACACGGTCTCTATCTACTTTCCCCAAGCAGCAGAGCGTTTCCACGAATTCCACGATAACACTAATCACAGAAATTGTTACTCATCAAGGTTAATATATCCGATAAAATACACGAAAGATTCCAGACCAAACGAGGAGGCATCATTCTAGTAATTCGATCGTTCTCTAGTCTTCAAGATACGATTTTCGGGCGGCTAATGTAAGTTCCCCGTTAGTCGAGCCCATTAACGATCGAATTGACTTTTTAACGCCTTTCCTGGCGAAACGAGACGTAAACGTATTCCCGTCACGGAATCCTCAGGAAACGTTCAACCATGCCCACCGACTTCGGCAAAAGATTCGTCTGCCTCGAGGCGAGGGACGGGAAGCGAGGCTCGTTTCCGGCCGACTCGAGGGACGGACGATCACTGTCTCCCGAAAAAGGACGGCAGTACGAAGACAACAGGGGAACCGGAGCAGGTGGTGGATTCGAGTATAGTCGGCCAGACTCGAAGCTCGGTAGACAGTCTCCTGGATCCCCAGGATCGTCGCCCGAACCAGAGGACAACTCCTCAACTTCTGGCGACGAAGGTACTACTTTTCCAGGAGTTGCGTTTTTCTCGGGTAGCGTGGACGTACCACCTAGTGCATGATAGTTACATTATTTAATTATTGACTATGCTGTGAAACTCACTCGGACAGTGAACAGAAGATATTTTGATCTGAAGAAACAAGTCGAAACTATAAGATAAAATCTCGTAACGAGCTCCGTTTTTGAGAAACTTGCAGTGAGCTGCAGTATTCGGCGCTCGAAAAATAGGAAAATCTAAGGTGAAACTTCTCTCTTAATGCAAGGAGAGTTGTGATCCGATTACGATTGTTCCCCTCACCTCACGGCACACTCCTCGGGCGTCTATAGCTGTAGTTCGGTGCGCTTGCACTCGGTCAGAGTTCAAACTCAATTTTCTCAGAGATGCATCATAGTACGAAAAACTTATTTTTTTTCTTCTTTTTTTTTTCGAGTAGAATTATTGCTCTTCTTGTTCGAGGTAGCTCGTGTAATACGGTCGTTACGAAATTAATTACTTAAGTTGATCATAACCAAAATTGACGGAACGTGGGAGTTTCCGGTACCCTAATGAGAATCTATTTTCCACAAACACATAGTTTTCGCGCAACCGAGAACAATTAATACACCTGATAGCATTAAGAAGTTAAAGCCGTTTAGCAGACTCGTTTGTTGTCCTCGTGCTTGTAGTCGATACCGCAATTAATGAGGAAAATCGAGTTTATCAGAGGAACTATGGTCATCACAGTTTCAACGAGGTGAATTATTGCTCGTAGCCGCGCGAGTGAATTCGGGAAGTTGACAGACTGAGTGCAGCTGTTTCTTTGTAGCGTTCATGGATGCTGGTACTGGGTGCTCATCACGGGCCAAGGAATATTTGCAAATGCTGGTTAACGCGGAGCGCGGACAAAAACTTGACGTGTTTGCTTTGGTATGCTCGAGGACGTGTGCTCGAAAAAGCGAGCTGCAAGTCAGACGAGCACGTAGTCGCGGAGTTTGCCTGCGCCGGGAGTTTTCCTCGACTTCGGAATAGTATAACGCAGTCGAGCAACCACGGGCTTGTACTCCATTAACGCAGTTTTCGACGGGCAGAGACTAACTCCTCACGAAGCCAATACTTTCAGGACACCAAGCCGACATCGGTACTCTCTCGTTTAGGAAAACGTCGCTGTTTTGAACGTACTTCCATACAGAGAGTCTGATTTCGCCTGGTTAAACATAGTAGTCTTCTACATAATTTTATTAAAAACGCAGAGAAATACGGGAAGTTTCGTTTATTATCTATGAAAATATATAATACTTTTTAAGGTCTCAGTTACCTATTGTGTAAGCTACTGGGTCTTAAGTTAAAGATCACGAAACCTAATCTCATTCTGAGCTCAATCCTTGGATAGTATCGAAGTAAATTTCGTTCGCGTGCAATCTTTGGGGAAGCAGCAAGGTGAATCGAACAAACCAGTAAATGGAAGGTGGATCACGAACATTTAACCTTTTATCTAGTTCGAGACACGGGCTTCTTTAGTGTCTCTTTGGAAAATTCGTTTGTGAAAGAAGAACGCGATTTACCGCGACAGCGGCCGATCTGAAGTTCCTTTCCCGGCGCCTTCTTTGTTGAACTTCCAACGACTTTCCTCTCTTTTATCGGGCTTTCCGGGGGAACTGTTAGCAGCTCTCGCCCCGAGAATTTACCTCGTTCTTAGCAGCGAGGAGTCTGACAAAAGTGCTAGGGAAATCGGCCCACCGCTCAATGCATCCACGGCTGAAACCATTATGAAGCCTCCTTCAAATTACAGCGTTTGAACCTGTTCATACCTATATGCAGTTCTTAAATTACTGTTTTTAATCCTTAATTTCGCTTCAGTGGAACTGGTTTGTTGAGACCTTTCGCGAGTTACTTTCAATTGCTTTGACTCTTACTATTCCAAAATGAAATAATAAGCTTCATGGAGATCTGAGACTTTGAATACAGAATTCTAGGAATTGAAAGACCTAAGATGAAATGCGTAAAAAGACTTCAAAAATTTGGAAATTAAACAATTTGAATATTTGAAAATTGAATATTCGAAATTTGAATATTTGAAATTTGAATATTTGAAATTTGAATATTTGAATATTTGAAATTTGAATATTTGAATATTTGAATATTTAAAATTTGAATATTTGAAATTTGAAAATTTAAAATTTGAATATTAGGGATATAGTATTGGAGTCTCTGATGACGTGATATCTAGAACTAAATACTAATATCATTTATGAAATTTTCTTAGAACACGTACGTGTCTTAACTACAACAAACGAGACAAATCATTCGATCAGATCAAATAGCAGAATTGAATCGTGCAATTCGACCTCCATTAGAATGGCATGCCACGAAATTTTGCCACGCCATCGATACTTGTTTGGCCCAATTTTACGGAAATACTAGGCAGGTTCTCGACTGTATCGGTGTAACAAACGAAACACGAACTTTCAGTCCCCTTTTCGGCTCCAGCTGACGCAAACTTTTTCTCGTCTTTGCCATCGCGAGAGCAGGCGCATTCACTGGTTTCAATTTTCGCGGTTTTCAGTGAGTCTTTGGGTTTTTCGTTCGCTCGTCCTCGCATTGGGAAACACCAACCTTTTTCTGTCGCATCCGCGAACTTCGAAGCGTGTTTTCGCAAAGCTTTGGGAAGTACAAAGCGATTTCCGAAGATATTCTTCCAGGGACGAGGAGTTGCTCAACGACAAACAATTTTTTATCGACACTCTGGCGTTCGCGTATCGATTTTGGCTCGTAATCTCGGCGAGGATTATGCGGAAGAGAACGATACCCGAGTGCCGAGGGAAATCAATAATATCGTGGACGACGATGCGCTAGAGACACGATGGAATCGGTCTGTAATTGTTGGAACACGAAGCAGGGTCGTGAAAGTTCGCGTGATACAAATACTGCTATCACAATGTTCCCTTCGCTTCTCTGAATCTCTTCACAGTGGCAAATATCTCTTAAAAGCATGAAAATCATCAGTTTCAACTCAGAAAATTTCTATTTCCTATCAGTGAATACTTATTTCGACTTATCCCAAGAAACTAGCCTACTCCCTACTGATCTGTATACAATCAGAATGTTTCTCACAGTCTCGCAATAAATAATACAAAATCTTTTCTGAAGAATATTTCCTGAAGTCAGACAGAAGTTTTTCCCCTCTCGTTGAATCTTTAAAAAGGAAATCTGTGTTTTCCTCCAAGCAACGTTTAAGGCTGTCGCGCATACATTAAATTGAAAACGTCACGGGCTTCTTATCCTGCGAGATATACGGGGAGAGACGACCTTCTTGTGCTTTCCAACAAATCTCGCAGTCCGCCTCCCGACTTTGATACATAATCTTAGAAGGATTACGCGGGGAGACAGTTGGGATAAGATGGCCGCTGATGGAATTAACGTTGGCGCTGAACTGCGAGAAAGTCGTTTCGACGACCGATGCTTAATGTTGATCGGTGTAATTGCTTTGAGAGCGAGTGGACAGAGGACTCTCGAGGGAGTTTCGAGTTTCTGACTTTGATTTTAACCTGCTTTGCTACGATACCTGTATTTATACTCGTGAGATATTACATGTACACATATTTATATAGACAGATTCAAAGTTGGAAGTAAACAGTTTATAGGGATGATGTGCTTGGTGTAATTAGTTACTATTAGACTTTAACTGCGAGGAGAGGTAGGTAGTACAGATCTAAATTAGAAGGTATGCAAATTATGATTCAAAAGTTTACTGAAGTTTCGTAGAAATGTGTGACAAGTATGAATTGCATTTCCAGAGGCGAGTGTATTGCAAGCTGCTCACCGATAAGCACCTAAAACCTCCATCTCTAAAGCTCCATAGAAATTGAAAATACGCTTCTCAAACAGAGTGTTTACTCTTAGCCTACGGTAACAGTATAAGAATTCTGTCTACATAGAACACAAAAGCTTAAGCTCCTGGGAATACTTTAATAAAAAAGAATTGGTGTTCGTGCGACCCTTAAGTGACAAAAACATATCTGACGACTTGTATCCACAAGGATATCTCTTATACAGCACTTGAGCGTGTCCCAAGCACGTTGCTATATCCATTCCGCCAGCTACACTTCTCTATATTCCTTCCAGCCACAATGCACCCTCGAATATCGTGCACAGAGCCAGACAACGAGAGAGAGGTTAGTAGAAGTCAGTGAGTTATGGGCGTTAGCAGGTTGGTGGGCTCAGTAATGCGGCTCGCAATGCGGTAGAGGCCACGCCGTCTGCGAATCGCGCCGTTTAACGAACTCGCTCTATTGATCGAGGATTCATCATAATCCAACGACGCGGAAGTGTGTTAAAACGCTAATGCTCCTCTGGCAAACGACCACCGCGAGAGCCATTTCAACTTGCCACGTTCTTGCGCGTACTCCTGGGACACGAGGATCGTGTCGCTCGATCGCCATTGTCTTTGGAATGCAAATGTGCGTAATGCACGTCCCCTGAATATGTATCGAATATTTCGACTTTCGCTTCATTTTTCTCGCGTCTGCATTTTTTCCCTCGACACTTCTGCTCGCAGCGAATTACTCGGCTCTGCTTAGCATAAAGAACTCAACAAAGACAGTTCCCCGTGATACATCTTCCAGATCACGTTGGGTGGCGGCTGTAATCCTCGCATCGCACGCGATTAGGGCAATTAATATGGGATTACGCTTCCAGGATGCAATTAAAAACAAGCACGGTAGTAACGCTGCGATGGCGGTGGATTTTCGACGCGAGACCAAGGATTTTCTCGAGATCCTTGGTGTGTCCTAGCAGAGAAGCGCAAGGAGCTCAAGGGACACGCGATCCTTGAGTAAACACCAAAATCAGTGGGGATGCAAGCAGAAGGAATCTCGGGATTGTCGTGAGCTTACGCTTCCTTATTTTTTCGGTGGCTCGAGTTCGACCCATGGAGGAAATCCACGTTACGTAAACACGCCTCAAAGGACAGCGTGCAAACACACTTCTGTCGGGAAAATTTTCTCGAAAAAGCTCCTATGCATAGCGACTAGGCAATCGATCATAATCCCTTTCTATCTCTTCCTTTCCTTCCTCTCTGGAGTGCCCGTCCAAGGACGTCGCAACTTCGATAGAATTTCTAGCAAGTCTGTGAAAGCGAGGAGTTGATATCTCTCTACTCCCCTGCGGTATCCGCGGATCCCAGATTCCATTGGCCACGAACTTCAACAACGATAAACCGAGAATCGAAGATCGCCAGGATGGTGGAGATTGTTTGCGAAAGATCGACCAGCTGCGGTGGTTACATACAAACGACTCGTTTTTCGAGATAGGAGGATTTAATTTTAAATATGAATTGAAATTCTAGTAATATTCCCAGCGAATATAGTGGAACTGAAAGTGTAAACACACCAGCTGTGAATTATCCACAGCACCATGGGAACAGCATGTAAAATACTCAGCATTAACTGTCGAAGCTTTCGGCGTCGATTTATCAACACTTTGCCTTTAAATCCCGTGTTAACGATCCGCGAAACGTGACTGTTCGAGATAAATCTCGAGTACTCTTTCCGGGTCGTTTCCACGAGCGTTTGGAGCATCGCGACGATTGGAACAGATGTCAGAGGAGTCTCTCGAGGCGAGAAGCGAGCACAGGGGTCATTCCGAGGGCAGCTCTGCCGATGGAGAGCAATAAGTCGGTAGTCTGCGACGAGGATAGGAATCGCTGACTTGGGTCTGGCTTCCTCCACGCGGTCTCACCTTCCTCCCCGTGAAGAGGGAAGCCTTTTCCTCCACTGGCGGGCCACTCGAGGGTCGCGAAAGTGCCGAAGCTGCCTCGTGGCTTGCCAACTTGAAACACTCGAGAACCCTCTCTGCACGGCTTTGCTTTCGTATACACGATTTCTCTCTCCCTTTTAAAACGCATCCCTCCCATCTCTGGATACGATTTCAAGGAAGCTTCACCTGCCTGGGATATCGGAGCACGAACTCTCTGGGAATTTTACTGGAGATAAATCGCGGTTTTATCTGACAATGAGACAATCAATATTTTGTGCGTAATTCTTATCGGTTATCGAGCATCTGGGATGGAACTCTCTGCGTTTATTGGAAAGTGGATCAACCTGGTCTTGGTCACACGCAGGGAGACTAGTAGAGAGATCTGAATGTCTGGAATAAAAATGAAACACGTTGCAGGGATGAATACCAAGCTTGAAGGGGATATCAATTTTACTGTAAATAAATGTTACGTGCAACTGGATTACCAAGTTATAGCCCCTTCTGTGATCCATCAATTATGGTGCTCCCTTTTAAAGGAAGCGTCGGAAATGACCTCTGACTCGAGTATAAGTTGGAGAGGTGTCATCAATTTTCGAGTGTACTGAAAAGATCTGAACGCGATATGAATAACGTGCTCGTTCAATCTATCGATGCGCGACGTTGTCAGGGAATATTGTGTGAATGATAAATTTCGGGTAGGCCACAGGAAAATAACGCTGTACAGGGCTGTATAACTTGGAGTCGACACCACACATGACATCAATTCTTATAAACTATTCCCATCATTTTTTTCTGGTTTTGAATTCATTCTCTAAATCTCTCAACTCGTTAAGCAACATATTACGCTCATATTGCCGCGTTCTGCACACGATTTGTTGAACAGACGATTAATTCTCCTTCTTATCTTTTCTGTTACAGGTGAGTACACAGCGACACGATTAAGGGGTTCAGGTATTTAAGCACAAGAGACGGGAAAGCCGAGAGATGTCGGTGCAAAAGAGGTAGGAGGTAACGTAGCAGAAAGTGTGTCGAATATGGAAAATTGTAACATAGAAAATGTCCGTCTGATTAATCACGGGCAGCATCTCCTGCGCGCATCGTCGGCCTGTTTCAGCGTTCCTCGTCCCCCAGTCATTTGCCATTGTGCCAAATTAAAAGGCTTCACCAGTTGTGCCGTGTGCCAATCTTGCAAGTCCTCGAGAGTCTTTCGAAAACGCGAGAGGAGCCCAAGCTATCCTCGCTTTCTCCACTTTTTAACGAAATGCCGTCTATTGTTCCGTGGGCTGCGAGCTCCCACTCTCTTTCTTTCCAATAGTCGACGTTCTCCATGAACGAACGACGTCGTTCCGGTAATTGGAGCAAGCCTGCCGAGAGTACCAATTAAACTTATATTGCGTGATGTCTTTATTGTCGCCCGTGAATGCGGTCGCGCGCCAGCATTCCTCGCTAAATGAGCGTCCCATTCATTGATTCGGTAACGATATCACGATGGAAATACTTTTGTCATTGCCCCTTCCGTGTTTCGGCGAATAACTGTTGATTGACCCCATGCTTTATGTTGGAAGCCATTCTAAAGAGAACAAACTATAAAGTTGTGAAACTTATTGTTAGTGCTGTCGTTAATTTCATTTATTTATCTCTTTGGCTTAGGTAAATCTACCGAAAATAGCTTAAAAAACCGCGAAGCAAGTGATTAACCACGAAATGATCGCAAAAACTTCCTCAGAGGATAAACCTTGAATTTGGGTATCTTTCGTCGAGGATTAGTGCGTCAAGGAAGTTCTAATGAAATTTTTATCGCGATCAGTGGAATTGGAATTAAAGCCATTCGAATAGCTCTGTCTTCGTATAATGGAGCCGTTGATATTTCTGCTGAGAGTTTTCTTCTAGTTATACGATTAAGAAATGGGAGTATAATTCCACTGTATCTCCAGAGAAGTTACTTTGTTACTTTGGAGCGTAACAGACGCATTCATCCGTAATCGACACTTCGCGAATATACGGGGACAAAGTTCTTGCCTCGCGCATCGGGGCAACAGAATTCTCTGTCGTGCCTCTGATGCTAATTAACTGTACCGAATGCTAATTAACGATCCGCGCTATAAATCGAGCTGCAGATGCATCTTTAACGATGGCATTAAAGACGTCACGCGGAGTTCTTGCCGGTGATCCTGAACGCTCGGGTTGTTTCTTTGGAGAATTTCACCTCGACCAGCCGTTTAAATACTCGCGAGACTTCTATGGATCTTATCCGATGTTAAATTGAAGTATGAAGGGGATCTCGTGAATTGATCGTCGCGAAGTTGCAGGGTTTCTCTGTGGTGACGAATGAAAGGAAACTGGGCTTTATCTGGCAGGAGAATATACCTTTAAACGATCGTATCTGAGGACGATAATGAATTGGATCCACAGGTTTTATCAGCTCGCTGCGATAAATAGCAATTCGAGGCCAGTGAATTATCGACTTGAATTTTTTTGTATTATTTTCTCGACATACTTTTACTCATTTAATGATTAATCTCACGTATTATCGTTCATCGCATCTGGCGATCGCAATCATTTCCTGCCTCTGAAAGGAGGCTTCCTGAATTACAGTAATTGCTAATTACAGATGGATTCGCGGATTTCACGGAACACGAATCGGCGAGTACGTAGCGAAGCTTCTTCGCCTGGTCGCCAATCGATCGCCGATGGGAGGATGCATTTCGTTAATAGTTTCCTTCCTCTGGTTAGTGGCATTTATGTATCGGGGATGACCCAGAAATCTTTCGAGCAGTAGTTTTCCAACTCCTAAAGATTCAGCTCGAGCTTCATCCAAATCAGAAACTCTCTTCCCTCTTTCGAAGTAATTTCAGGTCCACTGTAGCAACGTCACAGAAAAATCTGCACCTTTTAACGCAACCAAAAAAGATTCAGAATCGAGTAAAGTTTAACATCGTTACGCGACTGACAAATCGAATCTCGCGTCCATTGCGAGAACGTGGCCAGAACCTCCGCGCCACACGTTCTTATCCTATTTTCTCTTGGCTGCTGGCCGTTCCCAATCACGGTTACCAAACTGATCAAACTGCCTCGGTTTTCTTTTGTTCTCATCGAAGCCTCTGTCCGCTCGAGTCGATTTCCTGTCACATGGGGAATAGGGATGAAACTCGAATTCTCAGAGGTACACTAAAAGCTTTATATCGCTTCATCCGAATATCATCAGAAGCTTAAAATTCTATAACATTGATCCCTGTAGCAAAGACATAAATAGCTTTCAAAAATAAACAGTTTCATCATCTGGACTACTAATATACTTAGCAAAACATCTTCCAGATATGTAGGACACTCTTCCCCCCAAAATCGAAGACACAGATGTCTACTTTGACGGTCAAGGGCGAGTTACCAAAAAGAATAGCCCAAGGGCCAATTCCAGGCTGTATCTCCGTCGTCCTTCCTACTTTTTACAACTTCGATCATTTCACTCCCTCTCAGAAGCATACTTAATAATCCAGGACGTGTGCCAGGCGAAAGCCAGACTCAAGAGCAGCTTCCTGGATCTCCCCAAAAGTCTCTGTTCGTGGTGCTTTCGAAACGTCGATGAACCACGCCACTGTCTGCTTGGAAGCCACCCTGAAAGTTTCCTCGTCGCAGGAGCAGTCTCTTCCCCGATGTTTTAATTAAATCCGACTTGCGCAGAGGAGGCTGCACGCTTCCCGATACTCGCGACGTGCCCGACGTCCGTCGTCGTTCACGATACTCTTGTCTGTTGGTTGTGAGAGGCGGCAGACTCGACGTTGATGAGAGTGCTCGTCGGGCTGACGTGTGCCGTGGCACGCACTCTAATACGAGCGTACAAACTTCAAAGATGTTCCGTGAAGACGCAGATGCCGGCTGGCCGACAGGTTACGAAAGAGCAGACTTGGCATTCCCCTTCGCGGCAGTTCGCCATAATCGGCTTCAGACAAACAATCTGACTTAGTCCAGGGAATCTGAGTTGCCAGGAAATATTTCAGAAATTCTGAGAGCGAGAGACTAAGAGTTAGATAAAATACTCGGTTTCTCGCGGCGATTCATGAAGCCAGGAACAATGCAGTAGCATTCCTCTGTTTGCTTCCCCTGTTCGCGTATACTCGTCCCCAGATACTCATCGCTGTCGTTCGCCAAATGCAGAGTATATTTTCTAATCAATTATTCTATTAATAGCACAGTCTCTAAGTGGAGCTGCAATTTTTAGAGCCTTTCGTGACACGCCATTCGCCCCGATTAGAACACACAGGTGAACGCGGATCGCGTGAGGTCTCTCGAGCGTCGTTAATGAATTTGCAGGGACGGTGGCCCGCGATTAAAATGCATAAAACGGGCAGAGCGCAGCGGAGAACGGGCGACGATTAACGTATCTTTCCGCAGATTTAGCTGATCCCCTTAACGGTCGAACGGGGCCTGCTCCTAATGCCGAAATTGCGGCGCTAGCGTAAACGGGAGCGAAGGAAGCGACGGCTGAGGCCGTAACTTTGATAAATAGACCGGTTCTCTGGTCTAACGAAATCACTATGGCGGCAGGCGAAACGTGGCGTAGATTCCCAGGCACCTCCTGGAGATGACTATCGCTCGAGCCAGCTTAACGCGTTCACTGTAACAATTACGGAGCGTTGCTCCTTTTCCCGAGGAGCCATCAATCATTTATACAACACAGAGTCACCTAACAAACGCGTCCTACTGTAAATAACGAAAGATGGCGTGGCTCCTGGTGACCAACACACGAAGGGACAAATCGTTCGACCGTCGACGCTCGGATGGACTATTTTCAAGAGAACGCTGGCGAAAGTAGCGAATTCCACCCCTGACGGTAACGACTTGTTACTAAGTTCCACTCACCGACTTGCTACATACTTCGATTTACTTGTTAATAACAGCTCGTTAAATCCCACTAACGAGTTCCTTTTAAACTACATCGACTCGCCACCTCGTGCGCCAATTGGAAAATAAGTAATCGTCAGAAGCTTTTTGATTTCGTTTCGCACGCAAATTTCCTGCACTTTAATCTCGCGTTCAAGCGTCACTAGTACAGTCGTCGATCGGTTCGTTAACGCGAATGAGGCCACGGCTTAATTTCTTCTCCTTTTCTTTCCTGATTTGACGTTACTTTTGCCAAGGAACTTCTCTGGTCGAGGCTTCCACAAAAGATTCTTCTGAAAAATCCCGAGCTTATCAGCCAGTCGCTCGGATGGCAATTACTTGGCTAAAGGGAGTCGTAGGATGCCTGTCGGGCTTCTGTTTCCTGGCTGTTTCCCCGAAACAGGTCGCAAACAATGCAGTTTTCCGCGCAGCTGTTGTGTCTTGCAGTTATAGGGACGAATAACGCGATGCACGCCTTGTTCGAAACCCTTTCGCTAGCTTAACTAGGATAACTGGATGTTATGTGAATAGGAAGAGCAAAGTTTCGGGAGCTCGTGGACGTCGATCGAATTATTTTTATATGATCTGAGAGAGGAGTTCAGTGAAATTTCTTGTTTTTCGTGGCTAAAATCTGCAGGAAAATTCTCTGTAATTAGTGACCTGTTTCACCCGCGGCAAAGTTTGCCCGAACTTTTCTATGGCTCATTTCATTCCTCGTTTTTTTTCTTTTTTTTTTTTTTTTTTTCTTCAGTTTAAAATAAGCATTTAACTGGACGAAATTTTCTTGTGAAATACTGGGAAGGATAAATGAATATACGGGACAGTTTAAGGGGCCAATGTACATAGTAAAACAAGTGGAGTATATAGGTCGCACATGGCACAGTTTCTGACGGAGTTTGCCTTGATCCTTTGATCCTCCGTAACTCAGAAACGCTGACGTGCACGAGTTGTGTATTCGAAACGTTTTTTATTCCAGCGTGTAAGGCTTCCCCTTGCAGGGGGTACCGTGTGTATGAATAATTAGAAACGAGAGGGTTCGGAATCGGAACGAATATTGGTCGAGTAGGTTCTGGAAAGTGAGGAGGCACTCGAGGCTTTCACAGCTGTGGCGCTACTACTTGAGGCTTCCGGCTATAACCCATTAGTGTATTAGTGTATCTCCAGGCCTGTGACGAGTCAAGCACTGTTGGTGAAACATAGGAATATTCTACCAAAAGGACACAGTTCTCATCCGGAAACCGCAAGTACCAGTTTCCTGGTAGTACTTATCGCGCGGAAGTTTCTCGTATATTTCCTCGCAGTGGGTCTCGAATCCTGTTTATCGATCTCTCGCCACTTCCTCAGCTCTTCGAGGCAATCTGGGGCAACCGTTTTTTCGTCATCGCGAGAAAATATTATTACCCGTTCCCTGGATGCTAATCTCATCGAGTAGAAATGCTGGTATTAGGATATACGTGTCTGTGTCTTCTTTGATTAGACACATGCGCCGAGGAAATCGCTAAAAGTAACGTTTCCATTCGATCGTAGGTTCACGCTACTTCGCGTCAGCCAGTGAGATGCAATGAAAGAACGGACTGGCCCCGTTTTCAAGCTGTCGCCAGCTGGTACCTCGTGCCGACTGATATTACTCCCAGAGACAGGGCCGTGGCTTACGTGGAACTTGCGCTGAAATTCTGTTGCGTAGTCACTCAGACCGCAGGTTCTAGTTATCCTTTGCTTGTACTTTCTGTCTGACATGCGTGTACACGATACACTGAGGGCACGAGCGTGTTTTACGCGGTGACATGAGTCCGTGGTTAGAGGATTTGACGCGTTGTTGTTCACACCCTTGATTGGATCATGGATAATTGATGGACAATCCTATTGGCTCCTTTGATTTCTGCTTCGAAATGGATAGGCGAATGGATAAACGACTTTGATAAATTGAATCGTTTCTGCGTTTCGTCAGCTCGTTGATTAATGTTTCGTGTACTTTAATTAAGTTAGCAATGCAAAAATAACACTCCCTGAGATTCATCCCTAAGATACCACTTGAGTCGACAACGAATCCTTATTATCATGCTGGATTCCTGCTCATCGTTGGCTGCATTGTAAGGAAAATGAAATTTCTCCGGTTTTTCTTCAGCCAATTTTCATAACGGACTGGCGTTCCTAAATTCCATCTGTCAGAACGTATTCTCGTCCCTCTATCGTGGCTGACGTTTATCGTATCCTCCCCTTTAGTCCATTAGCTTTTTCTCGTTGGTCCGTTTCTTGCTGGACTTTCTCGCTTCTCTTGCAGGGTTTCTCTTGCGTCTGCATCTCTTCCACTGGTCTGCCGCGTAGAGGCCACTTCTACTGATACGAGTTAATCTAATGAAATGAATCGCTCGGGCATAAAAATTACTGCAGGACGAAGATAACGATTTCTTTTTGTCCCTTTCTTACTCGCAGTACTTAAGAGTTTTTATCGTCTATTAAGAAAAACAAGTCTTGCAGGTTTTAATAAAAATGAAGGAAGTTCGGCGAAAAGAGTTTAGCTGGAGATTGATGGTTGTAGAGGATGCTACGGACATAAAAATGAAAACTGTGAAAATTCATTTTATTTATACCGGCAGTCTATATAATCAAATATCATAAGTCGTTTATGTCTCCTGTATCTGTTTTATATCCGTTCCTCCTACAACAAAGTTTTCTTCCCTGTATTCAAGATCATTCAACTGGACTCTAAGAACTGAGAATTCCACTTGTCCACGATCCACTGGATCATATCACCCCATACCTACTTTCCACTACCAACGATTGTGTTTTTATCGTCTCCTGAAAGCGGTCCTCTGTGACATCGATCGCAGTAACGGAAGTAATCGTTCGTCGTGCAAACGATCCTTGATCGCCGAGTTCGGTTATTAGTATTGACGTTCCCCTTTCTCTGGTAAACGATTCGCAGGGCGGTCTGAGCGTTAGAAAAGGGATATTGTGCTGGGAGATATTGCGATCCAATCATACGTAAAATCAGCCGCGATACTCGTCCGATACTTTTCGATCTCGACAGTATTTCCAAGCTCGACTGGCCTCTGTGTATCGACGATGCTCAGGGCGATATTTGGTGCCCGTGTGTTGGGGATCGAGCAAAAGTTCGACGCCTACACTTTCTGAGATTTTTATCGGGACAAGCGACGCGGTGCTCCCAGTGATTGGCTGTAATTTATATGTAGATCGTGTGTACGGTCAGCCTCTGACGAATTTTCGAGGCTACCCCGTCCTGCATATTTACAAACCACTTCTGTTGCATTTTTTTTTATTTTACTTTAGCCTTTTTCGATTCGAAAGACCACATTAGTGTCAGTGTCTTCTCAAGTAAAGCTTCCGTGTTATATAGATGGAAGATAATTAATATTTGAGAAGCCAAGTCTAACTAGAGGATTAATCTCGGTGACTCCCCTCAAATTTTTCAATTTTCCCCATCAACGTATCTAAGTGATCGTTTATCTTTACACGTGAGGACAGTACTCGAAGGTAGACGAGCTATTGACGTCATTAATCAGGGAACGTGGACAGCAGGTGGAATGCCAGATGGACTTGACCGATGCATCAGACCATCAGACCATCACAAGCTTAGTCACGCGATGCTAATGACCCAACAAATTTTCCGATCGCTCCCCTTATCATCAGGAAGATCTCGTTCGAGCGGAGGGCTCGCTGAACGACCTTAATCACAATGGTGGATCAAGCAACCACGGGAGAGCGAGGAGAGGCGACAATCGAACTTGATTTTTCGACGAATGAGCTCCTTTGAGCGTTACAGCCGATTTATAGGTCAAGTGGGGAAGTTTTATCTGCGACGTACTTTATGAACCGTGTGCTTCATTTTATTGTACTGTAATTACTGCACACCCTTCTTCCTACTGTCGCGGCCATTCGTTTTATCGAGGACGTTACATCTGCCCATTCGTCTCCGCGATAAGGGGAACTACTGTCTCCTTTTTCCAGTGAAATCTGAGATTGTACGTGAGACAGTGGAGGCGAAGTATTATTGCTCAAAGCTAGACTCGAGTTCACGGTTGGTATGATTAGAGACATTCTCGAGGGACATTCCAGCGAATCGTCACATCCTCTTTACGGTTATTACGAAAATAAAGGTTCTCACATCCACGCTGCGCTAAGTTCATTCACCCGATCCATCGTCGTCGAAGATCGCGTCCTTGAAGGAGGTGCAAGGACTCAGCCATTAGCTGCGTATTATGCGAGCACAAAGGAATTGCGTATCCCATGCCGTGACGCAAGTGCCTTCGAAATTGATTCACAGAACCCACGTAGCGATACAAAATTCATGATGTTTGGTGGACTATCCCGAGATTTGAATGGCAGGGGAAAAAGAACAACGGGACTCGCTTGCATATGTATATAAACTAACCGATTGAATTTTATACGAGGTCGTATGAAGAGTCACGTCTCTCGCCCCTCTCTGACCCCCTTCCCTTTTTAATCAACTGACCTAATTCCCCCGTCGACAGACTGACCCGTTTTGTCTCGTAGACGCTGCTGTAAGAAAAAAGGAGCCTCTTACGGCTATCTAGCGTCTCGCCAATTGAAATCCGCGACAAAAGGAGACAGAATGAGATCGGTGAGGAAGTGGAGCGGGGGCAGAGGTCACCTTTGTGGGACAGGACCCTGGGTAATAAATGGTCTCATCGAGGATCGCTCCTTTTTTTTTCAAGAACCTCTCCTTTGAGAAGGAAAGGCGCAATCATAGGTCCCGAGTAAATGAAAATCGAAAGCAATAATCACGGTTCTTACGTCGAATACTCTCGTTTAGCGATATCCAACGTTCTCGTGTAAACCTATTAGCTCTTACAAAAGATTGTGCGATTTCGTTCGCCATTGGCCGCAGTGCTCCAATATTTACCACATTAAACTCGATTCTCAGAAAGGCGTCAGTACTACTGGTTCACTTTATAAATCGTTTCCCCTGATAAAACTTGCCACAATCGCGATTCACTTCAGAAGAGCTGCGTGGAGAATTTCCATTCATAATTTATTTGCACTCCGTTTCCACGCAACGGTGAGAATTTTTAGTTCCACTGTTCCCTCGTCACTCATCTTTGCGAGAGTGTTCAGGACCGTTTTTGACTAAGCGTGAGCGAGCGTATCGCAGGGATAACTGCTCGTTTTATCTGGCAAACGGTTTTTTTTTTTGTTTTTGTTTCGCCCTCGTGAAAAAGAGAGACGAACTTCAACCCGTTTAAAGTAAATCCGCGAATATTGCCACGCGCCTGGCGTTGGGATGACAGATAGAGGACAGCCTTTTCAACGATGGAATTCCCAGCGAATATAGTCCCGTCGTCTTTCTTCAGTTTTGGCGTCGGTGTAGGTGTTTGTGTTTGCTATTCGACGAGAGCGCGAAATAGGAGGATCCCTCGCGCTGATACGTTCGGCGAGATTCGAATTCGTTGGCCAGGATTAAGCTCGCCTTTGTTTCGAAATATGCGACTGTACGCGCGCAGCTTTCCACGCCGAGCTTTTTTTCACCGTTTCCTTTCTCCCGTTTTGCCGTTTCATTTTGTAACGAATAACTGTCCTCGCGATGAAATGGGAACCGCGGCGTAAACTGTGCCGAATTTCCATCGTTCACCTCTATCGGCCGCGAAAAACTCATTCGCCTTGGCTTTCGCCCACTGTGATTGAATCTCACTCTGCTCTTTTTTTTACGCGATAGCTTGTCAGGTTCATCGATTCTTTCTCTCCCATCCGCGTTTTGTAAATACCTTTCAAGACTATTTTCTGTGTTTTATTGAAATGAGTTTCGAGACTATTAAGTGTTTTAAGTGCCATGAATATAGGAGTGAGAAATGAAAGTCGTAGCTGTAATGAAGGTGCAAGGAGATCTTCGAGATCAAGTGTCCAACAGGGAACCCGTTGCAAATGAAATTACCTGGCCGCTCCTCGAAGGACAATGCGTTTAGCCGCGTGGCACAGATGGTCAGAAGCTTAAGCCGAATGAGAGAGCGAAACTGACGTGCATTCGATTAAACCGTAATTGTGTTTCACGTGCACCTGATAGTTAACACGTTCACTAAATAATTTCTGTCGGATCCTCGGAAGTGTCGGCTTAATTGAATAAACTGGTAACAGTCCGAAAACGTTTTGGTACACCTCTGTATAGGTGATGCATTCCTCTCCAAGGCTTGAGAATGCGTGTGCGTCATTTACGTTGTTCACCATTTACAATTGCGAAGTTTTCCCGAGCTTTCAGCTACGTCGAGAGTTTAAACACAACTTCTGTCGATGCATACACGATTGCGTGTAGAGAAGAGTGCTACAGAGTGATTTCGCAAATCGGTCAATCCGATTATAGAACTCACAGTTAAACTCAAGCCTTTCATTTAGGAACTGATGGATCTATCAATCGAGTTATCAGTTGTTCTATATACGAGTAGAATTTCATATCGTACGTCTCGTATAACTAATATCCACGATTTAGAGCAGGAGTGGACTTCTCCGTGCAATCAAACGGCATTCTTTATTGGGAATATTTCAGTGCTGAGAAGTTTGTTCTTCAACAACAACGACATGTACCATTGTATTAATGATATTGGAGGAGCTGAGCATTCTTTTCTCGGAGTACTTAAAACTTTAATAATTGTTTTCAACGAAATTTGAAATTCCAATTCCGCGAGGACAGGGACAAAAGAGAAATGAATTGTACAAGTGTCAGGCACAGGTACTGACGCCAACAAATCCCTACACAAAAAGTTTGTAACAGGGAACAGACATCTCATCGCTGCGAGGCATGCCTAGCCATTTATCATTGTAGAGACTTGTAGCTGACACCAGATATCTTCGATATAAATACACGTTACGATATCACGATACAACCATTCAACTAGATTTCTGTAATCTTTTTGAGAAAAAAAAACCGAACGCAAAAACGATTGCTCTTCGGTTTATCATTCATTAAAACCTCGATAAATTCAGTAGCAAAAAGTCAGGGTTTCATGTGCAGAAAATTACTAGCTTGGCAAACAGAAACCTCCGATGAGGAAAATCGAGATTAATTCGTACAGAATTGAATACTGTCTTATTCTGCTGCAAATTCAGTTTGAAAGATTGAGGAAGATTCAGGTCTGTTTGCTAAGTGCTCGAGACATCGCGATCCTCAAATTAAAGTCGTCTACGGTTGCATCGTTGCTCTTATTACATTTAAGACCTGTACATTACAGCACTGCATGGAACGTGTTTACGTAGCCGTAATAACAGCAGGCTTAATCAACCGGAGCCGTCTCTTCAGCAGGACACGACGTCTGAGAAGCTCCTTCGTTGATTAAAATTTTCTTTACTCTGGCTCTTTCCAAGGAGTCCGACAAAAACCCTATTTTAATGACTGGAGTTCAATAAATGACACACAGAAATATTATCTTAATCAAAACACACGATTGATGATTATGGCAATATTGTCGCGAGACTACGGTCATGCGCAGAAATCCTTAAATTAATTACGTGATGAACGATCTCATCGATCACTGACACCGTGCACTCCGTTAATTCGATCACAATTAAGATATATGACGCTTTCATACTAGGAGCATTATAGACCACATGATTACCTCGCGAAGCGCATGAATTTCAGGGACACAAAATTGGAGTCAGAAAATCGTTATTTAATAAAGTAGTGTAAGTACTTTTTCAACAGTCTACATTCAAATCGCGTATGCAACTTGAACCTGAGTGTAGGTGCAACGCGTCGATGCAATATTGATTCGTTAATGGATTTACAATCAGCTGCTTGTACCGCCTTCATCTTAAATCCCTCACGCGTTCGCCCATATCTTTCACGCGGAAACAGCCGCTCGATTCCGAGTCTGTCGATAATTCAATTTAAAAGGAATTCTATTCCCGAGACCTGTGCACGTTCCAAGGACCGTTCGGGATTACGTGTTGCGACTTAAGCGCCTTTCGCAGACCGTCGAGGAAAAGATACGCGTCGTCGATAATTAACCAGGACGGCGGCAGCTTGAAAGGGCGCGGGCACCTGCAATTTCTTCTCGCCATCTCGTCGGTGAAGAGTAATTAACCGGTCTGGCATCCGATAAACCGACCAATACCGAGCTCCCCGTGTCGATCTAAGTTTACGTCGCTCCTCGAACCGTTTGATCAAGGAACATCGTTATAGAGGACCCCCCTGTTCGCGTCACGTATACGCGTGTGCACCTCTCACGTACGCGCGCGGCGTCGCTGCACGTGCACGCGCGATCGATGCAACGACTTTCGACTGAATGAATTGCGACGACGTGGCTCACGGTCCAAAGTACCAATTGCGCTCTTCCATTGAGGCTCTGCGAATCTGTAGAGAATTCTAAGACTCTTCAATTTTCAACTTCTCGTAAGTTTTCGTCGACTTATGTTCATTGTGGTTATTGAAATGATTGTAGAATGGAAGTGATAGAATAATTGCTCGTGGCTTACTGATTAGGTTCGAGTCGATTGTTGAACAGTGATGTTTGA
Organism: Calliopsis andreniformis; assembly: GCF_051401765.1. Lineage (NCBI taxonomy): Eukaryota > Metazoa > Arthropoda > Insecta > Hymenoptera > Andrenidae > Calliopsis > Calliopsis andreniformis. The sequence goes on along the minus strand of NC_135067.1, from coordinate 16,202,092 downwards.
ATATTTCAATGCCTCCAGAGCCCACGACGGTTGGTGTCTGTTGCCAGGCAGCAGATAGCAGGGATCTTGACGAGATTAAAATTCCGCGCAAAACGCGATAGGTTGAACGTTGAATTGCAAATGGTCGCGTGTCGAGAAAATTGCCGCGTAACGGCCGCGCTTTGTACCACTGGTTCTCGCCCCGAAAAATGCATTCACGACTTGCCCGTAGAACGGATCGATTAATTTTCGCTGACTACGGCTCGTTAGGGGCGCCTTCGTAGCGGTTGTCAGTGCTTCTTCTACGAAATATGGGCTGAGTTTAATTAAAATCAATCTCATTCACGGCCCGAGCCAGCGTTTTAACGCTGAATCCTTTTACTGAAACCCATAAAATTTCCACTTAAAGTATATTCCTCAAGTAAATACTGCCTGTAACAGTCTATAATAGCCTATAAAAAATAAAGCTATTCCGTACATTTGAATAGCTTAAAGCTGCATAATTTATCGACTATATTTTCTTAATGATATAATAAAATATCATTTAAAAAAACAACTCATATAGCATGGTTTGGCAGAGAATATTTTCCCTCGGAGTGAAAATAAGGAGGTCAGAGGTAACACAATTGCCCATGTAACCCATGCTCAGTAGAAGCAGTGGGCAAGGCCTCCTTCAGGCATGCATTCATCTGCACAAACTCGATCTGCGAATTAATCATCGATCACGGACACGAAATGTCCCTGAGGGTCCTCGCGTGTATACTTTGGCCTCCCCTTCAGCTGGAACGGAGCGCTCGGAGAGGCCGCAAGTTTGGCTAACGCCCTGCTAAACGCGTTAGCGAATGTTTGCCAACTAGTTAAACGGTTGATATTTGCTCTCTGGTCCTTGAAACGTATTCGGCCATGCGCCGCGGACATGGCGAGATAATCACGAGTAACGACGTGTAAATGAACTAGCCCCTCGCTCCGGAAATGAAACGACGAAGAATTAACTGGTAGCGCATTCACGTCCATGTTATTGCCTGCCTCGTCTATCATCGTGTTCTCTCCGAATTGTACGCGAACATCATTCGTTGCGTGGGAAACCTTTCAACTAACTTGTTTTCTCGCGCGAGAAGCGGGTACTTCTAGCAAATTGAACACTTTCTGGGCCGATAATTGGTTTGGTCTTGGAAGGGTGCGAGTGATTACAGCAAAGGTCGATGGAGGGGGAGATAGTGATTTTGTGTGCCCTTTTATTTACTATCTATTATAAATGGAGTGGAAGCTGCGATACAAAACTCTTCAGGTTTACTCTAAACCACTCTCCTGGCTTAGGATTTATCTTTCAGATTAATGCAAACTGAAGTAGTATTTGCATGTCTCTATAGTGTAAGCGTATAGCTTTGCCAGTGATACTTACTGATGGCTGCTGCGAGCCTACCTTTGATATATTTTAGGCAATAGCGTGTCCAATTAGATTTTGTAGCTTCTATGTCATTTATACCTGCCCTACAGTAGCATAATTTCGCGGAGATGACTCTGCTCCAATTCGCTGAGTTCATGTACAAGTCTATTCTAAACTTAGCAGCCAGAGTCCTCGTTCCACGTCACACATGTGACGTTACATGTCTCTTGCATTGTAGTCAACACTTCTGTTGACGAGTATCCTCCAATTTTCTCTGTTTCTGCCTGCTTTCGGGGCAACCTTCGTCACAGTATCCTTCGAGACAGCAGAGTTGCCTGAGTCTCTTTGCATTTGTTGTTCTCTAATAAATTTCTGGCGGCGTGACAGCGCGCACGCGATGTCCACGTTAATAGCTCACACTACTGAGGACCATACGACGTTTGCGATGGTTTGGCGATGCCTAGACCACCCCGTAAATTCGAACATGCTTGAATGCAGATTCGACGGGTTTCAGGATCGCTTGGAACGAGCCACGGCCGTATGTGAGATCCTTTTGTTCGCGACAGGAATTTATGGAGCGCGGGTTGTTGTCGCTCTGCGAGAATTACGAGCCTGGTGGTTGACGAGGATTACGGGGATTTGCCTTTGATGGGTATTCATGGGGAGCGTGAGTCGTGGGGTTCGTCTCTTGCATACCCTGGGTTTTTCAAAGTCAGTGTCTTCTTAGTCCTCGTCGAAGCTTTTGAGAAAGTTCAAGTTTATGGATTCCCTGGCGTGGAAACTACAGGAACTACAAATTACTGGGAGTATTCTGGTTCGAAACTCAGTAACCTCAGGTTTGGGGCACAGGTTTCAGGTTAGAAATGCATTATGATGGTAGTTAAATGTTTCGAAATGTTTGCAGAATGTTTCCACAGAGCCAGATAACAGTCTCTCCAAGGAACAGTTACATTGTAGACTAAGATCAGATTGAATGGGGTTTCCTGATCGCTGAAACGCAACCAGGTTGCATTCGCGACTGCACAACAATACAGCAGTCTTCTTCCCAATGCATAAATTTCTTAGACATAAATGAGCCTCTTGTGACAACTGGAAGATATGTGTATGGAGTTTCTACCTGAGAATTTACTGAAATTTTATTTTTCATCGTATTATGTGTACTCGAACTAAAAGGACCGAAAGCAAAAATGGATATTGTGCAAAAGGACAATATTATTTAACAATCAAAAGATTATTTAGCAGCAGGAGAGTTCTTTACAGAAGCGTGAATGCGAACTGGAAAGTTAAAACGAACGTGCTTGTTACGAGAGCGTTTCCGTGTCTCATGTTTATTCCTCTGGGGTGTTTCCCTTTACATCACCACGTTCTCCCCTCGTTGCTCGTGCTTCTCGATGCACCTTTTGTTCATTGGCACGTGAAAACGATTTCAGTCCGTCCGACACTCGCAACCAGATTTTATTCAATTCCACTCGGAAACGTTTTGGCAATACATTTCTCGTCGAATGCGAATAGGTGAAAGGAATTGTGCATCAATTCAGGAAACTCGACTGTTATTCGTACTTGAAATAAACTTTATTCTACCTCTAATTATTCTGTTCCCTTCATGTATGCTCCTTCACCAAAAGCGTGGCACGTCAAAAGCGCTGCGGCACGCGGGTGGTGTTTGCTCGATATTGTCCCGTCATTAGTCGCATTCTCGTCGTACTCGTGCCCACTGTCGAACGATAATCAATATCGACGTTGCTCGAACGAAAAGTGGACATCGACGAGCATTTAAAAGCGCAACAGCGTCAGCCGGTTGCGTGCTCTCGTGTCGTATCGGTCCTCGCTGTCTCCGCGACCACCCACTCGTGCTCTCGATTTTATTATTCCCTGTAAGAGCGAATCTCGGTGCGCCGCGAGCGTGCACTCGTAAAGAACGTCCACAAAAGGCGAAGACAGAAGCCTAGCTGACGTTGTTCGGAGCCAGACGTCGGGGGTCGGCAAAAAGCGACGACACTTTTGAGAGAAATTGCTTTCGCCGTTATTATTCTTAGAAATAAACAGAGTCGTCGGTGCATCCCCGCCGAGGAAAGTAATGGCACTCCAGTCGACGAGCAACAATCTCTGTCGTCGTCCATCGTTACTCCGTTGAAATTATGGCTTGGTCTCCATCAGAATTACGGCCTTTCAGTTTTCATTATCGCGAGCAGACGATGCACGATAGCGACGTTTTAATAGCTCGGATCTCGGCTTACTAGAAGGGACAGCCGCTCGAGAACGATTTCTCGGAGGATGCACGCCTGTGAGCGGAGCACTTAGGGCAATTTATCCCGGCAAGGGAAGTTCGATAAAACGATTCTTCCTTTAATGCAGTCTACTCGGACTCTCGTTCCCCGATATCGCGCCTGTTCGGGGGAAACGAACGCTCGAATCCTGTTGCGTAAAACGAAAAGGCCATATCCAGGGCGGCTCGATCCATCGCTGGCTCGGTAGATAACGACCCAATTTTTTTTTGCACGAATCGCTGGCGGATCATCGCGTGATCCTTTTATCTGACGTCGTGACGCGAATGAATCACCACGGGCAAAATATCGAGAGTAATGAGAATAACAAAAGATAAGATACAGGAAGGTAGAATTAGCGATAAGTCTTTTGGTAATTTTAATAAGCTTGTGAGTAGTAATCCTCGAAAATATTAAACGCTGAGAGCCATTCAGTAGCGAATTTCGCACCAGAATCCAACAACTTCCAAGAGCCAATGCAAATTTTAGTGGCTCGGCCACTGAGGCCTTGATCTGCAGTATGTTAATATTTAACGCGACTACTGCTGTATCGTTATCGCACCCTTGGCTCGGCTCGATTCCGAGGTATAATTCACCGCGGAATCATTTACGCCGTCGTAATAGCCAAGTCCTTAATTCCTTGACGTTGAAGCCACTGTGGAAGAATCCCTAATGACCCTCACAGTAAATTCACCATCTTCGTCTTTCCAAGTGTAACTCATTCACCTCAGCTTTAAATGCTTGATAACTGCTCTGAAAATTGGAATTATTTATTTTGTACCTGCACAATGCGAACTGCGGTCGTCATTTCAGTTTATGGCCTCGCAACAACATAACGATCTCAGCTCATCAAATGGGGCGAATGGATGAAAACTGCTGATGGTTAAAGTAAGCAGTAGCTACATTAACAACTTCATTTCGACAGTATATTAACAACACCCTATTAAAACGATTCTCTCTCAGTGATGAACGGAATACTCTTCCAACAACTCGTTTCCCCGTATTACTTTCCCTTTCCTCGAAGGCGTGATCAAGAGCTCTCTACAGGGATTTATCAAACTAGCAAGCGTTTGCGAAACGCAAGTGTAGGTTACCAAGGGATCTGTATGCAAGCAAGCAGAAATTGACACTTCCAAAGGAACTAGCATCAAAGCAGCTCCACTGTTTCTACGCGCGTGTCTGTACACAATGCTTTCGCGATAGTTGCACCGAATAACCTACAAATTCCTTCGTTAATTAGCTCAGTGCAGCTCGCTTCGCATTTCTCAGTTTCATGCAGCATTCCAAGTTCCGTTAAACTTCCGCTCAATTGACTCGCTCGACCTGGGCGACTAATGCGCTGCGAGATCATCCCTTCTCACAGATTCGAATTATCAATTTTCTTTCTCGACCGCAATCGCGAAGGATTTCCGCGCAATTGACTCGGCGAATGTCTCTGGGTAATAACGAGGGGGTGGAAAGCGCTAAAGGTGGTCCTTGCAAATGTCAGAGTTCAAGCACCCTTGGTTGGTAGCCGCAGCTCGGGTATGCATGCACACCTGCGCCAGGACGTGGCTGCCTAATGCAGTTCGTTCACGGGAAATGAGCGTGCTTCGATGTGGCCCGTTATCGACGTTTCCCTCGAATACGCGGGTAGAAACTTAGGCTACATTGCTTCCCCGCGGCTGGGTTTACCCTCTCATGAAACGAGAGTTTTACGACGCGATCGTTTCGACAGCTGCAGGCGAGGGGCCTTCAGCGGAAATTAATTAACATTCAATGCGCTGTCGAGTAATGTGAACGCTCTCTCGCGAGCGTTGTTATTAACAGCGACTTCTGTGCACAAGTCCGTAATTAATTCCTCGCGATGATATCCTTGCCCATCTCGATACATCGACGCGTTCGTCGTGGTTTAATAAATCAAATGTTTCGCGATTTCATCCAATTCAACGCATTTCTGGACGGTGTAGGAAACGTCTCTCGATTTTGTGGCGGTATAAATGGGAAGCTGAGTTAGGAGCAGCTCCGATCGATTGCTAGGAACTTAGTCCAAGTGTGAGTCCACCTAAATCGCGTTATTATACTCCACAGACCTTGGATTTTCTGATTTATCCTCGCGGGTTAGGAGTGCTATTGTTCATCATTTTTATGATGAACGGGGAGCTTTGTTTTGAAGTGGACGCTGGCTTTACGCGGACATTGTTTTAGAGGTTTTTGAGATTTATAGAGACAGCGGCATTGTGCGCGTCTTAACGGACTGGGAATGGAAGATTGTGCCATGAGAGCACGTTTTATACGCTAATCCAAAGTTATTCTAAAATATTGGGTCAGTGCATGAGAAATTGCTGTGTTGAATAGGGAAATTGAAATGATTTCGATGAAAATTGATTAATACTATATTATTCTTCACTAGAGTATGAAATGTGGGGAATTAATAATAAAAATATGAGGTTTCTTTCTCGGGGGCATGATTGTCCATGGCAGAGTTAATTTATGTACATTTTAATTGATACTAATTTACTGAATGCAAGATCCCCCTCCTTTGATGCAATAATCCGATTAGTCAATTTCTTTCAGCTTAAATACGTTACTCTTACAAATAAATACAGTGTTGCACACCTTAATTATAGGGAATTTGTAAGCTGCATGATTCCATAATTAATTTCGTCTCGCATAAATATAATTGGAGCGAAATTTGCGATCTATTTGCCGGCAAGATGTATTCCTCGGCGACCTCAAGGTATTATTAGCATCGACAGGACAGTGGGGGCTAATGAAGATGCCGTTAATAAGCTTGTTAGCAAGGTGGACGAGAGAGACGCAACCGTATCGCAGTAGGTAGCTTAGCTGAGTGCCAGTGGATGTTCGTCGTAAAGGGAGTCGTTCCCTATGCTCTCCTGCGACCAACTTTGATGAATAGTTAGTCACGAGTGGTTGATGCAAGCACAACGTTCCGAAGTATTTAGGAATATGGGAGCTGACGTAATAAAAGGGATGCTCGAGTGGCGGGGAATTTCGAACCTGGAATAGTTTCCATGCATATTTCGATTTCGACAGTTTCATTAATCGAGGCAATCTTTCTGTTGCAGCTGGAGCCGCTTCTGAGGAAACTAACCAAAGGTCCAGTTCTGCACACAATCGTCACTCTCTCACGAAGGGTAAGCAAATCGAATAACGATCGGCGAGTTACCAATGAATTAGGATAGACGATTGCACAGGCGATTTAAACGTTCTTTCTAGGCACGCATAGCGCTGCAATGCCCCGTTGCTTTATCATTTTCTCACCACAATTCCGTAGGTTAGAGGCACCGTACAAATTATGCACTCCGTATGCATGGTCGTAAATACATGTTAAATAGTCGTAAACGAATGTTTAGATTCTCGTGTAGCATGTCACTAGATTCACTAGGAACTAATAACTAAACTAAAAAGGTTTCGTTCCTCTTTGGCCACGTAAACTTGCCTCGTAAAATGTTTTTCTGTTGACGCTGCGCGAGTGCGCCCGACGGATCCTTTTCCGTTGATCAGTGACTGTGAATTCATGAACAAAGGCTAGCATTCGTTCCGAATGCAAAAGAAACCGGTGTAATAGTTGTTATTTTCCATTTAAAACAAAAGGGAAAGAAGAAATTGCACTGCGAATCGATGGCGAATCTGTATAACGAATATATATATAAATAACGAATATAGTTCTGCTATACGCGTTGTAAAACGACAAGTGGATTTAATAACGTTTTTCAATCGCTCGCGCTTGGCTTAGCCGGATCCCTGGCGTCCCAAAAGCTAGAGGTTTAATCAACCGTGAGAAGCATCCATGAGATTGATAATAACGAGCGCATTTGTCTGGAAGGATAACGAAAAATCGGTGAGCTCTGAAAAATCTGTTCCACAATCCATGCTCCGGGAGACCTTGCCCTCGCTGTTCCTTTAGTTCCGGTGAGCGATGAAACATTTCCCATGAAGAGAAAGTGACGGTTCATTTAATCAAATAAGCTCGATGCATTTCAAGTTAAAGAAAATACTTTGGAGTTCCTTTGCGCAAGATATTCAATTTATGGGAGAAATTTACATTACTAATATATTTACTGGAAAAGAATTAGAAGAGTCAGTAACGTAATTAGAAGTCGTGCTCCAAGAATATCAGCCATATGTTAAGCGCAAGGACAATTATCAGTCCTTGAGGACAGAAGCAGAAACGAAGCAGGATTGTTACACACGCGAACCTCGTACGCTCGTTAAATATTAGTAGAACACTTCGGTGGCACTAGGATGTGAAACCAGGACAATTTCGATCGTCAGGCACAGACTCCAGCACGACTCCCATTAAAATGGGATACGAACCACTTGTCGCGTTGCGTTGAATCGTGGGCTCTTGTTGCGCCAGCGAGCTGAGCGAATTGAACACGGTATTCTCGGAAAATAGAAGCCACTTCGTGTTAGTTCACGGGGTTAATTATGGGGTTTCAAAGCGCGCGTAATTTTCATATTTCCTCTAAGTTTTTAAATCACACGAATACCTTCGATTGCTCGTGATTATTGGAGATTGTTGGTTGACAAACCGTAAAATTCGATTCGAGCGGTACGGAACGAAGCGACGGAGCGTAATGGAAGCTTCGTCGAACGCAGAGGAATATTGAAACGTAATAACGAGTCGCGGGTCGATCGAGTCTCGATAATAAATCATCGTCGGCCGTTCATCGACGTCCACTCGCGGCGAAGCGGAGGCCACTTGGCATTATGCATTATTCCAGATGAGAGTAGGGTGAATATCGTAGCAGCGAGGTGAAAGAGAAGCTGAAGGAGCAAGAATGGGGGAAGAAGAGTAGCTGAAGTGCAGCCGAGTCGAGAAGCGCCGCGAGGACAGAAAAATAGTAAGAACGGTGCTCCTAGGAAGATGCAAGAACAGATTCCTATTGTTTTCCGACCCACTTCCTAACGCTGGAAGATTAACAGCGTCCCTTCGCTGTATCTACTGACAGATTTTCCAGCACGCTACTTGCGACATAGTTCCCCGCGACCTTGCGCAAGTAGAATCACCCTGGCCTAAAACAGCCGCGCGGCGCCTCGCTCGCGCGTTCGAGCTTCCGGACCAACACGACTGGAAACTCGATTCTACACGACTGGAGCACAATTTCGGAATCTCTCGCGAAACTCCACGCTGACCTACCTCGTTCGAGCGACACGTATTTGCCTAATCTAGCAACCTATTTGTCCCGACTTTTGGTTTCTTTCTTCCCCCTTTCAAACGCCAGTTTGGCCGACTGCTGTACTGGGAAACAATTTCAGAAATATTCTCGAGGTGCACTGTGCCCGAGGAAAAAGTGAAAGAGTCTTTTGTGTACACGCGCGGATTTTCCACCTTCCAAAGATCCAAGATACGCCACGCTGTTTTATGCAACACTGCCGCTGCATTGTAATACAACGATTCAGCCAGACGAGTTTCCATCGGGAACAACAATACGATCGTGTACCTGCACTCAGTCTCTGCAACACATTCTTTGTCGTTTCTTTCTTCACTTGGCAAAGGGAAGCCTATCTTTCGACGCTCGATTAAATATCACCGAGCTATTTCATCATTAGTTCGCGAAATTAGTTTTCATTGTAGTTCAAACATGAAAGAAAGGCAACTTAACGAAGAATTGGATGAAGAGAAAATTAGATAGAGAGAAAGACAGATTTGCTTGAGTAATAAATTTGCAATTGAAGATTGTGGCTTGTAATCTATTAAACGACGGTGGCTTTCCATTGAAGCCCCGAATCCTCGGTGAAACTTTTTCCACGGAGATAAGAAGAGGCTTCAGAAGCGATCCCAGCAGTCTCTCTCTCGCTTGGTCGACAATTGGGTTTCTTCACGGTAAAAATTTCAATTTTAACACGCGGAGTACGAACGCGGATGAAAAGGCTGGATTTCCATTGTTTTCCGAGTCACTTCTAGGTGACGGAAGATTAACAGAGCCAACGTGTGTATATCCACCGCCGAGGGCCTCTCGACGTTTTTCGACCGTTTTCGTGAGAAGCGGAACCCATTGTGACTCGAGACTGCTGTAATTTAAATCATCGCCCACAGATTTTTCCTGGGAATTTTTTTCCTTTTTTTTTTTTTTTCTTCCACCTCTCTTCCTCTCACGTAATCATCTCGAATAGAACACGCTCCCATTTGCTCGCGAACGAACAGCCCCGACGACCCCCAAATGTTTTTCACCAGTCGGCTCCAAATTAGGCTGCGAAAACGTATCGATTTGCTCAACGCGCAATCGGGCGTTTCTGTTTTCCCCGCGAAAGTGGAACGTCAGTATTAATTACGTTGCTCGCTTACACAGCCTCGCGTATTCGATATTTTTTTTTCTAATTTGCAGATTCTCCTGTGCCATTCGTTTCATTCGTCCCGTTGACAACCCCGTTTCCAATGCGTCCGACAGAACTTTATATCCGTAGCGTCGAAACGCTTTCACCCCCGCTGTCCCTCTCCGCCTCCCCCTGTCACGGCAGGTCTCTAGCTTAGCAGCTTCTCCCTTCCTCGTTCGATTCCACATCCGCATTGCTAATGAAACGTCCAATTACCATCAACGGCTGCCACGAGGCGGACGGTCCACGGGTCTTCCCCTTTTGCTTCCACACTTTTCCCTCTCCTCTGACATTCGCAATCACCAGCCGGAAACAACATTGGCGGCAGGTAGCTGCGAAGTCTTGGTCGATGGAAACGAACCACTGAACTGGCTTCCTTTTTTTTCGAGCTCTCTCGCGAAAGTAAGCCACACGAATTTCAATTAATCGGGGTATAAAAGCGGGCACGTGATCAATAATCGCTCCGTGGGTCTCGTTTCTGCGCTGAACCGCATCGAAATTGATATTCATATTTTTCCTTTATCGAACCGATCCTACGTGCACTTAACGTTATCGGTTATTATTGAATCTCACGGCGATTAAATGTGCCTGTTTGAACGAATAAATATATACTCTAATATTTCCCGCGTAGTAAGCGCGTGCTCCTTGCATGGAAATAAATTGGAGATAGAACGGTGTAATTGCAGTGGAGAGGGGGGACGAGATGCGCGAGATTTAAAACGACTGCTAGAGGGGGAATAATTGACCAGGCTCTTCAGCTTCCATTTGCGTCTACGCGGGACCGTTATCGGATGGAGAACGCGTTCTTACCAAAGGGAACTCGCTCCGGTACCCCCTATTTCTGTAATTATATGTGCAGCTGTCGCGTTCGACGCCTATTCGTGGTCATTCGTTTCCCAATTATCAATTATCCTTCGCCGCGCTTTTTCCCTCCCCTACGACATTTGCAATCACCAAGCGGAAGCTGCGTCGCCAGATAAAACCGCCTCTCCTGTCGTTGAAAGCGAGGCAGATGTCGAAAATACGCAAAGTTGCACGCAATTAGCGGCTGCCGTTTGCGAATCGTCAACGAGGGCGGAGTGTCTATATACACGGTTCGTTTCTGCAATCTGTACATGAATTTTGCTTTTTAGAGACTCTGCTGATGGAAATCCTCACTCGTGTCTTCGTTCTTGTCGTTATTCTTCATGAACATTTAAGAGGCAACTGTCAGGAAGATGTATGACTCCTCGTGGTCTTCTTATTTTGGGGTTTCTTCTTTGGTCTATCCTTCTTGGCCATTTTTTAGCGTTCCTATTTTGCAATTCTGCAATACCGCTTTCGAAAAGAGGATTACGAGATTTTTGCAAGCAAGTGTAATTCGTATCTCTTGGAACTGAAATCAATACTTGTCTTCAAGCCTGGTATCTCTTGATGGATTTTTAAGTATCATTTTAAGAGGAAAGTTGTTCGAGGTACTTTGTATTCGCATTCACATGTTATTAATCCCGCGTTAACGATATTACTTTGCCAAAAATGCTCGATCGAACTCAGTGAACGTGTTAAATAGAGGACATAAGTTATACAGGAAATTTGGCACAGGGAAGCATTGGTTAAACAAAGAATCCTATACGAACGAATTTCGAATTTATCTTCTGCAGAGCAAACGATGCATTGGTTCGCCCAGCTTGGAGGTGACGAGGCTTCTCCCGATTCGTCAGGTAATAATCAGCGTGGCAAATAATAAGCGGTGTGCTGTGCCAAACTCGTAGCGATATTTGCACGGGATTTAATGTCACGTGCAACGAGTGCGTATTAAACGTAATCCCCTGTCGAAATTGGATATGACCGCATTCACTTGCCCCTCCACCCTGCTATCGTCTGCATTTCGTGTTCCTGCCTAGTGTATTTACCTGTGTGTTTGCACGAATCTGTACACAAACTCGTTACATGCGTCTTTTGGCTTACCAGTGAATGTTTTTGTGAATAACACATAGTGATAGCAATGGGGAATTGATCATCCTGAAGGTACTGATTTATTGAAAAGATAAGGGACTGTATTTTTAACGGGATATCTGAGGAGGAAAGGTCAGGAAAAAGTAAAAGTAATGTGTTTTAAGAAGAAAGGTTTATACTACTGTAATCCCATAAAATATTGACTTTTCCTCCTGAGACGCACTTTATTTGAATTCTGAGACAGTGTTCCGCGTTTATCAAATTTTTCTCTGCCTAAATAAATAATATAAAATATTGCAGTATCAGGGTTGGGTTCCCGAATAGTCTCGACCTCTGTTCTACTAAACATCAGCCATCTACGACTTATAAATCGAATACTTTCTATTTTCTCGTAAAATGCATGAGTCTCTCGGTTTGCCCTATTTTTAATAATCGCATTAGACCTCGCGGGGAAAGCAGCATCTAGATATCGCGGAAAACGATGGCCTTCTTTTCCGCGCGAGTGGTAGCGGAATGTCAGACGGAAGAGTGAATTTATTTCCCGCAGCCTCTGCAGCTTTCTGTATTTTTTTGCCGTCTGGGGGGAAGAGTTGCGCGGCAAAAAAGAAAATTTCTCGGGAAAATTGATTATCTCCGGGCGAGTAATGGAATCGATGCGATGGAAACATTCTCCCAGGACTTTTAACTTTCTTCCCAGCGTGCATAATAACGTTTCATCGATTTAGTTTCGCGGCGGAACGACGCCGGGCACGCGGAACGCCAGTTTTCGCTCCGAGCGCAATTTCGCGACACACTTTTGCGAACGAGCCTCTCGTTTTACGCTTGCATGACGCATGTCTCGCCGAAGAGTTCGCAGCCGCTTTCGTGTCGCGCCATTGTTGCGTCCAGTGTGCCCGCAAATATGCATGCGTTGCAGTGTATCGATTGCGCGAGCTACGCCCGTAATATATACCCGAATCTCACGTGCGTACGCACATGTTCTCGCTTTCTTCTCGACAGATGTGAAGCGACGCCGAAGTCTCTACGACGAGGACTCCCTCGACGGCGATCCTCCTAGCGAGAATGAAGGTATCACCCTTTCAAGGGAAATGTCGAGACTAACTCTTCCTCGTTTTTCCTCAAGAATCCAGAGTCCGCGAAAATGATTAATGAACGATCGAAATCGGTCCCTCGGTTCTTCCGCTGACTTTGTTGATCGCACAGTTATCAGACTGCAGGCAGCGTGCCAAGAATTTCGATGATTTGCTGTTTTCGAGTAGCATAATTCATTCCTTTCCATTGAGAATATTCGGAGTCTTCCGAAGGCCTTTCCAAACGAGGAGACTCAGTGGCTGGCAATTTATATTCCAGATACATTAACTCAACAAAGATAGTAGATTAAACAAAATTACAAACTAGGCGAGTATGTCTACGTATTAGTCGCCAGCGAGGAAAGGCCTTAAGGATGTAAGCTCCGTGTTCGCAATGCGTCAGCGAAGAAACCGAGAGAACGATTAACGATTTGCTGTGTTTCGAGCAAAGAAAAAGCGAATGGATTATGCGGCAAAGGAAGCTAATCGATTCTCCGCGGTTGTTCCCAGGACGGGAGTCGTCGGGAAGCGCGAAAGACGTGGACAGGGCGAAGCTCGTCCGTGAGAGACAGAACGAGGAGCGGCAGCGGAAGTTGGAAGAGCTGAGGCAGCAGGCCCTCGCCGCGCAACGTTTCCGGGAGCAGCGGGAGGAGGAACGCCGAAGGCGCATCGACGAGCTCAGATCGCGTGACAACGACAGGTTTGTGCTTCTACTTCCAGCCCCCGAATGGAAATTACCACGCGACTTTACAACTCTCCCCTTTGACACGTGAGAACCCGCGATTTGCGAATTACGGTACTTCCAGTACTTTCGTTCCCGTATGCCGAAACGATTACAGTCTAAACGCTGAAAATAGCATATCCCAAAGGGTTCTGAAAGAACTTATTACAAGAAAACAGATAAGATTCGAGAAAAGCTCGAATATACTAGTATTCGAACTCTGTGCAGTTTGAAGATAATTGATATTCATGCATTCCAGCGTTTTTGCGGTAAGATGGGAAGGGAGTTAACTATGAAAAGTATGTCCAAAGAGCTACGTTGAATCTTAAGTTAGCGATCATGTGACTCGAGGGTGGCTTTCACCGATCTATGAAACGCGAATTTAAAGCGACACGGTTCAACATCGATACGTTTTAAACGCTCTTTACGAGATTACGTGCTCTTTACGAGATTATAAGTTGACCTGGTTAATATGATGCCGGACTAAACTGTTTCACTGCCGCAGAGAAGCCCGGGAAATTACCACGACACTAGCATAAAGTTCACCATCGAACAAAGCCGCCCTCCGTCTTCCGGGCAGACGTGAGAATAGGGTATTACTTACAGAATTATAATAGCGAGTCGAAATTCGCAGGTATCTATACTTCTGTTAAAAAAGTCTGAGAATAAGCCTCTGAAATTATGAATTACTTCTAAAGTTAACCCTTTGGGCACGGTGGGAGTTAGCCACGAAACGCTACTTTGTACTACTGTGGTCGATCGTAGTGAAATACCATTCAGAAGTTCGATCTTGCGGTTTAAATTTACCGCCAATCTTATTCGCGTGATGATGTCATTGACTCTGAAGGATATAAACATAACCTTCGATACACAAATTAGTTAGTCGGCACCGCGACTCGGTCGGGGACAGATGGGGTCCCTAGAACCCTCCTGGTAAGTACTCTGGCCTTCTCCCAACCCTACAGTGGTTTCAGGAGGCCTGACCCTTCACGTGTTGAAGGGTCGAATATCTTAACACCCTTGTGGGATTCAGGTCACTGAACCCTTTCGTCTCCCCCTGATTCCTTTAACCCTTTAGTCCTATAATTCCTCCTCTTTCTGCATAATGCCTTGTCTCTACATCCTACTTTTAACTATCCACTCCTCCTGCATGATCCTTGGTATCCTAGTATCTCCTCTGCTTCTTCCTTTTTCGAAGCACCTACCCTCCTTTTCCTTGTATTTACTCCTTGCATCCTAGTACATACCTATAGTCTGTCCACTGAGCCGAGAAAGTAGATGACAGTTCATCGCCCACGTGGACAATTACTACGGCTGCAGCTATTAGCTGCGAAGTGAAATCGACAACCCACAATCGATTCGCAGCCAATAACTGCAACCGTAGTAATTGACCACGTGGACGTTGAACTCTCATCTACTCTCTCGATTTAATTGATAGGCTATAATTTCTTTTTCCTAGTTTCTATTACCTTCTAGCCTTCTTTCTACAATTTTATGCTTTTTCCAGACGAAACCAAGTCGAGGAAAGGAAACGGCAGATATGCGAGGCAGAGAGGGAAAGACGGGAGGCCATCCTCCGAAAGAACCAAGAGAGGGAGGCGCGCATAGAGGCGAAGAAAAAGAACGAGAGATCGCACATTGTGTTTGCGTTTGGAAGCTCTACGCCGAGGATGTTGGAGCCTGCCGACACCGGTGGCTCCACATTCTGGGGAACGCGTAGAGCAACCTCCACTACCAATGTGATGATGTTCTCGGCTGCTCAACCGTTGACCAGGAGGTCCTCCGAGAGGGAGCTCGATGGCAGCAAGAAACGAGCCACTTCCGCCGGAGGTCTCGATCGAAAACCTGGCGAAGGTAAGTGGACAGATTTATGATCCACCTTAACTAAACTCGATATTCGATATTTGCGAATGAGGGACTTTATTTGATCGTACTGAACGAGCCGAATGATATCTACCACGTTAACATTTATTTGCCGATACGGGAAGTTGTCTACAGACGTCAAATGAACGGAGCACGTTGGCGTTGCGCGCACTGTTACGTTAATAACGCTCGAGTGTTGAATGAATCTCTCGCTGTTGACAGAAATGCGATGGTGTAACGCTGTTGCTTCCCGACCGGAATAAACGACACAATGGATTTCCTGTCTGCCGTATTGACTTTTGATCAAATTTCACGGTCCATTCTTAATGAAATTCCAGCAACGTCACTTTTCTGTTCACGCCCACCTAAATGATGATCCGCGTTCTAAGTTTTCCCAGAGAATTCGTTTGGCGTCTGTCCTGTCTGTGTCGTCGGTCACCAATCGCCGCCTATTAAAATAGAGTTAGAGCTGCAAGTTCGTGTGAGAATCGTTAGTGAATGGCGTGGTTGGTGTGTGAAGTATTTCTCTGTTCCACGTTCGCACCCGAGCATCGTCTCGAATCGCGGACGATTGAAACGGGCAGCGAAGGCCGCTTCTTTTCTCACTGCCGTTCCTTTTCCACACAGCGCTTCTCTAGTGCTATAGTTACGTAATCGATGCCGCAGTGCGTAACGCATGGTTGCACACACCGTGTTCCAGAAGACACGCGAAAATGGAACGCGATTCGTGTTTGCGTACGTTCTGCTTGCGCTATTTTCAGTTATGATTTCGAATGGTTCGCGGGAGGCGTAACAAAAACGGGAACTAAAAGCTGACGATCGTCAGAGTTTCGATGACGAGCTAAAGTCTCGGTACTTCGTACTTGCTATCGATCGGATTTTACTTTCGTCTCGTGTACGAAGAGTTTGGACTGTGCCTTGAACTGCTCAACATCACACATCGACCACCAACACATCACCATGATACTTTACACGATTCCTGTGATTACTTTGTATACAGGATGTTAAAAAAGGTGGTTCAAGTACGTACAAGTTTTGTAGTATTCACTAGATTGAATGAAAAGGTGCTTAGTTCTTGTACATTTGTAAAAATCTGAGCTTGTACATTATGTAAGTAGATAATCACAGCGGATTGATTCGTAGATCCACGATCGCTAAGCATTTTCAATTCACTTTAGGAAATATTGCGAGTCATCTATTTTTTAACATCTTGTACAGGCAAAAAACGTGTCATAAAGCATGAGATATCGATTCCGTTTTACTCTTTTCAGTTTCTCTTTCGTTTAAACTTTTTTTATAGCCATCTTCACAGCCATATCCACCGGTATTTCATTTTACCGCGTTTACAGTCGAATGGTGTTCCCAGTTGTCACGTTAAATGAAAGAGATTTGTTTTGCTGCGTACCGTTCTTTTGCTAGCATATCCCCCTCGTATAATATACGCGAGAAGCACCTCATCTTCGCTGACTTTGTCTGTGATTCGAACACGTTACACGAAATACAAGCGTCTCAGTACATAGAGAACTCGTAGCGTAAAACGTGCCTGAGTAAACGTAATGTACTAGAGAATCATCGCCCTGAACGAACATAGATCTTCCTTCCGGTAATTAAGACCCTTTGCATCCGCTGTTATCTATACTTACTGGTGGTGGCTCTGTCAGGCGAAGTGTATCTTAAAATACTTGTGAATCGCACTACGATCTAACTCATGCTAATATACCCTTCTAGCCCCCTAATTTTCTTTCGACCCCTGCCCACCCCCGAATCTAAAGAAAGAAAAAAGTTAAAAAAAAAACAAAAAGGACAGAGAAGAAGAAAAGTGCCTAATGCTGCAGCGTTGAATGGTTTGTTTGCAGATATGAGAATGTCCTCGTCCATGTACGAGGTGTTCAATTGGAATTCTAGCCCTGATCCTCCCCTAACCCCTGCCAAACATAAGAGAGCCAGCCTCTCTCTGCCTCCTACAACTGACATCTTTGCCATCGATGATAAGTCTGATAGCGACACTAGGCGTCCGATGATTCAGCGGGCTGCCAGTGGTGAGTCCTGAACTCTCGACAAACAGAGATCTGCAACGGGGAGATTTTGCTCTGTTGTCCCCGAATGAGCTGTCGATACATCCTTTTCTCTTTCTCTATCGTACGTTAGCACACCCGGGGTGTACGCTCTCTTGCAAGCATGTCACGTTCAAACTAACGCCATAAAAACATTTGTTACACTATTTCCGTGTGCGTCCAACACGCATTTCGCCAGACTGCGCGACACCCATGAACTAATAATATGGTCAGATGTTTCCCTATTGAAATGAATGCTTTTTGTTTTGCCAATTTTTTAAGTAGACATTGGCGTCGCGCAATCTGAACCCATTAGTGAGTTGTATGCATTTAACACTACTCAGGATCCTGTACTAACAGTACTAACACGTTTATGTATATAGTGAGCTACTTACTAACCACCTTAGATAAGTGTTGTTATACTAGAACACAGTATTCGATCTACCAGACTTCCTTTCATTAGTAGATTGTTCGTGACCCTATTAGTGAACTTATGAACAAACTAATATAGAGAAGCTGAGGTGCCTCAATTATTAATTACAATGTTCGAAGCGAGAATCACGCGATAGAATAGCTTTCGATTATACGTATACTTTCGCTGTATTATGCATTTTTGTTATAGAAGACGTACACTCATATCATTCACAAACTTACATCACAACTTGTTGCATTCAGATCAAATTTGAATACAGTCACGAACAGAGGCATACTACAGTTTTTTTAATACTTCACGAATTAGACCATCAATGTTCTTTCGATTCAAATGATTTAAGCTTACTTTGATCGATACTAGATATATTAATTTCGATGTTACGTACTTCATACAGCACGTCGTCGGTAACCAGCATGTACAGTATTTTCCGCGTCAATCATTTGCATGTACAGATTCGTCTGCATCGCTTCCGCAACGTCGTTCGCCCACGTTCCCCAGTTCCCGCATTGTTCCCCGATGTTCACCGATTATCCTTCAGCATGAACACCACCCTCGATTGTGTCCCGCTTGTGGGTAGCGTTGTCAATGGCGTGGAGCTACACGCGCACTGTTGCTTCGATGCATGGAGAACAACGAGTTCGACCGAGAAGTAGTCAAAAAAAAATTAAAAAAAAAAAAAAAGAATGCCGTACACGAACACGTCCACACACACATAGACACACGATTGTCGAATGGAACTTTATGTTGCGATGTCTCAGGATCCGTGTCGCGGCTATGCACGTGTACGCGTGAGAGTCTCTGCGCGAGTCGTGTTCGTCGCTTTCCGCTTTGGCTTCTAAGGGGACACTCTTTGCAGGTGAAGAAAGCGACGGAACACCGGGAACCCCTAGCTCGGTCTATCTACGAGTGAACAGGAGACGCACTGACCTGATGCCGACGATACCGTCGCCGCGAGACACGCCGCCGTCGACGGGACGCAGCTCCAGCGCCAAGGCCTTCACACGCTCGCCAGGTAGGACTTACTCCATGTCCAGGCTGGACCAGCTGGCGCAGCCTAGGAAACGTCCGACAGAACTTAGCACGCTGACGGAACAGCAGAGCCAGCCTCTGAGCGCTTCTAGCATGAGCCGCAGCATGTCACATTTAGCTGCGTCCGGAGGCAAGAGCCTCAAACGCTCAGATAACTCTCGTAGCATGGGCACGTTGCCAGGCGCGGTCCCAATGCCGAGACCGACCAGGGCCGAGAGACTCCGCCGCAAGGCCCGCGAGCACCAGACTCAGCAGCAGCAAGGTAAGATCGTTCCTGTGCACTCAACTCAGCGGCAAACTTATTGCCTCGTTCCTTACCGAGACATAATATCACACAGTGTAAATAGATTCATCTTTAGATGCCTCTCGCCGAAAGACTCATTTATCATTACTTGACGATTACGCGCTGGCAGAAGATGCTTCATACTAATCTCGATGTTAACTCGTCTGACGGTGGAACGGATGCTCATGTTTCCCAGCGGGTCTGATAGGAGAGATGATGAGGTTTATAGAGGGTGTAATGGATGAACGAGTTTGAACTGAATGATTCTTTTATGGTTGGAGAATATAGGGAAGCTGGAATGGAAGTGATACAGACATTATTTCGTTTTATGCTTCTACTTATTTTCTGATCACAGAATCGTTTGGTTTGTTCTGTTCTTCTTGTTACACTCTGTATATCGTTCGTATGACTGTGGATGGTAACGTGAGTTGGGTGCACATGTGCATGTGTGGTAACATAGAGGAGCCATTGTGAATCAATAAAACGGAAAATCGTCGTGCGATAGTTTCGAAGTCCTTATACAATATCGTGAGCTGTATATGCTTACGTATCGAATGGAGACTAACAAACGACTTCTCGAAGCGTTTCTCGCTTTAACAAATGTTTCTTTCTTTAACAATCGATATTTAACAATGATTTGTATATATATATATATGCAAGATTGCATGACTTTACCGTGTCAAACGTTTGTATTAACGTGTGCGAATTGATTAACAAAACGCTCCTGCTAAAGATACGACAGTTCTCATCGGCTTTACGGTACCAGAGGTGAAGGTCTAACGTTTTTGGTAAGCCACACGATTTTTTTAATATCTTATCACATGTACACAATATATGTATCGCCCATGAGACGAGTTATAATTGTATTTAGTGTGCAATACATTTTTCGCTGAATTTTCATTTTTTAATTTACTTTTTTTACACTATGTTACAAACTTTTTATTTTTGTACACTTATTTCAGCCTAATTTTTCTCAATTATTCTCGATGTATATACGCACAGAGACGGCACAAATAATATTTTTGGTGGCGGTGCTTATTCTCTTTTTAATTTCGCTATTCGTTCTCATTTTTTTTCTTGATATCGACGAAGACAAGACAAAAGAAAAACATAGAGACATCTTTAAGTATCGTGCACCAATGATTCAACATAACAAAACAGACTATCGTAATCGTGAAATTATCGTTACAAAATTCTTATAATGTTCACGGTGTAGGCTTTTACACTTTCAACTCAATTAGAAGCTTCTAGGTATAGCAAGGTGCTCTTAAAAAAATAATTTCCTTAAAATACAAGCTAATTTCTTTAAAAATGTAGAGTGGGGCCAAGATACAGAAAACAAAGTGGAGGCCTCATCTTGAGCAGTATTTAATCAAACTAAAAAGCTTTACAGTACTCCTAAAAGGTCTAAATCACTGAAAACGAGAATGCACCGCCTTTACCTAGAGATTTCTATGATAACCCAAAGCAGGATCGCCGTAAAATGTCGCGGAAACGCGGTCGTTCCGCGTTCGCCGCGGTTTCACGGCAATCTGTCTATTGCATTGAACACGCCCGCGAAGTATACGCACGAAACACGTAAATGAAGAGATGTTCACCTTGGGTGGGTTCGCGTAGGCATCCGCAGCGGGGAGGTGACACCGAACAGCCCATCACGACCGCACAGCTCCATGAGTCAGCAAAGCGCCAGCAGTGTGGGCAGCAGTAACGTCAATCTGCGTCCCCGTACAGCTGCCCCGCGTCGACCGCGACCTGCTTCTATTGCCGGTACCGGTGTTTCGGTCACAGAACGACACAGTGAGCATGCCTTTTCAATTCTCTACTTATTTAAATCGCGTACACGGTCCTCCAACAAAGGTGGACAAAAAGAACTTCGTTTATCGCTGAATAGATCGTTATTTTATTTCAGTTTCGTTATATTTCTGTTCAACTCGTTGAGTTTTTAGTAATATGTTTCATTAGTTCTTTAGAATTCGTTATAATTTTTATTTTATTCTTTTTTTTTTCGGAATTGCACATTGAAATACTGTATGTACTCGAATGGGGGACTGAACATATTCGTGAGTAATGGATTCTGACTGCAGATTTGACTGGTGACATAAAACCCGCGAAGGATTCGAAGCCGCCACTGCCAAAGGTCCATACCACTCCAAAGAAACCCTCCACACCGAAGACGACCGAGCCGAAGAAGCCGACGGAGAAGCTGATAAAGAACGCGAAAGCGTCTCCGCGGATAACTCCGAAAGCCACGCCGTTACAGAGCCCAGGAGCGGAGAATGCGCCACTTATTCGAGAGAGTACTGGAGAGATAATAAAGAATGAAGGCAAGGAGGACTTGAAGTCGGAGGATAAGCACGAGGAGAAGAAAGACCAGGGCACGGAGAAGACACAAGTAATTGAATCTTCTGTTTGCAATGAGAGGGATCCTCTTCGGGGCTTACAGAGAATGATCGATTGTGTTATTTGTTTTAATTGCAGCAGGAAATAAGCGCAGCGGAACAGGGTACGGAGGAAATTAAGCCAGCCGTTGTCGAGCAACCCACCCCTGCACCTGTGTCCAAACAAGCGAAGGACGAGTCCAATTTGAATCAAGAGAACCAATCGATTGCACCGGCTCAAGAAACTCCTAAGAAAAAGGAAGACAGTAAACAGCAGGAACAGAAGCCAGTGGAAGCCGAGGTCAAATCCGAGAATAATGTGGAGGAGCAGGTCGACATGTCAGGTAAGTAAGACTGCAAGGTATCGATAGTGAATTTGAAATTGATATTCACCACTTTTTCTAGCCTCCATGATAGCGAAGATCAGGATTACTACCGAGGAGGAGGCCAAGGCAGCCATAGCAGAACGCAGAAGATTGGCTAGAGAACAGGCTGAACGGGAAGCTGAGCTCGAACGCCAACGACAAGTACGCTTTCTAGAGAGGCTCTTTTATAGAAATAGGTATTGTTAGCGAGGATTGAGAGGCTTCATAAGAAAATTTCTTTATAGGAGGAGGAGGCGCGCCTAGAGGCGGAGAGATTGCGCGCCGAAGAGGAAGAGCAACGTCGTCTGGAAGAAGAGACGCTCCGTCTGGCCAACGAGGCTCGGGAAGCTGAAGAGCAGAGACTAAGACTGGCGATTGAAGAGGCGAAGCGTCGTGAGGAGGAGGACAGGAGAAGAAGAGAAGAAGAGGTGCGTCAGAAGCAGGAGAAGGAAGAGGCTGAACGAAAGGCGAGGGAGGAGGCGGAAAGGTCAGAGAGTTCGAGATGAAGCTGCAGTTGATTAAAGATAAGGAGGAGTTTTCTAATGATGGATAATTGTTGCAGACAACGGATCGAAATGGCTGAACGTCTAAAGAAAGAAGAAGAGGAAAGACTCGCTAGACGTAAGCGCGTCGAGGCAATCATGCTTAGAACTCGAGGAAAGAATCAGAGTAACACGCCCACTAAGGTACTATTATTTCATTTGTGATCTGTCTTTAAAGATTGTTTTCTATTGTCTGCATGCTTACGATTGTATGTGATTTAGGGAGACGGTGGTGATGGTGATAAGTTAAAGGAAGACAGTCCTAACGATGAAAGCAAACCGACACCGGGTAGCAAAAGTGAGGACGTTATGACAGCCAGTCTTATATCCGAGGCGACTCAGCAATTCATTAGCGGAGAACAGCGAGCTCATCACACGGAGAATAATGCTACAACGGACATTGTGCACAATGGCACGCATAGTAACGGCATTAACGAAAATAAAATTGTATTGGATAATAATCAGGGTAATGTGGAAGGAGAACTGAATGGTCATCATACGAATCACGGAAACGGTATCAACAGCCAGTCGATTACACTGGACAATGCCACCGTGTAAGTATATTAAATTAAAAGTTACAAATCGAGAACATTCACGCTAACATAAAAGTTACTGACACTTAACCCGAACGTAATTAAAAAAGAAAGATCCAAGATATAACTGGATTTCTCATCGCTAAAAAAAAGAGAAAAAAATATGAAAAATCCATTTAGCTTGCATCGAAGAGCATCTCAAAGAATTGTAAGTTCATTTGTTTCTTAGAACGTTCGACAATAAATATATTAATGCCCGTGCAAGGCTTGATATGTCAGGCTAACACTCTTACACTAATCTTCACGAAATTTTGAAAACATTCTTTTCTTTTCCATTTTTTTCCAGGCGCTATAGTGTTGTAAGAAATATTTTTCCATGAACGAAATCGTTTCTCTCACCTAAAACATCGCACGAATTCCTAATAGCAAGCATTTCGTAACGTCATTTCTACTAAAAGTATACTTCATCTAGAATCTGCGTGAATACGATATTTAAACATATATACGCGAAGCTACGTCTTACATTTATTAAATGCAATCGCAATTTTTTTTTGTTCGAGAAAACTGTGGCTAATGATGTAACTAACGTAACATGAACAATCGCACGATACTAGCCATTATGTACGCGAGAATGTTGACTGATCTTTAATGCTGTTCAGACATGTACGAACGTATTCGTTGCAGTGAAAATAAGAAAGTAAAAAATCAAAATGTGAGGAATCAGTTAATATAATGCACACATCTTGTGTAAAACTGTAATATCGGAAGCATATACTAACACGAAAGTCGCAATATTGATCCCTGATGGTTAAAATACACTTAAATAATATTCTGTACTTTGAATGATTCAGGGTAATGCTCTAGTCATTTATAGATTCACGATATTTATAGATTCACGGTGAATTAATATACACGCACACACGCAATGTGAACTATAAATAATCGTCGATGAAGTTTTGTAGTAATTACACTAGTCTATTTTCAAGTAATTGTCTATGATCGCTTTTTTCCTACATATGTTCTACATTGTTAATAATGGTGGTTTAGTACCATTTTTTTATACTGAAAATTTTCGTCCTTAGAAACGGAAATTAATATTATGAATCAAATGACTAGAGTGTGAGCATTGTTTTCCAGATGAATATATAAAAATAGGATTAGAAAATGTGCCACCTTAACTATATCTGTATTAATTGTAACGTATGATTCTAAAGCCCAGAATTGAAGAAAGAATCACTTAAGTATAACTAAAAACGAATTTAGAAAAATGCGAATTCCGATGATTTTGTATATTTGGTCCAAAATACAAGGGCACGCGGTATGCTGAGAATTTATCGTTAATTTGTATATAATGAATTTTGTTGTTTGAGATGTTTTTTGTAGTATTAATATAACAACAAATCAATTAAGTTTGAAAAAATATATGTACTATACATAGTTGTTTAAATACCAAAGTTTATTGCGCTTTCCCATGGATTTCATTGGAAGGAATTGCCTATTAATTTAACCCGCTAGAAATTGCTTTTATAACAAATATCATTGCAACTCAAATAATTTTACATATATATTGTACATTGCAAAAGTAGTCAGAGCATTGGTTGACAAATACGAAATAAGTATACCGACAATTATTAATCGCTATTTAAAACATTCACCTAATCGCACGACTATTTCAACAACTAACAGAAAAATTATACAAAATGGTTACGATATATCAATGATAACACGAGAGGTACGAAGAATGTATATTGTATTGTCTATTATATCTACATATATTTTATAATTTATATTTAATCATGTACTAGTTAAAAAAAAAATACACTATTTTTAGGTAGACGTCTAAAGAAATACTAAAAGATTTAAACTTATATATATGTACGTCGGCTCTTTTTAGTAATATGTTAATGCCATACAAAACATGTAATGTTACACGAAGCATGGAAAATGTTAAACGACTAACAGAGCTATAGCGTTAAATATCAATTAATCGATAATAATAAAATTCAGTGTACATAATGTAAAAAAAAAAGATGAATAGCATAAATCTAATAATGACTCATCTGAAAAAAGTTTTATTTGTAATTTTATCATACGTGCTCATCAAAGATAGATTTAAGTTGTTCTAAACATTTCATTACTTTTTTATCAATTTTTATCGCAACATGTGTCACATGTCGTCTTTGGTGAGCGATTACTTTTATCTTTCCTCCAATTAGTTACTATTCAAGCTCGTTCTGTATGCCTTTGAGTGCAGTGTCCATATTAACATTTCTTATCGCCGATTTTATTACCACCAATGCATGTTGTGAATTAATTGTATCAATATGGTGTGGCTTGTACTTTTCTTTGCTCTCTACTTTGTACATGTTCTTTATGTTTGTGTTGTACATCATCCAGCAGTACGTGTCAACTTACTGTCTACTTTTGCTATGTACTAACGACCTTCGCATATTTTGACATTACTCTTTCGTTGTACAAGGATATGTTTCACACAGTCCATTCCACAATTCCTATAGGAAGCAGCAACCCATGTCAAAAAGAGGCATGAACATTTTACTAAGCGTATTTCTATACGTGAATGAGAGAAATCCGAGATACGAAATAGAAATAATTGCTGTTAACCTGATCTGTGAACCTGCTGTATGGTAGTATCTTGTACATATACATTTCTTATACATCTCTGATTTTGTCGGGAAAACGAAAAGTTCTTTTGTATGTCAATTGTGTTTCACAGTTTCCGTTATGCTATAGAAATTTTACATGAGTTCATAAGCACATACGAAACGCTTCTTATAGCTGCTTTACAGCATTAAAGTAGCTGCCTTTCAAAATACTAGTTGTCGATATAGTACTGACGCAAGAAGTCACTACCAAGAAGAAAATTTATTCTGATATAAATTTTCGAGGTATTTGATTTCGAAAAGTTTGCAAAACAAATGAATTTAAAGAGACTTCACCAAAGAGTAATATAGTTAATCGTTTCTTTACTTCATTTATTGAAACCTCTAGACATATTAGATACTCTGAAATTAGATCTTAAATAGACATGTTAACAAATTTAGATAGACAATTTTGTTACGTGTACATACAATAATTTTAGTAAGTACTAGCGTTTAAAGATACGAGTCGCCCGACAATTGGCTTAGCCGAACTAGTGATTGTAATTTCTTGATCAGAAATTACAATGATACGCTGAAGTAGTCTCTAGACGTGTTATCTCGCCTATTATTTAGTATTTGTATGTTTCCTTTTTGGCTGATTTTATAGCAAACAAAACAACGTGACCAACAACCTGTTAGACCTAACGGATTTCGACTCTCTCAGTAATAGCAGTAGTGGCCCAATTCTCCAACTGACATCCAACCTGGCCAACGAAGACACCCTCAACTCGAACCTAAATCCAGCAGCTATACCCTTCACTCCAATGGCCAACACATACATGCCTACCGCAGCTAATGCCAATGTAAATCCGTTCCAGGATAATTTTATAAACAACAAACAAGATAATAGTCAAGTACCAGGTACGTGTGCAAAGTGTCTATTGTCTATCGTGATATCGATGCGTGTCTCTTTTTTCTTATGTGATGTAAATGTAATATATTATTGTTCTTGATCTGTCTGCAGATCTTTTATCATAATACGCGCATGTTAAGCATTCTGGTGAAAGGAGGAAGAAACAATTGGAACGAAATACGAGGCGTGTTGCTCGGTTCACGGCGACACACGCTCGGAATCACGTCGTTTATGAGATAAATGTAAATAAGCAGTAATCGATGTGTAGAAAGAAAGAAAAAACGAGGAATCTAAGTAGGAGAATGAACGGGAGGGGGGGCACTACGTCGAAAGAACGAAAAGACTACCTATGTCCTTTGAACGAAGTTGTCACGAGAAATGTAAAATAATATATATTGTTAATTAATAATGTTTACGCAAACAGCAAATAGACACTCTCAATCCGTCATATAGTACGCTATTAGGTATATAAATCGAACGTTTTAGAGAAGGACCTTCGAAGGGAATAAGGCCTGTTTATAACGTAACACGAGATATGATTTTAACACGCGTATATATAATATATATATATATATTTTATTGTATTAAATTTCATTAAATTAATTTCACGCATTTTTATCGCCCGTACTTCTAAACGTTTGAACGTTCCGCGAGAAATATCTCGATCGCGAGAGAATATGTAATTAAAAATGAAGATTTTACGAATCCGATATATACATTCGAGTAATCGGTACATTCGCGATTTGTACAACCGTAACAAATGTGTAAAACGGCTTGACGAACACAGCACAAGATCGTGAATTGGTTTAAAAAAAAAAATGAGAAAAAGAAGAGAAAGAAAAACTATCTTGCGAAACTGTATCTGCCAAAATGACGTAGGAGTTAAGCTCCAATGATTGTTCTTACATAAGAGATATAGAATAATTACTACCTTATAGAATTTGAATATAGAAAAACTGAATCTATGTATAATCGTATTCAAATAAGATCCTTCTGCAGATATGATGTAAAAAAGAAAAAATGAGAAAACCATTTCTTCCACTACTCTACCTTTTGTTTTTTGGGGCGTGCGCTCACTAGTCAAGCAATTTTACTGTTTTTATTGTATTTTCCTTTTTTCCTCCTATCTTTTTTTTTTAGAAAACTCACCCTAATTATTGGTACTTTAGGTATCCAATCTAGATTTCATTTACCGTTATGTTTTTTCCCCCGCGAATCTAACGTGAATTTTCCTAGCTGTGATGACGACGATGACGAGAAAACGGCGATCGCTTTGTGAAATAGCCACTGCATTGCGTTCGCGGTATTAACGAGAACGATTAGAGAGCTATGTTATTTTAATTGTAAATGACTCGTTCTGCTAGCTAGGCGATAGTCTATAAAACGCGAGCCCTGTTACGCTGTTACACATTAACAATTCGAGATAGCCAGCGGGTTAACGCGTTGATTATGCAAATTCTAGTGAAGAGCTCGCAGCCTCGTCAGATACTGGAGATCATGGAGAATCGAATTGGACAGAGTCATAAAGGTCACGTTGCGTTATCCAGTGGTGGCTATTCATTGTAGTGGTGTATCATGCTAGTATACAGATAGAGAGAACCGGTTAATTGTAAAGCCTGATGTTTACTGGGCAAATCATTGTAATAATTGGTGTCTAAGACATGAATTGTTTGTTACTACTGTGGCATACTATTATAACAAAATGGATATCATTAGCATGCTTTGTGTTTGGAATCACTTGCATAATCGCAGGTGCATAATACTGTCCGACCTGTGAGGTTGTTTATATCGAGGGTATAATAAAGTAATTCGATAAATTTCATTTCTGAATAACGAGTATAATAAATGGGAAAGAAATGTTAATCGACGTGTCTGAAAAAGATCACCGACTTACAAGTTTTTATACAGTTTGTCTCTTCTGTTTTACTTTTTTTTTATATCTTTCTTTATTTTTGCATTAAATACATCACGAGTTCCCCTGATCTTATACACCGCGAAACTCAGCGCTGCATGCTTACTATCATCGATTTTTCCTCTAGATCCTTTAAGTTAAGCTCTTTCGAACGCATTGCGCGTGCAACGCCGCGGTGTCTCGTAACGCGAACTGTTTCTATCGCGCGAAACCTAAGAGCGAAGATGTATTTTTATCGAAGATTGTAGTACACTGTACAGATATGCATACGATTCACAAAACGTTCTAAATCGCCTAAAACTCTGAACCCGTGGTTCACGACACACCGATCAAAATAGGGAATTCGAAATCAGTTTCACACGTTAAGATAATACTCCAAGAACGATGATTATGTTTGAACTACTATGTGCAAAAAAGGACGACGTTGTTTTTTGAGACAGAAGTATGCAGAACAATTCTATATATATATATATCAAGTTTATTTATTCAAACTACTCTATTCGGTCTAACTAAAAGCTATTCTGTAAGGACACGTAATAATAATAATTTTAATAAATAATAACAATAATAATAATTATAATCTCAGTACCGTACGAAAGGATGTTTCTAAACGTAAAGAATAATGAGGATGTTAAATATCATCAGTCATGTCTAAAAAATACTTCGTATTGTATAAAATGCTTGTATGTAATAAATAATTAATATTAAAAAGAGTAATAATAAAAGAAATACTATTTAATGAACCTCCTAAATGTGCATTGTAATTTCACCGAAATTTACACACGTCGAACGATAATAACGTTATGGCTGCTCTAAATTCATATTCCTATCCCTTGGGCCATCCCCCAGCCGTTCAATGTTCGAAGTACCGCGGGATATATTAAAACTTGCACGAATATCCAGTGTTTTTGTATTCATTGCCGTCGAGGAGCACGTATAACATCTATTCTCATTTTAAAGCGTAAGAACTAGCGGATAGCGCGGGTGGGTAACGTGCGTCGAAAGCAACAGGGTATGAAATATGGAGCACCTACAGGCGTGTGCCCTATGGATACGGTTCGTCTCTGGGGTACCACACTCGTAAAAAGTAATGCCTGCGCCTGGGAAAACTTCTCGTGGACCCGTCTCCTACCTTTCCGAACGCTTTTCCACCACGGAGGATTGCACCTCCACGGAAACGCTTTCGTCTTTCGTCGAAACTCGCTAACACCTTTCTATTATTCACGCCCGTCCCTGGAACGCCGTGTGCAGGCATCTTTCGAGTTTTCCATTGCCCTTCGGATCTCGGAAAAATATTTCCGAGGTGAGCGCTGGTTCACTCAGCTCGCTTCAATTTAGGAACTTACTTGAGGCTTTACGTTTCGGGAATGGAGAAGCTTAGAAAAGTTGAGAATTTTTGTTTTGAGGTGGAGTGTATTTTTCTACGTAAACCTGTTGGAGTAGTTCCAATGTATTAGTATGGTTTGCAATTTTTGTTAGGTTTCTAGTGACACTGATTCGCCAATGGCTGAGCCTCATAAAGGAAACCGATTGCATTTAGATTAGGGTAACTAAATCTAGTTGGGCATGGTTGGTTTGACAATTAGTGAGTCAGAGGTTTAGAATCTATTGGAGATTGTGGGTGTTCTCGATTAGCCAATTGTGTTCAGAGATTTTAAATTACTCTGTAAATAAAGAAAACTTGGGCCACTGGAAGTATCAATTTTGATTTTAAAGAAACTGTATCACATAGAATGTGATTTCAAATTTCTATCTGAATTTTGATGTACAAGTTGCTCTAGTAAAAAACAATTTTAAATAATATTTTTTTAAAGAGTCTCTCTTTTGCTAAAAATAATATACTGTAAAAATGTTATGACCGCCCACTTTTAATCACCCTGTGCAGTCCACTAGGCTCCGGGTTACAAGATACGTAAACGCTGACATCGTTTTCCCGTTTTATGGCTTTTCAAGACACCCCGGTCAGAGAAGGATGGGAATCGTTCGCAGGCTTCGTAATCCAGTGTTGCCCCGGTGTAAATTAATTAACGAAACGACGTAATACATGGAGGCACTTTGTACGGCGTTATTACGGACGAAAAGGCGAAAAGGATCGCCGCGAGGGAAATGAGGATTTCAGATACGCGCACGTTTTCCAGTGGGTGCATAATTCCGGGAAATTAAGCCGCAACGCGAGATTACACCGAAAACTTTCCGCCTCCTTCGCGACGTAATTTTTGCCCAACCACTTGCCGCCTCCAGAGCTCCACCTCCCTCGTCCTTAAACGCTTAACTCCCAGCGTCCATCATCGAAATTAATTCTTTACGATCGCTCTTATCGCCCGCGGGAGCACGCGAATCACGTAAAACGCATTTAACCGAGGCTACTTAACCAGCTGTACCAATTTAGAGCATTAATTGATCAACCCTCGATCTATCCTCATTATCATCGTGGTAAACTTAGAAATACCAGACACTGTCACAACCGTTATCCGTGCTATTAAAGGAAAGTTACACGCGTCGCGTGGCGGTAATTCATCGTTTAGGAAGTCCTATTCTATTGCGAATTTCCTGCAACTTTTCGCCAGTGAAACAAGAGGGGGTGAACAGCGAATATTGCGATTTACGGACAAAAGGACCACTCCTGTAAAATCGTCCTATCTCAGCATATTCTCCTTTCTTCTTTCGTCAAATATCGCTTCGAGCATCGATAATAATCTCGCGATGCTTTCTACCTCCGTCATTATTTCCTCGAGATGGGACGCATTCCTACACTCGGTTCACCCCCTTTGTTTTTTGCCTGAAACGCAATCGACTCGCGAAGAGAGGAACGTAAGTGCTCGCGCGATTGCTCGAAACCGTCAGAGCGCTTTGAATGGGGTGCATTTTCGCGCATTACCGAGTCCCAATAATTGTCTACCTAACGACAGTTAATATTCTTCTCCCTAATTTATCTCGGAAACCCGGATCGTTCCGTCTTCGTGGCGCGTCGACGGGGGAGTGGGGTGTTTCGGCGGAAGGTGCTCCCAGCGAGGGGTGTAATCCAGCAGTCTTGGCCTGGCACATTCGCGTGGCAGCGAGAGCGCGAGGGGCGACGGCTGGAGGGGGTGTAATTTGCGGCTTGTAATACCGTGCCCGTCGTTTGTAACCTGTTCGGGATACGCAAGTACGGTCGACGGCGGCAGGGGAAAGGGAAGCGAAAAGGGAGGCAGAAAGGAGGAAACCGACGTAACCGCATCGTCTCATCGAGGGGATGTTTTCCACGTCTGAAACGAGCGAAACTACCGCGCTCGTCGCTCTACCGTCGGGAAACACATCGCTGCCCTTCGTCATGATTTTCTTGCCTTATCGTGGGGACCGTCTTTGCGCCGTGTCGAACGTAACTTTT
Source organism: Calliopsis andreniformis (assembly GCF_051401765.1). Classification (NCBI taxonomy): domain Eukaryota; kingdom Metazoa; phylum Arthropoda; class Insecta; order Hymenoptera; family Andrenidae; genus Calliopsis; species Calliopsis andreniformis. The sequence goes on along the minus strand of NC_135067.1, from coordinate 16,170,140 downwards.
AATTTCACGAGCCCTCGTTCCATTTCCGAACCTGTTTCCCTTCGTTTTTGATCAATTTTATCCGCGAGAAATGGGTACCGTGTCGCCCGAACGAATCGTCCTCGTTCGTTCTCAGGTCGCAATCTCTATGTAAATATTTTTATCGAGCTGTTGCTCCCTACTCCAGTAAAGATAAAGAATAAATAAGAAAAGGGCAGAAGAAGGCGAGACCGAAACGGCGAAGGATTCAAATGAAATTCCGTATTTCGTTTTACGGGCACGCTCGATTTAGCGGGTGGTTGAATGGTTGCGAAGCTAAGGCGGGATGAAAAGGATGCAACCTGCGAGGGGATGCATTCATTTTGCACGGGTCATAAGACCTTCTTGCGATGCTGGAGTGGGCCCGAGACTCTTCTGCCGAGGTTACTGCACTTCAGGGACGAGTTATCCTTCTCATCGACCACCAGGAATTCCCGGTGAACATTTCCCAGAGAATTCTCGGGGAAACGTACACTTCCTGAAAGGTGGTTTCGTTGGCGCAACCAGCCGTTCGACCCCTTGTCGACTTCTGCTCCAAATGTTGATGCAAATTTGCTGCACGCAACCGTGTTAAGGGCTGATCGTCGCGTGCATGTAATGCCTGCAATTCTGCCCATAAATAATTGCGTCGATTTTGAATTCCCGTTCAACGACCCCGCGCAACCATAGCCAAAGAAATTGCATTTTAAAAAGTTCGTCAATATTTGAAGCAACCTCGAATTGCAGTTTGAAATTTTAAGCGAAAGATGGAAACGCTCGCATTTGTTAAATGGAAACAAAAGTGTAACTGAAAAATACCGTTCCCTGGTGGAATTCTTTTAGTCAACATCGATTTTCCCCCCGAAATGGAAACAAATTTTCGACAACAGACGAGGTAACTGTATCATCGCTAAACGATCGAACAGAAGTTAAATCGTTTATTTGGTAGAAGCACAAAGCTCAACTGCGTTGAAAACCTTTCTCGGACGATAATAGATTTAATCGTTAAATCCTCTTTCCAAGCGATGCGACGTCGCGTTTGACAAACCATTAATTGCGCAGTTCATCGGAATGTCTAACGAACCGCGTCTATTTTCTTGCCTCACAGTCGCGTCTCAAATTTCCAACAGATTTGCAATCTTTTTTCCCCTCCCTCGGCCGTGTCGAGGTAATAACAGGCTGTAATACCGTCAGTTATCTCTCGATCGGGGTCTCGCGAAGCAGAATTATTAAGAGACGCTAGGACGTCGTTCGCGTCCAAGCGTGAACGGCCGATCGATCGTCGTTAAATCAACGACAAAATAGAAAGTGGATGTACAAATTGAATTCGTCTCCACAGGTATATTTGAATCCCCGAATTTTCCGGGTAAACGAATCGTCGGGTCACGAATCGCGTCCGACTCGCGGTGTTCCCCGCGTCCCTGGAAGTCAGCCCCACAGGTTCCCATCGATTGTCTCGATCTGACGGATTTCCTGACAATCCGGATAACACGATCGCGTGCTCGCGCAGAATCGACAGTGGGGCGAACTTAGTTGTATTGGATGGAAGCCAATCCAAGCTACCGGCGATTGACAATTGGCGGTGTGGGAATGATTTCCGATGAGCAGAGGAGAGAACGATGGCCGATCGAAGGCGAGTCGAGGGGCTGGAGAAGAACAATGACGCGGAACAGCGAGATATTAAAGGGGAAATACGACGAGCGCAGGGATTTAGCTTCTGCAAAGAGGGTCAGGTTTTTACCTTCGGTATTCTACGGAACGGACGGGGGAGAAGTTTTCGGAGAAAACAGTTTGCAGGATTCTCTCTGGGCTGGGGGATGAACGAACAGTGTTTGCATAGAGCGATTTAATTTGAAACAAAAATCTTAGGAGATACAATAATAACAAGCTTTCATTGAATGTTGAAGTATTTAGTGTTGAGAATGATAAGAATAATATTACGCAAAAGATGTAGGTAACCGAGGAAGTAGAAATAATTAGTATAGAAGTGATTAAGCATTTGTGTCTGGTAAAATATGTAATTCATTGAAACAATGAAAAAAGTTTCATATAAATGTTAGGTCGATGAGAAGATAATGTCAGTTTTCAGCAGCGAATGAAACCGACAAGACCATTACCTGCTCAGCAATTTAATACCTGTGGGATGCTGTGGGGTTCGGCACAAGAAGGCAGTGAACTCAAACGCTAGTTATGAAATACTGATAAGACTGTAGAAACTTGGAGCACCTCGTTGCGAATGATTAGCGTTCAAGAGGGAATAGATGTTTGAAGTACGAACGGAGCAGAGTGTGCGTTCGAATGGGATCTAAGAACTCGGTGGTTTCGGGGGGCGAGATACGCGAGGTGAATGTATGTAATTTTAAGAGGTCAGTCGCGTGGAAGTTAGTCGAGATTGAGTTGTAGAGCGGTGAAGAAGTCCCGGAGCAGAGTTGAGGAGTTGAACAGCGTCGTTACTGAGTAGTTCCAGAGTCGTTTGTGTTCCAGTGCCAAAGTCGCGGAGTTGTTAGCGTAATATCGTGTACCTTTATTCTTAAGTTAACGAGGATCGTCTATAATATTTAACAACTCAAATTAAGCAGCGAGTAAAAAAGTGGAGATCAGCTCGCCACTCGACCGACGAAATGCTAATTCCGAAAAGGCCTTCGTTGAACCGCTTTTCGAATAATAGAGGCAAAGCGTTTGCGCCTGAGCCAATCCGCCGCACCACCAGCTGACAATTGGCGGCGTGGCAATGATTTCCGATGAGCAGACCGAGAGAAAGGTGGAGAGGGAAGGGTGGGGTGACGAGGAAATTCGAGGAGGGAGGTGGCACCGACCAAGGGGTGGACAGGGGGCGAAAGGGAGAGAAAGCAAGCGAATAAGCGCGGCGACAGAGAACGAGAAAGGGACGAATATATTCGTTCGGCATTTGCGGTTGCCCGCGCACGGATTGCACCCGATTTCCCTCTTTCTACCCAATAATTTTGCAAACGGCCATTCAACCCTCGTTTGTCTCACTCTCCGCGCTTTTCCAGCCCTCTTCCCTCCGTTGTTCGCTGCTGATCGCGCGCGATCGCTTACCCGCCCTGAGAACAATGCTGTCCAAGATCGATGGACATGATTTTTTTTCGTGTCCCGCTTCCATGTGCTTAAAATGTATACAAGAGCACTGTTCAGCGATTCCAGAAAGATTTTCCCTTGCTACGTGGCGAATAAACTCGGAATTAATCAACTGTCAGTCATGGGTATAGTAGAACACCTTTCTCGATAAAATCGAAGCGCTTTGCCTGTTTGCGTTGTACTTCTCCATTAATTCGAACTAACGATGCGACGATGGAAAAAGATTAAGAAGACTTAGCAAGAGAGCTTCTTACATTTCCGCTCGAATCCCATGGATATTTGTCCGAGATTCGCCCAAGTAATTACGCGTCTAAATCTTTTTCCCCTCCGGTAGATGTTAATAGCCTTCGTAACGCGACGATAAAGCTCGGTCGGTGGTCCGCGCGGGAATTAAAAGCCAGTCGCGCTCACCCTTAAATTACATTTTTCGCATTTTTATCGTAACCGACGCGCGGACTTGAAATAGAACTGGTTGGAAACGGTGAATTCATATTCCTTCTTCCGCGTTATTTGTGCCAAGTGTGAAGGGGATTGGCAATTAAGCGAGTTAAGGGTGACTAAAGAGTACAGGGAATCGTTGTTGTTACCTGGAGGTTCAGAGGAAAAGGAGAATGAATTTACTGTCGAATCAGCGGGACGAGTAACGAGTCATCGATTGGAGAAGCGGTCATAAATTCAAATGCACGTCGCTCAAATCCAGAGCTAGAAGCGATGGAATAAATTCGAACAAAATGGAGAGACGAGAATGGGGGAGGATAGAACCGAACGGTGGTTCGATGAAACTTTCTCGAAGGGAAAGTTAGTTTCTCACGATTAGAGCCTCACCTCCTACCCCCTGTACCACTACTTTCGCTTCCGGTAGCTCTAAACCGCCTCGAGGATCTAGATAGAGAAGCTCGGTCTGCTCGAATGAAATTTTAATTTTTGATAAGGCGCTCCCTTCCAAACTCATACCACTGCCCCGCTCTCCTCTCTGCTTTTTCTCCGGCTATTCCCGTTTCTCTCGCTTTCTCTCGCGCGTGAACTAACGTCAGTTTCGAGATATTAAATATCACTGAAAGGGGCATATAAAGGGTAGCGAAGAGATATTTGGCGCGCCTCGAGACTATCAGACAACCCTTCTGAATGTTTAAACGCGATGGCTGGCCAAGGAAGTTGCATCGACTCTTGCAGTTATGCAGAAAGAAACTCGCATCCTCAACGACAGCGCAAACAGCTACGTGGAAGCACGAATGTGGCACAAACTTGTGTAAAGTTTACGCCAGAATTAATTGCCAAAGCCATGCGAAGATAAAGTGCATTTAATTAAAGGAATGATCAACAATCCCTCGGGCGACTAGGGCCTTTAATGAACAAACTTTTCGACGTGTACCTTCGGACCAATACAACCTCCCAAGATTTACGGAGCATTTTTCAAAGTTAATGAAGTTCCGTGTGGTCGTAAACTCTGCCACCGATATTTATTTACCCTGAGCAACCCTGACGAAGAATATCATTTCGCGTGCCGCCATAACTCGACCGCGGATTATTCAGTCGCGAGACTCTTCCGGAATGCTTCGCGACAGACACGTCGTCGCCGACCTTCCGGCCGGAAATTTTAATCAGCGGAGAAACACAGAGACGAGTTCTAATCCGAGACGCCCGGAGAAACAAGAAGGTGCAGGTCGCGTGGAGGAACGAAAAGCCAGACAGACAATGTACGTCGACGACAGATCCTTCAATTATCCTTCAAAGTAATCCTTCATCTACTTAGGCGTAATGAGCTGCTCGTAATAAAGCAAGCTTCCGCCGCAGCCGAACGCGTGTCTAACGATAAACAGAATTCCTAACGTCGCGAATTCTGCAGCAGGACTCTGACGAGCGTGCTTAATTCCTTTAGCCACCCGACCCCACCCCACAGTCATATCAGCGAGTTATCAGTGTCACGCTTTCAACCGAAAATTCTAATCAGCACAGGACCATCAGTTTGCTTGTCACTGTAGACAGGGTTGCGGTTCCAGCTGCGTGATGCTGGTAGCGCATAGAAAGAGCGCGCCAAGTGCTATCTGTCTGTTTTGGCAGATAGAGTAAGGAACGAGGAGACACGTGGGGACAAAGAGATTTCGCGAGAGAGAGAAAGGGCGAGGCACGGAAGAGCTGCTGCTCCTTCGGTTGTGTGCGCGGGCGCGTGCTGAACATACGAAAGCAAAATACACGCGGAGAGGCGGTGTGACGCGAAGGGGTGGTGACGAGAGACAGAGGGGTCACAGGGGGGGAGCGTTACGTCATGTGTGAAATTACTATCACCCACCCCTAATGCGCTCGCCTTGACTCATCTCATTCTGTTCAGGTGCGATTGTGTGCGCGCACATGGGCAACCCTGTTACGAATATTTCTATAAGTACGTGTTATTATTACACAGGGGCGTTCGAGGGCATACACGCGGAGTGCACGCTCGCGCTGTTTGGTATTCAGGGCGCAACGCTTCATACGTACACGCGCGATAACGAACACAGCGTCCGGGAGAAGCGCGATGGGAAGGTCCGGTGCATCGGCCCTGAAGAACCTTTGGTAAACTTTGACGTGCAAACTGGCCGACCCCGATCAGGCTCGCGTATACGGGGCGGCACGAAAATATAATCGTTTAATGTCCGTGCACGCTTTCACGGCACGAGCCGCGCGGGTGAACCTAATAAATTGATACACCGGACGATACAATGCCTGTTAATTTCCCGTCAGGCGCAGCGGCACGTTAATTAATTTTATGCAACTTTAATGCAGCCCGCGCTGGGGAATTTATGTAACGGCTTGTTTTCAACGGGGCGAAGTTCTTCGGCATTTTACACGGTGACGGGTTAATGGTCTGCAGATTGATTGCGACAAATAGTGTTATCGCACTGGCGAGCGACCCCTCCACTGTCGGAGAAAGAACACGGTCGGCTAATTTCCCGGAAAATTCGAAAACCGATCGATCTCGGATCATCGAGGTGCACGGGGATCATCGATCACCAAGACTGCGTGTAATATTGCGACGGCCGATTTCGAACGGACGTTACCGAAGGGAGTGCGCGTGTGGTCGTGCCAGGAGCGGTCAGCGCGAATGAGATTAATAAATATTAGAGGGACAGAGGTACTCGAGGGATGCGCGTGATTTAAAGAGGTCCATGCCACTGAGTGTTTTAATAAATAAACGACCGACGGAGCCGCAGTACGCAAAATTACTTGGGAAATTGTACTTTTTTTTCACGGGTCGCTGGGTAATCGTTTCAGTCTGACCTACCGGCACGAATAATTAACAAGCCTGGGATCGCCGAATATTTGTAAACGCCAGGAGCAGAGCGCGATATTTAATCCGAAATAGCGGAGACGTCAGCGTGCAGGAAGAGATGTGCACCATTTGATCTCATCTATTCTCCTCCCTCCCTTACACCTATTTCCGTTACGCGAAGTATTGAAAATGGTACATGTGTGGGATGAATCCTAAGGTTAGTGAAGGTTGCTTCAGAGAAACTCAGGGGTCATGACAAGGTTACTTCGAGGTCACGTTAATATCACATCTAGACTACTTTAAGGAGGGGTCATTCTCGTAAAGTTTAGAGGACATTTTTTCTCGAAACTTAACGGAAATTATTTAACAAGACTTAAGTGGATATTGAGAGCATATGAAGTTACCGTCTCGAATGGGTAAGTTCAAGTAATTGAATTTTTTATTTTGGAAAGTTATTACTTTGGTTGTCTACTAACTGGCAATATAATATATAAGAAGTAGCTACTGCACAAAAAAATTTCGTATGTATTCACTTAAGCTTCTCGTGCAAAAGGGCAAAAAATATTTACATATTTGAAAACCGAAAGATGAACCATAAATTATGTTTAGGTGAAACTGTGTTTATCGATTTTTGCAACGCTTTGTCGTAGGAGCGTGTGCCACGATCCCCTCAATTCAGTATTGCGACCCTTCCTTCTGGCAAATACACAATTACACATATCGGTCGTGGCACGCTTTCTGAACCCATTGTCTATTATAATCATTAACGGGATTTCGATTATCTGGGAGAACGCCTCGCCATTGCACTCGTAGGCTTTTCAATTTTCTGATTGATAGAGATTCCATCGATCGCGACCCTTTTCTCTTTGTCAAAGTCTCGTATCTGTATCGAATTGTTCGTTTAAATTCGTTACGCGACAATGGCGACATCTGGACGAGTTACGAGGGCCTTTGTACAGCAATTGTTCGAGTTGGAATAATTAATATGAAATTGTTGAAAGCCACTCACCCATCGTTGTCACAGGTTGCAGCTTTAGCCAGAGAGATGGGATGATGCTCTATGAGGGAAGAATTCCAAATGATTTGACATCTTCGATGACTACTTCTATCGTTGTTACATTCACTCTCTCTCTTGCTTAACGCGCGATTATGTACCATAATTGACAACGCGTATAAAGTTTGTTCGAGGACGGTAAACTTTACATCGAAGGCTGTTTTAACCTACTAAAAAGATTCACAAGGTTTTCTTACGCGCTTGGGACCGTCAAACAGCAATAAACGACAAAAAACTTCGACACAAGAATCTCCTTCTTACCGCGTAACCGCCATTACTCTCTACGTCACGTAAGTTTTTAAGACACTAAATACCTATTACACACAAAAAAACATCAGCCAAAATTTCTCAAATCTACTCACCAGAAAGAACAATAATTCAATCTACGATTTTAAAAACTACAATATCCCTCAGAAAGTATCGTGAAATAAAGTGGATGCAATTAAACGATACTGCATATGACTAACGAAACGTGTAGTTCGAACTAGCCAATAGCCTATCCGATCGGCGCCAATTTCAAGTAGCACAGGCTTTCTAAAACAAGCATTAAAAACATTGGCAATAAACAAACGGTTGTTGTCGCGTGGAAACGTGCGCGAGATAGGATAGCGGAAATTTTGCAAGACCCGTTTCGATAGTTGTTGCGAGAGGGAGGGCAGAGGGGGGTGGTAATCGTGGAAATTAGCGAACGGAGCACGGTCGAAAAACCAACATACCTGCTTTCGTTGGTTCTGGGGTGGGGATCGCGGGGGGTGGCCAATAGCGTTTGCGCGGGAGAAAGGCACGAAACGGGGGACAGATTCGTGGGGGATCGTAGGAACGCGGTCGCACCGTCGCCCGACAGCGCCGCGACGCCCTCGAGGCGAACTAGACGTTACGCTCTGCGCTCGTCGCTCAGGCATTTCGGCGTTTCTAACCTTGTCCTGGCGCTGCGTGTCGCTCCCTTCGCTCGTACGGTGTAACAGTGTTCGTGCGTCTTCGTTCTTCGCGTCTCTTCCTCGCGCTCGTTTCTCTCCTTGTTTCCTGTGCCCGAGGTGAGTCTGACGGTGGAAACAAGAGAAAAGAAGAGAAAGAAGAGAAGAGTCAGCTGACGCGAGTCGTTCGAGTGAGCCCAGCGAAGGAAACGCGATCCTGCTTCACAGGGTGAGTGGCTTACTTTTTCCTCGACTCGTTTCTTTCAAAGGACAGTCGCCTCGCTGAATCGGTTCGCGTTTCCGTCAACGTGTCGTGTTCCCGGGACATTCGAACGTTGTCTTTGAACTCGCTCGTTCTATAGGTCCACTCGCGTGACGAGCGGCAGTTTCGCGGGAAATTTTTGAAGGCCCGAATCGCGAGCGTTGTCGCGTCGCGAACGACATTTTGGTGGAAGTTGCATTCGTTATTAATGCATACGTTACGGAGAGTGTCATTATGTTCAGTTGCCATTTCCATGCGTTCTTGGAGACATCGATCTCCGTCGTCGCGTCGATTCGCGTTTAAGGCCGCTCCGAGCGATACGCTGCGCGTGGTTATATTTTAATATGTCGCTCGTATTTGTTTATGAGTCGTGAAAAGTTGTGGCGTATGAAAGACAAAGCAGGGCTTTAACGTGCCCTAAGGTCACTCCCTATTTTTATAGCGTGCTTCCTGCGAGGATAAGGACCGAGCTTCGCTTTGATAGACTGATGTATTTTTATGGAACGCGATTGTGAGAGGTAGTTATTCGATTTTATGTCTCCAACGTTGAGAGAAGCGATAATAAACGTGGTTATGGAAAGTCCTTGTTTTCGAGACACGGTCACCTTTGGTCGAGGTATTGCTGCACGGCAGATGTTCAAAGTGGCCTCCATTGTTGCATGACCACACGCGCGTCAATACACCGTATCATTGGCTGTCTTGCATGTTGAAGCGCTTCCGCTCGATTTCTGATCGAACTGCATGCATTTATTATACTGTGGCTTTTAAGCGGCTCTGTCTGTCGATTTCAACAGCAAACGGGTGAAAATAAGCAGTTTGTGAATTCGAATTTAACGAAGAAAGTCTTTTTAAATTGTACGACACATTTATGAATTCTGTGGAGTATCTTATAATTCACTCTGTCAATAGTACAATTTTCTGCATTCGTCCTTGACACGGTTAATTCGCTTCGATATTCGATAAGATAAGCTGTCTACGACTCTAAGGACACGCTTGACGTGTAGTAGTCTCGAGTTCTGAATTTCGACGAAGGGACCTAGAATTTTATATATTTTCGTTGCGGCAGGTCGATACTCGGAAGTGCCTGCAGTTGTTCTCGCCTACAGTCGGTCAAGTTTTATTCAACACACGACGAAATAAATTGTTTACCGTACGCTATCATGAAACGATTGAATCTCTCGAATGATACCCTTGTTTATTTTTCCCTGTGAAATTTTCACACAATACAGCGCAAGCTTCGCCATTCTCGAAATTAGGTCGTCACGTATACACGTGTAAATCCTCCGTCTACCAGATCTCCATATTTTCTGCTAATTTCCCACAAAATGTTTGTTCATCCGCCCTACCGCGGGCTAAATAAATCGTTTAGAAAATGACTCTAATAACGATCCTGCTCGCCGACAAAAGCGTAGAAGCGACAAAGGGAGTACAACCGCAGTTTCTCTTCCCCGTTCAGTAGACCTTTCCTTCTTTTTCTTTCTTTTCATTCTCTCGTTTCCATTCTCTCGAAGCGTCGAACGTGTCTCTCGCACAAACGGCAGAACAGTTCCTCGTGCGTTATTTTTTCCCCCTGCTACCCTTCGTTCTCCTTTTTTTTTCTTCACGTCGCGAAGGGGGTGGAAAAAACTGGCCACGGATGTTTTTTCTTCCCTCGCGCTCCCATGTCCCTTTCCTTCTTTCCCACACCCTGTAGTTCTTGGTTGCTCGCGTGTCCCATCTTCTTCTTTCCTCCAGGCTTTTCCTTTGTCTCCCTGGAAACCTTGCGGTAGTTATGCGACGTTCGGCCCAACCGCTTGGCTGGTGGGGTTGGAAAAAGAGGAAGGGGGTGACTGGAGGTTGTAGGGGTGGGGTGGCAGCGGGTTCAGGGATGGGGGTGGAGAGGATACGGTCCTGAACGTGACTTGGATGCAATATTTAAAAGCGGCACAACGTCAATACTCTGACTCTCTCACTCTCCTCTTTCTTCTTCTGCCTTCTGTTTCCCTTGCCCTTCTCCTTCGGCGACATCTCTGCGATCTTCCCCATGCGATCGGTTACAGGCCAAGACGATCCTAAATCGGCCGCCTGGTCTGACCTTAACCCGACATCATCCCCTTGCTGGACAGACCTTACGCTCCGTCACGAAGGGAGCCTAATGTTTCCTGAAATTCGTTACTCGATCCCTCGTCCGCTGGTCGTCTCCAAAATTTCTCCCTTTAATTCGTAGGCCCTTCGACCTTCTTCGAAAATCTCATTCGGTGACCCTTTGAGGGGAAACCGAGCGAGGATGCTTAGAATTCCTGGATGAAAGTTAGTCCAAGGAGGATGTAGGGAATGTAGAGTATCTTAGAATTGTGGTGTTGTAAAAATGTGTTATAAAAATGTTTTACGCTTCTAAAGCAACGTGTATCAAACTCACGACGCTATTCGTTCTTCGATAATTCATCTACGCTGGTGTTTAAATTCAACATCACCCATTGAGAATTATTACTACTACCGTCCCTGCTAATATCTCTTCTTGGGGAATATTTTATCAGTTTTTGACGCGTCTCGGTAATTTATTTCTAATGCCTTCCTCCGCGGTGGTCTCAACAGAGGAACGAACATCCTACTTTTCTTCCGGCCGCGAGTGAAAGAGGAGAAAGAGAAAGACGAACGGGGCAGCGATGTAAAAGGGCGAGAAAATGCAGGAAGTTATGACAATTATGAGAAGTGGGAGGAAGAAATGTCTAGGTGTGCGACGGCTCGTGAAATGAAATCGGGACGAGGGTACGATCGTTTATAAGTTCGACAGATAGAATTCCTCCCTTCATCCATCCTCTTCTTCGCTCGTATTTTTTTTATCCCAGGGCACGCACAATCGGCAAATGAACTTCCCATAATCCAATTAAGACATCACCTGCCCCAAGCCTCAGAGGGAAAATGGAGCAAATTACATTTGTGTTCTGACGTTCGATTTATCGGGGCGTTGGTTGCGAAAACAAAAAGCTTTGGCTTGATTGCATTAGCTCGTTTTGTAAGTCTTTGCTTACCATCTAATATTTTATTTTCATCGTTTCGATTTGGCCTATGATTCTTCAAAATGAATTCTAGTATAAAAAGTAACAAGTAAATTTGATTAGTGAAGGAAAAGTTTCATGTGTATTGATAAATTGTATAGTGCATGAGAAACACATAAATATGTATGTTGTAAATACACATATTTATATGTTGTAAATACAATAAATATGTATGGCTATGTATTATCTAGAACTTCTCCTTCCGCTCTCTTTGTCGTTCGATCACACGTGATTCCAGGTTCTTCGTTGAATCCACGGGGAAATTTTCAGAGTATGCGGGTCACGAAGGAGATCTTTGTGCTGTACATCTGGGTAGTATGTCCTAATTAAGAGGGAACTATAAAGTTTAGTTTCTTTCTGCAGTTTCCCCCTTGTTTTCTTTCAAACTCAGGAGTTCCAGGCTCCCAAGACGTTGCTGAAATTTGAAGAACGACATTTTGATTAGTTTCACATTTCCCCGATTTGATCCTAGTAGTTATAAGTCTCGAGTTCCTCGGGACGTCAGAACGCCAATTCCTTGCCGACGTTTAACTTCGTTAAGAGCGGAAAATACCTTTGTATGAAGTTTCGCGTATTCTCTATTGGAAACGTTGCGGCAATGTTAATTGCGTTTTCGACATAATTGTTGAAGTTTCTATTGAGTTTAACTTGTATAGAACATTGTGAAATACTAACGAGTCGTGGACGGCCAAAGTTTCATCGAAAGTTTTTTTAGTCTTTTTTTCGCATTCCCTGATTGCAGTGTAGTGGGTCTAACTGCTTCGTTGACGTATTTATCAAGTAATTGGCAGTAAGTTCTTTGTCGATCCGTTTAGCGAAGCTTGCACGAATTAGCATATGGAGAAGTGAATTGAGTTTTTAATTGTTTTAATTCATTTCGAATTAGATCAGTCGACTCTCTGTTCGTTGATAGCTAAGTAGACTTTTAAAGCTGATTATGTAACGGGGTTCTGGCACAGCTAACAGCCGAAGGGGTGAATTTATGGTGACCATTACGAGACTCGGCTTCTCGGAATTCGCAAAATTTAGAGGCTTATTTCTTTAGCGAGGCATCGCAGGAAGCCCTTTCCCCTTACAGAAGGGGATGGAAGCAGCAGGTAAAACTCTAACACCCCTTGCTCGACCTTACTTTACACCCTCTTGCGCGCAGCTCAACATTGTCAGTCGCTCCCGAATATCGCTTTAGCCGAAATTTAATCCAGGGTTAAGTCTCTTTATTTTTAACTAATAGGGCACAATTTTCGAACCCTCTAAGTGTTTTATACTGTTTATAGAACCCGTTTTAGGCTGAAAACTAATTTCCTGAAAATATCGTAAATTACAGACTAATTACTACCAATACTTGTTTCTTCCTTCTTTCGAGTGCAGTAGAATGTGTTCCATTTCCATCCTTCTAACATCCTCTTTCCTTTTACTTTGTTTTACGCCCACGCCCTTGTCCTTGACTTTCTCACCCTTACTGCCTTCAGATACCACCTCATCCCAAGCTTAATTCGCGAAAGGAACGGTCGATGAAGGGCGTGTCTGGATGTTCAAGATCAGTTAGGAGGGAAGAAAAACGTTAGGGTTATCTAGGAAATACTCCCCTTTTTTTCGCGTTGTTTAATCAAATCACAGCATTACATAGCAACATGTAAGTAGTATACCTATACCAATTCGGAGCCCAACGTGGATAAAATTTGATAATACAATCTATTTATCTTTTCAATATTTCTGTCCATTCTGTGTGTACGTAATTCTCACATCGTTATATTACCAGTTTCGAGTAAACGTTGGCAGTGCATATTCGAGCTTATTCGCGACGCTTTCGCCAAGGACTGTCTGTAATCAATATTTGCGTGTCGCTCTCACGTGCAGCACTAACTGCTATTGACCAGAAAGCCGCTTGGTTTGAGCGTCGTTTCCTTCGATAACGACCCCATAAGGATTCCGAAAGGGACCGTCGAATCTATAGATTCCTATAGGTTTACACTTAATTCTGATACTGCGGCCACTCTGGAAACTCTCTCTCCACGGTTAGATAGTAACTGCTCTCTAACGCCAGAATTTATGAACTCACCGTGCTCCTATCAAATTCAATAGCCTGGCAATGATTTAAGAAAGTCGATGAAACGCAGGAGAAAAGCTAGGCCCGTGTAGCCGACGGATTCTGTTTAACTATTTAGCTGCGTCGGGACGAAGGAAAAGGCTCCAGCTCGTAACAATTTTATTTATCTTTCGGCGGGAATTAGATATAGGAGGAAAATAAATCTGACACGTCTAAGGGACTGAGCGTGTGTGTAGGGGGCCAAGACGGAGCAAGTGAAATATTTATTTAAACGCTCTTGTAATTACGCATCGCGCCCCAGCACCATGTAATTTACCCGTTGAATGTACCCACGTCACGGTAAGAGTTTGCGAGCTGTTGGCTACGAGTCGTTGGCGTAGGAAAATTGCAGTGAAAAGACGGTTTAACGTGCAACGTTGCACGCCGAGGCGAGCGTGTCCGGCCGAGTAAAATGGAAATCTGAAATATTACCGTCGAAAAGAAGGGAGAACATAGAACAGAAAGAAAAAAAAAGACTGAATCCGCTCATAGTTCTGCGAGAACCTAATGAAATTGCTCGCTTCACGAGCGCAAATTGATGTTCCCGTCATGTCAACAATACTAATTTCAACGTGACAGAAGTTGGAGATCTCGCGCGGTGCTCGGTCCATCAACTCTCGTCCAGACTTCGTCCCGTCGCGACGGTTTACCGAAAGCTCTCCGCGTTGCGTTACAGCGGGCCAAGTAACAGAGGGAGTCTCCCGAGAACTTTCGACCTGGAAATTCAATTTCCATCGCGAAGGTTCGCACAGCAATGTCTCGCGACCTTTTTTCTTTCTTTCCTTCTTTACTGCCTCCTTTTTTCACGGATCTTATCTCACCCGAGAGACGTGGAATACCTAGACGGACGACTTTTACCTTCTTTTTCCTCGCATGTCAAGTGCGAGGGTGGAACAAAAGGCAGGTGGGGGTAGTTGGACGGAGGCGAGACAGGAGGAAAATGCGCGTGGATGATAAGGTGAACGAGGAAACGAAGGAACGGTTCCGTTCACGGGGACATTTTGCGCGCGAACAGCCTCAGCTACGTTTCGCAGCATTCTGGTAGCGCTGCTCTCCTCGTGGATTTTATTTTACGATTCGTTCCCGGGTAACGATAAAACGGAAATCGATCTTCGGCGTAGCTTCATGGCCGCGTGTTATACAAACTGGATGATAGGAACGTTATCCCTCGACAGCTGCCAGACGTATAAAATATCCTCGACTGTTGCATTCTGTACCTGGAAAGGTTTTAAGGTCAATGAATGTCTCGACATGTACGTGCTGGGTTTCTTCCCTTACTTATATCTCATAATAAACTCAAGGTCCGATATTCAAGGGTAGAATGAATTATTGTTTAACACGCAATTGCTGAGGGACGAGCTCAGAATTTATTTAAATAAATTACGATGTGGCCTCTGCATATGTACATTCTTGGCGCTCCCTGATGACTGTACGGTTACATA
Source organism: Calliopsis andreniformis (assembly GCF_051401765.1). Lineage (NCBI taxonomy): Eukaryota > Metazoa > Arthropoda > Insecta > Hymenoptera > Andrenidae > Calliopsis > Calliopsis andreniformis. The sequence continues at coordinate 16,155,001 of NC_135067.1, read as the reverse complement.
ATTGATATAACTGTATTTATAATCCAAGAAGTTCTAGTTCTTAGATGTGATAATTGTCAGTCTATCACATTGAAGAATTAAGAGAGTGTGAATATAGCATAAAATATAGAAGATACGTATAAGAGACCAAAAAATGCACTTTAGATCATCTGGGATCAAGAGAATGAAGAAAGGTATTACCACTTAAGTAAATCATTTGAGAAATCCTTTATCAGGCAATTATGCAACAATATCTACACCCTCATACAACCCCATGCCAGTATCTGCAAGCAAGACTGACCGGAGAAGAGGGTCGTATCTCGCAGAGTGGAAGGAGTACACCTGTTACACTGTTGAATGGACGGCTCCTCGCGTACGCAGGCATGCATATGCATATGCATATCAAGGAAGATCGTCCGTGAACAGAAACAATTCCCAGCGCGTTATTCGGAAACGAGTATCCGTTTCAACACAAAAGACGCTCATGAATTTTGAGGGTGGTCCTCGCTAAATAACCTCGCAAACTGGCACCTCTGTGTTCCACAGATTCAACAATTTCGACACCTTCATTGAGGAGAGAGAGGTTCCATTGTAGCCAGTACCAGCTTATCCTCCTTTCTTCCGACAATATTGAGGTTTGTACCGTCCACCGGTTCAAGGGTGATGCTTAAAGGCTGATGTCCTATCGCTATCCTAGTATCTCGGGTGAGACTAACTGGCAGAAAGGGTCGTGTCGCGTCGGTGTGTCGTGGTTACACGTGTTGCCCTGTCGGTGTTCACGCTGTCACACGGGTACGTGTGCGTATACCATCTTTACTGGAGAACCAGCTACAGAGGGATAACACCACTTTATGTCCCTAGGAGGTCGTAAAGATACCAGGAGACGTGCCTCCACCTTTTGCTTCCTCTTTCAGTGGCGGGGCTGCCACCGAATTCGTCCATTCGCACACGCAGGGAACCGTACGGAACACAAAATCAGGCGTAACAAAATTGCCCCTAGGATCGTGTCCCCTTTCGCACGTACGCCGAAGACTGTTCGATTGGTTTATCAGCCACGTTCGAAGCACGACCCACGAAAGCCACGAAGACGAAACTCTGCGCGTTCATTATTAAATACAGGCAGAGGGAAGTTTGAACGAGGACAGTCTGAGCCAGCCGTGATTAATTGGACCTATTTAACTGGAGTGACAATCGCGAAGCGTTGAGTCGGAGTTTGCGGCGAGTGGTCAGACATCCTTGTCTTCCAGGTTATTCTCGATACTCGAAGAGCAGACTGAACGGTGGCGGTTTATCGGCTAGGAAATACTAGCAAGTCGGGCATTGTGACTGGCCGAGATTAAAGCCATTGTTTTCGTGCTTGCTCGAACCGAATGACCTAGGGGAGTACGAGAAATGGGAATTCGTTTCGAAGTAGCTTCGGTTCGATCAGGCCACGTATCTCACTGGCACGTACCAAGATGGCTATTGTTAATTTCTGGTAATAGAGAGTCTCGTGTCTTATATCGACGAGAACCGACTTCTTTCGTTAGAATAGTGAGCAGGATTTTATTGGCCGCGCACGATATTTCCATTCCACTTGGTTATTGTTTGGAGGATTCGTTTTATTTTCACCTCGACAGTCCATCGAGGGATCGATACTTTATAAAGTGACAGTATTTGCCTGGTCTCTTTGTTATTAACAGCTCCATTGTTTTCCATATAAATCGTACGGAACCAGTGAAACAATTCGCTCTTCATTGAAAGCTACTTGGCTGAGAAACGAAAGAGCAGCCAGCGTTATTTCCATCTGCGAACGGACACGGGCGCGCGCTTTCCTTTTTCCGAGCGTCGATTTTTCAACGTTCAGACCAGACAGGGAAATTCCGACGGCACGAAGAGCTCAGCAATTTGCGAGGAATCGTCACGGTCCGGATGTCGGTGTCACTAATTCATGGATTGACAAGAACGGAAATGACTTATTCTCTATAATCTGCCAGCAGAGCGATCCCCTGGCCCTGTGCTCTCGCGAAAGTTTCGCCGGCTAAATGAACCCCTAAATCACTCAGGCACGATTTATTATCGTTATTACGCGTCGTCGCGTGGTGGGAGGCTGCCAGAACCAGAAAAACGAATAAAAAACGAGAAACAGATAGAGTCAGATGGAGTGAGAGACACAGGGGGCGGAAGGAAGAGGGACAGCGAAGAGCTGGATTGGCGTTAGTGTTTACCCTCCCGTTCCCGCGGGAATCATCCGTTGGTAGCACTGAATGGCACTATCTGCTTCACCCCCTTCGCCCGTTCGCAGCAGTAATGTTTCAAACTCCTCTTTTATTTTTTTTTGTTTTGATACTCCATTGTTCTATCTGTTCTCGTTTCGCTGCTGGGTAGTTCAATCTCAAAAAATTCCGTTATAAATCTCGTTGCACGTGAAAATGAAATTTCCCAAAATCAACGTCGTCCCGCAACTCCCGACCCTTCCATCACGAGTGCAGAGCGCAGCTCACCCTATTGTGGGTACTTTCTCGTTCTGGGGATCAACCTTTGTCCAGTCACTATAATACGGTCTCTATATATTAGCTACTCTGTTATATTAGGAATCACATTTCGTCGATTTTCGTGAGAAACGTAGAGTTCTACAGCTCGCCGATATTTGCCACTAGTCGTTACGTGCGGCACGTGCATGTGGGCGTGTGTCGGGAGGCGGCGACATGGATTATGGGAAAACGTGCAAGGGAGAAAATCTGTGTACGCATATAATCGAACGTTGCCAGGGCAAAGACAAAGATAACCAGAAAGAGAAGGGCGTTGTTGGGTGAGCAGGGGTGCGAGGACGGGAAGAGAAAGAGGATCCTGGAGCGGGTACAGTGAAAGAGAGGGATCCTTTCCAGGACGATGCCTAGCTCCTAATTGCATGCCAGAGAGTGACTGCATATCCTCCCCTTTCCCTGCTATTTTCACCCTCTCTCTATTGCGCTCTCATTCTTCCTCTCGCGCGCGGTGAGTATTTGCAAGCTGCCCACCCCCCAACAGCACGCCACTCCGGAAACGTGGCATAAGAAACGTTATTGCGCCACTCCGTGAAATTTCCTGCTACGACCCTGTCGCGCTATTCTCTTTCTCCATTCCGTTAACGCCTTCCACCTTCGTCTCTCTTCCTACCCTCGTCGACGTGCATTCGGAAAAGGCGGCAAGCAAGTATATTACGCTCCAGGTTGACGTTCTTCCGGTATCCTTTCAACCGGGAACGCTAATATCGCTGAACAAGGGCAAAGAAAAAAATACAGCAGTGGGTAACTCGAATGCGTTACGTGTCGAAGAATTTATCTATTGTATGCATAAACAAACAGGGTGTATTATAAAATCTGATATTCTGCGTCGAAGTTGACACGTAGAACTCTTCGACGAGGTTCTGACGGTGGCAGAATTTCCGAATATATATTTCATCTATTTATGGTTTCTATCGTGTGATTACTAGCTAGTTCAAGCTATCGAGCCCGCCAGTGAACCGTTAATACGGAATGGAGGCAGATCACAGGGAGGTAAGGGAGGGGAGTGATCGAGGTCGGAGCAGAGGATGTGCACGACCGGATTGAAACGTCAATACTAACAAGTTTCGAGCGTCCATTAAAGGGGATTAATTTATTGCCGTAGCTTTAGTCAAAAACAATCGAATTCGTCGCGTCCTCTCAGCGCCGTTCTTGTACAGATATTCCATTTAAGAGGATTAGTTCGCGCCGTAATTTTCAATTTACTGCGTCGCCGTTACTAGTATCTGTTTTAATTAAATGAAGCCCAATTTCCCGCCAGTGGAGTATCGAATTACCTATCGATTACGTGTACTGTTCAGTTTTTTCTGCCAATGTTATTACGAAGCTTCGTGCCATTATAGAGTCAACGTTCCTAGCATTATCGTTTTTACGTACCAAGGGACATTGTAGTTGGTGTCCTGACTAGGTCCAGGGATACTGGCGGTCCTGTACCTGTTGATCCCTTGCCGGGGTCCACGATCTGTTTCGTCCGTCCTTCCATACACACAGGAGGGGGGTAAATAACCAGCAGTAGTATGAGGGGCGAAATTATACTAGCTTCTCGAAAAGCAATAAAATAAATCATGCTACGCGAGGACACACGTTGCGGCTGTATCTACCTTCGTCTCTCTGTCCTTCGTCCTTCTCCATCCTCGATACGGAGGAGAGGGCTGCCGAGGCGACTTCTCCCCCGGGAAATCAGAGAAAGATGCACTACGACGCGAAAGCCCCTTTCCTCATCCTCCGAGCTACCCTTCTTCTTCGCCGTCTACCTCACTGTTTCTCCTCTCCATGAAACGACGCCGCACATTTTCGCTTTCTACATACGCACACCCGTGTACACACGTCTCACCCACACATTCTTGTTCCTCGATAGGCGAGTGCAGAACCGATCGGTCGAGGGATCGAAAATAAGAGGAAGAAGCGAAGGAAAAAGATAGCGGGAAACGAATGAAAGTATTCAACGTAGGCACGAATGCATTCTGTTTCGTCGGAGGAGTGTCTTTGAATCGAGTTTGTCGCGTACGTCAACGCCAAAGTAGTAAGTATTAGATGACAGAGTGTCCAATCGTCATTCGAACATATTACGTGGAAGTTTGATGTATTCTGGTTCAATGAATTAATGATAGATACTTACGATTCGAAATCAATGAGTTGTTATTGCTGTTAACGCACGCGTTAGGAACTGGTAATAAATTCAATATAGTTAATCTACTCAGAAGTTTGTAGTCATGATTTTTATACAGAATTTTTGTATACTGTTAATAATGAAACAGTAGTATATTTATCTACATTAGATATCGACATTAGTAGATACTGTGTACTGATAGATATATTTCATAAAAAAAGGAACAAACACTTCTTTGTATAGTATAAGCAAAGATAACAGTGCTGTATTATGAACAGTATCAGTTATCAGGTACATGAAAGTGCGTTTCAAAGTTTCGTAATGTATATCCACACACCTCCAACTGCGGTAGTTAGAATGTGGTCCGGCAAAATTTGTATCGGAATTTTAGTCTTTGGCGATAGTTCTAGTTTGTAGTTCCTTATCAAAGTAGTCAAGCAAGCCTTCATCTGGAGAAGAGCCATTCTCATCCCAACACAAATCCTCGGCCCTTCTCCGAAAGGAAGGAAGGCCATTTTCTCAATGCTCTGCTTCCTCTCTGGACTGAATCTTTCTGGATCGAAAACCTCTGGATCGTGCCAATATTCAGGATCCTTGTGCAATCCATATAACGGTATAGCGATCTCTGTCCCAGGTTTCACACGAACTTGCATTCCATCCGAACCCTGTAGTTCGAACTCCTCTGTGCAGTTCTTCGACAAAACACCCAAAGCAGGAAATAGTCTTTGCGACTCACTTATCACTTGGTCCATGTACGTCATTTCTTTCAAAGCTTCAAAAGTTAATTCGCCACCATGTTTGTTAATCGTCGATTGCACTTCCTCCCTTAACTTTTGTTGAACGTCTTGGTGCACGGCTAAATTATAGCCAATGAAGGTCAAAACGATGCTGGATGTTTCAAATCCATCGAAGTAGAAAGAAACTGCGTGAGCCGTGATTGACTCTATGTCCAGCCCTTTTCCTTCCGCCTTGTCAAGATCAATCATCAATTGCAAGAAATCATTCCTTGGCGTACTGGATTTCTGCCTTTGCTCGATATTTTCCTTCACTATTTGTCTGAAAAACTTGTCTATATTTTGGTGGAGAAATTTGAATCTACATATCTTATTGAGCTGAGAAAAATAGAATGTAATATTCAATATTAAGCCGGCCAAGTTATCCTGCATAAAGATGTCATGTCCGATATTATCAAATGCCATTGGGTGCGATTCATCCTCAAAACAGTGGCCTTCGATGCCGAAGCCAGCATTCGCTACAACTTCGCCCGTAAATTTCGAGAATAGGTACTTTAACTCAACCTCGTATCTATTGTTCGACTTCAGTCGTCTGTTCAAGAAGTCTTCGAATTTCTTGCACACTCCACTAACGGCCGTGAAAAGGATTTTCAGTCTCATGTTGGAGAATGCATAGGTTAAACGTTTTCTTCCGGTCATCCATACGTCATCGTAAGTAAAGAAAGGATTCAGTGCTAACAAGGGATCCTTTTTCTTCAAAACGCGTGGGGCGTTCTCGTGGAAGCTTGAAAAGTTACTCTGCATGACAGTTTTCACTAAACGTGGATCGCGGATCACTAGTATCGGTGACGTGATTTTGTACAATCCAACCATGCTGTGATTTCTGAACTTATTGTATACATTTTGAAGCAAGACTGCATAGTGCTTTTTCAGTGTCAATACAGGCAGTGCGTGACCCAATAGTGGAACTATTCCTTCGACAGTCGGGATTCCTCGCCTCCTCCAATAGGTGTACTTTTTCACCAAATAGAATATTAGTAGAACCACAACACCTGCGATAAGTGTTAAACACGCACAAGCCATTTTTTTATTATTGACGAATTAGAACATGCAGAAAATATTGTTGTATAACGCAGTCGACCGTAACTGTTCTGTAAATGGCGTAGTCATGTCATACTTATATAGATAACAGTATCATTTCATATGTTAGAAGAGAGGGTAAGGTTATCAAATATAATGCCAAGTGTAATCATTCACTTTGAGATGCTACATAGAAACAGTATGTAAACGGCTATCATCTTTGAAGGACTTGTTCTGTACTTATATTTTGTTTTACATTTGTAGTTGAAAATCGTGCGAGTTTTAATGATTGATTTATGACGCTGCGTTATTTGAAAACGTTCGAAAGTGTGACTCCGTTATTTCGAACAGCGTGGAGTAATTATATCCTAGCGAAAATCATTTTAGACACGAACACTCAATTAACGGCTCACATTTGATCACGGTGCTGCTCGTTTTTATCGGAATTGTTTCCGAGCATTTTGTCGTTCCGCAAATTCGTCCTGTCTATACATTCTCTACATGCCAGGCGATGAGATATACATATAAAGTATAGAATGTGTACGTGTGTACACGCACACTTAGCGCAGTTATGTGTACGTAGCTATAGTGTACACGGGAAACCACTCAGGAAATCTGTTCGAGTTTCTATACAGTGAGACAAGAAAGACGGACTTGCACTTGACGCGTTTGAACAGTCTAAATGTTTTTTTCTCTTTTCATTTCCTTTATAATTCGAGATTGCGATTTATATACCTACTCTATAATTGGCAGATTTATTGAGTCACCTAATATGATAAAGATTGACACGTTTATTTGTTAATTTTGTATGATGAATATTCGTGATATGTTTAGTATTTGACACAAACTTGCGTCCTACAATAGGTGGTATCATTGGAAATGATAGATAAGAAAAGAAAAATTTAAAAATAGCATAATTATGTAATAGTAGTACGTACTTGCCAATGACGTTGATTTTAACAGTAGTAAGTTCGGTTGTTTTGAAATCCTGGAATTTAGAAAATGAAAAAAGGAGAAAATCTTTGAAAACTTATTCAATTTAAAAAAGCTTTAATACTTCAGTAGTTAAATATCCACATAAAAACTTGAAAATTTAATGAATTTCTTTGAATGTGTTTACAAGATTGTAACAAACAACATAAGTGCTGACCTTTAGTCACCATATAAAATAGTACTTCCTACTCTCAATTGAAGGATTACATAATCTGGATACTCCGTCTCAACAAGTCAGTAATTTATCACTTCTTCACTTATATAACCTAGATAATCTATTCAGAATGGGTACCAACTTACATAAGGATGGCAAAAAAAATTGTAGATAACTTATTGCAAATTTAGCATACTATAAACGTTACTTCCTATGTGTTGATTAAACGTAAACAAAGATCATAATATCATAAATAAAAATACAACAACGTAATAAGTATTAAACTATAATTAGAGTGAAATGTAAATAAAATTGTATTAGTCTTTACATCGATAACACGAAATGAACATGGATAGTGGTAGTGTATAATAGCTCCTGACTCTACCTTGTGTTATTGATACCTTGATAAATTGATTTTTGAACTTTTATTGTAATTCAAACCACATAAGAGAGTTATACCACACATATTTTAATTTACATAGAACCTGATTCACAAACTTTACATAGTTTTTCAATGTCTTCTACAGCTTAGAGATATTCACCCATACGCCGCCAAGTGGAGAAGCTATAAAATAAATCGGTGATATTTTTATGGGAAGCTTTGTTTTTGGCGATAATTCCAATTTGTAACTCCTAAGTAAGGTAGCCATGCAAGATTTTATCTGAAGAAGAGCCATTCTCATGCCAACGCAAATCCTTGGGCCTTCTCCGAAAGGAAGGAAGCTTATTTTCTCAATGTTTTGCTTCCTCTCTGGAGTGAATCGTTCCGGATCGAATTCTTCTGGGTTGAGCCAATATTTAGGATCCATGTGCAATCCAGGTGTGGATATGTCGATCTCCTGTCCAGGTTTCACATGAAGTTTCAGTCCATCCGAACCTTCCAGTACAAACTCCTCCGTGCATCTCTTGCGCATAGTGCCTACCAAAGCGGAATGCCTTTGCGATTCACTTATCACTTGGTCCATGTATGTCATTTCTTTCAAAGCTTCATAAGTTAGTTCACCGCCATGCTTGTTAATTGTGGTCTGCACTTCCTCCCTCAGCTTTTCTTGAATGTGTTGGTACTGCGCTAAGTGGAGACCAAGGAAGGTCATGGTCATGCTGGATGTTTCGAATCCGTCAACGTAGAAGGACAATGCATGAGCAGTTAGAGTGTCCATATCGATGGCTTTTCCTTCAGCCTTCTCAAGATCCATCATCAATTGGAAGAAATCGTTTCTAGGTGTCGTTTCTTTCTTCCTCATTTCCATGGACTCCCTGACTATCTCTCTGAAGAATTTATCCATACTTCTTGGTATAAACGGAATCTTCAATATTTTATTCAGCGCAGGTAAAAATAATAGAACGTTGAGCATCATATTAGCGAAATAACTTGGCTTAAACATTTTATCACCGATCCGATCGAATGATGTCCCGGAAGGGTTGTCATCGAAGCAGTGTCCTTCGATTCCCAGACCTGCGTTTGCCACTACTTCGCCAGTGAATTTCGAGAACAGATACTTCAATTCAACTTCATATTTATCACTCGATTCCAATCGTTTGTTTAAGAAATCCGTGAACTTCTTGCACACTCTAGTGACAGTGGTAAACAATATTTTCAATCTCATACTAGAGAACGCATAGGTCAGACGTTTTCTTGAGGCCATCCATTCTTCGCCTACGCATAAGAAAGGATTTTTGCATACTATAGGATCTATTTCTGGCGTGACGTCAATTGCATTCTGGTGGAAACTCGAAAAATTGCTTTGTAATACAGTCTTCACTAAACTCGGTTCACGCACCAATAAAACAGGTTTCCATAAAGCATAGAATCCAACCATACTAGCTTCGTTTTCTTGATAAAACTTTGTAATGAGACATCCGTGATTTAACTTCGCGTTGATTATGGGTAACATGTGACCCACCACTGGCAGGCATCCTTTGGCAGTCGGAATTCCATGTCTTTTCCAATAAGTGTACTGATTTAAGAAATAGATGATAAGCAGTATCAATGCACCTGCGGCTAAGGTCACCCACGTATCCATTTTTCCTTTCTTCGAGAAGAGAAAATATGAACGGTATTGTTACATGGTAGTCTCAGTAGCAACTGTAACTGCGGGATCCAGCGATTGCAGTATTTATACGTAGTACGGTACTGACATATCAAATAGATACACGCAATGACATCACTAACTGAGCCAAAGGCGTCAGCTTCTAGAATAACACGCTTCGCTCGCGAGAGTACATTGCAGTACTTGGACATTGCACGTACATAACATGAATTGCGCAGCGAAATATTAATATCTGTATTTCTATTCTTCATGTTACTTCATAATAATTTTATGTAGATAATGTGTACATAATCACGCGTGTTAAACGTGTTTGGTAATAGATACTAAAACTATTACAGAGGTGTTACGCCATTTTTACGTGCTATCATGCCATGTCATTTGATAAACCTCAATTATCTTAATCATCCATTAAACGTTGCCACATTTTCTGTTCCAGTTTGCCCGCTTTTAATGCAGTGGCCTCTTCGAAACGGCGAACTTTATGAAAACTTTGGTGAGTATATAGTGTGCAGATTCGTTGCTCAGCCACCTACCGCGATAATACACGTCGACGCCGCCCCCATTGCCAAACTAATGGTTAGGCTCCGCTAACTCCGTTCGTTTTCACGCTGGCGGAACTATCGGAAAACTGTTTTGTTTCTCGAGGAACTCTTATCATTCCATCTTGCGATGCACCACGCGTCTCTGCGCTAAGGATAAGCGCCGAATCCATGTCTCAGCTTTCCAGTGCTATTTTCTGCTTGATTTTTCAGTCGATCGATCCATTCAGAATAGGCGTGTCATTTCGAGAAATCCCTGAAAGCGATCTGAATAAATTAATTTAGCATACCATTTAAGAACATCGATCTGTTAGCGAATTTTACATTCTTGTCAATCAGTTAAATGGAGCTTAGGTGTAGGCTACTTCCGATAAGGCGTCCTCTCTCGCCTCTCTTTGTCTCTGTAGTCCCTGGCAAAGGCAGCCTCTGGTAATTAAGTCGAGCCCACAGCAGCAGCGCTTCCATTGTGCCGGGCAAATGGGCTGTTTAGCCCGGATACATGACTCCATCCCCCTGTTATTGTGCATGTACCGACGCAATCGATCAGCAACCCTCCCTCGTTCTCGCCCTCCCTCCCTCTTCAACTATCTCCACCCCTCTCCTCACCCACTTCTTCGACTCTTCACATATGTACTCCAACCCGATCTTTTTTCTCCCTGGATCAGTTCCTTTTTCCCATTCCAGCGTCATCAAATCTGTGATAACCGCGGGAGAAGAGGAGAGCGAAGAATGTTCACAAAGGGACATTTAAATTATCGGAAAATGGTAAAGCGATATTTTTCCGAAATCCGTGCGTGACGCAGCACCACAGAGCAGAAGAGATATAATACGTTTCCATCGACAAAAGCTCCCATGGCAGTCTTTGTCGTGAAACCTTAGAAACATCCGCCGTAGGATTTGCGAGGGAACGAGTTTCTAGTTCGACTAGCGAATCTGGCTGAATGAAATCTGATTCGGCGGTAATAATACGACGGCGTACCTTCTCTCTTTTCGGTGTATACTTCGTCAAACAAACCGAACACGGATCACGCGAGAGGGAAACGAAAATATTGTTCCGCGAAGATACATTTGGTTCGTGTTGGCCGCGTGACACTCTGCCTCTGTCTCTCAGCCCCCGTCCGTGTGTGTGCTTACGCGGAGGTGTGTCTGACTGCTGTACATATAGGAAATCTAGTTGAAACGAATTCAAGAAAATCCTCTCTGGGGAGTGGACGACTCGTGCTGCTTCCTCGGAAGAGTTTCTGCGAACTCTTTGACACGGGACACTTTAAAAACGTGCGAGGAATATCTACGAGCACGCCACTTTAGCGGTAACGACTCGCTCGGATGGAAGGCTGTCTTTTTTCGCCCTTATCGACGCGAAATTACTTCCCCACCGAAGGTCGTCTCCTTTTGGATCTTAATTTAAATCGTGATCTCTTTTCATAAATATTTATTACTCTGGCCCTGTGCAGCCGAGTTCATTAACGACAGCCCGGAAATGTTAACTTGGTTTCTTCCTTTTCAACGCCCTACAGTCCTGAAATTTGATATTTTCCAAGCTCCATTTTTTTCTATCACCCAAGAAATTTCCTCGCGAATTGGTCGAGCTTCTCGCGACTGTAGCGGTCGTTGTCGCGCATACGACTCTCAAATTGTTGCATTTCAGCGAGAAACGTAAGACATCCCTCATAACTCTCGAGCATCGAACGAATCCAGTTTCGCAAGGAAAGTTTCACGCGACTCGGTGAACTTTCGCGACATGTCGCGAATATTTTACGTACGTGAAAAGAATGCGCAAACGGGGGACGAGCTGGGTTTATTCGGTGGTGGGATAAGGGCACCACCTCTCGATGATGACAAACGGCATCAATTACCATGAGGCCACGTACCCTCGGCCTTGTGTAAGACTGATATTGACCGGCCATCGACGGCGGCCTTGTCATTAAACCTCGTTTCTATCGATCAGATGTGGTTTGGGAACCACCTGACGCTTCGAGAATCCGGCTCGTTCCTGAGGAATTACACGATGTTCACCGCAGTCGCACCGATGCTCTCGTGAATAATGGCTTCCCGATCCAGCAGAGCTTGTCACACATTCTTGTTGCGATAAATCAGCTTACGAAACAAGACTGACGTTGCCAAGTTTGTCAAAAAAATGGTGCTCGTTGAAATCCTCGGTTATTAATTTTGCAGATTTCAAGGTAGAATTTTATTGCAAAAGATTCTGTATGAAGGAATAATAAGTATTGGTTTATGACCGTTTCGCTTAGAATGTATCTTCTGTGGAATGTGAGTTCTCGAGAATTTTATTTTATAATTTTATTCGGGAATAATCTGGTGAAATTGTTCAAAAAGCGAAAGTTAATAAGTAATAAGCGTAGCAGCTGGATGGTCTTTAATTTTGTGAGGCAGACGAGCTTGAAAACGTTTACAACACAGGAAATGAAAGCTAGTTGCGAACGCACGCTTTCGAGCCAACAATACCATTCGTGATAAAGAACTGAATATTCGAGTGCATCTGAAGTTCCAATGATTCATGGCAGTATTATTCCTATTGAATCGATTCTTTGATAAAATAACGTCGATACACAGGCAACTGCATTATTGAGATGAATTGTTTTCGCTATTGTCCCGACGTATTCGCGTGTTCAATTTTTTCGTATCACGAGAGCGAGAGAGAAGACTGTCGGAATGGAAGATCGAGGAAGAGCACTTATCTGCAGTAGCGCTGAGTAATTTCAATTTCGACAGTCGACGCGAAAATATGGGAAGTTCGATATGAAGTTTTTTGTCGACTTTTCAATCAATGTCGGCATTCATTTTTGTCGATGAAATAAAAGATTGCAAAATCCGCATATGGATTTCAGTTTGCCTGGAATAGAAGTTATTGAATAAATGTGTTAAGTCAAATTAATCGTGGGGGAGTTTTAACACAATATCAATGTAACACTTAATATAACATTTTATATTTCTACAAAACAAGAAGTTATCGCGTCTCTCGACAGCTTTATGCAAACATAACGAGAATGCTGGCATTACTTTTTATGGACAAACAAATATACAGTCGTTTCGAACAAAACAAGAATTACTTCGCAAAGAATATCTCCATCTGTGTGGAAATCGAAGTCGACAGGATAAAGTTTTTGTCTCGTCACAACGACCTTCGAGAGACGTCTGAAGTCAGAAGGTTGATGGAAACAGCTGAAGGGATAAAACCTAATCCTCTAATACGGAGTCGAAAATCTACCGAACACTTAGGTGTACATTCCTGGGAAACGAGGCTAGTTTCCAAGAAGTTTTCGACCAACTGTGAATTAATCTACATATTACCGTTCGCATCAAATGCATTTGCATTTCTGAGACGAATGTCTGCAGACCCAGAATCTTCCCACATGTACCGACGAAGTGCCTCCGATTCCACGATGTTTCAAGCGACGAGCGCGCGGAAGTTCGCACAAATATTACCTCGAGAATCGATTTTCGATCAATCGGCCATCGAATCGATACGTAGAGAGCGAAGATATGAAGCTGGGATTGCGATATTACACGAGAGAGCTTGTGTATCTTCCTCCTTGGCAACTGCCTAAAGTCGACGAAATTCTTTTGTGAGGCGTCGCTCGTGGGATTTCCCGGAGCAAAATCTGCGGCAGTTTTGCGACAATTTTGGGTTGGCCTCTTAGCCACGTGGGACGCCACGGTATCCGAGTCTACCACTAGCAAGTTCGTTCTGAGAACCCTAAACTAGAACAAGCTGCTGTGCCCTCTCTGTCTTCTCTCGAGTGTGACGAAGTGGTCTAGAGTTCACTCTCCTCTCTTTACATTCAAAGTCTCTTCTTCTGTCCACCCTCTCTGCTTCCGCCCGCTTCTGCCTTCCTCTGGCCATCGTTCAAGGTTTTTAAAATTACCCTGGAACCTCCTTGTCGAGAAAATTTGTGTGAGAAGAAATGATGTTCATTAAAAAATATAGTCGCTTGAAATGAGAATAAACGGAAGGAAACTGTAGTTCAACTTGGTTGTTGAATAATAATTGATAATTAATTGAATAATTAGCTATCGAGGAGTTCATCGATTCCTTTTGCCTTAAATTCGCGTAAATCTATCAATTGATTTTAACACCAATTCTGTTGATTGTTTCGATAGTAGCAAACAAAGCCGCGAATTCCTCTGGATACTAGGTTTTCAAGCGGAAACGGCGATCATTGGGCCGAAACGAGTGGAACAATTTTGGGAAGGCAGCTCTGTGGAAGCGGAAGTTAACCTGAGGAATATTAACGGTGGCAGGGCGACGGTTATATCGCGCACAAAAGAGTGCCACTAGAGGGGTAGGAGGGATGGCTGGTGCATTTTATCGGGCGCATTTTCACGGAGCGGCAACACGAGCTCCAGGCCGACAGCATGAATGTTTGATGGAGCGAGCCAGATCGCTCGAAAGTGGTAGAGTCGCCTCTCTCTCCAATATTACCCGCGATAACGTCAGTCGTCGATCAAGTAAAAGGTCCGTCGACGAAGAGGGGAGATCAGAGGTGAATGAATAAGTGGCTGACAGCGGCGTAGATGGAGATGGCAACCAGAGCTGTGATTTGTACTTTACCGCCTTTTTACGTGTCGAAAACACGCGGTTTTCTTATCGCGCTGTTCCTCTGTTTCTCGTGTCGCCAACTGAAAGCGACAAAGAATGTGCTGCCTCCTACAGACGACTCATTTCATTTCGCCCACGCGACTACAAGTGTTAGTACGTACTTTTCCGCATGACTGTACAATGTAGCAACGTAGCCGAATGAGTAGACTGTATTGTATTGTCGAGCCAAGAGACGGAATTATATTTATCTGTATTTTTATGGATCATTTGAGGAAAGCATGAGTCAGGAAATTTATGCCAGAATGTCGTGCAGATAAGAGGCCGAGGACAGATTGTACCGAGGCGAGTAGGGCTCGAAAGTACCTGCGTGGCGCCTGGTTGAGAGACTCTGGTGCTGGCGCCAGGTTGGCTGGAACCTGACACGCGATCAATCAACCCTCTGCCCTGTCCACCGAGCCGGGCTTACCTGCTGGTTTACCTCATCGCTCCACTCTGAATTCTCGCTCTAAATGCGCTGCATAATTTCTGTCTGCAGAACGGAGCCAAACAGAAACTTTTAATTAACATAGCGAACAGTTTGCTCCGTACAGAAGGCACTGGGAATATAACGAATGTAATTATGCATCTATAACACGTGCAACCTGTACCAAGAAACAGTCGGATCGACTAAGAAGATAGAATGCCTGCGAGAATGAAGCACATCTCGCGAGAAAGATGCTCGTAGAGCGTCACAGTGCAGTACAGGATTGCCCAATGATGCGTCAAATATATCTGAATTTACATCGGGGACCTGCTTCCTCCTCTCCCCCTTTCTATTCACCCGCCTCTAGCAAACTGTGTAAATCCTCATGTAAATTCTCCTTTCGAAGGGATAACCTCGACTCACTCGCAAATCCTATTGCCGAGCTATCGCGGTATCGAGACCCATTTCCATGTAATCTGCTGTTGTTAGTCGCCGATCGAAACGTGATACCCTCTGTGTGCGTTCGCGTTCACGTTATTGTTTATATTAATTTCGCATCAATCTCGGTTATTGTTTTCGAGTTGGCCTACGGGAAATGGGAGTGTCACGTGAGATTCGAGTATTCCATTAAATTAGTATTATAAATGGGGAACATTTTTATTCGAGTAATGAAGTATTTGAATGCAAATTATGTACTAGGTGGTTTAGAATTAGTGGTTCATCGAGCAGAGAAGTGTAAGCAAATTTTAAAACTTTGCATAAAACCTGTGTGTTTTTTTCGAAATTTCATTAGTAAAATACAAAACAGGGTTTATTAAAATTCTACTCATCACCTCCCACTGCCTTCGGAATTGATCTACAATTTTGAATTACCCTGTACCAAACACCGGAAGAATCAAAAGACTCAGCGTACAAAATCACTTAAATATCACAAATGTATCACGCTTTAGAAGCTAAAAGAGACTCGCGATTCTGAATTATCTCTACCATACTTCTCTCTTAAACTCGTCCAATCATGGTTCTCTCGGACGCGCTGTCGTCTTCGCTCTCGCCAGCAAAAATTTCGCCTAGAGTGGATGTAACGTTAGATCACGGAAAAGGCGTTCGGTTGTAACGAGAGACGACAGAGGCGCGAGCCAGAACGGGAGGAAAAGCTTGGCGGAGATCGCGTTAGGTCACATAAACCGTTTCATTTTCGTTTCGTGTCGTTAAGCGCGTGTCGCGTGGAACTCGCACACATACCTGGCTCGCGAAGTAAAATCTCATTTGACCGAAGGACGAAGACGGCGTCGTCGCACGTGTGTATATAGGCGCACCTAGACGGGATAAAATTACGTCGAGTTTGTCGTCTTTACGAGCCACAGCACGGCGACAGGGCGTCGTGTGGTCTGTGTAACAAGCAGAAACCAGTAAATTATGTCTTGCCTTACCTGGCCGTGGCGCCGCGCGGCGAAATCCCTTTCTACTTAGGCGAGCGTGTCTTGACCCGAGGGCTGTTCGAACCTGCGAGATTCCAAATCACCCGAAAAACCGTGGAG
Organism: Calliopsis andreniformis; assembly: GCF_051401765.1. NCBI lineage: Eukaryota > Metazoa > Arthropoda > Insecta > Hymenoptera > Andrenidae > Calliopsis > Calliopsis andreniformis. Next base: position 16,138,274 of record NC_135067.1, on the reverse strand, counting down.
ATCCCACTCGGACAAGAAGAATCCTCGACCAAGCCTCCCGCGTGAAGCTGATTACGCAAGTTCGACGAGGAGCGAAGTGTCGTCGAAAGCGCCTCGTCTCGCTTCAGAAAATAAAGTCTATTTCCATTTACGGCGCGAAGTATCCCGAAAGGCGAAGGGGACTCAGATACGGCGAACTAGCAGCCTATTTGCATTCAAATCAAAAATCTTAATGACAAGATCCTTGTCGGGGAGCCTGTGTTCGATTTAGAAGATTTCGTTCCTTCGTCGGAGTTAGGGGGAGCAAATGACGCTCGCCTCTTATCGAGTCGACTAGCTGCTGTTAGACGCGAGACGAGTGCAGATAAAAAAATTCGTTCAACTTTCTCATCAGCGGCGACTACCATCGCCTCTTCTCTCTTCCAGACCGCCCCCTTCAAACGCGATATTACGCGTAATTCGAATCGACGCGTTCGAAGAAGGAAGCCTGTCTCTCGGGACCGTTAACTGTGCAAATATTTTATCTATGCATCTATGATGTCTCCAATTCCGCGTTGATTGATATTTCCTCGTCGGCTTGTGCGATCTTCGAGGGCTGTGCCTGGCTGTGCCTCGAAGCGGGTCATCAAACGGTGGAATAGACTCTGACTGCTGGCGGGGTTGCAGGGGGCCATCGACGTCGCGATATCGAGCCTGAAGGTTCGCCTCGTATATAGGTGCTCGCTCCGTGGTTCGACGACGTCACGATTTTCCGGCAGGTGATATCGAGTCCCGTCGGATTTTCGCGGGCACAACCGAGATTGGAGCCGGTAACGACGCGTCGACGATGTTTACCCAGACACGGGGGGTGGTGGAAACGATCCTGGCTGGATCCGTGTGTACGTGCACGCGAGAGCGCTCACGGAGTCCTGCATCGGGAAACTTACAACTCGTTTATATATCTATCGACCTGCGCGAGCTTCAGCTACTTTGTGAATGCAGCAAGAGTTCAACGGCCCTCGGGAATCGAACCGGCTGGATAAGAGGGCGGGGGAATAGGTAGGAATTCTTGGCTGCAAACAAGCGAGACGGGGCTCTCAGAAATTTGTAATCCGAGGCGCGAAATCCGCTAGCTTTGTCCCGGTGATTCATCGCGTCCCACCGCGCGAATAATAATTAGAATTTACTAGGGGTAGGAGAGGCGAGCGATAATTAAGAAACAACCGAGATAAGGAGGGCAAGGCTCGTCGAGCTAATTCCGCCGACACCATCGCTCCTTTTTACCGTGGGGCAAACGAACCGTGAAATCTTCGACGGAGCTCTGTGATACCGTTATAAATCAACCCGTATTTAGCGGTTAAAAGCGGCGTTTAAGTTTGCTTTATGAATGACCACGAAGGTGGAACGAGCATCTCGTGCAGGTCTCTCATACGTTTCGTGCTCTCGGCCCCACGCTGGAGGGGCTGTTCCAGTTTTGGATAAGCCGTTGAATAAAAGGAGCGTGGGGGTAGGGGCTGGTCACGGCGCCCGTTCGTCTGCCGCTCCTGGTCGATGGCTTCCTTCAACCCCCGCCTGTTCCCCCGCGTTATCTGCAAACTTCGCCAGTACCGGTATCGCGGTATTCCTAGCCGGTCATGACTCATTCGTACCGGCGAAACGGTGTAATTCGACGATCATGAACGCTGCCTGAATCGCGTGCAATCAGGCCTGTAAAAAGTAGTTAGAGGAGAGTTGAGCACCGCAATTTCGGCTGCGTAAGTTTTAACCCTGTTATCGATTCGGCTCGAACTTGCTCCGGCCCGTTTATCAATTTTGCACGGCTCGATCACGCGCCACGATTGTTTCGTCGGCGAACCTCTGCCGCTCATTCACCGCAAAAGTTTCGTGAAAAGTTAACTTTCGTTACGACCCTGCACGATATCGTTATTCTCCGTCGAAGGGCAATATAAAAGCGTTTGTTGTCGCCTGTAGGCGTCGCGCTATTGTGACGTTTTCGGTGGTCGGAGGGCGACGTGCGCAAATATTCCGCTATGCTGACTGGGGGTGAATATATTGTTCATATTTGCGTCCGCACGTTGTCTCTGATCGCTTTAAAACCTGCCACCGAACACGGGATCGGGATGGTATTTAATATGGGTGAACGAAGATTATGGCTTTTATGAGCGAAATGGAGTGGAACCTTTATTCCGCGAATATTTACCGTGCCGATATTTTTGTCAAACTGAATATTGGTAAATATCGATACGAGCAAATGAATATAAACGTGACGTTGTTGTAGGAGATATATTTTTATGGAATTCACGTTGGAATTTATATTGGACGAGTATAGCAAATAAGAACATCAAACGTTTAACGTTAAATAGGGGGTGTGCCCTTAATGGTACATTAACCTTCAATAACGATATCATTAACTAAATTTATAGCGTAGAATGTGTTATTCCGTGTAATATACGAGCTGGGCCGACATTGGTTACATTCGAGAGCGATTTTCCGAATGAATTCGTGGACCCGGTCACGTCAGTGTCCCAGAGATTTCGCAACGCCGTCCTGCTGGAATATTCAGTTCACGTGTATTCTATGCACAGTGTACTTTTTTCCGCGGAAATGGTATACAATAAAACGTCGTCCCTCCAGCTGGATCTCGGCGTCTTACAGTGGCGTAGCCGCGCACGTGTTCGAAAATTAAATCGCTTTATTAATATACTCTGTCTCACCACTTCCTGACCTCGAATACGATGAACGCTCCACCTCTCGGTTTTCGAACTGAATAATCATCTCATGTTTAACATTAACGAAATACGACCAAGAAATTACCCTTGTATATCACCGCTGTAATATCGACTGTGTATTCCATTCGTGTACCGCGCAAATTGCGTTACATGTCTACCTCAACCCCTGTAATATTCAGAGCAACATCGTTGCAGCTGGAATCTTCGGGCTTTCGTGAGCCATTAAAAAGTAATGAACGTTTTTGACGAAAAAGAAAGTCGAGCTTTATGAGATCGTTGCTATGGTGAAAATTTGATGATGCTATTATGATCGTATATTGTTGCCTGAAGTCTAAAGCCGCTTGCTAATTTTCACGATTATTTCGTTTCGATCATAGCTAGTACTATCGATAACGAGTGGAAATTTCTTTATCTCATAAACTTGTTAATTTAAAAAGAAAAAGAGTTTCTCTGTAATTCTACTATGGAGAATTAAAATCAATTCTACGAGAATTAGTTTGAAGATTTGAATCAGAGCGGCAGTTTATTGGTAACTAATACATTTAAGATAGATACAGAGAAAGTTATAATCGATGTCAGAACGTCTCTACGACGTTACGCCAATGCAAGCAGCACACGCTCGAAATTCCGATCAGGAATTTCTGGAACTCGAGCTCTACAGCGATTTCTCGTGGTGTAATCCGAATGCCCATGAAATATGTATGTCGCAGATAGTCCGTGCATCGGCGATCGAATTAACGAGAGATCATTTCCCTAGGTATTTCTCGCCTCCGATCTACGACGGTTCCCTTCGCTGATCTGGAGAAGAAATGCGTGCCTGCTGGCAGGGCCGTAACAATCTCGTATAATCTATGTACATTTCGCGACTCCGATACTTTCGTTTGCGAATTTATTTGCCGTATCAAACAATTGTCAACCATATTTCTTATCCTTCCTCTTCTTATCTTTTATACTTTTCTACGATCCAATTTCAACGAACGCACCCACGTTTAAATGTAGATAGTCGTTTTTCCACTTCATAGAGGAACGTACGTATCCTCGACACAATCGTATCCGCAATAAATATTCAGATCAACGATAGGAGCGCTTGAAGTAGGTTGGATCGAATTCTTGGTGCAACTCGACGAACGTGAGATCATCCAGCGTATCCACACCCACGCGAATCACCAGTGACGTCACTCGAGCATCACGGCGACGAGTGGTCGGCTCCAGAGGAATGTCCCTCCTCCCATTGGATCGCTTCTGGTTTTCTCCTCGTCACACTCCATTTACGCCGGTACACTGCCGCATTACCGGCTCTCTCGATCGAGTATCTCGACTCGTTCTCGCGGAAATATCCGTAAATTTCCTGCGAAAGTGATTCTCTCGCGGAACTTTCTTCCCATGGGATCGAACTAGGCCGGTGAACACGGAAAGATGACGGGTGGGTAGACGATCTCGACGTGCTCCTCGTGTCCCCGTGTCGCGAAGTGTGGAATTGGTGCCCTAGAACCAGAGCTTTCCAAGGAGATCGAGAGCAAGAATTTTCTGTGCACCGCGTAGATCGATATTTCAGGAACAAGTTTCACCAGTGAATCGACTGTTTTCGTATCACCAGCGAGCTCCGCCTCCCAAATACCCCGCTTGTAGACCGGTTCATATTTCATCGGGCCAGTGTACGTGTGCGCGTGTGTGCGGCATTAATTCGCGCCCAGCTCGCGATAATTGCGCAGAAACGTGTGAGCCGAGGACCGTATTGTTCCGGCCTCTCCGTTGTCCAGCTCCGTTATGCCAACTCTTTTGTTATGCAGATGGTCTCGAAGTTTCGCCCTCAACAGCGCGTAGCGCCTTTCGTTGCGGCCTATTATTCGGTTTCGCGGTTGGATTCCGAAAGAATAACGACTCGGCGCGCCGCAGGAGGGCAATTTCACGCCGCGCACGTTTCGAGCGTCTTTCTTCCTGCATCGTCCCATCCCGATCCTCGAAGATGTCTAAAGTAGCGGTCCTGTTCAGCTGCTCCCAATTCCATCGCGCTGATGTGACTCCGCAGAGACAGCTTCGATTAATCCCTACTCTCTTGGCTCTGTTTGTCACAGGTAGTCGAGATCGAGGCGTTGCCAAGGTCACGAGGGAGGAGCTGAGGTCATCGCTGTACCTATGTTGTGCGGCGAACTCCTGAACGGTGGCTTCGTCAGTACCGGAGCGGTACCGGTGGTTCCCTACGGTCTCTTACGATTCTGGCTGCCCGGCTGTCTACGCGCTACCAGCCCCACATCTCTCAACTCGTCCTACCTGACCCTGTTGGCCGAATTTCTGGCCACGGGCCACCCGGCGTTTCAAAGCGAGCTGATGGACCTCGCGAAGAGGAGCCATCAGGCTCCCACGAACGGCGCGGCCGACCTTGACCTCGACCTGCACGCCGACGACATCGACGAGAGCGTCTTTCTCGGTGAGTACTGCTTCCCCTTTTGTTCCTGCGACGCGTCACCGAACGCACTTGCCCCCATCAAACGCGAAAACGCGATGCTTACTTCATTACCCTCGTTGCTTTTTCGAGGACTACCAATGAACGCTGGCAAACCTTTCCCCGGGTAATCGACGCTTTTGGGTCAAGGAGAATCTTTTCCATTACCGTCGAGTTCTACGTTTGCTCTCGGTAAATGCTGGTATTCTAATAACGCAGGTTAAATATCGAGATTCGGATAGTCTGTGCTTGTTAAAGTGAATCGAGTTTAAACAGAGCGGTCATTCTCTTTGTGGTAGTTTTAACGAGCTTGATGTGCCTTGCTACGAGCTGAAGTAGATTAGTGACGGTTTTAGTCAGACACGACAAAAAAAGTAAACGTTTCGTGTGCTTTTGTGGAAAGAAATGTGAAGCTAAACCTGTTAAAATCTCGTGTGGAATTTATAAAAGTACTCTAACAAGCTTGAGTTTAGTAGAATAAGTAAGAATTGACTTTGTAGATTTAACAATGCTTTTACTGTAGTCGAGCTACCTTTATCAATTCTACACAGGTCTATAACAGATTCTACAAAAAGCTACTCTGTTTAAGTCTACTTAAGAGATTTTTCCAAGATCTGCATAATTATTTCTTTCCATGGTCAGTCAAAAGGTTGGAAGCATTTACATACTAAATTCTATTAAAATAATAAAAAAAAAGCTTCTCCTGATACGAGATTAATACCTCTAAAACTGGTTTCAATCATCGCTAATCATAGCTCACTTTCACTCGAATTCATTCCATAGCAAAGTCTATGCTTTAGTATACTTATACATAATGATTCCAAACTTTTGACATAGAGTACACTGTAATGGATAATGGTCCAGATATCTTCTTAATACACTCTCCACTTGCCATCGAACTGTCCCTATCTATACTGCGAACTCTATAGGAATATCTAATACACCGTTATCGCAGAACCGTCACAGTGTATTGAATCTGTTCAGCCGCCCCGCTCTAGATACAACGCACCAAACGACCCATCGCGTGGGCGTATTGTTGTCTAATGGCTTGATTTCGAAACTGAACGTTACGACGCGACGTAACTAAGGTGCCGTATATCGCGTTAATGGGCAATACAGTGTCGTGACGACATCGCGAAAGTAGTCAGCCGCGCGTTGGCAGGAGTGAGTGGCGCAGGGATCGCGATTACGTCTACTGGCAAATATGTCCTCCGTCAGAAAGCTTGTAATATCTCTCCTTTCTCGTGTCTCCTCTTGGCACGGCCCGCAGACGAATCTAGAAAGACTTTCTACTCGACGAGTTCCTCCTGCGTTCTCGCATATTAACCTTCGCCAAGAGAAAAGCCATTTGTCACGAAATATGGACCGAAATGTACACTACTCGATGTCCATTCGAGCTAATAAACCAAGTGAGATGCTTTAGGGTCTGTTTTAGCAGAAAATCCGAGGGACATTCGTTCCCATCTTCCTCGCGACGCACTCACAAAGCTCTAAACGATCCACCCTTTCGCCGATCGACTATTCAACCCCCCAACTGTTGTCTGGCTGGCATCCAAACTCTTTCTTCCTTTCGGCATCTACCCTCTAATTCTTTCCTTTCCTCTGGTCTTCCGGAGCCGCGAGAACTCGGCCTCTCCACTAAATAATGGGCGAACGTTAACAATCTTCGCAGCTGTTTATCAAGATTTAGACCCCAACCGGTCGTTACGCGAACGTGCCGCGCCACCTTCTCCTTCCGTCTAACGGCTGAGAATTTAAGGGTGTCCTATATTAACAGGAAGCTTTCTTCTCCGAGCCAGACAGACCGTGATTCTTGCCGGGGTTTCCGCTTCATTACGCCCGTCGTCGCCTGCGTGACTTTTAATTCCGTCGATTCGTCCTCGACGCCCTATCGAGTCCCCCCTCGGCGTCTCTTCGTTGAAGTTTCTTCGACGCGGAACAAGGCGAGTATAAATCAGACATTTCTCGCCAAAGCAACAAGTTCAGCTGCAAACAAAATTTTTTCGATGCTTGGCGTCTCGAGATTTATGGATCCTGGACGCAGTGCTTCGAGCTGATACCGCCCTGGCTGGACTTTAGCTGGGAGCATTAAGCTTTTCCCAAGACAAGTCGTCCTCTTCCTGTTATCCTTCTTACCACTACCACCTAGCCTCCAGTTATTCTTTCGCATTTCGGTTTTCCGTCCTCTTCGAACTTCCCTGGGATCTTAATAAATCGTTTCGTGGACTCTATCCTATTTCGGTGACGGGCACCGAGAAAAATGGAGTATCGCCGTGGATCCTTCGGGATCCCCTAGAAATTGTCGGACACCGGTCTCCAGCGCGGGACACTTTTAATCCGAGGATAATTTACCCTTATCGTCGCGCCATCGGTGTAATGGTCGGCGATTACGGCAATTTTTCCACAGATGGGGAAGGACGACTTTCTGGGGGAGACAATTTTATCGTGCGACATGAATCGACACGGGTCGTTTCTCGCGAGGCTTCCGCCCAGAAGATTTTCTTTCAGCGAAATGAAAATAGGTTTTCTTCGGTAGTTAGTTAGTTAGTTGTCGCGTGTCAGATCAGTTGTCGATTTTCCTTTGATTTAATCGTTATATAAGAAATGTTATTTGCTTTTCCTACTTCTATTCAAGAGGTAGAGAAGTCCCAAGTGACAAGACTTTAAGATTATTTGACCTGTTCGTAGTAAATAATATAATAGTGCAACAATAGAAAGATCAGACTCTAGAAACCTATTTCAAAGTTTCCTAAATATATTCACCCCCATCCTACTTAAATACTTTTTAAAACTGAACGTTTTAAACCTACGTTCATCACTGATCGGAAGTGTCTCCCCATTTTTCTTCCACTATTTCAACAAACGTAGATACTCAGTCCACGCTAACTCGTTTCAACGAATATAATTATATTCCAGCTCGTTTCTTTTGAACTCTTTAATCACAGCTGTTATCGAAAAATTCTCACTCCCAGGTCCTCTCTTGGTACACGAGGACACGACGTCGCATAATTTACAGGCACGGATATCGTGGACCATTATCGCGAACGATCGAAGCGCTCTGCGTCGGACGGCTCTAATTGGAATATTATTCCCATCCGTCTTATTCGACGGGAATAACGCATCGCTCGATGTCGGGGCTCGGAGCTGGAAAGTGGATTTTCGCGGGCGGTTGAGTTACAGAGCCACTTGTCCCTTCTCTCTCTCTCTCTCTCTCGTTCTTGAGCGCTGCAAAGTGGATGCGAGTTTGATGACAGCACTTGGCGCGCCGCTGCCACACGGCGACTGAAAGTTGGCGAAATTGAATCGAACTTGGGCCGCTCGCGAGAGCTACTTTTATCGGTCATTGCTTGGCCTCCCCTTAAGCTTGCCCCCAGTACAAAGGAGCAAGAAACCCGTGGCGATGCCTGGCTAAAAATAATTCCCATTCGAAGTCTTCTCGGCGATATTACGTTTGCTGGCGCGAAATTGGCCAATAGGAGGAAGGGAGAACACAGAAGGGAAATGGTCCTCCCCGCCGAGCTGCCCCCTTCGACTCAGGGAGCGAACAGAAATTGGAACAAGTCGACTTCCGCTAACGAGCCCAAAAAATTGGAGGGAACGCGGTTTATTACGCTCCCGTATTCCCAATGCTGTTCAGCGTCAGTCATGAACGGCTGATAACGTCGGCGATAATCTACGTTAACGAAAATCTCATTAAGAGGAAATTGGATACATCGAATTTTTCAATTAACCAATCCGATCCGCGATTCTAGACCAGACAGGGCGAGGGGATTGAATCGAAGTTGCGGGTATGTAACTCTTATCGGACATTGCTTCGAGTCCGCCAACCGAGCGTAGTTCTTCCGGCGCAAGGGACCATAACAATTCGCTGATAAAAGTACTCGACTCATACGACGTGAACATATTTCTCGATTATCTCGGAGCGAAATGGTAAACACGACGGGAACTCGAAGAGGCGCAAAGAGAAAAACAAGAGAGAACTGTTATTTTCGGTACATATTGAAAATCACTCGGTAAATTAATTCGTTTGACAGTGGGGAGAGGTGTTGGAACAACGAATCGTTTTCCCTCTATCAATCGAACGAACATTTCAATCTATCGACTCCCTCTGTTCTGTACCCCTCGTCTTGCCTCGGAGGCAAACAGCCGAGCACACCAGCAAAGCTTCGTGGAAGAATAAAGAGGGTGAAGTGTAAAGGGCCCAACCGTGGTCGATTTATAAACATATCCCTTGCCGAGTTAAACAATTGCGCGAAATTGGAATTGGAAAAGCACTCTGAATCGCTGCCTCTTTGATGGGGACCGAAAACGAGCCATAAATGGGGTTACGCAATTTCACTACAGAAGACCGATCAAAGCGAGAACGAGACGCTCGTGCTGATGCTGCAGAAAAATGGAGGGCGCGACATCTCCCGCGACGAGAGTTAATAAAACTGATTTGCCGCACGTAGCGCCGTTCGCGAGAAGATGAAAGCCAAACTAAACGCGTTAGGCAGGACTAATTCTCGTCCCGCGTCACGCGTTACACGTGGAAATTTCATTGGGGCTGTGGGCCGAGTGGCGAATGCCTGGTCGCCGATAGAAAAACGCGTTAGCCGCGGCGAGGGTGGGCGAAAAAAATTGATTTATTTGGCGCGAGAATATCGCGAGACACAAGGGTGCATTATTCGTCCTTTCCCGAGTCGAATGAGCGTTTCAACCTGTCGCAGATCCCGCTCCTCCTCTCTCGGCTCCTCTTCAGAGCCGACTAAAATATGGGGATACGTGTGCCATTCGACGGAGTGGAAAAGGATGACAGAGGGACGCGGAACGCGAGACAGATGGTAGAATGCAGGAGAAAGGAAGAAAGGTGGAGGGGAATGATGAGAGAGGCAAAGGGACCTAGCGAAACTCGACAATGGAGGAGGGTTCCTAGGAGAGAGGGTTGATGTTAGTCGGGAGTGGATGAAGCGAGAGAGAAAAGCGAAACGGGAACAATGGCCGCGGTATTATTTTCTGTTTGCTGCGTCAGACCAACCACCCCCGGCCCCTCTAGTCAGTCGGTGCTCGTCCACCCTCGCCTTTGTCTCTCTTTCTCACTCCCTCAGCCTCGGCACCCTTTCTCCTCGTCCACCTTGCCCCCTAGCTCTCGCTTCTTCCCCTGCAACGGCACACTATTCCGGACCAGGATCCAAGATTACGGGCTCGATATTTGCCAAATAAATGAACAAGCTCCTCCCGTCGACGCTGTTTCATTCGACCGACCGAATAAATCATCCGCTGCTTAATTTCCTCGCCAGGGCAAGAAGAGCGTCCTTCGTTATCGAATTTCCTCGATCGTCGCGCGAGCGTGTTCGCTTAATTAAAGGAAATATTTGTCCTGTTCACTGTTCGGAATTTTTAAGTTCTATTTCTCTTGACAGCAGCGAGCGTTCGAGCGAGAAGGACTAGTCACACCTTAGGATAAAAACTGTTTTTGAGACTCTTTGATGAAGAACTTCTCGGATATTTTCACCTTCAGTCGAATTTCAATCTATCAACAGCTTCAGGAGTCTGGAGAGGGTTTTCCTATCGGCTCCGCTGATATCACTCCGTCTCGATTTCGATAACGTACGCACATCGCTTGATTAAACTTGGTAAACGTTATCTATAGGTATTCCTGGGTACGTAGACGTCGTATAAACATCGGCTTTCCAGTCAGGCGCTCGCAGTTCGTCTCGTTTCGCGGCTCACACGGCTACTTATGGACCCGGCTACCGTCTGGGCGTCATATTTCTGTAAGGTCCATCGATCCGACTGAGATCGTAGATAACGAGCACGATGTTTGCCAAATAAACGAACGACAAATCCCCTCGTTCCCCGGACGTTCAATCTACTGGAACGAGATGACTCATAAACCACTCAATTTAGTTGGCAAAGTTTGTCAAAGCTTGTGTGCTTTGAAATTAGACCCACCCTATACATCTACCTTAATCTTTTTCACGTGTCCTAATCGCGAGAATATAGTCAGCTTTCTTGTCGCGTGTTTTATCTAGATCGGAGCATAAAATGAATTAAGGGTATATTTTATCGCTTTATATGAAGTCGATACAAGAGAATTTTCACATCAGAGGTTAACTCGCGGTTTCTGGATAACAGGGTTAAAACCAGAATGATCGGGATTTGAAGCAATGGCCGACCAATAATTAAAATGTTTCTCTTTCATCCTGGATCAGGTCCACCGATAGTTTCGAAGCCGCAGAGTAATTGCGCGGCCCCGATCGTTTTGTTCACGTTCGAGATTTATTTCTTCTCTCGGCCCGTTCTGCTCGCGGAGATCCGAGCGGAGACGCCTTTTGTCGTTAATCATTTCCGTGCTCCTCGTCAGACCGTCTGGTCCCTCCTGGAAACGAAACTGTTCTCGCAATTAAGCGCATTCAAAGGAAAGACCCCGCTTCCTGCCGGAGGTCTCCGCTACACGTGCTTCCGGCGTTGCTCGTTTCGCGGCTAATTCTTGCTCTTTTCCTTCTCCTCCCGCCAATGACTCCAAGTGGGGCCAGACATCTTCCCCGATTTATGCTTCGTCATAAATAACACGCAGTTTGCCTCTGGTATAATCTTATCGATGAAAATGTGAAGTGTGATTGCTTCTTTCTACTGGAAGTCACTTATGTACGTATCTTTTTAAACGAAGACATTTAATCTAAGAACCTATAAATGATATCGATCTAGCGCAATACTTATAATTCCACTTGATTCTTGCGCAATTGGTAAGGCAATTACAAGACGATTTAATTCATTTTCACCAGTCGCAGTATTTCTATGTACATACTATGACACGTAAGTAAGTACTTAGCATTATTAATCGAAACTGGAAATCGTTCGAAATTTAATAGCAAATAGAGCCACGTTCATAATCATTACGTCCATAATTTCAACTAGTGGACGTAAAGTACACTACCCAAAGTTATGCCAGTGAACAACCTATTAGTGTGACGAAAATGATCATCGATGAAACGGTGGGTTAGGATGGTTAGGACGGGGCGGATTCGGGTCGAGTTTTCATAGGTATAGAAACTATGACGCCGGAAATCACCGGTAGGCTTTAAAACGAGGACGAGCATGCAAATTGCGCCTGGTGGATGGGTATGTACCGCATATATAGGCGTATGTACACAGTGAAGAGACTCGTTCCGTGCCAGTTTCGCCGCGGGGCTTTGGAAACGCGGCGCAAAAGTCCTGTCGAGAGGGATCGAAGTGGCGTATAAGGTTTCCCTCAAAACTCACGGGCACGTGAATATCAAACGACCCTGACGAGAGATCCGGAAAGAGGCAAGCTGCAGTCCCTCGAAGCCAGATTTTCAAAGTGCGAAGAGAGATGCAGCGGGTGGCATTCACCAGCTCGTCCGTTTCTCTTCACCGTGCGCCGCGCTCCATCCTGCCTGTCGTTCTAATTCCATTTCGGTATCGGTCGTTTTTTCCTCGATAAAGCGCCTTAATTAACGCTTCTCCCCCGTAGACGCGGTCCCTGCAGGTTCGTTAGGAGCGAGGCGACGATGGCATTAACCCCTGCGCGCGCTTATACATATTTGCCATCGTCGGCGGGGACATTCGCCCGCGGTGCTTTAACCCCGCGCCTTTTAGTTTCTCCAAAAATGTCTCTGTTACTCTATCTTTAAATTTGCTCGGTTATCGATCGAATACAGAAAGCGCAGGTAGCTCGGCGAGCCACAGCTCACACGGGGAACTTGAATTGCGGCGCGAGTCGCAAATTGATGGCTCTGGAAAACAGAAGCTAATTAATGCCCCCGAAAGAAATTACCCCGAGTGTAATTCGGCTGGTGTACTAACTGTTAGCCACGCGGAGCCGGAGAAACCTCGAAGAATCGAAATGGCCGCGCGGATAATGGAGAGGAATGGGAGATTGAAAGCCTCCATTTCCCTTTATCCTTTTTTCATCCACCCCTCCCTTCGGACTCTTCCACTGGCTCCCGTCATTTGCGCTGGTAGCTGACTATCCTTCTCCGTAATTAAATATTTGTCGTTCACGGAAACGATAGGTATTTGCGTTCCCTGGCTGCGGGATAGTTTTATGCGGTAATTCCTCGAATTTACTCTCTCCATCCCTGGGGCGGGAGCTGTTGATCACTGGAGGGCTGCTGGATATTTCTTCGATAAAAACTGCCTCGTATCCGCGTTCCTCGAGTTCTCGCGAGCGATGGTACAGAGATCACGTACGTTAGTTAAGACTTCGACAGGTTGTCGGATCTCGAGGGGATGCTGCCGGTTAAGAAGCAATTCCCTTTGGATGAATTTATAGGTGCTCGGGATTAACACGGCTGGCTGTAATAAAAGACACGAGCCCCGCTCAGAGGTGCCTCTTTTTTTCTCCCTGTTTTGTCTCTCCTCGAAATCCTTCCCTTTGCTTTCGTCTCCGCAAGGCAGACGCTGCCTTCTTTATCTCTTTTCCTACTTCACAGAAGTTTCGGTGTCCAAAATGCTTCTCTCCTTTAATTCTCGGTTTCTTTGTCCTCCCTTAATCCCCTCGATCTCGAGGAGGGCAAATGGAGAAAGAAAGGAACAAGAGTGAGAAATACTACCCCATCCTGCTGGTGGTACTCCCACCCTTCATCCGCGGGGATAGACGACGGTACCATTCGCATTGAACCACCGGAATGTTCCTGTTTTCGAGACACTCTGCCTCCGCTCAGCGAATCGCTTTCTTACTCCCTCCTCGACCACCCCTCTTCAGCACTCTCTTCTTAACGCATCATGTAAAAAGCCCCGACGGACCGTCACAATGCGTCCTTGTATGCAGATTGGTTTCGTGCAGCTGCGAACAGGAGCATTTACCGCGACAAAAGGCAGAGAATGAGACAAGAGGGGATGATTAACGAAACGCGGGAGGGTGTAACGAGTGCATCACAATTTACAATCGCGGCGCTCGTAAACAAGGACTCCTTGACTGCTAGATCTATCTCTGAAAGACCGAACGTATCACGATGGTAACTCTGTGGTTATGGTGATATTTTTGAGAAATTAACATTTGCAGTTTTGCCTACTTTGTCAATTTTTATATCCTTCTGGTAATCACAGAAGCCGGAGGTAAAATCCAGCACTGTTCAAACAGCGCTCAATCCCTCAAATGCCTTAAAACGTACGCAAATTCTCCCGTGCTCTGACCAACCCGATCAATCGCGCTCAGCGTGAACCTCCAGCAGCGATGAATTAACCGCGAACGTATTTGCCGCACGATTCCTCGGCGCGTTCGCCCGCGGGCTCGGACCTCGATAACGTCGACGCTAGACGAATGCTTCGGTCTGGCCATTGTACCTCTCGCTCCACTTTCTCGTACGTCTTCGCTGGGCGTTCCCTGAGCTTCAGCATCGCATCGGCGCGCCGTTAAAGCCGTTCTCGTAGCGGGCGCTTACACGCCGAAGACATTCGAATCAGCGATTTCCAGGCAGCGAGGTTGCACTCTCGTTACCTCGTTCCCCGCCCGCACAAATCTGTCGGCCGTGACGTTTTATCGGGCGTTTTCAAAGGCCGGAAATACCGACGCTCGGCGGAATAACCAGGTCGCATTCCTCCGTATCGGACCTCGAGTTTCCTGCACACGAAATGGAGTCCCGTCGAGCTCTTTTAGCCGCTCGCGCGCGCACACGGACGAACGAAGATGAAGAGACAGGGCAGCGGAGAGTGTAACGGATTTAATTCGATTTTAGAAAAGCGCCGTGCACGACGACGAACCGAGGCAGAGATAAAAGGAGCCTCGACACGGCCACACGACAGGATTAGCGATTCGACGTCAGGTTCGTCTTCTGTCTCTGTCCCTCCCAGGGGGGTGAATTGGTGCCAAAGGGAAAACCCTGGCGCTCTTCCTCCCTTGATTTCGCCGGGGCGTCCCTTCTTTCGTCCATTTCGTTGAGCACTCGCTTCAAATCGCATTTGCGAAGGACAACAGGAAGCGAGAAATAAAAGAGGGAACGAGAGGTACAGATAGAAAGAAGGGAAGACAGAAGGAGGGGCGGACCGGGGGTAACCGGAACGTGTCGCTAACGTAATAACATTTCAATTCGAGGACGGAAATTGCCAGAGGGCACGGCGGCGCGTCCCTCGCAGTTCCGGGGACGACTAACCCCCTCGCGTTCTTCGCCTCCTCGCGTCCAGCCTCGGTCTTTTTCGTTTCGACGGAGCCCTGTTCACGGTCGCGCGGATCGGCCCGCGATCGCTCCTGGAGCTCCAGCACCATGGCGACGACAGGATGGTCGATTGACCGGGTTAAAACCGAATAAAAATACGACGGGGTCGACCTTCCCCTGTTCTTGGAATCAAGAATCTCGGGGGTTCGTTTCGTTCCGTTAGACCGCGGATCGATGATTCGCCGCCGGGGTTGCGCCACTTTTCGCCTTATTTCGAAAGAATTTTACGACCCGTTAAGTCCCGCGCATTAATTACGGTCCACCCCAACCGGCGAAATAATTTCCAAAGAACCGTGTCACGATCCCCGAAGTCGCGCCACGACGCACGCGGAGGGCCGAGGAGGGGTCCGCGACGGGGGCAAGGAAACGGCGAAAAAGGGAACAAAAATAAGCGAAAAACAGGTTGCTCAGTGAAAACGCGAGGCCCCGAATGAACCCGGAGCGTCGCGCAGCCCCGTAATTGCGTTCACCGTCGGCGTCGCTTTTAATTAATGCGACATACTTTTTTTCATCGCTAAAAAGTGCCACATCCTCGTAATCCACACTCTGCCCTCGCCCCGCGTCCGCCTGGTGCTCACTGCCTGCAGGGAGCACGACCGGTGGGTGATCGTTAAATGGATGAAAAAAAATATGCAAACCCTCGAGGCACCCTTCTTTTTTCCAACCCCCCTCCCACGCTCTTCTTCCTTTTCCTCTTTCTCGCTTTCTCTCTTCCCTGACTCTTTTCTCTTTTGTCGCTCGCGATTTCCCTGTACCACCGTTCCTCGGAGTCCTTGCGGCGGGAATAAATCCAATCGAATCGACTTCGTCCCTTTTTTTCTCTCGCTCCCACCCCCTGAATTCCCGTCCCTATGTTTTTTCTCCCGCTCCGTCGCTCTCTCGTCGCTTCACTTCTGTTCCCCTTTTTTCGTCTTTTCCTCGCCATCCACGCCAGCCACGACCCCGTCGCTGTTGCTGCACTTCCTCTCGAGAGTATTAATCCGCGTAACCTACATGCGACACGGGGGCTCGCGCGAGCGATGAAAAGGACGACGATAAAATCCAGCGTGTAGGTGTATGCAAGCCTCGGCGTCGTCGACGACGTGCCGCGCGTGTCGTAAAAATATGATGGCCGCCTCGTGATTTCTCTATTCTTCCTGGCTGGAGGAAAATCGGAGATCTTGTCACGCCGCTTCTCCTGCGACCGTTTAATTCTGCCGAATGGTCTTCCGGGAACAATTCGTTCTGAGAGTCGAAGACAGTGTTGCTCCTGCCTCGAACAAATTGATGCTCCTCTAACTGAATTGTTTTCGTTCTTTACTTTCACTCAGAACGCCCGCCCCTCATCCCCTTTTAATGGTTAATTAATCCTCGGACGCGTCCAAGCTTGTCTACCAGCGCGCACGTTTCGTTCCTTAATTGCCTCACGAACGGCGTTCTCGGTTATTATTGCAGTGACAGGTGCGCGAGCCAAGTTTTTCGTGATCCTGTCACCTGCAGACAGGCGTACATTCGACGGTTACACGAGTAGCGCTCCCGGGGTGATTTGTGTAGCCCATCGGGGCAGCTGTTTTGGTTGTTACGGGACAAACAACGCAGTGAACGGAGCGAGCCGCGCTGCGTCCAGGAACAAACTCTGATTTACTCGCAATTACGTCGATCGCTTCGACCCTCAGTCGACGCACTGAAATAGTTGTTACATAAGCGGCAGGCTGGGCCAATCTGGGTTGGTAGAAAAAGGACGTGTCACTTGCCAGTAGATAGTGAGTCGATTCATTGTTTTTGACAATTCCATTTTGTGTCTGCTTTTAGTTGGACAAGGATAGTATAGAAGTAGAATGTTCCAGATGATAGACAGACTAGAATTGAGAGGAAATTCATATATAGATTTTATTGAAGTACCCTCGATTGAACGTAGAACCGCTGATAAATTAAAGCCATTGATTGTAGAATTAGTAATAATGAACGTACATGTCCATATCTATTGAAGCACGTATACTGATTTTATAACTAATGATTAAAGTTATTAAAGAATTAAAGTAATGTAATAATTAAAGTGGACACTTATTCCTCTCCAAGCGGTCAAAATAATGAATTAACGCTAGTTTAAAATAAACATGACATACTCCGAAAATAATTTACTTTGACAGCTAGAACTGTAGACTGGAATTAAATTTCGAGCTGATATAAAGGAAACAAGGACTTCCTGTTGAAGACACAAATTTAACCAACTGCTAGCTAGTGCATCTTTCAGGCATATTGCAATAAAGAGTATTGCAGTTACCACTGAAAGTCCCCACATTTGAATAAAGAGGAGCTTCGCCAGATAGCATCGTTTTCATAAAAAGTAGCAAGTTATTAAAAATTTTAAGGGAACGTCTGCTTTGGCCGATCAGAAATGAAGCTTTGAAAGAACACCGTGCCTCGCAACCCCATTCGACAAATTGAGGGTTAACTACCTGGCGGAAAGTATGACGTATCGTCATGCATAACGAGGAGCTGCGTACCCGCTGCCATTAAAACCGTTTTCCTTCGTTTTAACGAACTCTCATAACTTCATATTTCTCTCTTTCTAAACTGTTCAAAGGGGGAAAGTTTCGGTGAGCGCGTTATGACTCACTCTTGTTACCAAATACCAGCTTTATTACCGATGGAAGCGCAATTACGTTTCATGTTTTTATCGTGCCGCCACTCCGCGGCGATCGTAAATTTATAACTGGTCCCTGCCGACCGTGCCCATCCCATAGAAAATCGCAAACGTTCGCGGGATCCAAGTATCGCGTGTCAGTAGCGACACTGACACCGAGTGGAATAAAAAAAAAAAAAAGGAGCAACAGGGTGTGGAAATTCGAGCGCGCATTCCATGTCGCCGATACTGGGAAAACGGAAGTTACCGCACGCCGAGGGTCGCTTATCAAATCGGTTCTAAAAAAAAAAATCATTCGCAGTCCCATTGGTTGAGGGGGACTGGAAATTAAGCTGCCTTTTCAAACGGAAAATTAATATCCCAACTTGCTCCCTTCTATCCCTTCCTCCAGCGAATATTACGAACCGTAGAGTCGACTGAACGGTCGAAAAACCGATACGTTTTCCATCGTTGGAGCGTGTACGCTGAAAGCCTGGCGCGAATAGCCGCGGTAAAATGGATTTGAAATTAAATTGCGGCGCACGATTATTAAGTGCCGCAACGCGCCTTTAATTACGCGTCTTTCCTGCTCGTTGCTCGCTTCCGCCTTATTCAGGGAATCAAAGGAGTCGTAGCCGCTACGCTATTGCCCTCGTTCTTCGCGGAAAAAGAGCCCGCTACCCACTGACCGAGCTACGATCGCAAATTAAATCTTAAAACGTAGCCAGGCGTATCGTTGGCGCGAGAACAGTCGTACGATCGCTAGGCGACGTTCCACGAAACCGTGCTCGCCAATTCCGCAAACGTTGATTACACCGCTGGTGAAATTTAATTCCGCTTATGGATTCGATGAATCAATTCCATTAATGCGAAAATTACGAGGTAGGCAGCGGTCACATCGCTCTTGGTTAATAACCAATAATTACGTTCTGCTTATAAATGTCAAGGTAGCCGCGATTATTCGACCACCGTGGATCTGGATACTTGCAGTTCGTTGCAAACTGTAACATTTGAATTTTCCATCGTGCTCGCGTATTTTTCAGGATCCCAAAGATCCTAGGACTTCGCTGACTGTTCCTGAAAAGTGTGACTATCAGCATCGATAAATCGAAGGTAGTATCCATTGGACGTCAATATATTGTCAGATTATACAGTTTTTCCGATGGCATCGCGTCCAACGTCCTTGAAATAATCCCGATGATCTCTATTCACGCGAGATCCCCTGTTAATAGAGTCATCGATCGTTGGATGACACTTCGGAGGGGCAAACCGGATAACCGATTGCCTCGTTTCTTTTTTCCACGCCGCCGCGACGCTTCACGAACGGATTACCCGTTTCAAAATCGAGCGACGCTCCTCCGAATTTCATCGACCCGCAGTTTCCATCGCGATTCTCCGCGGAAACGAGCACTCTGCCGGTTCGTTCACGCGGTCCGCGTGGCTCGTTTATTCATGAACTGTTTACTGCACGGATTAACCCGTATTATTTCGCGCGCGGCGGAGAATGAGTTACGGGCGTGTTCCACGGGGGCAAATCGCGGGCGAGAATGCAAATAAAAAGGAGGAGAATGGAAAATCTTTACGGGCGCGCAAGATTTACGGGGAACTTTTTGGGACGCGTAAAAGTTCGCCAGTAAATCCACATCTGGCAGCGGTGCCGATCGCAGTGACGGCTGAATCGCGGGCGGCCCTGCAGTTAAGGCGATTTTCCGTGGAAATTTTTCGGAAGAAAACACCTACAGCGTTGATTTACCACCGGCTTCCGCGCCCAGCCACCCACTCCCGGGGCAGAGCCGAGACCGCGCACCGTGGAATTTCATTTCGACGGCGACGACCTCGTAACGCGACGCTGGAAAAACCTTACTCGAGTGTGGAATACAAACAAGAAAGTTTTCGACACTAACCCATTTTCCAGGTCCCCGAAAAATGGAGCTCGGCATGCATTGCATCGCGTCGCAATTTATAGCGGTGACGCCGCTGTGCCCCGTCCTATGATCTCTCCTAAAGGTTCTTAAAAGGTCTTGAGAACCAGACCTGGATTAACAAGGGGATTATAGTCTCGGGCCATGTTCTCTAAAGGGTCTTGTTCTTTCATATACTTACCAAAATAAAGTTCTACAAATAGATAACTAAGAAAGACAACTCTTTCTCATTTATTAATGGCGTTCTTCAAAGGAAGAACTCCCTACTGTGGAGTTCTGGCGTTCACTTGGCCCGAGGATTAGTACGTAATTGGTTAAATCTCGTCTGACCAACACCGGAACATTTATGACCTCGTGTACGCAGTTTCAAACAGTCAGTTTTACGAGGTTTGAACTTTAAAAATCCAATGAGAAAGTAGAGAACGTTTCGGGACAATCCCAGTTCCCTTGCCGAACCCTAGCTCTCGCAGCCTTAATTCATACCCGTCGAAGATCCGATTGTGAACAGCATGAATGTTTTCGGAATGAGTTCTCATGCGGTATAAATTTCAGCCTGTTTTTACTGCGTTTCGACGTTCGAATATTTCACGCTACGGTGGTTCTTAAGTATTCCAATAACGAGGGGCTGCGAGGGAAGGAAGACCGCGGAACGTGAAAGCGCGAGAGGGTCTTTTGTTCGCCGGCAACGAACGCCGATGCTTAAATCCTTCCCCGAGGATCCCGAGGATCGACAGAGTCCTGCCGTTGCGTCACACGTCGTACCGTGATCGAACCGACCGCATGACCGTCCGTCCCTCCCACGAACGTCCCCTGAACGTCCGCAAATGCACCCTTACGCCTGCTCTTCCTTCCCAAACTATGAGAACCCCTGTGGGTGACGTCACCCGGCGCATGATTGGCCGAGCTAACGGTCACGTGACCACTCACTTGGCCAGTGTCTGGGGGGTTGTAGAGTGACTAAGGGAGAGGGTGGAAGCGCGTGAGCGAAATCGAGGGAGGAAGTGAGGCGAGGGGGAGAGGAGGGAGCCGAGTCAGGTGGAAAAAAAAGAAGGGGGATGGTTCTCGCGTGCGAGGGACGAGGAGGGAAGCCCTGAATCGGCGAAGGAAAGAAGGGTGCGCGAAGAGGAGGAAGAAAGGCGAACGAAGTTGGAAAGAAAGAGAGGGGGATGAAAGAGACGCGAGAGGGACGACGCTCCGCGCGTGAAAAAGAGCGAGAAGGGAATACAGATGTATAGATAGGGGTTGGAGGTTCGCGGTGGGGGATACGTAGGGATGCAAGAGGGTGAAAGAGAATTGTTGGAAGGGGTTGGAGCTGGAGGGGGTAGCCGCGAGTCTCGCCAGTCACTGCGACGACCGCGACGCCCCAACGTCTCGGGGTGCCATTTGTCCGTAACTGACCTTAAAAATCGTCGTAATTTCCGTCGACATCTACGACGTTGACTAGCCTCGCGTCGATAGAGGGATAAATTCACGTGCTCGGGGAATCTTCCATGACGCGTGGATGGAATGAGTTGAACGGGAGCGAAATAGGCGCGAATTAACAGTGTCGAGAAAAGACTGGATGATCGGTTGTTTTTCCCTCGCCGGGTTGTTGCCTCTTCGTCGGTCCACGATAGACGCGGAGATGTGTTAGAAAACTTGCCTTGCCTCCGCGTTCTTTTTTTTTATCACGCCCCGACGAGTCGAGTCGAGGAATCCGGCACCGTCTTTATCTTCTCGCGGAGAGCCTGTTACCCCGCGAGAAAAATGAGCTAACCTCGTGAGAGGGTGGAAAGCACCGAATTCTTCGCGCACGAGTCTCGCTTCGGGAACCAGTGCAGCTATCAAGGACATTTTTATAGTTGTGTGAAACGACCACGATGGTCCTCCACGGAGTGAATCGTAAGTTCTGTGTCCCCAAATCGTCCTCTTCGCAAGCATATTCTGTGACACATTTTCCACCTATTAAATTATCAAATGTAGACGTTGAATACAGATAAAAGCACATGACATGACATTTTTGTAGCACGAGTGTGATCCAACAGTCACCGAATATGCTTCTTGTTCCTTCCTTCCGTGTTGATGTGCTCAAAGCAGACCCCCTTAAAAAGTAGCCAAAGCTCATTAGAAAAACGTCCCTCGACTTGCATCATGCGAATGCGTTCAAAGCCTAGCCATACTGACTCCATTCATTACCAAGCTAGCCTCTGCATTTGCCAACGAACTGCCTCCCAATGATTCTCTTTTTTTTACGCACCAACTCTGACGACTGTTAGCGATTCCAATAATTGTGCTCGAGCGTTAATAGGTTTCGTTTGTGCACGCACTCGTAGCGTCGTTGAAGAGCTTTTTCGAGCGTGACCG
This sequence comes from Calliopsis andreniformis, assembly GCF_051401765.1. Classification (NCBI taxonomy): domain Eukaryota; kingdom Metazoa; phylum Arthropoda; class Insecta; order Hymenoptera; family Andrenidae; genus Calliopsis; species Calliopsis andreniformis. The sequence goes on along the minus strand of NC_135067.1, from coordinate 16,116,114 downwards.
CGCCGCGAGGTCTTTGGCACGTATTTCTGCATGTGTGTCGACCCTGACCAGACGCACATACGGACGAGCCTACACGAAAAACGGACGCGTATCGTCGCGTGACCGCGGAAGGGGCCAGGGCACGCCTCATTACTCATTGCACGCGTTCGATCACGCGAGATTGGAACGACGGGACAGGACCGTCGGCCAGATACGCTTGACGAATGAGGAAACCGGTGATACCAGCGAAATCGCGAGGTTCTCCATTAAAAATGCATAGCTAGGATGACCCGCGATCGTTGATGCAGCTGTCTCCTCTCTTGCCAGAGATACAGGATAGTTTGACATGCAGTGGTACAGCTAGCTCATTTCAAATACAAATGCATCAGCAAGCTAACCATGTGTGTAGTGAGAATTCTAGATGTTTTTAGATAGCGTGGGCTTACAATTGCTTGGTCAGAATTAAACAGGTAGACTGTATACAGTCTGGGTGTTGAAGTCTCAAGGATAAACTTGAAAATTCTTTAAATATTCATACCCTGGACTATACGTGCTTAGACTATCAAGATTTCTCAGCAAGTGAAGTTTTCTTGGTCCAACCAGATAAAGAGAAGTTCAACCTTCACAGAGCCTGCAGATTTCTATTATCACAATTAAATAACTGTTTTCATAAAATTATATTCTTCAATTACCGAACGCCCTGTATACTTTACGAGCTAGCGGAAATTCCTCTTCTCACTCGCTAGGGTTCGCTAGATCGCAACGACAACCATTGTTAAAAATAGTCGACAGGCTTCCCCTGGCTCTCCTCGATCGATTAACGACTAACTTTTACTAAGAATTTACGAGCCGCCGTTGAACCTGTCCAACACGCGATCCCACGGCCGTCCGTTCCTTTTTCATGACTATCGATCTCGTATCGAGGCGTGCGACGTGTAGGCGGTTGAACGCGTGGAAAGACAGCGGCGAAAGATGGACGCGAAGAATGTAAACTCTCCCAGTGTTCCTGTGTAAACTCTCCCAACGACCAGTGGAAAATGGTTGTGGCGGAAAAGCAGAGTTAGAGAACACGGGAGCGGTGAATGGTACTTTATGGCCGACAATTATCGAGGGGGTGGTCCGAGGGTGTCTGGGAAAGCGAATTTCCTCGGCTCGTAAAACTCGATGGCACTGTGGCAGTGCGGCGACGCGGCACGGTGCATTAGCTAATTGTTGCACCGATATCGTGTCGATTCGCGCAATTCGTTCGTCACTTCCGACCCTTCGTCATCGAGCCCCGACCTCTCCCTCCGTTTCCCGCCAGCCAGTCGGGAATTTTTCACCGGAATAATTCGACGCAACAGCGAGCGTCGATACCGCCTACTAGCGGCAGTACGCGAGGCAGCTATGCACGTTACTCGTGCCAGAAATTGCTTGTCTATGAAACGGTGAACATTGTACGTCGGGACGACATGAAACTCATTGCCCCCGCTAAATGCTTGCAAATTCTTCCGCGTTATTCATCGTCGACGAGAATTGGAAAATTGATTTCCGGGGAAAATTGCATTCACCCCGTGTTGATCGCTGCTCGAAGCGACTGATTACGGCCAACGTGTCCAATTCGTTTATCATTTCCGTTTACCGTGCATACTTGCTGTCGAGAGGCGTCCCCTGGACGGAAATTGGCGCAAGTAAATTTGCCTACGATTTGCCGACTAATTGCCCCTCCTATACGGAGTCCGAAGTGCTTAGATGTCCGCTCGAAATGTGGAGGTATCAGGGACATGATCTCCACTAGGAGGGAGATGATGAAACGAGGAAAGAACGATGTTCCTGAGAGCATGTTAAATTAAACTCTCTCTGGGAGGCAGTCGTGTAACGTGACTCATGGATTATCTCGATTCTCGAGCAGGAATATGCGTTACGAAATAATGCAGTCTATAGGATAAAGAGTTTCGCAACCTACATATTGTAACAAGGTTATTTCTCGTTGTGGTCGGAACGTATTGAAATATTGATATGGGGATGTCGTTTGTCGCGTTGAAGTTGCCGAACGACGCGACGGTGGTTCGACGCTTTAATGGACGCTCGTTTAAAGTTGAACGAGCGCCGGCCGCGTATTCATTGTAAATTTCATCTGGCCGTCGAGTCACGTACGTTCAATGGTTCTCTTTGTTAAAAAGCTTTAGCCCCAAACCAGGAGAGGCAGCGAGCGAGGCGTCTCCTCGACAAGTCATCCTGGTTGCTCCTTATAAAACACAATTACGAGTCTTAACCAAGTTTCGACGCACTTAATTACTCGAAAGTTAGGACGAGGACCCTGTGTTACTGCTCGCCTTACGCCCTTCTCTCCATCCGCCGTGACATCGTCGTTCCTACGGCGGTTGGGGCTTCTCAGTCGCGACACAGAGTGTAATAACGAGAAGTAGAGGCGGCTGACGTACAGCGCCATGAACTATGCCTATCAACGCGGACAGCCCTTCCTGCCTGGGTACTTTGCGTGTCTTGAGTAAAGGGCCACGGAATTAATAATATTTGCGAAAGTTTAGATGTCTGGAACGTATCGTCAAGAATGTCAACGATAACGACGCGCTACGCTAATTAGCTTTCTGCCGCGAAGGATCTGAGGAAAGTCTGGTTATATGCTTTCGAGTTTATCCGTTCTCCGATCTCCGAGGATGAACATTAATTCTAGTGCTTGAATTGGCGAGGTCTTTCAACGTGCATACGCAATCCTCCTATCTTAATGAAATATTCTGAGCCCCATATGGCTCTGTACTTCGGTGAAATGCTTCAAAGCTACACTTATTCTCTATCATAAGAAGGGGTTAAACAGAAAGTGAGAAAATTTAATGGAGCACTAGGACATAGGATAATTCAGTGATACTGGAATACGTTGTATAAAGATAGATACTTCGAAAATGTTCAAGATCTTATTTGGTTCTCAAGAAATAATATTACACAACTTGCAATGGTTTCACAGAATCAATTCGACTTCCACACACTTCCATGCCATTCCCAAAAAGCTACACGTACTTTTACATCCCACATCTCAATTGTTCTCGATTACCAGGTGTCAGGACTTTCACTTCTCATCCATTTTTATAGTATTAATCCACGGTACAGCTCGGCATCTAAATCTCTCGCTAAACCAACAGCTCTCCTAAACCGAGACCTTGCGGCTTGCGGGGGCGCGAGGCTCGGGACTGGTGGGGGCAACGTCGACCGCGAAGGGAAATTTCTCTATCCCATCGGTCCAAAGCAGATATGAACGGGCGTGCTCTCGAGGTCGCCCCGAGGCCGCTCGTTCCCTTCTCGTCAGGAACGTCTTCGGATACGACCTTCGGGTCCCGACCCTAAATTTCCCCGTTCCCGTAAATCGTCTCACGTTACTCGGAGCATCCAGCCGCCGGCGTCGCGACGCAGCTGCGATGCCTTCCACTGAAATACGAGCACAGCACGCCAGTAGATGCATGCATGCATGCATCAGACACGATGTAACGCCACGAAGGTTTGTTCCGCGCATGCAACTTGCATTCCGGTAATGGCAGGCGAGCCGAGTCCTCGGATGCATTCGCGATGAGCCACCGCGATTTTGTTCGTCCGTTCGTTCGCCTCTCGTGATGAGAATCGATCGCCTCGTTTGCTTCGCCCCTTTCAGAAAACATCGTTGACGTTCTATTGCCAGGTCTTCACTGGCTGATTCTGGAGCACGTTTACCATGACTCGAGCTGCTTTTTAAATTGCTGCCTTTCATTATGCGGATAGCGATTGCTTTCGAAGAGGTCTTCATAGAGTTCCACATATCATAGATTTACAGAACCCTAAAAAAGTGTAGGTGAAGAATTTCTGTATCGATCATAGGATTAACTGCTTTTTATTCCACAAAATGATAGAAAAGTCTACCTCTTGTGGCAGTCTAGTGTACCATATTGCACCTTCGGGGTACTAACCCCAAAGCCCTGTTCGCAACCGAACGTTCTTGCTATCCTATAGAAATTTGCATTCCATTCGTTCAGAGCCGCATGCATCGCCAGGTCACACTGCTCGACTTGTGTATCCAACTATGCATCGTACTCTAAATAAATGATCGCTCATCTAATTTATGCATCTCACGTTCGCCCGTTTTTTACTCGCGTTCCTGTTAATTTATCAAAATTAAGATAACGTCCGTCAGCCTTGTTTTCGGCATTTGCACGAGATGTTCCGCATAGTGTTTACACGCGTTAACGATATTTACATTGATGCGAATGCGCCGGATGGATTAATTCCTATTAAATTCGGCTAAAACAGAGGGATTACGTGGCGCGAATGCGAGCGAGCGTCGCGCATGATTGAACTGTTCCGCATAGCGTATTGTGCACGTACCGCGCGGATGTATGCGGGTTGCATCGTATAACGCGAAACGAACGAGTTCCTTGAGGTGCATCCGCGATGAACCGCTCATGCTCCTTCGTCGTTCCGTGCCGGAATTAATATACCTTCCCTTTGGTGTACCGCGAGACACGGATGCGCTGTCTTCATAAAGGTCTGTGCCACGGGTGCCGCACGCCACAGGGGCTGACGATACGTAATATCGAGATGAACGTGCGGGACTAAATTTAGATTTCGCAATTTGCTGAAGCACCTTCCTCGCGAAGTGGCTCTTCCTCTTTTAAAGCTGGCTCGCGGAGGAGAGGGTCGGCGAGTGCCATCAGCGGCCGTAAAAATAGAGAGGATGTGACACAGTTCCAGGATCGCTCGATAGGCGCTGAAAAGATCGAAGCCCCGACGTAACTCGGAGCGTCTGTGCGCGGCACGAGCAAAGGACGCTTCTGTATTGTGATATACGCGAGAGGATACCTCGCCGAACGATCGGCACACCCGCACCGGCATTTTCCATTTGCAATATCCGCTGGGGCAAACAAAAATCTAATACATATTTGTTCGTCGCGGCTGCCGCCCGCATAACTGGCGCTACGAAGGGCAGAAATGGAAAGGCGATGGGGTGGAGAGGAGGGTAGTCCAACGTAAAGAGGGTTCGAGGTGGCGGCGGCTGCTCCTCGAATCGGCAGTCGAACACGCAGCCGTACGAGCCAGCGCGACGACATTATCGGTTTCGCATCAACCCTAGTTTACTTCGGTTGCATGTGTCGGCTCTGTGCTCTTCAACCCCTCTCGATGCTGCCCCTTCTCCTGTGCATGCTTACACGTGTATCGGCGTGGGTAGCGGCGCGGATCCACTGATAAAAGTGCCTTTCGATCCTGAACATCTTCGGTGTCGACGCTAAAATCACCGCGTCGTAACGTTAGCGAGCCCTTCGAGCAACCTTCCCCAGGAGGGGATTTTATTTTACGCAAAGAGACGAGCGAGGTTACGTGGTGTAAAGAAAGCAGAAATGTCGGTATTTAAGCGGGGATCCGCGCGAGATGGAAGCATTGCTGTTTTTACGATTCCTTTTTTATTCCTCGTAGGACGAGCCTTCAGAAAGCCAACAGGGAGAGCTATTTATTCAATATTGTATACGATCCGCCTGGCTCGAGCTCGCGAATTATATTCCGCTTTTCATGGGGCGATAAAACGGGGCCAGGGGAACACGAGCACCTTGTCACGAGGCTTGCACGCCGCCAGAACCAGCAGGGGGATATATCTATCCGATACGCTTATCTTGGTCCCTCGTGATTCTGCGTGGGCAAGCAAGCTGAGGGTTACAGGGTGGCTTGGTTGATGTCAAACGTGAACAAAGGTTAGTAACTTTGAGCCACTCTAACATCTTCGGGGTTAGAATAATTTTAGCACGAGACACTGTTTGGTAGACTTGATACAATGTTGATCAACTTTTGGAATTATTTTATAGATATCTTAAGAATTGCAATGCAATATAAATATAATGATGAAAACCCATTTTTATAGATCTATCAACTTTCAAGAAGGGGAACTTTTCCAAGTAATTTTTTACTAACTCTAGAGTCTGTATTTTACCATTTAATTTAGAAAACAGAAGCTTTCGAATGATATTATTTATATTTGACATTTAACAATTACTATGATCTATCTTTGAGGAGTTTATCTTTATAAATATCTTCTCTCAGTTTTCAAGACTTTCCTCAGAATCGAATTACCTGTAACCCTTCCTGTCTTTCCAGCAACTTTTTCCAAAACAAATACCTCGAAAAACCCAAAGAGATAATTCAGCCGTCTGCCGGGAGGCGCATCCGTGAATTCGACGGGCTCTCGAAAAATGTTGCGACGAGCCACGAGAGCGGCGTGGTATTTGACACGGAAACGGTATAACTCGGTGGAACAGGCAGCCCGACTGGAACTTACAAGCGAAATTCGGATTGCTCTGGGAAGAGGCAAAAAGATGAAAAGAACGAACGCTCGTGCTCGCAGACGAGCCTCGAGTATCTCGACGACTTACTCGTCGGTTATTTACGAGTGTGTCGAGGATACCGACGTTCGAAGAGCGGAACGAACAATCTTGCAAATTACCGGATCGGTATGAAAACAGCGTTTCACGGTTGGAAGAACTGATCTCTGGGGCGAAGTTGCTCAATTAACGAGACAGATTGGCCAAATGAAAGGGCTTTGTCCGTAACGAGTGACGGCACAATTTGCCGTGCTTTATTCGATTCTCCGCGGAATCCCGAGGACGAAGAAGGCGAAGAAATTGTGAGGATTCCATTTGAAAGGAAATCCACCGCCGCTAACTGGTCTATGTCACAGTTATCGATGGACAAGGCGGATCGTCGAGGGCGGGGGCACGATTTTTCGAATTAATAGACTCGGCTAAAGAGAAGAATGAGAGCGAGTTGAACGGCGAGGAGGTGAAGTAGACCGAGCCTCGGTTGTTCATGCATAATACATGCCACGAGCAGCAATATGTCGCCCTCGCTGGCTCCCTTGTTTTATGAATCCTTCTTGTCCCTTCAGACCGGCTATCTTGGCTGCTTCCAAGCCTCGCCGCAGCTTTTCAGTGCCTCCAGCTAGGAACGAGCCAAGCCACCTCGTTGTTTCCTTTTCACGAGCGAGCTCCTCGAGATCCACTAACCTCGAACTCGTCCACCTCTCCCGAATTATTTTGAATCGCTTTGTGAATCGGCGTCCTTGCACTCTACAATACAGTATTCAGAGCAACTGTTACACTGCATCCTGTACAGAAGGAACGTTGAAGAATACGAGCATCGAGGCTACGAAGGGGTTCGAAGAAGGGACAAGTCGATATCCGGGCCAGAGGAGGAGAGCGAAGATTGTGGATTCTCTCCAGAATCCTTGGTCCGTTTCCACTCTCTGACCCCTCCTTGGCCCGTTTGCCTTCTAGCTCGAGAAAATTTATGGCAAATTGTTTTAACCGTTGGCGTGGCAGCACCTGGTGCACGAAATATACCCGGAGCCAGCAGCCTCGAGGAAGCTGGCCTGGTCGTGTAGCAGATTTTGCGAAAGCACACGAGCCTGTGTCTCCTTTTTTACCAGTCGCCCACGGCGGAAGACACTCACGGCACGGGAACCTCTGCCTTTATTGGCTACGACCCACACCTGCTATATTTTCTATCTGCAGAAATTCGAAGTTGTAATAGCCGATACCGTGGAGACTCTCGGTAATTACGAAGTGAAGGCGTAATCCTATTAACCAACCAGTAAGATTACTATCGTCGCAAGACGGTCCTCGAAGAGGAAGAAGAAATCCCCTTTGGGAAGGGGGGGAAACTAGGCGACACGGGGACGCAAATATTTTCTGACTTGTCGAGGAAAGGAGGACCGTACGTTTTGCCACTTTATTACGAGGCTTACGAAGAGTTTCCTACCTATTAACTTCCGCGAACAGAGGCGCGGGACGAGGAGACGAAAGAGACTCTGCATCCGGCTTGAACTTTCCTCCAGCATCGTATCTTAAAGCTAGAAGTGCCGTGAGTGGTTGAAAATGAAAAAAAGTCAAGAGAGAGAGAAGCTCGAGGAAAAAATAGTCGACGAGAGCCGTTTCGAAATTTTGCTGTTTTACAATGTGGAACAACAGGGGCATTGCTGAGCACCGTGATAATTCTTCGTGATAATAATTCAGCTGGTTGTTCGTTAAATAAATGCATCGAACGAGACGCGTGTGTTCAAAATTCCGTCATGCGAAACACCGCACCGAATCTACTTCCGCGGGCATTTTTAATTACGTTAAAACGCGTTTGGGAGCGGAGAGGGTGAACGCGCCGCGCGAGTTTATAAAGAAGAGGCGGCCCATTATTTCTGGGACGAGGCAAACTTCATTGTCGCGGAGAACTGCGAGGACGATCCGTTCCCTCTCCGCGGGTATTGTGCGGGCAACGCGGCGGCGAAGGCATCGCCCGTTTCAATTATTAAGACAAAAAGGACTGGGATTCCTCGAGAGCGCCGCGGAATGTAAAGCTCTGCGACTGGCACGCCGAACGGAGAAAATTGAAACGCTCCGAGGTCCTCGAATGACAAAGATTCTCGAAGAAATTGGAGCAGAAAGTGACGCCGGGGATTAAGCCGAGGGACAAAGCGTGCGCGGCCTGAAACTGGGAGGGGTGGAAAAAATGTTGCCCTCTTCAGTGTGCTTTGCCGCGAACGTAAACGGCCTTGGTTGTTAAGAGGTGGTGTGCGTTGGAGGACTCTACACGTTGGAATTCTTTTTGTTCTTATTTTTCGTTTAATTTTACTATTTTAATGAAAATTAGTGAGCGACGTTTTCAGTTAGCAGTATGAGAGTGGGATTAGAATACTGGAGCTAGGGTCTACTTGAGAGAATAGGTACATTGGACTGCATATTACATACACTACAAGCAAATATAAGATGAAAATCAAGACTAATGAAATTACTGTGGTTTCGTTTGGGAGCCATTAATTGTTGAAAGTCACCTAAAGTGTGCGTAAAATGTGTCTGACACGAAGACTTATCCTACTGTCGCCACTGTGTTCGACCTAGCTCTAGCTACCATACGCCGACAGTAGAGTAAGTCCTCGCGTCAGACACATTTTAGACTTACGTTCAACAATTATTAGTGCCTCAAAAATAAAACCTGAAATACAGTTTCATTATTTGCGATTTTCTTTTCGCCTTTTTCTTATAGTTCAAACATACAGCAGCGATGTAACCCTAACAAGAAGACACAAAATAGTCACGTAAACGTGTAATATAAAGTAATCACATCCTGCCGGTATTCCCCAGCATTCGTAAAGAAGCAAACAACGATACACGCTGAGAATTTATTCCGTAGGGTAAACCGACATTAAACGTTGATTTATAACAGTTAAGAGGATAAGAAAACAGGAGGAGAGCGCGAACGCGTGCAACTACTAACAGGAATGAAAAATGGTTTCCAGAAATAGCCGCGCTCGAGGGTGGAGGATCGAGGGGGATGGTCCATTAGCAGCTCGAGGGCGCATCGTGAACGGAATGCGTGTTTTTGGGGGGACAAGTTTCTGTACAAACTGTGCAATGAAAACGCAGGATCCGAACCCTCGCGGCCACTTCGTGCGCCTGTCGACGACAGGATTATGCGGAGAATGCAGGCTGGAGGGCGATTATGCGGTTGGGTCATGGACGAGAGGGTGATCCACCTCTAGAAAGACATCCTGGCGGCGTATTTCGAAATGCTGGGAGCACGTGTATCTATATGGATATACATTATACGTATATCGCGTATATATATGTATGTATACGTATTACCACGAGAATTTCGTGGATTAGAGGGAGGAAATGGAAGCCCTGCGCGAGTGTGTCGAGACTCGAAATGTACCCTTCGAGGGTTACGCCGACCGCAGAATATTAATACGTTCTCTGGCCTCTCCGCGGCCGTCTTTGGCCTCTTGGAAGTCGCTCAAGCTTTTTCCACGGCGCGACCCGAAATTTATGTTCGCCTCCGCGTCGCTGCAACGCGGTTAACGATAAAAAGAACGCGAGAATAACGATCTGGCAGCCGGTTCAGAGTCCCAGATCCGCATTTCCGCGGAGACAGAAGGGGATGAGGAATCTCGGTGAATCAAGGGGACCCTGTCTAAAAGGAAATTCCAGTTTCCTTGTCAGCGGAGACCTTGCACTCGAAGCGTACGCACCAAGCGTGCCCTCTACCCTAGACGTGTTCCTATCTCTAACGTAACGACGCTCTTCAGCCCCCATCTTGAGGGAAAAAATGAAAGGAAGTTTGCGAACGGTGCAGGGGTACGTAACCCGCGCGTTTATTGTCTTCTCCGCTCCCCTTGCCTCGCTCGTTCTTTACCAGACGGGTGTTAAGCGAAGGCAAGGAACGTGAACTCGGGATATGCAATAAAGTCCGCGAGGTGGTGGAACGGAGAACGACCTCGTGACGGGAATGTCATTCCGATAGGATTCTTCCAGCCATCCTACTTCTTTTCCTCCCTCGCGTTGTTCACTACCACCCCCTCGTGCCTCCTTCGTCGCGCTTCCATTCCCGCTCGCGTTCCATGTCTCTTCGGTGTCTTTACTATTCCCTCCGCAGAGTGGTCTCACCCTCGCGGTCGGCACGGCCCCATGCAAATGAAATTACAGCCCCACTTTTCCAGCGGCGACGTGGAGCATCGGCCTGCTCGGCCGTCAGTCAGCGTCGCTTTCGTTTCGGGGCCGACGGTGTCGCCAGCCCGCGGATCGGTGCACGCGAGCGGGAACGGGGCAGAAACGTGCACAGGAAGAGCCGAACCGTGTAACAGAGAACGCACGAGAAACTCGCGGAGATAGTCGACGAACTCGCACGAAGAGGTAAAAGCTTAACGCATCAAATGGAAACACGTATTTGCTCTTCGGCTGTCGCGTGCAAACAGCCACGCGTGAACGTGCCTGTAATACGCACACGGGAGATTTGCCACGATCTCTCTGCCATCTCCTCACCGTCCTTCGTTCTCCTGTTTGCTAGTTTCGTCGAGTTTCCCTCCTGCGCCCACGCCTCGCCCTCTCGCGTACGGTTTCCCTCTTGCTCTGTCGCTCTAACGGGATCTGATTAACCCTTGACGAAGGGCCAGCTGGCGAAACGCTCGTCCAACGAATCCTGGAATTAGTCGGTAGGCAGATAAGACGTCAACTTTGATCCACCCTCGGTTGAATATCTGGCTGGATTTTCGGTACTCGTTTCGCGAGTGAGTTTTCGTATTTTAGTCGTCCCTAGTTTGGAACGATTCGTATAGGAGTATACGGGTTTGTAACTTCGAAAAGGTACTTCTCTCATAATGGAAGTTGAAGGATTAAAAGGATTGCGATATTATACAGGAGAGTCAATCCTAAGTATTATTGATAAAATTAGAGTACCTGGTCTTCAAGTCTCGGACCTTTTATGGCTGAAATTATTCTTTATCTTTAATTGAATTATGTTTCTTTCAATTTACGCTATGTCTACTGTTAACGCAATCCTTAAGAGACAATCCTACTCAGACTCAGTGCACGAGTTCTAAAGCTACTCCATAATTAATCTAATCACAGGAATCCCAGAGGTCGGTGCACGCCATTTTCGTTATCAGACTCTGGTCACCGAGGACTCGAGTGTCTGTACATCGAGACTCTCGAAAAATCCTGCTGGCCACCCGGTCCTATTGTTATTCCGTAATTACCATTCCGTTGTCAAAGGGGCGAATGCAGTGGCGGTGGGAGATTCAGTAAACGAAGGCAAAGGTACGCCGCAGGCTCCCCAGGGTTTCCTCGAAGTATTGCAGAGCATTTTAGCGTTAATTCGAGACAGCGGGAATCGGAGCCATTGTTTGCTCTATCGTAGGACGAGGAAGAAACGGGGATAGGAGACTGCCATTCGTGTCGTGGTAACGTTCGCTTGGTCCAGCTCCAATAGCGCGACTTGCCTCAAGGGCCGCAGTATCTATTAAAGTTGGATAGTCCTAGGGGCCTTGTCAGCAGATCAAAACGCGGAGATCGAGGCTCGTATAAAGGCAGATCGACCAATCGCTTTTACGATCTCGGCATAACCTAGAATTTTGCGAGGTGCTTCCTTGCACGTAGCACCTGAAAATCCCAGCTTACTATACGCGTGTCGCTCTTATGCTAAAGTGCATCGCTTTCTCTTCCGTATAATAGCACGCTTTATAGGAAAAGCGTGGAAACATTCTCTAGCGAAACGACACATTCGCTGGAGTTCTTTTAGAGCTTGCACAGTGATCTCAATTCCAAGCAAAGCTACTTTAAATTCCGATAAGAATTCTTGTTAATGTAGCCTGTAATAGCTCGTAAGGAATCACGAAGAAGTCTCTAAAGAGAAAGGAAACGGGGACAGTGATCTACTTCTAACGTTATTCGGAATCGAAGTACCAAAATAGACCGTGCTGATCCTTTAATGGCGAGGATCTCGCTGCTGCAGATCCTCGCGATTAATCTGCTGCATAATATAGGAACGCATAGTGACAGTCGCTTCCCCGTTGGGAGCGTTAAACAGGCTGCCTATTTGTCTGCCTTAATCGGCAATGATGGAACGGATCGTCTCTCTCTTCTTCGCTCCGAGCTGCGCGAACGGCTCGAAACTCTAATAACAGTCTTATCGATAACCGTTGCTCGAGGTTAACGAGCCGCCTACTCCCGGCGCATCAATCGATCTTCCAATAACCCAGAAATCAACTTTTCATCTTGAAAATATCTGTTCGGGCCGCTGTTGTGAATAAATTAAGCAGAACAAGTCCTCCTTCGCGGTCGATTGAATGCATATCGTTCCTCGATGCTTCTTTCGATTCGCGATGAAACAAGCTCGGGGCATAATGAAACTCGTGCACCTGGAAAACGACAGAGTGCTCGAGCTGCTGGTCGAATCACGCGAATCAGCCTGAGTTCACTAACAAAGATTCCACCTGTTCCGAGTCCATACAACGACGGCGAAGGGTATCCAACCGGAACCCCGCAGCAGCTCGGCTAATGAAGCAGCTTTTCCGCTGGCATCGAAACGTACAGAAGGTTTCGAGGATTCCTACGTTGGAGCTGGGCTGGTTCGGTGAACGATTAGGTGCTCGTTCGTAGACAAGCTCCTGCGGATTAAGAGGGTAGGTATTGCCGGTAACAAGATTATCCCGAAGAAGAAGCACGAACGGGGCGGGGGCGAGGGGCAGGGTCGAGCGTAGTGGACTGCCACGGATGGATGTTGCTGGGAGGGTTGGAACCCGCGTGCTCTAGTTGAAGCCCTATACGTATAGGTGTCTGCTGTAGAAACGAACGCTGATCTCATTACCGTCTAAAAAACACACAGGAAAATCCTGGAGACTTAGGAGGGGGCAAAGCACCGGAGGCGAAGCCAACTACTTCATCCTGCCTCGCAGGATCGATCCTGTGGAATTTATCCTGGCTGCATGGCGCGCCTGTAGACATCCCCCTGCCGTTTCGTAAACTGAAATCTTCCCAGTTGGATAGTTAGCGACTCGACACCGCTGAAGGGGATCCCTGTACAGCAGATGTAAAAACGCAGTTCCGAAAGGAGGTGAAGTTGAAAATTATTTCGTGGAATTTATCGGCGGCCAGATTCAATGAGCTCTAAGAGAATTATGACCGCGAAGTTTGGATGGCCCGGGAGAGTTTTACTTTCGATGATTCTTCCTCTTGAGAGGCCCGCTGTAGTTTATTTGGGTATCTCTGCGAGTTTAGAAATAGGGGCGTAGCTCTGGGCGGCCGAGTGACGTGATTTACGGGAAGATTTCGAAGCAAGTTCTTGGGAGAAGTTGGGAGATGAGAACAGTAATGGTGACTAATTTAGCTCAGATACCTGCGGAATAAATTTACTTGTACAGGGGCCATGTTCGTTTGATCGTCGCTGAGGAGATTTCGCCGAGTTACTGTTTGACATTTTCCTTCTTCTTTCTCTCTAAAGAATTGTATTGCTTGAATTAGCCAAGTTAACGAGAGGCTTTACAAATTTTGTGTGCACAGTTTCACTGACAGCATTGCTTGCTTCTATAATATCATGACCATGCGCTGACCATTTCTAGAACGATTGAAGACATTAAAAGCAACCCTCGGAGAAGTTTCTATCGATACGCGCTTCGAAACATTCGTACTTCTGACGAGAAACTTCCATCCTAAACGAGAATACAAACTTTCCCCCTTGTGTCTGAGAAAGTTCATATCAGAAGGGTCTCTCGCTGACCCTGAATCGTTCTCCACTGAAACTTCCAATCGACTTCTCCCCGCCGACAAAGAATTTGCATGTTCCCCCCGCGACTCCTCGTGGAAAAAGGGTGTTCCCCTTTGAAGACGCGTCTTTATTAAGCAGTACATTCAGGAGTGTCTCCTAGCGGCGCGCTGCTCAAAAGGGACATTTTTTCAACGTCTGATTCGTAAGTGGTCGAGTTTCCTTTGCGAGGATTACTTTTCCCCTTATCAAAGAAAATTTCCTGCCGCCGCGCCGCGTTAACACACTTTTCCTGGCCTTGTTTCGCTGCAACCGCGCGGAATATTCTCTTTCCCGCGCTCTCCTTCGCCTCCAGCCACTCAATAAAACTACAGGAAGAAACGGGGCGAGAAAACTTCTTACCGTCTTGAAATTTCGTTTTACACGGCCACTTCCGATGAACAAGTAGAAAATAAATGGGCAGAAAGATCCTGGAAAATATTTCTCCGCGTTGCCTTTATTGCACTCTGGCAAGAATGTCTCTGATGCGCGAGAGCGACAGCTGAAATTAAATTCTGTCGAGATTCAGGCCTGGAAAAATTTTTCCCTGCGCCCTTTCACCGAGCTGCATTCTCTGGCCGTTTATCACGACCGCTTTCAGCCATCTCGCGTTTCGTCAGATTACAGTTTCATCCGAGCTCGCGCGACTTCCGCGGTGGCGTCGCTTAAGACGCAACATTCACGCTCTCGGGTCGCTTCATTTGGTAACATCTACCAGAAGACTGTAATACAAGCCGTGACTGACTCGAAAAATTGAATGAACTCTTCCTCCTTGCAACTGCGTTTCTCTGCTGAAAAATCTCGTGCCCTTTGTGCGAAAATCTGGCGCAGAGTACGAATAGCTGTCATTTAAACGCAAAATTCTGGTTGAATGCATTCATTACATCCACGATCTTCCCATGCTTTCACACTCTTCGTTACCGATTAATTTCAACAGTGTCAACTCTTCCTCGAAACGTCCACCTCATCGACTACCTGTCTTCATTTTTTATCCTCGAGCACACAGAATTTCGCGCTAGAACTACAATTCACTGGATATGGAAAGAGTTCAATCGTGATACATCTCAAAAGGGCAATTATACGTTTCAGTGATTCGCGTTAGGGTCGCCCACGCTTGCCCTTACAAATTTTTTCGCGCGACGAATGGCACGAGGGGCGATAGATAAAAACCGACCTGAACTCTAGCTCTACCGTGGCATCAAACTTGCTCAGCTATGTGCCGAGTCAGAAACCTCATAAATATAACCAGAGTTAATTAACAATAGAACAAGGTTCCCCAGACTTCAGTCGCTCGAATTACAGAACAGAAGCCGTAGCTCCGTCGAACGTAGTTCAGTAAACAACGCCAGAAGCGTGGCGTTGATGCATTGCATAGTGCATTAGAGCCGCAGGGCACGCAGGACGATGCACGTTATGCACGTGAGCGCAGCGGCGGCGTATGCACTCGACCTTCGGCAAACTGGCGGCTCGGCGAGCGTAAATATGAAAGGCGTATCGGCTGTAGGCCATTTATAGGTGAGATCGAGAGTGTTGCTTCGTCTCTACTTCTTCCCTTTATACCCCCATAACCTGCCGTAATTACGATACTGGCTTACGCGGCCGTAAAGATGGCGCGGGGCGAAGGAACGACCGAGGGTTGGCTGTATCCGCGCGGTGACAAATACTGACGATAAAACCTGTTACGATACGATCCTGTAACCCCCACCCCCCCCCCCCCCACCCCTTCGAAAACGCGCAATAATCGTCGGAGGGGTGGGGCCAGATGAGAGGACGAGCGGTGGCAGCGCAGAATTTCATAAATTCGAGTCACGGGCCACGGAGCTCTCGTCGTTTCATTATTTCCGGTGTGTTTGACCTTTCGATCGACCCCACACCCCCCCGCCAGGTTGCCAGCCTGGAAACGATACGACCGGATTATCGTGTTCCGAGCGAGTTCGTGAATCATACACCGGAACGTATTATCGTAATTCGATCGCGAACTCCCCCTCGGCCGCGCCGCTCGCCCCCCGTCGGAAAATCGACGCTGTCGTTTCGCGCACGATGTCCCACGACGTCGAAAAGAAGATCGTCCTGGATAGATTTGGCCCCCCGACCGTGGGGAGCCCGCGGAATATTCACAGCGCGAATTACGGCACGGGCAGCGCGCGGCGCATAATTGTCGGGCGCGAAACGTCAGTGATATATCATAAACTATGTGAATTATTAGCGGAGAAACTAGACGGTAAATTAACACGCAACGCGGTTATCGTTTTATTGAATTATTCATGCCGGGCCACGATAGTCGACCTGCCGCCGCTTTGCTCCCAGCTCCCTTACCGCCCTGTGTTTAATGCGCTGGTATCTTTAACAAATTTATCCGAACGCCTGCTTTCCATTAACACCGACGATTCGCTCGTGCGCCGCTAAGTAACGCCGCGGACTGTTCGTGGGATTGTGTGCCGCGCGCGTGCTGACGCTAGGCTGAACTTGTTACCCACGACACGCCGTAAACCGTTCTTGGACGTTTGCTTGGGGAAATAATAATTAATCGCCAGCGCCCGCTGCCACGCAGAAAGCACCGACTCTCGTTGGATCAGCGAAGTTAAGGTTCTGGTTATGGTGTAAATCACGTGGAGCTGAGTATGTAGGAATCACCGTGTATTACTGGTGAAATTGTGGCTTGGGTCTTTGGTTAAGAAATCATAGCAATCAGACACTTGTTTCGGTGTATGCTTGTTTCAATCAGTTATGTTGAATATAGGATGGCCCCTTTTACTATATTCCAAAATTTATTAGATAAGTATTCAGTTATCTAATGAAGTGTTCGTCGATGCAATTGGAAAGAATAGACAGACAGAAAAAAGGGTTTGTCATCGTATAGTCTATTGTAGATGCTCACGAGGTGTTCAGATAGCGTCGCCTCGATCGGATCTCGGGACAGGGGATTAGACGATCGAAAGGAGGCCGAGTCGAGGGATCGAGTGCAGCAGACGGGCCGGGTAAAATAAAGGAGCACTTTTCCTTAATGATTGGAAGGTCCATTAAAATCCTGCTTACTCACCGAGTGCTCTGCCATTGTCCTAATTAGTCACGAATTCCTCGAGAGCCTCTCGTCCTCTCCTTGTTTCTTTCTTTTTTCCTTGTCTTTTTTAATCTCCCCCGGGTCTATCTGTCGTCTTGGCCGGCGTCTGCGGCGAGGATATCCTGGCAATTATTTCTTTCCTCTTCATCTAATAGCCTGGGGACAAAATTGCTACGAATTAAAGGTATGATAATCCAGCTGAACTTGAATAACTCGAACCGCCCGAGTCCCTCCCGCTTAAGTGGCTCAAAAGCAACTTTCCACTTTCCTTCGAGTCCTGAGGATCCCTCTTATTCTTCCGAGCGTTCGAACAACTTCGAGATATTCCCTCGGTTCCCAGGAGTAGACAGAACGTGATTTTCCTCGCGACACTTCATCCCCCCGGCGCTACTCGCACGGCTTTTACCCGTCGAAATAACGTACACAGGTTTCTCTCCCCTTAAATCTCATCCCGGACGGCTTTCACGAGCCACGGTGCATTTTGCTCTCGTAAATGTCTCTATCATCTCTGTATCACTTACGTCTTTATACTTCTTTATACCTCTGCCTCTCACAGGCGTTGCCTTTCCTTCGCGCGATATTCCGCGACGTCGTTAAGCCCTCCTGTAACGTAGACTTACGAGATACGTCGGCTTATGATGGCTGTTACGCCTAAAGGGACGCCTGCCTAGTGTCTTTAACAATTTTCGTAAATGGATTTACGCTCGACGCGACGCGTTATCGGCGATATCGAAAACGATCGTTCGCCTCCTCTTACCGCGCCCTAGTTCCACCTTATCTTATTTCGCGAAACGAGGAGATATTCGTAATTACGATCCTTCCGTTTTTCGTGACATAAAGGAAACCGGGTTAAAAGAGGGGGAGTTGAGAGAGAATTATGCCCGATCGTAATAACGAAGAAAATAAAAATACGGGTTATTGAGAATTAACAGGAGCCTGCTAACGACGTCTCGAGGCTGAGGGACGTGTTGGTTTATGGCAGCTCAGGAGAATTCGCCAAGTCGACGACACCTCGGAACAAAAAGCAACGGCTGCCACGTGACAGCTCGCGGATATTAAATTGCATAGAAAGGGGAGGCGAAAAAATGGAAATGGCCGCGGAGACGCGAGACTTCCGTCGTATTTTAGGGGCCACGTTTCACGCATCAGAACTTCTCAACGCGGAACATAAATAACTCGTGACCTGGCAGTGCCTCTGAGTTCCACGTTCTTGTTGCCTCGGTGTTATTGGTATTACTCTTAAATTATTCTCCCGTTGGATTTATTATACCTACCGCTATGCAGATAGGAGTTTCTTAGAGTATGAATCCATCCCTTGTGTTGGATCTGATGTCTCCCAGAAAAGAAATTGTGTTCGCTCTCATTTCGTCTAGGTCGCTTCGACATGGAAGATAAAGAGTTTGGACAAATTGGCTGTTCCTGACGAGGGCGTGAACTCTCGAGGACACTCCCCTTTTAAGGAGCATCCCCTAAACTTGGAACTTCCATATCTCTTTGTTTTCATTTCCTTCCTTCCTCTTAATTCTTGAAACTTTGGCTCTGTCAAAGAAATTCTGCTTCAGGGAAGACGTATCTTGGCTATTACACCATCGACATCGATCACTCGTGTTGCTTTAACGACTGGAAATTGCTGGATAAATTCACGAGAAAATCTCGAGACACCCAGAGACACCTGCGATTCCACAGCGAGGGTGGCAATAAGTTATTCAAAAAAGGGGATGGTTTTACTGGCAGTGCAGGCTCCTATTTCCAATCTCGCCGCCGTGTAATCCAACCGGGGTGGAGAGGAGGTTATTTCGAATTAGCGAGGAATCCGCCCAGAAAACGTTTCGGCCCTTCGCTCAACCCTTCTTCGCGCTCTCGTTGCACCCTCGCCTCTCCTATTGTCTATTTTACCCCTCTGATTTTTGCCTTCCTTTCTAGAAGCCCCCGAGTTCTCCCCTTTCAGCTGCAGCCTTTCTTTGTTCCTTAAGTATTTACCGCTCCTCCTTCTCGGGTTTCCTCCACTCGTTCCTCCCAACGCCTCCTCCTCCTTTGCGTTTCATCCGACGATGGAAACGGCAAAGTCAGCGGGGGTTAATCGAGAAGAAAAAGCGGCGTCGCGGTTGAAATATTGAAATATCACCGCTGGAACCCGCGAGAACGTTGAACTACATTAATTCAAGCTAATTAATTACCGGCTGGCAGCAGCGCAGTTCTCTCCAGCTCTTACTACGCGCCGCTGTACTTATCGGAAATAATTAATTGCGCTGCCTGCAATATCAGGCCGCGATGTAACTATTCGCCGGAACACGGGGCCGGGGTTATCATATAAAATTTTCAATAATTAATTACCATCACATTAATATAACTGATTGTTATTTGCCCGGCCCGTAATATGTACCCCCGTCGACACCCGTTTGAATTCGCCACCAACCACGCGTCCGCGCGGCTCCCGCTTAATTTCGAAAATTCGTTTTTAATTGTTCGGAACCGTGCGCGATCTGGTCGCCCATTGTGGCGACGACACGTCGGGACGCGGTGCAGGTCCTTGCAAACGTGATTCTAGCATCGATATAGTTTGTGGCGCCAATTGCTTGGCGAATAGAACATATTAATTTGAAATGTGGAATTTATTCGGGACGTGGAAGTAGCATTTAATCGTATCCACGTGTTTAATACGTGGGAGTGTGAAGAAGATTTTAATTGAAAATTATAGTAGGTTATAAAGTACAGCGAATTTCGAAATGAAAAAATGTTGTAATTCTACTCTTCCTTTCTGTTCAAGATCATTTACATTGAGGACAAAGTGTAACGTGGTTGAGTAAGAAATTTAGGGTTATTTCCTGATCCCGTAACATCTACGGTGCTAAAGCTCATTCGCGTGTTCTTAACACTTGGTAAATTCGTCAGGACGCGTTTCAGCTACGATTACATTTTTAATTATGCGAGGCTGTTCCACGTCCGTAGGAAAAAACCGTGTTACCGTCGCGTTATAAGAAAATATGAGACATAAGTATTCTCGTTGCCACGACCGGCTGGCAGTAAATTATAAAAAAGGGGGTGGAAGCGACCAGGTGGCAGGGGCGGGGGGGCAGAAAAAAGAAAGATCTCGAGATAAATTTACGAGGAACGCCGCAAGCTCGTAGACAAGTGGCGCGTCCACCTCGTAAAATCTATGCCTCTCTTTCTCTCCCCTGCTCTCTCTCTTCCTCTCTCTTTCTCTCCCCCACCCCCATATCTCCCCCTATCTTTTTTTCCCATTCTCCCTCCTCATCGCACCTACTTCAGAGTTCTCTCTATTTTCGACGAGCATAAAGTCCACGGTGGACTAACGCGGGGCGCATTTACAACCCTTGGACTCGAAAGCCAAAGCCAGTGTGTGTGCACGTTGATTAACCCCCTTGTAATTCCACCCTCGTAGTTACGTTAACGCCACGTACCGAACCCCCCTCTCCGTTCTCGTGCTTTTTCACCCTCCAGCTCCTGCCTGTGTGCCGCAGTTACCGACCAGCTTTTTTTTTTTCCTCCCTCTCACCCCTTTCCTCTTTGGTCGCGTTAACCGTGCCGATTTTTTTTTATTACCCCATCACCCCCACCTCCTGCCGCCATCGTTTGTATCCTTAACGCTCGTTCTTTCTCGATTCAGCGGAACGATTTTTCACCCTTTCGCCGTTCCCGCGCTGGAAACCTCTCGATAATCGCGCCAACCCTTCCGGCGGCGTTCGCCCAGGCGTTTCCTCCACTCGTCGCGTTCGCTGCTCGTCCAGACATCCAGGCCGCAAAAATCAACGCGCGGAAGTTTTCGTTTAATTGCGACGCGATTCCATCCCGCCTCCTCGAACGCGACGGAAGCGATTAACGGCGTGCGCGTCTCGCGACACGGCCGAGACACGGGGGAGGCGAAACAAGTTCCACGGGACTCCGGTCCCGTCGCGAATTTCAGGCTAGTCTATTAATTAACGAGCACGCCGCGTATCGCATTTGCATATCGCTCATATTTTATTTATGATTGTACGGCCGCGATACACCGTAATTTCACCGGGGCGCGCATAATTCTCCATAATGCGCCCAGTTCGTTTTTTCTACGGCGACAGGGCGAGGGAGAGACTTACGCGTGCACGCTGATTACATTCCGACCGTGATTAGTGTCGCGATAATTTGTGTCCGCCTCGAGAGGGGAATCATTCATGCTTTATTGGATCTCCGGGAAGCTACTCGTCCTTTCTTCCTCTCCGCTTCATCTGTTCGCGCGTTAACTGTCTTCAGCCTGGCGGAACCTTCCCGAAGGTAAAGCCGACGGGAGTGGTTGCATTCAGTTGCGAAACGTTTTGTAACGCGGTGTTTATCGTCAGCCGCAGGCTCGCAAGGAGCTTCGACGCCGCATAAGTATCGATCGATCGGAACGAAAAGCTGTTCCGTGACTGGCCGCAGGAAACGGCGTGCTTTCGTTGCCTCTTATTGGGTGGCTGGCCGACAGCCAGCAAATCTTCTCCACAATTTCTTTTCGAGCTCGGACCGAAGACACAAAGTCCGTAAGTCAATTATAAGGTGGGAATGGGGGCTTGCAATAACGCGGGGACGATATAAAAGGAGCCTGCAGACTCATGATGCGGCTGCCCGTGTCTCTTGGGGCTCCTGAAAGCAATCTTGCTCACGATTGGAGCATTGTCTTCGACGCTGCTCTTTTTCGAACTTTGTAGTAGTTTTATGAAATCCTGAAAAGCCTGGTGACTGGAAAGAGGAATCTAACTTGGGAGAAATTAATTGTGATCGAGGAAACACCTGGCGAAGACTTTCTTGTCACATTGGAAATGTTTTTAGTAATTTTGCAGTAATTGTAGTAGTAACTTTTTCACAAAAAGTTTTTTTATAATAAACAAATGCTGATAATTCCATTTTGGAAAAATGTAGCTTAGTTCATCTTTGCACTCAATGCCTCATATATCTCTTGCAGACTTTACGCTTTCGAAGCCAAATTATTCTGCCAGTTTCGCCAGAGTCAAGATAACTATCTGATACCCCAATCAATAGACCCAGGCCCTCCATTAGAACCATGTCTTTTCGATTTCCACGCGGTGGTGGATGGTAGCCACAACGGCCGAATGTCCAGAACAATCGCGAAGGTGTATGAAAACGTCCAACCCTGGCTCCATTGATTTCAATCTAACAAAAACGTCGTCCGTGGAGATATCAAAAAGCTGTTCTTGGCCCGCTGTAAAAGTCTCCCGAAGCCGAAAGCGCTTCCGGCCCGACTGGCGATTCGCCAGCGATACATTTCGACGATTCCCAGGATCGTTCGAACTCAACGGAAGCCTTCGCGTCGTTAAACGTGAAAAGCAACGCGGCTGGATCAATTAAAAGACGTGGAAGAGGATTTCACGGGAACGAGGAGAACGGCAGAGAAATGGGGAGCCATGAAAAAGCTCGTGGAAGGGTTGCGAGCTGGAAGAACTAAACGACTAGCAGCTAATATCGCGAGAAATACTGTTATTGCCGCTAATATTTCGCGAAAAGTTCCCCAGCACCGAAGCCTGCCCACCTCCGGGAAATCTCCTTACGCTCGAGGCCTCCCCCCCGACCACCCCTTTCCATCGCGAGGGAAAGGATTGCGAGCGATAGCGTCCACATCGCACCTCGTTTCACCTCTAATGCGCGCTTTTCGTTTCGCAACGAGAACGGACGATTCGCCCCAAATTAATCCCGTGGAGAAGGCGTACGGGCTCACAGCGAAACTCTTTTGGACCGGCACGGAAACTTCGTCTTGATTTTCAGCAAAAATCCCAGGCACTTTTAACGCGGTTCTGTTCGGTAGCTCTTCGTTATATAACCGGTAAGACAAATGGTCTCGTTGTAGGATACGTTGGAATATGGTCTTTTAAAAGCCAGCGTACTTTACTGGTACGAGGGAAGAATTAACGCCAAGTATGAATTATGGAGGTTATTAAACTCTAGCTATTAGAACTTTGGAAATGTAGTAAACAGGTCTCTAAATGTAATTGAATTTTTGCAGTAGGTGTACAGTAGAATTACTGAATTGTGTACAGAGGTTCTGGATTACGTATTTTGAAGTCATGTGTATAAATGTTTGCGAGGAGAAAATATTTGAAAATTTAAAAAATTTGAATGTTTGAGTAACTGAAAAATTTGAAAATTTGAACATTTGAAAAATTTGAAAATTTGAATATTTGAAAAAATTTGAAAATTTGAACGTTCGAAAATTTGAAAATTTGAATGTTTGAATATTTGAAAATTTTTAAAATTTAAATATTTCAAAATCAGGAATTAAACATTGAGGAAACAAAAAGGAAAGTGGTGGTAATATTCCACCATCGAGTATCCACGATAAACAGAATTCGATGCACTATTTTCCAGTTCTTTGAAACACCAGTACTACCCCAGATTTCATGCCACGAGTCTCAACAAAGCAGCGGAAACAAGATAGACCGCATTTCGGTCGTATCTCTCGCCGCCTATTAACGTCAGCGAACTTAACTGTACAGCAAGACGATATTTTTGCGCGCGTGAGTTCGAATTCCCCGTCGCCGTTACTTCATACCGCTTTATCACCGCGAATTTTTTCGGTCAACAACTAATATCGCGGGAAATACCGTTATTGCCGCTAATATTTCTCGCGAGGCTTCACCACGAGGTCCCTGGAAATCTCCTTATAACTGGTTCCGCGTCGAGGAAGGGTTGCCAGCGATATCATTCCAGTTCCATCCGTTCCTCCGACGTAATTCACGTCAACTCTTGTTCCAAAGCCCTGTCGGGGTAGATTCACTCAGACGTGAAGACATTTTTTCTTTAAATTATTATTGTTTACCAGTTGAAATTTTAAACGACTCCGTCCTGTGAGCAACAGTTAAACGTTGTAGCCGAGGGCCCCTCCTAGAACTATGAATTTTCCTTTCCCTGTTATCCACCACGGAGGAGTTACAGTTACAAAGGACGGCAGGACCTTTGCTCGTTGAAATATAAACCGCGAGGTTATTCCGCGTTAACGTTAAAATAAACTCGAAGGGGGCTTAACGAGGCGGCGCGTTTCAATTTTCGTCGTTAGCCGCCGTAGACCGTTCCCGCGCCTCGCTTCTCCCTTAATCGAGAAGTTTCTTTCCGAGGGACTTCCGGGCGAAGTTTCCCCGCCGGTGAACTCGAGCCGCGATAAACTGTACGGTTTACGTCAAATGCATGCTCGCTGGGAAGCGCTTAAAAAGCGACAGTAAACTGTACATTTTACCGCCGCTCCGCGAAGTTAGAACCCATTATGGGGAAGGGCACGAGGCATGGTTCCGCGTTTTTTTCGCGATGGAAGCAGCGTTACCAGACGCTGCGCGGCGCGCGCCTCGTTACACTCGAATTACGATCGCCTCGGTCACCGTGGCCAAGCGTTGCGGCGTTCCGCGGCCGCGTTTAATACGTAATGCAACGCCATTAAAGCAACGTATGTACGACATAATCAAAGGCTCGTTCCCGCGGTGTAATCCGCTGGGTTATTTCTTACTCTATTCTCCCCCAGATACCGCACGATTCCGCTATAATCCTGTAATCCACCGCCACCAGGAGTCTATTACACTCTCTTTACATAATCTATACGATCGGGGGATTAGTTCGGCCGTGTCGGATCGGTCTATGCACGCATTGCCAGTAGAAAGCGCATTATTGCAAGGTTTACGACCGGTTCGAGGGAGCGCCGCGTCTCGCAGCGGTGGAAATTATTTCGCGGGACTGATCGTAACCGGTCATTCCAGAGAAAATTCCCGAGGGATCGAACGAATACGTCCTCGTCGACGTCGTCCACGGGCAGGAGGGTCGATAAAACTCGGGGTGTCGTAAACGTAACGCCCTGGTAGGAGTCGGTGCCCTGTAGTTAAAAGGATTAGTCGAAATGCCGTTGCTTCCTTCTCCTTCCACGCTCTTCCGTGGCCAGTCGCAGGGAGAAGTCGGGACGACGATCCTTGGTAAAAATTTCACCAGAAACCGGTGCAATATCGGTTTTACGGGTGCACGGTAAAACCGAAAGATGCTTCTAAGCCCGTCATACGGGGCGTACGTGCTGCCCGATGGGCGTTAAGGGGTTAAGGCACGTGAGAAGCCAGACGGGACCTGGCATCGTCTCTGGCCGTGGTGTATCGGAGGACCGGGGTCAAAAACACCTTTTCGGGGGGATATCGACGGCGTTTCATCAAGTACGTCGACCGATGATGAAAGGATAACGGGAGATGAGCTGCCTGGGGACCTGGGACTTTATGACGAAGAAGTCACTTTAGCTTTTAGCTTCTCTTGTACATTACGGAGCCTGGCTTTTACGTATATACCGGTGAATACTAATTTTTGGATTATTTTACGTCGTACAGGGCTTCGCTTGCTTGGTAGAATATGTAGTGTGCAGGGGATTCTTAAGGAAAAGGTAAAAGGAATTTTGTATTTCCTTTGAAATCCTAGATGGTTTCATGGTTTAAGAGAAATATCCTGCATCGTATGTGAAATTGTTGAAATATGTGTCTACACCCTTGTGGGTTTTATTACTTCACCTAGAATCATGTTCAGTACGTGTCTGACTACAAGCAGACCGTCGCTACTTAAAAATGCCAGGCGGTAGTCACGTAGGGTTATTTCGATCGGGACGTTCAGAGGCTGATGATCGGTGCCCCGGACATGCTCGTTCGACAGAAATAGATCGTTCAATAAAAATTTGGAATATTCAAGATAATTCAATTAAAAGCAGCTAAATACACCGCCTCGTCAGAAATAATATTTCATATCAAACATCGTCTCCTCAGAAATAACATTTAATATCAAGCATCGCTCGTATATTCTGCATACAGAGCAAACGTGTGTAAAGCTGTACAAGATAGAAGATTTGGATGCCTCATCCTATCATAAAAACACGTTAAACCCAGCCATTAGTTACGGGAAATATGGAACAAAAGAGTGACAAGCAGAGCGTCGAGGAGCTTAAAACGCGACACGGGCAAAGTACCACAGGATTTCGGTACACGAAAGTTAAAGGCAAGTTGATTTATGGCGCACAAGAGGTCTTAGGTGAAAAACGGCGATCGAAAGTCAGGCTAGAAACATCCACAGTGGCTTTCCCGTTCGTACGAAACGGCACGGTCTCATGCCACTTAAGTACATGTGCCAACACGATTCACTGCGAATCGAGCACGAACCGAAAATGGAGAGCAACGACCACAAAACACGACAAAGCTCCCCGATCGACTCGCAAGCACGCGTCCTCCATCTCGCGCCCGAAAATCGAACGGAAAATTAAAGTTGCAACTGCGCCGCGTCAAGATTTATCGTTCTCCATCGTCGAGGTTCTCTCGGACAAAATTTTCATTCCTGCTGGATACAAGTTCTCCAGATCCAGCGAAATTTTCTAGATTCCTTCCCATCGACGACGCCATTCCCCGAGGAGATCTTCGACATACTTTCTAAACGAATTTCCAGAAGTTGGCGAGGCTCGTTGGCCGAAATCGTGCCGCGCGGAATTACGAGGCGGAGCCATCGAGCCGAGAGGGATCGCGTCGCCACGACGGACGAAAAAATGATGACCAAAGTTGGATTATTACTGCGGTACCGAGTTTAATCTAAATGCGAATCTAACGAGGACGATCCCCCACTGTGTGACGCCAAGGAGACTCGAAGTCGCCGCTCGGTAATTTTACTTCTCATACGCGCTCAACTTTCCCGCGGCTTGGCGCGCACCTCTATCAGACAACGAGACTAATGTGGTTATTAACGCATATAACCGGTAACTACATGGCCCTCGAACTTTCCCCACTCATCGTATAAGTAATTGAAGCGATATTTCCAACGTCTCGAGGAATTTGATGCATCGATTCGAGTCTCGCGATGGTAAACGTAATGATCGTTCGAAGGGTTTAATCGCGCCTGTGAATTCGAAGACTCTAGCTCGTTGTGCTGCACTTTAATGCAGCAGTTTAATTGTTATTTACATTTTATCGTGGAAACTAACCTCGACAGTATTACTCTCTGGAGCGTAGTCCTCGGTAAAAAAGGCACTGTTTAAATTATTCACGGAGGACTATAAATTCTGGACGAAGGAAAGCCCGAGATACAAAACGTCTGCGTAATTTCCCTCTTCCTGCGGTACCCACCCCTGTGTCCTGTCTTAGACCGTTTCCACCCCCCTGTGGAGCAGCCTTCGATCCGTCAGCGTTCGTACCAAACACCGTCGTTAATTATTTTGCGTACGGCGGACCGTCCTTGAAATATCGATTCCACCGGCACTTCGAACGGTTTCAAGATGGCGGTGACGGACGGAGCGGGCCAGAAGACGCCGCCAAATTAGATTATCTCCGTCCTGGTTTCGAGAATACCTTCTCTCTGTCTTTCCCTTGTTTCTTTCCTCGGGGAGTGCCAAGATTTTTGCGATTCACCTTGAACGCAGCTGAAGCCTACTCTGACGGCCACCGCCCTATTCGAATATATTTGCATAATTCGCTTTAATGGTATTTGGACGTTCCTCGTGATTGACGGGGAGAGAAACAGGTGAGCGTAACGCGAGAAGCTTGAAATTCAATTCTGGATAGAATTGTGTGCGTCGTTGTGAGGTTCACGAAGTACGACAGGGTAGTGTAAGCAAGGGTAAGTTAGGGGTAGGTTGAACGTAGAGAGGTGATAGAAGTAAGTAATTTTTTCAGGAGTATATTTAGTGTCTTTGCTGTGACATTAGGGGTTACAGAATTAGAAACCAGATTTAGGTATTTCAGTTTATTTGATACAGTGTTTCACGACCACAGATATGAAAGTAAATGAAGGCATATGTCTCCACCTTATCATCCAAGAATTAACACACTCCATGATAGTCTACCTCGTTTACAAAGCTCTCTCTTCCCTACGCGTTTTTCCTCACAATAACCTGTTTATTTTCCATGGGATATAGTGGCGCATCATCGACGGCTATTTCTGCAGCCCGCAGAAGACGTCACAAAGACTTATGCCAGCGATGCGGCGCGCATTCTTCCTTGACCCAGCACAAAGTCGTTGTCAGTCAGTCGGCACTCCCATCGACCGATCTTAATTCGACGTCGAGTCGACTCGATCAGCGTTATCCGACACGCGGAACCCGCGCGAAACACGGCCGAGACAACGGTTCAGCCGTTCAGATCGATAGCCCGAGCCGCGACGGATGGCTTTGTGCCAGGCTCGGTCACTTCTGTTTTGTTGCAGTTTTCAAGCATCGCCATCACGTCCACCACGGCCCTCTTTTTTCCCCTCGCCAGAGCATCCTCTCGGCGGACGTGTGAGCGACTATTTTTACGAACCTCGCTCCCCCGAATCGAACGCGGTTGACGAAGCACCTGTCGCTGTCACGAAGGAACCCGTTTTGTCAGAGCCTTTCCATTGAATTCCCGCCGCCGAAATTCCTTACCCAAGGGCCCTTCTGACCCCTGACGGCTCCGTTCCCGAAATATTCCGGTTCGATGGGCAAAGATATTATCGATGTCTCGTTCGTCGACCGAGAACCTCTCCAGCCTTCCTCCCCTCGCGTTCTTCTAAATATAGGAGGCAGCAGACGCTGACCACAGTGAGCCTCCTTGATTTTTCCCGCGACGTGGAATCTCATTTCGTCGTAATGTAAAAATGTCCGTATAAATCAGCCGTTAAAAGAAATTCCACGGCTGTGTTCCCGCGGCGAGAGACTTTTACTCTTCATTAAATCGCCCGCCAACGCATCAGCAAATAGCAATCGGGAAAAGTAGCCGCCGCGACGAAGCGCGACGGGAAACTTGGAAGTGAAGGAAGAAGAACGAAGGAAGCGTACTGAGGATATTTGACGCCGTTTCCATAGGGCCTGCGAATCACGCTCACACTTATTCATATTCATTGGGCGCCGCTACTTTATACGAGCCATAAACCACTGATGCCACTTTAAGCGTCATGTCGCGCGTTTAAGTGAAAACGGTCAACCCTTGGTCAGACGCTCCTCGCGTTTCTCGATGGTTGCCTCTTTCTACTCACCATTGCCCTGAATATCGAATTTCATTGTTCATAATTTGAAGCTTCGACTAATGAAAATCAATTCCATTAACCCCTTATAATTCATATCTCATATACGCAATGTTCAATATCCAATAGCGAAAGTCAATATTTTCATAAATCAGTAAATATTGTTATTAACACCGTCAAATATTAGCAGGAATTTGTTATATCAATTTACACTGGCAACATATAATCCACGGTATTGGATCATAATCTACTTCCCCCATCCGCTTAAACTTCCAACCACATCGATTTTGCATTAGAAGAAGAATCGCTGTTCCGAAATTCCAAACTCCAGCAGAAGCGGTCAGCCGGTGAAACAGTTAAAAAGCAGTTACGTTCGACGCGACGGCTGTCCCTCTAGCGTACGAAAAAAAGAGTGATAAATCACCGGGCACTCGGTGACGGCGATGTAAATCATCGACGAGCAGCTGCACGACAGTGGCGAAGCTATCGCCGCGCATCGATCGCAATTATCCCGTAATAGTACTAGGCGTCGCGCGCAATTTTCTTTCGCATTGTTACCGTCCAAACGAAGCCTCGCGACCGATAAGCCGGTGATAAACGAGCGTGCACGCGTCGCGGCCTTCTAATCGGCCCAGAGGACTTCATTGGTCCAAGCATGGTGACTGTTCGACGGTATCGAGAAGCCAGATAACACGGCGCGGAAGTGGTCGATGCTGGCGCGAGCGAAGGGTGTGGGGTGGCTAGTTGGGGCTGCATGGCGCGGCTAATAGTGTTTAAGGGTTGCGTGTGGCGCCGTAGGTGAACGGCGCCAGGACGTCTAAGCGCCGACGGGACGAGCGTTTCCAAAGTATGCGTCATTCGAACGTCGCCGCCGCCTGAACGCGGCTGGGCGGGAAAAAGCAAAGTATAAGGAACCTTCTTTCGAGCTAATCTACGTAACCATCGGCATCGCCGTCCTTGGAATACGCCGCCGCGGGAATCGAGCGCGAGAAGGGGAGGAAGGCCAATTGCCCGCGAATGAGATTGTTCGTGAAGCTTGTTCGGCTAAAATGAACGTGGGGGCGGATGAAAAAAGCGGAAGCTTTTGCTCTCCGAGTTTTCTCCCTTTCTCGTTATCGCTGTTCGTTGACCCGTGACTTTCGTTGTCAATTAAATCGCGTGGGATCACGGTTGCGTGGCAATTTTTCAATTCAATTTTTTCCCATGCATAGAAACTTCTCCA
Organism: Calliopsis andreniformis; assembly: GCF_051401765.1. Taxonomy (NCBI): domain Eukaryota; kingdom Metazoa; phylum Arthropoda; class Insecta; order Hymenoptera; family Andrenidae; genus Calliopsis; species Calliopsis andreniformis. The sequence goes on along the minus strand of NC_135067.1, from coordinate 16,085,824 downwards.
GGCGATTGCTGTTATTTGAAAATACAATCTTGTATATTTTGGTCACACTCAGCATAGTGGAGGGGTGCCCAAAAAGGAGTTGTCTACGTCAGACGCAGAAGTACGGTGAAATGGAGATCCAAGGGGACCGTTGACGACGATCTGCAAGGAAAAAGGCAGCGTCAGGCACCATTACCTGGAAAAATCTTGACCTTCTTGAAGGGTCGCCAGCATTTTCGGGTGGTCGTAAAGCTTAACGACTGCTTTCGAAATTGCCCCGGCCTTTTTTCGCCATAACGAGACACGGTACTTGATTCTTCGCACCCCATTCTCTATGGTTCGCCGTGCGAGAGACATTTAAGACCGTAACTCCATTGTTATGGGGGGTGAAAGGGAGGCGTGGGTGAGGATGGGTTGGAGGCACGGGCAGCATCGACAACCGCCCCGAGCATAATCGCGAGACCGAGCTCGAATAAACGTTGAACTCGGCGAAAGGGTGACCATGGGGCGAGAATCACTTTATTCCTCGGCCCACCGAAAGTCTTATCGCGGCGAACCGTGAACGGTTAGGGAAGAATGGAACGCGACGAAAGAATTCCACCGAGTATTATCTTGGATTATGTACCGTGAAATATAACGCCTTGACGCGAACTCTCTCTTTTCAATGCCGTCGCGGAGTGGCTGCCTCTTTGCTTTCATTTTTCTCGAACAACGCAAAGACTTATGAAACCTAAGAAACACTGTTTCAAAATTTCTTGCAAGCCTCAGCTTCTTCAATTGGATAATTCAATATTTCAAATACGTTGATCCAAGCCAAGAAAAATTGGTTTGCATTACATCGCCTCGTTAAAAAAGTGACTAGCTTCGCCACCCTTGAGAATACTCGACGGAGTCGGCCAATCGCTTTCGCTACTTATGAGATACGTGACCCTCGCAATTCCGAATGGCGACGGAACGTGGCAGAAGAGGTTGCCGCGCGCCCATGAAAGTTAATATTCCGTAGAAAGGACTTACGTCGATAGGGAGAAAGAAAAAAAACGTGAGGTTTTCTCCGATGGTAAAAAGCCTCTTCACCCCCTAGACTTCACCTAGACTCGGCCGGGGAATCGATAGGGTGACTCATCGAGAGGCGGTGACGGAGTTGTCTCCCTCCCCTGCCCTCCTTGTTCACCCTTCCCACGCCCTTCTCCTTCCCTTTTCGCTCCCTTTACTTCCGGTTCTAACACCGAAAGCGTGTCCAAACTTTAAAACTCCCCTGTTCGGAGGCTTCATCCCGACTCTTCTCGAACTCTTCCCCCATCCCCGCGAAATAACGAAATGCACTCGCGGAGAGGCCACGATGTTTCTAACCTGAACATTGCTGACTCAGTTCACAACTTAATACGTTGCATCGGACAAGAAAAACACCGCCATCCCGATTTTACGGTCGTTCCTACCGCAATGCAGACTTTTGGGTGTTGGTATGGATGGACTCTTTTGAACCCTCGTATTTGCCTAAGTGTATGTTACCATTACTATGAGTATATCTGAACTTAATAACTTATTTCACTGTTTCATATTCCACTTGATAATATTAATATTTCCTAAGCATTGCATTCTTTTTATTGCAACTATTTTAAGATAACATTTCAGTACGAAGTTTACATCTTCGTTAAGCTCGAGCGCCCTGATCAAACACCTCCGAGTTTCGCAGCGGAACGATCCTACTTTTTCCACCCCCTTTATCCAGTAAGGTTAACGCGGAAAGTACATTCAAAGTGTAAAACTCCCCGTTTAGTTTCCCCTTCGCGTCCCCCAGCGGGACTTCCTTCGCACGAAATAACGAGATTCGTTCGAGCAGCCCGCAGCAGCTGCAACTACGGCTGCAACTGCACTCCAGTCGGTCATACCTATAACGAGCATGCGGCAAGGCAGCGTCGTCGGCCAATTTGTTGCGCGGAGACAACCCACCCTCGAGCTGAGTCATACGACCACCCTCCTGAATTACGCAAATCTTTGAAACTCGACTACCAGTGAAGTCGTAAAATTATTCCATACTGAAACAGAAATTGAACATTCCTCGATCATTCTTGCTCGAATAATTAAACCAACCTCGAAATTAATAATAATGCAACGTTTTAACTTTTTTATCGATTCTGCAGTTTTCTTTTCTTGCACAACTTCTGCACGCCTTTCCTCGTCAGCGATACGGTCTCTGTATCAAAGTTTCAACTGTTCCTCTGTGCTGAAACTTTAAAGCCGCCTGTCCTTTCTTCGGTCATCCTTCGAACTCTCCTCGGACGAAATAACAAGGTGTATTGTACTGCAACCCAAGCCGGAAGCAAACTTGGCTGCATATAATGGACACGCAACCGGATCGGTCAATTCGCCACCCCTGACCAAGCCACCCCTCGCTGATTCATCCGAACTTTCCCCCTGAATCGGCCAACTTTCCTCGAATTCCAGGATAATTATGAGCCCCAGGCCGAGGGAGGGAAAAATTAACGAGGCCCTTTCGTTGTATCTTCCTGGGAATGAGCGTCGCTGAACGGGCATTTCGATGGCGAAAATTCCCGACTGCCGAGTCATGAAATCGTCGGCGATGGAAAGATTCTTGATCGCTCAAGTATCGAGCGCAGAGAGGCGGAGGGCGAAAGAGAAATGCTGATTACCCTTTTGTTCGTAACTGCAGTAGGACTTGAATCGCGGCGGCGAAAGTAGCAAGGGTCGCGGCAAACGTCGAATTAGCCGAAAGAGGAAGCATCAAAGGCTCGCGGAAACAAGTTCCATCCGTCCGATTCGATCGGCTAATTAAGTCTATCGTCGATGGCCCCATTGTTTCCTGAGGCTCGTGAGCATAAAAAAGCTGCACGCTTCAGCTGCAGGGAACAAACGATTCGCGGACGGAGAAAGGGCTGACTTAAATCGATCGGTCACTCTTCGATCCTATGACTGCCACTTTCCTGCGTTTCTGGCGCCTTTAAGTACTTTACTCGCGCGAAGGTGGGTAGTTGAAGCTGCTTTTTATACAGGGACGTCTTTGTGGCGATTGTATGCTAGAAAATGTAGTTTCAGTTGTATATTGGTAGGATGCTGACTCGTACTTCTTTTGTCAGGATGCAGGTTCTCTAAAAAATATATAGGTACTTGTTCTTGAGTTTACACCATTAGGTATGATTAATATTAGGTAGCTTCTTATATCTAAAAATATTAATTTACATAGATTATCGCCTCTTGAATTCTGACTTAAGACCTGTCAAGTACACTGTCCTCACAATATCCTGGACGCTATGAGAATTCTATTTCACTTCAAATCCCCGAGTCCTCACCATAAATCCATCAAAAGCAAGATCTGCTTTCGATTTCACTCAGTATTATTCCACCCCTGGCAAGTACACCTCGTCTCGCGTTGAACGCAGCGAGAGCGCACCGTGAGAGCGCTGTTCTTGATCTCTGGTTCCACGCAGATCGAGGTATGGATAAGAACACGTTGCTAGAGCCTAGCGTGGGTCCGCTTCCCTTTGACCGAAAGAAGCTCGAGTTCTCGAAAGCAGAGGGCTTAAAGCTCGCGGTTGAATCAATACCGGGAGCAAGAGGAAGATAGGTAGACAGAGGAGAGATAGGAGTGTCAAGGATAGAAGAAAAGGAAGGAAGGAAGGAAGGGACAAAGGAGGCCAAGGAGATTCGACTTAGGCACCCGCACACACGTACACACGAACAAGCTCGCGGTGCTCCTCTCCTTGTACACGAGCGTGTGTCCACGGCGTGTATATGCGCGTCGATAGCTTGTCGAAATGTAGACGGAGCTTCTTGGCATCGTTTCACGATTATCGGGAGAGATTTTTTAACAATATGACCGGCGTTGCGTCGGCATGGATGCGCTCTGTCGATTTCTGTACAACGTTCTTCTAGCCACTGTCGTCTTGTTCAGGAGCATCAGTGAGTAGAGTTACGGATCATCCGCAATTTAACAAAAAGTATGAGTGTTCTTGTCACGCGCTTCAGCCTCATTCTTACGCTTTTCAACCTTCAGCCGCGATCACGATCGAACGGTCCACGTTTTGATCCTCTTACTCGACGACACAGAGGATTTCCAAGCCGCTCCAGCTCGCGATGTCATCCCATCCTCGCGATTGATCCGCCACGTTCTCGTCTTGTCTCGTATTTACCGCTCAACCGGATACTTATTTTTGTTCGTTTATTTTCAGCCAGCTGCCGTAGCTGATACACCTTGAGCGATCGATTCCACGACGCTTTCGTTATCGTAGAGTCGTGCACACTTTCCGGGGCTATCGATCGCCAGGTTATCTCATACGGTCCTCTGTCACTTTTTCGTATAATCTATCTTTTTTCTCTGGCTCTTTCTCTCTCTCTCTCTCTCTCTCTTTCTATCTCTCTCTTTTTCTGGCTGCTGGTAAAACCATTAGAGAGCTTGGATGCTACCGTCTCACGCTTCTGTTCGACGTCGTTGGCTACGCTTGTCTTAGAGCATTGTGAAGCTGAACCTTGACCTCTGCTTCTTGCTATCTACTGATATTCTACTTGACCCCTTGCAGCACGCGGATACCGCATGCCACACGAAAGTAGCTCCACGGGCTAGAGTATTCTTTCGAGAATATACACGTAATTTAGCCTCGTCACGTTAATCAATCTTATTCAATTTGTATATCAGACTATCTATTGAGTTTCAATTCTTGCCAATAAAAATCAAGTCCCTCCTATTTCTACTAGACCCACAGACGAAGTATAATACAGACCTACAGTGACCTATATTGCACCAGAGAACTAACATCTTGAGAAACCCTTGAAACCCATACTGTTTCCCCACCCCTAACAAATATCCCAATCTCCCTCCATGCTAAATAACTGACACCAGTGTACTCCGTATCCCCACTTTGTACCTAGCCCATAACTGCAAAGCATCAAAACTCGAAACTACCCTTAGAAAAGCCTCTCTAGGTTCTCCGCAAGCAACTTCAAACGACACTCTTCGTGTAATGTTCCAGAGAACGGTCTGCTCTCGTTCGAGAATCCCAATTACCACTTGGACCCAGCTCGGCTGGACGATGCGCTGAACAGCAACGGAAACGGCAGCTCCCTCTACGATGAGCTGTATCAGGAATTGGTAAGCAGCGGCGGCAGAAGCGGCGAGGTGACCGGCGGCGGCGGTGGCGGGGGCGGCACGAGGGTGCAGGCACGCAGAACGTACGCCACGTTGGATCTGGGCAGCATGGGGGTTGACGTCACCCAAGGTCCCCTCACCCAGGACTCCGTCACGGAGGACGCGCCGGACAATACCGACAACCATAACCTAGGGTGAGTACCGTTCATTTCGACGAAGGACATTAAACGGATCACGTCCCCGTCGCCGCGAGGCGGAGCGACGTGACCCGTGGTTCGATTCTTAGACCCCCGTGCCCACGTAATCCTTCCTGGAACTCGAGACTGCAGGGCATCCGATGCATTCGAACAGCCGTGGGATTACAGTTGGAGCCGTGCTAGCGAATCGGCGACGTTGCGCTTGGAATTTTATAGAACCGTGGAATTATGGGACAGGGGTCTTTTAACTCGAGAAGTCTGTAGTGGGACGTGTGATGAAATTCCAAGTACGTTTAATCCTTCAATGGCGGAGCGCTTTTATGTGGAGAAACATTGTGCAAACAGAATGAAAGTTACGACATTAAGGAGCTTGCGTTTTCTGAGTTCAGTGGTTCGTATGTGTTTTAGAAATATTCAGGAGTTATTTGTATAGAAGAATTCTTGTTAGTACAGCTGTGATATCGTCGATGCTATATGCATTTGAGAGTGATGTAGAAAGAAGTCATTGAGGGATTGAACTTAATTTAAAATTAACATACACTCTATTTATGAAAGTTTGACCAGAAACTGAGCCCATGTCGCAGAACTTCTCGATAGCAGTGTCCACATCTCTTTCATAAAATAGAGACCTCGAGTGACATGATTACGTGGGTACGCTAGAAACCGTGAAATATATTCCATACTTTCCGCATGAAAAATTACTTCTCTCCGAATCCGTCAAAGTCGTAAGATCATCGGGTCGGCCGAAACAGTCCCAGCAAACTTCAAAGGAAGGTCCGTGCTGGAGATTGGCTATGCGAAATCTAATATTCCAAGACCGAAGACGAAAATGTCCACGATTTATATTCGACCCAGTGATAGTCAGCCATTTTCCTCCGGGAGGTTTTTATGATTTCGCTTTTAAACATGCGTCGCCCTCTCTACGGACTTCCACCCCTGGAATTTCGTTCGTGAGAACTGAGATATTCGGGGCCCCTGGTCGAGTCGCGGCCGAGTGGAATAAGCGAGAAATCGGCTTCGAGCAGCGGAATCGAGTCCAGTAATATAAGATCCAGCCGGGCAGCGCCGTTGATAAAAGTTCCGAGTTGGACCTCATCGGGGGTACCGCATAAAATTTCAATAAATCCGGGTCGGTGAAAGGGGCTCGGACAGAAGGAACGAATGGCCGATGCTACAAGCCAGTTTGAACTTATTTCCGGCTGTTACACGGGCTCCAGGCCCCTGCTATTTGTTCGACCGGTCGGGATTCCTCCTCTTCTAGTTTCTACACTCCCATCGAACCTCCTTTGTCTCTCGGACCTGTTATCGAGCTTCGGCGACCGTTTCGAGCCCCCATGAAAAAGAGCCATCCCATCTCACCCCCGAAATGATAAAACGGCGCCGTGAAACTCGGCTGAATCTAACGAGAAGAATCCTCCTACGCAGCAGCCTTCGATCCAGATGCCACTCTGACCGTACGTATCGCGATCTCCAGAATATGAAGGTTTCCCCCGCGGGGAGGGGGCAAATTGAATTGAAGGAGGACGAACTACTTCGCGGAACGACGCAAAGTTGGCTCGCGATAATTACACGGGCTCGCAATCGTTCAACGACTCGGAATCCTATTCCTTCGTCTCTCCTCGAGTTCAATTCTTCCTGAACCTTTTGTCGACGATGTTTGCGACGATTGCCAACCCGTTTCCATCTCGTTACTTCGCTGGACGAGGTTTCGGAGAGGTCGAGCGGATTGATTTCGAGCCAATTGCTACTCCCTCGACTCGACTTTCCGTTAATATCGAAATTAGATTCAGACTGCTCGGAGTCGTAATTAATTTCCACCGACTCGTCGCATTAATAAAGGTTTCGTTTTGCGGAACGACGAAACAACCGGTCGGGCAATTATCGTTGGCACGGCTCGTTTTTCTCCGCTGCTCGATCGACGTCCAGCGGAAGGAGCAAAGTTCGCGTGGCCGTTCGTTCGTTCCCGATGGATAATTATCCAAGACCGAGGAGGATTTAACGAGACGGAAGAAAATCGTAGCTCCGATGGGGCACGTCGATCGCACGTCTCATTCGCCACGACCGCGTTGAATCGAGATACGTTAATGGACAGCCGTGGTACCGTGAACCTCTTCCAGAAAGATAATAAACTCCTCTCTTCTCACCGTCCCATTTCATCCACCCTGTCCCGTCTTACCCCTCTGCCCGCTTGCCCTTTCGGCTTCGTCTTTTTCCCCGGGACGGAAATCCGGGCGAGCATAAAAATGCAATTAAGGAAACGCCTGGCGTCTGGCAGAGCCTGCATACTTCTCCTCGTCCTGAAAGGTGGCTTCTTCTTCTTTCTCGTTCCTCAATCCTCGCCACCCCTCTGTCTTCATTACCTTTCTTTCGCCTCTACAGCCTGGACTTCCCCTCGAACTTGCCTAAATTCAGCCCACTGTTCCGGTTAGTTAAATGCCCGCAGACTCGCCTGTAAAAGAATAGGGAAGACGCGATATCGAGACTGCGGAGCATCCAGCTCGAGCAATTAGTAACCTGAAAGCTGGCTGGTAAAAGGGTTCAATGAGGGATCGATGAAAGACGTCTCCGTTTGTATTTTCATTTCGTGGTGATCTGTGAACGGGGAACCTTCTTTGCGGTATTAATTATGGAGCTTGATTAGAAGCTTCTAAGATAATGAATACTATTTCGGCGATGCTTGAATTAACATGGTTGGAGGTGAGATCGACTTATGGTTGGTATAACAAATTTAGAGAATCAAATTGAATTCGAATATAGGGTTATCCAAAGTTGTTTGTCAGAAGAGTACTTAAACTTATAGGTAATATAAGTAGAAAATCAAAGAATTATCAATTTTTGCACTTCTACCACCACTTAGAAACCAAGTGGTTCAAAGTTTAGAAGGTTAACTCGAAGCCACCTGTTCACGTGGATACGGCGCAAACAGTAGCGGCGCATATTTCCAGAGTTCCCTCGTTTCCTACCGTGTTAGTTGCTGGCGCGCTAAAGTAAGGTAATGAAGCCATCAGCGAACGACAATCCGTCGCGGCTGATCGAATTTTCCGACGGAGGCAGGGTGGAAAATCGAATTTCCCTGGCTGCAGGCCGGGCGCTTTCATCGCGGTGCAACGTTAACTTCGTTTGCGCTGATGCGCCTGAAACCTACGCAACGTTACGTTGTTAGGCACTTGACGTGCCTGAGTGATTCCATAGTTCGTGCACTAGGACGGCTACGTCATTCGGAAAATCGATGATCTAATAACATGCTTGATTATTCGGTGGCGACCAGTTGCGGAGACTCTCGTTTCGACTGAGACTTTTCCGGAAACCTCATTAGGTAACTTCGTTCCTGACAATTTCGAGACAGCAGCTTTGATAGGGGAAGCTTGGTGACGATCTAGGAGACTCCATTAAAGTAATTAGGGTAAATGAAATGAGTGCTTTTCAGTCCCAGTTTGGCGAATAATCGATTCCCTTCTGAAATTTGTAGAAGTGACCTGAGAAGTGAGGTCACGCTGGGCCAAGTCTCGCAAGTAGTTCGCAAACACTTTTAGCGAGTACCAGTCGACATCTGTTGGTATCAATATTGAATATCAGAGAACCAGTAAACCAATTTCACCGTGGTTATCATGAGAAAATGAAACATTTTCTGGGTACACCTTCCCAGTAGACGATCTCTATCGAAACCTCTTCGAGATCAATCACTCTACCCCGTTCCCGCTTTCCTTCGATCAACTTTCTTTGGTATCCATCGTCGACGAATATGAGGCACGAGAAATCGTAGCAAGTGTCGTTTCAACTCTTAAATCGTTCGATCAGGCCACGAGAATCGCAATTGCTAAAGTTCTCGAAAGTTTGTCACTGCGCCACCTCCTGCAGAATCTGGTGCCGTCTTCGAACAAAAATGTGTTGGAGGGCAGTCCGTGCAATTTCGAGGGTCGACCACTTTGTCAACGGCGAGAAAAGAAGGACGCTGGTCGAATGAACGGAACGGTAGCGTGGGTAGAGGGAACCCAGGCACGGGGGTGGGGCTGGATACGGAATGTCCTGATATTTCGTACCATCCTCCACCCTCTGGGTCGGATATTAGACGATAAGCTTCCTTCTGGCGAAAAGGGGGTCGAGGGACGCGTAAGGGTGGAAAGTGGGGGTGCGACGATCTGAGCGTGGCTCAGAGATTGAACTCAATCTAAACTTGCAACAAACTTTGCCCGTACTTCGCGCTATCTCTCATACTTCTGTCGAGTCTCCGCCTACAACCCTTAACCTTGTTCCGCCCTGACAGTGGGTGGGAGTTCAGGTGTTGGCGAGGGAACCAGTTACGCTGTTGGTAAATGGCTCTGCGGCGGATAATCGATCAGAAGTTGCTTCTATTGTCCTCTGTGACGCGAAAGGAAGAGAGGATGTCAAAGGACGCGGCTCGGAAGAGTCTGTTCATCTTCCATTGCTTCAATAAAGTAGGAGGAGCCAGGAAGAGGAAGCACCGATCAAAGTGGAAATCAAAGGTCCACGTTGGAAAGCGCAGTGTCAATTAACGATCTTTGGCATCGACTGTGATCCCCTGTAACGAGGTCGGTTTTTCATTCTAAGAAAGAGACTCGATAAACTCAAGCTGGTCGCGTCCAAACAGAATCCTATATCTCGTTTCAACTCTGAAAGCTTGGAGGGCAATTGAAGTTTCCAAAGAAAGGAAAGGAAAAGCTAGTAACGTATTCGGAATAGTAATACGATTCTTCTACAAGCACCTTCATGAATCTCAGATTACCAGCACTTTTTTATACCTTTTGCAAGAGCGATTAAGCGTGTACTTCAGTGATTATGAGACATCCTGTACGCTTCCGGAGATCGCGCAAAGAGAAAAGGAGAACGATTCGCGGGATGGTCGAGGCTTGATATATCCGCATTATTCTTCGTCCAGCGAAAACCGGCCTGGGCACAGTGGTAGTGGTAAGGACAGGCCAGACAGAGGGTAGATTAATGCAATCCGCATCAATCTCCATCGGGCTTGAAGTCCCGTCTTCCCCCCAGGAAACCATCAGCCTGGCCGTTCGTATTCACTTACCGCCATTCGCCGTTATTATGCGTCATTTTGCTCTCTTTTTTGGCCAATCATCTCGTCGCGAGCCCGCCACCGGCGTTACCCGTTAATGGACCGATTACCTTCGAGTGGCTGCTGATATGGAACGATTCTTGCCACGATAATTGAATTTTTATTACTGCGATATGAAAGTGGGTAGAGAAAAATATTGTGTAGTGGGAACGGAGGGATGTTCGAATTTCTCTTCAAATTATTTTGTTTTATCATTCACACTTTTACAATCACATCAAATTGGCTGTGAAAAATAATAACCGATGCCGGAATATTGAAATATGAAACAAAAATTACTTGATAGCTTTTCTGAAAACGTGACTACTATCATCATGCTATATAACCACAGAATTAAGACTTCCCTGTCTTCCTAAAGTCTCCCTATCGCGATGCCATTGTTTCCTCGTTTCCCCTCCTCGAAGACTCCTCGCAACGCGCCTCCCCCTTATCGCGACACACCCTTTTACCCGACAATTTAGAGACTATCGCGATAATTACCGCGACGCATCAAGGTGGAAAAAGAATTGTCCTCGGTTCGCGCCTATCCGAGAGATAACCAGAGTAGCGTACGCTACGATCCTTGGCGCCGGCTCAGCGGCTTTTCATTTTTATTATCGCGCCGTTATTGTGCAGCAGCGTGTACGTCCCGCGATACCGCGGCCGAGCGGCCGCTTTTCAACGGCAGTCACAACGGGGCGAGCACGCGCATAATCGAGCACCAGGGCACAAAGCGACGCCTCGTAACGGGCATGTCCCTGTATCCTGATAAAGTCCCCTCTCGGGCCTGGCCCATTCAGGAAGCGTAAACCCATAAGGAACGACGACGGCCGCCATTGGGGGCTGGGTGCGAATTGCGGGTCATCTTGTATAATATTGGCCCAGCAGGAAGAGAGAAAACGTCGCTATAACATTACTCTATCGGTATCTCTCTTCTCCCTCTACAAGAGAAAGGGGATGTCAACCCCCCTGTTTCACTTGGTCCGCGGCGGCGCGCCGACAATGCGTCTCTGAAATATTAAAAGCCCCGGGCGATCCGATATGATCCTCGTTATATTTTATATCATCCTCGAAAAAAGCCCCCTTCCTAGTTAATCAAAAGAAGGTGAAAGGGATTAGGGGCGCTCTGGGAGGAAATTTTCTCGAACGATTCACGCGCGAAGTTAAAGGCAGTCGTTGTAAGTCACCTCGACAACACCCTCTGGAGCACTCGAAGCCGAAAACCACGCATCCGTGAGAAGGTACGAACCATTTTCGAGGGTTCTCTGAAAAAAGGAGGGTGGAAGGGGAGGGACGGTGCGAATAGGGATGGTGGAACTCGCACCTCGCAAGGATAGGTATCTTAACGATCGTGTCTGAGGCGGGATACATTGGGCGTGAAATAAGGCGCCTTTGTTAGGGCGACCTTTCTTTCGGGGCGACCCCATCCCACGTCAGTCTTGCAACTCGTTCCCTCGAAGCGTTCGCCTTAGTTCCCTTCGTTGCCACTGCCGCGACCGCAGCCTCCGTCAGGATCGCCGTGAAGGGTCCACCAGCCTCTGACACCCCATGGTTTCGCTCGTTTCGGGGAACAAGATGGAAGAGGACCCCGTGGAAAGTGTTTCCAGCAAGCGACTCCTGCGTCGACAGTCGTTTTACAAGCTTCCCTTCCGGGCTCGCCAGGGCCAACAATTCTCGTGAATTCTACCTCGAGAATATTCCTGTCGATCTTCGTCAGAAAATAGCAGTAGCTGCTATTGTTAGGGGAGCGCCGAAAATGAAGTGGAGGGAGGCGAGCGCAAGCAAGTGGAAATGGTCGACGTTGAAGCAGACGATGCATTTTAAAGGAGCTAAAATTATGTGGAACGTAAACATATAATACAGCTATTCTTAGCCAGAATAAATGAAGGTACCTTACGGATAAACCAATTCTTGAATATGAATGAATAAAAGGAAGAGACACGACTGCTCGACAATTTCATATGTTATAAGATATACTACACGAAGGTATCGCTAAAGCCAAGATCCTCTCTTCTTTCGCATCTTCATTTCGTATTCAGCCTGAAACGCCGTCGCAGAATATCCAGCTGACCTTGAATCAAAATCCAATCGAGGGTAGACGCACCATTTCGCATACTCCCGCGCTCGTCACCGTATCCTGAAGCCTGTCACGTTTCGTCTTCGCCGGGCATACAACGTGGAAATTTATGATAGTCTGCCAGGCGTCTTCCTCTAATCTCTTTACCTTGTTACCAGCAACGCGTCCCTTGCGCCTTCGTTTCTTTATTTCCCCCGATCGATCTCGGAGAATTTCGTTCCGCGACATTATCGTCGATCACACGTCGACGGGAGACTCAGTCTGAATAAAGAACAGTGTGCGAGAAAGGTGAGGCGAAATAAACTCGTGCGTCCCGCCTCCAAAGATTTCCAATTGATATCCTGAAATAATTCCAATTGATATCCTCCTCTGCTATCTTCCATACGCCGATGTCAGCCCGAGCTCTTACGTATTCCCATCTATCGCGATTTCTTTCAGCAGAAAGTTTGTTTACGTCTGTTCACGCACGCTCTCTCTACCCTGGCGAAGGTAAAAGACATCTGGGCCAGAGGAGACGGCGAGCTAACCGAGCGAAACCCAGAAGACTCTCTCAAGGAACATTTACATTGTAAAACGAACCTCGAGGCCAGCTCTTTAATATTCCCTGATGAGCTCACAGAGCTGCAAGTAGTATTGACCAGCAAATAGTCGGACGTTGGAAGTAATCGAGGTGTAACGCATATGGAACACCGTTAACGCTAAAGCCAGGCCACGAGTGCTCTCCACAGTTACCGCGAGTTGGAAGTAACAGCGCTCTCGCTGGCCAAGAGGCGCGTGCATGGCCACGATGAGACGGTTGGACGAAGGTAAACGACACATTGTTCTGAACGTATTCGCAACTTTGTAGTCGTGGACGCTCACGAGTGGGCCGTGCTTTACGCGACGGCAACGTCGAACACTAAATAATGCAACGGCAGTATCCATAGACAGCGAGCACGCCGCAGTTTGTTTCTCCTCGCGCGATCAAACTTTCACGAGGCAACCCGCGGCTCCAACTTTTATCGCGGCTTATCGATTATCTCCCATCGACGTAATTGGATGATTCCCCTGCACGGGACAGGTTGATGCCCGTTCGCTGAGCTACGAGGGAATTGAAATCGGTCACCGGTCTTTTTCGCCTCGTTTTGATAGAGGAGCGTGGGAATTAATCCGCTTCGATCGTTTTGAGCCTCTCGAATGAAATCGGCCGACGTCCTTAGTAGCTGGATCGCATTGACGTTCCGTGGAATCTGTTCGGTATAATGGGACAGGAATTTTTGCATGGAATATTCTCTGGATTTGTGGGGAAGTAGAGGTGCTCTCGGGTCTTTTATGATTTTTATACAGGGAAGTTATTCAGTCATAGCTGATCTTTGGTGTAAGTCTACGATTTTGCTATTAAGTAGAATAGGTCAATAATAAGTCTGGCTTTCAGAGCAGCATTACTGTGATTCCATTGTGAAACTTACTTTTTCTTTTGCATAGGTATAGGACAGTTATCATTCGTATAAATAAAGTGACTAAAAATTTGTTAATGTCACTGGAGCAGTAGAAGCTTAAAATCCAAGTCAAAAGGAATATTTAATGATATTTCTTGCATCCACCACTCATTAAATCGTTACATAGCACAGAAACGATATTTCCCCTTTCTCCATTTGCTCTACTTGAGAAACGTTATGATACTGTAGTACCGCTCGAATTCAGACCAGACGTCGAGTCGCGATAGATTTTCTCCCGTGCCTTTTGTTACTTCCTTTAGACGTCATACCTAGGCGTCGCGGCACCATGAAGTATAAATGTGTATTGATTCCACGCCCAGGGAGATAAATACGACGTCACGGTGCACCCAATGCACGCGGCGCTCGGATGAATTCCGTTCGCGCGACGCCATTCCGATCAGATTTAATCTCGCCGTCGCATTCAACGACTTATAAAAAGAAGAGGGAAAGCGAAAGTACGCGTATCGCGTGCAGGAATCGGTAAGAAAGCCCTTGGAAATGTTCCATTCCGATAAATATCCAGCTACCAGCGCGAGCTCTCTGCACGTGTTCTTTTGACCCCTGAATTTCCACGAGGTAGTCATTATCGCGGCGCTAGAACCGTTCGAATTGCCGCGATGGCTATCGAATTTCGAATTACTGCAACAGGGGAAAAAAAGGAGAAAAAAGGAAAGGGTAAGCCTGCGACTTTTTGCACAGGAACAACCCCTGAATATCAAAAGGGGCGAGTATAATGAGAACGAAAAGAGGTGCGCAAGGTTTAGGCGGGGAAAATTGGCGCGAGCGTTTCGTCGCGCGAAATTCGTCCAGCTCGGCGATACGGCGAGCGCAAATCCGATATTCTTCGGTGTACGTGGCCGGGCCAAGAATTCGCGTCGCATATATCGATCCCCGTCTCGAGCGGCGAGCTCCTCCCGACGTGTACGTTCACGCACGAGGAGACACGCTCGCCGCTGAAAATTTCAATTCGCGATTTCCATTCTAACGAGAAAGAGAGAGAGCAGCGGCTCGGTCGATCGTAGCGCACCGCCAAGGGCCTTTCAATTTCATGCAAATCGCTGGGCATCGTTGCAAGAGGCGCACAAACACAGCCGGCCCGCTGCTTGCCGCCAGACAACGGCTGTCACGTGGGGAGGGGGTTGGTTGTTATTAAAATGCTTACACCGGCCGAGGGTCGCCCAGGATATACCGGATATTGCGGATTTTTCGAGGCTGGAGAACGGTGGCCGTTGACGAAAATTTCTGTCTCCGAATGTTGCCGTTTTTTCGTCTTATGAAACCCCTGGTCGACCCTACCCTCTTCCTCGATGAAGGGGACGTTTCGAACGGCTGGCCTCGTCCCGCTGTTCGCGCGCTCGCGAGTTCCCTACCAGATGAAACGATTCTGAGAAGGGGACAGAGGCTGGCTGATTTCGATCTCCACAATTTCGTCGAGTGGCAAGAGGAAGAAATTACTAGGGCCAACGAAGTTTGGTTATGGCGGAGTGGCAATAAATACTGACCTATTTTATGCAAATTACAGGTTACAGGCGCGAAACTGACTGCCTCTTCCTCGGGCCCCCGTATAAACGCGCTTCCGACGACCGTTATTAAAGCGCTCATAGCGCGGCGTGGTTCCACCGAAAAGAAGCATCTCGGGCTGAACTGGAGGGAAAGAGGGAGAGGAATCATAACAGCTCGAAATAACGGGGAAAAGTTGGAATTTTAAACCGACCGCCGCGAACATTCCTCCATTTACATTCCATACATTTATAATCGCGCAGTAAATTGAGGTACAAAATATCGTAGGACGTCCGAGGATGTTTCTCCTTTCTCGAGTCCTGTCGTCGAGCGACGGAATATTTGTTGAACGTTCAACATGGTTTTGCATACTGCTCGGAGTTTTTGCGATTCTCGTGAGATGCTCCACTCAGGAAAACATTGGTAGTTGTTATTCATCTACTTAAAATCACTCACACTACTTATTGCTAAGCAAATGCTCGTATTACCTAATAATGCTTCTCTTAACAATATCCTTCGCTATAATATAAGTACATAATTGAAGCAGTGAGTGTAATTATCAAATAACTAAATTTATTTCTCCCATAAGAAAGTTCTCATGTTCCTCAGTTTACAACGCAATCCAATTTTGCTACTGCCATTGTATAATGGATTTAATACCCTTGTAAAAGGAAGCGAAGCATCCCGCTGATAATATTCCTTCCCATCGAGCACGGCCCCTCCCCTCTTTCCATATTCATCGGCAATTTTCGCTGCAGTGCGCAAAACGCCGATAAATCGCATTACCCTGCAACCGGCAGCTTATTTCGGCCCCGCTTAAATTCCTGTTAGAGCCAGTTTTTCCGACGGAGGAAGAAGCGGAAAGGGAACAAGCAGTAGGGACCGTATTAAACCCGTGGCGCGGGTTTCGAGCTGTTTATTAAATTTTAACGTTGCGCTATTGACGCGTCAATAAGTACACGCTCGGATCGTAAAGGAAAATTGCAGGTCCTGAGGTAAACGCGGTTCTAAAGCCTCTGTAGTAAAAAGGAGTCGGATACGTAAGCAACGTGAAGGACACGCTTTCATGCTCCCTCCCTGAATAATTCAATTGCAACGAGTGGATAACCGTCAGCGTCCTGCAATTTCTGGGATTTACGTAATTTTTATACGCCACGGTGCTATTTTATCCCATATTTCTCTGGCTCCCACAAAAAATTCTATGTTCCTTGAACAGGCCACTCGCTCTGACGATGATTGATTATCTAATTAGAATCTCATCACGTGACCACAAGAAAGAACGAGCGTTCCAGGGAAAGCAGTAGAACGGAATTAGGGGCTCATCTGGGAGCGTCTTTTAAGATCCCCCGCGCTAGAACGAGGGGAGCTGAAGAGCAGTGCGCGCCCCGCTCCACGCGCTGCCAACAGCCGATAGGGGATTCCTCCCTCGTCCATCGAATTACCGCGCTTCTGCTGAGCCGCAGGAGAAAAGGAGCACCCTGGATCGAGGTACCAGCGTTTGGCACGAATCGGTTTCCATCGATGCACCTTAATTGCGATTGCACTCGAAAGCTCTCGTCGAATTTGGCCGCGTAACAGGCGCATCGCGAGCGTTCGCCGAACCGTCGTAAATCGAACGACGTGGCTACACTGACGGAAGAGCCGGACCATTTCTCGCTCGCAGGAAAGAAAAATACTGAGAGATAGAGAGAGCCCGAGATCGTTCCTTCGCGTCCACCATTGTTCCTTTTTTCCGTCGCAGATTACGAGCCACCGTTTCCATTTCTCGATCGAAGCGTATTTCTTGTTCAAACAACCGTCTCCTTCGTTGTCGGTTCAAGGATCGACCCGAGCCACGGGCAAGAATTCCAGGTTGAGATAGGACGAGAGGGACGATGCACTTGGCACGAATCGCTTTTCCTCACGGCGTCCTTAATTGCGCCTGCACTCCGAGGCCATCGTCGAACTCGCCCGTTAATGCCGATAATGGCCACACTGACGCACCGTCCAACTTCCGGATGCGCCAGGCGCTTCTTATCGCCGCCCTCTGGCACGCGGTGGAAACGCCGCGAGATAACGACCGATCCAAATAATTATTTTCCGGCCGCGGTGTCTAATGTCCGGCTGCGGGAACTTTCCCCTTGGTCTCTGCCTCTGAACTTCCGCCGAAGTTCGCGGGGAAGTTTTAATTGGCGAACAGTTCATTGTTTAATTCGAGCCGCGGTCCCGCGCGTCCCCGCTGCGGTGCGACGCAAATCGCCCACTGTTTCCCCTCTTTTTCCGCTTGTGTTCCATGCACTCGCGGAAGTGTAGGTGCTTTGTGTTATATCGCGAGCATTTAGCGAGTGGTCTGGGCCGTTGAGGAGTGGAATTTGTAGCGGAGTCAGGGGAAACTGTCTTAGGGGACGGTCTAGTATCTACTTTGGCAAGAAGTTCTAATCGTTGTCTTAGGGAAGGACTTATAGGTAGATATATTTAGAGTTTTGTATTAGGGTAAATGTCCCATTAGTTGACTATGTCTCGATATTTGAATACTAATGTTAATTTTATTCTATTTTAAGCATAGAGTGTAATATATTAGATATACCTAATTTAAAATAAAATCTAGTGTTATAAAATGAAATCCTCAGTTAGTGGGACTTCATAATTTAAGGACACTACCGTGCATAAGTATTTGGACGCTTTGGACCGATGAGAATAATATTAATATAAAAGTTTATGTATTTCATGCATTTTCAATAATGTGAAAGTATCCAAATACTTATACACAGTAGCGTATGGAAACACGCAGTTTCAGATTGTTCACAAGTCATTTGACATTTAAAGCCTTCAGGTATTGGGACATTTACCTTATTCTAGAGCATCAGAAAACATACATTCACCACTCACTATCATACATCTAACTTTTTGCAAAAGTATACACCCCCTCTAATATTTATCCCCTTCCTTCTTGACCATCCAACTTAAAGCACCCTCTACATCGATATTCCTGTTAAACCGCTGTCCCACTCGATTTCCCTGAATATCCAACTACCATGTATCGACCGCCGAGCCGCCACTCAATGCCAGTCACTTGATTCGTGGGGGATCCCGAGGCCGAGGGTGAGTTCACTGGAAAATTCGCGATTCCTGGCGAAAGAAAAGGCAGGGGCAATCGGCTTTGGTCACACGTTGGCACCGTTTCCCGCGTACAATGCCTGGTGATCCTTCCAACACCGGCGCATTTCCCCGGACACGTTATTTCGTCGACAAAACCGTTGAGCTCATTGACATTCTGCCAACGGCGCCGGATTGTACCATCTCTCGCGCTGCTTCGTCCCAGGGCTTGCTATATCGACCATTGCATTGTGTCGACTCAATTAACGACGCCATAAATGATTCATACCGATACATTACAAGAAACGGAAATTACGAGGCCAGAATTGCCCTGTGCCCGAGGACCGTCTGCCTCCGTGAAATAAATTGGCAAGAAAGTGGCGACTAATGACGCACGACCGCGATGTAATCGCGCGGATGCATTCGTTATTCTGTGCCATTTGAATACTGGGGCTCCCTGTCAACCGAGAAAGGGCAGGTCTTTTATGGAGCTGGTGAATCGATGAACTAGAATGCTTCTTCCTCCCGCGGCAGACGTTCTACCCAAGAAAAGCGATTTCACTGTGCAAGATATATGCATGGATTTAAAGAGAGACGTTTCTCTGCAATGTTGCTCCGTTTAAAGGTGAATCAGCTCTTGGCAAGTGAATGACAGGCTGAACTGAAGGGAGAAGCTGGCAAGAGAATGCAGAAGGGGTGGCTTTTTCTAGAATATTCGGAAAATTGTTGAAAGGAGACGCCATTCTACGGTTCACGTTCGGATGAAAACTCAATCCTCGATTCAGATTGTAATAAAAGGACCTTTGTCCTTAAATTAAACCTTCCATTACATCCAATTTTCGAGAACGCCGTCGAAAATAAAGCGAGCAGCGTTCCCCGCCTAGGACAGCAGGAAACTGGTCGAAAGAGTCGTGTAGCCTGGAAAATTTGGCAAACTCGCGTCAAGGGTCGTTTCCACGAACAAAGAATTCCCCAAGATGTAACCATTCGGAGGCGAACCGGAGCGAGGCTCCTACGTTTCCAGCAACGCGCGCACTTGCACACACGTGCACCGTCGTCGGATGCCCCAGCTCCTCCATTGACATTCACCAGGCCACGGAGAATTTCATTTATATGCTAACACGAAACCACGCGCGGCTCCCTGTTTCCACCTTGAGATCCCGTTGAAACGTGTTCGCCGCGCCCCTGACGCGCTCTCCAACGGACCATTTGCCCGCGTACGCGACAGTCCTGCCCGAATTCGCAGCAATAATTGATCCATCTCGACCTCCCTCCCCATCGTTGTCCTCGTACCGTGCCAAAGCCGAATAATCAACGCGAGCACGATCGAACAACAGACAGGAGGCCTTCGTCGCTGTCAGTGCAGCTTGAAACAGCGAACGCAGCCGCGTAATCATTTTAATTAAAGTAACGGCGTGTCCTCCCCCGAGGTTTCGCGCGACGCCACGCGTCACAGTATACAAAGGCCGCGAAAAACAGGAGTTTAACTCTCAATTAACAGACGGTCCACTAACGAGCCGCAGCTGGCAGTCGTTCGTTCGTTACACGCTGCCGTCCCGCCTCCGCGACGCCCGCTAAGGACGACGACCGCGTCAGGACGAATTATCGCGCTTAAGAGGGCGCCCGAGAACGAAGAGCGCACCGCGACCATTTCCCGCCCCTATAACGACGCCTCTCCCGCGTGGCTGCAGTCGTGGCCGCTTAATTATCGCGCGGCGTTAATTACGCCGCGATTAAACCGACCGACCGACCGACCACAGCCGCGCCGGCCCGCGGGGGAATTCGAATCTCCCGCGCTTCGACGCGTGATCCTCCGCGAGGGAACAAGAACTCCAACTCTCGCTGCTCTCCGCCCAGTTCGTTTTGCATGGATGCCAGCATCGAATTTGCGGAAATTGAGGGGCGGTTCCTGGAGCAGTAACCTGTCCGAGGAACCGATTTCATTTCGTAAAGCATGGTTTTCCGTGGGAGCTACGACGCTCAGAAGGATCATATATTTAGTAATTTTGGTACGAAGGGCATCTTGAGGAGAGAATCGAGAGCTCGGGGCTCTTGTACTATTCTGGTTTATATTATTCTCGTGTTAGCATAAACTAGTCACGGCTCGAGAGGATTAGCCAATAAACGCAAGGCAACAGTGTCAATACAGTTTCGCGATATTGAGGTGTTCCATACTTCGCATTTCAATCGTGTTCTCTGCGGGGAAGAGGCGCGCTTTATTTCGCAGAATTGTGCAACATGAGCGAGTGTCGCGAGGTGTGGCGCACTAAAACGAAATAAGAAACGTGGGATGAATGACGACGGTTTATCAGCTGGGACGCGTGTCACGTCGTAAACTTTTCTTCTCCTTGTGTTCTCGTCCCTGCGACCGAATCGCCTTCCTCATCTTCGAGAAGCACTTCGGGAAGATAGGTGGCGAACAAAGTTCTCCTCTGGGCACCCGGCACCGTGTCGACGCGTGTTACGCGAGCAAATCCCTTCAGGGGCTGCGTTACGTCGCCCTCTGCGACCCTAGGAGTGGAGGAACGGATGCACAGTCGGGGAAATCGACGAACTTCTCGAAGAAATTTTATGCGATTTCGAAATGAAGAACTATATTCTCGGTAATGGGGCGATTTGGTTGGAGGGACGCGAAGGGAGACGATTTTCTGGGCGAAATCTGATAAAGGACCGGTAATGTACGGACGTGAGGTGTGTGTTAAGGGCTCGAAGTAAGCAAAGAAAATGGAAAATGAAACGGAGCTGAAAGCGGAATGTCGCGAAGTATTTTCATCCAGCCGTGTCACTGTTAAAGGCTGACGTTCCACGCGGAGCAGCGGGAAAATTGTCTGGAGGTTAAAAAAACTTGGGAATTTCTGAAAACAAAAGTCACTCGTGCATGTGACACATCCCAAAGTCCCCTGATCCGCATGTCGGCCGCTTCAGCGACTAAAGGATGCTTCGTAACGTTTCCATGCGCAAAATTAAAACCGTCCTGTCTGCCACAGCGATCCACGAGTCTTCGTAACGTGGACGTTTATTAAAACACGTGGAGATCTGTGCATGAGACGCGATAAAAGCGGCTGAACGTAGAAAGTCAAATGAACGAAACGCGCAAAGGACGGAGTAAGACACATTTGAACAGATGGAAAAAAGAGGTGTGATAAAACAGTGCTTTACTAGAGACGCATAGCGGTCCATCGTCTATAAACTGTGGAGGGAAAGGCCATAAAGTTTACGAGGAAATTTCGTGATTTCTGAAACGGCGGTCCTTTGAAAGCGCACGACCGATTTACTAGAATTTTACGATTTAGAATTTCGACTATAAAAAATTTCGGGAGTAACGCTACCTTACGAAATTCGGTATTGGACGGTACGCCAGGCTTCGCTGGATCGTATGCATACAAAGCAGAAAAGGATTCGCATCGGGGGAAGACTATGCAAATATCAAATAGTACAATGCACAGGAGAGCAAAATGAAAAGGCATCGAATGAGCCAAAGGACGGGGCTGAAGAAAACGATATTGCGGCGTTGAAGTTTTTAACGTGAGTGGAAGAGGTCAGTGTAAGCGCAGACATGGGGACAAATACGAGGAAGGAGGAAGCCACGAGTTCCGTAATCGTCGATCGTCTGGCAGAATAAGGTGGGGGGACGGAAAATAAAGTGGCGACTGAAAGTGAAGGCAAGGGGGCGAGGGATGGGTTTCAACCGCAAGCAAATGCATACAGACAGCACAGGTTGATAGTAGGTGACCTGTGCGCGCCAGGGGGAAGAGTAGGGAGTTGATCGAGGGCCAACGAACCCTTCTTACCCTTTGACCCTTTCGTACACCCCCCTAGGGGAGTCACGAGACGAGGAGGATCCTCTCGACCGGAAGTGCTTTGCAATGCAAGTCGCCGCCACGAGTGTGCCCGAGGTCTTTGTAGCAAGGTGCACCCGCGATGCTTGCAACGAAGTGCATCGGAAGATCGATCGACGGGGCGAAAATCGAGAGGCGGCTGAGCAGCCCCGACGACAGCAACTGGAAACGCTTTACAACCATTTTTATTCCTGTATGGGTTCGAAGCAACGTGACGCATATCTACACTGTGACGTTTCGATTTCTCGTGAAAAATCGAATGTTATTATGCAAACGGTTCTATGGTTTAATGGGTGAATTGCATTAGAAGAAAGGGGTAATTTTTTTGAAGTTCTGAAATTATGTGGCCAAAGTTTTAAATATTTGAATTTTCAAATTTTCAAATTTTCAAATTATTTCAGAAGTTAGAGACTACAAGTTGAGAATAATTTCACGTTTAAACAGCGTGCACTGAAAATTAACGTTAACGCTTAACACAGGCCAGGCTTCCGAATTGATAAATCGTGACAAGGAACGCGAACCGCGTGTCTCGCGTAAGTTTTGGCAACGTGCACGCAAATTATTCGCGCGGACGGTTCGCTCATCCGATGCTTCGCGAACTGTTATTCGAAATGAAGTGCTCTCCTCCGCTACAATTCACAAAAGTCTGAGTAGAGAGATCGAGTGGACGCGGGCCAACACAGAGAGGCAAAACTATGAATAAATATTCACCCCTCGTCCACTTTTTTCCTCGTTTCTTTCGAGAAGAGTCCGTGTTCGAGTGGGCCCTCGACACAAGGAACGTTTCTTTTTCTTGCTTGCGAAGTCGTTCCTGCCTTCCCGCGAGAATCGTAACGCTGCCTTGCTGTGTTCACCCCCTATCTTCCTCCCTATCGTGACATCCTTAGCCCCCTCCTCCTGCCATCTCCCTCTGATATCTGACTCGATAAACAAGGGCCGCTCGGTTGAAAGAAAACATGCAAAAGGGAATTATCGAGCGAAGGGAACGAGGAGTACTTCTCAAAATTGTGTTATTTCCATAGAAAAAGACTGTCCTACAGTGTAACCAGAATGAAATTCCGTCGATATCGTCTGTGTGCGCCTTCTTCCTTCCGCAATTTCAAATAGCATATCTACCTTCCATCGTCGATATCGACGAGCTGAAAATTTCTCATCGAAGAAATATTAATCGAACGATCGATGCGAACCAATAGAAATCTGGGTCGTCGACGGATATTTTTGCTCCTCGGACGAGCGACGAACCTGCGCGGTCGCGCGGCAGTGAAGCGATTCAAAAGCATTCCACTTTTTGACACGCGAGAAACGACGTTAAAACGTTCGCGTGTCGTCCTGTTCGCACAGTCCGCCCCCGGGCTCTCTTCCTCCCCGTTTATCTCTCTGTTTCTCTGTCTGTCTCCCTCGGCCAGGCTGATAACGAAATTTCAGGAGATCCGTCGGACCATGCCGCTTTGAGCCGCGATAACTTCCGGTTCAGCAATTTCATTGCTCACGCGAGTCCGCGCTTAGCTCCCCGGATTTAATTTATCGTCTTCGTTGGAGCGGCACTAGGGATCGTGTTCCGTTCGACCCTCTCCTCGCCCCGTAATTTCTGTCCACCATTATAGATGTGCGCCACATTCGTCGTCTCGACTGAAATAGTTATCCGTTCGACGTGTGCTCCCGACCTGATATATTACGTATATAGAGAGGACGTGAACGGAGTGCGAGGCACTCGACCCAGGTCGTCCAAATTTGTCTGTCAACCTACTCGAGTTTGATCGAGTTAAAAATGGCTTACGAGATAAAAGGGAAGTAAAGAAATCAATGCAGTCGTCGATGCATGAGAGAGTAACGAAAGGACAAGAGGGAAAATTGACTGACGGCGAGCTAGGAAGGTATTAAATATTCGACAGCCATTTCGCTGGCTGTAAATATTTTATTTTCAATGGAATGAAGAAAGCCAATAAGCATGGAGAACTCTTGCATTTCTAAGAGAAAACATTGCTACGAGTAATTGAAGTAAAATCAAGTTGGGATAGAAAAATCTCATATCCTTGTGTATATAACTGAATGCACATAGAGTGCAGTCTAGAGTGCACCACGGTTCCATTTTACAGAATTTTTTTGAATAATCGTACAACGATTGTAAAATATGCAGAATCGCTTAACTTAAAAACCACAAATTTTATAGTACTCTAATTTAAGTTTCTCTTAAAAGATTAAGGTTACCTCGACACTACAAAGACACAGTGTCCGCAAGACACTGTTCCTCGCGCGAAACAATTTTCACCCGAGCGATTTCCCCCGACGACCGCAGGGGAGGGAGAAATTTCAATGGGCTGTTTGGAGCGGCTTCTACACCGCAGAACCGCTGAACTTGCGGCGGTAGGTAGTTTCAAAGGCGTCGATAATTCTGCTGGATGATTAGAAATTCTGTCGCGGGCCGTGGACCCGAGGGTGTTGGACATCCTTATCGAGTTTACCGCGAGTTCCCGAGCCCGCGTCGCGTAATTAACTCGTGCGATTGGGAATTGCCAGACGCGCGTTTAATACGCGCGATACATCGCGCGTGGCGCACAGTTTGCAAACAGCGTCCTCAACCCATCGAGCCCTCGACGCTCGACGCCGACGCCTGACGTGCAGAACTTAGGTTCCCTATATATCGACTCACAATCGTCGACCAGCCGCGTGCCACCTGTAATTGTTGCTCTTCCTTTCATCCCCTAAGCGAAACGAATTAAGGAGAGTGGCCATCGGTTACGGGGGCGGCGGAAATCAAGGTGAATATCACAGAGAAACGCTATTATCTTGGGAGCAGGGGCGGAGGGTGGTGACGAATGAACCCATAAAACTCCACCTCCGCGCACGATACCACCGCACTCGCTCCGATAGAATCTGCAATTATGCTTCCGAAATGTCCAAACTATTTTACGCCAGTTTCTAGACCGCAACCCTTACCCCACTCGGCGTCTTTCCTCGCAGTTTTACTTACGAACCTCGAGAAATATCGGCGATAAAAAAGCACATCACTTCGGCCGCGCCACACGTACGCCTTGACTACTTCGAAACGACTGTTTCGTGCGCAATAACATCTCTGTGTATTACCCTTTCAACTCCACTTCTCGTTGCTGCGTAATCGAATAGGAAATGAAGAGCCTCCAAGGGGCAATAATTGCAAACTTCCCCGTTCTGAATATTATTAAAAAAGAAAAGGAGCTCGGTATCGATATTTCCCCATCGAAGCTGTATTGTTCGACAACAACGTTGTTATCGCAGAGGGAGAAAGCGATACGCGAGATTGCCCGTCGGAGGATCGGCTACTTTATCGGTAGGTAATTTTACAACAGGCGCAATAACAATTCTCTCCCCGAAAGAATATCGGGATGGGACGGAAGAAAACGATTTCGTGCCAGAACTAGTGGCTCTCCTGTGAGAGGGAGGGGGCTCGCGTTATTATCAGTTCGTCATCTTTGTCTCAATCGTTGCCAACGACCCTCCCCTGTCCCCCTTCCGACTGGCGGCCGTCTTTTCAGCCATTATACCGGCTGGATCAGGGGGAACAACCCCTCCGCGTGGAAGAACGTCGGCGGACGCGGCACTTTGGTCACGTGTACGAGAATGCAGCTCGTTCGGAGAAGCGGGAATATATCTGGCATCGGGAGAATGCACTCGATAAGGCTGGGGCCACTGTACTCTATTGATTGGGCTGCGGCATTCTATGTCGAATTCCATCCCGTAATCTCTGCCGCTGTACACACACGCGTCTGGTCCTATTCAAAAGGACTCGTGCCCCTCGACCCGTCCGTTAATTTAATAAATCACCAGGAATATAGCGAATGGAGGAAGCTGGGATGAGGAAACAGACCAGACCCTGCCATGCGTGCCTCCTTTCAATTTTCTCGCGACTGATACGCGAGGAGCACAGGCCGGATGGAGACTACATTTCGAGGGCACGAGGGTTAATGGAGGAGCGTGTAAATAATGTTCCTGATCTATGGTATTATACCCTAGCCTTTTTCGTTCTCCATTTTTTTTATTGTTTCGCATTCCAGGAGAAGTATTTAATCCCTCTATTGGATAATGGATTCGATGGAGCGTTGAATAAATAACCTGTCCGCGATACTTTTATTATACCACGTTTTCGCTTTTCACTTGTCGTTCCTCCTGTCCCGGATATATTCACTTCTGGTCGCTGAATCGCGCCCCCTGATAAGGGAATGCGAAGCGTTCTTTTATTAATGGAGCGCGCTCTGCGATTGAATCGGGCTGTGAAAAGCAATGAAAGTGGCCTAGGTAAATGTGACTGTTGCCGAGGGTGGACTAATAATTCAATTAAGGTTAATATCTTTGAATACAGCGGGGAGTGGTAATTGAATTTGAAAAGCGTTGCTGTAGACTGAGTACTTCTGATGTAAGAAAGGTATATTAAAATCAAGCTTTCATTTCTTTACAAGCACATTCTAATGAATTATGAAAATAAGCATAATTACGTCGATGCGCCCAAGTCTCTGGTCTCAAAAACCCGTGCTCCAATTTCTGGATCCACCCTCTATGCAAAACACAAAGAAGTCTCCGCTTCCCCTTGCCTCAATTTGAACAAAAACCTTCCTGTTCCGCGCCAAATGGCACCCAATCAATGCTCTGTCCTATTACAGAGGAGAAAAGTGCATTCGCCTCCGACCCCTGCTCGCTCCCGCAGCCCCCGTTGATCACAGGTCGGCTATATCAGGCCGTAGTCTCGTTTCTTGCGTAAACAAGTCGTTTCCGCTGTCGGCAACTTCCACCTTATCTACTCAATTAGACAAACTACTTCTTCGCTGGCAAACATCGTCGCGGGAGCGCCGGTTCCTTCCGTCCCTCCACGCTTTTGTTCCGCCTGTTCTGCCCCATCTCTCTCGTTCTCTGTGTGTAGATGCGCGTGTAGGCGAAACTTCCGAATTTACTTTGCCGACTTCCAGGCCCTCCCCGAAGGCAGGGCGGCCTCTTCCTCGCATTTATTAAGAGGAGGGTGAAAAGTTTCGCGCGAACAGGGGAACGGGAGCCCGCGAAATCGCTGCTTCCACTCTCGCGATAGTGCTCCGTTCGCGCGTTTCACAACCTCCCAAGACCTCTTGCATCGCCAGCAAACCTCGATCGTGTTCCTTTTATTCCCGAGGTATTCCACCGAACAGTTCTCCTCTCGGATCTTTAACACTCCTCGTGGAACTTTTTCTGCTGCCCTTCGACGGCGATTCGTTGCGAGGTAATCGCGATTAAAAGCTCAGATGAACAGAAGTCGAAGTGCTTTATAAGTAGGGACGAATAGGAGCTGATCAGCGAGATGTTAAACGACTTGGGCGAACTGCGCCTTCATCGTTCAACGATCCCCGCTGAAGATAGCGCTATCGAGATCGGCCTGATTTAAAACTCGCGTGATCGTGACTGGCGTCGACGACCGACAATCTGCACGCACGGGTTGCCTTCGTGAAAGTCTGAAGAAAGATGCATATTATAAGAGAGCAAACAAAGATCGAAATTCAGTTAATGCTTTCACTTTAAATTCATCGCTCATTTTCTTGAGCACACTTGTTACTGCTTCCTCGAAAGGCGAGTAATAAAAACCACCCCATGTTTCCCTGTACGATATTCTTGCAGAGAGCCAACAATTCCGCTCGGGGAAATACTCACCTGACCAAATGAAAAATACATGTTTTCGGGCCTGGGGAACAACTTCGGTGAGTGTCGTTGACCCGCAGCAGAACTCGAGAACCCTCCCCACGGTTGTTAAAGAGTGGGACACTCGTAGAGCATTGACCCTAGTTTCAAATTTTGCAACGAGGCAGACCCTCTCTGCGCGGAGCGACGCGGAAGCGCGCCTTTGACAGCGTAACTTTTTGAATCACTTTCGGAACGCATCTACGAGAAGGCCACCGAGGGAGAGTAAAACTGCTACTCAAGTACTTGTACAAGCAACCCCAACATGATCCCCATCTTCCACAATCCCTCCATCCATAATCCTCACCTGCCACAAAGAAAAAGTAAACAAGATCCAGGGAAGAAATGGCTCCGCGAGTCGTCCCAGGCGGAATGGAAGCAGCACCCTTCGTTACACCCCCCAGCTTCGAGTTAGTCGAATTGAATCCCCGTTTCGTATGCAGCCCCACGCTCCATCCATCCAAAGAGACGCGAAAGAAACGCAGGAGTCGCTGCAGACTCGCAGCTAAAAAATACATCATCGCGATCCACCTGCGGCGACCGCGAGGCGCCAGTAGTATAGGCACGCGATGGTACGGCAGGATGACGTCATGGCCCTTGCCGAATGCCGCCGAGGGACCACGAAGTCGGCCGAAATGTGCCGTCTGGTTGTCGAGCGGCGCTCAGTCTGTCGTCGACCGCCGCGGCGTCGTGACGAATGTTTCGCGCTCTTTCGCTGTCTGGACTTGTTTTTTCTCAACCCCCCTCCCCTGTGCATATCAATCAACTCGACTTCGATGATTCGCTCGCGCGAGACTCGGACGGTCGCCTATCGATTCGCTGACCGGGCGATTTCGTGGCGGTGAAACGGACAAAAGCTCGTCGTTGGTTCGTCGCGCGAGCCGCTCTGATATCCTGAGAGCCAGCCACCAGTAGCGGTCTCCCTGGCCGAATTAGGGGAGCAGGAGAGTATTGATTGCAACGCATCTAAATGAATAACAATCCCAGCGCGGTGGAGGTCGAGCTCGTGCCGCGACTCCCGTTGCACGCTGATCTTCGAGGCAGCTGACTGTAAGTGGTGTTCGGATGCTTTCTAAAGTTCGTTGCCCCCTGTATTCCAACGAGCTTCTCTCCATCGAGCTCACCCTCCCGTTTTCCTCCCCCGCCGCCCCCCGCCAGCCACCGTGCCACTCGTCAGCCGCGAAACGGTGTAAGTCGGCGACGTCGAAGCGTCTGGAAACGAGTGGCGGCCGGTAATCGAAGTTTTAAAGTCACGCCGGGAGAAATATTGATTCGCTCCACTGCCGCGAAGCGTTGCCAGGGATCCACTAGTCGACTCACGCCTACGCGCTCTTCCAGGGTACCAACGCAAGCTTCTGTGACGCGTTCTTCGGTTTTGGATCGTGGGAGTCTTAGGTGAATGGAGGTATTAAGGGGAGAAATTTGGAGGTTGGCGCGAGACGGTTTGAAGGGTCGATAGGTCGATCGATCGACGGCGCAGGTCGCGCGATCGATGAATGCATCGCGTCACTAACTGGCGCGGTCGTCGGCGACGCGTCCCCCGACGCACACGCTTCGCTGGCTGAAGAGTGCGTCGCGCAAATTCTCGTCGGAGGCCCGCGTTTTGCTCAGCATCGCGTGAAATGGATCGGATAGCGGAAAATAGTTATCGAACCCCCGCTGACCTGTGGCCGTTTTCAAGCTGTACATTTTTTTTATTTCCTTCCGTTGGGAAAAACATTTGCTCGCGCATGGGCGAATTTTAGCGGGACCGATCAAGTGAGAGAAGTATTGCGTGGGATGGGGAGTTTGGAACTTTGGTTTGATTGTGTGCCATTATTGTTTCGAGACAAATTGAGTTTATAGAAGATTTATAGCTGGTTCTTTTATTATTGTGCTACTGTAGTTCGTATATTCAAGTCTAATTAGTAAAATAAATGGAGGTAAATCTAGCAAACAGGAAGAATGTTATCACGAAATGTTGTATATAGTAGCCGTGAACTCTCACGTTAGTGGGACTATGGAGACTCCCATAAATCAATACCTACTAAAGCATACCGCACACAACTATACCACATCAGAAAGCAGAAAACGATTGCAATTGCCCTAGCTACCAAAATCATAGAGTCTTCTGCTTCCCTTTCACACCCTTTAATCAAGGAAACGCGCAGGCAGCCAAAGCGATCGTAGAACACAGGTCACGGGAATATGTGGGACGCGTGGTAATGTTCACGCGGAGGCAGTCGTCAATAAAAGTTAAGTGGAGCCCGACTCACTCCTCCAGCGATCTTTCGCGCGAGTTAAGCAACGAGACTCGGTGCTCGTGTTCCTCTACTTAACGTTAGAGGGGTGGTCGTGAAAGTTGCACGGAGTTTACCGCTTCCCCGGAAGCCTGAGCGGCTGAAAAGAGTCTGGTGGGAGGATTCTAGAGGCGCCTAGAAAGGGTAAGGGTGGAGGGTGGACTAGGAGTAGACGAGAAGGGGTGGTCGATAAAAGCTACCCCCGCGTGGCTGCGTTATTACGTATAAAGCGGGGATTGCGCGCTCCCCGATGACTGCGCTCCGTTTTTCGCGTGCACGAGGCGCGCGTCTTTCCCATTCGTTCGATAACGACGATCGAACGATTAAACACAGCGCGATCTAGCCTCCGCAGCGAGGAGATTTCGCGCTGCGTCGTTGTTATGCGAATATCGATCGGCGGGTCAGCGGGAACCGAGATCCCCGTTGCTGCCTTTCTTTTGGCGCAGTCTTCGACGCGCGCGCTCCTCGACAGAGTCCTAAGATTGGCCGTTGCCACCTAGAAGACCCTTAATATCTTTTCGTTGGTCGTTCGGTGGACGGGGAACAGCGTTTGCCACTTTCCGACGCGCTCTCCTCGTAAATATCTGTGTCACCTATTTTTACCTCTCTGCGCCATTTCTACAGAGGATCTCTAATGGTTCTCCACCACAGGAAGGACTCTACATGAATCAGTCCCTACTGAAAGCCTTGGTTACATCAATTTTCACAATTAATTACCGTATTAACTAGTGAAGAAGATCATCCCCCTGCAATATCACTAATTTACCGTTCTCTTCAGAAAGGGTGCCTCGTAAACGACTCGAACCTTCATATCGCTTGGTATGGTCGCTTGATTGCTCGTCCCCCGACGCAGAGAATCGATTCATGTAACTCGAAAGAGAACGGAACAATCCAGTCGCGGGGAACGTCAACCATCCAGGAACGAACGATTCATTAATCCATTTTTCGAGGGGGTAAGTGGCAGGGTGTAAGGGGAGGTGGAAATGGAAGGACATGGGGTTTTTTCAGCTGGAAACTCGTCGCGATCTGAGCACACTCAGCCGGGCCACTTCGCTATTCCGCTTTCGCGACAATCGTTAATTAAAGCCGAACGTCCTTCAGGGCACTTGCACTTGCACTTGGAACCGAAGCCTCCCGATCTGCCCTGCGTCCTTCCCATCCCCCGCCCCTCGCCCCTGGACCTGTTCAGTACCTCGTTAATCGCGGCTCGCCGCCAGTGAAATGGATTTTATAGCGCACCCTGCCGCGACGATTCGAGTATAATCGGTTTGAAGGGGGATCTCCATAAATAGAGGCCGCGTGCCGTTGCACGCGCGCACAAATAAATCTCGCGCGTTCACCATCGAGCCTGCACTGACACGTGACGTTCCGATACCCGTGCTACCGGTTTTTTTAAACCTCCCGCGAACGTCGCGTGTTTGGCGATGGATTAATTAATCGCCGACCTCCATCGACCAACCTGTTCCTCACCGACTGTTGCTAGGATTTGGGCTTCATGATATGGACTCGTGGAATACTAGGTATATATTTTTTAGAAATATGTCACGGGGAATGTTTGCGATAAGATTGATTTGAATTCCTGTGAGATAGGTGAAAAAGTTGAACATTGGAGTGAATTTAGTCCTCTTTCTAATACACTGCAACAAGAATTACAGTATGAGAAAGCTAGTGTGAAGAATTTTAATGAAATTATAATTTTATTTTCTCGAAATTCTGATCCTCTTATGAGTGTTTATTCTTTAAAATTTGAGTCACGTCTGTTTAATTAGGTATCATATTCTCCAACTCTCATTATTTTCAATGAATCTATTAGTTAACACAAGCAGAACTAGCTAGCGCGCCAGCGTGTAGATTCTCAGTGGTTCTTTGCCTCGTTTCATAATTCAAACAGCCCTGGAGGAGAATTTCCACGCTATCACAGCGATTTCAGCGCGTCTCGAGGAAGACCTCGATGTTGTTGTTTGCAGAGTACTCGTGAAAGTGGCGTACACGTTGTAATCGTATTTCATTGGCGGGCTGCACTTGAGCGCGCTTTCATATCAGCCGGCCGGGTCTGTGATCATCGAGAGACAGGCTCGATACACACGGAGCCTCTCTAAAATTAGAATCCACTTCGCTCGTCTGATCCTTCCCCGTTCTTCCCTTTCGGCAGCCTTTCTGCCGCGTTCCCTTGCTGCCTAATCATCTCCCTCGCTCCCCTTTGATCCTCCCTCTTTTTCCCTCTTTCTCGTTTCCTCTTTCTCGCTCCCGTTACGCGACTAAGTTTCCATCAGAGGAATCTGATGGCTGTGTAAAATTCACAAACACGCGAGCACCGCTTCTGCTACGCCCGTGAGGGTTTCAAAGAATCGACCACCTTGTGAAATTATTTCCCCCTTTGTATCTTGAACGTTGGGAACTTCTTTCACGGCATATTGCTCCGATTTTTATTATTGGAAACATTTTTCTCTGTGCAAGGACTTCAATCTGGGTCGACTTCCATTTGGGTACAAGTTTAATTTTAGAAAGCTTTTAATTTTAAGAGAATTCTTGTGGAACTGGAAAGAGTATCTCAAAAGTAACAGTGGATATACCTTAAAATATATTGGTAGGCCAAGGGTAACGCTTAGATCTTCTCATAAGTTTACGTATTTGATCATCTATGAATTATGTATATCCATGATATGTACCTACGCCCTTTAACCCTCCTAATTTGCTTGAAGCTATTCGAGCAAAGAAATCAAGCAATTACCAATGCTCCAGAATAATTCTGTTTGGTCTCCCTAGTCTTGGAATCCACTTTGCCCGTCTAATCCAACCCCATCCATTCCCCAGTCCCCGATCCCGTTTCCCTACACCCATTTCCATTCACTCACCATCCCCGCGCGCCCCAGCGTCGGCTAGAAGACACCTCGAAAGGGCAATGTTGCCAGTGGCTGCACGCGTCGACGGAATTTCAACGAACTCGTCGCGAGACAACTTTAATACACCGTCACCTTTGTCGTAAATCACACGAGAAGAATAAGGGAGCTGGGAAAACGACGAGAGGAGGAGGTTAAAAAAGCGCGGTTGGACGATCGATCGTTTGAAAAATTCAGCGCCGATGATGCAGACCTTAGCGAGGAACCTCGTTAAACGGAGACCATCCCATGAAGTTGTTTCGTTAATTGGATAGTCGGTCGAAACACCGTCGCGTTAATCCGTCGAATCAATTAGAACGCAGCGTTATTATATACAGTCGTTACGACGAATTCGACGAATGGTCTCTCATTCGACGTTCGATCTCGTTATCGAATTCGCTGATACACGCCAGAACTGTGTTACACGTTCTGCTCTCGGATCGAATTCATTAGTTTACACGTCGGATGTAGAGAAGACTCAATCGTGGAAACCTGGGATCGCTGGAGGTCCTCGACTTTACGGTCTACGTAATGGCCCTGGCGACGATTTTCCCCGAGCCACTCGGCCCGCTTCGAACGCGTCTGCTTTCCATTAACATCCGCAGGAAAGCGCTGGGTGTTCTAATGGTAATAGGGGCTCTCGCCTCGCAGATAACACCAACTGTAGCTGTCCTCGGTTAGAGGAGACCCTTCGCAGGACATTCGAACAATTGTCCTCTCCCGGAGCGAGAATTCTCGGACTCTTCGCGATCCCCGAGCATCGCTGGCAAGGAGACGTTTCATGATAACTGCCGGATGTTTAGTGGCAACGATTGTGAACTTCTCGAGGGAGGTTAAGTAATTAGCTTCGATGGATTTTTCTTGACCGTGGGGGTAACGACTTCATCCTGAGGTAATAGCTGTTCCAATGGAATGAATATTTGTTAATTTTGGAGAGGATATTTACACCTCGGAAACTGGGATTCTACCGCGAAACATTGAACAAGGAAAAAAGTAGAGCTGTTGGATTTGTTTACCGAAGTGGTAAAAACAATGTGGAAGTCATTATTCGTCACGTTTTCAGATCTGTGACAATTTCATTGTGATTAATTCGCTGCTTCCTGCTGCTTCATTCACTTAAGTAGAATAAGTCCCGTTTGAGTCAGACGAGCATTGTAGCGTACCATTTTACTTGCGTATTCTTTCTCTCCACAGCTTACGAGTGAACTGAGTTCGTTACTCCATCGAAAGGTTTCAAGGCGTCTGGCTCGCTAAAAATATATCCTTTTAAGACGTATAATAGACGGCTCCTTGACTCACAAGCACCGAGTATTTTCGTCTGTCCGCCGCAGACGAGTTCTTAACGGTTCGCTGGAAGCCTCCGTGGCATTTGGTTCCGTGAGAAAATTTGCAAGAGTCTGTTGCAGAATTTCTTGATGCTGAATCATCCACTTTGACAAGTATCAGTTTCTACCCGTTTCTTTCCCTACTTTTGACAGGAAACCAAGTAGTACAATCAACGACTCTATACTACACAAAAAAAATAAACTAGGTACCATTTTTCAACTACTATTCACTGGTGCTTAGATCTGCGTCTAGCAACCAAAATATTAAATTTCGAAAATCGTATCACCCGTTAGAAAAATTGATAAAATATTTTCCTCTTTCCAAATATATTTACTTCCACCCTCATAAATCTCTACCATAATGGCCAGTAGTTAACACAACTGAGCGTCAAACACGAATAGCTATCAAACACAGCCTCAACATCCTATTACCAAATGAGATTCGCTTTCATATCCCCGAAATCTGGTCCCAGCTCGCAACAACACTGCTCAAAATCCCCAGACCCGTAAATGGGGGATTTCGTTTATCACCGATGGAAATATTTCGGACACGGAGCACTCGGGACACGTTGCGCGCGAGGTGGGATGATATCCGTGCATTTTACGAAGCTATCGAGCCTGGTACATCGACAGATTACGCAGCCGTCCATCCTCCACGGTTGTATCGTTCCACCGCGGGAGAAATATTTCCCCCGTTAAAAAACTGTTGCCAATGTATTACTCGCCGAACAAATATTCCTCCGATATCTCTGCATTAAGCAACGTGGAAAGCCTGCAGATGCAACGGGGAAACGATCCCTCAGAACCTGGAAAAATTATTGGCAACGACAGCTTCAACTCCCTCCCTTGTCGGGATAAAATGTGACGATTATTCGCGAGCAGGACGCGTTACAACGAAAAGAAATGACTCTGTTCGATGACAGAAGATTCCCTGGTGAAAGAGACTCCATCATTCAACTCGCGTTTCCACTCTCTCGAAAATCTAATCCAGACAATCTATCAATCACGAGTAAGAGAAACGCATAGTGTCTTTATTATTTTTATGCATCTTGTGCAATAATGCATTTCCAAAATCCAATACTTCTACGCAGAATGATCCACAAAATCGATTTATATAAGAAAAACTATATAGTTCCATTTAAAAAAGATACGCTGTACAAATGCACCAATACATAAAAGTGCGTAAAAGTTGTACGACAATGAAGAACACATAACGCCATTTAATTTTATCCTCTGACGCTATTTTTTGTCTCTACTAGCTTCAAAGATATAGCTCCTCTAAATTTCACGAAACAGCCAGCTCAGGAAATAAAGAAATAACGTTTCCACGCGATCGGTCCTCGTCAGTTTCCTACTGAATTTAGTTTCAGTCGCGACGATGCGCGAAGTCCATCAACGTCGACAGATCGAACTGGAAACGCGCGAATGCAGTGACATAAACTCGTTCGTTCTCCACGAAACGTTGAGAAATTCTCTATGCATGCACGCGTGTCCCGCATAAATCCTCGGGACAGGATCCCCCCTGTCCTACTAGTCGCTCTTTTCCGCGTGGCACGGGATCCTTTTTCTTCCAGGACACTCCCTTCTTTCGAGGTAATACCTGTAGGACGTAATCGGTGATCCAGAAGGGAGTCTGATAAGTTCTGCCGCGTCGAGCCTCGAGGAAGCTCTGTCCGATTCGAGGGAAGGAGGACGTCTCTCGAACCGAGAGAGGAAGAAGAGTAATGTCCCGGAAGGTCCGGCTGAAACGAGATTATCGGGCTGAAACTGAAATCCGGAAGGGGGACAGTCGCGAACGAAGTGTCCTATGTGAGCTGACCCCGTTTGGCCTTCCGGTTCTCGCGCTGTTTGTCGGCCCAGCTTATCCTCCCTGGAGAATCCTGCTTGGAACGAAGCTGGCCTATCCCTCTCCCAGGATCTTTCTTCAGACAGAGTTTCGGTTTGAATTTCTCGCTGGTTCAAGGGATTCTTGAAATTTTCATCCCTGTCTCTGTGATAAACCCTTGTTACGCTGCCTGACTTATATGAGAAGGAACTGTTCTCTTTGTCTTGTGTTTAAGCTTTCCGGGCGAGCCAGTGCAGTGAAGAGAATTAGAATAATTTCTGTGTCACCTTACGTGTTACAAATTTCGCTCGCACGTGAGAAACTCCCGTGCAGAGGGAGTTGGATGTTAACCTGTTAAGTAGGTCATGTATTGATTAGGAGCATTTCTAGCATATTCAGAATTGTGTACTGAAAAGGACTGACGTTTATTAAGATTAAAGAATAATCA
Organism: Calliopsis andreniformis; assembly: GCF_051401765.1. NCBI lineage: Eukaryota > Metazoa > Arthropoda > Insecta > Hymenoptera > Andrenidae > Calliopsis > Calliopsis andreniformis. Next base: position 16,049,084 of record NC_135067.1, on the reverse strand, counting down.
CTGAAATAATAACAGGATTTACATATAAGAAGAAATTTTAGAATACTCAATTAGCAAATTAATATTTCGAAAGAATTGAATCAGTCTTTCCAAACGATGAACCTTCATTACCGAATACTTTTCAAGAGCATTGGTCTCTCTAAATCGACTCTATCGCCAACACCCCTTGTTTCTGCCTGCTGAGGTACTTCACCTTTGTACATATTCCATTCCTTCTCCGCCCCCTTGTTTACTAGCAATAAAAAGATGTATACGATAAATGGATCGAGATGTAAAAGCCCTAAAACGCTGGACGGAAACGAGGACCTCAAGTTTCCATCCCCCATGCAAACCGACGTGTTCGTGGCCGTAGGATATGTCGACATAAAAAACGGGAACAAGAAGGGGTGGTCGATAAAATCGATGAAATCCTGCGCGCAGCGAAGTACTCGCGGGGGTGCGCGCCGCGGTTGATTCCTCTTTGATCAGGACTTTCGGCGCGAGTTAGATTAAAATATCGTACGGAACGCGAGGCGAGAGCAACGGGGAGAAAGTGTTAGGGTCAGGAAGACAGGGGTTAGAGCGGGGAGTTCCTGAGTCTCGTAAAAAAGGCTCGTAAACTGGTACACGGGGAAAAGCGCTCCTCGAAGCCACGCAGGCTCGGATTTCACAAGCAAAAGTTTATTAACCAACCCCTACGTGCGGGTTCCGTGACGGAAAAATGGTCGATTCAGTCGCGAGGGTAATAAAAGTTTACACTCTGCGGCACGCTGATGAAAAGGAATACTTTTAACCAGGCCTCGTGATTAATTTCCTGAATTCTGCTAAATATAGCGTCACGCGAACCGCGAATGCTTATTTGTCACCGCTGACTTCAAGGACACTGTGGGGAATTGCAGGGTATCAAATGCGAACTTGAAAGTTTGCGGAAAGTGCCTGGCAAATTGTTTCAATTATCAAGAGGAAGATCTTACATTCGAGAAGCGTGGTACTGAGTATTAATGATCGTAGATCAAGCCACGAAATATGGTTTATTAACGTGACGTGTTCGGACACGGTTCGACGTTCTCAGGAATGACTCACCACTCGCGACCTTATGGAGAGAACCTCTTGTCGGAACCTTTCGATTACGAAAGTAACCTTCTTTCTCTGCTACGAACCTTGGGAAAATCTACATCACTGGTATTTCACAATCAGTAACGAATATGTACCGACTTCGATGAAGTTTCTCTCTCCATCGACTCTCGATAGCAAGAAACGTTCATGATTGGCACATCGTCGATCGATATCCTCATTAACCAGAAATGTCATTTAAAAGTAATTAGAATTTCCCTGAGTGAATCCTGTTAAGTTAATTAATTCGGACAGAGAGGGGGTGAGGAATCGTGTTTCCTTCTGACGAGTTTCCACCCTCGGTGAATCTAAATTCAAAACGCGGCTGCTGGCACAGCGCGATATTTATAGAATTTAATCTGAAAGCAGACGGTATCTTCGGTGAGACCAAGACCGTGTTCCCGAACTCTGGAGAGCTCCTTCCATCGTCCCTAAACTTAATTACCCCAGCTGACTGTGTGTACGGCGTTGGAACCCTCTCGAAGGGCGTAGAGGCCGCAGGGAATACTCTGTCAGTCCGACAAGACCTAACTAGCCACCCTTCTTATACTGGTTAGCCGATCTGATGATAATATTTTGAACAGTGGTTCATTCATTACTCTGAACCATCAATTATTTCCTTCACAGTACTCTGGAATGACTATCACTATTCCCTATGTAGAAGTTCAGAGTTTGGACTTAGAGAATACCTGAATATCTGAAGAGAATTCTAAAAGGCTTCTTCATAAAATATTGCTACCACTAAGTATGGTATCTATTAAATAGATAATACATTAACAGCAGTCAAATATAGGTTCACGTTCAACAGCACTCAACAATTCCTAACTCACCCAGTTACCCCAGGAACTGACCAATTGAAAGCCCCAGGAAACTCACGATTACCACCCTCAACCTGGAGGACCAAGTAAAGTTAGCCCCAGAAAGAGGTGAAGTACCTGTAAACGCTTGAACCCAGAGGAAGGTTCAACTATCAAGCCTAAACTGGGCAAAGAAAAGAAAGGACGGGGTACAGAGGCATGGAGAGGGAGCTAATCGGTTTTTCCTTTTGCGGAAACCGCGAGAACCGACCAGTCGCGCGATAAGACGCGCACTCCGCAGCCGTAGCTAAACGACAGTGGTCTCGACCATCTAAACCGGTGGTGGTAGGGGTCGTTCGAAATGGAATGGGGAGCGGAGGGGACGGGTGAAGGGTGGCAGAGAGGGAGGATAGGGTGTCAGGGGTGAAATGGACGAGGGACGCCGTGGGACGCAGAGGGGTTGGTAGTGTGTATTGATCGAGCTAGGAGAAGAGCACCCCCGACTCTACTGTACTTCGTACGAACGCCCACGTACGCGGTGTTTCGCTCGTACACGGCTCTTTTCTTCTTATATCGCTTTTTTCCATTTTCACCCTCGCCACCGCGACTCAGACACGGCCGTCGCTTCTTTTCCGCCTGCGAATGTCACCGAGGACCGTAACAAATTACGTGCCGCTACCGACCGTTAATGTCCCGCCGTGTAATTCCGTTCGACGTCTCTTCGCGCCCTTACGAGGGCAATCGAAAATTGCAATGAATGAGTATTGTTCCCGAGACCAATAAGGAGATATTTGCGGAGGAGATTGTTGTTTGTATAGAAAGTTCCAATATAAATTTGTTAGAGGTTGCTACTTCTTGCGTTCAAACGTTCCCTAGGTTGCATTAGGTTGCGAAATTACTTTAAGCAACAGCTGATTACTAAGGAGGAGAAATGTCTAAGTGTAAGGGTTAGGAAGAGCTTAAAATTGATTCTTGAAAGATTTGATGGTTCAGAATTTTTTAAATTTCAAATTTTTAAATTGTCAAATTTCAAATTTCAAATTTCAAATTTCAAATTTTCAAATTTTCAAATTTTCAAATTTTCAAATTTCAAATTTTCAAATTTTCAAATTTCAAATTTTCAAATCCTCAAATTATTCAAAAAATTCAGACACACTGAAGACTTATCAGAAAATAAATAAATGATCTTCCTACCTCAAATTGAAATCAATACTCTCCACTCCAATATTTAATATATACAGACTTATATCTGCAATCTATCTCATTTAGAATTATGTCATAAAATGGAATTCAATATTCTGACAAGAGCTTCCACCTTTCAAATTCTTAACTTCACTTCACTCTCCTACGTGTGGCCCACATTCAAACTATCGACTGTCCATCACTCAAACTTCTCCCCAACTCCAAACACCGCAAATTGACCTACACCTCTGCTTCGGCACATCGGTTCGCGCAGTTACCAATCTTTCCTCCATTAACCAGCTCGAAAAACTAGTTCCCATTGCGATCGGGCTTTGAACACACACAGCCGCCAGATCGTGAACGGGATGCTCAACTTCCACCGATATCCGGTCGCCGTCCAGCAGAAATTGCGAAATTGCGTATACCGTAATCATGGTTGCGGTAGACAGGGAACTCTTGCCAGTGTAATTTACGGTTCAGCCAGGTGCGTCAGAAGTTGCTCACCTTACGACCTAATTGGGTTTAATTACACCTCGCTGAAAGTTACGGCGGCGGCGTGCGTTTACATATCGGGTGGGTTACAATTACCAATTGCCGACAGCTGATTACAGTTACCGCGATCGGGCTTATTACGCGGTCACCCCATGATTTCTCATTGTTACTGCTCCCTGGCCAGTTAATCGCGACGATAACGAGTCACAGTGAATTTTTTCCCCCTGGGTCTGTCACGTCGTAAACGTTTGCATTCCAGAACAGAGATCTCAAGCTAATCGCGAACACAGCAAATACGTTGCTTAATCGATCAACAAGGCGGCCCCGTAATGGGACCAGACTCCTCGCTTTGATCACTTCGAGCCTCGATTGACAATGGCACACGATTGAAATGGAATTCAGTGTCCCGTCACGGTCGCTGAACGCAATTGTTACGCTATTACAGTGCGTCGATTCAGGCCACGACTCCGTGAAATTCTTCTGACCCACCTGGGATCAAAATTGGCCCGAGTTTCTATATACAAGAAACTGCGAGGAACGCTGGGAAAAGGTCTCCCCTAGGGGAGAGGAAGCTAAATATTGACACTCGCGGGCAGCACAGTGTTCCCGTTGCCCCTTGAACCCCGTATTTCCGTGACTTACGTTCCAGAAGCGCCCCTGGAGCACATAATAACGGAGCTGGGAGCGGTATCTAAACGAAAACGGTCCTTGGAAGTTGCAGCGACACACGGCGTGGTAGCGTGTGCTTGTAACCGAAACGGGACGGTGTGTTCCGGTTGGCCGATATTCGGGAATAATGAAACGGTCGTTCATTTCGGGGCACAATCGAACAAAGGGACAATCGGACCAGGCGAAACTTGTCGCATCGACGATAATCAATAGAGAATTACCCGCGAAGGTATTCGGGGCTGATCGATCGCCATCCGCGGTCCGACCGCGTTTATGCACGGTAGTCTTCCTCCCCGCGAACTTCTGGCGAATTTCCAAGCCCCTGGCTCGTGCCTTCGCTAACCCACATACTTGCTGAAAACGGTGTTATTAAGCTCTGGCAGCCGGACCGCGCGAAACCTCGCGCCTTCTCTACTTCTCGCCCTCCCCCTGCTCCTCCTGCCCCCTGCCCCCAACGAGAAGCAGCCTTTTCTCGTTCCACAATTCTCCTTCCTCTCACTTCCAGCTCCCGCCCGTTCTTCTGGCAGCGGCCAAAGGAGCTTTTCTTGCGCGATGAAAACTCGCGATTATACGTGGACACGCGTCGCACGAGCACGTTGAACGAGTTAAAGCGAACGCGTAATCGTGACGTGGCAACGTTCTCGCAATCGTGAACAGAGACCCTTTTCATGCTGCGAGTGTTATTCATTGTACGGGTATTTCAGGACCGTGTGGGAAGTTCAGCGTGCGAAAATATGTGGCTGTGGCTTGGATTCGTTGGGAGCAACGGTTTTGTTTAGGTGTAATAGACCTTTCACGGTGCACTGATGTTTGGAGTGGGTGGGCAGGAGTTTTGAATTATTTAGAGCGGACGGGGATCTTTTGTTTGTGACTCTGTCGGAGTAAATGTGAAGGTAAGCGTCTTAGTAGCGTCTAGAGTCTAGGAGAGTGTGTATGTCGATAGGAGTTTAGTTTCAGGCATCTCTGTTGTATGTGTCAGTCATGTATGTACCAAGAATACAGTGTACTATATAGAGGGAGGTACAGCGTTGGATAATTATCGCGGGGAGAGTAATTAGCAGTTCTCGAATCTGTAATCAAATACCGTATCCTCGTTTCCTGCGAACTATTCCGTCGTTTAGGAAGAAGCAACGATGACCGTGATGTATCATTGTGATTCCACGCGGCGGGAAATTTAATATCGATAGGAAGACCCTGACAGTCCGCTTGTCATCTTAAAATATGGTTCAGCTCGAGGGAGAAAAGAGATAAGTGTCATTCAGGCTAGGCCACTGGCCTGGATAAAGGATCGGGTTTCAAGCTGTCAAAAGCGATCGGGAATCTTCCGAATGATCCATCTTTTCCTTGCCTCGTACCCTCGATACACTGTGAATTAATAACCCATCGGCTTCTGATAACTTTCATCGCTATCAAAGGTCCAGGGGTATCAAAATACTCATTCGTTTTCTTTAGAAAGCAAATATATTCTGTAACATGTGTCAACAGAGCTGGCAAATATCGAACTTAACGCTTCAGGAAGATCTTCTGGAGCATCGAAATGTCTTCTTAAAGATTGATGCTCCATTTGTCTCCGTCTGGAGTTAGTAGTCCTTCTATGAACTTTAAGTACTTCAACGCACCACTTTTTAAAAAAAATGAATAATTAGAATTCACAGAAGAATATAAAGCACGATTCTCAGAATCTACGTACTCTGACCGAATTTTCGCGCACAGTCTCCACGGAATTAGGATCTTAGTCCTGATCGAGTATCGAAAGTTCGTTGGTTTGGGTCTAAAGGAAATGTTGAAGACTAGCCTGAACGAGGCACAAGAGAGGCGAGCGGGCGTTAGTCAGCAAACCGCTCGGCTAATCCCTTAATTACTTCGACATGGTTAGCGACCCTGTACTAACCACGTCGGTGCCTGGCTCCGTTCCCCGATCGTTAATTAAAATGGCACTTCCTTGCAGCCGCGTAATTTCTGTGCGCGGCAACCTGCACCGCCCGTGTCGGTCAGTTAAGTTCGTCTTTAAACGTCCGTACTCGGTTGGCGTAAAATTTATAGCTCCCAATACCGTTTGCGCCCGGTTACCTGCCTGTCCTGAGCTTTTCGTCGCGTCAATGAGATTACGCTTCGTTCTCGGAGTGGGGAAATTGGTAGCAAGTAAAAGAGAACACTAAAATTAACTTGACACAGTGTGGATCTAAAATCTGAAGGCTTTGAGAAATAATGAAATAAAAGAGGCGGAGTCTGTGAAATGGGGAAACTAGGCAAATTAAATTTAGGTAAATTAAATTCGGGGAAATTGAAACTAAAAATGGCAAGTGCTTCGAAATCCTTGCTTAGCAGTGTCTGCTGCGTATGGCTACTAAAATAAATGGGAAAAGGAAATTGTTATATCTAAGGCAATCGTTGTTGATTCCATTCTTCACTTTGATATTCAAGACGGTGGGTATCAGAAGATTCTTAGGATCAGAAGCGACGTTATTCTGGGAGATATTGCACAAGTGGAACCAGAAATGGAACTGTCAGATGCGATCGCGCGTTTGTAACAAGAATCCTTGAAATTGTGTCGTCGTGAGATTCTAAAATTCCAGTGCATTCGCGGGAACTTCCTCTGAATTTCGAAGTTCGTATCAGGAGTGCGTCCTGCTAACAGAGATGGGAGGCATTTTCGCGACTGCCTGCAATTGCGGCGGGATTTCTAAGAAAATTCGTAATTAGAAAACTTGGAGGTTTCGGGAAAGACTGTATAAATATCGTGAGATTCGAGCGGAAGTACACGATGTTAGTGTGGCTGGAAGAAATTTCCGTGTATTTTCAAGAAATCTCGAGATTTGAAAATTTTCAAATGTCTACGAACTTTTTTTATGACAATCGAATTTTTGTAGGAACGCATAAGAACGCAGAGAGTATCGATTCCAAGAAAATTACGTCGATTTCGAGGAATTCCTCTGACGAAAGTTTCGCCATCCTTTCGAGAAAGCTCCACGGAAATTGAATTTTTGTATCGCCGATATACAGCATAGCACTATTTCCTGCTTTCCAAGGATGGCTGTCATTTTCTTGGGGCTTTCAATACAAAAAAGACCTCTATCTGTTATAACAAAATATATAGAATATAGCAGTTAAGACACATGTCAATTAACTTTCTCCATACTCACGGAAAATTAAACCCTTTGAGCATATTAATGGAAGCTCCAAGACTGCTAGAAATTACACGAAAATGCGTACACATAAGCAGCGGGCGCACGGTAAACGCGCATAAATCGCGATTTAATTATGCAAAACGCCACTAGCGGACAGTTACTCACATGGATCATAATTGTCTGGATTCATGACTTTGTAATAGTCGCATCAATATGATAATGTAAACTCTACATACAACATGTAGGCGCACCACGCAGGGTAAACGCTGACTGTGCCTAAAAACGATGATAAAAAGCTTCTACTATTGATTTTATGCAGTTAGTAAAAACTCAGCTTACAGACTTCAGCATTTTATCAATTATCAACAGAATAAATTCAATATACCCATCAAACGAAACAATAAGTTCATTTTCTAAAAAGTCACGATTATTCCTGTCCCTTATACTGAATTTTATACCCTAAAATGTTAGTTTAATCAATCCTAAAATCTTGCAAAAAAATAACTAACCTCTCTAAGGTATCAAAGGTAGCAATATTGGACTTTAGAGAGATTCTGAACGAACATACGACCCAATCTAATATACAATGAAACGCGATTCGATCGTCACGAACGAGATCGTCCGCGGCGAGTCGGGAATCGATTTCCTTGATAATGGGGTTCGTGGACGTGCTGATTCAGGTACGGCAGCGAGGGTGTTGCGGAGTCCGCTCTGGTCGACGACACCCTCAACGGAAATCCTCGCTCGTCGCCGTCTTCCTCCTCGATTCTGCCTGGCCTTCAGTCAGGACCCGCGGACTCGATCGACGCTGCGAATCAGTCCGACTCGAGAAAGTACGTACGATAGAGTCTCTTCTCCTTGGCTCGTGCCCTCCCTTAGACGTTGCTGCACCGTGTATCCAACGAGTTGTTGCTTCACTTGTTTGTTATTGTTGTTGTTGTTGCTGCTGCTGTTGCTGTCTGTACCCGTTGTAACTAACCACAAACGCCGTCGCTATCCGTGCCCCGTCTAACTGTATTCAACGACCGTATTCTGTCTCGCGAGCTTTTGTAGGCGATCGTTGCTCCTGCGAGGCTGTTCCGCAGGAAACTTCGTCCGAATTGTCGTTGCTTATCTTTGTGTCCCCGTATAACAGTATTGTAAAGTTGTGGCTGCGAGTACGTCGAGCATTGCATGCGGCAGAAGTTTCACGCGCGTTCCACGCGGACGAAAGACGCTTCGAGGTTACGCTTGACGCGAGATTAATTCAATTCCAGCGATATCGTTCTGTTGCTCAGCCACCGAGGAGAACTGCGGGCGTGTACGGTTAACGAAAAGCAAACGCGAGCTGTGCACACGATGGAAGTTTCGTTAAAATCGCTTCTTGATTAAGGGAATCGGATTCCTCGCGCCTTGCCGCTCCATTTTCGTTCATCGCCGAGAACCTGCTCTTTTATCGAGGCAAACGTGGCCGTTTTGTCGGGAAACGCGAAGATTCTTGAAGCTGACAGACCTGTCTCGCCACCGTTCCCCGCATTAGAAAGTAAAACGAACTTTTCTCGGGCGCGGATCTTGCTGCCAACGCGGACAGCTGGAAAGTAGGCGTAGAATAAATTTTATTCCCCTGGGCGGAACGCGAGGAAATCGACTTCCTCGAAAGTGGAGCCGCGCTGGATATGTTTCCCTGTCGCTTGCACCATGTTCGAGTAGACTTTCTATTTCAATTACGTAGACACACCGTAGATCATGCATCTTGCCTCCGCAGTAATAGTAGAAAGATGAACTCGCTCTAGAGTACTTGCTCGATGCGAAAAGCTACCTCGATCGATTTAGTTCACTTGCTACTTTTTTCTGTATGTTGGAGTCCACTCGTAGCGATCGCTATCCCCTGTTTTGCTCTTTCTCTCGCTTGATAACGCCGTGAACGATGCGGTAGTAAGTAGCCTCGATGATACACTGGCGAACGCGATTTGTCTCTGTCGATGCTTGCCACGTGATCGATAAAACTTTACGAGCCATCCGATGGCCAATTACGCGAATATCGATTTATCATGCTGGACGCGTCAACGATGATAAGTAAATGTTAACGACGACGATCCATTTGTGGAGCTTCCTGGTTGACGACGTCGTAGTGTATCGTCTGACGCGTTTACTGTAAATGGTGATTTCGTATGCCAGTTAATCAGACACTGAGGGAAGGACTGTGTTAAGTTTATGGAGTCGGGGGATTACAGAGCTTCACATAAACATTGACATTTCATTATGGAAGGAAACTAAACTCTAATATTGTATCTTATCGCTGATCCTCATGTTGAATTTCCGTAAAGATGACACAATTCGTGCAGTCAGCTTTCAGGGTTGTAGATACTCTAATTTGTCATTACAAATATTTATCAGTTCGATCAGCTACTCCCAATGGAAAATTAAGTATCATTAAACTCGGGAGACATACCTTCAAATTGGATCCAAAATACTATTTGATCCCATCCAACTAGAACTCCACGTTTCTCTATAGACTTAATAACATAGTCCTTTACGAAGACGAGATTAAAGTAAAATCCCTGTTGCTTCAGTCATCCTTTAGCTTTTGCCAGACGACGTCGCTTGAAGTTCAAATACTTGGAATAATTCAGCAGAGTATAGTAGGTCTGGCGAACGCAATATAATGGCATGCTCTCGATATTACAGTTATTGCGAGAAAGCGGATAACGAAACGACAGAGATGGGAGGCGTGCCGCACGTAGAGGGTGGACTGAACAGCGAGTTGTACGCGGTCCCTGTGAAACGGAGGCAGCCCAAGGATCAAAAGAACAATGCCACTCTGCAGAACAATACCCAGGAGAAGCCGACGGAGGTGGATACCACTGACTCCGAGGACAAAGACGAGAACCTACCGCCTGGATGGCAAAAACATGAGGGTGGGTATCGACGTAACGAACCAAGGATATAGATTAGGAACCGATGAACCCCCAGACCTATCTACTCGATGGGGAAGTAAAATTTGGGTATCTTTTGGAAGTCAGGCTAATGGAAGGCTGAATCTCCTTTCAGACGAAAATGGACCTTACTACTGGCACGTCAAAAGCGGCAATATTCAGAGAGAACCTCCTGAGGCACCGCCACACTCCAAGAGGGAGTCTCGCAGGAGCCTCATCAAAGACAACGATAGCGTAAGTAAAGCTGAAAATGACTAAAATCTATGCATTGATTATTTGCGAGAAAAATTATATCATTCGCCAAGTGTATGAATATTCTAACCTTGAATATTTTGATAATAGAAGAATATTATTTGCAGATAAATAATTTCCACACTCTCAGCGGCATGGTGAACACTGTGACCCGCAGCAATACGAGTTCAGCTTTGGACCAGGAGCTCGAGAACAAGAGAAAAGTGGAACTAGCTCTCAAGTAAGAGCATCAATTTTTATTACCTTTTTTATACTTCGTATACTCGCAACGAGTAGTCTCACTTGCTAATTGCCTCTCAGACGAAGGAGTTACCCTGCAAGAGCAGACTCCGAGGGCAGAGACAAACCAATCAGATTCGCCGTACGCTCTCTCGGCTGGACAGAAATTGCTGAAGAGGACCTGACGCCAGAAAGAAGCAGCAAGGCTGTTAACAAGTGCATCGTGGACTTGTCTCTCGGTAGAAACGATCTTTTGGACGTGGTTGGACGATGGGGCGATGTTAGTATTATTTACACACGAAATTTGATATCAAAATGAATGATAAAACTGTACACTTGCAATTCGAAACCCCTCAGGGCAAAGACCTGTTCATGGACTTAGACGAAGGCGCCCTGAAATTGATTGACCCAGAAAACCTGACTGTACTCAACACACAGCCAATTCACACGGTGAGGGTTTGGGGTGTTGGCAGAGATCACTGCCGGTAAGCATCTTCTTATACCTACAAAACACCTAAAACGATTGGATATTCTCTCTAATACATTCCTAATTCTTTTCACGATTCTTCCTCTTGGACGACCTCCACAGTGAAAGGTAATCTCATTTATCAGACATGGCAACCAATAATATTTGCTTGGCAAAGCGTTTACCTTCGCAATAAATTAACACATCGACGAAACTCTTCTCTTCAGGGACTTCGCTTACGTGGCCAGAGACCGATCGACCCGGAAACACATGTGTCACGTGTTTCGCTGCGACATCCCAGCGCGCACAATCGCGAACACGCTCCGCGACATTTGCAAGAAGATCATGATCGAGCGATCACAGCACCAGAATCTCGCGAAACCAGTGGATATCAATGGACGAACAAGTCTAGCCACGAGACCGACTAATCTGCCCACGGAGCATCGACGATTCCATAGAAATGGACAAGCTCTAGTCAGTGAGTATTCAGGAAAATGAAAAGGAAGTGCTGAAAAATATTTGAGATTTTTTTCTGTGAGAAGGCTAACTCTTTGCTGTTTTTCAGCGCAATCCTTCCCCACGCCGATGGAGGAGCCAAAGAAGGTGTTACGAGCGCAGTACCTTGGATCCATGCAAGTGACACAGGCGACTGGTATGGAGGTCCTGAACGACGCGATAGATCATATCGTAACTAATACTCCTATCAATCAATGGCGGAACGTGAACGTTGCTGTCGCGCCCAGTATGATTTCTATCCTCACGCCGAACGTGAGTAAATCAGAGTGTCTGACTAGCTAAATCTACTGCTACTAGAATCTTTTATTCTCACTACTATATTCTTCGGGAATACATTTCAGGAAGACAAGCTCATTACTGAATGTCGGGTGCGTTACTTGTCGTTCCTCGGTATCGGTCGAAACGTGAAACAATGCGCTTTCATAATGCACACCGCGCAAGATCTCTTCATCGCACATGTCTTCAACTGCGAGCCCAGCAGCGGGGCCCTTTGCAAAACTATCGAGGCCGCCTGCAAGGTAAGTGACACGTTCGATGTATCGTTTTACTCTCTGTGAGCCGTGCCTGGGTCTCGATAGACACAGGCAGAGTTGCCACTAGATCTGTCGGTTGACGGAGAGTTATGGTGCCTCTCGAAAATATAGTGACTTCATAAAAAGAGAAGTTTCAGTTCTCCACGTCTCTGATAATGAATGTTTTAGTGGCTGATAAGTGCTCAGGAACAGTGTCATTCATGTTCCATGAAAAGTCCCTTGGAAAATATTGCCTGTAATGGATTCCAGGGGATTTCTCATGGGACACGAATAATACTAGTTCTTTGGAACCCTAGAGTAACGCTGTCCAAATGACGGCTTGAGAGTTTTATGAGAGATAAGAAAGTAAATGTGGGCAAATATAATACAGCCTGAACCAAGTAGCGGAGTTAGCCACATTTGACGGCTTACACCCACAAGGGTATCAAACAACACGCCACTTGACTGGGTCTCACCTAAGTTACTATATTTCCGGGAAGCACTGTAACTTTCTCCAGCTTAAACCAATGAATTGAATCGATTTGTTTGTTCGTGCAGTTGAGGTACCAGAAATGCTTAGACGCACACCCGCAGGGCTTCAGAAACGCGAGCAGTCTGAACACTCCAAGCGGCAGGGGTCTAGGCGCCACCCTCAAGTCCCTGGTTGGCTCTCTGACTGGACGTAGAAATAAGCAGGGTGAGTCCTGAGACGAGGCTCTCTCGCTGCAGGTAAATGATCACGCTCAGCCGCATAAAATACTAGAAAACAAGACCGAAAGAAAAGGAATTCGGCGGCACGATAATTAAGCGCGTTGCCTCGCGTTCCGCGTGTACTTGTCGCCGATCGAGGTGGCTGGAAGCAGCGCGTTCTAGTCGAGTCTGTTCGGTGGTGTGCGCAGGAACTCTGGCCGCTGCCTGCTGAGCGAGAGGTGATCAGACACAGACATCTCCAGTCGCCGCTGACCCTGAAGTACTTCAGCGGATCGCCGCCGAGCGCGTCGCTGAGGTCGCTCCTTTCGCCCTCTCTGGACAACAGGCGCATTCAGCTCGCCCGTTGGGAGAGCAACCCCTAGAGAGGGTTGATCGACGATGGTGCAGCGTGCCGAGAGGAAAGCAGCGAGACCCAGAAGAAACGAATCGATTCTTTAACCGTTAAACGACTGAATCGTGAATTCTGCAGAGTGCTATACTAATTACCACAGCTATAGTGGACTACGCTTACGTGTGTCGATATGATGTTATGTATGTTAAACGCAGTGTCTGACAGAAATGAAAAGATAAGGGGAGTCCTTGAAAAGTAAGGTCGGGGGAAATGGCGAGAGGCTCGTGGACGAACGCCACGAGGGAGGGGTCCTCTTCGGGATCCGAGCTCCCTTGAAAAAAAGGAAAGGCCCTAAGTGACCGAGATGTAAGCAAGGGGATCGGTGGGCGCGCATTATCCTGCGCGAAAGGGACAAGATAGTAACGAGCGAATCTGTATATACGGGGTGGTAATTATCGCGCTAAACTTAGTAAATTCGCTGGATTTAAAGGAAGTCCGGGAGGAGTGAAAGGGGAACGGTGCGTGAATGTTCGGATGATGACTGATGTAGCGTTTTAGCGTATCCACGAGGCATTCGAAGAATTAAACAAAACAGACAAGCTATAGAGAGCTTAAATGTATAACTTAACATGTGTATTCTCGGGTGTACAGATTAGAGAAGCGAGGCGAGGATGACCAGGCCACACGAAACTGTAACACGTAACACGTTAACGTAGAGGACACGCAGCAAGGATACACCCACGCGACGGAACACACGTACATGCGCATACAGACACTACACAAGTATAAACACACATGGTCAGGTAATAGGGAGTTTATTTTTTATGGCGAACTTATAGAAGAGCTTGCACCTTGCGAAATGAAGGCGACATAGACAAACGTTAGCGCGACCGTCCTTTAAATCCACGAGGAGAACAGACCGAAAGACGAGCGAATCCACAGCACGGATCTTGCCGCGCAATAAACGGTTATTATCGTACGCACAATCACTCTGTGCAATATCGCTAACGCCTACACACGAGCGAACCACTACCCCTAACTGTTTGTTCACGGTGTAACGTAATCGCTGTCTTCGTAACCGCGCATCGCTGAAGAGCTAATTACCGCTGAGCGCCGTCACGCGAATGCCGCAAACGCAGTCAACGTTTTAACGATCGAAACCACAAATTCCGCGTAAGAGACACACACCGACTTTGTCCACAGAGCTTACTCAGAAAACCACGCACGTACATTCACCGTAAGAGCTCGTTACTCGCGCGCGCGAGCAACACTTCATACCATAGCGTTAGAGATCCGACTCCATTCTTCATGTTATTCACAACATCGACGACCCAGGGGCAAGGATCGTCGACGAGCGCTCGCCTATGCCTAATGTCAATCAGTAGCTTAGGAATCGACCCGTGAACTAGCGTGCGCCGTTTTCCCTTCTCAATTGATTTTCTACCGTGTAGCCGTAGTCGTTTTTCACGCAGAAGTTGCGCAGCCGAATTGTACAGACGGACGAAGGTAATTCGTTCGATCTTCGATTATTTTCGTACGATAGCCTCGCGTTAGATACGTGACGATGTAGTGAACCGACGGCCATGGTGTTCTGGCTGCAGCGGGTGAGCTCACTGTTCACGTTGTCCCATTTTTCTCTCTTGTCAGTTCGCGGTCTTCATCTTTGGTAAAACGTTCCTATAGCGGAAGCAGCGGGCTTTGACTGATCAAAGTGAAATTAAAATTCCTTATCGATGGAGAAACACTGACCTATCAGAGTCTCTTGCTCTCGCTATACCAATGGCAGATCTTGACTCCGATGAACAAGAGAGAAAAGTAGGACTCCACAGTGAAGGAAGAAAACGACAAAACTAACCAGTCGTTTGTGTACTAGCACGTGTACTTTCAGCAAGAGAAAAAAAGATTTTCCTAGAGGGAAGGTCGTTCCTCCCAAAGGGGAATAGTCTTCTCGCTCGCAGCGTATATCCTCGTCGTCCATCGAGGACGGTCACGTCGTGGGAGCCATCGTCATTGCGAATGAATACAAAGTTGTGCGGGACCCAGAACGAAGAGATATTTCTACGTAGCGTTAAAATAGAGGAAAGGTGGCCGAGAGGTTGGTAGAGAATTGAGTGGCGAGAGCATGAGTGCGCGAGAGGATAAGAGGACTGTGTGCGTGGGGTTTGCTGTGCTTGATGAGGGATTCTCTTGTGACAATTATATATCTAGATATGGGGATATCTGAACGGAGAAAGAGTCGGCGAAGATGGATCATTATTTGTACATATAAAATACATGTTAGGGAGGATCAGCCGCCTTTTGTTAGAAGAGAGATGGTGATGCGTGCGCGAAGAAACGCCTCGTCCCTTGGCTGAGTGTTTGCCTCGAGAAGGAACGTCCTGGTGCGAGAAGAGACGATGGCAAACCTGGACGTTCCCTCTCGACCTGCCGCTTCGGATTTCCTTTCACCTGTATCTTTTGCGTTCCTTCTATTATCTGGTCAGTCTCAATCTCTACGCGGGTAGGCTTGAGAACCGTGTCACGAACAATAAAATTTAACGAAACGTCGCGCGACGAGGCCTCCCGTGCGACCCGCGCTCCGACAGAAACCCTCGAAATCCCGGTTTTACACGAAAGTACCAGGCAACGTTTCCTCTGCTATTGAATATATCGTTGATACGATTTCTTGCTTTGATATATATATACATATACATATATATACACACACGTACATATAAATATAAATATATATATATATATAGTTGTTGAATTTATATATTTAACTTAAACGTTAGGTCGAACAAGCGATCGGGGGTGGCATGAGACAGCCTCGACGAGCGCGGTGATGATGTATGGATGTACATATTATACACTTGTGTAGAAAAGTAAGAGAGCGAGAGGGGAAGGAAAATGGTCGGCAGATAGAGTTGAGGAATTTAGACACATCGTTGCACACCGTAAAATCGACACGTGCTCAGACGTACTCTAGAAGGGTACACACGTACACATAGGACACAGGCACACGTACACAGTCACAAATTGCGCGTAGCTTAACTGTCTCCTTAACGTAGGTGCTCACACGCCGTTGGGAGGGACACGAGAGTATCGATAAAACGAAATTACCAACCGGGCGGGATTGAAAGAGGTTGAAAAAGGAGGGTGGAGGAGGGTAAAGGAGAAGGGAAGCCACTTGTAACTGACATAGAATAGAGCAAACCTAACTATATTTACTGTGACATGTAATATCCTTAATGAAGAAAAAAAAAATGCGATCTACTGATAGAAGAGTTGTTCTGCACAAACACGATGCTTCGTTGATAATTATAGTGTCTCTCTCTTTCTCTCTTTCTCTATCTCTCTGTCTTCAAAACGAAAAAAAAAAAGAAAATACGTACCTCTCTCTATACCTTTATGGCAACTTAATATACTCGACTCGAATTGTTTCGACGGATCACAGAAGCACGCGAAAAATGCTAATTTCCGCCGTTCGCCTGCGTCGCGAACGTCACTCGCCATCGTTTTGATTCGATTTCGACCGTCATTATATAGAATCAATCACCGATCACGCTTTCATCGAACGATCATTGTTATAATTCTATTGTTGTATTCGCAAGCATCATCGGTCGCGTTGATAAGATGGTGGACGAAACAGAAAGAAGAAAATAAAGTACATATAGGGGAAATCGCCGTCGTCGTCTTGTCGCGTATTCTATATAAATATTCTAAATGAGATATTGTTACCATCAACTAATTAAACGAGGATAAGAGAAGAAGGAGAGGAAACAATGCTCGCCAACGGCGGTCGCTCCCGACGAGCGATCGATCACTATTTAAATAAAAGGAAAAGGGGAAAAAAAGGGAGATATCGATCGATTTCAGTCGACGTCACACAGAAGATATCACGCGGAACGTCGTTGCCGGGAGGTGGCTGACGAGATTCTATTTGAAATGCGAACATTTTTTTCTTTTCTTTCGGAATAGAATCTTGCTGCGCGTGTCGTGAGGCGAGAACAAATTCTAACGAGCCGATGAGAATATTATATCGAGCGACGCTTCGTTTCGTAATTGATGTCGAACACCGCGTCGTTTTAGAGCGTACGAAAGGACAAAAACACTTTGTATGCACCCGCCCCCTCCCCCATTGTTCATGCCCATTTATATTGCGTAGTTGGACCGATCGGTAATTATAAACGGACGTGAGATACTATTATATATATATACGTATATATACATATTATATATATAAATATATATATAAAAGCGACAGAATGAGAAACTACTGTAACTACACCTGCCTCTTGTGAATAAATGCCTATTTGTTTCTTTTCAACCGAGTCCTCATTACTGTTACTATTTTCTCAATAGACTTCGGTCAAATCCCTTCCGAAACTCGCTTTCCCTTCTGAATCCCTTCTAAAATAAATCCCTTTTCGTTGAATTCATTTATTTTTGGATAGGTAATATACGGTAGACTTACAGTAAAACAGACTTTTATTAAATAAATATGTTGTCACAATTGCTCAGATCAGAAATCATACATCTATCGTACAATACCGACGAATCCTCACACGTCGACTACTAATTTACAAAGGATGCGGCGCTTTTCACGTAAGTTAGCAACCGTCTCGTTGTTACTTAACGTCGATCGTTAATTAAAGCTAAGCGTTTCAGACTGGAATGAGAATTGGATGCCGAGGAACATCATCGCGGTTAACTAACGTTATCCGCATGGGAAATTCTCCAGTGTTATTGCACTGTCGTTGCGTTATAGAAAGGGTTGTAAAAGTTACGCACGACTGGATCAATCGACTTTCGCCAGTCGTGACAATTGTCACGACATTCGAGCCATAATCCTTATCCTAGTACACTAGGATAGTCAGACGGATGGACGGATAACGATAATTACGTTTAAAATGCCTACGTTAAAAAAGAGAAAGAAAAACGTAGAAACAAGAATCGCGAATCGCGTGAATTTCGATTCGATCGAAACCTTTAGTCCCGTACCGATACAAACGCGATAACGTTCTAAATTCGATCGTCAAGTTCGTCGTAACAGCAATAAAATATCCGTATCACAATCAACGATAAAGAAGTTCCGTTCTGATAAACCTAATGCAAGACACGAGTCTATCACAAACGACGTTCTATTTACAGCCATGTGGAAAAGGAGGCTTTCTTTAGGCCACGTCGAATCTCGCCTGAGGAACTAGGAAATCTGCCTGGCCTCTCTTAAATACGCGGCTCGAGATAATGACAAGCTCGAACTCCGCTAGAGATCTGTGAGAAGACGCAGCTAGAAATCGTTCCTGCCGCGGTAACGAGCCATACCGTCATTACTGAAATGACCCAGACGTTCTCGAACGTCCGCAGACAAAAGGGAAAAGAAGCGTTTACGCTTCACCGTGGGTAATCGCTTTACCCAAGCTACCCGTGTTACTGTCGTTTTCTCCCCTACTGATCTCGTTCTCGCCATAAAGCGGAAATCGCGCATTTTAATCGCGAGCAGAGCTCGAACAAGTGCTGCTCTAGAATGCCATTCAAAGACAGACTAAACTTCGCATAGCGAAAACCTGTATCAAGGGAAACGCTGACTAGGACACTTGTCAGCGATCTTCCAGCAGAGATCGTTCAACGGATAGCCTCCATTTCATTTGCATCAAAGATATATATACGCGAGACCGATGTAAAAAGTGGAACAATATGATTTACGAGCTCTCTACTACAAGAATTGTGGTAAAAAGCAATGCACGCCATTCACGGCAGGTTTGTCACTTAGATTCGAATCAGTGAACTATCTCTCCACTGGTAGATGAACGGTCGAGTGGTCCCTTCGGTTTCTCGACAAAACACGAGAAAACAATCTTCGAGCGCAGTCTTCTTTCCTCACTATGCTAAAGTGTCTTTCCATTTTCACGCAACGCGGACAGTCACTTTCGTCAAAAGAAACCGAACATTTTCTTCGAGGAGCCAGTGCTCCTCTTCTTCCTCGCAGGGGCGACGATCTCCTGGTTCTCGGTGTTCGCAGCAGCAAGTGCATTCGTCACTGGCATCATTTTGCTCTTCACATGCTCGTCCAACAAAGACTGAACGTCCATCTGCCACTGTTCGAGCTGCTGACTGAGCTCAACCTTCTGCTGAATAGCCTCCATCAGCTGACTGTTCGCCTGGAGAACGTCTATCCTAGTCTTCGCCAGCTCGACTTCGGCCCTGTTCTTCCTGGCCACAGCCTGGTCCCTGACTTTGTAGGCTTGAGCGACGACTTCATCCTTCGTCAACTGCGAGTGCTCCATGTCGCCACGGGCCCTGTCGCGTTCCTCTTTCACGCCACGTAATTCGGCTTCGCAAACGCTCAGTTTGCTTGTCGTGTCGAGCAGAGCCTCCCCCCGTCTCTTCAGCTCCTCCTGCGTCTGCTTCAGCTGCTCCTTCGTGTGCTCTAACTCTTCCCGTACCCTATGAAGCTCCACTGCCAGACCCAACTCCCCGGGCGCTCCCCTTCCAGACAGAGCCAGGTTGTACACCTCCTCGACGAGGTCCAACAAAGCACCAGGACAATTCGTCTGGAAGAAGGAACAGGGTGCTTGAATCGAGTGAGCCCTTTCAGTGAGAGAGGACACAACCGCGATGTAGATTACTTATTTAAGTAATGGGAGCTTGGAATGGCTTTGTCAGTGGAGCAGCTTTAGGTATGCGTTAGATAGTATAAATGGTTATGGGAACCATGTTATGGTAAAGGAGTGAAGGAGCAGACGTGATCTTCGTTGGAGCAGAAGTTGAAGCAGGTGTTGGAGTTTTAGTGCACTATTTGCCAGTGTTGAGGTTCAGTCTTAGGTATTAGTGTTAAAAAAAAATAAAAATAATAAACCAACTTATAATACTAAGATGTCAAAGGATAGGAAACCACTCATAAAAACATCAGACTGCAAAGCAACTGTTAGTTGTCTAGCCTTGCATTAGCCCTAAACCTCATCCGACAATTCCACAGTATTTTAACTCTACCAGATTCCATAGTAAATTCCCCTCAATATCCCTTACAATCCGATGGACGAAACCGTCAGTCGTGTACAGCTGACGCGACAGACAGGGCATTACAGAGTTAATACACAACGCTGACAGCGGGATCGATCGAGCGATATCTCAACTGCTCATCGAGGTGCTAGGAGCCTTATCGAAGCTCGACGAAAGCAGTCGCGTAAACAGACACCGCGAGTACGCGGGCACAATAGAGCGCGGGTGCAGACGATTCCCTGAAAAGCCCCCGGTCACGCTCGATTCGTTATCTACGATCTGTTGGCTCCGAACGGCGGAGCAAGCACGTTCCCCAGAGTTTTTACAGTGGCTCTAGGTGGTCGGGTGCCGGAAACAGGAAATCGTCGGACAAAAGGAGCGAGTTACAGGAGAAAGGATCCTTACCGAGTTAGGGGGAGTCTCCTGTCCGTTGTTATTGGTGTTCACCTCCGCTTCCGCGGTGTTGTTCACGATCACGAGCATGGACTCGTCGCAGTCACTCTGCAACCCTGAGTCGTCCTCCCCTCGTCTCAGGTGGACGCACAGCTCCTTCAATCGCTTCGACGCTCGCGCCACTTCGGCTCGCAAATCGTGCTCCCCAAGCGAGTTTCCGCTCTCCTCGCACTCCATCTCGGCCTGCAAGGACCTGGGTGGTTTCTGGATCGAATCCGATCTGCCTCTCCTATCCGCCTCGATGGTCGCCAACGTCGTCGCCAGCTCGTCCCTATGAATTCAATTGAATCTCGATTAACATAGACTCTACGCAGGTTGGGCTTGGACTTTCCTCGGAGATAGCTGGCCCAGCCTCGTGTACTTTAATTGACAAACAACTGATGCTTGCGCAACGCTTAAAACGCTGGGCCGAGTTACTAAATTTAGAGCGTGATAATTCTCTGGACTGGGTAAACAGGCGGAACACGACTAGCGGGGTCGAGAAAAGTAGATCGGCGTTGAATGCCACGCGACTGGGAGTCCATTCCTTTTTCCTAGTCTCAGACTATCACCGTATGTTAGTTGAGAGTTACACGAAGGAGCGTGGGTATGGTAATGGGCAGCGGTAATTATATTACGCAGAAAGTGCCTGGCTCATTTGGTTAATGAGGCTGTTGGATATGTCTTTCGTGACTTTTCAGAAATTAAGTAATAGCTTTGGTATTATTGGGCGTAAATGGTTCTCCAACTAATTAAAATGGAGTAATCAGTACTAAATACTTCATTAAAGGAAGAAAGGTATCTAGAGCTAGGAGTATCCTTTTGTCTTTAATGAGAATCTCAGTGTTACATAGGTTGCTCGCGAACCAACGAGCTCGACAGCAATCTGCGTTCATTGTAATGAAGAAACAACTGAAATCTATGTTATCTGTGATCGAAGACGTGTTATCAGGGAATATTAAGCGGTTGCTGCCGCGAGTACTCACCTCTCCTGTTCGGCCAGCTTCGCCCGGAGTTCCGCCTCGTGACCGAGCCGCTCCAAGGCCGCTGCTCTCTCCTCGGCTTCTTCGAGGGCCGCTATCGCCCTCGCCCTCTCCTCCCGCAACTCCAAGGACCTCCTCTCTAATTCCATTCTTTGCGCGGACACTAGCTGCACCTGGAACAGCGAAGATACTTACTTAGCAGGCTTTATTTATAACCAAATATTACTAATCCCTAAATATTGACTTGTTTGACCATAATTTTAGAGAATACTACTTCTACTGAGACATAGGTAGCCGACGATCTTATATTCATAATGTCAAATAGGGATCACTTGGCAAGAACCAGGTGTTCAAAGAAATGCAGTTTATCTGTGTGTTTTGGTGATCGATATGAGTATAAGAACGCAGCTTTATTTTGCAAGTGGTATAGTCTACGAATGTACTAACACATTTCTGTTCCTTTCATGACAAAATTAAATACGTCTGCACGGATATCTACATTAAACATTTACGAGCTTGATATCATCGCTGATAAGATCTGACACAATCTCTCTCCCTTGTCCCCTCCTACATTTGGAGTAAATAGTTAATAAGCATTGAATGAACAGTAAATACAAGGGGGATCTGCTTATCACCCCTTCTTTTTAAGTAAATGAACAAACTATGTCTACTTATCTGTGAAGGTCATGACACTGTTGTTTTATGTGATTAGTTTTTTCTCTCTTAGAAAAATTAATTTTCAAATTAGAATAAGTAATCTTGATGTCCAATCAAGCGGCTTTCGCGCACCTGATAGTAGGACCTTGACGCCTTTTATTAAATGACGTTGTTGCAGGGACATTGAAACTGCATGATCAATGTCAACATTATTTTTTCAACACGTGACGCGGCAGCATTTTTCCATGGCACAATCAATAACATTGACGTAACGCGTGGGTGGTGTAACATATATTGCGCACTTAATTCATGCGTGAAGAGCGTTTCCTGAAATTCGAGAGCAGCGTCACCTCCTGTAAGGAGAGAACAAAGGGCGTAGAAACTAAGGACGGTGAGTTTAAGTCGATCGCCGAGGGTCACGATTGCTTGGTCTCCACGCTCTAACTGAACCTCTCACGGCTACGTTTCTGTGCGACTGCGGCGGATATTCGAACATTAATTATCGCTATGGATATAAATATTCAGTTTCTGCTAATGATATCTACGATACAAGTATAAATGCCATTCCCAGATCTCGCGCAATAATCAACGATCGGAGCGAGTAAAAATGAGGTCGACTCGAGATAATTGTCTTAATGGCCACGAAACTCTGAAAAAGGTTTCTCTAATGAGTTGTTACGAAGTGAGACATCAAATCATCAACGAAAGATGAACGAATGATATCTTCTATTAGAGAGACACGCCACGCTTTCAATTAATATTGCTTGTGCCACGGGAGGTAAACTACACTTAAAATATTAATATTTACTTATCCCCTAAACTAGTTAAACACTCTACCCTTAAACTCTACGAATCATTGCTTCAGTACTTGGAGTCCTGCTACTGCTCAAAGCCTCATCGAAGTCTAAAAGTTGCACAAGGAGACCTCTTCATTAACAAAGATCGCAAAACAGAGAGTTCGCGTGGGTCTCGGCACGGGGAGAGAGTCAGTGTCGACGCAATAGTCGGAAACTATTAATTTACCTCGTCCCTGAGAACCTCCAGGCTGCTGACGTGATCCTGGAGCGTGGTACTTCTGAGGGCACACTTTTCCCTGAGCACCTTGACCTCGATGAGCAGCTGCTCTTCCTGTTTGGCCGCTTCCCTCAGCTGATCAGCAAGCCTCGTGTTTTGAGCGGTGAGCTCCGTAACGAGAGTCGCTTGATCTCGCTCCGCTCGTCTCGCCCGCTCATTCTGCTCCTCCAGTTGACTCCTCAGCGTCTCCACGTCCGCCTGAAGCTCCAAAGTCCTCGCCTCGCTCTCGCCCTTGACTTCCTCCAGTCTCCTCCGCAGCAGGTGCCTCTCTTGTTCTAGGCCCTGTCGCAGACAAACGGAAAACGGAACGTTAAGACCATTAGAGAGATCGATAGAAGCCAACTCGACCGGCACACGTGCGTGCAGTTCGATGCCTTTAACCTTCTCGCGGTGGCACGCGGCTCGATACGTGAGACATCGAAATTGTGACGGGTATAGAAACTTACGCAAGTGGTTCCCGCTAGATGGTATGTGGAAAAGATGAGAGTATGAGGAGAAATGGCATGTAAAAATGATGGGAAGTTTTTATATCTTAGAAGAAAAGTTGAAAAACTTGTATTCAGTTTTCATGGAAGAGCTTAGAATTTAGAAAATATTAGCTTATTTTGCAGAGTGCACCCTTTTTTCATGTAACTTCAGATTTGAACTTGACCCTTTCCCTATGTACGATAGTACATAGTGAAACCATGCCCACAATACCTACACAGTGAGTTACCGAATGCAAGGCAGCCAAAGAATTAAAGACAATCCCATTTATCTGTGAAGGCCAATCGAAAGGCTTTAGCTTTGATAGTCATTTGTTTACGCCTCCAACACCCAAACTCAATGAACATTGCATCGAAGGCCACCAGATTGATCACAAAAAGTCCAATTTCGAAACAAACTGCAGCAGAACCTGAACGCCATTCACAAAATCAGCGTCTCGATCTCGAATCACCGAGAGTCCGACCTACGAAAGCTACCACAAATGGCCCTGATTGGAATATCGAAAAAACAAGATCCAACTGTTCTCTTTTTCGAAATTCCTGGCTGGTTTCACCGTACTCACGTCACTTGGTGAATTTTAAAAAGTTCCAGCATGAGTCACGAACATCAGTTCTCCTTCTTCAATGTTTCATGTCCGAGTTGCGGCCGAGACCCACCAGAATCTGGTGAAAGGACAGCGCGTGGTGTTTGGCTATTTCGTAACGGTGAGTTGAAACAAAAGCCTGTGGCAACTTTCATCGTCGTTGGAAAGGTTACGATCTAGATACATAGAATCCTAATTCTGACTGTGCATTAGTGAAACGAGAAACTAACTTCTCTGGATATCAGAGCGCGCTCTGAAATTCCTTTCTTCAAGTCTATCCCAAGTTATCTCGCCGATCGAGGAAGAGAAAGGAAATCGACTATGTAATATAGTCCAGTTGCAACAGCATTAGTTTCGCAAACGTCGATACTCTGACGCTCAATCGAAGACTGTAATCCAATTTATTGATTATGCATTTCTACGAATGAAGCCAATAAGGATTAGATAAAAGGTATCGCGATTATTGTTCGGCATCAAAAGAATAGATCAAAATGATCGACTGTCCAGCGTAATCTTGTCTCTAGGTATCGGTGGATTCTCTGTAAACCAAAGCTAACAGGAGAAACAAATATTAGCGTTTCCACAGACGGGAAAAAAACTGACTGCAGCCGTGGTAATCTCTAGACACGGTGTTCTGCGGTGATAGCGACGCACGAGTAGGCGAACGAAAAAACAAGCTTAATGCGGGCATGCATACAACAATCGGCGCGGTTCAATGCTGGAGAGTGTTATCGAGCTAAAAGGTACGGCCTTGGTTTCCCGTGGTTACTCATCGACCGATCGCTGGCGAACTCGAACGTTCGTGGTTCACCGATTCATAAAACTCGCCAGCGATTATCTAATGTGAATTATAAAAAATGAAGGACTTGAGACCACCTGATGATAGTAGATTAACGAAGACTCCCACGATGGGGGCTTAATTACACCTAAAGTGTCTACAAATTGTTTCATCTTACTCAAGATTATAAATACTGTTAGAAAGATGGTGGGAAGGACCTTGTTCCACTAACTACTGATTTCGAACAGATTGCACTGTACTTCTTAAAGAATAATTCAAAACTGTCGGCAGAAGTCCAGCATACAGAATTCTCCACAAGCAGAAATAAATATAAAAGATCGATTAGAATTGTTAGCCAAGAATAGCCGTCTTTACACACTAAATTCAGTTAAAATATATATTAGAAAATGTTCGATAGGAAAATACCGACCTAGGACCATGGGACTCACTCCATGAAATACAAGCTTCGCTGTGAATTCATAAAATAAAAATCCTTTAGAAAAACGTTTAAACCAAGACGAATGTCTGTTCACTTTGAATACGCAAGGGAACAAGGAACGTGCAGGCACGAAAAGGGATACGAGAGCAAAAAGTACAGGCAAACGAGGAGAGTACACAGGGGACTTGGACAGAGACTAGATGCGTACAAGAGGAACAAGGAACTCGCAGGCTTTTCCATAAGGTAAAAGAGCCCGAGGCGGCTAGCAGAGATCCATGAGTCATGGATCTCCATCCCGTTCTCCAGCTCCGACTGTTGCCCCGATTGTGTTGGTTTTGCTGTCAATGACAACACGGATACACACTCCCACGCTGGTGTAGTGCTCCAGGAAACGGCGACCGTTCCCTTTTCTGACGGCGAATCTCGTTTAAAGAACTGTGTACACACGCGTGGGCGGCAGGTTTTTCGCGTAACTCTTCTGCAAATGAAACTGCAGGCTCCACGGTTTGTATTTGGACTCGGGAGAGGTTTAATGACGGTGACTTTATTTTCGACGAGAATGGCTGCATTAACACGGAGTAATTCTACTGGGAATCGAAATGAATTGTAAGTGTGACACTTTTTGCCTGAAGAGAGAAGAAATTGATAGAGAAAAAATAGGCTAATAGGCATTTTTCTTACACGCATTGATGCAACCTGCGATATAACAGAGTGTATCATTTTCCTAATTATTTATAAAAGAGCGAGATTGTGAAATGATTTACGAGATATGCTATATAGTTACGTTCTGAAAGGAGTAATTACGTGTTGCACTCGCATCGTTGCACTTGAGAAAACGAATTACACATTTTATAGGAAGATAATTAAGCTACTTGATTTTTTATCATTTTCTTCACCTCACAGAAAAGCGGTGCATTTTTTAAATTTATGAAATAAACTTTTATAGCTATAGTTTTTTGCATCGAAACCACTGATTTTACTTTCATTGATCGCCTTTTACAATTCATTTATTTTTGTCTGGAAACATTAATAACACTCTCTACGTATTTACTACTTCCAGTACTTTACTTCCTCTTAAAGAAATTCTAAAGGATATAAAACTCCTCAGAAATGTCCTTTTTTCGCCAATACGATGCATAATCCTCGAGTTATACCAGATATCGATAACGCCGCTGTCTACGCTAGGCTAAGCTCCCATCGCTATCTGTCGTTATTAATATCGCGAAGGATGAATCACCGATACGCGGCCATTGCAACTCCTCATCCTCTCCGCAAGCCTAGGCATCTGTTACTCTCGACTAATTCGATCGTTCAATTACAGGCTACATACACATCGGCGGGTCGATCAGTATTGATAATTGCAAGCAGCTATCCGTTGCCTCTATCTGTGTGCGTGACAAGGTCCTGAATACTCGTGACTCACGAGTCCTGTTCGACGTTCAATCCTCATCGCGACCTGCGTTCTTTCGACATCAATTCGAACGTCAACGTTAATATTACACGATGACGAAGGATTTCCAGTGGAAAATGAAATTTATTGTGAGACAACGAGAAAAGTTATTGCACCCTTTTCGAGACGTCGCCACGAGATGCGATCTCCATTGATTTATGATGCAAATGCAAAACGAGGCAAACCGACGATCTGAGCATGAATATGGTAACAATGATCGTGCCATAAAGACTTGAAATAACAAGGTTTCGAAAGGGAAACCATCCACGACAAAATGATTATTCTAATTATACGGACAGGTCAGCAATGCACCTTCCGGCACACTTTATCGGACTTCTAATTTAATGGCTGAGCTACTGTCCCTTTCTGCTCGAGGAAACAGGCATCCTCGTTCGATAGAGTGGGAAACAGCCGAAATAAGGAAACAGGGGAATACATTGTGACTGGCACGAATGGGCGCGGATCTTCGATTTATTGTGCTTTGATGGAATTAGCTGAGTCACAGTCGAATAAAGTCATAAGAAACGAGGTACTCTTTTTCTATTTAGTGTCTATTAGGTCTGAGTGACACATGGGAGAGAAAATGTATACTATGGAAGCAGGGGAATGGAGATATAGAAATGATATGAAAACTGTTTCACAAAAAGGTGAAAAAATGTTAGTTTAGTGATTCTACATGATAAAATTGCAATAGTGAAGTGCTCCTATGATTCAACAACTCGATAAGATCAAAGAATTTTACCGCGCTAAAAAGAATTAAAAAGTAGAATCTTGAAACTACCACTAACTCATTAAATTCCTCCAAAATTATGAAACGTTCAATCAACCACAGGAAGTCTCAATAAATGAAATAAGCTTCTGCGAGATTCTGCGAGCTTCCGGTGATTTTCATTGCGAAAATGGAACGAGGAGCCGCATTTTTAGCATGAGGCAACACACACGTCCTTCTATTTGTTCTCAAAGTACGGTTTTCGTCCCGCATCTAATCTAATTACACGGTACGACGAGCAAGTCCTTCCCACAAATCTGTTTCCTCTAATGAAAGATCTTCCGCTCTCTCTTCGCTTT
Source organism: Calliopsis andreniformis (assembly GCF_051401765.1). Taxonomy (NCBI): domain Eukaryota; kingdom Metazoa; phylum Arthropoda; class Insecta; order Hymenoptera; family Andrenidae; genus Calliopsis; species Calliopsis andreniformis. The sequence continues at coordinate 16,020,868 of NC_135067.1, read as the reverse complement.
TTGGGTCTCGTGTGCAATTAGACAAAAGGAACATACACGAAGAAGAAGGTGGAGAAACCGTGCGACACCAACTGTAAAACATCCCATATCGATCTTTACGATAGGCTTTGATGGTTTGAGTTTCCACGCAAAAATTGCTTGCTTTTTTGCTCGCGAATTAACTCTGCAAACTTCGACATATGTCATTGTGTACACTGCTGGAAGCAGATAGGAGGAACACTTGTTACAATAGCTTTCTCGATCCATAGATTATGTGGAAGCTCAATCGTGTCATCAGATGTTTTACAATTTTTATAGCCAGCTTGTATGGCTAGCGGAGCTTAGAGTTTTAGAGTGGTGAATAAATTTCGTAAATAAAAAGTTGTTTTCCAGGACAAGAATATTCTTCAATATCTATGCAATTGGTTAAAAACATTCCATACTATCACAAATACCTCACCAGTGTAACTAATAAGACTAATTGTATGAAATACTTATAATTAGTACTAATTACAAATTAGCGTCACGCGTTGTGGTAGAATCGCACAACTAATTTTTAGCTTTTCTAATAGTATTCGGCTCTGTGAAGAAAATTCAGAGTTACAAAGCACCTGGTATAAACCGAACATTCTCTGAGCCATTTAGAAACATCAGATCGTAAAACAGCTCGCGATTCTTCCGCAATAAAGTCACGAAATATTAGCTCATTACGGTCAAAAGGAATAGAAGGCGCAATGCTTTTACCAGCGCATACCAGCAACGTGACTCAGGCTCTACCTAACCAAAATCATCCACGTGTATAGCTGACACGACGGAGGAAGCGTGAGCTGAATAAAAAATTCACGATAATTGCAATTTAATTGCCATTGTACAGTGACGCGTGCACGTTCAGTGCTTGATGCACACGCGGCGAGTTGCGACGTTCCTCGTTCACTTTCCCTCCGAAGAAAACGATAATACTTAGCGTAGCTCGTTGGAAAAGGAGCTACGAGAGGAGGAGAGGCAAACTCGTAATCGAGCAGCAATGGCCCGTGACGAGTCCTGCAACGATACCCATGGTAGCGCAACTCGGTCCATCCGCGCGTTGCACCAGCGACTCCAATTGAAAAATTAAACCATGAAAGAAAAGTAAAAAGACGTCGTTTTAAACCTGTCACTTTTTTCCTGAGATTAGTTACAGCCTTCAATCTTCTGACCCCACGGGATGAACTGCAAAGCGTAGCGAACTCACTTGTTGATGGAGGAATAAACCGCTGGAAAAAGTGTTTCAATCTAGGACTTTGCGGTTTCGCAAGCTCTATCATTTCTGCCCTCTTTCTCTGTTACTTACGCACGGGAAAACTTTGACCTTTCGAAATAGAATGCAACAAGTTCTGATTGATATTATTCACGGAGTAAAGCCGACGTCACGCGTTCAACTTGCATGCTTGCACAACCGGTTGCACACGATAGTTTTTTGTCATTTTTCAGCAATTTCTTTTCGTCTACAGTTGGAACAAATGTTACTTGATCTATTAGTAACAGTTTGCAAGAAGTCAAATGTATCGATGCTCAGAATTATATGAGCTATTCGTCGCAGTAATCTTTAGTTTAATCTTTAGGGCTTGACAGTGACTGGGTAATGCTCCCGAGCAGGATATGTCTGTGAGCATTGAACGATGGCAAAGGATACACGCGACGATCGATGTTAAGCGTTGTGTAATTTCGCTGGAGCCTATTACATCCAAGAAATATCACTTCATTGGAGAAAGAGCGGCTAATTGGATCGAAGCGCGAGTCTTATTCGATTGCATCTGGCTCTTGTGAGAACACTCGAAGCTGTTGGCTTAACTGCAGTGAACTGTGCTTGAACGAAATGACCGAGGTAATATACAGAGTGGTTCAGAGAATGATAGGAAACAATAGAAATATATTTGTTTGGTTTATCTCTTTTTACTTTATAAGGTATATAAGGAAAGACGTAGATATATTTGCTAAATGGAAAATGATTCTTTCATCATTTCTTCTACCTCTTGCAATTCTGAATCACCTTGCATTGCCTCACAATACGCGGAAAAGAACAATATTTCTCCTGCGCCACATTTGATCAACTGGCAATGCATCGACCAAGCTGTCGCGATTACTTCATCAATATTCGATAATCCAACTAGATTGCAGGCACTCTATCGCTTAATTGTGAACGAGAGAGAAATGTGCCCAGCGAACAGAAGTTAACTGATTTTGATATCCTGTTATCGCTTCACGTAAGTGCTGCCTGATTTAATTCCTCAGTACGGCTCGTGACCCAGCTTTCATTTCATTTCAGCCGACAGAATATTCAATCTTCTGTGACGAACCGTACTTTAATCTTGAGATCTTGTTCATGGGTTGCGTAACTTAGTTGACGCAGAAAAGGTGTAGCTGGAATAAGCAAGAAGCCAGAAATAAAGATAGATAATACATTTTCTAAGAATGCAACCTCAAAATATTAATGATGGCTGCCATGGCAAGAGTCAAGATAGAACCTATTTTCTGAGTAAACCAATAAACCACCTTGAATGACAGTAATTCTTTCTTTAATTCGCGGAACTCAGCGCAATGTTTTCATGTAGAAATTGCACGAGTTATTAGGTAACTACGAGCTCTGTTTGAACTGCGCAAAATGCTGATAAAGAGCACCTGCGTGTGCTCAATATTATGCTCGATGATCGAAACTCGTTCGAGGAATAGTCGACAAGCCACATTGCTAGAATCGTGTTGCAGTAGAAAACAAGGGGACCAGCCTATCTTCGCAGAATCTGCGAAACTAGCCAAGTACACGCGATTAATGAGATTACAAGCTGATTACAGCAAAGTAAAGGCACGTGTTGCAACAACCTCGTCAGCGACAGTTACTGGCTTCGTTTCTCGGCTACTATTATTGTTTACAAAACTTATGTGACTCAGCTGGCAATTAAAACGGTATTGTGTAAGGAGTTTGCGGTTCTTGCACCTTTCGAAATGTATCAAGGCTGCTAGCAGTGCTGGCGCACAGCAGCGCACAGTGTCTACGTGTAGATGCTTGCAGAGTTTCTTATCTTATCGACTCGTCGGTCAGCAAGACAACCTGTAGACAAGTTGAAACTTTTTCAAAATATTCCACTGTTGTAGGTCGAACGCTATCAGTCACTTTCTTTGAGATCGAAGGTGACGAAGCTATCCATGCGACTGATCGATGTATCCATTCATTCAATTCCAGTTTCGCTTTTTGTCGTGTTCGATTCGAGGCCCCAAACGAAAGCAACGACGCGACGGTGTGAAATATCATCTAGAAGAAGAGGCTAGACGGCACCAGTCGGTGTTCGATATCTAAAATGGTGCAAGTGAGGTTTCTCGTAGATAGATGCAGCGTCACGATGGAACGAAACAAATCGAGGCCTCGATGCAAAAGGTGTTTTTATGTGTCTCTGCTTTCTCTCGTTTACGTCGCTTGCATGCATCTAATTATATTGTGTCAACATATACTAAAGTTTTAATGATCGTGATAATTGCTGGCGACATCGTTCATTATTAATGCTAATGTTCCATAGGTGTGTTCTGCTTCTTAACTGTAACTCTGTGGCTACAACTAGCTGAAGAAAACATATATCATTCAACTATAAAATAAAGCAGCCATCACCATTGAATCTTGGTACTTATTTACTCCATCATCAATTCCCATCACAACTGTATTTTATCACGAATTATTTCAGACAATATTATTCGAGTTCCCACTGATTCTTCCGAGACGATCCGTGGGAAAGAAGGAAACAGTCGTGCGACAAATAGCGGCGACAAAGTGGCCGAAAAAAATCTGTTCTTATTTTACAATGTTCCGTGGAGCGGTAAACCGCGTCTCGAGAAACGAGCGTACCGATCTCCCGTTTCAGATCGTCATTCGACACCAGCGGGTGAGAGTGCACGCACTTTGTGCATATGCACCGCGGCTGTGCAAGTGTTATGAGAGCGCAGGAAAAACCCTGCGGTGCGGGCACGCAACCACGGAATTTTCCCTGGCGCAAGATCCACGCGGACAATTGAATTAACGCATTGTGGAAGGAAAAAGTGGTGCGAGACGGTCGTGATGTGATAATTAAGAGCTGTTTGCACGCGAGCCATTTCCGAGTCGCTTTGCAACTGCGTGATTTTTATTTCCTTACAGGAAGGGGAGAGGCAGTGTTTACAGGCACCTTCCAGCCACAGATAAGATATTTGTGTGTAGAATAATCTAAAGAAGCCAAATAGAGAAAGCTTCTTCTATTCCCGAAGAAAGATTAGAAAATATTGATTTATGGATTCATTTGAATCAAAGTTCGAGAGAAAATCTTTGATGAAGTAATTCAGGTCATAGACTCCTTTGAGATACTCCAAATGGGTAGTGATCAAAGTTCTTTCGCTCCTTGGGTCAGATTTCGATAACCAATAAGAATATGTAGGTCACTGACACATTCTTTCTCCCAAAGTTTAATATTACACAACGCCCACAGATTGGCCAACTTAATGGTTTCGATCAATATCGACCCCATGTAGAACTAAATATAATACTTCGGATATATTTCCTTTGAAGTAGTACAGAATCTCTACAAGTTCGATATCCTTTCAATGGAAGAGGGTGGCGGAGGTACAGAAGGGTAGCGGAAGTGCAGTGAAGTGAAGAAAGAGAATAAGAAGAGAGGATGCAGCCTCCTGAGACATGGGTTAGAGATCAGAAAACAATCTCCTTAAGAATTTCCTTATGTTCCTTAACGTTTAGGTACTTACTTGCTGATTAACAAATTGATTGCCAATTAACGGTACGATTCTTCCTGCATATGCTTCAGCATAAGCCATCAAAGAAACCCATGAACTATAAACTACCAAAAACGCAGTTAGATACACAGTACCGTAACCTCAAGTCAAAAGACTAATGAAAGTGCTGTACCGTCACAAACTTCATTAAAGCGTCTCGGTACGTTTGAAAGTCGCAAGCATCGCGTTCATCGTGGAACCAATCTCACTGTCGCTCCGCTCGTTCGGCGGGAAATTGCTCGTGGAGCAGCGCACTTCGTTCCGACGAGGACGTAGCAACCAGTCTGCAAACGAGGATCCAAGGAGCCACCAGAACAATGGGCGAAGATAAGGAACGAGGTGTAACAAGATCGAAAACAAACAGAGGGGGTTTCCGTGTAACGGTACAGGGCTACTTAACTATGTAGCTCGTTTCATGACAAACCGTGCTCAACTTCTCCCATCAGCGTTACTCTTTCCGCTCTTGCGATCCTCTAGCCAGAGGGTGTCCCTACAAACTGGTTCGCTTCTTGTGCTCAGTCGATCGCGCTCAATTTGTACCCCAGTCCGCCTCGAACAGAGCAGACGACTGCAGTTTTGTGATACAGCACGTTTAAGCACACTCGACCCTGACGAACAACGATCCAAGAATGTTGGAGACCTGGAGCTAACGATTATCGAACTTCCCTCGGAGATCTTAATCGCGGTCGATCGCCTGAGACTCCCTCAGGCTTCGAAGAATTCTGTTTCATGGTGATTCAATATTGAGACTAACCCAGTTCCAGTCGCTATCGTTTTTCAGCGAGACGCCTCGAGTCGGGCCTCTCAAACTTGGGAGTGGTGTTGACAATACAAGTACTCCCAGCTCAAATTTCCTTAGAGATTGTGAAGATGTTCAACAGCAACGTTGGACCAACCCAGATGAATAATGTAGGGAACTCAGTTGTCAGTGAGACAGTACAAGGACAAGATTCGCTGCAAGCAGTAGTAATCGGCGTGACCAATTCAGCCAATAAGGGAAATGCATGTGTGCTATCTTGATATGTGTTTTTCTGGAGACAATCAGATCCCTTGACAACTTCTAAACTCTCAACAGTGCTCGTTGGGAAAGCGTTATCTGCTTGGATACAGGAATATGCATTTTCCACCGTGTTTAATTAGTGTAATTTGTAGGTCAGCGATAAGAGGAACGCTGAGATTATCTGGCGAGATGTGAGTTGCAGATCCAGGTGATTCATGACTCGTGAATTACAAGTGTACCTTTTGATGCACTCGCGGGTAAACAAGTCGAGGAAAGAGTGTACAACGTTCCTTAGAAATGTCGAGGTAACGGTTCGCTTTTTCGAGGATTTCCGGTCTGTTTCTATTGGTCTAGACACATCGAATCAGTACATCGTACTCAGCTCCATTATTCTATCGCAATTAATTCCGCGCGTCTGGGAACTGTCGTATTCATCTTGCTCTTTGTGAACATCGCACGTTTCTCGAACCAGATCCTCAGATCCATCGAACACTAGTCAAAGTCTTCGTTAAGGTTCTACTAGGCTGAACACCTTTTTACTCTCATTAGAATAATTTCCTGAAAGTTCTCAGAAAAGAAATCCCGAATGCCTTGTTACGAAAACATGCTCACGTATTTCGTGTTTGACTGCGAGAAGGGTCCCTTTGTTCAGGCGAGTTTCCTGCGGGCCATTTGGACGAAGAAAGGCAGCGCGAGGCCAAGCAGAGGCAGACTGGCAGGTCGTGTTAATCTACCTGAGAATACGATTGTGAAAAGCATCGAGCTGTTTCGCGTCTGGTGCGTTCGACAAAGGAAATCCAGTCAAACTCTCGAAGGAAATGCGATAAGCATTTAGAGAGAAAGGCGTGGAGCGCTGAATCTCCTCATGATGGTTTAACTGCGATCTCGTGAGGCACTTTCCTATGAACGCGTTAACGTGGGTAATAGCGACTCCACGAAAGCTCCGAGTCATAGGTGCAGAACCTTCTGATTCGACTCTGACTTTTCATTCCACACTTTCTCACGGCACCCCACACGTCTGCATAATGCATCTCTTTAGAGCTATTCATCGAAGTCAGTGGAAGCATACCTAATAACGCTGTATTGTTTGATTAGCGTACTGACTGCCATGGGAGTTACCTGCGACAGCTACTTGGACTTACAATGCTTTTTAAAATACTTCCAAGAAATAAAATTTAATGATTCTTAATCCTCTGTTAATGCTAATTTAGCTGTGAGTAAATACCGAGCTAATCAGAAAATAATTTCCAATTTTAGAAATTGATAGTTGAAAGAAAATATTGATGTAAGCGAAATACTATAAAGAAGTGAGCAACTCATAAAACAGTCGGTGCGTTAAATTGACTGGTGTTCAATTTTTACGAACTAAAGAACCAAATCGTTCCTTCCATGAATTGCTTACATACTTTCTAAATAACCAATAATCCAATAAGTTATGTCGTAAGAATGTTTTATCGAAAAAGACTTATATAAGAGCGTGCAGAAATTTAAGATTACGTGCTGAAAAATAATACATATTTACGTAACGATACGCAGGATTAATTATTATTTAATTAGAAGAACTCGTGGCTGGTGGGGGGTAAGAACTCTTTTATGCAAATATCGCCAGTGCAGTTGCAGCGGTTTGAAGCGATTTACTCAAGAACCGTATCCGCAATGCAATTCCTATATTTTAATGTAATAATAGGATAGTAAAAGAAATTGAGTAAATAAGCGGATAATATTCAATCATCAACAGTACCGCTTACTACCAAACTTATCATTCACACTCTACATAGTCATGAAACAATTGGACCAACAATGCAGGAAGAAATAATTCACGGGAAGTCATAATAACTTTACCACACTACTTCCATTACAACACTAACACCATACCAAGAGCTAACAACTTTGAAAATATTTGCTCGATATCAGCTGAACAATCTTACTCCAAAATGCAAATACGATGCAATTCTACAGCAATTAATATACCTATCCAATAGGTTTTTCCAAGTCACCTTGCACACAAAATACAAGTCACGTGTGCCAACACGCAATCACGAAAGTAGATGTCACCAAAAAATATGTTTGTCCAAGAGAAGAATACGCCTATGGACTGAGAGATAATTTTACCTGTCTCGTGCTTAATTATCGCGCAATGGCGCCATTATCACAGGGTTAATGGGCAATTTTAATTTTTAATGGGCGAAATAGCGAGACGACTCGTTCAGCGCTAGAAGCGAACAAGCGAATCGCGTAATTCGCGCGCTCGAAATTCCCAGGTCGTCGGCTAAGAGGAGCCCGTGGAATCTTGGCTTTCTAGATCTCGACTGCGCCAGTCGTATAAGTGGCTGCTTTTTATTGCCGACACGGTGCCGCGATTATTCTGCTGCCGCTTTCAGACGGTCAATTATACAATAACGAGAAGCAAACTTGGCTGCTCAATTCCATTGTTCTGACCTACTTCTTTCCTCTGGACCTTTGCCGACCCTTCTGTCGAAATGTCGACGAGGTCGACTATGGGGAATCTGAGTGACTTGGACCAGCTAGAGGGTGATTTATGATTCGATCTTTTTATTCAAACGAACCACGATAATTATTACGAGTAAAAGTCTCAATTTACAATTTAAATTCGAAGTAAGATGGGAAAAGGAAAACCTATCAGAGACATGAAATTCTTCCGTGACACGGAACTCGGTAATTAATGGGCACAGTATTAAGGTGACACCTATGTTCATAAAGCGTGCTGGTCACTAAACTCGAAGAAGTAGGGACTCTGCTTTTGTAGAAGCAATAAAAATTATTTCGGGCACAATTATTAACTTCAAAAGATAACAAATTTCTTTTAAAATATTCCGTGTCAGAGTATAGAGATTTTATTAGTCCTCATCAATCAACCACGAATTACCTGAGGGGTCGGAAGCTAATTATTATTCAAACGATCGTCTATTTCGCAACACAGCTGTCGGCCAAACGTCGAAGGGAAAGGGTAACGTACGTAAATGGCTCTGGCAATTATCGCGTTTATTCGCGAAGCAGTTGTGCATAATTAGCGCCTGTGTACAAGAAACACGTGAACAAGAGGGATCTGGAGTCGATAGAGTTTAAATGACCTGTTATTTTGGGTCGACTGGAATCGATCGATCGAGGAAACTGCCGATCACACGAAATGCTTCCTAGAGACGTTTATATAACGAATTTTAATGGTACCACGGCGTGTGCAATAACACCGGCTACGATACCCGCAAAGGCAACTTATATGGTTAATTAAAGCATTCGGAAGTGCAATAGGACGAACGTACAATGAGCACTGTACCCTCACTGCGTTGCACACGCGTCTCGTTGCAATTCATGCACGCGCCTTGTACTGACGCGCGTTCATATCGGTGGATGCATAATCGTGCATTGATTATGTACGAGAGAACCTACCATGAAAGTGAAATTATTAACCTCTTAAACAGAAAGAGAGACTTTGTTGAGTGGGAAGCAATAGTTAACGATACGTGATGCAGGAGAAACTAATCACTTTTGAGAGAGCTAGTGAATAAGAATCTTCGAAATGCATAACTGGTTGTAATTTTAGAAGCAAGACCAATTCTTCCCCAAAAGTATATCCACCTATTTTAGATTATCCTATATATGGATGATATCTTTATTTTTTAATTATTCTACTAAGTATCCTAAAATTTCTAATACGAAGTAGACTGTCTACACGGTTATAGACTTATTTTAAGAATACTTAATCCAAACCAGATTGCTATTGCTCATATATTACCCAACAGAACACCGTGGATCATAAATGGATGATATAACGAACGTATAAAGTCAATCCACGCTAAAATATGGGTGTAATAAAGTAAACCGAATGAAATGCACAAGCATGCAAGCGAATTCTTTAATCGAATCGATCCCAAACGAAAGCGTATTTTAATATAGTTTGTTCCACGGAATGCTCGTTCACGTGAGTCGCACGTGAGCGTAACGAAGAGAAACAGCCGCGCAAACACGGACGTTTATCGAGACAATCCATCGTGCCTGAGACAATAATGATACTTTGCTAACGCGACGCGTTTTATGCGCTTACGTATGAAAAAATGATGTCCCTGCAGGATGAATTATCGACCGAACAGTGTTTACGCCGATTCTAAAGATGCGAACGCATCGTCGCGGAACTTACTGACGTAAGTGATAATTATATCCGAACAGGAGGCGGAAGACACGTAGGTCTATTTGAAAGAAAGCACGCACGGGTTTCCGGAAGCGCGTTAGTGCACCGTAACAAGAATCATTGCAGAGATCAAAAGATCGCGATCGTGACCGATGCCTTGCGTTTTTCTTCCTTTCGTGCCACTGAAATTGCGATTACCCGCTGCACCGTCTGATCATCCTGGATAATGATAACAGCCTCCTTTTCCCCTCGTCATTAGGTTTTACGGAGTATCTAATTTCTACTGAACCTCTGACATCGTCTGAACTTCCTTTGTACGGACTGATACTAGGGAATTTTCTCCAATGAGTCCGTGAAATTAGTTTCCTTCGACGATAAAAGATTATATGACAAAATTACGGTTGAGAGCATCTAACTATAGATACTATCTAGAAAAGTACCACAATTTTTCACGACTACGTACCCTTATATAACTTCACAGAAAAGAGTTACACAAATGGTGTCCTAGGTGTAATAAAATACAGGCTTCCTACATCACTTCGTTTTCACCGATGATAGCCTTAAATATTCAAGGATTAAAATAATGCTCAAACCTTGGGGTATTTTAGTAGTTAAGATTTCCGCGTACAGCCTTCAACTGCGACTTTTTGTACGATCTACCTTCAGTTTAGGAGAACTTCCGGCGTACTCTTTCCGTGGCCGAAGCTCACGCAAGTGTACAGCAAGTATTTAGAATCAATACGCGAGTATAACAATAGGGAACTAAGAAAGCGTAAAGGCAGAGCCTTCGGGCCACGTAACGATGCGAACTTTTCCGATGGCGCGTGCTCCAGAGAAGGTTATTGGTTGCGAGTGATCTATCCCATTGTGAAGAAGCGGCTCGTCGTGCGCGTCGTAAGCAACGAACTCTTGGGCGAACACGGTGACGGACAGAAAGCCACGAAAGCGTGGAAACAAGTCACTTAGGCAACGTAACGTCAAAAGACAATACCCGGCACCACGCTCCGCCTGCCCACTTCTTCCACTATCTTTCCGCGTTTTGCCTGTCACCTTATTTTTGACCTCAGCACGCCTGCATTCCCTTTGTCTTCAATTACAATGCCTATGCACCCGCGTGCTTCGCGCTCGTAAACTTCGAGTAACCGACGGATGCTTTGAAACGATTTAATGTAACATTACATGTGACTTTCTTTTCTGGACTATTCAAGATAATCGTCTTGTAGCTCTATCGATTTGCTTATTCGTGTCGTAGACATTCTAAAGATCGCTTATAAGGATAACATTGCGAGCGGGAATTCCAAGCGGTGATAATTAATAATAATGAGTTTTGAACGATGACTCATTCTTGGCTGTACAGAAGGTTTTAGTTGGTGATGTTCTAAATGCTGCAAAGTAGAGATAACATGTTGGTCGTTGGAAGGAAGCTATCATTTTGCCAAGTCATGTTACGAAAATTCCTTCGCCTGAGCAAAACAAATTCTTCTACACGAATATCATGTATCGTTTAAAATTACTGAATCGAAGACTGCAAATTGTATTTCTGAATACAAAGCTATTGAAAGAAGAAAAAAAACTTGTATGACATAGTTGAAATATAACTGATAAGCTGAAAAATGGAAATGGGAACACGTCATCAATGAGCTTATCAGTCGTGACGCGGATCGTTGTTTTTTTACGCAGCGCATCAGTGCCAAGCTGAGTTTACCCCATTCCTAACAATCGCGATATTTCATTGTAACGCGGTCGTAAAAAGTGCATTTGAAATTCAGAGTCGTGCCCCGTGGCCCGATTCTGGCGAAATCCGCGGAGAAATGTCTTCTACGCGAGCACGAATCTGCTTCTACACTGTCGACTTTCATTTTTTTTCTCTTCGATTCACTCTTCGAGAGTACCACGAAAACTCCAAGAGGAAGTCGCACTACACGCAAAGGGAATCACTCGTTCTTGACGATAATGAATACCTATTTGGTGTTCGAAATGGATGCACGAGTAACGTAAATAATTTCACATGAATAATTATTGTGAGAAAAGCAGACGTATGTAAATTTATATAATACGTGACAATGTGGAGGGGAAGCATATATCTTCTGAAAAAATTCAGTAGAATATACGTGATATCTAAAAAACTGACAATGACAAATGATGTTGGAAAAGTCAGCGCGAAATTAAGTCTCAAAGACGTCTCAATTCCATAAAAGTATAAAGTAGTGGAAGAAATAATTCAAACAAAACCTTAGGATAATATTTTTCATTAATCTACACGTTTACACGCTGCACGCAATAGCTGCGGGCCTCTTTCTGGATTAGGCACAGACGTCGGTACTATTAATGCGGCTAATATGACCTAACGCCAGCTTTCAGTGTAATGAAATAGTAAGTATGTACCGTTCCGCGTGGGAACTGTATACGCAAACCACGCCTCCGCGATTAATCTAATAGAAGCTTCCTTTACGCAATGCAAATCGCTGTCGATACTCTTCCAACAATTGCTTTCAGAAATCGTTGGATTCATTGAAGATACGCATCGATTATCGTATAACAGAGAGGATACCCTTATCGCTCTATAAATACCTGTATTTTGTTCACCGCCCCTTACCCTCCTCAATTAAAGAGACTACTGGCGTCGTATTCAATTATCACATACTTTCTTTATCTCAGGTGATATGGTGCAGATTGATAACACAGAATTAGCCCGACATGATTCATTTGATGTTTCCAATATTTCTGTTGTGAAGTAACAAAAAACATTGGAAAGAGTTCCACGATATTACTTTCAAATAGGAAGCCAGATAATTAGGTATTCGAGCACTTAAGTACTTACACTTTTATGCAATTAATATGCATTTAGACATACAGTTCCACGTTTAGGCATCGAGAGAGTGCATTTGTGTACTATTTTTAAGTGAATTTTGAATCAGGTACTAGTATTTCCAAGCATTTGCCTCATCATGTGCTTGCATTCTCAGGTACTTTTCTAATTGAGTATCTATTTTAGGTACCTCTGTGATCAAGTATTTATTTTCTAGTCCAGGTACTTGTATCTATTGGCACTCACTCCTCAGGTACCCACATTTCAGGCACTTTCCAAATCAGGTACACATGTGATCAGGTACTTCCTTGATCAGGTACCTATGTATTCGGACACTCTCCTGGCCAGGTACCTATATTTTCAGGTACTTCCCTGCTCAGGTACTTCTCTCTTTTAAATACTGTACTTCCGGTGTCTGTTTCCTTACTACTCGCCTTTTTAGGTACTCAAATACTCAAATATTCAGATATTCATCCAGATATTCTAATACTAGGAGTCACACGCACACAGTTGCTCGAATACCTCCTTAATTAATCTACTGGCCAGATATCAGTAAACCAATGGTACAATATAAAAATAAATTTCTTACCTCCAATTTAGACGAGTACTCCTCCACAAGAGCTTCACTCTGTTTAGTCAACTCCTGATTTCTCTCGAGCAGCGCTTTACCAAGCTCAGCAGCTAACACTAGGTCCCTATCACGTTTCTTCAAAAGCTCCACCGGATCTTCGAGGTCCTCTTGATCTAGGGAATTTCGTCGCGTCTGCAGATCGGAGATCATGTCCTCCAGAGCGTAGGGCTCCGGTTGCCCGTCCTTTTTCGGCAGCATTATCACCGTGCGTCCTCTCACACTCGCGATTGTCACTCGAATGTCGCGTGTGAAAGAAACACGTGACCTTTATCGCCGTTGACAATAACGACACAGGCGGGACCAGGTGTCCAACCGAGCACACGTCACAACCATTTGTAACGTTCGAAAAACGAATAATACGCCTGTCAACGGAACCGTTTCAACTGATGTCCTGTCGTAGATTCTATATCATATCGAGATCGACATTCACATCGCGACCGATTCATAATAAACAAGGAACACATATCTGGTCGCTCCTACAGCAAAACAACACTGGACGTTCCCGCGCAATTTAACGTTCCGACTTGAAATTCGCTCGATGCCAACTGAATCGACAATCGACGCGTGCGATAGGATCACATATATTGTACAATCTTCCCGTCCTCCACGCTTAATAACTCAGATAACGCCACCTGTCTTTATCGCATGGAAAATATTTTGTAACTCGAGCCCTGTCTCCTTGTAGTTCACGCCGATTTAAAAGTCGCTTCGAAAACGTAACAGAATAACTAGACGATCGATAATCCATGCGTGATTCATAGTGCTCACCTTCAAGCGTTGTCAATAAATTGTACGGGCAGGTGCGATAGTAAAGACCAACGCGAAGTTCGCTTTTTCCCTCGTTCTGTCTGGCGCACGTAATCCTCGGCATTCGAACAGGTTTTCACGTCGATCATTAAAGTCTCTCACTACCCGAAACGATCAGCTGGATCGTAGTCACAGACATAATCTCCCGCTAACTGCATTGCGTTCGAAGGCGCAAATAACCTGTCGGTGTATCTCGAGGAATCGGAAATGGTCCAATAGAATCATAGGTTAGAATCAATCAAAATCCAATTTCCTCGATCTCCAATCGATTGTCAATCCACCGTCTCTCTATTCACGCGCGGAAAACGGGGCGAACTGTTACTGGGACTAATTCCGCTGTTCTGCTCCGTTTCCTCGTTGTTGCACGCGAGCCTCCAGACATCAACTATATTCCTGTTTCACCGGTAGAAAGTCAACAATGCAACCGCGCTCCGAAACACAACAGGCGTGGGTATACCGTACAAACTGAACCCCTCCACCGCTCGATCGTTTCCAGGTGCAGTGCGCACGTACACACGGTGCTCGTGGCTCCGTTCACTGAGAGACACAACCGTTCCTGCACAGAGGTAGGATTGAAACGTCAGTAGAGCTCGTCGATTCGACAAACACAGCTGAGGCCCAGCGTCAGGCTGACATGTCAAGGAACGGTGGCGCTCGATGGTCGTTCGCGTGTGTCTCGTTCCTTGTGAATATCGATGTAACCTTCTCAACGTTGCCAGCCACCACGGTCGTTTCTTGTTATCCTTAAATAAAGATGAAGGTAACGTCGGTCACAGCGTTGGCCACTTGAAACGCTACGAGTCACAATGGAGCGTTGTTGTGGTGGCTTCTGTTGATCCTCGGATTTCACGCAATCGCGGGTCCTTTCTGCCTCTGCCCACTGGCTCGAAGCGTCGCCGTGAACTCGCTGCTCGGAACAACACGCGCGCAGGGACGCGGACACGCGAGGCGGCCAGCTCGCCACACCGTGGTCGGCCAGGTAGTGACTCACTAGCCGCCAGTGGAAAATAAATATTACGGAATCGGTGCTCGGAGCTCCTCGGCCAGGTAGAGATTCTCCCACCTCCGTGGTTCCCTGGCTGAAAGTAATTCGTTCTGCTCAGTTCCGTCGCTAAAACGCTCACTCGCGCCGCCTAAATTCGATCGACTGCAGCTATCTCGATTTCGATTGCTCGCATTGTCGCACAGGTACCTTATCGGGCTGGATTATCTTCATTGAACGAAGATAAGCGGGTTTATATCGCGCACTGTATTTAGAGTAATTAGCGTTTCGCACAGTTTGCGGTTGCTGGAATGATACACGCGGGAAAATGACGAGAACGATGCGTGGAAGGGTTACGTACCCGTGCACGAAACGATCGACCTGTCGACCTTCCCCTCTGAAGGCATACTAACCTCTCCCTTGCCCGTGCCCACCACCAACCGCCTCCCCACCACTTGACCCACCTGGTCGAACCGCCACCTGACTCGATCTCACGAAATCTATGGATCGTATTTAATACACAATCCGCCTACGTTTTCCTTTGAATGTTATGTATACCTTTTTTATGTAAATTGTTTAGCTTTTTCTGGGTTTCTTGGGACTCTTGTTTTGCTTTGCGTTATGTAAATAATGGTTAATGAAAGGCGAAGCTGAGAAGAATATAGTGCATAGTTTTTGGTAATATATACGGGGTGTCTAATAATTATTGGGTCAGACTATAGGTAGAAGTTCTTGGGTTGAAAATAAAAGAATTTTATATGAATATTGTATGAGTCAGAAGAGAAATACAAAAAACACAATGGTCAACTTTGCATTTGGAAATGTAATGCACTGTCTAGCCTCTAGAGAGTTAGAAAATCCGTTCCGTGCGAAATGACTCAGGCAATTTCACTGTAATTCCATCATTAAGCTGAACTAATGTGTAAAACAAAGCATTCTCACGAACGAAAAGTAACTTGACTTGCCATACTGTGTTTTGTTAGTACGAATAAAAAATGTTTGAAACAGGATTATTGCTTTTTGAGTGTGTGTTGATCACGTCACCGTTCGTTTATGTTTATTATCCGCGTAGGTAATGCTGTGAGCCGATCATGATTGAGCGTTCTACTTAGTAAAATAAATGCTTAATTAAATGCAAGTAATAACGTCAGTTAGCATTAAGAGGCTCGCACCATCTAGTGGTTTCCCAACAAACTGGTTCCATCAGGAGAGCCAGGAAATCACCTTGATAAATTATGATGACCCATTTCCAATGTCTCCAATCCTACAGACGATGTACCGCTTATTCATATTATCTGCTTTGTAAGAGTTCTAAATCTTCATACATTGATGTGAATATGTTTGCTCGTACATGCAGTAATAAATTTTGCATTCATTCATATTTTATTTGCGTAACTGTATATTTCTCCTTCCGGTTTTTCCTTTTCGATTTACTAAAGAATGTATAGAAGTTCCTTGTGCGTCGAAAGTTATGTTTAGCATTAAGCATAAGAAATCGGAATATCTCGCTGCCATGCGAAATCGAGATCCCTGACACTATACACCCCTGAGAGGGTGCTTGGCAACCGGAAGCACCAACAAGAACAACGGTGCCGCATATACAGCTGGCAGAGCTATACAGGGTGGCAGATGTCTTTCTCAAATGTCGCCGTCGATCATCATCGAGGATCACGTTTGGAAAGTATTTTCCTCCCCTCCGTGGGTCCTCGAGATCATCAAAGTGGAAGGTGAGGAAGATACTGACGAGGACGCTGGCTACTTCCGCAAAGTTCTCTGTTCTCGCGAATCTAAATACCCACGAACGTTTAACAAACAGTGAACGATAATAACCCCATCGCTCAAACGCCAACAAGTAGTGTATTACTTTTAATCACTTATAATAGTCAATTGTTCGGTGAGTAATATTGGGAACCATTCTGTACTGAATGCATGATCATTTACCTTAGCACGATAATTATTTAAACAGTTACCGAGCATCAGAACTAGCGTACTTTTAAAACTCGTCGAGATTGTAAGCGCAGAGCCCGACAATGACGAGCAAACAGCAAGCGCCAGATGAGCTGGAGCTCGAGGCGATGGCGCAAGCCGAACTCTCGAGATTGAAGAGGCAGTACAGGATAATGGAGAATGATCGAGTGGCTTGCGCGGAGGATGCGAGATTGCAGCTCCGCAATCAGAAGAACATGATCGACCGTTTAGAGTACGAGAAATCGGAACTTATCCTTCGTATTAAAACAGCAACTTCGAAGAATTTCATTCGGAAAGATGAGGAGATGGAGGACAAGCTGAAGTGTCTCTTAACGCTCAAAACGAAGTACGATGAAATGATAAATTCGGAGAAGCGAGAAATAACAGAGCTTGATGAACAGATTCTTAAGGTTTGCAAATCACTTATACTCGTTACAGGCATTCGTTAAAATAAGTTTTGGTAATTTTTCTTAGCTGTCGAAAGAAGTGACGAGCTTGAAGATGAAAGTTCGATCAGATGCGCAGCTTAAGGAACTGGCTGATCGTCAGAATAAAGCGGTTGCGATGCTGGAGAATCGACTTGAAGTGGCAACGAAAAGATTCAATCATATGATCGCTGAAAACGCGAAGCTTCGACAGGAAATCGATATGATGCTTGTAGAGAGAACACAGTTTACAACACTTTGGAACAAACTGATCGGGCAGCTGAACACTGGGAAACAAATTATTAATGACTTGATAGAACAGGCTACCATTGCGTTTAATCAAAGAGACGAAGAGTTGAATAAGATCGAAGCTCTTCGTGAAAGGTATAAACGAAAGCGTAACGCATATTTTAGTTTTCTTCCGTCAATTCTAGGAAATGAAGCTAGAAACGTGCTGCATCAGGTCAAGTTTCGCGACATGCTTTAGCAAAGAGAGGTTGCGAAAGCTGAAAATACTGGATCGTTGTCCTCATAATTCCGAGAGTTGCATTAACAACCAGAAAGTTATCCATACTTCGCGTAAAATAAATTAATCATCGTTGTATTAGAAACTCGGAAATGAGAGTAGCGGTTGGGAATCAATGGCGCGTGAAAACATCCGGTGATCTCGCTTCTGGATCCGATTATCCAATGTCTTATTCGTTGAACCGTTGAAACACTTGCACTTTCCTTGCTTCTAGTAACGCTGTAGTCCACAGTCGTAGACAGAAATTATTATTGAATTGTATTTTATCAAAGGGGAATGAGAGACCTCACAACTCACGTTTCCGAGATGTGCGAGCTACAACGAACCTTGGACAATGAGATGAAGCTTCAGGAATTCCTCGGGGTTAAAGGACAGCATCGAGAGATGGCTGATTTGAATGCAAAGCGTGCAGCTGAGAAGAAAGCGAAGGCGGAAGAGAAGCAAAATAAAATTGCGTCTTATAAGAAAATTCTACACTTGATTAAGGAATTTACTGGTATCTCTTAATCCTCTCATTTAAGATAATAGTTAAATAATCAGACTGTATACTAAATTGTTTCACTGTCTAGGTGAGGAAGAAATTGATAAGCTGACTGCACACTTCATCAAGCAAGAAGAAGAGAACTTCGCTCTATTCAGTTACGTGAACGAATTAAACGATGAACTGGAGAGCTTACAGTCGAGGATGGTTCAGCTGACAGCTGCCATAGAGGAGGCACGTGCTCTGACCGAGCATCGTGGTCAACAACAAGCCGAGACATTGGAGAAGCTCAAGCAAGAACTTGAACAGCAGACGACACTGGCCGATGCGGCGGAGGAATCTCTGGCACAGGTGATGGCTCGTTAATCCTATCGAATATTGAAAGCCTAGCAATTCGAATTCCGCGATTAAGAAGGTGGCTTGCTTAAAGATCGCTGAGTTATTTCTAGGCGAATGCCTTTGGGATTTCAGTGCGAGGACGTTCTAGAAAAGCTATTGAAAGGAATAGATTCTCTTTTCAAAGCAATACGCTGTGACAATTCGCCGATCTTGGAGTTACTGGGCGATAATGAACAAATTACGCAAGGCAACGTCATGCTGCATCTAGGAATCATCGAAAAACGTATCACAGAAATGTTCCACAAGGTGTATTGGATGGACAGGGCCACCAAGTCGCAACAGCTGCGACTCGATGAAGCAAAGAGACCTATAATGAGAGTACCCCCCATTGAATATATAGCCCCTACCCAGCCTTGTGCCCTGTGAGTCCTTTATTCCATGTTCCTTTCCATCTTCCACTTTCCTTTAACGTTGACCACATCCTCACAGCAATATGGGAAACTTTTTTTTAAATTTTTTATAGTGTTTCATTTTAACGTCATTCTTTTTTCTGACAAACATACTTTAATAAAACGTTTCAATCGAACAGATGCGTTGAAAAAGAAGAATTACAAATTGTATCCGAAGGATTGGAACAACCGCTATCACGCAATGAAGCCACAATGAAGTTAAAAGAAAGACTCCAAGAAGATTATTCAGATCTCCTACATAATATATCTGGCTGCCATTTACCAGCAGCTAGGAAAGTCATTCAAAAGAGATATCAATAAAATATTAGAGGAATTTCGTGAGTTATCGAATCATTAACTCTTACGAAATGTAAGTTTCGATCTTCTACTTAATGATGCAACATTGATGTAAACTACAGAACAGGTTTTACACAAATTTTCATAAATGAAAGTAGTGTTTTTTATGTATCTGCATTGCGAATTTTATTTAAGAAGAAAGAGGGATATTACGATCTTATACCATTTATAACAAGTTAATTATAATTGTCTTTAACTTATCTTTAAAGAGTAATAGCGTATTTATTAGTATACATTTTATTTACGATGAAATATATTTATGTACTAACTGCTTACAAAATCATTTCTAGTTTTATGCGCTTATCCCCTCCCTGCCCGTTTCCTCGCAACTTTGATGATTCGTTTTAGCTCAAGGATAGTTCGCTTAATTTGTTCCAATTGTTGCTCAAAATCGTCTTTAGCCAAACTAATAGGCATATGTTTTCTCCTACAGATCTGTTGGTACAAATTCCAGCAACATATTTTCACTTGCGTGTGCTCCAAAGCTTTCTCCGCAACAGTCACTTTAATTCTAGAGACAATCGTCTCCCACCTTAAAGCTTGCGCTTGTGCTTTCTCGCGTCTGGCCTGTAGTTGAGCTAACTTATTGTTCAACCCCAAAAATTTCTGAGACTTCGCCTCTGTCATATGATACT
The DNA here is from genome assembly GCF_051401765.1 of Calliopsis andreniformis. Lineage (NCBI taxonomy): Eukaryota > Metazoa > Arthropoda > Insecta > Hymenoptera > Andrenidae > Calliopsis > Calliopsis andreniformis. Next base: position 16,000,548 of record NC_135067.1, on the reverse strand, counting down.
GTAAGAAAAGAAACGCACGATTTTCGGATGAAACGAATAAAAAGCTAATGGATTTTACGTATAAAGAACTCGTTTACTATTTCTGTTCCTGTTTCTTCTAGCATTTGTAAGTGTTGATCTTGATGTACGGCCAAGATCTTCCTGGCTTCCATTAGAGTTTCGTAACGATTAAAAACTTCAGCGATCGATTGGAACTCTCCTGTTTCGGCGACCACTCTTTCCAAATAATTCTGGTACTTTTTATACTCTCCCACATGTTTCTTCATACTTTCTCGAACATTCGTCAAGAAAGTTAGCTTCTTATTGAACTCATTGATCTGAAAAGTGTACTCTATGTTAATCAGAGAGGATTACATTCAATTTCTTCAAAAGTTAAGTAACTGTTATTAACTCATTTTAATGTTACTTCTGCCTGCCGTTTTGCTTGACGTTCCAGCTCTTCTTTAATCCGAACTTCTGCGCGTTCACGTTTTTCTTGATTATCCTTAACGAATCTGTTAAACCCTATAAACGATTCTCGTAATATTAATTCCTGACGCCTCATTTTCTTCCACTGCTCGTCCATGAGTCTTCGTTTTCGCTTCTGTTCGTCCCATTTTGCGTGTAGTTTTTCTTCGACGTGTGCTAAGTCAAAATGTGCTCTGACTAATTCCGATGCTGGGAAAACTCTTGGTTTATCCCATTCAGGATGTTTCCTGGTATTCAAGGTACATTAATAAGAAAGCTTTAAAATTTATAAAAAAATAATCTCTATATTTCATTTGCTACATTACTTAATTTTACGATCCTCTTGCTTGGACAGAAAATACTCTGTGACAGCTTTTTGCGGATCTGTTGGAACCACAGCACGTCGTATGAAGTTCTTCGTTCCTTCTTCTATAGTAGTCATTTTAATTTTTTATGATTTTATATGAAGAAAATAACTAATACGATACGCAATAAATTTTTAATAGAATATGGAACGATACTACATAACTATGCGTGAATTCATTGATCAAACAATTCAAATACAGGTATGTTTGCTTACAGATAAAAATTCCCTAGATTTATACAACATTCTAGAGACTATTCGAACGGATATAACTATAATCACGTGATCGTTATAACTAGGACGGTCAAATATATCTAGGGAAATTGTATCTAAAATATTATTTGAATTTTATTTATTTTACATTTTTACAAGACAATAACAGCAATATGAAAAATTAGCGTATGTCATAAGAAAAGAGGAGATAAATATACATGTCCTTAGAATATTAATTACATAATTTCTACGAATGAACTTCTTGTCCCAGAAGTGAAAGTTGCTTAAGCAATTGCTTTGCATTAATAAATGTCGTTGATCCATATGTAATTCGTTTATTAACTCCAGCACCGCTTTTCTGTTTCACATAATCGACGAGATTTTGGTATTCTATGTAATTTCCACCACCAACAATAAAAACGATTACGTCTTGGAATGTCGGTCGATTCTTTGGCATTTGTTCCGTATGTTTTAACTGCTTGGGATCCAAATAACAGTAATCATCTGTTTGAGATGATTGTCTAGATTCCATTAACTCGTCTACTACCTTTGTAACCGGTAAATTATGCTTTTTAACAACTAAATTCTTCACACCTTCCATTACAAAAGATGATCCCTGATTCATAAGTTTTGAGAACATGCTAACTGTTTTAGTTCCACCACCTTCATAGTTATTTTGGATTTCTGCTATTCTAGTATAACTTCTTAGTCGCTTTATGTAAAGTAAAGGATTTAAGTCACATTCAGCTGCTAACAATGCTGCTTCAAGCCTGTTATAGTCAGTATCTGACATATTTGTACATATGTAATATATAATAGCAAGCCTTAACTTGTCTTCAGGAGTACCACAGTCTGGATCGCTTATTGTTTCAAATACACTTCTATCTAGTGTTTGCTTGCTCATAATCTTCTCCTCTAATTCAAAGAATGTATCAAGCCTTCTAGACTTTATAGAATTCAGAATACCTGTTGCAATTGATGTATGCATATCTATCAATCGTTTCATTTCCAGTAGTTGCGGTAAAGAATTTACAGCATTTGTTAAACGAGCCGTATTATTAGAGACCATTGATACTGCAACTTCGCTATCATTATCAATACCCATTGAGGACTTCAGTTTCTTAACATCCTCTTCAAAAGTACGGTATTGCTCCAATTCTTCCTGTATAGCTTCAGCTACTCTTGGGAATGGACTGCCTTTATGTTGACACCAAAATCTATCTCTATTGTCTAATTCATAGGCTCTAGTTTTTGACCGAGTTCCTCCTGCAGGAGACCTTCCCACATTTTCTTCGACAACAAGCCTGTTTAATGCCATTTCTAATACATCATGTGCCAATGCTTGATAAGTCCATGTGTGATGCAATGGTGTGGCCATATCTATATTACGATCTAATATTATGAGAAGCGGTCTTTGAAAACTATAGTGACCAGTTGTTTCACTTTCAAACAAATTATTTCTTGTGTCCCATACATTTTCCCTTAACTTTTTATCTATCATTTTAGCAACCATTTCTGCAGCATTTCCCCTTGGGCATCTTATAATTGGAACAGTTCCCAGTGTCACAAACACAGAGAACAGACAGTCCACTATAATTTCCATAACAGACTCCATTTCAGTATCTTTCACTTCTCCCCGATTAATTGCATGATATGATATAATATCACTATTTTGATGCCTAAGAATGAAGAGATCATCTTCCAATGATATAAAGTTTAAATACTGGTCAAATACTTTGTGAATATTTGACACAACACCTCCTAATAATGCGGCAGCAGCTAAGTCTTCCATTTTCTGCCGAGATATTGGTGATATAAAATTTAAGTGATATATGTCGTATAAACCATTTTGTAAATCCTGGCCAATCCTGCCAAGATTTTCATCTGTCGGTGCACAGAAGTAAATAGCTGGTACTTCAGGAATAGAATCCCTATCGGAATGCAACTGCATATGGAGTGTGATACCAAGTTCTCTAAGTTCCTTTACAGATATTAAAGGTGAGATGATATCTTGCCCAAGTCGATCATAAATTAAAACCTTCCATACTGGTACTGCTTCTTCTAATTTTTGTTCAGGCTGATTTAAATTTAACATCTGTTTTAAGGCATTTATTTGCCTGTCACGTAAGCTCATCATGGTTAACCCGCTTATTTCGAGTCTTTTTCTTCGAAAATATTTTCTGTCTCAATAAATACTTTCTTTGGATACAAAAATGCTTTGGGAGGATCAACGTATGTAATTTCAGAACTACATACAGAAACAAAATTTCGAAAACACCATCTCCCAAATAAACACGTCAACATTAATCCTGAATTGTCAAAAAGTATCCCAGACGGGTATAAGACACTAGTCGAACATGATGCATGCAGTATAAAATATAGGCCACATCAATAGATTTTTAAAGTGACGCAAAATCTCTAGGCTATTACTACAATTTTCGTGAAATATAATCAAAGTGTTTATAGTAATAGAATTTCCAATTAGAGAACTATTTTCATGATAGTAGGATCAAAATTAAAATTAAATAGTGATAAATAGAGTGCAATCCTATTTAAAACGGCTTAAAGTTTTTTGTGAACTTATTGGTAGCATTGGCCGGCAGCAAAATGGCGACCTCATTTTACTGGGAAAGTAAAGTCAGAGAAAAGTTTAATGTTAATAACAAGCTACCGCGTGTGACATGTAAATAATAAACGAGATATCGTTTGTATAGTATTAAAAGAATCATTTGCACCTTCGTAATATAAAATACTTTGAATATTCGATGAGTTTTCGGTGATACGTTTCTGACAGCATGTCCGCAATGGCCGATGACTCTACTTCTCTGCCTAAAAGGCGTCAATTGGTAAACAAACCGAACATAACTTTACGCTTTTTTCATAAAACTTGACAATATTTATGATCTAAAGAATTTTTAATAAAAATTTTTCATTTGTTATAAATTACATTCTAGCGAGAGAGAACGAGAAAGTTGTATACAGATGACTGGACCATAGGCGATGAGGAAATCGAGGGTCGCAGAACTTTCCAACTTGATGAAAAGATTGAATGCGAAAGATATAATCTTACTAATTTCAGCGGTTTATTCCGTGAAATGAACGGTTCTGAGTTAAATTTGGCATTCCTGCAGAAACATGGTCTCAGCATACCATTGCTATTCAGGGATAAAACTGGACTGGGATTACGGGTTCCCAGTTCAAATTTTACTGTCAATGATGTGAGAACATGTGTTGGTACGTTTCCATTGTAATTTCATAGTAAAAGTTTTACAAGTGTAAAAAATGTCATTACATCTAATTTAACAATACATTACATGCAATTAACAGGTTCCAAACGAGTATTAGATGTTATGGATGTCAACACACAAAAAAATGAAGATATGACAATGAAAGAATGGCAAAAGTATTACGAAGATCCTAATAAAGAACGTTTATTAAATGTGATTTCTTTAGAATTTAGCCATACTAAACTAGAAAATTATGTACAATCACCTTCCTTGGTACGGCAGGTTGATTGGGTAGACGTTGTATGGCCAAGGCATCTAAAGGAACAACAAGTAGAATCTACCAACCTTTTGGAAGATATGATGTATCCAAAAGTACAAAAGTATTGTTTGATGTCTGTGAAGGGTTGTTATACAGACTTTCATGTGGACTTTGGTGGAACCAGTGTTTGGTATCATATTTTACGGGGTGGTAAAATATTTTGGCTCATTCCTCCTACTGAAAAAAATTTAGCACTCTATCAAGAATGGGTATTAAGTGGCAAACAGTCTGATGTATTCTTTGGAGATATGGTAGACAGGTGTGGTAGGATAAGTTTAACAGCTGGTATGACATTGTTTATCCCAACTGGATGGATTCATGCTGTTTATACACCTCAAGATTCATTAGTTTTTGGTGGAAATTTTTTACATAGTTTCGGTATTGAAAAACAATTGAAAGTTGCACAAGTCGAAGAACATACAAAAGTTCCACAAAAATTTAGATATCCATTTTTCACTGAAATGTTATGGTATGACTATAAAGTTACTCGAATAATTGTAGAGGAAGCTTTTTATGGTATATTATTCTTTTCTTATTTGTTACAGGTATGTTTTGGAAAGGTATGTACATGTTCTCTTAGGCAGAAGTCATTTGGATATTACTGAATCTCAACGTCAACATTTAGTGCCGCAGCACCATCAACACGTACACTTAACGCCGTTTGAATTGCATGGTTTAAAAGCAATAGTTATGTATTTACATTCGTTACCTTCCACTAAGAAGAATGTGCCTGAGCTAATCCGAGATCCTGTTGCCTTAATTCACGATGTCCGATGTCTAGTAGAGCAACACAGACACGATAGTCCGGAGGCGGCTGTAACAGGAAATCCTGTTTTACCTCCTCCACCTGCATTAACGATTGCAGAAAGGGTAATTAATATTTCAACATATACCGAAAAAGCTTACTGCTTCTTCAATTTTTACGTGTACTTTGTTGCATCACGTAACAGGAACGCTTGAGGGTTACTAAAAAAAGTTTTGCAAAGATTCAGAGGCATCATTCTCAAGAAAAATCTGAAAGAGCTTTCCCACGACGAAGACGTACTAGGTGTAAAAAGTGTGAAGCATGTACAAGAACTGATTGTGGAGAATGTATGTACTGTCAAGACATGGTGAAATTCGGTGGAAGTGGTCGTGCCAAACAAACGTGTTTAATGAGACAGTGTTTGAGGCCTATGCTCCCAGTTACAGCAGCTTGTAAAGTGTGTTCGTTAGATGGCTGGGGACAGCCTCCTGCGCCTTTAATGGGTACTTATTTTATAACAACATTATTTATTCACTCTTGAAACAATAAATAGAAATACTTTAATTCTTGATATTTGGTATAGGTAAACCCGTACCAGCCGCTGCATCAAGCTTAGTAGAATGTTCTATTTGCTTCGATATTGTTCATCCCGAATGTATAGGATTGGATCCTCAAACTATAACCGTTAGCGACGATTTACCGAACAGTTGGGAATGCCCTCAATGTTGCGAGAGCGGTCGAAATCTAGACTGCAGGCCACGTCAACCTAAGGCTCGTGTTCGAAAACTTTCTGTATCTAGCGCAGCCTCGTCAGCACCCACGACAGATTCTGAACGTGCTACCACGCCAAGTAAACGTTCAAGACCCGATCCCAGCGATGTAAGTCCCCAAATGGAATCTGAAACGGTCTAAGAATACGAATTATTCATGGTTTCTATACAAAAAATTCCAGGCATGGAATGACAGAGAACCGGCTGAGGGTGAACAGCGAACAGCTTTACGTACTCAATTAGCTGTACAGTTAACTGGTTCAAGTAGTAAGTCATTGAAGAGGCCCCATGTGGTAGTTAGGCCTGTTCCACTTCCGCCTGTTCAAAGACCAGGGCCCGATTTTAATGGACAATCTTTAGCGTATGACAAGACAGCATTACTTGCTATTTTTAGATTTTTAAATGCAAAGGACCTGGCGAATTGTGCCTTGGTTTGCCGTACATGGGCCAGATATAGTATAGATCCTAGTTTGTGGAGAAAATTGGACATGTCTCATTCACATCTAACAGCTTTACATTTGACTGGTATTATACGCCGCCAACCGGAAAATCTGTCCCTTGACTGGACAAATGTTACTAAGAGACAATTAGCCTGGCTATTAAGTAGGTTGCCGCAACTCAGAACGTTGTCTGTGCAAGGTTGTACGTGGGCTGGAGTCTGTGCGTTACGAAGTTGTACTTGTCCACCTCTTGTTACCTTAGACCTCAGTCATGTATCTGGACTGAATGACTCGAGCTTGAGGGAAGTCCTCAGTCCACCTACAGATTCGAGACCTGGTTTAATAGATAAGACATCGAGATTAAAACACCTTAAAAATTTGTCTTTGGCTGGATGTGATATCACTGATGTAGCTTTGAGGTACATAGCGCAGCACTTACCCTATCTCGAGACATTAGATCTCTCTTCATGCGGCAGGGTTACTGATGCTGGCGTAGCTCAATTAGCAACTCCGCCAGCCCAAGCAGTAACAAATCTAGCGTCATTAAATTTGGCGAATTGTAGACTACTCACGGAGACAACACTAGATCATTTAGCAAGATGTAAAGTGCTTAAACGTTTGGATCTCAGACACACGACTCAAGTTTCAACACAGTCTGTAATTAAGTTTGCTGCGAAAAGTATTCATAATTTGCATGTCACAGACGTGAAATTAGTCGAAGAAAAAAAGTTTAAAATGGACGTTAAAGGTGAAAAAGTAATGTAGTATGAAAAACTGAGCAACATCTGTCCGTTATGGAGATTTTCGGCAAGTGCAATTCGGTTACCGTGTTGAAAACATAAGAAACGATAAGACAATTAACATAATGCCGAACTTGATTAGCGATTATTTATTATCATGAAATCCATCTACATTGTATCGCATCTTCATAATGTAAGAAAGTGGACCTGACTAGCGTAGGATCTCTATTTCATAATTATTCAGTTTTATCGATATATCACTGTGCGATCTGGGCAAAAACTACTTGTACATGATTTGTAATGACCAAGGAATGTTTTACTTTTTGCTTTTATTACCAATAGATGCTGTCTTCCTTTATGCCTGGATAGCTCTGTGTATATTTCTGACATATTTTAAGGACTACAGAATATTAAATAAGTATCGTGGGTTCTAAAATGGATTATCAATCAGTTCATGGAAAAAAAGTACTAGTTAAATTTGGATTCTGTCGACACATAGCGATTTTTAGTCTTTGTAGTACCAACATTACAAACAGGCAGTGTTGAATTTCACTGATCGCGTAATAGAAGCCACTACTTGCTTAATATTCAGTATTCTGTTAGATCGAAGAGAGATATTGACATCGGTATAGAAATTATTGCTGTCATTGCGATAAAACGTGAGTGGGCAGTATTAAGATCTATACGAATGCGAAAACATGAATGCGGGTAAAAAGAATAGATATTATCGTCTGTAGTCTTACAGAGAACTCGACGAATTAGCATATCGATGCTATTGATCGTCGATATGTTAATAACGAAAAAGAAAGACAGAGGTATATTTATTTGTATGTGTGTTTGTGATAAATCTCAAACGCAGTGGTCACTAAACTGATTCGAAAGCCATGAAATTAAAATGGAGCCTGTTGACCGTGCAGAACTCATACTCTAATTAAAAATAAAAGAACCGCGCAATGAAACTTATTCGATTATACCATTTCATAATATTAGATAGGTAATTAATATTACGCTAAAAGAAACATGTACATTACATGAATATTTTAATTTCCGACCGGAATTGTGTTAATGTCAAATGTTTTTATGTAAACGAATGTACATAACTGTCCTTTTTTTTATATAAATTTTCTTTTCAGTTTTATTTTGTTGATATGCATACTATATGCGTAAACTTGTGAGTGGTGATGATAATAATGATAGAGAGCAATAAGAATTTCATTACCTACACTTTGAAACAACGGTTGTGTGTCTCATAAATTTGTTGTGCGATCAAAGTGTCTCGCATTGTTTGTCGATCGTCTCTGTGAAAACATGTCGTTTAGAAGACACAAATCATTCGCACTAAAGTTTAACATATTTTTTCAATTTAGCTCGCAGTGCAATGTTTTCAATTTAATGCTCGCCAACAGAATTGTTCTTCGCGAGTACATTTTTATAATTCAAGCATGTCTTAGAAACACTTAAGATACAAATAATGTTCTAAAAGTACGACACCATTGTATAGAATGTGTAACCCACAGAGAACAATAGCGATATTCTGATTTTCAAATATAATTTTGAATTTTAAATACATCACTATCATTTTCACCAATTCATCTTCATGCCTAATAAAAAATCTCATATTCTTTTTTATTGTCGTATATGTTTGGACACGATAATGGAATAAAAGCAACAAGAAAGAGGCATTTAATAACTATGTATGTAATTACTCGTAGAAAAAGATTTATATGTTTATAAACTATAAATGTACGAAATATTTATTTTGCGACGCCAATGCATTGAGTTGCAGCGCTAGGGATTTTGTCGCACGTTACGAATGCATTTCTTTTCAAACTTGCCACGGATAGTAGTGTTCTTTTTGTTAAAAAACAAGTCTTAATAAATATAGTTATTTATGTTGTTGCGTACTTTAAATAAGAGAAAGAACATCGTTGAAAAATAAAGTTTTTAAATTCTGGAAAAACCTGCTCATCGATTATATTTGAGTTACAAGCATGTGAGTGTTGTGTTTGATTTTTTGTTTGCGATAACCTATCAGTAAAGTTTGTCGTTGACTAACAATCGTCTTTATTAAAAAATATTTTACAACGTCATACCAAAAAAGCAATATTAATAGTCTCGTAAAAACGCTTATCGTATCTGCAAAATATGTCGAATATATTCATCTAATATAGAAAATTTATACGTCGATTTTGTCTTTTGTTTTGATCGATAGACACGTTTTAATGTTTCCCATTTGGCTCGTTGCGCATGTAGCATATTTACCATAGATACTAGAGAAAACAAATTATTGCGTTTATCAATCGATACGAAAGGAGAGTAGTAGTTTTATGCTCTGCAGATGAATTGACCAAAAAATCTGTCTGAGTGTAAGATTCCCTACTAAAAGCATTTAGGTGAGTGTGCGTGTATTATTCTGTGTGTTTGCCTTTTTAGACATTAAATTTTCTATATTTTCATATGTAATACTTATATGTGTACGTATACAATAGTCCATAATAATTCTTTACTGATCCTTACATTTAACTTAACCTAATTCTGCTAGTACAGAGTCAAGATCTTCTTGTAGTGAAAGACTTTCTTCTCGTTGCTTAGCTAAATCATCTTTCAGTCTATCGACCTGTGCTTTAAGTAAGTAGTTACCCTTTTTTAGTGCTGCTAAACGTCCTTCATGTTTTTTGACATGTTTCTGAAAACGGAAAAACATATGATATTCAAATATAGAATTTAAGAAATAATTTTTAGAAGCACTTACCTGTAAGGAATTTCTTTGTCCTTCCAATGAATCGTCTTCATCTTCTGTCTCAGATTCTTCTTCTTCTGATTCTTCAGATTCAGATTCCTCCTCAGACTCTGTTTCTTCTTCCTCTTCCTCTTCCTCTTCATCTTTCTCATCATCAGTTTCAGACATTAATTTTGCCATTTTGTCAACTTCTTTCTGAAGATGCTTGAATTTCTTTTTCTCTTCTTTTAGCAATTTTTGTTGCTGTTTAATTTGATCTTTCAGTGCATGCCGCTCTTTTTTGGCATTAACTGCTTTGTCCCTATTTAGTTAACATAGTAATATTTTTTATTTTAATTTCTCTATAGTTTGCAAATATTAGTGCACTTATTATAGTAACTTACTTGAAATTCTTAATCTTTGAATTTAGAAGTTTAACTTCTCTCTGCAATCTTTTTTCTGCTGCAGCCTCCGAATTATCTTCCTCTTCTTCCTCTGAACTTTCTTCTTCTTCTTCCTCACTTTCGCTTGGTGATCTTTTGTCTATGCTTTTTTGTGAAGCAATTTTTGCTACATCTTTTGCACTTGGACAACCAGCCAGTGCCATTCCTGAAACAGTGTACCAAGCCGCCTCGTCGCTATCATATGCTAGCTCTATAACTGGTTCAGTCTCAAGCTCTTGCTCTGATCCCAAAAGCGCAGAATAAAGAAGCAAAATTAATATAAGCATAAGCATCTTATCAATATTAACAAAAAATTAAAAACATATTTAACAATATATCCAAAATTCTTATGTATTAGTTAAATGCAGTGTTAGTAGTTCTCTAGTAATTAGCAGCTGCAATTAGCCATTTTAATGCATTTGCAATAGGTAAATGAATTAGTGTGTAAATGGATTATAAGTAGTAAATACTTAAATTATTCGTACCGGCTTTCATGCGCCTCTCCAAAGCGGCATACATTCTTCTCATTTCTTCCAATTCATTCTTCAGTTTGTCCTTTTCTTCTGCAGCAGCCATGTACTCTTTCTGATACTTCTCTGCATCTTTTCTAGCTTGTTGAGCTTCTTTCTTCAAACACTCGGTAAGCTTCTCCTCGTGTTTTTTGTGTTCTTGCACAGTTTTCTGAGATTTTTCCCGTTCGACTTCTGCTTCAAGGTTTAAGATCCTCGCCTGCAAACAATATATTACAAGATCAATAAATCGTCCCTTTTTAATCCGCTTCAAAAGAACTCGAGACAATTTTTTACTTGTAGCCTCTTGTTCTCTCTTTCCAAAGCTTCTTTATTTCTAAGCTCCAAAGCTAGCATTTGCTTGGTACTTTGTAAATCGTCTCTCACTGCATCAATATCATCCATATCATCTGAGACAGAATCATCCGTGGGTTCATCAGCCTTTTGCATTTGCTCCTCTATCGTCAATTGCCTCCGGAACTTCCTCAAACCCTCCAACATCGGTCTCGAACGGTCATTGCATTGCACTCTTTTTAACTTCACACCCTCCTGAATCTGCTTCAGCAATTGGTTATGCATGTTCGATTTTTCGGATTCGAACACAAAGTGTGCCTTCCCTAATCAGAAACATCTAATCAGTACGACCAACAAATACAAGAAACACATTCAATACAGTACATTCATTCGAAGGACGATTCTTGGGGTGGTCTCCACAACTCGCCCCCGATCTCACAAAGACTTCAACATTGCCTGCACATCTTTTCACAGTAGAGCATTTTGTGGAAAAGGGGAATAGGAAAAGAAGGGTACGTCGATAAAACCCACTAAACACGTAGACAGCAGTTAATTCAACTAAAATAATATTATTCAGCAACAAAGAAAGGGCCCCCCTTGCAGAATAACGGGGTGGTCAGAACAATGTAGGACTACGTGTACTATAAACAGCTTGTATCACAGTCCAGGAACAAAAGCTGATTGAATCGTGGAAGACTCATTAACAATTTAATTAATTACACTCGTCAGTGTGTGCACGCCTCCCTTTAGACTGACATATGCTACGGGGTGAATTAGGGGTTGCGGAAGGAGAGAATAACAACACAACAAAGGTTCTAGTAGCGACTAATCGACCGACACATGGAACCAGTCCTTCTTAGGAGTATCGCCCGGGGGATATTTGAGTAGGATCAAAGTTCGATCGACGATCACCTGCTGGGTCGTCCGTAACCTTGTTCACCCTCTCGATCAGGGGTGCACTCCTGTCGTTGCACTTGACGTGCCTCAAGGTCTTTCCGCTCTCGACTTCTTTCATCATGCTCGCCCAGTCGGGACGTTTCCGTGGCCTCGACTTCAGCATCTCCAGCTTCTGTTGCTGTTCCGTGCTAAGGGGTGGAAGGTCCTTCAGGATCGTTCTTGCTGGAGGCGGTGGTGGCGGTCTCGGTGGCGGCGGTGGCGGGATCGCTGCCCTCGACGAACTCTTTGACAGTGTCGGTGCGCCTATTTACACGGGAATTTTATTTTTACCGTGGCTAAATGTGTCGTGAATGTTTGTCTCGCGTGTTCGATAAGAACGTTTCGAAAATGAGGGTAAGCAAGACAGTTCGATGTTCTTGGGTATGTGGACTTAGGACATTGTCTTTCATAAAGAAATTGAATATAATATTAACTTGTTCCATAAAATTTTTCTTCTTCATAACTTTTTTATATATTCTATAGCTCTAATAGAGAATACAGCTACATTTTGCAAGTAAAAAAATCATATGACAATAAATAAATTTATGGAACAACTTAAGAATTTCCATACATTTATTAACTTCCTGATGTTCTTGTTACTGTAGTCTAATTTTACGTTTTAAGGCGCAAAGGAAGTATAGGAGCAAGATTGGATTGAGTGAAAGACAGAATCGTTTTTCGAGGAGAGGTTCATGCTGTTACCTGTGGTTGTGGTGCTCTCACTCTTGGAGAGAGGTATAGTGTCACCTCGAGATCGAGACCTCTCGATTCGAATCTGTCGTTCGAGCTGTGGCCTCGAATTTGGCTCTTTGGCTTGTCGTCCATTCTCGCGGGGCTTCGTCGGTGCCGGTTGACTGGTCGTATTCTTCTCGCTTTTCGGCTGTGACGGTATTATTGTGATTTTGCTCTGTTTGCGAGGCTGCGCCTCCTGTGGTGCTGGCTTCGTTTCCGGTTTCGGTACACTCTGTAAATCGGGAGTTGTTGGGATTAGAAAATCACTAATTTTTTAATAATTTTTATTGTGCACCTCTCACTGCATTTTTTTCTTGTTTTCACGGATTTTAATGATCGCCTCGATTCTACATACACTCTTCTATGTAAGGTTAGAGTATCTACAACTTCTATTCCTGTGTATCGATTAAGTCCTCGGACTCAATCATTTCATTGTTCACAATTGATTATCTTAGATAGCCTATCTTAGATTCTCTCTCAAGGTTCGTTGATTTTGATACAGGAGAAAGAGAATAAAAGAATTTTATCCCCGACGTATCGTGAAAGGTAGTTGCGAATAAAAAGTAGAAAAAACGAGAGTGAACCCCCACCTACTCTTCACCTATCCTAAAGAAAGAAAGCCTCGAGAATTCTCTTGGCAAGTATCGAAGTCCGTTCGGTGATCTTTAAATAATCTGAATCGTACTTCCTTCTCGATCATTTTCAAGCTAGAAGCTTCGATCATCGTTCCAATTACACCGTTTTTTTCTTTTTCTTCAATGAAAAACGTTTCCTTTTTACCATTGTCGCTAAATCCTCGCATAAATGGAGTTTCAATATGGTTCATATGCATGTTGTAGATAGTAGTCAATGGGACGCAGAAATAGAGAAATTTTTCGTTGTGAAATTCGCAAATCTGATTCAAGCTATCGGCGCATTCGCACGAAAGCGTGGTATAAACTCGTTAAGAAACTGGCGGAAGACGTAGCTGGCAAGACATTTGAAATAGAAACGCGTGTTCTTTAAATAATCGTGACCCAGAGGCTTATATGCGAGGACCCGTAAGACTAGTCTTCTGTCTGATCTCTCTCATATCAAGAAAGGGGAATTAATCTGATTTTCTCATTGAGATTGCCAGTGTTTAGGTATTTTTTCGTATACTATTCAGGTTGATGACTTTATTCTTGGCACCTGATTTACCTCCGTTTCATGAATCATCTTGATACTATTGTATGGATATAAAATATACATTACGAAGAATATAGAAAATAATTTCTCATGATGTATCCTCAGATATTTTTGGAGTTTTCCTGAATTTCGCATTTGTTGAACACCATTCAACCATAGAGTATCGAAGTAAACTACGAATCTATGAAGCATGTAATCGTAAATCTCGATCAGACTCGTCGATGATCTAACTAACGACGACAGCTGTAAACAATATCATGATGTGGCCACGTGTCGTCAAAATATCACGTTTTTAGCGTTTCCCTCTGATCGGAAATTCCGCTCGACTTCGTCGATTTCGCGTGGCTCGATGCCAAAATATCGAAAGTATGCGTTTTTGGGATCGGTATGCGACAGAAAAGAATACAAATAAACAAAACTACGATGATCGAAATATTTTCGACCGAGTGATTTAAGAAAAAAGAAAGGGGAAAAAAATAAAATAAATCTATGTTGCGAAGAATGAATGGTGTCATAAATCAGGGCTCAACATTCTCCCTCGAAGAACGGCGTAATATTTTCAACAATAATTGCTCGGGCAAAAAGAGTCTCGAATGCAACGCCCTTGTAAATTTCGGCTTGTCGAAATGTTTGCAACGCAAACTTGTTACTTGACACCCACGCGGGTTATTAATAGCAGGGTCCGGTGACTTTGAAACCTAATATCTGAATGGAAAAAGACTGCAGAAGGCGGCCGTCATTCGTTCGTTCGAATTTCTAGTAGAACAAGCGTGTGTAGACTCAGACCTCGTGACACTGGCTACAAGAAACAATATAGAATAAAATATACAACTCATTAACGATTGACGTGTCAACTGACTCATTCCTAAACTAATAACATCTCTCGAATATTTCAAATTATTCATATTCTATATTATATGCAACCTAATAGGTACTGTATTTTCTCAGATAGTGTTAGATTTTTTTATTCTATGCAGAGGAATGCTCCCATGATGTCTTCCTCGGTTAACAAGTCAAACAAACCTCGCATACTTGATCTAAAATAACTTCACCTGGAGAATTTCATTTTCTCCGCGAAAAGCTTGTCAACAGAACAAATCTGCCAATGCAATTTCAGCAAAAATATAATAAAAAGATTGTGACAGCTTCTAAAAAAATCATAACTCTAGTGAAAGAGAACTCACTTTGAGGGTAACTTGAGTAAACGCCGGAGGGTCGTCTGATTTAGTTTTGGAGTCCCTCCTGGAGTTAAGGGTCCAGGGTGCAGTAGGCATGGGCAGAGGGTTCGGACCATCCTTGACCCAGGGTGGCCTGAAGGTGGTCCTCTGCGGTGGTTGACCACCGGCGCCGGGCATTCTTCTCTGCTCTGTCACAGAGTTCCTTCTTCCTGCTCGGTTTTCGTGTCTCGATCCTCCACCTGTCGCTTACACTCGTGGCTTCAGCTCTCGAGGACCACGAGAGCCTCTCAGAGACTAGGATCCTCCCTAGGACGTGTACGACGCGCCACTGACGGACTCCTGGACGACGAAACAAAGAAGTGGGGACTCGATTTTACGTTGGGCAGCCGCGACCCACTTTTCTCGGCCGTTTCACACGGGAAATCTTCCGTATGGTCCTCGGGGGGTTCACTGATCGCGATGGACGCAGGGTAATGGTATCGCGTGCGGGCCGAGTTGCTCGTTGCTCGGTTCGCGAACGGATCGATGGCGAGCAGGGGATTTCGGAGAGCGAAGTGGTTGAGAATTTTTGGGAGTCTGGGAAAGATTGAGACCTGGACCACACATCAGGGCCACGACTGCACCTCCCCAACCGCGCGATATTTTCGTCGGCGTGACGTCACAGAGAGACGCAAGCTCGAAATAGAAGACGGTCCTCTTCTTCTAGGATGCTTTCGGTGACTCTCTCGCTTGAAACGTCTCTCCGCTTGATCCTACCACCTATGCCCACGTCTGTTTACGATGCACCCATGATGACCAACACGAAGGTCGATTGATCTTCGGGGTCGTCAACTGGGAGATCGGTTCTCTAAACCCCTTCGACAGTTCGTGGACTGTCTTCCCATAAAATGTCGCATAAAAGTGTTGCAATTTGATGAAACTTAGAAAATAGGATGTAGTTACTGTTACACTGTCGCTTTTAACATGTCTAAGGCTCATTTCATCCCATTAGATTCCAAATGCTTTCAAGAGATCATCAGTGAGGCTTGTCCTGTTAAAGGGTGGGCCGATCTCGGGAGAGGCAGTACCAGCTAGCCGCTCAGAAACACAACGAGGAGTTCCTGAAGCACGACTATTACCAGCAAACAGCGAGATACTTCGAACGAGAGTGCAGAATCGCCAAACATTATGATTCGTGGAACTACAAGAATGTAGATCCAAAAGGGGAGCTCGAAAAAGCTAAGAAAGCAGAGAGACTTCTAACCAGAAGGAACAAGCTACGAAAGCTACTAAAAGAGGAGGAGGAAGCTTACAACAGAGAACTAGAGGAACGAAACAAACCGAGATCTCGGCCCGAAGAATCCTCATTGGAACTCCTGAAGCAAAAATTGAAAGAGAAAAGAGCAGAACAGAGTCTGTACTTGCCCAAAACTTGCCGAAGATATCAGTTCTACTTCGTCACTCCTAAAGACCCAAGGGACCCACGTTGGAGCACCCTGAAAGACACGAATCTCCAGAACTTTCGTGCCTGTAGAGACTCCACCAATTTCGTTCACCAGACCGGACGAAATTCCTGTCGCGCGAGTAATAGCATGAGCGAGATCGATCGCAAGAGTGCGAAGGAGCAGGAGAATCTAGAAACGCAACAAGAAGTTCTGCGTCGTCCCTCGTCTCAGTGTCTCAGCGACCTCGGAAGGCCTAATCCGAAGTTTTCAGCCCGTTACGCGCGCAGAAGTTTGGAGAACACAAACGTGAGGAGCGACGATCCCGTGGAATACGTGCCAAGCAGAATGTCGAGCAGATCCTCCCTCGATTCGGCAGCTGGAAGGTACAGCTCGTCAAACAACGAGAATATCGTTTATGGAGACAATAAGGAGAACAAGAAGGAAGACGCGAGATTGAGCAGTCATCGGGAGGACAGCGTAATCGGAAGTCGGCCGTCTAGCGCAAAGGATGAGCGTTTAGTCGGTTCGATCGAGTTCCCTCGTCTTGGAGACAGTCCCTATCAAATAAACGGAGAGAACGGTGGCACAGAGAACTCGCCAGTGCAATGTTCGGCTGAAGGCGACGAGACTCGACGAACGGAAGCGCCGATAGATGGTTCGAGCCGCGGTGGAAGAGATCAGATGGACAAATATAGCGACAAAGAGGATCAAGGCAAGGAGGACGTAAAAACGAAGGACAACAGACAGTTCGAGGTTGAGAAGAGCATGCCCTGGCTACGGATGAATCCCAATGACAAGAATCTCTCCAAACAGATGTTCATGTACTTGACGCACAAGGAGCTTAAGTGCAAGATCGAGGACCTATCGAGGAGGGAGTCGCACGCGTGCAATAAGCAATACTGGGATGAAGCGCTGCGACTGAGGGACATGAGGAACAGATTGGAGCTGATTCGCGAAAAGGAATTGTATGATATGAAGAATCTCGACCTCGATGAAGAGGTGAGGAAGTTGGGATTGCTCAGCATCGGTAAGAGAGAAACGGAACTCGCTGAGCGGGAGAACATCTGCATGGATTCGACGATGTACAGGTGAGATTGAATACTGAAGGAATACTTGTAGCTTACCAATATGGAAAAACTAAGTAAATAGAGTTAGGATCTATTTCCTGATTAGAAGTGTCTGTGTCACTTTGGATCGTGTTGACAATCGAGAGCTACTGAACGGGAATACTTTTAACCTTGATATAATCGTGACGTATAGCCAAATCGAACAGTCAGATATTGATCACCGTGTTGCCAATTCGTCTTAATATTCATTCGACGATCAGATTCGTTGCAATCTCGGCACATGACCGTGAGCGATGTGTAAGGGTCTAGGACGACAAATGCGCCTCTTGCTTCTCGAATTAGTCGAACTCCGCTCGATGTTGCAATCAAAAACTGTGAGTCATTCACGTCTCACGGCGCACGCTACTCTCCACACGCATCAGGCATTTCGTAAATGCGTGCCAAGACGTTCGTCATCCTATACGTCCTACATTCGTTCGATAGATCGCAAATAGCTGATCCACGATTGGATCCACCCTCCACTACTAGAAATTCAGCTTTAATAGATCTTTTTGGATCTTGTGACGCGTTTCGTTTTGCTTCTTTCAGCGAGGACGCGAAAGCTCTGTGGAAGAAATGGGTAGTAGAGGACGAGAGGTCTGCGATCAAGGACGCTAGGCTGCAAAGGGAGAAGTTGATGAACAGTTTGGAGAAGGAATGGCAGAATCTCGCGATTCGCGATAAAGAGAGGATATCGCGAACGTATCAGAGTGTGATGACCGACTCGGCTCTGCAGGAGGAGCACAAATTATCCGCGGCTATAAACATGTCCAAGATGAAAAGTTCCTTCAAATAAGCCATCGACTGAATTTTGACAAATTTATTAGGCCTGATTATCCCGGTGCCAAGCTTAATAGCAATTTGTGTTCTAACGTTTGTACTTCACTGTTTTTCATCCATGATTAAATGTATATCAATAATACGCACCTCAAGCAAATTTATCCAAGTAGGCATTATAGCCGTGAGAAAGAATATAGAGAAAGAGAGCATGTTAAATATGTAGTGATTGTTAGACATTCGTAAAAGACTGAATATGTTCCAATCAAATCGGTAATCTGTCTTGAACTATTAATAAATGTGATACCGAAGCCGTACCATATTGACCGCGTAACGACTGATTGTTTGTATTTGATATTTCAAATATACGATTGAATTATTGAATACCCATGCAAGCATGTTGTGCTCGTGAGAATTAATGACTTTATCCGTACTTCATCGTTTTCGTTTTCGTTATTCTAGTCGTTTTTATATTACATACTGCAAAATCACGATATTGTTGTTACCTATTAACATTTTCATTCACTTGTCTGCGAGACTTATTTAAATATATCAGGTATATTTTGTATTCAGATTTTCCTAATGTACGTTTATTATTGAACTGAGAATAAAGTATCCACGTTAAATACGCAATTTGAAAGCAATTTCTGTAATTCTAAGTTATTTAAGAATCACTTTGTCATTATTATTAAATTTACACGTTCAAATTTACCGCCCAAAGTATTCCTATATCGATAAAGCACTCGTGCTTTCTGTACAGGCCGCGAGATGGCGCAACGAGGCCGACAGCAGTTCCGCGGAAAATGGCGCGTAGAAACCGCGTTCATAGTGCAAAGCCGAGTATATTTGTGACATTTTCTTGCCATAAAAACGTAAAAAAGTGTAAATCCTGACAGTGATAGTTGAAGACTGGGGTAAAAGCAACTACTAGAAAGAAAGGCTACTCCTGACAAGCTGTGATAAATTCAACGGATTCTTCCAATGGTAAGCTTAAACTATCTCACTCCTTCCACTTTATCATTCCAAAAGATAAGCAATTTTCCTAATCTATGATGCAATTAAGCCTGAATTACAAGTAGCTCTGATATTATTACCACTCCCATTAAAGAAAAAGAAAAATTTAAGTACATATCATGATCTTGAATATTCTAACCGAAATTCTCAAATTCCTCAACTATACCTATAGACTCCTGATGACGTCACTTGGCGCCATTGTTAAACTTTCAAATCCTAACCCCAGAAGTTTAAAAATTAAGTTACTTCCATAGTAAAAAATTTCTATAGCACAAAGAGCCGCAAAATTCTGCGGATATCATATCCCTATATTACTGTTGCAAAATAGAGTCAGTCAAAATTGTTTTTCGCGAGAGTACGTAGTCCCGAAGCAAGGGGAGGAAATCGGGCGTAACGAGTCGTTGCCACTCTATTATTGCTCCTATTCGGAACTGTTAATTAAGGGCCCAGCTTTCTCGGTCGCGAAAGAATTTCCACGGAATTCGCGAGCAGAGTGAGCTAGGTGGTCGCCATTAATCTTCGGGCATACCGGGTGACAACGACCAAATTAGTCAGGCGATCTGTCAAAAAGAGCATTTCCGCGGTAGGCGTGCGTTATATCCGCCGTGGACAGAGGGCCACATGGTGAAACGCGCGCAGCCGCGCCTGCGTCCTCGTCTTCGAGTCCCTACCACGGCAATCGTCTCTCTACACTGTGTTATTTAAGCGTTAACGCGCAAATATCACACTTTTGTTAATTAAAAGAATATTCAATGGAAAGTTTGATTACTAACCAAGCGTGACCAATTCTCTATGAATTTTGCGTCGACTAGTGGCGAAAATTAAGGCAGCATTCATTGACTCCAGAAGACACATTGTTTATAGCATTTGTGGAGAAGAAAAGCACCACCGAAAATATTGACGAGGGTAGAATCCATAGACTAATTAAATGTGATCGAAATGTAGTAGACTTCTTACATTACTTGAACTGGATTTTCGAAATGAATCGAGCTAAATTTTGAAGTTAGTTAATCTCCTACTGAACAGTAGTAGCATGAATACTATCAGAAAACTGATTTAATCTACTTATACTAAAAAAATTCGGCTTATAAGTAGAGTGAATCACCTTGTCTTAGCGAATTCCTAACAACCATAAAGGCATGTCAGCGATCTATTTTTTGATGGACCAACCACCCCGAGATTTCGTGTTAACATTTAAATCACACCCACGCTGTACATCCGGAACAGGCGAGGAGGGGGGCAGAAAGAAATATAGTTTGTAATACGTGTATCGTGCGTGCAATGGCCCGTGAAAGTTGACTGGCTGCTCGACACCCAAGAGAAGAGGGATGCAGCCACGCCAGCTATGTTAATTAAACGCGTTTCTAGCCCCCGCATAGAAAATCAGAGAAAAAAGGAGATGAGAGGAGCGGTGCTCGGAGAAGGAATGGGGCAACGTGAAAGAGGGTGCCGGCTAATAACACGTCCCGTACGACGAACGCACGCCACACGCCCGTCTTCTTCTTCTTCCTCCTCCGAGCACCGCTCCATCTCCTCCACCTCTTCCTTTTCTGCCTCTTCCTACGGCCTTCTTTTTTCCCTACGGCCCTCGCTTGTCTTCTCGACGCTAGAAGAGTTTCGTGAAACTTCCACCAACTGTCTTCTGTATTGCTCGATGGCTTTTCTAATGCAGGGTTCGCTGAAATGGGTGGTGCAGTTCAGCAAAGGACCGCAGACGTAAAAATAAATTGAAAATATAGAGCAGGATATTCAGTAGGATTTTCAGTTTTCATGATATTTTCGGTAGGTTATTATTAAATGATGGTACAACACTCGTTCAATCTTGTAGTAGATTCTTACTGTTATTGCGTCGAATAAATGCAGTTCTGAATTCGAGAGACTGAGAATCAGTGAGACCCGATTAAAGGAGGTTCTACTATATTTAGAACGATGGAAGCAGTTACTATGATTTATCTAAGATTTTTTATGATGCTTATTATAGGTTTGTATTATACTATTTTTTGAAATTTCGGAGGGAGAAAATACTGCGGAATTATTCGGTAGTATTTTACGTTTTCTGGGTTTTATAAGGCTCTCTTGCATCATGTTTTAAAGAAAAAGATGCGTCTCTAAAGTATACTTACTCTTCTCGTTTTATAAAAGCTATCGTGGCGTGGAATATTTGTTAGATAAATTTTTTCACGAGCTCTATAGTTTCAGAGATATTCAGCTAGCGAGAGATACTGGATCACCTGAATAACGATGACGCGCTCGAATAGCCGGCGATCGCGTTCATTTGACGCTTCCCTGTTTACAAATAAAAGGCACAATATTTGCAGTTGTTTTTTGGGTTTTATTCGTTCGCAAGCGTTAAAAATACGGTGCATTAAAGCACTCTTGGATGGGAAATTTATACTGCAAATAAACCGCATGAATATTCACAAGAAAAATATGCGAAATTGTTTAAAAACAGATCCACAATGGAAAGTTTACCCAAAATAAAAATAGAGCCGAGGATCTTCATCCCTTTCATCCTTTTAAGTCACAGATATCCTTCCATTTCGAATCTCTCTGTATCTCGAAATCATTTGAATAATCCAAGAAACTCCAAATTCCATCGTTCTCCTGCTCACTGCACTAACGATTAAAAAGTCAAAGTTATTCGGAAAGCACGCGTGTTCCGACTTGACGTGATCTAAAAAACGCCCTCAAAAAAAAAGCTCGAAACGTTCTTTAAAGGGTCGGCTACAGTTAGACCGACAAATTAACCAGTCAATAGCGAGGGGTTGATGCGGTTCAGGGAAACGCAGTAGAATCACGTGGCCTGCGTAAGGGGAGTAATGAAGACAGCATATGTCTGACAAGCGCTTCATCATTGGGGAAATTTTCTGTCATCAACAGATTAGTCGCATTTCTATTCTAACTCGAGCACGTTTGCGCGCTTCGCACCCTTGTTTCCAACCTTCCGTCTTGTCCCCGTTTCCTAGCCCATCGTGGAAGTTTCCGCCAACTTCGGCGCAATTCCCAGAAGCGTCCTGGTAAATGAGAACAATGGTCCATCGCGATCAAGTAAGAATCTGCGAAAAACTTTCAGATGCAAATTGTGGCATAACGTTGGCGTGCAAGGCGATATTTAAGTAAAATTTCGCCCGCAATTTGGACCGTCTTAAGCCTAATTTGCGCGGGCCGCTGCAACTCGTGGATCTTCGAGAACGCCAATGACTCACGATGTATGTCGTACAACGTCGGCCGTCGATGATACTTTAACTTTTTTCGAGTCCCTCTTTTTGTACACGCGCCCCATCGAAAGGGGAAATTGATTCAATTATTGACGATGAAACCGGAGTAAACACCGATATTATGTAAATTTTTGTTCATTCCGCGTCTCTGCTCGCGCACCGCTCATTATACGCTCTATGAAGCTTCGACGAAACGCGAACGATGAATCGCGATTATAGGTGGATCGGTATTAAATAAGCGTTAAACAAAATAATACGTTATAATTAGTGTTTACGGTGTCCTAGTGTCGGGAAATTTTAATCGTGTTATCGTGCCGATAATCGAACGCGACGAAATTAATAGAAAACGAAACCCTGTGGGGTTCCCATTGATGGTGGTATTGGTGGCCGTTCGTACGGGAACGACGAACGTCGGTGTGCGGTTTCGTCGATCCACGCTGCACAGACTGAATGTACTTTTTTGCCCGCGACGGGTACAACGAAGCAGTTTTGTTTGGAAGTTCGCGAATCGTTGCTGGGGCAAGACGATAAATCCTGGGGAAAGTTCGCGCGCAACCCCTCCGGTTCACCCGAAAATTTATTCCCTTCGTTATCGCGAAATTTCCACATCGGCCTTGAACGTTGAGCGCATCCTTTTGCCCGTGATATGTAAGCAACTGCAAGAACTACGTTGAACCTTGTTGGGAGGATTGTTGTGAGAGTAGAAAATCTGGGGTATTAAAGTTGCCGCGTTTTTACAACATTCAAATAAGGATTTGACAATCCTTTTTGGGAAGAGAATTCTGGATTTAGAATCTAAGAACTACTGAATATCTGAATTACAATAGAAAATGTGAGATGTACATGTACGTAATGCAAATATGCAAAGAATTAATCAATTTTACGTTAAAAATTTCTTGTGATTTCTGGAGTATTGCCAAGTATACTTACTTGAAAGGTCTCAAGAGCGACTTGTACTCCAGAAGATTATGAAATCAAGTGTGAGAATCACGATTTCGAGGACGTATTACAGTTGTATCCTCCGGAAGCAATAAAGTACATGCACAATATAAATACAATAAGCAAGATTGAAAATTGATGAAACTCACGAGATTGAATTTCCTACAATGAACTCATGAAAAATTAGTATTTTCAACAAAAATAGCAACCGTGACCGCTATGCACCCGCATAGTTAATAATAATACAGCTTATATTTTTTACAACAATGAACGAGCATCCTCATTACTTTTCGAGTGAATTAGTCATTAAAACAGAAACGTGCTTCGGTGTTTCGGTCCCCGTTCCATTGTCAACATAGCGTAGAAGGGAAAAAAGACGATGCTCTCTCTCTATAACACCTTGAAAGCGATTTTCTCACGGTGTTCACGCCGAGATAATTAAAGCGTGTCTTTGAGGACGGAACGGGACGGAATAGAAATGCACGCGACGTGATTTTCGCGAGATCGTTTGCGGTCGGACGGTCGGCGCGCTGTTTTAGACGCAAATGAGCCGAGGGATTTGTTTCGTTCATTATTATTTAGAAAATTGCCGCTGGCCACCGTCAGGGATCGTGACTATTTTTCGGTTAGAGTCTCGGGGATTATGTCGTGACATTTAGCATGGTGGTCGTGTCACGCTCCCACGCGAGGACTCACCTATTCTCCTCCTTTTCTTTTATTCCCCGAAGATATGGTTAAATGGCACAAAGAGGAGTCCGGTTTTTCGAGCGATCTGCCGGAGATTGTAATTACACCTTACCAGCCAGCATAGAGGACATTAATTGCAGCCCGCGGATTATGATTAATTACCACGTCGATAATGATTCATTGTCGCGTCTAACGATACTTCACTGGTAACATCTTCCTCAATTGAGAGTCGTAATTATTAAGGTGAAGGACGGGGAGCCGCGATTTTCGAGGCTCTTCTCGATTTTCAGATACAGGCTCGCCGTTTCGCGCAGCTCGGTAACATTTTGACCACTGGAAAGGCGCGTTCCAATTAAACCAGCGCGTGCCGGTTACATAATTTTCTAATCACATAAATCGAACGGTGGCGGTATACGAAACGAGCGATCGTAAAATTGAACGAAATCTCTGGGTTGGGGACACCTGACCCCCGAAAGTTGACCCGATATTAATCGAATGGAAGGGAAAGGAGAATGGGTCGAATCTCATTCTGTATTACACCATTCTTTTTAACTGTGTGCTTTTGATTTTCTCTGTCTATTTGCAAATGATAGGCGAACAGTTAAGTTTAGTTGCAATTAAGTACGTACAAATATGGTAATACTTATCTATTTGTACTGAAACTTAGAATAGAAGAAAGTGAACTATTTGTTAAGAGTTTTAGGATCTTCATTCAGTAAAAGTTTCAGTACGTAATAAAATACCCATGGATGTTGGTGTAGAGTATTGTAGAACATTGCACAGAGATTTTTACTTAACAAAAGTATCCACATTTGTAGCAACTATTCCGAACACTATCGCAGTTCATAATTTTCAATCAAAGTCTACTGCATAATTGCAGAATAACTTAGTAACAAGTTACCCACGTTAAAGAAACATATTCCACAGACACTAGAATTTCGACTAAGACTACATTTCCCGATATCTCATCACCCACTCCCGAAGCACGGAAACTAAGCTCCATAAAATGAGAAAGAACGCGCACGAATACCACAGATTCAGCTCGAAGGCAGCCTCCGTTCATACCGCGGTCCGATACTGCAAAAGCGTGGCTCGTGCAATCTCGTCAGCCAAAATCATGGAAAAAGGGGGTCGCGGTTCTGCGGCGGCTCAAAGAAAATATATTTATAAAATTCATGGCAGACGTCTGGCTCGGTTAATCGGTTTCCCGAGGACGTTGATCAATTTCGCCTAGGAAAGAGGAGCGATGCGCCCTCCGAAATTTCCCTTTCCCACCTTCACCCTCTTCATCACCGCCTCTGTCCTCCCCCGTGGCCTCCGCCCTCTCCGTCACCCCCTCGCCGTCCCTCCTTTTTCGAGTCGCGAAAAAAATGCCCCTTCGGGCAGGGCTCTCCTCTCTGGTAGCTTCCGTCGTCCCGAGACGCTCTCGCCGTTCCCGCCTCCGCCTCGGCCCCACGTCAATGCCGCCACCTCCGCCTTTCCTCCGCTCTGCCCTTTCCGTGAAAGACACGCAAGCCGAGCGCTGCGCTTCTCTCCTATAACCGAGGCGAGAGCAATATCGGCGGCGATGCATGCACATGCGAATAAGGAAGACGAAGGAGAGAAGGCCTCCTCTTCCCCTGCCCCTGGCCAGGGACCAGTGGTGGCAGATCGCACGTAAGCACGGATGCAGCGGACAGGCACAGAGGCACGCACCGAGGGGTTTTCTTCTCCTGGCCCCTCGAGCCTGTTACGTAGAAAAATAAGCACGCGGAGGAGCGGGCTAGGCGTCCAGCCCGAGCAACAGACGGAGAAGACGGAGAAAAAGGGACGCGTCTCGCGGAGGGAACGAGAACGAACGAGACACGGAGTCCTGCACTCTCGGCCCGTTCACCACTTCCCTCTTTCTCCCTCTACCGACGTTTCGTCTCTGTGTCCTCTGCTCGTCCGCTCGCTGTGTGCTCGCGTGTACCTACGTGTTTCATGTTAGTGGCCCCGGTACACGCTCGTCTTCGTCGCCCCGGCTCGCGCCTCTGTCTGCGTGCACGTACATTAGGTACCTGCACGTATATATAGGTACCTATCTATAGGTACCAAATGGTAAATGAGAGGGTAGACGCGAGGTCCGGACGCCCGCAGCTAGCGGCGACCCAAAGCTTCGTCTACCGCGGGGCTGTATGTGCCACCGCACGTACCGGGTGATCGCGAAACCAGGCTTTTTTTTCTGACCGCTCACGTCGCCCGCGAATCGACGATTTCTGTTCCGGATGGGAGGAAAAACCGAGCCCTGAGTGGAGGAAACGAGGATAGACTTAGGAAGCTCGTTTCGTGAGGGAGATAATGATTTTTCAGTGTCAGTAAGTTGAACGAACGGAGCGTTTTCTGTGGTACTAGTTTCTTCCACTGTGGGATCAATCTGAAAAGCTTGGAGAGAGGGTTTTGTGTTTCATATTTTTTCCATTTTCGAAGGAACAAAAGTTTGCTTTATATTCTACGCGAACAGGTGTCGGGGAAACAATCCCTGCCTAAACAGTCTCCGACATACGCTGGAATGAATTTCGGACTTCAATAGATTGCTGAAAAACATTTGCCGAAACGATTTGCAAAAATCGCTCGAATTGTCGGTTCGCTGGTGGACATAGAGAAAAAACAGACAGCGGCGAGTGTCGAGGGGGGACGTTGTAAAGTTGTTTCTCGTTGCACATCGCGGTCACAGATGAAAAATTTTCTATATCGCGGACTATTATCGTTGCTTTAACTGTATTCGACCGTTGCGCTTTTTCAATCACGCCGCCGGCTGTTGAGTGCATTTTGTTCACAAATCGGAATCGAGTGACGAGGAGGCGGAGCAGGGGCAAAGAAGGGACGGGGTTGGGGACAGAAAAATTGCTATGGTTGCACGAAATTTCATATTTTCCCGCCGTGCGGGTTGGACGATAATTTTCGAGCAGATCGAAATGCGCGTGATAACGTGTACATCGCGTACACACAGGGAAAATGGGACCGAAAATGCAGTTTTGTATAAAAAAAAAACTCGCTGCTGTGGGCGAACGGAAATTATTTTCAAATTGCATCGAATCATAGAGAACACTGCAACGCGATAGTTTTGTTCATGAGATGTTAGCAGAGCATTCGTGATATAGGTGCATACGTTCTCGTTAACATTTCTGTTCATGTCTTTAGTAGGTCTATTTTTCATAGTTATGTGAACAAACCTTGCTCTTGCATTACCATCATTATTTAGAAGGTACCCAGTGTTTCAGTCCATTTTTTCCGTGACTTACTTCTGACACCATTGTTAGTTCAATCGTTTTATAGCTACATGGCGTGAGAATAATAAATTTGACGATACATGAGCCTGCCGCAGCAGCTAAGGGTTAAGTTTGGTCGACAAGTTCACAGGGTTGGTTGGACGTCGTTTAATTCTTTCGCGAGGAACGATATTTGCGAAGTCGTACATTTTAAACGAAGCCCCGGAAAATCTCTGGTGGTATCACCGTTGTCACCGTTCTTCACGCACGTGCAGACTCATGCAGGCTTTTCTCGTCTGAATGAAACCGAAGTCGAACCTGCGAGATGTAATCTCACCGACCGATCTTCCTACTGCAGAATCACTCCGGCGATTCGAATTGATTAAGTTTCCCTACTGTCTTTCATCTTATTCTGTTCTTTATCTTCTTTGCTTTAACCTTGTTTATCATTTATTCTTATTGTTTCATTAATTATTTTTACTTGTTCTTATAAGATGAGAGACAGATTATTTGAAAAAATAAGAGAGAAACGATATCGGAGTTTCATTATAATTTTCTAACATTCTTATCATTGTATTAGAATGGGATTAATGATCGTCAAAGGATGATGTTTAATTTAGAATTTAGAATCGCAGGACGCTCAGCAAATTATTTTTAATATATTTTATTAAACGAATATTGCACTTCGAAATGTTTCGTATAATTGAATATTAATTTTATACGATCAAAATTGGAAACACTTGTTCATTCTCAGTACTCGATCACGTTCCAAGAGTTTATAATACATTTATACACATCCCATGAATAAAATTTCGTGCTTCTACTAGGCCTCCACTACTACACAACTCCCAAGGCAAAACTAATTCAACTGCTTCAAAATGTCCTTCTCCTGCAAAAGCTATAAAACCACTTTTATACTAAGAAAGGAATTACACTCGTCATACCTTTCTGCGATATGCAGATACATCCACGAACAACAAACACACTCGTTGCATCCTTTCCCTTCAGCAGTGAATCAGACACGTGCGTCTCGTGGCAATGATATTTCCAAGCTGCGATGACTCGAGCCCGCGTCCGATCCTACCACGGTGTCAGGACTCAGAATTCTTTTCCTCGCAGTAGAAATGGCCAGCGCGGTGATTAGCAGAAACCCATCGTGCTCGCACGTGCACCTCGATTCTACATTCTCTCGGCTATTCCCGTCAGCGACGCTGACTTCACCCCTCCGATGTTCCAGAATTCGAGGCAATTATCGAGTGACGAACCGGCTTCGACACAGCGCGGAAGGTGACGGACACGATATCTCGTTCGCGTGCCTCGATTTTCCTCGCGATTCCGCGTTATCAAAGGGAAGGCTATTAATCGTTCCCTCTCCTAATGATGGCCATACATTCGAACCGATCGACGCGTCCAATTTCCCATTAGCGCTCTTTTTATTTCACTCCCCTTGTCGGCATCGACGTAACAAAGATTAAATTCCGGGACGGTAATTGTTAAAAATTTACGACGACCCCAGCGTCCGCGCCGCCGTCCCTGCCACTATTATGATAGGTGATTTACGCGAGATCTAATATTCCGCGATCCGCGTTTCCGGCGAAGACCACCGGCCGCGCGCACACCTGTTATCAGCGGTTCCGCACTGTTCGACATTACACAGGGCCCCCGTGTTATCAAACGCGGCGCTCGTAACCGGAGGCGCGCGGAATGGCGTTTTAAATCCGAAATGGAAATACTGACGGACCTGTGGTAATTTGAATCTCAACGACGACGGGACAACCTGGCAGGTGTAAAAATATTACGAGCTGAAAAGCCGCTTATTGTTCTTGGCCCAGCGGCGCGTTATCATTCCGCAATTACCGTGCGGAGGCAAACAAAGTCCACGGCCGAAAAACGAGCCCGCGGAGCTTTCGCAAACACACCGATCACTGGCGCGGCGATGGTGCGTGCGGTGCGTTTCGATCCGGTAAATAAAAATCCACTTCGTACATTATATATCCGAGCAAATAATCGTCTGGCGATCGCGTTGACGGTGAAGATACCGAATAATTGCACGCCCGCTATTTTCCAGACCCTATCACCTTTGATTCGAATTCATTTGAGGTATAATAAAAACTTGATTCGAGGTTTCTTTTATACAAGATTTTAGAGAAGTATTTGGCGTAACTAATGTAAATGTCCCAATACCTAAATGCTTGATATGTTAAATGTTCTAGTAAATAAACAACCTAAAATTGTATGTCCTAATACTTTAATTATGAGATCCCAGAAACTGAGGGTACTATCTTATGACACCAGTCTTTATTTATAATTAGGACATTACCTAGGACACTTCCTAATACATTAGAGGATCTAAGCATAGAATGGAATAAAATTATCGTTAGAGTTTAGGTATCAGGACATAGTCAACTACTGTACAAGGCTACAGTAGGGTCTTCACTAAAACTCAATCCGAGGTATATTAAAATCCTACAAAGCTAAAAATTGCATACCTTTGGCTCTGAATCTATCATTAATCAAACTTCTATCGCCACATCCTTGCATAGCAAACGAGTCCCAGGGCCTCAAAAAAGGAAGAACGAATCGCCAACTCGAATCCACGCCCCCTTTTCCACAATCTCAAATCCAAAATCGGGCCGTTTCTCGGCGAGCCACCCGGTATAGAACGACCCGTGTTCCCGTCCACGAACACAGGCTCGCCAGGCCGCGGACTATATCGGTGTAAGAACGGTCGGTCGATGGGATGAGAGAGAGAGAATCGTCGTCCGGACCTCGCGTCTACCCACCGAGTTGATAGGTTGTTCGAGGGAGAGAGAGCAGGAGCGCGTGCACGAGGAAACGAGAGGGTGGAGTCCTCGGTAGGGAGCGAGAGCGAGGATCGCGGATGCCGGTCGAGCGAGAGAGAGAGATGGAAGGAGAGCACGAACGAACGGGGCCGAGGGAGAGAGTGAGAGGCGGCGGAGCAGCGAGATAGAATTAGAAGAGGACGGAGGCACCTTTGCCTCGCCGCTGTTTCGAGGGATGAACAGAGAGGGAGAGGGCGAGAGACACGGGGAAGGAGCGTCGAAGCGAGGAGAGGCTCGCGAGGGAGAGAGGCCGCGAGAAAGAGCGGCAGCCGGCAAGAGTGTGGTGTATATGCAAGAGAGGCAGGAGGTGGAGCGAATAAGAGAGAACCGTGTTTCGTTTCGTTCGGCTCCGGCTTTGCCTCGGCTTTCGTTCGGCACGAAACCCAGCGAAGGGTGGAGAGGACGAGGCGGTGGTGTACGCGGTGGAAGAAAACGAAGAAAACGAACGGAGGGATGGGCCACGTAGAAATCGTCCTACCGTACCCTGCTACTACCTGCGATCCTGCGGTGAATCCGCCTTCCAGGATCCCTTCCTTCCTTCCTTCCTTCCTTCCTGACGCGCTTCTTCCTTCTTCGCCTTCCTCCGTTCTCCCTTTCCTTCTTCCCGCGCCACTCCATCAGATTCTCCCTCGTTCCCTCGTCGAACTCGCGGCCACTTTGCGTCTTTATTTCGTTGTCCTCGCCTTGGACATTCTTCCTGGTCCCTTCGTCTTCTTCGCTGGCCCAGCCGAGAAGCTTCCTCTGGGCCTGGAATCTCTCTGGTACCCGAATATCCGTTCTTGAAAATTCACTCCATCTACGTCGGAGATTCCTACGCGAGCATCCCTTTCGCGCGTTTTCCTTCTCCCCCGTCTCTCCTTCTCGCCTTCGTCCTACTCTCCCCCACGGTCCAGGCTTCAAAGCTTTTAAATTCCACCCGTGGAACCAGGATATCCGCTTTTTCCAGATTGAATTCGCATTTCCCGGGCCCGCCTCTTCTCTCAGCCGCTTTCTTTCCTGTTTCCATCATGCCCTCGGCTTTGCGACCGCTTTTTCCTTGCATCCTCGCGTCCGCGCCCTTTCAAAGCCCGTCCCGCGCGAAGACCTTTTGTTTGCGGAAATTTCAGCTGGAAATAACCTCGCGAAAAATCCCTCTGCTCATACCGAAAATAACGCGCTTTAGAATGTGTCCATCAGTGCTGAGCGAGGCTTTTTCTGTTCTTCTAGAATTTTATGTACGATAGATCTCTCTGTAACATGGAAGATACGTTCTCTGTTACACAGGTCTATTTAAACAGTTATTCATATGTGGAAAAGTGCATTTAAACTGAAGTGCGAATTTCGATTTTTTGTTGCACTGGTATTGCACTAGTATGACAGCTTTATCTTCTTTTAAGTTGCGATTCAAGCGAGTTTCGTTCATCCAAACGTATGTATGTATTTTCCTCGTCGCTGTTCTACTCGAGGATGGCTTCATTCGTATGCCTATTCGTTGCCAAGCGTTCTTTTTATCGATACTCTAATCTGCTCCGTTACGATATCGAAACCAACGCGATCCAAACGCGCAAACTTTATTACGGTCTCCTTTTTTGGCCGTGCATTGCGGTTTGCTTCTACTTGCACCTGTCCCTGAGCATTGCCCGTCGTCAGACGCTCTGTTTCCACTTTAGACCCGGTGATCCGCTTTCTGCCACCTCTCTTCTCCTCTTCACACCGCAATTCCCCTCGGGCCATCATGCATTAAGATTCTTTTTATAATTCCATATCTTGATCTTCACACCTTCATCTAGCTCCCGTTCCCTCTTCATTCCCATTTACCGAAGGCTCCCTACGTTTCTCATTTCTTCCATCGCTACTGTCTGTTGCTTTTCGCGAACTTCCCAAGCCGTTCCAGCCGTTTCCCAAGATTTTCTTCGATTCTAACTATCGTTAAAGTTCACCCCTCGTTTTCGCATCGAAACAGCCTGGAGCCTTCACGGTCTCAACGACTCTGTCTTCGCTTGTTTAGATGGTACAATTTAAGTTTCGAATTCGATACAAGAAGACTGTCAATATTGGGGGATCGATCTCTTTGCGAGGACCCATCGAGGAGCAATTAGAAGACAGTTTCTCTTGAAGTAAAGTGTCTTTTAAAAATCTTTCTACTTTCGTCTAAATAGAACCTTGAAAGAAATTCTTACTCGAAATGGAACGTGAGTCTCGGAACTCGCATAGCTCGACGCGTTAATTGTCTTCTTTTTTTCCTTGTCAACGCGTAGGAGGCAGGCGAAAAGGGAACGCGAAGAGTGGATCGATTCGAAATAGTTTACAGGTGGCACTTGATCGAAAGGAATCGCGTGAAATCGAATTCGTACGCACGTACGACACGCAGGAACGCGGGGCAGGGAACCATCGGGTGGGTATGGAGAAATAAAAACGAGACAACGAGGGGAACGCTGCTCGAACGATCAAAATGCCCTCGATCCTTCGACCATGCTTTGATCCCATACTTCAAGATCGTCGGTTGCCAGGATGACGAAGCTGTTGTCGTCGAAGAAAGCAAATAAGCCTGTCTTATCGAGCCCAGTATAAACGTGCATCTCGTTTGCACGATGATTTGGTGGAAAAATTCATCCCTCGCGTTGCACACTTTCATGAAGAATTACATTACTATTGCTAGTCAAGTTCATCAAACACGAGTGTACGAATCATTGAGACTCACTTCAAAATTAAAGTATTCTATCCCTCCCTAATTTGTTAGTTTTACTTAAACTCATTTCGATACACCAAACTGATTTAAAAATAAACTCCAAGTTCGTCGAGTGATAAACCAGTGATCCTACAGGGAAACATAGAATTTCTATCGAAAGAGATTGACGATACTTCCTGTTCCCACTGTAAAGCTTGTTGGTAAATGTTTTCACAAGGTTTTGAGAAATCGAAATCCCCGATCTGGCGGTAGCAAAGGTCGACGGGGAAAATCGTAAAGCCCGTTGTCATAAAACATCCTGCAGCTCGTTCGTGGTCTTCCCTCTGGCTGTTTCACCGAACAACTCCACCCCCTTTTTTTCCCGCTGGCCCCGTGTTCCTCCAGCGCCAATTTCAAAGGATTGCGTAAGACGGTCGTTCGAAAGGTTAAAGGCGGCCAGGCGATAATGATAATCGTTAGCAGCAGGTCGGACCACCGAGTTCGAGAGGTAAATGCGAGGCGACGCGAGGATACCGCGCGAGATATCGCGGTGCCCCTTGCGAGCCTCGCCGCGGATCGAATGGAATTTCGAATTGTCCGCGCACGCTTCGTTCGGTATTCGTTAATTGCCGAAAAATCGACGAGCGTCGCCGATATCGCTGATATCGGGGAACCATTCGGTAGATTCCGCGGCTGATTTGATTAGAATTAGGAACAGGGAGAGGTAGCGACTTTTATAGAAGCTATTCGTTTGTAATAATTCCTGATTACCACTTTGCTTATATTTTGTAGCGAATAGAGTAGAGAGAAATTCTTCAGAGCTATATGCAGGTATTTAATTCCCGAGATTTATATATTGGTATGTGATCATAGAGGATAGTATAGGGAGGGGGTTGAAGAGGGTACATAAATCAACCCTAAGGAGGGAGCGTATCATTTTTGCGGTCTGGATACTCTTATTTCGTCTCGTGTTTCTAGTTCTGTAATCACAGACCAGACGCGCAAGAAGCACCATTTGCAATTCTCATATAGAAAACTGAGAAATATACTTCATCACTGTTGATTGACTCCTCCATGTTTAGCATAGATTTTTTTTAATGTTCTCGAGTACGTAATTCTTTCCTGTTTTCTACTTTCAGAATGCGCAGCGTAGTTCCCCTTCAATAAACTACAGAAGGATGCAGCTCTTCGTACAAAAGCCAGCTCCACTTTCTTCAAGCATCGATTAGCTCGCAAAGAATGAAAGGTTAGTCGAGCCGTGATATTTATGCAATGGGTAATCTCTACTTCCTGCTCGCGAAGGGTCGATTTCCGGTATTGCATAAACTCGAGACGGTTGTTTGAGGCTGAAAGGCGCGGCACGGTAATAATGTTAAATATTATCCTCGGGTCAGACCACCGCGCACTGTGTCGATTCGCGACGCGGCTGCTGGAAAAGGGTTTCGTGCTCGCAAAAACCCTCTGCCTCCCCTGGGGAATATTTACGAAATTTCCCTTTGATTGAAACCCACCGCGGGCTTAATTTAAAATTTCGCGAAATTATAATAAGAGACCAGCAGCCGTGATTAATTCTTTTCGCCGTGGCCAATGTTGATTTTCCCTTTGGAACTGTTAGAGCCGACGGTTCCCGCGCTTTCCCATCCGCGGCTAAAGCGGAATATCGTTGACTTTTTAACGATACCCAGGGAAATACGTTTCTCGTCGCGAGATTACACGCGCTACACATCCCGCGGATTTCCTGTAGATCGGAGAAAATTGGACGGGTCCTTTCGAAAGGATAGCAGAGGTGGAAGGTTGGAGAGAGAGAGGGACAGAGGAAGCAGCTCGACGCTTCTCTGGTTTACCAGGAAAACCCATAAAAATCTCAGCGACTCTAATCTCCGTAATTTCGAACCCTCGCCTCGTCGCCACGTGGTTCGTAACTAAATCGCCGGTTACGTAATTATCTAATCCCCCGTCGCTGACCACTGTCCCCCGTTTTTCCTCCTCACCCTCTATTCGATCGAATTACTCAGCGAGCACGGCTATCGCTTAATTGGTCGCGGCTACTTCCAGCGCAAAACGCGGCGAGCACACTGTAACGATTCAGCGCGCGTAAGTGAATTCTTAATGACCCCCGCGGTGGGAAGGGATGACTTTCTCGAACCGTGTCGATCGAATAAATCGATTTGCATGTAGAGGAGCACGTCGTTCGAGAAAAGGGGCACAGTTCCTTTGACGCGACGAATCGTGTCATCCGCGGGATAATTTCAGTGGCTGGGGCCAGGAATCGGTCGCTGGTCGACGTGTGCGTGCACGGAGAGGCAGGGCCTCGATCCACGCTGCGTTGCACGCACGCCGAGGGAAGGAAGGCCCTGGTTTCTCGGCGATCGAGAAGGGGCGATAATGATCGTGGCCAATTTGTTTTCCGCGTTGGAACGCCTTCCAGATACAGCGTTACCGTAATTATGATAATGACGTCGTCGCCAGGGCAAAAAAGAGCGCGGCGAACGTGACGACTTTTCACGCGAGAAAGTTCGCTTTTCCGTCTCCGCTCAGCCTCGAAGGGTTGCTTTTAATTGAAACATCAGCGCCGATCGCCGCGTTAATTGCGAGCTTCTGCGGAGAGAGGAGCGTTCATTACCAGCTATATAAATGAAATATTTATACAGGCCAGGCTACGCACCGCGAGAGATTTCATCGATCAATCAGGAAAGGAGGATAATGTATGTCCGCGGTATCAACGCGTTCGCGTCGCACTTGTCAACATCGATCATCGATGGCCGACGACTTTTTCCCCTGGTCGAATGAATGATCGCGCGCGTAACGGGCAATGAAATCCCGCGCTTACCCGATCGATCGTTAGTAACATTAATTTATTCAATAATTAGAATCTGCCGTGGACGGCGGTGTGTCGCGGGAAACGGAGCCACCGAATGCGACACCGCGAGGCGCCTACCACGAAATCCCCTTCGTTCGAACGCGCCCTGCATCCCCCGTTTCGTTTTTCCGCGAAGGACGAGTCGACCGAGCTGGCATATCGTTTTAATTATTTCAACGATATTACAGCGCGTGCATTAAATGTTATTTAATACGCTCGGAACGCGTATTAAACGGAAAACGCAACGGCTTTGTACCTGCCAAAAGCTTCGTTTCCGAATGTGTACAGTGGCCGAGGCACGAGGCGCGGGGGGGCGGCGGGTTATTAATAATCCTGAACGATTTATGGTGCTTTGGAAATGCTCGTGCCTACAGTTTTCAATAGTTTCGCCCCGTAAAACTCGTATAGCCGCGGCTGTATATCGGCGTGTAAACAGCTTCGGCTTAGCGCAAATAACCAAGGCGGCTGGTAAACATTAATTTAGGGGGAATTGCGGCGGATCGTTTCGAAAACTTGCGTCAAGGAAGCTCGAGGCTTCGTACGAGATGTATTAAAACCGCGGCTACGCGCGAGTATGCGCGGCTTTCGATACGCCGCGGAAGCGTTGCGATGCTTGTCGATTCGTTTTCGCTGGGAAACGGCCACTGATCGGTGCAACGGGAATGCTTTAATTATTTCGGTGATGTCATAACGAGTGTATTAAATGTTGTTTAATCCATTTCAAAGCGTTGTACGTTCGCCGTCATGCACAGTAGCGCTTTGTGACTGCTATGGGGTCGACACCTGAAACGCGGAGGATGTCAGGCCTTGCGCTGTTATGAGAGCTTGAAAATTCGATTCTTTTTGCGAAACAGAGGTTTCGGGACGTGCATTCGACGTGGAAATTGAATACAGTAATGGAGCAGAGGTTCGAATTTTTTCTGATCCGACGGTAGTTTTTGTTGCGACACTTGTCTGCTTATAGCTCTTCCTTCTTCTCTCCTCAGTCCTCACCCATTTCTCCAGATTTCCCATTCTTCGTGCAAGAAAAGAATGGTGGAAGGTGAGAAGGGAGAGAATTGACAAGAGAGAAGAGAGAAGAGTCCAGAGAGGCGAGGGGTGAAACCCTCTAAGGGATGGGTCAAAAGTCAGGGGACAGTCCTCCTTCTGATGGTGGAAAGGGTCTAGAGGACAAGGAGATCCCCTACCCCTTGAGAGGACACCCTTGGAATACTCACTCAAGGGACTCCAGGTCCCAGGGGAGATCCGACTTCGACGAAGCCAGAGAGGGATCTGAAGAATCGATGGTCCTGGGGTTGTATTTATACCTTTCCAGAGGAATATAATAATGACGTCGATCCCTACGATTGGTCGATTAAACTCGCTAAGTTAAATACTAAAATAGAGCACGAAAATTTAGTATAAGTATGGTATAAAGTAGATAAGTACTGACTAGACAGACAATTCTAACTACAGTTATCCTCCTCTAACACTGAGATTCATATTAACTC
Source organism: Calliopsis andreniformis (assembly GCF_051401765.1). Classification (NCBI taxonomy): domain Eukaryota; kingdom Metazoa; phylum Arthropoda; class Insecta; order Hymenoptera; family Andrenidae; genus Calliopsis; species Calliopsis andreniformis. The sequence continues at coordinate 15,963,070 of NC_135067.1, read as the reverse complement.
GTCCAACTATAACAAGACAGTATCATATTGCCAATAAATTTCCTTCTTACTCATATACGTAGGTACTTTATCATTCCAAGGAATTACCTACTTAATTATCTTTTTCTTTAAATTTCTTAGAGAATTCTGTTTTCTTTGCGGTGATCTTTTGGTTCGTATGATAGACTTGCAACCGCTTCAACCAAGCGTAACACTAAGAGCACCATGCACAAGAGGACATACTTTCCCTGCTCGTTACGAGTGCGTAAAGGCGGCGAATACCGTCAAGCATTCGAGAATAAATCTCGATACCTCATCACGCAGTTCACGCGCCCTCGTTCCCTGCTCGCTCCCGGTTTCTGGGCTGCGATCGTTACGAGGTCGCTTCGAGCAAGTCTCGCCTCTGAAATACGTTCTTAATGATTTATGGTCTGTTTATGGTATTGCGATAAGTAGATTTGACGCGTGTATCGATTTCTGATGCAACTCCCGTGACTCCGCTGACCACAACGACTTTTTTGCTCTCCTTTCGTGCCATTTTTCCAGCTCCCCTTTACAATGTCCTAGCACCTCGTACGTTCTTCTATAAAAATGCACTTCGATCTTTGAGGTGCGGTCAGTCAAAAAATATTCTGTCCGACTATCGCAAATGCAGCCCCAAATTGAGCCGAATTGAGCAATTGCGTGCAGCCATAAATATCTAGGAACAATCGTAACTTTCATCCCAACAATCCTGTTTGGATTTATGTATCAAGGGTATCTTTTATCAATTTTCAATCTACGTATCTAATTGTTTTTTAGATAAAAAGGAAACAAATTTAGAAGCGTAGCTTAAATAAGCAAGCATCAACTTAAATACTGCCCTTTAACAATACAGCGGAAAAAGTGACAAATCTTCTCCGTTCCAGTAAAATTCACAGTAGATTAATCTCATGTTTCACGTTCCACGTACAAAAAGTTCACATAATTAAGACCACATCGTATTTCTTATTTTCCAACTCCATGCATCCACCATAAACAAGAATATTTATAGATATAACAACGGTCGATAGAGATAGCCCAGCTACCTCGACCGATGTCGGACAACTTCTCCTACCAATCGCGACACACGTGAAAAGAAGCTACCACGAATTCCGGATGCGTCTCAGAACGAGTAGGGCGACACACCTAACAGCCGTTTCGATCCTAATCTCGAGACCATCTGAATCACTCGTCTTATTTGGCCCCTTTAAATGTATCCTGGTTTGACGATCACGTGGGCTGGATTTATGCGTGTTACCTTAGGCATCGGTTTCACCATGCGTTGAATTACGACTCGTCGTTCGGCCGCCAAATTGCCAGTGGAGCCATTCGGTACAACCTGTGAGTACACTTCCACGACGTAAAATCACACACTAAAAGGGGTATTCTCATTCACCGATTAGATGATAAGGCTACTTTTCGAGTATTGTTTCTCAGAAAGCTGTAGCGCATAGAATATCGAGGTCTTTCACGTACGTAGTTAGCTTAAGTATAATAGATACTGAATAGTACATTTGACGCTAAAGAGAACTTGAATCTTGGCTTCTAAAAATTCACTTAGTATTTTTATCAATTGGCAAGGATTTCTAAAGAAGCAGCAAACGATATTTATAGATTGTTTTCGATACTCTGTAACCCTCGCTCCCTAAACGAACCTCAGGGATACCATTCTTCCCAACCCCCGCGATTCTCTCTCCAGCAGCGGTAATGGGTCGAAAATTATATCCTTCGGAGCATCGGGGCCACGTTTGGGCCACCCAGCGCAGTTTTTTGACGACGAATCGTCACCTTGCATTCCATTCAGCGGAGGCAAAGCAGCCGTCGCGATACTGTTGATACGTGGCGACCGCTGTTTCGCTGGACGAGCGAAAATCCTTCGTTATCTTAATGAATCCGTGTGAACGGAACGGGTGTGCGTACGGTAGCGTCACAACAATCTTAGGAACTCGTGGTACGCGGTCGTCCCATCACCGATAAGATTGCGTTCTTTATTGGCGCCATCGCCAGGTATTCCATTTAATTAATTTAACATTAAGAGACGACAACGCGCATATAAACTCGGGGACGGTCCATCTGTGGCTGACTTCTACACGGCAGACACTTCAAGGATTATCCGAGCTCTGCCCCCCACCCACTTCATGGAAATAATTTCTCATCACGCCTTTAGCTGGCCCCAAACAGATAACCGTGATAAACGCGCAACACTTTGTTTTTTATCGAGCGCTTCGAGGAAGTAACACTTGTAAAATAGATTACATACAGCGTCGCTCGTGCGTATATTGAAAGATACACCGACAGATAGCAACCGTTCGACGTAGATTGTTGGCGGCTGGGGTTTTTCACACCGAGGCGTCGATAAAAATCCCTCCCTCGATCGTGATCCAGCTAGACTTACGCGATCATCTTACGCAGAAGTGACGGGCGCGATTCTATTGCACTTACCGACGACGCAACGATTCTGTACTGTTTCCACGGCTGATCGACGCAACACGCCGCCTGCGAGAGTCTATCTGATAACGCAGGTCGTACTTACACAATTCTGTAATAGGATAAACCGACGTCCATTGGCTAATGGAATTCCGCGAATCTCTACGCGCCGCTCCCTGGATGGGATTTTTATGCTGGATGGTGCTGGAGACTGGAGTAGACTATAAAGATATTTTTTTAGGAACGATACACATGGTGTATCAGTTCGTTTCATCTTCAGTCGAGTGGGAAATTAATTGGGAAATTGAGATGAAGATCCTTGGATGGATGCTGCAAGAGATTCAAAGAGTAGGGTAGTCTTTAGATATGCATTCTCGTTTTACGACTATTTTATGTATCACCATGCATATAGCATTAGTAGTATCATGATTCTATTTAGCAGTATTTTTCTACATAATTTTCTATTAATTTCAGAGTAGGAGAAGTCAGGGCTAGTTGACTAAACCTCTTTAAGATTCCTCTTTACATAATGGTCTTGTTCAAAATACTGAAACAAATGAATGTCTAGCTCGCCATGAAAGTGTCGCCGCGTCAGAAATCGATGTATTGTAGCACCATTAAAGCACTATTTAAAGGAGATCGCTTAACTTCCCTCATTAGTCAGCTAGCCCTGGTCTAGCTGCTAGCCCCCCTTTACCTACGAAACCCCCTCACCTAAAAAGCAGAAGCTCTCTAATCATGTAATCTTCATTTCCTTCTGCCCAGTGACTCAGGAAGTAAATATGCGCCATCGTTATAGAGTTAATCTATTAATCGAGTTATCCCTTATATAGAAACGTCATCAGTTCACCTAGCATTAGTCGCATAGAAAAACTATAGTATTCCAAGTTCCAATGCTCGTAGCGAACATTGTAGACGGGTATTATTCATGGGCAACATTTATTACGTTATCAAGCGGCAAGAAGGAGTGGACACGATCGCGAAAGGGGCAGGTTGGTCCAAAAAAGGGAGCAAGACCGGCGTCCGGCGGGCACGTTGTTACGTCCGCGGGTCACCGACGACGCAGCACGATAAAAAGTCGACGTTTTCGTTCCTTTCTCTCCCTCTCGTCGATTTGCCTCGAGTCAAAAGTTACGAACGGACTGACGGACAGGTGACGCAGACGGATGCCGCTCATTTGTCTCGCTTCGAGATGAGCGACGAGAAGGGCCGAGCGAGAGGATGCTAAGGTCCGCGGGGGGAACGAAAAGGACGACGATAGAAGGTGCTCGGAGCGAGGAGCCGAGACGGAGAAGGACGGAGGATTTTTTGGGCAAAGAGGACTCCCCGCCGCGTTCGGCTTCCCGCTGGCACCGGTCAATTTGCTGCTCCTTTTTTCTCCCTCTTTTTCTTTCATTACGCCAAACTCTCCGCGGCGAGAATCTCTCTTTCCCTCACCCTCCCCCCATTTTTTTCTCTCCACTACCCGTCTTCCTCGCTCGTCTTCTCCTCCTCGCCCCCGTTGTCTTCCGATTTCGGATTTATTCAGCGCGATCCGACGCAGCTACAATGCGCCCCGACGGAACGCTTAGAAATGGATCCTCTTTGAGCGCTCGTCGCCACTCCTGCGGTCTGTTCCAGATTCCACGGTCGGTAATTGAGTTTCTTCGAGGATCGACCGCCTCTGATCGCGAACCGCCGCCTTTCTCGAGTTTCCCGCGGGAAACTTCGTGGCCGTCGACGGAAATAAGGACGAGACGTGGAAGCCTTCCGCTCGTTGCCATTGCAGGTGGAAGGGACGGCCTTCTAGTCTTCTACTCGTTGTTCTTATTCCGCGGATGAAAAAGAATCGCGGGGAGACGCGGCGAACGAGATTCTAACGGTCCGATAAGCTATGAAAACTTCCCCACCCTTGGAGAGGGACCGTGGACCATAATGTCCTTAATCCGGGCACGAGGAGACGCTTCCCTGCAGTTTCTTCTTCCCTTTCCACCTCTCCGTCCTCCTTGAATTTCTTTTCTTCCGCGCGAAACGACACGCTCGAACTTCGTCCTCATTATTACAGTGAGCCGGAAGGAACGGCTCTTTTTATTATCGCCACCTTTTCAAAGGATTCCCTAATGGCGTCTCGTCTCGCCGATAACACCCACCTAGCGTTCTCTTGTCGCCGGAAGTTTTCTTTCTACCTCCGCCTCCTCCTCGGCTGGAGAACGGAAATATCGCGGAAATGTCTGAGATGGAAAAATCGTTTCTTCTTTGACGATGGAAGGATCTTGGTTTGCAGCGCAGACTCGGCTCGGTTGCCTAGCTGGCCTTGGGAACCTGTATGAGCAACATTATTGATGATGATTCTTGAGGTGGTATACATGGTAGGCAGTATGAATTAATATATGGTAATTGTTTTCAAAGTTTGAGGACACGTGGAAGAGCTATGTGTGGAGTAAGTGATGTTGCGTAGAGTGGTAGACTTCTTGGTATACTTGAGGGTAATTGAATGTGGACCTTGTTCTACAGGTCGGAATGCAGCATCTGAGAAACAGTGTTATGTATAGCCTGTTGTGATGTCGGATAAATGGACAGTAGAAGTGTTGCATAGAAATTCGTTCTACTTATTAGAGATCCAAACCCATTAATTCTCAGCTACAAACGTATCAAGCATGCTTAAAGGTTACCTAACTTTCGTTAGCACTATCTTAGATACTAAACAGCAACATTTATAGTTCCATTCTTTTCTCTTTCGCTTTCACTTTGAGATTGACACAAAGAATACGCTTATCCACGCGAAGAAAATTTCTGATAAAGATCATGGGTCACTAGTGATCTAAGCCTTTGCACAGCCTACTGTCAGCTGCCATTACTCCCCATGAGTTGACGTTATTCTCATTTTCAACGTAAAACAATGTTTAGTCCTATTTAGTAAGACACTCATTCCTCTCTAATACTTTCCACTAAGTAACAGCCCCGTAAGGTGCGCCTAAATGACGAGGTGAAAGAGTAAAGGCCTAAACGCGCATCATTCATAAAACCGAATCGTTCAAATCCGTCGAGCCGCGCACAACAGGATCGGCGGTATCACTGCGTCTCATCGACGGTGTTTTCGACGTTTCGATCGGTTGTCGTACAAATTGCACAAATTCACGATAAATTATGGCCTGTTTATAGTTATTAGGCGGATGCCTGGTCGCGTTTATCTCGGCGCTATCGGCCAGAGCGAGGGACCGGTCCCGCTGCCTCGATCGCCGAGCGTTTCTGCTATTACGTTTGCTCACGTCTCGCTTTCCTTCTTTTTTCGCGCGATCAACGCGACTACTCACACGTGAAATCGCTCTCTCGCATCGCGTCCACCAATATCTCCGCGTGTCCGCAGGCGCAATAAAAAGACGCGCTCGCGCGTACCCCGAGGCGCGTCGGCTCGCGGACGTTATTTCTGCTATTATGTTTACTCACACTCATATTCCGCTGCGCTCCGCTGTCTGTTCACGTGGTTACACCGCGAGAAAGGAGGCGTTACGAGCAATCCCGTTTTCTCGGGATACACGCCGCCTCGCCGCGACCAGGAAACTCGTCTCGATCGTCTCTCTCCCTTCAAACGGGTTCTCGATTCTCCTCGGTTCGTAAAGATCCTTCCCATCGAACGTGCACCTCTGGCCCCGCCGCGGACCGCGGCCCTTATCGATTTCTTCGATTTCAAGCTGCGCGCCGACGGGCTCTTCTATTTGCGTAACTCGGGAAAATGGGATCCTCCTCGAGCCACGGTTTTACTATCAATACAATCGCTCTGAGTAATTAGTCGGCGAGATGGACCGATGATAGAATGGTCTTGTTACGCCGTTCTCGAGCAGCTGGACACAGTGTGCTTCTAATCGCGGTTTAATCGACGACTGCTGCCGATAGTGGCCTCCATTGAACTAGTAAATAAAGAGTTCTTGTAGTTTGTGAGACTAGTAGAAGAGTGGTAATTCTGGATGAAAAAGAAGGTTGGTTACTGGTCACCTAAAGGAAGTTGGATGAGTTGTCAGACATAGTGAAACTGTTTTCCTCATTTCTGTTCACCGATGTTACGTTGTGAAAAATTTTCTTGGATCTAGATGATAAAACTATTTTTGAAATATATTGTGAAACTGGATACAAGGTAATCAGTTAAAATAGTGCTGATGGCTTCTTAATTTCATACAATTGTAACGAAAACGTATTAAATTTTCACTGGTGTATTTCACAAGCATTGACACTCTAAACGCTTCAACAAAACAATTACGATTTGGTGTATATTGTTTAACTGGATTGAGACTAGAGAACAGCAAAAACGAGGTTTATATAAAATACAAACGTATTTCACCATTCTCCCTTATAGTTTTAAGATAAATGGTGGTTCACCAAGGCGGCGAGGATTGAACTTTGATACGACAAGACTAGTCTGAAATGAGGCAATATTTATGTGTACAGTAGAAGCTCGATTATCTGGGTCTCAATTATGCGCAGTCTCGTTTATTCATGTTTATGGGTACTCGAGGCAACAATCATAAGAATGCAGCAGAATATCGTATGAGACTTCAACTATGATCTAATAAGAGTCCATTAGAAATACTAGCATTAGTTACGGGAACAGTATTTCAAGTTTGAGTCTCGTGTTAAGTAACTCACGTTTAATTGAGTCCCTACTGCACGGTAGTGGAACTAAGATAAAATAGAATCGACTATTCGTATTCCATAAGAAGCCTCCTCGAAAGCACTGCCCTTAATACTTTCTAATAACACTCGCGAGTGGTTGCATGGTAACCTACACGTACAAGGTGATCGTTGCACAAAATATCGTTTGTGTGCATTGGCCCTGCATGAACGTCTATCACATCGGCCGTTGATCGTCATCAAAAAATTGACAAATCCACGGGTACGGGCACCACCTCCCCCTCGTCTGCCCTTTCTCATCTTTCTGCCTTTTTCTCGTGTTTCACGTCCTTCGGTCCGGCAGCGGTCCGAGGTCCACGGGAAGAAGACCGTGGCGGCGGTCTCGTCTTTCCCTCTCGGGCCCTCTCGCTCGCGCCCTTCGTCAGTCGGCTCTCTCCCTCTTTCTCTCGCTGGCCAAAGACTTATGGATATCCATAGCAACGAAGTCAAAGCCATTAATAACTCCGGTGGGAACGCCCATCCTCATCTCGTGCCTTTTCTTTTAAAGTCGAGCGTGTGCAACAAACGCTCGTCTCACGTGAACGCGGCTCCTCGCCGGTTCGCCCCGTTCGGCTCGCTTGCTCGCTCGCTTGCTCGCTCGCTCGCGAGCACGAGAGAGAAGGGGATAGAACTGGGAGCCGAGGGATGTGCGTGCGCGAGGGACGGAGAGAACGCGAGAGATCGGAAAGAAGGGAACGCCGCGCGAGAGACCTAACGTAAGTAAAAGAAAAGAAGACGGGGAGAGAGGCGGAGAGGAAGGGAGAGAGAGAGAGAGAGAAAAAGAGAGGAGGCGCGGAACAGGTAGATACGCACCGCGGAATATATTGGAATACCTGAGAAATTTAGTGGCGGGGCACTAAATTTCACTGCCGTGACTTTGCAGGAGGCGATGCTCGCTGCAGGGCGAAAGCCACCGGGCGAAAAATCCCTCCCTCCCAGCCCCAGCCCTCGCCTCTCCCATCACCCCGCCGAGATCGCCGATCCCTCGCGTCGCCCATCCGCGGCCAAGAAAGAAACGATCTCGTACGGTAGACTCCGCGAATTTTTTCGCTAATTACATGCTTTACGGTCTACGGCCTGGTAAATGAAAGGCAACCCGATGACATAAATCATTGCCAGTTTACCCGATTTTTGTAGTTTCCACTATCCTCTCTCCTGCTTCCCTCTCTCTAGGCGAACCGCGAGAACTGGAAGTTCTTGTAACGCGAATTCGAACGAACTTGCCGGGAGATATTCATTCGGATACATGGTGTGGGTTCGAATTCTACCGATACCCGATTGCAGCTGATGGCGGGTGCTCAAAAGGGACCTCTGTTCTTTGAAATGTTAAGGGGGAAGACTGGTGAACTCGTTTGATAGCTGTACCCTTCCGTTTCGCGAAACTCAAATAGGTGCATATGCTGCATGTAAAAGGCGGCATCGCTTTTAGAAATCCTGGGTGAAACAATGTTCATCATCAGTATGTTATTACGAATATGGTATGTAGATATCAATAGAAACTCTTCTACATTTTTCTAGGTTCTGTAAGAAAAATGAACCACGATTGAATGGGAGAAGATCAAAGGAACACATTAAACTGAAAAAAAATTAATAAAGTGAAGCACGTAGATATTTTTTAACTCCCTCGTTTCACGAGACTCAACGGCATAATAAAGTTCCCTTCGATAATTAAAGTACAGTTCGCCTCATGACCATGACTCGTTATAAAGAAAAATTAATATGAGAGAACATTTCAGTCGAAAAGTGACCCAATTATCAAATATTGCATCTCCCATTGCAGAAACCCCCGACAACGCAAAGCTCCCCCATTTTCCCTCGAATTTATTCGAGGGAAGAATATTCAGTCGACGAAGAAATTCGAAATATCGGGGATAAAAATATTCCTCCTTCGCCGCTGGCGTGTCCCGGACATTTTCTCCCGACGTCCTCTCGTCACGGTATGACGATCGGTGGGGTGGGCGGGCGGCAGGAGAAAAAGTGGAAAACGAGGAGGGAAAAAGGAACGAAGTAATCAACGCCGGAGAGTGAAAGGACAGCGTCGCGAGCGCGCGGAAACGACGACTCGGGCGATGCCGAGGGAACGAATTTTCCATGGAAGCGTTTTCGCTGGCTCGAAATGAAAGTGCCGGGAGGAAAAGCAGAGGTGGAGGAACGTGGGCGGCTCTCCTCGCTCGCGCGCCTGCACTCGATTACGCGTTCGATAGACGTTGATTATCGACAAAACACGTCGATTCGACAGCCCCTGACGATGACGAGCGAGCCCTGTACGCGGCGCTCACGTATTTACGTGGGCACCGATGCGTGGCACGACTTCGCGATAAATGAAGTCGCGCCCAAGCATCCGCCTCGACGTCTATTTCCATCTACGATAAAATATCGCCGAGAGAAAATTCCTGGGACGTCCCTCGAAAAAAAATATAGGCCACCGAAATGGGATCTCTTCCTGAGCCGATCATCCAAAAATTCCCACCGTCGCGTCCGCGGCGTTACGTAAAACCAATTAGTTTCGCGGAAACTTATGCCTACAATATTTCCTTACGCAAGCTATTCGGATTGATTTATCGAACCTTCGTCTTGGGTAGTCCCGTCGACGTAGACTTCCTCCTCCTAAGAAAGTCACGTGCGGTGGAATCCCATAAAATTATTATTACGCGGTCGGCCGACATTAATCACCAATAAAACGCGTCAATTCGCTGGCAGTGACGATGACAAACGCGGAGGTGGGTGCCGATGCGTCGTAGGGGGTCGACGGGTGCGGTGACGCGCGTCGTTCTTTTTATGGGGTGTCAAGACGTCTCGTCGTTGCAGTCGTTGACTACGCATGAGACCGGGGCAGGTGCACGCGGCCTGTCCCCCAGCCTCAGTCGTTTCGCTGCTCCTCTCCTTTTATTCCTCTCGTTCTCGTTCATTCTTAAATATCGCGCATAAACTGGCCGCCGCGACGTTTGTGGCTCGGACACTGGGAACCTCAGAGGTACCAGGGAATTTCGGAACCCCTTGCAATTAGCTCTCAGATAAATTAAAATATTTAATGAAATCCGTGCCCTTCGAATGCACCCGGTGTCCATCGCGAGCGCGTGACGAGCCAGGGCGAGCGTCGATCGTCGGGACGCAAAAGAAACCGCAGGGAAATCTCGAGAGCCTGATTTCCAGTAGGCGATTCCGCCGCGTGATGATGCCTCTTTATCGGTTAATGCGAGGTTGTCGCCGCCGCGGCCTCGAAACGCTCGTTCGACAGCGGCGTGTCGGTGTCGCGAGAGAGGATCGAAGCGCAACGCTCGTTCTGTAGCGGCGCTTTCGCCCCGGTAATTCCGATTTCATTAAAAAATGGAGATGGAGCTTCCAGGTGTAGAAACATAGACGGAAACAAAAAGAGAAACGAAGGAACGACGGTCGAGAGAACGATAGAGTAAGGGGAGGAGGGTGGCGGGAGGGTGTGGGAGTCCTAGGAGGCAGCGTGTGTCGTGTGGCGTGGCCTATCGTGTGTAAAGGTAGCCGGTCGTCGTCGAAAGAGCCCGCAGAAGAAGAAGAAGAGGGCTCAGAGGCCAACTGATCATCGCATGCATTTAAATTGGTTCATTAAAGCCCCACGGTCCACCCCTCTCACCCCCTCTTCTGGCCGACTAACCCCCTCCTCGGTGCCCCCCTCGCTCCCTCGTGACGGCCAGCCTCCAACCCGCCACCGGACGACCCTATGGAAACCCACAACACACGCTCCTCTGCGTACCCGGCCTCTGCATCCACCGGCTGCAACCACCGAACTGCGGCATCCTACTTATCACGCCGACACCAGACGAGATGCTCCGTCGTACGTGTTAAATCGTCGACGCAATTACAGACCCTGCTCTTCTTTCCCTCCTCCGCTGCTTTTCGAAACTCTCGAATAAGGGATATTCGTACTGTGTACCATGGGATGTGAGTGAATACGACAGAGTGAATGGGGATTTAATGTTAATAAGCGTGGAACGGAAGAAGGCTTGAATGATGCTCGAATGGGTTTCCAGTGGCTCACTTTTCGCTGTTTGCCTTGTTAATTGTTTTATCGAGTAATGGTATTTCGTGTTTTCTGCGATCTTTTAATGTCGGTTCGAGGTATGCTGTGTATGGTCGTTTGTGGAATGGTACTGAGGCTGAGTTAAGTATCTTGAAATAAAACTATAGGTATACTTAGGTATTTGAGACTTTCACAGTCATACGATTCTCATTGTTGGGACTTTTCAGTGTAATCTGCAGCCTTATGAAAGATATTTCTCAATTATTGCTTCTCAAATTCTTCTTATCAATAGATGCTTATGTGTCATTTGAAGTTTCGAATCCCTGATAAAGCTAGTCGTATTACTCACAAAACGTTGGAAAATTTCTATGCAAGTTGAATATACAGAATTATAGGTACATCTAGTAATGTAGGTATTAAACTCTAATGGTGCATTCAACACTAACAGATAATAAAAAAGAGTTCATATAGTGAGAAATTTTATGAATCACCAGCATCCGATCTTTGCCTCGGGGGCCACTGTCCTCCAGGTTTCTGAATCACCTGAACAAGTCGTTCAGTCCTCTACCTCTTCCATTTTTCGAAGTCTCATAAAAGAAGGTCCAGATCTCCATCCTCGACGTCGGCACCAAAAAAGATGTTCCTTGATACGCGGTAAATCGTCGGCGCAATTACGACCTCCACGGAGATCTCGGCGTTCCTTTCAAGAACAGCGGGACAATAATATCCTTCCGGTGTTATACACCCTTTTCTCGCGATTCAGCTCGCGTACAAGGGGCTAGGCAAGCTTAAATATTCACAAAGGATCGATGTCTGATCGCGCATTTGCTCCTACACGCAACGATATCGGTACGCGGGTCCGATGATGTAAAAATTGCACGGCCAGATTTATTTTCGCGTGTTTGCAATCTGGCGATCTGCGATCGAAAGGTTAACGCACCCCCAGCCGCACGTCTGATTACCTACTGGAAATGTGCGTGCACGTATCCACGCCCAGCACGTGTGTTTTCCACGCGTGTGCACGATCGCCCGCGCACACGTGCGCGCCGTTGGTGAATTTTTTAGCGGACCCCATTGGTGGGGCTCGATTCACGAGGTGCAAACCGAAATGCCACGACCACGAAAATTTCAGGAACGACCGCCTCGAGGACGGACTTGTTCAATAATAACAGGATAATAGTTCTTTCGCAATGATAGACGTGGGCATTGCGCAAACACTACAAAAGCTGATCGTGAGTAGTTACTGACTCAGAACTAACTGGTGGATACAACTTTCGAATATTTTAAGGATATTCGAGTACAACAAATTTCAAATATTTCACATAGGGTGATAGAAATATTTAGTTTAATATTAAAGCTTGTATACTATTCGACATGAGGCCTAAAATTTGAGGATTTCTAGTCTGATGCCTTTTCAGTGGGAACTCAATTTAGATCAAATTCGTCGAGTTTTAATAATAGTACTAAACATATATCTACACTCTAAGATAGGTACATGAAAACACATTTTACTTTATATTTTGCTACAGTAGTTAATTTGATTTACACTCCTATATAACAGTTAAATAGTTACCTGGTTAACCAGTGCACAAAGATTAAAGGATATGACTACCACTTTTACATCTGATACAAAACCTACCTGTCTATAAATACTCGAACATTTAAATAATATTTGACTACTTGTAATTATGGTTGACCGAGCGCATGAATTATTAAAGCGTTCGAGTATTAGAGTTGAGAAAAATTCGACAAGTAGTTCCACTCCTAATCGCGACGTGCTTGCACACGACGATGTTCGCGAATGCGTCACGGTGCACGTGCAAAAACAGTACACGACTTTAGACACATCCTCTTGTCGGTCAACGATTGGCCAGCGCAATTTGTTAAAGGTGGTTAAGGATGAGCGTTCTTGTACGTCCCTGCCTCCAGCTCCGTTCGCTGCTTCCCCATTAAGATTCCGCGGGGATCGTCGGGACTCGGGCTTCGTCTTCTTATGTATATACGCACTGGCGGGTATGTATATATACACACATGAAGGGAAGGTCTAGGTGCTTCTTCAAAACCGATTACACCCGAATTGATCCTTCGATCCGGCCAAGGTCGGACATAATTCGAGTAAATTAGCATCGGCCCGTTCGCTCGTTCCTCGAAAGCGGGACCAGAGTGTTGCACCCATGCATCATGTTGACATTTTGGGATCCGAAATTGGCGCAGCTTAAACTTCACCATCGAAAAACGAATGCCCACTAGCTGTCACTTAAACACGGCACAATTTCACGCAGTTAACATTCGTCACGTTGTCAGTAATTGCTACAGCTGTCGAAACTCTTTAATCGACAGAAAATGAATTTCACTTAAGAAGATACAAAATTCAAAAGCTTCGTCATGAAGGTGAAAATGCAGCTTGTAATGTAGGAACTCGGGCAGCAATTTGCTGCAGATAAAACTGTGCATTGCAGCTAAAGACTGATAGGGGTAAATATCGGTCTTCGGCTTCCATTCTCATCCACCGAGCAGCGAGGAAACAGGCAGAGAGGATTCGATTCTTCATCGAAGCTAATATCGTCGGAATTGCTATTCCGATGCAGTCAAGGTCGCGCGTAATTCGAGTACATTAGCCCCGAATTCAGTGGATCGATGACCGGGAACGGGTTACGAAGTGCATCGACGTCTGTCTGATAATGTCCCACTGGAATCCCGTCGCTGTCGTCGCCAACAGCTAAATCGAAGCCGAAAGTCGAGGAGTTGGCGATAAGACCACCGTGTTTGCGCGCGATTTGCGAAAGGGTGAACAAGCAGAATGCATCGTCTGCGTTATCCCATATAAATCACGCAACGAACGCGACGGTCAGGTGTGCTGGTACGCCTGTAGAAGAAGATCGCCACGTTTATGGTAATGCCTGACCGAAATTATGTTAGCGGGGCCCGAAGTGGCCCGTTCTTCGATTAACATGATCAATCGTGTCATTCGTCATTCTTGTGCGCGAGTAACGATAATATTATCGCATTACGGGACGTCCAATTTATCGAATTGTGCGGCAGTCGGTCGCTGCCAAGGTGTTAGAAGTTAGAAACGACTGAACAAATGTACGACAACCGCGACGACGATGATGACCACCGCGATGATGAAATCTTCGTGGGGGGTAAATCTATTCTCTATCGTTCGTTCGAAATCATGGGAGAATCGTTACGTCACGTCCCACGGCTATCATTATTGTTCCATGAAATATCTGTTCCTTAAAATGGAACGATAGTATCTGAGGCGCGCGTCGTAGTTGCGATAATTGATAATAATTGATTGTTCATCCATTGATCTTCGGTATTCACCTTCCATCTGACCATTTATCGGGCTCTGGAGAAGAGCCTTTCTGACTAACAGCAATCATCGAAGATGAATTCAAGGATCGCTAGGTGCGCTATGCCTGTCCACGTGGAATAGCTGTGACATTCTAGTCGCGGCCCACGGTGCTCCGTGGGCGTAAAAATAAATGCGCTAATCTGCGCGAGCGAGCCATAAATCTGAGCTGCCTGCAAGCAGATCCGCCCTGAACGGCATGCAAACAAATAGCGTTCTGCGTGTAAGGTGTCACGTCACAAAACGATCGCACGACAGTAGGTGGTTATGCCCGAGGCGTTGGTCAGACGAAGACGGAACGGCGAGGAAAGTTTTCGAAAGAGACAGGCCGCGTGGCCGTGTGCAGCTCGTGTGCCGTCGGGGGCTGTCCGTCATGGCAAGCCCCAGTAGTTACCGTCACGCGGTCGTCCCTGCAATCATCCACGGATCCACCACCCCCGGTCGCTATCGCCCTCTTCTCTTCCTCCCTATTGTAGCCAACCCCCTGACTAATCCCATTCCCTTTTCAGAGTGACGGTTGCACGTATAGGTGAGCACGCGATGCACGACGTTTGCACCGAGCAGCACGTGGGAAACACGAAGTGTGCTCCCGTCCCTACCCCTCTCTATTTCTCTCACTCCCTCGACCTTTTCCTTCTCGTCGGTAACCCCCGTCTTTTGTCTCTCTTCATCGATCACCCTTGCATAAGTCTCTCTCTGTTCGTTCAACTGCCACTACGTTCTTCTTCCTCCGTTTTCCGTGGCCTTCTCCTTCCACGTTCACGAGGGCAAAACATCAACGATCAAGCTAACCACCCTAAGCGAACACGAGCCACCCCTCGGCTCGAGAAACGAGCAGAAGCGTGTAACTGCTGCGAGCCGGCCAAGTGTCGGATCGGGGGTGGATCGGCGGTGGATGCGTGCACGGGACAGGACGCATTCCTGGCCTGCGTGGGGTTGCTTCGGGGCCGCAGGAATGGTCTTACGGTGTTTGTCGATGGCCCTTCGTTCAGTTCCACCCTCCGTGAGCGCGATTGGAGCACGTTTTTGAGATGCCTAGACGGTCGTCTCGGTGAAGAGAAAATGTTTGATGCGAGGAACGACTTTGATGCTCGTGGGGAGATCAAGTGTGTCCTTTAATCGGATTCTAATTAAAGTAGCTTTGCTATAAACTTACTATGTTCACTATTATTTCACGGTGTTATTCTCATATAGTCTTCTTGGTGTCTTTGATAAGCCATCAGTCTTTTACTTCATCTGAAATTCTATACATATCTTATGAGAAGTCTCCTGAAAAACATTGCCCCTAATAACTTCTAATGAGACACGATTGGTATTGTTCGAGTGAGAAGTCCCTTCAAACACAGTAGAGGCAATGGATTCCAGGGAACTTCTCGTGGGACACGATTAGTACGTATCTCGCTATAAACTCATCACCACTGAGTCCATAATGGAGAGACACCCAGAAACGAAGACATCGTGTCGCAACTGGGGAACGTAAAAGGGAACCAGTCTCTTCCACATGACTCGTCCGAACCAAATCAAGTGCTCACGACTCGGCGAATTCTCGATCGCTAATAAAGTAGTTTCGTACCAACAAGTGGGCGCCGCGGCAGGTTCCAAAGTAGAGTTCCACAGGCTGCCGAACAATCAATCGGCACGCTCTCTTGACTCCCTCTGTATCAGCGAGCAACGCGCTCTCAATTATCGCAACAGCCTCTTGCCGCTGCACCGTTCACCTCTCCAGGGCAACGAAAATATTAGTAAACGGGCAAAGATCGTGTAGGATGGTGGGAAAGAGAGGAAGATATTTTGTGGGTCGATCGACGTGGCCGAAGGGGCGGTGGGGGTGCGCGAGGAGGTTAAAGGGGGCTTCACGTGGGACCCCTGCTGCGCAGTTTTGTACCAGAAGAGGCCCTGCGCCCGAAAGGGGAACCCCCGTAGTGATAATTAGGGGGCCAAGCGAGTGTTTCTGGCCTTCGTGAAGGTCCTTGAAGTTTCGCCGCCCTGATCTCGAAAAAACGGATCGCCAGTCATCGTGTTTCACCATCACCTTCGATTCCTCTCTTCCTCCACGCGGACCGGCCCGCTTCCCGTCACCCCTTCGCTCTGCCTCCCCCCTAGCCCTCGTTTCGGGGGTGGAACCAGCGCGGGAACATCAATTTTTCAGTGCCTCGTCCAACGTTACGCCTCTGCTCCTCTCTCCCTCCTCCTTTTTCGTGGGATTTCCTAGGTCATGGCTCTGTCATCTGGTGGCCGAGGCTCTGCTTCTTTCTTCTACCACGAAGACCCTTCTCCGTGGTTCCTTCGAGCCGGCACACGCCGAACAGCCCTTGCCGCCACCCCTCCTGGGCACACCCTCTACACCATCTGTCTTCATTCGCGAGTATCGACAGTCTGCGGTAATTTTCTTGCTTCCTGGATGTAAAGGGCTCCATATGAGGCTGGGCCAGAGATCTCGCGTCTGTTGAGCACAGTTCAACAGAACTGTGACGCAGATGACGGCGTTCCGCGTCGACGAGTACATCACTCTGCTTTTCTCGGTCATTTCGGTAGGGAAGATTTAGAAAAAGGTTTCTATATTCAAGGTTCCTTTACGACAACTTTTCCATAAGCGATTTCCCACTTCGACCGTAAAACTAGTCCTACCCGAAGTCGCTACCTAATCGCTTACAAATCATTTGATTCGACGAGGGTGCAGTCGAGTGTTGAAGTGATCGTGCAATTTGAAAGGCAAACAGTTGGTTCATATTTACGAGGGCGAGAATGTGGATCTGACTTTGCTGCTTCTCGCGATAGTCAATATGTATTTGTAGAATCCTTTTATAGCGAATTTATCGAGCTGTCTTTAATTCTGGTTATTCTTCTGGGACCTTGGTCCAAGACTATTTGCTCATGAATTACAAAAGTACCCACCTCTCAGGTAATTGGAATCCGTTTTATAGTCTGATCCCAACGAAATAACAGAATACAAGGAACCATAACACCTGCCTGACCATCGTGTACGTGCCTGTCCGTCGCTCACGCAGCCAGCCTGTCTTCCGCGCCCTTTGCAATAGCCAGGCAGACAGTTCCACTTGATTAACCTGATTCATGCGTGCAACGGGGACGGCGTAGAGACGGCGTGCCTTCTACGCCCTATAATACACGATCGAAACCACTGTTGCGCACAAATGATGTACACTTACACGGGGACGCGGACGAGGCGGTGCCACCAAAATACGGCACGCATCACGCCGCATTGTCCCGCCGCGAGTTTTACGCTCGTTTGCTGGTGACCGACCACCGATACGCACCGGGTGTTACGAAAACAAAAGGGATCCCTGTCGAACACGATCCGCCTCTCGTTTGTAATCGAAACGAGGACTTGGGCAATTTTCCTGCTGGTCAACCTGTTCCTGATACCTATTTCCGTGTTTGCAGAGAGGGTGAAAAGTGTCTCATGTGTACACCCAATTCACTTGATTCTAATCACTGAAGAATTAGGTGGACGTGCGTGAAATTGCAGGCTGGGAGGAGGAATACGAAAGATGCATGTTTTTAGTGACGAGGAGAGTGCACCAAGTGTAGCACTGAATTTGGCGCTTCCAATTTTTCAAATTTTCAAATACTCATATTTTCAAATATTCAAATTTTCAAATACTCATATTTTCAAATATTCGAAATTTCAAATATTCAAATTTTCAAATATACTAATCTTTCGAGAAGGTACACTCTTTATAATTTCCAATGTTAACATTTTTTACACTATTAGCCATATGGCTTTAAGAGTTAATATTGATGTATCTATTTAATCTGATGAAATCCACAGACTGACTAACTGTCACTTAAAAAATTATTTTTATCGTAGGTATTTGGTAAGTTCCTAACAACTATTACCAGTATTTCCTCTTAATATCTACTGTACATGTAAAAGCTGATAATGACATTGATTAAAGAAACACGTTAAAGGCTGGTAACAGTATTATTCGAACTTCTTCGTTCAAAACAGCAATTTCCCATCGAGTAGCTGAATACAAACGTAATCCAATGCATTTATAATTGTACGAGCAGAATGAAATGAGCAGTATGTACATTATTTTCGAACAGGTTCTAACCTCAAACAGAGTCAATTTTCCTACTGATCAACCTTCTACCTCTATTCCTTGTTAAAGAGTTTGTGCCCAAAGGGGGTAGAGTTTGTGCTTCAATTTCGCTTATTCAGGTCAACGATCCCCTTCCAACAGTCCAAAGTTCCTTTTTAGTTTATCGCCGCCTGCATTTTCTGCGCGTGTCTCGTACAAATGTCGCTATCAAGGTACACCTCTCTTTCGGGGGGAATCGACGGAAACTCTTAGCATCCCTTGTACGCGATGCATATCTTAGTCCATTTCCCAGCTCCGCATCACTAACTCCGCTCCCGTCGTTGCATCTCAACGAGAAATTATCCCGAGAGTAACACCGACTGCAGGAACGCGTCTTCTCTAACAGAATTTACTACTTGTATCGTCGGTATCATCCCTCAGAAAATAGAATCCATTACCGCGCATCTTCCTTAGACAGCATTTGCATCTTTCCCGCGACGAAGCTTGGCTCCTTTTTCAAAATCACTGCCGCCACGACTCCTTGCATCTTAAGGTAGATGAGCCCAGTTGCTGTGCCGAGTCGAGGTATGATTTAACGCGAGCAGGCTGCAAGAGCAAGACCACGGATCCGAGAAACCGCGAGGGGCCATTTCTCTGTTCTGTGCCATTAGCCGCAGCCATCGGTGCCCTCGTCGTAGAATGAGCGCGTTTACAGAAACGCAAGCGTGTTTCGGAAAGCAGTCGATCGAGGACGTCCACGACGTTCGCCGTCTTGCAGAATATCTCCCTCTCCCTGTCTCGACTGGGGGCCAGTCGAAGCTCGAAGTTTGGAAATTCGTGGGGGCGATCAGTCACCAGTCGGCGAGATAAATCTGACTCATAAGTTACCGGGGAGCTCCCGTAGGCCAGGGGTGGCCCTATCTGCAGGGCTACGCAGAGGAAAAGAGAGGAGAAGAGCAAGAGGGCCTCGATGTAGCCCGTATCAAGATCTCTTTGCATCTCTGTGCTAGGCAGGGATCGGGGGTGGGTCGAGCGGGCTACGGGGGTGCTTATCTCCGCGTTATTCCCGAAGGGCGAACCCCGTCAGCCTGGGACCCGGCAGATAACGTTCCCCCGTTCCGTGCTACACCCCTGCCCTATACTGGGTGTCGAAGTCGTCGGATTGACTGCGCCAGTTTGCGCTGCGCGCAGAAAAAAAACAGAAAAGGAACGTCGCGGCGGATTTCGACAACTTTTGTTTCGCAGAAAACGTCAAGACCCGTTTGGCCGATCGAGTTACCATTGCTACATCCAAAAGGTAGCTTTGCAGAGTGAACTCTCTGCCCTTGTGCGTTTTTCAGGGAACCCAGTCAGCCTGAAAACGTTGCTCGCTCGCTGCGATACATTTTGTCACAGGCTTTGGTGGCTACGAATGTACAAGAGTGTACGAATGAACTGTGACTCTTGAATGATGATTGACGAAAGAGCGTTTGATGAATAATTCTCTTGATATCATTAGCTTGGACTAGATGCAGTACACCCAGTATAGGATGATCGAGTTCCACTCGTGTACCGCGTCCTCGATGCTGGCGGAGCCAAGATAAGCTCGCCTCCTCCGTCTCTTTTTCTCGCGTGCCTAAGAGGGGCTGGCAGGCGGGGGTGCGCAGAGAAAGTGTGTGCAGAGACACAGAGTCGAGTAGGGTGGCCGGTCGTTCGTGAAATAAGCTCCGCAGGGTTTTGGTGGTCGCGCTTTGGGGCGGCTTAGGGGCGCCTACACACTCGCCTGGAACGACTGACTGCCGTTACTCCCTTCCATCCCCCTTCTAACTTCGGCAAAAATACACCCCGAAAGGGCCCCCGCGATCCCAGCTGCCGATGATGTTTCCGCATGGATACTCGCGAGGCTCGCGTGTTTTCGACGTTACCTCGATGATTTCGACTGCCACCCTTCTCACCCCTCTTCTCCATCCCTTCGTCGTCTTGACGCTCTTCCCTTCCCTTCGCGAAGGATCTGTACACACATCGATAGAATTGTACTCGACGTACGTCACGCATGTTGCATCCAGGTAGCCCCCCACCTCGCAATCCAGGAGACAAATTTCGCGCGATTTGTCAGACGTCAGAGACGTCGGGAGAATACGAGAAAAAATGTGTTCTCGGAAGAGGTCAGCACGAAGGAGTCGTTGCTCGTGAAACGTCATCTCATCCATCGCGGGAACTGTGTCAATCGGGGACGCGCGGCTCGTTCTTATATTGGGAACGATCGATTATGTCCTGGCGTAGATTCCCGGCCGATATACACGTGCACGGTAGCAGCACCTCGGGGTCCGTAGGATCACCATAAGTGGTCCTCAACGAGACATTCAGGGGCCCTCTTCGCCGCGGGGGTCCATGACAGAAGATATGCATCGACACCCACTCCTTCGACACCAAGTCGAATTTCCAGCGGGCACAAGAGCTTGTCCTCGCGGTGGCGACAAGGTGTGGTTCCAGGGACGTAACCTGCCTATAGAGAACGGCTGCCGCGTCGCTCCACCTAAGTGGTTTCCGGCTTTTTTCGATTTATAATCGACGAACGATTACCCGAGGTAGCGTTCCGGGGCTGGACCTGGCCGCCTACTGTTGAGCCTTTCGCCCCGAGGGGATGTTCGATTATTACCCGTTGCTCTTTCCTGTGCAGGCCCCTCCAACGATGATCTTTATGGATCAGACATCGTCTGCTAAATTAGCACCTCTTATGAGTCAAGGACAGACGGGGGAAAAATAGAGGATTCTTCGTATCCAGGAAGTCAGAAAGGATCCTGCTTGTGCAAATACGTGGCGAAATGGAGGTCTTCTTTCGTGTTCGTTAGTAGAATGGAGAAGTTTTAAGTAGAATCCTTTCTGAAAGCTTCTTCTAAAGTGAATGGGAATGTTCAGGAAGTTCGTGAAGCTGTAAATTAGTGTTCGACAGTTTGAATACCTTGTCAGAAAGGATATTGAGATGTATGTATACTTTCACATCATTCTTGGCTGAGCAAGACAATTCCCTGGACGTTGCGTTGGCAAGGTGTGGTTTCACCGACATAACTGCCATATAAACGCCACACGGTTTCGGACGTAAGTGGTTTCCGGCTTTTTCGGTTCATAATCGGCCAGCGATTACCGAAGTAGCGTCCTGGGGCCGGTCCCTGGGTGCCTACTGTTGGACTTCTCCCTCCTCTGCCCTCCGGCTCAGGCCCAACGGGGGTGTACGATTAGAGGTGTAGCTTTCCTATACAGGCCTCTTCAGCGATGATCAGATACCAGCGTGCCTGGACACCCACCTGATTCTTTATCTGCGTTCTCCAACGGCGACACTTCCGACAGGTTAGTCCTGACAAATCGAGGACGATCAAAGAGAATTATTACCGAGGCGTGTCTAAAAATTTGCTATTATTTCTTGAGCATAACCAACAATAAAAGAACTCAAAAGGGAAAAAACTCTTCTCTCAGAATGTTCTTTTTTCCTTTCTTCTCTGTCAAAAATCCAAATTAGAAGATTTCCAAATAGTAATACCAAATTAAAGTCCTAAGGACTTAATTCCTTTTTCTTACACTCCCTATTAATTCCTCTCCCCAAGATAGTTCGCAGCGTCTTCCACGATGAACTGCTGACAAAGTTGACAGCACATTCGACGACAGTGTTCTCGCGGGAGGAGGAAAAAAATCGGCGATCACTTTGGAAGGTCCTGTACCAGCTTCTAACCGTGTCCACCGTCGGTTAGCCGTGTAGGTGTACGCTCGGCTAAGAGGAGGTGGGGGTAAAGGTCGGGGGAGGGTGGTTTAATCACGGGGGCTATCACAATCCCTAAGTGGGCTTCCTGCCCGCTTCGGAATTATAGATAATGTCAGATAATAATAACACACCCTGTAGGGGCAGGCCCCGAAGCCCACCAGAGGCAATAAGTATAAGGTAACCCGAAGGAGAAGAAGCAGAGGAGGGGTGGGAAGGGGAGGCAACCTGGCGGCGGTGGTGGTGGTGATGGTGGTGGTGGTATTAGTAGGAGGATAAGTATAGGCTGCGAGAAGGCAAGTGGGCTGAGGTGGACGAAGGAGAAACGAGAAGAAAGAGGGACCCCGAGACTTCGCTTCTTCAGGGTTAGTCTTCTGGTAGAAGCTGGGAGTCAGGAGTCGGGCCCAGCAGTCTGGGGGCCCCTTACGTGCCGGGCCATGGGGTCATCCGGGACCCCCGTTTCCCAGCCCCACACCCCCCTCAGCGCCCAGCCCTCCCGACTTTTTCTTCCTCTCGCTTCGTACACCTCTCGCGACCCCACCTTTCCGACTGCAACGCGGGATATCGCATAACATACTCGGAGAGGGACTCCTTCAGAGAGACTCCGTCCCTTCCTCCCTTTCGTCCTTTTGTCTTCCCTCCCTCCACAGCCCTTCGACACTCTCCCCTCCTCTTCTCCCCCTCCTGCCGCGAGAATACGCGAGTTTCCAGTTTGGAGCTCTTGATGCACGCACGAGGCTCCCTGCAATGCCTCGCGAAATCCCCTTGAAAGAGACATATCGATGATCTGGCGGCTATCTCCTCCGCGATCGGGAATATCGAGCATCTCAGGCGAGCTCCGCTTCCGAAGGTCGCAGGAAGAGGGTCAAGCCGTAAAGGTTACTATCGGGTTACAGCACTTGAACCGTCATCGCGATCTGCTACCAGTTGAATCGTATTTACAAGCGTGTTACTCCGCCTGCAATTTTCCGCCCCTCTCCAAGTTTTCCACCCCCTCAAGGGTTCACGCTGAGTTTTCGTGCCAGCCTCGCGAGTCAGCTTCCTCCTATTAATTACCACGCAGGAACACGATTAGGCCACGGCAGCATGGCTGTCCCCACGCGGTACGTTTCATCCCCCAGTAACGCAGCGTAAAGTGGCGGTATGA
Organism: Calliopsis andreniformis; assembly: GCF_051401765.1. Lineage (NCBI taxonomy): Eukaryota > Metazoa > Arthropoda > Insecta > Hymenoptera > Andrenidae > Calliopsis > Calliopsis andreniformis. The sequence goes on along the minus strand of NC_135067.1, from coordinate 15,939,727 downwards.
TATTCACCCTTCGTCGCTCGATCTAGGACCACCCACTTTCCCGCGGACACCTGTTTCGTTTTTTTTTCACGAGACGACGCGTACCGACAAATATACGCGCGGCACGTTAGACTAAACGAGTTAGAATCCCGAAAGAAACGACCCCCATGACGACACCCCCCATGGTGATCCCGTTCACCCCTTCGCGCGCTTTCCAGAGGGGAGAAGGTGTGCCACGTACAGTGGAGGGATGAACCAGTAAGGGTGGACAGATGGGGGGCGTATCTCCACGAACGTCTACGTATCTGTGCAGCATTTTTCCACCCCCGTGCACGCAGCGTAAGTGCCTCTATGACCGTCGGTGTCTTCCTTATGCGACGATTCGTTTCGCGTCCCGCCGACACCGCCCCTTACTAAGGGGAGTCAAAGGGAGAAATTATAGTAATAACCAGTGCATCGTGTCGCGCAGGGTAATTGTCGCGGACTTGCAATCGAGGGGTGGGTCGTAATATATTGGCTGTTATTGTAACGCGGCGAGTTGCGGCCGTAAAAATTGGTTTATTGTGGCATTGACTGCTGCTCTAACATCCACTTTGCCAAACGATCGACCCTCATGAGTGACGTGTCAATTGGCCAGAGAAATGACAGTGGCGAGGATTTTTATAGCCGCCATCTCGACAGGGGTTTTAAAAAGCGAAGATGATATTCAAATCGAATTTTCCTTTTCCTGTAAACTCCGTCGTCCACCGTTTCCGTCTGATGGAATATTTTTCCAGTAGCGCTGTTGGAAAACTGCATACCGAACTCTGGCAAACTATGTTAATCCCCCTATAAGACCCGCTAACACAATTAGCACAGCACGGAACACAATTATCCTAGGCGGAGTCACCCCCGTGCCGCGGCATCCTGGAATTACGAATCGACGGAACACGGGGGAAAGCGAAAACGGGAGGAAAGAGGGAAAGAGGGATGCATTCCACTTAACAAACCAAGATGATGTTAGCCTGCGAGAGAAATCGGTTTCACGGTCATCGATCCGATCGAAACGTCGCCTACGACCCTATTCCTTCGCCATGTAATTCAAATGCAATGATATTACGCGGCGCCATAAACAAAATGACGAGGTTCGACTTCTGCACAAAATCGATTTGAGGCAATATCTATTGTTAGATTAGACTACCTCAAAGTGTTAAGAGCAACATCTTAAAACTTAAGTAGTAATTCACCGAGGAAATCTAATTGAGAACTGCAAGAACTGGCTAAATTAGATACTCTATTTATCTGTATCCACGTGAGCTGATTTCGACATTAGAGGCGTATGTTAGAAAACCCTCATTTTTCATTGTAGCGTATTTAGTCCAATTTTTCTAAGCATATCAGAAGAACAGACATAGCCATTTAAAAAATTGAAAGGGATTCAAAGATACAATCAGAAACTCAACACTGAGTATATCAGAGGCAGAGAGACCCATTTGCATCGACGGTAGCCGAAATCCTAGAGGCGGTGATTTTCAGCTAGCAATCGAGGGCGAGCCTAAGGGCGTCAGGTCTGACGGAATCGCGTCGTCATCGTCGATGGACCGTAATAGTACCTGTTGTTAATAAAAACACGAGGTCAAACGTGCCGTAACATCGCGGCGAGGGTGAGAGCGGGAGCAGAGGGGTATCGGGGCGCGATTTCACTGGAGTGTACTCTGTCATGCGCCAGGTGCCAGAGGATTCTCGTGTCCATGGGGTGGAACGCCGAGGGCGGTGCTGATTGCGACAGCGGAACTTCTAACGGGTGTTGCCGAGGTTCACGATGGATCGCGAGGAGTCAAGTGGGGCTTTCGTCGGGGTTGCGCCACTTGTAGCTAGAGGTGTGCTAGCTTGTTATGTATTTTCGAGGCCCAGTTCGCCACCCCAGTGTAGTGGCATTAAAGCATCGCTTCGAGTCTCGCCCCGACTGTGACCCCCTCGCCCCCTGCATTCGACTGGTGGCCCAGTCGACGTCCCCGAATCGAGACGGTGCCTGCCACAAAGGACTTAGGAAGAAATATGAACGTAGATATTTTATGAATACTCGGACAGAATGAGAAAAGGAGAGAGAAGGCTGGGGCTTCCGTTCTGGTGCGCTTTAGCGGCGACGCGCGAATGTAATATTAAAGAGAACGATATGTAAACACCGCCGCGTACACCCGGTGCCTCGAATAAATAATTCCTGACGCGAGGTCGATCGTCGGGGTTTCGAAGGCAGAAGCTACTGGGAAGTTCCATTAATCGCTGGGATGACCTTAGAACTCGGAGGGACTGGGATGCGCTTTCGTTCACGCAGGAGAGAGTGGGAGGAAGGAGCGTGGTTGGTGGTGGCGATACTGCGAAGACCTTGGATGTACAGTCGACTCTGACCCTGAACATACGACTATAAATGCGTGAGGAATCTGACCAATCACTTTAGAGTTTGGAACCTAGAACTCCATCCCATTATTTGGGTACTTTGATTACTCTTATTTCTCTTCTAAACCATTTTCTATATCTCGCTTCGGGTAAATGTACGAATACCTGGACGCTTAATATAGATGTCCCAGTAGGTAAACAACCTAAAAGTGCATGTCTCGATACTAAAATTGCATTCCAGTAGCTGAATATTCTATTTTATGATACTGTTCTTGTTCTGTAAATATTCTTTTCTATTAGCTACATAAGAATTTAAGCTTAAAATTAAATAAAATTAGCCTCACTGCCCAGGTATCGGAACTTGATCAGCTACTGGGACATTTACCTAAATACACACCTTCACTGTACCTCTTAACTAATTGCGCCCCGATTTTGTGTAAGAGTCCAGCAGTACGACCTCGTAAGAACGTGGTTCCCTTGCCACCTGTTCGCTTTCGCTCTGATCCCCGGTGTTAGAGCCGGTACCGGCTAGACAACTTGAATATTCAAGTTTTCGTCGAGAGGGGGCGAAGGCCTAGCAGAGACGAAGCCTGGGGAGAGGGTGACTGGTCGAGATTGCGTGCGTTTACAAAGCAAATGGCTTGAAAATAACCGAGCGGTGTGCCCCGTGGGCTCCGCGGGGAGAAAGCTTTCGATGGGCATACGAGGGTGTTCGAGAACGGGGAGAGAGACGGAGGGATCAAGCGAGAGGGACGGCGACACATTGTACGACAGAGGGGGTTGAAACCACCCACCGGTGGCAGAGAATCGAGAAGAGGCCCGTAAGGAGAGAGAGAAACGAGCAGCGAAGCGAGATGGAAACAGGGGAGGGGGGTCAGGAAGGGGTGGTATAATCGATGCGGACATGTGCAGTTCCCTCGGGGGTAGCAACCCCTAACTCGCCAAACCTATTTATACAACAATACCCGGTACAACCCCCCATAAACCACCCTCACGGTGGACCGCCGTGGCTGCTGTTGCTGTTGCTGCACACTCCACCACCCTCCACCCTCATTCTTCCCCGTCCCTGCCCCGTCCGTTCGCCGCCTTCGGTTTATAATCAACCCCTCTTTTCTCTCGCCCTCTTTCTCTTCCGCACGGCCTCCACCCTCGACGACGTATGAACAGTTTATCTTGGGGCCCGCGCGCCACGAGGTCTGGTATTTTAAATAGCAAATACTTATCTCGCTGCCGGGGGGAGCGTGCCGATAAGCAGGTCGAGAGGGTAGATACGTACAGGCGACAAGGGCGGGAAATATAAGACGCAAAACGACACGGGACCTGATTCGATGATCGTCTTCATCGTTAACCTTCAAGACGACAATCACTATACTGAGATATTCTTTCATAGGTTGTTACGTCCCTTCACACCTCCTACTATATCTCTGTACATCACTCGACCAAAAATTTATCATGATAACACACTTACATTTGTCATTTTACGTAAAATTCAAACTGTATTAAGATTGCCTAATAATTGATCGTTCAAGTCACTGTCAACTCAAAGAGTATTAATTACCAATGACCAGAAATACTGTGTCAAAATACTGAATAACATTTGAAGGAGGATGCATTGTCTTCATTACCTATCTTGAAGACGATACTAAAATGAACTCTTCAGAAACTACATTCTAAACGATTCTTCTCTCAAATCCAATAACACCGTCAAGTGTTCACCACGTTAACGACATGTTCGTTGTACACGCCAGAAGATTTCGAGCTCTAAGCGCGAAAATTCCTCGCGTGCCCGACACTCACGTACGCCTCGTAAAGCTTTATCCCTCGAAGATATGCATGCAGAATGAAGCACGTATACTTTACACGAGAAATAAAGCGACGGATCTACGTACGGCACCAGTTTTATTTACATACGTCGCAGTACGTCCCGCTAATAAGAACGCAGTAAGAACTTCCGTTCTGGGTTCATGCAGGCTCGCTGTCGCGCGTGTGTGCGCAGCTGATTCAGCAGATCTGCGCGGGATCGGTTCTTACAATCCAGGAGAGCAATTAGCATAAGTATATTTATGCAGATCGCACGTTCGGCTGGGACAAGTTTGGAAACGTTCCACGTCGCTCGGTTTTCTTCGACGCGGGCCGAAAATTCATGCGGCTGGATCGGTCTAACGCCCCCGCTGAAAAAAACAGCTATCGGTGGCCGCGACGCGAGCGTAAGAGCTGGACCAGCTGAGGCAAGTAATCCGGATTTCGGATTAGCCTAAGCCAGCCTGAACACCAGGAGGTCGTTCTGGACGCTTCTGCCGTCTGTCCGGTTCGAGCCGAGACGAAAATAAGTCGGTCTACGCGCCACGAAATGACACGTTTCATCCGCGTCGTTCACCACCGGTGACAACGACCACTCGACGTTTCTATTGTGTCGACCCAGACGAATTCATACACTTCCAAGAACGCTCGCTTCGCGGAAGAATCCTCTCGAAATCGACCCAAGCTTGAGACAGTCCTGAGACGTTCTACGACACTCGAAGGGGAATAAATAATCCTGGAGTGCTCGAATCGAGGCTTCAAAGGCTTTGTGATCTGCTTTCACGAAATTGTTAGGCTAAGTGATATGACAATAGTATATTCTAGGACAACAAACATCCCTTTTTTATTTGGATACTGCCGTATCCGCAATTTTAACTAAACAATTTGGTGAACCTGCAAATTAGTTCCTTTCTCATTGATTTCGATGATTCCTAAATATGTTACAGAAATTAGCATTCTGAACAACTTTTTCCTCCACCAACAATAGCAATCTCGCTATATTGAATGTTGCTTACTCATAAATGTAAAAGACAAAACAATTGTGCGCAATTTGAACTATTAAATATTCAACTAAATAATCACACATCATAAATGTATGCTAAGGTCAATCTGACCAGAGGTCACTATCGCTGTGTCTCGAATCTCGAATCTTTGCTTCCAGAGGAATGTAATTGATCCGTGTTTCAAAGTCGATGGAAGAGGTGCAAGCAGCGCGTGGCCAAAGGTGGTTTCTCGAGAAAATAGCTGCGATCAAACGGCAATGGCAAGGGTTAATTGGAAGCTTTGGTACGTTAATTCGAGGCAGTGACGAGCGATGGGGTTGGAACGTGCGCGGTAAGCAGGGCGTGATTTGTAAGGCCTCCTTGTATAATGATAGAAGGAAGACGAGGGGCTTGTTTCCCGACACGTGCTCGGACACGTGAGCGTTCGAAACGCTTTCGACTGTGACACGCAGCAGCCCCTGCTGCGTCTTACGAACCCCCACTCGACACCCTTTTTCCAAACGTTCCCATTCTTTCCTACAATTTTCTACCCATGAATAATTAATCGCCCAAAGTACATTACGCGTTGTGTTATATTTAACCCTTAGCTCTCGATTGGCATCGAATTTTTTATTCATGCTGTGGGAATAAGTTATTGAAATTAGATGTGAGGTCATTGGACCTGATATACTTAATCTAAATTTCAAAAATTATATCCATATCTCCATCTCTGCAATATCCTATACTTGAAAACGAGTCTAAATATCGTGCACGATATTAATTCCCGTAGAGTCGTTACATCTAAATTCTAATAATCCATCCTCCATTACTCAAGGTCGAAGGTCAATGTAACCCAAACCTATTGAAACCTCTTAATCGAACTCGAGCGTTTCCTGGAATAAACAATCGGCCTGTTACGCAAGAATTTCAATGAAAACTTAATGTGATACTACTACGCATCAAAGCCAACAGACTGAACCGAGAACTCAGTTAACACACAAGTTACTAAATATATCTGCTGAAATCGTAAGGTGATTATAGGAAGTGTTGCGCAAGAATTTCGTCCACCTTACTTGGCGAGAGGGTAACAAAAATGATACGACAGGGTATGTATGGACCCGCTGGGACGGTTTGTCTCTGCAAGACTCCCGCGGGACCCCTGTGGTAGTTCCTGGGGCGCGGAGGCGGGCACGCATCTGTCGAATCTCCCGATGGATCTTCTGCAAGAGATCCGTCAGGACACGCATTACACGCTACGCTGACGCCCTTCGGCTCTGCGAATCGTTGTTACAATGTACACACACTGTACGCGCCTGGTACTCGATCCAGTTAAATTCCACGATAAACTCCCCCGAGGACGATGACTAGGGGAGATGACGAAGAGGTTTAGAAAGCGCTTTGCAGAAACACGATCAGCAGTAGATTCGTTTTACTTAATTTTCAAGTAATCGTAGTCATTACTAATATCGTTGGGTTGATAGGAAACACGATTTCATTTGAAGAGGCATCAAAGTATGTCAGGTAGCTAGATATGAATCATATTTTTGAGAAACGTAATAATACCTTTAGATCGACAAGTTTTCTAATAGAGCTAACTTTAAGAGCGCAGTTCCCAAAAATCACAGACTAGAAGCATACGATAATCGACGAACAATTTCATCGATTCTGGAAGCTAATTACGCACTGAACAATCCTTCTTTCTCTATCTAATGAATCTACTGGACAAGAAGGCAGTCAATAATTCAATACCTACAAGTATAAATTTCTGTTGAGTCTGTAATCGGACTTCAGAATCGACAAAGTTGTCGTTCACTGATTGCCACTCATGAACTGATAGCAAACAAAACCACAGTTACAAGGGTTCCCTGCACTGTCCAAGGCGGGAAGATAAAAACGTGATTGCCAGTGAATCAGGTGCTCTGCAACAGCTTCAAGGAGACAAATGATAGTTACAATATTAAAGGGTACTTGTTACGTCTCGCGCAGCGCGTTTTCGCGGCGTCGAAGAAGACGACTACCTGCTGATACGACAGTAAACTGTGACAGCGGGCCACGAGCGTTGCACACGTGCTCGAGGGGCCAGGGACTGGTGGAAGAGATCGCAGGGGGTCGACAGCGCGTGTGTACACACGCTTGTACGACGGAAGAGTCGGGAATGTAGCAGCATCGTTTCTGTCCCCAGCGGGACTGTCAGGGATACAGAAACGGCGCTTCGGAACCCCGAAGAACGGTACAACCCCCGGAGGGCAGAAACACATCAAAATCGAATTCACCAGATGTCCAGGGAAACGAATCCTCCCCCTCTTCTTTCCTCGTGGAAAACGACGTTGCACCCGCTAACGACGTTAGGCCACGCAACCACCCCCAAGGCGCAGATGCGTTTGCGGATGACAATTTAGGGGGGCAAAGGGATTCGACTCTATCGCCGATAGTCTCAGGTGTTTGTCCCACTGGGAAAGAAACCGAGATTTCTGTGGGGCGAACGAAACGTGTCGAGAGTCTCAACCTGCTTACTCGAGCGACCCTTTTTGAAGAGCAATGCAAAGATAGGGGGTCTCTTTTATCGAACGTGATCGAATTTTAGTCTTGAAATCTTGGGAATTTGCATTTACTTTTTGCTGGACGCAAATGAAACACTAGAGTAAAAAACTTGAGTATAGGATGATTCATAATTAGGTGTCGGTTTAGTTGAAGGTAACAGAAGACGATGGAAGAATTATTCAGTACTTCTACAATAATTTGTTATAAAAATGAAGCTTCACTTACCTCTGTCGATGGAATTCAGGAATGTTCTGACGCTCGGACATCCAAGAACAACTTAAAACACAAGGGAAAACGTAAAAGTCTAATTAGACAGTAATTAACAGAGGGTCGAAAGAGAATTCGCACAACTATGCGTGTACGGAAATACGAGGTGGTTTATTGTAATAATATTTATAATCATTATGCATCGCGGCGGCGTGTCTCTTTCCCACGCGCGGTGTTTGCGTTGCAGTTACGATTACAGAGTTGGTTCGGTCGACAGGAGTTTAGCGACTAAAACGTATGCTCGCGCAGTTTCCGCAAAAAGACAGTTTATTTACATCGAGTTGCCGCCTTAACAGTTACAGGTTACACATTCCTATTTATATTTATACTTTAATGATAATTAGTACAGCGTCTTTAATGTGTAGATTTACGCGTGTGTTCCTGTGTACGTGTACGTGTAACTGTTACCGTGTTGCCATGCACGCGGATATACATGTATCTTGTATGACACGTATGCGAGTATGTGTATCTGTGTGTGTGTACGTGTGAACATGTTCATCGAGTGTATAACAGCAGATATCTACAGGGTGTTTCTTAAAGTAACGTCGAAAAGTAATCAACAGGGAGGGTATAATATTACACGATAGGACGTTCGAAATTTTATACACAATAATAATATTAATAATAATATTTAATAATTCGTAATAATAATAAAATAGCAACGCCGGCGTTCACCGACGACCGTAATAATAATAATAAAAATAATAAAGATAATAATGTTAATAATGACAGTGATAACCGTGATAGAAACGAAATTAAAAACGGTCGCTCGTCTTATCATACGTATATCTTACAAAAAACGAAACGTACAGGAGGCGCAAGGCCGACCTGCCGTCGCGGCCGACCTCTGCCTCTCGTCACGGACAAAAGTCTCGAGAACCGGAACGAAGGTGGAAAAAGGCCACCCATCAGGCGCCGAGCGATCGATCGATTTTTTTACGAGATGATCGATTTTTCGCGTGTCGGCCGATGGGGAGCAACGGAATCCGAAAGAACGTTAATATTAAAACTCGTACTACCAGGCCAGCCCTTCGCTCTGCATCTGGTGCGGCTCCAGGAACCCACCCCCGCTGCCGCCGCCACCTGGACCGCCACCATTCCCACCGGCACTGGGATTACCCTGTGCTCCACCTGAGAAATACCAAACCCATCGAATCGGTTCCTTGCGCATCTTCGATCTCACCAGAAACGTGGGATCCGAAGATGCGAGAGGAAAAGAAAGGCGCACCTTCCTCCTTATACGATCTAATTCTAATTACAGGGTGCCCCGAGAATCCTTCTGCGGTATGATCGTTCATTAATCCTTGTTAAATAGATACCTACAATTTTGCGTCGATATAAGGTGAGAAGTTAGAACGAGTTCAGGACTGAGAATATGAAAATTTTGCTTTTGGAATCTGTTCAGGAGCGATTGTAAGAAAAGAGCTGCCATTGAATGCCTTGTATCGAGGCAATACTGTATAAACTTTATGTAGACTCAATCTCTTTGGTCTTCGAGAATTTTTCCTCCTGGTACCCTCTGCAACTTTAACAAATTTCCTTGCATCTTGCTTAACACAATTATTCCTAATATTAGTAAGTCCTCAAGACCCTAGACATAGGGTCCTGATTATTTACTACATTAAAAATAATCCTGATTTAATAACACTATACAGAAAATAAAAAATCATCCATTAAGAGAGTACCTACTTGATTCCGAATCTGTAATTAAGTCATTTAATCGATACCTTACTGTATTAAATTACAATCTATCATACCGAAAGTTTAAGACTCAAGATCCTCTCGTCCCAAAATGCAGCAAGAAATTCACCGCAGAGGAATTCCCAAATACTCCACACACGCATTGAAATCTCTCTACACAACTCTATACATAACTAATGACCGTATTTATAACGAGAAGCATGGGCGAAGTAAAAAGAGAGAGGCTCCAACGCGAGCGTGAAAATAGATTTCACAGCGGTCCTTAAGTATAGCCTTTCAATGGGGTCTAGTCATACCTGAAGGTGCTAGGAACTCGCCGGGGCTACCGCCAGGAGGTGCAGGGGGCCCCTGTCCAGGAGGGCCCGTGAGAAATTCCGGAGGGCCGCCTCCCGCACCCGGAGGTGGATATTCCCCTGTCACCGCCACTGCGGCCGCCATACCCGCTAAACTCGCCGGGTCCAAACCTGTCAGGAACAGATTACGTACTATTCAGAGAGGATCGTATCCGACCTGCTATCTCCGAACCCGTCCTGTCATCATTATCGCGACCTACCTACCCGCTACGATGTTTATTAGAGTCGCGATGGAACACGACGAGACTGTTTCGATTTCGGCTGAGCTCGATTTCGAACTGCCTCCGGTAACTAACGTCGAACGTATTACGGGAGGATCTACTCGTAATTACTTGCAACTTCTGTATTTGTCTACGAGTTGTTCATCAACACTGTTCTGGTAAACGATATTCGTAGCGAGTAAGGAGTTTTTGTAATGCCAAAGAACATGAAATTAATGTTAGAGAAGGATCCTCAAGTAATCCTCTAGGATTTTGACCTACTTTTGCAAGGTGGTGGGATACTGAATAAGTAGCTTAAACGAGGAAAACTTGGAGTAGATTCGTCCTTTGATTTTGCTACTGTGTTCTATGCTACTCATCTACGGGGTGAGTCACGCAACTGTATCACTTGAATTTCCTTTAAACTATTTGTTTCGTGAGAAAAGTTGTTTGGTGTTCACAATTTTCTCATGCAGCAAATAGTTTATAAGAATATTTAGTTGACACAGTTGCGAAACACCCTGTATGTCTCATGTAAATACAGTCTTAACTTAGTAATACTTAAACAGAAACTTATATATCCACTCGTGTACGAGGCATCGAGAGCAAAAGTGGACTAAGTAACCGATCTCCTGTTTTCCTGATTTTTCCGAGTAGTGGAGTTAGTCCATGGTCGCTCTCAATGCCTCGTACTACCCATTTGCAAGAGTAGAAAAAATTCAGAGGAATAAAAATCGGACCCTTCGCTTAATAGAGACAGAGAGGATCGAAAGATTCGGTTTAAATCGAATTCCGGCACTCACCAGGATTGCCTGGCCCGCTGAAGGGCGGTCCATGGGGATGAGGGGGCGGATGAGCACCAAAGAATTCGTGGTGAAACGCCACGGGCCCGCCGTAACCGAATTCGAACTTCTCCGCGCCGAAATATGGAAAACCGGGCGGCGGCCCGTCCTCGCCGCCCAAAGCACCGGGATTCAGGTTCAGAGGGAAGCCCCTCATTTTTCTGGAGCCGCCGAAGAACGGGCTCCTGCCCATCGACGTCAGTTGCTTTAACCTACGCTCCTTGCTCCTCTTATTTTGAAACCAGACCTGCGCAAAACGGATACCGGTCGGCTGCTTTCATTCAATTCACTCGGCTGCAAGGGATTACGCCTCTAACCCGTTCCTTCTTGGGGAAAGTTGGGCATCGCGTCGCCGCGGACATCGTGAACGGGGAAAGCGGCGTGGAACGATCGCGATACCGACGTTTATGGTCTATCGTAAAAAAATGGATGGCACGTTCGTAAAACGGAGCTCGCGTATTCTCGCTGATGTTGCCGTGGATGGAAGAAATATAGTAAGCTGCTCAGGACATGGCCGAGTCGTGTATTAAGAGATACTCTTTGGGCTATTAATTAGGATTGGATGCAGAGTGTTTGCGCTAGATGGCAAAAGAATCCACAACATATTTCATTTTTTGTGTCTTTGTGGACACAAATACCTTCTAAGACTCTATTACACTTTTTTCAGTCTTATTACTATGATAATACGACGAGGAAAGAGAAGTTATGTATTCAAAAAATTTCAGTTCCCCTTTTGTTAAAGTTTGAAACAAGGTGGTCGTATCTTCAACAGGTGATGGAATCGAAACGACAACTCCTTCTTACAGTACGAAACAAGAATACAGTAACACAAACCCATAATCTCTCGGTATTACGTAAAATCCACCCACGAGATCTTAATCCCAAGTACAATGTACCATCTTCAACCTCCATTATATTCCTTCCGCCCACGTTATCAATTTCCAATAAAGTATCCCGACGCGGCATCACCGAAAAAGTGAAGAAACCCATACGAACCTGTATCACTCTCATAGGCAGGCCAGTTTCTTTCGCTAACTGTTCCCTAATGTGCCTGGTGGGCTTGGGAGTCGACGAAAAGGCCGACTTCAGGATCTCCAACTGTTTCGCCTTTATGGTGGTCCTCGGTCCTCGCCTCTTCGAGCCAGCACCGCCATCGCCGCTGCCACCCCCAGCACCACCGTCAGGACTTTTGTTCTCCGTTTGGCTATCCCTCGTCTCGGGGTCGCCGTCCAGGGAACCTTGAACCAACGCAAGCAAGCCTGTTTAATAATCGATCTCCCCGACGTGGCCAGCATTTGTTCCTCGCGCGAACAGGTAGCTATTGACCAGCATACACCCTAGCAACGTATCCTTTTAACTCAAGCTTATTGTGTACAGGTACTAGGCGCTATTGTTTCGATCGCGAAGCTTTGTGTACTGCCAAAAAATATTCAGATATTCTCTTGACTGAGAATAAAATATATTTTTATAGTGCTCCGCTGACAAGATGAGCACTAGCGACGATACAGATTTACTCGTTTCGGGGCTCATCTCGCCAGCGGAGCACAGTACGTTAGGCAACTTTTGGTCAGGCAACTGAGTTGATTAACCTGGAGTTGATCGAAGTTGCCCCTGTAAACTCAATTTCAAACAAGTTGAAACGACGATTTTAATCGACTTTAGATTGAATAACATGGTTGACCAACAGAAGTTGCCTAATGTAGCCGTAGTTTTATAACGATAACGAGAGTTATCGATCGAATAAACAGTAACATTTCTTGGTGAACCATTTCTTAATAACGCGTACACGTACATACGCAGATAATGTACATATCTCGGTATCTTGATCGGGCGGATCGTGGTAACAACAATCGGAGCCAATCCCCGGAAGCGATGCGAAACCCCCATCGGATTATCGTGGCTGCTCTTCGGTTGAAAGCTACACTCTCTATGGCGTGCCTATGTGCGTGCGTGTATAATGTATGAACGCGCAGGCACGCGCACTTATACAGAGACCTGGGGCCCCAACTCTTCACGATAATCTATATATACCCGGGTAGGTCTTAACCACGGGACAAAGAAAATGTTTGGACAGTGTCACGCCGCACTACAGGGGCCACCCTTCGCGAAGACACCCCCCTCTGGCTCTCTGCCCCTCAGGAGATGCTTGTACCGGGTGTATAGTATGATTCGAGAGAGGTAAAAGTGAGGGGGTCATTGTTGCGCTCGCGATAAAAGAGCAGAACCGAATAATAGACCAGGGAAGACCTGACGCGCTTGGTAATTCGTGCTGACGCGCCGGGTCAAGCCGTCGAATTCCCTCCCTCGTTCGAGGGCGACGCGCAAGGGTGAGATTGGCCTCGATTAAGTCGTTAGTCGGCCTCAGTCAATCGTCCTCCGTCGAATCGAGTTTGTCGCTACACGAACAGCTATTTATGCTGCGCGTTCAACCCTTTAGCCTTCTGCTGCGCGACTGTCTTTTCGGGGAGGAAATTCTTTTGGGTTTCTTGACCCTCCACTGAGGGAGGAGCATTAAATAGAGGAATAATATCTTTTTGCTTCAATAACACATGACAAATCGACTAGTTCCACAAAAAATACATGTGTTTTTATAAAATGAAGCACATAAATATTTTGGAAGGCTCAAGTAGCATCTAAGTTTTCTAAATTTCTCTTTAAAATTAGTTATGTATGCATAATCTACAAAAATTCTTGATCTCTAAGTGGATTATAGAAAGCACAATCAGCTAAGGGTCAATTTTCAGAATTTTCAAATCCCTCTTCGCAGAATGTATTTATCCTATACAGATGTATTAATATTACAGGAAATGGAAGGTGGAATCGATTGCTCAGAAGATACAATTCAACTCACCTTGATCCTCGGAGTCCTCCTGCTTGCAAGGATCGCTTCCAAGTGGTAGATCACCAGTGTGCCCAACCGTTTGGTCACCAGGACCACCCGGGCCCAGATTATGGGGACCCAGGTGAGGGCCCCCGACTCCGCCGTGATGATGGTGAGCACTACCGTCCTCGTCTTCGTCTTCCGATCCCGAACCCATCAGCGAGTCGCCTCCTGCCGAAAGGTTGGACGATTCTGCTCGTGAACGATTCGAACCGTACGTTTTAATCACATTGATTCGTCGAATCATTGACTTCGAAAAGAGCGCCAGTCACTTTTCTGTTCAATGATCTGCTTTTGTTACAAATTGCCCGACGCTCGAGGATTTTTCTCGTGCATTCGACGAGAAAAATGGACGAACATCGAGGTAGGAGGCAACTACTAAATTTCAATGAAAAAGACTTCCAATTTCCTTGGAAATCAGAGATTCGATCGCTATTGAAACTCAAGTTTTGCTCTCAAAAGGGGCACCACTTCGTATAATGTACTATAATAGGTTATTAATATCGCAATGTCCATTGTTCAGAAACAAAAGCGCGACTTTTCGTGCAATACGTAAATAGATAATCTTCTATAGTAACTTAAACAACTTTGTCGAAAACAAATGATAAAAGCGATAATCATCGAATGCACAATAGACGTTTATAAAATTTCGTTACGGTATAATTACGTCGTTCAACGTCAATTTTAGACGCACAAAGCGACGAGGCTGTCGCCGCGGCAAACATAGGACATCATTTATCAGCGGGGCGAATAAATTTGTCGATGTACCATACGAAATTAGCAATTAAGCGTGATTACACTGACTCGCTTTTGAACATAACACGACAGTGTCGCGGCCGGTTCATTACGATTTTTCGTGAATCGCAATTTAACGTTGGTGGCACGCGTCGCGTTATTCCGCGTATTCGTCGACAAAAGACGCCAAAAGTTACCAATAAACGCGGCTGATTAATCGACGCGGCGCGCGAGCGCGTAATTGCTGCGCTTTTCACGTGCCGCGCAGACGATCACCGCGAATTCGACAACTGACAAATGGCTGCTCTGTGATAGAGATTAATGTCGGAAACGCGTGGAACGTCCAGACGTCACGGTGTTTGATCATCGAAATGGGTAATCGTCATCCCACTGGTGTACACTTTTCACGAGAATCCCTCGGATAAGTACCTTCGAACTTTATACAGAATGTGGTTAAAAGTTTGCTTGGCAAGAGAACCTTTGTTGGAGTGCCTGAGGATATACAGTGAGAATGGCGGAGGAATTATTAGAGTTTCTCTAAGCTGGAAATTTACAACTTCAACTCCACTTTTAGGCCATTTTTGGAGTACATAAAACCTTTCCAATGTTAAAATAATTCCAAATATTATCCCTGATCTCTGCTAAGAACTAAAAAGTAGTACCAAGAACTTTTAGAAGCTACTTCTACATTTTCGAACCCTCACGCTTTAAACTTATTTTCGATATCTGTATACTGCAAACTTAGGTCATTTCTTTCGTCACATTTTTCAGTGAGTGAAAGTCTGAAAAGAATCAAGCAACATTTTTAAACATTCTACATAAAAATGACATCAGATTTTCTTTTAATTAGAGGAAATGAACACAATCTACTCATAAATTTCCTAGAAACCTACATAACTTTGCAACTAGCCTCGACGAAAATGGCACATGTCTACCGAAAAAAGGGTTTAACCCTGAAACAGAAACCCTAGATATCTGCGAAAATTCTCGTCCAAAAAGTAGCCAACGAAAAAGTGCTCGAGCCATAAAGTCCACTGAACATCAACGTTACTCGAGAGTAAGAAGAAGACAGCGCAAGGATAATCGCGAATGCACGTATGAGGTACGTCGTCCCGATTATGACGCCTTGGTACTGTCCGTGACGGTCCCGACACGCGTGGAACTCTCAGAGAACGAAGGCTCTCGTGCCTCCCCGAAAGAGAACGAAAAAGAAACGGGTTGTCGGACGTTTTGCGGTTTCGACGTCGGCATCGAAGCGACAAAAGGTTCGCCCCTGCCTAACGACCTTTCGGTTTTCGTTTCACGGCTTACACACGGCCGAGGCCCTCGTGAAACCGAGCTGTTCTCTCTCTCAGTCTCTCTCTCTCTCTCTCCCTCTACTTTTTTCTCCGCTCTTCTTCTCTCTGTCTCTCCTCTGGCTGGTGGCTGACGGCGCGGCTACATTGCACGGTGTTTTCACAGCTTGCCGTTCAACCGGGGTAAAACCCCCGTGAAAACCCACCCCCTGCCCCTCTTTTTTAGACCGACCCTGACTCCGTGAAATCTCGGCCGTCGGACGCGTTGAACTGTGATCCCCCCGACACCCCTAGTCGCCTGGCCCCAACCTCCCCTGCTTCGAAAAAAAATGAAAAATCTCGATGCCCCTATGGTAGAGAATTTATTTTCCTACGAGGCTGCGCGACACGTCAGAAATTATTCTATCAAGCATGAAGGTCTGAAAGACTTTGCACGTTGTACTGAGGAGATCCTCGAACTCTGATTCACTATTTTAATGGGACAACCTGCAGATTAGTGGCCTCCTTATTTAATATAAAATATTTAATCCGTTGTCATACTGTGACGAGTCAGACTCGTGCACTTTTTGCCCAGTTGTTGGCAGTTTTCGATAGTCACACGTAGTCGGCAGCGAAGGTTTTAACATTACGAAAGAAAATTGTACGAGAATGGGATAAGAATCATCAGAATCTGTGAGTGAGCCACTAATTTGCAGGTTCACCTTTTAATGATCTACATCGCCTACGAGGACTAATAATATAATTAGAAACAGTTAAGCTTGGACTCTTAGATATTCAGAATATAAAATCGAAAAAATAGAATGATTTATCATAGAAAGTTTCTCGAATGAAAATTGTCAGAACAGTCCTCTCCAAATTCAAACTCATCAGCTTCTAAAACTATAGCTCCCGGAATATTGAAACAGCTCCGCGATAGCGAGACTATCTAACTTGAATGAAAAAGCAATCACGTGTTCGGCGAAACGTTCCAACCGAGAAGCTCGCCTCTGTTTCAGAGCAGTTCCCCTTTGGTGAAATTACGATCGTTTTAAATCCCAGAAAGCCCCGGCGAGGGAACGGCGAGGCGATCGATATCATCCCGCGAGGCAACGAGTCCCGCGACTCCGTTTCGGGCAAACGAACGAAACAAAGACGACGATTGTCCCTCGCCTCGTTCGCTCCGCGTCGTCTCCCCCGCGGTGGCTAACGAGGGACAATGACACTTGTAACTCACCGTGATGACCGTGCACGTGATGCGTGTCCGGCAGCGGCTTGCCCGACAGGTAGTCCTGCTTGCAGACGAACTTGTTGTCGTCCAGGACGTAGAGCTCCTCTCCGGTGCTCATCTGCTTCCGACACACCAGGCAGGTGAAGCAATTCAGGTGGAAAACCTTGTCCCTCGCCTTCCTCACGAGATCCTGAGGGCTTATCCCCTGCAGGCAACCACCGCATTTCGTGCCGTAACGCCTGCAACAGGCCAACAGTAACAGCTTTTTAAATAACCAGAAACAGGAGTCGGAGTGTTTTTATCCGCGGACACGGTTTATCCAGAGTTTTTACAGCGACAGCGCTGAAAGGCTGGATAACAAGCGCACGCGTCGCCGCGGCTACTCCTGAACAGGCCTCGTGATTAATCGTTCCGCGACGGTTTTCCCGCGCCGAGCACCGCGCGCGGCTCCTCGACGATCGACTCGCGCTCCTTTTTCCCCTGCGTCGCCTTACGCAACCGTCTAACGAACCGCGATACGTAAAACTCGCTTTTTTTCCCCCTCGACTGTTGCGTTAACGCGTCTCTCATGCTTCGAGGTTTCTTTCGAGTCGTTTCTGTTTTTTTCTCTCTCTCTCGAGCTGCCTCTTTCTCTCTCTTTCAACGTCTACCTCGAACCAGCCACAAACACGTGGACTCGGCCGAACGAAAAGGAAAGTCAATGTTGTGGGACGACGACGTTTATTGGCCTCGAAACTTACAAGTCCTGTCATTAAGCTGCGACTCGCGGACGTCGATAAAAGAAATACAGCGCGTTTAAAGAGATGGGACTTTAACGACCCGATAGGGGCATAAAAAGTTAAAACCCTTCGCTGCCGTAAAAGCGCGCCTCGCGGTTACTGTTCGACGTTCGATTTTCCCCTCTGATCGTGTCCTACTTGTTAATTTCGCATTAGTCGGCCCATCTTTTACCGACGAGAGTGTTCCCCGTGGCGAGGCGCGCTTCGGGTCCAGTGGGAATCGAAGAAGGGGTCCGAACGCGAGGTCACTACGGAATTCGAGAGATTCAAAGGTCAAAGGATCACAGAAGGAATTTAGGAAAGCGTTGAATAATTAAGGCGATCGATATTGTTCTTAGCGAAGGGTGCCAGGTTGAGAATGAACATGGAAGGATCTCTAAGCGTTACTTAACACTTTGCGTACCACTGTTACGTGAACGCAGGTTTAGAATTTCCATCTGTTATCACGTTCGTGTGTTTATATGTCAGCGGTGAAAGCGTACAAAGTGGGACACTTGAAACGGTGCACTTAAACATTCTTAATTTCATAAAAAATGATAAACGAGACATTTCCTCTTGGGTAATAGAAACATTCGATAGCTCGTTCAATACAGCTGATAAATCTCGATTCTATTAACAATAGACACTCGTGGATCCTTCAGGATCCCCCTACAGGCACAACAATTTGTATTCGGATCAAGGAGAACGAGTGGTCTAAAAAGCATTAATGTCTTTCTCGACTCGAAGGAACGATAGCACCCTCGGGGCCGCGCTGGTCGGCTCGCAATTTTAATCCTGCGATCGTAAACATTGACGAATTCAAAAAGAAGAATCCCCGTGCGCGTCGATGGGGCTGGCGCAGCGCGTTTCGCGCGTGCCAATAAATCTGAACAAAACGATTCGCCCGATCCTCCCGCGGCCGTATTATTACGGAAGCAGCGGAACCGCATACTTCCAGCTAGCAATCCCGATCGCTTTAATTACAGGAATCACGCGATTAATTATAGCAATTACCGCGGTCCCTTAGGGCTGCCGCCTTTCGAAAGTAAATATATCTCAATTGATGCGCCGGCTCCTCGTTCTTCTCCCGCTGCACTTCCGACGCCGCGAGCCTGCATTCAAATTCCCGCCTCGCCAACTGATCCACGCTCCGATCGGTTCGCCCGATTCACGACCCCGAAAGCCTGCCGTTGCTTTATCCCCGTCACAGTTGTCGACGGAAGCGCTTGTCCAGCGTGACCCAGATGTCGCTAGAGGGAGTCGAGTTCTTATTTAACAGCGATCAATTAAAAGTCGCGGGAAAAGCTCGACGTTGAAAGGCGCGGACCGTTTCCTTTTCGCCGAGGCATCCGATAGGTCGATGCGTCCGTCGTTAACCATTCGCCATTATCCCGCGTTCCACGTCGAGGCGACTCGATGCTCGAAAGCGTATCGTTTGGTTAAGTAGCGATCGGCTTGTTTGCTCAGACGAGATGAAACAAAAGGATGATCGGACGGAGAAAAAATAGTACAAATTACATGGATTATCCGTCTATCGATCGACGCGGTCATCTATAACCATTACGCCAAGTACTTACGCGGAACATCCTATAATCAACCGGCACACTTTTTCAAACTATTCATCAACCTGTCCAAATTAGCAGTGCTACGCGCAGTTCCTAACAATCTTCTCACGGAAGCAGAAGCCGGAGATATTTCTTGACCGGCGGTCATTACGCTGCCAGCCTCCCTTTCTCTCTCCTATTCTCCCCCCTCTGACTAGCTTCCCTCTCTTTCCCTCTCTCTTCTCCATCCCTCTAGTTCTCTTACTCTCTCCTCCTTCCGCGCCTCCCTCGTTTCGCCTAGCGTGCAATCCCTCTAGTCTAATTACAGGAATTATTTAATTAATTATAGCAATTAGCGAGGCCCGTGTCAACTTCCACGGATGCATACGTCACCGAACCGCTGGAGCCACAGATCCCCCTTTCGGTGTGCCCCTCGACGGACGCGCGTCTGCTCTGCACACGCGATTTTCTCCTTTTTTTCCGAGGGAGGTCCGCGCGAGAGGCAGCACCGGCAGCAGCCCCGCGCCTTTCTTCCTCGTGGAAGAAAAAGAAACGGAGGCCGCCCGTAAAAATCATTAATAGAAAGGCTTACGTGGTGCTTTCGTGTGTGAGAAACCGACTGGCGGAGAACGACGGGCGGATGGGGGCCGAAGAAGGGGGTGTGGACTCTCTTCGGGCTCCCTTAAACAGCGGAGCGTAAAGAGCCACGCTGGAATTCTGGCATGTAGCAAGAAATATAGGACAGCCGGGGTCTGGATGAAAAAAAGGGGGTGGGCCCGGGCCACGATTTGCCACGGACCCTGGACTTTATGTATGTGGTGCGTGGCTGGTTCCACGGGGTCCCGTAGACGACCCCGACGATCGTCCCTAGACCCGTCCGTCGCCACGACGATCGTTATGCCTTTTGTGTTAACGTCAGCGCCGCCCGTTGGTAGGTTACTACGAATGGTTTTATAAACCTCGGATGACTGGACATGGGAACTGTTGTATAACCCTTGTAAATGTGCTGGCTGTCTGTGGAATATGTAGAAATGAAATTGTGGTACAGGTAGTCTTCTGTACCTCTATGCAACTCAAATTAATTACCTCTAACGGATTAGAGTAACTACTTATTTAGAGGCAATGATGATTTTCATCGCATCCGAATTCATTATGTTCGCAGTGATTGTAAGAGGTTTTTTCAACTTACGTAAAAGTTTGCTTATTTCTAATTTGTAGGTCTTCGCTAATGCATAAAACTCTGCAGTCTAGTCATGAATAACAAAGAAAACAAATAGCTACGTAGTATGTAACTAGGTACCTTACCACTTGGCTTAATGATTGAAGGGATAAGACCAATCTACAATCTTCACTCCCTATACTCTTACAACCAACTTATAAAGTGAAAGAAACACTTGACTCTCCAGAGGTTAATTGATACGTCAACGATTCTCATTCGTCTCGTCTTTGAAAGCCAGAGAAACCAAATCTAATATCAATAAAGAGAGCAGAAATGGCAGAGATACCAACGAGCTTACAACAAACGAATACTGCAGACATAAACACTACCCAAAAACCTTTTCCTTTCTCAAAACCGCACCACCCACACTCTTCAACTTCCACTTCCAACCACTCTATCTGAAACTTTAATTCTCCCAAAACAAACACTCTTCGAACATCTCCTCGCAGACGCTCAAAGAAAAGTCACGACAGAGAATTATCGTCCACAGGCCATGAACGATTGTTCCCAAAGAGCTCTGGAACGCAACGCAGCAAGAGGAGTCAACTCGCGGGCACCGGTCGCGCGCACCTTGACCTATTGCAGAAACTTTAATTACCGTCCAATTCATTATTTCTCCGGTAAACGCTCGACCTCCGCTCCCTCCGCCTCCCCCATTAGCTTCCATTCGACGCACATGCGCCGACGTCTCGGATACGGCGATAAAGGAAATAAACACCCGCGAGATTATTCGCGAGACGGCAGTCTAATTAACGGAATCCAATTAGCAGGGCGAACGCGCGCGCTTCCGCAGCCGGTCGGCTATTCTATTCGTCCTGGCTCGACGTTTCCAAAGGGACCAAAGTCGCCGTAACTTCCACTGACACGTCTCGATCCGACACAAGCCTCGATTTCGCGCGGTCTTCACTTTATCACCTTGGTCCGTCGCGCAGGGAAGATCGTAACGCGCGCTGGTTATCAGGGACACGTCTGAGCTGCTGGCCGATTAATTCGTGAAATATCGCCGATTACCGTCGGCGGGGTGAAGGCGAGACTTGCGAAACGATTCATAACAGTTATGCTAATGCACCGTGGACGCGTAACGCCGGGAACGTCGCGTCGGCCGCGTAAAATCCTGGGAACCGCGACAACAGACGACTCCACGACTCAGAATATCACAGAATCGCGTCCCTCCTCGAGTTTATTCTCGAGAGAAGCTTCTTCTCGACTTCTTGGATGGACAGAATTTCCTCTGAAGAAGATTGTCTAGTTACGTAAACAAAGGAACATTTTTATGAATTGTTGCGCGATGTCACAACTGACTCTAGTACTAGTCATGGTCAAGGAAAAAGAGAAACACTGCGAGAGTTCGATTTTGCACTTGATAGAAGGTGTGTGCGTTGCGTATCTCTGTCTATCTAATGGAAAATCAGACTCTCGTAGTGTCGCTGGTTTTCGGTCAACATTACTAGGACTAGAGTCGAGTGTGACAAAGTGTATCTTGAGTAGACATCGCTACGACTAGTGTTAACCCTCGTATGACGAATACAGGGTTACTTCGACCCTAAATACAGTATAAGATGTCAAAAGTAATGACAAATTTGTTTGTGAGAATCATACGAAAACTCACTTATTTCAGGTATCAGGTATAGGCTCAGAGAACTGAAAAGAGGTAAAGTGTATAATGTTCAAAACTCATTTTTCTATATAATTCTTTCCCGAAAGTAGTTTACAGCAGAAATTTTATTACAACTCAAAATGACACTGCATTCGCTTCCCTTGCTCAATGAAAACCATTCGCCTTCCGAGGGTTAAGGACTCTACATAACGGTGTACAAATTATAATCACAATTGGTAGCAAGCCAACCTGAAACTTGCAGTTACATTACAGCAATTAAGGCGGTTCTCTTCCGTCGAAGTGGATAATTAATAATAAAGCAACTCTCTCGAAGCTTCAAATAATCAAGATCAACATCGACAGTGAAGAGAATCCAAGGCTCAGATTCTAAGTAATTTTCTATCCAAAAAGAGCAGGAGAGTCGAGATGCAACCCCGCAGGAGGCGCTCTAAAATCGTCGGCTAGCCTTGCACAGGGTCTCGGTACTCTGCCCTCGCCAGAAGTGGGCGATTAATCAAAGAAAGGCACGTCAAGGAGAGATTCGCGTACGCACGACCCAGGGCACATGGGCACACGAGAGTCTGGCCTCAGCTGTGACGCAAGAGACGGTGGTTGGCAAAAACGCTCCCCGTACGAATACGCATCGCGATACGTACTATTGCCGAACCTTCCTGGAACAGAAACAGAACTCGACGCCTCTCTCTCTCTTTCTCTCCTATCCCCCTCTCTGCCGCTACGTGGCTGTTTCTCTTTCTGTTCGACCGCGCCGGCCCCGTCACGCCCAACAAACTTCTCCTACGGCTCGTAGCGGGCGTCACGCCGCATTTATAATGTTTCCACGTTCGAGTTTCGACGGGTCGAACTCCCGAGGAGGCCGAGGCACCGCGGGTGGAAAGCAAGGACAATGGGCCGCTCGTCGGCGCCCTTTCGAGACCGACTCGAGGAAAGCCCCGCCGATCTACGATTGCCTTCGATCGTTTCGGTTCGATTTCCAGGCCCACCTCGTTCCACGTTTTCCCGCCGAGGAGCAGAGTCTCTCCGTGAAGGGCGCCGAATGACCGTGCTCGATGCTGCTTGTAATTAATCCGAACTTTCTACGTGAACCGTTCGAACGAGTTACTCAGCGGGAAACTCAGCTGGGATTCTAACTGTCCGCGGGATGGAGAATTTCGTGGATGAAAGTGGGTCCCCTGTGGAACGAGATCGATCGTCGAGTTTCTGAGCAATAGAGGGCATTTGTGCTTGGTCTTGTGTGGTCCCCGTTGCTGTGGGAATTTCTTCCAACGCGACGGATTTAGAGGCAATCGCGTATGGACGCTGTTAGGCAGATTTGAAACGCTAACGTGGAATTGAAATTCAATCGCCAGCGAGGTGAATCGTTGGAGGAAAGTGGCAAGCTTGATTCTCGCTGCTCTCAGTCGGCTGCTTTCTCTATCGTGCGGTAATTCTTTTAACCCTCACTTTTTCGTTTCTTATTCCTCGCTACACTCGGTTGCAACAGCTGCACCGTCGCTTATGATTTATTCCCAGGCACGGTTAACGCGTCGTTCGAGCATCTTCAACGAGGACTCTCGCAACACTCGCCATCATCAATGACGTAACGGTATCCTCCAGGTAATTCGGTGAATATAATGCTTCCTCCATATGGTATCGACATAGTAAGGGCTTCAGAGTAGAGGAGTCTATTTCATGATTTGAATATTAATAAGAAACTATTAATAAGACCGCCTGAAATAGTGTCCAAATATGATCCTGAACCAAGGGCCATTTCGCTATCGCTGTACATACATCACAGAACCCTCGATATAGATTCATCACGATGCACCGACAAGTCTATATTAAGGAACACAATTCCAAGTTCATCTCACATTCATTATAGTCTACTTCGGTTTCATCCAAGCTGAGCGACACTGCACGCGAATCAAGTTTTTCACTCTGCATAATTCCAAGCTACAGTGAATTATTAACGATCCTATAACGAGAGGAGACTGCATTTCGCAAACGAGCATATAAGAACTAATCAAGAGAACGTCACCGAAAATCCTCGTAATCGGTCGGGCTGTTAGCAGGTCCCTGGCTCACGGTTCCATTGAGGACGTCACGCTGACGCCGTCACCCCCCTAGCCCGACTAATGTTTTCATCGGTGGATTTCGACGGGGACGGCGTGGTCCATATTTTAAGGTAATAACTTTCGGCGGGTACGCAACGAACGGGCCATCGACCGCAAGCTACGGCAGTCGAGGCGGCGTCGAAACGGGGACACATCGGTCCTTTTGATCCTGGACCCTTTCGGGGCCCCCACGGGCCATTATCGACCTTTAAGGACCTTGCTGCGACTCGACTCGTAGAGCCGGTTACCATAACCGCGCTACGTACCGTTCGCTCGACCGATGCCTCAGACCTCCCGGAGGTGTTACACTATTCCCAGCAGCGATTCGCCCGAGGAAGGGGGGGGGCGAATCTATCGATGTCGTTTCTCGAATCGAACGATTCGTCCCGTCGTGGGAATCGATCGGCCTCCTCTCCGCCGCTGCCATTTCGGCTGTCTTCGTTACGGCGAGCTCCGTGAGTTCGTTTCGCTCGGCGATCGGTCGATTAGAACGCGAGATTTCGGTTATCGCGATTCAGCGAGACTTGCCACGGTTCCTTCTCCTACTTTCCCTCTGTGTATGCTGGATTAGAGGAATCCATTTGAATCGCGTTCATTCGAATTCAGGTTTACAGTTTTTCTTTATTCATTGATCGTATTTTCACACACGGTGAGCAGGCATAGAAGACAAAAAATGATGGTGATTATTGGTGACTGATCGGTAGTAACGGTTAGCACAGAGGGACGTAGCCGCGACGAGAGAGCTATTTTCGACTCGAAAAGCTTTTCCACGCCGATCGAGTGTAGCCTCTCGCGCGTCTTGCGCCTAATGAATTTTTCATCGGGATAGAATGCAAAGTAGATCGTAAAGTATATAACACGTTCGTTATACACTCGTTCGTATAAGTATCAAAGGGCCCCCCTTTAACGGCCGTCTCTCCTTGCTTTCTGCTTGTAGACGATCGTTCGTTACAAAGGGGATCGTTCATCGCTTCCAGAAGTCACGAAAGAAGAAGGATCCCTTCGTCAAGTCGGAAGGTGGACGGTTCTAGGCTCGAGAGATTGACCACTGACCTCTGCGATCGATTGTCAGGAATATCGTTCGTTATAAATGGTTCCTTCACTGATAATGAGAATAAGTGGATCGATGAATCGGCTCTCGAAATACAGTAGGACCTTGATTGATGACTTGAGACCAAAATCGAAGATGAAGTATATATTTGATGCACAATTTTCTAAATTTTGCTAGACTTTTGCTATCAAAATAAACTGTTAAAATTTTTACGAAATTAATTTTTTAATTAATCTAATGAATCCAACAGCCTCTAAATTATGTGCCCCTTTTGTTAGACCTCCCTGTACACTTTTTTTAACAAACAGATGAGGTCTAAATTAACATCGCCACATCCCTCACAGGTTAATTCTTCCGCCCCGTCGTTCTCTGATAAAGCCAACATCGTCAAGATCTCAAACACATCCCCCAATTTTTCTCGAATCAAAATATTTGCAGCTCTCCGTCCTTCCTCGGTTCGTTACTTTCGTCACAGGTCTTTTTCCCAGCCGTTTTCGTACACCTCGGTTCGTTGCGGGTTGGTTAGCGTCTACAATGTCGCTGGGTTTGTCCTCGGCGGGAAAAAAAGTCGAGGAGCGAAAAGCAAGAAAAGGAGGAGGCGGCGAGACTTCGAAACTCGAAGCCACGTTTAAACGCTCAGCCTTCTTTGATCCGTGCCCGTAATTAATTTAAGTGACTCTCTGCCGATTTTTCGCACGGCTTCTTTCGATCCGCGGCGCAAAAATCGACCGTAACCTGCCCGTCGACGTAGCTTCACGCTCTGGAATCGCCTGATTTCTTGCGCAAATGTCAAGGTCCCCGAGGATCCACCGCGAATCCGGGCCATCGTGGCGATGGCATTGCGAATTTCTCCGCGATAAAAAAAGGGATCTCGTCGTAAAGAAAACGAAGCATCGAGACGATAACCGACTACGAATACTTTGGAAACTGGTTACGCGCACATTTTTCTTGCCCCCGCGATTATTCCTTGCGTTCTCGAGCAACAAGATGTTAACGACTCGCCGCTGGCGCTTTATCGAACCGGGACCATCAATTTCCCCGCATTATAAATACTCGATGGGAGAGGACCTTGTAACCGTAACGCTTGCAACAATGTACCATAGTCTAGCTTCGCCAACTGTCGGCTTTCTCGCGAGCCTCTGGATTTATATTTTTTTCAGAGGCACGCAGTGGTCAGTAAAAAACCAAATAAGAGCCTATCGTGTCTCGATTAGTTTCGTCCACTGTTTTGCCCCCTTTTTAGACCAAGCTGCACTGTTTCTCCTCGAGTGTATGTGTAAGCTCACGATTGGTGGTCCCGTTCAGGACGCCACTGCTATTTCTTTTATCAACGCTGATCCATTAATTAATGTTCCGTTTCTTGCGCGATTCATAATAGAGACTGGGGGCTGCTAGCGCCAGTAGTCAAGATCGACGAGCGTCCGCTCGATCTCTGGAATCTTTTCCTCGACAATGTTACAAGAAGCGCGCGTCACGAGGCCTGACAAATCGCCGTCGAGCAGGGCGACTCGAGTCCGCGGAGCGTGTAATCGACGATAGCGCCAGCAGGATCGATAATTTTCGCCAGGAACGTTATCGAGCGAAACGACGTCGGCAGTGTCTGGGAAAATGTCAAGGCCTCCTTTCCATTCGTCGCGAAATGCTTTTTCTCGCGGCCGAGCGTGCAGCCTGCTGAGAGAGCTCGCGGGGACGCTGAAAGAAGCCGAACGACAAATGTCGCAGCGATTGTCTGCTAATGCATCGATCGTAAATCTTTCGATTTCCCGCGGTGTCAACCAGCTGGTAACAGCCGTGTCGCGATAGTTTATCTAATTATGCAAACCGTGAACGGTTTGTCGCAACGGGACACGTGCCTGCTCTAAACGGGCAAAAAATCGAGCAACGACTTCTCTAACAACGCGATCCATCAATTGATGTCTGGTTTTATCTGTCAACGGGTAGCAAGGTAATTACTTGAATAAGTAGAGGGACACGTTCGATCGACAAATCGAGAAACCTATTCTATATGGCGTTGTTGGTCCGCTGGTCGAATGGGAGCTGTTTTCACGCTTCGATTTCCGAGCACAAAGATTTCTAATCGCCCGTGCGAACAGTTAACAGCCACTTTGCTATGTACTCGAGATAATTTAAAGTCTACTGGCGGAATTAGCGTTTATAGGTGCGGGCAGCAATCGGCGAAGAATTGGCGCGGGGACAATTAAGCTGTTGAAGCTATTATCTTCGCTGAGGACGATTCCAGGGAATTTAGAGTAGTATAGTTAATAGTAGTTCAAGATTAATTAAATTGATCTATCTGTGACAGATACTGCGTGTATAACAATAGTAGGCATATATCAGGTACTCGTGGTAAATGAAGCTACTTTGTTCGATGTAGAAGAATTATCACATAAGTTCATTCATTTTCCCCGGGTAATAGGTCTAAATTATAGATAGTATCAGTGTTACGAAATACGGGTTAATAACTAGCAGTGTGACTTGCACGATTAAAACTGCCTGAAATTGTACTTCGATAGTTCGTACCTCTGTAAATAGGGTACTTAAAAAATATCGTCCATCAAACAACAATAACTTCACTGAATCAGTTAAACATAACCCACTACCTACATATCTATCTTAAATCTAATAACCGAAGTACGCTGCTCAGATTAATCAAAGGAATCACCCATTCATATATCGTTTCACCTGCAAAGAATGAATCTCAATGTTCCAAAAGCTGTTGCACCCGAAAAATCACACCCAATCTTCTTTACCCAAGAACGTGATCCCCCGATTATTTCGAGCAGCGTATAAGGACAAGGCGCGAAAGGCATCCTGCGGATGACCTCCCCAAGGTAAAAAGAGTGATCGTGGGTACCTGAAGAAGTCGTCCCTGCAGAAGAGCTTCGCCTCCCTGGAGAAGCACTTGTCCTGCAGCGCGGTTCTGCAGTCGAAGCAGCGAACGCACTCGACGTGCCATGCCCGGTCCAAAACATTCAGCAGGTACTGATCCATAATTGGTTTCTCGCATCCTGCACATGACAGGAGCATCGCCAGACCGCGTCTCCCTGCTTCGAAAAAGAAA
The DNA here is from genome assembly GCF_051401765.1 of Calliopsis andreniformis. Lineage (NCBI taxonomy): Eukaryota > Metazoa > Arthropoda > Insecta > Hymenoptera > Andrenidae > Calliopsis > Calliopsis andreniformis. The sequence goes on along the minus strand of NC_135067.1, from coordinate 15,911,226 downwards.
GAGAGCATCGTGAATTCGTGGGGGCCCAACAGGTTCGTCCGTTCCATATTTAATAATTCTGCCCGTCTGACCGCCCGTTTTCGGCCCTCCCTCTCCCTGGTTCGCGCGGATTTTCGTTCGTCCCGCGCGCGGTCGAAAAATATCGGTTAAAGCGAAACGTCGACCGGTCGAGAAGGGTTGATAGAACGCGCACGGCTCGGCCAGGCGTTTTAATTTCGTACGCCCCGCGCGCGTCATCGCGCGAACGGAGAACCGGGACGATGAAATTCTGTCACGTCGTGTTTCCGCTCGTTCGACGGCGAAAATCTGCGATATCGCCGACTGTCCTACTTTTCGAGATACGCTTCTCTAGAATTGGATACAGCATTCGAGTTATGGGTTGTTCTGATTTTCAGGTAGATTTGCAGGTGCGCGAATTTGGACAATTTTTTGGAGATACAACTGGTGCGTTTTTTATGAATGTATTTCATTGAACAGAAAAATTAGTGTACAGCATGACTGAAAAATTAGGGGGAAGAATTCTTTGTGAATAGTGTGTAGGATAGTGTTTTCTAAAAGATGGTTATTATTCTTGAGGACTTTGTCTGTTGCACCAGTTTCAGAAGCTTATAGCGAGTAATCACTGTACAGTAGAACCTTGACTAACCGGGTCTTAATTAAGCGCAGTCTCGTTTGTTCAGTGTTATGGTTATTCGGTCTAATGACAAGCCTGCCTACTAACCGTACTAATAATTTGCCGAAAAAAATAATTAGGCGTTATTAGTCTACTTCAAGCTCGAGTCTCTCAATATTAAGCCTGTTAATTAAAGCCCTACTGTGCTTCACAATTTCAAATTATACGAAAACGAAATAAAAGAGTTGAAGTCATGAATCATTCAAAGCCACTGTTCCCTCTCGTATTTATTAATCTGTTAAATAGCGCATCGCTAAACAGAACTTCGTGAAAAGTGTGTTAAGCAAACGAGTGACGATGATCGAGTTAATGTCGCTGAACAATTAGAAGCCAATTGAACGCAAACGTAACACGTGGTCGACCGATTCGAAGCGTTCTCGATTAGCCGATCTCGGGCACCGATTCGAAAGAAAATCTCGGCCGCGCTCGCCGTGGCGGCGCACGTGCATAACGAACCGCGCATTGTGCGGAAACTTTTTGCAATTCCAACGGTTTGATTACCGTGCAGCCTACCGAACTGTACGGAACAAGAGAGCCGAGGCGCGGGCGTAAAAGTGCAACACAATGAGACTTCCCTATTGTTAGCGCCGAACCTGGAAAAAACATCGGGGTGGGGGGTGACTTTTTCGAGCGATTAAGAACGAATAGGAGGTTCATGTGTCCGATATTAACATACGAGGGGAGAAGAAAAAAATAAAGAACAGAGGAGGAAGCGTACTTCGATTAAACTCTATATATAACCTTTTCGTGCTAGTTCCTTCCTTAGAGAATATTTCTGAAAATGTTTAAAAAGCGCTAAAGCTCTTCTGAGTAAGGATAAACTAGCAGAACCTACGCTACTGCAAAATTTAACCTCTAAACGTATCGTATTCTGCTGTCTATTTAGTCAAGAATATTCCACTTAAGTAATAGAACCATTTGTAGTCATTTTCTCATTCATTGTTCTTGTTTTCCTAGCTTCCCTATTTTTTGTCAGTGATCACAGATTACGTGAAGGTTTTTTTCCTGCGCTAATAAAATGTGCTCGAATCGATTACGTCAATAACTGCGACTCGTTGTCAATTAACATTCGCGAGGATTGCCCTTTACTCCGTCTTCTTAGCATCTCTCTCTCTCTCTTTCCGTCTGTTTCCACAATGCTTTTCTCTCTCGCTCCCGACCTCTGACTCCTTTTTTCGCCATTGCTGAACCCTCTAGGGTTCTCTCCTCTCTTTTTTTCGCGGTTTCCGCCAATGGGCGGAGTTCCTCCCTGCCTGCAGGGTTGTCAACCTAGCAACCCTCCTCCCACCCCTTAAGGTCTGACCTTGCGCATCTCATCTCCCTCCGTTTCGCAGGAGGGCGAGAAGAAAAAGGAGGAACGCGGCGCGACCCGACCACCCCGCAGTTACCTCAAGATTTAAATCGTTCCACGCGAAATCGACTTACGAGTAATTCTTCCGGCGAAATTGGCTTCCCACGAAAATTTTATGTGATCCCTCTTGGGAAAAACACCGTCATGTCAAACTTTGTTACACTTATGCACCAAGGAAACGGTGTAAAAAAATGTTCTGAATGTTATGTATGAAAATTCAATGATTCAGTAAATTAATGAGATTAAATTTGGAAGTTAAAATAGATCGGTATATTGCTGAGAATTTAAGAAGGAAATACTGCAGAAATAAAAGCTCTGCAGTGCGTTTAAACATCGCAGAGATTCGAGAAGATAATACTATTACAGGTGCACCCTTTAGTGCGGTTGACCTCCTGTTTCCGAAATCAGATATCTTGAGGGATGGTTTCACGCCTAGAGCGAGCGCGAAAACGGAGGAAAGATTTCCCTGGGCCATCCAACTAGATTAGGATTAAGTGTACGTGAGACGAATGTCTGGACCGACCACCGAGAACGCTTCGATTAATCCAATAGCTTTCTATCGAGCATGTGACGCGTGCCGCCCTTTGTCGGTGCCGCCTCGCCAAGTCGACAATTTTCGAAACTGTATTCCACGAAATCCGATTCTGCAAAGGGTGCCGAACGCTCAGTTAGTCGATAAAAGGAAGAACGTTACAAAATTGTAACACGATACTAACGCGAGCCTAACATTGGTATTTAATTTAACAAGAAATCAACACAAAGGCGTAGTTCACGTCGACTGGTTTGCATTCGATCCAAAGTCAAAGGAAACACGCAAGAATCGAGGAAAATAGGGCAAAAGGGGAATGTGCAAGTCACGAGTGCAATCGCAATGGAGTAGTGTCAGGGGGTAATTAATTTCCAGCGTAATTAATAAGACGACACGTTGACTCGAGGGTGACTTGGCAATCGACGCGATTCGTTTCTGCGTATATCCACCAAGTCAGACACGATCCGATACCTTCAGTGTCAATATTTTTCTTCGGGCCGCCCTCCTACCCTCCCGGGTATGATAATACGCTCCCCAAAGCCCTTTCACAGTTTAAGTCTGCCCGCTATCCACGGGAGAGTCTTAAGAGAACAAGAACAAAGAATGAGCCGCATAATGAAATGCGCCGTCCGGGGGCGGAATTTAATTCTCCGCGCTTTGAGAATTTTAGAAGCAGATCGGGCTAATGAACTAGCAGCAAAAAAATCGTGCATAAATGGGAATAAACACGTTAGGTAAAAATCTCTACCGATTTTTAGCTTAGAATCGTTTGTTACACATAGATATCGAAGCAGTGATCAAATATTTCATCGCCTTGCGTTTAATATTACTATTTACATACATAAAAATAACAGTAACGTGCCTCGGCTCTCCGTCGCTACGAATCGACTTCCACAATCGCATAGCTAACTTGAAATTGATAATTACTTTATTAAGATAAAATATTCATGTACTTCTCGTACGCGTCATAAACTGGATGTTCATCGCGGATCCCGCTATTTTTACAATATCACGGGTTTATAAATAGCTACGAATAAACATCGATTCCAAAGCAATCTATTATGTAGCGCGTCTTACAGGAAGGCTGTCCAGGAAAAATACAGTCGGATTATCGGCTGCATGCATAATCCTACTCGCATCCGCGAGCATGACGGTTTCCTCGAATCGCCAGTTCGTTACGCACAATGACGCATGTTTTGACGCGTGTTCAACCCTGTCCGAGGCGAATTCATCCTCGTTAGATCCGAAGCGTGAGACAATTTATCACCGCGAGGAGAAAAAAAAAAAAAAACGATGCATTCCTATGACATCCAAATTACGCCACAATCGATCACGAACGAACGACGTCGAAGAAGTCTATAAGAAAACGGTCCTTTAAACTTCTATCGCGTTTTAGCTTCCACAGCCTCTGAAGCGCACTGAAAGTCAGGCTGACGTACTCTACAAATTCTACTGTGTTATTTAACCAAAAGAAGCTAGTCGAAGTTCCGAATAAAAAATGAAGTTCTACATCTTCGACTTATTTTCATAATATCCTTACTTCCTCTTAAGTTACATCTCCAATTGTAACATATACTTTGTAACACCATAAGCGTCTCATACTACGCATGCGATTCGCCATGCTTCGCGCACGAAATACAGCTTCAAACTGGACCAAACCAGTAGCAGTTCGTTGTGCAAAATAATCACAGCCGACAAAACAAGCTCCGCTCTTCTTACGAGCCTCAAGATGATCTAACTTCGCAGTACAATCAATCCAGCGCGAGTTTTCGATTTAGCTATTTACACAGCAAGCTCAGTCGTTCGTTCACCGAGGGAAATATTAAACTCTCCTGTGACACAAACTTCCCTAGAGGATCGTCGCTCGAAAAGGGTTGAATCATCCGCGAGAAAGTTGAAGAACGTCGCAGAGGAGAGAAATATAGAAGTAGAAGAAGTAGAAGCGGACTTACCTATGTTACAAGCTTGGGTGACGGGCAGGGGTGCGCAGCAAGGCCCGCCGAGGGTCGCGACCCTTATTCGGGGGGTACCAACCCCCCCGGGGCCCCCTCCCCCGCCCCCTGCGCCCCCGTAGCCCTCCACCTCCCCAGCCGCGACTGCGGCCACCCCTGCCCCCACTCCCTCGCCGGGCCCGGGACCACCACCAGGCCCACCTTCCACGGGCCCGTATCGGCCGAACGGTCCCGAGGGCCCCAGTGCACCCACTTTTACTGCGGTGTTATCCCAACGGCCGTTAAATCGCACTTCTCACACTTCCCCCCGTCGGCTGCCAGTTTTTTCTCTCGGGGCACACACTCGATATATTCGACAATTCGATATAATTCTTCTCTAGCTCTAGTCGTACGATTCTGTATGTAGAATAGGTACGTCTTCGATTCCCTCCAGTCCTTCCCTCTTCACCCCTCTCTCTCTCTCTTCACTTCCTTTATTTCACCCCTTCTTCAGCTTCCTCTCCGTTCCCGCACGATCTCTTTGGCTTCGTTTTATCGTGGACAACCGTGGACAACCGTGGACGAAGGATCACAGATACAGAACGCGAACGATCGGTATTATGCACGATGCTTCCGACACCGCGGTTCCACCCCTCGTGTATCTCAGCTGACAGGCCAGTACCGTCGGCGCATCGCGCGTTCAAGATCGCTCCCACTCGGCTCTAGATGCTCCCCGATGGATCATGGCGCCGATGGGACCGGTATCGCGACAGATCTCTGAGACGCGACTCGCGCGTCCGCGCGACGGCCCGCATCAAGGAACCCCTCGTCTGTCTCTCTACCTCCACGATGGAATCTCGTCGCCGATCGGGCCTAACGACGACTCATGCGAAAGAACGATCGGGGTGTGCGCGTTGTTTGCCAACGACACTTTCGCCGATGCCTCGTACGTGACACGCGTGTACGGTGCACGAGCGGACGACTCTCGAGGTGACTCTCTCGAGGTGTCTCTCTCCCGGCGAGCGACGAGATCGAATAGACCGGGCGAGCGGAGCGGCACACGACGAGGGACGCGAGGATTCCCGAGCACGCTCGCCTCGAGTTCGCCAGCCAACTGGCTGCACCTGTGACAGCCGCGAGGGCCCCCCTCTACTTGGCCGAGACGTCGCGCGCCTCGCTGGAAGCGGGCACGCCCATTGGCCGCGGCCACGCCGCGGGACCATCCGCGCTCCCCTCCGATTGGCCGCCTAGGCCCCGCTCGGGCGTAGCCAACCCCGTGCGCCGGCAGACATGGCCGTGGAATGGCTGCGGGATCTCTCTGTCGCGGCGGACGGGACGCTTCTGTCGTTGCTACTGCTTCTCTGCTGCTTCTGCCGCGGCGTGTGTTGTTGCTCGAAATAGCCTGCCGCCTGATTCTCCTCTCGTCTCTGACGCGCGCTATCGATCCCCCTTCGGCGTATACCGAACGGAAGAGCGCCGAGCGAAATGCCACAGGTTTCAGGGAATCTTTACCTCTCGCGCCCGCGAAATCTTCCTCCCTCCCCTCTCCTGCGTCCTGCGTGCGCCTCTTTCGTCTCTCTCGCGCGCACCGTCCTCGCCTCGTCGTCGGGATGAGAATCCCTCTCTCGACAGTCTCGACGACCACGGACACTCTGACTTCTTTTCCTTCTCTGTTCTTCTCGCTGTTCGTCCCTTTTTCTTCGTAGGCTTCTTCGATCCTCCTTCTCCCTCGCTCCGTTATTCGCGCCGATAGCTCACGTACCCGATCGTACGTGTGTGTACACGCGCCCTCTGTTCGGCTCGCGAGACATAACCTTATCGCGAGGCTCGTTTTGTGACGGAGGCGTGTACCGAGGCGACGCGTTACTTTCTATCGATTAAGGACCTCTTCGGGCTATTGTTCCGAAGGTTTTTAAGGGGTCGCTGTATTTTTTTTTCTCTTGTGCCTGCCTGGAAGCTACTGTCGATTGTGCTCGAGGAGGATCGCGAGTCGGTGGAGTATTAACGTTGTTTAGAGGAATTGGTTCGCGCTGAGCGGAATTCGCGCGTGAAGTTTCGTATTGTTCGAGGAAGAGTCGGGCGGAGGAGTTTCGCGACGTTTAGGTGATTCTTGTGCTTCGAGTCGGGAGTATTGGAATTTGCGATCGAATCGCGCGAGGTTTTCGTCTAGTCGGCTTGGGACGTTCGTCGAAACTGACGCGCGATCCGAGACGCAATGACGGACAAAAAATTTTAACGGTTGCCCGCGTGCGGTCGTAATTAGCCGCAAACAAGCGGCCTCTATAAATTATATCACCTCGGACTGGTTAAGCTTATTACGAGGGTCGACCATAGACTACTGAAAAGCTGTCAGGATTATTATAGGGTTGCGTGAAAAATCGACCGCCACTTAGATGTGTTAATTCGTAACGGGGCGCTGGAGTAAGTATAGTCCTTGACGTCCTTTGTCTTTCTTTTGTAAACGAGGAAATTTTGCAATAAAGGTGAAGCTAAAATTTCAGGGGCTCCTTAGAAAAATAATATTCTACTGATATCTGAAGAGACAGTGACGCTGAACAGGAATTATTTGCGATGAAATATGTTTAAAAAAATATATATATAAACTGTATAGAATCGATTTTCAAAACAAACAGACTGTGTAACGTACTCGAGTGTTTCGCTGTGCCAACCTTACAAATATACAAATCTCGTCAAGGCTGCGACAGTGAGCTATCTCTTCTATAAATTCTCCTACAGATAGTCATAAATTACAAGGCATCGAAAGGGAATGAATCAAACTATGAATATATATCGAGTCAATCCTAGCTGTTGACCACTGCCTACGATTGGTTAGATTGGCAAACAATATTTTTGTGTCGAATACACAGAGAGCGCTTCCTGTTCTCGCAGAGAATTCCTGCGGGAACTACTGTGCATTGGGGGTAAGTTGATTAGCGGAAGAAATGCAGATTTAATTGGTTATGTATAACCAATAATCTCTCTATACCCCATTCGTCCTCATATCGTAATCTATGCCCTTTGCTTCACATTTGGGCGCGTGTGTGAACGACATTAAGGATTCGTGGATAATGTCTCGATATCAGTCTGCTAATCAACTTACCAGTAACACGTACAAGTATTTACAATTAGATCAAGATCCTGGAAGTATAAAATAATTATGAAAACTGTATGTACATCTTTCGAACGATGTCCAAATTGTACCTCTACAGGTGGGAGATCACTTAAAGGGTGATTTCAAATGTCAGGATATGCCCATTTCAAAATCTTCTGCAATCCTGCAGAAAACTGTGTTAATTTTTAATTTTGTTAGAGCCGCTAACTGGGCCCAATACTGCAGAATTTCAGAATTCTTGTATAATACGAGGGTCACCCTAGGTCAGTACCTATAATAGCCGCTGCTTTCTCTAAATACTCGTACTTAACAAAAGAAGCTTTAAATGCAATTCCACGATTCTTGATTTTCAGCATATTCTACTATCTAGAATCAGCCCTTCAATTTTCCCCCGCCTGTAGCTGGAAATCCTTGCATACAGGATCGTCATTCCGCACAAACAACTTCATTACGACTGTGCTCCAAAGATAGTATGTAGTAGTGACGATTCGCTTTACGATATTCGCGACAAAAACTGTTATTAACACACTTTTTGATGTTTAACATCAGATTTCACCCATTTGCTACGGAACGCTACCGTAATTGTATCCTCGCGAGATCGCGCCTATAGTCGGGCCGTATAGTTATTATCGGTATCGAAATACGTCTCGGGTAGTGCATCCCGTTATTATTATGCCATAAATCTCGGTACGAAGACAGACGCACTCGGGAATTTCGTAATGACGAGAATCCTCAGGGCTCGAGTTCTTTGCACGTTTTATTCGCGACTCGGGAAGAGCAGTAAATCGTGTTGCGCCAACTGTTAAGGGGCAATAAAACGCGGTAATACGCAATAACTGTACGAGAATTAATTAACGTGAAATTGATGCCTATTCGCAAATCAGGTTCTACTTAACCTCTAAATACATATTTCGCGTGTAAACGTTCTTTCGGGCGAAATGGGCGAGCGTTCGCCCGACTTTACGAGGATGAGAAATTTATTCGAGGCTCGCGCATGCTCGACAAAAAGTGTGCAAATGCAAAGGGGGGAAAAAACAAGAAAGAGGCGCACGATAATCGAGGGAAATGAATTTCCTCGGGGCTCGTACGCGTTAAGTGACATCACTGTTGACGCGTAAAATTCTAACGCTTCGAACAGAGCGAAATTTTCTACCGCGCTCACGTTTAGGCGCGCTATTCGTCCCGCAGAGCCACGAGGTTAGCCCGAGCGAACAAAGAAATACGATCAGTTTTTCTTCCTGACTGACGTGGCGATTGTAGCTGCGACAAAAAAAATATATGTCACGGGTATGACAGGCTATTCGTTCGTACGCAACGCCGAGCCATTGTTGCCGCGGCTGGCTCGTCCCGACCGACAAGACGATAAATGGGAAAATGAACGCGGCCCGAGTTACGATCTTCCGTGCGCGGTAATTATTATTGGTTTTCCGACGGTTCCGTTCGGTTTATTTAGCCTTCGAGATCAAACGAGGAAGTTGTGAATCCGTATTTAACACACGCTATCGAGAAACGATATAATTTTGCTTCCAATACGATCCTTTTTTGTGCTTGAGAATAAATTTAGAATTATATAGGGTAACATCAAAATGGATGGTTTCACTTTGGTATTTTCTTGCTAAACATAAAAAAAGAAGCGTAATATTATATCTGATAGCCATTTATAAAATACGTCGAACACAAATCATGTTTCTATTTTTTTTTGCATCCTTGGGAAGAGTAGAAAACACTACCAAAGTAGGATCATCTATTTCATCGGTGTCACCTTGTATAATGAAAAGCTGATCTAAAAAAAGTAAGTATATCTTTACTGTAATTAGGTACAGCGAGACGTCAGATAATTTTCACGGCTGACTCTATACGGAACTGTTCTACTTGGTACTAGTAGAAGAAGTTATCATTAATCAGACAATAATGGATAAATCGTTAGAATAACAGCTTAACGTATTTTTTATTATCAACAGTGTTATACATGCCCCAATAAGAGTAAAATAAAAATGTTTAATATACAAAATATAATAAGATAGTACAATTCCTGAATATATTGTACTATTAGTTTCCCTATCATGCTAGAAGCAGCAGTATTCTCACTTTTTTTGGAAGGTAATCAGATCAATGGCTTATTTCAAGAAAATTCAGGTTTCATCTATTTTTTTATATGTATTAACTATCATTTAGGACGATATCCTACCCATTTCCTATATGTTACATTCATTACATCCTCCACTGCATTGTCTATGGGATGTATTATAAATGGTATGGATATTAGACCAACAATAGTAGAGATCCACTTATTCTTTAAGGCCACATTATTGGTCCTGTTTTGTACAAACTGAACAGCAGCGCAAATTCTGTTGATTGTGAAACCAGGGATGATCACAGATGCAAATGACTGCCACAATAAAGTGTCCGTCATAGAAAACATAGTATTTTTTATTTTGCCTGATGTAGGATCTCTCTAAAACATGTTAAGTTTACAATATTTTTTATGAATATCCATAAGAAACCCTTTAACTTACTCTGTAAACCTTTAAACCTCTGTCAATGGTATCTGCAAGAACATAGCCACTGGCTACGACATAGCTAAACCATACAACCGACCTTGGAACAATAGGTCTAAAGGCCTCTCCAACCTCATTTGCATATCCTGGAAAAAAATAGTTAGTTACGCAAAATACGCACAATATAAATCTAGCCTGAAAACAATTGAGTACTCAAAATGACAAAAAGCGGATGTCAAGTAATTGCAGCGTACTTTACGAACACTAAAAAGAAGAGCGATGACTCGTATGAAATCGAAAATGTCAATGAAAAGTCGAATAACAGCACTTGATAACCTGTTCTCTATTACCCAGATATCTGACAGGTGTATCACGATACAAATCCACTTCTCCTTTTGTTTCCTTCATCTTGGAATTATTTCTTAAAATGTTTTTGCATTCGATGACATAACCTGGTCTATCGTGCCAGGTTTATCACTTAATCTTATGTCAGTTACGACACATTGGCGTAGCGTTGGTTCTTCCACGACTTTAATTTAGTGAATTTCATATGTATTAATTAAAGAGAAATTTTATAAAGTATTTGCTGTAAATAATATGCTGAACAGAATCTTAGGACAAATTGCATAAAAATATAATTCTAAAAACAGAATGAAAGTGGGCATAATTTGAGTCTCGAATATAGGGAATTTCGGATCGTGGTCACCTTGTAAAATTGTGCATTTCGTATTCGGTAACGAGATTTAAAATTGAATGAAAATAAGTACAAATGTATTGGTTGGTCAAATTTTGATTTGTTCATCTATTGTTAGAAAGTTTTTTCATTCCTAGTTATGACAGAGTGAAGTTAATTTCAAATTTTAAATCTGATTAAATTACATTTAGGTTCTCATAAAGCATTACGCCATGATATAAATTGCATTATTTGCTAATCTACTTAAATTTTCTAATAAAAAACAACACTTACAATAAAATGTAGGATTCACTAAAGGTGGAATAAATTCGTATCGTAGCTTAAAATAAGTTCGTATAACTTGACTTTACCGAAAAGCAATGTAAATATTATTTAAAGAAAAAGATAAGTCCTCGCGTGGGAAGAAAAGATTCAAATAAAGAAAGAATTGATTAATAAAGAAAGTGATGGGATTATAATAGTAGTTTTGTATCGACGTATACAAGTATGGCGTCCAATCTTATTATCTCGTTTGTGTATAACATAACCTTACGATGTTCGTCTAATGAAAGAAATTTTATCCAAAGTCTAGAAGGGGTGACACGCTTTTCCAAAAATATGACAGAGCCGTGACATCCGTAAGTGAAAGTAATAAGATACATCGCCATTCAAAATGTTAGATCTCGATTTCATTAGGGAATATCTTAGTATGCAAGTTAATGAAATAATTTGTTGGTGGTGGTATTACATCAGAGAGATTTCGTGGCAATTACTAATTGCTGTTACCGCCTATCTTTGCGTATGCATTTGTCTCTATTCAATTTTGAAAAGAGTCAGCCACGCAGCGTGGCAGTTTCCAGGTCCACCTGCCAGAATATTATTAGTCACAGCTCACCCTGACGATGAAGTTATGTTCTTTGGTCCTTTGGTGTACTGGGTCACAAGGTCAAAAGCTAGTGAGATTTACCTCCTCTGTCTTACCACTGGTATGCAGTTCACTCAGCTTGCTGGTCACTCCTGAAACAGATATGATAATCCTGTTAATTATATGTTGAATATATTATCTGTTCGAATGCATTTTCAGGTGGGAATAAAAGAAGGAAAGAAGAGCTATGGAATTGTACAAAGATATTAGGAATTCCAGAAGCTAATGTAACTATAATAATGTAAGAAATAATTTAATTCAATTGATTTATGAGACAGTTTGCTGTTCCTCATTTGAATGCAGTTCAATTCTATCCCTTTAATCTTCTATCATAGTTCAATAAATGCATGTATAGGAGTACAGAGTTACCTGATGATCAAAATGTACAATGGCCAACAGAGGTAGTGGCGGAATGTATTTTACAACATGTAGAGAGCTATAAAATCAATGCAGTTGTAACATTTGACAAGCATGGCATAAGCAGACACAAGAATCACATCTCCTTATACTTTGCCATAGCTGCATTATGCATCGAAAAAAAAGTACCATCCTGTTAGTATCATACAGTGCATTACTAAATCATTCATAAGAAAATACTAAAAGAACTAATTTCTTTCCAGATTGTAAACTATATGTTTTAGAGTCTGTGAATATAATTAGGAAATATGTACAGCTCCTAGATTTACCACTTAGTTTATTGTGTGCTTCATATTGGTATTTAGTCACATATGATCAAAGAAAAGTAATAAGAGTAAGTGTGCAGTTAATATGTATAATTTTTGCTGAACAAACATAACCGCGATTTTCTTTAGGTTTCAGAGTAAACAGCAATTATTTTACGTTCTATTTCCTTGTTTGTTTAGAATGCCATGACTGAACATAAGTCCCAGTATGTTTGGTTTCGAAAATTATATATGATATTTTCGCGGTACACTTTCATCAATACCTTCCAAGAAGTCAGTGCTCTCGATCTGGAGTTGGACCTCCAGTTTGACGACGAATAATCCAAGCTGGTTCATAAACTTGTACAAACTGTAATTAATTGTACATAATATGAAGATGAAATTTGTTTATTAATACGCAATAAAGAAGCTGTAGAGATTTAAGGACACTTTTAAACTATTTTTAAAAATCACATATATGTATATGTCGAGTAGAAAGTATTTTTTATTCGACCTTGCAGAAATATACAAATATTTAGAAAAAAATGTAGCGCATAATTTCCAAAAAGTAACAATAAATTGTCTTTTTATTATATATACTTTGTGCACTGTTTTCCACACAATTCTTACTCGTATTAAATAAAGTATAGTCTCCACTTTGATATGTATGTACCTATTCGGTATGCATAATATAATACTATTTGCATCTATTTTGCAAAAATTTATTATATCTTTAAAGAAACTACCGATTATTAAAAATGATTTGAGCAAGTAAACTTACTAATTTAGGAGTATCCACTTTAGAATCTGTCTTTCAGCGATAACGTATAATATATGGGATTTATCCATGGTTCGAATCTCGTAAATTTGGCACAGTTGTTTTGTGCATTAAACGTACAATCTAAATTAATAATATATTGTCTCTTCTCTTTTGATATTTTATAATACAATCTAATCTCTTTTTTTTTAGAAATTGTACAACAGTATTAAATCTATAATGTAATGTTTAAATGCTTATGCTGGATAGAAATATAATAAATATATGTTAACATAAACATTTCTTTTAAATAAAAACGTAATAAAAAATTGTTCCTTTTTTTCTTCCAGCATAATTAGACCATTTGAACAGTAATGAAAAATGCAATACATATTTCCCTTATCTCATCTTACAGAAGTATAATGAAAGCTGCCATTCGAAGCATACTGTAAATGAATTATATTAACAGTATTTAATATGCTATGCTGATAAACAGTCTTATATCATACAAAGACATCAATAATCAAAGTGTTATACTGAATAAACTATAAGTGTACGATATGAATTTGTGCTCATCAATGATAGCTATATATATATGATTTTTGATCTATAACCAATACTTAAAAAGAGTACGTATGTGCGTTATAATCTTTACGTTTCACATCTATCCATTATACATTTTGCAGTTGAAGTAAAACTTATATCATTTTTGCATAGATTACAAAATTATGGAATGTCATTAGATGTCTTAGATTCTCTCTTTATATATACGCATATGTCAACAATAATCAAATTCTTCAACACTAGAATAGATGGATCCTTATTCGTTTCTAATCGTCAACTAATTAATTTGTATCTTTAAAATTAAATAAATGCTTACAAGACAGTCGCAGAAAATGGACGGCATTAAGTGTTCCCGCAAGATCTTCGATCAGTAGACTACTGTAACAGTAATGAATTAGTAGAATACTGAGTTTAGGTACATAGAGAGGAGTAACACCAAAAGGTTTTTGATCCTTATGGAGAAGAGATCTTCAGTCTACTGTATACAGGAGTGATCAATTTACAACGGATTCATAGCGAAGATCTCGCGGGCCGTATCCTAGAATCTATCTTTGCCTCGGTGATGGGAGCCCAAAGTGCCCATACCAGGCTGAGGAGAGTCTGGGTCTCCTGAATCCTGCAGATACTGAAGTTCTTGCAATTCTTGAAACTTTTCGTGGTCTCGAATGTGCGCGTAATTAGCAGACAGACACATTAAATAGTGTATAAGACTCAACACTACCAACATTGCAGCAACCGTTGCCAAGATAAACATCACCTCTGCCTTCTCCACAAAATCTTTACAAAATAGTTTTACTTCTTGTGGTCCACACACCTTCATATCCTCTACCCTTGTATTGTTTGGAAATATGAAACCTACACAATACATATTTGTTATTCTAACTCTTAAATTACACGAATTTGTTGGAATAAACAAAAAGACTTACTGAATTGAGTAAAGTCGATGCATTGATCAAGAGACTGAACCCTAGGATTACTGCATAATCCCCAGAATATAGTGAAAATCCAAGTAATTATAACCAGGAATGCAAATATTAATAGCCAACCTAGTTGCAGAATGTAGGTGATTGTCATGAACTAAAAAATAAAAAGCATATATTTTTTTATGTCTCATGTCTCTGGAGAGTTGTCATCTATGAAAATGAAAGTACATACAACAGCACAAGAAATACGTCCACCAACTCTGGATCTCCATGCTCTATATACTTTGTGTCGGGTAGCTCCAGTAGCAAGACAACCAACACATAGTATCATAAAACCCAAAGCTGCCATACTAGCACCAATTGTTGCAAAAGTTAGTTGTACGGCTTCTAGCCAACCAAGCCGTAAATGAAATACCTTATGATAAAAAATTATTCATTAATATTTTCAATATACAATATTCATTACAATGTTTACATTAAGATTATATTATTTCACCTGGTCCATCATCAAGGAGCCCAATGTAACTCCCCTATACATTGTGCCACAAAATATACCCACACCTAAGCAGCACATTATAGTTGCAATAAGAGTTGCATATGGCACTCTGGCCATGCAATCATTACACATATTCCCTAAAAGAATGAAAATAATATATTACACATTACTGTAAGTTAATATTCTTGCAATATAAATGACTTAATTATATTTCATTGATCAAATGTTCCTAACATAGTCTCTGAATTTGTTTGCTAATTTAATTTATATTGTGGAACTTACTACAAGACTGATCATCAAAATCAAGCCCATGGAGACTTTTTTCAGAAAATCTGTCTATACTAATATTACTATCAAACCTTCTACGTAATGGCAAAATATCAGTTGCTTCCTCCTGATTTCTCATGTTTAATAACAGTTTCAACAACCTGTTTGAATGAGGTGTGAAACTATGACTGAATGGATGAATCAGTAATCTTCTTGTATATACCTCAGATAAGATTATAAAACGCACGCGAACGCTAACACTATCGAACCGTTACCAGGAAACCGTTTACTACGTAATTCGCCGAGAGGAACTTCTCCTTTTTCATAAGATACTTCCTCACGCAAAAAAGAAACATCGTTTAAAAATCGTTTTGCTTACCCATGTTTCGAGTCCGTTATTAGTCGAGGTTAGGATTGTTTCTAGCGGGCCCAGCCCGTTGCCAATTCCAAGTTATAACAGTAATTGTAAGTTCCTCTCAATTACTATACCAATTGAACGTCGCTTTATTGTATTGGTGAATGACATCCCACACACTTCTTGTAATTACACATCGACACGTCACACCACTTGTTTACACGGATACTTTGAGAAACATCCGATGGATTGAATCTTGTTAACTTGCTCAAGAACACTTTTGAAACGTTTTTATAGGTTTCAGGCGAATCATTAAAAAAAACTGAGCTAATGTGAATGATGAATGGACGATGATTTTAGTAATTTCAGATTACTTGTAATTAACTTTGGAACGTTGTTTACGTGTTTTTCAGTGACCCTTTAATGCGAGTCAATATGGCGACAATAGGTAAAAGAGAATGGAAATTATTGTCTTTCTTTAAAAGGCATTCCATAATGTAGTATATGGGGTACAAGATTTCCTGAATTAGAATTGACTACTATTTTAGTGACAAATGTTAATAATTATTAGTACATAATAATTCTATTTAACAGCTTCTCATCTCATTGAATCATTAAACCCATTTTTTATTTATATATTGATCTGATACATTTCCAATATTTTACAGAATTGGAACGATTTATTATGAATGATATTATGTCATATTATTATTAGTTATTCGTTTTTAAATAGACTACATATTTCAAAAAATGTTATCAGTGAATGTTATAGACATCTAGTGGCAAAAATTATAAGTAGATTTTCTGCATTCAGGGGCGTATTTACGACAAGTAGTGCCCTTTCAAATAAAAAAGTTCATTTTTTGTATCAACGAAATGCTCAATTTATTCTTACGTTTTACCGCTAGACAAATGCAGCGTTTATCTATAAATTAATCCTAAAAATCTTATTAAATAAATTCATGAAATATGTAAATAAATACATAGACAATTATTAAAAATCATGAGTTCCTCATTATATTTAAAAAAATCAGCTATCTTATAATTGGCTAAGCGGATACAGTATACCTAATAAATCTATAAAAATAGTTTTTTCTTAACGTAGTTTGACTACTTAAAATGTACTATACAAAATATTTTTTTCTAAATGTATACTTAGGATTACCGGATATTCTTATGTTTAGGCTGCACGAGATATTTAATAACGGTAGGAAGATCACATAATTTTTCTTTAACAACATGAGGTACTTCCGAGTTTTGATGATAATGTTGATTGTATCTCGTAATGGCACCACTGTTACTCTCATAAACTATGCCACCACCGTAACTCTGAGGACTTACCTAATAACAATGAAAATCATGAAAATCTGTGACTCCACATTTTGATTAAACTGTACATGTAAAGTCTACTCACAGTTAAAGCAGAACCATCTTTATAATCAACACGAATATCTCCAGATGATAATTGTGTTGCAGTACCTACTCCAGGAACTATTATCTTACTTATACTATTGTTTGAATTTCGTATTGAGTTCATTTTCCGCGACCGAGACGCTACTGTTGAAATAACAGAACTAGCATCGAAAGACGGCATCTGGAATATGAATATATAGAGATAGATTTCGTTTTATAAAAGATTATTTATATTATTACGTACCACGGGCGTGTTATTCGTCGTATGCGAAACATTTTCTTTTCCTTGCAAGCAAGGGGCATCATTCAAGGCCGCACTAGGCCTACGTCCAATTATAACAGGAAAGCACGAATGACCTGTAGCCGCTTCTAAAGATGTTAATGTGGATTCCAACAACAAACAACGCTGATAACATTCCGAATAATGTTCATAATACTCATCGAAATGCGGCGGAAATTCACCCTCCGTGTAGGTTGGACCATCACTCTTTTCAGTTATTTTTACAATGCCATCGACACGTACAACCTAAGCAAATAATCATTTTTTCAGGGCATATTCATAATTCTACCTATAAGGCACATATGTGCATACCTTAACTCCATTATAAAAATGAACCTCGCAATCTGGATGAGGTCCATTTTCCATGAAGAGACATTTCGATCGTTGCGTGTATAGCGTGAGTTTTGGTGTCTTAGCTCTGACAAGTTTTATAAAGCGAGAAGCGTATACGTATTTCCTATGATGACGTGGCGGTAGATTTTCGTACGAATAAATACTGTCTGCACCACGGGCTGGCAAAGGAGGTGGTTGCGAACCAACTTCCGTTGGAATGGTTGGTTTATAAAGAATCACTCTTAAACCATCGCTCGATATTCGACACACTTCGCTTACCCTTTCCTACAATACAAAAACAGTGACATCTTTGGAATTTTCGTAGGCGCCACTTAATTTTTGTTACACATACCACGCCATTTCTACGTTTGATAAATTCGATGCAAACTTCTCCCTGATCTAAAATAGTAAGAATTGCATTTTTTGTTCTATGTCTAGTAGGCTGAAGTCTTTCCGATGATAAAGGCGGAACTTGTAATTTTCCTCCGTCTTCGGAGCCATCAAAACAATTATCAGCCTTCTCTTTTTTCCTATATCTATCGCTTTTATGTTTTTCGGTCTCTTCGTACGCGTCACAACAGCTATTGTATTGTTCGCATTGCGAGAAGATTTTACTTCGTGGAGGCGGTGGTATACCAACTAATACAGAATTCTCTTTTGGACGGTAATCCATGCAATTTCCTTTGTGCGAATGCGTTTTCGTGATAGGCTCAGATAACGCTTCACTTCTTGCGCTAACCATTGGTCCGAGACCATTGGACATGATAGGTAGCGTGGACATTCTTTCCTCTGATCTAGAACGCATTCTCGGTCGTCCATATGAGGATAATGTTCTACCCACTCCTGAATCAGCCATGCCATCGTGTAATAGTCCTTTGCTTGTGCCATTCTTCTCCTATGAATGGAAATATTTATAGATAGATAATAAAGTTCTTTCCGATTTATTTTTTAATTTCGTTTAAATGCTACTTACACTGTGCAGTTTATTCCTATCTAAGTTAGTTATAAAAGGATGTTTTGTAATATCGCGTAAACGAATTCTGTCTTTTGGATTCTTTTTTAACAACTTATCTATAAGATCCTTAGCATTATCTGATAAATGAGCTGGCATCACATAGTCGGCCATGACTACGCGTGTCAAAGTACTTTTAACAGCATCTGTATCAAATGGTGGTTTGCCAACTAATAGAGTATATAACATGCACCCTAAACTCCAAACATCTGCTTCCAAGCCATGTGAGGATCTTGTTGCTATCTATAATAATATAGAAAGAAGTAAGTTAAATACTATTCATAATTTTGGTAATTCATCCCAAATCAATTAACACACCTCAGGAGATATATAATTAGGGGTACCACACATAGTTAAATGTTTCTCATCTGGTCTTGTCAATTGAGTAGCTAACCCGAAGTCTGCTATTTTCTACAAGAGAAATTATTTAATTAAATTTAATATTTCTAGTATGACGATCAAATAAAATAAACTATGTCATTTTTCCTACCACTTGCATGTCTCTTGTCAAAAGCAAGTTAGATAAAGACATGTCTCTATGAAGTATTTGATGTGAATGCAGGTATAACAATCCTTGCACTACTTGTCTAATTATCCGACTAGCTAAAATAACATGTTATTCATATAGCATGTGCAAAACTTTCAATCAGTGAGAATTATAAATCTATCTACATTTATACCATGTTCTTCAGGTAGTGCACGGGAGCCTTGTAGTTTAAGAAAACGTTGAAGCTCTCCATTGTGACATAATTCCAATACCAAATAGACATAATTGGCATCCTCAAAAAATGTATACAACTCAAGTACTGCTGGATGCTTTAATCTTGAATGAATTGCTACCTCTTGACGCACTCTACCCACCATCCCAGCAGCTTGCATTAACTTTTTGTCTATCTAAAATTTTATAATCATTTGCTTCATGAGAATCAAGTAAAAAAAAATATCAACTTCATGTTTAGAAGGGTGAATGCAACAAGTGTTTTTAACGACGCCAGCAAGACTTAACCTAGGATAGGAAGTGAATTACCATTTTGATTGCGACTTCTATGCCACTGCGAAGACATTTTGCTCGATATACACTGGCGAAGCCCCCTTTTCCAAGCAAGTTCAGTACCTCGTAATCCTACCGACGGAAATCATTCATTAATTGAACGTTAACGCCGAAACTGTAAGCGTACAAATTCAAAATACTAACCTCTATTTGCTCACCGAAACCTCCCGACAATGGTGGCATCTCCGGCATCCGGGTGATAAAACAGTGAAATCGTTTCAATCACCGTGTTCACTAAGTAGCACTTTCGTACATCGAATACTTCTCAAATGAAATATATTTAGGAAATATATCGGTATATTTGTAAATAGAAATGACATGGCGGGTCCGCCATATACAAATTGTATATAGGTATTTAATTGACGATAGATGGCGCAAAGTTTTACGAACAGGTTTCAATTGTTAGCCCCCCCGATGCATACGTATAATTAATCGATCGACAGATCTAATGCAGGTAAGTAAAAGTACCACTTTTTTGCGAATTTAGATATGCTATTACTTTTCACAACTGTATTTCATTCTAAATAGCTATAGTTACAAATTAGTTACAAATAATATACAGCATAATTTACATTATGCGTTTGGATTAAGTGTTAACGTTTTAGCGGAAATGGACGAAATATCGAAATGCTGCACAATTCGCCGATAGTAATACATAATTATTCTACAATATAAATATTTTGATGTTTGGACAACATAATAAACACCCAGTATCGATGTCGTTAATTAGTTTCACTTTCACTGCGTAAAGAAATATTCCGTATTATAATTGTACACTTATCATAGCTTTTGTTTATGAATATAAACCATTTTTGTGGCACAGGACTCGTTTACTTCGCGTCTTGTTTCACTGACATCTAAATCATTTTACACGAAGAGTACGTAGTTCGTTTTTTATGAGGTCAGTCTTTAAAAATAATACGACTACAATCAGTAATTCTGTAAAGTCCAACATTTTTACTAAATTAGAAGACTGACGCTACATTAAAGTAAAGAGTTAGTTTGAGTATTCATAAGCATAGAACTCTGACATCGTTGGGCTGGAGGTTGATAAATGGGCTGTGTGCTTCGTTGCTGATTACGTTTCCTATTGTAACCAGCCTTATTTGAAGGAACAACTCCACTTCCACCTCTCCGAAATTCCATGCCTGCTACATTACCCGTCATTTTAATTGAATGTATAAAACAATCAATGAATATTTTTCTTGCGAGAATATATAAATTTACCAGCTATATGATTTTGTGTTTGGTCATATCGAGGTTGTCTGTTATTAAACCACTGTTCTAATTGTTTTTGATCCATGCCATAGTCTTGAACAACTTGATTCTAAGAAAATATAACATGATTAGGTACAATCACTATTAAATAATTTATATGTGTAATTGCATAAATTTTACATACATCATCTGTTATAGGGAAACAGTCCGCCTGAAGTACTTCCTCATAATTTTCAAATCCTTTAAACTGTACGACACACGTTCTATCCGACACCGCAGTTACTTTTGCGTTATAATACTAAATGTCAGAACCATTAATTATATTAGATATAATAAATGTTGATGAATATAATTATTATTTACACATGTTACCTTACCCTATTATCTTCCCAATATTTGGCTAAACATTTGTCACCTACTCGCCAAACCCAAGTACCACTACCAGTATTCGTATTTTGACTATTATTGTATTGGCTTTGACTTCTTTGACTGTTGGGTCCAATAGCCGCTTTACCACCAGAACTGTCATTTGGTTGATATCTGTTTAGTTGGTTTTTATAATTTTTATCATTTGTGTTTGCAGGATAAGCTCTATGTGTTCCATCTTCTTGTGCTCGATTATGCCTACCGTAAGAAGCATCATACATTTGTCTATTCCTAACATCAGTCTCATGATTATAATTTCTGCTGGTACCAAAATTTTTCCCTTGTTGATCTTGCGAAGCTTTATAATAATTACTATTGTCGGTAATATTTGTACCGTTTGTTCGCGTTTGTAAACTGGGATTCCGGGAATCATTCAGTTGGGATTTTTGATACACCTTGGTTGTACTATCATGTTGGGAGTAGTTGTGAGTATCTTGATTTCGTTGGAATCTAGGTGGTTTGTTTTGTTGAGAACTATTTCCTCCATTATACTGCGAATATTGAGAGGTAGCAGGGTTACTAAAATTTGATTTTTTAGTGTTTTTATTTTCTTCCGAATGTCGAGGAGGGATTTGGTATCCACGCCCTCCTTTTTGACCCCTATTAAAAAGAAATAAATTCTTGTTTTCTGATACTAATATTCATGATTGTATAAATCGAAAATAGATCTATACCTTCCACTTTTTCCACTTTGTGTTTCATTAACCTTAGGTTCAACTCTATCATGATTACTTTCAGTATTATGAGTATGACTATTTTGGAATAGACTACTTGTTTCTATAGATTCAGACTGAATAGGTAACTTATCTTCAAGGAAGTCAAAGAGTGATATTTTTCCACTACTGGGTTTACTTTCTTCAGTTTTTTTATCAAATCGCTTATTTCGTGGCTCTCGAGATTCCTTAGGCGTGCTAAAATATAACAGAATTGTTAATCAAAGAGCTATGCCGCTTTATAATAAAAAATAATAAAAAATAGATATACTTGTGTTTATTATCTGTTTTCTGCAAACTTTTTAGAGCTTTGTCAACATTATTTCGATTGATTTTCAAGGCATATTCTGCTTGTTCTATAGAAAAGCCTTGATCTACTATCTTTTGTACACTATGATCTAAAAGCTGCAAAAGTATCATGAAATATTAAATTCATATAAGTTTTAAATTTAATTTTAATGTTAAATATTTAATGTACCTGTTTATTTCCTCCACCAAAAATTTTTTTGCTACCTTGTTTTGCAGCTTCTGCTATAGCATCTTTACGCTGAGCTTCAAACTCTGCATTTTCTTTACTAGATTTTTCTCTTTCTGCTAGTGCCTTAAAGTTTTTGTCATGCTCAGACACTTTTATAATTTTCTTACCAAATGGTATCCATGGTGGAGGTCCACCTTCTTCTGCAGACCTCACTCTTGTATGTAAAGCCAATTTCTATTGAGATATAAAACCTTTAGTTTAAGTTAGAATTCATTTATTTTAGAATTCAGTAATGCAACTTACTTTATTCAATTCCCACTTTTCTACAAGATTAATTACTTTTCCTCCGAGCACTTGCACTATGTGCATAGGTCTTAATAAGATAATTCCATGAGATATTGGTATATTTCCAGTACTAAGTAACAGTTTGGTACCAGGTGGAGTATTTAAACTAAAACAATTCATGAGCTTGTTACCACTACCATTATAAATCAATTTAGAACAAGATTACATGATTCATTCTCTTTTTACCTTAAAGAGGAAATGTGTTGAACTTCTATAGCTTGATAATTATTTTTACCATCCGTTAAAGAGAATTTCAAAAGACGTGGAGCTGCACGAGACTCCTCATTGTGTTTAGGAGCAGAAACATTACGTATCTTTTGTATTTGTAACACAATATTGCCCTGAGTAATATCTCCTTGACCATTGCCAACTTCTCTCAGATCAATCTGAACATGAATTAAAAAAGGGTAAAAAAAGAGTAGGTTTTTCAGAAGAGAATTATATAATGTACTTCTTACATCTAATAATCGCTTTATGATCTTGTGTATATCAACAATGCTCCCAGAATCACTTGCGATGTTGTAACCATGCTCTGTGATGTACCTAATTCAAATATTTATAAACTTTTCTATATTCGTATTTCAAAAAAGTACTTTGTCTACAAAAAACAAGCTTTTACATAAAGTACATTAATTTTTGATACGCACCATCCCCTGTCCCTCAACCTTTCCATAATATTCACTGTCATTCTGTCTTTCAACTGAACTCTTTAACGAGCCAAACTCCTTAGCCTGCCAGTCTGCCCAGAAGAAATTTCATGTGCGTTACATGCGTGTACTCAACTTCTACATAAACATGTGTCAGCTGACGTGCAAACCAAGAGGAAACAGATTTCCGTGGAGTCAAGGGTTACGAACCGAAATCAAACCTTTACACTACAACGTATTTTCGTTCGTTAAACCGCTTGATATTTTCTAGTTTCTCCAAACAATGCATAAAAAGAACCGCGCCTATTAAACCTCGAATTCTCTGCCACCATCTTGGCCGTTTAGTGCACCGTGATTTTAAGATCGATATATCGGTATCTCTAGACCAGTACGTGAGTATCGATACATCGCCTGATATTTAAAAATAACTACTGTAGATAACTTTAATTAAAAAAGTAACTATTTTTTTCAAATAATATAGGATATCATAACATAAGTTGCAAATACTTATCATGAACGAAAACTGATTAAAATATACGTTTAATAAACATTTGTATCTATTTATTGATCAGTTATTTTAAACTTACAATTGTTGTGTGAAACGTGACTCAATAAATAAATAATTCCTCAGGAAGACAAAGCATGTTCAGCTTTAAAATCACATTTGAATGCGATACAGTACAGGTTATGTAACCATATAACGTTGTAGAGTAGCTATATTCAGCTAGAAATAGTGAGAACCAAGTCTCGTAAGAATCTACAAAAAGATTGCATGAAGCAACTTAAATAAATGAACAGATCAATAGAAAATAATGCATTGTTGTTCGACAACGATTCTCGACCAATTGGATGTATGGAAAATGGGTCAGCCTGATGTTTCTCATCTTAGGTTCTATATAAAATCGAGATTTAGTGGTCAGTAGGAGTAACACATTCCTCGGCTCTTGAAATTCCACAGATCGTAGAGATAGTCAGCTGTCTGCAATTCTCACCATTAAGATGACATTTCGTCGATAACAGTTTGACATAAAATCTGCAGGAAATTCTTTTACTTAGAAACTAGAAAAATTAGAATTGATATTAAAATAAAATTTAATAGATTTCTTAAAAAGATTGGCTCAAGGTGATCCTACAGGGCGAGCAAGGCAATTGTGGTCGTCAAGTTCAGTCAGAGGTCACTCCATCACCAACAACCCTCTTAGCGACGAAGAACAAGAAAGGCATTAACTGCCTGATTGGTTCAATTTCAGCTGACGATTATTGCTCGGGTGGAGTCCCGTTTGAGCAAACGATGAAATTAGATCAGATAGGAACTAACTTCGGTGATGACGGAAACGTATAGGCGCGATTATGAACATGACCCGCCCATATTGTAGCAGCAACAATTCGTGAAAATTGGATCGGTAATTACCGCACATCAATCGTTGGAATGTTATATTAAAGAATAATTATCTCTCGTTAATGCAGACCTAGAAAGGAGGAATACCAAGGGTCTTATATCCTCGCTGGTTGTCATTTATATTCACGGTGTCGCCACAAAAATGCAGAGACCGTATTTTCTAAAAAGAAAGTGGCGAAGACTAGCTGTCCCGCCATTGAAGGACGTCTCGCTGCTTTAATTGTGCATTACGGTCGTGGGAGAAAATGATCTTTGCATTACTGGGTCAGCCTTAGCGAGTAGAAAAATAATTGTAAAGCCGAAGATGCGTCAGACCGAGTATAAATAATGCAGAGTGACTTTTATGCTTTTCCGCGAAACGTAGCCACCCATTTATAACTCTGATACGCATCGACTTCAATTACTTTTCTTGCATTAGTTGAAGCGTGTATAGAATTCTACACATCGGTACTTGACACGAGGCAACCATCAAAGCGACGTGAAATTAATTTTGCACAGACGTTTCTGCAGCAAGTAAAAATCCACTTTCCAAAGAGTGTTGCTTCTGAATGCGTGAAAACAGAAATCTTATTTGCAAATAAGCGAAAGACTACCATCGCACGAGGTGGTCTTGTGCGTGAAACTGTTTTATTTCTCGTTGAGCACTTCTCTGTTAATTAGTCGATGAGTCGAGTGCTGCTTTATGAAATTTAATTGAGAGTAATTATAAAATGATGTCCCATCGCGTGACACGTATATCTCACGTGCTGCAATATTAAACCAGGTCTGGGTTAGGTCTGTATGATAGTAATATCATGACTGAAAAAAATATGGAACACGTGTTTCGAAATAGGTGAACCTTAAAGGTTCATCGACACAAGTCTAAATAGTAGACAACAGAGCTCTATTAGAGCTCGCTGTCAGATAAGTAGATATGTATAAGGAACGTGTTGATATTCCGCTAGCTTGCACTACTATAATGACGAAGTGTATCTCATTGTAT
Organism: Calliopsis andreniformis; assembly: GCF_051401765.1. Classification (NCBI taxonomy): domain Eukaryota; kingdom Metazoa; phylum Arthropoda; class Insecta; order Hymenoptera; family Andrenidae; genus Calliopsis; species Calliopsis andreniformis. Next base: position 15,885,213 of record NC_135067.1, on the reverse strand, counting down.
GTATAGTAACACTCGAAGACTGGGATTGCCTTTTCTTATATAAACCACATGCGTTGTGTACAATGGAACCTAAGTTTATGTTACAATAGAATGATCGATGGAAGTGTACATTTATATGTTCTTGGGATTATTTTAGGGGCACGGGTAGAAGAGATTGTTGGTGGAATTTACAATTAGTGTATCTGAATTTTTTTGTACAAATTTTCAGAAATTTAAATATTCAAATATTCAAATTTTCAAATTTTCAAATTTTCAAATATTCAAATATTCAAATATTCAAATATTCAAATATTCAAATATTCAAATATTCAAATACTCAGATATTCAAAATTTCAAATATTTAAATCTTCAAATCTCTTTAAAAAACACGGGCACACGCAAACCTTTAATGCCAACTATCTACTGTCTCAAACAATTAGTCACATGCCTCCTAAAAGGGGATATTGCCACGCTCTACTTAACAAATTCCACAAACCATCAGAGACCCGCTAAAACACGATCATTACACTTTGGTAGCTTCCCTCACAAAACCGAGTTCTACTTGTTCAAATCCCATTCAATACGATTCCAAAATAATCATCCTAATAATTTCGTCAACATCGTCAGTTCCCTCGCGACGCCACGTAATTCATACGAAATATCTATGCAAATGTATTCCTTATCATCTCCAAGACGCTCATAATGAACCACGTCGCTCGGGTGCGACAAATTTACACATTCGCGGCAAATGGGTGATCAGCCGAGACCCTCGGGGCGATAATACGGCCGACACGCAACGGGCGAGGAACGCGTCGCGTAGCCCACTTTCGGTAGCTGGCCAGCAAGCGTGGATTCTCCGCGCGTCGGATCGCACAATGGTTACACGCGGTATATAGAAGCCTGGTTGGCGTTGTGTACACACAGGTACGACGATGGTAAACGATGACTGGGTGGTGGAAAAGGGGAAATTCGAATAAGCAGGGGGAGAGAGAGGGCGAGAGAGCGCGTGCGAGAAGGAGAGGTTCGGTAGAGGGGGACAGAGCGGGAAATAATATGCGAGAGGGAGAGGGAGGATAATCAGGGAGAGACCGAGCGACAGAGCAAAGGAGAGGGAGAGGAGCAGGGACAGAGAGCGAGAGAACTCAAGTCGGTTTTACCATTTCAGTTTCACTTAGACCCGGCCTGAAATCGCGCGTGTCCACGACGATACTCGAGCCCGCAGCCGCCTCGTGTGCCTGAATTAAGCGACGATTTTCCAGGCCACCGTGGCCGAACAGTTTTCCTCGTACTGTCCTAGGCAAAAGTGATCCTCCATCGGAGCAGCAACAGTTTCGAGCGTGGTTCGCGCGAAACGGTCTCACGTTTCGTCGGCGAAACAACATCTAACCGGTGGCAAACGAAAGGGAAGCTGACACATACGGGAACTATGTGAGTAGAATCCTTCAGTCAACGTTCCCTGGAGATTGAGCATTAGCTATGTACGCGATCTCCCCGTTTTGGAGCAACGTGGATACTTTGTTGATCCCTCTGACGCAGTTACCAATCCTCGGTTCTCTCGATCGAAGATCGACTTGAGAATCTAAGAATCTCAACTCACTTTCGCCGTAAAGTAGTAGACCAGTCGGTGGTCCGTTCATAAGCGAGGAAGTTCAATTAGAGTCGGCAGAGTTATCGGCACAATAACGGGTTAACTCGTCCGCAGACGTGGTACAGACAAGGTGCAGTCGATGCACAGTGGTCAGTGGTGTTGCAACAGCGAGAAACGGGAACCGTGTTCGGCTGGTTTCGACACCGCGCCAGTAATTTCGATTTCGAAAATCGATGATCGGGCAGAAACGCGTTCCCGCGACACGCCACGACATTCGGCGCCAAGTGTCCGCCTCTTGTCGATGATCGACGTCGTGGAAAAGCGTACTGCGTATTTAAGACTCGTGGCACTGTGAATCGTGACTGGCGACTGTCAGGAATTCTCAGCATCCATATTGTTAGGAAGCAGGCGATTGTTGCGAGAGTTTGCGTTTTACGCGGCGTCCTGGCACGCAGAGATTGCATGTAACAGTAGACGCCGAGTATCGTAACGCGGGCATAGCGATCGTACAACGTGGAGCGTGTAAAACTCGATGACCTCGGCTCCAGCGTAACTTTCGACCGACTGAAAGGAGCCCTCCGACTTTTTCTTCGATCGTTCCCTCTTTCTTTAATCCTCTCGGCCGGGCCCTTTTTCCCTTCTCTTCCAGATCTGGTTTCATAATGCATTTCGATAACGGTCGGTTGGAGAGCGTTTTTCGAGTCCTTAGATCGGCCTCTGAAGCCTTTTGTCAACCTTCGATCGAGGAAACGGAGCACTAGGGACGCTGACATCACGGCTTCTACATAAATAATTCTGACCTAACTACTTCTCCTAAATTCGAGTTTGGACGAGAAGCCAAGGTTCGACGTGATCCCGCTGCTTGCATATGGTGCTTTCGAAAAGCGTGTCTAATTGGCTCGGTTAACTCTAGGCGAATTCGACGAATTCGAAGACCGCAATATGCCATTACTTTTTAACGAGCCGACCAGACGTATTCCAGACCCAATGCTAGCAAACGGAGAATGCAATGGCATGACCTTTAAACGAGGAACACAGGTCTAAGCGTGTCCGTTGGCGAATTAAGGCTGCGACAACACGGCATTCGAACCAACGAGATTCACGTTTTAACGATTTTCTCAGCGTTGAGGTAACCTTCGAGCGAGCGAAACTTGTTGCCACGTTTCACTGACGTTCTCTTCGTTGAATCCTCCAAGCTGTTCCGGATTTTTGCTATGAATCATGGATCTTTAACAAATGGGCCCATGCAAATACCACTGTCTCGGGAGAAAACGATCCACGCGGAGTCACGACTGCAGCCGTGAAACCCGCTCCTTCGTTCCGTACGTAAGTGATGCAGGTATAAAGCGATGATGTCAATCCGTGTGGGTTCGTTTCGTTCGTGAGGATCTGAATCATACGCCTATCACGTTTCCATCAACATTCTACGCGATACAATTGTTGGTTCAACAAGAGAATCGTTGCAGCTTGTGCTCTCTTGAGTTAACGAGCATCTGCTATTCAGATTGAAGGAGGAACGAGTATGCATATACTGTAGAGCAAAGTGGATGTCCACTAGCATACTTGGCACTCGCTTAAATTTCCTTTGACACTGGTTCCTGTTTGTCTAACGTATGTAGGTGGCTTTCAGTGCGCTTAATTGCCACTTTCCTCGAGTGGACATTTGATATTCTAACGTCATCTCGACTTCTTTCCTCGTTATGCTTTCTTTGGCTACATTGAGTAATTCCATCGGAGAGTATTAATTAATCCTGAGAAAAATTCATCGGCAAATCGAACGGTTGGGGATAAGGGGATGATTAAAACTGCGTTCAAAGGGATGAAAAGGAGGAGGGAGTCATTTCGTCGGGCGAAGCGCGTAAAAACGACAGCCGCGAGGGATCGATACGTCAAAGTGGTCGAAGCGTTGGATTACCATGGGGAGAGGAATTACGTTGCTCCAATTAAATTCCCCTCTCCGAGGGTCCATCTGCGCGGCAGGACGAGGAAGAAACGAAGTTCCTGGGTGACGTCATCCACTGCCACAGGTTTCGCGGCTGCTCCATTATTTTTACGTTTTATATTGGCCGCGGATTACTTAATGCGAAGGCAGAAGCCACTTTCTCTCTCGTGTAACGTGTCTTTAAGGCAGTATGTCGGTGCGTGACCGAGCCTCGAGAGAGAACTTCGTTGTACAGCTCGTTGCAAAACCGGTATCCATTCCTCGACCCATGGAATAATTCTACGTAACGGACCCGAGACACGCTTCCTGTTAACATTGTCGCTTCGGTTGAGTGCAGAGCTACGATTTCGAATTGAAGGAGTGACGTCAGAAAAATGAAGGACAATTGACACGAGTGCAGGGTACTTGTTGGGTGATGAGATTAACATGCCTGAGAATTGCGCGCACTGAGTCACATTTCTTTTAACGTCAGAGGAGAGCAATCAGAGGTGTAAGGTTTCTGTAACTTTAAAAATAGGGGTATTGTGATTTTGTGTGACTTAATATCTTAAAGTTGGACAGAGTATGTAGAATTATATGACTCTGAAGTATTCTTTAAAATATACATATATCAAGTCTACAATCACCAGAACTTACAACTGGACTTAAAATTTATTGGTCCTGAAGTTCTTTATGAACTAGGATCAATCCACTATGATGAGATTTAATCCTATAAACATCGCTTAGGGCTTAGAGATTTAAAGTCTGCCTCTACACTATTTAGCTTAGAACAATCTATAGACTTAATATGGACTTAAATGGATTTAATGCTCTTTGACTCTAGAGCTCAGACATTTTTTTCCAATCCTTCAACACAATGAATCTATAACGTACATCAATCGACAGGTGGTTGACCGACTGCTCAAGTAGCCTTCGATACTCCTTTAATATTGAAATAGCAATTATTATTTTCCGAAGCATTCTACCCTAATAACCTACTTTACTTCAGCCCTCAAAGCTACCCTTTGTTATTTCCTACGTACTTCGCCAAGTTGTAGCCCATAGCAATCAGCGGGTAACCATGTCCCCTCTTTGTTATAAAAATGATTGAATCGACTCGTTCTCGTTTCGAGCGGTCAATACGTAGCCGGTTCCACGGAGACGAAGGAAATCGATAAAAACTGGAGCGGTACACACGCAATGTCACGTGAGAATGTTATTTTCTGCGGTATGTAATATACATGAGCTAATTATGATGTAAGATTGTGAGATCCACTGATAATGAGCACCTCGCACCCGTAATTAAACGCACGACCTTAAAGATGCGAGGCACGAAAACGTAGTACCACGGTCTGTGCACTCGTGTCAGCAACCGTGGATTTGCTTTTATTATCGCCAGCGAACAATGGACGAGCATTTAGAAAGACTATAGGCGCGTGCACCTCTATCTGCCCGATCCTTTCAATCGATCTGCACTCTGCACTCTCTCGAACGCAGTTCCCCAGAGCTACCCTTCACCTGCGCATTATCCAAGCTCCACGATCCTCGTATGACGAATGGTGCTGTAGGCCTCTCGGAAACGGAAACGTGGATGCTCGAACGTTGCGTAACCTTAGCATCGATGCAAATTATCCCGCTGCGTTACGAGCGTATAATATAACTCCATGGATTAAAATGCATCGTAGAAGCATGAGGCACCTATGATTCATCGTGTAGATAAAAACGCGTAAATAAGGAGTTGTACGATTATAGAGCAAGGGGAACACAGTACTTTCACGAGCGCGGAAGCCTTATGTTCCACAACTCGTAAATAATGTAATTCTCGCTGGGAGGATCTTTCAAGCAGGTCCGAGCTCTCTTGATTCGGGTCAAACGTGTCGAGGGAAATTACACGGTCGAGTGAGCGAATTAGTTAACTCAGAGAATTGAATAATGTCAAGTATGATTAGGGGCCACGGGATCTCGAGATCAAGGTAAATACCGTGAATCTTTTGAAAATCGAGAAGCAGAAACTCAGCAAGATGGAACCTAGGACTGTCGTCTAATTTAGCTAGACGAGACGGGCTAAGTGCACGTTGCAGGTGCAATCGACTGTCGGCGCGGTGTCGGTGAGTACGTCGAGGGAAACAGCCCGCAGCTCATAAATATCATTCACCGTGTCGATAAACACAACAGTATATTGTCTGCCAGTATGAAATGACCTACTTCCGCTGGCCTCAGGAGTTGTTGGTACGCCTCCATCTATGCGAAGGTCATCGTTCATCGCAGCCGACAGGTGCAACGTGCACCTCGTCGCTGTGGCGAATAAACAGAGCCGAAGGATCGTTTCCTGCGCGCGAGTCGCGCTGAATGGTCGCGGCATGCAAAGTGAATCGATCGTGATTCTTAGGTCTTACGTCACGCAGAGATCCGTGAGTTAGCGAGAGCAATCTGCTCGGACGTGATCCGCGCGACGATCGAGGAGGCCTTACTCATCGGTTGCGATGATCTTGAAACGGTCAGCCGTGACGTGAAATAAAACCGGCGACTTGTGGGATCTGCTTGGCAATTAACCGCGGACTGCTCCAATCCTCCTCCGATCTAGCGTGGTTCATAGAAAACAACTTCTTCTTTTATATTTCTTCGACGACTAACGAGCTCCTGTAAGGGGTACTCGAGGCGATTTGCATGTTGATAAGGCGGAGATTTCGATATCATTTTGTGTAGTATTGTAGCTGGCTGAGTGTAGATGCTGTAGATAGAATCAGTTTGACGTAAATCCTTGTCAAACTTCAGGAAAGTTAGAATACAAAGCACCAGGCTGATAAGAATTTTTTTGTTGAAAGTCAATGACTCATGGCAGGCCTTTGAAATGTAAATGTGTGACATCGTCGTTTTAAGCCAACCATCATTGGCTCTTAACGTTACCAAATTTTTACCCGTATTCTTTTGAAGAGGTAGCATGCTTTTGTTAACAGAGTCTTCTGTTGCAAAGAGGGTTTGCTATGAACTTGGGGATCCTAATTCAGATTAGAAATTAAAAGTGATGAAACTGTGGCGTAATCGTTTAGTAAGAATGTAGGTCGGCGGAAGGAAAAAATTGAGGACGATTACGAGAGGTATACATGAAATCACGAAGAAGTCCTCTACGTGTCATGACATCAGCGCGGAAATTATTAAGCGACTAGGCAACGTCTGGACGTCTTCGAGAATCACAATGACGAGAATTACGCGATCGTTCGATCCTAATTCGGTCTTGGAATTGCCGTTGCACTTGCAAAACAACTTTGCCGAGGTTCTTCAAAGACCGTTAACGAGGAGCGAAAATAGAGTAATCCCTAAAACGTTTATCTAATCAGGAGATTTCAAAGTTTGAGTTAGAATAAAATTACCACTTGAAAGTGCAGCACACATTCTCCTCATAATAGCGATTTATGGTGCTCGTATAAACTGTGTAACGAAACTGTGTAACAGTGAAAATCACTTTCCCTTTTTTAATTGTTCACAGATCCAAACGTAGACAAAGATGGGCTACGGAACAGAGATGGACGGCTGTGGCCGCTGTATGAAATACTCCTTGTTCTTCGTCAACTTCGTCATTTTCGTAAGTACTAAACAACCTATAGTTTCTTCTTGAAATATTTCGTAACTTCAATTAATATCCAGTGACATTGATATTCATTTCCAGCTCGGTGGAGTCGCCATAGTGGGCCTCTCAGTCTGGGCCCTCGTGGACAAAGTCCCTTGGATAGGTGAGCTCGTGGGAAATGACCAGTTAACAGGTGCAATCTATGTTCTGTTAGCTGGAGGAATAATCGTCGCTGTGATATCGTTCTTCGGTTGCATCGGCGCATCCCGAGAAGTCAAGTGCATGCTTCTCACGGTATAATCCTAGTTCAGATGTGTTATCGTCAATGTGGCACGAATTGGCCGGTCGATTAAACGATAAAAAAAATATTTCAGTACTTCATCATCGTGTTTCTGCTGTTCGTGACGATGCTAATTGGAGGAGTACTCGCGTACGTGTTCCGTGAGAAATTAATGAACACGCTCCAGAGAGAAATGTCGAGTTCGATGAGAGTTTACGATACCCGTAAATCTGTCAGAGATGCCTGGGACACGACCCAATCCACGGTGAGTGGGCGCCTTTAAAGTGCAAAAAATTTCACGCCAGCAGTTTCTAATTACACATTCTCTGTCGATATTAGCTTCATTGCTGCGGTGTAACCAACTGGAGAGACTGGGGAAGTTTAGGACTTAATGTGCCACAGAGTTGCTGCCGCGAAATACAACCTGGCCAGGTAAAGACTAATTTATTTAGCGAGCTCGATCGCTGGCATAGACTTTAGATCCGTGGATTCGTGTACGCTCAATTGCAGTAATTAGTGGATGCAGTTAGCACTATATGAAGTCGACTGTAATTATCCCATTGAAGTTCAATTATATCTCGAGAGTCGGAGGGAGAATTCATTTTTCATCGCGCGAGTAATTAACTTTGATTTATTTCTGCTTTTATGATTCATAATTGGTAGTGCGTATGTGCTATCAGAAGCGCTCACGCTCTACATATTGAACCTATAAGTTTTCACACGGCATAGTAAACACTGTGATAGAAAATTCAATTAATCAGGAATTTTGTTTCTACGATCAATTTGTATGAAATATGTTGATTAAATACCCACAGTCGGCTTAGTAGGCATCTGCTGTCATACCAACGACCGATAAGTAGCTTTAATTCGCGGGTTTCGTTTAAATTATTCCTGATTCGAGTGAAACTATCAGGGAAATCGTTCGATCGATTCCACGGAATTTCAAAATAATCACGACCTATCGATTACATTCAGAAAATTGTTCTACGATTCCGTGGCAATCTCTCGATCGACTGCGGAACTGTTTCGCCTCTCACGCTTTCACCGGTTCGATCGACTTTCTCAAGCGAACTGTTTCTCATGCACGATCTGTTACAGCGATTCAACTGCAATGCTGGACCAGACACGGTGAATCCCTCGAACGCCTATCTCGAAGGTTGCATCAATGGAACGCAGATTTACATGCAGAAGCACGCGACGATCATGGGTGGCGCTGGAATTGCAGTCGCGTGTCTCATGGTAATACTTTCTCCCTTTCATTCGGATTTTAATTCAGTTTACGGTGAAAATTCATTCAAAAAGACTTCTCCTTTCTGTGGTACAGGAAATGGAAAATATTTTTGCGAGTGTAATATGCAGTAAGACCCTCATTAACCGAATTTCAGTTATTTGGTGCTCTGATAATTGGAGTGTAATGTGATCTCGATTAACACTTGAATCGTGACTCCACCAGAGCCTCTTGAAGTAAAAAATTGGTTACTGAAAAAGTGCTTCAGTTTTAAATTGTTGCTCATCAATATTTGGAGCATCATATCAGAATTGATAAAATAAAAAAAAAGGAGAGATGATATATAAAGTGGTTTTAGTGCATAATATCTATTTTTAATTCTTGCGCTTCTTAATTAACCGATGTCCTAATGCATCAGTTTGCTAATTACCGAACGTATAATGATCAGTAACCTTTTCTTTGCAGTTCTTCGGCATGATATTCTCGTGCGCGCTCTTCAAGATGATAGAATGACAAGAGAGTAGCGTGGTCTAAAAGACACCTTCGTTCTTCGTCCCGAGGTAACGAAGAAGAAGCGGATGTCAGCCGTCCTCGAGCGACTCGTATGAATTCATAATCAACGTCATCGTCATTGAGTGTACCTTAGCTGAAGTACGAGAATCAAAATGCATCTCCACGCGCGTCTGCCTTCCAATGTACAGTTCTCATCATTTCTTTTGTTACACTTTCTTGTATACTTAATGTACCTTTATTTAACGTTCCCTCTTCTTTTGTAATTTATAGAGATACGTTAAGTATTTTTTTTTGTTTAATTGTACAATGTATTATATAATGTATACTTTTTATGGTAACATATTGTGTACCTTCTACTCGTAATAAATATAACGTGTACAAAAGTGTCTTGTTATCGATGAAGGCCAACACAATCCCTGTCGTCTGGATTTCAAGTGAATCCATTGTCCTTGGAACTTGGCCTGTCTAGGAATGCTCCCTGGATTCCACGGTCCAATCGATACTTGCGATGCAGGAGTGTCTATCGTCCTTGTCTGTTGTCATAGGCTATATTTATAGCACAGTAATTCTAAACTCTCGACGTGTATTGCTCTGCAGGCTAGACATTCAAAACTTGTAGAGATTCATTACTTCTAGTAATTCTGAAGTTTTCTTCTCCGTGCAGTAACACACCAAAAATATGGCGCAAGTTTCCATCGTTCCGAACAGGGGGTGCTTCCGCTGGGATAACGAGAAATTTATCGAATTTCTCGTTGCACCAAAGTTTATTCTTCCCCTGACAGATATGCAATCGCGCCCTTTAATTTCGTTAGCGGGACGTGTATGCGTCAGAACTTCCCCATGACGAGTCCTCGTTGAAAACCCCATTCGGACACCCCTTTTGCATTTACCATACCCTGTCAGGCTACTGGTGAGACAGGTTCGCGTGGAATGTCTCGCTCGATTTGCTATTAGTGCACTCAGGTTGAGTGACTTACCGTGACGATTAAAAAGAAATAGAGAAAAGGAAATTTGATTGGTTTGTGACCACAGAAAAATACCTTTCGAAGGAAGAAATTTTTAAAGAACTCTAGCCCAGCTGAAAATGGCGAACAGAAACGAAAAAAAGCATTGTGTTCGAAAGTGGTGCTTATTAAAGTCCTGGACGAGACATCTCGACGGAAATAAAAGTACACGATACCATCCTTATTACTCGTCCTTTCTTTGTCGTTTCGCGTTTCACCAGGAGCCAGAGAAAAAAACGCAGCAGAGTAACTCGTGGCTACAATCTTCGGTAATGAGAGGACGTACATTGTCTTTGTTTCGGACACAGCCAGCACGCTGCGAATCTCCGATACAAAGATAGGATAGACCAATCCCAGTCGTATAGAGAAAACGCCGCGAATCGATATTCTGGCTGGTCATTGGTCGGTGCAGCGGAAACAAAAACCATCCACGTCTCGAATATTTTCCTCTTCACCAGAAAATTGACCCGACTATAAAATAAGCATTTCAATAGAAGACACAGAATACAAAGTTATAAATTGTACAATGATTGATCGATTGTCTCTACCGCCGACTCGAGTTTAGCATTTCAAATTCTGCGTATCCAATAACGACCCTCGCTATGTGTTTGCTTACAGCTTATTCACCCCTTTGTCGTCAGACTACGTGCCTCTTTGCATTAAAGCACGACGGGTTGCCATAATGCCGGCAGCTCGCCAAAATAAACCGTGCCACTCTATCAACCTGCTTCTTACTTTTCCATTAATCATCGAACGGTACAGTCTCCGTCGAAATTTCCATGGTAAAGATCAACACGATTTCAATTCATAACGGAGCGTTGCGGACGTTTTAATATTTCCAACCCTTCGTGTTCCAGCGTGCAGTGCACAGTTGGGACACGTCGCATGATGGTGCATTAAAAGACTGTCGGGACACGTTGTACCGTGGTGCATTAAAAGATTCACGAAAACACGTGCGCACCGCGCAGAGCTCTTGCCAAAATTTCCATTGCTCGAGGGCAACTGGTACAGTCCATGGAAAAGCTTGCTGCGACTGTAGACATCTGGTACAGTCATGTCGAAGAATTTTGATGAATAGACATTGTGATTAAAGGGTGTTTTATTTCTATTAGTTATTTGGTTGAGTTTCTTTCCAACTTTTCGCGTTTTCTATATCACGATTCTAATTATCTCAGTTTTCTTGTTCGTAATTTTCCACTCCTGTGCCATCGTCGTTACGACCCGACGTTCTCCTGGGGTTTATTCACCTCGGCGTGCGTCACCCTGCACGCGTGTTTGCGTCGAGGCGTGACTGGTTGCCATTACGAAGGCGTCCAAACGAGGCACGCGTGGAGTTTCCATTTTCCCCCTTATCTCATGCGTATCGATCTCTCCAAATCCTCATAACAGTTGGCTTGGCCAAGAGGTAATTTCTCCACGCGTGAAGAAGCATTATACTGTCCCACTTTGGTGGGAGATTTTAAAAAATTTGCAAGTTAGCGAAGTGCAACTTTTCCCTCCGTTTTAATCCTCCAGAGGACCCTTAATTTCTCTCGACTGATCGTCGAGTGCAAGTTCCCCCCGAGTAAGCCCCGCGATTCTCTTTTTACCTCTCCAGAGAATCCCCAATTTCTCTCGCGAGAGTACAGAAAAAGTGACCCGAGCAACCTCCGAAATCGCTCGTTTCAACCCGCCGAAAATCGGGACATTGTCTGGCCCCTCCCCTCGACGCGCTCGTTTTTACTCCGAACCCAACTTTCACCGCGATTTTCTGCGCTTTGGCGGTACTCGCCCCCGAGATCCCGCGCGCGACGTCCCACACGCGTAGGGAGCGGTCATGACAAACTATCACCACCAAAATTTCAAACACAAAAATAACAGAACCAATACCTGAATTACATATTAAAATAAATAATAGTAAATGATACCTATAACTTAAATTTAAATACAATCTTCCACTATCAAAGGGTGCGCGTAAACAGGTATAATTTTCTCTTGTATCATATGAAGGTATAACAAACATTAAAACAGAAAATGGTGTTAAACCATCAGAACAGATGTTCAACTACACTTGCGTTTCAAATGACATCGACCATTTCGTGACTGCAACATGACCGTGAATATTAATTTTGGTGGTTGGTCAATGGCGACCTATGACAGTCGGCGGTAGTCAGTGGATAGTGCGTGACTGCTGCCTACACAGGACGCCAACAAGTTTTCGCGCCGTCCCGCCACTCGAGGTACGCAAAACGAGGCGAGTGTAAGCGCGTGTCGTAATCCCACGCGTGCGTGCGTGCACGGCGCACACGGTCGCATCTATTCCCCGCCGAATAAGCCCATACGCCGCGAGCCATTCCCGCGCGCGTTGCCACAAAGGGCCCTCGCGGACAATGACGAATGAATCGCAACACACGGTGCGGGGATAATGCCGCTCGTCCCGCGGTCCGATCTCGACGAGTACCCACGTACACTCTACTTCCCTCTATTCTTTTCCGCGCCACGCCATCCCACTTCGGAAAAGCAGAGAACCATCTTTGCCGCGAGAGACGATTGAAATCGAGGTTGATGATCCTACCTACCTGTCTCGCGCAACTTTGCTGATCTAGATTTTTATGGATACGAACGGCTGCCTCTGAGAAACGCCTACTCAAGATTAAGTGTAAGGAAGCCATGTAATGTGGATGTGCGATAGGACCACGATTTATGGAATCGTAATTATACATCTTTGGTATCTAGGTTGCCGATTATTGGTTGTATTAGTGATGAGAATTAAAATTCAAATTGTGATCCAACTCATTGAACCCTAAAGTTGTGTAAACATATCATTTTATTCGCTATTTTTTGTAGTGAATGTGTACTATTGAATTCTGTTTTTCCGTGTTACTGTTACGAAAGGGAATAGCAAAGAGGTTCGATATTTCTTTCGTTCTCAGATTTTAGACGGTGAGAAGTTGAATAGTCGGGATCCTTGAATTCTACAATACTCTTGTGAGTTTCTTTTATCAGAAGAATATGAGAAAAGGAGGCTATAATATGTGAGGTCTTTTGTACCAGTTTTCCCGAAAGTGTTCTTATTCCACTTTTATTAGAAAGGGAAACAGAAATTTTTAATTGGTCCACGAGGCTCACCGAAACATTTGCATGTCTGAGTACCTGGAAATTGGATTTGGTACGCCGTGGGCCTTTCGACGTTTCCGCCAGCTGTTTTTTTCTCTTTATTGGCACACTTTCCGCCCTGCTGACGTCGGACTCGCCTCGAGAGGGAGAAATAGAGAGAAAAGAGACATCGGCCGCAGGGAAATAGCGAGTAGACGAGATATCTTCGTATTGATTTCGTCTCGAGCATTAAATCTGAATAGGCCAGAACTGAGGGAGTCGTCCAGGTGAAACCGAGGAGTTCGGAGCACTTTGGATGGCGCTCCGTTGCAAATTAAATTGCACTCGAACTCTGCCAGGCAACTGTGAGTAGGCCAATGCAATTGCCCTCAGACCGAACTATTATGCAAGCTAATATCATCGTGTTTACGTCACGTAACCATTGTTGGCGATACGGGGCTCTATTAAACGTGTGACAATGCATACAGAGGATCTATATTTTCTCTACCTCCTATCACTCCGCTATGCAGCCTTCAGCCCTGCGGTTTGACGCACAAGTTGACAACTGCAGAAATAACTATTCTGTGGTTTAGTGAAACTTTGTTCGTGACAACAAGCCCGACTGGTGTGCCTCGAGTCAATAATTCGTTAATTGTTTAACTAGCGTGCAACGTGTGAGCCCTGCGCTCTATTTTTAATTTACAGTTCAACTGATGCAAATGACATGAGTTACACACAGCTCACCGAGAGACCTGAATATTTCAGTGACAAATTCATTTAATTCTATTGTCACAAAATTATCGAATTTCACGTGTACTTCACATACCCCAATTAAAGTGTCATGTACATTCGATCAGTAACTAACCATGGTCCAATCGTTCTTCCGTTTTATTTTGACTAATAACTCGTATCCTGCCATCCTGAAAAATTAAATGGCGCCATTCACGTCGGATACAAAATAACCGCTGACCGAACTGGTTAACGTAAAATGAAAAGTACACTCAGCAGCGGGGGAGAGAGGAACTGATTTGCAAATGGACTCATAGAGGCTGGTCAAACAACGAAGCACAGGGAGCACTAAATTGCGCCACGGAACGATAACATTTAATACACCGTGGCCGCTGTCGACCACGGTTTACTTGACGTGTCAATTAATCGACCGAGCCATGGGGGAATGTTTTTTGCGCGCCGAGTCTTGGCAAATGTTTGCGCTCCGCCGTTACTCACCGCGAAAAGTGGCCAGGGCGAATACGATGATTCACTCGGTCGAGTCCCCCGTGAGCAAGAGTGCATCCGAGGTCCAGTGGTGCATTCTGAAACGAGGAATCTCGCGGGGCAGAAAGTGGAGCAGCGGAGCGAACAGCGCGCGTTTCGGTGTTCACGAGCTGGGAAAATGGGAGGAGGCGCGGGGGAAAAGAGCGAGGGAAAGGAATGAAATGGTACAGGAAGGCAGCGTAGAGGAGTCTCGAAGACGCGGAAAGAAACGCACACGGTCGTGCGACCTCCCAGTCTCGTCTTCCTTTGCGAAGCCGCGCAAGATGAAAAGGCCTCTACGACCCAGGACGAATCGCTTGATGAATTACGCTGAAAAGCAATGCATCATCGCGCGGGGAAATCTGGGATTGCACGGGGCAAGTGGAACAAATTCTGCCGCTGGAAAAACATCGCGTTGCATCACCCTCTAATTCGATCGATGCTCCGAGTCGAGCAGAAGTGGGGAATTCGAGCGAGAACAGGGGGGGAGGAAACGAAACTTTCGATAGCTTCGAGAAATGTCGACAATAGTCTCGCGCACAGTAGAGTTTCGACGCGGAGAGATGACGGAGGAGAAGCAAAAGTATATGGCTGGAGCAGAATAGAAGCTAGAGCTGCATTAAGAAGCTGCATTTACTCTTTCAGGCTTCGCTGTCAATAAGACCCGGGAGGCATTGTCTTCGAATGCATAAAGGGGCGAGGGAAGAAGTTTACAATTACACTGTGTACCTTGCTTCGTCTAAGATGGACTGCGAGGAAAAATTTACGAGCCTATTCTCCTTGAAGAAGAGAATCGATCGAGGAGAGGCAGCATCCTTTTCAATTAAGGATTGCGGCGAGGGATCCCATTGACCGCGCGATTTATCTTAAATAAATAGTTGATATTAAAAAAACTGAGATGATCGCAACCCTACGAGATCCATTTACCGATTCGACGATCTGTGTTTGCACGGTTCGCGGCATGTCGGCGAGGTCAGTGCACAGGTGAAAAGGCAGAGGAAAAGGGCGGATCGTTTTATAACTGATTACACGATAGACGGCAGATACGCCGGGAGGAAAACGTATTTGCGTGGTTTCGCTATCGCGATGCTGTAACCGCGTCGGACGCCTACAAGAAAGTTATTAAAGTTCAGCACACACGCTTGATCTCCAAAACGGGACGGTGCGATATTAAAAAAGAGAAAGTACGAAGAACGGCTCACTTTGATGAAACGTACTACCGTCGTAAATCTTTCGGTAGAAACAGTGAAGTAATTAGAAATGAAATTTAAGAAGACATTGTTTAGATTAGAAAGTATGTATATGGATAAGACCTGAAAAGATTTTAATACGATATCTCTAAAACACATACGATTTTATGTGTAAAAACGTTCGTTTCTATTAGATGGAAGGAAACTCATTTTTTGAGTAATTAAAGTCATGAAAAACTGTTATAACCCAGAATATTTTGTAAAGTGTGTGTCCCAATTAATTTAGCTGCGAGGGTGCCACCATATGTGAATGTTGAGTAGTTAAGACTGTAAAGTCTGACGAATCAGTCGTGCCTGGCAAGAGTCACGTACGCTCGAGGTGTAGCCCATTTTCCAAGAGGACTCTCGAAGGCTTGAAAAACACAGTTCAGTACGTATTTCTGTTATGGGTGGAAGGTATGTATAATGGAGGACTTGGAGTCCGTTCAAGTAGCGTTCCAAATTATAGGAATGCTCGGTTATAAACTAGTGTTGCTCTGGGAATTGAAATTTAAAAATTGAAAATTACATTTTTTATATCTCTTTCATCTTTGCATCGTACCACGATCCTACTGACATACAAAAATCTTCCTAAGTAACTTTTTACTAATTTTGAAGTCCCTACGAACCATTTAATCTACACGGAAGGAACTGTTAAGCAGAAGTTATTGAAGTCTCTTGTAAAATTTACAAGAGTACCCTAAAGGGCTTGAGCTTAATAGAACCAGTAAGAATCAACTTTGTAGATTTAACAAAGCCGCTTTTATTCTAGTCAAGCTACTTCTGCTAATGTTACAGCAGATCCTAAAAAAGTCTACCCTGCTCAAATCTACTGTTTCAGACTTTTGCAAGATCTGTCTGACCATTTTTTCCCAGTAGAAGACCCACTCTGTCTACCGACACAATTTCCATTTGCACCGTGCTTCCCAAACAAAACTGCATCGTTCCCGAAGGCTCAACTGTTCCATCATCCACGCCACATAATTCCAACATCTCAATTCCCATCCACCTCCATCCTCCACCCTCGCCCTTTCGATCCGCCTCCCTCGCGCAGCTCGCAGCAGAACATTCTGAAATAATCTAAAAGGCCAGGTTCGGAACAACGTTCCTTGAAACGCATCCAAAAAGTCCGTTTCCGGCGTGGAGTCGTCCGTGCACCGGCGAGCACCAAAAGGCTCATCGACCGCGACCGCATCATGTGAATGGAACCTTAGGTTCCGTGCCACCAGCTGGTTGTGAACGCGGCAGAGAGTCGGGCAGACGGTCTGTTCTGTCAATCCCCACCATCGTTCGAGCTACCGGAGCTCCTCCACTGCACAACCACCACACCACCGCCCCGCCGCCGTCTCCTGCACCGTCGCCACCACCACCGCCGCCAGGCTCCACCACCATCATCGTCGGCCACTACCATGGAAACCGACGAATGCGCATTCTGACTCCAGTTCAGCCGTCGGTTTCAACCTGCCAAGTCGTGCAGGTGTTGGCAAACGGTTGTTGCCATCCACGGCCGGATTCCGCGGACATATTCCCCCCGTGTGGACGATCGCGAGAGGTATCGTTCGGGGATCGTCCTAACGTCAGGGAGATCGGCAGACCGCGGCGTGTCGCGATTTTCGCGGGTCGAGAGGGTATCGCACCGGTTGCCACGGCGGGAAAACGAACGAGTGTTAAAAAAGAGGCGTGTTGCCGCAGGAGGGCTGCGATTTATGGAACCACCCCATGGATAGTAACATGTCGACTGCCGCCTTCATGCACCGGTATGGGAA
The DNA here is from genome assembly GCF_051401765.1 of Calliopsis andreniformis. Classification (NCBI taxonomy): domain Eukaryota; kingdom Metazoa; phylum Arthropoda; class Insecta; order Hymenoptera; family Andrenidae; genus Calliopsis; species Calliopsis andreniformis. The sequence continues at coordinate 15,867,808 of NC_135067.1, read as the reverse complement.
AAAGTTTAGATCGATAACCTTGTCCCCGGCTATGGGGGGTCTTTCTCTCTCTCTTTCACTCTTTCTCTCTTTCTCTCGCTCTTCTCTATCTCTTCTGCTCTCTGTCTCGCTCCCTTCTACTATCTTTCTCTTTCCCTCTGTCACCGCTAGACCCTGTAATCGTCGTTCTCGCCCGTGGAGATCTGCTTCGCGAGTCCCCTCCGAAAAGTTCACCGAAAATGCTCGCCGGTTCGCGATCGATCGGTTTGTTGCTATGCAGCGACTATGCGAGGGTTCATTCGCGTGTCCTCCAGGGAACAGCTCGCGGGGATATCGGAGCCGGTGTACCCTGGCCGATCGGCTCGCGGAGCCGCAATACGTGCCTCGGTTTTTGTCGAATGTTTGTTCACGGAACGGTCGCCGCGCGAGGCAAGAAACGCGCCCACTTCCTCTCCGCGCCGCGAATCAATTTCACGGCTCTCGAAATCGTTTTCGGTCGCCCCTTCGTATCGCGCCTCTCGAGCCTGCTACGCGGAAACGCGGAGCGCAGGGACTTGCGAAATATTTTGGTAGCGAAGGGGTGCGGCGAATAGAGTGTCTGCTTGCACGAACGTTTTTATCGGTCGAGCAAACGTTCGGATAGGGCGTTGCGCTCATTGCACGGGCGCGATCGAGGTCTTTCGATTCCCGGTTAGGATGAGAAAATCGCGCGATCGATAAGCTACTCGGGTGCAAAGTGCGCCGCGAATAGGTTTACGCGCTTATGAAAGAGCTCGTAACAATGAGACTCGTTGATGCAATACCGGCAGAAACAATTGGCTCGCGGTACGATTCCATGCACCGTGGTTATCGTCCCCGTTTCGACGACCAACGAGGATCCTTGACCGATCAGATACGTCTAGGATGAATGTACCGACGTGTTTCTAATTCTTCCACGAATCGTGGATTCCTCTGTTCGCTGAGATAGCGGTCGGCGGAATGTGTTTTAAAATCGAACGTTCCCTTTGAACGAGAACGCACGGTCGTAAAACCGAGACTCTTTCTAGACGGCACATTCTATTAACCTGCATTTTCACGAGCGCGTCACCTGTTCAGTTCCCCCGGAACGACACGGTGTCGAATCGGACCAGCCCGCTTTCCTTGAACCTGCGGATACCGCAGCCATTGACCGCGACGTATTCCCTTCGCTCCGTAACGAAAGGACCTAAGTGCAGTCATTCTCTAGTCCTCTCTGCCCCTCTTTCTCGCTCCCCTTCGAGCCTATCTTCGCAGTCAGTGTCCCTGCCTCATTTGAATATCAGAATGACGCACCCGATTTATCGAAGGCCGTGAAAAATTATTACAAATAGCTCTGCCAGTGGAGCCCGTATGTTTTAGCGTATCGAATACCCCTATCGCGTCGGGAATAGCTAGATGGCTTTCGTTGCTTTTTGTTGAGTTCTTTTGCTGCTGTGATTCGAATGATTTCAAATGGTTTGCTGGGTTCTTAGAAGAGCTTAGTTTTTTAGGAAATAAAATAAGAGAATATTGTATATTCTTTTATAGAGTTTCTTGTGGAACTTTCTATACTGTTTCAGTAGTTGATTTAATGGCGTGATTAAGTTTGAGAGTGAATTTTGTTTGATGGAAAAACAGAATAGGATCGTATGGGTTACTACTACGTAAAAGTTTGAGTAACTGTTGCAAACAAAAGTTGAAGATTAACTGGCCACATATGGAGCATATAACGAGTTCGTTGAACCTCAGAAGCAAGCTGTTTTTTAATTAAGATATACAGAAACAATATTAGAACACACTTTCACTAAAGAAAGTTGTTTAGTTCTACAATACCAGAGGCATGTTCCGATAGACTCCGATCTAAGAAACCTTTAAATGTTCAACAGTACCAGTTTACAAACTCGAACTTCTGAAACAACGAATTACAGAAAGAAGCTAATGGAACATGCTTTCACTAACGAAAGTCGAACGCTTCTACACAACAGAAGAAATCAGTAAGACTCACTGTACAAACACAACACAATTCCCAAAAGCCAAGAAATTTCACTCTGCTACTCCATCTTCCAAAGAAGAGGTCACAGTCGAAATCCCCAAGACCTAAGAAACGTCAACCCGCAACACGCCACATCAATCTTCCGTCAAACACAGCACACCCTCGCCAAAGGACATTGTTAGCTTGCAGGCTTACAAGAAATTCGCACGTATCGGTGTGTCGAGGCACCACAACAGGCTTACGACAGTCAAGACAGAGAATTGCGACACATCCCAGTAACCGTGTACAAACTTGAGAGCAAAGTGAACACGCCCTCGGAGGTTCGCGAGGGATCGCGCCTCTTCCAGTCGCCTCCGGCGAGACGCCGAAACGCGAGCGCTCATAAAGCCTTCGGAGTTATATAACGAAACGGGAGAGACAGCGAAAACAGAGGAGTCGGTTCGGCAACGCGTGGAATATTTCACCAATAGCGGTCGCAGAACGACGGGGTTCCCTGGTTCCGGTCTAGAACCAGCCGCTTAGTCATTCCACGCTAAAGGGGGATTCTCATATCAAACTGGGGACTTCTTTTGCGAATTTTTCTTGAAAAAATGCTGATAATATCGATATAAACTATTTTCTAGGTTTTCTAGGTTCTAAAATATCGGTTGCTATCGATACATCTGTAATTTTCCAAACTTGTGAAATGTCTCGAATACTCACGAGCGTTACTGTATCTACACAGGTTAGTCTCGGTTGTCCTAGTGTTAATTCCAACCGCGCTACCCTCCTACTCGTGACCCCCTCGCGGCTTATTCAAAGTGCATCCCCGTGTTGGGATCGGCGTGTCGTGTCGCCGCTGCGTGCCGCGTAATAAAAGCGAAACGCGGAATCGATACATCTCTCGCTGGGACGCGCGGTTCTGTGCGCCGACTCGCGGCTATCCGATTACGATCTTGATTCACGATCGAAAAACTTCCCCCGCGAGCCTTCCCCGATCCGTAGCTCGGCATCGGCTAGGGCTGCGATCATAACTCCCGATACGCAGTCGGTGATACCTCAGCGAAAGCAGCGAGAAAGACCACGGCGAGTGTTCGATATCGATTCGTTCGACGATTTCGAATGCAACCCGCGTACGGGCCCGTTGTTTTATGTCTTCTTCTTCGATCCGAGGAACGGAGGAACAGAAGGCGGCTTTAGGCGCGATCCAGCGGCGCGATACGCTCGAGCCAGCTAGGTATTCCAGTCGAGGACGAAAAAGTAGATGGCCGATATGAGGGAACCTATAGAAAACGGGATTACCAGGAATTTATCGGCTCTGGTTCGCGCCTTCCGCGCGCGTATCGCCGTCGACCGATCGTGTGTCGCCTCGAATTCTGTGGACGTCGACAGTTGTCGTAGACTTTCGTGTATGCTTTGTACGCGTCCTGAGAAAAGCGTGTACACGTCGACCATCTGGAGGAACAGTTACTTTTCGATGACAATAGATTTCAAGGGGCTTGGTTCGTTTCTTACGGTGTCCCACATCCACGGCTAATGAATCATGCATGAGCTCCATTTTCGAGGCTGAACCTAATGAACTCCACGGTATAAACTTTGAGATTTGAAGTACAGTGTTTTTACACCAATCCAGAGACCAGACCTAGATTAATGAGGAGTGAGGATATACAGAGGACCTCACCCTTTAAGATCCCTCATTTTTCATCTACTAAAATTTCTACAAATATTTGAGGAAAAATTATTCTATACATATGGAAGGTTTTCTTCAAAAATCATATCTCTACTGTAGAGTTTTTAAGTATACTTTGCCTAAAGGATCGAAAATATGTAATCATCCTTTATAGAACTCTCTCAGAATAAGGCCAACTACACATCTATGATGACATAAAAAATACTTCATTTGAGACCTCGAAAAAAAGCATCCCTTGCAGTACATTGGTCCTTCGATATCATTCAAATCGCATGTAAAATATTTTTTGGTACCATCACAATTAGAAAAAAAATTATTCAAGTGGCCTTTACTTAAGTAGACCACCCTGTATAAGAAGAAACACTGAAAAGAATATCCAAAGACTGTTCGACAGAGAGTGCAAGAAAGAGGGCCACGAAGATGTCCCATTCGCGGAGACCGTTCCTTGAACGAAGGTTGCCTAACTGGAGCAACCGATGCAAAAAAAAGGGGAACGAGAATAACTCGGCAACCGGTCGTCTCCTCTACTTTTCCAAGATAAGCGTGACACTTTTCGCGAGAAAGAATAAGGCCGTAGCCGCAGAGTCGTATTAGGTCGGCGCGTTGCTCGCGTTGTTACAAGTGCGTTCACACGCGGCCATGCAGCCGACTACGGCGCGAGGCAACTGGAGCTAGCCGCGATGCGCTCGATAGGTGCGTATAAGCAGCGGGTCGACGCTGGCGGAGCGCAGCCCGCTGCAATCCGCGTTACGTTGCTCGTATCCGTGACAAGGAGCCACGGGGACGAGCCCAGTAACGTCGAGCCGCAAAGTGAAACTCGCCGAAGGTTTCCTATAGGGTTACACGGCCATCCATGAGAGAGTGCTCTGCCTCTGGTGCCCTGCCTCTGCCCCCTTTATACCGAAACGAGTTTTACGCGTCGGACGATATCGGTTACCGCCAAGCCGAGCATTTATTACTTACGTGGAACCCGGAAGATCGATCGAACGGAAGTGGACTACAAACTTGAACCGTGTCGCGTTGCTATCTGGGGATGGGCTCTGCGAACCTTCGAGAAGAGCTACTGTTCTGGTATGGTCGGTGCTAGAGAACTCGGGAGAATCTCAGAGCTAACTTTCGGGACTTCTGATTAACGTATAGGGTCCCAGGTGTTCTGGGATGTAGGTCAATGAGGCGAGACTAGAGAAGAATATTCGTGTCTCGTGAGAAGTTCCTTGTACTGCATTTAGGGTAATGAGTTTCAGGGGACTTCTCGTGGGACGTCAACAGTAGTTGTTTGAGATTTGAAAATGTGAAAAGATAGTAGGGAATATTTTTCCAAGTATCTAATTTTTCTTAGTATAAATATTACGAGTAGTGAGAGAAATTGAAATCTGATTTTTATAATCCTCGTAACCAAAAGATGGAGCAAGGTTTTTGTCTCTTAAAGTATCCTGTATTTCTCTTAATGATGTGATTAAGGATTCAACGTGGACCGTCCAAGTCTAAAGAATTCGAGTATTTGCATAATTATTTACTGAATGGATTAGATTGTCTTATGAATGATCGTAGTAGTCGGATGAACGAGAGGATGCTCCTTCAGACGAGCCTTTTCCAATAATCTCCGCTCGCCTATCCCGGGAGAGAGAGAACTCGTAGCAGTTACTTGGTTTTGCGTCGCACCGAATCGAAACTCGTTTTACTAGTCGGTCGTTATGGAATACCGGCGAATCGAGCCGTTCGCTACTTACGTGGAACCCGGAAGATCGATTGGACGGAAGTGGTGCATGTAACATCGTGCCCGATTCTCATAAACGGGGGACAGTAATTAATTGCATCAGCCGCGCGCCGCCCTTTGCTCTCAAGTTTATGTCTGTGTTTACAATCGCGAGGTTTCCAATTACCTTAAAAGATCGGGAGACGTAATCAAGTCTTCAGGAGTTTACTGGAGTAACTAAGTCTATAACGATGGCATGTTTTATACGACGGTGTACAATATTCTGTGGTATCGCGTTAACTATTATAATAGTAGCTAATGAGGAATAAATATACATTGAAGAAATTCGATACATAGAACTTTATACAGATGGTGTTTCGAAATAGGAAGGTATAAATTGGAAGATGAATCGAGGATAAACAAATATATATGGAAAATGGTTACGTAAATATTCAATATTTACTCAATTTATCCTCGTTTCTGAAACATACGTAATGATGTACATAAATGCATACCTCGGGTAAACTATTAATCCAAGAAAATATGTCGATTCACCTACTTCGTTCTCCAAACAAGCACTCACACTTCCCTCGTGCCCTACATGAATCGCGAAGATATTGAAAACGATCGAGTAACACAGTCCCCTCGTTGCATCTGTAAAAGTCGAAAGTCGATTCCCAGAAGCCCAGTTGCCTAGAGCTAAAGCGTTTTCTATTAACGAGAAAAAAGACTGAATAATATGGTCAACGTTCGCTCGGTCGTAAAACGAGGCTACACATATCCGACATTTCTAGTCGTTCCTTCGCGAGACCCGGAAGATCCATCGCGAAAGAAACCTAGAAGCAAGAGGGTATATATCTTATTTTACGACTTTGTGCATAATATCAGCGGAAATGCTCCTTGGAAACAATTCCAGAAATTCGCGGGTTGCGCTCCAGCGACGAATACGTCATCGGTACGCGTTTCTGCAGCACGGAGGCAATTTCCGTCGATCGATCGCGTTAGTCCACGTCCAAAGTTAGGGATGTCGGCGCAGGGAACGCGACACGTATCTCCGCTCGCATACGAAGGCTGCATTCAGCGGACAATAGAGAGACGGGGTCTCGTTTTACTCGTGGAAAACGATATCGGTTACCGAGCATTTACCGTACGAACCCGGAAGATCGATCGAGAGGAAGTCGTTCGCGAACATTAAGCCCACTTGCTCCCCTTTTTCATAAGCGTTTTTACCACCTCCCAGCGGTCCCCGATTATTCTCCTCGCGGCTACTCCATAGAAGCTCGGCGATGGTCGTTTTCGAGGAACTGATTAATCGCGGGAGCCTCGAGCCGCAACGTTTTCTGCCATTCAACGGTCCCACGGAAATCGTCCCTTTCTAAAGGCATCGCCGCCACGCTGTTCAAGTGCGCTTCTTATTAATTTTAAGACACCGTTAAGACGCGATCCGCTTATGAAAACGCACCACGGAATGAACAATATGCGCTACGGGGAAGACCGCCAGACTAGCGATAAAATTTTATGAGCCGAGTGCATCGATCGTTGGTAGGATTATACCGTGTGCAGAGGGATAATCTGTTTCTTGGCTTATCGAGGAGGTTGCCTTTTATTAATATTCCAAGGGAATTTATTTCTTCATTCCATGGCGCGATTCATCTGAACTTCTGTTATGCTTTTTGCTCTTTCTCATTTAATTCGTAATTTCATTTTTAATTGAGTGATTCAGAGTTCAGGAGATTTGATTTTTTTAGATTTCATCCTTGGATCGATAAATTAGCATCAGAGTACATAATAACATCATAGACACAGCTGTAGGGAGGAACTTTAAGGTCTTCAACACTAACGAGTGGGGCTCCTTATGGGGCGTTTAAAACAGGCCAGAGAATGTTCGTTTTTCCCCTCGGTTCAGCAAAATTCAAGCGAGACGAGTATTCTTTCATTTAGTTGTCGATTTTATTCATTCATAATGATCTCAATAAAAAAACTTCAAAAAACTAAAGAGATACGCTAAGTATATGAAGAAGTCCAAGACGAAAGAAGTACCATAAAATAAATCTTGCTCCTTTACGAATCACAAAAAACTAGAAAAAAATAATCACTAGAAAAGAAACATTTACTTTCTTCAAAGTCTTGTGCAATCCAACAATAATTGAATTTTACTGAAGATAGGAGAACAACGAGCATTCACTCGATTGGTCAAAACGCACCACTAGGTGTAACGCTCACTTTTCAAATTTTCAAATATTTAAATCCTCAACTACTCAACAGTTCAAAGCTTCTCATTTACATCACACGCAACAGACAACATTCACCGTACCATAAGGGTTAATTTACGAAAATAGTGGTTACTATATCACCATACCCTTCCTGTACCCGCACACAGATGCTCCTCCAGTATAACGCCAGAGGATGCCCACGTTTGAGGCATATTTGGCGTACAAAGGGTCGATCGCGTTTTATAGAGGTATTTGCTTTCCAGTGACCCGGCCGATCACCTGTCCAGTCCCTTTGGTGGTCTCCTTAGCAGCTTACAGCCACCCACCATCCCCATTTACATACTCCTTCCCTTCTCCCACGTCCCACGTACACATGCCTATCTCGCGCATCCCGAGGCCCATCGCGATCCCTGACGCAATTGCTGGCAACGGTATCCGCGCTAAGAGGGACGCCTGTCGCAACAGATGAAGTGTTGTCGTATCGGTTCGCGAACTATCCACTGGCTTCCGCGGTAAGCGCTCTTTGACACGGATTAACATTCATCGATTCAAGTGGGCCGGTGTTTCGCGAGGCGTACGACGACAAAGGGAGGGGCCCTGGGATTATGCACCGAGCACAGTCATTACGCCGAGGGCCGTGTATACGATACACGGCAATAACAGTGCATTAACCATACCGTCATGCATTGGGGGAGACGATAATGAGAGATGTGCATCGTGCACGACGCCGCGGGGAGGGCGAGCTTCCTTGCATCGGCCAGGATACGAATTCGAGACGACCTTAATTTCGCTGAAAAAATCTCGGTCGTATCTCTGTTTCTCAGAGAATTTTTCCTAAAGACTTCGAACCAGGGCAGAGAGCGTGCAGAGATCGCGCATCGACGATCTCTCGGGCGTCTAGCGTCGAGGGACGAAACACGAGGGGGCGAATGAAGTGAATGGGAGATTTCAACGAAATGCAGAGATATTCCCTGGGAATATTCTTGTTATAGAAACGGTGGAGGATGGCAGCGATTTCTAGTGTTTACACGCGTCGAATGTCGCTCTTCGTCAGGGAATTCAGAGTGGGAAGAATAAAGGAGGAGCGGCGCCCTACTTGCATCGTTTTCGAAGGAGAACTCGAACAGCCGCGCGATGATGCTCCGGTGCATCCATCGTGCCGTCTGCACTTCTCGAGGCCGCGAAATTGCAGACATCGACGGAAAAATGAGACAGCTTTCTTAATCGTTCTCCTTCCGGTAATGATTCTCGATATTAGGTAATATTTCATGCTACGAAGTAGTACGAACTTTATGTTGCTGAACGTGGAATCACGTCTGTCGACAAGAAAATGTGTAGGTCTGATTTGAATCGTGGAATATCCTCTTCGCTAGGTTTTAGTTTACATTTTTCATGGTTTTGCGATATTTGCATCGTTTTCCTGAATGTAGAACTGAAGGAGCACACTTTTGGTGGACTGTGAACAGGTTATTTTTCGGCTCAAGTCATTAGTAATCATCGCATATTTGCTTATCTCGTTCGACGAGCGCAAGGTCACCTTCGCATTTACATTTCTGCGAATGATAGGGGAATTATGCAACACGCGAGGATTTCATGAGTTTTGTGTAATCATGCGCACTACAAACAGGGGAGTTCATACTTCTAGTGTCGACAAAAAGACTTGTAATAATCTGAAGCACTTCGGAGAATTTAATCTTGCTCTCTGGGTTGTGATTTAATACGCTTGGCCTCTTTAGAGATGTATTTTTTAATCTTTTGCTTCAGTGATTTTTCGTTTGTTTCCACTTGTCAATCAGGCGTCAAAATTTCTCTTTTTCTTATTAGAAAATTCCATGTTAAGTATTCATTCATCACAGTGTCTATTATATCTTCGTCAATCACATTTGAAGTAGATAAACGGAGGTGCACGCAAAGTGTGAATATCCTCGAAGAGATTAACATGCAAGACCCATGTCGAAAGCGGCTTAGATTCCAACGAAGTCAATCAAGCAAATTGGATATACGTATAGGGTATCAGTCAATTGGTGGTGCAACCTAACAGAGGAAGCGATCCAACGTGGAGGAATAAATCGAGTTTAAAGGCTCGAGACATTAACGATACTTTAATGTGGGAACGAGCGTGGATCAAGGTTTAACTATTTGCACTTGGTGACTTTAATGATGAAAGATTAACGTGAAGCTTCTGAGAAGCACAAAGACCAAAATAAAGATTGATACATTATTGTTGTACACCGGAATGAGAAGTACTTAACTTATCAGTAATTAACAAAGAAAAAATCTCATCTCTTTTACAGTCTCTTATGGGACTCAGGTCTTTTATTTATGGCATTCAGGTCTTCAGGTAACCCCAGTTACAAAGTGATTAAGTCAGTTTCAGAGACTCGAACGACCAGCGAGAGTGATCCCAACTAATTTATTTTGTACCCCAGCTATGGTTATCGGTTACTCTTCTTAATGACTAGAGCCACCGCAACACTGGTTATCCAGTTATACTACAATCCTAAACCAGAGTTTCCCTTTCACAGGGACATGAAAATATTCGAGGGCGTTATCAACGATCGACGAAACGTTTGCCTTCGGTAACGTGAGAACGTTTCTCGCGGAGCTTCGCAAAAATGTTGTGCGGTGGAATTGCGGCGTGCAGAGAACGCTCGGTAGATTAGCGAGCTGCAATTTAATGCAACAACGTCGTGGCCGAGCTCGACGTGCCACGTATCGGTGGCACTAAACAAACGAACGAAGGCCCCTTGCAGTTCGTAAGTCATTATTAACCCGCGTATAATTACACGGCCCCGCCGAAGCGAGCTTCCAACCAGCCTAAGAAAAGAAGCCACTGTACGCCGCGGAAAGGTATTTAAATTGGCTTAGTATAGAGATACGTCGTCCTTTAAGAAGTCGCCGCGCGCGCACGATTATCTCGACCCGCTCTTGATGCGCGTGCACCTCTCTGTACCTGTATGCACGCGGCAAGGTGCATCGCGTTATTCGATCGAGCATTCCCTTCGACATTCGGAGCTGGATATTCAGGAATTCCGTGTCCATACACCTGGGCTAAATCCTCTTTTCATTAGAGAACGATTGCAGATTATTTAGAGGACGTTTTTATGCAAATAATCCGTTCGAGCAGGTGCCACGGATGATGCTTACACAGATAATCGGTGGAATAATATTCCCAAGAACCATCCACAATGAACAAACTATCATTTCAATGATAATATAACCACGAAGTAAGAAAGTTTTAATGAAAGATGGAAATTTATAGTTAGAATTTTGAATTTAAATTTCAAATACAGCTTAGCTATTGTAACAAGAATAGACATTTACAGTCCACGGCTTTTTCCTTTGCGTTGAGAACTGTAACGGTTAAACCTCGTTCGTTAACTTTACGACGACTTAGAATATTCCAACCGATTTGGTAACCGTTTCTTTCCTGCAGACTCACGCTTCGAAAAGTACGAGCCGCATAAGTTTTATCGCGTGTAATTACGATACCACTCTCGCTTTTGCTCCTCAAGGAGATGACAATAATGGTCCGTCGCGTGTATTTCATCGCGAACGAGCGATGGGGCTCTTTCGACAGAGGCAATGAAAGTTCCAGTGAAAGTTATAGTTTACTGTCGCAAATTGCAAAGAGACCAAGATGAACGAGCAATTTCACCTTTATTTGCACTGCTGGAACGCCCGGTGTGCATAGACAGACAGGAAAACCATCTAGAATTTTACAACGACGATTATCGAAAGTGGGATGCATTTCGCGTGAACACACGCAACGCGCTCCACGCCAGTCTATTCGTAAAAAGTCGGATTCCAAGGACTGTCGATTTCTACCGAAGGTGGATTTGCAGGATATCAACGGATTTTGTGCAGATTCCTACCGAACGAGTTTATCCGGGCTTATCATGGGTAAACAGTGTCTCAAGGACGACTTTCTCGTTTACGGCTACCTGCTAGGATCGTTGTCTCGAAAGGTTCGCACGATTTATGATGAGACCATTTGTGCCATAAATAATCCACGATCTATTATTTAATTTTTTTTTAGCAAACTTCTGTCCCCTCGAGAATTCAAGTTCTACGTCAGTATTCTGCATAAAATACCCATTAAAATTCGCCGATCAACATTTTCTACAAATAAACCGTTTATTCATCGAATCGAATAACTCAACGAAACAAAAATATTTATACTTCTTTGACGCATGAAAAGATAAAAATATTCAAAAATTTAAAAAATTCAAAAAGTGGAGCCAATCAATTTAGGCTGTGATTGGTTGAAATGGTACTCAAATATTCAAATGAATTTTTTTAAAAGTTCATCAACAGTCACGCGCAAAAACAACGTTACATATTCCTCATTTGAAATGAAATTTCCCTGACGTAAGAAGTGGTTTCCTTTTCGATTGTACAATCGATTGCATCACACAATGTTCCCGTAGAAAGACATTTCTCCCGAGTGAAGTTGTCTCCTCGAGACGACAACTGGAGAACACCTGTTCTCAGTTCTCGCAGCGGAACGAGTCAGCACAATTCTGGGATCCCCGTAACGAGTCCTCGGCAGCCTACACTTTTCTGTCTCGAAATTTTTCCAAGCGACTGTGTCGCGGCGTTGTGCAACGAACCATTGTCTCTGCGTTCGAAACGACAACGCAAACGGCCCCCGTAATAGGAGCGCCTCGTCCGTGCAAACGAGAGGGTCGAACGAGATTAATCGCGAGGCGAACGCCACGCGTCGCGTACTTCACGACGCAGGCGAAACGACGCTTCCCGATATCGAGAGATTCCGAGAGTTGACTCTTTCAAGGCTCCAGGGTCGATCACCCCATTTGTTTACGATTACCTACCCAAGGCTGAACCACTTACTCGGGACAAGTGGCGGCGCAAAAAAACGAGAGAAAAGAAACCTGCGTTTCGTTCTCCCTTTTTCTTCCCCCTTTTAACCTATGCATTTAGATCGGCGCTCGCGCACGCGCAACAGTCAAACGGCGTGAAAAGAAGGGAACCTTTCTTGCAACACCTCTACGAAACGTCTAATAAAGGATCCATAAATTTTAATTCATTGCGCATGTAATTTGTATTCATAAGCGCAATTTTCAGCGTACGGTGGGGCCACTCGAGAGGGCAATAAATATCGCGAATATTTGAGACGTTGCAAAATAACGTGAGCGTCAGGCAACGCGGAGCGCGCGCTCGGCGTGAAAAGTTTGCGCATGACTTTCCCATGACGACGCACCGACGTGTTATCGAGACACGGATTATTATTACTTAGAATAACTGGCTAAGTTTTTTCTTGACTCACCCTTTCGATGGTGTGCACATACTCTCACGAAGACTCCTCTATCGATTATCGATCGTTGGCTTCCATCGCAGACCAGGCTTGAAATGGACTTCTACACATTTGATGCATAGGTTTTGGAGTATGTCCAACACAACTTACACATTGACACACTGTTCATTCTAAACTACAAATTCGTATAGCATTAGAATTAACCTAAAACCTAAGACACTATTATAAAAGGCAGAACTTAGCTTATTGCCCTTTCGTTGACAAAAACTGTGCCATAAGATGACAGGATTATCTTATGCTTCGTACTTGTCCCTCATCTTGGTTTCTTGCTCACCAACGAATAAAAAGTTCTGTCCACTCGGATCCTGTTCTTTCTAGCGTGTTGCATTCCGGCGAAATGTACAATTCGCTTCTTGCGCGTGGATGATACGGTCGCGAGCACACATAACCTGTACACACCGATCGAGACGAAACAGCGCGTAACATGATCGAAGAAACGCGGACGCGTGGCGCGAGGAAATTCCAGAGTCCGCGTCGTCCTTGCACGCGGTTCAATGTCAATCTGGACGTGGAAATACGAGACACGTGGTTGATCCTTATCGTTACGTTCTTGCACGCGCGAAATCCGACGCGTAACTGAACGACTGAAAAATTGGTTTACGTTAAGGAAGACGAAGGGACGAAGGTCAGGTGACCACTGCGCCCGCCTTGGCGTCTTGGTGGTATTTTAAGTAATTATCCTGAGACGCATGCGCGGCGATTTAAAATTTTGTCCACGTGATCAGTGGAGCGGGAGAAATTTGATTTATGATTATCGCGTGGGATTTATGAAGTCACGGTGACTTTACAGAGCATGAGCACTGTTTAGTGTACAATTTAGAAATTTTTAAAATATGGAATACTTTATTTAGTGGTACGTCTAAGAAATAGTTTCCAGAATTTCATGTCGCTCCATTTTTTCTGACGAGACAAGTGGAACGAAGATGCGCTAGGCAATGGGAAACGTTTAAAGGGCAGGAAAATAGCGTCCTCCCTGACTGCATTGTGGCTGATGCAGCAACTGGGCGCTAAATACATAGCGCGCGATACGATGGAAATGCCGCGGCACCGGCATTCGGAAACTTCAGGTGCGTGAGAAAACTCATTCTGCCTTTGCAGCGAGAGAGTATCGGCGGGACACGGCTCGGGACGTAAGAAGACGAAGAAGGTTGCATAATTAGGGATTGCGATGCCAGTTACGTCGCGAGTAACCTCTCGTGGAAGTGAAGCAAACACATGCGTCTCCCTCCTTCTTCTATCGTCCTTTCTATACGCGTCTTTTTTTCCCCCATCGCGTGTACGTCTGTATCAGCTATTCCCAAGCGAATGCCACAACATTTTTCCCTTTCGCGACCGTGTACAATAAAGACGTCGATTCTTCGATCTCTCTTGGCATCACTTTTCCTGTGCAATTTGTTTTGGTGCTAGCCGCAGGACCCTTCCGAGAAATTTATCGTTGCCGTCGTTGATTCCTTTATACGTACATACATAGTACACACTTGGGGAAGAGAAATCTGTTGACTGTTCGGATGATTCGGTTAATGGTGGAGTTGGCCAGGAAATGAATGTTCTACAAGATAATTTAGAAGTAGGGGTCAGTTCAGTAGGGGTTGATAGACAAATAGAGAAATTTATTTCTTTGATATATACTAACATGCATAAGTATTTTAGGTACTTTCACGTTATTGGAAATTCACGAAATACCTACACTTTTTTATTTATACTAACTACTATCAAATGTCATTCTCATCAGTATTTGTAAACCTTATATAATCGTCTGAGATGAGGTTTGTAGCCAAAAGTATACATCAGAATTTCACTTGAGGTATTTTACATATTGCAAAAATGTGGGTGTTCAAATACTTATACACACGTCCATTGAATTTGAAACCCGTCATACCCAAAGACTACTCCTGTCAAGCTGTTCCATAACATTAGATCAAAGAAAAGGCAATCGTTATCTGAAAATTATAATGCCAGGATAGCCAACGAAGCGGAGAGTACTCAGGATCAGAATACTATCGAAGGAAAGCAACAATCGTCCTATATCGACAAAGACCTCGGCGAGCGTGTGCGAACCCACGTACCAGCAGACACTTCAACGATTATTTATCCGCAGGTTGAAGCGAGTGCGCGTACTTATGTCATGGGAAAGGTCATTCAAAAATGCCTGCTCGCTGGTTACGTTAGCACAGGAGTATTAGCGAATAGAATTGTCGTTACGTCGTACAGGTGGGTGGTGGTTGGCAGTTATTTCATCGGTGGGCCAATCGTCGCAATGATAACGCTGGATTCGTGCTCTCACGCGTTGCCTCATTTGGAACGACGAGCAGAGAAGCCAAGCTCCGTCGTTGCTCGACCATTATGAGTCCTCGGGCGCTCTCATGATCTCTTTGTTCAGGCCTGGAGAAAAAATAGAGCGATCCTGTTGCAACAAGTTAAAGACCTTTGGTAATTAAAGGAACGGCGAGAAAGAGGTCGACAGTCACACGGTTCGGTGGATTTACCGAAGTGGAGTGCAATGTTTTCGAGGCAATCAGCGCTGGCAAAGGTTGGCTCACACCTTTCTTGCGCTAACTGTTTATGATCCACGAGTGTAAACAGTCGTGTTCTCTTTTACGCGAGAAAGCCGCATGTACCCACGATCTTTTACGTGTCAATGACGCCGTATTACCATCCACTGTCAACCTATCGTGACACGCTGCGTGTGTATCTATTTTGACGAAGTAGCACACGCGAACGTGGTTCGTTCATTCGGAACCTAGCGAGTCGCTACTTAATGAATTTCGAAAGGACACGAACCGCCAAGGCGAAGTTATGTCACGTAATGGGGTCGATGATCTTGAGAACGGGCCAGGAACGGCGCTGAATCGAAATCACGCGATTGCATCGGGCATTATGCATTGTGATTATAACGAACAGCCATCGTTGCGCGGGACGTGTGGTGTGTTGCATAACACCTCGAGCCAGGGTATGCGAATATCTACTTGAAAGGGTTACGTGGTGCACACATCCTAGCCTGAAGAACTTGAATTAACGAATTGACGCCTGGAACTTTCCTTTCCTTATAAGACCAACTGGAGAAAACCGTAGCTGTGCTTAAATTAAGACCCGTCCGCCATTAGACGTAAAAGGAGACACCAGCGTTCGTTGATTTTATAACATCAAGGATTACATCTACCAGGTTACTTGATCTGCTAATGAAATAGAGTAGCACCTAGGTAAGGGTTCATAGAAGGCCCCAGTGTGCAAGCACCAGTCTGGAACGAAAGTGATCCTTTAATCAGACAGCACGCCATAGTGCAAATCAGTAATGTTGACTTAATTAGGTGCAAGTAAAGTTGTCAATGATACACTGTCCCAGAATCTTACCTACAAATGTCGCTCCAAGATCATATTAGAGCGTTAATAATTACACCACGTACTGACACAGATTCCATGCATAACTGTAGTTCCAAACAATTAATTTCTACGAACACCTCCGGCTGCCAGCGAATGCATCGTGCGCATCGAACCAGCGCTCATAATACATTGAATAAAATAAAGAATCTTCGGTTGTCGAGACCGTAGATCCGAAGATTGGACTCGGCTATAATGCCGATTACCATAGGACACTTCTTCGGCGGTCGTTAGAGTTGGACAAAGCATTGGGTCGCAACTTTCACCGCGAAAAAACTCGTTGCTCGGTGAAAATACTGATACGAACAATCGCCTGATAGCGAAACGAGAGAGCCCGGATAACGATAGAAAGCGTTATCCCAGAGCTCGTTTGTGGTTTTGTGGAAAACCTTGCAAACCACTCTTCTAGCTAAATCAGCCATAATTCGATTCGCTGGGTGAAATTCCAAAGAGACCTCATCCACTTTCAAGCGAATCCTATCTGATTCAACAAAGGACCTGTGTTTGGAGTGAAAAGGCACCTCTGAATTGGAGGTTTCGCGAGCCTTTTGCCTACGTCTGCCCGCAATTTGTCTATCCACCGCGAAACGGGATGTTTCTAATACTCCACGTTGATTTAGAAAGCGCCGCAAGTGTCCGAGTCGGCTGCAAACAAACCATTGCAATTAGTAGCGCGACGAGGCAGTCAACCACGTCAGATATCTCGATGGCGCGTTGAAATTGAACGAAAGCGATTAAACGATGAATTTTTTCGTAGATTAATTTATCGATCTCACCGAGAAATATCACCAGACTGTTTTACAATTTCCAGCGAACATTCTCAACACGCGCGACTAATGACACACTGTCAGACTTGGAAAGTCGTGTGTCCGCCTTGGGTGCATCTGTTCGCGCTGCACCGCGCGCCATATGCTCCACGAAAGTGCACGCGAGCCGTGTTTCAACGAAAGTGGTTATATTCGAGGTAGGCGGTACAATGCGAGGGCTTACGAGCCGAGGGGAATTTGCAAAAACTTCTAGGCCGTATTTCAGGATCCTGACTCAAGCCTTCGTGGAGAAAGTTGTTCCTGTAAAAAAAATGAATTTTAATCGATGAATAAGTAATTCGATTCACGGTTCAGTTGCACTCTAATTAGGTGAACGTTACAAGGCCGATAACCGGTAGCTAAACACTGAAGTTCGTTGCTGGTAATGGGTGTCGGTGACCTGCTGACACACATCGTCCTCGCCGAAGTGCACGTGCGCGTTTCTTGCCCGCTCGTGCGTTCCTGCTTCCTCGAGGATACTTTTATAGCAGACCACCATATGTCAACACGCGTCTGTCGATTCGTACTCCGATAGCCAAAGGAAAAAAGGCAGAACTCTAGCTAGAGGATCGAGGTGAAGGATTTATTGGTCTTTTGGTTCCATCGATCACTCACCACCGTGACGGATCTTATCTATGACTGATGTATATGATTTCTCTTGACATAAGAAAAATAAATTCGAGGACGTTGACTTTTTTCGTCCACGATTTATATCTTTTGGCAACGTTCCTGGGTACTCGACCTCCTACTTTGGGAAATTTCAATTTAGAAGAGGTTTGTGGTAAATTTGATTCTAAAAGGGACTTGGCAATTCTGTGTTTTAGGTTCAGTATTTCGTTTAAATAAATAAGAAAAATCGAATTCAGTTGCTTTAAATTGTGTTTTCACGTAGAATAGAAACACTTGTGTTAGTGGTATCTACCTGTTTATAGGAATTTTCTTTTATTTCCTGTAGAGCGTTCATCAAAGTCCTAAGTCAGTAGAAGTGTTGCCACGCCTGAAAGACAAACTCGAAGTGCAAGGGGTTAATTATTCAGAACGAATCGCGTAACAAAAATTAAGGCAGAGATACAATCTGCCGTAACGCGTTACTTTCCATCGCGTGAAAGTGAATCTTCCGTTTCGTAAGCCGAAAAGACGCGAATGGTCAGTGACACGATACTCGCGTTACGCAGCGATTCTTTCTCCTCTCCGTGCGAACGAATCGACGGTGGCACGCGATAACCAACCAGAGACACAGGGAGATGGACAGCCAAGCGAAATCGAATAAAACATGCTGATTTTCGCGTTCAAGCGAATCGACCGCGCTGTCTTATTTCTCAATAACTAAAGGGAAATCGTTCAATCGTCTTTATTCGCATTTTAATTCGAATAAAAGCGAGCATTTCCTCGAAGAAATTGCATAATCATGAATTTATTTTCAGCATAGTTCACACTGTAGAATAGAAATCGCAATAGATGAAAAGAAAAAACATTTCTCTCTCTATTCTCTTTGCAAAAATTGCGCAAGGAAAATGCATATTGAACATTATTCTCGTCGACTACGCGCACACTATTCTCTCCATGAAAAACGTCCCTTCCATAACCCGGAACGATATAACGAAAACAGCTTCGCTAACGAGCAACATTGTTCGACAACCGCTACCTCGACAGCTCACGATTTCCACCTAATAAGCACAAATTAGCAGCAAGACTGGAGCTCGAAGCTAACGAGGAAATATTCGCGCGGCGTTCAGAATACATTTGCATTTGACGAAGTGCCATGGAGGGCGTCGCGCGATCGAGCCACGCGAAAATGATCCGAGCGTTCACCGTTAGATTCGGGGAAGAAATTATTTACAATTCTGTCGGCCATTGCGCGGCATTAAGCTCCATAATCGGATGCCTAGGGACGAACTAAAACTTTATGGCTGTCGGATGATCACCGTTATCGTTCACCGCAAACACAGCAACCGACGATGTCGTATCTCCATCCGCGTCTTTCGTCTCTTTCTCCCCTCGAGGACGAAAAGAAACCGGTAACGAGGCCCGTAAATCGTTAACGTACCAAAAGAATCGCGGAAACAAAACGAGCCGCGCATTCTTCTTTATTCGCTCGCCTGCTCGCTCCTCGGCGAGAAGAGGACGACAGAGCGTTCCACGCTTCGATCGATCGGTCGCGTCGTTTATCATGATCGAACGCTGGACGCGTTTCAAACGGTCGATCGCGACTGTCCAGCCTCTTTTTCCTCGTTCCATCGTACGTGGAAAATAAACGTCGATAACGTCGAGGAGAGGATCCCGTTGCGAGGACGTGGCTCAATCATAGTTCGTTAAAGGGAGATTCTAAGACGCGCGTCATATCGGTCAGAACTGTCTTGACCGCTCGTTAAAGTCACTCGCGGCATCAGTGATCCAGTGGACCACGAAATGATACCGATTTTCTTTTCCGCGGCACGCTCGCGTTCCCTTGGCCTCGGCGCATCCAGTGAACGAGAATATTGGAAATATCTCAAGGCCAGCCGACTGGCTGTTCAATATCGAGTTAATGGCAAATAAAAGGATGTAGGGGAAACTTGATTACAGTAATTCCATTCTTTGATCAGCGATATCCGGTTTATCGACTGGCGTCCGACAAGTCTGCGGCGATATATAATTTTTCACTCATCCTGGGGATGATTAGCAAAAACCTGGGATGAAGAAATTGCTTCGCGACAGCTTTGGCGACGCGTGAATTGCCAAACTTTTAGCGGTGGTTCACCGCCGCGATGTTTGCGTCGGTTTAATGTCAATTTAATTGTGGCCATTGGCCCGAGGGAAAAACACTGGCGAAAGAAACTCGTACTCAAGATGAACTGTTAAAATTCCGAGGGGAGTATCGTTAATTGGCACGTTTCGCTGCTTTCGCTGAGTCAAGCTGCGTCGAGGAGGCAAAATTGCGAATCGCGCGTGGATCAACGACCCCGCGCGAGAAGATAGATCGATCAAAGCCGCGAATTCTCGGGATCGAATGGAACGAGATCGGTCGCGCGTGAAGGGAAGAAACGCGAAACACGCCCGATTCCGAAGCGTTTGCCCTTTTCTTTCTCTCTCCTCCTCACCGACTGGTTCTCCCATTCGTGTTCCCCGAGCCTCCAGCTCGAGCATAGTTAAGCCAGCAATTCGGCCGTGACGAAAATGAATTTTACTTTAGAAATGGTAACGCGATGCGTGATCTATGATAACAAGTTCCTCGGGCAACGGCAGAACGGTCGTAATTTCTTGCGGAACACGTTTGCCCATTTCAGTTATTTTGTTTCTCTATTATGGCAATTAAGGGGCACAATCCGGTTATCTTTCTTCGATGTTACATAAAGAAATTAGAACGTCGTTCGTTTATATATACTGCATTCAAGTATTTCTTAGCTACATGTAAAAGTCTAAGACTTCGTTCAAATTTTGAAGACCACTAATTTGCACTATAAGAAACTATTGCAACCACTATATTAAAACCAACATAGTTGCCTAAGAAATCCCTTGACATTAGAATTACTAAAGCTGCTGAAGTGACTAGTAGAATACACTTGAGACACTGAAATGTTAAATTGAAAAGAAACTTCGAAATATAAAGAGAAAGAAGCAAAACGTCCTTTTCCTGAAATACGATACAAGGCCTCGCCATTAATCGCCATTCACCGTTAATTGCACGTGTGTACACGACGCGAGCTCCTCAAACGTGACCACAAGAAACGACGATAAAATTCTTGTAATCGAGATAATTCATTGGAGAACACGAAACATCAATTAGGGTCCAGAAGGTATTCTCATTACTCGTTCGCATTGAGCATAACTCTATCTTTTGCGTGACGTTTCTCCCGTTCTTACGTAATAGACCACTTCATTCACAAAACAACGCCGCGGTCGCGAGGAATTCTTTTGAGGAGCACCGATATCAGTTTTAGCTGCATATCCACCAGCCATTTTGTGCCTTGAAAAACGGCTCAGCCACTGTGCGAGTCGCGCCTGTAATGCGCCTAAGATCGATTCACCGAGCGACCATTCGATTCGTGGAACTATAACTGTTTTCTCGAGCCTCGGAACTCGGAGGTGCCCGAAAGAACCGTTCCTCTGAGGATTATTATTCATATTACCTTCCTGGCGCGTTTAGATCATAATTAATATACCTGAGGATTATAAAATCCACGCTCGCGGCAACCAATCCCAAGCTGGACCGCTCGAGCATTCACCTGGAATCCTCGATAAAAAGGAAAGTATCGTAGCTTTCGAGCGCAGTCGTGACCCGGCGTCTTCTATTTGCAATCTAACGCGAGGCGAAGGAACGAGACACGAGAGGACGAGAATACTCGTCAGGGCGTGTCTTTCCGTGTTCCCTGCAGCCTCGCATCGACTTTCTCTGCATTGTTGGCGAGCTGGACGTTCCGGGCATCCCTTCGAGGCCCGCGCGGGCCGATATATGTATGAACTCGGAAATAATTATTCGTGAAACCCGCGGCACGAGCGCCTCGGCGGTAGGAGAGGGGGGAAAAAAAAAGTGAAACTTTAAACGAGTCAATAACCGCGCGGCGATTACTTGCACGCGCCTTCCTCGCGAGAGAGCTCGTAAAAGCCTCGCTCTGGGAAGGGCCACAACACACCCTTCGCTTTTTGCGCCCCCTCGCGCGGCCTCCAATCATCGTAAAGCATGAACGGAATTCCGATTCGATAATTCGAGTGTCCTGTTATTTCGTTACGTTTACGCGCGCACGAACGCGAGGCATTCGAGCCTGCCTCGCTCCGAGCATCGTAATTGCCCGAGTACAGCTGTTCAACAGAGGCTACGCTGTGAATCGCAATCACACGGCCAGCCATTTTTCCTCGGACTGAAGCTAAACGTGCGAACCGAGCCAGTTCCTTCTTCCGACGAGACGCTTCCCCGACCCTTTCCAATGCATTCAAACTGGAAGGTTGCCTCATGAGTCGTTGCCGCAACCTGGCTACATATTAAGAAATAATTCCGAAACGCGTAGCGTTCGCTAATTGCGCTTTCCCTCCGAAAACAGAGGGAATGTTAACCTGGAGCAAGTTTCAGCTCCGTGACCTCGTCGATTGGTAGCTCTGCCGGAAGATTTTTGAGCCGAGGTCGGCGATTTGCATAAAATGCGAACGGAACGCGGTATCTGAGCGCTAACGAGCGCGGTGATGGCTCGCGTGCTCTTTGTCGCGTTGCTTCGGTGCCTGATAGAGAAGCGACCGGTAGCACGACCGTGAAGGTGTGGAAGAAGCCTGTGAATAGTCGTGACACTTTCGTGGCTCGATCGTTAAGCAGCGATATCGACGACAATAACGGTATGTCAGTCTGTATCGATGGCCTGGCTGCTTGTCGCGAGCCTCCTCGAGGTTCTACACGCGTCCATTGTCCGCGAGATTACATAAGAGATTGCGTTCCGCTCCTGGAGCTTCTCTCAGCGTCTGAAGTTTCGGTATCGATCACACGATGCTCGCGTTATCGCGTCATCGATGCCTTTGATCTTCGTGAGGATTTATGGATAAACTGTTAACACTCCGCCGATCATATTGTGTACGTTAAATGAGCTGGAAGCCCGTTAACTTCCCGTGAGAAATAGCGTCTGAGAACGTTAAATGACTTGAAAAATGATCTTGCAAAGATGATTTGATATGCAATAGAATAATGGAGTGCCGTCATCGACGGAGTTTATCTTCTAAAATATTGTAGAATGTACCGTGGCAGATTGTTAACCAGTCAGCGGAGATTGGATGGGAACAATTTCGATGATTGTTGGGTACACTTTTCGAGCTGGCTGACTCAAAGCGGACTGACGAGGTACACGTTTACCAAGCTGTCGAGGAACGGCACAAGCATCCGAGGAGTTGTTGAAAACCGTCGGCAACGACTATTTTCCAACGTTTGAGAGAGCGACTCTTTAATAAAGCAACGACAACTTCCTTAAGAACGTCGCGGGTAGCAGGTTAAAAATGCGTTAACAGCTTGTAACGAGTACCTTCCGTGTCAGTGATCCCTGGCCGAGAAGTCTCCGAGATCTCGGTAGGTGTCGTCGACAGGTATTTCACCTTCGCGCACCGAGAGAAGAGCCTCTTGTTTTGTAGTACTTTTCTCTTATCTGCCGGATCGCCGATCCGAGACTAGTCCTTCAGGGTCCAAGTAAGCGTGCAGCGCGGCGACTCGCGGCGACTCGACGTTTGCTTCCAATGCCTGGCTACTTCTACGTTTTTTTTTTCTTTTAGCTGCTACCTGATATGGAAATTTGTAATTTTCCAATAATTACGAGTAGGCAGCCTGTGGTAACGTGAAATGGTAATTACGGACGCAAATAGTTGCATGCAAATTATCTGGGGATAGAAAGCATCTGGCCTTCACTGGTCGAAATGTTAATAGTTACGTCTAGCCTAGAATATAGGCACAGTTTTTAGAAACTTTCCCACGAAATGTCGCGAGTTGGTATGCTTTAGTATGAAAACAGTTGATGAGGTTTTTAGGACAGTCTGGCTTCAAGACTGAAATTCATATTCGACTGGCGTTACCTTCCTCATAAAGACAGTGTTAATAGATGCTTCGAACTTTAATTATAATTACTTTCCAATCCAAGTCACTTACGTCAGGGGAGTTCTTATGAATTCAAAAGGTATACATACGAAGAGTCGAAGAGGTTGCACTCAAGTATCCCTACACTTAGGTACACGTGTACCTGAGAGCACTTGAGTGCACATGTACTCGACATCTATGCGATTCATGCTATACTAGGGGACTGGACAATGAACGCGTAAAACGCGTTTACTAACACCTTCTCCATTCCCTCTAGGAGGGTTAAATTCACCAAAATTTTTGACCAATAATTTTCGTGCCACTACGCAAACACTTTTTCGCTATTTCTCAAGCCCATATCACAGCGCAGAGGTTCGTAGGAAAAAGTAGACGGTGGAATTCCCTTTTGCCTTCAGTAACGTTCGACGAGCAAAAAGAGAGCGGCGAGCCGAGGGACAGGGGATGGGAGAAGACGTCTCGCCCTCGGGCAAGACAGAGTCATTCTGAACTAGTGTCTCGTTCTTTCTAATGACTGTCATTTACCTGGTGTCATCCTCGTGTCCTGCAGCATCCGACAATCCACGATGGGCCCTCATACTGCACGTAATCTTTTCAATGTCCGAGGCAAGATGGATTCCCAGCGTCATTAGGGAGCATAAAGTGTCTCTCTTTCCTTGTTCGCCCACTTCCTCGCCCCTTTTCTACCTTTCGTCTTTTCCGTCTGCCCGTGGAATTTGCCTCGACTCCTCCGCGCTGCCAGCTCCTCTCTCGCCTCCACCGCCTTCTTCGCTCCTTCTTCGTCGCGGCAATGGGCTGTGCCAGGTGTGGTCATTAATTTCGCAGCGCGGTGGAAAAAGTACTCGGGAACCGAACAAAGGTACCGAGGTTCGTTCGGTGCACCGCTCGCGGCCTGAGACCGCGATTTTTGCGGGACAATTATTCGCGAAGGTTAACCCAGCCGACGACGTCGGGATGACTGTAATTCCACGTCGAATTTTCCGAGCGTTTTGCTCTTTGACCGACCAAGCAGCTCAAACATGAAAGAAATTCTCCATGCTTCCCAGAAAATTTGTCCCCAGGAGGCAAGTAGAACGACCTATTGAACAGAATTCAAAGAAGCGATTCTCGAACTGCCAGACGAACTTGCTCGAAATTTCCATTGCGAATTTAAATAAAAAAAATCGCTGTGCTTGGAATCTTCTGTCACCCCAGGTGATAGATCTTCCTGTGTAATTGTCGAACTACTAGTAAATAGGGTACACAATTACCTGGGTAGCGGTAAACTCAGGCGGAGGCGGAAATCAATCGGAAACGTTCAAACCGCGGCTATCACCGCCACCCCCGCAAGGTATTTCAACGGCGAGACCGTCTCACCACTGGCACGCAAGTTATAGGCACTATATTATACTCGATATGTTCCTGTGTACGTACTACACGACGCAAGTTCGCAACTCTCTAGGCGCTCACAAGTAAGACAGCAATTTCCATCAGTAAAAATAAGAGACGTCATTAGGAAGAAGAGGTTTAGCGTGATTTCGTAGAGCGCGCGGGAAAACAGTCGCGAAAGTAATGTTGCTCGCTTTACGTAACGAAAAGAAGAGGCTTATTAGCGCGGCCAAATCCAGAGTAACGTTCTATTGCGAGCACGCATGTTCGGGTGAATGAATCGCGCTCTACTTTCTGCGCGAACTAATACGAACCGCAGAACAATAAGAACAGTGCTATATCAACGATGACACGCTTTAACTCTTGTGCAGCATTCGGGATAATTTCACCAGAAACGTGTATTTTAAAAGTGACATAACTCAAGAAGTTCGATTATCGAGTTACGAGTATATGAATTAGACATTGAAATTGTAGAGTTTATTCCAGGAACTCTATGGTAAATAACGCAAGACTATTTTTTATTAGGTGAACCTACTTTTTGCGTTAATATTATGTGCATACCTAGTAGAAAATTTTCTTTTAATATTATGAATAGTTTTCTAGCTTCCTCTGAAAAATATAGGTACCTATATTTTTATATTTTTATATTTTTATATTTTTATATTTTTATATTTTTTATATTTTATATATTTTTATATTTCAATTGTGTCACTTTTGAAATACATGTATACCTAGCTCAGACGAATCTGGGCGTATCGATACTCTCTATTACTTTCTTATACGGGAGCCATTGAATAAGAGAAGAGAGAGAGAGAGAGAAAATACCGATGCAGCCAGAATCGTATGGTTTGGCCAAATTACAATATTTCTCCTTTTCTCGTTGCATTCACTGACAACTGAAATTTAATCAATTAAAATTGCCTCTAATTTCGGTAGGTCCGGTGGTTCCTCCAGCTCGTCCAGTGCTGGCATGGTTCCATCGACCGGTGGAGGTCCTGGAAACCCAACAGGAGGCGGTAGGATGGCCGTGATTGGCGTGACCAGGAACGTGAGGCTGCGACGCCGCGGAGCGTCAGGATTCGGTTTCTCCCTTCGAGGCGGTCGAGAGTACGCTGCTGGATTTTACGTCAGCGATGTGCAGCCAGGAGGAGAAGCCCACAGAAATGGATTAAGGGTAAGCTGATCCTCGTAGCGTTCTCGTAACACTGTTGCCAACTAATTTATGCAATCTCCGCGAACCGGGGCGAGTCGAATCTGCGAGCTGAGAAAAAAAAGGGCAACCCGTTTCCGCTCTATTTCGTCGGTGGCGTTTGCACCGAGTTTCACCTGGCTGTCGGTTTGCTTTCAGGTCGGCGATCAGATCATAAGGGTGAACGGGTACCCAGTGGAGGACGCCGTCCATCAGGAAGTCGCGCTTCTGGCAAAAAACCAGCAAGTGCTCGTCCTCAAGATTCGAAGTAATTACCACGTTGTTCAGATACTTTAAGCGATGCCAGTGTAAACCGATATCATTAAGCGCATCCGTCTCTCTTGTCGTTTGACGCAAGCGTACTCGTTGCTTCATGTTTCTCTTTTTTCTCTTTCAGGCGTGGGAATGATACCTGTAAAAGAGTAAGTACCGATCGGTCATTAAAACGTTCCGCGGGGCGATCTCGGCCGCCTGCGGTCTGTTTCCTCGTTATAAGAGTACTTTATGATTCGCAAAGCAATCCCAACGATCCGGTCACCTGGCACATGGTGCAGCAGCAACAACAGCAGTTGCAGTACAACGAAACTGGCTTCGGAGGTGTGCCCAGCACCGAGGTCAGGATTCGGATCATCGTTGGGGAGAAGGGTCGATTGGGTTGTGGGGTTTGCAGGGGCATGGTGCCTGGCCTCACTGTTCAGGTTAGTTGCAACTCTATTAGCACCTGACTGATTAATTATCGGTGAACACAGTATTTCCTTGTTGTAGTCTGGTTATTATATTCGCTTTAAAGTTTCCCAAGAGTTACTCAAATGGAAATCCTTCAGGGTACCAGAGACGACGGTCCAGCGCGGGCAGCAGGGTTGAAAGCTGGCGACGTGATAGTTTGGTGCAACGGGCAGCGACTCACCGATCTTCCGTTCGAAAGAGCCATCGAAGTAATGAGAAGCGCAGCTGTGCTCGAGCTAATAGTGCAACGACCCACACCGAATCACCTTTACGACTGCCCCGAGCCGCTGTGGACTCGAGGCTCGAGCGGCTACGACTCTGAAACGTCGAGCGTGGCTGCGGCAAGTCCACAGCCTCAGCAGAATTCTTCCTACTCCCCTCAGCACCATCACGACCCCAAGATGCACCATCGATATCCACGCGAGGACATCTGCAACAGAAACGGAAGGTCAGTGAAAAAAGAAATAGGAATCTTCCATCTTCTTATTTCTTTAGACTAATCAACCCTTGGAAGATAACGCATGACGAAATCCTCAACGACCATGCTGCACGATTACAGCATAATGTTAGTCGCGGGGACTATTGTACGTGATTGCAATTAACAAGGACCGGTTGAACGTTCCTCAGGACCGATCGTTCGATCGGCAGAAACTATCAGCTGCGCGGATACATATCTCTCTTGTTACTAGCTGTTATCGGTCGACATCGATGAATTTAACACCGAGAGAAAGTTGTTCTATTAATAGGACATTTCGCGATTACGATCGCGGCACCGAACACGACGAATTCCTGAGCGGTACTTTAACGTTCATCCTGTTCTTAACCAAGCTCGATTGCTCGTGCTTCCTCACGACGCGCAACGTCGCGTTTAATTGGAAATTAGAAAGCACTCGGTGCCTTCGATGAGACATTACTCGAGCACGCGGTGCCTTTGAATTTTCCAGGGCCTGCTGCCCGTTGGCCTTGTCCACGAGCAGTTGCAGTTCCTCCGAGTGGAGTCACGTGGACCAGGTAAAAATCATCTTCATAAAGAAGAAACGAGTTATGGTAACCTGCCACAAACTAACCAGACGTTTCAATATTTCAAGGCTCAGGAATGGACACGCAAACCAAATAACACCACCGTAATCCGTATTAATCAGAACCAGAACCAAAACCACAGGCTCATGGGTGGGCCAGGTCACCCAAACTCACGAGGCAACTATGAAGACGACATTGACAACGAACCTCTCTATGACCCAGTGGCGCCCAGGATCGATTACGAAGTTCACGATTTCGATGCCAATCCTCGTGACGAGGCGAACCGACGCTTGGCGTTTCGACGAGACAACTGCAGGCAGCAGGACGTTATTTACGATGGTCCAGCTGATGACGTTCCTCCGTATCATGGATCCAAAGTGAGAAAATTGTGTCTTCTAATTCTTCAAAGTCTCTTCATAATATGGTAACAAAGTTTAGTGAGACTCAGAGGTGGAAGGAATAAGGAACTTGTTGTTCGATACTTAATGAGTAGTCGATATGTGCACTTTCTACCTCTTAGTGCTCTCATAATTGTCGCGATTATCTGATCGAATTAGCGTGACGATCGTTGTACAGTGCACCAGCAGCGCGACTTAATTAAAAAGAGAAACGATCGCGAAGGTAGGGTGCCCCTACATGTCGAGCCAGAGTTTCATGCCTCTTCGTATGATCTGCATCACAGGAAAATGGCTCGCAAGACGGCAATCGGCTGTCAGAGCTGCAGATGATGCAGAGGCAGAATGAGTTGGACAAGAAAACAGTGACGACTGTGGAGGTGCATCAGTCTGTGTGCCCACCGGCACCTCCGCCACCTCTTCCTTATAAGTGGCATGCAGGTTTGTTAGAAGATCTCAGAACACGATACATATCAAATTTAGAGAAAACTATAGAAAATAATGTGTAAAAGCTTGATGTGAGAATAGGTCTCTTAAGTGTAATAATTACTTCTTGATCAGTCTGTGCAAGAGTTCAGAGAAATCTTCATAAATTTTCAGAAATTTGAAAATTTAAAAATCTGAAAATTTGAAAATTTGAAAATTTAAAAATTTGAAAATTTGAAAATTTAAAAATTTAAAAATTTGAAAATTTGAAAATTTGAATAATTCAATATTTAAATATTTACTAATTTCAATTTTCAAAAAATTCTATATCCCCAATAAATAGTGAATACTTACACCTATTACACTGTGAGAGCTTTTCCCATTAAACACTGCTTTTTCAACAAATATTTTCCACAAACTGAGAACCCTATAATTGGTACAGAGACAAAGCCAATGAACGCAATGGGCCTGCAAATGGGTAGCACAATGTCGATGGGCAGCACAGGATCCACAGAGACCGAGTCAAGCCTGGAGTCGTCTTGCAGCAAGGACTCTGCCTCGACCTCCTCGTCCTTGTCGACGTCTTCCTGCGAGCCACCGTCGACGGTTTCCTTCGGCTCGATGACGGCTGGCCCGACTGGGACCAATAAAACCATCGAAGCAGTGACCACCGTGCACGCGACATCCCGCAATTGCGCCACAAGGACGTCTCCAATCGCCTGCACCGACCTAGGCTCAGCCATAACGCAAGAACTGCAGAGGCGGGCGCAGCAGGTAGTAGCTTCACATTACTTTTTTCCCTCTTTTCCACATGAAACTAAATAGCATAAACGTGCCATGTGTATCGCGTTACCTGGAAATTTATACGCATCGCTGGAATTTTGAGCCCTGAGGACGATTCAATTGATCCTGTTCTTGGAGACTATGGTTCTTCTGCTTTCATTTTCATACTTTGTACACCCTGATGGTGACAATGTCAGACTGCATGCTTGAAGTTTATCTACGTGACACGTGTAGGAGGATAGCGGAGATTTCTCGCGAAGCTGTATCTTTGTCTTTCTATGGTCCATTGCGTCAGACGGAAATGGTACCTCAGAAGGTGAAAATATTACTTATCAGTGGAGTTAGTCACGCTTGTGACGTTCCTCGAGACTTTCGTATTCGTACGTCTCTGTAAAAAGCATCAGGAAGAGAGTCATTCAGCTAATCCATGAACTACGATTTCTGCTTCGGTCATTTTTGTTTATGGCACCTTTTGCGTCACTCTCAGAGATTACGTTTTCCTTTGTAGATAACACTTTTAGCGAGGTATAGTCATAGCGCTAATAATAATCGGTGTTCTAATTCAGTGTTATCAGAGAGCGCTAGACATCACTGATCGCGAAGGTAACGGTACGACAAATGTTGTTAGCGTTTACACGTAATTTGAAGGCGTGACCGCGACTAATCGATGATAATACGCGGCACACGAGTCGGATACAGGTTACAGTGCTCCTTACGGTAGCCGTGTCTAATCAATCCTCTGCATCGCGAGATAATTGATCGTCGACGAGTATCACGTATCTGCGTTCCTTCCAGAGGAGCATGAACGTAGGCAAAACGGAAGTGGCGAAGGAGAAGACTCTCGAGGCGCGGAAGCCGCAAAATCCGGAGGCGCTGAGGGCACAGGAACAGAAAGTCACGCATGACAAGGTAATATTCTACTTAAAATTCTACGTAAAGCCTGTGTTGTCGATCTAGCATGGGAAGTGTTCAACTTGGCGCAAATTCTCCAAAAAGATACCAATCATCATTCCATAAGCTATTAACAATAATGTTCTGTACCTAATCATAGGTGCATAGAAAATAAATATACCATACGATACCATACACTGCTATATTATCATAGCACGAAATAAGTAGTAGATAAGTTAACTACTTCCCTTGTAAGATTTCAATCGACTGATGTACCCATTTGTCGATACAGCGGCTGCCCAGCTACGTACATATCTAAGATCTCTTAAATTGAACGCGAAAGCGATAGGCGCTTAATCGTAGAACAGTATGATCTACAAGATCCATCGATATGTTTTTTAATTATGCTGAGCGAAAAAAAAATGGCAAGTCGATGGAAAAAGAGAAGGCGCGATAAAAAGATGCGCGGGGTAATAATGAGTAGAGAGTCGATCTAATTAAAAATTATTGCTTGATGTTGCAAATGATTGAACTCTGGTAGACGAGCATCCCAGCGAAGTTCGATTAAAGTATACAGCGATGCATTTGCAATTTATCTTGTCTTTTATTTTCCATCGACTCGACATTCGTCTCTGCTGCAAAATAATGAAGTAACAACGAAACTGGGTGGTAACCATAGCATCTGCGACGGAAGTGGTCGAGATAAAGCGAGTGTTGAATTCTTTGCAGCTGATGGAGGAATTCAAACGTGCTCACCGAAAGATGTTCAACTCCACTCAGCAGAAGGTTCACTTCTCCGATCAGGTGTCTGAGCAGGTAAGACTGTGATAAGCTTATCTTTGTGGTAAACGCGTAGCGTCTTCGAATACGTGACACCTCTCTGTTTCAATGGAAAAATTCGCGGTATACATTTTACTTGAAAATATCTGTGCTCATAAAACAAATTAGATATAAGATATATATCCTTATTTTCGAGATATTAATATTTGAAAGTTTCAAACCTCGATTCTATTTTATGAACTTATGCTTTCTCAATTCTGATTTTATGAGGGAAAGTTCCTTCAAGTTCAATCTTCTTTTACTGAAAATACAAATTGGGTCTCATAAATTTTGATTTAGGTAAACATAATTACTTTAGTGACTTCGATTATTTTGCTACCTCTATGTACAGCCAGAGATATCTACTCTCCTCGATCATACCATAACGTGTACCTACATTTCCTTCAAAGATCTCACGCGAAGCGATCCGAGATCTAGCAAAGTCATCGATCCTTGAACGATCCAGCTTCTTACACAAATCGCGCGCGTAACGCTTCGAATTTCGCTGGTGAAAACTTTCACCGTTTTCCTTCTCTGCGAGGACGTTGCATCTTCTAATTACCGCGAAGATCCCTAGCAGAGGTAAAATTCCTCGGGCGCGGCCGCGAGCGATCGCAGGACGATGCGCGGCGTTGGCGTCGGTGGAAAAAGCGGAACTGGGGATACGTAAGCTGGGCAATTAAAAAATGCTATTAGCAACAGTCTCGGGATTGAAGCCGCACAGTGAAAACAGTCCGCGGGTACGCTTAGCAACCGAGGGATTAAATATTGATACAAAAGGAAGCGGAATAAAGTAAATAGCTTCATTCTTCGGTATACGATACCCGAACGGTTCTTACGTTGTTAATTACACAACCGAGATCTGGCAGAGCAAACAGATAAGGTCTCGAAATCGCCAAGACTCCAGAGCAGTCATTGTCTGCGTGGTGAACAAGCCACAGTATTCATGTGTGAGTGCATACGCTCAAGTGCACCTGAATTTATGTACGAGCGCGTTATTAACTGTTCCACAGTGGTTCGCGTATCTTCGAGACGAGATAGAGAGCGATCCATCGGTTATAGTCACGTACATTTCACCGTTTTGTCTCAGTGTCGGAAGCTCCTCGCGATAGAAAGGATCGTCCCGCGAAAAGAGACGCCGAATCGCGGCTTCAATCGAAACGTAATTAACCAATTACGCGGGAAATCGCGATGCCGCGACCACGCGCTCTCAGAGTGAACAACTAAGACTTTCGTCGTCGAAACGATCCTATCGACCGACGGTGAGGAGCTGATCGCGCCGATTATCGATGATTCTTCGCGTCTAGCCACTTGTCCTCTCCTCTCGACGTCGACGACTCCGTGAGAAAGATACAAATTACCGAGGAATCGACGGGTCATTATATAATCGGCTTATCAGTCGGCAATCAACGCCATTAGTTGGTTCAGCGGTTCGCCAGAGGCTCGACCCTCGCCCCCTGCTTCGTTCCGCTACACGTCGACATTATCCACCTTGGACGTCGGCTACGTGTCGACTTCTTACAAATTGCGGCAGACGTGCAAAATAATAGGGCTTACATAAGCGGCCGAGCGACGCTCGTGACTGTTTTCAGTCGACTCGAGTGCCGTCGTGCGATCGGTTTCAAGGTGGCCAGTCGGGAATACCGCAAAATGCAGGAGGACAAAGCGGGGCTGTGATCAACGAAAACCCAGAGCCCCTCGTTCGGCGTCCGCGGAGCGCTGCGCACTGTCGCAACCAGCCGTCGCGTAATTCGGAAGAGAAACGATGTTTCGCCGCGTCCTCGAGCCTATTTTCCAAGCTCTATCGTAAGAACGGTGCAGTTGCGAGCCGATTCGCCGTGGAACGGGTTAATTAATGCGCGCGAGGTGAGGAAAAATTCCGGTGAGCAAAAAGCACGCTTGAAATCCGCCGTTATCGGCTTGGCAGAACAGCGAGATCGTGTCTCGTCGGCAGAAGGGAAAGTTAATCGAAGAATGATAGCAGCCTGAGATTCTGGGCATGGATTATTTCATGAGCGGTGGCGAACGAAGGAGGAGCCGTGTGTTGGTCACCATCACGCCTTACGACGTTAGTTATCGAGCTTATCGGTTTGACAGTTAATTAATGCGCTCGATCGTGTGCTATTCGTAAATTACCTGGAACAATTAACGCTGTTAGATAACAGCCAGCGATAGGGACTTTGTTAGCTTGTAGAGCTGGGTAAGCGAAGATGAGTCGAGTATAGGTAATCGAACTTTTTATAAAATAATTTTCAAAGTAATATCATTAAAGCTTTAGATTCCTCGATACTCTACAAGCACGCAAAGTTTCATCGCAATCTACCCAATTTATTATAAGAAAATTCTGACTGATACCTTAATCCTCTTATCAGGAGCAGGAGAAAAGGGTGCTGAACACGTCAACAACGTCGTCGATTCCACCAGCGCCTCCAGTGCCTCCAGCACCTCCAACTCCTCCAAACTCCGCTGCACCTCCCGCGCCCCCTGCACCCCCTGCACCGCCACCGTTTCCTCTTCTCTCGAAAACCAAGAGCAGCGAGGACTCCGTGGAGATGCAGAGCATCGAGTCCTTCAAGCTGAAGGAGACGCCAAATCCCGTGATTCCAAAGCCACCGCCAACGTATTTCCCCATGCAGAACGCTGCGAGCGCGACGAACGGAAGTCCTCGGCACACTGCGGCCGGAAGCAAGCCACAAGTGAACGGAAAGGAGCCGACAAGCCCTGTGTCTGAAACGTCGAAGCCAACCGTGGCGCCGGCAGGTGTGAATGGGCAGAACACGAAGCCTGCCAGTGGAAAGGTCGCAATCAGAATAGGCGCATACGAGGGAGAGGCCAAGCAGCCGTCTAAGCTGGACTTCCTGTCGCAGCAGCCTCGTTCCGAGAGGAATGGAACAGGCGAGATAGCTAATGGCCCTGTGGTGTCCAGGCTGCAGAACGAGCTGGCTGCTACGCTGCAGAGATCGAATTTAAGAAGAAAGACTGACGGAGTAAGTGGCCTTGATAGTGGAAGAGTGGAGAATAGTTTGAGATGTAAAAGAGGTTGTGTGCTCTTGGGACACGCAACGTGTTTGATAAGAGAATTATGTCTTTCTGAAGAGGAGGCAGCACTAGGAATTATGATAATGGCATGTTTGCTGAGAAACAACATTGCAACACGCGAGGGAGTAGACTATATTAGAGTATAGTTGACAGATCTTACGTATACTGTGGTGGATTACAGTGGTGCCTGAATTTTTGCCTACTTTAGCGTCCGCTGCTGTCTCGATAAAAATTCTTGAAAATGGGGTCCCGAAGCTTCGAGCTCTATATCTCGCACGGAACATCACTTTAGTGTATCGAAAAATATTAGACACGTTATCTTTTTTAGCTGCTGATATTCATCTTTAGAGCGTGAAAACCATCCCCAAATTAGGGGTAAAAAATACATTTTTCATAAGCAATATTCCTCCAAAATAATTAACACTAAAGTGATGTCCCTTGTCAGATAATCTGCTCAAAGTAGTTTTTTCGGCACCCAGATAAGCACTCCGATACAGGCATCACAGTTTTTGCAAATTTTTTCAATGGTTTTTTTCATGGTTTCAGGAGGCACCAACCATCAAGCCGATCCCGGAGAATATTAATAACGAGACAACGAATTCAGAGCCAGGCAAGCTACCGCAGAGCAGCGTCGAGAAGCTGGCCTCAGCTCTGAACAACAAAGTCACCATCAAAGTGAACCCAGAGCATAATAACCGATAAGAAGCTAGCTTTCATTCTTAAGTCGAAACGGATCGATTAGGAGTCCACCTTTGTACCTCTATCACAATGTACATTTTTGCACTCTTTTTGAACCTTCATAGGTTTTTTATTCTAGACAAAGGAACGCTCCCCCTATTGGCGAGCCTCTTTTTTACGTCTTTTACCCGTACGTCTTTTTTTATATGTTATTTATTATTCGTATTATAGCGTGTAAGGAGTAAATAAAAAGGCTAAATATCCTTATTAACCGAGACAAGGCGCTGCGATGCCGTTCACCACGTAGGGCCCGTGTCTTTAAACTTAGTCTCCTCTGTCGCCGACTATCTGTACGAGTCGTGAAACCCGATGGGGGCATCGAACTGAAAAATAAAGACGATGATACGTAATACCCGGCGTTTCATTTATTTCCTCCCCTGGCGAACCTATTTCATCATCGTGGAGTGATAGGAACTCTGAAAAAATATGAACATCCTCTTACCTACTCACTGAGAAGTTATCAGTAGATGAACCTGTTCCCTTTCTTGTCGCATCTGATTATAGATTCACTCAGAGTTGCTTAACCTTTGGCGAGCGAATAACCCATTGAGGAAATCGATGGTTTACAGCTTTCGAAAAATTCTCTGGTCACGTTGGATCTCGTAGACAACTTAAACAATTTTCCCCTGAATTTTAATATACAAATTGTACCTCATGCACGCCACACGAACGACCAAGAATTCTCGTCAGTGGATGAGGGATAAGGACACGGAACATAATAGAATTCAGAAGCTTTTATCTTCTGAATATTCTGACTTCTCCGACAACATCCTCGTGGAGTCTCCCTTCGCTGAGACCACCAGAAACGGGCGTGGGATACGTCAGGTCTCTTTAGCTCTCACACCCTCAAAATTAATCATAGCCGCCGACGTTTTCAAAGACAACTCAGAATTCTTCTGCCCCCGCGATCTCGATCCCAGCATCGAAAGCTTCGAGCTCATCTCGGTGTATCCTTTACAATATGTTGCTCTGAGCGTGTTCAACAGAAGGCATCGCAAAACATTAAAGGCAAGGTAGACGTTAATAAATGAAACCAGTCAGCAAGCTACTTACACAGTAATCAGTTTGCTTTAGGCTCATCCCCGACTTCCATCTTAACTTTGTTGGTTCTTCTTATCTGACCGACATTAATGCGATTAGATTTGTCGATGGAAGAGCAAATTACTACGAACTCGGTGGTATACAAAGGAGAAAGCTCTGGTGGAAGAAATGGTGCGAGCAGGTGGAAAGCTTAGCCGCGAAAAGGATCGATGGAAGCTCATTATCGGAGACCACAGCAGCCAGTTCTTCGAGTTCCTCGACGTTGTACATCCTCTCGTCGGAGATTGAGATTTGGAAGGAGCCCAGAGAAGAAGGGAAAAAGGCTGTGTGCAGGTAGATCTAGTCTATTCTGCTTAAGAGTCGTCTTCTTTTAGAGAAATAGTATCTTCGATTAATTTAGAGTATGGACACACTATGGAGGAGCTGGCGACTACGTTCCCCCAACTTGGCAGGATAAAGACCTGTACCTTGGACCTTCTCACGATGAGATAGTTTATGGAAAATACGCTCCAGTCCCCGTGCGATTCGCTGGAGCCAGCTTGGAAGACATAAAAGAAGAACTGAAAGACCTATCACCTAGTAAAGTCCAGAAATCTACTCGCAGCTGGCCGACTTGCCAATGCTTCGACAAGAGAAATCAAAACGCCAGTGGTCTCTGTGACGTTCTCTTCATCAGAGAGCACAATCGTAAATACCTGAACACGACGAAATTCTTTGCAACCTGCCAGAGTTGTCCTTACAGTCATTTCCAAGGAAGAGTCTTCACTGACGATAAAGTCAGCGAGAAACGAAACGTATGGTACAAGGATCAGGCTTTCCAAGAAATTCGGGAAGAGGAGGTACCTCGTCAAGGGCCAAAGAGCCCTAAGAGATGTTTAACGCGAAGAATATCGCGGTTTGGTTTCGGCGTCCCAGAAAAATGCCATTCAGGGCTGGTCCTGGGACCCACTCGAAGAGATCGAGAGTGTTATCCTATGAAATCCGATATGAAACAGCCGCAGAACTTCCAGGCTCTCGTGGAGGACGCCGTGAAAGTTTGGGAAGACGAAGGCAAAGGTCGTCCAAGTACCATAAAACGTCCCAGACATTTCAGAAGATATGGAATTTGCACAGCAGCGCATTTCCTTCATTCCTTGGGGCCCTGGTCTGTTCAATCAGGAGAACGAAATTCCCTGCAAGGTCGAAGATCGTACAGCTTGGTCACTATCCGTCGACAGCCTACTGACTCTGAATTAAGACTCCCTGTGTCGCGTCGTCAACTAGGAGCCAGCATCTCTTACACGGGACTTCAATTAGGTAGATCTGGGCCCATTGGATCGAGCGCAAAAGGACATGTTGTGCTATTCTGGACACCTGAATATTGGTACAGACCGAGACCTGCTGCTGCTGCCTACAGGTAGTACTACAGGTAGAAAGACGATAGTCTGGTCTGCAGTGAATGCTATTAATTATATTACAATAGGGAGCTCAGACAGCACTTGACCCACCTGAAGAGTTATCGGCTGGAGAAGGAACGACCAGCGAAAAGGAAGCTGTTCCACAAGAAGAAGAAGTGTCACTGCCAGGATGAGTGCAACATCGTCGCTGAAGAGAAGCCTAGTTTCTTGGAACGAATCTTCTCTGGGAACAGTTCTAGCAAGAAGAAGAAGAGATACGAATCCCATGAAAACAGTAGCACGGTTCAGTTGAAAAGGTTACTGAGAATGGACTTCAGAGTTACGATCTGGGATATAGACAGCACTACTATGGCAACGCAGTTGACGTTAATCGATCGAGATCTCTTCGTGCGAATACCAGCGGAAGAGATCGAGATGTTGGTCTTTCAGAGGAGTTCTAGGAACGCTCCAAATCTGGCCGCGTGGATAGCCTTTAGTCACAGAGTCTCCTGTCTCACTGTTAGCGAGATCCTAGCGATCAAAAAGTTAGATATTAGAAGTAGAATTATCGCGAGACTGATCAACGCGGCCAACAAATGTTTTGCCATGGGAAATTTTCATTCGTGCAGGTCCATTTTAGCCGGTTTGCAGGCTCCGCCGATTTACAGGCTACAACATAGCTGGGCTTACCTGCGTATTCATCATGCTAGCAGGTCCGCTATCTTTCAGAAACCTAAATCTATTTAACACTTACAACTTATACTATATTTAACAAATTTTGTTTCCAGGTATGAAACTATGGAAAAGCTTTGCAAAATTTATAAAAGTCCATGTGCTACGATATACAGAAGAGCCTGGACTAAAGTGGAAAGGGATCCACCTTGCTTGCCCTACGTTGGCGATCTCTTAGCTAGACTTCTGGGCTTGAATGACACGCGACGTCATCAGGATTTCATTAATTTATCTAATATAAAAAATAGAATAGCTGAACAACGTTTCAACGATATAGAGTCAATTGATATAAATAAAAATATGTGTCTGAAACCTAACGAGAGTCTGGAACAGAAAGAAGGTTTGAGTAGACGCATTCTCGCGTCTGTTTTATTTAAAATGAAATATAAAAAAGATCAGAAGACGATTCATGAAGAGAAGACAGACCTACCGTGGACAGTGCGAGAGCAGGAATTAGCATCTAAGTACTTTTACCGATGGAATAATAATGTCCTGAAGCGTAAAGTCCTTGTTAAGGAGCAGGAGAGACTGAAGGATATGGATTCAAGGTTGAAAAGGGTTCTTGCGATAGCATCCTGGTTGACTGATTGTCAGAGATGGGCTCAAGGATACGATTTCTCAGGACACTCGTTCACACGTGAATTTCTGTTGAAGGCTCGGTACAGGGAAGATCGAGAGAACTTTTTTATTAGTCGTAAACTGGAACCGTCGAAGATAACTTGACTTAAAATACTTTGAGACAGTGGTAATGCGTTACTAACTGAAAAAAGAAACAGTATAAAATGAGGTATAATGACTAATCAATGGAAACCTCATCGACAATTAACTAAGT
Organism: Calliopsis andreniformis; assembly: GCF_051401765.1. Lineage (NCBI taxonomy): Eukaryota > Metazoa > Arthropoda > Insecta > Hymenoptera > Andrenidae > Calliopsis > Calliopsis andreniformis. The sequence goes on along the minus strand of NC_135067.1, from coordinate 15,828,826 downwards.
CCTCGCAAATGCTCATGTTTTTTAACCGATGCATTCCTGGAACGATCCATCGTCGTTGTTAATCTCGTCATCGTCGATCAGGAGTACGCTGTATTCTATAATACAATAACATATTAAGAATAAAATTAAAAAACGATGAGAAAATAAGAGACTTAAAAGAATTATATAAATTAAGTAAATTTATATACATATTATATGTATATATACTTATATACACATTTTATATACATCAATCGCTTGCTGGAACAGTGTGTATCTACATGTGCTTTGTACTCACATACTTTTTTAATAAAAATTTCTGATTTACTTATACGAAACACTTGACAACTTATTCGAATCGATGCCGATTCACGCAAATGTACATTAAACGATTGCAAAGATATAACAGGATTCTTTATCATCATTTTATTCCGAACATTATACGTATATAATTGTTGCTATACACATATGCACGTATCACTTTTCTAACAAAATCGATTCAGTCGTTAACTTAAAAATGAGTGTTCGTGATGGGCGGAAGAGTGAATTTCGAACGGAAAGATCCATATGAAATTCCTGACTAGACAATAACGCAATCACTGTATGTACAATAATAAAATACGCATGGTCGAAGTTTTAAAAAAAAAAACCATAACGATGACTGAAAGAAATCGTTAAACGACGTAGAACAAGTGGGAACAGTCTTTTTCTGGCACGATGTTGAACGTGGTCCTCCTAAGATCATCGATCACGATCAACGGAGCATTAAAGTTTTCTTTTCATTTGAAAAATATAATCTACTACTTTCCAGGGAGAGCCTGTTCAAATATGCTCGACAATAATTACGTACGATGACTGTTCTAGCACCTCTCTGTTCTTCAGTATACATTTAGAACATACGCTGTAAGCGTTCACGATCAAAGGATTCGAACATGGTGTCGCCTTACGTATCGCCGGTCGCGCAAACGAGTTTCCGCGATTACTGTACAATCTTCATGGTTTACTTGTTCCGAAAACACGTGCGTTCCCGTTACACTACGAAAACGAAATAAAATCCGAACGAATGCTCGGTGCAAAACGTTCTCTTTCTTCTTTTTTTTCTTCCCGAGTCTAAAGTGGAAATGCGCTCAAAAATGCAATGCATCGAAATGCACGAATAGCGACAAGAGTTCTTATAAAGATCAGGATACACTAGATTTCACGAGACGAGGTCCGAATGTATACGATAAATATAGTAAATCTCATAGAGTATCAAAAAGAATGATCTGGGATATATCATTAGAGATTGGTTTCGTTCGCGCGCGTGCGATTATGGTATAATTTTAAAAACGATTTGATCGTCGTTTGATAGTCTTTCTAATACTATTTGTCGTGAGGCCCGCCGAGAACTGAGACTGCTCTTATGTCGATAGACGAGCAAAAGATCGAGCCGACAGTCGTCGAACGTAGACAGGCGTTACGTAGGGCTTGATGAGTACCGTATTCTCAAATGCATTTCGGCTTGCTCGAGAAAAGGTAACTATATATAACGTACATCTCGTAGTTTCTTTAACCATATTAAGATCACATGCCGCCAGGTTTCGGAAGATTTGTATCGTAAGCTCTGATCACGTCCGTCTGTGTCACCGAGCCTCCTTCCTCTTGAGAAAATGCGAATCCATCTGCATCGCGCAGCATGTGCAATAACAAAGAGCGCAACCTATTAATCTCTGTCATTTTAACATAAACATGTATCAGCATGCAAGCACAATCTACAGGAGTTAGTATTTTTAATATTTCGTTGACAGACTGGACGGATTGGTCTGGAAACTATGACTCTAATTTTAGGGCAGTCTTAGGATTATCTATATCTAGAATCTTAGTTTCACGAAGATTAGGATTAGTATATTAATGGTTAATCTAAACTATAATCTAGAAACACAGCGTATATACACTGTTAGACGTATGCCAGAGGAAATAGTGCGAGTGCTAATATCGTGAAGAACTGTTTGCTCGTTAAAGAAATTATTTCATTGAAGAGGCGAAAGCAGTGAAATTTCAAGCGCGTGCTTATGTATTATTTATATAAATAATACAAAAAAATAGAAAAAGGTACCACACCGACGAGCTTTCAAGATAATAAAGAGTCTGTAGAAATTAGAAATCGAATTCGCCTGTTACATGTTTCACGGTTTTAGTATTACAGCGTTAGAATTCCAGCCCGTCGTTACGTAGGACAAAATAACTTACGTGATAGCTCCACCTCGACATTAACTCTGGAGGCGGCGTTTGATCGCCTGGTGAAAACACTTTTTACGTTTTTCAGGAGCCGCGCCGTCTCCGTCAATCTGTAAAGCCGTGCATTCAAAATCGTTTTTAGAAACCCTCGACTGGCTGTCACCCTTCCCATCCATACAATTCGAATCGTGTAGACCGATGAACACGAGTTATATCAAATTATGCTATACTGCCTCGAGAACTCTAAATCGATGATCAGCCATTTTCACGCATCGCTCTTCTTCAGTATCTACCTAATTAATTTTCTATCGTGAAGATTCATGCGGTGCAACTCGCTGATTTACTGCAGTGAAAATCTTTCTGTTTCTATTGTCAAGAGGTACGTCATTCTCAGATGGCTGCATAAATACAATCTCACAATCAGTATTGTGAGAATAATTAGGAATACAGATAGAATCTTATTATAGTTTTAGTAGTCTAAGAGAATATTGAGAGATTCATAGTCTCAGTACACTCACAGTTGCCTGAACACACTGAAAAGTATAACATAATATCAACAAAACACTGAGAAATAGATTCAGTGGGCTCAAGCATCTGAAGATATTGAGAAATTCATAGTCTAACTGCGTCCTCAGTGTCTTAAGTTCAACAGAGAAAAAATGTTAAAGTAGTGTTTAAAGTTTGTGGGTAAAACAGGTGACAGTAGTTGTTCATACCGCAGTGCTCGCACAAGCAAAATATTTAACAATCATGCGGTTTGATTAACTAGCGGTGCATTTGCCTGAAAGTGTAAAATTACAGGAGCGCTGCGAATTACGTACTACTACTTGAGGGGGTACTTACACCTCGCGAGGTCGGCGATGGCATGCACAGGCCTTCACGGGATACCGCGAATAAAACATACCAGAAAACCGCATTAACAAACAAGTACTATTTCTCCAATAACAACAGATGTTTAGTATCTGTATTATATACAATTTTTTACTGCGCCTTATTCTATCAATATAGAATGTATCTACGCATAAACAGAATGTAAATCAACGCGTAACGAATAAATAAATAAAATAAATATACAAATAAGTTTCTTTATACATATGCGCGGTATTTTTAAGAAAGCCTTGGTTTCTACATTGTTATTTATATGTACAAAATATTACCATCAATTCATACTGACTATGAATAAAATAAGGAAAAAGGATAAGTGCATATCGTGCTGGGGTTAACTACTTCTATTACCAACTAAAACAGAGTTAGATATGAATAGACATAAATACTATTTGTTATTCTTCATGGATAGGTTGCGTATGCCGATTATTCTATTTCTAGTAGATAGAACTCGAAAGAACCTTACTTATCCCATTTATATACAAATGTATAATAACCTTTGTGCTAGATATTTACAAGCTAACACGATTACAATAGTTTGTAGTACGTATAGTAATCCAACACATGTAGAAATAGTCAACACATACAGAATAGGACACTGGGAAGGACTTTAAGGATATGTAAAGAGGTAAAATGGTGGTATGCTTACGGAGTTCAGGTTGGAAGTCCTTTAGGAAGTTGGGACGTGGAATGGTGCATAGGAGATGTGCTCTGAATATCGGGCGAACCATAAGTCACGTGCTGCGAACGCAATTGGAGAGATTCTGAGCTTTTTTCTCTTTTGTGACGACCAGATCGAGGCCCAACACCGAATTAACCATCGCCTTCTCAAATACGACTTCGATCTCCTGTTGCAATTTTTATTTTTCTACTCAATGTAAATGTGAATTAATCGTAGAATTTTTTTGTTAGAGATTTTAGTAGTATTAACTGTTAGAAAACAATTTAATGTCTGGAAAAACAAACTACTGCAAAAGCAAATTGTAAATCACAATTATTACCAAGGCTGAAATCGTATACCGCTATATGCATGCATCTACATGAATATTTAGCTAATCTCGAATTTCTGCAATTTAGTATTATATTCTGACGAGACTGATAGAAACTAATATTATTACAAAACTACACCCAGAAAGCCATGCACGTTAAACGTGAAGGAAGAAATTTGTAACTACTAACATTTCATGCAATGTATGTTGTCAAAAATTTGGTTGTTTGTCGAGTTGAGTAAAAAATTGTCATTAATAACTTGTTAGTATTAGAAGCTTTCCTATGTTAAATATTTATGTTCAGAAAGGATTGTAAGAAACTTACGAGCTTCTATAGTCGTGACTGTTAAATATATCTCCAGGGTCAGATTTCTTAATTTCATTTTCTCTAGCTGCCGCTGTCACAGATTTCCATATTGTATTCTTCACTCTGAGACAAAATATACTTACGGTATTATTGTATTACATTGAATTATAATTTATTTAATATGCATACTTACGCTTTAACTGTAACATCAAGAAGCAATACAGCTAATGGTATAAGTACCAAACCCAGCCAAAAAACAGGTGAAGAAAACAGCATCCTATCGTTGCCTAACATTACAGCGCCCACGTTTAATACAGGCCAAAAGTTACTGAAATTATAAAACTCGTAAGAATATTTTTCAAAAGAAATACGATAAAATATGTTATATAATTTACCTGTATATAACAATAAATAAGAACCAAAGTAAAATAGATCCCCACATAGCTGCATGAGTGACCCATGTCCAGGAGTTTATTATTAGTCCTGCTTTCCCACACACTGTCACTACAACATACTATTAACAACGAAAAATGTAAATACTGTTTCAGTGTAGCATAATAATCGTATAGTGTGGAACGTACAGTGTATACGAAGTTCCCTAAAACAATGTAACCACCGTCTCTCCCATTCGCCCATACCACATCTTCTTTTAGAGCCAATAGTGACAACCAGTACAGTAGAGACGAATGTATCAATGCATTTATAATCCATACCCAAAATACCTAAAAAATTGGGACATTATATAAAACAAAAAATATTAAATGTAATTCCAAGAATCACAAGTCGAAACACACAATACCTTAATATTAAATGATGATTCTCCAGTATTCTTTGTAGCGTACAATCCTGGATGAGCTAAATGAGTTTCTGCGGCACATACTTTGTCAAAGAGACCCATTGCTAATGGAGGCGCTGCTGTAAATACCTAATATATACAGAATATATAGTTTATATATTATAATAAGTATATGTACTGCATTAATGCGAAACTATTTCATTACTTACAACATTATAAAGACCGATAGACCATCGTTCGAAGAGGATTTGCCCGGACCAGCCGGAATAAATAGCAAACCACAATTCGATGACATATAGACAAATATTTTTGTAAAACGAGTACAATATTAATTTACACATTCTACTGTAGTTCCAAGAACCATGAACAAACAACAAACGTTTCAGAAAACGAAACTGTGCAATAGAGTAATCAGAAGCACAGGCTGCTTGAAGGCCTTCAACGCCAGAAATTCCTATAGAGAAAAAAAGTTTAGTGGTATACACTATGAAATACATTGTAGTGTAAACTTACCAACACCAATATGGGCTTTCTGAATCATGGCTACATCATTTGCTCCGTCTCCAATTGCAAGAGTTACTGCTTTTTTATTAGTTGTAATTAAATCGACCACCTATAAGCACCATATCATATTACTAATTAGTGTTACAATGATAAATAATAAGTACCAGATTATGCAATTTATGAAAATCACCTCAGCTTTCTGCATAGGCGAGACTCTGCAACAAATAACAACTTTACAGGACGAACATAAATCCAGAAAGTCCATTCTAATATCACAGGATAATGCGAAATCCAACGTAGCTCCATCAATGATAAGAGCTACCTCGTTTTGACATTTTAAATCAATTCCAAAATCAAGACAGCGTTGTATTATAACTTCTCTTGTTTTCTGAAAGCGAATATTGCTGTAAAATATTTTTACGTTGCATTTCTAAGGACTAAAGTGAAAATATTGTTCCTCACATCTAAAGATGATTCATTGATTATATATAACGGCATTCCATGCGTGATCAATCTGCAAGAGTAGCCAATATTAATAGCAGTCTCCTGCTTATCTCCAGTTAAGACCCAGACACTAATATCAGCTTGCAAAAGCGCTTGTATTGTTTCTGGGACCTGTAATAATTTTATATATTACAATCAATTATATGTAATAATGAAATGCTACGTACCTGATCTTGTAATTGATCTTCAATAGCAGTGGCTCCTAACAATCTCAACTTCGTTTCAATAAGATTGGCAGCGTTTTCAACCATTTTCTCCCGATTCCCCATACTGACCATTGCGTTGTGGTAAGTTTCATGCCACCACTGTTAATGAAGAGTAACTCTGTTATTTTTTCGTTATCAAAACTGGGATGAATTGATAATGTAACAGGAATAAATAGTACATACCTGATAGAAACTGTCAGGTATATCGGCAACAGCGAAACACAATGTTCTTAAACCATCAGATGCAAATGTTTCTAAGTGTTCCAAAGTTACTTCTCGGAAATCGTCCAGAGCACTTTGTTCTGGATCACTATTTTCTACAGGAGCAGGACAGAGCCTTTCGTAAATAACAGAATCAGCTCCTTTACAAAGCAGTTTGATTTTTCCTTCTGGTGTTTTAACAATAACCGACATCCGTTTCCTCGCTGATGTGAATTCTATGACATTCAATACTTCATACCGAAGTCTTTCCCCTAAAGCTATAACTTCCACGTATGCTGGTGTTCTAGTATCGAACACATAGTTAAATTTACGTGCTCCATCTACAAGTGCTCGTTCATCTATTAATGAATAATAAAATGTCACGTGTGAGATTAAATGCTAGTTAAATCGTTTTTCAAATAAATGAATTACCTGGAGATGCAGCATGGTAAATTATTGTTTCATCTATCTTTTCAGGAATAACGGTATGACACACTGAAAGCATAATCATAAACTCATGCACTATTTTTGCATGGTTTGCAGCTTTCTTATCAACAGGACGAGAAGAATCTTGTACTGATTTTCCTTCAATAATATCCCTAACTAAATCACTATTAATAGTACTACTACTTTGATTATCATCGGTTGGCGGAATTGGCAAACTGTAGAACATAAATTTAAAAATAAGATAACATGACCAATTTCGATAGAATAAATGAAATGATTTCAAAAACTTACTCGTATAATTTACCACCGATTGAACAGCGTTTAAATTCCATCACATTTTTCGTAAGAGTTCCAGTTTTATCAGTGAAAACATAGTTGACTATACCCAATTCTTCGTTAAGATTACTTGTACGAGCCATTGCAGGGGTATCTGTTTCTGCATGGTACATCTCGATATCCATGTTAATAAATGTAGCTTGAACGTATCTTACAACCTCTAAGGTAACTTGCAAAGAAATGGGTATTAAATTGTTAAATAAAATAATGAATGTTAGAAGATTAAAAGCAAAGTTTTTAGTCATTTCCTCTGAAATAAATAAATAAATAATTAGTTTACATTAAAATTCCATACTACGAGGATGAAACGAAGAAACGTAAATTGACGCCTCACCTTTTAAACCTAAATACCATAATCCCTTACTGTTAGCTTTTGTCCACAGGATGTTAAATATCGCAGATAGAAGGCACAGCAAAAGAAGTATAAAGAATAACATGAGTATTTGTGTATTGGTCAGTCGGTCTAAGGTGGACCTTTTCAAAGGTGCAGTTGCAGTATTATTCTGCATAAGTTTTGTATCATGGCCTGTATAAATTACTACACCAAACACCCAACGTGTATTTCTTAGCATTGCGCCACGAAGCAATACCTGATCAGGTCCCAGAGCCACGCTTCTAAAAACGTACGTTAGATCACTTAAATGCAATTCCAAATTCCTGAAATTCTTATAGCAAATAAACCTACTGTTTATTAGTTTCTCGTAATACTCCATTAAATTCGTATAGATGCCTATTTGGTGGTTCACACTGGATATTTGCACGAAAATTCATTAACTCTGTAGTATCCAAGAGACTGGCAGTGTCAGGATGGGCCTGTCGTATCTTCAAATTCGTTTCTCCATCCAAATTCGCAGTCTCTATGAAGGACATAGCCTGTGGCTCCGATGATGACAACAAGATCAAGTCAGCAGGGAAGAAATTGTTGTTGCGTACCTATGCATATTAAAGAAAGCAATTCTAGCAGGAGTGTGTTGTTAATAATTACCACATCCATGAGTTTGGTGAAAATATGTAACCTTAACCACATCTCCAACAGCAAGGTGCCTCCACTGGATCCACTGCCAATGTCCATCCCTTAAAACTTCCACTTCACGCATATTTATTTCATCATCTGCTCTATGCCTTTTCTGTAATGAGTAATGCCATAACAGTATTTTTTAATTAAATGGAACAGGTAACTGAAATACTTACAATATCTTCAACTATTTCTTTCAATGCAGACACACTAAGAATAAAGATTAATGGAACTAAAGTCGTATATCGTCCTGTTGGTGACACATCTGGTATTTGCTAAAATTAAAATGAATAGCTACATAAATATTTTTTCATTTAACAAAATAAAAAGTATCTGAATTTTCAGAGTACCTGCATAAGAGCGATGAACAGGAAGAAGCAGTTACTATACCGACGAAATTGTTCAAAAAGGAACATAGGTACGAAAGAAAGCAATGAGTATTTTGCGGTGGTGATGCGATTGCCTTTGTATTTCGCGGGCTGATGAGGAGCGTTCACAAAAACCACCCTCTCCTCGTTGCTGTCGCGCTGGTGCGAAGATCGTTGATCGTCACCTTGAGATCCGCCATTTTCTGCTCTTATCGGACCAACTGCAATATAAAATACATTATTCCAATATATTTTTTGTTATGAATTTGATCAAATATATTCGTAAAAAATGTAATCTCATTAATAGAAAAAATAATTTGCAGATATTCTATCTCGTAATCTTCAGACGACGAAATATTAAATTTAATTCTCGCAAGCATCGAATGGATACATTCAAAAATACATGTCATTCAATTGCAATTACTAAGCGCATATACTCAAAACTAGTTTAACCATTTGTCTAAATTTCTGTAACACATAAACTTACGATTTTGAGCGTGTAAATAAAGATGAAAGCGGGATCTGAGTTCGTTGAACCATTGTATCACTTTTGTACCCGTTAAATCCATATTGTTGTTTGCTCAGTTAATCGTCTCTCACATCACTTCTCGATTCATGTTTAATCGGCGATAAGGGAATTACTGTACCCAAACGCATACACTGCACCGTACCATTTTATACTACTATGAAAACAATACGATCTGATTTGTAGGTTATAAGACCGAATACTTTATATTTCCTCCGAAATAAATCGTATTAAGAAGCTGACTACAGAAAATGACTAGAACCAGATTTCTCCCAAAGACGACAAAGTCTGTTCACACTTCATGTTACTCAAGAGAAGAGTGATACGATCCAAAACCGTGTTATCATCTTCGAGGTTATAGTTGCATATCTAAAACGGAACTCTGTATAGGAAACTTTTTATCACAGCTTGTGGTTATTACACTGACATCAAACGTCACTAACGCTAGCAAAAAGAACTCCTCATCTTAATCTATATATACGGGTAGCAAGAAATAAACAAGTTTAAAATACATTCAACGCAGCTATATTCGTACACGCTACAAACTGCAAGAGGAAAACTGTCGATTTCGCAGAATTTTGTTATACGCGGCGTAAGATAATCATGTTATCAAGATATGTTCCTAAATTAAATTTGTTGAAAGCGGTTCCCCAAGGTCCTTAATATGTCACTACTATAAATAACGTGCCTCAAAACGGAGTGTTATCACTTTGCACATCATTCACGTCCACGCGTCAATACGAGACGTACGCGTCCCCGCGAGAGCTATCTACTGTTTCAAACAATATTACCGGAAGCGAAGCTTGCATAATGTTAAAGTTCGTCGGTGGGCGTCGAGCGATTATCTGTTACATATATCATTCCGCGACACGCGTGCACGCAAAATATTTGAGCTCGTATATCTCACAGTTTTTCAACATCAATCACGTAATAATTACTTCCGGTGATATATTATCCATTCGTACGTCATCACTACCAAAACAGTTGTGTAACAAGTAGTTGAACGTGAGAAGATGTTTAGATTGACGCGAGGAAAATATAAGGAAAATGAAAGAAAATCGATGGCGGTCGGAACGTACAAAGTAACCTTGAATTGAAACTATCGAACGTCGAACATACAACCACGCTTAAGATAACTTTCTTCGCTCATCGATCAATAGTACCGATCGAAAATAACTCTCAAGTTTGTTTTGACATTTCATTCACACCCGATCAGCACATCGTGAATGACTCGTGCGTACGATCCGACGTCCCGAAAACAATGTACGGCACTTTTACTCCCGAGGAACAGCAGCCGCTCGAATACTACACTTTTCTGGCTCAGATAACGATCGGCTAAACAAACTACATGTCTGCGTCATCGTGCCGGAAGGAGCCTCGCGTCTGTCGCCACACCCCTATCTACCGAACGGAAACACAAATACCCATGGAACGGACCTACGGATCAATGTCCACGTAACTGTATTAACCGAAACTGAAAGTGTCGCGCGGAAGTTGTTGGGCTGAAAATTTCCGTGAGCATATCGCATCCGCAAATTCGCTCGTCGACAACTGAATCTAGCACGTAGGTGGCACTGGCCATCGGTGACTTAACCGTGGTATACGTGACCCTGTAGATTGCCAACAGTCCAATAATTTACAATTAGAGGAGCTATAAACGAATGGGTACGCTTTTTCAGGCATATACCTCTAATAAACTCAGCACAGTTCACCTTTCACCCAGCGATTATAAATAAGAACGAAAAATATTTTAAAAATGGCGTTAGAATTGTGATAGAAATAGTCTCAAATATCGAGGAAAATTGAGGTATTATTCGAGTGTATTAATATTGTTAATTGGAGAAGATTTACTTGAGACGTTAACTACTAAGGTCTCCAGAGATTCTGAAGTGGTTTGCTACGCCACTGTTGAGGGGTTGTCCGCAAAATGCGACAGCCCTGTACACGTGTTACCCCGAAAACGCATGCGCTGCCACCGGCAACAAGTTGGTGTCAGCACCGTGCTGTACTCCACTCTAGCACCTGCTGCGAATACGGAGACACGTACGGTAAGGTTGCGTCAATAAACAACCTCGACGTTCGCAGACTATGGGCCAAGGACACCTCCGCTGGGGTGGCTTTGCGCGAGGGATATCCATCCTTATTGGACAATCTGCTCGCGCCACTTTGATAGAACCGCAAAACCCTGAACCTGATACGTTTCGAAACCACGGCGGGATATCTATCTAAAATTTTCATTCTATCCACGCTACCAAATCACTGTACGTACAAATAAAATCTCGAAAATTGAGTAACCGTACTGTCACGTTAATTAAAAAATAACGCAGAGACAGCTAAAGGTTATTCAATATATAAACAATAGAAAACCATACACAAAGTTGCATGTCTGACCTTCAAACGCTGTTATAAAATCGCGGTTGTAAATTCTATCGATGTTTATCGCTGCCACATACATTTTTATGACGAGATTCTATCTCGATAAGATGACCACCCGCGGTACAACAATCTTTCAGTGGACTGGTTTAAAGTTTCACTAGCTCATGCAATTACTCCACCCCCGTTTGATATACTTAATGGAAAATCCTAATTTCTGTTCTAATCATTGTTCTATTTCTGCACCTCCATCGATCGTAGAGACATTCCCCCAGGCAGTCGCTTAGAGCAAATACCCATCGATAACTTGAGTAGCTCACCTTCGGATGTGGACTCTGGCAGCGCAGACTCCTGTAGCTCGATGTGCTCCCTCGTCCTTCGTCGTCCACTGGGCAAAGGGTCCGCGATACGTAGGCCAATATTGTCGACATTATCGATGTTCCCAAGATCGATGGGGCTACCGATGATATAAGGCCCTGTGGGCTGTTCTTGCGTCCCGTCGTTGGCTCGGCCGCTGATGGATGATGAACTGCTACGAATACCGCTCCCTTGCAGGGGTGTACCGTCCATATGAGGTATGGAAGAGAGATCCGGAGGTGTGAAAGGGCGCAACGAGCCAGGACTGGGAACCCGGGGGTTCCCCCTGGCAGTCGGTTGCATTGAACGCAGCGGGGCCTAAACAAGTAGAATTAGTTAATATACGTAGATACATAGCAGCGATTTTGAATATAGGGCTCGGGGAGGATCTATTGACCTCGACTATGTAGCTCAATTGACGGAAAGGTTGTCTACTGATTGAAAGGGACCAGATTCAAAATCTAGTCGAACGATTCACTGCACGTGAGACCTATTTTCTATCTCTGCACAATCTTCGCGAATAGTATACGCAGGATATTTTGAATTGGAAATTTAAAGAGTACTCGGGGTTAGTCCTCCTTACACGGATGGCTAAACCTTGAACGATCCATTCTTTTGAACGTGTGAGATTGGAAATTTTCTATACTTGAAATATTGTAACTATTGAGCGATAAAATGTGATAATGTAGAGCTATATGTAGCTATCGTTCGAAGATCGTAACACTGCGGTGATGTAACGCTGAAGTTAAGAATACGTGCTTATGTACATAGGCGTGCGTTTAGGCAACCTTGGAAGGAACAATTTTCGAAAGATTCTGCGCAGCGTATATTATGGTTTATGCGTACGTGTGTGTATAATGTGGGATACTGTGTAGGAATTAATAGATTATTAGAGTTTAGAGAAAACTAATCTTACAAAACAGTTTGAAAAATTTTCTCTATTTCATCTCTATCGCAATTTGAAAGGTATACCTAAATTACGGAAGATACAAGTTACGAGATTTTTTTTCGTGTCATTAAAAAACTATAACTTCGTTGGAGCGCAAAAATAATGGTAACTGTCGATATTCTGTGCACACACAGGTACAACTCGTGCCACGAATACCGTTATACTTTACAGCAATTAACAGTTATGTCGCCGATAACTCATCGCATGTGTATGAGTGTCTCACGCACAACTTATATGTGTATATTACCATTAGCGTTAAAATTCATCAAGAAAAGGCGATAAAACTCGATAGTCTCGACGAAAACGAGGGAAACTCTAAGCCGGTTATGTTCCAAGAACAAAAAGGTGAAAAATAAAGGAAGATTATCTTCAGAATGGACGTCGGTGAATCATTTGTCAGCACACTAACACGAGCAAATTGCATGTAAATTTGCGTAAAACTCGCCTTGACATCAATATTAACTGTCTTTCAAGTCCTATTTTTGTTAGAACAGAGGTCTAGTTGTTCTCTACGTAAATTTAAACACCGTTGAAATCCAGCAGAATTATGTCACAAAAATTCCAAAATATCTTTCACTCGGCAAGTTCACCAATTTGATCGAGGCTGCTTTTCTCAAAGAAATACAAAAGATCGGCGATAGGTTACTCACCACTTTCAAACGACCCAGCCGAGGCAAATTTCTGGCCGCCGTTCTTTGATCGAATTTTCAATTCTAGTCGTCGAAACTGATTGTCAAGCTATCAGGCATCCAATGACGTGTACGTTCAGAAATAATTCATTCCTCCTAATCTTTGCCAGCGCCGCCAGGTTTAAAACACCTGCTGGCCCTATCGGTGATGCAATCGCTTCCTTTGAGTTCTCCACAAGACCACGCCGACAACCAACCAGGAAGCCAACGTTATATGACTATTTCGTAGAAGAAGCTTATAAATTTCTCGTTTATGCGACCGGTTTAAAAATTGAAGTTTCGAGATCTCCCCTTTCGGTTGTTCAACTACGAGTCTTGGATTCAAGTAGTAAATGCGAGTCTCTGGTCAGACAAGTTGCAGAACAGGTAGAGCAAGTCGTGTGGCGGTAAAAAATACGTAAAATATATATTACGAGCCACTTATTCAAGGCCAAAATACACAGTGCACTCACTGACACGATCACTTAACAGTTTGTCCGCTAAAATCGTGGAAGAAATCACTTTCTGAAGGTGAACAAGGCCGGACACTCTCGACGTGGAAAAGAACACCTCGTCAATGAGGCGTCCCGACGAGCACTGTGTGCAAAATACGTTTGCACTCCATGAAGTCTTCGACCACGCGAGAATTCGATTCTTCCCCGAGCAATGATCAATCATCGCCACGATAACACTACTCTATCGCGATACCGAGCGGTGATACCGATAACTATACTAACATTAGGAGTTGCCAATGATACTGACCAATAAAAATTAACCGAAAAGCAGCGCTGTTTATCGCGAAGAACTTGCACAAGTCATCGTGTTCACACTTTGACACTGTTCATGTACAACTAAAGGAACTCGAAGAACTGATCAATGACGCGAATCGTGTACTCTTGGAAGGGGTCGATATCACTCGATAAGATCGAGTGAAACATTGCAACAGTGAAAGTGGTACGTGAAAAATTAGATGAAAAATAGGGAAGAGAACGTGACGACGTATTTTTGTGATTAAGCTCGCAAAGTAGCATCCTTCAAGGCTCATTAAGTGAAACGAATGAGGTAATTGGTGACGTACGGCCATCTCCAGACGACGTGACTGACGTTGGTACGTTCATTTGCTGCCAAACGTTGGCGTGTGTTGCAGTATTAACACACGAACGGTACCTGCACGATGTGTCTGTCCAATTAATCACGTTAACGGTCACACTCTTTCATACGTGTGATGCAAAAACCATTCAGTAAACGGCATGCTAGCTAATTTCATCGTTGGTCTTCGATTAATGTATGGAATTCGTACACGCGACGTACTTAGCCAAGTGTACATCCGCCAGTATTTACTAACATCGGCCATGACGTCTGGAACCGGCTTATGATGAAAGATTGAACCGATGTAATCAAGATCTGACCAAGGTAATAGCGCCGTGAACGTTCCAGGAATTATAAGGTCAAGAACAAAATCGAATTTTCGAGGCGAGTATCTTGGACGGTTTCGATTTCTCGAGGAATTGTCGGAGCGAACCGTGAACGCTAAGCAGAGTCGAGGAAACCAAATAATGGTCTAGGCCTCGAGATATTTCGAAGGACGACAATATTGAGGCAAAAAGGTACCTGGCGTGGGCTGTCTTCATTAGATTCTCGCTTCAGATAGGAATCGCCGGTAAAATGCACCTTAGTGGATTATAAAATTTTACGCCGATAAGCTTCACGTGATACACTAACTTAATGCGCCTACGTATGTACGTTTGTGCGCCTAATAGAACATATTAGATACACAGAATATGTGCATCAACCGTAAAATGCACGATGACACTATCCGATAGTTCTTTACGAAATTCCATTTCCTGGATGAAGTAGAGGATCTTGATAGGAAGACCCTTTTTTGAAACAGCACGAAAGTGACGTAACGAGAGTTGGCAGATTCGACTTCCTGATTTTAAAACGAGAACGATAAGGGCATTAACGAGTGAGGCACGCTCGAGAGTAAATACTATGCCAGATAACGGTATTTAAATCGTGATTAGATTACGTTTGCCAGTTCGAACCCGAGACCACTAGGACACTGTCAAAATCAAAGAGACACTAATGAAGTTCTCATCTTTCGCGGTGTTCCGTTTCTCACAGCACGTGCACGTGTACTCAGATTTGTCTCGCTCGAGGGACGCGCGTTTCCATGTCGACGGGACGACGTACACTATTACCTGTCGGACGCGTCGACTCTCTCGTATCCCTAATATGAAGCCGACCACAATCTTTTGCGCGTGCCGCTCACCCGTTCGTGCTTCCTCGCGACTGATTCGACAAATTGGAGTAGTAACGCAATTTCGCCCCATTGCATGATCTCCGTACACTTCCACCCTCGTGTGGAACATCGCGTTACGGACGATTATATACGAGAGATTACGAGGCTACGAAATGAGCGTAATTGACGTGGTTAGTTAAAAATACGGCGCATGGTCTATTAACTCGCGAATTCAAGACGCAGCTTTGAAGAAACACCTATAGGGTATTTTAAATCATGCGAGATAGATTAACATCTGGTTTTGGGCTTCAGTAATTTTTCCATTATTTTAACACCCCTAATTTCCCCTTTGTAATTAATTATGTTGACGTGCTTTGGCGAGAATTTGAAAATGTGATGCTTCATTATATGCTAACATATCGAATTTTCTTTCATTGATAATAATTCGGAAACTGGGTTTATAAAATAACGGTAGACTGTTCCACGCGTTTACGATAATGACTTTTCTAGTTCCGTACTCTAATTTAATTTCGTGAGATATTGAGAAGTAATTAAAAGTTAGTTTACACAAACATGGCTTGAATGTTTCAATTTTAAATACTAAATAAGAATAAATTGGAAAAATATAAATATGCTCCTGTCATAAACAAACACGGAATGGGAATATGATGTGCGATAAATATGGGAGTAAAAGTAAACAAATTTTAATCAACGATGCGAGATGCAGTATGACAGAGACAGTAGCGTCTATACCAACGCTATTACTACTCGTGTTTACGTTCTCGTTAGTATCAGCGATGTTTCAAAAGCAACATATAGGTAGATAGAGTTTTATTCTTCGAACTTGAATGCAGCTAAAGACTTTCTTTCTAACGAAAAGCGTAAATGTACGATATTACGTAAATACGTCAATAAAAAAGAAGATAATAAGAACGAGTATAACGTTATCTATAATGAAAATAGATCGATCGAGAGACATCGTAGAAATTACTTGATCAAAGAATGTGGTGTAATTGAATTCTATCGATTCCAGATAATTAGATAGCTATACCTATGATTCGAGTCGTGACCCACGAATATACTGTCTGATCCTACCCGATGGAACCTTTCCTAGCGCAGAAATCGCCCTTTAGAGAAAGTGGGTTGCCAAGACTCTCGCTAAGGATGTTAACACTTTAAAGTTACCCATGAAAATGTCAATCCTCTGGAGTGCTTTAACACGCATCGATTTCCCTGCAAAATACCTTTACACCTTCACGTCTGACTCTTTCGCTCGTCACTTCATATTATTATCACATTCGAAGAAATAAATTACTTTCATAATGGTGCATACTATTCGATTGAATCCTGTTTTTTAGATTAAATATTATTGATAAAATACGAAATACATGTTGGTAATATTTCATATTGCATTATTCTTTCTCTAATTTTAAAATCGAGAAATATCGTAAAAAATCGCGTGATTTCTGTATACATTATGTTTCCTAAAAATAAATGGATTTTGTATCAAAGAAATCGAGTGACGAGAAGGAGCGGCTCTTGTGGGTGCGTACGCGAAAAGGTGTGGATCGTGTATTTACTGTCCTACAGACTTAGGTTTCGTGTTTGCGACCGAGAACAATGTTGATCTGTCGATAGGGCACACGTAACGCCACACCCTGCTCAAAATAAGTTTTGTTATCGTTCTGTACTCAGCTATCATCATGTTGAAAATAAATTTAAAAAAAAAAAAAAAAGAAATTAGCTACATTACTAGGAAACCTCAACGTTACTATCTGTTATTTGCATCTTTGAATTCAAAGAATACATAATATGTTAATCGTAGATAATATGTTACATCGATAAAAGCTCCAAGAAATTTGGGATCTAATCAATGCAATTATAGGCAATCAGTTTTTTGATAAAGAATACTCGAATATAAATCATTTCGCGCAAATATAAAGGCAGGCCTTATCGTTCCTAATATTTTAGATTCTAATCAACAAGAAGTAACTTTTATCGAGCGTTCGAGCCACGTATCGTGCAACATCTACGTCAAAAATAACGAAATTCGGATACAATCGTCGATCATTTGTCAAGGAACTAGATTCATTTTTTCAGCAACTGTTCCCATTGTCATGGCACGGTGAAAAATGAACATCGACGACACGCGGAATTAATCGTTATCAGATTCTGATCGACAAAAATTGTACCTGATATGCTGAGATTTCCTCCGAGCTTGTACTTATAATCGAAGGAATAACAAGAAGATAGAATAATTTCCGACTAGATTAAATAACTCCCAATTCTTCATTCATTTCTCCGAGCACGCAACGGTGCGTTCATTCTGGCAAACATTTAATCAACGATAAATATCATGTCTGGTAGCAAATGATGCTGGTGAATTTCATTTTAATCACGCACCCAGGCATCTGTCCAAATCACGTTTTTGTAACTGGCACTGCTCGAACCTTTCAGATGTCAGCGCCGACATGCATCTGCAAATTGCTTCGAAACAGGTTGCAATTCGGAGCATCTGGTCCTGTGCACACGTGATTCAGCTCGACAGAGGTGGCAAGCGTTCTTTTAAATATCAAACTACCTGTTTACGCGAATGCAGACGAATCTCGAGCACCCCACCGTGCAAATGGCGAAACGCACGCTTCGCAATGCAGTCGTTCCAAAATTCTATCGATCGGCGGGCGATGCGCTTTTAACGAACGATTATTATCTCGCTCCTTCCAAGTTAGTTCCAGATATGATCACTTGGCACGATTTATTAAATAACTCTCGAGAGGACGGCGGTCGCGGCGGTTACGGTCGGGAGGCGGAATTTTTGCCAAGCGGATTTTTATGGCATCGGCATAAATTTGCGAAAATGGGAGGGCGAAACAAAAGCCGCTCCCATTCTTCACAGAAATAACCCTAAGAAATTGGGACGAACGAAATGAAACGCTGGCTAACGTTCAGCGGCATATGCTGCTCACGTGATGCTACCTTCGTTCCGCGTTTCGCAGTTTTCCCCGATTTAACCCTCAGAATGGATTTAAAAACGCCCCAGAGGAGAATACACCCTCGCTCAGAAGTATTGGGATACTGAATCACAAGAAACGTCTGGAATATATTAGAAACATATCAAGGAGTTTCATTAAATATTAAGCATTCTGTTTTGCATCACATTAAAGTCTGACTAGGAGACTTATTCTACTGGCATCGGGCATTAGGTCAGACGTAGCGAAATCAGTAGAATAAGTGAGTAGAGTATATCGAGTCAGACACATTTCACTTTAGACCTTTTTTGATCAATTAATAAATAGAAAACGAAGTACCGAGTGCCATTTTATTGTTCTTGATTTCTGCCTTATTTTATTCTCTAGAATCACCCTATCACATTTCTGATATGCATTGTCCGGCACACCTAGTGTTCTTTTTTTTATTTTATTATGTATATTCTAAACTTGTAAAAGAAGCGATTTTTCCTTCGTATCGCAAAATTCCTTAAAAACACGTGCTTTAATACGTTTGAACGAGGGTGTACGTGGCAATCGAGAAGCAAAAAACCATGAGATGCTGAAGTCGATTAATTATATATTAAAACCTTTGTTCGTTGGCAGTAATGTATTTAGAATCTGCATGCAACGTTGAAAGAGATATGTAATCTTCGTAACTGCACTATGAGTCATATCGGCGATGAAAACTGATGATAAATAAATTGTAATTTATCCTGATTGTAAGGACGATAACGAGAACCAGTCATTCCAAAACCAGACATATCTACTCAGTTACGACCCTATAAGGGTTTACCAACTCCTATTTGAAAGCAGTAGATTTAATTTACAAACATTAACCCAGATACTAAACTCCTCAAGATCATACTAAAAACGCTATTATGTTCCTAAGGGAGTCAAGTCTTTATAAAATCTGTGCCGCACACCGAATTTCGTCGCTAACGAATGCTAATGACCTTGTTCACGCGACATTAAGTCTTGAAATTCTAAAAAGGAGAAGACCAGAGGACAGGAAAATTGGTTTAATGAAGCAGTCAACCGAGTCCAGCGCGGGACCCAATTCCGAGCGTCGCGACTCGCGAGAGCGAGAAGTGGATGGATGATAGCTTGAATCGACCCTCGGTATTCGGTGTTAACACAGGGCGGCCGCGCTATCGATCATTCGGGAAGGGGTGAAATTATCACAAGGCCACTAGTCCATATTGCTGAATGAAAGAAACGAAACGTATCGACTTTTCGTACACTCGCATATAACGGGTGTCACAGGTACGTATCTGCGTGTGCACCAGCCTGCGTCCAATTTCGTCAGCCACGCAAGGAGAGAGAGAACGCATCGAAGACGCTGCAAGACAGTTGGGTTAGGTCACCGTGATCGATGCATTATGCAACAAGTAGTCAAGCTTTAAGTGCAGCGGGTCTCGACTCATTCGCGGGAAAATTCCATAAATATAGATGACATTACCGCTGTCAATCCGCATCACGCTCGAACGACACGCTGATACACTATCCCCGCGACCACGGCAGACGTCCTTGTACAGTTATTGCACTAATTAAAGAATTAGGGACAAAAGCGGGCAGAGATTCTGTAATTCGCCTCAAGTGCAATTGTCTTCAACTCGCTTTATCGTATTTGTCGATGTTAGATCACCCGCTGGTTTCTTCGAAACGCGAGCAATCCACGGTTCACGTTTGACATTCACCGTCCGAATAGTCCCTAAGTAGGCGACTGAAAGGAAAGCGGAATCGAATATCAACTGCTACTATGCTGTACACCTTTTTAATCTTGTAACTCTATCATCGTTTCGTTCCATATACTTCATGTATTATTAGTTACGAAAGGGGTACAAAAATGGTATACGTTCTCGGTGATCCGTATAGGATCTTACCTGCATCGTGAAAGGAGGACGCGTAATGATAACAGGAATTCCCCGGGTATGTCATTAAACGTGCTCAATGCTTCTTTGTATCCTATACGTTCGAGCTCTACGTTCGAAAATATTCGTCATCCATTATTTAGTCGCATACCTACGATCCCTACGATACGTTCTTCATGTACATAAACACGATATTGCGTCGTGTGATATAGCGTGTCCTTATACACTGTCCGTCTTATGTTCCGCATGAACTTGAAACGCGATATAACCTGTACTACTGTTTTGTGTACACGCTCCGTCGCAGGAGGACGCGAATGGAAGGTCCAACGAGAGATCGTACTTACAGGTAGCGAGCCGTGTGTCCGTATGAACTATGCTGCCGCGAACATGATGCCAGCTTGTCAGCATTTCACAGCGTCAGGAGATAAATCCAAGTAAACTCCAAGGAAGCTACGCTCAAGCATGCACCCACACGCGAAACCGCGAGGCACACACAAGTACACACCCGTTCCGCACCCGGGTGCAAACTGATCTCGAGCGAGGAGGCACAGGTACCGCGCTCGAGCACGCTGCACGCGACGAGGACGCGTGACGAGGACGCGTGACGTTCACGGGGGACACGATCGCGAACCGACGATCGTCGGTGACACTGGGACGTACCAGGGATGCCCCCGTCGGTCCTTGCGACCTTTATTTCACTCGTTCTCTTTTTTTGAAACGCTTCAGGGATCTGCACGAATCGGTCGCTCGCGTACGATGCTTGGCAGAAACGCGAGTAGCCGCGTGTGCGACCCCATCGAGGCCTGCTTCGTCTTTCATAGGCGCTGCCTAGGTTCTAAAGACTAGATGTAAAGCACGTAGGAGTACCGTACATGTGACGGAATCGGTTATTTATTATTAACCCCTACAGCCATAGGCGCGAAACGCGGCGTCCCTCTGGGCAAGTGTCATGGCGCGACCCGCGAGCGAGAATGTACTTTTGCCATCGTCAGATGTCGCTACCTATCGATACGAGCGCTGGCTACTACGTGGCGGCTGATTTGGAAATTAATATGAACTGCGTCTCGTTGGCGCGTTGGTGTTACAGGTTCCATGCCTACAGCGGATCAGGGAGCAAAATTAATTCTTTCCGCTCGATGTGCTGCACTCTTACTTCACGCACAGCTGCTAATGTTGGGTGTGACAGGAAAATGGTAATGGAGCTCTGAGAGGCTCGAAGTTGTGGGACAGAAACAGGATTGTTTGTTTAGTTCGTTCCAGTTCGTTCCTATACTTCGTTGATGTTTGATGTACACGTACTCGTCTGTGATTAGTTTTTTGTACTGTTTAATCGTAACCAGTGGTCAAGGATCTTCGCTCAGATGGCGAATAATATAAAAAATGGCGCGATTTAAGTAATTACGGAGCTTTCCTATTAGAATTAGAGCTTACGTCGTATTGCTGAAGGCTGAAGGCCCGCGTTCCCGCCAAAAAAGTATACCGCTACATCCATTTAAACATGGCTATACGTTTGCATATGAAACAAGATTTATCTCAAGAAAAAGAGAACGTAATGCATTTAATGCCATGCAAAATACATGGCGATGAGCCTGCAAACGTTTCTTCTTATTTTACGCCTTACATTCGTAAAGTTGACGACGAACGTGAGTTCAGATTTTCTAATGTAGCTTCATTTGCGAGCAAAAACTACTTCTTTGTCTAAACGTAGTCATTTTAAGTTTTTTGAGAATATTTCAATTAAGTTAGCTGTAAACTCGTAAATGTTAGTTTGTAAAGTCATCTGTGGCACTTGTGATATTCTGGTAAATTGTTGAAGGTTAAAATAAAAATTATTTTATACGTGTGCATTCAGATTATGATTGTTCATTTCGTGGATATCCACTTCACGGAAAAAAAATAATAATACCGTCTGGATATAAGGGTTTCACATTTCTCGAACGTAAAAAGCCGGAGATGGAAAATGTGGAACGGAATTTATATGCAACGGGAACATTTTCATCCTTTACCTATTGGAATTATGACAAACTACCATCTAAAAATGATGCTTTAGCAGCAGCTTTTGACTGGATTGATATTGCTGAAGCAGTAAGTGAAATATTTTTTATTACATAATTTATAATTAAGGTTTAATTATAATCAATTTTTCCAGCTACATTCTACTGAATCATAGCTACAATCATAAATCTTAATGTAAAATATAAAAAATGTCATTATATTATTAAATCAGAATTTTTATATTTTAATGTAAAGGAAAAAAATAAATATTTTATATACATATTATAGTTTATTAACCATGTCTTATATCATGAGCATATATTTTTGTCATACATAACAGACATCTTATAATTCCTTATGAAATAGGTAAACGTTGCAAATGATTCTTTGGTTTAATTAGGAAAGCTGTTTCAAAAGTGTGCAGTCTTTTATAGGATAATCAGTACATGTTTTAATCCATTTCCTTATTTTTGTAAATATATAAAAGTTACAATAAAGATGTAAGCATTTGCCATCTCTTTAGCACATAAGATTTTTTCTTGTTATGTATCATATTGCTAAATATGTTATATATATATTTTTTAATACTGTTCATCATGATATATAAGGAAATAGAAATAATAGTTAATGGAATATGGTTCTCAGTAAAAGGTGTATTCGTGTGACATTAGATGCACAGCTACTTGTTTATGGTTGTTTGTACAAAATTCATATAAAATGCATTTTCTTTGAAACTATGTAAATTGGCAGTCCTATAAATTTTTACTGGTTATTTGTAAGAAATATTGCATACATGCATGGTTTCTACTAAGACATTTTATACATGCAGATAAGTATATGAATAGAAAAGTTAAAGTAACTCTGTTTTCATGTACAATGACAGTGTCAAAAGATAAAAGAACTTCTCCCCTTTTATATCACAAAACAATCAATACATTAAAAATGGCAATGTAACAATTATATGAAAATATTCCAAAAGAGGTGTTAAGTATACTTAGTTATGTAAGAAATATCATAAAATTATTTTTACATTTATAAGAATTTAAACAAAAACATAAAATCCTGTTTTAAAGACAAAAACATTTAACATAAATTAAATTACATCTAATTATTAAGTACCTTAGTACACATTTAATACTCTACCATAAAATATGTTCTTATTTCTAGAAATCTTATAATCACCCTACAAAACCTATTTACAACTGCATTACATTATTAATACTCAGCTAATCTAAAAATAGGTCCACCATGTATCACTTCACTTTATTTTAGCAAAAGCACCCTAATATTCGTTTATAAAATTAAGAAGTGAGTTTATGATATTCTGTGTTTTGCTACTAAATTAAAGACAATCACACTATTGTGTCTACCACTCTAAGAAAGATTTTCTTAAAAAGAATTTTCTATGCTTACTATTACTACTCTGTTTAAGTGCATTTTACACCTTTTATAGTTACTAAAACTATGCATAGATAATAAATAATTTGTAACTTTTACTACTATTGCACGATTTCACTTTGTACCCTGATTTTTAGGTATTTTGGTTGAACATATTTTATATCATTTGATAAATAAAATAATAAAACATCTACATTATTTTAAAAGTCTTAAATTATTCATAAAAATTGTATAAAAATTGGCAGCAAGATGATACTTTTAAGTATAAGTTTTTTCTATAAAATGAAATGTATACAATATATTTTATACTGTGCCTATTGGTAATTTTTGAGTAACCCTGTAGTGGAGTTATTTTAATTGAACACTATGTAATTGTATTAACAGAAATATCTTCAATAGCATTGATTGAAGTATATAAAGAAGTAAATATAACAATCTTATTATCACATAAAAGGTAAAAATAAATTAGATTGATATTAATAGTTTGTATGAAAAATTACGCTTAATTACCTTACTTTAGATTTGTGCTTTTTTAAAACTCCTGCATAAAACTTACTTAAAATTTTATAATACTGCTTACGAAAAAGTACCTAATTCATTTGCTTGATCTTGATGGTACTTGTTCTGGTCTTGTTGTTGTTTAATAAAAGCACTCAGCCTGTTAAGTAAAAATTGTTTATCATGGCCTTCTAGTACTAATTGGTTCTTCAACACTGTAACCATATGCTTATTTGCCACTGACACTGCATAATAATAATATAAAAGTAGAATAAGAATAATAAAAGCTGGTACACCAAATCCAGCAGTACTAACAAAGTATAAAATTGATTGGAGCCAATTAGGAAACTGTAAGAATGTTATAATTAATAATTCCCATACAGACTTAAAACCTCTAAATGGACCACAGGCTTTTGACGGCATTATTTCTGCTATAGAATAACCAATAGGGATTGTACATAAAATGAAAGAAATTAATAAAATAAACATGAAAAGTGAATTTGACTTACTGGCTCTGTAAACTTTACTTGATGGAGTGCTATTTACTAAACAAGCAAATTTCTTAACATAAAATAGTATGAAAGTACCAACTATTGCGATCATCGGTAATAACGGTGCGAAGAAGCAGCCGAGCCAACATATAGCTTGTAAATAAACAACATCTAACACATGTTTTGGTAAATCAAATTCTTGTTCTCCGAAGAAACGCAGAACTTTGTTTTCTGTATGCTTTGCTATCAATGACCTCGGAAAATTGACAAAAAATGTCATAAAAAATTGAAGAAAAACATCGGTAATATAAAGTTTAAAAAACTGTTGTCCTACAAACGTTTCCCAGCATAACGGCCGTCTACTAGCATAATTAGTGCATTCGTTGTCTGTCACTTCAGTTGCAATCAGTCTATAAAATGATGCGATTAATACGGCAAGAGAAGAAAGTCGTAAAAATATAGTTCTTAAAAGAGTTATACGAACAACGAATGATGGACTATAATTTTCGAGGGTCACCAAATATCGAAATAGAAATGGAACTGCAAAATTTAAAGCCACGATACATATATACGGGAGAAACTCAAAGAATAACAGAGCTATTCCATGTAGTGATATATACGCCACGTTGTAAGTTTCAATTGTATGAGGCGAAACTTGTTTAAATGAAAATTGAAATACATAAAAAATAAATGTACCGCAACCACATAATACTGTTAAAACGATTAAATTAATAAACAAACGCATAAGAAAAAATTTTGTTTTCTCTTCTCTCGTTCGATTTTGTCTTTCCTCCTCCAATCTTTCAGCCTCTAGAAATCTTTTCATCTCATTGTATAGTGCTTTATGCTTTACATTTGCAGCTTTTTCGTTATGTATACAATAATCCCAACCCCCGAAAACTAAATTGCAATACTGATAAAATTGACCTTCATTTTCGACCACCCTTTGCTTGAAACCTTTAGCAGCTGACTTAACAATTGCCATCAAACTAACAATAAATATACCAATGATAGCACAAATATATGACAATGGATAATTGTAAAATATGCCAGAAGCATAGTAAGTCATACGAGTATACGCGCCATAAAATAATAAAGTGTATTCTAAGATACCTGTGCCCTGTACAATATCTGTTATACTACTGCTTTCTTGAGTTATATTCCAATATAAGTCTGAACAGCAAGATATGCTGTGACTATTATTAGAATTGATGCATGACTCTTCTTCTGGCATATCGAGTAACATTGTAGGTAGTACAACAAATAAAAATATAATTCCAAATAAAATAATATTAAGATACATTAACCATTTGATGAATAGAAAGTATGCCACTATCCCCATTCCAAAATTTCCTCCAATTGTTTTAAGGCTCTCATTCCAGAGTTCCATTTTTGAGTATGCTTCCTTTAGCCTGATACGGAATTGCTGCCAAGCTTTTCTTCGTTGCCATTTAAATTGCTCGAAACCTTGCAGCCTTAATTTTGTAGCACTCTGAAACATATACATGGAAATGTATTAGTATGATAAAAATATGTTTTCTTTCTTTTTCTTCTTATCAATACTATTGCAACCACAATGATATAACTTACTTGTAATTGATTTTTTAATTGTATTTTTTGTGCCATACATATTGGCATAGCCTTGATTTGCATTATTTCCTCCCAAGTACGTTCTTCATTGGACAGATTTTCAGATAAGTCTGGTAACATAGATACTGCTGCATCATGAATATTTGTGGACATACGTCTTGATGTGG
Organism: Calliopsis andreniformis; assembly: GCF_051401765.1. Lineage (NCBI taxonomy): Eukaryota > Metazoa > Arthropoda > Insecta > Hymenoptera > Andrenidae > Calliopsis > Calliopsis andreniformis. The sequence continues at coordinate 15,801,957 of NC_135067.1, read as the reverse complement.
TTGTACCTCGAGATCTTGTACTAGTACGTCTCCTCAATGTTGTTTTTGTATCATTACGTATTCGTTTAGCTGTAGCTGTTACCATAAAATACAATAAATATCAAATAAACTGATTTACTTGTAATATTTATGAACCATTAATAACTTACCAACGCGAGACTTTTTACTTGGAAGTAAAGTGGCTATGTGAGAAGGATCCCTTTGTAATGCTTGCTGTAAATCTGCTTCTATAGCTGCAGGATAACTTTCCTGATAAAATTCTGCACCAGCCTCCTCCCATCCTTGCCCTTTGTCACAAGCACGTTTTTTCCTTTCTCCACCTGACATCCTTCCTCTTTAGTGATTGCAATTGTGTATGTAACTTCTATTCAAACCCTTGTATTCCAAATTAAGCAATTATATATAACATTTAAAACACTTTGTTTAAATAATTTATCAAATTCGCATTTAACATTTATTAAACTTCTTATCTTTGTAAGTATCAAGAAATTCAATGCATCTATCCAACAAGCGCATCTCAACAAATTTAATATCAGCAACAAATCGAATATACATATCGGCGATATACGCACCTGAGATAAATCAGTCAATCAAGTATTTTGCGAATGTGTCATTGCTCGATGACACATATCTTCCTTTTATACTGATTGATAACAGAGCTTATCAAAAAATAACGCCTTACAGACAAAAGGTTGACGTTTAGAATCTTGGATGATACATAGAATGTATCGTTTTGTAAACTCCGTCGTAGTTACGCGAGTTGTATAAATGGTGTACCAAATCACATTAACGTTAAGTTTGGTAATCTCATACTGTCGAACGGCTGACACTCAAATGTGAGTAAAACAAGATAAATGCGACGGCTCATCCAGAAATCACTTATTGGCATTTTGTTTTCCCTTATATTGAAATCGTGGAGTCTGCAGACGGCTGATAAAAGAAGACTAAACCACGAACTAAGGGGTGTGTAGAGGGTGGTACTGTTCCAGTTACAGCTGACAACAAGGTTAATTTATTTGCTATTTTTGTGCACTGTATTATAAATTTTAAAACGATTATTAATATAATTGATTCCTCAATTTCTAAAGGTTGTAGAAATCTTTAAATATTTTACACATATACCTTCTATATCCATACTACATAATACATGCAATGTAAATTAACTTACAACCACAAATAATCAGTACTTATATGTATATATTTAGCAATAAATGTATTTTATACAATTAAATATATGAAACCATGTGTTTCATATTTCAAGACATAGTAATTGCAATCAATTTAATGCACTTTCATTGTACAAAAGAATTCGTATATACAAGATTTAGATACAGTGACATACATAGTTAAAAATAACACTTGAGATAGTGTTAAACATTACAAACTAATACATAAATAACAACTGTTTATTAATTACTATAAGAATGAATAATTTAGATATCTTGAAAATTATACAAAAATTCCTACTTTGTTTTTAATTTAAGAGTGACGTTTTAAACTGCTCAATATGACATGAAACATGTAAAGACATAACATGAAGTATACAAACAATTACTAAATATTAGTTTGTTAAATAGACGTTAAATATTGTTAAATTTTGCAATGTAGTGCAATTGTTATGGCGAATGTAGCATATTTTACATGTACTATTTTAATATTGTCGACCACCTCTGCCTCCGCCACGATTGTAGCCACGTTGATAGTTATCAGAATTATTTCCTTGATTCCACCCTCCCTGAACTCTACCTCCCCTTCCTCTGGCATTCGAACCACCTCTTTGATAATGCCCACCTTTACCTTCAGATTGTGTAGAGTACTGATTACCATATCCTGAATATTAAAATTAATAGTGATAAATATTTTTTAAACTGTCTGTAATGCAATATTTTTAGAATTGAATTTACACAGTTACTATCCATTACCTCCATCTCTGTTATCACCACCGTAATTGGAATTTCCACCTCCATATCCACCCCCTTGGCCTCCTCCATATCCACCTCCTTGGCTTCCTCCATATCCGCCTCCTTGACTTCCTCCATATCCGCCTCCTTGACTTCCTCCATATCCACCTCCTTGACTTCCTCCATATCCACCTCCTTGATTTCCTCCATACCCGCCTCCTTGATTTCCACCATATCCACCTCCTTGACTTCCACCATAACCACCTCCTTGGCCTCCTTTATACCCACCTCCTTGACCTCCTCCATAGCCACCTCCTTGACTCCCCCCTCCGTAGCCACCTCCTTGACTCCCCCCTCCGTAACCACCTCCTTGGCCTCCCCCATACCCTCCTCCATGTTTTCCTCCTCCTTGTCCACTATATCCCCCAGAACCCTGAAATCCATCTCCATACGCATTGCTACCTCCATATCCTCCTCTTCTACTCGAACCACCATATCCTCCTCTATTATCGCCAGAGAAAGAGGAATTAGTGTTGCCACTTCCATGACCTCCTCTGTGTCCACCACCTCCTCGGCTTCCGCTAAATTAATAACGTTAAGTGTATACTGATATGTTTATCCTAGAATAATAAAGCACTATTTTTGTTCAGTTTTATCTACCCAGAAGAAGGTCCAGGTACCCTGTCTTTCTGCCATGGTGGCATTTCTGGTGGTGGTGGCTCTTGTTCATATGGTCTTCCACCTCTGTCAGGTACCGCTCCAATGATCACTGAATTAATTTCGCTTTTCGTGTTTTTCCTAACGCTTGCATTACTCATTTTTTCCATTAATGCAATATCGTCTCTTGCCGCTAATAAGTCGGCGAATGTGACTTCTGGTTCGGCGCTTAAAAATTTTCTTGTTTCTTCGTAGCGTTTAGTTAACTCAGCTTCTCGAGATTTTACCCTGTCTGACCACTATATACCAAGATATTTATTTTATAAAATTCCAATATTTTAAGACAAAATTAGTCATTCTTACTTACCAAAAATGACTGTACTGTTACATCGAGTCGCTTAAGTAACATATCGCGCCGCATTCTGTATTCATCATGTAATTCTTGTTGTATAAGTTCAAGCTCTTTCCACTCCTTTTCCGAAAATAGATGAGTGATCAATGGTTTACCTACAAGCTCAGGAGGAACTTTTTTTAATAGTTCTGTTAACTTATTTTCTAGTCTTGAAAAAAGTTTCTCTGCAGTAATATCATCTGGAGGTTTATCAAAATTTAGTGCTATTAACATATCTTTTAAGTCTTTAGCGGTATCACTTTCTTCCTATAAAAGAGTATAAATAAGTTCATGAAAAAGTTGTATTGAATAAATAGCTTTATACATTTATGATAAAAACTTACAACATGGACATCCATGGAAGCAGAAGTCTTTTGCTTCCTGGATTCTATTAATCTACTGGCTTTTAGCTCTGCCCCTAAGAAATCCAGTAATATATATCTATCTTGTTCAGTTGCCAATCGACTATTAACATTGCCAGTCATTAAACGTTCATTTACACATCCTAATTCTTTAAGGAAACAACTTAATTCTAACAAAAAGGAACTAGAGTCATCTGCTGATGCTATTGCATGGATAGTTTCATCTATATCATTCAATATTGCTATTTCATCTGCCAACCATGCTACAAGTTTTGTAAATTCTGGAGATTTTGGACCCTGTTTCAGGGCCTCCATAAATTTATTAGGCTCTGTCAACTCCCCATTATATCTGTGTAACATAAAAATTTGTCAAATATTAGACTCCAATATTAATATTTTAAACAACTACAAATTTGTATTAATGAATTTATATAAAAATAAAATTATATTTACACTTTATTCATGGTCAAATATATATTAAATGATGTTCGGTATTATAACCTTTAGTCACTTACCCTAGTTGTTTTATTCTTTCCAATAATTTAAGTTCCATTTCGGCAAAACCTTTAATTATCGTAAAATATGAGTTGTTACTATTTGAAGGAAGACTCAACAGCATAAAAATAAAATGTACTTACAATGAAAATTGGAACAAACCACATACGATATTGTACTTTTGCCGTATACGTTTACTATGCTGTCACGATATCATGAGATATCTTTAAGCAATGGAGAGTCGTAGTTTATGCTAAAAATAACAGATGTCGTGGTGTAAAAATGAATGTATCGACAGATTTATCGATTCGGCAGTTTCTGAATCATCTTTTAAAATTCATAATTTTTAATATCGCAATATTCATAAATAATAACGTGTGCTTAACCGTTATTATATGTATAAAAAGAAAGAACTACGAATTTTATAATAAATTATATATTTTCGTATATAATTTATTATTTGCTATAGTTTACATTGTCGTAAACACATTACCAATTTATATTATACATAGAAAATTTACAATATAATCTATGGCTTACAAAAGCTATTAGAGAAAATCTATACTGGGGAAAGTGAAATAAAATTACACCATGATTATAAAAGTAAAAATATGTAGATTTTTAGTGTATTACATATATCGTACTTACAGAATTAATCTTAAAATAATGGATAATTAACATTACAATTGTTATATACAAATATTTTAATTCATTGGGAATATCCAACGATAGCAACGATTGCAGTTCGCAACAAATAATTTATTTATACTGGCATAAATTTAAGTATCGACGATTTTTAATATTAGCCAGTAATTTTGAATTTATACGCTTCCTGTATATTACAATATTAATAAATCATGACTTAACAATTATTGAATTTTACACTTGTATTTAAGTACATGGTCAAGACAGAAAAAGACTTAAAATTCTTTTATGATTTCAGTTAAAAAATAAACTGAGAGAAATTTATTATTTAATTAATGAATCATAAAATTAAATATTTTACTAATGCCTCTGGCATAAAATGTCAAAAGCACATTTATAATTTAATAGATCGATGTCTAATCTTTGAATACCCTGCACTTTTAAAATTGTATTTAAAAGTTTTAAAAAATAATCTGATTCTTTCTTTGCAGATTTAATAAAATAATGTACACAAATACTTATGCAATATATATATGATTGTGCACATTAAAATCGAACTTATACGATTCTATTTGACTGGCAAATTGTACATTTAGTGTGATGTATACACATAAATATTATTTTAATAGTATACATATAAATTTATTTCCAATGGTGCTTTGGCAAATACAGTTTCATAGCACCATAAAAGTGCAATTTCATTGTGAAGCATATAATTTTAGCTAACGTTTGTACTACTTCAACCCATTTATACTTCAACCATGAAATGCAAAATATTAATTTTTCAGTAGAAGTTCAACAATGTTTCTGAATGATTAAAATTTTGCTAAATATAATAAATAAAAACGTTTCCCACACGTTCCTTCTAATATTAAACTAAATAATCAATACTAAACAAGTCATTATCTTAATTCAGTCATTTCTCAAAATGAAGTTAACGAAACTGTACAATTTTGTAATATTTTTTGGCTGATAAAACAAACCAGTTGACAAACCATTTACTCTTACAGTCTGTACATAATCTAGCAAATTTAAATTTTGAATTTTATACTTATCATACAATCAAACCATTAATTCTCTATATTGCCTTCATAGAAGGATTCACATTTTTCTAACAAACGTAGAACTGGATTTATGTTATAAGGAAACAAAGCTTTAGATACTAATCTATCAATTGCTAAACGAAGTCTTATTAATATTGTCATGGTATCATCTAACTCTCTTCCACAACAAGAGACAAACTCTGTCCAGTTTCGTTTAACATACTTTAAAAATCTCAGTAAGTATAGTAAGAAACAAGTTTCATTACTAACAAGTAAATCTAACAGAACATCTGAATCATGTGATACAGCATGTATAAATTGTATGAAAGTTAAAGTTGGACTAAGCATATGACCAAGGTCATTTTGTGGAGGTCCTCTATAAAATAATCCAACTGCTACATCCAAACAGCATACCATGCCTTCAATCAAAAAATCATCTTGATCATGAAACATTTGTACAACCCATTGTGATAAAGGCATTTCAGGATGAAACGGCATTAACGTTTTTACACATTGATCTAACTGTCGTAAAACTTCTCTTATGCTTCTCTCAATAACTGCCATGTCAGCATCAAGATCTTCAGCTTCAGAACCCAAAGAAGAATCACTAGAATCGCTACGTGTCTCTTTAACTGTCACAGCAACACTTTTTAAAACTAAAAGTACAATCTTTTGTAGAAGAGGACGGTCTCCATCTCCAGAACCTCCTCCAAATCTTCCAGAACCATGTCTGTAGGGTAGAGCATCTAATAATCTCCAATCCTTTACAGCACGTACAATTAAGTGTGCAAGAGAGCAAGGCTCATCAGGAAGTACATCTTGCAATGCCAAAGTACTTCCATAACATAATACTTCATTAAATAATCCAAGAAGGTGTCTCCATATCACACCAGGAACATTGGCATTTAAGAGTAATACCAGATTGTCTAATTGAGAATAGAAGAGCTTGGTGTCAATAACAGATAAGTTAGCTTTTACAGATATGATTGATTCCCATAAATCAAGGAATGTGATGACAACTGATTCATGTTGGGGTGTGTATGAACTAAGAATGGCATCAAACTTGGATACTAGTATGGTCCATTTGGATTCTAATGCTTTAACACACATTGCCTTTACAGGTGTACTATCAAAACTTTCTGCATCTGATATTGTTATTGTATTACAGTGTGATGGAGGTACCATAGTATCAGTATCCTCAAGAGGATGAACAGTACAATCTTTATGTTCCACCACTCGTTTTACAACATCCAAGGTAAATAACATTTGACTTGGAGAATGAGTATTCACTAAAGACTGAGTGAGTCTTTCTAGCCATGCTGTTTCGATATTTTCCTTTGTTACAATAAAAAATGATGCAAGAACTCTGCTAGCAGCATATGATATGAATTTGTTCGTTGTACATGATAAGTCAATCATTTGATCTATAATACCATGCTCGTTTCGCGCCAGCGCATCACAAACATCTGCTACTCTTCTACACATTACACCTCTAGTATTTTGTTTAATAGCCAAATCGAATAAAAGTTGTAAAGCACTTAAGAATTCCAAGGTTTGATCAGGCTCCCACTCTGATAACTGTGAAGTTCTAAAAGTGCCATCCGTAGATTCCACTGTTGCACTAGTGAATGGTTTCCGTAAACTGCTTTCTGGTATGTTACATAAGCATTGTGCTAGCAAACTGTTCTGAAACTGCTCAATATCTGATACTGTATCCCTTTCAACTTCATTATTTTCAATACGTTGTTTTTTCTTTGCTGGTTCCTCCATTGTGTTGTTAGGAGGATAATAATAACAGTGCCAAAGCACCATTAGCAGCGTTATACTTGCTGCTGAATTTTTCTGATCCGTAATGTTCTTTCATCAGGTGATCTTCATAATAGGTACAACCATCCGAGGAATAAAACACCATGTAAATAACAGATGAAATACAACCAACATTAGCTTATTGTGTTTACAGAAGCCATAAATAGTTCAGCATATATACACCTGTATCAACAAAATGACAGAATATAAGTGAAATTCTTAAGGAAGTAAATGCTTAGAATATACTATATTGTGATTGCAAAAATGTTATATTTATGACATTTAACTTGCAATTTAAGAATTTACTAATAAATGTAAGTTTCATTGAAAAAAGCTTCAAGGAAGTTAAAATATCAGTATTGAAAGTAAAATAAAAAACAATGTTAAAACTTACTGGAATGATTGATCCTAGATTTCACTAACTTTTTTGAATATTTGTAAAGTCCAGCACCTTGTGAATGTATGTAAATAAGTATATGAATATGTTCATATATTCAACCAATGATGATTATGTACACTTTTCCCGCGATAATTAATTAATTAATTAACGTATAATCTTCTCTCAATAGATTCCAAAATTACATTCGTTCCTCTGATATGTTCGTGAAATGCTAACCGTGAAGAGTTTAACACAGGTTGCGCATGTAATATATAAACCGACGCTCGCTGATACTTTAATATACACGCAAAAAGATCCTCCACTGGTACCTTGGAAGACAGTTAAACACATCGACGGCACGTACGAGAACAGTATCTTAAAATTACACCGTGTTTCACTATTTTAACAGTGTAAATATATTATTGTTTGTGCTGGAAGAATTTCTTTTGACTAGGAAGTGACAGAGCACTCGACAGCTTTGCTCTGTTGCCACGTATACCTGCTACCGAGTAAAAATAAGAAATACGGTTTTATATCATTTAACTGTGAATGTATAGCCGCAAAACTGTTCGTATCGTATGTCAAGTGGTAAAATGTTAACCCGATATCGCATAAGGCACGAATTCCTCGTGTTTATTACGTATTTTTCGGATGGCATCATGCAGAGCTGCGTAACACAGTAGCTCCTCCTCGCACATTCCACAGTATACTGAGTGTCAATTATTCAAATTACTTGAATAATTGCATTCAAATTATGATCAATGTTCGTTAAATATTCTTCGAACGTCGTCTGTAAAGTTTTTCATAATAAAAGTAATCAGAATCAAAAAGTCGTATAATAAATACAGGAGATGATCGGCAACTCTGCATCGATTACAGCGCTCACCAATTTAGATGTATTTCTACTTGCTGTGCAAATTGTATTTTAACGTTTTTTTTAAATAATATTCGGCTGGAAAGGCTTTCATATTTTGTGTAAATATGTTGCCAGAGAAATTTATGTAGTTATTAACAAAATGAAATAGTATAATGTAAAGCAAAGTGTGGAATGTTCTTTATTTTGTCTATTACATTCTGCGTACGCGACTTGTATTTACGAAATTTAATACATTTTATTATTATAGCGTTATTAATAGATATTATTAGAAATCTATTCTGCTGCAGGCTAAAATTCAACGTTCACTTGAATTTATTTTTAGTATGTTCTAAAATTGAACTAATTACACAGACATCAAATATTCAGATTTTTCAATACTCAATAATATTAAATGAAAGTTAACCATTATCATTGATTCATAGAACTATTAACTTTCTCTTAATATCGATAAGTTTTAACAATAATTTTTTAACCGATACACAAAATTAAGAAAATTTTTATTCGAACTATTTACGAACTCATTTAAGAAAAGTAGACATGAAGAAAGCTCTGTGACTACTTACGTTGCGCCATTTCTTAACATAAACCATATTCGCCATCTAAGTAGAGTCAGTGGTACTCAGGTTTTCTAGTGAAGAAATGAAGAAATATTTACGAATATGGGAATGAAGGAATATCAGAAACATGTAATAATAATGAAGAAATAAAAATTTGTAAAAACAGTAAATAAACATAGAAATATTCTCAAAATACAGAAATAATGAAGACATGAAAAATGAAGAAACGCTTAGCCCTAACAGCTCAATAATTCTAAGTATAAATGAACGATAAGATTAATCAGAACCTTCAAGATGTGTGGTCTCGCTTTGTTGTCGGTTACTGTGGACTCGCTTTATCGTCAATTCCTCATATCGAATGGAGAAAGCCTATCTAGGTCCTGAACTGTCATGGGTACTTTCAATGACGTAGGACTGCCATATTTTTTTCTATATGGGGCCTACCAGGGGGTCAGCCAAATTGTTGGGGGTTTGGAGATGGCCATGCAAGATGTTTTGTGATAATCGAATGGTGCGCATAATAAACAATTAAACCAATATAACAGCGGGGCGCGTCGTTTCGGCAGATATGCTCGAATCGTTCGAGCAAACGGTCCGGATCGGCAAAGAAAAAAGCCTCTCGCTCTCAAAACATCCTTCTCACATGCGATAGGAATTTCACGTCAGAATTTTGATCGGAGGACGAGAGTGTAGTGTCGCGTCGAGGTTATACAGCAGAAATTGGGACAATGGGCCTTCACGTTCCGTTTACGCTTCGTTTCCTCGCTGTTGCATTTAAATAAAAGTACTGTACAAGTTTCGTTACGCGATACCGATCCCCGTCTGCGATACGTGTTGTCTTGGTGATTTTGTTGAAAACGCTGATCGCGAATGCGGTGCCCTACCCCGTTGCACTATTTTTGTCTGTACGTTTTATTTACACGTATTTCTCTTATTGCGTGTTTTCTTCGCCAAATATTTTGGCTATCTTTGTAGCAGTTACGTAATTTCCGACGTGAGTAATTCCGGCACGATGGCCGATGATGAATTAAATGAAACTCGATTGTTTTACACGTAGTGGCGTGTGGGACATATATACTACGCAAAGTTAAAGGGAATTGATTTTTGACATTCTTCGTGTAAAGGGTAAAAAAGGAAGTTGGAAGGTTGTTAATGATTGACCGATAACATGATCGGAAACTGGTTATCGCACGGTTGTAAACAAAATTAATGTTTAAACAGTGAAAGTCATCCTATTTAGATATGTCTATTGGAAATTATCTTCTTGAGGTAAATGGTTAAATTTATATCAAATACGTTTATACTACATAATGTTTATGTTTTTGTAATTCTGAATGAGTTTGAAAATTTGTATATACTTCAATTTTTAGAAAATATTTTTTTCCTAAAAAGTACATTATTTTATTTCTGACTAAAATTCAATTTTATATAGTTGTAAATATTAATGTGTTTATTACTTGTTATTTGTGAATATAAATACCTATTTCATTGTAGATATTTTCAGTTGCAAATTTTACATCGTGGCATGTGTTGGAGTGTTAGTGTGTATAAAAAAATACAGTTTTATTTTTTGTTGTATGTGTTATAATACAAGAATAATTGCTTTTGTTATAATTATAGCAAAAAAATGTAAAGATTGTAATAGTATTAAAATATTTTAGGGTTCTCATCACATCATAATGTGGTGGTTTGAGATACTATTGAATAATATTGTTAATAATGACAGAAGTAGTATCCAAAGATTTTGGTAAGGGGCATCCTTATTGAAAGAGAGACATGTCAGACACATCGCAACACCAATATAACCAACCTCCTCCTGATATTATGCCAAAGGGGCTGGCAATCAATGGTATGTTATCAAATATATAAAACTTAGTCAACTATAAAAATGATTTGCAGTTTTTTAAAAAATGTGAAAATAAAATAAAAATTTATTTTTCTAGGCATAGGAGGAAGGTTACGCCAATTAGAAGCCCTATTTATTGGTGGTCCTGTACAGGGGGAAGGAAGAGTAGGCCACACATTTTCTATTGAGACACTTATCGATATTTTACTTGTCTTATATGATGAATGTTGTAATTCTTCCTTACGGCGAGAAAAGACTGTCTCAGATTTTATTGAATTTGGTACCTACACTTGTATTTCTTTCATTAACTTATAATTATCATTTACTATTAATAATAATTGTAATAATTAATTACTGTGTATTTATAGTAAAACCAGTGGCTACTTGCATAAAGAGTTTGCAATTGGCACGAGAGGATTTTGAGATAGTAAAAGTAATTGGTAGAGGTGCATTTGGAGAAGTATGTGTTGTAAGAATGCGTGGTTCGGACAAAGTATTTGCGATGAAGATTTTGAACAAATGGGAAATGCTAAAGCGTGCAGAGACTGCATGCTTTCGAGAGGAGCGGGATGTAATGGTGTACGGTGATCGTAGATGGATCACAAATCTTCACTATGCCTTTCAAGATGACAATAATTTGGTAATTTTTATGAATTATACGAAACAAAATTACAATCGTATATAAGAATATAAATTACTTATTTTTTTAATAAACTGTTTTGCAGTATTTGGTCATGGATTATTATTGTGGTGGAGATTTGCTAACGCTACTGAGCAAATTTGAAGATCGCCTTCCTGAAGATATGGCACGTTTTTACATAGCAGAAATGGTTCTTGCTATTGGGTCCATACATGACTTACGTTATGTACACCGTGATATTAAACCTGATAATGTTCTGTTAGATGCAAATGGTCATATTAGATTAGCTGACTTTGGATCTTGCTTACGATTATTCGAAGACGGCACCGTACAAAGTAATGTTGCTGTTGGTACACCAGATTATATTTCACCAGAGATATTAAGGGTAAAACTATATTTCTATATTGTAATAAGTATCGATTCTGTAAATAACATGTTAAATTGTTTGTTGTAGGCAATGGAAGATGGACAAGGACAATACGGACCTGAATGTGATTGGTGGTCCTTAGGAGTATGTATGTATGAAATGCTGTATGGGGAGACACCTTTTTATGCGGAATCTCTAGTCGGAACTTACGGAAGAATTATGAATCATAAGGTAATGCAACTACAACAGACAATGATGTCATGATATTAAAGTATTTATTATAATATGCTCATTAACATGTTTTACATACTTGCAGAATTGCTTTGACTTCCCAGCAGATGACATGTATGAAGTTTCTGAAGAAGCTAAGGATTTAATGAGAAAGCTAATATGTAGTTCGGAATTTAGATTAGGTCAGAATGGAATTGACGATTTTAAGAAACACCCATGGTTCGATGGAGTAAACTGGGATGCTCTTAGAGACAGTACTGCACCTTACATTCCTGAAGTTTCCTCACCAACCGATACATCGAATTTTGACGTTGACGATACAGATGTTCGCAGTTCCGATGCTGTTCCACCAGCAGCGAATTCTGCATTTTCTGCACTTCATTTACCATTCGTTGGTTTTAGTTTTACTCAAGGAAGGTGAGTAACATTTTCTGTTCATTTATAGACATTTCATTTCTCTAAAAATTTTTCTTTTGCAACTTACATATGCGATTTATAAATTACAGTTGCATATCAGATCTGGGTTGTTTATCTGAATTGAGTCAAAAAGATAAACGAGTGCAGATTCTCGAGGAGGAAAATGCACAATTATCTCGAGCACTCGAAGAGTTAAAAAAACAAATTGCTATGAATCATTCTTTACCTGGTATATCACCAGATTCTAATAATGCAACAAGAAAACTTCAGGATGAAATAAACACACTTACCAAACGCAACTGTGGTAAGTACATAAAAATTTCCTCATTTCCTTTTCTATTCCACATTGTCATTTCAATTTATATCGTTAGAGTTAGAATCGCAATTAAAATCTATGGAAGTTCGTACTCTGGATAATGGTGACATGACAAAACTACGAGAACTAGAGAAGTTAGTACGATCCCTGCGTTCAGAAAAGGAAGAAGCTATTAAAGACAAATTAGATGTGCAAGAAAAGCTTAAACTGCAAGATAAAGAATTAAAGGATGCGTTAACTCAACGTAAACTGGCGATGGCTGAGTACACTGAAGTCACTGACAAGTTATCAGAATTGCGACAACAAAAGCAAAAATTGTCTAGACAAGTTCGAGATAGAGAGGAAGAATTGGAAGTTGTGATGCAGAAAGTTGATAATTTACGGCATGAGATTCGAAAAGCCGATAAAGTACGTAGGGAACTGGAAAATCGGGTGCAAGAGGCAATGGCTGAAACAAGTAAAGAAAGAAAATTGCGAGAGCGCAGCGAGGAATATTGTAAACAAATGCAAGAGGAAACCGAAAAGATAAGACAAAGGTCTATTGGAAACGATGCAAGTGCGAATCACGCATTAGCAACGCAGGAAATCAATAGGTTGAAAGCAGAAGTAGAGAAACTTGAGGTTCAGTATAATGAAAATTTGAATCAACAACAAAGCAGATTCAATCTCGAGCTTCGTAGTCTCCAAGAGCAATTACATGAAGCCGAAACAAGAAGAGATTTACTGGAAAGGGAGGTGCAGTTAACGAAGGAGAAATTGGATGCCGCAAGATTAGAGAATATTACTGATAGCGAAGAGACTATAAATGAATTGAACAGAAGTCACGAGAGAGAGAAAATTATGCTAGTCGAAGAGAACAAAAAACTTATGTTAGAACTCAACACTCTTACCGATAGTGTTAACAGAATACAGGGTGAAAGACGACAGTTGGAAGAAGAGTATGAGGAATTAAGAAATAAGAAAGAAGCCATTGCACAGTGGGAAGCTCAAATTACTGAGATCATTCAATGGGTGTCTGATGAGAAAGATGCTAGAGGGTATCTGCAGGTTTGTCTTCATATATTACTTCCTTGTTTCAAACATAATGTTTACCTATAGTTAACAAATTGGTATTGGGAATTCACACGTTCCAGGCGTTAGCTACAAAAATGACAGAAGAGTTAGAATTTTTGAAACATTCTGGTGGCGTAGGAGGTGTAGGAAGTTCTACGATGGCAGATAAAAATTGGCGAAATCGTAGATCACAGAAACTTGATAAAATGGAGCTGCTGAATCTACAGAGTTCATTACAAAGTGAAATACAAGCTAAGCAAGCAATATCCGAAGAGCTTACGAATACTCGATCGGATTTGATTGCTGCTCAAAAGTAATTATTTTAATATTTTATGAATGCATCTTTATTGGTTTCATTTCGAATAATATTAAAACATTACGTGCTTACAGGGAATTAAGAGACTTCAGACAGCGGTTCGATACAATTACGCACGAGATAAAACGGAAAGAAATACAAATTAAAGAGTTGCAAGCAAGGCTTGACACAGGCGACGGCTGTAAGTACATTTCAATTGATAATGATACGAGTAGAAGTTTTATAAAAGTTTCATTATTGCGTTTTTACCAAAATTTTGTATCAACTATTATCATACAGACCGCTGCGATACATGCTATGTATGTAATTTGTAAATGTTTCGATCTCAATCGTACATTATTTAAGCGATGAATATATTTATTTGAGATTTTTTCTAGATACGGCCTATTTATGTAACTTATACATATAATTGTAGTATTATAAGAATGTCGTTTAATTAAAGTCTCGTTGTAAGAAACTGTATATACTTGTATGTACGAATTCGTACATAGATATTGCCACAATAGTAGTCTCAGTCAGTAAACAAACTTATATTTATGACAATAATCAATAGAGTCAAGGAATTGTTATGGTAACTTAATATTAAAAGCATTTTTATATATGGCATTTATATCTCGTTATTTATTAGTCTTTAAAATGTTAATTAAAGAAATGTTTGACGCTCTAAAAATGCATGCATAACAAAATATTTTATTAAAAATGATGAATAATTACAGATATAATTATGACTTAACAATTTCCTTAATTCTATCTTTATGAAAAGTAGTGTTACTGAATACTGTAGAACTAAATTGGTATGAGTCAGTGTGTGAATACTTTGTTTACTTTTTTTTCCAATTTTTTTGTAAATACGAGTAATTAGATTTGGTGAATGGTATCATGATTGAAGCATATTAGTGAACTGTGAAATGTGTTATTGTTTAGATTTAAACGTAGCATTAGAGCCCAATTATACATAAATATGGAAGTAAGTGCAACACGTAGTATATAGACATTGCAATTGATTATGTAACTTTATTAATATCTAAAAAATGAACCTATGAACGTTCGCAGATCATGTATAAGTTGTATATATTTACGTTAACATAATTCAGTGATTATTTCGGTGAAACATAAGGCACTTGCATTTTAGGATGTGACGCTATTCGAGATCATGACATTGGCCTTAAGATCGTGAGGAAATGCAAAATAGAATCTTTTATAGTATATGCATATTAAAAATTCTCACATTTGTAATCCATGTTCTAAGTAGAAACAATCATGTACAACATAAGATATTTATGGCTATTGTTCAATGTATAAACTACCAGTAATAGAGATCGTTGCAATTGGGATATCTATCCAGCATAGTAATTCGGTTCTCCGGTACGGTATGCGATTCTGATTTCTAGACTACAAAGTGCCTCTGTTTATTGGCGTAACGAGCTGTGTCTGGGGCCTCTTGTTGCTCATCTTCAAACTGTATTTGTGACAGCTGTCCTATCCAGCAAAACGTCAAGCAAATCTCCAAACATCGTTAGCACCAAACCCCAACGCATCATCGTACATCAGCCGTCGTCACCCCTACCAGTAATGCGTGCTCCCCGCGTCACGACATGTCGCTTATTAACTAGATTCGTTCCCGTCAACACATTCATCAGTCAGAATGCCGTCGCCATCGTATCGCCACCCGGTAAATGAAGTGGCAGCAAAAAAAAACGCGGTTTTGATTGACTGGTCTACTGGATTGCTAATTCTGGAGCATAGCGCTATGTTTACTTATTGATACATCAGAAACAATGAATATGTTACACAAATCAAAAGTAACTGCAGTAGTACCCGCTACAGCATCCAGATTTTTGAGATATCCTTATCTAAAACATAGCACTGTGCTGAGTTTAATGTAAATTACCTTTGAAACTAGTAATGTGTTTCCTTGTATGTTGAAAATAATCATCTTCCAAATTAAGAATAGCGTTAGTAGCTCTTCATCGTTTTTAGGTGATGGTTGTCCTTTGTTAATCGTAGTAGCTGATAATCACTCGGTTTTGTAATTAAATGATTAACAGGTATGTTTTGCCTGAATGTTTTCGCATTTAGATTGTTTGATCTGATTGACTTTGGTACTTTTTTGTGATATGCTTGCTATTTCTGCTGATGAATGATCAAGTATCAATCCCTACACATACAATAACGATCATTACTTTAACAGAGTTTTTGTGTGATGCGAATTGCAGTGGAGTGATTACATTAAAATGTTTGAGGAAGGGTATCGTGAACTTCATAATAAGAGTATTTTTGTAAAGCAGAAACATAATTCCTCACTTTCTGTACATTCATTTTACTTGTATCTAAATAGATATTAGATGAAAATATTACAAGTACTATCTGTTAATTTAACAATATAAAACTTAATTATAATCTTTTACTATTTTAAACAGACATTGAAATAGTTATCTTAATGCTTCTTTTTCCTATTTCAGTTTTAGAACGTCCTACATCTCAAATGTCATATCTGGAACATTTTTTGAAAGAAACTGCAACCACTACACGTCATGGAAGCGCAGATAGCGTGGAAGCTGACATCGAGGATAATCGTGCACCAAGTATTTCCAGCAGTAAAAGCAATTTGTCGGAGCTCAGCATTGTGAGTATCTTCTTCTAATTTTGATTATTATCTTAAATATGTATTCTATTTATTCTGTTGGTCTATTTAACTTCAGGATCCAACATCACCATTATCCCATGAGCTTTTAAATAAGACACCAGCCTCTCATGGACAATCGAGTCTTCAACCAAAACCAAAATCTCATCAGTTCTTAGTCCGAACATTCTCGGCACCTACGAAATGTAACCATTGTACTTCACTAATGGTTGGTTTAACGAGGCAAGGAGTAGTATGTGAAGTTTGTGGCTTTGCATGCCATATGCCCTGTTGTGATAAGGTTCCACCAATGTGCCCTGTGCCCCATGATCAAAGTATGTTTTACGATACATTATTGAATTGAACTATTGAATAGTAATTGTTTTGTTGAATGGTTAGCTTAATGAAATAATAAACAACCTTTGCAGCAAAACGACCACTGGGAATTGATCCCACAAGGGGAATAGGTACAGCTTACGAAGGGTATGTTAAAGTGCCAAAAATGGGTGGAGTGAAAAAGGGTTGGGTTCGTCAATTCGTAGTTGTTTGCGACTTCAAGTTATTTCTTTACGACATTTCACCAGATCGTAATGCATTGCCATCTGTGTATGTGTCTCAAGTCCTAGATATGCGAGATGAAGAATTTAGCGTTAGTTCTGTTCGAGATTCGGATGTCATACATGCTACAAAAAAAGACATTCCGTGCATATTTAGGGTAAATCTTGCATTCATCATTATTATTTCATTGCTATCTCATTTTCATTTGTTCGTTTCTTTTGTAACTTATTATGATTCTGATTGTATTTAGATAACAACGTCTCTGTTAGAACCACCTGGTTTGAGGAACCATACGCTAATGCTTGCAGACACTGAAAGTGAAAAAACAAAATGGGTAGTTGCTTTAAGTGAACTGCATCGAATACTAAAGAAAAATAATCTTCCTAATACAACGGTTAGTTGGAAATAACACGCTGTGCTTTAGAAACATATAACTTTATTATATTACTTGTTGTTCCTATACAGATTTTTAGAGCAAAAGAATTATTAGATAATACATTGGCGCTCATTAAAAATGTGATGTCAGGAGCAATTATTGATCCAGATCGTCTAGTCATTGGCACAGAAGAAGGTCTCTTCTGTTTAGATTTAGATCGTAGTGGTATGTTATATTCATTACTTGATATAATTTAATAATAAATATTCTGTACTGTATTTAATAATATTCTGTACTGTATCTAACTTATATAACATTTCTAGAAATTGCAAGGGTCGGAGAAGGCAAGAAAATATACTTATTGGAATATGTAACAGAAGAACAGCTTATTGTAGTTTTAAGTGGGAAACAACGTCATGTACGGCTGGTTCCAGTACGTGCATTAGATGGAGATGAAGTTGAATGGATTAAAGTTGCTGAGACTAAGGGATGTATTACTCTAACAACAGGCGTAGTACGTCGTAGTCCATTAACATATTGTTTGTGTGTTGCCATAAAGAAGCAGGTAAAACATTGTTTAATACGATCTTACAAAAATAATATATTGTATAATGTAATAATAATTTTTTCCTCTACTTTAGAATGCATCGCAAGTAATCATTTATGAAATAACACGTACGAAAACGCGTCATAAACGCATTCGCGAATTGATGTTACCATGTCACGCACAAACTTTGCAAGTTCTCTCTGAAGGTCGATTCTGTGTCGGATATCCTTCCGGCTTTTCTATCTACAGCATTTTAGGAGACCATCACCCAGTTTGTGAGTATCAGCAGAGATATATAAGAATTATTTAATATAGGGATAATCCATTAATCTTCTTTTTTTTTTACATAATTCAGCATTGGTCCATTCTGAGAATACGCTCTTGGGTTTTCTCACATATAGTGCTGTAGATGCTTTACGTTGTATCGAATTGCCTCGTGGTGAATTCTTATTAGTCTTCCATACATTGGCAGTATATGTCGATAGTCAAGGCAGAAAGAGTAGAGACCGTGAAATTATGTATCCTGCAGTCCCTACAGCAGTTAGTAAGTACAGTCTTAAGATATTACTTTAAGTAACTAAAATTTCGTTATAAATAATACGTCGTGTGAATTTTTGTACAGGCTATTGTGAGGGTTACTTACTAGTTTATAGTGAGACTCACATTGATGTGTTTGACTGTACAACCGGCGACTGGTTGCAGACACTTAACGTAAAACGAGCACGACCACTAAATATTTCAGGTTCTCTAACATCCTGTATGATTAACGATATGCCACATGTTATATATTTGAGCAATTTACATCAACGTGAGTATATTTCATCGATACAATAACAATGATAAATCATGCCTAATAATATTACATGAATTGTATGATGTCACAGGAGAGCTACTCAATTTAACACCGTTAGATGCTAGCGGTAGACAAATGTCAAGACCGCGAAGGAGATTCTCATTAAGAGAAGGAAATAGATCTGTTCGCCCAACCGACAGACGCTCCAAAATGATATCTGCTCCAACGAATTTCAACCATATCAGTCACATGGGTCCAGGTAACGGAATACAGGTAGGTGTTCACTTTCAGGCTTCAATTTCCCTAGTATACATATTTTTATACGTGTTTTATTTTAGATACAGCGATTATTAGACTTACCTACAACACTCGAAACAGCTGATCAACAGCATAGTGGTCATCACAGTAGTTCCCATCTCCACAGTAGTCAGCAAAGAGTAAGAGCTTGTTATACTTTTATGTAAGACTTTAATCTTGTCGTGTTTCGCTTCAAGTGTCTCGTTTAATGCTTTATTTAGTTATACGGACCTCCACTTCAAACACCAAGTAAACCGGCGCCACTGCCACCTAGACATCCTCCTTCTGATACACGACGTCTCAGTTCTCATATATCTAGAAATTCTGGATACTCTCCACACAACGGTATGCTTTTAATTTGATCTTCGGTTTTCGACATAAAAGTGTTGGTCAAATGACGTGTGCCACGTGCATGTGGTGTTTGTCAGGTTCCACATCGTCACGCAGAGGACCAGCACCTCCACGACCAACAGCTACTCCACCTTCCTTACCACGGACCCCTGTAGACCAAGTTGATTCGGAATCCGTACACCTACGATCCCACACTCCACTTTCTCTCGGCAGTATCGCATCTTTACATGACAAGGTACTTAGTTTTCCACTTCATTTTCACAGTAAGAATCGATTTATTGGGTATGAAAGTATCGCGCAGCATTAAAGGTGTCCATAAAAATGTTTTTAAGATGTCTCGTAAGAAAGCACATAAAATTCTTTATTAACGTAGGAACACACTTCTGGTGGAAGTCCTAGACACTCAATAGCTTCAAACAACAGTTCAAATCCATCAACGCCTCCAAGTCCTGCTCATGATCATGGTTCATCTTCATATGACTCGTAAGGAAATTATTTAACACTTCACGATATGAATAAGCTACTGTAATCATGTACAACTACTTGAACAATAAGATTACAGTATCTATGGTAATGTCTATATAAAACAGTATCCGTGTTTGCTTTTTCAACTGGAAAGTTATCACATTTCGTTTTTTTCTCTTTTTATTAATTTCGTGCAATACACTTTCTAATATTGTGCATTACGATGCATTGCATTATAACTGTACAACTAAAGGCATAATACTCTTATGTGTAATTAAACCGGCAACATTTTAATTAATTAGTACAATAGAAAGATTTGATAGATACGTTATCTTCAATTGAATTTTGATAAGATGTTGCAATGACTTTCTGGTTATTTAATGAATCTATGCATAATAAGTTGTATACTTGACGAAAAGGCAATCTCTAATATAACGATAAATTATTGTAAATAATTTGTGTTTAAAGATCAATTAGCCAGCTTTATCGATGTCGTTTATCATCGAAAAAAGTGTTGTTTTTCGTTCAATTTGAAATGCAGACATTTTGCATAATTTTAATTTCTATTCATTACGACTAACTGGTTTTTAAGTTAATAAAAATGAAATCTCAGTCAAATTATCTAGCAATAATGAATTAATCTACTTAATCTATCGTACCTACTTTTGAATCTAGGTATAACGGAATAGGTTCAAGTAAATTATATACTTAATCATTCTTAGTGACATAAATTCTTGAAGGAGGATTGATCTGATGCCTTATGACTAAATATTTTCTATTGCGTCATAATGCAGTAAGGTGCATCATATTATGTAGCGTGTGAATAGTAGGATAATCGTGCAATGTACCCGGAAAGCTCCTGCTAATAATAAGTAGTTATTAAGCAAGGTGGCTATACAGTTTTACACAACATAACGAGTATTAATAACGACAGTAAAGAAACAATGTTGATCATTTGTCCTTACTGCAATGCAATCTGTTTCTTCTCGTACAACAGTAACATTTTAATCTATCATTAAGTCAATGATTATCATTACAAAAAGTTTGATTCAATTTGAAAGAAATACGTGTATTTAAAATTTAACGATCAAATATGTTTCACAAGTGCAATGCATAATGGACTGAGAATAATATCACAAACGGAACAAAGATGATAAAATATTATTTCTTTCCGCCAAAATAATCTAAAATTTATATCAATGCTTTCGCGTCGATTTAAAGACAGTAAATGTCACATAATACTGCAACACCTTTATTACTTTTATATTTAAAAATTGAAAAATGAATGAATCTAAAAAAAATTGTATAACTCTTAAGTTATTAGAAAAGGTACTATTTAACGGTTAATCAGTTGCGTTCAGTTTCCTCTCTAAATAGATATAAGATTAGGACAAAGAGAAAAACTGAAATTACAAATACGCAAACACGATAACAAGTTTTATATGTTTTAATGTATAAAATATACATTTTTCATGTACATTTATAAAACTTTGCTAATTATACCGAAGGAAAGAGTTAATAGAACAAAACAATTGTCTCAGGATTCTATGCCAGTAGTTAAAATATGGAATAACATTTAACGATCAAGAATCCCGAGTTTAATTACACAGAAAATTCTGAGGGATCGATGATAGTTCGTTGTCCTTAATTAATCCAATAATCGTAATACCAATCTCGTTTTTAAGTACACAAAAAAATGTGGAATGCATGTAAAGTGTAATTGCATTTAAATTTTCATATATTTATAATGAATTTTAACGTGAGGAAAAGTTTAAGAAAAATCACAAAAATGTTATGAAATATCAAAGATGTTGTGGTCAAATATTGACATGCTACATTCCGTGTGACTCTTTTTTATTTTCATAAAACGACATCGAATACATTTTAAAACTGAAGTTCCAATTCTTTGAAAACTCATCCTTGATAGACACAAAGTTAATATAATGCAACTACAACACGAGTATGATACCAAAACAAAGATACCTTGAAATATCTTCATCGGATTTGTGTAATGGTAAGACATGGAAATATATTATAAATAAAATATATATCGACTGCAATAGGTTTGACATTCTTATATAAAAAAAAAGTATAGAAGAAACCGTTAATAGAAGAAAAAAAAGTGTTAATGTTATCGAACGAAGGATGTAATAGTACAGGTATTATTGCTGTCCGTATCGGAATAAAGTTTAAAAACGAGTTCTAGAATTAATTCTAGAAGTGTAATCGAGGTATGTTTATAAATTATAGCAATGTACGTGTTATTGTACTTACCAACGGAATTCAATAATTTGCCTATCTTCCGCCGTTGTTACTTAAGGGTTCTAAAATCAAAGACGTATCCGTTTGTCTTCTGTTGCCTTGTCTTTGAACCGAGTCTTGTCTATAGATAACATACGAAAGGATAGTCACTTTGTATAGCATTGATTTTATATTTTTGTAAATAATTGAATTTCTAAATAAGCTCGCAATTTCAACTTGATTTTAGACCCTTTGATTCATTACATATTTGGCGTGCACATATATAACACCGAAATTTTGAGTAAATCCTTTGTAATATGTAAAAACTGCGCTATAATTATGCTTTCTTTTTACACGTAATCAAAATGTACGACCGGCATTCTGCACGAGGATAGAATGATTATATATGTACGCATACATAGATTGTATGATTCAATAGTTTACTTTTTTTTACGAATCGTTAGAATACTTTCTGTAATGATTGACAATGATTTATGTAACCCATTGGTTTAGTACCAGTGCATGTAATGACCTGACTATTAATCATTTTCTTCTTTTTTTTTTCTAGCAACTTAGTTTAGCGTATTCTATATTATGAACTTATTTATAACTAATATGTGCATTATTTACAATATTTATTAAAAGTAATTGCAAGCAACTATTCGCATTTTAAATGAATAATTGTATTTCATTGTAAATTATTGAAAGCGCGCTGTTATCGTAAGAAGATGACCAAACTTTTGTGTTTATAAGATTTTCTCATAAAGAACACCTGTTTTGTAGATTTTGTAGTATTTATATTCTTTACGTCTTATATTTTATTTCATATAAA
Organism: Calliopsis andreniformis; assembly: GCF_051401765.1. Lineage (NCBI taxonomy): Eukaryota > Metazoa > Arthropoda > Insecta > Hymenoptera > Andrenidae > Calliopsis > Calliopsis andreniformis. The sequence continues at coordinate 15,778,575 of NC_135067.1, read as the reverse complement.
ATCTTCTATACACTTTCTTTTTTAAAAATTCACCCGCCATTAAATCATTATAAATTTAACTTAATTTGTGTAAAGGAAATATATTAATAAATTGAAGAACTTGTACGTACGTTCATTATTATAAGTTATTTATGACTGTAGCATGCTTATTAAAAGTATTAAGTGGTAATGATGAGTTTAAATAAATTATGATACAAAACATAAACATTAAAATGTATTGAATGGTTGATAAAACTTGCATCTTGTAAGTATCCTTTGGTTTTAGATACTCCTGTAATTGATAAGGCAGTATGGTAGTTATTAGAACGTTTATTATTTAAAAAGAAACTTTAACAGTAAGAAGGAAATCTACTGAATCGAGAAATTGAAAGTCATTATAAAAAAGATCATTTAGAAATTTACATAAGCTTTTGTACTTATTCTGTATATTGTGCTTTGTATATTTTATTATTTTATTCTGCTATACTGATTTCTATATAGCGAAAGTAATCACTTTTACGATATTGTATCGATACAAGTGTCAATAAGAAATACAAAAACTTAACATGCTTTGATCTATGAAATATTAACGACTAACTATCTTCAATGCCTTTTTTATAAATATAATACATTATAGATCAGTAAGAAAATTTTTTTGTTTATCATACAGAAGCACATAAGTTTAAATTTATAAATTTTATTGTGTTGTTATACATTAACGTGGTAAATAATTTGGATATTTCGAAAAAAGGTTTCATATAATGCAGTTATGTAAACAAGATATACTGAAATTCTTTTTGCAGAAACTAATGGAACAATTATTTTAGTCATAAGTATCATACATTGTAAGTTTTTCTACAAATTATCTGTTGAAAGATATTTATCTGTTAACATTGGATATAACATATTATTATTCATCATTGATAACATTTATCCGAATTGTATGCAACATGTGAGTTCCTAATATTACATGTAAAGACCAAATTGACCAAAAACTGAATTGGCACTAATTGTTGCTGAATTTTTGGATTACATTTTACAAATATGAAATATCTAACAGAATGTACTTTGGGTTTACGTACTTACATTATATTCAAATTGCTTTGAGTTCTTCTTTAACATCTAACATTATAAATTTGACAACAACAGTTTTAGTAACATCGCTCATTTTCTTTTTGTATATTATACTTGAAAAGAACTCATTGGATTATAAATCTGGCAAAGGCCTCTGAAATTATAATGCTTCTGTATTTAATCCTATGTCGTGCAAAATTCAAGAGCACCTTTACAGAATTTGACATCCATATGATGTAAAATCGTTGACTCAGAATATTTTTCAATTATAAAATTATAAATACATTTTTCCATTTTATAAAAGTACTTGCGGAAAACACATTTTCATTGAACCATACATGGAAACAAGTTATTTGTAACTTGATTATATATGCATTACGTATGAATGTCAATATTTATTAAATTCATTATTCATTTAATCTTCCTAACAATATTAGTGGCAGCTGTACAGAAAATTGTCGCATGTATAAATAATATAAATAATCATATACTCAATTTTACTTAATCAAGTTCATCAAGTAAATAAATGTTTGGAGGAAACATCACAGAATACTTCTAAAATATAGTATAAAAATTGAATGAAGTAATTTTTTAGTGCTTTGACAAACATTGATATAATTAATATAATTTAAAATATTAATTTTGTAGTATAATTTATGAAATAAAAGTCGCATGCACAAACCTTTTAGATTCGGAAAATTTCTTAACATGTAATGTGCTTAACTGATACATAAATAAGTTCCAGTCTCTTTATGGCTTTGATTTATCCATAATTACCTATTAATTATACACCTATTAAACTTCGACTGTGTAATACAACAAAGAACACACGCGACATTGTATACTGCCGTCCAATGTTTAGGAGACGACATGTTGCAAGAAAGGCAATTCTTTCAGTACTATATTAATCACCAGTGGAATTCAGGAGTACAATATTAAATTTGTACCTCATTTTGACGGTTCTGTTTCACGGATTCCATGATCCTGGCGATGTATTCACTGTCATGATAAATTTTCTTTGCTTGTTGCATAAATTTTCTAAAAGGTGTAACTCCTACGGCATTTTGAATCTCCTCTTTCCTCAGAATTAGCCGTATGTTACAAGGAAGTATCAGAAGGTGGTGTGCTTTCATGATGGCTGACCTGACTCAAAGAATGTTGAAGTGCATCAGGCGTTAGCCATTCTTTTGGTAAACAACGTTGAAGGAATGGTACACAAGAACTAAAATAGGCAAGACGGTTTACCCAACCAGGTATTTCTTGACCACATAAAATCTGAAATTCAGAAAAATAATATACTATTTTGTATAAAAAATTTTTTTATCATAATTGCATGTACGCACAAGAGTAAGTTGGCTGCTAAAATGGTTACAGTTTTTATTCATTAAATGATAGCGGTCACCCCTAAAATCTTTTCCTAATTCAGTAACAATTCTGCTTACATCTTCTTCTGTAAAATCTGTATATCCAATATGCACTGATTGCCTGTTATAAGAACAAAATGCTATTATATTTGAAATTTTGATAGAGGAATGAATGAAGTGACCTTACCTATATCTAAATTGCTCTCCTAATTCTTCAGCTACTCGTGGTGTGATTTCAAAAATTCCAGAAATCGGTTTAGAATGTCCACCATATGCATACTCTATTGAAAAATAATAAAACTTTTACTGAGGAATATAAATATTTTGTTTACTGAGGAATGTAAATTTTTTGCTCTGCTTACCTGTTCCATAAATTTCAACTCCTGAGTGAAATACACCTAGTCCAATAGGTGTAGTATATTCATTTATCCAATACTAAAATAAACAGTTTATTTACTGAATGCTGTACACAGATGATAATAAAAAAAAATAATTTTCTTACCATATCATACACATTAAGAACTATTGGCTCACGAGCCATTTTTGGTATTAGCTCTTCACTGTCCTGTGGGTAACCCAGACAACTGGGGAAGGAGAGATTACAGCTAAGACCTGACGAAAACATCATACAGATACTTGTACTCGAAGAGACGAACAGCAGCACTACCTATGTTCCAACGCACCTAATAAGCAAATACATATGCTATATACTTTATCTAAACTAAGCAAATAGCCATGAATTACTACTAAAATAAAATCTAACACTACTTCTTTACATAGTATCAAAAATTTATATATTTTTTTTTTCATGAAATATATATTACACATTGTTTTCTAAATAAAAAAATTCTAACAAAAACATGATTATTTCATAAAATATTTCTGAATAAATTATATATAATTTAATTTAACAATTTCCTAATAATTCTTAATTTCATGCTTCCATCTGTAAGAATATGTTAAAATATCCAAGATGCAAACATTAGACACATTAACACTAGTAATGCAATTTATACAAAAGAAATGATCAATCAACAAATACCACGTCTGATTTTTTAGAAATATCAAATAACAATGCCAAAGCCAAAACATAAACAAAGGAACTTGAAACTACCTTTTGCAATTCAGAATTTATCTTATCAACACTACTAAATTGTTAGATGCATATTAATGATACAACATAGGAAATTAGTTAACAAAGCCTTCTACCTAAGTAAGAAGCCAAGAATAAACGTATTTCACAAGATAAGAAAAAAAGGAAATGTAATATGAATCATCATGTCAGATGTTTTGTATGTACAATGACAGAAATCAAAATGAACTCTGTTACCTACAGAAAAAAATGATGACTTCAGCACATCATTTCTTTTGTGGTTGGTCACAAAGCATCACAAAGTCGCAAGTATACGGTAGACATCAAATTTTCTTAGAGAAGTTGCTGACATTAAACAATACACGAAGTCATTGCATGATTTCGAACAAGGATGTTTTCGGTGACCGAAAGAATAAAGCGTCCTTTATTTATGTGCTACAAACTTGGAAATAATTGTTCAAAATCTTTAGATACTCATCAACACGAAACACATTCAATATTCTCCATTCACAGAAAGTGATTTACAAACAGCACACATTGTGTCAGTAAGGAATCTTTCTCCCCACTTGAAACATGCTAAATAATCAACAAAAACTTCTCCTCTATGATTCAACTGTATATATCAGACACTACTTGTTATTTTTAATGAAGGGTTCAATTAATTGTCTGCAACGACCACTAACATTAAATTTTTTCTTTGTCTAAAAGTTTACACAAATTGTTTATAATAAGAAACGATTGCCATTTATCTAGTGATATCGGGTAAATTTCTCTAGGTGGATATTAAATGTTGGATATTGGACAGTATAATAATTGATATACTTTTGTTTCCTAAGTGTTATTTAAAAGATTTTGAAATTTTACGTTAACTACTTAATTTTTTTTTTTATTTTAAAATGTGTTCGAAAGATAAAACATGGTAAAAAACGTATTAACTAAAAGAATTTTTTCTTTTAATAGTGTTGGTAGCGGAAGATAAAAAAGTATTACAATTATTGAAAGGATCAAAGTGCAATTTAATTTATTAGATACATCTTATCGTTCCTTTAATGTAATTTTTCTATATATAGTTATTTTTCGTTTATTGCTGGAAGTATTTATCTTCCTAAATATAACCATAGATTTAGAATATTGGTATAGACTTATTTTTCAACGTATTTTGTGTCACACTCAACATTATCGATTCAGTTTAAAATAAGATTGCAGCGCCACCAGTGGTGGGAATTAAATCTCAGTGGAACGAAGATCCAATGTAAGTCGGTATTGCAGACCATTTGACTCTATAGAAATAAAATATATTTGAAATTTGAATTTCAAATATATTTTAGATTGCAGATGGATTCCGTGTGAAATCAAGCATGATTTCATTACAGTTACTGCGTCAAATTTTAGTTCACACTACATGGCAATAAACAGAAAATAATATTCTATATAAATTAATAGGATTTTATGTAGCTCAAAGTAAATACAATATAAAAAAATGATCAAAATGTTGTATATCTGAGTTTATTTACAACCTTAAATCTTATGATCTTCTCCTTACAAAAACTTTATCCTAATATAGGACAATTTCCTTCTAGACCTAATTTTTTACATATAATGTTGTGACTAACTCTATAAGACAATTTTAATTAAATGATTCCGACTGTAATTTTATACAAACACTTTGCAGTCTCAAAATTTCACATTAAAAGTATATACTACACTTATCATCAGCATTATCATCATCATCTTCGCTCGATTAAAAGATGAACCACTTCTTTCAGATTCCAAAGGAGAATGCTGCGACATCGATGCAAGTTGCACCACTGTAAACCAAATGTGATTAAATCTTCTCATTGTTATAATCTATATCACTCAAAGACGAATGTAGATTTTTACCTGGTTCGTCTTTGTTTTCTTGAATGGCATTCGTTATGTAGTTATCCGTATCGACTGCAATAAGTTATATAAATCATTAGAATGCATCGATGAGAACGATAAGGAAGAAACGTTCAGTTATCTTTATTACTCACGAGCTCCTTCCGTGGCAAACCTCATTATTTCCGAGGGTTTGCTCCACCCATAACGATTCTTCGATAGAACGAGGGCTTCATAGTGGGTCGCTTCTTCTAATCCAGTCAAATTAAAGGAATACGTATGAATAAAGCTGTTGCCATCGTTGCCACTAGGTATATACAACGTGTGCCATTGGCTGGGAACATTGTTCTAAACAGAAAACAATTTATATAGGGTATTTTTTGAACAATTGACTATGAGTTAAAAATATAAAAATTAAAACTTCTCGTGTCACACAAAATTTAAGTTTTGACTTTTAAGAAGAGTTTCAGGTTCCCTGTACATAAGCATGTATTCTGAGTGAAAGAGATATGAATAATGGATTAATCCCCCTTTCCCAGTGAATTAATATAATTAGAAAGATTACTTCAGCGGAAAGAAGCCTTAAAATAAGAAGGGAAGCAATCGAGGCAATTGCACCCGCTGCGATCCAGGCATTAAGGAGTCTTACCCTGTATTTACGAAATCTGAACTTGTATTGGACAATGGGACTGTAACTGTAGACCTCCCAGACGAAATTGTACGAGGTCTTGGAGAGGCTGTGGGAGGTCTTCTTAAAGGTGGCGGGATTCGCGATGCCCGACAATTCGACCGCAGCCTCGGTAATTCCCAAGGAATTAGAAGCCCTGCACAGGTAGAATCCATAATCCGTCGTCCTGACGTTCCTTATCACTAAACTGTGATCGCTGCCCGCGTTGTGCTTCACTATCCTCGACGAGTATTCCACGCTTCTATTGTTGAAGTACCACTCCACCTACGTGAGCAAGATTTCACACGGTTGACAGAGGAATTCAAAACAGGAGCTACGTGTATTCGTCTGTCAGTCAAAGAGAGGAATCGTCGATGACGACACGAGGAAAAGTAGCGCGCTTCAGAGTGCATCGACGATTCGAAACTTTCTTTATTGAGAGAAGAAATGCAGCGTCAGCGTAGAGCTTTTAACCCTTCTTCTTGTCACTTCTCAAGAGAAGCGTCGCCGGTGACGTTTCTGGCGAATTGATTTGTCAGGGGTTGTTGCATTAAAGGGCAAGGCGGTGCAAGATTATTTGAGTAAAATTCAAGGATTATGCATTTATCAGTAATTGGAATTTTGTTAACAGCAGTTTAGCTATTGTTATAACACGTAAATTAAGACTGAGTGATAGGTGTTCCAGAATTTAATTCCAACATGTTTGAATATGACTAACAACGAGATGCACGCGAAACGTGGATGCAGAGGAATATGCCTCATTCCTGATGCATCTAACAGCGACTTGAAATCCAAAAACAGAACTGGCAGCACGGGAAGCAATTAAAAGTCCGACAAGAGATTCTGTCCCAGACGAGAACGGGGGTTTGGTTCAGCGTGAGCGTATTGTTATTCGAACTGTTAATTACTAGCGTATTGTAATTACGTAGTCTTGTAAAACGGCTCACCGTTGCCTCAGGCCAGGCTGTCACTGCGCAATGTAACTGCACTCGTACTCCAGGGGGGGCGTGCATCCAGGTCTTCGTCATCTCGATTCTGGGCTTGTCTGATATCGTTTTCGATTTTCAATCGTTTCAGTACAAAAGATAGAACAATGAAAAGAAAAAATAAAGTAATAAATCAGAGGACAACGTTTAAAGAAATGAACAGAAAAACATAATTTCGCGAAATGTAGCATAAAAACGTAAATGCACATATTGTTATATATGTATTATGACACATGAAAAGTGCACATGATTAATTCTTGCCCAGATCTCTGTAGCTTCGTTATGTCCTCATCAGTAGAGCAGTTTAGCTCGCGCCGTTTTCACTAATTAACGAAGGAGCAACGTTCAGCACCGACTGAAGTTGTTATCGTGAGAAGATCTCTTCTGATAACGTTTTACAATTTCCCGTAAACATCTTACTATCCCGTTTCCATTTCTCTAATCTCCCTCATTTTCCCAAGAAAACTTTCGCGCGGAAACCTTCCCGGTTCTACTTTCGTCGGCCATGACGTCGTTGGCTTCGCCAAGCTATCGCGATAACAAACATGTTTCTCTTTAATGAAACGCAGAAAGCTAGCGAGGATTCTTCAGGGTGCAGCTACGTTTGAATTAATCGTCTCGGGAACGTACGTCCGTGCACGGAAGTAATCGCGCGCGTCATCCTGGATGCGCTCTTAAACGGTCCTAATTAAATTAGGAAATTGCCAAGCATTCCTCTGTTTAGTATTCCGATCGAAGGCTTGCACGATCTAATTGCTGCCACGCGACGTTCGGATGCGTCAAATCGTTCGCAGATGATAATCGTTCTTCGAGACGATCGCAGCTTTTGCCGGAAATCGCGGATTAATCACTCGTTACTCAAAGAACGACTCTATAGACTCTTTTACATTCCATTTATGACTAAGTAAGCTTGTTGCACGAAACGATTGAGGCGACCTGTTTTTGGCATTCAAGGTTTTGAATATCCAGATATTCAAATTTTCAAAGATTCAAATTTTTAAATATTCAAATTTTCAAATATTCAAATTTTTAAATATTCAAATTTTCAAATATTCAAATTTTTAAATATTCAAATTTTCAAATATTTCATTATTTAAATATTCAAATTTTCAAATATTCCATTATTTAAATATGCACTGCAGAATTTACTTACATCTGATGTACACGTCTATGGTCGCACTGGCAGGCTGGCCGACGTCGTTATTTGCGACGCAAGTGTAACGACCACCGTCGGTGGGGCTTTCAGCGTGGAATCTCAGACGCGGTCTGGCGTACGGGAACGGCATGTCCTCATCCTGCCGATGAATTCAAATTGGCACAGTTCTCAAGATTGAAGACTCACCTGGGAAGACTCTGAGAACCCTGAAATTACCTTATGCTTCCAGTATATGAAAGGCACCGGGACTCCTTTCGCAACGCAGGATATGTCGACCTCCTCTCCTAAATTCACCTCCAGTTTTCCAGACTCTGGCACAGGCTGCACAGTGGGAGGATCTGCAAAGAAAACATTCCAATATACTCACACTCGATTGAAATTAATAGAATCAGCCCGACCACCGCTGATGAAAGGCATGTTCGTAATTCTCACGATCGGAATTGGATTCCACAGTATTTGAATTTAAATATCACAGAGGTTTTCGACGTCCGATAATATTAATTAGACCGATATCAGACGTTCCTGAAATTAATCTGGCTCGGCCCAGAGGTAATCGTGATTGGACGAGGTGCTACTCCGATTCCCGCGGGACAGAGGGAAAGCGGAAAATTCGATTGCACGGAGGAACAGCGTTTCCTATTTTTACACGCGGCAGCCAGCGCGCGACACGAAATGGAACCGAAATCCTGCCGACTGGGGGGAACTCCATGGAGGATTCCACAGCGAAGGAAACTTTCCTGAATTTGTTTGCAGAACGGCGCGCGAACTCAAAGGCACCCTCGAGCCGTCCATAATTTCACGGTGACGCGATGGAATCGATACTCGTGTTTAGCTTCGCGCGATACGGTTCTTTCCCCCTCGCCGCAGCTGGTTTTAAATTATCGATTCCAATTAATTGCCGCGCTCCGTTGCTCACTGTTGCGTGGCGAGCGGCAAGAAAAACGGGGGATTGCCAAACAATTACCGAGCGTTGGTATTAAATGTTATAAAATAATGGCGAGTACACAGAGTGAACTGTGATGGGAGAACTAGTTATTGGAAATGCTTTGTTAACATGCATCGAGTTACCGTATACCTACGTACCTTGAGAATCGAATGGGAACAGCTTTAAAAGAGGACCTGGAGTTCGCAGTTTCGAGTTTACCAATTGCTTGTGAATTTGGATTTGGGAACAGGTGGAAACGAATGAGTTTGGGATTGAATGCTGAATCGATTCGCCCACCTTGTTTACAAATAATAAATCTAAGACGTCAAGATTATCTTTGTTCCATTTTGAAGAGTGTCCTCACTCGATTTTCAAGGCAAAAATGGTATCACTAATCGCGAGACTGTCTTTCACCAGACTGCTCTATGTGCTTAAGATCCTTGGCTCGAAGGATCTAGTAAAGTGGGTCATCAGTGTCTCGAGGTACCCTGGATTGCGAGATCGCGAGAGATCGATGGCTGGGCTGTTGATTTCTGAAGATTCCACGTGTTTGCTTTCGCTCAGGAATCCTTGGTACCAAGCGGATATTTACTAAGCAGGATAAACAGGCAGCTTATCGTCCATGGCGATGTACTTACACATTACTTCAATGTCGTGCACTTGCGTGGCGTGTCCCCAGGGAGCTGGTCGAGACGCCTGGCATACATACTTCCCAGTATCGTTCTGTTTCACGTACGAAACTTCCAAGCTTCTGTTCGCGTACATGCGAATTCTTTCGGGCGATACATGCTGTGGTTCACCGCTGTCAGCCAGAAGGATACGGTCCCTCCACCATCTTACCCTAGTTTGCACGTTGTCTAGACAGAGAGAGGCATGAAACTTTTCAATTTTCTCGGGACTTGAGATATAAAAAAAATTAATAGTATAGTTGAAGGTTTCTTCCTTATCGTAACCTACAGGGTGTTTGACGAATAAGACGAAAATGAAGATAAACGAAATTCGATTTTAGGCTTCGTGTCAGAATTATCAGAGTAAAATACGCGCGAAATGTGTCTGACTTGGCACTTATTCTACTGACTTTGCTGTGCTTGACTTGACTAATGTACGCCGACAGTAGAATAAGTCCCAAGTCAGACACATTTCACGTACATTTTAAATGGTTTCGCAACAATTAATGATTCTGAAACGAGTTTTCTTTCCCCTAAACTTTCTGACATCTATTGTCTAACATCCTCTATAGACGATTTCGGGTCACTGTCATAATAAGATGAATAAATACGGCAGTATTAAGAGCAGGAGAATACTTGAAAGTTGAAATACTGCAAATTGCTTTACATCAATGTAAACGCCTCGAGGGGTCTTTTGTTCTTAGATTTAGGGTGGAATACCCCTGGGCGTGGGTCAAGAGGTCAGGCTTCTAAAAGCTTCTGGGTGAGCTAGCCCCTTTCAGTCCTTAGTTCCTATTTACTAAACTTTGATTATTGCCAAAGTACACATCTTTAACAATTTAGCATTTAATTGACCCAAACGAGGGGCTGTTTATTCCTAAATACTCTGTCATTATTAATAACAGTAGATAGAGATTGGAGAAGGACAAATTAGGTGCTTCCTCTGTAAGTGCTTTTCCCTCGACCTAATTTGTCCTTAATCCCCTGTCGATAGAACACGAAGGGAGGCTCGGTGGGTAGGGCAAAGGGACCGTGTACTTAAATCCGCATCAAGTCCTTAATCCGTGGCGATCTTACTAACCCTTGATCGTCTTAGCGTATGCGACCTCTTGTCCAAGTTGCGACAAGGTAAAGCGAATGGCTGACAGGCAATCCTGTTTAGCGAAACCGCCGATGACAGCTCGATCGATTGTACGGTAAATTGTTTGCCGTCCATACCTGCGTATGGGTCTCGCAGTGGACGCGCTTCCATGCTTAGGGAAATTAGCATCGATCGCTGCCCGAAATTCTGACACCGTTCTCGTTCTTTAAACGATCGTGTTAAATATGGGACGCGCGGTTTTGCGGTGTTAATTTTCGCGCGAGGAAACTGTACGGAGAAAATACAGCGCGATATTAGCGAAAGAGCTCAGAAACGTCTCGTGAATTAACTCTTAACGCACTGCTTTTTTGCGATTAAGGGACTGGATTACTTTGATGTCCTGAAGAATAGAGGAATTTTGGGTATTAATTCTGGAAAAATTGCACACGCGATTTTACTTATTTTTGGGTATGCTTCCTTCTGGTCTCTTTCCCTTAAAAAATGGAGTACCTAATTGTATAATAAATAGGTGAAGATTAGAGTATTCATGCTAAAACAACCTCTGTCAAATTTTATATTTTTAGATGATATTTAGTGGAATCTGTTTTTTCTTTTTTTAGAAAAATCTGTACCAATTGAACAATAATGAAAGATGACTGTAATTGAAACAAAGAATACTGCAATAAAGGTTCAAAGTGGTGACCTCGAGGCAAGACTGATTTTTATTGCATCATTCTACTATGTACTAACGTAGATTATGGTAGTAAGGAATATTCAGAAATAAGTAGAATATCAAAGTTTCGCTCCGAGTTTAAAACAAGAGGGAAAGAAAAATTTGCACAATTTATAATGAATGATATGAAAGATTCGGATGAAATATGAAGGGTTAAGGACAGCTGTAAACCAAGTCCTTTCTCAAGGCTACTTGGTTGAAGGCACATAAATAAAAATCTCTTTTGTTCAGAGAAACTTTGGTTATAAATTTTTCCAGCAGAGAATGAGAAAGGGAATCAAAGTTCTCGGAGGTCTCGCGCTCACATATTAATCAGAAGAAATTATGCGATCATTTAAAATGTCAGCTAATTTGATTAACTTCAAGCTCTTGTACCAACATTTAAATATTCTATCTTCAACAAAGTGGTCAAGGTTCTCTAAATATCACTAATCATTTAATAAACATTGCTGAATCCATAAAACCTTCATAACTCCAGCAGATAACATTTCCATCCCCAAACTTAATATTCCACGACTCGTTTATAACATTTACAACTTCCATGAATCTCCAGTCACACCTTTATTATTTACTCGATGCAACAGGTGATATTTGTTTGCAACACTTCCTTTTCCGTGTACGCGTCACACCTATCCTTTTCATCCTTCGATCTCCTGTTTCCGAACAGTACAACCTATCGACTCCCCCAAATGGCTGCGCTCTTCCCAGGTGTCAAGCAAGAGGAGAATCGATCGCGGTCTGCTCTCGTAGTTGGCATTTCGCAGAGATTCCACGATTGATGAAACCAGTCGCTCGTTAAGCGCGAGAACTTAGCGTGGAAACTTACCGAGGTCCTCGACGTAACACGGAAGTAGAACCGTGTCGTTCTCGAACGTCTTCACCGTCGTTGGATAGCTCTTGAACCCGCTGTTTACGGCGGCCCCATATCCTGCAACACAGTATCAGTTCACACTGTCACCATTTTCTCGTTAACGAACTGTCAGAAACTGTTGGACCGAAACTCAGCTCGAAAATATTCCGTTCCGATTCCCTATCCGACCTCGCTTGTTTTCGTCGGTCAGGACGCGCGAACCTACTTTCCAGTTGACCAGCGGCTCTAACTCCAGAATTACGCGATAATTCGTTTCCTGGTTTCCGTCGAAACTCGACTCGCGAAAAGTTTGAACGTAGGTTTCCTATGCATTATGTATGCGCAATTTTCGCGCTGCGTACGGCGAAACGTCGACCAGGAACTGCGGGTCACCTCGATTCACCGTGTCACGGGGTTACTTCGGCTTTCCGGATTACTATGGAGGGCTGACAATTTGGAGAGAATAGGTAATTGTCCCAGCAGCTGACTGTGGCCTGGACACTAACGCTAATTTTGTTTAATTTTAAACCTGAATTTTAATAAAAAGCCAGGACTACTAATATGAAAACGAATGATATCATCATAAAATAGTAGGTTTAGTTATTGAGATGGATTTCAAGTGGCGAGGTATGCATTCTTTGGTTTCCCACTTGCTGGACGTTTGATATCTTGAACGTCCAGATATTGGGACATTTACCTTAATCCATTCGAGATGAAATATTTCTTGTCAGATCCTCGGGAAATGACATTTTCTTTTATTTATTATACTACACATACGAAGTCTCATGCGTCTTTTTTGCTAGGTACTGCGTTACACACTTGGGATATAATGTATATTGGATGTATCAGCAGAAAGGAGACGAGTAACTTTGCGTGTCTTGGGACGAGGTTCAAAGCTGCTATTTCAAGAATTTTTAATTACGAAACGCGCTGCAGTGTTGTATTCTGAAAGATATTTGTAAGAGGAGTGCTCGATGTCGTCGAGATAAGCCAGAAACAAACGTGGAAACTATTGAGGACGGAGGGCGAGATTAATTTCGACGAATTTAGCGGAATTGAGAAAGTTCTAGGGAAAATTGAATAAATTCTCCTGTCTCGAATTGCAGTTAGTTTATACAGGAGGAATACGACTGTTCTCTGTATGCTTGTGTGTTCCTCTGTTCGTGCAAACGCTTCGTAGAAAAAAAAAAATGTCGAATTACCGCTAGTGTTCGCGCGGAATGTCGTTTATCCGAGTTTTTGACCAAGATTAACGCGTGCGTGGAAACAGGAATCCATGCGGTCATGTCACACCCGTGTCAAAAGTTTTATCAGACGAGCGTTTTGCTTGGACCCGATTGTCACTGGGTTTGGAGCGGAATAATGGCAGTGACAGCGAGAAAAAGAGATTATCGCATTTTGAGCTCTCTGGAATACGTAGTTTTCATTCGCGAATTTGTTATCGAAAGAAAATTCACAAAAGGGAAACTTTCCAAATATGCGTTAGTCAGAGTAATCCATAATATTTCGTATTGCCTTATAAACCAGATTTAGTATCGAATGCATGGAGAAAATGACTGGGTATTAATTAATTAACGGATTAGTGAGATAGCATTAATAAATAATTTCTCATTTTCATTCCGTTTGCTGTCATTTCCATGTACAAAGATACTACATTTACTTTTTAAAAAACTACAATTTTGAGAAACTGATTTTTCAGATATGTATAGTCAATATTCTAATTGACCTGAGCATACGAATATGTCAGTGACAAATTATTATGAGCAGCAGCGAGTGAGAAATGTAGCATATAAAATACCTGAAGTACCAATTTTTCCCTTTTTTGGACGCACATATTGCGTCGAGAAAAGAATGCGTGATTTCAATGGAAAATGCTTGTATCCACTCACCGATGACGAAAATGCAAAATATCCAACGTAGAAGCATCATGTTATAGAACCATGTACGTTCCACCACCCTTGAGCCGCGAACACACGAAGAATAGGAAGAGAGCTTCCGAATCGTGCTGTCGTGCGCGTGTACTCCTCGACTTTTCACGAGACACTGATCTTCGGTTAAGATGGTGATCGTGTCCCCGCGATCTTAACACACACACGTTCCAGCTCACGCACACGCCCCTCGTCGCGTGTAATTATGACCAGTTGCCCATTGCGGTGTTCAGGGATGCTCATGTCGTGACCCATGAAAGCGCCTCAAGTGCTGCCATTGTCTTTCGAGGGGGGTCTCCCACTCTTACCTCTAATCACGAGTGTCTCATTAAAGTCAGTTATTTCATTTTGTTAAACAATAATTCATAATTGAGGGTCAGAGAGTAATTGATTGAGGAAGCTTTTGGAGCAGTTTTTGAGTTACAATTAGTAGTAACAGCAGGGAGTACTCGGAAATGCATGCAAATGTAGACCTAGTCTTCTTAAACTTTCAAGTTTCGTCGTATAAGACTGCACTCATACTGTGACAGTTCTTCATTCTGTTTCACGAACGAGTTCTATTGGATTTGTGAATCTGAATGAATTCTGAAGGACGGAAAGTTTTAGGAAGAGATGGTGAAGTTGTTACACAAACTGTCTGACGAATAAACTTTTGGATCTGAGGTATGAAGTATATAGAAAACGGTCGAATTTTGCGGTAACGTTCGTGGAAAGTTTGTAAGAGGGATGGGTCACGTTCGAGCTGAGAACCGTCGCACCCTATTGCGAGTAGCTACTGTGTATACGTGCACAGGGTGTCCATCTACCAACACCAAAGGCATTCTTCTATAATTTGTTCAATTTACGCACTGACACGTACCATACATAGAGTCATTCATCGAGTTATCCATTAAATCGTTAATCTAATACGTGAATCGACGGTCCGTTTTAAAAAGAGTCGACAGAGTGTACCCTCATCGAGCGTAGTAAACAAATGAAGATGTCATAATGTCATTCACTCTATCAGGTTTACATATTTCAAAAGACTTCAGCAAGCTTAATTGTTTAACGTAATTTTGCACTATGAAATGCTCTCTCAGCGCTGGCATGAACAAAAAATTGATCTCTTCATCCGATGAAAACAACGCTTTCAACTCGACTAGACTCTCAGAAACCTCGTTGCGGACAATGCAACTGCATTAAGGTGGCATTCGTTCTAAGATTCAATTATAAGTGGCAGCTTGACCCCGCCCAGAGGTAATCTTAGATTTCTATATTTCTGTTCACGTAATAGGTAAGTCATAATACAATTTCCACGAAAATCGTGTTAAGCGTTTCACTGAATCCAAGATTCCTGAGGATTTGAAGATCCTCAGGATTTCGAGGCTCGTCTTCGTACAATCCCTTTTTCGCGTTTACGTTTTTACCATTTTCCAGGAATACAATATTGAATCATCGAGTTTGCGTCGACTCGTGCCTCGTAGTTAACCGCGTAATGAAAAGGGGATTCGAGAACTCTTGGTCTCTGCTAATGGAATGGAAGAGCCTTTGTGTCCTGCAGACGGAGGACGTCTCTCGGTGGATTATCGCGCAATTCATTGACGTGCAGCAATGCTTTGGCCGAGGACATGTGTACCCTGGCAACGTTTAAGAGCCATTGAACAGTCCCAGAAACGAAGCCAGTCGAAATGATAGCTAAGACAACAAATGAGAAGGTTGACAAAGTCGAGGGCAGAAGGAAATGACCGCGAGTGCATAAGAGAGATATTATAGTCCACTTAACTGACTATTGTCATCGCGGAGAATACTATTGGACTGCATTGTTCGTGTATTATGAACAGGGAATGTGCAGGGAGGCCCAAGGATCGTTTGCCCCGATGTATTGATAATGTTATGCTGCATAGAGTGAGATCGAGTCAGGCATTGACGTCATTGTGCAACGAGCAACCTGTTCCCAATCTATAAATAACGTGAAATTAACGGAAGGTTTTGATAAACGTCATTCAATGTCACGCGGACTACGTTTTGGGCAGATCCACACTGGACGAAACTGACGGATCCAAATTGGCCATACATCTCAGGCAAAATTAATTTGAAACGAACAGATGACCCATCGTGACCCCTTATATAAAAATGGATGGGAGTAACAGCGTTCCATTTATTAACGAAAATCTCGCAATATTGTATTAAAATAAATCAGGATACGGCAATGTCAAACTCGAGCATTCGATTAAAATGTTGAAAATTCTGATTTTAAGAGGGATTTTTAAAAAATAAAAATAGTAGTATCATTTTGAATATTGTCATACAGATTTTATTTCGTATTTGAAGTACCTTGTGTAATGGTTTCCCAGCAATATTTTTTGGCAATTGAGGTACTTCAAATTTACTCGGGGCGTATCTGCCTTAATCTGGGCCACGTCGAAACAGTGATAAACATGCTCCCCAAGACAGTCCCTTTTCCTCGCAGTATTTCATTCTCCCTGCAAATAAAATTACGCAGATGTTCTCTCGGCGCTGACCAAGGAGATGGTTTTCAAACGTCGATCTTAATTT
Organism: Calliopsis andreniformis; assembly: GCF_051401765.1. Lineage (NCBI taxonomy): Eukaryota > Metazoa > Arthropoda > Insecta > Hymenoptera > Andrenidae > Calliopsis > Calliopsis andreniformis. Next base: position 15,761,676 of record NC_135067.1, on the reverse strand, counting down.
ACAATTCAACGCTCTCCCGCGATACTTTATGCGTCGCCATGAAAGTTCCCGCGTGAGAATGCACGCTGGAAGCTTTTTACAGTCACCTCCTCGCTATCTCGGGTTTACCGACCGTTTTTCTTCTTATGTAAATGCGACGAAATGGAAGAAGTAGCAGCAATGCAATGTCCTCCCTTCGAAACTGCACCCCCTGAAATCAACTTAGATATTTCGATTCACTTCGGTCTTCATCGCGACATTATAAGGGCGCGTTACACCCCATAGTGTTCTGAAATGGCTACCCGCAAAAAAATCAAAATTTCCATCTCTGATTATTCAATCCATGGTGTTATTAAGTTCTTACATTTTCGAGGATCTTTGTTTGAAATTTTATTTAAAAAAATTGATGACCGTTATTTTACATACATCTTATAATTCAAAATGTTGTGTAACATTAAAACATTTCTAATAAATATATTTGCTTTCCTCTTTAATTAAATAATTTCATTTTCACTTAACATAAAATAATAGAAACTTATTAAGCAAACTTAATGTCACTAAACTTGTTCACAAGAATTTATCCACCGCCAAGGTGAAACAATTTCTCGTACCTAAATCGTCGTTTTCGAACACTGTGCATCGCCTCCGTTTTCCCGCCCCCTCGATCGGCCCTGCATTAATTCCACCCCGATGAGAATGGTCGCTTTTATGAAACCTCCCCCGCTGAACTGAATTCCCGAGGTTTCCCGATCGTTGCCACTTTTTCTACCTTCGAGAACGTCGTGATCGTAAATATTCATGGCTGCGATGAAAGCTGCGACGGTCGGGTAAATATCGCCGACTGTGCCGCCCTATCTTTCCTTTTCGCGAGGCATTCAGCTGCCGCTGACAAATTGCGCAAACCGCCGTCGGCGACGCGCGTTTTCGCTCCCTTTTGCACCATCCGAAAACTGCATCTCTGCGGGGTGTTTGCTCCTGGTTTTTCCGTTTCACTGTGAGGCATAGCTAGGCCTCCGCCAAGCGTTTTCGGTTTTAGAGGGTGGAAATTGTCTTCTTTCGCGGGGAGGACGTGAAGATGGAATTAACGGTGTAACGAGTTCAGAGGTTTTAATGGAACTCCTTTTTTATATTCTTCGTCTTCCTTTTTTTGATACTTATCTGAGTTCTTCGTATGCATGGCATTGTTCTCGTTGGAAACTAGTTTTAGTCGGTTTATGATGTTATTAAATTTGAGCGTGAAATTAGACAAGGTTCAGGTGAGAGCTTTATGTAATTTTTCTATTGCAGTCTTTTTCCGCTGTTCGATTCTTTTGCTTTGAACAGGAATGCATTTTCCTAGCTTAATTACAAGCCATTCGCAGCATTACGTGCTGCATGCGCTTTACCGCTTCATTATGCCGCGCTTATCACTTAGATAATCGAAATAACTCGCCACTCGAAGGAGCTTTACACGTATCCCGACCGCATTAAAAGCTCGCTAAAGTGCTCCGCGTAATAAGCGGCTCGCGCAATCCCAGTCTATAAATAATGGCCCCAAGCTACGCGAAAATTTTGCCCGCCACGTTCGCTAATTTGCGTATCGTGTTTTTGTTCAGAGAGGTGCTCGGTTATAATTACGTTCGGATATCCGTATGATTTTTGTGACCTTTAGCTTCTGTTTCACACAATTTCGATACAGTTTATTTATACCTTTGAAAATTTGAAAATTTAAAATTTTTGAAAATTTAAAAGTTTGAAAATTTGTGAAATTGAAAATTTGAAATTTTAATTGAAAAATTTGAAAGTTCAAAAATTGAAACTTTCGCACGAAAATGCGATGAATGTAACTAATGAACTCTTCGCCCTTCGACGAATTTCCTTGATCAAAATCGCCCACCTCGCGAATAGTTTCGACGTACTAATTTGATAGACGTAGTAACTACAATCAGGCATCCATGTACTTTGATTTCGCAACGTTCCTAATAGAATACCAGAGCATTTAGCTCGCGACTGAAGCTTGCTGTGCGCCGACGAAACTTTCAAGGGCGTTTTTGCCTTTGATTACTTATGCATTCTTCGAATAATCTGCGGCTTACATCCGATATTTCCGGTGGAAAGGACGAGGTAAGAAGATATCCTGAAGTCACATACGTCTCTCAGCATTTCGAGGAAGGTAAAAAAAGAAAGGCGCAGAAGCGTGAAAGTGAAGCTGAAGCGTCGGGAGAGGAAGTAATCCTTCTCTCTTCAGCTTCAAGTAGGACGTACCAGTAGTCGTGCGAATATGTGTGAATGTGCTTAATCCAACATGAAGAAGACACTTTAGAGCGGTTCTCAATTATCTGATACACTCAGTGAAGTGGCATAGAAGGCCTGTTAAGCTGATTGCAAAATCTGTTTACCGAGAGAGAGGTCAACGAATTCGGAGCGCTCGCTCATTCATAGTTTACCGAAAAACCACGAGGAAATTAACGTGTTCCACGATTATCCACAGGATGCTAGAAGTAATTGACTTTTTTACGGCTTCACAAAGGCGGGGATATCGATTTGCATATGAATTAGTGACCTTAGAAACTCGGTCACCCTCTTCAGGAAACTGAATTTTGAAACTTCAACCCTTCATTAATTCTCAACGTTCTTTAAAACAGTAACCTCTGTCAGCGATTAATTGGATCCAGTAAGTGGAACTCTGAAATACGTGTCATTATCAACAAGTGCCCAACATACAGAGTCCCATCCTAGCAAATTTTATTCGCTCCTCCCGCAGCGTCGCTACCCCAGACCGACCCTGGTGCAGAAATTGTACTGTCATCGAGCAGACGGTGACTAAAAACTCGTGGTTTAATTAGCGCTAATTTACCGAAGCCCTAGCCACAAGCGAGGCATCGTAACTGGATGTGTGTTTACACGGTGGGCTCAAAGGAATATCTGCCAGTTAGGGTCGGAAATGGGATTAATTGCATAGGTCACGGTGGCCACACCGGAAACTTTTCACGCGCCAATCCACAAACGAACGCGGTTGATCGTTATAACTTTAATTAAAAACTCGCTGACGAAGGGCTCACATTATTCGGAACAGTCGCTGGCATTTTTTCTTCTGTGGCATTGTCGGGACGCGCGACAACTCAGCGCACGGCGATTATTTCGCGAAAAACGATGGCAATTTGCGCGGGCAGGCCGCGACAGGAAATTGCACCTTGCGCTCCGTAAATAATATCAGCAGGGGCACGAGGAATAGGGGGAAAAAGGATGTAAAAACGCGCGGGATGAACGTGCGTCCTCCAGTGGCTCGCGTGAAATATTTGGGGGAAACGGGTCGATTAATTCCCGCCCGTAAATTAACGCGAGATTTTATCAGCGGCCCAGACTAAACGGCCCGTTTCGAGCAAACGCCGAGACGAACAATATTTTGAGTCGCATTTACACGTACGCAATCGTCATTTGTTCCAGCCACACCGAAAATGCACGCGAATGTATGAATAGAACTCGCCGCGTGCACGATAAAGCGACCTGAATATTCCCAGAGAAATAAATTTTTATACCTTGAATTAAGGGTGCGAACACATTAGGGTACGAATACACTATTGTCACGTCACGTGAAATCACGCCACAGATTATAGCAAATCCATAGTTTGAACCGAGGTTTTTCCCTTATTTTAGACTCACTTTGCTATTTTGCTATAATATGTAACGTGACAGTAATATGTTCGTAGCCTAATTGACGTATTAATGCAAATCAATGTCACGATGCTATGTTGAAGGGAATCAAATCTATCGAAGTCGTGCGTATATGGAGCACAGGGTGTTGTACTTTTTTATTGGGTATAGTATATACCCAATAAATAAATAGGGTAAATAAATGGGGTGAAACGGAGTGATGTAACGTGGGCGAGGGACGGTGGAAAACTCGGCCCACTTTTCGAGGTAGAAACCTGAAGCACGAGATGGAAAGGTCGGTTTAGAGAGGCTCGTGTTGTGAAACCAGCCGCATGTGATTCGAGGAACAATGAGAACATGCCGAGGAGACCACAGCCGAAGGAATAATTGCTCGACCCTTGGTCAAAGTAAATTCAAAGGAAGGAGAGTATATTAATGAACGCTGTCTTAAAGATGGAGCGCATGGCTGACATCACGAAGAGACTGAACAAATGCAGTACTATAAATTGAAAGATTTTCAGAAAAATCCTTAGCTCTTTGTGACTGCCTTTTGTACCTAATTATCAGACAAATTGTCTTTTTTCTGTTTTAGTATAGGAGATTTTCGTTTAATCAGCTTAATTAATACATTAAAGTTATGTGTCACACTTTTTTGATGACTAATTTTATTATCCTCAGTAGATTACTGTTAAGCCATAATTGAAGTGTTAATTAATATTCTGTTATATATTTATCGTCAATTTCAAATAAAGGAGACTACAAATAATTGAAACCCAGTTAATCAAAGTTCTGCAGTATCTTCCACCCAATCTCTCTCATGAAGAAAATATCAAAGAAATCTTGGGTAAGAACCCTTTTCAATAGCGAGCGATTTGTAGTCGTTCCATTTGTAACTGATATCGAGCTTGTGACCGACGTTGGCTTCTCTGCATACAAAATGAAAAGGGTTCATTGATTCTTAGGTACTATAGGGCTTTTCATGTCGCTGGTGATTAGTATAAGTTTCAAGCTTGTTGCATATTCATACCTGCCGTATGAAATATAAGTTACTGTTTTCGTGGGGCTGCCGCGACTCGCAGTCTTCATAATTTTACTTTTATAAAACGCAATGTTTTATTCATGAGAAAGTTAGCTACTGACACGGAAGAAAGATGAGAGTATGGTGTGTAGTGGTCGAAACAGTGGTAGGTCACTGTTCAGGTTTCCATGCAACTTAAGAGAACCTAGACTATGTCTAATGGAAGATAATCATAACAGTATATGGGCAAGTCGACGCACAGACATAAATGGGAGACGTATGATAGAGATCGATGCGAGACGCAACGCACTTGGGTCAAAGGTTGCGCATCAGCCACTGCGATCATTGGAGTGCATTAAATTTACATCAAGTGAATAATTCTATTACAACTCGACAATCTGTAGCATGAATTCATACTGTAAGGGACTACAGAAAATTCTCAAATATATACTTTCCAGTTATTTAGATTAATGTTCACGGTCATTTATAAATCGACTGTGTTAGAAGTGTCCTTTTTGAACTTTTGAAGACTCTTCAGTCGCTCTTTAGAATTTTTACCGACCCTCGATGACCGTATCGAAAGAGGCTCATCGAGGGAAAGGGGTTTTATCTCGCCCCGTAGTCGTCAAAGTCGTGCAAATCGGATCCATTAGGAATCCTCTACTTTGAAAAACTCTCTAGCTTACCCTATTAGCATTTTCTCAGTCTCGATGACCGTATCAGGCCATCGAACAAATGGGACTCTTCCCTCGCTTTGTAGTTGTCACAGTCATGTGTAAATCGGATCCATTAAGGATCCTCTACTTCGTCAGACACTTTAGCTTCCCTCCCTGACATTTCTCTATTCCCTGTGTCCGTGGCAAAACTTAACATTAAGAAAATGGGTCTAATTTTTCCTGTAATCGTTTTTAAGTCAGGTCTCCTGAGCGTTTTCCACTTTGCTAAACTGTGCCACTTTAGCTACCCTGCCACCCTATTTTCTGCCTCTAATAGCGATCAAGGCTCATCGCAGGAGACGATGAAAATTCCAAATATTTATCTCGACGTGCTTTCGATGTTAATTATTCAAAGCAAAATGGGCGAGTTATGCTTCAAGGAGTATCTAGGAGCGACAAGGGCGCATGACCTATTCGTAGAACAGATTCACCGAGGACTTCGGGGTCGTTTGGCGGCAGCTAGCGAAAGCCATTAGCGTGGGCCCTGAACTCGACTCATAAGCCAATCGACTAATGAGAGGCGATACGGAATCCGATTACCACACGAGCAAAGGCTAGCGTTTCGGTTCACCGTCCAGTTGTTACAGGATTTGGTCAGAGTTGCTTTCAACCGTAGTGTTTGCAAAAGTTTCGCTACCTCATCCGATTTTCTTCGTGGTCACAGTTCCATGACCGATGTTGACTACTGTATACTCCCTGGTTTAACTTCTGGTTTGGAAACTAAAGTCAGAAGGTTAGTTTGGACCATATGGAAGCTCCAACTAAATTTACCCTTTCTGGTGTTTTCTTTTAAATACTTATTGCTGCGTCAGAGGAATATTTTTGTATTATTATGCAAGCTAAGTGCTTCTATTTCATAAAAATAGGTAAGTGAATACTGTGGATACTTCTTCGAAACAGCTGTCAGAAGAGAAGTGGTAGCTACTTCGTCTGTCGTCGTCGAATAACTCGACAGAGTCTATTCAAGTCATGGTGGCCGTATGATTAATCCGACGCTTTGCGGTGGCCACGTTTGCCAGAGCAAGAGGCTTATGACATAATAAAAGCGAGATTACTATGACAAACACAAGCCACGCTGTTGTCGTTGTTAAAGAACGATTTAAACATGGCATCCTCTACTCTCACTCTATGCTCTCGAGTACTGAGAGAATCTCTTCGCGAATATTCCTTAATTGGACCGCCTTAACGTAATAGAATTTCACTAAAATCCCGACGACTATCAGTGTACATGATTAATACCGTCGGAAAGGAACATTTTTTGCAAGACGAGAATTATTCTAGGAACGGGATGAAGCATGGTCTGGGTGAACCACGGTTCTCACGGAGATCAAAGGGAATACACAAAGAAGCGACAAAGTGCGAGCCAAAGGACGAATAATTCATACGGTCCAGGAGATTAATTTGGTTAATTATGAAGGACTGGTACCAGACATTTTCAACCAAGCCTCTCTCGCGTATTAAAATCGAACGAAAACGTCTGAACGTCAGAGGAATCTTTAATTTCGTTCCTCGAAGCCTGCCGATAACGAGGAACAATGGAGGATGACCTTTACTGGAATCCCGGAACCGGGGGAGAGGGGCAACGTCATGACATTGACTTTCATCCAGCGATTCTTCCACAGACATAGCGACAAATTGAATCGTGACGATGATCGTTCCAGGCTAAGTGCCTCTGTCAGGAAGTAACTCGAAAAGGAGCTATCGATCGCGTGCAGAGAGGACAAGGCCGAACTGTCGTGGGAATTCTCGAGAGAGACGTGTCCTTTTTAGCGTCCAAGTTATCCTAACCTGGTCTCCTCGGATTTGTCCAGGGAATCGCATGTTTTATTCGACCGTTCAAACATTTACGGTCAGCGAACAATGGATTATCTGAACGGACAAACAGACGACAGTTTCGCGGCTAAATGGCTTAAATGGACTTTGGTTGAATCGTTCCTTTTAACGCCCCGAATTATACAGGACGTTAACAAAGATGTGGGACACTTTTACGGAATTGGTTGGAGGCATTAAGATGATTGAAGAAGTTCGTGCATAAAGTTTCGCTTTTCAGGGGGACACCATTGTACATTATCTATTATATTGGCTGAGAAGGCCTATACAGGCTGATATAATGGTCTCACTTAGATAGCGCAGTCCACTTTTCTTCTGTTGAAAATGTTCAAAAATTTCTGACATGTTATTGTACCCTTAGCAAGAGTAAAATATGCTACTAAAGTGGAACCATCCATTTTGGTGTTACTCTATAGACTATCTACTATCTCCAACAGCAGTTGACTCAATCGTCAGAGGAACTATAACACACTGCATATTTTACTTTCGTCGGATACTACTGCAGAGAAGTTAATAAAATAAATTGAGATTTATTAGAAAATTCCTTTCCTTAAGGCCATGTAACCTAAGCAGCCATATTGACTCCAAGTCCTTAACCAGTCCTAAAGTTGAAAGACCTAGGGCTGAAACTTCTGCTTTCTTGGTACAGATTATTACAACTGTTAGCTAGCAAACAGGTAGCTCCAATTCTCGTAATATTTCAACCTCTCTGAACATACATTTCTAACGCCACTACCACTACCTCGAAGTTCAAGTCCTACGAAAGTATCCCACATTTTTATTGACGTCCTCTATTCAAAGTCTGGCCCAAAGGTGTGCATCGGGGAGGACTTTTTAACGAACTCAGTGGATGCGATTAAAGCTCGCGAGTCGAGGAAACAAAGGGGAGGAAACTAAGTTATCGTGTCGTCACAGTTTGCCCGGACGTGAAAGAGGCTTCGGGAATCCGGAACGAAGCGATACCAGAGACAATGAGACGCCTTATTTCCGACGCTTCGACGCGTAAATCGTTGATTTCGACGGAAGAACGAATCGCTGAACAAAGTTTACGTTTAGTCGATGGAGAAGGATGGGAACACTCCTTGCGTGACTAATCCGATAACGAGAGATCGCTCCAGCGAATTCGTCTTAGCTCGTTGAGACCGTGTTCCACGATGACGCGGCATAAACTAAACGCAGGATCATCTGTTGTTTATCTCGAACCGGAAACAGCGATTTCATTCGGTCTCTGATGCTACCTGGAACCGATAAGCTCGCGTAAGTTTCCAGGTGCTAATTAGACATCTGTTTTTCCCGATTTAGCACACTCGAGATGAGTATATGGAAGTAAATGTCGATTTAACTCCAACAGGGAGAAACTACTTATTAATTGAACATCCGCTGTGCTCTCGAGAGATGAAGATGGTGGCTGACGAAGCCGAGGCGAGGTTACTATCGACGTGAATTAATGTTGGAAGGAGTGAAAACAGGAAATGATGTATGGCTTGATTGTACGACTATGAGGTAAATACCAGAGGGAAATATAAGTTACTGTAGATTCATTTTGTAATCAGTCTTTATGACAATTACTGTCAATTTTTTGCGTTACACAATATAAACTTAAGCTTCAAACTGTTGAATTATTAGAGTTCTGTTAACATTCTGTTAATTAACAGGTAAGCTTACTGATATAAAGATTTTGTATGAAATTTTCCATTTCAAAATATATCTAAATTCTTCCAGATCCCTCAATTCAATTAGAAGACCCTCAATTCGAATTATTTTACTTAACTCTAGTATGATCGCGAATATTCAAGACTCGTGAACGCCATCACCAAAGTCTCTGTTTGTCTCACGCCCATGTATAACCTCGTTGTCCCTCTTTCACAAGTTACGCAATCCCTTTGATGCAATCTAAAGACGGCATCTATATGCGTCGTACGTTCTCCACGTACGTGTGAAATAGTCTATGCATCTACGTGCGTATTTTGACAACTACATCGAAGGGGGGAGTCGGGGTAAAGAAAGTCTAGACCTAAGAAAAGGAAAAGAAGAAGCTCTGAACAGAAAGTGGAGGTATGGGGTAGCTCGGTGTCGGTGGCGTAAGAGAATGAAAGTTCTTAAAGAGATAGAATACCGAAGTGAATTGTTAGACGCCCCAAGAAAAGGATCAAGGCGAAGCCACGGGATAAGGCGTGATTGGTTCGAGACGCGCGATTGCAGCTGACTTTCCACGCTTATTCGATTTTCGACTGTCGATACGTGGTCGAGAGCCAGCCGACAGGTTCTCACAGATTTTCGATAGCTTCTTTCTCCCCGTGATCCCGTACCCACTCAGCAGAGCGCTCCAGTTTCAGCCGCCCGTCGCTCGCGTTTACCATCTCCATCTGTTTCATCTACTTTCCCCCCTATTACATCCGTTTTTCTATTGCTTTCGCAAAGCGACACCCCTGTGTCTCGCTCGTGCACCCGTCGGCTTTCTGTTCTTGCTGTTTCCGTACCCTCTGTGCGGGCGAGAATGACTTCCTGTTCCCGATTGACCCACTGACACACAAATTTAGACTTCTCCGTTTCCCTTTGAATTATCCGGTCAGTTTCACCCTCCTCGCTTCACGGAAGCTGAATTTTATGACCCGCTCGGTTTTTCGCGATCCCTCTCGGGAATTCCTGTCGACCGTGGTGATCGCGGCCGATTGATTTCCATCGACCTAATTATTTTTTCCTGCCCGCGTAGTTCTTTCCAAGGGTCTCTCCAAGGCGAGTCCCCTGTGCCACGGCGAGACTGAATACATTTCAGATTTCTTAGTGTGTAGAGGTATTCGATATTTCCAAATTGCATAGTATTTATATTTATAGACCTTGTACAATCATTTGAGATGAAATTTGTAGCCAAAAGTATATTACACAATTTTATTTCATGTACTTTACATGTTTCAATAACGTTAAGGTGTCCAAATACTTATGCATAGTAGTGTATGTAACCTTTTTTCTTTATTTCTGTTTTTCAGCTATATAAACTCCCACTCAAAAGTACTCAACTCACTACTTCGCAAGGTATATTCTCTAGCTATATAAAAAATCTTCAGGATTTACAAAAAAACGATTTAATATTGATTTTCGAGCGAAGATGTAATCTAATCGTTAGCCTGCCCTTGTTCCCTTTTTTACTTGAGAATTTCTCGCTCCCTACTGTGCTACCCCTTTAGCAAACGACCCCCGTGTGACTGCGTTTTTGCCTTCCTCGTCTGGTCATCTCAGGTCTCCGTCATTTTTCATCGTTGGTGGTGAACGCCAGACAATTTTCCTCGGCAAGAACGAGGCAAGCTGAAGCGGCGGCAACCAGCGATTTTCGCGGAACTTTGGACAAAGTGTTATCTGTGCACTTCGCCACGGTCCTGTGCTTCTTCGCGCTTAATCTCACCTCGTCCCTCACCCCCGAGCTCGTAAATAGTTGAACAGAGGTGGCGCGTAAATTCACCCGCGGTCGTTTAGCCTGGGATCGATGATAAAATATGCAAATAAGACGCAGGGGCAGGAGGGTCGTGCTAGTACTTAAAAAATTCGAGAAATATCACACCAGCGAAATTGTGTTTCGGCCTGTCGAACGAATTCTCGTGTAATTGCTCGAAATATCAGCGATACGATTGAAAAAAGTATCCATTTCGGCACCTGTTTATCATGGAGGGTTGAAAGCTGGAAAAACAGTCAGCCAGCTCGTTAATATTTTGTCGGAAAATTATTTTCTTCCATTGACAATGCAGCAGCGTGTGCTTTTAAATGTCGATGGAGGCTCTCCCAGTCGCAGTCCAAGGGCCACGAGCGACGCCAATTCGAAACAATAAAGTGGCTCGCGCCGCGCTACCAGCTTCGACGGATTAATTAAAAATCTCATTTTGTACGCTCGTATCGCACGAACATGCACGGTGGCTTGTACATTTGAATTTAAATGCCGAGCCCCCGTAATCTCGTGGCGAGTTTCTGCAGCCTTAAAAATATTGAAACAACTGATGAATCAGCAGTGGAGTAATTCATTTTTAACAGTTCGTAAATGAATGGTGAATTGCTATCTTAATCTGAACTCCTTCGTTCTGAATTAAAATTAAAGAAATTTTAACTAAAGAAATTTCCCCCTTAAAAAAAGAAACGAGAATCAGTAAAATATATTTATTTTCTATTTAATTACTTGTACGTTTATTTTAATCTTCATAAACTCGACTTTAATCCTCTTTAATTAACTGGTGCATTCCCAAAATTTTAAGCGGCTGTATAATATTTAACAGATAACAAAAGAGGTGGGTAGACCGCCAGAAGTTCGTCAAAATCAGAGAGAAACCAGTTGAGCGTTTCTCTCGTAAGCTTCACATAACTACACCACTACACTGTTCACACGACCACGAACATGAGAACCGTCCACGTGAAAGGCGAAACTGGGCAAGCAGGATCGTGCATTGAAAATGCTCCACCGAGGCCTTCCCATGTTCGCATTTCCATCGTGGCCCGCTAGTCCCGATTATCGTTGACCGCAGTTCCGATTTTTAATAGATGCAAAACGAATGCATACATGCATGGCGACATGCAAATCGCGGATTGCAGGGAGCGTGTGCGCGCCAGGGCGAAAAGTGCATGGGGAGAGATTGAAAATCTGCATATTCCTGGAAGCGATTCCTCGGCGCAAGAAGATTAATTTAAGTCGAATTCCTGATCTGGTCGCGGACGTCCGTCACGACTTTCTGACCATTAATCGAGGGGCCAACGAGTGAACGGTCCCGATTCCTATCAGCCGCTTCCTCTTTCATCGATTTCCGTTTGCAACGCGCTGCTGAAGTACGCCGCGCTAATCGCCCGACCTGGCAATTCCAGTCGCGAGTCGATGTAAATGTAAATTCGCATCTGGCACGGATGTATCGTGTGTCAACGGAACGCTACCATTGAAAATTAGGACCGATATTAATAGAATACCTCCGACAGAATTATTGCAGGCCTCGGTATCTCACTGTGAATATTGTCTAAATATATAGCGTATTTCCTCGAACACGAAATTAAAGGGTTTTACCAGAGGAATTCGAATCGAATTTTACTATTTTTCACTTCTGCAGGGACAAACAATAGGGGATTGTATCGCTGAAATTCCGCGTATCGTGTTTATGAAAAAGTCGATTTTCGAAACGTGTGTCAAGAGAGATTAAAAACTGATCTCTGTCAAATGAGAATGAAACGTCGCTGTATGTAATATGTGTTGTTCAATAAATACGGCGAAATGACGAGCCATCAGGATGATTGAACAACGTTTAGTACACACATTTTCCATTCGTTTGCGCTTTATTGCGCGGATGATCGTAATTCGAGGATTTACGGGTGACAAGTGTCTCTTTCCGTCAGGCTCGAGCAATAAGCAACAATTTCTTTCGTCGGTTGATATTGCAGCTCGACACACTTGGTTCAGCGTTGGGAAACCTGCGGCCTTTATTGTGGAACGAAGCGACGAAAGAAGTGAGCGCTGTACTTTAATACGTCGGCCAGATTAATATTTGAAGGACCCCTAGACCATGTCTGAATCCCATCCTCGGAAGGTTGAGAGTCCCTGTTTCTGTGTCGGACGTTTATGACATGAAATTTGCCACGGATATCCGTTTCCTCGAGCACAGAAGCCACGCCACTGGTATTTGTCTCTGAGCTTTTGGCTCGACAGCTGACAATGGTATCTATTGTAATTCGTTAATGTGTACATATGTTATATACTTCAGACTAATTAAACGCGTCCTATATTCGTAATCATTCTTGTGAAATTGGTTCTTGTTATCCTCCCTCTAACTCGGAGTTATAATTTTGATTATTATAGAAAATAATATATACTGGAACTTCAATTAACCAATTTAACATAAATGTCAAACGTGGAGTACACTCCTCTGATAATTAATTTTATTATCCTCAGTAGAGTAATAATAATTAAATTAAAGGTCAAGTCTTTTTTAACTCCTGTCAAGTTCAATCTACCGTATTGTACTATCCTCTCATTATTATTACATCCAAAATGCTGTCCTGAATAAACGAGACTGGGCATAATTGAGACACGGTTAATCAGAATTCTACTGTATGTGTATTTTCATGGTATGTCCATCTTCAACTCTGCTATTCTTATTATTAAACATATGCTATTCAAACACTTTCCTTTTTATTATTTCTAATTTTACTGTTTTACTTTACGCAACTGAAGTTCTAGGATCGAATGCACCTTCTTGTATAAATGTATTTACGCCACAAAACATGATGTTATCGAGCTTTCCGTTGCCACTCTGTTCTCCGAATCGAATTACCTCTGGAATCAAGTAGTCTAGTCTAGCAGAGGTCAGACAGCCAGCGTCTTATGTCTCGTTCCATTTTTGAAATTGATTTCAGTCGCGACCCTGGCTTACTTATACTTTTATGCTTTCAAAGATTAACAAACGTCGTTGGCAATACGAGAGGGGATCAAGTATCACGTGAATGCAAATTTTAGTATCGGTTATCCCAATTGCATGCTAGGAAACTCATTCTATTTTAGCGAGTTTTCCGTGTGATCCCTGGAGGCTAGAGTGTCTCATAGAGTGAGAAGATACGAGTCTAACTTGCTAAACCTCGTGAAGGCGACGATTTCTCCGAGATCGCAGCAAAAAGATTATCTGCTGGCCTCGAACCGAGCAAAAAGGAGGATTCTTGCTTTACAGACTTTCGTCCGCAAAACTTGGCAATGATTGATGTCAAGGACCCTCTTGTGAATCCTAAGTCGACGCAATACAAATTTCCCTCGTTATGGGGATGGTCTGACAATCGAGGGAACGACTGGTTCACCTTCGTGTAGGAAAATTGACGGAAATTTTGTAAATAATGAAAAAACAGAAGTGGGAGCGAGTAAGCAGTGATATATGGAGGATATTCATGAGCAAGTATTAATTATTGGACTCGTTCAAATATTGACCGGTATGCTCCGCTCCAAGTTAATTGTTATACTCTGCTAAATTGATTAAACGTTTTCGAAATAATGCAGGAATGGTTTATTGCTGTAATGCTTCCATTATGAAAGGTAATATGTATTATATGATGTCGAGAGTGGATCAGCTACAAAAAGAAGGGAGAAGGAAAAATACATTGCCGCTAGATGACATGTTGCGATGCAAGCGCATCGTGTCGCAGAGAACTTCCAAGGGGATTGTAAAATCGCTTGGGATATCCTTCTAGGTTCAACAGACCCGTAAACCTAAAAGGTCAAGTACTTCTATGAATTAGATACTGTTTGGCCAAGGAAAGTAACCAAATTCAATAAGGAGAACTTTGGAATAAAATATGTTCCTCTAACTCTAAAAGTGGAATAAGAATATTCGATAATCTGAATGAATACACAAAACGAACTCCTTAGAACCATACTAATCATGGCCTTTAGCATAAAATGATGACCCCTTTATATTCTTACTTTACCTACTCCCGTCTATCTCGCCCTTCTTATGTACACTGTCAACAATCACTGCCAAGATTCTCTCTCACTGGGAAGTTCCCTTGAGTAAGTATCCCAGGGGGTCGAATGTCTGACCATACACCGTTCCCACTACTTACTGGATAATACCTGCTAACTTTGTACCATTTACATATTGACATATCTATTGAATTTTACTACTTGCTCTTGTCTAACCATCTATTGGTTCGTACTACTTATACATATGTATATTTAGTCTCCTTCCCACCCTTCTGCCTCTCATACCCCTTTCGATTTTCCTTTTCCATTTCTTATATACTACTGTCCTCCTTCCTTTCCTGCTCATGAAGGACGATAGAAAAAAAAGAATAGGCTAAGGAGAGGAAACAGAGGAAAAAGGAGAGAGAATTTAGGATGTAAGTCCTCTAAGGGATAGGTCAAGGATCAGAGGAAACTCCCCCGCGTGAGAAAAATAAGGATTAGGAGGAATCCTGTCCCTTGAGTGACCATTCTTGGAATGATCACCCAAGGGGACCTGAGAGTGAAAAAAGGGACAAAGGGACAGGATAGTGGTCACCTGTCCCTTGAGTGACCATTTTTGGGATGGTCACCCAAGGGACCCAGAGAGCCCAGGGAGATCCATCCCCGACAAAGTCGAGGAGGAATCTAAGGAATCCACGATTCGGAGGTTGTATTTATACCAATCCAAGAGAACACCGTAATGACCTCCATTTAACCGATTGGCTGATTAAACCTGTCGAATCGAGCTATCAAGGAATATTTCGCGGGAAATCGATGTATCCCATAAAATAATGATTGTCATAGTAATTTTATCCATACATACTATTATCAACAATTCTATCTTTCATTTACTGCACACTATTAATTATTATTTTTCTCTAACACCAAAATTCATATCAATTCGTTCAATTTTGCAGTACTTTCTCATTTCAAAGGAATTTTCTCGCTCTTATTTCCATCTCCTGGTTAGTATATCGTACACACTGTGAATGTGTATTCAGTCTTCAGAGCGTTTTTCAGTCTTCCACATCAAAGCGATCACCATTCGCGTACAGTGTTTGCTCGCACTGTTTGTAGTGGATGTTCAGAAATATTGCTCACCGCAGTGTAGACCCGATTTATGCAAACTTACTAGCGGGCAAGCAGTGCATTTGACATGTGCTTTTAATCGCGCATGCACCTGATGATGCGCCCTAACGTGAAATTGGTCTGTCAGTTCATCGCGCCTGTTGCTACGACACGGGCTCACCCCCTCCAACGCAAACGCAGGTGGTGTACCTGTTACTCGGAAGAGCAACCGTTTAGTTGCTTTCGATCAGTGACTTGGATCGGAAAGGCTGAAAGTGGTCTCGCTGTGGAGGATCACGACACCAAGTGAATACTTTCCCCAGCTGCCATGTACAGCATTTACTTGCTAGTGCTCTACCTGTTATATGTCATTTACCGCATCTACGTTCTGATTCGCATCGCGACCCAATAGAGGACGCACAGAGAATCCTTGCTACATTGGCAGAGTGTCGACGCCACGTGATTTATTCCAGACTTGGGTAAATTTGGTTTCAAATGAGAATATAAAGTAACATTCTGAATTAATGAACTGTATTATCTTTATTTTAAAAATAACGTGGATAAAAAAAGTAGCTTTATTTTGTGTTAAAGTTAAAGAAGTCGATTTTGTATTTAAATTACGTTTTATTTACTTGTAATAAATTGTTGCATTTATAGAGTCTAGAAATTTTTATAACGTAACCATGTTACTTTTCAAAATTGTTCTTGAATTTATATTTCTGCTCCTGATATACTTAATTGTTTCTCAAATTTTTATTTAAGCAGTGACCAAGCCTGATTTATTCTCGTTTATCACCCCTAGACACCCGTGCTGAGTGGCTTGCTGATTCTAATTCCACCGACGTCCAGACTAAAAGAAAGAAAGAAAAGGTAGCATTAATAATCCTAATCTATACCTATCTCTGAATCCAGTTCTTTTCGACTGGGGGATCGAGGGAGCTACGCGACAATAGCACCAATCAATCCACGACACCCATTCCACGTTCGAAATTTCATCACAGCACACTATATCCATCTAGTCGTGCTGTTCACGATACTACCATTGTATCTTCTCTCGTCCTTCGAACAGTACGTGCATCTTTAACGAATACAGAATCCGCAGTAGTATAGCGTCGAGCAAGTCAGTCGAACAACCGCAACAAAGGATCCAAGATCTCCTTATCATCCCTCGCGGTGCCTTCCACTCGGCAATTTGATGATACCAGAATCTGTATTCACGTTGTCAATAGGAAAAGTGACCCGACGTGAGATTTGTAAAGGTCTAATTGTAAGATAACTTTTCATCCCGCCAGAAGATCTTCCATAACGATTGGCAAGGAGACATTAAATTTCATTGTTCCTGTTATAATAGCTGGTCGGAGGGATTCCTCTCTGATGAGACACGAATTCTCTAGGCAATTACTTTCCACGTAGAATGGCATCCTAACTTGGGCGGCTGGGAGCTCCTTTTAATTTAAAATTAGTCCACGAGATTAAGAACGTAGCTCGCGGAGCGAACGAATAACACGGTGGAAATAGAAAATTCTTAATCTGTGTTTCACTTTTCTGACCAGCTCTGCATAATTCCTGCCAAAGTTTCTCTTCCTTTCTCCCGAGTCCGACTGGCAGTATTACTCAAAAGGCTGAAGAAATATTATCGTCTCCAGGAAAAGGCGCTTGCTCCTTAGACCACGACAGTTCTTCCGTCTTCTACCAGAGAGAAGACCTTGGTTATTTTCCTGCGTCCCATCATCCTCCCTGTTGCATCTCGTTTATTTTTCTCTGAGCATGTTAGATACACACGGTTGAGAAGAGACGCGAACGGAAGGAAAGGACACCGGAGACTCGTTGGTGCCAAACTGTCGTTAACGTGCAGGCGAAATACAAGCGTGGGTCTTGTTAACCGTACAACGAAGGTAACTGTATGCGTAAATGACATTACGCGGTGCATGCATGTGGTAAATGTTGCGCGTTAAGTGGCCCGCAATTCTCCGCGATAGGAGCGCGTATGTGGGCTGTCCGGAAACGCTGAGGCTGAATCGATATAAGACATTAAAGAGGTTGAATAAAGAGAGATATTTGTACTCGGAAACTTTTAAGCAGTCTCTGAAGGAATTCTGTTTCGATTCATACGGATCCAAACAGTTTGGAATCGCTTACCAATTTCTAATAAAGTAAACTGTATGACAAACTTTTCTTCGAGATGGAGTATAAACTTCAAATAACGATTGCGACATTCTTCGTTTCAATAAAATCTGAAAGATTGAAGGATGAAAGAAATGAGAAAAGTATAGAAGAAAATGTCGTGTCATTAAACGAATGAAGTAATCAAGTACCTGCTCCAAGGAAAATCTTTACTTTATTATAGTGTGTATAAGATGAACTATGGAACTTCAGATCCGATAAATCGAATACTCAAATATACTTTGAATGTCGTTTCAGTAGATTTATTCCATAATTATACAGACATATTAAAGAGGATGTAATTTAATGAATTGAATGCAAAGAGATGAATGAGAATGCAATTCCCTCATGCCTGAACGATAATAATAATGAAAACATTCCCTACATTATTAATTTAAGGAAAGAACTTTCTTAAATTCTGAATCCAATAGTTATTAATATATGTTTGCTCGACAGAAGAATTCTTATTTCGCTTAACTTATAAAGTGATTCTAAACTTCTGTCTGTTATTTCAACGGAACTCCTGGAAACTCCCCTGCACAGAATTATGAAGTATCCGGAAATAAAATGATTAATTTAGGAAACAATTGTACGTACTGGGTAAGCAGTGAACGCAGTATTGTTCGAATAATTACGATCAGTAGCGTCTGTAGGCACAGTTGTGTGGATGGATCGAGCGAGAGGGTTATAGGTACGCGACAGTAGTAGACTGACAGGCGAAGTCAGACATGCGCTCTTAAAGAGGGAACCGCGGCCAGTGAAAGAGGTCCGTAGCAAAACCCACGTTTCAGTTTGTCGCGTGTGCTGGCACGGCGCGCATATCGTCCCGGCGATAACTCGTCGAAGGATGTCGTGGAAAGTCGCGACGAATTCGCCGGGAACAGTCAGAAACACGCGAACCAGTTCGCCGAATTATCGCGAAAGATGAAGTCAGCGTCGAGACCTAGCTCGAGTACCAACAAGTGTGGCATCTCGTTCAACTTCGTAAGACTCATCCAGAGAATACTTCGGCCGATAAATTGTCGCGTTTTCCCCTGTTCCCAACGTCAGAATCGTTAAACACCTTCGTTTAATAGCCTCACGAACTAGCATTGCCTAGTCGACGACTACTTTGCCCCTGTTATGCGAAGAGAACAGTGGTTTCAATAGTTCCCAAGGTTCAAAACTGACAAACGTATTGCATTTGTGTCTCGCAGACTTCTGTGGTTGCATCTTGATCGCACGATCTACGTATGTGATCGATACTCCTTTTGTATCTTCAAGCCGCAAGGACAGAGGTTATTCTGTTCATTTTTCTTCATCGGAGGACGGAAGTCTTTTCTGTTGAAATAGTCGATGTAAAATGCTGTTCGTATGTTTCATCCTTTTCTTGTATCGTTCGGCCAGGAACAATCGGTCGGGCTGAAGCAACCGTTCCAGAAAGAGGATAAGACCGAGGAAGCTATATTTCAATTCCAGATACGTGCTCTTTGGCCACAGAAGTATCTTCGTGAAGCATTCTTTACATCGACACGTGTGTTCGAGAAATGGATTGAAAATAAAACGAGTATTTGAGTGTGCTCGCTGGTGCATCTTTTTGTTTGTGCGATAAACAGCTTGCAATATCGGTAAATACGTGAACGCCCTATTGTTAATTGCCTTATGGCAATTAGCAATCAGTAAGTCGTCGCTGAAACGAAATAATGACAGAATCGCTGGTAACGTCGGTGAGCAGCAGCCAAATCCAAACTCCAGCGCCGAGCCAAAATCAGCCTCAAAATCATCCACAAGATGACAAAAGCGAAAAAACGGAGAAGGCAGTTTTCATGGTAAATTCGAATTTTCCTTTGACTATGTTCGTAACTAATAATCGATGTACTCTCTTTTTTCTGGTACAATATTGTCTGTGCCCATTTCATATTAAATCAATCATCGAGATACAGCTTAATCCAGTGATCGTTAGTTACGCAACGAATTGCTCGATTTACATCCTCACGAAGGGTTTAATCGACCTGTTCACGAGCGCGCGGGATTAATCGCGTGCCTCAATTTTATTTCGCAGCAAATACAAGAAATTAACATACAAGTAGCGCAGTTCCGTGATCTGCTGTTGAACGTTGGCCAATCGCGGGACTGTCCAGAATTACGAGAACGAATACGCAGATTGCGTCGAAATTGCGTGGAATCGTGTAAGAGCACCGCCCAGCTAATACTGCCACAAGTACGAAGGTACGTAACATTTTTCATTGACAGATTCTTTAACACTTCAGCAAGGGCTACTGCATGTCCTACAGACTCCAATTTTTCAGATATCATCATCAAACGCATATAGAATGCACCGAGTCATAGTCAGGTTTAGAATTTTATTCAACTTAATTTTCCAATGTTTGTAAAATTCGTAGCTATTTAGCTTAGAAGACGCAACCTCTCTCATGCTGCAATTTTCATTTCTACTTACATAACCATTTTGGGATTCAAAATATGTCATCGGTGAAGGATTGACGTTGACATGTTAGCCACTGTGCAATTTTTCAATGTCCTTCGTATCTTTTCATCTTTGAAACTGTGGGTACAATAGACTCGTGTGGTTTTGTGCAGCCACAAATAAGTACATAAATCAAAATATCTGGGGTTCTGCATATCCTGTTCCTGTATGTAATTTATATGCAGTTGTATGGTCAAAGTTAAATGAGTTGATCATACATTCCTAGAATTTCAAATTACTTACCAGTTCAATGTTATACGAAGAAGTCTCCTTAAAATTAATTTGTTATAAATTTCATAAAGTACTGACAACAGGAAGGTATCCAAAGACACATATTATTACAAAGCAAATTAGAAATTATAGGAATAATACTTTCTTGGAGGTCTATATATTCACATATAGAAGCACAGTATTAATG
Source organism: Calliopsis andreniformis (assembly GCF_051401765.1). Lineage (NCBI taxonomy): Eukaryota > Metazoa > Arthropoda > Insecta > Hymenoptera > Andrenidae > Calliopsis > Calliopsis andreniformis. Next base: position 15,740,940 of record NC_135067.1, on the reverse strand, counting down.
ACGATGAACCAAGGCGTTGTTACGTTTCTAAGAATACATGGGACGTCACGTTCAAGTAGAGGAATCCAATATAATTACCGATTATTGATTTCAATAAATACGCAGGGGGTGAAAGAGAACAAAACGAATCACTAGCTAATGTATCATCACATCCGAAACTCACCGAAACAATTGAGATAATTATCTCCGCGAGCATAATATAGAGGGTCTCTAAAAACAGACATGCAGTTATATTTCTAGCCACCTTCCCTAAAACAGATTACCTTCCTCTCAGATATCTCGCACAAAGGATACCGCGCGAAATTGCATAACAATGGCGGACGCGTTGACTCTCTTGGTCGTGCCTTTTCAACTGCTCAAGTACCTTGAGTAACAATATGCATCTCCACAGAAATATTAAATCGCGCGAAATTATCTCCGCGTAGCTCGACTTTGCAGCAACCAGAGTGGTCATGCAAGACTAAAACGCGAAAGAAGAGCGTGGAGACACCGTGACGATTGATTAATTAGTTTACGTCAATTAGTCCTATCGAACGTTAAACGAAGACGTCGCGCGGAACGAATTCAAATTGCTTCCGGTTAATGAGATTCCAATTAACACAGTAAATAGATTGCTAGGATAGAGGCCGAACGGTGAACACGTTCGTGACCAGTTTCCGTTCCGCTCCCGCGGATAACCAGACGATCTCCCTTGATGATACTCGAAAATGCGCCGCCGTGAGCCGGAAATCCCTAAATAAAAGGCATTGTCCGTTTCTATTGTGCCTGGAAGATTTATCGGACTTATTACGACTACGCTCGATCCCTACCGAATTACATTTAATTCCCGCGGGAGAGGAAACAGCTCAACCCCTCGAGTGTAACGCGAACCGACTCGCTAAGCCCAGATTTGTTCGCGTTTCCTGAAATTATCGTGACAATCTTGACATATATTCAAGGGAAAAAGAGGGAATCGCGAGAGCTAGTTGTTTCGAGTTCCTAGGGAAATGTTATCGATTCATAGAAAAGAAGATACGATTGGACGGTCGCAGAATTGGCAAAGTAGTCTCTGGGAATACTTCAGAAGCTCCTGCGATGTGCTTTCCTTTGAGGAATAACTTTTGATCATTCGAAAAGTTACACTTTCTTAAACTTGTTCTGCCTATTAATTTATCATTGAGGGATTCTTAATTGCTTTCTTCATCGATTTATAAAAGAGAAAATGAATAGACCTTCCCACGTAAAAAGGACCAGACTTGTTGATTCTTATAACCGATAAATTGCTAATTAAAAAGAAACTGTCTTTGTTGGATAATAAACCATTGTAGCGCAGAAGTCTCGTCTTATGTCGCACGTTTGAGCATCGCACTCCCGTTTATTATACGTTGCCATTTATGTAACTGTTTAATTATCACATGTACTCTGAGAGCCGCTGGACAACACGCTGCACCGCGACCCTCTTGACTCACGTAACATTGCATATAATATCTGTCACGCTACAAATGTCAGGCACAGGGGATTTGCAATAATTTAAGCGTCGCTGAAGCATCTATCTCGCGAAAATTGGACGCGCGATTGCACACCCGTCTAGTTTCGCGACTCCGTGAGGAAAAAGTATCCAGGCTTCAGCCATCGATACCTCGCGGAGAGCACCTCCGAGTCTACAATATGTCACGAGGTCGCGGAGAAACGCTCAAGAACGCCTCGCGTTTGATTTATCTTGCAAACAGTTTTTCCGATACTTCCGCGCTGGTACAATAAACGCGGCTCGTGCGACCTTATCTTACAAAATCACGCTACTTCTCTATCGATTACGTGACACACGCCACGCGCTCCTTCTCGTGCTTCTGTAAAAATTGACCTCGCCCCCTGCTCCCCTTTACGTGGCCCCGCGATCATCGCTGTCGAAGAGTTTACGCAGAACCCTGCGAGTTGACGATTACATGTAGCGCTTTCTTCGCGAACCTTGTGGCAACCTCTTTGAACGTTTAATGGATGTCAGAAGTTGTGAACTGTACTCCCAGCGACACATATATTCAGATAGTTTCTATATACGTCAAGTACTGTTGATAGCCCAGAAGTTGTCAGTGGATCTGATTGGCTCCGCAGAAAAATACATAGAGATGGTATACACGCATTTCCATTATTGGCCAAATTGGTCACACCTATTACTGCTACTTGCAGTGAACTGAGCACTCCTCTTACGCCTATGCCGTCTCACTAACAACTTCTGAACTCCAAACAGTATATCCTAAAGGCTTGTTCAGACACAAAATTCAAGCCACTTGTATTCCAGTAGCTCCATATCAAGCTTGTGTTCACACAAATCAAATTAGGGTATTCGAAAGTCTCGTTCAGATTAGTGGAGTTACTTGAATAAAATTCAAGCCACCTGAATTCACATAATTTTACTAACCTAAGGAAACCTTAATTGAATACCTTAAAGCTTTAGGGACTTGAAAAAGCCAAGAATTGTGTAACAGAAAATGACCCAAATTCTGACTTCCTCGCAATCAGGGAGCCTTTTTAAAACACTAAGCAACGCGCCTAGGGGGTTGCAAAGTTCGTCCTTAACGATTTCGAGCTACATATCTGACAGCCGAGTGTATAAGGGAGAACCAAGAGGAATCGAATTTGCTCCATAATTACGTTAACAGCGATAACTCGCGGATACAAGCGAGTTTCTAGACCGCGATTGGATTGGGAATTGGACGATAAGGGTAACTCCGAGCATCCCCCTGACTGTAAAACGCCAGCGACCCGACATTAAACACAGCGAATCGATGGCTGATTCTCTGGAAACGTTTTAATAGATTTTTACGACGGCGAAATAATGACCGTGCACCGACCGAGGGATCAAGCAGCACGTGAAAATCATCTTTCGTTCCGCGTAGCCGAGATCTGAGGCTAGTCTAGGGAGATATAAAAGTCGGTGTCACGCGAGGCGATTTTCCGACGTCACAGTCGTGTTCGGCCGTTTAACCCCCCGTCGAGGAAATTACGCGACTGTAAAAAACATCGGGCGAAGTTTCCCTCGGGTTCGTCAGCTGGGCCAAGTTTACACTTGTCGCCCGCGCTGGCCACCGCGCGGCTCGTTAATTCCGCGATTTACCGCCTCGGTTTTTTTTCTCTCCTCGCGAAGAAGAGAAAGCCGCGGCTGGCGATGCTTCAGCCTCGTTACAAATGAAAACGCTTTGATTTCGTGTTTGCGGGGAAAAGGAGTTAAATATTCAACGATCAGATGAACGCGAGAATTGAAAATACTCGGGGATGGTGTACAGGCTGTTTCACAGCGCGTGAGCGGAGCGGGAGGAATTTAGCGCGGAAAAATAATGAAAAAAGTTGGCAGGAACGTCTGCCCCGCGCGACCTTGTTTCTCGAGTTACACAGACCCGCAGGTTTCCACCATTCGCGAGGAAATGTCTTCTCGTTGGCTTTTTGCTGCGTTCGAAAGTTTCGGGCATTGGTATGGCTCGCTGGGAAACTTTTTAACGTAGGGGAAGTACATCGACGTTGTTTGCAATTGTTATTATTATTATTGTTAGCGTTTGACTTGGTCTGACCTCCCCAGTGCCCAGTGTCCACGGAACTAAAGGTAAACTTTCGGCGTGTGTAATAATGGAGACTTGGACGTCCAGCCGATTCGGTTCTAGACTCCCTGGCTGCGTATCGTGGAACGAACTGTAGACATTTTTCCTGTTTCGTGTGGGACGAATGAAATTCTCTCTGCGAATTAGTTAACGCATTGCTCGCACTATTGTAGTTTCTCTCTTCTTTCGGTCGAATTTTTCGGCCCTCGATTGCATTCCCTTTTAGTTCAAAGAATTAACAGAAATGGTACACGGTGCAACGAGAGCAACGTTAATTGGCCTCGAGGGGGTTCCTTCGATTTCCCTCGGATGTCAGTAACTGCATTTTTCGTGTAATTAACTCGATGAGTCGCGGAACGAGAGTTCACTAAGTTGTCGGCCACCAAATGAATTACGGTCAACGGACAAAAGCAAAAGGTAATAATTGCGAGGGTGTAGGAAGGGGAGGACGGTTTTATGACCAGGCGAAATCTTTAACGAGGGAACTTCCACGGTAAAAAGTAATACTCCACCGAATGACCTTTTGCTTTCAGGACTACGGACATCGGGATCCCCGTAGACAGCCAGAATTTGACTCTGCTCTTCTGCCTCGTTCAACTATTCCTACGCGAGCTGTGGAAGAGTAGAAACTTGATCCGTATCGTGCCCATGGACATGACCGATTATTACAGTGAGTACAGAACATTCCCGTATTTCGAGTTGAAATTCCTCCGGTCAGGGTCGCGTTGAGGCGTTTGAATAAATTGACAACGAGGCCTGTGACATCGTTCATGAATGCAATATCGCGTCGACCTAGTGGACGAGTTGCCGAGAACGCGATAGCAAATTAGATCTTGTGGCAACTCCGATCCCAAGATGGAAAGAGGTCAACGACTAACGAAACTTTGTCTGCTGGAAGAATTCTGACCAGTTCGTTCGATGGTACCGTGATTTTTTCTATGCAGGGTGATATCGAAATAAGTGGCTCCACTTTGCTGGCGTATCTTTCTTTTCTTGAAGATAGAAAAAGGTTATACACGTATAAGGTGTTCGATGACAGTGTCAGACATTTTAAAAGGTGATTTTCCATGTCGAAATAGGACGAAATTTGAAATAGGATAAAAATGTTTAATAAAACTTCTGTGAAATGTGTCTGACTTGGGACTTATTCTACTGTCGGCGTGCATTAGTCAAGTCAGGCACAGAGAAGTCAGTAGAATAAGTAGTGAATCAGACACATTTCAAGCACACTTTAGACGTTTTCTCAGTAATTAATCTATACTCAATTTCACCTGTCATATTAAACATCCTGTATTCAGAAAATTTCGGAGTTCCTCTGTGGAAGTGTTAGTTGTGAAGAATTCTCTCATGAGTCTATAGCTATAACGTTCAAACTGTCTTTGAAACTCTTAATTAGCACGGTAATAAATTTTTAACTTCGCGAATTTTGCAGAGTCTCGACCCGGTGCTCCAAATATTGGCAACGCAATTTCGCAAATTCTCCTGTGCAAACCAATCACAGTGGACTTCGCTAAAGAAGAGCTGCGCAGCATCAAGAAAGATTCAGAGGAAATTCGGAATCTGATCGACGAACTGCAAGAGTTTATGCCCCAGTCGGACGGCGAAATAGGTGATGTCGTATTTTTCTCTGCCATTCTCGCCCCCGTTCTCTCCTTTTCGCGGAATTTTATTTCGCAACATAGGGAACGCCTCTTGTTTCTTCCATTCCCACGTTCCCACCTTGTTGGTCGAATTTATACGCGCGCTCGCTTTCGGGGGATTGCATTTATAAGCGCTAGCGGTTACTGAAGCATGAGTTTAATATGATTCAGAGATAAATGGCTCAATTGCAGAATGGTACATAGTACCAGTAACGAAAATCTTTAAAAAAAGTAATGATTGAAACAAGAAGTTAAAAAATATTTCTGTTACTTCACTGATCTGCAATTTTGAATCTTTCCGTATGCCAGATAAAATACAGCAAGGCATTGTAATTCAATCTTCGCTTAAGACTCTTGGAAGTGTATCGCCTTTTTTATTCGCTTCTCCTCCGAGTTATAAATTCCTTTCAAGTACCCATCTCTGAATCAGCCAGTACACCATGGCAAGAGCGAGCGTCTTTCAAGAAGATAAAACCCCTCGCAGCCCGAGCTTCCCCGATAAGTCTTAACCGATTTCCAAACCATAAACAGCGTCGTTAATTCAATATGGCGTTCCCGTGAACGCATCAATCTATTTATCCCTTAATATCTCATTCACCCTCGATCCCTCTTTCCCCGCTCGTTCCTATGCCACTTCTCGCCCACTCTATTCAACCATCTCTAATCGGGTTACCCCAGAGGCCAAGGTCTGGATTTCAAAGGAGAACGCGTTCTCCACCTCCGTCTATCGAACTTCGTCCTGCTCCCTCCTGCCCAACTACCCATTGATTCCACGGAACAAACGTATTACCTTCCGACAGGATAAGGCTCTCGCTATAGGGTTATCCGGTTCAATTCTCAACCGGATGCTACACGACGGGCCTTAATTGTCCGTCGACATAACGAGCGAGGTTCGAGAGCGTTCTCGAGTCGATCGAAAAAGAATCGCGGAAGCTGAGGACCGCGTATCGTTGCGCCCGATCGTAAATCTGAAATTTTATGCACGGCCATCGAAGCAGAGGCGAGAAAGAGGACGGTACACAGGGTGTGACATTGAGGAGGAACCGGGTCAAGGTCGAACGGAAGCTGGGACTTCCTCCTCCAGTGTTCGCCGGCCGAGAAATTCACGCTCGAGAGAGAACGTGTGCGCGCCGCTACAGAAGGAAATAAGAAGCCGAGGGGAATCGTGTCCGACTTCTCGGCTGAATTTTCGAAAAGGGTCTCGTTTCATGCACGCTGTACCGCGAGAATTCGGTCGAGGGAACGCGTACACGGGCGCGACGGCGGGGAAAAAGGAACGCCTCGATGGTTTCAGGAGGCTCCGCGGAGAAAACTCGGGACACGGGGGTCGAGCGTGACATTCGAAAATTCGGTGACAGCGATCCTTCTCGTTTCGCCAAGGTGCATTTAAACCGAGACGGTGAATCCTTATTCTTTCCACATATCGGCGAAATTGAAGCATAGTTGAACATTCCTCAGCACCTGATAACCTTTCAGTGGTACAAAAATTGGATGGTTTCAAATGATTGATATCGTTTGTAAGTGGGGACACTATTCATCTGATAATGGAATCGCATAGGGGTCATTTCAGTGGGAAAATGGACACTTTGAAGTACAATCAAAACAGAAAAAAGTCTTAAAAAACATACATAAGACATCCAAATATCATAAGACCTTCAGCATGAAATCGACATAAAACAGACGTCGTTAAAACGTCATGTGGTATCTGGGAAAGCTTCTAACAAACAAGCTTCCTCTCTCTCCACTTTCTCCTAACTCATTCTAAATACACGTTAACGCATGAGTGTAATGGAAACGCGTGTGTACGCGTAACAGCGGCAGTGGAATAAACGTGTACGCGTTGCGGAAGCGCGGGAGCATTATTTAACGTTAAACAGTGATCGAGGTCAAGGATAGGTGGAAACGTGGAACCCACGCTCCCGCGTTCCCTCCGCCTGACCGCGGAAATGGGAATTCGTTGCTCGTGGAAAAAGGGGTGGTGGGAAAATCGAGACGGGTCGGGGGAAATATGTTCAACCGCGAGCTGATAAAGCAATTCGAGCCGACGATTCGCGAAACAATCGCGGCGGCCGAGGTCGATCAAACGTTTCGCCCGCGTAAATCGGCCAGACTCTGAAACGTCATGGGCCGACCTTTACTCGATTTCATCCCTGGCCCTCTGTTTCACGGGATGAAATTAATATGCGCACGTACCGACGACGCGTTATCGGTGTCGAGCGTAGCCGAGGGGTCAAGGACGCGCGGGTATTTCATGTTTGCCCTCGCATCGCGACGGGGAGATTTCCGGGGGAAAAACGGGAAAAAGGGTTTTCGTCGAGTGGACGAAACGCGAGGACAGGGGAAGGGGTAAACAAGAGAAGGAAATGGCTGGCGAACGAGCGAGGCGAATTTCGGCCACGTTTCCGCGGAACGAGGGAATCGGGCGTCCTACGTGATTTTTTGAAATTCTGCTCCCGTCGAGCCGCGGGCAACGTTCATCGTTAAGATTTTCAGGTTCTATATGTCAGCTTCATTTTCAATCCTTGGAGCAGAATGCGAAAAGTGCTCTGCTTAGGCATCGTAATTTGTCACGGTCGCCGCAGCCGTCGGGAGTTTAAAGGGGTATTCCCATGTCGAGGTCTTGTTAGAAGAGGAATTTTTTCGCAAACTATCACGCGAGACATTTTCAATTTGTCTATGTTGATGTTGCGAAATAATGAAATTCTGAAATATATTTCGCTTGGAAATTTAGAAATACTGCGCGGTAGAGAAATTGTAGGTTTTTAAAGGGAATTCATAGAAATTCCTCTAATGATCAAGTCTACGATTGAAAATATCTTCTTAACTCCGTTCGTAATAGTATTCCTTTGCATCGAAATAGCATTAGCTTCTCGGAAATGAAGACACTTCGTCTGACTATTCACTTCGATATCTCCTTGTATCTTTCCAAACGTTCTGCTCTTCGAACATAAAAAAAAAGTACTCATCGATCCTACGTACCTCACTTTCCTCCACTGAAAATCATTCCTCCTGGCAGAGGAAGGCTCCTTCCTTTGACAAATCTTGAAATGTACCAGCGTCGATCCACGGTTATTCATCGGGCGTCTGAAGCAAAAAGAATTCGAGCTTCAAGGAAAAACCGCATCGAACCATCTCACGAAATTAAGTCGTTATCGATTACGGTACGATTTGCTTTTTTAATCTTAAAGGAAACCTCAAAAAGGATCCCTTCAATTAGAAACGCATTTGCTTCGGAACTTCTAAGGAACTAAATTACCCTCCATTAACTAATTATACGTTGAGTAGCCTCTCATTCGGCCGCGCAGTACCACGAACTAACGTCAAACAATCGCGTAATAGTATTCCACCGTTTCGGGTAGTTGTTTTTAAGGGACAAAGTAGCATCTCAGGAGGGTCACGCAGCGCAGTGTTCCTAAATTACATTTTACCTTCAAAGTGTACAAATCGCTGAGAACAAGTTATCTTATTAAGAACTAAAACTTTTCTTAATTATTTTCTTCATGAATTCAGTATACGCAGGGTGTTGGACACGCAAGGCTATTTTACGTATTAAAAGAGGAAGAAAATCAAGAATAATGAAACTGCTTTGGAGCTTCGTTCCAGAGTTATTAATTGGTGCGAAAACGTCTAACAAAATTCGTGTGAAATGTGTCTAGCTCGGCGTGCATTAGGTCAGACACAGCGAAGTCAGTAGAATAAGCCCCGAATCAGTCGAAAACGAATCGTGAAATCCAATTTCATCTGTCTTGGCAAATGGCAGCTGAAAATGCATCGTAAGCGTCTCAATTTTGCCTCATATAGGTACCTACTATTTAACGATCAAAAAAAGTAAATGGAGAAACTTTTCTCAGTCCGTGCCAGTATAAGGAGTTCTACTCCAAAAGCTACCATTTCGGAACACTGTGCAGCGTATCACCAGGCTCCATTTTAGAAGCCCGTCACGGTGGTCTCTTCAGGAAAATCTCAAACATTGATGGAATCTCTTTGCCCGACGGGATTCACTTAGCGATAATTTGCTCTCGGCGAAAGGCCACGTCGAAGACGGAAGCTAAGAAAATTCTGTTTTGTGCGTGTCGCAGAGAAGTATACGGCGCTGCAGAACTCGGCGAACAGGGGCCCCCGTGTGAACGGGAAACGATTACATCGATGGAAACAGAGCAACGACAGGCCAAGCAGATTCGCCAGACAGTCCTACTTCCACGGAGCTATGAATCTCTTTTGCTGCACCGCGAGAGCCAATTACGTCTAAATCAACCGACCGTCATACATTTGCCCGCCAAAAGAACGCAACTTTCGTTTTGACCACGTCCAACCAGACTGCACACGCTCTTCGACATTCTACGTGAACCCTCGTTGCGTTCGGGAAGCGTTCTTCGAATCGTAGGGCACTGTCAGCGAAGGGAAAGGCATTCGACGCTAACACCCGCCGCGTTTCGTAATTGTGGAACGCGACACCTGCAACTCAGTCGATTAATCGGTACGGGAAACCTGAGGCAAGCTTTATTTAGTTTGTAAGTACAGAATCTACGAATATATGTATACTTACGCGCACGTGTTTGCGCGGTACACGCGTTTTCTCGTAAAGCGGACATATTTTTTTAAAAGAGCTTCTCATTTACCAAAGGAACCGTTCAGGGTTGTATTTTATCTGACTTCGATGCAATCGCGTTGGACGTTCGCATCGGTGATCGACCAACAACTTCCGTGTAACGATCGATTCCTCGGTGGATTATTGTACACCTATATTTTTCGAGTCCCGAACTGCAACGATAGTTAGGTGGATTATATATCGTACTTGTCGCGAAGGAGGGTCGATATCAGAAATGAGTATCGTAGATGTAACGTCGTCGTTTGATCGTCTAATTGTGAACTGGAACACTTACGTATGGAATCGTGCAACAATTGTAGAGTTGTAACTGATTCATGCTGAGGTGACCAGTGAAATCTAACTTCGAAACTCAAACTCCATGGATAATTAAAGTTGGGGGCACACGATACAGGTGAACCTGTACGCGATCAAATGTCTCCCTGACTGCGCGCTATTTGGAAAAGAAAAAGAACGAGAGGAAAATTGAATCGTTGGGACGCGTCGCCAGCGGAAAGTAGATGACAAATTGCCAATCAAATTAGATGTTAATGATATTCGATATTCTCGTAAGTGGACCAACGTACACCACATATCGCTCGTTTACAATAAGAATGACGCAACTGAATATTTCTCAATTTCGAGAGTTTAGCTACGATGGACTTTGAAAGGTAGTGTACCTTTGTGATAAATAGAGTTAAATTCGTACGTTGATTTTTTTCGACTTTATTATATATAATCATTTTTTACTGTTTAAAGAGGTCAGTTTCGAACACCTCCCTCGATGCAATGTACGTAGGATCGTTTGAGTTGCTTCGCTCTTATCGCAAATGACCGATGCGATTGTATACACGATTTATTTTGAAGTCAAATATATTGCTATATGAGTGTTAGGGAAGAGGAAGACGATATATATATATATGGGAAATCTATATACACGTACAGATATCTATACATATGTACACACATTACACGATCACGTCCCGTTCGCATAAAGTGTCGGACTGTTTTTTTCGAAATTAAGGAGTAAAGGTAGAAACAAATGTTAAAGGAGTACAGAACAAAGTAGAGAGTAAAGGTAGGAAGTGAAAGTAGTCGTATTAATAAACAGAGAATAATCAAACAGAAAAAATAATCAAAAGTGATAGGGTGGTACAATGATAAGTACATGAGTTAGGGACGGAGATAATGATAATGTACTTATACTACTATAACTATAGGGTGAATGAGAAAGGGAAGGCCAGAGATAAGGTGAAGGAAGGCGCTTGGTAGATAAAGCGAAGTAAGGGAAATAGTGAGGGTAAATGAGGTAAAATGGTGAAGTGGGCAAAGAGTTGAGAATGATTAAAATTATGCTACAGAAATAGTGAAGATTGATAAAGTAGAGTGAAAACAGTGGTGGGGATTAATGAGATGGAGTGCAAGGGTAAGCGAGAGAAAAGACGAGGAAAAATATTGAAATTGTAAAGAAGGAATTAAAAGATGAATTGAATAAGGAGTACTATTTAAAACTTTTCTCAATTTCTGAAAAAAATAGTTTGTGACACTTTGTGTGAGACACCTTATGTATATCCTCTTGATTCGTTCATTATCGAAAGTGATTAATTATTATTATTCTATTATCAATTGCAAACATCGGAGTAAATTATGGTTTTAAATGAAATGTCATGTCTAATATACCAAACAAATATTTCGAAACCAATTAAATCGATTTGACATGACGATAATCTATATTTCACTGGCATAAAGAAATCATCAAAAATCTATAATTTCGATCAAATCTAGAAGATATAAGAACGATTTTCGCACCTTTAGCTACTTAAAAATATACTTCAACCCACGTTAATAATAATGTACGGTTGAAATGAACCTGTGTCCAAATTCTCAACTTGGAAAGTCGAATATTCGGGAGACCGCATTTAATTTATTTATCTATTAATCGACATGATTGTATGTACACTCGTCAAATTCCGTTTTCCCAACGAGTCAAATCATATAATGTTCTATCCATGTTTCCCATTGCAAAAAGTTCCAATAAATCGTCAGAAGCACGAAATTGGATTTCGGAAGCACAAATTGAATGCGAATACAAACAAGAGTATGCAAAAAGCAGATAATACATATCAGTTGACAATTTAATTGGAGAGTTTGTCCTGGTTTGATTACAATGCTATTACACTGCACACAACATGGAAATTGATGTGAATGTAACGATGTATGTACTCGTAAATGTCTTCTCTAAGCAACTAATTCCCGCGTATTTCCATTATCTGGCGGTGCAAAGAAAATTACTTGTTTCAATCGGATTCTTTATGAAAAGTATCATTGTACGTTACATCGTATTTGAAAGGTAATAAATGGATCACATATTTAAATAGCATGTGAAATTTCCATGCGTGCTAATTGTAACATTAAACAAATAAACTATACAACCTATTACAAAAATCGTATTTCTTCTGCTTACCTCAAATCGTAGTGTCCAAATATTTGTGCAACATCTGCATCCACACTTCTTTGATTTTTCCTCTTGGATTTATTTGTTAACATTTTTTCCTAATGAAGAGCGCGAAGATTTGAATAATCCTGTAATTTCAACAAACGGTTAAATGTCACAGAATACGAAATTTCTATAGACAGTACTTGTTCGTGGACTTATCGACGTCGACTAATCTGCAGTCGATAATGGAAGCATGTTGCGCCCTCTAGAGATGTCGCTTTGAAAATCGAAGCGTGTTTAGTGTATTTGCCAATATGTACATGTGAAGCAGCTCAAGTTATATAATGGTGGACGTATAGGACCACATTTGCGTTCACGGATTTGGATAAAGTGCTGTGGATGTCTATCACAATGTCTTTTAGCAGAGTAATTGTAAGTTGTGTAAACATCTCAGATTTGTTACATTATTTCTGGTCTTAAGGTATTATTTCAAATAACTTTGTAACATTGATTTTCGTAAAAGACAGTACAGTTTTAGTGACAACCTACCTGCTAAATTGGTGAAACGAAAACACTTATAGCTCGATTTAAAAGATATCGTACATAAATAATAATATGTATTTCTTTTTTAGGCACGATCATTTTCCTCCACCTCTGCTGTCCAGCAAATGGTCAAGGTATACTTTTTAAATATATATTTAATACAAAATTATATAACTTAAAGTGAAATGATTAACTTAGATTCTTGAATTCACAAAATAATAATTTATTGTAAAAAGTGAACTGTACAAAATTACAATTATAGTAAATAATATAATGTTTCTGCTTCCCATTAGCCTCCTATCCAAGTGTTTGGAGTGGAAGGACGGTATGCTACAGCACTTTATTCGGCAGCTTCAAAGCAGAAGTCACTGAACAATGTTGAGAAAGATCTGATCAAATTACAAGTACGTAATTTCAAATTGTTTAATAAATTCAACACTACAGTGCATTAAATATTAATTACTTTTATAATAAATTAGCTTGTGTGTCATACTAGGATGTCTTGAAAAAAGATAAAACTCTGAATGAATTTGTGAAGAACCCATCAATAAAGCGAAAAGACAAAGTTGAAGGCCTTAAGGCTGTTAGCACCAAGATGAGTTTGAGCAAAGAAACTGGAAATCTGTTAGCTCTGCTTGCAGAGAATGGTCGACTTGGAAAGGTAGACAGTGTAATTAACACATTCAAATTATTAATGGCTGCTAGCAGAGGTGAAGTTGTTTGTGAAGTAATTACTGCTAAACCACTTGATGCTGATATGAAGGCAAAACTTGAAACTGCCTTAAAAGGATTCTTGAGTAAAGGCCAAACTATACTACTCACGGCAAAGGTTGATCCTGCTATTATTGGGGGTATGGTTGTATCTATAGGTGATAAATACGTAGATATGAGTGTTGCTAGTAAAGTTAAAAAGTATACTGAAATTATTACTGCTGCAGCGTGATCACTTTTTATAACATTCAGTAAGGAAACATAAAGTACTCATATAGGCATTCACGAGTACAATGTACATCGTTGAAAAATAAATTATTCCAAATCCAATTATACCTGTTAAAATGGTGTTTCTTATTCCATTAAAACCATTTTATGTATAAATTAATTACAAAATTTTTTTTGTACGTATTATATAATAATAGCGACGAACTAAATCTTATTTTTCTAATATTTAAACAGTTTTATTTAACAGTGATAAAATTCTAGAATTGTCATCAGAAAAGTATTTTTATTTGGTATTACTCATAAAGTTTACAAATTTCCTGTTGTAGCATATTAGTATGTCTAGAAATTAAAGACATTTGCGAGGATTTTTATTAACATTTATATTATGATCAAAATACACATTGCTATTATTTTGATTAAAAAAACAGTCTATTTTGCACAGAAATTGGAATGCTATGAATGACAATGTTTTTATAAAAACAAATATGTTTAAAATATTTTAAAATGCGTGTCTCAACACATATAATACTTTACAATAATAAATCTTAAGAAAAGATTTAAACATATCACAATTTTGCTTTCTACAAATGCATAATTGTACAATATTATATCATTTAAAACATGATTACGCATAACATAAAAAATAGATTACAATAAAATGATGATAATACCTCAAGATATAAGATTTAAAAAAATTTTACAATACTAAAATAATGCAACAATACTATACATACCCATCCTAATAAACAGTATTCAATGGATATTGTATAATTTTTCCTTCAATCTTGATTAAGTAATATGAACTGCATTAAAATAGGACTAGAAGACCAATATTGATTCGAAATGATAAACTTTAAATTTTATGTGTTAAAATGCACATATAGAAAAGCTTATGCTCCATTTGTGAATATATTCATTATAACTAGAAGTGCAGAAATAAAGTGAAGGCACACCTTCATAGGACATGTCATTTAAGAACTATGAATTAAAAGTAAAATAATTTACAATTCTTCCTGACAATAAGATTTTACAGCACAACTGAAGGTATATCATTTTTTACTAAGACCCAATCTTCTTCTTCAAGTGTAGTTGTCAACATAGGTTCTTTTGATATAACTGAAAAGTTAAATATTTATGCAGCTGTAAACGTCTATTAATAATTAACCATATTAATTTCTTTATACTTACTATGAAATTGGACGTCTAGTTCATGCCTGTCTATTTCTGTTGTATGTGATTTTCTTGTGTCACTATAATTACTCTGTAATAGGGGATTAGTTAATTTATCTTGTAGAAGTTTCTGTCTACATTCACCTAAATCTTCCAGTTTTTTTAATTCTGTTTGATAACTAACGTCTTCATCTTCAGATTCGGTGTCTGTATGATCACTATGTTCATTATATTCATTCTGCGTATTATCTTGTCCTTCCATTAAAGAATCATTGGAATCTATCTTACAATCGATACACGTAATTATGTCAGCACACTGAGACATATTTGAATCACTGGTAGCAATTTGACTACTTGTCATATACTTTGACAAATCGAAATCTAAAACATCGGCCAGAAGCTTTTCCTTATCTTCAACATCTCGTTGAATTGATTCAAGATTTCTATCAGTTTTCAATATCAAATCGTTATCGATGCTGAGCGTTAGTAAAGAAGAATGTGTAGTCTTTGCATCATTAGCATTTATTCTATCTTTATTAAGAGTAGTTAAGTCATTAAAGTTAGACAACGATGAGCAATTATCATTTCCGTTTATTATCCTATTGCGAGATTTCTTAATTTTTCTTTCTGGAGTAAAAACAACATCTTCAAATTCTTGCTGACTAATTTTTTGGAATATCTGCCTTCTATCATTGTACTTTTCATTTTGTTCAGTAACATTTCTCGTAGAAGCATCACTCTGTTCTGTTGTCGTACTACTCTCTGCTGTTAACGAAGTATTTAAATTATTTGGCGTTTCAGATGGTATTTCAACAGCCTCTTCAGCTTGTCCAATCGAAATTGCATCAGCATCAGCTGTAACAACTGGTACAATACTAAAAAAACAGTATTTTACTTAAATAATTTTTGTACATTTTTAAAAAGAGTTAAATCAGATGTTTTTCTTTCAATATCTTACCCCACAGATTGAATGATATTAGATGGATTAATTTTATGAAAAGGTATAGCTGGAACTATCGCGCTTTCTTTCAACTTAGAAGTCAATTCTAATATACCACTAGTAACGGGTTTACTAATTTCTGCAAATGACGATAATGCATCTGGCACATTGTTTACTTCTAAAAATTTAGTAATTCTTAAAAACTGGGAAAATAATCGAAGGAAAGATTGGAAAAAATTATTATATTTACCCGATGAAAACATATTACTTTCAGGATAATAGGCAATGCGTATGATATTCCGTTCTCCTTCCAAAACAAATATTTCATCTTTAGTACAAGCAACATAGGTAACACGTCGTAAATCTGTTACGATAGACGTTATCGCAATAGTTTGGGGATTTACAACATATATAATATCATCGCTATACGTGACTAATAAGTCGTCGCAGAACGGTAAAATAACACCAAACGTCGGTTCCCCACGATTTCTTTTAGAACTTTCTGGTGCAGGATTTAGAAGTTGTACCTCTGTGTGCCCAGTACGAATAGCATCCTAAACAATACATTTTATGAATAATAATAATTGATGATAATAAATTTAAAGGAATCTGCTTTAGTGTGTACCTTAAAAATAAGTGTTTTTAATACAGTTCCAGTTTTATCAGCTTGCCATAAACGTAGTCCAGGTCTGCTAGCATAGATTGTTGAATCTTGTCCATAGTTTTGCCGACAACCAAATATAGCACCTAATTTTCCTAATCTGAAACATTCGATCATTAGTCTTTTTTTTTTTTTTTTATTTTTATAAATCATTATTATGAATTGTCCATTAGAAGTTTAGTACTAACGTTTTTCGTTCTTTTTGACCAACTTGTGTTACTTTTCCATTCTCATTCCTGTTCACTAATATTGTTCGTAATGTAGTTGAAACCAACAATAAGCCTTGCTGATAGTTTAATTGTACTATAGCATATTTTTCATTCAATAATTCTGATGATTTTGACAAATGCTATTAAAATTTGTAACGAAATTAGATTATGATAATTTCAAAATAATTATATTTATCTTTATTTTTCACCACATACCATATAAAAATCAATTTCAGTTAGCACTACTAGGCCATCCTGATCTCCACTAAATAATTTCATTCCATTCTTCGACCATTCAACTGTAGTTACAGAGCTATTGTGTAAACCACTAATACTGTATCTTTCTACTTGCTTCTTTTGCTTTGGTTTTAAGCTATCTGGCAATGAATCTGGTGGATCTTTAGGTATTTGAAACACAGTTACAACACCATGTTCACTACCAACAGCAACCATATAATCTACAGTTGATATAGCTTGAATGCATGTGATTTTTGAATTAACATTCTGGAAAGTAGAAATCACTATAAATACAAATATAAAACAATCCATCAATCAGATATTTATTATAAATATTATGTACCTCGCATCTAAGCCTCTGTAAATCCTGCTTCTCTCTATTAAACCAATATACTAATCCATGATTAGTTCCAATAGCAATATATTCAGGTACTGCTGCGATGCAGGTAAAGCTAATATTGTGAGTGAAAAGTCCAGTTTGAACTTTAGCAGGTATTTGCTGTAAAAGCGTTGCAAGGGGAGCCCATTCTCTTAAAGGGCCACCATCTTCACACATAGGTGTTGTCATTGTAATTTCTATAATGAAAATGTTGCAGTTTTAACATGCAGCATGTTAAGTATACATTTCATAAGTTGCATTCTATCAATAACCACTCATAAAATGAGCTTGATACAAATAAATTGTAAATATTTTAACATATTTATATAGAATATCATAACATTTTATGTATCTGCAAACTGTGTCTTACTATATGATTATTAATAAGTTACACTATACTGTCAACACTATTTACACTACCGTCATCACACAAATATATTGTAAGTATACTTCACTACCTTGTTGGTGACAAAACAATTCATAGAAAGTGGTACAGTGTTATTAGATTACATTTTTTCATCGAACTATGTAAAGTAATATCCTTTTATCGTAAGGATTACGATATTTCTTCTAATTGTTTGACACTTCGGCAATCAGCATCAATCAACATTGACTGCACGTCCTCTACTCAGTTTGCCATAAACTACGTCGTATATAGAATGGATACGATAATAATATTGCTGTACTCGATGAATATTATTTTTTATATGTGATTTTTACAAGGTAGGCATAATTTATTTTATTTCACTGATATTACAAATACAGTAGTGTTTTATGCAAAGCTTTTCACTTATGGAAAATATCACGAAGATAAATATATCTATAATAGAATGCGTTGCAATGAAGGCGCATGTGTAAGTGTTGCCACGAATGCATTTGCACGTATGCTTTTAATGCACATGCTTATATTATCTTATCGGTTTCTATTCTTCAAATTTGAAGCCATATTTTCTCGATACTCAATAGAATTGAAAAATTACTTTAATCAAAATGAATGCGATAAAAAGTTTCTAGTAGGATGCATATTTTTAGTAGGGTGTCTCAAAGTATAGAATAGAAATAAAACTCGGTTATCGAAATCGTAGCTTTGACAACAAAAAAATAAAGAACCTTTTTTGACTTAGTAAAATTATATAATATGCATTCGTACAAAACAATCACCTAATACATTATTAGTTATCGTTCATCACACGTGGTAATAAACACTAAATTTGTAATATTACCATTTGCCAAGTATCTTACACAATCGACTTTAATAATCAACAAAAAACAGCGATTGTTCACTGCATAAATCGAAATATAACAGTCGATACTACGTTAAAGTATTTGGAACGTACTTTTTTTTACATTTACATTGAATATAAGGACTTGTAGAAAATAACTGAAGCAAAATTTATTTTATATATAAAACGATTAATTGACTTATCATATACAAACGATATTACTAATTGCTATTATTCTTTTTTTATATAACAAACCAAACAACTGAATTTCACACGTTAGGAAAATGTGGGACTTACTAACGGGATCTCACGAGAAGTCATTATGAAATGAATTTAATTTAAACATTATACAGCCGATGACAAAAGTGTAATGCTTCCATTCTTACTGCCTGACTGGTTGTAAACTGTTATTCTTTTACAAGTATCTTATAATTATAATAATAGTATAATATTAATATTAGATCAGACAGATTCACACAACGTTCGCAGTATGAAAAGTGATTTTTTTTCTTTATATATATTTTTTTGTTTCTTTTACGTTCTTTTCTGCTAATGTATACGCTCCCCAATGACTAATACATATAGCGCAAATACTTGGTAAGTCGTTTCCGTTTAAAAGTGAAAAATGTGTAAAAACGTGAACCTTCGATGCGACGATGGTATAGAGCATTATTCTGGGGAAGGGAATTTGCGTATTGTTTTTTTCACTTGATTTTTCTCATTAATATTAATAAATTTTGGATTCGCTGAAATATACTCCTAATTCCTGTCGGTGGCTCGAAGCTTCTCTTCAACAGCTTCTTCAGAAGCCTCTGAAAGGTCTGTTGCCTGTATGTACTTTTGTACACCAACTAAGGACTTTTTCAAAGCGTCGAAAGAACTCGAGTACAACATCTTCTTCTTCACTTTGGCCGTGTCAGGACACCACGACATCAAGAACAACTTTTGTTTCTTGGAAGCCTGGAAAATAATAAGTTCCATTTGAACATCTACATTCAAGGAAAGAAAGGTACAATTCAACATTAAAATAATAGAAGTATTACCTCAGAAGTACCCTGACACTGATGGGTGTACTCGAAGTCGAAGAGGCCGTAGCGACATTCTCCGCTTCCACCCTTCTGCAAATCTTCGAGGAACTTATCGTAAGCCGCGTCGCGGGGTCCAATCACTTCAACGTCAATTTGCTTCTCGTCCTTAATGTAAAAAATTACATATCGATGCTTTTTGTCCTTTTTAATCTCCTCGTACGTTGTCTTACAAACGTCCGCCACTGTTACTCCGGATGCCTAAACAAACAAAAACGTAATGGTTATTAATAAAATCGCCGCACACTCCACAGTTGGTCACACGTACAGAAAACATTTATTATACAAGGAATTGGCTTCCCCGCGAAGAGAGAACTAATAGAAGGTTTCAAGCGATATGCAATCCTCGTCGGCACCGTAAAGACAAATCAAGTGTAATACTGAGTCACAACGTTGCATAATAGCTCGATGAAAAGTTTGTTTATAAAACTTAATCGCACCTGTTGAAACTGATATCGCCGACAAGACTTATAGCTCCTAGTACGATTCATAGAACCTGTATCTTTATCGCTACCACTAGGAGACTTGCGTTTTCATTTATATTTCAAAACGGGGGAAACTTATTTACAAACGAATAATAACAAATAATACAATGGGGCCTATCGAAATGCCAGGCAATCAAAATTAATTGCAGCAGTTGATAAAAACGTGATTTGCTAACGACAATAATACTCTGCATCATTTTTCAAAGATTAGAAGCTATCGGCGATCAACCTCACACTCTGGCGCACTCATCGATCAGGGATCCTTCGTTTAGTGCCGTGTGAGGAGATTATCGAGCGTCGGACATCTTTCTGCATTGCGATAGAACAGTCGTTGACTGACGAGGTGGAAAAGGGGAGGAGGAGGAACAGGAGGGCCGTGCCAGTATCGGCTGCTATCGGTATTACGCATCGTGTTAGTCTGGCCGTTTAAGCTTATTTCGCGGGCAAACGTGGGGGGACTCGTACCGAAATAAAGTCTTCCCACGCACGACTCCGACGCTAAAAGAGATCCCCGACATCCATTTCTAAAGTTATCCCCTTACCCGCGGGGCACGTGCCACACGGTACACGAAGAAAGCTCCCCTGTCTGACTGCTCGTGTTTCTTCCACTTTGTGGAAATTGATGAAATACGATATTTCCTTGTTACAGTCGATACAGCCTGAAATTATTAAGTGCTGAAAACTTGTACTGTCATTCAATCTCGCTTACAATTTGGGTAAGACTAATGTGGGATACCACGAGCACGAGTTAACCTCAAAAACATGCCTTACGCTATGCAGGGTCTGCTCGTTATAGACTCACAGCTCACTAATGAATTCATAGCGAGGGATACATTTTTGAGGTTAACTCGTATATCTCTACATTTCTGGGGTTAACTATCCATGATAACTCGTGCCTAATAAGAAAGGCTCGTTTACTTGAAATAATTTCAAGATATCGCGTATGTAACATTTGGTTTCTGACAAATGTAAGCTTGTTAGTAAGTAATGAACCTATATCGAGGGAATACTGTACGGCCATGACATGATGCCTGGCGCGAAGATTTTGCAAATGGGGAGAGCGAAAAACCGCGCGCGCGCGAGCAAGCAAAACGGAGAAAAAGAGAGTAACGAAAGGGGAGGGAGGAGTAACACTACGGATGCGCGACACGACACGCATAGAGTGAAAAGTTCGAAGTGGGATAGTAGTTATTTTTGAACAGCTTTCGTCTAGGATCAACGCTTTCGAATGGGAAAGCGTTTATTCAAATTCACGAGAGAAAAAAAGAAACTCGTATTCCAACGAACCGCGAGAAACGATGTTGCGACAAAACGGAGATTCCACGGTTATAAACAAGAAACTGCAAAACCGCTAAAATTAGTCGTATAAAACGTAATTCGATATTTAAAGTTGAAGGCGGATCGTTTGCCAGCTCGCACGCCTTCGAACGTTCTAACATTCGATCATTCATCGAAATAAACGATTTTACATACAGTATTTCCTTGCTACGAGGTCGCTCTTATATCTTGAAATTATTTCAAATAAACGAGCTCTTCTTGTTAGACAGTGTCATTCACATTTTTGGTAAGCCTATACATAAGTTAACCTCAGAAATGTATCCCTCACTATAAACTCACTAGTGAGCTACGAAACTAAAACGAGGAAACACTGTATGCGTGGGGTGGTTCCGAGAACAGAAAGGGTTCTTGACTCTGCAAATAAAACTATAGAAATATTTATTTTCAATTACATTTCCTTGTTAACATTAACCTGAGTATTTCTGTAATTAACCTAAAAAAATATAAAGTACTAGTTTCAAGTAATCGGTAGTCTTGCTATATTCTAAATGCATTTGAACGAACGGCCATAGCATTGTCTACGCTCCAGCATAATGAACGCGTAAGGGTCGATCGGGGTGCAAAAGGGTCCGGACGAAAAGTGTAACGTGGTTGGAGGATAGCCAGTGGATGGAGGATGCAATTCCTCGGTCGATATTCTGGCACGACGGGGGATGCCGGTTAGGGCCAGACTTGGCTCCCTCTAGGGCGTTGTTGTAAACGTCTCTTGTGTGTGGCACAAGGTCAAACGGAAGATGATTCACCGACGAGGAGCGACATGGTCGGTCGTTTGACTGGCAAGTAAACTGGTCGTTTACATGTATGGCTTTACGCGCTATCGCCTGCTCGCTTAATAAAAAGAGACCGCGACAGTGTTCGGCCTTTGTCTCGAAACGACTGAAATACCTTTTGAAAAACGTCACGTTGCTCAGCCGAATCCGCGTAAATTTCGATGGTCACACGTGAATGAACACTGAAACTCTACTTTTCCTCAATATTTCATGATTCTAGCTCCTGGCTACACCCATTTCTCTTCCTCGAGCGGAGTGCCCTCCCTAATCGTTTCAGATTATCGGCTACTGTCACCAGAGTAGATTACACGCAAAGGATGAGTAACAGTCGATAAAAGAACCTGACGATTGCATTTTTTGACGCAGAACGTGAAACAAGGGAGGACAAACGACAGCACAAGCAAGAAAGAGCAAACAAGATTGACCGTCGCAATGTCGAGGATAATCACCGCGCTTATTCACCGCGTTTACGATGGCGTCAGTGAACTTTGAGAGTCACTGGCCTGCAAGAACCGACCTCCTTACGGGCTCATTGAATTTTTCCCTCTCTACCAGAACTTCTCTTGTAGTTCACTGTCATCCTCGAGGCTAGAATGAGATAGATAGAACAGGGGGGAGGGAGGGTTAGTTTCACGAGGAAACCCAGCTCTTCATTACCAAGGATACAGAGCGTCCGTATCGGTAACTGGCGTTAATATTTCAAGTATAGTTGGAGAACGGTAGTTACTACTTGTGCCAGTTTCACATGGTTAAGTTTCTGTCGCCAATTTGCCGGAAACGGAACGCGACTATGCTTAATTAATTCTTCCGGAACTTCGACAGACACGCCGCGCGTACGAGAAGAAATCACTCGTCAATCGTCGATCATACAAATGGGACCTTTGAAGAAAAATCACGCACGATTCGAAGTGAATATCGTCGACGGTTACGGACGATTAACGTCCTTCAAAATGGCAAAACGGAACGGTGTCCCTATGTCGAAAATAATTGCAGTCGATAGATAACACTGATAAATGAAAATGGCAGAAGGCAACTGTTTCGCGATGTGATAAATCTGTCTTCAAATAAATCACGGATTGCGCACTCTTCGTTCACACGAATTTATTTCACACTTGTACAGCGCACAGTTGACAAACTTTAACAAAGACAAAAGGTACACGTTTGAAATAAATCAAGCGATAAAATGAATTCGAAAGCGTACAGTATTTAGTGGAAAGAGGATAGTGGATGATCGATAGTATAGTTCAATATTTCGACATCTTGTCCAAGAATTGGAAGGAAATTTCGATCTGGCGTAACCTACGTTCGTTATATAAATTTTTGGCAATTACGATGCAAATTTGAAAGGTGTTCAAACTCGTGACGAAACTGCACGATGATAACAGTATTCGAACATATTTCGGAGCGTTCAATGATATTAACACGAAATACACGGAACAAAAGAGTACAAATATTCATAAGCCACTCAATCGGTAATAAAAATCCTCCAAAAAGAATTCGCCGCACTTATTTTTGCTGTCGCGAAATGATCATGAAACCTTCGAATCGCATTGGACTGATTCACACTGAACTAAGAACATGTGACGCGAACGAAATAAGATTACTCGTCGAAAATACTGTAATCAACATCGTAGTCTTAAACAAGGGGACTCAGGATTCGCCCAATCCATGTGCAATTAAATACCACGACAACTGAGAAAGAGAATTCGCCAAGACACGATTGCCATGCGACGCGATACGTTACAACACAACAGGGAGTTTCTACTCTTCGATGATGGAACGATTTTTCTCCAGTCACCGATCACAGTTGTTCCTCGAGTCTCTGATTGCCGTATCGCGAAACTGGAAATGAATCATCGTCGTTTCCTGGAAGCAAAGGAATCGCGATTGGCACGTAAAAATGCAGCTACGTGAGAGGTTTTCGAAACGGTTCTCGTTTCTTGTTTCAACCGTGCGTCGAGATATGTGAAAAATCGATGAGCACAGATTCCGAACGGAGCGGCTCGGAATAGAGGAATCGATGGATCGGTGTGGCCGCGAGAGAGGAAAGCGATCGTTCTCGCGGCCGTATTGCCGGGACAGAAATGGCGACCGGCGCGTCTGCTTCGGCCATAACCACAAAGTAACCCATATCCCGTACCGGTTCCCCCAGGATCGTTGACATTTTTCAGAAGACGGATGCATGCACAGTGTGATATTTACCATTTCGTGATGCCGTAGCCGGTGAGAAGAGTCACGTAAACAAGCACTTTTAACCTACACTTTCACGAGAGCCTCGGTTCTGGTTGGAACTGGATAGGCGCAGTGTGTCCAGTCGCGGGGGTCGCGGCTCACGAACGAACGGAACGAACGGAACGAACGGGAAGGGAGGCTCCTCTCTCAGCCAGCTTTCCGCGAATCCTGTATCCCTACGCCTGCGCGCGCGCACTTCACATTAACACTGTCTTGATTGGCCGGCTTCTGACTAACGAAAAAATTCGCGATCGAATTTACGTACGCTTTCCACGATGAAATCGTCTAGCGGAACGTCTACTACGTTGTTCCCAGCCTTTTTACTAGAGACGGACGATTTAAACTCGCGTGAAAGAGAATTTTAATTTCGAGCCGGTAGGATCGGTTCAGTGCGCAAGCGTTGTGCGATGCGGTCGTGCCGGTCGCTCGCCTGGCTTTTAATTTCGACTAGAATACGGGTTTCTGATTAATTAAGTTAAGAATAAGATTATAGGGAGGATTCTTAGAATAGATTGGGATGACTGTTGGATCGATTCAAGTAGCAATGACATGTCATTTGTGAGAATTAATCATCGACGTGAGCTGCCGGTCATAGGAGCCAATCATCGTGAGGGATGTGGGGAAATTACCTTATATGGGCAGCGGCATGCAAGCGACCGCATACAGACGTCGCGCGTCGTCTCGTGCGCATGCTGCATGGTTTGCGTGCGCATGACGCGCAACATATGTGACAGTTTCAAAACAGACCGAACCGCGACAGCACGTTATTGTATCGGTAATCTCTATCGGTAAATTTACGAGAACACGGTAGACAGTATAATTAGATATATCTATCTGAAATGGTTTTATATAAACGATTTACGAAGATACGTGCTAAACGCAATTTTTATATATTTAGATTGGGAAATGTTTAACTAGTGTATTTGAAATATTAAAGTCGTCTCCTTTCACATTTTTTAAATTAAATTAATAACTTTATTGCTTTATTAATTTGAGATAATACAACTGAGGTGACAGATATCTATGTTTTTAAGAGATAATTAAAACTTACGTTAATACGTGCTAATAATGATTAAAGGTATAATAAAGTTTGTTTTATAATTTATTTGGTCTAATATAAAAACTGAGTATTATAACATGTATAACATGTATTCCAATTTAATTCAATTTATACAATATTGTTTATAATTGAAGAAAATTATAAGTCTTTCTAGAACTTCTCATCCTACAGAGTTTAGTGAATTATCTAAAAAATGTAAAGTGTCTCAGATTCTCTTATAAATAAAAATATGAATTTTTCTGATTTTTAATGGTATACTGTGTAGGTACATAATATGTACAGTTTTGGCAAATTTATAGATAATGACAAACACATGCTTCATTTTGACAGTACCTTCTACATATTATTCTATATTATTATTATATATAAGCATTTATCATATTTGTGAATAAGTTTAAACATCTTGGATAAATAAAATTTTACAATAAAATTATACAATTTTAAATAAATATTTACGTGCTCACTTGTTCAGTTATTTTAGTATCTAAATTAATTTTTTATAAGTATTAAAAAATACATGTCCTGATACGTTGAAGTATAAAAATCTATTTATTCAAGATATCTTATCTATGATCACATAGTAAAACAAACCTAGCAGACAGATAAAATACAAAAAAAGGAATATCTAATTTCAGTTAGATACCATAGTAAAAATAACATTGCCATAGTATAGTCATTAAATATCTGTTCGACTTGATAGACTAAATTAACAATAATTGCTGAATTAACTAGACAAAATAAAAGTATACATCTAAAAATATGTTTTCGTCATTGTTTCAAATAGTAATGTGTATATATATATATACACATTACTAAGAATTTAGCAGTTTAAATTACTTGGATTATTTAGGGAGTATGTACAAATTGTTATTGTAAAACACATTTTGAAGCTTCAGTGGCCAAAGTATATTGGCAGTATTTTGCAGCGTATACGACTCTTGTAAAACACTGCAGAAGAATAAAAAAATATTGATACGTATATTACTCTCACAATGTTTTCATACCAAGCAATGAATTATATTGTAATTAATATTTTTGCTCACTTTAAATTTATATAACGTTTATATTTTTTTTCTTATTTTTGTTACGAGGTGGTTGCTTATCGACGTTTATTTTAGAATACGCAAAGTGAAAGAATATCACATAGCAACATACATAAATCATGATTAGTATATTTATTATCAGTACCGATTTCTAGTATTAGAACTATCTATTCAATATTAGTTTTTATTGAGAAATAAATAGTTTTACTATTTATCGTATTTTATCTTGGAAGATGAAAATCTAGGTATATTTCTGATAAAAAAGTCACATTATTGAAACAAAAAACAAATGCAATTACAAAGTTCTTAAATAATTCAAATCGTAATACTTTTTTTTAAGTACTCTTTAACAATATCATTTAAAAAACAAAAATGTTTTAACGAACATTGGAACTGCATTCTTTCAACACAGAATGCAGTGACTATGATGTTATGAATATAACTATATGGTAGGAACCACCATGTATCCTTTCTAAGAAAAGGAGTCATTTATAACAGAAAGAAAGTAATCATTAGGAGAACTATACATAAGCTAGTTCCTCAGTCAACTGTTGCAAGATTTCGCTCTTGTTTTAATCAGATGATTCAAGAGCTACTATGTGTGTTTCCAGAACTACACGATAATGATACAACTTAGCTTTGTAATATGTTTCGGATTTCTAAAGCTAACAGAACGTTAGATGAGCCCTCGTTTTTTCTTATAATCCTCTAAGTTCAAAGATCGCCGAGGTCCTGTATCTTTAATATTACTAATAGGCTTCGGCAATACACTAACCGGATTATCTGTAAGAAACATGGATCATGTGCAATGTGTATTTTTGTTCGGAACACGTAATATGAAAATTTTGTGGTAATATTTTTCAAGAGAACTTACTTGGGATTGGTACTTCTAAATCTATTGTAATGTCAAAATCATGAGCATTAAATAAGTCTTCAGTACTTTGCTTTTTCTTTGTTTCTTGTCCATTTTCTTTCTCATTATTTGTTGCTACCATATCAGTTTGTTGAGGAGTTGCTTTTTCATTTACTGGAACAGTCGATGTTACTTCTTCATCTTCTGGCTTATAAACCATTCTTGGTTTAGTACTTCGTCTAGTAAATGGATCATCTACCTTTTTACCCTTATTAGCCTTAATTTCTTCCTATGATGTGAGAAATATATATATTAAATCCTAAAATTAATCAAATTCTACGATAAAGAATATATATTAAATTACCATAATAGCTTTTTCCGCTTCTTCAACATTCTTTTTTCTGTTACGGTCATTAATATACGATATACTAGATATTGTTGCAGTACGCATTTTATCGAGTTCAGAAGCGCGTTCTTCAAGCTCGCTCAATTCTTGATTAAGCCGACTAGCAGTTTCATCGTCCCCTCTACAGTTAGCTGCGTCTCTTTCTCGCATAAGCTGTGCCTTTTTCATTGCGTAATTATATGGAGTTTGTTTAAACCTTTCTTTTTCTCGTACTATTTTCTCGATGTCTTCTTCTTTGAATTCATATACCAAGGCTTCTTTTATGTCTTTTAATTTTTGTTCAACTTCTTCAAACGTAGGCATGGATATCCCTTGTAAAGCACAAGTTTCTTTCCATTTGAAGAATTCAGACTCAGTGAATTCTTGATTTGATACAAATTCTAATCTGAATACTCGTTCTTGAGCTCCGTGTCGTAATTTTAATCCTTTATTTGTTCTTGTACCGCCAAGTTGATAAATCTTTCCTGTTTCACAGACACCGCTAATTTCAGCCACTCTGTAGACAGGTTTTCCATTGTTATTTCCAATGCCAATCCTAACAAAACAACCTTGTACTACTCTGTCAAAGAAAGGTAGATGTACGAATCTTTCCATTTTATGGCGAGATAATCTAATTTTATTGAGGTCCTCCTTGGTACTGACATATATTGGTTTTTTCGGTTTGGCCTTGTTACTAGTAACCGATCTGTAAAATTGTACATTTGATTATTAAAAAATGATACCGCTACTTTAATTAGTATTCGTAGTTCAGAAATAATAGATACTGACTTTTTATCATTGTCTGAATCAGTGTCTCTACTATCACTTGAAGATGTCCTACGATGAGACGACGGCTTAGCAGCTTCTTCATCTTCTCCACTATCTGATGAACCACTGTCATCAGAATAAATATCAGACGCTTTAAGTTTTGTTTTATTTGCACCTCCTTTATGATCATCTTCTAATTCTTCCTCTTCTATGTCTTTTGATTGCTGTTGCTGTTGTTCTATCCTTTGTTTCTCTTTTTCCTCTAATAAAAAAGCGTATGTTTTTGAAACAAAATAACTAAGAAATGAAAATATATGAGTACTACTTGTTTGTTAGTTTACCTCTCTCCTTTTTCTCTTCTCGTCTTGCTTTCAGAAGAGACATTGCATGGAACTTCTTATCCTGCTTTTCTTCTATTGTTTTTTTACGATCTTTGCTACGTTCTTTAGGATCTGGTGCTCTATCCACCTTCTTCTCTTCTGTACTTTTTTCTTTCTTCCTTGATTCTTTTTGTTTCTTCAGTTCTTGTTTTTTAGCCATTCTCAATTTCTTTTCAATTTCAAATCTTGTTTTCATGATTTCACGTTGTTCTATACGTTTAAAGATTTCTTGTTCACGTTCTTTTTCTGTCATTTGAGCAAGTCTTGCCTGATCTTCTGCATCTCCCATTAATTTGTCATCATATCCATCATTAAACTCTTCTTGACTTGAATCAGAAACACTGGCATCAGAGTCTGATACTTCACCTGAAAGTGTAAAATTATTTGTTAAATTTGTTAAAACTCTCTGAATGTTCATAATGATAAAGGATAATTTTCTTGGTAAATATTAACACAATTACCTTCCTCTGGTTCTGAGACCTTCTCAGTTTCCTTTTCACTAGCACTTTCTTCACTACTAGATTTTGTCATCTTTCGTTTATTTCGCTTAGTTGGCACTTTCTTTTTCTTATTTTTACCAGCCTTTGCACCCCAGTCATCATCAGAATCCGATGTATCTGAATCTCGTTTGTCTTTTTTAGCAGTTCCATTGTCCTCGTTAGATTGAGCATCCTCTTGAGTTTTGCCCTTTTTCTTTTTAGCAAGTGACAGTAGGTCCTGATTTAAACAATAATTGTGTGATTATAAATCAAATACATTCTGCGTACAAAAAAAGATGTATGTAATACAGAGCATGCCACGAAGAATCACTATAAGTTCTGTTCACGGTTTCAGGTTTAATAAAATTCCACGTTATTTCGTGTATAAATAAAACAGAAATTCTACAGTAATAGAACTTCAAACATATATCGTTTAAGAGTATAACTAGGTTATGTAAAGCAAGCTTTATTTGTAGATCGTTTCTCTCAAAATACGTTTCGAATATACAGGAACCGATTAGGCAAGAACAATTTTATTACTGAGACGCACCAGATCGACTTCTTAAATATAAAATATTAGCGAAAAACTGTAAGGTAAGCGAATGTACGAGACGAAATTTGTATTGTAAGGTTATATCATTTACATTATCTAAATCTGAACCACTTTCCGACGCACTGCCGCTACTATCGGAATCTATAAGAGCTTGATTCTTTCTCTTTGGCATCGTCACGACGATTTGCACACGGAGATCGTGAAAATTGCACGCCCTCCTAACAAAGACAAATCTAACGTCATGCAAGATACAATAAACTAGGAAGACCGCGTAGAACTCGAGACGTTAAACATCAACGCCGACACAGTGGCGTATAGCACGGCATTCGATTTCATCAACCTAGTTTTAAAATTCGTTTTATGATTTACTATACTCAATTATTCTATACAATAATCAGCGATCTACCAAATAATACGATATTTAATGTGTAACATTTCTTTCCCTTTACACAATTAATAAATTTTAATTTTTTTTACTTCAGTGTTAATTTACCAGGTGTAACGGCTCTCGAGTTAGGAATATTCTCTTTCATGTATTGGCAGCCATGAATGTTGACACTTTTTACCGTCAATGGCGTACGCTAGACGCGCCTGTGTCGATGTGTCAGAGAAATTTTGTACTATATTGGATTTTGTATGACGTTACGGTCAAGAAGTGAGATGTAATTATAGGAGTGGCATTTACAAATTAATTGTAATAGATAGTAGTGTCGTAGAGAATGTGAGCATTCTAATTACGGATGTTTAAAATTAGAATGTTCAATGGCTGTGAATATGGAAGTAGGAAAGGATACATCCAAAGAGGTTGACACTGAAATTTCGGCTAGCAATTCGATGGAATTTAACAATGGCATTCGAAATGACGATGATACTATTCGAGATCTCGAGAATTCGTTTTCATCCTTTGGAAACAGAACGATCGACAGCGAAACATGCGAGCGTACCGTTATATACAGGGAACTTGGAGATCCTGACGTTTACGTCGAGGATTTAAATGATAATAGAATATCGAATGATGACAAGCGAGAAGAAGATATCGAGAGTGAAGAAAAAGAGGAGGAATCGTCGGATGTTAAGAATGTTTTAAAGAATGACTGTAACACCCAATGGTCAGAGGTAAAAACAGAAAAATCTGATGGCTATGCGTCTCAAGCTCCACTAGCTTTTACAATTGATTTTGGTAATAAAGAAGTTGACACAACTAGGTATCACAATTTATTTGAAAGATATAATGCCAGGCATAAACGAAATCTATCTGCATCTAAGGTATACACTGTTGTGTACTTGAATTAATAAATGTAAAATTAACTGTTAATATTACTATATAAGTAATATAAATTTAAGTATGGCATGCTAAAAAATAACATGGACTTTAAAAAATATGTGACTGAGATTGTATTTAATATTTCAGGTAGAAATGAATTCCAAGAAATCTGGCAGTTCATTTTCTTCTAATTTAGCTCAAAAGCAAAAAGTTTCTAGTACTCATTCTGAGGGGTATTTTAGTAGCGAAGATGATACAAAAAGAAAAACAGATCAGTTGTCAGAAAAACTCAAGCAGCTAGGTAATTTGAATAACTTAATTATGAAATATTCTTTTTATTAAATTGTAGATGATTTAGTTAAAATATTTCATCTTTTAGCATGAGATGCAACACACATGATTAATAAATTTTTACCAAAATAACATTAATTTTTTGTATAAAATTGATATTTACATTTTTTAAACATCTACTAATATGGCACTCTAACTTGTAGCATGATTTAATAATTTTATCTAAT
Source organism: Calliopsis andreniformis (assembly GCF_051401765.1). Lineage (NCBI taxonomy): Eukaryota > Metazoa > Arthropoda > Insecta > Hymenoptera > Andrenidae > Calliopsis > Calliopsis andreniformis. Next base: position 15,709,195 of record NC_135067.1, on the reverse strand, counting down.
GAACATATGTTTAACTTGAATTGTTTGAAATAATGCTTGATATTTTTGTAATCACTGAAGAACAGTTCCTTCTGAAGAGCCATTTTAATATAATGGAAGACTATATCTGTAATGTATGAGTCATGATGAAGTCATCTTTACTATGCTTTTTAATATTCTTCTCAAGTACTTCGATATGCTCACAGTATGTAGGCTGTTGACATCAATGATTTTAATATGGCATTGACATTATACCTTTAAGTTAAATTGGATTGGAAAGTTATGGTTATTAATATTCAAATTTCTCACTAACATTTACATGTTATTTACAATTACTATTCATTTCATTGTTATGTTTCTATTGTTCTATTTCATTATTGTGTTTTACATTTTCATGATTGTGTTGATTGATTTCTTTTTAGGTTCAAAAGTATTTTCAAAATCATCTCAAATTGCAACAAGATCTGATTCTGCAGTGAAAGTATCAAATTTTCAGAACAAGCATGATATAAGAACTAAATCTTTCGAACAAACAAACCAGAACAAACTTCCTCATAAAAATCTATCTTTGGAACTCAGTTACACAGAAAAAACAAATGTCTCACCATATTGGGTACCTCAAAAGTCTGCTACCATAAACGATTTAAGTAGAATTCAAGCAAACAATTATGATGATAATAACAGTGAAAAATTGTATACAAAAAATATAGATCGTGAAGACGATTATGAAGATGAAAAAGTCTCTAACATTAATTATATTAGAAATAAAAATGTTAGTATGAAGGAACGCAATTTATCTAGTGTTAGTTATACAGTGGAAGTAAATCCAGATGAACCAGCTGATACAGATATAGACACTTTCAATGTAAGTAATGTTGATGGAGGATCAGATGGTGCAATTAGTGAAGCAGGAACATATACCATACACAAAGATTATACTGACGAAGAAAAAGCAAGAATGGACATTGATAAAGTATTCAGTGTTGGTGTTTTGACTGAAGATGAAAGTAACGAAACATGTATTCATAGCTTTAAGGTAAATTTAATATGCCTTAAATTTTTATTATTAGCACACGATAGTCTCTTGTATTAATTATTACAATATTTTTCTTTCAAAGATGAGTGTTTCAAGGGACAACAACACATGGATATCAGAGTGGGCTAATCAAGTAGCGGAACACAACTCTCTGCCACCAGCAATTGGTGGACCAACTGGTCGTACTCCTCCACTAAGTCCTTCCAAGATACCGTCTCCTATTCATACTAGATCTCAAAGATTGGCTCGCGGTCGCAATGTAGGAAGTACACGTAATTGATACAATATTACTATGCATGCAGGTTAAACTTATTCATCAATAAAACTTTATAGGAACAAAGTGATAGCAGTTTAGATGCAGAATCGTATTTGCGAATAAAAGAAAGAAGTGGCTTGATTTCAAATCAACAAATACTCATTGATTCTGGCGGTGAATCAGACGACGATACCAGCAACAGTTATAACACACCTCCACATAGTTCACAAAGAACGCCGGTACATGGTACTTTAGCACGGCGGGGAAGCTTATCTGAATCTCTTTTTAGAAGGATTAATACCAGTGAAAGTAGAAGAAGTATTCGCAAATATTTGAGCTCAAACAAATCAAAGACTGAAGATGCGAGTGCAGAATTAAGTAGTCCGTCCAAAGATTTTGCTTCCCTTCATTTAGGAAGACGAAGTAGCTCCTTGGACAGGTAGAAAAATAATTTTTATACACGAAATTGATCATTGTAAATTATGCACAAATACTATTTTTAATCCCTCACTATACAGGAGAGAATATACATCTGATACAACTGAATCTAATACGTCCAGGAGAAGTAGCGTGAAATATTACCAAGACGATGAATCTAAATATACGAATAGCCCTGTTTTAAGTCGTTTAAGGCCTTCTACACCAAAATTAACTAACAGTCCAATCGTAACTCGTAGAACAGTTACACAAATTCTTAATTCGCCAGTCTTAGAAAGGACTAAGCACTTGGCAAAATCTACTCCACAAGCTAAAAACATTGGGTACTTCACGTGTGTTGAAAACAGGTATGCATGTCAAATAACAGCCAAAAATACTATGTGTACACAATATTAAAAAATTTCCTTCTTGAAGTCCGTACATGCTAAGGAAGTCTAATAGTACTGCAAGTTACCACGAAGCAAGCGTCAGCTTTAATAACAAAGAACCTCTGACAAAAACGAACAACGTTCTTCAAAATAGTCCAAATCTACAACGTAATCTGAGTATCCAAAGATCATGTAGTAATGCGAATATTAGAAACATAAAGTCACAAAACCAATCGTCTCGACGCAGTAGTTTTAATAGTAGTGACATCGAAAGAACATCTTCGGGAGGAAGATGTCTTGCTGCTTCTGACAGTAGCAGTGAGACTGGTGAACAACAAATCAAATCTTCGTTAGCTTCGATATCTTCTGGAATTAAATTAAATCGAGCTTTTAGCATAAGAAGAGCAAGGTACTTCCATAAAGATACAATATAATTGATGTAATAGGTGAAATCGTGAATAATCTATTCAAAATTTTTTGTCACACAGATTAAACTGTGAGTCTGATACAACTCCAAATACAACTCCTGAGGAAAGACGTAGAAGAGCTCAGAGTGAAGTAAAAACAACATCTGTAAATAAACAACAAAGTTACCATCGAAGTCGTATAAGTAGCGCGAACACGCATAACAAGGAACCTCTGAAAAAAGCAGAACCCATCAAACCTAGAGCTGTATCTATATCAAGGACAGATAGTACTAGAATTAGTATGAGAGTACCAAAATCATCTCATGTATGCATCTTTAATACACCATTTTTTGTGATGCACATATGTCGTAATTTATTCCAATATTATGATATTTTTAGCATACTTCTACTGCACAGCAGCTGAATCAAAAAGTAACTAAAGATCAAAAATCTGGTAGAAGTAATTCAACATTAACATCAAAGGAGGTAGAATTTCAGAATTGGAAGAGAAGGAAGAGTTATGATCCAATGAAAGCAGCTGCCGAAGGCAGAAAGAAATTAGTAGATAATTCGAAAAAACATCACAGTACGGAAGATAGTTCGGGAAAGTGAGTATGAATTTACGAAACATCTTTAAAATCATTTATCATTCATAATTGTAATCTTTGAATATTTTTTCAGTCAAGATAATTCTGTGTTACGGTCAGCCAGTTTTCATGGTACTGGTGGTGCACTGTCATTAGCTAATGAATGGTCTGACAACGAATTAGATTTTGCTCAGAATGACAATCAAGTACCTCCACCGTGTAGTCCTCAATTGGTAGATACATACATATGCCATTTCTAAAAGAAAGTGTAACTTTCTTATAAATAAATAATAATTTTTTTAATATGTAGGAAAGCGACAGTGACGGGGAAACGTCATATTATTTACAAACAACACAAAATGTTGTGTCAGCTATGACAGCCCGCATTACAGTCTGTCGTTCACCTTTAATGGATTCAGATAACGAAAGCGACGAAGACACTAGTCATAGTCTACATAAAAATATCTCAAAGACATTACATCAACCTAGCGATACAGAGAGTAGTGATGATCGTCAGCCTAATACACAGAGTGCTATTTCAAATACTAAATATAACAGAGCGTTTAGGTAAAATTCATAATATTTAACTTAGGAAGTGTTATGATAACTTGTATTCTAACAATTTATTTATAGTTTACGTAGAGCAAGATTAGACTTACAACCAACAAAACTACCAATAAATGTAAATAAAAATAAATCAACTACACATGACAACAGGGGAAGATCTGAATCTGTTACGAGTATTAGCAGGACTGATTCTGGACGTTTTAGTATGCGATCAAACAGGACCTCGAATACTGTACATATCTTTTTCTATTTAAACCATGTATCTCATACGAGGAATGCTTTAAAGACATTTCTAGACAAGTTTTTTATTTTAGGGTCCTAAAATTAAGCCAAAGGAAACGAAGAAATCTGCAACACCTAATGCAAGAGAAATCGAAATGCAAAATTGGAAACGGCGTAAAAGTTATGATCCCATGAAAGCAGCAATGGAAGGAAAGAGAAAAGCGGGTTTAGCAAAGAAAAATGCAAATACAAATCTTTCTCCGAGGTATGTTTTTGCCCATGTTTACTAACTGAGGAAATAATACAAAAGTATTTAGGTACTTTTAATATAAAAAGTAATTATTTCATTATGTTGGTAGGACCGATAGCGATCGATAATCTAATGACCGTCGGTACAAGCAAGTGGTACGGAAAAGACTTGTTTGATTTTGCGATGTAGATTTTTTTAAGAGGTACATTAAAGAACGTAACTTTTCATGTTGTTGCTAGGTCTGGCCTCTTGAGAAAATCATATTGCAATAATGCTGCTTTTTAATTTTATTTGTTGTTTATATTAATCTATTGCCTATTATAATGCACTATTAATTCGTGAATACTATGGATATTATCTCATATAAAACATTATATGAAGTATATTATTTTCTCTACACTATACGTGATTGATTTTATTTGTGTCACATAAATAAAATCCATATTATTCATTTCTCACTTTTTGGCATAATTTTTAAATGAATTGTTTTTTAGCCAGTTTAGCTACAGAACATTTTTTTATTTTTATTAAAGAAATGTTACTTGTAAATGAAATAATTAAAGGATGAAATTAAGTATACACACATATTTCTGTATAATAAGTGTGCAGAAACCACAGGCTAGTTTGTTGTGGCTTATTAATGTGATATACGGCTACATTAATTTTTGAAGCCTTGTTTATTATTTTGGTTTGTTTTGCATGATTTCAGAAAGAATTAAATGTAATAATCATAAACATGTTTATCATTGCACAGTTCCTAAGATCTCATTTAAAAATTCATAGTTAATTGCATAAGATTATAGAAAATAATCTAGAGTCATTATTGACTCAATCGCGAGTCAATCCTAAGTCATTGTTGAGTCAATCTTTTTTATTCTAGTTACATACGAAGCTTTTAACAGTTTACAATATTGCAATAAATGTGATTTAGTAAGTGGTTTTTTCTTCATATAGTATTACTTAACACAAATATTGTTTGTTTTGTTTTTAGTCACGTTGCAAGATCACGCAGCTTCCATGGATCATCAGGATTTGGAGTTAGCGATTGGAGTGATGAAGAGTTGACTATATCTGCAGATGAAACTACTCTTTATTAGATCCTGCTAGTAATGGTATATAAATGAATCTAATTATAAGAATTCAAACTATAGTAATTAATGTATATAAAAAATAACGAAATCAGTTCTTACAGAATCGCTCTATAAATAGTTCTATACATTTAAAATTGTATTGAATGGAGAAGAATGTTAAAAGATCTTTTCTATATTAAAAGATTCTATTTTTTGCAACTTTTAAAATTAAGAAACTATAGATCCATCTATCCATGGCTGTCAGTTTTTAATTTTAAGTTGAAATATTCGTAATATTAATAATTCTGTGTTCTCATACTTTAGATTCTTATGTTTCACAGTATAAATTCTAATACTACATATTAGAATATGTTGTGTTTTATATTGTATGCTGTGTATTTAAAAGAAAAAAAAACGTCAACACTCTCTAAAATTTGTGGTAACGAAAGGATCGATTATAGTTCCAATCTTAAGGCCTAAAGTTAATGAATACTAAATACACAAAATGGTATGTGTAATTGGTTTAATTGTGATTGGACCAATTATATAGAAATATAGAGTCACTAATACCTTTATATTTATTTTTCGATGTAGTTACATTAATCATTTACAACGATTTCTAAATGCAATTTTTTACAGTATTGCATGCTCTCTAATTTTCTGCAATCAAAACTTACTTGTTGCTTTACATACTATTGAAGTTGATGTGTATCAATAATAGTACCAGAAATTTACTAGTTTGTAATAAACAAAGGTATACATGTTGCTTGATGACAAACTAAGAAGGGTTTCCATATGTCATTAAATTTGTATATGAAAATGTCTGTATTTCAGCATAATGTATACAAAGGAACAGCTCTATTTGCTCTTGAAACGTATAAATGTAATTACTTCCAATAATTTAATAATTATTGTGATCATATTATGCTTTAAGATGTTAGCAGATATTAAAATATTATATTTTATTATTGACCAATTTAATTGTACATCTTTACGTTTCTCATGAATTGTGTAAATACTAGGAAAGTTTTTGAATCGATTATGGCATCGTTGCATATTCGCTTAATAAAGCTTAACGCGATTAATGCATTGATATCAATCGTATAATATAGGAACAATATTAAACTCATTACTATATGATTACAACATTGTCTGAAGAAGAAATTTTAATACGCACTTGTTCAGAGGTTTATATAGTTTGGTTGTACTGTTTGTTGCTCTATTATAAATTTATTGACCTCTTAGAACTGTATAAGATTCAGACAGCTCGATTATTTTTGTGTTCATCTTATCCTGATGAACTGTATTATGTACATTTTTTACTGCATAATGTTTTATATCATATTTCATTTTCTATTTTACATATTAATAAATCTCCAAAAAATATTAGTACATATATACTCAAATATTTCGGAAATTGCTGAATTTTTCACTATACATAAAAATTGCATATCATTTTATCAAAAATTATGCAGTAAAAAAGAATTATATCATCTGATACTTATAAAAGGTAAAGGTATCAATCAATGAAATGTAATACTGTACTTTATTCAAAGGTTCTTTCAAAAGGAACTTCATTATTGAAAAAAATTATGTGTTCTACATATTATTATTATTATGATTATTATTATTATTATTATTATTATGAACATGCAAATCGCTTCCTGTATGTTTTGTTTTAAAGAACCTAAGAAGGTGCTAAGTATAAAGTTTCTTTAATTTAGTTTTCCAAATCCCACTTTTCCACTCGATCATAGTAAGTTAAGTAATTTATAAATGATATGATTAGTGGATTTACAATTTAGCATAAATTTTATTTCAATATCATGAACGATAATTTTTTCATGTACGAATAATTTTCTCGCGAATGGTGTAAAATAAGTTTCACATTATAGAATATGTTTATATATTACAAATTTTTAATGTCATGTTAAAAATGATTCATAATGATGCATACTTATAGTGTTATTGCACCTTTCTTTGAAATGAATATTCATTTCACGTTTTTTCTTCAAATAAAAATGGGCTTCCATTGTGAAGATTATTGTGATTTCAAAACTATTGCTATATTATCGCTTAGAAGAAATTGACGATAATAATCGCTTGTCTATTGTTCCGCTTTACAATTGCAAAAGTGAAAATATTTTACGAATATTGCTTATTATTTAACTGATGATTGGTTTGTATTGTCAGTAATCTCTCAATTCCATACAATTTTAATAAAACATAAAAAGAAAAACATTTTCAGAAACTTGTAAATAATCGAAAATTTGATGAAATGATATTATTATAATAATAAAAATATTTTCTTTTGCAACTGATAGTTCCAAATTTCACACTTGTATACGACAGCAAGTCATTCATATGCGTGATATTTATAACTAGATATTTGTATCTTCTACTCATTTCAATTCAAACTATGATTAGGCTCTTTCTTGTTAATTAAAAAAATTATACTGGATATTCGATGTAATATACTATAAGATTCCTCTAAAATGTTTTAGAGCGAACGCCTATACGAATATTATGTTCATACGGCATAGAAAACGCGATATATATTTTTCTATCTGCGATGCCTAGTGATGAACGCAATATGTTCGATCTTGATTGTTAATGATTTTGTATAATAATTTTCAGACTGTACACGATTTGTTCTGATCATATACGTGTTGTTCAAGATGTAAAATGAAATAGTAATCACGGTTGTAAAACATCCTGACATATTTGACAGGGATATAATAAATCATGAAAGAACAATAACCTAAGCATTTGTTCACTCTTAAACTTAATCTCCTGTAATTACTATCTATCGTTTGGGTTGGGCACCAGTTGGATAAAAATATTTAGGTTACATAGTTAATAGTAAATACTAACATATCAGTATCATAGTAAAAAATAAAAAGTCAATGTAATATATATGATAAAAATTGATATAACAATTTAACTAACATCACAATTGTCAAAACACAGATTGTGTTATATAAATACTTTTTGGACAAAATATCTTTATTATTAAGCAACGAAGTATAATCTAGTTATTTGATGTTCGATACTTAGTCGATTCCATTCGTGTGTGAAGTACACATATATTTCGCAAAGTATAAAGATTTATTAGTCTTACAGTCGTATTTTATAAATTGCATTTTTGTCTCAACAATATGGCGTTAAATGTAGTCAGACGTCATTTGTTAACGAACTTATTCAAATCACGTAAGCAATTTGCATATATAATACATATATTCTGCTTTCTTGTTATATTTATGACATTAATATGTTTTGGATCATTAATCGATATTTAAATTCCGCATATACAAATTTTCAGTTTAATTAAGAAGCTTACTAAATAATAGTTGTACTTTTCAGAAACACAATATATTAGCAAAATGAGTTCTGCTGCAGATAAAATTTCCGAAAAATACAAAACATTAGCTGTATCATCTCCCAAGCAGTTTCTTTATATGGTACAATTAAATAGACCTCAGAAACTTAATGCTCTCAGTGATAGTATGTGGAAGTATGTATATCTGCTAAATAATAATTAATATTATTATTGAAATTTGATATTATTTGTTTCATACCCATATAGAGAAATTACGAATTGTTTTAATGAGTTAGCAACAGAATCAGATTGCAGAGTCATTATTCTTTTAGGCAGTGGTAAAACATTTTGTGCAGGTATATTCTTTTCTTTTTCTCTTTTCATTTTATGCACAAATATGTTGTTCAGTAAAACATTAATCAATTGTAAGTAATATAAAATAAACTTTACAGGTATTGATGTTCAAAATATGTTGCAACTAGCACCCCATTTAGCAGAACAAGAAGATGTTGCACGGAAATGCAGAATTTTGGAACAGAAAATAAGAGAATACCAAGACAGTTTTACTGCAATAGAAAAAGTTATTCATTAATCATATTCATTTTTTATATGATTATATTAAATATTTTAACAATTAACTTGTTTATGCAAAATTATCTTTCAGTGTCCAAAACCTGTAATTGCAGCCATACACGGTGCTTGTGTTGGTGCTGGTGTAGATATGACATCTGCAGCTGACATTCGTTATTGTTCTTCAGATGCATGGTTCCAAATAAAAGAAGTTGATTTTGGTATGGCTGCTGATGTAGGTACTTTACAAAGATTTCCTAAAATTATAGGCTCTGATAGTTTAGTCAGGGAACTTGTGTATACTGCAAGAAAATTTAGTGCTTCTGAGGCATTGCAGCATGGTTTTGTTAGCTGTTTATTTGATGATCAAGCAAGGTAGGAAACTTTTATATGTATTTTATATAAGTAACACATGACAAGATAATGTAATCATGTTTATTAATACTTTTGGGTATCATGTGTAAAATTACAAGTATGTGCCATTCTTTTCAGCTTATTGAAAGGCTCGATAGAACTTGCTGAAAACATAGCAAGTAAAAGTCCAGTTGCAGTACAGGGCTCTAAATTAAGTTTAAATTACTCAAGAGATCATTCTGTTCAGGAAGGTCTTGAACACATTGTAAGTTTTAATATTATTCCACCTATAATGATAAAATTAATATTATGCAAATATATGTATATTGCTTAAACCATGTTAATAGGCAATGCATAATAAAATTATGCTTCAAAGTGAGGACTTTATAAATGCTGCAATGTCACAAGCTGCTAAAACTGGGACTCCAGTTTTTTCAAAATTGTAAATGTATATTAATATACATGTAACATATGCAAAGCATGTGTATATAATAACGATTTTTATATTAAATTTTATATAAATATTTTTATACGAATCGTACTAATATAAATGAGGTATATGTTTCTACAAAGTATTTTGTTTATAAAAGAAAATATATATATATATAAAACGCATGAAAAAACTTTAATCTTATTTTGGTACTAACAAATCTTTTCCTAACTGTACTTCCTTTACTAAGCAATGTTACTTCGAATAATTGTAAAACTATATTCTTCAAGTTAAACATCTGGAAAAGACATAAGAAGGCTTTCCAATCTACGTTTTTTAGGCATAGCTTCTAATCTTGCACGTTCCATTTCATCAAGGATAGAGTAGACATTGAATTCATCAGGTATTTTTACCTACAAATGATACTTGAACTTTCTATGTTCGATATTTAGACATTTCAATTCTAATAACTCTTATACAGAAAAAAAATGAATGAACTTAAGAAATATTTGATACATACAATTAGCAAATTAATGTAATGTTCATAATTGATCTTTTTTGTTTCTGGATCACATGCAATGGCCATCATATCAGCTATTTCTTCTTTCGAAAATGGTTCTCCAATTTCCATCATTGCCTTTTCCAGATCATCGCGCATAATATACCCTCGATTTTCAGGATCAAATAGTTGAAATGCTTCTAACAAATCTTCTGGTTCAGCTGGTTTATATCTAAATGATGAATGTAACATAATTTTAGTTAAGGTCATAAATGTAAAAGAAAATAAATTACTTATTTATTATGTGTTTGGTAAAGCTAAGTTTGTAAATAACTAACTTGCGTTCATTAATAGCTTTACTCATATACTCTACGAATCTGCTTAAAGGTACACAGTTATTGGCCACATCTTCTACTTGAACTTGTATCTCCTGTAATTCCGCCTCAGTAACAACACATCCTAATGCTCTAATAATAGTTCCTAAGTCTCTAACATCTATTTCACCGGTTTTCGCGTTATCAAATACATCAAATGCTTCGCAGAGTCTCTTATCTAGCAACGATGTTTCCATAATAGACACTGTATAGAAGAAAATCCAAAGAAGTACGAATACATAAAACGGATATTTTTATAAAAATGTATAATTTAAAGTTACAAAATATGTACAAAAAGAAGAACAGTATAAAATAGATGGTAGGTACATAATATTAAATAATTAAGTAGAATATGTTATTTTAGTTTGATTACATTGTGTCAGCAATCTCAACGTATTTGAAAACATTTTACTTACTGCTAATTTTTTATGTTTATATGTAACAATTATATTACACTCAAGTTAACTACTTGATTGTACGTGGTTTGTGATTGTTTGATCAATATGATGTCGAAATCAAAACATTGATGGTGAAATATTTTTCTTTTATAGTAACTTAGTTTTTTACTTTGGATACAACATTAACAATCTGCAATATTCTGTGTATATAAACACAGATTAATACGTACTTCGTATACTTTCTCGTTTACTTAATCGCCGATTAGCAATGCTTTGTCTTATAGATGCCCGACTTGGTGCTTGAGTGGCGTTTCGAATACTTGTTGTCGACTGCATTTTGATGTAATTTTTTACTAATGTTCCTATTTATATGTTCATACAGTTCTAAGAAGTACTTAAAATATTATTAGTTTTTACAGATGTTTATTTTATATTGCATACGCTTTTATGATGGATAATGACTTATGAATTTAGCGAGATAAAAAATCGACAATAAACTTTTAATTTGTACATAATTCATTTAGACTCACATCACACCATACACTGGTTTATATATGCACACTTCAGAGCTTTCACAAGAGTTTTGAGAAAAATACTATCGTTGCCATGATTAAATGTATATACATCGGGTGCAAAAAATATGAGCAATTACTTTTTTATTTGAAATAGAAAAAATACTCTCTTTCATTAAGATGTTTGTTGCGTGGAATGACAAAAAAGGCAGCGTCTTAGAAATGAGCAGTTAGTCGATCTATCTCGGTGAGATCTTCTATAATTTCTTGTACACGCGTTCCAATTTTTTTCGCTACGTCTATTTTTTCATTATTAGGTAAATAAAGATAGCGCCAAACTAGATCGCCATCAATTATACCCCTTGCAGGATTACCTTGAGTTCGAACATAACTTTTGTAAGTACTGAAAAAAATATTAGTTATAATCACAAAGGATATTCCTAACTTTAAGTTCCAATTTCAGTACATGATTTTAAATAAAGATAATTACCGGTATGCCTTGGGATTCAGTCCAGCGATATGACAAATATGAGTTACCAAAACATTTTGTAACATAAGTAATCTTCTGTACGTTTTTTCTGGCACAGGTAAAATATAACCCAGACTGCCATCAAGGGTTGCTAACAAAAGTCAAGATTAACATGTTACTCAAATATTTAATTAAGATTTATATTTTTTTCCTAAATTTTTAAATTCAACTCACCATACATAGTAACGTGGCGCTTATCTGCACCAGAAAAGTGTTTTTTGTCATTTGCAGGGTCTGAAACTCTGCATTTTATTCTAAAGAATGTATTTGCTTTCTGTCCTAAATGAAAATCAGCTTTCCTAATTAATTTCTGTCCCCCAAGACTTTCTCTTGATTCTGGCTGATACATAAATAACGCAATATTACTTTCACCATCAGCCACAAGAAATCCTAAATTAGTATTATCAATTAAGTATTCAATAGTGTATACTTCAGCTGGTCTAAAATCCTGTAAAAAATGTTCTTTTGAAAAATCTGATATTATAGAAAACATAGTTAGGAATTAATTTTTACTTACCCTACTAACAAGTGACAATGTTCTGTATTCTTCTTGAAATCTTAATAAACTAATTGATTTATATACATCCGCTATTAAAATTAGGCTTTTAATGCTTAACATTTGATGGATATAAATTTGCGTGTCTATAAAAGCAACTCCAACAAGATCATTGTCCTTTAGTTGCCAAATATATATCTTCTGTCCAACTGCTGAAACTAGAAATCCTGATACTTGTGTGATGGCAGTAATCGGACCTTTTTGTTCTTTTGCATAAATCTGTTTGAATCTATTCTTCGTCAATGGTTGTCCAGGTTCAGGTACAACTTCAATTATGTCAAATATAAGTATCTGGAAGAATGAAAAATTCATATTCTAGTCACATAAATATAGTGACTAAGATATATTAATTTTGAGGTTTACCCTTCCTCTGCTTGTAATATCTTCACCATAATTATAATTTGTTCCCAATACTATGTAACCTTTTAAACCAGATCGTGTTCCTTCGTAAGCTAACGAAACATTTTTTAGGCAAGTAACATGTTCCCACTGATCAAGTTCAATTTTAGTGTTGGGAATAGTTTCCCAAGAAACGGGCGAAAATAATACTATTGAAAATTGTTCTTGGGAAGGGTATATAAACCTATCAGATCGTTCTTCTTCTGTGAATTCCTAAATAAGAAAAGGAAAGGATAAGGAGAATTTCTGTTACTCAGAAGTGTTATATAAAGCTTTTAACTTTTAAGTATTCATACCTTATCTTCGCCGTTAAATCTATAATAACTTTTAAGTGGTTCAGCTATACTCGTTATCACACAATACGTTTTACTTTCAAGATGGTATGTAACAAAATGAGGTGTACATCGTAATGGTACCTTCCTAACAGGCCATGGAGCGTCATATGATAAATGAGTTGGTAATACACATATCCTTAATTCTTCCTGAAAAGTAAAATAGAAGATATACATTTATATTCTTACTTATAGTAATTTGTTATACGACGATACCTTTCTGTTGAAATAAAGAAAACCTTGTGGACAATTTATATTATTAAAAGGTGCAAAGGAGGTAACAGGACCGTCGATACCCATCGGATGGGTACGCAATTCACCACGTCCTGTAAGAAATATCCAGTGAGGATAATCACTGCAGATAAATACTCCATTGTATCCTGCGATATTACTAAAATATCGCATCATGCAATGCCGAGTTTCATTCATTACAGGCATGTCTTCATCTTTTGGTTTTGGCCTATAAATGAGTAATAGTAAACGAATGATAGTTATGAAATAAAAAATGTCAAATTTTGGAAGAAGAAGTACCTTAACTGTCCTGGTATTATACCATGATCTAACTTCTTGAACCTTAATTTCAAATGACCCTTGGGATATCTATAAGTTTGATAAATTTGAAGTTCTGAATCAAGTCGTACTAAAAGCATTGGTCTGTTTCCATGATGACCTAACGCTACCATTAAAATCTCGCGTACCTAGGATAAATATATTTTTACATAAGAAATAGGTTTATTATTTGACATTTTTTAAAGTGATTTACAATACCTGCATCTCAGGATTGGGTATCTCATTAACAGGTGCTGTTTGTAATGTGGTAGATTCCATACTGTCATGTAAAACATATTGTCCATATCCGAAATTGCGGATAAGGTAAGATAATCGTAAATCAGGAAGAGAATAGATTTCTAGCGTTCCGCTATCTCTATATACCAATAACCAATATGTCGGTTTTATTTCTTGTAAATGTTTTTGCCACCTAAAAAGATTATTATAATTATACGTATTATATAAAAATACGTTTATCCATGTATTAAATAAATAGGTAAAATTAAATTACCAAGGAGTCTTTTTAGACGATCCTTCGGGCACTTTACTATGCGCTGATGCAGGCATTTGAAAAGCTGGTGCATCGCCGTAAAGAAGATCATCTTCATTATCGATATTGGCAACGATTGGTGGTTCTTCTATGTTATGTTCTTCTTCAGGTACTTCATCTTCTATATTTTCAGGTAATTGTGTAGTGAATATTCCACTAACATCTCTGTAAGCACATAGTGCTTCTATTTGAGGGCGCTAAAATTTGAATGATGAGCAGAATAGCAAAGATTAAGGTATTTTATAAAATGATTAACTTACAAACAGTAAATTAGCTGTTTGAGCGTGTAATTTCGCAGTTCCACGTCCTTCTCTAAGAGTCAGTAACATGACTTGTCCATCTTCAGAAAGTAGTGTTACATAGGGATCTGCACAACTTGCGTGTACAATTGGACATCCTAGATCTATAGGCATGTGCTGGATCTATAATTAGGATATGTAAAAATATATCTATAATTATTTTCATAGATTAATACATGAATTATTAATTATCATGCGAATATTATATGTACCTGTTCAATTCCTTGCAGAAGTCGTACACCCATTTGTGTAACTTGTACTATGTATCTATTTGCACCAAGATTTCCAGCATAAACCGTACTTCCCTGTGTACTAAATCCACTTTGATCCACTTCATTAATTTCCTGGCCAGTTTGTAATATCTGGAAACATTACATTGTTAAATGATACATATTACATTTAAATATAGGAAAATTTAATTTATGCAAACTGCATAATACCATTGTTGAATCTTCTTGACTTAAGATTAAAAAGGCGTGGGATCCTTCTGCTTCTGGTCTTACTTGTTCATCATTATTTAATGTGCCAATGACAGTCCACATATCTTCGCATCCTGGTAATTCAAACGTCGTTACAACCTGTTTTATAATTCAATAGCATTTTTATTAGGTGATGTAAGAATATATCAGATAAATTAAAAAATGTAATTGACTGTTAATTTATTAAGATTCGAAATACTTACCTGAGGACGAATAGAACGTTGAAGCACACAGAGTGCACCATTTTTGCCATATCCAGAAGTTGTAACGAGCTCAACATCGGGATCTGGACTGTGTGAAAATTCCTCTGATAAAAAAGCAGGTTCACCCATTGATATATTGCCACATGGACCAATATTTAATAAACTATCACATACCTACAATAGTTTAGTTAGGTAATTATTTTTATTTTTAATAAATCTGTCCATGAGCAGATACATTTGCACATAAATACCTCAAATATGTATGATGTGATTTGAATAGAAGTGTGGGTTTCACTTCCATATACTTCTAGCTCTTCTGGATCTTTTATATCTAATACATCAGATGCCATCCAATCTCCTATGAAATCTTGTTTCACTTTTTTCGCTGGTGTTTCCTCAGTTTCATTTTCTTCAATTGTTATTTCACTTTCATACAGATTTTGCACATTTTCTGACTCCTTCTCCGTAAATCTTAATAAAAGGGAATTACCAAGACGCGAACCCAGGAAAAGGTAATTATCTTCACACATACATACCTATGAATTACATTTTGTAGTAAGAAGTATTTTGCATATGTAGAAGTTGAGTATTTTTTTCTATAAAGTATACTTACACATGAGGTTAAAACACTTGCAGCAGCTTTGTCAAAGTGAAAACCTCTTACTGAACGCATACTATCAGCAAACAAAGACAATACGTACAACTCTCCACTCTTTAAAGAAATTACTAATCGATCTGAAGATATAAATGCTACTTGAGAACCTTCTAAACTGATCTTCACTCCTTCTTGTGGTTCTGTAATCACATAGGTAATTGCAGTGTGTAATTGTGGAGAAGTTTTCACTTCAAAAGGAATATTTATTAATTATTCAATACTAACTTAGCGGAAAATTTGTACTCGTTTCTGCTAGATTATTCAGAGAAACTCCATAAGGTGGGATACTTTGATTTAAATAAATGAGTGAATTGACTGCCATAATTAATGTTCCACCAAGTGGTTTCTTCACAGGTACTGCTTGATAGCAGTCAAATGGTAAATTTGATACAGACCAAATTATGGGATGTACTCTTTGTTGAATATTTAGGGATATTGCGACCATGGCACAAGTATCCTGTCTAACTGCAATACGCCTATAATTTTGTATTATATTAATTGTTTATCAATGAATTTTTACTAGCTAAATTAAATAGAAAATATATAAAGCTTACCCTGAAAATGTTCTTACTGGTTCATACAATATCAGTAATGTTGGTTCATAATAGCCATGCAGAAATTGTAAATCTATTATATTGTCCATTTTTTCTTCCAAACTTTTTAGAACTATCATATATGATGACAATATAGGAGTCTTATTTGACGATATTTTGGCATTATCAAGTAAATCTCCATCATCAAGACTTGGATCCTTCTTAAAAGGCAATACAACTAATTTTCTACCATATATTAGCATCACTGCACATCTCCCCTCAGGATCTACCCTAACTATAGGTATATGATGATGATTTGTCCACCCATCCTAAAAGGGAATTGCATCAAGTGTTAACAATATCCTTTTTACAATATAAGAAGTAAAACACATTCACTTCATTTAAAGTGTAATTACCCGTATTTCTTCTTCTTCAAAATAATGTAAAGATACTGTTCTAAGATCATGAATATCTTGGTCATATTCTACCACTGATAATTTTGCATCTCTAAAGCTTAACAGAAGAGAATCCCTCTGAGACCCAACAAGAGTTACTGCTTGCATTGACATTACATTTCCATGTAAAGTATATTGAGCTAAACATTCTAATTTCATTTTTGGTGGACGAGATTCTATAGGAAGAAGAACATTGCTATTTTAATAAATGTTGCTCAGTTTGATAATCCTTCAACAAATATTCTTTTAATCAATGTTATACAAACAGCTGATTAGTCTATAACGAAATAAAGAAAAGTAGTATCTTCTATTTTGTGAAAGTTAATGATGTGGTATTATCTTTAGTGTACATATAATTTGTACCATGTGTGTAATTTTACACAATATTTAATACTAAATTATAGTGTTCAAATGTTTATAAGATTCAAGATACTTTAGAAGGGGAATGTACAACAGGTTCATACTAATTTAAATTAACTTGAATTAAATTTTGGCGGGCATTGACCAATTCTTCGAAAAATAGGTAATTTGGATAATAAATGATCAAACATACCAGTATATTTTTCTCTTTTTGTTATATCAACGTCCGGTATTAACCGGAATACTCTAATAATATTTGCGCCTGCCACAACAAGACATTTTTCCAAACGATTAAAGAAGTAACAAGTTATGGCATGTTCTACTCCCGTAGCGGGATGAGTACTTTTACAGACTGAATACATCGTAAATTCTATCGTTACTTGTTAACAATTAAAATCATATTCCGTAAAGGTTAACGTATCATGAGTTAAAACGTATCGTACACAATACCGCAGATGGCAAAGATATAGTCATTGATCATTTGTAGCCTAGATTTGTCATCTACTTAATCTTTTCTGTATCACAAACTCGAGAACACGAGAGCCCTCTTGCTTACCATATCGTGTAATTCCCCATTACTATTTCTGTGTCACACTCAATGTTACCAGCTGGGAGTAAAATAAGAGTGCAGCGCTACGAATGGTGAGTGGTAGGAATTAAAATTATAATGCCGAAGCGAAATTAAATTCTGACGAGTTGATAACAAATTGATAAAAAATATGTAGGAAGCTAAATAGTTGACGAAGTTTACTGAAAATCCAAAACTTCTATAATTCCAATTATTAAAGCTCTCTAATTAGCTCAAGTTCCTTAATAAATTATTTTCAGACATGAATTCATATGAGCTTTTTTTCTAAAAAATAATTTTTTATTACGTTTGTAATTAGACAATTCTAATTCTTCGCAATTTTACAGCTAAATTAATATTACATATCAAAGTTGTACAGTGATATAAAGTTGTCTGCGTTTAAACAAAAAGAAGGGGGACGAGATTTGATTAAAAATATGGTAAAAAGATTAAATGTACAACAATAAAGACTTTGAAGCCAAGTTTTCTAAAAGGGGATCGTGAGACACTCGATTAATTATGTCTTACGTCATAATTTAATAAAATTTGACCTGTGCTTCATCCTAATCTACATAATTAGAGAAGTATCATATGATACGCACGCAGAGACGGTCTTCTCTGCATTGTGTACAAATTTTCTACGTCTGTCCTTGCTTTTCTTATCTGTAGCCAACATAAACTACCCTACACTAGATTACACGTTTTTATTGCATCCACAGGAAAAGACTGTGTTTCTGGAGAACGTGTTATTGGTTGACGATCGTGAGCAACGATCGCCAACAGTAAATTACAGGAAGTATAGCAGCCTCCTGATATTTCGAATGACGCCTATATGGATCAGTGGTTCCGCATTTAAAACTGGTCGACCTTCGTAAGCAAGCGAGAGAGAGACAAGGAGAAAGAAAAGATCAATCTACAGAGCGGGTTTTAACTTCAAAAAGTTCAATGGTTTGTAAATGATTAATGGAGGAATCGCGATTACGAACTAGCGTCATTGCACAATATTGGAAATTAGAAGTACAGTTGCGTGAAATATTGCTTAGCTTTTATTAATGCAGGAATTATTTGTTGCTTGGCGATGCGTGCAGTTTAAAGTGAGAACATGTGCTTTCGATTCCCTTCAGAAGTTAATTGGACAAATAGGAAAAATGAAGAATAATTGAGCCACTTCGATGATAAGTGACGTAAATTTAAAATATCATAGGTCGTTTCCAAATAGATTTGTTTATTATACTTTAATTATTATTAATATATTATTGATACTTGTCTAGGTACTGAATGGTAACTAAATAATGGATATAAAAAATTAATGTTAAAAGTAAGAAGTAGATATAATCTCATAATATGCTTTGTAATTACCTTATTATTTTGATATCTTCATATCTCATACACGCACATTAAGATTTATAAGAAAATTAGTACCTGAGTTAAGTTAATTTTTACTATTACACATCTTTCATAAATCCAAGAAAAAACATCACCATTGCATTTACCAACTAAACGATTCAGTTATGAATAAAATACGTATTTCCTTTAATACTTTTTTTCTGCCCATAATTGTTATACACATTCGATGGTTATCTGATTTTGGCTGCTTTTATCGCGGTTAAAATTTCTAGAATAATCTTGGTGATTTCATCATTCGAAAATGACTCTGACGATATTCTTCCCATACGCAGATACCGCGTTGAGAGTACTTAAAAGTGTCAATCTCGCTATTAGCATCGATTTTCTCTCTGTTAGATATGTCGTTAACGCGTTGAACGGCGCGCAGCACAATTTTCCGGAAAACAATTCAAAGACGCAGTTTCATTAAACATTTTTACTCTAGATAACTAAGAGTCTTACTGGTTGATTTACAACTTCAATTACAACGTTGACTGGTGATTCGCTTGTCGACCATTATTTCACCTTCAAAGCAGAAGCTTGGAATTAATGTTGTTTGCATTTTATCAAATAAATAAACCATGGCCAAATGGTTCTCAGTAAACTACATAATTATTCTGTTTTCGTCGCAAAAAGCGTCTCACAAGGCTTTAGTGAGTCGTAATTAAATTTTGGGTTTTAATTACTGTTCAAGTACAGAATATCAAAGAAGGTCACGAAATTCGTTTTGATTAACCAGGGACTATGTTGGTCACATGTTATTGTTCCTAAATTTAATTAATGATCCTGTCTCACGATAAATTGTTTCCTATTTGCTAGGACTTTGTTCGAAGCGCTAGTTGCGCAGAATATTTCACGAGGAGGATGATATTCCTTATCTGGTTTAGGCTATCACAGATAAAACATTGGGACGTCGCCTTATCGGCGTCGCATTACGTGACGCATTTCAGGTAAATTTTCCAGGTCATTCGATGAGCTATTATTCCCACGGGAATGAGGCTTCGTAGGTTCATTCTTATTAAAGTAACTGAGATTTTTGTGAAACTGAAAGATTATTCATGATTTCTACTGATTTTTTTATTTCGGCGTAAAGGGAGAATATTCCTTGGTAAAACCTCAAATTCATGTCCTTATTTTGTAAGTTCTATGTATTTACTTTGAACAGAAACGCCAATTCTACTTGTAATAACATTAATAGCGCATCAATCATTTTCAATTGCTCCATGCATCGATTTGCATACATTGATTTACAGAACTGCTATGCTGAATTTACATTGAATTATTTCTGAATCTATTTGTTCAATGAATTCGAGATGTTTCAAGTAGTTCTCTCACGCAAGTAAAAAGCAATTTGTTTTTCAATAACCATAAGTATCAGATCTCTTAGTAATTCATAGTTCTAATTCATGGTGTCAGGAAAGATTTGTTTATCATTAGATCTTACTTCGTGACAGAAAACGAAAGAACTAGTCATTTTTATCAAGATTTTATTTACTGACGCAAATTGTAGTAGTAAAAATAGTTTCCAAGGAAATAATTTTTCTTTCCTGCAATTGAAGAGGAAAAATCCTCTTTATAAGCAATATGACTGATACATCTGTAGATATGCATACAAATACAACTCATCCTTAAGAGTTCATTCTACTTGCTCTGATAAGAATAAGAAAAAGTGTTATATATTCGAAAGTACTTGCTTTCTGAATTGTCGATACCTCTTGAGTGCAGTAGTTCTTTGTGGGAATCTCCCACAAGGCTGATAGACATAAGTACTGTTATCACTATATTCTAAGACCAACAATACTGTTGATCAGATAAGCTAATCTGATGCAATATTATCAGTCATAAGATCAGATCTTTGTGAACATATCCGTTAAGAACTTTCTTTATTCTCGATGCAACTAGGTCTCCAAGACATGAAAACTGCTGTGCAGTAAAAAGAAATCAAAACTTAGATGTAATTTTACCGTGATAGTTATTCACAAAACTTCTTTTATATAATCTTTAGGAACGCAAAAATATAGAATACAATATTTCCAAAAAAGTTCACAGGAGATAGAATCTGGAACTGGAGTCACAGCTTGGCGATTAACACCCAGCATAATATTTACGACTCCTGAGGATTCACAAATCTTCCAACGCAAAGTTTAACTTTCACATTGGACATCGTATAGCAGCAAACATCCATATTAAATATACAAGAACCTGATCATCTGGCATTTTAATGTGTTGAATATTTGAACAAGATTTTGTTTAAAAACCAAGTTAATGGTGTGCTTAATGACTATTCAGTTATCTACTACGCTTACTCAAACGATTTTTTAAAAAGCTGTTCGTCCGTCATGTTACAATTTTCCTGTAATAATCGTTTGGAAATTAAATCGATAACAAAAACCGCAGGGAGAGTTCGCATATTGTTAACACAGTGTTTATTGATAACATTGGCAAAGTGAAAGTAGTGTTCTGGGAGATCACGGAGAGGAGTGGCCGCCGAAGGAAACCACGATTAAGGCCAGAGGAAAAAGAGAAGACTTCAGACGTTAATTGGGCAGAGGAACAATGGGGTAATGTATTATTCCCCGACAAGTCGAAATGAGTCATGCTTATGTGCGAAACGGGATGTCTAGTGCTACAGTCAGGCCAAAATCGAGTGGTTCTTCAAGGCCATTGAAGTACTATCACCACAAGGTGATTTCATTTATTTGTCTTGCAGAGTGAGCGTAGTCGCTTTTGATCACGCAATAAGAGAAGCATACTGCTGAAAAGGTTTAGAATTCTCTAATAATAGAGTCGAAAGTTAGTCTACTAATTTAAAGTAGAATAAGACATTTTATATCAGCCTGTAAAAAGTGACCCCTATACGTAATGATTATTTAATGAATAACGATTATAGCTGCCACAGCACAGTAGCTATGCACTATAACACGTGGTACATGCACTTTTATGCTTAACTTATCGAGCAACTTTGTAGATTATCTAGAATACCGGAAACCACTTCTTCGCAACGTGGTATTATAAATTATGTATATGTTTTGGTCCGTCAACTAGAATCGGCTTCTAGCTACAATTTTGTAACAAGAAGAAAATAGAACTACCGTTTCGTACATTGAACTTCTCCCAATACACGCTACGAATTTCAACGCGAATAACGCTCCATTGAAAGAAATGCAAATGGCTTTTGACGTGTCGAAATATATTGTTTCGGACGAGACGTCAATCGCGATAAAAAACATTTTTCCGTGCTATCAGGGATTTAGAAAATACTTCGTCACCACGTCGAATAACTCTGCGTGTATACAAATAAACAGCAGCTTTTTTCGAGTAAAATGATTAATAGGTTTTTCCTGCTTAGGAAAGTACACTATATAGAGCCAGAAAGAGCAGTGTATGGATTATTATTCGCAGACAGTACTGATATAGAGTAGAGTGGTCCATAGAGGCTGTTGAGTCCGTCTGTCTCTGAGCGTCCCATTTCACTTACGCGAGATAGAAGTGTCTATCACAGTTGAATCATACAGGGAAAAGCGAGCAAAAACAAGGGAAGTCCATTTTATCTCTGAGTGCATTCGGTACAGGAGGTTTCACGCGATTCGCAGAGATTTTGAGAATAGATGGAGATTACAGTCGTCTCGTCTGGGGAACGTTAATTGTACCGTTGCTCCAAATGAGGCTGACGCGTAAACGATGCTTATCGAGCCATGAAGTGGGCAGCAGCTCGGCTCGAATCGTTCCCAAGTCTCCTATCGTGAAACGAAACCGATAGTTCTTCACAAGCTCGCACATTTTTTATCGATTAGATCGCGCGAGAAACTGTCAGCATCTTTGTTCTAATCGAAGGCTGACGCGGGTCAACCGAGAGGCGCTAATGGACAATGAATTGAAATTAATGTCGCCCGATGCTCTTGAGCCCGATTGACATCTTTCAATGCCACAAACAGAACGAAAAACTATTTGCGATGGCATCTTGCTCGTACCTTTATCAGCAGCTGTCTACGACTGCTGTTTAATTTTTAGGCTAATATTGGGACTCATAAATTGGCAGCTGGAACGAAAAAAAGTATGGATTTATAGTAGTTATCTGGATGAAAAATTATAGCTGACTCGTTGAATCGAGGAATGTAGTTCTAGTAAATAGTACGATTATCATATCTCGTTTTGTTTCACAGAAAAAAGTGATTTAATGGATTATAAGAAATGTTTATCTACTCTTTGAGCTTTGAATGTTGAGATTATTATAGGATTTAATGTCACACTTAGAAATATTAATAGAGCTGCAGAGAAACGTTTGGAAAATACTTCAAGTAGTTCCAGATAACCAGGGTCAGACGTCTTCTAAAACATGAATCTCCACTGCACCGCGAATATATGTACATACAAGGGTAATAAAACAAAATAATTAAAATTAATCAAAAGCTTGCAAACTTTGTTCTTCTGCAGTTTTATACAAAAAGACTGCAGACTTCCACTTTCACAAATAAGAATTGGAGATTGTGTCACATAATACAGAAGTAGTATACAAAATATATAAATCCAGATCAGTTTACACATAATTGATCGATGCCATCTAACATGTTAAGAGTACCATCTCAGCTCACCTTCTCCGCCAAACATTTTCCAAAACTTTCCCATTACCATGCTATCGAAGGTTCATAATCACTGTTCACCTTCGGTGTCTCATTGCCAAATGCAGCCGTTTCGCGTTCGACAGAGCCCGATCGTACAGCAGCGTTCAAGAAACGCGTGCCATGGGACGTGACGCGAAGGCAACGGGACGTCTGCGCTGGGCATCAATGACACGCGCTATACTCGTTCCCGACTCGAGCGGTAAAACTGGCAGCGTGGGTTAGACAGTGTGCAGAGCCGAGAACCGTGTCAGTTTGCGCCGAGTCCTCCGTGTGGGAGCTGCGCTCTCTTGGTGTATCGCAACGTGGGGGTTGCCTCGACCGTATCGTGACCGATTTCCAGATGCACAGAAGAGCAGCGAGAGCTCGTCAATCGAGGAACAAAGGTTCAGTGAGTTAAGTTTGTGAGTGAGAAGCGGTGACCGTCGCCACTTCGCAGCCAGTCCGCCACGTTCAGTCCAGGTAGGCTCCTCTCGGACGCTACTCTCGTTCCGTGACCCTGATGACGAATACCAGTGACAGAAACTCGCATCCGGAATAGCCTCGACTTGGTTTACTTCTTCGCCATAAGCTGTGCCCAGCGGTTGGTCCCTCTTGAATGTGATGGTCATTCTTGAGCAGCTTGACCACTGCTGGGAGCAGATTGGCACTCTTTTAATTGGGCACACTTGTTGCGAGTTTCTGGTATTTCAGAGATTTGGGAAGATGTTTGAAGACTAGTAAATATTATAAGCAGCTCTGGTTTATTCACGAAGGTATAAGAAATGGTATGAAGTAAAAAGGTACAAAGCGTACTTGTGAGTTTTTAGATTGTTAAGTTATGTATTATGAGTAGCTTTGATTTATTAAGGAGGGTGTACTGAATGAGGAATATTTAAATGTGAATTGTATGTGTATATACAATATTTTACCCTAATGAAGAATATTGTAAATTTTATTGAAGGTACTCCAGGTCAAAAGTAGGTACTTTCCTATATAGTATTACTTGGATAAGTAATAGCTAGTGATTCGAAACTTTCGACCTGTACTCTATTGTATATTCTGTTTAGGATGATATTCTCGCAGGATTTGTAACAATGACCATAGGAGTCTTTTAAGTCGACGTGCCGACGCCTTTACTGACCTGCAACAACACGATTGTCATTATCAGTCTTCAGGGAGATAATTCCTTATCTCTAGTTCCAAATGTCTGTGACTTTTCTAGCTCAGAATTTTCTGATATAGAGTGATCTTCTTAAATGCTATATCTATTTATAAGCTCGTGTACTTTGCCAGTTGATACTTCTCTAAAATGAAACTTGAGGATAAGCAGACGCATAAACGTAACATTATATCACAGAGTTAAAATAACCTTTGGTTCAAGTAGGATTTTCCCGTAGCATTTGCTTGAAAAATTCCTCCTACAAGTAATTGTAAGTTCGTTATAAATACTTTCACGAAGAAAGAATCAAGAACCTAGTTCAACAGAATATTACGAACTATGTTTGAAGTATTTGATCTGATAACTAAAAATGTTTTCTAGATTAGCAAAGGTATTTATACATTCTAAATCATTTTCTAGAGAAGGCATCCTTAGACACAGGTCATTTGTTATCTAATCATCAGTTTACCAGGAATTGGAATCAGAAATACCAGCGAATGTCACTTCCTTAATTTGAACACAAGGTGCCCACGTTCTAAGCGTGAACTCATTGAATATACAAACTGTCAGAGTGAACGGTGCCGTATGCTAGGATGTTGTCAAACAATGTTTCACTGACATCATAATTCCGCCAAATCCGTGGTACTAAGAGATACTGTGACGATACTTTCGACGTTCCACGAATTAGAACGACTTCACATGTATGCACTATGGTCAGAAAAAATATACATCTCTAGCTCGTTCCTTTTTCGTAACATTAACAAGTTAGCTTTTCATATGGTATAGAATCACTTATATCATGCAATTTATTTTACAGCTTTCACAACAGAATCTTGCTGTACCAACTTCTCCCAGTTAGTACCAGAACTTTCAGTATCTCTACTTCTCGACTATTTTATAACATTACTCATTCCGATTTCAAAGTTACAAGCTCTTGCTCCATTACAAAATTAAAAATTGATTACACCACACTGTATCATAATAATTTAGTTTCCAATTACAAGACAATATGATGCAAACAATTTCAACTTCCTGCAACGATCAAACAGTGTTACCAATCGATTGCGAATCTCGCAGCTATATGAATCATTTTTCCGCTGAATATCACTCGTTACACGTACGATCACCGTTGAATCTACGTCTATCTGCTTAATAATGAGGGTACGATAAAAAACACAAGGATATTCTGATGTTTGACTTTGAGAACGTCACCTACTCCGAAGGCGTGTTTCGATGCAAGACCGATTAGGAAACGGGATTGGTCGTATCGACACGGTAGCAATCTACTTGCGAACCGGTAATCGCGATGCCCGTAAATCGTTTTCCATTTTTGCATCGCTTTATTGTTTTTTTCCCTCTTAAGACAGAGTCACATGCATAGATATCTCGTCCTTGCGTGGCAAAACATGCATACAGAAATTAGCAATCTTATAATTAGCAGTCCGTTGGATCGCGCACACGTGAATCGTTCGAACACGTGTCGGAGGCCAGAGACTTCCCCAATGCGTCTGCTCACATTTTCTCAGTTAAAATTTGAATTTAAAAGTGCCGCGAGTGGGGGGTTTCCATTCATCAGGAACACACGTCAATGTGCTCTCGTTCCATTGATACGAGAATATTCTTCGAACCGCCAGGGCGATTGCTTACATTTTATTTGGGAGTGAATCATCGAAACGCGGAGGAAGTACCTCGTGACGCAAAACGTGTGGTTCTTTTACAATCAGCTGCGAAAATAACTTCGCGAAGGGGAAATCATATCATTATCAAGTTTGAATTAGAAGAAGTCGGCTGTTTCATTTTTCTTGAGAATTCTGTCTAATTGTTTTGTATTTTGCTGAATTGGGGAAGAACGTGTTATTAGTTTTGTTATACTCTTCAAACCAGCTTTGTCATTGGTGTTTGACACAATCCTTATTGTGGATAGAAGAAACGGTTTCAAACCTGAATATTTACACATTTCAACTCAAATGTCGAGCGGTGTATTTACTTGTCCTTATTGGTGGATGTGTGTTTCAGGTTTGGAGACATGATACAGCTTGGTGGTATGTGGATAATATTATATAAAATTAATATCATTAGATTGATCATTATTGTTGGGAAAATGTTCCCCACTGAAATTCGTAATCTAATAATTTAGATTATATCGAGTAGTTTTACTGTTTACTGCAGGTGATATATACAGTATGTTTGATCTCATCATTATCGTTAATTATGCATACTTAGAGGGGGGACAGGGCGAATCAGTTAAAGTACGAAATGAGATTAGATGCGTTACGATAATTTAATTAAGTTGACAACTTGCGTTTTTTCTAACACAGCAACGAGCTGTAAATTAGTTTTTTTTATGGCTGATTAGAATGTACAAGGTCACTAATAATAGCATTACTTTCAATATTACTGGATGTTGTTACCTGTATAATTTACTGGTGGTGGAATATTACATTTACCAAGCGAGGTCTTTGAATATCCTTCTCTATTTATTTCTTTTTTTTTTTATAGCGAATATAAATCTTAAAAAACGTAGTTAAAGTAACACGAGAGATTTCGTGCAAACACCAGGAAATTATTGACAACTAACGCACAATCACGAAAGACCATTCACTATTTCACAATTCACGCGCGGTCACACGAGATCGCTACGTACAGGGTGTCTCAAAACTGGTGGTAAAAGCAGAAAGCGGGTGATTTCTTTTACATGAAAAAGTTGTGTGAAAGTACAGTTTAGAGTGTTTTAACAGAACACAACGTAAGGGGAATATTTCTGGTCTGACCACTGACTAGAAGTATTCTCCTTTCGTCGTTTACCCCTCAAATGCCTAAAACTGTACTTCGGTACACTCTTACTCAGCTAAAATTTAAAGTCAATTTTCTCGAAAATGAAGACAATATTAAAAAATTTGATTCTACATTTACAAGTTATTTTTTTTATATAGAATCACCCTCCTTCCATATGTACCATCAGTTCTGGAACATCCTGTGTGATAGATAGTCTGCACGCAAGCCATGTTAGCTAGACTGTTTTAACTGATTTAAAAAAAGTGTCATACTATGTAATATAGCTGTAAGTTGTTTTCACTAACTTTTTCTACTTAAGTGTTCCAATTTCATTTCGCGCCTGTGCAAATTGAATAAGAAGAACTCAATTTTGCAATCACGTTGTGAATATAAATTGTTTTTCGTTTCACATACAAGTTTCCTTTACAATTTTTCCATGCTTAAATTTGACATTTGGTTGCTCAAGGCTACAGATTTATAAATCGTATGTGTAGATAGCATAACACTTTGCATCGTTATGTGTTAATGAATTTTGTAAACAGCGAGGAAGTAATTACAAACGCTGCCTGCGGCATTAAGAATGACAAGAACCATTGACTTCCTTTTTTTTCAGACACAATTACAAGCTTACTTCTGATTTTCTATTAATGAAAATGTAAATAGTTAAGTCTTGGTTTTATACTTAGAATAAATTTTAAAATACACTATGCATCTGGTAGATACTCACTACCAAGAAAAATGAATGAAATATTTATAGAAATTCCTGGAGAAATTGCTCGCAACATAAATCTGTACATTACTGCAAAAACCTGAAACCTGTTCAGTTTTACTTTCTACAGTTTATCTTTCTTTTTCGTCTCCATGTTGTTTTTTCTTTGCATCTATGAATAAGTACTAACTCAGAAGTATTCGAGGCTGACAGCTTCTTTTAAAATCTTAAAGTAGGCACCGTACTGAAGTGTTACCACAGACAGTTAAAAAGGATTTTCTTTTCAAAATACACATGCTTTATTCTCGACTCAGCGTGGCAGAGATAAAACCTACTTGCCTTCCGAACGACCTATTCAACGATGACGATTTTATTCAGCTTCCTTACAGCACGGTACCAATGAGAGTCGACAGAGATTCGATCAGAAATGAAGAGAACGCCTCTGCATGCCATTTTATCCGTTTGGATGCCATTCAGGTCGCAGGTGACTGGCAAAATCAAGCTCAAGTAAATTATCTCGTAGATTGTCCGCGTGATGAATATTTTAGAACGTAGAATATGAAACAGAATTGGCATTACACTTATTTAGCAACTCTAACTTTGCTATGAAACTTAATTAAAATAAAAAATTGGAATTAAAACAAATTACCAGCTCTAAGAAAACTAAACTTCGAACCCTTTTTAAGGAACACTGTGTACACAAATGAGTCGAAAAGCTTTTCAAGTTAGATTCTATCAGAGCAGCAAGGTTACAACGTAGATCGCAAAACCGTGATAGAAAACTTCAAGCTTCTCTCTTACGAACTAGAATCTAAACATCTCCAAGCGCCAACATGTAACATTTAGCTCACAATTTACTTAAGAAGTTTCTACTCGGTGTTGTTAGCGTTTCTTACTATAAGCCCCATGATATACGATCGCTCTCGGTTATTTAAAAACGCAGATTGCTGTGGCAAAGTTTGAACCAGCGCGCGAAAGTTTCGATCGTGGCGTGACTATTTATGTTGAGTCTATGGTACCGCGATAGCACGTTATCAGTGACGCAAACGCGATGCTCGACGTATTCGTTGTTCGTGTGATTAAACACACTTTTTATTCCCTTCGTTTGCTTCTCGTTGCTTCGTTCTCGGGGTAATATCGTTCACGAGACTATAAATCAGTCACCGAAGCTAATGACAGGTTTCTTTGTTTGGTTACACGTAACAGGGGTGTTATAAACGATATGGGTGATTCAGTACAGACGATTTTCTTCGTTTCAATCGATCTGCCGGATCGAATGTGAACTTCTTCCTTCTTCCTCTGAATTGTCTCTTTTCCTGGAGGGGTTTGACAGCCGTGGAGAACTCGCGTGCTTACGTACGCGTGACTCCCGGGCCTGATTAGTGTAAACGATGTTTTCTGACGTCTTGTGACTGTCTGTGTATTTCCACATGTTTGATGTGACGCAAGTAGACGGGGTCTTTGGGATTTTTACTGTCTGGGATTCAAGAATAAATTTGAAGCTTCGTTTCAGAGTCCTTAATTGTTGCAAAAATGTCTAAAATTCGCGAGAAATGTATCTGACTTGGGACATATTCTACTGCCGACGTGTATTAGATATGTTAGACACAGCAAAATTAGTAGAATAAGCCCCAGGTTAGACACAGCGAAGCCAGTAGAATAAGTCTCAGGTCAGACACAGGGAAATTACCAGAATAAGTTCCAAGTCAGACATATCAAAGTCAGTAGAATAAGTACCAAGTTAATCACACCGAAGTCAGTAGAATAAACTCCACACCAGACACAGCGAAATTAGTAGAATAAATCCCAATCTAAGCGTGACAAAAATCGACTTTAAAATAACTCCAAGCAATCATCTTCAATATTTCACGCTACTCCTACAAAATCCAGTACCTCCCAAGACACTCATGCAAACTCGTTCTCAAGAATCGCAGCACTTTCAACCGAAAGAACTTTCAATCCCCCCGTGTCTATACAACGAGAACGACCGAAACAATCGCGTTCGTTTCGTAATATTTAATGCTCCATTAGATTTTGCAGGTAAAACTAGTGCAAAGGTAATCGTTTATTTATCGTGGTTCTCGGCAAGGTGCGAAACCGGGTTAAGGTTATGCTGTGTAACCGGTAGCCATGTAACAGTTACGTCGCAACGATCAAGTCATACCGAAAGGTTTCGCCAGGGAAACCGCGACGATACACGCATAATTTATGATGGGGGATCGCGCGTATTAAATATAGAAAACTGTTGCCGGAGGGATGCCGGCAGACGACTGCTGGCGCTAGCCTGGAGACACGAGAAAGTGTACGCGGATCGATTCCACATATCAGGTTTACGAGAAGTTCACGTTGGCTGAAATTGCACGTTGCGATTCACGGGGACTACAAGAATATCGTGTCTTCCTTGGTTTCCTCTTGGGAACAGCCAGCTTGTACACGTGATCCCGTCCGCTCCTTGGCATGCCTTCGAGTCCACTTGAATTATTGGCGAGTTTCGTTGAAACTGACCGTCTAACTTTTACGTGGCAAAAAGGGATAGGATTTTGGTCGACGTATGCGCGACGCAGGTAGTGGAGGATCGTTTCTCTGCTGAATCGCGGGATATGAGAGACGAGAGTGACTGGAGTGGTTCTGCTTAGGTTGAGCTTGGGAATGTTGCTTGCGTTTGGCGATGGAAGGGAAAGCTAGCTATTTTCTTGGGGTCTATCTTCTTCTGATAATACTGTCTGTGGAAGTACAGTAGAGTTACGGTCTTCTAAAAAAAGCACGTGGATTGTTTATGAGAATCTTCACGAGGTGGTTTCTTGCTTTAATAAACACTTAATGTCGCGTTGGCTGAGAGTGACTATTAATAACATTATATAAGGGAATCCGTTTTTATGATTTCATTTTATATGTATTTATTAACGTGCGTTTTTAAGGTGCACTTTGCGTGATGGTAAGTTGCTTTTTTTTATAAAAATAGGTGGGAAGCTGAAATTAACTGAAGCTAAAACCTAATGAAATGAAAAGGAACTGAAGAAGCAAATAGATCGCTAATCTCCTCATGATTTTACATTTCTACATTTCTATATAATAGAAAATTGCTTAATAATTTCCATTATTCTAAAAAAGACGCCCAAGTGACCTACAGAATTTGTAATATTGCGCAATATTCCAGGAGATAATACTTCTCGACGCAATACTCCTAACTCTTTATCGATCACGTGTAAACAAAGTACACATTGGATCACGCTATTGAAACTCGTAATCAACTACAATTTGCACATGTACGCGAATTCTCACGTTAAAGAATTATGAAACATTACTTTGTAATTTAATTACACATTCATTTTGCCTGTAATTTTCTTGCAATCAAGTTCTTTATATCGAATGTACGAAAATCGACAAGCTGATTGAGAAACAATTATAATTCGTGAAAGCTGTAGCCATGAACAGAATATTTTCAGATGGAAATATCGATAGCAATTCGACTTGCGTACTGTCGCAGTTCGATCACGTTTCTCACGTCGGGGATCACGTTTCCCGCATAGCACGTGCGTTATTGCGTAGTGTTCTCTGCTCGAATAACGAAATCTGGGAATCCTTTGACTTCCACATGAAGAACAAACTGGATCACTTATGTACGTGACATTTGCAGGAGATCATAAATAATACTGGATTTTTTTTCTGAAAATTAAAGAAGGTATCAGTACATAGAAAACATGCTAGCTTATAATTAGACGCGCTTCGAATGTTTTCCATTCGTGGAACGTGGTTAATCCTTTCGACTAGATTTACATCTTATTATAGACTGGCATGAGTCGGTAGTGAGAATAACGCTATAAACTCAATACTTCGTCATCGGTGTTTTTATCGAGTCTCGTTCGTCTTGCTCGTCGGACAAATATGGGAATCAAAAATTTCTTTCGCTCTTATCGATAGAGCATCCCCCAGCGGCGTGTTGAAAAACAGGAAATTCGTGTTAAGAGGAACCCGTTTTATAAGCTATTACTTATTTTAAGCGGCAGGCGTTTTTCTTCTGAAGAGATGAAAAGACAGAGTCTGTGTGTACCTTGTTTGCGTACGATTGATCAAAATTGCTCTCAACTTGTTCGCACATTGTTCTTATAAATACGCTTCATTCATTCGGATCTATCTTGGGCGCTAATAAGTTGCGCAATTACTCAAGGATTTATCTCCCATTACGCACACACCGCTGTTATCCTATTGTTTTGTTATCGTCGTGATGACTAAAATATGGGGATTAGTAATTTATTACTGAATTGTAATTAAGCGATCGATTACTACTCTTAGAATCATTCGAAAGTAAAATAAATATTTTTGCTGCGTGATCTGCCAAAGGAGAGTCAAATATATTGTTTGAAGTACTCAAACTATAATATTGGCTTAATACTGACTCTTTAAGACAATTAAAGCATTTTTCTGCCCATTTAGTATTGTCTATAAAACTTCTTCCTAACGATATGTGTTCATAATTTATCCTTTTTCATCATCTAGACATGTTTTGCAGTTCGAAGAATTTTGTAACAAATTTATTTTATTGATCTGAGGCAAAGTCATGAAGGATAGATCTATCTTTTATTTATTTAATAATGTTTACTTGTCTGCCTCATGTGCAAAGATATTGTTATATGAACTATCACATGTTCGTCAAGCTGGCATCACGAGGTTAAACGACAATTAAAAGTAATCAAGAGCAAAGATATCGAGCTAAGATATCACAATTTCCGTACACTAGATGCGTATCGATGGGATTAATTTGGATGTCTGAGCGTCCGTTTTTGGTCGTTTAGATAAAACGACGTGTCGTAAAACACCAAGTACAAGTGCAATTCCATCGTACCACACACGATAGATTGTCAAAGACAAGCAAATATTTACACGTAACTTCTTACAAGTACTATCTCGGATTAACAGACTTTATGACTTATATCACTACGTCCAGATATTTCTATCGCTAAAGGAGACTATGCTATATTTTGCTACTATTATCTTTGCGAATCTAAAATTACTCATTTATTCTGTTTAAGTAGCTTAGTCCTGTTTTATCCTATAAAATCCTAGTTTTTCTGTATTCGTGCACCATTTGTAGAATAGTAGTGGTAATTTTTTATAATTGCAACAATTTTCTAAATGAGGGGCTTTACTTATTTTTTATCATAGAGAAACAAATTTTTTTTTTAATTAGAAATATAATAAAATTCTGAATTCGTAGAAAAAAATAAGGACATGTGTACTTTAGTAACGAATGCACTGTTTATTTATCTTTGCCAAGTGCAAGTGTACCCATTTTTTTTAATCAGTGCATCACTCATTCTTGAATGTTTATGATTATTTTTCTCCACGAAAATATTCTAAAGTTTAATTATTCGTTTGTTGTTATCGGTAGATCAGTGTAAGATTTATTAAAAAAATAAATATACGAAATTAATAGTATCAGAACCAATTTGTAGCTATTAATCTCTAATTCGAACAATGTTTCATATCACAGATTAGGTGTCACTTTTCTATCAAAACTTTAATACATGCGAACGGCTGATAAAAAGACTTCTTAATCATATTAAATCTCTGCTTACACAAAAGAAGTTCTTGTTTTTTGTTTTGTCAAAGCTTAAGTCCAAACATGTGCATACATTTACAGTGATTCAATTGTATGCAAGAATGAAAACGAAGGCGGAACGTGACAGAAAACTTGTCTGGCTACGACACGTCCCATTCTACTGTTAAAGAAATTACGCACGCTTGGTAGACGAATCTCCCGTTGTTCGTGCCAACCGTCGCGAATGTGGAATAATTTTTAAGAAGAGAATTGTTTTGTTATAAATGTTCTATAAACAACGAAAATTACAGAGATATCAGTGACTGTGAAATGTAATAATATTGTGCAACATTGGTTCGAAATGCACAGTAATTCGAATTAGTGACGGCTGATTAAAGGCACGACTGCATTCTGTGAGCGTAAATGGATCAAGCATAATTATGGATATTTTTGTAAATTGTAATACATAATTAGCAAGAACGTTTCAATATTTATTGGGATCAGGAAAATACCGTTAATGAAGATCGATGAGCGATTATTTTTTTTCAATGCCTGCTTATATTAATCTTTATCATATACATAGTAATCGCTCGTGTACTTGTAATTACGCAAGACATGGTAGAACAGTGTTGCGAATTATTCAGCTATATAGCTCGAATTGTTAATTACCTATTCTTTTAATTTTGCTTCTTTAGTGTTACATTATGCTATTTCCACTGAAGTTCCTCGTATGTTATCCATGCCAGGAAATACGATAGCGTCTTCTCGGTAGGTTATCAAAAAGAGATGTTCCTCGAATCGTCTTCCATCTACATACTTTGATAAATAAAGCAATTTTAATGCATATAGATATATATATTTCCGATTTCTACGCTCTATACGATAAAAAATCTAATAAATTTCTGCGTCTAATAATTTTCATGCTCATATTTTAATACTTTAAAATAAAGTAAAATATATGTATACTGAAAATTTAGGAAACATTTTATGGACACCATGAAACAGTCGGAAGCAGAGTCTTTTTACCTTCTTCGTATTTACAATACAATTTTAGCGTAGCAACGTGCAAGCTTGTAACGCGAATCTTCGAACTTCAACCTAAGTAAATATGCATATTATTATCTACTTTATTTGACACTTGTCATGTTTACCTTCGTTTCGAACAAAGTGCAAAAACTGCACACGAGTGCCATCTAACTAAAACTGATAGACGTAGAAAAGGATTGTCATAGTATATTTTGGTATTTCGGCAAACTCATTTGCCACGGCTGATGTGATAAATTTCAAAAATACCACCTGTTATCTTTACGATTCTCGTCTCGTTATCAGATGTAATCATTAGTATAAAGTCGTAACCCTGTGTGCCGCGTATAGATGCGTATTTTAGTCGCTTTGGAAAGTGTCACCAGTATCGCAGCAGTAGTCGTATCGAGAAATGGATGAGATCAACGGTAAACCATTAATTCAAGGGTTAATTCGCCTTGATAATCGTCGCTTAGTGCTGGTCCTTGATACAAGTGTGTCAGTGAACGTCCTCATCATTCTGCTTTAATCCTCCATCGAAGTGCAAAGTGTCTGGATACAAAATCTCTCGTTTCCATTGGCGAACGACATAGTATTCCCTTGAATTTTTCGTAGACTAAAAACAGTCTCCAACAGCTGATGGTATTCATCCTTCTCTAGCTATTGGAATCTCAAATTCTTAAAAATGTCTAAAGGAAACTCTGTGTTTCAGTCGCAGTAAAGTATCTATTTTCGAGAACTTAGTGTCCCCAGTACTTCAAAGAAACTTTACGTCTTTCCACTTCCCGAAACCTGTTTTCGTCTCTCCTGTTCTTTAATTCCCTTTCCCTTGCTCCGCACCAGCGGAATCTATTTTTCGCTCTTTTTACGATCGTTGTGCAACATCCAGTGGTCTAGTGCACGTGCAAGTCCGCCGATTCGCGGGAAAACGCTGCGCTCGATAGTATCGCAGGACATTGTTCGCGTTTCCACCAGGCCGCGGGAATATCGGCGCGAATGGGCACGTTAATGTTTTATCGCATCTTACCTCGAAAATAGCATAGGACGGGGAAATGACAGATATCGATCGCGAGATCGCGAACAGCCATGATCGCCGGTGTATGTTCATTCTTGCGTAGCCTACTTTTCGCGCAGCCCCGCGAATATTTATAGACTTTTACTCCGACCGAGCGTATTTCTTCAGCACTCAAAACAAACCCGACGGGGCCGATCGATTTGTATTCCGACGGCTGGTTCTGCGAGCGCTCCGTTGATCGTAGCCAACGTCACTGAACCCTCAACAAACTCGGCCGACATTTGTTCAAACATCGGGCGTAATTAACTTTGGAACACTCTCGCGTCGAAACATCATAAAAGTGTCAAGGTTGTTGCACAATTTATACTTGGGCGAGTGCATGCACTTGCGTCGGGGGATCCCAAAATCAACGTTGGAAAAGAAATACTCTTTCGAGTAGTTGCGTCTGGCACTGAGAGGCATTTTCTACTCGCGCAAGTGGAATTCAGTGGCGATAAGTCTGTACCTCAGAGTCAGACTAATCCAGGTCTGTTTTTTTTTAAATAAAGTTTTTTACAGGATATTCCTTTCTCTTCATTTTATTAGGATAATAGGAATTTAGTTAAGTTACGTTATAAGTGGAAAAAGATTAATAGTATAAACTATTTCAAGTATTATGTTAAGAAGTAGTTGTATTTATTTTTCGGGTATCCTGAAAAGTAATAAAAATGGGCTTGGGTTAGGCTGGATCTGAGGTGCAGAATTATTGAGTGTAATATTAATTAAATTTCGAAGAGTATGTATTAAGATCTGTTTTTTGCTTAATCGAATGAGATGGATATATTTTTAGGATTTTAATTCAATTTTCGAGTGTTCAGTCACTCATGCGATGAATCGATTCTTGTTTTTGAAAATTGTGGAACAGAAATAGATTATGAAAAATTGAAGGTATACGTCGATTAATAGCTACAAATTAGAGTGCAGATTAGAGCGGAAACAGTGGTATTTGTGACATCTTGATGATATAGTGGATAGCGAGTGTCCTCGAAAGGGAAACAAGTGCGTGTTCGGTCAGCTAATTTTTCTTCAGAAGCTATCATTTACCGTCTATCTAGTTCTCAATGTTATACGTCATTCCTGATGGCATCCAATAGCTGCTTTGTTCGACTAACCTACTTCGACGAATATGTTCCTTCGTCTCTACCTGTCAGGTAGAGTCACCTCAGTAATATCGTCATCATTTGTATTCATTGAGTTTTAAATTACGGAAGGATATTAATAAGGACACTTTATATTAAAGCATGACCAGTGCTGAGTGTGCTCGTTGAAAAGTCGAGTTTGTTTTTTCAACAGAACGCCCTTCTATTTTTTATAAGATAGAATAATTATCCATCACTTTAACTTTCTCTTCAATTCAATTCGAATTAATACAAAACTTATAATTCCAAGCATTGATTCGAACAATTTAACAGTTCAATTATATAACACTGCCAAGAAGCGTTGTTTAATTTCGAAATCGCAGGGCCCTCTTCATACTTTCAACTCCACGGATAAGCATATGCCTATTAGATAAGAGCCAAAGTGGAGCAAAAATTCATATGTATCTATTCAGAACGTATCGAGACCAGTGAGAATATATTTAACACGGTAAATGCGATCTGGACAGAAGTTCAGAGTTCTAGTTGCATGTAGATCGTCGTGTACACGTCGAATCAATACCGTATAGCTAGAAATAAAGTACGTGGCAATATCCTTACCGTTGTTATATATAGCTTCATTTTCTAAAATTGACCAATGCCATAAATAGAAGGCGCTCTCTGAAGTCATACACGAGCGTAATCGAGACATAAAAGTAGAAAATCATTTAAAAATACACTCTGAGGTGTACCTGGGGAATAGTTAATTGTGCTATACTTACACTATATGAAATCTCTAAGTAACGCTTGATTACTTAATCCCCCTTTTCGTGCACTAAAAAATGTAGCAAATAAAAATTAAGTTCATTTCATTCATTTCACGAAATATCATTCTGTATGTCCATTTTCAGGATTTACTTTTTCAGATATATCCTAGCCCAACATAGTTTCTTATCAGGAAACTCTATGTTCTATCGGGAAAGTGAATTTTCCTCCTTCGTTTTCAAAGGCCAAACGAGGCGTGCAGTGAACGCGTCACAAATAAAGAATTGCTAACACCAGTTGCAAAACTAATGAGTGGTCTGTTTGCGATTTCAGCAATGTCCTTGGAGGATTCGCGACGATCGCAGCGGCCGTACAGGTACGGGATGGTTCTCCTGTGCGTCGGAGCTCTGATAAACTGGTTAGGCCTCGCCGAGAACTACGTCGAACCGGTACGATATGTCGGTGTAGCTTGCATAATCGCGGGGGCTCTTCTCATATGTGCCGCAATGTGCTGTTGGCTGCACGCACCGCCAAGTAGGGCAACCATGCACACACAACACACGAATCATCCGATCACTGCTCAGGTAAGACTTCATTTCCTTTTAATGGACCGATAAAGTAGGAAAGTGTCGCTTGCTCGACGCGTCTTGGTCCCATATTACACTATTCCTCCGAGAAACCTTTATGCAAGCGTCGCTGAAGTTGGAGGCAGGTGGACTTGCACCGAGTGCTACAGTTGGGGAGCAGTGGCAGCTGTTGACAGCTGTGTTATTTCATTAGTAGCTAAGCGTTGCGTAGAAACACCTTCTATAGGTAAAGTCGAAAAGTGTCTCAGTTTGTGGTACTCTGGTACAAGTGGTAGTCTGGTATAATTGTATCGTGTGGTCATTTTGAGTTATGAGGAAGGAGAGCTCTTAAGTGTACAGATTTTCTTGGAACGATTTTACACGATTCACAAAACTCTGACGGTCTGCAATTAGTATGGATGATTAGTTGAATAACGCGTAAATGATAAATGCGTAACAGGGTGACTTGAGTGGTACTGCATTACGTGGATATAGTACTAAGATTGATGTCTGGTAACGTGTAGATTTACGTGTCTGCGGGATGAATCAGGCGCTGCGTGTGCAATGAAAATAAAAAGTTGTCCTCTCTAGCTTACATTGACAAAAAGTGTTGCTCTGAGCTTAGATGACTAAAAAACGATATTCCTCGTAATATAGATCTCTAGTACTAAATCTCAGCGTTGCACGTAACCAGTGAGCTTATCCAGATTACTGAAGTCAGCTCAGTTTAATAAACTGAACTTTACGATAATCCAGGATAATCAAATTCATGATAATTGAAAAGTTTGAAAATAGTTCTTAATCGAAACCTATCGGTTTATAGTCTTGAATCGATTCTGCTCAACCCCCTGCCACAAACTGCGGAGTGCTCGTCTATAATGTACTCCATGCAGTCTAGTGATTATCGTCGTCTGTAAATGGCTCACGTGATAAAAATAATATCCTTCGATCGAAATCGTTGCCATCCCCTTTTTCTCTCGAGCGATTCGTTCCTCTCGAATCGAGGATATTTATATCTGCCGTCTGGCCTTTTGTAAAAGTCCGATGACAGACATAAATTCCATACTGGCAGATTCAGTAGTTAATAAAATTTACTCCCAACGTTTATAGCTGAACGCAGAAACCTTGGGTCTTTGGAATCAACGAACGCAGGGACACAGCGTTTCGTCGAATTCAGATGATTTCGCGATTTTCGCTGAAATTACGAGAATTCTGGGAACCTATCAACTCGTTTTATCCTGACTGTATCCTGCTTTGACTCTTGTCGCGCTGAACCATCTTCCTGCGATTCTGTCGCGTCTTCGTCCGCTATGATCTCCTATTGTCTCTCATGAATACACTCCCATTGTGTTCGGGACAGAGCTTACGTGTCTTCCACAAAAATTGTTTTAGGAAGTTCTTCAATTTCTTCGGCCAGTACGTAGGTGTAGCATGAAGGCGCGACTTGAAACAACGACTGTCCTTCTTTCCGCGGCGCGAGGAGAAACAATAGAAATGCAAAGGTCTGTCTGCGGCACGATGCACAAAAGAGGTCGATGGTAATTCCAATACACTTAACTACAGGCGGAAGGATATTCACTCGAAAACTCGCGTCTATATTTGTCAGTAGTTATCCTTCGATTTGTGTGCATGTACTGTAACTGCAATTTGCATACAGTGGAGTTAATTTCAATATTTCTGTAATAATTAGCATCATTAGGAGATTGGTGATTAAGAAG
Organism: Calliopsis andreniformis; assembly: GCF_051401765.1. NCBI lineage: Eukaryota > Metazoa > Arthropoda > Insecta > Hymenoptera > Andrenidae > Calliopsis > Calliopsis andreniformis. Next base: position 15,668,721 of record NC_135067.1, on the reverse strand, counting down.
AAGTTTTTTATTTGGAGAAGTATTGTAAAAGTTTTAAAGAAATCTTAGAAAAACCGTGGAACTAATTAATTTAGAATTACAATAACTGACTCTGATATATTGGACTGATACTGTCTTCTTTTAGGCCTGTAGATTGAACATTCATCTGGTTTGCTTAAATTTTTTAGGGATTGAGTTTTCTTAGTTTTTTAAACTTTTTAAAACCTACGACATCTTCGATTATACTTCAAAAGCAAATTTGTGTTTCTCTACATATAAAATTCTCACTTAATTAATGATATAAATTTCGTACCAGACACCATAAATTCTAGTACCCATAAATCTCGATCACTCAAGCTGAATTTTTCTAATTCTAACTATAACACTCGTTTTCATCTCAGATTCCCTCATCGAAACACTGAAATCCTTCGTTCCGATTCTGGACCACGAACAAAACTGCCAAGAACATAAAGCAGCAGCTCGACCAGTCGCTCCGTGTCGCAATCGCGATTTCGCAGACCCCTGTCTAAGCGTGCCACGAGCACCTCAAAATTCGATGAACAGCACCAACCACTGGCTTCAGTCGTTCACCTTGCAACTACGATTATGCAATATTCATTCCTTATAGTCTCTTACAACCGCGATTTTATTTCTGTTCTCTGCATCCCATCAGTCCCAACGCGCCCTTTCGTGACTGGCAGAGTCGACCTGCAAAGTTTGTAAAGAGCGCCGAGGCGAACGTATAGCTAGATATCTATAGACGAGTCGCGATATATATAGAAGAATACCCATTTCGGGGTTAATATCCTTGTGGCTCGGTATAATGTCGTCGTAAAGTCGCGCAGTAAAACTTGACTTAAAGGGTCATTCGTTGGAGTTTTATTCTTCATTGATTGAACACGGGAACTCCTACCATCAGGATTCTTTTGATTCTTGCTTCGGTGAAGAACTGATTGTCCTGATTGGGGATTTACATTTATCATGACTCAGATTTGGCGATTTGAGACATATCATATATAGGGTGTTATTTAACTCTTAATGAAGTTGATTGCGATGCCTACTAAGAGCCCACATTTTAAAGTCTCAAATAGTGATGGCTACGAATTCTGTAGATGTAAGATTGTGATTTATTGTGCGATTCATATGGTAACTTTATTCCCGCAGATAGACGATCCCATTCATGTAATCTCAATCGAGGAACCATCTAGTGGATCCAGACAGAAGCCGCCAGACTATGAGGCTGTCGCGGATGCGCCACCTAGTTACGATGATGCTATCAAATTGAATCCTAGTCATCTGGTTAGGTTGAGTAACAGCAGTAGCGCGTTGTCGTTGCCAACTGTGCACAATATGGTCCCGAGAACTGTGGAAATTGTCTCTAGGGATCCAACGCCATCGCCACCTCCACCATATGCTAGGTAAGCTTCATTTGCACCCTTCATCTTTTAAGATAAATTAAATTCCCTAGTTGCGCGATCACTTTATAGCAGTTCCACTGAAAATAGTGTAATGACCAGCAACTTAGGGATTTTCTCGACTCGAGAATCGCCAGGCTGGCCTGACGTATGATGGCAGGGGAATGAATGAGAACGCAGAGTTCTATGTATACACGTACAAGGAACTGTGACGTGATTCGTGACGCTAGGTACTGTCCCATAAAATATGATGACGTCAACTCTTGCTATAGATGGTATAGCAATTACATGTGAAATATAGATAGAGTTTGATGATAATAAATTAGAGGTCGTGGACTCGTGCTCGTCTAAATTGACGTATGAGAAAGAAATATTCTGAGTGAATAATTTATTGAGTCGTAGAAGCTTACTAAGCATAATTTGTTTTTGATGATATTGATGAATGGCTTGACTATATCCTGCTATTCTAATGTATTTTTAGACATAAATAAGCGCGTCAAACGTTCATTGAAATGAACGTGTAGATTTCATGTTAGGATAATTTTGATGACTCTTATAATATTAGTTTTTTTTTTTTTTTCAAATGATAGAGGAAGTTACTATTACTTCCATTGCACTTCAGATATGTTTTTGCATATTTTCTGAAGATTCTTCTCCTGATCGATTTTTGTTTTGAATTACAGGTGAAGTCTTTGGCTGCGCCAAACATGCTCGCACCAAACGAGACCTGCGGCGTATGTCCAGCGTTTTGCGATACTATTAAAATTCGACGAGTACAAAAGCGTGATAAGAGTTCGAGGACTCCGTCGATGACGCGAGCGTACTCAAGAAATGGTTACGATGAACTGTCGTAAACTCTTGACCTCGTCAATATAGACTAAAACTCTTTGTGTTCAAAGGATTACCGAAGTAATCCACCAAACAGGATCCAGCTTTCGTCACTGCATAAACACAATCACACGAAGATAGAATTTTACGATGTTAGTTCTTCTATCGAGCAGTGGACTCGCTTAAGAAACGAACAACGATTGAGCTTCGAAGGAAATCGAAGAAGAGATCAACGAAGAAGTCACGTACACTGTGTTTCTCGCGAAACGAGCCTAAGAAGATATTCCGAAGTACCGACCTAAGCAAGAAGCCTAAACTCTGCTGGAAATTCAGATGAACTTTAGGATACACTTGTGTGAAGTATGAGTATGATTATCGATTCCATTTGGCTGATTTAGAGCGAGTCCAAAATAGCAAATAGGAATCGTTGATGAAGAGATACGCACTGTTTCGATGTGTTGGTTGGGAAAGTAGTGTGGAGAAGCTTTCGTATGTGATTCGAACACTTTTCTTATGAACTACGAAAGGTGTGGTCACAGCTGTCGAAGAATCCTAGCAAGAAATGCGGCGGAAGGTGAAGGAAGAAAAGAACAGGATGTCCCAAGTGTTGGAATTGAAGACGTTCTGGGCTCTCATCGCTTAGACATTTGTACAGCTTGTTAAAGGGAACATTTTTGCTTGCCATATGATTTGTCCATCATTGTCATTTTACACGTATATATACACATGCGAATCATTCGCACGTCCATTTTATTGTGATACGTATTATGATGCTGGTATTGCGATATGTCACCGTCGAACACGACGTTGCTTTGTGAAACAAGACTCTTTTTTTAATAATGAAAATGCAAATACAAGGATAATAAATTCGTAAAGTGAAGTGGTTTCTCCTTTATCCTGTTCCTCTTTTTATCCCCGAAAGAAAATTCGGAGGTAAGGCTCTGCTGAAAGTTTGTGAATCAAGCGTGAAAGAGTTGAGGGTCTCTACTTTTGAGAACTCTAAGAAGAAAAGAATTTTTGAATCTTCTCTTCTTTGTATTTCTTCTTTAACGTTTTCGTCACAGGATGAAGTTCTAAGTTATTTTTATTTTCATTACGTTTGGAGTACTTGTGTAAGTGGTTGATTTTCTTTCCAAGAGTAGCTTTTCTTTTCTTATAAGGAAAACGTTGAGGGTTCATCGATAAATACCCTTTATTCAATCGGAGTAACATTTATACTTACTTAAAGCATGTCATTGAACTTATATATTCGTACAACTTTGTTAACGGCAACAATAATAATCGTAATAATGACAAGAGAGAACGTAACGACAATAGAATGGCAATAATGGTAATAATAGCAGTAATACCGGAATGGTAACCCTCGAGAAGATCCATCGATCTCTAGAGATCGCCACTTCCAATCTTCTCGCCCGCCTGTGTCGATCCACGAATTGAGCAAAAAAATACTTCTAATCACAGTGACAGTGGTAATCATAATCGTAATGATAATGACAATGACAAGAATAATGATAACGTCGAGATTAATCGTAACCGCCGGCCGACTATCGCTATATTTTAATTTATTATTACCCTCACTACACGGTGTTTGGTTAAAGTATAGTTTCCATGTTTTCACGATATCTCTCCTTGTGTTTTCCTCTCGAAACAGACAAATAATTGATTCTCCGCTATCATCCCTTCGCCTCCTCCTACATGTATATACACTGTCTCGTTCTAATGACCGTAACGAAATTATCAGTCCGCGAAATAATAAGCGCCGCTCGTCGATATCTTCGCCTCGTTGAGTCCTCGTGCCCCCTTATCATCGGTCTACGTGAAAATTACTAACGATTATAATCTCCTCTTTTTCGTATACTTGTCGATGCCGAAAACGAACCGAAAGCGCTTTGGTTTGCCGATCCAGCCGTGGTCTATTGTCGAAGACGTACGTTCACACTCGAGTTAAGCTTCAAAGAGGCGGAAGATAATCGGTCGCCTCGCGATATTTACACTAAGATCCGCGCTTATATTACAGTACACTAAAAACAAGAAATCATAGGAGGGGGTTGCTTTAACGGAACTAATAACAATTCGCGGCAATGGCTCCGCGTATCACCCGGTAATTAAGATCCATCCAACAGAAAGATGAAGATATTGCACACACACCGAACGAGTGTCCTTCGTTCTAATGGATCCGCGACGAGCACGAGGATTGGCTCTCCACGTTTTCGCAAAGCTCGTCAATTCTTCGCCCTTAATATTTGAAATTCGATAAATACACCGTGTTTACGATTGACATCCGTTGACGATGGGGCAGCAGGAACGATTCCAAGTACACTGTGCAATTTCGTCCTCCCTTTCGCTCTTCTTCTTATTTTTTGAATTCATTTCGCGCGCACAGTCTCCTCGTCACGCTCCCGCCACCCCTGATCAGCTTCTCGCCGATCGATCGTATAATATTCGTATCTTTCCCCTCTGCGACTATGTACACCCTATGGACAATTGTGTGTATGTTGCACTGTTCGTAGCGCTCGTCGATAATATAAATGCGTCTCGGTATACTCGTCGCTATATTCTATATCAGACAGTAGTAAGAGTAGTTGGTAGCAATAATAATGATTGGATTAATCCTAGAAACGATCTCGGGTGGTTGTAACAGTGACGAGAGTAGTAGTAATAATAATATCTAGCTGTAATAAATACGCAATAGTAATTCGTAAATAAGTAGCCGTCGGTTTTAGCAGAAGCAGCATTATTCAGCGATCCATCGCGGCCGTCATGAACGTTGATTCGCTTGACGATTAGTTAACAGTTACACATTCGGTAAGAGCGACACGTTTCGATATACATTTAAGCTAAACCATTCGTTCCCTCCCGCTAACCATCGACTCGGTCTTTTTACACGCCTCGGACGACCGAGCGTTACCTTCGAATAATAGAAATGTTCCGTCGTCTTTCGGCCTATTTACACGATGACTGCGCGGCCCTCGGGGACCTTTTAATACTTACGCGGTACAAGTTAAATTAATTATGTACAAAAGATATCGCTATGAGCAACGTCAGTTCGCACGAGATCCGTCTGATCACCCTGATCGACCATCGGGGGATACATTTAGATACCGTTGTAACATTTACTAACAGTTTGTACAGCCGTCGGGGAGGCTTCGAGCTTACCCTCAGTCGACACCTAGAAGTGGTTGAAAGCACCATGCTCGCTCGGTAGGCGAGCAGATCACCCGTTAATACGTAAAAACATTGTTTTCCTTTTTCCCTCTTCGAACGAGAGGCACTCTAGCAAACTCTCTCGATCTAGAGTCTTTATACTTAAGGAAGAATCACTTTCTTCCCTATGTCTTGCATCTATTATCAACACAGGATAATCGTTTCACATTCATACAGACTGTCCAATCGGCAATCGTATAAGAAGCGATCTTCCTTACTGTTCGTCACAAGAATAGGTCACTTCGTGGAAACGCGTCCGTGTCACGTTACATCAGAACTTGTCGAGCATTAAAGATGGTCTCAGATGGGTGTTGGTAGAACAGTGAAGTCTTGAAGGGCGGTTTTCACCGTCTCGTATATCGGTCGGTTCGTCTCGTCCGCGCAATAGCCATCGGCGGTGCACAGGGTCTGCAGCTTTGTCAGGTAACTGTCCAAGTTCTCGTGGCCCATCTTTTCCTGCGGTCCACCCGGGGCGTTCGGTATTCGCACGTGCTCCAACAGCGTGATCATGTTCTCCCGCAGCGACTGATAGTACTCGGTCAGATCGTTGTTTCGCTGAGAAATGGCTGTTGTTTCCTGCAGAGAAACAAACCTTTCTTTACGAACATGAAGATATATTAAATGTGCACTTAAAATTCTATAGGAAAGGAATTCAAAAGTCTACGTCTGTTATCAACAACTGGCAGCAATGGTACTCTACGTTTACTACAGAGTCTAGGCTACTTGGATACATATTTTGCTTCTGACCTGGGCTGAGACTTGTAAAAAGATTGTTATACTTATATTCCCTGAGATCTGAATTTGAGGAAGTTTATCTTTGAAACTAGGCGTGTTCGAAAAGCTCTCTGCCCAGAGTCAATCAAGCTCTACATGTCCAATAACTGGTAATTACTGTGTCTCCTCTATCATCGCACGGTAATAATCAATTACCGACTGAGTAACAAGCCTACTGACCTTTTCACCTTGCTTCAACTGATTCTCCATGGCGGTGATATCGGAGCGCAAGCGCAGCACCTGCGACTCGACTCGAGCGTTCTCCCTCTGAAGCTCCGTTATCTCGGCCTCCAGTGTGTAGAGATCCTCGCCCTGACCACTGGCGGTACCGCCACCACTCGTGTTACCCTGACCCGTACCCACCGCGCCCCCGTGAGCCGGACCACTGGTGTCCACCCCTGAATATAGGACATACACGGTCCACTTTAACAACCTATCCTATGTCTCATGGGGTACATTTGTTTTACCAATTTCTAACAGCCTCCTCCCTCGACTCGAGTTCTCGAGACGTTCGATAGTATATTCGATTCTTCGAAAACAGAATGTCAATCAAGTCAGCAACCTCGAGAACCCGTTTGCCTGGCGAGGAGAACCGTCAGAAGCCAAGGCGGCTAGCTCACAACCTAATCTCGACTGTAAGCTCGATCAAGAACTCTGTCCACTCGTTACGGAAGCGGTTTCATATTACAGAGACAAATGTACTAATACGTTTCTTGATAGGTGTGCGGGGTTCATATATGCGTAATAAAATGTGAGAATGTGGCGAGCATGTAAGTAGCGCCTGGGGGGGGGGGGAAGCTTTTCGGGGACAGCGATTTGGGTTGGATCATCGAAGCAAATGTTCACAGCAAAGACTATAGTTAGCCGTTTCGTCTCGCAACGCTAGTCGGTTGCCAGGCAGTTCTAAGTGTCCCAAGTCGCTGCACGGGATTTGTTTGAGATGTGGGATCGGTTCCGTCTGCAAGTGGTTCGTGCTGAAGTGATGGGAACGATCTGGTTAAGAACCGTTCTTTCGGCGAAACGAGTGACTCGGTTCATCGACATACGCACGAACCTACTAGGAGAGTGCCGCGGGAGCAGAATGATCGGGAGCGATGTTAGGGTGTCTTGGGGTAGCGTGAGGTGCCATCATACCAGATAGAAGAAAAAGATGAGAGACACCGAGTGCTGGCCTTTTCTTGTGGCATGATACGTGGCGTTTTCGACAGATATACAACAGTGTAACAGCTTGAACTGTTTAGCAGAGCAGCGCGGCATTGGTGTAGCCAACACTCGGAACGTCATCTCGTAAAAGTAAAATTACTGATGTGTGGATTTTTGTATGTAACACCGAAAACACATAGAAAACAAATGGCGAGTACGTCAGTCCCTTACCTTCAAAAGTAAATGTTCTCCTCAAAGCTCAATGACAGGAAAGGAGCTGATCGTGATCCCAGAATAAATCAGAATACATTATTTTTCATTATTATGATATAACGGTTGCTTTTGTTTGTCTTGGCTTTACATGTTTCTCTTGCACATAATCATTGCGGGAGGTAGGATCTCGCGAAGGGCCAAATTCGTATTTGGAGAAGGGAGATGGGGGCTAAAAGTGACATAGCGTAGGCCGGGGGTGTCTAAGTTCAGGTTTCTCACTTCTTTTTTTTCTTTTTTTTTTTTCTCTTGCTGACCAAAGAAGGCTCTGTGTTTTATGTGAACACCTGAATACGAATATATCAGAGAAGAAAGGAGAGAACTGAAGGTAAGAGTCAAGTAGAAACAGTAAAAGAAAGTAACTGAATAGAGAGGTAGAGAGAAGTGGGAGAGGAAGAAGGACGAGGTAGCTCTTGTTGGTATGACAGCACATCATTGCGTGAAGAGTAGAGTATGGCATAGCACAGGATCAAGTACAAGGTCATATATGCACAAGTTTACAAATAAGGGTTTATAATTTTGTCACGGTATGCTGTCGACTCGCCCAGCCAATTTCCAATTTCCAATTACTCTTCAATCTCTTCTCTTTTTGCTCAATCAAACTCGATCCAATGGACTTCAATGAAACGTCACGACTGGACGAGTGCGACATGAAAGCGTAGAAAAAGAATTTTAAAAGGCAAACTTAGACGATCATGCCTACTCTACAATCCCTCTTCTACCCCATTTCGGTAGTCAGTCGCATATCGCGACGTGGTCCGTGGCTCAACGTGAATAGAGTCTCCATTTCATTCAGCCATCGAGAATTCATTCTATCAAATCTCAATCGACTCGTTTCACGCGGAGCCGCAGGTACCTTCTCATTCTTCAATCAACAGTGCCGTGTATCGGTATTCGAGGACATGAATCACATCAGGGACAGCTTGATCCTCACCGGCGATTCCTTTGCTGTACATGCTCGACATGTCCTCATATTTGGGCTTCTTCACTGCGTGCCCAGCTATGGGGCAACCAGACAGGGACCTGTGGGTCGAGAATGACCCGTTTATGTGGCCGATCCCGTCGCAGCCTGGCGTGGGACAGTTGACACCCTCGAACTTCATCGCTGTGGCCGCTGCGACCGCTGCTTTGTGCTGCTCCAGGGTGCTACTTGATTCTAACACTCGCGGTTTGTTCCTGTTAGCCATGGGGCAGCCGGACGCGCTGCAACAGGAGTTATCAAAAACGCTATTGGAGTTATATTATTTCACCGTTCCTGGTGAAGTTCTTCATGCTTTGGTACGCAAGTGCGTGGATATGAGAAGCTTAGAAGAGAGATTGATGAGTTAGTTAGCGGATATGATAGAGCTCGAAGTTAGAATATTCTAAAGCTGAGAGTTACTTTTACTATTTTCAATGTTGAGGCTTTCTAGTGGATCAGGGGAGGCAGGAAGACTTAATACGATAATTGTCATGATGGACACCAATCACCACCAATTGTTTTCAACTTATAATGTTCTCTTATAAGTGGAGTTATCCAAGTCAGAACTCTTTAAAATACACATGGATAATTTAGTGAAATGAATAAACTGAAAAGCTGCGAATTTTCTATGCATATACTATATTACTTGACTTCTGATAAAGCTACAATGCATACGAAACATTAAGAAATATCTTCAACAAGAACAAGAGTTATACCCAAAAGTCTCAATATTGAAAAAGCCTCAAATTTTCAAAACTAGCTTTAACACGTCCATTGTCCCATGCATGGCACATGATGCACAGTCTATGACAATACTCGCTATACTAAAGGACTGGACAGTAAACGTGTCAATTTTTACAGCTCCATTTCCACGATAAACCGATAGGAATTTTTACCTGCGATGCGACAGGAATTTGCCAGTGGCGTGGCCAGAGCCGTCGCATCCGGGGATCGGACATCTGTAGTCCAAAAGCCAACATCACCATTACCCAAAACCATGACATCCCATCCACACAGAGTGAGCATGAAACGAGCGGAAACCACTAGTTATTAGTCAGCGTCTTTGCGCCAGGAAACGAGGATAGGGTTCGAAAGGGAAGCTTCTTGTCTCGGCCTTCAGACGGATCTTAGTGTGGGCGATGTGGTCAGGAAGACAGCACAGTCGCAAGTAATGCAAACGAGGTGAAAGCGTGAATTAGGATCGCGATTAGGGGCAACACACGAAATTGCACAGTTCACAAGAAATTGGTGTTCCCATAGAGTCTACTACAGCACCCGACAGACTCGAATATGCAAGTTTTAGATAACACATCAATGGAATGTTTCACATGTCTGCAATCTTAGTGTAAAACACGAACCAGATTGAAGCTATCAAGAAATTTGGGATTGTAATTAATGACAACGCAAAATTCTAGGGTTCCCCAGAAATTGGGACTTTAACTAATCCCATAGAGTCTCTAGTTGCATCTGAAAAAACCAAACACGCGAACTTCAGAAACCCAGATTTCAATTAAACAGTAGATAATATAGACTTTAGCGACTTCAATCGAAAGGTAGATGTTAATAAAGCAGAGGAAGGCTAAGGCAATAAAGACAGAAGGATGTTATGGTAGACTGTGTGCTTGAGGAAGACAGTGTACCATGACTAACCTCAATGGCTCAGAGTCTTGTCCATCCCGCGGCTTACTCTTCGGTTTGTTAGCCCGTGGACAGCCCGATAGACTTCTGTGAGAGGAGTAGTTCCCAGTCACGTGACCAGACCCATCGCATCCAGGTGTAGGACACTTCAGCTCTTGCGAGTGCGCTTGGATTTGGGAGCGGTCAGCTCGCGGGCAACCGGACAGGCTGCAAAGGAAACAGAGGTTCCTGTTGTACAAACCTGTTCCAACTATACCATGACGATTCTGCGATACTTTTAGTTTAATATCAGCAATACAAATGATTAGAGCTTGCTCGAGGAATTAGTAGCGCATGAATCCCCATGGTCAGAGTTACGAACGCACACCTCAGAAACATCCAACGATGGCTTCAGCAACACATCGCATGCAATTTACGCGACGTTGCCAAGAAGTCTCGGGTACTTACGTCCATTTACCAGGTAGAAGATCTCGACGAGCCTTTAACGAATTCTGAATAAAGTTTCAACTAGTTTATAAAGTTTGGTTCATGTTTGCAAGTTTAGCTCACCGAGATCGTCTACTCAGGCTGCTTACACATTAAAATCACTGTCAAAAGGCAGCCTTCCGCACGGATTGCTCTTAGACGACTTGCCTTGCGTCCAGTTCGAACGAAGACATTAAACAGGGAGGTTTAAGACTCGTGAAGAACAGTGCGTTCATTCTCTCTCGAACGATCGAATTGAGTCTTAGGTCCCAAACAGAGGTTTATTCCCCAGGCTAGGTAAAATAATAGTCGCACAGTCGAAACGGGCAATCGACGAAGTGTAATCGTATAATAATATGATAGCATGCAAATGGCAACGCCGTGTTCCAGTTGGATCACTCATGAGGTGTCGCTCGCACGAACGATCGCGTTTTCAGGTTCATGTCAAGTACAAGGTTAGTCTTACTCTAGGAACACTGAAGGGGAGAGCAGGGAGCACACTCACACCTGACCCCAGTGAAACTCGTCAATTGCCAATTGTCACATTCTTTTTCTCGTTCCATTGCGTCTTTTCCAGCGATCTCTAAGTTAACAAGTGAGCACGCGTTGCCGAATTGCGGCACTCCGTGATCTTCGTTACATTTTTTTTTTTACGTTCTCTACGTACTTCTGCTCTGACATGGTCATTGACAACAGTTCGCTACGAAGCTGCCCACTCGAGGCTGGCGAAGCGGTTCTTGAACTGGCGGGTTCGGTGATCGGACATAAATGCGCATGATAACGAACATCTACGTTAAAGACTGGTGGAAACGTCTTTACCACGGTATTCTTAGTCGCTCTTAATGATTTTGCCATCCCTTTTCGTAGGGGTCGGGTCGAAACAGGGAGCAAATGGTAAGTCATTCAACACGAAACTCATCTACACACTTTGGTACATGGTACATCGTACGGTAACGCAATAAGGCTGACTGGCTAAGTATGTAAAAAGGTACACAAATAGAGAGAGAGAGGGGGTGGGGGGTTGGGGGAGAGAAAAGATAGACAGACCGTGAATGAAAAAATAACAAAATAAGATGCGTTACATCGGTATGCTTAATAATGTAAATAGCTATTGTACCAATGAGTAATCCACACGTATATGATAATATAGAAATACAACAATATCGAATAAGGTAGTACAAGACTGGTTCAGCCGGGAAATGGTTGGGGTGACTGGGTATACTAAATAAATGATTAGTGTCACAAAACACTTAAGAAGCCACTACGCCACGGACCACCAATATGCATCGATGCAATATCCCATCCATGTATCTCGCACTTTTGTGACGTTACTGTAATGTATGCATGTTAACGTGTATAATGTACGATTCCCCTTTTAAGGAATGTGTGTTCGTAAAATTTTAGGGATCGTACTACTTGAGGAATCTGTTTTTGGGCGAGAATAATGGGAGAACTGAAGGAGTCTCGTCTGTGTGGGTATAATGTAAACGTAACAGAATTATGAACCAATATCCCTACTATTAAATGAGATACAGAGTCTTCGTTCTTTAAAATTAATCCCATTTCACGGGAAATAGTAGCAGAGAAATTGGCGAGACTGTCAATTGCTTTCTTCTTAAGCGTGACGTGTAAGTAGAAACGTATGGTATGTAGTCAGACACGCGAAATTATGAATAAATACAGTACATTTCTTACTATAAATCTGTTACTTATTATTTCCTTCTGTTTACAATGAGAAGTAAACTTCTGTTACCCTATTCTCCCCTTTCCATTGTGACTTTGCTTTAACTTTGACCCGTATGTAATAACTTAGCAAGCTGGACTAGAACAAGTACCGAAAAGTTGTTTGATATAACCTACATGCCCGCGGATAAAAAAGTTAACTCGATAGCGTGATGTGAGAAGTTCCATATCTCGATTAATTCCAGAGATATTAGTCTGCAAAATTCTACGCCCCCCTGTCTGTGTGTACGTGTGTGTTCAGCGTGCGTGCGTGCGTGCTGCATCGCTATATCAATATATATAAATATACACAATCGGATGTCGTCGTCAATGTTTGAATGTCAGTGTGAATGTGAATGCTGCCTTGCCTTCTGTGGGTAGCGTAGTTTCCCGAGACATGACCCATGCCATCACAGGACGACGTGGGGCACTGTATCAGCTCCTTGCCGTCGCGACCACGAGGGGCGGGCCGAGGCGCGAAATTCAACGAGTGCCGCCTCATACTGTATCGAACAACATCACAACGATAAAACACTCTTAACGCGATTGCTCGTCTCTCGTATGCCTGTTTCTAAGTGTCTCTTAATTGGTCAACTACTAACATATTCACCAAACGTACGGTTGGTGATGATGAACGCGATTACTGTTATGTATTATTTTCTTTGACGTGGATTTAATGTATTGTGGGTGGAAGGTCTTCTTAGGAAAATATTATTATTTGACGAAGAAGAGTTTAGGGGCTCACGTTGTACAGTTTACGTTAATTAGTATATTATGGTGCAAAATCGAACCTCATTCGAATAATCTAAGTAGTAATGGTCAACCACTTCAGAAACCCTCAAGCAGTCAATGACTATTTCAAAATTTGTCTACTTTACGCCTACTGAGAAACATAAGACTCATAAAAAAACCTGTCAATCTCTAAAGAAATATTGACTCTCGAACGACACCACTCGATTAACGTTACCACTCGTCTCAAAGCCTGTCGGTAGTCTCGAGCACCCCGTCACATTCCTTCCACTCACAATACATCAGCAATCGGACATCCAGCGTACGAACGTGGCCGCAACGCAATCGCCGCATCGTTACAGCACGGTATAGCGACGGAAAAGTTTTATTGCGCTCCGCAACTTTTCCTTCTCGCGGCGAGAGGGAGGGTGCGCCGTGTATGATGGTGGGCGTGATAGCGACATATGAGCCGAAAAAAAAAAAAATCTGAAAAGTTCGAGTTGGGTAGAGAAAGAGCAAGATGATGGCGCAGGAGGAGGAAGAGGCGAAAGGAATATACGCGAGAGCGGTTTGCTTCGGCTTTTTTCTCGTCTCCTCGTAGATGAACCAACTACCGCCGGCTATGAGAAGCCTCGAAAACCTCGATGGCCCTTGAGTGGCCACGATATTGCTGGGCAACCGAGCCGACGGATGCGGACTTGAGTGCAATTCACCGCCCCCCGGATGCCCAGCCTCCGTATTTCCCGTGCCTCCGTCTAACCAGTTCCCTCTACTTTCGTATGGACGATAAGTCGCGATGTCGAATCCCTGGCCCTTCAACCTCTAACCATGTACCGCCACCGATAAACAGGGACGAATTCCCGAACGTTCACCGTAGTCGATACGATATACTATTATTCTTGAGAATGCATGGCTTCTCTACTTAATTGTCTCGAATGGTTCCCATCGTTTGAGCGAAATGAGTCTTTGAGGGGAGCCCAGGTAATATGATCGAAACACAAACGAGGGTTGCGTCGCAAGTGCCATTGATAAGGTCGAAATTTCTGTGGTAACATGAGGATTCACTGGGAGGGTCTAATTTCGATTCACTTTGACGAACACTCCTAAAATTTGGCAACAGCATCTTCGCTCGATCATTATGATATTTTCTATTAGCGATACTGTTCGTGCAAATATATTAGATTCCAGACTGGGCGGGGATTAGGAAAGAAACGAAACGAAATTTTGCCCGAGGTGCATTTCAAGGGTCTAACCTCGATGGGACGACGCAGGGTCTCGTCCCATAATCCAGTGCGGTGGCAACTGATTATACCCCACCTTCCCCTTCGACCTTATCCACCCTCGGCAGCTCACCGCCTCCCACACCCTCGCTCCGCCGCCTCCTCTCTCCTTATGCGCCGAACCGCGCCTTCTCCACCCTACCGCCTGAGCTTTACGTCAATTAGAATAAGGTTGGCACTTTCGGTACGAAGAGTAATTACTTTAATTAACAAAATGGAGGTAGGTATGCGCGACCTGCGCCTCCCTCTACGCCGACGTTAGCCGCCGTCACTGTTTTGCCCCCGTGCGTCTTTTCACCCGCGAATATATATCGCGAGAGAGATTCGCGCGACCCCTTCCGCAAGGCAAGTACCAAACGTGCGATGCTCGCATGCACGGTAATATCCGTGGACGTTCGTCTGACTCGTTGGACGTTGCGTTTCCCCTTTGGCTGATTAACTTGGTCCAAATATTTTGCATTTCTCTGTTCTCTGGTTGTCGCGTTTTCAAGTATCGGTCGTACTCACAAGTAATAATAGAGAAAAACGGGAGAAGACATTTGAGAAATGAGGTACCTGATATTACTTGTGAGAACTTGTACTACTTTTTTGTCCAATCATGTTGCGCGAAAAGGACTAAAAATTAGGTCCAGGAAATCGAGGCGTTTAAGTATTAATTCAGAAGAATTTTCCTTTTCCTTTGAACGGTTTCAGACGTATTTTGCGTGAACGGGGAACGTCGTTGTTTCTTTAGTAAACGCGTTGCTGCTTTAGAGAATTAGATATTCGTTGGTTTCTTACCTATCGTCTTTACCCGTAGGCTTATCGAGAGGCCCCATCGTATGCTGAGGAGGTGGCATACTATAGCAGGGTGTCGGCGTGTAACCCGCTGGGATTTGGTAACCGGAGGTCACAGGCCCTCCTGGATAGGTTCCACCGCAATTATAGCCAGCAGTGGGGTAGGGGGTGTAAGTGTTCCCAGGGTACTCCGGTTGTACGCCAGTCATGCCGTAGCCTGGATGTGGACTCATTGGTCCATACCCTACAAACAGAAATTATTCACAATATTAATTCTATATCACGCACAACTCCCCAGCAAAACAGAAATAACATTTACTTAAAAACCTTCTTCACAAAAATCTACCACACTTTAAACCTAAATTCCTATATCCCATTTTCTCTCAATTTTCACCAACTCCATTACACATGCCTAAACCCACCTTCGCAACCACAGACAACTCTGCATCTCATATTTTATTATTTGTCACAAACAGCACACAAAGCAGAATCACTTTACCGCATTAAAAGCTCGAGCAGCGAAAACGACGCGACTATGCATTTCATCTGCTGGACTGCACCCCTTTATGAAGAACCATCCTCGGGCGAGGAGATTCGCGGACGAGGCAGCGTAACGAAGTAAATAAAGAAGCGCAGGAAAAGCATGGAACAGTAGACGAACAAAGGCGTAGCGAGAAAGGTTCAGTGCGACGCGACGCTTGATTAACCCGTTGTGAGATCTATGCATTCATTTATCGGCCGGGAAAGAATTCATTTCATCTGCAGCGCAAATAGCTTATGGACCAAGGGCGACGTCGCTCGCGAACACGACAACGCCGAACGAACGAACATGCCGGCGTGCTGTGTGCCTCGAATGTTTCAATTTCAATAACTACTCCCCAGCGTCGGAGTCCGCACAATATTGGCCGCGCCGGACTTTTGCTACGGCTACGTGTACGCGAAATATTGATAATTAACAATGGTCGTGTACCGCCACAGAGGGGGCGGCTCTGGTAGAAAGGGGTGCCTGGTGTACATCTACGGAACGGCAGCGCGAGAAGGAGATGGACAGGTAGGGCGTGAGAGGTGCCGACGAGGACGGACAGAATGGGTTCTAGGTTTGGAACGCCAAGGCACAGAGAGACCGAGGAAAATGAGAGTCGGGCCATAGGTGCCTATTATGGCAGTCATGTACTGTTCTGGCGAATTTTTATTCGACGGTTGTAACGGCGTATCGTTCCCCTGTACCACCCCCTCTCGGACCCCCGCGCCACCCCAGCCCCTCCAGCTCTTTGTTCTTTTTCCTATCCCTCATCTGTGGATCTCCACCGCTGCACCTCCCCTGACCGTTCACTGTTACACGCTACCGATGTAGCAGCACGCTCACGGCGTCGCGTGTATCTCGTTCATACACAGACGCTGGAGAGTTAGCATGTCAAGGACACATTGGCGTACCCCCGCGTTCCACCCACCTCACGGATAATTTAGGACAGCGCTACTGTTTAGGGTGCAACAGTTTTTGAAATTGTTCGAGAAGTTGGGGTTTTTTGGGATTGCAGTAGGCTGTGGAAATCCTGAGTTAACATTTTGGGTAACTAGCAGGATAATGTCAGAGTATTTTAAGATAAGGCACTGTGTACGTGAGAGATCCACATCTCGAGAGTTAACTCTATACTAAGAGCATAGCGCAACATCGATTGAAACTTGAACTATTTTATATTAAAAATAGACAATCATCAAAATCAGATATCAAAAGAATAGATCAGGTTTGATCCTGTGAAGTTAGTCAAAGTTCCACTGGACAACCTCTTGACCGACTGATATAATTTCTAGAACTGTTTCAATGCGTTTGGATGCTGAATGAGTCAACCAGTGATCTCTAACGATGAGATGGTCGTAAGTCGCGGATCATAAAGTATTTCTGAGAGATGGATGAAGAGTCGCCCGCTAAGTTAAGCGATAAATAGCGATAGCTCACCAGTGGGATCACGGTAGGCGTCCATGTAGTGGGAACCCCCGCTGTCAGGGGTGCTCTCTCGACTGTACGCCGTGACGTGCACACCGGGTGGCGGAAATCCTGGTACAGGCCTGATTCCTGGCCCCCCGCTGAAATTGACCGGCTCGTTCGCTGTTGAGAAGTCAACGGGTTCGGTTTGCTCCTCGATTGGTCTGGGCGCTGGGAATCCTGGTCCAACTGGAACCGCTACAGCTTCTCCATGGCCAGTTGGATACTGGGGACTGGGAGCTCCGCTGCAATCAGATGAAAATGATATACGATTTAATATTACTTCGTTTCACTAGAGAGGAACTTTCATTTTAAGTTTGTTAAATGAAAACAGTGAAATGACAATCTGAATAAAACACGTTTGTTGTGGCTCATGACATGGCTTTTAATGTAAGAGAATGAACTTTTAATTACCTGTGCAGCCTATTCACACTGAGGTCGAGGGTTTGACCCTGTGGACTCGGGACCTGAGGACTCGCCGTCAAGTGGGGACTGGCTGCCGCTTGGGGACTGCCGCCCACAGTCTGACCACCACCGTACTGAGGACTTAGACTATTAGAGCCGTATGGAGGTGCCTGTAACAAATTCCACCAAATATTTCCAATTAAAAAATCCGTCATTCTTTAATCATAGACATTCTAAAAATTCTCAGTACTCGCCTGTGGACTAGTAGAAGTCACGCTAGAGGTCGACAAGTCCATCACGGATCCTCCAGGAGAGGTCGGAGGACCCCCAGGTTTCTGCATCTGCTGCACTTGCGCGACAGTGACACATTTCACTGGAACAAAACATCCACAAAATCAGATCCAACCACGTACCAATAAACCAACCTATTCTCTCACTTTCAAACTGACCATCCTCTGTCTTCATCATTCCAACAGCAGTAGCAGCAGCCATCGCCATCTGATGCTGTTGAGCAGCTGCCGCAGCCTCTTGATGATAAACTCTTTCCTGCTCCTCCGGAGTCATTCCAGTCTGGCCCAGATAGTACATATTCGTCCTCGAATGCAGCTGCTGTTGCTGCTGCTGTTGTTGTTGCTGCTGCTGTTGCTGTTGCTGCTGCTGGGATTGAATCGGTGCACAGCCTTGAGTATCGTACCTCTCGTAAGCTGACGTGGTACCAGGATCGTACGGTCTGTGATTGGCAGCGCTGGCTACCGCGTTTTCGTAGCCCCTTGCGTTCGCGATCTCATTGGAGTAGGACACTACTGGTCGCGCTATATTATTCGCGCCAGGGTGCATGTAGGCCCTCGCGTGCTCAGCTGATCTGTGATGATAAAGCTCCTCGCTGGTGGTGGCCGCAGCAGCAGCAGCCGCCGCCGCTGCCATCATGGCCGACGGCTCGTAAGGAGATCTCTGGGACATCTGATGACTCATCCTGGTGTCCTCGACCATGGGCATGGGGTAGGCGACCGTGGGCTGCATCGGCAGGACGTGGTGCGTCGGATGCTGGCTTGGATGATGTATCGTCGCGCCGATGGATCCCCTGGAGCCCATCGCGTCCATCGAGGACATGGAGGAGGAGTTCGAGTCCTGATTCATATAGGAGTCGTAACTGGGTCGTACAGTTGGTGGTGGTGGTGGCGGAGGTGAGTTCACTCGACAGGAAGCGGCGTCCTCCGTCTTCGGCACCAACAGATCGGCGTTCTGCCCTCTGACTGGCAAAGTGCTGCAGCAACTGCCGCTCGGCGTCATGTTCTCAGTTTTAGGGACCACTTTAGTGGCACGGGACGAGGGACTGTCCTCCGGGGTTTTCGGAGGTTTCACGTTGATCCCCGTGCCCTTCGTTGTCGTGTAGTAATCGTAGGTCAGGCTGTTTAAAACTGGCTTTGTGTCCTGCGTCGTGGATCCGTATTGCGCGTAGCTTTTGCTATCCATCGACGAAGGCAACAGGTTCGTGCTGATGTACTCTGGCGGTATTCCCGACACTGTCGCGAAAATAGGGTTACGTTTTATTTATGTTGCTGTAACGTTACTTGTAGGTGGCTGTTTAGTATAAGGTGACCTGCATGCACTTTGTACAGGGTATTCAGTTACAGGTGGAAGACAATTCAAGAGGTGATTCTAGTTTTCAAGGTAAAGGGAAATTGCAACTGAGTCTTTAACAATTGCTTGATAAAATTCATCTGAAATTTGACAAATCGAATGGCAGTATTATTATCGAGTATCGCAGAATTCTTTTTTACGCCAGTGATTATAGTCAACGCTTATAGTTGACAAATGAAGGCTCGAATTTTTACATTTAGGACCACTTCTTAAATTTTTGGTAACTGGACACCTTGTACAGTAAGAAATACAGCTACAGTGTAAAACATTACTAGTACTCTATATCTACCGACACTATGTGCAAAGAGCAGATTTCTAAAAATAAGCCATGGAAGATAATGATTCATGAAACGTGAGATATGACTAGCTGAACACTATCTAGAATTCAGTATTAAAGTCCTCACAGTAATCTATCACATAACTCAAAAATGAATTAAAGGATCTAAAATTTCGTTTGCGAGGTAGAAAGGATGTCTAAAAATCAACTGAACATGATAAACCTATCCACAAAATCGCCATTACTTCTATCACCACCGTATCAAAAACAGTCGAAATAGAAGGATCCGATAACTGGCAAGGAACGATCGCACGTCTCACGTCGGCTTTCTTTCCCCGAGTGTGGAAAGCTTAAGCTCCCGGGTCTGATTTCACGAAGGGGCGTAGGTCGAATTTCGTGCTGGACGAATTCCAGGCACGTTGGAGGGCTGCCGCCTTACCTTGAGCCTTGTGTCGTGCCTCGCGTGCGGCCTGCTTATTGGTCGCGGCAATGGGACATCCGGACAGGCTCCTGTGCGTGTTCCGGTTCGGGGTGACATGGCCACGGCCGTTGCAACCAGGCGTCGGGCATTTCAAAATAGTGTCATGCATCGCCAGAACTGTGAGAACCCAGAGACACGTGGCGTGGTTACAAAGAACCGTCCTTGGACGATTTAGCGACAGCAATCATCGAGCCACACGCACATACACGCACGTCTGACGAGGAACCACCCCTGGAGGTGTTCACCTTCTGTCGCCTCTCTTATGCATTGAGTATAATTAGACGGTCGTGACTGTCGGCGTTCGTTTCGGTTCGACGTAGGACACCGTAAGAGAAGAAGAGATAGAAAGAGAGACATGTTGTGTGATAGTAGTATACAGAGGACAGAACAGAAAAAAAAGTAAGTAATATAAGGAGAAGAAGTAGAGATAAATCAGACGGGTTACAACAAACGTCACGGGATGAAAATACAAATCAATGTGTAACAGTACAATCAAGTATACCGAGCGGGTAGAGAGAAACTCAAGTAAAGACATAATCAATTCAGTGAAAATTAATCAGATAATAATTTGTAGCTTGTGTACTGTGGTCCTGGGTTTGCTACGTGTACCTGGGGCGGGACTGTTTGGAGGTCTCTCGTGTGTCTGATATACAAAGTGCAAGTTACTTAGCTTTTTTGCGAATATACATATCTTTCTATTTTATCTTCAAGGTATAGAGAAGCATCCAATGCAAACTTTATCATAATAGAATCTAGTAACTTGAGACTTCGCTGCAGTGGTATTTATGTTTGAAAGAATCTCTGACAGTAGACTTCAATATTTCATAAAGTAATCTGTGCTTAAAGGGAAAATAAGGGATTCTAAAAATTCTCCACTATCTTCCCCAGTTTCTATCTTTCCGTGAGACGTATCTAGGTGCGTGGCTCGTCAGGGAACCGTGTCACAGGGGTGGTTGATCGCCGTTTAATTATACTCAATCGCAGAAGTCCTCCCGTCGACTCTGCCGTGTGCGCATACGCATATATGGGGATGGTCGTACCGCCCGTGTCTCGAGTTCTCCAGATGTTCGACAGGCCGTCGGCCCAGCGTAAGTAAAATTCGAGTGTGGTGATAGAACTCTCTACTAATGATTGAACTACAAACAGAAACGGTGAATGAAGAACGGAAGATGAACGCAATAAATAAAGCTCTCTACCCCGCAAACGAAAAAGCACAAAGAATATAACAGACAGACACATAGACACACACAGACGGGTACGTTTCAACGCGTCTCACTGTCGATTCACGTTTGAATCACGCACGTCCATGTTCCTCGTTACGTCACTGTCGCGTTTACATTCGCGTCGAAGCCCCGAAGCGAGGAAGTTTGCGCAGGTTTCGTCCCAAGGAAAATTAATTTCTACGCGGGCGCGGGTGGAGAAACGTAAGAAATCGTTGCACTATGAATTTTTCTTGAGAATGCAGATCCGCGATGAACGAAATGAAGTGTCGGCAGAGGATAAGTGCATTTAGGTTCAGTCGCCACTTCCTTGCCCCGTCGCGCGAAAAAAGGCAGTCTCGCAAAAAGAAGATGCATCTATGTAACTACGATAAGAGCGATATTGCGGTTACTTACTTTCTGGTGTTAGTTTACCTTTCCTTGGACAACCGGAAAGACTGGAATTGTAGTAATAGAAAAAGGTGAGTTCTGGTTGCGATTGATAGTGAGTGGATAAAATATTGGACTTCGGGAAACTAAAAGAATTCGTGAGTAATTATGTCGTCTAAACATATTAAATATTGTTCATGGTAATAAGTGATGTATGTAATGCTACTGATAATTACTGTTCCAGTTACTGTTCCATTTTAGATTCAAGTAGCCTTGTATTATACTGCGAGATGCTAAAGGTCTCTCAACGACTATTCATGGCAAAACAGTTAGACCCTCGATTGTATGACTCAGTCATGATCCGAAATGTAGAGTCGGTCTGTTCATGGCACAACTATTCACGCACGGTTCCGCTTGGTGTTTCCCTCCTAGCGCGTAGGTGTCTAATCGACCAGGGCAAAGTGCAGAGCACAGGTTAATTACCGATAATTGCTTACCTGCGGTGGTGAGAGTAGTTTCCGGTCACGTGACCCTGCCCCGTGCAGCCTGGGGTCGGGCACTTGTTGCCTTCTGTAACAAATCAGACCGTAACAAATACTTAGTAAATTTCGTACAACTTCAATTTATTTTCTCCTAATTTTCCTAATACATATTCTTATTTAATTAATGTAAACGAGAACTGCTTTTTAGACTGAACTATAATTTACATTGTAAAGTAGGTAACAAAAGCTTGAAATGGAACATTCAATTTAAATTAAAAAGAGATGTCAATAATTATATCGATCAATGGGCGATCAATGTGGAGTGAACGATAAAACAGTCCCCCTTTCGATTCAAGTGACGTGTTACAACTGATCGTATTGTGTTCCTTAATTAATATCGATTGCATGCTGCAGAATTGTAATATTGAATAAAGTGTAACTCATTCATCGTTTCAATTGTAAACGAATTGTGTAGCCATGTCGTGTCGAAATTTCGATATAAATGATGTTGAAAACGCAAGTGATTCCATTTTATGACAAAATATTGTTACTACAATGGGACTTTGTAAAACTGAACTACCCGTGATGTATTTGCATGTTCACTTTCGCTTTGAATTATCGAGTACACCTGTCGATGATCACATATACACAATAGGTGCAATGGGATAGTGCTTTCATTGCTCTAAAAAGAATTTGTACTATAACTCCTGCGTTTGTGCTATTTAACTTAGCAACACTGTTTAATATTTATAACGCTATTCATTGTTTATATTCACATTTAATTAATAAAACACGAACTATTTTATCATGCAATACCAGTACAGAGCCAGATCATAAAAATATGATATTAAATGTCTTGCATTGTTTTCCTACTTCGCGTTCTTTCCATATTCAAAAATTTAATATTATAATTGTCGCTAAAATTTTTCATTTAAAATTATAGCAGACTCTTAATTCAATGAAGCATAAAATTAGGCAGAATCTCCTGAAATGCCGCAGCACCGTTATAAAACAGAGTTTTTAATTAGCACAGCGAGATTCAGCCAGCAAAGAAATACCAGGAGCAGTAAAAAGCCCGTCGGCCAATATCCTTTCAAAGCGACTACAACGTCGCGTGAAATTGAATGAAAATTAGCTATCGAATGGATGACAACTGCTATGTCCGACACCGTGGTGTACTTTTACTCGCTGCATCGTCAGGAATGCGTCGTATTTCTAGTTCGTCAATATTCGTGTATGCTCAGATCGTTGAACTTTCAAGCAAATAAACTCGTCATTGATTACTTTATTTAATGAATGAAATCAAAATTGTGAAGATCTGAAGTTTAGTACGTACTCTGTCTCTTTTTATACGATTCATCCTCCTGCTTCACAAAGTAGCTTGATTTTGCAAAGTCCGGTTAATCGAGCTAGATGAAAACTGACAAGGATAGGCAAGGGATCTGAGATATCAGCGTGTGGCTATCTTGGATCATGTTGCACGAGTTACGCAACTGCGAATAACCATCAGGATTTCTCTGTCCCGTAACTAAGCCTCGGGGATTAGCACTGTGTACATGTTCGGACTAAAATTGCTAGTAAAACGGGAAGAGAACCCAGCTTCTTCGACACTCTGAGTACAGTATGAACTAGTCAATCTCATCAGTGTTACGGTGTAAAATATTGAATGTTAGAATATTGTATATTACTGTCGCCTAGGATCTGTTGCAAGAATTATATTTCTGTACCATCACTAACTTCGATTATACACACGTTTTACACACTAAAAATTTGCGAATCTTCACTCGCAAGTTCCATTAAACATTCCCATTTAGATCTGACTTCGCTTTACTATTCAGGTCCACAAAAAAGAAGGCCAAACTTCTGTGAGACTAAAGTTACAAGAAAACTTTCACGATACTCTCTGCATCAAGAAGAACAGTATTTCGAAGCCTTTGTAGAGTATAAACGTCAGCGACGAAACTCGTACACCAAATTTGTCCAATTGTTTCCCCTGTTTTTTTCGCAATTTTTTTGCCTCGACGATCACCGTCCTTGCAACAGTCACGAAATTGCATCGGTGACATGCTCAAGCAACCTGCACCATCTGTCCTGCACTTGCTGTAACTTAATGGCTGGTATGGCGCACGTCACGTACGATCGTGTTCGTGTTCTCAGGGTGGTCTCGCGTGACCAGACAATTACAGGTTTCCAGCACGCTGTATGCAGCCTAGAAACGCTGATCCCTCAGGATGAGACCACCGCACCAGGGTCTCTTCGTTCTTAGCCCGACGTTGATTTTAATAACTATAGAGAACTCTTTTCGCGGAGATCGAGATCAGATTAACTCTGCTGTCACAGTTGCCTAGCGAGAACTGTAATTCTGATAGGCGATACGCTAGACTTAGTTTTCCAGCACTTAACACTTGCTGTGCACTGTGATTTTCTCGGTAGTCGCGCAAGATTTTTAATGTACACTTTGATGAACGATTTTGACAATTATCTCATGGATTAAATCTGAATTAAGTCCGCGTTAGTTCTGGGTTATTTTCGGTTTCAGCGAGACTACTTAATTATTATGTATACTCAGTTTTTCATACATAGAACTTTGGTAGTCTACAACTCGTAACTTACTAGCAACGTGTAACTTCCACTAGCACATGTAACATAATTACGAGCTATTGTGTTACTAGGGTGCCTTCAAACTCGATCTCCGTATTTGACACCTCGTCGAACCCCTTCAGACAAATTCTGTGTTCTAGTAATCCCATTTAGACGTGTTCCAGTGGGATCAGGGATCTTTATCTTACGTATTAGCTGGTTTCATCGTCAGCGAGGTCGATTCGACGTTTCTTAACACGAAGAGCCTCGTTCCGACGATGGTACACGTACTTTCGTCGCGTGTGTTAGAGGGGTTCGAAAAGGGATGTCGAAGCTTCGAAGGGGAAAGGCAACTTTAGGTTAGTCGTAGAGGTTTCCCTTGAAGAGAGCGCACTTTTATAAACTTTGTCGTGTACTAATCCTCCTCTGGCCCTGATCCCGTCTAGCCAACTACGCCTGGCTCCGAGGAACGGCCGCCATGATGCCGAGAAACTTCATCAGGCTGTCATTTCGCGTTTCCTAAAAAGAGAGACGTAGAGGAGGAGCAAGGGAGGGTAAGAGAGAGAATCGATCCCTGCTTAGATACTCGCCTCCTCTTAAGGCTGGTCCACCTTCCGTAAATTGGATTACGATACGTGACGTCATTAGCGACATACTTTATTCGACGAGCAGGAAGAGGCACGGTGAAACGGCAGCGTTTCGATCCTGTCGATGGAACGCAAGAAACACGGCCAATAGGTATTAATAAAACGAGAAATGATTGAATCTGCCATTTTTGTTCCCGAACGAATGGAATTTCTACTGGATTTTCTGCTCGAACGAAAAGCCTGACCTCTGCCCCGGGGGGATGAAATCTGGCTCGTTCCATGGGAACACGTATTTTTAATAATTCATGTTAGCGGATTCAAAGTGTAATTATTGCGAAAAGAATTAATTACAGGTTTCGGATGGAACGTATGAATACCTGTATTTATTTTTTCGTATTTTAACGTGCAGTTTTCAAAAGGATATGCGAATCGGTATTCTGGACGAGAATTCATAAATCTGTTACGTGACAAATGTTATCTATATTAATTGTAGAAAAGTATTATTTTTCCTTGGCTATAATATTCGATGAACAGTATTATAATAATTCAATTCTGGGAAAATTTGTATTTTAGAACGCACGTGATGTTATAAGTAGTAATATCCGTCTAGATCAGGCATAATATAGTCAGTTACTCATTCATTGACCAAAACTACTTATTTCCATACCAATGAATATCTCTAAAAACCCTCGAAAAAAAATGTTAAAAAATGACAAAACGTGCTGCATTCTAGCTACATTTCTACCGAAAGAAGTCACACCCATTTCTCTCACACTGTTTTCACGCTCAAAACGATACACAAATCCTTCCACCCCCATATTCTCCGCTCTAGACTCTAAAGCGAAAGTGGAACGATTTCCCCTAGAACAAGTGCGATTCAAAGTTTCGATTAATAGTTTCGATGGTCGTGAGCACGCGATACTGGCGAAAGAAAAAAGAAATAGAGAAGGAAAATAAGAACGCGAGGAATTACGGGCACGAAACCCGTGAAGGAACGACGCCCGGATTCCGGTGTTTTTTAATTAGCGGGAAGGTAAAAAACGGCAAGCGGGGCTAAAGTGAGGGCGAGCGGTCGGCCGCCAGCGGGATTAATAAATTAGCCGTAAGGTTTTAAAACGGGCGGCTGGTGCCTAAGCCCGACCGAATAGAGGAGGAAGTGGGAAAAAGAACGAAGGGGCAGATAATGGTTCCGGTCAACAAAATGAATACCGGCACGCGCTGTTCTTTCCGGATCTCTGAATAGACTTGTAACGAGTCGGTCGGTGCCTCTCCACTATTTCTCTCTTCGCCACGTCCACTCCCTATCTCCTTCGTTTTTTTTTTTCCTATGGGAAGCCGACGATGGGACTGCGGGAGGGTCAGAGAGAAAAGAGGGAAGAGGGGGTCCGATGGGGGCGCGAACGAGGATGAGTAGCTGGCGGCTGAGGGTGAGGCCGTGGCCGAGTGTGTAATTGTGTTATTTTGTTGCCATTTCACGTGAGGGTCACCACGGGCGGGACAGAGGTGTACATAAACACCAGAATTGTTTTATTCATTCGGACCACCGCGCGTACGACGCGTGCCGAGCTCTTTCTGTTCTCTGTCGTCTCGTTCCTTCTCCTTTCTTTTATTTGCGATCGCGTAGGAGTGTCGAAAAGGGAGTAACAGGATTATGGTTAACCCTCTCGGCAGAGAGCAACGGTAGGTCAAAGTGGCTGGAGTTAAGGTGTCAATATTAATATGGTGGGATCACTGTGATTCCATCATGATAAATTATTAACCCTTTCTTGTCCAGTTTCTCTTTTACTGAATTATTTTCTGAGAAGTGGGTCTATCAGAGAACCACAACAGAACACTTGTGATATCAGACTGAATTCAAACTGAATGTCAAAAAACAGTGATACACATGAAAGTCGCGACAGAAATCTTTAAAAGTTGTCCAGAGACAGTTTTCGTATCAAGTATTAAAAGTTGAGTTAATATAAATACTATCATCCCCCAGAGGAGTCTACTAGACTTCAAAAATTGTTATAGTTTCAACTTTGAAGCCACTTATACCAAAAATAGCCTTGTCATAAAAGAATTTTAAATTTCAGAAGACACTCTCTATTTTCATGTTCGCAATCGATGAGCAAGTCCACCTTGCATGCAAGCATATCAGTAAATAGCAGCAGTTTTATTTTAATCGCTCGATATCTGCGACCTTGTCTCGTTTTAATCATAGAAGAAACCCTCAAGTGAGACTTCTTCGACCCTGTAAGTATCCCCATCACGTTGTCGTCCCCATCGCATCGTCATAGGATCAAGATGATGCTCATCGGTACGAGCCCAGCAAGGGCAACCGCGGCCCTACCCTACATCCTATAATTATTCCAAGCAAATCGTGAAATCCTTCGACTTGAGCAGGTGTCGGCCGCAAAGTAGAAGACGAAGGATTCTAAAAAAAGTCTCGCAGGGCAGGGAGCGATCGCGGGGTACGGTATTTACACGGGGCGGCGCGCGCCCTTAACGCGAGGGTAGAGCCCCAGCGCGCGAGTAAAGGTCCTTTTTATGTGTGCGGTCGCAAAGGCAGCGTAAAATTGAGTTACAGGGCAGTTTATTTTTTTATTAGCTAGGCCAACCCTGCCTGCCTGCCCGTCTGCCTGCCGCGCGCGGTTTCAACGCGGAAAGGGTGGTTTTTGCGGCCGACGGATTTCCCGATAGCGGTTTTATGGCGTGTCAACACGCTCTTACGCGGACGCTGTGTGCTGCCTCGTGCACGTTGTGTGGAAAAGGGCAGCGAATGTGGGAAAAAATATGAGAGGGGAGGGACGACGGGGTGCACGCGATCCTGTCGCTACCGTCGAAAGGATCGGGTACGCGTACGGCGAGAATGGGCGAGACGAACGACTGCCGCGATTAAAACTATAGCTCGACCAGGGTCCGTCACGCTTGTAAGTATGCGATTAATCGTGACCACTTATCGCGACCCCACGTTTATTCGCCGAGATTTCCGTGGCGGTGGATTACTCGGCCTATCTGGGCCCTGAGATCTTTTAATAATCGACCGTTGCGCGAGATTGACAGCTGACAGGGAAATTTCTTCAGGATAAATGTTACGTGTGACGATAAAAAATTTCTTTTTGTATGATTATTAGTAATATAATGTTGGTGTGATTTATCAAAAATCGTGTGTGTAGTTGTTGTTTATTTTACGTGCAAGAATATTTTTATGTACACGAATTTGGGGATCAATCCAATACGATTTTTTAAAATTATATATATCTAAGTGTCTCAACTGAGAATACTTTTAGATAACTAAAATCTAGTTATGAATCCATGAAATTCCTGTTAATATTTTCCTTTGTAGTAAATATTTCAAGTATTATTCTTCTGTATGAAAAGTATCGAAAAATATTGCTATGTGTTGTCTCTCTCCCATGTCTAGCCGCCTCAATTCGCTTCGAGATTGTTCATTTCAGCCGTGGCCAGAGAAAACGCTAAAGGGATAATGAGGACAGGCAGCAGAGCCGCACGACGGTAATAAGGTAGCATGGTGC
This sequence comes from Calliopsis andreniformis, assembly GCF_051401765.1. NCBI lineage: Eukaryota > Metazoa > Arthropoda > Insecta > Hymenoptera > Andrenidae > Calliopsis > Calliopsis andreniformis. The sequence goes on along the minus strand of NC_135067.1, from coordinate 15,639,992 downwards.
GCCGCTGGGTTGCTAGTCACGTTTCTAGATGCTGACAGCTGCGGCTTATACGTATGACGTGGTATCAACCCCAAATTTCCCCGCCTAGGCACATCGTGTCATCGCTGCCCTAAGACCCTGGAATGCACTCGAACTCCCACCTGTCACACCATGCGATACCCTCCCTTGCCAGCGTACAAGAAATTTTCTTTGATTCCCTGTCATCGCATATCGGGGGGATTTTCTGCTAAACTCCGCTCAAGGGAAGCTAATCTCTTTGACTTTGATAAATAACTTTTGATAAACATCCTCTTCTTATTAACTGCCGTCGAAACTATCGGAGCTAGATAGATACAATATCCTTCTGTAGAATATTAAAACATAACCACGATAAAGAAAGAAAAATATGAAATTAGTTTAAGTTAGTGAGGAAAGTAGTGTTATTTAAATATTGTATAAGCAATTTGGGTAAATATTAAGTGCTCAAAGGATAATCCCAAAAGTGTCTACACATGTGTCTCTTGTAGTACCGACGCTCTAAAGTGTCTCAAAGTACCTGAATATGTCTAACGGGTGTACGTTTCCCTGTGTTATGACTTGAAAATTATCGAGACATCCCGCGACGTAGCGAATAGTTTCGAAGCAGCGTCAAAGACAAGGACAAAGGCGACTGCAGCAGAGGATACGTAGAATAACTTTACTTTGAGAGACCTTGATTTCACCATTTGAGTCATCGCCCCTCGCTTCGTAATTATTGATTTTCCGCGCTACCCTAACTGCCCTAACTTCATAGAGAAAGCAAGAGACAGGGAGAGTGAGAGACTGCGAAGAATACAGCACGCGGGAGAGTCGAAAATGCCCCCTCTCGAGGAGGATAACGCACGGACAGCAACCCTACCGAGCATTAGATTCATCAATGATTTCAAGAGTTTCTTATCCGAACCTCGCGAAGCCTAATAACTCGCAGAACCTGTTCGAAACGTTGCTCCTACTTGCAGTCGTTGAAGTCTCGACAAAATATACCGATTCAACCTTTCAACTATCCTTAATAATACTTTCTATGGTATCCTTAAGTCACTTCATAAAGATCCATACAAAAATACCAGATAATCTATATTCAAGGATCAGAACTCCCACTAGAAGACATGAAAAATCTCACCTCTGCTGAGACTGGACGGTGACATGGACATTCCCGGTCTGCTTCCGTCAAAGGTACCAGACCTTTCCGGCATTTTCATCACATTCTCTTGCTGTCCTGACCCAGTTCCAGACGATACATCGGCTCCCGTCGTGGGACTGGACGTGGTCGTGCTGGTCGAGACGGCGGTAATAGAGATACTACTCACATTGTTCCCATTCCCGTTACTAGGGTTAGCATTGTTGCTCCCGCTACCACTACTGCTGTTCGCGTTCTTGCTAGCAACATTGTTATTACAGTTCCCGCCGCTACTGCTGCTGTTGCTCCCGCTCGTCGTGCCACCGTTCGTAGTGCCGCAACTGGTGACAGCCGTGACACTGACTACCCCTTCCCTGGCTATGTCTTGTATAGCACTGGCTGCCCTCGAGCCAACCCCAGCTGGCTGAAGAATCGTATACTGTTTCGAGGAGTCGGGACTGGTCACTGCTGGGAGGCCACCAGTTGGGCTCTTGTTGCTTGTCACAGCGCTAGGTGATATCTCGTGCCTCGTTACGTGATGGACCTCCTCCTTCGGTGTCTTCAGCTGGAGTAGGGAAACCGTGGAGGAATGTTTATCCTCCGCGGTTGGCGATATGCCTGTAACAGGTTGCGGTGTGGGCATCGTGGGTCCTGGCCCAGGTGCTGGGTAACCGACAAACGTAGCGGATGCTGGGTACGGGCCGATTGGTGGAATCGCCGCGGAAGGCACGGCCACTGACGCTGTACCGCGACCAGTCGTCTTCGCGTGATCTGTGTTGGGTGGTCTGAACGCTGAGGTCGCGGAGAATGGAGAATTCGACGGTGGCGAGGACGAGGAAGACGTGGCAGCGTTTGCCAGCTTCATACCGTTCTCGTTGTACTGTCTATGGTAATTCGAGTAGAGTGGGTGTTGCTGTTGCTGCTGCCTTCCAGCGTTCTGGGGTGACTGCCCGTTCCTGCACGCGCGATCCCTGTCCCTGTCGTTCATTTTGTCCCTGTCAACGTCCTCCTTCTCGGTGCTTGGATCTGACATGTCAATCTCTAGTTCGTTCGACGAATCGTCCACCAGTTCGTTGAAGTCTGGCGGGTCGTATCTGGAGTATTTGTCCGTCTGTCGACCCTGAAGATCCACGTGACTGCCGACCATGCTCTTGTCATTTCTCTCTTTGCTTGACAGTGATCTGACAGACACTGGCCTGATTTTCCCTTGCTCGCTGTTGATCTGATTTTGCACCACGACATTCTCGTTCTCTGTCCTCAGCAGAGTCTCGGGCTCCTTTTTGATTTTCACTGGGTGCTGTTGTTGCTTTGATGGATCTTGCAGTTTTAATTGTTGCTGGGACTTGCTGTTTCTGTCCTGCTGCCCACGAAACGTTATCACGTCCTTTAGAGAACAGCCAGCTTCGTTGCTGGTTGTCGAAGAGTTTGACACTGAGGAAGGAGATAGCTTTGGGTTCTCTTTCTTCTCCTCGAAGAGATTCTCGAAATTCGACTCGTACTTGTCTTCGTCCGAGTTACCTCTCTGATACAGAGAACCTCTTGGACCAGGCCAGCTTCCCGATAAACTCTTCAAGGCTGCTTCGGTTTCTCTGATAAGAGTCTCATCGTCTTCAGGCTCTTCTGAATGTTTACTCGATTTCCTCGCCGGGCTGCCAGAGTTCCCAGCAGCGAATGCCCGCTTCTTTTGCGGCAACGGTATACTTTTGCTCAGGTCGTTCGTGTCGATGGACTTTCGCGTGTCATCGTCGCGGACGCTTTTCCTCCTTCGTTTAGCGGCAGCATCAGCTGTCTCCATTTCTTGGGGAATAGTCGTTTGAGCGGGCTTCTTGATCAACGGTTGCTGCTGAAACTGCTGTTGCTGTTGCGGTTGCTTAGGGTTCGGGCTGACAGACTCTGCTTCCAGCTTCCGTTTTTTGAGATGAGCCATCGCATTCTGGCCACCTGGCACGCTGGTCAGTTCCACCCTGGAACACAAAAATTCCAGAGGATCAGGAAATCTGCTCTCTCGACGGATGCATGGATGCGGTGAGCTCGATCTACGAGTGCAAGCTCGTTGCTCAAGGTCGGCGCGATCTAACGAAACCGACCGCCGCAGCTCGTTACCATTATCTCTGTCACCTCCGAAGCATTCAGACCGCCCTTCTTCTCGACAGCCTCTCGTCTCTCTATTTACTGAATCGTGCATTCAAAGCCTAAAGTACCCCAGTCTTTCGAAAAAACTTCACCTGAGAACAGCGGAGGTCCATCGCGGACATCGCCCCAAGTCCCAGGACCCGTTCCATCCAGTCCAGCCGTTCCAAATCTCCGAATGAACAGATGCCAGCGAACGTATATATCTTTATATTTCCTTCGATTAAACAACACTCTCTCTGTCGGTTCAACTTTCTCTTAGGATCGATCCGATAGCCGTCGAACCGATCGTCGGTGCACGTACCATGACGCGGCACGCAAGCGCGCGCGCGTGTTTCACGCACCAGTGTCACGCGTGCTCGTCGACTCGCCGATACGTATGGACGGACTTTGCGTCTCGCAAGTGCGCGGAGAGCCCTTCCAGGCGGGGTGCTCGTGAGCTACTGTGCTATGTTTAAGTCGGTGCGGGGGTGGCGATCTTCCAGAGGCGCGCGGAGGGGATGGAGACTTGCGCGGGCAACCGGCAGCTTCTGCTTCGCCGCGAAAAGTGGGGGCGGGTTCTGCGCACTGTCCACCCCTTTCAGCTTAGCTGAAACGCGATTCCCGGCCTCTCAGCACGTCCCCTTATTCACCTTACCACCCCCATCGCCTGCGATCGCACAGAAAGGAACACGGCCCCTGGATGCACATCAGCCTGTTCAGTGTGTTGGGGTACGTGCGCCGTACACCTCTGTGTTCGTTTATAGTCGTCCACGTCTCAACTTCCATACCCCTTCCCCTTCTCTGACCTCTCTCTCTCCCCCTCTTTCTCTCTCTCTCTCTCTCTCTCTCTTTCTCTGTCTCTCTCCCCCCCTCTCTTTTTCGTTCTACCTATGCGTACCTGTGCTACCTGGTCCTCTTTGCTGCCTTAAGAGTTCTGGCAACGTTGGTTCCCGGAGACCTCCGTGTTTTCTGCCTTTTCCTCGACGTTTGTTGTGACATCCGTCGCGTAACGAGGAAAGTCAAATTAAATTAAAATCAGCAGCGAACGCGCTGTGTGACCACTGTTGGTATTTAACTTTGATTATGCAAGCGGTGGCTCTTCTCTACGGGCTTCTATTGGGTTTACAAGAAGTGGGCTCAAAGTGCACTTCTTTCTCTCCTGGATATTGCGTTTAGGTGGATAGTTGTATCGTTGATATGATTTTATTCAGATCGGTTTGTAAATTATTTTGTTACTTTTAAGAAATACGAAATTTTAGTAACAAAGAATTATTATCTGGAATTAGTATCTTTCTCCATAATTTTTGACTACTTATGTTTCTCTGGTCAAGTAACGAACGTTGAGAACATTAATTATGCTGGCCCTGAGGTCTTAAAAAATCCTTAAAAATGTCTGTCTTCCAAACAGCCACGAGAATGTTTATACTTTCAATCGCCAGACATCCCTCGATCTGCTCGTACGGTTGGGAGCGATAGCGGGAACGTACAACTCGAATTAGATAAACCCAGGTTCCAAGAGGCGGCGCAGGAAGAAGAAGAGCAGGATCAGCGTCGGCGCTTAGCGAAGCTTCCAAGGATCTCGGTAGCGAGAGGGCTTTCCTTAAACCCCAAGCCCATCCTCAGACCGCGGTAGCTCGGGTTTAGTCGCTCTAAACTCCTAGCAAGGGCCGCGGGAAGAGAATGTGCCCCAAAATCGGAAGTTAAATCGCATCGACGGCTTAAGACATTATCACTTTTCTTTGCTAGCCAGTGCTTATCGGTCCAGCAGTCTGTTGTCGGCGTGGAGGACGAGCGAGAGGATGGTGGAAGCGGGCGGAAGAGGAGCAAGGAACAGTCAGAATCCCTTCCAGTTAGGGATCAATGCTTCCTCGTCCACCCTCCAATTACGTGTCATCCCTTATGGCCTGTGGGGAATAATTAGAAAGCAGCCCTTCTCTCAGGCCGAGTGCCTGCGTTCGTGGACGTATCGCGAAAAGATTAGTTTCGTTTTCGCAGGAAAAAGGTCACCCGTCTGCTGTTAAAGTCTCTGCCTGGACCAGTAGCCGCTTCATCGTAACAGAGAAAGCCAGGAAAAAGTTCTTCCGAGGTGCTCCATTTAATTTACCTTGCTAATACGGCTGTTAAACGGCAGAGTCATTGGAAGTATTCGGTCCTGGGATGACACAGTTACTGTCAAGCCTGCGCCAGTAGATAACGGTCCTCTCTCTAAACAGACGCGAAGATTCTCGACACCTCAAAATCCGTACTCGTCAATTAATTAGCAAGTAGCGCCCGTGGAGGTGGGGATGGTTACCCAAGAACACTGGGCTCTAGAGCGGACGATGGTGCCTCCTCTGAAGGGATTAGAGTATTAGGCGACGTCACGTCACTAGAGTCTAAAGGAGTCTCCTTGGAACTGTGCTCTTAGAGATAGCCCAAACTTACACACCCCCGCCTTACCGATGCTTCTTTAGGTGCTCCCACTCTCCTTGTCTCTCATACCCTGCTCGAGGCTGGTCCTTCTTCGAGCCCTCGACAATTCCAATTAGATAAACCACCGACGGATCACGGTGTTCTTAGCGGTTTTATTGGAGCTCTGTCTTAGAATTTCTGTATCTTTTCAGGAATACCTGATTGTAAAATGGTAAAATTGCGTGAAACTTTAGAAATGGTATCTTCGATTTATCTTCATAGATATATGATTATTATTTTGAGAATTAGTATTAAGCACTGTTCTATTTATTTAATAAAATATATGTTAATGTACCCCAAATGCGTCAGAATTATTATCATTACTCCTGCGCCGTCTGAACACCCGCCGAGGGTGTTCTCGCGAAAGGAACTCGTACATCTTTTTCTCGCCGACGTTCAAGGGTGGAAGAGGCCGCCGCTAGGCGAATGCCGGATAATTTAGGGGTTTCTCACGCGTGGATAATGGGGAACTTGGCTAATGCACCCCACTTGGCACCACATGGATTCGCGTGAATTCTGCGGCCCAGTCTTTCCGTTTTCCCCTGGCTTTTCTTAAACATTGGTTAAGTGCCACATACACTTGGTAAAATTAACGCAATTTTGATGAAATTGAAACCTTCAATATAAGCTACAAATTATGATAAAAAAGGTGACGTCAAAGATGCCCACAAAATTTTTTTTAAACTGACATCACACAAACCTACAATTTTTAAAAATACCTAATATCAAAATTTTCAAATAAATATAACCAGCCAAGGTAATTAAAAAGTTGCTAAACAGTAAAATAGTTGAACCACCTCGAATAGGAGTGTTGAGAACTCTTATTTAACACAGAAGGATTAAAGAGCGCTATTGTCTGACCATAGACAGTGGCATTCTACTGAGCCCGATTCCTGCCCGAGAAACCTAACGAATTGGCTTTATTTCCAAGGGGATTCCGTGATGCTGCCGTTGTTCCCTGTCGAGCCACCCCTGTGCCGGACTCCGAGAGAAGATTTTAAAGCGGACTCGTGTCCTGGCATCGGCGGAAACCAAAGGAAGAGAACGCTGTGACTGGGACAGCTGGACACCGCTCCACCGCTCGGCTCCGGGGAATACCTCGTCCCTTTGCCAACTATCCACCCTTACGTCAACCACTTTGCCCTCTTCCCTTTCTTTTCCTCTTTCCTCCTCCGTGGCCTGGCCTCGCAGACTGACGTTTTAAACCAATCGAATTCTGATCAAATATTTAGCGCTGCCGGAGCCAGCGCTTTAAGTGGCTCTTCCATCGCTGGACCCTGTTCTTCTGCAGACCTTGCGTCGTTGTCCTCCTCCGTCCAGCTACTGCTCACTCTAAGTGGGAAATATGGTCCCTTATTCCAGGAACTTCTGAGTGTTCTTACGGCAGCTAAAATGGTTTCACTGGACCCTCGTTGTCAGGTCATTCCTATCATTTCTGAATTCTTCTGGTGTTGGAGAAGAAGAGTCGAGATGATGGTAATTTTTGAAAATTGTCGGATGTCACAGGCCAGCTCTTGGCTCGATTAAGAGATCAGCCATTGGATCAACAGGCACGGTCGAAAGCGTAGGCTTTTTTGTCCCTTTCAGCATACGGCAATACGTCACGCGTCCCGGTTTCGGGGCGTAATTAAAGAGAGCGCAGAACAGCATGACGCCTCGGGCCTGTCTGGGGTAAGGAGCGGGGCGAGACGGCCCTGTCGAGGGTGTGGGGTATAAGGGATGTGTTTTACCGAGGGATACTTACGCCATCCCTACGCGGCACATATTTTCATATAACAAAACCATCTGCGTGCCGCGCATAACAAATTTCAACTGATTTATAGGGAGGTCGGAGTAGGCGGGCGCAAATTTTCGCAGTTACGTCGACGCCACCGTCAGGAACTCGGACGACGCTGCTCTTTTCCGCCGATTTATACGAGGCGCTCTGTTATTGGTGGCGCGATCGCGAAACGAGTGATTCTTTGCGGAAGAATGCATCGGAAGTGTGGGAAGAGCCTTTTGGCAACGAGTCCTCGAGTTTGCGATTAATGGATATTAATATAAATATACTGTGCATGAAACTGTACATTTTCTATTCAAACAAAATATTAGTTCAGTTATTGCTTACCCAATTTCGATACTTCCATATCATAAAATACTCAGACACATAATTTCAGCTGTATTTCAGCCTTTCACTATATATCTCTAGTTCTTAGAATTTAGCACTTTAACTTTGTGAAACACGTTTCATACTTAATTATCATTAAATAAGTTTCTCGAATTATTCTCCTCGAAAATATTTGAATAATTCTAGTACTCATTCTCCTTCAAATAATTATTTCCATATTCCCCGCCACTAAATAGCTGCATAAAATTCCACGAGATTAAAATATGAAATCGCGAAGGCATGTAAAACCGTCGGGCAGAAAAGTTTGTACATATGCTCCAATATTTCTGGGATCCTGCACGAGAGAAATCGGAAAGGACGGGTCTGTAAGCTTCACACTGATATCTACGAGGAACGCGACCCTAAAGGGTTGCACGGAGGGGGTTGCAAAGTCGGGTATGTACAGAGAAGGGTAAAGAGGGAAGGGGGGTGGTAAGAAGGGACCGTGCTCGGACCAACCGACGACGGACCGAGCCATTGGATCGATAATGTCATAGTGACAAGTACCAGCACGTGTATCCTTCTTATGCTTATGGCAATATTGTGCACGTTCGAATCCACCTCAAGGGCTGTTATACACTTTTCCCATTTACGTTCAGCAAATACTGTTGGGAGACCAGTCATAACTCGATGGCGAGTTGAGACAGAGTATCGAACCACTGTAACCGAAATGCAATATTAATTAAAGACACTCTGGTCTATAAGAAGAAAATACGAACGATATTGATCGTAGCCTTAATGAATTATATAGGGCGATACAAAATATGTGACACAGTTTAGAAAAAGGATACATGATAAGTATTCAGGGCTCGTGAGATACATAATTTTGCAGAGAAACTTCGCTTTTGAGAGACAGAATTTTTATACATTTTTTTTTTGAAGTTATATCACACGTTTTAGGACACCACGTATAATGAGAAGTACCTCTAGCGACATGCTACCCAGAGAGGTCCGTAACTTATGATTGACAATTTCATTATGCCGGTTTATATAAGAACAGAGGCATCTGGAAGGGAAACGCGGTGAAAACTAACGTCAGAGGGAAGAGTTCTTACTGTAAAACGCGGAGGGCAGTAAATCCTGAAACGAACCTGGAATAAACTGTCCGAGATACGACTATAATAATATGCCTCCGTCGACGCCGCCAGATTGTTACGGCTTGTTGGAATTGCCTTGCCGAAAACCAGTCCCGCTTTCGCGGTGTTCTTGGATTACGATGCAATTTCTCAAGCCTCATGGGCTTGCACTGATGACGACCCTTAAAACTCGAGAGCCCCCTTTTGTCGAGGCTCTCGCCGTCGGAATTATGTGTGGCCGTGTGTGTCGATGAATTCGAACGATGCGCCCTTCGCTGTTTCCGGTGTCACAAAAGTTTTTCGCCTGGCGCATCTCATGAATAAATGAACCGGTCATTTCGAAAAAGCCATAACTACGGGTCCTCCGCGATGCTTCATTTCTTTCTCTTTTATTTCGCTTCGGCTGACTTTATTTTTCAAGTCAAAATGATTTCTTATGTCTGCAGTTGCACGGTGGAAGACAATTTATGACATTCGCTAGAGCTATACGAATGGAAAGTTTTTAGGAAATTTTTTAGTAAATTTGTGGGGTAGCTGCAATTTTTTTTTAGAAATATGTGACCTTCTTGCTCTGAGTTGAGAGGAAGTTTTGTATCTCTGATAATTTTAATGTACATATGTGAATTATAGGTCGCTGTAGTTTGAAAAACTTTTATTTGGTTTACTAAGCCTATGTGATTGGGTAGTCTTCCTGAGATATCTCACGAATTTCTAACCAGAGTATACTCCTTTCTTAGGTCAAAGATTTCAGAGTGATATACTAGAATTTTTTATAAAAATATAGTGATTTTTATTATTCAAAATTTGTCGAATAATACTGTCCTTAAGAACACAATTCAGAGCCTCCTGTAAGTCGAACACCACGTACAAATCTCGTTTACGACAGTTCTCGGTCTCTCTCGCCCTCTTTCAAGTAGAAATATACGAAGAACGCAGAGTTCTTTGGCTCTCTCTTATTCCGTGCCACGAAGTGTTATACGTGCGTGCACGCGGCCATAAAGTGAAAAAAAGGTCCAACAGCAGTTTGTTACGGGGAGCAGTTGTAACGGAAGGGCACGTATCGGGTAACGTGATTACAAATATATCATAACCTTCTTCGCTTTTCCTACGGCCACGTTCCTCGAAAGGGCCCGTGTGGGAGCGTCGAGCGTGTCCTTCGACACGCGATACACGTGCGTCGCCTGTCGATGCGGCTTTATCGCAGCAAATCACTGCCGGCCCGAAGAAATAAAGACAAAAGGGGACCGGGGTGAAAAGGGCACGTAGCACATCCCCTCGGTTAAATCGAATTGACAGAGCACGTTCCGTGTGTACTCGATGGTCGAGAAAGGAGTCTGGCTGCTTTATCGTCCTGGGATACAAACACTGCCCATCAAAGGGACTTACTGGGCTTCATTTTTGCGAAACTTTAAATCGATAGAGGAATTAAATAGAATATAAGTTGGTTGAAACAGGCATGACCTACTTGAGGAAAAATAACGAGACATTCTTTACTTTACCTTTCCTATGATCACAGTCTTATGACCCATATGTGGATCAGGATAATTTAACGATGATTTTGTACAGCATTAGAAATTTCTCAGATTTTTGTCCAATTTCTGACATTTCTTATCATTTTCGATAATTTCACCACACTTTTATCACTTTCCTGAATTTATAAATAACAGTACATTTTTGTTAAGCTACAATGGTATTAATACTACATTATTTATATTGCTGACGTACAAAACATTTAAGGCACAATCAATCATCATCCTCTATATCACCCTATATTCAGACAATTGAGCAAATCATCGTTCCAGGGAAACACACATCCCTCACATATTGAACCTGGACCTAATGAAACCCTGTGCATCCTTCTCCGTCAGACGGCATAATTTGTACGACAGCCAATGTCGGTGGCTCCGAAGCGAGAGTCCAGGGGGTAAAAGTGAGCTGAGAGAAGAATATCGTGGATAGAGGAGCAGCGATCGTATCGCGGATCAGCGTACCGGAAACGGGGACCGTCGCGCGAGCAGCCAGACAGCCAGATATCTCGGAATGTTTTACACCTCATTAGGCAACAATGTGTTGTTGCCAGGGTGAATTATATCGGGCATGAGACGCCCGTCAAGACAAATGGCTCGAACCGGAGGTAATTGTGGGCTTTTATTAGCTCTGGTTTCTCCTGTTGGCTGCGAATCGCGCAACGCCGTCAGGGAGAAGCAGAGACGACGCCGAGCGCGAGGCAACAGCAACAACCAGCAAACCTATAGCAACCCTTCCGCCACCTTCTCGTCTATTTTCCTTCTCCCTGTGCACCGACGTTCGTCTTTGTTCCTCTTTCGCGGCACGCGCTTAATTACTCGCGTGACAGTAATGCGGGAATGCGAATCTCGTCCCTCTAATTCCTGCAGACTCATCCTCGATGCTCGACTTGTAAGTAAGCGGCTCGAGTCAGTTGCGCTGAGGTCTTTGCTGAAGCTCTGCCTTTTTAGGTTGGCGATTAGAAGCGCGGTCGACTGCTGGATCGTGTGGCAGAGGAAGAAGGAAGCCTTTGATTATATGAGAATTTTGGGGGTGGATTTGATGCGATGTGGAATGAGTCAGAGAGGTTGATAGTTTATACTTGGAGCAGTTGAGAGTTTTTGGAATGATTGTATGCAGTGATGAGATTGTGATTTGTATTTGAGGAAAGGATCTGTAGAGATTTTAGAAAGTATTCAAGAATTTATGAGATATTAATATGTGGTAAATGAGGTTCCATAGAATTTCATGCTTAGGAGAGGACCCTGATTTCCTAGTGTTAGTAGGTTCTACACAGGTTTTGGGTTATTTACGTGGGACGATAAAGTCTAGCTGTCGACGTTGGTTAAAGTATGCCAGAACGGACGGGCAAGATTAATGTGGTCAGCGTGTTTCTTGAGATATTTCACATACTTGCAAGGTTAATTACATCGCTGTGAAAATTGTTGTGGCCAGGGTACTGCCTATGACGAGACCTGAAATTTTAGTGCTTTTGGTCTTCTCAGTTCCCTAGGTCTTCAGAAGTTCTAAATATAATATTGATAAAGATTCTGGGTATAGAATTAATTATTTATTGACAGTTTGTTTTCGAAATTTAAAGATTTGAAAATTTGAATATTTGAATATTTGAATATTTGAATATTTGAAAATTTGAAAATTTGAAAATTTGAAAGTTTGAAAATTTGAAAATTTGAAAAATTTGTAACTGTAATTCAAAGCTGAAGATAAAATTTTACTCTGAATTTTCTACTACTCATTATACTAGAAGTCTGACTATAGACTGCACTCATACTACTAATCGCGTGTCTGGTTACAGACGGGGCATATTCCACTACCAAACTGATGCAGCACATTTGCCAATATTCTCTTTAAAGTTATTTAACCCTTTAATAGGCTCTTTTCCCCCATGTTTGCCACAAACATCTACGAGATACCGAAAAGACCGGAATTCCCATTTACTTCTCATGCAGGGCAGACTTTCGAGGTCGGTGCCGAAATCGCAGTATTTTTTCCAAGAGGGAGGAAACCACAGCATTCTGAAAGGCCGCATTTTCGCGAGAAGAGGGGCCACGTATCCACGCGTTATTACGCCTCTAGGAGGTACAACACGCTCGGAGGCATATGCGGGCCAAGCTTGTCCCCGTCCCCCTTTCCCTCCGACGTGGTTCATGTATTTATGCATTTCCACCCAACCGCCGCTTCTTGACTAACGTCTACGCGCAGACACATAGACGAACGTGGACGAGGCATTGTGTACCCTCGCGATTTACATGTATTGCTCCTCGATGATGTGCCGTAAAAGATGACTGGGGGTGAAGGGTGAAAGCGCAGCGGAGAGGACAGAGAATTGCTTTTAAATTAGCAACGTCGGTATACCGATGAATTATCATTTCGTGCAGGGTATTAAGAAGAAAATCATCTAAGTTATCCTTTCATGCGTTTGGTATATCTTTTCAGAATGATACTGCACAGATCAAAGGGAAAAATAAATTATCACAGTTATATGCCGAACGAGTACTACTTTCAAAGTTTTTGCTACTTATAGAACTCTCTTAAAGAAAACTTTATGATATCCAGTAAATCCGCGAGTAAGATAATTGAAGACGATTTAAATTTACAGAAGTACATAAACGGTAATATTAAGCCAAAAAATGGACCAATTTAAATTCTACTGTTACAAGCCCGCAATTAACGATCACTACGCAGAAAACAGTTAATTATGATACACCAGAGCGATTTAATTAAGCTCAAACGAAATGTTAATCGCGGTAACTGTTAGCAAAGTTCGGCCAGGGAACTAGAACACGTTGTATACCAGCTGTAACGTCAAAGTAAATTTCAAATTTCTGCGGAATCTCTCTTTCACGGTAACGAATGGTTCCGTGGTTGGCTTTCATTATTCGACCGCCATATTTACTCATTGAATTCAATTCGGATTCACTTATGGTATGATTTACTCAGCGAAGGCGTATCTGAGGATGGTGATGGGAATTTATTGGAGACGTAGGCCGTCCTGAAAACGGAGAAGGAAAATGCAGACAGAGGCGGGCAGGATGAGAGAGTGAAGGAAGGAGAGAAGCTGAGAGAAAAGCTCAACGAGAGGGACAACGGGCAACGAGGGGAGAGGGAAGTGAAGGGCGTCCTTTCTCATATTCTACATCCCACACGATGGCTCGTGAATGTTACAGCGGTACCTATCTTTCCAAAATTTAGATTTATAGCCTGATGTGTATATTCTATTTTTGATACTGCAAATATCTCAATTGATTAATTTTTTGACTGTAGAATGAAGTTCTAGGGTTACATAAATGGGATCTATTAGAGCTAATTTTAAACAAATGTTTTTCTGTGGATTATTATGAGACTTCATTATTTTGCAGATTTGATTAAGAATCTACTGTATCAGAATTGTATAATTATTGCCTGCTCTTTCAAAGATGTACTTTACATGTTTGGATTTTATTACAGGCATCGGATGTGTCATATAAATCTGTTGAACGTGAATAACTTCTATGTTGTATTCTGAATAAAAAAGAGCCGAATATCTGTGGGGGGTCTTTCTGAGAATAAAATCTGTCCAGCGGCGTGATGGTGCTCTGAATGTATAGGATGTCGCTTTATTGGAGGATGCTGAATTTTTATCCGTCCCCCGCACAAATAGAGGCCATGTAGAGCCATCCAGTATGGTCGTTCTTTAAAATGCATGCCGCCCTTAAATCAAGACAACAATAATTGTGTCCACTATTTGGATACGGTCGATCGAATTTGGAATATTTGTTGCTTCCTTACCCTCTGCTACTAACACCCCTCGTATTTGTCAGATCTGCTGACTCTTCAGTTCCGTGTAGAAAGAAAATGCACTCAAAGGATAAGATAGACGACTTTTAGAAGCAAGAACTTTGGAAAATATTGGAAATGGTATTTTCAAGATGCATTCTTCATTTTCTACTGAATTTAAGATTTATAATTTAGGAGAGTGACTAATTTCTCTATTGCTACTCCTATTTTTTAAATAAAAGCCTCCTATTTTTGAAAGTGTATCAATTTTTGTCATTTTATTTTAAAATGCTTCTATCAAAGATGAAGAATATTAAATATGATGCATTAATTTCTTTCTCTGATAAATTTGAAAAGGGGGAGTAAGTAAAAAATGAACAACAATCCCGTCGTTGTGAGCGTTAATTTATGCCCACAGTGAATTCTGGTCGATCAACAGGGGAGCTCAGAATGTCACAGGCTCGAGTGATACCAGAGGGTGGAAAGGAGAGGGCGGGCCTACCCCCCGCGAACTCGAACATGAATTAAAGTTTTAATTTCTCTAAATCACTGTTCGCCTTCGAGAGCTTTCCACCAGACGGTCCGTTACTTATAGCCTTTGCCCTTTTTACCGCCTTCTTTTTTCCCATTCGCCTCGATCTTACCACCGTCCAACCCTCGCCAATTGGGAGAAATCGATATGCACTTATCCGATGACTCTCGAGACCCCAGGCCCCCTACCCTTCTTCTTTCCTTTTTTCGGCCGTACTTTTCTAGGCATAACTGTCGGCAATCGTTCGCTCGTAGAGATTCAAATTTTACTAGCCACCACTTTCCTCGATATCACTCGAAAACTTTAATCAATCGCTTCACGATATTTACTTAAAAAAATAATATAATGCAGCAAGACAGATCAATAAGAAGAATGTTAGAAGAACAGACAATCTCTAATACACCCACAATCACAACTCTAATCCCTGCTCTAAATACTTAAAGTATCATAGGAAGTGTTTATCGAAGTAATCCACGTTACTACTAGTACCATGCTTAACATATTTATAGTTTCATGACCCATATATGAGTCAGCTACCTAATTCTAATATTAACTAGATCTTCTTAATGACGACATATTTTCTTCCTTATTCTTCAGTGGACTGTGATCGAATCAAGCATTACCTCAAATGATATCTCCCTAACTCCACTTAAATCAAAGTTTCCTCAAGTTCGCGACTGAAATACGCTGACAATGACTCACGATCACCCCATGAAAAGTGTAACAAGAATCGATTCCAGAGCAGAATGGAAGCTGGATCGCGCGGCACACTTTGCGCTCGATATCCCTCGTGGCGACGGGGGTGAAACGGGGGCTGTTCATTTAAAATCATGACGCTGGGTAGGGCGAGCAGTCACGGCGGAGGCGTTAGTATTAACGTTAGGTAGGTAGCAGACCGGGGCCACCTACAAGAAGTTCGCGCGCCCCCTTACCCGACCGGGTAACATATTGTTTCCATTCTGCTCTCGGGCTAAAGCGCAATAAAAAACTGGCATAAATATCGTCCCCCCTCGTCCCGCGGCGACGATGCCACCAGAGTGGTGGGCCGCGACACCGAGCCAGAACCACTGCAAGAACAGAGTCTACGCGGAAACGTTCTTTCCCGCTGGAGAAACGCCGGGGACTAATTTGTCTGAGTGGCTTTTTCGACGGGTTTATAGAAAGGGAGCCGCAGATTGCGAGGTCCCTTGATGTTTCGGGCTCCTGCGAATTGTTACGCCAACGAAATATGGTATTCTCGCGTTCGGGATGTTAAGGAATCATTAGAGCTTAAAGGGCACGTCGAGAGGAGAGCGTAGGGCTTGGGAAAGTGAGTCATGTCAGATTTCTGACGTGGAAAAATCTGGGGAGCTTCTGAGAGACGCGATTTTCTTTAACTCTGACTTCTGACCTGGTTTGAATTTTGATAAGTAAATTTATGAGTACTTACAGCGTGACAGGTTCCTCAGGGCTCGAAGGTGAAATTGAGAGGGACATCGTGCTTGGTAGACATCTTGATGTTCCTGGCGACCTGACTCGGTCATTCACCTGTAACAAAAAGATCATGTCAGAGCTGATGGACACTTATCTACGAATTTTTAAATGAGTACCTTCTAATATTTTCTGAAAATAGTGTGACAGTATAGTACTTTAGTCAAGGGTATGGTACACTGTGAAATTGCTGGATACATTTGTCAGGGTTCAAGACGATCCGCTTTAAAGAGGATTATGCGAGCGATCAAATTGAAAAATACTGAAGAAACATTCCTTCGTGCACCTTTCGAATTCTTTGCACGATCCTTGCTGTCGTCGATGGGGAATTGAGCAACAGGTAGAGCAGATATGTCCTCGAGGCATCATGCTCGACAGGGCATACGCGTGATTTACTGTATAAGTGACTCATCGAAAGCACCCTTTTCCCTCTCTTATCTTCGCTTTTCTACTTCAGACCAATGTGAAAGAAATAATCCTCTTATCTGTCACTCCGATAATGTTATATTTATAAGAGAAAGTGAACGACCTGCACAAGAATTTGTCATATTATTGGATTTCCACCGGGAAGTACTTTCATAAACATCAGTAGTAGTAGAGCAAGTAGAAAAGTCTATCAATGGTCAGACAAGCAACTGAAATCACACTTAATCTTAATTTAATTTTTAAGATTCACTCTTTTTAGATATACAATTTCTTTAAAAAGCATGTTCCACGCATTTTTCATATTATTACACAAAAACTTACATTTATCTCCATTGTAACGCTACTGAAACAATTATTAAGTAAGATATCATTCAGAATTTTTTCTCTATAGAAAATACATTTAAAAACTCACAAAATTAGAAAATGTCCCGTGTTCCTACAAACATTTTCGACGTCTCTTAATCAAGGCAGTGGCAACGAGCATAATCGAATCGGCGCGAGCCGACAAATTCAGTCGGAATTGAGCGAGCCCGCGTCCAAAGAAATATTACCGCCATATTTTTCTCGAGTGAACGATGACTGAAGCCCTCCCGCGATTTCCGAGGGATTAATAATGGCAGTAGGACCGTTCTACGACAATCGTAGAGAGAAACAAACGCAGCCCCGAGCAAGTGGACCAGACTCGCACTGACATCAATCTGAACGAGCGAGCCGCACCCCTAACGAGCCACCGAGTCATATAAATTTTATTGCCATTTCATAAATCCACCACTGCCGCGTTGTAACCGTTCCGCTGCTTCACCAGAGATTATCAGGAACGTATAAAGTTGCAGATCGTTGCACTATTATGGCTCGACTGTCTTTCGTAATGCTTTTCGTCTCGCGGGGTACCCGCAGGGGTTGGTCGCGAAAAATGTCGCGAAAACGATCGAGTAATGTCACTAGTTCTTGTAGGTGATAAAATGAGGATTTAAAGTAGAAAAATTGTATTTTCCAGCAATTCCCTTAGTGTCGTATTTACAATGATTATGACGTACACTTTTATTGATTACATAGGGGGCTAGTCTGTTACTTAATTGTGACATTATTGCTATTATTACAAATCAGTGTGTAATATAAATGAATTCTCTAACTCTAAACGTTTAAAAATATTAGTCAAAAACTAAATGCATTGAAACTGTCCAAGTGGTAAATAATTCATTTGCAAACAAGTGTCAATTATCTCAAAGACGAAGCTGCCTAGAAGAAAATTTCATGTCTCATTTTTGGCCAACTTTCGCGGGAGAAGTAATTCCCTCTTCGTTTATTCCACGAATTACGCGTCGCTCCGTAGTTTTCGAGCACTATCCCAAAGGCATTTCCATAGCGCATGAAAAATGCATGTATTACGGCTTTAAGATGTAAATAAAAAATATAAAATACGACGCGTGCACAAGCGGGAGGCATGGAAATGCCGGGATTATATTTATAATAAATAAGACAGCGGTATGTACGCGAAGGAGGAAGAAGAAGCACAGTTAATTCAGTTTTATACGACAACACTTCCGATCCACGGTAAGCCGGCGACAGTCTCAAGTTCCTACCCTCGCGTTCCTCTTCATCTTAACGCAAAGACGAACCAAAACCTGATTTACATTTCTTTCTCTCCGCCGCTATAAAAATTCCGCGACGATAACTTCCTTTGTTCCGACCCTCTACGGTCGTGGGGACGAGAGACCCCTGCGGCTGGAAAGCCACAGGGAGTCCTCATAACACCCGACTAGTTTTCGGTTTACATTACATTTTTTCCTTAATTAAAGACAATGCGAATTCACCTTTGTCGAACGACCTTCCTGTATCCCTAAAAAATGTCAAGGAACCCCGAAAGCCTTTACTCTATGTATTTCTGAATCATTTATAATTGATATGAATTATACATAATAATAGAACTAACGAAGATACAAAAATTGACATTTTATAAGAATATTCTCAAACTTCTTACCAAACTTCGTCAAGAATCTCCTAAGAAAATACATTCTTCGATTTTCATGTACCAAGAAAGCAAGGTGCAATATCCACAAAAAATTCTTCCACTTTTTTCCACGAAGAAATCAAGATCCAATATCCACAAGAAACTCTCCACACCGCGAACTCATCGCATCGCAACGACGAGTACCAAAGTCACCATTACCATATCCCGAACCGCCACGACGTATCTGCATAATGACAGTCCCAGCCGATGATCGTTCATTCAACCGTTGCCAACTGACGCAAGTCAGGCGAGGGGTGGGGCCGAGAGAAAGAGGGCAAGACAGGATCGAAATGTAATTAAGAGAGCAAATAATCCGAGTCGAACAAACTCCATGAAATGGATCAAAGAACTGGTAAGCGAGAGGGGTTGGCTGGCGAGGGGGTTGGCGGGGGCATGTAGCCGACGATAGGAGCGCGTTGGTGAAAGGTAGCGAGGACGAACTACGACCGACTGCTTCTCCCTGTCGTTCTGCCGTCTAGCCCGAAGGAGTAGGGCAACGAGGGGCCTCGGCAAAGACCCTCGATAAATATTTCCGTCAAGTGACCGGGGTTGGAATTCAAAGAGAGCCGAAAGGTGGAATCGAGAGCGAAACGAGTCCATCCTCTCTTCAAGCGGCAGTTCAAGGGACGGTCGACGCGGAACGGTGGGTGGAGGAGGCCTGCCAGCCAGTATATTTGCGTTACGTTACGTAGTTGCGCGTTTAATCAGCCGTATACCCGGAAAGGGCGCGTGTGAGAGGGAAGAAGGAAAAGAGGAACCCGGCCTCGACTTCCGGATACTAAAGGAGGACGAGCCCGAACATCGTTCCGCCTTTTGTGAGGGCAAAGAGAGCAGATTCTGTGTTTACTACCGGACTCTACGACTGCTTGTATGGAAGCAGATCGTCGCTTGTTGGAGTCCTTTTTCTGCTTACCTTTTTTCCTTTCCTGCATTTTTTTTAAGATTGCATGGGTACGCATTGAGAGACTGATTTAAAATTCACGAGAGTACTAATCGTAAGTTTTTAGTGTAATTCTGTGTATCATTTTGTCGTTCACCATGCATCATTTTTATTTATTTTTTAAACTGAAGATATGAAATTATTCTGTCTGTTAAAGTTAGAATAGAGTTCCTTAAGATTTGTTAAAGTTTTGACTTGAAATGTGATTCCGTTGAAGTAGGTATATTACTGTATGGTTATTAAGCATATTTTGTAATTTAATTTTTTAGTGTATTCATAGATGCTGTTGGAAATTCGTATGAGAGAAGGCGTAGGAGGATAAAGGAAGCAAGGGAAAACGGTAGAGACGGCGCCTACGAGACGTCGATGGCGTGACAGATTGCCTCCAGTATTTTCCACCACATATATCATCGGCATCCGCCAGTTCTTAGTTCTAGTTCAATGCTCACCACCGTCGTCTCCCTTAATTGGCACTACCTATACCAATCTACCTGTGCCATCTTTCAGAAAATTTCCTACCACAGTTCGCTGAGATAGATTATATTTAGGAGAACGATATTAAGTGAGAGACAATTAAATTTGTGTGATCAATTTTCTGTAGACTCTAGCGAATAAATCTCTTAAATATTACTACTTACTTAAATATTATTCTACTGCTCTCTATATCCTCAGATTTTTTCATCAATTTTTTAATTTCTGAAATCTTGACTTGAAATCTTAGCTAAAAGATGCTGCCTGAGTTTTAAAAATAATATTCAGATAAAAGAGCGTTACATAATTTTGTACAATTTTCATTAAACCTGAAAGTTTTTTCCTACATCGCAGAAAAACCCTAAAACGATATATTGTTTGATAAATACCTCACGTAAATCCTATTTAAAACTAGTCTATCGTTAATTATCCCCACGCCGACGAGATTGGATTTCAGAATTAAACTAAGGAGGCGCTGTAATATATCGATAACAGAGCGAAGGGTCAGTGACAAACTGCAAACCGCACTTTCATCGTCAGGGATGCGATTAGGGAAAAATTCGTCCTGTTTTAATGGGCAGTGAAAATTAAATACCGTGGTGTCCACCCCTTAGGTCCAGCCACCTAATAATTCATACGAGGAATGTAAAAAGGGCGAGCCCTTTTTCCGCTCCCGTTCCCCGTTGTACCCGCGCGAGGACGAAGGAGCGAGGACGAGAAAAGCCAAAGGGGGTAGAAAAATACGAGGCCGTGTTTATCTTAAGATTTGTAGCCGCTCTGTTCTCGATATTTATTGGCCCTTTCCGAGGCAAGGGCAATGCCACCGCCTGACGGACCGTTAAATTTTATTATGTTTTTTCCACTGATGCCGACATAACGCGTCACAGGATATGGCTCGAAATGCCGCAGTAAAGATAAATCCTGATCGTTCGCGGATCATCGTTTCTTCGCGGGAACACACGTCGTAACGCTTGTGTTTACCTCGAATTCTGGGATGTCTACCCCCAGCGATACGCCAACTATACATGTATGTGAACAAAGTTATAATGGAGGTTCTCTGTTCGGATCTCGAAATGCTTTAGGTTTGCCAAATGCGTCGCTGAAGGTAATCAGAGAACTGCTTTTCTAATCCTTCTAACAAGAAGATGAAAATATTAACTATGGATACCAAATATGGCTTATATGAAGAGGAACTGTGAGATCTTTGAATATTAATACACAGTAGAACCTGGATTGAGTGACTTAACACAATATTCAAAGTTGAACTACTACCTATAACAAATGAGATAATACTTCAAAAACACTAAACCGAAGATCTGTAGGACCACAACTGTGACACTAATGATAACCCGCGTCTTACGCCGACGAATTCATAAAGAAGGATCTCGAGGACGCGAGGGTATATGGAACAGCCTAACTGCCTACCGAGGTCATATTTAGGATTAAGGAGACGACGCGACGGTTGCAACCTCTTCAGGGCGATAGTTGCGAGCGCAGCGGAGTCGCCTCGCTAAACCGGGCAGCCCATTATCTTAACAAATCTAATCTCGCGGTGGGTGTTTATAAATGTCTTGTTTTCCAGCGTAACGCCGACACGAGGCGAGGGGAAGAGCGTTTCCAACCACATTTCGGCTGGATTCCCTCATTAACGGAAGTGGGTGGCGAGAAACGTGGCATACACTTGCGAAACCTTCGTGCTCCTTGAGGGCAACCCAACTTCTCAGGTCTTTGAGTACAGGGTGGCGAAATTTTTAAGGAAGCTTGAAGGCTTTGTAGAATATTTATGAAAGCTAATTTGGGAATTTTGGAGGTCACGATTTAGTGAAAAAAAAGAGTGAAGAAACATTTCATATGCTCTTAGAGTAGAGTATTTTTCTATCGAAAAAGAAGGTACTAATAAGTAGTAAGATATCAGTTGGGAGTTAAAAATTCTTATATTTGATCTTAAGAAAAGGAATATTTCAGCTGCTACAACTTTATACTACCTAATTGACAGGGAAAAGAATAATTAACATGCTGAAGATCCAAACAATTTACTAATTCATTTAAGCTTCTAATCTAGTTCGACTTTCTCGTTCAGACGCTGATCAGCATCAGTCTGTCGAGGAATTCGCCTAAGTTTAAGTGGAGAGCGTGCCTAGAGCATTGAAGGTAGCGTATATGCAACGAGAGAAGCTGATGAACACAACTAAGGTATGCGAGGGTGGGGTGAATGTCTGTTATTATAGGACAGAGAGTACAGCTCGTCGCAAAACTAGAGGCTCTAATCCCTTAAGAACAATAATAAGAATCCTTCCTCCGTCGCCAGGATGGAATCAGTGTTAAAATTGCCGAGGCGTGTGGAGAGACAAAGACGAGGAGGAAGGCTCCAACTTAATTCAAGGTCTCGGCAGAAGGTTGCGCAGCGTAATCTCCTATTCGACTACCCCTCGAGATCCTTCAAGAACGCCTGCTTAAACCTTCGCTCACGCTTTCTTTTAACCCTTCTTACATTGTATCTTACTACGCTTTTCATAATTTAAGCACCACCAGGGAATGACTAACCTCGGATTGCTGGAATAGAATGAGGACGATTGTTGCTGAGGCAAATGGCGTTCATGCAATAAAAGTGAAGTTTAGCGAATGAGCAGGGAGTGTTAATGAAATATAAAGCTTGTAATTTTTCTAGTTATTCCGAGGAGAAAATTATAGGACACTATATAGACAGTGTTTGGAGATATTCAATTATTTGTAACTTTTAATTATGATGGAAATTGATTTAACATAGAATATTTGAGAATCTTGCTAGAAACTTTTGCCTCCAGTTTTGGGTCAACTTTTCTACTTTTTATCAATATTAACAATACAGGAGGATTAATTAGGCACCTCGCCAAGGAGCCATGGCTGCAACTCTTTTTCTGTAAATTTTCATTCGACTCTCGTGCGAGGAGTCTACGTTGAGGACTTGTTTCATCTTTGGAGCCAGGACCGAGGCTCTTCCTCGTCCTCGTCCTCGGCGTAATTTGCACGCAAAGTACCGGGAAGCTGTACTTTGCGAGGCCCCGTAGTGTATGTGCACACATAGGCGTTATGCATGGTCTGTATTCAAAAACATTATGCTAACGTCCCTCTCTTCCATCTGATGAGCACATCTTAATGGTTATTGTGTGACTATGTACATCATATTTTCATGTTAACGTAGTAATTACGAGGGACACTTTAGTCTCGTATCTTCTCTTTAATTTCTTTAACATAAATATCTAGCAAAAGGTGTGGTTCATTCACAGTCAAATATACGAACGAATAATTTGTCTACAAATATAGAAATTATGAAAATTTTTCATTTAAAGGTTTCCCGATTTTTGTACCCTAATTTGTCTCCAATTTGAATGGTAAAAGACTAATAGGGAATTAGGTACATCACGTGTACACACAGCTAACGAGCTCCGAGCAGCGTCAACGAACGAAGAAGGAGGCCTTCCATCAGATAATAAAAAACCTGTCACGTAGCGGCGGGTCCGCCGAGGACCACCAACTGAAACCAGGAGGGTGGCGAGAAGGAAGGAAAAGAATACTAATTCATTATTCAATCTGGGTCGAGTGATTAGCATGCGCCGCTACCCAGCGTCTTCGTCCTCGACTCCTTCTAAATAATGTAAGACGTATACCGCCGCAAGAACGTGCTACTACAGGAATCCCATCCCTCCATCGTGCAATTTTGTTCTGTTTCAAGTTCACATTTAAATAATTATGCACGACGCTCTTGCAGCGTGCATGGAAAAAATATTTATTCAGCTGATCCTTGAAGAACTAACATGTGCATTCTCTGATGAGAAAAAAATATGGCGAAGGGAGTTAGATCCCTTGAGGACAGACACAGCGTTTCGCGTGGAACTTTAGCAAAATTTGTAATTTTAATTTCACAGGAATAGACAAATCAGGCAATTCTGATCTGAGATAAAAGCACTTATTCTAGGGATATTCTAGGGAAGGAATAATATCCTAGTAATATACTAATGAAATTTCAAGTGAATAGCAAAAAGTGAGGATAGAACTGTTCTATTAATTAGGCAAACTAAGGCAGAAGAGTGTAACGAAGCTAAAACTAGAAAGTAGAAAGAAATAAAATAGAAACTAGGAAAACGTCCATTCCTTTTCAGTTCGATTCTCTGCGCTATAGCTGCAACACTATCGATCACAGCGCTTTTCTCAGTTACTACAATCGTATTATCGTAAGGGAAGATTCCACTCTGCGCTCAGGGCAAACAAAAGAGCGCAGCAGCGAAACTTCACGATGTCTGCAGGCATTAAATCAACCTTCGTCAACGAAAAAAATCTCGGGAATCTGAATCCGTAGTCGGGGGTAGACGGTGCGAGCAGAGATAAAGCATTTTTAATACAATTAAGCGAGAACCTCCACGGTATCTGTTCTTCTTTCTTCATCCCCCTGTTAGCAGCGTCACCCGAGGCCCTGGTGGTCTCAGCTCGAGATCTGGATGTAAGAAGGGTTGTACTCGGCTCGCCTCCGGGGCATGTTAATGCACTCCAAGATCTTAGCACTTACACTCCAACACGCCTATCCTCGACCTCGTCGTTCTCCTGCCTGCTTTTCCATCCCCAGCCATTTTCTCTTTCTCTTAAACTACCCCCGACCCAAGTCTCCGCCGCCTCCAGAGGGCTTTCACGGACGACGCCTTAAATCCGGATCTCTGCCCTCCTCCCCCGCCTCCAACCCCCCCACGATTCTTATTCAGCCACCTTCTCAGTCGCCTCCTGGATCCGGCAGCGTTGGTGCTGCGATTTTCTTCGCTGGAACGCCCAGAAATCGGGTTTCCAGAATGTACGGCTGCGGTGGCGAGAAGGCCAGCCAAGCACGATCGAGGGGGTATGGCTTGGGAGTTTCCTGTGGCCTCCGGGCGACGATGGTTATGGTTTCCAGTGCAAGCTGCTGTGATAGGGAATAGTTTCTGCGTGGAGGTATCGGCAGGTTCATTCTGCTCTGTGTTTACTCCTTAGAAATACTGTAAATCTTCAAATTGTTAAATTTGAAATTCAAATTTGGAACTTCAACTGTAATACATTTTGAATTTAAATTCAAAAATTTAAAAATCTATTTCGAATTTGAAGCTTCAAATGTATATTTGAAATTCAAAAATTTATTTTGAATCTGGCGGTTTTCTTTCTTCTGAATGTTTCATTACTTCCTCAAACGTGATTTCCGCAGGCTCGGGAAACACGATTCCAAAGACTTTAAAGTATCAACAGCAATTCTTGCACACCCTCAGAAGTACTTTTGAACTTTGTAACTCTGTCAATTCTTCAAACTAGAATCTAAACTTCGCTGGTGCTGTGCCAGTGTCGCGAAGTTCGCGAGACAAGAGGAAAAAAATGTTGAATTTTTTTGGTTGCCTCGAAGTGGGACACCCCTTCAAGCGCACGACGGTTCCGCTGGACCCCTGGAAATCCGACGAGGGAAAAAACGAAGGCAGAGAGGGCAGAGGGGGCGGGCGATTGCTCGCAGAAAGAAGTCTTAATTAACGAAGCCATTGTTTCAGCCGTGGAAACGTCGACGAGAGGCGACAGCCACGAGGATCGAGCGCGGCTTACCAGCCTCGCTCGCGGGGGAGGTCGTTTCGTCGCTGGCTAGGGGTGGAAAGAAAAAAAGGGCCGATTTTTTTCAAGGACGATGGGCACACCGGCCGCACCGACCACCGACGGTGCCGCGCACAAGGGTACACAAAGCCCTTGACGGATGGGTAGCTTGGTGGCTGTGCCGCAACCCTCATGGTTACGAGTGACCACCTGTTGAGGATCCTGCACGCACCTGTCCACGCACACACGGCTCGTCCTACGCGCTACCCCACGAGCCCCGTCACCGTGGATGATATTTCCATCCGTGATGACCGAAGAAACGGCCCGGAATAACGAGTGTCGACGCGCTGTGTCCACACCGTGTCAAGTCGCTCGGAAGAATGGCCAGCCAACAGGTACCACTGCCACGCGAGCACTGGAAGGCTGTGGTCCACGCGAAAGTGGGGAAATAGAGTATCGTGGTAGTGAGTGAAGGGGATAAAGATGGGTGGTCCATGAGTGCTGAGTTTTTGAGTTGATTGAAATTTAATGGTGGACAGTTTGATAACTTTGAGAGAGGAGTTTTGACAAATGAAGATTTTTCTGTTTTTTTGCATTTTTGATAGGGTTGATTGGAAATACTGAGATGAGGATTGTAATCAAAAGTATCTGTAATGGATTTTCACATCTGCGATTATAGTAATTTCTCGGCTATGCATGAGACAAAATTGAATAGATGAATACATATCACTATTTTAGTAGGATTAGTGGTGATTTCAGAAACCCACATTAGTATTATTCTAGGTTTCAGTAATGCCCTACTGGTGATTCTTCACATCAAGTGAAATAATATTCTAAATCCACGTATACATATCCAAAATTCTGTATCCTACATTAAAAATTATAGCTATAAAGTTACCACAGCATCAGTGCCACAAGAAGTAGCATTCAATATGAAATATTATAGTAACATTTAAAGCACCCAACTTCCCCAGGCAAATGCTTCTCCAAAATTCCATAAGACCCACGAGTCGCGATAAACCCTTTCAATGACCGTGACCGAAAGTCCACTTAATCGTCCGATTAATCACAGCCGAAGTCCCCTTTACATTTATCGGAGTGGTCGTAGCGTGAACGCGGTTCGAAGCAGTCGGTCAGCGTTTCGAACGTGGTGAAAAAGTGCTCTGTCGTTTTTACCGGTCGAGTGCTCGTCAATCCGTAGATCGAGGGCGGTTTTGTTTTATTTTCTGTCCCCTTTTTCCTCGTCCTGGTCCTGGTGGCTGGGACCACAACTGAAGGACGACGGGGAACGCTTTATTTCCACCCCCGTCGCGATTATTCCATTTGTTTCGCAGTTGGCATCGCATGGCTCGCGGCGACGGGTTTTCTCTCTTACCTTCTCTCTGTTTACCCTCTCCCCCTGTTCCCTACAACGATATGGAGAGTTCCATGTTGCGTCACCCTCGCCAGCGGATTCGAGCGTTGAACGAATCGAGCGTCCAGCGTTATCTCGGCATATCCACAGGTACGCTTAATACCTACCGTCGACGTATTTATTCACCGAAACACTCTTCCATTTTGACGAATGACGCGGCCTGTCGTGCCTCTGTTTGAACGCTGTCGAGTATATTTGCGACCAGCTTCGATCGAGCTACGGTTCATTGTAAATTTGGATGGCCTGGAGTATAAAGCCTTGAGATTCATTGTAAGATGTAAATTGTGGAAGTTCAGGGGACTGAGAGTTTTCGAGTTTAGGAGAATTTGAGGACTGCAGGAATTTGTGTGCGTAACTGTGAGAGAATTAAGTGTATTACTAGTCTTGAACGTCACGAAATATTTGTCTTAAAAAAGTACAGTGATTGTGAGAAAATGTAGAGAGGAATAAAGTGAAAATCCTGATGTGCCTTTTTATGTATGAAGTCATATATAATTAAGTGATATAAAGAATGATCAACCAGTTATTCTTGAATACAATTAACTTGCTGATATTTACTGTACAATGAAAATCAAGTAAGCGAGGTTAAAGGGGAGGAACCTAGAAGTGCTGAGGAGGGGATCGATGCTTATTAGTAATCCAAGATCGTCTTAGCCATTACGCATTAAGATTCCGAGATAACCCCCGAGATGCTATTTCCAACCCTCTATTCACGTTTCACCTTCTCCCTGGCAATCCTTCGTCATCAGTCTCAACCGTCTTGTCGTCGCGTAAGACTGAACATTACGTTCCTCGAGGATGTAGGCACGTCTTCAAATTGCATTGGCTCGTGTCACCTGCTCGAATCTGTCCCTGATTTTATCGCCCTCAGTTACGAACGCGTTACCCTCCCATAAATTCCTATTCATTGGTAACTAAAAATACCGTGTCAAGTAGTGAGAAGTAATTACAGTAACTACTGTAATTTTATTTACTACCGAATCTCGAGCCTTTTTATTTGGAATTCTATATTATAGAACAGAGATCCTCTACATAAATTAATTCTCTCCAGAAAAAATGAAATGAAGTGTTCTTTAAAGAACTGAAAACCAAAGTATCAGAAAGCAACAGAGACATGTATCCCTTTTCAATCGAAGGATTCATCAAACCAGCGTCAATCGATCTCCTTAAACAATCCATCAACGTCCCATTGCAATTGAATCTGGTCGGTCCAGCGTCCAGCACGCTCAAATTCGTCAAAGTGGTCAAAGCGGCATGAAGGAAGGAGAGACCCAGAGGCCTGTCAGCGGAGGGAACGGTCGGTTGCATCGAAAGGCAATCGACGAAGAAAGTGGCAGGAGTGGGCCAGCGGTCGAGCGGACTGGGCTTTTTCAACTTCACCGTGCCACAGCTGGAAAGAGATCGCCGTTTAAGTGGCGACTCGCTAATGATAGTCCAACCCTTCGAGGACTCCGCCGAGGCTGGCCTCTCGAAGTCAGCCTGCATCTGATGGTAACTTCAATCCGTTAATTGGTGTACAACTTTTTTGCCCGTGTTTCTTCTCTTCCTCTTGCCTTCCCCGCTCCCTCCCACTCTGTCGCTCTCCACGTGCTCTCCATCGTTCTCGTTCCTCTTTCTCGTAACGGTACAAAAGCGAGGAAAAAAAAAATTTATTAAATTAACGGGACGACAGGTGACGTCGTTCAGTGGCTTCACAGAAAAAATATCCCTCTTCTCTGTAATCTCCCTCCGAGCCCTCTATATTTTCACCCCCCCTTCCCTCCTCACCCCTCCGTCGCGGAGCACTTTATCCTGGCTGGTCTCGCTCGTTCTCGACATTCGTGCTTGAGAGAACTTCGAAAACTCGTTTGATCGCACGGCGAGTAATTTTTTAAGCCTTCTCGGCAGCAGAAGCGCGGCAAACGCGACCTCCGCGTCGCAGCGTGCTGGGCAGTTTTGCTCTCTCTCAAAGAGACTCGGCCACACGAGAGAGCAGATAATTTGCGGAATCTCTTCCAGGGGGATTTACCAATCGTGTCCGCGTGTATCTGTACAAAGTTAGCAGTCGTTTGGATAGATTTAAATATTGATCAAGTCGATAGCAGCGACGATGTGCCCACGATCAAACGTATCGGATAAACCATGCGTTCGATACTCGAGGGTCGAGGAAAACGAGAATTCGGGAAAAGGACTGTTTTGAGGGAGGGTCCTGCAAAATGCATGGTGGTTACTTTTGCGAGGGTCATCGGTTGAAACACGATTCCTTTTTTATACTGTATAAAAAATGAATAGTATTACTCTCAACTTACTGTAATTAGAAATTCTTAAGACTTGAGAAATAATAAGGAATCTCAAGAAAAGTGAGAAATATTAAGACTTACAGAGTAATTTTTGAAAAAATAAAATAGAGAACTCTGATATTTTTTATTTTAATTGAAAAAAAGCTGGAAGGCGAATAATGCAAAAAAGTCGTTACATTACTGAAATTTGAGAGGCTCCACGTGGTCTCAGTTATCGTTATTATCGATTTACGCTCGTCGAAATGATCGTTTAGCAATTCTAACTAAAACAATCGGCGAAGAGGGACAGAAGCGGCGCTGATTCGAATCGATTAAAAAAGGAAGTAGATATCACGACGGCGTTGAAATCGATTACACGACAAGCAATGTAAAAATTATGCAAATGCCGTTTACAAGTGAATGGGACCCTCGCGGGGCGAGCGAGGCTACAATTAAGCAGGAGCCAATTTAATATCGACGGAATATTCAGCGGGACGGTATTAAACGAGTCGACTGACTCGTTTATGGAAAAGTGAATCGATATTATCGTTAATCTCGACTCTCTACTGTTACACATCATATAATATATCGTAGAGGTATTGAAATAAATTCTTATTAATATTGTATACTAAAGATTAATGTGTCTTAAAATTGTATGTGAATATTTTAAATAGAAACAGTATGAAGGCGTTAAAACATTTAAATAAAATATTCTCAAGCGTTTAATTTGACATGAAATTATCGTGTTGGATCAGCGACACGAATACATCGTTGGGGCAGACTTTGCTCCCATGCTTAAAGCATCGATGGAATTACCGGTGGGTGATGAGTTTAACAGAAGGGATAGACGAGATGAGAGATCCCCTCCCCTCTTCATCTTCACCTTTCCATCGTACCCATCTTCTTCCCTTTTCGATCCCGGTCTTCCTGTCTCCACCATCCAGTGGCAAAGCGTGGTGTTAGGCCTCATTCCCTCGTCCTTCATTTAGTCGTTAATATTATCGCGATGTCTGCGAGCGTCTAGCAAGATATTGGTAATCTAAGACCGACTGCTCTTAAGGAAACTAACAAAAATGACAGTGAAGATTTTCTATATTTTAGTGTCGTATATTTGGCAATTTCTATTTTATAAATAAAAAAAGTTGAAGGAGTTAAAGACACGTGGATCACATGATTTTATAATAAACATCCAGAAAATCGGATAGATCATATGAAACTGTAATATTTTGCTACATGAAGTTAAAGTTACGTGATCTGACTAGGCATAGCCATAATTGCATCCGAATAAGTATTAATTATAAAATCCACAAGTGTACTTTGCAGTGAGTGATTTGTTTCAAATATTATCGAATTAGAAAAATGAATGAATGATCGTTTTTGAAGGACTCCTCGAACGTTACATTACGCGGCTGCTCGCGGTGGCCTTCATCTACATATGTTCTCGTCAGCTGCGCTTTGTTTCCGGAATAAGAGCTCATTACGAATGCAAAACCGTCAATTCATATTCAAAATTTTATATCTCGTCCGCGTTCCCGCGCCGGGGCTAATTTATTCGGATTCGATCCGTGCCATGACAAATCCAACGACTCTAACTCTCTCCTGCTCCCTCCCTTTCGAAGCATCCCCTTCTCATCTTCTCCCCTATCCCCTCCGTTCTATTTCGTCTTCACTCTCACAGCTACTAATAATACCTCGCTTTTTATTACTCGCCTCCTTCTGGTTTTCAGATCAATTTTTACAACCGAAAGAGCCAGCTGACGTGATCGCGTGATTCTAAGGGGTTTCGATTGGATGTACTGAATTGATGAAATTTGTTCCGAATAGATCAGACATAAAAGGATTCGTAATGGTGAGGTTAAATATTAGTAAAATAGAGAAGAAACGAATTAGCTAGATGAAAAGACTAAAAACAGGGAGAAGGAGAAAGAGTTTGACCACTCACCACTGACCCATCACTTCTACTCTCAGGCAGGGGGTAGTAGGACCCTTCTCCATGGGTCAGGCGAAGAGGGGGTAGGACACTTGGAACACCTCTCAGATGGGGGACGTCCAGGGTACTTACCTGGAGCTCCCAGGAGAGCCTTCCGTCCCTGTCGGAGTCCTGGAGACGACTGAGAAATTTGTAGGTCGCGAGGTGTATTTATACTCTTGCTAAGGTAACGATATGTAAACACGGTGATTGACAGATCACTGACATCGCGATATCGGACCATCGAATGTTATTTCTGGAGAAACTATTTTTTATAAATCATAATTTCATCAATGATTATATTTTATGTGTCCTACTTTAATTATTCATTAAATATTGAAGTATAAAGCATTTGGAATAATTTTCTGTTTCAAATCAATTTTGTTTTATTTCTAACATGCAAATGTCCACTAAATATTCATTCAAATGTATGTAGTATATCATACAGATTTTTACTTCAGAATCTCAACATCCTAATACGATATACGTGTATACCCTTACAAATTATATCTTCAAATTTTCATGCATAACAGCAAGGGCCTGTATAATACCACTCCGCGAAAGTACATCAGAGTTGCAGGGGAAAAAGTCGAGTGGCTCCCGTGTTAATACTAACTCGCTCCTTCGACACCGAGAACCAGATACCAGGCAGCGCATCGGGCTCTGCACCTCGTTCCCTCTTCACCCTCCGCTTCTCTTTAACTTGCTTTACTTCTCGTCGAAGAGATAATCATATTAACCGGGCTATAACTTGTCTATGCATAAGCATAATACCGTGGCTTGGTCTCGGGATCCTGGCCAGGATACGGGGTATATTTTACGCGCACAACCCCGCAGGACCAGGCCAGACCCCAAGCTCTCTCCGTAGTCGTTGCTGGGCCGTTCAAGCCCTGGCGGAAGGGCGAGGCACGGGGAGAAGTTGCAACGTACAACGTTAATCAGGCTAATTGAATTAAGCACGCGCGACTGTTGTAATTATGACTATTTATAATGATTCCACCGCGCGTATCTACCCTCACGATTCGTCTTTCTCGCGCCAGCACGCCGCCGAGGAATATTAGTTTACACGCGCGTACAAGGCCTGCGTTTAACGCCTCCCGCCGCTGTTATACGAGCTCTATTCGCTTCCCTATCGAGAGAAACGAGAAATGAGAAGGTAAGTTCTCGTGGAAGTACGGTGAATCCAGCTATGATTTATGTCCTCGAATTGTTACTGGGGATGACATGAAGAGTTGGGGTGAAACTTGAAGTTCAACTTCAAAGACTGAAATTTTAAATCCCTCCTGTTGTTTCTTGACACAAATTTGAGAGGTTTCCAAGATTCTCGTTTTATCCTCTTGCTAGGTATTTTAGTTTGTTTATTGCATCCTTGTATATTTTATTTTAAATTAAAGATTGCTATTTATGTGAATCGTGATATTTAAATTTTCTAATATATTTGAATTATCTTACGTATCCTACGAAATAACTCACAGTAATTGCCAATAGTAAACTCTTCGAGTAACACTGAAATTCATAAAAAGAAGTAAGAGTATCAGAAAATATGGCCAATATCGAGAAAACCGCAGAGTTCCAAGTGACACAGAGACGTAAAGAATCCCCCGCGTTTTTCGGGGGCAAACAGCGTAACCTACTTATCTAATTCGCTCCCTCTTTAGTCGTAAAGACGTCCTGAGTAAACGTAGCGTGATAATGAAAGCGGGTGTTTAGTCAGGATTTCCGGCCGAGTCGTTCTCTTTGCGCCTTTCTCTCTTTTCGCTTCTGTGTATTTATACCTTCCCCATCCCTGAACCGCCCCTCGCCACTCCCTCCGCCCCGTGCACGCATACACCGGCAGCATGCATCACGAGTCGTACTTCATTAAGTCGGTAACACTTCTTCCAGCCACGTTACTCATCCCTTTCACGGGACGGCTCTCTATGAGAGAGCGGGAGATCGAGAGGGAGTAAGATTAATTGCATTCCGTCAAGAGAGGAGGCGTATTTTAAACGAAACCGCCGGTGCTCGCGCAGAAACGCCGAGGCGAGCTGAAAGGAACGAAAGCAGAGGAGGAAGGAAGAACAGCGCTGTGGGGGGGTGGGAGAGGGGGAGGGAAACGACAAGCCCTGAAGAGGAAAGACGAGACGAAGCCGTGAGCAGAGCGAGATTCCTGCCACCGATGGAAGAAGAGGACCCCCGTTCTCGCGGCTGCAAAGAGAACCCTCCCCCGCCCCTCTGATGAACGAGGAGGGTGGAACGGGGAGCCTGGAGAGGAGACACCGCCTAAGGCCTTGTTGTATTTATCATATAATTACCATAATAGAGCCTCGAACCACCCGTCGCCACCTCCTGCTCCACCACGGCCCCCCCCCGTTGCCGACCACCCCCAATCTACGCTCTGTTCTAACAGCCGCAACCGCAAATTGGAAACTCTCGAATACATTTTCCCTTCGTTTCTCTCTCGTTCTTCTCGCCCGAAATTGTTTGCCGCTGGATGTCGGTCGGTTCCGGATGGGAGGATGTTAAGTACTCTATTGAGGATCATCGTGACTGAAGTATTAGTGGCTGGACCAAATGGTGGATCGTCTTTTGGGTGGAGTTGATTCTTCTTCTGATTCTCTTTCTGAGCTAGAGTTCACTAATATTTTGTCACTGTGCAAGTTGTCTTCCAAATGGGTTGGTAAGCGGAGTGATTGGATAGTACTTGTAAAAGGTACCTAATTTTGATCTTGTTCTCTGTGCAGGGACGTCCTCATACAATTTGCTATGCATGAGATTTCATGAGGTTTGAATATGTAAAGAAGAAGCTATTTCGTTATGATAATTGAAGCTAAATTTAAGATTTCATTGATGTATGATTCACTAGAAAATTTCTATCTACTGGTTCCACAGAAATTTTAATTCTAGAAAACTAAAGTGACTTAGTAATATCAGTCTTAACACTATACATCACTTTTCATTTTATACTACCCTCTATATCCTCTTTCCCCAGACACCATGCAAGAACCATACGAGCCACTTCCCAAGACGATCAACGTTCAATCTACTTCCAGCGCTAATTTCACGGAGGATCCTCTCCTAGAAAATAAATGAGCAATCTGTCGGGGCACATAGAAGCGTCAGTAATGGACAGGAGAATTTTCAAAATTTCATTTCTCCAGAGGATTTCGCCCAGTTGACTGGGGTAAAAATTCGCGGACCATCCACGTCTTTCAGGACGTCCCTCGCGTGTCTGCGCGCGTGAAAAGAGAACTCCCGACGCTGGCGATGCATACGTTATTCGCGAGCAAACTTTTCCCCGAGAGCGACCTCTCCTCTCCTTCCTCAATTTCACGATATAGCGTCGACGACGGCGTAGACAACGATGGCGTCGGCGGCGTCAGTGAATGGAGCAATTTATATCGATAGCTTACTCGGCCTGGCTGCGCGATCGGTCCCGAATCTATTTTCAAGGTCTATTTCGAGTCGTTTGTATCCTTTCCTCGCGATATTGGCTATGACATCGGGCCAGAGTGCGACAGGGCTTCGAAGATGGCTGCTTATGGTTCTCTCTTCTGGTCGTTTCGCTTCAACCACCCTGCTACCGTCGCGGTACGCACAATATCTTTCGCTCGCGATGGCCTCCACGGTGATTCCTTTCAATAAGGGTATCCTTCCAGTTTCTTACTACTCTTCCATTAAGGGGTGGCTGTATATCCCGCGGAGAACTTATGGCCATTTATTGGGACTCCAAATCAGGGCTGTTATGCGGAAATATGAAGCTGATAATGGTCGTCATCGAAAGAAGATTGGAGAATTCTTACATAGATTATTGCGAGGAAGTAGATGGCAGTAAGGGGTAGTGCTGTGTTAGTTCTGATTGGTTTGTTTTGAGAACCAATGCTAATTTTTGTGATCATTGTAAACACAGAGTTCAATAGAGGATGACTTCTCTATGGTAGTGTTTACTACTGAAAAACATGTTCATCGATTATTATTATCCTGAAACGATATACCAGAAGGTTTGCTGTACCTATTTTTTTAAATATAGTTACCTAAAACTTATCTGAACTTCCAATTTCTTAGTATCGTATTATCAGTCAAGGAAGAAAGCTCAATGGGTATCAATAGTTTCGCAAACTTTCTAACAGTAGTTATTCATTCTTCTTCTTTGTTACCTAATTATTACTCGAAACGTTCATCCCGCTGTGAATAAATAGGTTAATGAGAATATTCGCGAAACAAGTTTTCCAGTATTGATTATTTTCAGCCGTATTCACACTTCCTTAATTTCGTCTACCGGATCAGGTCGAGTGACTTTGAATGAACCGAGGAAAGAGAGGAACAGAGGGAGAACGAAAGATAGACGGTTCTTGAGAAGGGCCAGAGGTGGCTTCTCTGGTTTCTTCGCCAACCACGAATCACCACCTCGACCCCTTCCATTCACTCTCTTTTGGATCCCTAGATCCCCCCCTTTTCCTGGTCACCGATGTGCACCCGCTGGAAAGATATTGCAGCTAAACACTCGGTTCTTTGATGCCTGCTAACCCGCCCCCCTCGGCGCAGCCAGATAATTAACGTTAAAGGTTAATCCTGCGAAGAACGATGACCAGATAAAGGTGAATCCATAAGAGACAGGTTTAATAACAGGTTGCCTTTCGCTGAGGCGATAGCGACGTTCTTCGTCAAAATTCCACGTGAAAGTAATATACTTTTGTCGAGTAAGGAGACTGCAGAAAATAATCATCTCTTCATAATATCAGCAAAAATGCCTGAAATAATTGAAATTATAACCAGAATTTTTAAATTTCGCAAAATAAGATCTAAGTTTTTTATTTTCAGCCACTGATATAATTATTACCGATTACATGTGATGCAAACACCAACTTCAACAATATTTATGTTTAATTTCGAAAAAGAAGCGACTTGTACGGCTCACTGTTAATAATAAATCATCTATATGTATCGATTAATCAGAGCACAAATAATCTTAATTATCACGACACTCCCTTAATAGCGCAATTAACTCACGCGCGACTCAAGCGGAGGCGAAATGAACGCGGCGGGCAGCGTCGAATGTCCTTTACGGTCGTTTCTTCCACGTGAAATTGTCGGGTGGCAGAGCGGCGCGCGAGGCGCGTAAAAACGTCTAAATTGCGCGTAAATAATTATATTTGCATATTCATTGAAAGGTAAATATTTAATGCCGACGCGGACAGAAAGGGGCAGCGTGAAGTGTAACGTATACGCGGAAAGCGAGTGTCCGGTACATGGAAAGAGGGGAAGGGGTTGGAGGGACGGGGGGACAAGGGGTTGTCCTGGCTGACGAGGCTGGCCACTAGCAGCGAGAGAGAGGTCGACGGAAAAGGGGTTGAATATACATCGCGCGCGGCTCGACGCGGAAATTTTAGCTTAATTTTACTTAACTACACCGGGGGTCTGGTTCGGCGTGGGGCTCTCGCCGCTCCCAGGGACAAGTGTTATTTTTGTAATTCTCGGCGGCGCTAATGGGAGACCTCGGCTTAACTCCCGGCCACCGACAAAAGAGAGTGTTTACCGCCCAGCGACGAATATACAAATCCGCCAGTGTAAACGACACCGACCTGGTAACTGGATTTTAAGCGGCGCTGATACCGCTGCGGTCTTTGTTATTTGGGAAACTCTCGACGGGTGGCTGCGTTTCGGCCAGACCTTCCTTTCGACTCGGGGAGAATTAATTCCTTTTTTGTTTCGTTGAGGAATTTCACTGATGTTACAGGGATTGAGAATGAGTCGATGGTTGGGTGGATCGAGAGACGTGTGAAGTGGATATGGATTATTTGCTGTCAGACATGTACAAGTATGACCATATCTAGTGAGGAGAATCTTGGTAGATACATTTGGGGTCTTATAGGAAGTTAAGAGTTTCATAGGTTTGCAAAAGTATAGATTTGTGGGGTGTCTGATATGATACGGTACACATTTACTTCAAAGGTAGAAGTATCTTTCATGGTATGAAAGCAATCGAAACTTGATCGAATTTGAATTAAAAAAGTGAAATTACTAAACATGAAAGTTGCTATTAGAGTACGTAGAGCATGGTTTGTTAATATTTTTTTTTGTATAGCAAGTAAATATTAAAACTACCTTTACATCTCGAACTTTAATTTTGCATATGTGCTGCTTCAATTTACCCAAACCGTGATTCAACTTTTAAACACGTTTCCCCAATTTGACGATATAAAAGCGTCGACCTAACCGTACCAGCTGAACTCATTATAAATTCGTCCAACTTATTTCACTTATAAATTTTAATTTTCCAGCGAGTCACGTGAAAAGGACACTGATGAGATGAAATTTCCGTTTTCAGATTTCCCAGCTAAAACTGTCTGACAGCGAGAGCGTGTCTGTTACACGACGACGCCACACTACTACCAATTGAAACCACTAAAAAAATTACTCTCACAGCAATTATTACCAAATTCATAATACACCAATTTCACCCTAAATCCCAATCTATCATATTTAAAATCGCAAAAAAATCAGAGTCCCCATTAAATCAATTAAAAGTTCCCGAAGAGCGTGCCTCTTCGCCGCCTCCCTCGGAAGTAACAGTACGAATCGAAAACAGTTTCCTGCCGCGGCGAAACGAGGTACACGTTACTCAAGAAGACGCGAAAGGGACGCTGATGAGATTCGAGGGAAAGTGTAGCAGGTATCAGGCGTCGCAAGTTACAGAAGCTGGGACGCGTATCGAGCGTGAATATTACATCGATCAGGGTTTGACGATGATAGGGGAATAGGGGGGCAAGACGAGGGAGGACAGCACGGGATCCAAGAGGGTGGAAGGGGGGATGATGTCGCCTATTATCCGGTGAAACACCTGAGCCCCTCGGGTTC
This sequence comes from Calliopsis andreniformis, assembly GCF_051401765.1. Taxonomy (NCBI): domain Eukaryota; kingdom Metazoa; phylum Arthropoda; class Insecta; order Hymenoptera; family Andrenidae; genus Calliopsis; species Calliopsis andreniformis. The sequence goes on along the minus strand of NC_135067.1, from coordinate 15,601,890 downwards.
CCCGGTTACACGTCGCTCGTGCCTCTCGCATCGCGCTCGAGAGTGTATGAAAACCAGCACGCACTCCACCGCCGGCGGCGTCGGTATCGCGGGCTAAATTACACGGGCTCCGCGTATTATCCGCCCCTAAATTATTCCCTGCTAACCACAAAAATAGCCCCTTGCCGACCCTATTCCTCTTCGCATGGTTTCACGGTTTTCGCCGTTCTCACCGGTGTCACCCGGCACGGTCATCGTCTCGACCACATCGTCGGTATACAGGGTGAGACACGTAAACCCAAACGAGTAGATACCCTCCAAACTATAGTGGATATAAATATGAAGGTACCAAATATTCGAATTAACAAAAAGGTGGTTGAATTTCAGAGTTAATTCACACACTATGATTTTTTCTCTTTAAAAAGGATGTTTTCAAATACAAAATACGAGTAGTTACTCAAAGTTAAAGATGTAAAGATGAAAACTGGTCTTGAAAATTGAAACTCTATGCCTGAAGTAGAATATCCTTTCTTGTATCGGTTATGAGGTTGTGGAAATTGATTAGAAATATGTGTATTTAAGTATTAACAGATGTCTGTCTATGATGTGTCGTTTCTACTTACGCATCAGTCTTCTAGAAAGCATATAATCAAAAGCAGTATATTGTTACTGCTACAGTGTTAGGAAATTAAAGTAGATAAAAGTTGTGAATAATGACATATTTTCAGGACGTCAGGTCTGAATAATAGACGCATCAAAGGTGCATCAATAATCGTTAACAAAATTTCTCGCACGTCCATCGACGTTTTGAACTTTCCCAGGCGGTATCAGGCGGCACAGGTGAATATTAACGAATGTTTGCCTAGGGGAATGTGTCCTGTCCAAGCATGATGGACGCTTTCGAAGGCAGAAGTTCGGATAGAAGTAAGCCTCTGACGTCCAACGTTCGACCCCTGTTCGACAAGAGATGGATCATCCAATTCCCGCTACACGTATCTGCCCTGGGCTACAGCTACCTATATAATTTATCACCTCAATAATATATTAATAATTATATTTGTCCCATTATTTCGACCCAAAGTTCAATGCAGCTAAGACGTATTGCACGTTTCGTGAGAAAATCTTACGTAAGTGGCTTCGTGTATTGAACTGACAACTTCTGGATTAATATTGATAAACTTGGAAAGACGATCGACGCAGTGTGCGCATGTGTGCAAGACAGACGAAAAGTTTAATCATAAAAATTGAACGTGGAAAAGGACAGCTGACCACTCGTCCCGATGAAAGATATATGCTGTTCGAATCTTGTTATATTTTCGCGTGATGCATTATATAAGCATCAAGTTTTGAAAAAATCTTAGGCCACGTCGACGGAGTCCTCGACTGTATAGGTAATTTTTCTTTGCTTCCTGTATTCAATATATTGGCAACAATACTTTTATTTATATGTTAAACTCCCGAAATTGCGTTTTCAAAAGTACTAAAATATATTTCAGATTTTTATCTTGCTTTCTTTTAGACAATATCCCAAATTATTACGTACGAGCTTTCCCATTTCTAAATTTCAATTATTCTCATGTGTCTAGCTCATCCATATTAATGTATTGTATAATAAAGACGTATTATTATTAACCACGAGTTTGTAGGTGAAAAAAGACCTTCGAGAGCAACCAGACCTGACCACCAGGTTGTATTCGATAAAAGATGGATGGTCCAACATGGAACATACGGCCGATCGGTCTCCGAGCTGACGCTCTCGAAGATGAAATGCACCCTTGGCGACGTCGAGATCGACCCCAGCTCTTCCACTCGTCCTTTGCCCCCTTTTTGCAAAGCGACCTCTCGAACGGGCATATTTACGAGAAAGATGCGTGCCCCGCGTTGGAAGCTGCGATCATTGCCTACTCCCTTCGATACCTACGATTTCGAATATAAATTCTTCCATATGTAACTTCGAGAAACGGTTATTGGCCCAACTAAGGGTTATTAGGTCCGACGTAAGTGGACCCTGTTTGGTGACCAGGCGTCTCACGTACCCTCGTGAACTGGGATGTTCCAGATGTAAAGACTCTTACACTTATTTACGGTGGAAGAACGTGTATCAAATAAAATATCGTCTTCTCTTAATTTCTTTACAAACTATCTGTTCTATGCTATCGAAAATAATTTTTTAATTCGACTAAAAGTTCCCACACTGTACATAAATCACCATAGAAAGATTGCAAATTGTATACTATTTCTGACTCAGATCCCCCTTCTCGCATTTCTCTCGCAATAATTCCGCTAGATCAAGTTTATCCTCCTACAACCCTCTCAACTGAGGAACCACAGCAAGGAGCAGCAAACCATGAAAGACTGCCTCAAGAATGGCTCAATAATACTTCCATTCGCAACTTAAGGAGATTTAACGAGTGTACGCAGGCAAGGTGGCCCGGTCGGAGATTTATACGAAGGGACAAGCGAGAGAGACGTGGGCGAAGAGGGCGCAAGGGGTTTCCCGTTTCCTCGCGGGCTGCACGATGGCCGCCCGTAGGTACGGCAGTACATTATTTCTTGATGTCAAATAAAGCAATTAGCATGTGCCCTGACCAGGGTCCACGGGTTCTAACCCGAGTAATCTCGCCACGGTCCCCGGCGTGTGCGACATCTTCATCAGAGACGGACCCTCCCCCTGGCTCCCTCCTTTCTCCGCCACTTTCTATTCTGCCCACTCCCTTCTCGCTGGACGATACTACGCTCACGTGACCGTCTTGCGCCCCCCAGAGACAAGGGGCGTTCAGAACGAGAACAAGAGCCAGAGCGAGAGGGCTGAGTGGAATTGGAGCGACGAAGGGGCGAAGGAGGAGGGGGACGAAAAGGCGTGTGTCCATCCGGTGCAGCCGCTTCCAAGGGAAATTTCACAGAGGCTGACCCGCTGCTAATGAATGTTATATAACCCTTTTAATGCTTTAAGCCTCTTAGATTTTTCAGAGAGCCCTCTCCACGCGCCTCCTTCGCCGCTTCCACGCCGTGCCCCCTCGGTGAGGACCTCTTTTCCTGTGGCGCGGCAGAAGTGACTCGTCGACGCGGGAGAAAAAGAGCGGGACGGAAGCGGGGCGGGTCGTGGCCTCGGGGGTAGGTAATTATGTGGCGGACGTAAATTAAGCTTGTTTAGATTGGGATTTTTATTAAGGCCTTTTATAAAAGAGTGCCGCCGCTAAATGGCGCCGCGAACGCTTTATCCCCCGGTATTCCTTTTTAAACGCTGCTCGAGGAGGAACGACGCTGCCTTTATACACGTCGATCATGAAAGTTAAATCTTTTTAGTCCATCGAATTCGGAGAACTTCGGATCGCGGCTTGAAATTATTATTAGCATTTAGATGGGAAAAGGGTACTTTCCTCGGGCGACGTTAAACGCTTTCGATATGGTGAATCTTCTGTGGAAGATCCCAGGAAAATCGTAACCAATGATTAGGGGAAACGTATGTAGAGATAGAATGTACGTAACAGGGTGTACGGAAGAAATAAGTAAGGGTTAGTTTAACTGTGCTTTAGGAGTGTATTTCGAAGGTTTCAGCGTTCCTGTTGTCCCCCATTTACTGGAGGCAAGGAAAAACTTCAGTGAATTGTGTAACTAAGGGCAAGACTGTCGACATAAAATATCTGACAAAATAGAAGTTCCAGTAAAATTGACACACGAATATTAATCATTTTTCTATTTTTTCTTCTTTAATTCCTACTACTAATAACACGTAGGAAAATAAAAGATTTGAATGAAAAAGATGTGCAACAGATTAAACGACGGTTGTATGCAGAATAACTGAAATAATTGAATTCGTTCTTGCACCTAAGGAACAAGGATTTCCTTCTTACCAATCTAATAATTCCCGCAGAAATCTGCCCCGAGACATGTTAATTTTACTTCGCCTTTAACGAGGGACCACAGCAAACAGTCAGCCCCCTTCGCGCGAAAGGTTTGCACGCGGAACTTCGGCAAGCAGTTCGCAGATACAAACTGTTAGCTATATATTGGAAATACGCATGCCTTCGGAGCGGGCGGAGAACGAACTTCTCGGTAGAAGTTTAATTTAACTGGGCGGGCAGCCGGGCGTGAACGCTGAATGATTTGTTGCAAATCGAAACCGCTTCAGCGCACTTTTGCGCCCGATTCGAGCGAACGGTGCCTTATTTGTCGCCTCGTGCTCGCTTCGATGCATTTACATACATTTCAAATATAATTCTTGCGTAACAGGAAATCTTCAGTCGACAGAAGTCTACATAAATCTTGAAATTAACACGAACAAGTGTATTTATAAAACGAGCCAATATGAAATGACTAAAAAGTTAATATTCACTGAGAACTAATAACCTGATCACTTCTATGAATAACTGCTCAAGTAAATAAGCTGATTCGATGAAGTTGGGTGCAATGATCACTACCCATCTTTCTATTGAATTTATCGTTAATTTCATCGAATTATTGAACTATTGCGCCTTCTAATTTTCTCCACATTCCAAGCTAATAACCTTCGCGGATGAAGAATCGTTTCAGTTTATTTCCCGCAGTCCCAGACGAGCATCGCCTTCAAGAGCAGAAAATAATCGATAGCAATTAACGAACGACACGATCGTTACCGTGGACTCTGGGAAACATCTTTCGAAAGGACGGCAGTCCTTCGAGTATTGAAAATCGAGGTTCAACGTTGGATTCTCTGGGATAGCTTTCGCGAGCGAAGGCTCGGGGTATGCTCGCTCGTTCTCTCGATTAGGCTTTGCCGTCATTAAAAGTTTATAAAGAAGCAGAGTTACCGGTTGCTGGGTGCTCAGAGACGTGAAGAAGAGAGGGTAGGGCGGAGTGAAGGGATCAGCACTCCCCCCAAACGTCGAATGGAGGCTACAGAAGAGAGGCAGACAGCGTTGAAACGAGGAAGAAAGAGCGAGAGATTCCAAGCAAGTTTTCTCATGTGCAATGCATAATGAGGAAAGGCAGACGGCGCACAAAGGACCTATAAATGAGGCTTGGGTTGAATGTATATATACATTGTAGGCAGATACGCGCAAGCAACACGCGCGAAGCTGTTGTAACGTGAATAACGCAAGAATGAGCGCAAGTGACTTCATGTAACCCATAGATTATAGGGTTACAGATACCTAAGCGCGCGAAAGTTAAAAACTCTTCTCTCTGACTTTAGTTACATCCAGTGACTTCGAAAAGGATGGACTAGTAAAACTTTTTGAGAATCTGCCTATAATATTACGTATGTAAGAAAAGATACCAAACCTAGTGAACCCTGTAGATTTTAATAATTTGCGTATAGATCTATAAGTTTCCCTCATGATAATAACTGATAATTTTCTTTTCGTATATCTATAAATTAATAGCCCACGTTAATAATTATCAATATACAGCTCAATAAAATATACAACACTACGCTCTATAATACTTTCCTTCTTTAAGAATAATATGAGGGTCTTAATTAATGTCTATTCACTTCAAATACCTCAATTCTTCCCTCCTAAGTCCCAAAATCATTACCAATAATTTGTATAGATTACCACGATTCAATAATCGCCCACTACGAATCGTCAAGGACTGTTACACCTCTATCAATAGATTTTCACTCATGTAAGGGTTGTTGATTGCTTGGTACAGGGAGGGTAATGGCGAGCAAAAGTACGGAGCACGCAATGACCAAGGCATGCATGAAAACCGATTAAAGGTGTTGGATCGATCTTCCCTAGTAACTGACTCGCTCTACACCCGCTGATGGAAGGTGCAAATCGTCGATCGAGTTGGTAACCGCGCGCAACACTACTCACGCGGAAGGTAAATACGCTGGCTCGAGGAGCCTCGCCACTGATTTCGGGCATCGAATGTTTCGTTTTCTATCGATTAAACTACTAAGCGAGCGGAACACCTTCCTGTGGCTTACCTTGTTCATGATTTGGCGGGGATAGTCCCGCCTTGCGAGGGGCGACTCTGTAACAGAAACAAAAATATGTTAGAGGTGGGTTTTTAATTAATTATAGGATTTTGAATAATTGTGATTTAGAGATGTTCATGCAGTATATTGATGTTGATCCTTGGGAAAAGAATTTTCCAATTTTTCTTAAGTAATAATTGTATTATTAGGTGCAAGGAGGTCTTCAGTGCAAAACTTGAATATTGGATAAAGTGTCTTTAAACATTATAAAGTTTACTCCTTAGTGGTGACGCTTTTTTTTGAAATTTTTAGGATAATTAATCTTAGAACCTTCTTGCATTTTCGATGACATCTTTAGTATTAATTTGCGACGCATAGATTCGTAAATTTTAAGAATAATGCAATGAAATGCAGTAAAACTTGATGTAGTTTAGAGTCCTCAAGCTGTTCTTGCATCCAACAGTACAATTTTGTGTTATTTATTATTCCCCAAACATTATACAACATCCTCGCTACTCCCCCACTTCCTACTCTTGAACAATTTCTATTCAACTCGCACAATCTTCCCGAAAAACCCAAATCCCATGTGACACTTGAACTGGGTGTCATTCGCCCGCAAAAAGGGGTAATTTTCTTGCTCCCCGTGAGGTCGAGTCTTCGATGCTTTTCCTCGTTGCTGTACTTCATGACGGCAGCCAGTGCACGCAGGGGTTAATCCCTGATCGTGCATACAGCCCCCCCGTCTTCTCTTCTCTTCCACCCCTCAGCGGGCACCGCCGAATTCCCGTAATCTAATGAATGGCCTAACCCCAATATCCTCTCGGTTCAGGTCCGCCTACCCTCTATGTACTAGAGGGCCGTATGTACCATGCATGTAAATACGTTTACGGGCGAAAGACTCGGGACGATATCAGCGCTCACTTGCGCTCGTTTCTCTGCATTGCGAGTTCTTTAAACCGTCGCGACCCTCCAGCGATAATTAATTATCCTGACGTTATCGCGACCATTTCCTCGATGCTCAGCCCCTCGACTTGATACACCCGAGACGATCGAATCAGACGTCCAGAAATTTCCTCTCGCTGCCCTCTCAAGCCGCGCCGTCGCCTTGCCCGCGGTTAACGAAGAAACTTCAGCGAGCGTAAAAATAAGGAACGTTAATTGTTGACGAGGCCCGTGGACGTGCCGTCTGGAGACGAGGAAAGCAAGGCTCGCGGTTGTCGGTGACTTTCAGTGGTCGGGGGCCACGAAGAAATTAGTCGGAAGCAAATTGGTAAGCGGCGAAAGTTTTCAATGTGGCTCGTTAGGTGTAGTGACCCACGCAGGGCCGAGCAATGTCTAATGGAGTACTGTCTGCAGACTCGTGACCAAGGATGCGGCGAAACTTTGAAAGAACAGGAAAATGACGGTGCGTCGATATCTGTATGCAGCGAGGGTCGGCGGGAAATTTCAAATTGATACTTCTTCGGGGAGTTTCGGTCTTGGGAGATTTAATAAAGAGATTCTTCGGAGACTTCTTCGGGGATTTAATAAAGAAAGATTAGAAGAAAGTTTCTGGCTGATCATAAATCATTTTCTTGAACTACTTGCGATGTATTCCTTGTATCTGTATAAACAATTTTAATACTAATATTGATATACCATGCTGATGTTACTAATAGTGAATACAGATTTTTCACTGTGAATTACCCAAAGTCTAAATTCGTCTTAATCTACTGAAAATAATCTATTATTGAATTCTCCTTAAACGACGTCCATGGTTTGAACTTTCATAATAATATACGCGTCACAGAACTGAAACATAAGCTTGTCTCCCCAGACCAATAGCTAATTACACGGCGGGGCAAGTCGAAGTTCTTCCGGGCAGAACGAGGGACGAGGCAAGTCAAGCTGGAGGCTGCAGGCCGCCTCGCGAGAGGGCAAGGAAGCGCAAATGTGTTTATTTTCGGGGAATAATAAAAAGGGTCGTCCAACGTCCGTGACGCAGGCAATCGTACACCAAAGTTGAGAATAATGTTTCGGACACGACGCTCGTCTGGCTCTGCCCTGCCTCTACACCACTCGTCCACCCATCCACCCACCGACCCCCTCCGCCACCCTCCGATCTCCAGCAGCCTACCCTTATACGCGTGTCCGCCGCAGATTCAGACTCCTAATTAAGACGAGGGTGCGAGAGGGGTTTCAGGGGTTTCTCCCGGGTTCTCCCCGTAGGGAGGTGGGAGAATGTGGGCGAGGGTAGAAGGAGGAGGGTTTTCACGAGGTAAGGGGCACCCATACCGCGCCGGAGGGGTAAAGCCAAGGCAAAGGGGGTAAGGAATATTGATCACGAGGCCACCACGACGGCGAGGCAGGGACTGCCCGTACTCCTCCTCTCTTTTCCACGCCAGGCCACCATCTCTCTCCCTCCCTTCTATCGTCTTGGTCTATGTAAGCGTGTCCTACGCTCTCCCACGTAACCGTCGCCCGTCTTTCGCCGCTGCTCTCGCCGTGCAACCGGCCAGACTAAACCACCAAACGCCAGATGCGTGAAATCAGTCGGTTAAAGGCTGCCCCGCAGCCTTTGCGAATTATTGACGCTGAAACCGCGACCGCGGAACAGATGATGCTGCGAGCCATTCCGAGCTCAGCCTTCAGGAAGAACCAGTCACCTCGCTTGACCCTGACAGACGTATAATGAATTGCAGTACGCGGAGGACACTAGGCGGCTGTTTTGCGGTGGTGAGGAAATTAGTTGGCGTTGGGGATTTGTGAGCCGTTTGGTCGTCTTTTTAGAAAACGTGAGAAGAAAGTAGGTGTGTGGGTATTTATGGTGTTTAGATGATCATGCGTGAATTTTGGTCATTATTGATTTCACATCGTAGAAAATTGTTAATATTTGGAAATATGCAATTTTTGGGAGTGAAATAGAAAAATTTGAAAATTTGACAGTTTGAATATTTGAAAACTAGAAAGATTTTCAAATTTGAAAATTCAAAAATTTGAAAATTTGAAAATTTAAAAATTTGAAAAATTGAAAATTTGAAAATTTGAAATTCCTTATAACAGAGAAATAGTATTGAGGTCTCTCGTCAACCCTCTCTTCAATTTTTCTTTGATTTCCCCTCTGAACGATGTATCTATAACTCAAACACCTCACATACACCTATATCAAAAGCGTCTACCATAATTCCCAGATAAACAACGAAAAAACTAAAGTTCTGCGGAACTACTGGCGTGAGTCTTGCTCCACAGGTGAAACGAATTCGTCGAAACGGGGAAGGCGTAACGTCGAACAGAGAAAGAGGACTCCGTCGTCCGAAACTTCTGCTCCCCCAAAAGCGGGGGTGGCCTGACGAACTTTGACGCACACGCTCGGCCGAACAGGATCCACGGTCGTAGACGTGTGCAGCGTTCTCACGAGTTTTCGAGAGATCTTCCAGAATGGCAAGGAGGAACGACTGGGCTCGTTCCCGGGGCTGCGACAGAAAGAGAGCGGGACGACGGACGAGCCCGAGTTTACACGACGTACCGACTCTCGCCTTTCTGTCCGTCGCTCTGCCTTAATTAAATCTCTCGACCTTTCTCCCCCGAAGAACTCGCGGCTCTAGCTGGAGAACTAGAAGTAGAACGGCCCTCCCTTGTCGTTTCTTGCCTCGACTTCGCTGTCGTAGCGTGTCGGGCTTGTGGAGATTTTTCGTGCTAATTACTGGGGACACATTATGTGAACGCAGCAGCGCGGAGTTGGATGATGTGGAAATGTTTTTCTTACCGTGTCTCTGCAAGGTTTCTTGGGACTGATGACAGAAGGGGACGTATGATTCGGATGATGATGAACATAATGTCATGGTGACTGACAATTATCTTTTATCGAGAAGAAGATTTCTGGAGACTCTTACCAAGAAGGGATGCGTACAAGAACTCTTTTGTAATGTTCCTATTTTTTTTTAATCTTGTATGTTTGTAGGAGGTAGATACAGTTTATCCTGAAAGGCATCATGTAAAATATATTCTTTACACTCATCTCTCTCTCTTTATATAGCAATGCATAGTCCTCGTTAAAAGAGTATCTAATAGACATACTCTCATACCGAAAGTTATCGATCCTCCATCGTACAATAGACGCTTGATCTATCACGGACAGCGTCGTTCCTTGGCCGACCTCTTCAGAGATTCAATGCTCCACCATTTTCATGGTACTAGGTGCCGTTATTCGGTCCGGTAACGAACGTCAAGGGCGACCTCGACGAGGCCGGAAGAGATCTCATTGTCCAGAAGCGGAGGCCACGATAGGAGGGTTGCGCGGCTGCCGGCAACCAGCCAACTCAAACTTTGATATGGTTTCCTAAATAACCAAGGCGACCGATACCGCAGCACGATAGTCCTCCCACCTCGTCCCATCCACCCCTGTCACCCCCTTCCTCTATGCCCCCCTCTGACCCCCGCCCACTCGTCTCTGCATCCACTCCGATCTATGGCAGGGTCCATGGTGGGTATCGTAACTACTGTCGAAGCATATTGAAACCCTCACACCACATCGATGACCTAACTCTCGACGCCACCCTTTTCCCACCCCCGATGCAGGATCGGGCACAACCGGTGCCCTTCTCTCGCAAAACCTTCAGACACGAGTGCGTTTGTCGTTTCAACGACGAGGCTTGCCCGCATGCACGTCCTGGTCGATCGACCTCTGTAACGACACTGGCGTGATACGGTGTCTGATTTAAGAGCGACAGGCAATGTGGATGGTAGATGAGAATCGAGGAATGGGGGACGGAATTGAAACAGAAGTGCAGATAATGGGGAACGATTTGTCTGCAAGAAGAGAAACGAATAGCTTAACATTTTTTGAGATTAGAATTTGTGGTTATAGTTACCCGTGGAAAATCAGCTGGGGTGTCGAGGTAGATCTAGTAAAGATACTGTCATGAATTTCTTCATTGGCTTTTCTACTGTTCGGAATAATGTTGAATGTTTTTCTTAATTACGTGCTCGAATCAGTCACGATTCGGGGCATCGAGAAGTCCGAATCCGAGCTAATGTTCAGAGGGCCATTATCGCCGTCTTAAAAGACAGAAGTGCTTGATAACGATCGAGTACGAATTCACGCGCACAGAGAGCTTAGAATATCGTAGCAGTAAGCACGGGCGAGCGGCTGTATCTGGAGGTTAACTGTTTGTCCGCTAATTAGAAGCTAACAGCAGAACTAAAGTTCGGAACTTTAAAGTTTCTTGCTTCTGCAGGAACCTCCTACGCCCCCCCTCTGTACCCTTCTTTAGGGGCGGTGCAGACACCCCAGAGGCAAACGCCCTGCCGTCCCTCTGCACTTCTTCTCTTTCACTCCTTCGTCTACGACCGGCTAGCGTTAATTACTAATTAATTGTTTCGCATGTTTGAGTTTTAAATGGATAAGTTAAACAGCGCATAAGAGCCCCTGGACGTGCAGAGCCGTGAGTCTAACTTCCCCCTTTTCGTAACTCCTCTTCTATATTCTTTCTTCTTCCCCCTCATTTCTTCTACCCCGCCTCGTTTCCCCTTTGCGCACGATTACCGTGCAAACGGAGTGCTGTCGGTTAACGAGGTCAGAATGTCCACGCGAGCGAAAGCTGGACTACCACGATAGGTATGTGCTTCGCTTTTTATTTCATCGTCCAAGCGTTTCATTTTCTTCCGTGCCTTCCATAGGTGGCAAATATTGATGCAAGAATACGAAAAAGAATACGCAAGAAATATACTATACGTATATTTAGTATATAAGAAATGCAAGATATTGTAATGATTATGCAAGAAGATTTGACGAGTTTTAGAGTGCTGGAATTTCGAGTGAAACAGCTTTTAAATATTGCAGTCAGCAGAACAGTAAGAGCTTGCGATGCTCTGCAAAAGATCTCTGTCTTCTAATCAAAATTTCATTCATCATGAAATAATAACCATTAATTTAAATATTTAAATTAATGCTTCGCATTACTCCCGTCTTACAGACGAGAAATCCCCGATGACTGGGTGTCACAATCCTACAAATGGTTTTACTTCCATTTTGAAGCGATGGAGGGGGTTGGTTTACCCTTCAAAAGTGGAACAAGACGTTCCCGCAGCTGTAATCGGTGCTCAAATAAAAAGGCGCAATGCCAGATAAAACATCCCATTTGTCTAACGACGATCCTCTCTGGGCCACGGTGTACCTCTTCTGTCTCTTTGGATGAGGGAGAGCGGGAGATGAATCGGGGTGGTAATCATCTTAAACACCATTGTCACAGACACCTCCTCGTATACGCCGCTGCCACTCGATGCCACACCACCTGATTCTTTCGTAATTGAGATGGATCGATAAGGACAACCCCCTCTAGGAGAAGAGAAAGAGAAGAAAGCAAGAGGAGCCGAGGGCGTTGCTTTTTTAATTCGATGAGCTAATATACCGACAGTTACATTAATGGTGTCCCTGGAGTGTCGCTTTTCTCCAGAATATCGAAGCCCTGCTCCTTCGAATCCCGAATTTTAGAATCGATAGATTCCTCAAGAGTCAAAGTAAATGTATCATGAAACGTGACTCAAATTAAATCCCATGCCAGATGTAAAATAGAGAAAAATTCTTTTCTAGCGAAGTCTACAAATCTATACTTATCTAAAATTCAGAGAACCTTTTACAAATCCAATACATAATAAAATTTGTCTACTCTACTATCCAAAATGATACTCTAAATCCTGCACGACCCCTTCCCACAGCCACCAACTGAGCAACCGAGTCGAAGACACGTTCGAAACGGCTGGTAGCTGGAACCTCCGCGGGGGTAAATAATGAAGAACGGAATAGAGTGTCGTGGTGCAGGGGCCAGGAATAAATCTGGAATAATCGGAAAACGGGTCGTCGAAATCGACGTCTGTTATTGACTGGCGTGCAGGAGCTAGCTGCGGCTGGAGGGGGTGGAAAAGGAGGAACCCCGGAGGTGGGAGCGTCAGAGCAGAAAGGTAGAAAACAAGAGAGCGTGGGGCGAATCCGGTGTCTTAACCGGCCGACGGGGGGAGGACAATTATTTACCGGGGGCGTCTAGCACGACGTTCTAGCGCGACGCTAGCGTTGCGTCGTCGACGAGAGGCGAGAGTCCGCGGCTGTTAATTGCTGGCTGTCAGGGGCACGCAGTGACATGGACCACCGAGGGACCGCCTCGTCGAAGGCTTCGCACGCGTTTACCAAACCCTCTTTTCTGGGGAAGATACGAATTCTACGACCGATGTTGAGCTATGCTTCTGTCTAATCTTCCACGATGACCAGAGGAAACTTTGGTATGTTTTTTATTTTCTAGAAATACTCTATAATCTGGAGTGAAGGAGAGACCTTGTGAGTGTACTTGATTTTGATATTATAGTGCTGCCACATAGAGAATAAGAAGTGAAGTTGATTAAGAGTATTCGTGTGGACCATTGGTTGTATAGTGAATAATGCAGTAGATAAGATCAGTAAGAGTCAGACCTTCGAAGAGGGTTAAAGGTATATTAAGCAGCGTGTAGGTTAAATCTTGGCTACATATCGCATCATCCCTAAAAAAAGTTATCAAAGGTTCACACGGAAAATATAGACTATTTTTATTTCATTAATTCTTGTAATATTTTTTCAGCCCTTGGAGTTCAATAATTTCATTAAAAGAGCACCAAGGTATTATCGATAACCAGAAGAATATAATAGCTAGAATGTTAAAGAAAATCGATTAAAATCTTTCATATCCCCTTCAATTCGGCCCAAACCCTTCGATTCTGATCGAGCCAGGTTAGACGAGCAGTGACGGAGCAACGTGGCGAGCAACTCCGACGCAGGACGTAATTTGAACGTTGACAGGTATTTATCCTGCGCGGCAGGAAGCGGCGCTATGTGGGCGGTCGAGCGAAGGTGGATAGGAGGAGCGGAGAAGTAGCGTGACGACGTTAAGAGCATTAAAGAGACGTTTTCCGCCCAACACTTAGGTTTTCGTTCTCGCGCCCACTCCATAGATTCCCGGCCTATCGGCTTAGCGCTTGGCGGGCGGTCCTGAGCCACCCTTGGCTTCCTTCTACGTTGTCTTCCACCGCCACCGAGCGAAAGGACGGTTGTTACCGTTGCCGTTTCTCTCTAAGAAATATTTTCCTAAGTGTGTAAGAACTTAAGTACCACGGGCCCCGTACGGGGCTTCTACTCATTAGAGAATCTTCTTTGTAGAGTAACAATGTTGCGGCATTAGGGAAGCGAAGGAGCAAGATGAAAGACGAACTTTCCATGAGCCAAGACGATATTCTATTTTTGTCTCAATATATTACAGAAATATAAAAATCTTTTAATTAGGCTTCTGAGAGTATTTCCTGCATTTTTAATTATTTTGTAATAACTAAATTTAGACACAGAATAATAAGCATTTAAAAATACTGACAAATTCTCTGGAGTTTTAAGAACTATTTTAATAAGAAAAGGAATGTTTAATAAACAAGAGCAAAAGTTTCAGTACCTAAGAAAGATGGTGAAGGAACCTTTCATTTCAGTATTTGGAAGCCAACAGGCTAGGAAGACCGAGGGTGGCGGAACGCGTCGCTTGCGGTTGCGAATTATCAGCTAAGAGGAAATTATGGAAATAGATATAAATCTAGAAGAGTGCAGACAGCGTCGTCACAGTCAGACGAAGCAACCAATTTCTGGAGGGCACCGTAAGTCGGTGCACCGTCGGAGGCTGGTCCGCCTTTAAAATAATGGAGCTTAAGTAGCCAATTTGAAATGTAAAGATCCATCAGCATAAATTAAATATGGCGTGTCGACGTAAAGGATTGTGTTAGCTTCGCCGATGATCGCTTCTGCGAAGGAAATGGTTTTGACGAAATTCTTGTACAAGGTAATCATTCATTTAGATACATTATTCGATAGTATCTCTAGTTTAGACTTAAAAAGATAAAAAATATTTAAGGAGAACTATTAATAGTTCCCACTTTAGCTTCCATTATATTTCATAGACAAAAGCCACATCTGATTGGGTGATAAGTATGGCAAAATGCCCCAGAAAAATAAAAATTCCTGAAAAAGTCTCCCCATTCAAAAATCATCCCCCATCTTCGTAAAAATCCAAATTCAAAATTTAGTCGTCCACAAAGAGAGCAATATCTACAGGGTCAAGTGCTCGTCGGCACGGTCGATTTGCCAGTAATTTTTCCTTTCGTTTCCTTTTTGTTCCAGCGAGGGAGATCCGTGGAGGCCACCCCATTGGCGTGAATTCGCGCGGAAAGATCGAAAAGCGAAGAATGCGTGGGCCGAAGCTGGAGTCAGCGAGCTCTCGCGTCATGTGCAGCAGACGCGACGCGTGAATTAACAACTCACGCGTCATATCGCGCATTATTATCCGATACATCGAGTTATATATCAAACACCTTCGACCCCCTCGGTCGGCAGTCGAACACGAACGTACGCTCGGCGTTTACGCGGAAAACGCGCCAACATCGTGCTTAACGAAGCTCCTGTGGGGAGGAAAGGAGGGCTATCAGTTCCAGACGAAAGCCAAGACACCGTTTCGACGTGCTCAGTCTCGCGTATCACGAGTCGTTAATATGCCCTGGCTCACTTACACCTACGTTTCTTCGCGAACGACTACCATCGACAATATTTCGAGGCATTTGCAAGCTCTCCTGAGGGGATGACGCTGATACACGCGAGTACTGAACCGCTCTTCTGGAAAGCTTTAGGGAATATACTTAATTTAATTATGATTTCTGCGATTATTGCTTCTTTGAAATTTTTGAGATTAACGAGCCTGTCTTCGTAATTCCTTGACGATATTTTTTATCTAATTTTGTGAGAAGTTCAGAGCATATTAGAAGCTTATTACTGCTTCATCGATTTTTATTTTTTATTGTAATGTGAGTAAAAATGATCTTCCATAAATCTCTGATCAAATTATAATCACATCGAGGTAAGACTATAAGAAGTTACTCAATATACACAGTAGAAGATATCACCCTTCTATCCCTCTTGCAAAATATCAAGTGAGTTCAACTACTCCACAGGCCATCTCCTTTCCTCCAGAATCCCTAGAAAGCTATTTAATCGAATTCTGCGGCGGCGAGCTGCATACCCTGTAAAACGCAATTAACACATGCTGCGGCATCAATATTTCTTCGAATATTGATCGACGGAATTGGCGAAACGAGAGGGAAAAGCTGGTGAGTCGCGTAGCAGGAGGTTAACGCGTTTCGCCCGAAACTGCACGCGTTGAAAAGGGTTGATTAGGGATTCGGCGCGTTGGGAGGGGGCCGAACACGTCGGTTACGTTGAAAGGATGCTGGACCGTGCTTGTAGGCATCCGTCGGTTCGAGGGCCCCAGCGAGGTTCAGGGCAAATGGCAGCGGGATGATTGATCGCCCGGCTAATTGGATGATCGATGACTCAAGTTCATCAGTGGCTGTTCAGCTCCTGGCAAAGGATGCCTGGTTCGCACGTGAGCTACCTTGTAACCTACGCGTGTCTGAGTCGGTGTCTGTGTCGAGACCGACGCGTTCCACTGTGTACGAGGCACGCGAGGAGGACAGATTCGGTGTCCCTGGCGAGCTGGGAACGAGCTTATAATATTCTTTGGTAACCACTGCCTGATTCCCTTATTATCCACACACCCCATCCTTT
Source organism: Calliopsis andreniformis (assembly GCF_051401765.1). Lineage (NCBI taxonomy): Eukaryota > Metazoa > Arthropoda > Insecta > Hymenoptera > Andrenidae > Calliopsis > Calliopsis andreniformis. The sequence goes on along the minus strand of NC_135067.1, from coordinate 15,585,409 downwards.
GACATCTACCTTTTTATTTATTTTATTAGAGATGAAGTATTTACAATGATCTAAATATCTATGAATCGTTTAATTTCCTCAGGGAAATTTCCAAAAATGACCCAAATGAATAAAATTGTATTTGTAGTTTTTTCAGAATTAATTCCCAAAGTTTTCATTATTTTTGAGGGAGTCACAATGAGGAAACCCCTTAAATATTCCTCGATGTACACTTTATTTTAAACAGTAATTAAACTAGTATTTAAGAATGTCTAATAGTTTTCTATAGAATCTATCAGTGTGGCAAATTTTGTCACCTTCCTCGATTACGTTTGAATAATCCATGTCTATAAGATCTTCTGAAATAGAGTACTACTGAAAAGTGACGACGCCTATAGCAAGCGTCTTTGAGCGAAAGTAGTTCTAGAGAATGGGGTAACCGGTAGAAAGCTTAGTTCACAGTGTATGCATGATATACGGTTGGCACGTGAATGCAAATCAGACCGTAAATCACGGGAACAATGTCTTAATGTCCCGGTCATACGACGCCCACTGGCGCTGCAAGACAACAGCCTTGGTTTTCGCGGGAAGGAAAGGGTGCCTTTTCGGATATTCATAGGGAAATAAATTAGTAGGCACACGCGTCGCGAAGGAGCCATTACCGTCACCACCGTGTATCTCTGGCTCATAGAGGGGCGTAAAACTTCCCGATGAAATTACGATCGGAAATTAAAGTTGGTTTGAAGAAAGATAGATACGCGTTAACACTGCGTGGCCCGATTTTTCTTATACATTTAGGAACAAATCTGTACTGATAAATTATTTTGTCATAAAAAGAAATCATTTGTAAATCTAAGGTTAGAATTATAAACGTAGAGATTAATTTTTATTTGAAATACTTCTTAAGAGTGATTCAAAAAAATTCTAAAAGTCATATGGCAATGAATCTTGTGCACCTTTTCCCTACTTCGAAGGTCTTAAAGTTTCCAGATAAAGAAGGCAAGGACAGACAAAGAATATCGCCTTCGAGTGTTCGTTTATGTCATTTAACTTGCAAATCCTTCCACGGGGACTGCTGATACCCGTGGAACATGTGTGGAAACTGAGGGAAACTCTTAGCCTTGCCTCCACACCGTGAGCAACTACCAGGAGGGTAGATGGTGGATCGGAAAATGCAGGAGCTATAGAAGGAAGGGGTGTGTAAAAATCTGAAGAAGCAAAGGTGGCAGAATCCTATTAAGTGGAAATGGAAAATAATCCCTTGTAAAGGGGATACCTACGTTTTACTTAGAAACGTATTAATACTAAAAATTGTTAACTCCAACCCTTTTCTCAATTCCATGAAAGAAGTTTGTTTATGTGCTGGGTGCTCATTGAATACTCCTTCCAAAAAGAAGATGAAACCTAAATACTGAACGATGTAATTGAAGTTGTTGCTTAAGTTTAAAGCTTGTACAGTGTTCGAGAAGGAAGCAAAGAGTTCAAGAGTTTAAAGAAGAATTCACTGAATGTAATTCAAAGTAAAGGAAGAGTTAGTGAATAGCGACAGGCTATGTAAAAGGAACAATGAATGTATTATTTTTATACAGATCGATTCAGAAATAGAAGCAAACTTTTCTTACTTTGAGATTAAAAATTAATTAACTAAAAATAAACCTGGCAGTGCTACCTCTCTGCGTTAAACTGGCTTTTTACTGCAAAAAAGTTTTACACTGCTCGTACAGATCACAAGTTGCTTATTGACTTTTTAATATGCATAAAATGCATCTAATCTCATTTCATTAAACATCATTTTCTACTTTTCTAAGGAAAATCATCCCCTATAATTTCCATCAGAATAATTCTGAAGAAGTCCGACAAAAAACTGAAAGTGATGAAGTACCCAGTTTTGCACGCATTATGCTCGCGATAAATCGTCACGAGAGGAGTATAACAAAGGTCGTAGGTCCCGCAACGTATGCCCAGGCGAACGATAACCAGACCGCCGATAAAATCACGGCAACGGTTATCAGGATTCAATGGCGGTCGTAGGCGGTGCAACGAGGCGAAAAATTGCACGATTCCGCGTGTTACGACTGATACACTGTACAATTTCTCCTCTGCAGCGGCGCGATAATGATATTCAACGGCGTCGTCGCTTTTACGAGCGATTATCGCCACGGAATCCTTCCCCTCTTAGAGAAAAGGATATCCTCGAAGAAGCTAAGATTCGTCGGCGGCGCCGGACCCGCGGCGGGCATAAAGGGAATCGCGCCATCATCGTAAACCGACTAACCAACCCCCCTTTCCCTCTAACGTCCCTCAAAGAGAGGAGAAGAGCGACGTCGGGGAGAAGATTCGAAGCAGTTCGACGTAAACTATCCGGCAACCGACTTTGATCGCACCCACTTCTCCATCATCCTCTCGTCTCTGCCACAGTGCTGCTGTATTCGTAGGGAGTATGTACAGGGTGATTCAAAAATAAGTGGCTGAAATTTGGAAATGTATTCTGTTTATCTTGAGAGGAACTCAGTTGTGAAAAATCGCTAAATTTTGAGTAGATGCAGAATCAAGAATAGAATATATTTTTTTAGTAGAATAGGACTAAGGGGTGAATTTTCCCTCTTTTTAACTTTTTTGAGTTTTAGAGAAAAATCAGAGTCAGTATATTATTCTCTTATATATTTGTTAGTCATACCTTTCAACAACTGTCATCCATAACTGTCTCACCCCTGCAAGTTTTCTAAAATCAGTCACCGCCTTCTAGGTATAGTAGACTCTATAAAAAACCAGCAGTAGTGTCTTCGTCGTGGCATCTTTCTTTCAGTCTCCTAAGATTCTTCCGTAACGGCACAAATTTCCGCCAATAAATCCGTCGGGGCAACAAGAATTTCCCCCTAGACGAGTAATCGTATTCCCGTTTTAAATGTATTCACTGGCCGCCCCCTCGTGCGTATATGGGTGACTGCCTCGCGTATACGAGTGACGATAGAGCGGGGTGCACGTTTATCCGTATAAAGAAAGGTGGAGAAGGCGTGGAGTGAGGGAGTGGTATAAGAAGGTAACAGGTTTCGCGAAGGACTCTCACGGAAACACATGTAAGGGCTGCTGGGGGTGGAATCGGGGTAGGTGCCGGAGGTTTCGCCGAGGGGCAAGAAAAGAGGATTCGGACGGCTTGTAATCTCGGCTCAAGGTGTCGTTCGCCGCCTCGATATCCTGCTGGACAGTGGGGGCGAGTCTGAGACGAAAGGAGATTAGAACGTGCTGGGTCTGACTTCAGGATGTCGCGTAAATCGACGGTAGTCAAGTAGAGACATTTAAGGAGAAAATTGTGATCATCGTCCTCAGCTGTCTAGGAGAAATAAAAAGAGTTAAGAGTGATGGAGTTGAGATTTTGGAAATCAGGGGTGGGTCTAGGTTAGTATTTAGTCTGACTTCAAAATGTGTAATAAAATGGGGATAGTTAAGTGAACATTTGTGAAGTCATTTGCTATGTTCTAAATATGGAATCTCAAGTTTGAAATTATATACATAATATTAGAAAAGGGACATCTCTATGCAAGTATTAAAAAATTCATGGCTCTCGACCTCATTATACTGAACAAAGCAAAAGACCAACTAATTCTCTCTACGCGTTATTAAGGCGAGTATCCAGGATCGAAATAAGCAATAAGGAAGCCCTCGACACTAGGGTTGCAAACAATTTTGTACTTGTAAATAAGGCCCGTAGGGGGAGGCATAAGTAAATTAGGCCGGACGAGACGAAAGGTTCTGATAAGAATCTCTCCCTCGGCTTTTTTAAAAGCTGACTCCCAGGGAATTGAGACGTCATCACGATGCTCTCGCTCGTTTTCCCCCTACCAGCCCCTCGCCCTTGCTTTTCTGCCTCCTTCGAGAGCCGTTTAATACCAAAGCGACGCGCGTTTGCCCTAGCGAGAGCTCGCTCGCGCTTCATCCTTTGTTTCGCCTTCATGAGATTTTTAAACGGCGCGAAATGAGCTTCGCAGCTCGTCGCCCTAGAACGAACGATTATCGTCTTCTTGGACGGCTGACTTAATTCCTTCATCCCCCTCGCGAGCGACAGAGAATTTAAAAAATTACCCCTCAAACGAGCCACCCCAGAGCGTCTCTCCTCTATTTCTAAGCAACTCGAATATACGCACGGTTTATTAGCGTCTATAAAAATTCAGCAGTATAATTTTCTCCGAAGCACATAAACAGGGGGTGGAACGTCATAGACAGTACAAATGGCCAGAGGGTGATTGCATCAAAATAATTGAAGAATATATAATAAGTCCATCTTTAGCATGCAAATCTGAAAACGCTAAAGAATAAACTACCTCAATAAATTATTCAAAAATAAGTAACACTTTCCATTAGTCTACTCAAGGATTCAACTCCACAAAACGTCTATAAAAAGAATTATTACCCAAGATGATCGAAATAATCACCACACAGTGGTTCTACGATTGCCAAAGATTGCCCAATTTCTCAAAGGCGGACGCGGAGTCAAAGACAACTCGTCCCGAATTTCCAGCGCGAGGATCTGACCGCGAGAAGGGGATGCAAGCGGTCGGGGGCGAATTCAGGAAGGAAGGGAACCGGATTCCAAGCATTTGTATCGTTTTGTCGTACTTCAGTGTCGGCACGCGTATCGTATGGCATCGCATTATTGCTTTTATGGCCAATAAAAGGAAGGCCGCTCCGGTGAGGCCAGCTCGTCCTCCGCAACGACCGTCCCCTCGATCCATTCGGTCCGTTCTATCCAGAAACCATCATCCACTCTCCACCCCCCACCGATCCCCTTTGATTCCCCTTCTGTGTCCATGGCTGTTATTGCCGCCGGGTCGTTCGTACGACCATCGTAGGTGTTGCGATTGGTTTCGTATTTGGAGGGAATATAGTTCGGGGACTCCCCGGCCCAGTTAACCGTTCGGTCACCCTTTGGGACGTTCCGAAAGGAAAACGGCTCCTGGACCTCTGACACCTTCTTACCTTGTGCAAATAGGGGGCTTCTTGGTCAACATTTACTTGTACCACGGATATGGTCTTTGTTTTCTTTCATGTTTGGTCAATGGGTTGGGGGCAAGTTTCTTCAGAGAGTTTGGGATGGAAGGAGTTTTTCTAGATATGTCTGGGATGGATGGTGCTTCTCTACTTATTTCATTATTTATACTTTTACTTTATATTTAGATATTTACGAAGCCATTTTTTGACCACTTTTTTAAATGTCAGTGAATTTTATGTAAATCCACAGCATATTGAAACATATTAAAAATTAAGATTGTAAGTTCCAGGTCAAGTTGCCCTAAGCAGTGTACAAGAGTTAATGCATGCATAATGTGTTATAAATACACCATCCCTGACAAAACTACAGGCTCCTCATTTTTCCCATTCATTAATCACAACAATTACCCACTAATTACGATCATTATTCACCAATCCCGTTACCCAGTGATCACAATCGTTATCCATTAATCACATTGTGCGGAACCCTTAATCACCCAGTTCCAATGTATCATCAATACCAGCTCCAGAATCTGTAGTTTAAATAGTCGGTGGCACAGGGTCGGGTAAAATTCACGCAAGAGGGAAACTTCAAAGAAGCATTTCGAACAATTACGTTTCGTCGTCCAACGACGGGTTACAAAGGCGAGCCGCTTATCTCGCGTGACGCACAGAGGAGCGTCGCGGGACCAGCGGGACGCGTAGAACGCCAGGCGTCGTTAAGGATAGGAACTTGTCATTCTTGTAGAGCGTAAGCTCGTCTTTTCCTCGAGAAAGAGGCGATCCGTTGCACCTACAGGCGAAAGATAACCAGTCCCTGTCCCCGACACATCCAACGCCCCGTTCCATCTTGGTTGTCCCGAGCGACGATATATCTCCCGTCGTCCCCTTTCGTCGCGCGTCTCGGCTGCCGGCGTCGCCTCCTCCTCGAGTTCCGATGCCCCAAGAAGGGTGCACGATGACACTCGGTTACGACATTAGCGACGTTTCCCACACTGTCTATGGGGTTTACTTCGTCAATGTCAGCCAACGCGCGACACCACCGTCGACTTTCCGTGAAAGAACTTTCCGAGAAATAAACCCTGGAGATTGGAGAGCGCCGAGCGACGCTGGACGAGGAGAATAATGCCACTGATTTCGGGGATGTCTTTGGCAATCGACGGAGTTTGTGAAATATCTGTCATCGTAGTGGAGAGTTAGATACTTCGGGTTTAGAATCTTCACGCGGCGTTCTTGGGGAATTTTGAAGTCTTGGATGCTGAGTTACTGCTGAATGGAAGATTAGGTTTATTGTAGGTAAATATTGTTGGTAAAAGATGGGTTAGAATTATGGAAATTATTGATATTAGTAATAGCAAGTAGTAAAGAAATGCTTAGATAATATAGATTCTGAAATTACATCGTTGTCTGACTGCAAACTTGACCATTCCCCTTAAGTATTCAACTTCTTTCAATGTTCTTCAAAATTAAATTCACTTATCTTCACCTATACGCGGCGACGTTTGAACACTTTGGGACCCCCAATCAAGGAAACAAACCGAAGATCGGTAATTGATCGCAGAAATCGGAGGGTTTGCATCAACCATGCTTTCCAACGCGACAAATTAAATCCCTCTCGTCTGTCTCATACCCTTCGTCCTGCATAGAGGAATCTGGGGATTTCTAAGGAGTTCCGCTTCGTCGTACGCTGCTTTCTGCCTTTCCTAGAGGAAGAAGCTCTCTATCTGCGAAGTCAATAATCAATACTGTTGCCTCTAATTCCTGCTCAGCCATGACCGCTAATAAAACATTTACTTAAAGAAGTTACAATCATATCAAAAGTGACATAAAAAACCACCTACTCTTATATTTCAATAAAAGACTATGAGTCCATGTATTCTTCGTTCATCCCTCGACCATCCCCTAGTTCCATCCTTCTAAATACAAGCCTCAGATCTCACTCGACAAGCGTTCACAAACACGGTGAAATCAACACTATCGACAGGGAGCCAAGAAAGCCACCCACATTTGGTGTCTTTCAAAATCGAACTCTGGCCGCCTTGAGGGCTTGATTTACGTGTGTAGATGCTCGGGGAAGGCATCGCCTCGCGCCCCGCTACTCTGACGCAACCACTCTGATTCCAATAACCATGAATCTATCAGACGTCAAAACGCAATCTCCACCTGAAAGCGGCCTGCCTTCGGCTGTACACTACTACGCCCTGGCGACCACAAATCTCACGGTATCTAAAATCGTATATCTTATACTTGCTGGCACCGCGTGCAACGTGGATGTAAAAGAGTCTGGGCTCAAGAGGGAGGGAATAGTCCCTGGGAAAAGGAGAGGGACGCCAGGTCCGCTAGGATTTCTCTCTGTTCGACGCCGACCAGGAGGAGAGCGGCAGGAGAAAATCGGGGAGATTGCACGGAGCGTCGGAGAAAGTTGCAAACTCGAAAACTTTCAGAGGCCCTATTATCTCCGACGAGACCACCGTCCGGCACCAAGGGGGTTGTCCGGTATACCTCGACCTCTAAATACTCCACCCTCCGACGTACCCCCTCGTCTGCTTCGGAGGTTATTTCAGAAAAGTGGGAAAAAGAAGACGAGGCGAAAGGATGTAGAATGCATGGATGTAAGGAAAAGCTGAGGTTTTGGAATGGTGGATACGTAAAAATTTCTACTTGGAATATATGAATTTCTGGCGTGGCATGGAATTCAGAAATTGGTACGACTATTCGTGGATTTCTAAATTAATTTTTGCTTTCATATTAAAGTCTTTTTAAGATGGCTACTGGTATAGTCTAGAAGGTTTCAGAAATACCAAAGATTAATAACCCTAATTAACACACGAAGCAATTCCTTTTGAATATTTGAATCCTATATGTTCAAACATTAAATAAAAGTATTAAACAAGCTTAAAAATTCCTCAGATGAATCTGAAAAATTTCTTCAGTGGAATACGTAGTGTCTAAAAGCTACTCTCAGGCATCCAACTCTCCAACTCTGTGCACTCTTACGCCACGTCTGACAAGATATCATTACTTTCACTTAAAATTCTTATCGTGAAAGCCGCTATAAAATAGCTGAGAATACAAGCCCGTGAAAGGAACTTTGGAAGGCACCATCTTGCAGAAATAAGTTTAGCGTGATTTCAAGACGTCTGTAGAAGACGGTATCGCCCGTCCGCGAGGAAAATGAGGAATGGTGCCAATGACAGTGTTAACGCTGTACAAATGAACGCACGCCAAGGCTTTGACGCGGGGTAATTTATCACGTTATCCTGTCGCGCCCTTCCGTCGACTTCTTCGGTTAAGAGAAAGCGGAAGACGAAGCGCGAGAAAAACGAACGGGTGACTGGAGGGAGCCTGGGAATCTGGTGACGGTGATTGGGGACAAATATAAATAAGCCAATCACCGAGGGGTTGCCACCCGCGAATTTCTCCGTCTTCTTTCGCGCTCGTCTCTAGAGAATGGATGTAAACATGGCTTAGCGGATCTTCGTAATCCTATGGAATAGAAGAGAATGTGTGAGGATGCGTGGGCCTGAGAAGCTTTGGGTTATCGAGATCGTTTCGCGTAAAAAATGTCGCGTGATTACTCTATGTTTCTTTGACAGAGGATGGCGTACCCCTTTCGCCTGAGTATTACGCTTCGTCTGTGTACATACCACTACACTATGTGATAAAATTGTTCAATTATAAAGACATTGGATATAGTTTTAAGTAGTGCATATGCACTATTTTTATTAAATAATTCTCAAAAAATGAGTAGTTATGTTAAACAGAAAATAATAATAAAAGAAACCTACTTGCTAATATAGTTCTCATTTTCTGATTTTCTAATTTTTGAAAAAAGATATTTTTTACGCGTGCCAAAGAACCAATTGTTTCATAATATTCCTCCCAGAACGTGTATCAGCGATTCAGAAGAATAAGATCAATTTTTCATTCAAAATCCGACAATAAATGACCCCGCAGCCGTGACATTGCTCGCAGCTTCTGGTCGCCACCTTTTCTCCCTTTCTCTCTCCCTCTCTCGCTCACGCCAAAAGTTTTTCCAACTTCGTATAATCATTTTTCCCGGAATGTCCCGGTGGTACCCCCTCCCGCTCCTGTTCCCACACCCCTGTGCCTAAGCCGTCGCTTCAGTCGGCAACCCTCCCCTACGACCGCTTATCTCAGAGAAATTCTTTTCGCGGTTTCTTCCAGGGAACACAGCCGTTCCCTACCCCCTTCCACTTGCAGGTTCGTTGGCGCAGAAGAATTTTAATTCTTCCCCTTTCCACCCGCCGAGAAGTCCCGGATGATTTTCTTTCCCACGGATTTCCGCGAGCATTCGTACATCAAAGAACGCCCCTTGTTGCTTTTGCGGGGAAAAATGTTTCGGTTGTACGTTTTCGTAAGCGGAATCGTAGATTTCGAGGATTGTTATTCTAATTGTTGCACGGCTCTCGTAGAAAATTAATTTCTTGTGGAGTGAGCCACGCTCGTCTGAGATATCCCTTTTATCTCTGGAAAAGTTTCTGTCTGTTGCACTGACTCTTGAGCACGATAAATTATTTCTGCTGTATGCAATTTTATCTCTTCTTATTGCATCTCGCAGTCTCCAGGAAGTTCGTAATTAATTTTGTAAATAATTTAGGGGTCTACGGTGCTGGGAAGCAAATGTGCTCTCACTTATCCGAGATATGTAAATTTTTGGGGCTGGAAGATTCTTTACACAAAGAAGTGGCGCAAGATTTTGTAATTTGTTTCTGGGATGCAGGTTTGTTAAGAAGAAAACAGGGATTTTCGGGGGACTGTGCATTCATTTATAAGATTTATATTCATTCTGAAAATTGGGTAATTTTTACTATGTTTATTTGAATTTTATTCATTAGCAGGGATGAGAGAGGAAGGCCTTAGTCACCTTGTAAAAAGTGTGCTGCTAACAAAGTAAGCAACAGAATCCCGTCGATTTTTAATCTGCCCCGCTAGCATTAATAATACATGAGCCTCGCGCGTTTATTCGTCGAAGGTTGACCGTTTACAGGTCGCATCAAATATGCAGGTGTCCCGAGGAGCGGCAAAGAAATAAGGAAAAGGGAAGGTGGAGGAGGGAGCGCGTGGTGATTAGATAGGGGAAAGGTCCAGGACGTCGGGTTTATTAACGATATCGCGAGCCAACGAGGGTGGAAGAAAGGACTCTCGATAATTTGCTGGCTCATGCACCTTTCAAAGAAAATCCATATTCTGAAGTTAACGAGATTTTATAGCCTGGCATTGGCTGTTACTAACCAATGGTGCTTGTAGATACTGCTGAGATTAGAGGGGATAACTGGTCGGTCCAATGAACATCCATAATTAATGTCTTCGTTAGTTATTATTGCACGAAATTGCAGAGTTCATTCTACAATTTTCGGAAAATTACACACGACTTTAACATTTAATACTTTTTATTTCGTTCTATATTAATACTGTCTCCATTAAAATTTATAGTTTAGAAAGTGTAATGTCAGTAATTTGAATTAGTACTAGAAGTGTGACTTTGAGTCTCCCTAAATAATATTTTCCCTAAATTAAGATTCAAGCATATATGTACTTGCAAGTTGCTGGTCCAGGTGGTGGAAAGACCACAGTCTCTTCCACAGGCCTCGCAGCCGCTGGTTCTTTCGCCGAAGGACGAGAACGACAGAGACTGGCACCTCCTCGCAGCGACAAATATGGAATTTGCATATAAATCGGGTATTTCCATCTGTGGCCCTGGCCCTGCAACGCCGGTTGGTTCGTTCATTCGTTCGCGTGATACAGAAATGAAGAGATCTCCCATTTCCTCTTACCAACCTACCACCCTCCTATCCCCTCTCTTTCCTCTTCGCTCGGAAATACTAACCTCTAGATATTATTAATAACCCGAGATGAGATCGAACGCATCCCTCTTCGCCGTATTGAAGGGGTGGAAAATGGGAGGAGTCGAACGAAATCAATCTGCCATTCACTCGTCGAGATGTGACTGCTCTCTTTTCCGATTCCCTTTTATCAAACCCGCGTTCTCTGTTCTACCCTCGCGAATCTGGCAGGTGACGTGAAGTCTGCACTTCAGAATGGTTAAAAACTTAAATATTAAGTGCTAAAAAAATATTAAGTATACTCTCACGATAGTTAATTAAGAAGTATGCATAACCTAATACGTGATACTAATTGGATGTATCGAATGACGTTTCACAAAATTCCCGACAATTTCACAACGTATTAACTTCCCTTTCGTGCGATTAAATCATGGGTCAAGCATAAACGTCTCATTCCACTGCCCTCGAGATTCCAGCCAGGAGGAGCGATCTCAAGATCGCTCAGCTCAAGATCGCGTTACACCGTTTACCGCCCTCGCTCCCGGTGAGAGAATCTGCAGCACTTCCTCGCACTTTTTTCCTCCGCTCTCTTGAAGAGGAACGAGAAGGGGGGCGGCACGGGAATGGGGCGGAAAGCAGCTTTGTAACCGAAAACCTCCTTAGGCTCTCTATCATTTTTAATCGGGAGAATAAATCGTTTGATTCAATTATCAGGGGCATCTCTCTCGTGCCGCCCTCGAGCACCTCCGTCGAGTGGCTCCAGCCAAAGGGAAAAAAACCGTCTCTTTGTCCGGCTTAAGAATCTCAGAGACACTTAAGAGGCTTAGGATCGGTTAAGGTCTGACGTTAAACATTGCGACCCCTTCCACTCGCTCGTCCTCGCCGAAGACTCTTAATATTCCTTCTGCTTTTTCTCTGAGTCCACGATCGCTTCGTGGCCCATCTGTTCCGATAGTCCACGAAACATGGAGGCGTCCGTCTCAGGGATAAAATTCGAAGTGGAAGGAGGTTGTTACTCAGAGACCGCTAATAAAGGATAAACTCGAGGATAAAAAGGGAGCCACGTGTTGCGGCATGGCGAGTGTGCGTGCCAAGCCTCCAAGGAGTATTTCAGAAGAGGTAGAGGGGCTGAGATGGAATAGTCGGTCGGAGTCTTTTCCTTATTTTTATCAGGTTTTCCAAGGGGATGAATATTTAAGGGAGGCGGACTTAATCTGCGCTCGGGGATTCGCGGCAGACGCGTATCGCAAAGCAGCCGATCTCTTCCTGCTCTTTTTTCCCTCTCTCGCTCTCGCTCGTTATTCCCTCGCCACCCTCTGCCCCCCTCGTTGGACGGGGGGCAACGGAGTCGAAGGAGGCGAGAGACCGGAGGTGGAGAAATAACGAAGAGCATCCTGGAGGATGGAGCACGGTTCGCGGTGCGTGTTTCCCTAAATATTTTATGGCCGTTATCGACTCTTGACCGAGGAAATTCCACTGGTAATTTCAGCCCCCGTCGGCTTTTGATAGCGAAAACTGATTTCGCGGCGCGGCCTTAGATACGTCAGCGAACGCTATCCTGCGGGGCGCTGGTGCAAGTGTAATTAAAGGGGAAATTGAAAAATGAGAGGAGATAGAGAAATTTTGGGACAAGAAAGTAATGCAAATTCTAGCATTATTAGAAATTAGCGAATTAATAATCTTCAGTTTTACCTTCAGGATTTTGAAATATGGAGAAACTGGGACAAATTCATTATTCAGTAGAATAAGTCAGCGACTCGAGTGGCTTCTTTAATTTATCTTCCGACGCTAGCTGAAGATAGTAGAATTTCAGGAAACAAGCAACTCAGGAAATTCAATCATTATTAAAAATTAGTGAACTGATGACCTTCGAGTTCCTCGATTCATCCGATTTCTCGAATAAAGTGTTCCACAGTCTTCAGAATAACCAGCAAAATCCACCCCAAAGATGCTTAAACGCAGCTTTCACAAGCCTCACTTTGCAAGCGATCCTCCATTAAGGCTGTCCTAATAAAAACGTTTCTCACCTGCGAAACTGTTTTTCGCATCGCATTAAAACGTCAAGCTCGTTGATCCGTGGTCTGGTTCGTTTCTGGGCCGACGGGAAGCTGACGGACCAGCGACCCTCTGACACCGAGACAGGATCCCAGGGCTTTCCCTTGCAAATTCTCTCTTTACCACTTCTCTGTAGCCCACCGCCCCAGGCCCCGACCACTCTTTCTCTCCCGGGGGTTTGTTTTAGCAAGAACTCGCCCCCGAGTTTTCGGATATACACGTATATACGTATACACACGGGGTAGGTACATGCACAGGGTGCGTGTGTGCTGGTGAGGGTGTACTAGGGGAGATCGGCGGAACCTCCACCGCAACCGGCGGTTGCTGCACGAGCAAGCATGCCTGCCAACCTTTATTGGTTTTTACCGAGCAACACACAGTCCGATATTTTTTTATTACGACAAAGCACGCGCTTAACTCCCTCCCCCGCAGCCAGACCGCGCATTGTTCGGCATTAAACGCTGCAAAGGTTGCCCGGCGGAAGGAGTTAACGTGCCTTCGCGCAAGAAACGATAGCGGCAGTCCGGAGGGATCTTCTCGGGGTTTGGAAGCGAAGAGTGGATCTGGAAACGCTGCAGAGGAAGTGATTCAGCCGAGTTTCTTCTTTTTATTTCGCTGTTTCCACTTCTCAGTGAGTTGTATTCTTATCTCTGCTAATGACACTCTGGTGTTTGGTTTTTAAATTTCATTTATTTTATCTTTTAGAGTCTCAACTACTGTAATTGTTAATTTTTGTGTATTTGGAAAGTTGTACATGATTACTTATGATAGGTCAGATTTTTAGACTATTCTGCGTCTCATGCTTTATATCATAGTATTTTTTGATATAGATTGCACTTGAATGAAATTTAAAGTTTTAGTATTTTTAAGATTGAAAGATGTTTTTCGTACACCCGTTATGCAGGCAACTTCGACTTTCCCGAGCATGTTCGTTTCCGAGGTTCCGTGAGGGCTGAGTCGAAAGTAGCGTGCCAACATTCAGCCACGGGAATTACGAAATACTTTTACAAATTAAATACGCGTAGGCATACGAGGGAAGGCTCACTGGCGTTGGCTTCCATCGGACCGCAGACTCTCGACGACGTATTTTCAACAAAGGGCGAACACCCCTTTCGGATCGTCGTCTCGCCCTCCACAATTTTTCAAAGACGGTTCTACGTTTTCCTGTGTCCAAATGCACTGCAACTTCGCTGGTATGTAGCCAATTAAATTGCTTCATACTTCAATTACGGAGAATTTCCTTTGCTAGTAATATTAACAAAGTGCTGCGCATAATTCCGTATCCAGGGAGCCTCACAAAGAACACTGAAGAGCTGCTCACGTTTCAAAAATTAAACTCCTTGACTTCTTGTAGGTAATTCTACGTATTAAAAAATGATATGTAGTTCATACACTTACTTTCAGACCAGAATAGCCTAGCGCTGAAAATTTCATTAGTATTCAAACCTTCTCTTTTAACATAGTCTTTCCAGTGGAACTCCACAAAACTGCATACACGCATCTCCAAGTTACAGTGCATTCTCTACCCAATCAAACACAAAATAATAATTACCATATTCAGGAATCACCCGCGCTAGTCATGTTAAAATATCTGGATAATCACATCTCCAAACATACTAAATCCCTTTCCAACCTTCCACCCCAAGCGAATCGATCCCAAAGTGAAAAACAATCAGGCAACAGTAAAATTCGTTAACGTTCCCCGCGTCGAGCCATTGAAAATGAGCAACAGAGTAACGCACAGCCAACAGTTCGTCTTTTTAAGGCGGTGGCAGAGCGGGGGGCAAGAGCGAAGCAGGAAAAAATAGCGGAGCATTAAACGCAAACAAGGGTAGCAATTTCGGAGGGGACTCGAGGAGTCGAGAGGTCGCGAGAGTGGAAGCGGAAGACGAGGGACTCGGCTTGTACGCGTAGAGTCAGTCTAGAGGAGGAAGGTAGCCGCTAAGAGACGAGGACCGAACTAACCCAGCCGCAGCAGGGATAGAGAAAGAGAACGAACGAGCGAGAGGGTTAAGGGGCTGGCTCGACCAGGGTTAAGAACGCTTTAGAGGGAGGCCCGCCGTTCTGGCGCAGTCACACGATACTTTTTAATTTACTAAAAATGCGCATTCAACCCGTCAAGTGGCTGGGAGCTGCTGAAAGGGAGGCTGAAAAATCGACGGAGCAATCTTCGAGAGCCTCGTCGATGAACTTATTCTGCTTCGAGGAAATGGAGGCAGCAGAGAAGGGGAGTCGAGTAGAACTAGCCGATCCCTGGCCAGGTGTAGATGACACGGATTTATCGTATCCCTTATTCGTGAACTCTTTTTTTCCCAGTCTTCGTGGGTGGTACGGCGGTATTCTTTCGGAACTAGAAATTAGTCGACTGGAATGAAGGGTATTCTACCTTCCGAAATGGTCATATAAATTTTCCTCTCGAGTTGGCCAGAATCGCGTCTGGCTTTCTCGCGATATAATTTATAGCGTTATAGAGCGTATAGAAATCCATGGTGACCGAGTGTCCATGGGTTGAATAAATGATCGTTACCAGTAAACTGCAATTAGCGGAGAGATACGTGTCGCGAAAGTGGATTAACTTCGAAATGAAAATTTTCCTTACGAGGGCCATGAAATCTTCCCTCGCTGAATTTTTCGCCCCCTCGATGACAATCCAAGCGGAAGAAGCGATCCCAACCCCTGTCCCGTCGCTGGCCACCCACGCAAAGGCAACCTTCTCCCGTTTCCATCGGCTTTGTTTGAAATCACGAGGTAAAAACCCAGAATGGCTATGTAATTAGGTATATTAAGCCCATGGAAGATGGAATCGATTCGACGTTTTCGATGTCAACAGGATCTAATTGGCCTCATTATGGTGTACGATTGGTCTTCAAGAGTCGAGGAAACCAAACTGCTCATTAGCGTTTCATACTTTGTAGAAATCTTTTTAATCAGATTTTATGGTCGATTTTTCACTGAATTGAGTCGCTTAAAAATTATAGTTTGATTTATAGGGTATTGTTTTAAGGATTCCTGTCGCGTTCAATGTTCTCATGGATCGGATGCTAAAGCTCATGACCTTGTGGATTATCGACTAAAGACCATATAGCAGAAGGGGTAGGGTGCCTGGGAATAGTTAGGGTGGAAGATAATTTGAAGTAACCGCGACAAATTCCAATATCTGGAGAAATATGCGGTGTGGCGCGTCGTTACCAGCCGCTATGGCGTTCCTCGCGGTCATGTCTAACCTTCGTCTTACTACCAGAGGAGCGCGAGTTGAACTGCCTTCCCTTTTTCATTCGTCAGGTTGTGTACCCCTGATAGAAGCATTGGTGGTTGATTCTAATTGTGGTATCAAAAAATTCCTGGATATCTGGATTTGTCATCTAGAGGAATATCAATTTTTATATTCTAGTAACTTTGGGGAATTATCTAAAAGTCACGGGGTTACATTTTTTTATATTTTTGTGTCTTTACTACCTTCCTAGTTTCTGCCTATTTTTTTTCCTAGTATTCCTCGAGTTCCTTTTTTTAGTCCTTTACTTGTCTTTTTCATTCATCTATTTCTTAATCTAGTAAAAGCAAGATATTTTCTTTCAACAGGGAAATCTGAGTCAAGAAGGGAAGTTATATACCTTCTTCTAGAAATTTCCCTGAAATATCCAGTCGGACCCTGTTTCCCTCCCGATCGTCCCATTTGCTGTTCCATTCCCGATTCATTCCGTACACGTCACAGTTTGCATTGTGCCCGCCAGGCCAATGTGCCCAGCGTAAAGCGATTCCCTGACGAAATTTAATTAAAACAATCAAATTATGGAAGGAGACGATGGCTGAGCCGTCGAGATCGCGAGGAAGAAAGGAGAGAAAGGAGGAAAAGTGACGGGACAAGCCCACGAGACTGGAAGCCGGATAAGATTTTCTTCTCTTGCGTTTATTTTCGCTCGGTTTCGCCCAGCCTCTCCATCTTTCCTCTTTCTTTATTTTCTTGCTTGACGACTTAACCGTATTTTCCTCCAACAAGTTTCTTAGTATTACCACATTCTTCACCTATTGTATTGCATTTTCTGATACTTGGTAAAAAATACTCAGGAGCTTGATGAACCAATTAATTAATCGCCCAAATATTCCAGCAAGAAAATCTGGTATTATATAGTAGCTTTACATCAAATAAGCTATTGTCACTATTTAGAGTGTCAATAAGAAAAGAATAAAATGTCTGCTTAATGCAAGCCCTTAAATCTTAAAGATCACTAAATGTTTTCTCCATTATCGCGTATTATTCGCAGATACTACATAAACTCGCAAGGTGTCTAAGAAGCAGTCCGCCAAACTGCGCCATAGTCAGCTTGTTGAGGAAGTTCTCGTTACTGCGTAACTTTTTGGGAGTTCAGTTCGTCATTATACAGCGGGAAAGTTTCGGCGGAAGTTCAAGTTCGTATTCGAAAGTTCGAGTTCGGGGAAAAATGAGTGCCAGTGAAAGTTCAGCTGAAACAAAGTAAAACAATCCCGTCACGACTGCGATATTGGAATACGTCTCTATTTTAAAATCATAACGACGAATGTCTTACTGAATCCAGGGTGCGCAGCTCCCTAACTTATCATATTACTTCTTCAATTAGTTCGGTAAATATGTAATGGTTACCGAGCGTCAGTGAAGTTTCCTCTCGCCAGTAAAGTTTCCGCCGGTGTCTCCGCTTACATGTTTGCTGTAATAACTCCATTCTCCTTGATAACTTGGCCAAACTTATGCAAGCAAAATAAATGCTCCTGTATTTAAATGTTACTGGTTTATGCTATGCTAATTACTCTTCTTCGGTTGCTTTCGATGACCCAATTCTGAACTCCTTCAAACTCCATTTATTTCAGAAGATTTAGTACACTTAGTTTTAAGAAATTCATCGGTATTCAGCGATTATCCACACTTTATTTACGAGGAAAATTCAGCGTGTAGAGGAGAGTAAATATGATAAGACATCAAAGATCTATTGACACTAGACCTTAGAATAAACTCAGAAGTTCTCGTGCACATCCTCAACATAGTTACAATCGTCTACTAGTATGAACACTAATAGGTAGCGAGAGATTCTCAAGTAGAAACCTACAGTCAATCCACTGTTGCCTCCAGCAGCTCACTAAAACACGAACCAATCGAATTTTCACTGCAAGCATGACGCGACTGGTTCATTCAGCTCCTTTTTGCTGAAGTTCGTTCCCAAGGAAAGTTCATCATGGCGAGCACTTTGGTACGCGACAAACGCGTGGCCGTCCGTCCAGTTCCGGTTAGTTGGCCCGCGGCTACTTAGCAGCTACGTACCTACTTTATACTTTGTTTGCTCCTGATGGCATTAACCCCCGGGGGTGATTGCGGATCCTGCCTCGGTTTGCCCTAATACACCCTCCTCGTATCCACCCCCGCGCGCCCGTTGTCCGTCTGGCTATCCATCCTCGAAGGCAGGATAGCTCTCGCTACCGGCTACGAGGCTGTTAGCATTGGCTCCACGTGCCTGGAAATCCTGATCGACACCTTCGCCATGCAGCCGCTATCTGACCGCTTTTGCTCTTCGACCTCCAGTTACCCTGCTGCGCCGCGAATTCAATTCACTGGCTGAAGCAGCACACCTCCTCGCTCGTTTATTTATTCATCGGGAGAGGACGATGCCGAGGTAAAAATAAAGCACCGTGCTAAATCATTCGACGAGGAACTATGATTTAATGATGAGAGTCGCGTGGAGGTTGGGGGACTGACAAAATTGCTGTGCGCCCAGGGACAACGTTCTGAGGGTTTCATTGAGAAATGGAGACGAAATTAAGGGCGTGACGAATGATTTTGAGCATTGAAAGTTAATATTTAGCAGTTGGGAATTAGTAGTTGGTAGCTAGCAGTTGGTAGTTGATAGCGTGACTTAAACGTCACGAGGAAACACCAATTTTGAACTATGTATCGTATTCATCACTCACAGTATATCACTATAATAAATCAATAAAATCACAGTCACAAACTGCATAAGCAAGATGCAACCAAATTCCTAGATACCACATATTTCATTTTACAAGCAAAGTTAACCTCAGCTGTAACCAAGAAATATCCCACCTCTATAAATCGTACCAAAACGCTGGTACACGAATATCGGAGCTTCGATTGGCCTCCGATAAGGCGCGCTAATGAAATTGCGAGGCGGAAAGGTTCTGATGCGAAACCGCGAACCACGGCTCATTAGTTGCCGATTTTATCCGACGTAGGAGGTTAAGGGGTGCCTGAGTGTACTGAACCAGCAATATACGAATAATCGATGGATCACAATTAACGGATATTTAATGCACTTGTGGCAAGTTAAAAATATTTCATAAAAAGAACTTTTGCTGTCATATTTAATACCCTGATCTGTGGAGGTGTCACGGAATCAGTGCTGGATCTATATTTCGCGAGGATCCATGGCCCAGACGAGGGAAAAACGAAGTTTGGCCAAAAGAACGTGGGGGTGGTGCCGAGGGCAGAGAGGTGTCGCGAAAAGGCTCGGTAGCGTTATTGGAAAACGATGATTTACGGTAATGGGGGGTTTTTCCTCCCTCGCCAGGCGGACGAGGATGGCAGGGCGTAGGAAGAAGAGAGTTTAGAGGCCAGAAGTGAGTTCCTACCTCCCCGTGGAGCTTGAAAGGTGGGGCGTTAATAACGTTAATTAATATTTCGCGAGAGGTTTGGCGGTTCGCGAGGGGCCGATACCGGGCAACACGCTGCCAGGAGTCGTAACGCGCTACGGCAGCCTGCCAGCTGGCATAGCTACTGGCAATTTAGGATGGCAGATCGCGATAGAACCGTCAAAGCCTACTGGCTTTCCGTCTCTAATTGTCGCTCGAGGTTCCTTTTGGATTTGGTGAACCACACTAAGAACCAACCACCACAGGGATTATCCTTTGCATACGAGAGTAGGCGAGACTCTGATCCTCCACTTGACTCAAATTTCGTCCCACGCGAGATGAACTATTGCAAACTTTTTGAATTTAATGGTGGATTCTCTTATTTTCTGAGGATTTTTATCAATAAGTACCTGGCGACAAAAGGAACCAATGGTAGAGTATCTGTAGTGGAAGAAGAGAAAGACTTGAAATGGATGTTCAATCAGACGTCTCATCCCTGGTCCAACGAATTCAAATCCGTCGCATCAATGTTTTATTACGGGCATTCCTCATGTAAATTTCTCGAGACTTTATGACAATGTAATCCTCACAACCGCAACGAGTGCGACGACGCCTCTAGAACGGAGCCCCCGTTGGTCGTTCGCTGTGGTCCACGATGAGGGGTGATTTTTATCTTCGCCAGCGTCTCCAACCTTCTGAATACTATCGCGTATTGTCGGCTGCTCGTAACTCTAAATCTCGTATTTTATTTCTTACTTTTGTCTGAATCAGCTTACATGCCTGTCAAACTAGGTAATCTGGTTTCTTTAAATTTTATCTTCCATAGATACGATCGCTACATAGGTTAACATTTTAGTATGATAGTTGTCAATGGAGTAGAATACCTAGTATAAAGGTATACAAATTTTAGTTAGTACAGAATTATTCGTTGAAACACCTCGATTCTTTTTTAAATACTCAACAACGAAGAATATTGTTCCACAGCAATATCACACAATATTAAATTGAATACTAATTAAATATAAGAATTTTCTCAAACCACTCGATCTGCAATTCTTTCGAAGTAACACTCGACAGGAAGCAGTACTATGAAAACCAACTACGAAAAATTCCAAAACTTCCAGAAGCTTTTTGCATACCTTCGAATCCGGAAGCGCCGAAAATAACCGATTCGAACAGTTCCAAAGAAGGAGCGTAATCGAGAACCGCAAGACCAGTTCCAACCACGAAATTTCTCGATTTTATATCGCCCCGAAAGTTCCTCGTCTCCGTGGAAGTTTAGTGAAAGAACGAGCCGCTTCAGAGGCGAGTCCCTCTCATGACCGAAACGCCATTGAGCTAAGAACGAGTATAACGCGGAGGATTCGCGCACGATGAGGGGATGGATCGGGTGGTTGACTAAGAGAATGAAGGAGACAGGGGTTGCACGGAAGAAGAGGCGTGGAAGGGGTGAGCAACCTGGGATGGGTAGGTGACATAAAGCCGGTGTACTGAGGATTGCGTACGAATAACGGAAATTAAGTGTCAACCGAAAGAGAGGAGAGAGAGACTCGAGTCGAGTGGAGTCGAGGATCCCCCTCGTTCCCCTGTCGCCAACCCTGCCAGCGACTCGTACTCCTTTTCAACAGCGTCGCCTGTTCGGGGGTGAGAAAGACGAAATACGATACATAAGCGCCCAGCCAGGATTAACGCTACGTGCACGGCAAGCCTAAAATTACCAAGGCCTATCCTTCCTTCAACCATTAACCATTTCCTCCTGCCGTTTATGGGATTTTAACAACACGTTGTACACTGGGCCAATGACGAAACGTCGACAAAGTTGTCTCTTGGATTTTCAGTGGAGAACAAGTGTTCTGAGTCTTGGTAATTATCCCTCTTTTGAATAATCAATTTTTACTAATTTCGAGGTAATGAAACGATAATACGACGCCAAGGTAGTAAGGCAGACCAATGATTCTGCGTATAATGGGTAAAAATGAAGCTATAGTCGTAAGTGGAAGATCGCCGATAGTAAAATCTTCGATTTAACTCGGATCCACGGGAAGAATATAAGAGGAAGGGTTAACCGTGGGTTCGATTGAATCGAATAAGATCGTCGTAAAGGGAGCAGAGGACGGTAAGAGACAACGTAGAGTAATCCTACGTGAATAGTCCGAGGGGTTAGATTCTGTGGAGGGGGCGATGCCAGCGTAGCCAACCGATGCTCCGATCATATTTATGGGTTCACTGGCTTCTCGGTGTGGATTCCCGTGCTTGGATTACGCCGCCAAATGGGATACCTTACGGTATCCAGCCTGCATCCCTACTTGCTCCTTTTTTCTGATTTATCGTGAAGGAAGATCAGCGTGGATCTTGACTCAGCTTGTTTTGCTGAAAAGACTGATCTTGGGAAATTATATGGTGAACAAATTGCACGAGTGTTTATTTCTGTTAGAGCTCTCTGTTTCATTGCAAACAATTTCATAGCGTGGATTCGTGGGGATAATACTTTCATATAGTAGTTTTCAATATTATTGAGTTTGAAAATATTTTTCGAAGAACCTTGCGAAGAAGGCTTATGGAAATAAAATTTGTGCGAGTTTCAGTCTAGAAATTACTATTTTAAGTTCCACTTAAAGTCCTGGGCTCAAATTCATACAAATTCTATTCTAGCGAATTAAGAGCGATGACGTGTCGTCGTGCTTTGTCGAGGAACATTTCGACTCGCGAAACTATGTTTAGAAGAATGTCAAGAGGATTTTGCTAAGTTGCGCGAAGATACACGATACTTTCGGGAGACGACATTTCATCTACCCACGAACGATGCGGGACTGCGATTAAATATAATTACGTTTGCGAGTGTCAGTAAAATGTGGAGAAGAGAAACAGGGAACAGAAGACGTTCTCGTGGGACTAAGAGAGCCGACAGCTCTCAGTGATAATGATTCACCCGGCGCGGACCGCCTTAAGACTCTTCATTTGTATTTTAATTAGTGTCGTTATGCTAATTATGCGCCATTGCTTCTTGTCCCGAGACGTTTTTGTTTTCCATCGTCTTCTCGTGATATTCGGCGAAAAATACCTTCAGTACCTAATGGTGGGCGAGGGAATTAAATTCCGTACGCGACTTATGCTTATCCAATTCTAGGGATATTTAAAAATGGAACTGGTAATTAGTTTCCTACGATAATGCAAATTGTAGAGAAATTTCATGCTAGCAGAGAAAGTTAATATACCAGACATGGTAAATGGTCCCTCCTTCCTACGATTTTTCTATTGTCATCAATATTCAGTGCAACTCTTGTACAGTGGATTATATAGAATGTTTTTCTGGAAACGCTATTTTTTCTTAAATTTCTAAATACTATTTTTTACCCTTCTAAATAATAGAATAAGCAAAAACAGAAATTTAATATAAATCTGGAATAAGTTGCATATGAATCATAATTTCTCCGTAAATAAGTTCGATTAATATGTAAGAAATCTTGCACCCCCCTAAAAATCAAGTCATTTCACCTAGCCCTCCGTTCTCACGTCTTCTTTGTCACGCTCCACCCCCTCCCTCGGCGCTCGGCCGAGCTTGTTGCTTTTTCCTCCCCCGAAGCGAGGCTGGGAAACTTTTTGTTATAGTCGCGCGAACTTCTTTAATAATGCAACTCTTTATATTCACGGGCGTTTTTAACAAGCGTCGGCCTCGAGATTAGGTGAGAGGAGGAAAAGTGACTGGGCGCGAGGTCGAGGGAGGGCGGCGGCGAGATAGAGGGCTAGAACGAGAGAACTCGAGGCGTGAACTCGGAAGGACCGCGGCACTCGGCTCCGAATATGCCGCCGTTACGATGTTTCTTAATTATTATTATTGCCATTGTGTTGCCACCGCGCTAAATGTGACCCAGCCCTCGCCGCTGCGACAGTAACAACCGCGCAGCTATGAATTGCTAATCTCGTGCGACTACGCAGTCACCCCCGTGAGCCTCCGCGAGGAAACGGGGGTGATCTCTCCCGTCTCTCCTTCAGACGGGGCAATTTCACTGACGACCTCGCAGTATTTTTGTATTTCCTGCTAACGAAAGGACCAGGATGCAGGGTAGTCTCAGGGAATCCAGACCCACGTTATGTTCTTGAAAAATTACCTGAAGTTTGACGAATTCGTCTTGAAGAAATAAGGAAATGAAGAAGAAATATTGTTCAATGGGGTGTATTTTGAGAATATCCTCGTTCTTTGGCTGCTGGATGTCTCTAAATTTCTTAGTGTCTGATTTTGAGTTACCATATTGGTAACTTATATTCTGTATCAGTATGTTACGTGAGATGGAAAAAAGGAAATACTTACGGTGCAAAAATTGGAGTATTGTTAATTCTACGAGTAGAAAAATGAGTAGAGTAGCTAATCTGGAACTCGTGTGCATGAAATTTCGACGTCCATACGAGACAAAAGTATACGTGGAAATGGTGTATGATCTGTGAAATAGAAAATTCACGGGATATCGCTGACCGTTGTATCGCGGTGAAGATAAACGCGAACACGAACGCGTATCTGATGGGATTGAAAAGGGGTCTGCAAATTTTTATGGTGATTGGTTAAGCGTTGGAATTAAAAATCGTTAGTAGAATGGGAGAGAAAATTTTTGATTGCTCTTTTTACAGGAAGTAAATATTTTATGTCACTCCCGGAGAATTGTTTCCATTATTCTGTTTCCCACGTTCTGTGGTATGCAAATTTACTGTTTCTAGTTTTCACTGTATTTCAAAGGGTTAATTAAAACCAGAATTTTTATATGCAAGTGTTTTCGAAGGCTTCAAAGCCTAATATTTTTACCTTAGAAATGAAATTATTATACCATATAAAATGAAAGTCATGTTCCATTGACTTGTTACCGATTTTCCAAGGAAGGCGACTCTGTTTTTCGATGGCAGGAGGGTTGAATCGTAGAAGGTGGGCAGTGAAAGAGGAAATTCAGGTTTTTCGCAGTCGCTGCGGGGGTGCCGCTTTTCAGGCACCAAAGCGATTATGGATTTCTTTAATAAGAGGCCGCGTTTAAACAGCTTTGATCAATTCACCCGAGCTAATTCCCACCCGCCGCGACCACCACGACGACCTTCGCTCTTCTCTCGTCCTCCCACACCACCGTCGGTTTCCTAACGCTCTGTGACGTCTCGCGTTACGTGATTTAAGGGGCTCTAAAAACCTTCCTCTGATTAAGCGACTGGCTCTGCCGGAACGTCGCTTGCCCTTTTCAGGGGCCGTCGCCCTTCTTTTTGCCCACGACCCCCGACTTATGGACTTCGTGAAATCACCCTGACGACGACGATCGACGAAAGTCCATTACGTTTCTACTGGAATTTCAATGAATGAACCTAACGACCAACGCGAAAAACACTGCTTTCAGCGCCGACTAAGTCAAGAGATTTATACACATAATGAGGATGAGTTTTGAGAGATTTTCTCTATAAATACATTCGAGTGAAATTATGAAAATATTCGAATCCTTTTATTGGCAAGCTGGTTTCAATTTTGGAAGTTCTAAAAGGGGTAGTTCTGTTAATCAGAGCCCTATCTCCTGGAATTAATAATTTATGGGAATCACTTCCTGTTCTGTGTTTTTGTTCAAGAGGGAAAAGAAGGGAATATATTTCAAGGGTTAGACACACAGGACAGATATATGCTGATATTAATTTTCCAGAATTCTAGCTTCGAGCTATCCAAGGTTTTCGAAAGACAGAAGATCTATAGCTGGAAGTCGGTAAATGAGGATGAGGCGACGGAAGAGGTCGATCCATGGTCGTCAAGTTAGTGAAATGTCTTTGCGGTGATTGAGCAAATATTTGATGAAGCCAGCGAGCCCTGCTCCTTCTGCCTGGGGGATGAAACGTGCGGACGCACAATCCTCTCTGCGATAGAGAAGAACGGAGAAATCGATAGGCATAAGCGATATTCACCAGGGGAAACGAGATTCGATGCTACATTCAAATTGATTTAAAACCGTTCATTGGTCTCTTTGCGTTGCATCATCTAGCTGAAGCAATTAGAATTACTCTAGGACACGTTGCACCTATTTTACGAATATATGAGTAATGGAATTATGCAAGTACCTATATGTATTAAGAATGGAACTTCTGACAGTAATTCAAAGAAACTACAATGAACTACCACTTGCCATATGAATAACTAGTAACCAATAAGTAGCATCAATTTCGCTAGAAAAATTGTTTTCTAAATATTCCAAGTATCTAAAATATTCTATGAGTACATATATCCTGATCATTTTCGTAATAACAATCGCCTACGTTGGCAATCAATGGAGGGAGAACTCGGTCGGAGCAGGACCGAAAGTAAATTGAGTTTAATTTATCCTAATGCTTATTGCCGGCATCTGAATGGGAAGAGATACAGTATAAGCTTAATGAAAGGCCAGATGGAAGTCAGAAATCAGAGGACCGACCTTTTCTCGGCGTTTCACAAATTAAAACTCGCGCAATTAAGCGGTCAGGGAGGCCGGGGTAAATCTTGCCTTCCTGTTTACGCTTGCGTTCCTCTTCTCGTCCGAAACCCGACTGAACCTTTGCCGGCAGGACACGTCCCTTCTTCTCTGGACGAGGAGAGAGGAAAAAAGGGAGGGAAAAGTGAACGCACAGCGTCACGACGGCGACGCGACGCCGCCGTTGGCTGGCACGAAAGCAATTATACAATTAGTTAAAGTATCTGGCTGCGTAACGGCCCATAAAACAAACATGATTGCGGCCGCTAACTACCGTGAATGGAGGGCGATACAGGGGCAAGGGTTTCGTTCTGAATCCTGCTGACGAGCTAATAACTGCCTAATGATTTTATTGGCAGCCCCTTAGGTGCCTTTCAACGTTTTCTTGTCTTTCTTGTTCCTCGTAAATTGCGCTATTGTACCATTGTATCAGGATTATTTTCACTTGACAGGTTTTCTTTAATGTACATGGTACTTTAATAATAAAACGCACTGGACTATTTTATCACAGAATTATAAATGCATCATCAACTTAACCACTAAAAAAAAAAGAATAAAATACAAATTTGTTGTATAAATTTCTTAGTGTATGTTAGAGTATATAAAGTTACTCTGTATTAATTTTTAAAAAATTGTCTGAATCTCCACTTTACCTTTTCGATCTTTAAATTTCATATACTTCCAGTATAGCTATTCAGCCTTTTGGTCTCTATAACTCACGATAGCTTATGATCCCCTTTCTTCCCGTTCCCTCGTGATTCCCGTCAAATCGTTGACACTCGCGGAGGCCATAAAGAGGGTCGATAAATATTTCAGAAAAACATAAACACCCGGCCTGACGCAAATCTCTCGAGCGTCAGCGCGAACGCAAAGTGATATTTGAGCGAGGTCGGTTGACGCGGTACTCGAAAGAATTTTAACATTCCTCGGGCATGTGCTCTGTTCGAGCACCCCAGGGCTCTCGTGTATTATGCATAGCCCGCAGATCGCGTTTCCACTTCAGAAGAGACTCGCGAAGTCGCGAACACTGCGGCTCCACGATTTCCCGTGGAATGCCCTCGATGTGAAACCGAGCGAATGAATTAGCCCTCAGCGAAATGGTCGCTCTGGAGTGTCGATTGTTACCAAAGAAAGACTCTGTTATAACTCGTTCGATGCATTAGCGTTGGCTTAGGTAGGGTTAATGAGCCGCCAGAGGTCCGAGGCTCGACGAGAATAGAAGAATTGGAAAGGAAGACACGGTTTATCGGTGACTAAGACTGACTAGCTCGAATCAATCGATCATCACTGTCAGTTGAAGTAACAACTCATATTCCTTCGTGCAAAACGGTATCGAGAAGAGATTAGCGGCCCTCTCTCCTCCCTATCGTGAATCGAGTTACGAGAATCACTTTTAGCAGCGCGGCAGAGAGTAGAGTCTGCTCACGTGCTCGCAGGCCATACATTTTCACTTTGGCACACGTGTCGTCACCTTCGTCGCCCCTGTAGCAGCCGTCGCCAATGTCGACGAGGGGGACATCGGGAGAAAAAGACGACCTCTCGCCCATTTTCTCGATACAACGCCGCCTCTTTCCCGCCTGCAGAGAGACGAAATGGAGATACGATGATGCGCTCGGTTATGCATTATGTATATACGGCCAGCTAGGTCGGGACACAGAGCCGCTAACTGAAAACCGATTTCTAGTCTCATGATCTGGGTACCACGATTTTTCTGCCATGAAAACGAGCACTTCTCGCGAGTAACGAGTTTCAAATCCTTGGATTCCCTTAAAAGACACGAAAGCGTCTAATCAACAATTCTATAATAGATACAAAAGGTTTCAATATTTGCCACTGTGTTCTACCAGCGTAAAATCCACCACCGTTGAACAGTTAATTTTCCCTGCTCACATGTTAACTCTAATGAAACCAGCCACGACACTTTACAATCTCCTTGGCAAGGGAACTACCACAAGAGTAAGCGAAAACGAAGGCGTTTCAACCATTGACATCACCGTTCCCAGAAATTCCAGCCAACCAGCGCCTATATTAGCGGTAAGGAGAGGTACACGGGGCGCGAGACGAAGACTGCATAAATAAGGCGAAGGAAATTTGCAATTATGAATCGAGGCTAGAAATACACGACTGCTGTCCTCAGCACCTACCCCTCCTCCAATCCTTCCGCAACCACCGTCCCCCGTTCCCCGCGCCGATCCCGAGGGTTTCTATTCGACGTGAGTGCATACCCGCACCACCGAGCTTCCGCAGAGTTCCATGGAGGGTGTGTCGCAGGAAAAGTTGAAGGAAGCACAGCTGACGAGTATGCAAATGCGAGCCTCCCCCCTCTACGTCCCCGTGCACCTCGGCGACCCTCATCGCGCTGGGTCCTCCCAGACACCGACGAAACAGTGCAATCCCTATGTGCGGATTCGCATTAGCGAGCAACTTTCTCGAGAGCGGTTTCCAGGGGAAGTGGAGGAGGGACGAAAGCCGGGACTGCGGAGCCATTGATGTTGCCGGCTGATTTCACGGCCTGCTTAAATGCAGTAGAATGAATCGTTTAGAGCGTCTGTCGATTAAGGGGCCATTCCACTGGGAGATGACCAAGGGTTGAACCTTCTCTGTTGATTTTTGCGGTGGTTTGTACTGTTTAAGGTGAAGTAGTAGAAGAATTTCTTGGATTGAAATTTGAGAAATTCTTATAGATACAAGAGTTTGGAATGAAAATTTGGGAGATCAGATTTTTTGAACTTTGAGAAATTTTTAAAATTGCGTCTTCCATGACGCAACTAAGTCTTCTATTAAGTGTCTACATTTTCTTGAAGAATCCCATGTTTAAAATATCATTTCCCTGTGGAAAATAGATACTGATTAACGTCTGCAATTTTGGAACCCTACATTCTCAAAAGACGTATACTCTTTTTCGAAGGAAAATGGCTCGACGGTGAAACTCGTTTTCATAGTGACATAAACTCCAGCGAGGAAGAAGAAAGTCTCCTCAAGATCAGTCACATGGACTCTCCGCCAGCCGTAGATCTCATTTCCATCTCTCATTTCCATATAGGTTCGAACCATTTAGTTCAAACATTTCTTTCCTCGTGCTAAAAGCCTCCGCAGTTCCAGAGACGTCTTCGATGGCACCTAACTTACAATTTAAATAAAAGCAAACACACGTACGACTCCACCTACCGTATGACGTTACTTCGTATACTCTTTAGACCAACCTATTGCGATGCGACAGAGAACTTTCAATGGGCTCGGAGATAGAAGACGTCCCCGACAGATTCCGGAGGGTGTGATGAATGTTCCTTAACCTCGCGGCTTTTCAGCGTTCTTCCCTTGACTTGGAGATCAATCGCTGGCTTATTCCGTCGAACGCTGCGCAGTTTATCGTGCAATGGCTCGATAAACGTTTCATCCTGGTGACTGATTACAGGCTGCATTGCGATGGGACATTAGCTGTTTTATAGTTGAGGTTTCAGCAGGTTCATGATAAATTATTTCAGTATAAATATCCATATTGTAATGAATTTTAAAATTATTGAACAAGATACTATTAACCTACCATCTCTATATCTTATAAAATAGAAAATGTTGAATTCTGATGACTCTAAAAAGGAGGACTCAAAATGAACTGCTTTCCATTTTTTCTATAGCAGGAGGCAAGAAGAACTCCACTAATTTTTTGTCAGAGCAAGTAATTATTTCCTCGCAATCAATCATGCTATTCACCATACTGAGCCCAGCAAAAGGATTTTTGGGCTCGGAGGATCAATTGTTTTCTACTTTCAATGCAAGGATCGAAATGGAATGGCGAGCATCGTCGCTAGTAACGCGGACAATGAATTTCACGGCACGTGCCCGTTGTATCTAGCGTTTATACTCAGAGCTTCTGATTGCTTCGCACAAAGAAGTTCGTGAATAGTTCTCGGGGCGCTGTAGCCGGCGTACAAAGGAGGAATTCGATCTTTGGCGAGGAGAGAAGAAACAAGGGACAGCAGGGAGGGTGAAGAAGGGGAATAGAGAGAGGGCGAAGCAACAAGGTTCGTTAATTTTACGAGCGCCGAATTCGCAATCCGACCGATCGGATACTAGGATGATCCCGACTCATATATAGAAGCCAAAGATCAAATAGCCTGGGTCAATTTGATAGAGCACGAATGAAATGGTTATGCGTAGGCCTGGACCTCCAAACAATCTCGTGTTCCTTTTTCCATAGTCCTGAATATTTACAGAACATTGCGTTAAAGCGAAATTACCTGCTGAAATAATAAGCAGCGATAGGATAACAAATACTGAAAAGATATTTCTGCATTCCAGATATATCTGTATTTAGATAACAGATTTATAGTTCTTTTCATAATTCTGAGATATTCTCTATACTGCCACTTTGGTCCAATGGAACGATGGCGAAAAATTGTCCTCCAACCCCTAGCATCTTACTTTAACATCGCTTACTGAATCACCGAAAATTTCCCACGAAACTACTCTACAGATATCCAACTCGGCGAAGTTTGCCCTAAAACCGATGCTCGGTGGAAGCATACGAGGGATTTAATAAATCAAGCGGCATTCGTTAATTATGTACGTCATTTCCCTCGGAATGATCGTCCGGGCAATTAGGATTCTCGCGATTCTCCGCAAGGCAAGCGATGTCCCCGTCGATTTCGGCCTTCGCCACCGGAGCAAATTTCCCGACCTACGGTTCTATTTGAGGTTACGCTAAGCAAGTTAGCACAACCCCAACGTATCGCGTTAAATTATGCTCAGAAGCAACGCGCGGCTGTCGCGGATATGTACGTACGCACGTAAGGGGTGCACGCGCGCGCACGCGACACGTGTGCAGCAGGTCGACCCTTTAAGCACCGTAATCACGGTAAGCGTTGCACGTTTACCAGGGCGACCTTTTCAGAAACGTTCCAACCGTTCGGTGTCACGCGAGTCGCATTAGGCCGCAAGAAAAAGGAAATCATCCGTCTCCATTTTCTTTAGTTGTCGTAGCACGAACGAACGCTGCCCAACTCTAGCCCGCCCCGCGTGAAAATGAGCGCAACGGGGACTGGAACCGCATTCGTGAAATTGAGGTGGTTAGTCGGGGTTGCATGTCCCATCGTCGCACTGCTGACTCTAGTTTCTGTATTTCAACCATTTTAAAATTAGATCGCCCGGTTCTCGATATGCACAATAATTGTCGGCTGCACTCGTTCTCCTTATCTTTAAAAGCCAGCTTGTTTTATTCGTGGACTGTATTCGACGTGTTTTGAGGTGCAATACATATTGAACGAGCTGTTAATCGTACGTAGTCGGTGTTCGTAAATTAGCCATATGTGGGCTACATTGCTTAACAGATCATTAAATGGGGAAGCAAGCTATAGACTCCCTCTGGGAGACACTGCGATCAGGCGTCGAACCGTAGTCATTTGACTGTGTAACGGTGACGAATCAAACCGCACCGATTTGACATGGACGTGTATAATTACGTCGACTCTATTTAACGATCGAACGCTGATATAACGGCGGTTAACGGAATTACACGTTGCTTAATGTATCCACTATCTGCCCGATAACCATCTCCCTTTGTGATGTATTGCCTCTGTGCTTGTGACACGTCGTAATCGATCGTCATGCATATCGTACGCTAGTAGGTACATCGTCGTACGCGTAATTGATTCGGCAAGTGAATCCGGAAATAGGAGTGCTCCTTGTAAGCTAAGCGATGAGACAGGCTAATCAGAGAGAACAGGGGTAGATGTATGAACCCTATAGAGTTTTTAAGATACTAGTGAAGGATATGTTAATATAATCACCGACTAAATTAGTTAAAATAAAGAAATTCTTTGTAACAACGTTATTTTTAATATATATGACGAGTTTAATAATCCAAGGGGAAGCGGTGACTTTAAAAACAGACAGTCTTGTAATTCGAGGTCGACGAAACGACAATGAACGGATGAGGAGGTCGCATTGGCGGCTTCTCCTTGGATAGAAACGGTAGCTAGACTGCTCGTAGGCGCTTTGGGGCCTATAATCATGCGTCTTGATTAATGCCGTGCGCTCAGTGATCATCCCCGGGTCTCTAATGCCTCGCTTCTGCGTGTTCTAGTCCTTTCTAGCCCCTAACGCTCTTCGGCTCCTCCGTAGGCCAAACTTACCAATATTCCTTGTCTAGGGTCTAATACCCGGTGGCACGAAAGAGCTGGTAGCATTAATAAACTTTCAATCTTTTGAAAGCTTTATGGACCTAATCTACTTTGACTGTAGGTACTCAGTGGGTTCTAGATTTAAGATGTGTTACTGTGGGAAATAACTTCGACGGTCTGACGAGCGTTTCAATTGTTTTTATCGGATTTTGTGATTCATGAGTTTAAGCTTCCTGATCGTTTTTAATGGTGTTTCACTTCTGGGTGCACTTTGGGAACCACTACTTTCAGAGGCTTCTTACTTAGAAAATAGTATTAGTCGGTACACCCGATATATACTGCATGTAGCGTTCACCGCAAGGGGTATGCCAGATAGACAGGTATATAACATCGTTCTAGAAGAGGCTGCAGATGAGCTTGGAGGAAACCATTACAGGCTCGTGTTCTCGTTTGATCCTTCTATTCGTCTCTCTTTCCACTTACAAGCGCAACCTCTTTAGGGAGATAACCCAAAGCTATGATGGGAGCTTATCTCGAGCTTACATAGAAATTAAATTTACAACTAAAAAACAGGACTCCCCTAGAAGATTCTCCAGCCTTCAATGAGCCAAACAGAGCACCATCTTCCAAAAACCAGGATCCTTAATCAAATCTCAAGTCTACCACTGAACATAAAGGAACAACTCCAAATAAAGAAATAAAGGAAAGAGAACCATTCGCTCAGCATTCATCAGATACCTACTGGCAAACACAGACAACTGATAATACTTCTCAATTGACAGTCAAATAAATCCAGGTCTCGAGTAACAAAGGGGGAAAGTTGAAAGGGTGGCTGGCCGATAGGTAACCAAGCGTAACCACGAATAGTTGTAACCAGCGCTAAGTGGAGTCGTAACTACGCGGATTCGTGGGTCTGGAAAGTCCTGGCAAAGCGCAAGATTAAGCAAATCGACGGTCGGTCGGCGTTTAAGGTCCTGGTCAATGGCGCGGAAGAGACGCGGAAGGAGGGCCGAGTAAGCAGGTTATAGCGGCGGGCAGGCCGTGCTCTTCTCGCCGCTGCTACAGATGGATAGGTAGATAGAGGACTGGTTTGGGTGGACCAAACTGATACAATTAGATGTGATCTTAACGCCATAACTCAGGGCTAATCTCAGGGTCTAGACCGAGCCTCGGTGAATTCCGCCTTCCGGCCAAGGCGCGGACTCACTTCATTATTCATCCCGCTCTGCTGCCGGCCCAGTTATCTCGCGCTATCCTAACCGGATGTCGTCCAACCTACCGACCTATCGACGAGAAAGCCCAATTCCTGAACCCTCTTACCCCTGGCTAATCGGAAATCGAAACAATTATCGGTGCTCGACACAGGTTATTTGCGATTAGAGTACATTTTTTGGATTGTAGATTAAGCTGACGTTTCGCTGAAGGCATTTGCCTCATATGACGCTTCCAAGTGAAGTATATAGGGTGCTCATGGTGCACCAGGCTACCTAAAGATCTCCTCTGTTTTTAATAACATTAAATTTTAGACAACTACAAAAAATGGTCCTGCAGAAAAAATTCGTGTCGATAAAAATAAAAGAGATATTTATATTTAGGTGGCCTCGTTCAGCGTGGGCACCCTGTATAGTATATATTCCATAAGAAAAGATAAAAGATTAAACTCTGTGTTATCGATATTATAGAATACTTCAATTAAAAAAATTGTAAGTTGTAGGAAGACAGCTAAGAATGAATTCTAAGTAGTGGATCTCGTTTTGGTACACTGTTTCCTGGTGAAGCAAACGTCGTCCCCCGGATGGATGTCGTAATACGACAATCATTCGAAAGGGGAGCAGTTTTTCCGTTTAATAAACTATAACTTCGTTCGTCATGAAAATGAGAGTCACGTTAAAATTGCACCCACGAAAGCTTCCTCGTTCGTCGGTTATTGACTGACTTCGTTTACGTACTTGCTGTTTATGATGCTACTAAAGTTCAAGAGAGGCGTCTGGAATGAGACTGTTAAAAATAAAGTGCTTGTGCTCCGTCAGAACTGTTCATGCCTTATTTCGTTTACTATACTCCTCCGTTCTTTACAGAAGTAATCACATTTCTAAAAATAATATTTATTTAAAGAGGACTTTATGGAAGACACTAATCAGATAGGAAAATGGAAATGCAATTCAATTATTTTACTAATATTTCAGAAAATCAAACTTCAATTATAAAAGTGACAGAAGTAGTATAAATGAAAGTAGTTCAAGTCAATGATTTTTCTGCCATAGAGAAGTATCGTACGTGTATGATGGAAATTAAGTTTGCATTTTTACTGTTTTGTTATTTAGAAGACTTGCACAGAGATAAGAAAAAAGTAAAGAAATCTCGGAATAAAACAGAGCTCGAAAAGATTCCAGCTACTGTTCTGTTTGGTTCACTGACTGAGATCAATTCGGGCTTGCGAGCAAGTTAGATGGCTTGGAAGTGCACGATGGTTTCTGACCCATTTACCCAAATCTAGCAGCGCTCAGACGGAATTAAAGATCCCGAGCGAGTCCAGGAAGCAGAAAGGAATATTTCATTAACGATAGGGAGAAGATTCAGCACGAATCATGTACCTAGTTCCTACTTGAAAGCAGTATATAATTACTCAAGAACTTAACTTTGGAAAAGTATTTCAAATTATCCACATTTCTCTTCAAATAATGTTTTCCAGCCCAGAATATTATACAACATACAAACTTTCAAGGAACAATTATCTGGAACCAAAGTACACTAGATCCACTAGGACTTCTCATTCCAATATTCTAAATGAGAAAAATTTTCCAAACCTTTTCTATGAACAGAAAAAAGTACACCGACAAACTCCAGCAAAAATAACTATACCTACTCTTTCCAAAGGCTCCCCCTTTGTCATTTCCTCGTTAAGCCCGCGAACTAAGGTCGAAGCCAGCAATTCGCGATAGAACCCAGCAGAAACGTCGCAGACAGCCGCGCCGCGAGTTTCTCCGCATTCCTAACCAACCAATCAGAGTAATGCCTTGTCATCGTTTCCCCTCGTTTTCTATTTCGTCCCGGTGCCGCCGAGTTCAGAGCGAATTTCAGGCTACCTGTGGCTTCGCCTAGTTTCACCGAGGAGCACGACAATGGGCGCGAATTAGCACTGTTGCGCGTGCATACGTCATATCGTCTGTATCATCAGCATTTGATGGCGCGGAAGGCGCGGCGAGGCTGACGCCGGTTGCCGTAGGGAACCAGCTGGCCGCTTTGTACCATCAGCCTGATTATATTGCCGTTCGGCGAGAAACATTGAGTCGCGCGAGCAACCGAGGGGCAGACAGGGTGGCGGCGATGAACGTCACACGCGGCAACTCGTCGTATACGCCCGTCTGTCGTGTATTCTGTATTCACTTCGCTGTTCCGAATACGTAGCGGGGTACAGGGACGCGCGTCTTTTGTCGGTCGAAGGGTGAATGCGGATACCGAGCGGGAGTATCGTCGTTCTTCGCCTTCACATATACCAAGCCCGAAACAATGCGCAATAACGAGCTGAAGATGCGGGATTAGCCATCGCGGAACGGGGATTCCAGCGAGAGAAAGGGATTTGAGGTGAAAGAAGACATGCTTGGGAGTATCGAGCTGAGAGCGGAGAATTGCAATTTAAGTGCTGGGGGCTAGGATTATTTGGGGGACAAGTGACTACAAGGGGCATGGAAGTGGTTTCGGATATGGAAAGTGTGTTTTAAGTATTGTGGATTTTAATTAAACAATTTGTTAATTTTAAGTAGCTTTTTTAAAAAACTAGAATGACTATAATTTAAGGATACCTAGATTTGACAAAGTTAAAAGTCTGTTCGCCTCTTCCTCAAATTTCATCCACCAATAAATTACACATTCGACCATAAAGAATTCTATGAACCAACCTTCCTCTTCATTTAATCACAAAATAATCGAGCAAACTGATAACATCAGACAAATGAAATACACTCGTGAATAGCTTCACTTCCAGTAACTCGTTTTCTTTAATCCGACGTCTCGTGGCGGACTTCCTGTCTTCAAGGAAGTCTGTTCTTGCTTCTCGTTCCACTTCACCCCTCCCAACCCTTGGCGTCGTTCCTTTATCAAGCCGCGAGAGAAACGTTTTGCGGTAACGTCGTCGTGACGCTGGCGGCTGTACGGTTTTTTTTATGACATTATTTATGATATTAATTTTGCCCCGGTAAAGGCAACCCCGGCGGGAGTTGTAAAGCGGGCTCCGCTCTCTTCCTGCGATATCATTGTCTCGAGCAGGCAATGGCATACTGCGGGCAAAAGGGGTGGGAAAGAAAAGGGGTTCCTGAGGCGGCGTGAATAGTGGCTCTCTTCTACAGGCTGGCAACGAGTGGAAGGAAGACTTTCGGTCTGCTAGTGAAAAGAGGAAGTTCTCCGCGACTTCTCTCGCTCTCCAGTGAATTGTTTGAGGGAGTCGCGCAGGAGAAGAGGAGGGTCCTGGTGTCAGAGGTACGGGTGTGTCGTCTGCGAGAAATCTCGCGACGAGCCGAGAAAATTCCTACGAAGTGCCGCGGCATCCCTTTGAGCGGCTGTAAGAGGACTTTTCGCAATAGTTTCTGGAGGAATTATCAGGGACTCCCGGGACTCGTTTCTCAGGATCTGCTAAGAGCTGTCGCTTGGTACACGCTTTAACGCCACTTCGACTCTTCTTTAATTGGAGTTGTTGAGTTTAAGACGAGGAATTTTTACTCGACGAGTATTCGAATGTTTAACGTTGTTTAGAGTCACTTAGCACCAGAGGTAAATTTGATGAAGAGAAGATAATAAAAATTCTACTCTTTGCAGAAGAATTCAGTAGAACCTCGATCAATACGTTTCAATTATTCTTATACTTCTTTTATACAGGATTAGAAGGATACAATGGAACACTGATTGAGACTCTCACTATAGTTTGATAATACTTCATCCAAAGTAATAAAATTAGCCACCAGAAGGGCACTTCGAGTTCAACTCTCGTAATAGTCCTACCTTACCAATTTCAAAATTACGTCTCCAGAAAATCTGACAGAGATCATACCAACCCTTTACGAAGTCTCAATCCCCATATTTTATACGTTAAGAATTTATTATCTGGCCCAAACTGAAGGCTCTATCGCATCTTCCGAAAGAACTCCCGACCATCGCTGTGTCCAATGATCGAACACTTACACCGAGATTGCCCCAGAAGTAGAGGTCTTGTCGCCCCGAGGGCGCACGAAAGAACGACGCAAGAAAATCCAACTCCCACGGATAAGTAAAATTTAAAACCGTTCCCTTCACGTCCTCAAATTACTTTCCGGAAGGCGGGAGGAGGGCTGAAGGGAAAGCGAGACCGGATGATGGTTCGCGAGATAAAAGCAAGCACCCGAGGAGCTTCGGTCGCCACCGAAAGCTCAAGGCCGCATTAATCTCGGTAATTACGTCACCTCTGTTTATCCCACCCGCAACGCACTTGTTTCTCTCTCTTACCACTCCCCCGTCTCTTTCTTTGCCCTTTTCCCTCGCCACGCTCCACACTCCCTCTTTCGCACTACAGGTCGTCAAATCTTGCAGTCGATTCACTTCTGAGAACACCCTTCAACGAGCCTCAAAGGCAGTCGGCAAAGGGTTGACGAAGCGC
Organism: Calliopsis andreniformis; assembly: GCF_051401765.1. NCBI lineage: Eukaryota > Metazoa > Arthropoda > Insecta > Hymenoptera > Andrenidae > Calliopsis > Calliopsis andreniformis. The sequence continues at coordinate 15,547,770 of NC_135067.1, read as the reverse complement.
TGGCATTTTTCATCTGTCTTTTAATGCAGCCGAGATGTAATTAAGTGGCGCCGGATGAAAAAGGCAATTAGACATTGTAATGTCGCACAATTGCGACGACGAGTTTGCTCCTGGGTTAGGCGGGGGAAGTAACGTCGAATGGAAAGTAAATTGGTTGCAGGAGCTTGAGGAATCTTCTATTATGTTCTTGATTTAACTGTGGGGATCTGGGTGGTGGAGTGTATGAGGATGAGGGAATTGAAAAAAATGAAACAAATGGGGGATTGAATGTTATTCGAGGGTTGAGGGAATAATTGTTTAGAGTGTAAATGAAGGAGAAAGATGTGGAGGTGTAAATGCGGGAAGAATTTGAGAGAGTAATTAGAGGAAAGCACTGCTGTGAACGAGCCAGTGAACGACTTGAAAGAATGAAGTACGGTCTCTTATTTGCTCAAGTGTACGCGAGACTACTTTTCGGTGACACGCGATTAAGGGGTGTGGAAGTCATTTAACACTCGCTTAGAAACCAAATTTCTTGAAAAGGAAACAAGTTCCCGAATTTTTAATCTTTTCTATTTTAAATACGAAGTTTATTGAAATTACAACATTCAAAAGCTCAAGTTTGAACACGTGTCACCCCCAAGCTATTAATCTGCGAGAGACAATGACGAACAGGAATTAGACGAAGGAAGTTGCTGTCGTGAACTGATGTTTCGAATACTTTGCATAGTTCACGAGTTCGGTGGAACAGCTTATCGGCAGAGGGCGATGGGCAAGCGTGATTAGATTTCGTTCGCGCTGGATGTGGAGAAAGGAGCACGAGAAGGAACCCTTTGCCGAGCGATGTTGTCGGAACCGCATTTTCCCAAGAGAAGCGAAGAGGTTACGGGGAAGGCAGCGCTATGGTAGACCGCAAAACCAACAAACGATATGCGCCAAGAGCCTATGAGCCCACGTGTGGCCAGCATTCTTAGGTACACGTGCATGAAACCGTGGATGCCACGGATTTGAGCTGATAAATACAGCACTAGAGAAAGTAGAGTTACATACTTGTTTCAGGAAATTATATTTAGAGGAAGTACAGAAATTTAAATAAGGACATTGTGGAGAAAATGAAACAATAAATATTAAATAAAAATTCAATTAAAAAGTAGTTATTACTTTTACAATTAAAAGCAGTTTACAATTAAAAGTAGTTAGAATATTATTTAAAGAACTGACGATTAAATGCTAATAAAATAAAATTGCCTTCAGAAAGTAAAAATTAATTACTCGGATTTTAACATTTATTTTTAGGCTGATCATTGCATACCAATACCTATTCCATTACATTGGTACAGGAAATACAAACACGGAGGGGTGTGCTTCGGAGCGAATTGCCCCTAATTCAGCAATAGCATAGCTTAACCACAAAGCCAGCTAATACAGCGATTAAACGCTATGTACAAGCCAGTGACGTTTGCTCGGGGCGACACTTCTACTTGCATCGTGTCGATGCACGCACTACTTGGATTATCGACGTCGATGGCTTCAAATATTTAGGTACTCACGAATTACTAAAACGAGACTAACATCTATTATCTCTCTTATATCTTTTAAAATGTTTTACACAAACTAATATGAATTGAAGAAAAAATAATTTTCACCATATCTAGTATGGGCACAATGTCTGATATGTCTGACTTGACTTATACTACTAGCATCGCTGCGTCTAACCTGGCTACTCTATTCCGACAGTAGAATAGGTAAGTTCCGAGTCAGACACATTTTACGCGAATTTTAAACATTTTTGTAATAAAATTTTTCCAATTTTTTATTCTTGATTTTCGTCCTATTTTGACGTGTAATTGAGTGTAATGTGAACATTATTATAACAAAAATTATATTAGTATCCATAACAGTAGAGCACGTCACCAATCCAGAAATGAAACTACATTGAAGGTGGTAATCAGAGGGTCATCATGAGCTTCATCGAAACCACGAAGAAGGCGAACAGTTCGATCGAAAGATGCACCTCAGATTTCGAAGCCATCTGGTCCCGGTATTTCGTAGCTGGCTACCCTTAAGGGCCTGTCCATGGGGCAACGGTCAGTCGTTGCGGTCAACTACACAGCTTGTCTGACTCGCCTTCGTGCTTCGGGTCCTTTGGTGATTAACGAGAGGTCAAACCTACCGCCACCCGAAATACGAGCAAATACTCTCTCTCGTGAAATTGGGTTCCAAAGCGAGTCCTGATTGAGGTGTCCGCCATTGCAACCTTCGCTAGGCTGACTACTTCATCCGCGGCTAGACCAGTCGAGATGATGAGGAAAATTTGACAGTGGGTAGCAAACTTTCCCTACATGTAATAGACGAGAGAATCGAATATCGTCATAGCAATTGGAACGAAATTGGAAAATTAGATTGATTCTACTGTCAAGAGAAGTAGTTGAAAGGAGGTATCAGAAAAATGGATGACTTGCTTAGTCAAATTTTTGCACCTGTCTTAAGAGATACAGAAATGCAAAAAGTACTTTAATTATTAAAGAAAGGGCAACATTTTTACACTTCCCTAAATTAGTTAATCCAACAGAAATATAGTTCTCACAAAATATTCGTGGCAAATTGGATGATACACTTTGTCATACATCGTACCTATCTTTCACACCATGGTCATAATAAGATAATACACGAGGACGTCCCTAAGAAAGTACAAATGACGGCTGCCTAAGAGGCAAGTCTTCGTTAGCACGAGGACCCTAGAGTTTATTAGTCAATATAGAATGCTTAGTGTCATATCCCATCAAATGGAACGGCAGCCGAAGGAAAGAGGTTCGTGCGAGCCTGCCACTTTATCGGATTAGTCAGTCACGGTAAAAGCGTTCGGGAAAGCGTACCGTCCAATTTGTTAATTTCCCAAGTCGTGGTCGTTTCTTTCGCGCTGATATTAATTGGCCTAGACGTTCACGAGAGCCTCTCAATCCGAGGGAACATTGTATCGTAGACCTCGTGTATTATGAAACACAGCAGACTTTTAGAACATTATTTTCTGGTGCAAAAAAGGAAACAGGATTTTGACAGAAAAATAATAGAACGACATTAATAATCTAACCTCTCAGCTTCCGTTAAAACCTAATTACGTTAACACAGATGGATCTCATCCATCTCTAAAAATTGTGTTCCCTGGAACCCGAATAAAACCTATACAAACAAAACCAGCAGCAAAGAATAAAAAAATAGGACGTCTCAGTTTCGCTCCCGAGATCCTATAATACACCTGAATATTCTCTGAATAAATATTCCTCTTACAATATATATCCTTACACGATCCAAACGGACACAATTATCCCCAAGAACAGCAGCGATACTTTCCCTATCGTTAAGCCGACACGGTCGACGAGCGCGTCCCCATTGTCGCGGCGAACGAATCGAACGTGGATTCCCTGATCTGGCAACGTAGCTGACGGCGACGATCATTTTTTCAGCACGTCCCAGTCGAACTTTTTTTCGGTAGGGGAGGTTCGAGTATTGTTTATTCAGGAACGTATCAACGTTGCGGAGCAGGAGGATGGCGACCACGACGGGAAGGCGGACGAAAGCGAGAGGGCCGCGTGAATGGCGCTTCCGGTGGGACGACCAGTCGAGGTCCGTAGGGCTTCGCAGACTCTCGCTTCCGGTCAGGCGTCCGCGCTTCTACCCCATCGAATACACCCAGTCTCCGGATCTCCCTGTGTTCGTCGCCACCGCCTTCCCCCCGAGCGCCCTGCTTGCATCCTTTTCCCTTCGTTCTCCACAGGCTAGCAGGAGTTCGCTCGTACATCGGACCCACCGGCGTTCGTTAATTAAGATATCGATTCTTATTGTCCGCTGGCTGCCGAGTCGAGCGGACGTCCTGGTCGGCGTCCGATTTCACGCCCACGGTGCGCGTTCTCGGTCATCCACGGCTACCAACCCTCGGATTACGGAGATGTACTGTATCGATGCTTGTAACCCCTGCTCTTTGTGCCCTGAGACTTGGACTCTCTCTTCGTTACGACTGCGGGACGTGAAGTGCTTTGAGTGGCTATTTTGGGGGAGCAGAAATCGGGTTGTGAGGTTTCTTGTGTATCTGAGGAGCATGAGAAGCTGAGGAACGTGGAAAATTGAGGAGCGTGGAAAGTGAGAAACGTAGAAAGCTGGGAAGTATGGGAAACTGAAGTTGGGCATTTCTGAGACAGTGAATGGTTTTTTTCTTTCGTTGCGCGCTCTCTATCTCAGAACGACTCGACTTTAGGAAACGTGGAAAACTGAGAAGAAGTAAGAACTAATAAACATGGAATATTATAAAATATAGGAAAATAAGAAAAGTGGAAATCTAAGAAATTTAGAAAACTATGCATCTGGAAAACTATAAACCCTGAAGAATTAAAGAACACAAACAATAAAGGAAACCAGGCCGATTTAGGATCCAAAATCGGGGTACAATAATCCCAGTACATCTGTCACGAATGAAAATCTCTGAAGAACAGATTTCCTTCGTCAAAATAAGGGGTGATTTAACATTCTTCGGTCCAATTCTCCCTTCGAGGAAAAGGTACGAGGAATCTCTACAGAGGAAAGAATGCGCAAGGCTATCATCGAAAAGGCGGCACGCGACTGGCCGAAGGGTGAACCCAGACGTCCGTGGAAACCCTCAAGGAAGGAAGGATCGTAAAGGATGACCAGGGTTGTCACCTGATAAATATCTTTATGGCCGAGCCGACCAAGGTCTCACAGGGTCGCCATTCATCGCGTCCAGCCCTTTTCGCCAAGGTACGCCGCAGACGACGCTGAGGTGTGCAAGCTGCCGTATAAAAACGAAATACACAAGGGTGAAAGGGCCCTCCAGAGAAGAACGGAATCGGGTAATTATGAGGATTAATCTTAAGTCCCGTAAAGTCCACCACTTGTGGAATCTGATCCCCTTTCTGCCGCGGCGATTCAGCCATGAGCTTTTACTCCAGAAACGATGAAAAATCTGTCTGGCTGACGCGTGATTCATGATCTTCGCTCAAGTAATCGTCCTGGATAGATCTAATCCAAGAAAGTCACGATACTTTCCTAATGGGTCATTTAAATGAAAGTTGTAAAATTCAAGAAATGTAAAATAAAATACGAAACAGTGAAAACTGGATAGATCTTTTCATTTCACTGTATCGTCACTATAACTTCTCCAAATTGCAATATTGGACAAGAACAAAGGCTTGAAGATGACCAAAAATATTTTCCCCCGAATATGAAGGTACTAAAAATGGAAACAAATCGTCTAAAAATGATAGAGAAATTATCATACTATCGCATGGGCCGTGTCTGCATCTTATGGAAATTTTCTACGGCGATAATTTTTTTCCTCCCCACGTTCCCTCGGTGGGCACACGGCCGGCGTACGTACGCACATATGTAGAACGTCGAAGCTACAGGTGTCAGCGAGAACAGTATTTTTCAGTGAGCTCTGGCCGAGGGTGTAGGTGATAGAGGAAGAGAGCGAGCCGGGCAAAGAGCAAACCGGTGGAGGACAGACAGAAAGAGAAGAATGAAAAGAGAGGAGGAGAGAAAGAGAGAGAGAGTGGCCTCACGACGGCAGGGTGGCAGCCGTGTGCCGGCACGCACGTTGAATCTGCTAAACGTTCCCGCTCGTGCGTGAAATGCCTCGATATCACTGTTTTATTTCGGCTCGTTCGTTCCACGCCGCACTCTCGCTTTTGCAATTCTATCCTTTTTACCCTCGGCCCGTTCACGAGCCACACGCATACGCAACCCTTCCTCTCTATTTTCCGTGCCAGTTCGTGCGGATTTGATGACCCTTCCTGTTCGATTTGATGATCGTTTAATCGCCCACGATTAATCAAAGCACGCCGAGACTATACTTCGTTGATTGTACGTGTTCCATCGATACGCGTCACTGTTGCTTTTTCTGCTTGCCAGATATTTTTTAATTTTCGATAATATGGATTTTTCTGTGAAAATTGAGAGGGCTTTTCAATGTACTTTAACTATGAAATAATATCTGTATTTTCGAATTTACTGTTCCTGAGTGCCTTCCTGGAGATTCTATTACTTTGTCTGACTCATCGCAGGGTAATACTACTTAAAGAGAGTATACCATTTAGAAAGGACATAAATTGTCCTTTATAATTTTGAAAAACGTCACGTTTGAAACTCATGTAGCTAGGTTCTAGGGGTCATCGATGGATCGACGAATCGCAAGGTGGGCCGTTAAGATCATTTAATTAATAATTATCGACTGGCATAGGAGCACCTCGGCACAATGGACGCTGCTTCCTTCTGGTGTAATCCTTGGAAGATTAACGAGCCCGTGCCAGGAGGGACTTCTCATTTCCTTTCCCTCTCTGTCCCTCTCACCCTCGTCCATTTTCTCTTCCGTGCTCTCCGATTCTCTCCGGTCGGGTCCCTATCTCTCTTACGGCCGCAAGACGCCATAGCGCGCCTTGCGGTGGTTGCGGCAAGAACCCTCGCCGTACCCGCATTAACGCAATTATGAATTTGTCGCGTTGGGATCTGACAATACAAGATGTCGCTACCACCCTCCCGTCCCGCCGCCCTTATCCACCACGACGTCTCCCGACACCCTAAGTCGACGATCCACATTTACACTAAAACCGATTTAGATCTCCACTGGTGGAGAGGATTACCACTGGCGATAACTCCGCCCTTTTGAATGATAAAAACTGATGGACGCTTAGAAATATAATTAAATCTTTGCGAAATGTAGAAGAATGAGGAAGTACTGTATTCTTAGTGGTAATAGACAGTTATCATGGTTTAATAATAAGATTCGGGGGACTCATTAAGGAATTGCTGGAGAATCTTTAGCTAGTGTTGGGAATATCATGAAGGTGCTATAATCGATATTTTACAAAAATATACAAAGTACACATACCTATTTCAATGCTTTAGAGAATAAATTGGTTCCTAGTTCTTTTCATTTTCGTATCAAAAAAATGAAAGCAGCCTCTGTTAGAACTCTGACTACCTTAAAATCTACTCAGCTACCTAAAGTACCCTATCTACAATATTCTTACAAAATAATCCCCTTTCTGGCTTGCTTATCAACCCGCTCGATAACAGCTCGAATCTAAGTCCTCATCTCGCGACACGAATCTCGACTGGTGTATTTTCTTTCTCGAATCGATAGCAGCCATGTATCGCGTGCCACCTTGTTAACCGCGCGAACCGTTTCGTGGCGAGGAAAGCGGGCGCAGTTTCGGCCAAGGCAAGTTAGTTTCGAAGGGTCCCGACGATAGCAGTGGCAACGGTCCCCCTGTAGCATGCGGTGGCGTACAATGGCTAGAACGACGGCGGATCGTTGCGGCTGGCCGCAGGCGACTGCTGCGACCGGTTTCTCGCGACAAATTTCTCCTAGTTCGAGCGTTTCACTCCGCCAACCCTCTTCCTTTTCCCCTCCCTGACGGCAGCCTACGTTATCGCGTGCTAGTGAGCCATCTTCCTCCCCCGGTCCGTGGCGACGTTGCAACGCGAGAAAATCAATCGACCCGATGAGAGAGGTCCAGCTGGGAGGTGCAAGGATCCTAAGAGTCCTTCCTGTCCTCGTCTGGTCAGCTCGAGGGGCTGCCTAAATGCAAGGGGTCACGGGTCTAAACACCGAGCGGGGGCAAGAGGGAACGGTTCGATGGGGTTACCAGTGAATGCCTAGTCAGCCCTTAATATCGTAAGAGCTGGATCCACGCAAACAATCCTGGCGAACCTAACGCAGCCAACGGTTAAGCACTGGGAAGCCCCAGCTTTACCGTTCGACCGCCGCTGGCCCTATTATCGCTAACTAATAAGGGACCTAATTGAAACGTCGGTCTTTTGTTTCCAGTACTCCAGCGCTGCTCGCTTTTCCAGACTCGCTTGTACACGCCGCTGTTTGACCAGCCTGACGAACCAGCGGAGGAACGGAGAGAGAGAAAGCTTGAACCGAGGGGACTCAAGTACGGATTGAAATTAATTTTCGAACTCGATTCGCTGGAATGAATTTTCGTTCGAAGCGTCTAGAATCGACGCGAGGGAAATCGATGGCTTGAACGGTTTATCTTGAACAGTGCATTCTGTGAAAATTATTTTATGAAATATGGATTATATTTTGGTTTAACTATTACTTTAGGGTCTTAACATTCTTTGGTAATCCAAATATCAAACCTGTTCTTCATGTATCTTACTTTGGCCGACTGACGTCAGATGAGGTATAGGAGATCCCCTTGAAAGAGGAGCCCTCATCACGTCATATAAAGGACTCCAAAGTCCTAGGATAGCACAGTAGCTTATAGAATTCTATTCTGATTGCTGATAAAGGGAGAAGAAAACAAATTTATCTTATTCTGAGATAATAAAACACTACGAAGTATCGAATGAAGGATAGGAAATGATGAATATGAGACAGCTATCCTCTTTAAGATGTCCTTCGAAATAGGCTCTATACCAAGTTCTCAGTGATAATTTATAAGCCTCGACCACAGGGTAATACCTTTCGTGGCCTTCGTCGCGACACGCTCAAGGCTCAAGCATAACTATTTTCCACGGGCCAAGGGAGAGTGGGCCTCGATTAAAGTAACCACTGTCATCAGAAGAGATCGCTTTCACCCTCGAGGCGATGCACGGTTACTCGAGGAGCACCATTGTCGTGGACGTCGTTCGTATTTCGTATTCCACGCATACAGCCATGCTGTGCTCACTTCGAGCAGGACATTATTCCTGCTGGATGCAATCATATTAGTTTCCGAAGTTATTAGAATATTTATGCGAGACCGACGTGGGGTTATGCACGGTGCTCGCTCTCCTCTACGCTTTCTCGTCCCCTACGATCCGCTCGTCTATGTCGCCGCAATTCAGATCGTGAAAATCGTGGCCTATTGGTCGATAAAAGTGGAGAAAATACTCGAGCACTGTCTTTCTTCGCGGCGATAACTCGAAGGAAACGATATTTGTAGTGATTTGTGAATTTTGAAGCTTGAATACTTTAACAAGTAGTGCATGCTCTCATAAAAATTTTATAGGTGATTCTTTGAACTAAGGTCGACGTATTGGTGTCTCATTAAACTTTCATTTTTAATGGAACTACTTTTTCTAGTTTCATCTGTTTTTGTTTTAGGATTAAATTAAGACATAAATTAAAACTTTTGTGTATTATGCAAGTCGCTTCGACTTGCAGTCACAGATATAATATTCCTAGTCTCCACATGGCGACTAGGAAAAAAGAAGATTGCTATAAAGGTAATAAAAGACTCGAAGAACAAAGACTTACCTTGTTGACGCGCAGTTGGACTAGCTGCTTGTGTAAGACTTCTGTGCAAATCGTCTGAAAGGCCACTCTGCCGTGTTTTGCTCAGATATAGCTAAAACACAGAAAAATAAAACATTTGAATACCTTTAAAGCATCGTATCGTTAAATAACTATTAGTTTCTTTCACATCAAACGCAGAATAACGTAAAAAATTGCGAGGCGATGCTCGTACGGGCCAAGCCTCTCACCGACTTTACTCTTATCAGGGATCCACTCGACTTTTGTTTCGTCCTCCAATAAGGAACTCAGGACCCGTCCGATCGAAGGCTTTCGGTATCCTGATCACGCGCTAAGGGCGAACCATCCCCTTTAATATTAGGACCAACTCGGACCCGCCGCTCGTCTTGGTATAAAATAAAGGGCTGACATGTGAGCACAGGGTAGAGAGAATTGAGCGAGGGAGGAGAGCGTCGAAGGAGAACGGGATACAGGGCGAGCAAGGAAGACGGCTGAGGGAAGGGTGGCTTCACCACCATCCTGAGGGATGACTGAGCGAGTCGGTTAAACGGGCGTCTTCTTTCATAAATTTCGAGGGCCTCCCCCCGGATAAAGGTTTAGAATAAATCGTTTGGCCTGTTATCCACTCCGACGTCGGCGGATAACGCCAGACGAGCTGCCTTGCGCGGTTCCAAGCTTCCTTCTTACGCTCTTCTTTGACTTTATGTGATAACAGATTGCACAGTGTCTCGTAAACGTGACACAACAATCTCATGAGAATCAAATAAAAATTTGTCTTAAAAAATTATCGACTACTTTAAAATTTTGAAATATTCAATCTCTATGAGGGCGCAACCTGGATCATCTACTGCTTCTTCAGTAGTTGCAACATACTCCTCAAGGGAACTGTATGAAAGTGCTATTTTCAATATCACTGATGAAAAATGATTATCCTAAGCAAGAGATCTCTGCAGTCTGCAAGCATGACTCGCTATCGAAACCGACGCAGCAAGCGCAATATGAAAGTGGAAAAAGCGGGCCTGGAATGCTCATAAATACGTCCTCGAAGATCGCACAAATCGCTCGTCGGAGGCCAATCCCCTTCGACGTAGGCTGCCAGAGATACGAGAGGGAACCCTTCTTCGTCTCGCGGGTAGATACTCTTGAATACGGTAAGTATACACGTACGTGTAGGTGTGCGAGTATGCACATACGCGACGATATAACCAGTCCAGAGGCATATAGCACTAGCGATATAGAAAGAAGGAAGAGGGAACGGGAGGGAGCTAAGGCGGAGGGAGCGACCGAGGAGGGCAGAGAGGTCAAACCAGCCAGAAAGCCAGTCCAATTTCTCAAACCTGTCCAATCCGTGTCGTATGCAAAATCAATCACGTTCCTGCTTCTCCCGCCGTGTCCCGGGGACCCCACGATTTTCAAATCCAACCGAAGCCACGCGGTAATCCAACTCCTGGGGCGAAATTTCTCGCCCGTCCGCGATCGCCTGGCCGCCGGGACATCTTCGTTCCATCGTCCTCCCGTCTGCGAGGGAACCTTGACGTCTCCTATACGCGGTATTGTTGAATTTGGATTCGTCTTAGATTCAATCAATGGGGTATTTTCCTTGCTGAATGTCTTGAATTATTTTTCTACACTAGATGCATGTTCTGTAGTTGAGGGTAAAGAAAACTAATAGGTTTCAATAGTAGAAAAATATCAAAAATACTTCTATAGTTATTTTGCATTTTTCAGGTATGCACTCTGTCCTAATTATTTATTATCTCTTCCCTAGCTTCGTTCAGTCTCATCTCCTTATACTATATGTAGGCACCCAAGAAACTCTAAATCACAAATTTCTACAAATCTAATTAATTATATCATTATTAAAAATAGAACTGAAGTTCAAAAGCACTCCTTTAATATCCACATCCAAACTCAACTTCAACTCCAACACAGTCTCTCTAATTTGCCCCCCAATCGAGACAGGAGAATCATAGAGTAAGACAATCCGTACCCGGCAGAGAGATGCAAATTCACAGGAGCAAACACGCGGACGTGCGTGCAGGGAAAGATGAGAAAAGTTAACCTCTGCCGTGAGGTCATTAGAAAGTTCTTCCACATGGGCTCTCCATTTGGAGCCTACCCATTGATATGCATCACCTTCGATCGGTCGGCTGCAGTCATTACGTGTGCTAAGGGTGGCGATGCGAGGGCGCCAAGGCCGGGTGGGCTTTAAAAAAGTAATTTGCCCTTGGACGTCGGCGACTTCAAAGTGCTTACGGAACATTTGTCCCGCGAGCGGCCGCCTTCCTGCGACGCTGCCGGCCACATTCTACTTGCGCACCCTTTCTAGTCGACGGCGCATCAGACTTGCTGATTTTTCCTGGGCGAGAACGTTGACAGCGTTGTCCAGTGTCGGCTCGCGCGCTAAGGGTGCCGGAATTCGGACGACCGTGGCGGAAGGAGCGTGGCAGAGGGCTATCGACTGCGAGGGGTTCGAAAAGTTTAGCATACGCATTTTGTACATTGAAATCCCAACACGCTCGTCCAACTTTAAATTGAAACTCGGCTGCCTCCGATCCTGTGTCGTCGCCGTCTTTAAAATGGCGTCGCCTAGATCAGCGCGAGGAAACGAGCTTTTCGAAGGGAACCCCTTCCCTTAACTGTTCGACATTTCGGAGAAACTCGAGCGGAAAATTCACGCAAAATGCGAGCCTTTGGGAAATGCGAGCTGTAAGTGCTACTGGAATTTTTAATCTATGGGTTGTAACTTTGTTTCGAGGTGCTTTGGAGGTTATTGGAAAATTATTAGGGATTGTAATATCTCACTCAAAAAATTCCGAGATCGTCTTAGGGTGTTAGACACATGTTTCCTATTAAGATTTTTAAAAATGAAAAAAAAAATATTCTGAATTTTTTAAATGTTAATTTTTTGGTTAATTCGAAGCCTCTTAAAAGCCTGTGATGGACAAGTGTCCAAGTCGTAACCAAAGAGTAATAAATTTCCATGGAAATCGAAGACCAGCAACAGAGATTCGTCGCAACACTTTTTCTGCCTCCCCCTCTAGCAAATAATCCAATCTGCGAGCAAGTTCCCGCGCAGCTAAGGCCGGTCTTTATGAGAGGTGACCATAATGAGACCGGGCATTTTTAATTAAATAATACTAATCACGGAAACCCTCTTACGCAGGCAAATCTCATCTGGCCCCCTCTCTTCCCTCCTATCCCCCTACCAATCGTCCCTTCCAGAGCCCCCTCCCGTACCAACTATCTTTCTCTGTCTTTCGCCACCGCGAATCGTCTCTCTTTTAGACTTCGAATTGTAATTAACATTTGGTTCTCCCATTAGTGTAATTAAAGTGCCATTCCATAATCTAGGAGGCCGAGAGAGAGAAGAGAGGGGTACCTTATCTTTCAGACTTCAGCCTCGGCTGCGGGGGTCGTTTTAACCCCGCCGGGCGTCTCCAGCCCCTTTTCACTAGCTAGCGCGCTGCCTGTAGCTTCCTTCGGCGATAACTCCTTTCTGGAAGAGGACTCTCCTTTCCAGAAGCTGGGGGAGAGAGGATCGAGGAATTGAGGCGGGCAGGGAAAAGAAAAACGGCGATTAAAACGTTTGGAAATCCGATCCCGTGCCTTTCCTTCGCCTCCAGAGTCCAGAGGCGAGAATGCTCTCGAGAGCGGCAGGGAGAGTTCGAATGGAAAGCATCCGCTACGATCGACTCAGATACGGTGATAAAGTTTTAACGAACTTGTCAAAAGGGCAATGCTCTGTCTAATTCCTGCATGGAGAAGCGGTTGGCGATGTTTAGGATGACTCAAGGGGTCACGAGGAAGGGATTATTTGGTCTATGAGCTAGAAAATACAGGTAGTGTTGGAGAATAATTTTTTCCCTTTTTTTTTGGAAGACTTTATAGTAAAGGGTTAAAGAGCCCTGGAATACTCTGAAGAAACACTTAATCTTCTTATGGCTATACAAGATATTCTATACTAAAGTGAAGTATCCCTGTTAGAATTGCTCAAAATTCTCCAGAAAAACGCGACCTCATATACCTCATATACGGTCTAGCTATCGCCTAAAGAATTCGTCAATCTGACTAATTTCCTTAAAGAAGGATCCCAGATACTCCTTATCAATGATAGAAAGCAGACTAAAGCGAATAAAAGTCGGTTGGCACGTGTCACAGGGGGCAAGAGAAGCGACGATGCGGGTGGGAAGTCTCCTCAGCGTTAAAATAAAGAAAAACAAGGAGATAAGAGACCCTGGTTGCGTTGACATTTTCCGGTGGTTGAGTTCATAATGCGCGCGGTACACAGGCCTCCGTCTCACCGGCTGGGGGTTCGCGGTTGCCCCGCAAAGTGCCACCATAAAAAGGCGTGGATGTGTTTATTCGGGAATTTGCCTTTTTTCCTTCCTCCGTCGAGCGATCCGCCGCCGCTGCGAGACTTTATCTTATTTTCGGCGACGATTCCCGAGGATTTATGCCCTCTCGGTCGTCGCTGGAGGAAGAAGGAGAAAGAGGGAGCAAGATGGCGATAACCGAGCGACGCAGAGGCAACGAGACAAAAGGGGCGAGGGAATGAGTGGGTGTCGGGAAGAGTCGAAGGAAAAAGCGGAAGAATCACGATGCAATTATTTTCGTTCCAGCTCGTGAACGGATTTTAAGGCCGTCCAGCCGCTGGACCGAGGAGGAAACCGAGCTGCTCGGGGAGGAAGACCGAAGGCCAGGAAGAAGGATTAACCTCGTCAAGTGGGAGAGTCCGTGACAAAGACGTTAAAGTGGTCGGAGGGGATGGGATATATATCGGACGAAATCTGGGGTGGTGAACGTTCACATCGCTCGAGCGCCGTGGGACGTCGAGACACTAATGGCATTTTTATTATTTCTCCACGGAGCCCCTACGCCGATAATGGGCCACCTATATGGTCCATTGGACGCGTGACAGGCCTGACAGCTCCTCTCACCTTTTCTTCGGCTCTCGGACACACGACTAGATCAATGCTTAAAGGGCCAAGCGAATCGCGATGGATCTTGATTTCGAGAAATGGTACTAAATTCGATTCTGCCATGAAAAAGGAAAATTGTGACAAAATACCTGTAATATTACTACTTATATATTGGCGATAATATTGTCTGAATTAATATCCTAAATTCTAAATACTTTTTAATTTCTTTTTACACCAGAAGTTTTAATATACAATATTTAAATATTTAGTATAAGTGTAACTTATGTTTGAAGAGTATAAATAAGGAAAGAAATTTACATATTACAGAGAAGTAACAGTACAGTGCATAATGTTTTCTGGCTACGTCTAATGCCCTATGATCGCAAATCATAAACAGCTCGCAAGTGCGACTCACTGTGAACTCATGTGCCCACAGAACCATTGGGCTCCACTGGGTTTTGATGAATGAGCCTCTCATAAAGCTAAAGTATGGTAAAAGCTACGGCGGCTACTACCGTAATATTCTATCCTGCCTGCTTTTAGAATCGTTAATGACTAATGGCACCAAAAAGAAGCCCCTCTACTCTGCTCTGCTTAAGAAGCAGTATGCTCCGTGTTCGTATATGTTTGAAAATTTCTATTCCTTAGTAGAGTTAAGTTAAATCGTTTAAATTATGGAATTTGTCACTTTGATAGATTTAGAAAATGAATAGAAGAAAAATTAGGAGTTACCTTCAGGATACTTTAAATGCTTTAGCAAATATAGTAAGTAAAGTAATACGTTGAGGCTATAATTTTTTGAATCATCGAAATTTTAAAATATAGCTATAAAAATTTAGTTATTAATATATGTCACTAATCTTCTCATTATAATTATTAGAGAAAAATGGGGAATTCATGATTAATGTTCCCAACGCGATGACCATTGTCTCTCTAAGTAGCCGGCTTATCGTGAACGAGCACACAGGGAACATCACGTACAAGATACGCAATAGGCTTAATCAGAGCTTACGATTACTCGCGATTCGAATAGCAACGAAACTGACGAGAGAGGAAGAACGTGAAGAAAAGAGAGGCGTAGACGAGGGAGCTGGGGCGGTCCAGAGCTACGGATTGGCGTAGAAAGGAAAGGGGGAATCGAAAAGTACTTTAATATACGGCAATCCCCTTGGCTTGGAACTCGCAAACTCGGACCGACTAGCTCTCATTGCTGCCATCTCTCCCTCTGCCTCCCACGCTCTCAACCCCTTTCCTCCCTTTCACCGCGTGTGTTTCTCTGGTAGTCGTCCCATGGCTTGCAATGAAATTTCGCGTCTTCCGCGCGGATCGTCTTTGATGATCGTTGCTGTTCTAATTGCAGAAATACGTGGAAATCGGCTTCCATTTGTACGCAAAAACTATCCCTCTGCCGCGTCAGTTCTGGCTGTAACTGAAAAAGACTCCAAGCGAGAATCGACTAACCGTTGCTCTCGTAATATGAACTCTGCTAGCGATTAGCAGACTGCTTCGTGATTTCATTTCAATTTGGTGAGGGGTAGGTCATTTCATTTCTTTTGATAGAGATTTGTAGTTTTATAATCATACAATTTTATGGGAGAAACTATTGATGCTAAACGAATTATCTATCAACTTGTTTTTACAGAGTTTTTAAGGGTATAGAGTTGTAAAAATACGGACTCTGCAAAGAGAGAAGTAGGAAATGTTCTAAGTTGGGAGGTTTTCTATGTGGTTATCGTCTGAAGGCTGGCGAAGTACCACCTAAACTGTTTACTTCAAATAATGGAAGTAAATGAACGCCTCTGAGCGAAGTGAAGCGGTCCAATAATGATAAAATGTCGAAGAAGACGAAGGAGAGCTGGACCCTACGTCTTTCCTGTATACCGCTTGATTTGGCTCTCGAGTCCCATGAGAACGTAACGTCCATGGAAACTTGAACCTATCATTTATCCTTTTATCGACCTCGATACCTTGGAAAAATCGTACGTTTTAGCGACGTTGCAATTTTTCTTTCTAGTAGAGCCTCACGATCCACGAGACTAGTCGAGACTACAAGAAGATGTACATTTTGATTTAAGATTGAAATTGTGCAATTTGATGATGGTGCAGCGTTCCCTAATGTTTGGTATAGTTACCTTAAGACGTAACCTGAAACTCAGTTAACAAGGTTCCCCGCTGATTGCTAGCGAGAAACCATTCGCGTGTAATTTGTTTATCCCGATCACGCTCGTTGTTCATAATTGCTTAGCCCTGTTCGACTGTACGTTACCCAAGCGTTCACGTGTGGCGCCAGAACAGTGGCTATTATCACGTCTGACTCGGGGCTTCCTTTAAGAAAATTGAGATAACACCACCTCAAGGAAGCACAGTAAGTTCTACATTTCTAGAAAGGGTATCAAAGAATAGTGGACTTATTGAGAAAACTTGGGGATCCTCGTTTACACCTAATTCTTTCTAATTGTAAGATATACCCCAAAGAAATCAAAAGGATCGAGAAGACTTGGAAAGAAATTGTACTTAAACAGAACATTACACTTTTAACACCCCCTGAAAACAGCCTCCTCTTATCAAAAAATTGATTTTTATACAAACTGATCAGGAACATTTTTTTTCAGCTTCATTCCAAATGACACACGAAAAGTCTATTCCAGATACCAACAAAACTCAACACCCCCAAGCCACTTTCATATAATCTCTATAGAGACATATAATCATTCCCCACGAAAATAAACTGTATTCTATTACAACATCTTAAAGAACTCAAAATGTAGATAAAAAGGTGCTAAAAATCGCAGAGAATACATAATCAAAACGTTGTCCTCCTGGTTGAAGAAGATCAGAGTCGAAGGTCGGCTATCGCGGGACAGCAGGGTCTTCTCTTTGGTCCGCGGCGGGGCGTAAACGGCGTAAAAGCGGCACCACCCCTTATCTACATATCAAAAAGGCAATCCGGAGAACTCGCTTATGTAAACGGCGTGGGAGGCTTCGTGTCCCAGGGCGGGAGGGGGATAAAAAGAATTCCGAAATCCGTGCGCTAATAAACCTGCTCTCTGGCACCACGAAGCTTCGTCATGCGAGGCCGCGAGGGGAGAGAGGAGCTCTGACGAGATATTCGTGGGGTTAAGCTCTTTAAGCCGCGGATTAAGCGAGGCGGCATGAGAATTTAAAGTTCTCCCGCCGCCGCCGTAGCTGACGAGCGGACGAGCTTCAGTAGCCGGCTCGGCCGCGCGCGTACGTGCAAAAATAAAAATTAAAAGTATATTAACTTCCGCCGAACTTTTTACATACACGCCGAGCGGATATTAACTTTCACGGATAATAACGAAATACCACCTGACACGGGGCTAAAACTCCGTTTCGCGAGGAAAAGTTGCTCGGGGCGCGCTCGAAACCGCGCGAGCACGCCTGCACCGACTCGCTTACTTTATGTGTTAATTTACGAGAGCAAATTCTCTGTTCCTTCTTTTTTCTCGTGCACTTTATAGTGTCAAATTACCAGCGTTTTTTTTTTCTATCATACGTGAATCACGGCGCAAGTTCAAATTATTGAGCACAAATTTGCTAAATTATATACAGCAAGTCCGTCTACTTCATTTGCTGAACATAGTTAAACATAGTTAAAGCTGTGTAAATATGGCTTATAGGATGTTTCCAGCGACGACTCGTCGCTACTTGCAACTCGCCAAAGCGAGTGCACTTTTAAGTACTAACTTTCCCAGGAAGCAACGAACATCGGCGTAAAGTGATTTAATAATTTTCACGGGGCAATTTTCGCATTTGCAGCGCGTGGGATTCAGTGTAAACACGGTCGGAAGAATTTAATCAGTTCGAGGGCTGGAGAGCATTTTCGAGCGGGTACACGTCCTTCGGCTTGGTCTCTTTGGGTTCGCCTCCGATCTGCCTCCTCGAAAGCCCCGCCGCCGCTCTCTCTTGTCGGCGTCGACCAAACTCTTGGCAGCCCTCTCGCCTCTAATTCGAGCATTCGTCAGGCTGCACACACGAGCCATTATAGCCGAAAGTTTTGCCGGCATTAAATGCTAATGAGAGCGGCTGGATTTTCCAGCGGTCAGAGGCCACCGCCACTCGTACCGATTACGATTTTCAGCGGATTCGACCGCGCTGTACAAAGCTCTCCTTTCATTCAACGTTTGGATCCGATTCTCGACTGTTATTTCGTTTCGAGAACCGAAACTTCACTACTCACTTCGGCTTGTGGACACGCCCACTCGTTTAATCGATGATTGGTGGAGTGGTGGTCTGATTATTCCTTTAATCAGGGTAATTTTCATGGAAAATTTAAAGGTGTTGAAACGTGTGTTGATTGTTCAAATTGGGAATCTTTTTTGGAGAGATGTGAAGCAATCGATTTCAATTTTCGAAGTTTCAAAAGTTATGAATTTTTTATGTAGAGTTTTCTATGTAATTTGTTAGGTTTTTGAAAATCATCCCCTGAAACGCAGGAAATACTGTATTTCAGACTTCTATTTGCGAGTGAATCCTTTTAAGTTAAATTAAATTGAAATTAAATTTATATTGAATTGTTTGATGAAATAGTAGAATCTGTATCAAAGAGAAATTGATTAAACTATTAACATGTTGCACCAGACCATTAACTTACAACTCCGCGAGCTGGGGATGATTAATTAATCGCTGGCCGGGTAATTTGCAATTTAAAGGAAGGAATTAACTTTACGAGTAGCATATAATTTAATTAATCTTCTCCCTTCGATTAAACCAGCGCGCGTACGTGAGCCTCGAGCCTGATACACGATTAATTCTAGGCGTTGCCGATAAGACGATGCAACCGCACAAAAGGACGATGTATAGGTAACTGAGGCAATATCTGACGGCGGGATGGAGACCGGCCAATTAAGTGGACCCTGCAAAATTGCTTTTTAATTGAACGACAGGAATCGACGATTTTAATTACGAGACTGCCTGGTTACTCGACTATTATTAATAAAACTTTTATTGAACGTGAGGTGTCAATTTATCGCTCGACTAAAGCCCACAATGAAGGAACTGTGACAAATTAGCTAGCGCTGTTCATGGGTGACAAAACCTACATACTAAATTCCACAAGAAATTTACGACACAATTATATAACAGTGAATACTAAAACAAATGCAAGGGAGTATAGTTCTTGGATGATTTTTCTGTATCAAAGCTGTACAAATTTTCGGGACAAGGAAAAATAATTTTCACACATGAAATATGAAGTAACTTCAGCCTCGCGCGAGGTGACGAAATTGCAAGCACGAATGAAGGCACAATATATAAATGTATGTACGTAATGCAGTCATAATTTTCCTCGGCTGAAGTCGTCTCCAGCGGGCAATGGATCTCGCGTTTCCACCATCATCCCATCATCCCCCAAAGCCTGCAGACGCAACAACCCCCGTTGGCCCCCCTCACGGCCGCCTTTCACGACGCTGGCTAATGTCTTTTCTGTGTTGCGCTAGTCGTCGTCCCTCGACAACGCGGCTGGAACGTCCTGCCATGGTATTATCCTATTTCGCGAGCCGTTCTATCCTCAACGTTGAGTTACGTGGATAACGTGCACCGCAACTTCGCCCAAGATACCTCGCCGAGAATGAAACTTACGGAGGAGACAGGTCCTGGCTGCTCAAGGCTACTATGTGGCTGTCCCTTCTCCCATCATGGATTTTAATCATTATATCCCTTCTCTGACCTCTGAGCTCTTTAATACATAATATGAGAAAGAGTCCTTTACCCATAATTTCGTTTAGTTTGTCAAGGAGAAGAATGACAGGAAGAAAGCGATTACAGTAGGATTTACTCCTTTCAGTTTGTAGTCTCTGTGTTCCACTAGACTGTCATTAAATCAGTTCTAACTTCACTCACAATTCTATTGTACCTATATGTACATTAGCACACCCAATAATCGAAACTCTGAATACCAAAAAAAAGTCAAGATCCAGTTGACTGAAGTGCTACTGTACAAGACTTATAACTGAAAAATACTGTATTCATTTAGAAGGGGAGAGTAAAGAAAGGTTGAACAGATATTTAATACAGGAAGTATATTATGGAAAAGGATATCAGTTTTCCGAGACCACGAGGCTTTCCACGGACACATATTAACAAGAGTTCAGTATCTACTGCTTAGGTGCGGCATTAAAGACGCTGCCCCTGACTTAGGATGCACAGGGAGGACCGCGGCTGGATCACGTTGTAATGTAAGAACCAAGCAATTTGTTGGTATCAGGTGCACCGAGTATCCCAAGTTGTAAGCCCCCGGTTTCGCCCTCTGCCGGCAATTAACTCCATTACCACCCTGTAACGTCGTGAGCTGACTTGCCTCGCAGGAAGTACTCGCAACTCGTTAAGCCTTCGGGTTTTGGACTTGGGCCCTTCGCTGAGCTCAAAGGGACACTAGATGGGATGGAAGTCTAAGACCAAATTAAGTACCGTCGAGCTTGGTTTTTGAGGAATCAACACACATAAAAGTCAAACTTCAGTAATATAATATCCTCTATCTACCCTCATACCTGAAACAGGACTCTGAAAATTCAAAACCATAGATCACCAAGAATCCACCTACTCTACTGTCCTCAGGCCAACCTCAACAACCTGTTAGAAAGATTTCGGTAAATTTTTCGACACCAACGCGTGAGGGATCCTAACAAATGGCTCTCTTCCGTCTCCCACGTCCAAGGAATAAAATAATTCAGCTGAATTATTTCCCCCAGCCTAAGACAGAGTATACAGCGCGCGGGGGCGATGCGAGGACGTGATACATTTGTGGTGATATTAGCGCCAAGGGATGAAACCAGGACAGGAGCGTCTCGCGACGCTAACGTATGACCGCAAACCCCCACGAGTACTCGTCGTCCATATAACTCCGTGGGTTCGATTCATATATTCATAGGGAAATGGCAAGGCGAGAGGCGGAGAAGTTCGCTATTTGGGGATGGTGTGTGTTCTGCGATTGCTACCGGTCGCGACCTCATGCATACATCACGGACGGAAAGTGATGGAACGCACCCCCGACACCCAGGTCACCTACGTCAACCTGACTGATTACCAACTCCCTAGGACGTGTACCGACAATGATTTCGGGTCGTCTGCCAACCCATCGCCATCTGCTTCTCGCTTACTTCTGACAGTCTCAAAGACGCCTGGGGTGTCCAGCAGGTGGTGGATGTTGTGGAATCAGTAGTGGATGCTGGGATTAATAATAGAGGGAAGCAAGAAAATGGGACTTCATGAAATAGTGAAACCCTAGATGATAATATAACGTGGTATTCGTATCTAAGATGCAAGCATAGGTAAATAAAAAAGGGAAAATATGTAATTTAAACTAAAAAACGGAAATTGATGTGTTGTAAGCCGCTAGGATATTCTGAATGACTCCGCGTTATGATGATCGTTAGAAACCTATTACCATAGTACATTAATAGATACCTGGACTTCAAGGCTAGTGTATTACCTAAGTGCCCTAAGTCACACTGTTCAAACTTTGCAGGAAAATAAATCAAAAGTGCAAGAACCTTGTAACTTTAGAATTTGTAATTTTTTATACCTTCATTTTTGAAAAAAGTGTATTTAATACACTCTGGCTCTGAGGTTCAAAGATGGATTCTCAGGACATACACTGAACCCTTATTTGAGATACATAGTACTCTGGTCGCAATGAAAACAGAATAATTTCACGACGCGAGGAACACGAGGGACACACAGCTGCCCCATTCTCGGCTACGTGAGGCGGAAATGCGTCACAATTTGTAAAACGCTACATCGCGCCGCGGAGAAGCATAACCCTCGCCGTAGGAGAATATGACGTCCTCGTAAGCAAAGACAAGGAGAAGCCAGGCAAAGAGGAGGAGGCGGCAAGACGATAGAGAGTTTACGAGCGAGGCACTATTAGACGGATGTTGTCAACGCGTAATTGCCAATGGTGCACTAACTCACTTCCTACGACTTCGCGGCTCTTGGCTCTAACGATGCATCAGCATGGAATACCGGCAATAACAAATAACATAGCCCCGTGACTAGCACCTTCCTCTATGTGTCATGCTGCATCATCAATTATTAAGCAGCTTAGAACTACCGATGGCCATTGGGTGACCAGACAGCTGGGGTAATAATAAACTGCTATACTTCAGAAGCTGATAATTCATTATATTTTTAAGCTTTCATTGAAACTCATCCCTATCTAAACCTCAGTTAGATCAGGTCATAGTATCTATACTAACTTAAGTTTGGTATAAAAAATGTCTCTTGATAACTGACAGAGATTAATACATTGAAAGATTGTGGATCTTCTATGGTGACTCCTCACATCATATTATAATACTAACACTGTGTTTTGTAGTCAAACTACTTCTTTCACGAATACCAAAACTACCCAGGATTCGATCCTCGAAAAAGGGCCAAGAGAAAAGTTGTCAAGAGGACCCAGCCATCAAACTTCCCATCGAATGACGACGTCCGTGAATGGTCAAAGGTCGCCTGGAATAGGACTTGTACAGGCCCGCAAGTGACCATCGCGAAAAGGGCGTTCGAGAGCACGAAACGAAGGAGAGGTCAGAGAGAGCGAGGAACGACGAGGAAGAGAGAAGCGCGGAGGTCGAAGGGATGGATCGAGGCCTAAGCACGTTCTCACCCTTGGCGCTGCTCGTGAAGACCCTCGGAGGGCCTAACGAGCGGCTTTGTCATTTCTGCGTCTTCCATTCCCGTCCTCCCCGCTCGCGCTTGCGTTTCGTACTGTCGCTGTCTTTCTCTGTTAATGATGCCCCTTCCAATACACGTAAATAGGTCCAAGCCCTTCGCGACGCGGACTGGCAAGCAGGATGAGCGTGGTACACGCTCGTCTTCCGCCGTTAGCCACTCAAGGACGAGTTCCCATCCACGCATGTTGCTTCATCCGGGGGACGCTTTGAGAACGTAGGCGGTGGAAATTCTACGCGAGGCTGGAACACTTGTATTATCATTAACGACGATTAAGGCGCGTGCCAGGCACAGAGATTTCGATGGGAACAGGGACCACGACCGCACGTACGGTTATGAATACATTACGGATGCAGGAGGGACTCGTGCTGTGCAGTGAGGACATCGTTCCATTGGTTGACAGAGGTGGGTTAGGGAGATAATGGACCTGGTTTTTGACCTGGAAGCTTTCGATACTTGTAGTTCGGTGAAGATTTATCATTAAAAGAAGCTGGGCGCTTTACTTGTTTTAATAATTTAAGGAGTAGATTTCTGAAGCGTCAGACTTAATTGTTCACTGTGAGATAGAGACACAACTAATCTATGGCCGATTTAAAAGACTTTCTGAAGCATAACATTAAGCGACAGTACCCTTGTATCAACTTTTACTCTTCTAGATGCTGCACTACATCTACTGTTAATGGACCACTCTTTGTTGAATTAGTCCTCATTCTCTGTAACTGTTACTCCATCCCACACAACCTTATATAATATTATTTCCAATAGACGTTCCCGAACGATCAGGAGTGTGTACACACAGACCCATATTTTGAGATGTTTAAGAAGTTAGGTGGGGTTCCACGCAGCAGGAAACGCTGATTAGTATCCGGTAGGAGGAAAGTTTCTCAAGGCAGCATTATACGAGTTCGCCTTGAGATTCTAATGGATTCTCATTTAAATAGAAATCTCATGCCGATGCACAAGGGTCGTGAGCCTCTATATGCGGCCAAGATGGAAGGACAAACCAACAGTCCAAGTGTGTTTGCCATCCAAGTAATGGCCACGAAGGGTCCTCTTCTGGCCTGCCCCATGGACAGTCACGGTCAAGGATGGGTATGCAGAGAATGGGCGCGCAAACAAGGCACCCATGACCCCATGTCTGTGGACACGACTCTTCCTATACAGTCTTTAACTTCCCATTCGATTTCCTTATTTCGTCCATACTTTCGAATTCATTTTTACCGACGAGGTTCATATGCCTTCTTCTAACTTATGAAGATTCTCAAACTTTACCGAATAAAGTTTTCAATTAAAGGAATGTATAAGAAATATCGATGTCCCAACAATAAAAATGTAATTCAGTAACGAATTACTGATAGCTATAAACTGCATGGAAAACGAAAATATCTCAATGCGAACCAGAAATAATTTATTCGAATCGTCGGAACTGGAGCGGTCGTTTTGCTCTAAGAAAACGTCTACCATTCGGAGATATTTCTGTCCGCGTCTCCACAATGCGGTTCCGTGCAGAGACCGTGCCTATATATACATATAAAACGCTCCTGCTAGCTTTTTCTCCGCTACAGAATTTTCACCCCATTTCGCAAGCATGTCACTTCCTGCCGAAGTTCGTATCGGTCTGCGGGTAAAAAGGAGCACGCGGGAACGTTGCGTTCATACGTTTCCACAATGGTTGCCCGACGTCCATGGTCAGTCGACTGGTGGTGCTTTGCATGCAAACACAAAGCGTTACATCTCCTCTGATGGCTGGTCAAAGGGACAGTAAATTTTGAAAACTACTGGCGTCGACCCACTACTTATCGCTGAGCTGGTCCTTTTTTCCCTTTATTTATGTCCAGCACAATTTTTTGTCAAAGGAAGTGTGCATTACAAAATAGCGGTACCTAAAGTATTTTTAATTGTTCAGAAGATTGAAGATTCATAAAATTAGGACTCACAGTTTAAAAACTTGGAAAATTAAGAAATTAAAAAGGAAATAAAGCTCCACTAAATGAAAGAATTTAGGTACCTACATTATTCAAAATTTGAAGAACTCAACTGTACTTCAGACTATTCGATTGTCCCATTAATAACCACTTCTATATAAAATAAACAAATCCATTTGCCGCAATTTCCCACAGAATCCTTTCAATTAAAGCGAAACCTCAGGGTATCGACTTCAAGAACGCTAGAACTGAAGACATTTCCCCACGTAATGCCATCGTCCTGCCGATTTGTTGCATCCAAGGAAGGAACGGGGCAAAAGAACGACAGCGAGCGGAATCAAATCAAAGTTAGACTCGCAATTGGAATCCTAGAAGGAACGCGAGACAGCGCGAGCAAGGGTAGAAGGGAGCGAAGGGGTCGTCGCAGGGAGAAGAAAAGAAAGCGAATAAGGACAGCTAAAGGGGAGAAGGGAGAAACGGCTGGCTGGCTGTTCTCGCCGATCAAATTTCCAGAATGGCTCGAGCTCCATTAAACAGGTCCTACTTTTGCTCCTGCAGCACGGGGAACCCGGTTAACCCGTCGCAAAACGTTCAACGAATACCTTCATGGGCTACAGGGGGACAGTTTCCCCCTTCATTTTTCTCGTGCCGCAGTCGGAAACTCGATCCACGAATCCGAGGATCCCCGAGGTCTCACACGATTGAGCCCAATCCTGTGTTTGATATTATTGGTCCGTCTCGATGACATTTTCTCAGCAAAAATTCTACGGATTACTTGTCGTCTGGGTGGACTTAATGAAATCCTTGAACAATCTTTGTGAGAAGTTGCTCAGGACACTTGATAAGAGGATCTCTAAGGAAGCTCTAAAAGAAATATTAAAGTGGGGAATAGAGAAAGCATTGGTCTTTTTTTAGAAGTGTAAAGTGTGCATATTGTGAAGTTTGATGAGTAGAAGGTTACATCGAATTTCAGTTCTAAGTGCACCGAATTGGAATTATTCGATTGATCTTAGAGAGAGAGAATGTCCTCCATTCTTTATTAGATGGATCAAGAGAAAGTGTCTTTATAGTTCACGAGACAGAATATAGAGTTCAAGCTAGCTTAACGATCCCAACTCTTAAAATTGACAAGTTTCAACCACCATATCAAGCTCCTACCTTACAATTATGATCATTACAGCTTCAAACACGAGCCGATACCATGTCGTCATAACGAGCAGACTCTGAAGCATAAGTCTCGCATCTATTCTTACACACAAGGCCTGATAACCGATTGGAGTGTTGCCTGCCTCCGAAACTTTGTCTACTCGCGTTACATAGCGCGCGTAGTATCTTCAGTGTCTTCTGTTCCTTGATATCAACAGCTACTCTGCCTCGCCTCGATACTTCCTTCGTCCAATATCCGCATTGTCTTGTCTTCTCCGCGTCCTCGCTTGCGCCTAAACTAACCCCTCAGTGTTCGACGCCGTCTCTTTTCGCCTCCCTCTTCTGCTTCTCTTTCCACAGTGTTAGTCGAGTTTGCGTTCCAAAATCATCCCTTGCCTCTTGCTAGCGGATCTTCGCTCGGGGATAAGGCTATCAAGTGCACGTTGCGTCTCAAGACTTAGCTTCGAGATGGCTACTGTTTTGTCCGGAGGATGCTGAAGATAGCGAGCTCGTACGAGAGTAATTAATACTCTTATGTGCAAATAAACTATACCTTTAGGTTCAAATTAAGACAGTCATCATTACTGGCTCTACAAAGTGAATTAATCGAGATTGATTGTGATTTCTCGTGAAGTTTGATTTTCAGTGAATTCTGAAATAGTCTGAATTGTCAGTCAGTATAAAATCTCTAATTGTCAGACTAGTGATGTCATAATCTCCTTAAAGATACATCACGAGATGTACTTTGCACTGATTTTATTAGATTATACATTTTTGACGTAGAAAGAATTTTCCAACCTCCGTCTATCAAACGTGGCATGAGAAATATCAGAGATTCACACCAAAAAAATAAAATAAAAATAGAAGAATCTTCCCATGAAATCTCAATAAGGTTCCCGCTGTTCCCAGCATCCCAAGAAGCAACACTGTCAAGATACTAATGCCACGAGTTACTGGCTATTACCATGCCCAACGAGAAGCACCTATTACGTCGTATTCAAATATTCCCTGGGAGACGGTGTATGGGGCCATATAACCAGGACCAGTGAGGTATCGAAGTCCCGTAGCCTGTAAAGAGTTTATCGAAGAAGAAAGGCCGTTAAGGGTAAAGGGTAGTTTTGAGAGCGCAAAAGAAAAGAAAGGGAAAGAACGAGAGGCAACGAAGGGGTGAAAGAGCGAGGTAGAGAGTGTAGCGGGACAATCTCATCTCGATCCCATCGTACATCGTGCCACCCGAGACCCTACATCTCCAGCCTCGTCCTACGTCCCTCTGAGGGACCCGTACACCCTCCTAGAGTCTCCTCCACCATCCCCTTCCTTTACGTTCTGGTAGGTACACCGGCTCCTGCGACCCTCGACGTGGCAAATTGAGCACACTCACCCCTTGGAAAAGAGCGAGTAGCGTTACGAGCGATATATGTGAACCATTCGACAGACAAACGGCTCTCTTTCCCTCTCGGATACTCCCGTATTGTATGTCTTTTCTCCTTCTTTACAAGCCACCCCACCCGGTCCCCCTTGGATCGTAAGTCGAGGAGAGCAACGCGAGTCAATTGAATGACGACTTAAAAACCTTTCGATTGAAGCAGAAGAGATGGGACACTTCGTAATTAGGTTGAGGCTAACTGTTATTTTTTGTGTTACGGTGAAGATTCTTTAAGGGAAGTCCATAGGGAAGTGGGACAGTCTTCAAGAATGAATTATCAATAGAAAAATGTAATTAATATAATAGTAAGTTCATAGTGGCAGATATGGGTGATTGAAAACAAATTTCGCTGAAAATTGGGTTACCGAATACCCTTGATCCTCAGTGAAAATCGCCTACGAAATTCCTTCGAGGAAAAATGCTGACTCCGAATTCGTCGCGAAAGAAACGGCGAGGGTGGAAAAAACAGAGGGGAACGGCGACAGCTGAAAGTATCCTGGAAGCTTTTCATAAATAGTGAACGATACCCAGGGCGAATTCAGACGCGGTGCTGGCCTTCTGAATCGGGCTCATCTCGCGCCAGCGCGAAAGCGGTGGTTTTCACTCGGGTCTAATAAAGGGTTAATTAATACGCTTTAAACCGTCGCTCTCGAAAGGGGTGCCCAGGGTGGAGGCACGACCTACAAAGTCCTCGAGAGGACGAGAGAGGGAAAGGTAGAACGAGAGAGAACGAGTAGAGAGCGAAAGAGAGGCGGCATGGCTGTCGCTTTCACACCGCACGGGCCTCGAATCGAATCACTGGGTGTTATTGCGTGAATCCCCCTTTACCGACACCTCGTTCCACCTGAAAATACTAACAAACATCGTTTGGGATTTTTAGCGAAATCCGTGTTAAGAGAAGCACTCGTGGGTGTTGAATGGGGACTAGAGAACTTTGAGGTCATTTATTATGGAGAGTAAATTTACTAAGAAACTATCGGTAGTAATGAAAGTCATCAAGATAGATATTCTTATCCCTTAAGAAACGAGAAAATGAGAAGACGTAAGTCCATAATACGCCCTTGATATTGAAAATTTGAGTAGGCTTGCAGAGAAACGACGACAATGTATCAAACAAGAGCAGTAAAGGTAACTCTGCTAGGTCCCATTTCCTTAACAACGCACTGCAGCGTAGAAATACGAGACGCAGAGAGTCGTGACGAGCCGAGAGAGAGATCTACGTATTCACACGTAAAATTTGTGCAAGTAGCTAGCGGAGGCTGCATAATTACCCTCCCGGTGACACGACACCGTGCAGGGGACGTAAAATCAGCCGCATTACCGGTAAATCCGTGCACCGGCAGCGTCGTGGGAGGCTCGTTGGAGCATACGGGAGCAGGAACGACGCCTCTTCCACAGTAAACCCAATTTATTTCGTTCCGGGCAAGGGAGGTGAGAGCGAAACGAGAGAAAGCCCTTCTCGGGGTGGGCGCCAAACGGTGATGCCACCGGCGACTTGTGAACCACTTGTCGCTGTTACGGCCCCATAAATTCACGGCGTCGCCGACACAACGAAGAAGCGCCTCTCCGTTCCTCGCAGACTGCTACTCAGAGTCCCTCAGACGCGTGTTTGGATGCCTGCTTACTTACGCTTACCCCAGCCCTGGCTGGGATTCACCGCCCGCCACTGGGACCCTAATCGAAATCAACGTTTCCGCTCGTTACACTATTCTATTGTCATGTCCTAACGGGATTCTGTCGAGGAAACATGGGAAAAAAGGGAAGACGCTCTGACAATGGGAAGGTAAAAGATTCATGTGATTTTGGAACGCTAGATGATGGTACGAACTCAGATTCAGCCCAGTGTCTTGTATGCGCCTAGTATCTATAGAAGAAAGTTACCACAGTTGGATCACCGTGTTGGTACTAACTCAACTTCAGGAAGCTTGTCTATTTTTTGGATAAGCACTACCATAAGATTAGTTTTCTTATGCCAGCTGAGGGTGAATACTGCGATGGTCTCCTATCTAATTTAATCTTCGAGAGACTGCTAAGAATAGCTAAATCTAGATCACCTGAACCTGGGGACCCAAGAAATTCCAAGACACAGAGTGGTAGAACCCAGAAATTCCAAGGCTCCGAGATTTGAAAAACAGAAGCACCGAGGAGCTAACAACTAGTCCCAGGTACTTTCTGGCGACTTTTTCACTCGCTTTCAAGCAGTATCGATTTTCAGGCGTGTGTTTTCCCGAAAAGCTTGAGGCTTCCCAAGTTCGCCATGTGGGCTATCTACCAGCTAAAGGATTGAGCGACTGTAGAACAGCCCGACGACGAAGAGGGTCAGGCGATGGATGACAGACATGCGTGGAAGAGAGAGGTGGGCAGAAATGACGGGGAAGAGAGGGACAGGGAGAAACGGTAGGCTTCCTGCATCCGACGTCTCGTCGAGGAACGTAACATAACGAGATGAAGTCAGTGGTGTATGACGTC
The DNA here is from genome assembly GCF_051401765.1 of Calliopsis andreniformis. NCBI lineage: Eukaryota > Metazoa > Arthropoda > Insecta > Hymenoptera > Andrenidae > Calliopsis > Calliopsis andreniformis. The sequence goes on along the minus strand of NC_135067.1, from coordinate 15,517,953 downwards.
ACGGTGGTGGGCGTCCTCGTCGTTGCGCTAGCTCGCTTCCTGGCGACTGTTTCCGTGGAACGGCGGAGACCGTCAACAAAGGACGACCAGCCAACCACCCGACGAGGAAGGGAAGGATCCGTCCCACCCATATCTCTCTCTCCCAGTAACCGTATCGCACTGGGTCCTACTCGACCACTGGACTCCGTGTTCTGCTGCCGATGCTTGAGACGAGATTGAAAAGCAACCGTGCAAGACGATTATATCACGGAAGCAAGTGGTACCCTAGTCATGGGGACCCTTCACGGAACACTTGGGAAGACGGATGAGACACTTTGACGCAACGAAGTGGATCTTAGCCAAACAAGATACTAGGCGGAATAAAGAAATTAAAGTTAAATAAATGTGTCTTCCTTCCTTAAGCGCAAATGTTATAGAATGTTTAAAGCGAAACTAATTCAAGAATCGAATTGAAGTTTGCAGAAAATACATATGTCATCGTATGTTCTATTTCATTCTATAAGGAACCAGTTATTTTGATCTGTTCCTAGGATCGGTTTACAGACCACTAGTCGACGCTATCTCGGTAGCTTCTACAGAGTGCGTCAGATCCGTCGGAGAATACAGGATGAAGAAAAAGGAACGCCAAGGAAGGACGAAGCACAGGGTTGTAGCCATATATACGACGGCCCCCATTGAACGTCGTACTTTGAAAACTTTGGACGTTAAGAGAAAGGGTAGCTGGCTGCTCAGGACGTACTGTAAAGGCTCCGTCTGGGTGATAGAGATGGTTGGCGTTGGTGTAGGGGTGGCACTACTGCGAGAGCTCCTAGACATCGAGTCGATTTAAGGAGTGCCAGGACCCATGCAGTAGCAGAAATGCTGGGATTTTGGATTCTATCACTGAGGGCACGAGCTATCTTTAGAAAAGGGGACAGAGCAATGAAACGCTTTCATTCTAGTGAAATCTTTAGATAGAAGTGAACGAGATTGAGGAAAATATAGGGGGACAAAATCGAAATTCTTCGAAGGCCATTCGTTATAAAATAGCTATCTTTATTTAAGAGCTTTTAAAGAAAATGCCTCCCTACGTAAGCTTTTAAACTTACAACAGTATAAGACTTCCCAAAAGCTTAGGATTCGAGCGACAGTCCGTCTCTCTGAACTCAGTAGCGTTGTTAGGACAATGGTCCATCAAGGATATCAGAAGGAAGTCATTTTCCAAGGCTCGAAGACTATACTCTCATAATAACGCTTCGTCCATTTTGTCAGCGTAAAGACAGCTTTTAGCTGGCCCGCCAGCCAACCCACCTAAGCCGCGTTGCGCTGTTGATTGTAGGGAATGGTTGAAACGCAAGGACTCGTGCTAATGAAGGACGAGCAAGAGTGGGTAGTCTGGCACAACGACGCGAGCAAAGGCCAACAGGTCGCCATTAGAGCATACTGTTTCGAACTACTAATAGCCAATTCATGCGCCCGCCCAGCCAAGCCTTGGTCCGACAGTTTCCCCTCCAGCTACCGCGACTAAGATTGTTGCCCCATATAAATAGACGTGGCAACACCATGACTCTCCCGATCTTACTGATATACATACGTGCCATACGCCATGCAACTGGCTGAGATGTTGTTAACCCTTCGAGCATCGCGACTGTGAAAGCCATCAAGCTATGTTCGCGGTTTACCAATTGTCAGTGGTCGATATTTCATATTGTCGGTGGTGACATCATTTAAAAATTTCCAGGTACTCAAATATTCAAATATTTTAACGATTCAAGTATATAAATTTTGTTATCACTTCACAGTTACTAAATCACAGTTGACGATTGGAATAAGAATCTTCCCACAAATTCTTCGCAAGACCATTTTCATAGTACTTATCTATCAAAGGCAAGTGTTATAACTCTGAAACGTTTGAATGAAATCAAAAATCGTCCGTTACTTCATCCTTAGTTCACTGGTCTTAAAATTCCTAAGTTTGCGGGACTGGAGAACGTGGAGAATAGAATGCCGCGCGATTATCGTCAAACTTTCCTGCATCTTATTTCATGGCAGCGAAGAGCTTCGACAGGAGTCCTATACATTGGCTGGGCGGGTAGCTACCAACGGATATACGAGCTATTCCCAGTGGTCCGCACCCTTCTTGGTACAATACTTGGTCTTCGTCTTGCGCGCTCTGCCCGCGTAATTACGAGGGGAAAATTAAGCACCGACACAGCCGCCGGTCGGTCGACCTGTCGGTCCTTTCGCTCGGTTAACGAGAGCAAGACAGGGTTAGAACGCGAGCGAACGAGGGACGGGGACATCGAGGAGAAGGAAAGGAATCACGTTCCTGGATGCTTACACGAGAAAGACGACAAGGAGATGGGGGTCTGTGCGAACCAGCCGCCAGGAGTCTTCTTAGATCTCGGCAATGGATCCAGCCACAAAGCGACCATTAAAAGATCATATCATCCCGACGTTACGGCCTTTTGAAATCCTTCATCGAGATATTCCTGCAACCGCCGAAACGGCTATTCATCCATCTATCCATGATTACAAAAGTTATTGTTATCCTCTCCACGCTGTTTCTTTTTCTCTTCGAGGGTGACGTGAGAGCTGGAATACAAGATCCAACGCGTTTGAGAGTTACCCATTCGATAAAGGCTTGAAAAAAATGTGCAGGATAAATGTGTCTTGTCTTTCTGCATCGAAAGCAATTTTTCCCGCGCTAGTTTATGTATAATTCCATTGACGCCGAAAACTTTTGGAAGATCGCTAAACCAACGAACTTATGTTATACCGCAGCTTATGGAAACTTCCGATGCAAGTGCCCTCCTTTTTCGGCTCATACAACGCGTCTCTCCACTTTCTTAATCCGTTTCACCGCGCAGAAGATTATTTTACGAGCCTGCGGTACTGTGGCATCAGCTGCGTCTTCGTTGAAACCCCAGCACTCTCCACTGGAAAGAGGCGAAGGGAGGGAGCAGGACGCCAGCGAGGAACTGTGCTCTAATGCGAGTTAATAATACTCCCCTATTTTTTTAAGGGTCACTATTTTATTTATAAGGCACAGTCCCATACGCGTAGAGCAATATTTACCAGACAAACGACTATTATCTCGCACCCCGCTACGTTCGGTTAACCGAGGGAGGGAATCCATTTCCGAGAAAGATACGACCCTTACTGTGAAAAATTCTGCACCCTCGTTGCGTATGCGAGAATACTGTTCCCGATTAGTATGAAACTCTTCGAGCGGATTAAGGTTCGAAATGCCCACGTATTGGGGGATGAAGCTCGTATACGTAAATAATTCCTTAGATGAATGTGGAGTAATTTGCTACGTGAATTTTTATACAATTTTCTAATCTACGAATAATACTGAAAAGTGTCCTATTAATTTTCGTACTTCATTGTGAATGCTTCGACAATGCTCAAATTTGATGGACACTACTGTCATATCCTAAGCAATATTTTAATATCTTAGAGTGAACTGATGTCCAGTAAGGAGACACATTTCTTAAAAAATTAAAAAATCAAAATTCAGTAGAATTACCAATGAAAGCTTAATAAATATTACTTTCCATCAGAATTCTCATCATCTAAGCATCTTAATACTCGAGCTCTCCTATACCTTAAATAATATCATCTATCAATAACTAACATAAAAGTTTTCATCTAGAACAAGCCAGCTCAATCACGCGTAAGGTTTTGTTTCTAAATACTCGCTTCATAGAAGACTTCCTTGAGCACCGAGCCCACAGTAACAACGATGGTAGTAAGGTAACGTTCCAGAAAGTCCGTTTAACGTCTGACAAAGGAGCCCATGGAACCAGAGGAAACCTTGGCGCGGCAGTGGCAGGACAAAAGCGGTCGCTGCGGTAATTATCGTCTGCATGGGCGAAAGGAAAGGACAAGGCGCGTCCACGTGAACGACGCGGTCATCGTTGGAGCTCCGCAACGGCGACCAAGAGGAGAACGACGACGATGGCCGGCAGCAGGGAGAAGCTGACTGGGCTTCGCCGAGTTTCTAGCCAACCAAGCAGCCATCCAGAGTGCTGGACAAAGTTTCCGCTAGTCGTCGGGGCTTCCAGGCTTCTGGAAACTTTCGGCCCAACCCCCGGCGGACAGTCACCGAGAATTGGGCTTCTCTGTCCACCCACCTGGTCTGACCACCGGCTGCAAACACGGCCGCTGCAGTAATTGCAATAAACGTCTGTTCGCCGTCGACGGAGAATTTGTTCGCCGACGGAGAACCTCGAAGCTAGTGGAAGAAGACAATCGATCCGCTCCCCCTACGTAATGGTTCACGGAGAACCTTGCTTGGGAATTATTGCATATTGCGTCGAATATACCGAAAAATTGCACCGCGAGGAAAGAAAAATTGCTTCTTGGAAGATTGGATAAGAAGGATGAATTCTTTGTGGAAAGAGCTATTTTTATAGAGCTTTTATCCAAAGATTGTTTTCTGGGAAAATACTGTGTTTTCCTACTATGAGATCATGGCTTATTAAGGAGACTATAGGAAAGAACATGTTTGTAAGGCCAGCTGGATTACTGGTAGCTCAGTTCGATCTGTGGTAAAAAGATAACTGTGTATAGAAAGATATAAAAAATGTATTCATTTGTTCTAAATAATTTGTTAAATTAGTGAATACTTATACATATGTAGAAACGTAGCGTCCAAGCAGAAAATACTTTAATTGATTACGTAAGATACTCTAGACAATGTTATCAATGGGTCAAACTGAGTAATTCTAATTTAGAGAGTCTAGGAAGTCTTGGTCACAGTTACTCCTACATTTTCCAAATTTGTCAACCCTCTAACTATACAGAGAGAAACCCACGATGTCCTCCTACTGGTAAAAACACATGTACGACCTAATTGAGTAGCATCTCGAGGCAGTGAATCCAGTGAAACCCGGTTGCGAATCTCAGAATTCATCTCTCGTCTCTCGCCAGCAACGTAACCAATTACAGTATTTTCCAGCAGAACGGCGCGTCTTCGACGTGCTCAGTCACTCCTGCCCGTGTCTCTCTTATGGAGCGTATGTAAATTAGACTCTCTGTTCGAAAGCACAGCCTCCTTCAGAATCTCGGTGTCCCGCTTCCATCCATCTTTCCCTTTCCATCCCCGCGAGCACACGGAGTCCTAAGACCGCGAGCGCCGCCGCTGATGGGTTTGTATTCTAATTTCGGGCTTTGGTTTTCGCCCGGCTTTCCTCGCGAGAGGCAAGCCAAAGTAACGCGGCAGCCACGCGGGGCCAGGGGTGTACGTTCTCCTGCATCCACCCACGAGGATGAAATCGCTTTCCGACTAATCCCAGCGGAGCGTTCCACCCTCCCCCGAACGCGGCAGCCTCGGTTCCACCGCGCGATTCACCTTTCTTATCCCAGAGCCAGACTCCTTCTGGCCCCCGTCAGCTAGGCAACCGAGGAATTCTGGATTTTAATACGCGCAAAATGAAAATTAACCCCGTGTATTTGCATCTGGTAATGGGAAAAAGAACGGTTGCTCGCGTCTGAGAATTCTGGTACACAACAGGCGTCTTGGGAAACACCTTTCCTTGGAGGCCTCGAGCTGGGGAGGGAAGTAGAAGAGGTGGGGTTTGTGAAATTAGGGTTGGAGAAATTTTATTTAGAGTGTGCTGTATTTGTTGCAATGATGTGTGCGAGAGAATCACCTTGTTGGAGTATTAGAAGGGGGAGGAAGTTGGTTTGGGGAGTATTGAAGAGACTACTTGGTGTAGATGAGGTGGGAGGTCTTATCTTGCAACAACTGTGCCGAATGTAAGTAATTTTAGATTATAAACGAAAGTTGTCAGATTTACTAGATAAAAGAGAGTAGAATGGAATCTGACGTATCCCATTTCAAGTAACCACGAACCAACACAAAGGAGTTGAGGTTTAACCAAGCCTTCGAAGGTGAATCGCAGCGTAAATACCTGTGAAATGTCCTCTTTTCCCTGACTGACCCTCTACTGAATACATCCCCTTTCCGTGTGCCATAGAAAAGTCAGCCTTTGCCACCCTTTCTGTCAACCCCCTTCAAAAAAAAAAAATTGTCTAACAACCCCAACGCATCTCTTCCTAGTCCCTTCCTCTTCCTGCTTCCCTTGCACGCTTAAAAATAAATACGACGCATCGATCGTTTCCCAAAATAATCAACCATGCATCCTGCCAACACTGTGCTACATGAAAAACGTAAAATGCACCCTCGCGCGGCGACCAACTCGCGTGAAATTCCATTCCTCGCGAAAGGGAAGGAATGGTAAGGTCGCCTTTGAAATCTCAGTTCCTATCAGCGCGACGCTAAGTCGGCTGTGCCTTAATTCGCGGGTTTATATGGGGATAGGCGAACATTAATTTAGATTACGCCTCTAGCCGGTTGTGGCTAGTAAGGATAAGGGTCGGGCAGAGCTGGAATTGAAATCTCCTCGGTGACCGACCACGGCTATACGTTACACACCTTTCGCTATTAAGTTCGAGTTCGGCACGGGGCAATATGATCTACTGTGCAAGCGGTATTGAGCGTAGGAAATCCTTATCGCCAGCGAAGGTACACGGGAGATCCGAGATAGGGAAACGGCAGGACTAGTGGGGCAAAGGACCGTGTCTATAGAGGTTCGTCCAAGTCCTAACCACGGCCTAACGACGGCTATCAGCGGTATATCGGGAAAGGAGAGCCTCTGATCTTATCGGCGCGTTACCACCTAAGCTGTTTGCGTCTTGTAAACTCGAAGATTACCAAAGTGGTCGACGTCTCTCTCTCTATCTCTCCCTTCCTCCATCTCTATCCATTTCTGTCGTTTGTCCTCTTCCTTTCCTGATACCAGATAACGTGACCGTCGAGGAAGCCGTGGACGAGGGTCTTCAAGTGGATGGAGGCGAAGGAACCTTGGAAGGCATTGAATGTGTGAATTGCGGTGTCTGGGCTCCCTCGCCTCATCGTGATTTCACTCTGTAGGCGCACGCAGGACCTCGCGAAGGGATCCCAGCGATATGACTGATATGGAAATTCTGATTAATCATTGGCTGGTGAAATGGGTGGCACCTTATAATGAACCCATGTCAAAAGGTGGATGAGTCTACTTAAAAAGGCGATAAGAATATTAAAAATTTAGCTCTGAATTGATACGACAGGGTCACAGGATTTATGCTGATTTAACTTCGTCAAATTTTTGTGTACTATTACAAGCCACTTCTAATGGAACAGCTGTGATATTGCTACATTTTATAGCAAGACTAACACTATACAAACTGAAGGTTCAAAACGATAATCTATAGGAGAGTCTCTCTGAAGACTCCTTCACTCCACAGAACCATAAATATAAAAGAATCAGTAACTGACAGTAAGTGACCAGACACAAAACACTATGCCCAATGTTTCCCCAGCACCAGCAACCACAGCCACGCGTATCGCTCGCGTTCGATTGCATTAGTCAAATCACGGAATAGTTGGTAAAGCATTCGACTCGCAGAGCAACACTCGTCCGACTAAGTCTAGGAAGTTCGGATCTACCCAGTGTCACGTAGACACGGTCGTCGATACACTGAATTCACGGAGGCATTTGCTATGCAAAGTAACGAAGTTTCTGCAGCTAGCAGGCTGGCTCGTGAAAACGGCAAGACCCGAAGAACCGTAGGCGGAATAGGCGAACGTGGCGCCCGTAGAATCGCGGATTCGCCAGCCAAGTAATAACTTGGAAGATGCCATGGGTTTGCCTGCGGTATCGCGTTTAGGGAACACGTACGAAAGTGGATAAGCAACCGACGGGCGAACTTCATTCGCGGACTGACGCGCGCGGAATAGGTTATAGGTAACGTGGGCATCACACGTATTCCACCGTCTAACTCTTCTCTTCGACCGACCCTCCCCTAGCACGAGTATGCAATAACGACTAGGAGTTGCTGCAGCTCCCTACCGAGTCGAGGAGACGCTTTAACGCTGACTCCTGTGACCGTAGTTAGCCCACATTAGTAATCTCCCCTAGGTGTTCCGGAATTCTGTGTCCTCCGCGTGTACGCGGACGGTCATCGAGGATCATTATGAATTCAAATCGGAGGTTCGAGGAAAGACGATACATGGAGAGATTATTATTGAGAAAGAGTCAAAGTGAGGGAAATTCGTATGAAATGAGAAGTAATTTCAAAACTGAAACGCTGCAGCGTTTTGTATCGTGTGATGAGAAAGTATTTTTCAATTGTATTCTAAAGAATATTTCCTCATGATATAATATTCATACTACAAGTCAAATGTCTAATAAAGTGATGTTTCTGAGATCGATTGAATTAGATTGAAACTCGTCTGCCCTTAACAGTAGAGTATGACAGTCCCTACTTTAGTCCCTTGCTAATCTTCAGTGCCTGCATTCAGTTAGTATACCCCTTATCCCTAGTGTAGTTAGCGAACCCTTTGTCTCTAAAATACTATCTGTAAAAGTCGTATGAAGTATCCCTAATTTAATTAAATTGAGACTATTAGGTATTATTGGAAAAATATATCCTAGTATCAGTAAATTGTGTAAAAGCATAGCTATCGTTGCGAAACTTTTTTCCATTCTCGTATCCCACGTGAATCGCGGCTACTTTTCTTCGATCTGCATATCACCCCCTCACCTCGTTCGCAGACCACTATCGCCGTAACAACTGTTACAATTCGCAAGTTCGCCGTTCTTCGGTCACGAACCATTTATTCGCGCACTCGTTAGTAGCGAGTTAATTAATACGCGCTGCAAGTATCGAGCAAACGTTTTCACGAGGGTCTACCGCGTTTAGGTGTTGTCCACAAGGAAACACGGCTGCCACGGGATTATTCGTGAATCGTGTCCAAGGCGAGGCGAGTCGGAATCGGTATCGGGGACTTCGACCCCTCTTGTCACGAGGCGAATACGAAATCGACGAGTCGGTCTCCGGAGGGTCGAAGGGTCGTTTCCATCGCCTTACGGGTTCGCGCCAGACCAAATTAACCATGAATGGCCAATTAACCTGGAGACTGTGCCAACTAACCGCCATGGCCGACGTTACTCGTGAACCGAATTGATCGTCGTCCTGCTAGTCGAACAGTTAATCGCTGCTGACTATGGTAACGAATACACGACGAACGATTTTGCAAACCCCACTTCAATCTGTCGCTTTTCGATTACCTTTGATCTCTTAGACTTTGATAAGACGCTTGACTATTTAATGAGGTAAGAAACTCTTTTTATATTTGAGAAAATACTTCGTGAGTACTTTAAGAAAATTGTACTAGAATTGGGTAAATATTAAAAATATCAGGACGCAGTAAATATCAAAATTATCCTTTAGCTGTAATAGTTTCTAGGAAGTGTATATTAGTTTGTAAGGGCTAAAATTATTCTCAATGCGATTATGCGTACTGCCTAAATGATAGTCGTGCAATCGCCACTGTTAAAACACGAAATGGTACCTGGGGTTTGAGAAAAGAAGCACCCCCCGTTTCCCACACTCTCAACGCCCTACTCTAAACCGTCTTTCACGGAGAAAAGGGGCGAGAGGGAGGTGGTTACCGTACCACGCGATGGTACATTTTTAATTACTTACACCCACGCAGCTGCATCGCGCGATGAGTATAAATCAAGCGAAGCGCCGCCCAGCAAAGTAATTACAGCTTGAATTTTAGATAATGTTGCCGCAAGCACGGTTCACCCACCCCTCAATTCACCTCTCCACCCGCTCAGAACCCCACACTTTTCATCCCACCAGGGCTCGCAGTTTGTCTTGATCCATTGTAAATAAGTCGTTACTTGATCCCTGTTGAGAGACAGTTTTTTCCGAAAGTATCACGAATTTGCTTACTTCATGTACAATGTGTGTAAATATAGTACATTGTAAATAGACACAACATGAAAATGGATAAATATGAGAACTTTACCCCAAAAGCATCTGGCCAACCACAACGTGTGGAATATTACTATGCATAGAATATTGCATTTTGATGCCCATGTTAATAGAAACTACCGCTAAGATAAGAACTCGTCTCACCTCTCTACGCCATATATCCCACATTTAAAAACCAGAGTCTACCAAAGTGTTACAATCAACACAACCCTGCCTGGTCCTCGATCCATATTTCGAGCAGTAGCACATACTAATTACGCTCCTTGCTAACTTCTTCCCGCTCTTATACGTGTCCCTGCAAGCTCTCACCAGGAATAGTTTCAAGATTTGTCACGGCTGACGACACCGGTAAGTATAGAGTCGCGGTTAAGCGAAGGGTGGAGCGAGGGGGCAAGGCGAAACGACGCTGGAATTGTTTACATAATTATGCGCCAATTAAGAGAGCAGGCTGAAGGAGGCGCAAGAAGGAAGAGCTGGGAGGGAGGATCGGTAGCGAGTGGCTGGTGAGCAGCCATCTCGATTCCAGCGCAATTAAGGTGCGGTTGAGGAAACCTAAAAAAAAAGGCGAAAGAGAGAGATAGAGAGAGCGAACGAGCAGTACGCTAGGAAAAGAGTGGAATTTAATTAGGAGAGCTCGTGCTCTCTCGTATTTCCAGGCAGCCATGAAGCAACAAGACAGAGCGGCACGAGAAGTTGGCGGCGAGGGACAGAGGCGGTCCGCGGATCGGAGAAAAACAGCGGAGCGACGGAAAGAGAGAGCAGGAGAAATTATTGAGGCGCGTAATTCAAGAGAGACGAAGAGAAAACGATGGAGGCAGCGACGGGATATCGTCAGCGAAGACATAACAATCAGGAATATGATAACACGCAGGATAGATGCTTACCTTCACCTCAGACCTCCTCGCGGAGGATTCTCAGGAGCCGAGGCGAGCTTCACGGGGGAGGGAAGGTGAAGCGAGATGAAAGATGATGAGTGAAGGAACCGCGTAGGGGTAGGAGGCGCTTAATTAGAGCCAGACTTCCGTAGGATGCTTGAGGCTTCCCTACGCTCTAAAGTTCTATCTTCCCACAGTTTATCCCCGTAAAGTGGCTATCTCGAAATTACCCTCGAAATTATATCGAATTTCGGACTCAGTCCGTGGCCCGGACTGTCATATTTCGTTTCGCGTATCGGGGGGAACCGCGACGTTTCTAATTCGTCGTCTTCTACACAGAATTCGTCGAGAATGTTATACTCTCTAAATGAATACGCACCAACACAGGTAGAAATACCTACTTTCTATATCCAGTGTTGATGACATACACCAAACCTAGATTAAGTTTTCTTATTATACTGATTCTAGTTTAGAAACTTCAAAGTATAAATATTTAAAAATTTGAAGCTTTCAAATATGTGCCCCCAAAAGATGCTACATTACACTCGAATGTAAAGAGAAAGTTTCAAGTCTCAAAAAGTGACCACTTTGATATAAATTATCTTTACAGTCAAGCTCACAAATTTTCTAGAAGCTCCATTCTCGTAACGCACGAATTCATAATTTGATAGAAGACGCCCGCTACCAACTTCATCTTAACCCTCCGTTTTCTAATAAGGACAACGATTTCCGCGGAGAATGGAGTCATTCCCACGAACAGCAGCGTATTTCGCGCGAGCAATAGCCGCGACGGCAAGTCGATGTTTACTTTATCCTCGCTAATCAAGGGACGTATTTGCGTTTTATAATCCTTGGTCGGCTAAGAGGGTAAAATCTGAAAGCTTAGTGGAATCTCCTTTCGGTCGGATGGGTAATCCTGGCTTCGACCCTCGATTCCACTCCCCTGCCAGCCCTACGGTCCTCCCAACTGCTGCTGGAGGAAAGCGTCTTCATGAACGTCTTCGTATAACGCCGAAGAAGAGACTCCGCGGCAGCGTCGCTGACTTAATGGCTTATTTTATCCGGTAATATTGCTGCCTCGACTTCTAGTATAACCGCGATGAATTATTGGCACGATCGAGATTCGCGCAGCCATTCAACCAGTCGTTGTGCGCGTGGTCTCATTCTGCCGACGCTTTTATGATAAATTCGATTATATACAGAAACTTGATTTGTGACGCAATTGAAAGGAGACGATACCTTGTCCATAAATAAGCCGATTATGGAGAATAAAATTTACTGAACGAGAGTTTGTGTTTTATGGAACAATAGATTTGAATATTCCTACTTCACTTCAGACTTTAATAACCTTAGATCACTAAACTTAAAAGCTAAGGTATGGTAAAGTAGATTATTAGACGAATGTTTAGTGATCTAGGGATAAATGAATTTTGTTATATTTGTTTTTACTTCAGGGTGAAAGTCTATTTGATTTAATTTCATTTTTGTTTCTTTTGTAAGAGTAATGCTATAGAAACGTACGCTTTTAACCACTGATACGGCTGTACAACTGGCATAATTGATAGCTATCAGGTACATCAGTGTCCAGAGCAAAGGGAACGCTAAGGGGACGAGCCAACAACTCTTATCGATAATTCACTCGATCTGACCGCTTCGGTAGGATCCGTGCATACCACCCTACAATTTTACCCGCTTCACCCTATTTATATGATTAATGAGTTTATAATGGCAGTGCGAGCTTGCAATTTTACGGACAGGACGTAACAACCCCATTTCACTGGAAACAGAGAACGCTCACGTGAAAGAATATGCGTCTCCTGCGTGAAGGGTGCCTCGAAGACGCATAATCAATGTAATACGATAATAATGATATGTACTGCGCGTACAGTGTTGATATTTTTATGGTAATTAGAGACTGACGTAAATATTTCTATGAACGCATAATGTCTTCGTCACGAGTATTACTACTGTCTGACCAAAACCTTCCATTTCTACTGCAATCATTCTCGAATTAAAAAAGAGGATAGAATTAGCAAAAACTAACTAGGAAACTAATGTTTAAAATTCAGGTAGTATATATAATCAGTACTCTCTTCTACAAAAATTATTCTCTGATTAATTTAATGCAACCTGAACTTTCTCATCCTCAGACAACACTTACAACAAAGACCAACTTTTTATAAAAAAAATTAGCAACAATTATAATCCTATATTTTCAGAGACAGGAGGGCTCTATAATTGCAATTGATCGGTGTAAAATTTCTCTTAGATATCCGAGGGGCATCGAAATCGCAAGCCCAGTGAAATCGAGCTATTGAATCGACATCCGTCATGCGAACGCGTCTGGATCTATACGTGTTCTACTGGTAACTCTAGCCACTCAATGGTAATTTTCTCTGGCAGGCATGCGACCGCCACTCGTACGACACGACATCACACCAACTATTCGCCGATTTTTTTTCCTCCTTATTTTTCAGTTCCTCTCGTGCAGTTTCGAGAGGGCAGCGCGTGCACGAAACGAGACCACGGTAACACAGTCGTGGCAAGAAACGTTTCAAGGTGCATAAAAGACCGTACATTTATGTTTCCCTTTAGGGTCTACGGTTACGAGCTATGGCTACTATTTCGACGGTAATAGGGAAGGTAGATTTTAGTACTGGCGAGTTGCTTATCGAGTGGGATAGTAGAGTGTCGTTGGGTAGAATGATAAGTCTAAATGTAGAGAACGTTTACGTCTTTGGAAAGATTAAGACTAATTATGAATGATTATTTACTTTGATAACTTCTATAGTAATATTATATAATTAACAGTATTAGAAGCAGGTTAAAGGATTTAAGAATGGTGATTTAACATTCTGGCCAGCTAGTTTTCTTTAATCAATTGACACGATATAATAGCTGGTCGTTGATTAAAGGACTAAATTTGCAAGCTAAAACTTGGAATGCACTTACAGTATTAACAGTGATCTGAATCCTACTAATTAAATATAATATGTGAAGAAAAATACTAGGAAAACTCACTTTTCACTCTAAGCAGAAAGTAGACTCCATATCACACGATATCACCATCACGTACAACAATGAACTCTAAAAAACTTCACGTAATACTTCTTCGATAAAAATTTGTGTGAATTCTCGAAATCACGAAATATCCACTATGAAAGATTGTCCCTCGTTCCACTACTCTTCCGGTAGGAACATCAAAACACATAAAGCATGCCAAGGTTCAAAGCACACTCATCGCGGTCCGTCGAACTGGTAGCATAGTAGCTTGCTGTGACTTGCGCTGACTTATGCCCGCGTTTACGCGCCACGTGGCCTCTCGCGATGCCACACCGTCACTTGCACGCGAGCAACGTGACAAAAGTGACAGCGGCATAGGTACGATTCACCTCGCCTATTCTCCATCCCACTTTCCTAAGCAGTTCTAAACGCGCAGCCAGGAGTACGTGGCTCACAAGCACGTGGGAAAAGGCGCGTGCGAAACGAGCGTCAGACGGCGGCAGCCTTTACGGCACTGCTTTCATAATAGATGCAGAGACTATATACGTCACCGCACGTCAGGCTGTAGGGTGAAATAGCACACGTTCGCGGCTAATTTTGTGGACAATTGCCATCGAAAGGTCCAAAGTGCCACGTGCTCTCCCTTCGACATAGTCTTTACCCAGGTTGCCTCGTCATGCTTTATCTTTTTCGTGACGAGAGGTTCCGTGTTCTTAAAATTCTGAAGAATTCTTGTAGAAGCTCTAGATCGAAACTTTGAGAATAGATGAAGTTGTAAAAGTTTGAAGAGACAGGGTGAAATGAAGGCTGAGAGGAGTCTAGAGAATTTGAAGCTAGGTAATCTTTAGTAAACAATTTCTGTTTTCCTCTTATCCATAATTTTTAATTGCAATTTTCTTGCAATATTAACGAAGCATTTTAATTTCTAACACATCTCTTCTAGTTTCTTTTTATCCCCAAGTTCAACGTGGTATTTCAATGTTTCAAATCGAAAACTGCGGCAGATTAGAGAGTCGCGAAAGAAGCGTGACGTTTTTTAAAAGCCATGATTTTCTGGCGAAAGCTCGCATTTCGGCGGCGGGCGCGCACGTTGAAGGAAGGCCAGATCGGTTGGCCCGTTTAGCTGCAACCTGGCAATTACCTGTAGGGCATAATTGTCATCCCTTACGTTTTCCAGGCAGGCTGCCCCGACTCCTTTCCTCCCGACCCTTGCTCCCTGGCCAGGGCCACCCCTGGGCCACTCTAGCTGAGGCGTCGGGTCACGCAAGGCCGTGCCTGTCGCAGAAGTCCACGCGACGCGCGCAGCCACGCAATGCCGAAACAATACCGACTTACCTTACTGGTATCAGATTTCTAATTACTAATTTACTCCCCGCCACCAACCCCCCGGTTACCCTTCTACCTCTCCAGCCTTCGAGCAAGCTCGACACCGTGTCACGACGACGCGAGAACCGATTTTCGTGGCTGCAAACTTCGCCTCGGAATGGAATTTTTATTAATTTTCCTGGCCTCGCGATTGCGATATCATGTTAGCAGAAGTAAAAAGGTAACGTGCAGTTCAGAACGTTTGAAATCTAGCTTGAGGACTTACCAGACAGAAGACAGATTGGGCTACAGCGATTAGAGTCTCTAATGCGGCCTTATCAAGACGTAGTATTTACCTGCAAACAGAAAATCGTCGTTTTGAGAGATTAAAAACGTGATACAGTGGCGGGTGACTTAGATCTACGTTTATGGAGAATAGTTAATGAAGAAGGACGGTAGGCATCGGAAGCATACTGTCTGATGCGAACGAGTAAGGAACGAAGGCGGGCATAATTGCGAAAATTAATTATTGCCAAGCACGAATGTCATGTGTCTGCCTGTTATTAGCTGGCGGGCATAATTTAAAGGGAAGAGACTTGTTAACAATGTCGTCCTCGTCGCGGAAGCTCGGTCGCGGTAGGACGTAGCTCTGTCGGAGGATGTGATTTACAATCGGAACGCGATGCCATTAGTGGTTTGGGCATTAGCTAGATTTTATTCCTAAATAAAGTCTTTTAAATACCTACATATACAAAACTTTAAGTAACACACCCCATTAGTCGGTTTTATGCTCACGCGTATCCACGACTTTGATATATTATTCTACACATAAACTGTAACAGTAAAGTATCACATATATGCAAAGGTAATTTATTATATACTGATAAAAATGAACCACTGCTCATAGAATATTATTATAAATAAACTTTCACACAGAAAATTACAAACACACTGTAAGAATGATAAAATATAGCTCACTGTACGTACCCCTATAGTGTATAGTATAGCACTCAAGTGTCATTGAAGTCGAAGTAGAATAAGAATTTTATAATCAGCCTTCCAAGTACTAGTCAAGAAATATTCCTACTTAAAGGGCAATTTGATAGTATCAAGCTTACTCAAACGCTCGTCCTAAAAAAGACATCACCCTACCATAACCCTAAGTCCTTATTAATCGTTCACCGACAACCCCTCCTGTCACCTCTTCAGGGCCAATATTCGCCTCGGCAAACATTATTCCACCCATAATCCTAATTTCGTAACACAAGATCTACCGCGTACTCGCGATGCATTATCGTCTCGCGGAAGGCCCGCGTCTTTGAAGCGTCGGGGCACGTTACAACATTTACTCACCGGTGTTTAACCACTTATCACCGACGGATCTGAGGACGCGGTGCTTCTGCAATGCGCCTAAAGGCAGATTTCCGTGGATGGGAGGACTGGGTAGGGCACGAAATCGTAGCTGCACGCCACGAACACGGGTGCAACAGGGACGAATGGGAGAAACGCCTGAGCGAAAGCAGCCAGAGAGGAAGAGAGAGACATCAACCGAGCGCGTATCTATTACGCGGAGCGTGTAGGAGCGTTTAACGCAGGAGCGTGCGAGTTAGGCGCGCGAGTATCGGCGTCCTTTACCCACACGCCGCGCGTTACACACCTCACATGCTTCTGGGACATATCTGGTGAATATCAAGTCTACTCGATCTGGCTAACTGCTTGCACCCTTCTCTATCCTTGTCCCAAACCCTCCAGAGGTAACCTTCCCTTTGCGCTGGGATATTTGCCGATTCGAATTGGTTTCGTGATTTCGTTCGACAAAGAGATCTGCGCGTTGTCAGTTCAACGAGGGACTGAACTCTTCAGGGCTTTCGAACTTTCCTTGTTCCTTGTTGACGACGTGGATTTTAATTTGAGTTCGTTTAAATAAATTATTGGTTCAAGGAAATGAGGATATTCTGTCTAGTCACTGATACCATTTAAACTACTTAGGAAATCATAGATGTATAAGATCTGAGTACAAAAAATATCGAAAACTTAATAGATGGACTTTAGAACTTCAGATAAAGTATATAACACATTAATATATACAAGATTGTATGTATTCGTCAGTACTATCGTCTATATTACATCAACTGCAAGAATTCTCATAAATTAGTAAAGTATCTCTTTGACTTATTAAAATTGAACTACTTATAAATTCCTCAGGGTGCCTTTGCTGTATTTAAATCGCTCTAATTGCTCAAAGTATAATACATTAATTGCACGCCCCTTCGAGTCACTGAATCCCAATTACCCGCAACTAAGTTCTTCAAGATCTCTTAATCCTATTGCTTCAGCAGTCCATCATCGGTGAAAATACCGCGGGGGAGACAATGAGTGCTAATAAACCGTACCGACAGAAACTGCATCGGCGGGACAGTTGCAGTAGCCGATGAAATATGCATTCGACGTTAAATGAAATCTGCGAAGGATTGATCATCAGAGACCGAAGACTGCGCGAGGCATCGTAAAGTATGATAGATACGTGAACGAGCCACGCCGAGGGAGAAAGGGTTACAGGTTAGGTGGATGTGCCAAAGGGCCTTTCTGCTTGGCTCTGATGTGGTTTGTGGCCTGAGCTTAATAACCGTCGGCCCTCGGCCTCCTCAAACAAACGTCTCTAACCATTACGCGCCCCTTGGCCCCCGGCGCTGGGTGTTCTCAGGGATGACACAGAGTCAAGAAAGAAGACAATGGTGAGACTTTACGAACAGAGGTGTGAAGGCCTTGTGGAGAGTACAATATGCATTGTATGTTAGCCGGGAAACCTGCTTTAGAGCTGGGTTTCTTTAAAGAGGATTCTTTAAAGCTGCTGAACTTCTTGGATGTAATAATTGTTAAGTGATAAATGATAAATTCAGTATATCTCTTGTGTCAAATAAATCTCACGATAAATCGTTTTCATATTTCTGTCATTTCACTGAACTTCTAGCGCAGATTTCTCTATATACTATTTGCAGAGAGAAAATTAGGGTCCCAGAAACGCTAGAAGAATTTTCACAGAGCTCTCCACTAGAGCAAAGGGAATACACACGCGCATAATATTTAAAAACGCTAAAATATACTGAAAGGTCATATCCTCGTTCATTTGAGCCCCTGAAGCACGGAAACGAGAACAACAAGGGAATGTTAATACGTACGTAAAGCTTGACGAGCAGGACGTTGGAACATGAAGCGAGCCATAAACGCATTTGCAGGAATGAAGAAACGCATCGTCCAGCGGGAAGCGAGCAAATGGAGGAGCGAAAAAAACAGAGACGGTCCTCGAACGAATCAAATAAACACGGGCGAAAAGCGGCCTCGGTCGCCGAAAAACGGGGTTGATACATGTCGAGAGGTACTCTGGTATTAAAAACGCGGGCGAAAGTCACGGGGAACGAGGCAGCGGATTATATCGTTGCCCCGAGCACGAGTCGTGTGCAGGAGGCAATGCAAGAAGAGTCATGAAAAGGGAGGAGGGCGGCGAGTGGCTCATCGACTGGTACAGGCTAGTACCGATATTACCCTGCACCCCCGGAACGACCAACTACCGGCACCAAGAGGAAGGGAGAGAGAACGAGAGGCGATGGAGATAGAGAGGGAGGCAAAGAGGAACATGTAGGCTCGCGTAGGTATCCACTTCCCTTCCGCGATCAATTAATTCCGGACACTAATGCTTTTCTAAAGACACACACCCAGAGCCCTGGGGGCTCACCACTCGGCCGATAACCAACAACTATTCCTAGACCCGTCCGTCCGAACCATCGAATTACACGTCACGCGATTCCATCGCGACTGAGCTGCATTCTCCCTCTCGACGGCTGCTACGCTGACGAGGAGCCCGATCGGATAGAAATTGGCTGATACTTTTTGAATGGCGTACACGCTGATGGTATTACATCGACGTATCCTGGCGGGATTTTTTCGCTGAGATATTTCGGTGAGGTGGAGATCGAACATTTTTTAGAATACTGCGTGTATTCTATGGATTCGTTATAACGTATGCGATGCATTATGGTATGTGCACAGTTTGTTGTTTGCAAGATACTTGTGTAAATAGTATGTAAAATTAATGAGTATTGATCTTGATTTCTTCATTTATATATTGATTGTCACGCTATGGTCGCCAGAAGTTCTTCAGGCTATGCACAATAATGCTGTTGATATATTTTGCGATATTTTCATTCTTTTAGAATTCTTTTTTTTTCATATCACTAAACGCAGAGATTTAAGTGATATTTGTACGCTACGAATATCTGCAGCGTTCCAATTTTCCCTCCATCTACGACTGCCAATAAAATCCAGCAGAATCCTAGGTCCTCCAGCGAACAGATATATCCAGTCGCCATCGGCTAGATTTCGTTGCTCGGGAGATCCGCATTCCCGGGCTGCGATAAATCATCATTCCGTCCCTCTCGCGTCTTCTCCGTCTCTATTTTCAGAAAATCGACGATGGCTGCCCCCCTCCCACCCTGTTGCCCCCGTAATAGGCACCTATCTGCACGTTACTCCGCGACTACGACTACGAGGCCGACTCTCTCCCCAGAGTATTCTAATTGTGAGAGACAGTCCCGGGAAAATACTCGACGGAAGTTTCCTCCAGCTTCGCCTCGCCAGGCATATCGCCGGTATTTCAATGTGCCACCAACACCATCGTGTCCCTGCCACCGACGCGGCAACTCTTACCTTTAGGTAACACCTACGCCGTTTCCCACCCGTCCGACTCCTCCGCGGGAGGAATTAATTCCGAAAGCAAAATTAAGTACCCTACGAGAGGCGGTAAATACAGTCGCCGAAGGTTCCGAAGACTGTAGGCAAACTGGAGGCGACCACCGTCGCCCCTGCGTTCTGCTTCGTCGGGGAGGAAGAGGCAGATGCGCGACTCTCGAAGGAGTCTTCGCGAGGTCTTCGTGGACTTGACGTCTGCTCTGGAAATAGGCACGAGAAGTATGGGAATATCGTCGATTTTTCACTGGAAACGGGGACACGATAGATTTCTTTACGCGAATGCATCAAGGAAGAAACACCTGCTACTGCGCCCTCGACTTACGAACCATTTTTCCTGGCTTGTTTAATGCATCGAGTTGGACTAGACGCGATCAGACTGCTGCCTGCTATAGCGAGAGAGTGTCTAGTGATTGTTCGGAGAGTGACAGTTTGACATGTGTATTTGGAGCTGGAGATACGGCTGTATTGAAGGGGAATGTTCGTGTGGAATAAGAACTTTAGAAAGTGGTTCTACTGAAGTAATGAAAGTATTATGAAGAACTTAGTATTTTAGAAGTATTCAATATTCTTGAATTTTTGTATTCATTGGTGAAGATTTTTTTTTGAGAACAAGAGAGATCAAGAAACGTTCATTTGTCTTGTTGCTTTATATTCTGCTGAAGTAACAGATTACTTGGCATGTTTAACGACAACCCTGTTGCCAAATTCTTTGGTAATGCACCGTCGACGAAGCTTTTGAGAAGTTCTCGAAAGTGACGTTGATCCCTCTCCCGTTATTCATTGCGACTGTCGCTCACAATTAGCCGTCCCGAAGGATCTGCCAGGAAGAAGAGAATAGAAGGAGCACTGGGAAAATAGAGGAGAACGAAGTGGAGGACGCGAAGGAAAGATAGGGGTGCGGGGATAGAGTGACTGCTACTTGACGGCGCATCTTACATGACAGTCTTTGTACTAACTATCAGGTAACTCCTTCCTGTCAAACCCTTCCTACTTTCACCCTTTCTCTCTAAGGAAGACCTCTTTACTCAGCCAGTCAGCAGAAAGCATAATTAAAAGCAGATAAGAGGAATACGTGATAAAGAAATGCGAAAACCAATTGCAGTAAAGTATTATAAATAAAATTAAATAAAAATAATGAAGGATACTTAAAATAAAATATTTAAACTATTTTAGTTCACGGTACAGTACCAGTAGTGTAACATAGCAACGTCTGACCAATTATAGTACAATACTACTTAAGTACGCGAGTGAAGCTTAGCTACAGACGACAGCTTGTAATATTACAGGCAATTGAATTTCACATAAATATTATCGTACATCACTACGAACCACTTCCGCACTATCCAGTATAAGCACAAGCGTCAGAAGACTATGCCCGTCTAGTTATCGATTCATACCACTTCCTATTAGTCTCAAATAGCAAACGCTTCCTGAGATCCCCACTAGCCTCCACTAGAAAAGTGCTAGAGCCAATCGATACGAAATTACTTCACCCACATTGTTGCAAGACCGAGCAGTTTTCCGCAAACTTTCCTATTTCCACCGCGACTCTAATCTCGCGATCTTGACGCAGTGTACTTCAATAATACGTGTACAGTTATTCGCACTGGATACGGTGTTAGACAAACGCAGTCCTTCAGACGCTCGATACTCGTCAAACTGCTTCACAGGTATTCCGTTGATCTCCCGAGCGTCTGCCGTAACAACGAACAACCATCTCTCCCCCGCGTTAATTTTACACTAACACACTTTTCGACACACGTTCTCGCCGCGCACCCACACGCAGCCACTGTCTGAGGAAAGCGTGAATGCCCAAACGAAGGTGGTGCGCCGTAGGCAGGGACAGCTCATTAATATTTAGACGTATTTTGAGCGGCGAGCCACCACTACCAACGCCATCACCGTCGCTAACTCCAGCCCCATCGTCGTCGTCGCCTTTATACATAATTATACGCGCGAGATTGGCGAGTGTCGGGCGAGTATCGCCGTCTAAAGATTATCTCCGCCGTATCCAGCCGAGAAATTTTCTTCGCGCACAATTCGCTCAGACAGTCATTACGCGGCACAGTATTGCGTGCTCATTTCGAGTCTGCACAGCGGTTCGAAGACAAAAGCAGCATGCCAATGTTCACTGTGGAATTCTCTGCAGTGTGATTAGAGTAGAAAAATTGAAGTCGTGAGGTATTCGAAGAATCTATCGCCTGCTGCAGTGAAATTGTTGTAAGCTTTTTTAGAATAGCGGAAAATTGAATTGCGGAATAGAATCATGGTACAACAAATCGGCGTCCCCTCGATACGACTTAATTGACAGAGGGGATGATTAAAATTGTTCCCTCCCTTCAGACATCTAATATTCTCGACCATCGTCTCGTCTGTAGTCGGAGTCTCACAAAACGTCTAGAGTTCCTGAAAGAAGGGGCCGGTGAATCGGGAAGTTTCGATAATAGACGAAAATAGTTCGGCCATCGCCTTTTGAGCCGTTCCTCCGCGTAATTTCCCGTGAGCATGACTTATTCATTTGGTTGCTGTTAATTAACCCTTTCCCGTATCTTCCCTGCCCGAAGAAAATATTGATGAAGGATAAAACACGAGGCTTGAGGGAGCTAGAGACGTTCTTAAATGATAAGACCTATACATTTTTCAGTTCTTGTTAAGGCAAAGGTATTATTATAATAGATATTATAAAGAAGTAAATTTCAAACTAGGTTTTAATCACAGAAGAACGATAAAAATATCCTTCCCTCAAATCTCCTCTATCTAACCTGAATCGGTTTGGAGACACTGATCTGAATTGCTGCCAAAAGCCAACAACCAAAATAACTTCGGCCTTTGGTTGCAATTCGGGCGTATCGATCATTATTAGAGGTATTTTGGCATCGATAGACATTGACTACCTCATAGAGATAACCATTTGGAAGCCAATGCTTCCATTCACTTATGGATGATATTCATTACTCACACTGCGATTTTTCACTAATTCAGCTTTACTTGACATGAATGCGATACCAGAAATACATTGAATGAGAATTGAGAAATCTGAGGTAGGTCACATGAATTCTTTGAGGTTTAAGAAAAATACAATATTTTGATTCTCACTAGGGGTACCTCACACTTTTTCTACTAGGAATCTCAATACTATGGAACTTTAATAGACATATTGTGTACATACGTGACTATCTCGATATTGTTACCAAGTAATCTTTTCCTGTCCTAGAATTTGGTCATCAAAAATGGTCCCAAGAAGAACCGAAACGTGTCCATATTGGAGATAAAGCTTCACGAAGAGAATGGAAGCAGCAACGAGCAACAGACCGCAGTCTTTTCCAAGCTTTCTAATCGATTGCCACGAGTTTTAAACTTTACGCCGCCAGCACCAACGTCGTCTCCTTTTGCGCCCTCCAGCCGTTCTTCCGTTCGATTCGCAAAGCCGACGGTGAACGAAACGAAGGAGAAACGAGGCAGCACGAGGCGAGAAGGAAACGAAGAGCAGAGGAGAAAGGGAGAGCAGGGAGGGCGAAGTCTGTAAATTTTCTTACATTTTATGAGCCATCAGAATTTCATAACCTCGAGCCAGTCCGCGTGGTACTTTGCACGGGAAAAGTTTCCGCTGGCTCGGTTCTCTTACCCGCTCGGTTCTCTGCCCGTTTCGTTCTTCCCACTTTTTCGCCCCTGTGGCACTTCCTCGCTACACTCTGAGCGACTACGACGAGACCAGAATTGAAACAGCCGAGGTGAATCGCGACATAATGGACGCCAGAACGTCGAAGCAACGTGAAAAGATTACAGATTTTTCAATAATGATGATTATTCACCAAAGAAACACGAGAACTATATAGACAAATACTACTATTATCATCTGCCTTTAAATACTAGGCCATCGTCAATTTATCATTTATCATGACTTAAGTACTCATCCACTAATAATACTTTTTACTAAATAAAAAATATCTCTCACAAAAAGCATCCAAACATACTTTCCTTCCCATTTTATTTCACCCAAATCACGATTTTCCAACATTCGCTCTGTGCATCAATTAAACATTTGCTAATGTTCGCACTAGACCCGCGGAATAATGGGTGCATATTAATTACGACGACATGGATGCCCGACAATGAGGACAATGCAAGGGACGATCAATGAGTAGCGAAGAGTATTATAACGCGAGCGAATGGTAGAATCTCTCCCATTCATGGGTTACAGCGCGGTGTCACTTTCTCCTTCGATTCATTGATTTGCTACCGCGCTTTCCATCGCTGTCGCTATTCGTCAATGTACGTCGATTTCACGTGTTCCACGTTTCGTTTATCAGCGGCGACAGCCTGTCCTTCGGCTTTTCGAGCGGCAACGATTTTGGTTAAATTTGGTTAACCGAGCACACAGTTCACAGCGGGGGGTCATGGAAATCCTTCGACACAGTCGCGTGTTTCGCGATCGTGCTCTCGCATGACTGCGTGTTTAGATAGCTTGACATGCTTGACGCGACCGCGTCGATGGTGGACTCGTTAACTCGGATTGCGCTGATGGTTAGTTCTTTCGGTGCACACACTAACTTTCGTGTCCTCCCTGCCAGTTGAAATGTCAAGCTCTTGCATGGAAAGAAATGCCGCGGAAGTTGGAATACTGTAAATTGATTCGTCGGTGCTGTTGTTGGTTTTTCCACTGGGAGGGTTATTTGTCGATGTCAGCGGATGGAGTGTTAAAAAGTTAGGTCTTGAAGTGATGCTAAGTTGTGTGTTTCGTAATTGAGGACTAAATATTCTTTTATAGTGGAAAAGTTTCAGAATATGTAAGCGGTAGTAGGAACCGATGTCTGACTTATTACGTGGCTATACTACTTCATCCTTAGAATGACGAGGAATGAAGTTTGTAGTATTAGCAATTGGGTTTCGTTTATGTTTTCTTCAATATTTTGAACAATATTGAGAGATACTATTATAGTAATTCATTAGCTTTAACATTCACTATGATTTAGAAATAAATTTATAGAATTTAAAACATCCTTCCTATGAAATTTAAGAGTCCGATAAGTTTCTCAATTTTTCTGAACTTACTCTAATCACTCAAAATTTTAAAGATTCCTAAAGAATTCTCTTTTTAGAGCATCCTTGAAAGAATATTCTATCAGCGAAAAACGAAGCAAGTGGAATTTTCAAAAGTCTATGTCCCTCCTATCGAAACGAATTCACGAGCGTCTCCATAATGGCAGGAGTGGCCACTTTCCTCTCTTTTTGCCTTGAAAATTGCTTCACAGAACAGGTTGCAAGTGGGCGGTTCTCGGTACCCGTAGAACCGACGAGAATAGAATAAAGCTCGTCTTTGCCAGACGATGAAAGCGGATACCGACAAGTAGAAGAGCTCAGAGACGTATCGGCCATGTTGTCAGCAAACTTTCGTCCTCCCTCTAAAATATAAATGTATACATGCGAGCTGGCACGATACAACGCTTCTCCCGTGAGTTCTACGTTGTTATGGAACTTACAGTACATAATGGTAGCTCAGGTATACAAATATTTAAGCAACTGAAGAAAAAAATAGATAGATGAAGAGTTTTTAACACGCTGGTAATCACGAAAGTATTGAGACAGAAATGGAGAGATGACTAGAATTCAGGGGATTTAGAACTTTTATAAATTGAAGATTCCTTAGACAGGATATTCGTTTCTAAGAAGACAAGTAGAATAACTATACAATATTGATTGTGTCTTAAAGGACTGAGTGACTAACATCGATAATTATACGATTAACAATGATCATAATCATTCCATCGTTCTCATACCAATTTCCAACCCATTGAACATTATCCCGTTTATACCAGTGGACGGTGGACCCACTGGTAGGTACACGTTTACCCAAAGGTCTTTATCTCCCTTCATCACGAAACAGTTTCACCCAATCGGCACCGATGACACGCACCACGAAATAATTACAGTCATTTCGAACCACTCGCTTTATTGGTCGAGATAATCTCCTCGCCCTACTTCCACGTCCTACCCATTTTGTCGTCCTACGTGACGTCCAGCTAACTTGTAAGAAGGAAGTCGATGATAGAGAAAGACCTCGCCCTGAATCTCCTGAAGCCACTCAGTCAGTCAATCAAGAAAAGAAATTTAGATAGTATATTCTCTAAGAATATTATCTACTTGTAAAAGATGGAAAATATCAGGATCTGTTCTCACAAGTGCTGACAATAAATCCAAGTTGCCAACCTGCTACTCCGAATTGTAAATATGTAATTTTCAAAGAGAAACAGAGGATTGAAAAAGCTGACAGAAAAACGAAGTGCTCGACTCTTCCGCGAAGATAGTCTCCGTGCATAGTCGAGCAGAAGCAGTGGAAGCGTCCGACCAATGTTCAGTCAAACAACACAACTGTGGGAAGGTTGACGGCACACGCGTACACGTATGGTGGCAATTCACCGCGAGACGGTCGGGCAATATTTCACCGAGGCAAATCGGGTGAAATGGTTCAGAAAGGATCGAATCATTCGCGTTTTGGTCGAGCAATTCAAGCACACCCCACCAGAGCTACCCCCATCTCTTACCACGGTGCCCTTTTCCACGATTATTCTGTTTCTATCCCGCACACAGGTGTTTATCCGACCGTACACCCGGCACTATTCTCCCCTCGATTCCTTCTACGATCATCGCTAGATTTATCCCCGTCCAAGAGGAACGCATTTTCGCTTCCGTTTACAGGACACACGATCAGCCAATAGTTACGAAACAAATACAACTCGATTAATTGTCACTTAACCCTCACATCACCTCTGCCAAAGGCAGCGATAATGTCAAAGCGAAATTCGATTTAGCGATTACCAGAACGCACACCTACAAACACCTACGACCTGAAGAAGCCCATCAAGGGGCCCTCGAACACAAGGGGAACCGCACGTGAAACCAAGGTGTAATCGATGCAACATTTCGTCTACTTACATGCAATCGTGTACCGCGAAGTAGCGAGTCACTCAAGTTCCTCCCCCTTTTCCTTCGGGGTCGTTCAATCACACCTGCTGGATCCTCGCGTCCTGCCACGGGTGCAATCGTGCGGGTCGGCGTTGGTCAGCATTGCGTGCGTGCCGTGGTGGATGGTTTAGTACGCGTACCCGCGCGGAAATCGTCGTGGAAATCCTCGGCCGTGGATATCCTCGCCGTCGGTCGTACGTAACGATCCCCGCTCATGCCGTGAGAATCTCTCGCGGCCACTTGTCTTGGGTAGCCGCCAGGAGCCGCGGGGGCTTCAGAAGAGGAGAGGCCAAGCTTGAACGCAGCAGGGGGAGGAGGTGAAGGTGGAGTAGGAGGAAGAACGTGGATAGCGGTGGTGCTGGTCTGGAGGTGGCGGTGATTCCAACCTCGTGGAGAAAGGGGGATGAGGAGAGTCGCAGGAGGTAACGCGAGGGAGAGGCCGGAGGTGCTCTGCCCCACCCGTACTCGCCTCTGATTGGACCACCCCCGCTCGAATACCCCGGCCATCCCTCTCCCCCTCCTCCTGCTGCTCCTCTTCGTTCACGTCGTCCTCCTCTTGCACCTCTTCCTCCTCCTCCTCCACCTCCTCCGCCTCTTGCTCCTCGTCATCCACCTCATCCACCTACTCCACAGCCGCCAGCCTCAACCTCCTTCTCTTCTCCGACGCTACCTTCTAGCTGCTTCTCTTCTTCTTCTTCTCGTTCGCGCCACCTCGCTCTGTCCGCCGGCACGCGTAAGAACGCCCGCCTCTTTTTCGATGCACCGGAAAACAGGTGCGGAAGCCGGTCGTGGGGATTCCAGGATTTCTACTGGTTCGCCGGGAGAACCATCGCCGACTTGGATACCCAAGCTTTATTCCCGGGATTCCCGGCGTCGAGGAACACCCTTCGCCCGGTGCATTTTCAAAACTACGAAAGACCTTCGAATGCACCATGCTCGATACATGCTCGCCAGCCCTCGAATCTCTGCCTCTGTGCACCGCCGTGTATCGCGACGCTTCGGTAAACTGCCTTTCGGAATTCTCGTGCCCCTGTCCCTTCTACCCCTGCGACGGCTCTTCATGATTATTTATTTTTAGTGAAATCGATAGGGAACGGCTGGCTGAAGAAGACTGAGCTGTCTTTCGGGGTGGCGATTCGACAGACACTGTTTTTGAAATGAAGGCATTTCGGGGGTGATTTTTAGGGAAAGAGGTTCCATTTTGGGATTCGCTAAGTGAAGTAGATTTGTGGTTGTTTCATGGAGAATATTATGCTTAGATTAATGTATTTAGATCTAGTCTTATGGACTTTCGATTCTGATTAGAATCACGGAGCTATCACTTCTGGTTTAAGAAACCTTCGATAAAGAGATACAAATGAAATCTTAATTTCCGATTCAAGATGAGTTAGAAATGTGTAAGAAATGTGTAAAAATGTAGGTTTTAGAAAGAAATCAGTAGTACTTCCATTAAGCGAAACAACCCCCCAGGCCATCTATATTTTACTTACCCCTACCACTGATTGTAAGACGAAGCATCTCATTCGTGGCACAAATTCAAATTTTTTGAATATCTGACTTACAATATTAGATAAATTACACTGCTTTCATGCTTCCACGAGGATGCACCAAACTCAAACTAAGATCACGCATGAGTGACAGTGCAAGACCAACGCGACCTGTTCTCAATCGAACCCTTTAAGCTGGACGTTCCCCAGTCGAGGCGCGGTTATCGTATTTCGAGCGGAATAAACGATTCGCGCGTTTCGACTATAAATTACGGCACATTTACGACCAACGCCCCGGCGGAAGGCATCCAGGACAGGAGACGGACAGGGAGCATGGCGAGGATGCCTTAAGGCGACGGCATTTCGATAATTGGAAACCAATGAGGCGGCAGTGGGAGAGTTTTCGGGGTAAAAATCAACCCTTCCACCCTACCTTCGGGCCCTAATGAAGCGAACCTTCGGCGTTGCCTGCCGACGTGCATGCCTCCGCGTCGTATTAATTGCCTGCCCCTTCGACTTCCCGTCCCTTGCCATCGTCTATCGTTTTCCTCCTTCACCGACCCCCATTGCCACCCCGCTCGCCCCCGGCCACGTCCTCCAGCGCCCATCTACCCCTTTCGCCTCGTCTTCTTACGTCGCGCCGTCTAGCAGTTACCCGCAATAGCGCATTCTTCGACAAATTGGATCACGCTATCGTGCGAGCACGCGACGGTTCCACTGGCGACCTGGGATAGCTGGTTGCGTTGGATTCTGACAACCGTTCGATGTCCACGATCGAAGAGAAAGGGTCTACTGTGCTTTGAGGATGCTGCGTTCTGAGCTTTCATTTGGTTTCGAGAGGTGGTTGAGGCTTGTTATTTCTGAATTATTAAATCGCTGTAGCTAGTGTTTTACTTATATACCTATGCACGACTGGTTTGCACAGTGAAAACTTTGCACAGTGAAAGTTGGTAAGGTTATTTGTAGTACTTTCTTTGAGGATATGAAGACTAAGTAGGTGAAGCAGTCGTATCACCTTCAATTGTGACTATGTTATGCGATAGATTCACTTGAGGATATGTAAAGCCTTGTCACTCCAATGAAGTCTTGCAACTTGGTGTTGGTAGACTAAGGTTCAGTGTTGTTAGAGAAGTGTTACACTTGTCTACTGTCTTATTAAGAGAAATTGAATGTTCATTGTAGGAATCATTTATTCACTAAAAGAGGTCTGTATATTTAATAACCCAGCTGTTAAATTGCGATCGTTTAAACGTATCGCACGTTGAACTTCACAGAAAACATGTGATTATCAGTTCGCTAACAATTCATAACAATTTGAAATTTGTGTAATTGTCTGCACGGTCGAACGCGGCCGATATCTGTGGTGGAAAACAAAGCCGATGAATGCAATTTACCTGGAATTCGCGACAGAACATTCGCCTCCTTATTGTTTGATCCAGAATGATTAACCGCAGCACGTTTTATCATTCACACTGTGCAATTTATCTCGATAATAAAAGCCTGTTGCTGCGTGAATTATACCAACATCAGGGAATTACTTTCACTGTGACGAATCGCTTACTACTTCTCACTGCACTTGTTTCTATAAAGAATACCGTAGCCTCCTTAAATCAATTCTTACAACTGGGACACAACAATTGAAAAAGAAGAATAAATTACTGGAACGATAAGGAACAAGAAACTCATGAAGTCATCGCATTAGAAACTACCTGACCCAAGGAAGAAAATGACAACACTTGACTAAAACGATTAATCAACTGAGAGAGCTGCACTCACTCTTCTTGAGTTTCTTTACGATAGAATAATTATGATAGTCTGCCTTCCGCGAAGGAAGATTGATTTATCACTTCATTTAACATAGTAAGAGTAATTTTCACGCAATTCTGGTAATGGCACTGCTATCTATGTAATATTAATAAGTGAATTTTATTTGTCGAACTTCGTACAGTTAAAAGAATGAATTTCTACAGAGGAAATTGAGAACACTGAAATACTAAATTAATCAAAGTAATTTTTCAGCAAAACCCATGTGTTTCGATAGCTTTAGAGGTAGCGAAAATATTGCAGGACAACCCTTAGCCCGCGGCTTTAAGGTTGTCCAAGGTTAGGGCCACTCTGAACGTAATTCCGTTAGGTAGGCCTCGAATCGATATAATCAGCGAACGAGCAGAGAATGAGTTTTCACCCCCGCTGGTTGCTTCACTACGATTCTTCCTCCTAAACTCGAACCCCGCACGCTCTGTAATCTTCAGTCGCTCTGCAGACCGACCCTTACTACTGAGAAAGGGAGCGCTACCCGGCAGGAAGCTATGCGACGGCTTGAACTGGTGTCATCGAGAAGAGGCTTGTCTTGAGGATCTGACTATGGAATGCTTTCCAAACTAGTGGATTGCTGTCGATAACCGATCACTTGTTATCTAAACTATTTCATACGACAATCCTCATCGCAAAAGAACTACAATAACTTAAAATGCTTGCAAAAGAATCTCCCTCGCGCTATTGAGTGCCTATTTCAGTAGTTAATAATCGAATATTAATAGATAATAATAAACTCATTCTAAACCAGTGATTTAAAAGATAGTGTTAAGTTCTGAATAATGTTATTCTTAAAAGTTTTATGATTAACTCAAGTTGCCCTCAAATTTCAAGATCCCTATTTCGAAACCACAAATAAACGAATATTATCCACAAAAAAGGATACTACCTCTCCCATCACTCTAAACAGATACGTACATGTAAAGTTCAGCTCACCAGTCACGATTCACCAAAAAATTCACCAATTCGTTTCCTCGTTAATCATCAAACCGAGTCGCCCGTCGTTTGACACCACGCTGAACGTCACGCAACACTAGGGTAACCGTGTCAGGGGTTCCGAATGCGACGATCGTTTAAAACTAGTTCACCCCCTGTTACCGTGCACCGTCGGCGAGTACGTCAACGCCATACCGTGCAGATTAAAACGAAAAAGTGTCTGTGCCGCGGTAGCTACCTATCGCTTCGTCGATGACGAAGTCAAGACGCCGGGATGAACATGGGCGCGAGATGTGGCACACCCCGAGACCTAGACACTACTGAACCAGCCCCATGGCAAACCTTGTTAACGGCAGTCGACAACCAAGTTTAAACTTCGGGTAACAATTCCCCTACCAACTCACTCTCTCATTCTCTCTCTCTCTCCGTTTCTCTCCTCGCGTGCTCTCCTCCTCCTCCTCCAACTTCTTGGGGCGTCGTCTCTCCCCCTTTTGTCTTTCTTGTTCCTTGCGGGAGAAAGGTGATAGAAGAATTCTCAAGAGCTCGCCGTAATTAATCATTCGATCGAGCAGGGTCACTGCCACTCTCTGTCAATTACAGCGGTCGGCGTTAGCGTTAACGATTTTGAGGGCTAGGTATACAAGAATTGGAGCTTGAATTGTGCAAGGTGTGACGACGGAAGATAAGATTGGAGGAATGAGTTATATGGTGTGAGAGAGTACGAGGTTCCATAAAACCGAAAAATAGAATTCTTTTCTACAGAATAACACTGAGACAGGTGGTCCCTTAAACCCTGAGAGTCTTGTGAGGAACACGATGACTATTCAGGTAATAAAAATCAAGTGCTGTATTACTGAAGAAGAAGAATCAGATAAATAGCATTTCAGCAAAGTATACGCCCACATAATACAACAGCACCAAGTCCAGCTTCTCCTTTCGACCTAAATTACAGTCGAAATCACTGAACAGTCAAATCCCTCCCATTGGACAACTAGAATACACCAAAGTGAAAATGTAAGTCTTGTGTACCATCCCTTCAGAGACCCCAGTTCCATTTGGCGATCCATGTTTCAGGGCAACTCCAAAAACTTCGGTGTCATCGTCAAAGGGTTGACGATCTCAGTACAACGATACACGATAACCCCACTCGAGCGGAAGCACAACTCGCGCGGAGGATCTCGGAGCAACTTTAGCCTAAGTTGAAGCTGAATCAACTTAAGGCATTGCACGGAACTCTGAACGGGTACCAAAGAAGTCCCCTTGTACTTGGCCTTGATCGGGTCTGTCTTTGGAAACCAGGACGAAACACGCCAGCTGTCGTTAACCCCGAATCCCGGTGATCCTTCGTGGCCGAAATAGAGAGTGAGCGGAGGCGAAAGAGCCGCCAAGTTCACCGGCGCAACCTTCCTAAGCGGCGCGTTGGTGCGAAACTTGGTAGCCGCGTAACAAGAAAGAAGTAACTATCGTTGGGGCGGACTAGTTTGTTCAATGGCACGAGCGCGGGGGGGGCCAACAGAACGGGGAGGAGGGAAGGCGTAGCCGAAGTTCTTCGCAAGAACAAGAACAAAGTTCCAGGCCAAAGCGCCCCTCTCCTCCGCCACTTCTGATTCTCTCGTCGTCCCACCCATTATGTATATGTATATACGCTTGCAGATGCGCGCACCGGCTCACCTCGAGAAGTTTAACAAAAATCAAATTCCAAGTGCACACGTTCGTCCCTACATCGAGGCCTACTCTCCTCTACTTTCGCCGAGGGGCGAATCGGGAGGAGAAACTGCTTAAACGTTTCAGTTCCAATCGAGTATCTCAGGAGTTTGAGGTGTTTTTCTGGGCAAGGACTTCGGGAATGGTTCGATGGAAATTGGATATCTAAGTGGGAATGGACGTGTTTTGTCTGCTGATAGTTTTGCTGGGAAAAAGTGGGGAAAATGAGAATGATAAGGGGGGTATGAAATGAGAGCGCAGTGAAAGTGAGTTCAATGACAACGTTCTGTTAAACTGATGAACGAGATTGGCGTACTCTAAGTTGGCTGAAAATGATTTTAACTTGTAGATGTTTTATAGTATCATGATGACTACTGCCATAGTTCTTTGGAGGAGAAAGATAGTTGCAAGCTTAAGGAATATATTTTCTCGGAAGGTCGCTCAAATGAGAAACCCTCTAATGTGATGTAAGTAAACTATGCAGGTACTATATCAATTATAGTATACCTGATATGCAATAATTTTGTTGAACCTAATAGAACACTAACACAGTCAGGTACCAAGTATTCAGAAACTATCATACACGCTACTCCAAGTGTGAAAGATATTATCAAAATCAGAAATTTGAGGCTTTCACGGTTCAACACCTCACAGTACTCACTATTAAGGCCTTTACATCTAAGCTCTCTGTTTTCAGAAGAACTTTCCCAACATTTCGCAAGCATTGCAGCTTCATCACGGGGTCAACAGATAAATACTATCAATAGGCGTATTAACGGAATAATCTCCTAAACTATAACCATTATTTAAACAAAAATCACAAACTAATACACTTACAAGTGTGGTCACGCGAGACCAACACTGTACCAAAAAAACGAAGTTCACAAAAACCCCCCAAATGAAAAGAAGAAGAAAAAGAAAACAAAAACCAACGAAAACCAGCAGATAAATTGACCTCGTCAACCACTGCAAGCGAATGATGGAATCTAATTGAACAACCTGTACTTACGTTTTTATCTGCGAAGAGGGTAGGCAGCGATTACGGGAGGATCGCAGGTCGCCACGAGGGTGGCTGGCAATCCGTTCGGAGCCTGGCACCGTGGAAACGCGGTCACTGGTCGAGATTCAGCGGGTTGTTCTCGGTAGGTGATGACGGAACGCGCGTGTCTACGGTATTCAAAAGAGGAGCCGGTGGACTCGTGATCGACGTTAACCAGCCAAAACGAGATCCGTCCAAACCGTCCGCGCCGCGACGTCGACGATGAGCGGCGATTTTCCACGAGCAGCTCCGAGAGGTCGTACACAGCGTCGGTAGGAGGACGCCGGAGGAGGAAGAGGAGGTGGAGAACGAAGAGACGGAGGTGGAAGTGGAAGGAGCCAGAGGAGGATTTCGAGGCAGTGTTGGTGAGGAGAGTACTGCTGCGCGTTGCCACACCGTCGCGAGGCCCGATTCTGTGTGCGCTCGTGAGGAGTTAGATCAGAGGAGTGGAGAGACCAGAGAGAAACGGAGAGGCCCGGGGAAACACAGGCCAGAGGACAGAGGGAGAGAGACGAAAGTCGGAGGAGAGACGCGAGAGAGAGAGAGGAGGTTGGATGTGCGCTAGCCCGAGGTTGGTGTTGGTGAGTGTAAAACTTTTCTCGCTTGTGTTCGTACGCACGCATCGACTCGCCTTCGAGGAAGGGAGCAAGGGGGCAGACAGAAAGAGAGAGGATAGAGAGAACATAGAGGAAGAGACGAGGGAAAGAGAGGCGGATGAAGGTGGAGGAGGAGGAGGAGAGAGATAGGGCGTAGTACGATTTTGCTGGTACGGAGACGAGCTTCCAAGCAAAACGCGTGGTCCACCTCCGAGTTATTTCCTTTTCCAGCAACCCACCCAACCCCCACGGCCTGGATCCCATCCCTTAGGCTGCCTGGACGGCGCAAATTATTACCCGTCGCAGGTGCATTTTTTCTGCTCCTCTGCCCTCTCAGTCTCGCGCCGCTGCTGGGCTTTCTTTTCTTCCATCCGTGGAATATCAACCACGTCGCGGGAAATACCGAGGAACTGTCAGCCGCGAACTTTCGTTCCTTCCGATTGGAGGTGAGCAAGAACTGGGGTCAGTCAATGGATCCTGATCGTTTAGACACTCTGTATCGTCTCGGAACTTCTTCATTTATGCTTCCAGGTGAATGAGAAGGATGCTGAGATTCTTTGATACTCAACTAGTACGACGCCAGCATTATGATATGGTAGGACTACTGCGATACTATTATAGAAGATGACTACTAGCAATATACAGAAGATTCATAACTTTCAGCTTGTTAATCCTTGTAGTTATACACAGATATTTGTTATACCAATTACTAAAATTTAAATATAAGTAGATAAGTACCAAGGTACCAAGACCAAGATTCTGAACTTTCATAATGCTGTAATACGAACAGAAATTGGGCGTCCCCTAAGACAACTAGAACCGCCTTCAGCCCAGCATCTGGGATTCTTAGGTCAGCGACTGCAAGTCACAGAGGAGTCGAAAGTGAGCGGAATCGCACATGAAAACCGAAGATGCCGTACGATCGCGGATAGCAGCTCGTTCGTCGACGGTAGGCAGGCTACCGAACGTCGAGTTTAATGCAGATTAAGGAGCACGGGGGCTGGAGGGTCCTTTGTAGAACGCGTTTCGTTCGGTATTAGCTGGAAGTAGCTCGTAGAACCGTGGTATTACCTGGAATTACGTCTCAATCTACCGTGGCCGTCGACTAAACTAATATTAAAACTTTTAACGTAGTTAGAGCGCGGTCCGTGGTTGCTTTACCGTCCGTGAAGCGTCTCTCTCTTTCGTCCCTCTTCCTCCTTGCCTCTCTGCGCGCCCTTTTCCTCCGTCGATCCTCTATCTTTCTCTTTCTCCCTGTCTCTCTTTGTGTACGTGCACGCACGGGTTGCATTGACCGTTACTGAACTTTGATGTGTTTCCTGCACAAAATTCACCTCCGAAGTCATAAATTAGCTACGGAGACCGATGCGTCTCTCCCTTTGGCCACCACCCTTCGAGCTGCACCAATACATCGGCCCTATCGCCGCTTGCTCGAGAGACGGTCAAAAGCAACCGAGCGACGCATATCTCTGTCAGATCCCAGCAAATTGTGGGACGGCCGCCACGCTGGCCCATCTAGATCGAGGAGAAACTCATTTTTCAACAGGTCTACGAACGCGTTCTTCCACCCTTACGACTGAATATTTATCGGGCGACGATGAACGACGGAAGGGTGGCTCGCACAGATTCGAGGAAGTGCTTCCTGTATACCTTCAGCTATTCTAGGCCTCAACATGTTGATTGCTGAAGACTTGTTACTTATGTAGTTTAGCTAAAGACGAAGTATTCAAATTAAT
Organism: Calliopsis andreniformis; assembly: GCF_051401765.1. Taxonomy (NCBI): domain Eukaryota; kingdom Metazoa; phylum Arthropoda; class Insecta; order Hymenoptera; family Andrenidae; genus Calliopsis; species Calliopsis andreniformis. The sequence continues at coordinate 15,481,932 of NC_135067.1, read as the reverse complement.
TAAGTAGAATCTCCAGTAATCGAATTTCGAATATTCATAATGGTATTGGTAGGAAGAATAGAGTAGAACATTGATTGAGACATGAATTATAATTCAGTAGTCATAGTCTAGCTATAGTCAGACTGTACTCTGCTGAAGATAATAAACCTACTTGATCAAGGTCTTATTCTACTTTACTCTCATGCATCTCAGGGACACTGGCACTGGACATAAATAAGTCTATCATGCAGTTTGTATTTTATACGAAATGTGAGAGTCACAGTCAAAATGTCACTTTCTATTTTATCCAGATGATATGTATGTAACAAAAGTGTGTAACTTTAGATTTATTACTTAGCTGTTCTGTAAGAAATACAAAATTCTTGAGTTTCTAGAAACGCAGAATTCTTATCGTTAACATGCAATTCAATTTTACTTTCAATCAATCCCTCCATAATTATCTCGACTACTTTATTTCAGTTCCGCAAGTTTCTCTCCCGATTTCAGTACCAGTACGCGTCACACCGCGTCCACCAACGTCGCTTTCATCCGCTCGAACTGTTTCGCCAGATTAAAATCCTTTTTCGTCCATTTACTCGACAGTGACCAAAATCAAATTGATCCATTAATGGCTCCGTTTAAAGCGCTACGTCCCGCAGAAATAGTGGGCGAAGCCGTTATCTCTTCTCTCGACAGGACAAGAAGTTTTTATTCCGACGCTTAAGGAACGGTCATGTCCTGCCAGATCAGAGTTACTCCATTTAGAATCTATTAAGTGGATTAAGTTCCACCAATGAAGTACTCCTTCCCAGCTTCGTCGCTTTCTCTCTTACTTGCTTTCTCCTCCATCCCTCTTTTCGCCAACCGTTGGCAACTTCTGCTCCTTTCAGCTTCCTCCGAAAGTTCCGCGGCAAGAAACTACCGTCGGGGAGCAGGGGCCGTTGGGGGAGGGTAGAATTGAAAATTCACGCGAAAATTTACGCAGGGAAACGTAAAACCGCGAAGAAAGCGGAAATGCGAGATGTATTATCAGGAAATTACCGTGCGGGAAATTATGTGAGGAAGGAAACGATAAACCGTTCCAGAAATGAACCGAACATCCAGCAGTGTATTTGGATGAGTTTTCGTACTGTATGAGTACCCTATTGGTTGCCAAATTATTTACTAATTTTGACTCCATTTTAAACTAGAGGTTATGGATTTTACTTATTTATAATTCAATTTATTGCATTCCTTGGTTTTTATTCCTGTGTAGAAGTGTGTGGGTATTATGGATATCTAGTTTACTATTATCACTACACTTTTCTATAATTAATAAGTGAGTGTGGTTTCAGACAGTGTTGCTTTATTTAACGATAATAGTAATCAGTACCTGATCACTAAATAATGAGAAATATTAGTGTGGGAGTATGTAATGTGGAAGCCCAAATCAACTTGAGTACATTATATCATACCTATGCATCTGTAACTAGAGTAAACACAGAACACAGTCGCTTTCCAGAATTGAGTCGATTAAATTGATGAGTATACAACCAAACAGACATTAGAGGAATGATGTTATACCCGAAGCTTCCAATGAAGATGGGCAAAAATACTGTCGTCTTTAGAACATTCACACGTATATTTCTTATCAAAAAGATATTCTAAGACATTTGTCATAAATTTTCCACGTGAACTGGAATACTAAATTGTTAAAGAGAGTTTGAAAGAGAAACCACTGGAAGATTATTCAAACCGCGTTCCATATAGTAAATATTCTGAACACGTATCGCGACGATTTGGTGTAACGTTTAAGAATCTTAATCTTCCACATTCAACGCGTGCTAGACCGAATATTAGAGACGTTTAAATTCCTCCTTCGTTCTCCTTCATCATCAAGAGCCTTACAGTTAGTATTTACACAACATCACCAGTCGCGTTCCCTACATTTTCGTTAATTAACCTTCGTATAATTACTGCTTACTGCCGCTACGAGTTTCCTTAAAAAGTCATCGAGCATAAAGCAAACGTACACTCTAAAATAAATCGATATGGTTCTTCGTTTGATACTGCTCTCATATCTCTATATAATAGTTCTCGGACTCTTGATTTCCTATCAATTTGCTTAAAATATCCGACACAGTGTGAAATGCTGCAGAACCCAATTCTACCTTTAACCAACAACAATTCAAATTTTCAAAATCGTTACACGAAAATTGGTACCTGAATCTTTTTACAAATTGCATGATATCTACTGCTGCTAATAATAAAGAAAACTATCTACTCTGATCTTACATTATTTTATACCAAATTCCTCTTTTCTCCATGCCATTCAACTCGTAGAACTCATTAATGACTGAGCACGAAAAAGGAGCGAAACAACGGAGAAACTTTTCGATGCTGATTCGTTCTCGAATGAAACGTTAATGACTCGAAGAACTGGCCATAACTAACGTTCCACATTACGATCGCATCTGAAGTTTTACATCATCAAGCTCAACAACTTCTACAACATCGTCAAACAACTAGGACACATTAATTACCAGTAATTAACGTCTACACAAGTGTCCCGAAATTCCATACCAATCCCTGATCAATTCAGCATCGTCAATCAATTGCGAAACAGACTTATGCGTTCGAGGTGAAATTTCTACATCGAAATGTATAAAGATGCTCTCGAAGCATAAACAGAGAGATCGTCCGAAGGGAAATCCCAGCATTCCTCTCAAGCGCAGGAGCGACATCCTCGCATCCTCGACTCCCGAGGAGGAGTGCTGGAGTCCTGCCCCGGCGATTCCCGACGTTCCTCCTCGCGCGGCCATCCCAGCCATGAAATTCTAGAGCTTTTCCATCCCTCTCTTCGTTTCTTCCCTCGTATCCGCCAGCTGTCTCTTTCTCCTCGAGTCGTTCGCGCACGCGCCTCCTCCGGCTGCCCACTCTCGAAAGCTCGAACTTTCCTGCGAGTGGAGAGGGGACACGAGGGAAAGCTCCGCGATCCACGCCTCCCACGATAGGCTTACTTTCCTGCAACTTTTTGTCGCTGTTTTCGTTGTCGACGTCGTCGTAGGTAGTCGTGGTCATGCGTGCCCTCGCTCCAAAGAAAAAGCTCTGTCTTGTCTTGTCCACAGTCGAAAGAGCTTTCCTGCACACCGACAGCGTTTTTCCCCTTTCACACGCACCGCCTCGTTGTCCTCTCTTCCTCAGTTTTAATCTTCTGCAGCTTCTGTCTCTCTTTCCCTCTTTGAGGCTCTTGGCTTTTTTCTGTTCTTATTGTCGCCGCGTTCTCGGCTATCATGAGCAATAAACGTCTCCGCTCGCGAAATTACTCGTTGGACGATGCCATAGGGAAAAGATTTTCTTGGGACTGCGGAGAAAGCGTGGCAACGTGTTCGAGGAAAATGAGATTTGCCGCTGGACAATTAAAGTTTCTTTTTTTCTAATTAATTGGCTGAGTTCTGGAAAGTATGTAGGTCTCTGGTTCGGTTTGGTTTGGGGATTTGGGAACGAGGTGTGAATTTTACCGAGGGTGCGCGGAGAATAGTGATGGAAATCGAGAAATCGAGTTTGGAGAATAACGAGGGATTTTATTGCTGTGGCGGTAAATTATAAGTCACTGTTGTCGTGAGTCTGACGCTCACTGTGGATCTGTTAAGTCTATCACTTTTACTGGCTTCCTACTATGGTTCCTTCCACCCTTTATACTTCGATTCCCTAACTCTGACCTTTAGTCTTCAACTCTTGGATCCTAACTGCAGTTTTCGATCTCTTCTAGCTTGATTGCGTTAGTGCAATCCTACTGCGACCTGGAGAAGGGAATTCGTCACTCTGAACTCAAGAGATTTCCCAAAATGTGTGCTAATAAAATCACCTCTTCCAAAGTATTTAGTTGAATAATAAGTTGTGATACTTTTTACACAGATTTATATCAGTCACTTGTTCTTCTGAATGAATCTTTCTCGATCTGTTTCCAAGATACTTTGTTACCTCTCTGAGTCGACAAAGTCATGAAAATTGATGGAGCATTTGATTATACAAGTAATCATTTGAACTCACTTAATAAAATACTAATTCAATCCCTACACGTTTTTTTAAAACACTTTTTTCATAAATCTAGAAAAGTGCACAAAACATAAATTATAACATATGATGGCACTTTTTCTCAACTTCTGTATGAGTATAAAGGGCAATAAGATGAGCACTTAGAGCTATAGTAGTAAAGAAGTTTCATGCAAGAAAAAGATGCAAAGAAATTGTTTGAAAGCGTAGAGGTGTATCGCGGCTAGTCCTCAAACTCAGGTGTCGAAGTTAAGAATCTAACTTCGCGAATATTTACTGCGGGGCCGAGTTGCGAACTTCCGAGATCACTTAGGTCACTAAGTTGCTCATTGTGTTTGAAGAATAACTTAGCCGAAGTTCAATGAGTCGACTTTGAGCGAGTGAAACAGGGGAACCGCGCAGAGTTCCCGGAATAACAAATGGAAGTCTAAAGGCAGCCAGTCGCATTCTCCTGAGAATCCTTTTGCAGTACAAGTTCATCAATGGCACCTTGACAAGCTTGAGAAATATCGTTTTGTTGCTCGAATATCGTTTTGTTGCAGTTCGAAAACTACGTGGTTTGAAACTGTAACAGATTCAAGTGTTCGAACATTTGTTACGAGTTCAATTTTTCGTTTGAAATATTTTACAAATCTGCAACGATCCGCAGAAGGAAAATCAACACAGACCCTCAAACTGCTGTACACCAAGACATAATTTTAACTCTTCGATTCCCAAACATCTGAACAGTCTTTTCCTCGAGATAGAATCGTGCATCTGGGTTCCAGTTACTAAGAGACAAGAGGCAAAGTTCGAAAATCTAGGAAAGCACTGATACAATTTCAGAAAGCATTTTGCAAGTTCTCGAGACCAGTCGACAGACAAGACAAAATATGACAAGATAAAACACTATGAACATGTATACACGCATCTGTACACGCGTATTTGTACGTAAATACAAGAACCCCAGGCGTTACGTAGCGGGACAAACAGCAGGAAGGGAAGAAGTCGAGAGAGATAGAGCTGCGGCGCGTATATCTATCCATCGAGGGGGAGAATGATGATATGTAGACCAACACATCAATCCATCGGTTTGTTATCTGTTTTTGCTCTCGTTCTATGTATCACCTCGAAGCATGGGGGCAACTCTTCTATATTTCCTCTCTAAAATTTTCTTGCTTCTCTATATTGAAGTATAAGTCCCGATGAATTCAGCGGTCAAACGTAATTACTGATAAAACTGGTCACTGTAGCGTCAAAGTATAAATTTTATTGAACAACTTAGAAATAACTCTTGAATAAAGGAAGCCGAATTTTCTGTAAAATTCAGTCGATTATGTGACCATAAGAAAAGACTAATGGGCCTTTATAAGATCTGATATAAAACAGATATGTACATAAAAATTAATATCGAAGTGACGAGGAAAATTTCGAGGATCATAATTGTCCTGTAAGGTTCGAAGCAAGCTGCAATATTACGGGAATAACGGATGACGCGATCGAAGGGTAAGAAAGGAATACCGTCGTCGGCCCTCTGTCGATGCTCACCATCGCGATATTAATTGACGCAAGAAATTAGGTTCGCGATCCCAAGAATGATTGATCGCGTAATGAGAAATCCCTAATAATGACCCGGTCGTTTGGAGGGGGTGGAAAGAACGACGTCGGACCAGAGGCAGGGATGGAAAGGTATTAAGAAACGACATTAGATTATAATTTATATTAAAATCTGTGCAAGGAGATAAAGAGAGGAGACACCCACCGACGGTCGACCTCAACCCTTCGGCATTGGCGTAACGCTTCACATTAATTCGGTACGAACACGAAGATCTCAGAGAGACATAAGATTCTCAAATTTAGGGTCCTGCGCCGCTACGATAAAATAACCAGAGCAAAATTGCTCAATACTGTGTTCTGTGTTTTTATCAATTTCTGTGTTCATTCATGAGCTCTAATGACACTTTATATTTTCAAAGAAAACTGTCAATTTCACTTAGCTACGCTATTCGAACAAGATATTTAAAGAATCCTGTAGTATCAAAATGAAACAGTGTCGATAAATCGTAGACCAAGGCGTAAGTAGAGGAAGAACCATGGTCGTGATCGATATGGGACGAAAGCGGCATTTTAATTAGGCTCTACGCCTATGGAAAATAATCAAGGGGGAAGGCCAAGGGGACGCTTTATGGTGGAGAAGGGAGAGGGAGAAGACGAAGCTACATCGCATAGGGCAGGCAGCACGGGAGAGTATTATAGTGATGCAAAGATGGGATAGGGGAAACTTCGGACTTATTCCGGTTAAGATATTAAGTGTGCAACAATACATGTCTCCACTAACGTTACATCAAACATCACCCAACATCCGCTAAGAATCCTGTTCAGCAAGCAGAACATTGCAAAAAATCTATCGACACAAATTTGTCCGTGTAACTTTCGTTACCATAGACAGCATCTGAGGCACCGTCTCACCACCGATGGTACAAGTCCTCCGCCGAGTGCGTCGAATTCTCAAGGCTCCCCCAGTCCCATAATAAAATGCATGATTTACCTTTCCGTTTGGCTGAGCGGCTTGTGAGGCGCGTGAGCGGCGCACGAAAGCGCAGCAACAGCGATACAGCGTGCCGAGGCCGACCAACCCTCTTTACTCAGCGGCGACGTTACGAAAGGCGACCCGCGTTACATTCAAGCGACAGGACGACGCCATGAATTATAAAATGACGGTAAAAGCGAAAGTTTCCAGCGGTTTCGCGGAAGCAGAGCGAGTAGAGAGCGAGAGAGGGCAGCGGCTGGTGGCTCTACTCCTGAGGCAGCCTGCCAGCCAGCAAGCCAACCGACCAACCATCCAAGCCCAGCCTCCTTCTAATTTAATGAAATAGCGAAGGGTTAGGCTCCTAGCAGGTGAAGCACCGAGCAAATGTTTAGGCAAAGTAGCCCGGCTACATGACGTGGCCCCCGAATGTGGAAGTGCGACGTTTACACGTTCAACCACGTCCCACCGCATCGAGCTGTGCCCGACTTTGCTTCGCAACTGTCTGTCCCTTGCTCTCCTCGGCCTCTGCTTTATCTGTCTCTCCCTCTCTCTTCCTGCTCCAACCCCCACTCGTCCCTTTGCCCTTACGTCCGATCTCCTATGCCACCGTTCGTCTTCGTCCGATCCGCTCTGTCTTTCCGCGCTGGCCTCGACCTCCCCCCTGTTCCCGACCGTACCAAGCGTCCTCGTCCATCGTGGAAGAGGAGATCCATTAAAATGGATGCGCGAGACGCTTTTTGGCGAACGACGATGCCTCGCGTCCCGTCCGCGCCGGGAGCCTACTTCCGAGCGACGAACATGCAAATTCGGAACCGGTTACGCGAGCATTCTCACATCCGGAACGACGCGGTAACGAGAGAAATCCAACGAGACGTCTCCTGGATAATTTCCTTTCTGGGACGGACGGGGATGTTCGCCGCGTCCGATTGTCCCTGGGATAACTCGAGGGAAGACGTTCTTTGCGCGCGATTGAGTATTCTTAATATGTGGAGGACGACGCGAAACTTTCTGTAATGCTCCTACCATAGGGTCCTGGACTGACGGGGCGAAGGGAGAGAGGGGGAGGAGAAACTTTTGGGATTAGCGGAAATTTAAGCTTGCGGAGGAAAGAATTCACTGGACTTGGTATCTGAGTTATCGTGTTGTGATTTGGGGAAGTGGGCTTCTGGAGTTTCGTGAGATTCTAACCTACGGTTATTATTGTTTGGGAGATTATAATTGTAAACTAGTTTCATGAAGCTCCACGTGTGACAAAGTTGGAAATTGTAGAATAATTATAGAATACTTGCAATAATAGATCTCTAATATGAATTTCAATAATATGAGAACTTAGAAGTGGAGATGTAATGATTTACCTATTCTACTGATTCCGTGCTAATAATCACACAAATACTTGTACTGTAATCCTATCCACAAAAAATCCTCAGAACATTCAATCTCTCTTTAATGAATTCATAATACCAGAAAGAGCTCAGGGTGAATAGAAGAGGATAAAACTTTCCCCCTGAGCGAATGGGAACAGGTGGTCCACGTACTAATAAACCGAGAGGCAATAGTGGACGGGGTGGCTCGATGTCTCACCGTGAAAAGCCACAGGAAACTGCTGGTCACCGAGGATGGCTCCGCGCGGTTACACGGAGATCTGGCTAGCGAGCCTCACGGCCTGGGATATTCTCGCGATATCGTCGAGGAGGTCTGACGAGGCGACGATGAAAACGAATGGAGAGGATGTCGGGCGACGGGTAGCAATCTGGAGGTATTCCCTGGACGGTGAGGCGCGCGATGCCGTGGGGTGAGAAGGCGCGATGACTATGCGATAGGCGAGGAGAGTGTCAGCGCGAGAGGGGGAACGAGAGGTGGCGGAGAGAGTCGTGATTACAGTGCCGTGTATTCAAATGGTCAGTCCGACCCACACCAATCACAACGAGCAGCATCCCCGATACCCTTGTCTAATGCCAGAGGGACTAACGTCGCTGTACAGGCCCGCCAGTCGGCCACTGTGTGCGTGTGCCTACGCGCTGATGTCGTTCCTCGCACATCGAATCGAGAAATGGTAATATGCAACTTGGCCGACAAGCTTCCCTCCGTCGACTGGAAAATTCGAAGGACCTCCCCAGAGATCGGGCTGACCGTTGCAGGACATCGAAGGACCCGAGTTCTGCCCTTTCGTAATAACCGACGGTGGACGTTGGTCGAACCATTGAAAGATGGTACGCGTCAACGCGCTGACGTATACCAGCTGCCCGGAGCGAGAAATTGCATGCCATTGTGTCGATATCGCGGAAGATTTCTTGGGAAGGAGAAATATTGCAATTCCACGTTGAGCACTCTTCGGGGTCTACGGAATTGGGGAACTTCTCCAAACCCTGGCCAACAAATGAGGATCGTGTTCAGAAATCTCACCTTCGAACTGGACTGTATCAGAAGTTGAAAATTGTCTCTGACTACCCAGATTATTGTTATCACACGAGAGTAAGTAGAAATATTACAAATTATAGATACAGTATTTAACTAAAATAACGTATCCATATGACAGGACAGTGCAAATAAGAATAAGGTTCATAGTGCTAGTTTTAAAGTAGCATTATAAGTAAATTTTTGATAGGTTATTGTACACCCTTCTTTCTGCTGGAATAACACTGATCTCATTACCCTAACAACACACCAGCTGAGGCTCAAATATGCTAAAGAATTTAGTGTTTCCTAGATTCCACTTAAAAACAGCTGCCACGAAATCGGCTTCGTTCTGCCTGATGGATACTTCACGCCCGGTAAACATTATGTAAATCCAGCGATCGTCGAACGCGAAAGATAACCTCCTTGTCGGCAGGCGTGATAACTTGCGGCTGGCAGACATGCAGGAGGACGAGAAGGAAGCGGAGAAGATGGCGAGAGGTCGTAGGACGACCCTAGTTAGTACGGGTTCTATGAATCGTTAATGCTAATCAGGATCGCCAGGCCCGTGTACCATGGACTAGGTGACGTCAGCCCTTCGTCAGAGATATGGCTGCGACGAAAGGGACTTGATCAATTAACCCCTCGCGATATTGATAAACCCCGAAACGAACCCGCGAAATCCTTCTGTGGTCGCTTCGAACAGATCAATGTGTGCTGTATCCATTAAAGGACCTTCTCCAAGGGTCACTGTTGAATTAAGATAGCGGACCCTTGATTGTGATTCCCTACGAATCCCTTCGCCCCTTAACTAACTGTATAATTAATTATTTTTACTCTCGTAGATAATTATTTAATTACAACTTTATCATTTATCAGTTAGAAAACCAAGTATGGAGTAAAATGTAGAAGAAATTCCGACAAGTGGTAAATCGAAAAGCTATCTAAAGCTATTCTGTTGGAGCTAACCGTACTGATAAACCGATCTAGTAATCACGAGACGGCAGCGAAGAAGCAGAGGACGGGAGAAACAGATTAGTAGAAAATCAGTCCCCTTTCTCAAGACTCAGCAGAATCTACGATACCGTAGAACAAACAGTTCGTGAAAGGGTGGTGGGGTCAGGCTGACGTTCCACCCTCGTCCAGTTTATCCGCGACGACGAGGCCACGGGCCAGATAGCTAGTGTGCCTTATCTGCCAGCGCGAATATAAATTTCCGCGAAAGGCCAGCAATACGTTAGGACGTAGGCACGCACGCACGCCGATCTGCCATCTCCCATTATCTCAGTGTTTGCTCCCACTCTTGACCGAAGATTAACGCTCGTCGATCGCGAAACGTATGCGCGTGCACGCGTGTACCTTCGTCGAAGAGCGTCACGGATCTAGGAAAATGACCACGAGTAGAGTTTATGGGCAAGCACTCACAATACTCTCGACCAAACAGGAAAACGAGATCCGATCGCACGTAAACCACGTCTAAAGGAACGCGCGATCACCCCGAGTCCGAAGTTCACGAGATTTTCTTCGGGACGTCTTAATTACGGCTACCCCTGTGGATCGAAGTTTCCAAGGTTCCCGACAAGTTTTCCGACCAAAGTTTCTGCACACAGACGAGTGTATGCAAGGTTAGGTTTAAGTTCAATCTCATAGATCCAACCACAGCGACGGCTGTTTTAGGGATTCTGGAATGTGTATGGGGCTGATTAGTATCGGTAGATCACTGAAAATTAGAAGGGATATATGATGGGACCTTTCGACACTGTGAATTTTATTTCTATAAACCAATTATATCGAAATTAATTTACTTTTTATGAAGAAGATTCTAAGCAGAAGGTGGTGCAACTTTGAGATGGGTGATATTTATTAAAGTGAGTGAGGAATTCTTAGGACCCACAGAATACTACAGTAGTTAAAATATTTCATAAATTTTTAAGGACATTTCAGAGTGATTCATCATGTATCAAGACTGAGGATCTAAAGAAGCTCACAGAGAAATGGAACAAACAAAAATCCTATGTTTCTTTCACAAATCTATGGATTAAGAGTGAAGGCAGAGAACCGAAGTTGATCAAGTAAATCCAAGATGGAGTGAAAGAAATTTTCTAGCTCGACGTTTTACTATTGAATTAAGCTAACAGTACATTACAGCTATCAATGGAGTGCAGAGCATTTTTCCCGACGGGCCAAGCGAAATTTCAGAGCAAGAGCAAATACGCGGTCTTGACCACCTCAACATCGACAAATTTCGCGAGCGGCGGTTAACTAGGGGTTTAACGAACGCAATATGTCGAAATCGAGTGAAAGCGGAAGAGCAGCCGGGGCGAAACCAGACTCGATTCAGGGGATGGATATGGCCAGTGCCAGTCATTGTGAACGCAAAAAACACGTTTTGTCGAAATGAAGCCGAACAGCCGGCAGCGATTTTTGTCGGTTATTCAGTTATTAGTTCCATTCAAGGTGCCTGGCCTGTGTTCGACCCGTTAGACGAGCTCTCGTTTCGACCATCGATAGCCTATTGTTTGACCAATAGAATCTGCGAGGCTTCGGTCGGAAGTCCTTTCAAAAATGCCTGACACAAGAGCAATGTAAGATTGTTCAGACAGGGAATCGGGGAAATAAATGGAAATTGATTGGGAAAATGAGATTTGATTAAAGCAGAGAAGATATATTTAGAGAGGGAAGTATCTATCATTGTGGAGGATTATTTAAGCGACTTTATCTTGGGGAAAACTAAACTTGAATTGTTTCACGTATTTACTTTTAAGAGAAATGACTTTGCAAGTAGGCGTTTGTAGACGATTGTATGATTGTCACTGACAATCTTCTACCACTTCAAGTACTGACAGGATGGCAAACGATAGAGACACATCGATAAGTTTGAAGAAATCTGGGGGAAGAATGAGATTGTGACTAGTCGATAAAAGAAGGATGATCTGGAGATAAAGGTAGTGGCATTAATTGAGATTCGAGATAGAGGGTAGCAAGTCGTACATGGCAGAGTGTGCTTAGATAGCAATCGCATGAGCAGTGACAATACTGATCACATTTATTCGGGGGAAATAATCATCTGAGAAGTCCTGAGTAAGCTGAACATACTTCTTGATTTTATGAGTTAATTCTAAAGAGAATTATTTTTCTATGTGTAATACTTCAGAATAATTAGAGGGTAGAAGAGATCCATAAGGGTGAAACCCAAAAAGATAAGTTAAAATGAATATCACCCATATTGAAAGCAACAGTATGTTCATGTATACGTAGGATACATTTTTAACATAACAAGAAACCAGGCACACAATTAGAGTGAGAAAATCTCAGGTCAAGTGGTTAAGAAATCTCGATCTGGAAAGGGGTGTCTCAGAATCCAATCAGCGTGCTGCCCTCGGACGACGGCAAAGCGAAGCTGGATAGCTGGATTACTTTACAATTTCAGGCATGGATTTACATTTCCTTTGAAATTTTTCACTAAACTGAGGAACTAATAGCAGGAATATTCAAAAATTTTAACTAACCACAGAAAAAGAAATTTAAACAATCATAAGAAAAAAATATAATACTAGAACTTAAGGCAATTCGATGAATGAGAACGTAAGTGTTAAAGGAACTATTGTAAGGACAATAGGTATTGACTCTGGCGTCTGACCATTACGGTCTTTAATTACTTAAGATAGATCACCTCCCAGTAGTATAAACTAGCGATAGTCAGACATTTCAACTCTACTGAATAACTTAACACCTAATTAAAAAGACAACTAAAACCTATCATCGTTGAATATTATGACATCTTTAGAGGAACATAGCGTTCTTACTGACCAATTCATACACAGCTCAATTTCTGTCTTACCCTTCCTGTGCTACTCCATTAAAATCAACCCTTAAAACTAGAATTCTGTTCAAATATTCCCCTCAATCAATACACCTCAAGAAATCACACTGCAACTGTCTTAAGATGAAGCAGACTGAAAAATCCTGACCCAGAAGACAGCAACATGAAGCGTGAACGAGCATCAACACGGTCAGCGGGCAAGTTAGATAGCAAAGGGGTTTCGTCTAATAAATTTTATCGAGCGGATGTATTCAGGTAACGGAAGGCTATTACAAGGCGATATCTATCGAAGAGGGGTGGTCGGGAGGGCCGCCTGGAGAGAAATAAAGAGCGATTGCCTCGGTAAATCAGAGTCCCCCCCATCGCTACCATCGCGTCCTCCAGTCGACTCGCTCGGGGGGCCACCTTCTCCACGGAGTTGCCGTGCTGCATACCAGCCACGAAACGAAGAACACGAAGAACATACGTATCGGGGCATTAGCGGACCTTTGTCGTCCCCGGCGGTCTCCTTTGCTCTGCGTCCCGTTTCAACCCATTCGGGCTCCGCCAGCAACGACAAGCCCCGAGTATTACTCCACGCACTCGCCCCCGCCGCCAAGTATTTCCCGAACAGCGATAAAACGGCGCAATGCATCATCCAGCCGTGGAAATAAATTGTGCCCGAACACGAGCGGAATCTTCCTCGTACTTATTTTTACCGGCCGCTAAGTCGAGGATTTCGAAAATCGCTCTTCCGACGAAGTTCTGCGGAAGTTTGGGGATGATGTTACGCTATCGGAGCGATTTAATTTCGCGAGATGACTCTACTAGGAACGATGATTCGAATTAGAGATGAGAGGAAATCAAAGAAGTTTGCGAAGAAGACTTGTACACATATTGAGTGATCACTTATTTAGACATTCAATTGCATATTCCATTAAGATGTCAGATATCTTATAAAATTTTCAAAATATTATGGATATATTCCTACATCCCCTAAAGTTATAACATATACTATTTGGAACACGTAAACATTTTAGTTTAATTTACGATCGTGTACAAGTCTATAAGTTCAATCCCTATGGAATTTTACAAGCAAACGTGTAGCTGGAAACGTGACCGATAATTTTTCGAACGATGCAATTCCTCTTGGGATAAGCTATAGTGCATATCGCTGCGTGTTCCCTGTGCGATACGTGGCACAGTTATTTAGAACGGAAGAATGAACATGCGCGCACGATCAACCTCTTTCCGACCGTATCACTCCCGAACCTTGCTCACGTAATAATAAATCGACTGATCGCCGTCGATAAGAACCGCAAAGATACGGCGTTATCTCGCGGGATGCGCGCCGCGGTTGTTTTATACACAATTTATTGGTTAAGCAGTTTGTAAGGGTCCAAGAGTAGCAGGAAAAGCTAGGAACCTTGCTGATATAATTCCAGGCTAATTTTCCAACATTATACAAGAGTTTATTAATTAATAAAAATGTGTGTATTTGAAGAAAGAAAATAGTATTTGATTATAATAACGAAATAAATTTGTTAAACTCCACTTGGAGTATGACTGTACGATTCATTTAATATTTTACTACTAATTGGATTTACTTTGAATTAATCGCGACTAACCTTCACTGGATCGAGTCCTCCTACTCGAGTTACTTTATCCTCATGATTAAATTTATCTTTCCAGCTCGCTTAATCTCCAAGCACAGTTTTCTATACGTCTAACCCACGGATTGCCACGGATTGATAGCAGTGCGGATCCCAGCGTCGAAATTTCCGCGGAATATTCAGACCGTCGCGCGCGAGTGGAACTTCGAAATTATAAACTCGTCAAGCATTTACGAGTAACGATTAAAGCCAGCTCACGCCGGTATCATATGGATCACCATAAGAAGAAGGGAGCGGAGCACACGAGCGGAGAAAGACGGAAGAATATTTACCGGTATGTGCGCGTGGTTTGCGCTGAGGCTAAGCTCGTGATAGCTGCGAGACGCACGTTCTCGCGTTTTCCCTCTACTCGAAATTCTCTCGTCTCCTATCTCCCCCATTTACGACTTTATTCTTTACTTTATCATTTTCCTGAGTCTATATGAGATTTGAAAATATTTCTACTTATTGCTAGCTTCGAGATTTGATAATGTTTAAGATATCTAGTGATATATTGATATCTTTGACATGTATGTAGGTACGTAAAGTATTAAAAAATTAATTACTAAAAAATAACATTCTTCACGAGACGATAACTCTCGTCTTAGTCTACTTAAATGTTCCTTTAGCACTTTTTATCTTGTATATTTAAAAAATATATATCTCTCACTGTTTTTTGTTTCTTAAAGTATTTATCATTTTTCTTTTAACCGATCTATTAACTTTTATTCTCCAAATTCTTCCCCTATTTTCTGCTATTTCTTTACCTTATATGATCATTTACTTTCACATGTGACAGGCAATTTATCAAAAGAGCAGAGCGCGACGACGTAACGGCTTATTCATGCGAAGAGATCACCCGCGGGCTTCTCCACAGAGCGAGCTCGCAAGCTCGAGGAATTACGTACGTGGACAACGCCTTAATGACCAGCCTCCCTGCGGTCCTGCTCGGGATTTCTCGGGATTCGTTAAAAGCCACGTTAATGTCTTGTTCATCGTCCGCCGGACTCCCTTTTTTCCCCGAAGATTTGACAAGGGTCTAGGAACTTGTTGCTTACTATTCAACAGCTAACTTTGTTAAAAAAAGACTGAATTATATTCTTCAGCAAGCCAAAAATAATAGCTAAAAAAGTGTTATGGAATCTGATACAAAAAATACATTAAACTAATTTTGTTAAAGGAGCAGAGAATCCCAAAGTATAATAAGAAATTAATTTGAGATTCAATACTAATTAATTGGGGAGTTTCGTAAATTTCTAAAATATAGAGTTCACGAAGTAGCTACTCAAAAATATGAATTATTCCTCAGGAACACAATTCCAGTCAAAATTATATGAAGAGCTTTCCCAACACGTCCACGAGCAATTCTAAAATAAAGAAACGAAGGAGGACAAATGTGCCTTCGAAGCAGAGATTTATAGCTCGCGATTCCCGTTCGCCTTCCATCAGGATCGATTCCGCTAAGAGGAAAGCTCTCCTCCGCCAGAGATCAGAGGCCTGCCTCTCTTCCGCGTGGCAAACACGAGCCACGACTTTCCAGCGACGTGGGTACGAAAGTTTTCCGAATATCGGATTGACGTATCGCCTCGAAAATAGCATGGCGAGTAAACAACCGATACGTATTCGTATCACACGAAACGTCCCGGGGGACGTCCGTCTTCTGAATGCATCCGCGTGTTCCGATGGCGACGGGCATCGAAAACAGAAAAGAGGGACGTGGCAGCCGCGCTGGACAAACCAGGACGAGGGCAGACCAGGGAAAGGACCGCTGTAGCTCTTTTGGATATGAAATGGGAGTTGCTCGTGTTAAATGTTTCTCTTGGACAGACACTCTCCTACATTGATCGATTGGCATCGAACCCAATGGTAAGTTCCAATATTTGCCAAAAGGACTTCAGACTGAAAAATTTGTTTTCGACTAGCTTTCCGTAAAGTTATTTCGAGTCGATGCTGACTGTAAGTTAAAAAACTATTTCACTCTCTTAGCTATTTTAATAATCCTAACGCAAGCTCCTAGTAACAATTTTTCGAAGCTGCAATTAAATAAAAAATGCTAGAGAGCTGACTACGCGTTCACAAAAAGGTTATCAAAGAAAATAAAATTTTGAGTAGCCTTCAAGCCATCGAAACGAATCGAAAATAGAGCTTTCGGTGGTAACGTGGTTTTGAACTTCGTCCTCGATGAGTCGATTCCCACTTGCTAGCGTAAAAAAGAAAGGGTAAAAGTTTGACTCCAATTTCTTTGGCCTCGTTAAACAAGTTCGCGCGAAGTAGCCAGGAAGTCTACTTCCAGCACGGAACGCCGTGGTTGTCAACAATTGAAAGAAAAGTTTCGGCCGAGGTCGCGTGGTGAACTGTTTAATCGCGAGTCAACGCTCCCGCAACTATGTACGCAAAATATTCGAGTCAGGGAAAACGTGCCTTCGAAACTTCCGCCCACGAACTTGCATTCAAACTCATAGTTCAGTGTTCTGTCGAGTATATTCAAAGTAAACTACTATCAGGTCACCGATAAGTCTCCAAACTGTAGTCGGATTCAATGTCACTGGGATAAATTCTGTTAAGTCGAATAGTTTAGTAGAATATTGTTAGATCATCAGATGCATTTTTGTATCTTACAGAGTTACCCTTAATACACGTATATTCGAATAAAAACACCACAGGAAAGAACTAAAAATTTCTAAGTGATATGAGACCATATAAAAGTCTTTCAAGTAGTACAGGTCAATGATAGTTACTACCAACCTTGCATAAAGCCACTGTATTGCATTTCTTTGAGTCAGAATACTTAGATCCTACCACTTTTGCATTAATATTAACGAGGAGTTACTCTGAAACCCATACTGTGTAAATTACCGAAAAAATGTGCAATTCTGCGACAATAAATAGAGCACCCCTTGACGCCCTGGCAAAATTGCTCGTAAACTCAACGAAAGTGCGTCTATAATGTCGCCGTTAGGACAATTGCTAGCGAATCCACAGAAACAGTTCGTGAGCATTTTACGAGTCGTTTGAATATAACGAATCATGGATTTTAATGACCATCAACTTCTTCCACCCTCTTTTTTTCATCCCCATCATTCGGACATTGAATCTCTCTCCTACACAGATTTATTCTCCCCCGAATGGTTCCAAGTCAGTTACACGTAATGCATCAGGTCGTACCAGCTCCAAAATATTCGAATAAAATAGTTATCTCCCATAAACGAGTAGACAAGCTGTGTAGGAAAGTCAGAATATTCCGCGTTAACGACAGACTAATGACATACATGGTCACTTTTCTGTCAATGACCGATCGTATCATCGTATTTGCCAGCTTGAAGTTAGTCGTGTAGACTTGGCACAGGATTTCGAATAGAAGCCAATCAAGTTACAGATCGTGGGGATGCTTAATTCCTCGTTGAAACTTTCCTACATACTGTGTAATCTCTATCTTTCGGTATACTAATTATAGAAATATCCCTGCATAACTATATTACAATTATTCCCACTTTTAGATGTATAATTATATGACTACAGGTAATACAGAAAATTAGTGAAAAAAGAATTAAAAATATATTCTTAACTCCAATTAATTTTGCATATCAGCAACAGCTTCCTCAATTTTTAATTATTTAGATTAGATTCCTGTTCCTATCCTGCTCCAATGCTTTACAATTTCCTTCATTCCAGAAGCACCGAAAGAACGATGTAACCCTCGAGAATATTGCTCTGGCAATCTCCTTTCATCTCCCACAGATTCGTAATCGCTGGCCCGTCTAACATACTCGTTTCCTGTTCACTCTAGCCCTGACGTTGGGCATCAGAAAAATTGCTGCTCGCCAGCAGCGGGAGCGTATTAAGGAAAGGGCGGGATAGGCTGACCGCATTAGTTCTGGCTCGTATGTACAGAAGAGAAAGTGGCAGTAAAGGGCCGACTAATCATAAAGGACGTGGGAACCAAGTGAATTAATCAATGGATTAAACGCGAACTACGTGGAGCACGTAGGAAAGGGACAACAGGACGAACAAGGGGGTTGGCGGGGGGGTCGAGAGTGTTTTGACCAGGAGAGGGGTGGCGTAACCCTGACATCTCTCGTTTGTCACACAAATAACCGAGCATTTGGCGGGAATGTACCTACGGTCTCTTCGCTCGATGGACAAACTCTACGGAGGATGACGAATCCCCACGGTACGTTCTATCAGTCGCGTCTCGCTGTCCCACTGGAGTTGGTTGGTTGCTTGCTAGGCACGAAAACTATCGTTGAAGTCGCCAACTTATCGTTAACTCGATAATCTTGAATATTTTCATAGAAAGTAATGAACTGACTTTGAGAAATTTCCCTGGATAAATAGCTTAACCATTAATTGTTTTCCTATTTTCTCTACAAAAGAAGTACAGATGCGGTTCCCAGGGAGGGTTTAAAGTACCCAAATCAATTTCGTCAGATGACAAGGGAGAACTTGCGCGTGATTAGTCTCGGAGGAATATCTTGCGGTTGATTCAGGGTTTGCTGGTACGAATTGCGATACCTCACCTTCCCGTCTCCGAGCGTGGGAAAGACAGGAGGGCAGAGAGGGAGCAGAGGGGAAGAGGAAGACTGGAGAATTCAATATGAAGCAACACCGCAACGTATCAAACATCCGTCGGTCTTCATCTTCCTTGTCTGTTATACCGAAGATCGTCAAGATACGGCCTCATATAGAACGCATCCCCAGCCACATACACTTGTGATGAGTGGTGACATCGGTAGCGTGGTCTTTGATGGCAAAGTTTTCCATCCGGCAAACATCGGCTCGCGGAAATGGATCGAACTTAGCGAGCTCGCGTATACATCGAGTCAAATGCAACGGGAAGTTGACTTTAATCGAAGAAAAAGGAAATGAGGGGAAGACTTGGAACAAAAGGATAACTTCTGCTTATAGGTGGATGAAAGTGAAAATTATTGAGAAACGCTCAGGCACTCTGATTCTTTTCTGCAAGCCTACATGTGAAATTAATTAAGTGTTTTTCTTGGGTCCTAAGTGTGTTAAGACGTAAGATTATTCGCATAGGAAGAAAAGCTATTTCTTCTTTTCGCTTCGACATTCACACTGGCAACGTCAATTCAGCAAATACGAGTATCGTAGAAACAGGGAAGACGTCTGTGAAGACAAGGGCCGCCTAATGGCAGTAATGGCTAATAACCTCCGAATCTATCCATGCTAATGACCGATGCCCTCTCTAGTCAGAAGCCACTTGTACCTAATACGCTTAATACCCAGGCCAACTTGGCACTCAAGCCAAGTTCAGGGCTCGACTTGCAGAGGTGAGTTCGAGTGCCAGGAAGACACGCGTCACATTACCTATCCAAGCGGTACAGACAGTCCCGAGGTCTGGGACTAGACAACGAAATGGCTGGAGAGTAAAGGGAACGAAAAGACAAGAAATAGGAGGATGAAGGGAAGAGGAGCAGAGGACGAAAGAACAAAGCGAGACAAAGAAGCCGATAACGACGCCATCTGGCTCGCGTCGCAAAACTTTCCAGGAGTTTTAATACTCCACTGACGGCAGCGTCAGAACTCTCCTCTGTCGAATTCGATGAAATAAAGACTGCTTCGCTTATTCCAATGACTCCTCTCTCCATCTACGTTTGCATTCACACGGAAGAGGATTAAAAGTCGATTGTTCGAGGACATTTATTTTTGAGCTGATCAAATGGTAGGAAGAGGGTGGGCAATTACTTAGGGGAGTAAATGAAAATGAGGAAACTTGGCATCTTTCTTTGGAACATAAAGTCGGAACTAGTAACTAGGAACTATTTAGACTTTTTTAATGGAGGTCTACAAAAATTCCAAGAGGCAAAGTTCTACTTAATAATTGCAATTATATTGACGTATTATCCTTAACGATAACTCTCAGAATACGTAAGACTCACCTGACAACTTGAGCGATCACCCACAAACACTATGACACATCGTAAAAAATTTGCAAATATTCTACAAATAGTGAAGCATAGAGAACCCTACATCATTCTAAAAATTCTCCATTCCTCTCTACTCTCCGATCCCATTCTAAAATTTTAAACATGCAACTCCACTTTCAAAGCATTTCCGAGACAGATTGCCGCACAAACTTTCGCGTTAAGTGCAACATTATGAACCATTCATAAAACACGTCCGAAAGCCATTCTCTCATCGAAAGTTCAAACGTTCTTCATTCAACGTGACCACGATATGCACTGCATGAGCGAAGCAAAATTAACGACGCAACAGGGAAACGAATTATCCTTTCAATGCTACCAATTCGTCTCTCCGTCGGAACGAGGAAAAGCAACGAAGGGAAGGGGAGGATTTTTAAGGACCCAGTCGAGACGGAAGGGTCGTCGAGGTGACGGGCACGTCGAACGACAGGCGAAAGGAAATTATTGAGCTAATTGCTGATAAGTTGTCAACGGAATGCTCGAAGCGAAGGTGATGGCGCCAGGTCGTCCGCGGAGGAAAGACAGAAAAAGGGGGATGCGCCGCGCAACAATCACCCAGAAGGAGAGTTTTTCCTCTTTCCCGCGACGTGGTGAGACCCTCTCCCGCTTGTCCGCCTCTCCAGACAGAAATATGCGAAGCCGCGCGCGCCGGCTGTCGAAAAGCTCGGACG
This sequence comes from Calliopsis andreniformis, assembly GCF_051401765.1. NCBI lineage: Eukaryota > Metazoa > Arthropoda > Insecta > Hymenoptera > Andrenidae > Calliopsis > Calliopsis andreniformis. The sequence goes on along the minus strand of NC_135067.1, from coordinate 15,460,948 downwards.
CTTAATTGGACAAAGCCCCAACCTTACTTGGTGAGGGCCAGGCACTCAGCCTCGGTCGCAATATGCCAAAAAAGGAGGAAAAAAAAATATGAATCACTTCTCGCAGGAGCTCGGGATGCGTACGAGTGGATGACAGTGTGCGAGCAACGGCTGTTGGAAGGGGGTGGAAAAGAATTAACAGCCTGGTCAAAGAGCGAAATTCTAGATGAGGGTGGGAGCTTAGCTCGAGGACGTCTGTCGGCTTTGCGTCTACTTCCTGCTGTTACCTCGAGATCGAAAGCGCAATTATGCGATCGACTAATTGATAGGGACCGTTCGACTCGTGATTGTTGAATCGATAGACGATATCGAGGGTTCAGTTTCGTGATCGCGATGATTAGAAGCGAGTCGAGTGCTACCTGTTACTTGCCTCAATAACTTCCTAGTGGATTGAATAAATAATTTGCCTTATTTAAGACGAGAACATTCATAACTTATTTCAAGAAAGGGGAAAAAGATTGAAATATTATTGACTACCAAGAAGACCAAATAAAATTAAGGAAAATACAAACGTCAAGGAAGAGGAATTAGTAGGTACGTATATTTCCACCTTCTTCGTTGATGTTCAGTCGAAAGTTGCCGCGCCATTAAGATACTCTATTTACACTGTCGGCAGCCACGTCGTTTGATATTAATGTTTTTCTTGCGATGCGTTTCGTGTGCCAGTAATTACCAAGGTAAATAGTCGAGGCAAAAGAGGGACGTAAAGCAATAAAGAAGTAGGATGACGAGAGAGCACGAGTGAAGTGTAGTGAGCTAATTGAGCCGACTGATAGCTTCGTAGTACCTATCCACTTTCTTCCTCGATAAGTGCTTACGAGTACGACCAAAAATAAAATGAATGTCAAACACGCCTTGGGATAACGCAATTACACCGTCGCTGGTCCAAGGGTTCGAGCCATCAATCGACAGACCGCGAAGCGAGTTCATCGCGCGAAGCGGCGTTAATGCAATTTTTACCAGCGTGAAAATTCATTTTCAACAGACGCGTATCTCGTGACGAGCGTTATTATCCCGATCCAGCGTTCTGTTATTTCCAAACGGCGAAAGCAGAGGCGAGAGCAAATCTCTCGACCAACCGGCGCGTCTCGCAATGCTCGCTCATTTGTCTCGTAGCGGCTAATGAAATTATAGCCACCGGCCTGGCACGGTCATCTCCACCGGCTGTCTTCCTTCTTCCAAACTTTCTCCCTCTCGTTCTGCCGTAGTGTCGCATCGCCGCTGCCCTCCTGCTCTATCTATCCTGCTGTATAGTGGGTAGAGGTAGACAGGGACGAAAACAGGGAGAGAGAGAGAGAGAGAGAGATGATCAAAACGTCGGGAGAAGAAGAGATCCTTCGAGGGACCTTCCCGAAGGAATAGGAAGGAAAATTGCGGGGAAACTTGTTTCGCGGATATCTCTTTGAGCACTTCTCGCAGATGACGGGAACCAACGGCTGATATTGCGACAGTCAGCCACCGACACCTCATTCGGCCCAGAGGATGGCATTATGGAGCTGTGCCAGGACAGAGAGAGACGGAGCAAAGAGAAAAATCGGTGCTCGGTAGGACGCTGTAAATGAAATCCAGCGAGAGTTCGGCCAAAGTGGACACTGCCATGGAACATTGTACGCCCCCCGTGTGGGACTTGTGTGAGACTATATTAGGAGAATAAGTACGTGCAGAACATTGAATAAGGAGATCTGAATTTTTTATTTAAACGAGAACTCTTTCCTTGTGAAAACAGGAAGAAAAATTACAATTAGAAGAATATTACATTATTCTTAGTCCATAAAAACACTTCTACCAGTTACCGCCTCATCATGTTCCAGGCTAAAAAAATTTACATTAGCATCCCCAGCGATTTATCAAGATATGATAATTCGAGCATATATATGCATAAAGCAGAGCCTTGGGTGATACTATCCACGGCATTAGCATCGAAGGTTAACCTGTCGTTCGTAGACCAGGCATATTCTGGAATCCAGTTATCAGCTAATGAAAAGAAGAGCGACTGCTCAATCTGCTCTGTTCACAGTGGCTCGTAACTGCCTCTAAGATCAGGGGTGGAAAGGAAAGGTTGCCCCGGGAAGGGCTTATCTCGCTCAGGATTTTTTAAGATTAGCCTCCTGTGTCGTATTAAGTAAAGACCGTTTAAGCTCGCTTGTACGGACTGGGGGAACCGACCCCCAAAGACTCCTCTTCAACGTTCTGCCTTCCGACACCCTCTCGAGGAGCACGATGGTGCACGTAAATAGCTACTTGTCGGATCGTTTCGAAAACCTGCATGCAGGTCTGCTAGCGAGCTGAAATTAAGTCTCCCTTGGGATAATATCATGACAAAAAATTTCGGATGAAATCGATGAGAACTTGTAACTTCCTTTACAGGGGGCTTGATAAGTAGAAGTATTAATATTATAAGGTACAAGGATATTTTTAGCATAGCTATCGCTTCAGATAATGATACTGCAAAATACAAAATTTACCGCCAGATAAATCTGCAAGTAGCAACCCCACCGTTAAGTTAACCTCTGAATTAGAACTCCACAGATTGCCTCAGCGTTCAGTAGAAGATACTCTTTGCTCTGTCTTAAAACATTCAGCAACTTTACCGTCTTGTACAGCGTTTTTCGCGCAACATTAATATTATTATTTCAGCGATTGAGCCCGCCGACGGGCTCGTTTATTTTTCTTTCCGTTTTCCAACGTGAGCTGCGAGAAGGGGTTCCCAGAGCGTCCCTCTACTAGCCGCCCCTCCGCCACTTTCATCCGTTCGTGGCAAACGGTTTTTCCCGCAATTTCCTCGGGACTGCTTGTTACGCAAGTTTTCCACCCCAATTGACTGCCCCCTCCTCGGCCAGATTATTTTTATAATTTTTCTTGGCGCCCACCCTCTCTTTTTCCCACTCTACCTCTCCCACCCTAGACGCGGGAGCAACCCTTTGGCCGCCTTGAAGCGAGCCAGCTCACCCCTAGCACAGGGGCCTGCACCTGCTCGCCGTTAATTTTTATTAGGCGAGCGAATGACGCGGGAGCACCTCCAGCTCGATTAACAAAGCTGTCTGTAAGGTCTCCTTGCCTCGTATAAGGCGTTTTAATTACACTGGCCGACGAGGAAACTTTTTTCATTTGCAGGAAGAAGTCGCTTTAAAAATTTCAGAGGAATTAATCTATTTATGAAAACACGCCCGGTACGTATTGAAAGCGGTACGCTACACGGAATACGTTGTCTACTTTCTGTGATAGTGGCGAGTTATAAAACGTTCATGGGTAACGTTCTTCGAGTATCTGAAACTTCGGAATATTACATTGTGTATATATAGTACATAGGTATTCGAACCTGAAATCTTTAGGTTGAAGATCGTTCCTTAAGGTAAAAATCCCAATAATCGACCATGTCCCAATGCCTGAACATTAAAACTAATTTTATTTAATTTTGAACTTAAATTCTAGTGTGGCTAATAAAAAACAATATCTACAGAAGCAAAACGATATCAAAAAATAGAGTATTCAGTTACTGTATCGGGACACGCATTTTTACGTTGTTTACTTATTGGGACATATATCTTAAGCGTCCAGGTATTGGGACATTTACCCTACCACGATAATTGTAACATTTTTTGACGAAATGATGTTTAAATAAAACAAATGACAGTGTTTTAGAATGCACGATAAAAATTCGTGGAACAATGTAATGCAGGAAATAATTTCAATCAATCTGCCGTTCGTCGATCACGGCTTTACTTTCCTCTCCCATGGAAATACCCTGAAAGCTGCCTCCCGATGCGAATGAGGGCAAGCAGGCATGGAGAACAATAAAGTAATCAGAGGAGCTTTTCAAATCGAGCAGGAGAGGCCGGGCATTCATGAAAAACTCAACGGAGGTTTAAAATGTGGGCAACCACTCGACGTGGTAAGGGGAGGGCAAGAGAGAGCGGTGAGAGTTCCTACATTTTACGAACCATTGTACACGCTCCTTCCGCATCGAAAGAATTTTAATATTTGCCAATTTAGCCGAGCGTACGGGAGGTAAAGAGCCGAGCAATCCCTCGGCGCGATAACCACATCAAGGCGCCTCCGACGGTTCAGCTTTTGCCTTTGCATCGGTCAGTTTGCACGCTCGGACCGAAGAAAGAACAGAAACGAACTCCCACGAAATAACCTACGGCTCGGAATCAACCGCGCGCCAGAGGAAATAATAAAAGGAGACTGGCTGCCGATCGGCAAACGATCGACTTTCCCGTCGAATTAAATGCGAAGACTAACTAGCAACTATTCCACCAATTTAACCATGGATATATTGTAAAAGTTTGCAAATGAACGGATATCAAAGATATCTCTTTTTTATACTTCTTTCTCTTTCGTGATTGATATCGACTACTGTGTCTACCGACATGTGTTCAAAATTTCATTACACCGTTTAGTAGAAGTTACTACTCCTATTATATAAATTAGTTTTATTACCTAAAACATGTCTGTATTATATCTTTGGGGGTACATGACCAATAACGATTGTCTCCTCAGAAGATTTGAGGATTTAACAATTTTGAGATACTCAAATTTTTAAATATTCAAAATTGTATCAACCAACTACGTTCAACTATATCCAGAGAATATATGTATATCGCTTTCCAACGAAGCATCAAAGCTTCTCTAAGGCTTCCAAATTAAAAGCCACTGTTCTCCGATCGTAGAAGCTAGACGGTGTGGTCCAAAGCCACGAAAGGAGCAGGCAGAGTGGATGCGAGCGCTGTCGCGACGAACTTTGATATTTCGTAATTCCATTGCTTGCAATTAGGGCCGGTAATTACCATAACCATTAGCGGGCCAGCGGGACGCGGCGGCGAGAAACTACCCGGAACACTCGGGATACCCCGGCTGTGTCCTGGACATAAATACTGGTGGTCAGCCCGCTGTAGGAATGGCCACCATCCACCAGCACGAGCGCGCCAACTCCGCCGACGTAGCCGGACACACAATCAGGAACTTGCCTGAGGAATGCAACCGCAGCCAGTTTCTTAGGACGGTCGAATTAAACTCGTTCCACGCGCCAACCTCGGGAACCAACGTTCTGGACCGCGGCGAAAGGGACGAACGCACGGAAAGACGCCCGAGGTTGGAGCAGGGAACGATGGAACGCGGCCAAACCTACAACTGGAGATAGACATTTCCCTGGGACGGTGTGCTTCATGGATTGGACACGTGTTTGAATGCGTTTTCCCTCGTGGAAGACTCGTGCACGATTTGCCAATGTAGTTGAAGAGGAATGCGGAGACTGTGGTAGTTTAAAGGGTCAGCCTCTGCTTTCTTATGGACTTTTCAAGACTGAGATTCTGACAATTTTCGAGAGTAATTGTAGGATAATTGCAGGATCGAAGAGTGTAATTAACCCTTAGGATTTGAAGACGGAGTCACTTAGAGATTCTGTTACTATGTATTTCTATTTCTGCAGTAAGCTTGAATTTAAACTTTTCAATTTTCAAATATTCGAATTTCCAGCCCTTCAAATTTTCGAATGTTCAGACCTTTGAGTTAGCTAAAAGAAGGAAATTGAACTAGGTCAGTTGACACGAGCGCAATAAAAGCATTTATTCCGCAACGTACCGAATGCTGCCCCTCATTCCCGAGTAACAAACTCACCTGTCCCATACGCACTACGTCGTCTCCCTCCCAGAGCGACCGATTAATAAATCCGCGGTCGAGGGAATAGTAGCGAGACTCGGTGCGCGGGAGCAAGCAAATTCAATTAATCCGGCATATCGACTCCACGGTGGACGGGTATATATCAGGTAGACGCCTGAAATATCCAATTTTCTGAATGGAAAAGCACATCAACCGAATGTTTAATTGCTACTCAGGATCAGGAGTGGTCGGTCGCCGTACTAACTGCATCTCCCCTTGCAGCAGTCCAGCAACTTCGCCTCTCTCCACCTCTTCTGCCTCTACTTTCCGCCGCCTCTGCACGGTTTCTCTTTCTGGTACGGCATCGCTGCCTTTCCACCCGCTCCCCGTCTCCTTTTCCCGCGGCACCGTTCACCCGTTTGTTTCTCAGTCTCTGCGCGGTGGTATCAATTAATCTGCCCTCCTCTCTGACCCTCTTCACCGCGTGCGTTCACCCTAGGCCCACGCGCACGCGACGGTATTTCTGGCCGAAACTTCGTTTCGTAGTCTACTGGCTGAGGTACTCACCCTCGTTCTACGTTTTCATTTCGCCTGAGAGTCGGCGAGGCTCGGACGGAAGAACGCGTCCATTGTTGGGCTTACGTCGATTATTGGAACTGCGGATGGGGGTGCGTGTGACGCTCTTAGGGATGGAGTATTTTAACATAGGTAATTTGGGAAACTGCAAAGGCTGATGGGCATGGAAAAATTAAGGAAGGTATACTTAGTTCCTTACTTGTATAACATATCAAGGGGAGGAGTAATGTCCCCTTCTAAGGCCATGTGACCAACAATTTAAAGATCGAAATTGCTACGTTTCCCCTACTATTTAAAAAAAAATTGTATGTGGCAGGGTTTGAATATTTGAACTTTCATACTGGTTTCTTTTGTATTTTAGAGGAGTATAAGACACTCTCAGAAATGTAAATTCTTAACATTTCTAAATGTCACGTATCGCATGCAGATTAAATTATTTCAGACGCTCTTTGAATTAATAATAAAAACATAGAACAGTTAGCCATTCGACTGATACCCTCGACGTTAGCAGCAGTCCATTTCCTCGATCCTATTCCGGCGGGTTCGTAAGTCCCGCGGGATGTGAGATGTCCCGAAGTCGATAGTGATTAAAACTTTGACTTAACCTACCCGACCAGAACTGGCGCTGGCTATTCGAGGATCGATTTGGTATTCCGAATATGTGACATCTCGCGAGTTCGTTGCGACGAGACGGCCCCGCTGCGCGAAGAATGAGAACTGATGGAGACACGACAGCAATAATTAATACTGATCAGTAGAAGCATGTCCATTTTTAGATACAGCGAAATCAACGCTCTCTTCATTATTTTGAGCGCAATGTTTTCCCTAGTTTCTCAAAAATATTCCTAAAAATTCATGACTGAATCGCGAAGTAGATCTAAGAAAATTATTTATTGGAACTAGAGAAAGTTCCCACCTCGTGATTTCTGAGTCTTATCACATTTTACAAGAGAATGCAATACTTGCCGAAACTTCTCCCAATTTTGTATATTTCAGAGTTTCGGGATAACAGCCAACCAAACAGGGACTTGCTGGTAGGAGCCGAGTGCTTACGTTATTAAGCAAATGCACAAGGATGGCGCATTGTATGAGGGTCCTGTGATGCGGGCCTAAACGCCGACTAAGCACCATGAAATTCTCATCGATCGAGGGCAGCGACGACGTTGATGTAGACGTCGTCGTCGACGAAGAAAGAGGCGCCGTGGAGACCAACATGCCAATTTACAAGCCATTAAAATCGCCAGTGCGTGTGATCCACGTACGTACACGCATGCTGTAACATGAATTCGTGGCAAATTGTTCACTGAGAAAGTTCTACCTTCAAATCCGTAACCACTTCAAGCATTTATGAACTATTCAGCTATAATCTGTAATAAATTTTAAAATACGAAAATTGTAGATCGTGGGAAAGTGAATGCATATATAGTTTAGTTAAATGAAACGGATCCTACTCGGACACAATTTTATACCTACATTACTGAGGGGAGAATACATAATTTGTGGAAATATTTAGCCGCCACTGGCCCTTTTCAGCCTCAAATCAACGTCAAAGAAGGCAACAGAGCGAAGGGTAGGTCGTGCTATCCAGACCGTTTCGCATAAATATTTTTCATCGCGTGTTTCTCCACCCCCTCGAGAACCAAACGGAGAAATGTTTATCGTGCATTACCGTGGGGGCAGGGGGAAGAGAACCGCGTGGATACATTTGTTAGGATAAATTCCAGCTGTCTGCAGGAAAGAGAAAATGAGAGAGACAACAGGGGGAAACGGGCAGAAGTTTTGAAGCATAACGGATTACTCGGATATTTAATGTATATACGTGATTTCAAATTTCGCTAGTATGGAAAATAGTTGAGAACGAGGGGTTCAGGTTGGACAGTATCAATTACCTAACTACGTGCCAAAAAAGTGAATAAAAATTGTGGACGAGAGAGAAGCGGGAAGAGAGCCGTAAAACGATTGTCGTTCGCGCATTCCATTTGTCTGTCCGGAACTTTTTAATTAATAACATTATAGAGCAGTCGGTACTCATGAAAATTGCCCCATCCTCCCAGCGAAATCCACACTGCGGAACGTGTTTTCACACCTACAAATGTGTTCTCGCTTTAATTCGCTCCGTCGGAAATTGATGATTTTTATTCGACCATATTTCACGCGAGATACGTTTTCAGAACTACGGCGTGGCTTTGATTGGGCCGTATCTATTGACTAACAGAATGAATAGATCGTTTAAAACGCGCTGAGAAAAGTGAATCGAATTTCCCTGTGAATTCCACTGCAGCACAGAATGCTGAGAAAAAAGGCTGCACACAATTGGATAACGATTTCAAAGCTTTATCCACATTAATCAATTATATTTCATTTAACATACTAACTGTTCCATAGCTATTTCATTCTCAAGAATACGTTCCATTATTTTACATTCTTAGTCAACCCATCGACTTTTTCAATTCAAAATTCTCTCAAGATACAATGCATAAAAAACGATTATAATAAGACCACAACTTGTAGATGTCGACAGTCGGTCGATTCGATATCCAAAGCAATTGGACACGAACTGACGAGTGCCAATATGGCCAGTAGAAATTCTCTCCAAGGCAGCCTCTCGTTTCACCTGCAAGGTGCGGCGAACGAAGCGAGAGCAAGGCAAACTTTTGCGCCCGATCCGTGGTCAGGATCAGGAACGGCTGGGTTGCGGGTGGCAGATCTGCAAGCCGGAATGGGATCTGTCCGCTCCAGACGTTACTACCCCGCCTATTCCATCCGAAAGCAGTACAAGTCGCCTCTACGTACCACCCACGATGAGGAAATGGAACGTCGGGGACGGCAACGCTGAGAAACCTCGTCCTGGCCAGCCGAACGGAGCCTACTTCCATCGTACGCGTGGACCAAATGAATTTTCGACACTGCATCGCCTTCTATTGTCGAACGAATGAATGTCCTTTGCACGACAGCTTGCTTGGCCTTTCTAACTATCTTACAGAGTATGCTAGAGTTGGTAATATAAGAAAAAAGTGGCGACTTTAAGTGGAGGAATAAAGAGAAAACGTGGAACCAAACTTTGGGTATGGTACTTCGTTTTCTGGAGAAATTGACTTTGAATTTTAGTGGAGTATATGTATACTCAAGTGCAAGTTTGGATGCTGAGAGGTACACGAAGTAAGGGGAACGCTCCTAGCTGCAGGAGATAGAGTCAGTGGTCAGACAGAGCGTTATTGTTAATTCATGTACATCTCAAGCGTCAGAATTGTATTTTCGTTCAGCCGTGTCTGATGAAAATTTAAACTCAATCTTCTCAAACGCGGAGAATGATAGCAAAAAATTATATTCGACATTCTTCACTAATTTGTTTTATCTAAGATCCTCATTTTTCTGCTTGTACTACTAGACCTTGGACCACTCGTTTACGTATCTATACTGTGGCACGTGTAAGCAGAAAAAGTGTGTACCAACTTTAAAGATAGAGAATTCAACGTCTTCAGCTACCAAGCAGCAAGGAGTAGTTCATTACATACTTTGTAATTCGTTTCAACTTCATTTCCCTTTACTTATTCACACCCCTAGGTTGCTGCTCCCCTAACCAGCCTGCTTTCTGATAAGGATCAGAAGCTACTGGCGAAGATTCTGCTTAAAATTTTAAATAATTATTCGAAGAAAAATCTTTCTTCGCGTAAACCGAGCAACGCGAACTTCTCGAGTTTCCCTTCCGCAACTTCCCCTGGTAACTTTTGCGAACTTTCCGAGTCAAAAAGTGCAAAAAAATAAGGCACCTTCAGGTGTTAAAACAACGATGCTTGTCTAAAACCGACATGCAATATTTTAAAAAACACCTCGTTGCGTTTATTCGCGGGGTCGGCGTACCACATCGTAAAAATCCCTCGTCGAACTTCATAAACAAACTACCGAGACGTTTATTATCCGCGGTTCTGCGGTGTCGTTGGCAACATGCTCAGCCCGTCGAACGCAGAGGGAAGTCATTTTAATGCAGTCGTCCTCCTATGATCCGTAAAGCAATGGTTTTATAGCCCGAATTTTCTCCCCCTTTCTCGCAGTCGCTCCGCGCGCCCTGCCACGCAATTTCGGCCGCGCTGTCTTCCATCGCCTCTGCATCCGTGCGCGTTTTACGCACCCTGAACACGTAGCGGCACGATATTAGCCTTTCCTACGGAGAAGACCTCCCAACGCGCGATCTACATATCGGTTCTTTGTGTAAAAAGGACCGCCAAACAGAATTTAAGGTTATTTCGCAAGAATAAGAATGCGCGCGGACGCGAGACGCGGAAACCGCACGAAACGCCGAACAATTCTTTCGGGATTCTCACGTTCCTGGGCCACCCAACTTCGGGGATGAAAATGAAGGTGGAATTTTTTTCTGAAAAATGGGAACCTCTGCAATTGAAGCACGTTTCTGGGGACAAGATGAGGTTGCTAGTGAGTACAGACGGTGAGACGTGATGCAAAATTTACTTGAATTCAATCCTAATAGAAAGATTTAGATAACTGTATGCATCACCCTGTATGCATTCACCATTCATGTCGATTTCGAAATATACTAGCAAATTACTCCTTCAGAAGATACCTGCTCTACTTTACTTTCTCCAAGTGATTCCAAACGTTCATCCCCTATTTCGAAACGATTCCCACGCAGCTGGAAGTGTCAACAATTTTACGATCAGCCAGCAAACCGTTCGACGCCTACCCTCACAATGCCTCAGAATACCGACGAATTTACGCTGTCCTTTTCCCGCGCTGAACAGCCTTTAGACGGCATCCTTCACCTATCATCTGTCTCCAGGGAGTGCATTTCATTTTCGCGAACGCGTACCAGTGTCTGCTCGAAAATTTATGAGCGTCGGTGCCGCAGAAGCAACCGCGGTAGCAATCGTGCGACGCCGTGGCAAAAAATACACGGCACCGATTTTACATGTGACTTTACGACCCGACGTGCCTCTGAGACAAGTCGACAGTAAATAGATTTTCCTCGGAACGACACGTTTCCCGTGGGGTGAGGGTCGAGTACAAGTTTGATGTGCAATTTCACTGCAACCGCAGAGTTTGTGGAAAAATATTCGGCAAACTCTTAGGATTTAACCCTCGGAATATGGACCATTTAAGGCCCTTGGGTCAATCGTGACCTATGTGTGCTTATGTTAGTGGACCTCCAGTTACCTTCTTTGTCAGTCACTCCTCAGCCTTTGATCAGGTTGGATCGACATTCATCGACCTGATCGTTGTCTACTGAAATATATCGTATATAGAATTAGCAGAATTCTAGCTTCTGCATATTTTTATTTATAGAAAACTTATAAATTATAGAAGTTAGATTGGATAGCTAAATGACGAAAGAACTAAAGTTTAACAAGAACTATTAATACTTCCAGAGAACAAGTTTCCTATTTTGACACACTATGTTAGATTAACATTCTAAACGCGTCCACGTTAATCGTCTTACCATCTCGGTTTCGTACGATCTAATTCGGGATATGACAACATGGTCGGAGGGTAAAAGTGTCACAGTGACACGTCACGCGTCGACCACAAAGGAGCTGCTCATAGTCATATTTGCGGATAATATTGACCAGAGCTGTCAGACCCTCGCCCTTCTAACGAATTTCATATTTCCTCGCCAGGGGTGTCTTCGCCCTCGTAACAGTTCCAAGTGTCGGGATCACCATAAGATTCCCGTATATTATTTTCCTTCTGACCTGTCTTCGTATTTACCGACATATTTCCACATTTCTCCGTATCGATGCTCTTCGTGTCTAAAAGTATTTTTCTTTCCACCATTGGATTAATTCTGCAGCTTTCTTGTTAATACTAGACATGTCAATGATTAACTATAAGGGTACTTACAAAAAATTGTAAAAGAAACCTATTTTATCTGCTTTGATGAGTAATGTTGGTTTCGAAAATAATTTTCTTTAAGTGGGATGAAACTTGTTGAAGTTTAATCAGTTAAAAAGTTATAAACGTGAGAAGATTTTGTTTTCAATTTTATGGGCTTTTGTAAGTTTATACATGAAGGGAATGACATGCATTCGACTGTAATATTAGCTACGCTCGAGCGAACGTCAAGGCCGCCTTGGCGCGGTTTGTCCTTCTGGTTGTTGTTGCTCGACAAACTGCCCGAAAATTACTAGCTAGTGTGGTTACCGTTAACGATATTTGTAGCAGGACCGGACTTGAACTTCTCAGAGGCTTCCCTTTCGCTGCTATCTACGATGGCAAAGGACTCACGACAGCTAATGGTCAAGTCTGCGCGACCTGAATGACCACAAAGTGATCGCCTTCTCCACTTCCTGACTTTGCCTAAAGTGTTCCTGCTTTATTGGCGTTACATAAAATGAACGGGCTCCATTTAACGTAAACAGCTCAAACTGAACACTTTTGTGTTCCAAACACACTGTAACCAACACTTTTAGGACATCCCGTAGGCACTTCTTCAATATTTAAACAAATACTTACAAAAAGTTCGTAAACAGATGATGGGAGCTTACATGCATTTATTAATTTTGCCGTGCACAAAATAAATCTTGTGCTTATTAAAAATTCTTTTAAGCTTCCAACTTCCTGCATCAAAAACAATTAAACTGGCACTGATCCAACTACCTTTTCCAGAATATTAACTCCAGCAGAATTATTTTTACCATCCACTGACGTTCCTGCTTCATACCCAACTTTCTATCCGACATAAAACTATTTTAGCTTCTTACCTCCTTTATTCGATCTCGAGAGTCACAACTAATTCGCGTAGTTCGATCATGGATGAAATAAAAATCGCGGAACAGAGGGATCCTCGATTTAATCCCGCGCCATGGCGGTCGATCATTGAATTACGAGAAGAATCTCCGGCCTAACAACCGATTAACGATCCGCGGCTAATTGCAATTGTGCCAAGCTGCTGGAGTACGGTCCAAAGACGAAGGGATTAAAAAATGTCCCGATATAAAAGCAGCAATAGTAGCTCTGCCTACAAGAACGCACGGACGGAGGGTGAGCTAACGCGAGAGAACAGCGGAGGAAATCCAAGTAATTAACAACTTTTTGAAGCCAAGGGATAATCTCTGGACGGATTCCCTTCGTTTGGCTGAAAGAGTTTTCCCCGGCGTTAAGCCGTGACCATTTGGCCAACGTCGTCGTCGTCGTCGTCGTAGCCGACGTCGTCATCGTTCTCGTCTTTTTCCTGAGTACCAGAACCTCCTCGTTCTACCTCAGTGTTTACAATTAAACTTTTTTCTACCGCCCCAGCCCCCTCAAGTCCTCGGCTGTCCGTCCTCATCACGGTTCTGCTTAGTGATTCTAATTGTCGACGAGCCATTCCTTGACAATCCCCTCTAAGAAAAGATTAGAGGATCGATATGTTTGAATTATGTTTTACTGACAATGAGTCTCTCCTCGTGGCGATTTGGTTCACTATATCCTGAGAATTCTAAAAAAAAATACTACGATATTCCTGGGACAGGGAACTAGTCTGAGGAATGAAATAATCTTGAAAGTGATCCACTTCTTAAAAATCTGAAGTGATAACTTTGAGAAAAAATGCAGATCAAAGGAAGAATAAATTATAATATGTACGTCCAAGGTTCCCCCAGACCTGAGTCTCGACTTGCACCATAAGGATTATTAAAATTCCAAAAATAACGCGTGTAATAACAGGTAGGGCATGAAAAGAACGTAGGGCTCTTTTCACTCAACATCGACGTTTTCGGGGAGAACTTTTAATACCTTCCGTTAGACGTCTACACAAAGCTCGTTGCGGCTGCTTAGCTGTTTACCGTCTGGCACGTCGTCGACAGGAATTGTTCCTGGCCTTCCCTTTCCGTACACCAGTCCACACGTAAACACGTACGCACGAGCATATGTTCGCGTATAATACTGAGCGCTCCCATACAGACGACAAACTAGTTACAACTTTGGATATGTAATCGCGCGTGTGGACGATTAGACGGTGGACCAGGACTGCCAGAACCATCGAAGTGTCGGATTACAATTTCGACCGTGTTTCGTCAAAAACGCTCGATACTGAATGAATATTACGTCCATCATGTTTCCACTATTTGTGAAATAGACAAAATTTTATCGTATCAAATGTGGCACATTTTAATTTGTTACACGTATTTTTCTAATGGATCACAATCAACAATGGCTGGGAGTAATATTTAGTCTAGTTGAAGTGGTTGGAAATTAGTTGTCACACGAAGTAGTGGCAAATTAGGGAATTTGTTCCGGTCAGGTGTCACGGGCAAATCGCGCGAAAATCCATTAAAGTTTCAAAATTATATTGAAATGTCCGTGTTAGCGTGTTCGGCAGCGCTTGAACGAAGACAAATTACGTTGGTAGGGAAAAAATGTTTAATGATTGCAAATTTTTGGAAAGAAATTAATGGCACAAAAGACTCAATCAATTAAGTGAGAAATACACAGCAGAAGGTGATAGAAGCTAATCAATGTTATCGAATATAAGCCATACTATTTCCTTGGAATTTAAAGATCACGCCCTTAATATATTCTTTATCAATGATAATCCACGAACAAAAATCAAGAGACAAACAAGATATTATACTGAAGAACTAAGAAAACTCAATATTGTTTCTCTAGAAGACCTCCCAATATTTTTCCTTCTTCTGATGGCAAATATGTAGTGGTGTACAGTGCACATGCAAAAGCTAGACGTACACAAGGGCCAAAAGCAGATAGGATTCATGCGACACGACGAATGGTTCTTCCATTGTCGGTCGGCTGTTAATTAGATGTCTAGTTCCACCGCTCAAATTCACCTTACGCGCTGAACCAGCCAGCCCATTGTCGCAGCTACTCACGCTGCTCCTACACCAGTCGACAGCCACTATACCCGCAACCAAGTGCTCCAGCTATGAATGGTCGTAATATTACAACAGCAGAACGTGATGTAAATCCGTGAGAAAGCGGGGGAGCAAACTCGCACCTTGCCCTCACCCTCTTAAGAAACACGGCCGTCGGATTTTGCGGTGAATCATGGTCTCTGCAACACCTTGAGAGATGTCTGCCAGTGTCTGCTCAAGCGTCAGGCATCGATTCCTCATTTAGAGATAGCAGAAATAGTTTCAAAAAGAATTTATGAATCATATTTAGACAAAGTTTTACTAACAAGGAGAGCATCCCAATTTGAAAGCTTTTGTTAAGCTTCAAATTTTTAAGCTAATAATCTTTTTGAGATTCATGAAATATTATACTTGTCTAACTAGACATGCCAACAACAAACCCCAATTATGTTACTTCCTGCGCATCGTCCCAAACTCGAGGTTATACTACTTGTTGGTTGTCTGACTAGTGAGTACTCATACTACTTTCCAAGCAAGTTCAAATATACATATCAACCTACATTATTCTCTAAATATATAATATTCTCTATATTATTCACAGTAATATAATATTGTTGACCTTCGTGTAACCAATGAAATTATTTTTCTCCGCATTTCATCGTTCCTCTCGCGATAATTATCCTCGTTTTTAATTGGCAAGTGTATCCATCTCGCGTTTGCAGAGAGTCTGCACTTAACGAACGGAGATGGTTGCCTTTAGCCAGCGAAAGGACAATCGTCGTTGTACATTAATTGGCGCCCGAGATCTTTGTCCCTGAGCGCGATTCGTCCATTGTCGTCGCTGGCTGAACAGCCATGAGTCGTCCTGTCACGGTTCGGTTGTTGCATTCACTGGATTAGCCAGGATCCGCGTGAACGCGGCCACAGCACGTAATTGCGGTACGAATTTCTATGGGTTAGCCCCCGCGGAGGGTACGATATACAGGTATCCTCTCTTTCCTTTTGGATTCCGCGTTACCTCGCCTCTCAATTTCTCCGCGCTATCCCGCAGAATGAACTAGTGATGGTCTTCGATTAAGTCCCTTCCATCGTGCCGCGATTGTGGTTACCGCTGTCGGGTACCGCTTTTGTTACAGAACTTTCCAAACGTTAATACCACCTGCCAAACTATGAAGCCTATTTTCAGACACACTGTCCTTTGTTAATGATTTCAACAATATTTTCAATTTGTGTTACACTATTACAATTATACCATTGTGTGAGTCGTGACGTATGTATAGGACTGTGACAGACTACGTTTGGTTTTTGTTAATATCTGAGTAATAAATGAGAAAATTTCGCAGAATTTTAATTTATGCTTCCACGTTTAAAATAAGGGTGAAGAAAATTGGTAGGCCAGCACCCCCTCGTCGGTAATCTAAGCACCGAAATGAATTATATTATTTGCTGTTCAGCGTAGAATAATTAAAAGACGGCATGACGTCCTGTGTGGCTGTTTCCAATGCTCTGCAATCTGCAGAGAAAAGGGTGGAAAGATTGACAGTGAATTATTTAGCTCTAGCAATTAAAGGTGTCTAACCATTCGTTAGCCCTTTTCTTTCCCCTTTTCATTATCCTCTCCATTATTTCCTTCAATCTGGAGCACCGTGGTTTAAAAAGAAAGTAAACTAGAAATCGTTTATCTACACCCTCTATAATCAATATCAGATCAGATGATTTTTTTTATATTGAATTATATTGTTCATGCTTAAGTACATAAAACAGAGGCAAAAAGAGTAGATAATAACACAGATAATACTTCCTTGCACAACATTACTGCACGTCCACAGTTCAATCCCACACTTTCTCATCTAACCTCATCATCTTCCATCCAAAATAATTGACAGAATCCATACATTAGCAGTTTTGGAACCAACTGCACCATACTTTCGCGCCACACAAAACCGTCTACATTTCGACTCCAAGTAACATCGTTCAGTCATCGCCGAATACGTCCGCCGCAACTTCGAGAACCTATCGATCAATTACTTGAACGAATACGAATAATACCGCATAGGTTTTGGCATGACTGTTCTTAATTACTGGATATGATCACGGCCGAGTGCGCAGCCAACAAGAAAACATATAAACGTGGCCGTGGCAGACTTAATCAACGTCGATGCGTCACGATGCGCATGATGCGTAATGAAAATTGATGAGATAATCGAGGTGGGCTATGACATACTGGCTCATCGAGGGTTGGGCAATAGGATAATATTGTTTCGAAGGTATAATGACAACGAGCTAGCTACGAGGGCCCCAAAATGTATAAAGGCGGTCTCGATTCTCCAAAGTGACTTCAACTAGGGGCTAAGGATCGTCACGGTGGGGCTGCTCCTCCAGGAGTAATACGGTTCTATCGAATTTTCCCTACGAATCTCACGTAATAACAGCAAGACACGTTAAAATGTTTATCGCGAAAATTTCGGGGCAACAAATCAACGACAAATGCATTGATAATGAATTCTAAGCTGAATTCTTTTAACTTGAGTATATTATGATTATTAACCATGATTGATGGTAGTATAAATTGATTGTTAAATAAGCTATAATTCTGAAATATGAAGTAGAATAATTTTGAATTATAATTCCTTTTTATGTTTATTCTTAATTCTTCTTCCCAGTCCCTGCCTGGTGTCTATTCTGTGATCCTTGCTGAAAACTAGAAACACGACGATATCTTTACTAATTTTCTTCCACACCTCCTGTGCCTCCCCTTCCGAATGAATACAATTGGCTACGTGGGTAGATACCTACGCTTACGTCGGAGCGGCATTGTAAATGCGAAAACGAGAAAATGAAGCTCGGTGGAGCGCGATCATTGGGCGAACGTAGCGGAACTCCATTTCCGTTGCTCGCGGAAACTTCGGTTGTTCATTTAACCTGGTTCAATGAGCCTCAGACTTCGTAACGGCCGATAGAAAAATACCAAATCGACGCGTGGCAGCGATCCAGTGAAGCGACAAGTTCCCGTCTAACAAGCGATCCCCATTACACGGCCACCCTCTTAATTAATGCAACTTTTATTATTGTTTCCTTGAATAATTCAACCGCGCGCGGCAGATGCCCTCCTCGCTCCCGTCCTGTTTCCTCGCCTGCCCGCTCCCTTGAAAATATCCCATCGCCTCGACACACTGAATGCTCGCGAAGCACTGAGTATCATTGAAAACAACTTTTGGCGCGGTACAGGTAGAAAACGGCGGAGGACATATCTATCGGAGCGTGAAGCGTGTGCGTCGCGAACAAAAGTTTCGAGAACATAAAAGCGATCCAACGAACGCGGCCACGTGCTCCGAAATCCTTCCTTTTTATCGTATTTCTCTCTTACCCTTTCATCAACGTGTTAATGATATTTTTCACGCGGTACAATTATTCACGGGGCTGTAGTCATTAATTGGGTATATTGCAATAAGATATCGCGAGGAAAAGGTATCATAGGTTATCAGGAATAAAGCTTTCAAGAGGAATAGATCCAGATTGATCGCTTTTCTTGATAACATTCTCTTGAAGTAAATAAGAGAAATATCTTTCTTATTACGAGGTAATCTCGGAGCTTGAACAAATTGTAACGCGTTAATAGTTTTGAATGAAGGAAGATTTATTGCGTTCGCCGTAATAGCGTGACGGAACGAAGGAGAAAAAGGATTTCAAGCGAGCGAAACGTTCACTGCTGCAGATATTCATCTCCCTGATACATTAATTTCCCTCGATTGTGTGACGTGAAAGTTCTAGGCGTGACGAAAATTCTCCTCCCTGCTCAACCGACGGACATTTTATTTCAATTTTCGTTTAATGGAAATTAGCCTGATACAAAGCAACGGTCTATAAATTTCACTTATAACATTGGCAGTATGAACCAGTGACGCGAGAAGTTGGGCAATCAGGTGCTTCATTACATAGACTATGCTTTTATTCTTTAGCATACTATGTATTTGCGCTCGGAATATTGCAATTTATTATGTGATAAAAATGGTTGACGATAAATATGAATTTTGTTCGCTTCAAATACGAATAAAAACGTGATATTTGCATTATGAATGTGGTCACTTAAGGAAAAATGAAATTTTAAATGAAATAAAATTTTTCTCGTTACGGGCTTCACCTTCTACTATAGAATTTTTTATTTCACCTGCTAATTAGTTCTGTCCTCCATATGGCGCACCTGCACTAGACTGCATAAATACCTTTTTCTAGAGTACAGTCTTTTATGCAATTAAAAAATTCACACTGAAGTACTCTAGAGATAAATAGGTGGAATATCGTGAACTTGCAGAAAAAAGTGTTAACATTTTAATTAATTAAATTTGGAACACTTTGAACGAGTCCCGAAGGGCTATAATTACCTACTTCAATGCTCGAGAGATTTGAATAAACTGAACTTCACAAATTTTCGAGGGAAATATTATTTGAAGAGTACCGATTCTGTTACCTAATTATGTAATCATTAGTAATTATTGAAATTAATCGACAAAAATGTTTCCATTACA
Source organism: Calliopsis andreniformis (assembly GCF_051401765.1). NCBI lineage: Eukaryota > Metazoa > Arthropoda > Insecta > Hymenoptera > Andrenidae > Calliopsis > Calliopsis andreniformis. The sequence continues at coordinate 15,441,405 of NC_135067.1, read as the reverse complement.
TATTTCCCACTTTCAAACACGAACAACCCTTCAAACCTGTATCGTTCGTGGTAAGGTATCATCAAGAAACAAATAAGAAAATTGAAATTCAAATGTTTGAGTTAATTTCGTATTCCGCGACAATCGTTCCACACTTGGCCGCCGTGAATTGCAAATACGTCGAACTTTCCAGCCGAAGTTATCTCGACAGCTTTAAGATCTACTGAATCGTTCATCTGTAGCTTCACGTTTTGCATTTTTAATGTATGTATTATAAACGAAACTGCAGTTACAATTTTAAAAATATATCATTCAACATCTACCGTACTTTAGTTTGCTTTACCTTCGATTTGAACAAACATAATTCTATTCTTAAAGAATAGATAATATCAATCATTTTAAGTGTGTATCTAATTTGAACACTAAATCCTAAAAAGTGTCAAGACCGGATAAAACAATCCAATACCACAAAAAATCGACAAAACAACATAACACACAACAATAAAACATATGTCCTACATTCGACGCATATTGCTTCGAAATTCGCAGAACCACCCCTATTCAACACGTAACGAGGGCTGCGTGACGGCTAGCAGATTTCACAAAACGTCTGTTTTCATAGGTGTCTTTCAATACGCGCCATATATCCACTATCCGCAGCGTTGTAAGTGCGCGAAATTGAACGGAAGCTGTTTACGGGACACGAGAGAATCGCCTCTCCGCGTTCATTCGTTGCAAAACGAGCGTGCAGGAGTTAGAGGCGGGGAGAGAGACAGAGAAGAGAGAACGGGAAATCCTGGTGGCCCGGGAAATAGGAAACAATGGTCGAGCGAAAAACAAAAAGATCATCCCTCTTGCGCCCGGGCTGCTCCCAGTCATACGAACTGCCCCTCGTTCTACGATAGACTTCAAGTATGAGCTTCCCGGGCATGAAAGAAATCTCAATATTACTGACAAATTTGAAAAGTTTCATAATTGATTCCTCGCCGGCTTCCTCGCTCTTTGCCGCGCGCCCTTTCATCGAAACGAGAGGGCAGATGAGGCGAGGAACAGAGGGACAGGGAGAGGGGAACGGTCAGGCACGAGCCGAGGGGTGAGAACGGGGATGTAAGAGGACAGAATGAAGAGCAGAGGCAAAAACAAAGGCCCCCTCCACTCGGAGCTGTCCGATTGAAAGGATTGACGCTTCAGTTTCCGAGATATTCTCCAAAGAACTGACACCTTTGTCTTCGTCGTGAACGGACGCTTCGGCGTCCTTCTTTCTTCCCGCCGATTCGTTCGTTCCATCTGGAAGCCAGTGAACGAAAGAGGACTCCTATTAACCAGAAATTCGAACGAAATGGCGTGGTAATCTTTGAGAGTCTTTGAACGCGCTGCTTGAAAGGATTACTGCCCGATTCTACGAGAAGCGATTGCATTGAACAGAAAACGTAGGAGAGTAGTGTTTTTTGGATTTGTGAAGTGTAGAAGTCTGTGAATAGTGAAACTGTAGTTAGACGAATATAATTTGAGGTGTAAAAAATATTGTTTCTTTTTAGAAAAACGTATGAAATTGAATTGAAGATGTATTTTAAAGTAAGTAATGGAGGTTTGTATTTTTTTATGAAGAAATGCCATAAAAAGGATAATAGCAAAGATTGTAAGCACGTTGGAAGGAATGTATTGTACCCTCCAGTTAGTGATTTATCGCAGTAATTACGGGGATGTAATCGATTGTCATTAACGTCTCTTTATAGCTGCTATACGTCGCTGCGATTTTTATTAGAGTCGAATTATCGCGGTATTCTTCCCAAATAGTGGCTTCTCACGACAGTCCTCGATTGTCTTCCGAGAAGCATTACCAATAACTCACTTCTATTATTATCTGTCTACATTTCTGTTATCGAGAACGTAAATAATGGAAAATCAAATTTCAAGGAACCTGATATTCGTTAAATAATAATTTTTTTATTATTTTGAAAATCACGCTCACATTCTTCTACCTTAATTTGCATTAACGAATCTACTATCGCGTCTCATTTCCCTCGTATCAGTTTTTAAAGGCCTCTTGCCAGCACTTCAAAAGTTTCCTCGCGATTTCTCTGAAGGACGGGCGGTAATTAGGACGAGCCTCGTATCTCTTCAAGAACCGGAAGTCCTGCGGGTTATCAAACGGTCGTCGCACTTCCTACCCGACCGTGTCACTTCGATCTACCACAGGTCTCACTTAAAAACCCTTTTACTCTAATTTCGAAAAGATCTAACGAAACATTTTCCAAAATTCAATGTTCTATGAATAATGACATCTATGGATAATAAAAAAGTAATTCCATAATACTTTTCCTACAAATAATTATTCTTCTACTATATCTAGTCTCATTTAAGACATATGTAAATAATCCTCCACGCATTTTCTCCAACCATAGAGGATAATAGACCCTCACCTCCCAGCGTAATTCATACCCAGCAAATATGAATCCACAGTAAGCGCGAATCGGTCGGCCACAGCTCCCCGAAGCGAGAGCAATAAATTTTACAATTTAAATCGAGGCATTTCTTACCCTTCAGCAGCGTCGCGTGGGAATTCGCTGGGAGCAAGGTATCTTGAATGTAAGGCGACGAGAATATTTCGAGAGCTCGGCCTCGGTCACGTTCCAGTCCGCGTGTCCGTCACGTATGCATATCTTGGGACACCGTACTGAAACTACCCTTGTGTCGACCATCGGTGACCGCGTCTCCGTCCTTCTCTCTCTTTCTCCCTTCCTCGTTCACCTGCCCCTCCTTCTCCCTCTGACACCCCCTCGCGGCCGCTCCCGTGGGATCGTGGAGCCGAACGTACGTGGTCAACGCGGGCCAAACTGTCGGCGAAGTTACGTAAAATAGTTAGCGACACTTCCAGCTACCCCCTCGTGCTACCCTCCACGTCGACCCCGCGGTACTACCTACGGACAGGCAGCAATGGTACGGACAGGCTGCCTAGCGCCTCGAGAGTAAAAGGAAGACGACCGATGGAAAGAGGAAGGGCATGGGAGGCGTACGTATCCTGTCCGTTCGTCGCTGATGTATGGCCAGCGTAGGGACCTTGCACCCTGCCTGAGATACAACACGTACGTGACCGATATGCGCGAGATACCTAAGTCTACGGATATCGTTCGTCGTGTACACGCTTCGTTGGGAGACATTGTACGCCGTGGACCCGTGTTTGCGCGGACAAGGGATGGCTCAGCGCCGAGGTGGGGGCGTGTTTCTATGACAGTTTGAGCGAAGTCGATTTTGAGCTTGTGTGCAGTGTCGATTCCAGGACTGGTTGGAATGTTTGCTGGATAAGGCGTTAGAAGCTTCAGTGAATGCTCCTGTTCAACGATGTATGCGATCTTTTATGCTTGTGTAATGGTTATAGGTATGTATAGAACACTGATACTTTCTGTGATCAGACGTTATACAGTAGTCCAGGATTATGGTTAGGATTTTCATGTTGGGTTATAGGTACGTGACATCTTCTCTATTTTCGTTTCTATTTTCTCAGCACAATTGACTTCTTATTCTTTAATTCTCGTATCCCAGAGGTCTTTGTGTTTATAAATGACATTAAGCTGCTCAGTGTGAAGCTAACTCGAGAATCTTCCCTACAAAGACGTAGATATATCTACAAGACATTCCATTCCGAGAAGTTGCCTTATCCTCCATAATATAAGTTGCAGTTTCACATGCTCCGTTTGACATGGCGCTTTCAGCGGCGAACAAAGGGCAAAAATTCAACGAGTCCGAGGATAGCGGCGCTTTGAGGAAATTCTGAGGACCAGGAAACGGCGAAAGCAGAAAGAGAGACACGAAGACAGGGAACGAAGCGGGCAGAAGCGAGTTAATTGCCAACTCGTTCGTAACGGGAAGCAAGGCCTTGGCATGTCGGTTCTCCTGGTGCCGCTTGTGTTTCTAGGACGCGGTCCACCCTCTCGCCTCTTCTCTTCATATCCCCGTTGTTCCTAGGAGCTCCGCAGACTGGCTCGAAACGCCCGGGGCAACGGTGGTTCCAGGCACCATGAGCACAACTTGGCTCCCACCACCCGACAGAACCATTTTATTCCATTGACTGTAACGCGAAACTTACTTGGCCGGGCACTAACCGTTGCTGCCACTGCTGCTACCGCTACCACCGCCTCGTCTCTCTCCCTCTCGTCCCTCCTTTCGGTTACACGCACATTCCCTCTCTTTCTTCGCCTTTCGTCTTTCCATCCTATTTCCCTTCCTCCAGCAGAGACGCGGAAGCAGGCTAAACAACAAGTTCAACGATACTGTTGTACTTCCATCTCCCGGGGATATGCTGGAACCCAGAGAGAGGAACCACCGAAGGTGCATGCAACCCTTCCCACGACCAGTAGCCATGCTGTCGACGGACATCTACTCTCTTTCAAGTACTGAACCCCCTAGCAACACGATACTATGGAATTAAATTTCGAAAAGTTGAGAGAATTTTCAAATTCAGAATTGGTTCTGTAAGTGAGAAGTGTTGAGAAGCATGTCAAAGACCTGATCTATGATACACAATTGTGCCTATAGTTTAAGTCTGTCTGTAAATTGAGCCCATTGATAAAGATAAAAAATAGTGAAACAATCCTATGATTATTTTGAGTTTTAAACTTTACTCCATAAAGATCCTAATAAGAAACACTGAATACTAATGAAAATACTATCGTCTAATAAAATAACAGTAATAAAATACTTCCTAACAAACCCCATACTAACTTCCCCGAGGTTTATCCAAACTTTCGAACATTTCTTCCCACTACCTCACAAACACCTTGCACCATCCAACAAGTATTTCCCTCCAGCAGCGTGCCAAATTCAAAGTTCTCATTTATAATATCTCATAAATCTCCAACTTCATAAACTGAACGATGACGTGATCACACCTGCGATTCGGCCAAGTATGCAAACTTCCGGCAGAGTCTTCGGCGGAGTACAAGGAGACTCTTCATTTCCAAGAGCACGGGGAAGTCTCGAAACTTTGGTATCGAGCCGGGGCAGGGTCTTCGCTGGGCGATATTCAAGGTCGATTGCCGGCAAGGTCAGGCACGCCGCGGTCATATAGGTCAAGGTTCGCGACGAAGGAGGCGCGGTAGTCGCGGGAAAGAAAGGATCGCGGTGAAGGGAAATACAGTGGTTGGATAGTCGGTCAGGCAGATGAAGAACTTTGACCCCTGAGCTTGCCCCCGTTAAAATATTTTTTTACGACACTTTCCCCCGCGAGAGGTGGTCGAGCAAAGCCGAGTTTACTGACAGTCGAATTCCGGCCCGAGTTCGCCAAGTTTCGCCATTAGACACGGTTAAAACTTTGTTCGAAACACTTTCGTCCGCGTGCCGTCCGCGACCGTGAAATAAGCGTGCTAAATTCTGAATATTTTCCTCCTTCGCCTTACCTCGGCCTTCGTTTCGCCAGTCCCAATGTCATGGGCCCCTGGCTCGACCATCGTCCCCAAACCCTTCGCGCGAGTTCCATGCTCCCACGCCACCCCCCACTCCCGACCTTCCAACTTTCGTACGATTCGAATACGAAACTTGCCGGGGAATGAATTTATGTAGTCGCTAATTTGCTTTGGGGAACGTAAACGATCTCTGAATCGAGCGTATTAAGTAGGGAACGCTGGTCCCGGACAAAGTTGCTTCCACTTGGACCGCTTAAGAACTTTTTAGCCGTACGACGCTCCTTTCTTTCTGTGTTTTGACTATCCTTCTTTTTGCGCAGGAAAGTTTCAGTCACGGTAGATTTTACATTCATGAGTTTGATGGAACTATGATTAGTGTTGAAAGAGGTTGCGATCTGGAAAAATAAACTAATGAGAGTGATTTTTTAAATATTTTTGTAAACGATACTTTAAAGATATGTTAGAAGTGATATGGTTGAAAGCCATGTTCCTGAAGAATACCTAATTACTTAATATACCTTGAACTCGAGTTTAAGTAGAAGAAGATTTGTCTCTGCCAGACAGATGATTTGTGCCTATTTGCTTCTCAAAAAGAATATTTCTTACTTCTCATTTTGAGGTCTACGCATCAAGTTTATTTACGACGAATATCCTCGAAGGTCCAGAGATATGTCGCCTCAAATGTCATCCAACATTCGTGTCCTCTTAGGATTTATTTTCGTTCATTTTTCAATAAAGGCAGTCAGATTCCCTCATGGCTGCCTATAAAATGGCATTTTTGAAAGAGTCCAAGATAAAATAGCAAAGCAGCAGCGCCGTGTGTTTCGTACGGCTGTAGTTGTTCCATTGTACCGACCCCTTCTGTGCTATAAATATTTTACGTGTTATGATTTACGCACACCACGATGACCATTGCGCTTCTCCCCCAGTTTCATGTGTCTTTTTTTATTCTCCGTACGGGCGTCGGAGTATTCCAGAAAATGGGGTAAAACCCGGGACTCCCTATACTTTTTCGAGCTCAAATAATTGATCCAACAACATAGGTGTATCGCCGCTTATTTTTTACAACAATAAATATTGATTGAAATATCGTAATTCGTTTGGAGTAATGTAATATCTTTTGTACACGCTTAAGTTCTCCCTTCTACCCTGTATTAAATGATTTCAGTCGAAATCGACAATTATTAGCAGAGGTGTTTCCAGGAAAGAAGGGAGGCAGTATTTCCAGGATGGAGGGCTAATTGTTGTCGAACGAAAGGTCCGAGGGGGTGACCGCATCCCCCACGGCATCAACACGGTAAGGCACTCAAGCTCGGTCGTCTTTTAACTCGTGTAGCGCGCATTCCTTCACCGTACGAGAGGGTTAAATGCGGAGTTACTCCCCCTTTAAGCCTGTTATATGTCTCGAGGGGGTAGTCCAGGCCTCTTTCCTATTTCCTGCCTGGCTGCAGAAACCAAACGGCCTTCGCGTCTTACCTACACGCCGCGGCAGATTTCAGGATAATCAACGAGAATAATTGAGCAGTACTAATTAGCAATTATTAGTTAATTGGCGAAGTCAAAGTCGTACGTTTTATAACCCTGAATATTGTGCCGTGATATACAGTCCTATAGAGGAAAGTGAGGATAAATCTTTCTCCTTTATGAAGAATGTCTGCAGAAGTTCTAGAACTGACTTCACAGGACAGTACCATTTTTCACCAAATTGAAAACTGACTCAACTATATGGACCACTCCATTTCTATCATTGCTCGGACTGTGAATGATTACAGAGATGTTGAAAACATAAGAATGTTCAGATCTAGTAAAGAATGTAGTGTCTGTGCGCGTGCGACCAGTGGGTGCACAGTGTCCAACGAAAACAAGCCGTTTCGGGATCGCACAAACAAATAAGTCAATAATACGGTCCGATCGAACCACTAAAAATTGGAAGCACAGCGTGAAATTGAGAGGAAGTTATTTACATGGAAGGTGATCTTTGAGAATGAACAGCGCGAAGAAGCTGTAACTTTACCAATCTCTAAACTCAACCTACATAAAAAGAGAACATTGCCTCTGGCAGCTATCTACTGACAGGGTACGCCACGATTCAGTCTACCGCACGTCATCAGCATCAGCACGTGTACCATCCAACAGATTGATCCGATTCGATAACTTCGTTTCCCTTCAGCTGAATAATTTGTGTCGGGCATTTAGCTACGCAAGTGCTCCCGCCTCGGCGATCAGGCCAACTAAACCATCGAGCCTGACGACGATTAATCCAGTATATCGCGCACCGTTGGGAATCATTAGTCGTCGCTGGTTCCGCCTCAAGATCGTCAGTAGGACCAATATCGGTCGTCGATGTCGAGAAGGTGGCCCCAGTTTGAAGGAAACGAGGGCCACGGAGGGGTAGGTGGCTGGGGGGCGCCTATGGGCGACTCCTCGACTGGATTAAAGGCGCATTACACCGCTCCAAAGGGCCCCTAATTAGATCCGGAAAGAAGCAAAGGGTTCCCCGAGTCGCGTAACTCGGTTTACCGAAGGGAGAACCTACCTCGGCTCTCTCGGCATTAACGGCTTTTGCGTCCGTCGAGAGACGACCTTTTACCGCCCCCACATCACCCTCCTTTCATCCTCGTCTTCACCGATCCTCCGATGACCTCGCCTACTTGCCCATCAACCGGAAACGTTGTCGATTAATATCGACAGATCGTGTTCGTGACTCTTTCAGGGATACCTGTTCCAGAGTCCCTGTTGGCCACTTTGACGACGGGCTATGAACGCTTTGAGGTGGGTTAGAAATTCACTCTACCTCTTGGTTCGTACGATATGTTGCTAGTTTAACTTACGATATATATGTGTTAAATATGGAGGACCTCTTGTATTATTATATAAAATTAAGAGTACAATTTTGATGAAAGTCTTTTGGAATCTGAAGGGTTGTCTCACTCTTTAAACTTAAATATGTGCTTTGTATTTTTATCTATGTTACAAATTGCTAAAGTTCAGTGACCCTGAAAATCATAAATATATTCCATTACTAGAAGATAAACAGTAGAATTCTTTCTGAACTCAACATATAACAAGTTATTTTGCTTGAAATTTATAAAACAGGAAAAGTAGCTTTCTGAACACTGAACTGATGAAAGCCTGTTCAAATGCATACGCAAGTATGTCCTCTAAATCGGGAAAGCCTAGTGAAACCGATGCATGGTACGATCCGAGCAGAGCTCAGAATCGGAGATATTTCAGCGCGCGGTACACCCAGCGAAATACTCCTTTTATCGGACAAAGTTTGAACCATTCGGTTTTATGGGTGCCGAGCTAAATACACGTAAGGACTAAGTCTACTGTTACGTTTCAGCCTTCGATATAGGGGGATCGGAGTTGGACGGATGAGCGTGCACGAGCTGCCGTAAGTGATTGGCAAACAGACCGACCGGTTTTTACGACGCCGCCCTCGACATCTTTGTCCGCAACTTCCCCGCGATTTCGTTCACCAATTTGGCCGCTGATCAGCTCGGGACCACATAAATCTGCCAAAGGTCGTAAACCTTAAATATCGATTGCTACCGTAACCCTCGCCGCTGCGGTAACAGCGTCGAGCATCAAAATAAAATCGAAAATCAGTCTACCAGAACGGTCCATAAATTATTCTATTTTCACTATTCCTGGAGGCGCTCACATTGTTCCTCTTAACATCAGTGAGCCAAGCTCTACCATAGAAGAAAACGGTTCGTTTCGTGGAATATCGAAACACGTGTCCCACGTCAGAGCGACAAGGAGCTCAAGGCTCGCGTATACATCAGCTCCAAGGGGAAAAGGCACGGAACATCTGAACACGTACGGTACTGAACGAATATCCTCTGGCGCGCCTTGGCAACGGGCTAAAAAAGGAACAGAAGAAAAGAGTAAACGGAAGAAGAGGCGAAAGAGGCACGGAGAGGCGTATCTGCCGCCCACGTACATTCCATCCAGCGGGTTTTGGCGGATCCTGGGCGTTCCTGGTACCAGGCACGAAGCCCAATCGTGGGTTCGAGATTCGAAACCCGGCCGGCGCACTGAGGACGCCGACGCCCACCGTCCTCTCGACCCACCTTGTGCAGGGCCGTAGCGCGCACCGCGTCGCGCAGGCGAAAAACGCGCTGACCTCGATACCACCAGCCCCTCTGCTCGCCACCTACCATCCACTGCCACCCCTCTGTCTCACCGTTACCTCCTGTCGTTCTAATTCTCGCCACCTATGTACACACGTACGTAGAACGATTTCAGAAGCTGCGACCGACCTGCCCGTCGCGTCTCTCTCGCCGTGGATGCTGATATGGGTCTCATGAAATCTCGTTCCAGCTGACTTTTCGCACACAGGCACACAGAGACGATCGCCCCCTACCGAATACATTACCGCTTTTACTTTGCCGCGAATATCGAAGACGGACCGAACGACTGGTCTGACTACGATATTGAATTTCTACTTTTAATTCTGACGCCACCCTGTGTGCTTACCGGGCTTCATAAATAAGGACAAGCTACCCCCCCGGGGCTTTATATTCCTTCCATCGAGTGCCTTCTAGCTCGTATCACAAAGTCGAGTGTCCGTCTGAAGTGACCTCGGCAGCAGGATGAAGCTAACGTAATCTCGAAAAGGTGTTCTATTAGGTTCCAGAGGAATCTGGTTAATGAAAGTCCTCGAGAGTGTTCGAACCGCGTTTAATTCGGCCCATAAGTTAAGAACTCTGAAGTACTTTTTAATGCGGTAAGTACACGGTGAAGGAGATTTAAAGTTGCTCGATAATTTTCGATTGGAGTTTATAAATTTACGGAAATCCTGCTCATTAAATGCTAAATTGTATCCCGTGGCGCCTACCATCTGGCCAAAGAGTGTATGTAAACACTTTGGATAGAGGATACCCCGTAGTGACCCAAACGAAAATCCTGTTAATGGGGAAAGCGAATTTACGCATATCAGCTATGCTTTATGAAATCCTAAAGACACTCATCAGGAATCGACAAATATTGTCTGACTGGAAACGATAGATTACAGTAAAGCTCCACTGAATCCAACGTACTGTTTTATATTCTTTATCTCTCTTAATGAATGGATCGTCCAGAAGAAGATCCAGTATCGAAGAAAATGGAAAGTCACATAGGACAGGTCTTCAAGATAGCTCCGTTACCAGGGCATTAACTTCCGAGGGCATACATCCTGGAAAGTTCCCGCGCGAGCCGATTCGTTCGCAGGAAAGTTACTTCCCCGTAAACAACAAGTAGTTACCTACTCGAGAAACGTTCTGGTAGACTATTTTCGTTTGTGAGCGTGCTCTGCATGTACATGGGAAACCGTGAACGCGTAAAGGATGTCCGCGAAAACTGGAACTCGTAAACCAGCGGCATCTCCGTCACAAAGTCGAGAACTTAAGACTCGCCGAAAGGAAGAGAATTCGAATTCGCATCTTCGAGAGAATTTCGACTTCGCACTGAGACTGACGATGCAATTCAATCGTTCTCATTTTACCTGTATACGATTTGTGAAAATTTCAGGTGTTCAGTAATAGGAGTTAGTCAAGTCACGATAGAAATTTATACTTTTGTTAATATCTGGACATCTAGCTAACATTGACAGGGTTTTTTTATTAAATTTCGAAGGGTACTGCGTTTGATAAGATTAGCATCATAAAATAAAATATGCTAACATCTTACTTTTAAGTAGCTTATACTACTAGCCGATGTCTGACTAAGCATTGATTCATACCACTTGCCGCGTGTCTGACCACGCACGTACTTCCTCCACTCGCACAGGTCCATCAGTACTACTTGACGAATAATTGCAAAACTATGAAAAGTTTCCTCCAAACAGCTCTAAAAGCAACGTCACAAGTATCCTCGACGATCCATCGGGCGCGATAATCAGGAGACATAATGCGACACATTCGGAATGGAAAGAAGTAGGTGTCGATAGTTCTGGTAACGATGGCTCGCGATGGTGGTGGGTCGAGTGAAGGCCAGGGCTTGTGTGGGGGGGGTAACGACCATCAGTCATTATTTTCCGCAACATTTAGCAAGCACTTCAAACTGTTTCGCGCTCCCAGCTAGGTCCGCTATCCTGCCGCGGGTCTGAAACTTTCTCAAGTATGTGCCATAGGAGCGAACAGCGTACCGCTCTCTTCCGACACCGCCACCCTCTCTCTTTCTCTCTCCCACTCCTTTCCTTCCCTCCTTCGTTTCCCTTCGCTCACGAGAGCTCAGGTTTTTTCTATTGCCCCCTGAAGATGAGTTATGAACCGACAGGTCGCTCGAACATGCTTCCTCATCGACCCCGACCCGAACGAGGACTCGACAGTAATTAAGAACGACCACCAAAAAAGGACCACGCGCTTTCCACCCAGATACAATTAAGCGGACGTCCAGCAAAGGATCTTGAAGGGGCGCGTTGTTGGCGGTCTTGTTGCGAGGAAGAAAAATTACCAACCGGGAAACGTGTTCATTCGACGAGTAGTTTACCGTTTTCCGCTGTCTGCGCTGATGGACCCAGCTTAGAGTACTTTGAGGGACAAGAGTAGCTTAATGTTAAATCAATTATGGAGAGAGGAGCTTTGAAAGTTGAAGTACACAGGGCTATCGAACTTCTGCTGCAAATCGGAATATTGTTCATTTTTTATAAAGTGGGGTATTAATGAATCAGAAGTGGGAAAGTAAGATGGAAATAGACGAGTGTTACTGATGTCCTAACATCGTAAGCTCATCGATCGCCATGCCAACTGTTTACTAGATTTTCTACTACTTCTTGTTACCTCCTTCTCCAGTGTGGGTAGGAGCCACGGAGGACCACGGATATTTTAATCGAATTTATCGGAATACTATTCATGAGACGGAAAGAGAGATAGGGTCGAAGAAGAAGGACGAGCAGGTCGAGCAGAAAAGGCAGACAGAGTCGTATATCTCGACGTCACGTATAGAGAAACTAGTAGCGTCGGATGTACACGTCTCGCAAGCTTGCCACCGCTGGCCATCCTCTATATCTTTCACCCCCTTCGAGATTGTCGAAACGTGCAAGCCAAAAGTGCCGCATGCTGCACGTAAGTTTCCACAGAGTAACTTTTCCGTCTATTCTTTGGCAGACATACTCGGTGCACCAGCTAATTGGAATTACAAATACTCGCCTGCTGCCCCCTTTTGAACCACCCCCTTTTCACAATTCCCTAACAATTCACTTCATCCATTTCTCATGTGGACATAACTCTGTTTGAAACGCTTAAGACACTTCCGATTTTAGAAACAGTTACGTTATAAAAGATAAGCTGTATTACTAACTTTTTTAACTCATATTTGAGGCCATTGTCAATGTTGTAAAAATTACACGTAATGTGTTACAACATTATTTTTTTTGTTAATACTCTTTCGTAAATCACTTCATCTACCGCGTAGGGGATAATAGTTCTTCAAGTTATAAAAGAATTGTTAATTTCCTGTGACCATGCGCCATCTGCATTGTACGTATTGCTTTTACGGATGAATAGTGGCATTGAGTAATGTATTTAGGGTGGTCAACTCCTTGCGTAAATTTGAGCGACTAGAAGGCCAGGAGAAGGTAAATTGATTTTGCACGGACCGTTACAGAACTTGGTCGATTTATTTGATTACGGCGCGCATGATTAGCAATATTGACAAATTAACTCTTGGCCAGTTGCTCGGACACTTGGCACGCACACTGTTTACTCCAGGCTGAAGTTATCCTGCCTCGTTTAGAGGGCTCGTTTTGCTGTATATACAATCTACTATACACCTGCGACATATTGGAATATTATATACCATCAAGAACAAAAAACTAATAAATATCAAGAGCTTAAATAAATCAATAAAAAATTATGCCTAAATAACTAATAATAGAAATGAATTCTGAAGTATCTTTAAACTTCAAGATTATTTAAAAGCACAGAAAATATATAAGCTTTCGAACTGAGATTTTAAGTTTAATATTATTTTAAAAAAAGGAAATAAAAAATACGTAACTTTGCACTGCTTCTAATCCTCCCTTTTCAAAAGTTTCAATACATCACATGCAAGGAGAATTTCGCGAGCAGGCTTTTTGGCATATTGCTTTGAACAGCGGACAATCTTGAGATTAAAGCTCTGGACAAATCAGAGACGGTTCCGTCACCTAAAAAAGCATCCCGAAAATCGGAGGAACAGTTCGCCCCGAAGACGAGTGATGCAAAGAAGACGAGGAAACGAGATACGCGGAGACATTCGACTCCATATCCATATCCACATCAAACTTGTACCTCGCCCCCTCGAAGCCAGACCTGAAACTTTTCCTCGTATGTAATTCGATATGGAAACGAAGTGGGAAAGGGAGCTAGCTGGGAACGAAGAACGCCGCTCAGAGACGTAAAACGTCCATACTGATGCATAACCCGTGCTCCGATTCAAAAATCCCTCGTTCTTCCTTGCAATCGAATATTTTTCGGGTCAACAGGATCCTTCAATCCCGCAGAAATGAACGAAATTTATTAATTCAACTTTCTTCGGCGTGTGATTGAGTTTTCATAAAACTATCAAAAATGTTAATAAGCCATGACAGAATACAGTGAACAATAAAATTGATTATAATAATGCATGCACAAAAAGTTATCAAAGTCCTAACAAATTTATTCTTCAACTGTGTTCGATGAAGCACGGTACTATATATTTGCTAGGTAGTTATCTCCCCACCATTGCATAAAATTGTACAGAAAGATTCCAAATCCATGGCATAACGAGTGCAGAAGCACGCGCTTCTAGACCTTTAATGTCCCACATGATGTGGCATCCGATATAACGTCGCGTAATTTGGGGCCGGTCATGGGGATCGTTAAGGCGACTGCGAAGTCGTGGGCACATTAAACGTCGAGTCAACACTATTTACTACCCCCTAAATAAGTTTACGTCCTGTCGAGATCCTCTTTCACGCAGTCCTCCCCCATTTACAAAACTGAACTGTCCTTTGAATTCAAGTGCGGTAAAATTCAGTCCTACCATAAAATTGGAACTATCGAATGGGGCACCGAAAATACGAAGACCTGCGTATACATACAACGACATTTTAATCCTGCATCAGCGATTGTTCCATAAATCAATGCGAAACTGACTAAGGCCAGGCAAATAAATCGTGAGTCGAGACAAGCAACAAAATAGGCGAGACATAAATCGTGTTTGTCTCGATCGGATCAGATATGCCGTATTCGGAAGCTAAGTACACCTTCAGGGTTGTCGATACTTATGTCCGAACAACTTTATCCCCGGCGAGTGACCCTCGTTCGCTGCTCGTACGCCAGCTCGTGAACGTAAGGGCGTTAGATCAGTAGGGTTGGAACGAAAAGGAGTCTCCTTAGGGCACTTAAGGGTGTTCTCCTGCGACCCTGTCGACCCCCGCCCCCTGTACGTCCTGCGACCGGATTCTCCAAACAACTTCATGATTTGCTTGATTGCACCCACCGATAACTGCTCCTGGGTACATACAAGTGGTTCACGGAAAAGTGGAAGCGTCATCGTTCTATCGCGGGCTTCGAATCTATTGCTTCCCTTCTGCCAAACCCTGTCTGAGATCGAAGGGGCTGTCTGTGTATAAATCTTCCACATGTTTGAAGAATGTGATAGGAAATGAATTTGTGGTGGTAGAATCTCTTGAATGAAAATTCCTATTATTGAGATTTGAGGAAGTGGCTTTGGCAGAGATTGCAAGGGTAGTATTCTAAAATTTTTTTAGGAAAAACTATGAACTGTAGTGTCTTGTGAGTTTTTACATAAATCCTTTCATCCTTTCATCCTATCAAATCCTCCAAAAATGTTATACATTCTACATAATCATAAACCTAAACTTGGATATATAAAAAAGAAATAGCAGCAATATTAGCGTAGTTAGAAAGACGATTCAAGGATAATTTTCGACTGATCGCAGCTTCTAATTGGCCCCATGGACATCAGTGTTGGTTTGCGGGTCTGGTTAGCACCGGAAGCATTATTTCCACCTACCGTACGCTACTTACGTTACGGGCAGCGTAACGAGAGTTGAGGAACGCGCGTTTACGTTCCTCAACCCGTACGACGGCCGTGTATGTGCGTGTTCAGGAAGGACGCAGTCGGCAAAGTACAAGCTAGCCTTCAGCCAGCGTGAAAGGCCCTCGGCCAACCAGATTTACTACGTTCTCCTGTAATTATCATCATAAAGTCGACTTTACGAGCAGTAAGAGCCCTCGTAAAGGAATGCTTCATTTCGCCCTCGCCCACCCCCTGCCGCCCAGTCCCCCATGACCCCTTTCGACGACCCTCGGGCAACACCACCTACGGGAAACCACCTTGGCCATCTCTCGGCCACTCTCTCCTGCGCTTCACCCTTCGACCAGTAAGCCTTTCCTTGCCTTTCCCGCGACGCTGCCTCTTCGGCCGCACCACGGATGTTAAAACCTGCCGTGGGCTATCTTTTCTGCTAGCTGCACCAGAGATCGTGAGAAACTACTGAGGGGCATCTGTTCGGACCACTTGAACACTAGAGGGAAGCGAGAGAATGAGAAACGGCCTAATTGTAATTAGTTTCTCGGACCTTTGCGCCTGGGTTTCGATTGGGGCTATTTCCTGGTGGAATAAAAATTAGATGAGGTGTGGTATTGATCATTCTGTTGTTGTAGCAGGAAATCAGAAGAGGGAAAAGGTGTTAAGATTCAATAATAAGGGAATTTGTGTTATGAAAGGTATGAGCTGGCTTGATAGTATCTTTAGCTTTCTATTAAATCGAAATTATTTAGTATTTCGCCATTTTCTTTTTTCAGAAACTCAATAAGACACTGATTGATAAGAATTATCGAGATCTTTGGGAAATCTGAAAACCGTTTGTGCACTATAAAATAAGTCCAGCGATTGCAAAGGTAGCACCAGCTACGAAAGGTATGTTTTATTGAAGTTATATTTACTACTCAGCCAGCAACTTGTTTACTTTCTAAGACACACAACACTATGTCCATTTGCTGTCTAGGGAAACTACCCTCCTAATATAGAGATTTCCATTAACGCTATGTCGTTTAACTAAACTAGCTTCGGAACGCCTTCCGCTGTCCATGGAGGATTATGTTTACTCACTGACGAACAGAGTATCCGGACTCTGTTGCCGATCATTGTTGTTTCTTGACTTAACTTCTTTCGTTCCTCCGTAGCTAGACTATAAATACATCCACATGTTCAATATCAGTAGATTTAATTATGTCTTAAACCTTGAGAAACCAACAGTAAGTGTAAATAGTAAAATTATAAATTCTCTAGGAAGTTAGGATACCAATTCGAAAATTCATTCAGAATAACTATTTGGTAATAGTACCATTGTTAACATATGACTAACTACGTAAAAAATTGAATTATTTGTTCCATTTGGACTCCTAAAAGTCAGCGAAAGCGTCACTCGAAATTGGAAGACCCTCGTAAAACAATTCGCGTCATTAATCGACAGACTATAAATTGACGAGCGAGTCCCTACCCCATCGAGTCCCTTCGACTCTCCCCCGAATATTGCCATGATCGAATTAACGATCGGCTTTGAACACTACGTTTGCTACCTGTCAAATACTTTAATGCCATTATCTTCATTAGCTGCGGGACCAACGCGGATTACAATACCTAATGAACCACCTCGTGGCGGACGAGAGCAACTTTTTCCAAGCTCTCTCTTTGCCTTTCTTCCCTTCCTTCTCCGTTACGTCCGCATTACTCGAGCCCTGTTCTTTCCACCTCCCTTCCTCTCGCCGTGACATCGTTGGCCAGCAATCTCCCTTACCTCGAAGGGAGCCATCGTGGATGCCAAATAAAAATAAACAGATTTGTTTGTATCACAAATGCCCCGTCTACGGGAGGCCCTTTGAGTGGAGCGAGACGTCCAAGTATTTTGGTTAACTCGGATTTGCAATTTTAATTACGAGATGTGCGATGGACAAAGAAGAGAAGGGGCGGGGGAAGTGTCGATGGGGAAGACAACATTAGCAGAGCAAAGCGGAATCGTCAGACGAGAGGGAAACTTTGGCAGTGTTTGATGCTGGTTTATTTCAGTCTATGACGATTAATAATAATGTGTAAACAGAATCGAGAATGACTTTTAGCGCTGTGAATTATTTTACCACCCACTTTTATAGATCTTCTAAGAAACCTCTAAAATTACAATTCACACATTAATGTGTGAATCAAAATTCTTAGGTTCAAAGCTTATTTGATCGAATTTTAAGCACCGCCTCCAGGATACTCAACTCCTAAATTTCCCACGACCACTTAACTCGATGATCCAACCCCCCTGAAGCCGCAACGCGAACGAAGTTTTCTAAATAATAGGTTTCGCGCTATTAATCGATGCCTTTCATCTATTCGCCGGTCTAATGACCATCGCGTGTAACACAGCTTTCTGCAATGGCAAAGTAGCCTAACGAGGGAACAATTTGGGACTGGTCCTCCGATAGATAATTCACCCGCGAACTGGCCAACTCGATTATCCCCGATATTGCATTACGCGAGAAATAATGGAACGAACGTAATCTCCCCCATCGGTTTTTCTGCGTCTCCGAGCTAAGAAGCCGCGAGGTAGAGGAGGGAGCAAACGGAACGAGGGCGCCTTTGCTATCCTTTGACTCGTCCTGTGGCCTGCGGTGCATTAAGAAATGCCGAAACAAAGGCGGAGGGACGTCGAGAGAATGCCCGTCGACTTTTCCGTCGAATAAACGAGGGGGCCACGTCGCGCTATCGACGAGGCTCCTCTGCTTTCTCTCTGCCTTTGCAAACGTTTTAAGTGGCAAGTTGTCTTGGCCGACGCTCCTTTTTGTCCTTCCTCCGTCGATTCGTCAAAGACGAAGTTCGCCGCACCAGCGAAAATAACCATCCCGCCACGGATCCCGATCTCTATCAAAGGAACCAGCTTTTTTCGAATGAAATGCGCTACCCACGTCCTGATTTCTGAACCAACTCTTCTGATACTAGTTGCAATTTTTCTTTACTACCCTTTCTGGTATTTCTTTTTTCTAGCAGAAGGGTGGGAATTGTACGAGACTTTAGTCGATAACGAGTTGCTCTAACTCGTGGGACTCGATGTGAATTGCTCTAGCTTTTTATTAAAAGCAAAAAATAGAGCTTAGTTCTGGATATTTCTTTACTTGTACTTTTCGGTATTCGAAAAATGTCAGTGTCTGTTGGGATGTATTTTACCCCATATTATACACCTAATTTATTCCATGTTTATCGCATTTGCCTTGAGGAATTTGACTTGTATCTCTCTGAAAACTTTGACAGGCCTCACGAACTCCTATTACTGTGGCATACCACATGGGAACATACCGTCGTTTCTGGCCAGGTTCATACTTCACGCTTGGCGTCCACAGTGTCATACGGTCTAACGTATCGACTGTCCCCGACATACCTACATGCTGGCAGTTAGCTCCAGTTTGTATGACAGCCAACGTCAGCCTGCACAATCGAAGTTCAGACACGCTGGCCATCGAAGATTCCATCAACAATTGGATACCATTAACGATGCCTTTAGAATGGCACGCGGGACATGAGAATCCGCTATGTTCCGAGAGACACTAGATACGTAATGTAAAGTATCTGTCTCGTTAAGTTGTATCTACTGTACCAGTCACCCTTGAAATAATGGAAATTTATTAAATGGAATATGTGGAAAATAATAGTGACACCTTTAAGTGATAGTCTTTATGAATTGTAATTTTTAACAAATCAGAGATGTGACAAATTTTGGTCTCTTTATTCCTGGACTTCTTTAAGAGCTTTGAGAAGTAATTATAAACTTCTCATTTATGAAGATTTTTTGATAATTTATTGCGAAATGGATAAAAAATCTAGGTGCAGGAGGACAATGGTCCAAATACCTATGAGACACAGGATACGGTTGCCTTAGGCATACTTTGAATAAGATCGAGAAAAGAAGGAAGGCAGAAGGAGAGAGGGCCACGGTATCCCATCGGGAAAAGGGATTCGCTGCCCTATCTGCGAATGATTTGTGAATATGCAAGGGCAATAGGACGCCTCCTTCGGGAACTCGATGGTCAAGATAGTCCCCGATTCCCCGGGCACCTAAAACACGGAAAATATTCGAGTGGACAGCCGCAAATTTATCGTTCGTGGCATCCCTAAATTTTCCATTACACATCGAACCCTGAACATGTCGGAAAAGAATGTGCTTGGAATTCATTCATTTTCCTATCTAGTATTCTCATAAATATCCCCCCTTCCCTCTGTCTTTATGCACAAATACCCGACTAATTTTCAAGCAATTATGAAAATGACACTTGATTCCACTGGACAAAAAATATTTAGTACAAAATACCTTTGAAGATTCTCAATTCTTATACCATATATGGGTGATTATACTACTTACTGAATATTCAGCCACATATATTGACATATACTACTTACTGAATATTCAGCCACATATATTGATATGTACTACTTACTAAATATTCTGCTGCATATATTGATATACGCTACTTGCTGACCGTCTGACGATATTCAGGACCATACTACTTGCTGTACACCTAATCAATTTAAGTCACCTAACACATGAGTAGATGAAATTCGAAATTATATTTATATACCAACGTCAAATTGATTTGCTCAAATATTCTCTGTTTAAAACAGATAAATTGATGAACCAGAAGACCACAAAACTGTCCTTAGTAGCCGACATCAATTTTACTGTCAAATGCGTAAATTCAAGGTACATAAAAGACAGGATGACGATGAAAGGAGCAAAGGTCGTGCAGTCTGAGCGAAGTGCAAAACTGCATTTATCGTTTCGCACCCCGCGACGAGAAAGGGGTATTTCTTTCGGTCGTTATTATGGCTCTTAGGGTTGTTAACGCCTCGCGGCGAGCACCCAGCCGCGGTAATAAAGCCCTAAGAATACAGAGCCGATCGTAAAATGATAATTGCCCGCAGTAAAGCTAAGTGATATTGAACTTGATGTCGACGCCGAACGGCCGAACCAAGCGGAACCGAAGCGTTATGGTGCCGTCTACAGGGCAGGTGGCTTCCTTTGAGGATATATACCGGCCATTGCGTCCATACAACGGTTCGCCACTAAAATAATCATCGGAAAGAACTTTCGCGAATTTCGGCGCAGTTACGACCCCCGTCCTGTCGCTCGAAAGAATTGCGAAAATTACGAGTTATTAAGTAGGAAAGCCTGGAAATTGCTTTCCTAGAACGGTTCATTCAGCCCCCTTAAAAGGGCACGAAGTTTCCTTCTCGACGAACTTCGCGAAGACCAGTTACGTCGGCCTGAAATATTCAGTCTCTTAACAACGCATGGAAAAAACATACACCATCGAGCCAAGTGTTCATGAATCTAAACGTGTGCTCCGCTGCGAACTTATACTTTGCAATTCTCTAGGATTATTTTCACAACAAATTTAGAGGAAATTGAAGTAAAATAGGAAATATACTATTTAGTACATTATTTCTAAAATTATATATTCTTGTACCTTCTCTTTTAAATTGAAGTTTCATTTATACTTTGTCTAACTAAAATGTCAAATATCATAAAAATTATAACTAATCCACCATCCTTCAACGCTTCCCACACCCTACCTATATTCCCGCAGTATATCTTAATTCAACAAGCTATAAATTCGTCCTCGAAAATCCTCCCTTCTTTTTAACCCTTCTCCTCATTCTTACAGAACTCCGTCACCCCCGTTGCTTCCATGATCCTACGCCTTTCCCGCATTCATTCCGCGATCCTGCCCTTCGTCCCTTCGTTTTCGACTACCTCAGCACACGCGTAGGTCGCACACACCCACGCGCATTGACGGCGAGCCGACAGCGCGTATACAGACACGCACGCCTCTCAAGGCGCACACAAGTCGACGGTTCATCTCGTCGCAGGAAAGTTTCCCGCAATTTTGCGTCTCCTCGGCGGGAATAATTCATCGTGCCCCGTGAAACTTTTATGATTTCCACGAATAACGTGTGACGACTCCAATCGACATCTGAAGGCGTATCGACGCTGGGCCATCGGTACGAATACCGTGGCATCGCGGGGGAAGTAAAAGGAGGGAGGGGAAAAATCGTGGCGGCCGAAATTTCGCGAAATAGTGTTCGCCGCATGCTAATAGCGTGAGACGTGCTGATAACGTAACGGGAACGTCGACGATGGGGAGAGTGTAACAAGCTGGGGTGCGAATTCGTTGAATCGAGCCGCGCTATCCGACAGACGTAACGAACGTGACGAGAGGCCGCTAGAAGTTTTTTAATGTGAGAATGTAGCACGTGCGATTATACGTGTCCCGGTGCAGTATGCATATTGTAACGGGGCAAAAAACGAGCAGATGCTGGCATTCGAGAAAGTTCGCCGCGCCACAGGGCACGTAGATGTTTTACATTTAAAATGGATACACGGGCACCGTATACGCGTTATTCTTCCAGGGGCCGCGCGCGACCGTGTGCTTTTTAATGATGCCGTGTTCCAGGCGAAAATCTGAATTCCTTAGCGCCGGAATATTCATAATAGAACTTTCCTGCGTTCGAGCCTACGTACATACGTTAGGAAACTGTTCACGTATCGATGAAGTATTGGGGAGTATAGGAAACGCAAGGGTTTAATAAAATGCTGCTGGGGGAATACGATATTCGAATATCTAAGGTAACACGAGGACTGAAATTAAGAAAGTTAATATACTCCCAATTTACAGTATTAGGGAGAATATTATTCTCACCCTTCACTTCTTAAGAATTATTCGATGAGAATGGGAGAATTCTTTAATTTAATTTGTATTCTATATGAAGATATATGTACATCATTATAAACACGAAAGTAGAAGCATTCACTTCTTTCTGCAAAATAAATTTTCTAAATAACAAATTAATAATATCAGGCATATGGAATATTGAACTCAACTTTTCAGTACCTGATAGTGTCTATATGTCTTTATCCTAATTCAAAATCTTATACACTAAGTTATCGAGACCGATGCGAAGTACAGTGTTAATTTGTCTGTCCATATACAGATCATTTCTACTAATTCGAAGCAGAACTTGGAATAGATACATTCTTTCCAATTTTTACTGATTATCTATCATATAGATAATTAGATATCTATACCCACATATTTGCATTAAAAACACCTAACATATAAATACTGAGGTACCTGAAGTTCGAAAATTTCCGGGCAATTCACTGGATCACGTACATATCTTACCTACAATAGTAACCCAAGTTGAATAGTAACCCAGGCTGCAGCTTTATGATCGGAAATGTTAAGCGAAGTTGAACTAGCTCGAATCGGGAAGGGCGCAGGAAGTGCGCGCGAAAAGGGCAGGAAGGATTAAAATGGGCCGTGTGTATAATCTACTTTGCATTTCCACGAACCCTTTCTAAGCGCGGCGACTAATACGGTAATGCATCGGAATCCCCTCAACGGGCGCGGTAGTTTCCGGCAGTCGTAAAGCCGGTTTAAGTAATTCCCGATAGAGGGAAGCTTTCTCCGTGTAGCTTCCGCCACGAAATCTCTCAGCGAAGGTTCGTCTTCGACACTATCCCTATACGAATTCAAATAACTTATTTTTAGAGAATATCGAAGGAATGAGCTTCCGCAGCAGCGCCAGAGCAAACTGAAACAGAGCACCTCAGGGTAGTAATTTGAGAATCGTTAATAGTGGAGAACTTTTTAATGTTCTGTTTGCGAAATTGAATGTCATTAAATGAGAGGATTCATGTTAGCCAGTTTCTTAAGAAAACTGTGAACCAAATAATCAATGCGAAAATGTGTCTCAGTCAACAGAGGATGAGAAAAGTAAGTAGCTTAATAGTTAGGTAGCCAGACAGTAATGACTATAAGACAGAAAATCTAAACTTAAATCATCCGGAATTTACTAAGTGGAATGTAACATTAAATAGAATTCAGAATGGCGAAAAATCACGTAAAGTATCCAACGTCACGTGGTGGCAGTGATATCGGAAAGGGGAATAAAGGACAACAGGATTCTGAAGGAAACGCGAAAGAGAAGGTGTGATATCGTCTACGTGAAGGTTCCAGAAATTGTTTAACTTTTGTGGGGTGGTAGGCGACATCGACGATACAATAATGGCCCTCTGATGCGATTTTAACTTTTCACGCCCCTACGGCGTACTGGATTCCATCACTGGAATATCGGGCGTGCTATGATAAAGCACTGAAACGTAGGTAGTGCCGCGAACCACGACCATCAGTGGAAAAAAGTTCCTCGCCGACGTTCCCTGGATTCTGACCTCACGAATTCCTTCAGGACGGAAACGAAATTCCAAAGAACTCTTAAAAATATCGTCTATCACGTTAGGTTTCGTTTCTCGTGAAAAAAGTCTATTGTTATAATAATTCTGTCACTCGTGTTTTAAGAGAACTTTACACGAGTAATAACTGGATGATAACATTCCGAGTTGTGAAGAATAATTGCAAGTAAATATGTAAGATAATAATTTATCAACTTGCCTTTAATTTTTCTGGCACTCTATTTATCATCGACTTACTCTGAATTCATAGAAAAGCCTACAATTAAATCTGACAAAAATGTCTTAGACAAATACCATTAACTTAATTTTTGAAACAGTTCAAAGGAGACCGATCCCAGAACAAAAGCTCCAGCTTCCGTCGATACGTTTCATTACACCAGGGTGAAGTATTAGCGCGTATTTCACTTCTGACCTGTACAAATGGTGTTGTTTGAACAGGATTTCAGGAAGGCGACGTAAATGGCATTATCAAAGAATACCTGCCCCCATCCAGGACAATATTTCCTGTCGTAATCTGCGCGAGGTACTTCAGAGTTAAATACATTACGCCGTCCTGAGAAGGTTTTTCTTTTGTCTCGGAGAACCTTAGCATGGAGGTTCCACCGTGAACAATTTATGGCTTAAAAAAGGAAGGGAGTCACCCTCCGGGTGAAAAGGACAGGGGCACCGGTGTCGAACTAGACGGTGGCTCCTTTCCTCCACCTCTTCGCGCTCCCGAGGGGTCAAACTTCTTGTAAACCATAAAGAGGATTCCCAGTCATTAGATCATTTCGTTAAAAGATCTTGTACTTCTTTCTATCTCCATCTTCCTACTTGACTTTACCTACGAGTCGTTCTTCAAAACTTTTACGAGATAAAAAACGTGGCATGGGAGGACTTCTATCATACTAGTGCTTTGACATAACACCAGATAAGCTGATTCTAACTACTGCATCTTGGAAAATTAGTAATATATTTATAAATTGAAGATTCTTAAAATTGTCTATCGAAGTTATACACCTCTACCCTTCGCGATTCGAAAAATATAATTTCCTGTCAAACAAGATCCCACATCCAGGATATACTGAATCGATAGGAACGCGGACAAGGTAGACTAGGTCTTACCACCGTCAGAAATCCGGGGCACGAGGACGCAGGCCCGTGATTTCGGCGTTCCCCAACCACCATAGATCACCGTGTCGCAGCAATTGAGTTAGGAAGGAAGGAACCAGTTCGGCAAACACTTCTGTCCCCCACTCTCCTTTCTTTCTTAACTTGCTCCCTCTTAGCCACGAAATTTATGGCTTAAAAAACTCCCGGACGGGCGAGTCGTTCGCTTTATCTGTAATGTACTGATCTTGCCTTCGTCGAGGAACGCGCCCCCTTTGCTTGCCACTCCTTGGACCGTGCCTGGACGAAGGAGCCCACGATCTGGATACGGGATACACCCCCTATCCCTCTGCCCCCTGTTTGGTACATAAGGGTGAGCCACCCTGCAGCTCTCATGATTTATATCGACAAGAAAGACGGAACGTGCGAATGGAACGGGCATAGAGGACATGGGAAGAAAGAGAGAGACGATCGAGAAATCAACGGCGACCCACGGAGTCAGGACCCAGCGAAACTCGAGATACGTTTTGATAAGGGTCCACGAATCGCGAAATCCTGTCGGAAACACTGGCCCAACAGCTGGATTTCCCAGGGAGCCCGTGGGTGGATGAAGACAACGCGGAGGAACACGAATGATAATATTATCAGTCATGATATATGTAAGCTATATTCTAAGTATAATATAAGTAAGCTTAGAGAAGCAAGAGTTACGATATTTTAATTTTATCATGTAATAAATTTCAGTGATACAGAACGAACTGCATTCGGACTATTATTTCGACACAGTATTGAAGCAAGGTCAAAACGCTAAAAATTGTTATGTGTATAGTAAAAATAGTTAATTGACAGTGCTTTTTTAAGAGAATGCGAAGAATTAAGATGAAAGGGAAAGAATGTCTCTTCCTTGCGCATCTACCTAAGAGTTCCAAGTTTCCCAAAGACGTCCTACGATTACCAGAACTCGAAGTACGAAGTTCCCTGCGCGAAAGGGAAATCGTGGGAGAGAGTAGAGAAGAAAGAGCGGGCAGTTTTGCAAACAGATCGGATGGCCGCCGTCTCAAGACGAGCAATCACTTAGGCAAATATTCACGCGCGAACGCATCTTCAGCATGTGGGTTACTGCCGCGTTGGACCACGGAGGACGTGTGGGTCATAGGGGCTCCTAATTGGGGTACACGTTACCACCCATTCTAAATCGATACTGTGTACTCTTTTGTAGCTGATACTTGCACATATCACTGCTGCCTTTTCATACAATTTTACCTTTTACTTGAAATTGTATTTTAAAAAAAAATTTTAAAGAACTAAATGTCTGAATATGTAAATAGATGTAGATATTACTTGGAAGAAGTCGCCGAAATATTACAGTAATATTTTGTCTGACATATTAGTTTTGAGGTCCAGCTACAAATGAAGAACTGAAGTATTAGGTACAACAGGAGTGATGGGAGGACCCCGAGCGAGACGTTGGTTTAGAAGTTCTATCCGAAGAAGGGGGATGTCGAAGAAAATGGGATGAAGGAACTGTCCGATTAAGTCTAATGAACGATGGTCGCCCGGTGAACGCTTCAAAGAGGTCCCAGGCACCAAACGATTCATCAGGATACATAGAGCTCAAATCTCGAGGCTTCTGCGGTTTGGCCTCCTTGAGGTCCGACCAGAAAGTTCGCCCTAAGGACCAGAATCCGGCTCCTTAAACCTGACCTTCCCAGGTAAGTAAGCGTGATTCCTTTGACGATATCTCCTTCTGTTGGCAAAGAAAAGGGTGCCGCCTTACTTCGAAAGGGCTTTCCCAAAGGCGAAGACTCATGCTAAGATGTCAGCGATTCGATTGCTTTCTCAGCAACTGCGAACCCTTGCTTTGCTATCGTAATCATCCAAATTAGTGGTTCGTTTAATCGTTCAATTAGGAATCTGACGAGAATATTATAAAGGAAACACTGGCTTTCAGAATCACGTTCGAGGTATCGCGTATATAATAAGATTAAGGTTTGAAAGGGAATTAATAGAGAAAGTAAGGTTATTCACGAAAGTGGATATGTAGAATCGAGCCAGGGATTAGGTTGCTTATTTATCATACAACAAGTGTGGCCAAGTTAAAGTCATTGTCTTTGAGGAATCGTTGCTCCGCCACGAGGGACAAGGGATCTTTAACGCATCTGTCGAGCACGATAGCAGCGATTACTTATGCGTCCCGTGCCCTCTCTTACCAGAAGCTCGCCTCCTGCACCCCTACTGGGATGTAAGAGACGTGGGATGCAGGTGGAAGTACAAGGGGGGTGAACGCAAGTTAACGCGAACATATAAATTAGCAGGACATCTTAGCAGGCCGCTTGCAACTTAGTCACGTAGCGGGTTTAAACTTGACAAGAGGTGGATCCTACGACGGCGAACGCGCGCCACCCTTGTCGGCTAGCACCCCCGTCACCTGGCCCCTTTCAGTCCTCCAATAGTTACGACCAGAAGCTACCAATCGCCCTAATTTTCGACCACAATCTGTGCAACATTTAAGAAACCTGAACTGTTTTTAGTATTAAATCCCTAAAAATAATTACGATTTTTACTCCAAATTTCAAATACTGAACTTGATGAACTTTTTTTTTTAACTCAACATCTAGATTCTAATCACTAAGATAGAATCAAATGTTACAAAAGTCACATCCTCCAGAATAGTGACTGTATTCTTAGAACCCAGTAGCTTTCTCCTTCGACTAAAACAATAAGTGTGAAACACAAGAAAAGTCGATGACATCGTGTAATATATTCTCTGGCGAACAGAAGTCTAAGGGTAGATATAAATCACGACGATAATATATCTTGGAAAGCGCGATTTCAAACGATTCAGGTGGTAATCCCGTAACTGATGAAGAGTAGCCGGAGGCGAGTCGTTGCTCGATCTTATGTTAACGCAGGTATACGTCGATAAGGGAGGATGGGGGTACACGGTATCCTTCGGGGAAACCTCGAACTTTCGATTTATGGGCCGTCGTCTCGAGGGATCCCCGTACTAGTCCCCGGGATGTGGTCAAAGTGACAGGGTGGGCGATTAGGTGCACAATACTCCGCAACAGTCCGAAACAGCATCTGCGCCGTTCATTGATCACACTTGAGAGCGACAGTGGAAGGACCCGGAGAAATTCAGAGAAAGAGGGGGAAGTTATTATGTGACCATGTTAGATTCCATTTTCCAGAACAGTCAAAGGGTGCTCACGGCACGTCATCTTCAATTCCAGGCTCCCCCTTTTACGTGGTCCAGACTCTTTTTACGATTCGAATGTCTGTTTTCCTCGACTTTTTTTCTCCACTGTCTGCTTTCGTTATTTAAGTTTCCCAGTTTATACGGCGAAATGTTTTTGTGGGTTTGACTTCCTTCAGTACGCGAATAAGCGACGTCGGAGAACTCAATGTGTTGTTTGTTGGCTGACTTACGTATTGGGAAAATAAAAGGTTTCATCTGAGATAGACGTGTGCATGACTCATTACATTACTGGCAACAGAAAAGAAGGACTTATGTCCTTGGTTTTTATTCTACTCCTTGCAAAGCCTCCAATTAATGGTACCTACTTTTACGATGATCCTTTGAGAAGGTCTGACTGGCACAGCATTATTTTCCTGCGATTATTTATTACACTACAACTATTCTAATGGTGCAAAGCAGATTACTAAGTCACACTGACGTAGCAAAATCTTGGAATCATGTAATCTACACATAGGCAACGAGAGGGATCCATTACCAAGAAATTTTCAGGTGTACCCAGAGGAAGCCAGAGCGTCTACAGCATTGGAATACCAGCGTCCGTGCGGACGGTCGCAAGACAATGTTTTCTTATAATTAATGAGTAGGATATTCTGAATGGACTGGTGTACCGCCTCGAGGAGAGAAAGGGTACAGCTAAGAACGTAGGAGCTACCTTCTAAACTCCGAAAGCATTCCAGAAATTCCCTCTCCTCGACCTGTCTCTTCCTCTCTCTCTCTCTCTCTCCCCCCCTCTCCCACAATTCCGCTGGAATGTTGCGGCATTATTGGCTACGTTTATCATCCTCTTTGCAGGACACGCATGAAATCTTTGCGCGATAACTGCTTCCTGCTTGGACCTAAACCCTTCTAAATAAAGTCTCTGTCCGTGTGATTCGAGCATGAAGAAACATTCAAACGTTTCTTGCGATTCAATCTATCTATCTCGGTGAAAAGGTGCCAGCAATTTCAGAAACGACGCGGAACTCAGCACTTCGGAAATTTACCAATATCCTGGGAGATCTATGGCGTAAGAAAAAGATTTTAGATAAATCAACTAAACACTGTAATAATAGGACGTGAGCGAAGATTTATGGCGTGATCGGCTGAGGGATTTACGGGACGATAGAAATAATCCAATCCGAACAATATTCGACGGGGCAGGGGTGTTTTATTCGGGGGCAGATTTTTTTCTCTTCTCGTTCGGTCCCTGCCCTAGCTTTTTACATCCTTATCCCATCCTTTTTCGCCCAACGGGTCTGGCTCGCTGCCTCCGCGAAATTACACGGCGGTCGAATTTAATTATGTCTGGAATTCGGCGCTAATTAAGTTTGATCGAACGAATCCGCGAGTTTGTTACTGGAGTTTGGCCCGCAATGCTTACGAAACAAGGGTACACCCCACTGCGAGCATAATGCAAATTAAATTACCCTCTATGCCTGCTAGTCCCGAATTCTATCGACGCGATGTCGGCATAGTTTCTTTTTTCCAGTCGCCATAGCAAAGAATCCAGGCGAAACGATGGAGAAACGCTCCATATATGTGTCGCTTTGACTTTGTGGGCGAAATGGAATCGAATGAGAGTAGAAACGAAGTGTGTTGGATTATAAAAAATTTCGACGCGTTTCGTGGACAGCGGACCAGATATTTCCGCGAACAATGCCGACTCTTGCGATGCAGCGACCAATTTTTTCGATCGAGTCCTGCGAAAGAACAAATATGCGCCGAGCGTATGGAGGTCAGAGGGAAAGGGAGGCAGAGGCGACTCCCTCAGGCGCGGGTAGGTTTACCCCCTGATTGGATGAATATTAAATTCTGGTCACCGGCAAACAACCCCTCTCCCTGCCCGCTTCTTCGGTTACGACGATTGAAATATGTATCCGCCGTAAAGTCAAACAACCCGACCAAGTGCATGACCCGCTACGTGGCACGAATTTCATCCACGATTTTCGTGAAAAAAAGGGAAAAATGATCTCTGAGGTTGTCTACTTGAAATTGTAGACGAGATTTTGGAAATGACTTTGGTACAAGAATGTTTAGGTTTTTGTACTTTTAGTCATCATAGCTTGCTTGACTGACGAACAATTGATCTTCGAGATGAATTAGAAGAGAGGTAACGAAGGGAGATTCTTACGCCTCTGAAGGCAGTAATTGCTGAGGATGAGACAGGAGTTTCGAAAGAATGCAATTTTGTTTTGCGTCTCGAGTGGAAACCCTGTCATCAACCACCGTCGATGAATGTCGATTGTTCATGTGAATCGCGAAGATGAGTTGGCAATTATCTCCAAGGAATTGAACAGATTAGATGGGTGAAGTTTAGTCAAGTATGTAAGCATTGATAAAAATAGTTCCATTTTAAATTTCAATGCTCGTTTTAGCCTTTAACAGGAGAGAGTCCACAAGAAAATAATGAAAGGATTAACAATGCAAATAGGATAATGGCACGATGCTAACTTCGAAACGCAATTTCCACAATAGTTGAAACGTGCGAATACAGCTCACGAGGATGACGCAGGACTTTCGAAAGAATGTAATTTCCTTTCGCATTTTCCCGCCGTCAAGGATCATCATCAGTCGCCTTCGTGAGCAACGCGATCCTGTGACGCTTACGAAGATGAGACGGCAATTATCTTGGAGAAATTAAGGGCGAACGGAAGATACGCTCTCGAAGGTGCGAGGCAGAGGGAAGACTGGGGGGCGAGGTCATGACAGAACAGCCGTATTTCGGCAAGAAGGGTGGTACGCTTAATTTCATAGACGTGGCGCATGGGGCCATGCAAGCAAGAACAATCGAGCCCGGGAGCGTGTGCGATGGAAGGTTGGCCAAGGGTAGGCCCTACGTACTGCGAAGGGATAATTACAATAAGCAACCCTCGCTGCCCTTACCTCATCATTGATCTAAGAAATCCACTGGCGTAATTTACCATAAATTTCAGTAGGTACAGCCACAACCGTACCTTGACAGGACACTGCACACTTTCTAGCTCAATTTAATTTCAAATGAAACACTTCAAACAATTTGAATACTTTGGTACGAAAGTGTCAGAAATTGACCATTACTACTTAAGGTATGTCTGCACTATTATCGATCGCTACTACTTGTTCTATGTCTGTACTATTATTGATTACTGCTACTTACTCTGTCCGTATATCACCTATTACTACTATTATTGACCTGTACTACTTGCACCATGTTTATACTATCATGAATTGTTTAAAAGGACATGCAACTGCACTATGCGATCGTATCGAGACAGAACATTATCAGATGAATAAAGTTCCTTAAACTATACAAATTCCTATTCTATTACTTTTTTATTATCATGCAGAAAAAATCTGTAGTTAATTCAAGTTGAAATATTTAAATGTTCCGTTTTATACTGTATCGCCCAGCCAAACTGCACCTAAACCTTCCTTCCTCCACGATTCCAGGAAACGTTTATTCGATTCGGGTAAGGGCAGATCCCCATAATTCTCGCACGTACACGCAAAACACAGTCGGCCCGATATACTTTCGGTAACGAGCGCATCGCGAAGTACAAACTTAACGACGCGTCGCGCCACGATAAAACATCGGCGAATTCGCGCGATTGAATTACAGTTTAATTAACTCGCGGGCAATTAAGGCTCTTCCCTTCCTCCTCCCCTGGCCCTCGCAACACCCGGGAAAGGGGGCCGCCACCGTCGCCATCTACCTAAAATGAAACCGTTTCCGCTCTCCGTCGAATCTCGTGCATCCGCGAGCCCCGACCGTTTCAAGCTGCAAGTTTCGAGGGTACTCGCGATTTCATCGGAAACTTTTGCACGCTTCGATCGTTTCTTCTTTTTTTCCACCGCCCCCTCGTTCTCCTTCCCACCCCGTCCTTATCTGCATCTCTCAGACTCGCTTTCATTCCCTCTCGACTGTTGCCTTCGTAAAACCGCGCCGCTGCGAACCGACGTTCAAACGCAGGTGCATACGTGCCGATAATCGAGAGGGGAACATGGTTTCGTTGCTCGATTAAATTCACACGGACAATACACGTGTGAATGACAGGTACGAGAAGTAGCGACTCGTTAATGGCACGAGGCGACTCTGTGGCCAGTCTTTTATTAAACGTTCAACAGTTTTGAAAGCTTCTAGAGTCAGATATCTTAGGGATGAAATGTGAATGATATTAAGGATTAATGAGAAAATGATTAACTATCGATGAATAGAATACTCTTGAAACACTCGTTATCCCACTTCAAAGAAAAATCTCCGAGAACAAAAAGCAATCTCCCTGAAGCGGGCAGGACAGAATTAGACAACAGCGTTAACGTGGCCGCTCACCGACAAACATTAATCCTCCGTCACATATGCAAGGATCCCAGTAACATGTAGTCAGTATACATGGTACAGTTAACCGATGGGAAGCCATAACTGCCGCGTAGGCGGCCGATTTAACGACGAGTGAATAATTATGGGGCTTTACGGTCCGATGCTGGAGATGCTCGGCGCATGAAGCACCACTATGCTCGTAGTTATATTTATGAGCCGACAATGACAGCAATTTTGGGTGCTGGAACCGTCGACCAAACGATTCCTAATCGAGCCATGCTCTGTGATTCTCCATCGCTCTATTTGGAACCTAAGGTGCCCGAGAGAAACCAGCTTGGTTGTAAAACTTTTGAATCAACGTTACCGAGTAAGTGTTTCATATCGTAAGGGAAAAGAATTTCCCCTTTATAGAACGCTTACGATCTGCAAATTCATTCAGCAGTTGATCGCTACTCTGGAGGTAGAAACCATTTCATGACGATCGTTTGATGGCCCCGCGCAAGAAAACGCGTGCCATGGAGCAATAATACCCATCGAAGAACATAGCGATCGTTAATGTACAATGAAACAACACCCTGTCCCTTGATTCATCAGTCGTCAAGGGATGGGTTTCACCCCAGAGGAGATTGTTCTACACTATTCAGATTCTATCATCGTTCATCATGTTATTCATCTGTTAAAAGGCAATATTTGTGTGGAATGCATTTATTAAGAATTTTATATTGCAAGAGATTTTACTGTTATAATTTCTAGGTTCTTATAATGCACATAGATTAGGTATATCATTCGATGATGGTAGAGAGATAGAGACAGTTTAACCGAAGACAACTACCTTCCTAGGATGGAAACGGCAAATTCTAACATACTATTCTCTGAAACCCGTCCCATGGTACGGATTAAATGGAAAGTGGGAGCCAGATAAGTTCGTTCGTTGGATGCGAGCATTTATAATTAAATGGCGTAGTTACTTATAACGCCGAAGTTGGTGAAGAAGCAAAATTAGGAGATTGTTAGGATTTGGTTACCTAGGTAATTTTCTTCATAATATATGGCGGTGCATGAAAGTATTCAACCATTTTCTTCCCATTTTTACCATACAAACCTATTATATAAAAGAAGGAAATATTCTCTACTAAAAAATTAAAGTTATTTCGATACAAACGTCAATTCTCTAGAGAAATGTTTTCAACATAATGTCATATCATAGCATTAGAACTTATAGTTCCATACATATAGTCTTTGCCCTATAGTTCACTTGAATTTTCCCCCTCGATTCTCGTTACGAATATGGATGTGACTACTTTCAGCAGAATTATCCATTGTTTCACTTATTAACTGAAGTCGTGCTCTGTCGCGTGTAGCGACATAAGTCGTGGCGCTGTCGGAAAAGTCGATATCGAAAGGCACGCAGGGCAAGTGACGCGGCCGCGGAGGAAGGGGTGAACCGTGCGTCGCAAGGGTGTCGAACGCCCAGGTCTCGTGACAAATAGAAGCTTTGTGCCGCGACAATGGGGAGTTTATTTCCGGGCCGGCTGGGGCTACAATGTAGGCACTATACTGTAATTAAATTCCCAAACCCAAGGATTCGGAGGTTATAGAGGACCAGAAGGAGGAATAGGGAAGCAGGGAGGGAGCGAGACAGAAAGAGAGTTCGGGGTAGTAGTAGACGGGGAGGAAGAAGGGAGGGGAAAAGCAGAACCTTAGCATATTGCATACTGACCGGTCCGCAACGGTTTGGGTTTCTCGTGGCTGACGCCATATTGTTTGCTCTATGTTCATTCCTTCCTACCTTCCCTTCCATGAGCTGCAGCCAAGATGAAACGAATTCCACCTACGAATATCTTTGTCGAAGCCAACAATGTGATCGGGGAGCTTTCGTCCTTACGTGTAGAGTATCTTGTTCTATTATTGTCAAACGTGATTCGAAAAACCCTGAGTCGAGTATAACTTGAGAAAGAAAAATTTAATCTGCTAGGACCCACACTAAGCTTAGTTATTCTTAGTCATTAAATTATTAAAAATTTCTTGCACAACATTTTCTCTAAACTTCAAATAAAACTTGAACTTTACACTATTAAGTACTCCCAGTAACTTCTATCATTTATCATTCCCGAAAATTTCCCAAAACATGGTTAATCGAATTTTACACGTCCTCCGACAGAAAATATCGGCCACCCTCTCGGTTACGAGAAGGCAAACACAGGGGTGATAACCGAGAGTGGGCACCGAAATATAAAGACTCAGCGGATCCTCGAGGCTTAACGGCTTGCTTGTACTAAACGAAGAGCAAAGAACGCGACACCGTGCTCGATGTCTCCTCCCCCTCGGAGACGGGACGGTCGTGTAATCTATATTGGAAGTGCTAACTAAAGTCTTAGATACTTCGGCTTCCAGGCAAAGGAGGGATGTTTGACAATAACCAAGAAGAAGAGGGAATGGGCGTTCCGACCTTCGGCAAAAAGTTTGATCCGTCTGATCAGGGAGGATGAACCATTTCTCCTGAATTTAACCTTTGCAAGTACGTGATTGCGATTCCTTAATATTTGATACCGATATCTGTGATGGATTCGAAGAAAATTAGATTGTATTAATCAGAGAATAAAAGTCCACTTTGATCTCATCAAAAATTGGAGTGACAATACACGAAAAAAGCAGAATCTTTTTAACTTAAATAATGCTAAGCTGTAGTTTTATATTATACTTGAATGCTGGCTCTAGTAGAGACAAAATAAAATACCCATCTATTCCATTACGTAACAAACTAGTCCCAATATTAGCCCACGGAACAACTTTTATGTAACTCGTTTCGCGAAGCCTTAAGTCCGTACAAGGTATCCCAGCGTCAAGGGCTTAATACCTCGCCATCCCCTTGATCGTCGCAGCACATGAAAAGTACATCCTTCTCCGCCGTCTCCAACGGAGTTAATAACTTAATCGCAACGCGTCGATCCTCATTCCCGCAGACCTTCTTAAGGAGGGTAACCACGCTGAAATCACGCATCCCCGTGAGACGAAGACAGCGTTTTAATGCGAGGGGTAAACGCACGTACAGGCACGCGAGATCAAAACATCGCGAGAAAGAACGTAAGGAGAACGAGACGTAGGAAGCCTCGAAGAATAAAGGAGTGTGACGAGAGCCAAGAGAAAGAGAAGCAGACGAAAACGTTCGTGAGCGGGTCGCAAGGGCGGGGTTGGCTAAAATGAAAGTTGGAACCACGGCTTGCCACAGCAAATCCGGCTTGATTAAAACACCGTAGGAGGAATCCCTTACCCCTTTAGCTCGTAGCCACCAGCCACGTCCCTACACCCACCCCCGGTTTATTTCGACCTTCTTCGGTCGCCAAGGAGCGCGCCCGACGTATAATCTTAATGCAGTCTTATACGGAGCGGAACGAGCCTATATTTCATTATAACCCCGCAGTTCTTCCGGAGCCCTTCGCGTGCAACCCTTTCCATTTCGACTGCCATAAGCGCGACGGCGCTCGGAGCGCGAGCCCGACCGGGATTTCGCTTCGAGATATCGCTCCGCGGAATGGGGGTCTCCTTCCGCGCCAAACCAGATAGAAAACCGGAGGGTGCTACCGTTTCGAATAGGAACACGGGGCTGACGGAGGGCGGCCGTGGGGTGTAAGTATCGAAACGAGGACATTGGCTCAAGTGCCTCGCCAGAATGCTTTCCCTAATCTTTTCCCCATCCTGTCAAAAAACTACACCGGTCCCCAGACCGACCCGACGGAATTATAACCCGTGATTGCGTTTGATAATAAGGATAGCTGCTAAATCAGCGAACGCGGGGGAATAGAGGAGCTCGGAGATCGATAAGTGGTCTGTTATCTCAGCGCGGTGGTTTCTTACATGTGGATCGATTAATTCAATTTTCTATATGTAGAATTGAGTATAGAAGTGTAGGGTTGTAGTTTGGAGCTTCTTCTTAAGTTAGTGGTGCAGGTAGTACCTGCAATAATTTTCATTATTCTCAGCATGAACGTTTTCTGTTTTCTGATTTTCTAATTTTTAGGTTTTCAAAGAGGATATGTGCTACTAGTATTCATTTCTTTGGATATTGTAAAAAGAAGTTTCTACATATTTCTGTGTTTCTTTGCAATATTAGTGACCCTCGATTGCAACAGACGGTGCAGACTACATAACAGTGGAGTGTAATTATTTTATTCCTGCATTAAATTCGAGAGTCGGTGACAATAGTCGGTAGAGTTACCGACCGACAGACGAGAGAATCGAGAGGGTAGCGTCGTGACTTCGAGCTCGAGGGGTAAAAAGAGAATGTATTTACGACGTTACAATACCCCACGGGCTAATCCTCGCCTCGAGCTCTGCCTAGCCCCGATCGACCCTTCTCCTTGCTCTAAACATCGCAATCTCGACGCAAGAACATAGAAATTCGAGGGAAATGGGGTTCCTTTATTTCTTTCTCCGCTAATCCAGATAGAATTTTAAGCGAGATAGAAGGGACTGGATGGCGCGAATTGCACGGAGTAAATTTAGCAAAAAGAAATTACACATCTACCGTGCTTTAATGTTATAAAAATTAATGAATGCTCCCTGTACAAAGAATTCTTCGTTAAGGGGAATTCTCTTTGTTCAAGCGTGAAAGTTTAATATGAGATTCCTTGTGCAACGGCAAGAAGGTGCAAAATTTTATTAAGATCCGCTCAAAAGGCAAATTGCTTGTCAACGATCTCTTTATAATACAAGCTTTAAAGCCCTCGACCACGGAACACCTTACTCGACCAACCTTTCTTTCTCGAGGCCTAATTGACACGATTTTTATAAACTCCCCTCTGGTTACAGAGGGTTAAGCCTTCTTTTGTACTGCCGCTAACACTTTCAGTCTCAGACCCTTCTGTAAAAGAGTCCCTTTGTAGGTAAAGAGTGCGACGATGTTGGTGCACAATTATGATTTTCATCCCGCGCAAAAATGTTCAAACCCCGCGAACGAAACGGAGCTTACATCGCAGTAAGCTGCTACTTTAGATAGCAGAATAACGTATGGTATTATTTCGACACACAGTCGACTTACGGTTACCTCTTAGTAACTTAGTACATACCTCAGAAAATTTTAACTAAACAAATTAAATGTATCAATTCTAACTGAAATAGCCACGAATTTTTTCCTAAATTATTTTTATAAAAATTCACATCTAAAACTAACGAAAACTGATAATATCAGCTAACATTATAATCTACGTAACATTAAACTAGATATAAAATTTTAAGTATGAATGTACGACTGAAATTCGATATTTAGAAGGAGAGACTTATAACACACGTGACAAAATGAATAATCGAAAGGTAGTTCGGTTTATTTTAAACCCATAACATGACAAAGGGGTGAGTTTCAACGATACCTTCGTTCCCCATCAGTTTTATGGGGTGACCGTTACGAGGACTTCAAATTGAGAGTCACTGACGTAAATATAGTTACAAGGGTGAAAACGGGGTGCTCATTCCAAAGCCTTGGGATCTAGGTATCCTCGCGCATTCATTCATAAAAATTCACTCAACCGCGTGGCTACTCCCACTGAGAGAATTGGAGGGTTCGTTCCAACCCCGATCAGTATGACAGCCTGACAAAGTTAAAGGGTAGTGCGCCTCGTCTTTTCAGCTCTCCTCTAGAGGAAGTGGTCGCTGATGGCATCTTAGGGGAACGTAAACCCTTTCCTCTACGTTAAATTCTAAACAAAAATGCTAGGAACAGATAGTTTCGCGAATATACTAAAATTTATCTTTTTTTTTCCACCCTAATTTTATAAGAAAATTTATTTTCTACTTCGTTGAAGGAGAAATCGACGGATTAATATTTTGGCGAGCAGTATTGATGTAATTTGTAAAGTGAAGTGGAAAAATTCAGAATCTTATCTAAAATTAATGGAATTAGAGGATATTTGAGAAAATCATATGTTAGTTAAAATTTATATATTCCTTTTTCTTAATATCTTATTATTAATTAATTCGTAAATCTTAAAAAACGATTATTGAAAATTCCTAAAATGATAGAACTTAATTTCCTTAATTTTTCGTTTAAATATTACTGTACATTCTGCAAGGAATAAAATAGCAGAAAAGAAATTGCAAGAAATTTCAAATGGATATTATCCTGAGGCAATAAAGGTTCTCCTTTAAGAAGGATGACTGCTTATAATCGTAATCATAACCGTAACGATCCCGTTGCTTCGGTCGGGGCTGATTTTAACATTAATATTCGAGGGGCGTGTAGAGAATTACCCAGAGGCTCGTATCTCGCGACGTTAATAAAGAAATCATTAACAATCTCAAAATGTCATTCATTCATTGCCTTTTACAGCCCTCAAGGGAAAATATAGAAATGAAAAACCGTATCTTAACACAGCAACGATTATCAAACATAAATGTATTAAAGTGTTAATCTGATTGTTAGTCGAAAATACCAATTATCAACTAAATATCATCATTAATTAGCGACTGAAAGTTCCAGTGAGACTCCTAGCTATCGTAATCCTAACAATATAGGATAGTCTTTTATGATCAATCATTTAAAAAGTAATTGGATTCTGTACAGTTTGACGATATAATGAGAACAAACATTTTCTATACCGCAATAGCCATTAACGAGTTAAATAACTTCAGAACTTTAATTTGCTATACTGCAATAGTTTAATTCTATCAGTATAAAATCGAATAAAACATATGCAGTTATATTTTATTTTAATTAAAGTTCTCTCATTACTGTACGATTTATTTTTACTATTTATGACTTTATGTACAAACATTTAACTACAAGTGGGCCATGACTGTCGACTGTACTAGTGGCACCCTCTCTGGACGATTGCCCTCACGTACCTAGGGGAGAACACCCCTTATTGATTTTTAAAGTCGATATTAGTATAGTGTTTTCCAAAATAAAAAAATATTGGTATTGCTGAAACCTCAAACACACTATAAAGGAAACCTATTACTCAATGTATTGTAATTCTTTTTGTTAAAAAGTTCACGGGTTTCACAAGCCCTCTTACCATTTTCCTGTCACATCCAACGTTATCGATGCTATTGCAGCCACTATTACAACGCCACCAGGGGTAGAAATAGTAAAGCAATTAAGCGTAAATTAATATATAGTTAGTAATCATAGTTGAATATTATGCATATATTTCAGACTCTATGATACCTACTCAAACAAGGAAAAAAAAACTATGCTGACACATATATACATGCAAATAATTCGAAATCATTTTCGTAATACACATATCTGTAGATAAAATCAACATCGCCACAATATCTTATGTATTTATGAATTTCTTAAACTAATTGATAGTTTAAAAAAAATTTATACGAATATGCAGACATTGATTAAAGTATAATTAATGAAGAAAATGAAATATGAAAAGTGAGTTGCAAATAGGTTTGAATAAATGAGAATTAATTTGAAAAGATCCTCCAGTTTCAACCTCACCAACATCTTATTCATAAACTCACGAAATGTCTTACTCTCCCCCGTTATGCACGCCTTTGGCTAAATAGCTAACTTCGGACAACTATCCCAATAGATTATGATTATTGTGGAGGAAAGCTTTGATTTATGCAATTATCATAAATTCAGTTCCCCCTAGCAGGTTGAGTATGCTCAAGACGCCTCCGATCGTATTTCCATTCACAGGATTTCAATAGCAAATTATTTTCCCGTAAAATACGTGCATTCATCCACAATGAATGATATTCCGGAAAATTTTAATGAATGTACTGTCCATGTTATCCCGTATATTAAAAATATCCTAAGGAGCTTTAACTCCAAATAATTGCACAATTCCGAATTTAAGAAGATTAAAAAACTATTACGCAGCCATACATTCATGTCAGTAAATTATTAAAATGATGTTACTTGATTACTTAAATATTATACATAAAATTACAGAAAGATCATTCATATTTTTAACACTTAAAATTTCATAGTCATAATTTACAAAGTCACAAACTAGAAAATGTTTTAAATGAATAATAGGTAACTCATGATTGTCCAAGACAATAGACATATCATATTAATTTATATTATTATTATATAAGACCGAAATGTATTGATTATCGATTAATTATAAAAATATTTTCTTGCTGCTATAATTGATATTCTGAATTACCATCTGTTTCCAAGCATTCATTAGAAATGAGACCGCGCACTGTGCACTCACTTTCTTAGAGTATGTCGATAACAGAAGCTTTTTCCCGCCAGTGATCTACCTTACCGATAAATTTAAGCTCGACTTGAGGGCAGGACAGACCGGAAATGTAATGGGTGTCCGTGGCTCACGTTCTGAAATACCGACTTTTCGAAAAACCACTGGGTACCGAGCGCCCTCAGCGATTTTCGAGCGGTGGATGATGGAAACGCATCGTTTTCATCACTGGCGTTGGTAATGCCAGAAAATATTCCTACCATACCACCCAATATACAGGATGTGCCACTAAACTATTCCTACTCATCCTAGTAATTTCAAGTAATAAACAAAACTGCTATTTGCAAAAGATAAATTGTTGTTAAGAAATTGTACCAAAATGATAGTATTTATTCTAAATGAGATGGCTCATTTATCAAGATATCTGACTCAAAGATATCTGACCATCGGTCAAGCTGTTCATTGGCCAGAGTGATTCAGGGTAGCGAAGAATATGTAGACCAGGATAGTCCACGAAATTCTTCCAATGGATTGTCAGGATCATCCGCACCCACTACAAACTCCGGAGCAAGTGACCAAAAGAACAGCAGTTACTGAATTGGGAGATAAATCGACCGAAAAATATTTGCAAAAAAATTAATACTTTTCGTTAAATAAACGCCTCAACAATAATTGCTGTGATACATATTGTTAATAACAATCGCAAGCAGTGACTGATGCAAGTTATTAACATTTATAATTGTTAGTTAAGGGAATATTAAGAAATCTTCAAGAATTACCAAAGTAATTCAACGAAGAATAATGTACTACAAGTTAATAACTTCAACATTCATTAATTAACAATTACAAATATTAATAATTTACACAAGTACACACTATGTGTGATTGTTATTAACAATATGTGCACCAGAAAATGTTGCTAAAATGATTATTTCATGGAAAATATTAATGTTTCGATAAATATTGTTCGTTAGATCGGTCTTGAAATTCTAATCAACCGAAGGACTTCTCTGATTGGTTCCTCATCTTCCTAAGATAGTATAAATACCGCTGCAGGAGCACGAGTGTCTCACTTGCCGCGGGTCCTCCGGCGGGTGCGGACCTCCCTGGGGATCCTGGGGGGACTCCTGGGCCTGGACCACCTGGGACCTCGGACTACCCTGGACCCCTGGACACCACTGACCACTGGGCAGCTGGTGGATGACCAGTGGTCATCATGGATGACCGGTGAGTTTTTGCTCAAATTTTCAATTTATATCTTCTGTTACCCCTATTTCGAATGTACTGTGCCCCCTCGTCTTCTGCTTTGATTTTTTTTTTTTTTTTTTTTTTAATTTTTTTGTGTACTGTGGTACATTCTAACTTCTACTAATAATTTTGCACTCTTTATCAACGTTTATAATTTTGATTCCATCTTGGTTCCATCCAAACATTGACCTGCTTCTGTTAATTCCTCCCTTTTTTCTCTGCTACACGATTCTCTATTCT
Source organism: Calliopsis andreniformis (assembly GCF_051401765.1). Classification (NCBI taxonomy): domain Eukaryota; kingdom Metazoa; phylum Arthropoda; class Insecta; order Hymenoptera; family Andrenidae; genus Calliopsis; species Calliopsis andreniformis. The sequence continues at coordinate 15,399,482 of NC_135067.1, read as the reverse complement.
CTTCTTGATTTCATCACTGGTTATAATTATTATTCCTATCTCATTCACATGTACAATGTTTATCGAACGAAGACATCGTATCCCCCGAGGGATTTCATATCTATTTCTAATTTTTAACATTTCAGAATTTAGGTGAACATCGAATTAAAGTATTAAAAGAAGAATTCAAACAGATGCCAACGTCGTTTAATTCTGTTTTCTGTCTAAATATGTTCTCTATTGATTCGAAGTACGGATTGTTCTGTAGATCCTTTTTCATTTCTGTGATGCCTATATGGGTCTCCAGCACAGCAACCTCCTCGTGGTGAGACCCGGGCCGGTTCTGTCCGGGCTAATGGCTGTGCCAACGTTGGGGTATTCTTGGGGAGGCTCCCCCAATCATTGATATATTCCTCTAGAAACTCTTCCTTCGCTGATTCTCTCTTTACTCTTAACTTGAACATTCAAGAACGAAGACGTCGCATCCGCCGAGGGATTCAACGCTACTAGTTTATAAGTCGCAATCGCGTAGAATATTTTTAAGACCCTACTTCTAAGTTTCCATTGTAAAGTCATTGTAACACTGCCAAGTTGTCATTTCTTAGCTCTCTTTGCTCGGTTACTTCCTCCTCACCTTCTGTGAGGAGGTCATCTGCTTCTCTTAGTAGAAGCAAACGTCCAACTGTGGAATCGGCGGTCGATGGAGCTTGCTCTTCTTCCCTTGGGGGTTTGTACTAGCGAGAGACGATGTGGACACCGAATGGTGTGTGGTATGACACACTTGCAGGTGGAAACCCCACAGTTCAATCAGGCAACTGATTGTGCTGTGAGGTGCCAGTCGCCTTCTCCTAGTACCCGCCTTCAAGGTGGAAGGACTCGCACCACCGATTGTCTATTTCATGGTTGCCTTTCGCGGTAGACTTTAAATATTCCCAATCTTTTCTCAATGATTACTTGGCTCTACTCTAGTTTAAGGTCCAAGCTAAAGATATGGATGGAATTTGATTTCCATCCATGTCTTTGGTTTACTAGTTCAAACCATAGACTTTAAGATTATAACTTAAGATTTTATCCTTAAGACTACGGAAGACAGCTCATCCGCCGAGGGATTCAGCACCTTTGGTTCGTAAAGTTCTGTCTTTACTCTTTATTGTTCGTGTGAATGAAGACGTCGCATCCGCCGAGGGATTCACCGCTTCTAGTATATAAGTCGCAGTCGCTTAGAATATTTTTAAGACCCTACTTCTAAGTTTCCATTGTAAAGTCATTGTAACACTGCCAAGTTGTCATTTCATAGCTCTCTTTGCTCGGTTACTTCCTCCTCACCTTCTGTGAGGAGGTCATCTGCTTCTCTTAGTAGAAGCAAACGTCCAACTGTGGAATCGGCGGTCGATGGAGCTTGCTCTTCTTCCCTTGGGGGTTTGTACTAGCGAGAGACGATGTGGACACCGAATGGTGTGTGGTATGACACACTTGCAGGTGGAAACCCCACAGTTCAATCAGGCAACTGATTGTGCTGTGAGGTGCCAGTCGCCTTCTCCTAGTACCCGCCTTCAAGGTGGAAGGACTCGCACCACCGATTGTCTATTTCATGGTTGCCTTACGCAGTAGACTCTAAATATTCTCAATCTCCACTCTATGATTACTTGGCACTTCTCTACTTTAAGATCCAATGCAAAGGCGTGGATGGAACTTGGCTTCCATCCATGTCTTTGCCTCTCTAGTTTAAATGCACTGTACAATTGTCGAGTTGTCATTTCTTAACTTCTTTTTTTGATACTTGTTCCTCATCTTTGGTGAGGAAGTCACCGCTGCTTCTCTTGGTAGAAGCATGTGACCAACCGTGGAATCGTCGGTCGGTGGAGTGTGTTCTCCTCTTGGGGGTCTGTACTAGGAGTGACGCCACGGACACAGTAGGGTGTGTGGAAAGACACACTCGACTGTGGAAACTACACGTTTCCGCCTTTTGCACATTCTCTTTACCAGCCTGTCGGAATTAGGTCTACTTCGGTAGCTCCTATGTGGCAGCAGGGAGCAATGGTCAATTGACTGAATCATGTAGTGCCGTACGCCACTCCGACCTACCGGCCTTCAAGATGGTAGAGCTCACACCATCGCTCGTCTATTTCACGGTTGCATTAGCTGTAGAGTCCAATTCAATCAAACCATTCCTAATGATAGCTCGACAGTTTCCTACTTTAAGGTCCAAGCTAAAGGCTTGTATGGAACCTAGCTTCCATTCATGTCTTTGGCTTGTTAATTTAAGATTTTTGTAAAGGGAGATCGATGGAACTTTGTTTCCATCTATCTCCCTGTGGGTCTCCAGCACAGCAACCTCCTCGTGGTGAGACCTGGGCGGCTTTGTCCGTGCCAATGGCTGTGTATCTTGTATTAGATGTAAGAGTAGTTAGGTAGAAGTATGTATTATTTTCTTCGTTCTCTAGAACATCTGTGGTTCCTTTCTTGTTCTCGAGGAGGCTGCCTTAATTGGAGGTACAGATTGTTCTGTCGATCCTTACACATTGTTATGATCTACATATGGGTCTCCAGCACAGCAACCTCCTCGTGGTGAGACCTGGGCGGCTTTGTCCGTGCCAATGGCTGTGTATCTTGTATTAGATGTAAGAGTAGTTAGGTAGAAGTATGTATTATTTTCTTCGTTCTCTAGAACATCTGTGGTTCCTTTCTTGTTCTCGAGGAGGCTGCCTTAATTGGAGGTACAGATTGTTCTGTCGATCCTTACACATTGTTATGATCTACATATGGGTCTCCAGCACAGCAACCTCCTCGTGGTGAGACCCGGGCCGGTTCTGTCCGGGCCAATGGCTGTGCCATCGTTGGGGTATTCTTAGGGAGGCTCCCCCAATCATTGATATATTCCTCTAGAAACTCTTCCTTCGCTGATTCTCTCTTTACTCTTAACTTGAACATTCAAGAACGAAGACGTCGCATCCGCCGAGGGATTCAACGCTACTAGTTTATAAGTCGCAATCGCGTAGAATATTTTTAAGACCCTACTTCTAAGTTTCCATTGTAAAGTCATTGTAACACTGCCAAGTTGTCATTTCTTAGCTCTCTTTGCTCGGTTACTTCCTCCTCACCTTCTGTGAGGAGGTCATCTGCTTCTCTTAGTAGAAGCAAACGTCCAACTGTGGAATCGGCGGTCGATGGAGCTTGCTCTTCTTCCCTTGGGGGTTTGTACTAGCGAGAGACGATGTGGACACCGAATGGTGTGTGGTATGACACACTTGCAGGTGGAAACCCCACAGTTCAATCAGGCAACTGATTGTGCTGTGAGGTGCCAGTCGCCTTCTCCTAGTACCCGCCTTCAAGGTGGAAGGACTCGCACCACCGATTGTCTATTTCATGGTTGCCTTACGCGGTAGACTCTAAATATTCTCAATCTCCACTCTATGATTACTTGGCACTTCTCTACTTTAAGATCCAATGCAAAGGCGTGGATGGAACTTGGCTTCCATCCATGTCTTTGCCTCTCTAGTTTAAATGCACTGTACAATTGTCGAGTTGTCATTTCTTAACTTCTTTTTTTGATACTTGTTCCTCATCTTTGGTGAGGAAGTCACCGCTGCTTCTCTTGGTAGAAGCATGTGACCAACCGTGGAATCGTCGGTCGGTGGAGTGTGTTCTCCTCTTGGGGGTCTGTACTAGGAGTGACGCCACGGACACAGTAGGGTGTGTGGAAAGACACACTCGACTGTGGAAACTACACGTTTCCGCCTTTTGCACATTCTCTTTACCAGCCTGTCGGAATTAGGTCTACTTCGGTAGCTCCTATGTGGCAGCAGGGAGCAATGGTCAATTGACTGAATCATGTAGTGCCGTACGCCACTCCGACCTACCGGCCTTCAAGATGGTAGAGCTCACACCATCGCTCGTCTATTTCACGGTTGCATTAGCTGTAGAGTCCAATTCAATCAAACCATTCCTAATGATAGCTCGACAGTTTCCTACTTTAAGGTCCAAGCTAAAGGCTTGTATGGAACCTAGCTTCCATTCATGTCTTTGGCTTGTTAATTTAAGATTTTTGTAAAGGGAGATCGATGGAACTTTGTTTCCATCTATCTCCCTGTGGGTCTCCAGCACAGCAACCTCCTCGTGGTGAGACCTGGGACGGCTCTGTCCGTGCTAATGGCTGTGCATCTTGTATTAGATGTAAGGGTCCTTAGGTAGGGGTGTATAACAATTTTTTCGTTCTCTTGAACGTCTATGGTTTCTTTATTATTCTTGGGAAAACTCCCTTAATGAATTATGTATTTCTTTTGACTTGTGGTTCTGCTCTTTTTCTTGGAGAGGCACTTTCATTCATTTACCTATTGTTGATTTCATCACTAATAATATTTATCATCACATGAAGATCATTCATCGAACGAAGACATCGTATCCCCCGAGGGATTTCAATTCCATTTCATGTTTTTAACATTTCAGGGTTTAGATGAACATCGAAGAAGTATTCAACCAAATGCCAACCTCGTTCCATTCTGTTTTCTGTCTAAATTCAGAGTCCGGATTGTTCTGTCAATCCTTTCTCATTTCTGTGATTACCATATGGGTCTCCAGCACAGCAACCTCCTTGTGGTGAGACCCGGGCCGGTTCTGTCCGGGCCAATGGCTGTGCCAACGTTGGGGTATTCTTGGGGAGGCTCCCCCAATCATTGATATATTCCTCTAGAAACTCTTCCTTCGCTGATTCTCTGTTTACTCTTAACTTGAACATTCAAGAACGAAGACGTCGCATCCGCCGAGGGATTCAACGCTACTAGTTTATAAGTCGCAATCGCGTAGAATATTTTTAAGACCCTACTTCTAAGTTTGCATTGTAAAGTCATTGTAACACTGCCAAGTTGTCATTTCTTAGCTCTCTTTGCTCGGTTACTTCCTCCTCACCTTCTGTGAGGAGGTCATCTGCTTCTCTTAGTAGAAGCAAACGTCCAACTGTGGAATCGGCGGTCGATGGAGCTTGCTCTTCTTCCCTTGGGGGTTTGTACTAGCGAGAGACGATGTGGACACCGAATGGTGTGTGGTATGACACACTTGCAGGTGGAAACCCCACAGTTCAATCAGGCAACTGATTGTGCTGTGAGGTGCCAGTCGCCTTCTCCTAGTACCCGTCTTCAAGGTGGAAGGACTCGCACCACCGATTGTCTATTTCATGGTTGCCTTACGCGGTAGACTTTAACTATCCCCAATCTTTTCTCAATGATTACTTGGCACATCTCTACTATAAGAACCAAGCTAAAGGTGTGGATGGAACTTGACTTCCATTTATGCCTTTGGCGTATTAGTTTAAGGTTTTTGTAAAGGGAGATCGATGGAACTTTGATTTCATCTATCTCCCTATGGGTCTCCACTCGCAGCAACCTCCACGTGGTGAGACCTGGGCAATCGGTTCTGTCCGAGCTAATGGCTGCGAACTGTCAATAGATATAATATACTAGCTGTAAATATAGATACACTTCGTAGATAAATTAAAGGATGAATTATAGGATCACTAATTGTGGCCCTAAAAATTGTCAGTCGCTGAACTATAGTCGTCAATTATTTAATTGCCTGTACACATATGTTATACGAATGCGTTAATAACTTGTTAGGGCACTCTATATTTAATTTTAAGACAATATGGTTTTAGTTTTTATAACTTATAGCGCTAGACTCTTATTTAACGCGTAGCCTATCTTGCATAGTTGTCTATGATACTTGTCCGTGTCCCTACTAAAACCGATGTAGGTAAGTATGTATTGATTGCCCTGTCGGTAATAAAATATCAAATTATTTTACTATTTTATTACGAAATTTAAATTCAGAGTATCACTACATATCTGAATTTCAAAGTATAATGAAAATACCTGTTATTTTGTTTCTTAATGACAATATAGTTTATTACCAACAGTCAGTCATGAGTGTGGAGTAATGATTGACAAATTTCGTATTCAATTTCTATCCACAATATTATATTAGGAATATTTTATATTAGAAAATACTGATATAAATTAAATTAACACAAAAGCTTGAATAAAAATCAGTCTGTTTTTTGTGTAATGAAAATTGTTATGTTTCACTCTCAAAATAAATTTGATTGTTTAATTGGAGTTGGTGCGATACACCAAAAATAACTTTGAATGAAAGAACCTACAATAATAATGTCGGATTTAAACATTAAACGTACAAGCCATTCTACATGGTTAGAGGCAATTCCTTTCCTCTCCAATTACGTGGTCCAAACTTTACGAACTTCGTCAGCGAATCTCGGTGGGAACAGGTTCGAAACTCCTTGAGAAACTTTAAAAATCGTTATTTTACAGAGAAGCCGAAGCTTCCCCTACCGAGTTACGCGAATCCCTCTTCACGACTCCCCGGCGAATAAAATGGAACGGAAAAGGGAACAAAACAGTAACCATACAGCAGCAAGAAAAAGTTTTTCAATCGGCCAAAATGGATATCCCTGCACGCATTTAAAGTTATACAAAGCAGAGTACATTATTTCACTGTGTACAATTTATAAATGCTATTAAAATATGTGCCTATGTGTATTTTAATTGTAAAACGCATAATGAGAATCTTAAATCATAATCCAATAGTTTCGTTATTTAAATTCACAAATTAAGAGACGATTAACATGTATATTGAAACGTATTCCAATGCCAAACATAAATAAAAAATTATTCTTAATTTCGAATTATTATGCAATGAAAATAAAATGGAAAATTATCTATTTTATTGGCGCGGAAAAGTTTGAACTTACGTCGACATTTATACGTGACAATTGATCGATGATAAATACCATCCCGTTGAAGTAAAACTTCAGCAATTTATGCAGTTATGCAGTCTATTTTTTACGTTCAGAAAGGTCATTTACTCGCCACTCGTTTCTGCAATTTCATGTACCAGCTTACTATTACAAGTAATTAAAACTTGACGTTTCTCGTAGTAATGAAATGCTTACCATTCAAAACTTTACTGATATTCACGAAGTTCTGTTAAAGAATTCCAACTTTTCACTCTCATTCATTAGTATCTATAATATGCAGTAAATTAAATCGTTACACTAACAAAGAATAATTAATTTAAAAACACCAATATGAAAGGTTACTTCAACAATAAAGATATATCTTAATTTAATTTCACAGAATGTAATTTGAGTACATCATTAATACCAGACCCTCGTATAAAAATGCTCAGACGTACTTTCTTAATTAATAATTTTTAAATTTAATTTATTTCTGAATAAACGCATACATCCAGTTTGAAATTTTCAACCTTTTGAAATTTTAATCGATATGTCTACAATTTAAAAAAGGTGCACTATAAATTTCTAAATGTCAAAGAATCATCAAAGTGTGTCCCAAAATTCGTTACTCTTCAAGTACTGAAACTAATTAATCTTATAGGAAATTGAATTCAAAGTTATTGGGATGAGGCACTACCCTACTGTATTGGATTCCATAAGAGTCCAACAAATCGTCAATACGTGACAGAAAAGAATGGAAAGAGTAATTGACCTTTTCGTTTATACAGACTGAATGTCGGCAAAAGATTTTGGATAACAGATTCACGCTTCGCTTACCTTTTTCGGCGAGGGATGCAACACGGTCACAGGAACCTGTCGAGGGGTTGGAACGAGCGGCGCCTGGGTCGACTCCTTCGCAGAATACACAGGCTGTTTTCTCTCTCTGTTGGTCGGCAGTTCGAGCAGGTGCTGTATAGAATGATTCTGCCTCTTCTTCGATGCCATGCTACGCAGACCAGACAACAAGCTATCAGCAGCAATATTAGCTACCGTTCATGTTCAATTCTAAATACGTACAATAGCAGGCGATAATAATACATTCTATCAATAAATAGCGAATTAATCACTAATAACATAATTACAATACCGATTATTGCATAACAAAATTTATGGTAAACCTATATAATGAATAATCCAAATATTTCGTAGTACATGATGTACATTTTCAAATAACTAAATTCTGCTTCCATTAAGCTGAATATCAAAATACAATTAAAATAACTTTAACAAAAATGATCTTCGAAAAATATACTGGTGAGTACGAATACGAAATTGGCATTACATTCGACGTACGATAAACAAATTCCACGTGATAAATATTATAATTACAGAGGCTATCCAAATTTTAACGTAACGGCGCGCGTAGATCCCTTTTTTCCAGCGGCGTCGTGGAACTGGATATCGGATAAAACTTTCGCATTTAACTTTTCCGTCCTGTAGGGGAAACGGCCAACAAAGCTCATCACCGGAAACTTTTCCCAGACAAAGAGGGACGAACGGTAGCGGAGCGAGATAGAAGATGACGCGCGCCGCGACGCTGACCACGATATAAACCCAGTCCGCACCATCGTTTCTGTACTGACGCTTACAACCACGAGATCTTGCTCAACCATCCATTGCAAATATATTTTTTATGGGTCGATGAATCAATCAATCTATCAGAACTGTCGCCATAGCTTTTATTAACGTAGCTAATTTATATTATTTATAACGTAAAGTTATATTTAGTCAATGAAATATAAGTTTCACAAATGATTAAGTTTTGTAAGTAAACAACATGAAAAAAGTCTAAAACGTCAATCTTATTTTCTATGTGTACAGGCTATTACAAAAAATGTGGGGTATTTTCGTAGAATCAATAATAAAAAAAACAATGTGAAAATTCGCGTACACCTATATTGAGTTACCTCGATTTATTCCGTTATACGTAAGCTGTTTTGTGTTCTTTGAAATACTGACGTAACTCTAAGACGCGAATCAACAGCTATCGATCGGTCGTTTGGTGCCATCAGCTGGTCAGCAAGTGAGTTTCTTCAAGGGTCAGGGCTCGGTGATTTAAATTTTTATGGTACGTATCCTACAAGCATATGTAACACATGTCAAAGTATGTATCTCCGATCGTTGAACCTTGAAGAGATAGACATTTGTCGTCTAGCTGGTAGCAGCAAACGACAAATCGATAGCTACCTCAGTAATAGATATTTTCAAGAATTTAGAATATGCTTCAGATTCTATAAAAATTATTCAGAATAATTTCAGATTCTATAAAAATTCTCCACATTTTTTGTAACACCCTGCACATAACTTTGAATATTCAGCTTTAAGAACCACCTGCATACTTATAATCAAAATTTTCTCTGAAAATATCTAATTACTAAAAAACACAGAGAAGCTCCAGCGAAGATTTTCATACCAAAGCTACATTATTTCTATCATACAATTGTTTCAGGTCACCTAAAAGATTCTTGATACAAGTTAATTAATTTTTCCGATGTAAATATCACATCACAGTCCCCATATAAGAACGTATTAAAAATAAAAAAGACTTTGCTCTGTGAAAAATGTACTCTCGTCATTAGTGTACACGGTTATTAAATTATAAACACACGAAGAGGAAGTTTAGTGTTTCTCACCGCCGAATTGCCAACGCGAGGAAAAAGTAATGCTCTTGAATGGCACAAAGCGAAAGTATCGCGTCGGCGAGCGTGTATGTGTGCGTTTAAAGTTAACTGCACGTGCTGGTGTGGTAGATTGCTCAGCGCGCCTGTCGACGAAGCAGGGGTAACGGTGGGGTAACTCACCCCTGCAGCCGCCGCGAAAGTTTGCTCTCTCGCGTGTTTACGCACGCGCCAGATCCTGCACACACGCTCGACCAAGTGCACTTATTGCAGCGCACGATGTCAGTGAACATCACGACCGTGACCTTACTGGCCGAATTGGTATAGAGAGACCTAGAAGAGGTGCTAAAAACGCGCGAATCCAGCACAACTATTTACCACGATGATCAGATGATGTACCAAGCACAAAGAGTACTATTCAAAGCTTGTATCATAAAATTGTAAAGTAAATTACGAAGCATCTTGGAGTTACTAACTCTCATATGGTATCGTATTTTGTGACTGTTTAGCTTTCAGTGTGGGTCAATAAAATTTTAGTTATTGTCAGTTACGACTACATTTATCATTAGTTTGAGAAGAATTGAATTAAAAATGATTTAAGAAATGAAGTACAAAAATAGATACATTAGAATACTGTGTAGTTCTTGTAGATTAAGTTGTATTTGTGATGAACTCACGACGCTAGAATACTACATACTTCCATTATGGTATTAACTCCACGCCAGCTAAGTAATCCATACATACCACTTAAGAACTAGAGTATATAATGCATTGTACACAGAAGTGTAAAATTGACCTGTCTTTTCACATGTAGTCCGTCCGTCTCAGTATTCATAGCGGTCGATTCGATGCGTTCTACTGCAGTAGATGCAGATAACTTTCGTCAGACACGTGCGAGTAGTAGGAATATTGAAGATACGCGAATAGACCTGGCGAAAGTGGGTGCCGCTAAATTTATTTCCGCATGAATACGTGCTATAATTCGCTTTAAATTAGACGAAGTATATTTGTAATAAATACATATTTATACGTTTATCATAATAATTACTGGACAACTAATACCTTTACATTGAATTACACTATCTTTTGAATTCAATTAGGTAGAAACCGATATGCTATGTACATTTGTATAGACCCGAATGTTCGTTTGTACAGTTTATACACAGTAGAAATGAAATGGATATTGATTTTTGTAATTTCAATACCGAGATTTCAGACCAGAGTACAACTATTTTTATGCAATGCAAACGTATTTTCCTAATCAGAGAAAATGGTAAACCAACAACTGCATGATTTCTTAATTGCCTCATTTAGTGTTGATTTAAATAGTTAGGTAATTTGTATATAAAAGTGCTGCTTTTGAACTAATAATAATGTTTTTCTCTACTTCCGTTATCATTTAAACTTATTTTTATTCTGATTTAAACCAAATATTCTGGATTTTATGCAAAAATTGATTGACATATTACAAAGTAAACTGAATTTCCAATTTACTCTAGTTTTAAAATAAAAATAAAAACATGAGTTCTATGACTTTTTTATATCCAATGAAATATTCATTTAAAATTTTTATTAAACTCTTCCATTGTATCAATTTGATTGTAAATTTCATTTATAATAACGTTTTAATTTCATTTAGCGTGTTAGAATATTCAATGATTTTCTCTCTTGTTTCATTTCCTCGTTTGTATTCTACGACTGTTATAAATGTATGATCATCTGTTAAGAGATATAAATACAATAGAGATGTAAAATGTAATAATACACCACGAACTCCACCGTCAAATAAATATTTCGTGGCAACGATAACATTTCCATCTCCTTTCTGTTCTTCTTTAATTCCCTTCGATCAATCTGTGTAAGTACATGGTTAATGTACACCGTACACTACTATCGCGTTTCTTTAAGCTTCATTCAATTTAAAATACCGAAATTAAATAACAGATTATCGATTTCACCAAACACATACCTCCACACCAAGAATCCTTTTATTTTAAAATAGCTTCGTAATTAAAATAACATGTGATCCATTTCTTTGATTAAATGCAATTCCACACGTGTAATTATTGCATACACGTGTGTTGAATTTTAACTCCACTCTTCATAAAAGTTTTTCAGTGCAACGTATAGAAAAGAGATACTTTCTAATTTCAACAACCTATACGTATTTTTAGCAATTTAATTCATACAAACATTCATCGCTGTAAAACATAAATATCTGATCACTATTTCATCGTATATATATATAGCTACGTATCCCCGAACTCTTCGTTAATCTTTTTCAAAATCAATAAACCATTTAGGTCATAGGAAATTAGCGATACTGTGAATAATAGCTGGAAAGCACTGCAATTGCTATCGACTTACACGAGAGCAATGTATTGCATAATATTGGTTAATGCGCCGGTGATTCGAATCAAACAACTTGTACCACTTATCGCGGCAAAATCTACTCCCTTGTTCAATTTTCCAACATTAGATGTGCTCCAAATTTTTAGTATTCATATAAGTTTGATTAACTACACATTTTTGATTCATTCCTTTAGAATACTATGACTCAAGTTGAATTAAAACTCAATTAAAATAAATTCATTTCTCCGCTGTGATGAGAATCATGAGCATAATTATTATAACTAACAGCAGAATTTACTGCAAAGATTCATAAGTACAAACATTTTCTCGAGTAACCACTACATATCCTCAATACTAGTAAAAACGGTCAAACTCGAATAATTAAATCATTTCACTGATATTGCGTAGATGACACCGCGATGAAAGCAGGGAGGAAAATAAGGTCCAATAGGGGAAGAAAGTAGAGAAGAAGAAGCAGAAGAAGAAGGGAGAGGCGGCGGAAGGTACGTATTTCAGTCATCCGGCCAACTTTTGCAAGTTTAATGCCCGAGCGCTCGAGTAATTTAACACGACGAAATTAACTTTTCAGTTTTACCAAAGTTTCCTGGCAACTTAACCACGTTTCTACGTCCCTCTCCATCCCATCGCGCCTTCTCGCTTCTTCTGGCTTCTTCTTCTCCGCCCGTCCCCACCCCGAACGCGAACACGAACGCCCAGGACCAACTTTTAAAGCGCTCACCGTGGTAACAACTGCGTGGCTTAGCGCAAGCTCTACTCAACTATAATTCCACCCTTAAGACCCGAAGTTTACGACGTAAACTTCCTTCAGCGTGACGGGGTAGCGTCGGCCCCATGTCGATACTTCGATTTCGGGATCGGGAAAGACAAAGACGTCCGACAGAAACCGAAGGTGACCCGTGATATCGGAGATTTGTGAGCGAAAACAATTGGATCGACCCGCGAGGGAAATTCTCGGTGACGCGACAGTTACTGGTAACTATTGAAACGGATATCTGAAGATGCTACCGCGTTGCCAACGTTTTTTGGATAATCCTCTCGGTTGAACGAGGATAAGCGAGTTGCAGTCCCACAGCAAGTAGCAGTCGTTTGAAGACAATAACCATTTGCAAGCATTAGAGAAAAGGGAAGATAAAATAAAAAGTGAAATTAAAAACATAGTGGCAGGTTGTGTCTAATATGGGCAACGTGAATTAATCTATAATCATTTTGAAAAATGTAATTTCGAATGGTCAGATGCTTCTTTAAATGATTAGACGGACAAGTAGAAACGGATCGTGTTTGGTCAGACAGAGTTAAATACTTCATGTCAGGCGTCTAGGGTTACAATTCTGATTGGATTGGCAATATAACACCAGTAAATTGGATACCTTCATATTGAACATGATATTGGAAATGTGTTCCTATTTTCTATTGGATCATATTTTGAAAATATGTAATATTTCTATACGCTACAGTATTTCTTCGATTTCTTGTAGAATAGATGAAAAACTGACTGCGAATCGAATAGGTTGAAGTTTAATGCTTTATCAACTGTATGGGGACAGAAGATTCATGTAAATAGAGACAGATGTAAATTCATTAAATTAATTGTGTGTTTAGTTGGATTGCTAATTAATTATTAATTATCGTTGCTCGACCACCCAATTATTTATTTATAAAATTAATATTTAGTTATGTGTGACGCGTAAAATATTTTCAATTCACAGAATATTGTAACAGCAATACTTTTGGCCAGTCTTACGTGAGCATTGTACGCGCACGAGCAACTATCAGTTACTTCCCATTCATCTGTCCCGACATCCGCAACTTCTCAACGATTTCGAGCCTTTTCGCCAAGAGTCAGCACGAAAACTATCGAACGGATATCGAAGGTTGAAATATCGTATCCATTGCTCATGCTGAAACGTCACTCCTTCCGGTAAACAAAGCATTTAATGACTAAATGCACAATCTACGTTTTTCATCGCCGCGATTGCAGAAACGCATTGTCTTCATGCGTCATCAGAAACGAGCGCAGTCTTAGCGAAATAAATATTTCACGCTTAAAAATAATTCTATCATTTTGTTATAAATGAATATTTCAATTGTAATATTTATTTTATTAAAACATAAAAATCATAAAAAATGTAAGGTACAATCAATTTCAACCCCTTCTTGCGATTTATTCCATGTAAAAAATGGAATCCGCGGAAATAAGAGGGATACACGAAAAATCACGTAAATGTACGTCGGGCGAATCGATGTGATTTCAAGTTTCATCACTATTATTCATTCTTCGAGTCTTTGGCAAACGTGCCCTCGATATAAGAGTTTGGAAGAACTCGAGGGATCAAACACGTTCTATGTACGAACTTTGACACAGGTCAGCAATTTCTTATCCAATTTTTATTTAGTATCGAAGTTACGGAAAAGCTATTCGCTACGAAGTTACAAGTAGTATAAAATTATATTTGAGAAACTCCTACATCGTTCACTTCGAGAGATTTACATCTGCGTGACCAGTTTTAAACAATTTTTATGCAGTTTTATTGTTCAAACATTCCCCTTTCTATATTACTATTGCGCGAATATTGTTCGATTGATCCCAATAAATTCGCAATACGACGCAATAAATGCGCGTCAAATATAATAAATACAGCAGGTTTTAAATAGTGGGTAATAAGTTTTCTGCACTGTTTATTGCAAAACTATGTAAATGCACCAAGATTCACGGTACGTTTCACTCGTTTTTAAATGGAAAAGTGTAAATAGCAGGAGCAAGAAAATTATAACGATACAAATTGTACCTTACACCCTATTCACAGAAGAAAAAGAATACCTGGTGCTGGACATAAATTATACAAAACAGCCTCCGTTAAATAAAACGCATTTGTTTTGATTCGCACAATTAGGGGAAGTGTTTAGAAATAAAAATTTGTACACAAGTAATTAAAATCTATAGTGTAATAAAAAAAGACGTATCTGTAAATTAAAATCACCCATCTAAAAAAGCGTAAAACGAACAGACAGAAATATGTCGAATCGAAATAAAAAATCGTTTCATATTTAAAAAAAACCATTTATGAGCTTACACTGATTGCATATTTTATACTCAATTTACAACTAGTACGCGCTTATCAAAAGTTCAGCTATCCTTTTTTAGCTACACTTCAATATCCGAAAAATCTAATTGCAAGAGCTTCAACAACTGATTCAACGAGATCACCGAATAAAGTAATTACGAGCATATACAATTATCACACGTAGACGCCGTTATACGATAATTCACGTCGGTAGCAACCTCGATATGTCCCGCTGAGGCAACGTTCAGAAAGACCATTGTTCGTACGCGATAGCAACATTTCCTAAGTGTTTTCTCGAAAGGCGGTGATAGACGTGCTCTAGCAGATTTAGATGCACTTAATGAGTTCCTTTTTCCGCCACACTCCGTATTGTGTCGGACGTAGGCGCACGGCGCGTTTACCCCTTTCGAGGAAGAGGGAAAGAGCGCGCAGCGAAAAGGTACAAAGCGACAAGGGGTCGACAGTGTCGCGCGATGTTCGCGCGTATGGAAAAAGAGGTAACAACAACGAAACACCGGATTTAACTTCGTAGCCGCGTTCTTGCGGAGCGCGGGCGAGGAAACAACAGGAGGCATCCAGGATTACGACGACATTCGTTGACGACGACGTCAACCTCGACGATGAGACGCACGCGCGTGGAATTTGAGTTGAAAAGGCCTTGGGCCACGCTTCGGAGGATCTGAAAAGCCCCCGGCCAACAGCCACTTGGCGGAATTCGAAGCACAATGCCAACAACGCGGAATTACCCCGTGGAACCGTAATGATAGCGGCTTAATTAGTACCTCTCTAGTTTTTCATGCATCGGGCTGCATCCCAGGTGCTACTAAACGGGGCCAGAACGTACCATATAGCGTGTCGCAAGACAGAGAGTCCTCTCTGGCCCATTGTGCTCCCCGATTCTACTCATTAAATAATATAGGTTATCGAGTGGTCGCTCGCGAGAATTACACGCGATCGCGCGCGAAAAGATTGAAGGAAGTCGACTGTTGTTTTGTTGCATCATAGTTAGGTGAACGCGAAACCACTGCTTTAAACTACGAAGAAGACAGTTTTATAGCGCACGCTTTGTGCGAATGTATGATGCAGAAAGAGAGGACAGAGGATATTTTATACGTATGGCTTCTTCAGTTATGTTGAATTCAAAACGCGACGTTTTATGCGCGCAGGAGTATGCGAGTTCTTTTTCAGAAAAATTGCTGAGCGTAATTTGCATCCGTTTTCCCCCTCAAAGTTATTTTTGATTCGTGTACGGGGGATGCTTTGTATTCTTCCGGTATGACATAGATTTTAACAATTACCCGGTCGTTGCAATGTTTCACGTAGTACGGAGAACAGACAAGTTCCATGCCAGAGGTTTCGTACTGAAGTTCGCTTTTTATTCGCGAGATCTGTTGGGCCGAATTTAAAGATTGCAATCCATTTGCGTCGCGCCCTATAGAAAAACATGTCCCGCGCTAATTAATTGAAAAACGAAATTGATAATCAAAAAACAATTAGGACGAAGTACAGATGCAGACATGAAATCGATTGGTACAGCTTCCGACGAGAAATGCAACATTCAACAAATACAAATTTACATGTTATTTGCTCTAAAGTTTTCAAATTTTTGAAAACTGAGTATCTGAAGCGAGATCAACCTTTTATCCTAAAACAGCATTACTCACAGTTTTCAAACACACTTTTCAAATATTCAAATATCTCAACTCCACAAAGAAACAACTGATTACACCATCACTGTTTCGCTTCGAAGCAAATTACAACAATACTTATAGCAACATAGTCACAGCCACATAACTTAGCGCAACGTGCGAAATAAGCATTGGATCTACTCGAATCTAATCCCGCGTTATTTGCGCGAGTCGAAAGGCACGCTACTAGCAAAACTCAAAAGTAGACTCTATAAATACAAACTAGAGTTCCGCGTCTTACATTCGGCCGCGATAACACGTAAGAAACAATTGCTGGTCGTGTGCTAGCACGAAGTTCCCTCGGTTCTCGATCAAATCCGCGCACCTACGGGAGCGCAAAACTTTTCGACGCTCATGAAACTTTCGAACGACGCGACCAGCCGTGTATTGGTAAGTTCATAGCGGGAAGGGGACCAACTCACAGAGGATTAATCTCACATTGAGTCTGCGCGCTCGGAATCCCGATAATCAAAAGCGTTGATACTCTCGCAACAACCAACGGTTATATAGTTTCTGGTAAATGATCAGCTGACCTATTCCGTCCTCAGAAACGGCAGAGACACGGCACCGGTACGATACCAGCAGCCAAAGCCAATGATGCACAGATTAAAGAATCACTCTCCCATCCCTGGATTGGATTTGAATCCAATACTTCATAGATCTCAATCGAATCGATAGACGATCGCTAAATCCTCTATAGAGTAGCTATTCAGTTTCAAACTATCTACTAAAACTTTCAAAATATAAATTCGTTCAATGCTTCAAGACTAAGTACTGTCATTTCAATTCAAATTTCTATCTACTTTCATTCGATCAAACTTACGCGCTACGATGATCATACATACGTGTTGTACAAGTTACAAAACTGATTGTCACGATCGTTTGGTAATCCTGTCTGGTATAAATCATTCCTCGAGCATCGTGTCAGCGTGTCCACTCACTGCGATGAAATCGGATCACGAGCACCGATGTAAACAAGCAGTTTACAATTTCACCGAGTGCTTCGCGGACCATCGTTCCGAAAATTTGATCGTTTCCCACGTTTATTTCTTAACACGTTCCACGCGGTATTTGAACGTTCCACTCATAGCGATGATCAGGGAAGAAGATCGTCAGAATTCTGAGCGTTGTCGCGGAGGCTATGGTGTCTCGTGTCCTTCACCACTTTACTCATCCCACTGTCACCCCGCGAAACACGCGACACGTTTATCGCTGGCACGCGTCCGGCGTTACCGACGGAGCAAACTCGTTACTAGGTTAGAATTCGCTGAAAAGGGATCCCCCGTGAGCGCACGCCGCCAGAAAGCGGTCTCGCTTTTCCCTTCCCTCGCTCCGACCGCCCCTCTCCGCGCCCTCTTGGCCCCTACACATCGCTACTAGTCGCCTGGATCTCGGGAAAACTTTGCTGGAAAGCGGCAGGCGGCTGCGAGCCTGGTGGGGGTTGACAGATACGGTACACCCCATCCAGAGTTTGAGTAGGGGAAACGCCACCCCTCCCCGAACCGTCTTTGTCTCTGTGTGTAAGCATGAACGCGGTAAATAAAAAAGTTTCAAGTCACTCGCGAATCCGGCAGGCGGCAACGCGCAGGAACCAACATGGCGGATTACTTCGCAAAACTTTCTTGGAACACCTACGAACTCTCGAACGGCAAACCACCCGGCGAAAGAAAACTGTTCCCTCGCGGAGCGGTTGGCCGCGCAACAGAGAAGATTAATGTCAACTTAGGGGAGGCTCGACGACGCGAATTACTTATCAGTAAACTTGGGAAGGAGTTTGCGGATCGCTAGTAAGTTGAACATCGGATCCGATGAGACAGATAGATGAACGTTATGAGATCGGATTAGCGTCCCTTTTGCAAAATTCAGAGTCGATATTTCTGTCAGCGACGCGAGTCAATGATTCGCGTTTTAAAGTTAAACGCTTCGGAGTAGATCAGAGGGTGACTGTTGTGTTAAGAAATCTTCGTAACTTCGTGGGAAAGTTTGTCATTGGATCGCTGCGTTTCCTCTTTCGTAAGCTTTACTCAGAGACACGAAACTTTTCAAACTCCCTGCATGTGGGACGGTAGTCACGCGAACGTATCACGTGGCGAGCATAGAGAAGAGCGCGGCATGGTTCGAGTCAGCTAGAGAGCGCGATAACTGATCGAGGCCAAGGAAGCGTCGAGGCAGAGCGGTTTTCGAGTCTCGGGGTGTCGGTCCGCTGAAACTTGGAAAGTGCATACTCGACGCGTGGCCGATGATTTCCTTCTCATCGTCGGAAGCTGTCTATTCGCGGAGGTAGCCGTACCTGGTTGCCTGCCGCCTGCCCTCGTGGGAGTCAGCTAAGGGAAATCAATATCTCACTAGGGGTAGAGAATACGAGAAAGAGAGAGACAAACTAGCAAGAGTAGGAGTCGGCGAAGGAAAAGCAGGAGAAAGAGGAGGCAGAGAAGACGTAGGAGGAGGGTGGTCGTCGGGCTGGTGGGGAGGGAAGGAAAGAGAAGAAAGCGGAGACAGGGAGAAAGACGCAGTGTGCGCTCGTCGACCTCCCTCGCTCGTGGTCCTCCGCGGTGGCACGCGTGAAATCAAGCCTGCCACGGGCAGCACGCGTTAACTCGTGCGACAATCCCCCACTCTACGCTATTACGCTCGTTATATTACCGGCCGCGCTCGGTCGGTCACACACGCCAGCCACGGGCCGCTCGTTCTGTCGGTAGCGCGTGCCGCGTGTGTTCTTTCGCGCTCCAACCAACAACCACCGTGTGTGTCACACCGCGCACGCTACCTGGACAAAAACACGTTAGCCCGCGTGTGCGACCGTGCACGGCCCAGCTCTCGTTCTAATCCTGTCGGCCGCTTAGCGGGAACTGGAGACGAAAACCTTGCCCGCGCCGCGTTGCCGTCCTCCGGACTCGCTCCAAACTCACTCTCATTCTCCTATCCCCTTTGCTCCCTCCCAAGCCCCGAGACCCGTTTTCTCGCTCTTGTCCCCTTTCGACGGCTCGCTCCTCTCGCTCGCGCCCCGCGTTTCTCACGCCGCGCGCTTCTCAGCGAAACTTTCCCGGCGTCGGGACACGCTGCCACCACCACCACCACCGCTATCGGTACCGGTACCAACACACCCTCGCTCCGCCTCTCCCCGCCAACACCGTCGCCTACCGCACCGTTACCTACGTCTTTTCCACGTTTACCAACACCGACGACCACATTCTCTACACATCCACCGCGTTCCTCCGCCACCCGAATCTATCCATCCTTACATTCCGATTCTCTCTCACACCCCCGCCGCCTCTCTTTCCTTCGGCTATCCTGCGCTTCCTTCTCTTCGGCTCGCCTTCAAGTTTCGCCCAACTTTTCCAACCCCCCTCGCGGAACAGCGCACGGAGCAACACATCGACGCTGCCAGCGACGACATACGCTGCGTCCCGCACGCCGCGGCTCCTTTCTCTCTTTATTTCCTTTCGCCTACTGCCTCGCCGCGAGCGAACGAGCACGCTACTTGTCCTGGGGATGCGCGTTACAACTTCAAATGCACTCTCGTCGATGTTCGTTAATGCTACGCTCGGTGACCGCGCATAAACAGGATGAAGTTTGAGGAGAGATGGAAGGGTGATGAAGCGATTTGGATTCTTCTGGATGAATGAGTTCAGTATGTGCGTGGATGCTGAGATTGCTTGGATTTGGAAATTTTGGGGGAGATTCTTGAAGAAAGTTGTAATTGCCTTGATTCTTGCTGTTACTGTGCGTATTCACCATCTTGTAAAGTAGAAAGTATAGATTTTACTAGCGGGCAGGAGATTGAGACGTTTTGTATCAGACATTCGTGACAGTGATTGCCCTGGGGATAAAGTATTCGATGAACGTATAGTTTGAATGCAGGTAACGAATCGAGTGCACTTGGGTATTGATTAATTATAGGAAAACGTTGCTGAGGTTAACGTTACACTAACGATACAGTAGAGCGAAGGTATAAGCTGTATCAGGTTGTGAACAGAGCGTGATAATCCTTCTCTCCTAACTGTTAGAAGAGTTTTTAATCGGATTAGCTCGATTGCGCTTCATCTCGTTAAATTTCGAGGAACAGGTCATCTATTTAAATGCAATAGCTTCGAAAAGAAGGGAAGTCATTCTTTTTACTTCACGTTGGAAAGTTTTCTAATTTCAGCGCTGGAAGAGCTCTCAATTGGATCCGATCTACGAGTGAGATAAAGGGTGTGGGTTGAGGAGACAATGGAAACTTCGTGAAGAGTATATAACGATTCGAGGAGGTGTAAAGACCAGTACGTGGACACATTCCGTGGCAGGAAACATTTACGCGCGAATCATAATGCGGCAAACCTCGTAAGCCCAGCCGACTGCGTCGAACGAGGAAACGTCTATTGTTGTACATGCCTTAAGCAGCGGCACGCTCCGACAAGGGATTGAAGGGAGCGGAAAACGGGTGTGCGCGTGGCCGGACGTCGTGACGCCTGCGTCAATCTGCGATTCATTGCCCTGGCAACGGCGTCGCTCACCGTCATGCCTTTTTCTCTTTCCTGCTTAGCTCAATCGCCGTTTCACTTATCTCCTTCGACATACGGATATTCCCATTTTCCTCTCCTCCGACTTCCGTGTCTCTCATCCCCCAGCGCCGTTTTCGCCTTGCCCCCATCCCGTCTTATACTCGCATTACAGGGAACAAACCATTCAAGTTTCATCGACGTAACAAGTGGATATTGTCATTTCCTGTACGATCAGTTCCCTTGTTTGCATATCTTCCCTCGTCCTCCCCTTTTATCCTTCGAACTTAATACGACGCGACACCTATTGTCTTCGCTTAATGGTCTTCGATTCTTCAAATGATCACGTCGAAAGTTAAAGTCATTGGATTTTCATCGAGAACCCAGAAATATCGAAAATTAAATATCGAACGGAAGATAAGCTTCTAAGATACGTGAAATAAGAGACCGTGTCTCTTTCTCTGTCCGTGCACTAAAGAAAAGAGAAAAGTATCACCTTTCTTATTCTCGAAAATACCTATGTCCTCCCTTTGAGAAGACCAGGGGATGTCAGTTCGGAGGAAACGTCATTCTAATGTCAGTACTTTTGCGGTAGACGATAGAGATTCCCCCCCATGAACGATGCATTTAAGTCGAGTGAATTACAATGCATCGTCGCCTTTGTAACTTCGTTGCTGTCCACGGGATAAAACGAAAATGATTTCGGTATTAAACGACGCGAATAGAATCGGCTAAACTCTGAGTAACAAAGAGCTCCTCGTATATTTCACAGCGCACCCCTACGCTGCTTGCTAAGTGACGCGTGACCGAAAGGAAAAGAGGAGTTTCCCAAGTCTGCCGACCCAGGGGCCGAGCTTACGTTTTTATCGACGAAAGGGCGAGTCTCGCTGGCAAAAAAACATAACTTCTACTTTGGAGTACAGTCGAGTACTGTGTTCTCATGGGCGAAGAAATTTCTCGGATATCGAAGTGTGCACGGTTAGCAGCGCTTCACGAGAAACCGAGTAATAAACGAAAGAACAACTTTCGAAAAGAGAGACGAAGGTTACTTTAAACGCAACTTCTCTAATGAAACTCCTCGAATCTATACCCCCAGGAACAGTTTTGTTACGTCATAGGAGAAAATCTTTCCAGAAAGACGCTCAGGCTCCCCCTATTATGCCCAGCACTTTCCACTTTCATCGATTGAATAACGAACCCTCCCCCGCGCTCTCTTTATCGCAGATAAACTTCTCTGTCATCATAACTTTGACGTCTCTAAATGGTACGTATATCCGTAATAAATTGTTCTTGCAAAGTTTCTAGATGGCGAGCTATATAAATAGTCTGCTGGATTCCCATCTCCGGACTCGTGCGCTTCCTACAACCCACCTTTACTCCGAGCCAGCCTCAACCCCCCTTCGAGACGTCGCTATACCACTCTTAAAGATGCTTTTCATTGCACTCTCGCACAGAGGAATCCGATCGATGACGCTGTCCCTTTCTCGCGCCGTCGTTTCGCCTCGTTCAACGTCCTCCTTCAACAAGCTAGATCTTCCAATCCGACTGTACGCATCCTCCATTGTATACTTTGCGACCTTATCTTCTTCCCACACCAAGATACTCAAAAATCTCCACCTACTTCCACGTTTCTTTTTCTCTTTCCTTAGACATCCCGATTCTCTTCAAAACGGATGCCAACTACCCCAACGCTAAGCTTTAGAGGCGTGTGTGTCGTTGGATACGCGCGTTCAACTTTCACGATCTCGTCTCGCTTTCGAAAATCCCTCCTCTCAGGAAACTTGTTAAGCTCCGTTTATTGGTTTCTTCTAACTCCGTTACCATTGAAAGCTCCACCATTTCGTTCCTCGCGCCCCTGTATCTCTATCACCGTGAATTTTAATCCCTTCTCAAGCCTCTGTTCCTGTTTCATCGCTTCTCGTCCATCGTTCCCACTCGTCACAGTTCACATTGACTTAATTGACCTTTGCTTTGACTCAATCCGAGCGATTCCCAAGGAAACCACCGTGTCGAGACGCTCTATGCGTTTGTAAACGACAAATCGCGACTGTATTGGTTGCCCATCCGAGGTATCGACGATTTGAATCGCTGAGGAAGTTGATCGATCTCAAAGCGGATATATTCAGAGGGATGTAAACGAGTATTCGAAGGAAGCGTTTGAATAACTTCTGTTTATAAGATATATCATTGACGATTTCATCGGGCTCGAGGGCTCCTCTTCACACCTTTGATCATCACCTTTGAAGGGGATTAAAAGCGAGCGGACTTAAAGATTTCACGCCGTTTCAATCGAGCCAGAAGTGCATCAAAAGGACGGGGTATTGTTATTGTTACACGTTGTCGAATCCTATGCAGCGTTTTCGAGAGATTCAGAAATGATAAATCCGAGGCGAAGTCATAAAGAACCGGGTGTAATTTTTGCAGGGCAAATTCATGGAAACTGCCTATTCATTTCCGGCCCGAGGGACTTTGTACCTCTTTCGGTTTACCGAGAAAAGTTCGCACACGCGCTCGAAGTTTTCAACGGTAATTACTTGGGCATCTAAACTTGGTGGATAGTAGGAAGACTTCCCCTTAAGTTCCACCTGCTCGCCTGAATTAATAGGATGGAGTTACAATCTTAATTATTAAATAAAACTTTTAATGGTAAGGCATTGATACAAGTGAAACTGGAGGAATTAAATGTTATTGTGTTTTAGTGGATAATTTTGTGTGATACATTCTGTTTTTCAACATTAGACTTTCAAGATATATTCTAAATTTTTCATCATACTCAAGAAACAGTACGATTTAATATTAATAGAAAATATAAAAGTACTACAACACCTATCACTAGCTATATAAAAAGCCGCAAGATATCTAACATAGAACATCGAATGAAAAAGTGATAAACGTAATCACTCGTATGTGAAGATATCAGAAGACGTTTAAAGGAAGTTTGGATTGTTAGCTTCCAAGTTGGAACAAGTTCAGTTACTACCCTCATAATTTCTCAATTTTTAAAAAGTCATCCAATCGTAAAAGGGAAGAATCCCAAATAATTGCTGCACACCTTCGTTGGCAGTAGAAAAGATAGTGGCGATGATTCTGATTGTCTTCACAAGCTCGAGTAATAAAATAGAGGGAAAAGCAGCGTGACTTGAGAGGAAACATAAACATCAAGAAGCTGAGCCACCGAACAGCGACTGCCCAGTCAGCGTTTGGGTCAGCCTGAAATCTGCGAGAGCGAAAGCAGCAAGCGTGTAACTACAGCACCTCGTAACTAGGAATGCTTTAATGCTATCAGCAATAGTAGAAATTGTTCGTCGAAGGATATCTTGACAAACGACTACAAGAAATTCCTTTCTCAATGGTATAAAGTGTGCAAAAAGTATAACGTCGAATTTCTACAAGATATTAAGAAACTTTGAGCGAATAGGCAAAGTTTTAGGAATTTGTGTCAAGTAAAGTTTAATGAGCTAGAAGAGATTTATGGTTCATTAATAAAACTACCAAAAGGACGGTGCATAATTTTCTCGATTGCCAATTCTTGTAGATAGAGACACAGAAATGAATTCGCTTTAGGGCTTTCTCTGAATTTGCATAATTGGAGAAGAAAGTATTTAACAATGTTTGGTAGAAAAGATATGTGGTAAAGTTTAAAAATAGTTAACATATACATATATAAATGGCAATTATTAATAATTCTAGATACCAGCAGAGTTACAGAGTATCCAACAACAGATGTCAGAAATTTCAAAGGATGATTCTGCATACTAAAATAAGATGAAAATCAACAATGACGAAATTGCATTTGAAATTTTATTCCCAAATTATTGGCTGTTAAAGATACACCTAAAGTACCTGTATATGCAATGTGTCTGACTAGGGACTTATTTTACTGACAGCATGCATTAGTCAAATCAGACGCAGTGATGTCAGTAGAATAAGTCGAGTCAGACACATTTCAAATCTTGGTATTTCAGGTTGTATTTTCAAATAATTTATGGTTTAATAAGGAAAACGCAATTTCGTCTATTTTTTATTTTTGCTCTATTTTTGCATGTAAAATAACCTCTTCAAATCTGTAATATCTGTTATCAAACATCCTATATACACACAATAATTCATCTGAAGTACAAGTTCAAAAAATACAAGACACAAATTGAAGTATAAAAAAGTTGACAAAAAAATATATAAAAAACTAGTGGACTATAATTATATAGCATAATTATAAACTAGTATAATGATATACTTTTTCAAAAACATTAATTCATAAATGAAAGCAAATTGGTATTTATATAACCTTTAAATACTAATAAATAAAATTTACTAAGTTGATGTTAAAATGAGCATAAAAATAAATTTGTCAAATAAGTAAAATAAATCTGTGATTCGAAATATAATTTTGTTATGTTATCTTGTATTCGTATTTCAATTTAATATTAGTAAAAACTCAATAAAAAGCAGTTTTGAAACATAGAATTATTATTTTGTATAAAAATAAGGTGAAAAAAAGAAACTCACCGTAACGGAGACTCATCTGCGAAGAAATAATTCACTTTGATTTTCAATGTTCAGATTCGTATCGCGCAGAAGTCAATATGGCGTCAAAATCACGCGGGAAATGCCGTGAATTTGCCAACCGTCGAAAACCTGCCTGTACGCTTTCTTAACTCCCTACTGATCGTATTACGTCCCGAACATTAGTCCACACTACGGATTAAATCTGTTAACATATTGCATGCAAATCGTCAAACTGTATTTTTTATTACCTTTCTCGTTACCCATGGGACGCAATCCATTCGATATTAAGAGGCTGCTCATGGACGCCACGACGAATCAAATAGATGCGAAACGTCAAACTCCTGACAATGTAATCGTATCCAACTATATCTGAGATTCAAAGAAAGTGTTATTAAAGATAGCTATTCGTGTACGAACTGGATTAATTTTTATGACAATTACGTATTTTACCTGCAGATTTGTACATAAAAATAGGCACGTCACGTTAATTGAGATGTCATCGCTGAACTAACTGCGCGCGCGTCGTAACTTGTTTCACGGAAGTTTGAAATTGCTCTCTAAATTTTGATTCGTCTGCGCAGAATGTGGTGGGGGGAGGAGCTGCAGCAAGAATCTCGCAGTGTGCACCACGTGTCCGCTGAGAAACTTCACATAGAAAGTAACGGGCCACGTTGGTGTTACAGTTACCTACCGTATTGACCATGTGCAGGTAGTATCATCAAACATTTACAAAGTATACGTGTTCTATGCGTAACTATGAAAACAAGTTGATGGAACACTTCCTCGTACAGATTTAAACGTAGTGTCATACGCTTACTTCATTTTTCTTTTTGGAACATTACTTTCTCTTTTTCATAATTATTCTACAATAGATATTTAGACAGAGTTACTCAGCATGAATGAATACTTATTATGAACAGTTAATTGCTATTTTTTTATTGATCTGTAAATTTGATAAAGTATCTTATGACAATTGGCTGCTTTCTGTGGCCCTCTGGTGATGAATCTGAGAGATATCGTCATGATTCATGCTTGTTTCTAGATAAATATCGAAAAATAAGAATGACAAATAAAAATTGGGATAAAATTGTCAAATATAATATACTGTATGTTTTTATCGTCTTTTAAACATCCTCTCCATTAAAATCCTATAATTTGTTTATTATTGAATTTGTTGTATTTATAATGCTAAAGGAATTACACATATCTATATCACATCTGTACATACATAAATTTTTGATATAAATGTATACGTATGTGAAAGTATGCATAAACTAGAGCTGATAAACTGAAAGATTCTACATCAAACAGAAATCAATACGATATCTTTTTTCGTAATCATTGATTCATGTATGCATGCAATAAACAGCTGCTGTATACATTCGCTTAGTAATACAGTCAGTCAACAAATACCGTTGAAAGGTTTCGTTACGCATGAAGTTTACATTTACATTAAACCACATCGACTTGGTTTAATATTGTGCCTACCATACTTTAAGGACAATGTCTTATCAATTATATCGAAATACGACATTAGGTAATACGTTACAAGAAAGTCTGGATGAATTGATTCAGGTATACTAAATGTGTCTAATATTGAGGTTAGAATTTACGATGAGTATTGAATGCAATTGATGTTGAATTACTGTGAAAATTTTGAATTCATTCTTTATATTACGTAGACATTAACTCCAGCAATGTTATAATACTATTTTTACACATGTTTATAAAAATAAATGTAAATGACCACGTTAGTTGAACATAAATCGTATACGAAGTTTCGAGTTTATTAAAAATGCAGATAATACTTTCGACAGAAATTCTATGGGTTTTATTATAAATTATGTAATAATATAATGTTGTAGTATGGACAAATTACACCACAATTAGCAATTAAAGTATTATTGCAATTTGATAAGGCAATAAATCAAGCACTTGCAACCAGAGTTAAGTCAAGGCTTACATTTAAGGTACCTCAACATAATAGTCATTGAATAAAAATTATTGTAATTGAACTTTGGAATTTTTATAATTTTCATTTAAATAAAACTTTTAGGCTGGTAAATTAAATACTTATAGATTTTGTGATAATGTATGGACATTCATGCTTAATGATGTAGAATTTCGAGAAGTTCAAGAAGTTGCTATAGTGGATAAAGTTAAAATTGTTGCTTGTGATGGAAAGAGTAAGTCTGTTTTTTATTCACAGTCTCACTAGTATATTTACATTGTAAGCAACAAAATTTAGTTAAAAAGAAATTTTCATCAATTTTGTATTATTTTAGCATTGGATGCAGATGCAGCAACAAAACGATAACATCACTTTTTAATACAACTAAGTATACTTTATTATATCACAGATAAGGAAATACTAGCCATAAAAAAATTTTACAATAGATAAGACTCCAACTTAAATATATGAAATGTGTAACATAGGTATATACTTTTTATTCGCTTCCCCATAGTAGTCAAATTTTACCATGCAATAAGTATAATCATGACACTGTGAAAGTAAACCATAAGAATTACTTCATTTTTTTATCATACCAGAATGTAGCATTAGTGTTATTTTTATATTGTATTTGAAAATGATAGACTTTACATTTTATATTATATCCACTGCAACTTACCCTCAGTAAATACAAAAATATGTTGTACAGTATGATCTTCCTATGTGGTCCAATTTGTTGTTCCAAAGATGTAAATAATTCTACAAACGAGACTGCAAGGTTAACTGAAATATCTAAGTGATACAAAGTGGCATTAAGATTATATGCAAACAGTTAATTGCAATGTACTTTGTACTACAGACATAACTTTTGAACAATAGCAACGTTTTTTTACTACTTATAATAATTTATTCATAAGTACATACAATAAGTTTATGATAAGAAGTAATGTACCAATGCTTGTTATCGTTAATATAATGGTTTGTCTGATATTCTTATTGTGCGGTGTGAAATTTAATAAATAAATTACAAATATATTTGTAATATACTGCCCGTCCGTAAAAAAACAAGGTACTATATTAACAATTACTAATCCTGCAGAAAAGATTACAATATATTCACAAAAATGTGATACAACTTCTGGTAATTTGGGACTTAAAAATGAATATTTTGGTACCCAATCAGATACATCAACTGTTCGATAAATATCTGCAGGATGGCCCCGGAATAAAACATCCTTTCCTTCCTTCCTTTTGATCTGAATAATCTATAATAAAAATAAATATATAAAATGTTTGTATTTATTTTGTACATACCTACTATAAAATTTTCATTAAGTCTCCTCTAGATGATATACTTTCATACTTTACATACCTTAGTCATATTATCAAGAGAAGGCTTTAAACAATGAGTGTCGTGAAATGAGCACTCATGACTTGCATGACAAAAATTTTGTGACTGGTTAATCATAACCCTGGCTGGAAGACAAGAGTGTGGAGGCAAATGAAGAGGAGCAGTTTGTGGTCCTTCAATGTATTCAAAGCACAAACTTCCAGCAGCTTCACTGTCTGCTGTACAACAATTTATGACACCATCAGTTTTTTGCCTAGATGGAACTGACTCATCATATTCCTATATTAATATGTAAAAAAATATAAGCATATATCAGAATACAAACATAAAAGACGAAAGATTACAATGACTATTAAAATTGTTACCTGAATGAATGACTGTTTAACACAATATCCAAGAGTAGGCTGATTTATTGTACTTAATAAACAATCATACCAATCCTCATCATGTTTTACAAGACAATCATTTATTTTATATATTGTATTCTGTTCAACAAGTCCTGTTGGAGCTCGTACAGGTGAATTCTATAAAAATATTTTTATGACATTGTTCATTACTTTTATCAATATATATTCTTGAAAAATGAATTGTATGTCAAAAAGAATATTCTACATACTGGTAAAATAGTTTTTACATATACTCCATTGCCAAATGCATAAAATGGTGCCCACAGCCAAGGAGAAAATATAAGAAGAGTTGCAGCTAATGTAGCCAAAACGAGATTATGCCAGACTCCTGCACATACAACTCGTAATTGATTCTTTAATGGTAATAAATCAAGTTGCTCACTGTTTACAAGAACATAAGTCATGGGTATTGTAAAGACAATTAATATTCCTACACCAAACAGCTGAACATCTTCCCTGGATGCAGCCAATGCATGACCTATCTCGTGTGTGATACCACAAACTATTATTGTAATTATGTAATATCCAATTTCATTAAGGGGTATGTTTATGCCAGGTACCTATAAAGATAAAATTGTATTATTTTTATGTATTCTAAAATTATAAATATAGTACTTTCAATGAATATATAATTTATAATTTTCGAAAGTATTTTAAAATTGCTTAAGAAGTACCTTCGATAAAGAATTCTTAAAAAATCATCATACTATAAAAATTACAGGCACTTAAAAAAGATATTGAAATAAATTTACCACAGGTTCTATTAATGGTTCTGAATTACTATTATCAAGAGATGATCCACTAGTCCATATATTGAATGTCATTTTCAAAATTAAAATAACAGCAAGAGGCCAAAGAATAATGCTGATAATAACACCAGCATTGAACCATGCTGTCCAGAATTTGGAATGGCTCATGCCCCATTTTATTATTTTACGATTAAAGGCAGTGGTAAACCATTTAATTCTTAACACTTGGATTTCTAAACCAGTGTTTTTTAAGAAGTAGAAGTATGGAAAATGCGAGCATGTCTACAAATAGAAAAAAAGTTTTTGTTATTTCTAAACAAAACGTTTTATAAACATACTTATATAATCTATGTTACAATTAAATTATACTATTTATCGATATGTTTTTATATTATATTATTAAATCAAATTTGTATTAACTGCGTTAGTTCATAGTAAATTGTACCTTGAAAATTACATCAAAAAAGAATAACGAACAATGAATAAGACCTATTGCAATTAATACACTTATAGCGTCCATTCTTCGTTAGTATTTCATCTATACGTTTTTTATTTTATTCAAATCAACAATTTCTCTGTCAGAAATCGGTGTGATAACCCAACTTGAATAAAGTTGGCTGATAGTGCTGATCACTCTCAGACCGAAACACTGATCACACGTGACTTTCTGACAGCTGTATTCCCTAGATAGCTAAGTAGTGATGGCTTCGAACTGACACAATCACTTTGACTCGAAATTCGAATCGTTACAGAATCTTAAATGGAAGTTTCGAATCATTTCGAATTTGTAACGTAAATTTCGAACCGACAAGTTTGGCAAACTTTGAAATATTTAAGTCATCTTCCTTTAAATAAGTTATACTTTAGAGTTTTTGTGTACTTAAAAGTATTAATTATCAACTAAAATTTTGTTCTTATATTCTGTTCAAAGCAGAGGGAATGGCATGTGCAATACATTTTTTGCTTGATAAGTATGTCAATAACACCGTTTATATCAAAGTATTCAATACTTTCAAAATATTTAAAATTCATTAAGACTTTCAAGACCTATTAAGATTCAAGAATGACTTATTTTGAACATGGTTGAAAATGATTCGAATTTTGAT
Source organism: Calliopsis andreniformis (assembly GCF_051401765.1). Classification (NCBI taxonomy): domain Eukaryota; kingdom Metazoa; phylum Arthropoda; class Insecta; order Hymenoptera; family Andrenidae; genus Calliopsis; species Calliopsis andreniformis. Next base: position 15,368,406 of record NC_135067.1, on the reverse strand, counting down.
AATACTGATTTATTGAATTAACTTCGAATCGTTAAAAAAAATAGTTATTATTATTCTTCTATAAACCTGATGCTTTTATTATGTAATTAAATGATGCCACACAAATTTGAATGCAATATTCTTTGTATGAAAAAGGAAAAATTATTTCTGTGAAATATTATACTTCATACAAGCTTTTTATTATAGTATGTATTGTTTTAAGCATTTCCTGTATGTTTAATATTATGTAGCATTCTAGAGAGAAATTCTAACTTTACGTCTGACTTTATTCTCAAAAGTACAGTTGTTCAGTTACGTAGCTGCATTCCCTGGATGCACACGCCTAATTCTGTCATGTGTGATTGCCGTTACTTTCACTTTGTTTATAACCTTGTACGTTAAATTAATAGGAATGCTACGTTATATTTAATATTTGATTTACGTTTTATTTGTGTCCACAATTTAAAATTAGTGGTACATTTATTACGACATGTCGTTAACTATTGAGAAACAAATTGAATTATTATTAGCTGGACATCCTTTGGAGTTAGATGACACTAACCACGCCGCACTGAATGAATTAATAGGTAAAAACACATTTTATACGCGTATTTTAATATTCATCATATATATTTTATAGTTTTTAAGTGTACATAATATTATTTATTGCACACTGTAACTGAAATTACAAAGAGATTAAAAAAATATGTTAGATATCATAGAACATTTAGCCAATTTGAATTTTAATTATTTGTAAATTTGTTATATTAAGACCCTATTTCCTTAATTTATTATTAATAGTTTATATTTAACAATATATATACATGAAATATATATACATACTTCAGGAACTAAAGGATTTCAGTCAGTGTCAAATAATTATGTACCAGTTTGTCAAAAGACTGTAACATATATTGTTGCTGCTGTTGTTATAAATGATCAGGGTAAAGTATTGATGATGCAAGAAGCAAAGGCTTCTTGCAATGGAAAATGGTATTTGCCAGCTGGTAGAGTTCAACCCAATGAAAATTTATTTGATGCTGTTAGAAGAGAAGTTTTGGAAGAGACTGGTCTTGTATTAAAACCAGAGTCATTGATTCTAGTAGAATGTGCAAGTGGTTCATGGTTTCGATTTGTATTTACTGGTGTAATAACTGGTGGCAAATTAAAAACATTAGAAGATGCAAATGAAGAATCATTGCAAGCATGTTGGGTACATAATATAAGTGATCTAACACTTAGATCAAATGATATTGTTCCTTTAATAGAAAGAGGTAAATCTTATGTTATGAATAAAGACATTCCCCAACATCCAAGCTTGATGCCGGATAGTAAATCATTGAATAAGTTGTTATTACGGCTTACAATCACTTCAAAGAAAAGATCAACGTAAGTTCAATGTTTTTACATGATATTTTCTATAGTAAATCGATATTTTATGTTTATTTTTATAAATATATTACTGCTTATGCTTGATTTTCCTTTAGTATTTGCACTTTCCATATAAGGTCACTGGTGGTAGTTTTCATAACAAAAATTCAACAATCTGATTATGACTGTGAATGTGGATGAAGGCTTAGATTGGATTCTACTAGGTACACATACATATTGATGCGCTTGTACATATACATATGTAACAAATATTTAACTTCGTCAAATATTGTTTCATGCTGATAATACTAACTATTATCAATCTGTTTAAAATATTAACCATAATTATTTGTAAAATTTCTTCTTTACTGCAATAGTATTTTATAATATGTTAATATTTCTTTGAGTTTAACCACTTTACACTTATGAGTATTTTATTTAATACTTGTTTATAAAAGATATAAAATTGTGTTATATTTGTGATCATTCTTATATAGTATTTTATGATATACTTTATCAACAGGAATAAATTACACGTTCTCATATCAGACACAATACCATCTTATTTACCAATTTGTGAAATCAATCCAAATCGTAATCTTTTATCTACTTTGCGTAATTTTATGGAGGTGAGCTATTGTATATGAAATGAATAGTTTTATTGCAATGTATACTAAATAACATATGTATAATAATTTTGTCCAAAATATTTTATTTAGGAATTGTTTGGCAGTGGAGTTGGACAACATAAACCGCATGGTATACTTTCTGTGCAGTTCAGTGGAGGAGAAGGAAATGATGGACTTTGTTTAACATTATTAGTATCATTTAAACTACCAGTAGAAGATGTGCCTGTTATTGGAAAGTATATCTGGCATGAATTATCTGAAAATATAGGTACAAGTATTACTTATCGTCTACCGCGCAACATGACCGTGCCTTTAAATGTAATACGATAATCTCACATAATTACTTTACATAAAAATCAGCTGCATTTCAAGTAACATAATAGATGACATAGCTCATATTATGTATAATTGTTTAAAACAAAAGTAATATTGCATAGTATCAATATTTAATAATAACTAATGAAACTAAACAAATATTTATAATTATGAATTTACATTTATCCTAGTCTAAACCAATGATTTTTAAACAAATTTAAATACATATTATACATCTTTCATAAAATTTTTCAACATAAACGCAGTACTTTTAGATTTAAATAAAGATATATACATTACTGCATTGTTAATTAGAAAATAAGTCCAAATACTTTGAATAGTTACCAAAAATTTATAGATCTCTTTATTTCAGTCTTAAAGTTCATATTTAAACATGTCATAGAATGTGGAATTTTCATAATAATGATATATTTTGAGGAAACATGGACAAACGTATGACTCATTGAATAGAAATTATTATCATACATAACATAGTATTATAAAGAAACATTATTATTGTTTGCATTCTAAATATGATCCAAAAATATAAAATAACTAATAACTATATATAATACAGTTTACAATTAATAATGCACAAATATTTATATGCACATACTTATGTTTTGTGTTAAAAAGTGGAAAACGTATATTACAATACTTATAATACAGACACATTGTTATTATATATTAAAATAATCTGTAACAATATTTAAAATAGCTTCACAAATTATTCAAGTATTAAATAAATCTATAACTTCTTGAAAGTATTTACAGAAATAGATTATTATAAATATTGCATTTCTGCATTAAATGCAATATTTATACACAGTCATCTAACAGAAACAAAGTATATTATACATATATTAAAAATGTTATGTATTTTATGACAAATAAATATTTTATTAAAATTTGTTTAACTTATTTTATATATTACAATACATTAAAAAAGAATGCAAGTGTTTGTGTTTTATGAAAAATTTATTTTTGTTTTCATACATATATATTTCTTGTTATACTCATGTTACAGACAATATATCATAAATTTAAAAAAATACATACTTACATGATGTTAAAAAAAAAGTTTAAAGTATAAGGGTCTTATAGTACTTACCATGAAGGAACTTATTTCTTAAAGTGAGCAGAAACTTTGTATATTTGAGTTGATATTGATATTCATATATCAGTTATACTGGTCAATTTTTCATCATTAGCTTCATTTTTTATAGGAACAACATTATTTGTATCAGGTATTACTTTATTGTCAATACCAAAAGTTGATAAGTTATCAAACCAATTTGAAGGTACTATTTGACTTAAATCTCCTATAGGATATATTTGTTCTTCATTACTTTCAGGATTATTAAAACTAACGCTGACATTTACATTATGTTTCTTCATATGTGTTGTTAAATTGCCACTGTGATGGAAGTCCTTTCCACAAATCTTACATTGGAATGGTTTAATACCAAAGTGTATCCTTTTATGCGTTGATAAGTTTCCACTATGTGTGAACTCTTTCCCACATATATTACATTTGTAAGGTTTTACACCTGAATGTGTCCTTAAATGTGTGGACAAATTTCCACTATGTCTGAATGATTTTCCACATGTTTGACAATCATAAGGTCGTTCACCAGAATGTGTCCTCATATGAACAGCTAAATTTCCACTGTGTGTGAAACATTTTTCACATTGGTTACATTTATAAGGTCGTTCTCCATTATGTATTCTCATATGTATAAATAAATTACTTTTATGCCCAAACTGTTTGAAACATATGTTACATTGGCATTTAAATTTTTTTCCTTGATTTAATTCAAAAGAGCCTTTACTTGGCGTGCTGGGAGAGATAGATTTTATTGAAGGTACTGACTCTGAAGCTGTCAGAGCTTGATTCTTCAGGTTAAATTGTAAATCTTGAGAAAGCTGTGGTTGTTCAATCTTAGGAACAGCATTTAAATGACATTGTTGATTCATATAATTCAAATTTGGATCTTCCTCTTGATTGACTTGGAATACTGTATTATTTTGTACAAAGATATCATTTTCCTAAAATATTTACATATAATTAGCTTTGTAACATATTGACAGCTATGGAAATTACCACTGAGTCAATACCCAAGATTTTTCCAACTCGTAACATTATCTTAAAGCACTTGCAATAAATAGATATTGATTTGACATTTATCAACATTTGGACAATATTAAAGTTATTAGGAATATGTAAAATGATAGTGTCATTAAACTATAATATGTTCTAAGAAAAATTATAAAGAACATAGAAACAATATTTGGCAGTTAACGTGTTAAAAACTATGTGTCATTAATAGTATTAACAAGTATCAGGTGAGGACTGCGTAATTCAATGATGTTTATGTTTGCATAAAAGTTGCTTGTAGCTATAAAATGTGCATGGAAATTATAAGACCTACTCCTATCAGGAATAAACATTGCTGTCCATCATTTTCAGTTTTTGGTTGAATCTCATTTGATAATTCTGCATGATTCCAAAATTGTGGCAATTCACTGTATTTATGATCAATACTTTGAGAAATGAACATTGAGGTATTGTTTCCATTATAGTAACAAATATCTTCTATATCTAAACATTCATGCTTTATTTGTATGGGATTGAACATCTGCAAAAATATATATTAAGGTAATTTCAATTGACAAATAATAAATTTGTTATTTATAAAAAGTACATGAATAAAATGGAAATAAAAATGATTTTTTAATTAAAATCAAGACTATTGAAATTGGAGCAGAAAGTAGTTTAAAGAATGAATATGTTACATCGTAAAAAGTACGTACATTTCTGCTATACTTTTTATTTATTAGTCATTGTGTTAATATTTGCAAATTCTCATAATTCGATGAAATAGTGGTACACTGATGCACATCATTTCACACACATACTGTAGGTCATGTGTATGAATGTACATATTAATCTTTATAAGTATTTTATAAATGGTATAAACAATAAAAGATTCGTTTTCTGGTTCGTTAATGACTTAATATTTTTAAGGATTTTTTAGAAACTTGTTTATCTTATTTATGCCTCCCAATATATTTAAGATTCGAGGTACACATTCCTATCTATTATACGAAATTCTGTGACGAAAACTTCTAAGAAACATGCTTCAATTATGAATCTTCCTAGATTTATGGCTTTAATCGGATACATAAATAAAAGAATAGATAAACATATTGAGAAGTGCAAGATAGCAAATATTTGAGTTTTATTATTACTTCAGCAAATGAGCGATACATACTTATAGATAATGTAAAATATATTTTTGTACATAAATACATATATTTACATACAATTTATGTGTAAAATACTAACACGATGAGCAGCTCATACATTTAGTATTCATACAATGTATTTTAGTAGTAATATTTTCTGATAGTAAAGATCCATTAACATTTTCGTGTCACTCCCAACATTACCAACAAGCTATAAAAAAGAAAGCACCGCGCCCGATTCAACTTCACCTGAGTGCTGTCGGTCCCTGTTCTTACAGTATTCCTTTTTGGATTCATAATTCGTAAAACCAAAAAGAAGAACACATAATATATTACGAAATGCATCAGCATTTCTCGCTTATTAATAACAAAAAAGGGGACCAGGTGAAGACCGAATGTAACACTGCATTTAAAAATAAATGTATACTTAATTATTAGTAAAAAACGAAAAATAAAGTTTTTGTTCAATTGATGAATATCTTTTTTTTGATTACTTTACTATTTCTTGTTTATTATTCTTCTAACGAATTGAAGAATTTGTATTTAAGTCAGTTGCCTCACAAACATCATTCGAAACATTATACGAACTTTGAATTCTCCGTACTTAGAAGTTTCAGCAGACAATTAACTATTATCTAAATGCCTACATTTATCACACTAAATGGTGATATATTACTATGTCAACATTTATATCATATGCTCTCTGTTGTTTAACACGTAGTTGTTGAATTAACGAGCAACCGTATCGTTAATGCTAATAATTAATTTTATTTGGTAGACAGTATAAATTGCATTTTGTAATTGCAGTTACAGTTTTGTGAAGATAATGTTACGAAGAAATTACTGCAATAATTAATATGTTTACATTCTTATTGCATTATAACAGACCTATTTAAGGTACCTACGTAGGTAGTCCTTCTGTTTCCCCTTCCAGTCTCTTCCATGCAGCATGATTACATCGTAAAACAATAAACGATACCATTAATTACTGTAGAAGTACCTAATCGCATTGGTTCCGTACTTAATTACATTTTTGAACCGCGGTAATGATGATCGAAGGTGGGGCGATGTTTGCCTCCTGGATAGCAACATTGAATAAGGCTGCTATATAAGAACTAGTTGTGGATGTCGAGTGTCGATGTTACCGCATCATTAAGATGGGATTCTTAAGAGTAATTTTGTTATGTTTTGCGTGTATACTTTCAGGTATAAATTTTTTTTCAAAATAATTTTCTATCTAATTGTGTAACAATTATACATACATGTACATACATTTGCTATATACTTATTTCATAAAAGAAGATAGTATTGTCTGTAAACGTATCTTCAATTTTTGTCGAATTTTAGTTGCAGCCGATTCAAGTATAATAGCTGGGTATGCACCTGGTGTCAGTGGTATACCTTTTATCAATGAAACATGTTGTACGGCCGATGAAATTTTACAGAATGCGAACTTATCGAGTTCTCTTGAGTGTGCTCGTACGTGTACCGAGGATGAGCCTCCAAAAACTTGTTATTATAAATTTATAGTAGAACGTTACTCAGCCAACAACCAGTAAGTATATCCCAAATAATTTACACTCTAGAAATTTCGATATTTCTGAAAAGTCTTTGCTGTTTATGGTGCTTCCACGTCAGTATCCAGGAGACTTCAATGCCTCTACTTTACTGTAGAAGGGCGCGTTACCGTGAATGAGTTGAACTTCGATATTTTTCTAAATGTCATTAAAATGACAAAATTGTAACATATTTCATTTTTCTTTTTAAGGGCGTGCGGTCTTTGTACTTCCAATTTCACCAATGCTCTCTGCCCCAATTGCCAATGTGTATCGATTAATGGATTAGAACGAATGGTTTTAACTGTGAATAGAATGATACCAGGACCAACGATACAAGTTTGTCAAGGTGATTTTATTGTGGTTGATGTTCTAAATAAAATTGACAGCGAGGCATTATCAATCCATTGGCACGGAGTATTCCAAAAAGATTTTCAATATTATGACGGTGTACCCTTTGTAACACAGTGTCCAATCTCATCTGGAAATACTTTCAGGTATTTTTCAGGTATTGTTAAGGGTCTATAGATACATGGTTTTGACACTATATTGTTGTCACACAGATATCAGTTCCCTGCCCTTAACAGTGGCACGCACTTTTGGCACGCTCATACAGGATTGCATAAAATGGATGGTGTTACCGGAACTCTAGTTATTCGAGCACCAGAAGAGGATGAACCAAACGCAGATCTTTATGATTTCGATTTAGCGAACCATGTGATTCATCTCTCTGATTGGATGAATGAAGAATCAACGGGACGATTCCCAGGTCGTAATACTGGGGTGGTCAGACAGCTTCCTGAATCGTTGTTGATCAATGGGAAAGGACAATACCGAGTAAATATACTATACTAATGTTTGACTTTTCCTATTTTTGAATTTTTAATTACTACTGATTATGATTTTTAGAACAGCACAGGGACATACGGTTCTATGGAAGTCATTACAGTAGATCCTAATCAACGTTATCGTTTTCGTATAATTAATTCGTTCTGCACTATCTGTTCTGGTTTACTGACCATCGAAGGTCACAATCTCACACTCATCGCTACAGACGGTGAATCTGTGGAACCTGTTGTGGTTGATTCCATCGTTTCATTCGCAGGTACGGTTTGTCTGAACGTTTTACGCAAAATCGCATAACAGAAACCAATAATATGAGTACATAAATGGATAATTGTAGATAGGGAACCATTCTTATTAAACAATTTATGATTCTTGCAGGAGAAAGATACGATTTTGTTATAAACACTGATCAACCCTCTGGCAATTACTGGATACAACTTCGTGGGCAGGGCGATTGTACCAACAATTCCATTTACGCCCTAGCTATACTGCATTACAGTGATGCATTCTCGGCGCCATCGATGTCGGCGCCTACCTATAGTTCTCCACTGGATCAAGGAGTCGTGAGTTATTTTTTATGTTTCGCACATGTAACAAGAAACAATGCATTTGTAATACTAGTGATATTTTCTCATACCAATAGACGGTGAATGCGCAACAATGTGATTGTACCAGTTCATGTTCAGACGATATCTGCATCAGTCAGTTGAAAAGTGCAACGTCAGTTGACAAAGCCATTTCGCAACCAATACCAGACTACAAATTTTATTTACCAATAGGCTCTGTTCCATACTCAGTGAAAGATATTTTCGAGCCCAACACATACAAGAAATTCTTAGGTAAGATTAGTCAGATAACTTTTGTGAAATATTTTTGAGTTAACAGTCAATATTCGTTCTTGATTTTTAAATTGTTTAAACAGTCCCGGCGCCGTACGTACCCCTCACGATGAAGATAGCCAATATATCTTTTGAATCCCCGTCCTCACCGATTCTTTCTCAACTGGAGGATGTCCCTACCTCACAGATCTGCAATCTTACTAATTTACCGTCGGATTGCACAGATGACGTGTGCTCGTGCACTCACGTTATAAGCGTTCCTTTGAACTCTGTCGTGGAAATCGCAATGGTTGATGAATGTGAGTATATAACTAATTTGTTTTTTAAGTCTAGTGCAAGACCCACGAAATTTTTTGAAATACGTTAAAGAAGCAGGGGATCGGAATTTAAATGGCATCCAATCTCGATCTGATAAAAAAAAAGAACTTTTTTGTGATAGTTGCTTTTAAAAAACCATGTAATGTTTTATTGTTATAGTTGGTACACCAGGTCTAGCTCATCCTTTCCATTTACATGGATACGCATTTAGTGTCGTGAGCATGGGACAACCTTTGGGACCAATGACGCGTATCTTTGGTAGTAACATGATGAGCATAAAATTATTGCAGGAACTTGAAGCGAACAATACGATAACAAAAAATTTAGATAATCCAGTTGGCAAGGATACTTTAGCCATACCAAATAACGGATACGCAATATTCCGTATCCACGCAACAAATCCAGGTAATTTAACATCACTATTAATATAAATATACAAGCTTATTTTCCATGCAAAATTGCGTATAAAAGTAAGAAATTAGACAAGATCTGAATAAGTTATAAAGTTTAAGAGACTATAATTTTTATATTACTGTCAATTTACATCTTAGTATAACGATAGCTGCTTACAATTTTGCTAAAAATTGATCCTACTTTACATTTTCAAGGATACTGGTTCTTCCACTGCCATTTCGTCTACCATCTGATGTCCGGTATGAGCGTCATTATAAACGTGGGAGAACAAAGCGATTTGCCCTCTGTGCCAGACGGCTTTCCGAAGTGTGGTAATTTTCTGCCCAACATTTATGAAGGATAAAAATCTGCACAAAAGACGAAGGAAGGAATGTTTTTCGCCTACTGACTATTCTTCTTAATTCTTATCTTATCGCAACGGTTCCATTCGTGTAATCTATAGCTGGCGTCCAGAATGCTTTGAAGAGACGTTGATTTTGCGGATCTCATATACCTATCATTAATTTATGTTTGTTCTAGATTTAGTCTTTATGATACTGTGTATTCGTGCAGTAACTTCATCAAAAAAACCGCAAACGCAATGCGATCGTCGACATCACGAGTAGGAGGGCACTCCACGAATTTCGATTCACACTCCCTGCATTCGTCGAGTGCCATTTTATTCCTGATTTCTTGGCTATCCACTTTCCATATGAATATACTCTGGTGTATGCGTCTGGTAAACCGGCCGCGCATTGAATATAACCAAAGGAAACAATCCCAACTTGTGTGTTGTTCACAACTAGAGGACCACCAGAATCACCCTGAAATAAATATTCATTAGTGAGTCATTAAGGTAGCTCTGCCACTTAAGGGTCAATTATTCGATCCAGATTTAAGTATATATTTTATTTCTTGTTTTTACTTCATTATATGAAAGGTTTATAAATGACTACCTGACGATTTTATATGTGTGTAAGCGAGAAAGTTATATCATTCATTCAGTCCACACAGTAATCTTTCGACTAGTGAGTGAACGTTCATACCATTTTATCTGCTTATTTAATCGTAGACAACAGGAAAATCGATTAGAAGCGAAATGAATCACCTTGCTTTAATTAAATTCAACAAATTTTTGTAGGCTTCATTAATCGAAAGACTATTGTATTTCGATTTTTTAAGCACCATATATGTACATAAGTATGAATTGTTAAGTATCGGAGTTTTATTAGCAGTATGATAAGAACTGATGACAATGCTGTAATAATTAAATAATAATAAGTAATAAACAAGTGACATACTTTGCAAGCTCCTTCACCTGACTTTGTTAGCGTACAAATATTAGTTTCTCTGATTGGCATATTTTCTTTACACAAACTTTGAGATATTATAGTCAAATTGATTGCTTGTAATTTGTTAGAAACACTTGAATTTGTCTGAAACAAGAAGATTTTTAGATCGATTAATATTTTTTTATTATTTAATTTATTAATTTGAGGCACAATACATAATTTCAATATATGAAACACATAATATTACCGATAATTTTTTCAAAGATTTTACTGTAGTATCATTTTTATTTAGTTTCAAAAATTTGTTCCGAGATACTGCAAAGTATAATTTGTTATATAACTTACGGATAGTCTTCCCCATCCAGTTAGAACAGCGGTTGAGTTTTGAGGAACATTGTATACAGTTGCAATAGGAATTGGTTGAACATACTTAGTGAATTGAATGTCTCTGTTTACGCGTATCAGACCAATGTCGTTAACTATGGTTTTTGGATTGTAGTCAGCATGCCAGATCAATTCTTCGGCTTTGTAAACATCTCCATTATTCATTAGATCAATGGTCCCAGCGACCACCGAATAATATGTCGGCGTATTCCTGTGTTATATGTTCTGATTTAGTACAATAATAAATACTAATAATTTAGTATTTTCTTGGCAAAATTAAGTTTATAAAAACTGAAGCTTGTTTTTGTAAAGTTAGACTTACTTGTAAATACAGTGAGCAGCAGTGAGTACATAACGCTTACTAATAATGGATCCTCCACATACGGTGTAAGAATTATTTAAAATTTGCTTTACTGACACTTGGTAGGGATACTTACCCAGAGGAGCTGGACTGCCACCAACGATTCGTGGGTCCAAACCTGAACGAATGTATAGTATAAAATTAAGTTAGTAAATATTCAAAAATAAAATATATTATGAAATGATGTAAAACAATATTACAATTAGTGTGGACAATCAAAATGGTGATGGAAAAGATAGTCAGTGCGTACATGGTGATGTGTTAATAGATGCATAAGCGACTAAATTACCTTTTGTTGTAGCCTCTATAAGTATATTACTCAAGCTATAGATTAGGTATCTGATAAAAGTGACTAATAGTCTTGATGTGATTAAAAAACGTGTCGATAATCTCTCTTTCTTGAACAGCTTACGTAAATATATATATATATGTATAGTATAGTATATTTTATGTTAGTACCTCTTTATGAAAAACATTTGAAACCACTTTTAAGAAAATGATTACACTTACTTATAGTTACATAAGTTAAAACAAAAAACACTGTACTTGTTCTGTTGAAAATAATTGTTCGTTAATAATAATTAGTGGGACAAGACTCTGTTCTCATTGCGTGCGTGCACAGAAGAATGTGTTTCACCTGGGGTGTTTGAAATTGACTGAGACAGGACGAACTTGCATTTCATAAATGGCGCCCCTTATCTTAAGTATACAAAATGTTTATCGGTTTTCGAAAATCAATGCATGTGTGCATTTAAAAATGTAAAGAATGTGATAAGAAAAATAAAAGCAGGTGCAGATGGTCAATTTATCAAAACGATTTTCGTTGTTGATTCTTTTGTCTGCGGCTGTTATCAACGTGTGAAACAGACAACTGTGAATGATTTTAAAATAGTAATTTTTCAGGATTTATGAACTCGAAATATACACTCTGTTCTTGAGAAATTCTTAAACGACAACATCGATTCTGAAAACAATAATAAACAAAGTGCACGTGCTTGTTTTATTTTTGCTTCAGAAATCATTGGCCATCTCAAATGTTTTAGTGCCTAAATATGGGATTAACCGCATATTTACGCATATATCGATAAAAAAAGTATAGTGTATGAAAATCATTTTATGACAATTGATGTTTTAATAATTCATTTTTATTTTGACGAAATTCCTATCCATTCTCAGAGTATTCATAATATTACAAATAATATTAACACTAAATCATATTTATGAAAACTAATATGCAACTATGCCTTCCTACTCGGAAAACTCATGTAAAACTTAGGTATTGTGAAAGAAATTTTGTGAAAGTTTATGTAGTCATTATAATTTTACTTTTTAATAGTAAATGTTTACTTAGAATATAATAATATTTTTTCAAAAATAAAATTCTTGACTCTAATAGAAGTTTTAATTTAATATATAATAAATTAAATAAAATTAATTTTCAATTTAGTATTTCCCAGTTTGAAGAATTCATTTTTCCTCCAAGCGATGATTTATTAAGGTTTAGCACGATTAAAATTGCAAACTGTTATTACCCAGAAAAACGACTTTGTATGCAATACGTGTGATCTCAAACCCACGCAAGTAAGTTGAAACTTTGGAAAAGCGATTAATTTTATCAATGAAAAAATATACAGGAAAACAATTTTTCGAATGTACTTATCATATATAAGCAAAGTTTAAAATTTTTCAAAACAGTATTATAGACGTTGCTACAATGAATTACATTCAAGAAATTCTTCTATGGTTTGCGTTTTTTGGTACGAACATTCCTTTCATTTTCCGACTGATGCGATGTGGCATCCTATGACCGTTTCAATTTTTATGCAACTATTATCTGTCAAATATTTCACAAGAAAAGTTAAAATATTTTTAAATCGTATACTGCGGATATTTAACGTTTCACTCTTCTCATTTAATTTCAGTGGTAATTAAGCATGGGGCAGCCTTGGGCAATGTCAAAGCTGGTTACATACCTGGCGTCGGTGGCATGACACACATCAATAAAACGGATTGTTTAAACGATGAACTTCGTCGTAATCCTTCTCTATCGAGTGCTCTAGAATGTGCCCGTACCTGTAATCCTGGAGAAAAACCAAGGATTTGTTATTACCATTTCACTCTTGAACGTTATCCTGTCAATGGCTTGTAAGCATCTGATCAGTTCTGTGATGTTCCGCTTGCCTAACAGCTTATTCAAATGACTTTGACAAATGTTCTTATAGAGCATGTGCACTTTGCACTCCCAACGTTACTAACTCCGTGTGCGCTAATTGCCAATGCATACCTGGCGATGGAGTGAATCGTATGGCTCTAACAGTGAATAGAATGATGCCTGGTCCAAGTATACAAGTCTGTGAAGGGGATTATCTCGTGATTGATGTTTTGAATCATATTGACGGAGAAGCAGTAACAATTCACTGGCACGGACTGTATCAAAAGGGCACACAATATTATGACGGAGTCCCCACTTTGACTCAGTGTCCAATAAATAGTGGAAATACTTTTCGGTAAGGTTACAAAATTAATTATAATAAGTTCGTATTGTTCTACTCTATTCAACGGGTCAATATTTTATAATTGTTGAAAAGCTATTTGAGCAAGCTGTCATACGTATCGGTAAATCGGTTGCCACTGTACAGGCGTTTTGATTGTAAAGCGGTGCTGATTAATACATATTTCCTCGTTATAAACTCACAAGCTCTCTTTTCTTGTTTAGACAATTCTAGTAGGACTAAGTGTTTAAATAAATTTTATAATCTATTTCGATATTAGCTTAATGCTGTTTAAGTTTGTATTAGAAAAGGTTTGCTGTGTCTCGCAGGTATCAATTTTATGCAAGTAACAGTGGCACTCATTTTTGGCACGCTCACACTGCGTTACACAAGATGGACGGAATTTTTGGTAGCTTGATCGTACGCAAACCAACGAGAGAAGATCCTAACTCATGCCTTTATAACTTCGATGTATCGAGTCACGTTATACTTATAAATGATTGGATGCACGAACAGGCCACAGAGCGATTTCCGGGACGTAATTTAGGTGTGACTGGTCAGTCGTCTGATGCCTTTTTGATAAATGGAAAGGGAAGATCTACAGTAAGAATCTATTTTTATGTTGTGGAGTCGATCGAGCTTATTTAGAATTAAAGAGCTCTCTTAACTTACTTCCTGAAATATAAGGGTGCATAGATCAAGACTTAATTTATCTGACGAAATGAACTACTTTTATTTGTAGAACTTTGATGGTAGTAGGACAAACACTAGTTTCGAGGTGTTTACCGTAGAAGCCAAGCAACGTTATCGCTTCCGTTTAATTAACGCCTTCTGCACTACATGTGCTTCACAGTTCACGATTGAAGGGCATACACTCACTGTTATCGCGGTCGATGGTCAATCTGTGTTGCCTGTTAAAGTGAACACTATCGCTTCGTCAGCTGGTCAGGCATTAACGAAAATCTTTAAATAGTATCAAGTTTTGTACTTTATTAAATTGTAGAATTTTTTATTTAAAAAAATGCGTAACTTTTGTTCGTACAGGAGAACGTATTGACTTTATTCTAAATGCTGACCAACCAATTGGTTCTTACTGGATACAACTTCAAGGTATAGACGCGTGTAACGATATTCAACAATTAGCTGTATTGCAATATACGAATGCATCTACTATACCGACGACAGAAGAACCTGATGCTTCAAATAGTCTTCCTCCGGGAATAGTGAGCAATGAGATACTTCTTTGTTTTATCTTGTTCTAGTTGATCTCATATTCAATGAGAAACTAATTATAATTTGTACTGATTAAAACGAGCTTTTGTCATTGTAGATATTAAATCCATATGGAAGTGACTGCAGTCAAGAAGTTGAAAATGGTATCTGTATTAATGGATTAAGGGCAGCGCTTGAAGTCGATAAGAATCTTTTACAAAAGAAACCTGATTTAAGGTTTTATTTCTCTCCGACTCTTCACCCATATACTCCTGAGGATGTTTTCAGACCTAACACATACAAAACTTTCGCAGGTAACGTAATGAATGAAGGGAAAGTGATTTTGAAATGAATGGTAAAATAGAATAAAATTTTCCTTGTGGTCATTGATGTAAATTCATTTTTTTTTTATATACAAATTAGTTGCAGTCTCGCCGTTCATAGACCGTACAGCAATCAGCAATATAAGCTTCGTGAGTCCTCCTTCTCCGCCGCTCTCGCAAATAAACGATATTCCTGATGGTCAGTTTTGTAATTCTAATAATTTGCCACCTAATTGCGACTCAACATCTTGCTCCTGCACCCATATGGTCGATATTAAACGGGACGCTGTCGTAGAAGTCGTACTCATAGACAGATGTAAGTACATAAGTGTGTTGATTAATACTTTTTTAGAAGCTGTCATTGTCAATTAATTTGTACTTACAGTTGGGGCGCCTAACATATATCATCCTTTCCATTTACATGGGTTCCACTACCACGTCTTTGCTATGGGACAACCTTTTGGCCCTCTTATAGATAACAATACTGAAATAACTCTGGAGCTCTTCAAGGAAATGGATAAGAACAATCAGATAAAACGAAATTTCGACTATCCCCCTGGTAAAGATACCATTGCCATACCAAATAATGGATATGTAATATTTAGGTTTCTGGCAGATAATCCAGGTATGGATTTCCGTATCGAAGTACACATTGTGATATTTAGCCTATTTTTAGGATCATTAATATCAAGAATTGTTTTCAAGTTGACTTGATTAACATTTGCAATTATTAAGGTTACTGGTTGCTCCACTGTCACACGGTCTTCCATCAAATAGTGGGAATGGAAACTATTATGCATGTTGGGAAGCGAGAAGATTTACCGCCCGTACCGAAAAACTTTCCGAAATGCGGTAATTATGTACCAAAGATTAAATATAGCAATAATTAAAAATTGCTATAATTTATTTCGTGCAGATTGTATTCATCAAACGGTAAATAAATGAAGAGTGTGTTCGTATCGTATAATGAGTGGTACAATCAATGCTTTCATCCTGTTGGTAACATTGCGAGTGATACTGAAATAGCGATAGAATTTTAAAGCTCGAGGGACTCATACTTATTCAATTTTGTGACACAAAAATGTTAAGGGAGTTCGTGAACGTCTCGTGCGAATGACAAATATTAAAATTAACTAATAATACTGCTTTACGCTTATCTGTGATTGAATTTCTGTTAGACTCGGTAAGGTAGTCTGTTTTGGATACGAAAGTTCATAAGATTATGTGTCTACTCATTTTACCCGCTGTGACTGCAGTCTATTTTATTCTGTATCGATAATTTAAATGGTCACCAAGGCTTCTGTATATCTAATTAAAATTACCTTAAACAAAACTGTTTAGACCGGATGAATAAGAATAGTTATTGTTGAGCGTCTGCTGGTAAAGTTGAATGCGACATTTCGAAGCTGCCTTCTATATAATTCCAGTATACTGCAAATAGTAATTTGACAAATTCAATATTATCATTCAATAAAGCAACGAATACTGAATTTTACTTCATATCTGCAATTTCTACAGATATAAGTCAGCGGAAGCGCCTTGACGACAGTCCGCGCTGTTCTCCTCAACCGCAGCTGTTGGTAAGCAGAGGTTTCTATAAAATTGGTGCAATAATATATTGCATAAATAACAAGTACACGTACTCAGCGTAAACGAACTCCTATACATCACAAGCACACAGTTATTCTGAAAAGTGCATATTATCAGAGCTTATAACATCATCTGTTCAATTCTATAAGCTCCAAGAGCTTTCATGTGCAACAAGTATCGGAGCACACATGCATATTTGCATAATAGCGTATTCGTTCCCCGTACGATTTCCAACCTAATTATCAAGAAGCACGCGAGATCCTTAATCCGGCACTATGCTCAGAGTATATCTAATTATCATCGACAATCAACAATTCGTTAGCCCCGTAATCTCTATTCGATGCAGACAGGTGTGCGAAAGGGGTCGATTGGTTCATCAACC
Organism: Calliopsis andreniformis; assembly: GCF_051401765.1. Taxonomy (NCBI): domain Eukaryota; kingdom Metazoa; phylum Arthropoda; class Insecta; order Hymenoptera; family Andrenidae; genus Calliopsis; species Calliopsis andreniformis. The sequence goes on along the minus strand of NC_135067.1, from coordinate 15,350,875 downwards.
TTGTCACCCCTAGCACGTTCTATTTACACGATTTCGCCTCAGCAGGCACGAAGTGTAGCGATCGCGTATCAGCCTCAGGATCTCGGCCCCCTATCAGCTAAACCCCTTCGATGGACCTCCTCATGGATATCCTCAAGTATCGTTTGCCACTGTCGCTACAGAAATGAACATACACACAGGTGCGCGCATAACGTTCGCACGCACACCTAAGCCTACATGTGTAAAAAGTGGTTCGAGCCCACGCACGAATCCATACACCTCGCGTACAGAGGGGGATGCACGCACACAGCTCGGGATAGTCACACGGTGACGGTGTGTTGAGCTTATGGGGGTTCACGCGAGGTGGCTGAGAGGGAGACGCAAGGATCCAAGCATCCAGCTGCGCGAGGGAGAGAGAGAGAAGAAGGGAGAGTTCTCCGGTACACGGTGGTGGGCAGAATATTGATCTGTGGGGTGGGCTTCGGGGATGGTGTCCTCGAGCCCTCTACCCCAGGCCACCCACTCTCTCCTGGTCCTTCTTCTCTGTCTCGCCAGAGCACCCGGCTGGTAGCCGAACCGAGAGTGGGGAGGACGCTAGTTGCGTGGTGGTCCAGTCCGCAGCTTCCCGCGAAATCGTGGTGGGACTGAACGCGAAGCGGTAGGGGATGGCGTCGAGGAAGGGATGGCGAACGGATAGGGGATGTTGGAGGGAAGGTTGTACCCATCGTAGAGAGCCTTCCTCGCGTCTATATCGCGGCGGTAGCTGCGAGTCGCGAGAGCTCGACCGGTAGCTCGTACACGACCCCGACCGCCTCCTATTTCAGGGTACTTTCAGTTCCGTTTGGATACCCGATCACAGAACGAGGCGGTTTTCTCCCCCTCTTCTCTGCCACCGTCTATTACTCTCTCTCGCACACTTTTTTGCCTCGCACACTCTTCACGCTTTCTCACTTTCTCTCTTTCTCTCACGCTCACCCCTCCTCCTCCTTCTCCTCCTCTTCCTCCTTCTACTCCTTTTCACTCTCTCTCTGTCACTCAGTCTCTCACTCTCCCTCTGTTTCTCTCACAATCACCCTCCTTCTCTATCCTCCACGTTCCCTCGCTTGTCTCCCTCGCTCTACGCCTACCCTGTTGCCCCTTTGGTTCTATCCGCGCACACGCCTCGCCTCTGTCCGCTTCACCTTTTTCTCGGCCGTTGTCTCAGTCTACCGCGAGTCGCCTACGTCTGCTTGTAGACCTCGTTACGTGGCCGCGTGTGATAGTGCTTCGACGAACCCCAGGAACGAGCGCTGCTCGTTCGTTACTCGCCGTCCGATCGCCGTGCCACACCGGCTTGACTTTATCTCATAGCGGCCGGTGCGCGCGATGTCGGTCAGTCGTACCTCGGACGCGGAAGTGCGCTTGACAGTGATCGAGGAACGCTGAGCGGAGCCAGCAACAGGATAGCGCGACAAGCGGCACGCTTAGGCGAGAAGATTGAAGACGATGGCGGGGCGACGTCAGCGTGGACCACAGGGATCGTTTGCAGCCTCGTAGAAGACCGAGGACGCGATCGGCGAGAGAACAGAGAGAAAACGGGTTTACGCGAAAGTGGGCATACAGGGAACGAGAATGCTCTTGCATAGGAGCAGACGAAGCAACCGTGTAACGAACGATAAAGGGAAGACGAAGTGCGCCGAGAGGATTTGATGTAAGAGGAAGTTGCAGAAAAGTGGGAGCAGCACGCTTGGCCAAGTTGCCTGGATACGGGCAGCACCGTGTTGCGCTCCGGCTGAAGTAGGAGGAAGCCGAAGGTGGTGGAAGGTGGTGTGCTAATACACGAAAGGATGGAGGATACAGTGGACAGTAGAGGAACGAAGAAGACGATGCACGAGGCCGATCAGACTGCGAACGCAGGCTCGTGGTGCGTCCAAGGGTCGCGATAGCACGGTTGCCTTCTTCGCACACGCCACCGTATGATAATCGTGCCGGAACCTTGGCCAAGGCTACGTCCAGGCACGAACGAGCTACCGCGAGATTAGTTGAGATTTTCAGGTATTACGATCTCGACCGATTTATTCATGGAACTTCTGAACACTACGGCCGAGGAGCTGCGGGTCGACGAACCTCTTTCGCGATCCACTTTGATCCGCGTACAACGGTGGTCATGAGGTTTCTCGATGACAGATTTTCTTAAGGTCGAAGGTGAGGGGACCCAAGTGCGTGGGGAAAACTGGGGCACTTGTAATGCTTAATCCATTTTGGTCGTATCTCGCGCAGGAAAAGTGTATCCGTGACAGTGAATGCAACTGCGCTGCGAATACCAGGAAGGAGGACGGCGCAGTACTTTGTTGAATACACGGCGCTGATACGAACACCTGTGAATCAGGCGTATCTGAAAGACTCGTGGATCCCTCCTACGCGCGCGTACCCGGTTAGAACGTTGACGCGTATTTGATTAATGACACCAGACGACAGATGCCGACCGCAGTCGTAGGTACATTCGTATTGACAAGCTAAACATCAGTATTGAAAGCTTTTAGGCACGGATTCATTTTTATTTGCGTGAAATAAAATTGTGGGAGTTGTGCTTTTAATTTCTCGATGATGGCGTATCGTTTGAAATATCAATCAAATTTTATTAGTAATATCAATTTCAGGGGTTAATTTCCAGGAGAGCTTTCATCTATCAGCCTCTCGATACGCTTACCTCTTTTTTTTTCAAAATACATGAGAGCTTGCAACTGCAACTCTTAATCAAACGACAGCAATTCTCCCTGAAACAGAGATCGTTTTATCGATGGCAACACACGAAATCCTTTTTGGCTCATAGGAAAATAGTAAACCAGGAACAGTGTTGTAAATCTACAGAGTCATCCATTTTCATGATACTCGTAAAATATATGGCTATCACACGCGCCAGTGGAAGGATTACTGTAATCCATTTCCATATTTTTTTCCTCAAAATTTAAAAATCTCAAATATTATCGGGTCACTAAACATTATAAAAACTATTACTTCGAAAATCTGGTAGCACTCAGTTTTTTAATAATCTTCGTATCTTCGTAAAATAATTCATAAAGTAAATCAGTAGTATATCTCGCGTAAGAGTCAGACAGGTAGCCTACGAGTGCACATTACTCCCAAAGTTTTATTCGTGCAATTTCTTTTGCCTTGGCATAGAAAAAAGTTCCCAATAACAGATCTCCATTTGCAAAGAATAAAGCCAGCGAGCATCCTCTTAATTTTCAAGCAAGGAACCGTGAGTCCATGAGCTCGAGTCAGCCTGACATTCTGAACGAATTATTTTCAGGAGTGTAGAGCAAGAATGCTCGAAGCGTGGGGAAATTCGACGCGGACCTAGAGCTCCAGTATCGATACGAGGTGAAACTTGACAGAAGTTGATTCTGGTGTATTAGAAGCGATGGGAGAACGGTCGCTCGCGAGGACGGACTAGGGTGGCGAGCGCATCGCGAGCTGTTCGCACCGGATTGTACCACAACGTCATGATTGTAATCAGTGGAAGAGTACGCGACGCAGGGTTTCCGAGTGACGCTCGAGACTGTGATCGCAGCTAGAAGTGACACGAAATTGTGCAGTGCGCGTGTAGGACGAACGAGAACGCCCGGACTAGGGGCGGCGGAGGAGGAGGCGGTTTCGGGTAGCCGACCCTAGCGAATAGGAGATGTCAACCTGGACGAGTCGGCGAAATTCATTCACCATGGCGAGCCAGACTAGAGGTCCGCCGCGGATGCGAATAAAGCTTTATATGGTCAGCGCCGGTCTCCAAATAGTCCTTCTGCTCACCGTCCTACCTCAAGGTAAGCCCAGCGCCTGTCGATTTCCGTTCGCCCGAGTCTCCGGCGATTTTCAATCGCTCTGGCAATTTCGTGCCGCAGGGATTTATATCTCGGTCGAAAGTGGCTCGATAACGGGCGCTAATAACAATCGAATCCGTTCTTTGTGCCTTAAAGTGTACCCAACGCTCTAGGTGGCTGAAGTGGTATACAAACGTACGATAGAAACGCGAGACGGCGATGAAAAGGTAATTAAAGTTGTTTGAGAGGAGTGCTGATTTTTTAAGTAGGAAAACTTCGGCATTTTATGTCGCTTCGGTGACACATCGCTCTTTAAGGCCTTTTCTTTCGACAGTTAATGTTGCATCCTTTAAACGTAAAGTATCGGGGATATACGTTTATTTTTGTTCTTTCGTTTCATCACAGTGTTCTGCGATGTTCGCAACTGGTTCGTGGAAATGTATTCAATGAAGGGAGTTGGATACAACCTTCAATATAGGTTACGTTTCATTGATCGAAGATGCAGGTTCCGATTCGATTTAATTGAAAGGACGATTGGAATTCAAATTTCATTTTGCCACGTCGGCACAGGGTTACTTACATTCTACAGCGAACTATTTGCATGAGGGTGTTTCGCACAGTCGGATATTCTGGAATTTTTTATGGTAATCTTAATTGTGTAATTAATTTTGTCGTATATAAGTTTGAAGATGAACTGAACAATTATTCATGAATGTTTATTATATCTCCTGTGCTTTTAACAAGCATAAAAAAGTTATAATTACTTTGCCAATCGAATCACTTCAAGCGCTCGTATTTAGAATCCTTACTCGTAAGAATCTAGAAGAAACCTTACTCCAAACTTTCCCTTTAATGTCGAAAAAGTTTGGATGTGAAAAGAGGCCAAAATTTCTATGACCTCGTTTTCAGTTCCACCGTAGTGGGTCGGTTACCACCTTGTAAAGTGGAAATCCAAAGTGAACCTTAATTAGAGGTGGTACACCGAGCTTATCGAGACTGGCTTTCAGAGCTACTTACTCTATTTCCAACTCTGTCTCCTTCTTTGGGTCTGGTCTTCTACACATACTCGTATGTTACATGCATGTATATACATATATATATTTACTTCATAAATTGAATGTAAAGTAAATTATATTTTCTTCAATACGAAAGATAGATATCAAAGATATAAACATATATCTACGTGCATGTATCTACGTATATAAATGTGTGCAGCTAATTAAACTAATTGCATTTATCGTATAATGATTAATACCTTCATTAAACATAATATTTTAAATAATTGCAGTCTTGTACTTATGCAAGAAAATCATTTTTTTTAAATCAATTGGGTGAAAACATTTCATAGAATGCATAGTATTGCTCGCAGTGTCTGACCATATATACTCCACTTTCCCTTATTGGCTTACCCACAGCGTCTGCAGTTACAGACTATTCTACTTAAGAATCAGTTCGTAGTACGTTCAGTAATTTTTATACTTCCCCAGATTAATTTTTAAAAGTGAGGTATCCCTCTTGAGTGTTTCTCTACACCTAGTTTTATGATTGAGAAATTTCGCGTTTTATCTTCTCAAAACTCTGCGTTTTTAGTTAGAGGAAGAGTATTGAGTTAAGTATCGATTTATTGTAAATGGGAATAAAGTACAGTGGGGGTTAAAATTTCAAATACGTCTCCCCCCCTCTAATTTTTACGCGTTGTCGGCTAAATGGAAATGTCTGAAATTTAATTCCAGAAACGTAGTGCCTCCAGTCTGGCGCGGCGTTATAAAATTCACGAATACCTCGTTACATTGAAAATGTCCTGGGAGCGTGTATAATACATAGTCTCGTCAATCATGATTACGACCGGCACGCTCGGTGACAGTGTAGCGTATAATGAAATCAGTCTCACTTCACTTCGTTACAACCTACAGATTCGAATCGATGCGACGTCATGACGAAACCGCATTTTGCATCTCCGTGAATGGCAAATACGTTCGTTTTTATTTCGACTCAATTCGTCAGCGTAAACCGAGCGTAAATGATGCAGATTCTATGCGTCAGCGATGACTAATGACTAGAAAACACAGGTTGACAGCGCGGGAGCTTTCTAAGGAGCATATTACTTCACAGAGTTACCTTTCTGGTATTTTTAATTACTTAAGGTCTTACGAGATACATTGCTTTAAGTAAACTCTTCTTTAGGCAGTGCCTACTAAAAACGGAGCACGTCTTCAGCTTTAATACAGCAAGACACGCACATGTTTACAGGCATTCGAGTAAATACTTGAAGAGACATCCACTTGAATAAATTTTCCTTATAGTTCAAGTAAATAAAACGCAATATTCATGAGCCGGGAAGATTCTTCTATTCCCAGAATGCTCGGCTCGATATATCTGGAGCAGTTTTTATGGGAACATTATTCTTCCGATAATAATTTCAAATATGCCTGCGATTTTTCAAATACACGTCCATAACTCATACTAGAGCTCAACTTTATGTATATCGTGAAGACATGCGAATCCGTGAATTCACTGCAACTGACTATTGAAAGAGATAGTTTACTGAGAGTTTCCACGGAGAATTTTAAAGTAGATTGAAATTTTTTGTTCCTCTGATGCGAAGGATACGTTCGTTCTTTCAGTTGACTTGCTTCGTCCGCGGGAGTTTCTTCTCGAACGGGATTGTGCATTCAGAACTTTCGTCGAGTAGGATCTGATACTAGCAATTTAGTAAACAGCGGGTAATCTTCGATTATTTGCTCGTGGAAAGGGTTAAGCTTAGCAATAATCTGAATTATATGTGCATTTCTTTTCGATTCTATTTTTTGCAAAAAAAAAGAGTATTCTCGATCTCAATATCGATTATATTTTCCAATTTCCTTTAGTCATCAATCATACTCTTGGGAATAGATAAAGATGTAGAAAGGCAGTGGGAGAAAAAAGGTTACTGGATTGACCTCTCAAGCTTCGCGTTCTTTTCTGCCTCACCTTTGATAACCCAACGCAGTTTGATCGAATAACTTCGTGTAGAAGCTTATTGCTCAGTGAAATGAGATTTTCTACGTCGACGTTTGTTTTATTTCTTTTTTATGACGTAAGTTTCATAATTCTTGGCTCGTGTGAGTATTTCATTTAGTAATTTGATATAGTGAAACCATATTTTAAGAAATAAATTTTATTCCATAATAGAAAACACTTAAAGTACTTAAAAATACTCCAAAAATTTAAAACACTTGTTTCAGTTCACTATGCATGTAGTACTCTTTCGTAGCTAATTATAAATACATCTTTCGACTGATGCCACGTCGACACATACTATTCCTAAACAGAATTTTTGAGAAGAGCATATTAATCACTGACATGTGTTCCTAATAAAATATTTAAGAAACTCAGTGTAGTAATTTCTAGTGAATAATTTTGCAACAGTGAAAGCATAACAGCATGGGAACGTATAAATATTGAAATACTAGATATCTTATTGATTCGATTGAGTGTACAGCCACTATTATATTATTGAAATGAGAAGAGATGAGATGTCAGGGAAGAATTAATACAGTCGTTTAATTTTTTTACGAAGAATATGTTTTCAGAAGTCGAAGCTCGAACATTTCTTTCTTCAGTTGGGAGATTACGCCCGATAATAAGTCATCCGATTTATTGCCATGCTTCGGCTGAAATATCCCCTCGAAGGGGCTAGATTTCAGAGGTATCCAAGCCCAGCGGTGCTTGCGATCGTGAGTTATTTCCAACCAGAGTGCAGATAGCTTGGTGCAAAACCAGCTGAGACACTGCGTATTTTTCCATTTTAAGGTTTACACCAACCGATAGCTGTTTCTCAATTATTTACTTTGACAAAAGGATTCGTTGCCCGTTTGTCGGCAATTTTTTTACGGTAACAAAGCAGCCTTGACGAAAAATTACTCTCTCCAACGAAGAACACAGATTTCCTTTTGTACTTTTCCCTTGTTAACACTATGGAGATTAAATATCAAATTTAGTATGCGAAAAGGCATGGATTGTCGTGGACGAGTTCAGAGTGATTCCCAATAGAATTGACGAGTAACGATAGAATGTTAGTATTGTGTTCAAATATGTTTCAGTACTAAATAAATTTTCGAAATCATTCGTTAGCTATTATTCGTTAATACTGAATTGAATACACTTGTGATACATTTATTAAATAAAATTATATTAGCTGTTGGTTTTCTAATAATTATAGTATTGGCTATAATTATAATAGTTATAATATTATAACTTTCTTTGTGGATATTGAATGAATTACCATTTCTGTGGTTCAAAGTAATATAATGAAATTCTCAACTAACGGAGCACATTTTGCTTTAATGTATTATAGCCGCGCCACATGTATTTTAGGGGTTTTTTAATATTCGTCAGCTTATATTCGTTGATGCTTTTAACGAGCACTTTATTAGTATGGACTATATAATGCGGATAGAGAATTCTTTGCCATTTAATTTTTGCAGTTGTTTACTGCTGGAATTAATTTTTGTTTATCAGCTCCGCAGTGACAAGAGTAATTACTATTAGGAAATTCTAGTTTACGTAATGATAAACATGAATGCTTTCATATTGATAGCTACCTAAATTTTATTCATGAGAATTCTCATTCATAACGTTCATGAGAATTACATACTATGTATGAAAGTGGTAATAAATAATAATACTTAATTACACAAACTGTAAACTTAGAAAATTCAAATTCAAAGTTAAAGAATTCTTAAATGCAATAAATGAATCGTTATATTAACCAAATTTAGATAATATTATTAATGATATTAGAAATTTCTGTACAGCTATAAGTCTATTTTTGTGTTGTGAAAGATTTTTGTTTTTAATAACATAAATATATGTATAAAGAAAGGAACACCAATAACGTAAGGAAATATTCTGTCGGTGAGGGTTAAATTTCATTTCGTATTTCGCGGCGTTATGGTCAGCGCTAGATCGATATTGCTGCCTCTATTGGCCGCGTGACGAATTAGATCTTTTAACCGCTCGACGATTTCAGTGTCGCGCGCTCTTGCTTTATTCGTAAGGGATCCACGAAATTCCATTCAACTATTTAGATTACTCATTTTATTGCACTTAGTTCGTTATAGTGTTGCTTTAGTGACTAGTAAATAACGGAGTAAAGTGAAACGTTCGCAAGACGGAGGAGTTCGAAATTCAGAGATTCTCGTCAAACGTTTTCCTGTTGCTATTCCAGTAATGTCACAAGATATTCCTTAACTCAACGTGCTTCGATTTTATGGTAAGAATTATGAATAATAATCATTTATGACTCTATGTTCGCTAATGGTCGATCAATTATTATCAAATTTGTTGATGAGAAATCTTGTCAATATGGTTTTGCGACCCATTCGATTGATGAGAGTATCATAAATATAAACGATCGTGATTAATGTGATTGGAATATTCGCGAATACGGGTCAAATAGTTGAACACGTTGACAAAATCGTTATGTATGTTTCATTTCTGTTAGTATGGAAATAGTTTGATGATTTTCAAATTGGGGTTTAATTTTTTATTGCATCCTATGTTTCATAGCAAAAATGATGAGTTTTTCGTTCGGACACTCTTGAGTGTTCTTAATCGTTCTTTTGACGCTTGAGGGCGTGAATTTCAAATTGAGATATGATACATAAATGGCGACATTTTTCGAACTTCATGATTATAGTAAATAGTCTGTAATAGAATTCGTGTATAGTATTAATTATTATTAATGCACATTAGTAGAAATACGGAAAAATGTTTAAAATTTCGAATTCTTAAAATTTCAAATTTTTTAAATTTTAAATTTTTAAAATTTCGAATTTTTAAATTTCAAATTTTTAAAATTCAAATTTTTAAAATTCAAATTTTAAAAATTTCAAATTTTCAGATTAAATTATGTTTTTTCATATAAAGACTTGTTAACAAGAAACAGAACTTCAAAATTTTCAACAGTACACGTGTGCTTATATTACCTTAATCGAAATCGATTAATCGATTTCCTATCGAACCTTCCCTGCATTACGCAAAAATAGAAATTGAAGCACAGGTGTCCATAGTACGATGCAAGTTAGGGTCGAGTTAAGTGCACGTGTACTCGATAAAATTTAAAGTTCGTGTTTTCAAAAGCAACGTTTGGAACAGAAAAGGCTATTTCTATTCTTCCACTCATGTTTGCTCGAGAAATTACAGTATCCCTGACCATGTTATGCAATTTCCTCTTACCCTGTGTGTTATTTTCAAAACTATGTCCACGTAGTTAATATTTCATTCTTCGAAGCAATGCAGCCTGTTAAGTATCGTTTTTCTGTTGGTAAATTATCGAGGTGCGCGTAACTCCTTAAGTGCTTGCGATTGTCAGGCGTTGAGATTTTTCTATCGCATTACTGAGAGGCTGGAAACAACATCCATAACGGCCGATATTGATTCGCAGAAACACACGCCCCACCTTCTCGCTCGAGCGTACACACGTACCACGCGTGCAAGTACGTACGAGCATTAACTGAAAGGAGTAGTGCTGGAGTGGCTTGCGACCGAGGTTTTGCCAAGAGGAAAAATGTTTTTCTGCCCCGCGTCAGTAAGCCTTGTCGGCTTAACCTGTCCTCTGCCTTATTTTCTCCCTGTATTAACGCACACTTGCAATCCCATGCATGCAAAGTGCATCCGTGATGCGATGTTAGGGCTTGTAGCCAGTTAAGCCTGCTATACGAGTTACTTCACATGTTTGAGCTTCTGAATCCACTATCTTCTGGCTTTGGCTTTTGAGCAAGAATTTGTTGCCCTCTGTTTTACAGATTCTGCCTCTGTCCTTGTAGCAAATAGAAATATCATGAACTCGTTCTAATGAAAAGATGGAAATTAGTCTCTAGTGCTGTGTTTCGGAGGATAGAGGTGAATAAAAAGTTTGCGTGTTTCTCACTTTTTCAAGGGACTTCAAGGTCCCCGAAAATTCGCAAATTTAAAAATCTGAAGATTTCTGATTCCTTAAAATTGTCAAGAAGGCCACAGAAAGAGCTCTGAATAGAATACGAGAATCTGTGACCTGTAGAAGTCTTTTAATTTTAAACTTTCCATTAAATCAAATTTCGCCTCTCGCACTCAATCCCAAGTTCCCAAGCCTTGCTAAGCATCACCACGTCTTGTAAGCCTCGAACTTCTCTCAGAAGCTTTGGATAACTCCACTAATAGATCACTCATTGAAAGCGCTCAACTTTGAATCCTGAGGTTCAATGGTCTCGTTTGAAGACTCTTGTCCTGCTTAAAGGCCCGCTACAACAATGCTCTGCGTGACTGCAATCTAATCACGTTCAAAGCTTCTCACATTACGTTATGCATTACATAAGCTGAAACGCAAGCGTGCGAGCTAATTTATGGTTGCACGTTTCCGCAAATTTCTCTATGCGACCGTAGATTTATATGAACCCGTGGTGTGTTTGACACCAGCACAGACACGGCTGTACAGGTGGCAGGGGTAGCGGATTTGTTTCACTGCCGCTGCTGTCGGGCACGATTGTTGTATCATCCGATTCAGAAAAGGGATCCCAATGCTAAATCAGCCCCGTGGATCGATGGAGGCTCCTGTTGGTTTGAGGCGAAATTGAATTCGTAGTCTCTAGTGAATCATGTTGACCGCGTATCTGATAATGAAAATTGTGCCCAGTGTTTTATGACGAGTTATAATTTGTACTTTCGCGAGGCAATTGCGTAGCCGGAGTAATTGGAAAGCTGTTCATTACGGATCAGCAAATGGGCTTTAGTTTTAATGGAAAAAAAGCGGAGGGTATTACCCCGTGCAGAATCGAAACGCAGGAATTCTTCTTTCCCTGTCCCGCTTTTAATGTGCCAGTTAATTATCTGCGTTAAAAATGTCCCATGTGCTCCCATTACTGCGGTCGTTCGAAACTGCGAAAATCGTGCCAGTTATTGTATCGGTGCTTTCATTTTAATTAGAAACATTTGGTTATGATATTCGTCAAAATACAATTTCACGTTTGACGTAGAAATAAGATTCTCGAATATATATTAAATTTACTTGGCGGGAGAAATGAATCAGTGTGTCTTCTGATATATTATTTCTGGGTAAACTATTTCGTTTAACTTGCTGAATATTCTTCTCAGAATTCGTAACTTTAATCCTGTGGCATCTGTTAGGTTTGAATATCTGTATATTCAGTCTTCTTGAATTTTGGACTTCAAGATTGGAATGTTCTTATACAAATGGAACAAGATCGACCGCGAGTTGAATTTTGAAGGAAAATTTAAATGAGTACCGAAACGCAATTGATGAACTTTTAATTGGAAATGGTGGCTCAGGAGCATGTTCTTGCAGCTCGTATGCTCTAAATACTGTGTCATTCGTCGGGGCGACTTGTTAGAACTATGTCTCAGAGGTATGCAATATAAACACGGAACTTTTGTCGTTCCCACGTCGAGATGAAAATCACGATCCGAATTAACTCTCTCTCTATACGTTACGCCAGATGACAGTATAAATTTCATTCGAGAAAGTTCTAAATGTGTTCCTCTGGGTGTTGGCCTTTACTACCATCGAAATGATTAATAATCTGCCACGAAGGTGGAAATCCCCAGAGGAGTTGGTTAGAGGAACGCCTCAGCATCTTCATCATCGCGTTCTCGCGTTGAACTTCTCCCAAATTTGCACCGGAGGGAAACATAAAATGGCCAAGATCCGGCAGGACTTTTCAAGGTTCGTTTACACGAATGAAAACCAGACCATACGCTGATTCGTTTTATTTAAATCGCTGCTATCCATAACGTCTAAGGATATTTCAAATACTTTAATGATGATTTATCTTCCGTCTCGAGCAATTTGGAAGACTAACATGATTCAATTTAAGCCATTTGGCCTGACTGACTGATGTATTTCTAGCTTCTATGTTCGTGGTGCTTCAGGTTGCTTCTGAAATATGTGGAGTTAAGTGTAGAAAAATGAGGAACGCAGTTCTCATTATATCATGTTTTAGTAATAGCCTTTCTGAACCTTGGCTAACTGTGAAATGAGTTTTCTGCATTCACGCTTTATTCTACTATTATTAATCCCAGAAAATCCAAGAGAGTCAAAGAATATTCACAAACTTTTAAATAGCTTTTGGTTTCTCTTACGAAGCATCTTGTATTCACTTCTAATAATTTGTTCAGAGCAAATGCTTCACAGTGTACAGTATTTATTTCTACAAATTCAACACTTCCTACAGTTCAGATACGCGGATTCATAAATTGAATGCATAAGAATTCCTCTTCGAAAACACGTAGTGTGCCTATCAGTTCAGAATAGAGGATTGAAACCAATCGCGGCAGTGACAAAACAAATACGAGCTCGCCACTCAAAATTGCCACGCGATGAAAAAGCAACACCAGAAGCAGACAATTAAAAGCATCTACGAGCACTGTATCACGGGTTCCCGAAATTAAACCAATTGCACTCGAGCTGAGGTAGTCGAGGCAATCGCGTCCGAAACGGGAGTGGCTTTTCTGCTATCAGACTCGAGGACAGACCCTCCGTGCGATCCGGTGCATTCGCGCCGTTAAAGTTCGCTCGCCAGACACCCTCGAAAGTTTCTGGCAATGATTCTCGAGCAGTTCGGCTTATTTACAAACCGCTAAGCGCGAGAAGTAAATACATGGGAGGAGGAGGTCGGGGGCTAGGGACACTCGCCAGGAAATATCGTCGTGTCGCCAGAATAAATGTACGAGTTGCACGCAAACGCGCCACTTGCGATCGGGGAGACCGAACTTCCTACCTCCGTCGTGGAACTTGAAGTATGTACACAGTATCTGACACCCGAAGAAACTCCACACGGCGAACCGATGCGGGACATAGCGGGCGTTCCAGTTAACGGGCTGCGAAATGGCTCTGAATGCAAGCCCTGACGCCGAGCGGTGAAAAATGTGACCGAAGTTTGAGGGTGGGGGACCGCGTCGGTGAAAAATTTAAATGCGCCCAAAAGTTTGAGAGACGTAGAACCCATATGCGCTGCGTGGACATTTTTTCCTTATTTCTCTGTCGATCTTGCGGAACGATATTCTCAGTTACTCTTTTTGACTCTAGTTTTGGATAAATTACATTGGTAGCTCTTGACTTCTGGATTCTTAGTTCTTGCATCCTTGGTTGCAACTACTTTGGTGAGAGTACTGCAGCTTTGTTAGGAGAAATATGTTGATGAATGTTATGAGAAATTATTTATATTTGTTATACAGGAAATTCACGATTCTTCAGGTTATTATTTTTGTTAGGTTTGCGTTAGGAAGGTTGGTATATTATTTGTATTATTTTCTAAAACAACGAATGGCCACTTAGTTTCATATTTTTCTTCGATTATAGAGTTTTCTTCAAATATAGAATTTCATTTATTTTGGAAATAATGGATACCCTTTGACGTAGCACAGCCTACCGACACTATTTTACATATACAGTTTGATGAATGAAACATTTCTCTCGAGGAAGTGGGTCTTGGAAGAAGGATTCGCTAGCATTAGAATTTGAATTTCTTAACACCTTGAAGAGTACCATGAAATTGAACCTCGAATGCAGAAATATCTCTATGAAATTCCTTTTGCATTAAATGAATTATGAATTTGTTTATATTCGACATGTTGAGTTTTATTTCATTGCTTCGATTTATACATATCTCGGAAATATTTTAAATATGTTTCTAGCTTGTGGTTGAAGATTGAGAATTCTCTATTGGCCATTAACTTATTTTTCCATTAACAGTATAATCTATGCTTTTGACAATTTGGATTTGGTTTGTAATGACATCAAAGGATTAAATAGCTAGGGCGATTACTGTACAGAGCGATCAATCTACGTCTCCATTAAGCGCGAGATCCTCGAATGTGTATTCTAGCCTTTGGGCTCTTGACGAACAGGGAGCTACTCAGGCAATTTCATGCAAATGCTAAAGAAGCTTAGACGGAGATAATTACACAACCAGTGAAATGTTTAGTTATCTTTGGAATAAAATTACTAAAGAATTTTAACATACGTGAAGTACACTCACTTCAAATATCAAAGAGTTCAGAAGTAATACAATCCTCTCTTTATCCCTAATCTGAAATAATGTATCTGAATGTTGAAACATCTAGTTCTTCTTCTATCAGAAAAAACACATACCCCATAAATACCTTCACTTCAGTCCCCACCGAATCATCCACTGTACTATTTTCTCGAGATATTTATCTCAGAAAAGTTTCCCCAAAAATATCAAAGTTACCATTACATCAAAATAGGAAACATAATACCTTAAAAGTTTCTCTGATATCAGACACCTGAGTTAACACTCATATCCCATCTTCGAAGGCCCTCGATATCCCGATCGTTAATTCTTGCACGAGACCCCTCGGTCCGTCATGTCACTTGTCAGTGACATCTCCTGCCACTGCGCTCGAGGACGTGGCCAGGTGGCCACCAATATCGCCTCGATTTTCATGCAAAAGCGCGGGTATTAACCGTCGAACGGTAGACTGGATCAGTGTTGCTCAGGCGATATCGATACATCATAATCGGTCAGGGCTAGTAGACGGCTGCGTTTGCACCTGGCCATGCTCGAGCTCCCGCCACGGGACTGGCTCCCTGCTTTTTTCCTCCCTTGTTCTCCTCGAGCGTGGCCGTAGCAAAGTCGCAAAGGGGAAGCAGGAGAGCGACGGAAATAGGCTGATGAAGAGAGAAGCGGAAAGATCCCTTTTATAATTAGGCCCACGGGCGAAGCGTTGCTCCTCTAATTACCTGTCCAACAATCCGGCAGCGAATGAGTAAGTGGCTCCCGCCTCGAGACTAGCCGCCTTCGTTGTTACGAACCTTATTCAGTTATACGAACGGTTCCGTACTACGCCTTCAATGTCCTTGTACACCTTTTTTCTTGGCTCCTGAAAACTCCTGTCGACCCAGAATGCCCTGGACACGAGCCGCGAACAGGAGCTGTTGGGAGTGGACGAGTTTGAGTTTAAAGGGTTTCACGAGGGGGGGAAAATGCTTCCCAACTTTCACTGTGGAAGGTGTTTCTGTGCGCTATATCGCTACTGGGCACTCGCCTGCGTGATAGTAGATAAGTTTCTTAGATCTTCTTCGAGGGGATCAAGAATCGCTGGTGAAGATGGAAATGCGATGATTCCTGTGGAATAAGTTAAAGATTTTCTTTTTTATGCTTTGTTTTTTTTTTTTGACAAACTTGACCCGGAATTTTAGTTGAGTACAGGTGCACCAGATTGTACTTTTAGACTCTTCAGGATTATACGAAGTGAGGGAAAAGTAAACTCTGCAGTAGATAAAGACAGTGGTCAGACTCGAGTATGGCTCAAGTGCTTAAAATTGTACCTATTGCCATTCATTCCGTCTGCTAAAGTCAGTCAATATTTAAACCCGGTTTTCTCGAAAAGGAAACACAATGTCAAACAATTTTTTTCTACATTTTCCACTCATTTTTTAATCATCATCCTTTTTGAGTGACCACCTTCCTACCTTGTACTGTATCCTAGCTCACAGAGTCAGATCTAAACTCAACTAGTCTCAAAGATAGATTTTCGAATGCAAGAAGAAAATTTCTTACTTCTTGGAATAAAAGTGTGAAATTGAAAGGTGCATCAGTTGGTGCAGTTTTGGGAGAATATGTTTGGAATTCGATACGCTCGAGGTCTGGTCCCGAGATATTTCTTGTATTAAAGCAACTGGAGTTACTAAGGTAAAAGGAAATAAAGAAAAGGCGGAATAACGTTCTGCTACCAATTGCTAATACCGCGAATTTATTTCTCGAGAGGATACGAGTTCTCGAACATAGGTCAGAAAGGCTGATATCGATACATTTGAGAACGGTTCTCTGTTTTAATGATATTAGTAACGTGTCGTTCAGGGGAAAGACTTTTAACACGATGAATTTAACGCGGAGTCGCAGTACGGAGCAGAACGTCAACTTAATTGAAACAGAAAATTGCATTTAGGTTAACGAGCGAGCTTTAGATCGCATGAATAGAACGGGGTGCATGCGTGCTCAGTCGCCACCCAATTATTACATTTCCATCTAATTACGCCAGAGACTGGCCTTCCATTGACAGTCGAAGCTCCTCGAATCGTTTGCCTTTTTCCACAGGGCAAGCAACACTCCCTCGCAAAATTTCGAGGCAGACCTTCTCGATACTCCATAGCTGGGAGCCGACTCTTAGCCTCAGCTATTTGTGTGGTTTAAACAGAAAGTTTGTGCAATTTAATATGCGAATACTTGTTCGAATAAATAATGGATTGAGGAAGAAGCGGGGAATGCTTGTCAATATTTTATCTGCTCTCGTTAGTACAAAACACGCTTCAGGGATATGGAAATAGTGAAGCAAAGTTTAGTTGCCTGATTAAATAAGTGGGGTCGAAATAATTAAAGGCAGAGTTGTATCTAATATACGTGGAAAGAAGCGAGTAAAGTGAAAACGTTATTTTATTTTAGTTCGCAAGCTCTTCGTTCGTAGAACAATGAGGAAACGTTCCTTCTGTTGACATTTTATTTCCGTAGACCGTGTACTAGTTAGCGTAGAATATTGTCAAGTGGTGTTGCTTATGAGAACTGATACATTTATGCTTCAGGATAAAACAAAACAAAATACCATAGCTGTCTCTGGACGTAGTACATTCGTTCATGCAGAAATAAACGTTATCGTAATTGATTTCAGTGAATTAAATATCACGATATCGGCAGATCGATAATATTGATCTTCTCAACATGCAGATGTGCTTGACGTTGTAAACAATAGGGTTGAGCATTAGATAAGTAACATCTTGAGTGGGATCTCCACCCTAGAGTTATGAAAGTTGCTTGCTCAGCTGCATGGGAAGCTTGAGATCGGTCAACAAGCGTAGGTGGGGTCCTTTGCATTTTTGGGGGCGCATGAGTCAAGGTTATTAGCATGTCTTGCAATTCAGAGCTGTTTATACGTGGAAAATGAGTGAGTGCAAATTTTTTCCAGGATGTATTTTTCCAAAAAGATTTACAAGTTGGGTCGATACTTATTTTATACATTTCCTAACTAAGTACAAGTTAACGGGGAAGCTAATTCATGCAACAGCCAACATTTGGTATTATTTATCGATTATTGCTTCATGCGCATGGTCCAGAATCTCCTCCAAAGTTTCCGTGCCACGGGAGTCGCTCTTTTTTCTCCTTGTTCGAAATAACGTTCAATCTCGGCCCATGCGACACAGACTATGAGTAGGCAACGTGTGTGCTGGGTAAATTGCTTCTTCCATAATAGAACCATTATTGTCCATCTGTTGTCCGATGGTTTTAAAGTTTTTAAATATTGTTAATAAAGTTTACAAACTTCAGATGTCGAGAGAATCTGTATTACCAAATTGATTGTAACAAAATTATTTGACAACTTTCAGTAACCTTCGAACAAAAGTCTTCAGAACGAAAATGCAGCCTCTTGGATTCTGTCTCATTATTTTTATCGCTTGCGTTATGGATCCGATAATAAAAGCCATTGTCTTCGACTTGTTCTTGCACGATAGCGATCGGTGACAGCAAGACGTTGGAATCGATAGAAGAGTACATTGAAAAGCGGTAGTCAAGTGTTTATCCAAGAGCTGTAAGCCTTCGTGATTTGAGTAGCCAAGGCTGCCTCGGTATCTACGGCCTCTTAAACGTCGATGCGCATATACCGGTTGACCTAATAAGGATAGGACTAGCACTTCTGCCTTTAACGTTTTCCTTGTGCTTCTCTACTGTAGATGAAGCAACTGTATCGGAAGATTGAAATTCTGAGAGAAACTGCAGTGTCGTAGAAGCAACCTCACGATGAAAGGGTCTTATTCAAACTGTACTCAATCCTTTGAAAATTGTGTTCACGTGATTAAATATCTGATAACTTAGATTTAATTTTAATAAAATTCTCTATGTAAACAATTTCTAATGACATTCAAAAATATTACAAAAATCTCTACAACAATAATTTGAGAGTAAATTTCAAGAATCGAGTAAAGAATCAGTGGGCCTCTATTAATTTTATAATTAGACTTCGAACGTTTACGCCTCTCACGAATTTGTGTAAAAATATATAAAATATTCAATGTAAAATACATTTAACATATTTATAGAGCGAGAGAAATTTCGACTTCGACTGTGAATTCGTATAATCCTCGCGATCTATTCACAACAGTAAGTTTAACAGCTCCGTTGTGAAAGGCGTAAGCCAGCAGCATCTGATTTAGCATCTCCTTGTCAACATTGAGAGGCATCAATCCCAAATACCCCGAACAAAAGGTCAGAACAAAGGCGACCGTTCTGAATACGAGAAAAATAAACCGGCAGTGTTACTGGATGAAAGAGAATCCGAAAATGAACCGCTCGTAACCTTCGTCGTGCCGAGCGCTGTTTGGCCGCAGCCAGGCTTTCTCACCCTAACGAACCCGATACAACCGCCCTTGTAAGCGCCCCGCTGCCACGCCACCACTTTTATCGCCGGCTACTCACACATCGATAATCGTCGACTGAATCGTAGTAGCGGCCCTGCGCGGTAGCTGAAGGCAAAGAAGGCATGGGGAGGTGGTAGAGGATGGCGGTAGGCTTGTTGCTGGCGTGGCAGCGGAATGTGGAGCAGTGTGTCAGAACGACACCCTTCTGAACCGTTCCACCGTCACCCGGTCGCTTAGTTCTCTGCGCTTTTCACTCCCTTTCACAAAGACTGGTCTACCCTCGGCAACCACCGCGCAGGCTACAACTACAGGTTCATCCCTTCCTTCCAGTGCTCGATCTCCTACCCTCTCACCATCCTCCGATTTATCTTTTCCCTCCTGCGCGATACACGCAACGCAGACTTTTTCGCCTCCCTCTAGTTATCCTACTAGCCCTGCACGATTGTTTTTACCCATCGTTTCTCTCCCCGATTCCAGCTCCCCTACCCTCGTCTTTCGATTTTACGCCCGAAGCTTCACCTTTCCCCCTGTCTTTCGGTTAACTCGAAATCGTACTTCACGGCTATGCTTTGCTCGATGCGAATACTTATTTCTGCTTTGACAGGGTGTTGTTTTTTTTCTCGATGACACTATGCTTTGTTTAAACTGCAAGTGCTTTCTGTTCTATCCCTAGATTGTGACTCTTTGAAATTTTTTCAACACTATTTAATCTCGCTCTTTGATTTATTTGGCGCTGTAACTTTTCTTTATGTTCTGATTGAACAGTTACTGAGGATAATTTAGCTTCACGAGATTGCTGAGAATGAGATGGAGATTACGAAGAGGTAGTGTTACTGAATGAAGTTGTTTTCAATGATGTATAATTGTATGGTTGTAATTATGCCTTTGGAAAGTGTTTAACTGCACATATAACTCGAGTCGAAAAGCGTGTAACTATAACAAGATACTTTCGCGTGTATGTCGAAATAACTACTTCAGTTCGTTGGTGGACTATAACAGGCACAAGTATTGAGCTATTTCTACACTGAGGCAACAACGAGGAACACTTTGTCGCCTTTTGTTATTTATAGTGTGCAGCTGAAAACGTTTTATGTGTTTTCGGCCATATGTGCTTTCGAACTTTTTGAACCTATCGTCCAAAAGTGTTCCATATTTCACCTTATTTTTCACACAGGAGCCGATAAAATGTTTCTCGTCGTTGCCTCAGTGTAGACATAGCTTCACAATCAACAAGTAACGCTGTTACAGTCGAATCAAGATCGCTGATGAGTTCGAACAGAATTTTAGCTAATTAATTAATTTCCATTTCGTGGTACATAGCGTGCGCAATATGCCGTTTCAGTTGATGTTTCTTCGAACCGTTCTTCTGGTCGTTATTAAGCCATTAAACATGGAACGGATGCTGATTACAATATGTAATATTGTTAACAGTATACCAAGGTTATTTGCTGCTTCACTGGTACGGTTTATTTCGAACTAACAGAAAATTCGAATTAAAAGTTATTTTTCTAATGAAATCATTTTCAATTTTCCAGCGCAAGAAAGCAAACAAAGTTTCAATCATAAACAAGGTCATCCCGTTTCTCATTAATTTTACATTCTACTTCCGCATATAAATGTCTTTTCTGTTTGCTAACGCCGTGTTTGTATTGAATAAAGTAGTTATGAAAACCTCGCGAGAGGAAAAACAGACTTCTCAATTCAGCTTCGAATTTACGCAACTTTGCGGTAGAATAGTTTCTATTATTTTCTATAAAATATTTAGGAAAAGGTTACAATGAATTTTAGCTAATCTTGACCGTCTCAGTTTCTATTACATGTAAAAGCTATTTTTGCGGGTCGTTTGAAATTCTGCCTCGCAGATTACGCTATCACGCTAAGTGATGCCTCCGAAGAGCGAAAAGGAAAGGTTAGGCGAAAGGTACAGGCGATTACAATAGAAAGGGTAGTTACGTTAGGGAAAAGCGATTGTACTAGCCAGCTTTCCCTGACTCGCGAATGAATTCCTTTGTAAAGGCAGACTGTTCCGTCGGAATTGAATTGAAAGAAGGTGAAATCCCCATAAAAGGAGTTACAAAAAAAATATTGCCAGATCGTAAGTGAGAATGAATTCAGTTCCTATCTGTGATACATCGCGCAGATCATAGGCCGCGTTCTATCTTCTCGTTGATGGGCAGCATTTGTTCAAAATATCCTTTTTGGTTAGATATATTACTAAACGAGACGGGGTCGTATACCAGCAAATGGATTTCCGAGTGGTATAGCCGGAGTCACGCATTGCTGGGAGTAGAAGACCTCGAAAGCAGCGGGTCTGACAAAAGAAAAATGAATGCCCAAAGAACGAGTGGTCAGTATTAGAGAAAAAAAACCTGCTAGAGAAACCGTTTCCTTCCCTATTTTGCGACCACAACCCCCGTAAATTTCTTCGACCACTATTACATTGATAAATAGATTTTCGCTATTGTAAAGTGGACGTGAACGTTAACTTCCCACAAACGAAACTGAGAGAAACCGAGGAAAAATTGCAGCCCGTTTAACACCGCCGAATACAGTTTTCAACGTACGATTCTGTATTCGAAATGTGTAGGATCGTAAGGTGCGCGATTCTCGAGTCATCGAGATAGGTGGGAGCGATACAAAGTCGTTGCATCGCGAACCGAGTGTTCCCTCTCGACATATTCCGCGTGCGAGGAGAGAGCAGACGATGCTTTAACGAACGTAT
This sequence comes from Calliopsis andreniformis, assembly GCF_051401765.1. NCBI lineage: Eukaryota > Metazoa > Arthropoda > Insecta > Hymenoptera > Andrenidae > Calliopsis > Calliopsis andreniformis. Next base: position 15,328,971 of record NC_135067.1, on the reverse strand, counting down.
CAAAGCCAGAGAAGGGGAACAGCGGTGGAGTTGGTGGCGGAGAGGTGGCTGAGGGGAAAAAAATATTTCACCGACACTGGCTGCGACGGGAAAGCAATCGAGGCAATTTCGTTCTCCCTGCAGTTGCAGCTGCTCCGTATACTTCCTCTTGGTGGCGCGTCGCGCAAGGGCGCGAGCGCGCGCGCACGCCTCCAAAGAAAACGCTTTACCCGCCTCTGGAGGGCAATTGCTATCTACGGACGGTGAACCTTGTCGCGTAATTACTCGTCGTTTAATCTCGCGACTTTTTTCTCTATCATTCATTACTGATACTTTCGGTGTCGTGTGCACACATGCTAATGTGTGACACCATCTCGTGTATTCGGATCGACGTCGATCTTTTTCTGGAGTGGGATTAATATCTACCATCTCGTATCAGTCTTCTTTTGATGTTGAAGGGCTGTTTATTCTTCACTCGCCTTGTTGATTTATATTGCGAATTGGATGTCTCCTGTGAAGATCGCTGGGTGAGGTGGTAGTATATTAGTTTTCGATTTTCGATTTGAAAGTGGGGTTAAGCCCTGATTTAAGAATTCTTTTGAACTTATTGGAGAGAAGAATGCAATGATTCTTTGCTGACGAATGAGTTTGTGAGAATAGAAACACTAGCTGGTCTGAATATAAAATATGTACGTATATCTACACGTGTATCTATACTGTATATATATTTTTCCTATGTACGTGTACCCATTATGTACAGCTAATATTTTCTCTTATCGATCTTCTGTAGCCAAGCATCTAAGAGAAAAGCAGTTACGAAGGGAAAGAGGGAATTTTATTACGTGCCCGATAAAGTGTCCCTTAAGAGCACTAAGCTAAATGCAAAAAGTGATTTTTTAAAGCCCAGCTTCTGAATATTTGGTCCTACACTTTTATCCTATTTTCTCTCGTTAAATATTTATTCAAGCGGCTTATAGAATTTAAGTTACACTTAAGATGGAAAAGAAGTTTAAAAAGTAATGGATAAGTTCATTGCTTTGGATAAGGATTCTTTCACTGATAAGAATGTGAATTTGGCACGACGAAGGCGAGATAGCTTCGCAGAAGTACCGGTTTGTCGAAAAGCCTCATCGAAATTCCGCGCTAGAAGAAATCTCGTTCTACGTCTTGTTTGAAGAGAAAGCACTTTAAAGAGACGAGTGGCGTTTTCAGAAACGTTTCAAAGAATACAGTTGAGTTGATCCGAGCATCCCTTCATTCCTGTTACTTGTCGAATAGTTTTCAAGCTCTTTCATAACTCCTGTTTGTGATTACGGCCAGATTACAAAATGCGAATAAATTCCGAAGCTCTTTTGCAATTTTACTTCTTCCTCTATCGCACAGTGTTCAATTTCATAAATTTCTTCAGTTAGAATTTAATTGGAACATATTCTCTCCCCTTTCCTTAAACAGTTTCTTTCCCTCGCGTCGTGTCGTCTTGCCTTATGTATTCAAGTGCACCATATTTCCGTGACACGTACTCAAATTCAGAGACAGTGCTGGCAAGCATCGATTTCTGTATTTTCACCGAACAGACGCGTAACGAAGCTCGAGAGGGACTCTGGGGAAATTAGGAATCAACCGCTGCGATCATTAGGTTATCTGCCGGTAAATATCAGCGTTTTCATCGCTATCCTCGCTACTTAAGTCCCAGCAGCGTAGCGCGATTAGCGGTAATGCAACTGACAGTTCGAATTTAAAGTGATAGGGCTCGAGTGCTTAAAAAATCATCTCCCTGATATTTCAGACTTTTGCAGGTCGCGATGAATTTCCTGGGTCTTGAGAAATTTCTGTCATTTCGCATTAATTTTCACTGAAATCCTATACTTACTAAAACATGTCCTACCGTTACAAAATATTAAACAGTAATAATCTATTAATAAAAAACAGTAGACCGTACAACTTTTTCATTTTACTTCTCTGTAAAGACAAAAATGAACAAGTTACAAACGCAATTGCTTTCAAATTACAAGCGAATACGAAGCAGAAACTGTCTGCGGAACGATTTCAATCTGCCAGAAGCGATTCAGTTGTAAACTATGTTATGACGAAAAACACAGGGTAGAGAGTAGAATCACGGGTATGGCAAATAGGATACTCGATCACGAGATCGCCTCGTACAGGTGGGGAAAAGATTCTTCGGATCGTTTACGCATCCCCTAGTGGCAGGCGTACAGGAAAAATATGCCCAGATCGAATATACGATGGCGTAACCTATCTATCCTGTCGAGCGAATAATGTCGTGCCTCCATGATACACGTGACGAGCTCACCATCGACGATACGTACACGTTGGCGTTTGAAAAATAAGCTCTTTCGAAGGCAGCTGCATTACATCAGATGCGAACCATGAATACCTACGCCCAATGCCAGATGCATTCGTTTCCTTTCTTCCAAGGGGATCATAGAGAATACCACGCTGCATTTATACCTGTAGAATGATCTCAAGTTTATTTATTTCTGCCCTTCTAGCTGCGTTAATAAATCTACATGGTTACGTGGGTGGAAGGGAAAATAATGAAAAGTAGAATAAATGAGTGTGTTCTTGGGAAGAAAATTTTCTAATGATTGGTGAAATTCTAAGCACTTGTGTCGATAATTATTTCATATTCGGACTATCTATCTGATATAGTAGATTTTATATCGAAGGGAACTGCTTTTTAGAAATTGTTTTAGATTTCTCCAACTCTTCTGCTTGTTGGTTCTACAGTGCGATAAACTTCAGGACAGCGTGCAGGGAAACGTGAAAAAGTAGATGCAGAAAGTAGATACAAGCTAAACCTGGATTCTGTAATATTTATGACGTGTTTGGCTGCAGGCGTGCTACGTTTTTAAATGTCTGCAGATGAGGATTTTGTACCTAGAAGTGTTCTCCTTTGTCGTAGAACTGTTTTCTGTTTGTAGAACCCCAGCTCGAGTACAGTGCATTGCTGATTAAAGAATTATATTTTGAAAAATGCTGCAAAAGTGAAAACTCCATTCTTGGTTTCAGTCCACTTTTAAGACAAAGCACCTGTTCTGAATAGTTTAAGCCAAGAACGATTGTTGCGAAAGCTTTCCTTGAAGCACGCTCAGAGAACTCCAAAACAAGTTCAAGGATGACCTAATTATGCTTAGGACAGAGGTTAATTAGTTAGGCCAACGTGTATTATGTCATCGTCGTTTCAACGAGACTTATATAGTTGAACGTGGAAATGAAGTGGACGTCTCCTTTCTAGCGGATGGCATTATTCCGCTCAGGAAACGTTCACCTCACGTCACTTGTAATCGCGTTCCACGAACACCCCTTCGAGTCTTTTGTAATTTCACCAACTTTCAAAAGTCCTGCCTCTTACTGTCGGCACCTTATTAGCGCCACGAAACTTTCCCCTTTTACGCTGGAAATTGGCAGCCGTGTATCGACAAATATCTTCTCACGAAGACAATCAGGGCGAAACAGGTCACCCCTTCGATTTCGAGTTTAATGGCGATAATTAGAAAAAACCATTGAACTATATAATCACATTGAGTAAATTGAGATTATAGCTTCGTAGATGACAGAGAAGAGTTCAGCGTCTTTTTTTCATGTTAATCAATTGTTGATTTTTTTGCGCTTTTTGTCCTTTGTTTTTGTGTCTTCATTGTAAATTTCAATTGTATTACTTTATACTACAACTACTTTATAATAATTATGTAATCAAGTAATGATTCAGGAATTCGATTAAATCAGTATATGTATAGCGTCTGGTTTCATGGTCACGAAAGTCCCATGCTTTGTCTCTCGTTAAATCAAGACCACTGGTGTTGCGCGTAATTCTATAATATGATGGCCAGTCAAGTGCCTCTTTTGCTTCCAACAGAATGCCTTTGTTAGCACAATTTGATAACTCGTAGGCGGAAAAGCACGGTGGTAAGCAGTCTCAAAGATCGAATATCTAGAGATGCAACTACAAAGGCAGCCAAAAGGATAAGCGAACCGTATCCTGCTAGACGTCGTTGCTTTCACGTCTTTCTATTCACGGTACTCTGCCCTTCGCTGTTGCTATGGTGACGATATCGAGGGTGGACGAAGGACTGACTTTCTCACTTGTCTAAATAGAAACATTCTGGAAAATATTTAGTATCAACGGAGCCAACTGAAAGTTATTTTAACCGTTTTTAGATAAAGGAAACAATTTTCGTACGTAGTTAATTACTTATTGTTAAATTAATGTTATAACGCCTACTATTATTCTGGAACACAGGAAGCGCAGGAAAGTGGCGAAATTACTGTTGGGTAAGAACGTACTCACTGACCCAGTAACATAAGCTGCTTCTAAACGTTTCAAGTGCATTCCACTATGCATCTGCTTTAGTCTTAAGTGTTTAAACACGTGAACCTAGAGGGAAGCCCATTTATAATTCCCTTTTCGGAGCTTTCGTCTTCTATCAACAGAGTCGTTATCAATTCCACAATCGACTCTATCGGAACTGTCAGTTTCATTAAAGGAATTTTGTCTTTGCGATGTGTGCTTAATAAATAAGACGAAAACGCGATTTGGGAGAGGAGTTCGCGTTCCACGGCCACTATTGACTATTTTCCTAGGAAAACGAAAGAGACGTTTCATTTGCTTCGGACGACACTTCCCTGGGATACTTTTAAGCAGATGCATTTATTTAACGGGAAACGAAATCGCGAACCGCTTCTTGAAAAACCATGGAAGTGTTCCGCCCAGTATCGATAATCAATACGCGGTGGTAGAGAGTAATTATGGGAAGGGAAATAATTTCGGATGCAGCCAGTTTTAATCCCTCATTGAAATTTTCATAAGGATCTACCGGCACGAGCAAACTTAGATTGATTTATTATTTAAAGGCAGACTCGAGATAGTTTATATTCTGAACACGGCTTTACAAAAGTTTGACCGAGACAAGAGAAGAGAAATGTAGGAAAGAAGAAGGGGAATTGTTCGAAATGATATTTCTGAAGGCGATGGGTGGATTGAATAGCCACAAACGGATAGAGCTTACAATTAATAGTATAAACAAAGCAGGAGACAGAGATAGAGAGGAAAGATAAGCTGGAGCTCGTTAGTTGGGAATCTATTTTCCACCAAGCTTGTACTTCGTGATTAACTTTTAATTAAAATCCTGATCTGAACAAATCCATCCTTTAAAGATTTTCCAATAGTTTTTAGTGCCTTTTTTGAACAGAAAACAAAAAAATATTGTATACTACATCACTTTTCGACATCACATCGCACTGTAGAAGCAAATACTCGAGATACCAATACTCTTCACAGCTAACGTGTTAATATCTCAAAATGGCCATTATGAACGAGCAAAAGTTTGTAAGTGGAGCAATTTCGAGGAAGCTCGAGCTGGTCGATGGTCGTTGCTCTCAGGCCCGTAATAATAAATCAACGAGTTTTTTTTTTAATCGAGGTCGGACTTTTGATTGCTTGAACAATCGTTCACGATAGCCCTACGTTTCCGCGAGAGCCTCGAAGCGCGCAACCAAAGTCTCTAAACTGTCTTCCTCCTCGAAACTACGACTGGATGAGGCCAGGCCGAGGCTAAAGATCGAGGGACAAGATTGAAGCTAAATGAGCTCGAGTGGGTTCGATGGAGGAAGGACGAAAAGGGACAAGAGCTGGCCGCGAGGAAGAGAAATCAAAGTGCAGGAGCAGCAGAGGGTAGAAGGACAGGGAAGGAAGAAAGCAACGAGGGATCCTGGAAGAAAGAGGAAAACAGAAACAGCAGAGAAGCGACCAGAGTAGAAGTACCCAAAGCTTAGCCGCTTCGAGATCGAGGAAGATGGGAATTGAAGTTTCTCCTTGCCCCTTCATTCAGTTCTTTCGTGCGTAGCAAAGGATCCTTTTCTTCTCGCTACTCAACGATCCGCTCCTTCCCTCTAAACTCGCCGCCCTTTGTTTCCTCTTGTGCGCGTTTCTTCAGTTCGCCGTCCGATTCCGACAAACTTGCCGACGAAAGTACTGCGAAAAACGGCTGGACAACACCCACGAATGATGAAAACGTCGAGACGGCTCGGGGAGGGGACTTGACTGTTAAACCGTGTTTGCGCTGAGGTCAAAGAAAAAGAAGAGATACCGTGGGATGGACAGCGGAAAATAACAGCGGCGAGAGGAAGAATGCACGCGAGGTTCGAGGGCGGGACACTGACGGATGAATAAATTGCGAGAGTTTGCGAGTGAGAAATACTGACGTTGACGGGGGCTACGTGTAACGGCGGTATTCGAGGCAACGGGACGTGGATCGTGAGAGATTACGAAAGCGAGGCCAACTGCGGGGCGCGGGGGATGGAACGGAGTCAGAGGAGAACGCCGTGAAGGGACGTGCGGCAGGAAAGGGAAGAAGAGAATTTTGGGGAAAGCCTGTTGCTATGACGACCATCCGGGTCTAAACGGTTGACGATAGAGGCATCCAGCCATACTTGCCGCGATATCGTTATCCACGTGTAAAATCCACGCCGGGGAAATCATATTCGATTTAACGTCATTTCTTCTCGCGGACACATCGATTTTCCCAATCGACCAGCTATATTTTCCACATTTCGCGATTTAGGAGGGCCGCTTTACCTGTGCCAAGCGGTCCCAGGCATTCTTTTCGCGTTTCCATTTGCGAGACTGGTGCTTCATCAAAGACGGAACGTGTGGCACATGTATTAAAGCATGCGCGAGAATGTAGGCAATAATTCCAGAATGTTGGGGACTGCGGTAGATTGTACAAATTTGTTTGCCTACAACGCTGGAATCCTTGGCGTCCAATTTATTCCTTATATGATAAACTGTTCTTTGTTGTGCGAATTCTTGTCTTCTTTTCTTGAAATGTAATTGCAGGCTGGTAATGTGAGGAGTGTAGGGAAGAGACATTTAAATAATTAGGTTGTCCTCAGTGTTTCTAATTCCTAATATCTAGAAACTATTGTAAATGTATTTTTTCATGATCAACGTTGATAGTAATCGGTGTAATACAATTTAAGAAATTATGGATTCTTACGTATATATTGAATACGTGGTGTAATAAATAAGAGTAGCAGAAAGAAAGTTTTCATATACGCATGAATAATGTTGGCGTTACGTTTCATAGCAGTGAATCTCGCGAGCGTTCATAGCTCTCTAGGTTCTATGGCTGTGATTTGCACGTCCTTTAAAATTATGGCATGCTTCCAAGTGCTTTCACCACTCTTAAGTGTTGACCACTGTGTTCTCTGTATTTACAGGTCGATGTTATGTCACTGCCTCTATATTAAATAGCGGTGCATTTAATTCCTTCAGAAGTGGGTATTAGAAACAGCAATGCTTACGAAAAGTTTTTTAATTATCGCAGTATATTATACCGTTTAGCAAATTAGTTCTGTTGGATTGCTTTCTTTGTTCACCTTAAAAATATTTACATGTAATTATTCTTTTAATACCACGTAAACAGCTGCGACTAATTGGCGTGATTAAAACGCAAGTACAAAGAAAAAATGTAAAAGGGCAGAGAAAGGGATGCTGGGTCAGGTATAATTTGCAGACTGATATGACGAAACTATGTCCCTTCATAACTTTGTGTGTGTTAAATTAGAACTTGTTTTGGCTGAGGATTATTAACACTAACAAGAACTTTACTGCACGAATTTCACTTAAACTTTATGAATTATGTATCTGTTCAACGCCTTAGGAGACACATAAACTCTTGAATGCTATAGCGCAGGGAAAAGGCCTCTGTACCTTGACATTTAGTAACACAATTATGTTCGGTGTAAGTAATACATTTTTAATGAAACGAATATGGCAAAGTTAATGAAGGGTTTTATATACTGTATGTGCTAGATAGCTTCTAGTAGCTTGAGCGAAGCATTAACAACGTTTAAGTAGAATAGGAACGCAATAAGTCAGACATGCAAGTAAATCTTTAATATCTTTTCATTTAGCTTCGTTACTAACATAAAATTGTTTCCTTCGATTCGAAAATTTCTTTGAAAAAATAATATAGTAGAAGAATTCACATTTTATCGCTCTTATTCACTCGTTACAATATCTATTAAATAAATCTGTGTTAGAATTTGATATCTCCTCTATAAATTTCTACGAAGAGCATTAAGACGATACTACGTGAGGTCTTGCTGCTTTTATAAAGGTAGTAGAGGGCCACGTTTATCTCTGCGTTCTCCTCTCATTCGGATCATGTCTACGAAATCATGGCTCGCTTCCAAATACGCCACCCTTCCTGTATCTGCTGTTTCTACGATCGTGCAATGTCGTCGATGACACTTGTGGCACGATCTCATCTATCTGTGGTCGTACCATTCGAGTAATCACGGTAAAAAGAGGTATTGAGTGAAAATAAGAAACCAATTCAGTCATTCATTCCTTGCAGGTACTCAAATTAACTCCCTTCCTTTACGAGGAAGGAGATACATTTGAAAGAAATTCTACTATTTTTATTTTAACACACTTTAACAAAAAGTACAGACTTTTAAATAACTCAACAGCTTCTTTTACTCTGGCAGCTGTTTGGAGTTCGTTGAAACGAGGTAAATATTTGAACATGGTAATAACAGTTTTCCTCGAGCATGATAAATGGAAATTGGCTGAAGAGAAATCGATGGGAATACGATTTACGGGGGATGGTGAATAAAATTAACGGGGATAGATATAAAAGATTTTCGTTTCGGTATTCTTCAAGAATATACACGACAAGGGGGCAGAGATCGATTTTCATTAATGAAATGGGACGAGGGTTCCATCGACCATCCGAGTGGCTGCAATATTTCCTTAGCCTGCCTTGACCCGTTTAAGCGGTTCTGCCAGGTTGGCCAAGACTGATCAGCTGACTCACTGCTTTCAAATATGCGTGAAATTTTTTCACATTATTTTGATCTTCTCGAAACAATTCGTTGCTCTTTAATTGAGAGCGATGACTCGAGCGAATCGCGTGAGTTTCTGCACTAAATGGAAGGTGGAAATGTATTGGCAAACACCTTTGTAGAGTAGCGCCAGAAAGAACAGTAAAGTGGCATTTACTCGGCGAATTGGTCGTTATGCATACAGCGTTCAATTAGAAGGAATTTCATAAGTAGGGTACTTAGAATTCCTGCGAAGGATAAAGGCAAAGTGTACTGTTAACGAAGGAGCTCAACGAGCCATTGTGAATTCAATGTCTACGAAAATATCTTGTATTTTTGACACCTTCTAGGTATGAGAACCTTTTATTAAATTTGACGTGAAAAAGCATGTAAAATGTAAACCGCAGTGAAAATGTAGTTAAAAAGTTGTGGAGGGAAAAGTTAAATAGGATACAGAATTTTAGCTGCATCGATCAGGATAGACTGTCTGACCATGAATAGTCCGTTTCTCCTGTTTCGAATTTTGTCATTTCCTAAACAACTGAATTGCAATTTTATTTACTGTTTTATGTGAGCGTTATTCTGAAACTAGTTTTCGGTTAAGGTTTATGGCTTATAGGTGCTAGATGTTTACTCTTTTAAGGGGAATATAAAGTTTTTTCTTTCACGCAGAATAAAATAACTATTATTACTCTCGTGTAGTTTTAGATACAAAGTCATTTTACTGTTATAAATGAACCCATTAAATTTGAATAAAACTACAAACTAGTATTAGAAAAATCTGTTGATTCTGTATAGAAACAACCGTACGACGATAATACATTCTGCATTGTTAGAACTGTTCTCTATTATATTGATCCAATTAAAAATCTAATCAGCGAGAAAGCCTCGCGCATTTCATATTGGCAGAGAGCAATTGATATTGATTTCATGTCACTTCCCTCAGCGCGATGACAATTAAAAGCCACCATGTTGACAGAGTGACAAAGTTTTGTATCTCTAGGAAGCGGCAAAGTACGCATCGATCGATACGAACGTTCACTGTTTTGTGCCTGAATTGTCTGTTCGTATCAGCTAACTTCCTGTTGCCGGATTAAGTTCGAACGAAATCAATATCACCACAATTCTGAAATTTCCACGACCGTTTACGCAAAACAACTGCCTGGCCATACGCTCTCTTTAAGTCCGTCGATTATTGATTCACAATTAGGTAGTAAAATGAAGTTGTTGGTTAAATGCTGTTTAAACATTCTGATACATTCCATTGCATATTTACCAGCAAATTATCTATCATTTACTTCCACCATAGTCATGATATTGTTTCCATTCATCGAGTATTATTTTGCAGAGAATTTTGCTCCTAATTGCATAGGGAGCACAAACAACAGTAATTGTATTTATAGATTGATTTGTGTTTCCATCCGGAATTTACAAATATTACACGCAGATACAGACAATATAGAAATAATAATATACATTTAAGAGAATTAGTGATAAATGTTCATAAACAGTTACTTATTAAATCAAATTAAGGTTTCATTCCCTCTGTCATTTACACGTTCGTTTTTTTTTAATTTCTCTTTGTTCTTATCGTCAGTTTCATGCGTATGTATTCATCCTGGCTCTTTCTCTCGGTCTCTGTTTGTCTCCGAGCTTATCAGCAATTCCGATTGATCGGGTATTGATAGTGCACAGTTGCCGTTTCAATCGCAGATCGTGGTGATCAAAGTGGATGTAACGAACTCGAACAGTTTGAAGAGGGACATTCTCGCGTTTGAGATTTTAATTACTCTGTAGTTCGAAATTTCTAGTTATATATCCAGAATACTTTTCAGGTTCAACTCTTAGCCTTTATTTAATATTTCTTTTTATCTTGCTATACTTGGCAATATAAAGAATATTGTTTTCAGATTGAAATCTGACGAGCGCATTCACTTTGCCACATAAAGAATTAAAGTATAAAGATACCAAAGAGTAGAGTCATTTGCGTCGCTGCTCGCCCTGTAATGTTTCTGGTGTGATCGTAAGCTGCGCTGCTCTTGCGACATGAAAGCTCGTACAGAGGGTTGTACGATTCATGTTTCGCGGCTTTCACCATTTTAATATAACTGTTGCGCTCTGCGTGCCAATAACGAGCCTATCTCGTAGCCGCTTTTCAACAAAAATGGTCAGCTATCTTATCGCACGAGGAATTTACTGTAAAATCCGTAATGAATATTCAATGAAGAATATTTCGAAGATTTCGTGACGAAAGTGCTTCCTTTTAACCCCAATATTTAAATAAACTATTCGTTATATGTTTTTAGGCCTACTCGATTTGTGGATATAAAAAATACATGGTATTTAATTTTAGTAAAGATTATACTATTGGAATATTTTTTCCATTATCGTCTAATAGCATTCACTTCTTTAAAATAGCAGTTTTAAAACTCTAATTAATTAGATACCCCCAAAGGTGGCATGAATCATGGCAAGTTCCCTGAACCAAAATTACTGGCAATGTTTCGTTCAACTCCCATCGCAGCTCGAGCGCGCCCACGTAAAGGCCAACCATACTCAATAACAGAAGTCATAAATATTCAATGCGCGTCCGGAGTAGACTTAAGGTGATCTATTGAAACGTCGATATTCGATCAGGGGCCTGGGTGATGCTCGCGGAAAACCTGCTCGGCCTCTGTCGACCCTGGCCTCCTCATCTCACCCCCTGACTCCAAGTATCAACAAGTCACTGTGCGCTGGCAGAAAACCAATGAAAGGGTTGCTGGCTGGTTCAATCGAGGTCCAAGCCTACTGCTTTCGTTTCAAACGGAGGCTCTATCGACTGTGCTTACCACCATCTTTCGATCGTCCCGAAACTTCTGAACCAACAAAATTTCCACACGCGATTAATCAGCGGGAACTTTAATGAGAACTTATCCACGGACTTTTAGACTCATCTAGACTTAGCTTCGAAACGCTCCAGCGTCTCTTGATAATGAGAACGTAACCAGAGACTTTTCGACTCATCTAGAATCCAATTTCTTCTGCCACTCTGAATGCATCATTTGAACTCGTTAAGGCAGGCGCATCGATCCACGATGCCTGAACGCAATATCGGAGTATCTTAATTTCCTGAAGCCTCGGAAAGTAATTATGCTTTCATCAGGGTTTCTGTGCAATCGGTGACAATTAAACTCGATGTACGTCTCCCCATTACTCCCTGTTGGGGCGCGAACTAAGGACCGTTTCGGGGATGAAGTTTGGCGGTGCGACGAGTTTAAACTACGTTTAGCATGGCCCCGCCTTACGAGTTACGCTCGATTCGCTGTTCGCGGTAACCGGGCCACGATAACAACGGGAACGGTGGGATGGGCGAGGGAAAGGTGAGAGGGGGTTGAGCGAAGGGGTGACTAAGCTTCGTCAGAGTCAAGCACATGCAAGGCAAAATCCCGGGGCGGTGGGGGACGGGGGAGGTCAAGGGACACCATGTATTGTTTATGCTCGACGTTGTCGGTGTGTTATCCGTGGCCTACGGTCTCTGTTCTCTTGCATATTTCACGTTACGTTTCTCTCCCTAACGACGATGCGCTAACGAGATGATAATAAAATATTTGGCGACCCGTGTCCCCTTTATGGAACGACCCCCGCAACAGGGTACTGGGATCGTCCCAGGCACACCGTTTACACACGGGAGACGTTATGAATTAGTTGAACGATTGGTACTTGATGCGGCCCGTTTGAGGCGACGCGTCGTCGCTTCATTCAGCTCTGCCTCGGTCGTTTTTGATCTGAATGAGAACATTTTGAAGTGGTCGATGCTTGTTCCTCCTACCATTAGCGGGGTTTCTAGTCTTTGGTTCCAGGCAGTGGCAGAGAGTTAATAAGAGCCATTAGGTACACCTCTGTGTACTTGTGTATGAATTGCACTAAATCGCCTAAAGCTTGCGTGGAATGTGTCTGACTTAGAACTTACTCTACTACTGACGTGAAGTAGTCTGGTCAGATACAGCGACATCAGTAGAATAAGTCCCAAGTCAGACACAGCCCAATCTTGTCTGTCTTCAGAATTTCTGATCATTGCTGATTTATATTGTGTAATGGAAGCTCATTGAAGATAATTATGTCCTAATATATTTAATAAACAATATATACAATATTTAGTAATTGCATAATGGTGACGATACCACTAGTACTAATAATTGTAACGAAGTATTGTTAAAGCAATGTTATTTTTAATAAATAATATTTCGGCCTATTTTTCATCACGAATGCAATACTTCTGATACAAATTTCGATATTATACTTCGGAATAATACTTGCAATTGCTAAATTATTGCAATATATGTCTCATTTATACAGCGTTGTTGTAATGATTCCTGGTATTACTTTTGCTAAATATCGATGGAGCTTTTGTTATTACGCATGCAATACATTCGACATGTTTACAACGGAATTAGCAACGTAGGATTATCCTTTGTTTATTGTTAATTACTAATTGACACTTTCCTCGTCTGTGACAAAGCTTCGCACATAATGATACAGACTGTCGTACTATATGAATCAAAATGTCATTTACGTTCAAAGGAAACCAAGGATATTCGTTAAATATAAATAACAGAATTATCTTTTATAATTTGTTACTTTTATGACTGTATTTTCTGTTCCTTTCATTACATGGAATTACATTCGTTCAATTATGTACATCGTCGAGTAATTCGAAGCAATGAAACCAACACATGAATATTTTATATCTCCACTCACTGAAAAGTGTAACAAACAAAAGATTCTACTGTAAACTGAACAATGTCATTGATATTTGAAACATTTGATAGTCTCTGGAATAGTGGCGGTTAGCGAACATTGTGAGAGCAGTAGATTATGAATCCTAACACTGCACGGAGATAAGGGCGTAAGTGTAACGCGGAGTAGAAGTTTGATAAAGTAAATTCCTCGATACTTAATATACGCGTTCGTGACGCGGCATCTACGCTACGTGACATCAGTTGCCCTCGAGACTCTAACTAGAAACTTCTCGCATGAAATTTCTCGTTTCCGCGAAGGCTGTAGTTAACACTCCCCGGTTAACACGTTAAGAAAATACGCGTCTAATAAATGGACGTGTAACTACTTTACAACTCATAAATTTTCATGGATTTAATCGCAGTGCGCTTCATTATGAAGAATCCACTTCAACGGGGCGAAGTAACGGTCTGAATTATTCAGAACGATAGAGCTGTTTTGTCATCGTTACGCTGAACGTTTCCTTTAATCTTCATACAGGATTCGCAGTGAAATTTCGCTTCTGAATAAACATATACAGTAAAATCCAGCGAATACGAGTTTTAATTTAACGAAACGTTTTAATTAGAAGGACGTAAGGATGTTCGCTTGTCGTTTCACGAATACTGACTTTCTTTAAAGAATTCGTCGGCTCTTTTTCCTTAAAAAAGTGCTCGCGTTAAATATTTTTATCGCGCGAACCAGCTGCCGCGGTATGAGAAATTTCCACAGAAATTCAGCCGTTTACTTATTTGTAGCTCGGAGGCTTTTTCGGAGGGTGGAGTTTGGGCGGGCGCTTGGAGATTTAATACCGACAGGATATTCGACAGCCTTGACTGACCCGACCTGTGCATACGCTGGTAAAATACGCCGTGTTTATATCTCTGGCCTAGGGAAATCTAGAGAATGATTACCCACGAGGTTTAAATTGCAAATAGACGTACAGCGGAGCGGTGTCTGCAGGGGACATGGCTACGCCGACGAAAATCGGCACAACGTCTCGCGTAAATCATACACCCGAATTAATAACTTTCTGTTCCGCCTAGCGAATTTCATTCCGTAGTAATTCGAAATTCTGCGCGTTGCAGTATCGGTGTACCCTCGTACGGCGGCTCATTAATCATTACCGGTTTGTCTTCTAGAGCTCTGTCTGTGAATACGCATTTCAACGATCTAACATTAGCGAAAATTAATCGTGTAACTTTGGTTTCCTAAGAGGAACTTCTGTCGAATAACTTCCTATGATCGCTGGTTTATGAGGAATTCAAGTCGCTGTATTTTCAGACTGTCCGACAACAGCTGCTAGGGATTTTATTGGGAGACTCTGTGTGCCAAGATGGAATGATAATTAAAAACGTTATTACTAAATTAAACGTTAGAAATACTGGTAGAGTCCGTCTGATGAGAGAACTTATACTACTGGCGGTGTACGCGAGCCATGTCAGACGGAGTCAGACTTATACTACTGCCGGCGCGTGGTAGCTGATTGTGAGTCGGATGCAGCGGCAGTAGTATAAGTACGACCATGTCTGGCCTGGCTAAAACGCCGCCAGTAGTATAGGCCTGCGTCAGGCACCTCCTACGCTTGTTTTTCATGAGTAATAATTTACAAACAAAGACCCAAACGCAATTTTATCATTCTACATTTTTGTCTTACTTTGACGTGTACAAGCACTTATAAAAATTTCTAAGAGTTGTTGAGTATCCTTTATAAATTCAAGCTTTTAGTATGGATATGTAATACATGGTACAAGTATTATATTTTTAAGAGTAAATATATCGATGCAGCAAAATAAGGCACTCATGATATAGAAGATCTGAAAGGTACCCTTAGGGAATTTTTTTGCGCATCGTTTTTTCTCCCTTGATAATCTTTCTTTGAATCATATTTTTCTATGAAATAATATAGGTATAAAATTTAATATTTAGTTAGCTCTGCATACGTGAAAACATAACGATTAAAAGTTGGCCAGTGATTTTCTTTCAATAATACACAGGAAAATCGCTGCACATTTTAAGCTATAATAACTTTGTTCTATCCGGTCGGGGATTACCATATTTCCAGTGTAGTTACCATTTGAATTCAGCCGTCCACAGCGAGCATCAAGGAAGCTATCAAAATGGTTCGTATCGAGGGTCCACTCGAACAACTTATTCGGAAGTTGGACGATTCCCAGTTAATCGGTGCCGATCGTCGAGGAGGCATATCTCTTCAATTTATTCCAGAGCAACCGGCTTTTGTTGTAAGCGGATTCGAGAGTTCGTCCATTTGCCGGTGGAAGAGTCTGCCACGGATAGAATTCATTCTGTTGTGCATACTATCGATTATTCACAGGTTCTATTCACCACTCTTACGTGTCGTTTTGACTTTGAAAACACACTACCTTCGATTCTCTGTGCCTTGCTCGACAAGCTCGTTGATCGATGCCCGTGAACGAGGATTCGCTGCACTCCACCGATAGAAAATCGCTTTTATCGTTGTCCACTGCGATCATTATTGCTCGTGGCGTCGCTGTTTCCCTGCAAACGGATCGCTATCGAGCGATACTTTTTGGTGTTTTTTTAGTTCGTTCATATTATTGGAAATGGTTGAAATATTTCGCGTGCCATTGAACGATTTGTACTTCTATAGGCGAAAGCACTTGTAAAACGAGCGGGCTGTAGTGAAGGAACTTGTAATCTATGACAAAATAACTATGTTGCAGTGGATGCTGTATATAGATATAAAATAAAAATATGAGGAATTCTTAAATGAATATATAGTATTACTGGAGGAAGTAAATTAGAGATACCAATAAGTGTTCAGGGTTTTCAACGATTCAGTATCTCCGACGATGTAGAAATCGCGAAATTTAATTAATTTCTATTGGAAAATTGTAATAATTTGAGCGTAATTAGGGATCACGGTCACATGGGGAGTCGATTTGACATGTATAATTGTGCGTGTCCCAAATTCGCAGTGGCAGTGGAAACCAATCCAATCGTATAGGATTCCAGCGGTAACCGATTTGGTAATACCACCTCTTCGATTACAGATGCTCATTATTCCTTCCTACTCCTGCTTAATGCCATCCGCATATCTCTTGTCGACCGACAAATTCGAAATGTCCAGCCTTAAATATGATAATAACGCTGGAATTATTGTCGATTCAGCAGAATACTCCTCTGCATATACTTGATTTTCAGAAAGTCCTATGGTCGGTTAAATGAAAAATGAAAAATCAGATCTTAACAGAATAATAATGATTGTTTGAGGTATTCAAAAGTAGGTTTTTCCTCAGAAAGCTGTTCAACGACAACTACAAATTTTTCCATACTAGAAAAGATATTTCCTTTGATTTCCACGATGTCGAGTGTTCGTCACGCAAGTTGCGCTATCGATTTCATCCTTTTAATTCTGATTTCACCCTCGTTCCTCGAGCGGAATTTCCACCGACTATGGAGATATGCAATCTCGTGTACGAGGCGTAATAAATTGCGACCATGATACCATAAGTTACGCCTGGGATTTATACAACAAATTGCTAGATATACGTGTAACGTGTAACCGTTCTGCAACCATGAAATGTGTGTTCTGTCTCTTTTTCCGAGTGCACCTAAGAAAGATCCCGACTGTCGAAGGAATACCTTTTTTCTAATAACTTCGAGCTGCTGAAATCAGCAAAATAAAATATTCTAATAAACTATTTTATTACGAAGAAACAAGTTTGATGTGGACATTAATATTAAACAGTGATCATAAGTTTTCGTTCAAGTCAAGTGATACAAGACCCTGGCACATGACAAGAGTGCAATAAAATTGATGGACATCGTGTAAAGGAAAATCTATATGCATTA
The DNA here is from genome assembly GCF_051401765.1 of Calliopsis andreniformis. Taxonomy (NCBI): domain Eukaryota; kingdom Metazoa; phylum Arthropoda; class Insecta; order Hymenoptera; family Andrenidae; genus Calliopsis; species Calliopsis andreniformis. Next base: position 15,311,547 of record NC_135067.1, on the reverse strand, counting down.
TGCATTTATGTATTTACGTGACAGTACATAGTTAATATGTAAATGTGTGCATGACTCTGCAAGCTTCGCTTATTGCGCTTTCGGGCATTAAAACCGTTCTCTCTTGACAAGAGAATTTCCCTTCTACATAGATAGATCTACTCTGCTCGTTTCAGAAAAGCTATGGTCCTATTTTCAAGGTTGACAGAAACTAAATGTCTCATTAAGATTCGTGATCTTCTGGCGTAATACAGAGTTTCTTCTTTCCAAACAAGAACCCTGTTCACTGAGGGAAATGCAAATCCTTAAATCTTGAATTCCGATTTCTACCTTGGATTTTAGGCACCGTAATACTCGGTGTTGTTCGTTAAATTTCCTCGACCATTTAAATGTAAAGCAGATAATTAAGAAGGTCTGCTGTTGCGTATGCATATTGGCTCGCCAGACTCTATTTGGTTAACTGGCGCAATGAACATAAAATTTGTTTGAATTATAAAATTTCTTGTTAATAGAGAGTAGAGTATAATTTACTATCACGCAGTTTATTTTGAATGCAGAAGATAAATATATATATGAATATTTTATCTTGTAAAATAAAAAGTTTTTCGTATTTGTTTACCACAGCTCACGCGCCATTTTATTGATGATTCGTCGAATTCATTTTCGTACGAGATTAAATCTGTCATAGTTCTTATTAAAATACCATTATTGTTTAATACTTTACGCGATGTTCATTGAATGTTTACATGTTTACATTCGCTGCATACAAGTCCCGCGAGTCTCGCGAATGATCAAATTTGTAGATCGACTTTGTTTCGAATTTCATCTACCGCTGTCGTGGTTACGACTGTGTTCCATAGGGCCATGAAAACAATTCATTTACGCAACGAGCCATTCGCTTCGAATTTTTCCACCGCGTTGTTGAGAGTATCAAATATATTTTTCTCGAACCAGACTTTCGTTAACTTGTTACTCCAATATTTGACTGCAAAATTGTAAACACACTATTTTTCCACTATACACAATTAAAAATTTGTAATCTGGGGAAACTCTATCGAATAATTCACCTATTAAATACATGAAAAACACGCTGGCCCATTTTAAATAATTCCAATACAAAATAGTGTTTTTCAAACAGAAGTTCTCTACACAGAGTAGTGAAGATAACAACAAATTTATAACTATAGAAAATACACAGAGTTATCTCCAAGGAACAGAAGCACATAAACCAGTTACCATTTATTCACAAGTATAACTCAAAAAAGGTAAATCTCAGTACTGAATACGCTGCTCTCACTTGTTAAGTCGCTCACATCTTTCTCCCGCGGTCCGATTCGTTAGCTTCAACTGAATTAAAGCGCAGACAATGACGCGTGGGTGAGACAGTACCACGTAGGACGTAATTTGTCAGCGAAGAACAAAGTGCAACCACAGACACCGCGCGTAACTTCTTGGACAACAAGCGTCTGGTAACCTCGTAATCCTTTGTTGCATAATGCTTCAAGGAGACAGGCAAAGACGCAGAGAGCGGCCGTAGTTCAAAGACTTAGACGCGTGACTCGAGCTTGATAAGGGAAATCAACGTTTCGGTCCTCGGGCGGATTAACGAGCGACAACAATAGGGAAGAACTATAGGACGTCCACGATCGACTTGTTGCCAGAGTTTGCGATCGAAACTTGGAACCTAGTTTGAAATGACAATCGGAAGAAAGCAGATAACGTATGCGGAGAATATTGATTTACGGTAGAATATAGGGAAAGGAGAGGGTAATGCTGCGTTTCCTGTTTGCTAGACCACCAAATGGAGGAGAGCAAGTAATGGAGATGTGGCAAGAAGGAACAGCAGGGTATTAGGTGTTGCGAAAAAGTAGAATTTTTCCTGTTCTGGCAGTTTAATTTCGAGTGTGATATATTAAGGTGCTGGGGAAATTGTCGATACGAACATTGCTGGACTCTGAAAGATATTAAATGTACCTAGGTTCAGCTTGAAAGTAGAAAGAGAGATTGATTAATTCACTGGTTACTATACTTCTCTAAGCACAGTCAGATTAACCTCGAGTGTTTACATATAGTCATTGAACTCGTTTGGAAAGAAGCTACACCTTTAATGAAAGAATATAGTGGAATAAATTTTGCCTGAGTACTAAATACTTGGAGAAAGAATTACATGGAAAAATTCTAGCGAGATCTTATAATATTTATTTAAATCGTACAAAGGATATAGCAGTAATTAAATTATACGTTTTTTTAACGAGATGGTAGTTATAATCTGTCACGATTAACCAACAGTTTTACAGTTCCCATGTTTTGCATTTTTTCCCTGAGGAAATAAAGACAATGTAGACGGCACAGTAAGTTGCAGTCCCACATCTTATGCTCAAAGTCACTGAGAGCAATAAGCAGCCGCAGACCCCGTGTATACCGAATATGAGTTTCCCGGTTACAAGTACCAAGCAGTTCCATATTCTAGGCAACGTAATATCAGTGGAGAGTAACAGAAATAATAGAAGTAGTAGTAGTAGCGTCGGTGTGCAACACATAGCGGCGGGAAGGTACAGTCGTATAAACTTTAATAAAATCAATCGTTCGATTTTCACGAAGATATCGACACAGGATCCAATAAAAAATATTCACGTGTGCTCCGCGGGATCTGATACATCGATAGGCCGATTGACCACAACTCTTCCGCTCCCCCTTTTTCTCCTTTCATTCTCTTTTTTACCCTGCGAACGCAGTCTCCACGGGAAGCACGTATCGGTTGAACGATTCGATGTGAAATTTGATAAAGGTACTGTTTGAGATATGGATAGAGTAGAAAACTGAATTTTTGAATAACATTTGTTCCGCTCGATAAACAGAAATACAAACAACGTGGCATCGATGAAATCGTAGCGAAACGATATCAATTATTCAAAGACCAAGTGGTTTTGATGTTATGTCAAATCGATTTTCTAGAACAGTTGTTCTGACAAGTTTAGGCTCTTTCCCGCTGGCAAAGCCGAAACAGTTCATATGCTTTTAACGCATAGTATATATTTTCCATTGAAACTCGTTGCGAGGCAAATTGAACGCGCAAAAATTGTATAAGTGTGGCAAATATTTAAAATACGCGTTCTCATTTTTGTGGTTTCTGTAGCGAGAAATAAATGCTGAAAATGAATGATATCCATACCTCTGATAAATACATTGTAGGCGATGTACATTTTATCAAAACTTCATACGTTTCGATCACGCTCTGTTTACTCTCTATAGGGTCCATAATCTACGCAGACAATATTCCTGAGATAACATTACCATTAGAGAATGAAAATCATGAATGTACCGCGAGTTGTATTTTAAAAACGCGCGAAAATATTAACGTAAACCCACCTGAATGTTATTCTTCTAATTTAACCGAAAGTAGACAATTTCTACATAGAAAATTGTTACGTATAATATTGCGCACGGGTTTGTAGCTTCTAATAAACTGAATTCCCTTTTACCTTCTTCATTCACGCCTTTGTATCGCGAACTTTGAAACCATGGCGTTATCTTTTGAAACGTAATTAGAAAGCTTTGTGCTTAAAATTGCGAAATCACCTGTAGAAATTCTATCCTTACTGAATTCGCGACTCCGTAAAATCTTCCACCCGCTGCCTGGTAATTTCCTTTATGTAATGAAACCTAAGGTTCTAAAAGCTTAAATGGCTGTGCGAAACTTAGCGTTACCGAGTCGTTGGTTTGAATACATTTCTATCGCTGCAACGACGCGTTTTTAACAATTTAAAAGAAAATATTGCAATTTTATGAATTGTAAAAGTCTCAACAAAATGTTTTAGAAATATATTCTTGAAACTTCATGTTGTAAAAATACGCGATAATCCATTTCCTCAATATATGCAGCTCTACGTAACCCTTTAATGATAACAGATAAGAGACGTTAGATGGAAAAACGCTCGGTTCGTGAGAGCATAAAATTTTATTATGATCGCGCGGAAGAACATTGGTTGGTAACGGTTGCACACTGTACACACGACACAAGCTACCGCTACCCACGATATGGAGATACAAAGGGAATAAGCCTCTGTAGGTTATTCAGATATTCCACCCGCTATAGAATCCTCCGTATGCGTTTCTAGCTCGGCGCGCGTGTACACACGTGTGCAACCCTTTAAGCGTAACCAGTCGCGGGCCTAACTCAAATAGTACTGTACGACTCGTCGAGGATATTTGACTTAGTCGAATATATTCGATTGTGCTCGAACACTTGAGCCACGTTCAATTTAACAACGAACCTGTCTCACGATGTTCAAGACCTTTATGAAGAGATTCCGCTGCCTCTGTGCTCTAGGCAAGCCACACGAATTGCATTTTACTTCGTATTTCAGATGGGATGGTTCCTTTAGATTGGGTTAAGTACAAAGGGAATGGAGGTGAAATTCCTGCCTCGTAATAGCATGGTGGCGTAGACGGATAAGAAAAGTGTTAAACACTTTTTTGTATTGTATTTGTTCTTAAGGGTGGTAGTATCAGGTACTTCTAATAGTGATTGAAAATACTAATACTATGCATTGAAACAGTATATCATTTCTATAGGGTTGCTGTTTAAGTAGCTTAAGGAATTAGAAATCCTCAGCTGTAAGATATGCCCAATCAAATGAATAGCTCCTTTAAGATCGTCAGTAAGCCTTCGAATATATTCTGAAGTATTCTTAGTTGAAACTTTCGTGTTGAACTTCGCATTCTGCAAGCATTGACATTGCTTCGGTCATAGCGATATTATTGTCAGAAACTTTAGCAATAATTATTGAAGTAAGCGCCTACAATAGTAAATCGAAATGGAATTTCACAAGACGTCCCTGAACTTCTCAGTTCAGTAAACTTTCCTCGATTTAGTAAGTTTCACTCGTAAAATTTAAGCATAAACGCTGAGTAGTTACTACCTAGTGAAGCTATAAGTATCGTGAGGCTGTGTGCAAATCTAAAAGTGAATGCAATGCAATGAAATTAGTTTCATTAATAGGCGAAAATAGAAAGTACTCTATGATTTATTATCCGTCGCAGAGGCTTTCAGAATAGATCTTCTTAACTTAATAGATCTGCTTCTGTTGGTTTTCCCATACAAAAGAACCGTAGCATAGGTGGATGAAGGTATCGAGGAGATTTCAACGCGAAGGAGACAGTCGTATAGGTCGAAATACAGAAAAGTATTTCTGTGTTCGAGTCGATACCCAAATATCGGAGTCTCTCGGTTTTCCTTATAGACTTGGAAACATACGTGCAAAACAGTATCTCGTATGTACTTTTGCCGCGAAGGTATCTACGAACCTTACAGGATAAGAAGCTGTCGTAAAATTTGTTATCACGTTGGCTATGAAACGTCGTTCTACGATATACTTACTTACAAGTACAAAAAGGAAATGCGAGTATTATTGGATTTTTTAACAGAAAGGGATATCTTGTTTTACATTTTGTGCCTGATGTAGCAGGGCGATGTTTTGTTATGTTGAATGGATTGTAATATAGTACTACCTTATTTTTCTTGTATAAAAATAAATGCAATATTATCTGTGGAAAAGTAAAAAGAGAAGTATAATTCAGAATTCTGGAAAAAGGAGTTTTACTATAACATACCTAAATGGTGATAGTAGTGTTGGATATTTTCTACTGCCTTTTCACTTGTTTATCTTCGTATTACACAGCGATCTAAGTCTGTATATTATAGGTATTTTCTTTCCATATCGAGATTTCGATTTTGGTCAATCTTTCATGACCTCTCAGTTGCAAGGAACAAGATTGTCGATGAGCGACAAGCGTGAAAAGGTGCAACGTGATTTTCGACGTTTGTCACAATCTCCTTGTATCCATCGAAAAGGAAGGACGTATTTCTGTCGTAGTTATACTAGAACCTTGCTTTTCTTGGATTTATGAAATTTCACACGAAATTGGTTTCATTTCTTCCAAACCTTTGAAAAATCTATAAGCTGACGTGACAGGATTTTTCATCTCCTATCCTATAATCTTTCTACGTTTATTTAGTGTTTCTGAGAATTTTATTCAAAACAATAGTGTACTAATGTAATCATTTACATCGTCTTTGCATGTTATTGAATTTATTATATTTCTGTTTTTTTTTTATTAATTATTATATGTACAGTGAATTATATTTCCTTCTCAGAAACGATAGATTTGCACTCTCTGAAGATCTGTGTTGCAGCTTGAATTCGACTGAAGTAATTTCCTTCACAGAATAGTGACTCGGTCCAGTGATCAGCGAAAGGAGCTAAATGCACAATGAGGACTCGGCAACCTTATCAATATGTATTTACGCTAACCATGCACCCATTGGTCGTTTGAATCGAGTGATAGACACTCGATTGGATCCGCATGAGGTGTACCAAGGCGCTTCATTGGCTTTCGTTTCCTCGATTTATCGTTTCAAACGTCAGGAGTGACAAACGATATCGGGAGTCGCTTCTTCCTGTTGTCGAGGGACAGATCCTTAGTTCGGAAAAGCTCGTCTCCGCACTGTCGATTCTTGCATGACACCTCGGCCGACATTTTATTTAAAGGATAGATAGTACTGATTTTATATAGCAGCGATTTAGTCACCTCGTCTATTCTATTAATTTCAATGAAACATAAATCATTTACAATTTCAATTACTTATTCAGTTAATACTGTTAACTTAAATAAAATATTTTCAGTAACTGTTCGAAATTGATATTAAATCAGTCCAGCTACCTTCGTAAGTTGAAACGACTTTAGGTGACAAGTTTATGTATCGTAGTATTTCACCACGTCATAGATCTGCAATTCCGATTTCCCGGTTTCCCTATTTGATATTCATTTCCCTCTAGGGACCCCACGGTGTCACACCAACACTATTTTTCCGTGGAAGTCACGATGGATTCGCAATTGCATTTTTTATAAGACCACCTCCATTTACGTACTTCGATCAGCCACTTTTACAATTTCTGAACTAGATTTCTAATATCCAAGAAAATCTTTGTACGCGACATTCGTTGCGATAAATACAAGTTTGACGCATCATGACAAGATTAGGGGCGCGTTCCAGTGTAATGGGAATGAAACAAAGTGGATTTTTGCCCGAGTGAAAATTCGCTCAGAGATGCTTTTCTTTCTACAACGGTTTTCAGTCAAATGTTTTTTCTGCTGGATTGACCCAATTCCGGATTCTAGTACACAGTCGCAAGAAAGTAGGTCATCCGTCAAAATATGGACATTTGACGTTGCGTTGCTTGTTTTGCGCAGGAAGAAATGCATCGCGCGTGTGTAGTTCCGTTTTACCCGAAATCTGTACACTGTTGTTTCAGCAATATTCAGAAATTGGTCCGAATTTGATTGAAAACAGTGAACACGTTATGTGCTTTTGGACGTAACAGCAAAATAACAGTTGCACCCTTCAAATGGAAAAAAAAATGACAGCCATCATAACGTTACTTTAACATGAACGTACGCAAACATTTCCAAAGCTCACTGTAGCGAAAGTACTCGTTCTCCGTCGAGCACTAGATATTAAAACTAACACCAACAGGTTACTTATTAATTACGAATACGAAACACTCTTAACTTCCCCATCTCGAAGTTAGAAGCTTCTGCATTGTAATAATTGCATAATGTTAATTAACGGCGTCGTTGGTTGATAATTACAAAGTAGCAGTTCATTTTGTTGCACGCATCTCGCACTCGACAGTGGAAGTATGATTTCCTTTCAACGGCTGCGTTCCAAGCAAATTAGATTTAATTAACTTTGCTAAAGGAATGCAAACGAATTTGGTTTTCCGTGGGAAGGTAAGGAATGGAAAAGACGCAAGCAGATTTACAGCGGGACATCGTACGTCTGAAATCATGAAGTGCAAAGCAAGCGGAGCGTAGCGTTTACAGTCAACTCGAGATTCTCTGTGAGCTGGAAATCAGCCATCGCGGTGCCTCTGATGCGTTAAGTCAAGTCATGGGTAATGGATGCAAAGTCAGGAATAATGCGCATGAAACCTACGACACAATACGATGATATCTTGCACTTCTACTGTGAAAATTGAATCCGAATCGAACGCTTCGTTTTACTTTGCGAATGTGTGTGGAAAATGACGACAAACTAGGAGGGACTATAGTTTGCGATAATGAGTATCTAATCAAATATTACCATGGTAATAATATCAGTAATATGAAGACATACAGTTAGTCCATGTGAAAAATTTTAGGAACACTTTAACCATAAGCAGGACAAGAATATTTCTAAGGGGTACTTTTGTTATTTATGACAGAAGTAGAAAAATGATATCGCAATATACAATTTTTCACCAAGTAAATTAATGGTAGTTCATAAATAGCAGTGTATGTGGGGTGGAAGGTAGAGTAGATTGAGCATGGAAAACGCTCGGTTGAAACATTGTTAGTGGTCGCGTGAATTATGCGAGTTATGGCAATTAACGGTGCTACAGCTATTCGAAGATCGATCTTCGATGAGTTGTCGTCACTCCCACTGCAATTCGTACGCGTATACAGGTATAAGTGAGAGGTACGTACCTGGAACAAGTGACCTGGATATCTGAAACGACATTTGATCGAACTGAATTATGTAGGGCGAAGGGCATTGATTCCTCTTCGATAGGTTACCCTCGAAATTCCTCTGTGCTTCATTCGAAACTCCTTCGGTGAAGTTTCATCAACTCGGAGATTCCTCGTTGGAAATAGTTACGGTTGGAGAATAATTCGAGTAGTTCGACAAATACTAGATGTTTATTATAAATAATGGGATTCTTTTGACAGACTGTATAAAATTGGCATGCTATCGTCGTCAAGCATTTGAAGAATCACTAAAAGTGACACAGAAAAGGAAAGAATCCCTACTCTAAAGAATTTTTACCAATCAAGGGAAACAATTTTAAGACAATCTTGCTTTACCTTTTTCCCCAATCTGTTTCTTCTCTGGATTTTTAATTTTAATTTTCTTTACTCAAGTTTCAATTTTACTTTTATCTTTAAAGTTTTGTAAAATTTTCTGTTTGTTATTAGTGTATTAGCTGACCGCAGTACGTGTATGCGTGTGTGTTAGTTTCGTTCATGAGTAGAATCTTATCGACATGGTGCTACAAAGATTACCTCGGTGAGTGAAGTTGTTTCATTTCTCGACACTGAAATTTACTCAAATATTAATATAATTAGCATGCAGTACGTTGTGTCTATATCGAATAATTATATCGAAGAATATACTTCGTTTCAATGGGTATCATCAATATTCATTATCAATGCTTTATGGTAAAGCAAAACAGGAAAACGCACTTTTCGCATCCAATGAACAGAAAACGTATTCGAGAAATATACGGATCGATTATTCGAAGGATGCTATTTTCGTAATTTCGAAACAAGAGCTTCGTATTATGTGCGTGGATACGGTATGCCAATGGAATCAATAGTTCGGATAATGAGAGTGCAGCTGATCAATGTCAAATAATTAGGAACTACTTTGCTCTGTTCTATACATTATGTTGTATTAATTATTGGATTATCATTCTTTGATGAATAAGCGATCTTCATTAATATCACGTTTTATCGATTGAATCTTCATAGCCATGGCTAAACCCACATAGCGACGTAGGATAGTGCTGAAGCTTTGATAGGTCTCTTGGGCAAATTAAAATTAATTAATCTCTAAATTTGTGGATATTTTACGAGTCTATTAATTATTCCTAAGAGCAACTATAAATATTGTATAATCATTTAGCGGCATAAGCCTTAGCTATTAAATTATCCATACTACCAACTTATTAACTACCATTTAATCCTTATCTGTGAATGTGAAACGTTGGCAAAATTTTAAGGACACATGCGGATAGAGTTCTAAAATATCTACTTCTTCTCCTTGGCAATTTAACTAGTGGCTATCTAAAACTATTACTACCAAGTCTCTTTTAAAATTGATTTCAAAATGTAAAAGGTGTCGATCAAAACTGATCTGATTATACGAGTGGATTTCCATAAAATTTGCCTTGCTTGTTTCACAATTTAATAAATCTAACGTACGAGCTTACAGTGACGCACAGCCACAGCTAGTAACCCCGTTTGTGATATCATAAAACGCGAACTGAAATACCTATTAAAACCCGTGTGAACGATAAGCATGCCTACGGCTGTAGGATACGGCTTATATAGTGTCGGATATCCTTTTGAATACAGAAATTCTAAAACCTTTGCTTCACCATATTGCTTTTATGAGGGCAGCATGCCTCTAGCTCGTGAATTTCAAATTGCACTACAACAATTTTTTATTGTCAACTACTACTATCAAAGTGCGGGGTATGCAATTTACTGAACTATATTAGATATAAAACGTAATCCATATTCATCAATTTTTATATCAAAGTCTTCCTTATTTATGCCGCGAAAAATGTGAATCTGATTATATTTACAGCAGCTCCAAAGGTTGTTAAAGCTATATTGGAATTAGAGTATGTGTTTAAAGTACAGAAACGTAAACCAAGAAATTCGTAGCTTTTACTATTCAAAGCATGTTTTAGAATGCCTTCAGCAAGAAGAATTTACGAGGGTGCAATATTATCGCTAGAAGCACCGAATACAAGCTATACAAGTCGATCTAAAGATCATGTATTATACATTTGAACGGTATTTGGGTTAATGGCAGAATTCATGTTATATACGACGAACTTCGCTGCCGAACTTCAACTTTGGAAGTGATTTCGTCTGTGTCTTCCATATGAATGCTTTGCATGCAAATGCGTTCTTCCCTCGATTTTGCAAAAACCACTTATGTGGTAATGGTGGAATTAATATCCCAAACGTGGATATGAAAACACGCTCTGTTACATTCGACCCATTTCCAAAGACAATTTTCTGCCAGCGAAGTGATAACAACTAAGGTGATTCCCTTTTCGTCTTACCATTATTCCCTTCTTTCCTGAACTCTCGTTTCATACTTTTCAAACGTGCTGAAACTTCAGCGCAGTCCTCTTATTATTACCTGAACTTCATAATCGCCTCCCGTCGCTGGTAGCACACTACACGTAGAAAACACAATAATTACGTTTTTCATTTAGGAACATCAAGAACTGTCGCCTTTATCAATTCCGAGCAACAGTTAGAACTCGAAGTTTTCCTGTTTACGGTCTGCCAGAATTTAATCTAGCGCGTCGAAGAACAGGCGGTTACCTCTTCTTCCTCAGTAGTAAAGAAATTATGTCCACGTCGGCAGCTAATCTCATTCAGAACTCTAACAACTTGGTATCATAACGTCCCAGACACGGTAGACTGCAATTGCGTTTCCTCGCTTTCGCCTCAACTCATAAGAATATTTTATTCCTCTGGTCTCTCATTAAAACCACGATTTCCCGCGAAAATGAACCTTTAGCGCCGCGAAGACACGAAGTGTATTGACGTGAAGTATCAGCAAGGGTACACAGAAAACGCGAGGCTCCTTTTGCTTGCATCTCACGACTGCAGTGGCCACGCAGCTTCTCCTGTGGGAATCGTTCGAGCGGCAATGGTAGAATTGATATCCTAGGCATAGATATGGTACTCCTTGGTCACAACCGTGGCAGTATATCGAAATACAAGGGTTTATGATCCTGGCGTGCTGGCACTTTGCCCGTAAATCGGTCTGACCTCGTAGCACCGAAGGGAGGTTCACTCGGTGCCGTGGCTACGATGGCTTTCTGCCATCCACACGTGGTTCCAAGCACCTGTAATCTGTCCTTGAACTTCTTTCGAACCGTGCCTTTGTCTCGCGAAGAATTACAGCGATGGATGTGAAGTAACTGGTAGATTTAAGTGGCAACAAAGTAAAAAGTTACTCTTTTTTATCGGAGAACATAAGTTTGATATTAAACATAGTATTGACTGCTGAAAGTGCTGGTATAATTTATTTCACCTTTTCTATTTCAAAGTTTTCAGTACATGCTTCCATGGACTGAAAACTTTCGCTTCTGATATTTATTTCAACCCCTCAAGTTAAAATAAATTAAACATTGTTCTCATGTACATATCCCCTCGTTTAGATATTCCTAATTTGCTTGAAGTTTCTCAATGTGTATTTTAAAGTTGCCTCGTTGTTCATAGCAATACCCAAAGGTCTCCAGTGTTCAGAACCTGGACATCTATTCCCACCGGTAGACATTGGTCATCGATCAAGCTTCCCGGTTTCGCGCAAGGTATTTATCGCGTCGAACGGAAAATAAAAGTTTCGCCACAAAGATCCTCGCGCGGCTGGAATAAAGAAAGCAAAGAAAAAGGGACAACAAAAGGCGAATGCTTTGTGTCGTGCGGGAGCCTTTATTCCCGCGATGCTTCAGGTAATAACTCATCACAGAAATTTCCCTCTCGTCGTGAAAACATTATCATGCACACGCTGCCAGGCCTCTGCGCTCTTGTCTCTATTTATAACGTATCAGTTCCTCCTCCGGCGCCGCTGCTTACCGCCTCGTTCCGCTACATCTCTTGAATGGTTTAATCCTTATGGGGCGGTAGAACGCGCGGGTCAGGAAAGTTTTCGCGTTTTGCTGGTAGGTAAGTAGACGAGGACGAACGTTAATCCACCTACGCTCCGTACCTCCGCCGCGGCTTTGTTAATGTAAAGTTGGCTAATTAATTTTTTTCCCCGAGTCGTTTGCGCGTCCATGGAAAAAGGTGTGTCACGCGAAATAGTAAAAAGTTATCACTATACGTTCTCCTCGTTCACCCTTTCTCCGCGGGGTTGTTTTTCTTGCATCGCGACGCCGCTGCGAGAAAGGGGTTCCGCTGGCCTCTTCGACGTAAAGGGAGGATTTTACATTCCCGGAGCAAATTGCCGTAGGAGACGCGCTGCTATAAATTTCCTGGCTTTAGAATGCCCTTTGTCCGGGGAATAAAACGTTTCCCTTCCGTTCTGGGTATTAGCCGCAGCTCATCGCACGGCGTAACTGACTTCTTGCAAAGTGTGTTTTTCTGAACTGTCGATAGGAACGGAATGGTAACAAAACAAGATTTCATTGCAATGGAATTTGAAGTGTATTTGAAGTGTATTGAGTACCTCCACTTTTATCTTACGGTTCGTGTCTTAGTGCAGGTGTAATTGAAATTTAGGATATCGTTGTTTGTTCGTATTTGCAACTGGTTTCATAAATTTGTTAATGTGATATCCGTGTGTGCTCGTGTAATTAGCGAGGGACGAGTCAGTAATGAATTCAGCACGAGCAGAACGTGTTTGCTGGAAGCAAACAGCATTACGGAGTTTAACCACAATTAGATTCTTATCGTGTGTATTTCTAGTTTCTATGTGCATCTCTATTTTCTGTTCTTTCTTCTTGTTAGTGTCTTCAGCTTTCTCAATTTCCGCGCTAGAATGTGGCAAGTTAATTAACAAAGGAAGTTACCATTATATCAGTTAAAAGTACCTATTTCATTTCTGTTTAGAAAAATCTTTGTACTCTGGAAACCTATTCTGGGAATTCTATTTTACTTTGTAGCATCGTTTCTCTTCATAAATTTATATTTTACCCGTTGCTCGTTAGGAGGAATCTATTCTCGAAATTCTATTCTAGTTTGTAGCATCGTTCCTCTCCACAACTTCATATTTTATTCATCATTCATGATAGTTATCTTGTGTTCTCTATAAATGTGTTCAGTTGTAATTTCAATCGTTATTTTAGTCTTCTGACGAAGTTGAACCTAGTTGGAGGTATACATATTTGGCCCTCGTGGCTTAAGCACACTATTTAGATGGCATAAATTGCAGAAGGCCCTAGTTGCAACATAGTCACGTTAATATTTATGAGCTGCCACGACGAAATAAGCTTAAAGTGGAGGATACAAGTCGTTTGTAATTCGTTCTTGACGTTGCCTTTAATCTTTTAAGATGTAAGGAATTATTCGCGCGGAATGAAGGAACGTCGGAATAGTTTTCCCTTCATAATGAAAAAGTCGAGTGCCTCATGAATTTGAGACTTTTTATGAAACTAAATACAGAGATATACTTGAAAGCAAAATGCATCCTCTTATTTGCAACACGTTATTTTTATACAGTTTGGGTACTTAATATTCCTCCAGTTTTAATTACCCTTATATTTGCAGCTAGAATGGTAAATGCTTGAAATGTAATAATAGAAAGAAGGAGCCTTATATTGCAGTTACTTCTCTTGCTCTGCTTCGGCCTTTATTTCGCTCAGAAACATTACACCGCTACATTGTTTCTTTTGTTATCAAAGTAGATTTAAACATTTGCAGTTCTTGCTTCTGTAGGTTCTGCTTGGGAGATTCTGACATTTCCCTTTGCAGACTATTTCATTACATGGACAATAGGAGAGCACCAGATTTACATAGTCAGTGGCTGAAGGAAGGGTTGAAGCCTGGTCTCTTCTATAACTGTGCTACCCTTTCCCAGTGACAGGTTAACGCTTGTAAAAAGGGGAAGCAAAGAGTTACTCAATCAAACGTAACTAAACAAATCGATCAATACCCATGGTCAGAATTTCTACACGTGCACATAGTTTGTTCAAGAATAAAGGTTGGTCAACGTCAACATATTTGCCAGCGCTGATCACATTTCGTACGTTACTATTCTAACTAGGAAAATTCCAGGAAGCACTTCATTCAAGGCTTTATTTGCATGAAAGTTCCGCGAGTGGCTACAGCATCTTGGGATTTCTGTTACAAAGCGTAAAGTGGGTATTCAAATGAGGCAAGAAGGACAGACATAAATCTAGAATGAATTTACCGATATCTAGAAGAAATAGGACGAAGAAATTGCGAACAATCCGATGTTCTTTCGAGTCTGCTTTGATTTCTTTGAAACCAATGAATATTCAATTTCTCATTGTGATATTCGCGGAAACTGTCTTCTGGTAGCTTTGTCGCTTTTCTTTATTTCCCGCTGTCTCTTCTCTCTTTCCGACCTGTTAGTGGCTTTCACGAAGAAAATCTAATTTAAGTTCTTCGCGAGTGGACCCGCGCCACTTTCGATTTTCTGCTCGTCAGAGAACTCGAACAATGGTTCCGCGTCATCGGTAATCCATTCGAAGCCACTCAAACGAATTCCGCGGATCTTTAAACTTTTCTAGGGCATAACAAATTTTTCCAATTCTTATTACTTCTTCCGCAACTGTCGAACCATTTCAAACCAGCGCGAACGTCTGTGGAACTTCGAATGGAATCAAATTACTCGTGCTAATAATTCGCGCGTCTCGTAATCGTTGTTGCTGCGAAACGATATATCCACATGTGTACCTATTCACGGTAATTTCATTCGGAATCTGAACATGGAAGGATTTCAAATAACATTCAAGCTTCCCTCTGCATCTTAAAATTGATATTGCTGTACAAATTCGATATTACTAGCGTCTTAAATTTCAACGTGCAGTGTAGAACGTACTAAGTGTACTACAAATTACATCAAAATCGTGGAAATTCGTGTATACCGAGATGGATCGTTCAGTACGAGGCTTCCATTAACAGAAACCTAATTAAACCTTTTGATCAGCCTGAGCTAGAAACTGAACGATCATCCTCTGTGTATAGTTATGTTGCTACGTATAACGTACAGGTGTACTACAAATTGTAGCAATAATTAGTAGACACATACCGTAAAGGATGAGTGTGCAAACGCATTCAGAGTTGATTCAGTGAAACGTAAGATACCCATCCTAAAACTCTATAAAGTACTCCTAAAATTCATATAATCTTAACATAGACAAAAGTAGATCCAAATAAGACACAAACTTCCCTTAAATTATTTTATTTTCTTATCCTAAGAAAATTCAACTCAAGTTACCTAAGAGAGCTCAGTAGATTCGTATGTGTAACACACCACTTGCAAACGTAAATGAAATTTCCTTTCCTGATCATCTATCGAACACGAAGCCACGAAAAATGTGACACTAAGTCCACTCGCAGGAATAATAATCATACAGTGTCTACTGAATCGGATTAATCGAATTTTCGATGAAATCGATGCGAGTCTGGTGAAAATCCGCGCGCAGACAAATCGAGTCATAGCGGCAGATCTCTCCGCTGGCAGAAACCCAATTAAAGCTTTTGATTAGTCCGTACCGAAAGCCGAACTCCCCGTTCGTTGGATGCCTTCCGGTGGCGTAGTTCTGCTTCGCGGCTACACACTACTGTACGCGGTCAGTAAGTACACGCTGTTCGCAGAAATACGCTCAGCGGCGTTAGTTCCGGCGAATTTCTCTGCTGCCAAGTTTCGTTGCACTCGCCCTGCTCCCTCGCATGGAGCACTGGTTACATGTTTACAATCCTCTGAAACCTTTCCTCGCTTATGCGCGACCGCACATGTCACGAATTCTGGGATTAGTTTGGGCTGGAGCCTTCTGAACGATGCTGAGGGTAGGGAGCAGAGGAGAATGGTGAAATAATGGTGATGACTTGAAAGAGGGCATTTCATTTTGCAAACTTAGGGTGGAGGCTCAGTCTAGAGTTTAATTGAATCTGGATTGTGTATAGAGATAGGGAGACGTAAAAATGATTGGGGATGGGATGGATTTGTGTGGTATCTAGAATTATGTGTAAATATGTTGTTTAACTGTGGTACTGAGTAATCAAGATACTTGTTATCTGCGAGGAATACTGTTCGATAGTGGAACATCAATACATATTATATTATTGCATGTGGATATAATTCAACTGGTAATGGACTGTGTACTATTGATTTATGCGGTAACCCTTGGTCTTGATGAACAAGGAATTAGTCTGCTTAATGTTAATAGTACAGTAGATTGAAGCAACCACAGGTGTTTTTAAGAACAGTGTGCAATGGGATTGAAGTTTTCACTTTTTATACTTGAGGCTTAGAAATTTAATTGGTGTTTTATTAAGGGGTGCTATTTAAATGCAATCTTATAAATGAAAAACGTTAATTTGAAGAGTATACTATTTACAGCACGCTCAATGCTACGGTACGGTCGATATAACTCCATCATAAGCGTTTAACGGAGCGCGAAATGTTTTGTAGTAAAAAAGTGGTTCATCGATCATTACCCTTCCTGCTTAATATTTTTTTATGGTAGGAGTATATTACACGAATGACTGGTATTTTACACTGTGTACATGTATGTCTCTGCACAGCTAACTGATTGCAATCAGGGGAATAGTAGTACCCAATATCCTACATGAATTACATATTGTATATTATAATATACTCAACCCCTCTTTAGAGTCCCTAGTAAATGGTCTTGTGTATTACAACAGTTTCTACTGAAGCTAATTCTCGAAGATAAATGATTTCATTTAACTAATTAGATGTGGCAGTTCATTTCGCCAATTTAATATCTTTGTTACACAGGATAATATTCCTAAAAATTTCTTGTAACTAGCATTTTCTCCGCGAAGGCTCGAGAAATTCTATAAAAATTTTTCTCAGTGAATTTAAGAATGCACGCTTGTATCAAGCTCACCGAGATTTAATGAAGTGCTTCTTTGAACAAACTTAAGGGAGTTTTACTCCGTTTTATTTCTTGCGCCTTGTATCAACCCCTTGGAAATAGAATTTTAGAAGAGTTAATATTTGCAAGAAATGTTGGAAGTGGAGTTAAAGTTTGTGGAGACACATATGTACCTATATGTATGTGAAGCACATATACATGTGACATCCTCTAGAGCCGCAACTGTCAGCAATCTAAACAGAAGTTGGAGAGGTCAGGGAACAGGGGTCGATAGGATATTCCGTTTATATCGTGATCGAAGTTACAGTCCACACCGTATATATTCTTTGTGGATCAGTGGAGCTTCGAGGTGTTCCAGTCGCTCCCTTTCTCTCTCACAGCTTTATCCCCCATTGCATTATCCGTTTCTTCGTGCAAACAAACTACATTCCTCCTCTGGCGCTTGGATGCACCACCGAGGTTTGTCTGCAGCAACTTATGCACGTCGTTAACGTCTCTCGTACGAATGCACATTTAGAGTATCACGAATGGGACCATCTGTGCTTGAAAACATCTTAGTTCCAGGGGATTTATTTAATTGATGACCGTGTTGCTACTTCCTGACAGTGTTGATAACGCTAAGTCTGAAGAACTGCCTGAAATTTTGTTTACGCTTTTACCTCTTCTTAGGAAATTTACGCACTTTTTCTGCACAAAATGTTACAATAATATAAAATATGAAATCCAAATATAAAACAGGATAATATTGTTTAGACATTTACATTTTACCTTGATTCTCGCTGGATAAAATGTGAATACTCTGATGAAAGTATTCTCTGACCAATTATAAGAATCTTTGGTGAGTAATTATACGGAACATGAGCAGCTTCTACTTTAATGGTGGATAATCATAAGGAAAATACCAGTACCAGCGTATCAGAGACTGTAATGAACTAACTCCACTGTTTACGAAACTTTAAAATATTTAATCCAAAAGAAAGAAGTAGTAAAGCCACTGAGAAGCTTCATTACAGTAAAATTATTCAAATTATTTCTATAGCTATGAGAAGTATGGATAGAAATTACTGATAAATTAAAACTCTTAAACACTGTAATTAAAGATAGTGCTAGATCCATACCAAACTAGCTACTGACTAGGTTTGAAACTAGTCGAACGATGACCAGCATGAGACACAAATCGCGCATACCCTTGCATGAATACAGTTAGACTACACCAGTGACTACGAGTTTCACAGGTTTTCCACCTACACATAATGATTCATCTTTGTTATCAGACACGGAGGGTGCAATTCGAAACATTCTCAGCATTTAGTTGGTGTAATCCTTTGGATGCTCTGACACTGGCATGGTCTACGTTCCTAAACTAGAGTTAGCGTTTCGTTGGTTACAAAGCCATTGCGTTTGTGCGCTAATAATTTTCAGCGATGTTTCGCGCCTCAGATGAAATGCAAACTATGGCGAAAGGATAGGCACGGTTTAATAGAGAATGGACTTGCGAAGTAATTCATAGGAATTTATTACCAGAATTGAAGAACAATATCATTTCAGCTGTTTAACTTAAGTATATGGGTCCCTTGGAAAATTTTAATCTACTCTTTCTACATGAATGCACGTATAACTCAGTACTTATCGATTCGAGTTATAGAACAGATATAGGTAGAATTAGTGGGGACACCTTTTACATCACAATAATACAAGTTGCACAATGATGCGGCTGGCAACAGCGAGGTAACTCGAATGCAAAACTTCGAATCGAATTTTGTAACAAAGATCGTTTTACACGGAACTAAAGTTCTCCTTGGTATAGAAGGAAGCCCCAGAACTGTCAATTCAGATCAGACCACGGTTTACGACTGTGTTAGCGCGATAGGGAAGATAGTAGGAATACTATATTCAAGTTAAGCTAGTGAAACCGCGTGAGTCGTGGATCATCAGCTTATGAATGCGGCACCGCTGAGCAAGCCTGTCGACGTACGCGTGCAGGCAATCCGATGAACCAATTAGTGTTCCTATTTACGAAGATCGTCATTCGTAATGAAGATCTTCATCCTAGTCATCTGGTTTAATAGAATTACGCGACGAAATCCCGTATCATATCACGTCCCGTTGGGGTTTATCAGGTCAAGCAACGTGGTAAAGTTTAATAAGACCTCGGTTTTTTTATTAATACGAAACTAATGAACCTAAGAAGGTAGTTAGCACATGAATTCGACACTGACAAGTTTTTAAAGAGATGAACTCTTTCTCAGCTGTTGGCAAAAGTTGGCAAGAAGATAAATTGGATGTCTAGTGATCCATGGTATTATACTCAGTGTATTTTTTACATAATATTACAATGTCAGTCTTAATTTTTACACCACATTTATAATTAGGCGAAAAACAAGC
Source organism: Calliopsis andreniformis (assembly GCF_051401765.1). NCBI lineage: Eukaryota > Metazoa > Arthropoda > Insecta > Hymenoptera > Andrenidae > Calliopsis > Calliopsis andreniformis. Next base: position 15,291,796 of record NC_135067.1, on the reverse strand, counting down.
ATGGCAATATCGTTGGGTACCTTTTTAAAGAGTCACGTATTATTAGTATCCATTTATGGAGGATGAAGAATAGGAACTTGTAAGTTTACAGGGCGTTCGTTCACGATAATCGCATACATGTGATGCATTGCATTGTACGCTCGTCCAAGCGTGTATGTGCGTGCAGGCGTGTGTAATACCCACGCATGAAAATACACGTGGGCGAGCTGACGTCCATAGTGTTGCCCTTCCGTTGTGGGTCGTCATACTCTGATGGTGGGAAAGTACATACCGACATACAATACGCCAGCAGTTTTCAATATACGAACAGATGAAAGATAGTGTCAATCTATTGTATGTTATCCCTTTGAAAAATAATTTTACACGTAGGGGATGTTATCCCCTTGTAACTTTCAGATAAGTTTAAGGCCGAATAGAAAATTCATGTCTCTATTTCAGATATTCAATTCAGTTAATTATTATATTAAAATAGTTGCAACTTCTAACTTCTAATATATCGAATCATACTTATTGCCCTTGAATTATTATAACTATCCATCTGGAGTTATTAATTTTTAAATTTTGCTATCAGCCACAGTTCTGCAGGTTCTGATAATGTGTTTACAGGATATGATATTCACATCGATGATTTCCATAGACAGGCTTTCTCTACCAGTGGCACGAGGAGCGCTAACATCGAAGCTGCAAAAAAGGCACCAGTACCTATTCACGATGACACTCGTTATCACACATATTTTGTCGGGGTACACATAACGCCTCGTAACCAGTCTGTAAACGACGTTCCTGTCTCTCTTCTATGCATTCATCTTGTCTCATTCTCGCTTTGCTCCTTGTTCCTTCAGTTCACCCTTTCAGCGGCTTCTCCAACCCCTCGTGAAGTCATTCTCATTAATCTAAATCGACGCTGACAACGTTTCGTCTGAATGAAGCCGTCGCGATCCTCTTTCAGTCAGCCTTTGTGGCTAACTATTAAAAGGCTCATCTACTCTCTGTTTAGCGGACTAGTGGAATATTCTATAGTGCAAGGCGCTAGGAAAAATGCAGACGAATATTTAAAAATTTATCTCTGTCGAAATTGCCACGTTATGTAGGTGAATTATTCACGTTTCAATACATGCCACAGATGTCGAGTTCGTAGCAGCTGCGACATACCAAATATTTGTAGCTTATTGACCATCGTTATTGACTGTTTCGGTTTTTATTCGCTGCCAATGTCCTCGTTTCCCTCTTTTCCAATAATTGCAAACAATTACTGAAGGAAATTTATACGACTTCAGGTTTTTCTATTTTCTAGAAGATAGTAGCTTCAACGTCAAACGTTCACTTTTCTCGTATTTATTTCTATTTAAAACAGAACATGACTTTCGTCTCTAAATTTCTTCATCGTTTGTCACTGCACGGAATGCATATAAATGAAAAGATCTTTTGTGAAACAGTTTACTTGCCTCCTGTGCTCGTTACGGTTCACCAGTTATTGTCATCGTGTTTCAAGTCGTCAATGCGTGCAAATTTGTCGTTTCGTGCAGACTCATTCCGACTTTCGGAACAACTTTGAATTGAAACCAATCTCGAAGAGAGGATCGCTCCGATTGACCTAGAATCAATCGATCGTATCGTTTTTATTTATAGGTAAACTTTTGCCTTGACAGGAAATAAGAGTGACTCGTTCTCGTGGACACATACGAACAACACAGGTCTTATAAAATATGCAAATCTTACTTTGAGTCCTAGGGGAACTATGAGAATTATAGGTGAAATGTTTTCAATTGGAAAACGTCTCAGGACAAGGTAGAACTAGAATAATTTAGACTGAAAACTTTGCAGATTCAGGAATATGCAACAATCTCGACATATTATATTCCTGAAGAATGAAGGACTGGAGGATTCAGGACACGATTGGCTGTTGCTTGCCAGCGTCGGATATCAGGCTCGAAGCACGTGTTCTCTGTGCGGTATTACAAAGGTGATTAATCAGACCAATATGCCGCTACTATATAAACTACAGTTTGACAGTCGATCAATAGGACGTAATACATTAGCCTAATCCGATTAACGATGACATTGATTTCATTTTAACGACGAGGATTTACTTTAATGCGCTTGCATCCTTAGTAATTACCTCAATAGACATAAGTAGCGCTAAACAGTTGAGACGATATGTCCGCGATTTCAGTGCACGACGACATTGGACTGATCGTCGGTATTCACTTGTACGTAGAATTCATTCTACATTATCGATTTACTGTTGCGCAAGCAATCGTCCAATTCAATTCAAATACAGCTTTGTGTGCGCAACAATTTTCTTGAGTGCATTGTGCAACTATTGGAACAGATGGTAACGGGGAGTTGCATAAATTTTGATAGAACAAAGCATCGCTGACGTGTGTTGGAAACGTCAGAAATTCGGGACGTAGGAAAGCGTTGCTGGAACAGTGGCCAACGCGAGAGCGTTATAACGAAGAAATTCGTAGCACGATTGATAGGACGAAAGTTACTGCAGCTGAATTTTGCACGCGAGCACCGATATTCACGGCGCTGAGAACTGTAGAATACCAATGCGGAAGTAAGAAGTCAAGAGAAATCAATATTGACACGATGGGCGGATGAGAAAAACGAGATTATCAGAAAAGATAAAAGAAATAAAAAATAAAGTGGTGCGTTATACAGGTAGAATGTGTTGAAAAAATTGCCAGGAACGTATATGCAAGGATTGTCTTCTTAATTTTTTATAGTTTCAATTTTTTCGGTACCATCGCCTGCAATTTTCAAAGGGGGTTGAATATTTTAGTAAAATGGTGAATTGGTCTATGCCAGAGGCGAATGTTTCATGCGCGATACTATCGCTCGTTCCTTTCACAAATTCGATAAAACTGAAAATTTGTAAATAAAGGCTCACCACGATCTCGTGCACAGGTCATTTACTCTGAATAAAGTCGGTGAAATAAAACCACAATCCACGCACGTATTCACGGTACATTAATTTTGATAGCAAACAATTTTATCGCGACATAGTTCAATAGTTCAAATCCTTTCAACCAAAAAACGTCACTCTCAAGAATACCGTTTAAAAGTGCTGCATTGTTACTTAAAACACAAACTTTTTACCGAACATCTACGTATCCACAAATACCAACTAGGATTCTTTAAAACACCAACCACTCTGCGAAATTATTATTTTTACGTTCACTTCCTCCATGTAAGCTCTCACTTCTTCAGCAGAAATCCTTGAATTAAACGTAGCTGTTACATGCACATCTTCTTAACTCAGAATGGAGTATCTTGTGCAGAAGGATGAGAAAGGAGAGACGAGCAGTACTTGCATAAAGCAGTGCGTCAATGGTCACGATCAACCGAGCACGTCGAGGCACAAGAGCAGGTCTCTGAATATGCCAGGGAAGACTAAAAGGAGACAGTGAACAAAGGGTAAGGGCTGTGGAAAGGAAGGGGGGGGGGGGGGGGGGGAAGCGGAACAAAAAGTGCGAGGTGTATTGAATCCTCGGTGTTGTAGTACAGATGGGGTGGTTCGCGAGCAAGTGCATTTCTCGTATCCCCACAATATTTCGGTCTGTCTTCAATGGGTGCACGTGCGCCGAATTCGACCGTGGGTTCAGCCATTATTTTCACGGCAGACACAATCCTGTTGCATTTCGCATTCGGCCGCGGCACCGTGTTCGGATTCTGAAGCTGGTTGAAGCGCGCTCGCTGGAACACAATGTCATCCGAACCGAATGAATGTACACGCGTCAAGTTTGCTGACTGATTAAGAACAATTCTGATCGATGGACCCCCTCAGGCATGATCCAAATTTTTATTTCATTCGATTCATTAGAATATGACTTCTGGCAGTGTTTAATGAACTAAGAAATAAAGTATAGAAAAGGTGTAGGGAAAAACTTATAAAAGGATATTATATAAGGGTATTACAAGTGTATTAAGGGGAGGTGCATAAGTGTCATTCAGTTTTGGACATATTAAAGAATCATTTTTTGTGTGGATATCAGTTCTTAAGAATATACATTGGAATAGGTTTAGTACTAATGCGATATTCTGAATAATGTTTATCTCTGTGATTATGAATATGGATTCCAAGCACGGTATGCGAGAGATTAAAAATGCTAGTAGTTTCAATTTTGTGAGGGCCGAATGTGTGCAAGCTTAGCAGGTTTGCCAAAGGATTACTATGGCTTACTCGCTATCGCCGCTCCGTAATACATAGAATCCACATTCGCAACACGACGTACGATGTCCGCCAGAGCCGAAGGAATTTCCGGGCAAACTCCTGTTGAAAGGGGGATTTCACGCAACAACAGAAGTTAATATTAAGGTGTCGATCAACGGTACAGTTATCAGCTGGGAAGCTTGAAAAGTACCTAAAGCATTTGGAAATTCGCAGTTAGACAGAGATGTCTGGTATAGGAATCAAATAAAGAATTTGAAATTCTTGATTCGGTAATTTTGGTACCACATTAGCGTGCATATAGATATAACTCTCTCTTTAGCTTTGTTTAATAACTGCAAAAAAGTAAAAAGATTGGACTCTCACTGCAACAGGTACGAAATATTCTGTCATGTCATATATTCACATTACGATGCGTTTTATATAAATGCATCGATGCAAAAATAACTTTGGTATCTACTGTTGCACAAATTTTTAGCTTCAACATACCGTGACGACGTATTCAGTGCTGAAATCTGTCATAATTGCTCATGGGGATGTTGAAATTTCGCAAGTGTACGCTTTCGAAATATAATTTTTACAAATCGAAAAATGACCTATACCTCTCTGGAATTTTATATGTGCCTATATTAGACAATTTCAAAAAATCAATTCTTCTGGTTATGACTAAAATAGTATTTTTCGTGTATACATAATTTTGGGGATACTTTTTACTAATGTCAAAACGATTCACTTTTGTTGCAGAAAGCCTGTGTGGACCTGACGAGAGACGCTTATTGAATGAGCTGCTGTCGTCGTACAACACTCTGGAGCGGCCTGTCGCTAACGACAACGAGACTCTCGAGGTGAAATTTGGCGTCACATTGCAGCAAATTATAGACGTGGTAAGTCATTTTTCTCTCATTTGGGTCACATCAGTTACCCCGTTCTGTACACAATTGTCAGGCATAACATAGACAGAAAAATACATCAACGTCACTTTGATTTCGTCAGTATTGAAAATTTGTTAATAACTGTGCTTGATTTAATTCAAAAGAAAAGATCTACATTGGAACAAAATTTACATTGATTTATCCCCTTAATTTGATTCGAACTTGAACTACGTCTGACCATACGTAGGGCTGTACTACTGAAATCTTCAACGAGTAGTACAAGTCAACGTACAAGTTGGAAGTAATCGACATTTTCATGATTTTATCTGCGCGTAATCGCATTTACATTTAAAAAATTACGAGTCGAGGACGTTTCGCGTTTCCCTGTCCGACGAAAATCCCATTAAAGAGGATTTGCGTCGGGAAGCATTTTCGCTTCCATTGGCGGCAAACTGCACAATGCGACTGGCTCACCTATGTGTACGTTCCTATCGATGAAACTCTGATATTAAAGATTTCTATTATAACCCTCCTCCTTCTTTCGCTATACATATATGAGGAGTTACTTGAATCGTATATGAATACTGTCTGTTGCCATTCGATCGAACTTCTTTTATCGCGCATCCATTGATCGTTTATTCCTGCCATAGTGCTGTATAATGATTCGAGACCAGTATAAATGTATCTATCATAAAATTTAACGGTAGGTTCGAAAAGTATTGTACAGTTTGACTTTTCTCTGCATTCATATTTTCCTAAGGCAGTTATAATACTATTACCTACTTGTTTGGCTATTAAAACTTCTATAACGTAGTAAAATGTAATCGCGCAAGTAGATGCAAACGTAAGAATAATAGCGCTTATGTATTCAATGTCAATAGCCGCGTAATACTTTCAGAGATTACTTCGACGAAAGATTGCGAAGGTCGAGGTAGTGTCGTGCAATTTCCGTGGGTAGATGCGCCTTACAAAACGGCCAGCCTGCAATCTTTGCGTAAACTGCAAAGATAAGGAGGCTCGAGATTAGCTGCGCGAGTTTCTGCGCGTCAAAATATCGGTCTTATCTAAATGAGAGAGCGGTTAACAGGACAAGGGCGGAGAGGCCGAAAATGAATAGAGGGAAGAGGTGGTGAACGAGCCAGATTGCATTACGTTCTCCATTTTCGCTACACTTACTTCGGCCATTTACTTTATGTACCCTTCCTTTCACGCGATACACGGTTACGAAATACCTTTCTACTATGTAGGTATTGCAGAAGACGATGTCTGAAAACGTTTACACGGACCATAAATGATTCTTTATGAAAAAGCATCACGTGATACAATCACTATGGAGTCGTTCGAGATATGAGTGATGGTGTTTAGCACATTATTCCTCTAAATATTCATGAAGACGATCTTGCACTCGAAATTTTTGTTTAAATTGAATTACAGTACAACCTTGATGATTGTAGCAAAGTAGGGTGAAAGTACAAGTATCGAGGCTTGTGCAGCTATTAAAGCTTCAATTTATTATTAATTTTATTCCTCAGTATTCAACTATCTCTAACGAGTCATCGTTTCGTATGAGAGTACTACAAAGAATAATAACAGTCAGGAAGAATGTATTCTGTGATTCATAAGAACCCATACATACCAAACAAAATAGTAGCAAGAAATTTCGGTATAAGGCATATTCAGGATGCAAATACGCGAAGTGCAATTACTATGCATGACAAGTATTCTTTTGTGTCTGTACCCGCTTGTATAGTGTACGTGTACATATTCGGTCGAGAAAAGCGTAGAAACTCTGATGTAAAACTGGCGAAACGATGCGCCGCAATTCAATTGAAAATAACCACGGACGACGAAGTCACAAAAAAGGAAGGGAGCAGTATCGAAGAAAATTCCTTCTTCTCTGCGAGGCAGCACAATATAATTCGCGCAGACGTAGTAGCATTAAGCTCTGTCGAATCTGGCTCGGTCACAGTATATCATCAATATCTAATATTTAACTGTAGCATTGCTCCACGCGAACTTCGTTCCTGTACAGACTCCACACAGGTTGCTGTTCAATTTGTCCGCAAATCTCGAAGTTTTTCTTGAACGCTCTTGACATATGAACCCGATTCCATTAGGTGAAGTGTAGCGAGTATGTGAAAATATTTTCTACTAGGTTGCTGTGATAAAGAAGGAGAATTTTTCGTTTTTCTCAACGAACTTCCAATGTGAAGCTGTAGATTTTCCTTCACGATCTGAAATTTGTAGAAAGAAATAAATGAACAGGCCAGGGGTTGACTCACACCCAGAGGTAGCTTTTCCAGCTTCGAATGATTTTATCCACCTCTACGATGTAATTTCCTGTTATTTATGTTTACAAATATGCACATACGTCACTAGTATGGAGAAGCGATTTTGCAAAATCGAACATTGTGTTTATACTTCCGCACTATCGGCAGCTCGGAGCAGTTTTAATTGAATATTTCGGGTCACGGTAACCAAACTCAGTGGGCCAAACCGTACGTGCTGGTCGGAAATCCAGCTGAATTCGTGACCATAACAGATGGCGTGTGATCGTGACCAGGATGGTGTAACTTATACATAGATTTTCCATTTCTGGCCTGTTAATACACGGGGGATTCTATGTACATATACCCTCCTATGACAAAATGCTGCGGGTTGGGAAAGTTTTGGTACTAGTTGCGTGCGAAATGGCGTCGTGGTTAAAACTGTACAGCCTGCTCCGAGCAACACGTTATATAGTTCGACGGAGAACGCCAAAAAAGTAAACTTGATAGTAGTTACTATACCACTATACACCAGTAGACTCTGTACAACTTCGCTAAAGGCACTCGTATTTTTATTACTCCAACCTCGTGCTGCATCTTGAACGTCTACTTTAAGCCTAGGGCTCACATTTTTCCATACCACGAACCAATGATACTTTTTCTTACGATGGCAACTCTCTAAGCATAGCATTCATACTAAGATGTTTTAATCGGTCGTCACTGGTTAGCAGAGAAATGTTCAAATATTCAAATATTCAAATTAAATTAAAAATACGAAGATTTAAATATTCAAGGCATTAACATTTTTAAATGTCAGATATTCGTGTATTCCAATATTCTTTTACTGAAATTTTCAACTTTTCAAATATTAAGGTATACGTATATTTAAACTTGGGTATTCACGTATCTTCTTTGGCGAGTTCTACAAACTGGCAATGCCATATTAATAGATGAGCGTTTTATTTGTGGAGCTGTCCTGGTTTTCCAAAATCAAGTTTCTCCAACTGTACTCGCCTAGTAGGATGATTTTTTAGTATGTAATTCAATTACTAACTCTACCAACACTGTTGTGAAAATTTCAAATCTATCTCACCTAGTGAAGAATCCATTCACCGAAAAAGCGATCCACTGGGAGTTGCGGGCAATTACGCTAGGGGGATGACATCGTAAACACCACGGCGCGATGAGTCGATCGACAGCGTACCGTAAATTATCCCCCAACCACGATATGTCGTATTCAGTAAATGAAAACGGTAAATCTTGTTTTGACGCTGGTGTTTCGTCGTTTGACCATGAACTCTGTATTTACGATCGGCATAATGGAAATTGCGTGGCTCTATCCCTCTTTTCATTCTGACCGTGCTGTCAGCTCTTCGTAATCTATCGAGACCTCCTGCCGATTTTCAGTTTCCCTACGTGTTCTTGTTTCGAAACGCGCGCACACGTACACAGTTTCAGCCGCGTACACGGAGGCAGCAGCCCGTTCAAAGGCACCTCCACGACGGAGCGAAGTGACGAGGAAAGCTTTTTCATCAGCGTCGCAATTATAAAATGGTAAAGCTAGCTCATCATATTACCAGTCCTACAGCATTCCGCTTGCAAGTTGTTGATCCGTAAAATTTCACCACGACGCGACTTTGTTTTCACTTTTCTCAGCTTTCCCTTTTCCCCTGTAGGTCTCTGATTAATCTGTGCGCTCGGGGGAGTGACTTTTATTTGATAAATTCAATGTCTGAATGTTTGGTCCAGTAATGAGTTGTAGTCGTTGAAAATATTATATAGGTCATAATAATATTCCCTTTTGACCTATTTTCTCGTTATAATATTACGCGAAACAAGGCAAATTAAATTGGCGACACAAAGTTTTGAGGGAACGCTGCCCTTTGTGCTGTAATGCTTGACTAAATCTTACGTACACAATCTCCCGTGGAATCCACGCGTAATTAATATAAAAGCATTGTACAGGGTGATCCATTAGAACAGAATTACTCGTGCTTGCTATCTCGTTAATAGATGATGGTGCTGTGATAATTTTTCAATTATAATGGTAAGCACTTTTGAAAATAAAAGACAATAAGACGAAAGTAAACGACAATGATTATATCTAAACCATCAGGTCAAGCATTTATTGAAAGATCTCATAAAACCAGATAATTGAAATTTCAACAATTTCATTTTTAAGAATATCTACAGATATTTTATGTTTCACTTTCAATTTCACAGTGCATTCTCACTATACCGATTTCCAAATAACCACAGTGCCACGAATTACGTAGTAATTGATACACGTTATCTCTCTCCAGAAGGAAGCACAACAATGTAATCTCAAAAGCACGAAGCGTTAAATTAATCTCATTTGCCCGTGGCTCTGTTTTCTTCGTAGGATTGTGTTACACTAGCTTTCACGGTATTTGACGCCGTTGTGTCATCTTTTTGTGTAAGTATTCAATCTGATGTTTCGCTGGCGAAAAACAGGTTGTACCGAGTAATTTCGCGCACTAGACCAAGAGATATTTCCAAGTGGAACATAACGCGTTCCATTACTCAGCCAGCTTGCTCCTTCTTCCGCGCCATCTTTTCCTTAAGTCGCATTACTCAAGCGCGTTTGACTTTTTACCTCGTTTATACTTCCTGAACGATCGTTACTTCGAGAATTGCAAATTGGCTACCTTTATGCATTTTTTATCCTAAACTTCGGCCAGTTGTTTTCGTATTCCTGCCTACGCCGCTTGAATAATTCTCTACCTCTCGGTTATCTTTAATTGCAAATGCATATTGCAAAATTACGAAACTCGGAATTACTTTTCCAACAGTTTCCCTGAATTTTCACGAAGCAAATGTTCACGGTTCTTTTGGAACTTGATCGTTCTTTAGTTTGCAATGTTTACCGAGATTTCTGAGTATGGAGATTCAAATAGGGCCGAGGGAAACTTTAAAAATGTTCAGGTTCAGAATTTCGTTTCGAAAGTTATCTCAACGCGAAGTGACATAAGTTTACAGCGAAACACGATTCGGATGCAATCCTGCGCGAAGAATGTCCCTATTTATCCTTTGTCAGAGACTTTAATTAAACTTCGAATGTATCGTGTTTCTAAGAAGAATAATATCCTATTAATTAGCAGATCGGCAGAGCAAATTAGAAACTAGATATTGCTGTTAACCAGCTCTCATAGTGTTGGAAAAATCAGAAAAGCAGGAATAGTGTTACAAATACGACAGACATTTTTTATCAATACTTTTCACAAAACATAAGGACAAAAATATTCAAAATTATGATAATCTTAACATCATACTTTTCTGTCTAAAATGTGTCTCTTTCTATGTACTTCAGAAGTTTCATTAGAATAATGAAAAATTCTGGCGACTGTAACACTTAATATCTTTTGGAATTCGAAGATGCTGCAAAAGTTCACCGACCCAGAACTTCATAAATTTGTCGGTGTCCAAGCACGAAAATTGTGGCCATAATTTTTCATACGAAGATTACGTCGTGGTCTACGTTTGTCTATAAATTTTGTTGGTCCTTGTGTTTCATATCTCTCTTTTCCCTCGCGTCGGGCAAGATATCGAGTTATACTACTGATTGGGTCGCAGTACATGCATTCAAGGATCAGTAGCTTGTTGCGAACCTTTGTGACATGGTTTCTGCTTCTACTATGTGTACCTTCCAAGGATCAAACACTTTTGTCCACTGTTGAGGTAGAGGAAATGTCGTCCCTTTAACTAATTGTAAGCATCAAAGGAGCCAGGTCAGGTTTAATATACATAGTAATTTTGCAACATTAAAGTTGTCAAAGTTAATCCTAAAAGTGCGTAAGAATTGTAAACACTCATTCACACGAGGAAAAACTATGTACTTCACATGGAGTATTTTATATCTCAATAATCATTCTTCATTTCAATGCATTTATACAGGCTACAAAATGAGATGTGCTTATTCATTCAATTCAATTTTTGATTGTCATTTCCTGTACACGAAAGCATGAACTTCTGTGTGAAACAGTCGATACGTAGAAAAGTAAAAGCTTCGCGCTTAGCTATGTATCTTCTGAACAAGCCTGTACTACAGGTATAAAAAGAGTATTTTTTCATCTTTCATTCATTCGCATTTTTTAATGTCTCGTATTCGTTACCCCGTAACGTTTATTCAAGCTATGAAGCATATTCGAATTATCGTTCACAAAGAGTTAAATTGCTTGAAACGCACACTTTGAACGTGCATTCTACGCGTACAGTAAATGCTAGAATTCGTATCATCGCGAAGAATTTTTTTTGATCTTTTACTCCCACGTGATACGTTTCGCAGAAATTAATCACCGCACGAAATGCAGCTTTTCTGTTTACAAAAATGGTTGTTTCACCGCAGTGATTTCTACAGTTTTCATTTAACGATTGACTTTATTTTCTGTGAAGTTGATTTACAAAGTTTTTCATCGTTTCATTAAAATCATTATCCCGTGAGCTATTATCGTGTTACATGTCTGCAATTTTCATTACGAAAATACCATAAAACGTACTTTCACTTTTTGTAGTTTTTCCAGAATAAAGAAGAAAAGTTAAATCCTTTCTACTTCTGACTAAAAGCCTCCTGTATTACCAGAATCAATTCTTCTACGTTTTAAAATAATCCCTATGTAGATGTAGAAAGCTTTTGAGTTAAGAAATGAGAAGTAGTATCCATAATATAAAATTGTTATATTTGAAGTAATGAAATGACATGACAAAAGAAATCTTTTCTTTAAAATAAATCAACATGAAGTATTCGATAATGTTTCACAATTCAATTCCTCAATTGCTCCAATATTCGCTGCTTCTGTTTCCAGCTGTAATTCAATTTTAATTTAGATCCTGCTACCTCGTTCAATACTTTCCAGTTGCTAGAAGCTCACATTCCTGTCTGTTCTCTACACCCAGAATTATCACATTTCGCTGCGCCATGGAATACAACGAAATAGTATTCCCGTGAAAAATCGTATTTTACGTGTCGCACGAGCGTATATTCCAGCCTTCGCAACAGAGGAATTTGAAGGCTTGACCTGTTCGGATCGACCTTCGATTCGTGTCAGCTTTGAAGTGAATAGGGATGCGGGTTACGAGGAAACGTTGCATGAACCGTGGCCAAAGGCGTAGGTGCGAAACAATTTCAATTAGCTTCGACACCTGCATTAGTGCTATATACGTGCTCTGTTGATACCAAGCACAGACTGAGACGCTCAACAAATAAAATCTGCAAGGCTTCGTGATACTTGGCGGTGTGTCACATCAAAGAACAGTTTGCTTTTCACACATTCTTTGCTGTTAGCTTGCGCTCTAGTAGCCATTCTACGTTATTTCGATCCGATTCGTTCGGCTGTGATGTGTTTATCTAAGTCTCTATTGAACTGCGTATCGTACGTGCACAGAGTTTGAACGAGACGTGAAACATAAGAATACCTATCACCACGATTTTATCAGTCTGTTGTATGTTTGTCACGAAGCCCCAGTTCTTTGGCGTTACATTTTTAAAATTATGCTTGGGTTTAGAGGGTTTCGATAGATTGTACGTATTCGGCAACGTTGGTCGAATAGTCTGTGCTGTGCAAACCTGTAGCGCTTCTTCGATTGAATGTAAATTATGGCGCGAATTATAGATTGGTTAAAAATACGCTCGCGTGAACTTGGACGGAAGGTGATCAGAAATAACCTAATATCCAGTTTAGTTCCATAGCATGGTTTGTTTCGCGATGATCGATTCCATAATTTGATTCTGCATTGATTTTCGATAATCTAGTATACACTCCCTCACGCTGTGGAACGCGTTCAACGATTAATCATGCTCGCATCAGTGTTTATTTTCGTAATAAAATGGATCCATGTCCGCGGTATACGAATCGAAACTTTGATCACGCGTTGTTGTAGCAAACGACGGTATTAAAACATCCTGAACAGACAGCGAACTTACAGCATAAAATACAATATAAACCAGATACTTAATAAGCGCTTTTGCTACAACTGTATGAGTGTACACAGCTTCTTAATGAGCTGAAATCTGTGCTCGGACATTGGTAGGAGATTGACCATAAAATATGCGAAATTGCAGGTAATTAAAAATTGAAGAGCAAAAAGTTATCTCTAAAGCTCTCATGGTCCTCATGGTTTAAGGATGGGCTTCAGGCGCGGCGCCATTAATGCAAGCTGTGCATACAATCAACTTTATATGCAATTTATTCAAAATAGACACGAGAGAAGAATTCGCGTTGCATCCCTAATTTATTTTCTGCTGTGAACGCTGCTCTGTAGCCTTTTCAAATTCCCCGCTGCCTCTCGAGGGGAAACACTCGATCTGTGGCCGAGGGAATGGCACTGAAATTCAAAATTTGAAATTAGTAATTGCAAAAACGATTCTTCTCTTCTGCTTAGCTGAACATGTTGGGCCATATCTATCACGCACAAAGGGAGTGCCTTTGAGTCGTATAATGCTTCGCATGATTCATCTTGAAAAATGATACCGAATCAGCTGATATTTCCCTGACTCTAATTCCATCTGAACGATCGTTTCCAAAGCGGTTTGTTGATTGACACCGTCGTTAAAACACATTCGTTCCATAAATCACTTTGAAGTTCTGATCAGTCTGCGGCGAAGTGCGGTTCCCTACAGAGCGTTGGAAAACGAACGATTGCGGCAACAATTTGTGGTCACTGGCTCTCCAGCTTTCCACGTGAATTTTACGATTTGCTGGCTTTGCTCTTCCCTCGTTTTCACGCCTACCGCCGCGTTTACACACGATTTGTATTATTTGCCACTTTGAAGTGGCTGCCTGGCTAAGAGATACATCGTTAACTTGCAGTTTCAATTTCATTCTGTAGAGCTTTGTTAACTAAACAGTGACTAATTGTACGTTTGTGCTTTCAGGATGAGAAGAATCAGATCCTGACGACGAACGCGTGGCTGAAATTGGTGAGTGTATTGCCAATTACAATTCACGATTCATAGATTTTTGTTGCGTTTCACTTTATCTGTTTTTTTAATATCTGTCGAGGACACACGAGAATTGATATTGCAGACAATATTAATCGTCCGCTGCATGATTTTGTATAATACCAATAAAATTCGATATAGAATGCGGTACAAAAGGTATTGAAACTCAATTTCAACAAAGTGTTCTCATATGGAGTTGCGTGATAAATTATTTCGATGTGTCCACATTCTGAACGTTTTTACGTTCGCTGATGTAATTCGTTTTCGATGTCCAACAAAGAAGGATCATTCATTTTTGTCGGGTACATCGCGTTCGGTCACGCATAATTTCCGATGGAAGTTACGTTGCGTCCTCCATCAAATCGAGATTCCAGTTTTGTTAAAATAGAAATACACATAGCAGATCTGGGGCAATGTGTCGAGAATGTAATTTTTATAGGAATAGTCCTGCCGTCTGTGGAATCACACTCTGGGAATTCCCTGTAGAATGAAAGACAAAAAAATATTTCCACCAACAGAATTTGTTTTTGTCTAACAGAAATTGCATTTGTCATAAAATGCAGATGAGCTGCTGATGGAACAGAAATGCAGTCGCGATGGTCGGTGTCAGTTTCTTCGTATCGAGTGGCTGTTTCAGTTCCCTTGGTATTCTCCCCATTTAAGGTGTAGCAAGTGTAGCATGTTGCACGATCGGCTATGTGGGAAAATGAAAGCTGTTACTGTGCCGTATAAATGTCCCCGCAACTTTGGACTAGATAATGGATATAAATTCGAACCTATGAAATATCTTTGGTGACTATCTTAGGGACAGTTCCTAATTATAATCTCAAAGACCAGATATCAAGCATACTAATGTTTAAGAAGAATTATTCTATAATGAAAAATTGTGTTTCGATAATTATAGTTTCACTAATTTCATACCAATAATGCCTGAGGGAAATAAATGTTATGTGTATTACAACTCAAATTAGGCAAATAGAATCTATCACAATCTGGTAATTAAACATTAATTAAATAATTACGTAGGTATATAGTTCTGTGTGCCCTATATTTGTCTATGGACAACAGCAGTAATTGTCCAGTTTGAGCGATTAAAATTATACGTTTTGGTTTGCTTAAATTATATACCAATTAGATTGGTACATATGCAGCAATTTGAAGCGATAGCAAAATTGATTTTCCTATTCTTACTTTCATACCAAAAACATGTACTATTTTCATCATGCTCTCCTGTATACAGTGTAAAAATTAAAAAATTCCTCTACCTCAGATTCAATATAAAACAGTAACGCTTGTAATCTTTATTTCTAAACATATGACCACGTGTTTTGAGGCAGCCTGTACAAAGGATCAAATTATCCTCTCATCATCGAATAAAATCGCTAAAATCGATCCTCGTTTACGGTGTTACATATCAGTTCGCGATCGAGTGAACAAGAAGGCGTATGCATCACAGTCGCATCGGGGACCTCGAACCATCCTTCTCTCGTTTCTTTTCCCGCGTCGCAGCTTCGTGCTTCCCCTGGGGTGCGAACCGAACCTGTCGGACGGAAAATAGGGGTGGCTGGCAGCCACGAGGGAAGGGAAGGCAGGGGAGGAGAAAAGTATGGCAAAGGTGGAAGCGGCAGGGTGTAGGGTGGGAGGAGGGGGGAAAAGGATTCGAGAAAAATCGAGAAAGCAGAATGATGCACTCTTGCGTCTTTCTGCAGTCTTGGCTGGATCGAGATGAAAAGGACGGGCTACGTTTTCTGACGTTGCTGCTTCAAATAAAGGAATGGAAATGAAACGTGGGGAGGGACGATACGGTTGCGTGACGGTGACGTTTTGGCCTCCTTGTAACACGCGAAAACGACACAGGAATTTATTTGCGACTGTCTACTGTGCTCTCTGGGGCTGCACTCCTTATGCATATTTCACCATACTCTTTTTAGGATAATTTTCGCAGAACGTGAGTGCTTCTGAACGTGTACCATTTCCAAATTTTAGGTCAATATGTAGCGACTAGGTTCATCTCGTATGAATTCACACCTGCAGGGTACTTTTATCGTCACTCTGTAGTTCTCCGTGTCAGTTTCCGGTAGGGTGAATTCAATTTTAATTTTGAGTCCTAGAATACAACCAGTTAGTCAGAAAATATCGTGGCATTATTTTTAAAATGCTTCTATAAACGATGATAAAATTGATTTTTCAGTATTCCGAACCTCGATGAATGCAAGCTGCATTTGTCAAGACTTCTTTCCCATGTCTTCGTTTTATGATCAGTTCGAGATAACCTGCTGGACAAAAATCGTGACAGCTTATGAAGTGAAATATCGACCCTTGGAATGATTTTCAAAATTTTTATAGTCACTTCGGAATTTATTTCTATCAATTTTCTTGGCGTCGTAAAAACTTGGACGATAAAAAGAAGAGAACTTGCGAAGATTGATGTATAGAATTTTTATGTATAGTATAAGTTTGAGGGAGGATACCGAAGTCAATGTGCCGTGAAATTTACTCGCTGCATAATCAATTCCTGTTGCTTTACCAATTTATTTGTTTTACAGTTTTACATTTATGCTTACATAAATTCCTCGAAAATTTCATCCAGGCAGTGCATAAATTATAATTCCATAATTTAAATTCTGTTCTCCATTTGGAACAGTGGGGGCTAATTTATTACCATTAACGACCACCACCGTGTCTTGGATCCACTCATTACTTTTATCTACTTCGTAAATCATACCGTGTCGATATCATCCGGCTTTTCGGTTTATAGCTACTTTATTTGTCTCTCAGGGATTGATTTCTAACGGAGGTAAAGGTTCCCCCACCTACGTTCGATCAATTCGTCACATTGTTCCTTATCCCCTTTCACTTCGCCACCCTTTTCTTACCCTCGGACCTACAATCCGATTCTATCCGGGCTCTTCTCGTTCTGCTTTCTGTCCCACCGCCCGTTTCTGGCAATCGTCGGGGAAACCTTCGAGAAGCAGCGAAAATCCTTCTCGATGTAACACTGGGAATCGATCCCGACAGGGAGGAAAAAAAGCAGGAACACGGAAGCTTTTTGAGCAATTAATTAACTCGGGGACTTCCCTGTGGATTTTACTGTGGTCTGTTCAGAATCAAAGATTCTCCGTATTTAATCTATTTCTGTCTTCCTGCTATAGGCACGGAGATGTGCATATGCACAGGCTCGCGCGGTTTCTATCAGCTATGTTAATTAAACTCGTTGCGAGTGTTTGCAGCGTGGATTAATTAACGTTCCTTCTGTTACTACTTTTGCTGTCAGAAATACGATTAAGTAAATTCTTTTCTGACGGTTATGAATACTTGAATGCTTTATGTGACCGCGCGAGCTGTACAAGGGAACGCTTGTCCCCGTTCTGTTTAATCTCTTGGCAGACTATAAATCTTCGGGCGATTGTATATTTTTTCATTAAGAGGCTAAACAGGAAATTGATATTGCGAAGTTACGTGAACCCTGGAGACCATACCTTCCTTTTTTGTCTCGAAAAGTGTACACTTGGGTGCAGGAGGATAGATGGACTGTTCGACTGTGGACTTAAGTAAGGGACCTCTAAAAATGTATTATTCAGTTAAAGTACAGTAACACTTCCATTAATTGGTTCTCAATTATTCGTAGTTACTTAGAGTTATTGCTGTCCAGTGTAACGACAATAAAAGTACAATAGAACACTGATGGAGACTTGAATTATGTTTCAACAGTAGTCTCCTAAAATAATAAAATTTGCCATCAAAGTATATTTTACGTTTAAGAATCTTGTTACACCCATTAATCTAGCTTCTGCTATGTAAACTTCTGCTTATAAAAATCCTCTCAAACTTAATTACATGCCTTCCTAATATCCAACCACTGTTACTAGACGCTTTCTAACATCCTAACGAATGCAATTACTGTTAAAGACTAACTTTCCTTTGTGTATTGATTAACTAGTTAGCTCACGAAATATAGACGTAATCAGAGTTTCTGTGACCGATACGAGCCTCCTTAATAGCGGTAGTTCCGCCATTCCTTAGGTGTTAGTGTGTTAAAAATGCATGGCGAAATCCTCGACCGATGACGAAGTTCCAAGGAAGAACGTTAACTCCCGCGGCGTCGACCGCTTTGAAGTGGCCAATCAAAACTTCCCTATGCGCCGAGCTAAATAGAATTTTGGAGTAGCGGTTGAACAGAACGTGAGTAGGTTGGTTCATAGGGTGTTATAAAATATCGAGTAGGTCAGTCTGTTATGTGCCTCGAGACGGACACGCATCCAGCCGAGGTATCTTTTCGTTTCGGAGGCAACTAGTTGCGGAACTTCGGGACCTGTTGAAACTCGGTGTAATTCATTCTCGGACGAGAGTCACTGAATAGGACGCGGGTTATTCCTGCCGTTTCGGTGTGAAAAGAGCAGGAAGTACACAGTTAAACGGACGAATCGATACGAACATAATCCAGATTCCCAGGATGGAATTTAGTGTACCAAACCTACTGTACGTTCGGCTAGTTCTCTAAACAGATATGCTAGGAAATATGTTCTTTGGAATGAAAATTATGTACCAAGCTTTGGGAGTTAATATCTGAAATAGGTCTCGGTGAGCTTGTAGAAGTGTTATAGATTTTCACATTTTTTTCTATTTGCTAGGATCACATATTCGTGCTGCGTTGTTTAATAAATGTACGTATGAAAGAAATAGAAGGTACAATTGGAATAGTAATTTTTCAGAATATAACTAGTTTTATTTCTTATAGTTTCCTTTAGACATGTATATAATTTACAAATTTTCAATCTCTATTTTCATGATAATTTTACTGTTTAAAAGAATAAATAGAATAATCAACTGTAATACGAGCTAGAGAAAGATAATGATTGAAAAATATATTTCACAGGAAATCCATTTGACTAAGAAAATATAACAAGCTAGGTACACAACGATTTGTCAAAAATATTGGAATAATAACAGTGACAATTCCTTGAAAATATCCGAAGAGGAGGCGAAACTACTGGCTTGTCAAATGCCTCGGTTGTTTTCGCGCTTTGCTCGGGCAAAAGTGAAAGCACTGTTTGAACTGTGTACCACTTGCGCGGGCGAAAGACCGAAAAATAATTCAAACCGAAGTTTACGGTCGCGGGACGGGAAATTGTTGAATGCCTCCTGTGGAAACATTTGTGCACAAGGCATGCAGCGAAAAACTGTAGCGACTGACAATCAGATGCGCTCGACAAACCGGTGGTTGACTGTCGAAGCAGATTTCGCTTGAATAAGAGCTTTTATCTTGCCCGAAAAATCCAACGGTGAAACTTGCTGACTCGCTGCGCTTTTACCGACGCATTTCCTTCGTTTTTCACCCGTCTAGACATTCGATAAACGAGAGGTAACTTTCGAATAATTTCAACAATGAGTCTCGCTAGAAACAAATACGTTTCAAAGAACGGGATCAGACAATGCTTCTTAAAGAAACATTCGTCCGGGAGCGGAGGCATTCCAAATGCGCCACTTAAATTTCGAACAACTTTTGAATGTTCAAACTGTTTTCTAAGTAAACGCAACAGCGCGCTGCTGGGTCGCAGTATTCCATCGCGCCAAGATTTCCCGTGCTCTTTAGCTTCTAATGGAATCTTTACAAACATTTGCAACGAAAATTCGTCCCTAATTATCGGGCTAACTGCGGAGTTTTAGTTCGTAACACCCGTCAAATTACGAGTTTGAGTTCAGAATGGTATCACCGTGAAGGTTCCACTGTTTTTTATTATTGAATTTAATTGCGGAAATATGCAAATTTATAGACTTGCAGCAACTTTTGAATGGTGGTTAATGAACGGATATACACTGAGAAAATTTTGAAAGATTGTAAGATACAAAAATTTTCATATGTTCAAATTTTAAAATTTTTAAATTTTAAATTTTAAATTTCAAATTTCAAATTTTCAAATTTCAAATTTCAAATTTTCAAATTTTCGAATTTCAAATTTCAAATTTTAAAATTTTTAAATCTTCAAATCATCAGGTGTTCTGTTACCTAAAATTATACTTAAGTACACTCGAACCTGACAACAATTCAAATTTCATTTTCTTCATCAAAGCTATAGATTTATATTTCACATGGGGAGTTAACCACTTTTCTACTTGTACCATTACTCTCGGTACGCTCTCTGCGTTCTCCACGGGCGTACTACTTACTGGTCTGACTCAGGCGAGAGAATTCTCCTTACTAATTTTACGCCACGTATCACCTTGATTAACTTACTCAAACGTCTAGTATTTAGTCAACTAGACCATCTCTCTTTACACTTTGCACGTACATATCACCCTGATTTCTCACTAAGTATCGAATTTATTTCTAACACCACTTCTGGATATTATCCTGATTATCACGCTAGACCACATTGGAAATTTCCAAAAGGCATCTTTGCAATCGATGCCGATATCAAAATAATTGCGTGCGCCTTGTCTGTGCTACCTGGAGCACAAGACTAACGATGGGGTACAATGCATCTTACCTTTCGTGAAGAACAAACGTTGAAGGAGATCGAGGGGCCGTCCTAGTGCAGATAGAGCCACGTAACGTCATCATGTAGGAACATGTCGGTCATGTTGGCACAATGTTCCTACTAAATGTATGGAATGGAGAAGGTTGTCGTAGCACTCACGTCTGAGCAGTACCAGCGATAGAGTGACGTCCTTCTAGCTTTCGCATTTTAGATCAGTCGATATACCTACCTGCCAGCTATGAACGTTTACGCGGGAACGTTTCAGAGAATTGAGGAAACGAAATCTTTAATATCTGAGCGTTTTCGCAACGACAGTGCGTTTCGTGCTTCGTTTATCTCATTCGGATTCCATTGACGGTGCACTCAGTTTCTGTTTGAGGTGTACCACTCGATAAAATTGACATTGCAAACGAATGCTTGAATTATTCCCTGCGCGTGATTCATATTGCGCTATTAGTTGAAGCTTCTCCCCCTCGAAATACCTAGTTTAATGATTCCTTCTGTGGTATATATTAATTATTATACGCTAATTCATGGATTTTCCAATGAATTTGGAGTTCATGGATTTAAATGCAAAATATTTTTAGATTATATTTTAATTTCAACTTTATCCCCATCTAAAAGCAAATAATTTTTCGTTCAAAATTTCTTGACCAACTTACTAGTCTGACAATTCTTCACGATCATCTGAATCCCTTCTGTCGAGTAAGGGAAGATTTAGCGTTCTTTTCGTCGAGTTCGTCTTCAAAATCCGTTTTCAAAGGTCACAGAGCAAACGAGTCCTGCCTAGAAGCAGGATTTATTTTTATAAATGATCCACCATCTGAATTATTGGTGGAAGGATAGCTGAACACAATCGTAATATATCGCTGATAATTACTATCTTCCTTTCACCGTGCCTCTACAACCGTTCTAAACATTTCTTCCACCACTTTTATTTATTTTACCCAGCAAGAAGCTTTTAGCTCTAGATGAACAAGCCTCTCTGACGAAACAATTTACGTTCTTCGTAGAATTTTACCTGTGATGTATGATCAGGGGATAGCCTTGAAGCGAATGGACCGCTGAAAAATAAGAACGACGTTCATTTTTAAAATTGAAATTCCGCTGTGTCAGCACCGTTCGAACGATTTCAATCAACCGTTCATATTCTACGTCTAACCTGGTTCTCGTTGCTGAATTTGACGGTTGAAAGCGAGGATTAATCGAAGTACATTATACCGTTTGCCGTATAGAACATTGCGCGAGTAACACAGTAGCAATGGCTAGAGTAATTGCATTGTGTAGTTTCTATTATCAAATCTCGGGAAAGTTCTCGTGCCTAGGTCGAAACAGGTATGTAGATTATGGTGAACGAGGAAGACATTCTTTGTCTTGCATTCACAATTGTCTGTCACGTAATTGTTATGTTACGTTTATGTTCGCTGTTGTAACAAAGGAAGATTTTTTCAATCGATAAGAGGATACGATTTTTCCTTAGGTTTCTTTCACGTGGATTGGAGTACGCGATTGGAAAACGATATAGTGGCGTAAGAAATGTACGAAATTGAAATGAACCGAGCCATGAAATCGAAATTGTCGTTGCAAGCGATGGATACGAGCGTACCCAGAAGGTACGCGTTGGTAGAGTGACAGTAGAACGAAGTAAGCTGCGTAATTAAAATGAAGTCGGTCGTGAAATAACAAGCAGTGTAATGCGATTATTAGTAGTGATCCACAAAAATCATCACGCAATTTTGTAACGGTAATATGTATATAATAGACTGTTGGAGAGAATACATATTTACTGTTGCTATTAATTTCACATTATCCCTTCTCATCAAAGACAATAACTATCAAATAATGTTCGCTATGAAAATCAAAGTTTCTAAACTCAAGGAAGTTGGATAATTCAATCTAAAGTTTGTTTCACAAGAGCCAGTTCTTTAAACGATTTTGCAACGCCAAGAGAGGATGATAGCATATTGTGAATGGATTAAAGTTTCTCTTCCTAGCCCTGAAAATTTATTCAGAATTGCTAGGCTCTCCAGAGGCTTTTTGGTCATCTTCTGGAAATGGGATACTTTTTAAACAATGTTATTTGATTTTTTCTGGGGTATACCATTTTACTTGTTTCAAGTACCCACGTTGAATATACCAGCATTACTGTCATTTGGCTGCTCGATAAAAGTTCAAAACGACCAATTCCAGCGCAGCAAAATTTTCTCAGTCATCTTGATTCTGTGTTTATCCTGGGTCTACAAATGCAGCCAAACAACGCTTTCCGAAATAAACATTTTATCGTATTTTTAAGTTGGGAAAGAATACGAGGAGCGATTTCTACGACAGACCAATCCTTTTTATTACCACCAGGATACTTTAGAAAGGAAACTTGTTTGCTCTTGGACAATTGATCTACGAACCAATGTCTGCTAAATTGTAATACAGTTCGATGAATACGTAGTACAAATCAAGACAGATTTTCGTTACCCTTTTTCAATGTGCCATAAATTGCAAACTTATACGTTTCAAAAATGTTCAGTATTATATTATTCATAATTTGCTCATTATTTTCGTTACTAGTTGTAGCTTCTTGTCATTCGTTGGTTTCATTTGGTCCCATAAATCAGTGAACAAGGTTCGACATTTTGGTGGTTGGAGAAATTGTACTGGAGGAAACATCGCCGAATGGAATAATTTATGTGCTTTAATGGTTATCTCGGAACTTGAATCGGCTAGTGTCACGATGGTATACATTAATCCCTCTGACGATTCCCTTGGCCAATTTCCGCCTAGTCGACAATAAATTTTAACGTCACGTTAACGGTATCATCTTTCAGGCGTACTATCAAATATTCCTGTTGCGGGTGTTGCGGAATTGCATCGTTACGGTCCTTTGATTAACTTCCTTTTGTGCAATATGTAGCGCTGTTCACTGTACTTTAACGTTCCTTCAATATCTTTTCTCATAATATGCAAAACGAAGAATAGATTGTTCCTCCAGTCACTATTTTCAAATTTAATAATAGCATTGGCTACTAGCTTTATTGTGAAATTTTGAAATCCACTATCTCGTTATATTACAATAATATTGTAATTTACCCCTTCTGGGAGATAATAAGTATTTAATTATTTGCACATGATAGTGATTCCATGAGCTAGTAATTATATCATTATATTATTTCACTACATTTATCGCGCATAATACAAATTTATGACTAAAATACTGTTTGGTCAAACTTACTGACTTTTCATAGAATGAAAATTTTCGGTAGTACTGCACCTTATAATTGCTTTCTTGTAATTATAATTTGAAATTCTTGTAATTGAAAAAGCTTTTAACTATAACGCACTCGATATTTTACTACAACACGGCGACAAATACGTTGCAGTGCTTGCACTCTTCTATTATTAATTATATACCACTTTCGTTAAATCATGTCTCCCTCATATTGATCGACGCGCGACGAGGTTTGGAAGATTTGAAAGCGTCGAGAATGCACTTGAAAATTCCCAGTGGCTGCTAAAACCATGTCTCCTCGCGAAGACTGAACTTCGAGGTAGCATTAGTCCGCGATTCAGGGGAAAAAAGAGAATGAAATGTACTCGCAGCTTTTCACCGCCCTTCGGGAATTTTCTTCCTCCGTTGCTAAAAGTCCTGGATGCAAATCAAGTTCACGAACGTACGTGACCTGAATATTGAAATTATTTTCAGGTTTTAGGTACTTCCAAGCAATAGATTCAATCGAGTTAGGAATACTCTGCGATAATTATTCATGGAAAACGTGTAAATGTATGAACATATAAAATAACTTATAAATAAACTTAGAATTGTTTCCGAAAGCTGTACAAAAAATTTTACAGAAATTTATTTAGTAGGTATCATTAAATAGCTTTCGTAGTGTTTACTATTTATACTGTTAATTATTAGTATTCATTTCTCAAGCTTTTTCGATCATGCCTGGGGTTACAAAATGCACTTCGATAAGTCATTTTAAGAGTGCAGAACTTTACTAGAAACCTTGTCGAAGTTGAAATGTAGATCATTGTAGAGAGAGACGTGTTCAACAGGTTTGGCTGCAATTCTTACGATACACGTGTTATACACCCATAGAAAATTTTCTTCTCACAGATTTCTATTAGATTTACTGACGAAGCTCTGAATGTTGGTCTCTGAAAGCGAGGTTGGTCACGCAATTGAATCTATTTGTAACCAGTGCTCGCTTGGAGACGAGGGAATGTAGTGAATTCACAACATTCACAAATACAACAATACATCCAGTGAAAAAATTTCATTTTCTACATGGTGACGTTGAATTAACTTTAAACTCATTCTTTCAGCTGAATGCTTGCCTATTATTTCTTTTTTCTATCAATACTAAAACATTTAATTCCCTCTTTCAGAAGCCTTAGAAACTAATAACTGATTAAAGCAAAGCTACAAAGAAATGATTAATTCTAGACATAATGAAGGTCTCTCGTTCCTATTACTAACTCGATGTCATTAGTTTTAATAATGTCCACCTATGCCTGGCTCCAGAGCAGGGCAGTTCGACACACAGTAGAAGGGAACTGAATAGTTCCACTGATAACAAACTCGTTTCGTAAGCGATTAGCACTTAAGCCCGTCTGATTGATTATTGATCACTGACCCTTTCTGTACATACGTTCCATTATGAACGATAGATAAATCGAGGGAAAATGCCATAGGGGCTTTTGTACCCCTCTTTATCATTCTCAATATATTTCTACAGTTAACGAGAAGCGGTTTCAAGATAATTACGATCGATTTCTGTCTCTCCTTTCAAACATATTAATAAGAAGAAACATCGGAGAAGCATTTGAAGCTTTTGAAAGTCGTACTCGAAACTCGTTAAATGTCGAATTACATTCATCTAGAGTTACAAAAGCCTCATTGCTCACCTCGTTTATGACTATTGTAAACAGAGACACAAGAGGACACTGCAACAGATCTGCACAAAACAGAAAAGGCACTTGAAATTCGATATAGCTTGTGTTACTGGTTGTGGCGTTTCTGTCCCGTGTGAGTTTAAGCACTGTATTTTTTTACACGTTATCCTCGTACACAGAATCATGTAGAACATGTTGCTCGAGATGATCGAACGAATGCCCGATACACCATGGATGAAATTCCCGTGCGCCTGTTGGATTTTCCCAACTTCAGCAACAAATCAGATGAACGAAAGCGATTTACTCCGTTGTTTCTGTCGAATACCAATGGCCACCAGCTAGAAGAACTTCGTTCAGTAGTTTTGACTTATAGCTGGAGGTGGAGCAACGCCCTCGCTTCCTGCACCGTGCTGGAATTTTCGAAACATTTCACAAACTGCGATAAATTATCGATCATAGATTGAACGGTCCTTCCTCCGGGCGAATGATATACACGCCCGTATTCTATATAACCAAATATTTGCATACCCTTTCGAACTATCTCCTGGATGAGGGAATTCTGTGAAGCGTCGTGAAACAGGACAGACGGTTGCGAAACGTAGGCACAGTGGATTCTGTCAAATGAATAGAGTAGATTGATCAATGACGAAAATAGTGAGGAAACGCTTATTCAACAATATGGTACCTTGAAACAGAATACCAAATTGTTAATTAGTATTATTTATTCAGGGTTTCTGAAAACCAATGTCATAAGCAAAAACGTGGTGAGATTCTGGCATTGCGTTTTATCTTCTAAAAAATTGACCTCGAATTTTAGCCTCGTACAGATTCACCAAAATACAGTTTTAGATATTCAAAGCATACACAGAGTCAGAAGAACACTCCTATTTTTCAGTAGATACAGACAGTGGTCAGACTAAGTATTTCTATCACCTAATGTATTCTTCAAGCCCTCAAAATGTTCGGAAACTGAAACTTAATTTTCTTCTTCATGTGAAAGCACAGTTTTTCACTGATTCATCTGGTGTTTCTCTAAAAACATTTCCTGGTTTAAATCTTCAACGTAGTTAATAGCCACAGTATCGACAAGCGAACAAAACTTATACGACTTAACGGGAACATTATATGAAATTTATATAGACAGACGGTGCAAGCTGAAATCAATATTAACGCGACAAGATCCTTTGCCAGGGTCCACCATGTTTTCTTCGTACGTAGAAATCCAATGGTCATGTTTAAGCTTTACTCTCGCATTTGTGGAACGCTGGCCATTACAAAGAGGTACGTGGAATTACTTACAGTAGCAGAAGTGATAAGCAGAGGTTCGTGCTGGTCATAAGTCCTGGCGATCCTCTAAGGACGCTGGGAAACGCCGTCGAACGTTAACCGATAGCGGAATAGATAGACTCTAGCGTCGACATAAATATTCCGATACGAAGGTCGTTTTCTACCATTCTTTGTTACGCCTGGATAAGGATACAGTTGCTGATATCGACACGAAAAATTCTAACGTATGTAGGCCTGGCTGATCTATTGTGGTCGTTTGGACACTATGTATTACGTAAAGGCTTAACAACTTTATAACTGTAATATTCCAAGCGGAACGATATAGTGCATCTACGTCTGTACATAATTTTTATGAATTATCAACGCCCTTGATTTAATTTCCCATATTTCTCTGGAGAAAGTGTAGAACAATATTTTAGTATCTTAAAATCAACTAATTTGTTCATCAATTTCGACGGTTAGAGCACTTATAGGTAAATTCAAGGGCAGAGCATTAGCCGATATCCTGTCAAACGTGATTTACACTAGTTTAGTATTCAATGGCTGCAGAGTCACGATGCAATAGACTGCATTCACACTATAATGCCAATCGCAGTTAAGAGGCCATTCGTGTAATGGAAGCGATTCCGCGAGTTAGTGGGAATCTTCATCTAATTGCCCGTGATCTTTCACTGCATTTCCAGACGAAACTATTAATCCTTGTCCATTCACAGTATCTCCCTTTCATTGCGAAGAAATTATTCCACTTCAAAATGAATATACAATTTAATTTCACTTTCCAAGGTATCGCAAACATTAGACGTTCCAGGATAGTACAGTTTCATGTTATCGTCCTCGCTTTTCCTTCGATTTTGTTCGTCATCCTGACATTTGATTCGATTCTATCTGATTCCGCAGCTTGAACGATATAAACGAGCTGGTCCTCAGTCGATACGCCACCATAGGGAGCTGCATCGGGTAAATCTTTTCTTACGAAGGAATTCGTTCTTCTGTACAGAGTAATGCACGACTTTCGATATCCGCACGAGAATTCGAGCACCATGGACTGATTTATGAGCTCCTAAGCGAAACAGTAGAAAGAAGAACCCACCTGAGGATCTCCTGGGAACTCAATGGAACGGATGGCTATGGCGATTTTCGACAGTCTAATTCCCTTGTATCTTCGATTATTAATAGCTGTCGTTCGCAATGGTACCCTGCAGACTTCGCTTTCCTAAGATTGCATTGCACAGAATGCATAATCTATTGAACCCATCTTCTGTTACTTTCATTCTTCTATTACAGTCACATATGGAAAGTTATAGCGTTGAACAGTTCCTGTGGCACGAATAGAAATATGTGTCTGAGCATATATGGTCCACTTCCACTTATTCTCCTGTGAACTTTACTATTTCGCTCCTCCTTCGTACTTTACGAATATGTAATCACTTCTACCTAACAAGCCTGTGATGTCGACTATTACAGTCACAATCGAAAGACAATTTCCAAGTGAAAATACATATATGTATATATGTGAACCAACGTTTGTTCAATAATAAATTACTTCCAACCAAGTCGTAAGTATAGGCACTTCGTGTAGTAGATATTTCACAGTCCAATTTATTTTCAGATAATTTCGTTCGATCCAAAGGTATGAGTCATGCATATTACTCTACATTTCAACGCAGTTACCGCTAATAAAACGATAATTCACTTGACTCTCTCTCTCTCTTGCATTCTCCCGTTTCTATAGGTTCGCTGGAAGCAATATCCCGATCGATAGAAAATAATTTGCAACGAATAAATTTTTCGAGCGACTTATTTTTTCCCCCTCTTGGTGAGTGTCGCCGATAAAACGGGTACGTGTTTTCAGACACAACATTCTTGAATCTTCTAAAGAAGTTCAAGTGCATCGCGCGGTAAACAATTCCCCAGCTCTCACTACCATTGTCCCCGTGTGCCTCTGCATGTTTCACTTTTTCCCTTTGTCCGTCTGTCCTGCTTCAATTATTCGCTTTCATCCGTCCGTCTGTATTCTATTCGATGCACTTGCCCTTTTCCGCGCGCGCGCACAGACACGCCGCGCGGCTCACAGCGGCCCACTTACGTTCGAGGCCTGCATTTGAGGCCCTTGATGCCACGAGGACCCTCTCCGTGCTCCAACTGCGGTGAAACCACGTACACGCGACCTCCCGCCGATCTAACTGTATTGATAACGACGACGTGACAGACCGCTATAGCGCATTATGAACTTCGCGATTTCCAGCCTTCATTGGCTATTGTCTTTCCTCCGTAAAACATATCGAGAAATTGAATATGAGGTCAACGCTGGGAGCTCTGGAGGCTCTAAAGTGCTTTTAATGGAAAAATTTAAGGACTGCATCGCGTTGAATATTCGTGAATTTAGTTCCAGGAAATTTTATTTTCTTGAAAGGTTAAGCGTTTAAATAGACGTGCAGTATTTAATAGTCACTAGCTTATATAACATTGAAAAAGTTGCTCCGAGCGCCTTAGCTTTTCGAAACATTTCAAACTCTGAATATCAATTTTTGAATCTTCGAGTGACTAGAAAAATATGCAAACTTGTATATTTATCTCATTATTTATACCTTTCCATGTGAAACTAAATTTACATACCTACACCTATGACTATTAAACTTGAATGCCAAAGGTAATCTGAAAAAGTCTATGTATAAAAATCTGGTACATACTGCCCCATCTCATACGAAACTAAAAGGCCAATGAAGTGCCTTCAAATTTCCATCCCTCGTTATACAGACACACGTGTACACCCAAAAACATTTCATTGTCGTAAATTCAAAGTTGAACTTTGGACTGGTCGCTGATATTGCGTTCCGTAACGTCTGAAACAGCAGAACGTCGTTAGAGGGATACTAATCCGCGAGTATTAAGCGAAAAAAGTGTACGCACGCGGATGAGTTTTACGGGCGACCGCGTTCCCGTCGAAGTTCGCGGTGCCATCGGGTACGAACTCGCGAGAGACCTCTCTTTATTGTCTGTGCCGGAAAGTTTTTCGACCCTTTTTTTTCCTGCCTCTCTGCGACAAGAACTTTCAACGAGTCTTTTTCGCGGCAGCGTCAACTCCGGCGTTTCTCTCCTAGCGAGAATCTCATTGTACAGTCACTGCATAAATTCATTAGCGGCGACTTCGCTGTGATAACGTTCGGTCCTGTCCCGTAAATTGAATTTTTCGATGCATTCACCTCGCTGCGACAGATTTGCCATTGGACTGCGAGGTCCGTGGTCGCATTTGTGTTAGGTTCATGGAGACGAGGAACGAGAGAACGCTGTTTGTTTTTTCTTTTAATTACTGGTCGCTTTTAAGTCTTGATATAGAGGTACTAAGGTAAAAACCACCTAAATATTATTTGCTGTAGTAAATCACAGAATTTATAAAGAATTTTAGGACGCTTTTAAATATTTGAAATATTGGTCCAGTGTAAGTAGCAATAAACTTCCATGTGACTATTCTGGAAAAACGAAATTATGCGAAAAATTTTCTATCTTCCATCTTGAAAACCATCCTCTTGTGCATGAAATTTCGTTTCACGGCAATCGGATCAAAGTAACCATTCTTTAGATCCATCAAAGCGGTAGTCGAACCCTTTGAAGGATTTCAGAAGCAACTGAAGTGCAGCATCTGTGGCATACTTTTTATACTTGGAAGAATTTTGCGGTGTCCTCTACGATCAATTAATGTGTTATGACATTGCGTATTCGCGTGTCATGGCTTCGCCTGGTTTGAGATATGAATTTGGGATAAACCTATTAATTCGTAATATTTCCTATTGGTGCCTGGCACTCATTCTTTATTAATTTCGATGATTGCAAAGATGCACGTCCCTCAATGCACCGCCCTGAGCAGGAGGACACAAGATCGGAACGTACGTGACAGTGCAGTTCAATTGACGAATCATAAACTAAGAACGTCAACCATTCTCATCAGGGCCGACGAATTTTCTTATTCCTTCAAGCTGCACATACAAAATTGAATCCCTCATACATGGAAAGTGGTACTTCAGTTTCATTTCCACCAGCGAATAATCCAGAATATTCTTCCGCGAGCATCTTCAAACGGGTTGTCGCTGAAACGCGAAGATGAAATTGTTTTCCAATTTTCCTGCCACGTTAGGATGCACAGGTAAACTGCATTTTCTGCGCGGATGTTAAGATCGTTGCCATCGCCTCTCCGCTTTCAGCGACTCAAGTACTTTAATGGTGAGATTCCTGTACCCTTTGTTCCACAGTGTCGCGAATCTTCGAAGGATTTTCACTGTCGCGTGTAACAGAGATCCACCTGTCACCCCTGAATCATCGTGACACAGTTAAACCTTGGACGTGTCCATGGCGGAGGTAAATTGGCCCTAGGGACTGCAACATATTGTCCAAACCATAGCAGGGACAGGTAGCAGTACAAAAGCTACGCGACGACGCGGTGAGATTTACGCGGCAACCGAGGTGAGCTGTAAACGGTGACCAGCGGACAATAATCTCGATCGTGCTACGTTTAACGAGCCATCAGATTTACGTTGGACCGGAAGTAACGACGCGACATCGCGCTCAGCAATCCTGGCGTGTAGCTTCCAATTACCTTGAGCCATTTTCGTCC
Source organism: Calliopsis andreniformis (assembly GCF_051401765.1). Taxonomy (NCBI): domain Eukaryota; kingdom Metazoa; phylum Arthropoda; class Insecta; order Hymenoptera; family Andrenidae; genus Calliopsis; species Calliopsis andreniformis. The sequence goes on along the minus strand of NC_135067.1, from coordinate 15,260,257 downwards.
ACGGAAATCCTTCGTCGAGGCCTGACTTCCAATCGCGAGTGCAACACGGAAGGCTCGTTCATTTCGCCCTTCATCGTTCCAGCTTTGCCTCCGCAATTTCGCTGTGTCGTCATTGTGATCCGATGCATATGAACGAGACGCATCGACGCCCCCGCGATATCGATTCCCCACGAGTCATTGAAAACTCGTTCTGTTCGGTCCAGTAGCGAGATCGTTTGACCACCCTGGGAAACTGAGGGGGATGGTCGATACGCTTTGCGATCGATCGATGAAAGAGAAAATAATGCGTTGCCATGGTCTTATATGAGGATGATTTTATCAACTTGAAAGCTTTATTAAATACAGAACGACTTTTGATAATTGTTTAGTGCGGATTTTTGATCATTTTTTGTGACAATCTTGTGAGTGATTGTATGTGCTGCTTTTAACGAAACGAAAATTTTGAAAAATTACATTTGCTTCTAGAAGAAAATAATTGGAGTAGTGTCTATGTAAACTATAAATAATTTTTATATTGCTCTCTATGCAATGTTTGAGGAAATCGTTTGATGTACCTTTTAATAACTAAAACTAGGTTCCTAATGAAATTTCTAATTGGGTAACAGTGAATGAAAATGTTGATCCGGCATTTCTCTTTGTTAATGGACAGTGTAAAAGGAATAGATTGCTGATTCGATTCTAGTGCATTTAGTTAACGATCACTTTCACTTTGCCGAGTAAAGCGTCGGGATTATAATTCGCCGAAATGCTTTTAGTAGCAAAACGATGCAAATTTGTATTGCGATATCTCTAGGAGCAATACCCAATAGTTGGGAATATCCGATAATCAGCTACTGGAATCTCGTTAATGCGGCATTATTTCGTGCTGCAATTGTTTGTTCTGTAGGTACTAAAATCCCTGGTAGTATAGTGCTCGAAGATTTAGTATAATGCTTTCTCGAGTTTCACTTTAATTTCTGCGAATTGTACCAAGGAATGCTTCCCCACGTGTTAATGCAGTTTCTTGCTGCTCTGTCGATTCGTTTAAAATGACATTTGGTGACCAATTGTGTTCATTAAAATTTAATGACCAGCTATGTTTATTGCTATTGTTTCTCGACAGACGATTATAATTTTCATGCTGACATTTCTGAAGTGATGAAAGTACGAGTTTTATTACTTTTTAAAATTTTAAGTGATTCTTCCGCGCTAACTTTGCAGAAACAAATTTTCCTAACTCACACTCTGCGTTTTATTATGGCGATCACGATACCTCTATATTTACAATTGCACGGTTCCTCTGTCGATTGTCTAATTAAAACATGCCTGTACTCCCTGTCTGTTGATAATTTCCCTGAATTTCTTGTCTGTATTTTGGAGAGCAAGCTGCAGTTTCCGCTGTTGAAATTCTCTGTAGGGGGTACGTGTCCTGTTCATTTCCATAATTTTTATTGGAACCTTCCAGCTGTTTTAATTAGAGTCGTTGACAATAGCAAAACAGACAGAACGTTCGTTAAAATTCTAATTTATTATATAGAATTATAAAGCAAAAGTAAAAGTACATATTAGCGGGGAAGAGTATTGAAAGGCTTCAGGAAAATGATTACTAGCCTAAGTAGCTAGGCGTGTATTGATAGAGGGGAGCAATTGTGGCGTTACTAGTTCCAAAATGCGCATATTAACGATAGTCCTCGTTAGTGCTAATGTGGAATTGCATTGACATTAGCTAGAAATTACGTGTACATGCATGATAATGTGGTTGCTCAAGAATACACGCATCGATTTGCTTTGTGTGGCTTAACACGGGAATGTAACGCTTATTAGAGTGAATATGAACATATGTATACATAGTATGTAATAGTAGGTATTTACATGATGGAAAACTAGTAATTTCATAAAGTAATAAAAAATAATAGATACTACATTTCTGGCCTTTGCAATCGAGTTTATTTTTACATTTCCAACATCATTTGCCAAAATTACGGATTGCACAGGTACAGCTATTTAGCATCGAATTAGGAAAGTGTACTTTGCATCCTTCGCGTTAATCGCGCCCACAGTCGCATCAGATATGGGATTTGTAATTATGAAGGCGTGTAGATAATGCCCCTGTTATCAGTTACGAGACACGTACATTAGCGCAGTGATGCTACAATCTTGTGATAACAGTACACCACTCTTGTCTCTATACTATTAAAGGGGTTATAGAAATGATAATGCTGCTTACGAACTTCCTAACAACGTTTATTTAGAGCACTTGCATCCTTCTTAAATAATCCAACCTAACTTTCATTTGTTTAAATACTACACAACTAGAGACTTCCACGGCTTTTATCCAACAATATAAATACTGTAAAAAAGCTTCTGTGATAGTAGGTAAAAGGAATATTCGTGATAGAACACCGATAGCAAATATACGTCCCAAAGAGTCCATCCACATTTTTAATTAAACGTGAGAATATTTGATACAGACCAGGTCTATTCCTGGCTGGGCAAACATAGTGTCCGGGAAACGAGGAAATCCTTCCTCTTTTCGTACACGGAGGCGAATAACGGTTACTTAAACCAGGACGAGGTAAATCCTTCAAATATTTGTTCCGTTGAAAAAGCCGTAATTCACCGCGAACCAGAGGGAATCAATTTTTAGGGGGTGCCGATAAATTCCATGACATCAGTGAGAGATTCCCAGAGTCACCGTCTGAATTAAAGTCTTCTACACTGAATTTCACTTACAGTTCCTCCCGTCCCGCATCTTTCAACTTTTTTACCGATCTCAGCAATCCAGCCTCGAGCTTTTACGAAGAGTTATAGGCTATTTCACTTCCGGCGATGAACACCAACCCCGCCTTTCAACCAATTACGTGGTCGACGCTTTGTCACGGACACCTTCACTCCTGTTTCGGTCTTTACCTAGAACAGTGCACTGTTTTACACCACCATTCAAAATTTCGATTGGATGCACGAATTTAGAATTTGGAAATTATTAAATGTTATATGGAGAACCAGGAATCCTGTGCATTTTTTTATTGGCTGCTCGGAGTTCGAAAATTATTCGTAGCTTTTTCTTCAGAAATTTTGCACAGATGTGAGCATTCGTTTGTGTACTGGAACGTTCAACTTCATAAATTTAAATGAAAAAAATTTGCATTACGATATAAACAGTTTAATGCTAAAGCGTCAAATGCAAGGACCGCTGCAAATATTTCGCTCGAGGAGGAAATGTGCAGCTGTTGCTGACAAATGACTAGTTTACATCAGGAGAAGAAAAAGAGCGTAGTTTCCACGCCGATTACGTAAAACTAATTGCCTCACATTCTCGCGTTGCCGCGGAAAGAGTTGCTTGAAATGAAGAAAATTGTTGCAGTCTCTCGTTACGTTCATTAAAATTATAATACGACGTCTATTTTAGACATTTAATGATACCTATCTTGCATCATTTCAACTGTATTAAAGATCCACATCCAGGTAGAACTAATATAATTATTTTCTCAATACGTATTAATTCGTTTTGATATTCTAAATAGTTTCAATAATTGATATTCTAGAAATAATAAAATGATGGATGTAAAATAGTACAACTCAATGAAATGATGGCCTCATCAACTCTCGACCCTTCAAATTCTAGATCTTCCTATGTCGAACTACTCACAACCAGTATTAAGCCTATATACACGAATGTACGTAGCTAGTTAAGATTCGATGTAAAATTAATACACGAAGTGATTATCACAATTAGCTGGCTACGTGGTTGGTTAACATATTAACCATTTTCCGGGTTGAATCGTGGGTAAAGGTCATGCCCCTTTAAGCGTAACCAACCCTAAGGGATCGGATGATTCAAAGGCAAGTTATGAATTGCCAGTAATTGACGTATTTTAATATGAAATCATATGTGTATTTTACTGTAGCAGCTGCTTCACTTGCTCACACCTAAATCACGTTTAAAGAACATCAATGTAAGCATGTACCAGCAACTATTTGGCAAGCACCAGTTACCATTTGTGGATTCAGCTGGATAAATTGCAGGTTAACCAACAACAGTGGCGAACGTGCCGAGTTTAATACGAATGTGATACACCGCAAAGTTCGTTAAAAATTCATACAGCGCTTAATCGACCACTCGGTTACAAATGCACCCATTTTCTGTTTGACCTGAGTCCTCATGTTACTTCTTTTCACGTACTGTTCACTCGTATCAATTGAAAAATTTATTCTCTCTTTAATACATTTGCTCCTCTTTATTTCCTATTGCTATCTGTGTGACTGGAATTTTCAGCGATTCGGATGATATTTTACTGAGAAGGGTTAATAGCTGCATAGTAATATACAGATCGAAATATCTGGTCACTAAGTAAACATTGGAATAGAATGATTTCTGTGAGGTGTAAAGCTTCCCTTCGTGTTTAGTTTCACTTTTGCGTGATGCTTATATTATATGCACATGTGGATCCTCTATATATGCTGTTTGTTAGTCATAGAGCACGCTTATTTTTATGCTATGTGCAAATCGTTGAAGCAAGTCAAAGGCTCTTTCTAAATCTTATATTTCAATTTTTATTTCCACTGCACTCTCATTCGTCCACGCATTTGATGTCTCCTGTTTCAAAGGATCAAAAGACGGTAGCTCCTGATCAGACAGCCGCTGCATTGTCCTTTGATGTCGTGCTCTAGATTACTGTCGATAGGATAAAGCCACGTATTGAAAAGCCGCAACGCTTGCCGAGACGACGATTAGCAAAGCACGATACCACCCTGTGATGCTATCGTTTGATGACAAAAATGGCATTGCGCTATCAATAATTCATTATAGTATTTTTCATTGATTAGATTCAACGACAAACGCCACGTATGACAATCTTTCATATTCACTAGCTTTCAAAGTATCCGTATTCCTTTTCTGTAACCATCTTGACATTCATGAACAAATGGTGCAGCAACCGTGAAGTTCCTTATTTACGTCAACAGGTCCTCAAGTCTGCTATGCTGCTAAAAAGTTATAATTAACGGCGGGATGAAATATCAGTGACTGTTGTGACAGCAGATTGTACTCGTTCTTGTATATTTATAATATTTGTACGTCATATATTCAAACAAGGGAATATCATTAAAATTGTTTGCGTATATTTTATGCCATATTTCACTATGAAAATTTCTGTTATAAAAGTGTAGAAAATATGAGAAATTATTCAGAGACTTCATACCTCAAAATTTCGTGTTTCACGTTTCGTTGGACACTTTAGTTTCGGCAGATGAAAGTCTACAAAAAAAGCAAAAAAACACTCTCGTTTCCGAATGGCCAAATTCGAGACACTCCTTAATTGTTTAAAAATGCAAAGTTATTTTTTACTGAGACAGCAGGAAAAAGAAAAGAATTTTGAAGAAAGAAAAACATACTTCGTGCCAAAGTAGAGAACCTTATTCTCTATGTGGGTTGAACGGGTGCGCTCGCGCGTGCATTAAAAAATCCCTGTTTGCATACTTTCTACTTGTTCCACCGTTGCTTTCAGAAGCAAGATGGTTTTCAACTTCGTACGACTTTCGTGTTTCCCAAAAGTGTAAAGTAGCTACTAGTGCTAATGCATCAGAACGTCGCTTTTCAGGTTCAGCGAATAATATTTATGCAGGGAAATATGCACTTCAAACTAATCGTAAGATTCATTTTACTTTAGTGCCACAAATAACTCTGATTATTTAATTAAATACCTTCTTCTTTAATTAAACTATCTTTTAAAGACACTAAAAATGGCTTGACAGAACTGCAGACACACCATTTTACCTACTTGCAATATTCAACTGCATATGCACCTACCTGACCGATACTTATTATGTCACAGAAGAGACCAGTTTCAGAAAATAGACTAGGAGACCTATAAAAAAGTAGTAAAATGAAAATTTGATCATCTACCTTTAATTACCCCTACAATCACATTTTTAAGAATAGCTATAAACTCGTGCACCTTTTTATTTCTTCCTTTCCTTAAAAAAATCAACGTAAATGTTGAATCATTCCGTCCAGTATTTTCTCCCTAACCATTAAGGCATTGTTCGGTAAGATCTCATAAATAATCTCCCTTTCTCTTTGTTAGTTCCTTCGCGCACATATGTACCCGTGCATGTGCGTGTGTTGGTACACCTGTACAGAGGTACTGAAAATAAACAAGGAACAATAGGACGTCTCTGGCATCAAAGCTTGCTCTTCTCCCACTAATATACGACTCTCTTTCGGAGCATGCTGCCGTTTCCTCCATACGGGCCGCGGAGCTTTCTGTGGTAGATTCGCGGACTGCACGCCAGCGCGCGCAGAAACTTGTGTGCGAATTCTGCTAAGCATTCGTGTGTTTGCACACCCCTGCTTACATTTCGTGCGGGCGTTTCGCACACAGTGAACGTATGCGATAAAGTGAAATGCAATTTCGGCTGGATGTTAGCTTCCCGTTTATACCTGGCTGGAGATCCTTTTAAAGCGTGCTTTCTTTCTTTGGTTCAATAGGCGAAACACAGAACGACACAGATGGTATTGTAAGATGTTTCTTTAGGCTCTAAGAATCGGTGTCTGCCATAAGTTCTCGGCGAAATGGAAGCTTAAATAGAATCGAGATTGATATTTCCCTGATGCATCAATCGATATTTACGACTGTGATACTTGCGTAAGAATGAATTATATATGTAGTGCCTGGAGTGTACAAAAATGCACCGACGTCGAATAGAATCTTGGGTACTATATCGATTTATAAGATGTAACACATAGATACAATTTACAGAAATATTCATATGTAGGTATTCTTATTTTCTGAGGTTTTTATCTTGAGCGCTACATACGTAGAGCTTTTGTTGTAATTTTGTTTAATATTGTATACCCCGTATGCAACCGTAGATACTATACGTATGCACTGCACAAAATAAAAGGCATCGCGAACAATACCTTAGAATTCTATATAGGTCGAGGCAAAAATTAATATTAAATACATCACCTGTGGGAAAACAGACGCACGAGTGCAGAAACGAAACTCTCTGGGAAATCAGAAAGCCGAACGAATTGATATCCAGTGTAGTGAAAACGTTCCTTGAGGGTAGGTCCTGAGAAATGAGATTCCAAAAGCGTGTGAACTTTTCGTTAGAAAAATGGCAAATGACATTCGCATGGAATAATATGATGCGAAAGTGTGAGTCTTATACTTTGTTCTTGGATGTTCTTCATTAATACAAACAGTTTTTATAGAACGTCTGTCGTTTCTGTAAAATATCCCATCTCTCTTTTCTTCCCTGTGTCCGAGTCATTTCTTTTGAAATATGCAATTTCTGTATGGTGAAGTGAAATGTTGTCGCGAAAGTCACGAGCTGGTGAACGTGTGCTCACGATACTCAGCATCCGTTTTCGTCTTGCGACTCAGTACAGAGGAGCCACGACGCAGTGAATTTTACAAGACACCAGTTCGAGGGATTTTCTTTCACAGTCGACCTTATCCTGTTGCACGTGACTTACTTGGATTTAATTTTTTCAAGCGTACTGTATACGATTACATTTAACACGAGCGTGCAATGAACAACGCGTTTTCCTGGCATTGCACATCTATTCACATGCGTTTGTGTCTGGCAGCAATGTACGAGGGTCATTTTGGAGATGAATCAATTCCAGGGCAAAGAGAAATCGTGCTATTTGCGTGAATTGTTCTGTAAAACAGTCGTTAAATTAGATCTATGAAAAATAGCATCGAAAAATTAGACCTTTTGGGGGATAAAATTGTAGCAACCAAAGGTTTCATTTTTTGTGTAATTTTAGTAACACATGATAATATTCATCGTCCTTTTCTTATCAAAGATACTATCGTTAAAGATTTTGTCAGTTAATGATAACTGCTATTTGATCTGCACCCTGCATGGTATCTCGTCCACTTGATCGTTTCAAACATTACATGGTACAAGTGTACCTTTCATCGAATATGCGTTTCTGAATAAACGGTTATATGTATGTACAGCTTACTAGTATGTACCAGCACATAGTCGCGTATCGTTCAAGAATTCACGCTACGTTGACTTTGATTCCCGCGCAATTAGCGGCAGGATTCGCTTTCGCGCGTGCTGTCACGGAGGAATTCAGGCTGGTGCATCAGAGCTGTTCCATCGTCGGTATTAATGCTTAAACATTGGTCACAGGTGTTGCGATTACAAGGAGAGACGCGAAGCAATTGCTTCACGATGGAATAATCCTTCTCTTGGGAGCGCAATGAATTCTGGGAACAAAGAAGATAGGGTTCTCCTTTCGTGACTAAATCAATTGTCTTTATCGTTACGTCTTTCAAATAAACCATCCGACTGTTTGCCACTTCCTTAAGTAATCTTATTTATACTTTCTTGGAGCTTCTCATTCTTAAATCACAGCTTCTTAATCGGAAAGCAAACGTTTCGTCAGCGAACATTATGTCAACGTTATGTCAAGTAAGTTAGAGAATAATTTTTACGTATAAATCCGTGAAATAATAGCGCGTAAAGCTGAGGATTTCAAAAGCGTGGGGAAATTAAGTTCAAGGTATTCTACTGTGGAATCATGGAGTAGAACCATTTTAATGGAAGTCTTCGTTACGTGCAACTTTTTTTTTCCTTTAATACGCAAAGAATTTAATTACTTGAGACTGAAGCTAAAGCCGGTTTAAAATACAGAGATTCTGTCTCACAATATTTATGAAAGGTGGACATCCTGTAAGAGGTACTTTATTAAAAGTTACGATATTATAATGGCTAAAAGAATATATATTGGTCCATTGCTGCAAAAGAAAGAGTATCCCTTAATAATAATTTTTATTATAAATTGCTTAATGAGGACAAAATATTGACTCCTGAAATACGATAACGATACACTGTCACGTCATTGTATTTTTTAAAAGACATTTAATTTTTAATTACAACAAAAAAGTGAAAGAATTTGTAAAATTTACATGTTTCAATATTACGTTTGAGATATTTTTCAGAAATAATCAAAGTTAAAAGACAAACCTATTGTAGCTCTCCAGTCGTTCCGATAAAGTAGCTCACTGTTCAATTCACCATCACGCAATCGAGTTCAGAGCACTTCAATCACGAAGTAAACAGTAATTATACTATGTAAAATGACTGTTCATTGCTTCTGAGAGTGCAAAAGAAAGTTTGACGTGCTAATAACTGAAGGACCGTGCGACAAATGCAGGAGCAATAATTGAAAAATCACGAAATCGTCGAAATTGAAAGAAAAGCTTTCCGATGACGTTGAAATAGTTTCAGAGGATCGTTCTCCCACGTTACCCTTGCAACAATGGTACTGCGACCAGACCGTTATCGTTTTTTTTTCCATCGGCTTTGTTCCAACGAAATGGATCCTGTTATTCCTGACAGTAAGTTACTTTAATTAGAAGTACTGTGGTCTCAGGTCATTCAACGACGCCGACGGTTCTCTTTATCCACTGGATTTCAATGTGCACAAAGGCAAAGGCAGGAATTAAAAACGTAGTCGCGTTAGCAAGTGGTAATTCATTAAAAATGAATTTTGTTAGGAGTTACACAATACACATCTACATATTTTGTATTTTGGTGAACGTTTAAATTCTCTTAATTCCTCATAATATTAGACTGACTGTTTCAAGCCTCTCAAGAGTCATATACAAAAAAGTAATCCATTTTGAGTATCCATTTAACTGCACCTGCACTGATTGGTATCCTGATCAAGAGATTACTAAATAGCAAGCTGAAGAACGATAACCGTGGACACGCTGCTGAGACATTCGATCTACACCAACCTCTTCCAAATTGAGAAACTCGAAGGATCTTCCATGTTTGATGGCATTTAATCCTGGGGACACGCGGGCGTGCACAGGACGCCATCAAATGAACAATTCAAGCGACATACGGCATGTCCCGAGGTTCCTACCAATCCCAAAATCCGTCGGCTCGTAATCTATCCCGGACCAACCTGCACACAAGTTACACCGCGCGCGCCGGAGCAATCTCCTTCGCCGCATAACCCGATAATTCTAATTATCCTAACAAGATCAATAATTTCTGTCGACCCTGATGTACGCTATCTCGACGCGTGATCGTCCTATGAGGTTTCTATCAACGACAGGGTCAGACCCAGTTTCGTTGATCTTCGAAGAGGCAACTTTGATTACACAGCTACACATACATACTTCGACAGGCAGGACTTTGAGCAGCAAGGATCATATATTCGATTATCGGCTGCGTTTCACTTGGCTAGACCCTGCTCCTGTGTATTCGGTTTGTTATAATTTGTTTCTGATGTTGACGCGAACTCCGCGTTGATCATGTTTGCTTGAACAGGTGTACGTGTGTGGTTAGAAAAATATTGAACTGGGTATTGGAATGTAAAAATTTGATACAGATTCGATTTGTTTCTTTGGTTTTGTAAGATGTATTAGGATAACGCTAAATATTAGTTTTGCTGTACTGTCATTAATTCTGTTATTTATGCCGCGGCGTTAAGTTATTCTATTTATAGGTGCTTTAGAATATCCTCTTTAGTGTCTTTGGAAAGTGCAGTCGTTCATAGAGCGGCATGAAGCTTTTATCAATTTCATTTCAGTCATAATATTTATCGTCGTATAGAATATAAAGTTAATATGTCTATATGAATTTTATGTGATATTCTGGTCTGCCGACGATATAAACGTGAACGTTTATCTACTGATTACAATTAAAATTGAGCCGACTACAAATATCTGTATTAAAAATGTAGCGATGGAATTTCAATGACGATGTTCGGCAAAGATCAATGTTTCTGTGTTAAATGGGAAATAATACGCGAACGAAATTCGTGAGAACTAATTAATTTTAAGTAAATATTAATCGGGTATAAATTCTGATTTTAATTAATCTAAAGGTATGTATATAGCTCATTTATCTGATGTTTTCATAAGCATATTAATATTTAAAAAAAAAACACTTTTATTTGAATATGTCATTTATTGGGGAACGAAATTCCTGACATTTTTCTGGTCGAACGATCAGACTAACGCTTCAATGTCGGAATTGATGGTATTTAAACATCCCATGACGAACTTGGATTCTGCGGGGGCGTTCCTTAGATTGGCATGATCGTAATGTCGTAGAATCGGGGTAATAACGTTGTGGCTTCGAAAGATCGCCATTCACCCTCAGCTTTAACCGAAAGCACGCGTTGTATTAATGCACGGGAGAGAGCTGGTCAAGTGCATACGTCCACCATTGTGGTCATCCGAAGATGGATGCGGTAATCCGTTGCAACCCGACCGATGGGTATTTGCAGCGACTAATCCGATCGAGATATATCGCTTTTTCCTATGAGAGCACGGACGATTTCAGTGGAAGTGACTACGTTCTATAGAAATGCACTCGGAAATTTATTGCCTTTGAGAAATTGAAGGGTTCCCTGTTGCACGAAAAACTGCAAAAATTACTGCACTGCTTCGATGTATGATATGCGATCATACAGAAATCGAGGTACGTGCGCAAGCACCTATTGAAAAGAGATACCCCTTCAGGATAAAGACTATAAAATAAAAATTGGATCTACGAAACTCTAATTTTCAACTATTGCTTTTTATTAGAGAATAACAGAACTGTATAACAGTATTATATTAGGGGTTTGACAACAGGTGTCACAAATTTCAAAGATTGATTTTACGCGCTAAAATAAAACGAAATTGCGTTTGGAACATCATTTCTGAGTTATTGCTTGAAATACGTCTGACTTGTCTTACTCTACTGACGGCGCTGCGTTTAACTTGAGTAATGCTCACTAACAGTAGAATAAGTCCCCAGTTAGATATGTTTCACGCAGACTTTCATCGTTCTTGCAACAATTATCAACTCTGAAACAAAATCTGAAACACAATTTCGCCTTTCAGTATTTTTCACATTTATTGATTAACACAAGACAGACAAGACTTATCGAGTATGAAAACTAATTTACGTTTCGCGTTCATCGTGCACTTGTGATTTTTATACTCATCATTATCGTTCATAAAAGTAAATCCTATAAAGGTATAAGTATTCCTTCTCCATAGATCGCAGACGCGCTTAATTCGAATTTTAATGAAACTTATTCTAACTACATTGAATTTCAATTACGTGATGCATAAATGTGAGCACATGAACTTATACCTAATACTCCGTCTTATAATCATCCTCGGTGAATCGTTTTCCCATAAAGTTTTCTGGCGCATCCCATCGAAGAAGAAAGACACCTGAGACCGGAAGCTTTGCAATAACGAGGAAGAACTTACCCAGAAATCGATCCGCTGCGCCTCTAACCCTGGAACGAAGGTATTAACGAAGGTTCCCTTGGATCCAGATATCTTTAGGCGAGGGTTAAACAAAAACATGTTGAAAACATAATATAATTAAATACACTCACAAGAAACACGACACTTCACTTCGCTTCGCTTCACTTTGTCCCAAATTCTTCTTATTTACTCTCCTCCATATCTTCGATCACAGCCTAAAAAACCACCAACTTATCATTAGAGGAAAGGGGTGTTTCGACTCTAACGCTAAACCGCAACCGCGAAATCGGTATTCGATGTTGCCAATCCTATTACCTCGATCGACTTGCAAGCAGAAAAGGCAAACAGCACCTCAGTGGCCCTCAGACTGACCATTTCTCCCTGAGCCCTCACAGGAACTACCGAAGTAGACTTGCTAGGTAGTCGGCTAGTAAAGAGAGGCGACTCGTATGAAGTAGGGGGTTTCTACCTTCAAGTGTACGAGAAAATGCCATAAGCAGACTGTACACCTTCCCCACTAAAGTGAGTGCATGGGTCACGATAGACCTGGGCGCAGGATTTTACAATAAAAATCTCTATTTTTCTTTTCTCTTACGCGTCATCTAATGTTTTACAAAATTAATCGAACTTGCTCTATTTTGGTATGTGCTAAAAATATTCTTCGTTACCAAGAATGTTTCGAGCCCTTTGCAGTGTTCACTCATGCGTGAGGTGAAGTGTAGAATAAGAAACTTAAAGACACCTAGAATGAATCTTGTATATTGTTAGCCACTTTCTTTTCCCTTCTCAAAGCTGGCTCTTCTTTGACTAGTCCTGCGTGCACTTAAACGTCAAAAAGACTCTTCATCGCAGCAAATTGAAATTCTAAAGTGAGATAAGGATTATAATATGTTCTGTACCACTAACCATACAAAATTAGTTATTCTTATAATGATATATTCTTATAAATATCTATAATACCTTTGCTTAAACTAAATTTAAATGCTTACGTTAAAAAAATATTTGATACAGTTTTTATCTTAGAGAAAGCTTTTTTTAATTAGCATATCATGTATTAAATTGGCGCAGAAATAATCTGAAGGTGTTATTTCGAACGTGATACGAGTGTAAAAGTATAAATAAGCTTCCTCTGCAACAAAAACACTATCTTTCAAACCCCAGGAATGTGGAACTGCTTCCAGCTGTTAGAACTAACAAAGCAATGAAGCCACTCGGTGAATCAGTGAGGTGAAATTTTATTTCAAACCACCGGAAAAGCGTTCGTTACCTCTCGTTTTCATGGCTTGGGCAGATCACGGGAAGCTGTTGAATCACTGGGCGAAGGAACTTGAACATCTTGGGGTAGACACGCTGAGTCTCCGGCACCTCGCACGGAAGGCGAACTTTCACCCTCTGAATTCCTCGTTTGTGCAATTCAGTCGCGTAATCTAATGAGCAAACGCCGAGACCTGCCGTCCTGGCCCGGAAATTGAAGTATACATTATAAAACGCTGCGTTTTCTATGCAGTTTGCACGCCAGCATCGTGAAACCAGGTCGCGCATTCCTCGAAAGTCGTCGCGCTTAAATATACAGAACTGTCGGTGGTGTGCTTTTTTTACTTACATCTACTTCTTTTTATCGGTGGTTGCATGTCAGCTTTAATTTCATGGGAATCGAGGAGGAACCTAAATTGAATATGCACTTTGATCTAGAGGCTTTGAAACGTTCATTTTTCTTCACAAATTAAAATTAAAATTAAAAGAATTACCATAGAATGTTATTACTATTTCGGAATAAATAGAGTGCAAAATTGGGGGAGGAAAGTTTTAGTAAAACAGTGGAACAGTGATTAAAACTTTTGTGACATATTTATCTTGTAGGTATGTACAAAAAGTGGTAAATGCATTCTTTCTAAATTCCTGTAAGTGCTTGAGGACATAAACGAACTTCTCAGGTAGGAATGCCGGATTGTAGTTAGCGAATCGTAGCTAGTATTTCCTGGAATGTATGTAAACAAATTTGAGGTTGACCCCACCAGGAAATTTATTGCGGTCGACTTTTCAGAGGACTGCCGGCAAAACTTTCTGCAGTTGTTCTTTGACCGCGGTGAGTGTCGGATGTGAAGTATCAAAGTTAACATATGGTGACGATATACACGCTACATATTTTGTTCAAGTATGGTTATACACATTACATTCTATTATTTTATATTAATATTTTAAAAAGCAAAAACATCTTTTGTGTTAAAAATATGTAGTCTTAGAAAGTACCACATTTTATCTGATATGTCTTTAAAAATACTATATAAGCTTCGTTTAGTATACCTATTCGTACTGAGCTTTCAAGATTGTATTAAGTGAAATATCACCAACGATAAGTTAAAATTTCATAAACATATAGCTACATTTACACAGTCCTCGAGTTATTTTTAATTATATTCTGTTTTAATTCATCCTTTACTTCTGCCCGAGTAAAAAGCACAAAGGATGTTTGTACAGTTTATGTTTAAAGAGTTTCATTCTCGGTCTTCCTGTTACAGTTCCATTTCCTTAATACTTTCAGATTGAAATAATAACAATTACTCGAGCTCTCTGAAACGTCTCGTTGTTATTAGACCGTAATTCGCGATGCCTGATTTCCACTATTCTCGTGTTCTTAACGGATTTATCTCCTTGAATCTCGTGCTTTGTGTTTCGCTCGCGAACGCTCTTAAGTATCACCGTTTGCGCGCTTGAACAAGATAGAAGTGAAGAAAGCCGAAAGAGACGATGGTTTCACGTCGTTGACGCTACACGAGCGTTCGAATGAAATCGAGGGGAATGTTCACAGTCGATCTTCTCTATTCAAGAGATTTAAGCGAATTTTGAAGCTCTTTCGCTCTCTGACAGAAGGAAAGAATTCATACGAATAATTAACGTTCCACCTAATGGAGATTAATTAATTTTACACGATTTTGGATTTGAGTGAAGTTCCATAAATTTTCGAGATTTATTACTCCTGCAGGACTAACGAAAATTAATATTCTTCGCATTTAAAACTTTTACTGAAAGCCAATATAAGTGTTGGAAGTTTTTAATATAATTTTTTAATAGCAGAGTTTATAGTTCTTCGTTTTGATTGAAAAAGCGATTTTACCAATCTTTTATGCGATAGATTCTTTTATGTATTCAACTATTTTTGGTATTATAGAGATAGATTAAATTACCGTTTCAAAATTTTTAATCAATATAATCGTAGGAAGAAAGTATTCACCTGATGCAAAAAATAATTAATACTTATTCACTATAAATAGTGTTTAATTGATAAGTTTGCGAAGATATTTTTAACACTAATTGTTGGTAATTCTGTTTTAGGAGTGGACGGATTACAACCTTCAGTGGAATGAATCCGAGTATGGTGGTGTAAAGGACCTCCGAATTACACCGAACAGGCTTTGGAAGCCAGACATCCTCATGTACAACAGGTAATTCAATCTTGTTACATTTGCATACGAAATTTGGATTTAAGCGATAAATCGACGGGCATAATTACCCCGTGGACAATATAAAAATACAGTCGAATTCGGAAAAATTCGTTCTCGTTTAAAGCGCAAGTCAACAGTTTTATTCGCGAACAAAAATTCGACTATTTAACACAGCATATTTATTCAGTAAAATGATCGGCCGTATCCTCAGAATAAAAATATTTCACTTAAAATATTCCTCAAGCCTGAACGCATCCCGTTCATCGGTTAACTTGAAAACAAATTTTATTATCCGGTTTAAAAACTTCTTAAACCAAGTGCCGATAAATTTCATCGCGAAGTTCATCGTAGAAAAATCGAGTTATACTGCGCAAAATTGTGATATCCCGGGTGCATTGTATTTTTTTTTTTTTTCGTTAAATAGATCGCGAGCTTGACGAATGAGAAACAATATCGCTGAATCATTTTAAATACCGAACGAAAATTGCAATTATCTTTTATGTATCGTGTATCACAAATTGCTCGATTTGCTTTGCACTCTAATGAAATGAATCTGCAATTCGTGGATATTCAATATTTCTGCAATGTGGAAAGGGGAATAGAGAGTTGCAAATAATTTTCTCAGATTGAACTAGTGGTAAAATTTTCGTTTGTATAGTTAAAAGAAATAGAGTTTGTTCTTCAACAGTAGTTCAAGACCTAAATACTTTGATTTTTATTATTCTCGCGTACTTTAAATATCAACGAAATATTAATATATATGAGTTTCAATTTAATTCACGAACCAATCAGTTTCGAATATTACAATTCGATTTAAGCATTTCCATCACAAAGTGGTCACTTAACAGTTACAGTATAAATCGAATAGGAAAATTGTTAAATATTAACCGAGCAGAATCGACCACTCTGAATTCTATCCCCGATAATTTTCGTCGAGCAAAAGTTCGAAACGTCGAGCAAATTCGTGATACACGCGGCACGCTCGCGTAATCCGATGCACTTGAGCTGCAATTACATCGGGCTGCATCGCCGCAGAGGTTAAGCTGTCGAACTTTCAAGCTCGTTCCCGAATTCGTGTCATCGATAATTCATGGAGCACGACCGTTATCCGAATTAGTTTCGCGGCATTGGCATCGGAAGTTTCGCAAAGAAACGTCCGTTTCGTCGTAAAATCGTTTTCCTCCCTCCTGAACGCGAATCGACCGCGCGAAACGCGAAAGAAACGGAATAAACGAGAAACGGCAATGAGAACAGAGATCTAAACGTAAAACGACGACGCATAAAATGCCAACGAGATTAATGGAGAAGAGAAAGAAAATTCGGGAAATCTCGCGTATCGAGTGAACGTGTTAAACAAACCGCAAAAAAAAAGAAACAGAAAAAACACATGAAAAAAAAACGCAACAATCGAGGGATAAACTTTTGTAGAAGCTTTGAAGAGAGGAATTAAAATTTTGAGAATGTTTCAGAAACCCACGGCGGCTAAAGTATGTCGTCGATGCGTAAATCGAATTACGTACGTTCCTTTGTTTTTCACATGACGTTTTTCCGATTGCGAGTAATAGATTTAAAGCGCCGAGGGTACGTAAAACTATCTACCAGCATTGCTTCGCATCTTAAAAGAGTATATACATGTACACCATACACGTTTTAGTTATATATATAAAATATAATACATACCAGATATGTATTATATGTTTATATGTATACCGAAATCTTTGAAGTGCATGCGTTTTTTTGTGCCCAAGTAACACAGTATTCTATCCAGTACGTACAACCTGTATATCTACATTTTTCATTTTTGTAAATATTTATATATAATACATATAAATAGAGAATTTTTCCAGAGAATCTTCCGATCCTAGCCATAGAATGCGTCTTTTTTCCCACGAGTCGCCCGGTTCAGCTATCCACCGTTCCTGATGCCACGAATCCGCTGTATCATTCTCGTTTCATGGTTTCATGGGAACGCTTTGAAAGCTGGTCGGCTCGTGCGCGTTCTTTCGTGCATTTCTCTATGTCTATATATGTATACATAAATCGCGAGAACGCAGAGGCATTAATTACATACGCATAAGTCATGTCCATTACTTTTTTTTTTTTTTTTAAGTGACGGATACCATGGCGTTACATTCGAGGCAACGCGTCGGTGCGTACAAAAGTGCACTCGAATGCTTTACGACCTCAGGCCGGTAGTATATTCCTGTAAAAACTGAGTTTAACGATTCGAACTACGATTACAGTCGCAGTGTTATCGAACATTCTGAATTCATGTATAAAATTACTACGTACTGAACGAACTTTACGAGATATCACGATTCTTCATTGCTACGGGGTAACTGATACATCAAACAACAAAGCGATTACTGTTTACTGTAAAAGGGAAACAAAATTGGAAAGTCATATCGCTCCATTTATAGTAGAAACATTCTTTCAGAAATTGCTTTAGACACTGTATTATTCCAACATTTGAAAGAATCGATACTCCCAAGTGTGACCAACGCGAGCGACGAGCCCCGATACACACGAGGGATACTCTCGCACATCTCGTTGCAATCGTGTTATCTGTTTTCATTGAGAAAACGAAGAACAATATACGATCGCAGCGAGATTGAGCGTCAGAATATCGCTCGTGTGCATCAGAACTGAGGAAAGACGAATATCCTGAAAGAAGTTGCGAAAAGCTCAACGCGAGTAAAAGCGATTCCTCGACGATTAACGCCGTGGCTTCCTTCGTCTCTCAGCCACTTAATCCACAGCCTTTAGATTAGTTAGCCTTAGATACTAATAGGCTGTAACTGTGTATGCTGCGTGCGCGAGCGAGCAGAGCGGAGGAGCACCTTCGCGACGTACTCCACGTTCTGCTGGCCCGGAAAATTAATTCGCCCGCTGCTCGGCTGCCAGCCGATCCTCATCGCCGCCGGAAATCGGTCGTCCCGTTAAACACACCCGCCATTCCGCCGAATTACTACGTATCGAGATCACGTTACGCGACGCGCGTACCAGCCTCTGGAACCCCCTATCCGTGCTGTTGAATAATGGATTATCGAGCGAGCCCACGATTTAAGCCGCTGCGACGAGACGGATGAGACGGTTCCTCCGCGAACGTGACAGGTTGAGAACCCCCTCTTTTTTGCAGCCTCTCTCGAGATAGATTGCGTTTGACGTTGGAGATCGTTCGCTTGAAAAATTCAGGGGACGACCAAAGTGGACGTGGAAAAGTGTTTTGACGCTGAACTCGTGATGATCGTTTTTCCCCCTTCTTTCTAACCAAACTACTTTTAGACTGGAAAGTAGCTTTCGCAATTAGCGAGTAAATTTTGGTCAGTCTCGTTGATCGTGATGGGAGGATTTACGATTTGCTCCTTAATGAGCGAGGCTAGTTTCTTTTTTGTTAAGTAAAGTTATCGTGAAGTTAACTACCGAGTGATTACCACCTTGTCGTGATAGAGTTTTTGGAACGAGAAGCACGATTAGTGTCTCAAGTTTCAATTTCGTATTAATTTTTTTCAAACTCAATTTAAAGCGTTAATGACGTGCTCGGGAAACGCGACCTTCCTCGTCCCTTTCCCCAGTTTATCTCCAAATCACTTAATTCTCCTAATCGCGTTGATCCTTAAATGCCGGAGACTCTCTCAAACCTCGATAACTCGCAGGAAATCCGGATAACCGTGTCCCGCGTTGCGGGGGGGACTAAAAAAGAATAGCGCAGACGCAGATAACATGTACTAGGAAGTAAGGAGAGTAATGGTAGGATCAGATGGTGTAGATGGATGAGGTGAATGGCGAAGCGCTGAGTCCTCTTTCAACGACAACTAAGAACTGACCAAGCTGGTCAACCCAGGTCTAACGAGAACCGCGAATTCCATGTGAGTGGATGTTCCAGTGAAGCAATTAATTGAAATCTCCTAAAGAAACTTTTCAGACAAATTGCTCGGTAGGTTGGGAGACTTTTTGAAATAGTTTTAGTCCCAGTTCTATTATTCCGGATATTTAGTTCTTCTTGGTTCCTTTGTTTGGAGTAAAGCCATTCTCACTTTTGCCATTTTGGTTAATTCGACCATACCAATTCTCTCAGTCTTGACTAATTTTCTCGGATTTAATTTTGTCAGTTCAATTTGTACAGTTACTGACACGTATATTTGAATTCATCTGATTTTTTAAATACAGTGATTGAAACTTCTTTTTGTTAAAAACTGTACGTTGTAAAATATCGGAGATCAATACTCTGCCCCCTCTTGTGTATTCACGAGGATGTCTCCACTTGAGAGGAGGGACAAACAGAAGCAGCGTCAGTAGCAGGTTAATCATGTTTGAATTGCGCCGTGTTAGCAGAACTTTCGTGAACTTGGAATTGATCCTCGATCTTTCTACAGACGCTGGAGTCTGTTTGTAATGGATAGTCATTGTTTCAACTACGTGGCACTACAATATACCATTGTGAGCCATTCAATTGTATTATCGAAAGCCAGGCCAGTTAGAGTTCTCAAGGCACCGAATCTTGAATTGTTCTTATTCAATTTGGAACTTTCAAGGAACGATTATAGGATAGTCTAAACTATTTTCTCTGAATTAAGTCATTTTTAATGGTTCATATTTGAACAATGATACATGCTTCGAGAAATAGTTGCTATTAGCTAGTGTTCAATCGCGTGAAGTTCTTAGTGCTTTGATAAATGGTATCAAGACACTTGAATTGCTTCCTTTATATACTGCTTTTATCGAATTCTCTGAATTTATGGAGTGAACGCGAAAAGAAGGTTCAGTTGAAAACGGGGAAACTTATGATTATGGTATCATATTAAAGATACACATAATATATATTACGCTATGTCGGAACTCGTAGTATGTCCGTTTCGATGATAATGAAAGCTTATCGGTCTTCGAAGCTAGTAAATATTTCATTGTTTTCGAAACAATTCAATCACATCTACCTCTACAAAATATTATATTTATACTGAAAATTTTCTGTAGTTCAAATAACGTATTTCCTAATTAATTTATAAAATGCTTTTACAATTTCACGCAGAAATTCGTTTGCTTTTTCTGTACGTTATTTTACTTCGAGTAGAATCGTTATTCCGAGAATAATAATCGTAATTACACATTTTGACGATATTATACAAATAAAAAGAGCATAGCAGTTTGTATTTACGCGATGTATTCCATCCTCGAGATCTCGAAGCAAATGAAACTGATATCGGAGCATGTGCCCATTTAGCAGCACACTGTACATACCCCAGGGAACAGTTACTACGAGTAGTTCTTCCAAAGAGGAAGGTGTTTCCTGCGAAACCGTAAAGCGAATCCCGAGCATCCCGCTCGAAGGTACTTTTAGGCGGTACTACTGAATTTAAGCTGCTATAACCTGGAGGTTAAAGCTTCAGGACTGGCGTGCAGCCCGTAAAATCCGTTTCATCCGAACACCTTCGCGAATGTACGTACCGTTGTGTTCTACCACGACATAGCCACGAATAGGCCACATACTTATGAAATTTGTACAATCTTCATCTAACAGGATACTGATCCTTATTCTTTGATCGATTATCAACTCAATTTGACTTTCGTTTCCTCCTAAAGCAGGAACTAAACCTGTCATGAAATTATTTTTGTAGCTTAACTTCGATTTAACTGTGACTTTAATAATACATTTTCGAAGAAGTCAATAGCATGAGTGTGAATTATTAAATTCATATTAATTTGTTGAGAACATTTGGTTACAGTTGGCTCTAAAGGATAAAGCAATTTGTCGAGCATGAAAGGCTTCTTATAGTCTTATGCCATGTAAAAGTTTCGGCTGGGTTCTCGAGAGAATACATGATAAAGGAGTACAACGACCAAATTGAATTGGATGGTCGAATTCGATTTACTGTAAAATTCACAGGAAACACGTTGCTGCTTGGTTTGTGTAACGTTAACATAACGAAGTACGCTCGATGTTTGATCGGGTGAATTTCGCTATCCATATTTGTCGAGGCAAATTTCATTTCTGCTTATGCTCTCTCGGAAAATGCTACAGGATTAAATATCGAATTTTGTTATTCAACCCTATTAGTTTTGGCAATATTTGCATCTTTCCATTGGGTTTAAATGTTCTCTGCAATACACGGAGCTTTACGCGTCACTGAAAGTGTTTTACCGATTCTTTAATTAATCACCCAGGTCTGAAACACGTGTTTTGTTACTCGAACTCTACAGTATCTCACATATTCAGGAACATTTAATACCATGAAATACTTCTCTCCGCAATGAAACTACACGTTCAGTTTACTTTTCCATAAAATCCTACCCCCGATTAGTTCCGCATCATAAATCCACTGAAACAAAGTCGCTGTTGATCACTTTCATTTCAATGAAACCAACTCCAACACGCGAGTGAACAACCGAGTTAGCATCCCGCTGCCCTCAACTTTCCAATCGCGTGTCGCACAATTCGAAACAACTCGCTAAAGAGATTCCCCGTTAGCCTAAAAAATTTCATTCCCTTCTCAGCGAAACGCTTTTATACAACGTACGAAAGTTTCACCGACCCTCGCATCGGTTTCGCCCGAGACCATAAACCGTCCACGAAAATGGAACATCCTCTGAAGTCCAACCCGACGAAAGCTAATGCACGTCAGCTGCTCGCCATTCTCGCATGCTTCTGTATTCGTTATAATCGCGTTACACGCTGTTCTTGCGGTAATCACTCGGTTTAATCGGCTTAAGAATAGCAGAAGGCAGGAAATCGTCGGTCGCAGCGGCGATGGGACGTCAGATCGTTCGTCGTCGGTTTAGCTCCTTCACCTACTTCCACGAGTCTGACTCGTGCATTTTTTACAGTACCTTCGCTGTTGATTACGCGGTAACACGTGATGGGGATTCTTCTTCGCGAGTAACCGATCACGCACCATCGCGTGAGGGAACTGTGTTTGGTTAACGAAAGCTCTGTGATTGGCAGTTTGAGACAGACACCCGTTTTAGGCCCGAAGCACACGTGCGATATTTTGACGCACGATTTCATTGCGATCATACATTTTTCTTTGTTTTCCCAATTACATAGAACGAAGACAGATATATAATTGCAACGAGATCCTGCGTCAAAGGGGTTTGTTCCTACAACACTCTTAGATCAGCAGTGAAGGCGACAACGTTACGAAAGAAAATTGTAGATGAAGGGGTCAACTTGATCCGTGACCATCCCCACCGATCTGTCGGTCAGTGAAACGTGGTTATGGTCGACGCAGGCCAGCCGATAAACCCTCTCCCACGCGATTAATCACGATGCTTCTCGCGTTCGAAGTTCGCTCGAGCTTCGGCGGTGGCGAGCACGGCTCGCAGCGGGTGGCGATCGTAATTATGTGGATAATTAATAGAGATGCGACGTCGGGCCACCGCAGCATCGGACCCGGTACCCGCCCCCTCCAAACATGCGCAACACGTAGGGACACTTTGACATTCCTGCAGACTGCAGGCCAGACGGAATACGGACGAATACGCATCGCGATCGCGCTAGGGCCGAGCCACGAATCAATCTACACGCGGGACACGTACGTGTTTGACGTGTATGAGCCAGCAGGCAGAGTTTCTCGAGGTATGCAAACCGCTGTGTCGAGGGCGCAGCTGAGACTGAATGTGGGCGACTCGCGAGGGCGTTTCGACGGATACGTGACCACAGCTCTTAGAGCTCGGTTGTTGACATTGCACCGTGGGAGTCAGTGCGAAGGGGAGCTAGTGGGAAATGTGGGATGTGATATTTCTAACTGGGGGATTCTGCCTGAGGGGAACGACTTGTGGAGGTTGGTAAACGTGCGTTCGTTTGATGATGGAAATTTTAGGGAATAGGAGTACATGGTAGAGTCAGTTAGTATTGTAGGGTTGGTTTTATTTTTCTTCGTCGATAGTTATTTCTGGGCGTAGCTGTACTGGATTTTTGATCAAATTGAATTTTTTAATCATTTCGCTCAATTTTCGTTAAAGCTTCTGTAATTTCAAAGTGATTATATCGGATTCGTTTTCTTTGTTACGTTTTACAGAGAATGCAACAGGCTTTACAAGTTGATTAATCGCGTCGCGTAAAGTGAGACTGTCGTTTTGATGTAAAGGTTATTGTACAATGGAACGTATAATGTGTGTGCCATTTTCCTGGGGTTCTATATTTTCAGTCGACTGTCCTTTCAATTTGAAATTTTATGTAGGCTTTACTTCAAAAGTTTGATGTTACGTATATTGAGAGGTTTAATCAATTTCCATAATCTATGTAGATTGAGACAAAAAATATAAGTAGTTGTTTTTGAGATGCTCGATGTAAAGTTCTGTTCAACGCTGGAATCCCTAATGTTTTACGGCGTAACGACCCTTCGTACTTTGATTAATTGAAGACGGTTAATGGATAATGAAGTAGGTTAATGGATAATGGAGTAGGTTCTGATGTTTAGCGAAAGAACAACGTCGAAATTAATTTGCCGTTTAATAGGAATACTCGTTTGGACGATACCCAACTGATAAATTGTGAATCTCCAATAAAAAGTCCGTGTACTCTGTTTTAAACAATAATGCATTATTCATATGTAAATAATGGCCGCCCCTATTTTTTATTTGGACTGTTATACGGGCAAACTGTTTGCAAGCCTTGCAAACGAGCTTCGACGACACGTTTTATGAATAGGTATGAGGAGAAAATGTGCAAATGTGTTTCCAAAAATATTTTGTGAACAAACCATAACCGAAATATGCAAATTTAGGGAAACGTGAATTCGAAACTTCTTAATATTCCTCGATGAAATTGCTACCTAACAAGTAAGCTTTGAATTACACATTTTTTCCTTTTAAATCAAACACTTGTTAAATTCTTCAAAATTTCAATGTTCCTCTGTCACCGCGATACAACTCGAAATTGCATAATGTTTATCCATTCGATGAAACGGGAAGGAAATACACAAAGAGTGACTATGATATTCCATTATGAATTATGCCACTCCAAACAATGTAACGCGCGGTTCACGAAGTGCTCTTTACTGCAAAGTACACAATATCCAGTTCCTTTTCGAAAATATTCCAGCACTGGCTTCAAAGCAGGATGGCAAACGCTTGAAACCCACGAAGTTTCAAGCACGCCACTGTCAAATTATTAGTGCAACGTCAGTATGTATAGGCGTCGCACGGTGATTTGGCGTCGTTAACTTCCCGACAGTTTGCTCGACATTTACGATGGTCGAGTTGAAACGCGACCCCCGTCTCGTTATGTCGCTAAGACTGTTTGCTCATGGGCCTGTAACAACTTGAACAAATACACATCTGCGTGGCCTTGTGGGAAGTTCAGGCGGTTGTTACTTGTGAATTTGCGACGCCGAGAATGGTGGACAGAATTCATACTAGACAGGAACGTAAGCGATCTCACATTTGATCCTAATGATGTTACCTGTAATTGCCACGAGGTCTCTAAGACAAATTTTTAGCTACTTTTTTATAGGATGAGTATCTCTTTTTATTATAGCTCTCATATAGACTAGCCCTTGGTATACTCTGTCTCGAACCCCAAAAAATGTAGAGTACCCCTCAAGAAATAGAGCACATTAAGAGAAGCAAGACAGAGTATTCTCGATTAAAGGTACAGTGAATTTCTTCGCTCGCGTTGCATGGGATTCTTGGAAGGGATCTCTGTTATACTTTCTCCAAGGACGAATGGAGAACGTTAGAGCACTTCTACACACACAAACGCTCGTACGTGGGTATCGTCCAGCGAGGGTGGAATCGTGTAGCTCTGGAGAGCCGTGAAAAACAGGATGAAATAAATTTCTTCTACAAGCAGTACTTCCTTGCGTGAGATCGCTCTTGCGGGGGAATGAAAATTCTTAAGTCGAATCACTACGTACAGTTGCCTCGGTTTCCACCGAAACTGCAGTTTCTGCGAGTTATCTTCGTAATTGAAGCACATACGCGTGAATGAACAAGTGTATACGAGTGGTATCTCTTTGACCACGTACACACGTACGAATACACGCGAGCAGAAGAGATTTAGAACCGTGGCTCGGTTCAAACGCGAGAGCGGATAGGGAGGAAAGTTTTCAAGCGAACGACGGGTGAAGGAAACAGCAAGAAGGGAGCGGGTTCCGCGGCATGGTCGATGAAACCTCAACCGCCCGAATTTCTAAAGGAGGCTCCCACTTAAAACCCAACGCGTCGTCTTCTGTCGGAGAAGACGAACTTAATCCGCGCCAATACGAACGCTGTAGAAACTCGAGCTAAATCCCCGAACGCGACGCCTAAACTCGCGACAAATCGCAAACGTAAACCGGGTCGGACTAAGATGGGGACGATGATCGATCGTGAAACCATTTCCCCGCGGATTTCGTCGTTAATTCTGTCGCGAGGACATTCACACGAACAGCTGATGCATTGGTCATTAAGGGAAATGTAACTGAATTACCAGGGGCCTTGTTTAGCGGCCCTGGTGGATACTTGCCTTGGCGATATATACAGAGATAAAGGATTTGTTTATGTTTTACGAAAGCATGAGAAAATATAATGTTAGTAATAGTATTATTTTAAGCAGAATAGAAGGTAATGAATATTTACTTAGAAGGTAATAGGCTATTTACACATGTGAGCCTCACGCGAGGACTTATTCTACTGCCAGCACGTGTTAGCGAAGTCAGACACAGCGGCAGTGGTATAAGTATGCCTTCGTCTGACCTGGATACGCGCGCCGCCAGTAGTGTAAGTCTCACGTGTCAGACGCACTTTAGTCACATCGCCAACAATTAATAACTCGAAAATAAAGCTTGAAATTTAATTTCATCACTCTCAATTTTCATCGTATCTGACATATAGAATCTTCTCTCAAAATAACCTGAATACACAGTATGAATATCGAAGAGTTGCAGAAACCTAGCTATAAAAACAGTCCAATCGTTATACCAAACTGTCGATATCGACGATGAAATAAATCCGACTTCACTGTCTGTACATACGTAAATCAAAAGCTCACAGTGGAAAAACATGACATCGTAAAATGTCGGTTATAGCTCGGCAGTGTTAAGTGGTCATCGCATTAATATTATTCGGGGTTGCACAATGTCCAGGGATAATAGAGAGCGGGATAGCCGTTATTCGCGAAACAAAAGAGGAGAATGCCTCTTCCGTAGCACAACTTACTTGTTGCACGTCGCGCTCGACACCTCTTCTGCCGTGAATATCGCCGCCCAAAAGCGACAGTCGCGCACAAAGCGGAGAATCAGAGAGAGAGAGAGGGAGAGCAGGAGGACGGGGAAGGGTCAGCGATCTCGGAGGACAGGATTTATCCAAAAGCTAGACAATGCTCGCCGTGCAGAGATCGTCTTTGTGCGGCGGGGAACAATCGACGAAAGTGCGCCTCTTAGAATTCATAAACGGCACTGCACGCCGCGGCGCTTTGTTACTGTAACGCGAAGGGGTGGAAGCGGTGCCCAAGAACGAAGGAAGTTATATACATTTCGAATTGGCTTGTGGCTTTCATTCATCTTGATTTATTACACGGGCTTGGTCTTCTCTAATTGCAAGCGTGATCAAAACGATCGACGTGACTTATTCCTCGTTTGATTAATTGGTCGCTGGTAATTGGATCCTGTCTTTTGTTTCTTGCTGCACAAAATTTTGCACACGCGAGGTATACAGGGTGAATTGTCTCGAAGACGGAAAAGCTTTTCGTTCGAAATTTCTTCCCTGGGGGTTTCAGTTACCAGTAAATTGGGTTTGATAATTTATTGATGTACGATTGAGTGGGACTTGGATCGTACATCTTCCATACTTTTAGTTATGACTAAATCATGTTACCTAAAAAAATTGTAGTTACTGCAATGACGAAACACAAAATTTTTAAAATGAAGGAAAAGTGTTCATGCCCTCACGCGAGTGATTATGGATGCAGTACATTACTATTGGCTCAAAACGAGAGTATTTTTTAATTGGAAGGCACATTGGACCACGCACGATCCAATTACCAGTATTTAAAAGGTCGAATAAAATTTGAATGGTGGGATACGAGCTATCGATTAACGCTAGCTTTTAATAGAACGATAAACGAAAGCCGCTGCTGTAGTAGGATCCTTCTGTCTCTCTTTCCACGCGCACCTACCTTTTTTGCGAAAGGCACAACGTTCGAGATAAATGCGCCGAGATATATGCAACGCATCGCGGATTGTTTCGTCGTGGCGCTGTGCATCGTCGCATCAGCCGAGAATAAAAGGGAAGACGACCGTTTATGTAACAGACATCGCTATGGAAAAAAGAAAAAATTCGCTGGTGTCAATTACAGCCGTTTCTCCGTTTCTCGCTGAATTACGCCAATAGGATATTCTCTTCTCGCGCAATTGTTTCCTACCCGGTGAAAAGGAATGTCGGGACGTGGAAATTTTCGAGGCATTGTCCATGCCAGGCGACGTTTCGTCTAGATCGGACTCCCTACGTGCACTGTGGTCTCGATAATTCGAAGCGAACGTGACCAAGGCTGACTTGATTTACCGGGTGCGAACAAGGTGAGACGAATGTAAAATGTTTTAATACTGTTACGCTTTACTGTGCTACCTTTTCGTCTTGGAGAACCTTATTCCCCAGTTAAATTGAGGAAATTAATTTCCATTCAATGGCTAAGACGTGGAACGTAAATTAAATGTTTGAAACTAATTGAATTTGAATCTTTCTCTGAAACTTTCACGAAGATTACCTGAAAATTATTCGATTCACAGTTTCCACGTACATTCTTAGAATATATTTTTTTAACAAGTCTTTTAACGTGTGATTTGATGTAGTATATATTCATGTAAGTTAAGTTGGATTATGAAAGTATAGAGACTTTGTTTTTCAAAATTTGTATAGAAATCTGTGGAAATACATCTATCGATTTTCCCTCCAAGTTTTGTCTATCTATAACTCAAGTTATTTGCTAAGTAGGCAATGTCGAAGCTCCGCTGCACGAGAGTGCTTAAAAGTACTTAATACCCCTTCGACATATTTCAGTATGCAAACTTCGAAAGTTGTCGGAATGATCGAAAGTATTAATAGGAAGTGTGGTATTCGGAAGTTAGTGGATCTCAGATCGGTCGACGAGTACGAACTTCGAAGTCCTCCTTTTAATTGTGCCTGTGACGAATTTGCATGCATACGAAAGCGTAAGATTCACAACGATTTTTATAGCATGAGATGCTATTGTGTCGGTATTAAGGTTTTTTCAGTGGTCGCCTTCTGTCTTTCATTAAAGTTAATTGGAGGAGCATTGCGCTTCTTTAGAGTCGTTGCAATGTATTAAACCTTCGTTTAGTTCTATACAATTATATTTCTTGGACTGTTCTTTGCTAGAATAATTGAGCAACTCTTGTATGAGAAAGCTGAATACAATTCTCAGTGTTAATTGCGAAATAAAAAGCAGCTGTGTCACTTGGGCGAGACAAATGGTAACCCTGGGAAATATAACCGAGAGGCAATAGCACAAAGAAGTCAGGGTGTAATACTAGAACGACTCCAGGTAAAAGAAACGGCGTTATTGTACATTTTCTTCGTAAATTCGTAGGTTTTCTGAAAAAACATCCTAAGGCTTTCTGAGTTAAGTCGAATCGAGCAGCTAAGTAAAATTACTCCTGTGGGAACTATCATTTCTATGGTAACTACGCTGAAGGAGTAATACTTTTAAGGCAACTTCTAAGCATACAAACGTACAAATTATCCATGGTAAATGGTTCATTATCCACCGCAAGATCTATTTAAGCTTCTCAATATGTAAATATTT
Organism: Calliopsis andreniformis; assembly: GCF_051401765.1. Taxonomy (NCBI): domain Eukaryota; kingdom Metazoa; phylum Arthropoda; class Insecta; order Hymenoptera; family Andrenidae; genus Calliopsis; species Calliopsis andreniformis. The sequence continues at coordinate 15,230,843 of NC_135067.1, read as the reverse complement.
AAGTTTTAGAAATGCAATTTATATTTTTCTTTAACTTGGACTAAGTTTGTAATTGCACTTAAGTATTTTTCTTAATTTCTGAGAACTAACACTAAGGAGAAATTTTATTTTGAAAGCAAGTAGCTCACGAAAGAAGTAATTATGTTAATGTATGGATTTCCCAATTAATCTCGTCTCGCAATATATCGCCAACATTGATTAAACACCTAGAATTATTAATCGCATGCACAGCTGTTCGTAAACTAATGTTTTACGTAATAATTAGAAGTCAGAAATAAATAAATCTATCAAAATTATTCGAAGTAACTATATTGATTTTTAAACGTTAAAAAAAATGAAATGTCCAATACGAGAACGAATCATACGTTCGCAGAAAATAAAATGTGAGTTTAAATAAACTCTAATATAATAATGATGTCAATCGTTTTAATGAATTTCCGTTATGACGAGATCTTTCAACGAGAGACTAAAGTATGTGGCAAGACCAAGTTGAAAGGGACATAAAAAGTGATCTTGATGGAACACTTGGTTCTTTGTGAAAATTAATCGAACTTTTTTTTACTGTACTCGTTTCACTTCTTCTCGACATTCTTCTTCCTAGGGCCAGAGATTTTGATTCACTTTATCTCTGATATATTCGCTCAATTAACTGCTCGATGAAATACAACGTCAGCTTAACGTGATGCCTTTGAAAGGTATTGAAGATAAAATTTTTTTTTTTGTCTATCTTTGACGTTTCTACCATGTAATACACTGTTCATTTTTGTCACTATATCATCCTTTGTATTAAAGTACTTGTCCTCGATATCAGATAAAAAAATTCATGTAACTAAATCTTTCAAGGTGTTATATGGACATCATAATGAATAAGAAGATAATTAATTAAGCTAATTTCTTGCATCTCTTAATGTAGAACTTATAAAATCTTTGCAAAGACAAATGATATTATTTGTAGTGACTCTTTAGATATCTTTACATGATTGCATGCTATCTAGGCACAACAGTAAACCTACATATCTACATATACGTATACATATACATACACATGTATATGGTATTCTCTAGCCCAGCAGTAACATTAATTGGTTTGAAATTCTAGTTACGCTCTATTACGGATAGTTGTTTCGGTATGCCACCAGTAAACAATAATGGTCATATCAAATCGTTAATAACTAGACAATAATTGTCGGTAATTGAACAATCTCTGACAGTTGTTTATCTGTTTGTATGCAACTTTACTGTTTGGTTAAATTTACATAACGAAAAGTCAGTATACCTCAATTTTGTCTGCGATTATCTACATAATTATGCAATCAGTGAACACGGGTGCTAATAATTGTTACAATCTGGCACTTTATCGATTCTTTTTCTATTGGAATATATTTATAAAAATGAACGTATAACGTAAGTGATACGTAGATCTATAGAAAGAATTAATAATTTACAAAAAATTTATTAAGTAGAATTACATTTCGTTCAAACAAACATACACTCATTTTTCTGCAGCCTTCTTTTGTATAGGGACAATGGTGTTCAAGTATTCTTTAGCTTGGCGTACACTTCATTTTCCCTGAAAGCTGACATAACAATAAAGTTACGCTTGCAAGGTGCACAGCTGGTATAAGATAAAAGAACGAGAGGTCTGATGCCCTCTGACTTTTATGCAGAGGATGCATATGACGGCTTCTTCCTTCAGTACGCTTTATTTGCGATGCTCTTCGAAAAGTAATAAGCACACAAATCATTCAGGAAACAAGACGTGGATCTTAAAATGTAAAACTGACAGACATCTCATTTCATTTCGTTCTGCAGTAGTCCCTCTAAATTATTCTTCAAAGATTAATGTCGATGGAACTAACATTGAGAATAACATTGGAATAAAATTCTTCTTGAATTCTCCTATTTTCATAAAGGCTTAATGAAAGAGAAAGAATCGCATAAAGTAGTCTCCAAATTAATTTACCTTCCTCTAATCTTCGGCAGTAGGATTTTTTTAAAGCTCATGCAGCTCTCTTATTTTATTACCATTATTATATAATTTAAAAAAGAATGAATATTCATTTTTAGAGATAAGACGAAACATTGAAGCTTACAAGTCTTCTTCGTTAATTTTACATGGATCTACTCTTGATTAATCTCTCTTCCTATCAAATAATTCACATTTAAATTCGTAAAAGCGCGATTATAGTTGAATTAACCAGCATAATGGCTTTGGCGGTTCAGCGTTTGCATAAGCCTGGGGTACATACCCTTTAGATAATACTGGAATAGAACGCTCTTTAATTTCCTTTACTTCAGTGGCGACGGATAGTTAAAACCATCGCATCTACATTCAGAGATGTAAAACAAAATGAACAAAGTCGAGCAACGATGTAAAGAGACTGCAATTAATACATAACGTAACATAAAATTCTGGGAAGCATTTTTGAAATATCTAGCCCCTTCCTCCTCACAAAACACCTTGGAAGAACTAAATTACATTACATTAGATAACAAAATTACATTAGATAACAAAATCAGAAAGACTTTCTCTGTAAAAATAGAAATTCGAAAAAATGATTTTCTGTAATCACTCCTTTCTAAAACAAAAAACGATCACACTGAACTGTTCCTTCAACTTGATCTCGCTAAAATCAATAAAAAAAAGTTTACAATAATCGTTGAGTCGCTTACGACGAGAGAAATACGCGCGAGTCGAGAGAAAACGAAACGATACGATAACGAGTCGGATCACAATGATTAATGGAGTTGTGATGTCAGTGCGGAGGAGGGTTTCGACGGGACGTACCAAACAAACGTGGTGGTCTCGAATAACGGCCACTGCTTGTACGTCCCTCCGGGCATCTTCAAGAGCACATGCAAGATAGACATCACTTGGTTCCCCTTTGACGACCAACACTGTCAAATGAAGTTCGGATCCTGGTCCTACAACGGCTTCCAGGTACACTACTGTCTCCACTACACACTAAACACGCTCAGAGTACATACGGAGCACCAGAAATTCTTTTATTGGTCCCGTATCTTTTCGAGCAGCGCGCCCACGCGCTTATCCTTGAAGCGTACGTAAACGCGCCTCCCAATATTCCAACCGAGGGATTATCCAAAGGCGAGTGCTCCAAGTGCCAGAAACGTTGTGGAGAGAAACGGTGCATAGTTTCTACGATACTTTAGCTCTGCCTCTGCCATCGCGCAGATTATTTCGAACGCTGAGAAGCTTCCTTTTCGATGGTCTACTTTCACGGTGATCGTAACTTTATTATTCGTTGTTAAAAATGGAAATATCGATATTTCATAATTCTGAGATTTTATCAATCTTCCTATTAGTAGAATTGTATTTTATAGAAACTATTTACAGGTTGACTAGACAATGTTTAATATCGTCCAATAGTTATTTTTTAATATTCTGTTCTTATGATTGCGTTCTTCAAAAAATAGGCACTTTTATTTCTCCAATCCACTTAGGTCTATTATTCTTATCAAATTCATCCCTTGAGACGTGTATATTATTACTATCACCGTACCAGTAAATCATCCTAAAAGGCCTGAGACTTATACTAGCACTTTTGAATGAAAGTAAAAGAACGCCTTCAATATCACTCTGGTTGCGATTGACCTGGATGCAATAGTCGAATCCTGGGGCTGTATCACAAATCAGCGATGAAGATAATACTTTCGTCGAAGATTCATAACACGCGTTCGCGACGGTAGAATAGTCGGATGATTCTCTTCATGGCGTCGTGCGCCGTAAATGGAGACGCTTTTGGAGACCCTCTCGACATTGACGAATCCTTATTGCCACGACATTCGACTCCGTCCTCCCGCCACCTACGCAGAAAAGAAAAGTCCTCCTCTTGATCCTACGCCCGTGAAGCTCCCTCCGAGGCTTCTTTGTCCGACACAAGAACTCAGTGCAACACAATAGCAACGCTCCATAGATAGCCGTTCATTCTCACGCTTCGTAGCTTCAGCTCAGATCTGTATATATAATATAATATAGGTATATAAACATATATGGTACGATATATATTTTTTACGTATATATATGATACATACACGCACATGTAGTAACATATGTGAAATATCGAGAAGTGTGGGAAAAGAAGAGGGTGGAAAAGAGGCGGTTGTGATAGCATGGGGATGGTTACATAGGAATCTAAAGTGTTCCCTCTCGCTACTTTCTCTTTTTTTCACGTTAAACTGGGTAATTCATTCCATATCAGACAGTGCTGAATGAGTCCACCTTATGAAAACACTTGTAGAAATGTGGCTTACTGAAATGCTTTAGAAACATAATTTTACTAATTTCTCTTTAATTTCCATGTTACATAATTTATTAGAATTGTCTCATAATCTCTTGGTAACTTGATATTCGTTCTCCTTAATGAAACCGATGAGGCAGGAAAGCTCCTTAGGATTTCCATCAGGATTCACCGTGCTCTCGATTAAACATTAAACACAACGTCGTTGTCATCCTCCAGTTGACTCACAGGTGTCGGGAGTAGACTTTTTCAGTAGTTCCTTCCTGTCGAGATAATTAAATTCGTCCTGCCGCGTCGAGAACGTTAAATACCCGCGTGTATTATTTAATGCCGAAATTTGTCGGGAATGCTCATGCTCGGTGGAACGTACGCGGAACAGCTTCTGGTAACGCGTATTTGCAGGTGCGGTTCCGTTAATTGTATTCCACTTTCAGGGCGGTCGGCGCTCGGAAATGCGGTAATAGCGTGAACCATCGTCGGATTAGAACTCGTCGTATTCAATTATTTCCGAGCTGCGGTTAACTTGAGGTAATTGTCATTAACGAAACGATCACTGGCTGTTATTGACGCGTCAACACCCTGCGATGTCAGTAGACAGCGAAAGTGGCGTTGGAAGAAATTCAGTTCGTTATCGTCGACGTGAATAATTAATTGATAGTTTGCTCGTGTTGGATATATGATAACGCGCAGTAGTGCTAAGGAGTTTCGTTGGTACTTGAAATTTAACTTTCCCGTACTAAACTGCTTTATCGAGAACTTTTAGATGAAACTAATGTTAGTGATTTCGAATACTCGGTAAATTTTCAGGAGGGGAATTCTTCTTTATTGCACAGAATGGATTAGCAAATCGTGTGTATCCTTTGTGACAGAGATGTGCGCTTCTTTTTGGGACAAATCCTTTGCTACGACGTCGCAGCGCAGCAGATTTCATTCCGCGTTAAATCTCGTTAAGCGTACTCTACTCGACTGTAACCGAATTTCAGAGAAGTCGGGATAATCGCCGTTAATGGAACGACACCTGCATGCTGCAACATCCTACGGTATTCCATTACTACTATTTACTATTTACGGTATTTTCATTCACAATTTAAGACGTTCCTATCAATTTCTGCATCGTGACATATTCATCACTGCATTATTGCACGTCGCGACTCTAAATTTCTTCATTTCGACTGACTAACGAGGAGAATTTTAAGAATATAACGTCCTGCTTTCAATAAGGTTAAAAATATTAATTTTGGATGCGTGAAAGTAATAGCTTAGAAGGTACTAATAATTGCAGTTGTTCCATCTTCGTCAAAAGCTTTCTAATTAGAATATTTGAAAATTTGAAATTTGAAATTTGAAATTTGAAATTTGAAATTTGAAATTTGAAATTTGAAAATTTGAAAATTTGAAGATTTGAAATTTGAAATTTGAAATTTGAAATTTGAAAATTTGAAAATTTGATCGCAAGTACACCATTCTATTTTCTCACTAATTTTTGCACGACTTTTATCTAAACCACGTTTCCCACAACATTGGAGTCCATGAAGCTATACAAAAGAATAAATTCGTTGCATCAACGTAACATCTCGAGATGCCTAGGTTCAAATGCGATATGATAAATTCATTTCACTTACGATTCTAACTGGGCCATTTGCCAAGTGATTGTCGGCGCTCACGTTTCAAAGCGCGCGTATAAAGGCTCGTACGATTCGTCCTTCCTGTTGAACACGACGAGTGTTCATTCGTGCCACGGTGCACAGGCAAAATGTGTGAAATTGCGATGCTGAGATCGAAGGCATGTCTTTCACTGAGAAGGTGCGCTCAAACCACTGAAATTTCTAAATAAACTGAGAATTCCTCAGATCCATATCAAGTATTTGAACGTAGATCAATTCTTGTATAGAGATTTAGAGTCTATGCCTGACGAGTTACTAATAATACACGATAATCCTATGTCAATAGTTTCATGTCGGTAAAATCAGTAGAATGTTTGGGAAACATCGTTTCGTTGAAAGTATATAAAATTCAAATAGCGAAGCGTACTCTGCATGAGTGGCAGTTCCGTGATAAATAGTCGGTAAAAAGTAGTGCTTGAAAATTGATAACACGCATCAATTTTCCAAGCAACGATCGAGCAGATAAACAGACAGGAATAAATACATTTGGAAATTCTCTGAGGTATTATCCATATCAATCAGAATCAATTTAAAGCGAGCGAAAGCAGTCCCGTAGGTGTTACAATTTAATATTTGTACAATGCCTCATACAACTCGCACAAACGACAGGGACATTTTCAGCAAAGTACACAAAATTATTCAAGGAGTTTATTTAACGTTTAAGCAAACGTACCTTTTATTGTTTGGCAACGATCATAAGCTTTAATCGTGAGTTAACGTCGATCGAAACGAGCAACTTTCGTACTGACGATATTCGAAAAACGTCAAAAGTAATGAATGATAGCTTGCAATGTTTTATCCTGTACAAACAATACCATGGAACGGCTAGCACGTTATAAAGTTGGGTAATCGTCGCGAACGGTCGAGGACGCGCTTGTTGCAATCGCAGCACATGAAAAACGGAAGTAAAAAAGGCTCAGAATAAAACGTGGATAATTTATTGGTGAAAATAGTGTTTAATTATAATTGTCAATCTTGTCGCGTCCCTGTGTCACTTGACACGAAATCGAGATTTTTCAGGTTTTAGTCCCTTAAAATTTGTGTTCGTTTTATCTCGACACATCGATTAAGGTACATTTAAATTTTGCATAAATGTCACAGGACGAAATAAATCTACTACTAGAGTTACGAAATAAAATATTTCCGCAGAGATGGAAACACGAAATATTGATTGCGATGACCAGCTGAATCGGATAGGTGTTAGACAAGTCTAATTGTAGTGAAATCCCTAATGAGGAATCAATGTCCCTCAAATCGAGCTTTATTAAAAGCCTCACGAGCGAACAGCGATTTTCCTCGGGTTAATTATTCTTGACATCAATCATGTCATTCTTCTGGCTCGAACAGCGGTGCATCAGTGCCAGGATTCCCGTTTCATGAATCCACTGATAGTTTTAGGGCTTTATCGTGAGCTTTCCTGCCTCCAAGATAAGGACTTCGATCGAGCAATTTGCATCTGTAATATAATTGTTATAAATCAATGACCTAATTTTACCGGTAGAACAGAGCTTTCAATGCTTTCAAAAAAATGAAACATGATTTAGTAACAGCTGTTGTTACTTTACGTAGCATTTAGTCTTCCTTAAAGTTAAACACTTTATTTTTGACATTTTTTAAATAAAGCGAGAGGGGGAAATTAACTCGAATGAAAAAATATGTAAGTAGCAATAGATTATTTAATCATTCAGTTCTACCCACTTTTCGAAGGTTTCACGATTGTTTGGAATATGAAATTCGATAATGTGCACTCGTTTAATCGTGAAAGGTCTGCTTAAAAGCTGTGTCTAGCGACATCTTGACGACTGAGAGAATTTGTTATGCGTACAGAAGCATGCGTGTATATGATATTAATGTACTACTTTTATGTATGCATATTGTTCATTTACTTATTCAAATTTTTTATAACTTTTACTATTCTATAGACACGTAATTGATATGAAGAAACTTTTTAGATGAAACTTTTATGCGTTTCAAGATTTCCTTGAAAGACGACATTCTGTTTTACTGAGCTTCAGTATACCATCAAATACTTTAATACCTGTACCTATACATCTTTTTACCCGAGCCCCGTAATTCGTACATACCTGTATGTCAACGCACTTAAACGCATAATGACTCGAGTCACAATTAACCCAAGCACAGAGTCGTATTTCAAGGAAACATTGAAAACCGTATCGCACAATTCAAAGGCATTCCTCTTCCCGCTAAGCTGCAACAGGAAAAAGAGGCAAACGTGCAAATGGTGCGCTTTGCTTGCTTATCAAGTGCGCCGTAAGACTTTATAGCAACATTGCCAGAGTAAATAGCAGCGTAACGCAACAATAATAGTATCGTTAGCATACCGCGGAGTACTCTGCGCGTACGCGTATACGCATTTTCCATTAACCAAGTCGGATATACACGAAAGGATGTACGCATAACAGATTCGCGAATGCAATCTCGGCACTCGAATTGGCTATAAATGTGGTGGACGTAATACGTACACTGGTGTCAGCATTAACCCCTCGGATAGACGAGGGGTGCCGCCTGATGTCGCTTACCGGTGTTTCTTGCTTCCGCGGGCTTTTCTACCGAACGTATCGAGCGAGCTTTCACTATATTACAACCGCGGAGCATTTAGACGCGCGTACGAACGATCTATGTACGACCATGTGCGAAAGAACCGAACTTAAAGATATAGAGGGAAGAAGCAAGCGAAGAAGGAGGATATCGCGTGACCCATCCAACACCCCCTCGGGAGAACATACATCACATACTATGTATTAACTTGCTCCCCAAAAAACCTCTGACCCCGTCCCCCCACCGTGGAGATGGATAAAAACTAACAAAGATAGCGGACGTAGGGGACAGGATGACCGAGAACATAAGGACCCAGAATATACTTATTCTACGTCGTCCGGTCAAAGCAGGGACCACGTGATTATGTCTGAGCTGGGTATTTGCGCATCGCATGGAAGAAATGCCTATGTCGCTCTACTACCGACTCCGCAACGCTTGTCCTCGCCGATCCTCCAACCGAACCATACCGATCCATCTCGAATTTCGAAACTCGTTCGCGACTTTGCGTTTCTCTGCCGAGCTAGATCTTTTCGCCAATGCGAAGCCTTGATTCAGCGTCCTCCTTTCTGCTTCTGCGCTATCGACGACTCGATTTGCATGACCGCGACCTCTGCAAATGCATTGTTGCATGCATGAACGATGATTTGCAGTATCGAGGAGGAAGTTGCGCCTTCTGGTTCACGTTCAGCGAATTTATAACTGTGGACTGTTTTGCAGTGTACTGCGTTTAGAATTTGAAGGGGAACATTTTGGATTAGCATGTTCGGTATTATTACAAGTAGACGTAAATATACTTGAGGTAAATATTGTTTTCCATGGAGTGCTTCTGAAATGTGTAATGGAAGTTTAGTAGAGTTTAGAGTTTTTATAAAGTTCTTTAAACACGTAATTTTTTATTGTATTCTGACAATGTAGAAATTTTATTATGCTCTAGGGATATTTTCTTATTATTAGTGAAATATAGCAGTAAAGTTTAACCTAGCGCAGGAACACTCTGAATAATTGAACCTACGTAATGCAAATCCTGACGAGCTGGAAGGGAAATTTTCAGAATAAGTACTTTATTAGGAAGACCTAAGTAGACGATAAACATTCGTTACTCGCAAACTCAATTGCATCTAATTTTTCAAATTAGATGAATTCTTCCTCGCTCCTCGCGAACAGCAAAGTTAAAAATTACTCAACAAAACGAAACATTTAGTACATGCAGAAGCATTTCCTGGAAACTTAACCGCGCTCATCAGCGAACGTCAAGACTCACTTTCCTCCTGTCGAGTTGACGTGTTCCTTAAGCCGAGAGGAATAATTAAGGCTCCGTTTTATGCAATTTTTTACAGGCTTCGCCGGCATTTTAGCTTGCGGCTATTTCGTTCGCCAGAAACTTTCAAACGGATCTCACCGCCAGACTTCCTCGCCTTTTTCTTTTCGCTCTTTCGAATCTTTCATTTCCGCCGTTGGGTTTAGTCCAACCCTCCTGTTGTTTCACAGCGAGGCAACAGCTTGCGAATTAGACGCAAGGATCGAGCTATTTACAGTCTGTCGATCCGTTACCCAGAACCCAAGAAAGTTTCCATCGTGGAGTCGATAGCTGAGTGACGGATTCCATGCAAGTCAGTAGTCAACGTTCGCTCTTGAAATTCTCCGTTCTCCCACCCAGGACTAAGCTGTGGTTCGATAGATCGATCGCATACGATTATATATCGATCACGTTCGCCACACTGTGAACGTTGTTGGTAAACGCTCCCCTCCAACCGTCTTTAGTTGCGCTTTTGGTTAAGTACCCCATGATTTATTTCATTTCCTTCTATTGCGAGTGCAAGAGCGAGTCTTTAGCTCGGGAAACGCATAAGATCTCATGTCATCTTATTTCAGCAACTGCTTTCGGTAGAACGATCTTTATCCTTTCAACGACGCGTGACGGCGTATGAAAAGAAAAATCTAGATTAGAAAAGTGTTATCAGTACGCACTGCTTAAACCAGTGCCCGTGTTCTGTAGCAGCTCATTGAAGCTTTCAAACAGTCGACGAGACACTTAAAACTTTTCCCTCCATTGGAGTTCGAAATGGTAGATCGAATGGTGATACAGGTTTAGCAAACAAACTGAATTTTAATCATACCTTCAGCTGCGACTTTTTCGCAAACAAAGTTTCGCACTGTTGTATATTACTCCTCATTCTCGATGCATAATTCTGAGTGGAATAGCGAAATTCTCAATTGCTACTGCGTGCTTTGGTACCTCGTATACATGTAGAGGCCAGATAGCATCAACGTAAATTAATTTAGTCCGCGTGGCATCATTTATATGCACGTAGCAACTAAGCAATTAACGTTTTACGAGAATCCAGGGGATAGCATGGTTATAACTGGTTTTACGACAGTCGCAAGACGGTTGATAGACAGCTCGTAAATCCGCGATACTGCATCCCGGAGATGGCGGCTTGCTTGCTGCACGTATCTGATGCACGTTGTTAATCATAAACTGTTAATCGCGTTCATGCTCGCTGGACAGTTGGCCAGTCCACAGCCTGGAACAGAAACTGACAAACTGCAGGCTTGATACTGTACGTGCAGAGATCAAGATATCGAGTGCTTGAATCCGTTTGCGATACGCCAACAGATCGGCGGACTATCGAGTCCCGGTTTAACTGAATTGACTACGTTTGCTATCGTGGATGAATATGTTTGGTCCCTTATCTTCTCGTGGCTTTGCAATGTCGAAGAATGCTTCTGAGTAAGTAGACAAGATTAACTAAGAAAGTGTGAAAAAATTTGGAGACATAAAGAATTTGCAGAATTTTTTGTTCCTTAGACTTGATATTATTAAAGAGTGCATATATTATGATCATTTTTGTTGAACACTTATTTGTTAATGATGGTTTAGGATGAGATTTATTTAGAATATGGTAAAATTTATTCTCATATTTCAAACGGTAATTTGAATGCTATCGATAATAGGCTGAGGATGACGTGTTTCTGTTAGGAGGAGCTGAGGATCTAAGTGCAACCTGTATTAGAAATCGATGAGCTGCTAACACGAGCGTGTACACGTGTAGATCGAGATACCATATGTCTTCGTGCCCGTAAGGCCTTAAGGACATGAGATAAATTGAATATCAGGTCCTGCACCTAGATGAAACTTATCTACACTTCAATAAACGATCACGTTTTATTATCTCGTAATACATTGTCAGCGAGACTTTTACGACAAACTGGTAATACTTTTCGCAATATTCTAGTATATCTTTTCTTGACAGTATAATGGAATATGCCTCCATGAAACAAGTAGAGAAAGATTAAGATCGTTGATAATTTGCTATCTCGTTATTTTGCAAGGAAAGATTTTTTTAATTCCGTTAATTATTCGACATAAATTTCAGGATCAATCGAATCTTAATTTATGTCCAAGGACTTGCTTGATTTAATTCTTACAGTATGAAATTGAAAAACGCTTCATGATAGATTTTTATGTATCATGAATCAAAAAGTTTCAATTTCCCTCCAAGTACGCGATTATTGTTAAGTGGAGAACTTGAGGAGCCAAACGTGAACTGACTAAGCTTAGATTAAGTGCATATGTGTTTGTCTCGCATACACCTGTTGACATCAATCGTAATTCTTTTATCTGAAGTGTATATAAGAGATGAATTAATAACAGTTTCTTTTTTAAATAAGTAGAATAAGACAATGATAAGTGGACCGACGCCGAATTGGAAAATTGTAAATTGCTGCTATTTCTTTTCGTAACGAAAAATATAAGCACAAATATTTACATTTAACTTTTTAAACTGATTTTGCACTACATTTTTCATTATATGTTGTGTATAATATTATGGAAATACGTGTAAAGTTTAAGAACCACTTTGCAAAGTTATAAATAGGCGAGAAACATTTTCCATTCCATTTCACTCAATATTTCATTTTCAACATCATTCGTAACATTCGCTAAAATTACTCTGCTCTTCCACGTTTTTCGGTGATGATAAAAAACTATCCTCCCTTCTGAATATTTAGTTGCTCTTCAACCATGCAAGCGTTCGTAAAATTGAATCATGGAAACATGTTGCATCGCAACGTAGCCTCCTCGTAAGTCTACTTTGATCCCGCGTATGAAGCCCAGCAAACATTCGGCGGTCCCCAGATGAAATTTTTCTTCTCCACCCCCGACCGCCGTAAAATAATCGAGCCAACCACTCGATACCTAACCTTCACCTGTTGCACGTGTGTTCCTGCCAGTGCAACGACATCTCGAGATACTTCACGTCGACGCAGCCGCTCCATTCTTTCCTCGTTTCAACGGCCAAGGCCTGTGCGTTAGCTTTTTCACCTTTCATCCTTGTCGAGTATCCTCCTTTCCAACGATTCGTGAGTCGTTGCCTGTCAGGCCACACTTCTTCATAGCGTGACCTGAAAGTGGCTTCTCCCCTGTCGGGCTCCGTTTTATCTGCGACGTCGGTGATCCGTTTGACCGACTTCGCTAAACTTTGTGTACGTGGACTGCGTGGTTAATTATAGAAGAAAATTAGATTAGCGATTCTGAGGCGAAAAACGTGGAAGACGGTGTTCGTGTTCGAGTCAGTTTTTGTTGGAGACACTTGGACGTGGGTGTGTTATCAAACGTTGCACTCACTTCGATTTTTGATCAGAGTGAGGTATAATTAAAGTTATGAATATTTTCTGTGGATTTAGGTACATATCGATTAGAATATTCTTGAAAATTAAAGGAATTAAAATCTGCGCAATTTTCCAACTCCAGATGGTAATTTTACATTATCCACTAGTACGTACATAATCTTAATCAATAATGAACATACTCTGCGCGAATAGAAATTTTCTACTGCTACTCCAGTTTTTCATAGAAGGTCCAAGAACATGGGACACGAGTACACCTCATGCTAACCGATTTACTCGTGTGTGCGAGGCAAATTCATTCCGTTCGGATGCGTTCTTATTTGCGTGCCTCCTGTTGCAATCGAGCACGAGTTGATTAGCCGAGAGGAGAAAAAAAGAATAAAAAACGAAGTGCCTAGCTCTGCAATAAAACCATAAAGAGACGGCGTGAAAAGGAGCAAAACTGCTCGATGCTCGATGCTTAGGGTGCTTGCATAGGACCACGCTCCGAAACTTTACCAGCTTCTCTTGATGACACGTTGAGTACTCTGTTCGCCCCTTAGCACTTGCGCGTTGATTGCGAGAAGTTGGTGGAGCACCGCCGAGCGATGAAAATCGTCCGTTTCTGGCTCCATCGAGCTGTTCGCATTCCTCCGATCTGGCGAATTAAATTCGACTGGTTTAATCGGTACACTCCAAATAATTGACTAGATACCTCTCTGTGCACGCCACCCGAAATCGATCGATCGTTCAAGGGTAATCAGAACAACCGTGTAATAAATTATTCTATTCGCTCGCGTTAATTAATAAACGGGCTGTGTTAAACCATTGAGCCAGCTGGTAGCATGTTGTCGGAACATCGAATGGTAAATAGGGGAAGTCATCGGCGACATGACGCTCGTAAAAATGTGCTCCCAGCGCGAACGCAATGCGTAAAACTGCGGAATGACGAGTATGGTTGTGATCCATTCGAGGATGGTCGCCAAAACGGGCGGTTTTCTCGCTGCATATGCGTGCAGAACGAAAGAATCGCGGATTGTAAAGAGAGAACCGTAAAATTTTTTCAATTTTCTATAAAGATCGGTCGTAACACCAGCATCTTCTCCCGCCTGCGTCATTTCACGTGTTAGCGCGCAGTGGCAGTGGTTTCCGCTCACTCTACTGTTCCTTTACAGCTTGGATTTACTGTGACACCCGAAAACGGGAAAAAATCTCGGCAAATTTCATTTTGTTCTTTGCGAAAAGCAAAATATATTTTTCGGTAGAAACGTACTGGTTAATAGAAAAATTTTTGATTTGATTTGCCATTAAATTTCATGCATATTCTATCTTTTCCTTTGGTTTCGAGATTACAGGAAATATTGAATCTCCGTGTTGAAAAAGTGCGAATTCGTAGATATAAAAAGTTCTTGCCCTAATGACTCATGAAAAGCGCACTCCAGGAAAGGTTTCCGAAAAATGTGGAAATTTGAAATCTCAGAAATTGAAAATTAAAAAAGTTTTGAAATTTCAAATTTCCCATGAGAGTTTCCCTGAATTTTCATAACTGTTCCCGAATGTGAGGCAAAATACCAGTGAACTGTTAACCAGTCGTTTCACCGACAATATTGCTCGCGAATTGTCGCGTGTACACGCGTTAATCGAAATCGAGCGATAAACAGAGAAAGGATCTGTTGGGAACATACGGGACGCGTAAATCCATGTATGAGCCCACATATACGAGCATCAAGGAATTTGCTGAAAAAACAAATCGGTCGCTACATTCGTTTCGCTCCAGGTACAAACCGACTGCCACTGCCAGCCCGTGGAAAATGCAGTCCGAGTGCATTTCATTGATTACTGTCTCGTATATTACGCCCCTGCCCCCTCGCCCTCGTCGACTGTCTCCCAGAACGTAGAGAAACTAGGAAGGAAAGGTGAAAACACTTTCTGAACACTGTTCACACGAACCCCCGTAACTTTCGCTCAATCCCCCATTCACCGCCCCCGTCACACTCCGCCCCTCTAACATCACACAATTCCAAACATTCGATCGTGATTAACAAGCTAGATATAAGTGTACAGCGCGTGTGTCGCATGTTATGTGTATATGTACATCTGTTCGTGTGTATACGTACGCAATCGTGTAAATACTACGTCTGATCAATGTGCAATTTGTGTTCGCGGTACTATAGATGCATGCTTCCCCTCTCTATCTAACTGGTTCACAGTAGTATATGTCCAACTTTATGCGTGAATGTATCCTTCCTGATACGCGAAATACACGGATTTAACGGCGCGAAACTATTGATGTACCTTATTGTTAGTCGGAAATAATAGTTAATGTATCGAAATAATAGTGAATAGTTTTAAAGCTTGTATGATTGTAGCTTCAGTATAGGCACAAGGTGTTTGACAGCAGATGTAAAACATTTTAAGGAGTAATTCCATATGCCAAAGTAAGAAGAAAATAAAAAATCATGAGAAAGTATTCTAGATTTCGTTTGTGGGTTACTAATTAATAATAATAATTATAATTATTAATTATAGATTACTCTATAGATTGTAGACTCTACTGCTACTGGCGTGCATTAGGTAGGGCTGACATATTTTGACTTGTACTACTGCCGCTGCGACAGATCTGCCACCGTCAGTAGAATAAGTCGGTTATGTGTCAGACATTTGCTGCAACAGTGACTTAACTCAAAAGTCTATCGCTTTTAATTTATTGTAGAAAGAACGAACCTTCTAATATTATTATTAGCATATCAACTGCGCAATATATATATATCAAAATTTTACGTGTTATTTTGTCACTCTAAATTTTTATCTTATTCTGGCACGTAAAATCATTCCTTAAAATTCCTGACACTTGTTGCCAAACATACTATAATTATTTCCGACCAAAATTCATCGAAATCGTATATTAATTTATTTATGAAGAACCGTTTCAAGTATCGATAGTACAACCTAGACGCCAGCTATACAATATCTACTTGTAGTATCTGTTCTACAGTAGTACGTCAAACAAGTTAAAAAAACTATTGATTTCATTCGAACTCAGACTACTTAAATTTTACTATACCTAAATTATTTTTATACTATCCAGTACTTGCTTCGATTCGAATAGTTTCGTCGAATCTAATTCGACTCCTTTATTGTATGCGCTTCAATAATCCCACTTCCAGCATTCTATCAGCGAACTCTCGAATCGCCGAGACTCATTCGGCCAGTTAAGTCACTAAAGCAATATTCGTTGTCCTACGTGAATAGAAATGTGTGCTCGTATACATATACCTGTCGTCGCCGACATGTAATAGCCGATTGTACTTATCAGTGAATCCTTCATAACACTACCCCTGTATTTAACAATGCAAGAGCTTCCTGTGAATATTCGTACATCCATCGTGCTCCATTGTCCAATTCCATTCTGAAACAATCCTGGAAGGAGTCGTTGACTAAAAACTGTTGTTAGTCAGTTTTAACATGCAGACGTTATTAACTCGTAAAACGGTGGCTCTGTTCATTGTGCTGATCCATTTCATTTAATTATCTTTGGAAAATATTAATTCTCAATGAGCGATGAAAAATTTATGTGTCATTGAGTGTCAATAATTTCATCCATAAATTTAATGTATTTTCGTAGCCACAAAATTGTGTTATTTTGTTGAATTGTGTTCGGTGCGACGGATGTATCAGCTCAAAAGCCTGCACATTGAACACCGTAAATTTCGCGGAACGCGTTCAAGTTACCTATCACCGGTTTAGGATTAATTGTCAATCGTGCATGGACCGATAAATTTCGGAACGACGTCAACGCGCAGAGTCGATGGACGCAGCCTTGCAGCGCTGCCTTGCTCCCCTAATTGAAAATGACAATTGCATCGATAGGCAGACTCGTTCTGGGAAGTACAGCGAACTGACATTTCTGGGAACCTTTTTAACATATATTCGAATTGAATGTTATACATAAAAAATTGTAGGGTCTAGATTTTTCCCTTTCACAGGATAAAGTAATTAATCCCACATTTTGAATTTTATAAAATTTTATTTCAAAAGCACTTCATTATTGCTTAAATTTTCATATTAACAATAGAGTTAGCGGATTTGGCAAATGAGCGATTCATTCAAAATTTGAAAAAGTAAAAAAACAAATTTTTCTCAATTTTGACTAGTGTACGACTTACATTTAATTTTTACTTTACTGTCCTGCTGACATATTCATTTAAGAATGGCAAAACGTCGCGTAAATTTAAATGCATGGCTGTCAGGATATTTGTCATCGATCTCTCAATACGCAACTCTAATTAAGTATAAATATTAACACGTGTACGAGCAGTTGGTGGGAGGCGATTACTCCGGACACACCGTACATGGAGTAAGCCACAAATCCCTGGAGAATAAACATGGGAATCGAGCCGTTTCCATAAAATATACGTCTCACGATTAATTGTGGTGGACCACGTTCGTAGCTGCGCGCAATCGTTAGTGTTGCTCGATGAATTTTAAGTCTCGTACACGGTACTGTAAAAAGTGCATCCAAGCACCCGGGAATTATGACGAAATAAAGGAAAATTGTCCACGAGAAAAACGAAATAACAGCTATATAATGTTCATCTAGCAGAATCGGGATAAAGACTTTTCGCCTGAAATCAACTTCCATCGTACAACGGGATTATTAAAAATAATTTTTCATTAATGTATTAAAATTTAAGAACTCCCAGATACGATACACTTAACCATTATTTCACTTCCACATTTCATAGTAAAAGCATTATTCTTATGTTGAACGTCGAATTATTCTTTGAACGAGCGATTGAATTAAAGCTGAAAAGCAATTGCATTGAATCCCCTCATTGTTAGATCTATACGATTCAGAAAATTTCGATTCAATAATATCGTTTACTTTGAAAGTTCCACTATGGTTGTGGATCTTACATATTTCTTATGTCTTGATACTTTCTTTAACTCGTTAAAAGGTTCCTTCAGTTTCTTTGAGGAAAGAAAGGTTCTCGTCCAATGAATCGAGCGATTGAGTCCAATATGAATTTCAAAGTCGAAGACAGTCATCTCGGCTACGAAAAACACAGTGTTAAATCCCTCGAACGATAAAGATACAGAGTGAGTTAAGGATACTTCGGGTTTGGAAATGCCGCTCGTAAAAGTTAGTACATTAAATTGCATCTCGTTTGGCATTCGATCAAAGAGCAACAGATAGGCGGGCGTGGGTGGTACGGAGTTCGGAGGAAATCGGTGATCCGTTTAAAGACCGTTCGAGGGTAGAATAAGTATCCTTCAGAGATTTCTCTTTGTTACCATTTCTGCTCTTTGCTCGTTCATTGAGAGACCTCGAGAGAGAGAGAGAGTAGGAAAGCAAACGAAACTGAAGGTAGGGAAAAAGCTACGTACAAACAAAATTGACTTAATTGATTTCTACAGAATTTCAACTTTCTCCAATGACGAAACTCTCTTACGTCATGATTTCGTGTAAATATGAAAATACCTCCAGACGATCGAAAATAGTAAAAGACTGTTTTCACGTTACTGTATTATGTCTTGAGACTCCAAAATGCAAGAAAGGTATTCTGAAGGTGACAGTAAAAAGAGAGTGATATGTAAAAACGAAGTAAGAGGTTCCCAAACTGTCAGAAGTTATCTCGAAAGTCGTATACTAATCCGACAAAGAACGTCTGTCAATGTCAGTAGGCCGAGTGATTCTAGGCTGCGTCTGTCAATCGTCACAGATCCGCTTTGTCTCCTGTGCACCAGACACGCATACGAAACAGCCTTCACGACACACAATAGTCTCCCGAGTCTCCTTCCTGCACGATTTATCGGGTAACACTCCCAACGCTTCGTGATCTGTGTAGTGGCGGAAGTAGTAGATGTGTTCCGCGAATCTAGGGACAGGGACAGAGTGCATGCATGTTCGCTTCCTGTTTTCTAGCGGAACGCCCTCAACCGTAGACACGTGCAAGTCTTAATCGAACTTTGACCTTGTTAGGTTAATCTGGAAATGAACTCAGAGACGGGCAGTGACTTGTCGGATTTCATCATGAACGGGGAATGGTACCTCATCGGTGAGTTTCTCTGAATGCAAGTTTGTTGGAACGATCGTAAGTTAATCAGGACCGTTGTCGTGTGCACCCGAGGCCACGTGACATTCAATCGAAGACGTTCTGTGACATGTATGACAGAGATGCGGAGATAAATCGCTGAATACTAATTACCTTGAATTTTCTATTTTATTCTGCTCATTGAGATGAAAGATGTTTAACGACTGGTGATTCAATGTTATGTAAATATACCTTTCGATATGAAACTGTTTGATATTACGCCAAAAGTGTATTAATAATAATTAATTCTGTGGTGTACCCCAAATGGGAATTAAAATGGAAATATCGTTAAATATTAGCAATACATACGATTTTACCCGAGGCAAGTAGAATGAGCATGTGTGTGGTCAGACAAGCGCAGGTCCGCCCGGTCCTAAGTAGTATAGATTAATATAAAATCAGCCAACGAGTACGATTAAATAATATATCCAAAATGTGAGTAATAAGTACTAGTAAGTGAAAAAGGTAATATAAAAAATGTAAGCAATAATCTCTACTTACTTATTCCAGAAGAAATAATTTTCTCAATCCAGAGGAATACCAAAAAAAGGTTCACAATTTGCTCTATTGTAATAGAAGAATTTCACACATCGAAACGACATCTTGCTATTTTAATACGTGGTTTCTTAACCATTTCGGTTATTTAAAACAGCATTTCAGAATGGAACATACGGTCCCTAGAATCTCACATTCCTGCCAAAAAAACTTCATACAGTAGCAGAAATATAGCCTACAGACATTTTCCAACGAATACCTAAAATTTCAGCGGAGATAGCTTGGCATTTTTCCCGTGTTTCACTTAGGAGTGGTTGGCATCGAATCGGTTAATTCTCAGCTTCCTAAGGAACGATGCAGTTTCCATCGCGTCCCCTCGGGCGCGAGATGTTCCCAGCGTCATATGACGTCGTCAACGCGTAAAGGAATGCCGATGGAAGTCGTTGAGGAGCCACTTGGCTGATGCTGCGAGCTCGAAGGCGATCTTGCACGCCATAGGTCGCGTTCTCTTCTTCCGCGCCCCATGGACACTCGAATCGATATCGCGATTGAACGAGCCCCGAATGACTTTACGAGGCTTCCGTTTCACGTGCCCGTCCACGACCCCATGTCGTGCTATGGCTTTATGGTGCTCCTGTCGAGCACCGACGCCGCCACTCCTTTCGCTTTTCCTTTTTTCGCAACCCTTTTACGAGTGCATTTTCCGCGTTGGCACATCGCGCGCGATTGCCTTCGTATTCGGCTCACGAACAGTGATTCTGTCGAAGGTCTCCGATGTCGACGATAGGAACGTCCAAAATGCCTGGGTGGAATAATAGGGAGAGGTGGCAAGAATGTCGGAGAATGTGCTGACGCGAGATTGCATTAATAAATTTAGATTTCTTTGATGCCGTTGGGGCAAAGTGCGATGAGATGCTACGAACTGAATAGTCTCTTCCTTCGTGACATCCTAGGTACTGGATCCTCCCTGAGAGGAAATCCGAGAAGATGATTCTAGGGAGGGGGCTTCTAAGACTGTGTGGTTGAATACTATCTCTGAAGACATTGGTATAATTAATTGGGTGTTTTAGCAAAATGAGTGAAATATGGGAGAGCTTGAAAATGTT
This sequence comes from Calliopsis andreniformis, assembly GCF_051401765.1. Classification (NCBI taxonomy): domain Eukaryota; kingdom Metazoa; phylum Arthropoda; class Insecta; order Hymenoptera; family Andrenidae; genus Calliopsis; species Calliopsis andreniformis. Next base: position 15,210,057 of record NC_135067.1, on the reverse strand, counting down.
GAAGAAAGTATTTCTGTCGAATAAGTTTAATCTGAAAAATTCCTCCGTTCGAAGAATAGTGTGAAATTAATTATATGCTGTGCGTGGTACACAGAGATTATTGCTCCCTTTGATCATTTTTCTACATCAGTCGTGATTTCTTGCTAATTTAAGAAATCCAGAAGGCGTCTGCAAAAGAGCTTACAAATTACACTCTGCAGGAATAATTTCGCGAGAACGCGAAGGCGGAGAAAAGAAGGCAAGGCGCTTCGTTTCGATGTGTGAAAGACTTTTCACCGAGTCGCTCTATTAAAAACTCTGAAGCAGCCTTAATATCCATGAAAAATCTCAGAATCTTTCATCTTGATGAGCGGGAAAGCGCATACAGATGGAAAATAAAAGTCTCAGGGCGCGACGTCACTTTTCACGAGGCGAGCGCGGGGAAGGGAGAAGTGTGTAGCGTACGTGAAACTGTTCCCTTTCAGAAAGTTGTTGGCAAAGATAGAAATCATCCGCATCTCCCAGCACTCGTCCACGCTGCGGGAGCAATTAAAACTACTATGATCCGCGGGATAAAAGTGGCTCTTCGCGACTACAACGGATAGCCCGCCATTTGGAAAATTAGCATAGAGATATCAGAGAAAAGTGCCGACCGTGCAGCAACAAGTGACTGACCCTGATACTTTCTTATCCGAATTATCGGGCTCAGTCGGAACGGCTCGGTTCGATTGAAAGTAATTAAGAGGCTCGTTTCATTTAGCGCGATTATTAACGCGACACTCGCAGCGAGAGTAAGTATATCTCCAACTCTCTTATTGAATCTCTACGAGCCAGCTGTGTCGCATCGATCCATGTTAATCCTCTTATAGAGGCGGCACGAAATCGCGCAGAAATATTCTTTCTGTTACGCTGTCACGTGCCATTCATCGTTCGAATGTATCATGATGGAAAAAGGGGCCGACATTCAAAGCGAGATATTTCACGCAGTTATATAGTAAACACTGCAAGATTTCGTTGTAATCGTCTCGTGAAAGTGGTTAAAAGAGAGGAAAAATCGTCCTCGTATTTCCGCTGTTGTTTCTGTTATGGTTACGCTTGGATTTCCAGCGATGCACACGCATTGTAACTTCGAATTACTTGGACACCTGCCGTGAGAGACACACATGGTCGCAAAATACTTGGGGAATATTTCCCTATGACGTTAACGGAGCGTGCAGTTCACACTGCGCGAGCACGCAAACAAAACTTTCAATTAAAAGTCGTGAAACTTACTCGCTTTGTACATGATTTAAATGATTAAGGTCCTTAAAGAAGAATATGTAAAATTAGAAATTTTCAAATTTTCAGATTTTCAAATATTCAAACTTTCAAATTTTCAAATTTTCAAATTTTCAGATTTTCAAATATCCAAACATTCAAATTGTCATAATTTTTTTATTTCTTTAAATTTCTGAATTTCAATTCCTGTAAAAAGCTCACCAACCTCTCGACAAATAATTTCACAATTAAACCCGAAAAACGTAACCGTAACCGAACACTACTGCATTTGAAACTGTTTCAGAGCTCCCGTTTACTGCACCCAAATACCAGAAAATGATTAGCGACATTAATTGGAAGTTTTGCTAACCAAATGGTGAGTCGGAATCCTTCCATGCCGCGCACGTGGCCTGGGTTAAAGGATGTCATTTAATCAACGCGTTTCAACGAACCGGTTCGTAATTAAGCGTTCATAGGGAAATTTCGCCGCAACAAATTGCACGGTCGCGTAACGTACACGCAACGAACTTAGACCTGGCTAGCCATCGTTCCACAGAAACCAGGACAAACTGTCCTTCAATTTCTCTGGCAATTAGCCGTTCGAGGGACCATTACTCTCCTTCGTATTGATGATGTTGTGCACGTAACGCTAATCGGACTCTCGTTACAGGAATGCCTGGGCAAAGGAACTCGGTAACGTATCAGTGTTGTCCAGAGCCGTACATCGACATCACCTTCATCGTACAGATTCGGAGGAGGACGCTGTACTATTTTTTCAACCTGATCGTGCCGTGCGTCCTGATATCGAGCATGGCCCTCCTGGGCTTCACACTGCCGCCAGATTCCGGGGAGAAGCTTACCTTAGGTAACGTAACTCGTAGCATGCCTTGCCTGCGTATCACACCAGCCAGACACACCTCTTCTATATACATATATACATTATATTATATATATAGATAATATATTATACATATTTTTTCTCTGTCTCTTCTTCCGTTGGTTCTTTCGACTGTACACCATACGTGTATGTCTATCTATCTATCTATCTTTCTATCTCTATCTCTCTTTGTATATGTATGTATGTACACATACACGGAGTTTTGTGACTGTTTGATTTGACTGTCGGATTATGTTTCTGATAGTTTGTACCTATCGGCACTGAACGCTGACTGTTCTGAGTATGTTTTGTTTGGACGACGAAAGGAAGTAACGAGATTGACCCACCTTTCGATCACGGACAGCCGAACGACATTGCAAAATACCATGTCGGACGTTTTCGATTGGACGCGTTCGATTAGGCGTCTTCGAATCGTCTAGCCACCCTTTCTTGACGACCCTGTTTCTTGGTAGTGAATAGCGACAGGTGAATGCATTAAGAGTCGTGAGAAGCCCTTCACTTCTAGTCGCAATTACATCAGGCTAGATATTGGAATCATCTTTATACTCTGAATGTCGATTACGGAGACTTCTGGTTTTCTGTTTTAGACAGTTTTGCAATTTTTTCTGGTATTCCGTTGAAGCAGAATCAACATGGGATTCAATTTTTTCCAGGCTTTAATTCCATTCGTTATTCGATTTGCGTTTCGTTATTACACTTTCTATGACGAACGCAAATAAAAATATAGGGTCTAGATGAAGGGAATCATTGAAATACTTGTAACAGAATATTTCGCCAAATTCATCGACACATTTGTTCAGGTTGTCTTCAAACTATAGGCTGTCACTTGCGTGAATAGGTACACATTTTCTATTCCTTGAATTCAATATAAAAACCTCAAAAGAGGTTGCTCCATTTAGGTGCAACTAATTTTCAAACAAGATTAAACACATAAATAAGCTCAGATTATTCATTCTCAAAAATACAAAGTTTAAGAGACATCTGCATTTAAAATGCATCGCGAGAAGATACCCATGCCTATATCTACTAAATCTCTGCGTCACTGGGATCAAAATTCGATCACTGTTTATGTTGCTTCCTCAGGTTTATACCCCCAAAAAGTTCGATACATTTTCCCTACGAATCTACTCCGCGAAAAATGTCTCCCAAATTTCAGAGATCGCCTACTTCTATTCTGTCGACGTGTCTCGGCAACAAGGGTCGCGTAAACGTGAAAGCCTTACGAAAACGTGTTCCGTATTCGTTGCACGACGCATGCCAATACCACGGCGTCGTACGTTCCCTCTTAAAATAGCAATATCTATGGGAGCCCTCTGTTCCCTCGATATCTTCCGTTACTTTATGCATTCGCCCATAAACGATCGTGGCTGCTCCCTAACGTCTACAACGTCGCGTGATTTCAATTTTGGATAGGATGCATCCCGTGGATTACAACGGGGTAGAATCTCTGCGCGATGGCATGTTGCACTATCGTGCATTATGCATCCCAACGTGGCGAAGTTCGCCGCGGCCTGTGTATGCTTCATGAAGCCTGGAACGATTGGCTCGATACGTCTTCTGGGATGGGAGTCTGACTCTGCGGCAACCAGCTCGCGGACAGTCGATTAATTATTCGCGACGATGCATTACAACGACGTGAAGCGCTCCTAGGGACGCATAGGGAAGAACGTTCTCCTTGTCTTGGGAGGAAGTTCGGGGTACAGAACCCGAGATTTATTAAAGTTGCGCGGCTGCCGCTTTTGCCAGCTGGAAAACCCCACGCGGTCGGCGGAGAAGTTTCCGTGAATTTTGATCAGGAAAAGTTTCTTCGATTTCGTTCCATATGGTAGGATTTTCTGAATCTTGTTTTGGCGGAACGTTGAAATGGTGGCGTGCTTCGAGAAAGATGAAGAATGAGTTACAGTTATAATCGACTCGGTTCAAATGATGGGCAAGTTGATTGCTTCGTGATTGTAGAGATAGATCAACCCTAGTGTGTCAAAGGTGTTACACACAAGTGGGATTCAATTCATTTCTATCGTATAAAATAGTACACGATGCATCTTCATACAAAGTTGTACACTTTGGATACCGCCATACCATAGGTTTATGTATTTCATGTAAACTGATTTCTTATCAAAGGAGTATCAACCTGAACCCGAGTGATGCACAAGAGTGAAACTAGGCCTTGCTCTTCAAATAAGTAAATTTCCTCGCTGTAACTATTCCCCTGTGTCTCTTAACGCAAACTCGATTGAAATTACTCCACGAGGTTCACCTAAATCGCTAATAGAAATGCTGTTGCCGAACCGCTTCGCAACACTTCGGTTTCCATAAATTACTCGGTTGCTACAACGGGTTAACGCGTCAGGAACTTCGAAAGTCTTTCGATGGGGCAACATGGCGCGCGGCGCTCGCTCTCTTCACGAGTCCTTGAAAAGCGAAGTCCGTTGGCTCTGGAAGTTTCGAGAACTGAAAGGTACACGCCAGTCTCCGGGGGTCAGGCCAAAGGTTAATTACACAAAGTGGCTGTCCTCTAGTTGTTGGTTCCCCTGCTTCGCCTGCTTTGGGAGCTTGTTCGCGAACTTACGTTTTCACCGATCCATATTTATCTCTCCTGTCACGGGGCACCTTGTGCTGTTTCTATTAAAGCGTTTTGATCGCCGTAGCAGATGGAACGAGGCGTTATTGACATATCGAACGGACATTTCAGCCGGCAGTCTTCGATAAAACGTATAACCGAAAGGCTGAATGATGTCCTCGGGTGAAACGAGCTGTAATGGAAACTGTCCCATTCGAAGTATTGACGTCGATCCCGAACGACTCTTTGATACACGGAGCCAGATTTCACTGGTCGCCATATATTTCAACAACTGCGGGTGGTTGCGCTCACTTATTCCGCCAGACGGAGCTCGATCATTCTTTAATGCTTCTCTTAAGAAACCTAAGCCTTGGGTCTTGGACCAGTCTAGGGGAATGAAGTGGCTTTCACGCGAAATAACCCATTTCGAGAATGGTCATAATTGTGATGGATTTATAGCGGAAGAGGTTTCATAGTTAGACTTTGGTTTCTGACATTTATCGCGCCTTGAACTCGTCCTACTTTAATTCCTCCATCAATAATGGAGTGTTTAAGACTGGCTTTACTTTAACTAAGATAAGTTAAGATTGGCTGTCAGTGCGGTGATTGGGGCTGCTTTCGAAGCAACGAGAGTGTTTTATAGCGAATTAGAAGTATCCTATTTCTGATAATGACAAACGTCAGAATAATAACAGTATATCTTCCTGTCTGTCATAGAAACACGATGTAAGGATTGAAGCTACGCCATAAAATTAGATCAAACTTTTCTTAATGATAATTGAACGATTTTTGAAATTTATTCGTTCAGAAGTTAGGAGGCTATTCACAATATTTGAATGCAGTATTTTTAAATGTAGACTATGGAGATAAATCAAAGGAAGGATAGACTCGCTGCAAACACTGGTCTCTTATGATGAATGGGTTCCGTAGGAATCGACGAATCGCTCTGAGAAACAAGTTCCGATCGAGAATGCGCGGAAATTCAATTTCCATTCGAGAGGAACGACAGGGCAGGATCGATGTTGGCAGGGATTCGAGACCCGTTGACATTGTTTCCAGTGTACCATTGCTACTATCCACATGGCCTTGTGTATACATACAAATAGGTACGTGTCCTGCATGCTGCGTGTTCACTGAACCTACGGGGGTATATAATTTTCCGAACAACGCCTGGCTAGCAGGAAAACGCCGTGAAAATACTCCGTTTTCGCTGACCACTATTTCCCTCTGGGGACGTGGAGGCACATTGAGCGCCGTGGCAATAGTGTTGTGATTTTTTATTTGCTCTTTGGATCAATCGCCTACATTTTAATAGTGTATCGTGAAACTTTGATAATAACTTTAGTTGTGATAGTCTACTCACGCTTAATATACATTATAGCAAATTAATAAGGTAATGAGAACTAATTTAGGGAGCTTTTGGTAGACGTTCCTTTTATATTATAATATTGAAAGAGATAGAAAACACTACTTTCGATTGCACGCTACTTTTAATGAGGTTTAAGAGTACCTGATTTAATATTACAATGGCATACCTGAAGTGTCTGCAATCCGTCGGAGTTCTCAGATATGTCCCTAATATCAAATTATTTCAAATACCACGCCAGGGTGCATCTACACTCAACCAATAGCAACGGCCATTGACCGATGGCGAGAGTATAATATCATAGAAATTCCATTCCAGCCGAGTTTCATCATCGCTCGTAGCCCCAGGTATAGTCGATGTAAAACGAATTCCGTTCGAACTCGACGCAGAAATAAGATTCTCCTTAGAAATTTCGATTAGTTCGGAACTGAGTTCAAGGGAAAAAAGGGATTGGAGTTGCCGCATTTTAATTTCATCTTTATTTCCTTGGCAGGATTACAGGGAACAAGGTGCCAAGTCTTTGCGATGTTACGTACAACAGATTGTAGCTTTATAAAACTGAATGAAATTTAAAGGAAGGCACGGAATGGCGAGCGAAATAAAGAGGTAGGAGAAGAAAAAGAATTAGCTCACTTGTTGTGAGAGCTGCGAAGCATTCGCTTTACTGGACAGTAACTGGTACTAATTAGAGCTACGTAAATTTAAATCTTAAGGCTGGTTTCAAGAGTTACGCGAAGAGGCTTATGCAATTTGTCATGTACTCTTAGAACACGCCACTTCTGCTTATAACGAAGTAGGACTTGGGGCTTTAGTTTAGCACCCTGTTGCCACACTAACAATGACGGGCTCGAGGCTAAAGATTTATGATACAAAGGAAAAAGATTTCATTAAATATTCATTAGGAAATTTCAGAAGACTCCTTCTGAGTCACAGAAATTTATATACATTATCTCTGTACAAGACTGAGCACCCTCAAAATCTGGAACTCTTTCAGAAACCATTCCTCTGCAATCTACATAAATCCTATAATCAGTATCTTACTGAATTACTGCAGCCACAAACAATTAACTAAAGATACAGGAGCTCAAGGAAATGAAAAGGGTCGGGATTCTTCTTCTCACTTTTCTGACAGCACCTAAATCCAGCACGAATGCTAAATCTATTCGTTGGATCCAGAGTCATGATTTATTAAAAACTCCACCTTTTGCGTACACATGTATGTATGCATAATTCTCGAAAAAAAGGAGAACGACGCGCGGGAAGTGGCCTGAAAGCTTTCCGCTCCGTAGGGAACAAAACGTGAAACGTTGCATAATCAAATCCCTTTGAAGAACGAACGGAATGTATTCGTTGTGCGTGTCATACGCGAGCTTACGTCGCGCGATTGTGTGCTAACGAGAGGCGGTTGTGTGGGTGTTAACGCGACGGCAAAGAACAAGACGTATAGAGTCGGAAACGGTCGGAACAGCGCAATTAAAACATAACTGCGGGTCGTTTGTCAGACCTATGTGCGCCGGAACTGCAGTCGTCCGACCAGAGGAGGGACTTATTAAAAATTGCCCTCCTCTCGTGCAATTTTCAGGGCACGATGCTCCTGAAATCCCAAGAAAGCGAATTATACGAGCAATCGAAGGTCTCCAAAACACACAACCGCATTTATGCACAGTATGGAATAGAAAGACTTGAATGCCATTCCTAATTACTTTAGCTCTATGATATTTGCATGAGATATGAAATTAAAATGGGATTCAAGGATTTCATTTTCGTTTGGTGAATTAGATCCAATTAGTACCAAGGGGAATTCTTTATCGTGGTAGAAATGATAATGAAACCATCAGTAATGGTTTCTATGTCGTAGGGGCTCTCATGATTTTATGTATTACCATTCGATGTATATAGCATGCACTAGGTCAGGTATCTGTTTAGAAGAATTTTTCTAAGTAATTTCTCTGTGATTGTAAAATTTATAAACAAATTGTTCTCGTCGTATTACTTTCGTTTCTATTTTCACAGCCTTTTGCAGATGAAAATGCGCCATCGTTGAATGGTTAAGAAATGTTAAAGTTCTATGGCCCTTGGTTCCTCAATTGCGATCTCAAGATCTAAAGAAAGAAAGATTCGAATGAAAATAATTTCGAGGTGCTCATTTAGACTTGAAAGGCTCGGTCTATAGAGAAGTGTTCGAATTAGGAACAGAGTGAAGGAAGCTACGTGTAAGTTTTTGTTGAGGAATCAGCGAATTTTTTCATACTTGAAGTGCATTCGATCCGAATCGGAAGCTCGTTAGGAATTCAAGCAGCATCCTGCTGCATTTCCGCGATTCTGCGAAGCGCCACGCTTTCACGTTTCTTTTTAGCAGAGCAACTTTTTACGTTTTATATATCTCGAGCGATGCCCTTAACTGTGCGCGATTATGCTCCAGCATGGCGTTCCAATTTCCGATACGGACTTCCACTCTCTTCTGTGAAAAACATGAACTTCACTTGCTTGTAAAGATTCTACACATGCACACCACATCTCATAAGGTTTCGAGCAGTCTAGTTTGTTCCTTTCAGAAATAGATGAAGTAATTGCTTGGCAGTAAGACTGCTTCGTTTAAGAACAGATAAAAAGCAATTGAAGATACCTGAGAATTTCTCAGAATAATATATCACATATATTGCCAATTGCAGATCGCTATGTAATTACTATTATTATCTATACTTATTAGTATTGACAACTACAGTAACGAGATAAACGCTTCTAATTTTGGATACACTCTAAATTAATTTTCATCTCATTCATTTTGCTCTCTAAAACGCTAGATTTTATTGTCAGAAATTGAATAAAACTATCCTCCCATTATTCTGTCAAGTTTCCACGACCAGTTATTTCAGAAATTGGAATCGCGCGACAAATCTCTCGAAAATTTGTTCGAAAACTCAAGCCGTGAATGCAGCAGCAATAGCTGTACATCTTTTCACACGTGAAGGGTAGTAATTACGAGTTACCTCAGTGAACAGATGGAAGAAAGGTCCCCACAGGAAATCTGAATAAGAAAGATCGGATCTCGCGGTATTCGGACGCCTCGTGCTCGTCTCATTTTCCCACGTCTCCGTCATTGTTATCAGGCCGTCTTTCCAATTCCCGTTTATCCTTCTTCCGCGTTTTCTGCTATTGTTGTCGCTCCGCGGCACTCGCCCGTCTACCAGTCGGTTAAATCCAGCTCGAGAACTGAGCAGACGTGCTCCCTTCGCGCCAAAGAAACGAGAGAACTCGACAAGTCCCTGTTGAAACTCCACGAAATCTTCCACTGTTATTTCGCCTAAGTTAAACAGTTTTGGTAACTGTTTTACGGATCAAGTAGAGGAACGAGCTGATCCGTAGTTAAGGCGCTATGTTCGTGTCCCGAATGGAAGACGCGATGCTATCAGTGAGAACAAAGTTACGGCAAACAAGCATCTCGAGTCATCCAAAGTGAAGCTAGTGTTTTCGCCCTTCTCCACTTTCAAGTTCCCTCGTTCGCCTTTAATGGCAAATTTACCTTTTTTTACTTCCGTCGCTGTCTATATCGGGCTATTGTACATATTTCAGCCAGTTATATTTACCTTCTTTTTTACTAATCGGTTTATGTCTGTAAATGGAGCGCTCTGGATGTTTATTATTACATAATGGTTAATGATCCTCTGCTAAAACGATGGAAGTTTCTTCGAATCCATTATTTCTTATCGCATCAAAGGTATCATTTTGACAGAAAGCGATTTATCAAAACTCATCATCGTTCATTTCTAATTTACTCGTTTTTTCTTTGAATCGTCAGTTCCCCCGTTCTTGTAATTAATTATCAGCCGTACTCTGTCCTGCATTTGCGATCTTTCTTTCTGAAAGTTTCTTATATGAGGACTGCACTTGGAGTTGCGATTCACTGAAGTTTCGTTGAACGTATTAAGACTTCGGAAGATCAGTACTTCTCGGAAGTTCAGAAACTCTTGAGAAGTCTGTTGAATCGCGGCGATCCGCGTCAATGCTAGCTATAGGATAGAAAATTCGATGCTTTCGAATATTTTGTTGAGAAAGGATGAGTTAACTGGTTTGGTTAGCGATGTCATTTTCTCTGATAGCCTTAATACCTTCCAATGTAATTTTGCTGTAAACGTTCGTCGTACAGCTGAAAATAAATATATCTCAAGTAGAAGCATAAAAAAATTATTGTAATATAAGACGATATTAAATTTAAATATTTACATATATAGTCTACAGGATAGATACAATTTTGAAGATTACAAATTTCATCTTCTTCTGTTGCCATAAATTTCCAAAGTTTTCTTGAGATCAATAGCAAGTCGAAAATGAGCCACAAAAGAACGTCTTCACTGTCCAATGTTAGAGATTCAAGTCAGAAATGTATTTTATCAGTTTTCATTAATTCAGTTAGCATTTTAATCGTCGTTGCTAGACACTCGAGACAGGGTTCAGGTCTGTTCCATCCCCAAGATCTCATTATACACCCAAGAACCATTTCCACCGTAGTCAAGAGCTTATTGTTATGGATAAAAATATAGCTCTTTAGACAAGGCGTTATTATGACAATCATGAATGAAATTTCCATAATATAATGCTGCTGTAAATTCTGAACAGTGTGGGCGACGGCATCGCGAATTTCATTAACCGGATAAATATGAAGGAAATGCACGGGCCATGTCCTCGCCGTTGAGGCTGCAAAGCGACACTGCCCTCTTCGTGGAAAGTGTATTTGATCGAACATTACCATGACAAAGGTTGTCGCCTGTGAGCACACGAACACCCCTATCTCCGCCCAGTACGTTCCTGGCTTTACTAAGAGTATCACTTCTCACCTTGACACGCTTCTCACAGGCCCCTCTTTCTGGTACTCCACTCCACATATATTTGTGTAGGCAAATTTACCGCGATTTAGTGCCAAAGCAAAAGCTCGATTCAAGCTTTTGACGTCGTTTTAGGAATATAATTATTCTTGTGGAGAGTCAGCTGGAAAAAGAGGTCGAAACTGTCGATTTCGAAAATTCAGTGATTCTATGTTTGGTTATTGAAGGTCTCGTAAAAATAGTCCTTGCCAATTTTTTTCCAGGAGAGAAAATATGGATATTCTACTATTTTTAAATCTTCTTCGATAGATTAAAATTTAAAAAAATATTCAGTCTATAATTTGGAGTAAAGGATGTTGTATCAAAATGAATTTGAATTTTAATAGCTGTATGAATCTACAGGTTTCGAGTCTTACGTAGTGTAGATGTTTCAAGGAAGAAGAGAAAATTTACATTTCAAGTACGTGAGTGATTCCTGTAGTCACGTCGTCAATTCTGCTTCCTTATTTGGGGTTTAAGACGTCGATAAACGTGGTTTCTCATGCCACTCCAACTCAGGGAACCCTGACGTCCTTTGGTCGGGGGAATGAAGTGGTCAGACGGTGTAGTTACATAGACCAATGAACCTTGCTTAAGACTGTCAATTAAAGCGTGATATAACCTTAGTGAGAGAACTTCCAACGTGCTGAGAATGAGTCCAGATTCTTCATACAAACCCCTGCGTCTGATAGTTGCGCTACAGATTTTAAAAAGACAACGAGGGATGTACAAATAAGAACGATTCCTGATAAAGAAAGAGTAAATGAAGTAGGTTCCCACGTCAGAGCATGTCCCGAGATATTTGCTTATCTCTTCAGGTATCGGAAATCAGACCTGACTCGATACAACATACCTTACTCACCACTTTTCCTATGCAATCTAACTGATGAAGTATTGACATTTCTCTGGAAGACTGTAGATGCAATCGGGTAAAATTTGCGCTCAAAGTTTTGCAGTCGTCAAAAGAAAACTTGACAAAATGAAGTAGGTATAAAATCGTGTGATAACTAATATTTTGGACGTGTAAAGGTTTTTTTAAATCATTTAATTTAGTTTATCAACCTTTAAGTACTTTACACAGGTATAAGTTCAAATTCAAATAAAATTTGAATATTTGAGTATTTGAAAATTTGAAAATTTGAATATTTGAAAATTTGAATATTTGAAGACTTAAAAATTTGAATGAGAAGCGCATTAGGAAAATATTCTATACTTCTAAAACTATACGAAAACGTTTCACAAATGATTTATGCAAACCATCCTTTGATGCATTTCATTGATCATTTCCATGAGAAAGGATATAGGGATACATGCACGCGTTCACAGTCGTATATCATCATACGTCCACTGCCACGCCGTCTTTCGCCTTGGCACAATTTACACGACCGATTGTTTCCAAGTGTGTAACTAGCGATTTCGGGACGATTCGTAAATGGTCCGTGAGACAGCGTGATTTATCAATGAAGCCACCCCGCGCAATCTGTCTGTAACGACTAAGAATACGACGAGATTTTCTCCTCATAAAACACGTGTTCCCCCGCCATGCAAATGCTTTCCGCAAATGAATGCAAGCTTCCCTTGTTGCTTCGAAGTTAATCAGAAGATTGATGCCCCGATATAAGTGCGCCAAATTTATACTCTTTCTCTTGTAAGACACAGTATTTCTATCCTTGCTATTTATGTTTCCATCAATTCCAAGTAAATGTATCAAGATTGAAGTCGCGTCAGGAGTTACACGAATCACTCTCGTATATTAATCAACTATGCACCGTCACAAGCAAACGTCGTTACGCAGTTATAGATTGAATCGGAACAAACGTACGAAACTAATTGTAAGGAAGTAATTGCTGGCTTTCCTCAATCCTCGACTCTATCCTCTGCTTCCTGACCAACAACCCTGGATGTTATTGGCGGTTTGCCACCTGCAGCGGATGCATCTTGCCGCGGTTTACACCGCACGGTACCATCGAAATGTGACCTCGAACTCTTATCTGTCTCGTGTCAGGAACAGGCTCTAAACGAATTAAAATCCTCTGAGGGGAAAGAAACTAGATCCAAATTCCTGCGGGAAATCCGTGCCGAGTATATTATATCGAGGCTATACATACCTATTCTACTGACACCTGTGTGCTGAGCATCCCAAATGGTTCAAGTTCTTCCACTCGTATTGAACCGTTTGAAAAGTAAATTAATAAAAGTTTTATACCGAAAATAAGGAAGACAAACTTGTTAAAACATTTAAAATTTTAACTAAAAGAATAAATATGGAGCTAAAGAAAAACGTAGTTTACTCAGAAATAGAGTACATTTTTGTTTTTCAGTTTGTGTATACTAATTTCGATGGAGCTGTAATTTCACACGATATCCAGAAGCCCTTTACGCAACTGGGATTTCTGCTTGAAGCAGGTACTATATACGTCAATGAGTTTCGTGAGTAGGGTCCATACGATCTGGTAAGAGGACATATAGATTGCGTCCATTATGATGGAATTCATAGTAGAGTGAGAATAAACGTTAGTTTGTCTGTCCATGTTCAACAAATATTGCGGATATCCTGCAGCCGCATAAACGGAGTAAATTTAACATAGATTTGCATAATTTCCATAGTGAAGATCTTAGAAGACGGATTAACGCGTTGTGGTTACGGTATTTTGAATGGACGAACATTCCAGGGCGTCGGGTTGCTCAGTTGCCTGCTATCTTGGAATACAGATTACGTCTTCATATACCTAAGGGTAATTTAAAACGCTTACACACTTTCGGCTTCTTTAATAATCTTTCCATTCTCTGGCATTAAATTGTATCTCTGAATATAACTCAGTGAAATTTAGACGGACGTGTAATTAAAAACATACGTTTTATCGCGTGGTACAATGGGTATCGTAAACTCCCTAAAGACACACAATGAAATTTAAATACATTATTAAGTTACCCAGTGTTGAGAGATAGATTAATTAGACCCAGAATAACGTTTTCGCCACGAACACGCAGTCGTTTAAATTATTAACAATGTTAATCCAAGCGGTTGCCTTGAAATTCGAAAACCATTAGCCGCGTTAATTCGAAATGTTGTTTCCTTATTAATTTAGTAATTTCGAGGTTAAATAATCCGCGAGCGTATCACGTTTCCTCGCATCAGCTGTCATATATGTCCTCAATGTCCGATAACTCTCAGAATTTAATATTTATAAGGGATTTACTAAATCTATAACTTGAACATAGTCTAGTACATATTATATGATCTGATTAAACCCTTTAAATGGTAGGAATCATCCAAATTATATGAGACTGTAGGTCTTTGTCACTCTAAATCAAATTATAAACGAATAGGATAACCCAGTGTTTGCAGCACACAAAATGAATCAGATAAATAGAAATACATTAATTAGAATTAGAAGTTATCTATGAATCATAATTAATTATCTGAAATCAGAAATAAAAATGCTTAAATTTTGACTAAACGTGCATTAAGCTCTCCTCTAAAACACTCTATAATTCTTCAGCGTAACAGTGATTGAACATCATCATTCGGTAGACAGTCCTTTGTCGACTTCGATCGACTCATTTATCATGCAACGAGAGCATTCACGGACCGCGAAAAAAGGGGGCTAATGGTGGAAAATATTTGCCTTTGTCAAAGCGTAGACTATCGCTCAGAGTCGAATAGAATGTTCCTAGCCAATGGATTACCCATACCACTGTTACTAATGACGCGGTTGTCTAAATACACTGCGGTTGAACGTCGCAACTTTCCAACGCGCCGAGATAATCCGTCCTCGGCAACTCTCGATCTGACAGCAAAAGTTACTCGAAGATAAATATTCAGAACGATTGGTGTGATTCCTAACAGAAAGCCTTTGCTTGTCTGAAATCTTTTTGGAACGTTTCAGAAGTAGATTTTGAGGATTTGAATATGTCTGACCACATATGGGGTTATACTACTTACCGAGTTTCTGAGCACAGGTACTAATATACAGGAATTATGTTAATTGTAAGAGAGTTCAACACACTCTGCTATAACACCTACTGTATTGACTGCATACAGAGGTTAGATTACCTAGTGGTGAATGGGCTTGCCTAACAATGAGTTCCTCTACTCAATTAGCGTTCAGCCAGTGACGAAGATTTTCTACTTACTGGGTGTTTAGGGATACTGCTTTTGTGTGGCTTAAAATATGAAATACTATTCAGTGATTTTTGCAACTAAATGCGTCAGTGATCAAAAAGGAGAAGTTAAATTTTATAATAATGGCATGTAGTCAATCCTTACAATCGTTTTTTCTAATAATAGACAGAATATAATATATATACGGATTTTCACTTAACTATAAAGGTACAGGATTATTGAGTAGTTTTCTTCTTTCATCAGTTTCCCTGTTTTAAGTAAGATTATTAAACTTGAATAACTAGAGCTGTGTAAGTCTTCAAGACTGAGTTCAGAGCTTCGACTTAAGGTCATCTCTCTTGAAGTACAGTACAAGAACTTCTCGACGAGCGAGCTTGGAAAATTGACCTGTCTCCTCGACAAGGATAGGTCGAATATCACTCTCGTCGATAGTTTGGTTTCTAGGTTGAAAGTGCTTTGAAAGGATCCGCAAATAGAGTGCATCAAAGGCGACAACTTTCTTCCATTGAGAATCAGGGAAGTCGATGACTAATGCGAGAAAAGGTTGATTAGCATACGTATGTACGTTTTGCTTCTGATTCTTCGCTCTTGCTATTTTAATTCGAGTTGTAGATGATTGTATATCTAGGGCAGTTGAAAGATCACCTGAATCCATTATCGAATGTTTATTAATACAATATTAATGATAACACAGATCTTCTTTTCAAGCCATCTAATTGTAAGTTAACCCAGGTCAGTTTTGGTCAATATGTCTCAATTGTTTCCACAATAGCAATACATTCCATATATTAGCATACTATGCATCACAAAATCAAAAAAAGAGATTAACCTCAGCAATAATTCTCCTGCATCTAAAATTGATGAAATTCTAATAAATTTCACGAAATGCTAATAAATTTAGCAGCGACATGTTCTTTCCACTTCCATCGGGAGCAAGCGAATTTATTTCCCAAATCGACTACATTGAAAGTCAACAGATTATTCCCGAAACTTCGTTCCCACCATAATTCCTAGAAAATTCAATTCCAAAAGCTACAGCGAGTCTGCCGTACGATGAACTCCACAAGTGTTCGTCGAAGCAGACAAGCACGCGACACACGCTCTCGTTGGAACGTTTTCCGAAAGTCAGGAGCGTTCCTCCGTGGAAACTCGGAAACTCTCGAGGGCCAGGCGTGTAGCACGCCCTCGAATAGAGTAGGTTCCTACCCCGAAACGACAGTATTATCCTCGAATTTCCCCGAAATCGAGCGTCACGAGCGCGATCTTATCGCGGGAACGTGCCCGCAACTCGACCCCGTTTTCCAACCATGACTGTCACGACCGTGATGCAATCAACCACCGTCTATGTACTCCCTCTCACCCCCTAAGAAGACTCCACTTTGACGCTTGCATATTTTTCGGCTATCGCAGGGGTGACCATTCTGCTGTCGCTGACAGTTTTCCTGAACCTCGTGGCAGAAAGTATGCCGACGACTTCGGACGCTGTCCCTCTCATAGGTACCTATAATAATTATTAACAGATGGTAATTACGCATCCCTTCCCTGGCAAGCGTGTGTTACGCTATCTGTTCTTTGTGTCTGTAAATATGTACATATTACATATATCGTATTTTTTGCCTGTCGTTGAGTACACCCTCTTCAGGAAGCAAGTCCCCCAGAGAATCGCAAGGAAGAAAAACGCGAGGGGAAAATTGCGTGGGACGGTAAGAACGTTGAAGGTCGTTCAGACTTACGAAACGATTTGACGACTTCCGCCGCCTCGAACCCTCCGAGTCTATTCTTCGAGGGTGCGCCAATGAGAAAAGGACAATTTCGATATGGGCGTAGTTGGGAAGTGGTCGGTCCTGGGTCCACTGACTATCTTTCCGTTACGACAGAGTCGAAATAGCTGGTGGACGCTGCGGGTACCGCGATTGCACGGTTGCCTTAACGCCAGATACGAGTTTCTTCTTCGCTCTTGATACGCGGCAAGTAGTAGAGCGCCATGCTTCTCTCGTGATTTCGTTTCGGTGGTTTCGTACCTTTGACGTCGTGATCAGTCTTTGATGGGAAAGATTTAGAGACGTGTCCGGGTTTAGATACGATTTTAACCTCTACAGGTTTTGTTTATTTGTTCAGCACGAGCGATTTTAGATTTTTTTAAATCTTGAATTCTTGGAGCCTGAAATTTTCAAATTTTCAGAAATGTTTTTATAAATCTTTTTATTTGCTTTGTTACTTAAAGGTTCTTCTTTTATGCAGTGTTTTTTAAGGAATTCTATATTTTTTTATTTCTTTTTTTGTATAACGAAACAATATTATACGAGATAACACTAATTTTTCGTTCACACAAGAGTTTTATTTGAGTTTCTCTTAATTGAATATATGGGAACTGATTCCAAAGTGTAATAACGCTAAACAAACGAAAATTTTCTCTCCAGTTCGAAATTAAATTTTTATTCATGTGTAACTAGCATTAATTTGTTTCCATCATTTGCTCTATTCAAAGCTGGAATAAACTTTATTTGTCACCAAAAAGTTGTTTGTACCTATTTTGTTGATTTAACAAGCTCCGAATGGAAAATGGTGCTTTGCTGGCTAGCACCTATAATTGTTCCGCGAAGTTAATTGCAAAAACGGAAATTTGCTTTTCTGTCGAAGTAGATAGCGAAATATTGCGGGCTCTCATATTTTTCCCAGTTTTCCAACGAGATTGGAAATCGCGTTACGTCGAAACGCCCCGTCGGTTATGAATCATCTCGATGATTTAGAATGAAAATAAGCTGGATGGATGAAAATGCAGGAAACGTGTCGCGCAAGGCGCAAAATCAAAATTGAAATATTATTCTTTTCTAAGGTGTCAAAGTGCAGCAAGTTGTAGATACTTGTGACTGGTAAGAAAAATATTTCGAAGAAAAAAGCTGTTCACATTTTGAGCACTGATGAAAATGAATTGTATAGTGTTTGCATTTGTTAGTAAAAAAAATCGATTAACTTAAAAATCGTATCGTATCGCTATAGAATTCGCGAAAGTAAATATAACAAGATGCACGCAATACATCCAAGTGGAGCACTGAAATTCATGCATATCAATTTATTTAAAATTATTCTTTTATTTGTACAGAGTATACATTATACATGGATATTAATCTTGCGCATAGTATGCTCTGCACTTCTATCATTTCATATTAAAATATATGCAATTCAATTTATTTTAAAAAATTTCTTTTCCACTTCCTGTATTGCAGTACCTATATTGCAAAGCATTATATTAAATAATTTTAGAAAATACAGAAAAATTTCTTTATCTACTTTTCTTTTATTTTGTAACGATGATTTGATCAAACTCTGTATTTAATCACCCATTTAGACAATTGGAAAGCAGTATCAGTAACAGTAATAAAACTAGACTTTTATGTTTTAATTAACAACGTATGCTCTGGATTTAATTATTTCCCATTATCGAGTTTATATTGTGCAATATAACCAGCTGCATTCGAAACACGCCACTTGTGCCATTCCTCTAAAATTTTGCGGAAAAGCTTTGAATGCCAGTAGATAGAAAATTCCACAGATACGTGGCTGCGTTCTAGAAATGTCAATAAAATTCATCAGCAACATGGAAACTATTTCTCTTAACCATATACCCATATTTCATTGGCTGATCAATCATCACCGAGAAATCCCACCATCAAACGTTCACTTATATTTCATTCTCGAATTTACTCACTTTCACCTGCGACATAATTGCAACATTCGAAGTTTGAAGTTGATTTTAGGGGAACATTTCTTGCACTAAATTCTGCAATCGCAACGCCGTTGACTTCAGCTTTAACGACCCTTTAATTTTATTACCAAAATTTCTATTTAATGTCTCAAACTCGATGGCAAGATTGTGTCACCGCTATACGATATTACATCATCAATACTGGAATAAGAGATTCGAAATTTGCCAGATCAGCGAAGTTATCTCGGAAATTCGCTGTGCTACTGAAACGATTACGCAGAAATTTATCACTTGTCATGCTCAGCTGCCATCAGATTTAGACATTCGAGGAGACAAACGCGTCGCCAGAGGGACTCTCTTTCTTTCATAAACGCTCTTCCCCGGGAAAAGAGTTCCCGACGGCTCGGCCGTTATGGCATCCTGCGCATTAAAGTACGTGCAAGTTTTAAGGGCCATCGTGGCGGCCCGGGACCCCCGTTCCGAAAGTTGTAACGCGTTTACACCGAACAACTTTCCCGCTGTTCGCTCAAAATCCTTTTTGCGGTGAACTGGACGAGGCGAAATTCTGAGTTCTCCCTGTTACCGCGAACGAATAGCACGTACCACGATGTACGTGTTAACGACCAACTGCGAAACACTTTTCAAACGCTTAATCTGTTTGGGATGAGATTCGTACGTGTCAGTTGTCGTGGACCGCGGTTGTAGCGAACGAGTTGGTGAAGGATTTCTTTCTCCTAAAAAATTGAAAGGTAACAGCGGTAGTAATTTAATTTTTGTGTCGAGAGTTAGATTTAGGGGAATGGTTTCGACTGGTTTGAACGAAGGGGAGCGATTGAAAATACAATTAAACTAGATCAGTTTACCTAAACTGAAAAATATTGCGTTTCCTGCATTTGTTGTCCTTCTAGCTCGTAGCATAACAAGGTGTGATCACTCAGAAATCCTTTATTCAATAGAATCGAATTACTTTGGTGTGATTAAGGCTAGTATACGTACAAAGGTATACGTACCTGTACATCGTAGGCGAGAGATTAGATCAACGAAATTTAATCTGTTATTTATGATCATGAAATATTACAGAAGAAAGAACGAGACAAGCAGGCGAAATCTCGAAGTGGAATTCGGTCATTTATTTTCTTTCTCGTCGATATTCTTTCAACGTTTCTTTCTAAACCCTTCTGGAGTCAACTATCCGGCTTGTGTTACGTTACTATTTAGATTATCACCCCGTTTCAGGATGTATGTCCACGACAAGTGCCAAAGATCGTAGCTGCCTGAGAAACTGAGTTCCCATTGGCAAACACAAACTCTCACAACCATAGAACTAAAATACAACTACATTAATTTGCCTCGATAGTTAATCTGACTACTAATCCCTTTTCAATCTGTTCTTTCATTCGCCAATGGAATAACCAAAGGGTTGCTCGGACTCCAAGTTTTTGAGGCACATGTATTGCTGGTACTTATACTTGTTGGAACCTTCAAAACATGCACGGTTCTTCCCCCCTCTGCCCTTTGATGTATTATATATTGATTGTTAGCGTTCCACACGACAGTTACGTGTATTTAGAAACATACGTTAATTAACTTAATTGTCCCTGTGTCCCCGTGTCATATACTAGAGAATTACTCGTAGCACACCGAACACCTAGGTATATTGCTGTGTTAATTGCCTGTTGAAAGGAGCCATAGTATACTCATAGTCTGCCGTTTCCCCTTGGGGGTTTAGCAAGGGATATTCCATCAGTTTATCGGAAAGCCCGTGCAAACAGTAAGTTCAATTTCACGGGCTGATACGCGCTACTTCAGTTATAACGCGATCGAATGCAGCTTCGGTTGTTTTTTGCCCTAAAAAATAATAATTCTGCTCACGCAGTTGAGTTAATGTTTTAACATTTTCTTTCGTAACCGACGATACTCGTACACGTAGCGTTGAATGTAAAATACTATACTCGTACTCAGGCGAGATGCACATATTTTCTTTTAATATACTTCCATTTGGAAAAGTAGAGTACTTATTATTCGTTCGACCCTGAGTCAAATGAAACGGATACTTTTAACGATTCCGAAAATTGATTTTAGTTTTAATGGATGGAATCGATAATGGTACTTTCGCGAGAGAAGTAATGGCAAGGAAAATTTGATATTATTCTGAACGGCCTTCGTTGTATTCCTTTAGAATGAAATAAGAGCTAACTTAGAGATCCAATTTATTTCCAGCTCAGAGGTTTGCTCATACTATCGCGGCTACTGTATCGAGTCTTGCAAAAGGTATCATGTTTGGAAAGAAGGAAATCAGTCAAGTCTTCTTAATTAAACCAATATTTATTGTTGTTGTGTTATTTATGCAATTAGATGTGTAGTTAAAGTTTGCTAACGAAAGGACTAGTGTCTAGTTAAAAAAGGAGTACAATATTGATAAAAGGACGCAACAATTTCTCTGTTTCGCTACGCAGTACAGTTCAAATCACCATTTCACGCTCTAAAAGAGCCTCGTCAGGGTAAAAGCAGACAAAAGCTACTCAAAAGTCCGACAGGAAACGAATAAAGAGTCTCACTTCTGTACATCTGACACTCATTGTTACATCCAAATTCGAGGCTCACAAACGAGTACATCCGACACTTTCTTCGCAACAAAAAAGTTATTCCTACCCGGGCGAGTAAGCCACCGCCAGTTGTCGAAAGATAAAGGCTCACATTGTCTTCCGCAATCTTCGAGGGTGACAAATGAGGAAGACAATAGAAAGCGACTGGTGGATCGGTCGATCTCCGCGTCACTCGATGGTCCGCTGCTTTTCGATCCGCGAGAGCGACGAGACCTATAGAAAGCGGAAGCAAACAGTGGAAATGGAAGAAGAGGAACGTTTAATCGAAACCGACTCTTAGTTTCAAGCTTATAAAGCAACCCAACTACCCTAGAACGAAAAATTGAACGAAATCATAAGTGGTGCAAAAGTTACAGTCCACGAACGTACTTAAACTCAGGGGATCGCCTCACTGGGCTAGAAACGAATCCATTTGTGCGTGGCTTAGTTCGAGGAAGAACGTTCCTTTATTTTCTCTAGAAGTCATTTCCTCTGGTCGCGTGGCCAGTCGTTTTTTTTTCTCTCTTCTGCGGTCGTTGTTCTCTCCGCGACCCCTCAATGTCCTTTTTCCTTTTTTTTTGCGCGCGTCGCATCAACCGCCAGGGTAACCAGTAACCACGATGCGGCTACACTCGTGAAAATTGTTCCCAGCTGACTGGAGGCAACAGCGTTCCAGCGGTGGCTACCCCTTAGCCACCTAGCTAACTTTCTTTCTCGGGCAATTAGCGACGCACGTGCTGTCCCGCGCAAAATTAGTTTCCAACGAGCGATCAGAGGAAGTTTCAGCTTTTTTCGGCGGGTTCGATCGGCCCCGTGCGGCTTATTCCCGGCTCGGCTGTTGTGCCGATGGAAGCGAGGAATTCCCTCCCGGAGGGGGGCTGTTAATGAGCATCGAATTCGCGGGCAATTAGGAACCACGGGTGATTTATTCGATCGTCCTTTCAGCATAACGAAGCACTCTGCCGCGGCGCCGTGGGAAAGACGATTCTGCTTGTCGTCGGATCCTTGGCTCGAGTGGTTAGCTGGAGGAGCTTGTCCAAGGGATTAATTGGAATTTGATAGGAAAACGTTTCGCCTCTTTCATCATGCCGCATTTATCGTCAGCAATTTGTGTGGAATTTATTCCCTCGACTTTCTCGTCCCGTTCAAGACGAGAGTTTCTATGGCGCAGTAGTACAGGTCAATCGTGTCCGCTCCTTTGCAATCTCAACCAATGACAGCAAGTCGATTCATACGGAAAGTAGGCTGATGAGTTCTGAGAGTTTTGTTGCTGAAAGAGGAGGCTTCGGATTGTTTATCAATGGTGGTGCTAGTTTTGGATCCTGGCACTGATCAGTAGTACAAGTCAATCGTTTACTTTGGAACTGGTAGAATTTGACGAGGAATCTTGTTAAGTGTAACAGTCATTTAAAAATTTTGATACAACTTTCATAGTAACATTCCCTTCCTAAATTCCTAGAGAAGTTAGCCATTTGCCAATTTCTCGTTTCTTCATTCACAGCGTGGTCGTGTTACGTTGCCATTACTACTTGAATAGTCAACACATTTACAGTGAAAGTGTTGCTCGCGACATAACCAACGTCCACTGGTCTCTTCGATTCCCATTACCCAACGATCAAACACCATTATTTTCCCAATTCGACATTGGCTAGGGTTTCACCATCGAGCCGCGCACGTTCCGCGATATTCGACCGACCGAATGGAAATAAATCAAGACAGCGTTTCCGATAACCGCGTCGGTCGCGTCGAAGCGATAAACAAAATGAAAAAGTGAGGGACTACGAACGCGTGTCGTCGGCGACTACGCGTTGCTTTGAAGCCACGGACGACTTCTCTACCCCCGTTATGGCGTTGTCCCGCGCAATTAGTGTTATCCCTTAGAAAATCGATGTCTACCTTTCCAATATCGGTTAAATGAAACGCTGCCCGTGAAACGCTCAGAAAAATGCTTTGTAAGGGGATCGATTCCCTCTCGGATATTTCTCTTCCTTCTACTCTTCCTTCTTTTTCGAAAGAGCCGTCCTTAGTGGCTTCCAGCGGAACTGGAAAATCTATTTTGTTAGCTTCGGCGCTGCCTCTGTTGGAACATTTTCTAAACAAGATCGCCTAACGCGATAAGTAACAAAGTTAATTAGAAAAACTGCAGCGAGCACGCGAACCAAACAACCCTTTTTCACCAGTTGTCCTGTTTAATGGCATTGGCTAATTTTATTTGCAGTCGGGCTCCATTAATGAAAAACCAACTATTTTGCAAAATTGATCTCTGGATGCATTATACATGAATCGTCACAGTGCTTATCGCGAAAACTGCTGGTCCTGCGCAATCCTGTGCGGTCGTGGCAGACTGAAAAATAAACTCGTGATTGTTCGTCGCGTCATTTATGGTGCCCATTTGTTAATTCGACACTGTTGGTAACCCAGTTTCGCTCAGTGACGGACTCGCTCGAAACCCGATGGAATAATGCATAACGACGGCAAGAAAATAGCGTCGAGCGAGAAAGCTGATACACGGCCGACGAACTCTGACGCTTTGTCCTGATATTTTTTAGGGCGGCTTGAACACGGCCCTGATCGAGGCGCCATGCAAATTTATGCGGAAGCTCGCTCTGTCGTACAGAATAGTCGACTCAGAAGACAGGCCATCACTGTCGAACTGTGGTTGCGCAAGCGTTCATGTACTGTCCTGATAGCGGATTTCGTATGTACCTTATGTACCGAGACTAATATTGTATACATAGCATTCACAGCGTACATTATTTATGCTGCTATCACGAGCTTCTTTTTCCTTAAATAAATTTCCTCCAGACGCGGAGATCGGTGCATGGAGTCGACCCAGTGATGCCCTGTTCACGTTTCAGAATCATAATTTTCCTTTTAATAAACAGGAGAAAGATGTTAGGGTAGGATGGGAAGACATAAGGGATTTTTGTTTTATTTGGTGAATGATGGACGCTGTTTTATGAATAGAGGAAAGTATCTAGTAATTGACACTAAACTAGTTATCGACACTTTCGATGAATTTAACATCGCTAGTTTGAAATTTACAAGAGGTTATCAGAGTGATGATACTATTAAACTATACGTGCTATATTTTATTATAAATAGTCTACTAGGTTTTGCTCAAAGTGTCAATACCGTCTATGTATATGTATTTTGTTATATGAAACGTCATAATTAGCCTTCTCATTTTTGTATCGCTATTAACAACATTTGTGAATACACTATATCGCGCCGTGAAAAGGAGCAATTAAAATAATATTTAAAAATTTCATCAGATCTTGCTGATATTCTCGTCACCTTTTTACTCGAAACTAAATTATATAATTCTCTCTCCGCGTTTTTTGCTCAATATCCACGGCACGTTCGTGCTGTTCCACAAGTAATTACAATTTTACTTAGCACAGCTTGAAGTTCCAATTGAAAGTTTAAATAGTGAACGAAGGGATTCACAGAAATTTAAACTAGAATAATTGACACGTGAGATGTAGTGAAATAAATCGAATTAAGAGTTTTTCCAGCGATGTTTATTAATTCTTCAGCATGTTGGTTCTTTTTAATATATTTTTTTTAAACTTTAATCAGAAACGAAGAAGGTATAACGTATATCAGTACAAAGATTGAGATAAAGGATCGATATTATTTAATTCCGCTTCAGTCTTCCCGATTAGAAGAAAGTTTGTTCCAATTTCAGAAATCGCTTTTAATCCGATCGAGAAATATTATATGAATCTGAACTCGTTTTATCTCCCCGCTTAGACGATTCCATCTCGAACATACGTGTGGGTACACCTATACTTCACTTGTGACCGTGTATGTGTTTGTACGTGTAACATCGAACGTAGCAAATTTCAATTTCCATCACAGTTCGAGACCCGCGATATCGAATCTGAAGGTCCCGGACGGTGTACCGAAATCAAGCGACATAAAAAGTTCCCGAAGTATTAGAAACGCAACTGTGCATGTAACCATGAACAAAACGTGGTATCTATTCGAATCTGTGACAAAACGAGAAAAAAGGTGTCGAGAATAATAGGAATTCTGCATTCCTGCAAACCAGCGCGTAAAATAAAAAAACTGGTACGTTAAAAAGAGGTCGATTTGTTAAATCAAACGAAAATTAGTAAAAGTGTTTCTGTGTCTAAATACATTTAATTTTGTTTAAAAATATACGCACCAGTACTTTCACCGAATTTTTATTGTAATTATTTGACGAAGGAATTCGGTGGTCCCAATCCTCTAATGAAACACAACGATAGATTTAGTACAAAAAATGAATAAATTAAAACCTGTCGCACGTTTCTTTTACGCCAAACGGGTATACGCGTAATTACGTAGTCGTTTACGTGCTCGATGCAGTTTAAACGAAATTATAAAATCGCCTCTTTAACAAATCGCCAGGAATTCGAGCGTAAAATTGAAGGAATTAAATTCCGTAGCCATTAGCGAGAGGTAGCCAGCAGAAATAAATTTCTGCTGGAAGAGTGAAACGAAAAGTTTGCGAGGAAAATATCTGAGAGGGCTCCATTCGCACGAAACTTATTCGCTTGTTTCTCAGAAGACAGTTACCATCGACGACATATCGTCCAGAAACTTATTCGATCCTGACAACTTCGTTACTCACCATTTTCGTTCTCCCTCTTCTTCTTTTTAGGTTCTACTACCTTTCGCGATCGAGATCAAGAGATAGTATTAACCTTTTCTCGACTACGCTGACGTTTTGCTTTGAAAATATTTCTATAATAACTAAGGTACCTTCAGAATGAAAACTCTTCTTTTATTCAAATCTATGCAAATTTATAAAGTATATCTTTCAGTTTTCAGAAGTCTATTACAGATAGAAGTTCTCGTGATATTTCTCGGTGTAAGTAGCACTTTAGTAGCTGAAAAATCTATAGCCGTACTAAGCTGTAATTTCAACAACCAAGATAAAAGGTTCTGCTTCGAAAAGGAGAATAAACTCCCAAAGGGAGGAAAATATCCTGCGCGTAAGATAGTCAAAACTTCAAGGCCAGCAAGGAAATCCTCGCGTGCTTCTGCTTATTCCCAGAACGGAGTAAATCCCAATTCAAACTCATGAACAGATCCTCACATTCTCCTCTTCCATGAGTTCTGCATATGACTGATACATTACACGGGTACATCAAGTTTGCAGATGTAGACAGTTAAACTGTGGAAAATCCATAGAGAGTAGTTCTAGATGATAGGGAGATTTCAAAAGTCAAGAGGCGCTTGAATTCCAGCTGAATTTTGAAGATTCACGGTTTTGCTGTTCAAGTATCTATGATTCCAGAAGCTACTAGCGTCATTCGTTCTCTTATCGAAGCAAAAGGAAGACACAGGTGATCTCTATCCCTAACCACTCTCTGACTTCGTACGCCCAATCAAGATAGCAATGTTGAAGTCTCAGCAAATTCCAATTCTTTCCACAATTGAACCTTTCTCTAACAGCAAAAACATTTCCTTATCTCCTCCATAACCCAATGTCTGCGCAATGGTGCATTAACTCTCGGTTAGTTTCAAACAATTTTAGAGCAGTTTCACGATAATACCCATTGTGAATCGCAAGTAATACTATTAAATCGATTTTAATGGACGTTCAAATGTTCGACAATGATAAACGTTAGAATATGTGTATGACGATCCAGGAGTTGCGCCAAGTGGCGTCAAGTTGCGCCATTCAACTTCAACTTCCTCCCTACTTTGACGTCGTCGTTTAGTCGTCGTAGGTCGGGGATTCTTGTCGTTCTCTCGCGATTCCGCGTGTTCCTTAAGACGGCAGATATGCCCCGTAGCGCATACATCATCGATTCGAGTCAAAGCTGACAGACAATTTGGATCCGCGTTACTGCCTGAGCAGAGCTGAGAGTTGCGAGAAACGAGGAAATAGAGGCAGAGCCTGGGTGAAACGATGTTGCAATAGCTCGATTTAATGCCTCGCGACGCGATCAGTTTTATTCTTTGTCACTGAATCCATACATATTTCGGAAAAGTATAATATGAACCTGTCCCAGGAAATAGATGCCGTGCTTACCTTCTCCAGATTCGAAAGAGAGCACTTTTATTTCATATTTTAGTATTTCATACAACATATTGCCTATTGCTTATGTCAAATTCATAAATAAGGGTATAAATTTGAAGATTTAATAAACACCAGATTTTGAGAAAATTAACCATTTAGATACATACATGATGCTTCTAATGAAAATTGTATACTATATACCTTTTTATAATTTTACAAATACATTTAACGTGGCGTACACTATATATACATTCTTAAATTATTGTACTATTTTACACGAACATGACTACTTTATAATATCTATTAAATGCTTCAATGTCATTAGTGCAAATGGTACTCTAAATTCTAAATGAAGCTAATATAAATTCCATGGAAAAATTTCAGTTGGTCGAGAGTTCGACGGGTATGTCGATATATACATATATTTCAATGTGTCGATTGGAAACAATTACTTAGACCGATATTTTGCGCAGCAGCCTGCATATATCTGAATTCGAACGCGCCACACGGAATGAACGTCGCTTGAAGCTACATCCGCCAGGGTATGCTCGATTGAGCACGCTAAGTTAGGAACTTTCTGATTAGGTAATAGACGTGATTAGCCAAGTTCAGGATGAACTTGGAATTACTGACGCGTTTAAACGTCGCGTGCAAGCTTTTCTAATTAGTCTTCCGCTCCAAGCCCGTACAGATTTGGCTCTCTTCACTGTTCCAAATCAAGTGTTCGTCCACGTGGAGATATTTTCCTCTCCCACTTCATTTTCTCATCCCTGATTTCAAGCTAGAAACGAACAACGGTTCATTCGGAAAGATAATTCATGAAGATTGACGATTCTAAACTCAGAGTGAAACGCAGTATATCCAGTTTCGATTTCAGAGATTAATTAAAAATCCAAATGCTAATTACATGTATCAGTAACTAAATTCTTCAATACAAACAGCATGAATGCTTGCTCGAAGAACAACATAATCTATATTTCACGCACGGTGAAAATATCTCACTCTCCCTCAGAGTAAAATCTATTACACGATAATCCAAGTATTTTATTGTGCTTTATAGCAGTCGTGCTTCGTGATACCTCGAGAACTGTGTCGTCTATAAATCCACATTTCCTCAGAATCCATCGTGATTCAGCTAGGTGAAAAATTTCACGTGTGATTGAAAATTTCATCTTCCTTCGTGATAAAGAATATTAAACGCTTGGTCATTTTCTATTTGACTTCAGGTCACGTTTAACACGTGGTCCCCATCCAGAAATTGCGTCGAAGTGCGACTATTGAACAGGTAGTATCACATGGTGCAAATGAGAACAAGGAAGAAATAAGAGCCACGTTCGAAAGTGTGGGTCAGGGGGATGATAAACGTCAGCTCGGGGAAACTTGGTTCGATTATCCGCTATACTTTACGGACCGTTAAAGGCGTGGCTAATGCAAGCTATAAGTTCAGACCAGAGGATTACCTTGGACGATCTGGCTGTCCGTTTCGCTCGGGGTTATTCCGACGAAAGGCGGTTTAATTGAATTAATAAAAAGACGCTCGCGATTACGCCGACAGCGGTGAACAATTGCAAAGGGCTGGCCCTAGGCTCGGGGAAATCTTCTTAGTACCCAAGGCACGTAATACTCAACAAATTGTCGTTTCTCGCCTTATCCCAGAGATTTAATCAGGATTTATTCGCTAAATTAAATACCTCCCTTTTATTTTGGTTATTGGGAAAGGAGTTGCACACGTTTAACAATTCCGTAGAATTATTTTGGATTAATCGGTTTGGGTGATAACAGGCATTCAGTCGGGGAGCGTTAGTGAAATTACAATGCAAAATGTTGGTCGGTTCAATTGTATCGTGAAATAGTTGCCGACGGGGATGGAACCATCTGTCTGCGGTTTCGGAAATTCGTGGAAACGGTCGTTTAGTTACATTACCGATGAGGTTGTTTTTATTTGAGGTTTCCTGTACATTCAAATGGAAAATAAGTTTGTTCTACTACTGAAAATCTTTAAAACTCTCAAGATCAATAATTTTAGCTCCCAATATAGTAAAACGAGAGAGGGGTGAATTGAAAAGAAATTATTTTTACAAAAGATTCATAGTTTTCATGAATTATTTCAGATCCTTCTCTCTTATTAATTTCGAAATTAGCAATCGTGCCTCTGAAACTAATACAAGTAAACTTTTCCCATTTGCTCTTCACAGTAGAAGAGATCGCGCAGTATAAAGCTTTCACGCTATCGTGAAACTTTTCATCGACTTCTCGTCTTTCTTAGGTAGATACTTTGTCGAACCGGGGGAGTCGTTTTCAAAATACTTTCCCCCATATCAGCGGATTATCGGGCTCAGAATGGAAATACTTTCCCTTTTCACGTCGCGATACGTAAGCTCCCAAACTTGTCCTTTTTTCAACTCGCGAAACTTTCGGCGATAACCGTGGTTATCTGTCGCATTACCTGCTCCCTGTATCACTGGGGTTTACCCTTTTCTTCTTCATTTTTCCTCCTATTGTAGGAGGGGAGAAAAATGTTTCGGGAACCCGATGAAATTTTACAGCCCGCTGAACACAATTTGTTTCTTTCCCACGGCAATACGGTCAGTGGTTTTCATAGGGAATTCATAGCACTCGTTGCTCTAACGATCTTGCTCGGTTAACGCTGGCGAATCTACTTGCTTTTACTGCTGAAAGTTCCGAGTCATCGGCGAACTTAACAAAAAATTATTAAAGGGGATTAAAAGTCTGTCCTGCGAACGTAACTTTAGTACCCTATAAGGTAGATGTACTATTTCATTTATTATTCATCACGTGCGTTGCAGTAGGAAGACGTCGATGAAACACATGAAATATGAAATCGTATCGCTGCGGACATTCTGTCTGTTACTTTATAACGAAACACAGGAAGAAAAATGGAGAGATGTTTTTCAAGGAGACGATACATTATCATAGACATAGATAAATTTCTATTTTCGTCTTGTACCTACTTTTTCTGAACGTTCTTTATTTGCTACCTTTATTTCTAACAGAATAGAGTCGACAACCGATATGAATATAATTGGATTAATATTGAAGGTAGAATGTAAATGAGAGAATAAGTTGAGTGTAATATAGGTAATGATTCTTATCAGAAAGATACAAACTTGTCTAATATAATTTAGTAATGTTCATACTGTTTAGTAATATAAATATTAAATAAGAATTTCACTTGATTACTCAAGATGAAAATAGTAAAAATTCGTACCAACACTTACCACTTTTTCCTTTTATCGACGAAACAGGAGTTACTGAGAGATTCTGACATTTTCTATAACGGACATCTACATCGTCGCCAGAGCTCCCTGTACAGTTTCATAGAATCTGTTAATCCCAACGAAAATACCTGTCGATGACCTGGTGCTAGATGGAAACTGGCGACGAACGAAATCTGTCATTCCCCTTTCCTCCCTTTCCTATGATGGATCGTTGTTTAGAATCACTCATATGTTCGTAGACCGAAACTCGTACAATGGATAAACGATTTTTCCAAGAGGTACACGTACCAGCTTGATAACTAGAAAACTTTCCAATCGTCTCTTTCCTTATTTCTTTATATTCTATTCCCTTCTGCCTCTGTTTCTCAACTTTACATCTCTCCATTCTCTCTTCTGTGCGCTTATATCATCAATCTATTTTTTTCTACTTGCCTCTGCGTGAACTTCCACTCTTTGACTCTCATTTTCATAATCGCATAGAGCAATTTTTCTTCCTTCTGATATTCTTCGGTTTCTTTTTTTCGACTCTTTTAATACACTCTGTGCTCTGTCATTTACCTCCCTGAATTTGGAAATTTCGTGTTAAGATAGGTCTACACTACACGTTATATAATAAAGTTATATAACTTTTTAGAAAACAGAGAAGAGACGTATGTTTAACATCATTTTTAGAGTTAAAGTTATGAGTTGGAGGCACTTAAGTCTTGATTTTTAGAACTCGGTGTTATCGCGTTTTTTGGTATAAATATAGCAGTGCAAGGGGAAATAGAAGTCTGCCGTCGTAGGCAAAACAGTACACCGCAGCCTCCCCCTGGGAAAGCCGACGATTTTTCCTGAGGTTTTACGGACCGCCCGAATCCGCTCACGATTTAAATGCGCCATTAATTCTACGGTACACGAGACGCTTTTTCCTGTGAACCAGGCTGCGCCTGCGCTTCCTGCGCTTCTTGGATCTGTTCTACTTGTCCTAATTGAAAATAAATCTTTCAAAGTCGTTAGGAATTACTTTTATAAAATAGTGATGCACGCTGCTATTCTAGAAACTCCAGTCAGCAGGATCCTTCGCTGAAAAATAAATAGAATTTCATACACATGTTATTTCGAGGAAATATGTATACCAAAGCATTGCCCCCAAATGAATTATTTCTATTTGTGAACGTTCTTCGTCGCTTTCTAATTGCGCAATTACTCTAGAAAATTGGCAACAATTATGGTAACGTGGGTAGAGTAAAATCGTCATGCACGAACGAAATTGCCTTTTTTCGGGGACATTAATATTCAAGAAGAAGCAGCGACGTGAAGAAAAAATGCATTCGTAAAGGTACTTTTTTCCTTGATAAAAATGTCACTACGAGAACCTCGGTGGTCATGAATTCACCCTGTTGCGCGGACGCTCCTCTCTCACTATCCGCATTATTTATTATTTAACTCCTGCCTCCCAAAAGGCTCGATAAACAGTCGCTATTTTCCGCAATAAAATACCTACAACATTGTCTCTGAACACATTAGTTTAGATTTTGGTTTCCCCACGTTGGCGACTCGTTCTCTAGCATGATGCATCAGTTATCAGAGGCTGTGTATCTTCTGTAGTATCAAATGAACCGACTTTTCTGAAATATCCAAATCTGAGGACGAAGATAATAGCTGCTAATAAATATTAGGTATACCAAGCTTCCAATTTTCCTCATCTACATTAAAAATATTTTCATCTTCACTTTCTTCTATTATTCAATTATTCATAACACTCAAAGGGTAATCCCCGAGCTGAATAAATGAATTCACATATCTCTAAAATTTATAAAGATGCGATAAGGGCAGAACCTCGACCTGAATTCTAAACAAAATATTCCCCACAATGGATTCCAAAATATTTTCTTCATATTCTTCGATATCATCGAAAGCTGTACTCAAGCTCCTCGTTCTTCCTCGATCCCCAAGTAGCTCTAAATCTCAATCTCCATGAGAAACAACGACGACGATGCTTTCACGTTCCCCCCACCTTGGTTCTATCGCAACAGAAATATATAATGCAGCGTCCCAAATTCTGTTTCAACGTTAAGGAGTTGGTACTAGCGACGGTTTAAGATCAATCGCGTCCTCCATTCGAGGATCAGTCACTCGATCCCAGATAAATCCTCTCGCTTCGATTCCCATTCTTCACTTTATCGGGTGGCTGTTTTTGAAGCCGGGGATTCACCTGCGTGTCTTGATCCCCGGATCGTCAGTCGTCTGGGACGACCAACAGGAAAGAGCCAAGGGACGACGCTCGTGCCAATGGGTGAGCACGATCGTCGGCTTACTTGCTCCGGGCACGAATACGAAATGGATCATTGAGCATGCTGGGCTACCGACTGTTTCAGGAGTGACCATCTTGTTATCGCTGACGGTGTTCCTGAACCTCGTCGCCGAGACCCTGCCCCAAGTCTCCGATGCTATACCTCTCTTAGGTACATTGAGTTTCTGCAAATAGATGTGTACCAGAGTGGATCTCTACCTCCCGCGTTCGAAGTTCCCTTTCCCACCTAGATCTCCGCCCTATTCCCTCCGATCTATTTCGCGGACGAGAAGATTTCAAACAAGTACCTACATTCTTTTTTCATGAGCTTCGTTTAAAGTATAGATGAGAGTCATGATTCTCTGATATTGATCGAAAAATTTCCCTCGTCTGTTTTTTCTGTGCGGGAAAAATTAATTGCCGAAGTTTCGTCATTAAGTTACCGTTAACTGGAGTTTGGTTAATTTTATTGGAACTATGCACTCGCTTCTCTGCTAATTTTGAAATTTAATATTTCGAAAAATGCTGTTTGGGAAACTAGAACTCTTGTACTCTGCGAGAAATTATGTTTATTTGGATACTTTGGGAGTAATTAATAGAGGTATGCAAATTGGAGGGATGCAAGCTCACTCTGGAGGAATATGTTTGAAACTCTGTAAGACTAATTAGACATTAAACGAAAATCTAATTTAACGTTAAATAGAGATATTGTTGTCGATTAAGGATTTTTGATAACAATGCTCGAATTCACGCATTGTTACTCTCCTTCGAACACAAACAAAGGAATAATGTTGGGAGGAATTTCCTTCCTGTAGTTTCAAACAATCCTCCCCACCCGTGGCTGTAGTTTCAGAACTTCGTGGCGAACTTGCCGAAATTTAATTGAATAAGTTCGGATCTCAAACGCGACAAGTCGGTGTCACCTTGTGTACTGAAAATCCTTGTCGGGTTCTATACCTGGCCAGGTTTTATGACCTTTTCTTTCTCGATATGACAACAGCCTGAGGTCGAATTATAAACATAATTCGATTAGTATCGTGTTGACAGTCGTGTCGAGAGGTCGTGTTGCTTCTTCAAGTCTGTGCCTTCACCTTTGCCAGAAGTGTTTGAAGTCAAATTTTCAAAGCGTGTCTATTTAAAATTCAAGTTAATTCTTTAACGAAGTGTGTTAATTACAAATAGTGCTTCCTTAAAGTTAATTATAAATGGTTCATTTCGAAAATTGAGTGACGTGTTAAGCAACTATAAGTAAGTATTAGTATATTATTTTCGAATTTACAAATTTTTAAAATTTTCAAAGGAATTCTTTATCCCTGGCGATTCATTTCGCGTGCAGACTCGTAAAGTGTACTACATCTAAGCGCCTTTGTATTTACGTCTTCAACGTCATGCAAATGTCACAAGCTATTTTACGTCGACGGTACAAAGAAGTAACAAACAATTCTTGGCAAAGTTCGACCGTTTGTGTATCAGCTTTGTCTCGACACGTTTGCTGAAACTGTCGAAAAGGCTCGTCGATCTTCGACTCGAAGGGCCATTATTGTGTCGAAACTTCGTCCTCTGGCCGTAGAGCGTAACACTTGCGTCGAATTTCTGCACGTTCGACAGGCGGCTGTCGATTCGGTCTTCCTTTTTCCCTTTTAGCATCGATCGTTCAGCCCATCCATTTACCTGGACGCTTGTTTTATCGGTGATCGAGTAAATTAAAATGCTTCGGCCACCATCCAACCCCGTTATGGATCCGACTGGTGTCTTTGTTCGCGGAAGCATAACCTTTCATCCTCGACTCGGTCTCGATTCAACCTGGTCTCTGTCAGTGCGCTCGCCCCGAAGAAATCGGCGTTTCCTTCGTCCCAGATGACGTTTGTGCTATTGGAACGCGGATCGTTCAAGAAATTAATTAAAACGGAATCGAGGGAGGGACGTAGGTAGAGCTCTCGAAAGAGGGGAGAAAGCAAACGGAACGAGG
The DNA here is from genome assembly GCF_051401765.1 of Calliopsis andreniformis. Taxonomy (NCBI): domain Eukaryota; kingdom Metazoa; phylum Arthropoda; class Insecta; order Hymenoptera; family Andrenidae; genus Calliopsis; species Calliopsis andreniformis. Next base: position 15,175,216 of record NC_135067.1, on the reverse strand, counting down.
GTAATTTGTCTCTGGAGAGAAAGATGTGGATTGAAAGTTCCACGAATTGACGTATCTGCACGGGATAATTGATTTCCTCCACTTCTGTTTAAATACCGCATTACCCTTTGTCCGTGTATTAATCGCACGAGTTTCAATATTATTTCCTGACATGCTCGGAAATCCAATTAAACTCTTTCGACTGAAGAGCCCGACATATCTCTCCAGTTCTCGCTTGCATTGTCGCTGCGAAAGAATTATGGGATTGCATTTATTCCGGGATGAAATTTATGTTTAATTGAAAAAAGTAATTAATTATATTTATTAAATCGTGTAGTAATGTGTATCTATTGGGTTATTGAATCACGTTCGTATTCTTACTGCAAGTTGCTTAGAAGGATCTGGGACTTTTTCTTAAACGAGTGCATTATTCCACTTAATTAACCATTGCCAAGTAATATTTTCCCAATAATAACTCCAATAGAAAATGACAAGAAATACTAAAAGAAGCATTTCTTTATTGATCTAGATATGTGCTGAGGCTTTGAAAATATAGGTCAAATCTAATGGACTTGTAATTCTAAGCCTTACATTTTTTTAATTTATAATTGGTAATAGTGTCGAGTGTTTGCACAAATATTCACAAGAATAGAGTGAGCGATGTTAACTAAAGTCTCCTCTAAATATTTAAAATATGATGGACGCTCGTTAATTTAACAAATTTTCTTGTACTTGTTTCTTCTCGTGTAAAATTGAAATAAGGGCTATTTCGAAGCAGGACGATTCGATGTTGCGAAACGCTGTTCTCGCGAGAGGAAATAAATTCCTCTTGTTGCTCCGTCTCCTCGTTCTCCGTCACTTCTTTTTCTTTCGTTATCTCCATGCGCATATACGAGCGATTGTTGTTCCTGTGCGATCTCCGCTTGCTTGTTCCTCCGAAACGGTAATTGCCTGGCTTCGTACCTCTTTGAAAAGGAGCATCAACGAGATGCAAAATCCCGACGCAATCTTACTTCTCATTTCGAATCTCAACCTGAACCAGCCTTTGATAATAATTTATATACTGCTCTTTTATTGCCTACGGTGTCAGCCAGTTGTGGAAGAAAAGATAGTGCTTTTAAAACTACGATAATGGACAGTAAAATATTAATTAATGGCTAGCTTTGAGACGAAACTTTAACGAATCCAATGCCACGGAAAGAAAGTGAAAATTTATGCTTTAATTTCAATTAAAAGTTGTCAAAATATTTGAAAGTTTATCTCATAATCTCAAAAGTATTTACTTCGCTTATTTCATCCCTCTTAAAACTATTTTCTCCTCATCATCAAATAAACAAGATAGAATCTTAGAAAACAATCCTCAGGTGGCTAACTGGCTCTATATAAATCGAATCTATCGATCATCGTGCGATAAATTTGCGATATACCCAAGACTGCTGTTCAATTGTTCAGAAGTCGAAATCGTATCGAGGTATAACTAAAGAAGGGACTCGATCTCTGTCGGTGTCTTCGAGACGCATGCAAGTAGTAGATGCATTGTTCGTTTACCACTCACGTTCGAAAGGTTTCGCCTCAATTCCTGCTAAGAACACTCGACGCTCGTTTTCTTCCCTTCGTTTTCACGTGCTATTGTTCCGGTCTTCGCGCCCCCACCCTCTCCCCTGGCAGTTTGTATTTCATACGTACCTCAGCCTTGTTTCGCAAACCAAGCTCTCGTTAGATCGTGGATGCTCGGTGAACCAATCACTCGCAAGAAACGTGGACATCATATCGAGTCTATCAATCGATAATAAATTTACTTCGCTAAGAAACGAGCTACCCTTCGATACGTAACGAGCAAGAATATCGAGCATGTTTAGATTACATTCGATTGGATATTGTTCCACAGTAAATTTCAAGTAAACGCGTCAATTGTGTTAAGACAGGCTGACACCGTTCGCGCTAGTTCGCAAGTAGTACAACCTTCGACACGTCGTGGTTCTTCGTAACGAGATCGAACGAGAACGAATCCAGGCTTAACCCAGACGAACGACGGATTACTTGCTGTCGCAGCGAATTTCATTTTCCCTCTTATATTTTAGAAAGTTCATCTGTCGCTTCAGTGTTCCTTTTTCTCTCTTCGAGCTGAGTATCTGTAAGCTTTCTTTCGTTACTTTCCTTCCTTACGTATTGTTCTGCACAGTACACTCGAGTTACGCTATTATCTCCTTCGTTCGCTTCGTATATTTGTCAAGCAACACATCGCTGAACGCACGAACAGTAGAACACAGAACACATTTACACACTTACGTTTATATACGCGTGCAAATGTGTGACCGATGAGAGATTTGCAACGTTCATCGGTGTTCGCTGCGAATGGTTTCGAGACTTTGAAATATTCATTTTTAGAGGTACATTGACTGTTTGGTGCAAGCTTTATTTTGCGATTGATGGTCGGTGATATTTATTTACGAAGGTACTATGTCTTGTCACGAATAATTGTGTTGAGACAGAGTTTAGTCGTAGAATTTAAGATAGTAGAATAGAAGGTAATATCTGTTTTAGTATCTAGCTACCACTGAATTTATCTATGTGAGTGCAGTTTTACGAAAGTGTTAATTTGACAAGAGAATGCCTTTGCTAAAGATATTGCAATATTAAGTGTTTTAAGTCTAAAAACAATTGTATTTTTATATGAACCTAGCGTAGTGAACCATTGTTAAAGCAACTTGTTGAAACTTCTCTAAACTTTTTCAGACTTATTCAGACTACTAATATAATTTAGATTCTCGTTTGAACTTATGTAATATGTATTAATAGGATTCTTCTTGTGAAGAGGAACTAAATAATAACAAAGTATTTTTTCAACTAAAAGAAGTTTGATGCATCGTAACTCAAAATTTTACTTTCATTACAATCTAAACCTGAAATTTTTAGCACTCTATATTTTTATTAGTATGTGACCATAACATTATATCTTCACTCTTTAATGACTTCATAAATAACAATTCAGATCGATAATTTTTATTCATATTCTGTGCGTACATAATTATAATGGAATAAAGATAACAAATGGATGAATAAAAACAGACTGGAAAAGGAAGGAATAATTACGGACGAACAGAGAGTAATTACAAAGTTAAATGGGAAAAACGTGTAAGAGGCACGTGAAACGAGCGAGAAATGAAAATTGGAAACAAATGGAACGAAATTTATTGGTTTACACTTACAACACGTTTTTCAGGATGAAAGACTTGTTTTCGATTGATATTGGGCGAGTAATTGAAAGTTGCAAACGAGAAAACACTGACAAATTTAATTCTTCTTCTCTCCCTGTCAATTAAATTCGACTAAGTTAGTTATAACAACTCAGCAAACATGTAATGTGTAGTAAACATTTATCTTGAAGCATTGTACTAACATGGACAACAGCGTATTTTTTTATTTGTGAGGAACTTTTTAGAGAATAACTTTCGCGTTACATATGGTGGCCAGTAGAAAACACAGTTTCAGATAATCGTAGACACTGTTAAAATATAATCGACAAATTATGAGGCTCATTGCACTCCTGCGCCAAGATTTATTGGCTAGTTTCAGGGGAACGATAAAAATTGGTGATAGCCAGAAGCATAATTAACGAGATGCTAAAAACCAGTTTTTATTTCTCTATTTCTCTCTGACAAGAACATTAATTACCGAAATAAAAGTTGCTTTACTTCTCACAGTCATATAAATTTGTGTGAAAAAAAAAAATGTTATTTAGATTCACCTCAAATAGTAATTTTCTCATAGAGTACTCTCATAGAGTAGAGTTGATTAGGCGACACGACGCGTGCACAGAGACAAGCAATGCAAAGAGACAGACGAAGAGACGAACCGACCATCAACGTTCACTAACTTTCGATTAGAACTAATAGATGCTAATGAGATAGAATGAGCGTGCGCGCCACGCATCCGTCGCATCTTCATGATTTCCTTCATTAACCTGATCAGTGCGAGCCAGGCAAACTGAGTTAGTATCAGAATGCCTTGCTACCTGTTAGGGTCGATGCAACAGCACGCGTACGTGATATGTTTCAAGTTTTCACGGCGTCCCTTCTCGAATTTCGCTGCAATCGATAAACCAAATGCGATTCGGCATGTAATACGTGCGAATTGTACACTGTATTGCAACTGGTGTTCCGAGTTTCGACGTATTGTACTACAATTTTGTGAAAAATTTGCCTAATACATCAATTCCAACGATGCCTGCACATTTCAATGAAAGCTGATAATTCGGTTTTGATTTGAAGTCAGTCGATACATATATCGCGTAATGTTCTTAAAAGCGTCACACCATTCGTCTCCTTTTATTTCAAAAGAAATGAAACTGAAATTGTTCGATATTACGTTTCAAAGGGAAAAGACAAATTGCTGCTTTTATCGCGTAGATAACGCAGCTTTTATAGCCGAAGAGCCTACATTATTCTTACGTTATCGACCAATTTTTTCCACCAACAGAGAGAAATTACCGTGAGACTAAAAGAGGACAATGAGGACGCAATAACAGAAGCCCGTAAGGGAGATTAAACAACTGTGCCTGAAATTTATTACTAAATAATTTACATGTAACGCTAAGCTCGTTATCGGCTGCTTGCGTGGAAGATAAAATTTAACTGTGTGTTTAAGTTACGATGGATTAAGCCAACTTTTTATGTTCGAACCTAAACTAAACTGTATAATTGTTTATTTGAGCTCGTTCAATTATTTTAAAAAGAATGAATCGAATCACCTTTGAACAGAGTGAAAATTTAATCGTACAAAAATTCAATACAATTTCACGTAAAAATTTCCTTCCTTTTTAAAATTACTATGCCCTAGAAATTATATCATTTATATCAATATACATAGTATTTTCCTACAATAATTAATTTTGTTCGATTTGATTGCTAAAAAGAAATAACAAATATCCTGAAAAACGGGGCGAGTGATTTGAGGTAAGTGTTTCTCCCACAGATCAAATTTAACTGTATAACAACACTACCTGTTGACACAGAAACTCGATATTGAAAGTGAACGCTTTATAATTATACAAAACAAAATTAGTGGGGGACCGCGAAGAAAATGAATTAAGTAATTAAATGTACAGAAGATATAAATTCTAAAATACTTGCCCTTTTTTTTCTACCAAGAATGGCTCGAAGTGACGCCAACCCCGACTTTCGTCATAATTATATCTAGTCAAAAAATCTCGTCTGATGGCAGATGTCGTTGCGGAAATCCGGCAGATGCATCGAATGAAAATGAATTCGATGTTAAATGCAGACTCGAGGTGAATTGTCACGAAGGAAAGAGGCCGAATTAACGTGGCAGTTTTGAGGGATGCAAACAAAATTTAATTTTTCACCGTAGCTCGTCGCACTTGCCCCATTTTCCAGGTCCTATAATCAGTGCAATACTTGTCTCATTCTCCTTACCGTTCATTACACTCTCTGACTAAATTCCTTCGTATAATTTGGTCCCACCTTACAGTTAAAGCGTTCAGAATTTGCTACAATCGCTGACGTTCCTTTCGCTTCTGTCTTTTCAGTTAATTGCATATTTTCTATGCAACGCTTCCTTGATCATTACACTTTGCTCTCACGTTCGAAATTTTCCCATCATAAGCTCATGTATCACGAGTCTTATTCGGCTGTCTAATTATGCAGTAATTCGAAAATATCTGAATTATTAAGGTGCAATGATAACTAACAATGGTTGCTAGGTTCATATAGTTAGCATATAATTTGAATAGGTTTGAACTGTACATTTGGACGTCTCTCGATGGGGTACGTTAATACGCTTCACAGAACTCGCTTTTGGTTCTTTAATGACGTTCGTCATTAGGTACGTCTACTATGGTTTCCAGCTAGCCAGTTAATAACGTGCTCAGTAATTTGCCTTTGACTTTCTCGCTATACTAACACGTTCCTAATCATTTACAGTGGATTCATTTGATATCGTGTCTAATATGACTCTGATGTCTAAAAAATTGAACACTAGAGAGTTGTGTTCATCTAGCGAAGCATTTCTTGTCAAATTAGCAATTTCACATGCTGAAGAATTAAAAATTGAAGAAAAGGAAATTTTTTTAAAGATTGAGGAAGAGGAAATTGTCAAATTTGAATCAGCTGAGTCTTCTATTTGTCTGAAACCATGTTACCTTCTAATTATACAGTAGCTATCTCAAATTTGTTAAAATAAGTATTTCTATCAAAGTATCATTAGCTTGAACGTGTGTCCGACAGGCGCGCAACCTGACGAAAACGTCCACCGAATTGTTGCAAGTTTTATTGCTCGCACAGAAATGGCACATCAGACACCACACAATATGCCACGCTCGGGGTGACGACACGATAGGAGAAGATCGTTTCTCTTTAAATTAATTTGAAAGCTAGTCGCATCACGTACTGCCGATAGTTCTGACGATCTTTGCTCACATGCATGACGTCGTGCCGTACTACTACTATTACTGTTACTATATTTTCTTTTCTTGTTATTACTATTACTATTGTTGCCGTTATTAGTGTTACTCTGATTGATTCGAGACACTTAGCATTAAGCGATGACACCTAGATTCATTTTTCTTGTTGTTTGGATACACGAACGACCACGATTTCTTGTATCGAAGCTGTCTAAAGGTCTGATCGATTTTGTGTATCTGGCGAGCTTTTCTCTCTTCTTTCTTACCGTCTCTTTAGTTCGTCTCGATCTGCTGCTGCATAATGACTGTCTACAAGGAGATGTCGAATATTCTTACGCCTGTCTCTTCCTTTCAGCCTCTCTGTCTTTCTCTATTTCTATTTTTCTGCCTCTGTCTTTGTTTCTTGTGTACACTATTTAGCTCTGACTCTTTCCATCCTCTTCAATCTTCCTTCTTACACCTCCACCTCCTTGTATCTTTCGCGCGCGCTCTGTCTGTCTTTTTATCTCTCTGTCTCTTTCTCGCTACTTATCTAGTCTGATTTTGGTTTCGTCTATGCAAGCTGCTGGCTCATTGGGTTTTCTGAAAGTGCCTGTAATACTCAGACATTGCCTGTAACACTATACGCTTTCCACATCTACATTAAGTATACACGTGTAATGTCTGTTGATTGATGTTGGTTTGTATCGTACGAGCAACTTAGTATATTATACATACATAATATACTACGTATAGCGAACTAATTTATGTTGATTATACGTACTGTGTGCGTTATATATACGTATATATTTAATATAATTATTTTCGCACGACTATATACATATATACATATTTAATATTGACATGTACAAAGTGGTTACTGATTTAGCATCAATGATGAGCATCGCATATTATGATGCACTATATTATCACGAGAAACCTGCATAAAGCCGCAACATTAGAGGAATTATTTTGATAAGTCATTATTTCGGTGTATGACTTATGAGGGAATATTTCTACTTAAGAATTGAATAGAAAATTATACAATAGCGTTAGAATCCCTAGTTAATTATAACCCAGAATTTTCCTTTCGAAAAAAAGAGGATCTATAAATCACATCTGACACCCTTAACGAAAATTTCAAAATAGTCTCTCTTATGAATTGCAATTAGCGATGGGGTCGCAGCACATGGTCTGTAAATTTTCGAGCGAACTGAGAACACTGATATTCTAGGCACTTGGAAACTATCTTCAAATTCAAATACAAGTTTCACGGTATGGAAAATTCGGGAGCTTCCGAATATTTGAAATTTCTCGACTCACATTAATATTATACTTTACTGAAAAGTTATCATATGTGAAAATATTGTTCGACGTACTTCAAAAAGATAATATTATCACCTGTTCCCCACGAAAATTGACATATTTGAAAAGATTCTAAGATCCCTCTGATAATGTTGCATAAACAATCTCTCAAATTTCTTTCGTCGATGATATTTAAAGACAGTTCGAATACCCATCGCTGGTTGTAATTGTTCGATTTAGCGTGGGATGATCGCCAGATGCGATCTTTCACTCGCGAAGGGGAATCGCTCGCGCGTAGAAACATTTTCGCGAGCGGCACGGGAAAGTTTCGACTTTACGACACCTACGATAATAATTATGAGGCCCAGCCGCAATTACGCAGGCGCATTAATTCAAGCTTTATAGACCGTATCTGTCTTTCTCCGTGCCGACAGCGACGTTTAGTGCAATATGCCACGGCGCCTGCCAGAATTACCGGCCCAGGTAAATGAAATTGGCACAAACCTTCCCGTCCCTCTTCCCCACCCCCAACGCCTTAGCCCTACCCTCCTTATCTTCTTGTTTCAGCCTTGATCATCCTTAATTCCCACGCTTCTTGACGCTTTCTCCTTCTTCGTCACTTTCTACGTGGAACGTTCTCAACCTGAAAACATTTATTTCACCAGAATCTCTTTTCATTATTCACAACGAGTATTCTGGGGCAGATAATGTGGTTCAGTGAGAGACGACTCTTTTCACGAAGAATATGGAATAAAATTGTGCAGTTCACTTTCTTTCCTCCAAGACCATCTCACTGGGAAGACTTTTTCCTAAATTTATGACCCGATCAGTTTTATTATTAATTCCGCTTTAGAAAAGTTTACCAACGTATTCTGCGATTTATGAAAATAAAAGAACATGCAAAGGCGCGTCTTTTAAATTCGAAATATCGAAGTTTTTGAATTTTGAAAGCGTAATATTCTTGTCGACAAATTATTCTGCGCTGAAGTTGTCTAGCCTTACATCTATAATTCATAGGCAGTTACATTACGGGCGATGAGGGTTAAGACAAGTTTGTCCAAACCTCTGAAGTGCAAGAACAAGCGTTTGATATGATATCGGGAGAGGTTCTGGAATATCTACAAGGCAAATTGCTGCAACAGCTGTTCTCTCGGATCAGAGGGTGTGGAGAATTCTCCGAGAACAAATTCTTTACTTGTACCACATATAAGGAATTCAAATTTTCCTGTTACATGATTAGCTCCAACTTGGCAACTTGCGCTGGTATACTTTATAACAGTTTATGTATCTACGAATATGATTTTTAAATTCAGACTAGGTAAATTTGTTAGACAAATTAATGACGAGCAGAATATTTCAGGAATTTCTAAGGATTAATTTAAATCAATTTTTTTACAATTTCCTGAGGGAAAATTCTTTTAGTTTTCAAAGGGTACGTTGGTGAACTTTTCAATTTAGAAAATACATAGAAGAACGCAAATTTTTTTTAATAAAATTGGTGTATTTCAGTTTTATGTATTAAGAATCATTCTACAGATTTTATTAAAAATATTGTAGTGTTTTAACACTGCTGCTTACTTTTCTTTTAATAGATACACTACTCTATTTCTTCCGTTTAATATCACTGCAGTCCACCGAAACATTCCATTTAAATTATTCATTTTCCCTCTTCAAATCTATCGTCCTGTTCACTGATATTTCCTTCCTCCCAATCTCTCAACGCTCTCCTTATTTCTACCCCGCAGACCCAATTGCGTTTCGTTTTTAATTCGATTATCATCCCCGCGATCTCTTCGTCCTAATTTCTTATATCTTCCACTCTCCAACGCCTCTTTATTCGTCCCTCGTTTACTCTGTCTCCGATGACATTTCATTTCTGCATTTTTCTTACTCGTGTTCAAGCCACTACCATCGTCTTTTTTTTTCATTCAATCCTTTCCTCTTTGCGACCCTTCGTTTCCCCCACCCTCCGACGTGATCTATTTACTACTGTCATTCTGTCGTTCGTGTTATCTCTTTCACTGTGCCCGACTCTGTTTAGTTTCTTCCCTGTTTCCCTAAGGGTACGTTTACTCTACTGCAACATTCCGTCAGTATGACGTACTTCAATCGCTCGAAAGTGCTTGTTGATTCTAATGGAACAGCAGACTCTAATGACTGTTGATAGTAACATGGAGCAAACTTGAGCTACTTTCATGTTGAAGTATTCCAGACGATTCATTTGCAGGCAGTCCGATTTTTCGTTCATTGAGTTGTCATAAAGCTGTGAATCTTTTGTAATTGATGCTTCTTTCGATCACTTTTTACGCGAGACTGTATTCTGGTTTAAATGGAATCTATGAAGCAAGATGGAATGAGAAATTTTATAATTTTAGAGTAAACTACTCTTAAATGGTAATTCAAATCTCAATGTTCTATTGTTCTCGTTTTATTATTTCACTGACTAGTAGTAACCCTAGATAAACGGGACTGCAAACAGTTGAAACTCAGTTGATCTAGGTTTCACTGTGTATCAGACTACTTGTCCCTGAAACGCTCCGTCTTCGCTCCTTGGCCCAAATAGATCGCGTAAAACCAACCAATGCCCACTGTGCGCTCCGTTGCAGTAGCGTGAAAGGACCCTGATACGCCGCTATCAGCGAGCACTTCCTTGTCACCTTAATTCCGTTACTCTTCTCTGTTTACACACCATTTCTCTTTATCTGAGCCAACCAGTCTATCCAACGATCCCCATCGCTCTTTAACCCCGCTTGAACGCATCTATAATAGCAGACGAGAGGTCCAGAGGTAAGATACAGCTCTTGGCGATAATTTCTGATTCAATTGACCCTTGAACGAGTGAAAAGATCTTGTGCTCATTCCTTGCTAAAAGAAGCTTCTAAGTTGGCTAGGAAAATAGCCAAGAGGGTAGTACAGGAATTCAAAAGCAATTTCGTGGACAGTGTTTCCTCGATATAGGCTTATGGCTATCTGAAGTGTTCAAAACCAGGGATATATTCCAGAGATCAACTTTCAATCATGATGTGACAATTCTCGTTTCGAATAATCTCGAATTACGATCGATATCATAACGAGCTTATAACAAGGAAACACGAAAGTCGAAAGCCAAAATTGAAAGTCACTTTTGCTACACGTTCAATCAATCTAGCTCCTCATCTCCACAAAATCGAAAAAAAATATTGCTCGTATCGCCAAATGGAAAAGTCCACAAAGAGATGCCACAGTGAATATTTTCATGAAATGCATGAAATTTTCGATTCGCATTTCTATTCAAATCAGTGGATGGAATATCGAGTATACATAGAAACTGTGCTCGAAAACAAACGTTACTCATTTTCCCTGCGCACATCCCTAGGAAGAACCTATCACCCCTCAGAAGGGTCAGGCTCCATAATTCTCTACCACTGACGGTTGGTCAAATTCTTGACGATGCAAGTTCAAACTCCAGCAAGCAGGAAAATTTGACGAGAATCGCGGCTCGAACTCGATCCTCGCGCCCAAGTCGCGCGTTCTTTCCTTCGCGCGCGTCCATGGTGCGAAATTCAGCGAGCAAAGGGCAACGCGAGAGGGCAGGAGTAGATTAGATGACTACGACGACGAGGAGTGGTAAAGGAGAAAGGGAGAGAGGCCGTGTCGTAAAAAGAAGCAAGAGAAATTGAATTTTTTCTATCCGGCCATGCCACATAAATTTCCTCCCCCGAAAAATGTGTTCCTCCCCCACGACCTCGCGGAAAGGGGGCGGCGAGGAAGGCCATGCACCAGAGAAAAAGCGCCTCTGGCGAAAAGATAAACGGATCGTGAAAATACGTGACCCACAGAGCGCATGGATGGAAGAAAAGCGACAACGTATAGAATTGTAGTCTTTAAAGAGGACAGACGTGACAAGTCGCATCGACGGCGGGCTATCAATGTCGCTGGGAAGAAATAGCGAGCACGCCGATCTGGATCGGATCTATTAGCTCTCCATGAAAGCTTAAACGCATACATGTCCGATTCCTAGCTTTTTATCGGCATCCACGTTAGGCGCGCTGCCGAAACTGCTGGCCGAAAGAGAGCCTGATCCAAAAGCCCCTAACAATGGGGGGATGACCATCGTGGAATCGGGAATCCGTTGATATCGTGCTTTACGTCGATATTAACCCTTTGAGAGTGTCATTTTCGGCAGGCAATAACAAATTCTCCTATATCGTCGATATTCACAGGGGAGAATTGAAATCTCTTTCTATGGGCGATCTGATCCTCGAATTCAAAGTATAGGGGCAGAAAGTTGTGTCAAAACGTTGAAAAGACACTGGAAAGGGTTAGTAACGAGGGATCGCTTAATTTCGATATTGCCTATCAACAGCACGAGTCGTCAAAGAGGAACGAGTAGATTAAACCCGTCTAGGGTCGGACAAAGGAGAGTTACGAAAAGACACGGTCGTAAAAGCGATCTAACCGCGAAACGAGAACTCAGTGTCATTGGGAGCATGAAGAGGAAAGGGTCCCATTTCCGTGATTTCTGCGTAAACTGCAGGGTATGTAGAACTCGACGGACGTGTCAGCCATTTTTCGAAGCGACGGGGCTTTCAAGTGCATTCGCTGGTTAGCAAAGTTGGCAGATCGTGAATGTAATCGGGCCACGATCCCTTTGATCCCCACGAAATTCCGTGACGGAGCGGCGGAATTACATGAGAGATACGCTACTGGACCATGTCCGATAAAGTTTAATCTAAAAGTCCAACGTCGCTGACTCGTTTCGGGGTGTCCTGGCCCACGAATGAGAACATCTCTAGTCGCGTAAGGAAGAATAAAATTAAAGTCGACGATACTGCTCCCACGAAGTGACCGTCAAGTAATTTTCTGTTGAAATCTGAAATGCTTCCATTTATTCATTTTGCTTTATTTTTGTTGCCGCGCAGACGACGTGCACGACGTTGCTCCGTTTGCGATGATATCGCGGAAGCGGGTGAACCGTTTGTTGATTTATTTATGCCCCACGAAGATTGCGCGCTTAGAAAGTTTTCACATACGCTGGAATGAACGGTGGTTGAAATGTTATCTCGAAAGCACGTGTAGGTAATAAATAGAAGATGTAGGTACTTAATCCTCTATAATCTGAAGACGATAAAGGAGTCCCAATTGTAGTGTAAGTGCGCATTAAACTCACGAAGAGAACTCTCTACGGGTAACGACTACTTTTTGTGAGTCCATTAGTTTGTGGAGTGCATCAACTTCAATCCATTAAAATTTGTTTCTTACTAAATTTGAAAATTTAAAGATTTGAAAATTTGAAATTTAAAGATTTGAAAATTTGAAATTTAAAGATTTGAAAATTTGAAATTTGAAGATTTGAAAATTTGAAATTTAAAAATTTGAAAATTTGAAATTTAAAAGTTTGAAAACCTGAGAATTTGAAATTTGAAAATTTGAAAATCTCAAAATTTGTTTAGAGCTCTCTGACTCAAAAAAGAACTCTCACGTCAATCCTTCTTTAAGCTCTCTATACCTCGATAAAAAAATGTCGCAAACAAGTAACAATTTTCCGAAACAATTAAGCAGATTATAGAAGATTAAAATTTCCCAGCAGCGTCATCAGTTGCCAGCAAAGTGGCATTTCTCTAAACCTCATTTTTAGCACGAAGTAACAAATCACTTCCGTCAACTTCATTAGCGTCCCCCCTACATCTCCTCGACTAAATTATCACATCGTCTTTCTCCTGCTAAAGCCTCCTTAGTTCCCCGAAAAGGTCGTCGCGGTCCTCTCGCCTATTCGCGAGCTCCTCCCTCATCCAAGAGTTGGGCAAAGTTCGACGTGAAGCTTGATACCCAGAAGGGAGATAACTGAAAGCGAGGATAAGGGAGAGCGAGAGATAGCAGAGTGTAAAAAGCGAGGGAGATTCGAGAAAGGAAAACACTGCATTGGAAAGGTCTCGCAACGGTAATGCTCTGCTCTCTGTGCACGGTTGTCGGGAGCGCGAACAAACAGCGCGCAGCCTTGAACAAAAGGATCCTTTTCCTGCTCCTCTGCTCGCGTTCCCCGTTCCTAGTTGTCTTTCGAGAACCTTTCACGAGGATCTCCACGACATCGACGCAAAACATTTATCAAGACTCGCGTTCTTGTCCCCGCGCGTCCTCCTCGCGTCCTCCTCGCGTCCTCCTCGCGTCCTCCTCGCGTCCTCCTCGCGTCCTCCTCGCCGCGGCTTCTACGTGGGTGACCGACGAAGCGCGATTGATCCGACCCCATAGGTGGAAACGCCACGAGTGCACGTCGTCTACGCTAATCCAGATATCGAACCAGGCGTGTGTGTGTGTACGATGTTGCAGGTGTGACCATCCTGTTGTCACAGACGGTGTTTTCCCTGCTGGTGGCCCATGTGTTGACGCGAACCTCCGAGGCGGTGCCACTTATAGGTACCGATCCACCTTTCCTACCTACACCCTCTCTTGCGCAACAGAACTTGCGTACGAGGAGTTTTCTTTGTGCTTATTTCAACAATATTTTTATTTCAGTTCTTTGACAATTCTCTGTGACTTGAATATTTTATTATGTACGTATGGTACTCGTTGCGATTTGAGGATTATGGAGAGAGAAGGTTTAACCTAATTAGTGGAAATGGAGTTTCGCGAAGTAGACCATAGAATAAATATCTGGGTTTATATTTGTATATGTAATATATTAGAGAATTAGTGAACATACGAGATGGAATTTTTCTGACTCAGATGAGAAGCAGTGAATAGTAAATTTGAATAGTTAATAGTAATTTAAGAATACTTATATTGATAAATATTTACAGTCTGCAATTTTTATTTTGATAGATATTTATATTCAGGTATTGCAGTGTATATTAATGTACAAAAGTAGGGTGTTTGTTTTTGCTATCATGCAAGAAGTTTAGTATGACGTTTTCTGAAAATGACAAAAACTATACGCATTGGAATTAATGCATTCATGAAACACCTGGCGATAGTATACGCGACAATTATCGTATGTACATATCCGCAGTGCTAAGCAAGAACTGTGTACATAACTGGTAATAACTCTGTGATTAAGCAAGATCAATATAAAGTATGAGTGCATTATTTATCAATTATTTACGATATATTACAAAATTACCTTCACATTATTGTATGTTCTATTCAAAGAAAAAGCTTAAGAATAATTGAAACATAAAGCTTTTAATAATGCCTTTAAATCGCAAACGAACTTTAAGACAAAGAAAGTAATTCATTTAGACTCAAGAAAACTCCTCCATTTTCTCCAGTTGTATGTTAGAACCTAGTGGTCTGTCCTTCGTCTATCTGCGTTTCTTCTATTAGCAGCTTATTGTGACAATGGTTTCCATTGTTGCGCACACCTACTACTTAAAATGAGATGGACTTCCTTCCATTCTATCTCTATCGTTACACGAACGAAACCGTTTCTTCCTCGACGATTCGTCGTTTATTGCTAATCCTATTTATTCGTACACGAAACTTCCTTCGTAGTAATATACTGTTCTCTACTATAACTTGCTACGACGCTGTTTTTACCGAACACGAATGCAATGATTTTCGAAATAAGTATCTATTAATGAAATTAATTGACTGAAATAGGCCAAACTGAATATTTTATTTAACGTTCTCTGATCTCTGTGAAAGTACTAATTTTTTTGGAAGATAGCCTTTTAGTTTATGAATAACTCAGATTCCTTTTATTAAAGTACCAAAAATTGGTACTTTCACAAAATTCTGAGATTACTTACATCAGCAGTCCTTTCATTTCACAATAGTTACATATACCACAATATTGTACATAATATTTCAATTTCTACTAAAAATTCTATTTAACAGAACCATAGTGACATCCATATCACATACATACCTACTGTATACGTCTGTTAAGTCGACAGACAGAAGAAATGCTTATCGAACTGATTCCAGTAGTATAAGTCAACCTACTCAGCCACAATCATAGACTCGAGTAACATAAACTTTCGTTATTCGACGAGTCAGTCATACCTACTAATCAGTGCTTGTAGCTGCGACAAAGATGAAGTGTCATCCCAACTGCCCTCGTACCAGCCGTGTACAGTAGGTATATCTAACAGTGAAAGAAGTCATCCTTGCGCCAATCGGACAGGTGTTAAAGAATCCATCTACCAAAATCTTTTCACGTTCGGTAAAAACCGCGCGCGTGGAGCGATAGGAGAAGGTGGCGCGAGGAACAGCTTTCTTTTCGATCTTCAAAACCGCCCCTCGCGACGGGCTCAGCGTATCGCGGAACCGCGGCGCGTTCTTCTCGTGCCGCCGACTCATAAGTGAATGGAAGGGGTGCCTAACCGACAGGGGTGGTGCGCATTGTGCGACTGTGAAAGCGTGGAGCGCGAGACTCGACTCGAGGATTGTGTGACGACATACGAGTGCAACATCGGTCGAGCGCGTGGCTCTGGGTTACAGGCAATGTCTGCTGAAGTGTAATCGGTGCCTAACGCGTGTTCTGACGCGCCGCGACGCCCGTCGCGCTTTCAGTATCCCCTATGCGATGAGCAGGGTTGCTGTGGGAATTCTTTCCTTGGGAATAGTGGAGGAAATTGGAAGATGAGAGAAGAAATGACAGCTGTTCTATTTAGGGTCTTAGGTCTTGGCTTCAGGGTCTTGGGTCTTGGGTCTTGGGTCTTAGGTTTTGGGTTTTGGATCTAGGACTTAGGATCTAGGCCTATACCAATAGGACACCCGCTATTTCTTCCCTCACCTCCCATTTTTCCACACTATATTCAAAGAGGGAGTTCGTATGGCAACCCTAGCGATGAGGCTTGGTTCGAAGCAAGTCTCGCGGCTAGTAATAAATTCCAGTACTGTCATATATCAAAATAAAATGTCTTCCAATGACAGCATAGAGTAGAGAATATATGACAATACTGATGGAGTCAGACAGCTTCGCACTTTTTTTTACTTTTATTCGATCTGTGATAAGGTAGAAAGACTCCAAATAACTCTAAATGATCTCAGATCTATCAGTTGCCTCGAAACATGTAGCAAAACAAGTCTCATCATCTAGGGGACGCTTCAGTCCCGATCAGGTAAGGATCGGCGCGACGAATCATGTCAAATTCTACTCATCCATAGGATTTCAATGCTCGTTTAAACTTCTTCGACTCGGGATCCTCCCACCCCCGTCGCCTGTCGACGAATTCACTCGCGACCCGTCTTTATATTAGTCAACTCCTCTCGGACGATCGAGAACGTGTTTGTTTCCGTGGATCGGTTGAAGTCGAACGGTAAGACGACAAATGGCAGCTCCCACGGAATCGACTTCAATTTCTATTTCCCTGTCTCTCGATCTCTGTCTCTTCTTCTCGCTGACTCTATCTACGCTTCGTTCTTTCTCTGAAACTATGTTTCTCTTCTTCTTCTTCTCTCTCAGGCGCTCGCTAGTTGTCTGTCTCTTTCTCTCTATCTCTTTCTGTCTATCGCTGTTGCCTACCTACGCGATTAGATTTCACCTACACTTGTCTGCCCGATGACACGATGCATCACGACACGCTGATGAAACTGATCTCCTTTGGTCTTGGGACGTAGAGGGATGGCTCGATTTAGAGGTTTAAGAGGTGAAAGTCGCCTCGCTCTAATCCTGGTTTACATTTCAATGAAACTTCGGAATAACGCTGGATTCTTAGATTTATTTCGTCTGTTCAATCTCGACTGTTTTCGTGTTACTGTTGAATAATTTATTCTGTTCCTATTTGGAATACTTATGGTCGACCATATTCTCTATTCTTATATAAATCTACCATCTCTATTTCACTATGCTGAAATTACTTCCTTTGAACTAAGAAGACACTGTTAATTTCAAAGGAAAATTTGTTGCATTGAAAATTCGTGAACTAATATCGTAGATTTTATTGTGAAAATTTGGTTAAATATTAATATTCAAAAGAAAGCTTATCAGAGATGAGATAGAATAATATCCACTGACTTTCCATTTAGCGAAATTACGGATATCTTAGATGTTAGACATTTTCACGATTTCAATCTATTCTAAGTATTGAAATGTAGGTATTCGTGAAAAACGGGGATTGTACTGTGACAATGAAAATCAGGATTTCGAGGCGAGTAGAGAACTTAATATACTCGAATGCAAATTTGTAGAAGCGAAGCGAACGTGATTAATAAAAGGACAACTTTACGGTTACGGACTGATTGTTCCCGATTGCAAGGGTCTTTGCAGAAACATTGGATTTCCGTGTGATTGCATTTCCGATTTTCTTATTTTTATTGTAATCAATCGTACGAAATAGATTGCGCTACAATTAACGAATAATCCTTGGAATTGAATCGCGTTTCCTGTGCAAACGACCACTCGGAGCATGGAGAAAGGGCTGCGAAAAAAACGATACTTTAAATAGTAAAAATACACCGTGTAAACGAAAGTTCTCCTGTCGCCGACAATTTCTATTAAAATCTAATCTTCCTGCTATAACATGATTGATTAAAACACGAAAGTTTGTTGATTAGAATTTGTGGCTTTTACTGAATCGTACCTAGTAAATAATTAATTCTCAATAGAAGAACAACTCTTTTAATGAAATTCAGGACTATTCTCCTCTACTTGTCAAGAAATTAATATTTAATAATTAAGATAATCCAAAGATTAAAAGGTTTGCCCAAAAAGTTGAAAACAATTTTGTAGTAGAATATTTTTGTGGAATGAGTTTCTCTTTTTCCAAAATTTTCCTTTGATCTTAACCTTTTGTCACATATGTGCGTACGTATAACAATTCGATCTGACTGAATACGCTTCCACCGACACATGGAACGCTTTTACAGTGGCGTGAAATTTTCAAGAAAATTACCAGAGAAATTCACAAGTTAATATTAAAACGGTTCGGTGTGTTGAAACTTTACGAGTAATAATCTAGACGGTCGCGAGTTATAACTTTACAGAGGTATCGTTCGCATAAAGTTCACTAATGGTAACTTCCCCCCAGCCAATCCTTCTGATTAATTATATCGCTTCGAGTGGTCGGCGGGCGCGAAATGAATTTCAGCAATTCGATAAAACAGATTTCACAGGCGACGTTTAAACTATTTCTATCTGCCTAAGAAATTTAAACGGGTCAAGGGAAAACGGTTGGGCGTCCCGCGTCGCCCGGAAGTGCAAGATGGAATCTCGGATCAGTAATGAAATTTTCAACCGCTACCTCGTAAACCTCGACGAATCACTGTTTCGAATTTATGATTAATGAATATCATGAAGAACTGCTTTAAAGTTTGCGGTTGAAATCGAGTAATACCTCCTTCCTTCCGTCCCTCTTCCTTTAATATCCCTCGACTAGGTGAAAAGCACAGAAAAATTATGGCTTCTTTACTGAGAAATATATTCACTCCAGACGAACTACAGTTTCGTATCGCAATTAAAGAATGATAAACGATGCAACCAAAAGCTTTATCTCGTTACAGGGATTAATCGAAACACCAACATGATTAAAGCAAAAATCAACGGTGCTCTTTAAAACACTTCCATTAATATTTATATCCGTGACCTATAAAGAAACATTAAGGCAAATTCACAGCAGTGTGTGATTTATCTACTAGACCACGAATACTAGAGAATTAAAGACCTGTAGAAATTCGACGCGAATGAGAAAAAAGTAAAATACTCATTTTTTGGTTTTAAAAGTAGTATAAATTTATAATTTGTGAGACGATGAATTTAAAAATACGCGAAACATATGAAACATGGATTTTCAGCGACATCTATTGCTTTCCAGATACTCACAGCCAATCCTGGCACAATTTGATGAAACGCATTAAATGGCCACGCATTCCAGTTTAATTATTATTGCCCTAGATCGCGACACATCTGGCTACCATATTCGAAAATCGCGTGACGTGTTTTGGGCACAATTTTGCAGAGTTCGTTCATTAGTATCCAGTTTATTAAACGAATGACATCGATGACACTGTATTGGAAATTTTAAGGATATTCAGGAAATGTATCGATTTTTTTATTTTTTCTATTTGACTCGATGTAATCATTTTTCGTAGATTTTTTAAATTTCTTGGCTTACTAGAAATTAGTTATTTATTGTCGAACAGAGCTTTATGAAACAGCCTTTCCTTTTAGCGGATCACAAAGCATCGCGGTAACTCTGACAGAGAGATTAAACGAGCAGTGAAACTTTGCCAGCCACTCGTTCGAAACCTTTCACGGACTTCAATCGAGAACGTTTTTGCATATCTCATCCATATTAACGCGCAGGCACATCAAGTTCGACGAAAGTAAACGCTGGTTATTAAAACCTCCGGAAGACGTGCTCAAAGTCAAAAGGCTGAAGATCGGGTTTAATTAACAAAAGATTAACCAAGAACCCATCCTGTGATCAAAAGCATGCATTGAGAAATATTTCTTATTTTGATTAAGGGAGATAATATAATTAGCCAAAAAAATATAATAGCTCACGAAATTGCTCATAAATGTATTGCATTTTACTGAAGGGATCTGGATCCAATTTTTTGTTCTTTTTTTGTTGCATATATTTTAATTTGTTTTATGGTAGTTTATACGAGATATCTAGTGAAATCGGTCAATGGAAAGTCAGACATTATCAATTTTCAACCACCAGCGTTCCTAATGACTTAATTTCCGATATGATAGATGCATTTATTGCACAAGTAAATTAATACAGTATTGTATACTTGCAGTAATTTTCCAATATCTCGTGTAATGAAAATATTTTAGTATAATTCATTACTGAGGAATCGAGTTTTGTCAATTTTATCTCACACATTATTGATGGTCTTTAATATAATTTATAATGCATTTAGTACAGTGAATGAATGTCAAGTCTACTTTACTTACTTTTATCCAATTATAATTTTAGTATTAAATCAAGCCATACGTTTTATTATTCATAATTCATTTTACTATAAAAATGTTTTAAATCAATACATACGATTCTACTTTCGCTCGCTTCAAAGTATTTTCAATATTTTTAATTTTAATTTCAACTCAGAAGGTACAGATTGAAATAATCCATTTATATATATTTTAGTGAAAATATCGAAGCTTCGAACAACATTTAATTTTTCTCCGTATATTTCAGTAACATCGAAATGCACGATCAAAATAGAGCAGTAAAGTTTTAATAAGAAATGATCGCGTAATTAGTGGCGGAAGATTCTTTGAACGGACGACCGCTTCAGAATCGACGTGAATCTATTATTTATTCGACCGACGGCGTATTTGCGATTCCTCGAACCCGTTGAATCGTGAAACAAATTCAGCCAAAGAAACGATTACGACGACAATGTGGTTCACGAATCGATATTTTCAACGCATACCAATGAAAATTGCACGACACGATCGCATTCCATGCTACAGAGAATCGTGACACTTTACATAGTTAATTTTACTCATATTTCAATCCCGTGTCGAATAAAATAATATCAATTTGAACGTCGAGTCGTGCAAGATAAGTAGGTAATTATTTCTCATTATCCCAGCTAAAGTCAGACTTTCAAACTATTATGACTAGCTAAAAAGTTTCACGAAACTACGAATCTTTTGAGATACTTTGCATTTTCTTTGTCAGAGATAAGCAAATTACTCCTTCTGAAATCAAGAAAATCCATGTTTCTTAATCAACCTGTTTCAAAGACTGTCACCACATTTCTTCCAATATAGGCCTGCACATAATATAATTTAAAGCCACTTGTCTGTTATTACAAGAAACTCTGCATTACTGAGACACAAACACTAGAACTATTAAAAGACAAATACCAAAAGCACACAATTTGTCGTATCGTCACGGTCGCAAGTGTAGAACTTTTTCCACCCAAACAAAGCACATGAACGCTTTCTGGAGCCTGCAATATACACGCACGCGCATCAGTATTCGCGAGGACACGGTGCAGTACGCAAACGACGACGAGGAAACGAGACAGAATTTCGCCAGAGAGGCACGGGCGGCTTTTGTAGCGTGATAACTTTACAACTCGAGACTTAATGCAATCTTAGACAGGGCCAAGGAGGACACCCGCTGCACTTTGCACGTGGCGTTGCCCGTGTCATCGCTATCCAACTTTGTTGATTTAACGGCATGAAACTGAGAAAAAGTTTACGTCTGTCGCCGTATGAAAAATTAATAGAATCCACGATCAGGGTAAGCGTACGTAGACGATTTTCATGGGCAGGCGGTGTTTCACGACAGTAAAAGAAAGTTTTATGGGGACGCGGCGCTGGCTTCATGGAAAATGAAGAAGATTTCCCCGCATAAAATTTTAGTACAATCGATTCCCTTTTTTATTTCTTTGGTTATTCGTTCCTTTTTTATTCGAAAAATAAATTCGACGCTCGCTGTGGAGACCCTTACGTATTCCTCATAAAACAGGGGGATGTAAATATTTCTTAGGAAGTCAGAAAATTCTTCTATAAATATTTTTTGTATATTTTAATTGG
This sequence comes from Calliopsis andreniformis, assembly GCF_051401765.1. NCBI lineage: Eukaryota > Metazoa > Arthropoda > Insecta > Hymenoptera > Andrenidae > Calliopsis > Calliopsis andreniformis. Next base: position 15,153,110 of record NC_135067.1, on the reverse strand, counting down.
ATCAGACAGTGGTTCACAAAGTCGACAGATTTTTTTAAGATTTTTAGAGATATAATACAGAGGGAGTAGAATCCTTTACGATTCTTTGGAGATGTATGATCAATCTGTAATCTAGTATCGCTTTGATACTATCATATTCGATGTTGACGATTTAACTTAGACATGATTAAAAGAACCAGCAACAGACTGAGAGATCAAAGAGTGCAATATTCACGAGTCAGAAAATTACATTGCGCGACGTTCAATCTACCCAGCTGAGTCGACCTAAAATCTTTCGTTATCCCTTGATCGACCCAAATGGAAACTCGAATGCCTTGCGCCACTCAGTTTCATCCTAAGCAGCTTTATCGAAGCTACAAAAGGTCGCTCGTGCACAGCAAACTCAATTCGAGCCAAGCGAAAAAGTAGAAGGAGGCTTCCGTGAATGTAACGCTGGTAATTGTCACGCTCGACGTCGATCCTGTAAGCTCCTTAGTAAAGGAACGATTATCATTTCTACATGGTTTAGTGCATTCGCTGTAGCTGAAACGCTAGCGTGATCGTAAGTGATAAAGAGTAGGTACGCTGCACCGAAAGCTCTGAAGCAAAAACGATTATTACTTCTAGCACCGTTTACGCTCTCTCTCTGTTTCTATACCTTTCTCACTGTATCTCGCTCTCTGTCTCTCCTCCCTTCTGTCTGCCCTTTCGCTCCTCGGTCTGCGTTTTAACTCTCAAGTGGTAGCTCGTTAATCAATGATGGAAAAAACACGAACTAGAACTAAGGAGAATGCTTTGCGTTCTCGTCTTTATGCTAAGACTTTATGAGATCCTCGTACCAGGACTTTGAACCTTCGAGTTGTTTTCAGTGAGGTAGAGAAAGGGTGCTTATAGGGGGCGGAACTGATTAGATAAACAGGATCCTTCGTCGTATCTCAAGGAGACAGGCAGCTTAGAAAGAGCTTTGATTGCGCTCGTACTGCTCGAAATAGTCAGTCACCAGCGATAACTTCGCTATTTGGGGTTGTAATTGCATCCCCAATACCACTCGAGGGTTAATCTCTTTCCTGGCTGACCACGCACGCTTTATCTACTAGTAGCCTTGTTGTCTTATTGCTCTGCAGTCACGAGTCCTCAACTCTCGTAGCTGTAAGTTGACTGGAACGTAAATGAGTAAACTCTGGGCTAATTACTGTATTCATGATTACCACCATCGCCCTGGCTGTCGCTGCTCTTGATCACTTTGCAAAGTGTCTTCTTCCTCGTCTCTGAAACTGCGCTGTTGATCGGCCATAAGTCTATCTCGTGGAAATTGCGCACACGTTGCCTCATTATCGAGTTCTTTGAAATGTGATTGTAGATCTGTCGCCATTTGCCTTTATTCTATACTCAAACTTGTTCATGAAGGAGTGCGTTTCGTGTGCTGGGGAAAAGGAACGATTTCGAGGGACATCCTTGTATCTGAAAAGAAGACTCTTAATTGTGATATTTAAAAGCTGCTAGAATATTCAAAATCCCAGTGGTCCATTGTCCTTCTAAAAAATTCAATCAATATAAATCAGTAAGTTAAGAATACACTAATGAAAAATGTCTCCAAAACTGTCACATCGTGATTTGAGGAACGTGCACGAGACGCATCTCCGATCCTACTCTTTCCTTCTTTCTCTCTCTCTCTCTATCTCTCTGTACCAGTACGTCGTAGATCGTTCTCCGCTTTCTCGACGAGACAAGCAAAAGCTTGCGACTTAGTTAGCGAAGCGTCTAGGAATTTCGAAGGTCTTATAGCTCGCAACACGGCGCACCAACAACGAGGGTCGGCGCATCCATCACAATGCAACTAGCCTCTAACGTCTCGACGACACGATTGTCCTGTGCTATTTACGAGATTCTGGAACGTAGTGCTGTCGTGCATGGGGCAGTTAGATATTGTTTCCGACATCGAGAGGACGCATAGAACATGTTTCTTGGATGACGCATCCCTCTGTGGGAGCAATTTTGCATCGCTCTGCCACACGTACTACGTGCTCTCTTCTCTCCTCCACTGTTCCCTTCTTCTGCGTCTACCTTCCATCTCTAATTTAACTTCTTCTTCTACCACTACCACTTCTTCTTCTTCTTCTCTTTCCGCTACTGCTGTCGCCGCTACATCCTATAACCACTTGTTCTCATTAGTTTAACTCACGGCTTCTGTACACGGAGTGGCACTGCTGAACTTGCAGCTGTAGTTACTTTATTACCCAGAAGCTAAGTAAAGGGGTGAAATTACGGAATTACATTGACCGAGCGAGCGTTTCCGTTGAGCGTCCGTGTACTTCCTGGCCCCGACGACGAAGACGACGGCGACAACGAGACGGTGAAATACGCGCTGCCGACGGTGAAGAAATAATAACCTTATTTAACACTGTTTAACTGTCTTCTTGCTACTCGAGGGAAAATTGCGGGCACTAATTGCGGTGGACGTTTTTACATGACGCTAACTACGCGCTTCTTGCTGATCCTGAAACTCGTTAATTGCTGGGAACCCGTTGTATTTGTTGACTCTTAAACAGGTCAAACATTATGAAACGTCGCGGTGAAATAGTTCCTCTCGTGTACTTCGTCCAAACTGTTCTTCCATTCTTTTTACTGTTAATATCCCGATTGAATGTAAAGTGACATGTCTGAGAGATTTCACTCGAGGCACGAAAAGTGACGTTACTGTGTGGTTCAATAAAATTTCATTGTATAATAATAGGAATTTCTCTACTATTAAGCTATTTCTCTACTGTCAATGTGTCGATATTTAAATAAGTGAACGAGCAACCTTCAAAATGAATAATTACTAAAGTATTCTCTAAGCTGTTTCTAGAGAAATTCCCATTATCCGTTTATGAATTAAACAACATCGTGCGAACCTCCAGGCTATATCTTCAATCACGCGAGATCATCAAATTAAATTGACCTCGCTTCATTAATTCAACGCTGCACCGCGCAGCTCATATCGGTTCGGTGTTCTCAGGCTGATAGAGTCACGCGCGTCTCGATCGCAGATTAAACAATCCAGTAACGAGCGTTTCAATTAAGCAGGAGATCACAGGTGGTCCAAACTTCGCCGCGATACGTCGTCCAGGTTGCTCGACCGTCGGAAAATCTTCGAACAAGGGCTTTTGAGTAATGCGACGATTCAAGGGAACCGATCGTCTCGGTCCAAGGGAAACGATCTTCGCGAATCGAGAGACCGAAATCGATAGTAGGTCGATCGACTCAATCTAACCGATTTCCACTATCTAGGTTGAAGTCCTGCAGGAAGAAGGAATTTATTTTCAAATAAATTTTTCGATAGTGATGTATGTAATAAGATATACTTAAATAATAATCAACAATTCTCCATTTTTGTTTTTCCTATTCATTTTTTAATGCTAGAGCTATTTCTCTGTAAACGATTCAAATTCTTGGTACTTTTACAAGTGAACTGTCTTCATTCTTAAGATTTCTATCATTTAAAAAGATTAATCTGAGCCTTCTTCCTGTGACTTCCAGCCTCTACTTCTACGTAAATAGTGTAAAACACAAAAATCTTCTGAACTGTATAAAATTTGTGCTCCTTAATAGACGTAGATCCTCTTTCAAACACTTAATTAAAATAGAGAACTGTAAAAGAGAAGCAGAAAAACAGGATCACAGTTTCTAAAGGAAATTCACTCGCTCAGACTTCGGGGAAGAATTAATCAAGGTTGGGAAATAAGAGAGTAAAGCAAAGCTCGGTAATGTCCGCGTATTCGACAAGCTTCACGCTGTGCTTGCGGAATCCCGCGGAATGTAATTTCGGTACGTGACCCGCGGCATCTCGGCGGCGGGCCGAACAGATCAGACCGCGGAAATGATCGCAACGCGCGTGGAAAACGCGTTAGGAGCACGGTAATACGAAATCCGTGGCCACGAAATCGCAGAGCACGCAGCGTTACTCGCGGTACGCGGCTGAAATGGCGAAGCAACCCCCGAACGACATCCCATTTTGAATGAGATATAGCAAAAGGCAAATCGGCGTCGCACGAGTTGCTCCATAGAGGCTGGCTGAGGCGTCAGCGTTTCTCGAGGATTTCGCGTTTCGAGGGAACCTGGGCACAGTAGAGTCTCCGTTATTTAGTCCGACGAAAATTCCCGAGGAATTGCTTGGAACATTTTCGGATATTCCAACTTTTGGATCCAGGCGTATTTATTTGATGCTGGCTCGTTAGAGTAATTAGAATCTCGTTATGTGGAGTGGATGCATTAGAGGTAGAGTTGGACGGAGATAGTGGGAGCAAAGACAGTTTTGAGAACCAAATGTGCTCGTTAAGAGGGAGCTGTCCCATCTTAGAGTTTCTATTCTTCGTGAATTCCTTTAACTTTGATCCCTGATTTTATCCTTACCAGTCTGCAAGCCACCAGCAGTGAAATAAGTAATTTCTACTGAGAGGGTATTCAGAAACCAGTGGTACAAACGGATAGGTGGTGATTACATATAAAAAAATTAATCAAAAGCACAGAATAACATTTTTTAATAATTGAATTTATTTTTGAGAAGAGTGTGCTTGAATTTTTTTAGTATAAATATATTAGTGTATGGAGATAAAACTGTCTGTCTAGTGACTTTTTCTACTGAAAAGTAGAAGTACTTAAGATTGGACGTACTTGGCTGTACTTCTATATTAATTGTGCAGGAAACGAAAAGAGTTATTAAAAAACTTTGCTTTATATTGTCGACTTATTTCTTCATAGAATCTTCGTGGACTTATTTTATTATAGGAGGACCACTTTCCTGCTTGCACCACTAGTTTACATCCCAAGTATAAAGAAAATGTTTGAAAGTGTCAGAAATATTAAGGGATGATCCTACATACCAAGATAGGATGAAAATAAAGAATAATGAAATTGCGTGAGAGCCTTCGCTTCTAAATTATTAATTATTAAAGCACGCCTAAAGCGTCTGAAATGTGTCTGACTTGATTTATTCTACTGAGATCGCTGGCGCATTGGCGGTAGAATAACTTTCCAACTCAGACCTATTTCTAACTTATTTTAGATGTATCTTTAACCACTAATAATTCCACTTGAAATTCTCAAATTCAATATCATCATTCTTCATTTTCGTCATACTTTCACGCGTAAAATCGTCCCTGCAAATTTCTGACATCCACTGTCGAACATCCTCTACAACACAGTAAATCAATACACCTGTAAGTTCATCTTAAAAGTCTCAAGTTTCCTGAGCTGAAATACTTCTCTCCCAGCAACAACAACTGACAGCTCATCGCGTAATTAAACGAGTACCTACTTAAATTTCAAGCTTCAGCTAAAAAATATGATATACCCTCATGTCGTAAAACGCATCATGAAGAAAAATACATCGCATACACGCTTCGCGTACAATGCATGGACAACATTTAGGACGTCCCGCGACAGGTATCGGAAATTCATGGAAACGTCTGAGGAATGTTTTATTTAAATACGTGGATATAAGCGAATCGCGTCGACGACAGTTCTGAAAGCGTGGAAGAGTTGCGCAAGCGACTACGTAATGGAGGAGACAGAAATCCGCTTTAGTCGTAGCAATTCTTCCTTCCGTTTCCGCAGCCCCGCGTCCATGCGAGAAGAACGACCGTGTTCGAGAAATCGTGCAACTTTGACGAAACGCCAAGTCGGCGAGCATTCTCTGGCTTCCCCGGAAATACGTGGAGCTGGCGGTTTCTTCGCTGCTCTTCTTCCGTCGTGCAGCTGCCTTTCCATATCGGTATTGTGACTGCTCCGCGAGGAAAACGACCCTTTCTCTCCTCGTCGAAGCTCCTCGAGATTCGCTCGACCCATCTTGCTTCGCGTCTCGTAGAGTATTGTAAGGAAGACGATCCAGTCGTAGGGCAGTACACTCTGAACCCTTCCGATCGTAACTAGTGGAATGGGTTTCTGTACTTTGCATACGGTGACGTTTCCAGTGATTCAAAGCACGAGGCGGGTGCATGAATATTTCGTCGAATGGATATGTTTTTGAGGATTTGCCCAGGAGCACGGTAATTGTTTTTAGCGATGTTGCGAAATTGAATGGAGAGCTAACTGATGGATAACAAGCGCGCGAAGTGCTCGTATCAAGAGCTTTTGTTGAATGGTGTCGATGGAATATTTGTATCGTAGCGTTTTATTGATACTGAGAATTAAAGTGGCTTTGATGTGTTTAATCGCTTGTATTGCGATGATGAGTTTACGTCTTGATGCTTTTTCTGGGTTCTTTCGATTTTTAGTTGTTAAGATTTTGTGTGAAATATTTGCGGAAAAGTTGTTTGGAAGAATCTACTGACTGGATTTATAAATAATGTTGGTGAAGAAAGTTAAAGGATTGAGTATTAATAGGTGAAAGATGGTCGGAACGAAGGAGCAAGTATAAATCAAGAATTTCAAGGTGGGATTTTAAAATGAAAGAAGAAATTTAGTTTTGATGCCGAATAATGGAATTCAGACCTCAGAAGGGGGTATATGAAACAAGAGGAGAAAAATGGATCGTTGGAAAATATTGATAAGTCGGAGATGAGGAAACGCTTCTACGTGACAATGTGAGAAACGTGCTTATTGGTTTTTAAAGTATCGAAGAGTGATCAAAAACCTGTGAAGAGGAACACAAAATGGAAGATTAAAGACCATTGAACCGTAATTCGGTCACGGAATTGATAAAAGGGGAACAAATGCAAAACTATGAAAAACTCGTGATAAAAATACAAATCCTCCCTCTTAAACAAAGTACAGCTATAGTTATAATATCCGTAATCTTTTTACGGCATTTTATGTCACGGCAGCTGACTTTCGAAACACATACATGAATATCCGCCTTTCGCTCGATGAACGTTTTATTAGTCTTCAGAAAATGAGAAAACTTTTAATTAAAACAAATTTCCAGCAAAACTGTATTAATTAAGGGAAGTGTCAAAACGAAGTACCGAGAACTGGAAGTAAATGAAACAACTTTCCTGTTGCATGAAACAGAAATTCCTCTCAGCCTGAACGTAATGAAAACCGAAAAACTTGAATGCCAAATTTTATTGACTCGCATTATTCAAAAACTAAAGAATCACCTTTCATTGCGAAATCCCTCATCGAAAAGCTAGAATTCCGCAAGGCAACACCAAGTATCAGTTTCCCCCAAGATATGCAAACTTTCGCCAAAACGATAGTTACGTACCTCGCGAACATTTCTCGTTAGTTAGAACCAAGAAACTACTAAACTATACTGGACCATCGAAGGGGATGCAAAATACACGATCCGTGGAGTTCGCGTATCCAAAGTAAAAATAACGAAAGGGGTGGAAAGTTCCAAACTTCACCCGAGGCAAGGAAAAATACTCCAGAAGAGCAGGAGCATGCACATGTCGTAAAATGCGATTCCCCGGCTGCGATTTCGCGAAGTCGTCGACTGAACAGCGAAGTGGAAGCGAAGCTGAAAGTCGAGCGACGAAGATTATCGATGGCGCGGGGAAAGTTCGGAGCTCTTTGAAGGCGGTATGAAAAATCGCAAAACGCGCAGTCCATCGAGCGAGAAATCTAGCGTGCAGTCAAAGGGCGGCCGAAGCTTCATTAAAATCACGGAATTAAGGATTCGCTCGGTCGAACTGATGCAGCTGAATCGAGACTTCGTACAGAGGGTGAACAAAGGGAGTGGGGAGAGGGTAAGTCAATGTCGAGGCAGAGTAATCAAGGGGCAGATTGAGCGCGTGAAATCGTGGACGAATGAACGGGCGCAACGCGGACTGCACAGAGGGCCAAGAAAAAGGAAACGAGTAGTCGAGGTGGAAACTAGAGGGACGAGTTGGGTACGCGATGATGTAACGAAGGCGGTCGTTCGAAGTAATCAAGGAACAGGGTGAAATAAACGAGCGACTTCGATGAAAGGGAATGCGCGAGAAAGAAACGAGTTTCCTTCTTAAACAGCGAGGGGGGCAGAGAGAACGAACTGCGAGGGAAAGAAGGAATGACGAAAGAGGGGATACAAGAGTGGCGGGTGTTGTTGGCGTTCGTGGAGGAACGAGTATACGTGGGTAACTCCACGTCAGCTGCGTCGGTTTTATTCTTCTGTATCAAGATTTTTATGCCGCTGAAATGTGACAAGTTTCGTAAAGAATCGGGAGACATGGCTAATTTTGACGTACGGGGCTGATTATAATTTTAAAGTAGACACTGATTGAAGAACTTTAATGAGAAGAGAAGGAATCGCGGAATGAGAATATAATCCTTTCCTAATATTTGTTAACTTGAATCTAAAAGAGCCATTGATCAAACAGTATTTCAATTCTGGAGATCTGAAGTACCTAGAGATAATTAGACTTATAATCATAGTGAGATATTTGCTTTTGTTTCATAAAATAGATGTACCGAATACTTTACTCTATAATCTTCCACTGTTTTATACTATGAGAGTGTATGGTATTTTAAAATATGAATGCTATCAAAGACTATCACTTCTCTTGAAATACTTCTCAAAATCAAGGTTACAATTTACGATATTTTATTTTATTACATAGCACGGCTTCAAGATTCAGCAATGAATCACACATTACCGTTTAAAAAACGCATAAAATCGACCGCAGAGAAGAGAATCGTTAGTCTCCAGCACCACTGGAGCACAGAAGTAGAAGGGTTCGCTGGTTATCGAACGCAAACCAACCGAAAGCGATTTCGCGTGTACCTGTACGATGGAAAGTAATAAATGTTTCACGATCGCGTAGCAAGTGCCCTACATAGCAGACTTCGAATACAATTCATGCAGGGGATAGAAAAATTGTTCTGTCGTTGAGACCTCTATTACAAATTAAACCTCGTGATGCAGAAATTGCATTTGAGGACCTGGTACGTAATAAAACGAGAGCAAGCTCAAATTCATAATTCAAAGGCTTCTTAATGTGGAAATATTTCCATACAGACTTAACAACATATTCCAGAACTACCATCGTCATGGAATGCTAAGACAAGGAACAATTCAGTCACCTGCGGATTTCGACCCTCGAGCAACCAGAAATGAAATTAGTAGACGAAGCTCGGCCGTTTTTGGTATCGAAATAAATGTGAACGAAACTGAAGCTCGGACGAGACACAAGAGGTGCACAGTTTTCTATTAATATTTGAACAAGGATGAAGCTGTCTCGTGTTTGCCCAAAGGCGGCGCAAATACTGGTATTTAACTGCTAATTAAACACACGGTGTTAACTGGACCATGTAATAGAACGATGCGATCCGTGTCGAATAGCATCGCGATGTACAACGTACTACGTTCGTTTGACTTGGCCACGACTCGAAACGAAAAATCATCGCTGACCAATGAACTGAAAATTCGCCCGAGGTTAGTTCTGATGCTCGTTTCCGCGCTGGCGAAGTTAAACTTATATGGCAGGCCTCGACGCTATTGATTAGCGTTTTATGAGAGCGCTAACTTCTAACAAGATTTTCTGCGCGTGATTCCGCCACGAAATGAACTGGTTTCGCACCGAAATGTTACGCATCCTTCGTCAGACGATGTTTGCCGCTATGAACTTCATACACGTCTAACGAACGAAACGACAATGCATGGTCATTCGCTTGTTTCACGGGATAGACGTTATTAGCTGCGCGCAGCAACAAAAGAGTGGATGCTCGTGATCCTGCGCGAACTTCGCGAGCAATCGCGCACGATTCGAGCGCCTCGTAACACGATGCACATATTAATGAAGCTGTGTGAAACGTTTTTCGCGTGCACAACTGAGAGATCCTCGCAATTTGCGTTCACCATGTAAATCGTGCCGCTTGTTTGCCTACGTGCTCCTGCAATAAATATTCGTGACCCCACGTGCGTCCAGCCAGCCCTCTGCCAGGGCAATACATACATCGTATTGTATAAGCGTTACGTTTCCATTAAGACTGCATGAATTTTAAACCCCGCTCATAAAGCGTACTTACAGGGAACATCATTTTACCAGCGCTCGAAAGAACCTATACATATGAATTGACCTTAAAATGCTTTCAGAAAACTATGGGACTTAAAATGAACCTCGAGTACTGTGAAAATGCCAGAAAGTCATTTAAAAGGAAATTAACAAGCGCCGTTGGTATGGAAGATGAGATCCTTGAAGTGTACTGTCTAAATAAGTCCCTCGTTTTCTGAGACACAAAGAAGGAGTTACAAACGCAACATGCTTTTCTATTAAACAAACTTGGGCACTTCACTTTACGAGAACACTTCATAGACGATTATTTGTGCACAAAGGGTGAGTCAATGGAATGAGAATCATTCTGCGTGCGATACGTGTATCAAAGTCACTCGCGTCCCCTTAACGCAAAGTCTTTTCTACTCAACGGCGAAGTCGTTGACCGTAACCCCTTGAATTTCCATTTTTCCCCTTATTCCCCTCAGGTTGGGTTCACTTTCCCGCACCCCTGAGAGCAGCTTTTTCAGTCAGAGGGTCGGACGGAATCTCTCCACTCGCAGAGGGAGGAAAAGTTGTAACACTGTAAATATATGGCCGCGACGTTCGCTTTAAGATTCATTAATAAAGAGGAACGCAAAGGCAACCGCTTTCATATACAACGATTAATCACGTCAGTGACGCTTATGCCGGCCTTTATGGAGCCGTTAAACGCGCGACCACCAAGATAACCCCTGAGTTTAAAAGCCGCCCTTTAGTGTTGCTTCTTCAACGCTCGAGACGCGTTGCCGCCGCCGAGATTACCCTTTTACAATACTTTTTCTTTCCCTTTTCGTTTCCGCGTTCCTGGTCGCACCGACGCGACGCGTACCTCGCCGAGCCGCCAAACTGCTGATATCTCACCCCCTTCTTGGAAAATATTGCTCGGAACGATGGATTTGCATAATTAAGAATTACCGATCGAGTGGGACAGTGCACGGTCTATACAGTCAAGAGAGAATATAGAGAAATGGAAATTTAATGAAATTGGGGGATGGGGTAGTCCTGGGATAACGTGTGCAAAAGTTTCGAATTTATGAGCGTCCAGGTTTCAAGTAATGAAACTCGTAATAGTATGTACAAGGGAGCTTTGTTAAAAATATGAGAGCCTTGTTAAATGTATACTGTAGGCACTTAGCAATACATAGAGAACAGACAACAGTTACAATAAGCAGAGTATAGTAAGTTGAGAAGTTATTATATGGTATGTGAATAGACATGACAAGTAATTGTATCATGAATCAATAGTTTGGATAGGTGTATTAATTACGACTAACTTCGTATAACTATTATAATAATAATTAGTATTATTTGATATAATATTCCATTCAGTATGGAAGAGACTTTCCAGATCGATTAACACACATACGTATACAACAAATTTTACGAAATTTCGATTAGTAGTCTGTAGAGCAAACAGCAGAAAACAACATCGATTACGGAACGCCGTAAACCTAGGATACAGTAACATCTTCCAGTAAGTCTGTCGCATAGCTGTGCTAAAGTATTCAGTTACCCCCCCCTGTATAAGAAATATGGAACACAATTTGCTATAATTATTAGTCTACGAGCAGCTTATACCTTAACATAAATGCTAGGTCTACGTTGAAATGCACGTCGCATAGACATTGTAACAATATTCGTGGCTTAATACGTAGAGTACTCTTGCATCCTCTCGTAGTAATTGCATTCCGTAGCTGCATGCCAATGTGTTAGACCTTACCCCTTCGAGGCACCAATCAGGTCAGCGATTCGCATCGTCGCAAATGATTCGAGAGGACTCGTTACTGAAGTTACCAAACACTTCATCAACCAGATCGATTGCTTGTTTTTTTTTTCAATATACAGGCTGCCTGAGAATCGGTGATACAAGTTCAACCTACATGGGAAAATAAGTCAGAAATATGGGATGAATTTTAAGTTTGAGTTTTGAGAGTTACGCCAGGTAACTGTCTGACCACTGTCTGACTCAATCTACTGTAGAGTAGAAACTTGACGTATCTCTCAAGCCCCAAATATTATACTTTGCGCATGTGTGCTCGACTAAAATTAAAAGCATATTTTCTGTAAATCAGAATCAAATATCTACAAATTTTATTTCATATTTTGAACTTATTTTCACATCGGAAATCAAATTTTTTTAATCGTGTCATCGATGCTCAGACAGCTACGGGTGAAGGAAAGTTCAAAGGGTGATTTTAGACGTCAAAGTAAGACGAAAATCAAAAATAGCAAAATAATCTTCATAAGCGTCGAAAGAAACAAATAACTGAAACTCAATTTCTCTAGTTTCAGGCATATTCTAGTAATTTTCAAACTCTTATATCTAACAAACTATTTCTCAAAATCAATTTCATTATTCTCGACTTTCCTCTTATTTTGACGTCTAGAATCACCCTTAAGTTTTCCCCTGCCTGTACATCCCCTCTATCACAAAGCTATTTCAACTCTCAATACACCTACAATAGCCTCGAGTTACAGTAAATTTATGAGAATCGACCCGTTATGGTACAAAGATAAACACGATAAAACAGATACTATAACTTGTAGCAAGTCCTCTTGGCATTCGATGGTGGGTGGCTGACCGCGGGCAAGATTAAAACCAAAGCATACGTTTGTTATCGTAAAGTGCACATGCAAGTAAGTACGCTTCTCTGTTCTGTGTCTGTAACCTGCTCGGTGCTTCTTCTCTGCCGTAGTCGAGTGTTCTGCGCGTTTTTTACGATCTCCCTTTCGTTCTTCGCCCGCCTAATTTCTTCCTCTCTTTATTTCCTTGACCGCGTTTCTTTCGTTGTAACGAGGAACGATCTCGCCGAAGATCGACAGAAACGCGGCCCCGGGTCGCAACGAGTGAATGGGCGACGGAGCAATCGTGTCACGCGTGTCTTCGTTCCCCGAATCGCGAGCGCAAAGTACGCGATCGAGGATCGAGAAGCATAGGATCCACGGTGTAAAGGTTCTCCTGCACGAACTTCCCCCTGGGGAACATGGAACGACAGATACTATGATGGAACACTGACTGTTTTGCTGTCAATCCTGTGAAAGACATTAGGGCAAAGTCCCTGGAACACTTTTTTGGGCCTTTCTTTTTATTAGATTTTTCTGAACTTCGAATTAAAGTTTCTGGGTTGAAATTTACAAAAGTCCGCCATAGAGTCTACGTTACAGTAGTATAAATTTTTGCTGAGCAAATAGTGTCGATTATTGTGTACCTACTTATATTACTGAAAGAATGGGTACGTAGACACTTTTAGAGATTTACTGCGAAGAAAACGGTTTGTGTTCCACAGCGCTATGCTGCGAATGCAGTTGAAACGTAAATAGATTATAAATATCCGATGGTTATGGTTCTTTCAGACGAGATACTTACTAGTGTAACGATAACCGATAAATTTTAATAAAAGTTAGTTTATTTTTCGGGCAATTGCTTTTTGAAACTCACGTTCAAAATCTAAAAATCGAAGAATTAGTCGTAACAACGTGAATGTTGAAGCAGTACTTTATTGCTGATTTCATTTTCTAATGGCTGGAGGATTGATAACCTCGTCCAGTGATCAGCTTGAATATGGTATTAACAGAAGATACGTGACACTAGACATCGAGAACTCGCTGTTTGCAATATTTTATGAGGTACTTGGCACCTCGAGAATATCTTTCGTGCCTAACTAATCGTCTAATCGCGAATGAAGAATGCATATCTTCCATGACACATGCTATCAGAACCACTGGTGTCTCTGCAGTGGTAGCTACCTGACTACGTAGTGTCTCGTTTGAGCCAAGTCGGACGTTCCATGGCCTCATTTTCCATGAAATCCCTGGTACGAGTGTGTGAGAAACTAACGATAGTCGTGAGGCCGAATGAAAGATTAGCAGGGGTGAAGCAACATAGATAGACAAGAGGGAATAGCGTGATTGTAATTACAAATCCGCAATTCCACGACCCAGACTCGGTGAAACTCTGCTGTCTTTCATTCTCAGCGACTAATCGAGCGGATTTCCGATCTATTACCGTGACTAATCGCCTCCTTTCTGTGTTTCTTTCTTCGGGGTATCTTCGGGAACACCCCGAATTCAGGGTCGTACTTCAATTGCATCATGTTCATGGTGGCGAGCAGCGTCGTCCTGACAGTGTTGGTGCTCAACTTTCATCATAGGTCGCCAGACAGATACGTGATGCCAGAGTGGGTAAGGAATTTGAAATATAATTAACGTGAAAAAGGCTAGCTATTCATTCCAACTATTCATTTTTTGTCGATATCACTCAATTTTTCCATATTAATCGGTTTCTCCTACCTGTCTTGAGTGTTTTCTAAATTTCTGTTGCCTTTTTCTTTTATTTAATGAACCTGCTGCTAATTTTTTATTCTTTGTCGACCTATTAAATTTCGTTGGAATTAGAGGAACTGTTCTAACTCTTCTCTTAAGTCTACTTTAATGATTACATTTCTAGGAGGTATTAATAATTCCACGAGTTTTACTTCCTTATTCTTCTGCTTCGTGTGTAATCAGACACAGCGAAAGGGATGTTTTATTTAAGAAATCTTATAACTAATTGGATTTGAAGCAGAATGGAAGTTGTACGTTCTGAAATATTCTGTTCGGTAATTAGGAGATTAGTATATTTGATATTTAAATGTGGTTTCACTCAATTCACGGTAATTTCATTATCACAAAATGGAATTTTAGGATTATAGAGTATATGTATTACATATCTCTGTGCTCATGAAATTTATTAACATATAGAATATATCATTACATTGAATATATTCTTCATAATATAACCACGTGATTACGAAGCGAAATTCAAATTTCTATGATGATTGATTCAACTTACGAGAATACATTATGAATCTTTAACACAGAAGAGTATCAACATTCATGAAATTCAATAAAAGATTTATCAATACAATTACACAATCTTTGTTAGCATCGAACAGTCTCTTGCATTTAACATCGAATTTTATGACATGAATTTATAATAGATATCAATATAAGTAATAAATTACATCATATAAATTAACAAACAATAAGACTTAATCATTAAAGAGACAACAAGAACCACATGTTGGTAACGCTAAAAATACTGCTCGCTTCAGTCTTGTTTCCCTAACAAAAAATTAAGAGAAAGATCTGCGCTCCCTAAAAGTCAAGTTCCTAATCTCTTGAAATTTGTTTAGTTTGTTGAAACACAGAAACATTCTAGGGGAAGTGCACGTAAAATACCTGGTGTTTTGGTTCATAAAATTCTCTGGTCTCATCCGCGGCGGCCATTACGGCCATTAAAGACAGTGCTTTAGTTGCTGAAAGTTTAAAGCGCCTCGGAGGCGTTAGCGCTTCTTCTTGACCGTTGATTACTGGAAGTTTCATAAACCAGAGAAAAACGTATCTCAAGCAGAGACAAGAATCCTACAGCTAAAAAAAATTCCGCGTAGTCCTTTGCTCGAAACGAGTCTGAATTTTCTCTATAGAACAGGGAATGCGATAGTACTGAATACATGTATTCTTTAATACTGCCAAGAACGGAAGCTTCGAATACGATATACAGAGAAAAATCAAGATTCGCCTCGTTGCTAGTACACGCAAAAAAAATTCACATTTCTGCCATTTCAAAAAAGTTAAATAATTTTCATTCTGACGTTGCGCTCAGATAAAAATGGTGTTCCTACAATGGCTGCCATGGATGCTGTGCATGAATCGTCCGGGAAAGAAGATTAAAAAGAAGAACCTACTTTCGAGCAATCGGATGAAAGACATCGAGCTGAAGGAAAGAAGTAGCAAGAGTTTGCTGGCGAACGTTTTAGACATCGACGATGATTTTCGTCACAGGAACAACGCTGCAAATACTCCTGGGTACATAAGGTATCGTGCTTCTCGGAAATTCTCGAATTCCTCAGCTGCTTCTGAAATCTTGTTTCATAATCCGTATGACAGAAGTTTGTCTTATGGAACCAGTCATCCTATACACGCGGAATCTAACTGCATAGAGACAAATATTACCAATGAATATATAACAGAGTTTAGCATAAATATTTTATGAATATCTGAAAGTTGTTTCAAAGACGGCATGATAGAATAATTAGCATATTTAGGAGTTACTATAAGAATTTTAAAAAACATGACACATTGGAAATAAAAAGCAGACACTTCATTGCAGGTATCGAGCTCAGAAAATGTTTAGCATACATATAATTTAGCAAATACTTTCAGTCAGTTTGAATTATTTATGTTACCTGGATTCCATACAATGGACTGGTATTAAATAACTTCTGTTGAAGATTCTATGGTATTTCATGAACTATGTATTTCGTATTCCTTCTACGTCCGAAGGAAATAATTCGTTTTCGTTGATTTTGCTTAATAGTAGGTCGGGGTTCGGTACACCGATATCGACCGGAAGGCCAACGACTGTTGAGGATACGTCGGCGGCGTTACCCCTCAATGGCATGCAGGAAGAACTGCACACAATCCTCAAAGAATTGCGATTCATTACGGATCGCATGAAGAAGGCGGACGAGAGCGACGAGACCATCAGCGATTGGAAATTCGCTGCCATGGTGGTGGACAGGTCAGATGTGTATCAATTTTATGAACTTCCTTTTCGATTTTCTCTGTCACTATTCAGAATGAAAACGTAGGATATATCTTAAAGCTACTATCAATATAAAAAGTTTAATTAATTAATTTTTGTAACAATTCGAGTGCTATCAAGAAGAATTGAGATTAACTATGATAAAAAATAGTTATTATTTACTTAATACATAAGGGTAGATTATGATATAACGTAATTTAACTTGTTTTATGCCTGCACTCATTTATAGCACATTGTGGTCTATATTATAATAACTAACTTTCCTAATTATGATGCGCGAAAGATATTTGATTTGTTATCAGTGAATTATGGCGACATTAAATACTGTGTTCCTCTTCATTGCAGGCTTTGCTTGTACGTCTTCACACTGTTCACGATTTTCGCCACGATAGTCATATTGTTGCGTGCGCCACACATAATCGTCCATTAAATCGACTGCCCCGGTCAAGTAACCGAAAAAATGCACAAAAATGCCAAAGGTAACATCTGAATTTTATACATTTCAGTCCTACTCTACACTTACAGATATTCGTGCTAATAAAATTTCTCACTTGATTGTTAGGATTTAGCTAATCGTTAAAACACTGTAAATTCTATAATTTTTATCTCGTTGCCTATAGTCTTTATACAGCATGATTCTTATACAATGTTAAATAGATTTCTTTAGAAATTTTAACCAGAGTCTCTGGAAATGTGCCTATTCGTTTAATTTTTATGAATTTTTACTGCAGTAAAGAGAACAATTTCAATTTGTACTGTATTCAAATGTTAACAGTGAAAATGAACACCGCCGTGCATACATTTTCCATAGAAATTCATGTATATGTTTGAAATTGTAGCGCTGTCAGTGTGCGCGGCATGATGGCTGCGTTCGAATATCGTGTAATGCCACTCTTCACGCAACACGCGGGATGAAAACGAAATTAATATAGTATGGACACGTTAATTTGTTTTACATAACAAGCTTAGCTCGTCGGTTGTCACGTTGATAATTTCTATGGAGTAGTGTACAATTTTCCACAAATAATAGACAGTGCCGTTTGAAACTGTCAGCGCAGCAGAATTGAATTTTCGAATGCCCGCAGAGATTTCGATGGAGACGTCCTCGCATGAAAAAGAGAAATACGTTGCTTTACTATCCAACATTGTTCGATAGAAGTACCTTTGAAACAATACTCTTTATTATTCTGTCATACTTAAAATTCTTTCCATTATTATTTAAATCAACGATACTATATGTCTTATTCTATGTATACGAAGTGTTCAAAAAGAGGTGTCAGAAATGGAAAGGAATGATTCTACATGTCAAAATGAAACAAAAATGTTCCAAATTAATAATTGTTGAAGGTATACTTAGAATACGTGAAAAATGAAACATGTCTGACTTGGCTTATTCTACTAGCATCGTTGCGCCTGACCTGGCTATTGTACAGCGACAGTAGAATAGGTAAGTCATAAGTCAGACACACATTGTAGACATAGGTACATTCTTAAAATTTATCCAGGAACCAAGAGCTTTTTTGAAGAACCAATAAGAAACCACTCATCAAAATTTCTGACACCTGAAAATATTTTCCCCAGGAAACATTTGAAGAATATCTTCCCACTTAAAAAGCAATCGTACACCTGCAAGGCAATCTTTGCTCTTAATTCAGTTTTCGAGTTAGTTAGCACATTTCCCAGACCTCATCAATTTAAATAGCTTTGGAATTCCTGATACAAGAGAACCACGCTGTATATTAATTCCCCACGATGCCCAAATAAACTGCAATAACCGCGTTCCGCGTCAAATATCGAGGCGAAATTGAAACACGTTCCCCAGAAGCTCTGTATTATTCTCCACTCTCGCCCCACGAAAGAAACGTTCACGATACAAGCCCCGTTGTCTCGCGAGCGTCCCTAAAGACATCTTAACGAGCACGTACATCCGCGCACTTAAAAACCCAGCGTAATAACTCAAAGGTCGGTCCGCGGCTAGAACGAGTCCCGAAGTTCGCTCGTCATAATTCAACGGTGAAGCGACACGAAACAAGCCGAGCTCACCGTCCCACTTATATATCTCTCTCTCTCTCTCTGTTCCCCAGAAACGACGACACGTGGGTTTCGAGGAGGCTGTTACGGCGCGGCGAAATAACGAAACAAGAAAGGGAAACGGACTCGTTGCTTTACATTTCCCTCCTTCTCGCCACGGTCATTCTCTGTCTGCCCTTTCTTCCTCCATTCTTCTTCCCCTCGGGAGAAGAAAACCGTGAAATGGGAAAATTAGACAAGAGGAGTGCACGACAGACCAACAGAGACGCGCGTGCAACCTGCTCGCAGTTAACGATCGGGGAGGAAGGAGTGAAGACGCGAGAGGAGGACGACGCGTTCTGGGGCCGAGGAAGCTGAGGAGATGCCAGGAAGGAGGACAACTACCAGTGGCAGGGAAGTCATCGTCCATTTGGGTCTTTTACTTCGCCTTAGACGAGCCGAGGCGCCGAGCGAACCGAACGTTTTGCGTGTCAAATGTCAGGGGTGGTCGAGGAGGTTTAGGGGCGGGAAGTAGTAAAGGAACGAGTAGATCGCGGCGGGAGGACAGAGAGGCGCCCTCGACGTTACAATGTTGACAATACACGGCCACGTTGCGCGTCTACTTTCTTCTTACCCTCTTTCAAACCTAACAGTCAACCGCTGTCACTTTCTCTCCGGATAGGTAATCGATGTTCAATCGGACGACGACCTGTTAGTTAAATTGTAACGCGCGTTATCACGGACCATCGCTTGGAATTTGGCAATTCCGAGCGAGCGGTGTTGTACATTCCTCGAGAGAGCGTTGTCGCGGCCTTTCAGTAATAATAGTAACGGCACGAACGAGAAAAGAGAGAACAACAATAATAGTAATAATAATAATAACAATAATAATAATACTTACGATAATAACCTTAATAATTAATAATGAACATACTAATAATAATGATTGAATAACGTTGAAGATAATACTATTAACTATACGATACAGATATGTTGATAAAGTTTGAATAATAATAGTGATAATCGCTTAGCGCGGGGGCGTTCCGTTCGAATCGCGAACATTATCGCGCCGCTAATGGTCTCTCGTGAAACAGACGGTCTTTAAATAACTGCCAAATAAGAAAGCTCGAGTCGGGGATGTCCAACCTCTCCACTTGGTGTAAACGTACGCAGGCTGCTTGTGATTCTCCTTCGATAGCGTGCACTTGACGTACAATCAGGGAAACAAGAGACAAAAGCCAAAATTCCGTGGCCGAGCCACAATCCTCTGTTCCGTTTATCTTCGAGACACGATTACGATATGCTATTCTTCCGATCGAGTCGCCTTCGAATCAAAGGGAAATGAACGAACGTCTAGGGCTCCGGCGCGACTTAACCGGAAATAACGAGTGGAACGGATAATCGATAGCGGCAAATTGAACGATGCACCTTCGTCGCGATCGCGCAGGTTCGCGGGGATCGACGAAGGAAAGGCCGAAACGAAGGGGACGATAATAGACAAAACTGCCAAGTTGGACAACCCCTGCTTCCCGTGCACACGCGAATCCGCGTTCTTGGAAGATCCACGAAGGCCCCGCGATAACAGGTTTCGTTGGGCTGCCAGAGGAAAGAAGGTCAGCGAGATCGATCGCGCGGCAACCACGCACACGCTTGCGACCCGCGTCTTTTTTTTCCCTCCCCCCCAGACCATACGGAAGCTTTCAATGACTGTACTCTGATCGCGTGGAAGTTGCTCGTTGGGGAAACGTCTCGTTCGAGTTGATCGCAACGGGGCTGTTCACGGCTTTGATTCGCACGCAGTGTTATTTAAACTATAGCGAGAGACAATACGTTTGATTTGCGCCAGCGGCTCTGTCGCGTAGACAAGCATCGGTTCTCGTTCGATTACCGAACTTCGGCTGCGTTGGCCACGGTGTTTGGACCGGGTCACCATTTGGATACTTCCCTGTGTTGTTACAGTGGTGGCGTAACGATGGCTCGAAATCCAACTAAAATTGTCACTCCTCAATTAACGATAGTGGTCGATACCCAGTTAAAACGAGAACGAATATAACGTTTTCCGTGTAAATATTTGATCATCTGTGTTGTGTTCCGTTAGGTCTGTCTGGATATGTCTGGATCTACTAATTGAGGAAATCTAAAATGAGGAACAGATTGTTTATTCATTTTTCGATTTTGATATTTGATTGAGGTTGGTATTTAAATAGCAAGGTTTTTATGCTTCAGACCGATAATCCTTTATCTTTGTTTCTATCTATTTAGCTTTGAGCCAGGAAACTTTCAGGTCACAGACTGTAACTCCATTTCTCTCTCGTACCGCGAATGGGAAAGGAGTATTCAATAATTAAGAGCCCTCGATAGGATCTTCAAAACTTCCATTCGTTAAAGTAGCTTTCAACCATAATCGGAGGGAGATAATGCTGTAGCTCCCGGTACGTCGACCACGAAGTAGTTCTCAACTGTGCTTTTGTATTTGATAAGATTGTGTCTCTAGCAAAAATTTCGTAGTTGTTGAACATTGTTCATTTCCAAGTTATAACTACTGGCTTATCATTATAAAAACGTATATCTTGTGCAACGTTCAGTTCATGGCGATACAGAACATTCCGTTTTGCATAGTTTCTCCTTAAATATAATTTTAATTTTGCGTGAATTACGCAATTCGATCTGAAGCAATTAATTTCGTTTTCAAAGCAGTATAGCACGGTCAAATGATTAATTAAGTAATGTGAAAGCTGGGAAATTGATACAAAAATTATATAACTGGTACAAATCAATTTTCATTTAGCTTGTGTAAAAGTCGACTAGCTGTCTTCCCTTTTCCCTTTAACAGGTGTAACAGTCAATCAGCACTTTCTCAGAATCCCTGTTAGCGTAAACTTGACGAGTCAGGATATTTCAGTAGCGAAAATCACTGAAAAGAAATATGGCGGTCGATATAACGTGACACAGCGGATTTCAGGCTTCTCGTGGTGTTTTCGTAACCATCGTGAACGTGTTTAATAAAACTAATACGGGTACATTTAATGTCCTCACGAGCTTTTGTACGTATCTACTCATTCCTCGAACGAGAAGAAGAATATGGAGAACGTCAGTATTAATCCCATTTCATTTTTATCGATATACATCATCGTAACTTATGGTTATAAAGAAACGAGATTAGAATGCTAGAAGAATTTTAATGAAGCCTAAGATGATTCTTAATTGCGTGTTAATACCACAGAAGGTAAACCTACAGCAGAATACAAGGAACGTGTTGTGAGAACGTGTTTTTATTTTTCATGTAATAAAAAATTAATTGACTTAAGATAATATAAGCTTAATAGTAAAAGTAACAAATTTTAAAAAAACAGTCCACTGAAAACTATTATATTTTATCTCGTTAAAAATCTAGTATATTTAATCAGTTTTTTGTATCATCTTGACATTTCTATATCACTTTTGCATTCGTCCTCTCTGAATTTACATTTTAAAATACCAACATGTGATTAAGAATGATCTTGCATCAGAACGCGGTTCATTTTCACGTAAAATTTCTTATACAACCTTTAGGTAAACGTAAGAAACGATAAACGTAAGTACTCTTCGGAACGTGACAGTTACGTTTCTCGTATCGTACAACGAATGTAAAGTTAATAATATACACCAGGAAACATAAACGAGAAACGATTATATTGTAGTTGTATATCCACGATCGCTTTTGCAACCGCGCGTGCATGTGAAAATTACGTTCCAGAGGGCAGACCAAGAAATTAGTGATACATCCACGTTACGAAACAGTAGTACAGTCATTGATCTCCGCATCGCACAAAGAATCGTTTAGATCTTAACTTACTGTTAGAAACTGCTCTGTTTTCTCGTAGTAGCGTGTCTGTAGGGAACGTGAGTGCGTTGAAATCGTTGAAACGACGCGGGAAACATATATATATTAACTGAATAACTTGGAGGTGTTCCGATTAAATACTCAAAATAAATTATGTAAATAAGAAAAAAATGTTTGCATGGCGTGGGACTCAAATACATCGTAGCGACGTAATAGATATCGTAAACAGTGTCAGTAAATAACTATAAGGACATACATTTAAGTAAGAGTACCTATAAGAGTCTAAATATAATAATTTCTCTCGAAATAACCGAATGGAACTTTCAAACGTAATAATAATCAAATTTACAAATTTTTCTCGCGACAATGACAAGACGATAAGGAACGTTGGCAATCTTCGTTAAAATTACATTTAAATAAACTAAAAAATCGTCGACTCCTGTTCGATTGCTAATGTCAAATTCAAAAGGGACTATCTTGTATCGCCATACATGGGAAACGCGCGTTCTACGATAAAGGATCTTCCAAAAATTTTCGTCTCGAAATCGTTTCCACATAGTTGCTCGTAATCGCCGACAATCATTTCACGTGACCCTAGAAACGCGCGATTCCAATAGACGAAGCGACCAGAAATTGCTATTTGAGAGAACGTTTACAAGTTTAATCGTATGGCGATGAACTTCGTGGTCAGTTTTAAGCACAACGAATACGTATTGAACTCTTCACGCACGGTAGATCGAATAGGGATAAGATCGACGATTTTCGGGCGAAGCGAATTCGAGGGCGACGTTCAATCGAGGCGCGCTTTCGGTCTACGATTTAGGATCATTTTCGAATTCACGGTAATAAGATTTATGAGAATATATAAGAGCGATCGCGATGATTCTTCGTTCGAAATTACAAGGATCGATTGAAGGGTGGTTCGATCGAGGTTCGCTTTTTAGTTTCAAATCCGAATTTCATTGAAGCAGATGAGATGAAATCGCGAACAGGCAGACCAAATAAATATTACGACAATGACGTCGAGATAGAGCGCCGTGGATAAAAGGTAGAATAATTTATTCTAAAATGGTGAACAAAAAAAAAGGGTGCAAAGTTTTATATCGAAAAGAGATGTAAAAGCAAGGAGCGCATTTTTAATACGAATGCTCATTAAACGAGACTAGAGGGTTAAGAAATTTCGCACGATATTTGTATTAAAGGATCGAATTCGTTAGGCCATCTTTAACAGACAATTAATGCGTTACGCTATGAGAGAAACAATGGAGTCCGTGTAATGTAATGATTAAGATTAAGAAATTGATAATACGGTAATCGTTTCGTCGTCGGTGTAAAGGTGTTATCGTTTCTGTCGGAAACATCATCGTTAATACTACTATCATTACGACTACAACTATTACTGCTATTACTACTACCTATGATACTATTACTACTACTAGTACTACGAAATGCTATTATTATTGTTATTATTATTGTTGTTATTATTATTTTATTATAATTCTTCTTGTCATCGTAATTATTATAATGATCATTGTCATTGTTATCATTAGAAACGCTACCATAATTGATCACTGGACACCAGTATTGACATTACTTGCTATCAGAATTGCTATACAGGGCATTCCAAGTATATGATACAATCTATATTTTAAGTAATTTATCCTGAAGACACTAACTGAACATGTAAGATAAATTTTTTAAATACTCCGTAAAAATGTCATATGTAGAAGTAATTTATAAAAAAAATATTATTCTCTTACCTCTCTGCGCTCAGAATAGTATGATTAGTAAAAGAGACTGTTTGAAACGTAGAAAAATTATGAGCTCCATGAGTAGCATTCGCGTGTCTTGGCTTTTTTAATTATGGATACGCTTGATAAAAAGAAATAATAAGATAAAGAGATTAAGCATTATGATGGATCCTCTTTTAACTACATTAGTCTGCAACTTAATACTACTGAAAGGAATGGATCTACGAAACAATTCTTTACATCTTTGTTTAATATTGTCACGAAGAGTTCTCTATTTTTGCGATGTATCACATATCTCGGAACCCTCTGTATAGCTTCTTAAACAGATAGAAACATGGTAGCAAATTTTGTTTCATTTGAAATCGATCGTGGTATTAAAAACGTGTTCAACTCCTTCGATATACGACATATCTAGATGCTAAATTAATGAAACATTAACTCGAAGAATTCGTTGATGTATTAAAATTAGGCTACACATTAGCAAAAATTGTGAAAGGAATCGATACTCATCGATAAAAATACTCTTAACTAATTAGGCATATATAGTTTAAAAAAGACGTCGAATTATTTTGATCTCATAGTACGCGTGCCAAAAACACTTTTTTAACAAACGTTCCAGAAATATTTTGAACACACTCCAATTATTTTCGGTCGATATCGATCCCCACTCGAGGTTCAGCCGACGATCGCAACATTATTCAAACTTTTCACATTATCGCGAGCAAGGGTGAGCAAAGTTTCTCCATCGTGAGGTGCGCACAATAAAAAAAATCGAAACGGAGGAATTCGCAACGATTACAAGGCAGAAAACGCGCATTTTTCTCGAGTCTCTTTCCGATAGGACGGCTAGATTTCTTGTCTGTGCTTCGATAAAGAAGAATAAGGGAACGCGGACGAATCCCAAACCGTTTGATAGGCTCGATCATTCCAGGACGAATAGATCGAAGTGTGTGTGTATCGTGTACATAACTTCTGTGATAAGAATTAATTATTAATTATTGCCGAACGCGAAACCCCTTGAGATGACTCACGTCGACTTCGGTGCCATCCCATCGATCCTTCTCAATACCCCCAACTAATTATAATTCCAAGGAACTTTAGCAGCTTAGAGCCCCTAACTCTGCTTCTCCCAAATAACGCACACACTTAGACGTCTAAGAAGAACCAAATACCTGAACCAAGTATCGACTAACAGGCTGTCTCGCTAATGAGCATCGCCAGCCATCGCCAGTCGCAGACTAATTCGCGGAGCGAATTATCGAAGTCGCAGAGAGTTATTTTTTTACGATTTCGTTTCGCGCGACCGATCATTGCGATCCTCGAGTCGAATCACGAACCA
This sequence comes from Calliopsis andreniformis, assembly GCF_051401765.1. Taxonomy (NCBI): domain Eukaryota; kingdom Metazoa; phylum Arthropoda; class Insecta; order Hymenoptera; family Andrenidae; genus Calliopsis; species Calliopsis andreniformis. Next base: position 15,127,684 of record NC_135067.1, on the reverse strand, counting down.
TCGTCGTTTGTTTCTCTCCTCTTCTCTGCTCGTCGCCGACTCTCGTTTCGAAACGCGAATCCGCAAGCGCGCGCGCCTTCTCGTCGCCGCGAGCGATCGGCCGCGTTTCACGATTTTCGTCGGGCGACGAACGCGCGCGGGGGGGATGAAGGACGCGGCGAAACAAAAGTCAAAAGGCGTTATGCTCGCTCTGGGAATGGAAACGCTGGAACGGTGTTAATCGGTCCACGCTCCAGTTAATTTTATCCGACGAACGATCGGGATATTCCGAAATCAGTTTCCGCTTTAATGAGAAAACGCGCTTTCGTGTCCTTTCCATTCGTCGATGCTCTTCGATTTCCCAAACGCGTCGCCGCTCGACCGTTGCGAATCATCATGGCATGCATACGAAACGCGGCCGTCGCGGTTCGCGTGTCCCGATACATCGAATCATTTGGTCGAGAAAACGGCCCGCGCGATACGGCATTGTTCGATCCGATTCGGCCCCGGGCCATAATTCGGCTATGGTTAATGGATGGATTCGAACATCTGACCAGTAATCGTAGGCAGCCGCATTTCCAGTCGGCTGGCCGGCTGATCAAAACCATCTGCATCCACTGCGGATTTTCTGCCCCCTCCTGCGGGTCGAAACGCGTTCCAACTTTCTTGCACGACTGTTTAACTGCGTGGACTGTGAGAGATGCTTTCGGGGAGCTTGTGGGACTCGAGGTGATATGGGGTGGCTATGGGACAGTGGTTTCACGGGGTGGGATTTGTGGAGTGAAGTGGCTGAGAAGAAGTAACTTTTCGTAAGGCTGTGGTTACAGTGGATGCGTTTTCTGACGAACTGATGTTCTGGCGAATATGGCTGAACTTGTCTTGCTCATATGATAAATAGTTCGGATTTATTCCTTAGAATATCAGTTCATCGGGGAATGTATCCACTGTAGCCGCAGACTAAGAGGTAATTTTAAATATTATATGAATTGTGGGAAGGCTATTTGGTGTTAACTGAGGACATGAATGAGTATTGATTAAAGACTTTCATGAGGTTTTAAAGAAGAGAATTTTATTTTTATATTTTTGAATCTTTATACACAAAGTCATTAATAGTTTATTGTATACTGAAAGATAATAGAGAATACACCCTCTAAAATCACTTCACCATGGACCACAATATTTATAAAACACTATAATTAAGAATATACTTTTCTTTCTTACTACTTCAGAATAGTCTCCGTGTACCAAACAGAACTCCAAGCACAAGTACAGAATCACGGCTGGCTTGAAACTCTTCTAGCCACGTACCACTTGGTCTATTCGAAATAACTATACTCCTATCGAGTCAATTGTTCATTATTTAAAACTTATAGAGGAGTCTAACAATATCCAACGATTGATCGAAATTCCAGCAAACGATCTGAACGGTTTCCACAGCTGTTCCGCGTTAATTGGAATTTAGAGTCGCGATCTATTGAAACGGCAGGCTCGTTTCAGTGTTGCTATACGAACGGTTTCGCGTTACGTGTGGCAGAAACTAACGCGTCTTCGTTCGTGGCTAATTGCTGTCAATTACGTCGAGCTCTGCTTGACGAACGAAGGTGAAGCTGGATACCGGAAATGGCGGGGCTTACGGTGGAAATTGCCAATTCGTCGACTAATTTACCGGCTCGCAGCCAATTTTCGAGTTGATACCGAAGATGGAGGGCGCGAGAGCCTGGATACTGTACATGCTTGGAACATTATCGGCAATCGAAGAAGCCTTCGGTGAAGTTCCTATCGGGGATTCCTTCCGCGGAAAAGCAGCTTCTAGTTCGACGCCGCGCGAAATTAATTATGAGTTTACGGAAGGCCGAAAAACGCGTGCAAACAAAGGGGTAGTTGAACCGCCCACGCAAAGGACGAGTCGTGTAACGAGCATTAACCGTTGTGTAGGTGCGAGTGTGGGCCTGTGTGCACGGATATTAGGGACAGTATACGTAAAAGGGAATGTTTAAGTGTCTCTGGAACTACTTGTGACGCGGACATTTTGTCGAGAGCAAAGTTCTATAGCTTCAAAGAGAAAATGTGGGTAACGTGTTCAGGTTGTTAAGGAGAGTTTAGGACCTTCGTAGTATGTAGGACTCGCGGAGGGGAAGAAGAATCCATATTTTGTCCTTAATAAGACGCCTGAGTGCTTAAAAGTATCGACGACACCTAACTGTTCCTCTTTTGAGTGTCCCACTTTACGTATAAAGTGCTCCCTTATTGGTGGTGCTCAAATTGGGAGCAAGTTTAGTAGTTAAAAATAATTAGAAAAGGAGGCCGCATAAATATCTGACATATTAAATATTCTTTTCCGATTTTAGTCATTTCTGGGGCTTCTATCAATTTAAGTAGGTATTTCTTATCCATTTGAATTGGCAGCTGAATTATGTAATATCCAGGTAGTACAATTTTATTATCAGCAGATATAGATTTATAAAAAGTTATTCACTACAGATAACTTAAAATTCAATCCCATAAAAGAAGCTACCAAAATATGATAGCAGCTACGATACAATAAGAATGAACATGTTTCGCGTTTGTATGAACTGTTTTACGGCTTCCTAAACGCTGAAATTAGTCTTTCAAATGGCTCCCGTTGATAAAAAAACGATCTCATCTCTTTCTATTTTCCTCTTCTCATTAAACCATCCTATAATTGCACCTCACAGTGACTCCACCGACATTTCGAGCACGGATGGCACCGGGAGCGACGTGCCAAGTCAGCGCGTCGTCACAAACACTTGTTACGCGCTAAGCGATTTCGTTTCGAGCGAGAGAATGCGGAATTAATTGTTAAGCGCATAGTATTATTAACTATACATATATACATACGCATACATTGACACACACACACGAATATACATAAAGATACGTATAAATATAGACGCGAGCGTGCGTATGTATAGATCAAACAATATTACGTACCGTATTACATTACTTAGGCGATACGTTATATGAATATAAATTCTATAAATTATACATATATATATAAAAAAAAATATAAATATATATATATATATATATATATATATATATATATACATAACGTACACACAAACACACAGACACACATTTAAATAACGAGCGGGACATTATTCGTGTAAAAACAAATAAGCAAAAATTTAAGGAACATACCATCCACCGTCGAGGGTGGAGCGCTACGAACACGTTGGACACGTTCAAACCTAACGTCGAGGTAGCGAGCGAGAGGTGTTACGTAAATAAAGTCGTAGTAGATTAAGGGATTCATCGATGAACTAAATACAAAGGAATTGAATTAGGTTACACGGGCAACCAGGTAGTCTGTCCCCGCATTCGTGTCTGTTCCTATTTCTCTGCAAACTGTTGTACGCGGAGGTTGATTTTTGTATCGATTCTTCATCGTTCCGCGACGCCCGCGAACGGAGGCGCGTACGATAAGCATTTGCAAAACTGTGATCGGTGTTACCGCGTCACGTCCGACCGCCATCATCCCCCACGTGACACACCGGCTCGCTGGAATTATTTTTATTTCGCGGCCGCGGATTCCTTTGCGTTCCGTCGACCGACGTCCGACTATGTTAATTAAAAGTAACCCAGCGAGTCTCCGCCCCCGCGACAGAACCTTTGTTTACATTTGTATAATCACGCGATCGCATATTTACACGGGATACATGGGAGAACGGAACCGAGTGGACTCGGTCGCGAGGTGAGTTCATAAACGTGGGAATTCTGGGAGGACGTATCGCCTCGTCGATAATGACACAACTCCAAATTTTCCTGCTTTTCAATGATTAATGTGGAAGGAATTGTTCTTGGACCGACCAGGTCCCCTTTTTCGGAGAATTATGATTTTTGAGTTGCGTCACTGTTGCAGGACATGGGTGATATTTAGGGTACAAGGCTACAGGGGATTTTACTAGTCAAAGTAAGACGAAAACGAAGAATGAAGGAACTGGGTTCGAGGCTTCGATTTGGAGATATTAATGTTACAGATTTAGTTTGTTGAGGATACATCTAAAGGGCGCGTGGAATGTGTCTGACCAGGGACTTGTTCTACTGACTGCGTGCAGTGGTCGGGTCAGGCGTAGCGGCGACAGTAGATCAAGTCTTAGTCAGACTTAAGTCAGACACACTTTTCAGGCATGTAGACGTATTTTTAACGATTAATAACTCAGGAATGAAACCTCAAACGCAATTTTATCATGATTTTCGTCATACTTTAACGTGTAGAATATCTACCTAAAATTTCTGATCCTATGTACAGGGATTTCAACAATAAGGGAGGAAAAATTTAAAGGATAATTTTAGGCATCAAAATAAAACAAAAATGAAGGATAATCACACTTATAATAATTGAAACATGATATTTATCAACTTTTGTGGAGCATTAATAGCATTAAGAAAAAGCTCTGGAAAAAAGCTGTATGACAGTCAAAGTATTAACAAATTAATACTGAAACGCGATTTCAATATTCTCGGTTTTTTCCTTAATTTGATATCTAAAATCATCCCTTGAATTTTCCCCTGCTCAACATCCAACACACTCAGAGGGATTGAATTCCATCCTTGTTCCTCTCGCGTTCCCATCGCTGGCACTCGTTGAACCTAACAAAGGGCAAGGGCAAACGTGCACATAATATCTCATTCTCAACACGCGAGTGCTCGAGGGTGAACACGAGAGGAAAATGTAACGGTGAGACCAAAAGGATCGCTCGACACCCCGTTAGGCCGAGTTCACGCGCGATTTATCGACACGCCAATCCATTTGCATGTCACTCGAAACGACGCACAATGACGACTAATTGTTACGAATCGAGAATTAAAGGGAAAAGAAACACAAAGCAAAAGCGCATCTCGAACATTTATCGACCATTGTATACATATATCTCTATACGTACAACACCCACGTCGATCGTGCATATAATATTATATATATAGAGAGATATACGCGTATACATGCGAAAAGGCCAAAATGGTATATCGAACGACGAGCACCGAAGCTGCTGGAGAAAGTGCATGCTCCGTTGCGTTCGTCATAGAGAAATATTTTATTTCGGATGGACTCTAGCAAATGGATGAAACGATAAGACATACGCGGTGCAGTATGCATTTGTTTCGAAAGTTTTCCTAATTTTGTATGGATTTACGTGTCGTAATGGCGAACACGATTGGCCCATTGCTTCTCCAATTACTCGGTGTTCGCTGTTCGAAACGCTGTTCAGCTCTCTCATAATCTAGTCGTTGAATCGATCCATAGGCGTTTAACGTGGTTTAGAAGTATATTATATCCGCGAGAAGTGGGAAGTCGCTCGTTTAGGCAGCGTGCGGCGTGCACGAAGGGCGAATCCAAGGGGATACATAATAAATAATTTAATAAGGTGTAAGAAAATAAAGCCGCGTGGTATGCTCAAAACGTAGAGGAAAGTTTTATCTCTGTACATGCGCTTAAGAGAATCCTTACCTAGATATATTACGATTATTACGACGTTAATGGATGAGATTGTGGAAGGGAACGCGAAATCGTCTTGTTTTTAGGATTAAGTTGAATAACGAAATAGGAACCGTGGGGTGGATCGATTCCGATTCAAATCGCGATCTCATGGCGCGAGGAGGTTCTCTGAAAATCTAACATTAAAATAAAAGAAAACACATATGTATTTCGAACATATTTGGAAGATAAAAGATGAATGTATTTCACATCTTCAAACACGTTGAGCTTACGATAACTCGATGTTGCCTAATTTAAGTTATCGCCATCCAGTTTATTCGAACAGAGCATCTTTTGAAGCAGGAGGACTATACATATTTCTTTCTAACATTATCAGGCAAAATTGGATGTGTGAAATTTCCCTGGCAACGTTTTCCAACAGCCTCAGATTTTCAGCCAATGATATCTCGCTCCATGCGAATCGACATTCGAGTGAAACGCAGCAAAGGATGAAACAAAAAAGAAAATCGAAAACATCCTATCAGCTCCGCTTCTTCCGCCCGAACGGAAGGAGGACGAACGACGACGGGACATAAAACGCGACAAAACGGAACGATTCGAGAACGTACATACAGCGATAAAACAGTATGTGTTATCATTCATCAGTATTATCTTCAGGAATAAATATATACAATAACACAAAGAATCTCAAAGTAACGTTAACGAGTAACGATACATTTTAGGTAAAGGAACAAAATAAATAAATGCAAATGCCCAATCAGAAGACGCGCAGGATCGATCCATGGCCCCTTCTTCAGTATCGCAAATATTCCTTGTGAAGAATCTTATAACATGATATCGTAACCATCATTTGGCGTGGTAGTTGAAAACTACAATATACACGTTTCAGTTTCCCAATTTTTTCTCTAGATTCCCTTAATTTCTTCCACTATTTTCTAAATCCTAGCGTGGAGTGTGAGTTAAATTTAGTGATAAGTAAAATCGCGATAATCCCACCACGCCAACTGAAAAATAAAATACTGTTCCTACGTTCTTCAAAACACTTTGCGCTACTCTTTTCAATCAGAAAACATGTTATATCGATTTTCATAGATAAAAGGATCCAAAGCGAAATCCTCAGTGGCGGGGTCGACGATCGATCCTGCGCAGTGCGTTCGGGTCACGTACTCCTAATTTGTATTCAAGTTTTACACAAGTTTATCCGATGAATTTATCAGTATTCTTTACGAAAGCTTTTATTCTATAATCTGTACACGACTCGGCCAGAGCTCGAGGGGTCAGGCCGCGACGCCTGTCGGTGTCGTGGCAGGGCTGCTCGCCTGGGACGCGATTATCAACAACAAAATATATACATATATATACATACGTACATGCGATATATTTTGTGGTAAACTCATTTCCACCATGCAATGACGATGGCAGTTAATACCGTTTCTGAGGATAGCTCGTCAGGTAGTCGGGGTATCGACAGGCATGTCCGTGCTTTGTTAAACGTTGTGTCGACGCGTGTGCGAGCAAAACGTATCGATGAGCGAACGGGATACCGAAGAATGAGAAAGAAACATGCGTGCAAGATGAAAGAGAAAAAACAGTGTGTTCCGTAGAGTTTGCTTTTGCATTGCTCGACGATTATTTTGTACATTCTGCCTGCGTGTTTAGCGTAAACTGCCGCCGAGGGAAGTAGAGTCCCTGATCTTGCATCGCCTAGATTATTCACACTCTCGCGATCGTTCGTTCATGGAAGAAATCAGAGATCAGCCCTTGGAGCGCTCGACGAACGAGTATAAGCGTTTAGCTGTGAGTACTATGCGTTAAGCGCATATAAGAGTTCGATGAGCGTAATTAGTGGTGAGGACGAGAAGAATTTCCCAGACGGCGTTGCTGTTTTAGCATTTTCATAACGTGACGAACGATCACGATGGTGTTGATACGTTGCGTGTAATTATTTTCGTTGTAAATACAGCGAGAGAAATGTGATTGGTGTTTGTCGTTATCGGAGAATGTTAATCTATACTGAATTTTATAACGAAGAACGAATGATATTGTATATCCTTCTTCCTAGGGAGTTATCTAGAGGCGTGAAATGGTTGAATGATTTCCGCGATTTATCCATGGAGTTGCAAAGGCCGTTTTATTATCGCTGCTGAATCGACTATCTGGAAGCACGATTTCCCGAAACCTGCCTCCGGTCATTGTACGCCGCGGACGTGTCATTTTCGATGGGTTTTTGACTGTTCGGAAGGGATGGTTCAGTAAAAGCGCGCGATGAATTATAATTAGATACATGTCGTTCGACTGCGTTTGCAAGGACGCTCTTATTTATACTTTGTATGTAGGACACATCCCGTGGAACGTGTGTATGTGCGCCGTTTAAATCACACAGAAGCCAGTTATCGGATTATTTCATGCATAATCAAGCCCGGTGCATTGCCTTTGAACATTCACTTTGAAGGACTAATTGTAATATCGATCGTCGCGGATTAATAAACCTAACGGTCGCGTTAGGTAAAATTCGATAATTCCACCCCCATCCAACACCCACCCTTTAACTCCTCCCCGACCTATCCGAACGTCGAACGTTTTCATTCCTGTGCTCGTGCATCTATACGGGGCTGAAACGCATACATACAAATACCGGTGGTCGTCTCGCATTTTTTTCTTTCGATCCGCGTAGCGTGTAACGTTTTCTACAGATTTATTTCGACCGTGTTGCGTCGCAGACTCCTTTGTATATCGAGTTGAATTTTCTGTACATACGGGCAACACGTGCGCCACAGTTGTGTTAAATGCGAAAAATAAAACGATGTCTTACCGAACCACCTTCCCTCGAGGCGTTTTTATTTTCCTGAGAAAAAATCGTAGAATATTCAAAGCTCTAAAAATCTAGAAAGCAATCATAAAACGTTAAATTTTTAAATTCAAAAATTCAATTTTTCAATTTTTAAATTCAAAAATTCAATTTCTCAATTTTCAAATTCAAAAGTTCAATTTTTAAATTTTTAAATTCAAAAATTCAAAAATTTGAAATTTGAAATTAAACGAAAAATTATTTTTTATTACGTTTGTAATCAAGTATTTCTAATTCTTCATAGTCTACAGTTAAATGTATAGTATACATGAAAACTGTTTAGCCACCCTGTACACACGTTTATGACCTAATCTATCAGGACACCCTGTATTTAATACCATGTCGGTATTATAACTTTAATTCTTACCACTCATGGCGCTGCAGTCTTATTTCACGCACAGCTGGTAACGTTGGGCGTGACACGAAAATGGTAAGGAAGCTCAGAAAAAAACTTTACTTGTTCAGTCTATAACACGTTTAAAAATGACTTTAATAAAAACTGAATATTTTCAATATTGTTTTATAATGAATTGTGGAGTTCTTGTAATAATTTTACACCCCAAAAGTAAAGTAAAAGTTCCAACCAATAAGATCAAAAGAAAATTGGAATAATCATGTTTGCAAGATCTGTATACCATCTATATTGCTTATGAATTATGTTATAAGTCACTTGCGGTGTCCGGTGCGAGTACTGCGATGACCGCGAGTTTGTTTAACTATCCACGAAGAAGATACGAATATTAATTTTGTAATTATCACCTACAGAGTAATATCTTTCCATAATACAGTATTATTTACATGACTCATTTAAGCATTGTGTATTATTAGTTAATAAGAAAAGGTTGAGCACCTGAGAAAAATTTGGAGTAATAATATAAGTGCGGTTACATACAACTATTGCTCAATGTCATATATAAGATTTTCTTAAATACATAAAATAATGTCAAATACTATAAGCGGCAAAAACTTGCTGCGACCTACCGGATTACAGTGTAAAAATCTTCAAGAGTATTTAAAATCACGACCACCAGAAGTCTTAAACAAACTGTATCACAATCCTCCAATTTGTTTGGCTGTATTTCGTGAATTGCCTGTAATAGCAAAGCACTATGTTATGCGATTACTGTTTGTTGAACAACCAGTGCCTCAAGCGGTTATTGCTTCTTGGTGCTCCAAGCTCCATTTCGAGGAACACCAGAAGGTAGTTTCGATATTAAACGAATTAAATGTATGGAAGGAAGCATCGATACCAGGAGGATTACCTGGTTGGATTCTAAATACTACATTTAAGAAAAACTTAAAAATTGTCTTGCTGGGTGGTGGCAAACCATGGACGATGTCAAATCAAATGGAAACTGATAGTAAACCTAGAGATGTTGCATTTTTAGATTCATACGCATTGGAAAGGTGGGAATGTGTTTTACATTACATGGTTGGTTCGCAACAACAAGAAGGTATTTAATGTGATTAAAAAATACTTAGTTACCTAAATATTCGATTTATATGGAATGTTATTGAAATATTTCTGACAAATTAAATCATATTCTAGGTATATCAGCTGATGCTGTTAGAATTCTTCTTCATGCTGGGTTAATGAAACGAGATGAAGCTGATGGAAGTCCTGTTATCACACAAGCTGGATTCCAGTTTTTGTTATTGGAAACTGCTTCACAAGTATTTATATATAAATTATTAAATGAAGTCATAATTATGTGCATAGTGGTAATAAATCTGTATTATAGGTGTGGTATTTTATTTTGCAATACTTAGACACAATTGAAGCTAGAGGACTTGACTTGGTTGAGTGCCTTACCTTTCTGTTTCAACTAAATTTTTCAACACTTGGTAAAGATTATAGCACTGAAGGAATGTCTGAAGGTCTATTGACATTTTTACAACATTTAAGAGAATTTGGTCTTGTTTATCAACGAAAACGTAAAGCTGGAAGGTAAAGTATTATATGTATATCTTCAATAAAGTACTTTACATAAATGATACTATATTTACTTTTAGGTTTTATCCTACACGATTAGCATTAAATATTGCCACTGGACAAAACAAACCACTATCCAGAGATCCAGAGAAAGAGGGTTACATAGTTGTTGAAACAAATTACAGAGTGTATGCTTATACAAACTCAAATTTACAAGTTGCCTTACTTGGTTTATTCTGTGAAATGTTATATAGGTATGGTAGCAAACTTGATTTAAATTTGTATTAAATGACAATTGTACAAAATATTTCTTAAGGCTGTTTTCTGCAGGTTTCCAAATTTAGTTGTATCAATATTAACAAGAGATTCTGTACGTCAAGCATTAAAGAGCGGAATTACTGCCACTCAAATTGTAGGGTATGTTTTACATAATATTTTTATTTTCTATAGTATTCCTAGATATGAAAGAAAACAGTTAATTTGCATTTTGCTATATTAACAGTTATTTGCAGCAACATGCTCATAGTAAAATGATAGAGGCAGGTCCACCAGTTCTGCCTCCTACTATTGTAGACCAAATTAAATTATGGGAAAATGAAAGAAACAGATTTACATTCAGTGAAGGGGTACTATACAGTCAGTTTCTTTCTCAAACTGATTTTGAAGTACTCAGAGATCACGCTCTTTCTACTGGAGTATTGATTTGGCAAAGTGAAAGGTTTGTCTTCTAATATAATCATTTACGTGTTGTCATATATGAAAATACAAAAAAGGAATAAAAAAGTTATATTATTTATACAGAAAGCGAACTATGGTGGTTACAAAAGCAGGCCATGACGATGTAAAGAAATTTTGGAAACGATATTCCAAAGGCTCTAGTTAGTAGAACCAGTATATCTAAGGAATGTGCCACAGTTGCGTAAACATCGACAAAATGATTTGCATAGAAAGTAAATCTTCAATTACATTGTATTTTTTTATCTTTAATATCTGTATTATAATTAACTTATTAAATATAATGTTATATAAACGAAATATGAGTTCCACTGAAACATTGAAACGTAAAAATTGTTATGAAATGAAAGTACAAAATAAGTAAGTACATGCTCAAATACTTTGAAAGTAACTTTTTATTTTTATTGTACAACTATTTATTTTTCAGTATTTGTCAAAATTTTGTCACTTTATTTTGAAATTAATTTTATAAATGTTATCTTAATTGCACAAAATATGTGAAAATGTATTAAAAAAATAAAAATATTAATATAAAGTTAGATATTCAATTATAACCAATGCCAATTTATTAATAAAATAAATTTAATGGAATAAGAAGGTTCACCTTTGTCACAAGATGCTTCAGTATCAGTCCCAAATATTTGAATTTAATAAATCTTGATGTCAGCGCTGTGGTGCTGCTTTTGGCTTTGGCATTTTAGCTAGTAAACCTTGAATTTCTTTCTTTTCATCGTATGTTTTCCATAGTTCATATAAATTGATGATATAACGTGCAATTTCTTGAATTTTCTCCATATCAGCATTTAGCTCAGCAAACCATGATTTTAGATCCTTTTGTAATATAACACAAGCTATTTGTAAACATCCTAAAAAACATTCTTATTAATAATTCAGGACAAAACTTCATATTTTTTTACCATACTATTACAAGAATCACTGTCTTACCAATAGCTATTTGATATGGTGGATATAAAAGGCAAACATCCGTTCGTAAGCTATCATTAATTATCCGCCAAGCCAATGTCAATAATTGATCATCTGGTCCTACATCTTGAATAAGAATTAACAAAGGCCTATATGGTTGGTATACAATTAAACAACAGTCTAAATGCTCCAAAAGATAAAATTCACATTCTAGAATATGGTTTGTACGGTAAGGAAATTCTTGTGAATAAGCATAATTGAATTTATTTTTCACTGAAACATATCAAATGTAAATTAGTACATGCATAGCTACAAACTGCTTCTAATTTATTATAGAGACTATATGTTGTTAATACCTACATACCTACAGTTTGACATGTTGTAATTAATCTGGTATTAGAAATAACTCCAAATTCTTCTACCTTGGATGCCAAGAAAACTGATGTAGGTGCTAATAATAAAGGGTCTATACATTTTAAACTATTGCGAGCATAAAACCTTTTAAAATATACAGTTGCTGTAGCTATAACCTGTTGCCTGAGCTTCAATTGTTCACCTAACACTTGTATCACTAAAACAATATCAAATATATTTCAAAATGTGTGCCAAAGAAAAGCACAATGTACCTCATAAATGTTACATGTATGCAGTTACTTTTAACTTACAGTTAAGATGATAGTGCACTAATCTTTGCAACAATCATGTTATGTCGCTCTACAAATTAAGACAACATACAAATTAATCAGTAGATAGATCGTTTAACTTACAATTTGAGAAAAAGATGAATAGTTTTTGATATTCTTCCTCTGTTAAAATCGAAAGATCGTGTTGTCGTTCCCGTACCAGGTCTTGTTTATCAAGAAGCCACTGTTGACTAAAAACATGAAGCAACCACTCATTTCACGAATTAAAATTGTTAAATAGGACTTTAGAAAAGTAAACTTACTGATGCGAGCTTTGCCAGAAGTTTCCAGCCATATTATCACTGTCAAATATATAGCCGCAACAAAGTAGTATAAATTTCGCACCACTTTAAGCGCTTCTCGATTATTTCCAGAATCTGGAGGATTTTGTTTCACAAGTACCCATTTAGACTGTATTTATTTTGACCGTGCTCTGTTCGTCAAATTTAATGCAAATCTTGCAAATGTCAATGTCTTTTCGCGGCCACTAGCACTGTTTAAATTTATGCTTTCTTAAACAACTTTAACAAGTGATGTTTTGCGTTCGAAAACCTTCTACTCATTTTGGACAATTGAAAGTGGCTGTTCATACGACCCAAGTAATTTCCTTTATCTTCTGTTGGCTTCACATATCCCTATGTTCTCGACTATCCTATTCGTTAATCGCTATTTTTTATTGAGATCAAATCACTACCAATAGTAACTTACTGACAATGAACAGTAACCGGAAATACTTAAAAGAATGCTTTGTTGAACGTAATATTGCGCGGTAAATATGAGAAATTATAATATTCTAAACATAACATGTTCACTTAATTTGATTGATATTTGATAAAATATGTTCGTATAAAAGAAATGTTATGAGAAAATGGAATATATTAGATGATTCTATTTAGAAAAGATGCGGATCATGAAATACCGACACGCGTGGGAGATAGAAAATAAAATAAGATCGTTGACATTTAATAATTACTAATCATAACGTTCAATAAATTTTATAGAAAAGGGTAAAGAAGTTATTTGAGGCTTTCATTAAATTTCTATTCTCAATGTAAGGTAGAAGTTCAATTACTAAATTTTGTTAATTGAAAATGTATAAGTGCACTGAGTCTCCTTCTGAAAACCTAATTACTTATTAATAACAAAGACGTTTGTGTTGATTGATTTCTGTTACAAAAATATCGTTCTAATTCTTTAATAATTTTATCGTGACCGTATAGTAAACGACAATAAATCAATTTCACCTTTAAAATAGAGCGAGAACGCGGAGTATTTTTATTAAAAATTTGCACTATCGCCGATCTATGATTATCTTTTAATATCGGCCGAATAAATGTAGTGGAAAATGAATGTAGGTTCAGGGACACGTTTAAATAAGGATGGATAAGCCGATAAAAGTACTAAAGTCAATACCGGTTTGCGCAAAGTAAGAAAATAAAAATTTGTACTCGAACGCCTACTGAACATCCAAGATATCGTTAAAAAGACACTCAAAATAACGGAGACAGTAAAAACACAAAAATACAATTGTCATACATTCAACAAAAATTGCTTCGACTATAAACTAAACGCTACTACAAACTTCCCACTTCCCGATTTCATTAATCATAAGACAAGTGCATAAATTCCAGTAGAACATTTCGCAAACAATGGGAACATTGCATAACAAATGCACAATCTACGTTTCGTAATATACGAGCGCGAAACGTACAACATTTTCCCACGTATATTTCCAGAGAATACCCAGTACCATCGCAACAGGTCATATAGTCTACACCTAAATTATTTCCTAAATTACAAGAAAAAACAGCTACTTAAAAAAGCATAGACATAACATTATTCAATTCCATCCATGAATTAAATTAGCTACGATCTCGCAGGATCACGAGCAACCGTTACGCGCAGCGTCCGCCATAGAGACGTTAGCGCGGTTAATTATTAACAAGACGGTATAGGCGGCATCGATGAATGAATCCTGTTGCGCAGACCGGTAGCTTTCATTGTAAGAGTCGATAGCTACCGTGCAGTCAGCGAGAGTTGCGGGGTGAACGTAGGTGCGCGAGCTTCGTCCGCTGGTTTTTCGGTGAATCCGTGCCGCGAATCGCGACAAAAGGTATCCCGTTGCGCGTTTGTACTCCGATACGATGACCGGTGTGTCAATTTACAAAGCATTCTCGCTGTACGTGCAGGAGAAGAGATGTTTTCGAAACGAAAGCGACGGTCGGTAAAACTAAAGGGAGCAGGCGTGGACTGTGGGTTCGTGACGGGCGTGGGGATGAACTCTACGGGGAATGCGAGAGGGAGGAGGACTGGGGCGCTTCCTGTGGTTGGCACTAGCCTAAAAAAGCTCCATAAACAGAATCGCGGCCGAATGTCTTTTCAATGCAACGAAAATGGTGAAGTGTGGGAAAAAGTGGGCATTGAGTAAAGGCTTCGACAGCTCGAACCATGACAGAGGCGTCGGAGGAGTAAGTAGCACTCGCCAATGCCTGCGTACTATCCGACGATTGTTCCGCTTCGAAACCTGAAATCTCCCGTGTCCTGTGCCTTAACACTTCTCGCCTCTTTTACCCAATTATCACGTTTTCTAACATGGTGACTTGACAGCTCTGTCTGACCTCGTCCCACCTTTTCTCCTGTCAACATTCCCGATACCCGTCGGCTAACCGCGTCCCGAGCACCACGGATTTTCGCCAACCCCTTCGAAATCTAATTTTCTCCCTCTCTAGAGATGTGTCACGCTCTTTCGATGCCTGGTCAAAATTTACACATTGAAACGCGTACGATTTCGGTCGGCGTGTCGGTGTGTTATCCTGCGCTCGTGTAGGGGTGACCGTTCATTCATTAAATCGATGTCAGCGCGTAACATCTGCTATCTCGTTGTGTATAACAGCGATTCTTTCATTTCATGTATATGTTCCTTTAGCACGATTTTATACCGAATTTTTCCTCTGTACGGACGACCTTCGGCCGTCTGTAACGTCGTCGATAAAATTATATTTTTATGTACTTTGTACAATCTAAATATACGTTTCTTGTAACTATGTAATCATGTAAATGCTTACCTGAGACTGAAATATTTCATTGATCTTTTCCAACAGAAAAAGTAGGAGTAACAGAGCTTTTACTTTGCATTCATTGATAGCTTGTATCTTTTTCTTTTAAACACTCTATTGAGTTGTTCATTTAAAAATTAGTTAATAAGTTAGTTACTATTATAGCATGATATTTTAGAATTGTAGAACTGTAAGTTTTATAAAGAATATATTAATGTTTTCTTTTTGTCATAAAGCTTTGGAAAACCTTTTTAGTAAGAAACTGGATATGTTAAGAATTAATTTGAGAATCTATGTTTGTTGTGATTTTATTTTTGTTTTATGTGTTAGTAACAAAGTATTACAGTATCTACAATTTTGAAACATCCTGTATATCATTAAAGCAATATGTATTGAGTTATCTTGGTTTCTTTCTAGTGGTAACTATTTGGTGAGGGTTCGTGCCCAGGTAATGACAAGGGATGACAGTTCTGGTGGTTGGGTTCCTCTAAGTGGCGGTGGTTTAGCAAATGTTTCGGTTAGACGGAGACCTACATCCTCAGGTGGGCATCAGTCTAATAATTCCAATGGATCTGGTAATTCTACTTCGACTGTCATACCCTCTACTACCAACTCTACGCACTCTGTATCAACTACAGCTGTCACTACTACTCAAAGCCATGGATCTTCAAATAGTTCCCCACCTGGTGCAACTAAGAAGAGACATGAGTATCTTATTTATGGGAAAAGGATCACTGATCAATCAGTAAGAAGCATACTTAATATAATTCTGATATATTAAAATTTAATCTGTATAAAATTGTCATAACTTTATTGTTTTCCAGGTTGTTCTTAGCTGTACCATTAAAAAAGATTTTGAATATAATAAGGTAATGCCAACTTTTCATCACTGGAGGACAGGGGAGAAAAGATTTGGTCTTACATTTCAAACAGCTGCAGATGCAAGAGCTTTTGACAAAGGCGTCCGTAAAGCTGTTGAGGAGTTGTTGGAAGGTAAAAAATTTTATAGAAAATAAATATTGATACTTAATATTAGTCTATACTTTATTAATCTACTTACTACTTTGCTGCTATTCTTTATGGAATTTACAAATGGTAAGAATACTAAATGTTTTTTAGCACTTACTATATTGCTCAATTGTAAGATCTATGTCTTGTGTGATTGTCTAATACAAGTTTGTTTATAACACAGGTTTGGCTAATTCAACATTGGCTGGTAATACATTAGATGCTGGTGATGAAGATGTTTTTATGGTAAGTATTCAATATCTAAAGATAAGTAAGATAGAGTAACATAAATAAAGTTATGTTCATTTTACAGACATTAAACTTACCCGTGGAACCACCGGAGCCACGTCCGTTATCAGATACTCATGGTATAGCGCGAGTACCCAACTATCAATCCCAGTGTTCAGAACTTCCTGATTCACAGAAACCTATCCATTACATTGGTGGATCGTCTATAAAAATGCCGCCATCTCAACATCCTTTGGCATCGACTGCAGATGTTGGATCAGACAACTATCCTTATGTGCAGCTCACAACGCTTAATCATCATGACTATTTATATCCCATTATCGATGATCATAAAGGAGACCGGTTAGATAGACACAATACCGGCGGTTCTTTGAAGAAGCCAGATATTATAGTTACTCAACCTACTAAAAATAATATGAAACGTAACGTTCGATTACGATGTAAACATTGCCAAGAGCTGTATACAGAACAGCACAATCCTAGAGGGTCTTGTGAAGATGCTCCTGATCCTGTTAAACGAGGAATCGCAAAAATTTCGTGTCTCTCGTGTGCTCAGGGCATGTTATACCATTGTATGAGTGATGCCGAAGGTGATTTCTCCCAGAACCCTTGCAGGTGAGTACAATTTTTACATTACTTTTCTATTACTTTCGCTTGATTCACTGGAAACATTTTTCTAAGCTTCATAGTAACACAAAGTCTGAGATTGTAGGTTTTTAATATTTATAATGTATTCAGCAAATATTCGTTAAATTTCGTTTCGGGAATATTAGATAAGTTTTAGATAATTGGGAATACATTATAAATGAATATTGAATTGTGCAGTTGTAGCACAGAAGAAGGATGTGGACGCAGGTGGTTTGGTTTGGCATTATTATCACTGATCGTTCCTTGTTTATGGATTTACCCTCCACTCAGAGCTGTTCATTGGTGTGGCACGTCCTGTGGTATGTGTGGAGGACGTCACCATCCGATGGAATAACTGGAGGAACCCTTTGATATCTCTGCTTCATACTCAGTCGAATCAGCCAACTTCTCTTCATCACGTGGTGCTGTTGCCAATGTGTACGAATGTCATGATCTGAGTATGGGTCGTTGTCAGAGGTATCAAAGGGGCAGACAGCTTCCAGTACATGCACTTATCCATCAGCGTCATCTCTGAAGTAATTTGTTTCGAAAAAGCAACAAAACGCCAAAAAAAGAGTACGAGCACAAATTATCGCATTTAGCCCTGATACCGTTCTATACATTTTGTATATTTTATTAGCAAAATGCATTATTTAGTCACACCTGTACATTAAATAATTCGAGAATGGACGTTTAGTACATATACTCTGAATAATTGGTCCATAATAACAGTAATCTGGACTGACCAAATATTTGTGATATATGGTGCACATTGTAAGAACTCAGTCAAGAAACGAGACGTACAAAATTTTTATTCCCAGTTTGAAAGTTAGTTTTTGCCTCGTGTGAAGTCTTTTACAATAAGAATGGTCAAGAAACTGTTTGCTATAAGCTTAGAGAAATTTTATTTTCTTCATAAGTAAATTAATAATGATACTATGTGTTAATCTTTCTTGTACGTTTTTTGTAAAATTTAGAGTGGTCAGATTTTCTCACTATAAAATATGTTCTTTGGATTCTACTTCTTTTATTTCTATGAAATTTTTTATATTTATATATTCAAACCCAGTGCTGACAATATTTGTACTATACTGTTTTATATAATTTTTTTTAGACAAGTTGTTTCGGTTAAATTCTGTTTAATTGTGAAGTATATACAAGATGTTAAGTCTTAGGTATTCTACAGGAAAAATAATCAGTAATTAACACAAACTGGTTAATAAAAGCTAGTTGCACTTTCACAAATAAGTATCAAAATTGATCACAAAATTGTTATGATATTCTTTGAAGAAACCATACAGCCATTCAGGAATGACAGTAAATGTATTTGTAGCAAATATTTTTTACTGTCATATTGCTTTGTTTTCAAAGTTCTGTTGTATTGTACTCTTGGGTATTTTCAAAATATTAGTATTTATATAGTCACTAAATCGTTCAATGGAATTTTGTATGCTACTGTGTTGGCGTAATGTTAAATGCTAAATAATATCAGTATTTACTAGTATGGTACTTTTAGTACTGTCAATCTTATTGTTACTTCATACACCATGAAGATAAGTTCAATAATATACATATATTATTAATTTGAGGCTTATTACATATTGGAAGTATTTTCAGTTTAAAGCTGAATAATATAATAAATTTAATTATATTACAAACTGTATTTATAATTGAAGGAAATCTATAAAAAATTCACTTTCTGCTTTTTATAAAATATTGTGGATTGTTTGCAAATCTGAATTTATATTTTACAATGTATCATAGTCTTCTTGTAACATACATACTTGGCATTGTTAAAAAAATTCTAATTTACATCTATCTGTATTTTGAACTATTTTTTTTTAATTTCACTAGTAATTAGTAGACAATTCATTTCTCTCTATCTCTTCTACAGTAATTGAAAGATATGCACACTATTTGAATGTTTAGAAAATTAAGATGCTTTTGAAAGAGAGATGCTGTTCATTTTTAGCAATAATTCTGCTTATTAATAATCTTCTTGTACATTTATTATTATCAGCTTTATAAACCATAGTTATATGGTTTTCATGCACTTGGGAAATCTGAATTTTATATTTAAATTTTGATTGAAAGAACATTTATTGTGAATTTATTAAACTGCTATGTATAATTAAGCGTAATTTAAGAGCATAATTGTTTTCTTGCTCAGTGTACGTGACTACAAATATTAAGGCAGGAAATCCAATAACAACACTCAATCAAAGCTTCTAAGATGACATGGTAGATAACCCAAATGATCGTGTTATAAATGTTGTAGAAAGTTTTTACATTATTTTTAAAATACGATCTATAATAATAGTTGATAAAGTCAGTTGCAGCTTTGGATTAGTAAAATGAATTAATTATTGAATGGCTTGATTGACAAAACTTCCATTTTTCCTGCGAATATTTAGTTAATCAAGAAAAACCTACGAAATATTTTAGAAACGTACATAAATGCGGTGGAATACAACAAATCACTATTATTGTTCAATAAGTTTTGTTGTGTCGTATGTTTCTAGTCCCATAATAGTAATGTATTTTTAGTTCATTTTAAAACTGAAACAATGTGTTTTTTCTACATCAAAATTTTAGTTCGTTCGAAATTTTACGCGATGTATCTATAAACCTTGTAAATCTGTACAAGAGATGTAATTTCCTAAAAAAAAATATTTAGTACATCTTGTGTATAGTTGCATTACATATTTAGTTTTAATTATTCTATTTTTTTTAACTCAATTTAAAATAATACGTTTAGAATTTCTTTTTATAAGTCTCGTTCGCTAAATTTAACGTGACATAGTTACGTGCTTGAAACTGCATTAATGTAACTAATTTTATGTCTGTCCTTGTAAATTAGTTACTTCACGGACAAACGTAACAGTATGTGTAATATATCCCCCTATCTCCCTGAGTTCAGAAAAAACGATTTTAATTAGGGCTTAAAGTTATTTATTATTTACTTCGAATTTCAAGCAAATGATAGATATATTGCGAGAAAATGTAGTACAGAAGTGCAATGGTTAATTTGGGTAGATATTAATATATTTAATTTCATAATTTATTTACTTGCACGCACAAAAAATAATTTATGTATAGATAAACTTTTGATTTGGAATGAATATAAATAGAATCTACATTTTCAAGTAACTTTTATTCTATCCTTGTAATGGAAGTATATTTTATTACATTAAAATATACATTTCTAATGAAACAATAATTATCAAAATTATTTTTGATACTTTTTGTCACTTCGTGAACTTAGGGAGACGATAGAAAACCTAATATTGTATAATTGAGCTCTCTATATGAATCGACATGCGTTCATTTTAAATTTACTACCAATTAGAGTTACTTGTACAAAAAATTCTGAACAAATGTTTAAATTTATAAATTCGCAGATGTTTAGGAGAATTTATTTAAATATTTGACGACTGTGTATATATTAGCTTGTTTACTGCGCTCGAAATTAATAGTTTAATTCCGATAACAAATTATCTATCTTTATCGATTCAAAGTATTCCATTGATACATTTATCGTAGACAGTTTCTTTTTTTGTACGATATTTAATTAAAATATCACGAGCCTTTTCTTAGTTACAAAATAAGTACAAAAGTTATTTTTTCAATAAGTCCGTTGTGATGACTCATACCAAATGAGAAATACACATATAATCATCTTCACAGGTGTAGTTTTGTATAACATAGTGTGACCGAATGAATGTACTTCTATTTAAATTCTTTTAATTACGGTGCATGAGTGTCGGGTGTGAGTGGGTCAGAGATGTTGCAACGTGTCTATAATTATAGTGATCAATAATGAACAGAAAATATAAATAAAATATAGTTTGTACGATAATAATTATGACAATGTTGGTGATAATAATTATCGACACAGAAACAGGTGTACATGCATAAATAGAAGTGCAAGATTGCGTACGCGTATACGAGCCGATGAACGCGAGAATGTATGCACGTTAAAATAAAAAAAAAGAGAGAAAATATGTATACACAAAGCTATCGTGAAAATTGTCAAACTGGGAAAAAATGCATAAAGGTGCCTGCCAGTAATTGAAAAAAAAAAGAAAAAAAATGTGTAATGCATCAGTGGCAGCGCTCAATCGCAGTTTGCAAGATAGGGTATTTTCATTGATGACGTAAAAGCTTCAAGGTTAACGAGTACGATTTTAATTCACAGATTCATTATATCATAAATGTTTAAATCTTGTATCATTGTAATTAAAGATATGTATCATAATCCAAATGTATAAGAAATAAATATATTGTATCATGATGAAATATCATATAAACCAAGTTTGTTGCTCTAAAAGTTTATGAAATACATTAAAATACTTTCAGAATGTGTGATGTTTTCTTAAATCACTGGTCATTAAGAAATATCAAAACGTGTTACATTTAATTTGCATTATACACAATCAAATACAAGCATTTTGCAAATTATAGACAAAATATATACAGATTATCTTAATTAGAAGGCAAAATATATGTTAGTGGGGAGTTGGTGTGTGACCATCTACATAAAAGTTTCTTGTTGCCTTTGGTAATTCCAATTCTATACCATCTAATTTCTTCGTTAATATAATTTGACAACCTAAAACAATAAGAAATTATGTTTCAACAGCTCATGAAAGTAATATTGAATTCTAAGGATATTTAATTTATTTCTGGATACCTAATCGTGAATTCTCTTTTAGAAAAGGTGCTAAATCTAACAGATCTTCTTCCTTTTCTTCAGCCTGTGGAAGCTTGTCCATATAATCATGATGCACGTATATATGACAAGTGGTACAAGCTAAAGATGCTTCGCAAGCACCTTCCATTTCAACACCATATCTATGAGCTAGGTATAATACATTATCTCCTACTTTTCCCCTTACAGGTATTCTCTTTCCTGTTTTGTCAATAAAGGTTACATTTACACTAAAAAATATTAATGATATATTACAATTTAAAATTATTCTAAATTATGTTTGCATAATCTACAGACTCATATTATAAGAATTTATAAGCTGTTCATAGTTAAAGCGATTATTTACAATTTAATAATATAGTTAACATTCTAATAAAATGCATATTTATTTATAGAGTCTATCAATTTTACCTACACATCAGCTTCTGTCTTAGGGTCCTGCATTTCGTATTCACCGTGAAGGGACCCTGAAATAAGTTTATCAATAACAACATTCGTTCAAATTAGTAAATTCAAATTTCTCTTTGTATCTTCGTAGCGACATCTACAAATATGTGTTTCGCAAAACTGGTATATTTACATCTCGTTGTATGAATTTCAAACTTCGGTATTGCCATTGATTGATGATTGATTGACAGAGGTGCTCTTTTTAGTATATGTCTCCATGACGAAGGCTTCAAAATAAATGTCATTTTTATTGTTATTTTAATTCCCAGGTTTTCTTGGGATATTACAACGATATCATACACATTGTCACGCGAACTCTAATTTTTAGGCCACTATACATAGAAACTCAAGTTTAGAAACTCAATAAATTAAAAATTTTCTATATTGCTTTCGTATTTTAAGAACAATTATTATTCTACATAATAGGGTTCGTTTTGTAAGAATAATCAAGTATTTGCAAATAAAATTAATTAATAGATCGACATAATTAATTTCCATATTCCTTTTACCTCTGAATTTCTAGTAATTATTTGATCATTGGCACCCATGGGACACCATGCAGCTCTATCTTCATTCGCGCGGGAAAACACAAAATCCTTCTACTTATAATCAAACTATAATTTACATATTTGTAATTCCCAATAGTTTCGTCAACCTTTCGACAACAGTTATCGAATCAATAAACAAATCTTCCGATTTTCCTCTCAAACTGAAACTATTTCACTGATATACTACTCTAGTCACAATCTTCAACAATACCATAGCAAAAACATCAGGGTCTCCTAATCCTAAAGCTACATTCACAAGATAGTACACGTATAAAACATGAAAATGCGGAAGCATAAAGAAACGCGTACATCAGTAGTGCAAGGTGCACCTAAACAGTTGGCAATACTTTTCGCGTACTCTCCAGCGTAGTAGTGCATTCAACGATGCACTTGACACGAACGAACACATGCATCAGCGAGCAACCTGACATACGCTCTCATGCGTCGAAAGCGGAGCGACTGATGCATCGCGTTTTTTGGTGCAGTTGAACAGTGGCGTCGTCGTATCGGTTTGTCGTACGCGTTTCGAGACCCTAGAAATTTGCCAGCGATGCAATGTATCAAGCTTTCATCAGCGGATACCGTTTGGCCGAAGTGTCACACGGCAAGTCCTACTATGTTTACTGTATCGAGGTATCGGAGTCGGAGAGTGGCAGCCGATACTTCATCGAGAAAAGGTACAGCGAGTTCAGCGCGCTACATCGCACGGTACGTTATTTTATAAATATCCATTCAAGCTATACGCGTTCCTTGCGTAACAATTATTTCTGACTGTCAAAAACATTCTGAGCAGCCAGTTTTCTTGGCACGACATTTGCCACTCGCCATACGCCCACGACTTCGCGCAAGTGTCGAGCTTATAGAGAATAGGAGACCACGAGAGGTCGATTCGTGGGTTAATGACTCCCTCTCGACTTGTTGCTAACAAGAATCGAGAAAATGTTTCTGGAGTATCAAATTCGGAGCTGTGAATGTGTGAATTGGAAGTATACATGTGTATGTAATGTATGCATAGTTTCTGTAGGAATTGTACAGAGCCTGATCGTGTGAAGTGGGTTATAAATGATAAGGTAAACGTGTTTGGAGCACTGAGAGGAGCGTAGTGACAGAAATATTGAGAGATTAGAATTTCAGCCTCTTTTAGAATCGTAATCAGTAGTTATTATTTATTTTAAGTAGATGTATGTTGCTTCTCGATGTTTTAAATTCTGATCAAGCTGTATTTTATACAGAATTTTATTTCTCTAAAAATATATCGTATCGTAGTGCTACTATTTCTTTAATACACGAAAAGTTAAATTGTACGAAAAGAATTATATAAATAACTGTGTATGTATAGTTGTGGCGGACCTTGACGACAGATCTTACGTTACGATATAAGAGAGGAAAAGACAGAGGTATTTATTCTCTTCTATACTTTTTCCTCATTCGACAAAGGAAAATAGAGTCATTCATCTTGTCTCTTTTCCCATTCAGTTTAGCTCGCATGAATAAACGCGCGTGATCCAGATTAGTATTTGTAGAGATGTGCGTACTACGGTGCATTGTAACACACGTGTGTGTTATGTGATAACGCGCACCTGTTTACATCATAAGTTACCTCCATTATCATCTGACTCTTGTTAGTCACGATATATGTAGAGTTGTCTGTCAGAAATCTGTTCACTGCAGAAAATGTATTATAAATGAAAACTAAATATGCACAAGCGTAGACATCACAAATTATTGTATTATTATAATATATCTATCTGCATTTATGCAACCGCAACTGGGAATATTTAATGATAAATACGAAACCGAAGTATTTTTAAATATTCAATTTATAATCAATATTGAATAATTTTGCTTTTTAAGTTTAATTTGGACATAACGTATATTGAATATTAAGTACTATTATTATATATTTAAATAATAAATATATTATATCGCGATAATCGAATATTGATTTGTTTGTAATTGCATAGCAGTTTAATTTCATTTTTGCTGCATAATGAAACGTTTTCGATAGAGTGTGATTAGTCACATGCCAGTGTGCGAATTCCATCATTGCTGTAATGATATACGATTTCCGTAGTTGGTGTTCTCTGACAATCGGCTCGTGATAAAAAACTGTATACGCGGTTAGTATTTTCAAGTCTTCTGAACTGTGGTGTAGTCGCTTGTTACTCCTACGCGAAATCAGAAAAATTCATTAGCCTTAAATAGCCATAACGTTTTAAGTGTACATACCTTTGATACGATTGTTAACTTGCGGATATGTTTCAAATTAAAGTAAGTAGCACTTTGAGAGAAATTGTATTTCTAAAGAGCAATTTCTAAAGAATGAAACTACTAGCTTTTTCAAGATACCAAACAGAATATAGTTCCTCTCACAGGAACTTAAATTCATTTCAGTGGAACATTTGCTAAAGTATAAAGTGCACGTTCCTTAGATAATAGTTTACTCGCATCAAACGCGGAAGTGAAACGATAATTCTCAGAACTGGAGAAGATACTATCAAGAACGTAGCGAAAAAGCAAGATAGAAACATTGAGACTCAGGAAATGCTTTTAGAAGACTAACACTGTCGCTGTAGAACAGAATGAATGTAATTGCTTGGAATAAAACTGTTCAAAAGAGATTCATGTTGGTCTCTTTGATTGCAGTTGAAAAAGGAGAACGCAGACATCGCTTCGTTCCCACCGAAGAGAGTAAGAAATAGCCAGCCAAAGGTGCTCGAGCAGAGAAGGGTCGCTCTGGAGCTGTATCTCCAAAAAATGTTGCGTCTTTCAGCCACGAAGCAACAGGTTCTCAATTTTCTCGGTATAGAAGGTCGAGCAACCGGCGCGTCATATAAAAGGTATGCGTTTGTGCAATTGCATCCATGAGACTGCATCGAGTCATCTAGCGCAAATTCCACTGGATATTTTACGCAGTCTTATGACTCTATTACTATCTTGCGCCAACTTCCCGCGATTAATGTTCCAAGAAACTTGATACGCTGTTTTCTATTTTCGTCTCAAAGTGATGATTCTGTTTTCTTGTTAAGCACATTAGCAGATAATTTTTCTTAATTCTTTAAGTGGATTCCTAGCGAATCTAGATTCTAGATAGTCTCGAAACGATAAGCAACTGTTGAATGTGATAGATATCTTTAAATACCCTGGATTTTAACTGATTTTTATTAAGTTAAACGTTCCAAAAAACTTGATAAGTTATCTTGATCTTGATCTTGATCTTGAGCATTGTTTTGTTTCAGTACGTACAAGAACGCAGAGGATGTACAGCATGAACATTCGAATGCACTCGCCCATCATCCTGTGCTGACTTTCCAGTATGATCCATATGCACAATCAAGCACCACATCTAGTCTTCCAGATATCGTAATTAATGGAGTACTTTTGGGTATATACCAGTAGTGAGCAGTTTACATCTTGCTCATGCCAGCCGTGCTTTCCATGGAAAGCGATAAACAGGAAATATTTCTGAACAATGTCCAGGAAAAATACTGTGCTCGCATGAAAGTTAATGCAATCATGGGCGTGCGTAAATCGATGAATGTACATACATAAAAGAAGTAGATGCTTCCATTTCTGATGCTTCGTCCCTAGAATATGCAATGATGGTTATCCATCCTCCTCTCTTTTCCATCTAATTGTGAATTCTATGAAGTCTACAAGGAAAAGAAAAATCGAGCCGACATGCATCACAATGCAATGGAATTTTATATAAGTACGATTATATTAAGATGTATGCGGCTAGTTAATCGTGTCGCCAACCAGGAAAAAATATATAGCCTTGTTATATTTATATCGTTGACTTATTTCATTTCCTCGTCTTTGGTTGATGACGATTTTAAAGAAAAGAATCGTGACACTGAAGATAAACGTAGTAGTTAGATAGCCCTGTTTTATTTGAATCATCGTCTTGTTTATTTCATCTCATTATTCTCAGTTTACATTACTTGTGACATTCATCTTAATTCTATTTTAACGTTATCGTATAGATATCTGGATTGTAAATGTAAATGTGTAACTTATAAGCGGATCTCTTGCGGTACATTCGCATTCTTATTCGTTTTTACTACCGTTTTCGGTTGGACATCACGGACACCCTATGACCCATCGACAAAAAGAACTGCGCTCAGTGTATCGTAATGATCGTACGTCGAATACTAACGCGCGGCGTTATATAACGTGAAAATAATGGTACACCTTCGCGAATTCGGGATAACGATACATTCTTTTTGCTGGTAGGCGGTTCTGTCAACGGATGATTCATTTACCAGGGGGGGGAATTCACCTAACGACGCTCGTTAATTATAGCCATAATGATTAATCTGACTCATGTTTCAATTGGACTCACTGATTTTCTATTACCTTAAAACGTTCACAATCCTAGTCTTTAAGTAGCGACTCATCTGTCAATTCCAAAAAATCATAAGTTCCTATAATAGCTTGCTTCCTGAGAAGCTACTCTCATAAAATTAAACAATATTTGTACTACTCTGCAGTTCTTCAATCTCTAAAAATGCATCAACGAAAAAGTGTTGATTATTTTATGCAGCAAAAGGTCCTGACGCGATTATAGGCCAGGATTGTGAACGTGTTAACAAGATGTACCGAACGCTAAGGGGGCAAAGGTGTAAAGGGAGACGGTGAATCGTTTGGTCCACTGGATCGGGTGTGTTAAATATTGCACTCAACGCGTAGTCCTCGTTTCAATGTGGGGGCTGCTGAAAAATAGGAAACACTCTGTTTTTTATCGCGGACACGTGGTACGTTTCACAGATCGAATGATGCACGATCGTTCCGCGAGCTTTTTCGCGACTCCTCGCGAACAATCGCGCAACGGAGACGCCGTGATAACGGTAGTAACATATTATGTATATGTATATCGCGGTAGGACCTTGACAATTCGTATATGTACAACTTACAATCCTCGCTCATCATCCTTGATTTTCTGCCTTCTTCCTGTCGATACAGTTACACTAAATGGGTCGCGGGTTATAAACTGAACCTCCCGATAAATCCGTAACTCTTCGTTCATATCAAATGTACTGCGTTTAAATGTATATATTATATACAAGCTCCTCAGTCTTGTGCGAAGTATAAGAAGACGATTTGTTTTTTTTAGGTTCTAGCCACTTCCTGCCTCGGATGAAACTATTGTTCGAATCTGTTGTCCGTTCAGATGCTAAACTTCTCTTTGTTGTCTCATTTGTACGTGATCGTGGCGCATTTTGCGTATTAAGCGAACGAGTAGGAGACAGGTGTTTCACGCCTTACTACGGTTTTGCCTTTGCCAGCTGTTTGAATACAAAATTCTTAGTGTAAAAGGATATTAGAATTTAGATGCTCATTATTGCCCGTATTTGGCAGTTTTCTGTGAATATTTGTCCTGTTCGGTGTCGTTCGACCTAGTCGCCTCGTTTCCGAGCTTTCCTGTTGAATTTTGCTAATGGAAGGTTTTAATCTCCCAAAATTGATTTTTTAAAATAAATAGAGCGCATCTCGACGTTGAAATCTCAATTTCATTAAGAAGAATTCATTAGATCTCTAATGTTTTAGAGATTCTTTTTTTCAAACGTGAAATAACAAATATACAAATTTAATTTCTCTTATCCATCTGTTAATAAATAGTTTTGAAGGATTTTCTAGTGTAGGAGATTTCAAAATTCATCAGAAAGCCAAGAATTGAGGAGACACTAAGAAATCTAATCAGTAACAAATGCATACAATTGTCTCTGTCGGTCATTCAACTTGAAACTGAACCAAAGAGAGTCTAATCAACATTATATCTAACCGAAAATCGTATATCTATTTCAACGATGGTTAATCTCATACGACTTTGGAGTGGTGATTCTCTTGTCTCGTACCAGTACCAATGATACCTCTAACACCTAGTTAATTACTTATTATCGTACAAGTCTTGCGTAACTTAGAGTAAACGGAGCAGTTGGTCGTCGTAAGACGCGGACAGTATGGGTCAGCGCATCGATGAAAAGGTAATGCGTTGCAAAAGAAGAATCACTGCGTTGCTCGATCGAACATAGCGAAATTAATAGCACAAGTAGTAGTAGCAAAATAATACTATACGTAATAATGTCAAGGTAGCGGTGTAGATATTATCCTCCCTTCCTTATCTATTTTATACCGTAGGTGTTTAAGCTTTGAAAAAAGCTTCGGCGTTAATGTTATCATTTCACCTCCAAAAAAACAATGAGTATTACTGTACAAAACAAAAAATTCTGTATGCCTTCGAACGCGCATACAAATATGCGCGTGGATAAAGTACAATGTCAACCCTTTATTCGGTAAAGATGCTATCAAACAACTGACACCGTTTGTAATGAATTAGCTGACTTGAATTGCTACAGCCATTAGCCAGGGAACTATAGTATTAGATGGAACCTGACCTACTGCTTCGCCAACACATGGTCGTTCTTATTAGATAGGTACCACTGTGCCTAGAGGTTTAACTGCGGTAATCTAATGAGGACCAGTGCTTCCTGCATGGTAATGGTATTCTTGTTGTTATCATATTACGCTTATGAGTCTACCAAATAAAGGGTTAGACGCAGGTCATTGTCATGGTTGCGACACACGTACTCCGTTTGCGCACGTACTTGGTCTTGACACGTTAACTATGCAAATTTTGGTAACATAAAACTCTGACGCAAGGAATACAGAAGGAATGTAAATTTGAATCTTTTCTGCTCTCTGACTGTAACTTTTTTCTTTTGCTTCGCCTAGAACGCAATTAATAAGAGAATTTCTTTAGCTGATTCTTGATTAGAAATTGATAAGTTTGTATTGGTAGTATGGTAGCGAACGTGTCAATGAGAATCACAATAGCAGCAAGACGCACAGAGAACGATGACAATTATTACGTTGCATGGCTTGAGAACGACGCGGTTGGGATGACTCGTTTCGTGTGCTTTTATCGATTATTTCTACGTGTATGCCATTTGCCTACGTCAACACGATCCCAGCTACATTCTATCTAATGTTAATTAGGACTACGATACTATGTACAGAAAACGCATTGCATTGGCACAGCAAACATGTGCACCTGGACTGCCATCCGTCATTTCACTGATGTTCATTACTGAATTATGAGGTTCATAAACACACGAGCACCTTCAAATTTGGGGACCTCTTTTAGCATCTGAATAACCATCCTCCAGTAAACTTTTTAATTAGTTTTGACGGTCTCATAAGTTTCCTCGTACGACTAATTGAAAGACAGTCCTATTTGCTTTTTGGCTAGAATGATAGAAACATTGAATTTGCTTCTATTAATCTCTTTACGTCCGAATATAAATCTGTCGTAATATTTATATTAATAAAAAAGAATTCATTTAGAATTTTTTCTGTTATTCTTAAGGAAGAGTATCAAATTCTAATTTGAAATTGTAAATTAAATTGAAGTATACATATTGGTAATTAAAAACGTATGAAAGAGCTATAGCGATCGTAATTATAGAAAAGCAATTAAGCTGAAAGTCCACACGAACGTTTGACACAAGATCGCTCCGTTTCCCGAACCTGATCTCTGACACTATGACTAATTGCGAATCTATCTGCGAGCTATGTATATATAAATGTGATGCAGTTTGCCCCTAGCACGGATGCCTCGGTCATAGTATAACATTTTTGCCATTCATATCGCGAATCAAAGTCTACGCACGTATGACGTGCCCTGTCAATAGCGTTAATTGTTTACTGTGTTTCAGCAACGTGACGGAAGCGGCCTCGTACGACCTCGATCGTGCTTCTGCTTTGATAAACGATTGAAAGTTCAGCTATTCCGCTTTTAACCACTCGTAAATGATAACGCGCGAACAAATGACCATTATCTCCGTTAAAAGTATTAACAGGTTCCCGTTATCAACGACCATAGTGCCGCAGTGACTAATTACAACAGACGTCGACAATCGTACAGAAGACACACTTCAGACTTTGTAAATGAATGACAGAGTGATTAACTGTCGCAATCATGCGGCAATTTCAACGTAATTGCTCCCCTTATCGCGCGCATTATTATTTATCCCATGAATTACGATCGAAACCCTCAGCTACGAAACATGACAAGTCCTCGTTTTCGTGTAATGCAATTTATGTTCATCGATAAAACGTCCTTTCTCACGCCAAGGCAATCTGTATTCCAAGCCAAAATCAGAGGTCGAGAAACCTTCGCTGGGATTCGAGATAAAAAAATACTTGCCACCCTCAGCTACGTTCTTTTCTCATTATCTTTATTTAAATCTTTACTGGATCGTTACATGATTGTAAAAAAAGAAAAGGTCGCTACTCTCGTTGCCTCGAAAGAACCGAAGGACTTCCAAAAGCCATGTACAATCGTTCGAAAATGAAACTCGCTTACATGGAAAAAACGTAGTCACAGGACTTGCGCGGTTTCGCAACCTAGCTTCGCGGTTGCTCGCGGTTCCACGATGCCCTCGATAACAATAGTTATCGTTGTCTCGACATCTCATTAAGCGAAGCGAGTCAGTTCGATAGGCGCGTCAGTGGAAACGTGTCGATCAATTGCCGCGAGTGTTCCACCTACTTGCTAAGCGGTTGGCAGCCCAGGCCCTTAATGGAATGTTGCATTTACTTTACCTAATTAATGCGATCGTTATTACGTTTATAGTCTCTAGAGCTAGCGCGTGACGCGTGTCCCGTCCGGGTATGCGCGAGCATTGCCGTGTCGTTCAATCGAACGCGTTGATTCGACTTTCAAATCGCGCACCGTCTGAGTGCTCCCCCAAGGCTCGAGACCCTCCTCTGCCGGCCAGAATAATTCGAATACTTCCAATTTACTCCGATCGTTTGAATACTTCAGCAGTTGCGCGAGCCACCCCGGAGCATCTCTTTAAAATCTCCTCGCTGCCTTTCTACATTCGAGTAGCGTCCTCGATGTAGTCGCTGCTGGCAATAAAACGGATTTGTTTTGGGTCTGGAATTGTGCACGGCCATTCGTGGTCGCCGTGCTTATATGATAGGAGCACTCACGAATTTAGGGCTTCTGCGTTTTGCTTTTGTATGCCGGGGGATCTGCGGCCGCTGAGACGCCAATGGCACAGCTTTTAGGAAAGTATTGATATAAAAGTTGATGGTTGATGTTTAGTGTCGCTACCTGAAATACAAGACGGTGCTTTTTCGTGATGCAGATGATCGATCGGTTCCCCGTGAATATAAATCTAATAGAACTTATCGTTTCTAAACTCAGTATTGTCAAATGCTATACATATATTACGCGGGATGTTTCAGGAAGAAAGATCGATATCGCGGAACGTTACGGTATCAGTTATTCTATGTACGTGTCTTATTTATGGGACACTGTTTTCTGTATGAGATAAAGATATATACTTTTAATAACTTATTACAGACTCTGACGAGTTATGAAGTGTTTTTCTCTTGGAATATTTTTATACCAGGACACATATCATCTAAACCTTTTTTTTTTAGAATAACCTTTCAGAATATCGATTTCTTCTGAGACACCTCGTATAAGTATTTCAGCCAATTTTCGTACGGAGGCCCATTTGATTTTTACCGAATCGATTTGTATAAAGTTAGAACTCGACTCGATTTATCGCGCATACCCCACGCCCGATAATATTCTTCTGCACGTCACACGAATTCGTCGCATTCCCTCGAATAAAGTAGCGTCCCTGTTTTGCGAAGAAAGAGAGCCTTAATCTTAATGTGTTTCAATTCAAAACTGAATCTATATAAAAATGGCGTGCACTGTGTGTTTCTCATGAAAAATGACAAAGTAATGATTCGAAAAAATCCCATCGTTCCCTTTCCCTCTACAGAATAGATTTTTACGTCCTAGACTGTAATGTCGACGAAGTCAGTTTTAAACGGAGTACTATGTACAGTGTCCTTATCGATATAATTAATCACAATAGTCTAAATAAAACGCTTTGTATACATACATGTACATTCATACGCATCCTCGGTTCATCGTCTAATTTAGAAATATCGTAGCGTATAACAATTCGCCAATAATATTTATATTCATATATTCATATATATATATATATTTATATTTGTATAATTTTCTTCATCATCTTGACACAAGGTACCTAAGTTAGATGCTCTTTTTGTATAATATATATATATATAAACATCGTATTTGTAAAATATGCGCCGTTTCCTACACGGAAGTTAGTGTCAGGGAACCCAGATGTAACGCGAGACGGCGGCGGAATTTTTAATTAAAAAAGATCGCGGACTTTCACAAAGACCGCCGAAAAAGTGTAATTAGCTGCCTCTCTTATTTAACGCTTTCACTCTCTCCGTTTTCTTTCACTCGTACTCAGCCACACATCCATTCGTTCTTGCTCTCTCCCTCTCTCTCTCGTAATATATTTACCTCTACGCGGATTAAAAAAAAAATATATGTTATGTATATATGTATACGTACTTTTGTATATGTTATTATGTGTAGTATGCAAATATGTATATGCAATAATGTGAATGCAACATGTATGCGTACGCATACGCACGTTCAATTACGTGTATGCGTACACACACGGACATTAATGCGTGCCACTGCTGTCCGCGTGACGAGTAGCGTAACGAATGAATTCTCGATCTCATTTAAATGATTCTCAACGATAAAAAACAACTTCTACTTATTTACACGTGACTTTTTCTTCCCTCTTCCAGCACGCAATTTCCCAGAAACTGTCTCCCTACGCGTCCTGTTCTCACACTCTTCAGACCGTGCCTCCTTCAGTGGCCATCAAACGCGTACGCTCTCACAGTCCCTCTCTATCGCAATCCCAAATCAGTTCCCCTATTCTCGTCTCTATTTCCTCCCCTGCCAACGCTCAATGACAATAAGTGAAAATCGATAGGCTCGTGTGGTTTTTCTAAATTCACCTTACTGTTCTTCGTTTAGAAGCACGTTAGAATAGTCGCGGCAGTGTTGGTTGACCAGCGACAGGACACGTCTGTCCTGAATGGGAGACTCGATGAAAAGAGACCAGTAATAAAAAGAACGAAAGACATTTTCCATTGAATTTCATCTTGTCTTAAATATCTTGATCGAAGCTATATTTGTCAGACACTTGTCTCTAAATATACAGACCTCTGGTTATGGCTACTGACAGGTCCAGGGTTTTACCCCAGTTCGTTTTATCGTCTCTTGACGTACCTCCATCGTTCTCCTTTTCTATTAACTTCTATGGCAGAGTTTATTTCTGTATGAATAGTTTTCCTCGCGCATTAAACGTAACCATAACCGGACATCTCTGTGTCTTAACATTAACGTATTTACATGTTACATCGATTACGTCGGTTCTGGAAAATCGAGTGACGCGGCTCCAACGATATCACGGTCGCGCCACTTGATCTACATTCCGCTTCCTTTGTTCTCTTTCCATCTTCACCGATGTATCTAGGACAAACGTTAGTCGCTGCTTCTTGCAGGCACTCTATTCCGCGGTTAAGCTGCGAAGGAGATACAACGTCGCGCTGGGTTCGCTATTATACGATAGTGAGACCGATTTACGCCATTGTCAAAGGCATCCACTTCGCCAAACACGCCTAAGACTCCTTCTCCTCTTGTTACATTCCCTTTCGACCGGGCTACCCCTTCTTCGAGGATACTTTGTCGCAGAGAGCTCCCCGTGCACGCTGTCAATTTTCTCGCTAAGGCGCCGTATAGCAGCTGCGAGCTCTTAAAGGAGAATATCCTGCGTAATGAATCGCGCGAATGCATTTATCAAAGCTTTGCCGCGGGACTGTCTCGTCTAATTAAACACGCCAACGTAATTCATTCTTCTAATAGCCGAATCCGTCCTACGAGCATGGCAAGCAGCGTGGGAACAGACGAAACAATAAAATTCATTTTCATTCACTATCAACAAATACTCACGCGTTAATTTTCCTATCTTCAAACATGAACGTACATTATTTCTTCGTCAGATAATCGCAGTCGTGCGACTCATCCGCAACGTTCGTTTACGATTAAAAAAGAAAACCTCTACATCTCGCCCCGGAACACCGCCGAACAGTTATACATCGATTTAACACGTTCCAGCCAAAAATACATACTCCTCGAAGACACCACAACGTTAAACGTTTCCTTACTAAATAACCGTACGTGCTTCAACATCACAATTCTCTCTCTTCCCCTTTCTCCCTTGCTATTTACCAATACTCACAGCACGGCAATAAGTGCACAACAATACTTGGAATAAGTCTTACTTAAGTCTCTCTCTCTCTCTTTCTCTCAACCCATTCTCTGTCTTCTCTGTCCCTATCGAAATAACGTTTAAACGAAACATAAATGAGGCACTTGCCCGAATTTATACCGGCCGCATTTTCCCATTTTCTCCTTGTTTTATAGATCAGAAATTTGCCAACAATTAATATACTGAAGGCACGCCTCGTCTAGCGCGAACGCTCGAAGCGTCCTTCCGCGAGTTCACGTTCCTCAAACTCTGGCCCCCAAATGACGCCCGGAAAATCCTCTCTAAACGTTCCCAAGGTACAGCTTCGAGCTGACCTTCGCCCCCAAAGGCGACCCCAGTACTCGATTGCTGTATGTAAGCGGCTCAGCAGCTCGGAATTAATTCCCCTGACGCGCAAAGTTCTTATTTGCCGGGAAGCATAGTTTGAGAAACGGCCCTCGGAGTCAGGACGCTCCCGTCTTCGTCCTTAAATCACCGCGGTTCTATGCACCTAAGCAGGCCACTGCTACGAACACAGTCTTCTCTGATCGTATCACACTACACAGCTACGAATCGATCCTTTGTCCCGTCGTTGTTGCTCGCCTCTTTTGTGTGTCTCTCTTGCGTGTATACATATATATGCATGAGCGTGTATATATAATATATATCAGTCCCTTCATTCCCTATATCCCTCGATTGCCGTACTGGTGAGAAACACGGAAAGGAAGAACTCGAAGATCGAATTCTGGCGCCTTAAAATTAGCCCGGAGAGTCCTCGAGCGTCCCCATGCGCGAGTCGCCGCGCAAAGGACATCGTAGAGAGCTTGCTTCGCGAAGCGTAGCAGATATTAAAAAAATAATTCGCGTCTTTCTGTCCGCGGCACGTTTTAGACGACACGACACACGCGACACCGGAAGCACGCGTTCCTCGGGTCCATCCTCCGCTCCGAAACAGCGCTCGAGGCTTCTGCGCTCCTTGCTGAACACCACACAGGAGACTTCCGAAGAACGCCGACCACTCTTCAATTCTGTCACGGAATTCCGAAACACGGAAGCACCCCATCTCGAAAGACGATCGTAATAGCACAGGGGAGGGAACGTTTTGGCAGTCATCGCGGGGCAACGCTCCATCCGGGTGACGCGGGGATCGAGTCTTCCCCTCGTCGCGCGTCTTCTAGCTCGGAGATGGCTTTCTAGGTCGTCCCGGTGGATCGATTCACCGGTGAATCCTTAGCTCCAATCCAAGGGAGAACGCTCGGTGTCACTTGCGCGCCGCTTCGTACGTCAATCCACGTCGGAAGAACATCGAGCTCGCGCCGACACGCTTCTTCCGATAGCTGGAGCTCCTGAACAGTCGATCAGCCCCGTCAGCCATCGACCGTGATCTAGGCGGGGGGCTTCTCCTCGCGTCGCACTGGCTCGCCACGTACATGATCATGTCGTTGAAGTTCGGCAGGAACTGGGGGTTGAACAACGACAGGATCCTCTCGTTCAGCTCCCTAGGGTCTCGGGTGGGCACCATGTAGTGATCCCGCGTGTTCGTGGTGTCTGCCCGATTGTAATCGGCTAGCATCCTCTGGTGCCCGCGACAGAGATCGTCGAGGCTGTTCGCGCTGCTGCTGCTGTACTCGTGGAACCCGTTCATCGGCTCCGTTAGCGCCGTCTCGGTGTACTCCAGCCCGTGGAAGTCCTCGTATCTCCGCCTGTAATCGACGATCTTCGACACCGATCGCGAGTCGTAAGGCGTCTCCCTGGAAGCAACGATGAACTCCATCGATCTCTCGTCGCTGGCCACGGTCTCGTAGGCGTCCTCGTCGTGCTCCAGCGACTGGTCGACCATGTTCAGCTCCGACAACTGGTTCTCGTCGTCGTTGTCGGTGACAGTGGCGGCGTCCTCGTCGTCGTCGTCGTTACGACCGTCCGATTCCGCGAGATCGGAGGAGGAGGAGGAAGAAGAGCCGGAACCCGTCGGGTCCTGCGGCAAGCCTCAGACGGCCCTGTGTCGTCTTCTATATCATATGTACGTCTTCTTCACCTTCTGCACCGGCTTGTTCTCCGCCGAGGAGTTCGCATTCTTCCCATTCGGGTTCTTCGGCGGGACGTTCAGCACCAGGTTTATCGACTTGTTGTTGAACCCAGGCGACTCGGAGCTCTCGGTCAGTCTGTTCAACTGCTGACGCTGCTCCGACGGCTCTGGATACGGGGCGCCGCGTAGCCTCTGAGAGAACCAGAAACCGGAAGCGAAACCGGCCACCAGGGAGAAGAAGCAGGTCCCTATCAGAGCGCCCGTCAGAGTCTGGGCGGAGTAGACCACCGGCGTCGCGATCACGTCTGCAACGAAAACCGAGTCAGAACGAGATGCCAGGATTTCGGGGGTTTAGTGGGTGGGGAGGTCTGTGGGGATAGTAGTTCGTCTGGACTGGGCACGAAAGGCTTATTGAACGAAGGATCATGTTCATTTTGGCGGTGTTTTGGACCAAATTGGTGCTTTCTAGAGGATTCTAATTAATAAACTTGGTGGAGATTATTCGATATTTGCTGGTAGGAAGGTTGATATTCTTCATTTTGATATGTGCAAGAAAATTGTGAAAGAAGTTCATGTAGATTTGTTTTTAACTACTTCTGAATATCCACCATTTGAGATTGATAAATTAGTGTATTTAAGTCCATCGTCAATCCACCTGAAACTTTTAATTATGTATAAAATATAAATGGTGAATTTAACTATACCTTGTAATCAGAAGACCAATCCTGTTCTTTTCGTTTCAATTATATCTACGACATAATTGCACGGTCCAACAGACCACCAAACCAGACATTATCTTTCGTTGAAAGCAGAAACTGTCGCGAGTATAAATCTTGACGAAAATTCCGTCTTTAGAAAGGTTTTAATATCTCGTAAAAAGCAGGCAGGAAAAAATCAAGCTACGTTGCTTTCTGTACTCGTCAATTAAAATTGTGCATTCAGCGTGTCATCAGCGTTCCCATTAATGCGAGTCGCTTAATCGCCAGCGGCGGTGCTACATATTTGAACCGTTCGCCCGAACTTCATTTCTTCTCGATATGCCGCGCGAATCCATACATTAATGCTAAAACCTCGACCGTTTCGTTCAGCCGTATAAATTACTGGAAAATCTATACCGAATACAATTCTATCGTGCCTCGCGATCCCACTGGTCACAGTTGATCGCGGTACCCTGGAACTCTAGCTAACGTGGACGTTGCATTCACCGTTACGTTGTACGATCGGCTTTCGACGAGCAGAAAATGGAATCACGAAAACGAAATGCTCGCGGGGGATCACGGCGTAATGACGAGGTACAATTGGGAGCAGATGAGTTTGGACCTGAAGGGTACCCTGAGATGAAAGGAACGCTTCTCGGCTCTGATCGTACATTTCTACGCGATACACCACTTTAATCAGGACCTCACGAGCGTAGTTCATTCAGACGGAGATCAATCTCTACTCTTTAAATTTCGTGAATTCAGAGCGCTCAATACTGGATAAGGCATCAGCCAATAAATTGTAGTATTTAAGAGACCCAGATCCAAACTCGCCTGCTCTCAACTCGGTCCGCGGGTCCTCGAAAAGCAGGACTTTCAGGTTCGAGTTTCAGCGTTGGACGTTGCTCGTCCCCGCGTAACCATGTGCACAGGTTTTTTTTCGGGACTCTTGTTTTCTACTTGGACACGCGTAATTTTAACAAAACCGGATGTCAGGAACACGAGTGCTGGTGCGACTAGTTACAGACAGACAACAGGGTGAGTACGGTGCACAAAGTTAGGATACAACGTGTATAAGTGAATGTACGAGGAGAGTTGCGACTGTAAACGAATTAAACCAGCTCGAATCACTGAAGTAAAAACGAGCAACGTGATTGCGCGCGTGTATGAGTGTGCGTGTGTATGTTCGAAAGCGCGTAGTGACTGTGGAGAAGGTGGAATTGCGATTGAGACTTAATGAACCAAAGGGAACACGGAAAAATGCATCGTGATGTAATTATTATTTATACATATTATGTAAGTGGGTGGACCATCTGGATATTGTGCAAATGATTACCTTGAGGCTCGTTAGCTCGTGGCTGCGTACGACCGTACTGATTTTCTCGATCCAGCTCGATGACGATTTCATTGTCCCGTTCATCGGGCTGCTCGCCTCGCCCGATTTCGGGCGCAATCGCTGGTTGCACGGGTTTCGCCATCTCTGAAGCAACATTTCACCACTTTGATGATGGGAGGTACAGATGGCAATCGGATTTGAAGGTAGATAATGAGTACAAGTAATATGACACGTCGATTATTGATAGCCGAGGCGGCTGGAAACACATGAACTCCCAGAAGCCATGCAAACCAAGATCGATTATGTTTTCGATTAATTTCCAAGACTTCTGAAAGGCTAATCATATGAGAGTGATAATAGCGAATGCATTGTTTGAGAATAATTAATGGAACGTTACCACAGCTATGGTTAACACGTTCACACAGATGTGTATCTTCACTGGTAGCTCTGAGGCTTCCCAGAGTTACTAATCTGTATTAATAGTCTAC
Source organism: Calliopsis andreniformis (assembly GCF_051401765.1). Taxonomy (NCBI): domain Eukaryota; kingdom Metazoa; phylum Arthropoda; class Insecta; order Hymenoptera; family Andrenidae; genus Calliopsis; species Calliopsis andreniformis. Next base: position 15,087,751 of record NC_135067.1, on the reverse strand, counting down.
ATTAATTGCAATTAAAATATTTAGATTAGTGCTTAGACGCTATACTAGAATATTACATGCTGTGTCAGATAGTAGAGTTTCTTAAATAGTATTTTTTCTTTGCTATAAGCAGGTAGCTGTGAACGTGTCAATTATAGACGTTCATACTTATGTATTAGTTACACAAAAATGGAGTATATTCGTCTGTGTTAATGACACTTCCTTGGTTATTAAAAGATGGGAATGGAAAGAGTCTCGCAATGTGTTGATACTCTCTGCCTCTGCAGCAGCTGGATTTCACTGGTGACGTATAGAATGTTGGGGACGTTATGTGGGCACACGAAGTGGGCAAGAAGAGGTCGTTAGCTGTGCGATACCCATGGCAGAATACGTAAAAAGCGTTAGTATAGGTAACGGTGAAAGGGTAAAGCGGTTCGCTACAAATTGTAAGTAGCCGTCACGGTCAATGAACGAAGGGAGACCATCGCGAAACGATATGCAATATGCCTTTTGTTGATCTCGCTGCCCGATATGGAGACTCTCAGGGTATTTGTTACAGGATTCAGCTGGAATTTACGACTTCTGCAGCTGTTTCGACGCTAGCGTAAATTTGTAATGGTTTACTGAAATACTGTTTCATTAAGTGCAAATTAGTTTTTAGTAAAGGGGATCGCATCTCATGTCGATCACGTCGTACAGCAGCAATACATCCTTGTGACACGGAATATTAAGTAGTAACAGTGCATAAAGTTAGTGCTTCTACGTGATCGACACAATACGTATTAAACCAAATGGAGAGGACAATTAATGACCGAATTCCGAGTAAATCTCGCAAATTAATTTACTCTAAGGAAATCAAACAGTCGTTAAGTTTCAGTCTTCGACAAGTCTATTTACATAGAGAGGATTTCCACTTCTCATTATACAATAAAATGTACAGCCTACATTGCGATACCTTCAACCATTATGTCAGAAGGAAATCTATTTAAATTCCTTAAACACTCCGCGAACGAAAGTTAAGCTTTAGGTGCCTAGAAGAAACTACAATTAGCAGCTACCATTAAGAACGTATTTGCATTGTACGGCACCCCGAAAAAGGGGAACCTTATTCCAGGACCAAACGACTGTTGTTTTCAAACTTTTCACGGCTTTCTTTCCACCTACGCCACGGTTTTGTCCCGCGCTGCAGTCCCGAGCCAATTTATTTTTCAATCAATCACTGGAACCGCTGTTACGTTGTTTCCGACTGCGCAAAAATGACTGAAAGGCGGCTTTGATTAAAGGTCGTATTAATTCGAAACGGTTTTCGTGCGTTCTGCGCGGTGTGTAATAACACGGTGCTCGCTCGGCCAGAGAATTTCAATACGTGACGACGGGTTCGACGGTATCCCTGGAACGAACGCGCAGAAAAATCGGAGAACCGTACGTCGTACCGGTTCCGTACTTCTGATGCTTGTTAGTCGTCCAACCTGTGCGCATGATAAGGTGCACAGCGGAATAAGTTCCGTACAGTTAGAAATTATTCAGCTGCCAGAGTTTATCGAGGCACGTCTACAGCCGAAGGAAATTATACGTGTCTCGATGATAAGCGAGTTCTTGCGTCGCGCGGGACAAACTGGGACCAAATCGTGCTCACTTTCCGCGAACGATTCGGTTTCTTCTAGCGGAAAATCCGTGCCTCGTTTGCATTATTGTTGAAAGTCTTCCGCGGATACCCGCATTGTCTGTTTATGGGTTAATATAGGAGAAAGTAGGTATGCACCGTTTAACGTTTTCCTTTTTCTGAAGACTAGTGTGAAAAGAACTGGAGGATATTTAATATGCTCACAGTCTACTGAAAGTGTACTAATTCAGTTAGTTTGTAAGTCGGATACAAGTTTCAGAGAACTGTTAGAAATATCAAAGGAAGGAGAGTGAAGAAAATGTATCATTATTAATGAGATCTGTATATCAAACGTGTCGTGAGAAATTGTTTAAATTGCCCTGACCTACATATTGTATGGATCATGGAACTGTGAGCATGTTAATAAAGCTACTTCATAGTATCTTCTAATCAACTTAAGGAACATCGATAAGCGAAAAATGTAGATTTTAATAAACTTAAAATTATCACGCTCCACGTGACCGTAGAATTTTAGTTATTCTTGTGATACTTAAAAGTTTGTCTAAAAAGAGTCTATTAAATTTTGATCACAGAAATATGGTAATAAATAACTCTCCCTAATTTCTACTTTCTTCATCTTACTTCAAATTACAGAATGCATTTATCCACTCCCTGAAAATTCCACTTTCGACACAAAAGGTATTAATGGATACGTGCGTCGTCTTTCTATTTACAAAAAAAAGCAAGTCTACAACACATTCCACTCGGTAATTAGCCATCAAAGCCGCGGAACGAAGAATGCTCGTTGCAACAGACCACGATATGGATCTACTCCGTTCATTCAGCATGCATATACGATCTCTTAATCATACTAATCGTCCCGCGTGAATCTAGCGGCCAATAAACAACAGACGTTCGACGAATTTTTCCTCTCGTCAATCGTTAAGGATGAACACTTATAAGCTCTAACGAACGACGCTCGCGAAAGCTTCCACAAAACACCCAGCGCAATATTTTCTGACGTTTAATTAAGTAGCTGAGCATCGGGCCTCGAAAATGCATTGCGGTTGATTAAAATTAATTGGCGGCTGCATGGATACGGATGGATCTCGTTGGTTAATCCGTTTTATGCAGATTTAACGAGCGCCGCTCGGCGACGGGCATCGAACACTCGTCACAACGAGATTCTTCGTTCGGCAGCCGATGTTTCAATGCACGCTGCGCCTCGTTCGAAGGAGCTTCTTGCCTAGTTCCAAGTTATGTGTAAGTAATAACGATGAGCGCCTTAAGAGGCAACTTTCATCCGCGATGGCCGCGTAAGCGCGGCAACTTTCAGCGAAAACCAGCCTTTCATGCAGTTCCGTCTCGTGGGTAATTCATGCGACCAATAAAAGAGTAGTAGGTCAAACTTGCTCGCAGAAGAGAGCATGGGCTGTACAATCGGCTCGTGGGACGTGACGGGGCTGTCCGCTGCTTTTGATTAACCTAGGGAGATTAAGGGGAAGTGTTCCCCGATTCAGAAATTTGAAAAATGGTAACTTCAGCTATTTCTTTTCTCTGAACAATTTTTTTAATCTTCTTTTAACTACTTTTATTCATGTATTCTATTTATGAAAATTCTCTACAAAATTAGTTCCTATCGTGTACACTCTTTTTATTGCATATTCAAATGTCCTTGTTGAAATAGGGACAATATGTTGAGATCCTACTTTTCTCAGGATAAATATGTAAGTCGTCTAGGTTTAAGGCTTTCATGTGACAGTATAAAAGTCGTCCTCAGTAAAGGAAACTAATAGTCTGTGCAATGCAAAGTTTACAAAAATGAGGTTTCAGCTGGAAGTTTTTTTATAGCTGAAGCCACTATACGTAACAAGTTTCTTAGTAAATGCAGAGCCTGGTAAGTGATTCGAAGAAAGTTGAACAAGCAGCGAGTCTTCTAATCTCCGCCGCGTTTCCCGCTCGATCGTCAACATCGTCTATGTCTATCCTGCATCAGGAACAACCGTTTTTGGCACTGTAGCTTGAGCATCTATCCCTTCGCGATCTCAACGACTTCTAGTCGCGAACGACCCAAGTGACGCTCGTTAGGGACGTATCAGGCGACATAAACCGATGCATAAATTCCAATTTATCCTACAGCCTGTACCACGTTCCGCACAACCGTGGCGATGTTGTACACCGTGTTGAATGTCATAAATCGATTCTGGCGAACGTTCAGCCAGCGCGATAGCTGGCTATCGCATCTACATACGCGCACCTTCGACAATACTCGACGACAAAAAGGTGACTTTCGGACTTCCCTGATGCACCGTGCTGGCTGTTTGCTCGAACGTTAGGATATCTTCACTTTTTCATGTCGGCGTGTTTCCACGTCGAGACGCTAGCCCTGAGCTATGTAATGAATGCTTCCCTTGGAAGTGGGACCATTTGATTTGAATTATGGTCACGATGTGGATTTTTACCCCGTGGAATGGGAGATATCCCTTTGGTGTCTTTAGATCTAAGTTTCTCAACCTTTTTTCGCTTGTGGCTCTATGGCCCTTCCTTTCCTTTCTTTTTTCCTGTCCCTATTCTTTTCCAGTCCCTATCTTCCTTTTCCTCACTTTGCTCTGAAAATTCAGTACAGAGACCCCTAGTTAGAGGACCTGCTTCAGTTGATAAAAACTGAATAAAAAGAAGGCTGATCGGTACTGTATAAAAATACGAACGCAAGTCCGTAGAAATGTTTCAATACGGAAGTATAGAACAAGTGGAAAAGCCAGCTGCCATGGAGGTAGTAGTTCACTGGCTTGGCTGCCAATTAAAGAGATAATAAAAATCTAGAATCGATGTACAGAAGGCTCGTGGTTCGATGGAGAAAAGGCAAGAAGGGGGAGAAAAAGATTGAAATGCTTCTAAGTAGCTGTTATGGTCGGTGGAGGAAGAAATCGCGTTCCTAAACGGTCCCGATGCACCGATACGCCATGCACATTGCGTACGTTCAGCATGTAAGCGCCCGATGCGAATTCGATTACAGCGGAAAATTGATGGTGGCCGATAAGCCGCGTGAAATATGAATATGCTGAAGTTTATAAGACCCTCTCGTGTGCACGCGTGCATGGAAGTTTTAAAGCGGACGTCCACGAAGAAATATTGCGATTTTTTATCTCTCCAACGATAGGAATAATTTTCGAGGAACTTTTTCCAGTCGATTTCAGGATTCGATCGAACCTCCGCGGGCGTTTCTTTGTTTAATGGATAAAGGAGCGAGCAGAAGAACAAATCCAAAGGAGAGGAGCTAGATGTGGAAGCTTTCAAAGTAAAACTGACGTGTGCAAGTGCATGTGAAACATCTAGCAAGAGTTTCACCAGTTTAATGAGTAAATTCCTGAGAAAATTTATAGTGGAACAGGCGAAAGACCTCAATCTCGAGTTTAAAGCGGAAATATGCGGCTTCATTTGAGACGATGCAAATGCGAAACGATTTTAAACGAAAGGATTATTCAGGTGTGTAATTTTTTGAATTTAGAAACTTGTCAATTTCAGATGTTTCTGAGTTCATGTAAAACGCTCTTTTCCTATTTCTATTTACACTCGACAGATCCTCCATTATTTATAGAAAGCCCTAAACAAATTTTTTCACAGGAACTCAATTCAATCTTCTAACCCACTATGTACCAGTCTACTACAACGCTTCACAGGACACCAGGGAAAATTCCCTAAAATTCTTTTCAAAGACGCCTGACTACCACAGCGAACAAGACTCCACTCATATCCGCGATCCACGCGATAGAGGCGTTGAAAATCGCTGTCTAGGAACCGTGATCCACGAATGAAATTCTTTCGAAGAAAGCTTCGCTTCCTCGAATCGACTGTAGAGCCGATCAGGAAGCGTGGCGCGCGAATATTCACGGATGACTTTCCTCTAGGCATTCCCTTCCAGAGTGCAAGCGCGAGAAGTCGACAGAATAAACTGTTGTTGTTAAGTAGGTAAGTCGCCGTCACAGTCGCTGGGAAAGGGAAGCTTCCAGGATAACCTAAAGGCGGGATTTCCTATCAATTGTCGCATGCTACCGATGCACACTTTCGAACGTAGAGTCTGGAGGTAGATAAAAAAATTCCACAGGGTATCGTGCAGCTTCCCAACAATCGTGCCGCTAGACTGTACACGAGACTCGATTCAAAGGAACGATCCATTTGGGGAACGAAAACTTCGGAAACTTTCTGGTCGTCTCGAGACACGCAATTCCTTACATCGAAACTGAGCGAACTAGGTCTGCACGAATTGTGCTTCGCCAAATGCTCGATGTGGCGGAAGACTTGCTATTGAAATTCCGAGAATTATGAGATACAGTAATTTCTTTTTGCACAGGCGTTGTAGGTACCATTTCTATTTCGTTGATTTATCTAAGGAGAGTTCTTTTTTTTATTTAAGCAAGAATGTATAGGGTATATTAGTTTCTTTTTATATTAGACTTAGTTTTTAGTTTCATTTAGATTCTGAATATACACCGAGAGAATACTGTACTTGCTCGATGGAATTTTCCCTAAGTCTGTTTTTGATAAATTAGCTGCCCTGTGTACAACGTACCCAATTAATTTTTAAGCTTGTTTCAACTTAATAAAATTAATAAAGAAAGATTGCAGCTTTGCTCAGAGATTAAAAGTACCCTCTGCAATTTCTGAAGGTATTCATCTGGTGCCTTGCATTAAAGCTGAAAATCTTAAAGGAACAAATATTGCCATGCCACGCGGTCGATAAATATTATTAATGTTTAATAGAGGCACGGTGTTTAAAAAACCTGGAGAAACGAAAGAGTGCAGCCAAGTTACAGCGTTCAACGTTTCCATAGTTCCAGAGGAACGAAATCAATTTTGAAGGTATAAATTCCTATAAGTACGGTAATCGAATTAATGAGTTTAATTACCTAGCTCGTAACCGCAGCCCTTGTGCTTCCCGGTCGTAATGTCCTGGAACAGGGTTTTGTCGGCGTCGCTGTCATGGAGCTTCGTCGACACAGCCACACAGAGGTTCTTCGTGGCGTCCCAAGCGCAATGAGGATCCTGAAGAGCCACGCAAGACGCGCAGGTGCCTGCTGCTGGGGAGTCGCAATGGTGAAGGGGGACTGCACGAATTTCGGAGTCTGCAAACACGACCAATTTGCTCGCCTCGCCTGCCAGGTGGACCACCAAAAGGTCCTTGATTGCTTGTCCTAGAAATTTCGATGTTCACATTACCATCAGTCTAATTACACTGGGAGTAGAGGCCAATACAAATTATGGGATATTTTTGTGCTCGATCGCACAGAACCATGCAAATATTGCTTTAAAGTCATGTTTAACCGTAACGCATATATCGACATGAAAAATTTGATAATATAAATAAAATTGAAGCGAAACGAAAAGCCATGCCTTTTGAAACATATGTGATCCCCTTTTAGGAATTATTGAAAGGCAAAGAGCAAGTTTATTGCATTGTTGGATTAAAATTCGAGTCACAATTTTTTCGTTGGATCGTAAAAAAGCAGGTGAAACAGGCGGTTATTTTTCATGAAGAAATAAAATAAATGAAGTTAATAACATTTATTTTCTCTTTTCCCTGTATTTCATTCACAAAGAAAACGTGAAATACGCTCTATTATTCAAATTTTTCTTCCCCACGAAGGCTTCCATTAAACGTCCAGAAACAGGATCCACGAAATCCGCATTCAGTTTGCGCGAATTACTTGTTTCGTCACGTGAAACGCGAATTTTTGCTACGGTTTGCTACAAATACGCGCGACCGAATAAATCACATGAATAACTGAATATTTGCCTGCAAGTTCGTGACGGTTCATCCAACGAGTCGAGAAACGAACCGCTATACTTTTACTATTTCATTTGTTTATTTATTTTTTCGTCTCGTTACAAGTGAACTCCTATTACGAAGAAATAACTTTCTGCATATTTGTTTTTCCTCTCCTTTCTTTCTTTTTTTTTTTTTTGCTTTCGTTTCTTTTTTGTACCGATCCTGTGTGGAAAACGACAGATCGCGCATCGGCAGAACCGTGCATAATTCAACGGGGTTAATTAAATTCTTGAGCACCGAAATTTAGATTCACGTTCGATCCTTCCCCAGAAATTTCCTATTTTGCATTGTAATTGGGTTGACGTGTTATCAGACCCGTCCGATCGAACATTGAATTTTATGAACGGTCGCGTTATTCGGGCGTGGGTGTAAACAAACAAAGAAACGAGGAATATTTCGAGACAGCTTACCGTATTTCAACACTTGAACGTCGCTGACGATAACCTGGCCGACGTTGCTGAGAGAATCAGGCGCGCGAGTGTTCAGCGCTTTGAGAACTCGGCCGTCGTCTACGCATAATTATGAAATTATGTTAATCGAATCCGCGGGAGTGCTTTCCGTTCGTCGTCGTGCGCAATTATAGGCCACTCACCTGTTCCTATATAGAGGATGTCGTAGGCCTTGCCATCCAGCGCCTTTACTTGAGAATCTACGGCGACTTTGGTAAATCTGTAACTGCAAAACGTCGTTAACTTTAATTATCAGTCTTTAGCATTCTGTTTTCCGAGTCAAAAATATTCAGAGCCATAAATAATTTCTGCTTTGGCCTTCTCCCTTTAGCAGAATCTGTTAATGCTGGCATGAGTACATTATTTAAAGCCGCTGACAGAATTTACTTCGATGAATATTGAATTTATACAGAATCCACAATGTATATTATTATTTGCATACGAAAACTTCGTACAGAATTACAAATAATTTTGAACATTTAATGATTATTATCATTAATAATTACGAATTATTATATCTTGAATGGTATTTTCCCCATTTTGTAAACCTTGTGCAATGGTTAAGTAAATTTGACTTGGAACTAAATTTCAAATTTCTTAAAGACAAGTTCAGTCCACATAAAATTCGTGGACTTTTAATTGAAGTAACTTCACGTACTTGTACCATAAAAAAGTAAGAGGGGAAGAAATGCAACTCACTTGAAGCTGACTTTGGTTATCACAGGCAATGAGAAGAAAGACTGAACCGCGTCGTCCATGAGGGGGTGCGCCTTCACGAAGTTCACGGTCACGTCTGGAAGTGTTCTGGAGTCCTTCACGCACGCACCTGGCCTTGGCTCGGGCACCTTCTCCGGAAGTACCCGTAGCCAGTTGCTGTTTATGGTCTCTTGCTCCTTGAACGCACCCTGGAAGACTTCGAGAACGTTCTTCATGGAGAACGCGCAGACGGCTGACCCGCCAATGGAGTTCACGGGAGTGGTGAAAACTCCGTAAACGAGTCGCGCGCGTTCACCAGCGTAAACACCCTCCGTCACGTCACTGGTTGACTCTGCGGAACAATTGAAAAAAACAATTGATCTATGAAATGCCTGAGCGATCGCTTTCGATTTGATCGTTTTTCAATCCTATCGTTTTCATTCGATAGAATGATCGCGTGACCGTGCACTTCCGGGAATCAGGGCTTCATCGGTGTACCATCACTTTCAGTTTACTGTGCGAAGAATTAATTCCTGTAACAGTGGGAATCCTGAGACTCCCTGAGATCTCTTCAGACTGATATTTACCGCTGCGTTTTATCTGAATTGAAGGGAGCTAATGTTGGTGCATTACACTTTTAAGGGAGAAAAGATTTATTGATATCTACAGTCTTTTAAGTCAAATTTTATCAATGAGTTTTGCAGGTAAAAATAAGATCCAATAATTGATGAAATATAATATGAATCTAGACTATCTATAAGCATCGTCCACGAGTTTATACCAAGAAGCTTATGTATGAGTCAATGTTTAAACGATATTGATACAATATGCCCAATTCTAAACCACGTTATAAACAGTTCAAGGAGATTAGGCACCTTTCGAAGCGTCACAATTCAATTAACAGAACTCTGACTTTCCTGCTGCTAATTAAACAGCTATTCCCGCGTCGCGCCACGCTCTCGGCAAGGATTACAGAGTTTCTATGCGGTGTCTTGGACAATTACAATTTCCAAATCACTGTTAGGAACCGGGATATAATCAAAGGGTTATTAGTGTAACGAGTATCGCTGTTCGCGGGGCTGTGCAATGTTAATGCGATACCTCGTTACGCGGTAATAACAATTTCGCGTCGGTAACACCTCGCATTATAAAATTAGCCTGCTCTTGTAAAAACAACAGTTCAAGTTCGTCGCCGTGCGTATGTGCTGGAGAAATTGTAACGTTAATTCCGCGGCAGCTAATAAGGTGTTAATATTAATCCGAGCAGCGACCTCTGGCATAATAGCAGTGAATGACGTTACATCCACGGTGTAATATCAATTACGTTGCTCTGTGAACGGGGGGATAGGGGAAAATATGGCCCTTCTCGCGGCAGCCCTCCGCTATGTAAAGTGACAACACTATTTTCGACTGTTGGATTTAATTGAAAATGGACCGTGATATTTCGTTAGCGTATTATCCCGTGGATGAATTTCGTTCTCGGTTTGGAATCGTCATTTCCACTTTAAAGATTAGTTAATACACGTTTGAAGAACAGGATGAAGTCTTTTGTTAATGAAATCCAATTTAGTGGGTAATAACGAATATCCTACGGTTCAGGGAAACTTTCAGGAAGTTTGAAGATTATTTTTCAGAGACTAATTCTGTTTAAAATAATAAGGTAATTTATTTCGTAGCGACTATTCCTTGAGGGTAACACTCTCCTATTTTTCTCATTTTAAAGACAGATTGTAGAGGCAGAATCCTTTCGCAATGCTGATTAAATTCAACTGATTAAACTCTAAAAATAAGTTTCGTGATGCTTTGATCGAGATCCTTTCGTTCCATATTTTCCCATTTTAATAAAGCAGTTCACAATTAATGCAATTCGGTGCATGGCATGAACTCAGTGTATGCTTCTAAAATACATAAAGAACTCTGATCATGAATCCCTCACAATAGCCCCCTACTGAATCGTCATTCCCCTAACGTAAGAGATTTCCTCAATGTTCCATATCATGCTCCGAGTACATAGATGTAAACCATTTCAGATCAAATGGATCCGAGCAGAATCCAGCAGAATTAAATATCCATCGACGATTCGAAGCGAATTACAGGGGGACAAAGAAGAAAGGTAGGGCAATAACATCGGGTCGGGTACTGAAAAAGAGCAATCGGTGCGAGAGATGGAAGGATCGAATATGAAGATAAAGAGGATCGTCAAACGAGCGTGTGTCCTCGTAGTCCTTTCGCGCAGGATAAAAATAAGAGAGGTAAAGAGGCTCGATCTCACAAAGAGCCTAAAGCGATCTTAAATTCAAATTCGGCCTGGATGCATAGTTTACGCCGATGACACGAGTCTTGGCGTTGGCATCTAAATCACACGGGTCCCATCAAATGGTCCGCGCAGTCGGCTACTGATGGACATTAATATTAAAAATTCGTCGGGAACAATAACGTTAAAGAAGCGTAATCTACGGTGTGCCCAGCTCGTCAGAGCGGCGACTGAATGGCGAAAGCGAAAGAAAACGTGGGGTGGAAGTTTTCCGTCACCTTGCCGTTAATTCCGCACGAACGAAGCTAAAAACCATTAATGTAGCCATTCTTCGAGGACATTAGCACGGTAGAAAAGGTAATTCGTGTTCCATAAAACATTGAATAATACGTCACGCTGACGTCTGCCGGTTCGCTGTGTTACGAACAGAATCGGGGACAGTAATTTTCGAAATTGCCGCGGGTTCCATTATCGTTGCGCCTGATTGGACGGAGATTTCTGTCATCTTTAATTTTGCATCGACGAGACGATTTAATGCGAATGGCCTAGAGGTACTATTTGGTTCGTAGGATGTACTGTCTATTATTTCCCTCTTTTAGGTGAATATTTTTGTTGGTAAATTTCGTCCTCTTTCCACGTGCCAATTTTGTGTTTCCTGTAATAGTTATTAGTCGTCGACCATCATGTTTACAAATTTCGTCATTTCTTTTGCGCGGGGATTACGAGTTTATTACTGGCAGTCAAGTTCCTAGGGAATTAGGCCAATTTCGTTGGGAAGTTTCTCTGGTAGGGCATCGCCCTAGTTTTTACCTTGCTTGAGAAATTACCTGAAGAAGATTCGAAATGACAGCAGTCGAGTTAATAAGAAATTTTCTGGAATATACTTCCCTTCATCGCTGAGCAAATTTTTATGAAACGCAATGACGAATTAATTCGGTATATCGAGTTATGTTTGCTCAGCGATCCCTGCTTCTCACTGAGTTACCAAATACGATTTTTTTCAAGGTAGTTAAATTAACTGTTTTTCACATTGTCGGGTACCTTTACACATGAATAATTTGCATGCTTTTAATTACTACTTTATAATTGAATACTAAAGCTAATTGCTAAATAAACGCCATTGTAATTACAGTGGATATTTTGAAAGGAGTGGCTACTATATTTTGGACCGTCTGCACGAGTGTATTTTATTCATTAATGACGTTTATATTATCAACAGCAGCAGGTTGTAAAATATTCCTCGTTTTACGTATATTGTAGGTAGTTAAAGGAACCCTTTGCAGATGCTACAATAACGCATTCATTTTTTATTTATTTTTACTAAAATACTTCATAAAATATACATATTTAATATTTTTATGCACGTATAATTATTAAGAAAAACCCTTTGATTCCAGCGAATGGAATCACATTTAGTATTTAATCATATAAAACGCTCCCTTAATTAAAAATTTAAATCTCCCATTCTACTTAGCAAAAATAACCAATGCTGCTGGTACCGTCATAAACACAATCAAGTCTCGAGCAGTTTGAAAAGCTGTAAGAGTGACAACGAAGACAGAGAAGCGAGAAGCGTGAAAAGCTTTCTACAGGCACGAAATACAGCGCGCGGAGAACGGAAGCGCGAGCATGTAAAGGCGGGTTGCTGTAATTACAAATTCGGTTGGGAGATTCGAAGGAGCGGCTTGAAAAGATGATCAACGGGGCGGAAACGCGGACGACTTCGCGAGTGCAAATTGTTGTTCGTTTCGTCAAAGCGGGGAACGGCACTTTCGAAGCACCATCGCGCTTACGAGAGCAGTTTCCAGGTAAATACTCTCCTTGCTTTAATAAAGCCGCGGATCCTTGATCACGAAAACACTCAAGCAGGTGAATAGACAGGCGAAGTTGAGAGCGCGCGGCAATGTTACGAGGTCGAGCCCCTTTAATGCTAGACCAATTGTTCTTTTCCCAGCTAGATTAGCACGTGATGCGCTTTTTTCCTTCGATCATACGCTGTACACTGCCGTTCTTCGCGCTAATCGCTAAATTTTATTTCGATTATATGAGGTAATCCGTTTCTGTGATCCACTTTTATTAGCTAAGAGTATAGAATCATTTTCTCAATTACGGTAAACGATGAAATGATACTTTCGTGCCTGATCGAGAATGCTCTATTTTTTCACTGATGCAGACTTAGCGATTAAAAAAGTGATTAAGAAATCTCTTCTTCTTAGAAAAGATTTTCAAGATAATATCAGAGGATTGAAACTTTGCAAGGTAATTTTTGAACTTTGAAGAAAGAGTTTTTTCCTTTTAGCAGTCCTATGAGTCGAGGAAGTTCTTTCAGTGTTCTGTAAGTTTCCACTAAACAAACCTTAGTGTAGACCACTGCTTCTATTGCCTCTGTATTTACTTCGCTTGAGAGTATTCTTATCTTCTGTGTGTCTTTAATGCAGGAAGCTTCGCTTTATTGATTTAAAGCACTTTGTTTTGTATTTTTGATCAAATTTTTCGGCGAACTTTTATTGTTTTCAATTTAAACTGCTTCTCTGACACAACCCCCGTGAATAAAAGACGAGAGGAAGCAACCGTGTTTTTTTAAAAAATACTAAAGTCACCTTCAGGCTTTTTTCGTCGATAACTGAGTCAGTCGACATTCCGATAACTTTCAGATGCCAGATTATAAACACGGAACTCGCAGACGGCTGTATCAGATGCAATAAACATCAGCTAAATGCGGACTGGCATTGTGTTTTTTATATTTCAATGTTGTATCACCACTATTCGGGTAGGTTCATTATTCATGCAGCGTTATTGAAATTTTATGCAACAGATTACGAGTTTTTAGGCCAAAATACGGATTTCAATTAAAAACAGTACAAAAGGAAGTATTCAATATTCTAAACGTAAAGTTCCACTCTCGAAGCACGTAAATCTTGAGATCACTGAATTATATACTTTACAGCAGTTCACTAGAAGGAGTTTTAATCAAATTTTCAAGCGTTTTTTGCGATTGAATCCACGTCCGACACGGGGGTGGAAAGTTTACGTGAACTTTTCGTCTGTGAGTGTTTTCTTTCTGAAATTTCCAGTGGAACTTCTTTCCGAAATATGTTTTCCAAGTCGGTGCTTTCTAAACGTCCGTGCAAGTTTCCGCCCCCTACTGTTACGTAACAAAATATTTTTACTCCAGTCCAATGCTCGTTGTAAGTTCCATGCCAATACAGTGGAGGCGAGTGTATACAAGGGTTCAGTTGTCTGTCAATGCACTCTATGAACTATGCTGTGACATAAACTCACATAACTTGCAAGTTATCTATGAAAAACTTTATTATCAATGTTATACAATTACATGAGGTTAGATAAAATTCTCGGTGCCACTGAGAAAGAATAATTCTTTGCTCTAAAATTAGTAAAAATAATACTATATAATACCTATTATTAAAAGATGTAAAATTACTTCTATAAGGCTGTAAAATATTCAGCTATATAAAGTATTTTAAGAATCATTTTATCATTAAAAGCAGTTGAACTGATTCACTGAATTCAATTAAATACTCTGATGATTTAAATGTTCAAAGTGTTAGTTTTAATTACCTACCGACTGTCTTCTGTCAAAGCGAAGAATGATTAATTAAATCATAATTAACTACACAGAGAAACTCTTAAGGTAACAGTTTACCACGCAACTTTACATTTAAATTACATCGAGTATTATTAAACGCATACAATTCTGTTCAACGAGGCTTGACTGCCGAGAGCACAAGCCAAACTGGTAGAAAATATATTCATACATAGAAGTTGCTTGCGCAAACAGTTTCAACCGGCGCAATTTCGAGAATGGCGCGAGAACATTGAATTCTCTCAGAATCTCCTACTGAAACTGGTTTTTCGGTCACATGGTAGACCTTCGTGCAATCCCTTCAATTACTCAAATCTCGAACGCAGTGCAGCAACATCGTGGCTAAGACGATCGAGGACAGTTACATGAAGAGTGTCCCTCGAAGGATCTCACGTTTCGTTTCCACAACATCAGCCTGTTTACGAGCAACCCGCCTCTCGCTTTAATAAGTCGCGAGGAGATGCAGCGCGTTCCATACGCTCGCGAAAACACTTTCCTCGACGAATAGTAAAGGACGAAGGTAGAGAAAAAGCGAGTGGAAATGTCGAAAGAGCAAGCAAACGTTCGTCTGTTTTCGCTACGTGGTGCTCTTACGTTATCGTGCTCCAGTCCGGGGTGTCTCGAGTTTAAAAGGTCGAACCAACCCGCTTGGGTTTCTACTTCTGCTCTCTCCTCTCTGACCTATGCATGAGATCCAGCGAAAAAAGAATTAGACTGAACAATTATAACAACGCATCGCTGCGTAATTTTGAAGATAAATTCTCTGGCTATTCCTGCGATATTTTGCAGGCTGAAAAGAGATCTTGTTACTTAGATATATGAAGCTGGATGGGCAAAACATTGAAAATATCGCTAAAAGCAGATTTAAATAATGATTCATTTTGGAGTAAAAGAATTTTTAGTAATTTTTGGTATATTTTCCTGGTCTCATAAATTCAGTGGATAGTTCCTCTGCAGCTATTGTACTTCGTGAATTCATTAAAAAATTGTTTAATTAAAACAGTATACTGAACTAATGTAGTGAGCGAATTTTTAAATAAGTCAGAAAATGAAATTTTTCTCTCATTAGATTCAGATTAAAATTTAAATACATATATAATATTAATAGATACTATTTTTGGAAAATACGTAACAGTAGACGAGCTCTAAAAACATTGCTTTATTATAATTTCAATGAAACCTACTTCGCACCAATTTATCCCCTCAGCAAATTATTCAAAATTACCCACCCACGTTCTGATCCAACGACAAAAAAGACACCTTTGATGGGCCAATTTTTCCTTTCTTTTTTTTCCTATCGCGACACGTAGGTAGAACCACTGTATAAACGAAATCCCAGCGATGTTGAAAACTTTCCTAAGGAATCCGTCGTGTTCTTTTTCCAAGAACGTGGCTATCTTCCGGCCATTCGTTTCTTCTCTCTCGGTGACAAAGTGTGGCCAAGGGAAGTTTGTCAAATTCGCCAGTGGTAGCTTTTCCAGCCAGCACCGATGAAGATCCCACTGTGGGTTGCGCGCACACGACACGCGGATCGTGATCCCTTCGCTTATTCTTCCCTTCCTCTATTACCCATCTTCGACCTCTGCCGAGTCCTCTCAGGGCATACACCAGGAGTTTGCGAGGGAAGTGATGCCCCGGCTTGAATCCAACCAGAGGGAAGTTTAATCGAGGGAATACTGTTGATCCATGAGCTCGAGGCGTGCGCGGCCGCGCGCACCAGGCTTTTTGGTGGATAAGTTCAAATAGGTCAGGCTCCTTTTCAAAGCGCGATAGTTATGATAAGAGGGAGTACTGGTCATCCTATTGGAAATGACACGTAAATGGGAATCCCTAAGTAAATTGTGGTGAACGGTAATTTAGTCGATGGTGCATTTTTCATCTGCAGCCTCGGTAGATGTGGGTTCGGCCTTTGTAAATTGAGCTCCTCGGCGA
This sequence comes from Calliopsis andreniformis, assembly GCF_051401765.1. Taxonomy (NCBI): domain Eukaryota; kingdom Metazoa; phylum Arthropoda; class Insecta; order Hymenoptera; family Andrenidae; genus Calliopsis; species Calliopsis andreniformis. The sequence continues at coordinate 15,071,407 of NC_135067.1, read as the reverse complement.
GCGTACGAAATGAGTGTAATCGTTTTAGAATGGTAATTATAGGGATATCGATTTGGAGGATTCAGTTAAAGGAGATGGAAGATTTTTCCTGCAAGCTTCTTTTTTTAGCTACAATATTCTATAATATATAACTCGATTGATATGGTTTTAATAATGGGTTATAAGTAACTCTGTTAGAGAATACTGTATCATATTGTGCAGACATTTTCTTGCTTCTATTATTTTTAATATTGAAATTTGATAAGAAGAAATTTCGATGGATTTTTAATAATGAGTTATAATAAATTCAGTAGGGAATAATAATGATTAAGATATTTTACCGTAATCAATTGTATGACGAGGTGAAAACTTCGATTCTCGCTTAAAGTCAAAAGCACAGTGAAACGGATGGAGGAAGCTTCACGACAGAACTTTCGTCCAAGTAAATTCAAATGTGCATGTTACTTTCCACGAGAAGTTCGCAGTTTCCGAAAACTCGACCACAAGAAAAACGGATCTACGGAGTGTATGGCCAGTGAGTTGCAGAGAAACTTTGCTACCGCATTAAGTATGAAGATGTTCGTTAAAACAATTTCCACGGTCGTTTGACAGTGAAAGAAAATATTCTGTAGCCGTTTGAGTTAACGATAACTCTAGCTTCAACTGCAAAATGCATCTTATTATTAGATAGATCGAAAAATACTATCAAATACACATGGATCAAGTTTTACCTGATAATAACACACCAATTTTTCCTTAAAAAGCTTAATAAAATTCTTCGATCAAATAACAGCAAAAAAAGCTCTCAATTTGTGGCGGTTCATTAGTCAGAAGGTTCGGTATTGCGAGTACATTATTATCGAGAAGACAAATCTCGCTGTTGAAAGTCTGTATGCAACACGAGGAACAATAAGTAACTGATTTTCAGAGGGAAAGAGGAATCAATGCGGTATGGTTCGCGGTAGAGTTTTTAACCACGAGAGACCGTGGTGCGTTGTTTACGCGGTTATTTGTCCTATTTCAAAGCGAAACGAATTAATTTCTATGAGACCGACACAAACGTTAATTCACCGTAAAAAATGCCTACGTTTTTGTTAAGCGTATACCCATAAAACGAACTTATTATCACGATCAAACCTCGTTTCAAGAGCCACTTGGATTATGCTTGAATACCTTTACGAGTTCCACTAAAACTTGAATTTCTAATTTCATGGGAAAGTTACTTTCTTTAATGCTCTATATAATTATTATATATTATCACGTGTAATAAAATTACTAACAGAATCATTATTTGCAACGCAATGGCCAGATTGTCGTTTCTTTCACTCCTCTTTATTATATTTCCCCACAAGAGGAAATTTCACTAATGATCATTCCATTTCAATTAGCACCTACATATTATAACCCTCTAGATTTACAATTCGAATTAATTATCCTTTCGAACGACATTCGTACAACTACAATGACACAGACCCCAGCTCTGTCCCATAAGCAGTCTTATTAAAGACAAGCATTTCCTATAAAAAGTTTTACTTCTCTTCCACACACTCCAAACTCTGACCTTAAATTCTGTTCTCCTTTAATACCATTGATAATTTTCCATAGAAATTGCGCTCTACCCAGTAACAAGGCCATTCGCCTCACGGTACAACTTTGCATGGGGCCATCTCTTCCAATGGCACACCACCGTGCAGACTAAAAGCGTAATTCTCGGTCAGGAATCGAGCGTGTCTTCGATAAACCGCGTCCCGATTTTCCGCGCGATCTCCTTCTATTTTCTTTTACGGAGGCATACACCGTCGTCTCTTTTTCCCTCCCCTCAGCCAGCGGAAATTTTATCAGAACGTATCGGATCCTTGCGCGGGAAACGAACGGCACCCGATAAGTATGCATTCTGCACGGGCTTGGTTTCTGCACGAATAACGATCAATAAATAACAAAGTTCCAACCATTGTACATGCACCAGTGTATACTAACAATGTCTTTATTCCGTGCCCCCCTCTCGCCCCTTTGCTATTCAGGTGAAACAGCTTCGTCGGGGCATAAAGTGGGGAAGTAAATTTCGGGAAATTCTTCCGGCCGCGTCTGACTTAACAGGAAACTACTATCGTGGCCGTTAGTTTTACGCCACTTGAACGAAAACCGTTTCCACGACGCTTTAAAACGGTGTTCACCGCCGCTCCTTTCCGCGCTGATACATCCTGCGCATTTTCGCGATTGAAACTTTAATCCCTTATCGATCCTGATTCCTTGATTCGCGTTCACCATTACCGCCGCCGTCCCTGGATTATGTATTATTAATAGCGATGCTATGAGCGGGAACACTGCTCTTAATGACGATTAAAAATCGACAAGGGGTAATCAAGGGACTGATAAATGGCACGAGGGCGCGATTAGCGAGTATTAACCTCTCGGGGACAGAATGCTTTTAAATACGGTTATCAGAGAAATGGTTTTAGAGAGGGCGATAAATCTCCTGGAGGTTGAGAAATTGTGTTGTATGAGTGGTAATAAGGTTTGAGTAATCTTGAGCTGCTAATTATTAGGCATAAGAAAATTGGTCGATTCCGTTTTCTCCGTGGTCCCCATATGGAGATACTGATACTTTTTTTCTTTTAACTGGTAAAAGTCGTAATTTAGGTAATTATCTCTACTCTTAATAAATTAGTAAATAATTCTAGAATTTATACTTATTTAAGTATCGATAATTGTTAATGAATACGAAATTGAATTTGAAAAATGTCCGAGTGCGAAAGGTTAATTGCACCACTTTCGAAACTAGCCACCAGATCCCATAATTCAAGAGATATGTGAACGTCGATTAGATAATTAGTTAATTAAAGAGTGATTTACACGGCCGATGATGCAACGACTTGTCAGAAATTACAGAACCCGTGTAAGGATCTGCAGACTGATAAAAATTACATCCAAACATCGATCAGTGCTTAAACAATGAGACGAATGACATCATACGCCGCTTATCGTCAGCGCTACCTTACTTCTAATGATAGCGGAACACACGGACCTACTCTGCATGGCTTCTCAACCGTGTCCAGCTTTTTCTGCCTAGTCGCATGACATTATATTACAAGGTGACGACAAACGGGATATAATAAATGAAATAAGTTCAGGGATACCGATGAAAGTCGCACGAATTCCAGAACGCCCAACGGTTCGAAGCATCGCCCATGGCTGGTCTCGTATCGCCCAGCATCTAATCACCGCGTGGCAGTTCAACGCGCGGCAATCAATCATGTTATTATATTAGACTGACTAAACCCGCCTCAGGATCCCAACTATGTAAGTGGTAATTTTCTTGGCTCTAACCATGCCTGCCTTTGTGCCACCGTCTCGTGATGAATGCATATTTCGTCTCTCGTTAGAGCTCTGTCCGAAAAAGGTCTGGTATTGAAGTGGGAGAGCGACGATGGGGAAATAATGACCCACGCTTTGCTCACTCCTCGCAGAGCATATGGTACCCACATTCACATTCTCCTAATTCCTCTAGCGATGTCTAAGCGATGAGTTAATAGTAATTGTAAGGTATCCGATTGTTCTACCGATAGCGTTGCTAACAGACAACTGTTATCAGATATTCGATGAATAATTTTGCATAGGATTTGCCTTTATGCAGGTAAAGAAATTGAAATGTTCTAACAATGAATAAAGACACTCTGCACCTCAATTTCAAATTTGAAGGAGATTGTCTCTAAATAGTATGGAGTATATTGAAATTGCTTTCAAACTCTCTGTAGAATATTCAAAAATTTAATACTTCCTCTCTGTAACCTCATCAATATAACATGAATTATCTAATAAAGATAGTTTCAGTTCTGGGCAACTCAGCTCCTGCTATCATAAAATATAGAAAGAGAATATAAAACATGTTCATTAACATTGTTCTTTACTATTCTAAATATATACAATATTTGTGCATAATATTAATGCAACTACATTTGAGGAGTACCTTTCAGAGACAAGAATTACAATTTTTTAAAATAATAAAATAAAAAGATCCCAAGTGTCCCCAAGCATTTCCCCTACCAGGCCGAACAATTTCTCCAAGAAACCCAATTACTCACGAAAGAAATCGAACCTCCAGCTAATAATCGCTCATTTAACAGCTTATTGCGTCCGAACAGTCTCCGTATCCACCTCGTCCGAACGGGATCGTGTCCAGGGAACAGCGGTCCCAGTCCCCAGTATCCAGCCCCAGCATCCCAGCTGTTCCCTTTCCACCGTCCAGCAGTTTATTTCCCCGCGAACCTTTATCCACCTACTATCCATCTACGTTCCCCCGGTTCCCCAGCGACCGTCGACATTTTTTCTTCTCGTAGCGGGCGTCATCTGGAAAGGGCAGGTCCGAAGGGACGGCGGAGAGCAGATGAGCGTAGGATGAGGAGGCAGACGGCGACGGAGGTGGGCGTAGGTTGTCCGTGCAATCGGTGGGATAGTCCAGGACTGCTGCGATTTGGCAGCGATCCACCGGCGGCTCTCCGAGAGGGAGCTGGACCCTGGCCAACTTTCCACGGCCGGATAGGGATTTCGGTTCGATGTGCGGCGACAATATTCTACGTTTATACGAGAACCCACCGTGTCCCGTCTCCCTCGTCCCACCGAACCCCGCGTGCCCCCAGCGTCACCCTCTGTCGCGGTGTCCCCCCTTTCGTCCACCCGTTCGATCCTGCGGGTCGACGGTGCGCAGCCATTGTGTCCCACACTCGAAGCTGCCGGTTCATTTCGCTGCTCCATAGGCAGCTGAAGCGACTTATCGAGTGACGGAGTATATAGGCGCACGGAGCCAGAAAACCGCTGAACGTGCCGTTGAATACCTATCCGGCGGTCGTACACACCGAAACGACGCTGATTTCGAGCGTGATCGAGGAACCGATGCGGAGGGAGGGAGGAAGACGGTTGATGCGTCTTCTTCGATTCAGGGTTCATTGATTTCTGCCTCTTGTTCCGCGGTTGGAGGCCGCGGGGGACTTCGAGAAACCCCCTGGTCCACTCTCACTTTTTGTCTACTTATTTCGAGCGCTCTTCTTTTCGTCCTTTGTTTGGGGGCCCTGTGGGCTTGTGCGTTCGATGCGCGGAGAGATTCTGCGAGTGTGTAGGGAAATTAAGGTAAGTGCAACTGATGCTTGTATTTGGACGAGGAGGTCCTGGTTTTGGAATAGCATTGTTGAAGCTGGAGCGAGAAATGTAAATTTTACGTTTCATTCTGGTTGGGGATTACTATTGTTGCAGAAATCGGACTGCGGCAATATTAAATACCGAACGACCATCAAAGATAACAGGTTTTAATTAAATTCCTTCCCTGGCATGTTCATGTCAATTAATCTCGGCAAATGTTTCAATTAACGGTTTAACGGTAGATACTCCATTTCTGCTGACCCATCGCAACAAATTCACCGACGCGGATGTTTCCTCGTTTGAATTAACTTTTGACCTCTTTCGGCGAACTTTGGAAATTCGTTGATTAAAAACTTTGTTTATGACACGGGATATCTGGATCGATGGCTATCGAAAAATGAAAGCTGTTCGCGTATACTTCCACCGATATCGACGCCAGCGAGCCTTCAGTCGATGGTTAAAATTCAATGATACCCTTAACAGTCTATGTTGTAATCGGTGGAGACAATGTTTGACAGCTACCACCAGATTTCATTTGGCTCCCTCTTCAGCGATTGTGTTTGTAGTCACGTATGTGTGACACATATCTCGGACATGAAGTTAGTTTACTCCATGGGACTACTCAAAACTTGCCCAAATTTAGAAAATTGTTTGAAATTTGAAAGATGGTACTTCATTGATTGGATGAGAGGAACTATGACTAAAATTGGAATATCAGAGTCAGGAAATGATGATTGAAACCACCGCTGAAAATGGAGATGAAAAAGCTACTTGATCTAATATTATCACAGACCCTCTAAATCGAATTGCCTCGACTACAACCTCCAATCTTTCCACATGAATAACACATAAAAACAGAAGATACATTGAATAATTTTAACTTCCACAAAAATCACTAACTGACAGTCTAACATAGTCCCCTGTCAGCCTCCCTTCCAATTTTCTGTATCCGCCAGAATTGTACGACACCAGCTCAGCCAGGATCCGTTTTACCGCGGAATCGCCATTTGCGTGACGCAGCAGAAAGATATTGAAGAATCGAGCAAGCACAGGCCATAAACGCAAGCGACGACCCTTTTCCTCGAATGATAATGTAATAAGTACCCATGATAAGGGAAACTAGTTTGATCGGACGAAAGAGCCACGGTGGGAACGAAATTGGTAGGTCAGCAACGTTAAAATCGCTGAGTAGAAGGGAGGACGGAAATATAATGGATATTGGACGAAGTCAGTGAAGAAAAATAGGGAATCGAATCCGTTTGCTCATCACCTTATCGTTTAAGTAATAATTGCGCTCCTGCATTCGATCCGCTTAATTCACTCTTCGCCGAGGAAGCATCGGTGACAACCAATTGCGATAGTCTTGGCCAACAGGGAAGAGTTACGCGATTGCGGCGGTGATACATGGGTAGATAGCTAAGGAAGAGAGGGATCGAGCTCAATGGATTTCTAGTAAGCTCCCCTATAAGGAATATCGAAGGCGTCTTATCGCGAACGATATTTGTAACCGAGATTCCCGATTCTTGCCAATTTACGTTGCACTTTCGAAACTGCTCGCTGCAATTACTCCCTATTGATTCAGGGCCAAGAAACCGAACAGTTACGTAGCCTTGCCAGCTCACGGCATCTAATTTCGCATCAGTGGGTTAAAAGTGTTGCCTAAATGATGATAACTCGCTGAATTTTCTGACTAATTGCGGATAACGTCTGGGTAAGGTATTGTTGTTTTAGACCGCGTAACTGTTGAGCTATTCGTCCCTTTTGTTATCGTACATTGTGCAAAGGAAATGACGCGAAAACATGGCAAGCTTGATTTTCAGCCGAAATAGCACGGCATGTACGGGGTATGAAATTAAAGAGCATGACCCTTGAGGGTTGTTAGACAATTCGGACCTTGGACTGCAGCCCAATTAACCCATACATGCACTTACCCCTCTGCTTTTAGCCAGAACTCGTTCTATTGTTGGAGATTACGTTGGCATATCTTTTAAGAGATCAAGAGAGAAGTTTTGAATAAGTTAGGCATAGTTTTCGTCTGAATTGATTTTCAAATGACTGTGAATTATGAAATTTCTTCCTAGAAATAGATTATTCTAAGTAAGGAATAAAATCTTTTCTAAACTCTAATAGCCATACGCAATAATTAAACTCATTACTAATTTGAACACTTCTAGAAAGACTAATAAAGCTTCGTTTCAATTTTCCTCTGCTAATAATTATCGAATATTAGTATCTCATAATGGTAATTAACGTCGAAAATGGCCTCTAGAATTTTGCATAGCCACAGGGCCACAGGAAATAGCGTATATCAATTCAAGAGAACGATCTATATGTATTCCAATCTAAACGTAACAGACACCTTCATATCTCATGAAAATTTAACGATCCAGTCATCCTGGACATTGAAGAGACATTTAAGACGACTGACGATCATCGCCTGTCCTTTATAACAAAACGGTTTCGTAGCAAAATTGGCTGGCTGACCCCGATCATATATTTGATAAGTGTCTGTACAGAGCGAAGTGTGTACAAGGTAGTACACCGATAGCCCAGCCCCTCTGTCCAGTGCATAAGGACGAGAGTGTACTCTACGAGGATCTCGACAAACGTCATAGCTCACGAACTTATACCATGTACGTGTATAGGTGTGTACGTGCAAGCATACTCACGTATTTCATTGAAATAGAAAGGGTATTCGCCAGGCACCGAACAGTTGAGCCTTGCTTTCAGGAAGCTCGTCCATCTGTCGCTGAACGCATGAGGTCCGCCCTTGTCGTGCTGGCACACTCTACCGACTCGCGAGTACACCGCCTGAAACACAAATTTGAGGGTCTCGAACAATTGGCTCCTTCGATTCTTTTTACTGGGCGCGCGTCTTATTTGAACCTGCGCCGACCATTGTGCCAGGCTGCTTCAGTCTGTTTCAACGTCACCAAACAGGGGACAGAAGGGTATATCTTGATGAGGGAAAATTTGCTTGCCAGTGAAAGATTGATAAAGTGGATTAATGAAGGGTTTTTCTTTAGGAGTTTCATCGTTACGATGCATTTACAGTAATTTTGATTAGCAATGTTTCTTAATAGTATTTTCGTAGATTTTATGTAAATTGATGAAATCACAGGAATTGAATTTAGAAAATTTGAAAGCTTTACCTTGCCACAGTTCATGTACTCGACAGCAGTCTCTCGGTAGAAGAAGAAGACGTAGTCCTCGTACGCGAACGAGCTGACGAAATTGGGTCCTGCAATTAGGAGATTGAGTTTTGTTAGCTAGGACACATAGTGTTTGCTTAGCATGGTCATTCATACGAATGAAGACACGATTGTTGAATAAGTCCGAGATATGTGGTGTTAAGAAAATTGTGTGCTGGAAAATTTTAATATAAATACTGTATACTTGCGTTGCTTTCATATAAGAGGATTTCTTTGCATTATTACTTTACTAGGTTGTTAAGTGGTCGCTGCAAGAATGCACTTTGCAAGAATGCCACGTCGTTATTAGATTTTCGAGAGTAGAGCTTGTCACCGAAACAAAAATTTACAAGAATATGGTTATTTAATACTTATGCAAGTTATGAAATTAGAAATGCTTAGAATGTCTTGAATTCATGTCACTTACTGTTCAACATACCAAAAGCATACTTGCATAAGTATTTTATAATTATATCTTACTTTAGTTAGAGCACGAGCAGAATTTTGAATATAAAAAAATTGAGATATTAATTATCAAGCGCAGTGTATTAGATACCTATTAAATATCAGTTGTAATTTTGAATAATAAAAGGACCTCAAGTATTCAGAATATGTCTTCATTTATTAAGCTCCTTCTCTAAAACGTCTATTCCGTTTTATTTCCTTTTCTAATCTTCTCCATTCATGTTCTCCATTCATGTTATGTATTCGAATAACAGCCGAGATGTTTCGTGATGCAGTGAAAATTATCTCTTCATTTCACGATCACCGATGGATCTTCAATAACGTTGCAATTTAAGAGAACCAACCGATGATAAATTGCCAAGAGAATGGCCGCATGGAAATTGCGATCGATCAAAAATTCCAATAGATAAGCTTAAAAACGGATTACGTAATTTTGTATGAAACTTGTATCGCGAATTCGTGGCAGAATCTATCGGCTATAAATATGAGAAGCACGAGACTAGGGGACGGGGGTGGGGAAAAGGTAAAAAACAGCGTGTCGACAGATAGGTAAATTGCAACGCGTAATTTATGCAAAGCTTCTTACATCGCTTAAGCATCATCCATTATATGCGGAGAGTAGCGTAATAACAAACACAATAACATGCGATAACTTTTCACGTGCAACGATGTCGTAAAATTTTATATGGATGCGGCGCACGATGAGAAGATAGAAGCACTCAGAAATAGGATGGAAATTGTTCGGCGTTCCCTATCACGTGGCCGTTTGTCCAAGTGTTGCCATTAAAATGTCGATTAAAATGCAAAATATTTCAATTGCGCGAGGACGCAGAAATAATTTTTCGCTTTCCGAAGTTCGACAGCGATTGCCCTCCATTTCCTCCCCCGCTTCCAAATTAACCGTTTTTTCGTCGCTTTCTATTCGCCAGCGTTACAATTTATACCGATATGTGAATTATCGATGACAAATTCCGTCCCCCTTTTTCCATGGCCAACTGATGTTCCCCACCAGTTTCCCAGATGCTTCAGAATCAATGAGATTAATTGTCGCGACAATGTATAGGCAATTAATGCGCGTATTTAAATTCTACCACGAGCGGGATGAAAAGAGAAGGGGATGTGACATGTCGTAGAAAGTTATGCACGCGATAGAATGCACAGCGTCAGTAACGCAAATGGGACGACTCGTGTCTCTTGTTTGGATGGAAATAAAAAGCGCAGGACAGGAAAAAAGTTAGATCGTGTAACAAACTTTATTTTCCCGACGACCTCGCTTTTTACGTAAGTGCAACGATACAGTAGTAAATTCTCTTCCTTTACTATGCACGAAATTGTTTGGAGGATGCAGAGATTTAGCGCGTTAAATAATCCCATGGAACTCAAGATTTTTTAAATATCTCCACTATTACTATAATAAAAATGTAGCAGGACCTCGATTAAAGTAAGTACCTTACTTTACTCTGAAGCAAGTTTCACCATATCTAGAATCACGTCTGAAGCACCCTCCAGATTCTTAATTTTACTAGTTGCAGAAAACTACTATTAAATCACTGTTCAAGTTTAAGTCGATCTTTTACTATACGTTCTTTGTCTTTGCAGCCGATGACGATACCTCTCAGTAAAAGAGACCACGGATAATTGGGACCTCATTATTCGAGGTTCTACTGTATTCTAAAATCAGAAGAGACTCTGAAAAATCTACAAGGAAAGGTTCTCTGTAAAAGACTCTAATAAGATCAGAAATATCTTGACCCGGGACACGAAGTAACTCCTTCACCTCGCACGTAAAAGCAGGCAAAAGAAAGTCCTCCGGCATCCCTTTGTACCCCACACCATTTAGCAACAGCATTATACAACACTTCTGCAAAGACACTCTGCATAATCCCAAAGCGACGGGGGCGCTCGAATGTTCAAAAACACGGGCAGAAAATCCGGAATAATTCGGAAGCGGCGTTAGGCAGCGGAGGGTCGTCTGGAGATAGCTCGCGATGGCTTTGGCCCGCGAATATTCTAATGTAATTAGCGTGACTTCCATTACCGTTTAGCTGGTTCAGATCCGAGCGCTCGGTGCGGATCTTCTCCCTGTGAATCAGCGGCTCGCCACCAGAGAAGTCGGCCACTGTCGCGGCGTACAGCTGTCCCTCTGAAACATGCATAAAACGCTACGTGTCAGTCTGGATGGTTGGCTAAACGAATCGCCTCGTAGGAGGGTCGCGCAGCTCGACGCGCTGGCAAAGACACCTTCGAGTTAATTTCCACGTCTTGCCGCGTCACTCGAACACGCCAGTTCGCGAAATGCACTCTGCCAGCAGCTACCGTGGCTTATGCCTACGGGTAATCATCGGGCATTGTCGTGCCGCACCGCGAGCAAGCTTCTCGGGGGTTGCAGCTCTCGCGCGGAATCGTATCTCGCGTTGAGCCCTGGCAATTAAAGAGTACTAAATTCCACTCGGGACATGTGTATGCACGTGGATTCTGCCAGCGTTCATCTCGACTGTGCTATAGATTCGACCGTGGCACCTCATCAGGCGTCAGCAGATTCCTGAACACGTGGGGAGAATTTTGAGGAATTTTTTGACTCTGTTACAGAGGCGACGGTTTTTCTTAATCTGAGGAAAGGTTGCGAATGGTAGCGATGGGAACCGAGGTTTTCTAATTGTTCGGTAATATCCGGTGAGTGATAAGGCAGATGGATTGGCTGCAATGTTGCAGAATTTATTGGGAGCAGTTTAATTAAACCGAGTCCTGAAAGGCACTTTAATTAACCGACCGCGTTGCAATTACTTCAAGAATCGCTAATTTCCAGGCGGACGCTCCGAGATGTAATTTAAACGCGTGAATTTTCGCTGTCGTTGACGGAAACGTAACAAAGTGGGGGGTGATGAGCTGAACGATCGTCTTTGTATAATAAGAGGTAATTAGATTGGCCTTCGGTTTAAAGGCTTCTTTGGTAAGCTACAAGCTTGACTGGCTTTGTTGCTGCTTACGCGCAGATAAAACTCGACTTTTAGGCGTGATAGGATTAAATTGCCGGTAGATCGAGTGGATATGTTTCATATCAAAAGTCGAGAATGACGAACTCAGAAAAGAATCTTCCAAATATTTACACAAGGTCCAATTCATTACAAACCATACTTAAATTGATGAGTTCAAGAACAGAAGTCCAAAAACCACATCTTGAAACACTTCATCCCAAAGTGTAATTCTATACACTTCACCTGAACCCCAAAGCCAGAGTAAACCAAATCCCCTTGTTTCCCATATAATTTTAGGCCCTATGATCCAGATATACTCTCATCATTATTCCTTCAACTCACCGATTCAATTACCGTGTCTGTACAGCACGCATTTTACGCTCCCAGTCCTCAACCTAGCAACATCCTCGATCTTTGCTACTCCCACCGTCTCCCCATATTTCCTTCAACCCTCCCATTCGAAACTGTCGCGCACGAATCCCTCTTCTCCAGCAGGACCCGTCCCCCACGTGTCCACCTACACAGCCGAGTAATTTTCCTCGGTGTTTCGGTAGGGGTCGTGGAATTTTGCGCGAATCCGCGGCTTTCGTACCCGCGCACACGGACCAGGGGTAGCCGAGGTTGTGTACAGGCTGTGCGGCGTTTGCAGAGAGACTACATTTTCCCTGATACTCCCAACGAACGAAGATCCTCGAAGGCCGTGCACTCTCCTCCTCTCGCGGGGCTTCCATATTTCACGTTCAAAAAGCACGATGGGATTTGAGGCTGGCCAACGTATGCGCGCGATAAGTGTATATAGTGGGCCCGGCGGTCATATATAACCGGGCAAAGTAGACGTTAGACTTAGGGGATGAACGTGCTCGTTGCGGGCTACAAATCTACGGTGAGCCCTGCAACGCCGAAGCCCGCGAATACTGTACACCGTCATCCTGGTAATACCCAACGACTGAAGGAAGCTCTCGGCTACGTGCCGGGTTCTTTGCACTGGCATTATTAGCCAGCGACGCGACAACTGTCGTGGGAAATGACCGAAACCCTCTGTTTGCCCCCCTCGTGCGCTCTTCTCTCTTTACCTCTCGTCTAGGCTAGGTGGAGAGGTCTTTCTCGTTGCTGATCGAATCAACTTGATTCGATAGAAGAGAAAACGTAGAGGGGCGAGTGAAGAAACTTTTGTGAGGTAAACTGAACGAAAATATAATAATTTAATAAGGAACAAGTGTGGAATATGGTGTTTTATGGACTGGAAGGTATTCCACAGTGGATGTTGAATATATAAATATGACGTATAATGTGTGATATGAAAGTTGCTGATATCTATGAACCTTCTTCTGTCAGTTACTATATACAGGGTGTTTCATAATAGATGTTAGAGATTTTGAGAAGTGATTATGTATGCTAAAAATGAAAATACGCCTGAAATGGTGAGAATGTGTCTTACTTGAAGGCTTATTCTACTGTCTACGCGTGTAGTCAAGTCAGGCACAGCGGTGGCAGTAGAATATGTCTTAGAGTCAGACGCATTTTTCTTACAGCCTTAAACTTAATTTCATAATTTTTGGTTATCGTCTTATTTCATTATGTAAAGTCATCTCTTCAACTTTTTAACATCTGTTACGAAACATTTTGTATACTTTTGAAGGATTTCTAATGTATTCTTAATATACAGGTAAACATCATATTATAGTACACAATGCTTATTTTTTTCTACCTATTTTAAAAAAAAGTATAAATCTTTCCTTCAAAAAACGACTATCTTTAAAACATATCTAGCGATAATTGTATCTTCGTTCAAAGCCTCGTTTACCTAATTCCTGTCTAGAGCTTTCTATAGAAAAACAGGTTTTGATTAGCAAAATTGAATTATTTCCTACGAAAACAAACTCCCAGTCGGTCCTCCGTTTAACTGTCCACAGAGGTGCGCAATTTTCTCGATAGAAGACCGCGGGAAAGTGAATTGACAGTTCGATAACAAGCCACCGCAGTGTCTGGCTACGTGCTACGTATGCGCGTTATTTGTGTCACTATTATTAGAGCGGTATGTGGACATTGCACTTGGACTCGTTGGAACGGTCGTCTCGTGTAGCGGCGGGTTGATTTGGCTTTGTTAACGTCTAACGAGACTAAGGTCCACTTTATTCCGCCGTATAAATTTTACGCCCGTGTATTAACTTGGGTTTGCTATAACAACGCGCCCCTCTATGCTTTACCGTGATAAATGTTGACTCCGTTTTATTGTTTTCCGACTTACGCAAACGGAGACCTCGACTAAATTGGACCAACAAATAAAATTCTTCGGGCTCGCCTACCGGCCAACGACACTTTTATTTCCTTCCATTTATGACGGAGGAACTGTTGTTCAAGGTAAATTCGGAAAGTTGAAAAATTATCGATATTATAAGAGAAGGTTCGATCAGACATTAAGCGAAAATTAATTTCTTCCAAAGAATTGTTAAAAACAATTGTTTGCCATAATTTACGACAGTACAGCGCATGTTACATGTACATGAAAAATGGATACTTGTACGATGTTTAAAGCCTGTCACTCTAAAGTTAAAAACTCATTAATTTCCTAAAGATGAATATTGGTAACTGGGGTACAGATAGATTGCCTTATCACTTGAATAATGATAAACGGTACTGCGCATGGACCGATGGAGGCGTCAATGATCCGCTGTCGAAACTGTTAAATCCATCAGAGTTACAATGTTAAACCCCAAGTACACGATGTACGCTTGGATTCATAACAGCTAAGACGGAGTTTCCTATCTATTCTCCACTGATATGCGCATCCGATGCCAGTATTATGCACATTACACGTGTCAGAACTACTCACGATCTGCAGAGACGCCACGTGTAGGTGTCATTGCTGGTTAGAGGCAATCGCAATTATGCCGAAAACTATGCAAATCCGTAGAGATCGCAGCCATTGGAATAAGAAATTATCCACAAGTCCAAGTGCTGCAAATCGCTTTATGTCTTTATACTGAACAAGAACGAGGATTGAGAATTTATTCTAATCACCTTATCAAGTTGTTGTTAAATATATGAGTACTATTAATTATTCCTATAATCATTGACCTAGTTTCAGCGAAAATTGCTCTCTGGAAGTTGGTAACTCTCAGTGTGTTGACACGATAAGGGAGTACGGAGTCTCGAAACTGTATAAATGGATTCCAAATCCTTTAGAACATAATACGATATACTGAGAATGTCAGAGAAGGTTAATCTTGTAGCGATTACGTTACAAGCGCAAACGGCGTAGTCTAGCAAAGTTTAATTAGATAGAAATTTTATGAAAATTTGTCAAACCTGCAGGAAAGGGAACAAGTATAGAGAGGATAGTATATATACTGGGAAATGGCTGTCGACAAGTGTCTCTCATTTGAATAAATCTTCTAGGAGTGTAAAACAATATATTATGACGAACAACGCGTGAAATTGGACGGGCTGGAAATTTGGATGATAGAATGGACGTTCTGTTCTGCTTCTCGCGATAACCATGACATACTTTGTTCTAAATATATGAACTCCTTATAGGATTATTACACGAATGTGCCGTGGCAACGTCATAAATAGTCATTCAAGGGGCGCATTCATATACGTCGAGTTCACTGCCTGTGCCAACGGATGAAAAGGACGACTTTGACTTTGCATTCAATTAAAGCTCATTAAGAGTATATTACGCGGATAAACTTTCGCTACGTTTTAGTAAATCATCAAGTACAAGTAATTGAAGGGGATGTGTTTAGTGAATGTTTAACTGTGTTTAACCACATGGTTTTCCTATGGCGGTGAGATTTTCTTATAAACATAAAATAGCGCATATTTAAATTATTTAATGATTATACTACTTACGCTTTTAAATTACAAGAAATGCAGATAAAAAATCTTTTATGACTATTTTAATGTAGCAGTTTATACTGCAGTATTCATTAGGTCAAATTACAATTAAGTGAAATTCTCGACCACTTTTCAGATTGAATTTTCTCGAGAACGAGACTTCGCATACAAAATTTCATTTCAGATTTGAAACTCATTTTCATATATCGCGTCTCGCTCGTCACATTAGAAGTAAAATTTGGAAGGAAATTGTTTAAGATTCACGGGGGTATTTTTCATAAGCAAAACAAGCGAAGGGTTGCGCTTAAACCACGAATACCTGTAACCCCGATGTATTTTAATAAACCGAGGGGTATAGATATTTTACCAGTGGACTCGGCTTCACAGAAAGTGCACGATCACTATCCGGAAACGGATGCGCTCGTTGCAGAACCATTCAGCATTCTGACGCGTGGCGCATACGTGAACAAAATATGTTTCCTCTTTTTACGGCCCACGTTTTGTGTGCCCATCATTCCTGCGAACTCGAATTCGATACATAATATCACCCTGGACAAATAGATCAGAAACACTTGCAAACAATTGTATTTAACTCAGCAAAATACAGAGGAGTAGATTCAAGATACATACATCTACAGTAATATCTGTTCGATAAATATTAGTAGAGGTATCTTGGTTCTTTACTTCTAAAGATAACCAATTTCACTTCCAAGTACACATTTCAGGTTTATATTTAACACTACATTTATTAATCCTAGATACAGCCTTATCTCTAGGCAATATACCTAATTCAGACTTCAACTCGAAATAGGATGTAAAGCAGACAGCCATAATTTCACCAAGCAAATTTAAAGCGTTTTAAGATATTTCTAAATAACTACTTATTTACTAAAATTATCAAACGTCTCATAAAGTCCAGATTCTTATCTGCTACTCAGAACACCGATGTTATTTTACGATTCTAATTATTAGTTCATAAATTTCTCATGAATGGCGAATATTGAAAACAGTGGCGAAACTGTGCTCACCTACTTTACAAAGATTTCTCAACGATTACTTAATTTATACATAGAAAATCGTAGAAGAACCATTCGATCTATCCTCCCCCTTAAACCCAGCAATAAAAGCGTCATCTGTCTCAGCTCTTCTCTGTCTCTTCTGCAACATAATCCTCACTATGTCATTAGAACGTCGCGAGTTAACTGCAAACTAAAACCACCTTTTCGTCACCCACCGTCTCTCGTAACTCGCTGGAGGATCCTTGGTGGATAGCTAGGACACGTTTCGTCGTTCGTTTTATCAGTAGGGCAAGGGAACCGTAACACTCGCAGCCAGCGTAAAGGCGGAATAATTTGCCAGCGGTCGTAACTGGATTCGTTATAAAATTAGCAGTTTCGGCGGAGACGCAACGCAGTAAAAGATAAGCTGCCATGGTCCCCGAGCGGCGGTAAATCCGTGTCTATGAAATATGGATAACCAATCTCAGGCGAAAGGGGCCTGTTAGATTTTATACTTTCGCGGTCGCTGGTCGCGTCGTTACCACGGACGACCGTGTTACGTGGAATGGAGCACCATTGACCGTGTGGTTGCGCTGCCGTATATTTCGCACGGTAGAGACTTTCGATGGGAGTGAATCGTCGCGCCGCGTAATTATCTGATTTTGAAGGATAATGTTATCCGCCGCGGCGCGCCACCGAAGGTTAATTAAACTTCCTAAACACGACGGGGATGAGCCTGGGAGAGAACGGCGACGTCGTGGAAGACCATTGAAAGCGGAGATCCGCGAAAGTTGCGGGAAACTTCTTTTATTTCACGCTCGGAAGGGAAGTTGCATCGCGTGGTCGCCGCGGGAGTTGCTCGCGAAGCGACTTATTTTTAAGGAAGTATAATTCGCTAAGTTAGCCATTCCGGTCGGCCTTTGTTAACGGCCCACGCCCACGTTCATAAAATGCGACCTCTTTCGCGGCGAGCGAACACGTTTGATAGAGATATTTATGAGGACGGCCTACAATGTGGCGCATCTCTTCCCGCGGTGCAGCTGAATATTATGGAATATTTATTTTCATGCTTCTTTTCGGGAGAAGTATTCGGGAGGATGGTAATAAATCTGGGGGAATGTCCAGGATGGTTACAACGTGAGATGGAAAAATTTGGGGAGAGAACATTTAGAAAAAATATGAAATTAGGTATATTCGATTAACCATAAAATGGCACACTAGGGTCCTTCATGGGCACAGCTAGTCAGATAAAGTGGGCCATTCCAGGGTTAGAATAAGATTGCAAACTAATTGCATTGAATCCACGATTCTCTCCTTTCATATAAGACGTAGTGTTCTTGAAACTATTATTCAGTGATAGTTAGCAGAAATCTGGCATGTGGAAGGGATTATTAATTGTTTCGAAGGAGCCGAATCCTTGCAGTGTTCGAACCCTTTGTTACGTGCCACCCTCTATGATATGCAAATATAGGGAATAGAGAGAAATAAAGTCGAAGAACGCTTGAGCGTTATAAATCTGATCTAGACAGATTTGCTGATTAAAAGGATTGAAAAGTGCGCGATAGGTGTGATTAATACTTGGTAACACGTACCGCAATTAGCTCGCAATGAAACTCGAAAGAAAACGGGAACGGAATTCGCTCGTTTATTTAGTACATGTCAGACACCGAGTTCACCAGCTATCATTTATTTCACAACTCCATAAAACTTTCTCGACGGGGGGAGATTCAATCGATTCACGGGGAGGTTCAGGCCCTTCGATTCACTTTTTGTTTAAAAAATCGGCAAACTTTTATACCGATGACGTTGCCCCGTTTAAATCAAATACAGCGGACAGTCATTTTCAGCGAGGGAAGATGTATTGCTGTTTGAATAGTCGGAACTGACTATAAATGTGTCGCTTTCAAGGGAAACCTTTTCGCCATCAGAATTTATCTTTGTCCGCTGCATAGGCTGTTACTCCCTAAATCCTAAGAATAATCTTTTTCATATTTTTACATTCGAACCATGGCTGCCATTAAAACCAAGGACACACTCTATTCCGCAATTGCGCATTTACTATCCCACTTTTTTAATATTCACATTCATGCAAAATATTCTCTCTATAATATTAAAAGGGAGGATGGAGTAAATTAAGATACTGCACTCTGAAATTCCACTCCACTTCACAAAAGCATTAACTGCCTTCTCGACCTCCGTGTATATGCGAAATGTCCCTCGAATGGCGCTGTATTCGTGCAATTACCGGAATTATCGCCGTGGCGAGTGTTTCGCAATAACAATTACGAGATGGCTGTTGTTTTCGGCGAACAACGATGTCGACGTTAGTTTCCAAGGAAAAATTAAGCTACCACGTTTGCTGCAGCCACGATTAGACTCGAGATTCGAATACTGTGTCTTGCACGGTACGTCTGAGGGGCGGAAAGCGAGTAACCGTTCCGGTAAATAAGCTTCTGCGGTTTGCTGGATTTCACGGCGAGTTCGAGTCTACGAACGTACAGACGCCTGTTACAGGGGAACGAGGATGGTGCTTGTTGCGAGCGTAGAATCGAACAGGTTTATAGGGATTCGGTTAATTTCCCTACGAACGGGCATTGTGATTGCTGAAGGGGCCTTCAGGGGTCGAGAAGGTATTTATTAGCACTTTGACGGCGCAACTTGTCTGCCACGTTCCTCGAACCGGAATTTCTGAAGCTCGTGCGTTAGAAATATTGCAACATTGTCACATTGCAGGAGGAGTTTAATGCAAATGAGAATGTACAGTTTACGAAGTGACTGAATCCTGACTCGTGGAATATAATATTTGTAGAAATGGATGGTCAAGGAGAAGACGCTAGATATGATTGAAAACCACGGCGAGTTAAGATTACAAGGAACACAAGAAATCAATTAAGGTGGTCCACGTGGCAATTTCATAGTTAAATATTTCTGCAAGGAAAACTTTCAAGCTTTTAAGCTGAGGGACCTCCGTTTTTCAAAGTTTGCTATGCACACAAACAGCGAACCATTTGCAATATTGAAACAGAGACCTATATTGTACGGTCAGAAAATTGATTTTTCGACCAAGGTTTCTTTGTTTACTTTATCAAGAATTTTTTGCTTTGAATCTTTTTTACTTGTTTTCTTGTGGCAAACAATCCGCAGAAATGTTCAAGTTCCGCTATGCATTGCGAATCGTGATGTACGCAGGACGCATCGAGCAAGCGGATCGCGAATTTGTACGTTTGCTCGACGTGACGTGCGTAATCTAATAGTTGTCAGATGACTCGATTATTGGTTATAACGGTAGAACAGTTGTTGCTACGGACCTCATAAAATCACTGTGTATTTTATTCGACACTCTACCCGAATGGAGTGTAACCATTTGGAAATTGGTAATAGATTGTGTTGGGTAACATAATTTCTCAATTTGATACGATACTTGTAAAACACACATTTACGCTTCAAATATGGTAATCGTTTCTGGTGTAATATTTTTCAACTGCAATTCCTCGCTGAGGGAATTTATAAAAATGTTAAAAAGATTTAAACGATAAGAAGACTTTAATAATTTTACGCAAAGAATATTGTTTATAATTTAGCTACCTTGCAAGTTTCTAATCAACCTAAATCCTTTTCTTTGTAATATAAAGTTTCTTCCTTTGACGCTGTTTAAACGAATCTCGTCAACAGAATTTAAAACATGCTTGATAAGATCCCGTTACACGTTTCGAACTGATCCAGCCTTTGATAAATTAACGAGCAAATAATATCCTTGACATTCCAGGATGCTGGTGGTAGCAAACAAAGGCGTCAAAGTACCCATAGAACTACAAAGATCATCACGTTAACGTTAACTTCACCGAGCACCGCTGAACAGCGTCCATAATTCAGGCATGATCGCGCTGGTTGCACGATCGTCAACAATTCCTCGAAATTCTGATCGGTTTTCGTCGGGAAAAAACAGAAGATCGATCGAGCGAGAAACTTTATTGAAGAGATGCGAATTTTAAGCTCCCCAAATCGGATTTCGGCGGAGTTGATGAAAGTTCGGGTTAAACCGAACCCATCTGCGATTTCCGGCATTAACCGCGCCCCTATTAAGCGATCTGATTCACCGATAGCGTATCAGGAATAGGCCACAGCTGATTAAGATTAAATAGAATTTGATTGAGGATCGATTTATCGTGGCTTTGAAATTCTAAGCTCCAATTAACCGGAAAGCAATGCATCGCACGAATTTCTTTCGTTTAAATCGAATGATACCGAAGAAAAATTTTCCTCGACCCTTTCTGACGGTATGCAACTTGGGAATTAGATACTTGTGTCGTGTACAGTCTTCTTTTTTATGATTTTTATTTGGAGTACGTTTCAATTGCTTTGGCAGTAATTCACTGGGTCTTAAAATGACTCAGTTTATATTTATTAGTAATATTTCACTACTCATTAATGTTGTCTTTAATACATTAGTGAAATATTTCAGCAAAATCAATATTTCATATTTTAATTTATTCCATACTTATGCAAATACGATATTAGAGTACGAATCACTTTTCATTAGCTCCACGCGTCCTATTTTCCATAATAAATTGCTTATAATGAAATTCATTCCAGTATAATTATAAAAACGTTTATTGTAACTTATAACAAAAACAATGTTGAAGGTAACCTTCATCAAGAACAAAACGCTTTTAACCAAGTGTGTAAAATGTCTAAACATTTTTATCTCATTTAAAATCGTCCGTCTACCGCAAAACACCGAAATATCACATCTATCAACGGACATGGGCAGAAGCAAAAATAGAGATTTCACGTCACTGCACATGCACCTATTAAAAGCAGAAAAGCAGTATTCTTTATTCAGATATCTGTAAATGAATTCCTACGGATAAATTCAGATTCTAAAGCAGTCACGTAGACCGATTAACAATTAAACGAAACGTTCCCCAAAAACCTCGAGCGCGATCGCAATTCCCTCGGAGATGGTCGCGGGAGATATGATTTATAATACGGGAAAACGGGTGACAAATATTTCCCCGCGTATATTACAATGTGGTTGAAACCACTTTATCGAGCCATATACCATGGCGAGGTTTCCATACCGTATCGATGCGTCGCGGTAGTCGGTGTTTATCCAATGAATGCATATCGATCTTGATCGTGCTAAAATTTCGGTCCGAAATGGAAACGATACGCGTTCTGTGTCTCGTCAATCATTCGATAATGGCCGTTCCAAGGGAATTATCCCAGCGGGTATCGTTTCACTCTTTAATCCAAGCTTGTGCTCGTCCGACACGTTATCGCTTATTACGATCAGCTTTACACTTAGATAACATTATGCATGCCCCATCGTCAGTCAGATTACTAGTTATCGCGTCACATTTTTTCCTAACTCACCTGTACTCCCCCTTTTTTCAGGACTACGGATGTTTGCGATCCACCATTTACACATTACGCTCGTATTTTTCTTCCTTTCGAACCAGCGTCAATCAAATATTTGTTGGTCATCGATCGTGCCAGATTCGACAACCATATGCTCGTGCAGAGGCGTTACACCTAATTCCCTTTTACAGCAACTCGCAAACAGCTGACGATTTTTTCGTCCCGATTTTTACTTCGTTTAGAACTGACGCTGTGATTAACACACTGACCGATAGTTTCGAAAATCGCTCAAAATGACGCCAGTGTGGCGACAAGCAGTCGACGTAGTGTTAACGAGATTTTTTTTTTTTTTTTTTTTATTCACCAAAGTGTCGCTGTGTTTCTACCTAGTTTTGTGGTTTTGTTATAAAAATGGTAATGTTCCGAATCGAATACAGAAAGAAATGTAATATGTTTCTACTGGAGAAAGAGTAGATATAAAAATGTTAAAATTCCAATAATAAAGAAATCTATGTAGACGTGACACGTACCACTTTCCCACTAAGCCTCTCATTCTCATTATAGAGTGAAACATGCCCAAGAGTCAGAAAAATATTGCAAGGAAACAGCAGGTCCAAATTAATCACGAGTTTTTCACTTTTCAACAGCTCGGGTCCCGCCCCACACGCGACTGAGAACCGCCTGAATAATCACGTCTGGTCACATTATCGAGTTCACGCTTCACGCATAAATTTTTATTAAATGTTACCCTGTGCTCGGGCTATGGTCAACCTCACCGTTCACGGTTAGTTTTACATCCCCCGATAATCGGGCCTGCATTCAAACGCCATGCCACTCCATTACGTCTCATATCAACGAGTTCATTACTTGCCTCGAGTTTCGCCGCAGATTCTGTCGCTCTCGCTTTCTTTTCTCTCGCTCCTCCCCGCGGGGACGACGGCGGTTTGAAATGTTACCAAGGACGCGTTGGTGAATATTTATGATTCCGTTAACGTGTTCTCACGCAGAACTTGATTTATGGCCGCACATTGTTCCAGTCATTCATCAAGCGGCAGCGCGATAACAAGGAGAACCTTCAGCCGCGGTTTCGATATCTTTCCGCGACTGTTTTTGTGTCGCTCGTACATACAACTTTATTCGCGACGTGCTTAGCGATCCCATATCGATGCACCGAAATCGATAACTACTGGACAAATGCGTCGGCTGCGCACGATAGCGGAGGCTGACGTGACGCGGAAATCGGGCTGGGAAAAAAGAGGAAGAGGTTCTACGCGATATTTTGATCTATGGAGACAAATATTTTGTCCAAGGAAGCCGTGGATCAAAATATAGATTTCTGCTGCAATAAATTTCGAGGCGGTGGATGTCGGTCTGTGGTCCCTGACGCACTGCAATTCGACGATTTTTTCAAAGGATAAGGAAGAGGGGGATTATTCGAAATATGTTGAATAGTCTGGACTTGTACTCCATTTTAAATTATTATATGTTATTCATATTATGAACTGAAATTTTAAAAAACTTTGGAAGATGTTAAACACTTATATCTATTTCTCTTCCTTCATTATTGACATGCAAAGCAAAAACAGTTGAATTTGATTCTTTAATTGCCACTTTTATGTTAATAGTAACAAAATAAACATTAACGATCTGAGACCGCTAATAGTCATTATGTAAGTTTTAATAGATGTAGTAGTTAAGAGTTAACAGTGATAATTTCGATGCTAAATAATTTCTCGATATTAAATCCGTATTAAAATTGGTTAAATATTTGCCATGGTTTACAAGCGATTTTTCAACACTCTTCTATTTAATACTAGTTTCAAAAGCTCAATGAGCATGTATGAATGAAACCGACATACATTCAATCGGCATACACTTGACTAATGTGAAGTGTTTAACTACAAAATACTTCACTCGAACCTATTCCACCCTTCTAAAACAGCTTTGACCGCTTCCCCACATCAAACGTCGAATCAGTTTACTAATTCGTAAATGATGCCACACTCGTCGATTTTTGACACTCCACTTTTGACGCCGTGAAACCATCGAAATCAATCGTGTGTTTGATACGAAATTTCGCTCGTCGAAATTGTGCTTTCATGTTGAACCACAGCTGCTAGTATTGTTTACAGGACAGTTCGATGTCAGATACGATATTACAAATATTCGTAACGAGATACAATTCGGTTGTAAGCGACGCGGATGAAACGTACCTCATAGAATATTTATGCGCGTATGATTCAATTAATTTAGGATCGATGTGATCAACAAGAGAGGCACTGGCTATCCATCATTTATAATCCACAAATTTAGAGTATTTTTTTATTGTTAAAGCAGTCATTCCCTCGACTAATCGTGGTTGATGACACGCGTCTGTTAAATCGATGACAAAAGTGCAGCCTCGTTTACCCGTCCCTTTCCTCCGTTTACTAGCAGTCGAAAAACCTATCGGTGGTAACGCACGTCGATTCAACTGAAATCAAGCACGCGTATTGGCATTCGTTTATACTACCTTAATTTAGCGTCGTCCGTTCTGTTACGAGGCGAATTGAAATCACTCAGCGCAGGGGATTCGCCTATTCGACACAGTGCGTTTCCGAGTTGCGTGACAGGCAACTTTCCTTTTTACGACTGTAAATACTAGCAGCGATAATAATATCTCTATCGAAACGTTTACAGGTTAAACCTCGCTTCATTTGCGGTTTAAAAGGCGCAGAACGGTTTCCCTTGCGGTCAAAAGTGAAATTACCGCCAACTTGCGGTCGTCGAACTTTTCGCGGAACTTTCGATCACGTATATGACTTGTATTAAACTAGAAGAATCGATTCCCACTATATTACATTTTTATGCTTAGTGATTTGAAACGTGTTTCTAGAATTTCTCAATTTTAAGGTTTTGAAATAACATATCTGTAGACTCGATAATTTCATAAACGCATGAAATATACTCATAGGCACATATAAAAATATGTTAATGGATATTCAAAGTTGCAGAAATTCCTCAAAAATGAAACATTCCAGATACGAGTTCTCTTGAATACCAATTATCACGAGTGTTAAAATAAAAAACGAATATGATCTGAATCGATCCTTAAAAATCTCTCGTGCTAAGCCTGTCGCAGTCTAGTCACGAGCATACACCGAGAAAAAAGGCTGTGTGCATCGAAATGTTTACTTCCATGAATATTTCTCCAGTGGAACTACGCTGAGGTATTAAACTGATTCATATTCAGAGAGCATATTAAAAACGTGATCCCATCGCTGTTAATAATAGCGAAGGAACATTCGCGTATCGACACGAGAAATCCTGCGTGACGATCTCTGGCAGGGCGATGATACAACAGCGTGATACCTTAGCATATTTCTCTGTCGTTCGGCTGAATTATACGAGACCTCGCTATCTTTTCTTTTTCTGGAGTAGGTCACTTGACATGCGATTCAGTCACGCGAGCAGTCTGCGCACAGGCTTGCATCTATCGCGACGATTAAATGCAAAATTAAGATGTATTACTTGTAAACAAGATGTACGTGATACCAAACGACCGAAACGAGGATATACGCGATTAACGCGATTGCTCGCGACAGGACCATTTCTTGCCCCCTCTTTTATTTCCTGCTAACGTTTTTTCCCTCTGCCCTGTACAAAGTTAAATTCAAGCGATTAAACGAAACAGAATTCTCTGCCATGTAAACGAATTTTATCTCCTACTTCGTTGCTCGCTAATTCTGATTCACTGTTTTCTACTTTTAAATGAAGTAGGTCGCGGCGTGTAAATCGAGAGAAATTTTGATATAGGTACAGGAAAGGCGGATGTAATGTCACTCCATGTATAATAAGAGAAAAATGTGGATGGAATAAAAATAGTATGTAAATACGATTCGGAATATTCTGACAGAAATTCTAATAAAATAATTTTTTTTTCAAATAATTGTAGATTCCAGGAATGTTTCACGCAGGTATTGTTTCTATATTTTCTCTTATTATTTTCACAGAGGCAGTTCCATAATAAAAACCTGTTAGTTTTGCTTTTAAATTTAGCCTTCCTTTTCGTTACCTCTAAAAACAACGAATTCACGCTTTCCTTGGGAAGAGGAAATAATCTCATCGCGTCCGCCTCTCCCACACCCTCAAGTTGACGAAAAGTATACAAGTTTAGAAATGGCCTAATTTTAATAATTAGGTCGAACATGAAAACAGCGGTTCTGAAAGCTGCAAGGTTCACGGGAGAGCTCGACTCTTTTACCGAACGACGGCGACGTGTCTCGGTGGAAAGTTCAGCGGTTGGCTCGTTTAAAAGCACCCTTTTCAGCCTCGTTTCGGAATTTTCCATGCGAGAATTTCTAATTGTTCAACGTGAATGACTTCATTAGCATGGAAATAAGTTACCTTTTAAATGTAATATTTAAAACCGTGACACTACCGTGTCTGCGTTTCTCGCCCCGCGACGCGAATCGAATAAACTTTGTCCGTATTTGCCCCTTTTCAGCTCCAAACTTGCGTGCTCGTTTCTCGCGAAAGCCATTAACCACGTTTCTCTTTCTGACTATGCGAGAAACGTTTGGAAACGCATCGAGGAGAATTTCGCTGGGAACGTTGGGAGACTAAGTCGGGCTATCTAAGCATAATGGAATTTCAATGGGCTCCATCCATCGCAATCTGATCTGTTATAAGCGATACACACTTCACTTGTTAGGTTCGGCTGTAAGATAACGCAATGTGATTCGCCAGAAATTTTTCGATATGTTACCAATAAGATATCATTGCATACTTCGCGACCGGATTTGGATAGCATCGAAAAAGTTTATCTACTTTACATGCCGAGAGAGGCTATTTGTCACAACGTTCGCTTACACTTGACATGTGCATATGTTACATAACATTTTTTCCTAGTCGAGTAAAGTAGATATACGTTTCAATTAAAGTATCTAGACTCTAGACTGACGCGACCATTGCGTCTCTGATAGTCCCTGGCACTTTCACAGGTTCGCTATTCAGTTTGGAATTTCCAATACAACCGTAACGTGAGATTAGAATTGAAGCGAGATTAAGATACGGCCGAATACGTAACAGAAATATCGAAAACTGGTTGAAGAATTGAAGAAAATTTCGAAACGGCTTTTATTACACGCTTCGCGTATCCATAAACGAATCCAGAGAAAACAGTAGCATGAAAACTAATTTACAGCAACGATAAATCATTTTTTACGATCGAATTACGTCGACGTTGCTCTACCATTCCAATCACAATATTAATACACCAGCTGCGAGCTAAATATATACAATTCCGTCGGTACGAACTGCACGAGTGGAAACGTGATTTTACGTCCGCAAATCCCTGCATACCGGCCAATAACTGACAAATAGAAATTCAAATGGTAATTCCAAAGGACGTAACTGTTTTAATAATACAGTAATCGTGGAACTGTATCTAGGTTAGTAATGAATGATGCTTTCATTCAGATACCCACGTACAATACTGTTTACCATACGAGCTTATTCGTGACGCGACTTCCACGCAACGTATCGATATGCCGCAAACGACGCAACTGCATTGTACTTCCGCATATTTCTCCTTTGTTAGGCAGGGTTAGCTGACGCCGCGTATTATTCGATATGGCCGACGCATTCGCGCACAGGACTGTCTTATTAATGCCAGAAGTGACTGTGTGGAGCGTTTTACGCGGAGACAATGGAACGTAATGATTCTGACAGTATCTCTCAGTTATTAGACGGATTATTGAAATTACGTCCCCTTTTGTCTTTGTCGCAAGCCAATAGCGAAATCATGAACTCGACGAGCATGGTCATTCACGTTTGCCAATTGAACGTTTCGTTTATAATCGCGCGCAGTTCGCGGCCATGAAAAGGTGTCCCCGCTCGGCAGTTATTTTGGATATTAAGCCACGTTCCCGCGTGTGCAATATACGCCGCGCTAGTGAAGTCATAAAGCTAATGGATGTAGCTATTCACGTTTGGAAATTGAGCACGTTACCTTATGGTTTACGCCCGTGACAGAGCGTTTCAGGGACTAACGATTTTGAATATTGAGCCAATTCTGTGTTGGCCAGGGGATATGAGAAGATCTGACTCTCAATTTTGGCTTCTGTTTTCAATTGTCTCGGATTTATGCCCTGCCACTGTCTGTTTGATTAGTGATCTCTGATTTCATTTCACCCGGCGAGGGATTTACGAGATTCATTTAAATTCTACGAAAACTATTAGATATCTACCTCTTCTAGATACCTATCTGAAAAGAGAGTTTGTAATTTATGATCTCGTCACGATATGTAACTTTAAACTGAGAATATTACGTAGTATATACGTGATTTCAATATATTACTCAAGTAACCCATAATCACTGTCTAAGCCTGCTTATGCTCGTGAAAAATCGTGATCGATCTTAAAACATAGGCTGACTCGAAGTGCGTAATTTTCTGCTGACGATAAGCATAATCTTCGTTTACCATAAATCAGGGGTGCTAATTTGTTGCGTTCACGCACCGCGTAATGTGGAATATACTAAATAAGTTTGACGTCACGGGTGTGACAAATGAGAGAGCCAACCGTGTCAAAGGTAATGCATACGTGATACATATGTATTTCTGAGTTCTTCCAACAACTTTGTCGAAGCGACGCGCCGTTTCCTTTTCACCCTGGTATTGATTTTGCCGTGGAACTTTTCTGGAGAAACACGCAATCGCACGTGCTATTTAAGCCCCTTACAAGTTGCTCACGTGTATAATTATACTTGGTGCTCGTGAAATGGCCAAACGAATCAGCCTATTCCACTGATAAGGAGATATCGCAGAAACGCTGGTCGATACATGCATTCTTAGCGAGTTAACAGCTTTGAATGTGATCCTTAACCTGCACTAGGTGATAATTAAATCTAATTAAATTTCTACTCTTTTCTGAGGGTTCTACACAGTGAGATTTTTTAAATCGCAAATTTTCTAACTCTGTTATATAAGTCTGTTATTAACTCTGTTATATAAGTAATTGAAATATACGTGTAGTAGTGTTGAATAATTTTTTAAATATTTTTATAATTGTATTTTCAAGGATTTATGAATATAAGAGGTATTAACTGAGCTTCATCAATGACTTAACAAACACCCTATAAATTTCACGTATTGTTAATTTAGCTCTAATGAATTCCACTTAAAGCACCCCTACTGGGAGCTGCAATTATTTGCAATCGCGTCTCGCTTGTAACTAAATATAATTTACTCGTTAGTAGTAGAAAGAATTAGATCAATTAATTATTTCAGAGAAATAATTCCGCTTGTTTTATGCTAATTTTTACATTGTACTGGTTACAGAGGATTTTAAACGAGAAGAATACCAAATTTTCCCACGTATCGCGCGAAAATGATATCGACGAATAATCAATGAAGGTAATGATCAAATTTCTAATCATCCTATTAATTTCAATATCGATTGAATCCAATATTGCCAACATAACAACATTAAAAGCAGTGGTACTTCACGTGCTTATGAAATCATATTTGTTGTAGACGTAGCTATCAATATTTTAAGCATAAGGGTTACTCACATGCTTCTCCATTTCAAAGTAAAATTCAATCAAGAATAAAATTTCTACATTGCCTTAACCGCACCATTCTGCTACTTAAAAATTTAGTCAAGAAAAATCGACTATTCGCTATTACCTCACAATTCCTCCTCTGATCACCAATATTCACTCCACAATTACATCCTCAATACCTTCGCCCTATATCCCGTATGTCCCTGCAGTAACATTACCAATAACAAGAATTCACTCTGGCTCGAGGCTCCTGACTAGCGCCATCAGAACCAGACGTACGTCAATTACCAATCATCCCCGTTCAGAGACTCGCAGAGCGAAATTACGTGGGACGACGTTCGATAGGATGTCAAAATAGCCAGGGACACCGGAACAGCATTAAAAAGCGTTGTCACCGCGTTGTCGTCGGTTTTGGAAACACATCTACTCAGCGCTCCCGCGTGCATCCAGCGCGCGAATTTACGGTGACGTGTCGCGGACGCGCTGACGTCCCAACGTGTTTATCAAATTCGCGAAAGGGCCGTCAGTGTATACAGTGTGCATCGCCGCCAGCTCGCGTAAAGAGACCAGAAGTGCTCGTGACTCGGTCAACGCGCCCGATCGAACCCCCTGTCTACACTGCAGGTCGACCTGGTCACTCGAGAGTGAACTCGTTGCTTCGTCAAAGCGACGCTTGTCGAACCTATCCCGCGACCAACTTGGGACCGTCATATTTTTTTTCAAATGTGGTCAAGGGTCTCGTCGAAATTAGTTTTTCAGCGACCCAGATCGGGCTGCGTTTACAAGGGAAACAGAAACGTCCAGGGGACTTCGAGCAAGGGGAAGAG
Source organism: Calliopsis andreniformis (assembly GCF_051401765.1). Lineage (NCBI taxonomy): Eukaryota > Metazoa > Arthropoda > Insecta > Hymenoptera > Andrenidae > Calliopsis > Calliopsis andreniformis. Next base: position 15,041,092 of record NC_135067.1, on the reverse strand, counting down.
TGACGTCCAGGTGAAGCGCAACACTGTGATTTCTGTTGAAATCTGAATGAAAAGCTGAACCCCGTTTGAGTATTGGAAATTGCAGAGTATTGAAAAAGGGTTCTAGTTGAAACAGTTGGAAGCTGGTGGTATAGACGACCCATTGAGTAAAAATGGTTAGTTGAGATGGTTCTGGGAGTCTATTTTTTTTTAGACAATGCTTTTCTGTCGTGGTGATTTGAAAATCTATTATGGAGGAGTTAAATGGAATTTAATTTAGTAAAATCGTTCCCCTAGACATTTTTTAATGGTGAAATTGTTAAGTGTCCTCCAGGGGACACTGCTTTAGTTTTCTTTCTACTCCTCTGAGAAACGATTATTTTTTTTTGTTTCCTTTTTTTACTTATTCTTGTAAAGGGAATACTGTACTTTTAAAACTTCTTAAGATATCGAAATAGCTTTTAATGTAAAAATCCTTCTAAGATTCAACACGAACACTATCGATTTTAATTCTTCGAACATTTAAAAGAGAACGCAAGCTTTTTAGCCTTAGGATCGGGCAGAAACCGAGTCACCTACTTTCCCGTAAGCTCCTGAATCCCCCCAGAGGAACGAACTTCTTTAAAACGTGCCCCTCCCTTTATGCATAAAAAGGTATTTCCCTATCGTGCCCCGAGATCACGAAACCGAGCGAAATTGTTACGCAAAACGATCGTATCGTCGCACGGCAACCCTAAAATAGTTCAACCGCTCTCTTCTCGGACAACTGCTGATTTGCATATTTATTTTCCGATGATAATATTTACATATGCCCCCGTGGACATACTCGTTGCGTCCCGCGACGAAAACGATACGGTCTCAGATCTTTCGCACGCTCTGGAACTCTTGTTTTTGCTCGGCGAAAGAAAAATGGTGGGACATTGAGATAACTCACCAGCAAACACTGCGGTGCTGTTGTGCCGTGGATCGTAAGGGCAAAGGCCCAGACCGTCCATATCGCTTTCTTGAACGTATGATCCATCCTGGAAAAAAAAGAATTGAGAATGTTAGTACATATCAAAGTAGGTATTTTTTAATGGGCTGTTATATAGAATACTAGAAAAGATTTAATATTTCTGGAAAAGTGTGCCACAGCAGAAAAAGCAGTCATTTAGTCTGACCAATGGAATTAATAACAGTGAATTCGTGCTTATTGCTACAGTAACCAAAAGGATTTTCTTCTCAAACCAAGAAGATAAAAGAACCAAGGCTTTTTCATCTTCTTGTAATTTTATTTTATTTTGAACCGATCAACTGCCTCACACTTTGTTACCTACAGGATTTTATAAAGTTAACCCTGGTTCAAGAGGGTGTATTTGATCGCCCTAGGGAAATTTCTTTGGGAGAAATTTTCTCGCGGAAACTTCATTTCCTGTCTTTCTTTTTAACAGGAAAGAGGAAATTGTCCAGCTGAAACTGAACTTAACAGTACAGTAGTCTGCTTCAATTTAATTCACTCGAGATTTTTAGCCACCTGCTTAAACAGTTGCTCAACTTATATCAAATTTTGGCTCTAAAAAACATCATCTTTAATATTATCTCTGGTAACAGGTTACTTCATTTCACTGAAATGACTTAAGCAATATCTGGATCCTCTGAATTTCTAAGTAAAGCAGAAAAATGAAATACTTGCTTCATTAGAATAACAGAGAAGAGTTACGCCAAATATTTACTTATCTCTTGTATTTCCTTTTTAACATTCGTTTACGCTGAAACAAAATAATTCCACAGCAGAAAAAACTGCGCATTCCACAAGTGCGAAAACAATACAAACACAAAATGAAATTCATTAACGTTGTTCATTCCTGTGTATTAGTCGTAAGACGCTAATGCCATTGTGTAATTATAACTGTAGCATGTAACTTCGTTGAAGTCCCTGATTGAGTTTCAAACTTTGTCATGCAATTTATTCCGTTACACTGCCACTACTTTCGCTGTGAAGTTACATTGTGAAAAGGATCATCTTATTAACGCGCTCTCAGTTCGAGCACATACACTAACTCCGCACACGATTATGTGTTTTATAAACTTTTTCTCCCACCGTTACAAGATTACTTCCACTGACTGGGAACTTCTGTCTAGTGAAAATATCGCGCTTTTTTCCATGATTATTCCCCGAACCAGCAAGCGACTAGACTCGTATGGAAATTTTGGATATCCTCCCAATGGAGGATCACGTTGCACACTGTATTAGACGTCAGATGTGCAGTCGCGATTAGATTATGCAAATATCACGGGAAACAGTGTAACAAATATAACATAATCCATACGTAGGGACATCAGCGATGAATATCAGCTCTAATAAACCACTCATAGATATCATTTTGAATAATTTGCAGAGTGCTTCCTTTTGCAGCTTGACAACGAAGATAACAAGTGGATATATTATCGTTATGTACATTTCCACTTTGTGACGTGGAGAAATTATGGACGTCTCATATATTGTATAATGCAGTAGTTATAAAAGCTATGCACTGCACACTCCAACAAATAAATTCTCAAAATGAGAGTTGAAAACATTTTTAATAGACGTAGACTGCACATATACGCTGTTTGAACATTTCATACCTAATTTAGCGCTCCAGATTCTGATAAAAAATAAATTTCCAAAGTTGAAATACTTTTAATAGAAGTCAGTACCATTCTGCTATAATAACCCATCCAATTAAGACCAGAGATTTCGCTTTCTGCGAAGTTATTCATAGAATTCCAACCACGGAAAATAGAGGATAATTTGATAGACTTAATGAAAGTCATACGTAAGAGAAAAAAGATAGTTCGGTTTTAAAGACAGATGAGATTCGAGGTAACCTGTGTGCATACGAAGCTTTGGTTAAAGGATGCCCTCATTTTGCATTGCCGAATTGTGGGTTTGCCCCGACGCAGATGCAAAAATCGAAAAATCACCGATACACATAGGAGCGTGGCCGTGCACAATCGATACACATTGTGCGCACGTGGAGAAGCTATGTCGAGATTGACCCGTTTCCCTGAGCACTTTATTCCTATCTCGCTTCGCCCTTTTCCGTATTTGTATTTCCGGTGACGTGTCTCGAGGAGCACCGCAGAGCAGCCAAAGCAGCAAGTTCAGGGAAAATCTGCGCGTTCAAGCAATAATTCGCCCCTTTGTGAAACGTTCGATCGAATGATGCTGACAAATCGAATTAGCCTCGCGTGAATCGGCGATTTATACAACGAAGACGGATTTTAATCATGACAGTGTGCACTAGTAGTCACTTTTAGTTACGTTTTAGAAGGAAGTAACAATTGAGACCTTTTTGCAGGAAGAATTCTTTTCACAGAGAAAGGTTTCTTGCAAGAATAATTAAAAACGTTACAGAAAAATATCACAGTAGCACTGTAAATTAAAATTGTTTAGTCTCTCAACAAAACTAGAAGTGTAAAAACAATAAAATTGTTGAATCAGAAATGATTGGAAATTGACTAGTTATACTGACTAGTTAGTCAGTTAGTTAAACTTCATTAGTGAAGTTGAGAGTCAGAAACAGTCTCAGTTACCAGAAATGCAGAAAAATTTATATAAAAATTCTACGTATTGTTCTAAATTTCACTTATCAGAGCAAATTTTGATAGCACTAGGTATCAAAATATACACGCCGTAGTTCGAATAGCGTGGAATTCTAAAGCTAATGTGAATAGCATTCATCGAAACTCACCTGTACAAAAGGAACAAACTTTCACTGTTGAATTTCACCTCGCTAGTTTCACGAAAACACGAAGAAATACCACACCACAGGTTCCCGGTCCATTCATGGTCACCGCTTGAGTGAACACGTTCCAAGCACGTAGCTACCATAATGTAGACTAGTGTACAGCAGCGTTTATGGTGTAATTAGAGTTCGATGATTGACGTTCGAGAATGCAAAAATCTCACGGACACTGACCCAAATTGAGCTCCGTATTTGGCGTGCGTCTCGATCGAGGGTTGAATACTGATTGTTGATTATCCTGACACGCGTTGGCTACCTGATCCCCTACCCTTACTCTTGTTATTATCCGACATCTTTGTTTTCATCGAAGGTAGAAGTCTAGATTCTGACAAGTGCAGTCGACTGTATTCTATTGTTTATGTTGAATAATTTATTTTTTTTTAAGTTCAGTCTAGAGGGTGCAATATATTGCTATAGAAATATTGTGAAAATACTTAGACCATAGACATGAATATTTTATTTTGGGAATATTTCAGAATTCTATAGCAAAACACAAGGTAATTAATTTGCTTGTTGTTCGACTATGTATCTATGCATAAAAATTAAAGTACGAAAAATGTTACATAACACATTTTGTAACACCTGAAAAGCTTGCTCCATAGTTGAATGAAAAAGACTTTCTGAGGCTGCGTGGCACATTAAAGGAGAAATATTCACCATTCCAAATTAAGCACTTCAATTTCATGGAACGTCGAAGGAAATCGGAAACGAAGCACCGTGTTTAACTTAATCCCATCCAACCTTTCTTCGTACAATCTTTGTGCCGACACTCGGACAGCAAGCAAATTATTTCAGACAGCAATATTTATGGGTCAGCCCGAGGAAAGAGACGATGGGAGCAATAGAAACCAGGGCGAACGGAGCAGAGGAAACAGAAAAACAAGTTTCCATGGGGCTAACTTATCTTGTAGATGATGGAATGAGCCGAGGGAGAAGCGTTGCGATCAAACCAAACGAACCGAGGGAAAAAGGAACAGAACGAAGGGTGGAACGTGGCAAGAGGAGTGCAAGCAGAGGACTTTCGTTTCAGGAGATACGAGGGGGTAAAAAACAAAGAAACGAAGGAGGAAAGGTTGATCCTATATGGTACGTGACAGTCAGGACAGCGTCGCAGGATGCGACACGCGTTGCAACGAACGCATGGCGTTGCAATTTCTTTATATGCATGACGACGGTTACAAGCCAACCTGGTTCGCATTCGTGGCATTACCGTGATTGTCCGCGGTGATCCCCAGCACGTGAAGTTTTTCGAATTGGCCCCGAGTGCTGACACTGTCTTAGAGAGGAACAGGAAGACTAGGAAGCTTGGATTAGCGATAATCTGGTGACACGGTTGAAATTAATCAACAAAATTGCACGAAGGATAGTAACTATTAATGGATTGTTTAACGCAAGATAAATGACAGAGATGGTACAAGAAATTTGCGATTCTATCTTGAATTTGCAATCAGTTATCAGGCAGGGTTAATTGGACCAGGAATGGTAGGTTAGTAAAAACAAATTGGATCGAAAAGGATTGAAGAAAAAGCAATTCCAAAGTTTCAATTTATACTTAATACAATATTCGTTCAACTAATAAAGAGGAAGTCAATTTATGGTAACTTCAATTTTGGTAACGTATCTGTGCGTATAGAAAAATAAATTAATATTGAAAATTCCACGAAATTCCTCCCGTTATCGTGTATGTTACTCTTTCACTTCAGTGCATACTTCGCATATTTGTCATAACTTACTCGAGTCGAATTTCAAGTATAGGAGCATTTGAGGCATTTGAACAACCTAGCCACGGGTCAGTTGATTTCGGGAAATAGAGCGTGGTTTCACAGGGAAAACGAGGGATGCAACGATGCCATCGACGATACGGAATGCGATAAAGCTTTTCCTCCGAAGTCTGGCCTCCAGGAGTTTTAATTGAAAAATGGATTGGCTCGTTCTTCGCGGAAAAATTCAATAAGGAAGTTAATTTCCTGGGATCAGAGCACCGTTCGCGATGGATACTTATTTTAACAATCGTTGATAAAACTGGTGAAACGAAGCTGACTTTATGCCTTCAAGTGAAAGAAATATTATTTTGTTAATCCTGAGGAAACTATCGAAATGAAGTATTTACAATACGCCTCTTTTGCCTCTGTAACACGTACCACTGAAAATGAAAAACTAAACTAAAACCATCATCTTCAAATTTCTCATACCATCAAGTCCGTCTACAATGACAGCCGAGTAAGTAGTCTGTTATCAAGCCTGTACAGCACCGTAAAGAACCCTTAACGAAAGACATCCGTCGTTTAAAACGAAAATGATGCATCAAGCTCACAATGGCAGCATGTTACTCGAGGGCTCTTATTTCGTCACTGTTTACCAAGGAATACATACCAAACGCTAAGCCTACACGTATCTACATACATTAACTAAAACATTACACAAAAAGCCTGTAGCCTCTATCCTCCCAACCCAAAACCTCGACAACTCCCACACCCCTATGTCACACCCTCCAATAACCCAAATTATCCCCACTTACGCGACATAAATTTTTCTCTACCCAAGTGCACGCTGCTGCAGCAAATTGACCAATCCAAACCCAGACAGAACTTTCGTACTTATCCAATACGACCACAATTCGAAGAGCGTCGACGCGACGACGAGCGAAGTGGGAAGAGGGAAGAAAGGGTGTTTTTGACCTTTTCTTCACGCAATATTCCTCAGCAAGGTTCGTGGGGGCACGGGGCGAAAGGGAGGAAGATCGTGAAGCCAGTAACCGAGGAAGGTTAACGGAACGTTTTAGGGGGGAATTCGTATGCCGAGCTCGTGCGAGGCTCGCTTCGCAGTCCCTGATTGAGTTAGCCAACCGTGCGACGAGTCGCGGTATACGCGAATCGCTCGTAAAATCGGAGGGGGTTCCAGCGAACGTATCCTGAACGAGGCGAGGGCCGATGAATACGTGATATCACCGCACTTTTTCCGCCGCCGTCGCCTCCTGATACCGTCTTTCCGCTTCCACGGCCAAACGTGGCACGGATTTCTGCTGGCGCCTTTTAGGGCGACGTCCCTGACACGAGCGACGGACGTCGAAACGCAACCAGACGCTCGAAATACTGGCGACGACGACCATCCCCCTTTCACGAATTCATTAGCCGCTATTAACTCGCCCTTTCATACGATTGTTCATTCGTGACGTGCCTCCGCTGGCAACCCCGCCTCGAACTGGACTTATTTTAATAAAAACCCGCTGTTATCTCTCGGCAACCTTGCCAACGACTAATTGAGGTGCTTGTCGCGATTCAGTCACGTATTCGGACCATTTAGGATGCGAAAGAAGCAGTTGTTCGTTCTGTACTGTTTCGGAGTGGCGGGCTTGCGACGTGAATTTGCAAGATGGACATGGGGGCGGAGGTTGATGGTTTTTGATGCGCAGGGGAGGGGAATGGGTACAGTGGGATCTTGATTAAACGAGTTTCGCTTGTCGAATTATTTGCTGTCTCGTTTACTTAGGACTAGACGGATAATAATAGAGTGCAGCAGGGCAGATATTGAGAGTTGAAGTAGGATTTAATAGTGGTCCAGGGAAAATTGTGTAATTAAGTGTCAAGAGGGTGTTTCAGGTTTGATACTTGTGTCGAGTTGGTGGGGTTATTTAAAGCTCAAATATCTACAGATTTTCAGAAATCGATATTTAGAATATTACGTAGAAGAATTACCTACGTGTTATTAAATTAAAATAATCAACTTTTGTTTCATTAAGAGCTGATTACTCTAATCAGAGTACGCGAAGAATATGAGTACGATAGCATCTACAATTCATTACCTTCGAGGAAATAAAGACAATGTTTTCCCTTGCGAATAAAAATGTATGCAATTATGTAATAAATCTGAAGTGCGTGTTAATGAAATTTCCATAAATAATCCACTTTTGCTACACGAAGGGATGGTCTCTTGTGGCTGCCACGGGTACCTTGTTCCCAATTAAATTATCCTCCATTTGAACTGGAACGTGTAACGCGATACTATCGATTTATTTCACCGTGACGCTGGAACTCGTTAACTCGACAATTGCTAAAAGGGAAGAATTTCGCTGTAACAATTATCAAATTGTACCACACCCGATTTGCGTCCAGAAACTTGATCTTAAGCGACATTTATGATTGGATCTAACAATATCAGAATATTCTAATTTTACAATTATTGGAATTTCTAACAATAACAACAGAAAATCTTAAATTTCATACATTCATTCGTCACGGGTAATTATCACATTTACAAAATAGTTTGACACCACAATATAATTGCATTCATAATAACTCGCTAATGGAATATATGATAGGTTTTCGTTTCTTTCGATTCATCATTGTTACATTCATTATTGTAAAAGCAATCGATCAAACAGAGAAAATTTCATTCATTATAATGTATCAATGTAACAGGATTCTGAGAACGTAATGAATCTGCAGACACTTCGGAAGCATCAATCTGGCCGTCGATTGTAATCCCTGAGAAAATTCATTAAATCCCCGCTTAATGGAAATCCAAAAATTTCAATTATAATTTCAATATTTCTCGATCGCCGATGATTGAAATAGAGAAATCTACATTATGACAGAACCTCCATCACTGTTATTTCACTGTGCATTCCTTGTTACCATTTTCACTATTCATACTTGTACAATTATAAAAACTCTCGTTCAGTATTTATAATAAAGAAGCCAAGACTTCAATATAGAAAAATTACTAAATAAATGAAAAAGTTCTTCAAGAGAATAATCAAGAGTAAACTCCTCAAATTTAGGTGTATCAACCTACTATAATGACCGTTTACACAATGGACCTACTTCACTAAACTAACAATAAGCTAAATTACACATGATACTACTCATCACATCGTCAACCAATTTCAAATGAAATACTGTCCACTGTCCAGCAATCGCATGGGTAATACACTGCGTTAGTTCTGGCAACACTTTTACCAAAAGTACTCCAGCAATCAAACCATCAAAATTGATAAGGGCAAACGAAAGAGGTGAAACGTTTCAACATCACAGATTATTTCCACGATCGGCACCGCTGATTCCATCGGGCATTCATAATTCGCCGTGGATGCAACATCGTCGCTGGACGATTTCGATTCACCGAGAGCTTAATAAAATATCGCGCCAGCAAATACGGCCGAGTCATAAATTAAATTCTATCTATGCCAGGGCGTCGATTATTGCGGGTAATCGATGTCGAAAAACGTACGACCGTCTGTGACGAACGGCATTAATTATTTTAACGTTTTATCAGCGCTCGACCATGGCCTACGTTTGTTCGTTATACAAGGGGAATGACGAAAGGGAACCGCGTGCGGTGAATGCGAAATTTTCTGCCAGTTCTGCAGTCGTTATATTGCGATATTGCGGCTTCTTTCGTCAAACTAAACCGCCATGATCGATTTCGACAACAGCTTTCCTTCGCGGCCGTTACTCATGGTTACGCTCAAAGCCTAGTTCACATTCGAGATGAAAAACGTTCACTTCGCGTAGAATTTTCGTACGTTTCACGCGAGATAACGACACGACTGGCAATTTCTAATTAGCGAAACGTAGTTATCTCGTATAGCGAAGATAATTCTTATTCCACGGAGTGAAATGCTTCTAATGGAATTTACTTGCAACGTTCAAGGCTCCCAGGATTGAATGAAAGAATCGGTGAAAAATAACTTTGTTTCAAATTAGAATTACTGTGCGTGGCTTGACAGAAGTTTCAGCGTGCACAGCGTAACAGTCAAAGGTTAATACTCCTGCGCGAAGAAAGTACGGTAGTACACTGGTACTCTATTAGTTTCTAACAAGTTTCTCGGCAAGAAGAGAGCAGCGTATTGTTTGTTCCATCCAGCAGATTCGAGCGCGTATATTTCTATTTCACTTTAGTTAAAGTCTGGCCGACTTCGTATTCCCGTCTCAGCGCGAATGGCTAGTTTAAAAAGACTCGATATCCGTTTTCTTTCATTTTCCCTGCCATCCCCCCCTGTTTTCCATGAAGATACTCCTACTCTCGTCTGGCTCGCGCGAGCAGGCACGGCGAAGCCACTTTAGCGGGAGCCGTGTAATTGCGAGCGGTTCAAGAAACAGTATCCACGGGGTAAACGAGCAAAAGGATGGTAGTTGGAAAAAGGAACGAGCGATGGGCCCCGATAAGAACGGCGTACGTTGGCGTTTCGCTTGCCAATTTCCGCAAAACCGCGGGAGTTCTGCTCGTTTTCGATTTTCTAATTTAAAAACTGAATAAACGAACTCCGTTCTTTCTGTTTCCAATCTCCTCGACGCGATTTGTTTCCCATCGACAGTCCTTGACAAATTATTATGGATTCGTCATTCTCGCGGCACAGCCATACTGTGGCACAATTTTAATTCTGCGAGAGATGAATCGTCAACATTAGTGTTCAACAGTATTATAACATTCCCGATGTAGAGAACGACGTACACTCGTGTCTGAAAGTATAGAAACTATATTCAATAAACTTTCATTTGATAATATAGATCGTCGATAAGCAGAAATTTTAAGGATAATTCTACATGCTAAAGTAGGACGAGATTTCGCTGTCTGATTTGGGACTTATTCTACTGATTTCTCTGTATCTGACCTGGAACCTATTCTACTGATTTCTCTGCGTTTGCTTCAAACCTGATTCAATTTATCTTTCCGTACCTGGCTTGGAACCTATTCTGCTGATTTTGCTGTGTCTGACTTGGAACCTATTCTACTAGTTTCACTATACATATTTGCCTTGGGATTTAATCCACTAGTTTTACTATGTTTGATTCGAGACATATTCTACTGATTTCAATGCGTCTCATCAGGTTAGTCCATTAGTAGTAGAATAAGTTCTAAGTCAGACACATTACACGCAAACTTGAAATATTTTAAGTGTAATTTGTCGCTGATTTTCGAACCTTTTTCAAATATATATGATGTGATCGAGCGAGTGTCCTAATATTTCTGAATGGAAGTGTATAAAAGATTTCGCGATGCAGTTGAGTAATAACAAGCACGGTACTCACCGCGAAATAACGAATGCAAGAAATTGCTCTTAACAGAGACACAAATAGCATCGTTGGGAGACCTCGAGGAAAGTTACCCTCCCGATGAGGAGTCGACGACGCATCCACCTTTGTGAAACTTTTCATAAAGAACAATTCCCCTGGGGAAACGGGAGATCGCTAATTAAAAGATGCGCGGTGAGCTTTTTAATTAAATCCTTTGCGCCTGGAATAAAGTTGCGGGCGAAGATGTAACAGCGAAGGAAAGTTCGTAGCCACGCAGGGCCAAGCCCGTGCTAACAGTGTAATTGCAGAGTGCATCCACGTCGCAGGATACTGTTCACAGGAAGCGTTAAAACTCGAATGTGGCTCAACCCTGCCGCACTTTGGTCACCGTTTCGACGCGATAAAAGCATGGACAGTCTGTGACAGTGTCGTTTTCAAAAGCTGCCGAGCAAGTTATTGACCATCTCTCACAGAGCCACGCGTGCTGTAGCTTTCCATAAAACTGAACACACTGCTAAATTATGCAGGCATCGTCGCTCCGAACAGAGCCTTCAGAAATTCTACCCTATTTCTTGTTTCAATTTCCTAGCAATCACGGCCGAGCCATAATGCAGCTACTAAACATATTTTTATTGCGACGGGATAAGCTATCGGGGTTGTGTAATTATCTTTCGTCAGTTAAACAAGAGAAAATTACCTCAGTTTTTACGCCAAGCTAATCATTTCGAATTCGACAAGAACTGAACGTTACCAACAAGAAGTCAAATAGTACCGTTCACGGATCCCTTAGTTAACGAAATAATTAAGTGCCACCGCCTCACGCAAGCGCTAATTGCATCCGACAAAGAAACCCGAAAGGGTTGAGCGACTTTTACGCGAATGGAGAAAAGCGGGTATATTAAACGAGAGAATTAAATCCAGGATACAGACGAAACTGTATTTAGCATCGTTAATCACGGCCGTGTTTATCGTTCGACGGAATAATAGCGAAAGAAACCGAGATGCAAATGCGCATCGGGCTACCTTTTTTCCCCGCGGTTGATACAAATTGCATTGCTCGCGGCAGAGGCGAGCCTCGCGGGCAGCTATCTCTAACAGGGCGTTCGCAATTATTGTTTCACAACGAAATTTATCGCGAGTTCTTCCCGCGAAACTTTTAAGACCGCCCGAAAGCGAACGTTCCGCTGAGTTTCGAGCCGACACGGAGAACAACAGCTCGCTGAGCCAGCCGGCCTGCAACTTTTCTAATTAATGGTAATTAGCCCGGGGTAAGAAGAAGTTTAAGGCCGCGATAAGAAACGGATCGCACGTAAACGGGATTTATGATCAAGCATTGTTTCCTTGCTTCCTGGTTTCTCAGTGATCCACTCATTTTCTTTGCTTTTCTGTGGGCCAATGAGATCGATCTTTTGAAATTTTTTAATCAAGATTTCATCTGTTACCTCTATATGGAAATAATTCTTCACGAGAATCGATTCAGGTATATTATAATTATATATTAATATCAATATTCGGTGAGCGATGACATTTTGGGAACAGAAATTGGTTCAGATTTTTCACCGATGAGATATTTAAGCAAGATAAAAAAATAGGTACAACTGAAGTTCTTTTAATAGGGTTTGGCAAATTTGATCGATGTTATAGGAAACATGTCTATTAATTTATTAACAGTAACAATCATTTTTCCTTGTTTATTCTTTCTCTTGCATTAAATTGATATAATTCCCACCTCTGTTTTCAGTTAATCACAGTCCCATTAATTTCGCTTTATTAACAGCTCACCTGCAAATAGACCACTGATTCTGTAATCCAATAAAACGTATTAATGGCGGTGCATTTATGATCGTCTATGGTCGAACAGCGTTCGCATTAGTGCATCAGAAATTCATGGTCGAGTAACACGCGGTGGTGTTACATGTCTCAGGGTGAAACGACAGTAATTGTAAACTGTCAAAGGCCATGGCGGACCCATCCTCGCGTCCATCACCATTTTTTCGCGGTGTTAAATTCGTGACCCGCGTGAAAAAAAAAAAAAATATGCATCATAATTCGCTGGCACGCGGATCTCACCCCGAACGAACTTGACGCGCGAATGAAACTGACACGATATCGCGTGCGCGGAACAAATGTCGTGAACAATTTCGCTTCGAAAGGCAGGATATCAAAATACAGAGATACTCGGATTTCTATCAAGGAAAATATTTCCATGCAATAAACCGTGGAAAAAATGGAAGGCCGAAAAGCGATAGTGAAAAATATGCAGTTATCGTATTGTGCTGCATCGAATGGTATGCGCGATGTAATCGAGAAAAACGCGATAGTGGGCGCAAAAATAAGTCGCGAACACGCGATGTTTTCGTATGGAGCTGCAGCCTCGAATAACGTTGCGATCGTTCCAGTCTCGGGTGTGGTCTAAAAATTTCGATACGAGGGATAAGCAAGTATTCCATAAATCTTATAATGGAACGATAATTGTTGGAAGGTGCCTGGGGAGACACGGTGAGGGTTTCATCTTCGCTTGCCACCACCTGTCGTCCAACAATTTCCGCTAAGCACGAAAACTCGGATACAAATTGTAGTACCATTGTCCCATCACCCTTCCGACAGCATTGTCTTTCAATGATCAAAGCGACAACACTCACTCTGGCGTGATAACGTATCATTAATAACGCTGAACGAGTTCCCTGTGGAAATTCAACTATGTCGCCCTTAAAATTTGTAAACACTTAGGTTATATTACTGTAATGATGTATAAACTTGAGACGTTCTATGACTACTGAATTTTGTACCGTGAGTGTGTAAGTTTGCAAGAAACAGAAAGGAGTTTTAGTTTATATAGGAATGAATTTGTTGTGGTCGATACATGAAGGTGTTGCAAGCTGAACAAAGATTAATTTGTTTCGTTTTTCGAACACTGAGTAAAAGAAGTTAATTGATTACTTTTTCATTCTACTTTCAGTTTTCCTTTTGGTGTAAAAAGCTTGAAAATGCTCGCACGAAAAGTAAGACTGGAAAAAACGAAAACGAATTCAGTTCGATAAATGAGTTGGTTATGGTCGATAAATAAGCTGTTCCACTTAGGCCATTCACGGTCGACCATTCACTCCACGCAAAGAGAAATAATATTGAAAAGTTTGCAATTAACTTTGCAACACCTTGCAAACTCTTTCATGGGCTTCCAAAGACAGTCTGAACTGAAGTTTACAAAATTCTACTCTGTTTCAGACAAAAGCGCATTCCACTATAAAACAGATTAACTGCTTTAGTTAAAAAAGACTAAAAGCGTATCTAATTGAAAGTCATTCAGACTAATAAAGCTTAATTAATGGCCATGTCTAATTTTATGGTTTTGTGGGTATCTAAATCTAGACATTAGGTTCTGTAATTCTACCACTAGAATCCACCACTCGATTAGATCGATTAAATCTGTTCTCTACCAGCAAATGCAAGCAATTTGTCCTGAGATTAATTAAATAATGTTCTTTATCTCACATGACCCTTTAAAGACTGAAGTTGCGAAAGTGTTTTATCTATCACTAGACTGACATTTCGATCGTAATTAACAATAATAATAATTACAGTAATAAATTTAAGCTAAACTTATATTAATTAAAATTAAAATTAGACCCCAAGCACAGCTCTTTGCACCAATCACCATCGAACTCTCAGTTCAGGCCACCTAAATATCTCCTCTGCTTATGACATAAAAATTGTCCGTGACATAGTTTCAATAGTTTCGAAGAAAGAACATTTCCTGTAAGATCATTTCGTTTAGTCTAAGATTCTCGTGCCATTAAAAACAGAGCAGACATTCAGGTACCCTACCTCAGTTCGATCACCCTATGTACCAACTCCCCACGATTTCTCTGTTAAACAAAAATCATGATTCTCCGACGCAGGACAAGCGGTTAAAAATTGTTCCCCCCTGGATTGCTGCTGGCTGTGCATGACTATTCATAAGCGACGCCAAGCATCAGGTAGCGTCGCGTTTTCGACAACGGGGTCGGGCCCGTCGCGAAATGGGGACGATATATTCACGAACGCCTTGTGTAATCGTGGATTATACAGGGGAAGCGTAGCGTTGGCCGTGGAGCGAAACAGGGCGAGCGTTTGTTTTCACGCGTGATAAATTCCGCGGTAGAACAATAATTATAGAACGCCGCGAGATAGAAGCTGCGCGCCGGCACGTATCCCGCCGCGGCGAACTACCCGCGACATAACTCGCATCAAGCGCGAAAACTCGAGCATATTTCGGCGTCGGGGCTCGGCAGTTTCCCCGTGATCAAAGTAAAGATGCTGCGGGGCAATCTTGTTTACGTCGGTTGGGAACCCGCGGCCTGGTTCTCGCGATCAGCCTCAGATTACCGACGATTCCTGGGAAACGGCGAATCTTTCGCGTGTTACGAGGGAAATCAAGGGAAGCCAGCCAACCTGAACAATTGATATTTCTTGTTTAGTGTGCCGTACCTATGTACAGCAGAGTAACTGTTATCTACGTTTGCAGGTAATCACGCACGGAGATTGTAGGAGAGGAATTGAGCGCAATCGACTGCGGGATGATCATGCTATCGGGCCTTGTGAGCAACACCGAGACCCTTCATACGAGGGGAAATGTAATGACGTGATCAAATACCTTGTACCGCATGGAATTACAACCGTTCGACGATATTGTAATACGCTGAGACTGGAGCAGCCTTGGAAGGGAGATTAAGGGTGATTGCTTGCCAAATACCCCTTGAAACGTATCCTTGAGTGGTGCTGTTGCGATGACTATGCTCTTAATTGCGGAAAATTCGGTTTTTGCGAACACTCTGAATAATCCTTAATGGATATCTAATGGAATTTCTTTCGGGGATTAAAATATTCATAATGTAAAGCGAAATGAAACATTCTGGTTTAATGCTGGTATTACTCACTCATAAGATCAATTTTGCGCTTTTGTAGTTTGATTGAGATATTTTGTGAAAATTCCTTACCTGGAACAAACAGAAATTAAGTGTTAAAATATGTTTGAAAATTTTACATATTGTGTGTTTCTTATCGCCTAGTAAAGTACAGATGAAAAAGAAGTTTATATTTACTTTCTAAGAGAATATAAAAAAAATATGTTCATCATTCTTGTTGTTCATTCTTTTGCCATTTATCTTCTCTTGTAAAATAATATTCAATAAAAATATTCATGACTTTTGTTTCCTGAATCCAGTTTATGTGTCACATAATTGAGTATTAAAAAATGATACCTACAATTGATTGAGGTATATTCAAATCTAAATCCACAAAAATAAAATGGTAATTCATGTAATATTACCTATATTCACGTACTCGTCTATTATTGAAGTAATCCATTAGAAGAAATCAATTATTCTCAATCAATTTCGCTCAATTACTCTGCATAGTTAATAGTTAAAGATTCCAGCGTTGCAATTGAGCTGAGTTATTTACTTTTTCATCAAGAGACTCATACGAACATTCTTTTTACTCTTCGAACGCTCACAATTCTAATACCAACAACAATGACAACGTTCAGAATGATATCTTTTAAAAATACTTTCATTCCGCGGTGTATTTGCATAATTGCTGAAACCAAGTACTCGTAATAACAATTAAGTTGAAAATTCATGCCGAGTATCAGGCCAGTCTACTGATTTCACTCTTAAAATTATGGAAACCTGCAGGAGAATTATAGCAATGAACGATGGCGCGGGTGCATTGCAAAAGCCAGGAGGACCGTCGGAATTGTCAGTCCTTTGTTAAACCCGAAGTAAGAGAGAAAGGGGAGCTAGTAATAAGTACCCTGAAATCAAGTATTGTATCATCTAATGCGTCTAATTAAATTCTTGGGGTGACAAAGTCGGGTTTAATTGCAAAATATAATTCAAATATTACTTAATATACCCTCTGTACTTCGCTATTCGCCACGAAATAATACCTTCAATGACGAAAAATGATTATAATATTCTAATAAACGTCACTAATATTCTACCTTAAAAATGCATCGAGTTAATCTTTCCACTATCACCGTGCAAATGAATTATTGCTTCCTTTCCTGACGAATAAAGAAAACATAATGGACCTTTATCTTCACAATAAAGCGTGCGACTAAATTGTACTTCAAGATTCATTAAATCTACTCAAAGAAAGTGAGCTCAGTGCTAAAGAATAGTTATTATTCTCAGAGTAGGTACAATAGACATTGAAATTTTAAATCCCAATTACGAGCACCTCGTTCACTTCATTGATTGTCAACATTTCCTTTCACACTGTTTTCTGACTATAGATTCATGACTCGCTGATGAGTTTATAGTCAAAGATATGTTTTCAGACTTAAGAGACCAACTTATACTGAAGACACATCTATGATATAACGAATAATTGTCCAGCAAATAGAGACACAACCTTCCTCAGAGAACCCAACAATATGTGATCTCTTCAGCATCAGTTCCTAGATGCTTGTTGCATCCTCACATGAAAAGGGATTCACGCAAGTTTGGAACTGTCTAGCCGACGCCGTCTCACAATCCAAATCGTCTGCGGTAGACACAGCGCAACAGTATCACTCTTGTATTAGTTTCTAGGATATTTGCCAGAATGTTTGCACGCTCATTATGCGCCGTCACATTGTTCTTTCCCTTTGTGCGTTAATTCGACATCCCACATCCGTGTACCTCGATACGGAAAGCTTAGCCTACCATTATTAACAATAAGTTAGCGAACGGAGTCGCGGTTACCCCTGGCAGCGTTGTTGCTTTGATCGTCGCGAAACAATACCGAAAGGATGCACGAGGGCGGCCGCCAGTATACAATCTGTACCGCCACTCGAGTTTTCCTGGTCGCTGTCGCGAATTATATTCGAAAACAGGAGCTTCTCGGTAATCCTGCCGCGAATGCATGCTGGCGATTATTGTTTTACCTCAGAATTTATCGTACTTGCTCCGCGGCGGGAGTTTTATTCGCGAACTTTGCCTCGGCCCCACTAAAGAGCGATTATATTAAATACGTCCAGGATTTAATGCCATGGAGCCTGTTGCTTAATTAATTTAATTAATTAAAGGTGGAGGACGGTGCACACGGCGTAATTTAAAATCAATGTTTTTTTGTTAGGTTTTCAAAATGTGTAGAACTAGGAGAATTTGTGTTAATAATTGCTTATGCTATTTCGGAGATAGATTGAGTTGCTCTTTGAAAGCATTTTATGGAAACATATGTGATAATATATATCGAGAAAAATGTCCAAAATTTGATCCACTTTTCACTCCATCAATCTACATAGTATAACCTGTTAACACTGATGATGAGTGAAATCAAAGGCGCTACTACTGATATCATTTTTCTATCATTATAGGCTCCCTGCAGCATTTTACTCGCAATCTCGTTTAATTCCACTGAAATTGAAATTCAGTTTTTCGGAAAATGCAATTCTCACGTTTAAAAAAGCACATCGAATGTGGTAACGATCGTAACGAGATTTTCACTTGAGCTACGCGAAAAATGCAGGCACATATATCCATCAGAAAATTTATAAATTGAATATCTCTCAGTGCAAACAATGTTTCTTGTTAAATTAATATTTAAAAATGCCCATACAGGATCGACTAATAATTTGTAACGGAGTATTTGTGAACCTTTTTAATTCCATTATCGCCTCGTGTTGCTCGACATTCCACAGTGGCCACTACATTAATTCAATCGAAAGCTTTAAATTTAGAATCGATCTAATTTGGGTGGCTGACGTCTGTACACGGCTGACGTAGTAGAGATGGTTATTAAGGATACGCGTTTGAAGAGCAAAGTCACTGCAAATGAAATTGAACGCGATCAGACAATTTTAGAGTCCGTCGTGTGCACGCGTCAACGCTTTTAGAGCGACGTCATTTTCGAAGATTGAATTGGGGTTATAAAAAAGTCGAGAAACTTTATTTCTTTACATGAATATTGAGTGGAATTTATGTCCCATTTATTCAGAGGGCATAGACATTGTATTACATCTTTCTTGAAATTAGTGTTGTATAATTTTTACTACTTTGTGATATTTCGAATTTATTGTTCCAGAAGGCGATTTAATATCATGGCTCAATCAAGTAGGCAGAGGTAGAGAGCGATGAAATAAAACGTGAAAAGATTGCACGGCGTTTAGTAATTTGCATACCCCTCTATGTATGTCGGGGGGAACTCTTCAAATATTTATCACCGATCTTTGGCACGGTACTGAGTCGGTATTTCATGGTCCTCTGCGCCATTTATATACATATGTGCCATAGATTCGGCTACGTGTGAATTACCACAGCCATAGCGAATCTTATCAGGTCCGAAAGATCTGTAAATTATTGCGTTCACTGGGTTCTGATGAATCGAATGAACTCAATCTAATATCCATCCCCAATACTAACACATGAACTTCCCTTAGCACTTATTTCAAACAGAGTACTTTTATTCATTTATGTTTTCACGTTACTCATACAAAATTTTCAGTCTACGAAGATAAATCATCGCTGAAAATTTATACAGTGCTACAGTTTTTGATTTATCTCCAAACATGAAATATTTGCGTAGACTAAGTTGAAATAGAATAAAGTAAAGAGAAAAATCGGATAGGTTTCAGCTGAATAAAATATTGCATTACATGGTAAAAAACTGTAATAGCTAAGGTTCTAAATATTATCTCACTCATTATTTTCTATGTTACGTAAAAAAACAATAAACGAGACAGTCAATGATAATGAATGCTCCTCGAAAATACTTGAATATTAAAATCCCAGGAAGCACGAATATTCTTCCTCCACAGGAACATACATTTTGCAGCGATATTACCGCGTGTCTGTACATCCACATGTATATTCTCCTTCCGCTTCATCTGTCGCGCTGACAAACCCCCAATTCCCCTCTACCCACGAGTCACTGTCAGATTTCTGTTTCATCCGCGGTCCGAGTGGTACTTAATTAATTTGTAATTTCGTCGCGTCGATGAAACGTGCCCCGCGGTGGTTGCTCGAACTTCCTGTCTGTTTCACGGCGACGCGACGGTTGTCTGGCCCGATACGAGAGATCGGCGAAGGCACACGAGGAAAACCGCATCTTGAGTCTATTTCAAAGTCACGACAAGCTCTCCGAGCGGCAGAGACGACCCGATTAACCGGCAGATCGAAATAAGCTCCGGCGCTTAATTAAGGCTAATCGAGTTAACGAATATACTTGCTGCACATTGGTCCCTTTCCGGACTCTACCCCGCCGATGTGTCTTGATACCAATCTACAGTTGTAGCCTGGCGTGCTGCCTGGAAACCGAGGCTCATCCTCGGAATTACCCTATCCCTGCCGCGTGCTTGCTCCCTCGCTGGATCGAATGGGCTCCCGTCGATAGTTCACCACTGGGTGTCTCCTCTTGCACGGTTATTCCACCATAATTACTCGTAATAACTGTGAACTCGTTTCGGCCTAGGAGGGCTAAGGGCTCCCTTTTCGATCGCTCGAGTATCGGGGGAGCAAACAAGGGTTCTCGTTGAGGGTACGTGGTTTAGAGCGGTTTGAGGAAATCAGGCGAATGTAGCATGAATGGCGAAAGTAGAGTATATAGTATGGGGAGTACGCAGAGTTTTTGGTTTTAAATTATTTGAACCGGAAGGAAAAATGATAAAGAGCTCTTCGTACGATTGTTGCTCTTGATAACTGTATTGGAGAAGCACCTCGAAATCGAGCAAATATCTGATTCATTTGTTTCTTTTTTGTTTTCTTTTTTTCCAGAAAATTCGAGACCCTTTGCGATGTTGTAATATTCACAAACAAATAGAATATGGAATTGTGTACCAATAATGAACGATTCAATTACGAGGAGTGTGTTATGCAATATATTAATGAAAACGTTTGAGTTCAGTGCACTTAACTTTAAATGCCACGATCCATTGTACTATTGGTATTTTTGCGCTTCATTAAGGGAGTAATATGCAAGATAAAATGAAAAGTCTCTTAGGATTATTTTAAGCTCTCCAATTCTTGTTTACTGAAGGTAAAAACCACCGCTTCGTTTGAAGAGAGATTCTTGTTTGTTTGAGAATTGTTTTCGTCTACAGATTACATTAAATGCACGAAAGAGAGAGCTCTGTTGCAGATAGAGAAGTGTTTCTACAGTGAGTACGGTACGAGAAATTTTGTTTTCACAGAGAGGAATGAAGCAATAAAGCAGCGCTAGAAAATGAAAGCGTCATACGATTCAATTATAAATGGACAAGGGAAGCAAACAGTGTAGGTGCAAAGAATATTGACGTGAAAGATACTCGGCTTGATTGAAACATTTATCTTTTACGAATCCTATGATTCGTGTACGTGACCATTCCTGAAATTTTGTAGGTAGTTTATTTGAGCTGATACGCACACGGTTACAGAGAGGAAAAATAAAAGAATTTTTTAATTTCTGAAAACACGAAAAATCTTATCCTTTGGTTCAGTGTCTAGGACAAACACGTTTATCACCGAGAGAAGATTATTGCTGCCTATCAAACAGATAATCACATGGTGTCGGTAGGTTAAAGGGAGCATAAAGTTGAGATGGGGTTAACTTCTCCTTGATGACTATGCACATGTTAGGTCAGACTAAACTTGAGATGGAGGCAACTTCTCCGCTGCGATTATGTGCATGTTGGGTCAGAATCAAATGAGTCGTTTCTACAATAGTCTGCTGTAAGTGCTCCATTCCGCAGTTACAAGCAGTACCGCGGAAGAGATGCAAGTTAAAGTGCCACGAAAGTGAGAACACTGTCAGAATGCAAGAAAAATTAATTGAACGTGAAGCACATTTTACAAGGACCCGAATGAAACTGCCCTCAATTTTCCGTGGTTCATCTGTTCTTTGTAAGAATATATAGCTTCTACTGACTTTGAAATTCTATCACGATTCAACCATAAAGTGGAGCCCTAGATCACAAACTACCGCAGAAAAAGAACTCATCGTATTTTTTTATTATTTATACGTGTCCAATATCGACGTCATTATTGTTTCATGTTCCGTAGACTACTGTTTACTTCATCTTTTGTTACAATGCACCAAGAAAGTACACCCTTAATCCAGAATTACATATGTTCTCGAGTGAAACAGAAGCTTAAAACTCCCTAAGTTACAGAACTCTCGTAGCCCTTTCTCAACTCACTGTCAGTCACTTAAACCCCACACAAGGGAGTTCAAGCGGGTCTCGAGAAAAGATTAAAAATGCTTTAAGGAAAGAAGAAAGTGGCGTGAAGGATACAAATGACCCAGTCACTCCTGTCCGCCTTCTAAAAGACTCTACCGACTAGCACAAAATGTTTTGCAAAAGCTGCCTGCTTAGAAGCAGAGAGAAATGTGCAATAGAATGAAATGCCACGGTAATAATCCCAGATATGAACAATATGGTTCTAACGAGCTATCCTAACAGAAACAAGGTCATACATGCAACACGTTGCAAAATCTTCGTCGTTCGTTTCGCGAAGCAATGTGTTTAACGACTCGAGCAAGTAGCGACGCTCATATCGTATACGTTCGTCAGGCCAGGTGTAATTCTATAACTTCAAAAGCAGAATATCTACACGAGACACGTGACATTAAGCAGCGAAGCAGAATGTTCAACCGACTGATTCGTACTATCACAGGTTGCCGCATGGTGTGACAACAGTAGCAGAGGAAATAAATATCTCAAGCATCCCCATTGACGCTGGGACTCGATTCTCCTCCCTTTAAATAAATACGATCGACCTTTTCAAATTCTTCACACGCCATCGTACCAATTTATACATCGTCTTCGAATTACTTTCCTGCAAGACTCGAATTATATTGCGCGCACGTATTTATTTGCATTGCTGATACGAGCAGACCACTTCCAGCGATCCTTCTACGAACGTCGCGACAAATATCCTCGACAAGTCCGCACAAAAGGAGCAGCGAGATAGAGCTGAAGGAGCGCGAGGAGAAAAAGGCATGGAGTGATAAGAGAACTGGCAAGGACGTGCAGGAACGATTTTACATAGAGACTGCTTTTGCTTCGATGATCCTCGATCTACATCGAGGGAGAGAAACTGGTCAGGAGTTGGCGCAAAAATAGAAGAACTCCATCAACATTTGCTCAAAGTTCCCTGATTTTATCAGCAAATGTAACAAGATTCATTGGACATCTTGATTTTATCAAGTTCAGGTCGCTCAGGCCTTATCTATTTCAGGTTCCATGTTCCATTGTCATCAGAAATAGGTCTCGACCACCAAAAAATTCGATCTAAAACCGATTACGAATTTCATAAATCTCCTGGCTTCTTATCCATTAAATAGAACAAAGATTGTTCACCCTATAATCAGTCTTTAGACAGAGAGAACCGACTGTATATGCCCTTAAGCTTATACACACGTACTACTGTCAGAAGGTCAGAAGATGTCAGTGGATCTAATTGGCTCCGCGGCGAAACACATAAAGACAGCACTCACGC
This sequence comes from Calliopsis andreniformis, assembly GCF_051401765.1. NCBI lineage: Eukaryota > Metazoa > Arthropoda > Insecta > Hymenoptera > Andrenidae > Calliopsis > Calliopsis andreniformis. Next base: position 15,017,887 of record NC_135067.1, on the reverse strand, counting down.
ATACTGGTCGAATTGGTCACACCTATTACTACTACTTGTATTACTACCTATTACTATCCAGCCAAGCACCCTCCTTCCCCCCGTGCCGTCTTGCTAACATCTCCGAGCTCCCAGCAGTATAAACAATTCATACACCCCGTCAGAGGTTTCGTGCCGCCACTCAATTAAGCCTGGGAATTAGCAGCGTTTTTCTCAAACGTCTTTTTCCCCGTCGAGATTGGACCTGGCCAGTTCCATTCCAGCTCAGAGCCGACCGATCGTGAAAGGGGTCCTCTTCTTCCCGCGCGAATGGGCCACTGAAATGGCTCGCTAAAAGCTAAAAGCCGGACGGACGAAAGCGAGAAAAGGAAAAGGGACGGGGGATCGCAGGCGGGACAGAGGAACGGATGAACGGACGTGGAAGACGAGCAGCGAGAACAGAAAGAATCAGCCGTGGAAGGGAGTTTTTCCGGCGTGAGATTTACGCGAGAGGTCCGCGTGCACCGGAAGTACGTACGTATGTATATACCGGTGTCTACACCGACGGCAGAACGTTCTCTGCTCAAACAGCAGAGCCGAGTCACCCCTTCTGTCCCCCGCCCCCTCGCCACGCCGCCGCTTCGCTGTCTGGCAATTTCGTTCGCCTTGCACGAGGAACGAAAAGCGGGCGTGGCCAGGGCATAAATCGCTAAATCCCGTCCAGTCTTCGGTCAGTCTCCTCTCCTCTCGCGCTTTTTCGCCAACCTTTTTCTTCGACCCGCCGTATCGGGGAACTAGCACCAAGCGAGGCGTTCCCTGTCGTGTCGAAAACGCGGAACGAGAGCACGGCTGCAACTTGCACGCGAGGAGAAATTGTCCCCTGGAACAAGTTTCCGTCGTGGACATCTCGCGGACACTGTTCGCGAAGCTGCGCGAGAATTTCGCAAATTTCTAGGATCTTTCCAGGATACCCACGCCCGAGCAGTTTATCGACATTCGTTCCCATCTATCGTAGAAGGGTTTCGACTCGATTCCACGACGAACTTTGAAAGGAATTTTTGAAGCCTTATCGACGCCGACATCTGGAACGTTCCACTCCCGATGGTTTACAGGTTTTTGCGAAAGGGTTAGGCTTCCTCTGAAAACATTCACTCAGCGTTGGTGTAATTTTAAAGAGAGCCACGTGATTCCACGGAGTAAACGCAGTTGATTATTTATACTTCTCTGTGAGCGTTAAATGCGCCTGTACCATGTGGAATCGATGGGTTTCGAGGAACTAGGGAAGCGAGGCTGGGAACAGGGGAATTCTATTTTCGACGTTTTTCCTATTTTAGGGAGAATCGGTTCTATTAATCTTTTTTTGCGCGCCGAGGATTATGTGAATAGTTCAGCGCGATCCAACATCACTGACAGTCGTTTTATCGCGGCTAGACTTTATATTTCAGTGAGCGAAATTCGACAAAACCGTGAGGATATGCGACACTGTGAAACAAGGAGAGAAAAAGGGAGAATAATGTATGGACGTTATTAAATCATGAGGAATAAGGAATGAGCATTATTAAATCAGAAGGAATAAAAAAGCATTAGAGGTGAACTCCATGGTTCCTGGCATTCCAGTTTATCGCTTCTCGGTTAATCCCGTCGCATTTCTTTCGCTGGCAGAACACCACAACACATTGAAAAGGGGACTGTTAAATATCTTGTGTCCCTACGATTATTTTGATAAATTTCACCCGTTTTTAGCAACTCCTTCGTGTTCGCAGAGGGAGCACTATAAATGTGTCTCCCTGTTTCACGTCTAACGAGAGGCACAGAGAAGGTCGCCCGTTCGATGTTCTCTGAATGCTCGAGGGCCCTTCCAAAGTAGTCAAGGACATTCTACGTCAGACAGTGGTCAAGAGGGCAGCGGTGTACACGAGGATCGTTACGATGGCTCCCTCCGTCTGTTCGATATGTAAAATTTCGATTCTGAAGTTTGACTATTTCTTAAATGGTCACATTAACGAATAGCAGTTTACAAGTGTTGATATTGAAATTATATAAAAATAATGTTAATTGATCTATGTTGTGAAACATCCTATAATTTTGCTAGAACAGACGCTTAGGAAATATATACTGTAAAAATTTCCTTAGCCCACATGGAAGAGAAAAAGATCGTTTTGGGAACTCTTTTAGAATAAGATTTTCCAAGAGATTCTCTAAAATCTCACTCGTAAACTTCTTCAAATTACTAAAACGCTGCCGATAAACTTTTCGAAATTTATCTGGTTTCGACTTCAAATCCCGGCAAGATTGCTAGAACTACTTCAGCATTAAATGAAATGTCCATTTATTTCGTCGAGGGGAAGAAAGTTGTCCAATACTACGGAAATGTCTATTAGGACTCCCTTGTACTTTCGAGGATCATCGTACCAAGTCCGCAAAGCGGTTCGAAATCGGAGTCTCTTTCAATGTGTCGAAGATGTCCCAAAATATATGAAAAGCTCGAAAATAAGCAATTCTGGGAAAGTAAGCCAATAGTAGGAAACAAAATCTTGTTTACAGTCAGAGTACTCAAAATACTGTAACTTCAGATATATGTACAAGATTCTTAAGCATAATGTAGCCTGTACAAATGTTCAAGTGTTTTTAAAATTCAAAACTATATTGAATTATTCAGTTTCGACTCCAAATGCAAAAATGCGTTAAGTTTATAATTTCAATTCATAATCTACTAATTTATAATCTATAATTTATAATCTACTCATGTTTTGCACATGGTCTTCTATTTTCTCATTCGAGCAACTGAGAGACTATAATTGTCGAAGATCCAAGTTCAACGAAGATACTTTGAATCACATTTGATAATAATAAATTGAAAAGATCCTGAAACCCACTATTCGAGAGACAATTCCCGAATTGACGACCTCTCTCAAATAATCGAATTTCCATGATCGTCGATAAAATGTTAAAAATCCTTCCAATAAATAAACTCCTAAGTATCTCTAAAACAGCGACTCTGTCAATCGCAGCTTTATCAGCATTACCGTCTCGCCTCAATAGTTTTTAGTTTTTATTTTATTATTTACTGAAGGGCAATAAAACCTGGCGCACTTTACGGCCCATCCGTGGCCTTTGATTCGAACGATAGCGCTGTGATTTTCTCTCTTGTCTGTCGATCCAGCTATGACCATTACGATTGGATTCGGTTTAAGTCGAGAGAGACAAGAACTGCAGCGGCGTTCTATGTGTCGATACGGTGAGGCTGTCGTGAACGTTTCCAGTGCTAAAAGCGGACAAGGATTTCCCGTCGTCGGGCGAAAAGCCGATACGTTCCAGGATTACCCGCCGCCGATCGGAATTTTCGGGCGGATTACGAGAGAGCTACCTTGCACCTTGGCCCAGATTACAACGTTAAGAACCGCAACGTGGAAGCCTGAGAAAAATTATAATCAAGCCACGCCACCTGTTGTCGCAATTATCGAGTCGAACTTATCGAGCTGAAACTAAATCCGAGTAGATATATTTCGAGTAACAGACCGAGTTTCTATTTTATGCTTTGTTACCTCTGCAGAGACCAGCTATCTACTGGCAGAATCTATTATGGAACCGGAACGGATGTAAGATTTAAATAATCTATAATAAACTTTGCAGCATATATCTATTGGTGTAACAGTGGAGATAGTATTTAAGTGAGTTACTCTTGTATTACAGGTAAAAATAACATTTCCAGTTTCTGAAGCTCCATTGATTACCTTGCTCTTCAAAGACGTAGAATAAGAACTTTATTGTCTTATGAACATATATTGCATCTTATATGCTTTTTTTATTTTAAAAAATTCCTTGTAATTCAATCTTTTTCTATAAAAAACATGAATTTTACCTTGCTCAATTCAGTTAACATATAAACCCAAATTTTCTAAAAATGTGGCTCATGTTTTTCCTTAGAAATACAGATTTAATAATATCATCTCAAAATTCCCTTCGATGTCTCAATTTCCATCGAATCATAATCCCAAAATCTTCTTGTTTCCCCAACTCTCGAAATCACTGTCACGAAATATGATCGACAGGAAGGGAAAGAAAGAAATTGTCTCCAGTTAAGGGGTCTGCGGTGGACAGTCCAAAGGCGACGTAGCGTCGCACCGTCGAACTTCGTTGGTTCGATACCTCGTGCGGTTCTCGAGGGCCCTTTCGGAGCCTCAAGTAGTCAAGGACATTCGTGGTCGGACAGAAAGGCGATGCACAAGAGGATTACCTCGCCGATCGGACTTTCCATGGAAATTCTGAAGAGTTTGCCGAAGCCACGAATGGGAACAGAAAGTTTGTCCAGTATCGTTCCCGGGTCGCCGCGTGACGAATGCAACGAAACGGTCAATTTCAATTGCACCCGACAGACAATTTCCATATCGCCTGGGCTGAGTCGGTCGACGCGAACGAGCGAGTGTACCCGACGTGAAAAATAATTTCAAGCCGGCTCGACGCGATCGTTGATTCTTGTTGATCGTCGCTGGCAGAAACTGGTACGCGTAGGCTACCTTAATTTATTAGATACAAATTTGTACGTCGACGCGCGCAAACTGCTGCGAAGGACGGTTCGTACGGAGCGACGGACAAGAAAAGAACACTCCTTTTTCCTCCCTGACGACCGGTTTCACGGTAATTACGCGTATAACGAACCGGATCGACCTCATCCGAGAGCTGCTGCCCCGCTGCAAATTCACATTTTTCATTATATTTTATAGGGGAAGTGGTAAATGGATTTCGCCGAGGACTGCGAAAACTGGATAATCTGATTTAACCGTTGTCACGTTGACGTCTCTTTATGGTCAAGGGTGGACAGTTTCGCTAGGATCAGTGCTCGAGATATCAGCGTCTATTTCAATAAATTTCTGCATGGATTTAACCCTTTACGTCCTGAATCATGCTGATCTTATTTTAGTCTGCCATCTCTATTCTAGGTATTCCAAAGACTGTCCAGATAATTCATCCGCGTAGAAATATTTTTCGCAAACTAATTAGATCAATTCTTACTATATATTGTGAAACAATATTTTATACAATTTTTGTTATACTAGTTTTGAAACTTGTAAAATAGCAGAATCATTTAGATATCCCCTCAATCTTCTGATTGATATATTAATAATAGATTCAATCGATATTTAAATTGAATTACCACTGCTATTAATGATTATTCTGAAGTTGAATAATTACGTGAAAGCTGTTTCAAGCTTCTACGTATATAATCAATTACTTTAGTAATGAATGTAGGTATTTAATCCCGAAAGCAAAATTCATTATCAGCATTCTTTCTTTCGTCCCTAAAAATCATGCAATTCAAACCTTCCCGAAATAACAAATGAATTTGCTAAATTAAAATGCTGTAAAGTAGAACTTCCACTCTCATCCAGCTGTTCACTTCACTCGAACATTACAGTTCGCGAGGCATGCAAAGGAGAAAAGTAATCACAATGTGGTACACTCTGGAGGGGAAGAAAAAAGGAAAACCTTTCAAGGTTTCTTAGTAAATTATCTCGCACGAAATCCCAAACGACATACTTTCAGAATGCGTGGTTGCCATCTTTCTTTGCCTCGTTGTTCCCCAATTGACAGAAGTTGACGGGAACACCTGTACCTTCATCGTCGCTGTACATACAGGATGACGTTAACGCATAAAATCGTCGACCATGAAATTACTCGCCGCGCTACAAACGCAAGTTTAAAGGCAAACGGATGTCGAGGGAAATACCTTAGTCCCCTCATTCTCCTTCTCTTTATTTATGTATCTCTATCGGCAATCTCTTCTTCCAATCAACTCCTCGAGAGCAATGAACCTTGAACGTGTTCGCGAGCCTCCAAAATCTTCAAGGGTCCCCTCAGAAAAGCCAAAGTAAAACCCCGCGATTTCGTATTAAAAAATTTCTCCTCGTAATCTTCTTCGAAGAGGAAAAAAAAACCTGCGATCAATCTCAATAAAGTTACCCGAGACGAAAGTTAATTAGCCGAACCCGCAGAGGTGTCTCGAAATATAAAAAATGCACGATTCATTCCAGCGAGTTCGCGTTAATATCCAATCCTTTCACTAAAAACTCTGACACACCAGCGAGAGGAATTAGGAGGAAGAGTCCCTTTAGCGAAGTGTGAACGGGTTAGGAAGTTCGCTCGCTCCCTAATGAAGATTTATTCATCCGAGTTTAAACCTGGCCGATTAATCGCGCCACGGAGGCTCAGCACTGTTCCAAGATAAACGTCCTTGTTTGTCCCATCCGTGCGTTCGACTTAATCCACGTCGAATCGGAAACGCGCAACGGCACCTCCCCTCGATAAAGTTTATTTAATTCCGACCGCCGCGACACAGAGAGGGAGCAATTGTTTTCCGCGCGTTTGAATCGAACAGCGAGCTCCATCGAGGACTGTCGTGCCGGATTTCCAGGGTTCGTTGGCTCCGCGGGGAAATGCGACTGCCTCTGTAACCTTTAGAAAGGGAAATTTGCAACAGGAATGCCTTTGATCTTCGCTGAGAGCCGCGGCGATGCTTTCCATTTGTTTTTTGCCAGGTTTTCGGCATTACAAGCGGCCCGTATCCAGCAAAAGCGAGCCGAGGGAAGAAAGCTAGCTCGCTCCCTCTCGGCCCGATAGGTCCGCGAATAAAAATTCAGCAGGCTGGTGCTCGCGACCGAATGGCGTTTCCCGTTCCTTTTGCCAGCGATCGATGTCGTCCATTTATCGAGAGCATCCGGGATCTCGAGGGTCCTTCGGCTCTGGGATAATTTATGCCCGACTTCCTGGTCGTCCTTTATCAATTTCTCGCCGTGCGAGCATCGATAGGACCCGACCGAGCTTCCTTAAAACGGACCAGAATCGAAAGTCGAACGTTCGATTAGCATGCGAATGAAAAGCGCCCTGGCCAGAGTCAACGTTTCGGTTCTCTTTGGGATTCCCCGCTTTTTTTTTTCTCGTTTCTCGTTCGACCAACTGTCGGACGATATGTTCGACCGCGTAATATCGAATTCAGTGGGGAATCGGATCGACCTGTTCGAAAGGAAAGCCACGGAAGCTTCGCGAGTTGTTCTTTATCGATTCCCTTGCGAAACGCTCGCCCGTCGGGGGCGGAAAGAACAAGAAGAAAGAAACAGAACGGACAGTTGAACGTTGACTGGGAGCAAAAATTTAGAGCCGACGCTTTCGGTCTTTTAACTTCTCCCCGCTTTGTTCGCTCTGTTCGTTTCGGTGTACGTACCCGTATTTATTGGAAGCCCGCGTGCGTGTAAAGAGCCCGATGCTTCGAAATGAGTTCTCTACGTGTACTTAAAAGCGACGGAGAAAGGGGATGCAACAAAGAGTTGCGAAACCAGAACCAGCTTTCTTTTGCTCTTCGCTACAGAATACCGAGGATACATCAAATCCCATGGAGTTTGCGGCTTTTGATTTCTTGGTAATTTTTCTATTCTATATTCTACCCAGACAAGGACAGGTATGATATGAAAACGTGACAGGAGAGTGAGAATTGAAAACGTACCGACTGTTTCAACGTAGAAGCTCGACATTAAAAATCATAAAGTATAGCATGAATCAGTGGCATCCGGATGAAGAAAAAAAACGCTAAAAGAATGACAAATCGTGCGATAACTAACAGATGCGCAGACATACTTGGATTAATAATAGCACTGAATGAAATGATAGATCATATTAATACTATGCCTCAGAGCCAGGCTATTCCAAGTCCATTTTTGTTATCTTCCAGGAAAGACGAAAAACAAATGCGATTACCTCTTTCTTAACATAGAATTTAAAGTAGTTTATACTTCCTTAAATTACTACTAGTATTCTAATAAAATCAAGAAAAATCAATGAGGCCCGGTAAAAAACTGAATTAAAAAAAAAGTAAACTCAGATTAATCTAGCTTCCGAGGTACAGAATTATAAAACAAAAAACCACAGAAGACTGACGCACCTTAAGGCCACTCAGACATAAAGTAGATTCGAGTGCCCATACACAGACAAGCATCAATAATCAACAGCTCTAACTCGATCCTCAACCAGGACTCCTCCCCAGGATAACGCAGGAGCACCTTTCAGCCCAGTAACTATCACGCTTAACGTTAACAGCGTTGAACAACATTTACCTATCTCAAGAGGGAATAAAAGAAATCCCATGGCGTGTACGGTCTTTTCCAGCGAAAATGACTTGCCAAGCACGGTGAATAGGTTTGTCAGTTAGCTCGCAGGACTCCCTGTATAGCGGTGAGAAGCGGAAGGGTGGCCGGGGTCTGCGACCCCTTACGGAGGTAGGTACGATAGCCAGGTTAGCTGGCTGTGCTCCAAAACACCGTGCCGTACGCCCCCTATCTGGCATCTCGTAGCAGCTTGGCTCGTGGAGAAGCGCGCGATATTGCTTCGTGCCGCTTACCCCCGGCAATGTAACCCGTATTATCTACCCTTACATCCGGCCTGTCGTTTCCGTTGAAATTTAGGGACCTATAGAGTCGATCGTCATTAGCCGAACACGGTCAGGGAAACGCTTTTCGCTTCGCCTCGCCTCGAAATCCGTAGTAGGTTACTAACGGCCAGTTAATTAAGAAGGGAGTACGCGCGATTGCGTATTAAGGTTGTATCGAGCTACAGGCAATAACCGAGCGTCAGCATCGTTCAAGTGCTACCAGCCAGACTAACTACTAACGATGGTTCGCGAACAACTTAACCGTGAACTAGTTATCGCTGCATTATTTATCGATAAATAACTGCTGCAAGGCTAACTAGCAATCGGGGATCCTAGTGGGAAGTTTCAACCGACGGAGACGGGGAATTAGCTGACCGCTCTAGAGATATCTCCCGCAACTGATGCTGTCAGTTGTTTGCAACGAGTTTTCGACTTTGAACGATTACATGGAGATACGAGGTTATACATTATTCGACGCTATAGTTAATACGTTCTTTTGGATTGTATAGGATGCCTTGTTCGATACACTATCGAGGGAGAAGAATTAGTTCTTGCTAAACTTTACAATTTTTTCAGAACGTAGTAAAGATTGGTAAAAGTCATTTTTGGAATAATCATCTCTGTTTAAGTACTAACGAACCATTTTACTAATCTAGTCTGTTATACTGAAATAGACTCGATTTCAATTCCGTTGTATTAAACTGTAATAGTAATAATAAAATTAATAATCTTTAATAAGTAATGAGTTTTTTCACAGCGTATGTAGAACTCCAGAAAAATACAATAAGGAAACGGTTAAATTCGTTTCCACTAACATTTTAATCTCGCAAGATTTCCAATGCCAAAGAAATCGGAGCACTGTTAAAGAAAATGTAGATATGACAGGAAGTAGATACGACTGAACGACCTGCATCAGGCACATCTTGATATCCTATTCTAACGGACCACCCACAGTAATGCTTTAGAATCTGTGTCGGCAAGCATATCGAAAGAGCGACCTTTATGCCACTACGGGCCGATATTAACAATTAATATGCGCGCACATATAACCAATGCTGTATGGGTATTGTCCCTGGATGGCATAAGTCGGCTATCTCAGGTTCTTGCCCATCCACTCCAGCAACCGATAGATACAATAGCGCCATTCCGTGGAGATATGGTGCCGTATGTTACACGTACAGCGACGAACATCCGAGGGGGTTATAGAATAAATATCCTTTATCGGCGCCAGAGAAAAAGGATATCGGAAAGATTTTAGCTGGGACGCGTTGTTCCGCGTCATTTAGGAATTTCGGCCAGCCGCCAAGGAAGAACTCAGCCGAATAGGAAGCCGATACCGATACCGATACCGCTTGATCGCCACCCTCGCCTCTGACTACGCGCGACCTTAATTTATTCGGCCAACTTATCTAGCCTAACATGCGACCTGTCACTTTCAGGGTATTTAGGAACGCGTAGTGCACGCTGCCGATAACAAATATGCCCGAACGATGAATCAGCCGTGACGGATCGCTTAATTAAATTACAATTAGTTAATTATGAACGGCGTGGCACAACGTGCACAATACACTGTCCTATTGTAATAATCATCGGGGGCCATGATTAACAATTCGGTATGTCGAATCTCGTGACCTCGATCTTGCACAAATAGATCGGCCTCCAATGGCTGATTACTCGTTACCACGTAATTTACTTGCTGCCGCTTGATCGAACAGCCGAGCACAGGGCGGGCTGAAAAGTCGGCCGTGAACTAAACCTGACCACTGAAAGATTTTACAGGGAAGTTCATTTAATTTTCAAGTCGTCTCTGTCGTCGTGTAATATGATAGATATGCATGGGAACGGATCAAAATGGGATTATTCGCGGGGGAACTTCGAACCGAAACGTCAGAGAAATTCAGTTGAAGCGACTTCAGGGTATTCGAGAATGAAAGCTGCTTTGCATTCAGCTTGGAATACTTAATTCGAGTCTGACGTATTTTGTATTATTAATTCTTCTGTGGGTTCCCGATGCTTTTAGTTTGGGAAGATATCAGGGTGACTGAGGTTTGAACTAAAAGGGGCAAGCTTAATACGCTCTACCCATTTGCATAACTATTTTGAGAAATATTTTCTGTAACTTTTAACCAGGTTATAATAGGACACTATAAAACAGAAGTTTCCATTAAATTCAGTATGGAAAAGTGATAACAAGGTCATGGGAAAAATGCATTCTCCAAAGTTTCGGTTCCACTCTTGTTACATACTGTTTAACCCATTTTAAGGCGAACGCTCGGCCGACATAAAAGTTTTGCTATTATCACTGACTAACCCATATAATGTATCGTTTGAGATTGCGTGGGGAAAGCTGAAAAAATGGAACTTTGCGTCAGGCAAATTATTGCGAGCTCCAATACAGGCTGCACCTTTGCTGTTCGATCGAGTTTAATAATTTCGTTGTTGGAAATTCCCTGTTGCGTTCCAGCAGAAACGACATTTATAAAGCTCTGGGCTTCGAATTTTTTTTCCCCCTCGGTACCGTGCGAAACGAAAAATCGTAAAAAACGCACGGAACCGTGTTTCCACGCTGCGGGCGAGCGCGAAATGAAAAAACGAGAAACTGATTCGCGAACGCGTCGATATCATAAGCTAAATAGTTTACGAACGTGAGGGAGGAGTTGGCACGAATTTTCCTACATGACTGTTATACTCTGTCTACAGCGTTTATTTGAATTCGATGACACTGAAATGTACGATAGAAAATGAATAGAGAGAAATAAATCGAAAGGAGGCACTATATCGTACCTATATTACTGGTGAAGTGATTGAAATCGTTTTGAAAAATTTTTGTTTATTTTTTTAATCACATTCCTGAAAATGTTACCTTCAAATTGAATATAAGTTATTTTGATTTGAAACGTATATTTCAAAAAGTGAAATACTGAAAACAGGAAAATTTGTTGGAGACATATCCGATGAATGTGAAAAGCGATGAATAGTTAAATACTATGCAAAGTTTCAACATTATGCTATAAAATTACATATATCTACGAATATACTTGTATAATATGTATCTAGAGGCCAAGAATGAAATTCTATGCCCGACTGGTACTAAGTTCACATTCAACTCATATTAAAGAGCAAAATTAAATAGAAGTCTTGTATAGGATGTCCACAAAAGAGCTGGCAAAAGACTTTTAGTATTAAACCTGGAAACAGCGAAAAAGGAAGGAGCTGGCTTTTTTATGAAAAATTCACCGCGCACTGGTTGTCTTGATTAATGCAGCGCCATCTTTCAAATTCTCATTGTTCGAGGCGAAAAACAAACATGGGAAAAAAAGGGCGGAGATAAAAATCTCAAACAGGAGTTCGAGTCAAATTGCGAATGCAGGATACAAATACAAAATGAAAAGTAAATTCTAGCTTTGACTCCGTCAATTTTATTCCATGTGCCTTTTAGTTGGACGCAGTAATTGTATTAAATAAAGTGAATAAGCAATATATTGCTGCAAAAGCTGGGATTCTGGAAATTCTACCATACTGTTCCATTGAAATTCCACTTACTGCGTTGCGCAAAAGAAAGGACAGACAATTCAGCAATATCGCGAGTGCAAATTACGTTGACTAACGCATGTCACGCAAAGAAATAGGGAACTGTGCAATATCGGCGTTACGATGAAAAAGTCATTTACAACGAGTAAAAAATTCGACAGGGATGATTAATACGAGTACCAGGTCGTGGTGACGGTTTTTTTCTCCTCTCGTCGCAAGATTTACAAAATTACCTCGTTGAACATTTCCTCCTACAATACCACTGTTTCCTGGGAGAGTCGTTTCTAAAAAACGATCCAGCATGGGAAATTTTCGCGATCGAAAAATTAAGTTTAATTACTCGGCAATTAATTTAGGGTTCTTTTATACATTAAATTCTTCAACTACAAACTAAATCAATTTCAGTTGTACCTACTGTCAAAGAGAATGAAATATTTCCACGATATTTTAAATAGTATATACCTCGTACGATTTTTGAAATATCTAAATATTATTTTATTCATGGATATTTCCATATTTATGGATTATTCTGTTTCCATATTTATGAATTTACTTTGAGATGTTGAAATACTGATAACGGATAGTTTGTCATCTTTAATTGTATAGAAGAAAAGAAAATATGTTTAAACTATGCGTGGAACATTTCGAGCGAGAAGTTTCAGCTAAAAGCGGAGACAGCAAATTAGTTTACGAACGTATTAATTATATTTTTCCAAGGAGACGAGTATTTTCACATGACTGATACATTAACGTTCTTCGCTAAATTAAAACACGACATGATGGGTCGCATGAATGCGAACGAAATCAAGATAATGTGTGCATCGCGTTGGGGTTCACCAAACACGTCACGCGTATAGAGGGTGTTTCAAAACTAAGGGTAGCAAGTCAAATGAAACTGACTGGGAGAGACAAAAATATAAGTGTAACTTGAATAGCCAATTTTTACCTTCAACTTTTTCTTCTTTATCTTTTCACATCAAGTGTGTTAAGTAATATTGTAAATTATAAAATTCAAAAAATTTAAATCAGGAATTTTGAAGCACCCTGTACAAAATAAAACATCAAAGTAGAAGGGTAAGGACGATCTTCGTGTTAACACGATCATTACTATAAAAGTAGTCCAATTCAAAACATGCACATCGGCGTTGTTTCAAAGCGTGATCGTCCTCCAATTAATTTTTGCAATCGCGTTTTCCCCATTAACGATCGATCGATCATGAACGGGCAAGCAAACGAAACGTCCGCACCCGTGCGAACCTCGCCTGGTGGAAACGCATCGACCATATCGCGCAAATAAATTGCGATTATAAATCCACGATTATGGCCAGCTTCTCTATCTGTGACAATGAAAAACCGATTGTATTTGCCAGACGATTAATGTGGATCGACGATCCTCCCTTATTTCGCGTTTCCAACGTTACGTTTTCCCTTGCAGGGTAAATACCATGATCTATGGACTTGTTCATTGGGAACTATTCACTTATTGAGATCCAATTGTTTCGACTTTTATATTACATACAGGAATTATTATGGTTCAGGTTTCTATTTTTATAGAAAATAAATCATTTTCAACCCCAAAGTAATATTAAAGAGTATAGTTTTGATAAAAAATTCCCTATTCGACGCAATGTCTGACCATACATTTCACGCTGAATAACTTTTAAACCAGACGACCGTAAGCGAATAAAATTATACCACATTTCCAGTATTTTCTAACAAGCTTTCTGTGCGATCAAAAAACTGTGAGCAGCCTTTTTAAAATTCATAGAATTTGGAACAGTATCCCACATAAATGGAATTCGAAGCACCGTATTCCATTGAAAGAGGAATATGCTAATTCAAATAACGAAGTACTTTGATTAACAAAGTCGTTTCACCCACGACATAATATTTAAAATCTTTCGCCCATGCATCTACTGCTTTCTTACAGAACTACATTCGATGATGGCGAAGATAACGCGATTATTTATTATTCTCGAACGTGTGAACGGGTCCATAAACGACTGCACTACATATTAGAAACGAGGTCGACGACGTTCACAGTTTCGTCAGCGTGTAATATTTGAGGTAGTATATCGGGCAAATCCGGGCTGGTGACAGGGCACATAAGTTAACGAAGTTCGAGGTTGTAACCGAGCCAAGTGTGCAGACCGATTTTCCAAATAAATTGGGATTATTCTATCATTCTGACGGGAGATAGTCAGCCATAAAAAAAGAAAATAAAATTTCAGCGGAATGTTTTCTCACACTTGATAAACATATTACTCCAGATTAAAAGAGGACATTAAACGTTATTGGCCGTGTCTCATTCGCTATTGATTGGTGAATAAAAAAAATTCAATCTTCCTCTGAAACATTACTAGTAATCATAAAGGCACACCGAGTGAAATTTTTGGAAAATTAGGTAGTGCATAATGAAAATGTATATCTGAGACGACGATTAAATATTTGAATACACGTTCATAATTTCTGGTCCTACATTAAACCCACTGTTTAAATTTCAGCTAATCGACAGTAGGTGATAGAAGTCGAGTATAGAGAATGATCCATGAATTAATAGCCACGGCCTGAAGTTTCGAAACGAGAGCGCGGGATCGTTCGAATCATGCGCGTTGCGTTTTGCAATATTAACGAGCGCGTTATTGCCCCTTGTTTACGGTTTGAATAAGGTACACGCGAAGGTAATAGACGATTAATGTTGCAACAGTGTTTTAACCGGGTAAAATGAAAAAAAAAGCTCCCCTCTCACCCTAAAATCCGACCGCTGAACGATGCACGGCTACATAAATTAGCTGGGCGCACAGGTGTTGCCGCGCCAAATGCGTTCGCCGATTCGTGGAAATAAATCATTATGACCCGTTCCCCGCATCCTGCGATCTACAATCACGATACAAAATCTAACCTCGTGTATCACGAGATTTTTCAAGCCCTTTCCCTCCCCTCACCATCGAGCCGAACAACGCGATCCAGCGCCCAAAAAATTGAATACTTTTCACTCGACGTGCACGTCCGCGTCAGAAGGAATTAAGCCCGCAACTCACAATTTAACAACCCTTGAAATGCGATAATAGTTTCAACTCCCCGCGCGATTCATATTTCGCAGAGGGAATAAAAGCGTTTAAGAAAGCTTTACTTCATTGCGAGTCAGTCTTTAGAAGATTTTAAGACTGTTTAAGGAAACGGTACGTTTTTATCTTCTGTAAGTCGCAGTTTCGAGTTCGAAAAATGGATAATTAGAGATAAGGAGTTCTCAACTATAAATCCAGCTTTCGCGACGTCGAGTAATACCTTTATGTTTATCAACACACTATCTGGAATAGTTAGTACCGCTTGATTCTTATTTAAAGGCTATTTGGAAAGGTTTATGGCGTAATAAGAGATAAAGAATCCTTGCTCAAGATGCATTAGATAGTAACTTTCATGGAATTTACTTACTCGCGGTGTGAATTCGGTGTTCGAGCAACCAAGAATTGAGATAACAAGTGTCTTACCTGAAACAAACAAAAACATTCGCAATTAAAAATGTGGCGCAAAAAATAATGAGGAATATTTTTCATTCGATTAAAGGAATCCTACCACAAATCCTATCTAGTTCCCTTTTAGTCTCTTAGTCCTCTCTTAATTCCCCCGAAATAACTAAATCCTTAACTAATCCTCGATTAGTCCCTCTCTAGTCCCTCTGTAGTCTCTTTATCCGCAGACATTTAGATCAGAAATAAAGTTCCCGTACAAATACGTGCAAGATTCTTAAAAAAGCTCAGCGTGCGCGTGTCCATCAAAATTGTCCGAGGGGATTGAACGAATAAGTGTCGCTATTTGTGTTGATTTTCATTTAACTACCCTTCAGGTGCATGCAGTGCATCCAGTGCGTTAGACCTGGCGTCCCAACATTATCCCCTCGATTGTAATCAATCGATGTCATAGAAAGTTAGCGAAGCGCATAACAACAGCTACGTCAAATGTATCGGTTAATTCGCGCAAATAAATCGCAATTATCCTAGCCTGGTCTCACGCGATTCCGTCATTAACAGTAACCTCTGTTCTGTCTTACTCGCTAACTACTCTGCGCGTTCTTAAATTAATCGGACGCTTGCCCCGTCGAGATATATCTGCGAAGACGATGCATGTTCTATGCTAATACAGTGCACGTGTTAATTGTTGTTAATCGATTAATCTTTCAGTCGCGACGACTCATTACGTCCGCGACGGAGACCATGCTACCCTTATCTTCCGCGGGCATTAACGCTCGGGTCTTCCGAGCGTTGTTGCTAATACATTCTACACGTTTCCTCGCAATCAATTATTGCGCACCTGCACGACGGAAAGCAGTTATTGCTAAACGGGGGTCCCATTGTTCGTTTTCCTTTTTAGACGCGGTTCCATGCTTCGTTTTTGAACTGTAACGCAGCGTTAAAAAGACCGCGGAGATAATTGCGCTCATTTCATGTCGAGATAATGCGAGCATATCGTGAGAAACGCAGCTGCAGCTATAAATCGGTGGTACTGAAAACCGCAACGCTCTCGTTTGTGCTTGTAAGTTTCGAGAGAAAGTTTCAAGTGAAGCACGATCCTATTTTGAATTTCAAATGATGATCGCGAAAGCTATTTCAACGCGTATATTAGAAATTAGTGGGTAGCGTTTGAACTGGCATATAGAAATGTGTAAATTCTATTGTGCATTTGTCACGTTTTCATGTTTAGATGCACTCAACCGATAGAGAGATAGAAATCAACGAACGCGGTGGTAGATTTACAGTGGCAGTTAGTAATCATAACAATAATATTAGAACAGTAATTTAGTCAAATGCAAACTGTTGATTTAATCCGATCAAACTAATTTGTAGAATATCACATGCCCTGACACAATTTGAGCTCGAATGTTACATTGACTTCCACTGAAACTGAATACTAGTTATCAGTGATATAATATTTAGACAATGCACATGTAGGTATATTTATTACTACCTGAAATTCTGAATAGCTTGGAGATAAAAATTCAAGTTCTACCTTGCAGTTTTCATGGAAGCTAAATTAATTAATCTAGTGTCAAGTCAATCCCATTGAATCAATATATAATATGCATTCCTGTGTTTTGCTACTGTATACAGAGTTATTGATCCTTGAATACTTGACAAGTCAATAAGAGAGACTCCTTGGAGTAGCTGTGCATCCTCTTAGACAGTTTGAAATCCTAGGAGGGTCCTAAGATTCAATACAACTTAGAGAATTCTCCTGTACTGTTTATCACCCATCATGGGATCAGAAATATTGATTGCAAAATTCCTCGAATCGTGAATATTAAAGCATTAAATTAACGAAGTGTTTGCAGAGAATTCCGACAGACTTACAGCAGAGAAACGCGTGAGCGTCAGCAGAAAATTGCTGGAAAAGCCGCGTCGAAAAATTATTCGTTAACGTTAACTCGATAAATAACCGCGAAAAAACGTGAGCAGGAACATCGAAACAAATACATTCTACTGACCCAACACGTCGCACTAATTGAAATCATTACGTTCTATAAAGCCGTAACAACAACGAACAATCTCTCAAACTGTTTGCATTTCTATTATCCTTTTCCCTCACAATCACCGCTTACGAGTGTGCCACGAGGTTGCGCGTTTACGACAAGCACAATTAAACAGAATGAAAACAGTTTCCCATCGCGAAAAATTCATTGTGGAGATTCAGTATTCCATTATGCCGTGCATATATCACACTGTTAAACTCACCTTACTCCTCTTTTAAATAACACTATTAATACTAGAAACTCCTGGGGACTGTGATCACTTCTTTACGAAACCTCAAAGCAGAGTATCAATAACAGATAATATTTCTACCCCTAAAATAGTTACTAAAATTCCTATAAATATTTCAGTGACAGAAGACAATTTCTATTTCCCGATCAACACGTCTCTCCATTCAACAGTATGTATTTATGTAAAACCTAGTTTATCGAAAACGTCATCCCCAAAACTCCCTGTCATCCCGAAGATTAGAACTTTCATTAAAATCTCACCGACAGATTTCACGGGAGAGGCAAACAAAGTGGTAGCAGAGAGCAACGAGGAATTCGTTCGAAGAGCAAGGGATATCGCGATTATCCGCACGCGATAACGCACGATAGTGGCGCTTCGGTGGAATCGCGTGCTGGAACCGAAGCAAATGACGGAAAAATACGAGTCACCGAGCTTTCCAGTAAACAGCCAATCGATCGATCAGCCGGTGGTTAGCATGCAGCGGACACGTACACATGCAAACGCCACCGATCAGAGACGTACGTACGAGCGAGCGGTCGCGCGCGTGCGATTAAGCCTCACACAGGTCGGACACGCTTCACGCCGTCGAGTTTCGATCGTCGGCGTTCGACGCCCCCGCAATCCAGGCCGAATTGTTATCGGGGATCGTGGTGAATCGTGCGGATTTAAATCTAGCTGGGGACGAAATTTAGAAGCGATATCGATTCGATGTCGGTAATTAACGTCGTCGCGATGCGGTCCGCTACTAATTGCCACCGAGAAGAATAGGCTCGATTTTCGAGGCTGTCGATCCCGCTGGAATTCGCTCTGGGAAAAAAATGCACTCTCTCTCTTTCGGGGGTTCAGGCGCTTTTACAATATCGCCGATTACGTTTGTTACGGTGAATTATTGAAAGTACTGGATCCTATTTTAGTGAGTAGCTCGCTGTAGAGTGGATTGCATCGTGCGTGTCTGTTTGATGGTGAACTGTGGTAGAATAATGAAATATATTAACTGACTGAAATATATTAATAAATATAGAAACAAAAAGTGTTCGAGCTTTAATGATACTTAAGATTTTATCATTATTATTATTTATATGTATAAATAGATATTTTAAGGATTTACGGAATTGTTAATTTTTTATTTGGTAAAATATTCTTTCCAAGGTATGGTATGTTATAAAGTGGGACACATTTCTTTTGAAACAGTTTTGCGTAGAATAAAAACTGAGAAAGCTATTTCAGGTTAATTTACGGTATCTCGTCCTATACGGTTACTAGAGCTGCATGTGACAGTTTCTCATCTCGCTAGAACTTGCGTAATGTCTCCTTTGCGAGTGTTTTTGGAGTTACCACTAAAAGAAAATTCGTATATCAAGGGGTGCCTTCTGAAAAATGTATCTTCTATCATTCTAAATATTTATACGACCTTTTTCAAACCTCTGGAAAAGCTTATTCGACGAAAATACTCTTTGGCAATTTGTTTTCCAACTTTTCAGACCCCCTTAGAAACTGCTAAACAGAAATTACAAGGCAGAGTCCCAGACACTCGTTTAGAAATCTTTAATATTGCATTTATCAGTATTCTCACCTCTGAATGCAGCGGATTATAGACATCTTGAAATTTAGCTCACTCAGCCAGAATATCCAAGATATTTCTCTAAGAGGACCTAAGGGTAAAAGTGTCCCTTGATAGGAGACAGTGTTCACAAGATAGTGAATTCTGGGGAATTCAATTGGGAATGGCGAACGTCCCCGCGGCGCATCACGAGTCTGCGTGTTCCCGCAGAATGAACGAGAGACAGAGGAGAAAATGGACAATGAAGCAGCCCTATTAATTATTCCAATTAACCTCGAGTGTCCCTTCCGCGATTCTTAATTTAACACAGGCTCAATATTCGCTTAAACCTAGGCGTATCTTATACACGTTACCACGTCACTACGAGCTGCTACATTCCTAGAAACAGTCGTTCGAATATCGACATCGATGAGTTAAACTTGGAATCCATCGATAGACATATTAATATCGTCACCTAAATCTTAAGCAGACGAAGAACTATTTTAGCCAAAGTAACGTGCGAAAATATTACAAATTATTTGAAACGTATTTAAGCACCATGAGAGATTGCCATTTCATTTCCTCTCAATTTTCCTAAGCTCAATTCCCCCAGTAACTAGCCACACACGTTGCACTTTTTCATCGAATCGACCGCCATCCCTCCCTCTCGAATACTTTCGTTATTCACCGTACACGTCCGCGGTGACAATTTTCTCCTCGCCTCTGTGACAGAGGAGTCAACGCATGGCGCCGTCGATTACTTCGAGCGGAAGCCGAGCCGTGGAGGAAATTAATAATTGGACTTTTTCGTTAGCGAGGGCAACGTTTGCGGTTTCTCGCGTTGACCTAAAATGTCGGATGCCCGCGTGCCCAGCCCGAGGGATAATGAAAAATTTACGGTGTACGGTAATAACAGCATCGGCGAGGCTGTGGAATTACGTGCAAATGGAAGGTGTCGTGTCCAAGACGCATTTGGAGCGTGGAGCGAGCGCAAAAACGCCGCGCGAGATCGCGCGAGTCAGTATCAGGGAACGTTAATTAACGTACTGAAACGTAATTAACCTGCCTTGGCGAAAAGTACTTAGCAAACAAGCTTTAATGGAAACTACAAAAGCATTTAACAAATAGACAGAGACCACTCGGAGCTGTCCTAATACGTCGACCCGCCAGTTGTTTTGACGTTCACTGTGTAACCCCTTTAAGCCATTTACAATTCCAACCTCCCTTGGGCTCGCATTCACGTCGTGATCAAACCCATGACCAGTTCGGTATAGGTGTCCGTGACAATTTGTCAACATTCGAACGCTTTGACTACAGTGTCACTTATGGGAGGGTGACAGTTTCACTGATGCAGTGATAAACGATATTAATCTGTCTAGCTGTGGACTAACAAGATAGGAAATGCCGATGTGTCGAAATAGGACAGTTTCTTATTCAGATGCCAGAGTAAGAAAAATAACCTACAATGTTTATACTACTAATTGTAAGTAATAACTTTCAGCATCAAATTATCGGTTTCAAACACTCCCTAACATTATTCCGACTAACAGTTGTCATCGAAGTGTGTCGCTTGCAAATGCCCTAAAGCAGCGAAGAACTTGAACGTCGTCTTGCGACAGATTCGGTGGAAAAGCTCGCGTAGAAGCTTGTCGAATCTGCCTAAGCGTTCGTGCGGCTTCCTACATGTACGTGCACAGCGAGGGAACTTCTACGTTAATGAATTCACCGTAATTACATACCTGCTATTTTATACACGACATTACCGTGCTTTCGCATTGTTCCTCCTAGTCGGCGGTATGATGAATACCGTATTTGTCATTCGTACAATGCATCATCTCCGTATTGCCGGGTCGTGAGAAAACTTGAATCGCCATTGTGATGATAATACAATTATCTTGCTTCCGTAAGTGGAATGATAGATCGAGAATATAACGAAGCGAGTGAGCAACGTGGGGCGCGCGGTTGGAAAGACCATTCCTTTGAAATGGATTTCAGGCTAATTTGAGAAAAAAAAAGTTTATGTAACTTTTATTTGTGGTTCTTGGTATCCATATAATCGACCTAAGAGTAGGATGATCGGAACCATTGAACTGGGTATGAACAGAGAAGCTTAAATATAGATATCTACTGAAATTCTTACTTGCTACTCCATCAGATCAATAAATAGAATAGTCGAAGCATTTAACGAAAATCAATTGCTAATGGCTCTGTATATTCAGATGTAAGTTATTAATGGCTGAAAACAGTCTCTGTATATAACTAGAAATTTTATATTTCAGAACGTTGATAGCAGTTTTCCGTGATCAAGTGCTTCATTCATGGACGAGCGTAACGAGGTCTATCGGATAAAAAGAATTCGTAGAACATCCGAGCTAGCGAGAATTCTGAACTACGTCTCGGAGTATCAACTACAGTGCATCTGGGAAGCCAAACATATACGAAAAATGGCGGATAACTCACGGGGAAGGGGTTAGATCAATCCTTAATGTCGTTTTGATATCGCTCACATTCTGGATACGTAACTTCTTGCTGGGAAGCTTTTTTCGAGATCCCACGCTTGCCTCGATGATAATACTTCGAACGAGTGGCGCAAATGTGGACAGTTATCGAGCAAAAAATTTATCACCCGAATAAAAGCACCGACACGAAGAATAAGGAAGCGAATTGTCCTAGCGCGATTGTGTGCTGTAGCACTGGCTGGGAATGCAGCAGCGACACGAGCCACGTACTACCAACATATGTAGGTCGTATTCAACTTATGCATGTGCCTGCATACACGCGTACACGCGTAATTTCACAAATGGCTGCCTTTTGTGCACGGTCTCGTAAATATGCAAAATTACGTGAACGATTGGACGCCGTTCGCGCTTCTCGGGGCAATTTTCATGACCGTGGAAAATTATCATCGGGCCAAGTATTCCGAATTGCTATCGGAGGATTACTCTTTTTCAGCGGTTCACGATTGCAGAGGAGTAACACTATCGCCCTAAGGAGCACAGCTGTGGAATCTTTAGCTGAAATGTTTCCTATGTACTTAAGTAAGCATAAAGCGATGCTTGACGAATCGGAATTCAATTTTTATTCAAATTTTCTTCATAGTTCACTACTCTTTCCCTAATTATGAGGTGTTTTACCACATTTCATAGATAAAATATTTTATCAAAATTGATGGACTGAAAAAGTACATATATTTTTTAATCATTCTGGTCTTCAAATCAAGTCGATTTTGACCATTGGTTTTACATAGTTTTTTCTCAAATTTCTTTTCGTACTTAAAAAATCACGATACGCTCGCCTTAATTCCTGTGTACCAATTACCATGAAAGATGCGAGCAAAGTTGCCTCGCATCCAACCGTCGGCTTCGTTAATTATCCAACCGACAGCAGACATCGCAAAGTCCCTTTATTGTAACATCCTCAGTTTCCTCGATCCCTGTCTCGAGTTCCGCTGCGCGAAAGAACAGACGGAGGAAGAGTAAAGCGAGAGGGAAAGAGCTGCACACGCTAGATTTCACGAGTCTGTTTAGAATTTCATTTGCCGGCAAAGTTGCCGCAAATTCTTGGCAACGTGACAGCCTCGGATGCGTCGACTATTGGATGGGAAAACAAAGACATACGCGAATACGGACGTGACGGCGCGACCACCCGTTATATTCTGACAATGCACTTACAGGCGAAATGTTTGATCTTCCCTTGACTGTCGGCCAATACACTAACGACAAGAAAGAACTGTGAGTACAAACACGCCACGTTCTCTGGAAGAGAAATTTGAAAACACGTTCTTTGAAAATAGAGAGAGACTCATACTTGTGGAGGAGCCGAGAGTGGAATGAGTATTTGGAATCAAATGTGAAGTGGAGAGAAATGAGAGAGGCTTTATTTATGAATGAAGGTGATGATTTAATTAAATTTTGTGGAATTAGAGTATGAATCGGAAGATTAGTAATCCACTTTAAATCTCGGTTTATCTAGACGTATAAATACTGCAAGTACCACGCATTCACATATAATAACACTATTATAAGATAGTAAAGTTGTAGTAAAATACGCATGGATCTCACGTTAATGACAATCTAAAAAATGTTATACACTCCCTGGGTCGAGTAGTCACGCTCTTAAAATTGAATTTCGCCATTCCGTCGTATTATTGCATAGAAGGTTGAAATCAAGTCGAAGAGGAGGCTTCTCAAATGAATTCCAAAGCATCTGTTTATGCGGAACTGCAGTGGATGGCGTACATTAATAGGTATTCGAAGGATTATTTTACGTGATCAGCATCCGAACTTCCCGCGCGCCGCAGAATTCCTATTGGCAATGAAAAACTACTTGGTATTCCCGTGAAATGCTCAAGATGCCTGTTTAGAATCATGCATAACTGTCCGCGGGCTAGCAGATTTCATCTCTCGACGTCGAATCGGCGTCTAAGAGCATTATAAAGGATCTCCCGTGTACTTGTAATAGCCTGACTCATCGATCATTACACGTGTCACTTTGTACCTCTCCCATCATCTCGTTTGAGATCGCTGTTTGATTGATTTCATTACGCGGATATCGCGACGACGCGCGTCAACGAATTGACGTTCAGTCCAGAGAACAAACGGAAGCAATTTCGCTCGATTTCAAATACGCCGAGGTCGGATCGCAAATGGAAATGGGTCCTGAAGCGTAACGATCCTTCGTTCGACGCAATTATAAACTTCATTCCTGGCATTTTTGCGTCCCGCTTCGATGAATAATTCGCGAAGATTTACTCGAAAAAAGTGAAATAAGAATCCAGCTCTTCAGTCGTTCAAACTTCGAAGATATATTTAATTTTCATTTCGTTCTATTTTGTTTCCCCTATAACGTCGGCTCAATATTCTCAGAAGAATGTTCCACCATGTTTTATGTTATTGCTATCCGGTAAATATTTCAGTTTTCTCTAACTCCACGATCGACGAAGAATACAGATAGAAGAACGTGCACAAGAGAGATCAGTCTGCTGGATTTCGTAACGCTGTATAGATGTAAAAATATCCAAGATCGTTCGTGCATTCCAGTCATGCGTTCCCACATGCAAATTATGTCATTTAAAATCAGGAATCCATACATACTGTCCAGGAACATGATAGTTGAACTCGGAAGGAAACTCGGCTATGGAGTCAATTTGTAGCCTCGCGTGTTTATTGCGATGTGCCGGTTCTCGTTCGGTGATAAAGAGCAGGAATTCAGGGTTCGGCAAGTTTGGGCTAATAGCGCCCTATATCTCACACGGCTGCGAAGGGAGGTGTCCGTTTTAAACGTTGTCATGTACATAGGGGAAGCTAGCGTGTGACTTGTCGGGATTACACATTTCGTGTAATTCGATAGTACACTTTTACGATTTGCTGAATAATTATGTATCTTTACGTTAAATATTTTCGAAGCACTGATGCTTTAATATTTGAGAGATAAAAAGGCGAGATAACTGGTGAGAAGAAAATATTTATGAAATGTAGAGTTTATTCTTTTTAGATTTATAGGGTTATAAAAGAGTCCATAATTGTTAACTGACGACTGTTATATATGGATTCCCATACCCAACTAAATTTAAATAAATTAATATTTAACTGTGCTGAGGACTTTAAAAACAATTTTCGCGAATTTCCTGCTATAGAAATAACAACGAAAAAATTTGGAATTTTTAAAGTATGCAATCTATCTTTGGTAATATACAAAAAGCATAATATAATTTTAGTTAAAAACCCAGTTGTCATTAAAAATTATTTATAAACTTCGTGCTGCAATGGAGTGAGTTTATCGTGACACGAATATGGAACGGATGCATCGCGGAAATGATTGAAAGTGCATCTAAAAGCTACGTATGTACATCTTCCAATATTGAAGATCCGATAAAAATGGAGATCAAACGTCGAATCGGATTACCGCATCGAGTAGATATAAACTCCGTGTAGGTAAATGCTTAAATAAAAATCTGGGGAACGGTTTAATTAAAAAGTTAGTACAGAATCCGATTTCGCATAGCTTTGTGGTGCAGTATTAAATAAAAATCGTAGACTATGTTTTAACGCTTCTTTAGAAAATTAGTATCGTCAATGTGATTCAATGCACGTAACCTTGTTCTTAATTACACTATCAACTATCATTAAGGTTTATACTTAAAGTAGAACGAGTAATTCCTAAGTAGCGGTAATAAATATTTATTTTTTCTATATTTTTTACGACTGAAATTCTACTATAAGTCCAAATATATTTTGTATACATTATGCACTTGTTTACTAAACATTTGGTCATTCCAGAATTAATCAGTTGATAGCAATCTTGAGCAAAATTAGAGGCTTTTATCGGGGAGCTGTTTCTAAGGAAATCTTACTTAAAACAAATTCACTAGAATCTAAGTAAATTAGCTTCCTTTATGCTAGTTGATCTCTAACCTATTTAAGGTCACGCCAATGGCTTATACTTAGCCATGACGAGGAGGGTCCCTGTTCTCGCAGTAATGATGATCGATATTCCGCAGAATAGTTATGGTTAATACCTTGTGAGATCATTCAGAATTGAATATGTATTACCCTGTTCTAATACCTTCCTCTGCTCCTCCATTTCGAGCAGATAGATATTTATGTCCTAAATTGAAGGTCTAGACACCATTGAATAAAATTTTTATGTTCACTAAATATTAAAGAATGAATTATAACTTCTGATTTATCAAAATGAAGGGAAAAATGAAATTTCTGGTTTCCTTAATTTTTTGGAGACAAGATAGGAATAGTCTCCGAAACTTATAAAAAATATGATAAGTAGTTTTAAAGTACTTTTAAAGAGAGAAACTCTGAGCGGGTACACAATAAACGAGATAAAATCAGAAATTAGTTAAGAGTGTTAAAACAGTAAATGATATGCTGCATGATGACCGATGAAGAGCACTTTAAACATTTACTACGAAGTAGTTTCAGCCAAAGTGGATTATATCTTCAAAACGACTGGTTTACGAGTCCATATCTACTAAGACTAGCGTCCTTCGCTCTCAGTTTTAGAATATACATCTCTATTTCATGACGTTCCACATATAACAACTCGACGAGTGACTCCAATCATAAAGCAACAAGCATAACTTTATCTACAAACTACATTCACGCATCACTCTGACTTATGACTCTCGCGAATTAGTCGAATTCGTCGTTAAAACCGACAAGCTTTTAAAAGACGTGCTATTCTCTGAGCGAGAACAAACAAGGAGGGGAAAACAAATCCCGAGAAACTCTCAAGACTCTTTTATCCAACGTCGGAGTGAGACGGCTCTGGTCGAAAACTAGGCCAAAATAAATTCGTTAGACTGGCACGCTGCACCTTAGAGAGTCCGTGTCTATTTATTTCTCGGGTTGGAGATTTAGATTCCAGCGCTGAAAAGCCTGGTCCCTCGATTCATTAAGTCGACGCGCGCTAGCGCCAACCCCCTAGTGATCGATATTTCGTGGGATCGGTCGGTGGAGATGTTGTTTAAAATCCGGCATAGTTTAGCCTGGCTCACGCTAGCAAACTTTTCAAAGTGCTCGGCGAGATAGCGTTTCCTCGAGATCACACCGTTACCGCTACACTGATTTACTACGCTCCACGCAAATTGGTAGGTGTTCGTGGAATTAATCCGTGTACACAGCGCGGCGAGTTGCAGTTCGGTGGCTACGTATTCGTTGCGCACGACTCGATGCATAGTTTCCGCGACGATAGAGAATTCATTACGGTCCAGCTAAATGTAATTGATATTCCGTGGGTATCTCCGAGTAAATGTTGTTTAAAATCAACTACGCCCTGTAAACTTGATGTCTGCGTATTAACCAGGCAATCCTGCGGCCGAATCACCCCAAGGACATGTAGGCTAATCCCCCTGCGGTTTCGTTTTCCTTCGTCGCGTCGCAACCCGACCGATTTAGGTATCCGTGAAACTTTCACCTAATCGTACCTTCGAGCCCCC
This sequence comes from Calliopsis andreniformis, assembly GCF_051401765.1. Lineage (NCBI taxonomy): Eukaryota > Metazoa > Arthropoda > Insecta > Hymenoptera > Andrenidae > Calliopsis > Calliopsis andreniformis. The sequence goes on along the minus strand of NC_135067.1, from coordinate 14,990,732 downwards.
CTAACGCGAGGATTTATCTCGAGATCGGCCGCAAAATCTCCTCTCGGCCTGACCTGTCACTCCGTGGACACGCGATGCGCCTACTTCGCCGGTTGCAAATCGAGTCCACCGTCCCGATAACAATTCCAACGAATTTACGCAACTGGATTTCCTGTTCGACGTATATTCGACCTCGACACGCTGATGAACTACAACTCGGAGTTAATTACTTCGAGGCAACCATAACTCGACACACCGATATCTCGACGCGCCGATATTCCGTGGGAGCGTCCCGTTTGTCGCAGTAAATTATGTTTAAAATCGAACAACGCCGGATGCTAATCGCCTGTTCGCTGAAACGGCAGCCGTTCGATCCATGGTGCCATACTTTGAAATCTAATCGCGAGCTGTGTATTAGGTTATCGTGGAATAAATGCACGTTATCGTCAGGTATCTTGTTTCCGTGTGTATACGATAACTATTACTATTAAAGGGAGGGCTGTAAAACGAGTGTAAAATACGAGAAAATAGAAGAAATTTTAGTAAATATCATACCAGAGAGACCAAAGTGTTAAATTTCAAAGAGGTATTTCTCTTTCCAAGCCTCTAAGGTAGAATATTTTCCTAATATAAGTACCTCTAGAACTTCCATAGAGATAAGACCTTCCGAGATTAGAGCATCGCTATATGAAGAGACCTCCACGGGATTCCTCCTCCCTAGACACTCTAGTTTTCCTGCCTCTTTAATGAACAAGCTTCCATCTAATTTAATGCATTGCTTCAAACGATTCTCGATTTCGATTAAACCCCGTAACTCGAAACTCGGCGATAGCCCTACCGACTAGCCAGATCAGAAACGTCTGCCGTCGCGAAGTGAACTAACACAGAGCAAAAATCAACAAACCTAACCTCGTTAAAAAGATAATCCGCCGTCGACTGAAAATCGATTCCCGGCCGACGATAAAAGAAGGAATCAGCCTTTGAAACGCGAAACAAAGTTCGCCTCCGGAGTTACTTCTCTAACAGAGACAAGTTCATAACGAATGAGAAAGGACTGAACTTTCGAATGGACTCATTAAATTCGCGTTAATAGCGACCCGTATATCCTGGGTTCTAACTTAATAACGTGGGATGCTTTTAAAGCGTCGATAACAAACGCATCAATGCAATAGCCGGAGATTGTTGGTGCACTGAGCAAACTTCACCAATGTTTGGAAGTGTCTTCCGTCGAGTCATCGACAAGACAGGGTCGATAGCGGAATAACCGAGGAAGAACTTATACGTATGTACTCGAAGGACAATTCGACGCGACCTGGGTACGCCACTTGTCTATTTATTGCAAGTCTATGGTTGCCTGTTAAAGTACCCACGAAGGGGGAGGTTCGTTAAGTTTCAGGGTAATAGCGATCGATATCTTGCATGACTGTTCTGGGCAAACGTCTGTTTGGAATCATGCACAGTCTAGCTAACCGCCACAAAGTTCCATCCGCATTTCTGTCTAATGTTTAAGAGAAAGCTGGAATTAACCCCTTGCATTCGGCCTGGTACTCGAGAGATGGTATAGGTTGATGTTCGCCGCCTCCTTCGCGAAGACAACCGAGTTTCGGTACCATCTCTCTCCTTTCTGAGGTACATCGTCTCGATCGATGAGAGTTAAAATTATCGTATAAATAACGTTCATTATTTCACCAGTAATTGGAGTGACGCAAGAATGAGCCAGTAGCGAAATGAATCAACTTGCGCGGGTGATTGTTCCAAAAAATCTTTTGAACGAGGAACTTCTGTATCAAGTATCGTTAACGAGTTTGAAGGCTTTTAATTGTCTTAACGGGGAATGATTTTATGAAACGAAAATGCGGTCAGTGGTACGTTTGTACGGACTATTAGGGAAACGTAATTGTTCTGGTAATGTGTGTGGGTACTTTGAGTTTGTTTAGTGCTGATTAATGTATGACTTAAGAGAAAAGGTGAAGAAGCATATGTGTAACGTTCACTTTTAATGAGTCTACCTGTTTGTAGGGGATTATCAAGCTGAGTGTGCTAATATGTATTTTATATTAGAGGCATATGGCTTTTACTTTGCGAGATATTGACGATAAGGATTGCTACGTGCACTTTCTTCTTGAAAGGTTTGAAAATTTGAAAATTCCAAAATTTGAATGTTTGAAAATTTGAATATTTGAAAATTTGAATGTTTGAAATTTTGAAAATTTGAATATTTGAAAATATATAAATTTGAAAATTTAGCCATCTGAAAGTTTAAAAATTGAAACCCCGAAAATTCGAAAATTGTCTCATTTTCTAATTCTTGAATATTCACTATTATTTTATAATTTGAAAATTCTACTCTATATCCGCATAAATCAAGTCACAATCACTCCTTCAATTACGGAGACAATAGAACAAAAACAAAACGAAGCCCATTCAGAATAAAAATAACATTTTTCATTCGTGACGTTGTTTCCACCAACTAATTAATTCATTCCAACGGTAATATCTACTCGGTTCAAAAATAAAACTTCCCTCGGAAGCATCTGTTCAATTACCATCGAGTATAACTTTTAATTTTTCTCGAAAAATGACTCCCATAGCAGATATTCCAACATCTACAGAAGCGGCCAAGCAGAGCGAATCGTAGGTGCTCCTTTCGAGACAGGGAAACACGATAATAGTAATGAAATCTTTCTCTCTGGTAGGGAAATCATATCGGGCCAATTACGAGCGTGGATAATAAAATCATTTTAAAACCTTCGCGCACACGATGGGGGTTAGAGGGATGAAGAGGGGCCACGTTAGTTTTACGAGGGGATGGTCTGGCTCGCCTTGAATCTACTTATTACATGACAAAGGGTAACTTTATTCAAGGATGAAAAGGAAGAGCTCGAGGTTGATTAAGTTGGCGGTGGCGGCCGCCGCGACGGTCGATATTCCGCGCGGCTATTCGAGCAAACGTCTGGATTATAATGACGCTCGAGTGCTTTGCGAGAAAGTTTCGGCCCGCTGCTGGTATCAAGACTGCAAAATGGTCTATCAATCCGCGTCTTTGGCCCGTGCTCGACCGTGCGCGAGACAGTGGGTAAATACCCATGATGGTTCGGGACAGGCTCGCGCGAATGCGGGTCTTTAAGGTCCTCTGGAAATTTTCACGATATGCTAATGAACTTGTTTATTTTGAATCTCGACGGGGAGTTGCGAACGAAGCCACCGCTGCGTTAACGAAGTTCACGAATGCGCGATTTACTCGCAGCTACTCATTAAATCGTTTTTAGAACATTATTCACCGCGAAACGTGATTATTCGTTCGTGCTTCAACGAGACAAGTAGTTGCCAGACGAGGAGGCGGGTTTTTCTTTGTTCGAGAAGCAGAAGGGAGCTAAAAGGAGGGACGCGTGTCAGAAAGGGGGAAATAGGACGTTGCGTTTCGAGGGGAGGCATAATTATTTCTATCGGGACGATGGGAAATGAATTTGCAAATTGTCGTATTGTATGCAAATGCGTAGTAAAATATTTCTGATGTATGCGTTGTTTTTGTTGTTGGTAACCAGTCATTTCTCTATTCGCACTGTTACCCATTATTGTTTGATTTTTCCATTATCGCTGGTCCTGTTTGCTTATCATATTATGCCGCCGATGTAAAGGGAAAACGTCATGTCTATGAATTTATACAAATTTCAATGAAAATTTATTGCAACTCTGGAGTCACCGGTTTTGATACTCGATTGTATTGACACATGTCTGGTAACGTTGATAAAGCCTATACACGCGCATGAAATGTAAGCCAGAGGGTTGTGAATGCCCTATAGATATCACCTACACAAAGATAAAGTGTGAAAAAAGTCTGTTACGTTAAATCCCCTTTACATTCGACACGATTTTTGCAGTGGTTTTTGATATATTTTTATTTTTTTCGTTGAACTGATATATTGATGGAAAATCTGTTATTTAGTGTCACGAACTAGGTGTTAAAACGTATGCTAAAATACCAATTCTTTTTGTTTCTCTTTTACGCGTGAAATATTTCATGACCTGAAATACGAAGCTTCAGTATAATACAAGGAAAATTATACATTCTCAATTAATTATTCTAATTGTGACATCAAATTAGAATGCACAAATACGCTGCGCAGTATTAATATCAAGGTCTTTATTCATTTTAATAACGCGCAGTTAAGCATTATTAATTTGCCATTATTAATTTCCTAACAAATACCATACATCAAACATATTTTAACGCGTACGAGTAAGTAGCCAATTTTCTGAAAGCAAAAATTTCTAGTTTTCATTCTATTGAAAGCAGAAAATGAAATACCGAAAAATATGAAATTCAACAATCACAGCACGTACCCGCTTTACATAGAAACTCAGTAAAACCGGCAGAAAAAACAGGAAAATGTAACAATTTTATAATCCCTGTTAGGACATTCATTGTTCCACATTCGAATACTCACAACTGTATATTCATTTTTTAGTCCCGCTAAAACAAACAAAAATTTCAACCACCATCGAAGAAGAATTCCTATGCACGTGATCCGAAGTTGTCGGCAGTGTACATGTGTAAAGGAGACAAAAGTCAGAATTAGCGGCGTAAACGTTCCCCGTAAATCACGTTCTGTGCGATAAAAATCACGGCTGTTCATGATCGGCGATTTCCACTGGCTCGAGCCGTCTGTTCCTGATTACGAGCGAGCGGTCTGTGACGGAGTTTCGGTAGAGGCCTGCCACTTGCCATTTCACATTAGCCGTATAACCTGCATGCAATTGCGTAGGGAGGTCAGTGGCAGTTGCACCTATGGGCTACGTGCAGCCTCGAAACTCGACACCGGCTGCGGGCGTACGGACTCGAGCGTAACGTGCGTAGATACGTTGCGACAATCGACCATACATTCTGTGCAAGCGGAGAAGCCACCCTCCTCCCTCCTTCATGTTCTATAAAGGGGATCTCGTCTGACACCGATCCGAATAGAATAAATTCGAGTGAAACTAGAGAAGAGCTTATACCGCTCGTTCTTCCTCGATTTACAACAAACTCCATATTGCGGCGTGATACGTATGCAGCGAGAGCAAAAGATTGCAATTTTAAATAGATATTTCATAATTGCATGCACGATAGTCCTTCAAACAATGTTAATTTTATTTATTATTTTTCGAAATTTGAGACTAAAATGGAAAATATATTTTAAAGAAAAATTACTTTCTAATGGGGCACTGCCATTTTAGATTCGTTAAAAATTCTATCACTTTGGCAATGATTCTACCTTTAAAAGAAATTGTTTTTAATTCATTTTCGTAATTATTCTAAGTAGATTGTGAATAACTGGAATAACTTTGTCGCTTAAAATACTATTTAATGGTTCAAAAACATCTATGAAACATAGAAGCTGGATGTTCGTTAATAATAAATAACATTTAATATTCACAGTGGTTCTACTGTTTTATACCGAATAATGTTCGCAACAGACCAAGCTTCTGACCAGGATTATTCCATTAGATTAGCGATCCCTTAAAACTTTAAATGCTGCATAATTTATTCTTCGAGAAAAAAAAGTTCAGGCGATTTGGTTAACCGCGACCTGTATAAAATGTTGGCCTACTGTTGTATACGAACGGCTAGATAGCGGTTGGGAATTCAGTGATACCTCTGCGCCACTAAGTTTTTTGGGGTGAGTCTACATGGCTTTTAAGTAGAAATTCAATATTTGGTTAAATTTCACTTGCATCTCTGTTCCGTCCACTCCCGCGAATATAATCCATCTTGTGCAAATTAACCTTCTAGCCGCGCCACATGACCCATCCGCACGCACGTTTCCAAACATATTTCAACAAGCTGTGAGCGTGTCCGTGAGAATCTTCCATATGCATTTCGCTTATAAAAACTTCAAATGTCAAATTTCTCTCGCAAATATTCACATTTAATACGAGCAGGTAGAAAACACATCAGTTTTAAATAAAATCTCATTGTTCTTTTCATTTGAAAAAAAAAAACTCGACAACGTGCTCGTTTCCAGAACATTTAAAAACCGTGCATATTTGTGATCAAATGTGTTTCGTAAATCATGAAACAGAAAAAAGGGAGAAAAAAGGCAATTTGCGTAATAAAAGTGAAACATGGAAGCGTTGAGGTACAATTACCAATCGATAAAAATGTTTCGCGTGGTTCTTATCGTGGTAAAATAAGAATCTACAATGCAGCAATGGAATACATAAAACCTACAATAATAAGAGGTTCCCTTTTATATGTGTTTTATGAAGGTAGTAAGGGCAGCTCGTGAGTAACATCCCCATGGAATACGACGCTCAGGGGCCCAGCGAGGAGATAAGGATAGTGAAGCGCGAAGATTGAAAAGGAGAACGCGGAGAATGGAAAGAAATTAAGAGCGGGTAAGTTGTGACGACATTTCATCGAACCTTTCATGCCTCTGAAAAGAGAGGTGACTATGTATACATAAGGAACGAGTCACGCGATTCAAGTAACTTCTATCTCGTATATAATCGAAGATTGAAGAAAGAGACTGTAGCAGAAAGTTGTATAACGTAAGAAAGTGCTCCTGATTTTCTTATGAATTTTCTGTTTTAATGAATTTTCATGCACACTATCCTCCTTCCTTTCAAAACCTTTCTAACTTTCCAAGAATATGAGGAAGTTGTTTCTAATATTAATGAATAAAACGGTAAAACAATGAATAATTTACCCTCTGGCTTTAGAATCTTCTTTGAAATTACGAGATCTATTTTGAAAATAATCACTGCCGGAAATATTTAAACAAGTAATAAATATGCATTAAAACTCTCACTCTTTAAAATGTGTTGAAAAACAAGTACAATCTCTCAACAATGCATAATAGGATTTTCCCACAACCAAAGAGGAATATTTTAAGAAAATATTATCAAGGCTTTACGCTCAGAGGAAATAGGAACAAGAAAGACCGATTTTTTCAAAGCGTTCGGGTGTATGTAATCCCTTAAGACGCTTTGAAAATAAGCCCTTCAATTGCACGAGCCACTTTATATATTGAAAGTAGAGAGAACAGCATCAATGCACAGAGGATCGCGTACACGTGTATACGAGAAAGGGTAGATCAGTGCTCCCACAGGGATACACGACGGAATATTAAAAGAGTCAGGGGTCGAGCAAGATACGTGGCGGAAAAAAAGGGAATAAAACCGGAAACGCGCGAATATTTGATGAAGCTTTTAATGTGGAATTAAAGAAAGTACAATTCAGAGAGGGAAAAGCCGGCGCTGTTGTAAGTGCAGCCCAACAATGAATGCAACGAGCAACCGCCGAGGGAGGCTTTCGCGTATACGTTTCACGCGAACCAGAAAGAGGTGTGGTGTTTGCACGATAATTCCCGCTGGAATGCGATGGTAAGGAACGCGGCAAGATGCATGGGAAATGCTCGTACAGGGAATAAAAAAAAGGAGGAAACGGTAAAACGGGGAAATTAGAGTTACGTAATTCCTGGGAAATGTTTCATAAAATTGTTAAAAGTTCTCGCACGAACTCGCCGCGAACAATGTCAGGGTAACGAGGCACGAGCAACTTTTAAAATCGATGCACGAGTTGGCGGCGAAATATGCAGACGATTACTTCAAGAAATGTATATATATATACATATATTATTCCCGTCCAAATATTTTTCTGAATGACGACAATTACTTAATTAAAATTTTCTACCCAGTGCAGGAAATGAATTAATCACAAGCACGGCTGACAATGTTGCATGAGGCATTAAATATACAATTTCCAGAACGTGTTTTTTGAATGTCATTTGTGAAAACAATTTTGCAACAGTTCTGAAGGCAATTTTACGCGTCTCGAATGTCTAAAGTGACATACGAAACTGCAAAATGTTAACCTTTAATTTGCAACATTTGTAACTGTAATTAGACCTCTCTGATACACTACAGCTTACACCAATGTCGTTACAAGCCACCACTAATTGCCACGATTTTTATATGTATCGTGCAGATGAAGTCTGTCCACATTGCACGCAAATAACGCTCAAAGACGAAAAAGAAATTTGGTTACAAATTGGTGGTGGAGCGATAGCCTCTCAAAGAAGAGAAAATTAATGCAGACACGGAGGTAGTCGCGTGGTTGAACCGAAAAAGGTAATATTCTTCAGAGATAGGTCGAGAAATATGGCACGACGCGACGGTATGAAGAATCTTCGTCGCGCGATTCATCGTACGTATACACTTGTGGAAGAAGGGGCCAACCAGTATTCGACCCGACAACTCCCTCGGGAGAACTGCGACCGTACAAGTCGAAACAAGAGGAAAGGGAAGAGACGCGCGAAGGTAGAGAGAGCTTACACAGGCTCCTTTGAGCCTCGAATTGGAACAATGGAAACTGGTTAACTTCAAACGAATATTCGATAGGATTCCCGACATTCGAGCAAGGAAATGAGAGAAAAATATTAGGAGGACTCCATTGACGTGCGTTGATATGCCAGAACAATAGAGTCTGTATGTGTGCTGTTCCGCTACACCACGTTTTCCTATTCTGCCGGTAGCTCCCTCAGGAACAGAGGGTAAGAGAGAATCGAACAAGATGGAGTAAGAGGAAGAAAGCGACGCAACGGTGCGCTGAGCGCTAGAATATTGACATTCAAACGCGGCTGAACTACGATTTAGAGGGATAAGAGCGATTACCGAGCAAGTATCATCGATAGCTCTAGCGAGCGTTGTTTATGGGTCCCAGTTTAATCGTTTGAGCCTCTCCGCGCCTTCTACATTTGAATATCTATGAATATTCTACAAAGTATATGTTTAAAAAAGACAGAATTAACAATTCAGGTATTCTATTGTACTCTATAAATACTGTTGATAGAATAGGAAAGAAGCATCAATTCGGTGTTTTCGTAAAAAATGAATGAATTCTGAGTAACATGTTAAATGACGATCCTACAGAATCCAATGTACGAATCCAAGGGGAGTCGACGAGTTCGAAGAATGCATTGCCCTCAGTTTGCAGACACTCTCCGTAGGTGGATCGATGAATAACAAATAGGTAAAGGCTGGCTCGAAAGCAGCGCCAAACAATCCGATTGCGTCCATCAGTTTTCGTATCCCCTTGAAACTTGGAACGCCAACTTGGGTATTACCTTTGATACTCGAATACTCGAGAATCTGGCCTGGGATCATACATTTACCCTTCTGTTCGTGTATCAACTTTCCCCGATCAGATCGGCTCAATAAATACATTTGGAGAGGAGGAAGTTGCTCATCGGGCGACTACCACTCGCAAGAGGTTCCAGATTGAAAATAGATCTGAATAAAGGTCAATCGGACGGCATCGGGAACGTAAGTTATTGCCTGTCCTCTGGGTCACGCGAGCTTTGAATTGCAAAAAACTGGGACTGAAAATGAAAATCGGGGGAAACGGAATTGAAACGATCGTTGTATCGGGATCGCCTTGGACAAAGAATGAAATAAGGGGGCAATACGTTGCTAGAATAGAGCCATGGATGACCTATAGGGCTGAAAGGATACTGTACACGGTCGGCGTATGATGGAAAACGGATTTCTTCGATCAACAACTCGATCCACCGGACAAGAAGAAGATTCGAAGCAACAACAATACACCGTCAACTGTGATGATTCTTCCAGCTTTCTATTCGCTTTATGTCTTCGCAATTCAATACGCTCCTTCGATTTCACGACCGACAATCGCGAATTAAGTGAAAGAGCACACCCCGACCCTGTCATGAAATATTTTTATTACACGTAAGTAGGTGTGTTTCGAGATATAGAGGTCGAGATGAGTCATGCCATGCAAACATAGATCTACTACTTAATACGAAAGTTAGAAGCGTAGAAAATATATCAGATGATGGTATTCTGTGATTAACTTGAAATAGCGAGAATATAATCTCTTGCTTCATAGCAGCGAGTCACGTTTCTGAACAGGATTATGCTAATGAAGTTAATCAAGAAGATGGAGTAGAAAAATTGTTCGATAAATTATTCATTCAATTTTGAATTCTGTGTCAATTAATTTTGATGCAAACTTCCCGGAAGGGGCTATAAAGCAAGTAGTTTTAGATCGAAACAATTTTATATTTCAGTATGCAGTTTTCACTAATTAAAATCGATAGCTTTCTAACACGCCACGAAAGTAATATTTGTTAAGGTGAGTTAGGAATAGAAGAAAACAATGGAGTACCGGTGACCTGTTAATCTACAGCTAGATCTACGTAAGATTTAAAGCAAACCTGACCCCAACTCGAACCGATGTTAATCTTACCCGATGACTGTCTTCAGCAAACACAATGACGACGTTCCCCATCACGCAACACAATGCCAAGAACGTCTTCAGTAAAACACTCCTAACAATTCCTTGAAGCTGCCTTCAAGACAGTGCAGATGTTAACAATGTTTGCAACCTATAAACACTTCACTTGTCGAACTACTTTCGTTGAATTTACCAATGACACAGATAGCAACGTTCTGAGGTATCGTTCCTCTAAAATTCAACGGTATTCAAAATTTACTGCATAATGTACAGAAAAGTGTTCCAGAGGATTTAAATTGCACGTTATACATACTGAGTTGCAACCATTAGGAAGACACTTCATTACAAGCTTCCGAATATGTGAGTGCAACATTATCAGGCACACGGAACAACGGCTCCCTCGGGAATATGATATCAAACAGCACGCGAAAACGAAGAATGAAAGGGTCGAGCCAAGGGACGGTTTCAGTGTCAAATATTGGAAGCATTGCATGCACGTAGCGTCAAATTACGAAGCGAATAAAGAGGAGCAGGCTATAACGAAACTCATGTAATGAAATAACGAACGTAGAGCAGCGTAACGCAAAAGGACCAGAGAAAAAGAGACTATGTCAGAATATTGGATTAATCGAACCTTCGTAGTGAACGTCATTACATAGAATGAAATATAAAAAAAGCTATCATGTTTTAGTATTTATTTCACCGTAGAAATTGTACCTTCTATCATGACCTATTGCATAGGAGATAAGTAGGAAGTGGCTCAAGTTTTAATGGAACGAATGCGCGGGAATTGCGTTGCGGAAAGAGCAAATGACGCAGATGTATCAACAGAGTTTACCGGAGGCAAAGTTGAAACGCTTCGAGAACACGACACGGAAGATTACAGAAACTGAAAAAGCGGCAACTTCGTAGCGGCGAAGTACGAATAACTCGCGATACTCGTACAAATTAAATAGTCGCTCGAACTGGTGCACTGCACATGCGACATCTCTAATGTGGAGAAGCTGAACTGGCTTTTTCTGGTTCCGCGAGGAAGGAGATATTGAATCGAAGCGGAAGAGACTGGTGGTTAGGGAAATATGTAAAACGAAGGAGCCGTGAGGGAATGAAGCTGTAATTTCGAAGCGGAAGATTGTTTCCGCGGTAAGAAGAGTCGCAGCGAGTTTCCACTGCAGGATACTCGACAAGGAAAGCAGCAAAAGTAACAGGGAAAAATAAGTTGGAACTCATAACAGCATAAAAGAGGAGCGTCGGGTAAACAAGGGGAAAAGACTAACCGAAAAGCTGGCTCGGTCGAAGAGGCGGCAAAGCGGAAACAATGCGAGGAAACGAGATATGAAAAATCAGAGGGAACCTAAGGGGGTTGCTTTAAAACTGTGTATCAAATAAAGAGCTAATGAAAGTTCACTTCTTCTATTCCCCTTCGGAGGACTAGAATCGCCTAGAAAGCTTCTAAGTGTAATAAGAACGCGAAAAAAGAGCGACTCAAGAAATTTTCTGTTATACTATTTCTGGGAATTTCTGAAGTGTACGTTAATTTTCAAACGAAAAAAAACGATATTTTCAAATTTAAATTTTACATACATTTAAATTGAAAATAGCAGGTAAAAATATTTTCAAATACAAATTTCAAAAATGAATATTCCTAGAATATTGCTCTAAATTATTAAAGATCATGCTCCGTGACTTCTCACCAAAGTATCTTCGCCACAAGAAAATAAAATTCCAAGATACTTCGGATCCTGAAGAGACGACTGGTCGGGGAAGTCTAGGAGGAATTGGAAAAGCGACTACTGAAAATGAGCGAGCGACGATGCTAGAAAGGAGCGTGAAGCGAGAAAACAAGTAAAAGGAAATGGAAAGTAGGAATCGTAGGTAAAGTTGAACGATCCTCGTGGAAATGGATTTACCGAAAAACTGACGTTTGAAACACGCATCGAATATTCCCTGAGCAACAGACGCGAGACCAACTTCCGCAAGAGAAATATGAAAACGAATATCGGCAAAGTTCTATCCTGTTGGCAAAGAACAACGTCGGCAAATTACGTGGGGAAATGGTAGCCGGATATAAATAGAAGGAAAAGAGCAGAAAGTTCGTCGAAGCTGATTCGAAGCCACGAAAAAAGGAAGCAATAATGGAAGCGGAACGAAAGCCTGAGCAGAAAAGAATGCCTTGAAATGAATGAACCGAGCGCGTCAACCAGGGGGAGAGGGTAGCAGCAGAAAACTATCAGAAGGAAAGCACTGCAGAGGTTAAAGGGGCTCCTATGGAAATGGATGATTTGGGAGTGGCGGGCTACAGACGCCAAGGGCTCGTCTTTTCGTGTACAAGAGGTGAATTTTGGAGAAGGAAACCGGCCAGGTAGGAAGGAACATTGGACCAACTCCAGAACACTCGAAGAAGGAAGGAAGTAACCGGAAAGTAGGGGGAGGAACGTGGATCCACGTTGCAGAAGAAGCCGTCGACTCTTTCGCAAAGGACTCGAGACGAAAACAAGGAGGGAAAGAAAGCAAAGGTGCGGGCAGAGGAAAGAAGGGAGAAGGAGCGAGAGGATGGACCAAAGGTGCGGGCTCGTATTCGGAAGCCATATCGGGCCACGTGACCCGAATACACCAACCCCCTCGAATTTTCTTTTGGCTGGACGTGAGAATTAGGCTTCCGATAAAGCGCCCAACGACAGCTCGGATCAGTGCCTGATGCTCTGCGGGTTTTCGATGTGCACCCCAAGAGCCGCTGAAAAGGCACGTCCCTCCACCTTCAGGCCGCTGAATATTTCCGATAAACTTCGACAAAACGATCCATACTAAGTCACCGACTATTTCAAGAATTTAGGCTATTTCTGTCGACGACAGAATCTCAAGCGTCTCTCTTGGTTATGGAAAAAGTGCCTGAATTCTCCGATGGGAGGTGTACGATATTACTTAGGCTATTCTACGCTTTAATTATAGGACATTTTAACTTTAAACTTTAAATAGCTATTCCTCGATGTAACTGAAATAAAAAGGTGCGAATAACTTGTTGGGTTCAAACTCTGAAAAATGGAAATTCCCGCTATCTAATTACGCGATTCAATGTTTGATTACTGCGACGAGGAGAAAATAACCAACTTTTCTTATTAAATGAAAAAATGATGTCTTTCATTAAAACTCCAGAAGCTGTCGGTTCAAGTTCTCCAACCGAGTTGTACAACCACGAGACAAAATTATTATATACCTACTGATAACAGGATATTGTGCTGAAATTAAGTTACTGTATTCTTCTCCTTCGAGAACGTACAGTATCAACATCGTACCAATTCGTAGTGTATAACTTATTCGTAAACCAATATCGCGAAATCTTTCCATTTCGACCCTCAATTTTTCATGCTGAAATTGCTCTGTTGCCTCCCTGTTGATCAGCTATTTTACTATTCTATAGCATTATACTTTCATGTCCCGAACAATACCTTCATAGCTCAGGACAATGATTAATGTGCCCCGTTAAATGTATACTCATAATGTTGTTACTGTGTCCCATAAATGGTAGCTTAAATAGGATCCAAAATAAATTCTAAATATAACAGATTGCAGATTTCCGTCAAAATTCTACATTTTTGAGTACACCATTCGAACTAAACGTTTTACTTTCCGATGACGTTTACATCGACGATGGAAAACCGATAACAGATTAAATCGGATTACGCTCGATCTAAATTTTGGTGCCGTCTCGTTCTCGCGCACGCGCCAACGCGAACCCCGATGATATTCTTCACCGACGAATATAATTCCATTTCCCTCGCCCAACTTTTTTCAATCACTTCCCATTTAATAATTTCTTTACTGTTCCCGCCGCTCCCTCGTCCTTTCTTCCATTATCCCGGACCGTATTGACTTAATTAATCGATTTTACGGAATCCCCCGACCCCTCAGTTGATTTCTCCCGGCCAGCAGATGAGACTCTAACGACGCCCGGCACGGAAATAAAATTGTCGAGATGCGACGTGAAAAAACTAGTAATACGAAAGTTATGGACGTCTGCGTGGAAAAGTCTATGAAAAACAGCTTGCGGAGTTTAGTATGTTTTAAAATAATGAATCAAGTTTCTGGAAAGGATTGTGTTCCTAAGATATTATCGCATTAATGGATCTAACCAGACAAGACGAATAAAAAGATTCTTCGACATTTTTATCTCAACTATTTTGGTTTCCTTTTTACTACGAAGAAATGGAGTATCCAGTTCCCAGTTCTCAATAAATATTTTGCAGGTGTTAGCTATCTTGAGTCTTCGAAGAAGAATCGTGAATGCAAAACTGATCTAATGCCAATAGCCACTGGAGATAATAGGGTGTCTCGATGTCGAAAGGGGACACCGACCACCTCGTCGAAGACTTTCGACAATACTTCATCGACGAGAGGCCGCAGGAAGGCGACTGAGAGGCGCCCTCGATTGATTACACGAGGACTTCCCGAAGACATTCGAGTAAACGACCGATACGTGACACGTTGACGCTCACGTGAGAATGAGACGTTTCATTCGGTCCCTTCGATCGGTCCATTCCCGCTCTCTCGCGGATATCGGTTCACGTGTTACCACTACTTGCACGCCGACGAGTTTTCCTACCAAATGGTCATCCTGCAATACGATAGGTTACACCCGAAAGAGTTTCGTTCGTGACCCTTCCTTTCACCGTTACGATTAACTGCATGTGAATTAGCTATGTATAGTACAGTGTTAATGAAGTTCTAAATTTAAGAGTGGCTTCTGATTCGAAGATCACGTAAAGGAAATGGAATTATCATCGTATCGTTAAAGTAATATCTGAAGTACCCAGTCAAGTACTTCTTGATAAGATTCTAATATACATAGAAAATTATTAACGACAGGAGAAATAATCAAATAAAATTTCTTTAACTTCGATCAGCACATACCACTAGTCTGCAGCGTCTAAATTTAAATACTCATCACAGGAAAAGCTAGATAAAATTAAGCCAGCACAGTTTAATCGCCAGCTTAAATCAGCTATGCATAGAACAGGAACAGAAATCTCGTCCTCATCAACTGCCTCTGAACAACCCACCATTTTTGTCGTCAATCAAGCCATAATGGAAAAATAGTGGTAAATACTTCAGAGCCCGCCTGCCACTCCATTTACGAAGGTATAATCCAGCGTAATAGGTGCGAAGCATGCATCCTAGCACGTACACTCTCTTATCTCGATTTTCTATAAAACCGTCGATCGCTACGTTTCCGTAATTACGTTCCGCTTGCAAGCTACCCGAGAACATTGTCCCCAGGACCTTCCATACATTCTTCCTGCCTCTCTCTTTGCACCTGGTGCACGCGACACGAAAAAATAACGAAGTCTAATATACGAAGATAACGACATTATGCCTCGAACGTCGTTACGTCCATCGTGACCGAATAAATCGGCCAGGTTGCTAGAGAGATGTTGGGGGTCTAGGCGTCTCTGCTCTCGACCCTGTAGTCGCTAAATTATAGCCCGCTGTAATAGCCGCGAAGCATGCATCAAAGCTCGTTCGTACAGTCTTATCTCTTTTTCCCTTTAAAATGTCACTTAGCGAGGTCCTGGTCGGGCGTGCACACGCGTCAAACACAGGGCCTCGATGCACACGAGCGCGTAGAGATACCGAGAGAGGGTTGCCTCTGTTTGCTCGGGATCACGAGAAAGAGAGGGATACGCGACTAGATAAATCACGAGTTCATGCCACTTTTCGTCTTCTCCTTTTGCTCTGCTATTCTCCACCCCGTCGTCGGCATGACGGCGCGTTTCCACGACGTGCCATTATTAAGACGCTGGGCGCCGCGACGCCTCCGCGCCACCCGCCACCCCCGCGTGTTTCCGTTACAGTCGCCGGACTTGGCCGTCGTTGCGCGTTCGATGATCGCATAAAGAAGTTATCTTAGTCTTACGATTTATTTACAGCGAAGTTTACGCTGGATTTACGCCACCCTCTGACGCTCGGTGTGGATAGACAAGCTAGGTTCGAGAGGGGTGCATGGGCGGAGTGGAAGTTCTTGAACTGCGCGTGAATTTGTCGACTTTTCTCCTTTCATATAATTTTTTAAATGAGATATTATACTTAAGATGTAAAATAGTGTATGAAGTGCTTGACAACAGGTGTTCAAAATTTTAGGGGGTGGTTCTACGTAGTAAGTTAAATTAAGATGAAAATAAAAAATGACGGTATTGCGTTTCAGGCTTCGTGTCAGAATTATTAATCGTTGCAGAAATGTTGTGAAGTTCGCGTGAAATGTGTCTGACTTGGGTCCTATTCTACTGCAGCGTACCTACACTAGCTGTGTCAGTAGAATAAGACAACTCTAGATATAAATGTAGAATTTCTAGAACTACACGAAACATAAATACCAGTTTGTATGCAAGAGTTTCGTTTCATATTTAAACAAATATAAAAACATGAAATTTTATACTCGAATTTAGCTCGTCCAATATTCAGCAATAATTGTAGCGATATATTTTATTATCCCCATAAAGATGAATGAAATTATAATTCCCTGGCAAAGACAAGCTATTAATAATCGTACGAAATATCGCGAAAATCTGACGCAAAAATTACCCACGCAATAATACGATAAAACGACAGGTATAGAGTAATCGTTGAGCTTCGACGCATGGGCCGATTTTCAATTAATTCACGACATAATTTTCGCATGGAGCGACCGTCTGCGACAATAAAAATCAATCCCTTGACAATTTAATGAAATGGCAGTATAAAATAACAAGGCAAATTAGAATGCTTCATTATAAATAGAATTGTAAATAAAATACTTAATGATATTCCCAATTATTAATAAACTTAACGACAAAAGTATGATGCATTTATTTTATTTACGGCACAGTATCCAGGAAACGAATAAGAACTCAGAATTGCGATGCGAAAATAAAATAATAAAATCGAACTATTCACCTTACAGAACGTATATAATATCTTATCGTATATAAACGCAGTAAACTTCAACTGTTTTTTTCGTCGTTCAGTATCTCATGCACATGCACCAGATCGTCAAAGAGCACGATCGTTGCCGAGATTCACCTGACAGATTTAAAAAGGCGAGGCGGAAAAGGCAAGTAAGACGATCCTCGGTAAATTGTTACGCCGATCGGCGAAATCAACAGATTCTCTTCTATTTTTATTCCTGATTAAAAACAGTGCCTTCGAGCAGTGAAGAGCTGCAGCTCGTAAAGCGTGCACAAAAGGAGGACAAAAGAAGAGGAACGATTCGACGCTGCTGTAAACGCGAGTAGAAAGGTGTATTACAAGTTGGGACGTGCTTTTTCCGGAAGCCATTTCTCTCTGTGCTTCTTCAAACTAACGTGTTTCAAAAGTCCTTTTGAAAATCTCATGGCGTCTCTCTGTTGCACGTTCTTTGGTTTTAACAGATGCCTGTGACGCGTCGAAGCGAAAACGCAATGCAATAAATATTATTAAAGCGTAACGCTGAGTTAAGGATTCGACCACACATGAAAGGCAGGAAGTTATTTTCTACATAACTGTATGAAACGATCAAAAAATAAATACAATTCTGTTTTATCACATAGTTGTATAAATTATTGTTTTACGACACCAGACAATCCTGCCTATCGATATTGGACAAATCGAAATTTAAAAAAGAAAATAGGTAGAGGCATATATAAAATATTGAAATGCGCAAAACTAAATTTAGAAGCTGTGGAAAAAGCGATCACAATTTTGGGAATGGTAATTGCGGTTTGTATTTCGTGAAAGCACGCTGAGAATGCTACAGTTCGTTAAATTAATATGCGTCGAATCGTTTTTCGAGTAATTTGATCCCTGTTATGTTAAACGATAAAACATTCCATAATGGTATTAGATGTAAACCGACGAGTATCTGATTGTAGCTTTTGGTATCGTTCTCCCTTATTATTATCGCAGCGTAATCGCATTATGTACACATTCTGTTTGTTACACCAATATTTAGCATCGAGCAATAAATCATCTCTAAATTCTACCTTTCTAACATTATTTACCGAGAAATTTACTACTGCTCAGTTTGTAATATCTAAAATGTTACTCATTTCCTTCTACAATTTAATTTCATTCGAATATAATTAGTATATTAAACTGATAATACAAATCATTTTAAGATTGAAGATTATAATAAAACCCATTCTCTATAACATAATTATCAGCATTTGTAACTAGTTATAATTAATTACAATACTGTGTATGATTATCAAAATTCATTTGTCTAAATTAAATATTGGATTAATAGTCACGATTTATTTCAGTGTATCTATTCATTCTATATTAATATACTAAACGTTTAAACTATATGTAAAAATAAAGTAAAATATTTGGATCGAATTCGTAATAAAACGGAAAAATATAAAACAAAACTGTAAACGTGCTACACAAATAAAAAGGGATGCTAGAAATTCTTCCGAATAAAATTTCATTTCCAAATGAATGAATTCTAAAAATTCGTTAGCAATGCAATATGTCTGCATTAACATAGGTCTGTCTATTGTTCACTGTTTCTACTTTCAAAACTAACGTGACAATTCTGATACCATAGGATTATTCAGGAGTATAAGTCAATAGAGTAGAAAACAATAGCAAATGATAATGAAAATATTTTCAACAAAGAAAAAAATATCTAACATTATGAAGTATAGAGTAAAACCCAACTAGTACAGATTTTTTCACGCTATTCACACAAAAAATAATACCACGTTAAAATAATAATTTAAACTTAAATTTCTTCCCAACAACTATTCCAAAGGTATAACAATGTTCAAATAAGCTCCAGTAGTTCAAATTAGCCCCGATGTACACAAGCGACGTTTATTGTTGCAATTTCGCGACGATGATATGCTTTTCTTTGTTTTCCCAGTTATGTTAACAAGGAAGACAAACATAATCATAGTAAAAACGCAACGACAAAAGTCGCTCGTGTGTATCAGGGCTTAGAGGTACAGCAGCGCTCAGAATCACCGAGCAGGTATAGCCAGGTGTCTCGAAACAAAGGGCTACTTATCGAACGACCTTGGCGTATCCGTCGATTAAAAAAGATCCGTAGCGCTTACCTTGATGGTGAACTGCCTGCAGAGCGGCTTGTACGCGTTCGTTCCACAAACGAGAAATCGATCAGGCCCTTGTCTGCCGAATACTCGTACGTAATTCTGACACTCGTCCTCGCTGCGTCCTTTCAGATAACAAAGTTCGCGATGCGCCCCGCTGCTGGACCACTGCAACCTCTGCAACAAACAAGATCAAACAGCGTTACTTTGGAATCTAATTTCGTTCCAGCTTCCAGCTCGCACTAGGAGGTTGTGCATTTGTAAAATGGGATCACACTGTGACGCCTATGGTGCACATTTTACAAGAATGTGTGATCGTGAAATTTCAGAAACTGAATTAAGACGCCATATTGAAAAACCATTGGCTTGAAGAACGAGGTTATATTACACATTTGAGGCATTGTAAAGTAAAATTACCTGATAATTTAATCGCATGTTTCATAAAGGAAATTAATGATTCTGACATTCATTATAATTTATGATGTTAATTTAAAATTCAATTTTATGTTGAAAATAATTTCGAATATTAATATGCGTATGTACCACCCCTAATAACAGTGCACTAATGTAATTCAAATGAGGTTACTACATAGTATATGTAATCTAACTTTAATGAAAATGTTAGCTGCAATGAAAATCGTCGAATTTCTATCACTATGTACTCACAAAATATCACACGCGTCTGAATGCTACGAAGGTGACAGACAGACTGAAACTAATAATCCAATGTCAAGGAATTTTGAAGGCCAACGAGTGTTTTGACCGCGACAAGGCTAAGTGTTCAAACAAAACAAACTTGTAGAAGATTTCCAAGCCTATCAATTTTCGAACAATGATTTTATAGCTCTCACCTCATTGTTGAAAATAAGTTCCCGAGTTTTGATTTTTTGCAGTGATTTTCTGTTCCTATATCACATTTTCACAGGATTACGTTCCCTACGCGAGCGTAATTATATTATGTCTGATATTTCTGATAAATTTTCACGATTCAGATATAAATTCAACAAATTTCAATTGATTTTAGACGTTTGACAAACGGAACGTGCACTTCGCGTCATTTCCACTCGCGCGTCACTTTCGTTCTCTCTCGCGCACATACGTCAGCGCCTGTAATTACGCTCTCGTCCGCTTGGCGCGTCTATTTGAATCCTCAATTGCCGCATGCTAATGCAGGTGAATGTCATTGACTTTACATATGATTGAAAGAAGTTAAGCATCATACGGGGCCACGTGAAAACCTTCAGTAAAAATAACGGTGCATCAGACGTCATTGTCCTTTTGAAACAGAGTTATAAATTCTCCTTTCCAAATTTCCTTTTTAAAAGTGTATTGATTTATTATACTTTATTATGATTATAGAAAATAGTTTTCTTCTTTGAATAATATAAGATATATGCTTAATAGTTTTATTACGATTTATTTGGATAAACGTTAATTAGCAGTTCTTAGAAAACCAAGATACGTAGCTCTTTTTTTTTGGTAATAGAATACGTATATATTTGATCGCTCATAATGGATACATATTTCTGTGGAAATATCGATGTAATTTAACATGAAAATATATTTATTTTCTTTTTGAACGTACCTGGTACATGTTCTCGTTATTTCAAAGAAATGATTACTTCCTTGTATAGCTAGTTTTTACTGCGAGAGCATCAAATAATTACGTATCTAAGGAATTACAAAAGATTCTTCCGTGATATTACGTAATATTATCTTTGCGACTAACAGGGTCAATAAATATCGAAAAAATTGAGACTCGTAATACTAAGCGAATAGTAGATACTAATCATTAGTTCTCTTAATAAGGAGAAACGTTTCATTTCCTTATATAAGGTTGAAGATCCACAATATTTTCCAGCTGATTTCTGTTCGAATAAAAATCAGTACATAATCCAAAATTATATAGTACATTTGGAATAAAATAATATTTATGAATATGCTTCGAACAATTTCTAAGATCCCTTAAAATGTAGTAAAACTGTATACGTACTACAGACTTTAACATGAATTTCGCTCTGCAAAAAATGCCAGCATGCTCCAGAAAATGTCATGCATTATAAACGAAATGGAACATGTAATATAATTCTAGGATTATCCGAGCAAACTTCGATATTTTGCGCACATGAATAATTTAATTACGGAATTTTACCGAATGCAATGTTACAATTCCGAGTGGTTTTAAAATGTTTATTCATAATTTTCTTCCTGCTATATCAAAATAAAATGGGATCGAAACAAAAAGGCAGCAAACAATAACTGTTCTAAAATTCCCTGTAGTTTATAGCCGGTGGAAAGCCAGATGAATATAACACTGAAATATGAGAGAAAGTAACATTCAGAGTTTATTCAAATTAATCACTCTAATTCGACGCGGAAACGGAAATGTCGTTATCTAAAAGCGAAAATAAACGACTGTGTCGACCACGAATTGGCAAACAGACTCTGTCAAGCCAGAGTGTAATTATTACAAAATATTTTCTCTGCGGTGGACGATCAAAAATCAGACGTCGCTCACCCTGACTGGAAATTCCGGATTTCCTTGCACTGACAGATAATCGCTCGGGGCAAACGTGAAAAGATCCAGTGTATGCATGATACAACTTGAGAGAAAAAGAGAGGAAGAGAGAGATAGAGGAACAAGGTGGAAGGAAGGTTGAAAATTGTTGGGAAGGAGAGGGTGGCGGGGTTACGACAGGAACTGCAGCTGCATACTGTCGAGCAGAAATCCTTGAACAAGCTATCCAGCCCCACCCCTTCTCGCGCCTTTTCTCATGGCTGTAAGTGTAACAGCAGCTAGCGTTTCGTGCTATCTTTTTACGACTGCTCACGGTCGACCCAAAAACTTCCTCTCCTTTGATAATTTCGGATGACCGAGACGCACGGTTACTACTTGCGGAAGGTAAATCTTATCAGTGGCTACTGCTTTGTGGGATCCACTTTTTCACGAGAACGACGACGATAACTGATCTCGTTACAGTGCATTATCTAAGATCGTATTTTGCTCTAGCAGCCTACATGTCGTCGTGGGTGGTCCCGTGCATCGTTTCTTGCCCCACAGTGGCATTCTTTTTCTCCTTCTTTTGCCTATCTTCCATACTTCCCTCTATCGTCTTAATATCCTTATATTACCTTCCTCAGTTGCTCTCATAGCTTCATCTAAACCCTCTATCTCCCTCGCTCTTCCTAAAATGGTCCAGTAAAGTCTCGATAAATTACTTTAAAATTTATTCCGATACCTTTTCGCGACCCAGAAATTTCGTCTACCGTGAAATCTAATTTTGCCCTGGAGTGGCTCCATGTAGCCCCAGTGTATCGCAAGTTATAGGAAATAAATCAATTTTCTCACTTAGTGTATCGTAACTTCCTTCATTCTTCCTTCCCATTTCCTTTTAATAAAACGACACTTATAGAGCGCATTATGTGAGACTCTCCTGCTGGTTGGTTTCCTTCAATTAAGCTTTTATATTTCTGTTAATCACCGAAACGTTTCACAGTATGCTAGTTTATTAAGATGTGATTAAGTTATTAAATTCCTGAGAAGCTATTTCGAGAATCACCACGGCAGAAAATAAAATCATTTTGTACCGAATCAAATTACGTGACACGGTCTGTCAATCAAATTCCCTATCTAAATTTCACAATCTAACAATCCGATTCGATTACTTTATCAGCCAGAAACTGTATTTCACAATGACATAATGTGGTTCCTCGCAATAGAACTCTTTTCGTTCTGTTTCATGCACTTCAATTATTAAACCAATGATAAGAGATCGGTTACCTGTGAACATCTCAAATGCCCTACGTAACAGTAAGAAAGCCGATTATACCAGCAACGATAACAACACTAGGTAGATTCTCTGCAGTCCACCAATAGGGATTACCTAATCCACAAACCGAATGCGACTCGATAATTCGGTTAAACCTGAACCAACCCTTCAGATACCAACCACCGAAACCACCGATTGTAATTTCCCAGGTTGATCGATCACGCGCCAATAGACCCCTAAAAATCCAGAATCCCTCTGAATGATAAATAACGACAGGAAGACGCGAGTCTCGCCCGTTCCCGGTTCAAGGAAACCAATTACTCTTTAAGGCAGCCTCCAGCGATGGGCACGCTCAAAACTGCCCAATCTGCAAATAGAATTGTCCAATTAAATTTGATTTAAACCTTACCCGTGCTCGATGCCTAATTAATTCCCAGCTTCGACCGTGATTTCTTGCCGCACTTTCTCGCGACTGCAGCGAACCAATTAAGCCGTCGAACGCAGATTTCGGGTCGAGTGTGATTTAGGAACAGCCATGGCTCTCTATGTACACTCTCTGCAGTCGCACCTTCCATTTCTCTCTCTCTCTTTCTCTACACCCCTCCACCCGCCCAGGCATCACCCCAGTCCATGGTTTTTGTACTAATTACAATGCGTCTAGAGATCCTGGTTCCCGGTTCCGTCGCCGCTCACCAGTAGACAGGTTACGCGAGTTACAACCGGACCGAAAACTTTCGACCGCAAAATCGTGCTGCATATTCATCGAGTAATACGATTTCACAGTTTCGGGGCTCCGGCTGGTGCCGGTTTCACGCTCTAACCCGCGGATAAATTCGGCTTGAAACATCGCTCCAGCCCCGTTATCCGCCGCTACGAAACTTTTTTCTGGGACACTGAATACATTCTGTCGGATTCCGACTTCACTTTGACGCTCGCTGCGCACGGATCATACGAAACGCTCTGCTTATTTGAAAGGGTAACGATCCCAGGCTATCGAAAAAGTTAGCCCCCGACTGTTTGAATTTCTGTCCGCGAAAGGGGCTGCTGGCCACTTGAGTTTTCTCCTCCCTCTCTTTCTCTCCGCTCCCTTCTATCCTCGTTGAGTTTTAGTTAATGACCAAGTGACAAGAACTTCCTTCTTTCTTTCCCTTGGAAATGCGATTGAATGTGAAATGCGTTTACTCGAGGGGATGTTTGAGACTTGTGTCTCTTTCGGGACGCTGGAGGGTTTCAGTTGATTTAATGCGACCACTTCTGAGACACTCTTTTTACGCTCGACTTTCACGAATGCTGGAGGCTTTTTTGGAGAAGGTCATTATGCGCGAGAGAGATGCTAATTAGATGATGCTACGATGGAATTACTTGGGAGATAACATTGTTACCCCTGAGTTATTTCATTTTTTGAGACAGTTACTACGAGAGATTACTAATTTACTAGTTGTATCTAGAATAACAAATCAGTTTTTTAGTTGCGTAATCGCGTGATCTCGAGTTAGCAGAAATTTATTGTCGAAATTTAGTTTATTGTGCTACGACAGTAAAAAATAATTTTAGTGAACAGCAATCCAAGACAGCATCAAGATGCATTTATATCGATTTTTTAATTGACAAAAAGTTTCAACTTTTACCTAAGGAACTGTATTTGTGAGAATAATAATAAAACACGGTTGCAAATGTAATTTTTCGTTTCGAACCTCTAACAGAATTTTCACAACGAAAACGGATTCAGGAATTCAACGATGCGGGTTCCAAAGAATGTGGACACTTTTATTCCAAGTTGGAAATGCGTGGCCACAATTTCTGTCAGTTTCACGCTCGAACCCGCAAGCAAACTCGCGCAACGAAGAATATCACTGTGCCCGACGACTCATCTCCAACATTTTTGTCCAACACGTTGCGAACACTCAGTTTTCGGAGCATAATATCGTTCCCAGTAGAATTTCCGACATTCTCTGACGTTTCATTTGTATAATTCATTTCGACATGGGAGTATGTTACAGCAGCGGATAGAAAAAAAAATATCGTGCAATCCGAAGCTACCAATGGTTGTCAAATACGATGCAAAAAGTAAATTTAGGAACGTGGAGCCCAGAAAATCTGGTATCTGTTTTCTTTCCATTGCAGAACACAAATATCGCATCGGCAGAATAGTCGATTCTAAATAGATTCCAGGCGAATACATTTAACTGTAGACATTATTCGAATCAGTGGAAAAGTTTCTACCGAACCCAAGCAACCGTACCATCCGATTTCAGTTCAGCTTCCAACGGAAAGTTACGCTGCAACGATCGGAGGATAAAGTCGAAAATAATGATTCGATGCGGTAACTTTTTTGTCTCGGATCGTGCTCGCGTAAAATCGCCTTCGGAATCGCAAACACGTCTGTCCGAAATTGCACGAATATCCTCAATCTCCTTTTGCGAAGTTTTTTATTTGCTGAATAAACAAAGCGCACTTTCTCAAGTTATTTATGTATTGGGAAAATTGGAAAATCGCTAAAAAAACATCCGAACATACAGTAAAAAAACAATCAGAAATATGAACCCATGAGTGAGTGATACCTACATATGTATATCATGAAACACAAAACTAATACGATAATTACAGTACTTTTACACTGCACGTATTAAATACTTATCAAACCTAATACGGACCAAATTTTACGTGAAGGTGCCAGAAGATTGTTTTCGTCCTGATGGCCAAGTAAAGTTCAACATGTTGAAGACAACGTCCAACAACTTCCACTATACAAGAATTACAAGATTACGTTTTGTCCTGAAGCGAACCTCTTTGCATACTATGGTAACCCTCGCCCAGGGGGCTCCAAGTCCACTTTGACTTCGGTATGCAATGTTTATCTCCCAGCCACGACATAAGATGCAAAACTAGAGGAGTTATACGCTAGTCACCGTCCGCGTGCAAGATACATTCTAAGGATACATATACATAAAAATATGACAGCCATAAAATGAGGGTAATGAAATTTCAGTTTGCGTCAGAATGGACCCCAAGCCTGCCGTTTAAGAGATAATTAGCATTTACGATATGGACGATATTCACGACAGATGACTTCCGTTACAGATCGAAAAAGTGTTCATTACTCCGTTTACGATTGATTCTGAAGGTAGGACGCGCAGTATGTTTCGCCCTCTGTCTTTGCTTAATATCTTCCGGCCGTTAAGTGTAAAATCAAGCAGAAGAAAAAAGATCGAAGTTGTATAATTCGGTCGCGAAACTAGAGAGCTGGGAGGATCTGGCAAGCGGTCTTTTCAATTTCTCTGGGACGGTGGACGGCTTTGCTTTAGCCCTGTGGATTAACCCATAAGCGGTTAGCGTATACACCAAGAAGATAGCTAGGTCACGTCTACTCCTGCACACTAAGCACGAATTAGCAGTTAATCAGGCGATTCGCGCGCGAAAGAAAACGGTCCTGTATCCTTTTAATGTCACGTACGTCGTTTCGTTCTCGTTAAACAGGACAGGGAACGTGTGCGAGTTCGCCAGCCTCGTTTCTATTACAATTAGAAACGTTACGGTTCCGTGGCTGAAATCACAATTTTTACGAGACGCCACTCGCCGTTTAATTACCTTTTAAGCTTCGACAAACTTTCCTAACTATACGCTTCCGGATGGAACGTTAATGTAATACTAATCGGTGACTTTATTCAACACTTAATGGTAGTATACTGAGTTAATAGCAGGTAAGATATATTATATGTGTCTATCAAGAAGTGTGACATTTTCGTGGAATGGTATTCATTTTTACTGGGTAGTATTAATGATTATTTAATTATTATTTATGTTCGCTTTCTGAAACCAGCAATCTATTAGGGTATATGCCTCGATCCATTTCTGTCTTGATATAGTTTATAAATACATGTTTTAATTGCAGATAAAATTGGACTAAAAGGGCAATTTTAAGAGATATTAGATTTGACTTAATTTGTAATAAAGATAACATTCATTGCATCAGCATGGTTATTATATCTATACTATCTAGAATTTATTGCAATAAAATGCCATTACCTGACTTCCGATTCCACTGCGATAATTTTGACTATCTACAAAGGCAATAAAGTTTATATAAAAATGTAATAGCTTCATTATCAATTTACTTTTGCAGATCAATAACGTTAGTATCTCGAATAAAATGGTATGAATATATTCAAAACAAACAAGTTTCATCATTTGCGACAAAAACCAGTAATTGCTTCCTGCCCTGATTCTTATACAAAAATCGAAGTAATTATAAGCCTATATTATCATAAATCAATCTTTTTCTAATGCGCCTTTATATATCTTAACTACCAGAAATTATAATCGACAGTAAAGATACCTTATCGGCATCGCACACTATAAACTTCGAAAGCAGCGAACGATTCAACTTTTGTTATTTCTAATTAAGAATAGCGTATTACATATTCCATGCAATTTTTTTCTCTTTTCGCCTGTTGTTACGTGATACAACGGTATTCACGATTCAGGCACGTAACGTTCACTGAAACTATTACGTATTCGCAATGCAAAACACCCTTGGCGCAATGAACAAAGATACCTCGGGGTTCTCTGCATTGGCTTCCTCGTCACGAGGTTGGGGGAAGCGATCTGCATTTTTCAATTTCTCTCATCGGTCGATAGCTCAGTTCCTTCAAATAAATTCGTCGGAAAACATGAAATATGGGCGTAACTATCGTCTGCGCCATGGAAATTGCAGCACAAATGAACGCTGAAGTTATCAGCGTTATGCATACGGGAGAAAAAAGAAGTTGCTTAAGTTCCAGCTTCATGCATATTCGTAAGATAAAGTAATTCGTTAAAAAAAGCGTATGCAGTTTCAACTGGAAAAACAGCAAAGGAAAGGAGAGAAAGACAGTTAAAGAACGATGTTTTGTTGAAAAACATTGTTCATCCAATACTTTTCGTATCTTGCTACGTTCGTGGTTTCTTTTTTAATAAAAATTTTCGACTATTATATTTTTATATCCTCGGAAGCCACAACGGTGAACTTTTAATTTGATCCTTTATGTTATCCGATGAAAAAAGTCTCTCCTTACAAAGAAGCATTACAAAATTATGTGAAATGGAGAATTTTAAGTCTTTTAACCTGTTCGATTAATCGAGTTTAATGAAGAACGTACAAAAATAGATTTCATTCGAAGCGTTCAAACGTTTCAAACTTTTTGTTAATTTCAAAGCTTAAAAAATTCACTGGATTTTGTTACAGCGTGTTCAATGAAATATCTACAAAGTGGATTTCGCTTTTGCCCTGTGCGCGGTTTTCCATAAACCGCCGAAGCCCTTTACTCACCCTCTCCTCTGCACCACTAATTGTTCGAACAGGAATTCTTTTTCTCATTTATTTTCCATCATTTATAGACGATGCCGCCGTTGTCAAGTCGAACTGCAAGAGTTCGCCGGAGTTCAACGATATTAATATTCATGTCTCTGGCATTATTAGTCCCGTGAGAGATTTTAGTGTAATTTATTCCTATGCGCGGTTTAAAATCTGATCGAACTGACAAAAAACGATTCTTTTGACAAATATTTGCGACGTGGCAGACAATCGAGATTTATATTTTTATTAATATTAACAGTATGTGAAAAGTAATAAAACTATCTATTCACAGATAATGTGAATCCACAATTCTGGGCTACTCCTCGTTAATGCTTGATTAAGACAGCTTTATTAATGGCTATAAATCGCTGTCAATTGAATGTGGTCTATATCTCACACATTACTCAAACAACTGATGGTATAAATTAGATATAACTTATTGAATTATCCATTGAGATGTTATATTAACGAGTCACTCTTTCAAACGTTTTCAAATTAAATCCACTGAACTTTATACTACCCCAAATACCCATTATATCAAAGTATACTGTTCTCATATAATGAGAATTCGAATAAAATATGTATAATATCCTTCCAATGTTCCCAATGCGATCCCCACGAATTCAATAGCTAGGTATACCTATTAGATACCACTTTAAAACCGCAGTAAATTATTTACAAACTGAACCCGAAATTGCCTACTTAAGAAACTAATCAGTATCTCACCCCTCCTTTGCATCGTTTCACAAGTTCGTTAATTAACATACTTCGTTCAAACCAGCACACATTTTCTCACCCCATAATTACCACAAAACGTGACCCAGATGCAGCGTATGGTCCCGAACCAATAAAGATATCATCTCACGGGCCCTGATTTTCCCATCGCGAAGGAAAAAACGACGCGACATTTTTCAATTTCCCCATGGCGACAGCTGGCTTTAACCCTTCGCATAGAATTGGCGATGGTCATCACCAAGGCGGCTTCCGTTGGAAACTTTTCCCAGGTCTCAGAACTTCCGCCCTCGCAGTTTCGGTGGGAACTTTCCTAATTCCAGCGTGAAGTGGTGAACGGAGAAGAAAAGCTACGAGCGTAAGAACAACGATATGGAATCGTTCGACCGCTTTCCAGATGGATGTACGAGCCGTTTGCACATAGGATTTTGTGCATCCACTGACGTATATACATATGGGCACAGACGAATGCATCATATTTCCAATGATGGAAATCGCGCGATACAAGGTATATACATATGCAATCAGTTGGGGGTGCATGCGTACGAAAATCGGAACGCGATTTATGGGGGATCGACGATATTTGCGTTTTCTAATTTAATTTTTGATGGGATGTTTGATGGACAACTGACGTAGGTGTACAGTTTTGGCAATTTATATTTTTCAATTTTGGAGTAACGTAGGTATTTTGTTCGAGGAATTAAAATTTAAAGATTTAAAGATTTGAAGATTTAAATATTTGAAAATTTGAAAATTTAAATACTTGAATATTTGAATATTTGAAAATTTGAAAACTAGATAACTGAAGAATTGTAAAAATGGAAAGCTTGCATATGAAAAATTAATTTAGAATGGAAAATTAAAACGTTTCCTGGTAAGTTTTATCCCTGAAGCCAAAGAAGCACAGTACCACGAATAATCAGGATTGGAATACGAAGGAAAGCTTCAGCAAAAAATATTCGCACTTCCTCGCAGATATATGGCTCGCGAAATAATTAAATAGCTATTCCATTGCATCGCACAAGAAGCCAGTTATCGAGGCTAACGAAGCGAAGTGACCGTTCCCGCAAGCCGAGATTGTCGATTAGAAGAAAAATTGCGGTACACACCCTCGGATCGCGTGTCATTGCGAAAGACCAAGCGTGACCGTATAATCGGGAAATTCGTTCCGATTGACGATTCCGTGACCTCTCCGCGCATACCGTCTGTGCCGTGACCTTTCTCAAACTCTTCCAGCATGATAAAACACTTGGAACGAAATCCCTCTAATCTTACCCCTGAAATTGCCAGCAACCGACAAACATGTATATTATTTCAGTGAATCTCCTACTACGTGTAAACTAGAGTCAAAGTTTACAACAGATACCACGCTCGACAGACGCGTCTGGCAAAAAGTGACCGAGGAGCGGTGGCACGTGTGCAAGTAGAGCATCGTCGCGTCAAACGCAACAAACCAACGAAGCAACTTTCGGCATCGTGATTAGCCAGGATCCACAGCCGGACCAGCAACTCTCAATTATCCAGGACCGCTTTAATATTCGGGCTTACGTTCATTCGGGTCCTACGCCGCGGCAGAAATTGAATTGCAGATGAATCGGCTGACGTCGGTCCAGGAAATGGACGAATACAGCGGTGTCCGGCATGCAGGATGATTGACGCAGTTAGATTACCCGTTTGAACGAGGATACGTTGACGGGGCAAGGCGGGAGATGATACGACGCGAGGAAACGGTCGTGTTTAAGGTAAATATGCAGCGAAGCTGACATAAATACCGCGCGAAACTGGGTTCACGGTGTTTTAGCTGCTCCAAGGGTCCTCTGGTGTGACGGTCCGAGTGCTCCTCTATTCGGGACTCGTTACTTCGCGATGCAACTGCTGGTCACACGCGAGAAATAGGACAGGCACACCGTCGTGTTTGTGATGCACGCGAAGACGCGGGGCGTCGAGACGCGAGGACGTGCTGGTCTATCGCACACGCGACTGGGACGTCCGTGTCTCGATGCGGTCGACGTCTCTCTGGCGAATGTTTAAACTAAGCAACGTTCACGCACGCTGAAATGTAGATCTCTTGGAAAATGGAGTGGACTGCAGATGGAGCAGAAAATTGAAGAAAATCGAGAGGAAACGAAGGCGAAGCAGGGCATTGCAAAGTTGCCAAACAGATAAATAATTAAGTGCTGCACTTTGATCTCCTTGTTCTGTTTCATTTTACTGAGTTCAATAGGGACTGTTTCTCGATAGTACCTTTAAGAAATTGATGTTATTCTCGGATTCCCATTTCTTCTAATTTTAAGGTATAGTAAGCTTCACAGTATTAATCACCACATTCGTTCAAGAGTGTACGAAAAATTTCCTATTTATTTATTTAAAATGTAGGCAGTATAATGGAATGGATGGCATTTGAAACTTCAAATAAGCATAAAGTAGATTATACATTTGAAATAATTTCAGCGTTTATGCAGATACCTTTCACACTATATTATACGTTATTTTCCTAACACAAACATGTTTATTCCCAAATATTCCATGGTCTGGTTAACAACACTCCTATGAAAATCAGATGGCATCCGAGCGTAACATAAGTACCGAAAGTTTGGTCAGTAAACTGAAAATTGACAGAACTATTTCAGTTTCATACGTTCCAACAGCCACAAATTTATAGTAAGACTTTAATAGTATTCAATTCAGTCACAGTATATTATTCAAATATTCTACACAGCATATAATAATAGTAATCAAAAAATACATATTTAAAATCGTTCTTTTTCATCTTTTATATCTAATCCCTCGAAATTATCGCGATTATATTTGTAACCACTTAATATTGCAAAGAAAATTTCTAAATCTGAAACATCTCAGAGACCTTTCAAGTAACAGAACATTTTGTTCTGACACTGCTAATTCTATTCTGGTAGACAGTTGGTTACAAATGCTAAATAATGGATCATTCTCAAAATAGGAATACTTACTGAACGTTCACAATATTTTAAAAATATGTAGATGCAACTCTGGTTATCAAGTTGAGCTAGGAAAATATTTCGTAATCGAAACTGAAGACCAGAAACGAAAAAATAATCCGATCGAAATAAGTTTCTGAAGTATCGTGTATATCTGCATGTACAACGAGATGTATCTTCCACCACGTGCAAATATTCCCATTTCAGCTGGGCGGGACGAATATAAACCTATTCTCCTCGACTCGACATATACGCGCGCACATGTGCCGTGGGCACGCGTTGATCTTGGAAAAATTCACGAGTCTAAAGTCCCGATAAACTTTCCCTGCCGATAAGCTTAGATATTCCCTGCGTTGTTCGTAAAGTCGCGACACGCTGGGAAAAACTTTACGCTGCCGGGAGAAGATATTTTCACGAAAATTCCAAGCATCGGTAAGGGTGTGATACATTCTTACGTCGAGTTCTGACCGACATCCAAGTCCGAAATTGTCACTCCACGAATAAACGTGAAAATTAACGAGGAAAATTCTGCAAGTTCTTCCTATAGCGAACGTCTCCATACCGACAAATTATTCATCAGATCGTATTGATCAGCCCGTGGTGCGTTAGAGGGAGAACCTGTGTCAAATTATACGTGGCTTTAGCCCCTTAAGACGAGTCGTTTCGTATAATCCCTGTGCTTTTAGAGATAAGGAGGAGCATTTGAAGCGCACGCCATTTGATATCGAGAGGAATTATCATACGCTCAAAACCCAGTTTCTGAATCTAACAGCAGGGAAAGCTTCAACATCTGGAAGCAGTTTTATTTCTAATTAATTGGCGATATGGATGAAATGGTCTGCAGACTTCTCTGAGTCTATGATAGCCCAGAAATGGCTTTTTAAAAATTTCCTGGCAATACGGAAATAAACTTTTCCATTGCTTAGAAAATTTTTTATCACGCATCGTATTTAAAGCTACACAAAACTACACAAATTTTTCCTTTGCTGCTAATGATACCGGTCATTTCATACCGCACAGAAAAAGATTAACGTAACCTAATATACCTTTTAATATCTCTCATCATTCCATGAACCAAACTTTTTCAATAAGTAAATCTCAACCTAATTATACCTCTACTTTACATAAAACCTCAACCACCAGAGCTAATTACATCACAGTTTTTACGCGCGTGGGAAAAACTACGTACACCGATTATACATCGCAAGACCGATACAAGT
Source organism: Calliopsis andreniformis (assembly GCF_051401765.1). Lineage (NCBI taxonomy): Eukaryota > Metazoa > Arthropoda > Insecta > Hymenoptera > Andrenidae > Calliopsis > Calliopsis andreniformis. The sequence continues at coordinate 14,957,440 of NC_135067.1, read as the reverse complement.
GATCACAACATAGCTAGAATCGTTAGCGTTATAAGTCACAACGCCAGAGGAAATTAGAAAACTTCATTCTAGTGGCAATAAAGTTACGATACGAGACAACATAGTTAAAACGTGATCATCCAAGAATCCACGGTACAATTCTCGTATGATATTTCTACGATCGCAGGAGTACTGTCGACGTTTCCCTTCTCGCGGTTCAAAGCACAAACGCGTGAGAATTCCAGTTCCCCTTCGATCGTGATAAATTCGTACGCGCTTATAGTGAGCAATAGCTTCTAAAGAGCAAAAAAGACTAGGTGCAGACTGTTTCCCTACGATGGGGGTATTCTTGACAAATAAAGCTGCCAAATAAATACTGTTGCACTTGCAATTTCATAGCACACTGATCAATCGTTAGTTAGCGGTATTTGCTGTTTCCATCTTGCCCGATCCTCACCTATATTTCTAAGCTTCGATTCACCCGTATTCTTCCTGGCATTCTTTTCTCGCGATGCACTCCGTTCTGTTATATTATTCAATTAAAATGAACGGTCGCCGTGCTTTTCCGCGAGTTCAGGAAAAACAACCATCCTTACGATAACATGAACCGTGCTTTCTCCCATTAGAGATGAGAATAACGAACTCTTTTGTTAAGAGAGGAAATATTTAGCGGCGAGCTGTGTCAACGAAGGAAGTTGCGGTACGAAGACGTTAATGTACCCCGCGCGGTTTTATTAATACCGTTTCTACTTCAATGTCCTTAGAATTCCAGAGTATTCTATCGTTAAATCAATTTGTACAATTTTAATTAAAAAATTCCTTTTCGTGTCATATAAATTACAACAGATCCTTTTTATTATTTTATAATACTGCTTCACCTGTAGATGTATCGAGTCAAGACAAATGTTTACGCTGCGAACACATTACTGTCACGTCACGTACTATAGCAAATCCATAGTATGAGCCAAGGCTTTTCCCTTGTTTTACACCTATTTTTCTATAATATGAAAGAAATTTGTTCTAAGTTTAAAACAAGGGAAAAGCCTTGGCTCACACCATGAATTTGATATGGTACGTAACGTGAGTTCACGTGACGTGACAGTAATCTGTTTGCACCTTGTCATTTATCAAAACAAAGTATTGCAAAATCAATGAAACAATATAGATTGTAGATACCTTACAGCGTCGACTGCAGCTAGGCAATTAATCACTGCGTTGAAACTTAATGACGCATTCAGACTTGTACACTTTCACGAACGTTAAGATTAGCTATCACCTCAAACCGAACATCCAACGCTCCCTTGCAAGTCCTCTGCCACGCGTTCCACGCTTTATGACGCGCTACCCAAGGAACACTCGAGGTAAATGCACGCGACTTTAACCCTCGTCGCAACAGAGGATCCGGCATCCGCAGACATAACGCGCCCGACAAACACGAAATCCACATTAATGTCCTCCACGGTACCGCGACCAAGAACAAAGGGTTGGCTGAAAAGAGCGACAAACGTGTATCTCTCTGCACAGAAAGAAGAAACAGGGGGGAAAAAGGAGGAGCATCGATGTAGAGGGAAAGGGAGCAAACTAGAGGGTGGGGTGGATAAAAAAAAAAAATCTCGAGCGCTCGAACCTCAAAGTCCGCCCCTCCTTTGGAAACGAGACGCCTAAACGGTACCACTTCCAACAACGTTTGCCAGAATACCCCGAGTCCTTTCTACCATAAAAGTCTCTTCGCGGAGAGTTTAAAGAAGGGGTTGCGCCACGGCGTATATGTACGTATTATCTACCCTTTCTCCCTTCGGTAGACACAGAGGCGCCTTTACCGAGGCGCACAATTTTGTACGTAGGAGGAAAAGGCTGCTGACTAATGGCGCGCGCTAATTGTGCCGCCTGTACTATACCCCGTACCCTCTTAGACGCAGCGAGAAATCGGGGGTTGGGGAGACCGCCTCGAGGGGGTGGTGGAGATCTGGCTGCGAAGAGGGACAGGGTGGAAAAGGAGGTAAGAGAGAGAGAGATAGAGAGAGAGGCAAGGGAAGGGCAAGAGAGAGGCTCGATTACGTACAACCGTGTACACGGATACAATAGCGGAAGCAGAACCGAGGGGAGGGCTAGAGAAGGGGACGCTTGGAACCTGCGATAAATAGATTAAATTCGCCCCTCGACTCCCTCCTCTTCGACGGTGTGTTCAGCGGAAATAGATGGATGGCACGCGACCAGTATTACTCCGATATGCACCCGCCTCACCGTCGGCACGCTGATAATCGAGCCGCGATGCATTTCCCCCGCACAATATCGCGAATACCAGGAATCCTCTGTGTATCCTCCGCGAGGTCGCCAACAACTGGCCACCGTTATGCGAGCTCTGCACGATGAGACCTGCCTCGATGAGGCATGCATCGCAACAAGTGATGGGACTAGACCTCCTCGAATCATTACGACTGTTATTGGATCTTCGAAATAATTCCAAGTGGTCTCAAATCTGTCATTTGTCGCGAGGCAAGCCTCGAGGCGAGTCTTATCGAATAGAACCCTGTATGATCCTGGTATTGGACGGATCGAGTGACTTGTTTCCAGGATGCGCGAGACGAGATACATGTAATTATGACGCTGATAATAAACCGCGGAGTCAGCGGTGCTTGTTAAGATACACGCTGAAATAGAGTCGCTGCCGCAGCGGAGCGCTGTCCCCCCGAGATAACGCGACGTTTCTGCGATTCAGACGGCCAGTCGCTTCCGCGTGCCACTTTGTTTCGTTTCGCCTCGAAGATCAGCCGGCTGACGAGACGCGTCGCGTCGTTCGGTCACAGGTGAGATTACAAAGGCCAGAGACTGGCTGGGAGCTCCCTTTGAACGCGTTATTGCGGTTATCGTCCCTTAGACCATTACTTCGTACCCATTTTCTGTGGCTTTGAGCCCATTACGCGTTACGAGTTCACTTCAGCGGCAGAATGGGGTGGATTAAATTGTTGGGATAGGTTAATATATTAATAGGCGGGCGGCTCGTCGAAGGAACGAGTTGTGTTGGCGTGATTGCGTTTGTTGGATTGTGAACTGTAATTATTCGGACAGGTCGATTGAGCGAGCAAGGTCCAGAGGAAAGAATGTGAAAGTAAATAGATCGTCGTAGATCGGTTTCCCGTGAGCGGTTTAGCGGTTCTTTTTCATGTGGGAACCGATTATTAACACTTCGTGGATGGCAAAGGAATTCGCATTCCCCACGATTGCGAGGAAAAGCGTGGAAAATTAGAGACAGCTGGAACAGGAAAAATTACCGATTATATGCAGACTGAAGGGAGGAGGAATTCACCGTGTTCGCTTAGGTGTCTCTCTTCGAATTAATGAAAGACTGTCGCCAGGCGGGAAATAAAATATTTTCGCGGTTTGTTTATAATGTGTAGCTGTACACGGTAGTTTCTAACTTTGCTTCGACGAGGGAAAGCTGAGATAAATGATATGGAATAAATGTAGATAAGAGGGAAAGGCAACGTTCTACTTACAGAAATATTTTCAAACTTTCACACTTGAAAAAGTGAATTAACCGCGAGTTATTACGAAGCGGAACGAACTTGACAAAATATCGATTTCTATTGCGTTTCAAGTAGCACCTGTGATCTAATTCTAGAATTTATCAGGACCGAGCATCTGTCGTAGAACACCCAAAAAATTGTCCTAAACACTTGTACTTGAACTATGGCGCACCAGTGCATATACTGGATTTTGCATTTTAACAGAGGTTTCCAGGGTGCGAAGTTTCCTGCCGCAAAACAGGTATGAATAATGCAGATTCATGTGTACCAGCTGCAACAGTGACAAGTGAATCGCAAAGGAGATACGTCTGTCATTGTATATATCTTATTACCGTGTGAACGTCAAAAGAACAATTTTTTTGGATGTGTATTATGCAGTGGTGTTTGCTCAAAGCTTGCCACTCTTGCACCTTATACAGACTAAAATACATCGCGATTGAGTAGATTACTTCGCCTTTAGTACAATGGGACCTGAACGTAGTTTTTGAATTTACGAACGTGCTATTAGTTTTATTATCATTCCCGTGGAATTTAAATGCACTCGCAACCGACCGATCGATCAGCTAAAGAAACCTCTAAATTTTTAATTATTCCATTCAAATAAAAATTTACTATTCGCCCAGCTGGTTCTTCAATACTCTAGGAATTTTATGTCCCTGTTTCAGGAATAAAATAGCATCATTTCCATTCATACTGTGCATTACGAAGATGGTAAAAAATTAAAAACATTGTTGAGAAATAGAATATCTCTTCGAAATGTATTTTTTGTACAACATACATGGAGGATGAAATATAGCTATATGTAAATGTGTCTGGAGATATGGAAAATGTTTTTGCCGAGCACCGTGAGTGTCTCCAATTTCAGAAATAAAATAGTATACAGGTAAAATTGGGAGAAGTAAATACACGACAGATGAAAATTGAATAAATACCGATTGCACAGGTAATTCAATACAGGAAGTGGAATTTTGGATAAGATAGAAAAAAGAGATAATAACTGTTCGATGGAATTTTTTGTACAATAAATACCTAGATAATTCAAACATTTATTTTAATCTACTTTAACAGTAAAATTATGCTAAGCTTGGCCTACGTATTCCTCTATAAGATGCTTCCTTTGTACCAGCAGCCTGGTATGGTCTAGATCGATCTGGGATATTTACTACGTACACAGGTACTGGAATATGCATACAATTGTACCATATAGTACACGCGTGAGTGTACTTACGTATATCATGAAATGCACTTGATCTAGAGTTTAAATAGGTTAAGTAATCTTAGAATTGCAATTAGTTATAGAAGAAAAAAGAAATAGTTTAATATACATATTTGAATACTAGTCATCTAAAAGAGAGTTTGAAATACCATTCTGCAAATTAAAACGCATTTGAGAAAAGTCAGACTGAATAGTTTTATGGAATTTACAGCCGCTCATAAATTTAGTAATAGATTATATAACTTGTACACTATTAAAATTTCACTTGCACGTACTAAAGTTGAAACAGCCTAGCAGTTGCACTAATTTATTTACTACAAGATTACGCTGTAAATCTTTACCTTGCAAAATCGCTATCATCCACCTGTTAAAATCTATCAAAACTCCCTACGCGTTCCCAGACTAATTTAGTCCAGTCTCACAGAACGGAGTCTCCATATATGCTCTCATACGGAACTTTCATGAACGGACAGTTAATAGCTTAGAAAATATTTAACATTAAAACTTTGAAGAGAATTTATCCCTTGCAATATAAGCAATTATTAATTCGCTCTCTCGATAACTGCATACATTAGTTTCGCCACGTCCAACTCGCAGCTTTATCACACGTTCCTGTCACTGTCATTCTAGTTAAATTCTATTTCATTACTAGTTTAGCACTCAGTCGGACTTCAGCCAATACTGCTCTCAATTCTTACTAGTTTAGTTCCCAGTTTCACCTCAACTTTGACGCGAGACAAACCCGTCTGCCTCAGTCACCTGTACTCTGGACCAATGTGCCATTAAACCAAAGCCCTCACAAATTTCCACTGACAACTTCTCGTCCTATTCGTTCCTCAGAAACCTCCCCGCTGCAACCCCCGAGCCGCCAAGTCCTTCGAACACCAGCAGTCACGAAACACCAGAAAAATGAGTCCCGTGCAAAGCTCCAACGTTAGCATCGGCAACAGCAGAGGAGCCGACGCGACGGTCGATTATACGTGATCGATCAGGAGCGCAAGTAAATAATCTGCCCGCGGCGTGTCTGTCGCTATCGCCACTATCGACGGTGCTCTCTTGGAAAGCAACCGATCGCAAGGAGGGATGCTCGTCAGGCGACGTGATTCGTTCTCCCTGCGATTCTTGACGAATTGCTGCCCCTGGCGATCGTTCCACGACGATCCCCAAACCGTGGAAAACTTTTTCGTTGGTCGTTCGCTGGTTAAACCTCCCTCCCCGAATCGATCGTCCGCCGACTATATAGAACAGAGACCCTCTGCGACCGCTGCGAGGGGGACAGGGGGAGACGATCGACGAAGGAAAGGACGAGGATTCAATGGAAGCACTGGATAGAAAAAAGGATGACGAACCGAGTATAAAGCGGCACAGGGAAATAAAGAACGGGGACGAAATAGAAGAAGAAGACCAGGACCGGACGAAACGGCACGGGCAAAGACGAGCGAAGAGTAATAGACCCGAGAAAGGGAGGAGAAAATGAGAGAGAGAGAGAGACGCTTGTCCCATGTTACTCACTCCAGACCGATAGAAAGGGAACGAGAGGGAGAAAGAGAGACTCCAGAGATCGTGACGTTATCGCGACGGTATTAACTCGAATCGAGCTTCCGTTAGGTCGAACCGCAATCAGCTACAACGAGCGAAGTCGACGGAGCGTAATCTTTCTCCGTGGTGCCCTTCGTTCCCCGCTTCGCCAGCGCTCGATATCCCGCCATTATGCACTATGAAGTTGCCCCCCGGACTACAGAGCAACGAACTAGACGCAGCGAGGAGGAGGAGGGGGCTAGAGACAGCAAAGGAACAGGAAGGAAAGATAGCAGAGTGGACGGGACACGTCGTGGACAGAGTACGGAGCAGTGAATGCAAGAGATCGCGTCTGGGGAGGCTTCCAGGTCGAGAAGCGATGAGTCCACGTCGTCATATCTATTTGGCGTATCTTAGCTGTCCACCTATCGGCCCAACATCTCCATCTCGACCCAACCAAGGCCTCGAGTCATCTATCCGACCCGCCTGCTTCTTCGCCATCCGGCGAATTGTAGTTTCTTAGAGGCAGATCCTCCACTGGGTCAGCCAGGACAGGGATTAAACGGCCGTTTTTTCCCTCACGGAGCGATTGTAAAGGCACACCAGACGGTCCTGGCACGTCTGTCGAACTTATGGCTGGCCGAACAATGAGCCTGACGTCGCGCACGTTGGAGAGCACCGATTTGTTTTGTACAAAACCCAGCCCCGATCGATTCGGCGGTTTTGTGCGCGGCAAATTTCGCGTGCTGACGACGAGTCTCTGATGGCTCGTTGTCGATTACCTTATCACGTGGATGGGATGTAACGGGATGGCATGATCGTTGGCGCTGGGAGAGATAGAGTTTTAGTATTGGGAGCGTTGGTATAAAATAAAATTGACGAATCAGGGTTTCACGATTTCGTTGGTCGGGTTCTATTTCGTTTCTGTTTGTCGTTCGCGAAAATTACGCGGAGCGAGAGATATAAATAAGGACGAACGGGTAGGTACGGAACCAAGTGACCATAAATTGATATCTTCGATAGGCGTGTGCAGCGATTCATTGTCACGGGCGGATCCTTCGTCAAAGTTCAATTTAGCTAAACTGCTGCGCGCCCATATTTCCTTTGCATCCCCTGATCTCCTTTTTTCTGCTGAGCGAACAGCCAGATCCGACGATTTATTTTCGATACTTGACTTTGGGTAGTCTCTGCGGTAACGGCTCGAGTGATTCGGCGAAATTTCTTCTCGCGACCCCACGCTCCCTGTGTAATTTCATCAGGTGTCCGTCAGCCGCGACTCTTTCACTCCGCCTGCCAATTGTTTTTCGAGAAAGAGGGAGGGAAAGTAACGCGGAATTGCGAAATTTGCATTTTCTGAGTCGAGGAAGCCACGCATTCGAAATGCGATATTACAGGCATAAGGGGTCCTTTAAGTGGATCGTTCGCGTTATTAAATTCAAAAAGCGGATTTAAAAAATTTCTATTGTGCAGAGGAAGCGGTTGGGAAAAGCGGTTGGGAAAAGCGGTTGAAATTTTTATACAATTTAATGGCACTCTTGGGGACGCATTTTTCAACAACAAACCGCACGATGGAAAAGATTTTCCATTGAGTTTGGAGTTCAACTCGTAAGAGATCTTCTGGTATTTTATTAAATATTGGATTACTGAGCTCGTTTGCAGATAGAATTCACTTTACTTTTAATTTATTGTTACCTCGATTTATCTAGAAAAATTTATTTAAGAAAACTGCTGAGTTTCCGGTTTTATATATCGCAGAATCCTTTATCTTTGTATTTGTGGGGAATTTAGCAGTGTGCTGACCCTATTTAGCTTCACCCCTTCAATTTTTAAACTTTATCGCAGCTGGGAAAAACGAGGAAGTGCACGCTGAATAATTAACCATCAGAGGGTAAGATTTATTCCACAAACGCGTAAAACTTTAATGCTGCAGGAACTCTGGACGACTTAAGATATTGACGAACCCAAATTAAACCTTTGTCAAATCTCTTAATTGCGAAATCAGGAACTGAAAGTTAATTATACGCGAATATGCATATTTTACTTTTTAATACTAGATTTTAAGTATCTTAATATTATATAAGACCAGAAAATTGAATTTAAATCTTCGAACAAGTTAAAGAACTGCATAACTCTATAATTAATCGTTTCGCCCATAAAAAATGATACACTACTTTTTATACACTAATTTATTCCCCCACCCGCATGTTGTCAATTGAATTAAGACTCCTTCCTACCAGACGACTTTATGAATCGTGAAACCCTTTTATTCAAAGTTTGGAGTTCGTAAAATCTTCAGCGGGCTAGTAGAAATTTTTCCTCTAAAAGCCGAATCTGAGGCACGTGTGCGTGAGACACGTTTTATTGCTGATGAGAAAGACGTCGGGAAAGAACAATTTTCCTGGGGCTGGAAAACCAGCGGAAGCTTGAATGGGCAAGAGCGGAAGTCATTCTGTGGATTGAGCTAGCTTCTTAAAATGAAGGAAGAACAAGAAGAAAGGAAACGGGGGGAAAAACGAGAAGTTGGTCAGCAAGTTTTAGCTGTCGCAGGTGCGGTAAACAATCCCTATTTCACTTTAATTCTACCGGAAAAATTTGTACTTTCAGTAGCGCGCGTGTTCTTCACTCTTTTCTTCTTTCTACCTGACGATGCAATCTCACGGTTGATCGTTTTACCAAGTGCAAAGTCACTGACGAACCGCAAAATGCCATTTATCAGGGCTACAGTTTTTAGACTCGGGATGAGTGATGCAAACGTTTCTACAAAATTGTATTATCTAATTGGATCTTATCAAAAACACATCTGTTAATCGCGACAAGATCTTTGTGCATGATAATACTTCTCTGATTTATTTCTATTTCCGAGAGATTGATGCTGTCTTTTTAATCTATGCAATAGAGCTGTCAATTTTTATGGACATTGTATACTAGCTGACTTCAAGGCGTGTTAGGGAATCTATTGCGTCATTGTCTATAGGTAGAATTCATTAACCTTTTCGAACATAATAACAGTTGACATTATTGTATATCGTGCGTGGGGTGCAAAAACACCCCTTTGTAATTTCCTTGATACGATTTTTATAATTTTTTAATATCGCTATAAACGCATGAAATAGATAGAAAGTTATTCTATGAATGCCCCTGCTTTGTATTCCTTTATTTTCAGGTAATAGTTTAAACAAAATATCATCGGTGGAGTAAAGAGGTGATTAAATAGAAAACATTCTTCGACTTCAAAGAACTTGATAATGACTCGAACGCGACGGATAAAATATTCTCTTCCTTTTCAGAAAATCGCTGGGACAGCCATCGTTGTCAGAAAGGATTGCATCTCGAGGAAAGTTTTGCATTTTATTTCACGAAAGTTCAGAGTTTTGCGACAGGACTTGCCGTCGGATCGAACGAATATCAGTCAAGATATTTCTGTGGAATAGAAATTCAGTTTCTGTTCTTTCCGTCCCAAGTATTTACGAAACTAAAGATAGAAGTTAGATATTGAAAAGCTACTGCTCCATTTTCATTGCAGAGTCACAGTGTAACAAGATTTATCGTTATAATAAGAAACGCGTATTTTGAAGAGAAATTTTTGGCTTAAACCGATAAGAAACTGTAATAATTATGAAATTTAAAATTATATTCGTAAGGGTTTTTTTCTTTGAAAAGTTTTCTCTCTTTCTGCACGCAGTTATTCATTTTAATCCAAGTCATGGATACTATCTGGTGAAAAATTGCTACTTGAGTGTCATTACAACAAACTTCCCACAGCGGAAGAAAGAAAACTTTTCTTTCAACAAGAGGAAGCACAAGATAAAGTTATATTACATCTTTAAAAACTGTTCATGTTTTTCCCTCTTAATTCACAAAATTATAGCTAGGTAATAGCATTAAAAAGAAAGAACAGAAAAATTTATTTAAAACCTCAAATTCCTTACGATAGTTTCACCTTTAATCATAACTAATAACCACACATATAAACACACGGTAAAAGTTTAAATAAAAAAGAGAGTGTCCACATTAACTTCTATCCTGAGTAGCATACTACATTCCTCTGTTTTTTGTAGCACTGCTTATTCTTTCCTTTTACTTAATTAATTAAATTTAAATGTCTGCCGGAGGGAACCTTCCACAAAGCAAACAGTAAACATCAATGAAATCTACATGTCAATAATTCTATGAATGCAGATGTCCGACGCTATCGGAATTGTAAAAGGTGCATCGGTTAACAAGCGAATTTCCATCTTAAATTTAGTTATCGTAGCATTAGCGAGCCGCGCTTCAAACACCCGTGATTTTTACATTTTATGCTGCGGTAGTCGGGTCAAAGGCAAAGCCACAGGTGGATGGGGCAGGTTTTTATTTCAGCGAAATCACGTCAGACGTTAATTCGAACGTTAATTTCGAATAACCGATCCAGCTGTTCGAGAATCAAAGGCGTTTCGTGAAAGGAGAGCAGAGAGGAAACGGTGGCTGAAGGTGCCCCTAATTAAGCGAGTTATGTCTGTATAATTAGCGGATTGGAGGAATCGAACAGTTTCGAGGCTTTTAACAACGTATCAACAGAGTCGAAATCAAAAGGAATCTAGGCCGCGCAAATGAAAGAAACTGTCATTACTATTTAGCAACGATATCTTATAAAGACCAAATGTGAGTACTTTTTCCGGCTTTCTCTTTTAGTTTCACTGATAATCATGTCTATGAGAAAATCTCCTGACACAGGAAGAAGAGGAAAAAGCTTCACTTCCATCGAATGCGTTCAGCAGTTTTATTTTATTGTACCTACTTTCTCTGTCGAAATTACATCTAATAATGTCTAACGATGGTACTTTCAAAACTTCCTCCTCTTTAAAAAAAAAAAAAAAATGGACAATGAAACAAAGGCTGCTTTCGAACTCGTGTTACTTTTATATCGTGTACCAGCTGCTCCATGTTAAATTACAGTATTCCTTAGTAATTCCTATCTAACAGTTACAGTAAGCTTGATAGCCGTAATTAGCATAGTAATTACTCCGAATTCATCGTTACAGAGAATTCAGAAGAGTCGAAGTAAGTCGTGTAATTCAGAAAAAGCAAACGAGTGCCCCCAGAAGATAATGTAAGAAAAATGGCATGTGAATTTGCCTCTTTACTCCATTTCTGGCAGACCTGGCAGTAGAAACTGGAAACTGTCAAAGAGCTCCAAGTAATACGACATTGAATTTTCACGTAAATCGACTCGGTCGAGGAGGACGCGGTGCATCGCAATCAAGTGGCATCTCGAAGGAATGCCTGCTGCGATGTCCCTCTCAGACCAGTCAATTTTGCCTCGCGAAAACGAAAATTTATTTAAAGGACCATCGCGCGTTCTTGATTTCGCTCGCCGCGTCAGCGGAAATTGATAAGCTTTTTATTATCCGGGAAAGTGCTTTAACCGGGAGAAAAAAACGACAGAACGTGGCTGGTTGAATCGAGGGAGATTCATCGTTGGAAATTATGCAAATTTTTCAATTTCTCCGCGGTGGCGCAAGTCTCGATTGAAACCTGGTCCTTCCATTGGTTTTAATCGCGATTATTCTCTGTGTGGCATCAACAACAGTTTACCCCGTTCGATGAAAAAGCTTTTTAACGAGTGTTAAAAAACTGTAACACGCCCTGACATCTATCGTACTTATCTGAAGTTATTCGCAAGCAATTAAAGCCCTAGCAATTAAACCTTAACTTTGTAACCATCAACGTAGAATTAATTATATTCATCGAAACTTTGAAACCATATTATTAACATTAGATTATAGTTCGTTAACTTTAGGTTCATTATTTTCCCAGGTTATTTGCACTCCCACGTTCATAAGTACTTAATTAATGAGATTCACTACATCCTTTATTCGGCCATTTGTTTGAACAACATGAAAGGGTGGAATTTCAATTTATAATGACAGTAGAATGAAGCTAGGTAGACGAAGATTCACCTTAGATTGCATTATAACGACGCAGAGTGTGTCTATGATTTGTAACATTGCCCCAATGGGGTTACTGCGAAAAATCGCCTTACGAGGGGACAGACGTGGAAGCAATTTTTCATTACGAATTGTCAAGACTAGTGGGCCTGTCTGTCGGAGTCGTGAATACACACCAAGGGGTGGAACCACGCGCCAGTGTCGACGCTCGACCGAAATCATTTGTCTTGGACCGAAATACCCGTGGAAAATCGTACCACGCAATGATACAAATTGTTTCCCTTTCGAACGACTTGTTTTCTTTCCACACAGAGTGTCCCGCGACCAGACGCCCTCCAGATAATATTTAGTCTAGTTAGAGGTAATTCGAGGGAGAGCAAAGTGGGCGACCTGCAAAGCAACCACAAATGGGAGCCACGATTCTAACAGGATTTAATTAGACCTGCTGAAATTAAAGCGAATCGCGAATGAAAGCGAATCAGGATTAAGTAGAAAGGCGAGCATGCACTTGAACATGATGTTTCTAGGCACTGGAACAGAATACATGACAGTGTAACCTCAAGATAATTTGACTTGCATAATTGCATGTAATCGAGACAGTCTCTAGAACCCGAGCTTTTTGAATTTTCAAAAAACCACTTTTTTAAAAGAACAGATATACTGTAGAGAGAAAGATAAAGAGGAAAAGATGAAATTTTCTCTGCCCTCCTCAACATTATCTCTCGCAGTGTCTACTAAAATTAAAAATTTCTTCTTTGATAATATTCAGAAACATCTCTCTCTATGAACCTTTATCCTCGACATGTTAAATCGTGCTTTTAAATCATTCTGCACACTTTCCAACGCTCTTCCTTTCTAGCATGATTGAATGGCTTACCGAAAATGACGCACGGCAGGAAACAGCCGGCGAAACTGTTAGCGATTTGAATTGCTAAGCTCGAAAAAACACCGGGCACCGATTATTAATCGTCCCTGAATTCATCTTTGCCGCGGTGGAAAAATAAGGAGATGCAGGCCGGAGCAGATTTGCGTTCTTTCATTCCTCTGCATTACCATAGCGTGCTTTCGAACTCAACGCGCGGAAATTTACGGGCACAACGAACGAGGGGTGCTTTTTCCACGGCCAGTGGAAAGTGCTAAGCCAGTCGGTATGTCTGACCGAACTTATGGTTACGCAGAGAACGAGAGAACGGTGGCTGACGTCGCCGCGCGAGTAGTACAATTTGTCTCGAGTCGAAATATCCCTGGAAAATGAAGTGGACGACTATGTAAATTGCTCTCGTCAATTTTATTCCACGACTGAACCGTCACAACGTCTGACTGTGATCGCCCCGCGTATCAGTACGGGGATTTACAACCGCAAACGTGCTTGGCATTTTTCGTAATCAACAGGCGTACTCCTATTTCATACTTAGCGCCATTTTTATCTCGACACTTTCAGGCTTAAGGAAATATGAGTAATATATTATTAGGAAGCTTGTGTGTCTTATATTAAGTGATACGATAGTATTAGAAAATGATTAAGCAAGATTGGCCTAAATAGAAGCAATATTCTCTATTCGTACAGCAATTAGTAAGTGACCTATTTCGATAAAGGCATAAACAGTTTATTACTCGTTAGCAACAACTGGTAACACTCGAAACGATTCTCTAAAGAAAAAGCTGTGCTCTTTTAAACAAGAACAAGAACACAGAGAACGGCAGGTGTAGAAACACGATAGATCGATATGGGTACACTACACACCTATCGCCCTTCGATTCTAGCGGCTGAAAAAGAGACTCTTGTTTCGAGGATATGAAAGGATTAACGAAAAGAGCATTACACCATACAGCAGCGCGAGCTTTACTGTAGCAACCCTAAATCCAGTGTACGCGGGAATCCTTTGACCATCCGATCACTTTGCTCTCATCCTCCCTCCTCTTTCTTTTTCATATGAATATTTCCAGCAACGATGACGAGCGCAAAGTGATCCAGCCTATCTGACGGACCCACGGTTACGGAGTCAAAGCGACAGAAAGAGAGTCGGTGTCGTCGTTCGAGTGGCACGATTTGTCTCGCGCCGAAACGCGAACGAAAATTCGACCGAGGGACGTGCTCGTGCCTCCCCACCTCCCATTTCCTCCTCGATCCTCCTCTGCCGCCACCATCATCCCCATCGCCGCGAGTTCCCCGTTCTCACTCTCTCTTTCCCTTCCGTTCATTCTCCATCTATCATCCGTGCACGTAGGTACGCGCAACATAAAGTACACACGAGGAGAGCGCATAGAAGGTAGCGGCAAGTTTTTACGCGGCTGGCCCGAGTGAATGACCGGTCAGAGCCGCCTCTCACTCTCGTCTCTCCCGATCCTGCTGTCTCTCTTTCCCTCCACGCGTGTGTATGTCGGCTCTCCCGACAACACGCGGACAGAGGGACAGGGAACGGGGGTAGAAAGAGAGGGGAACGAGGGGGGAAAGGGCAGGGGAGGGAGAAAGAGAAAAGGAGGAACACGCGGGGGATAGATAGAAGGAGAATCGAGCAGCCGATGCAGCCAGTCGGCTGCAACGTGGCAGGTCATGCAGCGCGCGATACATTAGGCGTCGTGCACACTAAAACACCGCTGACAGATAGACAAACGCATTTGACGTTTCGAATCTGAAACGGGCCTTCCGTTGTAGAACTCGCGGGAGAGCAACCGGAGCCATCCGAGCTCCGCGTTACGTCCTACGTGAAACCCATTGTTTTCGTATTTCAATATTTCGCGCTGTAACACTCACTCCCTATTTCGTTCTCCCCCTTCGTACGTTTTGTTTCCCCCTCCTTCTCCTATTTTTATTGTTGCTCGCTCGCGGTTCGTTACCGAGTATCCAGCCTGTCGGACGTGTATTCTTGGATTTCGGTTCCCTCTTTTTTTTCACAGCCGTCACGAGGGTTGAACGTCTCGGGTGTCCTAGTATTATGATTCTGTAGACTGTGACACACATTTTGCTCCTGGTTTGTTGGGGTAATTAATCGAGAATCATGCAGCTGACTTTAAAGCCTCGTTCAAACTAATTTAACTAATCTGAACAAGGTTTAAGTTTTTCAGTTCAAGTTTCACCTACGATTTTGTCTTTTTAAGAGTTACTGTAGCGTGAGTCATCGGAGAGAAAACGCTTTCACGGTGATTTATATTAATCATTTTGGAAGAGAGCCGTGGCAATGCACGAAGTTTCTCCAGTTACTGAAATCAGTGTTTCTGGACGCTTAGATGGACGAAGGATGAGGAGATTTAAGTAGAGTCAAATACAGATAACGATATAGTATGTACTATTAAATTTCTCCGAACGAAATTAGGAGAAATCACTTTCCAAGGCAGGTTGCCTCTTTTGTTCCAGCTATCAACTTTTCTTTGTAAATTCTGGTACGGAAACGCAAGTGTTCCATCGCCGTATCTTGACCCATTCGTTTTAAAAGAAAGAGTAAACGACCATACCGTTATCGCCGTCGCACATGTCGCCGTTAAAATTTCACTATCAGCGATTTATGCGTGTACATTTCCACAGACACTATGTCACACTTTCGCCCTGCGTATGAAATACGACAACTATTTCTGGTAGAACTGTCGTTAACGCGACTCTTCATTTCTGGAAACTGTCGCGCCAGAAACGCCAACACGGTTGTCATTGCATTATTTTAAACGACGATGCATCACGATCCGTGGCTCGCAATAAGCGATACAATGAAATCCTTTGAATTTCCTCTATCGGCAGAACCGCTACGAGAAAATCATTTTCTCCCCCAGAAGCTGTGCCCTGTATCCTTTTTTCATCCGATAGAAGGTACAAACGGGCGCTATTGTTATCGTTGAGTATCGCGCGACGCAGCACATTTATATCCCTTAAAGCGCGGACGGATCTGTTATTTATTCCATCCTTGGCGAAATTTTTCAATTTCCTTCGCCTCCATTCAACGCCACCGCCATACGTATTCAACGCGCGCGTTTCCATAAGGAATGTATTGCTTGTTTTTCCCCTGCTCGTCTTCCCCACTGCTGTCTAGCTCAGTTCAAGATTCAGTGCGCATCCCACCTGAAGGCTATTCCACACAGGAAAGCTTAAATGCTAAAGGGACCACGGGATCCAGCGGTATCAGGTACCGCACTTTGTTGCAACGTACTGAATTTGCTTGCTCGCTTTCTACCGTCTTAACGTTACGTCTCTTGGACTTGGACACGGCCACTGTACACGACGCCACTCGTTATACAATGCAATATCGTCTTACTCCATTTTATTAAGGCGTCGGCTGCTAATGCACTGGTTGTACCGGTGATGTTAAGCAATTAGAATAGTCTGCCTGAACAAGGTAATTCTATGCTAGCGTTTTGGGTATTGCTTTGCCATCCTCGTTAGGATATGATGATAGAAACTTCAAGTTTTTAAATATTCAAATTCAGGTCCAAATTTTACCATGTATATATGTCTACTGGTGTATTTGGTGTGACGAGTTCTACCAATTCATGAAAGTTTTGTAAAAAGCGAGCTACACTTGGAAATCTCTACTCATCAGAATATTCACAACCTGAGTATCTGAAATACTAAGTCACACATAGTACACCTCTGAACCTAATATTCAGAGTAGAGTTACAAGAAAAAAGGTTACAATCTCAAAGACTCCCCCTGCTAAAACTAGAATTTTTCGCATCGAAACAGAATGAAATGTCCAAAATCGTAAGCAGCTCAACGTTCGAGATAGTGCTACAAGAAAACGAACTCAGATGCGAGCTTACGGTTGACCTAAGGACCAGAACAGTATACAGGTTTAATATCTCAAACAGCGAGAGAGAAAGACAGAGGCCAGGAGCTCTCGAGCGTGCTTCTTACACGAGTGACCAGCTTCCGGAGCCGCCTTATCTGCGGCGCACGAACAAGTGCAGCGTGGAAGCGTTGCATCGCGGCATTACGTGCTGATTATGCGAGACAATAGCTGTTTTTGCCAGCGAACGATTGCGCCGTGAGTAATCTGGCCACCGCGGCCCGTTCGTGTGAAAGTTACAACTGTTCTCAGCGGTGAACGGGGAACGTTAGAAAAACGTTTATTGTTCGAGGAAGCCGTAATTTCCCTGTCGGAACACGGTCGCATCGGGGAGCACATCAACTGGCGCTGTGTACGAACCAACCCCCACGAATTTCGTCCGCGGCTTCCATTCGCGCAAAAATCATTTCGCGCGAGGAACGCTGCACGCTTTTTTATCGAAACGCTCGCGATATCGCGTTTCGCGGCGGTTTTTGAAATATGCAGATGAAGATACTGGCGCAAGCGCGTTAGCCGCACGCCCTGCGAGTCTAAAATGCATGAGGTTTCTGAATGGAGCTCGGCGGGTGAACTATGGCATGATGCAGATCTTTTAGACAAATAAAAGCGGCTTGTAGCGGTAGATTTCTATTCCAATGTAATTTATTTCGGTTTTACTGTTACAGAACCACTTGTGGGTATATAATTGTTTGGAATTGTTTAGAAATTGTATGTGGTCTGTAGATATCTTTATGGTGCGATAATCAGCGTGGAAGATCCATAATTATGATGATGAAAAATTGTTTCCTTTAAATGTGTCTAGTAGCGTCGATACTCTCACGAATTTTTATTTATGGAAACATTCTTTAACATCGATAAAATGAATTCCCCGAGTTCACCGAGAGTTCACCTCAATGTCTACTACTATCCCAGGCATTTAATCTATAAACAAAATAGCAGAATGCAAAATATCTCGTCGAAATGGAAAAATTCAAGGGAGATTCTCAATACCCGTGGAGTCGGATATTCTTCACGATCTATCTAGCTCGTTTCTGGCAGAAGTACATAGCCCTCCACCAACCGACACCTTCGCTTCGTAGAATGAGCTAAAACGAACGCCAACCGAGATTTATGTACTGTCTATCGGTTCCACGAACACGCGATTCTCGATCTATCGACAAGTAATCTTATCAGGCACTGCGTACAGTCGTCGCGTGATATCAGGTCCGAGCCTTGATAGATGCATTCTGCAGATCTTGCACGTAATATCAATCTTCTTCGTGCCGGGGAAAAATCTCATGATATAATATCGAAGCGAAACTAGGATATACCTAGTACTTGCAGATCCAGTTATTCGCCAACCGAGATCTCGATGCATACTGGGTGTTCTTAGGTGAAAAGGCCTGGAGATTATCTACGTAGAAGAACTCGATCATCATCAAAGTGAAATGCATTCAATAGATATTGCACTCACACAAATTTATTACATAATTATATAAATCGAGAACTTCAAATTTAAGCAACATTATCCAACTTTTATTTGTACTTTATTTAGTACATTTTTGTTCGAGGACACCTGGTATAGCTTGTAGACTTTCTTTAGCGAGCTTAATTTACAGTGTTCGTTAGAGGACAGTGTACTGGGTACACGTAAGAAGGAAATGTCAAGCTATCGATAAGGCTGACGACTATTAGCGGCTAGGAAGCCTGTCGTCGATTGCAAAATTTTAACTCGGCCCAACTTTCGCCTCTATCTTGGGGCTCGGTGGGGAAGGGAAGTATTAAGAAGTTGGATGAATCATGAATAAATTCGCCCGATAAACGGTCGCCTTTGTACAGCCCAAGTTTCTTTATACCGGCTGGACCCTTACGTCGCGATGATAAAACTTGTCTCTCGAGGACGCTTGAATTATTAGCGCGGACGCAAATAGAACGAGCTGTCGCTGAAATTCGCCCCAAGTTACCACGGCGTTAATTTCCCCGCGTACACTGACCGTGCTACTGTATAATCAATCTATTAGCCAGCTATTACACAGCAATTTGTCATTGGGAATTATAAATACTGTGTGATGGAATTCGAGAACCGTAATAACTGCATTAACCATATCGTTAATGACTTGCCAGTGATCTTACATCTCTTGCTATTCATTTACGGTTAAATTAATCACATCCATGTAATTTATATTCATTTAAATAATTATTTGGAAATATTGCATACATTAGAGAAGACTACAGTTTTTAGGTACATAAGAAATTTTAGTATATAGCCAATCATAAATCAAAACCTGATGAGAGTTGAAAAATCAGATGTCCTGACATTCAGAGATGACCATGAATATCAGGATATTGAATTTTCCGTATATTTACATAGTAGGAGGATGATAGGCCATAGAATGCATGCTTATGTAGGATAATCGCGTTATCGGATCATCCGGATGATACGATTACACGTATCGTTCGCATAAATAGAAGAAGTTCGTCTAATACTAGATGGCACCTAATATCAGACATTGGCTATGTCTCTAAAAACTGAAAAGCGACAAAGTGAACAAACTGTGAAAGTAAAGAAGGGATTCCTCTCTATTACTTTTGCAGTTTGGCTGTTTTGTTATGTTCGATTTTTTAAAGATTTGGCTAATGTTCGGCGTTAGGTGCCATAGGAAATCTTTATCGATTTAAATACTTTTCAATAAATTATATTAAGCAAAGCAAGTTAGCTGCGATATTGATCTCTTATACCCGAAAGCAGAGAATCAATATTTGATACTTAGCAACACATAGTAAACTCAACTTGTCGTATGACTCCCACTATAAACCGAAGAGAAGAAGATAGTTCTAAAATAACTGAATACGTTCACCTAATTCACAAGATGAAGAACACTGTGCATTCAGTCTACAGCTTTGCATAATGCAGCTTTGGCAAGCCGCTGCTTTTATACAGACGAGCAACCAGTGAAAAAGAAAATACAACCCGCAGTAGGAATTCCGCCAGAGCTTTGCTCTCAAAATGGAGTGCGTTAAAAAAACCAGAAAATCTCGATTAACAGCATCCAAAGAACTGATGGTTAGCCTTCTCGCCTAGATTCCAAAGTACCTCTCATTTAAAGCCGCTTCAATCTACCTCGCGAAATGTTCCAACACATAAAACAATAGAGGAAAAATCAAAAAAAAAAAAACCTAATCTAGGATCGAGTCCTTCTTCCTATGAGAACAATATTATCGTATAAATCAACGTCCATTGGCCGAGTTCAAGACCAACCGCTCAAGCGACGAAATTCTTGACTCCAATCAGCTGGCTGTTAAATACTGTCGAAAAAAGAGGGATAAGAGGGGAAAGAAGGCGGTGGAAGACTCAATTAGCCCCGCGGAAAACTTTCGTCATGGATTACGACGTCAACAACGTCCTCACCGAGCAACCAACGTTTCGCATGCCTGGCGAAATTGCAGTCCATCGAAAAGACACTCTTCCGGATACCAAACAAGCTCTAGCCCCCAGTTTCTAATCCTTTAAAGCGTTCGTCGTGTTCCCAGCGAGTCAGAGCTTCCTCCCATCCTGCATCGTCTTCCGGTTCCTCTTCTTTTCCGTTTCCACCGACGACTTAACGGTGGCCTTCCTCCACTGAAGAAGTTTTCGTGGCGCCGTCATGGCGCGAATGCCACCCCCAAGGATCGACCATTACAGTTCAAGAACCGTTCAACTATTTCGAACAAGCGGGGATGCTCGACCCACCGACTCGATTTCGTGAGAGCCAGTCAAAATTGATTTTTGTCCCGCTTTAACGTCGTTTATTATCTCCGCGTAACTCGGTTCGATCTTAAGTTCCAAGTTAAGTTCCTGGCTCGATAGCTCTCGGTCGTATTTCCGGGCGCAGGGGAACGGATGATGCTGTTTATTTAATTCGGTAATACCTTAATTCGATTCTGTGTAACGTCGCTACGTAAAGCTCGCGAAAACGCTGGCTTTATTAGAGGCGGAGCGCAGAGCGATACTTTGATAGAGAAAAAACTGGCGAGGTTGGAACACGGGTTAATTGGCGGCTGCGGGAAGAGCTTTCTGGTCGATTAATTGCTTTAGGTCTATCGAGTTTAAGTAATTTTTATTTGTCTGATCGCTGCAGGACTCGTTCCTATACTCTTCCCTTCTTTGTCATAGTTTCAAGCCCTCTTTGATTCTCCCGAGCTTCGCTGTTCTTTTCGAGCTACCTTCTACCTTCTCTGCTCGCGATAGTTACTTTAGGAGAACTTCCTTTCTCTTATGGTGCGACAAGGTGGAACGCGGATGGTTCAGGGAATAACACGTCACGTAGCTGCGCTGCTTCCAGAGTTCTCGTGATTCTAGCACACCGTCGGAATAGATTGTCTTCAGACATGACTGGGATCGTTCTTCAGACTTTACACTAGCTGCTGAAAAATTTGACGCTCGAGAAGTACTATTTGCAGTCCATACTCGTTCCGAGTCTTCAATTTCGTTTCGTTTCGATAGTATTCTGCTGTAGTAGCTCATGAAGAGGAGGTCTTGTAGCAGGATTTTCTGATAGCTGTTCATCTCGGGGTGATGTTTAGAATAGACAGGTTTACGAACGCGGAGAAACCAGTTGTTGGGGTCTAAATTCGTTCGGCTACTTGGTAACAAATATAGTGCGACCTCGTTTACCTGACCACAACACTCCAGAGTACAATGAGACATTAGACGCTCTATTTGCATTTATAGAACGGAACTGGGTCAAGATGTTTCCTATCTACCATTTTGCATAAGCCCATTCCCCACTGTCACTCAACTTGCTAGAGCCCAACTTGCGAATATTTTGAAGCCTGGTTTTCTGAAATATAAATCAACTAGTATCGAGTTTTGACTTCTTAAGCATTCTGCATTATCATCAATTGTGAACTCAAACAAGTTAACGTTCGATGGTAATAGGCACGTAAAATAGCAAATATATTTCATTTAGCTTGCTACGCAAACAGCTAATGTTTAGCAATAAGCTCGTTCCTGCATTGCAATAGAAGAATGCCTTGCTTTGAAGTTTCACAAAGCGACTTGGAACACGTTGCAAATTATTCCTGGAGTCGAAGGAACCCGTTACACATACTGCCTGTAATTGATTGTTTATGCGAACTGTGGGAAACGAGGAAGTGTCTGACAGTGGAATGATTGAAAGGCTTTCACTTCTTGCTAGCGAGACATTGCTCGAACCATTGCGTTACAAGATCATTAACAAGTGGTTTTCATGCGAACAAATCTGTCAGAATAATTAGATTTTCCTTTCCTTATAGGGGCCAGAAATTACGACCAATTTTATGAATTTTAAAGTTTATAAAGTGATGAAATCAGTGTATAATAATTAACCTCCTTTTTTAAAAATATCTATTGCATAATTGAGTATCTATGAGATCAGAAATAGGTTTAAAAAAATAGTTAATAGTTCTAATATGGAGTGGAGAAAAGTTCGGTTGTTCACCTCGTCATTTTAATAATAAAATGTATAGTAATTAAAACTGGTGCGCAGAAGCGCCAATTATTATTATAATATTAACACCGACTAATGGATACAGATAACATTAATAACAGGTCATACTTTTCTGACTAAGCTAATGGTGCTAACATTAATAGGAACACGATCATTAATATTCTTAACTCTACTTTATCAACCATGTAGCAAATAAAAATGTTCTTTCTTCTACAGCAGGTATAGCGATAAACATGAAAGTGAACAGTGCTGTTCGCTTTGCAGTTGCACAATATACCATTAAAGGGGTAATCGTGTAAAGCTTCGCCTCGAACGAACCGGTAATAATCCAATTCATTCGCTGGAAATCGACTTCTGGAAGACAAGCTTGTTTCTCTAAATATCGAAACCGCAGAATCCAATGCAGCGTTAAACTAACAAATGGTCTATGAAGACACTTCGGAAGATGTCGAAACATCCAAAAATGATTTTCTTTCATGCAGAAAACGTAAGGAAATTTTGAAATATTATCAAATCTTTTAATGCTAATCACAAAATTGTGATAACTTAAATATTCAAATATTTAAATTTTCAAATTTTCAAATTTTCAAATATTCAAATATTCAAATATTCAAATATTCATATATTTAAATTTTCAAATATTCGAATATTTAAATTTTCAAATGTTCGAATATTTCGAAAAATGAATGTTCGTTACAAAATTGGGAGATTAGGAAAAAATATAGAAAAGGAAGAAACTGAAAGGAAAATAAATTTTTATCTGGCAATGCCACAAATTCACAGTTTGTTCAAAGGAAACTCCCTGTTACGTAAAATCACTTTCCTTTCACGGAACCTGAGCGTGTCAGGCGAAATTGATTACTGTCCACAAAAAAGGAAGTTCTTCTATCAGTAATGACTTTTATCGTCCATCCCTGCCTAACAGGGAATCTCATTCTCCGATTGTGTAACGCATCATAACACATCCCTGTCATTCAACCTTCGCTGCCACCGTAAGAATAATTGCTTCCAATTTATCGCACCGTCCATGACTACTCGAGCCCAGAGATAGAGGAGTCGATTAATACGTGTCACTGTTCTATCAAGCACGCCACGATGACGCGTCCGCTTGCAGAGCGGGAATGCACAGAATCGATGGAAGACCCTGGTGCATTTCACGTATTAGCGCCATGGCGATCATATTTTTCTCGGGATTGAGAGCGAGAGAGCCAGAAAAAGAATCCAACGAGAAGAGCATTTTCTCTCGTACCGTTTAAATCCGGCAAATCAAAGTCGATTGAGCGTGCGTTGGCTCGAGACCGATATACCAAACCAGCTATAAGGATGAAAGTGTCGCGAAGGCGAACACTCGCTGACTTTTACTATGCCATTCTAACGCGACCGAGCGTTATGACAGTGGAGCTGTCTTCGATCGATCACCAGCTCTCGATGCATCCCTTCACGATCAAAATCTCCTATCCCCTCTTACTTCTGCATTGAATCATGAGTAGTTTTTCATGTAAAAATATGAATGACACTATCTGAATTCTTGAAGAAATGGGTTCTATGGAAATTTTCAGTGAAAGAGAGGTGCTATACAAAAATTGATTATTATACAGAAATATTAAATTAGTGTTAGAAATTTCGACACACTCTTGCAGGAGTGAAATAAATCTTCAAAATAAAAGCAATTTATGATCAGAAGTGTTGATATGTCCTTTGAAGATTGAGTCTGAAAACTAGATAAGTATCGACAGATTGCCACCTGCTTTGCCTTGTGCAGAATTTTTAGGATAATAATAATAAGTGCACCTAGTACACAGTATTTCCTTCTAAATTTTGGTGCAAACGAAACTGACAAAGAACTAAGATTCAAAAAGTCTGCATTCACTTCTAGCTAAATCTAATTATCGAGTTCAACCTCTCTCAAAATTCACACGTTTATCCTTCCCCCGAGTTTCCTTACGAGCTAATTTCGCACAGTTTCGCGACTCGCACCGTTTCCAACGGGATCAATATCGAGTTTGTGATTCCAGTTTCCTACTTCCGCGCATTTGTGTCAAATAGACATGGCCGCAAGTAATGTTAAGAGAAACAAAGTCATTCTCGCTATCAGATTGATTGAACCGGCAGGCGCGACTCTGAGAACGTAAAAGAAGTGAGTTTTTCGACACGTAGTAGAATTATCTAGCGGTAGCGATTCCAAAGCTTCGATGGCTCGAGGACGCAAAAGTCGATTGACGGGTCTTCACTATTTGCCAAGAGATTCGTGAAAGGTGCATTATACGAAGAGTTCGAGAAATACCTATTATCATGCAAATTTATTCGCACTTTTGATCAGCCGATTTGAAATTTGTCGACGCAAGCGACTTTTTTCTTTAATAAATTCCCGACATCTCTTTCTCCTCGTCTATATTGAAACAAAAAAAAATCAATTTAAGAATACAGACGTGATGGACTATGTTTCAAAATTAAACAAAACTTTTTATAAGCTTTTCTCTACCAGAGGCTGAAATACGAATTTTTGTTCCCGATGAAAGAATTTGTAATTTCCCTTCTGAATGTTAATAACTCGTCCATGGTAAATAAATATTGCTCTTGCGAACGTTTCGTTATCCGCATTCGTTACGCAGTGATGCCAGCGACCGTATTTCTTCCCCAGAATTAAAAACACTCGTTGCATTTCCGAGATAAAATCAGAATTGTTTCGCGATGGAATTTTCCCGATTTTAGATAAACGCGTGCGCGCCAGCGGCTTTTATGCCCTCCCGTGGATTCGAAGGGAAACAACGTTAATCTAGATCGTTCAATCATTCTTTATCGAACTTGCGGATAGATGGTGTACAGGTTTTTAGCATTAGACTCACCTGGTCGACGATCTCCGTCAGGTCGTGCAGGCTTATGTTGTAAATAGCATTCCTGAAAAACGAAACGTGAACGTTTTAGTTTCGCCCCTAAATCCTTCTCCGTAATCTTTCCACATCACGCCTTCAGCTCCCTCAACAATTTGAACTGAAGCGCGGATAAGCATTAGTAATTACGACAAACACGACAAGTCTGATGGAACGGCGCTCCTAGGGAGTCGAGGAAAGAAATAAATCCTCGAGGAAGGGAAAAACTCTTGTCACAAGGCATCGTGTCCGAATTTTCGCGACTATGTAGTTCAGTTGATTTTCTCGGTGCTAATTGTTTGCTTTTTAAGTTCCTTTAAGAGAAATTTGCTTCGATGTCAGAGAATTTTTACTCGAAAATTGAAAAAAGGAGTAAAGTAAAGATACAGATGAGTTTTATTTTCGTTGTCCTATATAGAATTTTCTTGAAATCTAGTTATCTACTAAAGTGTAATATTTTAGTATGTTAAGTATACTAATTAATAGACGCGCGAAGTGCTCGTATTTAAAAGTAATTTGCCAAGTTACTTGCTCAGGAATTTTCTATCAAATACGTCTAAGTGAGTGCCGCACGTCCTATAATAAGTTCTGCGCTGAATTAATTAAGCACGATGTTGAGTTAGCTCAGTTATTAAGCTCCATCCGATACATCGCTTTTAATACGTCACACGTAACGCAACTTGGAAACTACGTTTATGCAGTACTCCACTGCAATTACTTTATTTAATCGGGACAAAGCTGTTCTCAAGACTTCTTACGTCATCTAATCAACAGTCTAATAATGAACCAATTCAACGTTTCAGCTACAATTTGTCTAATGACTAGAAAATGAGCAATGCTGAACCATGATCTATTCTCACGAACTTGAAGGCCAAATTGGAGCAGATTATGTTTAAAAATTACACTGCTATATCAAGCAGTAATATAGAACTGCATGTAAGTATCCTTAGAAATGTGTGAAATTTAATTAATATGGCACCTCTTTTTTTTCTATTAAAGTAATAATTATAAAATACAAAAATACCCACATTTAAGTATGTATCAATTGCTTTGCTTGTAATGAAGACATTAAAAGTAGGAATTCCTGTCTTTCTTCTTAAAATTGAAAAAGAGTGGGATGAAACGTGATCAGAATATCGGTAGGTGGAAGATTGATCATCCACATTATTCTCTGGGGCGAATGGAGTCAATTACGTACTGTTTAATCAACTAACCGTACCGACATCGTGACAACGATAACCAACGCGCTCGCGGGAATATCCATTGTCCGCGTACTATACATTTTTATGGCGCTGTTATTTTAATTCTGATAGGATGACATTATTTTTTCACGGTGGTCCAGCCATCGTGTGACATTCGTAGATAAAGTGGCTCTTTTGTTTCGCTAATACAGTGACCGAACCTGTCGCAGCATTAACTTCAAAATACCCATGATTTTCACTTAACTGATTTTTCTCGATTCTATGGCGCGCCGTTACTCGATCCACCAAAGCTCAAATAAATTTTCACTTTTCCGTCGTGAAATCTGCTTCCGATCGCACATTAATTACGTACTCTTTCGCTGATTCTGCGCTAGTGAAAATGCTCATACCACGATGAACAACGACGATAACGTCACGTCCAATGCTTCATGCGACAGGCTGCTGGCACAAATCCGTGAGAAAGGAAATTCATTGACTACAATTATTATATTCTTTCCAAGATGAATAATGTTCCTCGGAACAACCACTGTCATCGTATTTCTCCTGCAATTGTGACACATTAAAATGGAACGAGGATCTTCATTGAAATCCTCAGCTTTCTAATACCACGATGTCGGCATAAGTTGCTTGACTCTGAACGAATTTACAATTCAGTTCGATAATTTTCATACGGAGGGTATGGAAGGGGCGCGACAGGTCCGTTTACCGAAATACGATCAGAAGCAGTGATCAAACTCTCCTAACACGTAGGTACCTCGTTCCGAGACTTTGGTTCGCGATAATTAACCAGGCAAAGCAGTGTACTCACCTATTATTGTTACATCGGTTAACCAAGCAATTATCCGACGTAGTACTAACTACTAACTACTAATCGTGGTTTACTCAGTCAACCAGGCGGCGCTCTAACACTAAATTGGATCGAGTTCGGCGCAGCAATATCAACGTTTCGGACACGGCGCCTACCTTCGCGGATCGAATTAACGCGTCACCGAAACGTAAAACGCGTTATTGGGAAACTTTCCAGCTGGATATTAAGCAAAACGCGTCGAGCACGGGATGCAGGAACGGTGGAATGGAATCAGCTGGCGGCGAGGCGTTCAAATTTAATTTGAATCGATGCCTCCCCCAGGGAGAATCAGCCGATTTTCGCGCAGCCACGTAACTCGAGATCCAGAAATCTATTCTCGATCTAGGTGAATTCGATCTGTATGCCGTTTCTTGATTTCGAGCGCCGTTCAAAGAGTTCAGGGGGAGTTCAGGGGGAGTTCAGGGGGAGTTCAGGGGGAGTGCCGCGACACGACACATGTCGTGAGAAAAGTGTCGGGAAAGCGTTCCAACCGGCGAAATACGATCCTCTATCGCGAAGAAACGCGTCACGGCCGGAATTCGAAAACATAAACCACAGCCGACTGGAATTCAGTGTTCTCTCGCGACGCAACGATTCGGAATTTACGACTTTTCCTCCCTTTTCGAGGATTTACATTTTCTTTTAGCCGCGACACTTTCCCCAGAGGAGTCCTATATATTCGAGAAACATTGCACTCCGTATGCGCCGTATTTTCTAAATCTCTACGTTTTTACGGATGGTCATTGGCTAGCTGTTCATACATACAGTGTGTTTTACAGGAAGAATATTTTAAAAGCGAATGCTTACTTAGTCAAAGAAATGTTTTTAGTTTGATCTGTCAGAGCGTAATCGAATTTCAATAGATACAAAAAACCGGACTTTTTACTGCAGCAGAAAGTATCACATAGCATATGCATGTGTGAAGAACGAAGTGGTAGTAGAAGTTAAATAGCAGTTTCAGTGAAATGAATAAACTTTTTACGAGAAAAACTCAAGTATTACATCCACTTCTTAATAAGGTTTTATCAGTTGCTCCCCTTTTGGAAAATTTTCGAAAAATTTGTAAATTTGAAAATTTGAATATTTGAATATTTGAAAATTTGAATATTTGAATATTTAAAAATTTGAAAATTTGAAAACATGAGAGAAGAACTTGCAGATCCCACTCCATTAGACCCATAATCGAGACTTTACAGTGATAATCTCTGCTTTGAAATGTGCAAAGTAATTATAAAACAATATTTCACCGTAGAAGATATCTCCTGTATCGCTTTTAGCTCATCACTGTCCAAGCACTCCCATACGAGTCTCCACATAAATCTCAAACGATAAGAGATCAAAGTTAAAAAATACCGTATCTGCGAATTTTTTTTGAAAAAAAAAAAAAAGGTTGAAAGGAACGGTCTCTAACTACGCGCAAGGGACACGACCTGTCGTTTAACACGCTCGAACCGCAAAAGGTTAAAGCGCTATGATAATTGCGATAACGGCGACGACGAGCAACAGTTTTCCTTTCCCGTTTCACAGCGCGCGGTAATTGAAAGCAATTTATTCCATATGAAAAGCCCGGTGGCTCGGCTCGATCGATGCTAGGGAATACGACTCATGTAAAATTAAAGAGGACACGTCATAAGGGGCTGCAGGCAGCCTCATAGCTCCGATACTCTGCGTCATCGGGCTCGTGCTGCGTAATCGAGGGAGTGACTCGTCGGGAAAGTTGGGACACGGCGATCGAGCGACTGGAATCTAGCCGATGACCATCTGTTGACCCCTCGGCGGACGCGCCGTGGGGAAAAGAATCGAATCACGTAACAATTACCTGGCGCCAATCAGGATGGAAGTGGTCGCGCGCTCCAGAAGCTTGAAGTGCTCCACGTGGCTCTCGTTCCCCAGGAACCGCTGGCCAATCACCTCTCCTGAAACAGACGAAACGAAAGGGACACGTTGAGAAAGTTGCCTGAACAAACTGCTTCTGCTGCATTCACGATGTTACTCTCTCTCTATCAACTCGACGCGACAGATCCCGCCCGATCGGTGAAGTGGCTCCACTAGGCGACTCCGATCGACACCTTACCCGATAGTTTCACTTCTCCCGCGATAACAGCCACCGATATATCAGCTCCCTAACGATTATACCGCCGACTCGCGATTACCCTCGCAACGATAACGATCGAACGGTGACTAACCCCGAGAGTCCTCGTGTCCCGACTCCATTCGCCGCGATTGCAAACGGAACAGCTTCTCCCCTTTTTCGCCGCGCAGCCATTACCCTCACGCGAAAAATAGCGCAGTATCTCGAAGAGGAACCGGCTCTCTCGCCCACCACAGCCGCCGAGAGACGAGCGCGATCGCGGCGCGCTTTACCGCATTATAAAACGCCTCATCATTACCTCTTCGCGTACCTGCCTCGCTTCGAAGACCGCGATTGTACGCGACGCGTCCTACGTCCATGAATGGATTTCGCCCATATACACCCGTCCCTCCCGCGGCCGCACACCCACGCGGCCAGATTTATGCGCCAGATATAGATACGTGGGCGTATCGACGGCGAGCCGCATCTCAGTGGAGGAAGAACTTGTTTAGAGCGGTCGTTCGACCGATAAAAGAGGGGGAAACGAGGAAACGGAACGACGACAGACGGAAAGGATAAGACTGACGTCGTAAAAAGGGCGCAGGGGTGGAGGCGAGGACAAACGAGGAGGGAGGAATAAAAGGTCGGCGGAAAAAAGGGTGAGGGCGAAGAGAGAACAATCGTGGGTCGAGGAAAGGGAAGGAAAGTGGGTTATAAGAAAAAAAGGAAACGCAAGAGACGTCGGTCGTTGTGGAATAAAACTAACGCGGTGGAAAGGGAGAATAAGAAAAGGACAAGTGGAAGGACGACATAGGGGCGACAGCCGTGGACAGCGGAGACAGGGAAAAGGGAAAAAATTGAGGGGGAAGAAAAAGAAAAGGGAAGAAGGAAGATAGCAGCGTAAGAGAGTCCAAGAGAGTGTCTCTCAGCCTTTAGTCAACGATAAAGCGCTACGCCTACTTTGTGGCTGCTCCCTCCCTTCTCGATTCTCCCTTTGCACCCTCGCCCCCCTCCTGGACCCTCTCTGTCACTCGACCGCAGTCGCTGCACCGCTTCCCCTCTACCCTCCGTCGTGTTTCTGCTCTCAGCCTCTCGTGCTGCTTCCCGAAGCCGTATCTGGTGCAGTGCGCGTCGCGCGATTCGCTCCTCTCCTTTCTTTTCCTTCTCCCCCTCTGCTTATCACTCTATCGCGGTTATTCACGGTTATGCTTTTTCATCCGTGTACCTACAAACGCGGCCGCAATAAAGCCCCCTGCTTGGCAGACCGACCAAGAGTCGGGGAAAAAAAGGAGGAAAGAAAAGGGAGAGGCTCGAGTAGTATTCATCGGTGCTCATCCGATTTGTACGAGTCATTTTCTGAATTGGCAGGCTCGCGACTTGGATCTCGACGGCTCTGCGTTCGACGCTTTACGGAGATGTTCGAGTGGAGTCTTCAACGAGGATTGTCCTAAGCACTCGTCACTGGAGGGAGAAAAGAGCGTGCAAACTTGAGTAATTGAGCGCTGACGAATTTAGGATCTTAAATAGAGTTCCTACACCCTCTAGCCTTAACCGTCGCGTGTGCGTGTATCTAGCTAAGGAAATGCGAAGGGGATCGGCGAAGTTCAGCTTCTTCCTGTTCTTTTCGATAATAAAACAAGAGCGAGTCGATAATTACTGGAATTACTGTAATTATACGTCCCTGCATATCGTGGATATTTTTAGCTTAGCAGTCACGTTTGCGCGATATGAAATGAGATCGTGTCACGTGTAATGAGGCCGTGTATTGAAGCTTCTCGAAATGTCGAAGTATTGGGTGTTCGTATGACAAGGTTCGAAGATTAGAAAATTTGAGAATTTAGTAACTTGAAAGTTCAAAGATTAGAGTGTCTTCGCTTAAGAAACAAATCTCTTTGATCCTATCACTTTGCATTTAATTTATTTCAAGTTGAACTACTGTCTCCATCACATGATGATGGAATGCAACGAAGAAGGCTCGCGTGCAAGTTATCGACACTGCAGTTGCCGAGATTCCAGCAAATCAGAATGATTATTTCAAGTGTCTCGACCTTCAACGAACATCAAACGCTCGCTGATACTTTCAGTAGCAAAACGCGCTTTGAGTTGCCCAACTACCTAGACGCTGACCGAAATCACTAAACGCAATGACTCTTCGTTTACCGAATCCGACGAACCTTTCATTCTGGAGCGTACAAAGCATTCACTAACGCTCATTCATTCGTTCGACCACGATTGCTGTTTCCAAGCGCGTTTTGAGTTCCTCTGTATTTCCAATTCATCCGAACACGTGTTTCCTGTTTCGCTATAGCCCACGCTCAAACTTGACTCGATATAAAAAACCTGACCTTTTGAATAATACGCAAAAAAAAGGCAGGCCAAACGTTTGTGTTTGATTACGAATTACGATGTTGGCGGGCTTTGCACCCACGATCGATATCGCAATTCATAATCTGGTACTGCAACGTTCAATGTCTCTCTGACTGATAATAATTAAAGAACCACTATGCGCTTCATCTCTTAATTTGGTGATCGGATTATCCTTTTTTCTCGTAAGTCTATCTGTCTCTGGCTGAATAACTCTTTTTAATTTTATTGCAAGTTCAGGAGGATTAAGAAAGTTCATATCACAGATTATGAATATTTGCTGTTTCTGTGTCTTTATGCAAAGTATCTCGTTATGCATAACACAGCACGGAGCAAAACATGAATCTTGAAAAGGAATAATCCGATAAATACGCCGTGTACCTTGTTACTTTTAATATTGTTAAGTGAATAACTCGTTAGCAGTTTTTTGCAAATATTCGGTAAAAATTCTTCGTTCTCTGTAATGTATAGATACGCGTACCGCTTAGGTACAATGCGAATCAGCCGATGTTTCAACCGGAAACAAACAGATAAAAAGGAACATAAACAGCAAAATTGATTGGGATTATGATCGTCAAGCCTATTCTACATCTTACACCGTTTACCTCGAATAGAATTTTTCCGAGCTTCACGTGTTTATCGCCTATTAATTCCGATAGGATGCACTTTATGAGCCAGTAATACGCGCGAATGCAGCATAATCGAACGAGACAGTATGTAGGAACATGGGAACCAGATGTTATGACCGAATTACGAGCAAACAAGATAGTCTCTTCTCCTATTCAAATTACTATCACACGACGAATCTTAATTTCACCATACATATACCTACTATATCATATGGTTCACGTACTATAGAACATGGATATATGCAATTTTATTGCCCAATAAGATGAGACATTGAAAGACTTCCGCATGTTAAGTCTTTCCTGAGAAAGTAAATAAAGTAATGTGAGATTTTTAGTTTGGGCAAACGCCAAAAATCTCCCCTGTAGATTGAAAACTATATGTAAATTTCCAATATTTACAATTCGTTTGAAGTGAACCAGAATCGTCTGGCGAGTAACTCTGATCTAAAATCGTAAGTCGTAAGATCAGTCTGCTGATAGAATGGATTGCTGACTTTTATTGCAAATGTTTGCAAAGCTTTCGCAGAGAGTAAAATAGATGTCAATGGATCTTGAAAATGTACGATCGCGCCCGACTGACACCCTTACGCCGTTTTACGAGCACAATGGCTGCTGACGAAGAGTACGAGGTACATACATGTACTATATATGCGCATGTATGTCTTAGCCTGCAGGCAATTTCCATATATTACAATGAGAACAGAGTTTCATAGAATTTACTGAATGGGTGATTACAGGGGACGCACGTTAGCTGTTAATTATTCTAATCAGGCGTCTCTTCAAGATGAACGGTCATCTTAATTATCCGCTGATGTATCCATAATTTCACGCTACGCTGAGAAAATGTCACAGCCCTGAAGCACCTAGACTACATTAAGTAAATTTTCACTAATTTCAACCGGTTTAAAATATTACTCTCAACGATTGCTACCATAAATTTGAATACCTCTACGCGATAAATTTATTATCAATTTCAGTCTTCGTTTAGAGCGACTACAGATGTTACGTGTGTATTTTGCAGGTCAGAGAATTGCAAATAATACTGACCAATTAATTTCAAGATTACATGGAACATTGTTTAACGAAGAAAAAGGCATAAAATTGCAGACAGAGAGAAATTTCCTGGACGGTAGGTTGGCTATAAATGCAAGAGTGTTACAAGCACAGCAACTGAACCGTTAGTTACGGTAAATTTCCGTCTACAGTCTAAGCACAATGCTCGTACCCGTGCTCGCCCATGGAAGAAGCTGTTCTAATGTCAACGTTGTCATTGTAATCAGACTTTTTTCGTTGTTTTGTGGCTCCCAGCGATCCACGAGAATCGTAGTCGAGAACAGTTACTGGAGTGCTTGTCTAATTTGTTTCGGTCACGAGAGCTCGTAAAAGAGACTAATATTCTTGCGTCAGGGTCATAAATCCTGTGTCGAAAGACGTTCGTTTTTTTCCAGTTTTTAGGATCAACACGCGAAATCATCGGCCAAAAAACGGAGAAATTTATGGGTGAAACTTCAAACACTCCCCTTATAACTTTGTTCGTTTGCTGTGGAATATTTCAACTTTATTATAGTTGTTACTTAAAATTAAAAACGTAGTTTTTGACAAAAACAGAACAATAGGTTTAGAAGGAAAATGGCAAAGTTATGCTTTTCTAAATTATCTAAAGAATTTCATTATTACAAAATGGTGTGTTCATTATTTTAAAAGTGGACTTTAGTTAAAACATGTTTTAATCCTTCTAAAATTACATTTAAAAAGTATTTTTAATTTTAATCGTAGTACTGTGAGTGCTGCTAAAAAATATTAGATTACATCCTTAAAACTGTGTGTGCAAATTTAATCACCTATTGTGCAAATATTTCATTACAACCACATGGATAAAAGTATTGTTTGTTCATAACAGTTACCTCTACATCAAAACTTAACATCTACTTTTCCGTTGACACACAAAAGAGCGTATTTAATGTAAAAAAAAAAAAAAAAAAAAAAAAAACAGAATGGTCTATTTTTCGCTATAGCAATAGAGCATACATTCTACTCGTAATATTAGTAAAATTTAATATGATATGGAGCTCAGTTATTCAATACTCTTTTCACATCCCAGGTTTTAATTTTCATTAATAAAAAAATTGCTAAAAAAGTCTGGGACAGGAAATAATAGAAAATTCTGTTTCGCAAAGAAGTAATAACATCTGCGATTTTAAAATTCAAAACTTTAATTCGAATGAAAAATAATTGATAAAAACTGTGCCATTTAGAAACTAAGTTACTCCAATTCTATTCAGAAGAAAAATAAACATATTACCGACTCACTTCAAAAGTCTCTCCACGTGTAACCATATTTTTATATAATCCCCTTCCACAAAGAATTACTTCGCCAATATTCGTTCAATCAAACTGACTCACCGACCTTTAAAAAAGTAGCAAATCAACCCAGAACAAAGATCGCTAACTGCTCGTTTTTTCAATTCCCAATTTCACCCAGCCCAAATGAATCAATTTTTAATCGAATAAACATTTTTCCGTGCAACAAGTAATTGCTATCTGAACCGAAATAGTCGGTTGAAAAGAATAATTCTAAACAATTATTTCCATCAAACACGTATTCAATGCGCCCCGAGTACCAAATTCGACCCACCGAGCACCGCAACCCAATAAACCGAAAACGAAAATCCAAGTCCCTCGAAACTTGGCGAAATAGAAAACAGCTACAGGAGTTATTAAACACCGAAGAGGGAAAATCGTTCAGTGACGCGGTATCGACATCCACCATCGACCTCGATTCGCCGTCGCGGGGGAAGTTGAATAAGACCTTCGCCACCTCGAATCCCGCGGCTCCGCAATTTCCGTTTCCCCCCCGTCGATCCAAACAATTTGGCTCGAAATGATAATGTTGCTGAATTTACGCCCCATATTTACAGCGTACTCGCACGAAGGTACGGACGAACGCAATCGAGTACCAATGGAACGGCGCGTGTGTGCATATCCAGGTGAAAACGAGCGAAACTTTCTAACCCATTTGCAAGGGAGTCGTATCCTCCTCCTAGTCTATGCCACACGGCATACCTCGCGTCCGTTAATTTCGCCAGCGTTGTTCTTTACGAGCGACCGATGCATATGGATGTGGTTGCCCCGCTATGAGCACTCCGTGGGTACACGATACACACAGACTCGGTGTTACGACAGTACGGCACAGCCAGGCCTGGCACGCGCCAACTCTTACAACGTAATTTCTTATTCCCGTCGTGGTCGCCGCCTCTCATCGGCACGCGACCGATGCGGATAGCAATCGATCTTTCCCGTAGAAATACGTTACGTCGTTGTCGCCCGTCGATCCTCGCCGACGCTGTTTCCTGAGTTTATGCGTCCTAATTAAATTTTTCCATCGACCGCCCGTTTATTTTCGCCGCGACGCCGATCGAATAGGATTGGACAGTTTCAGTGGCATCGGTTTGCTCGCCGTGACGTATGACGAGACTGTTTGCTTAGTCGATTAAATTGATTGTGACAGTATGGAAAATTCATAAATCTGTAGGCTCTTGGTACAGAAAGTTGCAATTGTTTATTCATTATGTGCGCAGTCTGTGGGAGAGATCGAATTGGGGAAAGTATATAGAGGAGACTGGTAATGCGATTGTAAATTCCAGTAAATGGAGAATTAAATTAGTCTGTGATTTTGTGCAGAAAATAGGAGAAATCGACTGTGGTTGAAGGGTTAATCAGAAGAATTAGTCTTGATTGGAGTGAATGAATATAGTGATTCATGTATTCGTGAATGGGTGTTATTTATCGCGGGTCATCGTTGGAGATCAGTAGTCAGGCGAGCTCGAGCAAGCATGCGACAGTAGAATGCAACCGTGCTACGTCAGACACATCTTTACGAATGTTTCATCGATTATTAATCTCTTTTATTAGGTCTCGCGTTTTTACCCCTGGCAAAGGGAAGTTAATGGAGCTCTTGAAGGCTCTTCACTGAATTTTTCCACTCCGTTTCGAGAGTTCCGCGTCGCTAGGTTCACGGCACAAGTTCGTCGAAAAACGTAGTCTGACGATTTCAGTAGTTGCCATCGAACGAATTTTCCTGCGCCTTCATTTACATTAATCACTCGTCATTTTAGCCAAATTCGTAATGTATCTGTGTTAACCGAGCTTCGAAAGTTGCTTCGTT
Source organism: Calliopsis andreniformis (assembly GCF_051401765.1). NCBI lineage: Eukaryota > Metazoa > Arthropoda > Insecta > Hymenoptera > Andrenidae > Calliopsis > Calliopsis andreniformis. Next base: position 14,920,906 of record NC_135067.1, on the reverse strand, counting down.
TGATGGTAATTTCGGATCGGCGAAACTTCGACATCCGATGGAACGTTGCCTCGTTTATTCACATCATCGAGTTACGCTGTCATTAAATTAACGAGACTCGTTCGGGTCCCTTGTGTCGTTTCGCGGACTAGGATCGGGCTACAATCGACAGTATTCGAAATAAAATTTATTGGGATTGCTTCATTCGGTATCTATGTCACGATTCGTCCCCCTTTTTTCACTCTTTGAACAGAGAATAACTGTAGCGTAACATTCAACATTTGAATGACCTCAAAACCTCGAACCTCGAATCGTTTTCCTTTTCAATGTATTAATATGCGAGGGTGAAAATTTGTAACCTTCGTTTTGATATCAGATACGGTGAGGAAATATTAATACCGCAGAAATTTCAATTCTATTTTAAATGGAAATTAATGGAATTAACCTAAGTCAGCGTATTACCATACCACCAAAATACCTGTACATATTACTTTAATTGTTCCCGTACTAGATTATAGCTTCTCTCAGAAGTCTTGCGATGCTCCTCAGGATTTTACTTATCAGCCCTGAAATTGTTAATTAAACCCCTAAAGCCATGTATACCTGTTATCAAACACCCTGAAGTTCGAAACTCCGCCCTCAAGTTATACCTAGCTATTATGGAACACCCTGCACGTCGAAAGGTCAGGTGGCGTCCTCCAATCGAAAATGGTTCGCGAAAAGTCCCTCTCCACTTGAGGACTCAGCCACGCGCCTTAGCGGCGTTTCTCGTCGCGAAACGGCCCAGTTCGCGGGCTAATTCGCGCCTCTTTCGTAACAGCAATTGCACTCGCATTCAAAACGATTTGAGCGGGAGTCGTACAGCTCTCGGCTAATGTCACGGGGCCACGTGTTGCCACTGGCTCCGAGCACCGTGACCAAGCCTGCATATTTTCATCGCGTTCCACTGGCTCGCTCGCGCGCAATTTTTACACCGATTCCCAGTCTAATAGGATCGCGCATAATTCCACCGCGTTATTTCACTTAAGCCACTAAATACGAAATATATCCACTCCCTCGCATTTACATTTATATTAGCTTATTATTCGCGCGACCACGTTACTCACCGCGGTTCCACCGCCGTCTTTTTTTTCTTCTCCTCTCCACCCCCTTCCCTCGTCTCCTCGTGCCCTTAGCTAGGCACTCTACTTCGTACACCGCGCTAAATGTATGCCGCCTCTTAAGAGCTTACTGGCCGGAAGCATAGAAGATGAAATTTACTCAGCACTCTCGATCGCCCCTAATATTCACCGAGCGTCTGGCCTCTGGCAGAATTTGAACCGCCCTGACGGCACTCCAGGGTTGATTCGACTGGCAGACGTGCAGGGCCTATCTACCGATCTACTGCCGTGGTAATTAAGTCAAACAAAGGCAAGCGTGACGATCGATTCGGTCGTCTACGACCGACAAAATGTCACGTCCCTCCGCTCCCTTTTTCTCTCCTCTCTTCCACACATTCTATGCGCCTCTCCCCTTCAATTTGCCCCATCTTCGCTTTCCCTCTCACCTTTCCTATTTCATCCCTCCCATTTCGATTCACCCCTCTCCTTTTCCCTCCTCCTACGAGCCATACACCTGTGTCTTATTTTTAACCCTCCTCTGTCCAGCCTCTACGACTCCCCCACACTCGCACATGTCCTATCTCGATATCCACGCGTACCAGATAGCACGGACGCTCGTTTGTTGCCCGAACCTGTTAACGCTGAATACCACGATGCGACTCTATCGGATTCATTGAGAATAAAGCCACGGTGCTCGCGGGGGCGTCTCGCGGCAAATGGAATTCGCAGCTTCAAACTATCTGCCGCGATAAACGTAAAGATACCCTGGTACTTTGACACCCGCGGATTCTGGCGTGAATGCAGCTGAAAACCTAACGCCCCGCGCGAGATCGAATACATTACTCGTGGAAGATAGGATCGGTGCTCTTCGACGTCCACAGAGAGACATTGAAATAATTGTAGCATGCATCCTGGCCGCCTCTGTGCGCGCTCGAGGTGAAAAATCGCCTGTTTCCCATTTCCTTCGCATCCATTTTCGCGCAAACAGCGGAGGCGTCGAGGTTTCGTCAGTTTTCGATTACGACACCGCTGAAGCGTTAAGTTTCACGGAGTTATCGGATGGCGGTGTGCAATTAGGTATGATAAATGAGTGGAGGGGACAGGTGATAGGAAGAAAACGGGAGGCACTGAGGCTTTTTAAAGGCGGGTTTGAGGGAAAATGGAGGGTGCGCGAAAGGTGGCCTGATGAGCGTAAAAAGAATAAAAGCGTCTTCGGTAGGCACTCAGGTCGACGTGGAGGTAGGTCATGCCCTCGCTTCTCGACTCGTACGCTGGATAAATGAGCTCGCCGGCGGTTCGATTCCATTAACAATAAATATCTGTCGCCCGTTGAGATGTAAAGCAAGGAAGTGCGGGTTAATGCTCGGCAGCGCGTAAATAAGGGAAGTTACTCAAAGTTGTTCGCCTAGACCTAGCGCAATGTTAGAAATTCCGCTCGGGTACGGAACTTTGATAACGCTGCAACTTCAGATAGGCAATGTTGAGACTTAGATTATAATGCTTTCCTTAATTTCTATAGTGCTCCATTCCGTTGAAAAATGATGTTGAGTCCTGTACCTAATATACCTCGTTTCCCTTTACTTTTGTTTGAAATTTATTTACTCGAATTGATTATCGCCAGAAAGTGGATGAACAGAAGCATTGGCAACGGCACCATAGACCGAAATGGATGAAATATATATTAGGTCTGAGAAGCAAATTAGATTTGAAATCGTAACCCGAGATTAAAACTTCTCAAAGCATCGACTACTATTTCTCAACCGATGAATAATTGTCGACAAACAATATGTACAGCAGCAGGACCGAGATCGTGTTTTTGGTAAAGCAAATAAATCAGACCTGTTGCGACATGATCCTATTAACGTTAAGTACCATGATTTATTGCTGCGTCTGTATCGAAGCGGCAGAAAGGACAGAGAAATGTTTTGTTTGTGGCCTGCGCAAACAGTCTCGCAATCCATTAAACTATCGCCCGCGGTGGATCGACAGTTAAGCGTTTTCAACGTCCGTTCGCCAAAAATCAACTACATATTTTTAACAATGCTTCATTTCAGAAATGCACGAGAAAACCGTCATTTGAATTATAGTTCAATCATTTCGGGAATCACCGACGCACCAATTTATCTCAATTCGATTCAGCTTATTCAAACCTGTTCAACCAAATAATATCAAGTGATTTCAAATTGACACCTAAAGGACAGGACAAATGTATAAAAATTTTCCTGTATCAATTTCACTTAAAATAATCCCGAAAACACCCAATCAAATTCCTACGTATGCATGTAAATATCGCAGATTTCATGACGCGTATAAAATCGAGCAGCGTCCCTCGCTGCCCTCAACCGATTATCGTTACATCTCCCAAAGTTATTACAATGCTTTACATCACCCTCGCGTAATTATTTCGTGATTCGCGTAATAATACCCGCGCATCGATGCAAATTATGCAGGATTATGTTTCGCAGAAATGAAACTCGCCGATCTCGGAACGCTGGAGATTTATCGAGTATTCAACGCTTGAAAACACGAACAGGAACGAGAAGAAAGCTGGTGCCTGCTGACGTTTCGACATAAATTCGCACGGCAAGCCGTAGGCTCCATTAAATGTTTGGATAAAACATCGGCGACCGTTTCGATGTTTTCATTTGTAATTTCAGCCAGAGCCGAAAAACATTTTCGCCTCAGAGCGCGTAGATCCAGCTCGCCGTTCCAGTCGAGCGAAAATGTCACGAATAAAATATGCGGGAGAACTGGGTGGACGATACCGACGCCATTTTCGTAACAGAAAGCCTGTGAATTTTTTAATATCGACGACGACGAAAGAGAAGTTCGAAAGAAATATACGATGGTGCGTGGGTCGACAAAATTTCGTTGTCGCGTGTCGCTTAACTTTTATCTCACCGCTCACGAAGTGGGATTACGCGTTCAACATGAAGCTTTGCAGTGGAGTGATATTATGTAACAAATCCACAGATTGTTGACACAACTTGTGTATTTTGTATTTGCACTCTTGGTGAGAATGAAGGTGAACAATATTTAGTATTAGGTATGTTTACTAATATACCTGTTTGTGTATAAAATCAACAGGATGTGTCGTAGAATTTGCACGGAGATTTATCTACGTTGGTGAATTCTATTATAGAGAAAGGTAAGGTTTGTGCATAAATTACAACATGGAAATACAGGATTAGCAACATCGCTGATGGGCGAGTGAATCTCGTAAATGCATTTGAATTGAGAAAACAATGGGAGTGTGGTTAGACGGCTCCAGAAAAAACTTAGCGGTATTATGTTTTTTCCCACAAGATTGTTGCCTTCTCACTATTGTCTCCTCACCAGGAAGACAATGCAGATACCATTAAACATGTACGAAACCACTTCCACCGGTTGAGGTTACCGGTTCTGGGGATTACTTTGACCGATCGATATCTGCATAATTATTTATTTATTCTCATTGAAACCACGTAACTTCTGTGGAACTAGAAATCCGTGCCTATTATGCGTTACAAGCGTAACTGTTATCGTAATCTCTGAATTGGATCATCCTCGGATCAAAAAGCCAGTGTATTTTCTGTAATTAATAACCCGCTGGCAAAGTGGATCAATTCTGCATATGTAATAAATAGTATCGTTGGGTTTATAGTAAACATTTTTGTGTATATTTAGATTGAATATTTGGAAGCGCAATTTTATGAATAAATTGAAAATCTATGATACATAAATATCTCTACTCCAAGTAAACATGTTCAATATGACTCAAAATTAACTCCGCTAACTAACTCTCCACTTAACCGCCCGTTGTGGGACAAGCTAAAAATCGCACAAAATTAAAACCACCTGGTTTTGTCTAGTATACCCATACCATCGCGTATATTATAAATTCCATCACAGTATATTTTCCTTAGCCAAATAAAAGATGCGACCCGTAGGGGATCGAGTCAGCATGGAACCTAGTCACGTCCTGGCCCTTCGTGTTTCGGCTGAAACGTTTGTCGCGCATCGATTCGAGTTAACGCGTAACGCTGGCATTCAGTCGGCCGTCTGCGGCCGAGTGTAGCCCGAATAAGAAAGCTCTCGGGTGTTGCTGACGAGTCGAGGACAGGGAAGTCGAGGGTGTGAGGAAGGCACCACGTTAAAAACCCGTTTGAAACGTTCAGGCGAGTGCACACGGTTGATGGGAGGAAAAAAAGAGTGCCCTCGGCGGGTTCCTCTAGGAACGAAAGGGCTGGGCCACGGGGCGCAGCCCCGACCAACCTCGCACAATGAATGGACACGGTAACCTTTTGCAGCTTTCCACTGGCACACGGCTTTCGAGACCTTTCTGCACTCCAGTCACTTGTAAAAACGCAGAAACCCACGCTTCAATGCTTTCTATCAGGCCGAAGAGTAGAAAGCCGTCAAAGTTTTGCGACAGCTTTCACGAAGAAGCGGCCGGCTGGCTTTTTGTGAACATTGTTTTCCCGACTGACACGCCTGGCCCGCGGAGACACAGCTATCTCCACGAGGATTTTATTGGACAGTACAATACGAGCGAGGTCGTCCTGGAAATTTCAGTGACACGAATCGGATGACGGTGTGCCAGAACTGCACGAGCGTGCAACCGCTTCCTTCGTTAGTTCCTGTGCTTCGCGATAGGAGATAGATCGGTCGGATGATCGAATAAGTTTGCCCGGAAAACCACGTCGGCTCGTCCGAAATCACGAGTCTGGTCATTTCTTTTTCCGACCAAAAATCGACTGAGTTATATTAATATTCCCAGCCATGGTATATCAAACAATGTCGGGCTTTCGTTGATTACGAACTCCATAATTACGGTCATTTGTCTAGCGACGGACATTTGTCTCTGGTTTTAGAGACACGCTTTGCTGGATTACGAGCCCGAGGCGTCGGGTGGAGAGATCCTTTCTCTATTTATAATGCTTGCGTATTGAGTAGTACTGCAGGAGAATCAAGACAAGACCACATTTGTAAGAATCTTCTAGTCTTGAGCGTGCAATTTGCTAATAACATCGAGCGTTTTTCAATTACCGATAATTGGATCGACTGAGATGGATATTCAAATTAAATTCTCAAAGTTTAATAAAATACACATCTAACACGTCAATAAAATCATTTCCCAAAGTATTCAAAAGGACTAACTCTACAAGCAAAAACTTTACGAAACGAACAGCGGTATTCCCCCTTCCCTGTAGAACCCTTAACCCCGTGACTCCAATAAAAGAAGAATGCATCGCGGTTTCCGCGCACGGAAGAATCCAGAGAATTTCTCCGCAGAAGAAATGTCAATCTTCGAGCGAAAGTTCGAAAATCCGCGAGTTTTCGCTGACGCGACTTCCCGCGAAAGCCAAATCTATCCATCTCCGTCTCGGGACTCTAGTAGCGAAAGATTCCCCGGTCGTTCCTCCTCTCGAGGAGCGGTACCTCGGGTGAGGACGAGGGTTAGGCAACGCGAGGGGTGGCTTTCGTTATCGCGGTTAAATGGGTTACGCTGAATGTAAGCCGAAATCACGGGTGGCTGGCTGCTGGGGCTCGGCCCGTTACCGAGCTCCGCTCCTTTTCCCTTCTTCTTCGTCTCGTTCTTATCAGGCCTGCCTCTTTGTCGTCCCGCTTTGTCCGTGCAAGAGGCATTGCGCCGTCGGTTCCGTGCCGTGTATTCAGCCACCTACGAGGGCCGCGTGCATTCGACGCGGTACGGGCCGATTTCGTTTGCGCCGCGAGTCATTCGACGCTATTCTATGAGCCCTTATTTCTCTTCCGGCTGTGCTGACCGTAAAGCAAACTTTGATCGCGCTGGTTGCGTGCTGCGCGCTCGCTCACCTGTGCTTGGCCGCCTTCCTTCGGCTAATCGTATCAGCTTCCGGCATCGTCCGCCGACGAGTATCCATACGTGTATCTTGTTGGAGGAAGGGGCTCGCGTGGACAAAGTCGTGGGGAAACAATGCTTCTGATCTAATTAGTTTGTTTTCGTGAGGGAGGCGTGTGTGAGTAAGGGTGTCTTGACACGAACAAGTGTGAGTATCAGTATGGTGGGAGTGTTATCGAGCTTGTAAAGGTACAAGTTGAGAGAGAAAAGTAAAAAAACGTTTGTGGGAGAAATAATGAGCTCTGTTGATTATTTGGGATAGACAGTAGCTTGTGGTTGGGGCTTGTCTGATAGTGCACCGGGCGTTTCTACTTTCTGGTCTCAGTGAGTAGCGAAAGATATAAAAAATAAGAAATCGTGTTGATGACTCGCGAAAAGTAGCACGCAGGTCGTAGATGTCGCTTGTCTGACCATACACGGGGCGTTTCTACTTGCTCGTTTCACTGAGTGGCGAAAGATATATAAAATAACGAATCTTGTTGATGACTCGCGAAAAGTAGTACATGGTTTATGGTTGTGACTTGTCTGACTATGCTCTGGACGCTTCTACTTTTCCGTTTCACTATATCTAAGCTGATGACCAGGAGTCGATAGGAGAAGTAGAAAATATGGAAACATATTGCCTTGTGTGTTGAACGAACAAATGTTACACTCCTACATAATTCATCGAATACAGCAAGCCACGTGAATCTCTGAATTTTTAGGAGAAATCATGTAAAAATCAGTTTGAAAATAAAATTGTATTGAAATATCATAACATTAGTGACGAATTTTAAAAAGGTCCAGTTAACTTCGACGAAATATATGAGAAATGATAAATGAACGCACTGGTCCCATTTCATTTGCTATATTAAAAACCACGTGTCGGAAAGTCGAACGGAATCGGGTGATTCGCTGCGTGAGAACAAATATTTATTAATAAATATCGCTGTTACTGTTTACTTATGAAAATCGGATTGCTGCATCGAAATAAATATTTTTAATAAATTTTGGTTTCCTATACCTGCGGCATGAATATCACTTAAGCTAGTAGGTATGTACCGCTTGGGGGATTAACGAAAAATAAACATATCACTTGCACTCCGATATGCAATTTTAACAATGATTTATCTTCGGCATGCTACGTTCGCAAATAATAATTAACCACTACAGAGGAATCGTGAAACATAGGAACATTTTGTTATCGAACTGTGTCGCTTTCCTGCATAATCAAGTAAACAAGACACATTTGTTTATTTGTACGATTTACATATAGCTATACCGTGTTTGATCGAAAACCAAAAAATACGAAGAAAAATATTCACATCGTACGTAGCAAATTTTTCATTCAAATTGCTGGCAAATACCTAGGCACATGTTGCTCTTACAACGACTGCTCACAAACAAACCGATGCCTATCATACTCTCATTTGATTTTCTTTGCCAATTAACTAAAATGATGTGATCAATCGATATTTAAGCGCAGGCGACTATAATACGCTCCAACAACATCGCGCAAATATTTTCACTTTAACTACCGGCTAGAACGCGATAATTGAAACGTCGGAGCAAGGCGAAGGAAAAATAAGTAAAAACGAATCAACGACCGTGCTGCGTTCTATTTTTCTTTGGCAAAAAGTAAAAGCCGCCTCTCCAAAGAGCCACGTTTAAACGCTTAAACGTGGTCCTGTTTGAATCTTAGATCATTCTTTTCCGCTTTCATCCTTTGTCTTTGCAATCGTAAAAGGAATTGAAAGAAAACTTCAAGTTCCAAAAGTTTCTTTTAAATCGCCAGTCATTCTAAAGAACTTCATTGTCAAAACACAAACAGGCGCCCGTTCCAGCGTTCATGATTTACGTAATTAGATAGCGCGAGGCTCTCCCGAAGCGTTCCAGGATATTTATCGCAACGACTCGCTGCAATCCCAGTCATTTCAAATATATAAAAATTTATTCCATCGAGGCGCTCGGGGTGAATTTCCATATAACGCCCACTTCGTCGCCAGTTATGTGTACGCGTGCAACGACGTATCGGAAACTGCTTTCATCGTTGCGCTCAAAGGGTGAACTCCTTTTCCGCCTCTTTCCTTACCCGCCACTACTTCCATCGATCTCGCTCAAGCGCGACTTAATCAAGGAAGTTATAAGTGTTACAGCGTTCCTTCATCTAAGCCTTCGCGAGATCGCGTATCTCTGCCGGAAGCAGCGGCGAGAAGGCCCTACGTGAGTCGACGAGCCTAGGCGATTTGCCAGAGCCAAAGGCGTCCGAGGAATTCGCTTCCGTCTGATCGACCCTCTTTTCCTGACTGTTTATTGAAAAAAGGAGAACCGTGCTTCGTATTGTTGGCGACGCGATTGCTCCGCGTTTCAGGAAGCTGAACGTGTCCTTTGAACGAGGAACTCATTTCATTTGATGAATACTTCACATGATTTTGAAGGGAATGGACGTAAGAAGTGTAGTAGAAAATTGTAAACAATGCAGCAGACAGCAGAAGAATGCAGGAAATTAAATAGAGGTAAGAAATAAAAAAGTATAAGTGGTTATATACGGAGTTTTTGACGATAGGTGTCGGAGATTTGAAAGGGCAACTCTACAGGATAAAATGAGAAGAAAATTAAGAATGACGAAAATATGTTTGACGCTTCGTTGTAGAGTTATTAATTATTAAGAAGATTTCTAATATACGCTTTAAAAGTGTCTGACTTGGGACTTATCTACTGTCGACGTGGACTAGCCAGGTCAGGGACAGCGAAATCAGTAGAATAGGTTCCCAGTCAGACACATTTCCTCAACAATTTATAACTCTGAAAGGAAGCCTTAAACACAATTTTATAGTTCTTCATTTTCGACCTATTTTGACATGTAGAATCACCTTCAGATTAATCTCACGTTATTCCACAAACGTGTCAAAATTGCTAATTACACTAAAGTGTAATTGCCAAGAATAAATTAGCACGACAAATCTTGAAACATTTATCAGAGTAACGATACCATAATTACAACCGCACTTGGCAGACGCGTTAATTCATTAATTCACCAACAGCCCGTTTCGCTTTCATTTCCGCGTGCCGTCCCTCCCTTTGTATTCGCATCGATTTCAAAGAGAAGCTCGATCACGGAGGTAACAATGCCCGTCTTTCTTCTTTGAGTAATCGTATCCTTCACTCGAGACAGGAAACCATTTACGTGAGTCACGGAACCCGGAACGACATGCTACCCATAGATTTAAGAATATTTTTCAGCATAGCCCCGTACACACTGTGTTTTATTTACATACATCTCGCGCCGTGAAACTAACACGATCGCGCGACGTCGCGCCCCCGACCGCACACCCACACGACAGTATTCGGTATCGAAACGAGAAATCCCCTTGACACGGTATTTCGCTTCGATAATTCGCTCTCTGATGTTTCCGTTCTTACCACGGTTTCAATTTCGCCGTTCGTTGAGGACGGCTTAATCGAGAAACGTACAATGAATGGAAGAAACATAACGAGGTCGTGATATAGCAGCGATAAAAGGTGAAGGCGCTGGCACATCTGGAGTCATAAGTCAAGCACTTAAGAACCATGTTCTATATAAACCTTAAGGAGTGAGACATTGAGAAATGAATGGCGATAGTAATTTCAACTGATGCTTTAGAAATTTTCAATCTGGGTCGTATTATCCTTCTGAAGTAGTTATCAGAATTACTTCGATACGTGGATATAGCACTCCTTTCACAAGAAAATGCTTTTCAAATGCTCCAAATTTAAGTATCAGCTCTAAAGTATTAGTATACGTGCATTCGGTAATTAATAACTAAGTAGCTCGAAACTGTCATATTCAAACTCCTCGTTGGAGACTCACGCCCTCAAGAGCATTACGCAACACTTGAATGTAATACAAGTACCTCGCTAAATATCTTCCACCCACTGCATACCGTCTTATGTGCTAGTATAAATGCATCGATGTGTACAAGTGCAGCAGAAGCGACAGCTGGAGTCATGTATGAAGGATTTATGCGCGCTGCAGAGTCCAGCAGATAGTAGACGAGACACTTACATGGGTCTAGGACCTCCCTATTTACGTGAATCATAGAATCTAACGGGCGAGCAGTGATACAGTAGTCCATCGAAGTAGGGATACGCTGTTTAGGTGAATCATAGTGACTGGCAACTGTGCATACACACATATGTATATACATGTAAATGTGCATTTGATGCTGGAATATCCGCAGAATTTGTAGCATTGTCATTGATTATGGCCTCGTCCGATGAACGTGTATCTCTGCATACGTAATAATGTGTACAATCGAGCGTGTACTGTTGGCAACAATTTTCAAACTACTTTCGTTGTGTTAGAGTTTCTTCCAACATGATCCATACAATATTGATCACACAGCTTCTGGACACCTGTTAAGTTCCGTACTTTCAGAGAATTTCAAGTAGCCCAGATGACGGTTTTCGTGAACAAAACCACACTGACCACCCCTGGCAAAGTTATATTAGAATCACCTATTAGTTCCCTTATTAGTTTTTCCATCAAACTTCGTAACATTCTGTTAGAAGTGTTTGCTCAACTAAAGACCGATAAGTAGACGAAAGCGAGACGTTGATAGTTTTACAATAATCCTAAAAGCATTCCAACCTGCCTCGTCTTGCGAATTTGTGTCCTTTCATGGATCGTTTATCATACACGACGAGGATAGTAAAATAAACTCCCGTGGGAACAGGTAACCCCAGGACAACCACTAATCCAAATAATTTCATGAATATTTTTCAAAATTGCTAAGACTCAAGGGGAAGATACAGACCTAGCAATAGAGATTCACGAAATCCAACTTTTTCAAGTAAGTAATCTATCAACATTAACCAAGTTTGTCCACAAATCTCTGCTACCTAATCATCCAAGCAAATAACCTGAAGACAGAAAAGTGAACTTTATTCCAAGTAAACTAAAGTTAGAAAACCTTAAAACCCTTCATCTCCCCTGCACTCCCCACACTTCGCATAGCCACTAGCCTGCAGACGAAAGCATAGCTGCATACGCAGGGGAGTAAATTACGCACGTACGTGCTCGAAAAACTCGAGCGCTGTACGCACGAAACGTTCAGCTTAGCGGAGGTCCCGCCATACAAAAGCCACGTAAATACTCTGGCTGGTGTGGCCGTAATTTACTCCCCCGGATGTCCCGAATACTTTCTGAAGTAAATCTCCGAGTGTATTATCCGGCGTAGAGTTCGTCCAGGGCTTCTAAAAATAGTATCCTGCGGGAGTCGTATCTCGGGATCGGGACGCTGGTCGCAATGAATCCATGAGTACGTCGCGCGACGGAGCGTCGGGAAATCGGTGGAGGCGAACGAAAAACGTGACAGCGGGACGCGAGAGGCGACCGATCGTGAGTGGCCCGGAGGGATATCGTGTGCCAGTCGATGGAAGGGCAGGGACAGCGAGAGAAGAGGGCAAGTGTTATGGAGGGGCCTCGAGGAAACGGGCAGAGAAGGAAGAATGGCGGGGGAGTAAGTTCGGTGAATCATCGGGTCACGCGACTAAGGCGAACCCGCTCTGCGCCGTTGGTCACCGTGGCAGCTCGGTACCAACCGGTGCCACTCTCCCTTAACCTATCCTAACCTCGCCTTGGAGACGGAAACCGACCACTTTTACCACCCTCTGCCCTTCGCCACCCCTTCGCGTCTTTATCCTAGCCACTCGTATTATTTTTTCAATGTTTCTCTTGTTGCATTTACGCTCCCCCTTCTGGGAAATGTCCAGTGCCTCGGCCTGCTGGGGGACCTTTATCCTCGGCTCGTGCTCCCGCTTTTCTACAATGCCCTGCACTGAGTTTTATTTATCAGTTTATTCCTTCCTCAATTCCCTCTTGTTTTTTTTCACCCGCTACTCTGACCGTGACTCTCGTATTTTATTCAAGATTCCGCCGTTCCATCTCTCGCCTGACCATGGACGAGCCGATTCTACTTAATCCGCTGTTTTCATTTCTACGAGTCCCAAGGCGCCCAAAGGTCTCGGCGCTTTTGCTCGGTGATATTTTACGGAGTAAGTGGACATTCGTGGAAGAACGCGAGAGAGGAATTGCAGTGGCAGAGATATTCCATGGTACTGATTTTTCGACTTCTCTGAATGCTAGTCGAACCCCCACGTTCCATTCAACTTGGACGTGACATTGATATTTTATTCAACCCCCTCTCGTTCGTTGCCCTCCACGTTTGCCACCGCGCATCAGCCATATGCATATCTCCGATAGTCCACCCCTCCTAATCCACTGTAATCGATACACGTTTACATACAGGGTGTCCTTCTTAATCGACAGACTTTACAGTGTGTAAAATGATAATACGCGCTGTATTTTTCCTGAGAATAAGCATTATTTTATTTTATGTGCCTACTAGCTATTATAATTATTACCAAACATGAGACAATCATCTATTACTGTACTTCGAATAATAGTTATTGCAAATCGATACTATAAATTGTACCATATCATTGCACGCTAAATTTCATCTGCTAGTTACGAAAACTATGCTGCTGATATTATTACGCATAAACGCATCTTCATCCATGCAGGGGATACGAAACATTGCAACCGCAATTAGATCATCAATCTAAACAATCGCACACAGGCAAACGCGTTTCAAATTGGTCGAATTAATGATGCATTTATGGTAATATAATATTTTTGAGGGAAACGTAATCAATCTCAAAGTTTTGCTTATACTGTAAAATAGTAGCTAGTTATTAACTGTGTCAACAGTAGTGAATACATAAACTCTGGGAAAATGTAATACGTGACAGGAATGAATGAAAACTAGTTAACAGACTTTGCATCAAGATTGATTAACAGCTATCTCGATAACTGATAAAAACGAATCCAATGTCCGTGTATGAAGTTTTTTGCTCTAAAATGCCCTGTCAAACATGCGAGAACGGTTTATCAGTTACCCTGTGGGACACCTTGTATATGCATACGCTTTTTTTTGTTGGGCGCTGTCATTCGCAACGATCATCGACCCATAAGAGCCGAGCGACACGTGACCACGTATAATAGCCGGAAACTGGGTGATGGGCAGAACTAATTACCTGCACGTTACGCCCGTAATCTTAGCCGTTACCTGCATTAGCGCGCTGTAACACTATGACGATTCATAATACACATGATTCAATGATAAGAAACTATTCATATGAATGGCTATTGTTTTCAGCTTATATCTACCAATACTGGTCCATAGTACGAGTAAGAATATTAATTAATCTTATTAGCACCACTACACAGCTAAGCTCATAATTAATGGAGCAATGTTTTCCGCAACACTAATTACTATGTACACACAAGCTTCCAAAGGTCAAGTCTTCACTTTCATTTCCTTATTTTTTTAAGCTGGGACTCTCGTGCACAGATGTGTCATGAATTATGAAAAAGGTCTAAGTAAAAAATGTAAAAAAATTGCAGTAACATACGGTCCCATCTAAATGATATTTAAACAAAAATGACCTTCATGTATCTTAAGCGGCTCCACGTATAAGAAAGATCGATATGACCATATAATGGCCCCTTTAATATCAAATAATTTTTGTCCTGAAAATTTTTCTGTTACTTCTATAGTTTCAAAGATAATCAAGGTGCTACTTTTTACTGGAACACCCTGTATATTTAATGTTGCACCAATTTACATTACAAAATAAGCGGTGAATTCAACTTTTTTAGATGTTTTACTTAGATCACAGTTATAATTGCCAGCACAAATAAATACAGAAACTTGCGCACATTTCTTCACGCCATATCGCTTAACGTGGCACGCAATTGGCGATAAAATACAAAACAAAAGGAAGAACGAAAGATTAAAGAGAAAAGCAGAGCACAGGGAAGCATTTAGTGACCTACATCGCGTACTCATCAGTGCTCCGTGGCGGCACTTTCGATCGAAATTAACGCGACTGTTCGGGCGAAATCAGATCCGAACTTCTCCCATCGGGGAATTTAATCGGCAGCCGTTGTAAAGCGCCACGAGCGACGTTATAAATCCCAAAGTTACGCCATCTTTAAGCCGAAGACGAAGATACCCAAAGCCTTCTGTATCACACTTAGCAACGATTAAAAGTTTTTAGCCGCGCCGCGTAAAGGTTTGCTTTCTCGCGGTTTACAACCCTGCCTCTCTCCTTTAGCCACGCCATTATTTATCGTTTCCTCTCAGCATCGTCGTCACGTTTATTGCGACGTAGCCATGATTTCTGCCACTGTCGCTGAAGCATTATCGCCATTCTTGGCCCAACAGAGGCGTCCCTTCGAACGATCACCGTCACTCGACAGAAGTGCCACAGCACGAGGCATACCCCGTGCGAGCAGCGCTGTACAACGCTCGCTTTATGGTCGCGTGATGAACGACGCTCCACGTTGATGTCGGTACAGCATCCAGAGTACGAGCTGCGAGGGGATGGAAGAGGCACGGGAGGCGAGAGCAGGAGAGGAATAGAAAGGGGAACGGAGGGAAGAAAACGCAACAGAAGGGCAAGGAAAGAAGGATAGAAGAGAAACAACGAGATCCATGCGCCTCTGTACTACCGCACTGTCACGAATTGCCTTGTTTTCCCTGTGTACACTCCGCGCTGCACACACGCTCTCGTGCAAACACGTACACGCGGCGCATTGTGCTGCATTCGAAGTCGAGTCAGGGTCCGCAACCAGTTCCCTCTGTCCTGGTCCTTCCCACACTCTCGCTCTCTTTTCCCTCCTGCCACGTTTGTCCCCGGTACCCTCGGCCTACCTGTAAAAGCTGCGGAGATCTGGTTTACCTACGTGATTCGTGTCGCGGTGCACGCTTTTCCTACCGACGTTGTTTCAACCCGAGCCAAAGGAAATTGGGCCATTCATCAGCTGCCTACTTTTCGCATTTTTCAAATAGCCAGCGCAGAGAAGCCGCGTCTCGGTCTGTTCGACAGAGATCCTACGGTCACCTCTACTTGCTAACGTGATTAATATAACTTTCATCTGAAGGATATTGTCTGGATTTGTTAGGTATTCATTGACCTGTTCGTTTCTGTATTTCTAGACTCGCGTTAGAGGGAAATAGGGTGACGAATTTCGATTTGGATCGTTTTTTATGAAGTGTTTTAATATGTCTGGACCACAGAGTTAGAGTGTATTAAGTGTCGGTTTATAAAGTTAGGGGGAAAGCAAATCAAATGTATGAAAATCTTGTTGCTTTAGAATCACTAGAGATACATGTATGTAGACATATATATTTTGATAGTAAATTTCTAAAAAAGGTGGATTTAATACACTCTGACTCTTGGATAAACAACGAGAATGATAAAATTGCAGTTAGGACTTCGATTCAGAGTTATTTATTGTTCCAAGAACGTCTAAAATTCGCGTTGGATGTGTCTGACTTGGGACTTATTCTACTGTCAGTGTGCATTAGACCAAACCAACCGAGACAGTAGAACGAGTCCCGAGTGAGACACATTTCACGGGTGTTCTAGGCTTTTTCTCAATAACTAATGATCCGAAAACGAAACCTGAAATTCAATTTCATCTATCTTCGTGTCGAATCTCTCTTAAATTTTTTGATTATATGTTACTGAACACGCTGGATACATAATGACTCGTAAATTAAAAATCACAGTAAAATTAATTCTCTTACTTTTAATTCTTCTATCCTTTTTATTTCCATTTTAATAGACGTTCAATTCAGTTTCAAGAGATTTCAAAATTACAGGATGTAGTAAACACGAAGAGGATTCTGTGGCTGCTTCGATAAACTCTTCCCCTTGTGTATTATTGATCGATCGAGCGGTCACGCTTTGAATTAACCTAAACACTAGTGACGCTCGCCCATAAATGCAATCGCAATAAATGACCCTTGGCTACACAAGTCTATAGTAGCAGGCAATTAATCCGTCACGTAACAGCTTAAATTACATTTTGATAACTCTATCCTTTCAAACTTAATAGCTTTAAATATTTAGAGAAATCATGAATTATGTACAATTATAAATATTATTCACGCTGCTAATTGCAATCGCTCGAATAAAAAGAATAGATACAGTTAACTCAGAGAAACTCCAGCAATGAATCATTATCTGAAATTCTACCAATAAAATATCCACGAAAATGCAAATTCTACGTATACATTTTCATTAGGACGTTGAAGAAGAACGGGAATTCATTTCCG
Source organism: Calliopsis andreniformis (assembly GCF_051401765.1). Taxonomy (NCBI): domain Eukaryota; kingdom Metazoa; phylum Arthropoda; class Insecta; order Hymenoptera; family Andrenidae; genus Calliopsis; species Calliopsis andreniformis. The sequence goes on along the minus strand of NC_135067.1, from coordinate 14,903,816 downwards.
GCTGCCCTCTACGCTGCCAATACTCTTCTCTATTCCTAGCCTCCGTTTTTGCCATTATTCATCATCGATTCTTGAAAACTAGGAATCCCCCAGTAGATCTGTCGTTCCGACCTGAATCAATTGGACCGCTAAAAAGCTCGTCCGATCGAAATTGCAAAAACAGAATTCAATGAAACCACTTCCTCCCCGTGGACGTCCCTTCGCGCAGCGGCTGAAGAAACCACTAGGCGTTTCCATGCAAGCGCAGATGCCTAGCGTCAGACGCGAAAAGGGAATCGGTCGGTCGATTCAATGTCCCGATCGGCGATCCTTAACTAATTCCATCGGCGGATAGCGCGGCAGGAAAGAAGCCGTAAAAACGGCCATAGTCGAGGAGCAATCGGCGACTCGACGCTGGCGAGTGTCGCAATCACAACCAGTTACGTTAATCCCACAATCTTGTCCAGCACGGTTCAGCAGGCAAGCTGGAACGGTGGGGGCCGATGACTGCACAAGACGATTCAGCGTTCCTCATCGTCGCATCATCGATGATGGCCTGGCCTTCGCGCGCTCTTCCACCATCGCGGCGCAACCGTGAAATGAAGCAATCCTCTAGGAAGCGGTAAGAGGCGAAGCCTTTCTGCGGGAACAGGGGAGGGAGTCGGGGAGAGAAGGAGAAGAGAGCATTAGCGACAAAGGAGCAGTGACGAATCGACGACGGGTGCAGCCGACAACGAAGCGCGAGCGTTTTTCTCCAGTGACAAATGCTCCCGATTACGTCTCGCGGCAGCTTCGATCGTGTCGTTAACGCGGATCCTCGGGTCGAGGGGATTTCTGTTACAAGACGTACGGCTCGATCATATTCGAGATGCTCGGAAGATCCGTCATTAGCGCGCGGAAATCCTTTGCCCGTTTGATCTATCCAGGCGTGCGCGTTGCTGGTATTGGCTGATCGATGCGAAGGCAGCGGGGGTAGGATTTTATGGATGATTGGCAACGTGGCACACGGTATTCAGTTTACGCCATGCGAATAACGAGCTAAAGCCATACCTTCTTATCCGTGCATAATGCAGGCTGTGTTACCTTCTACAGGTGTATGCGACACCTGACACGTAATGTGACATTAGAAAGGAAGAATCTCAAGTGGGATGTCTCGTTTATTTAGGCGATCACTTCACGCACCTGGCATCTTGATTACTTGTTGATGTGATATATGTAATTAGGATCGATTTATAACGATCGTTAGCTGAGAAGCTATACTCGTTAATAATGTACAGGAAATAGGAGTCATTTAACCAATTAGGATTCGTTGTGTCTAGTAATACTAAAGTTGTATGATGAGAATCAATACTTTTCGACTAGATAGTACAGTAGGTGATAGACACGCAGAGAGGTCAAATAGCTAAAGGCATGGAAATACTCGATGATAAATTTTAATCAAAGTCACTTCCTGTATTATCTATCGTATCAACTGTAATCCAATCAATCCTAGGCGTTGGTGATTGCACGCGATTAATCACAGCTTAATGCATTTGTAATATTGTAATGCAACCTTCATTCTTACGATCTGCCCATCCGTCTAGGTTCGTATTACATGGGTATCATGAATATACTATTAGGCGCCATGCCTTTCTCTGTTCGAATCGCAGAGATACAATAAAGCAGTGAGGAACTGGAGAGTTCTTGCAGTTACTTTACTTGGAAACAAAGCATCAGCGTGTATTTGTATACACGATGACAGGGACAAAGTGGAAAAAGCTACTTTGCTCCCAGGAGTAGTTTTAGACAGAATTGGTGTATAAGAAGACATCGGTGGCTGAAGGAGAACTTGTGGGAATAGAGATTACTGGAAAGTCCTTCGATACCCAACACAAATACTACATTCTGATCGACATCTCTTGCAATATTCACGGCTCGAGACTGGTTTAGACCGACAGCTTCAAATCGTAGGTAATACTAACTCAGCTGCTTGGAAGTCTACAGTACCAGTTCACTAACATATTTTAAAACTACCATTCATAATAAAAAATATTGACTTTTAATTTCCCCAGTTTTTGCTCTTAATTAGAAATTATTCAAAGACTCATATAATTTCCAACTGATGTACCGAATGCATTACACGCACATGTTTCTAAAAGGTGCTGCGCTAGTGGATGAAGTTACGTAGAAACGAAACTTGCAGTCATATTTTAATATCATGGATATACTAGCAGCTTAGCACTGATACTTTAAAGATATATTCCAGGGTACTCACGAGCTTGTCAAAAGCTGCAGCTCGCAATTTTTACATCCTGCCGCGTTATACGGTGAAAATATCGCAACAGGAGTAGTTAAATGACAACATTTACCCCGACATGTAATCTCGTAAAATCTTTGCTTAGTACAGGCAGAGAACCGTGACGAAGGCCATGGATATTAGTCAGCGTCGCGGCGAGTCAACACGCGAAGCAACAACGAATTGTCGAGCTTCAATTACGAATATAATACTTTGCCCAAACCGACAAATGCCTGTGCCAATATATCACCCAATGGATAATATATCGTGACATTATTATAATTCTGTGCGAACGAAAATGAGGTTCTTGTCGTGAAATCCACGAGATATACGATCCAAATATAATAACCATACGCCATTCATGAGGTGTCGATCGTACGATCATTTATCAAGCCCTGGATACTTGCACGGTGATATATTCCCTGGACCGAGCACCACCTTGACGAAATTGCCACGACTACTATGCGCACCTATACATCTTAATCGCTTTTGTTAGCGGAACTTTTAATTATGAATAATATCCCGTCTGTTCGCTTCGTTTTGAGTCGGTTTCAGAATAAAAAAGGACGCCCTAATTTATGACTCCTAGGATACCATAATTCTTTCTAATTTTAGCGACTGCAACAGTGAATGGTTCTATCGCAGATATTCTTGACTGCGATTCGAAACACCTGTCCCGATGAAAGAAACCTAAGAATGAGAAGCTTATAAGTTCTTAATAGAAACAACACTCGCGTATGTTTTTGTTCCATCCGCTTGTAAAATGTATTGACACAGATTCATTGTTCGATTTTAGGACACGTCGCTTAATCAAGCATGGAAAGATTACGCGGCAACAGCCTTGAGCGTCAAGGATCGCGGATAATCGCTTTATATTAAGGCCGTAAACTGCAACTACTATCAAAGAAATATCAGAAGATAATCCTTACGCGCTGCAGGACCGAAATAACGTCAGATCGTTAAAAAGTTTCGAGCCTCGTGTCATCTCACGCATCGCTTATACACGTCCTTATATGCGCCATAAAACTCGACGGATTTATACGCGTATCGGATGAAATCCCGATATTGCCCAGTTGAAGTATACAGCGACGGCAGCTCGATTACGAAAACGCTTTAACTTAAGTGGAAAATGTTCCTCTCAATATGCATTCTCTCTATTCCACTCGGCCTGTACACCACGCCCGATAGAAGGAACAGTAATTCAAGAAAATTGACAGCAGTAACTTTTCCCGAGATTCCATAAAATCTCCAGTAACCTCGTGATAAGGTGACAGCCTAATAACCTGTTCCTGATGCATGTGGAGACGCCATAGAGTAAATCACACAAAGCGTCGCGAGCCATTTCCCCAGGAGCCCTCAGCGATAGCGACTGAATTCCCCGCTGGTATTTTAGGGCTCGCCACGGTCCCTTTTGTGACAAATGGGATACCGTTGTCTGGCCTCCCCACGAGCGGCAAAACCACCCTGCTCTAACGCGTCGAAGAATTTTGTCCGTATCCCTAATAGCTCCCAAGAACCAGGGGCTCGTAACTCTTTCCGTGAAGCCCTCTGCATACCAGCTACAAGGAAAAAAGGATCGCGATAAACACTATTCTTATCCACTTTGCGACAGCCTGCTTCCCCTTGTACACAGGAATTTCGTATTTGATCGTAAAGGATTTCCGCGAAACGTTTCGGCTTGCCCCGCTGAATTCCGCTTATCGACGATGCCAGAATTGTTTGATCATCGAGTCAGCAAACCCGCGTTATTACGTTACCTGTAGCCGCCGCGAGAACGGAAATGGTCCTGCTATCAGATTCGAAAGACTCGACCCAGCTCGCCAGTGGACTTTCGGTACGTGTTCGACCCGTTTCCAGGTTCGGCGCATTATGCAGCCCATTTGCGCTACACCGCGACCCATCGTATTTAAACGACGCGTAAACACTTGGCGACCCGCTGGCTAATACGATGGCTGGGCGAGATTAGCTCTGGACCGAGTGTCACCTCAATTATGGAAACTGTTTTTACTCGAGCGGAAAACGCGCCGCGGGCAGCCGTTAGACGAACGAGTCTTCGTGTCGTTAAGCACCATGGCCACGAAAAACAAGTGGAAAGAGAAAGTGTATTCCGCGACGTGGCGTAACGCGGGAACACAAGTAACGTTTCCTCTCTAATGACCTTGTATTGTCCGACTCCGTGGCAAATTGCTGACGTGTAACTATTCACGAGCTTCCACGCGATTATGGAAAATGCGCCCTCTAACGATGTAAGCCCCTTCCGGTTAACCCGGTTGTGTATCTTTGAGACGACTGGGATCTTCCTGCCATCCTGTCTTTTATCCTTCGACGTCTACGTCGTATTAAAAGAAAATATTTGATAATAAGGTCGTCTGTTGTTTTTAGTGGAACATTTTAGTGTTCCTTTCATGGAAGGAGAAGGAAGGACACGATAGATTCTTTGACGATGTGAAATTATACCGCTTTGTTGGCTTTGCGAGTCTTCGTTTTATTAACATGCTAATTGGTGTAGAATTTAAATTTTAACTGACAAGTTATATGACTGCAATTGAATTATCATATGGTAGATTCGATAGTATTTGCAGTAAAAAGTTCTTGTGTAAACTTTTGTATAATAAATGTTAAAATGCGTTTATTAGTGGTTGCCTTCGTGAGGACATTTTTTCATTGTATGACTATAGAACCGAGTGACCACCCACCTAAGGCAGCGTTCAGTGCCCAAGGATGTCTGAGTAATGAGTTTCACCCTAACTGCGTTCGCAACCCCCACTGATCCATGAGTCAGAATCCGTGAATCGACAGGGTGAGTCAGTTGACTCTTAGCATACAAAGTAGGGATAGCCCTCGAGTGAGAAATTACGTATTCCTTAAACAGAGAAACAAAATTACATCCTACCCTTTCTCTTGTTTCACTTAATATCAAGTAAAACATCACTACAATATTACAAATCACTTCTATTATGGAAACACACTTCCAAATACCTGAGAGAAAATACAACAAATAATATCAAAATATCATAATTCATTTTTAAAATTAAACTGTGCGTCTCCAGTTTCACAAACACAAAGACCCTCTCCATTCGTCCCCACAATTACGAGATACAAACCATTACTGTAGAAGATAGAAAATTATCAAACCTCGAACTACACCAATTCCAGCGCCCAACGAACGACATTATCACTAAAGGAACTCTCGCCCCAAATTACGGTCGTAACCTCAGCAAGAAGCAATGATCCACGGTGGACAGGGTGAGTCAGCCCCGTGATGGAAGTAGAACAGGGAGACGTCGGTGGGCGCACTACATCAGCTGCCAGGGCTGCTCTAAATTATGGAAATAATATGTAGCAGGCATGGGCCGAGTGGAAATTAAAATGCCACGGTCGGCCAAATTAAGAGTAACGCGATGTGTGGGAGTGCAGGCTGGCGGTCGTGGGAGGAGAGGCTTTGAACTCGGCCGCGGAACGTGTTACACGTACACGTCACAGGAGTCGGCTGGACACATTCTCTGACGGAGGAGGAAGAGAGGCCCGAAGCAGGGGATAGATGCGAGCAGAGCGTGGTATATCGGCCCTCCAGACGGGGAGAACGAGAGAGGCGAAAGAGTAGATCTTGCACGCGAGCTCGCGTGATCTACATTGACGCTGACGCACACTCACGCGCCCATGCCGTATTCATTTCCACTCTCTTTCTCTTTCTCTTGATGCCAGGAACAAGAGACAACGACAGCGCGCAGAAACGTGAGAGACAGACTGAGAGAAAGGATAGACATAGTGGTGAGCTGGATGGAGGCGGGGAGAGTGACCGAGGGAAGAGAAAAAGAGAGAGGGCGCCCCTCTCACGTGTAATATAGTAATAACGCGTAGCAAAGCTTTATCGCCGTATCGACTCCTCTATTTATTATTCACAGTGTGTCCACGCACACGTACGCTCGACTGCGTAGAGAAGATCTTGTCTTTCTCCCGGGATAATAAACGACAGGCTCCCAGAGACGAGCAGGGAGAGCTGGGACCAGTGACCAAGCGAAGCTGATCTTAATTCCCTGCTCGTTCGCGTAAAAGAACACCGTCCAGCGGTCGACTATGCAACGCTGCCCGCGAACTAGTGCACTTTTACGTGGATTGCGAAAACGCTAATGTCGTCAGGGACGAGCCTCGCTGAGTGCTCGTTCGCGACAGGTAGATGAAAGCGAGAAGATGCGCCGCGACAGGGGCTCCAGATGAATCTGAAACCGATAAAGCGCGCCGCTTCGTCCAATTGAATTAGAATTAAGCGACGCCTGACACGCTCTTGTTTAAACCAGGGTAGTTCATGAGAAAGTGTTTAATCAGCCGAGAAATGAATGAGAAAAATATGTTAATCCAGCAGCGTGCGGTAAACATGAAGTTTGCTAACCGTTGAGAACTTGAAATTCATTTCCCCGCGAGAAGAAAAAAGTTCGACTGCAGGAAGAATACCTAACAACGATAAATAATTGCTAGAAAAGTTCTGCTCCATGGCGAAGCCTTTCGCTAGAGAGGAAATGCCTTTTAGAATTTTAATCTCGTTTCCCCGCGATTATCCCCTAAGAATAATGAGAATGGAAATTCTTCGAAACAATCGATTCCGTAGAGGCGTTATCAGTTCCTTACCACAGGGACGTCGCGTGTCCTCTCGACGATTTTCGGATTTCGAGCTTCGACGTAATTGAAATATTTCAATGAACCCCTCGGAGCGCATTACGGGGCGCGATTGAACGCGAGAGGGGTCGGAGATGTGACCAAGCGTGATCGGAATTAGGTATTGTGCGGGGGTAGTTTATCTTGCGGTTGTCCCACTCTTCCCTCCGTCGGCTGAACTTCTCCGATGATTTATCTTCGTTTATGTTGCCCGTAACCAATTTCCGCAACTTCAACGTGAATCAGTCATGAGTTCGCTTCGCTTTAAATAAGTTCCGATCCCGCCGTTTACCTTCGTTGCAATTATATTCGAGCGTAATTTTCAGAGTCGTTCGTCTTCGCGATCAGGCCGCGGCTGAATGTTTCAAACAAGTCGACGGAAGTGCATGCTCGAGCAGACGATCCCACCGTATCGGCTCGGTTTCCTTAAACCTGACCCACGCATACGCGAAAATGTAACCTGAATTTCACTCTCTACTAACAGCTACCGATTATCATTGATTGCGTGTCATTTCGTTGCGTTTTGAATACCAGTGGACCGTATATCGGCGTGATCTACACGCGACCTGCATAAAGAGACACGCACACGTGCATTTGTATGCAACGCTCATAATCGGATTTGCAATTTTAACTACCCCTAACGATATATGTATATTGTTTACCCTGTTTTGAAAGTCATCGGTGCGTCGGGCAAGATTGTTGCGAGATTATACCGTACTGGGAATATGTACCATATTCTTCAGTGGTATTGAGACTTAATGATACAATGGAACCTCGATTAATCGAGTTATAATTGGCTACGATGTTTGATATCCAGATTCTCGATTATTTGCTGTAGGATAAGTAGGACCTTGGCTGAAGCTCAAACTAGAATTTAATAGTATTCTACAGGAAATACAAATATTAACTATTAATACTAGTGAACTTAGTAAGCAGTCGGTTAATTGAAGTCCCTTTGTACCTATTTGAAATTTAGAATTTTATAATAAATAAGGAACTACTACTGGTAGCCACAACTGGAACCAGATCACAGTTAAAATAAAGCTTGCAGAAGCTCCGAAAAGAACACACAGACTTTTTTCATATCCATATTTTCTCGTCCACGCGAAAAGTGTTTCAGCTGGTCGAATCGGGAATAACCAATTACCCAAATATTGGTTTATGTAACTGAACTATTCCGTATGTGGTAGAACCCGAATTCCCCAATTTGAATTGTACCATAGTACACGTATACGCTTCTACGCGTGTGCTGAAGCTCCAGTTACGTCTGTAATACGAGCTGCAATCTCTGCGCAGCGTGTCTGAACAATTTATCCCTCCCTTACATTGGACGTAATATTCATCTTGACCGCGTTACAAGCTTAACGTCGGACAGACCTAGAGCCGTCGCTGCCTCGAATACCCACTAGACACACTGGTGTGAAATCAAATTCAAACAGTCTGTGTTGCTTTACCAAGAAATTTGCGAGCTCGACTCCATGCCATTAGGACAATTATTCTCTTCCTGAAACAATCAGCATATTTTCTGAGAATTCGAAGAACTGTCGCTTCGTCTGCTTTAATACGGTATAATCCAGAACACAAAATCTAAATTTCCAGAATACCGTCACTTTCACGAACCCTAGCTACACGTAACGAAAGGGTTGCCTGAATTAATAATTAATAGCGATTAAAGTCGAAAGGAACGGAATCAGCAAAACTGAGCTCGCAATCTGTGCAGTGGGAAAGCCGGTCGTCGACGCTGGTGCGTGCGATGGTGAATTTTGCACGCGAGCTCGGGGTAATGCGAAAGGCGGACAGGTACGTCGATGAGAGTTACACGGGGACGCGTGTTCGTGTGAGATAAATACGTGCAGAGAGAGCAACGTCTCCAGAGTGAAACGTGAAGCGGGAGTTGGCAGACGGCCAGCCTAGAATCGAGCTTTACCGGTCGAGCCGAGCCGAGACACGACGGCTGGCTTTACTACGCGCGGCCGTACACTAAAATTGAAAGAAGCGCGCCGTCGAGAGAGCGATTCACGTCAGCCTGATTGGAGTCTGCTCGAGGACACGTAGCTGGCTCGTATTCGAATTCGCGTAATCGCGTCTGCCGACGTGTGCATCCGGAAAAAGGCCCCCCTGGTGTCTTTGTTATGTTAAACGTTAACCGTTGTTTCCACCCTGTCACGGGATTAAAGGGAACAGCGTGCTGAGATTTACGGAACCCCCGTGAATTTCAATCAACCGACGAATCTTTTTTATGCCCCTCGCTGAAACGGAAAATAGGTACAAATAGATGCTCTGGAATAGAAGTTTCGCGAAGAAGAGAGTTGTTAGAGGAAGCGAAGTTGCTTCCACGGTCTGGAAAATACAGTATAGAGAATTTATGAGTTGATAATTCTTGCAAGAAGGGGAGAAAAATAACGATAGCGACAGGAATCGTGAATTACGCGCGCGACTCATTCGAGCGGACGCGAATTTATTTTTCGCGCTATGGAGGCAGAAAAATTCATCCCGACGTAATTAAGATGTTAGCTTGCCTCGGGCGTGAGTTTTCCCTTCATCGAGCGTCCTCGTCGAATCTATTGCGACAAATTCACGGTAAGGTCTTACTGGAGTAATTAGCATTGCGGAGGAACGCAGAGATACGAAGGAAAAAGCGTGACATAAGTAATTAAACACCGCAGCGGGCATACGATTACGCGGTAAATTAACAGGAAATTGTTCTACCTCTAAAACCGAGTTTATTTTATCGAGCCGCGACGCGTCGCCGCAAAGCCTCTTAACTAGGATCGTTATCATTCGCCGGCGAAAGGCTATTTTTCCATAAAACGGAAGACAGAATATCAGCGTTTAGTTAAGTTGTTACGGAAGGCGAGCAAAGGGGATCTGAGAATTTAACGAGTCACGATTGAAATCGCTGTTCACTTCGAGGGACTTATAATCAAGAGTGGCCGACGGAAAGTTCGATACGATCTTAAATGCGTCGAATGAACGGATGGCCGTGCTTCAACTTCCGCGTCGACTATTGATCAATTCCATCGAACATCGCATTATTCCTAAACAGCTTTCGAACTGTTTCAGAAACTCTAGAACCGCGATGTGACGGTAACTACTGGGCGTGAGAACAACTTGCGCAAGAGAATCTGTCAGCAACTTCTCGATTTGTCGATCTGGCCTCGATAGCTAAGAAGACGTGAGCCCCATTTATACCTTCGACTTTTTAAACAACAGGAATAGAGCGATACACCAGACAACGTGTCTTCAGAAAGAAAGATCTTCGTTTGAGACATGTGCACAGTTAGTCTACAGAATGAATAGAATACGGACAAAAGCGCAATGCAGAATGGATCTCAGAAGATTGTCGCCTCCTCTCTATTTTCAATATGTACGTCAACCCTTCAAATGTGATTACGAGAAGTGATACATCACAATGGCGCGTCGTTCCCTCCGATGGTTAAACTCGAGGCGACAGCTGTCTCTCGGCGGCTCGACGCAATCTCAAACAATAAAGTCATCTTATTTAAAAGAGGTAGAGGGCAAAGCAATCCTGTCAGCTGGATTGCAACTTATTGGAGTCTGCCGGTGGCATACATTTGAATTCGTTTAAACGTGCACCGTCACGGGCTCGGATTCGTGGCTCCCGTGAGTGAATCTCGTCGAGATCTATTTTCCAGGAGAGGCGGGACCCTCGACAATGTTTGTTTTTATCGAGCGGAATTCTTATCGTGCCCTCGCGTGCCACGACAGCGCCTCGCGTTGCCCGCCTACCCTCCTAGGCAGAGTCGAGCCAGAAACACGGCGCACGTTTTCCCTTCGAGTCTCTAACCCCGCTTTTCCACGGCCGTTCTTTCGTTTCTCGAGTGCCTTGACGGCGGGAAAGCCACCTTTCTCCTCACCCCTTCGCATAAACTGTCTTGCTGAATTTCCACGAAATGCGGTGTCTCTGTTTGCTCGGGGCGTCCTGGCTCCGAGCGACAAGGGTCAATGAATTCAACCGTACGCGAATTGCGATGGGACTGCGATCCAATCCAGAGTAGAATAAGTAATTGTTTTCGACAAGGGAAGCACACAACTCGTTCCCTACTGACTTTCGCGTAACTTCTACAGAATATGTAGTGTTGCACCGATCTCTGTCCGTAGAATGCTAGCTTCCAGGTGAAGCAAAGAAAAAGGAAGAGGAAAATAGAGAATAAAGTTGTAACGAAGAGAGCTCCTCGTGTGTAATACTCACTTTTTGATAAGTTTCGTGAGCTGTATGTGGAAATACTCCATTTTGAGAAAATATGGCCAAAATTACTCCATGTGTCTCGTCTTCTTAAAAAATTTGAACATTTGAAATTTTAAATATTAGAAAATTTGAAAATTTGAAAATTTGAAATTTTAAATATTTGAAAATTTGAATTTTTGAATATTTGAAAATTTGAAAATTTGAATATTTGAAAATTTGAAATTTTGAATATTTGAAAATTTGAATATTTGAAATTTTAAATATTTGAAATTTTGAATATTTGAAAATTTTAATATATGAAACTTTCGAACTTTCTACAAACTAAAAAAGAGACATTAAAAATGGAGTGTAGCAATCGAAAAGCTTTCTTCGTAGACCAAGAAGAACCTCACGTTTTATAAAAGATAATGATATTTGTCCTGGCGCTATCCACCGATCGCCATATTTGAACGTCTATATTTTCTTCAAAATAGATCCTCTTCTGGCGATAGTTACCTCAGCAAATAAAAAAGGTTCATTTCAGTGAGCAACTTATAGGTCCACGTTTCGAAACGTGTCTGATCTCCGTCGGCGGAAGCTATTTCATAATGTTTAAACAACGGAAGTTGGCTCGCGTGAGATAGACTGAAACTTCAATGAGTTTCAACTAGCAACGTAGAAGAGAGGAAACGAACAGTAAAGTAAATGGAAAATCAATGCAAACGTCCATTCCTTCGATAGACGAGGAGAATTGTATACGATTCCTCTCGTTCTACTTCTCAAGCATGTTCTTTTGATCCTTTTCCTCTCCATTCGTCTTCTTCCTTGTCAAGTGCATCTCTACACAACAGAGAAACTTTGTCTTATTGTTTCTTGCGAGACCTAGTGAATTGATTTCATAAAAATTTCCTTCCATCAGCAACGCAATGTCAAAGAGAAGGTAAGGTTATTTTATTAGGTTCGAACGGAAAAGTTATCGTAACCTTCGAATGTTGGCAAAACTTTCAGATGCAGACTTTACTGTCTCGAAGCTAAGGAAAAAAATTAGGATTTCAGTTTGTAGCGTCAGTTTCGATAACTTGAGGGCAAAAATGACTAATGTGGAGGAAATGAAAGACGAGATCATTAAAACTTGTCAACAAAATTTTCATTTCGCGTAGCGAAACAAACTACTTATAAGCTGTTTATAAGCATACTGTTTTCAACTACACTCACCCACTTTCCTTCTTCCCTACAATAAACCAAGCGAAATAACACTGACTTGTTTCCTTTTTGATGTTACTTTCGTATGACAGCACAAACTTTTCAAATAAAAAATTGCACTACTATCTTCGTCTTAGTAACTACTACATGTATAAGATTTCAGGTCTAATGTGAACATTTAAGGTGTAAAATAAGATTTAAAAGTAGATTAATATTTTAAAAGTTAAAGTAGAGAAATTTCATGCTAATTATATCACGACTACTTGAACTCTTTCTACAGTTTTTAATTACGCACTTTTATAGCCCACTTATAAAGAAGTAAAATAACCGTATATGTTGAGATTACATCAAGATCGTCATAAAAAGAAATTACAAATAAAAAGCGAAAAGAATGCTTCTTACTCTTACTTTCCTTAAGTGGTTTTGATGAGACGAATCAGTAGAATTACCAAGTGTATGGTCAGACGCGCAACAAACGTCAGATTCATAAAATGAAATACAATATTCTTGAAAACTATATTTTAATTTCATATTCTAGACATTACAAATTATACTCAGCTTCATATATCTCTTGGTATCACTGTTTCTCGCCACTGTTCTCCAATGAAAAACAAAATTGAGGAAAATAAATGTTGAGAACTATCAAAGAGTATCATGTGCGACAAGAGAACTCGTCCCAATCTCCCTCTTTCTTTTTTTTCATCCTTCTTCCTTTGTCCAGTACTTCAGCAGAAAGAGGAAGCAACGTTTCATTCCCTTTTCACGCGACATGCTACCCCACGGGGGTTTTAAGAAGCGAAGAATTCCATTGTCCCTCAACATTTTTTCGTAATTAAGCATTACAAGGAAGAAACTTTGATTACTAAAAATAACTTTGTTGGAGTGTAAGTACAAACGTAGCGAAAGAAACGTCCTATATAAAAGAAAAGTATGCAATTACATTGTTTCTGTCAAGTATGAAATTAAATTCTCTTTCGAAAAAACAACATATATGTAACTGAAAAAACATTTGAATAATAAAAACTCGTAAAACTTCAGAGGAACTGAAATAATAAAGTAGGGCACGAAGCCCATGAAACGAGTTTAATTCAATTATGCAAACACATAAACTCAATCGATGCTCTACAATTTCTATTAGTCTGAATGATAAACTTGTTGGTATTTCGCAGATGTAGTAGTAGGTACGCTACTAATTAACAATATTTGTGCAATCATAATTTCAATTAACATCCCCCTAGGAAAACTTCCACAACTTGTCACTACACTGTTACCCAATTTAATGCTTCTCGTAAACATTCAATCACTCGTGCACTTTTAAATACCAGAAGAAAGAGAAATGAGAGAAACTTGATCACAATGAATTCAAAAACAACACCAATATTCACTAAATTAAAGCACAGGTTCAAACATCTCCGAGATTCTTTTCCCCGTGGTGCCGCTAATAACACGCAAGCGAAAATTAGCGACCAAGTCGTTCCAACTACTCGAAGAATTTTCATTTGGCGTCTAAAGCCGTGAAAGAATCACGATTGGTTTCTAACCAACTTCCCGGTTCGTTCTGGTCTTGCCTCATTCCTTCAGAAATGCTCCGGAGCACATAGCGCATCTATGTACTATACCTAATTGCAGTATTAACCTCCAGCACTGTCCTCCTTCGACAATATAAATTTTCCCATTTTCCACCAGAACTTCGATTAATGGAAGCCCCAACAGCGATGAGTCTTCGAACCAACATGAGATGTCGCGAACAAGCCGAAAGGTGGTTAAAGAAAATTGAGAGAAGCCAAGGGAGAAAAAAGTGGGGAAAGGAACAGAGAAAGAGACAGGGGAGAAGAGAAGACAGCGAGGGGTCAGCAAGCAAGGCGGAAAAGACGGTCACTGCTGTGGTTGGAAAATTTTTATTCGGTCCGCGTTTAACATCAGCCAGACCGACGTTTCGGTGGGAACCGTGACTAGGGTTTAATAGCGACTCCCATTGTAACGCCTTAACCTCGTCGACCATACACAGTTATATGCGAGGAAAAGCCAGCCCTGAACGCGGTAATGCCTATAAATTTAAACGGCTTTATACGCGCGAAAGCCACAGTCCGTTCTGGTCAGTGGGCGAGGCTCGCGTCACTAGCGCCGAGACCTGCGAATTTGTCGCGAATTAAATACGTAGCCTTCCCCTCGCTCGACTGTCTTGTGGAATCGACCATAAGAGCTCGAATGTAACGAAAATACGTGCAATTCTGTTGATCACGGCCTGGCTCGGCTTCCATCTATTCGAAACTCTCTTACGCGGTCAGCAAACCGCTGACTGTTATCGCTAATAGAGCTAACGAAGCTCTCGGGACCGTTCTGGTTTTATTACGTGCGATACGGTTACGATTATGCTTGTTAAATTTGACTTCGAGGATGGAGAGAGTATGCATAGCGAATCTGTTTTTTTCTTGGAAATAATTTTTTAGGTAGAGATACCAGAGGTGCAATAATTTTGATGATTTGCATGAAATACTGAAATTCAGTACAGTGAATATTCTTCTTCAGTTTCAAACGTTATGGATTGTCTGTCATGGAGTGAACGCGCTGTTTTCTTTTTTATTCGTGGCTATTGTTCTTTAAACCAGTGAATATATTTACTGAATCGTTGCGATTCCCTGTTAGTAATAACGAAAGTAGAACAATAATACGTGGCAATACATAATACAGGCACTCTCGCTGTAACTTATCACACGATAAATTGTTGCGTCTCTGGTGTAATTACCTAACCAACTCGCTGCTTTCGATTACACTCTCTACACATAAGGAACGACCGAGGCAGAGCTCCGTAAAATTCGAAAATCCTAATTACTCGGAAAGTTGGTGCGCCACGACATCGAGTTCATCGTGTCGCGTGTAATATCAGTGGCACGCTGCCAAATGTAACCTCCCGTGATGAAACACGCGCGCCCACGAACCGTAGAGGATGAAAATCCGTGTTCAGGTCTTTCTGCGCCTCGTGGCTTAAAGACATCGAAAGGTGGAGTTCAAAGGCGTCTAAGATTCTGACCTTAATTGCTTCTTATCTGAGGCCAGAGGCTGGCCATCTTCAGAGGTCGTATCTCACCAACCGGTAACGGACCTTTTTTCGCGCGACACACACCGTGACGAATGCAAGGGCATCCGTGGAAGCATCTTCGAAAACTTTATCCGCTCTTTACGACGGTCGTAGATACACGCGAAAGGGAGTTGCTGTGAAATGGAACTAATTTACCCTTCTCTGCGCGGACCGAATAGTAGTGCTCGATCTTGTCGGCGAAAAAACGGGAGCTTCGCCAGGGCTGCTGCGACGCGTAACTCAGCTCGGTTCAGCTCGGCTCGGCTTAGTCTGCGCGCTAGCAGGGTTCGTTTGGCAGCGCCGAGCGAGACGAATAGCCTAAGAAAAGCTAAGTCGCCGGAGAGTGTCTCCTTCATCCCTTCTTATTCTTTCCTCCTTCTTAGGGGCTAGAAAATGTAGAACTCGGGAGGAAGTCACGAGAGGTGGATTTGAGAGAGAGAGAAAAACACTCTAATGGTAGCCATTTGATCTTCTAGCGCATCACGATCCTCCATCTGCGTACACGGCTGAGATATTCGTTTCGAACATGACTCCTTGGATGACTGGTTAAATAGTGCACACTTCGCAGAGGATGTTGCGACACTACTGTTAGTGTCTACTCGACACATTCATGGTTCAGTTATGTGTTAACCTTTTGTTGTATGCAGGTACACAAGAGCGGAGTCTGTACAGTAGTAGGTTGTAGACGTTTACTTTATGCAAAACGGGTGACAATGTATATAGTGATTTATTATTGTAGCTGCATAGTGGATTAAAAACAAAGATTTACATACATCTATCATTTTTAACAAAAGAAACATCAGACTTTCTCTTTTTGCTACAGTAATAATGCGTCACTCGGTGAACCTACCAGATAATTAAACGTAATTACAGTGAATTAGTAACTATTAATACAACAAATGCGAAACAGTACTATATTGCATTAGTATCAATATTAACGCCTGGCACAATTATTCTAGAACACCGAAAATTAATTTACTAATTTATAATCTCAACAATAATAAATAAATTAATACTCAATTACGGAAAGCAATCTCACCATTGCGCAAGCATCTAATTATGAAAAACCGTCGGAATCAATATGGCATGCGGGATGAATAAATCCAGTACCCAATTCCAGCAACAGCGAAACGAAGATCCATGTTATGTTTCTCTCGAATCCAGAATTGTCTCCTCGGGGTATAACCTCGGAGAAATCCCTCGGACACGGATATGCCATCCGTGTCATCATTGTTTTTGTTTCCTGGTGAAACACGTAACAACGAGACACACTTGTCTAAATGTGCGTGATATATGAGCGGCACGACGTAACGTATGCACTCGCGTACACGCAGCTAAGCGCATGTAAGAAACCGTGGAACTATCGGACGATGCAAATGTCAAATTATTTCTTTCTATACATGGCGCAGAGCGGCGAAAGCTCGTGGAGAGCTCGGTCGAGAGCCGATTCATGCATGCATGGACATAGGTATACCCACGAGGCATTCAGACATCACTGCTGGTCCAACGAAGTCCAATAGGAGCCACTCACGGGTGAAGAAGGCAAAGGTAGCCCACGATACTGAGGGATGAAAGTGACTCTGGTCGAAATTGGCGGTTCAACCGACGGACGATCTTGCCAAAGCCTCGTTTAATAATCTCGACAGGTTAAATTCGCCTGGTGGCACGAGGAGACACAGACCAAGCGCTCGTTTTAGCCATACGGTCGTAACTGGAAAGACGTCGATCAATGAAGTTGTATTTACAGTCTACGATTTCTCGATCCCTGCGATCTAAATATCACTCTGGGTGTTTCGGCTTCGATTGATCAGTCGAAAGCAACGTGTTCTTATCTTTTTGTTGCCTGATCTTTCACTTTCTACCCGTTCCGCTTTCCCTGTTTATCCATTAGACTGTTTGCATACACCTATTTATCTTTGTCTCGGTGCTGCACGAGGAATCGAAGTTCCAGCAGAGATGCGGGTAAGCAAATGTACCATCAGCGATACGCTGTTTCACCCTATTACCCCTTTGTTTCTCTCGGATATAGAGGCAAAAGCGTAAACATTTGAAGTTTTAATGAAGAGTGCAGGGAACGACTGATGAATGCAGGTAGCAATGACTTCCCAGTGACAGCAAGTTCTTCGGTTAGGAAACAATCGTTCAGAGTCTAATAACGAGTTGGACGAAAAGTCCAACCTGATCCATGTTGAATTTGAGTTTCCCTTCTACATCTACAAAATTCTCAAAACTAAATATTTACTAGATCACTATTTACACTTTGATAGGCATTCAAGAGACCTCATTTGAAGGATTCTTCCAGAATAAAAAGACGCAGATTTGAGACCCTTCTCTGACCATAATTCACAACTCAATATTAAGGTAAATTAAATGTTTCACAAACGAATCAAGAACCACGCCCACATTCGTCTCGCCCCACCCCAGAACACGGAAGAAATGACCAAATAACACGAGGATGCTCCGAGACGAACCGTAGCGGAAGGGTAAGCATCTTTTTCAACAAGTCTCGTTCCCAGCAACCCTCGAACGCTAACGATACGTATTCACACCTCGGCTGGGCAGATGCGTGCACAAGTGCGCGCGCTGTTAAGCGTATATCAGAGGATATGAAGCCAGCGCGGTCTCGCGATTGGAGATCGGAGTCGGAAACGGAGATCGAGCAGGCGGTCGCGAGAGGGAAGGGGCCGAGAGAGGGATGCAGAGAGAAGGAGAGGAGCATGTAGTGCGTCGGTGATTACGCTCGAGCGTGCTGCGCATTCTTGTTCTCTCCTTTCTCCTCGGACTCCTCTAATGTCCTGGCCCATTACTCTTACGTTCCAGCCGTGTGTGCCGCGGCATATCCACGAGCAACCGTGTGGAATACCAGAGAAAATGAGAAGCCGGCACAGAGAGGGTAAAGGGGGCGGAAGTGAAATAGTAGCCGTGAAATGGTAGCCGTGAGGTGGTTGCGACCAGACAGGGAGAAACAGAAGGAGACGAAAGGAGCACAGAAACGGGGGCGAAAGAAACGGCGGTGTCGGCGATGAAAGAAAACGTGGGGGGAAACGTTAGTGGGTGACGAGGGAAAGGGTTGGCCCGACGGGCGCGATTATGCAGACGGTAGCTCGCGGATCGGCGGGCGAGCGAGTGACGTCGACGGGCGGCGTGAAGTCGTGAGCCGCGTTGAATTCAGACGAGCGAGGCCGACTGGAGTCGCGGGCGCGGGTGTGCTGCGTGTTAGAACGCAGTGGGCGTACTGACTCGGACTAATAGGCTAACAGGCTAATGACGACTCGTTTTGCCCTCTGATCTCCGCTCCAGGCCTCGCAATTATCGGAGTCAACTGGTACGAGTTGACCCACCGGCTGGCTTTTTACGGGCCCTTCCATTCATGAAACCGTGCCCGCTGGAATGTCCTACACACGCTGGTCCCTCGCATACCGACCACTTCTGGACATATTCATTTCTATGCCGTAATGCCTGTTCTCCTCGCTTGCGGACCGCCGTTTATCCGTGGCTGCTTGCGTTTGAATTTCGCCCGACACGGCTGCTTCCGTTTGAATTTTCTCTGGAACGCGACTGGTATTCGACCCGACCATCGGACGACCCTTTACCTCTGACGTTTAGAGTAAAGGAAATCGTTCAACTATCACTCGGATCTGCCTGTTATAGTATATGAATTAGTGAGTCGAAAGATAGGATAAATCCAAAAATTATAGTTTGAAATGTAGTTCTGTGGAGTTTACAGATTCGGACCACAGAACCAAAGTGCATTAAGACAATTTATTCTCTGTGTGATTTAATATTCTTTTGAACCTGGATATCGGTTGGAGATTATTTGAAAATGGCTAATTTTGGACTTGTTCTGTTCTTCAACTCATCGATGTAAAAGGCTGATGTTTAGAATTGAGTCATTTGTAATGCTGTGTTCTTTAATTTTTTAGAACTTTTACATGTTTGTGTATATTCTCTTGCTCTGTTTAAATATGGTCTTCCTGCAGTTATTTTTTCAAAAACTGTTTAATAATAAAATCCCAGTAATGATTCTTGAAAAAAGAGAGTACACGCAAACTATGTATTTATTCAAATCCACCCTAATTTAGCTCACTTCCTTAGCGAATATATTAAACTTCGTGCTTTCTTATTTCAGCTAGATTCAATCAAGGAAAGAAGCATTAAAATGAATGGACGGAGGAAGCCGACCCGAAGAGCATCTCTTAGGTTTCTTAAGCGCTAACTATGCAGACATCTTGATTCATTTTTCCACTCCGCCCTTGAGGCTTTTACATGATAAATATTGAAAACAAGCAATTTCTATGGCGTGCATGGCTACCTCGGTAGTAGCTCAAGACAACAATAATGTTCTGCAGGGAAGCATTAATCTTGCTACTGTAAATCTTTGTTGCACGGTTTCGCCATCCTCTAAACCCAGATGAAACATTCTCCTTCGTATTTAACGCATCATTGCTGGGTTTCGTACTGAACTCTTCTATTTCGCAAACCCGCTACTTGGCTTCAATATTTTGCAATACAAATTACGCGAAAATAGCTATTGCATAAATAAAAGTTAAATTGTTTCTCGAAGACAATTTAAGTTTTCTACCATTCTGTGAAATTACTAGGGAATGGAAACGATTTCTTCTTTTCTCTCGTCAGATCTGCTTTCAAAGTCACTTCGCCAACTTATAATCATTTCCTTAAAAAAAAAAACTCCCTGCTACTTTACACGATTCATCTATCTTTCTTTTAGATACTGCAATTTTCAAAATGAGATATTTTGTAATTAAGAGTTCCATGTTAATCGTGACAGCGTACGAATCGTTTCCTGTCACTTAATTTACATCAAAATTCATATCGTCGCGTTCACCATACCGAGGATTTCTCAAAGGGAGCGTTCAACGTTTCCCCGAAGTTATATTGAAACGCGGATAGCGGCACGAAACATTAATTAGCCGAACGGAAGCAGAAGCGTACAAAACAGAAGTTTATTCCGACATGGTAAGATTAATTCATAGCTTTTTTTATTACCTGACATCGCTCCCCGTAATATGTTGTCTCTGCCGGAAGTTCCAATGCTTTTTCGGGAAAATCTACTAGAATAGTAATTTTCTGTTACTACTCTCTGGACCCCTGCCCACCGAACACTCTAGCATTTATATTTGTCAAGTCAAATTGGTTTAATCTTGAAAAAATTTAATGGATTCCACGTCATCGTCATATCTCGCATTACGAAGTTTATCGTGAAAAGTCTGTTCATATGAAATACGACATTCACCTACGTATTGTTATGAAATATTTTATGACATAGAATAAATATGCAAATATGCGAAACAGGAAGGATATTCATTTCATTAAATAAAGCAACAAAAATACCTCGCTATTAAAGGGAAAATGCCTGTTTAGTATTTTGCGAATATTATACTTGTACATAAAAATTTGATCAAACTTCAAACCGTGTCGTCTTCCATCCGATATCATAAATTTTCTCACGAAACTTATCCTCATGGATGTCTAAATCACTTGTATACCTTATGAATATCTCAATCTCCTATCTTTCAGAGATGCAAAGGTTCCATAGACGCAAAAATACAAGCCACAATAAAAAATCACATTTTTCTAAAAACAAACAATATCTCCCAGCTAAAACAAGCACCAAATATAATTACTTGAACATTCCAGCTCCTAGAAACACTCAGGAGCCGAGTTGCATTACCCTTAAAATAGGAAAGATTCATTGAATCTCTATTTATTATTCTAAAGCTGCTCAGAAACTTTACACGGCGCAACGTTGCAGCAACAAAGTTCCAAAGCAACACAGAACTTCCGAACCCCCCTTCAAACAGCTCAGCCCGAATAAAGCAACGGACTCTAAAATATTAATCAAAACTCCGCGAGTCCCGTTTGCCCTTTCAGTCTCCCGGCTACAGTTTCCTAATTCAACCCATACAAAAATGATCCGAGCAATTCGAAACTCTCCAGGCACGAATAGGTAACAACAGTCGACATACACCTTATCGAAATGTCGCCCAGAGACCATTCCGCAGACCGGCACAGAAAATACCATCACGACTGGCGAGGAGCCTGGCGGGGGGTTCAGCGTCCCCCGAATCTACCAATTCCGAGATAGTCAACCGCCGATGAAAAGACTCGGTCGAAAAGGGAAGCTGAGTGGATAGCTGCGAAAGGGTAGGGACCTAGGAACGCTCGAGCGTTCTGGCATGCTGATACCGTCCTGCAAGCATGCAGATACACCAACCTTCAACGGCCATTCCCCTGGCATCCTCCTCTCCTTACCCATTCCCTGAGCCCGACTCGTTTCAGAGGCTGGAGCGTGTTCAACCAGAGATCGAACTGCGCAGAAACGTCGACGAGGAACGACGTCGGGGAAGAGGTCGCAAGGGGGCTAGCCCAAGGTACCGTGGAGCCGAGTTAAGAAGCGTAAGCGCCAAGGTGTAGGACGCGGCGATAGGGCGCGGAGGTTTTAGGGCCGTAGAGATACCAGACGGTGCCGTGGGGGAAACTAAAGGAGTAACCGAGGGGGAAAACCGAGAAGGGAGCAGAGGGGGGAACAGAGAAGGGAACAGAGAGGGGAACCAAGAGGGGGGGGCAGGCACTGTGAAGTAGGTTTGGCGTTGAATTATGCCGCGTATGCAAAGTGCAAGTTATCTTGGCAAGTGATAAGGGAGACACGCGAGTCGTGCATATCTCAGAGGATATAAGCAACGACACTTTGCCAGTGGTGAGGCCAGACTGATGCGAAACGTACCGCACGTCCCGTGGCCTGTAAAGCGTAACGCCGCGCGGCGCGGCGTCCGTGTGCCTGGCAGCGCGTTGTAACGCCGCCTCGCTCGGATATTTGCATAATATTTACACAACTACGGTTACGAAGTATCTCTGGCCGTGGCGGGCGCTGGCCCGCGGTCTGCACTCGCGGTCCAGTTACACAGGGCACTAGTTAAATTGCACCAGATTCGGGGGAAGAAAAAAGGGGAGGAAAGTAAGAGCTGAGGCGTTTCACGCTTGTCCAGTTCGTTTTAAAACGAACACAACGTATCCGGCTACGTTTTCGGCGGTGTAATATTCTCGTGTATCGTTACTGAGGAGCTTGTTTTGTAGAATGAGATAAGTAGCAAGGTCCCATGCTGCGCGTTTGGAAAATGACTAACCTACCGTGGGAAACCCAACGAGGTGATCTGAAAACGGACCAGTTTTAACTGAGGATATTGCATTTGCATAATTATTTCGGTGTTAGTCGTGAAATATCTTAAATTTAAATACGTTTGACCAAGGTGCACTGAGATTTCATCTAAATCCTGATCAAAAATATCCTGCTACTTACAAGCCAAAAATGAATGCTTCCTTTACTTACTTTTTAACGAAATATCTCGGAATGGTATCAACCGATGCTAAAAGGTCTGATTTTATCGTACATATAACGATCCGCAGATATATTAACTCTGCGTGATTATTACTTCTAGAATTAGCCTAACCGTCATGGTAAGTATTATTATCAAAGAACGGTATGGTATGAATAAAGCTTGAATAATGTGTCTGAATTCAGGAACTGCTTTGATAACAGATTGCCGTGACGCGAGAACTATTTTTAATCAGGCTATTGCAGCTAGTCGGCACGACATTAAAAATAGAATTATACGTTTATTATGCGTAGGTACTCAAGGTCCACCTCCACTATACTCAGTTTTTCCTATTGATTAGACTACGTCCAAGGCCGCAGTCGAAAGTAGCAGAAATGACGCAAATCGTCTCGCTGTTTTGGATCAACGTCGTTCCAGATGGGCGTGGGTGTCACGGTGCGACCGCGACATTTTCGAGCAGACGACATTTACCAGACTGAAGTCTAAGTATAACGAGACGGTTCTCGAAGCAAGAAGTCCGAAATAAGCATTCCTTTTTCGTGTCGGGAAACACGTTTGGCTTGTTCCAATACCTAGACGTTAGATGCTTGAAGAGATAGGCAGAAATAATTAGGCGAGCGAATGAATCGACAATCAGATATGTAGATATTCCGGAGCACGAGTAGTACGGGCAGCGATTAAAAGAAAATCTTAATTAGTTCACTAGTTAACTAAATACATGGCCAGATAATTAAACGATCAGATCGACCGAGAATAGAAAACTAAATGGTTGGATTATCAAAGAAATAACGCGTATCGAAGTTTTTTAAGAAAGACGCTCGTTTGGTACGTGTTTTATGAAGTCTTGCAAATGTTGTGTAAATTTTATACTACAAATTAAACATTTTTTTGATACGTATATGATACCTACACATTTCGACACACAATTTCATAATATGACAAGTACCTCCATTTTATATTAAATAAAAGAAGAAATTTAAGAAACCCTCGTACAAAATCCATTGAACCTTGGGTCACTAAAGGGTAGTTTCAAAAGAAGCCTACCTTCTTCAACAATCCTCAGTCTCTTTTGAACACCTGTTCCAGGTCATAAGAAAGATAATATAAAAATTTAGCGATTCTAGAATTCCTCGGACACCAGCCAAAGCGAATATAGTAAATTCTCCTAATATGTTCGCTACTCGGAATTGAATCTGAACACATATGAGACACACTGCAAGCGATTCGTACACCATTTCAACTCGAGCTTCTTGAGCTTATCGAGCTTATCAAATTTGTTTAACCAAAAACGTCGAGGCCCTACCTGGCCTTATATAAAAACACCTAGTACATACATAATTAAAGAAAAACATAACGAATGATGAAGAAAAAGAGCAAATGAAAGGATCGAATGACATTAGAAGAAAAAGACTACTTCGCGTTACAATCCAAGTCCCTCATATTGCCAAGCTCACTTGGCTAGCCTCGAGAAGGATCCCTTCAGTTGGCACGGACAGAAATATAAAAACAACGAACAAAACCTGGTGAACTCGTAAGGAAAATTTACTGTACGTAACTACAGACATGTAAAATCGAACCGAGAAGGGACGATTATTAAGTTCGTAACGAGGGTTTTCTAGGGATCGTTTAGCAGCTGCATGCGCTTAAATTCTACTCGTATTGCTGCATTTGCTCAAGCTCGGGACACATAACTGCGGACGAGTCGCAGCAGCAAGTGCAACCTGCTGCGCCGGCGAGATGATTTACTACGACTCGAGAGCGACCGGTGGCCACGACCGGAAGAGAGAAACGCGGGAGCATTGCACCTCTTCTCGCGACCCCGTACACGCGAGCTCGCACGTACACGCGTGTGTAATATCCACAATAGGAGGAAACGGCGTGGAGCAAATTAGACGTAAGCAAGGAAGCTCCCGCACCTACGGCTAATTAATACAGCGGCAGGTCGTTAATCGAGCCTCGTCGGCGCTATTTCGTGACCGAGCCATTAAATGATTTTTGAACCCTTCTTTCACACGGTTAGCTGTACCTGCAGCCACGACCACCGAGGTCTCGCCGTGACCGTGAATCCCGCCAACTTGGGATATACGGAGCGTGAAAAAGATGGTGGTCATGGTTCGCTTAGGATGAATCTTCCTACACAGGCGTAAAAGTTTCATCAATACCCAGATTACGAAACGGGAGGAAAGTAACGCTGTTTATTTCTACGTATTCCATTCGACAGGGGGATAAAAGTTTCAGAAGAAAATCGATTGTGGAGGACCGTTCTCTTGGAAGTTGCTGAAGTTTGGGCGAATAATACTGTTCACGAGTAAAGGGGTTGTCCTCTTGTCGAGTGTCGGAAGCCACTGGGAATGGAGCAAGTCTGATGATTGATTATTAACACGTTTGAAAAATGAAAAATCGCAAGCTCGGGGTCTTGAATTCAGAATTAAATGGCAACCGATTTATTAATGTATCTTAGAGATGAGCAAAGATGTAATTGAGTTTTTTTAATTCTTTCTAATTAGCAATTTATCCAGTTTCCTCTTCATCGTTTAAGGATTCGATAATGAGCCTTTTAGAGTTAAGAGGGTTTAATTATTCATCCTATAATCTACCACACTGCGTATATTCCGCTGCTTCGCAACGAAATTTATTTCGACGCTGGACGAAACCGTCAGAGATACAGTATTTGTACTACAGAAACCCTACAGCGGCAAATATTGGAGTTCAGCACCGAAAGAAATTAGTTTCGTGGAGTTCTGCTTTTAGTTGCTGTCCCAGTGCGAAGACCGACTTGTGCGGAGCATTTAGATTATCTTGGAACGTCAACTTTACACTTTACACCCCGAAGTGCGCCTGTAACTCGATCACGAATTAAAACTCCTTTAATTGAAAGGGTTACTTCCAAGTCCTCTTCGATGCTTCAACTAAATACAACATCTTTCGGAGAACCGCCTCGTTGAGATATTCGCCAGAAGGACAGCTGACATAAAAGTTTCTCCCCACAGCATGCTTGCTGAAAAGGACACAGCGCGATTGTAACTTCATCGACACAATGGTACCAGCATGAAATGACACTTGATGACTAACTCTACTTCCTCTACCACCGCTAGGACTTCAAACCCTAATCAGTCCATTTTTTCAAAATTAAATTCTTTACAGAATCTTATTGCTTCTTCTTCATTTCATTAGAATCATAGGAATATAGTAAAGTTACATTATAAGTGAAGGAAATTTAAGAAATAGGTAATCACATTTGTTTCTTAGCTCTTCCGAAAAATAACAAAAATAGACTCCGGTTAGTCTCGCTCCAAGCTACAGAATGAATCCAGTAAATCTTCAACACAAGAAACAAAAAGTGTTCCAATCCCATAACCAAGCCCTAACCTTTCCTTCGCGTATCACTTCCCATTGAATTGGTCACGACTGGCAGAAACTACCAGCACCAAAGCCTCCTTCGAAAACAATTATGCAGTCAAAGCATGTCGCGGTTGTCAACGAAATCCCGGAGTTTAGACACAGCCCGGTTACACGGGCATTTTCGAGCAATCAATTGTCTCCCTTTGACTCGCGGCTGGACCGGATGGATCGGATTGAGCATTCGCCGTGGCCAACCGCGGGATCGAGTTGATCGTAGTAGACGGGAAAACAAGTATCCTCGATTCGACGGATTCTTCCGCTGCTGTGGCAATTTCCGGCTCGTTTCTGGCCCATTCCCTCCGCCACTCGCGGCGAGCGATTCTCGCGTGTTAACTGCGCGCTCGCACGCACCGCTCGCACACACTCGCGAGCAGACGTGAGGGAGGGGGAACACGCGACCGCCGCCGCGCGGAGATAAAAGACAGACCGCACATTCGTCGTACCGCGTTACGTTCCGCACCGCGACAAATGCAACGCAAATTGTGGTGCATTAGTGTAAATGAATGCGGACGAGTTGGCGGTATGCAAAGCGGGCCTCTGGCGGTGCGCGCGTGTGCGCCTGTACGTGTGCCCAGCTGCGGTAATATTAAATTGCATTCGGTGGATACGTGCGCGCGCGGACCCGTGGATCCGTCGCGGCGCGGGCTGAAAAGCTGCAAGGAAAAACCAGCACAAGGGGCGCTAAGAAAAAAGGAACGAGCCGCGAGCGTCTGTCTCCTCTCGTTTCCGCGTTACCGCGTTAATCACGCACAGCAAACGCTTCTTCTTCCGGAGAACTTGGGGTTTTGCAGAACTGTGTCTAATCGAGGCATTTAAGGGGAATTGATGAACCTCGGCCTGGGCGGCGAGCTTCGTGCCACGAAATAATGAGAGCTAAGAATTCTGGGGATATCCTTGGGATGGATTCGATGCAATTTAATGGTATCAAGAAGATAAGAGGAAGTAAAGGTTTTAGATTTTTATGAGATGTTGGAAATTTTCTCACAGAAATTAATGTGTATTATTAATAGATCCTAGAATTTTTGGAAAAGGTAATTACTTTTTTGGAAATCTGTAATTTTAGTATACCTTCTATAGTAGCTTCGCCATCTTCTACGGAAGCGCAGTAGATTGCTTATAGCACAGACGTAATTCGGCTGTTTCAAGAGGATTAGTTTCCAACCGCTTCATCACAGCTTCGACAGGACGGAAATGGGGCTTTCGAGTTACTTATTCGTCCGAGTTTCTTTCCACCGTGGATCTGTTTTTCCATCACTTGCATTCCACAATTGGTAATCTTGACGTAACGCCGCTATTATGCATTATTCGACGGCATTGTTGCCTCGTTATTCTGATTAGTATCATTAGCATACGGCACAGTGCTCGTCCCGCGCGGAAAATTTCTTTAACAAGCTTCCCTCGTCGGTGGCGCATTGTAAATTGTATTTAACTTCGGTCTGTTTAACTTTTTCTTCTTCGCTTGATAACTCGCAAAAATGCATGAAGACCGACGGCCGTGATTCGACTGGAACACGGCTCTCCCTAGTATAATGCATTCCTGTTTTTCATCAGCCGAGATACGCAATCTCGATCGCGATTCAGCCGATAAAATGAAACGTCGAACACGAGGGGAGCCAATTGGGTCTAAAAAGGGGATTCAGATCGAATCGGTTTCATCGCGAAAGTCTACGATGCATGGCGAAACGATGCGATACTAAAAGCCAAAGTACAAAACGTTCACGACACAACGGACAATCGATAATACGCGTTTCTTTCTGCCCGTGTTTGTAATTTCCTTGCACCTTCTCCATCGTTCTTCTCATTTCGTATCCCCCGTCTGATTATTTCGATACATTAAACATATACTTGTTCAAGGTTTTTATGGGGCAGAATTTTTCCAAGTCACAGAGTCAATGGCAGTGTCGTTTCTATGTTAAATTGTGTATCAAAGCAAACCTCAGTGAATCGAATATCACAAGAACTTAAGAATCGATAATTATCGGACGAATTGAAGATTACGAGTAGAAAGAGTATTATAATAGACATAAAAGAACGAATGGAAATATTTCTTTCTCCTTTGCTTCTCTATTACTGTACCTGGCCCATCGAATGTTATGCAACCACAAATGTAAAGTGAAAGTATCTAGAATTAGACCTACATGTTTTTCCCACTATACAGTTTATATTGCTATTTAAGATCCTTCTAATAAATCATTAGCTTCTGTATAATAAAAACCATGTTCAGTTGATATCGCTAACATTTGCAACGACATTTGTACAAAGCGATCACAATTGAATATCCTCTACCAAGGCTCCATTCAGCTCGGGATACCTGTCATTAAGCCCAACCTATTCCCCTGTGGACAGTATCTGAAGCATCAGCTAGATATCGATACGCATGATGCCTCAAGGCACTCGGAATATATCCGACCTTTACCTATTCCTCATCTATTAACCTTTCTTATCTAACCAGTTAGGACTTGCATCTATACCTCGTCCTCTTAGCGTGTATCATGTTTTTCGCGTTGAACAGCAGCGGGGGGGTTGACGGTGAGACGCAGTTGTCGTCGGTAGGTGCAAAACCGCGTGGATATCTCTGGCCTTATAACGTGTATCACGCGTATAAAATAACATATACGTATGCACAAGTTTAACGTTCTGAAGGGACAGGTTGTTCCATACCATAAACTATATCCATCCACGGGATCCCTTCTCCTTTCTCTCTATCTCTTGCTCCTCCCCCTCCACTTCCCCTCTTCCCCTCCCGCTTCACCCTACACACGTCTCTTATTATTCCATTTCATTCCACTCCAGGTCGTAGGTAGTCACGTTGCACGGAGCTTCTTCTCACGTAGCGCAGCCATGTATGCCCGGTAAGTAAGAAGTTTCCACGTGTATAAAGCAACGATCGTATAAATACGAGGATCGTAAAGTCGATGCCGACGAAAGTGACGCGGCCGGCGCGAACGCCTCTGCTGACTCGTAAAGTTCCACGCTGGTTTCCCCTTAGCGCTCGAGTGAACTAACCCAAGGAGCACCGAAATACCGAGCGTGCGCTAGTAGCCGAGTCCTGGACACCACGTAGAGTCAGACGTAGTCTGTGAAGTAATCGAATTCGAAGAGATTCCTGGCGAGTGGATTGAAGATTGCGGAATGTCCTCTTTTTATAAAGCTTCATTTTCGAGGAAACCAATTTTCAGAACAGGTGTATGAGCGAACAGAGGACTATTCAACGTCGTTTCTTTCAGGCGATAATGATCTGGCACTGCTGTTTGTAGTACGGTTTCTGTTGAAAATTATAAAAATGGTTACAGAGGGTTTCCAGTGATGAAAAAAGGGTTTTAAAGCAAAATTTAACGGGATAAAAATTGTAGTGAATTGTTGAAACCCTGCTTGCTGGTGTGGAGTACATACGATCATACAAGTAGATGTGTCGAATGGTAGACAGACACAGCTGTACGCGTCCAGAACGAATTTTCGTGTATTGATTTTCAAAAAAATTCAACTGTTCATAATAGTTAACCCTTTCTACAATTATATTTGTATCTACAATCATCCCTGTACATTGAATTAGAGGAAAAGTAGAGGCTTCATTAGCATTTTTAATAATGAAAATTTGGAACTCAAGAAACATTATTCACAGTTACAGTGATTTTACGAACAATTTTAAGGGGATCAACGAACCGCTGAAAGGCAGAGACTCATTTCTTTGTAACTTCTGTTAATCCGTTAATCTGGCGCAGTTCTGAGCAACGTCAAGAAGCCTGCTTTCTCTCATAAGATACTTGGTAAAAGGGAAAACCTGAAGGAGAAAAATATACACTGGCTCACGGAACTGTTCAATCCGACTTATTTCTGAAATGAAAACAACACGACAGAGCAAATCCTTTGAGTGAAAAAGTGAAGCTGTACGCCAAGTTCCTCCGAATGGCTAATATTTTAATCATTACAGTATCCAATCGGGAGAAAAAAAAAAAAAGGAACAGAAGAGAAAACAGGTTTATATGTTCTTCTGCGAGAACTATTCGCTCGAATATACGCGCAAATACGTACAAACGAATAAGAAGCAACCTCGCCATGAAATGAGTCATGAAAGTAAAACACACAAACACGATGCTTGTTTCATCTCAAGCATTGCGCGCTAAGAAGCCCTATAAAACAGTTAAGAAGGTATACGAACGTACTGAAACGCACTGAATGGTAGCTGGCTGTTTATCTTAAAGCAACGCTTACACACTTGACGCTGGCAACAGTCAACTTTACAGGTGTCGAGTGCCTCCTTCCCGGGAGTTTTACAGAAGGAAAACGACTGAAAAAATCCGCCAGAAAGCGCGTTCCTCTTAAACTTTTTACCACTCGATATTCAGACCCGCGCGAACACTGTTTTAACATTGGCTACGTCACAGTAGGTATGTATAAAAACGAAAAGATGTAATAAAAAAACGCTACTAAAAGTTATTATCGTGTTAAGGCGTGAAGCAAAGAGAAAGATTCGCATTCTGACCGTAAAGAAACGCTCGCAAAATTATAATTTATTGGTGCTTCCGCTGTGTACCTACGTTTCGGCGACATTTAAGACTCGTAAATCCTCGTACTTCGTTTAATTAAAGTTCCGCGCACGATCAACCTTAGAACGGAGCGCAGTTTAATCAGGGCAAATTTATTCTGACTCGAAGCTCATCGCGCAAAGGGATTAATCGGGATCGTGATCGTGAAACGTAATTGAAGACGCGATACAGAAGCATTTTGGAAGCTTGAGGAACTAATACACAAAGCATAAAATCAAAAGGACTAGGAGTTAATATCTCTGGAAGGTAGAGATGAAGGTTCCCCTGTTTACGGGCCGCTTTAACAGCGACATATGCACCCGCTACCAATAACGACTTCATTTTCTTGTCAGACTTCAGATCACTATATCTGTACTTTATCGCGAGTGAAATAAAGAGATAACACTGTAGGACAGAAGAAAATAACGAAGGTTAGAAATGACAAGCATTTTTCGAGCCTAAAATATGAATGGACCATGTGCGTCTGACCATGCGTCGACCATTTCCACTTGCCCCTCCATGCATTGAGCCAGACCGTTCTTAAATTTTTCTACTTACAGAAATATGATCCTTCGTTATACTGAAATGAAATTTTAGTGTACAAACTATAATTCTAAAAGATTTCATACAAATTCACATCAAGGTGACCAATGTCTAGAGTCTAGGCCCCTGAAAGAATCTGATTTGGAAAATAAAGAAGAAAGAATGAAGTAGGCTAAAGAGAGATAGTTTGGAAACACCGTGGGGGAAAAGTCCTCTTAATAAATGTTTCGATCGTGGACCTGTGTGGCAGAGCACGAACCAAGTGCACTCGAGATTGAACTGAAAAGCTACATATGTATCTGCAATCTTAACGCTGAAGAGTCGTCCTGCTCGCGCCTCTTTTCAAGCAACGCTTATATACGCGCGCGGCACTTAAAGAGGCGAGTGGCTGCTCCTCTTCTTCTTCTCATGTGCTTTAAGGCGTCGCTCTCACGAGCTGCAGTACGTTACTCGGCTCTACTTGTAATTACCATCCCGTGTCGGAAGGAAGGGCAAAACGGGAAGTAGATACATACACGCCGGTCGTAGCCTGAATGTAGCTGGGCTTAGATGCCAGAGAGCAACAACAATCTTCCTCTGATAAAATCCTAACGATAAATTAATCGAGGAAACGACTACGCTTTTGCCTGCCCGCGGGGGAGGCTTCTTACAGTCTCGAAACGACTCGGTTCTGAAGCATTCGCGATTTAATACGGGCTGCTATGTAATTCATGGCACCAACGAGAGTGGGCCACTTCTCATTTCTCAAAAGAAAGTCTCCTGTGAAGACAGTTTATCTTACTAATTTGTTTTCTCTCTAAATGAGGGATCGCACCTTTTACTGAATTTTTGGACAGAGATTGCCATAATTTTGTCTTACACCCAACGCACGCGTAGAATGGAGCAGGTGATCAAAGCTATTCGGATAATATTGTACAAATTAGAAGAGATTATCTAACGTACTATTAAATGCATTCTGTACAGATGATAGTTCTGGAAATTCCAAAGCTCCTTTCAGAGTTTCATATAGAGTTAATGCACATACAACGCAAACCAATTTAATCGTATTAAACGATGTAACACGAAGCACCAATAAAGTATGTTTACCAGACAGAGATTGCAAATATGCGGATCACATGCGCTGAGTCCCTCAAACAGAAAAACAGAAGTGTCCAATTTCAAACGTATTCTATTTCCACATTTCCCACTCAACACAATATAATAGAATTTCGCCACCTGCATCCACTCTGCCCTAATAATTCTAAGAACTAAAATCTTTCATCGCGTTATTAGTTAATTAAAAAGAAACAGATCCTCCTAGCAAAATTACGAAAAACAATAGAATCATCCAGACCTGACATTAAGTTACTCAATTAAACCAGAAAATGAAGCACCTACTTCGTCCTAGAATTGCTAACGAAATTTCCGCGTTAAATGTAAAAGAAGGAAAATTCGCAGGAGAATATTCCACGTAAAACCAGTCATAACTGTAACACGGAAAAATTTCCACATGCGTGCGTAGCGCGAAACAAGAAGCGAAGGAAGCGTTCCTAAGGGCGACGGAACGCCCTAAAATTCCGCACCATTGTAAGTTCTTTTATATTTCCGCGGGCGAAGGTATACGGTGCTCTTCTGGCTAATGGAGATACAGCTCTGGACGCGTAGGGGTAAATTGGCTCACAAAGGGGCGAACCACCCCTAGGAAAACTGCGAAGACGCCAACACCGGTTCGTCACGGTACGCGATTATACTCGCGGTCGTCCGCGCGGTCGAGTGGCGTGCTGTAGAACGCTCGTTATAAAATCAGGGAAAATGTACTTCGCGGCTTAAGCTATTCCGATCTCATTTTGCCGAAATAACCGCGGCAATTTTTACTTTTCATTTCGTATTCAATTTTCCCTTTGCGCGGCTAATTTCAATTCCACTTCATTAGCGGTCTCTCGTTTCACGGTAGTTTTTAAGGTTTGACGATATTCCGCGGTTCGAAATTGCCTTTCACGGCGCCCCTTAGTTTTCGTCACTTTTTCGCTACCTACGACTGATTACACCGGAATATTGCATTTTTTCTCCCTATTTCGAAAGTCACTTTATAATGCAGTATAATTATTCGGCACGTTTATAAGCGAAATTAACTCGGGTGACTTCGACGAAAGCTGGCTTAATGAAAAGCTACGCTTCCTCGGAATACGAGCTCTTGAAGTCTTTTAAAAATCTATCTTGGCTCTTGAGGTAAAGGGTACAAGCGCGTTTTGAAATCTACTATGGAGTGAAGCGTAAAAAGGTACAAGGCACGATGCTTGTCCTTTTATATGCGCAGTACTAGTTAGGCGTTCCTTTTTTTAAATTGATCCCTTTGATTTTTCACTTTTAATAGTTTTTTTTTATTGCAGTTCCTTCGTAGCTTTTGCATTCATTTCTGTCGCGTGTACTTCCTTTGTAATCTAGTTTTAATGGATTATAATCCGTGGACCAAAGACTAATAAAAGATTGAAAAAAATAATAATACGGTAATTTATTAAAACGAGATCAATAGAAATCAGATAAATTTGCTTTGAGTTCACTTTTAACTAATTTAAAACTTATTTTTATATTGCTTTCATATACGATGCCCGATCTATCATCATAATTTGATTATACTAATTCTTCAATGCAACCACCGAAGAGGTACGTTCTCGTTTCCGCAATTATAGAATTGTTTCATCGAGAAAAGCGCAAACAACACTCAACAATTAATGTTTTAATTGTATGATTCGCAAATTGCGTTCTACTTATACGGCGGCGCAAGTCGGCATTCGTTCCAAAGAATAGTTCACCCGATTTTAACTCGTTTACAACTCCACCGACTATGTTCATTGTCCACAGTCTCTGTGAAACGTTAAGCTTCCAGGAGAATACCAGGCCGGTCGGCCGTTAAGAAATCAGAAAAAAATACGTCCCTCTGTGGAAAGCCAGCCACCTAATTCCGCCAAAGTACATTGTGCATTTTCATTTTATTTTTCTTCCCGTATACTATTAAATTTCTCGTTTAACCCACTAAGCCCAGAATTATGTCCTCACTTCTTTCGAGTCTATGCTTCATGATATTTGCAAGCATTTTCGAGAGCTCTCCATATAAGTACGAATATTGCCTGAATATTCATTGTTTTGCAATCTCTGCATACTTTTGAAAAATTAATCAGCCTCGACGCTTGATATTTTCATTTTGATCATTTTCATAATTTTCTCGGGGCAAGACGCAAGCGTTTCTCCGCGCTCGGCGCTGTCTCGTAAAAAATTCTAAATTATTGCAGGGAAGCGCTTTGTCCTGGAAAGCTTGATATCACCGGCTTGTCACGGGTTACGATTACGCTCGTTGTCGTATCCGGCCTTACCAGCACCAGCCTCGTGAATGTATGCGAGCGTGCAAGCGACCTAAAGATCCCAGAATCACCGGAACACGTTCAACGTTTAATGAGAGTGCAATTGTACGGGATGAAGACAAATTCGTGGCACGAGAGGAATAGGGACGATTTTCTTGGACCGAGATAAGTCGAGAATCCAAGACAGACCTTTTTTTTTTCAAAGATTTCTACCCTGGAAAAATCACGTCTAATAATTGCGTTGAACACAGATACGTCACGACATGGTTAAACTAAAAATATTCTATATTGCAAAAATTGATTTGCGTCGAGTGTCATAAAACTGAAATGAAAAAGAGGCAGTCATATATATCGTTTCGAGAGAACAGAGAATTCACTGCTATGAATTTCATTTTTAAATCACTCATTAACCCAAATTCTGCCGCAAATTCAGTAGCATATTAAAGCTCGCTGTCGAATATTTATTGTCGATATTCATCGTGATTTGTTTAACAAACAAACTGCCGTTTTGGTTCCCGACACACGCGTGCGCGATGCAAACAACGACGCCGATAATAATTTAATAGAACGGTTTATCTCGGCGGAGTTTGCTTAACCGTGATCGAAACGCGTTCGATTCACGCGATAGAGTGGGAAAATATCGCGTCTCGAGTCTCGGTCGCGTCAGCTAGCACGCGACATTTTCCTTCGCGAAGTTATCGCGCGAAACCGTTCACACGGGCAACGAAAATTTGTATTCACCCACGGGTTGTCGCTCGTTATCGGCGCCCCTGTATTGCATAGCAGCAACAACGTTATCTAAACTTTCTCATACGTATACAACTACCTAGTTCGCGCGTCTGCCCCGTTTATCTCTTTTATTTTGTATCGGCGTATCCAGAAAAAGCACTGTCTCCCCGAGCAATATTGTTCCGAGCAACTGCCGCAAAAGGTCATGTGCCGTCGCTGTTTTCCCGCGATTTACAGCCATGTTGTTTTTGCGCCTCCGAA
The DNA here is from genome assembly GCF_051401765.1 of Calliopsis andreniformis. NCBI lineage: Eukaryota > Metazoa > Arthropoda > Insecta > Hymenoptera > Andrenidae > Calliopsis > Calliopsis andreniformis. The sequence goes on along the minus strand of NC_135067.1, from coordinate 14,868,284 downwards.
CAAGTACAATTCACCTCGAGAATCTATTTCATCGCGTCGAAATTAATCCTGAAGGACTGACGGTGACACTCTGAACGATTCTCATCGTCAGAGGGACGGACGTGAGAAGGATATGTTTCCTAGTCAATGAAGAATGTTGAAGTATGTTAAAAATAGCAATTTGTGACAGTGGTGACTAATCGAATCAACTCTGATAGAATGAAGCATAATTTATTTTAAGCTATTCTCAATCTTCGCTTAGATAGGGTCCAACCTGCTTTTAACTCACTCCAATTCCCTCCAACTCGCACAGATCTCCTTCAATCCGTTCCACTTCACTTCAGTCCCCTCGCACGAGCCTTAAGTAACCCAAACACCACTATTCAACGAGAAAGAACTCGCAGAAGAAATCTTACTGCGATACCAAAACAAATGCGATATAACGTCGAAGGCTAATACGTTCAACTTTACGAGTGAAGTGTTTATGTACCAATTTACAGTGTCTTTGAGCCAGCTTAATATTCGCACCTGCTGAATATTGCTTCTAAGCTGCGAAGTAACGCAAAGTCAGCCAGACACTTGCACCCTGAGCTGGTCCATTCACGAGTTGGAGCACACCTATACCTACACGCGTCTGTGGCACAAACGTTCCTCTCGTTTATCCCCGCTTATTTCAAGCGCATATCTATGAGCTTATCCAGCGTCAGCGCATCGACGATCGTAACTGCTTACCTATGCTTCGATCCATAGCTTACGTGTACGTGTATCTCGGCTAGGACGAATCTACATGGTTCGAACACCAACTACTCTCTGCCCTGCCTTGATATTCGCAGTTATCTACCTTCTGTATACGCGTCTCTATGCACACGCGCGGCCTAAAAAAAGACTGTTCTCCCTAGGGCAGTCTTTTTTCATCGTATATTTATTTTTCCATGTTGCTTTGCCGTTTCGCGTTTAATCGATATACGTTACTGTATGAGAGGAACGTTTGACTTATGTCAACCAATCCTCCGCGAATTCCCTTCCCTGCTTTCTCTGTCTGTATCTCTCCCTCCCTCCCACTGTCGAACAATACACACGATTCGTTTAAAATTCAAATACCGTATTTACTGAAAGTATTTCAAACGACCGCGATATTACTCGTTTATTTCCTCGTGCGATTCGTGTGTAATCTTTCGAAAGCCAATGCGTTCCCCGGGAGCGAAACGCGAATGGCTTGCCGGTTGACCTAATATTTATGACTAAACAGACCGCGTATAATGAAATACGAAGCGCATTATAATAGCATGACAGAGGAAACGGGACAACGCGGCTGCAATTGTTCCCCATTCGTTTTGAAGAGCGCGCGCTTGGTACGCGCTGTAAAATATCGAATTTTACGATTATTTAACTTCAGTCAACGTCAGACCGCCGCGGCGTCAGCGTCGTCCGGTGAGCGTCACTCCGACAGTAGAAACTTTATTCTTTTCCGCCAATATTTATTTTCAATATACCCTCTTCTATTATTACCGTTCCATCGATTTCCTATCGGCACTGATTACCAGTAAATTCCACTGTGATTACGCGCGTATCCCATCGCGATATTACACATTATACACGGGGCTTAATATACTCGTCCCGTGCTCGAAGCCTGTTTTCAAGCCGTCGACGAGTGCCGCGCTCGAAATGATCGCCTTCGCCATCGTGAATCGTTATTTATTCTTAATATAATGTTATCACGACGGCATCTTATTGATTTCCCGTCAGCCTTGCCACCAGAGAATTCTATCCCCGGACATTAATAAATCTATCCGTCGTAACGGCATCCTGAAACGTGTGCAGGTCACGGATTGACGAGTCGCGTCGCGACGCGACGATCGCTTGGACGAACGACGGCTGCGAGGACGAAACGGGCGTCGTTCTCACGGGACGATCAATCACTTCGAGAAGTATTCTATTCCCCTTCTCCTCTGCTTGCCACCCTTCGATTCTCCTCTTTTATCCATCCTGCTCTCGTTCAGATATCGTTCGTTAGCCATCGAGCTATCGAGTACATTAACGATTGATGTTTAGTAGCCCGATCGATCCAATTTATCACTGCGGTCAACTACCGAGAGGTTATTCGACCGAGGCAAACAGGAGTTTCGTGACAATATTTTCCTTTCGTATGCTTTTGCGAGGCACAGGAGTTTTCTCGTCCTTCTACGCTGGATCCAGTTTGATTAATATTCATTAATCAACGCTCCTCTGGTCTCTATGCAATCGTTCGTTTGCCTGGAAGAGTGGATGGCTAAATATGGATGTGTATACCTTTTCCAACTCGTCGATGGTGATTGCTGAGTCGTTGTTTTGTCGAACAGAGGAGAAGCGGCTTGATTAGGAGAAGCATATCTGGTTACGTCAGTCGAGGAAATTATGTACTTAGAAAGTTCACAATTTCATATGACCCTATTACGGACTTTTATGTGTTCGAATAATGCGCGGTTTCGAGATCATGATCGTCGATTGTAACTACTTCGTATCTTGAAAGTGCACGAAATTAATGGTTTAATGACAGCCAATTAACCTTTCACTTAATTTGTGTCCTGTTTGATTTCTCACATTATAATCCAAGAAATTGCAGGATATTAGGTTTTGTGTGGTATGAATGTTAACGAAATCTGTTTTCTACTGTCTCTTAAAATTCTAGTAAAGACTCCTGACCGAATATTACCAATAATGACTACGACTACAAACGAACACGTACACAAGGTATGGCTCGCGTATGTGAGAGAGCTAAAGCTGCTAGTGGCAAGATTGCACTGGATGTTTTAATGAAAGCCCTGAAAGCTTTTAATAAAACCAGTATACACGTTCAATTTTTCGTAAGATTTTAGTTCAGGTACAAAATGCTATTACTTAGACACGATTAAATGCAACTATCGCTTCAACAATTCCGGCTATTAAATCAACTCTGTAACTAGAGAGGTAACGTAATCCAGCGTAACGAATCTTTGTAGTTCTGTATTCGCCTCTATTAATGATCAAAGTTAGCCTGATCAAAAGGCACCATAAAATCACAATGTGGTCTCTTTAGTAGTTACTATTCTATGACCAAGCAGAGTACACTACACTGTGATAATATTCGTGTAGAACTTTACGAAGCTAATTGTTGTAACTGAACTTAATTTGCTATCTGCGAACTACAACATATGTACAATATCACTATCAATTACGAAACTGTTGACACAAACCAAAGCTATTAAAACTAGTAAGAAAACTGATACCTAATGGTCACATACCTAATCAAATTTTCAAATTTTTAAATCTTTAAATTTTCAAATGTTCAAGCTTTCACACTTAAATTCAAATATTTAAATTTGATAGTTTCTAAACTTTTTCGCTTATTAGTTTGATATATTGTAATGATCCGTCTACTGACAGTACATACATTCGTGACAAGCTTATAGTACTTAAAACTTCGCGAGTGAAACTACTGAAATTACGTGTTTCTGAAATTCCCACCGATTAGGATTAATGGCTCCCGTTGTCGATAAATTTTCAACTAATTTCGTGATTACACGCGTTCCTACAGAATTCATGATACCCCTCGCTGCACCGGGACACATATCCCACAAGTTATGACAGCGTGGTACACGAGTCTTACCAGAAAAGTGGATTTGTCGGAGAGTACGACCCAAGTGTAACTTTCCGGGACAAACTTCTGCGAGTTTGGTTCTGCCCCAGTGGAGATCTTAACCGTGGATATGAAAGATTAACCAGTAAACAGAAACACGAACGTGTCTCGATAGCCACCGATCGGTACCATTATCGACGTAGCCCAGACAACGCCTGTACGAGAGAGCTCTGGCTTGCCAAGAAATTCCGCCACGAATTTAAATATTTCACAATCGACGATCGATAGGCTGCGTTACGTAACACGGACCACTCGCGAATAATTAACGTCCTATTATAATTTCAATCGCCTGGTGAAACGGCACGCCAGAATTTATCACTCCGACTTCTGCCCAGAGATTTCAAGAATCCCGCTATGCTGCTGGACGAATATCTGTTTCTATTTTTCGTCTATGGATTTGCAGTCAATTTATTACCGCTTTCGACATCGGGTCGCGCTCGAGAATATCCTCGCGTCCACCTAAATCGCGGTTACGAAACGAGCCATAATGGAGTGGCACACGTGTCCTAGCAGACGTCTAGCTGGAGGAATGAAAAATCACGCTCTGTGTCCTCGTTCCACCGTCACGCGTGGAACTCCGAAAATGAGCCAACGACGTGCCCCGAGGACAATAATTGTTAAAATCTCGCCCGTGCCTCGGCGCATTGTGAATTTCGCCTATAAATAAACACAAACGAGACTAGCTACGCAACATGCACGTTACGCTCGCTACACACGCGGAGCAGTTAATGAAAGTAGACTACCTGTACTCTGTCCAGCGTGTCCTATGCATGCAGCCGAATTGCATTGGACTGAGCAGCTGTATAAGCTATGGAAACTGTAGCCCTGTGACCTTACGGTTTAAAATATGACTCCTTGCGCTGTTTCCCGCGAGAAGCACGCTGAGAATGCGCGTGGAAAGATTTGCTAGAAAGATACGCGCGCAGCGAGTTGCATTCCAGTCAAAGGTGCAACTTTCGAACGCGATTTGGACCATTTTCACTTTACCAGCTCTGCTATCGGCCGTGGCCATGGGTAACAAGGGTGAACGTTCATGTTGTGTTCCAGCTGTGCAGTATGGTGCGTAGTTTCAGTTGCACAGGGATGAACAAAATTTTCGAACGACCGTTTCTACTGAAGGGATTTACACGAAACGTTAGCAAATATTGAGAACACGTTTTTGAAAATTGGTCCCAGTCGTGAAAAGTAACAGAAGATTGGTACACGTGTATGGACTGTATACACAAACCCTAGTTTTATTTATAGAGACTCTAAGCTAGAAATATTACTACTGTTGAAGTATGTAATCGCTTTTAATGCTAGGATGTACACAATGGTACTAAAAAGCTCGATGTATAGTTCTTTTGCAGTACTTTGAAAAACTCAAATACAGCTATTCACAATTATTTTTGGTGATTATTATAATTAAATTCTCCTTATGCAATAATATAACACTAGTATCCAAATTAGGTTCAAAGATAATTCGGTTAGCTCGCTAATAGTTCAGCTCCCTCCCAACACATAGTAATGCAACGACGAAATTTGCATTGAGGAACGTGTTAATGATTGACGACCGTACCCCGTCATAAATTTGCAACATCATGTTAAGACAGCTATTCACTGAATACAAGCTGCTGACTTCCCCGTCATCCATTTTGGGCTCAGCAGTATAATAAACAATAGAAATGGCACCTATGTACAGAACTTCAACAGAGAACTATTCCCTTCAAGTCTTCATCACTTACTAAAATCTCTGACAGTCGCTTTTTCAAGCTGAACCAACAAATTTTCAAACTGCCTCGCGTAACGAAGTTCTCTCGAATTTAGGACTTCACTGTTTAACTTTAGTCGCAGCAAAGGGATCAAAACCCATTTGGATCGAAACTCGGGTGGCTCGTGATCGTAATCATCGGCAAGTGACTATGGCGGTGGTTATAGACTTTGCTATGCAAGCGTGCATCCGTTGCAACACCTGCATATTCACGCAACCGTTGACGGCTGCTCGGTCTCGAAGCTTAACAAAGTTCTTCTGAGTCCTAACGAGCTTACTCTTGACAAAAGCCAGTCAAGTGTACGGCTTCCGTCGTTGCGATGCAATGGCTAACCTACATACCGATATATTATTGCGCCCGATTCGCGCTATCAATGTGTACGCGGCTCTGTATATAGTCGAAACGTGTCAACGTACCCAGCAGACTGTTCACTTTGCGGCTCCTATTACGTAGTTGAATAGATTCTTTCCGATTTCAGTAAATTACGACCCACTTCCCCCATTACGTAACCGTTGCGTCTTCTGCGAGCGTGTAACGTCTCGTCTGAAACAGTCGCAGATAGATACGGGGAAAATTGGAGTCGTTCAATTGAATAAACGCCGTGCCGTTCTTTCCTAGCCAAAACTGGATTTGCATCACAAAGAAAATTGAAGGATATTTAAATTGAAATATTTCACGATGTTCATTATTATTCTAACCAGAAACAGACACCTCAATTAGGAATCTAAAGCGACTTGATACCTCAGATTACGTTGAATAACTCTTTTCGGTGATCTCATCTCTATTCACCGCAACACAGCAGTTCTCAAAGGCATACGCCAATAGCACTTAATTTCTACGATTGCTGTAATCGAAGAAGCTTTCCATGCTAATGGAAGGATGTTCACGTAGCCAAGGAACTCGACCATTTCCCGAGAGCACACGAAGACCATACAATTCGGCTTTTATCGGCTGGTTCGCCTTTTCTCGGTCTTAGACGTCGGGCTTAAGGAATTCCACGCGAAACAGAGTGCCCTAAATTCCGGCTATTTGGTATCTCTAGCGTCGCGGTGTCTGCTACACGTATTTCCATAACATGTACACAATTGACCGAAAGCATCCGAAAGCACGGAGTGTATAATCACGTGGCGTAGGTTTGCGCGCCGCACGACCGTCCAATTTCATCTGAACCGAGCTAGAGCCGACCGACTACCTATGTACCCCACCGTTCCTGGCGTAATTGAATACTCAATAGGATTTACCAAAGCGGACCAATGCAGTGGTCGCGTCGATCGACACGACACACGCCAATATTTGATCCGTGTCAAAAGCTCCGAGGCAGATTCACGTACGGATTTCGAAAGGTCGTTAAACCCGCTTAATGGCCCCTCCCATCGAGCCTTCGTCCCTATTGTTCTATCCTCTTACCGTCCCACCCTCTTTCGACTTCATTTTCTACAACTTTCGCATCGCTTCTTTTCTGCTTCCCTATCTAGAATCATACCTTGTATTATTAACCAACTCCTGTTCAAATGGGGACTTCCTACTGATATATTTCACTTACACAAGATCGGCTGAGAGGGTGCACTACATTGATATAAAACGTTAGAAGCTTTTTTATAGCGAATGCAAGTGATAAAGTCACGAAAACGGCAAGCTGTTTATAGCTTTATGACGATCATCGCTCGAGGTTTCATAATTTTAAGTTCTTTTATTATGTAACACACTCCATAGACTTCTTCGCACCCATCTCAAACTCGCGAACTATTTAATAATTTAATAACTATCTATCCAGCCGTGTATACCATAAAATATTCAATATCTAAAACACTTCTATCGCTCCCTACACCCATTTCATTTTCCCCAAACAGTTCACAAGCGCGATCTAATAACTTCGAGCAGCGCATAATCACGCGCCTTTTTTTCAGCGTTACGTCCTGGATCAGCGTATACGCAGTCCCCCCAAGTCCATAAAAACCGGAGTGAAAGTAAGGTACATATTCCCCTCCGATCAACGCCGAAACTGCTGCTTTACATTCATCCTCCGTCCCGAATGTTCAATAAAAAGCAGAATAAATTTTACCACCTCCCCGGAAGCTGTCCTTACTTTTGCATCGCGAAACGTACCGAAGAAAAACCGGCTACCAATAATAGAAATCTTTATCCGGCCACGTCTAATTTATCTTCGTTCTTCCTGCGCCAACCGCTCCCCTTCCCGCTTCCTCTCATCCTCTCAACCCCTCGGGTTACTCCTTTTTCTTTCGTTCCTCTTTTTCTACCCTCGTCCACGTTTATCCTGGCCTCTCCGACTCGACTAGAGAGAGCGTGTCTCCGGAGCAAAGCGTCGAGTCGATACGGCGTGTTGTGCTTAGCGCTGGCAGCACCTGCACGACAGAACGACCACGACGACGGGCCAAATCCACAGGTGCGGTCGAAAGGGTGTTCACGTCGCGCGGAAATGCCTTTGAATCGACGGAATACGGCCGACGACGAGGATGACCCGTCGGCGAGAGCGACGTGTATACACCGCCGCTCAAAAGTTCGACCACCCTCTGAGCATTTGCATTCTGCTAACGAATACAAAACGCCTCGAGCACCGAGCAGCCTCCGTGTCGCGATACTCGCGGGTTAATCGAATGATTTGCCTGACGTTGGGGAATTTTATTCCCTTTCAACGGCGTGTAATAAAACTTTACGGCGCTCGGAATTGCCTGCGTCCCTTTGCGGCTTCATAACGCAAGGGTACGTAATCTATCTCTGTGAAAATTGCCTTAAGACTTCTTCTGAATGCCGTCGCTACCTTTTGCTCGTGCCTGATCCATTTAAGATACGGTTTATGTAGTTTTCTGCAGAGGCTACGACAGGATATATTGGTTCCGAGAGGAATAGGTAATGGACAATTTGCTTTTAATTGTCGCGTTTTGAAAATCGGTGAATGTAAATGAATCAATTAAAGTATTAATGTCGCGAGACGCGTAGGTAAGTTAATGATTCTCGTTAACCTTTGCAACGAAACTTTTGAATGGCAGTGTATGTGTATATGTCGAACACTCGGCGGACCTCTCTCCCTCTATCGCAGGCTCTTCAAGGTAAGGTACGCCTCAGCCGTTCTCGATTCACATAGGGCGACAACCTTCGAGTCGGCTGTATGCACGGATCGTTTCATTCCGAACGGCGGGCTAGACGCGCGTTTTCCATCATCGGGGACCCTTTATCTCGCGCGGGGAAAATTAAATTTCTCGCGTGAAAGGGTCCATAGAAAAAGAACACGGCGAAGAAGCGAACTAACTTTTCCTTATCGGCGAATTCCCGGTAAACGGTGTTATTGTTTCCTGTTAAACCACTATTGTAAAAGGCTCGAGAAGAAAAAGGGTTGAAAAGAATATCCCTATACTTAAAATATTACTACACAAGTTAAGAGAACCGCGAAGGAAAGAAGATGAACAAATCGAGAGATCTAAGCCCCTTTTCTTATTAAACTCTTCGTAAAATGTGCTTCCATTGTTCCCTTGATAGTCTGTCGCGCATCACCGTAATGAAGTGGAACGAACTCAATGGAACCTCCAACATAGGAGGCCATTAATCGATGTAATTAATTTTAGTTCGCATAATATGACGTTTCAGAGCGCGGGAGCACCTTCTGCCAGCTAAAAGCCAAAAAAGCGTCGAAACAATCGTGCTGTACAGAGAGCAGAGCAAATGTGACGTGATTACCAAGTATCGGAGTTAATGACGGAAAATGAATGCGCCGAGCGCGGTCGCGTAAAATGTGGCCGCTGATTCTCGATAGACTAATTTCGTTAACTTTAATTCGATTTACGCATATATTCTAAAACGGCGGCCAGGATCAATTTGGTAATTCAATGCATCTATAAAATAACGTGGCAAGTGTCTGGCTTCATTATATGAAATTCTCTCGCGTTCGAAACCTGACGCAGATCAAAGTCAGCGTCGCATTATCATTAATGTGATGATAAAAAAACACGAGTGCTGGAGTTTTTAGACTCTCGATTTCGTTGTCTTAATCGAAGGTACTCCCGCTTTGCGTTACAACGTATTATGGATTGTCTGAAACCTTGGAAATTGTTAAATAGCGACTAATGTATTACTTACGAAATTGAAAATAATGTAGAGAAATTTGAGATTTTTTAAATTGTAAACTTTGAAAATATGAAAATTTAAAAATTCGAAAATTTGAAAATTTGAAATTTTAAAAATTTGAAGATTTAAAAATTTGAAAATTTGAAAATTTGAAAATTTGAAATTTTAAAAGTTTGAAAATTTGAAATTTGAAATTTTGAAAATTTTCAAATATTAAATATTCCGAAATCAATTCTTCAAATTCTTTATTTCTTTTAATTTCTCCAAGAAACACATTAGCCATTTATAATTCACTCGTCAACTGATAGAAAATTATTTCCGTTAATATTGAAAGCCAGGAGAAAGACCTGGCGCTTCAATTTAACGTTAAGCAGAAGAAATCGAAACTAAACTGTAACATGCAACAGCAGGATTTATGATTGATGAAATAACTCACGATGTTTGACGTGCAGCCTAGGAACGGGATCTTGCGGCCAAGCCACGTTTTGCGCGGCTAAGCTGATTAGCGCCAAAACTCGCAGCGATGTGCTCATTTTGGAAGCGCGTGGCCCTGCAGGGTATCTTATGAATCAGCGGTAGCTTTCAATCCTCGTCATCGCCGCTCCGATCGTCATTCCTGAAACAAATAAATCACAAATATTTATGCCAACCAATTTACCATTAAAACCATTGCAGATTTATTCGTAAGTACATATCTAGACACTTAAATTCGCGTCCCAACTCTCCAGTTACTCCATTTCTTCTATCCTTAACACCACCAAACTGGTAATCAAGAACAGTCTGTTGCCACTGGCCCGGAGGAATGTTTCGCGCGTAGCCGCGTTAAAAATGCTGACATTTCTTAAATCTCTCGAGTTTTTAACAAGGGGGATGCTGGCGGCGCAAGCTGAGGCGCGGTCGTCTTTGTTCTTTTTCGTGGAGAATTTATACATGCACGACTTCTTGCGATGGCGGACCACCGCCTCACCAGGCGAGAGATAAGGAGGAAGGGAAGGAAGGAAGGAAGGAAGAAAGAAACTAACGGGTAAGATAAAAGACTAACGAATGAACGAAGGAGGCCCACAAGTGCTGCAGCAGCGACGACGATGAACAAGAAGACGGTGGTATGCATTATGCAGAGGAGTCAGCAGCTGGAGCTTCTATTTGTCCTGCTGCTATGACTTCGAATACGGCCGCGATTAGGTGGAAAATCGGATGTACAGAGATGTATAGTATAAAGGTTGCCGTTGAATCGGGCTGCATATCTAACCACCGCCACTACCATTCCCGCTCGGAATCATCTTGTGTATACGTAGAATGTAGAACTTAATTCTGCTCGCCTTCCAGTCTTCAGACGCTTAAAATTCAGCCCCGACGTTGTAGCTGTGGTTTACGTTCTCATTGTTCGTGCTACGCTTTAAAATGCGCGAAAGGATTCAGCATCGATCGCATCGCGGTTCGATAACCGTGCATTTTTAACTCCCGCCTAATACAAATTCTATTAGCGTAATTAGATTCCTCTACGCGAATGTGAAGATCGAGAGTCTTAAATTGAATTTAACTACGACGAATCCAACTGCATCCACTCGGAAATTGGGACACAGATAGAAAGTCGAAGCCGTTTTTCTTCCCAGCCTCTCTTTAAGCTATCCCCTTAGTTTACACCGATGTTTCCACTTCTAAATAATCCAGTTCTTATCGGCTTCGAGGGGAGATCAACTTCCTGCCGTGTTAATAGAACACCGCAAGCTATAGAGCTTCATTTAGTCTTAGTCCATTATCCTGGAACTCTCAGAACAACAAAGAACCTGATTTCTGGTAAACATAGTCGGCATCCCGACAATGTCTCTGTCAATTGTATTTAAAGTCGTTACTATTTATACTCAAATTTAATCTTTTGGATGAACCCAGCCTGCCGAAACTAACTCGCAACGAGAATGATCGAATGAAACGTAACACTATTAAACTCTGAACTCTAATCTCTCTTATGAACAGGAATGATCTAGGAGCAACTTCCCGATGATATCTCGCGGCGCGATATTAAATTTAATGAAAGTCTCTCAGACTTCCCAAGGGATCGCTTAAAAATGAGGAAAAAGTGCAGCGCACGGACCAAGTGTTCAGCAAGGTACGCATCAGAGAGCGAGCGACTCTTAGGCGTGGCTCGCCCTACTTTCGAGACACGAGACGAGCTGTAGGATCGAGAGTCACTTCCCTCCAGCATCGTCACCCTCGGTTTCCGATTCCCCGTGGTAGCACCAACAAAACGAGACTTTCTCTTACGTCAGACAAGTCACGAGCCATCGCGTCGTTACGACCCGCCCAGCTACTGCTTCCTGGACCCGATCGAAAACCCTCGGTCCCGGAAAAAACCGATTTAATTTTCCTCATTGGATCCGTGTCATGGCAGGGAAACCTTAGGGAGAGAAGATTGTGAAATCAAGCAAAGAACTTGCGACGGTGATAACGCCTAGAACTGAGCGAACGACATCGTCGCGTCGGAGCAACCGAACCATCCAACAGGAGTTTCAAGAACGATGAAGAAAATTAAAGACCGCTGAGTTGTGCGAAACTGTTGCCAATCCTCTTGTCCGATAGTTTTACGACCGTGTAGGTACGTGCGATGATTCACAATATTATTCAGACATTTGTCATTGAGAACATTGATTAACGGGACATACTGTGTGCTGTAATAGTTAACATTATGATTATTTCATAGGCTGTTTCCTAATTAGGGATTATTCCTTAGTAGATGTTCAGTGTTGCCTTGATACACTCATGCTTTCTTGGCACTATTTTGCCATCTTAACTCCTGCGTCTTTAATTCTTCACTCCTGGTCTGAGTTAGGTGTTTGAGAAGACAAATGTTAATTTCTAGAGAAACTTCTTTTCTATTCTTCTTTCGTAGAATTATAGTCAAAGAAATCTGTATCACTCAGCGATACATTAAATCACAAGTATTCCTCCAGGCCATTAACACAGCCGAGCATACACAGTTGAAGCTTGCACAATACGTAGGTAATGAAACTCGATTAGAATCCTAAAAGCAATGAACCACTCGATTACCCAAGCATAAGGCAAACAGTGCGACTGAGGGCACGTTCGACGTAAATGGGTCAGCAGCATACGAAGGAAGGGAAACGATTTCGCTCATTCGTGCTACAGGAGCGTTCACGTTTTAAACAGCTCAAAAGAAGAAACAATAACACAGAAAACCCTTTCGCAAAAGACCACGGAATCGCGATATCAATAAAAAGCAACGCCACGAACGTGGTCGCGAGCACGGTCTCTTTCGAAACAGAGATTAAGTGGAACATGATTCAAACCTAGAATGATCGGATCTCTCGCTGCATTGGCAACGTTATCTGTATCCAATTCCTGAATTTTATAGAAAGAGACGAGGAGAGCCTGAGAACCACGAATGGAAAACAGCCACGAGAAAAATACGATAAAATCGAAGCGAGATTGCAGAGGCTGGTAAAACTTGTGGCCAGTCAGGGTGGAAAGAAAGCAGGAGGCGTAGAGAATTGGCGTGGCGGGCAAGAACGGCAAAACACGTTCCGTCTAATTATCCATGCGCTTTGTGCGTATAGTGGCGGAGCAAGAGCAACAGCAGCAATGGCAAAAGCATCAGCCACGATACCGAGCATGGCTGTTCGGACCGTGGATAATTCTAGGCCGATCGCTCACCGTTCAACGAGCCGAGGATCAAAGCAAAAACAGTAGGCGCGCGCTTGTCTTGCTCGCGATTTCCAGCCTGGTGAAATCCTCGACGATTTTCTACCGTGATCGTTTGTTTCGTACCAACGCAACGCCTCTTTCAAAGAGCGTTTACCTATAGCTCCTGCACGCTGCTCTTTCTTCCCCTCCACCTTTTTGCTCCTTTTCCTTTTTTCCCTGGCTGTATATCCTATCCGTGATGCAACACCTCGGACCTTTCCTATTTTTAGCGGTGCATTTACACTGAGATCGTATCGGGCATTCCTGCGAGTCTATCGGGCAATTTATCGCAACGATAAATTGACCATGTCAGACGCGGGGCATCAAAAGTTCGAAGCAATCCATTTTTATTTCTCTACTAGCTGCCGCGGGGAACAATGCTTATTCCGTGAATATCTCGGCCATGAATCCGCGGACGCCCAGTTGACTTTACCTTTCCCTCGGTATCGATATGTTTACGATGCCAGCATGCCTGTCGATACGTCGACAGCTCTGTTACCGCGGAAATTTCCGCGTTTATGAATTTATTGACTGAGAAAAGATATCGCCAGACGGGAGATCGTACGCTGTGGCGTCTGCGAAAGACTCAGGCTTGCATTAAGGAAGAGGGGAGCTATAACCCCGGGCCTCACCCTTTAATAGACTCCATATTTTCATGTAAGTAGATCAAATGAATTTTTGCAAATACTTAAGAAAAAAGTTATTTCAGATTGATTAATGGCTTTCTTCATAAGCCTCATTTGCAGCGGAGCTTTGCTTTGCAAAGATGGAGTTCACTTTGGGCCAAGGATTGAAAATAGTTGTTCTTCGTAAAATTCTGTCAAAAAATGGGGAATATTTTAGTATATCGAGTATCAATCCCTTCTCTCCTTCTCCTACGCTCACAAAATCTTAATTCGAAGTAGAAAAGACTTACCCTCGTGTCTACACTGTTACCACATCACCTGGATAATTTATTCTTGACAAACGCGGACCAGAACGAATAGCAAACTGTGCATCTTGGGACGGAGACAATACGTGAGAAACTTTACGCATAAAAGACAAGGTCATGGCGTATGCATAGCTGCTTATGACCAAGGATTTCCGCGTAAGCGCTGGCATCCCAAAACTTTATCAGAACTCTCTCAACATGCTACAACAACTTCTTGATGGCGTCGTATAAAAGACAAATACTGCCTACTAAGTGTGTAATCTAGGTGGGGGCGCGCATTTCATTTCTGACCACAGGGAAATGCTCATTCATTGGACCAGAGTCAAAGTTAGTTCACTGAGTATGTTGAACCACACATGGGGGAATTAATTGTGTGCACATGGGTATGATTTAAGGCAGTGATTTGATTACACTTTGTCTTTCACATAATAGTTATTACGTTCACTATTATTTGTACGACTATTTATATTACAATTACTAATAAAGATAACTTTGCTTTATGATCATTAATGGATAAGCTATTACACGAAGCTTTGGCGTAACTTTTAACCAAGTATCGTGAAATTACTACGTAGAAACGAGAAATAAAATGGTCTTTAGTCACCGGGGAAAAGTGTTTCACGCAAGAAGGTCACAAAACATTAACTTTAAAACGAGCCAAGTCGCAAGTGAGATAATTGCAATTCCTTTTAAATCAATTCCTCCATTGCTCCGTTTCTCTATTCTGCTTATAAGCCTTAACGAAGTATTGCTGATGTTTACTAACGCCTTGCTTATACATACACGAGCCCCAGTGGATTAAGACTCTTTCGTTGTCCAAATAGAGCGAGCGAAAAACAAGGCAGCGTAATCGCGAATGCGATTTCGGTGAACGTAATTTCAATAAATAAGCGTCCTCGATGACTTGCCGTGGATTTGTCGACGTGACGCGGAGCCAACCAACCAGCCAGCGTACCGATAATGTAATCGTGCCGCTATGTCATGCGCAATACCTCTCCGAGTCCCTGCCGTTTAGGAATGGAATTTGTTGCCTCTGATTGCGACAAGTTTCGAGGAAAAAGAGTGCGCTCATGGCAAGCTTCGGCGCACCGGACACAGGCGACGGATAAAAGTGGGGAAGTTGAGGGAAGAAGACAAGTTTACTAGATGAAAGGCGCCAAAAAGAAGCGCAAGATATCTGCGACGAGGTCGATGAATGAGTCTACCAACGGGCTTTGAGACTCCAAGCAGACTGTGATTAATAAGTAACGTCGATCTCGGCTAAAGTGAAGGTTCTTCAAGCTTTGGGTGCAAGTGTATCCACCGTTGCGCTTCCTGGAACCTAGTCAGGCATAAATAACAATTTTTCGAAAATAAATGCCGCTCTTTCATGGCTCTGCCACGGTGTACGCGGCAAAATAAGAGGTACATAGAAATTGCTCAAGAATTGAACTGCATTTTCTTAAAGATAAAATAGCTCTGCAGGTGAACAATAGTCAGATAAAACTGCATGGCGATCAAGAGAAGCTGAAATGTACGTACATAGAACGTGGCGTTTGTAGATGAAGTATAGAGTACTCGATTCCCTCCACTTTTTCATCTTTAATTGACAATTTTGTTTATCGAGTACTCTCGCTCGAACAAATGTTTATAGAACATAATAGTGAACTTTGTTTTCCAGTAAATTTGACAAGCGAAGTTTCCAACCAAACTAACAGGAACATTCAGCTAATATCAATTTGTTGAATCTATTGGACAAATTTTGCGACCCTTCGGTCGGAAGCGGGATAAGAGGATAGTCAATAACAGTTCAGAAGTCAGTAACCGCGAAATCTAAATTTGTAACTCATTGTGTAAATTGAACCGCGAAACTTATGCTAGTCTGCCTTGCATAGTTCCATGTGCATGTGAGAAATATCTCAAATACTATTTCGTCTTATATATTGAAAATTTAATAAGTAAAATAAATTCATTAGTTTAATGGGAATTTAATGAACTAACGCCTCCCAAAATAATGTTGACCTAAAATTTCCATTAATATCACTGTTTGTGCAGTATTATCTGCTCTCTTTTCATACATTTTTTATGATTCATTATGGTCGATTTCAACTTACAAATCTGAGCACTGCCCTCAATTCGTGCATCACTGAATTCTCCGACCCCATTTCACGATCTTTCTCGATATCCAAATACCATAAACCAATAACCAAAAAGCTAATCAAAGATAGATTGGACCAAGTATTCTAAAAAAGGACCGTGCAAAAGTTCGAAAGAACATAAAGTGGTCGCGCCAGATAGCAAACGATTTCGCAGCGATCAGTTACGGTTCCGTAAACAGGGGAACAATAAATAATCCCAAGTGGCGATGTGACGAAGCCGTAAACCAAGTCACTGACCCAGGCCGATTATACGGCGCGTATGCAGATTCCACGGATATCTGTAATTTGGATTATCGAAACGCGTACACAGGGACGCGGGTCAGGCAGGCTGCGTTGGACGCTGTTAGTGTAGCAACGATACTCGATAATAGGCATTCTCCCTCCCTGCTTGATACACGGGAACACAGGGGTGCACGTGTACACCGATCAATGATATACAATCTCGTACACGGGATGAAATCAGCTGGAGCGAGGGGTAGGGACTATATCGTCGAAAGATAAAACAGCCATGTACCATTTCTCTGTGCACCTACTTATCAGCGTAACGACCCGCCTCGAAATCGCAGGGAGTTACAAAGTCGCCGATGTACGATACTAACGGGTTACCGGGTCGAGACAAGTGGCGAACTAAGTGTGCACCTGCAGCCACGATCGCCAAGATGGGGAACGTCGACCTGAGGAGGGAACAGAGAAGGGAGACGAGGGCGCGAGCAAGGAGGAGAAAACGCGGCGGGCTATTTAAACGGACCAACCAACTGCTGCGAATGAATGAATATTCAGGAGCGCATGGAAACTGCAGAGAACGACGATCTCCGTGGCCCCAGGTGACCTCTCGTGGAAACGACCAGGTGAAATGGTCCAAATCATGGCGAATATTCAGATCCCGACCCTCTCACTGCCGTCCTTGTGCAAATTATTCTCGTTACGAATGCCTGTGATCAAGGCTACCCAACTACGTAAAAGAGTGTAACCAAAACCACGATCCCCCTTGCAAATTTCTTCACGGCTGTCTCTTCGACTAAAGAGACGTCCCTACGAGCTTTTGACAAAAGAACAGAGGCGGGGAGAAGCGTTCTAACGGCTTCAGCTTAGATCTCTGCACTGTTGCAGGATTCGGTGCACATATCGGGGGACTCGAGGATAATGCACTTGAATCTTAATTGCTCCTAAATACTTGATTCCAACTACGGCGTTCGAATATTAAGAGAACAGGTGTTCCTAGGCGAAACTGGAATTAATAATTGTTTAAATACCATACGGTGTTGCTGGAATGATTGTACCTTTTAACGCGAAAATGATGAGAGATGTGGAACGACTCGCGCTTTTATTAGCGTCGATAATAATGCGTGTAATAACAAAGTTTCACGCGCTTCCAATTTTCCCGACAAAGTATAGCGTTCGCTAGAAAACTTAGTGCCGCTACTTAGACGGTTTGCTCTATAATTTTATACTGGGCCGCTGTAACTGTTTTTTACGAGTATAGGTCTCACAGGTCGCTTAAAGATAACCGTAACCGTGCTCGGCTATACTCGTCCCGCTCGGCTATAACTTTAGCACCTGCAAACGACATTTTCGACCATCTCATTGTGAGTCAGGCATCGTTACACTATTCAAATACTCTGCCTTGCGGGCGTTTTACAGCCACCTCGTTTTTGTCCCTCCCCGTATACCTGAGAAGCAAAGTGCAACTCTGCAAGTTGCTGCGTTGCAATTCAAGCCTCAAGATCGTGTTGCAAAAGAAGCAGCTGACTGTACTCCACTTGCATCGCTCAATATATGATACGAAGGAGTTCTTCTACGTGTATAGAGAGCCCTCTCGCCTGAAGCCCCGTGTCATCTACGAAAATACTTCCAAAGTTCCTCTCCTGTAACGCGTGTGCAAGAAACTACTCAATCCCGACGAAAGGACTTACGCCCATGTACGGCACAGAATCATCATGAATATTCTTACTTATTTCCCCGTAGTTCGCCCGCGAAAACAAAGTTCATTTTCATTTCGTGATCCAATCACGAAAATTGCATTCAATCAGTCAACAATGGCCCGCTCAAAATATTCATATTTTCTTCACCGAGGCCGCATTGATCCCACTGGGAACGTAGATAATTCCAATTTGCGAAATATTCATACGCTGCAAGTTCGATGTAAAACGCGATGACTTCGATGAATAATAAGAATCCTGAATATCTGCTGTACAAACGGTCGAATAATCATGGCCCAGTAATTTTAATCCGATTCGCGGATCGATCAGCGCTTGTCGTGTCAGGGAGGCTCATTACCTAATGAGACAACCCGTGCTTTCTCTCTGATCGAGCCAGCTCCAGAGCTGTGTAAAAACGTGTCACCGAAAACGGTAGCGAGCCATAATGACAAGCGGGGAGAATCGAGCGGGCATACTCGCAATCTGCTCTCTCAGCCATGTGAAATTAGCTCTATATGGCGCAAGTCCACTCGCCAACTACCGGTAATTTCCTCGGGGAAGAATCCTGACAACGCTATATAGACCTGAGCGTTTGTCCCCCTCCGCGATTATGCTGTGTTTTGGCTAGGTCGTGGAGCGCTAATTCTCGCGAGTAATTGCCGCAATTAATACAGCAGACGTTAACGGCAAAAGGCGCAAACCACGTGGTCGCGTTCTCCATGTGAAATGCGGGGAGGAGAAAATGAGACGGTGAAAAACTGTGAAAAACGGCGAAAGAATAAGACAGGTCGAGAGGAGGTAGGGACAACGGTGCTTCGCGGTGCAATTTCTGGAATGTACCGTGCTGCTGATCACGACCACCGTTGCTGCATCTCTCGCAATTTCCGTTAGCTAACCCATTCGCCCACGTGCAGGTATTCTTTGTTGCCACCGACTCTCTTCCGCGGGATATACCTTCGAAGATAGTCTTAGATGCTCCTCTGTACGTGGTATGCTTGAAATTTCACGTACAGCGTGCAATATAATTTTGCGGGTAAGTGAATTGATGATGACGTAGGCAACGTTGATAAAGGCTGAAGTACGCGTGCAGGTACTCGGGCAAAGTGCGCAACAGAAATTTCAATAGAATTTGGATAGATTTCAAATGCAGCATATGGCAGCGTTTGGCCGATGAATGCAGCAACATTTGTAGATCCAATTTCAGGAGAGCTACTGTTAGAGATACGGTTTCTGGTGAATGTTACGGTACCAGCATTTTACCAGAATTTAATCGGTGTAGACAATCGTTAGCAATTTTGGGTGAGAAGTACGGTACAGTAGAACATCAAATTGTAATTTTAGAACTCGTTACTTAGGTTTGGATAACCAGCTAATACGTCGTTCAAACAGGCGCTAGCTAAATCTACTCTAAGTTTCTAATCCCGGGGTATAATTCGCCTTAACAGAACGCATCAATCTCCGGACAAAACTATAACAAGCCGTGATTTACCGAAACTGTGCAAAATGGATGATCCAGTAACCATATTACGTGCTTAGAGATGCAAACTACGCTCAAGTATGGGAAAGCTCGTAATCGCGTTCTCCAAGTTAATTTCTCAAAGACATCATCGTTCTTTCCCGCGTTCGATAGAGCGATAATACGATAAAACCGACCAAGGAACACATCCGCGGGATCGAGCCAATTTCCACGTCTCAACGTAATACTGCCTCCCCTATTCAAGCGAAAGCTATCGAAATCGTGAACCTGTCCCTCTCGCTTTTCCCTTTTCCGTCGCCCCTGGAATCTCGCGCCCACGCTTCATCCATTTCACCTTACGCTCTTTCTTTCCCCCCCTCTCCTCGTTTACCTCGCGTCACAGTACAGAATTCATTTTATCGCGACAGCGACGACGAATCGATATTTCTCGTTCTTCGACACAAGCTCGCAATCCGATAAACGAATGACGAGAAGATTGCGACCGACGTTCAATGTAATAAATGGATAAAGATGTGAGCTAACCCCTAGAGATACGAAATTCGTGAGTAGGAACCAGAGTACCTGGGCCATGTGCTATTTGTGTGTGTTAGGGGTCTCGTGATTATGTGTGCGTACGCCAGGTGTTCGAATCAGGGGTTGCACACCCGGTTACACGCATAGGCAGCAGACACAGTATCTTACGAGCTCAACCTGAACGAGTAGTTTCTGAGCGGAATCATGCTTAATATACGATGAGGAAGTTCACATGATTATATGTTGATACAAGGTGTGATGTTATTATCACTCAGATGGTTAATTGACGAGCTTGTAGAGTACCTGTGGGATTAAATAATGTGGAGAAATGATGGCAGTAAAGCGTTTATAGTAAGAAGATACTATAGTTTCTATTGTGAGAATCACTGATACCCAACTCCTACACAGTGAACATGGTTTTACAAAATAGACGTTCATTTAGGTCACGACCTTCCCTTATTGGAGGCAGATCTTAAAGGCTGCATAGCAATCACAGATAATCAACGAATCTTACTCCGGTTGCTTCGATAAAATATGCCTTATCGTGTTTCCCCTAAGTATGTTGTTTCACGATCGTAAACAGAAACTACCTCATATTACATTAAGAAGATATCGCTTTCCCTAGGGTTTAAGATATTCCTTTCACATCTATCTTCTAAAATCCGAGCTGATTTATTTGGATGTTAAAAAAACTCAATAGAGTAAGAACTTCTTTCTCACAAGCTATAAAATTTCTAGATATTTTAGGATCACAGACTTTTTCAAGATCACAAATAATCCAGAGACCTCTATATATATTCAAATAATATTTTTATCCTCACCCTTCGGTGAGGTCGACTCAAGACTGTTTACGTAAAGGCGATAAAAAGAAATCTTCTACCCTTCTACCCAGCCACCCCAGTCGCATATCAATGAACCCGTTACCTCGATCCCCGGCCTACCAGCCGATAAAGAAAATTCAATTCTGACGATCCCGCGGAACAAATGCATCACAACTTCCTCCAGTCTTCCAATTTCCGTCAGTGGCTTATCCCCGACGTGGAGGCGTCTTCCGTATTCCATCGAAAGGTGCCGCCTATGGCCCCATATACATATATACAAGATCGTAGGTGGGAACCGGCTGATTCAAAGTGCCTCACGCCTGTGGACGATTGTCATCGATCGGCCGTGCACGATTTCCACAGGCGGAAGCACGCTAGAGGACGATAACGCGCAGGAGGCAGAACGACGAAGGCGATGGCGATGGCGAGGGTGGTTGGTAGATGTCCCCCTTCTCCGTCGACCATCATCGTCGTCAGACGCCGTAGCTGCGGGGCAATCGAATTTTCATCGCCGCGAAGGCAAGCCCTGAATATTCATACGGTCGAATCCCTTGCACACGTCCCCCAGCGGTTATGCCCCCGTGTGTTAACGTATAGGTACATAGCCGTTGGGTAATCGTACCCTCCCACCCCTTTCTGACCGCCAGCTGAATTTAAACTGATGTGCCAGGAAGGGGCGCGTGATCGCCCTAGGGCGCTTAAGCAAATCGAACGTTCAGAGGGAGCACGGCTGAACCAGCCGTATTCTTCCTCGAATGGGATACGGCAAGTGAGCCACTCTCTGCCCCATCCCTCGACGCTACTTTGCGCCTCTGTGCATCCACCGCGGGACCGGATGCTGCCAGTAAATTACCGCTAATAAACACCTGATAGGATTATCGAATTGATCGGTAGCTGGGCGATCGGCTATCAATCGGCCAGCGACTCGATTTGTTCTTTGGCTGCGAGAATGTTCGGCATGTTTGCCAGAGGAATTAGGCTGATCGTCGGTAAGCGCTAATAGGAAATCGATAGCGCTACGTGTGAAGTTCCTGGGGGCAAGTAGCGAACGTGTGATGCATAATGAATGATGCAGAAATATGTTTGTATGATACCTTAAATGGTATGACTGTAATTCCTATGTGGAAGTTGGGTGAAATTTCTTGTGAAGCTTGGCTAAATGTGGGATGGATAAAAAATTGCCGCGTTAGAATGTATTTGCGCTAGGTTATTGCTAGCAGAGCGTTAAGAATGTGGAACAGTCTGCAACTCTATGGATCGAAAGCACAGGAACACTCGACCACTTACACGGATAGATACATGTCTACATATTGCCATCGAAGAAAAGTTCCTTTTTTATTGTAGTCATTGGAAGTAATAGTAACTCCTGCCCATGAACCACTTGAAGATATGGACTTTCCAATAGTTTGTTCGAACTTGTTCAAGCGACTTTACCATTAGTCAATGGAACCTAATCTTGTGGCAGTAAGTCTTTCCAACTTGCGAGTAACTACGGTACTTCTAACTATAACACTTCTTACATCCACAAGGCTCTAGTTGATCCTTGTAATTTATTACTCGTTAAAAACTTTCTACCTCTAGGAATGTCACTTTTATTGACACAGTACTTTATTCACAAGTTCATTCTATTTATGAACGAAACTATTTTTGCCTTTAGATAACAAAGAAATTCATACCGTATCGTCTGACCTAAAACAACAGCTCTGAAAAATGTCTGCAACTTTTCGATTCTCTTTCTACATCATCAGGCACAAAGATTCAGACGCAGACTATTGAAATCGATCGAAATGGACTTATCGCCATCTCATTTTCTACTCGGCCCGTGTAATCACTAACCAAGTTTCCCTTAGTACTCCAGTTACCCCAAGCAAGCAGAAAGGAGGAGAGGCACAAAATATAAAAAAGGGGTGCAGGAAAAGAGAACAGGCAATAAGTGGAGAAAAATCAGCCGCTTTTCAGTCTAAAGCACTCGAAGCTCCTTGTAGTTCGGGTTGCAGCGCGATCTGACGCGTGTACAGCCGTTAAACCGAACACTGCAGGGTGGAGGGAAAAAATTGAAAGAAAAAAGAGAAGGGTGGGCAGACAAGGGCGAGAGAAGGAGATAGAAATGTCCAGGGAGAACGAACACGTTTGAGCAACACGACGTACGGAAAAGAGGGGTAGAACTGGCAGCTGGCATATATGCTCGGCTGTCTTCTAGCTGAATGAAAAGAGACAGCGCACGCGCGAGAGGAAGAGAGAGGAATAAAAGTGTCGGGAACGGGGACGGCGACGGGGTTGGGGCTGGAGGGGAGGAAAAAAATAGGGGGAGGAGAAACCGTCGTGAAAATAGAAACAAAAACGGAGAAAAATGGATAGAGAGAAGTGAAAGAAAGAGTGACACAGTGGAAGGGCGACGCGGTGGGACGGGGGATAAAAGCGAAGACAGATCGAGAAACAGGGAGAAAGAAAATGTAAGAGCTGGTGGAATCGCCGCGAGAATCGAGGGCTCGCGGCCGTCGTTTTCTTCCCCGAGATTCTCGTCCAAAGTACTCCGCAAACGCGGAGCCTACATCCATTCATGATTTTTTCAAAGGAATCTCCTATCCTTTCATATCTACTCTTTCCCCAGCTCTCAACCTCTGCCCGTGTGGACCGCGAGCTGAAATTATTTAGCCACAGCTTCTGGCCGCTGGCGATGCACTCATTCTTACCGTTCTCGCGCTTTTCAATGATTCAACCCTTATGACCAGATCGAAATCAATTGCACGCGACTTCCAAAGAAACGGCAATTAACGCTTTCGCAAAATTTGCGAGTTTGCGTTATTTAAAGGTACTCACGCGCTTTAGCATGCTCAGAGAGACGGTTGAATGTTCCCACGATACGTACGTAATATATCTATATATTAAAATTTCATAAAGTAGGACGGTGAAATTTGTCTAATATAAAATAAGGTTTCTATAATATTTCAGAAAAGTAATATTCACAATTCACTTATTTCTATAGAATTTGAAAGTATTTTCCGATGAAATTCCTAGACTTTTAACGGCGGATATAAATTTTAAACTTCCACGTTTAAATCTTGCAAAATATATTCCTCTCCTGTAGCTTTCGTAATAATTGTATTACTGTTATTTGAAGAGTCTATTTATTTCGATATTTTCGTTGGTTTCGACAAATACATTTCGAGTTTCCCGCATTATTTGAACAGTTTATTTGCATATTGGTTTGGGCACATAAAACAACATAACAGTTATTATAACTGAGTATAATATATTGATAATCTTTTACTCTCCCTTTTTTTACGTAATTTGGTAAACAATTTATAGAAATTTTAAAAAGCATGCCATAAAAGATACATACGTAAAATTCCTACTATTGAATTGACTATTCTAGTGCAAAAAGCAACAATTCAAAGAATAAATAGATAAAAATATATATGTACGTGTAATAAAAAGCATCAGCCAATCGGAAAACGATTGAACATTCTTTATAGCAAAAAAGCTAATGAACGACGAGAATTTACTATGCACTTACATAACTTTAATTTGACAGTCTCGGTAGACTTTGTTCATTCTGACTGGGAACCATCCGCTTATTTCACACCGTAAAATTTATGGCCCGACAATAAATCAATGACAACGAGTGCAGTTTTCCAGACTGTGGCTATTTCAACGTCGCCGATGAGATCCATAATTTTTACTCTACGGCAGAAGGGTTCATTCAATCGCGGTGTTCGCCAACTGTTTTAAAACTTTGCCTCGAAATGTTCGTCTCGACCTAATACAATTCCGTGCAGACATCGATAGTCTGAAAATTAAAGGCGATCGGCCAGCAATGATGTGATAGAGAAAGCAAAGCTCTCAAATTAACTAATCACTTCCCAAAAACTTGATCGATGATAACAAGAGTTATCAAAATTTCACGATGGACGTCTATAAATAGTGAACGTAGCTCGTTAACATCGATATATTAAATATAATCCAGCGAACCGTAAAAATTAATCGAACCATTAAATTCCATATCACCTAGGACAGTGAAACGAAACAGTCGATACCGCTTCCAAGAACGACCGATAGTTTCTGCAATAAAAATTGATAAAGAACCCTATCTCCACTGTATGCGGATTTTGAAAAATTGTCTATCAGTTAGCCTGGTTTATTTCTCGAACCGCTTTCCCTAGTCGTCTCAACTGATTTATTCGACGCCATATCTTCTTTATCATTTACTTTCAGCCATTTTTTACCTGTCGTTGGAATACTCACAAATTTTCAGCAATTCGATCGTTTCTCTGTAAAGCAATACGTATCCGCTTGCAACAGATTTTCGATACTTCAAATAGGAACGATAAAAGA
The DNA here is from genome assembly GCF_051401765.1 of Calliopsis andreniformis. NCBI lineage: Eukaryota > Metazoa > Arthropoda > Insecta > Hymenoptera > Andrenidae > Calliopsis > Calliopsis andreniformis. The sequence continues at coordinate 14,842,986 of NC_135067.1, read as the reverse complement.
TGGAAAGGATTCCTTTGATTAGAACAAACCACTATGTTGGATTTTATTTTATTACATTTTTAACATCTTTTCCCATTTCATTCTTTATTCTTTATTTCACACTATCTACCTACATAACGTGCAATTTCGCATCAAAAATATTACTAAGATTCCATAGAAATGGCGAATCTCATTTCTCTCACGAAAAAGCCGTTGTATGGAAGGTTGCTCGTGAAGAAGCGCCCGAAACCTTCATTTTTAACACCAGAAACCCACCAAAACAGTCGAGATAACTAGTTTCAATCTTTCTTATATAAATCGCTCGCATTTATATCCCATATTCACGCTTTCCAAAAATATATAAATACAATAAAAGGGAAAGCTACGAACATACGTAATCCAAGGCATAGTTATTTTATTTTTTGTACTCTTAGCTCTAACCACTGTGACCAAAGCGAGTACACAAAAAATCGTATAGCGATCAATCTCAGCTCAAAGCGAGCCGCAGCTAATGTCAGGGGAAAAACGAAAGCACCTGACCAATAAAGGGTACCGTAGTCGTTAATGGGGACATGTAAAATAACGCTGAAAATGCCAGCGAACTGTTACTGTTATGTAATGTTCATTAGAAGCAGGAAGACGGTCCCCTCGGAAAGGTGTGCTCGTGATAGGAAAAGGAAGATCGATTATTCGATCCTCCAGTGATTTAAAGCGAACGCATGGCATTCCACGGCGAAGCGAGAAGACTATCTTTCTCTGGACCGTCAACCGCGGTAAAAGACCGGAAACGAGCGTGCAACGGCCGCAAGTACGTCTAACGGTGTACCGTCCTCCTGCTCTTCCCCTCTTCTTCTGGCCGCGAGTTCACACTCACGGCTCCCCCATTGCTCGCTTCTCGCGCGATTCGTTAACCTCTGCGGCGTCGTCTAATCCTTCTATCGGCAACTCTTTCCGAGCCACGGCATTTACGATCGATTCCGAACTTCTATGGCGAATTCCAAGGCATCTGCCTCTGTCCTTTGATCAACGGTACATGCACTGAGAAAATCGAGCTGAATCGAAGGCAGCTCCGCGAGAGGTACCCTGATAAGGAATATCACCTACCGAGTGATCAAACCCATCCAACTTTCACGACTATTTTTGCAATTAAGCTTGTTAGGCGGAAAAAAGCTGCGTCACTTTGTAAGAAGAATTATACAACTTCGCGAGGTATTTCAGTGATTATATTTACGTCTGGTGGTAGATATTTCGTAGAAAACACGGTATGGAGATGAGTTCTTAAGTTTCCACCTCGGTAGGAAAGTACTTTTTGGTCTGTGTGTTTAAGATGGAATAAAGTACACAATGGGACACTAGAAAATAAAAAATGACGTAAGTGGTCGTGATACTTATTGTATTTTTAGGCTTCTTTTTCTGCAGTCGCTGATGTTTTTCTGTGCCTACTTTAATTGCATAGTTAAACAATTTGAAATTCGGAAGAGGATAGCTGGTATTCCTAGTGATATTACACGTATATTTCGATATGTCTCAAGTTCCTCTACATATATGTACTTCCTGAGAAGGCAATCCTTTGATCTGGCTATTGCTTTGGTTTGTACAAACAGGATTGCCCGTCTAGCAGCCTTTTGATGTTCTACAACTGATCCTACAAAGCCTAATCCGATGCACCTTATTGCTTTTATGCTTTCCGTAAAACCGATAAAATTTTCTTTTGTTGCTAACTGCTGTCGATATCGATTACTTCCTTCCCCTTTTGTTCCAATTTCACAGAAAAATTATTGCATTACAGGAGGCACATAACTTAGTTATCGACAAAGCACACATGACATATAGATAATCCAATTCCAGTGTAAATGTTCCTTATTTAATTACATACAATTAGTTGCTTAGATCATTTCACATACTAGGCGTGCCAAGTGCATAAATTACACCTTTCGTAGATAGCATGAGTAATTCTGATTGATGTCAGCTCGTAAATTCCACAGACGCTAGAATATTTCAATTTTACACGACATAGGTATACGTAGATACAGACAAGAACGAAAACACAACGAATATACGACAAATATGATTTTGAATGATATTTCAATAGTCTGCATAAACGTTGTCATGGTAATTCTAAAGTAGGACAAATGAAAAATGTCTCTTCGATTCTGAATAAGCCATTGCATCTAACAATGAGTTAACATTCGACTCTGAGTCAGTAGCGTTACGTTCCACGCCTAAGACAATGGAATGTCTTCGTGATTCAGCCATTCGACTTTGGCTTGAACGTATCGAGGCGAACACATAACAGGCAGACAATCGGTGCGTGCCAGGATAAAACTCGGCACGCGTAAACTTAGCGTGCCACGCTACTTGTGCCTGACACAAGGGTCAGGTAGGTAAAGTTAAACAAGAAAACGAATCAAACTAACAGTGCGCAACCTCGAATTCCATCAACCGCCCCGTCGACGTCGGAAATTTCTGTAATGCGTTTCACGTTGCAGGATGGAAACGGTGCACCAACCGACACACACACGCGAGAGAACTCACCCTTTCTCCTACCCCTGAAAAGGAGCCCCGAGCGTAAACGCGTTAAAGTAGGTAGGTAGGTATACATATACCTAGGTAATAACCTGAACACACTAAGCCTGCGTTCACAGAAACTTTCCCCCCGAATTCACTGCAAAGTTACACGTACACATGCGGATGGACAACCCGTCTAGACTACCCGGTTGACTACCAGCTATCCGCTATAGACTCTGTGTATCTATCAAAAGCGACGGCCAGTAATGGGGATCAATCACTCCTGAATTCCAATCCGTCATACAAGATTGAAATACATCCAGCCTGTTTGAAGACCTAAGTGATAGCGTCTGGTCTTGTTAGTGGCAGGCATGACGAAAACGTAAGTATTGTTGAAAACGATATGTAGTTCGATTTGTTTCATTCTTGCAGAGGATCAAAATTAAATCTATTGATGAATGTTGACTTAGGTTTGATCGAAATACTTCTCACATTTTTTATAATTTCTTGGGGTGGAAAATAGGATTCAACGGGGCAGGAGAGTTAATAATAAACTTTTTTAATTGAAAAAAAATCGCACAAGTTACCTAGAAATTTGTCTCCTCTACGATCAATTACTGAACGCGCAAACAACGCATAAAAGCGCATCCTTAATTCCAATAGAAGAATCAGAGAGGGAAATAGGATCTCTCAGCGTCGCGATCACGCCTCATCCGTTCGATCTTGAGTTTTCCTTTCCAGATCCCTGGCTCGTCGATACCTCGTTGAACTTTACGTCAACATCGACAACCATTAATATTTTTTTCTCTTCCGTCTCCATCTCGATAGAAAACGAGGAACAGTGCGACGGCACCTGAATGGGTAACGAGACACGAGTACAGTGGCTGAAAACAATTTCAAATTCACGCATCGGTACTCGACCACCGTTAAATTGTTGTTGAATTTAGAGCTTGTATACAGGTGCATGTTACTCCTTTCGTGTATTTTCTCACAATTTGCGTCTCAAGTGTTCTTCGACCGCCAGCGAGGATTGTGTTGCGGGACGCATTTACTCAGTTCATGAATGAATAAGGAGAAAACGTGACGTCGAAGATGGCGTTAAGTATCTTGCGTAATAGCGACGGAATGAAGTTACTGCTGTGAATAAATGAGGGTGACAATGCGATTGTTACTCTCGAAAAAAAAAACGGAAACCAAACCTCGATAGTGAAATACAATTTGCCTCCTTATAGAGAGATCATGATTGATGGTTTGAAAATCCCATCTTCATCGACATCTTTCTACCACGAGAATATCACGCCCTTCAATTTACGAACCAGGACTCTCCTATAACTCTGAGTCACTCTGAAATTCAAGTATTGCAAGTAACTTTCATCATTGGCGAATTCCATCTTCTCGCAAGAACGGATCTTCTTCTTTAAATGCTACTCGAAGAGACCTCAAGAAAAATACAGGAGTGCCAGCGTGAATATACCTGGCACGTTGCATATCCACGCCATGGATCAATACCTATCTTACGTCGTACCTGAACGCCGTGTCTGATCCCAACATCCACACTCTCGAGCTCGACACGTGGAAAGTGATCGTATGTACTGTGTTTCATAACGCACGTGCAAAAACAGGCAAATGTGTTTTATTAACCTCAGTAAAGATTTATGGAACAAGTATATAAATAAAAAAGACAATTTAAATATATACTTTAAAAAAGCAAGTAGTAAACATCGCTATGAATCATCGTCTTATCTCGGACTTTAATTTACGAAAAACTACAATTTTTTCCATTATTTAATGCTCTACGCCAAATTATATTAATCTTGCGCCAAAACCGCAAGATTAGTAAAGTGTATAGTGTATTTTTAGAACACCTTGTAGTCAAAACCTATCGAAATGACAATTCACCTCGAAATAAAATGCTAATTTTATTTTCTACCTCGTGTACAAACACATTTTGCCTCCCACTGATTCTCCTCGTTGCTTCTGTTATTTACAATTCCTGTCGGCCCATTCCCCTCAAATCATGCGTGCGTAAGACTCTCATAAGTCAGGGAATTTTTCATCAGCGAAACCACGACTGTCGAATAAAGACGTGAAATAGAACGCACGGTTGGAGCGCAAAAAGTGGTGTGCGCGCTCCACAATGCGGTGGGCTCGGACGGCCGCGACGCCGGCGACGAGATGGTGGAAAGCATCAGCAATGGTCCCGAGCGTAGTAAACTTCAAGGCTAACCGTTTGCCCGTGTACAGTCCCCGACATAAATTACTGACAATGAGTCCAACCATCAGCGGTCGTATCTTGAAAATGAGGTGCGTCTTGGTAGACTCGTGCAACATGCTCTGCGCAGTGATACTGTTCATATACCGAAACGAGAATCTTGTACGCAATATTACATCTTGGAAGGTGTAAAGAAGATTAAAACCTCACGATAGCGGCAGGTACCAGGCACACGATGTTCGCAAATCCTACATCCCTCCTCTACGAACAACATCGCGGAGCTCGTCGATAATTCGCGTTTTCACATAATTAAATCGACACGTGTAAACGCACCCACAATTTATTAGCCGATACCAAGCAAGCTTGTACAAATTGTAATCGATTGAAACGTACTATACACGATTTATATTACTCCTCTTCTACCATATAGATTTTCTAATATTTACCATACCATACCATAAACAAGATAAATATCCAAATGGATTTTGCTCTTCGATAAATTGTAAGTGTCGCAAAAAACTCCCAAAACGCTTCAGACGTCGAAATCGCAAGGAAAGACGAAGACAGAGATAGACAGTGACAGTGACATAAAAATTCCACACGTATCTTGAATCCTCCGAGATCTCGAAAGCTCACGTTCGAAAAAATGTTCCTTTAACCTGATATCCACCTCGCCACCTGACTGCTACCTGCACATCACGAAACATCCCCAAACAGCGCGGTCGTTCTTCGAAATACCCTCGAACAGCGAGAGAAGTCAGTACTCGGACATGTACTCGCATAACTATGCCATTGGTGCAAGTTGTGGGCAAGATTGTTCGTACGGAAGCAACGATTCGTCGGATTAGCGACTACCGAGGAATTTTCCGTGCCGTCGGATACAAAGGAAGGGATTTGTTCACCCTTGCAAGAGCAGTCGTCCCTCTACCATCACGTGCAACCTACGCGTCTGCCTGTGCGCGATAAAAGCGCGTTTTCCCTCTATGAGAGTGCAGTGACGCGTTTCGCACCTGTTGGAATGCGAGAGAGAAAAAGGGAGAGAGAGGCGACAGAGGAGGGGAGGTGGCGAGGAGGCGAGGAGAGGGAAAGAGAGATGGGACGGAGGAAAAGTTTAACGTTCGATAGGGGGTATCGTGCGCGGCGAGAAGATACATAGAACGTTTCCGAAAACACGAGAAACGGATAAAGTCGAATGGATTATGGATTACGTAAAATCGTTTGCGAAAGTTCACCCTGGAACGAATTCGGTGGCCAATTAGGCGTAATAAAGCCGGGTGAAAGTCGAACAAGATTTTTCTCTCACGATGAACGGCCATTTACGAGGAAGAAAAAAAGAGACACGAGACGTCCATTTGCGTTCCAGTTATTATCAGGCGATATCGCTCGTTTAAGGACAACGATGCTTTAACCGAGGTGAATTAATTTCTTTTTTTTTTCTCCTTCGCGAATTGCGCAACGGGCGCTGGAGAAGGTGGCCTCGGCTGGATATACTTATCGGCTTGCCAGTTAATTATGTACAAGCGACCAGTCCTACGAGATTACGTATTAAAATTAAACGACGGTCGCTCGTGTTCATACGCGCTGTTGGCAGGTTATACCGACATCATCGAGCGTTCGGCTATCGGGTATCCCGAAACATGCGCTGAATCTTGCAAAGGAAATCTTATCCAACCGTTTGCCCGCTACTTTTACCCCGATCTCTTTCCCTTAATTATCCGGCGTGAAAACTCGCTCGTTACACGCCGCTGTAATCCTAATCTCGACGACTCGATCTCGCAACTACGCCCACAAGCTACACACTCAAAACCGGAATTATTCTAGCTGAAAGCACCAGTTCTATGCACCAAATACGTGTTTGTGATTCCGTATCGACCCTAGGGCTGCACGTTGTATAACTGAAGGGCTTGTTTCGGCTTGCACTTCTTTTTAAAAAAGAAAATTGACTGTAAATCAATTACAGACTTTTATGAAACTGTTTAAATAACTTTTCAGAAAATAGTCCACGTCTAATTTTTGAGTATAATTAAGTTCGAAAAACGAACTTTCATTTTTTCAATTAATCCGCAACCGACACACACAGAAATGGTAGGAGTTAACTCGTCTCTGTTAGTTAACAGGTGGCGACGCCTTCGAAATAAGCTGGTCGATTGCGTGTGGCACGAGTTAGTGGCGAAAATGTTCGGCTGACATTCAACGGAGCGCGCTGCCGTGGATGAGCCTTTGAATTATCATTTAGCATATTCCTACACGTGTACCTTACGTAATATAACATGGGAGAAGAGCAGAGCGAGAAGAGGAAATATAAAGCTGTTCGGTCCACTCGACAGTGGTAGGACGACGTGTACGAGGATTTCTCGGGTCGAGTATACCTGGCCCACGCCATTGCCCGTTTCTTACTCTGTGGGTAATGGCCTCTTCCCGCCCCGTTCTTCTGCCTTCACGCTCGACCGTTCTGGCAACCGATGACAGAGAAGCTAGTAAGAACCCGCACTCGTTCGTTCATTCGTTCGCTCGCTCGCTTGCTCGTCGTTCAGAAACGAGCGAGAAAGATGGACACTCCATAATGGAAATTGTAGTCGGTGAGTGAATGACTCCGAAGCTCCCTCTCTCTCTCTCTCTCTCTCTGTACGTGCACACACACGTATCAAAGGGAATGAAAAATGTCTTCCTCCTTTAGTACGAATGATATTCGAATTTTTAGACCCGACGCAAAAGCGCGGATATTACGATGTGATATAATTGTATTGTGAAACTTTTTTAGCCACTTAGTATTTTCATTAAAAATTGCAATGTTTTGAAAGAAACATTTACAGAGTGAGGGGTAGCGATACGCAAATAATTTAATCTTTCTCAGACGATTTAAACTGAAAGAAAAATGAATGAAACTACTTTAAATGTGGGGTTACAAAGAGAATTATTCAAATATGCGCTACAACCGCCAAGGCCGATTGTTAAATAAGAAAATAATACAGGATGAAGGAAGGAAAAGTATAATGTATTAGCGAGAAATTATTACGAGATTTTTATTCTGCAGAAGAAAGAAATGAGAGAATGAGAAAGAATGAAAATACTGATTTTAATATTACGGATATAGAACATGGTACTTCTATGAGGAGAACTCTTTCACGTGTAATGTAACGAAGAAGAAGAAAGAAAGTAAGAACATTGCGTACCATACAATTTAACGTCGAATCAAATAAAATAAATTATGTGAAAGGCTCCGATTTTCTTACATAGAAACAGAATACGTATCAGATATCACTGACAATTAATTTCTTAATAACTTCGCTATAGGATTGCACCAACTCATAAAAACCATTTCCTGGCCTAGTTTCATGCATCTAACGAACATTTATAATATAGAAATATTATTTAATGAATTATTTTAATTCCTTGATAACCATTAATATTGTCTCCTTCAAAGCGGACCAAGCCACGCATAAAGGATTACTGTATGCAGTACGAAAACTAGATATCTACCGGATCAAATTAATGCAGCGTCCCCTCATGCTTATTCAATGAAAGGTGAAAGAAAAAAAGATGTAGCACGCGAAGAAACCAGGTGAAAACGTGTTTCAGTGGTGCACCAAGCGCAAGAAAATCCATTCAGAAGGATCCTAACAATCTCTCGGACTGGGAATATAGGACGCTAAAATCAGACATTCAAAATTAGTAATACACAGGCGTGTGCACACAAACAGGGAAGAGCGGATCACAAAGTGGAAGAGGAAAGGTGCGAATGGCGAGCCGCGAACGATGAACAAAAGCCACCTGAACAAGGGTGAAAATAAGCGACAGAGAGACAGAGACGGAAGTAAAGACATCTCGTTAGAATACCAGTTCCGTTCTACCAAGATTCAGATTCTGCAGTTTCGCAAAAGAACTGTGCTCTCGTATTTGGTCCACCGCAGCCTCATCCTCGTTATCGTATAAATATCCACTTGGCACCGTTCCAAATATCCATCCCTCCCGATTCTTCTCCCTTTGCTCCCGCATCGACGTTCATCAGGACGAGGAAGAGAGATGAAAAAAAAAAAAAGAGGAGGAATGTTTTGTCTAGACGAGTCAGAATCGAGAACAGGAAAAGAGCGGAGCCTAGCTGGTGTCGCTGCTGGCGAACGTCAGCCTGGTGTTCTTCGACGTCCACGTTATATATGAACGTAGAACCTAACCGGCACTTTCTCTTCCGCGAGCCTACCTACACGATTTGCGACTTTAGCATGAATAGCCTGCTCGTGTTGTCGGTATCAGCTGTTACCGATGACATTAATGACGGGGGCAGCAACGTCGTACTACCTTCGAAGCCTGACATCGTCCTCGTGAGCAGATATGGTATGTACGGTAAAATCAATTATCTTTAATAGAAAGGCTAGTTTTCTTAATAGAATTTTTTGAGAGATGATTGAATACTGAATGCTACTATTTATTAGTACTAATACGAACACTAATAGATAGTTTTGTTTTGGAGTACTCTAATATATCGCTTATATTTGTTGCACATATGTTGCAAATGTCACACAGCATATGAACTATATGATGTACTTTAGAGTGAATAGTGTCAAATGGTGTGAAATGATGTTAAATGTGTAGGTGCTAAACAGGAAACGAAAGAAACCCTTCACAACTGCAACGCGATCTTCAGCATGCACGGTGGAAAGAACTGATGGTTTGTAAATGAAAAAGTGAGCAGAGACGAAGCTTTTAGTTTCCTTGTACGCGAGGTGTTTCAATCAAAATGAAAAAGAGAATAAATGTTTGTTTCGCTTCGTCTTGCTTTCAAGTTGATGAGTAGTTTTGTACTGCAAGCGTCTTCGTTACAAACGGAGCCAGTATTTAAGTAGATATAACTGATTTTACTCAGAATAAACTGCATCCTATTAATATCGTATACTTCGTGTGTGACTCACTATTTCTTTGTAAACACTTCCACGATAGAGTACGATTCGAGAATGGCATCTTACGATACCATTATCTAAATAAACTAGTGTACTCTTCATAAATAGAAGTATTCAAATAGACCTGTTTGCAGCTTGGACACGAAACAAACTAAAATAATCACTTACGTAGCACTGAATTAAAAACTTGCAATCCATTGTATGTACGTGAGATTCAACAGACAGCACTCTCATCACACAAAATTCAAATGAGAAAACTGTTAATTCCCAAACTGCTGGTGATTTTAATATTCGGCGTGGCGAATTTAATTAATGCGAATATAAGAAGAGGCTACGCGATAAATCATCACGGTACATACGGTCCAACGTGTGCACCAAGGCAAGAAGGTTCATAAATTTCAGGCACAAGTCGAAGTTTGCCAATTAGAATAATATGAAAACCGCTTGGTTCTCGGATTTACATGAATCGTCTATTCGCACTACCGGTATCAACTCTTGCCTCGTGACAAATGACCAGAATGGAATAACGCCAACTTTGCACTCCGCGATTAAGATTGTCGAGTCGTGCCATGGAGCCTCTGAATAATCGCTAACATACATTATGCATGGATATGAGTGGAAAAACTTCGATTCGAATTTAGATCGAATGAGATGCGAGATCGAAATAAGTGAAGTTTGTCTGTTCTTTCGATAGAAATAATAATCACGGAGAAAAGTAGTAATTTAGCCTTCAATTGAGAAAATTATGTGTATTATAATAAGTACATTTTGATTATTGCACATGAAAATTATGAATATTCTATTACTGTCTGAATTATCAGAAACTGATATTGGAAAATATATTTCCATAGATAAAACAGTATTGAAATTTACATTTTGAATAATGCTCTTTCATGTATCGTTACTTTCTCCTTTCAGGAGTCAGTCGAATATGTACATAATATTACATATATTTTCCATAAATATACCCTTTTTTAACTTTCTCCTATCAAACAAACTCGTGAACGTTTGATGAAAGTTCATGAATCACGCAAAAGGTTACTATACATCTTTAATAAACGTGACACACTTTACTCCTTTCAATACATGTCCCACGACTACTTCTAGCTGTCATCTTTTTCTTTTCTTATGACCACGAATTAAGGTCAAAGTCATTACTATTGTATCCAAATTAACGTACGACGAATTTGTATAAAAATTATACTGATATATCTCTATCTTTTTAACATCCTGTAAGGTCGATTAATATTTATTCAATACATTAAACCAGAAAGATTAAATTTCAATTAAACGAACGAAGATAAATACATTTTATGATACAATATTTTATACGTATAAACTGCACCTACCATTTAGTGAGCAATCTTTAAATTTAACGAAAAGAAATAAGTATATCTTTACTCTTGTCGCCGGAGTAAAATACAGATAATGTTAAAGTATACGAGAAAAAACAAGCACTTGAGTGTCCGGTTAGACGACTAGCCCCTAATTAAACTTCAGTTTTCGTTTAAGAAGAAATGTTGCATACTACATAAAGTTAAAAATATTCGTGGAGCATATTAAACGGACCTTGTTAAATCTCAATGAACAGCACAAACAAACGGTTGCATTGCACACCAGTCTTCAGATCGCTCGAGTCATTATAAAAGAAAATAATTCGCTTATTATAAACAATAGGTCCTACTCGGAGCAATAGGCGTTGTGGGAGCGATCGATATACATTTGCCACAGACAACTGAATCATACGACAGAAACTGCCAGTCGCTGAACTTCAATTAAATTCTGTTAAAACCATTGGATGTAAATGAAATTTCATATCGAACAATGTCATTCTACTAAAAGAAATAGCAACGAATGTTTCAGTCGTCATTTCGTCACGAAAATGTTCAATCTCTGACGATCGAAAATCTCACAATTGAAATAGATTTTTAACTCGGTTGAAAAATGTGTAAGGAAAATTAAATTCATAGTATTCTAAACAACATCGACAAACGTAGGAACGTTTTTCGTTAAAATTTCTAACGAGAAACGTTCGAACGCTCTTGTATGGCCCGCTGTTCCGTTTGGGAAGACAAAATCGGAGTCGTTGGAACAGCCACGTTTGAGACGTTTTCTTTCAACGCCATGGAGGCACACACCGTGACCACAAGCTTATGGTGGTCGGCCACCACGCGTCGTTACTTTCGAGTCGTGGGGCCCCTCGGGCGAAAACCTCGAAACCGGTTCCAAGCGCACAGAATGGCTGGGTAGCCGGTCACCGTGTATACAACGACTCGCCACGACTTTCTAAACTTCCGTCGCGCTCGTAGACATACGTGCACGCTTGCCTGTATGTTCTTTATTTTTCATTTTTTTCCCCCTTCTTCGACGCATCACCGTGGAATAGATGTTCAGGAAGAATTTGCTTCGATAAACTCTAGCGACCATGTTAGTAACATAATACGCACAACTTTGCTCCGAAAAACTTACTACCACCCCCTACCCTCTCCTATACGTATAATACCTGATCAAGCGTGAAAGAAGATATACAAGAAAACTCGCAATTTGCGATATCTTAACACCATATTTATCCATATGGATATAAATAGCACGAACGTTTTATCCACCCACGATTCACAATCGTTCATCTATTTATTTACATGACTACATTGATAACGTCTGGATCAGATGAAACAGCAATGAGCGATAACAGCATTTTCTGCGTAACGAATCACGTTAGGATTATATACTACGAAAGTTTTTTGTTCAGTTAAATTTACATTGCTCTGTATTGTACTTTGTATGTGATGATTAATCAATTAATATTTGTAATAGTTAGTAAAATAACATTTGTAGACGAGTGACAAGATTTGTAAGAGACTGACAAGAAACGCTACATTATTTTTCGGTGTTAGTCTTTGTGACACGGACCAGACAGAGCACGCTACGACATTGGCGTCGTCGCCGGCGCACGCGTGTATTTACTATTTACGACAAAGGGGTACGCCAGTCATACGAGAATAAACCAACCGTTATCGCGATTCGTGCCAAACGCGACTCCTTACACGCCGCCAGCATTCTTAATTACGGTGGACAACGGTTTGTATTCACCGCGCCTATTTGCAACTAACTGACGGACCAATCAGCGTCCTCGATTTTGAAACGATGATAGAATACCCTGACAGGATCTCCTATCGCCAATATTAAGCGCCACCAATCAATGGATACAATAACGCTTCGAGAGCGAGAGATTCTCAAGTGAAGTCTCGCGCGCCGGAGTGAAAATTAACCCCTTCCCGCTCTACATTTCAGAACAATAAGCACTCCAAACGTGTCATATTTTCTATATACACTTTCTAGAAGCCTTATTAACACGAGTAAACCCGGGAAAAGGTTAAAATGCTGTTCTAAAATAGAAAACGAGACTCACCAAAACTGTAGGACTGGATTGACGCGTGGTGCACGCTCCGCCTGGTAAAATCAACAATCCTCTGGGCCGAGTGATTCGCAAAAAAATCCCAATGGATGTCCAGCAAAAGATCCCGGTGAGTAGAATCAACGTGACAGGGAACTAGTTTTCTAACATAAACGAGCGTTAAACACAGAAACGGTTTACACCGAAACACCACCGAATTCACTGTCCTGTTTATAGGACGTCCCACGTTGCGTTACGGTTCCCGTTTGTGGCGCCGCGTGGGCGTGAATCACGACACGAAACGAAAAAAAAAAAGAAACGAGTCTCGTCGGCACGTAAAAGCCCCGGTGAGTATCGCGAAAGGCTACGCGCGTAGGACGGAACGAAACGACGCGCGCGCTGCTCGAGACGCAACTGCCGCCACTGTCGGTCCTGTTTCCCGCTGTACCCCACTTCTTCGCGTCGTACCCCCACCATGCTAGGCTTCCATAGTCAACCATTCTTCCCACTCCGGTGTCCTTTCCGACCATTCTCTGATCCCTTCTTCGGCCTTCGACGATTCTTCGATACCTACATGCTGCACACACAGTGCACGTTTCAATCACGGACACCCTCGTACACACTTGTTCCTACACTAATGTATAGTTAACCAACGCACAAATCTTTAATCGGGTTCCTTTCATTAACGCTTCGACTGCTGCACCGCGATTGCCATGAAATTCTACCTACCTTCGTGACACGTTTTTAAGAAGTAGTATGTGGATGCAAATTAGACTTTTTAACATTCGAGTTTAAAAATGGAAAATTGTTTTGAGAAAATAGGTCGTGGAATAAAGAATAGTTTCTTCTTGTGTTATGTTTTTGAGTATTCATGGAATTTGAGTGTTTGTTTCTAAATATTGATGTGAAACAGGTGGTTTAAGATTGGTAGTGAAACTTTATCTACTACATTATTAAACAAGTTTTTATAGGATTGTCGATAGTAATCGAACTGGAGGCATTTTATCGAGGATCATTTCTATTATTCTAGATATTAATTATTTGTAAAATAACTGTTATTTTCTGATGTTCTGTTATATGCTTTTTTTTTTATATCAGCCGCGCGTGATTTACTATATGAGTAACAATTGTTTATCCTTTTAAAGATAACTGCTTTTACGATGATTAGTCGTCTGTAGCATGATAAGATACTAACATTTTGACATCCATTTGTTATTGCCACAGGATCTACGCGCTAAAACATAGCAGTAAACTTAATTACATTTTTTAATTACAAAATTTGTACAATTTTTTGTCATTTTGTTATTTGATATTTTAAATAACTGAACATTGAATTTTCTAGTTTTTCCTATTTAGATTATATCGCAAGAAGTTGATCGCCTACGTACACGTGCAATACATAGATTCTTTAGTGGACATTATAGTAGTATGTGATATAAAATACCTACAATTGTCCAGCAGACTGCGTGACGCTAGTAATATTCTACATATGGCAGATCATTGAAGTACTTGATAAAATAATTTAAAAATGTAATTCCCCGATTGTATGGAAGCTTAACAACCATACGCATTCCCCTGTTTATCAAGACATCTGCTCCTAGTTTTGAAACAGTCTTTACTCAATATTAAACATATTGTAATATAAGCATTCTTAATTATTCCAGTTCTTCATTGAACTACACGTAGGTACTTTAATACAGTTACTTCCCAAATACTCTAATTTATTATACTGCGTGGTTTAAAAACGAATCTTGAAGTTCAGTTACGTTGTATCGTAACTTTGCACCGCGCTGCATAGGAAATAAAACATGCATGGCTTTAGAGGAAATTATTATGAAAGAAAATCATCTACAGATTTTAGTCTTTAATACGCGACAGTGGCGCAAAATTTTGCTTCTCCCTTCAAGTAGCTTTATACACTGCTTCGAGGTATAGTGCAGTTGTTGAAGCTCGAGCTGCCGCGTAACCTGTTCTCATTTTTATCATCAGCATCAGGTTTCAGCGCAGGTGAGCTGCGAAGGTGCTGAGCCGAGTCCAGCAAACCAGCTCATAGTTCTCGAGCATTTCCTTCTCCTTCGTTGTAGAAACGCATTGACCTTCGAGACACGATATCAAGGATCGATACGAACGTTGCTATATTATCGTCATTCGACGATATAGCCGAGATTATCCGTTTGCCTAATAACGAGTAACGATTTCAATTAATTGCTAGGGCAAGCGTTTCACCTTTCTTGAAACTTGAAACCATGCTTGGGGACGGCGTGCTTAGTCGAGCGACCCTAACGAAAAGAATTCCAAAGTATACGCAACTTAATATACTTAAACGTGCTCAAGCGCCTCTTTGGTGAATCACTTCCTAACACGTACTTTCTATGAATTCTAAATTATATAAGTTGAATTGTCGATGAAAGTTAATAAAAGTAATGGAAAATCTAGGGATAGAGGATAGAGAGATAAAAATTAAGTAACAAGAAACTCAAAGTCATTGAGATAATTTCTTTTAGCTTTATTACTCCATATCAAAGTGATATATTCCATTTACTGAAAAACTTGTTATATGTATTTACTATACCAGTGTTTTGCAATAGTTTAAATTATAAATATATACTATTAGATACATAAGTTCTGAACAAAAATCGATGCTTTTTGCTCTATGTAATCGATGCGATAAAGGCAGTGTAATTTAAGGACGCGATTGGATTGTGACTCAATTCACAAAACATGGTCAAGTTTTCTTTTCTTTCTATAGGATTTTATTAACATTGTTATTCCAATAGCATTAATTACAGATACCAATTTGTAATGTAGAGTACCAACAAAGGAAAAAATATTTAAAAAAAAACATCACGAGTACATATTTAACTTCAATTTTAGAAAATAGATGAGCGACTGCATTATTTAAATATAATTTCTACGATTACAGACGTTACATGGTATGACGATTGATTGCTTAAACAAGTGGATGACGTTTTCGATGCTGTTTTAGGTGAACGATTTTATTCGACAAATGACACGCGATAATGCGAGGTCCATTGGTAAAATAAGCTGCATTGGAGAATGTGAGCTCAAACGTGTAATTTACATGGTAATCATACATTGTTTCAACGTCAGAAGACTGACAAAGTACTTCGCAAATGCAGTCAAACACTCAAGTCAAGTGCGATCGAAGTATAAAATTCTAAAATAATCCTAGTCGGGTGTTCAGCAGTATTTCGGACTACGCAAATCTACATAATTTTTTTTTTTGTATTATAAGAAATAACGTCATTTGCCTGTTTACATCTTTACGCGCTAAATAAACAATAAGTTTAGTATTTTTATGGGAATAAACGATACTCGTCTTTCTTCTCTTTCTTCTCCTCCCTCTATGGATTTCTATAACGATCTACGTGATTCTTATTTATCGAAAAACTAACCAACTAGTTTTGCACTAATCATCTTGTGGTATAAGTATGACGTTAATGATCAGATAATGGATCATAATCTTCATCGTTGATATCTCCTCCCCCCATCTCTTTGACCCACCTTCTCCCGTAAGTACATTAGATACGACCGAACAGAACACTGAGTATATTATTTCTAATACTTCTCACTTACACGCTATTATGTACAGAGTTACGAATACCGGCGCATCGTGGCTGTAGTACTCAAGAAGACCATCGGAAGGTACCACTCCACCGGCACGATGCAATCATGAAAGACGAAAGTACTGTTCAGAACCGGTCGATTGCTTTACGCGCATGAGAGACAGAGTAGGACAGTAAAAATAGTTAAAGAAATGAGCGAGAGAAAGAGAGAGAGAGAAAGAACAGTCGGGAAACGAGAAAGAAAGTAGAAGAAAGAGGGGACGAATTTATGTATCCGAATATGCTGTACAAAAGTTAGTTTTCGTCCAATTTTATGAACGATCACTTCTCATTTCCGTTAAGCAGTGGATCGTTTATTATTCTCCGACCTATGTATTTATTTGAATTTCGATAAAAACTGCTTTCTGGGATATCCGTCGTCCATAAAACAGGACATTTTGTCAAACGACAGTATAAATTTTTTTGTTTTCTCAAGTTATGAAATACGGATTAGAATCGTGATTGATAACAATCAATTAATAACAGCGGCTACGTGAAGGCCAATGGAAGAGAAGTATCGAATTTAATACATTCATACCATTCTACGTCATAGAATTATTGTATATGGTTAATGCTACGGGAAAGTGAATACAAAGAATACGATATTTATAAGTATGACGTAAATCATACATTGAAACGCTAAATTAACGAGACGAGGAAATTCATTAAAATTCTAAACGTAAACGATAGAAAAACATAGAATATTAATAAAAACACAGCAAAAAGAAAATTGAACGAAATATTGAGAAATTTTATATTCACTTTCCGAACATTCATACGATAGTCACAATTACATATACATACATATAATTTTAGTTTATACTTTTCATTCAGAGATATAAGTAGCAATGTATTCAAAAGACAACAAGGACGGGATAGAAATATTCACAATATGTTTACTGCGAAATTAAAAAGAGCTTCTACAGGTATACATACATGTTCTAATGCTGATTCGTTCCATTGGCGGCTCCACACAGTTGTTCACGTTGTCGCATACATTATACATATACTAATAAAAGAAAAGTCGCTTAATTGCATTGTATTTACATTATTGAGATATAAAAATACTAACAAGAAACATACCTATAGACAAGGTTCTCCAAACGATTCACCTTTTTAGAAATAAACTAATTCATAATCAAGTTTGGCAGTAATATTGTCCCTATCTATTTGCATTCTTATTATTGTTTATAAGATCCTCATTTTTATTCACTGTCAGTAAAACGTAACGTTTTCTAGGACCTTTCACACTTACACGTTCCCTTAACGCTATCGATTAATTTTTGTCTCTATCCTAAATTCTTTTTACTACCTTGGAAGATTTCCATTGCTCTCGCTGCACAGACCTTCGCTGTGAGTTAATATAAAAACAAATTTTTTGTTACTCATACAGCTCTCATATACACTGATTTCAATAATCCATTTATAAAAACATGCGATTTCACATAATATTCACCGCTGAACCTAATTCTTTCTAAAGATGAGCGATAGAAAACACACAATGCAATCCATTCATCTCTCATTCATTATTAAACCTATTAATTACTTTTTTTTTACGCGACAAACAAGTTTAAATGCATAATTTCGTAGTAAAAAAACAACAATTGGAGCTTTTAAAAAATGTTTGACTCCTTAATAAGCATTTATAACGTCCAAATATAAATTAAAAAATATAGGTTCAGCGAATTCTCGTACCACTCATTCGCTACAATTGAATATAGCATTTATAGTGGCAAAGACTGTTTTAATGGGTGTAAGTCATTCAACTCCCTAATCTTAAGGAGAATGATAATAAAAATAATAGTAATACTTGACATATTTATCGTAACAACGTTCCACAGTCTACACTGCAGAAACGGCTTATAACATACACACACATGCACCAATGTGTGTTTGCATGTGCAATAAGAATATTTAGTATGCACAGATATATTATCTCATATTTCTAGAAATATAGTAAATTTTATAAATGTGTCAATACATGTGTTTATGTGCACAATCTCACTAGCACTGTTACAGCCCAGATGTGTATCATGCATAAAAATCTGTGATTTTCTTAAAGACCAGTTGGAAGAATAATGGAACGGCAACTCGTGAGACATGGAATTTGTGTTATTTAATTATTAACACTTAGTCTCTAAAGTTGCTTGTCTAATCTTATCAAAGTATTGAGTATGTAATCTTCTTTTAACTTCTGAATAATTTCTTGAATCTTCGGCGGACGTTGCCAGAGATCCAGCTGATCCTGAAGATAGTACTTCCATTCCAGTAGTTGTACTGAAGTTACTTCACTTGCTGGTGGCGTTACACAGTTCACCGACGCTTTTACTTCGCGGCGGTGTTTTTTTAGACTGTCGTATATTTGAAAATAAATTAACTTGCACTGATGTCTTTTTTGCAGTCTTTGAACTAACATCTGTATGTACGTCTATATGTGATGAACTTTTTGAGCGTACAATATGTAGGGGACTCTCTCGATTTATAGTAAATCGAGAAAATATACCAGTATCATTTGACAAAATTTTTGAGCTTGCAGCCAGTCTGTAAGCGCAGGGAGAACACTTAGGCAAATTTATCATAATTTTATCTGGCTCAAGTGTCAAAGATGACCGACTAAATTTTCTTTTGGAAAAACTTTTAACCACAAATTTATTAGATCTATCACACTGTAGAACCTTTTTCGTGAACTCTAAAGGTTTCTCATTACTAGCTTGCGTTTTGTGTTCTTCACATTTTTTAGAATTGATGCTTCCTTGACTACTCACATTAATATGCCCTCCACCCTGCTCCCCCTGACTCTGGGAGAGGCTGAGTCGCCGTCAGTTTACCAGTTCTACGCTTACAAATTGCTTCAGTCGTTCCAAATATTGATTATATAACTCTACGTCATTGTGGCCAGCACCCTGAAAATATGATTTTTATCATTCACAAGATTTCTGTTTTTCTTTTTCTTGAGAAAAAAACAGAAATTAAAGATACATACCTCAACCCATAATGGTTCTACTGCTCTAGGACATTTCTCATAAATTGCCACACCGTGGCTAAAATGTATCACTTCATCTTCAGTTCCATGGATGACCAAAACAGGAGATGTAACTTTGGGTACCTTATCTATACTGTAAAGAAATATACATATTAATATTACAAATATACATATTTATAAGAAGACTTAACTTATATAAGCACTTTTCAAATAAAATTAAATTTACAATAATTTTTAAAATGTTATCTACTAATAGTCATTGCTTTTAGTAATATTTATCTACCTATAACTACAGTCATTACAACAGACGTAAATGCTTCAAGAGGAAAATGTTTAATTGAATGATCTACAAACTACAAATGTTCTATGTACATGGTGTAATCGATAAAACATTTAAATTTATAATCTTCTTGTTAGTATATAACATAAATTCACCAATATTTTGAATACTGTCTAATAGAGAAATTTGTAATTAACACATGTATGAGTTTTATAAACACTAACAGAACAGTATCAATGCTAATCATAAATTAAAAAAATATTGATAATTCTAACTTATACTTCTTTAGACACAATGCAGTGAAAAATCTACCAGAGGTATGTTGCATGTTGTGTCACTAGTTGAGCACTAAAAGAAGGTTAATAAATATGTCGATATTATGTGATGTAATTTCATTAAATAAGGACAAAGGGCGATAAACTGACGACGAATATGTGACAGTAGAAACGTAACACCTATTAGCGAAGAATACGACACAACGCGGATCGTGCAACTTACAGGTTTCCATGACGCAAGTATTCGGATAAACTTTTATTGCTTCCCACACTTTAATTCGGAAAAGCGAACGATTGCAGAAATTCATCGTATCGATTAAGATATTCGACGCGTCTAACAGAGGTTTTAGATTGTAAATTTAGAATACGCGTTATGTATACGAGAAGAATACATACATACATATCTGTACCCACGTGTGTGGATGAGTATACCTAGACTTAACGATAGCAGCATTATAAAGTGCGTTTCATTAATACAGTAAAGAGAAATGTAGGTGTAAAGACGAGAATTGGTCTTACCTGGGGAAAGCGTCGAAGAACCAAGTCCTTTTAGTGTTAGGAAACGCGACTCGCATTCCTGACATCAAAGGTGAATGCAGAACAACTGCGCCAACCTCATATCGCGCGGCGAGATCAACCGTGGGTACAGTCCCGATGCTTTGTCCATATAGAATAATGTTTTCCGGGCTAATACCGTAACGCGTTCTAAGAGCGTGCCACGCGGCGTCTATATCCGCGTACAAGTTTTTCTCCGACGGTTTACCACCAGAAACTCCGTAACCCGAGTAGTCGTAGCTGAATATGTTACAATTGATTCGTGACCCGAGTCCCAAATAAAAACTGGACATCTGTCCAAGATCGACCGCGTTCCCGTGAGAGAATAAAATCGTGAAACGTGCAGTGGCCGAGCACCGTACAAACAAACAGGCTATTCGGTTCCCTCGTGATGTTCTTGCATAAAAACCCTCCACCGATTCTTTCTCCCTTTCCGTGTACTGCCACTCTGCCCTGTCGGACAATGATATCGTGAACTTCGAGCCCTCATCCTCGATGAATTTGTACGTCGGCCGAGGCGGTAGAAATGCTAGTTTTGCAGCGATCGTGGACGGCCAAGGTGGACAGCAAAACAAGCAACACAATTCACCAAACCTTAATCCGTTCATTCTTCTATGGTCGACTCCCACATCGAGATCAACGGTCTGACTTAAAAGCAGTTCCATACACTGTAACTTTTTCGCACCCAGTAATTCAATCACAATGTCATTTGTTATCGTACTCCTACAAGAGTCCCTCGCGATACGATGATTCAGCCATGACGGCTCGCAAGACGGACGATTTCTCTCCCTCTTTCTTTCTCTCTTTCTAACACAATGCCCCCACCCACCTAACGTTGCGCACTTTCATTGTATTCAGGTGAAACGAAACGCGGGACAAGGATGGAGCGTAAGGTGCTACTTTTATGCGTTCCTTCTCTACTCATTGCACGCTATTGGTGAAAAATTGAAAAGCAACGGGACGATTCGATATCAACGTAACAAAGAATGGTTCTGTATTCAAAGATCGTCGCACGGGAATTGCGTTGCCAACATAATGAGCTGCGATACGAGATGTTCCGTTGTTACATGAGCATACGGCTTTCAATGCACTGTCGTCTAGTGACTTTTTCGAAGGAAAGGTATGAGGTTAGCAGTAGGACAGCACTTTCGTGGAAAATCGATTAAATCCAGGTATATGGTGGAAACTCGACTAGTTTCATGCCGTTGCGTGATCGTTGCCGTTCGCTATATAGTTTTAGCCGATGGCGGCTGTCAATTGGTGTACCTTAGTTTCTCGTCGAGCGGATTTTTATAAATTTTCAGATAATTTTGACAATTCCTATACACAAATCACCGTCACGTACTCACGTTAAATTCAATTTTCTATGAGCCTGTGAAATTAGCAGTTTTTTGTATGACATCGGGCAAAGAAACAATGGGGTAAGTGAACGTGGTGATACTCTGCACCGCCTTTTAAGGGTGTGTAATATACGTACACACGAGGCACAATTTCCACGGCGTATGCGAGTACTATAAATTATCCTTAATTCTTCTATTATCGAGAGCCGTCAATTAATGTAATATATGTCAATTGCATTGGGTTGCTTAACAAGCCGTATTACCGTTTCCTATTTATGATCTTATTTCGGACATCGTCGCAGATACGCGTTTAGGTGGGTGCGTACAGAAGATGAGTCTGGATCAGTATGTTTTTCTTTTCTTTTCTCTATGTATAACTACGCAATAGGACAGCGAAAGTAGGATAAGTTGGTGCCTCGCGAGATATGTTTATTTTAGGTGTTTACTCGTCTGTCACTCGATATATTTTTAAATTCGTATTATTAAAAAGAAATTCCGCTAATTATAAAAATATTTATTTCGTCACATTATCTTCTAAAAAATCTCCCGTTTTTGATTAAATCATCACATACTGTTTTAAACTATTCAAATTTAATATCTTTATTTTTTATATGATCAAACGAATTTGTTGATCTATCTTTAGAATATGGATAATTGCTTATAAAAATATAAGTGATATCTTATTTCTTTTCAGATAAGCAGCATAAGTGATTTACATTTTAGTAAAACAATAGTTTTGTCTATGATAGAAGATTTATTGATTGTTGATATTTTCTATTATTCTTAAACACTGTATATAAATTGTACATACATATTGCACGTATAGTAAAGCCAGAAGGATCTCATAGAAATATATTTATTTTTTATAAAGGACATTATGAACATTTTTTTTCTATTTTTTTAAATTTCTTATATATTAATATGATCATTCCACTGTTAAACCACAAGATTGTCACATTTCTGTTACACTAATTTTAAGGCATGTAAATATATAATACAAAATTTGAGATTTTTTTAATGTACTTTATTTCACTGCATTTCTGTAGGATATATAGAATAAAATTCTGCAAAAAGATAAACTTGAAACTATCATTTATTATTAATTCCAATAGTTTGTATATGTTATATTGTACAAGGTATAAGTAGGTTGTGCATGTGTTAATGAAAAGAATACATTTAAATACCTATCTTGCTTTTAATAAATTACAGTGAACAACCAATCTTCACGTGCAAAGCGCACGTGTTTCATATTGACCCCAAGACAAAACGATCTTGGGTATCAGCATCTACAGCAGCAGTGTCTGTGTCATTCTTTTATGACTCAACAAGAAGTCTATATAGAATAATTTCTGTTGAAGGAACAAAGGTGATTAGTAACAAACTTATTATGGAAGTTGTTTTTATAATTTTTCAATTAACTATATTTATTTTGTTTATAGGCAGTAATAAATAGTACTATTACTCCAAATATGACCTTCACGAAAACATCGCAAAAATTTGGCCAGTGGTCAGATGTTAGAGCCAATACCGTATATGGTCTTGGTTTTTCATCTGAAGCAGAATTAGGAAAGGTTTGTGAAATATGTCTTTAGTTAACGTACAGCCATATGTACATCTCAATTTCAGAGACAATATCATTCATTTGGCAGTTTATAGAGAAATTTCATGAAGTAAAGGAAGCCACAAAGTTAGCTAGTGCTAAATTACAATCAAACAGCTCATCTGTTACTCCTGCTACTAGTGCAAATGTTAGCCCGATTACATCACGATCGTGTATGCCATCATCGGAACAAGATCTTATAGATCCACCGAATTCATCAATGATTAATTCCAATGTATCCACATCGAATAATCCAAACCCAAATGCCAACATGATTTCTACTCAAAACAGTGTGTCTTTGGTAAGCAGCAGTCCCTTACCTGGTAGTTGTCAGAGTAAAGTGGATGATGAATTGAAAAATGCAGTCCATTCAAGATCACAGAGTGTTTCTCAGCAGAGTACAGAAAGTCCACAACATCAAGGAAAACCAACACAACTTAGTTCTTCACAAAGTGGACAATCAGCTGAGATGCAACTTAAATATGAGAATGATAGGCTAAAACTCGCATTGGCACAAAGCTCTGCAAATGCTAAGAAATGGGAGGTATGATCTAAAACATAGTTGACATTTAGTTGCATGATGTTAGTTTATACCTATAAATTTATTCATTATTTTATTAACTGTTGAAACTTAAATTTAATTATAGGTTGAATTAACTGCACTGAAAACAAGTAATGCAAGATTAACAAGTGCATTACAAGAATCCACAGCTAATGTTGATGAATGGAAAAGACAATTACAATTGTATAAAGAAGAAAATGCTAGAATCAAAGCTAAATATGCAGACTTGGAAGCCGGGAAAATTGCAGAAGGCAATAGCGAAGCATTGAGGTTGAGAGTAGAAGCATTGGAAAGCGAACTTAGAACGCGAAATGACGAAATCAAAGCACTCACTATGGCTACAAAAAATAAAGATTTTGTAGTACGTATATATTAAAATATAATATGATAAAGTTATAAATTGAGTATAATGTAATTTTGTTTGAGCGCTTCTTAAATATATGCTTTTGTTTTTTAGGCCTTACAGAAAGAAAACGCCGAACTCCGTGAAATGTTAAGGGTTGTCCATGAACAATTAGAACTTGCATTAAGTGCGAATAAAGTTCAAAAACAAAATTTGGATACGTTAAACGCAAGACTAGCTGGATATATACAAGATTTGGTAACTGTACATCGAGAAATCACGAACACACTGCAAACTTAAGTTTGCAAATAGTAAGCCCAAAAATATTTTTTTGGGAATTTTGTATTTACAGTATAAGTGAAGTATACAAATGGACGGTGTAGATTGATACAAAGGGAAAGGTTCCAAGAAAACCATATATAGTAAGAGAGAGTCTCGAAAAGCAAATTACGAGCATTATCTTGAAACAATAAAGATAAACTGCATCTTTACAAAACAGTTATTTGGTGTTAAGTTGTATCAGTGTTTGGTGTTATTCTTCTCGAACTTCTTTTGTGCCATACTCGTATCTTTTTTGTATATAAAAATACTCATTTTTTTTTTCTTTTCTTAAAAGTATTCTATATATTCTTTTTTTCATTTTGTATATTGCACTTATAGAAAATCTATCAATATAAATTATAAATGCAAAAGATGCTTCGGCTTTTGCATGGACGGAAGCGGAACTCTGTTTTAGATATTGTGTTTTATATTACATCATAAGCATATTCTTAAAAGAATCATCATGCATTATTTATTTAATATTCACTATATTATTTCTTTTATACAATTTGATATAGTGTTTCTTTTAATGTATTATTCAAATTAGAGTAGTTATAATTTGGTTGATTTTATTATTACATTTAACTATTTAAGAAATAAATTATAATTATAACTATACTGCGGTCATCATTACTAACGCTATTTCACTTATTGCTATCAATCTTTGACTCATTACTAAACTGCAAAGTCTAACTACACTATTATGACTATTATTACCATTATTAATACTACTATTAACTACCTCCATTACCACTACTGCACTACTATTTGCTGTTATTATTGCCCTTGATATCATTGTTAGTGCTACTTCTATAACTGTTACTACTGTTGCTATCGATCAGGTTGTCATTACTTGCTTACAATGTACTTCTATGATATTTAGAAACATAAAACATATCAAAAATGTTACAAAATTCAGTGTGATAAGTCCTCTCAATGTTTTTTTGGAACTTCGCCCCTTGAAATCAACAACAAAATTCAGTTACCCGTGAACACAAGAAATGCACAATTAACATTAGTAACGTTTAGTGATACTCGATTATGTAGTATAACTATTTAATTCAACTGTAAATTGTATCCATATTGTTCTATCATATATTATTTACCTTTATCAATAGAATAAGAATATATAAAATTGAAGAGTCTGGCATGAGCTGTACAGTATCGTTGATATATGTATAACTCGACAACGCATATGGCATGAAGGAACATATAACATAGTTCATTTACAATGGGTAAGTTAGTGGTTTTAGCTTGGAGGATTAACAGATGTTTCAATACTGTGCAGAAGATGTTTTAATGTGCAAAATGTTTTGTTAATTTTTTTATGGAAGCCATGATATTAATTCATTGTTGAAAAAATAAATCTGATGTTTTCCAATGTAAATGATTTGTTATTCACTTGTCATTTGTTTTTGAAATGTTTTATAGCTATCAAGCCAGATGTTCTTCAATATGTTATATTTGAATAGTATAGTTTCATTAGAAAAAATTCACCAGAGAATTCTAAACAATTTGGAAAATGTCAAGGTGATATTTCTTGTAACAATAAATCATTTCTAGTAGTAAAGAAAGTGCAAAATACTAAAGAACGCACTTTTTATTATACCGACAGTATGTATGTATGTACGTTAAAATGTTGCGGAGATAAATTTTAAATTTGAGGAATTGGAAACAAAAGCCTCGCTTGCCATATGTAATCATAATAAAACATTTTCAGACGGCTTTCCGTGATTCGTTATCAATTTCGTTATCATACCCTTATTTTTATAAATACATATCGTACAAAACATTTTGAAGTTCATGTGATTTCAGTATTTTTTTCTGTGTTCGTAAATTTTTTACATATTTAACAACAATAAGTAAAAATAGCATATATAATAAAGATGTAACATTTGTAAGAATAGCATTTATTATCTTTATTCATAAAATTACATTTAATATTTCAATACAGTTAAAATTTAAAAAATCAATGTATCATTACTCATAATGAAGCTGGACGGTGTATATTGTAATATAAAAATAAGATTAAAAATAATTTAGAGATATATTCAAATATCGGAATTTTAAAAATATACGAAGGACTTTCCCGCCTTCATGAGTATACATGTATACCACATTGTAATTTACTATACATCTCATCTTATTGTTAAAACATAATCATAAAACTCATATATATAATGATTTAATTTTTATGTACATTTCAGCAGTTTCAATTATTTGTAAAAATATTTTACATATTATTTTACTGTGTTTAGAAACATTGCCCATATTATGAAACATTATAAGCCCCATCTAATGTTGAACTGCATGAATTATTTTCATAATTTGTATACATATATAGTCGGGTTCTAATACGTGAGAATGCAAGTACGTACGCACATTATGAGGAGAGAGCAGTGACTATCATTACCACAATCCAGATTGTGTATTACAAGGAGCAGTTCACAAGTTTGATAGCATGATTTATAGTACTCTTTCCACATTTCTCTTTAATCCACTCATTAGACAAAAAAATGCATGGGTAATCATTTATCTCAAGATAGAAAAAATGACGTTTATTAAATAATATAATATCATAAATACGTTTGAATTACTTTATTCCCCCAACCGATATTAATCGCTTTAAGAAACCTTCTTTACTGCCAGATAATATTATAGAAAAATAGAAATACAAGAAAGTCGATCATTGGTCATTTGAAGAGTAATGAACTTGAGTGCAATGTCACTTTATTTATATAAATAGTATATTTTTGCATAATAGTAATAGAGTATACCTATACTGTGAATGCGAATATTGCACATCTCGTTATGCAATTATTTTCCACTATGAATGCGCTATAAAGTTGTATCAGAGTAACATCTATAATAACGTGCTTGTTTTCAGATCTAAGGTACTCTTAGTGACTGAAGCAGAAGACAAAAAAAGTAAAATTAAATGCGAATTATAGCGCGTTCGTCTGTTCGTTCGTACATCCGTGGCGCGTTTTGGTTCATACGCGGTTCAACAAACACCCAATGTGGCGCTTGAGCCAGGAAGGTTATGGATTAAAGCATTGGGGTGTGGCATTGTGTTGTGATTTATAAAATAAGTAGAATATCATAAGCTCACGATGACGGGTGAGCTTATTTCCTGAACGCGACGATCGCGAAAGATCTCGCTCAAAGCAGTGCGTGGAGTGTCTTCGGAGTTTCAACCACCGTCTGAAAATCACTCTTCAACGACTACAAAATTTCTAAAATGTATTCGTGATATTACTAAGTTTCTGGCATTTTATTTGGAAATTAGTGTGGCATTCAAGCGAAAGAACACGAATCGCAAAATGTTTCTAATGTCGTGCGGCTGATTTACATATTGTTGTGTGTTTACATGATCCGTTGACACAAGGTAGTTGATCGTTGCTTGGTAGGATACGGTCCATGAAATCACGTGTATTGAAGTTTATGTGGGATGTTGGGCGCTATCACCCCCACGCAGCCCCACGAATACACCGAAATGTCTCGGTTAGCCGACTACTTTGTTGTGGTCGGCTACGACCACGAAAAAGAGAGTAAGTTTTCATTCACACTGTTACCCTGAAATGTTACATGTCCAAAATTTTGTGTGTAATATTTAATTTTATAATCGTCTACTTAGATACTAGTATTCAAATTTAGAAATTCACATAAAAACTGATTAACTGCTAGAAATTTTAAATAATTTATCATAAATGTACGTTGTATATTATATTTACTGTTTCTCTTGTAGGAGGGGGCATAAGTAATGGAATTATTTTACAAAGATTCCCAGAAAAGGATTGGCCAGAAACACCATTTATTGAAGGAATAGAATGGGTAAGGGTTTACTTTATTGATTCATGCGTATCTATATCATATATCATTATAATACTATGTGTCATTTTGTAGTTTTGTCAACCTCAAGGGTGGGCTCTATCTACAGAAAGACAAGAACCAAGATTTTTTGTGTCAATATTAACTGACATTGATGCAAATCGCCATTATTGTGCTTGCATGTGTTTTAATGAAACAGTGTCGATTATGCCAAGTAAGCCTGTAGATGAAGAAGAAGATCCAGTAGATGGTGATAGCCGTTCTTTGGTTAGAACAATACCTGCAATTGCACATCACAGCATTATGTATGCACCCAAATGTCTGGTGCTGGTTTCCAGACTTGATTACATCGAAACTTTTAGGGTATGTAAAATTTTGTATACATTAAGAATGTCATGATAATTGTACTAATACTTCTATATTGTTACATTAGAATTGCCTTGGTATTATATACACTGTGTACATAGAAAATCTTGGTATACCATTAGAAACATTGGTAGGAAACATATTAGGTTGTATACAAGTCCCACCTGCAGGGGGACCACAAGTACGATTTAGTATTGGTGCAGGTGATCGTCAGGCACTTCAACCTCCAATTAGTCCTTCTCTTCCAATAACTCACACTAGCGTAAATCTTCTTTTTCAGCAGTTAGGTAAGTGCATAATGACTTACATTTTAAATAATATATTAATTTTTGAACGTTTTCATTAGTAAAAAATTCTTTTTCTATTTCATAGGTATTCGTAATGTATTAGTATTGTTCTGTGCTGTTATGACAGAACACAAAATACTTTTCCATTCTGCAAGTTACTCGAGATTAACTGAAGGATGCCGTGCTCTTACTGCACTAATGTATCCATTTAGATACACACACGTTTACATTCCTCTTTTACCAGCAGCTTTAGTTGAGGTACTCAGTACCCCCACACCATTCATTATGGGAGTACACAGTTCACTGAAATATGAAGTTGCAGAACTTGTAAGATGTATTTAATATTAGTGTAATACGATCTTGTATTACGATACGATTATTTTTATATACACGTTATATTTTTTTTTAGATGGACGTAATAGTTGCTGATTTAGATGGAGGTGCTATCATGGTTCCAGACGGAGTTTCGCTTCCGCTACTTCCAGAACCCCTTCTGTCGCAAACACAAGAAGCATTGTCTTTAGTATTGCAGCCAGAACTAACTTGTGCAGACTACGCCTTTCCTCCACTTGCAACACGAGCTCCTCATTCTCCTATGCTGGATAAGGAATTAAGAGCAGTTTTTATGAGAACTTTTGCTCAATTGTTGCAAGGTTACAGAAGCTGTCTAACATTAATAAGGATTCACCCGAAACCTGTTATAACATTTCATAAGGTTTTTAATTATTATCTTTTTCTCGTTTTTAACAACAATTGGAAATGGAAAAGTAATATGTAATTTATATTTTCCATCTCCAGGCAGCTTTTCTAGGAGAACGAGGCTTGACAGATTGTGATTTTACAACTAGAGTTTTGGATTGCATGTTTTTTACTTCCTTCATTGCAGAAAGAGGTCCACCATGGCGGCCTTGCGATGTATGGGATGAATTATATAGCAATTTGAGTGACCAATTGAAACAAGAAGCACAAGATCACAGTCAGTAATAATATAATATGTTGCAAGCAATGTATTTTATGCATTTCTATTTAATTTGACAAGTGTATATTATTTTTAGGACTTATTTTAACACATATTCAAGAGTTAGCACAACAATTATACACAAATGAAAATCCAAATCCCCAACCGTATGTGCAAAAGATCTTGAAACCACCTGAAGGTGCATTCGCTAGAATACATCAACCTCTTTTACCGCGTATTAATCCGGAACAAGTTCAAGCAATTATAGATGAAGGTCTAGCTAAAAATAATCTCAAAGTTAGGTTGGTATTACGAATAGACTTTATACATTATTATTATATACAGTGCTATTTTATAACATTTTATACTCATTGTGTACAGATTATCGTCATTAAGACCATCACAACCTCGTATTGTACCTATAGGTCCACATATTTCATTTGTCCATGACACTAGACATTTGGTTAGCAATTCTGCGCGAAGACTTGAAGTTCTACGTAACTGTATAAATTGTATATTTGAAAATAAAATATCAGATGCTCGTAAAACCTTTCCAGCTGTACTGAGAGCTTTAAAAAGCAAAGCTGCTCGTTTAGCACTTTGTATGGAATTGTCGCAGCATGTTGTTGGCAACAAAGCCATGTTAGAACACCAGCAATTTGATCTCGTAGTTCGATTAATGAATTGCGCATTACAAGATGATTCGTCCATGGATGAACACGGAGTTGCCGCTGCACTTCTCCCTCTTGCAACTGCATTTTGTAGAAAACTATGCACAGGAGTAATTCAATTTGCTTACACCTGTATCCAAGAGCATTCTGTATGGCAGAATCAACAATTTTGGGAAGATGCTTTCTACCTGGACGTACAAAAAGATATTAAACGATTATATCTTCCTGGAGAAAACTCTCCGCCGCGACTTATGAACGATGGTATTTTGAGTCCTATTAGTCCACGTGATGGTAAAGAATTTCCTTTCCGTGACAGATACTCAATTTATCAAATTCAAGAACCATCGGCTCTCGAAATAGCTGCCGAACAAATGAGAATATGGCCAACGATAGATCCTGAGAAACAGAAAGAGCTCATTGCAAGTGAAGAAAGTACTATGTACAGTCAAGCAATTCACTATGCAAATCGAATGGTTTATTTATTAGTTCCATTAGATATAGGTGCGAAAACTCATCGCCAGGATAATGTTTACGATGATGAAAGAGCAAGTAATAGTATTACAAATAGTGTAGCAAGTGATAGTGGAGACGCAGAATCTGGATTTGAAGAAACCGATCCCGGTGAAACTGGAAGCGCCGTTATTCGAATGGTTTCGCGATTCGTAGATCGTGTTTGCACTGAAGGGGGTGTAAGCGCTGAACACGTAAGGTGTTTACATCAAATGGTCCCTGGCATTGTTCACATGCATATTGAAACCCTTGAAGCTGTACATAGAGAAAGCAAGAGGCTACCTCCAATACAAAAGCCTAAAATCTTGACACCCAATATGCTACCTGGCGAAGAAGTCATTATGGATGGATTACGTGTTTATCTTTTGCCAGACGGAAGAGAAGAAAGTTCTGCAGGATTGCCAAAAATACCACCACTCTTGCCAGCAGAAGGAGCGATATTCCTTACTAATTACAGAATTGTATTTAAGGGAATACCCTGTGATCCATTTGCCTGTGAACAGTTAGTAGTTCGAGCTTTTCCTGTAACATCTCTAACTAAGGAAAAACGAGTCGCTGTGCAACATTTAGCACACTTAGATCAGTGTTTGCAAGAAGGCCTTCAACTGCGTTCTTGTACTTTCCAATTAATAAAATTAGCTTTTGATGAAGAAGTTACGCCTGAAAATATTGAAACTTTACGAAAGTTAGTTCATAAAGCTCGATATCCGCCACACATTTTTCATCATTTTGCTTTCAATGGCCAAGTATTAGTCACTCAAACCGCACACCACAAAGGAAAAGAAAAAAATGCTACTCTTAAGTGAGTCAAGTTCTATATATAAATTCAGTTATATTTATCACTGACTTAATATAAGAATTGTTATCTTTCAGAGGATTTGCTAAGAAAACTCTTTTGAAAACTGCTCGTAAAGCCGGCTTTAAGCCAAAGCAGTCGTCTAAAAGACAAAAATATGTCTTGCCAAATATGAATATAATTACTAACAATAAGTACATGACATCACCTGGTCGAATGAGTTTACCAGTAACAGATAATAATGATCTAAGTCATGATGATGATCTTAGTGGTGAGTTTGTTCTAATTATTTACTGTTTCGTACGTGCTCAAAGAAACAGCTTTGAATTTCGAAATTTATTAACACATATCATTCTCACAGTAGATGACTTTGAGATCCCTGGCATCGTAACTCAACCACCGACTGATGCAAAAACTTTGGAACGATTATCCGAACGAAGTTATGTCAGAGATTGGTATCGTTTAGGATTATATTCAAATGGTCCACATAGCAATCGTAGGAATGAACCATTTCGACTATCTTCAGTGAATTGTGTCTATATGATTTGTCGAAGTTATCCTGCACTTCTTATTGTTCCTTCGTCAGTGTCAGATGAAAGTATTCGCCGATTCTGTCGACTTTATAGACATAACAGAATTCCAGTTATCACTTGGAAGCATCCACGAACAAAGGCACTTCTTATTAGAGGAGCAGGTTATCATGGGAAAGGTGTTATGGGCATGTTAAAAGCCCATCCTACATCTGCTGGGAATTTAAAAGGTACTATCTGAAAATAGAATATCATAATTGTTTATTTTCTTGTTTAAGTAACATTTTTCTACATTAATAGCAACATCTTCGGAGACAACATCATCTCTAGAACAAGAGAAATATATAATGGCTCTTGTATCTGCAACACCATTATCCGCATTGAGACAGGGTTCTGCATGGGGAATGTCTGATAGCTCTCTTAGTATTGATTCTCTGTTGTTAGCTGCTGAAGATCGCAATGCTACTCCTGAACAATCGCGACGAAATCCATTTAATAAAGCCATTGGAACACTGAGGTATGTAATTTAAAAAAAATGTTATTAATATTTTCTAAAGTGTATTAAGAAGTTTGTACAATCATGTACCGTCTATAGTTCATCAGGAGGTAAGGGTCCTAAGAATTTTGGACGTTGGGGTTCGTTAAAGGATAAAAGGCATAGTTCTCAAGCTTCCTTAACTTCAGTTCATCAACGTGGAACTGTGAGACATTCTGCGGATTCAGATAGCGGCACGGAATGCGTTCATACTTTCCAACGTGCTGCTCTGTATATTCTTGGTGAAAAGGCGCATATGAAAGTAAGATAATTAATCTTGAAACTATTAGCAATTTATATACTTCAATGTTACCATAACTGATTTTTATAATACTAAAGGGTGTTAAAGCGGAATCAGCACCGAAAACTGATTTCATTCCAGTGGAATATTATGATGTAAGACATACTAAAGCTGCATTTAAGAAACTTATGCGAGCCTGTGTTCCTAGTTCTCCAAATATAGAACCTGACCAAAGTTTTTACAAGTATGTTTAACGTTTTCAAAAGAATAAAATAATTGTGTTGGTTATGAAAATTTTTAACAAATAATGGTCATAATTTCAGATTAATTGAAAATTCAGAATGGTTACAGCAGCTTCAGAATTTAATGCAATTATCTGGAGCTGTCATAGACTTAATGGATATGCAGGGTTCATCTGTGGCTGTTTGTTTAGAAGATGGTTGGGATACTACTGCAACAGTTTGTTCTGTTGCTCAAGTATGTCTTGATCCTCATTATAGAACCATCGATGGTTTCCGAACATTAATCGAAAAAGAATGGCTTGGATTTGGCCACAGATTTGGTCACAGAAGCAATCTCGCTGCAAACTCTCAAACTACAAATTTCACTCCTACTTTCCTTCAATTTCTAGATATAGTGCATCAAATCCAGAAACAATTTCCATTAGCGTTTGAATTCAATGAATACTATTTAAAATTTTTGGCATATCACTCTGTTTCTTGTCGTTATCGTACCTTCTTGTTAGACTGTGAATTCGATAGAGTAGAATGCGGCATTACTGCCGTGGAAGACAAAAGAGGCTCCTTAACAAGTCACCACAAAGGTGTGGATACTGGTAGCGATGACGAAACTTTTTATCCTGGAGGTAGACTAGCAGGGACAAATACCGGCTGTAATCTCGGTCAAAGCATATTTGATTACATTGAAAAACAACATGCAAGATGTCCCTTGTTTTACAATTTCATGTATACTCCTAACACGGAGCATACAGTGCTGAGACCCGTTTCGCATCTACCGAATCTCGATATTTGGCAGTATTATTTGGAAGAAGAATTGGCTCATGGGCCAGCATACGATTTAGAAGTTCTACAACAAGATTCACAGCAAGAAGAAGAAGCAGAAGCTGCTGATGGTGTGGTGAAAAGCAATCGCAAAGTAGTTACACAAGGGTAAGATTCAACATATACATATGTAACTTATTTTGTTACATTATTAACATCGTTTATAAATTTAGGTACGATGGTATAAGTACAATGGTTCCCGATCAATTTTCCCATCTTTTAGAGGAAATCCATAAATTAGAAACTGAATTGGGTCATCTACCACAAAAGTGGAAAGTTCTTTGGGATAAACTTGAACTGCCAAATACGGACTCATTGGCAGTAAGTAATACGTATTTAATTTTTGAAAGAAGAATGCTAATATTCAATGTAAACTTTTTTTACATACAGAGACATGCGTCATTTAGCACAGCCTTGGTCCGATATCATGGTCGATTGATTCATAAACGATCGACATTAGAATTGCTTTTAAGAGGTAAACTTGCTGGTGGAAGTACTTCAGGGAACGATGGTTCCGTTTACGCACACCCTCATAGGTTATTTGTCTATTCAGTTATTCATTGATAAATACGCTAAAATTAATACTAAATCTTCATAAATTGTATTTTTGAAGATTCGAAAGATTGGATTCAGCAACACCTACTCATTGTGATGCCTGCCATGGTGTATTATGGGGTCCTGTAAAAGCTGGTTTACGATGTGTTGATTGCGGTCATGTGTGTCACGATAAATGTGCTGATGCAGTACCAAAAAATTGCACAAAGTACAAAGCGGTGACTGATAATTTACAGACTCATACTCTAACACGAAGTGGTGGTGATAATGGAAGCGTAAATTCAAGTATGAATGTTACATTACTTCACTTACTTATTAAGAAGTTTTCTGAGTCATGTTATTCATTACATATAATTTCTATGTAGGTGTCACTACAATACAAACAACTTCACAACAATATTACGAACAATTCTCTAGCAATGTTGCAGAAAATAGAACACATGAAGGTTACCTTTACAAGCGAGGTGCTTTGCTTAAAGGTTGGAAACAGAGATGGTTCGTGCTCGATTCAATCAAGCATCAGTTAAGGTATTATGATGCAATGGAAGATTCTCATTGTAAAGGATACATAGGTATGGATAACTCACTTAATAAACAATATGATATAAACTATGTAACAGTTAAAATTTGTTTTGTGTACTTTTGTAGATCTAGCTGAAGTAGTTTCTGTAACTCCAGCTGCACCGATGCCGGGGCCACCAAAGAAAACGGACGATAAATCATTCTTTGATGTAAGTGTAAAATTATTTTTAAATAATATTAAATGTACATTTCCTATTACATAAATAAATTCTATTTACAGCTACGTACAAACAGACGTACATATAATTTTTGTGCTGGCGATGCAGCGACTGCACAAGAATGGATCGAGAAAGTTCAAGCGTGCTTACAATAACTTGGTTATACCTCTAATTTAAAACTTGCAAGTGACTGATAGATTAAAACAAACTTTAATTTTGTTACATTCTATTGTATAGTCTAATAGTACTATTATAGACTGCAATAATTTTGCTTTAAATATTTTAAAACCGATGGTTGTTGAACTGAAAACAGTATCATAAATTGAATGTGATGTAATCATATCTTTGACATAGCATTATTATATAAATGTATATTGTAATTATATAATTATGTTAAATTTGAATTATTTCAGCTGGAAGATGAAAGATCGATGCATACTCAACTAAACGTTAACAAATTTTTTATTTTATTATGTTTTTAATTTTATGAATTATAAATATAAATCGACCTTAAAATATGTTAAAATGTTGAATAGATTGCCTGTTCTGAGAATTATAGTTGTAATAACATCTTAATGTAATTACAATTGTAGTTGTGTAAGTCGCGATCTCGCTTATTGCATAAGTGAAGCGTGAATACGAACAAAGATATGTTTTTTTGTCGAATTCTCATGTAACATTTTTTTCATAACTCTGCTACGCTTATCAGTAAAATTTACATTAAACAAAACCTTTGTATACTGTTAATTATTAGTTAAATTTACTCTTGTATTTGTACTATTTTAATCTCTTTACTAAACACGCCATTGATATTTTGCTCGTACAAAATATATTTATAGTCTATAAACAAAATTTTCAAATTTTTAATGATAAATTGAGCATGTGAAAGTATGTTTAACAAATTATATAATGTTATCATAATTTTTTTGATACTTTGTTAATGTCGTTACAGCAATTAAGTAATTGAAAATAAAGTTTGAAGTTTTTTAAGAATTATGGAACAGAACATCTGGATATTTTTTCATTAATCTTTCTCTAACTTTTATTCGTATACCTGTTCTAAATTTACATACTTTAAATAGCCTGATTTTTAAATATTTTTAGATCAGACTACTACCAATTTTAAAACAGTTTTTTTATTTGCCGTCTAGTGATTATTAACGCTAGTATGAACACCAAATAATTATTCAGTCGCCAAACTAAGTGTTCTATCGTTTATGATCCTAGAATTAAATTTCACCCTAGGTATGCCCTCTATCCCGAATACAGAAAGCACAATAGAACTTATTGGAACGTATGGTTCCATTGCGAGCATTTGGTCTGTGGTTGAAGGGCGTTTTGCTTAGGGAGCTGTCAATGTCCTGTCAGACAACGATTTTTCACATTTGTTAAACATTTAAAACAATTGAGGTATTTTAAAACTACATATTGTTAAATAAGGGTTTTAATCAATCATTTCAATTGTTGTGAATATTAACGGTTAAGATTTCATTTCACGAAAAAAGTAGATACAGGATTCAGATACATCAATACTTTTTCGATATTCCGTTACTTATATTGCATTTTAAGTACTCGTAAAACTTAATTAAGTTTTCAAATTATAAAAAACATTGACATTTTTTGTAAAAATTAAACAAATTTAAGTAAATTATTCGTTTCTTTGAGAGTTAGTAGAATGGCACTATATATTCTGAACATTGATCCAATCCAAATGGTTTGCTATATTGAAACCTTATTTAATTTTGCTACACTATTGTATCTGCAATACAGAGTTGTTTCTTTTTCAGAATATATACTTGTACATTCACATTATAATTTTGTGGATTATTAAAAAACTTCAACATGACAGATTCCAAATATTTCACTACTACAAAGAAAGGAGAAATATTTGAACTTAAATCAGAGTTAAATAATGACAAAAAGGAGAAAAAGAAAGAAGCTGTGAAAAAGGTGAGTTGAATGATTAAATTTTGTAACAATGAAGTAAAGATTGTAAATCATATAACCATTTAATGTTCATTATATTTATTTGATCACATACTCATAATTTATAAATAGAAAATAATCTTATGCAGCTTAATTTTAAAAGGTAATGTGTTTTCTGTATGGTAAGTGATGAACATATCACATTTCATTCCTCAATATTGCATAATTCAGTTACTATATTTGTTTAACTTTGTGCTTTCATTTGCAATGTTACTACTGTGTGGGCTTATAAGCACCAAATGAAAAAATCTGTTTCATGCTGCACAAAGAGGACCATTGGAGGCGTACAATAAAACTCATTAAAATTAAGATGTCTTAATGATATTGTTATTTATTTAGTTCACATTTTTTATTTGCCTCTCATAAACATAATTTCATTGATGAATTAATATTGTAATGATCATTTCACTACATTTAGTATAATATTCCTATAATTTATTTCAATAATAATAATAATATAACTATTTTTACAGTAATTTTTATGTAACTAGAATTATTACTTTTGTCTCTCTAAAAATATTCTTTTATTAATTACTTACATAGAGTATCAACTGTGTTTAGGTAATTGCTTCCATGACTGTGGGCAAAGATGTATCAGCACTTTTTCCTGATGTGGTCAACTGCATGCAGACAGATAATTTGGAACTGAAGAAGCTAGTGTATTTGTATCTGATGAATTATGCCAAAAGTCAACCAGACATGGCTATCATGGCTGTCAACACATTTGTTAAGGTAATGTAGCTCAGAAGATCAATACCTATTTATCATGTTTTATTAATGCACTTTTATCCTCTATATATTTTAATGACACTTGGATGATGTTGAGAGTCTCTGTCTGCAAAGAGGCAAGCTGGAAAACAAAGTTCCATATGAAAGTTTTCTTAAGTTTCATACCTTTTTTTTTTCCAAATAAATTTCATTAATTTTACAGCCTGCCTCGCATCATGTACAGACCGTGCTTTGCAAATTACATCAGTTTGCACAGAGCTGTCTGCGTTATGGGACGGAATGTACCTTTTGTTCTCTCTTACTGAATTGCTTATTTTTCAAAGGGCACGAGACTGGAATTTGGCTAAATAGAATATAATTATTGTTGTCCTAATTTGTAAATTATATAGTTATATATTAATTTCCATATACCTGTCATGATTCTGTTATGTTTATTACCAAATTCCAGTATCTCTTTTCAATTCAGTTTAGCATTAAAAACAAGAATGGAATTATGACAGTTGTAATATTTAGTAACATAATTAAAAAGATCATTCTAAGAATTCAAAATGCTAGTATTTTGATATTAATGCACTTTGTGCTATTTCTCAAAATGGAGCATGGGAATTTTTCTACAAGTCACAGAAATATTATTTACTATTAAATAGCTTGTAGAAAATTATATAATAATGATATAGCTGTATACATATAATAAAAATGTAATTGAATTTTAAATATTAAGTTTGGAACAAACAGCCTAAGTGGTAGAAACAAGAATTTATTCCTTAGTCACAAGTGTCTAATGTGTAAACAGCATGAAGAAACCAATTCCTTAAATGTTCATTTTATATATGTATGATTGCATTATAAACTGCTGCTTGTATGCAGTGCATATTCACACTATCTGCACGCAAAGTGTTTTATTCTTTTCAAAACTTAAGTGTTAATAAGTGTAATCAATGTTTAAATTGATATATAATAATGCAATTATTATAAACACTTAGATGTACATTTCTTAATGTTTGAATAGATATGTAACATATTCTTATGTGCATGACACTGAACTTAATGTGGAACTTGTAATTTAATTTTAATTTGTAAATTACTACAAAAAAGAAAACTATAAACATAGAAATTACAAAGAATATCTCGTGCTCTTTAAAAAATGATCAGTTCTACATCACATTACATTAAATGGTTGATAAGTATAATATTTAACAATTAATCAAATGGTGACGGTGACCAATTTGACCTTTTTCGTTCTGACACGCAAAAGGAGCTAGCGACATCTCCGATGATAAAGGTACCATACCACTTTCTACTTCGTTAAAATTCATGGGTTGAGATAGATAGCCACTGCTGTGACTAGACTTGAATCCCTGGCTTGCCCGATTTTTGCGCAGGATTGCGAGGACCCAAATCCACTGATTCGAGCACTAGCAGTTCGTACAATGGGTTGTATACGCGTGGACAAGATTACTGAGTATCTCTGTGAACCATTGCGAAAATGCCTGAAGGATGAGGATCCATACGTTCGTAAGACTGCAGCAGTTTGTGTGGCCAAGCTGTATGATATTAACGCAGCTTTAGTTGAAGATCAAGGATTTTTGGATCAATTGAAAGATCTCTTGTCTGACAGTAATCCCATGGTAAATATATTAACTTTACCTACTATTTTAATTTTAATATCAATTATATATTCACTCATTTTTATTTTATACTTCTGTTTAGGTTGTTGCAAATGCAGTGGCTGCTCTATCTGAGATCAATGAAGCAAGTCCAAGTGGACAACCTTTAGTTGAAATGAATGCACAAACTATTAATAAACTATTGACAGCTCTCAATGAATGTACAGAGTGGGGTCAAGTTTTTATTTTAGATTCACTTGCAAATTATTCACCTAAAGATGATCGTGAAGCACAAAGTATCTGCGAACGTATAACCCCCCGCTTAGCTCATGCTAATGCTGCAGTTGTCTTATCTGCAGTTAAGGTATCAAATAAGTTTTAATCCTCTGGTATAAATTCATAAAATTATTTCATTTTCTAAAGAACATTCTTTTTTATGTAGGTTTTAATGAAATTAATGGAAATGTTGCAATCAGAATCCGATTTTGTCGGCACGTTAACAAAGAAATTAGCTCCTCCACTTGTAACTTTACTGAGCTCTGAACCCGAAGTTCAGTATGTAGCATTACGAAATATAAATCTTATTGTTCAAAAACGTCCAGATATTTTAAAGCACGAGATGAAAGTTTTCTTCGTCAAGTATAACGACCCGATATATGTTAAACTTGAAAAATTAGATATTATGATTCGTTTAGCATCTCAAGCTAATATAGCTCAAGTTTTATCTGAACTGAAAGAATACGCTACAGAAGTTGATGTTGACTTTGTACGAAAAGCAGTAAGAGCTATTGGTCGTTGTGCCATCAAAGTTGAGCCGTCTGCGGAACGATGTGTTTCGACGCTTCTGGATTTAATACAAACGAAGGTCAATTATGTCGTACAGGAGGCTATTGTGGTTATAAAAGATATTTTCCGAAAATATCCAAACAAATATGAAAGTATTATTTCAACTCTTTGTGAAAATTTGGACACGCTCGATGAACCTGAAGCACGCGCTTCCATGATATGGATTATTGGAGAATATGCAGAACGTATCGATAATGCAGATGAACTACTGGAAAGTTTCTTAGAAGGATTTCATGATGAAAATACTCAAGTACAATTACAGTTACTCACTGCAATCGTCAAACTGTTTCTTAAAAGACCTACAGATACTCAGGAATTGGTTCAACAAGTTCTCAGTTTGGCTACGCAAGATTCTGATAATCCTGATTTAAGAGATCGAGGATTTATTTATTGGCGACTACTTAGTACTGATCCAGCAGCTGCCAAAGAGGTTGTACTTGCAGAGAAACCTCTTATTTCGGAAGAAACAGATTTGTTAGAGCCGACATTGTTAGATGAATTGATATGCCACATTTCGAGTTTAGCATCTGTGTATCATAAGCCACCCACTGCCTTCGTTGAAGGTAGATCAGCAGGTGCTAGAAAATCATTGCCTGCTAGGAGTAATTCGAATGAAGATTCAGGACAACATGCAACACAACTTCACCCACAAGTCATTCCAGCTCAAGATTCTCTAATAGGCGATCTTCTGAGTATGGATATTGGTAAGTAAAGTATGTCTTACTATTTTTAATATTTTTGCTGGTTTTGTAATTTATACATTATATTGACTTTTACAGGCGGCCCAACTATGGTTACTCCAACACCACCTCCACAACAAGGGTGGTTGGATGGAATTTTGGGTGATACCGGAACTAGTGCGCCTGTAGTATCTCAAAGTACTACAGGACTTCTTGGTGACATATTTAGCTTTAATCAAGGGCCAACATCGTATGTACCACCTAAAATTAATTGGTTGCCTGCTGAGAAGGGCAAAGGACTTGACATATGGGGAACATTCTCACGGAAGTAAGTAATGTGTATGCAAATCTGAATAGAATGAGAAACTTCAACATTATTTTATATTAGGAATGGGCAGATTAGCATGGATATGACATTCACAAATAAAGCAATGCAACCTATGGGAGCCTTTGCGATACAATTAAATAAGAACAGTTTTGGTTTAACACCAGTTGCTCCATTACAAGTACCAACTCCATTAAATCCTGGTGCTAGTGTAGAAACCAGTGTAATTCTATCTACTGCTGGGGCAGTGCAGCGCATGGAACCTTTAAATAATCTTCAGGTTGCAATTAAAAATAACATTGATGTATTTTATTTTGCTTGTATCGTACCCATGAATGCCTATTTTGCCGAGGATGGCCAATTAGACAAACGAGTATTTCTTAGCACGTGGAAAGATATACCTGCCCAAAATGAGGTATTTATTCCTATTATTTTATATTATCGTTAAAGTTATTACGAAATGAATCGTACTAAAGTCAGTGCATATGTATTAAATATTTTAGGTACAATATACATTAAAAGGAGTAATGTTGACTGCCGACCAAGTTGTCCAAAAAATGCAACAAAATAATGTATTTACGATTGCTAAAAGAAATGTAGAAGGACAAGATATGTTATATCAGTCTCTTAAATTAACAAATAATGTTTGGGTACTAAATGAATTAAAAATACAGCCAGGAAATCCTGATGTTACAGTAAGTATAGATTTAAATCTTTGCGCTTATTATTAACAATATGTTTGTTAATGTATTTCTATTTGCATTTAATTACAGTTGTCTTTAAAATCTCGCTCCGTGGAAGTTGCACCAGGCATATTTCAGGCATACAATGCGATTTTACATTCTTAAGTAGTAAATTAAAATATTTGATATTAAGTTATAAAGATATCATAATTCATTACCATAATTGGACATGTTAATGCAGATCATTTATGTACAACATATATAATTTATCTAATTGAAAATTATTAAACGCATTTGTTTATATTTTATAATAAATTTAAACGAATCTAATGTACTGTTAAATTTATCATACAAGAAGTGAATGTAAGTGAAAATAAACAAATTGTGTTGATGACTTACTTGTACGTTTATTGTATTTTGTCGTAGAGGTACAAAAATTTTGTGTACATATCAGTATATCAATTTTACAAATTTTAAAAAATCAAAAAGTT
This sequence comes from Calliopsis andreniformis, assembly GCF_051401765.1. Classification (NCBI taxonomy): domain Eukaryota; kingdom Metazoa; phylum Arthropoda; class Insecta; order Hymenoptera; family Andrenidae; genus Calliopsis; species Calliopsis andreniformis. The sequence goes on along the minus strand of NC_135067.1, from coordinate 14,799,685 downwards.
TCTATGTCTATTACACACATTTAATTAAAATGACAGGTATAAAACAATAAAAGTTAAATACATAGTAATTTTGTTTATTTGTTGAATATAAAGAGAAATGTATACATTATGTCATTTTAACAATTGTTACATTAGCATTGGACCTTCCTCCTGAAAGAGCAACCTTCAGTTAATCGGGCTTTGCCACCTGTGGATGTACAAAGTATTGTACGGCAACCATCACACTCTACTGATCTTTGTGCATGTGAAAAGATAGTTTTGATGGCATAACATCCAGGGCATTTAACATCCATAAAGTAACTATTTGGCTTTTGTACAAGCCTTTTCAATTTGTGTTTCCTTTTTTCCTCAGCTGGGCTTGGATGAAGAAGATCCTTAGCAAGAGGCATTCTATAATAAAAATAAAATATGTTGAAGATATCCGATTTGCACAATGTGATGAAACATGTTGAAACGTCATGTCTTATGTTCACAAAAAAGATAAGCATAAAACATTGTAATGAAATAAATATTAGAAATTTTGAAATAACAGTAAAAAAATAAGTTTTAAAATTAACTTGTACATATTATTATGTTAATCACAATTATGAACTATAAGTTGTTAAACGATTAACATAAAGTACGAATTACAATTGCAATTTACACGATTTCACTAATGCCAATTTATGCAATCTCAATAAATGAGAAAAGACACTGTGACATATGTGAATTATTCGATTTTGTATAAACTTATCGCAAATAGTTCAAACTATTGGCAGATGACAAGTTACGTAGTCAATACGTCTGCAGTATGCAAGCATGCTCTAGAAACGCCTACATTATACTGTAAAAAACATTTCAATTTTGTTTCTGTTTTCATGATTACATTTATATAAAACAAATAGAAATGTTCAAATAATTGATTTTACAATAATCGTGCGGAGTGCTTCGTGTATTGCTGAAACATTTTTCCGATACAACATCGTTGTGACCCGAAGCCGTATAAACATATATCATTACAAAATATAGCAAAAATAAGTGATTTTTCTCATTTCGTAAACAGAGCTCGTACTTCAATATTTAATTTGTTGCATTTACTTACGTGATTATATTCGTATTTCGCGTTAAATTCAATAATCACACTCTTAACCACGTGCTATCGTAACAACGTTATTAACTGAAAAGGACAGGTTTCGTCTGGTTTTATATAGACAAAATCCCTAACGCTAATGCAGTACTGCCAATTGAATAAATTTATATTACTCAACAACGAAAAACATAAAGATAAAATAAGTATTGGCGAATAATAACAAAGAATTTCAATGTATGTTTTATTCAACTTTATTTTATTACATGTACAGTTTCCTATGTCAGAAATAAAATTTAATTATATAATTTTAAAATAAAAAGTTCATCATTTTTTTTTAGAGTTATATGTTTTGCACTATTTTGTTTATTGAACTTTCTTTTATTATGAGAACACCTGGTGCTTTGACAATTTTGTTGAACATTATAAACAAAATTTATTTTTATAGGAGCTCAATAGTGATTTTTATGCATATTAAAATTTTTTTTCATTAAATTGTTCAAGAAATTGTTTTCTGCATACTCATTACATAATGAATAAGTATTTTTATATATACTTTAAAGTACGTTATCTGGTTTTTATAAATTTAAATACATTTATAACTCATACTTATTTTGATTACTAATTTTACATATTTTCTAATTTGAAGTTCTTCAGAATTATAAATTATTATTACCCGCAAATGGATATCCTGGCGCTGTAGTCAAATGTGAATATCAAAATGAAAAATCACATCTAATATACATGTAGTTTTGGTCTTTAAACTTCATAAGCCATTTTGTGCATTGTTCAAGCAGCTGTGCAAAAATATTACTTATCATTTCGTTTTGAGACATCAAAACTTGGTTGATTGTTGTCATTGAATATACGCGTCTTTGATGTGAACTTGTGATTACCATACGACAACGTAATTCTCAATTAATATCGTATTCGTAATCGACAAAGTCATCGACAGACTTAGTGAAACAAAGAACTTTTCGATATCTTTTATTAACCTTGGCCTGATCGTCATAACAGTAAGTATCGTCTTTAGAAGAAGTTAAAAATAGTTTGGTTTAACGAAAAGTCTGTCGCACTTATGAAATAGTTTTTTAAAAGAGTCATTTCCTTTTTATATAATATGGAAAATTTCGTAATGTAACGTTTGCTTTTTATCGTCTATGCATATTCTCATTCTGCTTCGAATTTCTGGAAATGTTATTTCGTTATTTTACTTGACACAGTCACTGTTCGAGATTATACGCAGTTGTTAATGTTTCTTAATAAGAAGTTGAGAAGCACTGTTACATTCTCGACATATTTTGTTTCTAAATCTTTGGTAACCTATTACTTTCAGATTATGGTCGAGTAAAAATGAAAGTATTATGCGTGAAATAGAAGTCATAACATAAACATTATAATTCATATGAACTAAAGTATCTCGCATAATAAAATTCCACCAAATGTTTTGGTATATCTTTCATTGACATATTGGATCAAATGACAATGTGAGAAGTGTAGTGAAATGCACCTGCTTTCCATTGATACATTATATTGAGAACTGTTCATCCTGTGTATTATTGTGGTTAGTACAGCAATGGTTATCAAGAATGTGTTTTTGTAATAACAAATTATGTTGTTGTACAAATTATAAAATAATAATATCTTACTTTTATAAAACGAAATAACAAATTTTTTTATCTACAAATTTATGAATAAATTATACAATAAATGAAGATTTCTCTTAACATATTATGTATTGAATCAGTTTTATATAAGTAATTATAGTTAGTAGTGGATTATAGTTAATAATTTTTATTATTTCAGTACACATTATTTCAAGGACTTAAATTTATCAAAATGAGTGAGGAAAATGTACAAGATTCCCCAGATCAGAACATCGAAGATGCAGAATCACCATCAAGTATACCTGTACATCCTAAGTTTAGTCAACCATGTGTAAGTGAATGGATGCAAATCAGGAAGAAAGGAGAACTGTCATGTACTCATTTCAAGAAACACTGGCGAGTCTGGGTTCCAAAGATATATAATCCAGAATTAAATCGCAACTGCTTGGATTCAAATTTTGATGATGAGATAGCACAGAAGTTACTTTTTTACACCCTAGGAGAGTTTATTTGTAATGGAGATCCAGAAGTGGTTTTAAAGCAGTTATGTCAAACAGATAACATTGTATGTGGAAAGGTATTTAAAATGGGAGATCCTACATATAATTGTAGAGAATGTGGTATGGATTTAACTTGCGTCCTATGCGTGGATTGTTTTAAACAATCAGCCCATCGTAATCATAAATATAAAATGGGTACCTCCAGTGGTGGAGGATGTTGTGATTGTGGAGATACAGAAGCATGGAAAAGTGAACCATTTTGCAATATTCATAAGGCTGGAAGTCAAGCTAAAGAGTCTCGTGGGAATAATAAATTGCCTGGAGATATAGCCGAAAGAGCAGTAGTAACCTTCGAAGCAGTACTAAGGTATTGCTATGAAATGTTGTCTTTAGAACACACAATAACCTTACCTCCTGATTTACAAGTCAAAGAAACTGATGAGGGTGACTTATCACTTTTATTTCCTTCTGATACTTTTTGTACAGTTCTTTTTAACGATGAGACTCATACGTTTGATCAGGTAATCAGTACACTTACATATGTTCTAAAATGCTCGCAAAAAGATGCTGTGGAATATGTGACAAATGTCGACAGAGAAGGTAGAGCTGTTGTAAGATGTTCAGGATTTCAACAATGTGAAGATTTGAAGTTTCATATTGAAAGACTTACTTTGAGGCACAGTAATAAAGCATTAAAGGTTCTTGTAGTCCATGCTTATATAATTGCCCATCAAACGTTCGCCATGAAACTGTTGAGCTGGTTACAGGAATTTATAAGTCTCTGTGAAGGTTTTAAATTACTTTTGAGTATTGTTGCACTCAATACAAGATTACGAAATATTTCTATCGTAGAGGGTATACTGATGAGAGATTCACAGTTGTGGAAATCTGCTAGAACAGCATGGCACAGACTGTTCATGGTTGGAATGCTTACAGTATATGAAACTAAGAAAGATTTAGCAATAGTGTTTACTCGCTGTTATGGTGCTGTCATGAAAGATTTCATAAGAGATGATCATGATCATTCATTCTCTATTGTTTCACTTTCTGTGCAGTTATTTACAGTTCCAACATTGGCACATTATCTTATTGCGCATCACGATGTGTTGTTTATTTTACTAAATACATTTATTTCTGAAAGTTCACGAAGATGTAATACCGCCGGAAAGTTGGAATTTGAAAGAAATATTCCTAATGCCTCTTTTAGAAGAGCACAGCACATACTTAATGATCTACGATATTTGCTAGGTGTTAAGCCAGAAGTTTGGACAGATGATCTAAGAAGAGGTTTCTTACATGGATTGTCATGCTTACTCACATTGTTTTGTAGTATGCAAGGTATGGATGCTGTGGTAAGGCAACTTGGTCAACATATGGAATATGAACCTGAATGGGAATCTGCGTTTAATTTACATTTAAGACTATCACCAGTTATTACTCTTGCGTTAGAATGGTGTGGTTCAGATCGAATTGTTTTAGTAAAAGCTTTTAAACTGGTTTTAAGTAAACTGTATGAACAGCCTGGTCATGAATTTGGTCCAACCCAAGTGAGAGAATTAGCAGATCATAGTGCAACATGTCTCCAATATGATGTGTCATCAGAACCAGTGTCTATACATCTTCCACTTTCAAGATTTCTAGCTGGCCTCTTTTTGTATCTCGAAAAACATAATCTACATTTTCAATATACAAAGTTTATTAAAGAGACAAAGCCAACACCAGAACAGATTATAGAGCCTGTGTTAGTGGCTCAAGTAATGATTTCACAAGTACTTGCCGGTATGTGGAGAAGAAATGGATATTCTCTGTTAAATCAATTATATTTCTACCATAATGTCAAGTGTCGTTCAGAAATGTTAGACAGGGATATCGTTTTGCTTCAAGCAGGAGCATCTTTAATAGAAAGCAATGAATTTTTAATTCATGTTTTAAATAAATTCAATCTTCTAAATTGGGCCAATCCGGATTTTGAGACAAATGATTTAAAAAATCCCGAAGAAGATAATATTAGACAAACTATTAATTTAGTTGAAGAATTTCTTTTATTACTGATAACAATAATCGGTGAGAGATCTGTACCTGGAGTTGGACAAGTTACTCCTGAAGATCGCCTGAAAAAAGAAATAATTCAACAGTTGTGTGTAGAACCCCTTTCTCATTCAGAGCTTAATAAAACATTACCAGATGATGGATCTTCAGGAACTGGAATGGAAAATGTAATACACGAAGTGGCAGATTTCAAAAAACCTTCGCAAGCGTCAGCTGGGAAGGGTGTTTACCAGTTGAAACCACACTTATATTCAGAATATAACGTATTCTTTTATCATTGTACGAAGGAAGAATTAAGCAAATCTGAAGAGGTACAACGAAAACGGAGAAAAGCTTTAGGAGAATTAGAATGTTGCCCTCCTCCTAAACTTCCAAAATTGACAGAAGTATTTAGTTTGGTAACTAATTTACTGCAGTGCGACGTTATGCTACACATTATGCAAACTGTATTGGAAAGAGCTCTTAATTTAATGGCTCGTAGTTTTTCGGAACCACAAGTGCATAGAGTTTTACATCTCATTGGATATGCTCTCCAAGAACAAGAATCTGGTTACTATCCTTTCTTTGCTTTTACGGCAAGAGCTGGAAAATGGAAAATTTATAAATTATTAGAAGACCTTCGTGACAGCCCTCGTATAGACGCTCATAAAGATTTACTGACTTGGGTTTTAAATAAGTACAGGGAAGTCGCCGGTAACACAGTTGTGGAAGTCAGTCAAACACCTGCTACGCTCCAGAAGGAAGCTACAAGCGATACTGAAAGTAGTAAAAGTGATAAGGAATGGAGAATCAAAATGGCAGCACAAAAGCGTGAGGAAATAATGGCACAAATGGTTGCTATGCAAAACCATTTTATGAAGAAGAATGCTAAACTATTTGAAGAAACTGCTTCTGATATGAATAAATCCAGTGACCTAGGTTCTACTATGGATTTAAGTGAAACTGTTCAAAAAACACCTGTTGCCCTAGGTAGTGGACAAACGGCAAGAATGTGTAAAGAAAAAACTTACACTTGCATCTTATGTCAGGAAAATCAAACTGTCACAGCAACTAGTCCAGCAATGGTATTAGCTGCGTTTGTTCAACAGTCTACAGTATTATGTCAAAACAGAGCCGATACTAGTGAACCTTGCTCGTTGTTCCTTTCTGCAAACCTAGGTTTATCACCACATACTAGTACATGTGGTCATGTGATGCACGCAGATTGTTGGCAAAAATATTTTGGTAACGTTCTTGCAAAAGAGAATAGGAGGCCTTTCCGTTTACGACAGCCTGCCAGTTTTGACGTGGAGAAACACGAATATCTTTGTCCACTTTGCGAATGTCTTGGCAATACTGTCTTACCCCTTTTGCCAGCTTTAGGAACATTACAGCCAACAGCTCAAAATCATGATCTCTCATTTGTTAAATGGTTTGAAGGTTTGAAAGCTGCGGAATGTCATTTAGAAGTAATCGGGAACAGTGAAGATTGTAATTATAGATACGATGATGAAGATGAAGATTTAGCAGCAGCAGAAATATTACAGCCGATTTATGACCAACCTGGGCCAACTCTTTCTAAAAATTTAATATCTATGATACATCTTTTCGAGGAAACGACATACACAAAAAGATTGCACGTTACGAATGACAAACGCGACAAACGTGGCAAACGTGACCCTAGTCATGCCAACCCCATGCCACTTTTAGTATGGAAAACAACGGCATATACCTTTCATGCTATAGAGTTTCTTTTACGCGACATGAATAAACCTTTATTGGGTGCTTTATCATCTAGACAAAGAGACAGTTTGGAAAGTCTCGCTAGAATTTCAGCAATTTTAGGGTCTGTATGCGCTAATAATGTAATTGTAAATCATGCTTTTTCATATTTAGCAATGGTTCTGAGAAACCTAGACCATCAAACAAGTATTCTGGACTGGGATCCATTTGGGGTCCTTGTTCCTTTAGTCAATACGCTTCCAAGTGTATTTCATGCAAAATCCGATACACCACGATCAATTATCACAGGTGGAATATGTGAATTTTACGCTTTGCAACTTGTATTTATAGCTTTAATAGTAAAGATATTAATAACAACGGATTTCAATGAAGGCATGGACATAGAAAATCAAGAAACAAATGAAGAATCATTTTCAGAGTCAATTTTAATATTGGTTCCAGTACTGGGTATTAAAATTGGTACACAAACGGCTGGTCAAATCTGGAGACGAGTGAAAGAAGCTTGTTTGCCTTTCCTTAGATGTTGCGCTCTCTATTTTCATTATGTAACTGATGTTGCAGTTCCGGAAGAATTAACTCAAGTAGATGGGGCTACATATGAAAATATTTGTGCATATTTAGGACTACCTACGACATGTGACGAATTAATAAAACCAAATATAAACATAATAATGCATCTGATAAATATTTGGATAAGCCATCCTACAGTACAGGAATACATGTCTGGAACTAGTACAGCTATAGTAATAAAGGAACCGTTGAAAGTTAATAAACTGGTCGAGCTTCCAGAAGATTACAGTGAACTGATAAATATGATATCGTCATTTACATGTCCCAACAGCGAACGAGAGGATTCTAAAAATCCGACAATGTGCCTCGTTTGTGGAGAAATGTTATGCTCTCAGAGTTACTGTTGTCAGACTGAATTAAACAAAATTATGGTGGGTGCGTGTACGTATCACGCAAGTAAATGCGGCGCTGGAGTAGGAATATTTTTGCGAGTACGAGAATGTGAAATTCTTTTCTTAAGAAGTCCAAATCGAGGATCATTTGTTTGTCCACCTTATCTTGACGAATACGGAGAAACAGATCAAGGACTACGAAGAGGAAATCCACTTCGATTGTGTCACGATAAATACAAGCAACTGAATCAAATGTGGCTGGGGCATGGACTACACGAATCCATATCAAGGGCTATCGAATCCTCAAGTAGTTTCATGTCAACACGATGGCAGCGTCTATAATCGTTTTAGGATTTCCTATGCAATCTAGCTTGGACGTTTAGTTAAAGAAGTACTAAATCTATACTTAGCGTAAGCGATCATAGCGGCTAATGTTTACGACTGTTAATTATCTGTTTGATCATCACAAGAAACTGATAAAATTATTTATTTTGAGAAACACAGCGTGGATGATGACTTTGTATATTTAAAACGATCGGATGTTATTCCCGTTATAATGTCGTTTTAGATTATTTCAGAGTTTACGGAATTTTCTATTATCATTATATAAATTAGATATACATTTCTTTATGATTATTGACAAAATGTTGTACGAATTTTGTTGCTTGTAGAAATTAGTTTGTAATGTCGTTCGACTAATTGTCACATTGTTTAACAAATTTTAAAGTCATACAAATGATCTAAAAAGTGTCTCGAAAAACTCGTCTCGAAAAATCGTCTCGAAATTTTCTGTATGTGCTGTTTTGAAATAATCTCATTTGATCTACACTACTTTTGTTGTTATTTTATGTAAAGACTGTAGATTATATTTAAAACATTTCGTGTCATGAATTGTTATATTTCTAGAAGATTTAAATATACAAGTTTCGAAAACAGATACCTTTGCAATAATGAAACGTATTTGGTTTTAGAACTATAAACAGTACCATAATATATGGATGGAAAATGAAAAATATGAGTATTGAAATAATTAGTTTTAAAAATTACAATAAATAATGTGACATAATACTTGTTTTCTCATTGCCAGTCTTTTAGTTGAACACATATGATGTAAGAAGATATGTAATTTAAGGATATTTTCTCTTTGCATAATATTAACATTGCATAATATTATAATATTTTTTATATTTAGATTAGTTTTTCCGCTTGTAATACAGCATTGTATTAACTTCTATGCTGTATGATTATTTAAAATTAGAATTATTTAAGTATAGATTTATAACATCAGAAAAACAATGTGTAAATAATAATATATCTCAATTACTTTAAGACGCTTAAAATCCTTACATAGCAATACAAACACGAATATTTTCAACTTTGTTTATGTGTGATAGATTTTGATAAATGGTAACACTGATTATTTATAAACGAATAATAATGTGTAAAATGTTTTAAAAACGTGGTTTAAGAGGAGATTTTTAATAATTAATAACAGAATGCAAACTGGAATTTCAATTGAATTTACGCGTTTAATATCTCATCAATTATTTCTAGTATTATGAGTATATGATAAAACATTATTTCATTGTCCCTTGTTACCTTTTTGTTTATTATTTATTTTATTAATTAGTTTGAATGAAAATGCGGTTAAAAAAAGTTAAAAAGCTTTTTTATTTTTATTTGCATGACAAGCTACGCGTCCCTGAATATTACGTTATTACATATTATTCTTATTAAAAGATCTGTTTTTGCTTTCGTTTTATCATAAAAACGAAATAAAACATTATCATTTTTAAATAAAAATATCAGTTTTAAAGATAAAGGGAGAAATGAAAAAATTATCATTCATAAGAGTGTATTTGAGTCGTAAAACAGATAGAAGTGGAAATCGAAGCTGGCGGCAAATGATATAGAGTTTATGTGTGATATCCCATGATATACATATACATATTTTCATTTCTCATGTATATGCATATACACACATAAGGAATACAGTGGTTCTCACTCAGTAATTAAGTAAATATGTACCCCATATCCTTCAGAGAGGAAGGAAAAGAAAGTATATTTTATATTTTTTGAAAGTCTAAAAGATTTTGACACCTCTAAATTACAGAACTAAATGTCATTTGAAACATACTAAATATGTATACGTACATATGTATTATTTCGTCGACGATTATAGCACATCTGAGACTGTGCGACTCCTCTATACTTCCACGCATCAGCGCTAGAGGGATTTTAAATTATTTCTACATTCTCAAAAGTTACCGTTTAGTATTTCATTATAAACATATTCTTTCAAATAATTATAACTTCGCCTCTAAGGCAAGACCTGCTAAATAAGCCTTATTGATTAATCCAGTTTTTAACAGGTTCTGGATAAAACGCATTTTCTTCTCTTTCCCTCTTATAATGTTTATTATTACAACGTTCACTGCACAACTGATATTTTATTGCGCCCTCTGCGTTTAAGAACGAGTGAATCATATGTTTTGTAATTATTGATTGTTGGTTGAATAGCTCATTGAAAAAATTGTATTTTATTTCACTTATAACAACCAATTAAATACTTGACAATTTGTCGCTCTGTGATTACAAACATTCCTAATCAGCAACAAATCCACGTTATAAAACTTGATGCGCAAAGTGACAGAAAATTGATAAAGTTTATTATGAAAGGAGAAACAAATAAATATACCTTCGATTAGTGAAAAAGGAGAATGAAATTTCTGGAAAATGCTGCACATTTCTTCGCTATATAGACCAGAATTCGCGCAGCCGCAGAAGTACGTAGAGGATATCACTTGGCCGCTAAGAGAATGGGTTGTAGTGTTGCGTAGTAAGAAGGAAGGTTGTTTCATTGGTGGTAGAATTTGTTTTTTAATCTTATGAGAAGAAACGGTACGATGACGAGTGACACCGGATCACGTTGGTACGTGCGCAACGCGGGAACGTCGATGAAAAATGCCAGGACTAAGTGTACGAGTGGTGATAATGAATTGTGATCCTAGTAGTTGTCCTCGTTTGATAAAAGAGTCCTTTACGGACGTTCGTCCCTTTCCTGGTCGTTTACGTCGAAATTCGGTAACACCGGTCTCACGACACGGTCAACCGTGGAATGGCAGCAGCCTTAAAAAAGAATCATTCACGCAGAAGGTTGGCCGCCCTAACGTTCCTTTCGAACATCTCCCTTGATGGCAGCCACCGCGATACTAAGCTAGCCGTTCTCACAAGGAATGGTCCTGCTCATGCTCGTACTCTAAGCGACAGTCAGGCACATCAGGCTGATGTTCGTCAAATTGACCTGGACATTTCCAGTGAGGACATTCTTGATGACTCTACGGAGGAGCATTCAATACACCCATCTGTAAAGCAATCATCCTCTCCGCAGTTAGCATCTAAGAGTGTTGAACACAATTCTTTTAGTTCAAATTCTGATGGGCTGTTGACTCCTGCAAAGGCAGCAGTGGCTGCTTTTCTCGAACAGGAAAGAAATTATCCGCAACTGTCTACTGGATTTCATAGTTCGTTCAGAGAACGGTAATCATTTCTTTGAGTTCCTTTGAGGATAAGAACGATACATTTCTGTTCTGCTTTTGTCGAGTTTGTTTATTTGTTATACTGAGTGTTTACATGCGAGAAATTTGCTTTGATAATGTTGTTTGTAGTATGTTAAAAAGCAGAACAGGTATGATCTAAAGATAGCCATCAGACTCTGTGTATGTTCCATATTTTATTTATATTTTGTAAGTAATTATGAGTTTACTACATATTTATGTCTATCCGTGGAATAAATTACCTTATGTCAACAAAAAAATGAATTGATGTGATCTCATTTGTAATCTTAAAAATGATTATAGTAATTGTAAATTTGGTTATTTGTCATATAAGTTCTAGAAACGCAATATTGTATAATATTAAAGATTGTTTTTATTTATTAAATTTTTGGTACCAAATGACTAGTATTCATAACACATTTAAACAAAATATAATAAATATCTGGAGTATCAGAAAAAGTTATTCTTTTTTGGAACCATATCCACATGTATTTTTTTTAACATACTTATATCATTTTTATTAAAAAGGAAATATTTACAATACTATGAATGTACATGTTAAATGCAACTTTATTGTTCAATAGAAGCATACATTCAATTAGACTAATTCAATTGGTAAGAAGTTGCAATGGTATTGTGTAATACACTAATTGTGTTATATATTAGATGATGTAACTAATGTTTTAGAAAATTACAATAGTTTACAATAAATATTTTCAGTCATTAATATTTCCAATAATCAAAATTTCAAAAATGTAATATCTATACTTTTTAAAGTGTATATTTAATCATGTATACTATTACATAATAAGAAGGAAAATATATGTATTTCTGTTCCTTAGTACTAGCACTACTGGTAGTGAATATTCTTTGCCTGAAAGGCGAGTGGGGTCTTTACAATATAAAAAGCGTATAACTCATCAGACATCTACTCTTTCGGAAGATATTAAACATCAATATAATAGTTCCAATGAGAGCATTGGCTCTTTACGTTCTAAACCACAGTCTACAAAATCAAAAACAAAGACATCAAATAATACACAATCTGGATGTGCAAACAGTGGTATAATACCAGAGGTCACACGAGAATTGCGTTTAATGCAGCATCCTATAAATGGCTACAAGTTTGGAGATGATAGACTGGTTTTGGTTTCTAGTAAACGTGTGCCATTCCTAGTATTCTCTGCTCTTCCATATAATAAAGGACAAAGATCTAGTTGGTAAGATAAGATTTGTCATATTTTGCAGTATGAAAATTGTATGAATGCATTTGCTACAGTCTTCCCTTTTTCTTATTTTTTAGGTCTGAATTGCGTAAAGATACAGGACGAAGAAAAAATATTTCTTCACAAAGACCATTGTCTGCAATAAATGATAATATTGATCCTTTTGGTTTATTGGGTATAGAACGTGCTAAAGACGGCCAGGTATATAAATATATATATAAATTTATGTTATCTCAATTTTAAAGTGTACTTGATTGGTTCATTTGTTTTAGGAAATATCTTACGGACAATTGCTTGTTCCATCTAGGCAATTTCAGAAGGACAAAAAATTACACTTTAGTGATAACGAGGCTATAGAACTTACACATGTAATACCTACCAAACATCCTATGGTTTCAAGGTATTCCTTAAATAGTAACATATTTTTGTTGTCTATAATGGAATTTATGTGATTGTTTTATTATTTTTCCACATACTTTATATTATTATATATTTTTTTTAACATCCTCATTCATCTCATGTAATTCATGGATGTTTCTCATAAAATAGCATATCATTCATTCCTGTTATAACAAAATGTTTCAACCATATTTTTGCAGGACAAAAACAATTACATGGAATGTGGATCACTCTAAATGGTAAAAATAGCACGATATTATAAAAAAAATTGGAATAGGTATTAATAGGAAAAAAGTAATAATGTCTACAAAATTAAAGGTTTTTTTTTTATGTAATGTATATACTTAGTTAATTAGAATATAAATGTATATTGACACGTAATTAGTATTTTTTATTAATTTTTTTAATGTAACTTTGTAGTGAATCTACATAATTTTTTTGAAAAATAAATTAAATTGAAATTAAATACTTTCAATGAGCAAAATTGTTTTGTTACAGTAAGAACCTCGGACTTTTGTTACAATTGAACTATTTAGTAAAAATGAATTATTTAGGTATTATCGTTCATGTACCTGCACTATCATTAACATTTTCATTTGTACACGTTCACACGTCTGCATTTATAACTTAATTACTAATTACTGTTAGGAATTTAGTACATAATTAGTATTTACAATATTAGCCATAATCGGAAAGTAAATATTTTGATTGCATGTTTAGAATTTATATAAGAATTTATGGCTTTTCTGTTGAATTTTAGTGCATCATGATTTGTTATAGGTGTCTATCCTACGATACAGCTACGCATCGCACTCAACATTTAACGCCCGAATCTCCACCATTATCTTTTAATGCTGAATCTAAAGGTATGTATTTACGTAACATCTGAATTACCTAATCTATAAAATGTAGAACAAGATTTTGTCTTCGATATTGTAGCTCATGACTGGGATGAACAATCATTGCAATACAACCCTAATTTGCTAGATGATCCGGAACTAATAGCTGGTAAACACAGGACGCTACTTACGTTTACATCATACATGGTATTTATTTATATATGTGGTATAATATAGCAATAATTGTTCAGCAATGAATTAGTTTTGTCTTTGATGTTTAAGGCGTCAGTTATTGATTATGTACGACCATCTGATTTGAAGAAGGAATTAAATGATAAATTTAAAGAAAAGTTTCCGCATATCCAACTCACTTTGAGTAAATTAAGAAGGTCAGTAGTAAATACTATAATAAATTATAAGTATATATACATTTACGACGTAAAACTTAACAGTGTTGTAATATTATGTTTAGTTTAAAACGGGAAATGAGAAAAATAGCAAAAATGGAGTATGGTGTTGATCTCTTGACGGTAGCAATGGCTTATGTATACTTTGAGAAACTAATTCTTCGTAATGTTGTCACAAAACAAACACGAAAATTATGTGCTGGTGCATGCTTGCTTCTTGCAGCTAAATTAAATGATGTTAAAGGCGATATTCTTAAATCACTAATAGAGGTATTTATTATTCATATTATTTTGCTGTGTGAATGAGTTTTATATATCGACTATTTTTATTAAACTTCTTTTAAATAATTCCAGAGAATTGAAAGTGTATTTCGTTTAAATCGCAAGGATTTGATAACTTCTGAATTTGCTGTTTTGGTGGCCTTAGAATTTGGTTTACATCTCCCAACATGGGAAATATTTCCGCATTATCAGAGATTAATATATGAATCTTGATCTTCTTTGAAATCGTGTCGTTTTAAATAAATTTGTAATATTTTTCTTACGAGATTGAAATTTTCTAACTGATTGACAAGTACAATACGCGGAATTTTTTGTATACAAAATGTACAAATAAGAGCAACAAAAAGAAAAAGAAAGAAACATGATACGATTACAAGGAAATGTATTCTGCAATATGATAAAAAAAATATAATTAAGGATAATTATATTTTTTTTTTATCAAATCATTCTTAATTATCAGCTTTTTATATCCATTATAGAATTCTTCGATATAGTACAGTATGTATAATTAATTTGGTTTTCTATAACATTCATGAGCTTAATGTGCACAATTGTAATCAGAACGATTATACAAGTAGTCGAACTTGGTGCATATGAAGATTATAAGAATTACAAACTATAGTACACGTGCTCAGAACACATTGAAAGTTGAATGCTTTCTCTTTCAAGTACTTATAAAGTTTTTTACTTTAGTGTTGTTTTTCAATACATAAGCGTCTCTTTCAAGTATAGTACTTATTGTGGTACTTATTATAGTTACATAATACTTATTTCTCAAAGCTTAGAAATATGATAATCTTTTAAAATAAATTATGTATATTTGAAAAATTACGAAAAAACGTAGCAAATGTTACAGCTGGTGAGAATTTTCCAAACCCTAAATTTTAATGTATATAATCTGGAATTATAAGCAATTTCAACATTTTGTAAATGTATGGAAATTTTGCCACTTATACAAGATTTTTAGTTTCGCATATATTTTTTGTGGAGTCGTTTTTATTGAAGAGAAAGATACATTTGTTGTATCAGGCAGCTGATTAGGGAATTAATATTCACAATCGTTTATACATGTATATACATTCAGAAATGCTGAAATTGATTCTGTGTGTATAGCGGGATATGTGATAAGTAATAATTATTTTATTTGTACATTTAAGTAGTAAGTTTTTGAAATTCCTTAAAAGGTAAATGTTATATTCTGTTTTAGCCACACTCTTTACTTGTCTGATTTTTTTTTTGACTAAGAATACGAAGAATAGAAGAGAAAGTAATTGAATAAGTACATACATATTAACACATAAATGTTTTAGAACTACATTTACATAAATGTTCTCTTGTTTATCAAACTGAATGAAAAGATAGTGGTACATGTTCAACTTTATGCTTAAAGATCTTTTTTTGGCTCCTCCATATGAACTCAGTTATTTTATCTTCTATTTTCTTTTTGTCTAGTCAATATGAATATAATTTTTTGTTCATTTATACACTTATTAATGTATATTGAAATGGATAAGATTGGTGCGTTTAAAGTGCTATAACGTCTTTTGTACATAGAAAGAACAAAAATTTGTAACGACAGAAAGTCATTTTTTTTTTTTTAAATTTAAGTGTTATAGAAACTTTTTGTTATACTTTAAACATATAATTGTGTTTGTAGTATAGTGTTACATGCACCGAAGTGTCAAGAATTGCACATATTAATAAGCGAAACCATATAATATCTGAGGAAAATTAGATTGATAATGACGCAATTCCCTTAAGGAAACAACATACATTTTATAGTAAACTATTAAAAAATTGTGCTGTGTATGGTTAAATGTTCTTTGTAATCCAAAGTAAAACACCATAATGAATGGTGCTGTAACTTCAATTTCAATATCTTGGCACACTTGCCCTAATCACACTTAACATTGAAAAAATAATAGAGAAATGTCTCAATTTGTCAGATAGTTATTTTTGTATTATTTGTTTTTTCAGCTTTTTATTTTAGTTGTATATATAATGAGGTAATATAAATGATTAATATATTGAATATTGTTCATAGAGATAATCATAATTGTGATAGCTTTTTTAAAATTTTGTTTGTTGATCTAGATTTTAAGGTATTTATTATCTTTATTTCCTGCAAGAGAGTGCTTATGCGTCTTATAAAATATGTGTACAGAAGTTGATAACAGTATTTATCACATTTGGACGTTAAGTTTTAATTCAAAGTTCTATATTAATATGTTACACTTACATATTAATCCTAATAGAAATATATATTTGTTTTATTATTATGTAAATATACTGTAGTAGGATTAATATGAAATCAAAGGTATGAAAATTCCTACTTTGTCGTAAATGTTCTTCTCATCATAAATATTTATTATAATATAAAAGTACGCCTGTAAAGGAGGAAAGCTTTAAAATTCATTATTTTCCGTCTTCTATGTTTCAAATGTTCAATTCTTGATTTTCAATACAGATTTTTTCTAATTTTTTGTTTCAAGTAAATCTACGATAAATCAGTCTGTAATGTAAGATATTACTGGCAAGGACATAAATTTATGTTCTTCACAATCAACTACATACATTCTAGGAATTCTCATAATATCCATAATTAATTTTATTTATCACTCTTGATCTTGTTTATTCGTCATTTTCAATTTGTACCTTGCCTGTAATGTCATAAGATGGAGAATGTGATTTACATTGTAAACCAATATGTTAACAGGATTTAGTGAGTAGATCATAGCTATGTATACAATGTACGTACAAGGATTTCACAGTCAAAGTGGACTAACTCTACATTTTTTCAATTTAAATTGCAGTTTCCTGAATTTCATTAAGATTAATTCCGGTGCCATACTGTTACTATAGTTCTCTTTAGGTAACAGTACAAATTATAATCTTTTTTATCTACTTCAATTTCTTTAGCTTTAATTTTTGCTTATTTTCCTATTTTGAATGAAGGAACTACTTTAGGAAAAGTACTTGGTGCTGTAAATATTCTTTTTAAAGTTAGAGTAAGTGTTTATTGTTAGAGTGTTCGATTTCACATGTGTATTTCAAAAATATTAACAATGTATTCAGTTTGGAAGAAAAGCAAGTGTAACAAAATAGGACATTCAGGGTAATTTGATATAGACACAGAGGGGATTATGATTTTAATTAGTAACAGTACTCAACAACTTAGTTCTATGGAAGCCAGTTAAGACAGATTTAGTCTACTGTAATTGTGAACCTTTCTTTATGTATACACATTAAATGTATATATGTACATGTATATGTAACTTCATACGGTAAACATATATGTGTATAACGCGTGCGGACGTTCGTGCATGAATGTACAATACTTGTACAGACAGCTTTAAGACTGAAAACTTAAACAAATCAGTTTTCAGTTTCCTTTTTCGATTTTCCTTATCGATGTTAAACTCAACTCTAGCCGATACGATTAGAGATCAGAACGGAAGTAGAAGACGGACTTTGATACGACATATTTATAACGGCGATTTGATAGAAGACGAATTACGATTCAATGAACAGATTAGTGATTAAAATACTTGGAATACTTGTTCGTAAGGAATTTATACGTACCTAAATAGTCTTCGATATTATGTGATACCGTTTTTATTTGTGTAACACTATGCATATATGACCTATCCATATTGATATCCCAATCGTGTAGTTGCGAATAACTATTTTCAGTGTACTGCGTCAACATGCTTTCTGGAAAAGATTCAAACAAAATTTTTATTTTTAACGGGCTTATAACAATCATTACTTTAATTTCACGTCGCAAAATTAATCGAGAAATACCTCGCATATTTTTAAGTTGTATGCACAAAATTTTAAACAATTGACGCATCTCTGAAACTGTTAACAAATAAGAATAACATCTGTGAGTTATTATATACTTACGATAGTCTGTCAATTATACCCTTTTCCATCTTATAATTTGTTGCAAATAGCGATCGATACTTTATATACGGATCGTTTTCATATCGAAATCTTTCATTTAGTTATTATAATACGTTAGGCTACAATCAAGAGAATGTATAAATGCAAATAAAATATGAAAAAACTATGTTAAAATTACTATTGATATTCTCCTAATTAACATGTAACACAGGGACGTCTTAAAAACGCCTTAAAGATATCCAGTAAAGCCTTAAACGTTCAGACATAAAATGAACATAAATTAGACGTCTAAGACGTGTGCTATCTGGCATCATTGTCTGAACAATGCTCGATATCCCGATTATATAGGAAACCGGATGTCCCTATAACACGATGTTGATAAAAACAAATGTGAATCAGACACATGAATCGCAGTCGGCTTATGTCAAAAGAAAGCGCGTAGAACCGAGTCGTTCAAAGCGTGCCGCTGAATACATACCCACGCGTGAAAACCCGCCCGGAAATGCCACTTTATGACCTCCACGTGAGATTCAAGAAATTAACTTTCTTCATGTTGGACCAGTGTCTTCGTTTTCGCAGTTTCCTCCTTTGGCAAAGATTACCTATGCACATTTTTCTTGTATTTAAAAGAAAACAATTGATCGAGAGAAATTTCAAACACTCATTTAACTAATAAAACACAGGAGAAATATATAGAATAGAACCTTTTTGGATATAGCCACAGATGTTTCGTTGCATTCGTGTGCGCGATGTTCACAGGCTGACATGTTATCTCGTTGTATCTAGAAACAGGGAAATTCGTGTCTCGAACACGTTTACTCTCGACTGTCCTGAAATAACAATACCTTTTAACCGCTTCTGTTGACAGTCATAGCTTATCCAACAGTTTATTTAATGTGCAACGATTTCAACTGATCCTTAGTTGCAAAACATATGGACATGGGATTCTTTAGAAGATAAGTTCTTCTTCCAATACGATCTGTTTCTCGCCAGATTTTCATAGTACATAGATGGAACAGGGTGATTTGAATGATTTTTTCCCGTAAGGAAAATGATCTGTCCCACTTATTCAGAAGCAAGAAATCTTAGTTGGGACAAATAAATAAATAGTCGTGGAACGATCGAACAGGACTTCCGTTTGGATTCACAAACACTCGCGGTAAAGTGGCCACTCGAAAGTAAACGTCTTCGTTCTCGTCCTTTAGCACTACAAGAGAGAAAGTCTACTTATCCTTCCTTCTGTTTATCCCTTCTTCCAAAGGTTTCTGCAGTAGGAGATCCTGCAGAGAAAATACTTGAACATGATGTTAAGAAGTCCAGCAAATCCTGTCATTCCAGAAAATAATCTCGATTATTTTCGAATGGAGAGGTACAATCCATCATCGCTGCAATTATCTTTACTCACTCCGTTTTGTCTTTTACATTTCTTCTTTAATTAATTATTCATTTTGGGGGAAGAGGAAAGTTCCCTCGCATTATATTGTTAATTCAGATGAACATAGTTCTTGAAAATATTTTACCACCAAGGTGCTTACGATAATGATGATGTGTATTTTTACTTTACCTTATTGATGGTGCTTTAATAGATGATATTAATAGCAGCAGTAAACGTGTTTTTATATTGACATATAAAATGATCTCACCAAACGATTTCGCTTCTTTGTTCATAATTCAAGACGTCTCGGAAAGTAACCATCGTCTTATTATGGGGCGCATAACTGTCGCGTGCGACGGACAGGAAGTGAGCCGTAAAACCTATTTGTCGGCTTCTCCTTATCCAGTTTCCCCCTTAACCATACCTCTTTCCTTTGCTGAAAGCTTTTGCCTACCGCTGGCCGGATTACGCACGTTCCCCATCGCGTTGCGTAAAAGTCTTTAACACGGCAAGGATAACGACGATTTCTACAAATAAAATTCAAAATAGAAATGAAAAGTAATACCTTACTCTCAAAAGCAATAGATTAAGTAGAATATTTTATACAAACTTCGTACACTGAAGATTTCGGAATATATCAGGTTTAAAACAGCTTAAGCTATTTCTACTGAATGTATTTTAATGAAATTCTTCCAAAATGTAATGAAATTCGTTTCGCTGTTTAGTTTGCAAACTATTTATAACTCTTCTTCATTAAGGGCCCTTGACACCTAATTAGGTACTTAGGATTAAAATGGGATAGCAGAATGGTCTTAACAGTCTGTCTAATCGTGAAGGGTAAATGGTCGGATGCCATAGAACGTAAAATTCTCTTTGAGACCCCCTTTAGCGAACCTTGAAACCAATCTGCCAGCAGGCGTGAGCTTTTATTGTTGAAAAAGAGATTGTAGCATGTTTCAGGATCATTTTAATGGTACTATTGCTTACCTAATTCCTCAAGCACCAGGTATCGGTTAAAAGCAAACTGTGAAATGTGATACCCACCTACTAATCCCAAGTATCTACTTGCAAGTAACATTAAATACAGTAGCAATTCCAATTCTAGATTTTGTAAAAAATCTTCTCAAGCCGTTCATAAACTTCAACCTAAAAGAAAGAAGAAAAAATAAATGTGTTTATCATTCGTCAAGAAAATACTTCATCTGTAGGTAAACTGTAAATCCTACCCCATCGAGATCCTGTCCTCTTCCGAAAACAGCTGTATTCCTTTACAAGAAAGTTTGTTGGTCCCCTTTATCAGAAGCTTCCTTTTTTCTGCCTACAATTTTTCTGAAAAAAATTATTCAGTAAACATCCCGTACCTCTTGTTCGTCTTCCATCTTTAGCTCTAATATCTTACACAAAAATTGCATTTACTTACGTAAAAAATACTATGACTGATATATCAATGAAGCTCTTCTTCGTACGCCTTTCACAAGCTCGTACGCCATCGCAGAAAGAGCAAGAGAAGGCGAAGAAAACGAGGGAACACGTCGCTAAGATATACCAATCAGTATGCATCGATAAGGAAAGATTGATAGAGAGGATTGTCGACAATCGATTAAAAATTCATCTGAATGATGGCGACGGGCGGCTGCGATGACACGATCGACAGGCATTACAATGCCGTCGTAAAGCAGTAGAATACAGGTAGCCCAAGCTGTCAGGTAAAGCTCGCACGCTTTTGTTGTGGGTATCGCTTACAGTTAATCCGCAATCCGGAACCCACTACAATGGTGCGATGACCGGCGTCGTAGGCGGCAAGGGGACCGCTTTCTACAACTGGAAAAAAGGAGGAAGCGACGACAGGAGCGGTACAGCACGAGAAAAAGGGAACAACGGAGCGAGAAAAGCGTAGATTTGTATCTCGCGCCGCTCCACGCTCAGCTCCGCGCCGTTCCGCTCCTCTTTGACCGCCGACGCACCGCGGACGGATTCTTGATTTTATCTTCTCGCCTCGTTTCGTCTCGACTCGAGAACAAACTATTAACGGCCGTCTGCCCGTCGGATTCTGTAATTTATGATGACGATTCGCCGCTCTTGTACTTAATGCTCTCCCTTTCCATCCTTAATGCGATCGTGTGCCGAGACATGCGTCAAAATACGCCGACGAATAAATCCGAGCGAAATCAACGCGAACGGGTCGCGATTTATGTTGGATCTGGTCACGTACGATTTTCCCGTGACAATTTTACGCGTATGCGTGTGTTCCATAAGTACATAGGTAACGTTTTATTTTTAGAAGGGGTATCAGACTGTAATACACAGGCCAAGTTAATACTGATGAACGTCTAAGTAATTTAATTATTAATCTGCCTTCATTTATTGCAAATTCTTTCATTATTAATAATGCAATTAACTCACTCAGAGACCAGTGCACAAGCGTGTGTTAATTAATTTCATTCTCTTCTTTCTATGCTTTTTTATTCTTCTTGAGGGTTGTTGTTCTCGAATTTTCACGAAATAAAATACATCATCTTCCTTCGAATTTTAAGAACAATATGAATTTTGTAGACAAATTTTTATTTCGTTTCATTTGTACATGCAACTACCAGTTTCCACATAATTTTGCGATAGAATGTTTTTTTGGAGTACCTATCTATTCGTCGATACTTTTCATTTTTTTCCTCCTGCTATCGCACGTGTTTCCAGATGCACTTCGCGGCTACGTTGCGGGTAAGTTGGAACTGCATCGACCAATAGGAGTAGCGTGGGTGGAGAACATTGTAGTGGTAGGGAATGGGCATCGACCAATGGGAAAAGGAATACCCGAGTACCGCGATGAGTCGCTTTTGCATGTCCCTCAGCGCATCCTCAGTCGTCATCAGACTGCAACCTGGAAAACGTCGGTTAGCGACGACTACAAACACGACTTTTCTACGAATTTCTCGTGTGATCGCGTGTGCAGACGCAAAGTGACATATAGTACAGTGCATCGGACACAAGATGAATTCGATTATGGCCATGCCGATGGAATTGCAGCTGCAACTGCACCAGCAAATGCTCTTCCGGCAACAACAAATCGTTCTTCGTAGACACAGATCAGGTTGGTGTTTTATCCTTTTCGTTGATTGTTTTCTTAAGACGTCACTTTTTTAGTGTTTTAGTTTTCCGATATTTTGCAATGCCATATAGTATGTTGCAATAGTCTTATTTTGAAGTATGACATCTACGATAGATCCCTATCTTGATTCGAATGTTCTTTGGAAATTTGGTAGACATAATTTATATCAGATTATTTCATCAGTAACATTGTTCCTCGTTTTATGTTTTGAAGGAAACAATGATCAATGTCTCGGTGAATAAATATGATCGTATTAAATGTCTTCAGGATATCATAATTTTTAAAAAGATAGGCTGTGCTTATAAAATGATCCGAAACACGTGTTAATTATTAGTAGATTGAAAGGTGTAAAATTTATTCTCCCTACAAACTTTTTTAATAAATAGGTCGACTTACCACCTTAAACTCATTTAGAATAATATTGTGTCACGCAGAGATACACCTATGTATCCGCAAAACTAACTTCGAGTTTTAAGAATTCGCAAAAGCGAAGGTTACTTGATTTAGCAACATTAAAAACCATGATACCTATGATGTATCTACTATTTCTTCTCCTAAGTAGAAACTACCCGACCGTAATCCGCTAAAATCACTTAGGTCACGCTTTATTCGATCGAATTAATTAAGTCACGCTTACGTAACTGCAGACCAATTAGATTCCTCGATCGCCAGATTTCACACGTTCGTAAACACGCGTCTCACCAGAGCCGCATTTTCCCAATTTCCCACGGGAAAAAAAGGAAGGCGTCTGGGGTGAGGAAGGTACGCGTAATACGCGACAAGTTGCCACGAAGGCGACATAGATCCGCGCGAGTATCCTCTCGGGCAAGATGAAAGGCGCCGACTTTCGGTCGAATGGTCAATCGTTATCTGCCTCTATACAACCGTTCGGTCCTCTCGGCGTCTTCTCGGCAGGAAGAGAAAGAAGACGAGCCGATGTCCGCAATTATCCTAGACGGGGACATAATACCCGACCGCAGAACCGCGAGACAAGTGGAGGGCGAATCGGTCATGCGGGCAAGCAACGTGGCTCTATGGGATCCACTTGCAAAAGGTGATCCTCCTGGCATTCGAGTTACCTCATCCGCGCAATTTCTTGTCCTCCCTCAGCTTGGTCGGTCCAGTGTTTAGGTAGACAGCCTAGGGGACGACAATCAGACGACAAGACACAATTTCTTTGCGTCAACAGTTTGTCCCATCGCGATCCTTGCGGTGAAGAAATAATTACTATTAACTCAACCCTTTGTTTTATGCTTCTTTGAAATCTGAGAAACTTGGGAACACTGTTTGGGAGAAAATGTGACATTTTTCTTATATTTGGAGTTATTAGTGAGAAGTAATATTCACTCTTTATTTTATATATGCGTATTAATAAGTAATATTTGTTTTATTATTTCTAGAAGACATGCCGAGCTCGAACATGTGGATGACACCTAGCTTTGGCGAAGGACCACCTCTGTCACCTGAGGTAAAGGTTGAACTAGAGAATCGGGAACTCTGGCAGCAATTCCACGCCGAGACGACGGAAATGATAATTACGAAGTTAGGACGGTGAGTCTATAAATTAGGATATTTCTTTAATTGATTTGATGTTTCGACCACTGTTTCGATAAATTGTTTTCAAGAATTGTGTGCGTGTTAACATTTGTCAGTTCGTGCTAATTATAAGGTACTATTTCTCTAAGAATAGCCAAATTTTTGTTGTACCTTGCATTCCATCAAGGGTAGAATAGCCCGTCAGGCGCCATACGACCACACCCTCTGTCGCGCTTGGAACCCTTAGTGTCTTCACCTGAAAAAATGCGACCTGCCCCTGAATTGTTTCGAATCACTACTACCTACCATATGCAATAATACAGATTTTATTTTACGCGCAAGTACTGCATTCAAAAACATCTTTACACACTCTGTAAATAATACTGATCACTTAAAGTAATACAAAATTATTTATAAATTTCACATACTCCATAAACCCGTGTCTTTTCTAGTATCCACTAAATTTATTTTTTAATCATGCCGATTTCTTACGAACATAATATCTAATAATAGTACCTATCTAGTATCTAAGAATTTTCTATTTTTATCTTCGACAATCGTAAAGTCACGTCACGAATGCAAAGTATCCCGTGTTACATACCTATACACTCGATGGTCAGGCGAGTAGACGCCTTTAACGAGAGATGCCTGCGAGCGACGACAGGGCGATTAGTTTCACTGGAGGTGGTCAAGAAAGGTCGTAAAAGTAAGGTCGGTGACGACGAGTCAGTCGTTTATCGATTCCACCGATCTCTGAATCGCTTGAACCAAAGGTAGATTTGCGGGAAAAGTCGTACGACCGGACGGATGCAGGACGAATCACGGCTTCCGGTCGCTCTTGAACGGAAATGATCAAGCTACCGGTCACTCCTTTCCAGATACCGAGGCGTAGGTATCTGAGATAACAGATTACTAAGAATTTCGCGTTTGCATCGTGTTAGATAACTCGCTGATATGGCGGCCAGATGGTTTCATTTTGGTACACGGAAATAAAAGGGAGGAGGAAACTCTTGACGCGGGGAGAAGAGCGCGGCGGAAGTTTCCAAGCGTTCAATAAGCTCGATTCTGAGTTCGAAAGGAACTTCAATGTTGACTAACTTGATATTTTTCAATATCGATGGTTGTAGCTTATCTACACTGCATAAGAGTATTTCCTTATTTTCGTTATTTTGGGTTTGTTGTCCCAGCCAGACGTAGAATACCGCGAATAAGTGGGATTCAAGGAACAGTGGCTCACCAGGGTAGACAGCTCGTGGGCGGTCCACTTTTTACAATACCAATGAAGGTGTTTGCCCGTCCGAATATTCGTGCCTTCCGGCCTGGCAATTTTTCCTTTCCCAAAGTGCACCACGTGCCAACCACGTGTACTCTGTTTCAGTCCCTACTTGTACCGATCAGTATTCCGTGGCACGATCGACTCTTCAGTTTTCCTCGTTCCCTTTGTTCGAGCTTCACTTTTTCGATGCACTGTGTCCTTCTATCACTTTTCACCCTCGTCTTACCCCCTGTGCTGTTACCGTCCTTGCGTCAAAGCTGACATGAATAGCTGCAGAGAACGTGCGTTTTAGAAATGCAACTCGACCTCTTCGACCGCGCTCGTCGTTTTCTCTTTGCGTATCCGTTTCTCTTTTTCTCTCTGGGAGTCTTCTTAAGCGGAGATAATTAATTTCACGTTTCGCTGTGATTCAGTTGTCAGTGTTTCGTTTCCCAAACGCTCCCATGGGTTTACAAGTTTACGGCAGTAATTGGGGCTGGAAAAAGTTCTGTTTAGCGAGGAAAAACAATTTCATGGATTCCTTTCAAGTCCTAGGCGAGGGAGTTCAAATTATAGGGAAAAGATATTGCGTAGTTTTGATATCGAGTTAGCAGGGTGTACATAAAAATGTATTTAGAATCCATTGCCGAGTGGGTGATTGGAGCCAAGCTGTTTTATAACACACCCCCGCAGCACGGGACGTTCGATTCATCTAATCGCCCAAGATGAAAGGGAAGTGAGGCGCGTGCTGCCGTTACACGCGCTGTATCGCGCTATTACGACATTATCTGACTGTTTGATAATCTCGAGAGGCTTTTTAAAAGGACCAGACACGCTTGGATCATCGAAGCGCACGGGTCTTCCAGCAGCCGTCGCGACGGCGTAATCCTCCACTTATAAGGGCGCCACTTTTAGTGGATTCAATAAGGGGGGCAGGACGTCGATGCTCTTGATGATTTTCTAACAGAGCTCTTCCGAATTTTTTCTTCTTGTGCTGAATAAATCATGAGGCGAACGATGCATGAATGGTAGTGTGCTTTCCACGTAGGTCATTTATGATTAAAGGGTGAACTGTAGCGACAGTCACGACATATTTTGTCTTCTAAAATTTGTAAGATTCATTATAGAATACTTGACACTTACGCAATTTCCTTTTTCGGATTTTCCACTCTTAATTGCGGTTGATAGCAAGAGCGATACTGCGTGCAAGGTTTTAAAGATTAAAGTTTTAGAGGATGATTAAAAAGAAGATTGAGTGTATGTTGCTTTGTGTGAGGTCTTAAATGTGCTTTGAGTTCAGGGAATTGACTACGACAGTTGAAGCTTATTTCACGGACACAGATTGGACTTCCCGCTGCTAATTACGTCCATTACGCCAGATATGTATCGCTTGTGGATTTAACTTTTAAATGCTCAGGGTCAGGTACCACTGTGATCATAGGTTTA
Source organism: Calliopsis andreniformis (assembly GCF_051401765.1). NCBI lineage: Eukaryota > Metazoa > Arthropoda > Insecta > Hymenoptera > Andrenidae > Calliopsis > Calliopsis andreniformis. The sequence goes on along the minus strand of NC_135067.1, from coordinate 14,772,508 downwards.
TGTGAACCCTTTGCAGGTTTAACACTTAAGTGCTTTCATTTCGAACAAGTGCAGTACAAAATTTAGCAATAATCAGTACAATAAATATCATAAATTGAGTAGATGTAAGAGTATAAAAAATTAATTTCTTACACAATTATAAATGCTCTTAAATAATATTTATTAAAAAAGAAAGGGTCAGGTTTTATTTTTACTTTCTTTTCGTTCAATTCTGTTAAGCGCATATATGCACAAAGAAACGAAGTGACTGCTGGAAATTCGCAATTAGATATGCAAACGGGACCGAGGACCGAACGACCACAGATTGACTTTGGGAGGTTTACTTACGGGATTATCCACGAGTTTGAAATGTTTACACGAGGGGAGAACTCGTTGTGTTGGGATCGAAAGATAATGGCCGTAATGCTCTCAAAGAGTCGCAGGAAGTAGCAAAAGTTCGAGTCGCTTTTTCGGTAACGCCTATTCGTTGCCAAGACGTTAATGACTGGGGAATTTTCCGTCCCTTCCTTCAACTTTCGTTTGCTTATCCTACCTGTGTAAAATGCACTTTTCACTCGTAGTGGATGACTGTTAAGAGTTGAGAGTTTGCAATACGAGCGAAGCAATTTCCCTTTCCTTCCAATTTACCTAGTTCAAAGTGGTCTTAACCTTTTAGTACTTATCAGAAAAATGTAATAAAAAGATCTCTTTTCTCCCAGACAGAATTGATGCTGGTACAGGAACTGATTAATTTATCATTCAAAACTAACTCTTTGGACTTGGAATAATCTTATTTAAAACGCTCAGAAGTGCAAAGGTTTAATCAGTTCAATGGTTAATGGATCATTTTGTTTCAGGCGGATGTTCCCATCGATTCAGCTAACTATTACTGGATTAGAGCGACGTGCCCGTTACTGCGTCCTCCTCGAAGTGGTGCCAGCGTCTGATCGTCGACACAAGTACGTTGGCGGCGGTAGTTCTGGCGTCGAGGATGGCTGTGGGAACGCAAAAGGATGGACGTCGGCTGGTCCAGCTGAACCTCAGCCACGGATCGATCGAAGGATTTATTTGCATCCGGACAGTCCAGCGACGGGTGCACATTGGATGCAGCATCCTGTCAATTTCAACAAGCTGAAGTTGACCAATAATGCTGTGGATCCAAGAACTAACGTAAGTCCAATTCTGTTTATTAGTTATAATTAGGTAGGTGCCTAAACTTTTTTAAATCCTACTGGGAGCCCTTATAAATTTTATTTTAAATGGAGATTTCATCCTACAAAATTTTATCGCGAAGAGCTAACTCAGTTTAAATTTTAAATATGTGGGTACATTAATATTGCCTTTCGTTAATTGTTGCTCGGTGAAAAACGCATCTTACGAAAAGGATTGATGGAGTGTGACGGAAGTCCGGAGAAAGAAGTTAGGGATTTACTATGAGCAGTAGCGGCTTACCATTTATCTAGATGTCCCATGTTTAGACAGGCTAACGTGTCCTGCAATGCCTCTTTCTCTCTCTGGTTTCGACTTACGTTCCTGCATCCTCAAGCGGTATGCGGGAGGTCGCCACACACAGATTCACCCTCTCAGCTACTCGTTTCACTTCCGATTAGCTCCTACTTTAAGAAAAAACAGACACCTCCTGTTTCCTAACGATACTCTACTTTGCGTCAATTAACTTCAGCTTCTTCCCCACGCGCAATTCCTCGGATTTCGAGGCCAGAAAAACGAAACAACACTTCTAATATTTCTGATATTCTATTGAAAATAGAATTGTCAGTACAAAAAAGAAAAAAGAACAGAACTCTTATTAATTTATCTTACCGCTATCTCTTCTTTCTTAATGAACCATTACAATTATAGCTTCCTATCCCATCCCAACTAATTCACGAAATTGCCTTTTAAGATATCTTTCCATAAACCTCCAATAGCAACGCACCGTGATTACGCGAAGCACTCAGCGTTGAAAACTCGTTATCCCTTCTATCTCTCATACCGACGCGAGTCATCGGTGTGTTAAACCATATTCCACGCTTAATGGGACCGTCCGTTAACACTGGAGGCTCCGTTAAATGGCCGAGGTGACCAAACTCGGCTCATCGGCGCACAGGAGCCCAGGCTCAGGATTAAAGTCTCGAAAAGGGAAAAGGTCGACACCGCGTGTAGATATTCTCGTTGTACCTTTAAGAAGACTTAAGCTACTCAAAACTGTGCTGGGTACGCTGGTTTCGGCCTCTGTCCGTGAAGAACGCAGATTAACACGGTCCACGACACCCTGTAATCGATATACCTCCCTTTCTTCGGGGCGAGTGGGTTTGTTTACGCCCTGACAGAATAAGAGTTCTGGCAGCTGCCAGCTTCGCCGTGGCGCCCCTTGCCAGTTCCTTCGGTTTTCACGAATATCCCGGAAATTACTTCTGCGGATCTGCGTCGTCTCGAGTGGCCCAAAGCACGCGCGATTCCTTCATGGAGAATTATTAAGGGGAATCATTATAACGAAGGGATCCTTCCTTGTGTCCATTCTCTTTACTGACGATTACTCTCTTGGGGATTTCGGAAAACTTATGAATTTGGTGTAAGTTTCCTTGTTCCTGCAAGTAGATTAAATACCTTCAGGAGGTAGAAATCTACCCCACGAAGCCACTTGTATAAGTTTAAATAGCGAAGGTAGTTAAGGGTTAACAAACTTTGATATTTGAACTAGGTATAACTACCACTGTTATACATACTTTTTACCCATATCCTGTGGTTCAGAATAATTGCTTTTTGCGGTGGAAGATAAGGTACTCAGTACAAGTGTTGAAGTCGTGGAAGCATCGCCGTGTAAAGTTGCAGTTCATGCAAGATTTTGAATAGGTCGGGAGTGTGTAATTCCGGGAAGGTTGAAGGGCCAGTCTGGTTTTCGAGAATCGCGTCTGTCTCAGGCGTTGTCGGCATCCTTAGCGAGGCGCCAACTTATCTTAACGAAGCGGCACTGTTTTACCCAATTCTTCAAACTAATTATAAATTTGATAAAATCCTCTGTCCTTCATACGTCAAGCAGAGTGAAATCTTTCTTCCCATTTTATATATGCTTTTCATTTTGAATCATATACTCATAGAATCTAATTCTTCTTACAGGTGGTCCTAACATCGATGCACAAATACGTTCCTCGAATTTGGATCATTCGTTGCGACGACGTGACTAGGCTGAGCGATCTGTATTCTCATCCAGCTTCGTCGTTCAAATTCAATGAAACGGAATTCATCGCCGTCACTGCTTATCAGGTGAATATCAGCATTTAAACTTCATAAAATCTTCATAGTATCTTAATTAGGTCAGTGTTAATATCTTTAATTCAATAATTCTAGAATGAGAACATCACAAAGCTGAAGATCAATAACAACCCATTCGCAAAGGGATTTCGAGAGTCGGGACAGTCCCGGTGCAAGAGGAAGTTCCAGCAAACGGAAACAGAAACAGCGAGTCGCGTCGATGATGAGGAGGGCAACCTATCCTCTGAGTCTGAATCGAACAGAGCATCGAATCATTTGGATGTCGTTGGTCAGAGGCCAAAGACCGCATCTAGTGAAACAGGAAGTCTTGATGACAGTGGAGTTAGTAGCTGTGGAGGTATCAGTCCACCTCTACCACTAATTCATCGAAATTCGCCATCGAGGGAAATTGATCGTGACGCGCAACCACGTTTGCACAGACCCTGGGTCGATTCTCCACAATTTTCATCCACATCAAATACTGTCACGTCGAACTTGTCACTCAAGTACGGCGAGTTAAATGTGCCATACTACTTGCTTCATCCATCTCTTGCTGCATTACAATCGGAGCTCGTTAGGCTACCGTACCAATCGACTGCACAGTTTTCGAGGTATTACTAATGAGAAGATTTATTGATATATTTTGTATGTTGTTACGCAGAGCCGTCTTAAATATCGGCTGTAAGATTAAATTTGTAAGTAGAGCGAGTTACGAACAATGAACCAAAGATTTTTCTATATTTAGGATACTGGCGATAGAATAATATTTTCTACGGTCTTTCTCACTTTTATCTAGTTGAATAGTTGATTATGTAAAAATGGAATATTAGGTACCTAAGAGGAGGTTTGATATAAAATGTATTTGAAGTTTGACATTCGAAACAATCTAGTTGTGAAGGGATGCACTTCTGGTAGGTGCATGTATGCACAGTGTTTCCGATTGTAAATTGTAAAAAAGTACATATCGTATTCATCGATGAATATTAAGCGTAGGAGAAAGTATTGTATTTTTTCAGTTACTAATAGATGACCAAAGATGTTTCACATGATCGTTTCAAAGATTTCTTTGTTCTTTGTGGTCCAACACAGATGTTATAATAGAATTTTCCTATTCCATTACATTATAAGAGACGAACCTAGAAGTACTTTTCACACTCGGGTTATTCTAGAAAATTAGCAGTAAAGATCCATTTGATTTTTGCGATGAAACATCAAAGCGGATGTTGAACGTTGATGCAAGCAATGCTTGAAGAATTTTATCTGCGATGACCAATCGACTAGAAATAAGTACCTAATATGTATTACGAATATTTCACGCGAGAATGTAAATAAGTATAATTCAGTGCCTTGATAAAGGAACAGACCAACATATATAATTATAAATATAATTATTATTGTTATTAGTGATGCGTTCTCTCTGAGCCAAGAGTATGCAGAAGAGTATAGACGCGTAGTTTACCAGTATTAAAAAAGTCTGTATTATTTCTTTAATGATTGTTAATCAAATACGTGCATGTGTTTGTGCGTAACATGTACCTTTACTGGTAAATTTGTACTCTAATTTTTGAGAGACCAACATACTTTTATTCATCAATATATCGTTACTTAAAATACGTAGTCTAAGAAAATCGACGATTTTTCTACAGTGCGTTACCGTTGTAATAAATTACGTTTTACAAAAATGCTTCAATTTATCTTCCCTACACAATACCAACCCTCGATTTTTACCTATAGTCAATCATAGAATATGATACAAGTCTCTCTCTGCTCTTTAGACTGCTGTCTAATAGAGGACTACCTAGTGGACTGCTCTCTGGAGAAAAATCAGCGTCATTAGGCAAATTTCGGAAACCGCCGTTCTCAAGAGGAAGTGTCTGCAGAGACACGAGTCTTCTTAGAGATATTTGTGTCGCGTCTACGTGTCGCCCTTCCAAGGTTCCAACCGACTTCTATAGAGTATCGATGTCTTCCAAAACACTTTAAAATCAGCAGGGCGCCGGTTTGTCGGCTACTCAATGATGTCTGGATTCGTCAACGAGTTTCCATGCAACGATCTTTCAAGTCCTCCAGCAAAACAGTACGCAGTCATGCACCCAGCTATCTTTTGTGCAAGACGTCATTCTTGAGAACGGCAGAAGCCTTGGAATCATAACATAGACAAGTACCTATTGAAAAACACGGAAGCCACCAAGACAGTAGTCGTTTCACGATGGTGGTCCTTGAGGCTTTTCTACCGGAATTCTCATTATGATATTTTGAGCTACTGTTTGTCAAGAGATCAGTTCGTGAGAATGAAGTGTAGTAAAAGTTTTCCAGTAAAAATCCTGTAACATTTTTTCACATAATTGAAAACATTAAATTTGGAACTATAATTCTCTGTAAAGCTGAAAAACTCAATTTTATACAAGTTATACTTTAAGATATTTTATTTAAGTTATACATATTAGGTACTACATTACATATCATACAATTTACAAAAATAGCGTCGAAGTGAAGACATCTCCGTCCCAACAAGTACAGTGTGCTATTTTATATCAGAATAACTTGCTGGAATTAATTATGTGTTACAAGACTTTGCAAGTATATTAATGAATCTATGATAAAATTCTGAGATATTTCCAAAAATCGGGATGTTAAATGTTCTGGATACGAATTCAGATCGTTTCAGTACAGAATCGCTTGTGACGCTTGGAATATGCAAATCATTGCAATCACTCGATTGTACAACTACTGTCAGCAAGAAAAGATTGAGACATAGTTTGTCTGGCCAATCGACATTGTCATGAATACATTTACGGTTGTTCAGTAGAGCAGTTAACGGGATTTATCGGTCGGTAGATCACGAACGCAAGATTTTTCCGGACAATTCGTACTACGTCTGAATACGCAATCGCGTTCCGTGATCGGACTGCACGTTTCGCGGTACCGTACGAAGATCCACTTGTTCCTGCACACCTGTTCTGATCGATGAAGCAATGAATGGAATGCTACATGATCTAGATGCATCATTCGTTAATTGATTTCAGCAAATATCGTGTTGCAATGTAAAGTAGTGAATGGTCGCTCTACTTTTCATGTAAATGAGCTACATAAGATATTCAATTACAGCATCGCGCTACTGAATTAATTTAAAAGCTTGATTCAAGTGTATCAGTAAATAGAACGCTTTGCAATACGTAGCTCTCTGTTTAGTCATGCTCAACACAGAAAAGAAAACTCCAATCTGCAGTGTTTTCTTTAATTGTACATATTAAGTGGTCCTAAAAACATTATACCTTTTTACAATCGTAATTAATTTGTCACTTGCTAGATTACTGTCTCCCCTTTCTTCCGCACTTTTGTATACAGTCTTCTAATTCACGATTCCGGAGCTATCGTGTCACGAACTTACCCTCTTACTGTTATGTCATCTGGTAAACAGCATCTCTCGTCGCCGCGTCCGTTCCTATATCTAGGACAATACGGCGGATGCTTCCCAGTGAAGCAGAAGGACCCCCTGGTCCCGATCGGGGTGTGTTGTCCCATGGGCACATATTCGCCGGCTCTTTGACCGATTCTGGGCCCGGAAGGGCATCGTCTGGAGCAAGGCTCCGCCATGGACTCTTGACCGCCGCTGTCGATACTCTCAGCCATGTAACAAACGACCCAGACGTGACTGCAGAGCTGATAATTCGGCTTGTTCTCGCAGAATGGCTGCACTTTGCCACCGTTTACGCAGAAGTCCACGTGTCCCATGCGTCCACCTTCCCCATAATATCCAGCATTCGTGTGAATCACCTCCACGAAGTCTGCGTCCCCGCTGTCCAAGCGATTCACGTAGCCAGGACGTAGCAGAGGCCTGGCTGGATCCAAGCCAATTATTCGGTGCATTCTGAACAGCAGAAAGTTTGCCATGATGCCACAGATGTGGGCACCGAGTGAGTGGCCCACGCAGGTCGTTCTAGAAATCGGTAATCCCAGGTTTCGCAAGGTGGTCAAGGTGCCTGCCAGGCAGCGGGCCACTGGACGAAGATTCGATACAGCGGCTGGGTAACAGGGTGGTGCGCATAGGGCACCCCAGTCGACGAGGAATATGTTATAACTTCCGTTTCTAAGGTAGGCGTCACGGAGGACTGCTATCGGCAGGGTGTCATCGCCGCCTGAAAAGGTGCGAGAATTTGGTGACTTTGAATATCTATTTTTAGTCGGTGTTTCTTTAAATTAGAGGCTAAAAATGTGAAAGGTAAATAAGATGAAAGTGGTACATTAATTTGCTATAAGTGTAATTTCAAGAAAATACCTGCGTATCCGTGCACAAGGAAAACGTTCTCTTTGGTGGGATCGTAATCCTGCCGCAGCCAGTCGGACTCTCTGGAGTCCAGTTCTCTTCTTGGTCGATCCTTTGCATACAGGAAGACCTTCACGTCAGGATCAGGGCAGGCATCTCTGTCGTTTCCTCGCCTCCAAATGCACTTTTCACGATTATATTCTGCCGCGGCACCGTTTTGTATCGCTTCCTGAATTGGTCCCTTGGGTACCTTCTTTGATAGAACTTGAACCAAAATAAGGAATAATGTTGTCATGAACAAGGACGATCTTAACGTTGAGGCAAGCATCTCGCGGCACGAGACGTTCGTCGATGGCGCGATACGAGAACTGATCACCAATGCACGGTGATTCTTCGAGTGCCGTTTTGTCCTTCCTTCACTCCCACTTTGCCCACCTGTCGAAGGTTGTTAGAAAATTAGGGGATTCGTGGGGGGAAGTAGAGGAGGAAGGCTATGTGATCATCGATAGTTTATAAGTGAGGTGTTATGATCACCGATTTTTAATGGTTCAGAGAGATTACTTTCAGTGTAAAAGTCTGGTGTCCTTTATATAAATATACATGTTAATTTATCGAAGAGAAAATTATTTATTCCTGAAATCATGAATTTTGAATTAAATGGAAAAAAAGGAATTTAGAAAGAAGAAATACCAAACATTTATCTTGTGGATGATTGAAAATATCATAGCGAAAGAGGAAGAAAGACTAATTTATCTTGTAGTTAATTCTGCTGAAATCCTTGGACACTCCTTGACCTATCTGTATCTAAATTTATGTTTACGAATCATAGTTGTATATTTCCTATATTTGCTTCAACTGTTGAATAACTTGAAAATTCTCAACAAAATTAAAGGAAGATTGCTTAATACTTTTGATTTATAAAAGACGATAATGAAGTATAAAATATTAGTAAAACAGTGGAAAATCTTTTCAATCTAAAGTGATCGCATAAACCAAGACTACTGTGGAATATATGTTCTCCTTTTAGTTCTTTGAACCTATTGAAGGCTTCAGGAATAACAAAAGATTGAGGTTCACGGAAAGTTGCGAAAGTGCATCGAGAAATCTTTTAAACACTTCCAGAAATTCCAATGAATGAAAATGTCGTACTAGATACGTATAGGTACTAAATTCTTTTTTCATCTGTATGAGAGGAAAGATGACAGCAAAGTAGAAAGGTGTAAACCGAAGCGACCACTTTCTTTTCTTATTACGAAATTTTTTGAGTATACACATAAAGGATTTACTGTGAAAGTAAAAAGAGAAGAAAGTGTTCCCACTAATCATTGCCATTGACATATTAAATGAGGACACTGGCAGAAAGCGTGGAAAATAAAAGATTAACGGTGTATTGGATTAGTACGATCTTGAATTTTGTCATTTATTTACGGTAATGTGAATCATTTATATCATTTTTTATAGACTTTAAAACATGTGAAAGAGATGAAATTATTCAGTTTTGTGGCACAATTAGAAATCAGTTCTTGTTTATTATCAATTTTCTGAGACAGAATCAACTTGTATTTCAACACTAACTTAAGTGTCAGCAGAAAGTGTGAAAGATTGATGTACCGTATCAAGTAAGACGGCTCACGTTTCATTAGTGTTTCACTCTTCCGCTTTTGTAGGTATAATACAACATTCTGCTTGCGTAACAATTGACAGTCTGTTCTTTGATAACATTTGAACAGGTCTAAAATTGTCAGTTCTTACAAATTTGTTAATGTGTCATTAATTAACAATTATAAATGTTAATAATTTGTACAATTATTGTTCGTTCGATTAATTTCGAAACTTCTACCACCCGAAGAACTCCCCTCATTGGTTCACCATGTTTCCTGATAGAGTATAAATACTCTTGCAGGACCCTTAATGTCTCAGTCGTCGTGGGTCCTCCGGCGGGTGAGGACCCTCCTCGGGATCTTGGAGGGACTCCTGGGACCTGGACCACCTTGGACCCTTGGACACCCCTGACCAGTGGTCATCATGGATGACCATTGGGCAGCTATCAGATGACCAGTGGTCATCATGGATGACCAGTAAACAGGATAAAAAATAATTTGTTGAAAAATTCAAAAGTTTTAATGTGGGGAAAAATAGAAATTGTAAGTATTATGTGGACTTCGTCGATTATTTGACTTTCTGAATATGTGTTTTATCATTTCGTTATTAATTTATCATAATGTCTCATATTTAATTTCTCGTCGGTATTATAGTTTGAGTTCTTGCCACTCCTAGCGCTGTACCCTTATTTCACGCCCAGCCGCTAACGTTGAGCGTGACATGGAAATGATAATGGGACTTTAGAGTATCAAAAGCCTGGAACAGAATACAGGGAACAGTACGTATATTTTATTGTATACAATGGTAAATTTTTTATGTAATCAATTTAATAAAGTTTAGTATTTATTGTTCAAGCTTCTAAGTATCTAATTGCACCGAAAGTTATGTAATGCATGCATAGATTGTGAGAACATGGGCGGATTACTGGTAAGTTACTAATAATACTAATATGAATTAATATTAGTTTATTTTACAAGCTAGAACACTTGTCGAATACACATATATTTCAAGTGCAATGCATTTGATGTTGATTAAGTTATTACATTTGTTGGCGTTAGGTTATTCATGTTACTGCATAACCACAAAGTTTTCATTTTATTTGTTTTATATTCTTGTTATAGTGAAACATCTCTCTAACATTTCGTTGGTTCCATGTGTTATGAGCCTGAAAAACAAAGAGGAATCAAAAGAAATGTAAGTTTACAATATTTATTTTTATTTAGCATTGATCATGAAATGATCGATGTTTCAAATTATTTTTATGTTGTATTCTTCTATCTTTGATGATAATACTCGCTGAAAGTGCTTGACAGCATTTTCTTAAAATATTTAAAATGTCTATTTTTCTAAAATAAGCAAGAATATTTTATATTCCTTTAATAATGTTTCATTTTATTTCGTGATTATTTTAACAACTCGTCTAAGGAGTCGGTCAATCAAATTTCGCGGGGTACAAAGTTGCCCAATATTTTCGACCAATCACAAGCGTCGATTTATCTGCCCTTTGCGCAAGCGCTGACTTCTTCCCGCCAGTTACTCTTGCATTCGCTTCGCAGGTGCGTCTTTTTCACAAAAGAAAATGTATCTTTTTTTACAAGTCTTCAATTATGTATACGATAGAACTAAAGGGTGTTCGAATTCATAATATCTTAGACAGCAGAATCTTATTTTGTGCAGACAACGGTTACGTCTTTCGAAAATATGTAAGTTTTGTATTTTATCTCTAACATAACGATCGTTTCTAAATGCATATGGTGAATTAAATAGTTGAGGGTTACAAAAATTTCACAAATTTTTCTCAAAAATTCATACACTATACTTTATTTATGTATCTTGTCGCTTGAATTTTGTCGACATATTTAACCAATAACGTCACAATATTTGATCGTTAAATTGAAAAATGCATTTAATTACAGTTAAACGAAAAATGTAGAAATACTAAAAAATTAACATACTTAAATGCAAATATAATGAATCACTATTTGAAAACATGAAAGTGATACTATTTGATGTTTGCATTATACAGTGTTATATATGTTGAATTGTAAAATTTGAAGAATTTTGTTGCTGTTGATAATATATTTTTATTTTTTTACAACACAGGCAAAGGAATCTAACATTTAGAATATTTGAGAGAAAATGGATAAGTCACAGAAAAACATCTGGAGTGAGTCAAACTACACGTTAAATATGAATATTGGTAAGTCATTATCATATTCATCTTTTTATGCATATTGTGATGGCACAGAATTTATTATTATACATAAGAATTCACATATACATAGTCTCTGATGATAGCTTTATATCTATCATACAATTATATTTGATAGAATATCTTATTAGAGATTTATCAATTCTGACTGTTCTGATTGTCATTAAAAGGGTTATATTTTAAAACAATGATCGAATCGTTTAAAAAACTCATTAAACCATCCTCGAAATGGCTATGATTCATTTCGTTGGTATATAAGATCGAATCGGTGTGTAAGATAAAAACAGGTTGCCACAAAAGACAGTCTGGATGGCAAACATTCCTCCACGGTCCGAAGAATCGACATCTTCATTAATTAGATACTGGTCGATCGAGCATACGACAGATCACGTTCCCATCGCAACCTTCCGTGAAATTGTATTCTTTCTGATTTACGATCGCTTGTTTTCCGCTTTAAACTTCAACCAGCAGACCTTACTATTCTCTCACGAAGTTCTACCCTTTCTCGCGTGAATGACTTAAAAAATTCCTTTTATTTAAATCTTAGTCCTTGATTCTTTCCACTTTTGAATCAATGATTTTCATGGAAATGTTTCGAAATTGCAAGGGAGCTTCTCTTTTAGGAAATAAATTCGAATTCACATTGTTCTCATTTGTACGGGGAGCCATCGATGAGTTAGAGGTGGGGAAAGTCACAAAAAGCGCGTAAACACAGAGCTCGGATTCAATTCAGGGTGGTTGGATCGCCCACGAGGGACAGAGAAGACGTAACAACGAAGTGTTGTAAAGGGATGGGTTGGGTAGAATTGGAAAAGAGGCGAGTTGTTGGGCGCTGCATTGTAAACGCGGTGACACAAAATCGCAATATTTTCCAACTAGAAAGGTATCGCTTTATGAATCACTGTTGTAATGATTGTTCGCTACTTTCGACGTGGTAGTTTCGTGTATATTTCATAACGCGACCCGTGTTGTTTTAATAACAAGTACTGGGAAACGAGGAAACGAAGAGTGGGGTGGAGTAAAGCAAGGTGGTATTGGAAGAGAGTAGAAGGGAAGAAAATTTGTGGGAAGGGGTTGAAAAGTAGGATGCAAGTATAAGGATCGCTGAAAAAGAGGGTGTGAGAAGGCAAAGGGACGGTCAGGGCGAAAGGAATGGGAATAGAAATACGAAGACGAGTTTTCAGCTTACTGGACCGATGTGAATCTGAGGGGTAATAAGGAAAAGCGGAGATGGAAAACGGTGGAGTCCAAACAAGGGCACAAAAGAGAGAGAGAGGGGCTCTCACAGCGCTGGCCAACTGCGCGAGACTTTTCTTATCGTATGTAATATATGACTGTTGTATGTTCGTTATGGAGATCATGGCGCGGAAACTTTTTTCGTGGGAGCTGCAACGTTTCGCGGTGAAACGGGTTTAAACAAATTTGGAATACATTACGATTACGAGTAAGGATAGAGTCAGGGGTGCATTAAAATTCACAGTTCCTTTCATGATCAATTTTCTCTGTCACTTGACTTTTTATTTGTTCGTGTATTCAATATGTTACAATACCTGAAATTCAATAAGAACAATAGAAACAATAGATATGATCGCATTTTTCCTGACAATGTTTCGTTTGTTTATTAAATTCTATTCGAATTTAAAAAAACATTCTCATTCATTTTTTAATTTACATTTTATTTTAAAATTCGTAATTTATCGTTCTAATATTAGTTGTTCAACAATGTTGTTTCAAATATAAATACATAGGTTTATCTTTTATCTGTACATACACAAAATGTGTGTGCACAGATTGAGAAACTCACACAAAATGCTGCAAAGGAAAAGGCTGGTTAGAAATACAAAGAGACGAATATTGTAAGGCCGGCCAAGAATGCGCAATTTTTCTTATCGTGCAAATATGTGCCATGAAAAATATTGCAACTCGCATTCGTTAAAGGAAAGCTTAATGTTCCGTGCACGAGCAGATATCACGAAGCTCGGCGATGCCAGTTCAGGAAGGCTGGAAGAAGCTTGATACTATTTTTGAACTTTAAAAGGTACAATTCATTGCTATCGATATACGATCATATCTATTATATCGAATAAAAAATTAGTTATCTCTATTTCTTGGAAATATCGAAACTTGAAGCAAGTAGAGGAAGTAGATTCAGCTTGTTACCCATCAGACTTGTAGTAGTTCTGTGTTTTGGTGTTTCACATACCACTTTTTTTGCCAAATAAATAGCTTTCCCTTAACAAACATAAAAAGTCATTGTGATTGTGTTTAATTCCGGAATATAACTGTGATATGAAGGGGAATGCGTCGAATAGGACGATAATAACATATTCAGGTGGTGTGAGTCAGGTTCACTGGTCCGTAAGAGAATCCAAAACGCATTTTAACATTTAAACCGTCATCTTGCTCGACCAACGATATGTTGGCCCGCTTTTGAAGGCGTCAAGTCGACCGAATAATTTTGACGAGTCGAATGAGTTGACGCGGGTAGCAACTGTGAAATAAATTTGTTATTTGCATATGTGTATTCGTAGATGTTTCAGTTGAATTCATCGGTATAACCACGGTGAACATTTATGGGAGAGAAGAAATGAAATTCATTGATGGATATGAATAATGGAACTAGACTGTGTCCATTCTGTATGGTGTGATAGAAATCATATTAAACGTTAGCTAGATTAAGAATGTTTCAAAGTTAACAATGGTGATGGTAGATGGGTAAATTTGTGTTATTTTATGAGGATATTATTTAAATTTATTTCTGTCTTCTTGAGTATCCAGACTAGAGAATAAGAATAGTACTGTTCGGTTTCTTTCGATAAGAGGTATCTAAAATCCTGTAAGAGTAGTAACTAGGCACGAAGTTATATCTTCGTTCATTGATATCTTCTTCAGTCTTTGTACCTTTGTAACTTCCTTTACTCTTATCTCATAGATTCTCTCCACCATCCGCAGCTTCTCCCTTTTGGGATTGTTGTCTTGAAGCAAGCGACATTTAATGGAAATCTGCGACATCTGTCGCACCAGAACACGCCGCTAATTTAAATCCCATCACATGGCAACCATCGCTTTTCAGCGTCGAGAGCCATCCACCCTACTTTCTCTTTCTCTCTCTGTACATACATTGTTCTTCCCGTTTACCTGTCAGCATTCCTTTTCTATTCCCTTGCGTTTAATCGAAAAGTAATGTCTTAATTACACTTGAGTCGCGTCACGTTTGACGGCGTGCAATCAGTCCGACGAATTAAATTTTAATTATCGCGTTTTATCGACTACACCTGTATTCTTTTCCTTGCTCTGTCGTTCGATAAAGGAACGGCTAGTGTGATGTACGAAAGTACTGTGTTTCTAATTAAATTCAGTCGCTTTCTCTTAGATTTAGACATTCAAAGTTCGATGCAGAAAATCGTTACTATCATCTATGCCATACGTTATTTTATTTTTTTTCTATTTTCACAGAACGATATTTCACTTCTGCAACCATTTGAAAAATTGTAAAAGGACTGTTAATATAGCATGGAAATGAGTAATTGCGTACGCGTTTGATATTCGAACGTCACTCGGTTCATTTTTGTTCTTTATATAGAATGTTTTTTTACCTTGGTAAGCGTAATGTATTTCATATTACTGCATTTCGTTGGTAAACGAAGCTACGTGGCATTGTTCCAACGAGCTTTGGCCGACGCGATTGCACGGGAAAGAGTAGAGCAGAAGGAACCGAAGCCCCGCGAGATATCTGGGAAAAGCAATTCTCTGTGCAAGGTATTAGTGTTGCAAATACAATGTTCTTTCGTTGTATCTCTCTGTCTACGAGATCTATGGAGTGGTTCTTCTACTTTCGATATGCAGTCACTTAGGTGCTACTTTTTCTATTTTTAAAAGACTATTTCTGTATATATGTGAACATATTCTTGTTAGAAATCTGCATTAATCTGCATTATGAATTTTTTAGTTAATGTCGCTTAAGGTTTTGAGTGTTTAGTAAGTCTATAGGTAGACTTTCCATAAAATCCAGATTGATTTCGATTTCATTGTTAAAAAATATACAACTTTATAATCAGTTTATTTAAATATCATTTTCCATATGTTTTATAAAATATTCGCGATACTGAAGCCTAATTATTTTAAGTAAGAAAATTGATCATTTTGAATGATCATTATAAGGTCTATCCTTGCGTCAGTGCTTGAAGTTTCATAACTTTAACGCTAGATGGGGCTAGCTTGAAGTTTTGTGAACTAAGGCGGTAAATTTAATATAACATATATTTTCAAAAGTCAAGAGAGATAGTTAATTTTCAAAAATGGTTAATTTTTAAAGATTGTTAATTTAATAAATACTGCTTAGATTACAGTAAAGGGTGTAAAAATACTTAACCGTATCTATTGGAATATTTAGTACATTTTGAAAATTAATTTTCTTGTGAATGAATCACTATACATGTATTATTATACATATCTCGTTTGCAATTTCTAATAGATTTTCAATGTTGTTTTATGAGAGATCAATTTGTATCTATACATATACGCAAAACAAGATCCAATCGGTGAACGAGTCTAGCCGCAATTCAGTAAATGTTATTGGTTCCGAATGCCAGCTAAGTTAGACGATATCAGATTGGAGTAACTCGCGATAGATACGTTCGATCTGCAATTTCAACAAATATTTTGGGAATGGTGAGCACAATATAAACCAACGAATATCGTTTGTAGAGTTATAGCCCCCAGTTTTCAGCCGAAATATATACGATATATAAAAACGTTTGCTATGAAACAGAGAATTGTAGTATAATATTCTTTAGTTCAGAATGTTATGGAAGTAGTATAGGAAACTGACTTTATGAAACTTTTCACACTTCACGATTTTTCCTTTGGATATGTTAATTTAAATTTATTGCTTTCGAAGCAGATTTTATAATATACATAGGAATCAATCAAATTAAATATTTCATAGTTAAAAATTAAGTCTATAGAGTAAGTACGAAATATGAACTTCTTATTCATGTCTGACCAAGCGCTTACCATTTCTACTTCGAAAATTCTGCTGAAGCGTTGGCTGAATTTAATAAAGAAAAATGGCCTGTAATATTCATTAACGCTATGAGTAATCAATAATAGTGTGCTGAAGTATTTGTCTTTGTCAAATTTACATACAATCTGATATACAATTTTACATAAAATTGAGAACTGAGCAACTTATTCCAAGTTAACATTATTTTGTAATTGGAAAGATGTTTCCCAATATTCTGATGGTTCGTTGTATGAGTGTTCGTAGCTAGTTTCGAAATCAAATGAGAGATAAGAGAAGTTATTGCTAACTGTACGTAACAGCTTCGCGTAGCAAGTGTTTGCAACTATTTGACTTACTTAACCCAATTGTCTGATTAAGACTAACTATTTCCTTGTCATGCTCCCCTCTCAGGCAGGAGAACGAAATGCATTGTCTTTCAGTTTTCAGATGCAGCTTTCGTGAAAATTCATTTTCATTTGAAGCCCTTAAGCAAAGTCTGCTACAAAAAGATATACTTGCTATATTTGATCGAATATCTGGTTGAAATTTCTTCATTAATAAATTCGTATTTTTTTTCATGCTCTTCAGGCATATAATCAGATAGCACGATGAATATTGTAATAATAACTATACGATGTCGTTCTTCTTGAATTCTGCCATTCGCGTTGCAACTAAATGTATGCAAATTGTTGGATAACTTATGGAAATATAGATTTACGTTCAGAAGAAAATTTTCTTTCAAAAGGACAGCCTTAAGTGCAGGTATTGAAATCTAATATTTTATATTTTATATCTATAGAATTTAGACAGAAAGTTGAAGCTGCAAGATGTGAAGTGCTTTAAATCAAAATTCATTGCATACTATACTTTTTAAGATTAATAGATTTCAGATATCAGTTTCCGATACTATCGGCATTAATTTTGTAAGATCTCAATAAGTCTCTTCATCTTAATCGGAGTACAAGACCTCCAGCTTTAAACGATAGTATCAGTCACAGAAAATAAACAGTTTCACGAAATTCCGAATTGCACTTGCCTTCGGCTGTCGAGGGAACGTCGGATTTTAATGGGGTCACCCGTTATAATCTGTCATGCAACGAGTTAGACGGTCCCCGCAGCTGTTTCAAACCCGGTTTCAACATCTCCGTTTTCGCGAATTACGTCGTTCCCGCCCTTCTTGTGCGCTTCTTCGTCGGATTCCTACGATTACCTCGAGAAATTGCTGTTCCTGCTGTTTCTCATTCCAAAAACCAGGTTAGAACTGGGATGGGGGTTGGATACTAACTGTTCGCCACAAGCAATTCACTCCTTGCGTAAGTTGCAAGGTATTATCTGTCGATCCACGTACCATGTTGCATACAGTTTTTTCATTACAAATGTTCATCATATTATTTATAGCACTATCAATAAATATTAGTGGTCTAGATATTTCATTGTTATGAGCAACTATTAGTTCCATAAGTGGAAGTCTTAAAAATGAAAATAAAAGTAGCAGAATTTTCTTCATGGAAAATAGTAAGCAGACGATTCACAATTAATTGAAAAGGATTTCAAACTTAGTCTCAGTAGTTACAATTTCCTTGCCCTATCAAAAAATTCTTCGAATCTCCTCGGAAGGGTGGAAGGGGCAGATAAGCGGCAAGGGCGAATAAGCGAAGGATGCTGAGGAGTTTGCGCGAGAAGCATCTTAACGAAATTTCTCTCGCACTTGAATGCAAGGCCTGGCAAAGTGACACTTCCTCAGCGAGTAATCGAGTTATTCGACGTTTTATCAGGCGTCTCTCTTCCCTTACATCGACGTCCGTCTCACGTTCATCGAGCCTTCTCCCCGAAACTTTTCCCCCCTTTTCTCTCGGCCGTGTGCTCTCCTCTCTCTGCTCGCCATGATCGCTTGCCAGGCCGCTTCGGCGATTTGCTGATTACTCCGTGAGGGGTGGAAAAAAGAGCTAAACCGTGGGACAGAAGTAAAACGAACGAGTGACGCGTTTGAAACAAGCAGAGATCCGCTGTTCGTCTGCCGTTTCATTTCCTCTCTCTCTCGTTTCCTTGTGTTTCTGCTGATGTCGCCGGCGTGACGTCAGGGACGCAGTCATGTCAGCGACGAGAAGGTGCAACACCCTGTTCATTGTTAGCCCGTCGAGGGTGGAACTTCTCGTTAATGTGCGGCAAAAATGTCCCTTGACGTATTGCTCTCCTTGGTCAAGCTTTTGTTGCACCCCTTTTATTTCGTGCTGACCCATTCTCTACCATCATCTACAACGTGTCGTCTGCGAATCTCGCGAAACGCGCAAATTTATAATTAACACTGGTTGTTTCAAGTATGGTGGTCACAGAATAGGATACCACTCTTTTCGAGGCAGTTCTTATTCGTCAATGGAACTAGTTATAAAATGTTGTCCTTTATTCATAAATATCGTAGCCTAAGTTTTTTCAATTTACTATATGAGTGGGGATGGGGGCTGAATTAGTTGCAGATATTTAATAAGCTTGTCCCATCATAGTATTGTTATACTGTTTATAGTCTTAGGATCGTTAAAATAATGTAAATCTCTATCTGTGACTTAGGAAGTTCATCCGTCGAAAGTACAAGGGTTTTTTAAATCTTAATGCCGTCACTGACCCAAGCAGGGGAGTGACGCCAGCCCAACCCTCTTCTTAAGCTTCTTAAGAGACACTGGTCGTAGCCGGTAGGACTAATGAAAGGCGGTCGTGTTGCCAAGATTTTTTTAAAAGACGCCCAGAGCCGTGCGCGTCCCTACCGACCTTTTCCGTTCCGCTTTCTTTTGTGCCTTCGGAGACGAACACAGGGGACAATGATTGGCCAACGCCGCTAATTGTAGAGATCTATCGGTATTTCGCCTCTTCCTCTTTTGATTGCACAGTAATTGGTCCAGGCAGCAATCGACAAAAACCTGAGTTCCTGTATGCTCAGAAACCAAATTTCAGTGAAATTATTTCATTAAACACAGTTCGAATCTGTCATATAAAGACTTAATCAATATATCAATCTTGAAGGAGCTTGTATAATTGTAAATGTTTAAAAGAAAAACTATTGAATAACTGAATTTCGTTGATATTCAATGGTGGAAGAAAAATGCATGAACTACCCTTCACTGAAGCACAATTTGGTGCACTCGTCTTCTCTCCTCAACAACGTCCCCCCATTTATATTTCTTTATTTGCAATTTGCCGACCATAAGAAGGATTTCAAACGGACATCAATGTCCTTAAATTGTCTCGCCGTTTTCCTCCTGCTTCGCTTCGCGTTTTCACGAGCGTCTCCAAAGCAGGAAATCTCGATTTTAGACTGGATGTAAATCGCTGATAGGACGCTTAGAAATGAACGAATCGTCGGGAAAGGTGGTCGTTTCCCAGTTCCGCCATCGATGGATCCGGTAATTGGAAACTTAATGTCTGGCCGCGCGAGCGGTAAAAAGATTTCTCCAATTAGCAGAGTAACCCATAATAGAGATAAGACACGCCCCGCTCCTACGTTCCACGATAAATATCGCACATAACTAATGTGTCCCACGTATAGCCGGGGAGATAAGAATACCACAGAATCGAAAGGACGTCACGGCAAGGACTTCTATTGATGCTAATAACCTGGATATCGTACGAGACTCGAGGGTAGTCAGAGTTCATTTGCGCTAACTATGCTGTAGGATAGATAGGTCGTTTATTTTTTCTGCAAATAAACCCATGACGACACATTTTACTTATAGATTATTTGCTGTCTACTAGGAGGTGTAATCTGTTTTTTTTTAAATTTTACATTATTTCAAATTTACATTACATCTTACCTATTTATCTACAAGTTGTCAGACATATGTTCTAATCGATCGATTAACAATCATCGAGCAACCTCTCACGTTTCACATATTCCCATCGCGGTAATCACTCGAACATAGTTGTAAACGATAGAAGGAAATAAAAAACGAATCGATTTCCGATCACGGATATTCATTATTTTTAACGATCGCATGCCTCGACTGAGGAGGACCGAATACGCTCTCCAGATCAGGCCGGCCAATATTTCAACCGGCCAGACATTCGGAAAGAATTGACGAGGTACGCGCTCCTGCAAAACAACCGTTTCGTTCGTGGGGGCAGCTTGGCGTCGTGGGACGTAGGTCTGCCAGCGGATAGAGTCGAGAGGGGCGTAGATGGCACACTGGGGGGGACAAGGGGGTGTGCAGGGATGCAGTCTGGCGGCCATCTTGTTGTTTGTGTAAGCTCGGCCTTCACACTCAAGCTCGCAGTCTGGTACCACCCTAGTGAATGCACCTATCAGCATATCTAATTGTAAATAACGACCTCTAAAACGGGTGTCTAGTAGATGTTAGAGGTCTCGGAACTGGATTAATTCTAAGACGTAATTGGTAGAAAGTTGGAGTGGGCAGACTTATGCAAAACAAAAAAAATAGGAGAAAACAGGGGGTGGAACGGCCGCGTCTTGAAAGAACGCCAAGCTTCGATGGTTAGGGTTTATTTGATTAGAGGGGCGCACGTGCGCGCTCTAAAGCGTTCCCCGGGTAGACGGAGAGCCTCCTTTCCGTGCATCAAACTCGCGTCTAATAGAAAATCGATCATTTGAGTTCCGCGAGCGTGTATTACGAGTATCATCCGCTTTAACTGCGCCGTCACGCGTGCATACGTCAACACGGTTATCTGTTTTCTCGGCTGGTTCTGTATTCCCTCTCTACCCCCTTTTTCCTCCCTGAATAGAGAATAGGAAGCTGTTTTCGTCACCGTTTTTCGTTGCTCTGGAATTGTTTTCATGTGTGAAAGGCGGACGTGGGCGAATTTCACGAAAAATACCTCGAAGCATCTGCATTGTTTTTGAAGGAGGGAAGGTGTGTTTGTGAGCAGTGCACGGAAGGTGTGTAGAAGCAGCTCTAGCCAGTGGTGAAAGAGGAGGGTACCGTGCGAGAGATCGTAAATCTGAACGTGTCGATTTGAATCACCCGGTAGAGTGTACACGAATGTTGGCTGATGGAAGTGGCACGGGTCAATAACCCCTATCGTACCTACATTTTTCCATACCCACGAAAATGTGTATGGGAGGCTTGGTCTGCCCTGAAATGAACGAGTATTCCTCTAACAGAGATGATCGAGTCTCGCCACAATTGAAAATGATATTTTTTTTGTACTCGGCTTCGCGAGTGCCTTCCACCTTTCACATTTCGCGATACAAGGGGTGCTCTTAAAAAGTCGCAATCCCCTTTTGTTATGTGCACTCTCCTGGTGTCTTCCTATTTTAGATAATTTTTTTACACATAATTACTATTTTAACATGTTAACCTACTTTTATAATTTTTTAAAAATCTTATTAAAACAGTATTTCATTTCAACTTTTTAATGGATCAAAAAGCATAAATTATATCAAAGTTAGTTTGGTAATTCTGAATATCGATATGCGGTACGAAGAATTTATATTTGCAACTTCAAATGTGTTGCTTCCAGATATACTCGCGATAGGCACTACGTCTGATCACATATTGAACGCTTCTACTCGTTCGACTCATCCATTGAGAAAAGACTTCAGGGAGGAAGTGAAGGGACAGAATATTTTCGAATCGAAAACGTATAGAAACAAGTACCTAAAACAGTGTATTTGCAATTTAATTACCACAATATTACATACCTTTATTCGTAAAAATGGAGTGCTCGAGTTTTGGTTAAAGAACACGAAATTAGAAAAAAGAAGGAAGAAAGTTTTTTCTCGGCATTAGTTTATTTCTTTTTATTTACCGATTTTGGGGGAAATTCTTTCTCCAGATTTATCGTGACTTCGATACTATTTTCTACCACTATTTCTTTATTTTTCTTTGTTTTTTGAATTTCCTGGTCGCTAAGACAGAACTGAAAAACTTACCTGTTCGCTGTAGAGGCGGATGTCGTGAGCTTGTTGAGAGAACCTCGCGACCGTCGAAACTTGTAGAAACGAATGCGAAGAAATTGCCTTGGAAAGGGCGGCAGATAGTCGGGCAGGGAATAGTGGTTGGGGTGGACAACCGTGGAGAGGGACGATACGACGCTTTGAAACTTTTCTATTTTAACAATTATGAGCTGGAATTCAATACAGCTTGAGCCGATTGTAAGTTCACTCGATTTGCTGTCCTTATCGCTATCGACTGTCTCCATAAATAGAGCATACGGTCTTACAGAATTTAGGGGAATTGAAATCCCGCAATTCTGATTTTCGTTAAGACCAGTCAATGAGATGATGATTGTTCTTGTTAAAATATCTAAGGCCGTTTGTTTGTTCAATCATTTCTTCATAAACCTTCACCTTATGTTGCGAGTATAGAATAGGTACACGGAAAAAATGGTCATACAGATCTTGCAAAAGTCTTCTAAGTAGACTTAAGCACGGTAGACTTTTGTAGGATCTGTTATTGACCTTAATAAAATTATCAAAGGTAGCTGGATTACAGTAATAGTAGTTTCGTTAAATCTACAAAGTCGACTGTTACTGATTCTATTAAACTCAAGCTTGTTAGAGTACTTCCGTAAATTCTACAAGAGCTTTGAACAATTTCAGCTTAACATTTTCTTCCATGCAGATAAATATCCAATACTCTTCATTTAACGCGATCTCTGACTCAATGAAACTTCGTCCATAAAATTCCACCAAAGAAAACAGCAGAAGGTAATAACATTTGAATTGCAGAAGCCATTATATCCTCTGCTCAACAAATCCATATCTTCTCGCAATCAATCTCTCGCAATTGCACCGTAAGGTGGAATACTTCCGAAGTAAGAATCCGGCAAGAAAAGTGCCGCGAAACAAATTTGTTTACAATCAGGGGCCGGATCAGGGAGGGAAGTTTACGATAATCAAAGTTTGATCATACCTTCTGGAATGTTTTCAAATGGCTGGCCATCGATACGTAACAGTGCCGGGGGTAGTAACCGTGTGCCACTGCGAGAAGGGGGGGTGGTGGTAAGCTCGGAATTTGCGTTTAAAAGTTTTCAACAGTTCCGTTAAGTTTCAACGGTTTCCCGGCCTAGTGTACGACCCCGCCGTTGACTAAGTGTATCCAAAGGCGAAGTTCGGTGTGCACGCCGCTCCTATTCCCGAGCGTTCGAGTGTGCGTCTGCACGTTGTTTGTTTTCGAGGACGAGGAAAGGGGCAGGGGCCGCGGTAGAAGAAGAAGAGGAAGAAGCAGAAGAAGAAGAAGCAAAAGAAGAGGATGGAGAAGGAGGAGAACGGGCAGGAAGCGACAAGAGAGCAAGGACTGAGCGACCTAACGAGGGTGGAGGTAGGGAGGTGGAAAAAGGTAGCCTCCAGTAGTCGCATTCGATGCAAAATCACGAGGAATCGGGCTGAAGTTAAATAGACGACAGTAGCCGTCACTCGTTTCCGTCCGGACTGTCTGACCTGACCCCTGGAAAGCTCGGTTTTTGCCGTGCTTTTTTCCGATGTTTACTAAACAGAATAACCGGACCTCCTACCCCTCCCGCGGCTCGCTTTTATAATGGAAGACTCCGAGCGCGGGCTGGACGCTAGGAGTTTTCTTCAGTTCGCTGCCGTCACCGCCCCCGCTAGCTGGATCGTTTTGTTCGAGCAAACTTTTAGAGAGACTTTTAAGAGATTCGAGCGGAACTGTTATACGCCTTCCGATCGATTGATATTTTGATATTGTTTACTGTACCTCGCTTGGAGATAGTATCCCTGGATCGACTCGCACTTGGCTACGAGTCGGAAAATTTAGTTGAATGTCCTTTCCCTTGATTGTTAAAACGAGCTGAAATGTCTGCAGTGCGGTAGTTAAGAAACAGAAAATCATTAAAGTAGATTTTTGAGCTTTTAGACAGTTGTTTGAGATGGATTTATTTTCCTCTTTTTTTCGAAGGAAAGGGAATCGTCTTCGTTGACGTATGGATAAGAGAAAGGTGAATGATAGTCGGAAAAACTTGATAAAAACGGTGAACGCGTGTGAAACAGTCAAAGTAATGGAAAGAAGCGGGTGTAACAATTTCCTGCGACTTTTTACGCACCTTCAAAGAAGCGAAAACTCGCGTAAACTTAGCTTTGAACTTTCTTTTGCCGTGGAATTTATACGAGCATTGACAATGTCAGCTTCATAGCTGTGCTTCAATTCGCGACACTTCCGGCGCAAAGACGCAACAACTTTTCTCGTGGAAGGAAAGCGCGCCCCGCAATTGTGTATCGACGACGCCAGGCATCGGGGGTTGTTTTATGGCCAGTCTGAGGGCTTCGATTCACCCCATGGAGACGCTCCTCTTCGTCTGCCTCACGGAACAGGAAGAGCCTGAAGACGGAGTATCGGCTGCCCCGTGACTGCTTCTTGCAGAGTTGACGATAAAGTTTCGTATAAGTTAAGTACGAACAGGATAAAGATGCATTACTTGCTCGCGTTCTCCGTCGTGCAAAGTGGCGGTCGATACTAAATTGAACGAGAGAATCGACATTTTGCAGAAAACCGTGCGAAAAAATGGATCAAACAAAGCATGGATTTTAATCTTAAGAATACTAAGGATGGGAGTCCTCGAGATCATAACTCAAAAAATGTTAAATTTGGAATACTTATATCCTCCATGTAAACAAAATTTTTTAAAATTATTTCAACGAAGTACAATATTTTATAGTATATTTTAAATAGGTAAGAAGTGTGGATTTGAGGAACTCCCCTTCGAAATCAGTGTTCAAAGTTCTACTATAATATTCACAATTTCTAAATTAGCCATTGATTCAACCCTAAACTCTAAATTGCATAAATACGAGCACCCACACTCTTCTTCACAACCCTTAAGATATTTGATCCATGACAACTGGAATAAAATATCAACGTTAACGTTTACCAGAAACGGTAAACGGTTATGTACCTCAAAGCTTCTGGTTCTCGCAGCGTCCAAAAGCTGACTAGCTAGTCAGAAGATCGCTCCAGTCAGAGAAGAGAAGTAAATTGAAAAATGTGATACACCATGTGCGTGTCGATTTCTAGTTGACAGGCTTGGAAACGATATCCGAGGTTCACCTGCATGTCCGACGTCCGTTGCCGTCGACATCGTTGTCACCGTCGTCGTCCTCGTCGACTTGGATGGTTGTAGTGCAACGTGACGGTGGTGTAGCAGCCGGCAGCAGGATAGCGAGAGCGATGACGAGGGTGGCGTTGGTGGTGCAAGCCTGGAAGGCTTGAAGGGCCTGAGTTAGCAATAGTGGAGAGCATCCACTCGTTGCGACACTCGTGAGCGGCCTCATTGTCTCTCAAGAGGTTCCTTGCTTCTCCAGCTTCGCCCTTTCCCTTCAAACCCACCTAACACCCCCTTCGCTCCCGATTTCATTCCCTCACCTCCCCACTTTCGGTCGAGTCTGCAACGTCCCCCTTCCCCCGCTCTGCCGCCCCCGCTGCCGGTGCACCCTTTCGGTGACATCACCTCCCTCGATCTAACAATCCAGCAGCTTACCCCGCTGCCATCGTTGAAGTCGCATCGGGCGACACGTTGGTCGGTGCAGCAGGTTCCTGTCGCTCTTCACTCGCCTTTCTGCTCTCTCTCTCTCTCTTTCTCCCCTCTTTTCCTCCCGCTTTCCAGCTTCTTCCACGGCGAGAGCAGGGGGTAGAAAGTAGAAAGAGCGCTCGCCAGCAGGGTGCTCGGTGACGCGAATCCGTGGCAAAGCACCCAACCTTAATAAGCTTATGCAGCACTCTCCAACTATGTTGGAGCTAAGCTCGACCCAATATCTTCATCGACGTTTTCCAGACATCGGCCCATCGTTTGCTTCTTTCGTCGATGATTTCGACGGAGGGAGATGTATAGCGTTACGTTCGTGTGTACCGTTGAACTTAACTGAAGCTCGATTCATCTCAGCCTACCTTAGTTGTGAATGAGCGTCCTAATCTGAATTTCTATTCAGGTTAGCCACTAACTTAGTCGCTAAATATTTTCTAGCCACTCAGCCTGATCAAATTACTCGACAATAAATTCCCGGCTTGATTCTCCTAGCGCATCCACGATGGTAGTGTTATGTGGGCGCAGTAATGGGTCAGGCGTGAATAAAATTCGCGGCACGGTTCCGTTAGTCAGCTCTTGGCAACGACACATGAACGAAAGGTGCACGGGACGCGATCAGGCACGTTGCGAGACAATGGCAACTAAATTCCGCGGGTTCCTACGTCTTGTAAGATGGGCGTCGCTTTTGGCGAGAGTGAAGGGGAAAGGGGGCCGTGGGAGACAGACGAGAGCGCAGACGAGCGAGTAGACAGGGCAACAGGGAGGGAGCGAGAGGGAAGAGTGAGCTGGGAAAGTGGAAAGAGAGTCGAAGACCGAAAGATAAAGCGAGAAGAAGAGGGGACAGGGTTGGGGGTGCGGTTGATGAGTGGATGGAGAGAACCGCGAAGAGGATGGGGAGGGTAGAACTCGGATCGGGGGTTTGGGAGCGGGGGGTCACGTCCAAGAAGGGACTGCATCTTCCCTTTGTGGGAGTGCCGTAACGCTGGGTAGACACTTCCTTTCATCCGTAGCAGCAGGCACGATGGGTCGCGCGGCGTTTTGCTGAGGGAACCAGAGGTAGAGGAGAGAGGAAGAGTGCTGAGAGATGGAGGTGGAGGAAAACGTCGTTTGAAATTTTTACGTTGCGCCAGGGTTATTCTCTCATGGATTCTCTTAGATGAGGTATAATGGCGTCGTCTTCAACCATTCTCGTCCAGCGTCATCCGCTCGAGGAATTTTTCGTGTCAAGGCAGGTGCTTCCTTAAACAGCAATTTAGTCGATTGGTAATAGTGCCTTCGATGCAGTGCTAGAGGCACCGACAGGTGTAAAAATTCAATGTTTATTATTAAAAATTATACATATACAAAGGATGGAGAAAGGGGTTGAAGACTATTTTAACTTTAGAAGCTTATTTTAGGATTGGTACCTGGCAGAGGAAAATACCTACATATCAAGTAGCACTTCTAATATTTTTAGTAAAGTAAACGCATGAACGCGATAGTGCCCAATAGTACAAGATAAAAGTGTTCAGTATGTTACCCTGGATACAGGCGTAACAGGAGTGAGACGAGAAACTAGATATTTATTGATACCAAAGCTATCTTCCTCAACTCCATCCCCTTAGTTTCCTTTCCCAGTTTTTCCTTTCGTAATATTTGGAACAGTCAGGTACTCTCGCGGTATTTATTTAAAATATTTTGTATTTGGCCACGACGTAACCGTGAGTTAACCTGTACTTTAAATTAGCTCGCAAGGAAGACTGACCTATTACTTGTCGAAAGGGTTCACGCGTGTTTTCTGTTCATGTCTCGCCACGGGGGCTCATATTCTTTCTCAGTGTCTTCATACAGCTCCCCTCCGCTACTTCTTCCTCTATTACGCATTTCCGGCTCGTTGGACCGGAAACGTTAAGATAAGGCGGGCCTACGGCACTCTCTCTCCACGTGAAGGAGAAGAAGACAGGGTTAGGTTTGGGTGTGTCTTATCCAGAAAATATTATGGGCACGTGGCCGGCATCGATCTTACGTGTAATGGGTCTGTGAAACGTGCGCGATCGAATTTCTTCGCAGCTTGAAATACCGTGAATTTGATCGGTTGTATCGCGGGCTCGCCGAATTTTTGACGTAAAAACCGTGAGCTTGATTCATGGCGAACTCGAATGCAGATTCGAGATTCTATAACCTTTCGCCTCGTATAAATTAACGCCGAAACGTCCACGCTTGTCAGATTATCTGTCTGAGCCGGATTATAAGGATCGGACATTTCAATTAACTCTAATGCTCACGTTTGGGTATAAATTGAAGTGCTTGCCTGGCCCAGGCAGCAATAATTCTGTTATCGTTAAATCTCGTTCTCCAAAAACCGTCGTTCCGAAGAACAATTTATGTGCTTTTGATTTTAGTTATTATCATGAAAACTATATACATCAATACGTGGAATGTGGATTATTTACTGGGAATTACTTTCTCCTTGATGTCAATTTCGATACTATCCTAGAAATCTAATTAAGGTAAAAGACATGTTAGATTTATGATAGGCGAGGCAATCGATATTCACGATATAATAGGATCACGTTTTTTGCTACATGTGCTCTCAGATTTATTATATTTTCCATATAATTGCTTTACCAGCGATTTTCAATTATTATTATTGTGTGATTAATCGGTTGGTCAACTTAATTAATGAACTTAGCTTTCAGTATTGCGATAGGTCTCTGAATACCAGTAGACGTTGTTTGCTTGGCCTACTCCGAAAGGCGAGTCTGAATCTGCAATAATTAACCAACATCCGCGAAGCGATTTGTGGCCTGTGCCTTCTTTGAAGAGTAGCGACTGTTTTTTATCGAAGCTTCGAGCACCGTCAAAGTCGATGAAATGCCTGACGTTGCAGTCGCCTGGTGAATTTGCCGTGGCGTGAAGTACGCCAGGATATGCACCCTCTGCCTCGTACCTTTCCGCCACCTTTTTCCTTCTCTTTCCTTCTTTTTCATCATTGACGATTCCGGGAAACGCTCGACGTCCCCTTACGCCTGCACCCGACTCTTTCGCGGCCTACCCCCCTCCCTTCGTTGCCCTCGCCCGGCCGCAGTATGAATATCGTCAGCTCTTTTTCACCCTCGTCGAACATATTTCAACGACAGTAGGCATCGAGAAGCTCGACGGATGCTCCACCCTCACCCCCCTTCTTCGTACAATCCCCAAATATTCCGCGGAATGCTCGATCGCTCATTCCCTTCAATTGGGCTTTTGCCGCTTTCGCGGAGGAACGAAAATCCTAAAGGACGAACGCTTCGAGGAGGGACCAAAGCGAAACAACACTGAAAAGCGTCAGAGGATTCCATGGCTGAGATTATTAGGTGAATCAGAGGACTGTAAATAAAGAGTTAAATATCATTATCTTTTCTTCGTTCAGTTATTGCATAATTTCTGGGATAGGGATGAAAATATGGTTTTTATTAATCTTAGCATAGGTTTAGGAGTAACTATATTTATATAGATAGAAATATAGATATTTTGGAATTAGTTTACTTGTCAGTTTTGTGATGTAGTGGGTATACTTCATTTTTGGTGTTCCACTGTCATTTCACTCGTTTCTGCGAGTAGATTGAAGCTATTGTGTTCATTTTATAAATTTCTCCCTCATCCTTCTTCTTTCTCTTCATAAACTTGTTAGAAAATCTTTTTCTTCGACCCGCAAGCAAGTTCTTCGTTCTTCTTTTATTTTTCTTGGCACAACGCCTTGCATCATTTTGAGAATTAATTCTTTAGAAAGACTACATTTCTTTCTTCTCTCTTCTTTCTTTCACTGCAATTGAGAATCTGATGAAACTCTGGGAAATAAGCGTGAATTTACTAGGCACTTTTCGAGAGCCATTTTTATGTATTTAAATAAGTGAAACTAATCAGGAGACGTGAGAAAACTAAAGGCAGTGAAAAAGTGTTGAAATGACTTCTCGAATAATAGTCATAGTATTGTTACGTACATTATCCCTAAAAGAATTATCAGGGATGAATGATAAAGTATTAACTAAAGCCTGTTAGTTCAATGCAGTGAAATATTGAAAAGCATGCACTTGATCCCGATTTGTGAATTGCTACAGGCACTTCAGGAGAAGATGAATCATAGTACTAGTTCCTGTACAAAGATGGTGCCACTTGTACAACGAGTGCTGCTCTGGTTTTCTATCTCCTCTTGAACAGCACATTGTTCCAAACATGTTCAAATTAATATGAACGTTATATTAGCCATATCTCTCTCCAAGTAAAATGTTTCAATACTATTCATTTAAAGAATAACTTTTTATATCTTTTCTCCAAAATTAACTGTCTCGTGATCAAAATACAACGTTCGTGAGAAGAGCACGTGGTCCAAACCTGTTACATAATACACTCTTCAGTAGAGATCATTTTCTGAGGTTCAACTTATGAAGACGAATGACGCGATAAAAAAGGTTTAACGGCTGCAAAGTATCTTTTGCATTGCCTTCTGTGACTTTAGAAGTATCGTGTTCCTAACGAGTTGGTCGTGACATTTTTCTTCAGCCTCGGTTCTCGCACGTGGTCGAGTCAGCAATGGAATGATGACAGTAATGGGCGTTCAGCCCGTTTTGATTAATGATACTCTGTCTTGACTCTGAATGACGTCTGCCAGTGTCGTGGTCCTTACTACTGTCGTTACTGTTATTATCGATGACCTCGACCCTTCTTCCAGGCGAAGAAAAGTCATTATATAGTCCTGTGCACCAGATTCGGGAGTGTCTTCCTTCAAGCGATCAGCGGTAACAGCTGTGCAATGTGTTGCTCCCCTCGGTGATAGTGTGAATAACAGATCGTTTCGTTCCATTGATTTCCATCATTTATTTAAAGTCCAACTTGGTCGACTTGTGGGACCCTGGGCTTTATTCATCGAATACTAAATTGTGAGCGAAGGATAATTTAGTTACGTTACAGTATTAATTTTAAATTTTCAAATTTTTTGGCATTTACGTTATGACGCATAGGTGTCTCGTATTTGAAGGAAAACAAATATCTATTCCTTCCTCACAAGAGCCAGTACATAAAACAATTTCAAGCAAATTATCCTCTTCGCCACAGACATAATCCTGTCGATTACTATCGTAGACGCGGTTCCATCAAACGCGACAACTGCTTCTAATCTATTTTCCACGCTTTTGTCCCGGTACGAAACGCCTTTCCGCGGCAGGTAATGGAATTAATTCTTGGTCTCAGAGACACGTTTGTGATGCGTGAAGGCCCCGAGGCTTCGATAGACTGGGTTCAGCCTTAATGACTAGGCTAATTGATATACTCCCCGGAAAACGTAGGTCGCAAAGTCAAACGTGCTTAGCTGGCGATCTTCAAAATCCCTTTGATCCGGATAGTGGGCTCTCTTGAGAACGGGGCTCTAAACCATCCAGTGTCGGTCGACCGATAACCTCGCAGAGAAACCGCGGTGTCTCTTGCAAGCTTTCCATCTCGCTCGTGAGCCGTGGTCTTTGTGTTCACCGCGACAACCCTTCGTTACTTTCGGCAAACGGTTTGCCTCGTACGCTTTTAAGCAGAGTTCGCCGGAAACTTTTCATCCTAAGTCAGCGTGGCAAGTGACGCGTGTAAGAAATCAATGCCTTGACTTCGTTGCTATTAAGGAGGCCCCGTCGCGGATCTTGGCACACGTGCTGAAAACGGAATAGAAGTTTGAAGATAGTAGTCACGAATTGTGACGTGAACTTCGTAGAATAGGTCATTAAAAAATTACTCAGACAGCGCACAGTAGTTGCAGTTGCCAAGAAATACGGGTCTGTGAAGCGTCCATGGTGTAGGAGTGGTTCTTCAAAATAACCCCCATCACCATAATTGGGATCACAAAATTTCATACCTCCTTTTTTCTGATGCTTCAAGTGCACAATACCTTTAGCGAAAATAATTACTCTAAAACGCAGTTTCTCTCGTCTCCTCTGCTATAGAAGGGAACGTTGATGCCTAACCTTAATTCCTTACCCTTTCTCTCTATAGTTAACTACGATTCTTTGTCAGTAAGCTACTCTCCAGTGTTATCACCCTCCTGATGCTCCTTGTCTCCTCTCTTTGGCATCGACGTGATCCACATTCCCCGTTGCGTCGTTCAAACACCTGCCAGTGTTTGCTTAGGACGGCTGGCGTGAGCGCGTTAATTGGCTGGTTTCAACTTATTAGTGTGTCTGCAGCGCATTTTAAAACTAGATTAACTGGACGCCTCGGTCATAGGGCTCGTTCCACCGTGGTCCACGTATGCGCGCAGAGGTCTGCCCTATCGATTTTCCTCAATGATCTCCCGTAATTTCATCATTAAATTTATCTTCGGTCGTGCGGTGGCAGGAGGACGATGAAGCCGATGGCGGAGACTGGAGGTGATGAGGATACTAATAGAAACTATCCAAGTTTGAATAGGAGATTTACCGAATCTGCTATTCAAATTCGGAGGCCCACGTCGAGACCGAGCTTCAGATTCGCGTAATCCCTTGTACCTGATTCTACAGTTTCTATGGATACGAAGGAGGAATTGAATGGGAATACTTTTGGATTGCTTGTCGCTAACATCGTGTTTACTCAAATCGTTCGCAGCGTGTTTGCGGGCGACGTTTGAATTCCATTTTCGCTTGCTCCTCAATTCGTTTTGTAATCGAAAAAATCTGTACAACTTTTTACCCGTGTATGCAGTTTATAAGCGCTGACGTATTCTCGTCCGTAGTTAGCGTTACATTTTTCATCGCACTGTGTCGGTCGGCGCGTGTCAACGGCACGGTGAATTTGAAGCGTGTCAAGAGAGGAAAGAATGGGTAACCTGCGGAAGTCGTTAGCAACGTCGACTTATATCTTGATTCTTCTCTTGCAGTATGAAAAATTGTTTCTGATATGAAACTGGGTTAATCTTGGAGGCACAAATAATTACTTTATATTTAGCGTGTCCCTGTCCACGATATTTGTTGAAAATAGATTTTTATCGAATAGATGAACGTATTTTGCAATCTGAACTTGGGACAATATGGAAGATTAAAAAGTTGAAATTATGAGGAATTTAATGCTTACAGTTCGTGTAAAATAAAACAATTTTTAGTGAAAATAAAAAAAGTGAAGATATTAAATAAGCAGTATTTAAACATAGTATTATTTAAAGGAGGATGGTTACAGAACATTCAGCCATTGTGTAATATATAACTAAATTTTACAATTCATATTAAAAATTTTTTTAATCCAATATATCTTCTGAAAAACTTCCACAGAGTGTATTTATTCAACACGCTTATTAGTCTTTACTATGTTTCAAAGTACTCTTGAAGTTATACTTTTGTCCTGCGCTGGCGGCTATGATTATTGGTTACTACGTTTTGCATACTGCTAACCTTTGTATAAAGCTAGTTCACTACTGTATTGTAAATTATAGGTGAGAAATTGGAAACAGCTACCTATTGAGTTCCAGATGAAATTATGAGCAAAGTAGGGTAACCACTATGGCTTCTTGAAATGTAGAATGGTTTAAAAGTTGTTCCACTGTTCTGACATTCTACTTAAAGTAAGAATTCCTGCGTGTATTACTTTACTTCGTTGTTCCAACGAAAATATCGTTCTTTTACATGTAAGAACCTATCTAGACTCGAGCTTTCACGATTCGCGTTGTTTTAGCTTCCTTCGCGGGCGCCATAAAAGTTTCCCGTCCGACTGTCGAGGAAACTCGATAAATCACAGTATACGTATCGTATCAAGCGAACGATAACATCTAATTTCCCGCGGATACTTTACCGAGGCGAATCTTAAGCGATCAGACAACCTATAAATGTGTCCACCAACGCAAGATGCGTTGCACGTGGCTGTATAGCGTGCGTGCAGTCTCTTACGAATTATGCAAATTCGCTGCAGCGACTGGTTGTATGATCCGACACTAACTCAGACCAAAGGGTAAGCTAATGAGAAGAGCTCGCCGCTGGTCTAGCATATTGCGTGCTATTGGCGAGGTTGCTTCGGGACTGGCTAAAATCCCCAAATAGTGATTGGCAGTTCCCCGACGGTCCTTTGGGTCTGTCATCAGAACTGGCCAAGCGTGACTGCGACAGATTCGAGCCGAGGGAATCATTTCTTACCTCCCATG
Organism: Calliopsis andreniformis; assembly: GCF_051401765.1. Lineage (NCBI taxonomy): Eukaryota > Metazoa > Arthropoda > Insecta > Hymenoptera > Andrenidae > Calliopsis > Calliopsis andreniformis. The sequence goes on along the minus strand of NC_135067.1, from coordinate 14,738,607 downwards.
AATACCGATTTGATTCAATTCGAACGGTTGGCTTCAACGCCAAGCATTTTCCATTGCTATTGATTACTTCTATTTTCGGAGAGAATTGAACAGCGAGAAGGAAACGATGGGAATAGTGATCCTTCGTGATCGACAGAAGACAGTAAAAGGATCGTAGGTCACAAGGTTAATGGGGAAAATGACTCGTGTCAGCTGCGATTCTTAAAACAGTTTTTTGTAATTTTTAGAAAGTTTAAGGGCATCTTGAATATTTGGTTTTTCTTTCTGTTATGTGTATTTTTGTCTTGAGCACTTTCAATATTAAAACTGTTCGCCTGGAACAAAGAATTTGGGTCACAAAGAGTTAACTCATTATACTCGGTAGTGGTCGGTTTTATCGCAGTCCGTGATTTAGCGAATTTAATATTTTTTCTGTAAACCCTCGTTAGCTTTGTTCTTAAGGAACCCTTATTGTATTTTATACGGAGTCTTCTTTGTCTATTGTTCTATAATGCTATACTACTTATAATTAAAACAGTTAAGTTGAATATTTTTTATAGATATTATTGTTAATAGTGGTAGGTAAAACCTGATACGAGATTTGTTACATTATTCATCAAGATAGAATATTATAGAAACTGAAATTGAATGGCCACTAAATGGGCTAATTATTATTTTGTACTAAAAATTTCCCTATTAATGGACATTTACAAACACATTGCCATAATAGTTTGTGCCTCACATATTAGTAAGTACTACTATTTCAGTAGTATTTATACTTTATACTACACATTTTTTTTCGATTTTCGAGGTACTGATGTTCCAAGCATTGAATTTTAATCCTGACTTATAGATATGTATCTTATCACGTCTTATCAGGGATCCCAGTATATATCCTCAATACAATCGAATTCAAGTTTTCAAATTGTACAATGTTCAAATTTTGAAACATTCAAACCTTCAATTTACAAATTTTCATTTCTCTAACGTACCTTTTTCAAATGTTTAAACTCCAATTCTTGGAAATATGTAACTGAACTTTGACCGATTGTGAGTCCATCTTCCAACAATAATGTTCAAACCAAAAACTCACGTTAATTCAGCATAACTCACAAAATTTCGCCTCAGTCACAGCTCTAATCCATATCTTACTCGAAAACGCTTTCTCCCAGTACCCTCCAGCGACTTGGACAAACAAAATCTCGCTCTAATTCCTAAAAATAGAATCGCAGTCAGGCAGCAAATAAAACAGCTGTGAGGGGTGGGAGTAGGAAGCAATATATCCTTTGCAAACCCGTGGCTGGTAAACCGCGGGTATTGCGTCTGCGAAAATCGGTGATGCATGAATCGGAAAGCTTGACCAGCGACCGTTCGCGCGTTGTTCGCGCGTTGTTCGCGCGGTCCCGCGTTCCTCGCGTACCCGCTCCGCTCGCCGTCCACCCGATCCTCTTGCCGCGGCGATCGCGCGCGCTCCTCGACCCATCGTCGAGAGGTTCTCTCCGCGGAGGCGAGAGTGAGTCGAGCAAGTGGTGCAGGCGAGCGGGTAGTCGGACTTTTTCGAGGCGAGAAGCGAGCAGGCGAGCAGACCGTGGTCGGAGGCGGGTACGCGGTCGCGATCTTCCCCTTCTCTTTTTGGTTAGCCCGGCGGGTAACGAAGGCGCAAGCGCGAGCCTCTATCCCACCGACGGTCGACGTTCGCGAAGAGAGACGGAGTCGGGTGGCGCAAGGAGGAGGGAAGAGTCGAGCGAAAGGAGAAGAGCGATGCCAGATGAGGGGAGATAGAGAGAGAAGGGCGACGCTGCGTTCCGCTATCGCCGTCGCCGCCGCCGCCACCGTCGCCTCCACCGCCGCCGCCGCCACCGCCGCCGCCGCCGCCGCCGCCGCCGCCGCCGCCGCCGCCGCCGCTCCCCCTCTCCTTGCGCTCCTCCCCTCCCCCGCGGAACCCCTTCCCCCCGCCCCGCGCCCCCAGTGAACGCAGTGTCGCGTCGAACCTCTCGCAGAGCGCGTCGCACGTCCGAGTACCGGCCGCCGCCCGTCATCAGTAGTCATCGTACCGCGCAGCCACGTAACCTCTCACCTTCTCCTTAGTTTTTAGTAGTCAGTAGTAGGGGAGAGTGTGGAGAGAAAGAGGAGAGAGCGAGGAAAGAGCGAGAGAGAAAGTGAAAGAAGAGAAACGGAAGAGGAAGGAACGGGAAGCAGCCAGAGGTCGGACAGGGGGAAAAAGAAAACAAGGGAAAGAAAAGGAAGAGGTCGACAAGCCCGTATTTTCCGTCGTTTCGATCTCCTCCTCTCGTCGTGTCCCCCCCGTCATCGTCGTCACCGTGACACCGCACCGTCGTTTCGGCCCTGGTCTCGCACGACGCGATCAGCGCGGCTGTTCCGTCGATCCCTGTACACGGAAAGTGCACGAGCCCGTGATACGTGCGAAACGCGCGTAGATCTTGTTTGTTTCGCCCACCGTCCTTCGTCGATAATCGCGTCTCGAGGCTCTCTCGCCGTGTGTCGCGCGACAACGAGCGGAAAACGCCAGCAACCCCTCCGGCCACGAGAACCCTCTGAACACACGCACCGTCTGACAGCTGAGGGAACAGGGAGACAGGTGAGAAGGAAGAAGGAGGAAAGGAGCGCGGAGGACGGCAGAACCCGCAGGCACGAGAGGATCAGCGGACGTCGAGAAGCCGGGGGCGAGAAGTCGAGTGAAAGCGTGCGTCGTGACGTCGGGGCGCATTGACACGCGCGAGTGGTGGATTTGTCATCGACGGGGCCGAGCGGCGGCATCGTTCGCTTGACGACGTGATCCAGAGGCTAGAGAGGAACAGAGGCGGCTATCGGCGAGACCGACTGCCACCGAATATCACTGTGTCACCGACGTTGCCACTGCGACAACAACCCCGGATACGCGAGAGCGTTGCGACAACAACAACGAGCCGTGCGCCGCTATGGAGCCACAGAACCAGGAAATCGTAGCGAGCGGCTCGCCAGCCGAGGTGCCGAACGATCCAGGGTACGAGACATGGATATCCTCATCCCAAACAGACCTCCACTACCATCTACCACCAACAACGATCGAGACGTGCGTGAGAAATTGGAGTAAAAAAAAAAAAAAAAGAGAAAGAAAGAAAGAGAAAAGATGAGAGAAAGAAATGTTGCCGAGTAACGTTTGAGTGTGTTGATATGACGCGCGAGACCACGATGTCATCGTCCGGGGTCGTGCCTGTTCCACGTTAACCTTGTGTTTTCTGTTGCCCTGCTCCGCGCGAGTGTTTGTTCTGTTGATGCTTCTTATACGGTTCCGTTGCGTCTTCGGTGATACGACACGTTGACCTCCGGGTGTTCGCCACAGTTGCAAGCGCGAGCTTTGTTATTGTCGCTCGCAGATCCTCTTTCGACGGGGGTGGTCGTCGCCATCGTTGCTGTTGTTGCTGTTGTCACGGTCGCGGGGTGCACCCGGGATCGCGGAGCGTATAGTGTTTATCTTTGACGGCCGCGTGAATATGCGTGCCACGACGCTCTCCTCGAACCGGTGGCGCCTTCTTTCATCGCGTTCACCACCCTCAGACTCGATGAAACGAAGGGAGAGGGAGGCGAAGGGGGAAGGTTAGATGAATGGGAAGGAGGAGCAACGGGAAGAAGGGGGAGGCGAGGAAGGAAAACAGAAATGACTTAACACATTTGAATTTGCCGCCAACAGGGGAAGATTCGTTTCTTTGAGTTTCGATCGCTCGCGAGTGGAGGGAAATGATCGTGCGAGTCTTTAACGCCACGTAACGTAGAAGAAGCAAGTGTTATTGTGTTTCGGTGTTAGTGAAAATCGTTCTCCTCCGTTCATGGTGTTCCGGTTCGCCACGTGACCCGCGAGGCAAAATTTTATCGGTCTTTGGTTCGAGTCGAAACGTTTTCTTGAAACGGCACACGTTGATAAACGCTCCGTGTATGTATATGCATGAGAATTGTTTCACGAAGATTGATACGAGTTTAGCGATTCCGTTGGAAAGTTGGACGAGGAGTTGGTAACGCCACTCAATGCTTTTCCCGCGATCGATTTTCCGACGACATATGGTCAATGGTTCGTCCTATTAATTCCACTGAACTTATCAACGGGGTATAGTATGGTAGCCTACTCCAGTTCTTCGTACCGCGAAGACCTAAAGCGAGAAAAGCTGATGCAGGGTGGTGGGAAAGGGGCGGGAGGACGGCGGAGTAGGAGGAATGCGTGGGCGAGAGGGGAATAGGTTATATCGTGCCGCGGAAAATCGATGTTCAAATGCGCCACCACGTGATTACGTCCACTACAGGAGAGCGTTATCTTCGCGGATAGACTGTTCGACGTGATAATCCCTGCTTTCTCATTAATGCCAATGCGTTACGTTTCTGATATAATGATCCTATTTTAAAATAGTATGCAAATAAATAGACCATCCTTCGAATACAATGTACTTCCTCTTTGTCTCGTATCGGTTGACAGGTAAATCGGGATGAACGTTAATAATAATGGGCCGAGTTTTGATTCCCTTTGCATTAGACAGATTATAATACAGCAATACGGTACAACTGTTGCCTTCATTGTTTATACGTTCATGCATCCATTGACGAGCTAAACGTGCAGTTTACGCGCTATGAGGTGTTATTACAAGTTAATAGTTCCTTCGTATAACACTTGTTACGAGCTTGAGCAAATGTGTGTTGCGATGATTGGTGTTGACAATTCGGGGCAACGTCTGATATTAAATTTAATAATACCTCGTGAATTATTGCTGGAATTTCTCCATAGCTAAAACATATTCATAAAATTTTACTTTAAATTATGAATTAATCAATTCTGAGTTTTACCGCGCATTTTTGTGTCAAACGTAGCATGCCCTTGCCTTAGCAATCACGTGAAAGTTAAATCGACACATAAAAGCTTTTATGATGCGAATGACGATGGTGATTCTCGTAAACTGGTTAATAAGGACGAATAGGTGCAATAAAGCGACGAAGACAAAAACGTAAACCGTGGCTGGATTCATGGCTCGGCTCAGATGGTTATTAAATTCCTAGGACTACCATGAAACGAAGATATAAAACAAAGCGGTAGTATCGCAAACAACGTTGAATAAACCACATGGATATCCGTTATATCTGCATAGTCTTCCGTACAGTACCCGCGACAGTCCCATCGATACACAGAGCAAAGAAGGCGCCGAGGTTTGAGGGGAAGGGGTGGGGGGATGCTGTGTTTATTGTGTTGCGCGCGTGAGCCGTTTGGTTTCTTTCTTGACTGTACGCGGCGAGCGGTAGTCGTACGGGGTGGTTTAATGAGTTTTTCGTAACGAGAGAGCAAAAATGAAAAAAAAAAAATCATTCGGGAGTTATTCAGTTGTTGGTTGATGTGTGGTGACACCTACCGTCGATATACGGAGACTGCGCAGGGGGTTACGAAACCGGAAGTTACCCTCTGCTGGCAGTCTCCCCCGTCCTCCTTCATCATCTTCTGCCGGCGACCACAGCCTGATGCCGATGCTGACGGATTCATCTTTCTTTTTCTAGGAAAATGTTCATCGGTGGTCTATCTTGGCAGACCAGTCCAGGTATGTGATCAAATTGATAGCTTCTCCTTGAGAAATAAGCGACTAAATCGTAGGGTATGCGCCTCGTTTCGAATCCCGTGCGCGCAGATGTTAAATTTAGGTTTGCAAACGCGATTTATTGGCCTATGTCTATGTGTGTATTTGCTCGTTCATGAAGCCCAAAGTTATTTTGTGAATTTACTTAACGAACAAATTATCATCATATTCAAATAGATATTTAAATGCTCTGAGTAAACGTTTCTGAAATTGCATCTTAATTTTATTTAGATATAATACATTCATGTCGATGCTGAGAACTGCGACACAGCTGAGACAGAGTGACCATGTTTCATTGCGCTTACATAACTTAAGTGACGTTAAAGTTCTTCTACTCGATGGTTTTTCAACTATTTAGCAATGTTCTGAAAAAAAATAGAAGAATGTGCATGATTAAGCATATGAACGAGAAAGTGCATATTCAAGACGTTTCTTTTTGGTGGCCGCAGTTATTTGCGTGTTGAGTGCTCGTGTAGCCGTGTTTTTATCTCCGTTGAAAGACTCATGTCAACTGAGAGAAAAAATTGTTTGACGAGAGGCCACAATACGGAACGATAATCCTATATCTAGTTTCGACTGTAAAACGTTTCTGACATTAGCTAGGCCATCGAGGATAAAAGTGGACCAGTAGTACAAACATGGACTGCGATTAGATTGAACAGAATAATTGATAAGTAGCAATGTGGATAACGTGATTTTAAGAGAAACATGTTAAGATTCCACGTGTCTAACGTTTCAATCATTCGTCAGTCACTGGTTAGAAAAATCACGCGTGAACGTGTTTATTTCTTGTGAAACAGAAAGGATTGGTCGCGTGAATGACTTGAACACAAGTTCCCTGTCATGGTCTGAGTAATAATTTAGATATTTTTGAGTGGAGGACAACTCGCATGCGATACAACGTTATGCAGTTTTACATGCTTTCCATTTATACACAATTGAAAAATTTCAGTGGTGAATTATTTAATTACACAAAGGAGCGTTTCAGTTTATCGTTGCCTGGGAAATTTATGCATGGACAAAATTCACGATAATTAAATAGCGTGACATTTAATTAATTTTTAACATGTAGTTAAAGCAAACCCTGCGCTTTTCTGTCATTTTATTCTCGAGATTTTCATTTTTGCTGTAACCAATCCATGAACTAGTTCTCAGATTTTCCACGTAATAGCTGTTAATTTTGCTCTGCCAGTTTTCCTATGAAACGGGAGCAGTGTCGTTTCAGGAGAAACGGAACGTTTTAAACCGCCATGGGCGAAAGAACAAAGACATTTTTGCGTGAGCTGAATTAAAATAATCACGGTCTGCAGGAGGTGTACCAGCATTACGAAACGATCGCGGTTACTTGAAAACGTGCAACTGCTTCCACGGAATTTTCGTGGCAAGAATGTGTGCGTTAGGTGTATTAGTCGGTCGCGCGATATCTAATCAGGACGGGCGCGTGACAGGTTCCCCTTTAGTACTCACGCAGACAGGCGAATTTAAATTTCTTCTATTCTGCTCTATTTCTTAGAGTGCAAATTATATCTGGTATAAAATGGTCAGCGATCGTAATGTATTATTGCTAAGGTTTCCCATGTCGACCGTCTCTGTGACACGGCAGGGGTTCAAGCGAACTATAACCCTCCTTAGAATTATTTATCGTTCTAACTCTGTTGAAAGATGTTCCAAAGATAAAATCGGTGAAATGTATTATTACTCAGGAACGCTTCAATTGTCCTACTTCCCTTCCAATTTCCAACCAAATCAGAACTTGTCAGCATCGAAAGTCGCGGTGATTGAATAATGTTCTATCTTGTCTGCATAAAAGGAATATATCGTCTGACCTACATTTCGGACTTCATTAAATGTTCCATGATCTCGAGTATAACACACGTGTCAGTCTAAATTGTGCAGTGGAGAGTTGGTATTTTGGCAGGAAGCTCGAGGTTTTTTTTCTCAATTATGTATTGTTGGAGTAGTTTTCGTAACTCTCCATCGGCGAGGGCGGGGCGCGGGACAGTGTCTCATGGAAAAAAGAATAAGAGGAACGAAGGCGGAGTAGGCTCATTAGCGTTATTTGCTGTCGTTACGTAAGTCGTGTAACTCCATCTCGTTTGCGTCATGTCCTTCCATCGCTCTGTTTTTTCGCTCCGCCAGTTTTCCACGCGAGCTGACTCCTCGAGAATAGAGAAGAAATTCGGGGGAGTCAAATATATTATATTTTCCACTCTCCATCAAGTGCTTATCCCATTAGATCTATGAAATTTCAGCTCGAAGAAAATTCGGGTTTCCAGAACGATCGTCGCGTTGAATTAATTGCGAATTGGCGTGGAAAAAGAGTCTTTCGGTCTCTAAAACTGGTATCTGCTCCGCTGCGTTTTGCACTACTATTCTGCAAAAGTTCATAGATACAAAGATGCAGTGTGTTCTGCAGTAACTGTGGGAAAGTGGTAACCAACGACAAAGGAATATACTCAGCCTCTACCTTTAACCGGGAATCGTGAATGCGGAACGAGCTACTTTTCAAATAATTACTTTCAGTAAAGTGTATTCACTTTAACCAAGCTGATTAATTCGATGCAGTCATCTGACTCACCAAACTTTCAACATCTATTCAATTCTTCTTGCAATGCTTCTGATTATCACAGATTTATTCTGTGAAAGTAATAAATATTCACAGGTATATTGCATACTGTTGTATAGTTTTTACGAAAGAAGCTTCTACCGTCTGAGATTAATGCAAAGGTGACATAAGTGGTGTGAACCCTATCGCCAAGCAAATTCGTCATAACGACCGGCTTTCCCTTTAATTACTACTTACTGCCTTTCTCTTCCATTATTCATTCGTATAATACAACTACTTCCCCTTGTTAGTCGTTTATCAAAACCTGTTGTGTCACAAAGAAATAATTAAGTGTCAATGCTTTATCTGCAGTTGATTGCATACTTGCTTTTTGTTCTTAAATGCATCGAAATACCTAGTCACAGTTCCATTTCTCATTCTAATCAGAATGTAGAAAAGCCATAGTATTCAGACGTGAAGAATGTACATAACTTTATAGTAAATATACGGTTACATAAATCTTCGCTCGTTATTGTCTTCAAGTTACACGCATGTTAGACAATTAGTGTACAATACGTTGCATAAATAACTAGGTATTCAGTAAAAAAATCAGTAGGTACAGATGTTCAACTGTTCCTTCGCGACTCTGTTCGTCTCTAGTTTCCCTCGCATTTCCCACTGGCAACGATTCTGACGGAATGCTCTTGCACGAAGGCGGATCGTCGTCTTGCGGTTTAAAGACCAACGGAGATCCGGTTGTTCTTCTTTTCACGGCCTGTCCACGGTGTCTCGTTAAGGCAGTCGTGCACAGAACATTTTACGGTACGCTTTGCGTCGATACGTCACGACGCAAAACAGTGATTCGCCTGCTGTGCAACCACCGTGTGATTTAAGACTCCGCGGCGCAGGCGGTTCGAGTTTGCTTCGCCAATCGCAGATGGAGGCGCGTAAAGTTTTCCGATGTCTCTAATGTCTCTAGACGATTCTATGCACTGGAATAGTATAACACTGATTCTGAAATCCCTGGTTTTGTTGTTCACCTAGAATATAGGAAGAACTTGTTTGATTCCACGTGGGCACGATACTTCCTCGTTTAGTTGCATATCAAATAACAGTGGAGTGAGTGCGTATACTCCACTGTGTATTTTTTAGCCGAACTTTTATTCTCAGATTCAAAGGCAATATCACTTGCAATTGATTTAAGCTCAGATTAGGATACGAATTTTTCAGTTTATAAATACATATGGAATTAAAATTGTTTTCTGTTAAATACGGGCGTTGAAGATTTCTTAAAATGACTACGAGTCGTTTTTCAGTAAATTCGAGCTAGTTATATTTATTCGTCAGTGTTCTGTATAGTGAACTCTGTTTTCATGAGATTACATTATTCGCGTTTTACAGTGGGAAGAATCGATTCTCGTTTTGCTTGCAATTCAAACAGCTGTACAGTATGTGTTCACTTACATACGTATCTATGTTTCGCATGGAGGTTTGGTAGGGTTCGTGATTGTAGCAACAGAAATTTCTAATTGATGGCTGTGTTTGCGTATTCAATCAAATATTCGCAGTACGTACCAATGTACATATTACACGTTATGCGATTTCAAAATGTGGTTTGTTGCTTAAAGACTGATTACGTAGTAATGGTTGACATTGTCGACAATGCCTGTGCTCCTGCTTGTATTCCACATAATTTACTGTATGAAAAATTGATCGAGTGATGGTTGGGAGACCATTATCGCTTTTGGCGAGAGAATAAAGCGATAGAATCATCAGATGTGTATTAAACATGAGGAATCAAGCTATTACGTCGCATTTTCCTTTAATCCAGTTTTGTAAAAGTATTCTATCTTGTAACGTGCAATTTTTAGTCGCTGGTTTTAGTTTCTGGGCAGTTATATTCGCACGAAATAAATTTATTTTTGCATACTCGACAAACAGTTAGAGAAAAATTAGTTTGTAGAGATCTTGAGCGCGCGATGGTTTCGACATCGATAACTCTTTTGAGTGACAGGATTTCGAGGGTATTTGGAGTCGTCGAAACCCCATGGATTGAAATTATATATATTCTTTTCCGACGTGTATCGTCGACAATTTCATAGTTCTTTTATTTTATCGCTCAATCGTGTGATTAGCTTAGTAGTTCCACAACAAATTTTAATGATCATGATTCCTAGTTATTTTCTAACTATTTCATATACTTTGCAGTGAATACTATTGATCATAAACGTTTCTAGAAATAATTTCCAACCATTGGATAGCAATCGTCACTATGAGCAGTTCTTGTACCCACTGTGTTACAATGGTCACTGTCACCGAAATTTCAAGTCACTGAAACGGTGGCTCGGCCGTTTGGTACGGTTCCAGATATTGTCTCAACATTATAGTACAATGTTTACAGTTTACAATCGTGCATCAGTTTGCACTTTATTCTCACTGCTTTCTATGCTACTGAGAATACCGAACGTGCAATGAAGAAAAACTGTTATTGTGATATGAAACTGTCCTTTTATGTTTTGAGCAATTAGTCACATTCGACACGTTGAAAATGCTTGTGTAATCATTTCATCTATTTTATGCTCCTATATTGCAGAAAACATCTAAATAAGAAACGGTAACTGATACAGCTGCGTTCTTCCCACTCTGTGGATGGATGCGAAGTGGAAAAAGTAGAGTCATACACCGGCACTTACTCGCCTACTTATAGCCGATATATTCCACTTTCCAAAATAATTCACGTACTTAAAAATTATAGAATTGGAAGAAATTCAAATTCGATTAGTATATTCTAATTCTTCTTTCACTCAACATTATACTTTCGTCCAATTTTACTAATTTTCACGTATATTCCTGATCACGTTATTCTATAAAATATACAAATTAACACAGTTTGAGTGGCCATGGGAACCAAAATTTCGCAAGTTTCACAAGAAGCTTCCAAAGTCTTCCAACTTCTTGGTTGCCATGGATCCATGGTCGTACTCGTGGTCGTGGTCGTCGTCGACGTGGTGTCTGATGCAATCGAGCGCAACAAACTCTCCTCGACTCTCCCGCTATTTTTAAACGTAATTGCACTCGGCCGTTTTAATGGGCGAGCTGGTACACAGACGAAGATGTGGGGAAACAGAGGATGAGGATGGGAAAAATGGCGAAAATTTATCGGTACATCTTTCGCGATGTTAACCGACTGTCCTGAGGCCATGGAAATTTTCGGAGCGTTTGATGCAGCACCTTCGTTCGTTAGAACGAACACGATTCGCTCGTAAAATTCGTCCTCCCTCCCTGCAACAGATAATGTGCAGATGCTAGTTCTAAAGTCAGTTCCATATTCCTTGTTATAGATTATCGCGGGATCAGTTCCTGCTCTTACGAAACGAGATATGGTTGGGTCGTCACGGTCGTTTCGTGGGCACTTTTACAGTAACGACGATTAGTACGGTAGAGTAAAGCAGAGTACGCTATAAATAGAGCGTTAGGTAGGTCTGGGTTGAATTGAGAAGGCGTTAAGTTGCGTATTAACGGCGCGCTAATGACGCACTGCACGAATATAGGGAGCAGAGGATGGTCGGGGAAGGGAGCATCGTTTGAACCAGCCAGTTAAATTCATTTCTGCTTCTATAGCCACGTAACTCACGCCGAATGATATCGAACCCGATTGAGAACATACTCGAGAATTCCATAGACCACGTTGTTCGATTGTCACAGGGCCAATTCAATTTCACTATGTATAAAACTAGAGAGCAGATATGGGGTCGACTTAATTCTGGATCATGAAGGCAGTTTGTACTCGCAACTAACACATGCATCGTAGTATCTTGTCGCGTGGTATTATTGGCTACATCTTATTAGAATTAGATATGTCATCTTGAACTCATTTTGAATCTCGATTTAAATGACATATCTTCTTTCTTTTCTCTGAATCTCTGATCAGGTCGATCTCTAGTCCAGTTACGTCACGTTATATAAGATCGATAATCTTAAAAGTTGAACGGTCGCGAAGGTTCGACCGCACTTCCCTTGGTTCAATGGTTTCGCCATCGGGGTGAATAAAAAGAGCTAAATAGCAGACTGACGGATAGAGAGGAGGGCGCATCGCGAACAGAAGACGGGATGCGCAGGCCGGGAGTTGCATGAAAGAAAAAAGAGGGACTCGCTCGGTCAGCTGACTGATGGCTGGTTGTCCTTGTCCCTCTTTGGCTCTTCCTCATTCATCTGAAAGCCGCTAAAGGGGGCCTTAATTACGCAACTAGGTCGAAAGGGGCGTCTAATTTATTTCCAGCAACATAGGTGACTGCTTCTGGCTCTCTACGTGACAGCTTGCTTGTTAGCGCAGCGGTATTTGTTAACATAAAGAGAGGTCAATGACTCTCGTAGCGTCGTTTAAGTTTTGCGTTTCCGTCGTCACGTTTTTCTACTCCTGCTTTTCCTTCATTAGGTACTTGCGCAACGCAGATCACGATAGTGAAAACAGGTTTTTATTTATATATTTTATTAGAGTTAAGTATTCAGAACTAGAGTGTATTAAGTGCACTTTGTAAAAATAATGTTTTATGTGACGTCCACATAGCATTTTTCATTCTTTCTAAAAATGATATTAAATCCATGCCTTGTTTCAAAAGCAACCTCCGTTTCCAAAGTGCAGCCACTGTTGCATTGCGTTGATTGAAAGCTAGATTTCTGTTGCAAAACTATATCATGACTTCCCGTTTCGAGATACGAGAACTGCTGATCTAGATCTAGGCCGTGTCATGAGCTTTGACCTACATTTATAGTTAGTAGAGATACTTCCGCTTGAATGTTTATCACTCGAATTGTTTTGTTTTCGATTAAAGAGTCGGTATAATGAGAATGTAATTACTCGAACGAAAAATGAAATTTCACTCTAAAGTCAGTCGACTGATAGGAATGGAGGAAATTGAATAACTAGCTAAAGTTTGGGTAATGCTGATGCAAGCATAAATGTTTATGCTACATGTCGCTCGATAAAGTTCGTTATCGCTCGTCTTTGAACCACGATGTAACGAGACAAGCCGCATGCCGTACGTGATTTTACTTGCGCCAGAATATGAAGGAAATGACTGTGGTTGAAGGTGTGTGAGGCGAATTTCAAGAGATCGTGCTAAAATAGACCTTCGCCTGTATGCGCTCAACGATTCGCGAAATTCGTTGGCGAGGAATTCAGCTTGAGCCTGTTTTAATTTTTTCATTTTCATTTTCGTGTCACTTGTAAAAAAATGTTACTTTTCATTTTAAAATAGAACAAAAAGAGCAATAATTTCATTTTGCATACAAAAGTTGGACCTTATTTGAAGTGACGTATGTAAGTCAGTAAGTTGAGAAAAATTATGTTAATGAAATTTATTTTTGTCATTGATAAAATTCGATTTATTGTCGCCCTTTCTTTTTGTCGTAACTAGACTCGAAACCTCTAGAATGAGGGAAGCAAATAATGGTGTGCCATGTTAGAGGTGGAAGATGCAGGTCAAAGTAAGTACGTGAATGGTTTTAGAACAGCCATAGCGGTGCGTATAGAGTGCATCAGGGGAGGATTTCCTGCCATATAGCGAAATACCACAGTCTCGTCGATAATGCCAGTCATACTCCTCTTTCATTCTCTTTTCGATTCTTCTCACCGCAAATCCTCCCCTCTTCCATTCTCGGTTCTTCCTATTCCTTTTTCACTCTTGTCCTCTGTACGCTCGAATTCATTCAATGTTCCCAATTAAGGGTTAGTCCACTTTGCGTTGGCAGTGAGGTGTGACTCTAAACTGCGGAAGCAGCGTTCTCGCACGTTCTAGAACTTCATTCGACCGAGACGCTTATTATTAAGTTGGCGATCCATTGTGCATTTTCTAATCTGCGTTATTTGCTTCGCGGGAAATTTCGAAGGTCCTCGAATGTACTGCGAGTTTGAGCAAATTTTTTATTTGAGAACGCAGCGTGTTGGTATGACTCCATTGTATTATCGTCACATTTGCGATTTAAACAATACGTCAACATGAGTTGCAATTCAGTTTTTTTTGTTACTTCTTATCACTTGCCATTCGAGTGATTCTTTACTGTAGCTGGAGTCACTTACCCTTCTCGTTGATTCTTATTTTACTTATTTTTATTTGTGATTCACGAGTCATCTACAATTTACTTCGATTAATTTATAGAGTTTGTCGAAAGTATGTTGCAAAAATTTGTTATCAAGGTATTTAGTGAAAACATGCCTTCGCACACGTTGCGCTCGAGAGGTCATTGCCACAAATGGCAAGGAACAAGAGAAGCCAGTATGTCGTCTACACCGATTCTAATTTAGATAGTCACGGTTAACCACATACTGACAATAGGTCGTTTCGGATGATCCCGATAAGGCTATGAGCCCCGTTCCGTTCCGGACATGAATACGCGCCAATCTTTGAGAGGACCTTCGATTTCTAGCATTTCATGATATCGTGGTTCGTAAATTGTGTTTAGAAAATCTGGTCATTAGAACTTCTTCAGAGGAAAGGTCTCAAATTTAAATAAATATCTTCTCTAATTATGATCATGAATTCCACACTGTTCTGAGAATTTGAGATTTATATGTACAAAAAAATCCTGTAGAAATTGTACACTATATGTACACTACCTTCAAGAGCCATTAGTAAATAATAGTGTTAGTAGGTACTAGATCACGCAGGAGAACACTCCTGACAAGAAACTTATTCTCTCCTTTCTGATCACGTTTACATTTTCTTCTATCATACAACCCTCTCTTCTCCTTTCTCGTTCGAATTCGATTCTTCCTTTGGTCGCTATTACCGGTAGCCAGCCGTGCACAACGATCGAATAAATCAAACAGCATCCTCGAACGAGGTGCCTATGTTGTACCAGTTCGCCATTGAATGCAATATCAAACCACGGTACACGGGTATTAGTTGTTACTAAACGAGTGGGCCAGATTTCCGTGGGCATGCCGCGTTATTGGTTAAGTCCAGCCCTGGACTTTATAATGATAGATGTTATAATGATAGAGTTACGCATATACGTAGGTACACGGAAGATCGGGCACGCACACGACAGCGTGAACAAACCACCCTGTGTGTCCGTGTACCGAGCCAGTTAGTCGAACAACAGTTACTTCTTAATGGACTCGTCATGCTCGTCTATTACCTGGCTTGGCTTGTGTTCCTAGCACACACGTACGCGACATCGTTGGCACGTGGCTATAGGTACTGCGTAAGTTTGCAAGGAATACGTACTCCTTACTGTATCGCAACCGTAGATCTATAAAATAGTAAATCTATAAAAGTAAATTTATCTTTAATATTTCTTTGATTTATTTTTCATTGCTACGAGTTTTATAACCCTTCGATGATTGGGTTGCGATCATTCGTACAATTGATATAATTTCTACAGAATGGGTTGGAAAACAGTGACCGGCATATGAGATTTTATTTTTCATTTCGCTGTATGTTGTAAGATAAATTTAGAACTCCTTATTATCGCGTTAAATAATAGCCTTAAATAATAGAAGAAAATAGACTGACCGAGATGTGCCCGATTTGAACCAAACGAGACGTATTACTGTCGATTCTACGGCGGAGTGAAAGGAGAACATTTTGTTGGATTGAAAGAGCAAATATTGAAATTGTGGTTAACGCGGTCTGGTGAAACCTGGATTCTTTAAGAGAAGACTGCTTTCAACAGTGCAGTGCGTTTCTGCTTTATGTCGAAGATCAGTCAGCTTATTTGTATGGCACAGTCATTAAGAAATTTCTTGTGAGTAATAAATAGCTAGGTATATTGAATATTAACTATATAAGAGGGTTCAGAGAGGGTAATATATTCTATTGTCGAATTCTTGAGTAACTCATTTGTGAAGGAACGATTCTGACTGATTCGCCGATTTTTAAAATTGTCACTGATGGAATTGTTTTTCTGTATGCGCGAGTATCAGAAATAGGAGGAAAGGGGAAGATATACGAGAGATATTCGTTGGAATCACCGATATCTGAACCATTGCATTATCTGTCTTCGAAGAGAGAATTATCTCCGTCTTTGAGGAGAGAAAATCATTTCTTTACCATAAACCGGATTTAGTTTACAGCGGGAGGAGGGAAAGTATCAATCTTTATTCTCAACGCTACTCGTTATTATGCGCTAGGATTCAACGTACCTTGACTGCCGGCTCATTCACCATAAGACCAGCATTCTTCATCATATGTCGAAAGTTCATATACGTTTTTCTTCTGCGCTTGTCGAGTAAATAAAATAAATCGCAATAATAATAAGAAAATACTACTACTAATAAAAGAGATTTTAACTCGCAAAATAAATGGTTTTGCTGAAATAAATTTGATCGCTGCAGGAGAAACTACTTCAAGGCTCCATAAAATTCCACTCAAATGTTGAATAAACCTGTACTAAGGATTGAGCAGTCATTACATTCTATACGACAATAGACGTAGTTAGATGCAGTTAGGAATCAATTAACACGGTCTAAGGAGTGAATCATTCAAAGCAGAGCGTCTTGCCGATGACTGTACCGGAAGAAGTCTTGCGGCAAAAAGACCCACAGAGTCTTGGCTGAAACCTGGTGGGACTGGAGGCTGTTTAGTCGCCGGAGAAACAAAGGGAAATAAGACGAAGTGCTCGGGAAGGAAGGGCTAAAGAAAGAAACAAAAAGGGAGACAATAAGAAGATGAGAAGCACCAGGGCTAAAAAGCGGAGTAGCAGGTACGGAAGGGACACTGTGAAACCACGATCAACAGAAAAAGAAAAGTGGGATTTAAAGAAATGTGGAAGGATAAAAAATGAAAATGAGAAAGATAAAGATATTTCTTGTTGGGAGGATTATTGTAATATCATGTCGTAATAGTAGCGTTGATTTTCTAATGCGGAGGACATTCCTTACCTTTCTCAGCGTCTGTACATAAAACCAATAACACAGCTTGAGGAATTGATACTGCACTTCATAATGTACAATATTCACGACAGAAGTTTTATAACTCGTCAACCCACTAGAATTCTCGGTGACATGACGCAGCATTGTACAATCCAAGAAACTTTCATTTGATTTCCTTAGTAACACTACTATAACTTCAGATGTTTTCAAAAACTCGAATATTTAAATATTCATATTTAAAAATTTTCAAGAATTCAAATATTTAAATATTCATATTTAAAAATTTTCAAAAATTCAAATATTTAAAAATTTTCAAAAATTCAAATATTTAAATATTTACATTTAAAAATTTTCAAATTTCTGAAAAATGGGCGTACATACGATGAAGTAGAGTCATTACACAGATGTGGGTCAAATAGTACTGGAATTCGTATTCAGCTGTACAAGCCATCTTTTATTTGATATCCTGATTTATAATAGTCGGAAGAAGACCCACTCGAGGTTGACGTTAAGGTCATAGTAGTCGGTGACCGCGGAGGATTTGGCTGCCACTTGTTGAGTAATCTACTTAGTTCAGTAGATGAAAAGCCGAGGGAAAGACAGAGGTGGTCGGAAGAAGATCGAGCGTTCGGCGAAGAAAAGGGGAGAAGGGGGAGGGAAAAAGGAGCTCGAATACTGACGGGAAACCGTTGGATGAGAAGCTATCTCTTATATACGTGTGTATGCGTGTTGTGTGTATACATTCGTGGGAAAACATTTCCATTCTGTCGAGTTTACGTGTTTCTTTCCTCTTTGCAGGCCGATTCTTCGTCGGTCGCTCCGCCGAGCGCATTCTCAACCGTCCACATAAATTTCTGGCCCGCGGTTCATGAAAGCGTCCAAAAATATCTGCCGCCCACATAGTCACCCGCAACTTTACTGAAGCTGCATGATAGCTGTGGTTTGCGCGACACTATGGGGATTTAACACTGAATTACGCATAATCGTTGTAACGCCGCCACTCGTTTTTGGCAAAGTGGCAACTCAACGAAGATTTTGTGTTTTCTTCTGGGAGAAAGAATTTATTTATTATTTCAGGATGCAAAGTGAGGGTCGATTAGGAACACGGAAGTATCTGTTGTGTATGTGAATGAAACTAGGTTATTTATAATTTACTCTACTTTCGATGCTTTTCTATAGTATTTTTCATTTATTTTGGGAATGTAGACGATATATATCATATAATTACACATATACAGCTGAGCGATTTTGCAGTCCCATTAAAAATTAAAATCGAAACCTTGTATTTCTTCACGCTCTCTAAGATTCAAGTAGAAAGAATGGTAAAACGTGCACTAGTCAGCCAGAGAACGCATCAACTATGAACAAGTTTGTCGTGCAACATCTGAGTTCGATTTCGTTACATCGACTTTTTTTCTAGATTTCTCATTGTTAGATTCTTGATCAACTCTCTCACGTGGCACATTTCCACGAGCAACCAACAAAAGAGAAATCGTGATTAGTATCTTATCCGCAAACAAATTCGCAATAAAATTTCCCTAACTAGAGCCAGCGTATAATTTATGGCTTTTACTGTTCGAGCCGCGCTCCATTAGCCTCGTGCGTGCATACATCATTCCACAAAATTCACAATCGGATACTAACAGCGATTGGCCGACGAATATTCCGATATTCACGGTAAATTGTCTTCAGCTGCGCACGATTCGGTTCCACAGCGCCCTGACTGCACAGAGTGCATCCACGGCGCATCCTTGTCATCAGCGAAACGAGAACGTCACGTGTATTTGTTTGTCCGGCTTCTGGGTACTTTTGACGGGACGTGCGTGCGTATTTCGTGCTTGTGCGAGCGTAGGAACAGCGGAGGAAAGAACGAGACACGCAGTGCATAGGACTGCAGCGGGATTCGTGGGTACACATTCGTCGTTGCCTACGCACTCTGCACTCGTCACATGCATTATTTTGTGATGGTTTATGCGACCGCCATACGTGTCTGCACGCCCGTTTGTCCTTTTTCTTTGTTGCTCCTAATGAGACATCGCGATTCTCTCTCTTTCCTCTGGTCGTATTCGTTGGATGCAACGTGTGCACGTTCCACCGGTTCTGGAAGAGGAAGAGAGAGGAGAGAGGACGATGCAATGGTAACGTCGCGTCGGCTCGAAACAGGCTGAGAGGAACTGGGAAGTTAAGCGCATGTGTAAGCGACGTGTTAATGACATTACGTAATACTGAGCAAGCCAATCAATATGGCAGACACTATGTGTGCACTCGGTGCACCGTCGCGTCCCCTTTGCGTTACATTGCATCGGTTGGTTGCCGGCTCCTGCCACGAGGAGTTCTTTCCGTCGACACGGTACAAAAAAGAGGTCGAGGTTTATTAATTCATGCCCGTTAATCTGCGCATTTTGTTCCTCCGTAAACGCGATCCTCGTCTATGTCTCTCTTTCTCTGCAGAGGTGTGATTGAAATTTGTTTAAGGGGCAAGGTGTGACAATGCAGTTTGAAGACATTTCACAAATTGTTTTTCTTTCACGGTTCATTTAATGAGGTTTCATGCATAGATGAATATAGATAATAATAAATAATACTTATTAGTGTCAGACCTCGTGAGATTTCTATCGCTCAGGCAATCAGGAAATTACGATTATGTGATGACTCTTGCGTTCACGTAATGGTATACGTACCACTGCAAAGGAATTCCGTTCATTCGTAGTGAATGAGACCATCTGGCTATTGGCTTAATCCATAAATACGGAACACATATCTCGACCATTAATTGGAGCATAGAGTATAGAAGCCGTCGCTTCAGTGACTCAGAATGACTTCACTATTTTGCAGTTAATGGCTCAACATGTGGTCAGGTGCAGCGGACCTTGCAATGACGTGATGAACGCGAATTCTGAATGCCTGAACGATACATTCATGATACTCGAGAAAGGGATTATGTAAGATTGACCAATTTCGTACAGTATATGACCCTGAGACTATTTTATACCAAATTCCTTTCTACACTTTTTAGAAGTATAAGAACTTAACTCGGAATTTCTACTAAATTCTGTTCAAACAAGACAACACTACTGTCTGAGCAGGTAAAGAGGAATCACCTACTTATTACTAACTACGATAGAAAAGTTTTTCCAAAACAATTAGATTAATTAGATGCAGAACAGTACAAGTTCAAAATTAACCCTTTTTAAATAATCACAAAACCTCCCCTGGACTCCAGAGCCACAGTGTACCTACTAAGAAGTCACCCAGAAAAAATCTACACTTAATATACTCTGGCTCTGGGGTCTAGATGCACATATAAAATGCATAGAACTACACGTTGCGATGAAATATCTCAAAATGTGGTTTTTCGACTGTTCAATGTCGAAATTCGACGCACAGCGTGGAACGGCGCGCAAGCGGAGTCAGGCTCGCAATTACAAGACACGGATCTGTTGCAACCGTCTCGCGACATCCGCGAAGGAAACAGAGAAATAATTGCAAACGAGGCATGTCCGGCGTGAATGGAGAGAGAGTGATATTCGCGACAGGAAGCGGCGGCATGCACCGGTGGACGAGCACCGAGGTAGGACGAAGCGATGAGGAACGGGTGTGTTTACATCGGTGCGTGATCGATCGTCGCGTGTTGCCTCGTCGCTGTCCACTGCAGTTGTGTTGTTTCGCCGATGCGCTTTGCGTGGGATCCTATGTTCGGTCACGTGTTACGGCTTACGCACATGCTTGTCACGCTACACTGTGAACGAAAGAGGCTGAGAGTCAGTCGATCGAGGCTCGTTAGGATGCGACGTGTTTATCTATGCCAGCTCAATCAGCTGATACTTGCGGCTTCTTTGATGGTACTTGTCAGACCTAATGACGCCAAACTGTACTTCTGAGCAATAAAATGTGAACGTGTTTTTTGCCAAAGGAGCTATGAATTTTGAACCAGTGCCCACACACAGGAAATTAAATTACTATTTCCTTTCGTTAACTCTGGATGACTAATTGCGGATATTCGTAAGCTTGAACTGTTTTATGAGTAGTAATCGAGCAAGATATTTATTGCTTATTAATTAAACAGCCACTTTTTACTGATCGTGAGTGGTTTATAGTTCTCTGCTTTTTTTGGGAAGGCAGAATTTAGAATTCATAAACTTCAATGCAATTTTTGACATGGCTGGTGTTTCTGATTTTTCCTTGCATTTTTTCTCTTATTTCGTCGTGTGGTCTCTAAGGTATGAAGGAAAAGGTAAATTGTACGGGAATCTTGCTCGGTTGTGTGCGTGATCGGCCGTTGCGTGTCGTGCACCGCATGGCATTGCTTCACGCTGCGTGCATAGTCACGTGTCGCGTCATGAAGAGAAAATGACTACGTCATGAAAAAGTTTCAAGGATCGCAGAGCCGCGGTCGCGTCACCGTGCACGTCGGATATGTTCTCTTTAAAGGCGTAGAATGGAAATAGGAAAACTGGAATGAGGACGCATTGTTCTGATCTCGTTTCGCGTTGGAAAGGCTCGATTCAATTTCCTTCTCTTTTTTCCTACTAAATTTAAACATTTTTTTTTCACTCTCGGATGTTTTGATACACGTGCAATTGACATTGGCTAGATCAGCAGGCATTAAAGGCAAGCAAAATATTTTCGAGCATTTAGTTCCAATTGAAACACTGTACTGGATAGGTAAATATAATGGTAGAAAATTGAGGAGTAACACAGGTGATCGATAACACAATGTTGCTGTCGCATGCAACTCTGTGCGTCTGAATGTCATGGACATCAAAGTTCAAGGGTGAGTTGAAGTCTTCACGGAACGCTAATTCAATTCTGATTCGCAATGAAGAAAGTTTGTCTACTCTTTAATGATATCCGATGAAAAATTAAGAAACTGGGAATACCTTGGGCAATCGATGTTTGAGTTAACTCGAGTTCACCCTATAATCGATAGCCAGACATTACATAGTCCTGCTGTGTCTCAAGATTGCATTTGCATCCGCGCCCACTTAATGAGATTCTATCTGCATATGCATGCAAAGACGAACTACGTTAAACTGCATTCTGTCGCGTTCGCAGATTGGAATTACACGATTAAATCCTCCCGACTCTTTATCATTGGCGCAGTTCTTTGGTACACGAAGGAAACCTGTGTACCCAATGATCATCCAGGTTTAGGTAATCAGATATCGTTTCGTATCAAAGATTCATCGCTGAGAGATAGAAATGCGCGACCGATGAAACGCAACGTAATCTATAGACTACATCTACGAGTTTAGCGTGACGAAGACCGTGTCGTCACCGATGCACAGTCAGGGAGGTCATTAACCATCGAACCGTCTTGTCTGCCATACAGAGATTTCGCCGCCCCTAAGGTGGCTTCCTCAAGCACCTGTCTGTATATCTTGACCGCCTCCACGTGGGGCTGCTAAATCCGACGTCTCGAGAATCGATATGTCAGAACACTTCGAGTGCATATTATTTCAAATTTTGTTAGGCTATCCTTGAGAAATGATCAGTTTCAATTTTGCACTAATAACCAAAACTTCCAAATCATACTATCTACCAAAAATTAAAAAATTGTTTCTTCAATAGGAATCATGTAGCACGATTACGTTTAAAATTAGGTATTACAATTGTGGAAAATATGCTACTGGAGGACGAAAGATTCTGTTTCTGAATATAACAATCAATCGCTAATAATAAATCGAAGCTTTTTATAGACTCGACTTATTCATTTAAATAATGTAAATTTGTAACCACGAATGTAATAACTTTCGATTCTTTACGTATGAGATTCATTAAAATCTATGCGTAGCGTTTCGTATAGTGGCTGTGTTAGATACGCGCGCGATTCTATTCCCGTGTGTCGTGTACTGAATTGCGTTTGGTAACCTCATTGGGGGCTTATTCCGGTAAGGTGACAGAGAGAGTGAGAGAGAGAGAGAGAAAGAGAGGAAGAGAGAGAGAGAGTGAGAGAGTGAGAAGGTGAGAGTATGAGAAGGGGAGAGAGGTAGAGAGAGAGGAAGAAGTCCTACGAATGCCGGGCTCGTAGCAGCGACAACGAGAACGTAAATCAGACGAAACTGCACTGTAGAATTAAGGGACTCTCGCTGGCGTCTTGTGTTCTTAATGAATGTAGCACTGCCTCTAATTAGACGCTCTTAATGCGGAGTGTCTCTCCGTGGCCAGAAGGGAGAGAAAGTGTCGTCTTAACCGCTATTCATAAATGATTCGGTCCCGGGAATCGAATTTAACCTTTGTGGCTAAGAGATAAGTCAGCGTGAAATATTGCAGATACGGAATGGTATTCTGCATAGGGGGTATTTCGTGCTTTCTTAGGAATTGGCTGGATGTAATTGAAACTGTCACGAATAACAAAGGGCTCCTAAATTATACCATTCAAATTTTTAAATATTATGCAAATCAGCTAGGAAATATTTCACGGGCTTCATTTATTTAAGTTTAGAAACGCTGTTCAAGCATTTTTTAGATCCTCTTTCGATCTTAGATTCAGTTTCCTTCCCCCGACATTTTAAAGTTTCGTCGATAGTGTCATACACTAAACGAATCGACCAGATTTCGCCACCGATCGCTGTGGAGGAAGCTACTTTCCTCGCTGCTTAGAAATCCCTCATTTTTACTTCCACAAGGCTAGTAAGTCTAAGAAAATAATGCTTGGCTGTGCCTCGAGGGAAGAGTCAAAGTTTCTTCGAGCAGTTCTTCTTTGAAGGATTACTTTATATTCGGGGAGTTTTACGAAAAGAAGCCTGATAGATTGTACTCTCCTAGAAGGATAGGACGTGAGCAAATATTCAAGAAACCGTAGGCAGTGTTTTCCTTTGTTTTATACTGTTATCGATTGGGGCCTTCAAAGGCAAAGTATAGGTACGTGAATGGCTTACGAAGTTTCGGAAACTTCATTTTCGTCATCGTCGTACCCGACGGTCGCCTTTCAGGTTGATTGTACTACTTTTAAATAGGTCGATTTTCATATAACTTGTGCAAGTTCAAGAATTTCTATTTTTTCGGTGTTAATAACTCTAGTACTAAACTTTACGATTTATTTCCTGATCTATTTTGTAAGATCGACGAACTTTTTGGAGATCCAAAACTCTGGCTCATGTATAGCAGAGATTGAATTCTTCCTCGTGTCAGTAGACGATCATGGATAGACCTCAGAACTTTTTAAACGTGCAAGTATGCAAGATGATGCGACGTCCTAGATGTAGTCGCAAATGATGTTCATTTCAATTGCATTGTCACTAATTCTATCGGCTTACTATGATAGCGGTAGAGTAGAATTACCGTTCAACGGGTTATCCCTCGAATAATCTGCACAAGCGGCGGAGTCGCGTTCCCATTGAATCGGAGGAACACTATTTCTCTGTTTGACGCTGGCATGGACCTAGAATATTATATTCGTCGCGGAATTATGCCATCTATCAAAATACCGATGCCTAGGATAATTGATGCTATCGGAACGGTGACGCCAGTCATGCTAGACAGCACGTGGCGTAAAATTGAATATCGATTAGGCGCTCTGGGAGCGCTCGGAATGGGGATCGTCGCCACGGTGGAGTTATTAATTTTCCTACGCAGTCGAATTTCTCGATTAAACGGCGGCTGTACCGTCGAGAGTTTATAATACGGACTTAATATTAATTAATATATCAGTTTATTAATTAGAATACGTTCCGACGCATAAATCGACGTCAAGTCGAAGACCTTCGTCATCGTTTAGCAGTCGTAACGTTGCTTCATGGTTTCTGCTGCTTTAGGGCGAATTTCGCTTCTCAGAGTCGTGTAAGGACAGATAAATCAATCGTTTCTGTAGTGTTACATCTACGATTCGGAGTGGAACAGAAGCTGGTAAACGGATTGCGAGATGGCAACGTTCCTGCGGGCAGCGACCAACAATACCAGCCAGTTCCCTACCAGATTAGGCTATTGCCGCTAGTCGATCGCTGGACGATATATCTGCGTTGACATAACTCGGGAATTTATCGACGCCACGGTGTATGACGCTATAGTTTGATATGCTAATAAAGGAATGCGTGGTTTCGTGGACAGGTTAGCAGATGAATTATTTCTGAAGTAGGCGCACTACTAGTTTGATAACTTTTCTATAATTACAGACACATATCACGCATGACAAAATCATTTATTTTATTTTCTTATATATTCATATCAGAATGTTAGTCTGTCTACGCAAAGTTATTCTAGAGCTCACTAAAGTGCGCTATGCAAACAGTTCACAACATTTGCAACATTCTAAATTATTCGGCGCACCGTATTCACAAAGTTTCCCATTTTCCACTGAGAGCTGTTCTCTCGTTTCATGCGCAATGTTGCTCCGTTTATTTCCTAAACGAAACTTGCTACCTTGCCTCAGAATAACAACATAGTGTTCGTCGTAGACTTTATTTCAATTGTATTCTGAACATGTGGGCGGTTCTTTTTCGTCTCCTTTTCGACACTTCGTTCAATAACGAGGGCGACGTTTTACTTCCTCTTATCACTCAGCCCTCCCTTTCTGTTCTCTTCTGAATACTCCGCGGCATGCAGATCCGTTTCCAATTGCCTTCGTGTTAGTCTTTCTAGCGAAAGGGGGAGGAAGAGAGGGATGAGCCACTCTCGGTCTCAATCGATATTTTGGAGAGACTGAACGCTTTCAACCTTTGCCGAGTGATTTGGTTTTCGAGTGCAACGCGTGCCGAGCAACTTCGAAGCTTCTATTTCGTACTTACAGTGATATTTTACTTCACCCTGAAACCTAGAATACATATTAAATATCAGAAAATTAGTTACTGATAAAAAACTAGGTAAAAAGGTTTAGATATCTTTCTAATATAAAGTGAAGGGCTTTTATAAGGACTTTTGTAATTTTCGAAGGGTCGAGTTAGGGTAACTAGTCCTAGGTTCTCGAATATTCGAAAATTCGGTTTTCTTACACTACTTAATCAACCATCATCGTAACTACACCTCCCTTTCCATAGAACTCACATCAGTTTGAATAGACTTGAGGAAACCTTGGACTTCGTAGTATTATCATATCGTCCACACGGGGTAGCAAAAAGTTACGAAAGGAAATTAGCAATGGCTGCAGAGTGTAGCAAAGAGTGAAGGAATCGTTTAATCACTTAGCGTTCGCAGCGATCGACGAACGCCAGAAAGGAAGGAGTAGCTTGAGAATCGGATTGCGGGTCAAGAAGCGAGCAAAGTAAACGTGGCTTTTACTGTGGGAGTAACGGCTGCGGGAAACTGTGAAGAGCAGTTAGAAGAAATGTGCACGGTTAGGAGGAACACGGATCGTTGCGAGGCATCGTGTGTTGTGCTCGCCTGACGCTCTCGCGTCGTTCGACGGGATCGAAGGAAGAGAGGTAAACAAGCTCGACGATGCGATAAATTTCAGGGAATCCAGGGAACAACCAGTCGGTGAAACGAAGCAATTGTTGAAATGGCTTTTTCGCTCCGGCCGTTGTGATTAGTCAAAAGAAATTAGTTTTCCTCGCACCCCTTCTCGACGGTGGACGTGAGATGTTTATTCCTGTTCATCGTCGCAACATCTGTTTGCATTTTCACGCAGTGCTCCAGTCCCAGACTTACGAGCCGCCATATGTAGTTATTGCTTGCAAGCTTGTTAACGAGCATAAAACAGTCGTCAGATGATTTTCTGTATTTTTACGACTGGATCAGTCGTATAATATACAATTTTGATACGTCAGTCGATTTGATTGTCAGAGCCAAATACTGAAAGATACGAGACGTTTCTATTTATTTAGGAACCCCTGATTTCTAATATCTGAGAAATTAATAAATACTAAAGAAAATTAGTTCTTCGATACCCAAGAACTTTCATTTCACTGTGCAAACTGGTGTCTCGATACCGAAGCCAGGTATTAACGCAGAGCCACTTTGAAGTGGTTGGTTCTCGTCTTGCTCAGCATTCCAAGTGTTCCACCATTATGATTGATACCAGTGAATAAACAGTGACTTTCAAAATAATACCGTGGTGACGGGCTGTGGAAATAAATTGCGAAGAACAAGGATAGCAGTATGATACTGGGTGGGAAAAAATACACAGGAAGCGGAGGAGAAGTTGTTCGGGCGAGCCAACTCTCTCACCTCCGTCAGCGAATCGGGGCATAAAGTAAACAAGAATGCTCGTGAAACGAAATTAGAGGAACGGAAGTGGGCTGAAAAGTCAAAGTAAAATAAACCATGCTCGTAGGATAACGTATCGCCGCAAAGGCACTGAAATTGCATCAGGATTAAAGCTGTTCAATTTGCAAACTGTTTGAATAAACAAAAAATTATCCAAACTTCAAACCAGAACAGGAACTTGAAATCAATCAAGAAAACTCTGCATACGTGCTCTTTATTCTATTTTCTGCCTGGATACCTAGTCGATCACGTTAACAGAAACTACAGCATGCAACAGGAATCATCGGTGTTCAAGGAATTGATGAACACGTGAATTACCTAAGAGAAGTGTCCAGTAGCGGCCTGAACGTGCTGATAATCGGGAAAACTAGCATGTCGGCTGTCAATAGATACGTCCCCTAGTGCGAGTAACAAAGGAAGAAAGTTCAGGAATTATCACGCAACATCTTTGCAAGTGGCGTGGAAGCGTGTCATGTCGTGACTACTATGCACAGACAATGGAAAGTACGTTGATAGATGTAGAAATTACGACTCGTAAAGTCGGTCAGCGTGGATGGTTACGGAAATTGGGAGTACGCATAGTATTATGTAATTCCAGCATGGTTACATGCGTTTCTGCGGCTCAGAGCAAGGCCAATGAGGTTGTTGAATGAATTATGCGACCGTTCAGCGCCGCGTGGATCTTTCTTGCGTAACGCCAATGCCGCTAACACTAATTATTTTAATGTAGCTCTTACCGAGCAGCAAAACATAAAAGATAGTAGATTTCCTTGTTCGAAACACGCGGACCAGTCATCGGGAGGATGCGAATTTTATTCACTGTAGAGACAACTCTCTGATTTTAGGTAGGGCGTTTCTATGTAGTCTCGTCGCATGGACTCCAAGTTCTCCCCTTACGCGCGCGTTTCGTAACTTACTTTCCTGAAGTGAAAACCACCGTTAGACGAAGGGAGATGAAATGAACACATAGCCTCGATTACGAAATTTAACTCTCTGACGTGTGCAGGAGTACATGCGGTCCAATTTATGGCGAAAACCACTTCATCGTGTTCAGATGCATTTAGAACTTTCATGTAATTTTTTTTACTAATTAACAGTTTTCCTTATACGGTACAATAGTTGCAACGAAATTAAATTTTATAAGTAGAGAAACTTTACAACTGGGTGCATAAGTAGAAAAGGGTCCTGGTCAGACCTTAAGAAACCTAGATTTCGATATTTATCATGCCAATTATTGTAACAATCATTCCTTTACTCGAAATATCAATTTTTCGTAAATTGTTCTCTGATGGTTTGATCGGAGCTTTTCAATGAACCAATCACTGTTATTTATTTAAATTATCGCGTTACTTCGAAGCGGTATAAATACACTCCAGGGGTCACGAACATCTTAGTCGCTTCTGTGGCTCCGTCAAGGTTGGAGCTTCGGGGTCTTTCAGCTTCACCAGGCATGTACCACAGGAGAGGTTCCTCCTCTGCAATTGCGAAGGTGAATGTCCCTGACTCCCGACCCTGATCCACGCCCCAGGGGTCTCCTGCGCAGTTCCTCCCCTTCCTGCCTTTTCCTTTCTATCTTCCCCCTGTTTCCTAGACCCTAGCCTCTAGTGAGGACTAGGTGAAAAGACTAGGGATTATGGAGGCGGGATTAAGGACTATGTACTTTGGTTTCAATTGACGGAGTTTATCTACAGGTTCGCGCGAAGTGTATCAAACAGAAGCAGCGCGCGCGAGTGGAAATGTGAGGCTGGATAAGCGAATGGGATTTTCGAAGTTTAATTACGATTAGTCGCGCACTATTGTTGATTATCGTCGCTAGCCAGCAAACTGAAGTTGAGTTATCCTCGGCGATGCATTACGCGAACACCCATTGATACGTGTTGCGAAACGTCAATTAGCGATGCTCTGTTCGTATTTTGGCACGTTAACGGCATGCGTTTCCGTTTGCTGATCCGAGAAAGAAGCAACAAGCGATCGCAATTAACCCAAATCGTTAGCTTGTTCCATCTGGCCACTCTTCTCGCTCCTAACTACATGTACATTTTCGTTGCCCGTGTATATCCGGTCATCGACGGTAGAATAAAAAAGGCCCATTCAAACTCTGGCCTCTATATTTTGTTCTCTCTCGTCCTAATGAAGTATTGATATCCATAGATATCCGTAATAGAGTTTGCACAAGGGTAAGAGCAATTTCAGTGGCACGAATTGAATTTCAATGGATCAGACGGTTGCGGGTAATCCAACTTCTAATGCATCCGGGAACACGTAATTTCGTGCCAATTTTACGCTGGAACGGAGACGTATAATTTCATGGTAATTACTGTATCGTGCGTAGCAAACGCTTTATTTTTCGTTTTCCTTTTTATTATTCACAAATGAAGTTGCAACGATCACTTGTCTCTATTTCATTTCCACGATTTCTGTTCAACGAAGCATCCGAAGGATCCCTGCATTACCTCCTACTGCCTAAATATACGATTCTCTTCTGTCGTAAGTTCAAATCCAGTCGGCCATTTCGCGTGGCAGCCTCCACGTCAATTTTTGTTAACTTGCTTATGTTGAATGGAATAGAAATTCAGAGAGATTACGATCGTGGTTGATTATTTAATGCTTTTTTGTATTTCCGGTTTTATCGTCTAAAACTAATTATCGAGTAATTGTCACGATCGAGTCCCTCCTTCATTGCGTTAATTACTGAAAACTTTATGCGATCTGCAAATTATAGTCGGCGTGAGTCGGACGCAATTACAGGTGAGGTTAAGGGTGTTCGTACGAGTTGCACGCAATCATTTTTATCAATTCAGCTGCTTATCAAGCTTATTGGAGATAAGCCTTGTTTGAAGCGATGCGTATGGAATGATCTAAACGAAACGTTGCATGATACATCTGCGTGTACTGATAATCGTCGTGGATCGATTGTTGGTAATTATTGCTTTCGTATTTCGATTATCTAGTAATTTTATATCCTAAAAATATTGTCCTGAGAGAATTTTTGTTACGTTATCAGTATTCGGTAAAATTTCAATTTGTCAATAGATCGTGCGTTGGGAAGTTTTGCATTTAATCGAACTTGTCGTGGCAAAATTCCACCAGAAAATTTGATAGACGCTCTGTCCGAGCGTTCTCGAATCGATTGAATTTCAACAGATGAAGAGAACTGTGTTCGTGGTAGTTCGTAAATTTACATGGGACTCTGGCAGCTCTCACAACTTGTTAAGATGACCGTTCAGCACTAGCCAAATTGAAAGTTACATAATTGATTCGGTGAGGAATTTAATACGTGGCACCAGCTGCCGCGAGTTATCCCATAAATGTAACTCGTCACCACGGGGATGGAATGTTCTGCAAACTTTCTCCATCTATTTGTTGATTTCCCTCAACGAAGGGCATCGATCTCTGGACCAGTTGATGTTTGTATTATCTAGATTCACTGGAACGGACTGTAGGTGCTACCAATTGATATCACTTCAAATTCGTCACTTAGAATTTATTCAATTTTCTTTCTTATGGCTTGTAAGCAGATTTAATAGTAAATTTAATATACCTACGGATGTTTTTATGGATATTATATATTAAGGCTATTAACTGCCTTCACTAAAAGGAGAAGCGTGCGTTAAAGATTTGCCAAGTCGTTTATGTACATCGTTCATTTCCTATTTCGCTCAAATATGAAATAGCTTGCATGTCTAGTTTTAATCAAGCTCTTAGTTTAATACCAGTATTATCGTTAGTTCGTCGACACCTTAGGGAAAACGGAGGAAAAGATGTATGAAAATACGCAATACGGGTCCGATATCATCGCAATTAAACGGGTTATAGAGCGCACCGGCGGGATCATAAATGCGGCGATAATTTCGCGATTTTATGCAAACGATAATGTGCTATTCAAATCTCGTAAATTGAGCAATGAACCATTACGTTATAAGCGGAACCGAGGCGATCGAATCTCGTTCGATTTCTATCGAGCAATTACTATCACTAAATCAAAATTTACGTGTCGATACTGATTGCATGTGAAAACGGTCTTTATTTCTTTGACAGAAGAAAAAAGAAATACAATGAGTAAAATCACTCGATATTTTCACACATCTAAAAAGAAATGTATTTGCGTTTCCGCTGTTTCTTAACAAATCTTCCGTTAACCGTTTTCACTATTCAAGATTTTTTTTATCAAAGAATTTAATACATGCTTCAATCCATATGTATTAAAATTTCGTGCATAGAAGAAACCCTTTCGTATCACAACATCGTTTTCTCTCAACAACAGTTCTCTCTTTTTCAACAACGAAAACAGTTGCTAAAAGTATTCGTAATGTACAGTTCCTTTAGGGTCAATAGTGGAACGCGTTGTTCCATTTCAAGAATGAGAATGGCCGGTAGTGTGATTAACATTTAATTGCCGCGGGGATTCATGTTGGAGCGAACAAGCGGTGCGTCGTCTCGTCCCAAACTACAATCTCCCGCCGATAAAGTTCAAAACAGCTCATTGTATTCAAATTTCGCCTGGGCGTCCGACGCTGGATGCATGTGGAGCAGTTGTAAAACAGTCGCGTACTAACAGAAAAGGAAGAGATTGGCCCTCCGGCAGCACATGGTAGTCACGCTGCCGCGGTGTATCCACTTGGATAACTCGCGCTCATCTTCACTCTTTTATCGGCAACAATTTCACCAAATCTCTCGTCATTACAAGATATATATTGTTATATGCATATTGCAAGGTTTGCAAGGAATTTAAAACACGAAGAAGAATCTCGATTCCTCTTCACTCTCAAAATACTTTATCTGAATTCTCATCTTTCACACCCTAGATTAGCCTGGCTCACTCTTATCTCCTCAGATTCTACGTAGTTACCACTTGACGACAGAGTTCTAAGACCTAACAAAATTTCCACTCTCACATCCATTAATTCAGATACAAACATAGATAGATAACTACATTCAAATTATTTCATCAGCCTAAAATATTTTTTATTACACTCGAGCCATTTGAATCACCTTGTACCTGTAGATAATTTTCTCGTAAACCATTCCACAGATTTGCATTAGTCCCGAGATTCCACCGACGCCAGGAATGTGCGTGGCACAACGAGAGGGTCGTGGAGTGTTCCCAGCCACGCGAAACCCTCTCTTTCGGTTGGTGCAGACTCCGAAGGATTGAAATGCGATTTTTGCGGTAGTTGTAGGGGATCGCCGCGACGACGGCGTCCTCGTCGCGGAAGCGACAAGAATGATGGCGCGAAGGGGGTTAGGCGGAGGAGGTGGACGTGGCTTTAGGCTTGGTCGCAGCTTAGAGCAGGGCGGCCGTGTGGGCGCGTGAGTTCAGTTCGACTCCAAAAGCGAGGCGGAGATACGGCACGCATGAAGAGGAAGGAAGAGAGAGCGAAGGAGGGACGGAGTGAGA
Organism: Calliopsis andreniformis; assembly: GCF_051401765.1. NCBI lineage: Eukaryota > Metazoa > Arthropoda > Insecta > Hymenoptera > Andrenidae > Calliopsis > Calliopsis andreniformis. The sequence goes on along the minus strand of NC_135067.1, from coordinate 14,706,061 downwards.
GAGAGCAAGAGAGGGTTGGGTTCGCCGGCTCACCGCTATTGATTTTTCCCGCCAGACTCGCGGCCTCTTCGTTGCACTTTCGATCCTCTCCGATTTTCTCCTTCCCTCCCTCATTCACCAGCTTTATCTTTCTTATTCATATTCCACTGCCTTCCATCTTTCTCGATTTTCTCCCTGCTGCTCCGGGTCGAAAACGGTTCCCTGTTTTCGTCCAACCAGTGTTCTCCATGCCTCTTCTCGCTTCTTTACACTTCTTTATTATTTTTCTGCTCCCACTCTCTCTCTCTCTCTCTCTCTTCACCTTGCCGTTCTTCGTCGCATAACTCGTTCTCTTCTGCACGAGGGTGGTTGCGCAGGATGCAAAGGAGCACACAGTGGAGCGACGCACGTGTGCGTCGGGGCATGTAAACGTTCCTCGCTGCATCCACTTCCGTCGGGGAGTCGACTGATGAGAGGCCGACGCTGATTTTCGCACCCCCGCGACCTCAACCAACAACGACCCCTCTGCATTTCTCATTTCCCCGTGGCCGATGACGGGTCCGTTTCCGTTTAATCGGCTATAACTGCCGGGGAACGCAGCGATTATTTCGATCGTTTCTGGATCGTTTGTTCTGCGCCGACTCGACCGTACATTCCCAAAGTATTTCGGGAAGGAGATAGCCGACAGAGAGACGGGGGGGTCTAGTAACGGCGGGAATCGAAATGATAGTTTGGAATGTCTTTCCTCGATGTGAATTTTATTCTTTGATTCTTGTTTGATCAGTATTTCCCGCAGTTGAAGAGGCTCCCCCTGGACATCCCATTATCCCTTAATGGTATCTTCGCAGAGTAATTACGTCGAGATGCCTTACTTACTGTCGACGATTCTTCCGTAGCAGAAAGTTTTATCAGTATGTCAAACGAATGCCCGCGTTTTCCCTCGAATATGATCGCTCGGTTGTTAAGCGACAACGATCGCATCGTCGCATTATGCAAAATTCTTTTATTGGAACGTATTCCCTTGTATTTATTACGCTTCTGGTTGAGCGTAACAATCTTGTGTGATAAAAGGGAGAAGAATTCGTGGACTGTCTTGCAATTGTTTCCGGGAGTGCAGTTTCTACTCAATGCAATGGTTCGAAGTTGATATTCTCTGCAGTCTTAGCTATAGGTATCTTCAAAGCTTCATTTCGTCTATTTTATAGGATTAACACATTGAAATACGAGTGAAGGGAATTTTTGAACTTTGACAACTTTGAGAAATTTGAACTTTAAAATTTGAATTTGAAATTTGAAATTTGAATTTGAAATTTGAAATTTGAATTTGAATTTTCAAATTTGAATTTGAATTTTTAAATTTGAATTTGAATTTTCAAATTTTAAATTCAAATTTGAAATTTGAAGCCTTTGTACAAATTGTCTTTTTTCGCGTATCTGTTATTAAGAATCAAATATCTATAGCGTGCACCGTAGAATAGAACTTTTCTTAATTTTAAAATTTTGGAGAATCTCTGTACATCTTCTTTCTCCATCATCCCATTGTTCATCCATTATTGTCTCATCGCATTGCACATGCTGTAATATTTCCTCAGTTTTTATCTCTCTAATTTTTTCTGGTCTATCTTCGAGCAACAGCTTCAGATTAATCGGTCATAAGAGGCACGTACACGGACAGCCGAGAATTTTTTGAATGAACAGCCGCTTGATGGATCACAGGCGTGATCAGTAGTGACAGCAGAACGTTAGCGTTCTTGATACGACACGCGCCGCTTTTAAACGCTATCTTAGTTCGTTTGTATACAGAAGTATGTATGTATATAGTTCGCTTTCACCGTTGACATTATTAAGAGTTTATCACGTTCGACCTATCCACTGGGTAATCTTATCGGGTCTAGACCATTTGTCGGCTTTCTTGGCCTTCGTCTTCGTAGCCACAAAACAGAACCCTCCGTTGCCCCGTTATCTTGGCATGCGTGAGTGATAGGTCATTGCATTATCTGTTGCAATAAGCTGCGTCCATTTGTTTTTGTGTGTTTATAAAGCCAGTGCGCTTACGCGCGTATGCGATGAACGTTTATGACTAAGCCATCATTAATTTTTCATACGAAGTTTTTCATTACCGATGCAGTCATTTTCTTAGAACTGAAGGAATTTCCGTCATACACAAGCAGGCTGCACTTACGTCGATGTTTTCGTGAGTGCTACCCAGCTGTAATTTCGTCGCAGATGAAGTTTATGGTGAGAGAGGTATAGGGGAAGAGCGACGGAAAACATGCCGATATTCTGACGTGTCGATTTACTCTAAAGATTAGATGGCTTATACACGTTGACGCTGACATGGAGTATTCAGATATGCAGTTTCAAAGGGTTCACGTTCGCGTCGTGTTCGAGATTATTGACTCCTGCAACTCGTGATGGGGGTATTTTCGAAAGGCAGCAAGTGCCTAGGAGTGCTAGCCAAAAAGGAATATCAGTCGAGTTTTGCGTCCGTTTCTGTACCTACTGTAACCTTAGTTTCTTCTATACTATCTCAAACAGATTGTTAAAAAATAAGATTTATAAATCATAAGATAGGTCACACTTTTGTATTCAGAACAGCTGCGAGGAAATTGGAATGCAAATCCTCTACGAGAAAATCAACGCATGGAAAGCGCCTTTGAACTTTCAGATCAATGACGTTTCAGTTGCAGAGGAACCGCGAGTAACCGTAATTAAACGCGACTTGGAAATTCGTTTCGATGCTGTTTGACGTCGCTCGCGTATCAGTTTTCCTGAGAAAAATAAGAGTATCGCGCAGGATCTCTCAAGATTTGTTTAATTGTTCTCGACGTGGACGTCGTAGCGAAAGAAAGGAATGAAACAGTGAAAAGAAAAAAGGAAAGAGAAACCTGGGAAGTTTCATTCAAACGGTCTGTGACGTGTTTTAAGTTTAAATCGCGCGCCATCGATTTCAGTTAATTGCTTCAATCTTTCAATCGGGATCGAGCCGCGTTTTTCTCGCGATCTTGTTTTCCCATTATGGCCTCTTTCTCCGTTGCCCCGCGTCCTCTGCGCGATCTTACGTAACTCGAACGCGGAAGGTATTGGAAGAGGAGCATGCGGGAAAGAGAAATTGCAAATGCGATATACGCGGAGTTGGACGAAACTCGTGGAAGGAGGAGATTGGAGTAGACGCGGAACAACCTCAAACTATATTCCCGTGATCAAGTTGATTGGATAGCGAGTCGCTGAACAATACGACGCGTTTCTCTAGTGGGTTCCATGGAAGAAAAACTAAAAAGTATGGCCTGGAAGTTATGCGATATTGAATTTTAGGTACACACACTTTGCCAACCGCTGCGCTGTTACGGGCTTACGATTTCTTTTAATCATATCTTGTTATTCGAAACTCTATGCAGCCGTAAAACGGTTTATTCTTCGGTGCATCATTTAGAGCAGTTTAAGAATTTTACGACGTATGTCCTTTTGTACCGTAGATTGAATGCGGAATTCTTAGATCAAGGTTAATTCCGTCTTTTGAAAAATTCGCTGTACCTTGAAGCTAAGCGAAGACAGCACAAAGCATACAGTAAAAGACACAATAGAAGAGTAGATAAAGAGTGCAATTGAGGTACAGATGTTTCAGTGACAAGAATAAGATTAATTTAGCACAATTTTGTGCTAAAATTGTTTCTGTAGGTATATTGCGACATATTGATTTGGGTTAAGAGCTTTCTATTCTAGTTAGCCATAGTTTTATAAACAGAATTTGTTTAGGATAGAGTGTGTAATTTTTTTATGGAGATCTGGGACTCGAGGTCGACGCGGAAGCTTGTTAAAAATTAACGTGTAACATGTCAAGCTGAAGCGAGCCCCAGTACTTGTAATTTCCAACAAAATTTATGCTGCTTTTTGAGCAGACTTTGTATCAAACCCATCAAAGCTCTTTCAAAATATTTAAACTGGGGCAACTAACTATCGTTCACGTCGATCAGATCAAAGCAAACTTCGATACGCGCTACAGGTCGAAGAGCGTGTATACGTGAAAGGAAGAAAGGAACGCTTCAAGATAATCTTCTTCCGCTGTTAATTTGCCGCAACTTTGCAGCTCATTTTGAATCTGATCTCGTAAACGTCGACCTTAAGTGTTTCTTACGAAGTCACGGTACAGCTAGATGAAATACTAGTTTCGGTATTATCACTCTGATAAGCGTGTATTCCGATGTTTCCATGTTACGTAAACGCCACGATAACGAAGGTAATTTGATGTTGGGGGGATAATAAAATCAATCTAATCATCCTTTGTCTGTGGAAATATTAATAGCTTGATAGTACATATAGGTTTTTCGTAGTCTATCTTTTTTAATACTTAGATATTGACTATTCAGTTTGAAAAAGAATGATAAGATGGACTATTTTTTACGCCTAACTGTTCACGATATCTCTTCGGGCTTAAATTTTTCAAATCAAGTTTATGTTCTCTTGGTTACTGATAAGAAGGGTACGACGACGTTGATTTATGTATTCTAAATAATCTCCTATCGGAAGGGATAGAACGTGAAATATAATCACATAAGTAGATATTATTACCTACTTCAGTTTTTATATTTCTATACTTTAATAATAATCCGATTATCAGCTTTAACAAATTCAATTTATTCGATATCTGAATTACAATTAGCGAAGACATCCAGAGAAGCTTTACTTCAGGAAAATAGTTTCACCATAATAATCGTCACCATAAACTCTAACTCCTGACCTTTCGGTATCCTCGACATCTGTCGGAGTGTTTGCACTTTTTCCCTCACGGATTAATAACTAGTTTTTTAAATTACTACATATCGCTTATAAAAATGTTCTTTCAACTCACGACCTTTCGTTAATAATTTTTTATCCCTTCCCCATTTGCTACTGCAATTTCTCCGCAGAATTTCTTTTTGACACAGTTTCACCAAGGAAGCAGGCAGAGGAGGCAAAAGCAGGGAAAAAGGGAAAAGAATGCGGCCGCGTGTCGATGCGGAAACACGAGCGGAACACATCCGTCGGCTTTCGACGAAGATCAAGAGATCAATATACTACAGGGGTTTTAAATGGAATCAGAGCAATTCATTCCTCGCTTCCTCCCGCGAGTTTCCAGCCTGTTTATTTATTGGAATCTTTGCCTCGCGTAATAAGCGGTCGTCCGCGAGTATCGGGCAGCCGCTCCGACTGGCCTCGTTCTCCTTCCCTTCTCGCTTTTCTTCTCGACCCCTTTTTGCCTCCCTTTCTGGCATCTTTTTCCTCTCAACAACAAAATCCCCATTCCGTTTTTCAACGACGCTGCTCCGCGCGACGAGGTACGCGTTAATGCGTGAACACGTCTCCCGCGTATTAAGGCCGCGTGTACTTCTTTGCAATTCTGCTCCCGCGCGTCACGTATGAAGGTATTTCTTAGTTAAACGCGAAAGACCAAGACTTCGTTCATAATTTGGATTACAAGAAACCCTTGGGAAAAATAATAAATCGATTTACCGTATAGTTATCGAGAAATTATTTTAAAAAATTGATACATTTTAATACTGTGACGTATAGCAGAATCAAAGAAACTCTGCTTCTCAGTTGCTTTGTATGTTTGAAACAAGTTATATTTAAGAATGTTTGTGTACAAATTTGTCTGTCACTTGCAGTGAAGCTAGTCAATTGAATCTCCTATTTTCGTATTGCAAACATTATATTAAAATATAACTTGTTTCAATAGGTCTAAATAGTGTTAAAAATGATTACTATAATTTACGTAGTATCGTATCAATTTTATATTCATCGTTCAGTAACGAACTCCCATTTGACCAATATAGTTGACTAAAATATACTTTAAAACACCTTTGTTGGCTTGTAATCTTCTCTCCATCTATTGAAACGCCAACTTCTCGGTGTTTCACTACGCTGTAGGCTCTTCAGCTGCGTTTCAGCGTTTCAGTGTTATTCATTGGGCTACTTGCCCCGAGGTTGCCGCCCGTCGATTGGTCTTTCTCACATTTCACGAGAGCCGAAGTGGGTGATGGTTCAGTGGGAACGAGGGAAAGGCAACCTGATTCTGCGCTGCGAGAAAACTCCATTGAAAATTCAGATTAATTGCTTTTGTCTTATTTTGGTATTAGACACGACTTTACCACAATACTTCAATTTTAATTACTCCTTCTTTTGATTTAGATACTCATAAAACTTGATGTTTAGAATTCATATACTCATGTTAGGGAATTCTGTTTCTATTTTGCTAATTTAAGAGCTGAAGAAAATCGTGATAAAATAACGCAGTCAAATTTCGTTTTTCGTTATTGTACCGGACTAAAAGGAGGATGAAGATTCGCCTTAGCATTTGCCAAAGGATTTGCCCCCCGGGGACGCAATATTCCGCGGGATGTGAGGCGTGAAAAATACGAGGGAGGGACAGTAAGTGGAATTCACGTGTGTACGTGGGAAGATCGACGAGTCCCGTTGGAAACGCGAGGATTGGAAAGAATACGGTGGAAATGGGGATAGCAGCTAGGAGAAAAAGGGCTGTGCATGAAGTAGGAAAAAATATTTGTATGAGGACAAGACAAACAGAGGGAAGGGGGTAATTGTGGAGATGACTTTCGCGTTGTTAGATTCAAGGTAACGCCTCGTAATAGAGGAACATGTATGTATTCTACTCGGAATGCCTCTGTAACGATTTCAACAAGACGCATGAGCGCGAAACGAATTAGGATTTCTTTACGAGAAGCTCATAGACAGACGATGTTTTTGTCATTTCACGGTTCATCATAGTGACTGGTAAATACAGCTAGGAGAGCTGGACATACGACACGTTTGTTGCAGGTATGATGCTCGTTTTCAGAGTCACGTAACATCGGTTTTGCGGTTCTGGCTCGCTATTTTTAAATGTAACCGTGTATTTAATTATGACCAACGCTCCATAATGAATGACCGCAAAAGTGGCCTTATACTGGGCTGTTATGGTGAAGTTATTGTGCCATATGATGGGTGTCCGCAATGTGCCGACATGGGGATATTTAATGCAATTATTTGGGTAATATTATTCTCGTTGATGATGCTTCTGTTAATTTTGGAGTAGGTACTTTTTCTTATCCAACATTATTAACTTACAGTAGATAATACAAACTAACGAAGTTGTCATAGCTCTAAGTTCTAAATGCTAGGTATTTAAATATTTTTCGTGTCTTTAGTTTCATTTCGCTAACTTTGACGCTTATATCTCCGCTTTGATGGTTCAGTCTTTCAACCGATATATAGCTTGTAGGGAATTTATTACAAACCTTTTTCGAACTGTATCGAAGTTTCCAAGAACACTATGGGACAGGAACTTTTATGGTTTCCATTCTTTTTTTATAGCTCAATTTTGCCACGGCTTGGTTTAGACTTAAAAACGATATTGAGGGCGAACCATATGTACCACTTGGAATTAACACCTTCACAAATTTCATTTCCTCTGTTACACGAAATTCTAAATTGTGACTTAACTGGCATACTCATAATCAATAATTATATAAAAAATAATTGTATTATTATGTGAAATATTTCCTCTTACAGAACAGATTATCATACTGACAAAACAACTTCTGTGTTTTTGACAGATGTTTAAAATCAGGTGTTCCGTACTGCGAACACTTACCCTATGATTTCTGAACAAACTCATCAACGTGTTCAAAACAGCCCCACACACTTTAAGATCAAAGTCCACAAACATCTCAAAGAATCTACTCGATACTTACACTTTAACTGAATCACAAAGTATCACAGCTAGAGTGGGGTGAGAACCGAAAGTGAAGAAAGGGTATTCAAATACATAGTAATGGAGAAGACAAGAAGAAATACGTGAAAGAGTACGAGAGACGGGGGCAGGTCCCTTTCCGATTCAATCGAATCGTTATGAGTCATGTAGGTATAAACTAGCAGTTCGATCAGACGTGATGGTGATATATAGCACGATATTGCGAGAGGATAGTCCGAAGAGGAGAGTATCGATATGGAATGTTCTCTCATCCTCTGGCTCTTCTTCCCTCTCTTACTTTCTCCGCCGCGTGTCGCTCTCCGTCCTTTTTCGTGACCCATGCACCCCTGCTTTCTTCTTCTCTCTTCAGTCACTTCGGAACTTTGAGAGTGCTTCAGAGAAGGTCAACGATCTCTCGGGGGATTTTCAGAGATCTGGCGACTGAAACCACCGGTGGGATTCGTCACGACTCAATTCGCTGGCGCAAGATAAAAATGAATCGACTGATCTGAAGGTACGTGCCAGATGAGAGATTCGATCCGCGGAAACTGTTATTGGGGACTGCACTTCAGAAATTCGCCTCGTATTCGATCGCTTTTACTCTCTCCGCTTATTCCTGCTGTTTCAGGAATAACTTGGTTACATAAAACAGGGTTCCCAGAGTAGATATAATATACAGAGTGATCGACGATAGGCGTCAGAAATGTTAAAGAGCGATACTACGACCTAAAATATAACGAAAATACGTTTAACATTCCGTTTCAGAGTTATTAATTGTTGAGAAAACGTTTAAAATTCAAGCGAATTGTGTCTGACTTCAGACTTATTCCACTGAGTTTGCTATGTATGATTTAGGACTTATTCTACTGGCTTCACTGTGTCTGACTAGTTCTACTGATTTATCTGTGTCACCTGGCTAGTATACGTCAGCAGTAGAATAAGCCCCGCGTCAGATACATTTCACGTGAATTTTAGTTTTCTCAATGATTAATAACTCTGAAACAGAGCCTTAAACTCAATTTTATCATTCTTTACTTTCGTCTTATTTTGCCACGTAGAATCGCCCCTTAAAATTTCTGACACCTGTCGTCGAACACCCTCTATACATACACAGTGATCGTAAGTCCAACGACCTACGTTAATTAATCAACGTCTTCGCGGGTTACAATCAACATTTTTCTTCGCCTCCCGTGCCCTAAAATAGTAAAGCAGCCTCTTGTTTTCTGGCCTCTATCACAAATTGCTAGAGAGTAAACGAGCAAATGACGCTCTTCCTGTCCAGCGGGCCAGCAGTCGAGAGAGGGATCTTTCAACCCATATTTGTTGCCGTCGCATCCCCTAGTATAATTAAAGCTTATTATCTCGTCGTTGCTGCGTCGAAATCCGTTTCAGCCGTTGCTCTTTCAGCGGCAGCACAGTCTTTAACAAACTCGGCTATCCGCAACGGGTAATAAAAGGACGGCGCAGAGTGTCGCATTAAAAACTCCGCGGTGGTACGAAAATCGGGAGGTCACTCGAGTGTTTCGTACATAAATCGTGAGCGGCGGGAAACTTAAACACTTTGTAGTTTTTATTCAGCGATTATATCTCGTTTCTTCAGGTACAATGCGGAGAAACGCGTTTACGTGTCTGTGTGCGCCGTTGCACGTGAAGCGAGCAGCGCTGCGTCCGCGTAAAAGTTAAACGCCCGAAGTTTCTCCCACCTTTTTCCCGCGAGTGGCTGCCGTTTTTACGAGGCCTCACTTCCTCTTTTCTGCCACGTCAGTGTGTGTGTATACTCTTAACGTGCATAAGTGTGCGCGCGCTATTGCTGGTGTGTAACGGTGGAATTTCACGAGCGAAGACGCAGATACGCGTGCACTTCTCCGTATATTCGTTGAGAAGGAGGAAAACTTTAAGGCCATAATTTTTCTCTGCTTCCTTGAGACAGTGTGGGTGTAGTTTTTCGACCTTTGACTGGCCAGTGACAGCAGAGGCCGAGGTTGACATCGCTGCATTGTTATTTTCTTAATCTTCAATTTTCCTTTCTGGAAGAGTCTGATATCGAAAGGTATTAGTATATCACAATATTTCATTATTTAAGAATTACGTGTACTACTTAAATTTAGCTTCGAATTAAGTAGTTCTCAACACTAGGATTAATGGTCGATTGTCGAAGTTTATTAACTATTTTTCTATCGTTTGAGACAAAACGGTGAAAGAAAGTGCTGCTAAAATCGTCGGTATGCGTCAGTGCATCGATCCAATCTCGGACGAAGCGTACAATTCCGCCCCTGTAGTAAACGTCCAAGTATGTAAATACCATGGTGATAAAAGCGGCTAGTGTTCGGTCTAAATTGACCTCGAATTTCGGGAAAAAATCCGAAACGCCAATCCCGGGAGATAATACGCGCCAGTAGGGCCGTCACTCGTGCAAACGCCCTGCTGCAGTGGAAATTAATTGCCTGCGGCCGTCAGATGCACTTTTCGATGATCCACCGAAACGACTAGCTAAAATATCTTGTTACGACGCGCCACAGTTCCACGCAATTAACACGCCTCTGTCACTAAAGGTGCCGTTTGATGGGTGAGTCTCTTTCTGGAAGAAATAACGCGAAAAAAAAATACTTGGGTACATAATGAGTCATTTTACGATACGTGAGTCTAAAGATAAAGAACTGCGGAATTCCTAGAATTCGTTTATAAATTATCTTATATCACTTCAGTCTCCTTTTCTGAATCTCTACTCGTTTCTGTGTGTTGTCATCTTTGAGTTCTTTTTAATTTTTATTATTCACTATTTTTCTTACTTTGTTAATCAATCTCTGAATAGCAGTGACCATGAAATACAGGAATATTAATAGGTTAAAGTGTGTTGTTCGGATTTCTACTTTGTAGGAATAGTGTTAATTGCATTTCGCGAAGTTCGTGTTGACAGTAAGTCCCAACTATGAAAGTTACAGTCTACACGAGATCGCTAAGGTACATTGACCAGTCTCGGAAGTTGAGTTCTCGTGGAACTCGAACGAGTCCCGGTTGCACGATCTCAGTTGCTACCTATCGCAACCCATTCCAGCGCAGGCTTTGGCCTTGTTTTAGCCTCACCTAGCCCATCGAAACGTACACAGCATGCGCTGGATATAATGCAGAAGGCAAAGCTAAGAGTCATTTATGCCGCAGGAGGATGTGAAAACACGAGTACAAGGAGTGGGAAAGAGAGGGAGGTCGAACGACAAAGGTGGGGTAACGCTTGAATCCCCAGTCACGTGTTAGCTTACACTCATTCATTTGTCGGTGGCAGTGGTGCTCAACCGAGAGGGTGGGAGGTCAGGTCACCCATCGCGAATATAGGTCAATCGTATATCGCTTCATTTGCGTATTGAATAGAGCAAGCCTGTCCACTGGTGGGGCTTCTGGTGATATGTGATCCCCCTCCACTTGTAGTAGAGCCGAGGATCGCTCGCTATCCACGGCAAAGCAAGTGAACGTGCCAAAGTTTATGCCAAGCCTCTGTAGCTCGCGGCTCCAGGAGTTGCTCTAGTGGGGCCAGAACTGCATAGCTATCGCGTTATCGGTAGCCAGGAATCACGTCTCTAGATGCTGCGATTCGTGGTGGGGCAATCCGTGAGTGTAAAGACCGTAGGGTCCCAGTCGATCCCTCTGTATACCACTGTACTCGTTGTATGTATGCAAATCCATTAGCTCCAGGCTCAGCTCCTCGTGCAATTCTGTAACTACAAGCAGTACTCTAGCTTCCAAATCACCTAGCTAAAGAAACTTGATCTAGAGAGATATGTAGCTACTAATTTGGGGAAAGTTTCTCGGTATATAGTACGCATAGATGGAGCAATGAACGAGTAATAAACATGAGAGGAATTTATGTATGGAAAGGTTTTATTAAAAATAACAATAAAGCTTCGGTTTTGAACGTGAGTGTGAGGGTGCATTGTTCCTCCATCTGTATTCTTTACAATTCCAATATGGTAAATGCACCAGTCGATTGAATTTAATTTCTGGGAGAGCCAATAATTATGCACCCGATCCGACAAATAATGCCGGAATAGTATACGAGTCTGTTTCAGAAACGTTTGCGTTTAAGGGTCTCCGTTCTCTCTCTTTGGTCCCTAGATTTATCGTTAAATCATAGCCACATAAATTTACATGTTAAATCGCACATACACGACTGTAAATCAAAACTTCGCAGCCGACCCTATTGCGACGAGCACGGATAAATTTCCCTTGGATATATTTACGAGGATATTTTCGAATTAGCGCTTTAACATGGACGGCGTAGCTAAACTGCTTTTAAATGGAATTAATCGTCATCCATGACGATTTTTAAAACAAATGCACCTTATTAATTTTAATTGTTTATTTTTGTTACAGGTGAGTGTACAAAGCCATTATCCCCATATACTATACACAGTAAAACAGAATCACAGACATCGAAACGGTGAGTCTTTTCTCCATTCTAGAACGTACTTATACTCTAAAGATCAGTGTACAAAAGAGGAAAAGAAGGGAATCGGTGTAGGGAGGTATCGTGTGTGCGCGTATCTTCGAAGCAGAATGCGTTTGCGATTACGTGACTATAAGGGGTTGGATTGTGTGTCTTAAACGAATCAAGTAGAAATCCTGATTTCATTCCAAGACGGGCAGTCCACGAAGACAGTCGCCCCGAACGAAGGGAAAATAGCAATATGGGGTGGGGGTCGTTGAAACGCAATTTATTTGAGCGCAAATATACTTAGATGTCAAGATGTTTACTATTAGTTGGACGCTGGCCAAGTCTACCTCGTGTGCTGGATTTCCTTATGCGACCCTTGTATTCCGCCATTATTCGGTGTATGTACTATCACCTTTAGGTGCTGTTAACCGGAAACTCTATTGGAATAAGAGCTTGTAATTGGCTGTGTTAATGGTTTCCCCGGGGATGACATTTTGTTCGTCTCGATTGCGATGTGTTACTTCATCGTTTCGAAATAGTAACTAAACAGTAATAGCATACTGTGATATTAAAAAATGAAGTATCTTTATCATCACTGCTGACCGATTTAACTTTGCTTTGGAAGAGTAACACATTCTCAAAGGTTCCTGAAAGTCTTCGAGTACTTATAGTTAGTCGCGGGATAAGTGCAGGAAGCCAGATTGACCTTTTTTATTTCCTCTATTTGTGTTTTGTTCTTTTTCTACCGGATGTAGTTACTTCCTGGTCGAAATCTTGCTTCTTGCTCAGCAAACAAGTACTCCCGACCGCGAATCGCCGAGCCTTTATCACATGTTTCCTGCAGAGCGATTTTTGCTCCATTTAACTTTGATTATAAGTCGTCTCGCATTACACGAGCTTTAGCCTGCAGCTTAAAGGATCGAAATCACGCTCAGGAAATCTACAGAACTCTGGCGCGCGCTCCCCGCATTTGTATGCTTGTGGAATCCGCCGTGGCTAAAGACTCCCTCGCTATCTCGTTTCCGCAACGGGCATCTTTAAAGGAGAATTTTCGGAGCACACCGTCCTCAGTCCATTCTCTATGTCCTCTCGATTATTTATCGTCAAGAGGTGTTTCATGCAGGCCAGTTATTCGTACCTTCCATGCGATGTGACCAAAATTTGAATTATTCCAAAATTTTATCTCTTTATATAAGCAATTATCGTTGTTTTAATTCGAGTTTTTTAAATCTACTTTAATTTTTTAATTTTGCGCTAAATATAACTCTAAATTAATTGAATTTCGATAAAATTGAATTGACCTTATTATGCGAGTTTAGAGCTAATTAAGCACGTACGATAGGACCTTCATTAATCTGTTTACTATGGGACTCATACCTGAAATACTTTCTTACTGGTTAATTTTAGTATTTGTGAGAGACTGTATCCTTATTGAACGATTTCAAATTTTCTTGCAAATTTTCAAATTTTCAAATTTTCAGGTTTTCAGACATCCAAATTTTTCATATTCAAACATTTGAATAATATTTGAAAAACAATTTGAATTCTTAAACCTCTGCATTAGACCTTTAACAGTTTCTACGTCGGCATAATAAGGGTTAATCAAGGTTCCCCAGTGCTTCGAAGAGAAACTGCCTCTGATGTTCGTAATGAATTGTAAACACGCATCAATCTTGTAATCGTCGATCAGATAGACGTAGCCTCGCGGTTCTCACGAATATCGCGTAAAAATACAAGGAACTCGTACTTAACGGGTCGTGTACGGTCATTTCCTGTCTTCGCTTCCTCTTCAGCCGTTTTCACCATACTGAAACGCGTAGGTTGCGTCTCGGCTCTCATGGACGCATTAAATGCATCTTCCTCTGTTATCGTGAACGCGGCACGTTCATCGGCGCGAGTGCTGGCTCGCGCGCGCGCGTTCTCTCGACCGCTCGACTTTGTCAGATTCCTGACCCCCGATAAGAGGTCCGTTTGGAGAGAGCTGCAACGTGTATAAATATCTTCGGGCCGTTATTCGGGAACGCAGCTCGCGCAATGATCTTCGCCATGGCGTTTCCACGCGAAGTAAATTTTCCCGCACCCAGCTGGCAGGCAAACGGCGATCGTGCGTAAGTGTTCAGCTGAGCGTTCGCCTCGCGAAGCAAAGAGAGGCCACGTGTGGCCGCGTGTCTGTGCCCGGATGCGCACACGATGCAACTGACGTCGTTGCTGCGCTACCGCGGCCTGCTATCTGATCGCTCGTAACAGCCGCGACGGCTGATGCATCCAAATGCGTTTTGCCAGCTTTCGCTTCTTTCCGCGATCCCTCTTCGCGCTACCCTCGCACGGATTATGGAAATCGAGAACTTGAACCCCAGGTGAGCGGTACCCGCGTGAATCTTAGGAGACGAGAGTTTGTCTATTGTTCGACTAGGAGAGATTGAACGTTAAGGTGGGATTTTCTATGTGCGACTGTTCTCAACGTTCCGATATACACGGCGGTTTTTAGCGTACGTGTGATTTACTGCATTTGTAGAACACTCCATGTTTTTTAAAATTTCGATTATAATAAGCATACTCTGAATGCCAAAATATATTATTTTGTCAAGTTTTGTAGCTGGTTAGAACTAAATGTTTTGTAGTGTATAGTTATTTATAATTTATATTCATGTGCAGTCTTCACTCTCCACGTATCAGCACCTTGTGGTCAAACGACACTTGGTTATCGGCTCTTAATGTATGCATTCGGATTTACTGTCATTTTAGAATGGCGGTGTCGGTGAATGATCTCATAGAGGAGGGAAGAGCGCTGCGCATGTGGAGTACATACGGGACAATCTTACGAACGTTATGTAAGCAACGATAAACATAGTTTAAACCGAACGTCCATGCGAAACTATCGTGCGGAACGCGTTATCACTGACTTATCTATGGAAATGCAATACCTTTTCCTAGTAATAGTGCTACACTCAGCTGCCACTTTACGTCTTAATTTGTCGCTTTGGGTTTCAAGTGATTGAGGTAGTCTCGTGTTGTCATTGTAACGCGAGGAAAATCGTGGTTCATTTTTTCTCTAACGTATTTCATTTTTCGTAGAAATTAATTTTCAGTGAAACCTATCGTATACAATTGCTATAGAATTGCTTTCTCAGGAAAAATACAGTTTCCTGCAAGAACGAGTCTCCGTGTCAACGATGAGCTCTCTGCATCTTTTCAGCTCCAAGGGACAGGTCCATTCTTGCACTTATCGGAGTTAACCTGTTAGTCTGAGGGAGTGAGGAGGGCAAGCGGTCATAGGGCACTCGGGGATACTTGGTAGAGATAATTGCCTCGTTACTGAGTCGGAACAGCGTGAGACAAGGCATGATAATGTGCTGTCGATCAAAGCCACCAGGCAGTAGGTCTCGTTCGATGGAAAAGCGATCCGACTGCTTTGTAGTTCGCATATTTAACGATATAATATCTAAATGGAATAGCGTTATTGTATCTTGGTTCGATATATCTTCCTTTCCACCTTCCATGTAAATTCTTCGACACTGAATTCAGTTTTCTATGCATTTCGCGTACGTGTGGTTGGATGATAGTAAATAGAGCTACAGGGCAACGTGGATAAAAAATCGTGATCATCGGAGTTGAACAATTTGTGCTGGTGCTGCTGGTATTTTAGTCGATTGTACATCTACTGTATTTTTTCTTTTATCTAGAAAAAGTTGAGTACACTTTCACATGGTGTTGGTTTCACGAGGACACTGTATTTCACGCATTTTCACAGTTCATTTTGAACTTGGTCGACACAGGTTGAAAACATTGAATGTTTCGTTCGGTTCTCGCGTATTTAGTCCGATACGAGCGCAAAAACGCGGAAAACGTATCTCCGTACCGAATCAAGTCCATACAAATAAACTTGTAGCTGCACGGTTTACTTAACGGTTGCTATTTCGCTCGATTTACTATAAATCGTCCGTCGACGTGACCTCCACTATTTTTACGTCACCTGTTAAAGTACTATTAGACACAATTATTCTTCTCGATTGTTCAATCGAGTTTATAACATTTTTTACACCTGAGTACACTTTTTATAGAATTTTGTAGCTCACAAATTCTGATATAACGGACAGTGCTGATGTCATTCTTCCTTAGAACTCATCATTTTCTTAGCCTTCGAAGGCGTATCTTCTCTATCTAGGACGCTCAATTGCAAATCAGAGGAAGATTAGAAATAGATTACACTGATCAACGTTGTGTCATCGGAGTTGTTCAATATACTAACTTAATTGCCAATATATGCAAGTCCAAGTCATAGACGTCAGTGGTTGATGAAGTGCTCAAGTTTCTATCTTTCCTAGAAGTCCTTTCGATTTGCCTCAATAGAGATGACGTGTTTGTAATTTCCACTTGTTCTATTTTGAGTGTCATATATTCTTTACTATTAGCGAAACTTCAATTCAGTTGAATTTCAGGAAAATTTCAAAAGGATTTCACGAGAACATCGATGCATTCTGCTGGTTTTCTTTTCAATTTCCTCTTAATAATCATTCCTAGCATAATATGCTTTGTTTAAGGAGAAAACTTCGTTTAACGTTGGAAAGTGTTGCATACCACATCATCGAATCTGCTTGGTTACTTATACTTTAAATGACCTTTCGTTGCGATCGTGCTCCCGCAAAAGTCAGGTGATTTCGAACTACAGAGAAGAACTTCCAGGAACAAAGTTAGTCGATCCGTGGCAGGGATCAAGAGTTCATAGGTTATTACAGAGCGTCGATGTTGACCGTGGAAGTCGATCGGACGCAGCTACGAACGACAAACTTGCTAAGGGTCCGAGTTAGACCCACTTTGTGCACCTATCTCGAAGGGGAAAGATTCGAGACCTTAGCGAAGATTTTGATTTTATCTGAAACCTCATATGGACTTTGTATCCTGCTGAGGTAACTATCCAAGATAGTTATCTCACCATTTTTAATGCAAGATTAATGTATCAATTTAAATTCAAAAAAAAAAAAGAAAAGACACTTCTAGGCGGATGATTTCATCTTATATCTTATCAGTGACTTTATGAATGTCTTAATTGACTAGTAACTCATTTATTTCTTGTTACCATATTAAAGAAATCCATTGACGACTGATATCAATAGTAC
Source organism: Calliopsis andreniformis (assembly GCF_051401765.1). Lineage (NCBI taxonomy): Eukaryota > Metazoa > Arthropoda > Insecta > Hymenoptera > Andrenidae > Calliopsis > Calliopsis andreniformis. The sequence continues at coordinate 14,688,810 of NC_135067.1, read as the reverse complement.
GACGAAGGCTCGAATAATGATGGTCGTTTCTCGTTCGAGTGTTCCCCTTTTTCCCAGAATCGCATCGTTAAATTATTTCGCTCCTTTCTCCTCGAAGGTGCCAGCCGAGTCCCTATAGATTGCAGTTACGAGAACTTCAACTTCAACTTCTCTGCTCTCCGCCAGTGCTTTTTCGGCCGACGAAAATGATAAAAACACCGCGGTTGCGGTTGCGTGAATATACGAGGCTTGGTTTACGAGTAAGCAAGCAACCAGGCGACGGTGCTTCGCAGCCCTGCGAGTACACCAAGAGCGCGTCGGATTATGGGGATCTGTGGTCGGCAGGTTGTGAAATTATACCCGTAAAACGCGAACAAAAGAGCGAACGGTTCATATGTTCGTCCTGGAGAAATTTTATGGTGCCGCAAGGCCGCCGGAGGGAGAATGCAGTTTAACATCAATTAAACCGTCTAAAAGCTGCCCCGCTCACCAACTCGACGGATTAATTCTCTTATTTAACGCATGGCCTCTCTTTACATTTGTTCTCCACCCGCGCATTTTTTCGCGTGCTTTTTCCTGCTCAACTTTCGGTCGCGTTTTTACGCGTTCCCTCTGCTGTCCAGCTAGGATTTCGAAAGTCACGCACAGAAGGATCGTTGCTGTACAGGTGGAAGGTAGCTTTCCACGCTGCGTAATCGAAACAGAGGTAAAATCCTGTATTTTATATTTTCAACGTCTCCTGGAAAATATAAAACGACGAGAAGTGACGGGGTAAAAATTGTTCACGTGTCAAAGGAAGGAAATGCAAGGTCTGCAAGGTGAAGGGGCTAGACGGTATCCATTTTACCTCGGCTCGCGATTTGCGTTGGGATCATTTATGACGTTTAAAAACTCGTTAAAAAGTTGGCCGATGCGAATGAGTATATGCAGATCCTCGCGTTCCCTCCATGCGTTGATCCACGCCATTTTGCACGCTGCCCTACCCTGCCTGCCATCGGGATTATGAAAGTTTGATAAGGTGATAAATAATTATTCGCGAAGCTATCGCGAGTTGTGGGTAACTTTTGATCTCTATAGCTTTCACAATCTTCTACTTTTCATCCTTTTTCTTTTGGTTAACGTTCCCGCTAACTCGTCTTCCTCGACTCTTTTCTTTTCTGTAACTTTTTTTCATTCTCACTTCTACTTCATCTTGTCTTCTAGTTTTCTTAGAATAAAAAAAAGAGAACAGTACATCTTCATTTAAGAATTTGAATTGTTCCCCACTTCTGTTGTTCTTATTATTGTTGCTTTTAAGCTTCCTTTTAAATACCTCTCTCTTACTGTCTTTTGTCTTATACTTATTTGTGTTTTTCCTTCTTTCACTCTGTCTGTCCCTTTTCTTTGTCTTCCTCACCAGTGTTGCTTACTGTTCTCTTTTCTACTAGCTTACTTTTCCTTGCTCTTAGTATCATTCTTCTCTTCAAATTCTTTTCTTGCTCTGTGTTTCAGTACCTTCTTCTTGCATTATCGTCAAACTTCCCAACTCTTCGAGTTTGTGCGCACTTCGCGTCAGGGTGAATAAGGTTCAACCTCGCTCCAGTTATATGACTGCAACGAGTTGCTCCCCCGCCTTCGTGTGTCCTACGTCGTCGTCGGCGATATTCGCTGTCGTATCCATACCGCGCTTTGCGCTCCTTGAGCTTTATGGCCACTATCGAGCTTCGTGACTGAGAACCCGAACTTATGGTCTTGTGGATTTTCGGCTTCCAATGGAAGGGAACGATCCGAGCCCTTTCTGTAGGCTATAATTTTCCTTTTCCATGAACGTATATACTCGTGATTCCGCATTTTGGGAAGAAACTTATTACATATAACTTTTGGATGACCCTCTCCGCATATTGGAAGAATAAAATGACGCTGGATTTCATGAATTTTCTCATTAAAGGCGTGTTGATTATGAGAATCCATAGGTAATGTCATGGAAAATTCAAGAACACAACTTCGGTCGATTTCTTCACCTTCAATTACCTTCCTGTTAAAGTTAACTGGAGGTTCAGCAGGTACACTAGGTCCCATCGATTGCGATTCCCTAGTTCCCTAGTAGTTGCGTTGCATTGCTTAAAACGACAATATCTCCAGACAAATTTAGATATTTGAAAATCTTGAAGTTCGCAAAAAATTCCGTATTCAACATACTCTGTCGACCACTCCGTCAGTTCCATCTTCAAAGAAATACCACAAAGACTCTTTCGTACCTTTTCCCTGAAATTGGGCATTCTGATCGTTGAATGATTCGAGACAGTGGAACCGGTGCATCTTAAGACGACGAGCCGCGAGGAAAGGAGCTGGTCCCTGAAAGACAAGGAGATGGTGGGGGATGCAAAAGGGGAGGCAGCGGCGCGGACAAGAGGGGGTAAATCGTTGCATCGGTAATGGCTGCCATTGTGGCTTGATGAGGCAGCCGTGTGTGCGTGTTCGTTGGCGGCTGGCATTGTGTGGCTCTCATCCAGCATTCAGACGATGGATGGTGGGTTGGGGACACACCATGTATTTCGGGGGTGGCTCGAAACGCCGGCGCTATCGGTCGGCGCAGGATAGTAGGTAGCTCTTCGGATTATGTAAAACCGAGAGTGAGCTCTGTCCTGAGGGAGACAAAGGCCGCGACAGGAAGTTGAAAAAGGGAGGGACAGAGAGGTGAGGTATGCTATGTCAACAGGAACGCCTGCACGCGTTGTTGCGCGAGTGCGCGAACTGAAGGTAAACGCTCGCGCGCGCGTGAGGAACAGAGGGAACCGAGGACGGATGACGAGCTAGGGCGACGGATTTCGATAGGTTGCAGTACAATTTATATGCTAATTTATATGCGTTTAATAACGATCTCTGACGGTGGTTATCAACGCGACCTCTGGGTACCTATTGATTGAATCAATGCGAATATTCGTTTTTATCGATCTTATGGGTGAAGGGATTCCTACATTGTATTCGATGCTACTGGAGTTTTCTTTTATTTATGACATTGTGTAGAAAGTTTAGTTAACTCTAAATAGTTGATTTTATTCTTGGATAAAGAGATTGAAATTCTGTTTTGTTGTAATTGCAGCTGAATTTTCGATGTACTTTAATTATATTGACTCACTGAATGAATTTGTTATAAAAATGTTTGGGTGCACGAGTAACATGTAACAGGTTGTAGCGTATGCGAAATAATTAAAGGTGCTTTAATTAATGGAATTTCAAATACGTACGCGGGAATGGTATGCCACTCGATGTGTCGACGATCGACAGGAGAATCAGTAATGTCGAACGATAATGAAAATTCAAGAACTGTGTTTACAGAGAGAAAGGTTAATTACGATTGTTTTAATCGTATAAAGATAGGCAATAAATGGTCGATTAATTCTCTTGTTTTGTGTATCGAATGTTGTATTTTATAAAAAAGAAATTAAATTTCTCTTCAGATTTTTAAATTTTGAATAATTCAGGCAGGAAGTACGATTGGTCGAATGATGCTTTCAACCGCGCCAATATCGTAGACAAACATGTCAGATATTCTCCCCAGTATATCAGGGAATCTAAGAAAACTGGATTTCGAGAGGAAGGCAACTTTCAAGCTTCCAGACATCTATCGCGACGTTTCTCTTCCATTTCTGCTGCAACTTGGGCAATTTCGGGAAGTTCTGTGGGGGGTATCGATAAAAATCGAAATGCAACGGTGGTAGAAAATGGTCGGAATGCATAAAAATGCAAGGAGTGAACTCCTTAATTTATTATATTTACTACTCAGAGCATATACCTATCTCGTACCCTTAATATTCTTTAGGTAATAAGTATTATCGAGTGATTTTAGACTTTCAAACTGAGATTTAGTGGGTTTCATGATTCATTAAATGAAATTGCCATTTTCATAAAAGATCGTGTTCCAATATTTGTCGTTACGGCTCTTGAAATTTTTATTACCGAGAAATATTTTTCAAATGTGTTTAAAGAAGAAATATTTCCAAGTTGTGTGGAACATAGTACAATTTTTTTAAATGCTAGAATTAAGAGATGGTACCACCCATTTTAACTTCATTTCATTAACTAAATGTCATAGGGACTTCATTGCTATCATAAATTACCCTTTCGGAAGGTCTTTTAATAAATTATGTCGTAGTAAACGATCAAATTTCTCGAAAGTTCCATTCAATCAATTGATGCATAAGTTTCACGCATGGTACCAGGATACCGAGAAACTGTCGAACCACTTAGGAGAATATTTGAAGAAACCATATTCTAAATTAACCAGCATCGATTTAAGAACCAAAAACCAGATTGTATAATATGTAGAATCCACTCTGTCTTATCTCACTGAAATTTCATCGTTTTCATTTTAGAACACTATTTACTCGATTTCTTTCCGCCTTCTAAATCAGTCCAGCCGAATAGAGGCAGCGTCATAAGTCGACTCTCTGATGCGTTTATTAATTCGTGAAAAAGGTAAAGTGTTTGCTTCGCACGCAAATTGGCCTCCCGCTGCACCTTTAACATCGCACGTCGTAAATCCTCTGCCCTGAACTGTTCTGTGACGCCGGATGTTGCCACCGTTTCTCCCTACTCTTCTCGTTCTCGTTATACCTTTCCTCCCCTCTACCCCCTGCGTCTGTTTGCTTATTCTCTGTCTCCTTTCCTCTTTCACCGAGGGAGAAAGCCGCTGGTAGGAATCGTCGAAAGTCGAGAATTTATTAGGTGGTGGATAGTGTCAGATAAAACGGTCCGTAAAACGCGCTACGGGGCTAGGATTAAACCGTGGCAACGACTATATTATCTAATCGACTTTAAAATTCGTGTGATTTAGCGGCCATCCTCGTGTGTGCTCTTTCGAGTTTAATACTTATTTTACACAGACAGGGCCTATCGATAAATTTAACACAACTAATGTCGTTTCATGGTCCAATTCAATGGTACTTCAACTGATTGTTGGATACTAGACGGGGCCTTATATTTAGTAATATTGTTCAGATTAGATGAATCTTAATCTGAAGAATATTATGTCATTAGTAGAATACTTTTCAGTTTCGCCATGAGACGTTTAGGACTGATTTAAGTGTACGATACTGGGAAATAGGTTTCATTGCTAGCCTTGTCACAGATAGCACCTTATCGTAGCGTCGAGTAGCAAGAACTGAGTAATGAAAATTGTCAATTGGAAAAGGAGGATACCTCATTAACTCGAATACGTTGAACAGCCCTAATTCGGTGGCCAGACTGTAGAAAGTGTCAGTCCTATTAAGTAATTATTCCTTACACAGTCGGCACGTAAATTAAGTTATCGCGACGCGTAATTAGTAAAAAGAGACATTCGAGCTGGAATACTTTCAGCGTACGCGGAGAATTTCACAGAATAGCCAGCGGTTAGTCCAGTTTTTGCTCGTGTGCGTGACGGGACACGCGTTTCCGACTGTCGAACCAGCGTCTGGAGACTTCTACTTGGCAGTCCCGTTCAAAAAGGAGCAACAGTGTTGCGTCCTCTGCGGTATCGCTGAACTGTTGCCAGTCGCGGGTTGTTCGGTTAAATTACACGAAAATCACCGCGGGTGCGTGCATTTGTCAAAGTAAATACCTCCACCACTTGTCAGCGTTCAAGGATCGTCGCTTCCCGTCACTTCCCTTATTGTATCATCGCGTTGCGAATTTCGCGACCTGTTATTAAGCAAAGGGTCCCAGGAACGCGCCGTAATTTCCGTCATGGAAATTATTCGACGTCACGGCCGTGGAAAACACGAGCGCGCGCGGGCATTGTGCGCGGCTGTTCCGGGCGCAAATAAAGGCGCGGCCTCGGACGAAAGTCCCTTTTCAATATCGTTGACTTTCCGCCGCTCGATCGTCAGACCGAGGATGTCGTCGATCCCGTGGACAATCTTCTTTCGGATTCCGCGATCATAATTTATACCGAAACGTACGTGGCTCCACGCTTCAGGGTTTGTGGACTTTGGGTATACAAAGACCGAGGCGAGCTATTATGGGAGCGACGCAGCTACGAGCAGGCCGATGAAGTTCCGTAAAGAGATTTTCATTATGAATGTCAGGGACTGAAAGACACTGTTCTCTGAGAGGTTATGAAAATTTAACACACCGGAACTCTGGCTCTTGTCTAGATCCTAGCCACGGTGCTCTCCATCCGTTTCTAGGCTAGACTCCTCTTGCTTTTTCTTTGCCCCATTTTGCGAGATTCTTTGTGCTCTGTTGCGTACCTCGTTTCCTTATTGTTCGACAGTAAATGTGTTAAGAGCGCTGCATACCTATTATGCTTAATATTATACTGGTAGATGTGGCTGAAATTTGAAGTGCAGGTTTCGTATGTACATACAGGGTGTTTGAGGATAAGTTTTAGAAATTTTAAGAGAGGATTCTATGTTTCAAGCTTTGTTTCTGAATTATTACTCGTTGAGAGAGTGCATAAAATATGCGCCAAATGTGTCTGACTAGGGACTAATTCTATTGACTTCGTTATGTCTGACTAGAGACTTATTCTACTGACTTCGCTGTATCTGGCTTGATTGATGCGCGCTGGAAGTAGAATAAGTCTCAAGTCAGACACATTTCACGTGAACTTTAGATATTTTTGCAGCAACCAATAACTGCACTAATAGTATGTAAAATTTCTGACATGTGTTGTTGAACACCCTGTATAATTTTAAACACGCAAATAGAACTAATCTTTTTCTACTGTAATTTATGGCACACAGCCAATTATGTTGTTTCAATACTCAACCTGTTACCTATACAATCTCAGGTGTTTTTAAACTTAATAATTAAAGTAAACTTCTCTAACGACCTGATGAGGCAACTCTACTTATTGTTAGTCACCGTTTCAGAACACCGAGTACACGTCATTAATCTGTCTAGTTCTGGTTTCCTTCGCGGGCCTTCGACCTTGCCTTTCGCCAACCGACGATTTATTTCCATAGTACGCGCGTGCACCTGCAAGAAAAACAGTCGCTTGAAACGCGTCGCATTCCACTAGCGGATAACATTTTCCTAGCTGTGCTCGCGTTTCAGTTGGGTTCACTGGGGATTTGTTGATGGACCGCAAGCGTATAACGTGTTCGCGTACGCGAGAAATTCTTTTGAATGGATCCCCGTTGAAGTGACCACGTGCTTAGGTTCGAGCATCTAACCAGCTTCGGCCTCTCCCACGCCTCAATTATGCAAAACAATTTCCACGCGTACGCGTGGTTAAATGACGTCCAATTTAATTCACCGAGCGCGGATTGTGGATACCTTTGTTTTGATGCTCGTTCTCATTTTCAGTGATACCCTGGCTTCAATTTTTTGCCACAGCTACTGCGTTTGTTTTACGGGTATTCTTTCTCGGGGAATCAAAGGAAATCAGATACGATCGCCTTTCGCTGAATTTGTTGAATTATTCCTGGTAACAGGGTAAAAGACTCTTTCGTGACTCTAAAGAATAACTGATGAACTGGGAGATAAAGGATCTCTGAAAGATCTCGTTCAACCGTAAATGGAACCTTTTTCTGAATGTATACACTGTTAATGGTAATTTCTTATTTTATCAAGAACTCTAGATACCATCAATTCTCACTTAATATGATTTAATTCTTCCTCCTTCTTATTTAATCATCAGACACCTAATAGAGTTACTTTAATATCCAGCTTCCTAAGAGTAAAGATACACGTATCTACACGTCGCTGTGATTTGCATCAGCAGGACTGATTTCTACTCCAAATAAACGTCTTCCGTGCAGTCGAGGGGAACGTTCGATATAGAGACAAAGATGGATTCCTGAAAACGTACGTAGCGTAAGGATGCTCTCGCGAAGAACGAGCACCACGTGCTAGCCGACAAACTGTATACCTGGCGGCGGCGTCATCGCTCCGCTCGTATCTCTTTCCCCAGCCTAAGATATCCGTGCGATTCTCTCGGCCTGAAGAACTCCAAGGATGTTTGCCGAGGCGAAGCAAACGGTGTACCTAATCCATCGACCTCGAGGCCGGCAGCGCGGTGCACTTGTGCCGCCGCGACTCTCGTGTCTACGTACACACGAGGATTCAGATAATACACCGTGTTCGAGTACACGCGAGAGAACTGGCTGCCTCTTGTGCCCGTGGGTAACCGAGAGTGTGATGAACCCTGGCTCAGGTGGGCGCACATGGCTTTCTCATAGGATGCGCAACTCGGAGCACGTTTCTTACGTGTCACGTGATATTACGGAGATCCTGTCTTTAATCTTTTCCTTGGGATTCTTTATTAGAGACGTTGTATTATCGGAAAAAGGACACCGAAACGGGATCCCCAGTTTGGCTTTCATCTGTACCTGATTTTCTTACTATTACGGGCAAAATTAATGTTTCATTGTCACAAGATTCTTTCGTTAGCAAATATGCGAAGATTAGCTCTGTTACAGTGAAATGTATTTTTGAATTTAAAAAAGAGGGTAAAAATAATATAGGGGGTTTTCTTCCCCTATGTGTATCAAGAACATCGTTTTATTATTGTGATGAAGTCAGTTTGAATTTAGTGCGTTAATTTTGTATTTAAAGCGAAAATATTTCGATTTTCCATTATTTCTGAAATGTGGACTCGTTTTGAGTAGAGCGTATATAGTGGATTATTATCTTTACTCGAGGCTCCTTGAGAGGTTTATTGGTCTTCAAGACGTTTACTGGTTTCTTAACCATGCTTCTCAAATGTGCTTGTTCTTCCACTGAGTGCGTTTGTGCAGAGTGATTAATATAATTCACCTGAAACAGTATGTCACATTTTAAAAAAATATTAACGTAAAAAGTGAAACTTATGATCTTGAATGGAAGTTGAATGTTCAATGCAATTTATTAAAATAATTCGAGGCGAACATTTTGAAATTTTAGTGCAAATATGTCCTCGCAAACTTTTTAATCACAGTTTAAACATCAGTACGCGGCGTTTTTGAAGTAGAAAAATAGGAGTGCAGATAATCTGATCGCGATAACTCAGCGATACGATTTTATTCGTACTTTCGTAAAACTATTGCCAACCAGTGTTTACGTATTACGCCAGAATTTATGGTCCATATCGGTGGCTGAGCTTTATCTCAGCCCGAGAGCTGATTGCGGGGTCAGAAGAAGATCGTACAGGTTTATCTATTTAACGAGTTTCCTTTTCCGTCCGTTTTTCCCATTCTTACATGGAGTGTTTGTTTCTTCGGAGTAGTCGGCAACGATTCTGTACCTTAATTTCTTAAATGGTCCGGTGAAAAACCTTTCTATCCGTGGTGTGCTGTACTTAATTGTGTTTAACAAAGAAAGGGTACATAATTATACTTCGTTCCTTTCTTTAACCATGTTCTGTCTCGATTTATTTATTTTTGCGAATGTAAAAAGCTACGATGTTGAGTATTTTATAAATTGCTTACCTCGTACTTTTTAAAAGCTTGCAGTTCCCTATCGGTTTTGGTATTTTTGGTAGATATAGAAATAAATATGAAAGTAGTTTTTAAAATTATTGACAATTGACACATTTTTAAATCCCAGAGGGACGAGTTTGGGGTCTCTTCTTGTGGCTTCCTTAGAATTCCCCTGGAAATAGGCAATAATATCTTCGCTTCATAATTAACCAGAACACTGTCATAGAAACCGCGAAATGGTTACAGGGGTTAAAGGTACAAGGGATAGACTGTTCTCTGTAACTTCAAGTTAGACAGTTTCTTCCATAACGCGGTGTATTGTGGTGGTCGTTAACGTAAGTGAGTTGTTACGAAATTCAAAATCCATTGTTTCTTGTACCTTGTAGTTTCGCGATCAACCTGCTCGCTACAGAATCATTCCCAGCGCTTTATGTCTGCCGCTGTGGGCGACTGCACTATCTTTCGAGCTGTTGAAATCAAGGTTGATCTCACTTTCTCATCCGGAACGGTGTTAAGGTTAAGAGGTCCGTGGGCGTTTCATAACTACCATCGAATTGCCACAGCTTGGAAGGTATTATGTCATAAGTTAAGGGATTGAGTTGCATTGGAAACTTCCCCGTACAGAAATCTTTTCGAAGAGTATTTTATTGTTAGCTACAGTGTTTGATATATCACGCGATCTTTACAGCCCCGAGGTTGCCGTTTTTTCACTTCTGTTTCCGTTGCAGAATTTTCTCGTTTTTATTAGAGCGTAAGAAATATGGTACGAGCCAATTGCTCGAACCGCACACGTACTCATATTTTCATTTTCTCTGCGGATTCGCTGCTTGTTTGCTTTTAAGACGATCCATTTTTTAATTGAAGGGAGCGTGGCGCGAGTAGGTCGTCCGCAAATAAACCGTGCAAACGAATACGCTAATGGATGGATCGCAGTAGATAAAGCGAAAACTTATCAGATAACCACGCTCCGATGTTTACAGAACTGGCTATTCAGTTCTACCGCATGAAGTTATTTCGAAAAATAAATTTGCTCGAATTGAATCGGGGCAACGTTTTAAATAACAAGCAGAAAGGATTTACCTTGCTATCAATTTTACTCGTTTAGAATAAAAATAAAACACAGAAAAGCGAGGAGAGTAGCGAGGGAGGTGGGGATATTTGCATTCTCGATATGCATTGTATCGATGCATGCATTATGCACCAGGAATACGATTACACGTGGCAGCGCGCAAGTAATCACCTTTATTTACGTCCCATAGGTACTGTCAGCCAAATACCAATCCGCCGCGATAAATGGTGTTTCTTTGAGCCCGCGAGACGTACTCATTGTCATCAGCTCATTCTCGGTGCATCGATACCGATCCTGCATCTCATAAGTCATACAGCGATGGGGCTCATTTGACTGCGGCCCTTTTGTGATTCTCTCGTCGGTCGGTTACAATGTAAACGATTTATCATACTCGCGTGATGACGTTTAAAAAGAGCAAACAAATTCTCGGTAACTTGGGGAACCATGTTCGTTACATTCTGTTACATTGTTCTTTCTATTTATTTAGAGATTCTCAATCTCCCAGAGACAAATACGCTAAATTGCTGTCTGGCGATTTTAATTCACCTTATCGACATTTCAATTTTATTATATTCGACAACTGACCTAAAAATTCTCCATTATCTGTGACAAAAGGATTTCCATGTTTTTCTATTCCATATCTTCTATAATTTCATTATGAATTACCTCTCGTTCCTTGCTTATCCTTCATGAATGATAAAACAGCTAACATATAAATACCTGTAACCTTTTAGTGGTCAGACATATTCCTCTTGAATCATAATTTAGATATCCCTACTTCAACGTAAGCTCCTTCTTCTCATCGACATTTCCAATAATAATCCAAGACAATTATTAACAGAAAGGCTGATTCGTGTAATTTAGGGCCGAAAGAAAGAAGCTCGTCGATTATCAAGACGAACCTCATCCAGCTTACTTTCGCAGTCTAACTAGCAACCGTTGCAAACGGTGTATCCGACGGTTCTCGTTGGCTGTTCGGTAATTGCATCGCGATTCGCTTTTCCGTCTGTCACGGCCGCGATTCCGGCCAACAAAATGCCTTTCGTCAAAGCCAGAGCTGCGCCAGCCTTTTCCAACCGGTCATCTCCTACCAGCCAGCTCTTTAACGAACCCTTTCTCTGTCCGTTCTTTATCACTCGCCGCGACCTCTGTCCCTCTATCAGGGGGGTCTTCCTCTCTTGACGGACACAATGTCTGTTCAGCCTGGGGCAACCTATTAACGACGCGGATCTTTTAGTTGCGTCGCTACCTATCCACGGCAATCCAGAAACTTAACGTGACATGCCACGGGAATGTGTACGCGGAATGAGAGGAAAAGAAGATGACAAAACCGAGACAGGACGTTTAATTGCATGATGTTTCGTGATAGGGAGAAGATGAGAGAGGAGGCATGAAGTGCTCACTACTGCGATGTGATGGATAGTCTGTCCTATGGTCGTACTGTTTCTACTTAGACGTAGTGCAGTAGAAAGAGCTCTGTGCGGAAGTTTTAGACTTCACTGTTTTACTATCGTTATTAAGTTTCTAGCTTTTTAAGAAGGTAAAGCAGAGTATTTCAGTATTATAGAAGAAAATATTGAATACACTGTGTTATATGCTCTTTTCCAATATATTTAAATATCATCACAACTGTCTTCATGAATCATGGATTCGTACTCAAGAAACATCTGCGATGGCCAAAATAGAAGCCTCAATGGCCTATGAAAGAATAATACTCGTTTCAGACGACTATTATTTTATACAAAGTACCTTTCGATGCTCTTCCATTTTCCCCTTATGCAAATCGAATGTGATCGTCGGAACATCTCGGTACCTGAGATGCCACCTGGCCGCCTTTCGCGAGGTTTTCCAACCACCGTCTCACGGTGCGTGTCCCGCAATGCGTAGACTATCTGGTCCCATGACTACACAGGTTTTACGACTGCGTTCGCAAGTACGTGTAAATTGGAATCCCTTTCTTGTTTCTTGTCGGGCTTCACGCTCAGCAAAAAGTGGAAGATCCGCTTCGGAGAAATGTCCACGGCAAAGCGTATGCACGCTCTTTGCGTGTGTACAGCGATCGCATTGTTTTTGCTGAAAACATGCCTCTTGCTATGGGCACATACACGCTTGCCGTATCTCAGGGGAGATTGATAATTATACCCTACAGTTGTACGATTTACCTCTGTTCGTTTTCAAGTAAAAATTGATTACTTACTCCATCATCATTTTTTTTAAATATGTTCGAATATTTTGTGTGTCAAAAGAAATATGTATCTTTACAACAGACACTAATGTGTCGTGACTGATATGGGCCTAGTACTTCAACAGTAAAATAAACAATCAAATCGGGGTGGACATTCGAATATTTCATGGCGCACGTTTACACCTTTCCTCAAAGTCAACAGAAACTAAGAAAGTGTTTCAGGAACGAGTGAGTCTCATCTCAGAAATCTGCGTTCGCATTGAATAACCAGGTCGCGGTAGTATCAGAATTCACGTCGGATTCGTCGGCGTTATTGTTATTCGTCCGACCTGTAAGATAAGATAAAAGCAGCGCTGCCCGTTTCTTCGCAACTGTGGGAACACTGGGAGGCCGAGAAACGGGACAAGAAACGGCTATCTCTTTTGCCTATCGAGGAGTGTGAAAACCCGTGGAAAACTGGACGACTCGGCGAATCGGGTACTCCTCCCTATCTGTTCTCCTTTAGTTACTACCCCGCTGGAGGAGCCCTGGGCGTCGTGCAGAAGTAGCTGTAAATTATGCGTGCTGACATTTACTTTGCGGTTGGGTTTTGCGTATGCGCTCTCCATTGCACAGTGTATGCGTGGTTTCTGCGGCCACTCGCGACGACACGCTCCGCAAACAGACACGCCTGGGCCTTTGTCGAGATCGAACCGAGTACATTCCTGGACGCTTGCCGCGACAAAGTTACCCCAGGGACCGCTAAAAACGTGCGAAGGCACCTTAAGAGCGAGCCAGTGACTCGCGAAACACTAAATATTTGTCCCTGCATCATGTGTGCACGCGATGGCTTTGATTGTTCGAGCCGCGCTGGGAAGGATAGGGGACAAAGAGGAGTTTAACCATCGGGAATGCGATGGCTAAGCGGCTCAGGAAGTCAGCGTATGTTGTACTTGTATTTGTTTCGATTACTTTTGGAACTGTAATTTTCTAACCTGGGGAAGACACAGGAGGGAAAATTTATTTTATGTGCTTTCGAAATTTTGAGGGCATTGGAAGCCGCTTTAGTCATTGACGACTAATTTTATTATGTTCTTCTTGAAGACTTTATGTGTAACAATGTTTATTACGAGCATTATGAATGCAACAACGTAGGTACCAGAAATAACTGTTTTATATTTTTCTCAAAATTAGAGAAGTTGTTTAAAAGAAAAAATGAAAATCACAATATTTGAATTCTATATGAATAATGAATACAGTAGAGTTATTCACTGACGTCTACTAGGAAACGTGTCGTCAAATAAATCTACATGCTCGTAATTAATAAATAAGAATATATGAACAAGTACAGACCTCGTTGATACAGGCCATCGTTGAAAGGCTAACAAGATTGATTCCATGGCGTAACAAAGGTCGGTGAAATTGAGGGACCCCCGTAAAGGTCGGGAGGACCGAGACAGGTCAAGCGTGACGAGCCCTGGGTCCTCCATAGATCGGATAATAATTCTTGAGCAGACTTAACGTCGGTCCAATCTCAACAAGGCGGAAGTCCACGGGCCTGGTCCCGGTGATCTGGAACACGTTCTTGTACACGTACAATCGCGGCTCTGTGCGGACAGGGGTTTAATCCTGCGGCAAATGACGAGCTGACGGCATATTCGGTCGAAAGAATCAATGGGGAGGAAGAAAAGGAGGCGCGGAAGGAGAATCCAAGGTAGGGTAAAAACGGTGGAGGAGAAAAAAAGAGCTGAGCGAACGGAGGGAAGATGGAAACTGGAAGATGGGAGAAGGGAAGATCGACGTGCGTGGGAGAAGGAATAGGACGGAGGGATAGGAAGAGATCGAGGTCGTTTGTACGTCTAGACGTAGGTCCGTATTCGTTCTACCGTGAATCGAATAAATGGCCTTAGCCCTACTCGTCTGATGTCGTCTCCTCCACGACTTTCCGCCACGGCAATAGCTTTCCGTCGTCGCGATGCGATTAACCTTGAGGACTTCCTATTCTCCTCCCGCTCTCTCGGCTTTCGTTATGGGCACGCTCGAGTTACGTGGACTACCTTCTCAATCTTGTTCCTGCCCTTCAGGGGCTGTCAATGGGCGCACTCGCGCGGTTTGAGCCCCCTCCCGTGCATTATGACGCTTCAAGATCGACACTCGCCGAGAGATTCACCCTGCCGCAGTGCCCCTTCGATTTCTTATATTTATTGGATGCTGTCGATTGAACGCGTGCGATTTAACTTCAACAACTGATTCGTTCCTTCCTGATTAAACTGATCCGTCTGGGAAATCGATTTTAAATCTAGATTTGAATTCAGTTTATTTAATCTACTGTTACTAATTTCTTATCGTCGTCGATTGATTTATCGACGAGGTAAATTAGAAAATATATCTCACTCGAATCTTTTATTGCGATTTCTAGGAAAACAGAGCCTGTACTTCAGCGATGAAATTGCTGCAATTTAATTAATAGATTCGTTCTAGTAGCCATCAATCTTAAGAGAGAGTATGTGTGCTTAGTTTGCGTTACTTCTCTTACTGAAGGATCACGCCACTGCGCAGCGAAATGAATTCTTCCGATCGCAAATCTTCGTATCGGTTGACGGTGGGCACGGTCCCAAACAGGTTGATTACCATATCTCGAATTTCTGCAGGCTTGACACGGCAGCACGAGACGACGCGTATCAAAAACCGTGATCGGTTAGAAGGCAGAATTGCTACGATAAATTAATTAATAATGCCTTGGCCCGATAACGTCTTAATTGCCGTGATCCCCCTCATAACGTCGTTGGCCGAAGGGCGGGATGGCTACGTCGGTACGCAGCGCGCGTTTAATTAAATTAGCAATTAAAATGCCGGCTGGCTGACCATCGTTCGTTCGCCGAATCGTTTCGGGAGAGAGAATCGTATCTGTGAACATACGTCGCGTCGTGCAAATACCGATCGCGACTCCCTGTCGTTCGGTTTTAATTCGCGCACGGGCCGATTCGATTTGCACGGTGAAACGAGAATCGGCGGTGCTGCGGAGGGGGTGGTAAATGCACGCGGTTGCATCCGGTTATCGTGTATCAATCCGACCATTTGGGATGGATGCGGGTTTCTCTGTCTATCGCTTCTATCAAGAGCAGGCTTTCGCTGTTTGATCGATTATTGTGATCACCGTCACGAGGGTCCCTCTAGACTCTAGACTTTCCAATTTCGAGCCACTCGCGTCGAGATACCCTTGAGTTTCATAAAGAACTCCTTTCCAACTGTTAATTTTACTTGTGGATTCTCCGCGAAGAACAATTAATCGACTTATTGAACTATTGCGAATAACATTGGGCAGTGAAATTAAGACATTGGAATTTTCAAAGGAATATCTTGGATCTATGTTGCGTACAATTATGTTGAACGTCGAAAGTAATCTGATCGCGGGAACGATGTGGCTTATGAATATACAAGGCCCTTTTAGGGCAGAACCTGCTGACTGAATTCACCTAATGGACAATAGCGATGACCACACTAGCTCGATAATTAAACTGTGGTCTTTAGTACCTACGAATGAAAACAGAATCACGTTAATTCGACCGTGTGCTCGCACACATGAGCTTGTCTAAAGATACTCAAATTAGTTGTCAATTTTAACCATTGTCCCATAGATAACCTGACCAACAAACCTCTGACCGCCCCCGACAAATTCATGGCATTATTGACCGAACTAAAATTGATCGTCGTAGATACCTCACTTTCTATGCGCACTATAGTACTTACTATACAGATTCAATCAATAGCTAGCGAACCTTAAGGCAGTGAATTATTCACTCGAAGCTAGATTTTTAGCTCGATATTATATACTTTGCTGTACCTTCAGTTGTGCATTACTTTGATATTACTTAGCGATTAGAAACGTAAAAAGTCCAGAGTTTTCTACTGTCCTTCATTTTTGAGCGCAGATGTTGTTTTGCTCCTCAGATCGTTGTTTCGTTTCACAGGGAAATGTCGAGATTAATTCGGGTCCTGCGTATTGTGTACACGGGCGAATTAACGCGGGTTCCGTCACTTGCCACGAGTGCAAAAGCTCGCGTCAGTTTAATTATCGGACGAAGGGCGTCGCTATTGTTCACCGTTGGAGTTCGCGGCCGGTTTCGCGCGTTTAAATCCCGTTCCAATGATTTCAATGGCTCAACCCCTCCGTGTCCAGTTCAATGGCATTTTGCCGCACGAGAACCGTCGGCCTAACGTTTGTCCACGCCAATTTGTCCGTCCGGCAATTTTTGATTCCTCTAATTAATCCGTTGTCTCCGATAATTGCGTTTTTGTTCCATTTATTTTTTTGTCTCCGAACCAGTTTAGATTACGTCCGGGTGTCGAAACGAGAATTCGATTCATTCCATGCCCTTCTGACTCGGCCAGGACAATAGATCGTCATCGGTGGACGATCGTTTCGTGCGTTATCGTGAACCACAAACATCGACCTATGCTAACGATTGCCAACTCGACAATAAACCCAACCTACCGATACATGTACCCAGTTCTCGATAGTAACTCTGCAAACGCTGCAATGGATTTTTCGGTTCAATCTTCATCCATTTTATCACTCAAGGATGATGAACATTTGAAATAGCGTGAGAAAATACGGATGGGGACGAGGAAACAGCGGGCGAGATAATCCTGAGTTTTGAAACAGAAATTAACGTTAAAAATAAATTGCTGCTCATCAGCATCTGATGATTATTCAAAATGATACTAAGTCAATTTCGGTAATTGTAGATATTAATTGGTCTAGGTAGTATGGAGTTTCGTTAGAATGAAAATGTCAGGTTGCCATTCGTTATCTCTAAAGAGAATCAGTTCTAGCAACTGGTATTACAAAATCACAAACTTATTGCTTATTAGTATAACCGATCATAAACCATAAAATATTGGCAATGCAAACTACATTTCGTTACAATTACGCAAACATAAAAAACTACCCTACATATCTTGAATACAAATCGCGTATAAATCTGATTCACAGGGCTTACAGATATCTTATCGTTTATCTGCTGAACGTTTAGCTTAGATTGGAACATTGAAATGTGCCAACATGCAGAACTAGGGCAATCTACCTCCTATCTATGCAATCTCGAGAAGTAGATTTACGAAATCAGGTGACGCCCAAAAAATCGTCCCTTCCTTCCTTTCTCAGCGATTATTCAGAAGTCGGTGGCGGGCAGAAGACAGACGATGAAGACGAGGGATCGGGCGAGGGAGTTGCGCAGAGCCCGATCACGGGACCACTCGCGGAGCGGGAACATTTTTTGTGGACAGTAATTGGTGTTCGGGCCTCATTGTGTAACTGGTATCGCGGTGGTACTCGCCACGCTATCGCCACGTTCGATCTCCAGACTCGGTTGCGAGCCTTTTGGCCGAACAGTTCAAGCCCTATGACGCTCTCCCGCCCACCATCAAGATAAGGCCCCTTTTCGCGGTGGCTTCTTCTTCTTATTTCCCGTTCCCTCCCCTTTGTCTCGGACAATTCCGACGATCCCTCTCGAGGGTCTCTTTGTTCCTCACCTGGCGTCATAACTGTCGATCTAGAATCCTCGATCCTTGGGCCGCGTCGATCGTAAAGCGAATTTACGATCCTTGATAAGCCATCCGCGCGTTAACCTGCCGGACGCGTACGAGATACTTCTAAACGGATCGCATACCTGATAATGGAACAGATTAGCCGGGTAATTTGAATAATGAAAGGTGTTTCCTGATACGGCGCGTAGCTCGGTCATTCGTAGCGGTTCAAATCGCTTGTCGTCCGAATCGGGAAGTGGCATTGAAGTCTCGCTCGACGTGGTAATTTATGCAAAATTCGTTCGCGCTAGAGCATGGAGGGACAAGTGAACTGCACGGCTCTAATCGGAACCTGCGGACGTTCCGTCGGATTATGAGAAACACGAGATTTCCTCGAACGTTGAAGTCTCTATTTTGTTTATGAAATGGCTGAAGCTGAATCGAGTTCGCAACAGTTTTATGTATATGGAATCTGGAACAAACTACACTCGCAGCTGTGACATTTTGTTGGGGATGGAAGACCGTAGTTTCTATCGAAATTGTTATTATGTGATTCAATCTACTTGGGTTGGTTTGATGAGTGTCACTATCAAAGAATTTTTTAAGTATCAGTAGTTGTAAGGGATGATTCTATGTACTAAGATAAGATGATTTGCTTTTCAGACTTCGTTACCCAGTTATTAATTCCATACGCGTGAAATTTGTCTGACTCGGAGCTTATTCTACTGACTTCACTGCGCCTGATCTGGTTAGTGCATGTGGACAGTAGAATAAGTACAATAACAGACAGACAGTAGAATAACTGAAACGAAGCCCCAAACGCAATTTTATCATACTTGATTTTCGTCCTATTTCGTCATGTAGAATCACCTCTTAAAATTTCTGCCACTTGTTATCGAACACCCTATCTGTGAATGCATGTATCACATTCTTAAAAACAAAAATACGTTACCCTTTTTTACACGTGAAATTGTATTATCGATAATTGTAACACATCTATATCACTTTCTTCGTCCTTGCAGTATATTTAGTTTGGAATTTGCATAATTACGAGCTCTTATCACAGTGTAGTTCAAATTAGTTCTTTTTGGGCATGCTATCCATACGTGATATCACGCATGTCACGAAACTGAGCTTAATATTGCGGCTACGTTAGCCAGTTCGTACATAATATGTCTTTGATGAGCAACGGATCGGTTTCTTGTAGGTGGAACCCTCCTCTGTGTGATTAACGCAAAAACTGGACGATCCCCTTCGCCGTAACCGAGGACACGTCCTCTGTGCTTGTTAAGAGATGAGTTCTACCTTCGCTCGACGAACATCCCCGTTGCGTCGCCTTTGATGCTAATAGTTCGTGTTTCTTTGCTTCCCCCTGGAGACAATATCACGTAGCAAGGTCGTTCCGCAACTTTCGCGAGTGTGTGGTGAGCTTCTTGCTGGCTGTAACTCGCAAGGAACGTTGCAGCGTGTAACGTTGCGCTCGGATAATTCTGTGATTGCGGTGTTTCTCTGTAATTCCATTCTTTTTGCTGCTACGACGCTGCTGATGTCTCTTGTTAACACTTGAGAGAGTACTTAGGTGAGCAGGCTAAAAACTTAGTAGGTACGTACTCTTGAAATTGCGAAGTTTAATAAAGACAACGGATGGGAAATAGTCCAGTTAAGATTTACGAAATTCTTTTTTCTATGAATATTTATGTAACGAAACTACAACTTCTTTTGTCATTTTATCGATCTCCTAATTCAATGTACGTGTACCTTTGGATTTGGAAATACTCGAGGCTCTAAGCTTAGTGACGATGGAATTTCATTCGAAGTCAACTAAGGAGAAAATCAATTTTCAGAGAATTGCATTTTCACAATTAGTGATTAATTAACTCTGTAGCTTGCGTTACGGATTACTTGTTCATTTCTCAACAGTTCGTTACAGTCGGGATTTACGTTATTCTTGCGGAAGGGTATTGATTACTCAAGAATAGAAGTTCTTTCGTTGCATTTTTCAAGCCAGACTGTTTGCTCGTGAAAAGAACGTCCTACTTTGAGCGCAAGCGTGTGCGAATGGCGGGCACGCAGTAAAATAAAAACTTCTTTTAGCCTTCTCTTTCGCTTCTTTCTTTCTCTGGATTGAAATTCTTTGGCGGAGAGGTTCGTAGCGATTCTCTACTAAGCGTAAATGGAAATGCTTGATTAACAGTTTCTGTATTCGTTTACTCTTAAGCAACTCGAAGACGACCGATTCTAATTTCCTTCGTACTTGCGCTCCTTTACGGGTGAAAGTTTTATAGAAGCTGCGGATGAATCGACCCGACCGAATTGATGGGAACTGAATGCATGCGAATTAATGCAAGTACGTGGCTGCAATACCACTTTTCGTTCGTGTTAGAAAAGGCAGTAAAACGAAGATCGATTTCATGTAATTTCATTTTATTAGTAATTATTTCATAAATGAATTGTTTTATATTTCTACTAGCTACTGTCATAAAAATCGGGAAATTATAGAATTAAACGACATTTCCTTTTCGAAATACTTACTTCTATGAAACTAACTTTTCACATTTAGAAAATTTAGTAAATTTGTAGGAGTTTAGACGTTATTAATTGATCATTCGTAAAACCATTTCCAGTCGTACAGCACTATCGCAATACGTCAGGTGTAAATCACTCGGTTTGTAAGTCTTCTTTCACCCTGGCGTAAGGACTGACAGAGAGACTGGTCGGGAATATTCCCGAGGAACTTCTACGAACCATTAGCGATCCGGTGTTGCTCTGAGAGACGAGCAATTGTCGATTTAACAGCACCGTTAGCTCGACCATCTTTCGGGCTAGACGTCGGCGCAATCTCTCTGCGTTCGTTTGCCGACAGTGCTGTTGACGCTGACGACTCGCGTCACAGATTAATGATTCGTTGGATCAATCCACGGTTAATCAGTCCTGCGCTACCGGCGAAACTGTTTATCTCCGCTAAATAATTGGTTCGCGTTTCCAATTCACACGTTTCACACAGACACTGGAGCTCGTGATTCGTAAATCAAAACGTCCTGAACCGCGAATTAATGTCACTGCGAAGGCCCGCGATACATACATCCTCTCGGACATTATGTCGAATGCTTTCATCGCGAATTCGTGAACTACAATACCGTTCGAAAGATAGACAAATCTGTACTCGATTATTTGGAATCTAATTTCATTGCTTCAAAATATCTCGTCTCTTCTGTTTCACAAAAGAATCAACTGAACTTGACGCACGTTTGGCACAACATCGCGAAGTTCAAAGTACTGTTCAGAGATCATTTACCTTTCCCATAATCAAAGGGAAAGTCAAAGGAGACTATACAAACAGTAGAGTAGGGTGAGGTTAACGAATGGATGACGGTGTTAGACGTCGAAGGAAAGGGAGAGTGAGGAAGACGCACTATCTGGGGCGGTTTCTTCCAGGAGACCAGTTAGATTCCTTGAATCATTAAGCGGCAGAGCGCAGGGTCTCGGCTATCCATCACGACCAGCTGATTGCAAACGGTGGACACTCTTCAAACAGTTGGCACTACCGTGTAATTATCATAAATCACCTCTCACTGGCCTGCCGCGTGACACTGGCTACTCTATAGCGTCTGCTATCAAAGGTTTCTTGGCAAGGCCAAGTGTCCTTTCGCGAACCCCGTGGAAGTATGTGAGACTGTTCGACGTTGACCAGTATTCACGTTGCCAGGCAATAAATTTGCCGAATTAATTCGCCTTTTGTACGGCTTTCACCTGTCGGCACTGTACTCATAAGGTGGGACGATTAATGGCGCTTGTCATATTCTTATTGTTAGAACGGGAGGGGTATGAGAATGAACTTCTAGTCGTTCGATCTCCTGGGAAGATGTAGAAAGTTCTTTCATTATGAAAAGTTAGGTACAGGAAAATATGCAGAATATTGAGCCATTATTTATTCCACTTTCTGTATTGTTATAATCGATATAGTTAATCCAGTCAAGCAGAATACCTAAAAATATTGAATCAGCCATTCGAGAAATATCCGTTATACAAAGTGGTCCACATTTTCAGAACTATTTATTCAATGCTGCCGAAGTGAATCCTCGAATTTCATGCACAATGAAATGAAATTTGTCGTAGCGAAAGATAATAAAATTGAACTCAATAACGAATCCAACGATCATTGATAGAATTACCTCGTAAGCGATTTGCATACGCTCAAGTCTAAACAGTTTGTACTAATTCAATCAATGAGATCCAAAATTATGTTACTTTACGTTCGTCAGAAATTGAAGCAAACAGTTGCATTATTTATATAGTTGATCGCATTATACCCTTTTTTCTTATTCTTTTCGTTTTCTCAGTTTTATCGCAAAAACCATCGTCCATGATAGAACGAATATACGAGGTAGTTCGATGACAGTTTGATTGGAATCAGGAAAGAGACTGTCAGGAATGTCCAGAAATTGTTTGGAAGCGTTGCATTACCGAATACATGATTGGCGTGCCTATCCCATGTATCTTACATACTGGAATTCCCTGTAACCTGCAACTCCCATACAGACTTAACAATACCTTCTCAATCCTAGATCATATTTTAGCTATTGCTAGTCGTTTTTCCTTTGAAAGGAGAAAAGTAAAGAAATTAAATAAACCCCACTAAAATCCAGTGATTAGACAGTACAGGACGAGCAGTTTAACTAGAAACCTTCCGAGTGTTGGCAGTATTTATTGTAAATATTATTAGTATTGTACATAGAGGGTTTTCAGTTAATGAAAATATGTTTCATTAACTATGTTTCAAATGGAAATTAATTTCAGGTAATTAATTACTCTATTTAATCTTGATAACTAATCAAAATCAATTAGCTTGTTTTAGTTAACGTTTTTATTTCGTGAAAAACTGGTAGCTGTTGAACGATCAAAATCGAGGAGTACGAACGATAATGATCTGGGCGATGCTTTGACTCTACCACGGGGTCCCCCAGGTTCACCGTTAATTGTCGCGTGGAAAAAAAAGCTAACACACGAGCACGGTGAATTATTTAAGAACAGCAAGGTCGTTTGTCATCCCTGTCATCACGGACGCATCGTGCAGTCGACGTCCACGGGGATTCGCGTGTGTGTCTTGTGTGCCGCTGTGGCACCCGGTGCACGCAGGTTCAACCATCCACGCACGATGACAATTATTTATTGTGAATACCAGTCGTTGGGAATATTAAAATCCGAGGGACGCTGTTTATTCACCATTTGAACGATTCAATCAGTACCTTGTACCTCTCTCCCAAAATTGTCGTTTTGAAAGATTATCTCATAACTGTGGCGACTGTATGATATTACATTCAAACGAGCACGTTTCAGTCAAATTAATTAATAAAAAGGAACGAAGCCAACAATTGCAGTTTATATGGCACACGCAACGTGGGATGAGTATTTGAGTTAGACCAAGACCATAAACACGCAGCGAGGGGTATAGCAATAACTGGTGATTGTCAGTGAGTCGGTGGCCCATGTAATTAAAATAAATTAATAACGAGCATGAAATAAGGCGGCAGGAGCCGTCATTAAGGGCGCTGAGTTGCTAAGGGTTACCTGCTTTTTCGTGGCTCAGCCAGGACAAAAGGAGACGGCAAGTGGGAAGGAAAAGTCGAAAACACTCGTATTCAGCTTCAGATAAAAAACACAGGCCTCGTGGCTCCGAAATATTTTCGCGTCTTTGGAAGTCCTATTTTCCCCACTTCACCTGCGTCGGTGCTTGTTCGCCAAGGCGTTGCGACTTAATTAAAGGACCGCCTCTCCTCTCCAATCACTTTTCAGCGTAACTCGGTTCGCGGCTTTTCTTCCTAGACGGTTAACGAACCTAATTTTTCGTTGGATTGTAGATTACGTCGGGGATTCGTTCGAACTCGATCCACCATAATTCCGGTCCCTCTCGAGGCTGACGATGGGGTTACGAGCCACGGGTCGTTCGTTAATTCACTGGACGAGGTCACGATGATCCTGGGGCGGCTAACTGAATTTTATAATCGTGAACGATGTTATTAAATTTGTAACCCGATACGGTAAGCGCTGGCTCCGTGATCGGTAGGAGGAGGACGAATCGAAGGTGCGGTGAGTCCGATTTAAATTACGTAAGGATCAATGCGTGATTAGGGATCAGGCTATTGGTATTCATTTACGTTCGTTAGTCTCCCTACTGGGTAATGAAGGTAAGTGAATTTCGTAATGCCATCCCCCTCTCCCTTTGCACTTTGGTGCATTCACTATATACAGTAAAATGTACAGGGTATCAAAAGTGATTTTCAGGAATATTCATGTTCTTTATTTCTATTTCAGTAACAGTAGCTTCTAAAAATATTTAAAAATATATCTGAAGGACCACTTAAAGACCCAAATTTTGTATTCTCCTTTAAACTTTATTATCAACCCATAGTTCTAAAATAGACACAGATATCAAGAGTAAATTTGAGTGATCTCAACTCGAAATATAACCAAAAACTACTATGCAGCAGTACTATAGATATCGACAGGTGACTCGTGACTAGACTGTAGACTAGGTCAGGGCATTTAATACGCTTTAGTAAAAAGATTCGCGTGTGTGATACGATTTCCAATTCCTGACCGTCATTTCCCCTACTCCGTTCCTCTCGCTCGATGACGTAGTCGGTAGCTTGCTCATGCGAGCGCACACAGGACGACAGATCCTGTTCGCGTGGGGACTCCATGGCAACCACTTTGCGGAGGTTAGGGTAGCGTTGACGGATCGAGAGCATCCTGTTCCGAGAGTGCATCGGGTCGTTGCCCTTGACCTTTACCGTCGCCAGACTGCCGCAACCCTCACTCTCTCTTCTATCTGCGAGCAGTGACGCCTTTGATAGCTCGGTGACGCGACACGATGACGTTTCGTCCGTAGAGGGTCATCGAACACACGGGCCTCGTGACATTTGGCGGTTGGTCCAATGTTGTTAACAGCGAGATGAGCGTTAATTACGATTAGGTACGCGTAGGGTTTTTTTATTCCTGCCGTAATTAACGTTTGTTCTGTAGAGTGGCTGTTTGTATTATTGAATATTGCTCGCAGTGCATTTCTGTGTTCAGATTTGTGTATCATACATGGATTATTTGAACTTTTTGGAAAATCGAAGAGCAATCTAATTTATGTGTTTGTTATTCGGAAACAAATATTTCCAAAGAGTTTGTTTCTAAATAGTAGCCAGATATCGCTGGCTCTGTGAGGCTATTAATTCCGTTTGAAAATGTAAGCTTCTGACTTCTCACGCAGATTTTATTACAGTCGTTTCGTTAACTAAGTATTCGTGACGATGAATTAAACAGGTCCACCGTAGCAGTATTCCAAATCCGCGAAATGAATCGTTCAGTTGGAATCCAGGAAACCGAGTCTCACGACAGACTGATTCACTAACATCATTCCATTTGACGCGCCTCATAAACACGGGATAACAGCGTCCAAGTTTTTCTCGTTCCCACGACCATTAATTCTGCAGCAACTTCACTCGGATTTCCATTCGACAAGCTTCGAAATCGGCCTATAAATTTCGCGAGGTGCGAGACGAGCCACATTAACATGTTTCTGACGATTTCGTTCCTCGTATTCCGGTGTTCGTCCCGCTTCTTCATCGAGCGTCGGCTCCCTGAATATGCATGACACGCGTTGACACAACTCGTGCACGCGGAATCATAAAATTCGAGCGCCTTCCCGAAGAATAATTTCTACGCGTTGTAGAGGTATTTCTTAGTTAACAACCACGTTATTTTGACATCCTTTAGACACGTGGACCTCTAGATGCCAACGTAATTAATTCGATAAAATAACAACTAAGACACATATTCTTAAATACAATTCTTACTTTAAGCTTCTTGAATTATGAAAAGTCAGTCATTAATCACGTTTTAGGGGTAACAAAATTAGAAACTCTACAAAAATTAGAGTAGATCAATTTGTCTCCTGAGAAGCTCATATAAAAATATCTACTTATTTAGAAGTACCCTTAAATCGAGTTGTGGTCACGTTGAAAACTTTGTAAACGTAAGAATAAAAGGCATTGGCGAGACAGTGAGCAATGATGTTCCAATTTTGCTGTTGGTTAAATTTAAACACTTAATGAACAGCAGATTCTACTGAGAAGAGAGAGAATATAAAGTGTTGGGAATCAGGAGGAGTAAAGACGGTAGAAAAAAGAGGCTGAGTGTAGGTCGTGTAACGATGCTCGTCGCGATAGTTCCTCCGCATTAATAACGCGGGTGGAACACGATTTTGCGCTCTTTATTGCCGGCGGGCAGCGTTAAGGGCGGGCTAGGCGCGCACATATCGGTACGGCCATCCATCGTCCAAGATCTCGTGGTTGTGCACGACACATCCGCTTACGGGATATATCGCGTAACGGCGGCACGTTGCTGGGCCGCTAAGGTGCCTCGTTTAACGTACCACTAATTTATTGCCACGGCCCAGCGCCCAGCTCATTTCGCGCATAAGGATCTTGCCCAGAACACGTTAATGAAACTCACCGACTCGGACGACCCCGCAGACCCTGTTGGCGGAGCTTAAACGGGCTCTCCGTTTTGGCGGGGGACTCTATTCCGCGTGAATTCACCTGTAAAAGAACTCGCTACTCGAGGACACGAACTCTTTAAGTAACGAATAATTGAGGGCTAACGCGCGCCCTCCCATTCGAGAAATTGAATTGCTTGGTCACTGAATAACTGAATAGAGAGAATTGCATTCGTTGAAATCTTTATAGAAATCTAAATATTTGATCGTTGCTTTTAGTCTCCTTCACCTCGTAAATACCAAGTTTATGGCTAAATGAAAGTCGCTTGGCTTTCCTTGCGAACATCTTGAAGCGAAGCACGAAAGCATTAATGAAAGTTATTACACCCAACGTTCGTGTACTCTGGTACGTCTATATGCAGAATTTGTGGTATCGCTGGCATTTGTGTTTTGCGGTCTGGATGCCGAATACCTACATACGTTGTTCGGGTTATCATCTGGCTCGAAATTGCACGCGAAAGTGTGCCGCGTTTCAGATTAATAAACGTGCAAACAATTGCTGTCAGAATGGCTGTGAGGTAATTCTATGCAGGGAGCTGGACTATAATAATTAAAATTGTATTCAGGTATACACGTTGAAATATATTCGACTTCGGTGACATTTACATACTGTTTGACATTTAACTGCGATTGTAGACTATGTAGATGTATCTAAAGTCTAAAGATACTATGAGAATGTGTGTGTATTTAAATTTTCCATGAGATATAGACGCCTAATTTTAATTGTACTGTTCTTGGAACCTACTCGAATGAATAATATAGTGAGGGATATAGAACTGTGCAAGCAAGTTCAATTGTACAGAGAAATATTAGTTCGACAAAAGATTCTTATCGATTCCATTCGAGAAGTATTATTATATCTACAGACCGTTTATGAGGAAAAGAACAAGTATGTAAGATAAAAAAGTTACGAGTTTATATTATTTTACACGGAAACACAGTTGAGCGATTTCCTTAACAAAAAGTTCATATTCATTATGCCATAGAATTACGTCTTTTCTTTCGCTGTTCTTCGAGCTCATAATCAGCATTGTGTTGCCTTAATATAATAGGATAATTCCGTCATTTCGTTAACATCTAAGTTTTACTGGTTCACAGTATCACAGTGAACAATGCACAGTTTTCTTCGTGAACTTTCTCAAGTTGAAAAGTTTCAAAGTTGCAAGTCCAGCACGTCATTTTAAATTAAAACATGAAAAGTTCTCGATGAGCTGAACTCGTCATTTCCACTCAAATTTTCCCCAGAAAGGATTTGTTTATCGTTACCAATAATTGGCGATATTTGCTGCAAAGTAAATATTACAGTTTAACATACATAATCAGCTGAAATTCTAGAACCAGTAAATAGAACCTAGTCAAATATTTATTCTGATTTTTACGATTTCTTAATTTGTTATCGAGTTACCAGATTGTGCTGAATCTATAAATAGCCTCGATACGGATATGTCTCAACGATAACGATCGGCCTCTTCACAATAGCCAGCCAGGGAGAAACGAGCTTCTGCTTCTACAGTGTAAGCACAAGGATCCCTTATGAATGGGCACGTGCTCTCCTGTATACGCTGTGAAAGCATGGCTCGCGCATGAAAGCATCAATTAACTCTTTTACGCGAGGAATCCAACAAACCTTTCCACGTGCTTGGTAATATTATCCTAAGTAAAAGAACATTAATTTTTCTTACTAAAAAATTGAAACTTCCGTAAGGAGCGTGAAAGAATTTCAGTTTCTCGCGTTCTTGTTACTCTCCTCTTGATATTTTTTCAAAGATGGCGATGTTTTTCCGCCGTACAATTTCTCCAATCGCTCGTCTGATGAAGTTAATCCGAAAAAATGCACTCCCCGATGGAATAGTCGCTGGTAGAAATTCTTCGTACGTACTAGGGTCGAGGGAGAGATCTTCACAAAAATCCACACTGAGAGGGCTGGGAAGAAGGGCGAATGGAACGGGAGAAGAAGCCAGGGAAACAAGGGAATATCCTAAA
Organism: Calliopsis andreniformis; assembly: GCF_051401765.1. Lineage (NCBI taxonomy): Eukaryota > Metazoa > Arthropoda > Insecta > Hymenoptera > Andrenidae > Calliopsis > Calliopsis andreniformis. The sequence goes on along the minus strand of NC_135067.1, from coordinate 14,660,176 downwards.
ACGTTTCTCGACCGCGGCGATTCACTTCCACTCGCTCGATTTCTCTTTTCTATTCCCGTTTCTTTTCCACCGTATCCTAGTAAACCGTTCACGAAACAGCCTGCCCCATGGTTTTTCGTCAGTTACTTTGTGTGCCATCGATTTCGCCCTGCATTCGGAATCAATACGCGCGTTCGCGAACGATGCTGATATTGCAGCTCCATCTTTGGTTTTGCTTACATAATACTCAATTATCATTTGACAACGATGATAACAAAGGAGCTTCGCTGCGGTACGTGGAAAGTCAATTTTACCCTTCGAACAATATCCTAAAAATCTCGAGCCCTGAATTGAAGTCTTTTCTTGAGAATGAAATTTAGAGTTCAATGAATTTCAAAGACATAGCAAGACCACAAGCTTGCTTTTCCTAAAATTCTTTTCAAATAATATCACCAATTTTTGATAAAACTTAATTTTCGCGAGTGAAAAGTCTGAAATCCCCTTCGTGAAATATAATTCATATTTATATGAAATACCGTGCTTTCAGGATCAACCATAAAGTAATCATCAGTAAGTCTTCTATTGATCAACGTTATCGAACATCTCGTATGACAACATTCAATCGACGAAACGTTGTAAATCCATCTTTTTAATATAAGAACGATCGTTGTCTCCTTTTCCTCGTCAAGGCCAGACCCACCGTCAAAACCAGAAACCCTCGAATTCAGTCGAGCGAAATCCTTTCCGCGTTGAAAATACTTTTCCCTTCGCTCCGTGCCGTGGCTGATCTCCGATCGATGAGGTACCGCCACCGATTGAATCCTTGCTCCTCGACGAATTTTTCCACCCTTGGGGGGCGAGGGTGGGTGATAATCTTTCACAGTGGCAGGGAAGGAATTGTCAAGGGTTGAAAGGTTTCCCCGATGGCCCGTTTATTGAGGGCGAGCGCACTCGCGAGGGACTATACGCTTTCACGCTGTAATATACGCGTCAGCTTCCATCGTGCGGCTCTATTCAGTCGACGGATATATATCGCATTAATTATATCTCTGTCAATGCGCTGGCGGCCGAACTAGCCTGGACCGGTTCATGTGGCTCGTGTGTCAGTAACCACAGCGAGCCATTGTTCCTGGGTGCTGCGAGCCGGTTGCCAGGCTAGTTAGATACCTCGGCTGCTGCCCGTCCAGGGAATTGTTGAGCTTATTAGCTCCAAAGCGATGGTCGTGATGTTCCGACGCAAAGAGCTAATGGTGGCTTTGTCGCCTGCTCAACTGAGGGGAAAGATTGTTCTTCAGTGTTTTCGAGTTTCTCTGCTGGCAACTTATGGACATGATTGTTGAGCTATCGCCTCATGGCCGCCGAAAACTTCGAGAATGCTTCGTCGGTGATCGAGAGCGTTCGCGCATTGTGTTTGCGAAGCCTTTGAATCTCTGGCGCGAAAATAATCGGTGAAAGTGGAAATGAAATTGTGATCAGGCGTGAATTGTAAGATTAAGAGAACTGAATGGTTGAAAGGTTTTTATTGGTGTATGTTAATGGGTTCTGTTTTCTAAGAATTTCTTGTGATTCTTGTAATTAAGTTCTAATGAAAGAAGTGTGATATTAGATACATTTGTTGGGACATTTCTGAGAACGCGAAAGACTGTACTCGACTACAAAAAATTATCTATGCAAACGAGAATAGCTTGTTCTACCCAAGTAACGTTCAAAGTCCTTGTGAAAGCTGCTTACACACGAGACTATACTAGTGAGCCAAGTTTTTTCTTGTGATTCGTTACGATTTGTTGTGATGTAACCGGAAAGCGATAAGGGACACTTTATATTCACTTTTTTTTATTTAAGATGTTTCTTATCTTGGATTATGTTTTTGCAAGGACCCAGGTAGACTATAACGTTACTCTACGTTTTCGAGATAAGAGGGGCATTATACTGCATTTCTCCATGACTATGCGCTCGAGTAACTTCCTGGCTTAACCGTGCGAGTCGATCGATCGCTCGCGTGCTTGCCATTCGAGGAATAAATTCCGACACGCTTCGTGTTCCAGTCGTGGTATAGAGGGTAGGTGGAGGAGGAACGTTCGAAAAGATAAAAATAATTTTATTGTATGTCATGTTATATATCTACACATTGGCGTTATATATAATTGTCTGTGGTCACCATGATGACTGAAAAATAAAAAAATTTCAAGGCAAATCGATTTTTATGATGAGAAGAGTGACATATGTAGACTAATGATAGCAATAACGATAACTCTGCGAAGTTAATTAAAAACGGTTCAAAATTTAAAATATTCAAAATGAATATTTGAAAATTCAAAAATTTAATTCAAAAATTTAATTCAAAAATTTTCGAAGATACTGGAACAGTACGTTGGCATAAAAGTGAAACACTACAACTCAGTGACATACTTTGTCGCTTGTCAGTTTCGGTCTTCAAATGAGTATTTTCCAAGGCTTCGTCCGGCATTATGAGTCCCCAATGAGATTTAATAACGGACAATCAGATTGACCAGTATAATTTTCTCCGTGGTTCTTGATCCGCGACACTAACGGAACTCGGAGGGAAAGATATGTACTTACCTGCGTGGACACTGTGCGAACGTCGTGTGTGCACGCACGAAGAAGAACGAGGGACACGGGAGAGGTTGAAGGGGATAGGACAAGAGGATGACCGTCACGTTCGTTATTTTTCATCGAGTATTCAACAAAGGTTCATTCATTCGTACCTTACACTGAGCCCAGCGACGTATGCAAATGAAAAATGACAAATCAGTGACAAATGATCTTGTTATTTGTCCGCGGCTCTTTTCACTTTCACCAGTGCCTACTCAGGTATTGTCGGACGCGTTGCGCCACCCCTTTGAATCCGTAGTGGACTGAAATTTTCTTCCACGATCGTTCGATGCGTTTCTGTTCATCTGTCTCGTCTGCTGCGTTCGAGCATGAGACAGTGGTGAGCAAACAGAAGGTGTGTACTTATTGTTAGAGTAACAGGGCATATCGGAGTAGTTCTTTGTGGCAAACGTTATGGCAATATTTCCTCTTTTAGAACCTGCTCTGCGCAAAATCTGCCTCTGTTGAATATGAAAAGATTTGTTTTTAATATTCTTGATAATTGCTTGGATTCTTTAATTAGACGTCTTCAAAGACAACGATCGAATATTTCAGTAACTACTGTACCTACTGATGAATTGCATCAACTAAATGAATCTCCAAAAATACCTGTCCTATTTGAAGCGAATGAAGATCTCCTTTCCGTCTCAATATAAATAAATAACGTATCTCCTGATCCAGTTTTTCTAATCTATGGAGCTCGTGCTTCTCCATGGATCCCATAAATTGAGATTGAGAAAATACACCAATTTACGTGGAAGCGTATCCCAGAGATGCATTCTCGACATTAGACTTCTTTTTGTCGGTTCCGGTTCGTGATGATGGCATCCCTTCCCCCTCGTTTTTACCCCTTGGTTCCTCTCAGTGAAAGGACGATCTGTGGTTGATCGCTCGAGGCCTGTTACATGATGCGTCGGTTTTTAGGTCATTGCAATTATCGTAATCCCTTTTACAATGGAGGGAAGTCATCTCGTCGCCCTGACGGACCGCTGCCAAAGATGCCAGCTATGTCAGTGAACAGTACTGAAGCGTTGATTACACGGAGCTCGTTTGCTCGCTGCTAGCTGGTAAAATAAATTCACTATCAAATTTATTCGATGTAATTGATAGACCAATTCGCGTGAATGCAATACATAGCTGAAATCCACGATTATCAGGCAACCTTATGATCGAATTCTTTTACGATAAGGCTGATGGACTATTTTCGCTCATATTCGTTCCACAAAGAATAGAACTTCGATTCTTTTTTCTCGAATTTGCACCAGCGATCGATGCTTTCGCGAAGAATGGCTGCCATTCAGCACAGAGTATGCTCTCGAAGGGAAGAAAAGGAACGGCGGTTAAAGAAAGGGAAGAGGTGTGCTACGCTTCAGGAGACAGGAATGTTTTTTATCGTGTCAGCTGGCCCATCGCGTAACTAGCTGCCCAGTCGTCCCAGATTATGTCCCGTTATACGTCTTTTTGACGATCACTCTTGCGAAAGCTTTAATTGTTTTTGATAGAACTATACTGCTAGAAGTTTCAAACATTTTTGAAGTCTCTCATAATTGAAATTTCAAAATTCTAATTCCTGAAACAATATTATCCCTCTCTTCGAGAATAATTTCTTGCCTCAAAGAAATACTCACCCAAATTGTGTATTCATTTCTACTCAACATATTCACCCATACTTTTCACACCCTCAGTCTCCAAATATCCAACTTCTGATTCAATAACCAAGGTATCCACAGGTATCTCTTTTCCTCTGATACATAGCTTCAATTTCAACATTCTCTCCGACTGCAAGACAACACTCCTGCCCGACATGTTCTACAATGCATACGATATTCACTTTTTACTAACAAATCAAGCTAATGCGTTATCGATACCGAGCCAGTTGAAGGGTGGATGACAGGGACGGAATCACATTCCTTATCGCAGAGTAAATCGCCGAGATTTCCCGACCATTGAGAGAAGGGAGTGGGGGTTGGGCAGGCAGAGGGGGTAGAGATCTCTCAACAATAAGATTCGCGAGCATTCGAAGTCGACGGAGGGTGCGAGATGGTAAAGGAAATTATTTAGCCCCCATTAACGTCACTCGCATTTATTCGCCAGGATGTCTCCACCCCTGCCCTCCTGCTGGTTCTCCAGCGCTGACTCTCTCCCTTCGTTCTCCCCTTTTCCAGCCCCTGACTCTCGCTCGCTCCTGTTACCCCCTGTCCGCTTTCATCCTCTTTGCGACCCTCAACGCCTGAAATCCACTGCCGCTCGTTATTTAACCTCCATGAGCCCGACGAGGAAACCGGTGAATTTGATTTTATTCGTTTCGCGGGAGAAGGATAATATTATGTTATTCCTGTAACTCTAATAATAACGTGGCTACTTGCGCTAACGACCTAAACGCTTATGCTACTTACCACCGAATGCTTTATACGATTTATTAGAATATTAGGGTGACGCTGCAAGTGTGGGAAGTTTTTATGAAGTAGATTGTAGACGTTGAAATAGTTGCAGGAGGTTTTACGTGGATTTGTGTATAATGATAATAATCGGCACAGTTATTTTTTTACGACGATATTAATTGAAAATAGAGAAAATAAATGTCCGTTTGCTGTGCGTTAAAAAATGTCGATCTTTATCAGGCGCAGTGTACAGCTCCCTTTAAAGGAAGTTTACACTTTAATTGAACGCTAAAGAAATTTACGAGTCTTTTGTCGTGGCACCTGTTGTAAAACGCACTGTACAATAAATTTCATTCGTTCTGCTATTTATGAGGAGACTTTCTATTCGTTTTCATTTCCACTTGGCGGAATTGCGAACTATATTAATGTAAGGCATAATATACGTTAGAATTCCCTTCTTCGCAGTATGGAGCTCTATTGACCGCGAATCGTTTATAAACAAGTATTTAATATCAGTTTAATGCAGTTTTATTGTTCCCCTCAATATTGTACGCAGTGTTATTCAACTACTGTGCCACGTTTTTATATAGTGTATCGTCGAAGGACTCTCTAAATCTTCCCATTTATCTTGATACTTTCATTTAGTACCTTTAATCCAGATTTCCCACCAAGTTCTGTTTCCGTTGCTTTACTACAGGAGGACTTTCTGAAGCAGCGTATCGGTCAGTGTGACGTTAACATTCCGAAACCGCAGGGAAATAAATTCCATGGTCCGGAAGAATTTTCGAAAGAAGTATCGCTGGCTACCGTCTGTCCTATAAAAGTTCCTTCCAATTTCTCCGACGAGCTTGCCGGGAATGCGAGTCGTCAAATACAAATTGCGAGCTCGACTCGGTTAAACACAGAGCGATAACTGGTTCTAGCACAGAGACATCGGAAATACATGCCAGAGACTCCGACGCGCTTTCCATCTCCGTCATGGGAAACGGAAAACTCCTTGGCGTTTACTCGACGCGTTCTTCTTCTTCCTCGTCTCCTCTTCGTTCTCCAACGTTATCGTGCCCAGGAAGAGCCAATATTTTCTTGCAACGGACACGTTCACGCTCCAAACCGGACCATCCACTTCTCCAAGCACATCGACGATCGGCGCGCTCTTTTATAAATATTTATCCTCATTTGAATCCATCGGAGCCATCCTTCTACGCTTTCCTCTGTCTCTCGCCCCGTTCTATCCTTCTTCAGGACGTCTCAGTCCCGCGACCGTTGCCGTGTATTTGTTCTTGCAAATCTTTTATACGTTTCGTACGTGGATTTGCATCCATAACGGCCGTGGGCGCTTTCGTTTTCTGTGTTCCCTGCACGTCGCCCGTTCCTCGCCATCCTTTATACATATTTTTCCCCCTGTCTCCTGTCGATGTTCCCTACCGACGAAGACTACGTAAATGCCGCCCGACTTCCTGCGAACTTCATTCGCCTTGTTTGAATTTGGTCCCGTCCTCGCGTGGAGACGTTAGATACTTGGAGGAATTTGCTTCTCTTTTAAAGGTATGTAAGCAGTTGGAGTTCGCTGTGGAATTTCGTCCATTTCTGTGTGGCTCACCACGAACGGAGTAAATTGTCAATTCGAAAATGTTGTATAAGAAAGAATCCTATCTTCGAGAGACTTTATGTTCTGCAACTGTCTTCACGTTCAAATTTCCATAAATTCATGAAAATCCGCAGTCTGCTCGTAGTCTCAGCGTCAAATTCAAATCCATTAGAATTGAACCACCAATTTGAGCAGCCTATTCGAAAGTACAGACCGTCAAAGGTTCGACCTGAAAGTGGGTCAGAGATAAGGAAACACGCTCTCTAGAGCAATATAACTATTACAGGCTTTCAGTATTACGAAGCAGACGCTTCGTAAACGTATTCGAGGTAGCGTCGTTACGTCAGTGAGCCCGAGCGCACGCTCGCGTTTTCCGCGGCGGACGGTCTCCGCGACGTTACTTAGCGCTTCCGTTTCCGCTCGTGGAGCACCTCGTTAGATCGAGTCGCGCTCGGTGTCGTTGGCACGCACTCCCGCGAGGCCACGGCGCTCCTTTTCCCGCCTCTTTCGTTGCGACGTGGTTCAGTGGCGCGCACGCAAAGGCAGGCAACGTGGATGAGGGAAAAAAGGAGAAAATGGAAAGGAAGGGGACCGATGACTGTGTCTGTTGCCAAAAACCGAAATGAAACGCGCCCGGGGGAGGAGTAGGCCGCCGGTTGGCCACCACAACCACTGCCAGAGTCGTCGTCGCCATCGTCCTCTTTCTTCTTGTCGATGATCGCGATACTGGTGGTGGTAGGCGGTGGTTGTAGACGAGAGTTCTCGTTTCCCAGCGTGACCACCGAGACAAAACAAAAATCAGGGGCGAATAAAGCCGGTCGTGGGTCGACGTTGCCCCCTTTTACCTTGGTTACGCATTAAACTGACTTCTCGCTGGTGTGAAGGAATCTGGTAAGAGAGAATAACGATAATATAATGCTGTGAAACTCGAAAATTGTTTAATCTACATCTGATTTTAGTCAGGCATGTATTAAATAAACTTTTACTATTTTTTATCAATTATTTTCCAAATAGTTTGCATATCGTGAAGAATAATCTCGCTCGAATTGAAACCACTTTGGTTTCTTTCCTCTTAGCTTATCTCTCGAATAGTTAATCTTCATTATTCCACAAGATGTCAAACCTATCAGATTGATTCAAGCGATCGTTCAATCTTGGTACTCTCTTAAGCTGTCGTGAATATAGATCATGCACCTTGTCACTGTTGTCATTATGGGAATTATTGATAATTGCTTATTAAGCGAGGACAAGCTTTCATAGAAATCCTCATCTATGAGTTGTGTGTTCCTCTTCTGACTGACCAGAGAGAGTTCGTTAGTTGCGACGTTTTTTCGCAGTCCTCGCAGTTGGACGGGTTAAAGGGCTCGATATAATTAAATCAGTAGCCCATTAGCAAGGTCCATCAGATCCGCGTCGTCACGGATTTCGTCTAATTAATGCAAAGCAATGCTGATGGTAATCGGTACAGACGGAATCGCAGACACGTTTATAGGGGCTGGGCTTGATCGGAATATGTGTTGGTAAGCTGCCACTGTTGGGAATAATTGTGGAGATTTGCTAGCGTTGGTTGTTGTGCAGTTTACAGTTTATATTCTACATGATATATGAAATTATGAGCAGTCTAGTTACGTGAACCATGTGTAATACACACGTGAATTATGGTTCATTTTAAGTTTAATAAAGCTAGATTTTCGTTAATAAACGCTATTCTATTTTGAAAAAAAGAGAAAAGTACTGGCAGAAATAAGATATTAAGAAAGTAATTTCAAAAGCACAAATTCTACGCGCAAAAAATTCAAAAATCGATTATTTCAATATCATAGTACAGTATCTAAACCGTGAATTCAGAAACAATTTCAACTACAGTACGTCGATCCTGTGGAACCAACAAAAAATTCTGGAACAACGCGTTTTGCACATCTGTGCGTAAAACTATTGCTACAATGTGCGCCAATTTGCTGTGAAATTCAAGCTTATATTGGAACCCCGAGTACCAAACGATTATTCTCGTTTCGCTTTTCCGAATGTGCTCGCGATCAGTATCGTCTGCTCGTTATAGTTCGCAGAAGTTCGTAACACTGCTTTTAAACACTCTTGGCAAATGAAACTTCGGACGCCGCAGAAAAATACGTATCCTTTACTTTTGATTGTTCCACAAACTTCATAGAGATCGACACCGGATGCTCCAGAAATATTCATCGCTGGTAGCGTTTATATTTCCAAGATGCATCCATTTGCAGATTAAAATGGGTCATCCTGTGTAGGTCGACTGCTTTCTTTCCCCAGGGAACTTTTCAAAAACGTAACAAAAGCGCGAAAGCGCAAGTGGCGTGGTAATTAAGTTCACCGACTCGTCGGACTTTAACTGCATTAAGCCTGAAATTTTCCAGGCGTCTACTTCATTCCCGAAAAAAAGGGAACAACAGAATGCAGCAGGATGCGTAGGCGAAAACGATTGCAATTAAAACGCTGCAACCATAACGTCGTCGCTCTTTTCAGAGGAGGAAGGACATTATATCATAATTTTTTGTACGGTTACGTAACAGTCAGTGCAATTCACGTTATTATTACTTTAAATCGGAGAATCCGAGGAAAGACCGTCATTTTGTATAATTTCCAGATTATGACCATACGTTGAAAAAAAATGACAATAGGAGGAAAAAATTTCCACAGAATCGCGACACGGAACAGAAAAGTGAAACGTATTTTTCTGATGGCCTGATTAATGGATTACAAGGTTGACGTTGGCCCTGATCGTTCCAAGAGGCCACATCGACTTTTCTCCTTCCTCCGCCCTCTCTCTCTTCCATTTTTTCTCCCTCTTCACTTTTCGCCTCTCCGAAAACGCCAGGCCCGGTCGTTAACGCGGAAGGCAAACACGAGATCGCGTCTGTCGCGAGCGAACCTAATGCAGTTTAAGCGTCCAGGGTGCATAAAGCGAATTCATAAAGCGACACGAGCCCTGTAATAATCGAGATCGTAGTCTCGGCCGAGTGGAGCGCAGTGGGAGCAGCTGGGGGTGCAGGGGGGTTGACGCGGCGGAGGGCGGCAGAAATGGAACGAAAGGAAGCAGGAAAGAGAGGAAAGAGGAATAGGCGGAGAAAGAGAGAAAAATCTGGGAGCTTCGTTGGCATCCGGTCTACTCGGCACGGCAGACTCATTAAGGGGTTATTTCAAAGTTTAACTGAATCGAGTCGAGAGGGAGAGATGATAAAAACTCAGGCCTCCCTCGCCCCTCCACTCCTGGCCCCCCTGTAACCCACCCCCTCTGTTACTTCTGTGTTTCTCTCTCTATCCAGTTTCGTATTCCAGTTCCCTATCCCATTCTACCTCTGGTTCGGATAGACTTCTGTACCCCCCACCCCTTCGTCGGCCGACACTCTGTACCGTCGGCAATATTAATTAACGTCATCCTGCAGCCGCAGTCTAGATATTTGCAGTTTGTTAACTGAGAAGTCGCTAAGTCGCGACGCCCGTTTCTCCTTCTTCCCTTTCCTTTGTCTTCTTCTGTTTCTTTTCGTGGATCCCTTATTTGTTCTCTATCGCTCTTATTGACAGTGTTCAACGCGTATGCTGCTCAGAAGCTGTGTGAGTACTTTTTGATGGGCCCTCCACTATCGAACTTTTACTCGGAGGGGTGAATGGTGAGAGACAGGTTGCGTGTTGAATTCGTCTTCGTTGGAGAGTGGAGCTTGATAATCCAGTTAATCGTCGATAGAGAGGGAAACAGTTGCAAAATTATGTGTACATATACCTACTATACTGTCCAATGATGGAGAAAGGCAATAACTACAGAAAACTGTTAAATTGAGTTTTTTGTATCTTTGTTGTTTTCTTTGTATCTTTTGTATTTTTTCTTTGTATTTTTTCTTTGTATCTTCTTGTTTTAGTGCAAATAGCAGTGAAATATATTTAGTAGATACTACTTTTCTCCATATTTAGGTAGTATACACTTTCAACTTATTGGACTATTGAATTGAAATTTAGAGTATACAGGGTGAAAATGTGATGTTTTAATTTAGGTATTTCTATTGCCTGCTCTTTCTATCTCCGAATAGCGTTCACTATTCCCTATCTATTCCTATCAGAGACTCGACGAACTTCGAGTGAGCGCAGCTAATTTCACCTGTATGCTGCGGCGCATGTTATCGACGCGGAAACTTGGCCTTAAATTATCATTTATCAGTAGATTACTCAGGACTCATTCATCAAGTGCCACATACACGATTAAGCCAACTTGCGCGTCTAAAACACGTCTAAAATCCTCGTGGAAGCCGAGGCAAGGAGGCCGTCTAAGGTGTCTGTGCCTCATGTTGCCGACTATCCGGTGGCGTGTAAACAAATTGGCAGTAATGACGTTGCAATTTGTCAGATTGGCCGGAGCGCGCGTATGCGCGCGTCGCGGCACTTAACGGTGGCCGTGCCGCGCGTGTGTTTGCATATGTGACGCGTGAGGGGTGAGATTGGTGTCTGATGTGGCAGCCGCGCAAGTATACACACCTGCCTGATTTGCATACGTACGCGCCTACCGCAGGTGCTACTCGGTTCCGTTCACCAGACCGAGGATGAGATTGCGTCATTTCACGGTGCTCCGAGAAACGATTCGATCTCATCCATCTGGACGATCGCTATGAGATTCTACGTCAGGGATTCCCTGGTGCTGGAGGCGGTTCTGAAAAATTCAGGTGGTTTCTTCGGGGTTGCTCACAGGTTTAATTGAACATTTGGTCGTTGAAAATGATTATTTTTTGTGAGAGTGACTGAAAATTAGTGGAACTATAAGAGATTTTTATTGACAATTTACTATCCTTTGAAAGAGAATTTTTTTTTCTCTGAGTTCGGATTCATTTTTGTGAATAAGTTGTCCTAACGAGTTTTCTTGTGTACAGCAAATTGTAGGTATTCTGGTTTGCACATTCTTACGAGGTAGCTGCATTAGATGAGAATTCTTGAATAGGAAAAAATAAGTAGATACTTCAATAAAGATTTCCTGAGTTGGTTACAGGAGTAGAGGCACTGAGAGAGCACATTCCATTTGCAAGAACAAACTGCTCGAAACGTGATCTCTGAATGGTTAATCTTATAAATTCCCATTCCCTTCAGTCGTTCTCGCTCTTAATGGAGTTTCTATTATGGAATTTAACATCACATTTTAACTTCCACGAGTGTTTGTGGCTACCCATAGACATTACACAGAGGCTCACTATTCCATGTTCTTCTCCTTGTTCTACCACTTAAGTACTAGTAGCCTTAGTAGAATGGAGTTTACATACAATTCCCAATGCTACTCACTGATACATTCACATTACAAACGTAGTTACATTAAGCAATTACAGTACCTATCTTTATTACTACTTTACCATTTATGTAACACAATTTTCGTAACAATAAATTAACAACACTGTATTTTTTATATTTCAGGTAAGGCACTATAGCACTTCTTTTCTTCACAACAGTAAGCTTCTATAGTTATCGAGACGCAAACAGTGAGTGTTGATTTATAAACCATAAATTCCATATCACATTTACAATTAGGTATTAGAAATCACATAGACTAAGTATAAGTAATATAATTCCTCAGTTTAGTTTGCTCTATACCCATCCACGTCTACTTACAGTAGTTCGCTCCAAAAGAGGAGCTCGAAACACCAAACAATAGAGTCTAATCGACAACATGCGCACGCTTTTTTGGTATACTTCTTTCGCTCGGGGTCCAGATAGATCAAAGTGTACCGTGGAACGGGTAATGATGGTTTGACAATGGGTTTGCTTTGACATCAGTAGAAGGACACAGCGGTCAGACGGGAAGGTTTGCGGCGCGGTCACAGAGGGAGGGAAAGGAAGCGACCGCTCGATTTAATTACGCGGATCCATTGTTGCGGCTGGTTGTTTATAATTAATCGTTCGAAAGCCCGTCTCTGTTGACGACAGATATGACAGCTAACAAAGTACGTCGCCGCATGCTGATGGGGAATTTCGTTATCGTGGAATTTCGGTTTGCGTGGCGTCCAAATCGAAATCTATTGGATCTATTGGAATGCCAAGTATCGTCCTTTTCGTTACTTTGATACTGTTGAAGATTCAATTTATAGAGAAGGGAAATAGGAAGGAATATAGAAATAACGATGTGCAAATGAAAAAAAAAGCTGTTCGATAAAATTATGTGTTGTAAACCGTTAATTCAGTGTTGAAAGTATTTGCTTCGTAATGGAAAAGATTAGTCTTCTTCTTTTTTCCTCAGCCACGTTAATTACATGGATTATCTGTAATCTTCAATCAACTTCGTCAATGTTTTTCTCAGTTTCCTATCCTGTGTTCTGAATAAATTCATCATTATCTTCAAGGTTATATCATTTTTCCTGTATTCGTTGTAACATTCCACTTTCAATTGGTATCTGTAAGTCCTTCCCAATACACAGTTATCCCAATAAAAGTAGATGCAGCTGTCCTGTCTCGGAAGGAAGAACTTCTATTCCTTTTGTATACTATTCACGCTGAAAGGTTGGCTATTCTTGACGATAGCACTTTTCGCCGATGAAATAATGCATGGTTATAGACCGAGGGCAAGGACGATATTCCAAGCAGGGCTTCCCGTCCTGCTGGAGCCTTTTCATAGAAACCATTCGATAAAGTGATTAGGTAAGTTCCGACGAAACCAAGGAAAAAGGTGGCGAGCTAAGGGTTGGTGAGGGAGCGAAATGAAATGGCGGTTAGCCAACAGTTATTGCAAGTCACTTCGGTGCTATAGAATGGAGTTATCTCGATGGATTCCTCGTCCCGTTGCTTCATATTCACCAGCAAGAGTTTCGCGATTTCACGAGACAATGCACAGCAACATGGAGGCGTGATGCGCTTAATCGATCGTAAAATCGAGCGACATGGTTAGTCTTACCGCCTGTTTAAGGTCTCCCCTGCGAGCAATGAAATTCCTACGAGTCTATTACTCTTACTTTGCTCTGAAGTGATGCGTCGTCGCACTGCAGTATCGCGAGCACTGTTCCCACTTCGGTCGAGAAGCTTCGTCGTGTCACCTGTTCCATCGTAAATCGTTGTCCATTCACGAGCAAACTACGAACACGCAAAGAAACAAAAACGTGACAGTTCCGCCTATGCAAGATTGTTTTATCGACCGTATGAGTTCTTGACGAACGTCAATTTGGTATGGGATAAAACAAACTGAGAGTGTGAAATATAGACAGCTTGCTTCGTGTACACTGTACAGCATGCTTCAACTTCCGTCCATGATTGATACTGTCAGTGTCGCACATTGATCGCGCACGATTTACGCGCGTATTCGTTCTGTACATTGAACGCGCATTATGTCTCTTCATATTACTGGATTACAAACTACATACTCTTTTACGGAATATGTTTAAGCATGAAATGTGATTCATTGTGTTACCCACTAAATCAATGGCTCGAACGATAGAGCACTCTATCTTCACATAATTCATCATGGATGTTCTCCTCTATCTCTAAATGTTCGTTGATGTGCCTTGAAACACGCTTGTGATTTTTCATGCAAGTGGATCGGACATTCTTTCACCATAATTTACTACTCTGGGTTCGACATACTTCCTGTTAATGTTACCAACTGTTAATCCTTAGTATTAACTTCTATGAATGTCTGCAACAATTGATGTTTTCTGAAGATTATGAATTGACCCGTAGGGTGAGTGTCGCTCAAATATTCCCGCGCCACTCGGCACAGAAGCATGCGTGCTGCTTCCCTAGTTCGCTCGCAATCATAAGAAAGATGAAACCGATACAGGCAGACACTGTTGCGAGTAACCTTGCGGTAAAGATTGCGCAACGACGAGTAAAACGTGCACGTGGTGCCGGCCTCTGACGCAGCTGGTCACACGTAAATGTATCTATGCACGCACGCACGCATCCACCACACACGCGCAGTTGCACATTGCAGTGTAACTAGGCACGCTCGACCCTGCCAATTGACTCAAATGCACATTTACCCTACATCCTCGGCAATTACATAATGGGGCTCCGTTGGAGCGCGGCTCTGGTCGGCCGACTTTTCAGAATTTTCATCTTGCCATCGCTCCACTGCTCTATTTATTAAACGAATTTCAAGTAGGCACAATATACATGATTATTATTCAAACGAGACCACCCTGAGAGGCTTCAATTTTAGAAAAGGTATATATGTAATTGTGATGTTGAGGGACGTAAAATATGAGGCACAGCGTGTTCTAGATTCACGTCGTAAAAGTGTCATGTTCGAAATAGAATATGAATATCATAGCAGAAAAATTTCCTGCTGGTCTCGTACGAAATTTTCGGCACCAGCTATCACTAACATTTTGTTATCGATAGACGTGGCAGGTAGCAGCGGAACAAGAGTGGGGGAAGGTTACCCCGAGGCCCCAGGGGGGGTTGAAAATTTGGGTCAGTTTGTGCGTAGCTGTCACGCGGATTGGAAGTGAAATGGTTAGTGAAACGAAGTGGGAAAGTGTAAAGTGAATGTGGTGGGTAGTGATACATCAATTAGAAGTTATGAGGTATGTACCTATACATATATATTGTGTGTGAAAGATTACGAAGGGTTTTGAATTTCTAGCTTGAATATCATAGGTTTGAATATTATAAGTTTGAATATTATAGCGTTTAAAGACTTAACTAAAGTTAGATCTGATGAATACATCCTCAAATGTATATTACAATTACACTGGCAGATAGTCGACAGTGTCGTTACGGTTTCCGTGACAGTGTCCCGACGAAACTTTCACGGTGTAAACTTTTGATGAGACGTTTGAAGGAAATACAGCTGCGTGCTACTTGCACATGCTAAGATGGAGTTCAGTTCCGCAGAATGCTCTCAGACGTGACATGAATAATTGCTGCTACTGACTGTTTCCAAATATTTCACTACTTTCGCTCCATTTTGTAGTTTGCATCAATTAACTTCCTCCTACTGCACTCGATACATGTTCCTAATTATTTAATGTTCCGCTGACATTTTTACCCAACTTTCACGTATTTTATCCTTGAGATGTAGCTTAGTTAAACACTGCTGAACAGAAATTACTTAAAATAATTGAATCGCTGTGATGTCGATGTTACAACATTTTTAATTTTAGACCCCAGAAACACAGTACATATATTAAATTCACAATTCTGGATTTGACACTAGTTCATACGAAATTTGATTGAAAGGGGCAGGTCGACAATCGAATTTTGCGTCAATAAACAGTTGTTCTCTCCCTGATTAATAGTATTCGGTACAAGACTTGTGAATACATACGATTATCGTGAAGCCCAGTCGTAGTATATCATACCACTGCAAATTGATGAATTTGTAGGCGTCAGTCTTAATACAACAAAAGAAAATGTTTTACGTACGACAGACTATTTCTGACGGAATTTACGAGCGTGAAGCTAGGACACTAAAAGTCGGTACTGATGTTTATGCGCAACCTCGAGTTACATTGTTCCCCAGCCGAGCAGGCTAACGTCTAATTACGCGTAAGAAACGCTGGCAGTACAAACGCACAGGAATATTGCGTGGGAGTGCTAGTGCCGCTGCACATTTTTTGTTAGAGGTTAATGAATGTAATCGATGCTTGTAATTGCTGTTTTGTTCGATCGTCGATTAATTAGTGGCTGCTTCTTAATTTTACCTAGCTACAGTTTAATGGAAGCGACATCCTGTGTGCGCTACTAAAAGCTGTTGCAGCTGCAGCCTCGATCGTTGCACCGTGTTACAATACAGTCTTGTGTTTTGTATCTTTTGTATTCACTATCTTTCCTTATCTGTTTATGTAATTTCGTGTATCGATCACTTGCTTTATCCTGGGTTGGTACTTTAATGGTGCATCTATCATTATTGCGAGAGATTTAAGTTAAGACTATATTACATATTTCTCTTTTAGGTAGCATGGATAAGCTCTTTTCGTTGTCGCATTTGATGATTCGATAATCCTAGCGTTGGCGTCATTTTCTTTGATTAATTTTACAGGAGAAACGTCACGCATGTGAGCTAGGGAGGATTTCGATAATAATCAGACACTGCGCTCCACATCGCTGCCAAGTTTATTATTATATTGAACGGTGAACGTGTCACGTATACACGAGTTTAATGAGGAACTGAAAAAGAGAAGTCATTTAAATGTTACTCTGCATGTTGTAGCTCGTTATAGGTGGAGAAAATAATTTTGCTCTATTCATACGAATAATTTTAGCTACGTTGCGCTCATTAATCACGATTAATTGTGGCTAATGTTGCATTTCCTCTACATACATATTACGTCGCGCAGGATCTAGATAGTCAAGCGAATAGAGAATACACTCATGTTTCCACGGGCATTTTCAATCTTTTTCGCAGTTAGAGACAAAATTCTCAATTTCTCTAAATGTAATTAAATAAAAATAAAATTAAATAAAGAATTTTTTTTAGTCTTCGATATTGCAAAGTTTCGATTGCAGATTCTGTACATTATTCCGAAGTAATCAAAACAAACTTCATTTTTTTTATTTATGACTCTACTTTTTTATGTTCTAAATAAACTACAAGTAGAACCAGCACGTATAATCATTCCTTGAACAATGATACAAAGTCAGATATGTGTTCATTGAGAATGAATGCATGCACGTGTACGCATACATTTCTAGTGCAAGGTATTCTCTCGTTATTTGTTTGAAGCCAATAGGTGGATATTGTTACCCATTCAGAGTCGAATTTCCATGTACCCTTTAAAAGGTCAGTCGCATAACATTCCGATTGCATGTTGTAAAGTTCCAGCGGCCGATGTCCCATAAATGTTTTCGCTCGTTAACCAGAGTATTCCCTTTTCACTCTTTAAACGATTGTCACCGGAGAGGAATTGAAAAATGGCAGTATTTGCGCTTTCCGGCAGAGCCACCAGTTTTTCGAATGCCGTATCAAATACTTTTTATTTATCTACGCGTTTGTTTCATTGTTTGATTTTCTTACTAACCTTTTATATGATAAATTACGATTTTCAATTGTTACTAGTTTGCCAGCATTGAAAAATATATGGTCCTAGATTACATTTGATTTTTTCAATTATTTTTAAACTATACCGATATTCTAATAATAGGTTTCATGTGCTTAGAAATTTAAAATTGAGTGATGACATGTTATTATTATTATACCATACATATTACTACACTATTTTGTGTAACATATGTACAATGGCGCGTTTAGACTAAGCGTGCTAATGTACGTTCTTCCCCCACTTCAGGAGAAAATTCAATTATTATGAGTAAATAAAATCGACAAACGAATGAACGAAAGTATCACTTGAATTTTGTTAAAGTGGGTAAAGAACGAGCATTTGTTCACTTGATCTAAATGCACCATATAAAAGCTTTTAAAGTCGCTAACTTCTCTAAGGTTCACCGACTTACATATCACTGAAAATCATTACTCAGTTTGGGTAAGGCAGTATTCTTGGATCATCCAAACTTCAGAAGTTCACGCGACTACGGTTGACTTATCCACGAGCGTGATTACCATATCGATATTATTCCCCCTGGAGTGATTTGGGAACGCTCACGATTTCGCCCTTGACGTCTCTCAAATCCTCGTTCTACTAGGCTCCGACTATTCCGCTGGCATCTTTAGCTTGCAGGGAACGCAGGATCGTAATTACCAACACCAACTCCCGCTACTATTGCTCGGCCCCCACGCCATGGTTCTCTTTGTCTCGCAGATCTGCCTCTGGTTCCGTTTGTATAGCCACGACACCAGGGGAGTACACGTAGTTATGTATGTAGGTACCTCTTCTCTGTACCTGGATCTGTATTTTATCCCCAGCACGCTTGGTTCCTTCTCCTCTTCTATCTGCTACTTGTCATCGCTGGTTGTACGTGTACGCGTTCGTAGACGAGCGATCCGCGGGATTTTGTCTCGGTGTGCACGTGTATGAGCATTTACCGCAAGAGTTACGACGTGCTCCCTGCAACAGGTCCGTCGCGATTTCTCTTTGGCTTGGTGGCCAAGGGATAAGAACAGAAAGAGGGCGGGTGGACTGGCTAGAGGACACAGAGACGAAAAACGAATCGGGTGATAAGTAGGAAACACCGCCTCTCTCCTTCGCGTTCAATTTTGAATTTAACGAAAATCTGCTACTATGTAGATCATCTTTCTCTGATTGTTTTTCCAATATTTGATTTCGCTTACTGTTATCGGGATGGATTTAATAAAGTTTCAACGAAAATATTTGTTATCCGCGAATTTCGAAATCGATCTGCAATAGAAGTAACAAGACTGGAAAACATTGGTACGTGGATTTTCTAAAATTTCAATATTTAACAATTTGTAGATATTTAATCTTCCTGTTGTAGTTATATTCTGTCAATACGGGGAAACTTTTACATGGATACTGAAAATTAATAAAATACTAGAGTATTTCATTTTCTCCAATAAAATTCAGACAATTAACTTCCCTGCCTTTTTCGATGTAAATCACACCACAGCGCCGATCGCGTCATTTAAGCAAATTTCCCCGCTCGCCTTTATTTATCGTATTTCGATGATTTTCTCGAATTCCGTCGTTCATTATCCTCGACTTCATCGTACGTCACGGATCAAGCTGCACGGCGAGCAGTTTCGAGCGAACAAACGGGGTCCCGTGTTCGCGCATAAAATAGTGTTTTTATGGTTACCGACGACCAACAGCGTTTCGCTGGTCTCGATTAAACAATGGAACCGTTCTTCCTGTGCAACCCACGCTCCCCCTTCTCTCCCCGACTCGCTCGTTCTCTTTCCTTCCACGATCCTCCCTCTGCTTGACTGCTGCCGGTGGCAGTGTATAAATCAGAAAGACGACTGTACCCACCAACGACGATGTATAGAATGGGGAACGTGGAGGTGGAACAGAGAGCCGAAGGACCGTTTCCAGGGGAGTTCAGCAGTGGGATTAGGGGGCATACACACGATCGGTTCCGCTGCATTCGGTGCACCGCTGCAGCTTCGATACATTGAGATATTCCGTGACCAGAATCGCGGCCGTTTCACGCCGTGGGTCTACAACAATTTCGAGTTCCCTTGGCCTTCCCTCGCTCCCTTGAACTCTCTTGTTTTTTCTTGACCTCGGTAATCGAGTACTCTTGACTCCCGCTGAACCAGGGGAGGGTTAAGCTCATTCGGTTTAACATTGGACGTGATTCAATCGCAACAGATTGCTCGTACCATGGGAGCCTCATTGAATTTATCTGTTATGTTGCGGAAATAGCTGACAAATATAGGTGACAATATTTGTTACGAGATTATCACTATTTTCTTTGTGCATTTTCTGGATCTCCTTCACTTCGAGCTGCTTCTTAACATCCTCAGATGGTCAGAAAAGATTTGTCTGCTTTGTCTGCTGACGCTCGGTCAATACTTTTGTAAGGTCATCAGATCTAGATACATATATCGACGTAGCACGGAAGGTGTTAATTAAAAGGAATCAGAGTTGATGTTCTGTCGATATCAATAGGAATTTTACGTCATCTTCAGTTATGAAGTTTATTCCTCTCGTTTTTGTTGCACTGTCACTGATCGTCAAAGCTAGTTAGAAAATTAGAGCAGTGGTAATGAACGTATCGTAACGATTCATCGACACTCGAATTCGGTGGCACAGAGAAAAGCAGCCTCGGCGAGGTTTTCGTTCCAGGTCGGTCGGTCCTCCGACTTCCGGCGGTAGTGGCACTTCCGCGCTGATGAAATCCGTTCCGCTTTTTGATTGCAAAAAAACAAGGCAGGAAACGTACTAAATGAGAACCATAGGCGCGACCGCAATCACCTGTCGGGACCGCGGTAACACATCGCGGAAAAGATGACCGATGCTATCTCCGCTCTAATCGCTCCTCTATTGCGCTCAATAGCCTTTCGAATTTAAACGCAATGATAAACAGGCAGTACCGCCCATGCTGGCAATGCAGCGCTGAGGATCACTTTGAACGATCATCTCGCGTTTCGAATTTGCTATCCTCAATTACTGGCAGCTAATGACTGCTCATGTATTACATATTGTTCCTCGTAGATTGCAAATATTTGTGAGCATTGCCATTTGCTCATTGATCGATCTATTACGTTCGGGTTTAATTTGCAACTGTTTGGACATATTCAGAGCTCGATAAGCTTCTCAAGCTTCTCTTAAATGAGTAAAATAAGCGAATAAATAATTGAATTGAGAAACATTAATTATGAATTTCGTTCCGTTTAGAAATTGAATCAGTGAGTAGACGAATGGTGCAAGTCCAAAATTAGCCATTATCAAATAATCTTAAATAATCTATGTCTGTACCTCAGATCCAAAATCTATTAAATTACACAAAAATCAAAGTGGACTTAACTCGTTCTGACTCTGAGGTCTAGATACGTAAAATGAACAGAACTTCTAGACTTCTTCTAGACTTGTATTATTCTCCAACTCATCAACTCAATTCTTCTGTCTCGTATCCAAAAAGTAGATGTACTACTATAGTTCTGCATGTCCTGACACATGCACAAGCGATTCTCAAATGTTCCTCCAGTAAATCCTCGCGTGACAATAAATCCTCTCTTCAGGTGTGCTGCATTTCGTAGGGAGGAATCGTAAAGAAGTATTTTACCTTACGTCCATGGACAACAGTGATTCGTTGCACTCGACACGGTATCGTAAAAAGAGACTACTCTCGCAACTTTTGAAGGGCTTAGCTTTCTTTGTTCTTGGCCGGTGCACGACGCACAGAGAACTTTAAAGGCTTTACGGTCGGACGAACGAGTCAGAAGTTTCTCTAAGCAGTAAAACGCCGCTACGCTTGATCCACCCTAGCAGAAACGTTCCCTTTGCGTGCATTTATTTAACATTCCGACGAAATGGGAACGGGACGATGCTGAATATGTGGCGGAAAACTACGAAGCCTTCCAGCCTTCACCGACAGGCTTTTAATATTCCGCGTCGGCGTGCATTCGAACGAGAGAAATTCTCGAGAAAAAATCAGGAAAAAGAAACAATCCTTGTGTTTGATCAATATATGGGCTCTTTGAGCTTGATGCCTCGATAAACATTCGGCGATATTAAAGGAAGGGTACGTACCGTTTAAACGTCTGCACGTCTAATA
The DNA here is from genome assembly GCF_051401765.1 of Calliopsis andreniformis. Taxonomy (NCBI): domain Eukaryota; kingdom Metazoa; phylum Arthropoda; class Insecta; order Hymenoptera; family Andrenidae; genus Calliopsis; species Calliopsis andreniformis. Next base: position 14,638,543 of record NC_135067.1, on the reverse strand, counting down.
TTTATTTCTATGCTATGAGAAGACGTGCACGCATAAAGCTACAAAGCGCGGATACATATAGAAATATAGGCTTTTTATCCTCAAACAATACAAATTGCTGAATACACTGTTGTTTCAGAGAGGGTAGAATCTTTACATTCTCCCTCATACTTGATGTCATTGAAATAACTATAAATACTAATCACGTCCGTCAAAGGATACTTTATATCAGAATCGTCAAAAGTTTAGAGTGACGTATACTATTCATCATCGAGCATGATCGTAGACTTTTGAATGGCAGTATAACGTTCCCAAACTCTTGTCCTTTGAACCCACGTAGCCACTTTCCCAGTTGGTCAGCGTGGGTTCTCGAATCAGCACGCGCGCGAACCATGACGGGACCAAAGATGTTATTTGGCGAATGGAGACGTAGATTTCACGGCGCCTAGAACTAATCAAATCTTAATAGAGGCGCTAATGAGAGGGCATTCGGCGCGGCGAGAGATGAAAAGGCGGGAAGGTTGCGGGTGAGTGAAAGAGAGAAAGAGCAAAAGAGAGAGAGAGAGAGAGAGAGAGAGAAAGAGTGAGCTGTTGCTCTTTCTCTTTCGAATTATCCTTTGCGGTTTCGCGGCCACTGCATTCCGACAGGTATTCGTCTCACGTTCCTACCTTGGGCGAAGCAACAATTATTATTACTCCTCGCCGCGACTTTTGCAATTTTATCGCGCTAGTCTTCGAATTCCTCTCCGTTCCCCTTCTCCCCTTGGACATCGAGGGACGAGCAGGATTCTCCTTCACCCCGCTGAGTGTTCATAATTATGAGCACGTGACTCGTTTAATTTCCTGCCTCGACTCGCCGCTGCACCTAGACCAACCAATTTCCTTCTTCGACTGGGGGACCGATCGACAACCGTTCGATCTCTTCGCCGACCGTGAACAATACCCTTTCTTTCCCGTCCGTAACCCTGTTCCGGATCGTTTTTCTGGGACGAGGCTGCCGATGTAAAAAAAACGTGAGCAGTGAGATAAAAATCGTTCCTCTTAATAGAAGGAAAGTAAATTATTGGTCTTGACACAGTTGTTGACATGGATGATTTTTTTCACTTCTTTGAGAGGATGTAATAGTAATGTAGGTATATATTTTTAAGCTTCTTTTCAGCACTGCTTTCCGGATTGTTTCTTCAAACCTGTGGAATTGTAGGAAAATTCATGGGAGTTAATTCTGTAATTAGATTTGAATATTTGGTTATACAGAAAGCTAATTTAAATAGAATTTCTTTGCTACTAGAAACAGTTTTAAGTTAAATTTTTAATTTTAGGGATTTATTTGTAGCACACTTGAGATATGATTTAATTTAAATATTCTTCTTTTTTTGAAGTACTAGTTTTAGGGGTTAGTGAATTTTTTATTCTATATCGAATGGCGCTATGATAACGCATTCTCAAAGGAGAACAGACGATCGAGTTACGACCTTATATATGTATCTGATACTGTTGGGATACGGTACGTCCAAAACCAGAATCAAGAACCAGTCCTGAATCCTCCGCGGGAGGTAGGCATCGAGTGACCTTTAACCTGGGAACCGGGGCATCGACTGCTTTCTCACGTAACGATTACGACACTGCTTCGGTTAAGGCAAGAAACTTTGATGTCGATTTTAAGATACATTGTGCCTATGCTTTCTTCTGTCTCACAAATAAATATTGAACATTTTACTATCAACGTATCTCGGTGATAAAATATTATGAACAGAGGTGCTTGGTTATACTTGCGTAGTATAGACATGTACATATAGTTGCAGATGATTCTATTTAGATTTAATAAAAGGGCTTTAAGGATTTAACAATGGGAAAATTTAAATATTTAAATATTTGAAAGATTGAAAATTTGAAAATTTGAAAGTTTGAAAGTTTGAAAGTTTGAAAGTTTGAAAATTTGAAAATTTGAATATTTGAAATTCATCATGTTGAGAGAACTATAATTCGTCGTGAGATTTATAGCTAAGTACGTATGTACATATGTACGTAAGTATCCATTTCTCTATTCCATAGAAATGCGTCAGCTGTTGTAAGTTCTATTTTAGAACTGTAGCCGACATAAGATAGAACAATCCACAACTGCAGTTAATCACACACCTTTTTGTTGTAATTCACGAGGATTTGCCATTAAGTCGGTAATGAGAGTTGTATGTAAATTACATGCAAATCGCGGCTTTAGGATTGCATGAAATATTCGGAGTAATCGTTGTTGATATCGCTGGCGATAACGCCTTAAGATGTACCTAGTACTTACTTTGAGAGAAATATTTATAAAATGCTTCTATCTTCACAATCTGTAAAAATACTCTTACAGGATTCTCAACTTCGAAAAAACTGACCCGAGCGAATATACTTTTTCATAGACTTGAAAACTACAGTACATATCTTCTAAAATCTCAAAATGATGATCTCCAATTGCAGTCAATGTACAATCCAGATAAACTTATTCTTCTGCTTTAAACTGAAATTATCACGACAAAACGTCCCCTAACACTTCGCAAAACCTCCACCCCTTCCTCGTAATCGATCACGCCAGTGGTTTAACTTGCACCGTGTCCGCCTTATTTTTCCCGATAGCGTCGAATAAATCAAGAAGCTCGGTGCAGCCGACTCAACGCGTTTCGAAGAATTTCAAGTCCGCGCTGCGGCAAAGAAAGATTGCGAGACGGAGTCAAAGCCGCGTGCACACGAAATCGCGGAGCAAGGGATGAGCAGGGAAGGGGCGGGAAGACGTCCAAGTTGGACGTGCACGACCACGTCGCATGATCGCTGAATTATCGCCGGGGTATGTAGCATAAATATGTATGCCCGTGCAGTATTCCGGATTGTGGAATGCACTAGGAGCGTGCAATCGACGCTACTGTGCGCCGTCTCTCCTCCACCCCAGCCATCCTTGTCTGTCTGTTTCCCTCTCGCCCCTTCAACACCCATGTCCCACGTTTTCGTGTCTCGAACCTGGCTTCCCCCCGGGCGCGTTTGATTCTGTTGTCTAACGACTCTCTAGACACGCAGTGTCGTATGGCTGCGCGAAGCGTGTGCTGCCTACGGTTCGGTAGTGTTCAAGCTTTGCTGAGCAGGGAGTGAAATGGTCTTTTCGTACGTATAGATGTTACATTGTGCGGGTGTGCCCCATATAAATGTAATATGGCTTATAGAGGGGGACAAAGCGACATAAGAGGCGCCACTCGTGGATAGCACTGTTCTAGTTAGTCACTTTTCCTGGCTACTTTCTAGCCTTTGCGCGAGGCGTTTCTACGTAGGATGCTTCTGCTCTCGTCCTTCTGACATTCTTGCTCCATTTAGGCTGACGAAGCGAATCAGCTGGACTGTAGCATCTCCGAAGATAGAGAGAATTGGTGTATAGTAGTATTATGCAATGTTTGGTAAGCCTTCATATTGGCTCCTTTATTTTTGAGTGAATTCATGGTACCATGGATGCATCTACGTTTTCGTTGTGAGTATATTGGATTCAGAAATTTTCCAAGGAAAGTAAGAACAGTTAGATTGGTCAATTGAGTCTGTTGCATGCTGGAATAATTTATCTGTAGAAAGGTAGAGAAGATCAGTCTACATAAGGAAAATAAAAAGAGCAAGATCCAGTTACGTATATGTTGCAGGCACATATCCTAAAGAAAGTACGGAAGGAAAATAAAATTCACTAAAAAATGCAACAGTTCCTTCTACCCCCTAGCTACATGTAAGAAAGAGCTATAACTCGGAGCAGTTTCCAGAATCACCCTTTGCCCTTTCTCCTCTAACTTTCTGCTTTCTTATTCCGCCTTTGATTCCTCCCATCTTACCCCGCCTCTGGCTTTTTGTTTTTCTCCTATTAATGTTTTCTTTTCTTCTTCTAAGAAGCCTCTCTTCTCATTCATAGGTTCTATATTCCCGAGCACGTTACATCGGCTCCGCGTTTGTTTGTCCCTCTCCGTACTTCTCTTTCACTCCCCTCAGTCTCTTTTAACCCCCTTCTCCACTCCGTTGCGGTGATTAATCTCGCCGGGGGCATTCCTGAAGGATACTTAGCTCTGATCTACGAGCCGAGCGTCCTACCTTGAGAATCGGGCTCTTTTTGCCCTTTCCTCCCCTGTAGCTTTTTCCTTTTGGATGTGGACGAGGAAATAGTGGCGGCACGGATTTCTCGAACGACACTCGAACGGGCCTCGATTAAGTTTCGCGCTGCGAAACACGATCTCTGCGAAACGCGATACCCGACTCGCGTTTAATTCCAATTCGGACGGTGGCGAGCTTTATCGCGATCGCGGCCCGCGACACCCGTCATTTATAAAATTTCGCGTTGTAAATTTGAATAACAAAATTCGTGCATCTCTCTGCCAGCCCTGCTCCTCTCTGCATTCGTTTCGCTGGTACCAGCGATATATGTAAATGCTTGCGTTCCACTTTATAGATTCATAGTGTATTGATCACTTTGTTTGCGCAGACAGTAGCTGATTCAAATACGATTTAAGTTCAGCTAGAGAGAACGTGTGGGTGAGTTGCATCGAGAAGAATCATTCGATGAAGTTCGAGTTTGATTTTCAGACGATTTTTTCTTCTATTTTTAAACTCGAGTAGATTGTTCAAAAGAGCATTTCTCTTGAGCTGCGATTGCTTCTGTAAACAGTGGTATCGGACTCGTTTACTAGAATTTTACCCCGTCGATTCTGGAACACAGCATCATCTGGATGGTATATCAAATATTCACATTGGGAATAACATATCTTTCAGTGTCATATTCTTTTCATAAAATTCAGCGCCTCCCTGGATTGTAATAATAAAATTGTTCTCCCGCTTGTCTTTATATCGCGTGACATCCCCATTTTATCGCATTTGTGGTTGTCATCAGGCACGACATTATCACCAGCCCCGCTCCGTTGACGATTTATCGACGTTGCTGCGGTGTGAGGTTGGTACTCTGACGCTAAGAAAGAGGTCGAGATTTTTTTCCTTGGCCATTTTACGCTAAGTAGTCTCAAAGAATAGCAATTAGATTTAAAATGCACGTCCAACCATATTGTTGCATTTGAGCTATAATTATGTGTGTTGCTTTAGTAACTACGCAGAATGCTTGCTACGTAATATTAAAAAATTGGTTTCCGTGCATGGGTGCATTGTGCTTCTGACCGCGCAACAAAACAAGGCGCGCCTACTTGTGGTTTTGCACTTGACAGTAACAAAGGCTCCGAAATAGGCCAATTGGTTACGATCACAAGCTCAGGAAGCACTCTGGATCGCGTCTATAAATACATGAATGCTCCACCGCGACGCGAGCCGCATGTGTGGTTGGAAAGGTGGAAGAACCGCTTTCAGACACCAACTTCTTTGAACTATCCTTACATCACTAGACCACGAAGCACAGAGTGCTTCTCTCGCAACATTTATTGCATCCGCACGGTCCCTCTCATTAGACGCGACGCCGCCTCGTACCGCGGTTTCTCAAATCTATTTCGCTGCATCTAGTAGTACCTCCTTTCCTATAAATCATCCAGTTTTATTGCAAGTGTGTCCATAAATCTGTTCGTCCAATTTCCTTCGTTTATCGGTTCCTTCTTCAGGCTGAATTATTGGGAGAACTAATAGCGCCAACTTTTTGTTGTTACGAAGACCTCAGTACAAAAACACTAAGTAGTTAATATAAATATCCAAGATAGTATATTATCGTGTGTTATTCCTCTGGAATACAGAATAAACATGATACCTTACTCTCAAGAATCTTTTTTTCAAGCATCGATCAGAGTCTCATAAAAAATAGTATCTATCGTCAGTTACCTATGAACTTCAATCATTACGTTCGCAAGTATATTGTTCGAGTTCGATATCGTCGCGCAGGTATTTTGTTAGGTTTCACTGTGGCGTTAACTCTGCCTGGAAGTACAGTCAGGTCATCAATAATAAATAGCCAGCGGACAAATCATCAAGATACACGACCCAGCCACCGTAGCCGAATTCGCACCGCGGTTCCATAATTTACGCGCATGAATCGGTTGACTATCCTTTGGCGACTATTAGACCAGCGGTTCGTAGTTCGGATCCTCGCGCTTTCGTGTAAACGTTGTAATACTTGTCCTACCAGAAAGCCATTTATCGCTGCCCCCTCGTTGTCCGTACGCAAATTATGCTTTGTCGTATCGACGACGGTAGCGTGCATTTGCACGTGCACGTAAAGCCTTTCATCGGTAATACCATTAGTATTAACGTATGGATTATGAGACGACTAGTTCGGTGTACCAAGTCTATGGTTATTTAGTTGAATTGGATGGTCAGTGAGTGGAAAGTGAACAAGTCGTTGATCAGTTTCAGGCCTGAAGGCAATTTCAATTAGTTTCTCATTTTGGATTTATAGTCATAGAAGTGGCTAGTCACTGTGTCTTCGCGACTTAGTATTTATTCATAGTCTCAAGGCTTTTCTTGTCGAAGAACTCATTGGTAATACAGTAGAACCTCGATTAGGACATTATTTCTTTGTAGTCATAAACTTCAACTGTGACTTTATACTAGGTTACTGAAAACAATAGACAAGAAGTGTGTTGCAGGTTTGAGTTCTCTAATAAGTTGATTATTCGAGGTCCCACTGAGTTTCCTGTATCTTTATTTCACTCGTGGTTCCACTGGGGTTTATGTATCTTTATTTCACTTAATAACTTATCGCAGGTTTAATAATCGCTAACAAAATTCGTGCATATTATAGCACACTGCTGTAATACGTCTATTAAAATCATATTAACGTCATCTGGATGTTTGAATGCCCAAAGGAGTTCTATGCCCGATCCGCCGCGATTCCCTCGTTCTTCGAAGTTACAAGCGATTGACACATGCAAATTATCATTGATGATTGATCGTAATTTACAATTTCTGTCGTCCTTTTTTTCGATGAAGTATTGTCGCGTGTTCGCGATCGTGCACCGTCGATCGACCCACCGCAAATCATTACCCGCTGTTACGCGTGCAATTTGCTCGAACGCATTGTACGCGAGCATATCGCGGCAGAAAGCTATTTGCCGCCGATCCCCTCGCCCCCGAATGGTAGTCCGCAGCAAATTAATTGTCACGCAGCTTCGATCGCAGTTTCGTCGTTGCTCACCCCCTTGACGAAACGTACTCGACCCTTCTAGGATTTACCAGCTAATTTGGAGAAGAAAGACGAAACGTGGTTAAGGTTTGAAATTTCTGTCAGAAACTCTGATACTTTTACGATTTCAGGGTTCTTTTTAGGAGTGATGTAATTATTAATTTTTAGCAAATTTAAAAAAAGCAATCGTGTAGTGTCCTTCCTATTGGAAAAAGATTGTGGCTTTCATAGATAAATCTAATCGTTGAATAGAACGAATATTTCTGCTGTAGTAATATTACTTTATCACTTACAATAAAACAACTCACTCATCGAAAATTCTCCACTTAGATCCTTTGGTTATTTTTCGCCCATGAACACAGAACGTTATCGCGGGGCACCAGAAGTTAATTATAATTTTCAATGATATTGAATGCACTCGACCGGAGTACAGGTGAAATTTAATATCACTCCGATGCAATGCGAGCGCGAGTTTGTTTACAATTATTATCGAGAAAATTCATCGAGGGCCGCGTGTTCGATACGATTCACGGATGTTGGTTATGTCGTTTCTGGTTTGCAAATACGATCTTCGTCGACCATAGGGCCTGCATAAATTGAAATCTTTTGATTTTGTTGCGATCGTTCATTTATGGGTATGTTTATGGTTAATACGAATTCCAGCGTTCTTTTAAATCATTCATAATGGATCTCGTGTAACAATTTATATTTCAGTGCTAAATATTCTCATAAAATCTTCAATTACCAAAGTAAGTAGTACAGCAGCATCATGTATTTTCTATTATATGTGGCCAGGAAAATTCATGGCATATTGAAATAAATAGTGCAGAGTTGTGGTCGATGGATACCTCTTAAATAATGCAGAGAATTAGTACTCAATGGCGAACCGTTTCGAAACAACTCGTTCAGGGTGAAGAAGGAAAAGAGAAGAACTGGAACAAATGGGAATCAATCTAATTACCCCTAGTGCGCCAGAGCTCACAAACGGGTGCCTGTTTTTCCTCCCATTCCTTCGGGTTGCCAATGTTATTCATTTGTTTAAAATGCAATTTTTCTGTCTCTCTCTCAATTTTTTCTGCTCGTATTTATTCCTGCAATCCTTTCAATCATTTCTGTTTTAGTTTGTCCAATCAACAACCTTTTAATCATTCTTATTTTACTTCATTATCTAAAGAACCGAGTTCTAAGATTTCACAGTAGTCGTTCATAGAAATTCATTAAGTAATAATGAATCGACAGACCTTTATTAACCTTGACAATTAAGTGACATGAAATACCACGTTTTGTCTTCGAACTAGGTGATCAGCCATAAATGATAGTGTAGAGGAGATTCGTCTCGTTTAATTACACCTTGATGCTATTTTGAAGTTCAGGTATCGATCAAGCCCCTCTAGCAGACGCTTGATTTATTCGCACCGATCTTCAGTGGCTCTACCGAGAATCTGACGACTCATCAGCACGTAATACCGATCAAATTACATGTACATAGATCAGATCCGTTAATTGGTGAACTCATTCGAGTATCGAGCTGTATAAAAAGAACCGTAACTGTAATTACAGGCTATACGGAGAATCGAGTGCTTAACTTTAGAGGCCATTGAGTGTATCCTTCGTGGATCACTTCGATCTAAGGGCTCATTAGTTACAGATGTGCAATAAAGACGTTTGCGAGTTTTTCTTCACGGCATGACAGCGTTAATAGAAAGATATATATCCGTTGCTTTAGTTTTATTTACTGTAATTCTATTCTCTGAGAAAAGAAGTTGTCTATCTTTATTAGGTAAAGTATGATTACCCGACTTCTGTTACCCAAATAGAGAAGGTGGCTGAAAACAAGTATTAGAAAATTTAAGGGATGATTTTACATGCTAAAGTAAGACGAATATGAAAAGCTAAGGAACGTTCTAAATACGTGACATATCTGTCTGACCTGTCTTATTCTACTGGCACCGCTGTGTCTGACCTAGCTGATGCTTGCTCCAGTAGAGTAAGTGTCGAAGTCAGACACATTTTACACACATTTTAGGTGTATTTTTAATGACTACTACATAACTCAGAAACAAAATTTCTCATGCAATTTTGTTATATTTTACATTCAACTTATTTTGGCATGTAGAATCACTCGTCAGTGTGTATTTAGGTGTATTAAAAAGTGGAAGCATTTCAAACGTCATACTTTTATTAAGCCTAGAAATTCCAATGTTCCAATGCTTATCAAGGAATAACTTTATGCTAAATTTTTCGAAATTTTCTCAAGTGTACCTCACGTAATGTGTTACACACGCGAGAACGTGGCTTAACGATCGTCCCTGCCCCGCCACGCGTCTTATCTTTTCGAGTGAATATTCGCCACCCCCGACGGGCGAGCAACGTTTTACGCACTTTTTACGTCGCCCCATGAATTTACTCGTCGTTGCAGCCTACAAAATTCTCCGCACGAAGCGGTAACGCGCGATCGAAGCCACACGTTCGGCCACGCACTGGAGCCTACGGGGGTAATGAAGACTGGTTTAATTTATGGCGCATAAACTCGCCCGTTCCGTGTGCTTTTACGAGGGGCGCACAGCCTCGTGACAGGCTCCGCAAAGCTTCGACTATCATGCGAAAACCTGCGCCAGGCTTTCTCGCTTAGCGACCAAGCTTTCCTGGCTCTATTTAATAAACGCTGATTTACACGTGTTTCGTTGCTTTGACAAATTCTGGAAGCCTGTAGGTGACCCTCTTACAGCTGTATCTATAAAAGAATTATTTAGCAGGGAATAGATGGGATGCGACTTCGCTGTAAAGCCTGTCTCTGTGTGAAAGAGAATTGTAGTTATGTGTAGTAGGTGTAGATCTAGGGAGGCATTATTTATTTACAGTAGTACCTGTCTTGCGACGTTATATTTCTTTAAGAGTTGTGTGCTTTTATGAAAATTTGAAAATTTGAAAATTTGAATATTTGAATATTTGAATATTTGAATATTTGAAAATTTGAATATTTGAATATTTGAAAATTTGAATATTTGAAAATTTGAAAATTTGAATATTTGAAAATTTGAAATTTGAAAATTTGAATATTTGAAAATTTGAAACTTTATCATTGGAACGAACACTGAAAATTTTCTGACGAAATTTTCCATAGACATTCATCGTTTTATTCATCGCTGTGTTTGATGTTTCGCACCAAGTTTCGCGAGTTTCACGCGAACGCGGGCGTTGCTTACAGAAGAGAAGCGAAATCACGAAGGAACAGAAGGGAAAGGAAGAGAAACGCATTCATATTTTATTAAGAATCGCGAGCCGTGTAAAATTTACTTTCTGTATTGTCTACCTTGCGGAGAAATATATTTTTTGTTCTATTTTATGCGCCACTTTTGCATGTATTTAGCTGGTGGCGAAAAAGAGACGCCCATGGAAACGTTAGAGGAGACCGAAAACGTCGCAGCTCAGCGTCACGAATATTTTAATTAAAACCTATATTGTTCTTCAGGGAAGTTTTTATAGCAACAAAGTTTCTGTGATTTTAGCAACGAAATTGCGTTCTTATGTTGCAATAATGTTCTTTAAAATCGTAATCCTTTATCATAAAAATTTTAAAGATATAGCATTTCCAACTTTCATATCAGAGTTTTTTTCTCAGTGCTTCTATCTCGGGGTTCTTTCCAGCCGATTCGCGTGTCTGCTCGAGTCATTTGATCGTACATATAGCAAGGTGTAATAATCGCACTGTACTTTAAACTATCACAAGTTCAGAATTGCGAAGTAAGATCTCAGCGAATCCTGCAACGTGCAGAACTTCGATTTAGGCGAAGTTACGCGTAGTTTTATGACCTCAGAACGATTTATGTACGTTCCGCGGTGTTACTTTAAACGACGTGTGCTCCGGGAAAAGAGGCATTAGTTATTTTTCGTGCTGACAGCAGCTTTAAAGTGGTTTCCTTCGAGGCCGTTATTTGGCTTGCTACAGTTCCCGGTTATGTGCGCGTTCGCGCATGGCCTTTCTTTGCACCTCGCGCAGTTTTTCACGATATTACAAAGAGTCTATTTTGAGAAAAACAGACATCGATTAATGGTCCCTTGCTCTGTGACGTTCAAAGGCTTGAATAATCGTCGGCAAATGGTAAATCGTTTCTTCATCACACTACAGTATGTGGGTTTAGAGATTTTAACTGCGTTGTCACTAGCATTAATTATTTTATTCATACACGACAAAATTGTCTTCCTTGTCAGACTGAGGTTCATATCTATTTCGAAGGTAGTCTAAAGACGAACCTATGTCAGATTTCGTAACTCTCATCTAACAGCGTCGAAACGAAGTTTTTCAAGTGTAAAATGCAAAAAGGCGTTCAGAATTCCCTTAGGGACCGCAAGTAGAGTCGCGGTTATGAACGCGTTAGCGTTTAAGTCTATCGAATAACGTGGAAAAGCGTGGTAAAGAAGGGCGGAAAGGCAAGGCCAGGCTAATATAAATCCGAGATTAAAAGTGGCCGAAAACATCGCGGGGAACTGACGTGTAATATCTTGAAAGCATCGAAGAGCAAATCGCAGGGAAATATGCGGACGGGAGAGAGAAAAGCTCTTCCTCGGTTGAAAGGCGGTGTTCTCTTCTTGACAGTGATTATACATAAATTAAACGTTATAATGCCTCGCCGTCATAATCTAAAAAGCTTTATTTTAGCATGCAATGTCTGTGTTCAGTTACGCTCTTGACTGATATTCTGTTTTAATTATAACAACGAATACACGAACTATTTTGCGCGTTAAAGATGAAGAATTTTCGGGAAATGCACCGAACCAGATTTCTTTCAGGTTTAGATTTTCAGGGCGCTAAAATTTTTTATTAAAGTTTGCTTCTTTGAAAATGGATAAAAAATTGTTTTACATAAAACACAGTTGAGAAAAGGAAAATTGACAGGAGTAAAAAATATGGAAAATTCTTTACAAAAATACATAAATATTAACCCCTAATTTTATATGCCAAACGTTCTCCTCACATTTTTCATATTCCTCCTCATCTAATTTCCTTCTCTCCCCGATTAGTCTTGTCGCGGCAATACATCACAAAAAGACCAGTGCAATAAAAGCAATAAGACCTAGCCAGTCTCTCCACTCGCGAATCCGAATTCAAGCCACACAACTTCGCCGCGGACCCGCTAAACGGGGCGAGTTTTTCGGCCAGTTATAAATTACGATTCCACTAAGCAAACCGAGATGCTCACAGAAACGACTGCGGCTAAGGGGTGGCGGTTGCAAAACGCGTCTCGTCGCGGGGGCAAAAACAATTTTTCCCGCTCCCTCTCGAGGGCCAGCGCGGTTTCCAAGTCCAGAGCTTCATCGTGCTCCATTCTACCCCCGGCCGTCTGCGCCATCAGTTGGGTGGCAGATCTCGCGAACCTTTAAATCATTCGGGGCTCGACGTGCGCGAAAATATCCGGAGAATTCGGAAGTAAGCGGCTGTAGACTCGTTCCTTTTCACCCGACGTGCGCCCCCTCCTTCTCTCCACTGTTAGGAACCGACGGGACACAGGGGGGGTGGCGTGCACCGACGTTGGATAGACTCTGGGTGCACGCCTACGAAGGGAACGTGTCCCAAATAATCCCGAATTCGAACAGACAAGTGGGCGGATCTGGCCCAGGTCCAGTGGTACTTTCGGCGCGCGGTGTGTAGAGCGTGCTACCGGGAGGATGAAAAGCATTCAGCCCCCGTTTTTGAAGGCTGGAATCGTTCTCCAAATCCCTCATTCGTCGCCCCTATTCGCCTTTTTCATCGCGTCGTGAAAAACGCGCCAGAGGCCCGCTGGAGACGAAGAGAGCAGCGGTTTCCATTCCTAGGAAAGATCGCGTTCTCCAGAAGGCCTCTCTCGTGCACTTCTGCCTCTATAATATTGCTTCTTTCAATGGAAGATCGTTCTCCCCCTTTCTTTCGTGTTCCCTCTGGCTCTGCTGGTGACACTGTAGGATTCATTTTACTCGTTTCTTACTTGTTTCTCGAAAAGCACGCTGCGAGATGGTTCGGGGGCGTATCGAGCATGGCTGTAAATATTCGACGCGTCATTTACGATTGCGTTCGTTCTGCTGCCTTTTGCTCAGGTTGTGTTTATCCATGACGATATTTCGTCGCTTTTAAATGCTTCTTTAATAAGCTATAAAATTCTTGCCAGCGAGATGCCTGTGTGTCCGCGCACGCGGCATATCGTCGACGAAATTAGATAACTACAGATTATTCTCGGCTGTAGGCGTCCGTGATGTCGTCCCGTAAACATCTTGGATGTCGTTTACGATCGCCTCCTGTTTGGATGCGCTGTACCTTGTGTATGCATTTTGCATACCGTCGCCGAATGGGTATCATTTGTCTGTCATGAACCATGACCACGCGGAGGATGAATCGAACCTGTTCGTTTGTGGGCGTTCTGGGATGAATTTTATCGATCGATAAAGCAATCAAGGGTTCGTTTCGAAGTACTGGGTTTGTATTACTTTGTGTTGGGGGAGACTGTTTGAATGTACTAAGAGCTAATTTTGAGGTACAGAATTTGGTATCCAATTTTATACATTCTTAATATAGTAGTTTTATTGAGTAGATAGCGTGACGACGAACATTAATAGAAGAAATTTATATAACAGAATTACACTGTTGGTTTCTCATGAATAGATAGCTTAAATTAGGAAACGAGTGGCAAACAGCGCTCGTAAATGGAGTTTCGAGCAACTCAACCCGCAAATTGGGACCGTCCTATCCCAGGTTAAATTAAACGCTAACTATCCGATTAATTAGTTAGGAAAAATGCATGGAAGTAGGTAAAAGAGCAAACTCGTCGGCGAACTGGAACGCTGCTTGATAGAAACTTCGTCGTTCCGAGGAATCTTTGGCCGAAGCGTGTTTTCACAGCTTCTGAAATTATCAATTTAGGCATTAGGTCCACTTTTCAACCGTTTCATCGCTGGAGCTCCAGTTTACTTTAGTGTTTGGACTCGGCTAGTGCAATTACTCATCCTGGATTATGCCTCGTTCTTTCTTTGGTTTACTCTTTTTATTCCACGCGGAGGAAACCACGAATACTCCTATTTTCTTCCTGCGCCCTCTTTTCGTCCTTTTTCCCCACGTTCTCCGCTGAGGTTAGTCAAGATCGACCAGAGAAACTTGCTGTGCCTCTCTTCCGTTTGCTCTCGATTCTTCTTCAGACGTTTCTAGGGATAAACAAATCGTTCTTGTTATTTCTTCGATGGAAAATACTTCCATTCATTCTTTCCATGATGGTACTTCGCTGAGCGAGTATTCTGAGTTCGAAACTGATGATGCTGCAGCCATAGGCTAGGCATATATCGCAATGCGTGGGGAGAAGTACACAGACGTACGATTATAGTTACGATCTTCACGACAGGTTATAGTTACTCGTGATATCTCTATGTTACTTGTTTCCTCGAGGTGACCGATTTCTGATTTTCAGATTTTCAAATATTTTAAAATGTTCAAATTTCTGTTTTATTTATTGAAATATGCAGGTTTAATTAGTTTTAATGTAATCTCCTTCCTATGGCTCGCCTCTCCTTCCGTGACGTCTCGCTAGCCAATCCAGCAGCAGGGCACAGTAGTTCCATTACTAGATCCATATTTGTCTCAGTACCATTGCATTCTTGAAATGCAATTTCATTACTAATCCCTAATAAATTGATATCGATCGCCAGAAGCTGCCCTTTCCCCTCTTTCCTCAATCCCCATCGTTCGAAAATCCTTTCTCCCATCCTTCGCCAAAGTGTTCGCGACGTCTCACTGACATGCATATTACTCGAGACCGCGCAGCGATAACCGCCAGAATTTTCACCCCTGACGGCATCCTTCAGGATCACGCTTTGAAGGAACGTTTCGCCCATTCAAAGATAAGGCGCGAGATGTTTGACCAATAGAAACGCTCCTCCACCTAGCGCCCGCATTGCAGGCTAGCCAAAGGACGATTTACGAATCGTCGTTGATGCGGGATCACCCCCCTCTCTATCCAGCTGCCGTTGCCCCCTCTATCGATCCGCACCAGGGGAGGATTTAGGGACGCTTCGTTAAACCGCGGTACAAAAAAGTTCGGCTACCGATTGGGCCAACGGTCCTGGAACCCTCTCGAAGGGGTGGAGAAGCATTCCTCCACCACCCCACGTCTCCTTCGCTCAAGTATGAATCCCCCGGGTGGATCTTCGTCGGCGATGGCTTTTGGATGGCCGCCCAATCACCACCACATATTCCTATCGGCATCCCAGTCTTCTCTGTCACTACTCATTCGATTATCTTCCCCGCGAACCGTCTCTTCGCTCTTCGAGTTGCGCGTCCTTCGATCGCCATTATTCCAGCGCGTTGCATTCGTGATTTATACGCATAACCATCGACCAAAAAGAGAAAGAAAAAAAAACCCTGAACACCTTCGGTGTTATTACTTTTATTATATCGGATCCGGTCGTCGCCTTTCAGCAACGCGAGCAGAGTCCTCCATCGCGAGAAATTTTCTCGCGAGGCTTTATAGTCGAAATGGAGGCGTGGTTGGATCCGATCCAGCGGACCATGACTCAACCCAGATGTGGAGGAGCGAGTGCAAGCACGACCCGATTTATCCGGCCTTCCTGGCCCTTCGGAAAATTCGCTTTGAACGACGGCCGTGCCTCGCTGGGACACTTTCTGGCCTCATGCTGCACGCAGTTTGCTGGATTTGCTTGATGCTCTGCGGAATTCGAGAGAAGAGTATCTTTATTGAGAGACGTTGCTTGAAGATATTTTCAGAAGAGGAAGTACGAATATTTGAGAAATCGTCATTCGAATTCTTCTGTCCTATACGTGGGTCGTGGGTCTATGAATATGTTAATGAAGCAACGTGGTTGAAATTTAAACTGACAAAAGTGTTCTTTAGAAGGAGATGGAGGAACTTTCAACCTCGACTTAAAAGCTTCTAGAAATCTCTTCTCTGTTGTGCCATAACCGCAAGTCGCTTAGTAGACATTTTTCTACCAGTGTTATCAAAGGTAAAATATCATAGGGAATGATTGCGTACTGTTGCATTTACCTAATAAAAATGGTAGTATAACGGACTAAAATAGATGATACAAATGAAAAAGTTGAGGCCAAACGAGATCTACGGAAGGTAGAAAGAAATGAAGAGATCAAATGAGGGTAATGCAGAATGAAAGCGAAATGTGGAACAAGAGTTAAAGAAATACGAGGGAGGGAACGGGAGAATTGCAGGGAACAAAGAATGGAGACAGAGGGGATGAGTTTCACAGAGGTATACGGTTACGACCTTAAAGCAGCAGTTAATTAGAACCGGTCGGTTCCGCGGAATTGGATTTTACGTTCAGTTATTTCATATTCTACTTGCGAGCCGTAACGTGTACGAAGCGGGCTCGTGGTAAACGGACGAACGGTGGAACGCATGTGAACTCACCAGATGATTACCATTGATACCAGATAATAAGCTTAGTTAAAACTGCCGGATACTGCGTTAGCCCCCGTTGCTGGTGATAAAAGCGCGCATTTACTTCGAAATACCACACCGTTGCTGTTTCACCCTCCCCCGTCCCTTTTATCGACTTTTCCACCCTGTCACGCGTCGTTTTTCTTTTTGCGGAACGACGACTTTCCACTGGGTATTTTTCCCCGCTTGCTTTTTGCCGCGTGATCATCTTTAGTTGCGTTTCTTGTACAAGCTGTGAAAGTGATGAAGGCCAAGGTTTCGTTGAATAAGATCTAGCATTTGTATCAATCACAACTCGTGAAGGAGAAGGAAAATGCTGTAGAATTTTAAATTAACACTTTATTGAAGGGAATGACGAATTTAATTTAGAAATTAGGTGATTGAGTCACATGATCTTAAGTGCAGGCGAATGCGTCAGGGACTAAAAGCCTCGAATAGCTACTTTTCAGACGTTAAAATATTCAAATGTTCAAATGTTCAAATATTCAAATATTCAAATATTCAAATATTCAAATATTCAAAATTTTAAATACTCAAATATTCCAATATTCCAATATTCAAATTTTCAAGTCTTTCAAGAAACCACACAAACTTGCACAGATAGCTCATTAAAAAGTGAGCATGTTACGCTTGGAAACCCCTTCTCCCAAAACTAAAAACTCTTTACTAAAATAAATATTTGAACATTCATGCTCTTGGCGTAAACGTAACTTTACATAATCCTTTAAACTCGTCTAGGTGGAAACTGAAAGTAATTCTTCCTCGTATTCTGTATGTACACACGTGTACGTATACCTACTCTGAACGTACTCGCGACTCGTGCACCGAATTAGGCGGCCATATTTTTCGAGGCTCGTTACCGACACTCGCCCGCTCACTTTTCGCTTATTTTTCCGCTTCGCGCACGATCCCCGATGTAATTTCGCCCCGTGTCACGCTTTTGATACGACTTTATACGTCACGGCAGCCTGTAGCACGTCCACTGCAATCCTATTACGCCGTCGGAACAGTCGGCCGAATAATCGTACGTTTCGCGTACTCTTTTTAATTCCGACGATTAGATTCAGGGCCGCTATTTTTTAACTTGATTCGTATGTCCTAGATGGCTTTCTATGCGCTCTTGCACGTTTCGAGCTTAACTTCTCTTTCCGTTTCTCCATTCTAGCACCCCTTTTCCGTCTCCGCTCCGTCTCGCTTAGGGATTTCCTCGCTGCACGTCGCGAAAGCGGAGCTGCTGTTTACATTGGCGAAATACACCGAGCTGGCTTGTTCTCCCTAATTCATTTCCGCCTTATTCGCGAGAGTTCAAAGACCACTTGCGAACGTCGGTTCGTAATAACACGAGAGACTTTGAGACTTTACTTTGCCGCAGATTAGCAAACGAAGGAGTTAAAAATAGTCGGGTAAAGGACACGATAATGGTGTTTAATATTTGAGAATAATGGACGCTGTGTTATCCCACGTAAATGAGAGCTATTTTCCCTTTTTCTCAAGCATTTCAGTATGTTATCGCTATTTATGGGCGAGTTGCTGTTCATTGTCCAGCCTTTTTCTAGAGAAACGTCAGCGGGAGTTCTGCGGAAGCCGCGGGCTCGATTAATTTCGTGCCGCGCGAAAAACAGCCGTGGAAACGTCCGCCGGCGCATGATCGCGTGGTATCACTGTGCTCTGGCCATTCGTTCTCGAACGAATTTATGGTTCCGTACGGTGGCGGACGACAATGGTGTCGAGCTGGCTAACGGACGTACCGTGGCTTAATTTAAAACCACCAGCGTGCAGGTCTCTTCCGTTCGATTACGGGCTAGACAAGTCTTTCCTGGAGAACCAGGCTCCCCCTGCCCTCTATCTTTCTTTCCCTTTCGTTTTGCTTTTGCACCTCAACCCTTTAGCGGACCGCCCCTGTCCACCTCGGTTCACCCGCACCGTTATCCGCGACGTTTATTTAGTGGACTCCAGCTCACAAGGTGACCTCACGGTCGTATATATAACTCCAGTTGGCCCTTACGCTCTGACCACCCCCTTTGACCTCTTCCATCTTTGTCCTTCTTTCGCCGATGTTTCAATCGGTTGCTTTTGAGGAAATTTAAACGGTGATTTTGTGACACTTATTGCCTCGAGCGTGAGATAAATGGAAGAAGAATATGAGGGGGTAGAATAATTTCACTTGGATTTATTTCTCTGGTATAATACAGATATACACTATTTGCCGAAAGTATAGAATTATTTCTTAATTTAAGAGCTGTATGTACTTTGCTATTATGCTGCAGGAAGTTGGCAAGTGATTCCAAATTTTTGGCTGGCAGTATACATTACAATATTTTCGAAGGGATGGTATTCTACATCTGTGCAGTATCTCAAGTTCGTTATTAATCCTCGAGTCACGGATAGTTTGTATTATTTTGCAACGAATTTGGAGCAGCACGCGGAATACGTTTAAGAGAAGAGGACCTAGTGGAAACTGGTCACGTTCGATGAAGTTAAGATTGATGCGTTTCGCAACTTTTCGAGTATATTGAAAGCAGCGAGGAATAGGTCGGTCAGATGAAGTATCGATCGAAGAATTACATGCGCGGGGGAAATATATGGGTCTTGAAACTTTAAACACGTTTCGCGAAAAAATATTGTAAGTGTGGCTCCAGGCAATTTGTTTCCTTTTTCCACGAGCTTACCACGAAGGAATTTACTCTATTTCAGGATTGCACTCGTGCTTTGCATCTTGTCTGTCCTGCTAATGCTGAATTCGTTTAAAACTACAACCCCGAGTTGTTTCAATTTAAGGATAAAAGTAACGAGGAATAGTACAAAGCGGAAATCGTTCCTCCCGCCTCTCCTCGCGAGAATTAATTACCGTTTGCGAGAATCCTCGTGCCCCCGTCATTTTTAAAGTTTATGACGATGTTACAGCGGTTACAATTAATGTCTCCGGGATTCCAGTTTCCGTGACAGCTTACCGTCTCGAGCACGAGAAAAATGCATTTTGCGTTTGAAATTCGCGTAAAGGCACTATGCTTACATGTTCGCGTTCGTTTCCTTTTCAATTATGCAACGTTGAAAACGACCTGGAAGAATATAAAGGATGTTTCTTCAAGGAATTTTTTCATATTAGTCATCGAGGTACAGAAGTAGGTATTTTTTAACAGCAGCGAAATTAAATAGTAGCGTAATTGAAAAGTGCGCAGGAGAGAAGAATAATAGAACTGTTGTATTATTTAGGGTGCTGCATGCAATAAAATTTCCAAAGCTTTCTTTCATAAATTTGAAAATTTCAGTATAACAAGTCTCTTCGTGTTTTCAATTCATTTTTATACTTATATATAACCAACGACAATTGACTCTGTCGTGCAGGTGGTCAACTATTGTCGAGTGGACACCAGCTTCTCTCTCTTGGCGCATTAGCATTCGAGGAATACCTATGCATAGCTGCGTGTGTTTGCAGATTGTAACGCAAATAAACCTCGCGAGCAGTGCGTCTGTTCCACACACGCAATATTCGGCCGCTTTATAAGGGCATCGTCCCTATCTCGAGCTGCTATTCGCTTCCCAGTTAGCTACTATGACCGTGTTCCTCTTGCCCCATTTTTGTATTTTATTTGCGATTGTGCCCACGTCGTTCCACTTTCATTCTTCTTCCCCTTTTGCCTTGATGATTCTTCTTACTTAGTACAGTTTATCTTGCATCTTCTTTTGACATCGTTGATGTGTGCACTGTTGCGTTTGCGAGCCGACCTAGTTTACTGCTCTTCGTGATACTCATTACGATTTAGCGCTGCATTTTTTTTCATTCCCACTCTTCGAATACCTGTTCTCCAGCGCTTATAGAGACATTCTCTTAAACCAGTTCAATATATTTTCTAGTATCTTCGTCACCTTAGGGTTACTCTGAAGTCGGAAGGAATACACTTGTAATTATGTGTACAGCTTATCTTACTAATACGGTGCTCAAATATTCACAAGTAGGAAAGATATTCAAACGCGTTAAATTCATGCTTCTGTCTATAAATTTCTCGTGCAAATATTCGGGGAACACTCCGTCTCGGAATAGAACGTTCTGATTCGTTGTTTCTCTGTTCCCCTCACCCTTCATCCTTGGTCTTCCATACATCCCTGTATCTCTCGGTTCATTTACAATGCTGCACCCCCTTCCTCTCTTTTGTTTCACGCTTCTCTGTTCCCTCCGCCTCTTACCCCGTTCTTCGCCGGCGGTATTACGACGTGTTCCTCTTTTGGATCGCTGGCAAGCGGTGCACGGCTCCGACATGCATACACATACCTCCGTGCACATAGCCGGGAACTTCCCAAACGGCATCTCTGTTGGCTCTTTTTTCGCCCTTGCCATTGCTCGTAGCACCGTTGCTAATTGCGAATATGCCCATTACCGTTATTTACAAACACGTTTGCTCACCTCGCCTCCGGTCTTCTTGCTATATTGCGCTTGGATCTACTGGGTGTCCTACTAAATTGTTTGGTCTCGGCTTGTTTAGTCTGGGTTCAGCCTTGACACGCGATGATTGTCAGATTTGTGTTACCTGTGGTGACGTACAAGCAGGTGACTTTTCCAAATCTAGATGCTTCCTTAAAGCGAATTTAGACTTTTTGCTTTGAGTGACCATTGGATGATTCATCCACGTTGAAAATGAAAGGTGAAAGCTGGAGTATTTACACCAGGCTAGTAGTTGAATTTATTCATTAGTTTTCTATATGCCAGTGAGTGTGAGGATTGAATTAATATCTTTACTCCATGTAGAAGAAATGTAGAATAAAACTATCTTTACACTTTTCATTGGGATGGCTCCTCCATGACGATCATCAACTAAAAAGTCTAAATTTGTCGCCATTCGTTTACTATCTAATTTTGAAATTATGTTAACCCTTTTTGGAATGATTACTAATTGTCCCTTTTTCTGGAGTTTTAGATAGCAAATAATTTAGGAACACCCGATATAATTCTTCTCTTCTGTTCTTGTATGGTCTCTGTTTGAAAGAGGCGGCGGAAGGAGCTGAAAAATTGCAACTGAATCGACGGCCGAATTCAGAAGCCGGAAGTTCTCTGCAATCTCGACTGCATTGTACGATATAGCGGCGGAGTGGATCGTTTGTAAGACTTCTCGCGAGAAAGTAGGGATAAGTAGGGTGGGACTGCGCGAGACGGAGGCGGCCGCGAGAGGCGCGAAAGAATTTTAATGCCTCGTTTCTTCCGTTATGAAAATTCGTGGCAGAGGCGATGGGAGAAGGAAAAATGCGCTCATTAAATCACCCCTTTGTGTCTTTGAAATCTCTTTGGCCAGCGGTTACAGGCCCCTTTTCTACTTTTGTGGTGACGACCGCTTCTTAGATAAGAAGGAATTATATGAAATTACAGTTTGCGATGATTCTTGCAATTCTGACGAAACAAGTTCACAACGATATAAGTATTAGACGATGTGTATGGGTCGAAGGAAATTCAAACAATATTCAGAAAAATCGAACAACTTTTACTCCATAAGCTCCTTAAGTTTAAGATTCTTAAGTTTCATTAGACCACCAAACAAAATATTCTATTACTGACGTTATTTTTGTCAGTGAAAACTTAAAACTATGGAATGTACGTCTGTATGCCTCCTATTTTCTCAGACGACAAAGAAGAATAAGCTTTCCTCCCCTTTTTCATCAGAAGTCTCTTTTTATTAAAAGAACGCCACCGCTGGGATAGTAGGTAACCGATATTGAAAACCCGGCATCGATTATAATAGACCCCTCGGTCGAACGAATCGACTGCCCATTTTAAGTGTCCTTTGATGCACGAGACGGCCTTGAATGAAATATTAAAGCGCTTCATGGAACCGCCGTATTACCGCGAAAGTGGCGTAACTCCAAATATAAATCTTCCCTTCATGGCGTCGCCGTTTCCGCTCTGCGTGGGGCCGAGAGGAAACGGAAGGGTCCGATGATTAGAGCAGAAAATAATGTTTGCCCTCGATGCTCCGTATAATACGAGGAAGCAAACAACTTCTCCCCTAACCTCTGGGGGGTTGAACTGAATTTCGAAGTGATTCCTTTTTTTTTTTTTTAAGATCTCCTCCTTATCCCCTCTGCCTCGTTTGACCAGTCGCGGCACAGGCGTTTTTTCTCTATTTCGCCGACCATCTTCTGCCGACGAGGCCATTTATACCAAGGGGCAGACAGCGAGGCGGTGAGGCGGAATAAATCGCGGCTCCTTTACAAGTGCTGCCAACAGAATAGAAACATCGCCTTCGCCTATCAATTATTTGCCGTGGAATTTATGAGGCCCAGCGGCGGACGTCAGAACGGGGTTGGAACGGCGGCCACAGGGGAGGGAGGGTGGTTGGGGTTGGGGGGTTGCACACAGCGGTTCACTCGTGCACATTGCAAATAAACTCACTACCGCGGTAGGGAGATGGCATCTTTACTACGACCTTTTGCTACTTCCTGCCTGCTCGCCTGCCGACAACCCCTTTAGCCCCTGGCCTCGCCCTCAGCGTGCCGTCGGGCTAGTTTCTTGCTCAATTCGACGTGCTCAGTCCAAATATTTCCATCCCCATATTTTAAAGATGAGCGCGCCGATTTATGGCCCGAGCCGGCCGAATGCTGCCGAGCTTCCGACTTCCCTGGGACTCCTTGGGATACAAATTGTTCTGTTTTTCCACGGGAGACACCGCGGAGGAAATGTCGCGAGGGTAATATCGCCGTCGGTTGTTCCTTCGGGGGTGAGATTTGGCGAAGAACGAGTCGCCTCGAGTTTCTACGTTCGTTTGTGGGTACAAGTATTTTTAGTATTCGCCGTTGTTAACGTAGAAGAATTTTAGGAATTTATGGAAGGGGTTCGACTACAGGTGTCAGAAGTTTTAAGGGGTGTTCACAAGTTCTTTTTTGTTATTTTTCAGGAGAGCTGAAAAACAAATGCAATTATCCATTTTTTAACATAGTGTCCGAAGTAGTTTATACTATTAAATTCCTTTCAGACAGGAAATGTCTGATTCGAGACTTGTTCTACTGTCAGTGTGTACTGATCAGGCGGAGCGAAGCTAGTAGAACAAGTCACGATTCAGACACATTTCAGGCGCATTTTAGGCATTTTCTCAAGAGTTTGAAACACAATTTTGTTTACCTTCATTTTCGTCTTATTTTAGCGTGATAGAGTCACCCCTCAGAATTTCTGACACCTGTTGTCGAACACCCTGCATAACTAACTTACCTTCTTTAAATTTATTTAGAACTAATATTCAATAAATTAGCTAGGACTGAAAAAATAAGGTTTCTCTTAACTGTATTCATAACAGCCTCATTGCTCCCTTTTAGAAACGGTTGTATACTTATATTTTTATGAAAGCTTCCTTTCCCATTCTGCATTCCCCTGTGTATCTACTTTGAAAGTTCATTCGCGTGGGCCTCCCTCATTTAGATTTAATTGGTCACCTCGAAGTTCAAAGTTTCGCAACATTCTACCAGTTCAACCCGAGCTTGTTAAATCATGGCTGTGGATTTCGCCGTAGCTTTCTAAATCCCCGCTCGTTTTCTTATCAGAGATCGCCCGAAACGTTCAATTCGCCTCCGATACCTTCGCCGGAAGCGTAATCGGATTGATGGCCACGGACGTGGAAACATCGACGGAAGAACCTGAGCTCCCAGCGGCCGGGGCCGAGCCAGCAGAGTGAAATTTTTAATGGAGCACGATAAAAAGCAGCAACGGGATTTAATCGTGACGGTGAATGCCAAATTAAGAGATCCTTACTCTGTGTTTTTGCGCTCCGGAAAAACGTTCCGACTCGACCGTTTTCACGATCGCGAAAATACGTGAACGGCGGACGGGGCGCAAGCAAAAAATGAAACTTGCAGCATTTCGTCATCCTGAGGTGGAATGAGGGGGATGCGAGCGAGTCAGCGAAAGGGGGGACTGAAGAAAAGAGTCAGGAGAAAAAAGTGAAAAAGTGTGAGAGAGGAAGGGAGAGGGAGAGATCGATGACAGGCGAAGGGAAAGGAGGGGAAAAGAACGATGCGTATTGTCTCCCGCAGCGCGTAATTAGGCTGAATGGCGCTTTTCATGGAGGTGCCCTTTTTGAAATTAATACGGGTCGACGTCGCTGCGACGAAATATTACCAAGCGATAATTAACGCGTTATCGCGTCAAAACCGGCCGAGCCAACGGTGAAAATTTAACCATGCGATTAATAAATTTCACCCCCAAGGGGAGAGAGTCAGAATGCGGCGGACATAGTTGAAAATGGCGACATATTGCGTCGAGCGTACTCGAAACGGATTTCGATGGAATGATTCTGTGTTAAGCCACGGATAAACTACTGCGATTGATGTAATTACCCGTAAATGTCAGAGAAAAGGGTAACTAGTCTGTTTCGCGAAATTATTGGAAGATTATTTCTCTAAACCGATTATGAGCTTCTATACCTACACCTTTCTGGGTACCTTTTTTCTCGATATTGTGCCTGAATACTTTTCGAGCGACAGTGCCGCGTTTAAATGTTATTTACCATCGACGATTATAAATTCCGTGCACGTGATTTGTACGTTCGAACAACATGCAAATTCGTTCGATAGAAAATATTTGACGAGTCCCTCTGAAGCGATTAGCGATACGTTTAACTGGGTAAAACGGATTACAGGGCGACCGCCATTTTAAATAATCAAATTGCCTCGCTGGTCTGGGGCCAACGGATTTGTATAAATACACGCGCGTTTGCCTACAAGTTTCTGATGAACACATTTATAATCGATGCCCGTCCTCGTCAATAGATTTACACCTGCCGTTAGTTATGCGCGGTTGCTGATCAATCGGGGATATTAATTTTACCGATTACCGGTCCGCGATAATTTGCGCGACCGTTTAACATTCGCTCGACGCCCCGTGCTTTTTCGTTAGATAATCAGACGAATTTACGCGCGCCTGCTTGTCGTCCCTTTCCGGGGTCAATTGAAATCAGAGCAAGCACAGAACGTGTTTGCGTAGAGGGGGCGGTAATTAATTCTTGCGAGCTTTTCCATATTATTCGCGTCGATTGGGCTATCGAGCGCGCCAGGCTTCGACGAACCTTTCGAAATTAATATGTTTGGAAACGAGTGGAATGCTGTTTTGTATCGATGAACTCGTTACTCGTAGAATGTTGATTCGTGAAAATTGAGATGTAATTTCTGGAATTTATGAGGTTGGAACTAAGCGAGTTTATTGGCGCCCCTAAATGCCTTTTTTCATCGCTCTTTTAATATATGGTAAACACTAGAGGAACAGTAATTCGCGTATTTATTCAGGTTAACGGTTTGCTGTTATATCCTACATGCGGTATAACAGATGCCTGCGTATATAGTGTGTCGTTAATTATCCTTCGTAATTGTAAATTCAATTTCGACTCTGGAGAGAAGAATTGTCTGACAAAGAATAGAGAAGGAAAATTCCGAGATCAATACTTTCCGAATAATTTACCGCTAAATTACAAACCTGAGCACAAAGTTACACAAATTACAAGTCAGAAAGCGCGCTTTAATGTATTTTCAAAACTTTAACCCACTTTCCTCAATCGCATCGAACTCGAACATTCTTCGTCTTTTTTCCAACATATTTTCTGAAAATCGCAGAAATGATCGTCGTGCTCCCGACTTCATCGGCGTTCGTTCAGTAGCCTTTACGACTTTTCTTGGATGGTGTAATGCGCTGAAACTCCGAAACGCGGTTCTAACTTTCCAAAGTCGACGCGCAGGAATCGACAGTGGCATCGGATCCCTCGGGGAGGGAAAGATAATCCCACGCATCCATATGCATCGGTTGCATTAGCATTCCAATTAATCTTCACACTGGCGGGGGTTGGGGGGCGCACTTTGACCAGAGGGCTCGTGGATTATCGTGGTTTTTCGATTGGACCTCGAACGAGTGCAAGAGGACGCTGGCAAAAACGGGCAGCGAGGCGCGCCGCAGCCTCGAAACGCGCAGTTGTTGGTAGGGAAACGGCGTTGGCCATAAATCTAGGGACGAACACATGCTTTGCATAATATAAGCTTCGAGCCCTGGACCTTTTCCCGTTTCGTCCCGTTTCTACTTTCTGTCGCGGCGAGTTTTGAACTTTCTGCCTGTGGAACACGTCTCGCACCTCTTCCACCTCCGCTTATTCGTTGCTTCCTCCTCTGTTTCCTTCCCTGGCTGCTTCTGCTGTTCAAACCTTCTCTTTCGCTGCGCTTCGTGTCCTTTTGAACGAGTTCTACCGGTTTTCACGGAGAATCGAGCCGCAGAGAAGAGGACCTCGCTGCGAGGGCGAGGATGTGGCGAGGGAGCTGAGGTTGGACAGAAGGGGAGAGGAAGCCAGGGTAGGAGGTGAGAGAGAGAGAGAGAGAGAGAGAGAGAGAGAGAGAGAGAGAGAGAGAGAGAAAGGCGAAGGCAAGCTATCACGGATATAGATAGAATCTGTCGATGAGAAGGAGGACCTCGGCTTCTATCCCAGATTTTCACGATGATAATCGTCCAATTCAAGATACTCGAGACGAGAAAGAAGGGTGGCTAAACGAGGGAACGGAGAACTTATTCCTTCCCGCAAACTGGAAAATCGTAGACCTTGGTAATCCAATAGGCTTTTCATAAGGAGAGAGGGGAGCATTCTGTGTCTCGTATGGAGCAATCTCTGCTGATCTTTATGGGTGAGAGAAGGAGATACTCAGTGTTTATGAAGTGATTCGTTTCCCGCGAATTTGTGAGCGATGAGCTCGCTGATACCCTCTTTCGGGAGCATCTGGTCAATAGTTTGAGATATGCAGATATATTCATGACTATAGTTCCTTGGTGGGTCTTATATTCATGCAGGATTGGAAGCTATTTAAATATTCAAACTTTCAAATCGTTCAGTAACAGAAGGTACCCGCGTACAACATCTTCAGCCAATGACATCTCGTAAACTATTGGTCACATGCATCTAGAATAGTTTATCTCCTGAGGTCTGTTCCTCTTGAACCTACTAACAGAGTTACGATCACCACTGAAACTGGTTCAACTCGATTTTATTGCGTCCGATGATATTTTAATACATCACGAATAAGAGTGGCTTTCGGCACAGTGAACATCTCACAATTCAAGCTGTTAAACAGGTTTTAAAAACATTTTGTGAGAAGAGTAATTACATGCGTGATAAAAGTAAAATATCGTGTTCCCGCTTACACAGATGTAATAGCGCGATAATTTGGCCGTTAAACATCGATAAAGCTATCTCCCTGGGACGTATCACTGCCGCGGGTCAGTATTTATTCAGTCCGTGTCGTAGCCGGTATAATGAGTACACTTGTAACGCGAGTTTCTTCGCCTCTTTCTCGGGCAACCTCGAATCTCTCGACGGTTATAGTACGATCGATACGTATCGGGGTTGTCGCTCCATTCTTCACGCACCTATGGACGACACACGATAGGAATGTCTGCGCGTTGCATAATTCAATTTCCAGCTGCCGTGCGCCGCTCGAGTTTCACGGGTCTGTGTCGCGTTGGTTACTTGACTTCGGATTACGTGCCACTCGATTTAAAGCTTCGCTCGAATCCAATTTCATGACGACCACCGGCAGTCAGCCAGGGACGCGGATAAAACGCTAATCTCCCTCTGTGCTCGTGGTAATCTCGAGCTAAGTGGATCGATACAGAAAAGATAAGTCGGAAACTGTTCGAATCGGATTTTTACCTCTTTACCACGTCTTACATTTTCCTTTATGGAGTCTTAAGCAAATCGCGAACGAAGCGATTTATTGGACGACAAATTCCACAATCCTGCCTAATACTGTTCTAGCAAAGCGTACAAAGTTATACAACTCGTAGTACGTCGCTTTTATGAAACTTATCGCGAGAATATTTGACGAAGCATGAGTTAGCGGTATCTCTATTTATGACTCTATATTTAGTCCTGATAATGGGTTGAATGTATCGTTACTCATTTTGAAACAATATTTGAACCAGGAACTCACACACATCCACCTTTCGTTACATATTCCTTCGCTTAAACGGCGAACGAAGTTCAGGTTCCCACTTCCTCAAAATCGTCATTGGTATTTCCCACTATACCCTGCACTATAGGAAAATAGAGAAATCTTTTAGAGAATTTTTTTCCCTCCTTGAGTCCCAGCAGTCGAAAGATGAACAGATAGCCCAGGATTATCCACGTACAGAGGTAAGAGACCCATGGGCTAAGTATAGCCCCGTGACTTTCGATGGTGCTCGCGGTTATTACGATTTGCATAAAGGGCGTCGAGATACAAAGGGCTAGGCGAGAAGGGTGGTGTACGTGTCGTAGTCTACGGAGAAAGGGGGCACGGCTTTTCGCACGTGCGTGCTCTCTCATTACAGGCGGAATCGTGATGCGAGGAACGCGTTGCAGAAAAACGTGAGGGGCACGCAAATCGCAGGCTTCGCGCGTGCTGTGTGCCGTTTCGCCCCGGTCTGACTCGGCTCTCCTTTCGGTCGGGTGTGCTGGCTGTTTCTTAATTCCGTGACTGAACCAGCGCTAAGGGAAGACCTTTAATTGATATCCTTTAGACGTGTCTCAAGCTCGTCAAGCGGAGAATCTTCGCGAGTGGAAGTTATCCTTGATCTTGTTGAGGAAAATGAGTCGCGTTGAATCGACGAAAGAGAAGTCGATCATTTTGGGATTACTCATATTATGTCATGTACAAGAATTGCCACGTCTTGGATAATGTTAGCTTAGGGTATTGTTAGAATCGATTTGGCGTACAACAGTGTACATTTCGTAGGCATCATATTGTTTACTATTGTAATTTAGGGAGACTTGTTTTTTGTGTAATAAATACTGGCTCGATACAGCTCGCGACTTAGATTAGTTATTAATTAGAAATCGTAGTAATCTTATGAATAATTCTTCTGTAGTTTTATTAGGAATACATAAAATATAAAATGATAAATTTATATTTTGCTTTTCTGTTTCAGGTGAGCAATGATACCTTTTTCCATCGACTGACCGAGTTTCTATACGTAAGTCTTAAAAGTTTGAGCAACCGCAGCGTTCTCCCGCAGAAATATTTCAAAGTTCTCCGTGTTCGTCTTTCTTCAAAAGTAACGTGAAATCGCGTCAAAATCACTCAGTTCTTCCAAGAAGTGCATTGATAGTCTCTTCAGCTTACTCCTACAACTTTCTGAGTATAACTGAAGTGCATCGTTTATGCTCACCTCTAATGCATCACGAAAGCAAAGAATTTCTCGCATAAGAAATATTTGTCAGAGCGTCATCCAGTTTCTATCCAATGTTATGCTAGAGCATCATCGATCATAGCCCTGATTCGCGTTCACCGCGCGTCTGTTTCTCGGTGTCGGCACAAGGAGAATCGGGGAACGAAAGACGAGGGAGGGTGAAAGAAAGACAGGCGACGAGATGACGCGGCTTTTTCGGTTCACGGACCTGTTGATCTCCACGAAAAATTCAAGGGACGAGCATTGTTTCGCTCCCCGTCGTTGCTGCTGCCCGCAACGAAGTAAAATTATCAGGATCGCGAGGATTAATGAACGTAAAGACGGTCCATGGCTGAAATTACCTCGGCCATTTTTCCGACTGAGTCACGCTGATACGCGGGATCTCATTTGTCATCTGCGTGGGGGAAAGGGATTATAAATTGTGATTGATACGCGGGAACGCTGTTTCAAGCTCTAGAAGCTGCGATCGTTTTGGTTCAATTGCTGCCAGCACTGATTCGATCATTTTCATTCAGGTCTAACAAAATGTGGTCTGCTCTCCTTAACGATGTATTGTCTTGCTATGATAGGGAAGTTCCACTTTCTCTTGTTTCTTGTATACTCTCTTGATAGTTGAACTATTTCATTTCCTAGCTGTTTATTAAGGTGGAAATACACCAGAGTTCGCGAACAGCAAGAAAATTTAATTTTCTAGAAATTGTCTGTTCGTATACTGTTTTTAGTGTTCGTGGAAAAATACAGTAGGGGTGACAAGAAGTTTGTGAACTGTTTGCAGACATTGCGAACAGTGTTCGCGAACTGTTCCCTGGTGTATATTCAGCTTTACAGCGTTCACGTGTATCCAAAATACTTATTTCAATTTGGTAAACACATAACCTCTTGCCATCGATTTGACTTCTATTTAAGCATCCATTTTCTACCTACACTTCTACTTTTGGTCTTTCTATTAGAGCGTCTAATTTTAATTACAGCAAGTGTAATGAGATTTTACTCTATCCTGGGCAATTACAACCGAACCACCAAAATCCCTGAACAATTAGTTGCAACAAATAAAGCGTCGAAGCGAACGAGTAGCAAGCGAAGTAATGAGGGAAATTAATGGCACCGTAACATGGCTCGAAACATCGATTACTCATACACGCTTTAGCTTACCTAGTTCTGGTCGAATGCCGTAAAATTGGAGAGCTTTTAAAGGGAGAAGCGTAAAAATAATCCATCGCGGCAGGGATAATCGTTCGGAACTTCCTGACGAGGTATCAAGCGTTAACCCCTGTCGGTGCATTGATGGACTTAGATGTCTTATATCCTCAGTAACTATATCCATCTAGTTACCAACACATCGCAGTGGATCGCGAGGCGCATGTGGGCAAGAGAAGGAGGGACGAACGAATAAGGAAGGGGATAGGGTGGGATCGAGGGGTGACGATAGAAACGGGCATCCTTTCCTTCATCCCTCTCTGTCACTGTTGAATCCTCTGCAATCGTCTTTTTTCCGCGTTTTGCCCCTTTCATCCCGATATCCTCTTCTCGTCTTCTGCCTCATTTCTTCTCCTTCTGTCGGATTCCGTACGTGCCCTCTCGCCCCGCCGTAATTTTCCACACTGTGATATCCACTCTTGATCGCAGAGCGTGTCGGCGTTTAGTCTTGCTTTTATTTCGGATTGAAACGAAATTGAGACTTCGATACGGTTCCCGTCGAGCACCGGATACGGTCAGACCGCTGCGAGAGCCTTGCCCTCCCTTTCCTGGATCCTTCTTTGGGGTAAATGATCCTTTCTGATTTTAAGGAAGTCGAGGGAGAAGGTTTGACAATGAGATACTTTTCCTTTTTTTTTGTATTTTGCATTGGAGAGACAATTTGACAGGATGAGTTATATCTACATAGCATATTCAATTTTACTGCGTTTATTTAGGTAACACTTTTTAATCGATCATGGGAAGAACTTGTAAATACTTAGAGATTTTCCAAGGGACTATATAGAAAGGTAAATAAGTATTAAATTGTATAGATATTAGCTTCTTAAGTAGGTATTTAATATTTCGAAAGTTTCTTGAATTCAAGATTTAATGGTTTCTGGAAATGAAATGTGTCCAGCCCCTAATTGGTAAAAATATAAAAAGAAGGAACAGTTTTTCGTCTAGGGGGTGCCGTAAAGTCGGAGGGCGTCGATTGATTTCCGCTTTACATCGATCGCGTCGATGAATGGTGCTTGGAAAACCGAGCGAATTTTAATTACTGGCCAGCCCGAGAAAAGATCGACGTCGAGCAATCAACTTAACCGAATCATATATATATATATAGCGGCTTTAATAGTCGACAGCGGCTGTTTAAGCGTTGAGAAACGAACGGTGAATTTTAAAATGTACGACAGAGGAGGTACGTGCCAACGTGAATTCAATGTAATTTATTTCGTAATCGTAACAGCTGTTGCCTTTAAGCCCGCTTTCTGACGGACGAACTTCGTCCTCTCGCGATTTTTGCTGGGTATTCTTTTCTCATTTGAATTTCACAGTATCACACTTCGCGAGAGGCGTCCTTGTATTTCATTTTGCGCGAGCTGAAATTAGCGAGGGAAAATTTTGCCGAAATAATGGAATTTTATTTCTTCTATGTATTTAACGACAGATATTAAAAGTTACATATTAGATTATTTCATGCATATAACATTATAAAATTATCTTTAAAATTCTGTTAAATATTGATTCCAATGAGTACCTGATTAAATTTTCTACTTTTTCCTAAAATATTCTGTCCGATGGCATTTATTGTACAGCTTAGCAGTATTTTCTCGTAATTTTCCTTTAACACGACTATTTATCTCTTTTCCATTACGATACCCTATAACTTTCTCAACGCAGTTCCATCTAGTCTGAGTCCGTGCTCATTTATTGGAGACCTCGGCTCGTCGAATAAAGAGGCCGCAGTCTCACGAAAGTCCTCACTTTTCGGGGGTGGTTTGGTTTCTACTGCGGCTTGGAGGAGAAGGGTAATGAGAGTTGAAACGTAACGGCAGTAGATAGTTCCTAATCCTCGGCTCTTCGTGCAATGGATTGCTTTTCCATTTATCCCCAGGCACGACTACGAAATTAGGATGATCGCTTCTCCCTTCGCTCCCTTTTCCTTAATTCCTGAAATGCCGGATATAAGTTCTGTAATAGTTGTGCACTTACTTCCTCAAAATGATTGATTTCTTGAATGTTTCATTAATGTTTAAGGACGTTTCACTTTTAAAAGGATCACAAAAATTGAAATCAAAAGTATTATAAAATGTATGGTACTTTTTGTTCCATTCCTTATGGAGGCATCCTGTGAAGGCGATATATGTTATACTTAAATACGTTGCTTCACAATTTCTGAAGGAACAAAAACGCGAGTCTCGTCGAGTAAGAACAGTTCGCATGAAATAAGGGAAGTAACGGCGCTGTTTTATATAGTTCGTAAATAAAGCGAAACACTGTCGTCGTTTCTATACAGTCTGGAAATATAGTGCTGTAAATACCGTGGAGCTCGTTAAAGCATGATAAATTGCCAAGGAGCGGGATTTAATATCAATTTAATCGGTTGGCAGTGCCGTTAGAAGAGCATACCCCTGGCTAAAACGTTTGTATCACGGTGAAGTGGACGTGTCGCGACCAGGAGGATGAATTAGCACAAAGTAATGCGTCTTCGGACTTAACGTCGTACCCCCAAATTCCTGCTATTTGTCATGGTACCCTTCCATTAACTAAACCTATTATTTTGTGCTAGCTTGAGTATAATTAGCTTGAGAAATAGATAAAATAGTTGAGTCGCCTGTGGTTCAATTAGTTTAGAAAAAAGTCTATTGCCTATTTTTGGCTGATTAAATAATTAATAATAGTTTTGAGAGTCGAGTAGAAATTTATGAGGCTACTGGTGGTACTGTTGTCATATTACTGAATTAAGTGCATATATTTCAAGAGCTAGTATGTAATTATTTATTGTGTGTAGTACAGTGATATTAATCGGGCATTACGTGTATATTAACACAGTGTTGCAGACACTTGTTAATTGGTTCCCACGGTGTTCCGAGAAAGCATTAAATTCGACATACTCCAACACGAAGTCCATCTGGTCAATTATACTTCACACAGCAGCAGAATATCGTAATTCTGGAAACCAGAACACCGTAGTTCATTCGCGGTTTAAATTAACTCGCCAATTTAAAGTTGTACATTCATTGGGGGAATTTTACTAGCATCCATAGAATTTCACAGCTTTCTAATAGTCCTAGCAATTAGTATTTCATTAGGATGTAATTTCTAGAAAGTGTTCCTAAAAATTAAACATAAAACTTGTTTGACAAAGTTTATAGAATATACATAGATGCCTAAGCTTAGCCAAGAATAAAATCCTACTAGTTAGTATCTCAGAGTTTACGTAAGAATTTTAAGTGTAATTGTACCTCGCTGTGCCAAGCCGTGTAGGTTCGCGAGAACGAATTAAATCGCCATCTGCCTGACTAAATAGTTTCTATCTCGACAGGCACTTCTTAATGAATTCTTCGTGTTTCTACGAGAAGTATCGTTCCGATCTTCGAAGTTTCAGGGCAAAAGAATCTTTGTCGTCATTCGGAATGCAAGTAATGCACGCCCTTGGAATAGACGAAGCATTCTTTCGATCTGCAATCGATAGCGGAAGGTTTGAGACTACGTTTCGAATATTTCGCGAAACATGGAATTCTATGAATTGTCTTACTATAAAAGAAAAGCTTTGGTAAAAATTCAGAGATTTTACTGAATTTATTTAACACAAAATAAGCAGGTGAATTTGGAGGATTTGCATAGTTCGAAAAGGTAACATTCGATTCTTCATAGCAGTTTCTATCTTCTGGAGCGCAATCGTCATTCTCAATCTCTTCTCAGTCTCTCTTCTGTCATTGTTACCTAATTCTTGATGCCAGCATGG
This sequence comes from Calliopsis andreniformis, assembly GCF_051401765.1. NCBI lineage: Eukaryota > Metazoa > Arthropoda > Insecta > Hymenoptera > Andrenidae > Calliopsis > Calliopsis andreniformis. The sequence continues at coordinate 14,603,927 of NC_135067.1, read as the reverse complement.
AGAAACTTGTTGGAGCGCTTCTAATCAGCAGCAGGACCCGTCAAGTTTCTCCGCATCGAGTTACAATTCAAGGAGAGCAGAGAGAGGAGAGAGAGAGAGAAGACCACGAGACTTGCCTGGTTCTTCCGCTTCCGGTGTTCATCGTAACGTACCTCATCTCCGTCATCTTACATTTCCTTTAGAAGCTCGTAAGAATCTTGATCGGTAATTCTAATTTTATCGATGGGGAGATTGAAATAGTTTCCTTCAAACGTTCGATATTTCCTGGAAGTCTAATTTTACAGAAGACCCTTCAGTAAAATGCTTCAGAGCATATGAATACTTTCTTTTCGTAGAGATTCTCCCTATTAATTATTATTACTGAAATATCGTTAAAGCAAGAGAGTGTGTCGTTAGATTAAAATATTCAAATTTATGACGAATTATGGGAAATGAATTATCCCGACAGGCGACCGATGTTTTTACATCACGATAGTGTCGCTAATTGAACGGTAATCATGCAGGAGTATCCGATCAGTCGAATTGGATCGCATTAAAGGAAGGAATAATTGATGGACCAAGGCTCGACGTACCAGAGTAGAAATTCAACCAAACGGACAAATGTTTAATTCCTGGAAACTGATCGGATGAAAAATTTGTTTCACAACTTTCCCACGGTTCGTATTACACGTCAGAAATGGAGAAGGAGGTTCTGATTCCGCCGAGGCAATAATTTCACTTGTCCAATATACTGGAAAAAAGTAGGCAGAAAGAAAGGTATAATTTATATAAATGGTTCTACTGGGATGCTGATTTGATGCAATGAACATGAATGCGAAAAATTGATCTACTAGAGGTAGCTGTAGATTTCTATTTTGGTCTATTATTTTGATGCGGAAAGATAACGAAAATATGAAAAGTTGAAAATTTAAAAATTTGAAAATTTGAAAATTTAAAAATTTGAAAATTTGAAAATTTAAAAATTTGAAAATTTGAAAATTTGAAAATTTGAAAATTTAAAAATTTGAAAATTTAAAAATTTAAATATTTAAAAATTTGAAAATTTGAAAATTCGAAAATTCGAAAATTTGGCGGTTTACAAATTTTTAAATTTGAAAGTTCGGAAATTTCAAAATTTCACGCCCAATGGTGTCATTTAAGGTAAAATAGGAATATCACATTCGATGTTTCCTTACATTACGGCATTTTCCTGCGAATTATCATTGATCTTGTGCTCGAAAAGCGTGAAACGTTTGAAAACCTGACAGTCATTGTATCATGATAGAACTGTGTTGAAAGCGGCGTAACAGGGGAGAGAACAAGTTTTAAGGCGGGTCTACCTGTAGCCAGGTGTTTCGTTGACGCGTGGCCGTTTGCGTGCAACACACGTGGGTGTCAATACCCGTCGTGGAACAGGTGCGTTGATTAATCGAGGCGAAGCAAAACCTCTTTTCCTTGACGTCGTTATCGTTAATCGGTTTACCTTTCCATTAAGTCGGGGGATGTCAATTACCAACGCTTAATCAATACATAAGCGTCGATAAATCAATAAAATCAATTACGGCCTCGGAGTCGGATGTGTATCTCTGTGTATACAGGTGCGAGCATGTCGACAGACGCAGTGTCGGGGCCGATTTTAACTGGTATTAATTGAAACTAAAACTGCTGATAAATCTGCGTTAACATCCAGGGATGTGATTTTTGTATGTAATCGTCTCCTTTCGACGGCGCATGCTGAAATTAAAACGCCAGACGTGTTCTATACGATAATTTGTACCAGAAATCAATTTGATGGCTGTGTAAAGTGATTCATTATAAGATGGATTATAACTTAATAACAGGCGCCAAAAATTTCTTTCGAGATAAATTATACTCTTTAACATATAATGCTACTTCAATGAGCTAGAAAGTAATTTTGTATCATTTCGATTTCGAAACAATTTTCTTGTTTCTTATTCTCAATGCCGAATACTTTATCGTTCATCTAATTTTAATGTTAACATGTACCAAAAGCACCTTGTTGAGAAACGTCAACAGTTCCGTACAATGCAAAACTTCAACGATTTATATTTCCAAGTAAAAGTAACTTTCCTGCAGCGTTAGAGTGCAACCAGTTCAAATTATTCAGTAACCTTTAATCGACGCTCATAGAAGTTTCGCATTGTTACAGCCCTCAGTCATTGCCCATCATCGTCCCCACTTGCTGTCTAAATAAAATCCGTGTCTCCTGTCCGACACGACACGGTCGAGGAAAGTTCCAGCGGAACGACGAAAAACCACATTGCGCCTCGGCAAGAAATCGCGTAACAATCCGTTTCGCTGGTAGACAGCGGCGAATATCACGTGCACAGTTCGAAGGGAACGTGAAATCGATTGAGATCCCGCGGTTACACGATCCTCTCTGCATCGTTGGCAGAACGGCAGCGCGAGCGGCTATAAATAATTCATGGGGAAGCCCCGATAACGAGTTTACGAAGAATTGGAAACAAGGAAAGCCGGAGGAAAACGGTTCCTTCGAATTCACGCGACGACTTGTCGAAAGCTTCGCGAAATAGGTAACGATGCTCCCGCTGGGGGAGAAAGGGGAAGGGGGACGAGGGGGGAAGGAAACGAAGTGGTTCGTGAAAAAGAGATGATAGCTAAAGAGAGAATAAGGGCCCAGGCTAAGCCATTAATAATCCGCGTTACAAGACTCCCGTTTCTTCCTCATTCTCGGCGCCGCGCTGGTAGGGTTTCCTCGGTACCTATCTACCGTACAAATGCATATTATCCGCGCAGCATATCCGACGTGGTACACGCAAGACACCCAGGGTGGCCCGTGTTTTATTAGCTTACGTCCGTCCACTGCAATTTGCGGGACGTTTCTGGCAATGGATTTCGACGGTGCCGAGGGAAGAAAGGAACGTAGGTGTTGCGTGGTGTCGTACACTCGGGAGTTGGCTTAGGGGAAAAACTGGGTCGGTATCTGAAACGAGATTTGCTTTGCGCTCGATGTTATTGAGTTATTGCAGCATACACGAACACCCTACTCTGATTTTATATTTTAGTTACTCAAATAGAAATCAGAGGACAGCGTCGACAATTTTTGCAATTTTTAAGGATTCCATATCTCCTTCGAGGACAGGTTGATCAGAATTTTTGAGGGCTGATTCCGCATCTTAAAATAAGTAGAGAATGAAGATAGACGAAATTGCAATTGGGACTTCGGTTGAGAGTTGTTAATTGTAGAGAAAATGTGCTTGAAATACGTGTGAGATGTGTCTGACTTGAGGCTTATTCTACTGACCTCGTTGTGTCGGGCTTGGTTATTGCATTGCTGCAGTAGAATAAGTCCCAAGTCAGACACATTTCACGCGAATTTCAGTTCTAAATGAAACGAAACCTTAAATTCCTGACCAGATAACATGAATGTTGAGATAATAGGGAATTCGAATAATAGAAGATTCAGATACATTCCTACTAACAATATTTTATGTCCCTCTTAACAACTGAAATAAAATTTAGAAAATTCTTCTGAGTTTTAACAGCCAAGTAGGAGTCAACGTAAAATAGTTCGTGTAAAACGACACGACCGACGTATTGTGGCACTTAATTATGAAATATTGGTCTAAAGAATAGAACAACTTGGAGGAAGTTGAAGCATGCCACGATTCCCGCTGTGGAAAAAGAATTCCAGCGTTCATAAAGTTCGTCGAAGCGCGTAAACGTGAATTCGGAGCCGCTCGAAAGAATTCCAAATATCTTCATAGTTCCTGGCGGCTTTGTGCTGGCTTTGTACGCGCGCAATACAGCCACCAACACTGGGGAAAAATGACACCCACGCACGACGACTCCGACGAGAGTAATTAATTGTTTTTAATTGCAAATGGGACCAGCTGAGGGGATGGTTGACGCGGCTCAAAGACGAGACACCAATACTGGCTGCGGAGAAACTAGCTCCGCGTGTCGTACACCCCCGTCGTTTTGAATCGACGCTTTCCGAGCGATTGTTTCGAGCTCATCTGACACAGCAAGACCCGCATCGATAATGGAAAATGTTAGGAGTTTCGAAGCGTAGACATTGTCAGTTTATCTTCTGTTGACGAGCTTTGTGAAATCGCTTAATAGAAACTAAACGTACTTAGTAGTTTTCTGATGGGGTTCTGATCAGTTGGGAGCATTGGTTTTTTGGATATTTATAAACTGAAAATTCTGGGAGGGCAAAATTGCAGTCTAATTCTTTTTTGGAATAAAAACTACATTTAACTGCTATGTTTATTGAATTTATTATTACTATATCATCAATAGTAATATAATTTATGTAATTAGAATCGGTTTAATTTATATGTACAATCGTTACAGCAACGAAAATAATTTCACTGCTTCTATGGGCATATATACACATATGTTTATCTTTTCCAAAATTCCTGGTAAATGTTGGAAATACATCGGGATTCAAAATCATGGCTGTGTGTCGTTCAAAACAATAACTGTGAGGGATGTTAGCTTAGAAAACAATCCGGAATAAGCTGAGTGCCGCGCATGGTATTCGCTGAGTGGAAATGGAGACTGCAATAAAGAGAATTTACGTAATCCAAATATAGAGGCAATTGAAACGGCATTTAATTCATTCCGAGCGACCATTAGGATAGTAATAGAAACGTAGGTTCTTACGAAACGAATGTTGTCGTTTATACCAATATCTTCTGAGACGTTTTTTCCATTGAATGTGGAAGCGCAATTCTATTCTGGTACAAGGAACGACTAAATATAAATTTACAAAAAATATTTCAATTAGAGAATTTTCCTTTCAAAACATTGATTCAATTACGAGCACCTGTACAGCGGCGCAGGTTTGTCTTCTCATTTTTGGGAATGCTCATTTTTCAGCGTTCCAAACGCTGAACGCATCGCGAGTGCAGCAAAATTTAAATTCACGAGTGTCACAGCTGGAAAGCATTGATGTACGCTTCGATGAAGCCGCGCGTGCTAATTATTGTCACTAATTAAAACCTTCGTTTTCTCCTTTTGTCACATTTTTCCGACGACGTGGTTCGCGCGCTTTGTCTTCTTCCCTTTCAAAATCGACGGATTGAGTAGCTTATTGGGGCGGTACTTGTCGGCTCAACGTCAGCTGTTTAAACGTGTCGACTGTCTGTTTCATTGTACACGCCATTCTGGGGCACACGGATTTTCTGTTCGACAACAGATGTTAGAAATTTTAAGAAGCGATTCTATATGCTAAAATTTAAAAAAAATTAAGAATATTGAAATTGTTCTTAAAACTTCGTTTTCAAGTTCTCTGATTACAGTCCATAATCATAATCACGCTACTATATAAAATTCTCCCAAAAAATTTGTCAGATTTCCATGCACCCAGTATAAATATTATTCTCGATTTAGTATCAGTCTCATCGTAACCCACCACATTTGTTGTTTAGATCCATTAAACCGCGCAACTAAACCCTAAATTGTCCCACAAATACCAGCGCATCGATTCTATCCATCCCCGTCACAACATTGCACCCGACTCACCGACGTATCCACAGCAAGGTGTGCCGCGTGAAGGATAGGCGTGTAGGGCTGCATTCGTGTGCATGCATCGCGATGGTGGGTGCAAGCCTTAGGGCGCAGGACGACTGTTGCAGAGGGGGCTCGAGGAGAGACAGAGAGGGTGTTGTGTCGGAAAGAGCGAGAGAGGTGGTCGCGCTAGGGTACAGGTAGGCAACGAGGGCAGGAGAGGGTAGCGGAACAACAATACTGGTAAATGAACCTGCAGTAACTCTTGAGCAATCCCTGCCACATCTTCAACGATGTCTGCTACTCGAGATAGTGTCCTTCTATACATGGTGAAGGGTACCGAGCGCTGTTTTCCTCTCCTCGCTCGTCTGACAGCGTGTGCGTTAGGGGAGCTGCTGCGGTTTCAGGGACGTGCATATTCGCGTTCTGGGGGATGCAAAGCCTTGCAGCGCGTAAACGTGTGTGCCTTGGCTGCTGCACACCCGTCGCGTATCGGTGGATCCATAATTATGCGGAACTGCGATCGACGAGCGGGTTATTAGGCGCCAGAAACCCCAGCGTATTCGCCTGTGCGCTAGATGGGAAGCACGGTCTCTGAAGTTATTGGAAGCGGCTCCTACCTTAACGAGTTAAGCGCTAAATACGGAAACGAGCTTTTTTCATGAGTTATATTTTGCCACTTTAGGTGAATCCCCCTCGTATGATTGCGGTTTTAACGTGGTTGTAGTTCTCTTTGAATTAAATATAGCAGAATCTTAGCGTGCGTCGTTTCTTGAATATACCAGCTTCTAGTTTCTATTTATTTCATAAACAGTTTTATTCTTTTTTAAATATTACTATAGTCACATTATTTTCTAACTAGAATTTGTACAAAATATTTTTAACACTAGCACTGCTGAGGTTAATGTAGATTCTTTATTTTATTTTTAACAATAATTTATTTTCTTGATTTAATTATTAAAGTAATTCATTGCTTCATCTTTTGAAGGTAAAGAAAAATGTTTTTAAATTTAAAATCGATGATAAATTGATCTGGTATTGTATTTTTGATTTACTACATACTGTACGCAAAATGAAAAACTGCCTAATTATTATAACTTGTTTGTACCTGCAACATCAGGATTATGCAGCACGGTGGCAGTATTTCTCGTTTAATTCATAACATACACGCATGGCAGCATAACGAATATCCATGTTGTTAGCAAAACGACCCCGACTTCATCCCGGCCGTCGCACCTCGTTCTTTTTCCCTCACCCTTTCTCGCTTATTCTTTGCCCCTTTACTCCGCGTTGCGACAAGAATTATCGGATTTTCTGGGACGTGTAAGATAGGCGGTAGCTTCGTCGTTGTGTGCAGCTGTTATGATAGCGATAAAAATGTTGTTTCGCTCGTGGCGTAGGAAAACGCATGTAAGAATGGAGGGGAAGTCAAAATCTGAAAAATTGAAATAAGGAGAGTGACATAATAATTCTTGTTATTGTAAGCTACAGTTGTCATTATAATAGTAAAAGTTTAGAGATCGAGTGCTTCAAAATTGAGAAATTGCTATATCAAAGATTTTCATGTAAGTAGCCAATTTGTAACACAAAATTTTCACGATATCATTATCTGTCTTTTTACATTCATGGAAACTTCAATAGCCCACGTGAGTAGATGGTAAGAGGTGTATACTATTACTTCGAGTTAATTTAGCAAGAGTCAGGTTGTTGTACTAGCTCGACTTATATATTATGTTTAACTTCCTTCCTCGATTTATACACATTACACAAATAGTACGTTCTTACTCCACTTCGTATGCATTTATGTACATTCTGTATATTCAGCTGCTACAGCTTGCTCCATTCGTCTATGGAACCCACCTGAACTGAAATTCATATTTATGTTAGAAGTAACATGAGGCTCGCGTACGTATTTAACGTCTGAAAATCTGAAATTCTGTTTAAGTTAAAGATCAACTATAATAAAAAGATTAAGTGTAATTGTATCGTAATGATCACGATATGTGTTAGCCACGAAATTTGTTACAAAATTGTTTATAATTCTCTTCAATCAATTTTGTAGAATTTTATACATAAGTATATAAAATTACACAAAACCTTGTTAATTTGTTACTAGTGGTCTGTGCAAAATTCTGTCGTGATTGTAGAACGAAATATTCTGCAGTGTATGTTCACATAAACTCCATGATAATCGACGGTCGGAATTCGATCCTTAATTTGATTTCCTGAGTGTTTCCAATTTGCATATTACCTCTCGCTTCGGCTTGGTAATTAATGCAAGTAACACGTCGGCGAAACGCTTCAACGCTGCTACGAGTTTCTTCTTGCCCCGCAGTTTTGTCCTAGGTGTATTAAAACGACGAAATAATGGACTCTCATCGACTTAGTGGTAGCGCCGAGTTATCGAAAATTTAATAGGATGTAAATAATTTGCACGCGTTTTTTAAATCGAATTTATGGAACACGTGTGCTCATGGTTTCGATTTAAGCTAGTGCCCCTTCTATAGAAGCTTCTAAACTGTAAAATTATTCGATACTGTCGAATCACTAAATAATAATATATTTCTGTGATGAACCATATTTGAAATGCAAATAGAAAGCCTTTTCGTAACATATCTGTGAAATTGCTCTAAGTTTAAAAAGGTAATTTCAGGTCATTCGTTAGAGCAATGAAGTCCAAGCAAGTATATGCTTCGAATATTTCATAATACATAATCTACACAGAACTCTGTGATCTGCTGGAAGTAAGCGTGCGAATTTACATTTCGAGGCCACGAGGAAAGTCAGTAGATAATAACGATTCGACTTTGCTACGTCCCCACCAGTAGACCGTCATAGACAGCGTGACTAGAGCAGGACTTTGAGCTTATAACAAGATCGTTCAGTATTTACACTGCTCGTCGATGTAACCGTATAAAAGTATAAACGCTGTGAGACTGATGTTTCTTGGTAAATCGACCTACAGGTGTTATAAGAACGAGACGGGTTATAGGCATGAAACAGAATTGGAACACGGAAACGACATTTTATATGACATTTTTCTTTTACAAAGTATAATTGCTTAGTGTTCTGGAGTTTTCCTCTAAGCGATCACTTTTTCGAAAACTACATTCTGTGCATAGTGGTTCATTAATATTGCAAGAAATTAGGTATGTACGTTTACGTAATACAAAAGGCATAGATATTTTTAGTACCACAAAGCTAGTTTATAATGTTACAAATACAAGAATAATCTAGTATCATCTAGCAAATAAATTATAGATACAAAAGCTTCTAAGAGCTTTTCTAACAAACCGTTCTAAACTGTTCTCCCTAGAACAGGAACTGGTTCCACCCTAATCTGTACCAAGACCAAGGTGTTTTTAATGTGCCCCTCACGTCGCCGTTTGCGTTCCAATCTCACGCTAATTTCGCAAAAAATAATCCAGCAAGACAGTTGACGTCCGTAGCACGTACATCGGGTCCGATCTCTTCTCTATCAAAGGTGTCCGTGCCCAGAATGACATGGAACGTAAATGGAGTGGTCTATGTCTGCCCGTCGCGGAGCGCGCACTCCCTTTTTGGCGAGATTTTTCCCCGATCAAAAGATCGACGCTCCGCGGGCACCGTGGCCGAATTTTATTGGCGGCCGGCACGGTACCTATAAAAGAGAAATACAGAACAGAGTCTAGGCAGAGATGCGGTAACGTTCGTGGGCTTTGCCAACGCAAGCAGAAATAAAATATTTGAAACACGCGCCGATTGCGGATTTTTCCTTCCCTCCCTATCGCCCTGACATCGTCCCTCTCTCTTGGACCCAGCCCCAAACCAGAGCGTCTCTGTCCCCGCATCTTTGCTGTTCTTTTTCCTCTCGCCCTCGTTTCACCGCGATTCTGCACCCGCTAATCCGTCGATACGAGATTGGGTCCAGCGAGCGCCAAAAGCGGAGCAAGATGAACGAGGAAAAAGGAGGAGGTCGACGGAAAGAGGGGGGGCGAGGTCGAGAAAGGGATGCCGCAGAAAACGTTTCGGTCGGCTTGTTCTAACAGCCGCGTTGTTGAATCGCGGATCAGAGAGAAGTGGCTGGCCGCTGCTCATCGACAGGAGACGCATTACATTTGGCAGCGATTTCACTCAGCGAGATTAAGCTTATTTTCCTGGCACAGTGCAGGACCTTCTCTTGCTTCGTTTCTTCCTTCGCCGCCTGTCCTTCTATCATCCCTCCACCTGTCTGGCTTCTTCTTTCTACCCGAGTGTGGTAACCCTCTTCTGCGTTTATCTCTTCGGATGTTCGCTTCTCTTCCCGCTTCTTCTGTGGTAGCTAATCATAGATACCCGCTGGAACTGAATCTCCCTCGATAGCGGAATATTTTCAGCGAAGATGGGAGCCGTGGCTGGGCGAAATATAATCTGGAGAAGGGCAGGCTACACTCCTAGGAGATTCGATGCACGCCCTGGAACCAGATGCTTAGGAGCTGAGAGGAACACGATTTCTTTCTGAATTGGGCTCATCGGTCCGTGTCGAAGCATCGCTGGAAGCGATTCCAGAATAAGCGACACCGCACGCGATTCGACGAAGCTCGAGTTCTGGATTCTGTTTGGAATCCCTAAGGAGTGTGTTTCGATGGCTCTCTCAAACGGAGCTTGTTGGCTTATCCGCTTCGAGTGCTGGGCGGTTCTCATGCTTATGATCCTTCACGGATAATGATACGTCCTTATGGTATATAGGATGGTGACAGTATTCAAAACCGAAATTTACAATACCTTGTCGATTCAACGAGATTTTGAGTATTATAAAAAAAGCAAATCGATCATTTTTGTACCCAAATCTTACTAACCACTTGAAATTGAAATAGGACCTTGATATCTAACAATAAGTACTCTTTGGAGTACTTATCAACTCAGAAGTTGTTAGTAAGATAGCACAGGGGTAAACAGGGTACTCAGTTCGCTACAAGATAAATGTACCAGTAGTCAAACTATCGTTAATTTTATTCACTCTTAGGCTTAGATTCTAATGTATTAGGTAAACCAATTAAAAATTTGATATCTTAAGAGTTTAAGTATTAAGCCATTTACCTTAGTAAGTAGTGATAGGCGTGACCAATTCTGTCAATAATGAAAATTCCTGTGTGCCATCTTTGTTTTTCTGCGAAGCCAATCAGATCCACTGACAACTTGTGAGTTCTCAACAGTACTCGTGAGGTCTGAAGATGGAACAAGAACGGAATCGCTGTCGCGATATCCTCACTGTGAAAGGACGCAAATTCGGATTATTGTCTAAAGCGACTCTCCTTTTGGAGTGGATGCCATTCAGCTGGATAAAGGCAGACCGGAAACGACAGTAGCGAGGGTGGGGTCGCGATGGTCGAATAATGGACCAGATATCTCCTTTGAAGTCTCCTTCAGAGTTTTGGCGTTAATTGATGCGAGTCCGTAGTTCGAAAGATCGCCCAGCACTTTCAGCCGTCGTCCTTGCTCTCTCGACGACCCTTCCACGTTCATCCTTCGCCCTCAGCGAGACTGGATTATGTCGAAGGTTACGCTTTCACCCTTCGCCGCTGGCTGCTCTAGCTTCTTCGAGTTGTTTTCATCGGGCCTGTCTGCGTTCAAACTTCCGCGAAGTTTTTCTGTCCAGTAAGTAAGGGAACAATTTCGAGCAGGTTTCGGGGATAGTGAAGGGACATTTCTCACGTCATTCTTGTTATCCAAATGGAATGACTCGTGATCTTTGTTTGAATTCAACCATTCTTCCTCCCGAGTAGGAGATTCACGGTTTCGGTGCGGAAAAGGGTTCACTTGATAGTTGATTATCGGCCTTTTCGAAACTTTTTGGCCGAAACTAATTTACTCTGGCCTCGCAGGAAACTTTCCGCCGAGTGGAAGGATTCAATTGGCTTAATTAAACGCCGTCTGATCCGCCTTTTTGCGCCGAAAAACCCAGCAAGCTTTTATTAAAATTACCTTGAACGGTAAACTTTATCTAGAGCAACGCTAGAGCAGTTCCTGGACGTTAAAAATCGAAATGCTCGGTGTTGTTTAGCGTCATACGTTCCATCGATCCGACTTGGACGTTTCAATTTTTCGCGAATTCTGAAATCGTTTACTCTTTCGCTTTTTTGTTAAGAGGATTCGGGAATTTTGCAGGTGACGTAAATTCGGAAGAAATCTCGGTGTTTACAGTTCGATTTCGCGCAACGTTGCAATTAAATTATTGCAAAACAGCGTCATTATACGCTTCCCTCTGCTGTAATTATTACTCCTGTGATCTCGAATTCACTACCACCGCCTGAAAATTTTCACATGGGATTATTTTCATCCGTGGACGATAATAAACGTTTACGTTTAAATATTACCTATTAACCCGTCGATTCGCTACTGCACATGCAAGAGAACAAAGCGTATTTATGAGGCATTCATTTACACAATCCTCGGTGCGTTTTATTTTCGCGATACGTGAATCGATGATTAATCCGAAAAGCGTTGAAATGTTACGATTAACGTTAAATCGCGCCTCGATAGCGTTCAAATAAGTAATAAGCATACATTATTATTACAAATAATTATTTCAAGTTGCGTAGTTTCGTTAGAACAGATATTAAATGGGAACTCGCGTATTCGAACGTGTTAATCAGCTTGCGTGAAGAATCGCCATTTTTAAACGCGGCTCACGTGATCGGATTTCATCGATTCCGCGTGTAAAATATTGGGAGAGATACAGCTTATGAGTACCTTCGCGTGTTACCCGAGAAGCCGTTCTACGCGCACGGATAAGCCGCCCACGCTTCGATACTTCAGAATAACTTAAGCCACGTAACTGGATCTCAAAACCGTTCTTTGAAGCGGGGCTGTGGAAGAACGTCGTCAGCGGTTCTCCTTCGGCGCGATAATGATAACCTTGGGCGGATCGAGATTCCAAGCGACATCGTCTCGGCTCGAGGAAGGCGGGAGAGAGACTCGGTTCCGATGGATCGACTTTCTGGAATGTCGTGTAAGTCGACTGACACCGTAATCGATATATTCCACGACACCCTGTTTACCGATCGCGATCGTATGCCACTGTGATGCAAACGGAAATTCACGGTTATTTACTTTCAACTCGCAGTCTTTCACGCGTAACTATGATACCTCACTGGAGATGCAATTTTATTGCAACATGGAGCTGTAATTCAAACCCGTTAAAATAGCGTCTTAGCCTTTGGGAATTTCGCAAATTTTAGATTTTGGATTCGAGGTTTGAAGTTTGTCTCAACATCTTTTTTGGAGAAACTTGAGCGTCATTCTTGTCCATTGTTAAGCAACTCCCTGGATAAGCAGTTAACCTGAATACCTTCTTCTAGTACGATAGTAAAACGTGATGACTACGTAAATTAGAAGCTGAGGGCTCAGGGCATTTTGGCTCTTGTCCTTCCTCGCGTATATTTAATACTTTGTCCCAGGTCGCCAAGTATTCCTAAATTCTGTCGTCTGAGCGTTACTTGTCTCTGATTTTATAGTCTCCATTGTGCTAGGAACCGGCTGTCGTACATATTCGTTCGCCAAGCATGTAGGCAAAATTTAGTTTTGGACACGTCTCGTGTAACGACTAGTATTACGAGGGGAAACCGTGTCTAGCTGTCCGTCTGTATTCCATTGACCACAGAAAGTTCTTACAATTAGTGTCTCGTATGTTGCTACTACGCGAGCAAGTGCTTATCGCGAAATCATAAATTTATTTTTTCTATGTTTGCTGAAATAAATTTGTGTGAAATTTTAACGAAACTTGAAAGAATAGATTACGAGAGGCATTTATGGGAAAAAAAGGTAGAAGTTGAGAAAAATTAGAATAGCCATAATAATTAATATAAGCGATACTTCTTGCTTAGAAAGTAAATAGAGTCCACCAAGCAAGGTATAATTAGCCAGAGTTAGCACACGTCCCTCTTTCTTCAAAATAAAAATGTTATGCCAACTACAGGTTCCTCCAAGAAGAGGAAGTGTATGCACAGAAAAATTGGTTCATATGCAGGCGCTCAATTAGCAGGTGTTTTCCACTTTGGAGCGTGAACGGTCGTCAGAACAAGAGGCGGAGGTTCGCGTCTCGCGAGGGAAAAACGCGGAAGGGAAACGGGAATGTTATCATGCTCGACGGGACCGAAAACCTTCGTATCTGCCGTGTGTTTTGGAGCGAAAATATTCTGGGGGAGGAAATAGCGCGATTCAGTGGCGACGTCCGCGTCTCCAGGCTTCTGGGGCAAAAAATTTCGAAAGCCCTCAAGCTGCTTCGCTTTCCTCCCTTTTACCCAACTGAAGGAGGTCGGCTTCATCATCCTGGGTTAGCAACCGAGATCCCCTCGTGCTCTTAAGCCAGGCAAATCTTGCTCGACCGTGGTCCAATAGCATTGTAAACAGTTACTGCTCCCGGCTCTGAGATTTTTTCCTTACGTGGCTAACCAACGGCAATACCGTCATGGAAAGCGATTCAATGAGTTGTCCGTGTTAACAAACCTCTCCCCCCCTTTTCTGCGTGCCCTTATACCCAGGGGTTTCGATTACATTTACCAGAAGCTCGTTTTCATCCCGAGGGCACTTAGCGTTCGCACATCCGCGAACCTCCGCTATTTGCGCGCTCGTTAACACATTTTCGACTGTATCCTCTTCCCTCATCCTCCGCCCCACAGCTTTCCGTACCCTGAAATTCCACCACCAAGAAATCGATGTTAATTAAGGCGTCCCAATTCTACGGGCGCTAACGACGTTCGCCAATAAACTCGGCCGTCCAAGAAAGTCTGAATCCACTTGGAGCTTGGCTTCCATGAACGAGATACACATTAGACGCTGTTTCAAGTACCCTGCGACAAATCTTACCAGTATCCTAAACGCTGCATCGTATGCATTCTTAAAGCATACTTAGAGCTTCATTTTGCGACTGTTTGTTTTTAATTTACTCTAGACGATTTCTCAAGTAATTTTCCACTGGCTTGGCGTTAGTGTTATGTACTTTCATTTTAGAAAATGATTATTGGAAGATAGTATACAGAAGAATCATAATTATTTTAGATACACTGTGTATATTTAAATTCACAAGAATTCAAGTTTAGAAATTCGAAAGGTGTTCCCTCAATTTTATTCCAAGTATCATGTTTCACATAACGCTGTCCCAATCTCAATTATTTGAAATTAAATTCAATCTCGATCGTGTCACGAAGGATCCGAACCTATCCAGCAACGAATTACCCACCCCTGAGCTCGCCAGCTCTCCAGCTACCCTCGCTTAACGAGGAGGGAAATGGACCAAAGAAAATCCTGTTCACCCGCCTCGTCCACCGTGGAACTCATTTGTCGCTGGCAATCTGAGCGCGCGCCACGAGTTTCTTCCTGCTCGATTCATTCGATCGGCCCCGACGTCACAATCGTTACGTTTGTCAATTTTTCCGTTCCACAATTAAACTCTCGCCGCCTCTGTCATCGACGATGTTCGACGCTGAAGCCACCGCGTCGTGGTCAAAGCCTCGTCTCTTTCGGTTCCGTCAGAACCATCGATTTATATTCGAGGGTCATCGTAATCGCGCAAAGTACGGAACACGAATCAATTTCTTTGGCTGGCGGGTCGCAAGGTGGCGGCTGGCTGCGGACGATGGTGAGAGGGAAGGTGGGGCGGATTGAGGCTGCTGGTCGTGCTCGTACGAGAAACTTTCCAGGAGTTCGATTAAAGTAGCCGATCCGTTCTTTTCTCTTTCTCTCCTTTTATCCCGCCCTTTCGAAACTGATCGCAAAAATCGGCTTTCGAGCTGTGGAAAGAGTCGAATGGATACTGGGGTTGCTTTCGAAACTTTTCTTGATAATTGATTGTTTTGCCAGTGGAGTGGCTCCCTTGGAGGCCTTTCGCTGGCCTAACATCCTCTCTTTGCAGTTGCACATTGGTTTCACGCACGTTCTGTGAATCGTTGAGCTTCTGAATTGCACTCTTGAACCGATATCTTTCTTTCTGTTTATCTTTCGTCCCTCTTTCTTTCCTCTTTGTTCCTTTTTAACTGCGACGTCTCTTTAGGTATTAGGTTTGAAAAAACTGGAACAATAGCTTCTTTGATTCGGGAATGGTCTACCCCAGTTTCCGCAATCGATTTTATGAACGTTGAAACGATACTCATCCTTTCAATTGGTTCGTGAGAAATGTTTATGGTAAACGGTGACGATAAGCCACTACGTGTTAGGTTACGAAATTTATTCCATACATATAGGAGCATTGAAACTAGGAGAACGATAGGGGGATAAAGGGGCTCTCGGGTTGGGAAAAAAACCATTAACGTGTTTGCCTTATCTACGGGAAGTACTAAAAGCTCTATCGAGATTTATTATAAATTCGATGGCTGTTTAACTTCGGCCGTTTCGCGCGCGGTTTCACCTCGTTTCCGAGAATCGCCGATCTTTTTTCGTCTCGTTTCTCTTTTTTCGATACATCAGCCTTCAAAAATACACACGTTGTGATGTGGGAAATGGTCGAACCACCTTCGTCGTCGATCAACGGCAAACAAAGTGACCCAATTGGAGGGAAAATATTTGTCGATACAAAATATGGACAATTTTGAAAGCGAAAGTATTTATCCCATAAAATTTATTTATAGGACGGTCGTAAAATAATATTTAAAAAGTATAGCGCTATGAAATTTTTTGCGGCGGTGAATAAATTTTCGCAGAAAAAATCGAGCATATCCATTGTTTCGGTTGTTCGCGTTTGCTTTTAATCATTTTTATTATTAAATCAATATTTGCTATTCTTCGCTGTAAATAAAGTATTTTATGGTTATTCAAGTCATAAAAATGCAATGTATTTCCAATTGAAATCAGAATGTTTGCAATTTTCCACAGAGATTTGTATCGGTCCAATTAGAGAGTTCCAAATTATACACAGATGAACGAACAAAGTTACGACTAAGCACGAAGTATGAATTCATTTGCCTGAACTATCGAACGCATTAGAATTGATAACTCTTTCATTTCTGTACCAACAAAGAGCAAGGACTAATTGCCTTAAAATCACATTTACGGATTCAGTATGTTGCACAATTTCACTATTACATTACTCTAAACTATTCAAAGTCTCATTGTTTCAATTACAATTAAATTCCCCGCTAATTTATCGAGTTCAGCTAGCACTTCTGTGCTAGCCCAAAAAGAAAATAAAGAATCAACACCCATAATGGCGGCGAGGGGAAAGCTGAAAACCGAATTAAGTACAGATAATACTGTTATCAGGGGACGGCAGTGTGTGTCAGTTCAATAATGAGTGTAGCCGAAATTAATCATCGCGCGGTTGTTGTTCCGACCTACAGCGCCATCATAAATTTTCCAATAATATCCAAAAAACATTACCATAAATTTCCCCGCAGGCATGTTAAGGTTCGTTAAAAAATAAAAAATAAAAAATCTGTCATCGCATCGTGGTTTACCCTCCGAAGAGCCTCATCTCCTCCCAAGAAGAGATTTCTATCTATACCATAGCCATCCCGCTGGTATTTACTGCACTCTCGCTCTTCTGCCTAAGGGGGGAAGCGTCTTCCTCCACGCACCCCACAGAGGCACGTATACGACAGGGCAGTGCAGAAAACTGCGCGAGAAAACGAGGAGGAAATAGCTGGGGCCTCGGCTGGAACGCGTCCCTCGGTCCGTCGAACGCAAGCAGAAAATAACAGAGCGAACAATTTGAGAAATTACAGAGATCCCGGTGGTGCTGGTTTCCAATCGGTTGAACTCGGACGGCAGGCCGCGTACCGCAGCCAGCTTCTCTTTCAGTCTTCCCAGGACATCCTCTTTCCCTTCGTTGCCCCGTGTCGGCGCAAGACCGTGTCTCCCGACTGTTTTACATTTTGTGTTCTAAATTCAGCGTTTTGCCATGCGCGCGTACCCGACAAATTTAGCGTAAATAATGCAGGCATTCGCGTTCCGTCGCACAGCAGCGGCGAAAGGACCCACTGTTGGACGTGCATGCATACGTGGCCGTCCTGGATGCATATGTATTCAGCGGTGTGCATACGTGGACTATCGGTCAAAAATTTGGGCGAAAAAACCTGCCAACCGAACCGGTCGATTGGGCTTCGAGCTTCCGGTCCTGGTCAGGCGGATGGTTGACGAATTTTTACTGAACCTCACGTTCGATACTGTCGTCTGTGATATTTTAATTATTGCTTGTTATTATCGAGATAAAAGAGAGAAAATCGCTGGAGAGAAAGGGTGTATACCGCATCTATATGTGTAGATTGTCTTTGGTTTTTTTTTAATTAATGAATGTCGAAACCAAGTTTTCATAATTCATAACCATTAAGGTGCGAACACATTACTGTCACGTCACGTGAAACCATGTTACATGCTATAGTAAATCTATAGTGTGAGCCCAGGTTTTTTCCTTATTTAAGACCTACTGTGCTATAATACATGACGTGATTTCACGTGACGTGACAGTAATGTGTTCGCACCCTTAATCGCCATCTAATTCAGCTACCAGTAGAAATAATTACAATTGATTACCAGATTTCTTGAAGAAATTATATCTTCTATAACTTGCTACCCCATATATTTACAGTAGATATTATTGCATGTGCACGTTTCTCAGAGTTCCAAGCCTGAAGTCGTTACCATGGCACGACATGGAACATAATAAGTATCTATAATAATACCTGACATAATACAGAAAACAACGTATTATAATACACATAACATGCTGTAATGTATAATATAGGGCATAATAACATAAACCGTGTAGTAACTAAGTGTATGCACGCGTACGTGGCTGTCTCGCAGAAACGTCGCATAGTGCATCGAACGTACGTGCACGTGATACAACGAGATGTATATGCACGGGCTTTCACGGCGTGTCGCGTGTACACGGAGATATCCTGTAGATGCTTGGGAGCTTCGCCTCCCTTCCCCCCTGTTCCTGCTTCCCCTGTAACCGGTTATAGATTTGCGTGCGTACACGTGACTGCACTTGCACGCACGTGCACGCGACGCGCCAGCTCACGGGCTCTGACGTACGAGGATTCCAGGCTGATCCGTCTTGATTTAGAAGCAGACTATACGCGCTGTGCTCTCTCCGCCCCTCTCTTTCGCGACTGAGCGCGAAGATATCGACTATCTGAATTGAATGCCTGGTTACGGAATTAATTCGAGCCGCGTCTGTTTGATTGCGATTCGATTGGATTCGCTGTAATTCGAAAGATTATCCCTGCTTGTTTGGTAACCCAGATTATTGCCACGTGTTACAGTTGTTTGTGCTTAGAAATACGATCTCTGGTGTGTTGTTTCGGGGAGATTCATACCTTTAGGATATTTATAAAGTATTGTATAATGTATTACATGGGAAAGATTGTTTGGATGATTTTTGTTAATTTGTGAAATTTTTTACGTTATTAAAAATTGGCTATAAAAGTTTACCATGTTGAAAGTAGAACTCCTTAAATTAAGTACATCAGTAGCTTCTTCTTGGTGCATGGGGTCTGAGTTAGGTTATCTCTGATTTATCAGATATTAGTAGGTAATTAATGTTCATTTGAAACCTCGGAATTTTGAAAATCTGAATATGTTTTAATTGAAATCTGAAAATTCGGCACAGTATTATTAAGAAGGACCTCTTTAGAGTCCCAATTATCGCTAGTGACTACTCTCTCCAAAAACCAAGTACACGCAGAAGCTTAAATTCTAAAAAAAAGCATGACCAATGTAGAAAGAATAAAGAGAGTCAGGATTGTGAGTTCGCGATTCAGTAACGTTCGTGCGAACGCGAGAGCGTTTCGTCAACACTTCTAGCGGCAAGTCGGTCGCGAGATTTCCATCTGTCACGAAAGGATGTCGGGCTAAGAGGCAGCGCAGAAAAGAAGAAATGGAAGGGACGCGAAGGTG
Source organism: Calliopsis andreniformis (assembly GCF_051401765.1). Taxonomy (NCBI): domain Eukaryota; kingdom Metazoa; phylum Arthropoda; class Insecta; order Hymenoptera; family Andrenidae; genus Calliopsis; species Calliopsis andreniformis. Next base: position 14,584,595 of record NC_135067.1, on the reverse strand, counting down.
AGAAAACGTTTTCAAACATCCGGCGTAGCCTGCATTCTCGACGCGAAGTGAGACGTCTCAGACGTTGACGGGGGATGGTCGTCGACGTGGAAGCGCGCCTGGATCTTGGGGAAAGGTTGGGAAAGACGCGAGGCGGTTTGGGCAAGGTTGAAACAAGGGTTTCGGAGGGAACAGGGAAAAGGAGGGTGCGTGAGATGGAAACAGAGGCAAGAGAGTGGAAGAGAGGTGAGCCCTGCGAGGAGAAGCCACGTCGGTCGTGGGGTAGTTCATTTGGACGCTGATTCGAGGTGAACGCTTGGAAATTTGACATTCCCAGCCAACTTTCCTTCGCGTCGGTGGCTTACTCTGCACGCCCCTACTACAGGATACTCTCATGAGGTATTCCGTGGTCTGGCAAGGCCAGCGTCGGCCAAATCTTGGAATACGTAAGTGGCCATTGAATGAATTTTCTAACTCTCGTTTTTTATTATTTTAACTCTCGTCCTTCATCCTCGCTGTTGGAAAAATACTGTTCCAAGTTCTGACAGAAATTTTGTGAGTCTGCTCTAGACACAAATTGCACAGAATTTTTTTTTATACTTATCCTCTGTTCTTTATTAACTCTGAATTTTTGAAAAGAAGTATTTTGTAATATGACGCTTCTCGTTTCAAAAGGATATTGAAAGACCGTATTATCGATTATATGGAAAGAATGAATCCACGTATTAGGTGGACATAGTGGATTTCTATTTAAGAAGAATCCATGGCGGCCAGATCCAATGAATTGCGCCTATTCTATGTATATCTCGAGTTCCGGCTTTGCTTTGACAACCTCAGAGGAGAGAGACCTCTTGACCTGTCGTATCTTTATTAACGCGCGAACCCGATTTATTTCTGGGTCGATTAATCCTTCCGCAGAACGTGTGTCTAGAGCAAAAGAAAACATTGCGGAAGTCTGTCGTATGAGGTACATTTATAACAGACATCTTGGCCTGTCCCATTACACTTCGTCGTTTTACTCTCTGGCCTCTTTCGGAGTAACACTGAATGGAATAATGAATAGACTCCTTTTGTGAATAGAAACATTAAGGAATTCATAATCACGAGAAACAGACAAGCATCCAAGAATAAAATTCGTGAATTTCTTTTTAGACAAAACTTCTGTTATTTTTTCACTTAGTCAGAAAACAGACTGAGTAATAAAGATTATCGCAGCTCATTCGCAAAATCCTATTAAACATTGCCTTCCTTTGGTACCTTCATTTAAAAGCAAATTCGTGTCGCAAATTGCCACAATGCGACGCGATGCTAATCACTCGTAGACATTGCGAACTACCCTCGACTGAGCGACACTCCAACTTCATTCCACTGTGCCGAGAAATTATACCAAATTTGATTCTTCGTGAAACTGGGTAACGCTACCCCTCGCCTACTCCTGGTGTTTTCCATTCAAAAGTTTTCCACCATGTACAATGCCTGCAGTCAGGCGCTCGTTTTCGAGCTAATCATCGGGGCGAGCAAATCTACCGCGCCAGTTCGTGGCTATCGACTGTCACGGTCCAATGTATTGCGAAATATTACGAACTGGTATGTATGAAAATCATTGTGTCTTCCAAGTTCGTTAGTATTCGCGCGTACATTTGATACCTAACGTGATTTCAGGCGGGGTCGTCACGCACGCGTTGAAAAAGATAGCGTGCTCGACACGCGAACCCTTAACATCGACGAAGGGATAGACGGTGTCGGCCAGCCGATACGATAGGGTGTCATTGTTTTTACGCGTTGATAAGGGCAGCGTTTAATGGCCTGTGGAGTTTTCGAGTGGCTCGTGATTTGTCGTCCCGCGCGTTTTGCATTGACACTGCAGCTAATCCACTCGCTCCCCTTCTGTATCGTGACCGCAGTTTATACGTTTATAGCGAGTCATAAATAAGTTTCGGCTGTTCTTTCATTTGTGGGGTGAACTGATGACTTGTTTATTGATTCTCTGTTACATAGACTTTGAGTATCGATTAGTTTATTTTATATTGTTTATTGCCAAATAGATCGCTATACAATTTAATATAAGAAATATTTTATGGTTTATGGTAGTAATTTTATAGTCGTGAGCTTCTCATTCTTATACTACGTGCTTTCAGTATGAAGTGATATTCCATAGTAATATCATATGGCAACTCTGTAATTCAGTTAAATTTATTGCCGCAGATTTCAAAGCAAAATTTCATGGTGGATGAATAATTCAAGATAGTCAGCAGCCCAGTAATGTGGGAGCAAAAGATTACTTTGTCGTGGTAATCGACACAAGCGATCGGCAATTTCCGGCGAACTAATATGCAGTTAATTATCGTCCGAGTGTCGGATGGGGTATAATCTATCAAATCGCTCGGTGTGATCTTTTGTTTCTTGTGGTTCACTGCGTCGTAAAGTTAGACATAATTACACGATGAACGGTACGCAACGATAAATAGTATCGTATGCATAAAACACGCGAGCGAACATATCTGAACCCTTGCGAACACACCTCTCCACCGTCATTAACACGCCACTAACAATAAGTGACTTTTTGCTAAATACCTTGTTGCTTATTACCTTGATTACGCATCAGCTTTGCTGCCATCAAACTTTTATGGTACACCCCTACTCGCAGCAGTTTCGATTACGCATACGTAGCTTTGTTACGACAAGGGTGGCTCCACGAGATGAAATATTTACGTCCACAGACCCCTATTTATTAATCAACACTGTACCTATCGCAGAAGAGAGAGTAAAAGTAGCTCAACAACAATATTATTAAGTACCTAAATAACTACCAAGGTAGAAAATAAAATTTCTACTGTATAGTACAAATCAGCTCAAGAGAGTTTCAAAGAAAGAACTGTTTGTACGTATAGAACTCCTCTCACTTTCGCCTCTACTTTAGCAAATTGCGAGTCATCGATCAGAGGCAATAGACGATAGGATCGTGGCTCTTTTTATCGTGCCTCTTTTCCTTCAATCCTTCTCCCTCGACCAGATTCGAATCCTTTCCACGGTGGTAGGTTCATTTAATAGGGTAGTTTTGCAGTTTTCCAGGGGCAGGGGCGGGGAAGTTTCGGTGGCTGTGCTCGGCACCGTCGTTCATTCCTATCGGGGAAAACGGCTTCGGAAACTCGAAACACTGGACCGTAGCCAGGAATTTATCCCGATCCCTTTCCCTCTACCAGGCTCATCTATACCGCAGGTGGACCAGGCCCTAGCCTTCGTGTAAACGCCGTATTTATTGCCTCATTCCCGATGTAAATGCGCGTGCCGTGGATTATTGGGAACTGATCTTCCGATCTCGAGGATAATTGCTCGTTCTGGGTGGCTCTGCACGCAACGGGATCGTCACTGAGGCCGATCCTCGCCGATCCTCCGAACTTGGACCATATCGGGGGCGAGGAGGGCTAAATACAGGTCGCCAAGCGATCATGTAAACGCGCTGCACGAGCAATTGCATGCGTTGCTTCGCCCCGTAACGAGATAATATATCAATTGCGTCTCTGATATATACGTGGGATCGTGCGCCTATCCTGAACGCGAGTCGTCCCTTCCAGTTTAGCAACGCTGGAACGGCTTGGCCACTGAGCCGATTGCTTTGGAACGTGGACGAATTGCCTTTGGATCGAACATAACTGAGTAATCGCTTCATTCGGTTTCGTGGAACTAGTTTCACAGGGCAATGCGGCTTGCATCGTGGAGTTCTGGAATACACGTAGGATGCTATAGAGACAGTGGACTTCTTTCAATCAGAGGTGTATTTTGAATCATAAGTCTTTCTTTTCTGTTTTAACCCTTTAAGTATGGGGATATCAATTTTTAATGTGTATTGCGTGTCAGACATTTTTTTCATTATACTATTTCATTAGATAACAGTAAGAGCAGTTTTGTTAAATCTACAAAGTCGATTCTGATTGATTCTGTTAAACTCAGTTCTGTTAGGGTACTTCTGTAAATTCTATAAGAGAATTCAATCATTTCTGCTTAAGATTTCATTTCTGTGTAGCCTGCAACGATTGATATTTAAATTTTCAGGAACTTTCAAACCACTTTGCACACGAAGATTCAATATTCCATAATACTTTCGTTACGTCTAATTCCCATTCCACTAGTATCCGGCAAAGCCCATCGCCACATTGCAACGTAGCGATTCGCGGTCAATTTGGTCGCATAAAGGATTCAGCCCACTCAACAGCCGCAGTCGATCCCTTAAATTAGGAATGTCGCCATTAATTTCGTGCTGCGGCACGCGTAATTACACTATCACGACCCGAAGTGCCCGAGATCGAGTCTCGGTAATCGGCGGTATCCAAGTAACCAACGATCGCCTTTGTCCCGTGCATTGTCCTCCCGCGGTTTTCTCTTCCTTATCAAAGATTTAAAGGATACAAGCACTACGAGGCTGGAACGTGCATGTCGCACGAGATGCATTTCCCTCCGCGTACTAGGATCGCGGACGTGACGTTAACATACCGCGAGATTGTCAGGGAGAGGCGGTCGTGGTTGGTAGCACTGCACTGGAGACCCGATGTCTGCGGTTGAGTCTTATGCCTTGGTTATCAAGAATTCATGTCTGACCTACACTGGCTCGCCATGTCCTGGGACTCTCTCTGCCGTGTCGTGAGACCAAACACGTTCTTTACCACGTTCTGTGCTCCTCTCGCGATTAATAATCGCTCGGACGCTTCGCTTCAGCGTCGTTCGCGCGGGCTACGACGTCGTAGCCTCGCTTCGGCTCGTTTTCGTTCCTTCGCGAGGAATCGTCAAGAATGCACGGCCGTCTATTCGATTCAATGAAACTTTTATACTCGTCGGGAGTTTCTGACCGAGACGATACGGCCTTATGAGAAAATCGATCGACTCTAGCGATCAGATAAGAACGCTTAAATTACATCCTCTTCGCTTGAACGTCACGGATTTATTGAAATCTTTCTTAAGAGCCGATGTGATTGAAGGGATACGGCCGATTAATGGCACTGCATGGTGCTTCGTATTTATGGTATCTTTCACGGGGATTTTACGGTGGACGCGTGTGATATGGATCTTTTACGAACGAGGGAACTTAAGGATTCTGAGGATCAAGAATCTGTTTAAAAAGAAGACTGAGAAATGAGTTGTCCACATTCTGAATAATTTGTGACTAGGAAATTGTAACAAAAGATTTAGTTGTTCTACTTTGTTCCAGTCTTGTCTCATGGAAGAACGATACGTGAATAACTGGCAATATTGACTCTGTCACGGTTTTAAAATAGCCAGTTATAAATGCATATACTTATATCAAAAATGGAGGTAAACAGTGTTCCTGTATCGCTGGGACGACACTGGAATCTAAAGTCTGAAGCAGAAGACAAAGCGATAGCGGTCCACGAAAATTACTTTTCCATCGTGGGGAAATGGCTCGAGAGAGGTATATCGGCCGAAGGATAAAAGGCGACGGCTTCTGGAACGAGTCGAGATCAATTTGCGATTTCGACCTCTCGTTTCGCGCTGAAACTCGGCCGAAGTCCCACCAATCTAGACCGTAAATAACGACCGGAAGTTCCCAACAGCGGAAGATCCCTTGGCAGGTCTATACTTTGTCAGAGACGGATGATGCGGAGGTTTTCGGTGCGATCAAATCGGTCGGTGATTTACGACGGGCCCTAGGATAGCAATCGTTCTTGTTTCGACACAATTTTCGATATATATTTCGAATTACGAAATTGAGCAGGGAGCGAGTGCGACCGAGATGAATCTACTACTCGAATGTTTGTCGAGGAACTGTGGGTTAGATTAAATTTTAGAATCGATACTGTGTACTACACACCCTATCTGAGGTTCTTGTTACCAGGAAATATTATACAGCTGCCAATGGATTGGAGCATCGAAAGGAAAAAATACGTCTCATAGTTTCATTGTTGCAGAAACATTTTATGGTTACCTCTACTCAGAACTATCATTCTTGCGAAAGCTAAAATAATTAATGAGGGAACTATAACGATGTTGCTTACATAGTCTTTTTAATGGCATACATTCCCTAGTCTTTTGATCTTAAGTATGTTGCTGATATTTCATCAATATCCTCTCGAAATATTTTACTCTTTCAATCTGTCATTTTTAGCATCCTGTGTGTAGCGAGATTATTAACAAGTGAAGGTATAGTTAGCCATGATTCTCATGTGAATTCACTGCGGCTTGTAAATTTTTGACACTATGAGCAACTATGTTTTCGCGTGGCATACTTACGACACCAGACGCCAGTGTAATTTTCGCGTGGTGAAATAGCTGTCAGCCGCGAGTCTAGCTGGCACTCACCGTGATTCTCGAGGAAGCCTAAGAAAACAGTCCCGTTTTCTATTGTCGTTGCTTTGTAACTTTCCACTACACGTTTGACCGCTGTAATAGTTTATACGTGTACACATCTTGTTAGATAAAATGTGAGATCATTTTGAATCTGACATTCACTCGAGCGGGCACGAGTGACTCAAGTTACATCTGAATTTTATATGAAATGATTCACTAGTGGGAAAAGAGACATACTGACTTTTTGTACTACTCAAGAAAATGTTCTTATCTCTGAAGTATATATAAGTTATCAAAAACTGTATTGATCTAACGATTTGTTTCTTTTTGTTACAGGTAAGCGAGTTTCCACTTCGGCGTATGTATTTGGATCAAGTTCGGTGAGTCGAGTTCAATCATCGAAAATCATCCATGTGCTCGGTTAGAAGTAGACAAGTGATAAAAGAAATATCGGTTGGAAAAATACAAATATTCGTAAATTGAAGGCGGAGGATAGAGTATGTTTTAAAGCTCCGTGTGAGTGTCGAAACAGTGACAGGCCTGACGCTTACGGAACGCATCTCAGGGGGTTGTTTTTTTCCGTACAAAAGAGGTAGCTCGAGGGAAATCCGGCCTCTCACGATCTATATATGCACGTGAAGTCGAGAATTCGTCGTTCTCGGTGGATTTCAGTTTTCCACGTCAGCGCGTAGATGGCAGTACCGTACACTTTCGGATTTGAAAGCTGCTCGGAGGCTTCCTTTCCTTTGCAATTGCGCGCCGTTTCCGGTACACTGGGTCGACATCAGCTGTCTGACCTTCACTAGAACCGACTACTTGAAAATCTAGTGGAAAGGCAAAATTAATTTTCACCTTAACAGGGTACATAATCCTTGTATTTTTTGAGTTTTAAAAAATAGTTGACATCTGAAAATTAATTAGACGTTAACAATTTTTTAACGACAACGACATAGTTTCTATTTACATTATTTTCCCTCTGAGCTACAATTTTCATGTAAGGAATTAGGTGGCTTATTTCAAACCGCTCTGATTTGAATTTCATGAGGCTGAATTTATTCATCTCAAATGCATAATTTATTAAATTTCAATTTTCAATCTATATTAATACTTGCGATGTGGCTCTGTTACCTTAACATAGACATGCACTTTTTCCACGCTAGTGCAATGGGAGCACTACGCACGATAAAACCTGTTCCAACTTAAGACTTGAAAGTGTAATTATACACGATTCTCTACGTGAAATCCTGAAATTGTGCCATCACAATTAGACGCATCAAATGCAGCTTGCTTGTTAACAACGACAGCCTCAGTTTCCGATTACTCTGTCAAAATTTCCGTAACGACGATTCATTCTTCTAGTTCACCACAGTGAGACATGCATAGAAATGTATGTAGCTTCTCCACGTGTGCGTACTATCGATTCTATGTATGTGTCGTCAACAATATAAATTCGCTATTTTCCTGCATCGTTACATGAAACTTCTGATCCTCGAAAACTGACAATCGCTGAAATCGGCGTCATTAAGAAACGAATGCATGGCAATTAGGTAGCCGATCACATTTAACAAATCGTCGCTCGTTCCTCTATGACGATTCTCGTAACACGGAAATGCACAAGTTTCTCTGTTAAACAATACTTACTGGGGAAGCAATCGTCGCAGGGAATTTGGTGAATTTCGTGTGAGACCAACGAAGTTCGTAATGAGTCAATTAAACTACATCAAGCATTTGAATTCAACTTCGCTGAAGCAATTTCATGCTGTTAAATGGCTCATGGATGAAGTGTGCTTGCCAATCATGGTGCTGACAAATCTTTTTTATCATTTAAGATTGATCATAAGTCATTAATCAAATTTAATTTTACGTTTTCAAGCAAAACGCAGTGTTTAGGTATTCGCAAGAATTTTTGCATTCACTTACAAGGAGTCGAACTTTTGGCTAAATTGGACGAGTTCGTTGAATTGCAAATACACGAGATCACGAGTTACAAGTTTGACTTGGGAAATTTCTATAGAGAATTTAGAGTTATTCTCTACCACTGAATTCTCGACGATTCGGAGTTCCTCTCGTTTGAATGTTAATCGAGTTTTGTGTTACCGATTGCTAATCTAAATTTTAGTTCGTCTTTCTTCCTTTAGAATATTCATGGAGAGTCGCGTTGCAGTTTATTATTTTGTGCTTTATATTTTCACAGGTAGTGTAGGGTCTTTTATCAAAGCATTTCTATTTAAATGTGAAAAAGTAAGTTTCTTAAAGAAATGAAAATCCTCCACATATAATTGATATTAATTATTATATTACTTTTAAATTCCAAGGATTTGAGTTTTCACGTTGTTTTGTGATCGCAAGTCATTTATGTCGGTATTTTTTACGACCACGCTGTAGGCGATAATTGAAATTCGGTGTTTGACGAATTTTCCATGGGCACCGCACGAACGCGTTTCCTCGCACCTTTCCCACCCATTCTCTCTCATTCACGTCCATCCCTCTCGTCAATTGCCAGCTCGTGGCGGTGCGTTTATTGCCTGAATCCAATAATTAACAACACTCGTTAATTAATTTGATTGAACATCGTTTCGTCCAAGCATGTCGAATCGTTCTGTTTCAATAGTCGTTCGATGCGGTTTCACTCGAAATTATACCTGAAAAATTGCACCACCGAGGCACTATTCAATTACCCTTTTCGATGTCAATCGTTAAAAGCATTGCGAGCTTTCGATGGTAACAATTCATTCGCTGATTTACACATCTTCTGGTTGTCTTTAATTCAATAATTTTAATTCGAGGTAAATTTAGCTTCGACTCGATTCATTTCACGTCGTATTTTATTCATTTCGCTATTGGCGTTACAAATAATGTCTGCTTTACCGTAACCTCGTGCAGCAATGATTCGTATCGATTTTCTACTTGCGTCGGTGACGATAGCTGCCGATTACTCGGCCCGAATTGGCTCGATGTTTTTTTGATGATCGCACGAAATGACGTCGCGATTACGCGAAATTACAACGAGACGAAGGTAAAGATCGATAGTGGCCAATTAATCGTTAATAAATAATCGATGGTGCAATGGATAAAGCCATCCAGTTTGCCAAACCGTCCTTTGTTTCCAACACTGTGCCCCGACTGCGTAAACTGCGTACCTACACATAGGATGTAGTTGCGTTAGCGTACATCGATACACCATTCGGATATTAACGGCATTACCATATGGGATCGTACACAGAATTGCAGAATACTGTAACGAGAGTAATTTCCATGATTGATTACGCGCAAGCTCTCCAAGTGAATTTCATTATTTTTTTTCCCTTCCTTAAATTAGTTTTCATTAATAAGAGAATTTCGCTTCGTTATTCCAGATGTATGAAATATCTAATTCCTGATATTTCTCCCCTGCGCTGGTAGGAATTCCAAATAATGTCGATTGACTCGCTTAACTCGATCTTGGCGAGGTTACATTCGTTATCTATATGGAAATAGCTTTCACGGTCCTAAGACGATTTTTGAAATCGAATTGTTCCCCGTTGTAACTTTCCTTTGATTTCTCGGATGAAATTCGATTCCGCCGCGCTGATATACGAAGCATATTTTCTTGGCGTACTACCCATACGTGGAATAAATCTCCATTCTGCGCTTTAGCTGGATTCCAAGCCCCCTTTACGCGTACCGTTGTTTCCCTTAAACTGCTCTCTTTGTATAATGGCGAAACCCACATTACATTTTACGGTATTGAATAAGTAGAAGTCGAAGCTGAATAATGCTATTGTGAATACTTTCTGATAATATTCCTGTCGTTTTATTTTCATTCGATGCATAAGGACTTTGCCTTTTATCCTTCTCCTGAATTTAATTCTCTTTCTCTGCGATATTTATACAAAATATTTAAGCATGGTACTTCCAGTTACCTTCGGTTCTTTATGAAATTTTCAAGCAGATTTTCCCTGGTACAAGCTCCGTCCTATCATATTTCCTTTAATATCTGCAGGTTTATGGTCGGGAACAGTGCTGACCTCAGTCAGAGTGATTGACCGCGTATGCCACGTCATGAGCTTATAATACATCAATCGCTATTGAGGAGCAGGGCACTAGCAGAGCACGCAAAATTCTGGCACATGCAAATTCTTCTAGCGATCACTTTAGGCCCTTCGTTTCTCCTTGCAGTTACGGTCCATGATAACTAAATCTACAGTCAATTGGTCCTACCAGAATGGTGGCCTTCAATGCCTTTCTGGTTTGAAGACTTTAATGCCTCGTTTGTAAACGATGAAACCAAATTGACTGGTTCAGGTTAACTTAATTGAATTGAAAATGTTTGAAGTCAACTAACTCTTGATTAAAGCTGCGCTTGCAGTGGATGCGTCGGGGGAAGTTCAGACACAGTCGTCAGACAGACAATCATCATAGTCTAAGACTGAGGCCACAGTAAATGCGTTTTGTAACGAACTGATATTCTGACGAATATGTTCGAACTATTTATCCCACGATCGATAGTTCCTCGCAAAATGCATCCACTGTAACCACAGTCTTAGTCTGCGACAATGTCTGTCTGACGACTGTGCCTGAACTTCTCTCGTTCATCCAACAAATACTTCGGACATATTCGTCAGAACGTCAGTTCGTCTGGAACTTTTGAAATCACGTCTCGGTGAACAGTCTGAACGAAGCATAGCACGCTACTTTTCATTTATCTGCCAACCGACTTTTCCTCCGCAGTCCAGCCTCTTCTGGCTGGCATTATCACGGCGAACCTCCTTTCGCATGGGATTCGAAAAAGAAAACACACGTTCTTCGTCCCTTTACCCCCGCCGCGGTGTCTTGTTCCTGGGTATTGCGTTTGCGTTGCGGGTAAGACAAGTAAGAGAGAAATGCAGCCGTAACACGAGACGACTAGCGATCCAGTAATGCCGGTGCACCGTTTGTAATTTCAGATCGGCATTCGGCCACGATTTAATCGTCTCAACGTCACTCTCGCTGCCTCGCTCGCTCCCTCGCACGTTCAACGCGTTAACGAGCAACGCGTGGCGTCGCATCGCGACGACTCGCGTAACAGGCTATAACTTGATTTTCCGAATTTCTACGCGGTAGGCAACTAATCCACCGTAATGCCAGCATGCTAATGCCACTGTGCGCGGAACGAACACGCCAGCTCGCGGAATATCGGATTAACCGAGACACTGAGAGACGATTGTTGGGGAAAGAGCTTGCTTTGTGAAATGTCTAAAAAGTGTCTAACTTGGGGAGGTTGCAGTGTGTCTATGTCAATTAGCCAAAAAATTAACATAAAAATAGTAAGCTAAAAGGTTGATTACTATTAAGGCGAGAAACCTTATAGTAACTATGTTGAAACTTTAGAACAGGCATGGGTATCCTTTCCTATTTCGTGGGCCAATTTATTATACTGTCTTCGAGTCAAGCGCTAGACCACATTATTAAATAAAACAAATTAATATTAAATGAATTAGAAGAAGTTGCTATTGTGTGTTTTCTACCATCATGAATCAGACGTACTTCACTGCAGTAGATTAGGGTCGGATCAAAAGAAGTGGAAAGCCAGGGTTTGCTCATATGTGTCTCAGGACCTAGTCGTAGCACCATGCATTAATGCGTTATAATCGTAATATAATTATAATGAAAATAGAAATAGTGTTTTCATTCTGTCTTGTGCTTTCAAAGAGAAGACAGCAGCATATGTGTGTTCAAATGGAATATTTAAATGAAAGATCAATGGTGACGTGTCACGAAGTGCGATCCCGCTCGTCGTTTGTATCGAAAGCGAGGTCTTTTAAACGCTAACTGGTAAATGGCTTTCAGAAGGAAATGAAAATCAAACGAGCTTTTGTTTAGCTGTTCGGGGGAGGAAGACAGTGTCAAAGGGTGAACTGTCAAAGGGAAGGAACAGTCGGTGCGTCGGTATTTACACGACCGTGACATGGCTTTGAAAAGAGAGCCGACTTTTTTCGCTTACATTTTTGACGGGTTCGCGGAAATGAAATATTGTATCCGGCACGTTGGCGATAAAAAAGAAGAGAAAGGTTTGTTCTTCATTTTCCCTCGCTCACGTCGATGTCTTTCTCGTATCGGTAGAACGCGAGCGTTCATTTCGGGGCGGGTTGAACCTTTTTAATTTCACGTGGTAACGCGAAGGAAATGAATGGAAACTGGTTTGGGAAATTGAAAGAAAAGTGAACGCGGTGTGCTCGCAGCAATTTCCTTTTTAATACATTTAAATGGATCAGCGTAATTCATTTGAGCGCGTTTTTGGAGGATTCGTAGCCGAGAGACGATTTATCTCTTTTCTAGAGGCTACAAAACGTGTCGGAGGAAATTATATTTTCGCTTCCTGTTCATTTTTCTTGTATGATGCGAAAGAAAAACTGCACTAGATTATTCTCATTAAAACCCATATTTATTTTAATATATCACTTCTCAGAGATTAAAAATTAACAGAGAACTTCCACAAAAATAACAATTAAAACAGTCAGAAAATTCAAAGTACATTATTCTCCATCCAATTGAATTCGCAATTTCCTCATTCCTCCCTCGACAACAGGGCCACGAAATTTGCTTCAGTTTCCAATACTACCCGAATAGTAAGCAGCATTTCCTTCCTGGCTCGATCCATCGGTTCGCGATTTGTCGTCCAGGGGAATCCGAAGAAACGGAATAGAACGGGCATGTAGACAGGTGGACGATGGCCGCGAAGAATAAATCGTCGTTGCCTCGTCGACGACGTGCTCACGTGGAAAGTAAAGGAAAGTAGTTTTCCACGGCGTTGTACTCGCCACGAGAACGACGCCGTCTGCCCCTTCCTCGGTCGTTTAACCAGCCGGCTTAGCGGCAGAGTTCCGCAGGATAGATTGCTTTAATTTAAGTGGAGTTAGACTAGTGCATCTCCCGGTACACACTTCGCGAGTTCGGTTATGGGCCGAACCCGCGTCGGGCTTTGGCTTAATTCGAACCCCCTTGCTGCCCCCCTCTTGTCACGCTTTCTCTCCCTTTCTCAGCCTTTTCCGCCCCTCCGTGGCCCCGTCGCGCGCTCGCCTCTCCCTCTCTGTCTGTCTCGCGAGCCAGGCTTAACCCCAGATTAGTCGTACACTTGTGCAAGCCAGGGAATAGTGGAAGTTTCTGGATCACGGCGTATCCATTCACCGTCGAGGCGGAATCGAACCTGGCCGACTGCAGTATCCGCATCCACTCGACCCCCTCTTGGAATCCGCCAGCTATCACGGTTCGCGTCTTTCCATCTCTCTCGCCTGCGGCTGTCCGTGCTTCCGCTTCTTGTTTGCTTCCTCTCGGCTCGTTCAGACGTCGCTCGTCAGCGGCCACTTGGATACCCCGGCTCCCTAATTTGCGAAACGCGTTCCTCGGAATGGATACAGTGCAGGCTTGAAAATAATCTTCCACTGGCTCCCTTAGCCCACTTCAGAAAGAGTGGAAGGTTGGGAGATGGGAGCGTGAGGTATCGGTTTATTTGCTGGTCAATTGGTTAAAGGAAGGATTTCTTAAGGTTTTAGGGAAGGCAAGATTTCAGATTTATTGTTGAGGTGGGTCTGCGTTACATGTTGTGTGCTTTTGTTACATACAGTAGACTCACCTTTAGCTGATGCCTCAGCTAAGAGGGTAATAGGGTAACTGGTAGGGTAATAGTAGGTGTTTCTAGCTTGATTTTTTTATATTTAGTATGAAGAATATTGACGAGATTTTTACACAAGCTAGTAGTTTAAAAAATTGTGAATTTTCTGTAATTATTAGATCATTTTTCATAATGGAATCCTATGAATCTTATTTGGTTCCTAGTCTTATGACGCCTCCATATTCTTACCTAACTTCTGGTTAAAAAGAACGTAGATCTCATGGAAGAGAATACACCATCTTGTCCCGTTTTTCCATTTAATATTTCTAATAATTCTATAAAACTAGTACTATTTTCATATAAAACCACATGCAGTGTCCATTTAAACAGCAGTCCATCAGGGAGATCAAAACATTTCGCTGTTTTTGAAGCATGTTAACCACGTTCACGTTAAAACTCAACGAATCCACGCGACCCTTGTTTTCAGGCGTGTCCATCTTTTAATCACGCAATCCCTTCGTGGTCGAAATCTGTTGGAATCAAATATTTATATTGCGAATCCGTGCGTGCGAATAGCCGATGAGTGGCGTCTGAATCCTCGCCGTGAAATACGTGTCACGATATATCACTCGTCCAATGGAAAGTTCGCGGCTGCGAGGTATTTTTCCAGCGTTGCACCATCCTGAAATCGATCGGCCCAGGCGGCTCTATTTATCGTAAGGAAATAATAACAGCGTGTTCTGACCCGAATGCTCTGCCACGAATAGACACAGTGCATCCTCTGACCTCGACATGTTATAACTTAAATAATATTTGCTCAGGCTCGAGATAGCTATAAATATTTCGTTCTCCTACCGGCTGGCATTTGTCTCACCTCGATCGACTCCATCGAAATATGCAAATTATAGTCCTTGTCGAGTCGCAGGGAGTGTTACTGGCTTAGGACAGCTTTCCATCCTGGCACCCTTCCCGTCAACGCGCGCGGATTTCCGCGAAAATGCGATAAATTCGTGGTCCCAGAGTTTGAGCCGTGATCAAACTGCCGCGCGAGATCATTCCTGTTGTTATCATCGATCGCGGCAGCGGGATCATTGAACAGGACGGAAAAGAAGCATTGGATGAGAAAATCCCGTGATTGGTGTTGCGCCGATACCAACATCAATTTTCTGGGATTTTACAGGGAATCGACACGTGTATCATTATGTTTGGCAGTGAACGTGATTGCGAGCGAGGGCTCGATAATTTCTGGGGGCCAAGTGTTTTTAGCACAAGGGTATTAACGAATTAATCGTTCGGCTTGTTACACGATTGGCTTGTAAATTAAGTGCTCTGATTAGGGTTCTAGAGTACGCTCATGCCAAACTGTACTTTTTCAATTAATAAGTAGATTCCTTTTAGAGTTGACAGATATTCCTGAAGCTTTAGCATAGATAAAATTAATAACAAGCGATGGTATACTTTGTTGCTGCAAGAATGTGGAATATTAATATTTATGTGGATATGCAGGGTGTTGGCAGACTGTTCACACGTTTCCTCTTTTTGTCACAATATGCATCATCGACCCGAAAAAGTGTTAATTATGTGACGATCTGAGTTCTCTGCCCTGCGTCATAATTCATCGAAGCGACGATTCACGGGGACCTCTAAATCATTCGTCACGAGGAATAAATTCTAACCCTTACTCAACTGTATTTGCGTCACCGTCGCGGCTGTCCTCCTGACCTTTTCGTTTTGCATTCGATCTCGTTTCGCTGTCTTCTCCGTCCCCCTCATCCCCCCCTACATTTCTGTTCACCGTGGCTCGCTAATCCACACTGCACAATCGTCGAAAGTAACGCAAATTATCGAGAAGAGTCTATTCGACTCTGCTCCTCCGCCTCCGTTTATCCACCATTCTCTTTCGCCTCGACCGGATTAAGACCTTAAAACCTTATCTTCGGAAAACACGACTCGCCGTTCCGACATTGCGATCCCCGTGCTTTGGCTGGCAAGTTGGGAATAATTTGTCGTGCTTTTGCGTCATCGCAATGCGGTGAAAACACGTGGGGGACACGGTTGTTTCTACTTTCCAGTTGGTTTTGCTGGATTAAGTAAGATTTCTGAGCACAATTTAGTTGCATTGTGTTATATTTTTTATTAGGTGGTAAGAGATAACACGGGGAGATAGAGTAAAGGTACCAATGAGCTTATAACAAAAAATTATAAACCTTCAAGGACACATGGTACTCACAGAACGACTGAGAAACCCTTTCTATAATTAAACTGATATTCTAAACAATTACATATATTTAATTGGATTTCAAGTTCTATGACACTTTTATCTATCTTAATCTCATAATTCATATTAGCTTTCATAATCATTTCTAATACCTCAGCTATCTTTACACAACTCCTTGCTACCGAAAGAAAAAGAAAACACTAGACAATCTCAAGAAAACTGCAACACCTCATCTCTGCTTCTAAATATCTATTTTAACAAAATAGCTGATTGTAAAGCTTCACGCCCAGTCGTCCCGTCAGTTTTATTAGAAATCGAAGGAAAGGAGGAAAACAAAGTCTCCGTGGGTCGTTGGTTCCATCGTTCGCGGTAGACGTTGCAATGGGGAACCATTAAAGCCAAGTCATCGACGTGTACCAGCGTTGATTGTCATCGGGTACCTTACGAAGCACCGCGCGGTCGGGTCTTGTTCGTTCATGGGATTGATATAGGGACGAGGAGGTAGTGGCGGCCCCGTTGTTACGGCCGATTTTATCACGGTCGTCGTACCCGGGACGCGGTTCGTTTCTCCCCTGAAATACGAGTCACCGGGTGTGCCCGCGTTGTTCGCTAGAAACCGGATTACAGTTGAACGATGCTGGGCGATCGATACGATTCACGCCAGTTATCTTTAATCCACTGATCGATTTTCTCCCCCATTGTTGTTTTCGTAAACTGAAATTTTTCTGCCCCCACTACCGCGGAAACAATTAACCGTGGCGTGAAATATGAGCGAATTGTTTTTCCTTTCTATTTTTATTTTAAATGGAATGAAGGGATGAAGCATTGTTAGATGATTGCGGAATAAAAATGCCGCTATTTTTCGGGCAGCTCTCAGTAACGATATTTTTCTAAATCCATGATCTGTGTGTTCTCATTATTTTCAGAGTTCGCGAAAATTTGTGGAAACCGAAAAAGTAGATCTTCTGATTGAAGTAACGTCATCGTGGCAAAAAGATGAATTGTATCTCGCTTTTCGTCTTTTCGCCAGAGTTCACCGAACTCCGACTAGAATCGGACAATATTCGTGGGACGCGTTCGTGCCGCGACAGTTATTGTTTTTTAATTGAAGGCAGTGCGCGCGCGCGTTCACGCTGCGAAAGTCTCCCGGTCCGCGTGAAAGGCGGCACCACTACAACCAGCGACGGTATTGCCGTCTGTAAAAAAGTTGGCTTGGAAATTTTTTCAATTAAAAACCGTCGGCGCGTACCGCGTCCAACGAGCTTCAGCGACGGCCAGAAACCGAGGAAGGGTGGGTGGTTACGCGGGGCGTGACGGCAAGAGGGGTTAGTTTTAATTACTGTAGCATCGTTACGCATCGCCCGCTTCAGCAAGATCGGGCTAGAAAAATTCTGGCGGCAGCTGCGATTGTCCGTTTCAAGCGTGACGCGCGACTCGTCGGAATAACATAAGAAGATGAACGCTCTTGAGAGGAAGTAGATGATGGGAGATCCGCTTTTCTATTTTTTTTTAACATGAATTCTAGGAACATTTTCATTTTAGGGATCTATATGCACCATGGGACTGAAGTTTGGAATCAGTTTCTACTTTAAGCAATCGGAAGGTCCTTTGGTAAACACATAATCCATAATTGTATGAAGTTTCTTCCACTGTACTTAGATAGAGAATACTGTGACTATTACTAAAAGTACTAATTTTAAGTGAAAATTAGTTCGCTATGTAGAGTAACTATAATAAGAATTTGCAAGTGATTTCAAACTTCTGGCTTGTAGTGTAGCACTGAATACTGATACTAATATGAAGATTAATTTTTGTTCGTAACACGTTCATAGATTTATTTCGTTTAAGTGAAGAAAAGTCCCATTAGTAGATGCAGTTTCAAGATAAGCTGTCATCTTTAGTAGGTAGCTTATTGCTTAAGAAAGCCCGCGTCAGAGGACGCTCAATTGGTTTGAGGAATCTCCGCGGAAAGTGCTGGAGTACTTCAGACAATAAAAAAGGAAATTAAGTGGGAACACAGTCAGATCGCTACTCTATTTCCCCTGGCAACAGTTCTTTGATTGCGGCGAAGGCGTCACGAATGAAAAACAGGGAAAATTGAGTTTTCCGTTAACTCGGTTAGAAAACATTCTGCCACTGCAGCCGTTTCTGTTTGAAAGTTCCTAGTTATCCACGACGACGGCGGTTGTTCTGGGTTCCCGTCGGCTGAATGCTCGCTTGAAAATAAACAGTTATAAAGAAGCTGAGCTTCCTTGTCCCACGGGGGACTTTTTATCGAGAAACAATCACGTTTCTCTGTTTAGACCGCCGTAAATAGTAAAGAAACGTCACTTGATGCTTGCCAACTGGTGTCCTTTTTAACGAACCCAGGACTGATTAGAAAATTTTGCTTCGTCGAATTCTGTGTCTTTCCTCCTACGGTCCAAGAATAACTTCTGCTTATTCGCGTATGTATCTCTTTCTCCCTCAATTTCTTCTTCTTCCATATTCAGCCTAGCTTCCCGATCTCCCCCAGGTAAAAAAAACGCATTTACAGTTTTTTCTGCAAGTCAGTACTGACTGTTTCTGTTTTTTACTGGCGAAAAAACGTAAGAACCGACAAGAAGCGATTGAAAGCGTCCACGCGACTAGCACTTTGATTAACTGAGTAAATAAACTATCTTTGGCTCGCTACGTGAATCTGTTTTTTGCGTTTTGGGCGACTTTTTTGTGAGGTAGAAAAAATGTGGTCACGGCGTTTTCTACATAACTGTGTTATAGAGAGATAGAGCACAAAGGATACAGTAAAATAGAACAGTTAAATACATCTCTAATGCTCCAGTAGGATATATTCTAAAAGAAAATCAAAAATTTACAGATTGTGTCACGTTTACAGTAATGCACTTATTGGTTCGTTCGGCGAACAGAAATCGATAGACCTATGGCTCGGTGTATTTGATAATATAATGTCATATTTGCCATAACGGTGTTACAACGTTAAGGGAGAATATACACGTATACACGTTATATCGCTGGCACGTGCATACACCGTGTCTGACTGCAATGCAACGCAGCTGCAGATTGCACCGGAACTGGTTTACGATGTAATCGGCTACCTAGGCTTCCACTGTTCTCTCATTCGCCGATGCGGCTGTCACTAATCAGTGCAACCAACCATCGACTAACTTCCATTGTATATAAACGTACGTCTAATATTCGCTGGCAACGCGAAACGTACCGCGCGTTCGATTCACTATTAATTGATTCAAATTTAACGCGTCGTTATTTTCCATATTAATTACCTACCGCTCGAATCCAATGAATGTACGGTTGACTTTCTGGCTGCGATTAGTTACTGACATATTAATTTACGAAATACAGTAGTGACCAATGAATTCACACCACTCCTTCAAAATACTGTTCGTCGAATGTGTAGGTACATTGCAAACGTGTTATCTACCCTATTAAGCTTTTACATGAAAATATAAATCATGCTTTCAACATTCAGTCGCTCAATACGATAACTGCTTATGTAATACTTGAAACAAAAACATTAACGTTATTAAAGTGATACAATTTTTGCGAGGTTCTATGGAAAAGCAACCATAAAGTCATTAAAGTTAAAAAAAGTATTTATTCTTCATTTGGTCTAAAGCTTCATCTTTTCCTTGCAAGTTGATTATTCTCCAAATTTTTTCCTCCCTCACTGATAACTGTCATTAACATAATTGTGACAGTGTGACGAGGGATCGTGCCGGCGCAAATGGCGATCGGGGAGGTCCATATCGCGGGAACGTGTTTCTGAAAGTGTTTAGCTGGCGAGATGAGGAGAACGAAGAGAATACAGGCGCGAGCAGGTATATTTATGACGGGTAGCGGAGGTCGTCACGTGGGAATAGACACCCGGCGTCCATTGACGCGATAAACGTCGCCGTCAGCCATTAACGACGCTCGCCTTGCCTCATAATCAATGGAAGCCATCCATTCCTCCTCTCTTTCTCTCCTTCCCTGCACCATTCTCCGCCTGTCTCCCTTTCCCTCTCTCTCTTTCTCTCTCCCTTCTGTCGACCTGTCCTCGCAATTTCCATCGAGTCGAGATCGACAAATTAATTTTCTCCGTTTTTCTGCCTTCCAATTACCGTGCTGCCATCGGATCACGTTGTCTTCCCAGAGATGGTTGGGTAGACTCGATCCGAGAGCATCAGCGGATCCACTCGCGACATTTTGAGGCAGAGAGTACTCGTGTCTTCGTTGCCATTCAGTTTCGTTGGAACGTCGCTAAATCTGTTTACGGGCTACGCGATATTTTCTTGTATGTGTAGGTAGTACGCGGTAGAATGCGCGCAGTAGAATGACCCTGTCCGTTGTCAGACACGGTGACGAGATGTTCCACTGGTGCTGATTGTGCGTTTGCGATGTGAGGAGATTTTTTGTGGATACTGGTGTGTTCTGTGTACTGTGAGAAATTTTTAAGGTTAATTAGAATTATTTATAATTTCACTTTTTTTTATTTTTGTGACTGGTAAAGATCACTATATTTTGATTTCTGAGATATCGAAGCTCTATATTTTGAATCTGAAGCTCATATTATGTATTTCTATCTTATTGTATTCTAGATTTTTAGAGGAAAACATTTTTTTAATTGAATTATTTTTTATAAAAAATACAAATTCTGTTTTACAAATTTCAATTATTTGTATTTCTCCAAGTCTACGTTATTCCAACCTTTCTATTTCAATTTACGAAGATGTGATATTTCGAATTATCTGTTACTAAAAGGCTTCACATAACATTCAATAATAAACACGTTACTGATAACATATACCGTGTACACCAAGCGC
The DNA here is from genome assembly GCF_051401765.1 of Calliopsis andreniformis. Lineage (NCBI taxonomy): Eukaryota > Metazoa > Arthropoda > Insecta > Hymenoptera > Andrenidae > Calliopsis > Calliopsis andreniformis. Next base: position 14,563,708 of record NC_135067.1, on the reverse strand, counting down.
TTTTATGCTTGTCCACGCTACTGAAACCACCGGCAAGGTTGATTTGCGCAATCACGATCCGATTTACGGCCCCTTAAAGATTCTTTGGACCCCGGCGTGCACGAGCAATTTGTTCCAGCGCATTTTACAATCTCTCGGCCGACCTCGAGCAAGGCTCGTAAGTGTCCACTTAACGAGGCGGCCCGATCCCGAGGCCTGGTGCATCTCGGAATCGGTTCGAAATCGGCCTGGCTACCAAGCCCATGGCGACGAGCATTATAGGCGCCAAGAGGAGTCGGGACTCGTATTCGCCGTTAACAAGATAATAACCGCGCGATTACACGTTTAATTCACCGTGCTTAAGATGCGTGCTGGCGATAAGACGTGACAAATATTACCCATAACCCCGACATAACTGCCGCCCACCGTGCTGACAACCGTGCGGCAGCGTGATAAAACGATGGTAAGACGACCGGGCAAGGGTGGAGCGAGGAAAAAAGGCGGACACGTGTGCATCCGTGCATGCATATAAAAAAGAGACGAGGGGCGAGAAGGAAGGAGAAGGAGAGTAACCTGTTCTGCCATTCAGATACGCGAGTGCCTGGCTCCTGGGGGTCGTTCGTTTGATCGTCTATTCTACTTGGCACCATTAAAGGGACAGCGTATGGAGAAATATAAGAAGCAGATTTGCTGGCCGGAAGTTGGCCGCGCGAACGAAACGGGAATTCCGATACGCGTGGGTTGTTTTATTCAGAATTGTCTGGTCTTAAGTGTTAATATATTTCTACGTTTTCTTTCACTTATTCAGAATCTGTTGGTCCTAGTCACTGATCTATATTTACGTTTTCTTGCGCTTCCATTGGAGGTAGGCTACTGGGTATAACATTTTTCTTTTCGAGGGTGCTAGGTAAAGGGTCTTTAACAGAGGAACAGATTTTCAGATTCGATTACACATACGACGCTTCTCGAAACTTGTCAGTTTAACTATCCATTTCTGCAAATACGTCCTCTGACCTAACCGAGGCTGTTAGCTAACTCCACCGTGAACAGCTGCAAACTTTGTAGCTAAAAGATGAAATTTAAGCTATCTTTGATACGAAGACACGGAAATTGTGGAGACCATGTCTGGGCTGCTTATGCAGCGCATTGTGTTAAACCAGCGGTACATAGTGCCTTCTTATATTTCAAATACCTTGTCAAAAGGAAAAGAAAAACTAGACACATTCAACAGATTTTAGAGGAGCTGAAAAGTTTCCCCCTTGTCCTGAATACTTAATCTTTTTCACGGGAACTGTTTTTAATATAAACGCTCCAATTACTGCTATTTACGCAACTAGAGTCAACGTGTTGGCTTTCCTCAAACTGTAATTCGAACTTTACAGGAACAACACTAAGAGGAAACGAGTTTCCGAGCGCAGAGCACCGTGTTCGTGGTTAAGCATTTATGAATCGCCTCGACTTCATCCGTTATTTTCTCCGCGCAACAAAGGAAACGGGCGTAAAAACCTAAATTGGACCGGCTTCTTTTCGCCTCGCTGTGATGACGCCGTGTATCAGGCACCGCATAAAAAATTCAAGCCAGGCGCGAACCATGCACGTGGAAATTAACAACTTAACTCGATTACCCAAGAAGAGCCTGTGGTACTCCCTTGGAAGCATCGCGTTAGCGCGAGCTCGACCCGGAAATTCGTCGAAGCACGACGATGAAACTTAACCCATTATATCTTAACCGTTCCCCGCCGCCGTGCTCCACCCTCTATCCATACTATCTACGTCGTTATTTCACTTACGTTGTAATCTTTCACAAGGGAATCGCTGACTCGACTTATGCGCATGCAATTCCCGGTTCATCTCGAATTACGACTACCTGTACCTTCCGCGGTAGCTAGTTGGAAAAGTCGCGCAAAGTTCGCCCTCCTGTCCCGCAACTTACCCCATTACGATAAATTGACGATGATAATAGCGTGTATCGAATAGAATACCCCATCTTCGATTACCTAACAATGGAACCGGAGTTCCTCTAATGCAACGACCTTTCGATGTTGCTTTGTCATTTTTGTGCTATTGAATTTAGAACTACTTTGGAAGGTAGGTTCGCCCTGAGGAACTTTATTGAGGCAGAGACAGTGGAACGTTTGCTCTAATTTGATACAACGTAGCGTTTTCTTCGTAGGTACAGTGTTGCCTTGATATAAGTTCACGACTTGAAATGAGTCAGCATTTTATGGAATATGAGAAGTTTCTCATAAGCTGGGAGGAAAATGGAAAAATAGTTCTGAGAAAATATGCGTGTATCATTAAGTGTATTATTCTATCTGGGCAAAGGTGTTTTTAAGTTGTGACGCAATTGTTTAGGAGATTATTTCCCTTATAGTGTAAATTCTTCCTTCACTGTTTCTAATCTGGGGATAGTTCGAATTTAATCGAGCACTATTTGATGCATGTATTGCAAAGCTCGAGGGAAACCTCAGGCATCTTTGTGTGAGCGATTGTTGGTTCATGGTGGCTCTGCAACGCGGCCATGTGTTCGATTCCACTTAACTTCACGATGACCGAATACGAACTGTGACGAGACTCGGCACGCTTGGCACGAGTTTAACTCTCCTGGAGTAAACCATGGTCAGCATTGTGCATTATCCTCCGTCCTCTGTCCAGCGGCGAGTTGACATTAGCCGTGCGAGTACCCAGTCGCGATACGCTTCAGCAGACCTTGCACGACGTTCTTGATAACTGCTGAACTCCATTTGATCCTTGTATGAAACGATTGACTCGCTCCCATTACCGCTGTCCATTATTCAAATTGAACTGTTGCGTCGGGAGGCATTCATTTCAACATCTTCTTCATTTGATGCCGTCTTTTATTGGAAACTCGATCAATGGCATCATTCACCTACGCCGACTTTGAGTCATCTTATACAAAGACTCTTGTCCGTCTGTTGTTACAAAACTGATCTGTTTATTAGTAGTACCTCAGCCATGGCAGTAAGTCAATTAACCCTTACGTCAATAATTGAGTACCCTTTCCTTCATTCTCTTTAAAGGGCAATTTTGGGTTAAGTGAACCATAAAAATCAGTTTCACATCTCTCGTCTCTACTGACCCAACAGAACCTAATATCTTTATGCATCTATAAAAAACGACAGCCGTGAAACTTGACACGACCTCAATTTAAATTAAACAAAATCAGTGGAAGATTAATGGAAACAGTCACGGTTGCCTGATTAAAGCTCTCAAATTATGTATAGACACTTAATGAACCTAATTACTCGAAATTCGTATGATTGCTAATGTCCCTATTTCAAGTTTTTCCCTCTCGTGCCACTTCTAGTTGATGAGTAAACCCGTACACGCTGACGCGATTCTGGAACGAGATCATCTAGTTGCTATCGCGGTGAACCAGGAGTCATTTCGCGGGAACCTCGGGGAAACGTAATAACGCTGTGCTCGCCAGCATCAGCCGAGTCCATGAGAGGCGAAATGCAGGATGTTTCGCGTGACGTGGATTCAGGGCAAAAATCCGCGGTAAGCGGGTAATAAAGCGTTACGCGACGCATCAGCTCGCGACGACTAATTGCCATGACTGGCAATAATCGGCCGTGCACGCAGCCAGCAATTATTTTTACGACAGCGATGATGTCCATTTATTTACCCGCAGTTGGCCGCAACCCGCGGTAACATCCTCGCGCTGCCAATATCCCGTTTACCCGCCGCTATGCTAGCGCTTCTATAAATCCTTGGCGAACGTTGCAACTTGGATGAATCTATTCCGCGGTGCAGAACGTATCCAGCTAGCATTTCGTCGACTTTTTAGATTGCTCTCGCGAATTATTCCAAATATGAGAGGGAACATCTATGAAAATATTTTAAAAGGATTTTCGCGAGGAGGTAGTGAATAATTGAAATATTTGTGCAGATAATTATGAAAGTGGTGGAAGTAAAAAATGTGAAACAGTTGAATTTATGACTCCTCTGGTATAGCATCGATTTATACGACAAAGTAACGTAATAAATTTTCGTAATTCCCTTTTGACATGTGATGAAATAAATATCCTACCATTGCCACGAATTATATCGAAAAATTGTGTGTTGTCGCTCTAATGTAATGGCCACTGTCGCGCGAGGGACGCTCAAGAACTGGATAGAAATAATCACTGTGTAAGTGAGGGGTGGGCTAGAAAATTACAGTGGGGAACGCTTAGCAAGCTCAAGTGAGGGAAAGAACGGCCACGCGTCGCGAAAGGACGTGGCAGCAACCGAAGAAACGAAACACGTTGATTGCGGTTTTCGTTCCTTTCACGACAGCAGCCTCGTTGTTTTCCTCTGCCCATCTCTCTTCCTTGTGCCATTTCCCTCGTTCCTCTGCTCCTCGGCCTGCTCCTTCCCATTGTGTTTTCGCGTTCTTTGTATCTTTTGCATTTTTCGCTCTCGTTTTCTTTCTCTCTGCTTTTTCTATTGTCCGACGCTACCAGTCGTTGCACGGGGTTTAGATTTATGGCGCGTTATTACATGCCGCGATTCGTTTCACCGTGTCTCGCTTTGTTGGCTAACAGTTTGGATAAAGAGACGAATATTCCGCTGGCCGATGCATAATTCTCCGCGGCGGCATAATTCTGAACAAATTTAATTGGCTGTCACGCGCTTTCTCGCGTCACCCGAATGTTTATTCGCGAAAGTTTTATGAAAACGTTGCGCCCGCTGCTTCGGAGGGGAAAAAAGTTGCTGGCAACCTGTATTTCATCGTGAAAATACGGCCCCGCTGTGCGATCATGGCCAACTGGTCACGAAATTCTCGTTCGAGCGAACGCATCGCGCGTTCCAAGCGTCACGATTATTGATTCAAATAAACAAACAGTTTCGTAGTCTCGGTGCACTTCTCTGCCGATTATGGCGCTACGTTGAAAATTAGGTATAACATTTAACGTGACTCTGTCTCTGCATCGGCTGAATCAATGGTACCTAATAAAATCGAATTGTACTCTGTAACGAAATTTTGTTTAGTTTGGCACGATTATTGATGCAGTTGGTTTCTAGTTTCAAATGTCAATGTTTTCAAATTTTCAAATGTATCCATGCAATTGCTCGATTAAAGTTTTATGTAGCTTCGTTACGCCAGTCGTTCCAATATATCTCGAAATGGTATTTTTCCACTGTTGTGAACTAAATGAATTTTTGTGCGACCTACAAACAAGGAAGAAACGTTCGAAATAAATTTGTTGTTTATTGGCTACCGATTCAGGATGAATAAATAAAGATAGATACATATCCTCTTACGGACAATACATATTTACTGCAGAAACATTGATATCTTGAATACATGATTGCAGAAATTCGACATTCATGTATTTGTAATCGCATTTTTTATTGAAATCCTACTTCAATAACAAAAGCAGTCATATAGAGTTTCTATTTTAAACTGTTCGATACCTATTTAAATTAGTTACATGCTATTTAATTTGAAAGTGACACAGACACGGAACTCTACGTAATTCAAATGCAAATGTATAGTCAGATCTGGGTTAACATTCAGTCACTGACCTCCAGAATTTATTTTAATTTAATAATTTTTATTCTCTCTTCTCTTTTATTACGTACTCAGTGCAGTTTTGCCATACTCCGAAACGCTGTATTTACGAATAAAAATGAAGCAGGAGCGTTTCGGCGGTCGGTCGGAACGAAAACGAGGATCGACGGCGGGTTGTAGGCGCTGTTTAAACAGCGATCGTCGCTATTTGCATGTAATTACCGGGCTGACGATTTAACATTAGCAACGCTGCATTTATACAACACTGTGCCCCGTTGCGCCATTCGTTACGCTTCCGTCGTGTTCCGTTGCGTACTATTCCGCTTCGTTCCGCACCAACCTCGAAGACCGCCACGGTAATTGTCGCGCTGCGTATCCTCTGTACAGAGATTTTACTAGACACACCAATTTCACGTTTCCCACCGTTTTCGCTGAAGCTCGTTCATGAGCCGACGAGTTTCGACATCTTTTTTTTGCCGCGGGTTGTGACTGCTGGACATTTGTAACTTTCATTCATTCATGGTGGTAATGGAAAATTTGAAATGGGAAGCATCAATTTTTGCCGCGATCAATTTAGTATTCATACCATGTTTTAATGTTTTATTTCTCGTAGAATATGAATGGAATAGTACTCTTTTATTAAATATTATACAAACAAAATTTTGTTATTAAAGAGAATGAATTGCTTTTGAAGTCAGTAAAGAATGATAGGGACACGTACTTTTATCCTACATATCAAGCCAGCCATAAATTACTTATTAATCAACCCTGAGACAATATTGAATTATATGTGAGTTCATTGTGAGGCAATCTTGAGTCAATCCTGAGCCAGTCTTGAGTCAATTGTGTGTCAATCCTAACTAAATATTGAGTCAGCCGCTTGTCGATCTCGAGTTAATCCCAAGTTATTGCTCACTTCAAAACTGAGTTATTGTTGAGTCAAAATGGAGCAAATGTTATGCAAACCCAGAAAAAGCTACGATATCAGAGCCAGGTAATATTCGCAAACTTTCAATCAGGCTCTCCAGCGCAATCAGTCTCAATTTCACGCTCGTGCTTGCAGGCAGCGTGAAAGTGTTCGTGTCAGAGTGCAGTCGGCTGGATCAGGCATCATTAGGCGAGTTCAGACTATAGTTGGACCCGTTTGCCGTCCCAATGAATTTTCTGCGCAGCGCTCAGGGAAATGCCACAGCGAAACGAGCACTGCACAGTCCCGTTTAGTTTCTCCGACAGTTCCTTCTAGCATGGCTGGTCCAAGCGATTGCACGTTATAACACTGCCACTGTTCGCTATTGGCTCGGCTAATTTAAGCCGACGACCGCAATTGGTCAATCCGCAGGACGATCTCCCCATTGACCGATGCAGCTGTTATAAGGATCTCAATGAGATGAGCGACGTGGTCAGGTGGCCAGTTCGACTCGTCCATTCTGTCGGCCCTCTCCTTTCCCTTGCCCTCTTCTTTCACCTACATCCGCCTCTTGGCGTTCCAATCTAGTCGTCGCTGTCTCTCGGCCCGCGTATTTATAAACTCAAGAATGGCGCGTTCTAGCGGAGAATCAGCAACGCTTCTGTATGCTTAGTCGCTACACCTAAAACCCGCTGGACGTGGCCCACAATATTCCATTTGGCGAAATGTTTACGCAGGGACAGTTGCAATCCTTTTTTTAGCCTACATGAATAATCATTGAAGAAATCCCTATGGTTGATTCTATGAAAAGAATTTAATGATAAAGGTGTATTACCTTGACAAAAAATGAATTAGAAAATATTTGTAGTATTGTATGTGCTACTTTTGACAGAAGATTAAGAGTACATTTTCACAAAGAGTTCAAAATTGAAGTTTTCAAGCGTCCACTTTCGACACGATCTGTAAGCATGTGTTTTTTATTCGTTCATAAAGAAGTTAAAGAAACCCTGGAGTCAATCGGAAACGACACCGTTTCTTCGCCTTAAAGGCAGACTTAACTACCTGTGACGGCATCGAGGTTCTTTGAAGTGACCTATCAAACGAGATGGCCGTAAAGTCGGCGAAGCAAAAACGGAAATTACCTCATAATTCAAGACGACGAGTTAACTTAATTGTCGTGATTTCCTCTCGAGTACTTCAATGGATTAATTCAAGGAAAATCCTTTATTGAACGTAAAGCGATACTTTAACAGTTACTTTTAATCCAAGTAGTCCCTTTTACGATACTTCATCCGTGAATGTTCTTTTCTTTCATGCAGACCAACTCTTGCGTCGCTGACAAATTCCTCGAGGCTTTTTACTTGACGCGAGATTGAAAGCAGCCGAGGCTAACAAACTGCGTGTCAGATTATTCCTCTCTGTCGCGTCTGAGTGATTTTTCTGACTGTTGCGTTATGAAACGTGCTCGCATTCTCGAAATTACTTCGAAAGAAACGTAATAAATTCACGGAACTTAGACGTATGTAACGAAAAATACACTTGAATATGTTTGAATCCAAAACGCGCGTGGCATGAATATTTCCCACGAAACCACTAACACGGTTGCTTTTAGAACAATGAGCGCATATATTTTCTGCGTTCGAGTGGTTCTTGCGTTGGAATAGCTGACAAGACAAATCCTGATATTTGTCAGTAGGTATGCAACTTCGTATTTCATCTGACATATATTTCATTCTTGGTCTATAATTCATAGTCATTACTATAAGTGTTTGTGTTAGAAATTAGAAGAATGCAGGTAAATTTCAATCATTTTTTTTTCAATCTATATTCACAATTACCTGCAGCAATAAAAAAAATCGATTGATGAAGGGTAAACACCATCTATTTTTTGAAAGCTATCAGTTTTATCATAGAAATTTAGAAAGCACAAAACAACGAAATAGGAGGAATAGAGGCAGAGGGATGAGAGATGTCAGGAACGGCGGTTGGCACGCAACCGATGAAAAACGTTTCCACGGACAGTCTGTAAATCGAATATTACTAGCAATGAGCGTTCGGAGCGAAACCCGATCCCCGCCTCAATAACCGTTCTTTAATCCCACTATCGACGTGAAATTATTCAAATCTCGATTTCCGCTTAATTGTCGGATTTCAATTCGGCTGGCTGTGCTCCATGGTCGTCTACGAATTTCGAAATCGTGGCGAGCAGCATTCGAAATTACATATAGGGTGGGCGAAAATGGGAAATCGAGAAATTGCGGAAACATGAGAATAAAGCAGAAAGAATTATTTAATACATTGCAGTTTTGATGACATATGCAAGTTCTATCACAAATCTGTAGTGAAAATTTGATAACAGTAGTACCCTGTTATGGGTACGCTGTCTTCAATTTTTGAATTCATTCAAAAATATTTTTCATTGCTCGAAAATATTAGACGATCGTTTTTTTAGTTCGTACTTTAAAATCAGGTTTATCATTCATGTCTCCATTGATTCACCGACCTGCTTCGATTAAGCATTCTTTATCCTTCCTCGCGAGCACAGGGCGTATTTCTAAATTATTTCGAGCTCGCTTTTCGATCACCCTATGTGCACAGCTCAACAGAATTGCCTGTACATTTCGGCAATCCGATTGTATTTTCGGTTGAATCCTTCCACGCGCGAGCCTCAATCTCATCGAGTCCGATGGGTTTCATTCCGCCGCCCCCGTCCCCTAACCCCTCTATATTTTGTTCCACGATCGAACATCCGGCGGCGGGGGCACGTGTGCGGAAAGCAGATACGAAATTACGGTGAGAATTTAATTAATTCAAAGTTCGCGGCCGGACGACCTCGCGCTTCTAATCGCCGCCCTGAGGATCAATTGTTTCCGGATTAACGCTGGCCACTGTCTTTCCGTTAATTGAAACCCCCGAGGGCCCTGTCTTAACGGCTTGCCTTGATTCGAAAGAAGCCGCCCATAGGATCCTGGATGAGAAGAAGGCGCGAGTAAAAGTGGATCGTGCCGATAAGACGGGGTATTATTCCACCCTGCGCGATACGCGCCTTGGAAGCCCAGATTCGTCGATTGCTTGGGAGGAAATGTGTGGAGAAATATGTAAAGGTAGTAATTAGTACTTCTAATTAGAAAGAGAATTGGGTTCAGATTAAATTTGATGGTTTTTAGGTGCTGAACAGAAATATGTAAGAGTTAAAATCCTATGACGGATCGTTGCATAAATAGAGTTAATCAAAAGTAGCGCAACCGCGCACCAGATCATCAACTACTGTAAGAGGTGGAGTTTTACGATGCGGTAGTAAAAATCTAATCTTCACGGTTAAACAATAACAAAACAAATATTGAGTTTTTTATTAAAAATATTGTCGTGATGTCTTGCACATCCTAAGAATTACAAGACATTAATTGGATAACATGACCGAACACTTCTTGTACCTGATATTGTATGTACCTGAAAACCATCAAATTTCACCAGGATCCAATTTTCCCTTTAATTAGTGCGGGGTACTTTCTTAACCGAAATTATAGTAGGTATTACTATGCGTATAAAAAATTGTACGGGTAGATACTGCATAAATTTTTTGTGAATAATTAATTTTGGATGCTGGGTAAAGCCATCAGATAACAGCTTGTTCCATATTGAATAACTTGAGCGTCGAGTAAAATTTCATATATTAATCAGCGGTAAAAGCGAAAATTTTACGTAAAAATAGGATATTGAAAATATGGAAGAAAATTCGTTTGTGACGTGTTCCATTTTCGAGGAAATTGAGTTTGAATTTTGAATGTGCGCGAATGCATCGGAATACCTACAATTTTAGGGGTTTGTGAGACGTATGAGATACGAAAAACACTTGTAATTAAATCACGACTCTAACAAAGTGAGCAGGAAAACGTCCCCTTCTTTTTTCATACTCCCCTCAAGCACCTAAACTTGGTATACTTTGCCGATAAAGACTCGAGATCAATTTCTTCGAGAAAGAAGCACATTAGAAAAAATTTGATGCTACATTTTCGATTTAGTGCTTTTTCAGAATCCCAGCGTTTCAATAATACATACCAGCAGTTACACTCTGAACTTTCACGATCTTTTGTTTCCAATAAATGAGTTTACTTCCATTTTGTAAATTACTTATCGGCCTCATTCGTTATCGCTATCTCGCATAAAATTGCACAGGCTTGCACAATAATTAACAACTGACTAAGTTCATATTTTATCGGCTGTTCGTATACGAATATTCGTAGAAGAAATATGGCTGATTGCACGTATGTCGAGATATCCGCGTTTCCGACGTGAATCGCGAACGGAAATGAAATTGAATTTATTGTGTCTTGCCGATGGCAATATTTCAGCAAGCATGGAAGGGAGAGGTACGTGCACAGGTGTAACCGTGCGAGGAGCATTACGGTTGCTAATGGAAATATTTAGTTCGCATTAGTGCGCGAGATGCTTAGCATGCCTGTGAGGAAATGTAAATTGGGCTTAGTTCAACGATTCACGGGCTATAGAAAAGCCTATAAAGCGAAATGACCAAGCACCACTGAAACCAGCTTGGGCTTTGTACCCAGAAATTACGGCGATGATGTGTATAATGATTTCGTGACAGGAATGCGCGGTTATGAGTGAGGTGATGGTCCTTCTTTGAGCCGAAATTGACTAGTAGTTATGTTGTCGAAAGCTAAAGAGCAAATTAATCTCGTAGACCATTCCCCTTATATGAAAACAGAGACGTAGTAGTTACAGTAGATTATTATTTGGCGCTTTGAAGAGAAGTTCTAACTTCTCTGGTATCCATGGATGATACTCGATGCCTAAAGATAGTAAGTAGAATAAGACAGTCTATGAACGTCAAGTCTTTCATTGATAGCTGATCCAACCAGAAGTCCAACAAAATACGAACTGTACAGCATACGAAATACAACTTTTACTATCTAGGGTGCTTTCCTTGAATGCTTTAAATAAAGTTTACGAGCAGCTTTTTACATTCGTCTGCGTTAAATAGTCTTTCTCATTGGTCGCGCAGTAAAGTAGGTCTATCCCTGGCACCCGATGCTCTAGAATACCTGGTAGCAGAGGCCATCGGTAAATCAAGCAGGAATTCGTATATTAAGTGAAATTGTATTCATGTGTTGCAATGCCCTTGCAATTAAATTGTGGCATATATTAGAATGCGAAAATGTCAGCACTAAATAAAGGATAGTGGTATTTCCATGAAACAGTTTCAGGCTTAAATGTCGTACAGGTACTTTTATGTTCTTCAATTTAAATTTCTGGAATATATGAGTCCTTAGTAGGTATCTCCACGATATTTATAAGTATTTACACATAAGCAAAGATAGTATAAAAAAATATATTAAACACTATTTTTGTGTCTTCCACTGAAATTCACCCAAGGAATTTTCCTCATTCGTCCACTGACGACAGTAGTCCACTAAATAAAAATCAGAATTATAAATAGCAGTGGTTTGGTCAGAACATCTGTCCCTGAAGACATTACATTGTCACCGGATGCCGCGACAAAAGAGCAGGCGATTACAAAATGACAGGTGTAGCTTTTCCCCGAGCCTCTCCCGGAAGTAATGAGTGACGTCCAGAATAACTTCACAGGACATTTAGAGAGGCCCCCGGAACGCGCTCATAGCCAGAAACCTTATCGCGATTCGAGTGGGTCGACGTGACGATTGGTCGAGAGCCAAGAACGGCGACCCCGTGGCTATCTGGACGTATATACCAGACGAAAACGAAGAAAATTTGATGTCTGGACACGTTAGAAATTTTCTGACCGTGCCTTTTGATCTTATTTCGAGAGCGTATGCTTTATTTTTGGGATCGTGCCGTGAATAGCGGATTTCACCTCGTGCCGGTGTACATTTTACTCTGCTCCCTTTTCACCGTAACGCGATTTCCGCGCGAACGTACATTCTACGTAGACTCTTCCAGCCTTGATGCGCTGCTGCCGAGTGTACTAATTTCTTCGTGAATTCATACATCTGGAATTCTATTTATACATCTGGACCTTTTCCCCCATTACGGTGGCGTCGTTTGTCACAGAAATAATTAAAGACAAAAAGAAGAAAAGGTAACAGATGTATTCCTTGCTAAATTGATCTTATTAGAGCTCGTGAAACGATAAAATAATGGAACTACATTTTTCGTATTATCGTACAGGGTTTTTTCAAGGTTTAAATTGAACCTAGCCTACCTGCAGTCTAACTGCATCTATTGATCTCACGCTACCAGAAGTTTAAGCCTTAGAAAGGTTCCATCTGGTGAATTAGCTTCCACTGGATGTATTCCACGGTATTTCCCTAGAATTCCGTGCCTCATTTCTATCCCTCCTGTAACCGACACAATTTACATCACAAATCCTCTTCCTCTGGTACATATTCAACCTCATGATCTAAAATTTCGGGAACCAGGTCAACAGTCCCTTATTTCTCATTCAAACGACGTGATTACAATCCCTCCGGGGGATCAAAACGTTCGGGACGCGCACCTGCACCCCTTGTTTCTTGACTTCGATGCGCCGCCATTGTCTCCTCCTAAACCAAGAATCCAGAGATCGCGATATTAAAGCCTCCGCGATAATTTCTTCCTTGCTTATTGCGAAGTCATCGAGCGTAGACCATAGAAAGGGACGTACACAGGCTCGGCTCCCCGTCTCTATCGTGACCGAGCTATTCTTCCCAGTTGAGATACAAATGTCGTCGGCATGTCGTTGGGTCGTAATCGCGTCGGGCGATTAATAACGATGAGGACTCGCTGGTCGTTCCCCAGCGATGGGGGCAAGGCGAAGGGAGAGAGAATAGGGCGAGGCTGAAGTAGCGAGAAGTACCTAGGAGGTTGCGAGCCGACGGAGGGGAGGCGAAACGATTAAGGGTAGAAGGAGACAAGGGGGAAAAATCAGCCGCAGCGGATGGCCCGTTGGGGTCCTTTCAGAAGGATCGAGCGCCAATTCCGGTCACGCGCGTTCGCGAGATTAGGTTCTGTTTCTGCGAGATGGCCAGCCACGTATTACCTTGCACCACGGAGTTTACACCGCACGATTACTTTGCGACGCGCCTCTGAATTCCGTCGATGTCGTCAGAGCGCAGAGCTTATGCTGTACTTTACGCGCGGAACTTATTGAAAACGATTAAATTTAAAGAGGGAAGAATTGAAGTCGATCTCCTGGCTCGACTGTTTGCCTTTATGGCCTCCCTTTGTTGCTTGCGGCTTTTTCGGTCGACTTCTCGTGTTCCGATTAGAAAATTAATTATTGGAAGTGAAGCGAAGTGTCGACTTATTATCAAAAAGTAAGAATTCCTCAACAACTATCTTAGTTCTCGATTAACTGTTGCCTCCAGCGTTTGCGGTTTACCTGAGGTTCTTGCATCAAATGTGCTTAAACTTCTCCACATCCTTCACTAAGGTATTCACCAAAGTACAGAAACGTGACAGCACGAAGTTCACGTCCTGGGAAGTTCTCTCTAATACTCGCAACCTTTTTCCATTAGCACGTCCGCGAGACGTTTTATGCTTGTCTGCAAAATTCGTTCCCCACTTGCGGTTATTTATTCCTGCCATTTCTCTTCGAGTGACAAAAAGTAGGACAGGGACGTTAGAAGGATGAAAAGGACACCTTATAATTACTGATACAGAATATGCAGGTCCGCGCTAATTTATGCAAACCTCATTTTGTCAGTCCCTGCTGTTGCATTAGGGTTACATACTATGTTTTCGCTGTTCTCTGTTCTTTTTTCTTCGTAAGAGGTAAATCTCATGGAGACTGTCCAGTTTATTAGGAAACTTCCTGTATAAATGGAGTACATTAACACGCGCTACGAATTCTGTTCAGCAAGGAACAGCAAAGGCTCGTGCAAAACATAGAGAAGTAACTCTGTTCCCGATTTAATACGTTCTGTAAACTGGATAAATTGGACTCTAGCGCGGATGTAAAGGGACGTTCCTAAATTTAGCGAGTCACGACGCGCGCGCGAACCTAGCGGGTCGGGCCGAGCGCAAAGGCCGAGTTGCTTGTTCCCATCCCTCCGAGGAAACTTACGACCTCCCCAAAGGAACTTATTAAATTTCATAGAAGTTTTATTCTCGCCTCTAAACCACGCCGATCTGACCGTGTAGATAACAGCGCTATCTATGCGACGAGCTTTTAAGCGGATTAAAACGCTAGATTAAAACGTCCTTCTGTGACGTTCTGCGAAGTGTGGCAAGCTGCGATTAAAAAGTGGCCGAGAAATTGCGGTGTCTTTATTGTTTTTATCTTTCTAGCGGCTGCTAGATTGTTTCGCGCGCGAATTTCTCTGCGTGCCATATAATTCTGAATCAGAGGAATTAGAATCTAAATATTTGTGTTTCTGTTTCAGGTAAGCGATGAGACTGTGTTCCACTGTGGTGACGGATTTGTGTATGTGAGTGGTAGAAATTTAGCTAAAAATTGAATTTATCTTTAAACCCATGTAGACAGTAGTCATATTTCTTTGATTACTGAACACCTAAAATTAGAAGAAATAGTTAGATACCAGAACTATATTTGTACTGTTGAGAGCCCAGAAGTTGTTAATGTGACGATACAGAGGCAAAAAGGGTGCTCACTTTATTGCAAATACTACCAATAGGTGTATCCAGTTTGACCAGTAAGAGAAACGCATGTGTACTATCTTCATGTGTATTTTTGTAGAGCGAATCAGATCCACTAACAACTTCTGAGCTCCCAACAGTACTAATTATTCATGCCGTTCAAATTGAAATCATTTCACAATATTACTTTTTTATTATCTCGAAAGTAGACTGGTCTATAGTGGAAGATGGGAGTTCATAATTCCAGGCTCGTCGTGCCCGCGGCGGCCGACTTAAAACAGTAATCGACTCTAAACGACGTGAAATAAAATTAAACCAAACAGAGCGGAGATAGTGCGGCAAATGGCTCTGGATCCCGAATGGGAATAAATCGAGAGCAGGCGCATCATGGACGCTACGGTTCTTGAGACGATGTCTAAGTGTCTGTAAACATCACGGCGGTACGAAACATGACGCGAAATAATTAATTCGCCAACGAGCCGGCTCTTCCGTGGAAGTTTACCGTCGCGGAGAAACTAGTCCGTGAATCGTCGACTAATGCTCGGAGCCTCGCGAGTGGCTAATTAGGTATTATAATGGTGCTGAATCGGTATTGAGTCGCTTTAGGCGAGAACGAGAGTGGGAGAGAGAAAGAGGCGGAGTAGCGCCGAGGAGCGCCGCCCCGAGCGGAGTAAGTTTGAATAATCTCGCGTCGAAAATCATTAAAGGTGAGATTTTAATCGATGTAACACACGGCCCCAGGAATTTTATATCGATTTGACCTGGTTCTCCTCGCAACATCTATATCGGGATCGACAAGATTCACGCAATTACAAAAATGCACCGCGTGGAAAGGAGTCGCGGATTCACTCGTGTGCGAGGCTTTTCAAACGGAAATAATGACTTCCATTGGCGCCCCGAACTCTTCTGGGGTATGATTTCTTGCTTGAAATTATGTGAAATCGATTCGTAAGTTGGCAGGGGGAAGCAGAGCAAGCTGGGAAGAAAGAGTTCGTTTCAAAGAGGAACTGAAATTTTCTTTGAAATCCTATCTCTTGCTATTCCATTCGTTTTCTTATGTGCTTGAACAAACTGTGGTTGAAAGAAAAGTGTAATTAACGATAAGAATTACATGGTCACTGTGAAATGTAATTTCGATTGGACGTTTTAGAAGAAACTTTCTTTGGGAAAATTTCTAATTCTAATTTTAAGGGGAATGAGGGCGTATGTAGTCAGACATATCTATCTATAATTTTGTTTCGTGTAATTTTACTCGATTTTGCGGTAGCAGCAGCTCATCAAAGAAATTTTTCAACGAATCATCCAGCAGCTGTCTGTCTTTGGGTAGCAGGAAGGCGGAGTAATTTCCTCGAGCAAGTTCACTTCGTCATGTAAGGAGGATCAAGCGGAGTAACGTTCCCGGGATATAGAAGCTAGAACTCTCGCTGCGTGGGAGGGCACGTGGAGAGAGAAGAGGGGTTAAATGCATTCGAAACGACTGTCAGACGCTGGCTGGGAAAGATAGATTGATGAGAGCCGCATTCGCGTGCCGAACTTAAACTCCCTCGTTCGTTTCCGCTTCCCTTTAGCTAATGTGGAACGGCCCGTTTCGAACGAAACTTCGAGAAACCCTTCCCAGCTGGCTCGAGGGGGTTCGTGAATTTTCATTGTGCATGTGATCGCCGATGCAACGCCAATTTTGGCAATTTTCAACGAGAAGAAGAATAACGCGCTGTCACGATACTTTCTTGCCGACAGATGATAATTTAAAGCGAATCTAGAATAATTAGGAGATTCGAGAAATTTTTGGAGATATTTCACCTGAAACGAAAACAGTTAACTTTCTGTTATTTAGTTTCAGTGTTAGAATCTGTAAGAGCGTTTAATCTGTGTCGAATGTTTCATTATCACTTTACGATGCATGCAGTGGAGTTTAAAAGTTCAGGGCGTAGTGTTTCCTCCAGATGTTGGGAAATAAAATCGGTCGAGTGGTTTTTCTTCATTACAACGGGCTTGGACCTCCGTCACCGTGACGGAGTTGCTCCGTGGCGAATAAAAGATAACGACGCGGCCACCCCTCCCAGGGAATCCCCTCGTAAAACGTACGAGAAGAAAACGCACTGATTGAGATCGGCCAGTCATGCGGGACGATTATACGGAGGATCGAGTTTCAACTGCGGGGTCTCTGCTATCGACTTGAAAAATTAAATCGGCCGATTTACCCTGAATCCTGTTCTCCTTTTCTCTTTCTTGCTGACAGGGGGGAGGATGTGCATCGGGGCCGTTCGTGGAAATAAAGCAGAGGAACGGAATGGAAAGAGGAGGTACGATGAGGTAGGAAGAGAGAGAAAAAGGGAGAGTAGATTCGTTTCCTTTCGCTGCGGTCGATAAGGGTGGCGGAGGTAGATTTATAAGAAGGAACCCTGTTTGAAATCTCATGCAAATCAATGCAGAGTAGAGAGGTGGCTGCTAGAAGCGGCCGAGGGGTAGAAGGTGGAACGTGTTGTCGATCGTTCTCTGCAGATACACGTAGATACAGCGCGACCTGGAGAACGAAACGGCCGGGGCCCCCGTAGGTGTGTGACTGTATTATATATCCTCTATCGCTGGTTTATGCAGCCATAAATAGCGTTTATACGCTCGGTAAAGTATTCCCGAAGCACCGGCGGGCCTGGCTTCCCGCCTATCCGCTATCTATTCTATTATGCCTCGATGTAGTACCTTCCTACACCTACCCCAATACTGGCGAGTACCCTTCTCCCCTCCTCAGGCCTTTCCATCTCCCACTTCATTCTTTTATTTCTCTTCGTCTTCGACCTAGCCTCGCCGTCACCGAATTCCATCTCTCACTACAAGGTAAAGTTCCACTCAATGTCTCTAAGATTCCTTGATCCAACTTACACCCTTTTCGTGGGACGACTTCTGTTTCTGAAAAGTGCAGGTGCTCTTGTTCGGATCTTAGTTTTGGTTCTTGAAAATTAATTATGCTGGAGTGTTGTACCAGTTATATGTTCATGTATTCATTCTCGTGTCACAAGGCCAATGGACAACTTTGTCACATTCGACCTTCATGAAATTTCTTTAAATTATTTCGATTCTTAGAAAGATACACTGGTACCTGCATGTGTAATATACCTTTAAATTAGGGGTCCAGGCTAGGAGTGAACTATGGATAAAGGACTAGGAGGAAATCTTCTCTCGTATTAGTCCCTCTAATCGTCACTAAAAAATTTCCTCCTGCTACTAAGAAAATTCTCTCAAGAGAACACTTTTAAAAGTTTAGCCTAATTCACGTACCTACGTGTTCTGTTCTATACTCCGTTCAGTGTCACAGACAAGCATTTACACACCTCAGAAATCCAAACATACGATAAGCTACCTCCAGCCATCCCATTCTTCCTGTAGGTGTGCTATATCTCCAATGAAGAACAGCCTCGGCAGGCTACCATTCCAGTTTTATGGAATCGCGTAAAACGCGACTCGCGTGACGTTCCAATATTTCCCATAAGAGCTGGACAGGAGGAAGGATGCGAATGAGGCGTCGAGAAGGGCGTAATCAGGAGTGCTCCGTCCTGCTTCGAGCCGCGGAAGAGAAAAGGGACCGAAGTCAGATAACACGCGGCCTTCCATATCCTGCGGCGATGCGAAGGGGTTGAGGAAGCTACAACCGACGAGGACAAAAACGAGGGGGGATGGCGGCTGTGGTGGTGGTTGAGAGGAAAGTAGGATTGCCACAAGACACGCGGCTTGGCGTGCCTCAAAAACAAACCCAGGGTTACATTAACTTCCGAGTGTACTCGGTCGGGTTTATTGAGCCTCGTTGAACGCGGCTCCTTCCCTCGGTTACCTCGCAGCGGGGCGGCTGTGGAGGTGTGTAACGTATTCGATCTAATGTATTCTTGCAATAAAGTTTATTGCCGTGTTGCTTGCGCACCGAGCCAGATCCATTTCTCGCGAGCCCCGCGTATTCACGTGTTTGCCCGAGCTCGCTGAAAACATAGACGCCAGGCTTCATAGAAATGCTGCTCGCTGACTCTCATGTGCGATGAGCCGGGTTGCATCGATGAAAATGGGCTTCCTGATTCTGAATTTGCATCGAAGTGGAGGTGCTCGCGGTGCGTGACCTCCATTAGCGAAAGGGAAACACGGATGCAGTTGTTCGTGCTCCGAGATTTTTGTTTGCCACGAGGAGCCATTGAGCATGGAGATTCGGACAGGGGAAATAGGATGTGGATGAGAACGGTGCTTTGGAAAGGGTTTGGAATCTTTCAAACAAGTTTTTTTGTTTCTCCCTGCTCCTGTTGAACGCCTTCAAATACAGAGTACCGAAAATTAAGACACCACTTCGAATTTCGAGGAACTTAAAATATCTTCTACCTTCATGATTATTGTACAGAGAATTGTAGTTAGTTATCTAGGCTAAAATGTCTCAGATCCTTTGCACGTTTCGTTTCCCTTCACAGTCGTCGTCAAGTTCTTATGCGTCCTGTTACTCAGTACGCAGCAATTTGCCAAAAATTCGTCTCGGTCTGCCTCCGACCATCCGCTCAGAAGATACGGCCGCGTTTCCCACTTTGTTGGCGGCAATGTTCCGCGTCAAGTTTAAGCGTCATTGCAGAGCGAGCAACACGCAAAAGTTTCACAAAGTAAACTTAGCCTTGCGCGAGCGGCACCGGCTTCACGGTTAGCAATCGGTCGGCTAGGTAGCTGTCTGGTTAGCTGGCTAGCTGGTTGGTTTGCCGGTTCGCTGCTCGCGGTGGTTTTGTTGTTTCAACTCTGCTCCCTTCAACAGCCTCTTCTCTCGTTTCGCCCCGCTACTCCTTGTCGTTCTCTCTGCGTCTCTCTCCTGATCTCGGTTCCCCGCATTTTCATTCACCCACACGCTCGCTGGCCGACCAAGTCGCTGGCACCATTGTGCGCCAGTAGTCGCGTGGAAGGAAAAAATGCCCATGTAAATTACCCTCGAAGAACAATGCTCCCTCGCGGCGATACCTCTTTCTTCGGGCGACGCAGCCTTGAGATGGCGATAGCGGTCGCGAGGATGGAGCTACTTAAAACTTCAACAGCCAGGGAAACTTTCCTCTTCTCCTCGGCGATCGACGACGAGGAATTTTTGGTGACGAACGACACGAGGAGTGGCGGGCGGGGAGAGTCGAAAGTGGAGAGGTCGCGACGGAGTGAAGGGCGGTTGACAAAAGACGTCGCTCATTCTTACATTGTGAACGACGAAACTTGTCGGTTTGACTTCAATAGCTGCTACGGTCGTTGGACAGACTCTGAAGAGCAGTGACTTCCACGGAAAGAGCGACCGCGCGTGATTGAACGTACATTGTGATCGTTAAAGTGTCATTAACTGTTACGACTGTCGGTTAGGGTACAGTAAAATATTTTACTGCAATCATAAAGGAAGGATGGGTGTGAAGGGTGGAGCGAAACGATGTAGTAGACGCTGGAATTCATGTAGGATAAAGATTTATGCCTTTGTAAAACTGACATCAGGTCATACCAGTGTATAACATAAATATCCAGGGTGAATGACAGTAGGTACAGGTTTCTTACGAAGATAGTCTATACAGGATGTTCGACGACAGGTGTCAGAAGCCGTAGGTGACGGTTCTACGTGCTAAAATAAGACGAAAATGAAAGTAGACAAACTTACGTTTCAGGCTTCGTTTCCAAACTAGAATACGCGTGAAATGTGTCTGAGTCGAGGCTTATTCTACTGATATCGTTAGGCTAATGCGTGTTGGCAGTAGAATGAGTCCCAGGTCAGACACATTTCCTGCGAATTTCAGACGTGTCTGTAGCACTTAGTAACTCTGAAACGAAGCCCCTAACGCAATGTTGTCATTCTTGATTTTCGTTGTTGTTATATTTCCAACACCTTGTATAATCTGTAGAACTTCAGCTAATTTTACTTAAGAGAAAATTCTTCATAGTTTAGAAAAAAATAGAAGACATAGTCTTCACTCTAGACTAACCATTTGCATATAGACACCAAATAGAATGCTCACCAAGTTACTCCACGAATCGCGAGCAAACCAGCCACCTCATCAAAGTCATTCCCCGTCTAGCCTACCGACATATTCCCATTAAGCCCAACAGGAAATGACGGTAGGCAACGAAATTGTTTCTCCGTAAGCTCGGTGGGAAAGTTTCCGATCTCCTGCCACTTGCCCTTTCCCAGTACGTACATACGTAACCTTCGTTTCAGCTTCTGACAGGGCAACGCATAACCTTGTCTCTTCGCGTGGCGGAACGTCTCGGCGATTCGGTACGACTGTCTCCTTTCTCTTTCGTTTTGCACACGAGGATCGAGCCGAAAGAGCCCGCCCCTGGATCGATCCATCACGGTTACCGCGCATTTCTCATTAAGCCCCGACCGAGAAATTATGAAGCGAGTTTAATTGTTCCGGCCGACACCGCCCCCGTCTATCGTTTCTGGCACCGGCTTTCTTTTCCACTTGTCATTACACCGGTCGATTCGGCGATAATGACTCGTGCCCCACCTCCCCATGGGGGATATTCCACGGCACCCCCGACGCCCGCGAAGAAACCGAGGAGGATTTACGATTTATTCGCCGCTCGGAACCAGAAGAACTGCTAGCGCGAAGGGGGCGCGAACTTTTTAAATTGATTTGGAGCGGGGCCAATAGGACCGATTTTCTTCCAGCTCGTTCGCTCGCCTTCGGTATTCTTTCCAGGTTTTTCGCGGCACGCCTAATTGGTTTTATTATGCTCGGGCTGATAGGACGGCGACTGGCCCGTCGCGATAAGAAACATTCTAACGGCCTTTCCACCTGCCAGCCGCGATCGAGCTGCGGATAAAGCCGCGAGAGCCTCGAATAACTCCCGAAATTGATGGTAGAATTATCAGTGGGCGGGAGGCGGATGATTGGAAAGCTCAGCGAGTTATTTCGCGGCCGCGGCGACTCGACGTTAATGCATGCGATCGCTCGATCTAACGTTCCCTCTGAAATATCTCGCTGGCGTGGACGTTTAGAAACGTCGAACGCGTCGTTGGTTACGTCGCGATGGGGTAAGCGAACGTATCTCGGGGGAAGTTATTCGATTCGATTAAAGCCTGCCAACTCTTTCTCGAGATCCTCAAAGGAACATTTTTTTCACTGAATATACGCTGTGGATAGAGGTAATATGAGGGAAATATCGACTCGCTTCAATTTTTTATCTACTTTACATTTTGCTTGAGGGTCCAGATCCAAGCTTCGTCTTTTATGGACGATAGTAATCACAATAAATAATTCTTTACTAGTAATATGGCAAGTGATGAAAGTAACATAAACCTTTTTTGTATTTTTCCATAAAATCGACTAAAATAGTCGACTACTGAACTCATATTAGTATTTATCAATTAGGTATCCAAAAAAGTCGTCATTTCCAGCACACAATGTATCTAATTGTTCGCTATTGATTTGTTCCTGTAATGCCGACACATACGTTCTCCATTCCCTACTTTTGGCATACCTTTCTCATACGTCTTTCATCTCTCTAGGCTTTAGATACTATGCAGTAGAGCCATAAATACTCGACGTTCGAAAATCTAAAATTTCCTCGTTGTCTCCTCTTCCCGACCAGAGAAAAACGTTTCTCCCGATCTCGTTCGACCGTGGAATGCGCTGCAAAGCTGCAATCCGTCATCCGCGCGAACGCCTGCGATCCAAGACTTCTGTTCGCGGAAGAACGGTTCAGAGGCTACCTGGACGTTGTTTCCTGGCCTGTGGAGCCAGGAAACCCGAGAGCGTAACAGCTCGAGCCGCGACTGAGAATGATGGTAGCCAGAATCCGGAGGTAATGAGCCAAGCGAGTCACGGGGCGGGTCTCGTAATTAGAAATCGCCTGACGCACCTTACAATGTGCGCAGTTCTGCAGTGAGTTTGAACGATTCGTTTAACCGTCCCTAGACTCGTGTTCCCTCGCGAAGAAACCATGCTCCGTGATGCGCCACGGATACCCATAAATCCTGAGATTCGGACGTCGTCATTAAAATACCACGTGTTTTGCGTGCTTTAAGCAATTAATCCTGTAACAAACAGGAGGATAATACACCTCTGAGACAGTGGTAACGAAGCCCGAGTTCTTTGAAAATCATTCAGAAAGTACTCCAGTAAGTAGAAGCATCCAGTAATGGACAGACACACCTTACACACGATTTCCCTAAAAACGACACTTTAAGAACGATTCTGTTCCCCCAGTTTCGATTTACTCCTCCGCTTCCTTTTTATCAGCGCAACGAATTACGATCGGCCCTTCGTCTATCTCAGTCTGCGATCAGAAGTCAAAATCTCGGTAGAATCAAAGTGTCTCGCAAGCGTGCCAAGGTTAAGGCCTTCCAGATAAGGCGGGCCGAGCGCGAAGGGTCGCTGGCGGAGAGCGACTTCTCCTCTTTGTACAGAATCGCATCGTTATAATCAATGACACCGAGATTGCATCAAAGAGATTCATTTTGCGGGCAGAGTCGTTCTCCCATCGCTCGACGCTGCCTCCCCCCCGCGCTTTGTCCCCCTTCGTTCGCTCTCGTCCTCTCCGTCTCGCCTGCGGTCTGTCGAAATAGAAGGGAGAATTTAGCAGTCTCGCTGGGAAAAGGAGGAAAATGGATCTACGAGGAGGGTTCCGTCTGATGGCGGTAGACGAACGAAGTTAAATAGATTGGGGAATTGAGGATCATTTTAATGCTTGGTTAAATTGCGTAATTGTGAGTGGCGGCCGTGCGAGGCGGAGAGATAGAGCGAAAGGGGGGAAAGAGAGGCGATGAACGATGGTTCGACGGTGATTCGTTGAGGGAGACGGAGGGAGGACCGAGCGGGGAAAAGCGAGGTCCGGTTGAATCTTGGTCAGGTCTGTATTTACATGAGAAAGAGCAGGAGATTTATAACCCGTATTAAAATTACCACGGACCGAGACAGGGAATGCAGCCCCGTCTCGAACTGGGGGATATAGATAGCGGCCACAGCTTCATCCGATTCTTGGGCGGAGCGCGTGTCGATCTGTTTCATTTGTTTATCTCGCATAATTGGCGCATTGTTCGCGGACCTGCGTTGATCGTCGTTGAATGGCTCTTAAACGGGACGCAATTAATTGCGCGCCTTCGTCTTCCGTTAATTAATGCCGAGAACGTTAAAAGTGAGCGCAAAGGGTTTGCCTACGACAGTTGCGCGCACGGTGATCGTTAAACGATCGTCTGCAATGGAGCAGAAGTAAATCTCTCCCGGACGCGATTACGTGTTAATTGCTATCGGTGAGCAACCTGCTTCGGTACCCAAACAGAGAAACAAAATTTCTGACGACTTCACTTCAGGTATACTCGGCTCGCGATATTTGCTGAACATTTGTAATTAAGGTTTCTGCATCGAGACGATCGTTAGAAACGTGTGGCTGCAAATAGGTGTGGAGGTTCTCTCAGAATTTTTCGGCTAAATTAATATTTCACAAGTATTTTTCTCTCTACTTTAATTCTCGTTTACCCTTTCAACAATGCGGCATTTTCACTTGGAAAATTTCTGTGTCAGAGGAAATAAAATTCATATAATTAATTCTGGAATGCCGCGTTATATTTTGTATCACCAAACGTTACGCTGTAATTTTTTAGGTTTCACGTGATTTTCCAACATTTAGAATATGCAAAAAATTCTGCAAAATTAATTAAAATTCATTGAAAATTCTTTAAAACAAGTTTCGTATTTGCGATACAAAGGTCTTCTGTATCCTTCAACTTTCTGTACTCAAATTTTATCAAGTCTGTAAAAAACCTTAGTGTAGCACGTTTTTCAAATTAAATAGCACATGAACGCTCTACAATTATAAAAAAATAATTTTAAAAAATTCTGCTAATGTATAAACTACTCAAAACCAAGTCCCTAAAAACATAAATCCTCAATAACAAGAGCCACTCACAATCTACAGTCACAAATGTCTCAGTATCTCCGTCAGCTTAAAATCCTAAACAAAACAGAAAGGCAATCTTGACTTTCACCGAGTCGAATAGATCACACGGCGTTTCGCGATAACTTCTCGCCTTATTACTCCAGACGCTTATATTGTCGCAATTACGTTTGCTGCGTACTTACACGAGCGTCGAGAGGCGGACGCAGCCAGAGCGAGAGGGGATCGGGGAAAAAAAGGACTCGCTAATTTACAAGGCGCACCCGGAGGAATGCAGCGCGCTGTTTTTCACAAGGGACGTAAACGAGCATCCCTCGGTGCCCGAAGAATTTTGCACGTGCAATAAACTCTCGTCTCCTGTGCCGCCAGGACACGAGGGCCACGGCGAATTCACGTCGCGTCTTATGAACCCTGTAAACCGACTGCGAGTGACGCTTTAGGGCCCCATCACACCCCCGTCTGTTGGAAACAAAACACTGCCATAAAGTATCACAGAGGCGGCAGTCGCCTAGAGAGCACGTAGGCCTTTATAAATTTCTCTCGAACTCATCCCGTGCTCGCTCGCACGGAGAGGGGTATCCAGTTTTTCAAGCATTCTCGGCACGTGCTGTTGTTCCCTGCGCTGGTTGCGCCGAGGAAGCCTCGTGTTCTCGCGTTGTACCAGTCGCTGTTCAACCCCCTTTGCAGGGTTCTTTAAGGGTCGCGCGTAGACAATCGCCACTCGAAAGGACGAGGACGCCCGTGAGAGTACGTCCCATTCTTCCCTTTACCTCGGGCTTGGCCGACCGAAGGATAGCTGGACCGAAACGACGTCACCGAATATCCGTTCCATCCCCATTGTCCGTGGATGACAGAGTTATCGATGATATCGAGATTAGAGGTTGCCTGATGAATTCGGAGCGTCCTCGGGGGAGCAGGGTCGTTCCTTTCTTTCATTTTCTTGCGAACGACCGGACGAAGGAAGGAAGGGATGTCCCCGGACCGCCTCGATTGAGGAGAAGCCCGACCCGACGGATTAGACTCGTTACGCCGATACGTTAAGTCGAAGAACACGTCGTTATGGGTCGAAGGGACGGGGAAACCGCTTCGAGGCCCTGCTACGATTGTTCTTGGCCAATCTGTCTTCCGGATCGTTCTCTGTCCCCTTCCAGGGTACACGACGAAAGTTCTCTTTCAGCTAGGGGACTTGCATTGCTGATCTGTTCCGGGGATAAATGATAGTCGAACCGATTCGCAATCAACTGGTGGGGGCTCGTCGATCAAATGGAGAAGGCAGAGGTTGCTGGTTTAATGAATTTAGAGTGATGGCTGGGGAAATCAGAGGAAGAGATAATTAAGGGTTTCATAAAGCACGATTTTCCATTCCACTAGATGGAATTGCTAAAAATTATGAATGTAAAATGAATGATGGATATTAATTAATTTGGTTTCTTGTGCTCTGTGGGAGAAATTCGTAGATGTTTTTTGAAATTTTTAACTGTCTCTTCACTACTGTCTAGCAACTTGTCTACTGTTTTGGCATTTCCCTGCTAGGAAATTTATAGTCTTGATATTCTCTATCGAAATCCGCAATGTTTGTTTCTGTTGAGAACTTTCGTATCAGTAGTAAATATCCGTGTCCAGAACTTACCATCGGAACAGATATTGTGCATTTGTACGTACGTGGATATAGCAGAAACTTGATAGGAATTGGCTCTAGTGGGGCCAAAGGGGATGATAACAGTTACGTCTGTGGGAGTGGTCGCAACGTTTTAATTATCGCGAAGTGGCGGTCGATGTAGCCCGTTTTGCGTGGGCGCGAATTTATCATATCCCATTTAATCGGATCAATCAACGCGGTCGGCCATCCCTTTTTCCGCTCCCCATCTATCGCTCTTCAACTTGTAACCAGAGAAAACAGAAGTCGAATATTTGCGACAGTTTGCGCGCCGACAATCAGACAGGAAGTCGCCTCTGTCGCGTGTTTTCCCGCCCTCCGCTCATATTTTCTCTTTTCTGCTATCCTTTTTTCCTTTCACATTTCTCTTTCGATCTCTGCCACTTTCCCCTCGTTCTTCGTCGCTCGTGTCTACCTCTGTTCGCCACCTAACTATGCTTCCTTGTTTCTTGAGCTTCTCTTTCCTTTCAATCCCTTTGTACTCTTCATGTTTCTCGCTCCGCGTAGACATCTGCTGTCGTGTTAAACGTCACTTGGCACTCTTCGTACGAGCATTGTTCTGGCTATTGTCGCGACGTCAAACGCCACCAACGATGTACACATGATACACCTGACAGCCGAACAGGACACTAGATTTATGTACGTATGAAAAAGGGAGAAGAGAGGTGGCTGGCAAGGTGCTCAGACAGAGAGGTTGAGGTTGAGGTGAAGAATTCGTGGAGTTATTTTTGGTCCAGTCGTAAACGCGGGTCCTTTGAGATAGATTGTTTCAGGGAAACACGCTTGCTGATGGATGCTGATTTATTTGGCCATAAAGTGTTCCCACTGATGAGGCTGATGCTTCCAGTTCAATTTCATTTTTACTGTTCGATTTGCACACTAGGTGCAAGAAGAAACTTCACGTGAATGATAAGTCTGCCCTAGAAATAGATAGTATTCAGTGTTCAAGGCCATAATTTCATCCAGTGCACAAGCTGTCGCGAAAATTTATAATAGTTATGTTGACACAGTTGCTCATCGTCTTTGTGAGACGTGCTTGGAAGCGCTAATGTCTTCGTGAGCACCTGGCGTTTCCACCAAAACGGCTTCATCTTAATCTTTATTATTTTAGTCAGAATTGGAAAGATCTCAGAAGGAATACAGATATTGTGCATACGTGTACAACGAAACACGACATATTTTATAAATAATTTTCAAATTCATGTTAAAGTGCATTCAAGAAAGGTATTCTTCAAAAATGAAAAGCAGACGTCAGGTAAAGAAAAATCGCTGTGGCAGTAACGCTGGTTTCTTACACTTCTGGTTTGCTTGCATTGCTTACAGGTATGAACCATGCTAATTTTATCATTCTTGCATCAATGCGTCATGAACAGATATACGTACACCTGCGTGACGTTAACGCGAGCATGCGTGCAACATTAACAAGGTACTCGAGAGATTGCATGCCTTTATGAGTGCCTTTGCATTGGTACACATTTCTCTGTACTGATATCATTTATAGTTTCTCAGGCAGCGTAGTTCTAGATAACGTTACATGAGAAAGTGATTTTCCCTCAGTCGACGTCTACGACTGTAAGATTTACATTCTTGACGATAATGCAATGTTATGCGAATTCAGATGTATGTTTACTTAATGTAATGACTCTCGATGCAGCGACAAGGTGCAGTTAAAAATTCAAGTAAACGAATGGCAACACAGAGACAGAATACTATGCATTTAAAAGTGCACAGATCTCATAAACATTGAGATACGATAAAGTTCTGTTGATAATTAACTTCCTTTCTCAGAGCACGTATCCACTTAACAATACGACTATCGCAAGTTGCTCTCGAGAGTCCACTTTACCAATGTTCACACTATTGAAAGCACCCCTAGAGAGCAACTATGATAAACCATACTTAGACACACAAGTTGAGAATACTCTCGAGAGCAAGTACAATAAAAAAACTCTGCAACAGATACATACCCTCAGCAATTGATCCAAAATATTGCTGAACATTTGAACTGTTGCCCATGGCCGTCTAACCAAGGACCATAAATTACCTTTAAATCTGGAATCGAATCGAAGCAGGGAGACAGGGAAATAAAAGGCAATCGGACCGTGGCGTACTTCTTGAAATACATTTTCGCTGATTCGTCGGCGCTTGTCGTTGCTTGTCTAAAGCTTCGAGGGCTCATCGAGTATCCTCTCTCTAGCGAGTGTTTTTCCGCATTGGCAATGAGGGTGAACAGCGTGGACGAGCACAAAAGTTCGCTAAAGAACTTTCCGAGCGTGGGTCGAACGCGGACTATCCGGAATCGCCAACTCTATAGGAGTTCCAGGCAGCCTGAAAAGGGTGAGGGACGGCCGAAAAGAGGGAGGAGGGCGGTCGTGGAATTGCGGCCCGCATAGCGGAGTCAAAGCCGCGGCACGGCGTTCTCGGATCCTCCTGCTCGGCTGCTGCCTTTGTACGTTTGAGGTTTCGTGGCCAGTAAAAACTGCGAGCGGATAGCGTGGGGCCGGGATATGCGAGTCGGGGGACGTACTGAAGGGGTTGAAAGGTGGTAGTCTGAGAACCGGTTGGGTTACGAGGAAACATTTCGTATGTTTCGCGAGCCTCCGCTGCCAGGGTCAAACACTAAACGGCTTAGATCCACGCTGGACCGCGATTTTATGGTCGGTTAAGAAGAGAAACGGGACGGAAAATCGGCCGCGATTTCCACGATGTCCGAACGAAATTTTCAGGAGGACTGGAACTAGTTTCCAGAGGAAATTAAACCGGCTACATGTGGGGATTAGAATTCACGTACTGTATATCTTTTCTGTGGGAGGTAGCGAAAACCTTGTTGACTTTGAGAAAGGTAATTTTCGTACAGTATTGTTGGATTCCAGGGTGAGAAACGCTGTAGACCGATTACCCTTTACAATATATTTCTTTTCTGTTTATCTACTTCTATCCTTTATATATTTACTTCCTATTTACAACACTGGTTACAACTAAATGTTGAGCTAATCGATGTGACGACACTTAGTAAGTGTAACTGCAGTACAAAACTGTGATATGGAGGAGTCTGAGAGTTAAAGTAGAGTGTAGTATAATGTCTAAGAATGTCTAAGGATGCGCTTCTATATAGACCATTGAATCTGGTGGAGAGAGGATGACCAGAGTCCTTAGATGACTATGAGTAAGTCTGACGAATTTGTACAATTTTTGATATATAAAATGAAGACAGGGTGAGTAGCACTGCTTGTCGATGATGCAGAGCAACTAAAGGCTTGGCCATTCAACAATATAGACTATACAATATATTATCTAAATCGTATACAAACTTAGAAATATTCAAAATTAATTTTTTGAATTTTCAAATACTTAAAATTAATTTTTCGAATATTTGAAAATTTGAAAGTTTAAAAATGTTTAAATTTACCCGTTATCAACATCGAAATGGGATACAAACCACAGTATGACAGTAATTTCAACTAAAAGCTCACCATGTCGCCAGAGAAGAATTCCATCGCTCCCAATTGGAGCAAATCTCACCTAGCATCGGAAGATTCTCTGAATTCCCGGAGACAAGACTGGAAGCCCGTCGAGGAAGGAGTGTCTCAACCGCTCCTCTTTTCTTTCGAAAGCACACACGCGGGCTAAACTTCAAAAAGACTTTAAAAGCGATGGGGCTCTTGGTTGCGGCTTGATGCCGTGCAGCTGGTCGGATTTGACAAGAGATAACCCAGTTCGCTAAGTTTCGAGGACAGTCATTCCGCCGTCGACGAAACCGGACCGTGTAGAATGGCATCAGTTTCGTCCACTTTAATTTACCGCGAAATACAAATAACAAACTACTAGGTGGAGAAAAATAGTTGAGAAGTTGGTGGCGCGATGTCGCTGGAAACGGACAAATACCGTGGAAAGAAACTGTGCCGCAAATAAAACGATCGCGACTGGCGTCGGCGTGTATAGTCCGATGGCTGGGGGACGGAATGAAAAACGAACCGCTGGATCGGTAAGGTTTGTTGGGTCACAGCCGGATACGGAAGGATTCCTTGGCTCAAAGCTACCTCAGAGGTGGTTACATTAGGCTCCATGGTCCTGACTGCATCCACATGCTTCCACAATATCTATACGACGGGTTCGGCGAGGCCGCGGTTAGGTCACCGACACGGGACTCAAGTTCCACGGAACACGATTGTTGCATTATTCGAGAGCCGCAGCTTTCGAACTTGCGGCGTCGGGCTTGTGACGACCTCGTTCCACTACGAAGCCGCCGGGAAAGAATTAACATCTTAAACACACGGCATCCACGAACTGGCATTTAGGCGCTGCTCCCTGTTCTGGTTTCGCAGTCCCTTGACTTTTCCCCCTTCTTACACGTTTCCTCTAATGCTGTGGGAACTCTTTTCTTTTGCACCCTACACTTTCGTGGCTAGAAGGTCACGAGCTGAGTCCAAACATGAGGCGAGAGTTCTTTTCGAGGGATTTATTCTGTGAACCCTACTTTCTGGTCCCTCGGCTTCAGCGAGAATAATCCTTTAAATTGACGATATTTCTTAAGTTTTTAAAACTGGGGTAACGTAAGGTGAAGTAAGCTGTAGAGGTATGCTTTATTGTGTCGTGGATAGTTTTAACAAATTTTTATTTTAAAAATCCCTCGATTTTATATTCGAGCTTGGCTTTGATAATGGTAGTATCTTGTAATTTCTACCATGCCTTTCCTGGTTCTGTATCTTAACAGCTTGAAAGGGTAATGGCGTAGCTTTACCATTTGCACGTCGACACACACAGAGAAAGGAGGGACATTTCGACGAGTATTCAGAATTTCAGGAAGAAGGGGGAGAATGGAAATAGTGACGTTTATGCCGGGAGGTTGCCGAACCTCGATGTTTCATTTCCGCCGACAGGACGGAAGTTTTCTTTTCCGTATGGAGGAGTTTGTCTCTTGCTCGCCTGCGGACAAAGTGAGCAAATACTAGAAGAATAGGGAGAGCAGAGCAGGAGGGTGAGAATGAGAAAGGAAAAAAGAAAATTAGCTCTTAGGGAGAAACAATCGTGGAAGATTGAATCTAGAAGAAAAGCAGTTTAAACAGTTTAAATATACGCTGGAAATTAAAATTGCTTGTACGCAAACAACGCGATCCGGCGTCGTTTCCATTTTCCCCCATCTTTTTGTGCCTGTTTCTTCCAAAGAAAGCTGGTTCTCAAGCGTAGGAATCTTACAAACGGAACAGAGAAAGATGTACAGTGGTATATTTGTCGCGGTTAATCGTTTCCTGCGGAGACTCGAAGCCAGGAAACTTGTTTCTTTAGTAGCCGGATATGTTGAAGTTCTTGGGGTTTCCGTTTACAGGAATTTAATACTGCTGTATGGAGGAGACAGAAAATTCCTTAGGAAATTTGGAAATACTCTACAGTTACTTTTTTGAACGTGTAAAACGTCTAACACTTGCAGCATCATTCTTCAAAGATGTGAAGTTCTCCCTTAATAGATTTCAGTCCTATATTTCCGCTGTGTATAATAGTAAATACTTAATTTTACCCTTGTTGACAACAATAGCTGGTTGACAGAGTTAATAAATAAGTACTTGGAAAGAATCCAAACAAAAAAGATTGTTAGGTACATGAAGAGCCAGAGAAAAGATCATTTATTTCTTTCAAAGTAGATATATTTCGAGCCAAGATTGCTTTCTAGCCATTTGGTTCGAATAATGAGGTAGTTGAAAGTTTCCATAGGTAATGGTGTTTTCAATCTCTCATTTTATCTCGTCATCATGCTACATGAAACAACCGATTGCGGTGCTTCACGTTTGGAGAACAATTTCGCTCACCAATTATTTCAGTTGCAATGGGATTGAAATTTCTCTTATTTTATGCATCGTTCGTGTATACTCAGGAGAATCAAATCCTTTGTTATCTCGTATACCCGCGTGAATATAAGCTTGTAAACCGTATACGAGGAAGGAAACGGTCCAGTGAACTCAATACGTTAATTGGCAGCCGACATTTTGTTTTCCACGACGATAATTGCTCAGCGAATTCGGAACCCATGGTCCGGAACATTTTGTTTCCTGACGCTGGTGCAACGTGTCGTTATTTTCTTGTCACTCTTTCCCTCTGCTCTGTTGCGAGCGACGCTTTCCGAAAGGTCATTCCGAGAATCTCTCTGCTGTCCGATAAATTTCGTTTAATCCTTTCTATCTGCAGCTTAACGAACGGCCGTTTCGAAAACACGAGGAAATACCGACTAAAATTATTCGAATTGTCAGAATGCGAATTATAAAATTGATTACGCGTACGAAGTTTTCAATATTACGGAGAATTCATCGGTTTGCGAGATATCGAAATATGTATCGATTTCAAATTTGACTGGTACGTAGCTATAAGGCCATAAGCTTTACGAAAATGGGAGGAAATCGTGTCAAATTCCTTGGCGGTTTCAAAATAGGGTAGCGTCCTTTAAATTGGATGCATAAAACTGTATCGCCCATAAAGTTTAACAATTATTAGTATCAGGTTATAGAGTTAATAAATTTCTATAATCGTACGTTACGAGATCCAGGCGAACAGTCCACTTTGATTTTCGTAAACGTTATGTTTTTGAATCCGTTGGGATTGAGGAGCGACGTTGCAAAGTGAGCCAACGCGCCTTCAATCCTTGGAATTGGCTCTAGCCTGGTGACCTAATAACCTAACATCAAATTCGAACAATGTTTATAACCTTTCATCATTGCATCGTGCAAGGGTTATCGGGGCTAATAGAGTAGGTTGCAGTAGGCTACCAACCGACGCCAAGTTTAGCTGCGTGGAATCCAGCCCAAACACGACCGAAATAAATACTAATCACGATTCTTAATTAACCCAATCTCTGACTCTATATAAAGGCCGTAATTCTATCGTTGCCAACTTATTTCGTGCTTTGTAAATTACTTGAAGTCAAACTCGTCACTGCGCGAAATATATTAGCCAAGTTTTCGTATAAATTACCACTACTGTTCTCTCCTAAACTTAGCAATCCTCTGCAGCAATTACCATAATATATCATTAGGAAAAGGGAAGAAGTACTGCTGTAAGAAACAGAGAAAATAACTGTGAATGAAGATTACAGAAAGATAATGCACGTCAATGAAACCAATCGTCGGTGATCGCTGGTCCATTCTTCTCATAGATATTAACGGACCACGAGTGTCGTTGCACATTGCACAAGTGTGCTTGGCATAGTTCGCCGCTCTGCACGCAAGGCGAGACTTTCCTCTGCTAGTGACACGACGAGTTCAGCCCTCTCCTTAGTTTCTAATTATACGTGATCTATGTTTGGACACCAGGCCGATACTTTCTGGCATTGACAGTACCATTTTCGTTCCTTTCTCGTTCAATTGCGTGCACGCGTTCGCCGATATCGTTTCCCAATGAACCCATCGAATCTATATCTACAGCTCGATCGGAGAATAATCGTGAGAATGGAAATTTATTTTAGTCATTTCGGCTACATGTCGACTGGTTATTATTCCGCGCCGCGAATTGCCGTTTTGCAAGGGGAGGCTTTCGAGCGATTATACTGATAGATTTAACTTGAAAATTTCATGACCGCGAATGGGAAACGTGTTCCTTTTGAACGACGAAACGATTTCCTCTTTCACGATTCGTTGCTGAATAATATTATGGAATAGAGGAATCCCCGCTCAGATATCATTTTTTCTCTCCGAAAATAAAAGTTGTACAAAAAAATTGAAATCGAGATTACTGGGATAAATAATACATAATGAAATTTATAAAAATTCAAGGCGCTATATTCCGTCTGTAATTGCAATAAATCGAGCAATAATCGATTTCACGATTTCCATATGCATCGGACCGCCATCGTTTCAATTAATAGATTCATTCCATCGTGCATCTTCGTTCGCGATATTTCTCGAAACGCAGTCACAGTTTTACGTTTCAACGGCCATTAATGGGACGCGCAGACATTCATACCGATACGCTCAAATTAAAGTGACGTTTTGACGTCACCGATACATTGAATTCAACAAGACCGGACGGATGGGGTTAACGGAGGTTAACTCGAACATCTACGCACAGGCTCTGCCTCCATTCTTTTTTCTCATCCTCTGACCGTCTCTCCTCTCGCTCCCTCGTTCCCTGTTCCTCTTCTGCTCCTTCTCCCTGTTCAACATCGATATCGGGAACGCGTACTCCGGGGACACCGATAGAGGGAATCGAGATCTGTTACATCATGTATCTGGGTTGGCTGCATCGTAATCCAGAAGCGGCGCTCTATGGACCAGCGTATCCCGTTCTTATCGTGCAGGTTAAATCTCGATGGGATTATCATTATGTCCCGAAAAACGGTCGGGGGCTTAAATTGCGTCGTGGCCGAGACGCTTTGAATTATGTTCTAGCAGAGATATACTTTGCGCCCGACCCCAGCGTTGGGAAACTCGATCGGCGATGGAATTATCCTATAAAATATCGAACGATGAGCCCTCTATAATACTCGTTAATCGAGCCGTGATAGAAACGTTAGATAATAAATCATTGATAAATTAGAATTTTCTTAATCAGTCTAAATCGAAACAAGTTTTAATTTCTATTCTTAACAGTGAACTCTGAATGCTTCTTTAATTTGCGCGTCGTGGATTTAGCACGCGAAATATTGGTACGTTTATCCTCGCTGTTAAATAAACAGATGAATCGAAATCACGAGGAAGAATGACAGAGAGGCAGGTTAGCCAGGCGAAAAGAGCGAAACGCGGATAAAAACGAGGCGGAAATCGGATTAAGAAATCGAGCTGGATATTGCATTTTTGATCGAGTTCTGTCGGTCGAGCGGTTTCTGCGGCTTGTAACCATTCGGCCTTTCCTATTGGATTGAATTATTAAATTCAATTTTTCGAGTACTGAGAGATTTGAATTATTAAGCCAGCCTTGGCGCGGAGACTTTCTTTGCAATCGCTGCCGTTTCGCGTTCTCGCTTTCTCCTCATCCTTCTCCTCTCTCCGTCACCCTTTGACCATCGTGCACCGTTTCTCTTCTTTATCGTGCCGACCTTCCGCTGCACCCCCGACTTACTATCCAGTTACGGGGCCAATATTGTATCGGTGCCATTGAAAATGAAACCGCGCGAGGGAGCAGGGTACGGAATTTGGATCGTACTGCAGACGATCGTCGATTCCTGCAAAATTCAAGCCAGATACTCTAACTATCGGAACGAACACGTCGAATTCTCCATCGCCCCCTGAACTTCTAGCCCGATCTATGTCCGGCAGGTTCATTCATAGCGCTTCGAATCGAAAAATGTTTGACGCTCAGCAGCCAGATATTTGAAACGGTCGTGGGAGCTTAATATCGATTCTTTAGAGATACGCGGAAGTCCTTCGAATTCTATTGCATCTTTTTTTTTTTTTTTTTTATATCAGGGAACTCGAACTCGGTCTGTATCGTCAGAAATCTAGTTCTCATAAATTCGTAAGCGGCTGGTTGCGTTTCCCCTCGCCTTTGAGACTAATTGAACAGGGGGAATTTATAGCGTGGCTCGCGGGTATCGCCGCTTTCGTTGCACTTTTTGGCTCGTCGAACTAATCGGCTGCCGTTCGGTCTATCGAATTTAATCGCACCTCGTTTGCTTTGTTCTTCAGTCGCTATGTTTTGCAGGGAAGCTTGAGCCACGCTTTAAACAGCGGAATGCAGGATTTGTCGATTTCGAAGCGTTTAATGCGTGTCCCTATATAATATTCGCCCGTCTGTATTATATCTTTGCGGATTTTCAAAACTGCCGGGTTTGTCGCTGAAACGGCCATCCTTTTGTTCAGAAATACTGCTTTTGTTGCTCAGAGCAGGGCTACAGTAGGTGGTACACTGGCAAATCGAGTGTATTGGGAATTGCGGGGGTGGCAGAGAAAAATTGCTGTCTCTCGTGTGCGGACCCGTGTTTCGAAATACAGCGTTTGCTCGCTATGGGCTTAGAGTTTACTGACGACTTTATAGCATGGGTCAACTCGCGCACTGGTACCCCAATTTGCTTTTACACTAATTTTTATGACAGTGTATAGCAGGGAAAACTTGCTTACTCTGAAACGCTTCAAAGCTTAATCGCTATAGCAAATAGTTGACCTTTCAATCAGTCTATTTAACAGTACAATACGGCTAAAAACGTTCAGCTTTGAATCTCAGAAATTCACAGTTTTTTCTATAACTTATCAAGCACAGTATCATGTATCGTCCCATGATTCTTCTAAGAGAATTTTTCTAAATATTTTCCCACTAATTG
Organism: Calliopsis andreniformis; assembly: GCF_051401765.1. NCBI lineage: Eukaryota > Metazoa > Arthropoda > Insecta > Hymenoptera > Andrenidae > Calliopsis > Calliopsis andreniformis. The sequence goes on along the minus strand of NC_135067.1, from coordinate 14,526,948 downwards.
TGAAGCAGGACCCATTTAATTGATAAAACTCAAGCTTTCCAGTGACATAATTCTTATTCTCATTTGCACAGTGTTCCTGCAGATGAAAATACAGTAACATCGAAGACTTGAATACTGTGATTCTAGCTTCTTCCATGCCCTGCAATTTCTGAAACAGTCTCGTGTCTCAAGTAATACAATTATTCAACGAAGGCAAAAGAAAGCTCCGGGTAGCTTCTATCTGGCACTAGAACCGAATCCCGTAACAGTGTCCAGCTAGGCGGAATAGACGAGCGACCGCGGAGACGAACGACGGTTGGTCCGAAGGAAGCTCGGAGGAGATCTTTACTGGCTAGTTTTCCGCGCGATTTCCCGCGAGAAAACGAGAAAGGATTGAGGGTCCGAAATTGGAGCGAAACGTCTGCGCTCGGCCGGAAACCGTGCTCCGTCTTTCCACGGTGTCGAGAAAAAGAGAGACACAGCCGGTCGAAGAAGTCGAAAAAGCTCGGTTAGAGCTTCTTAAGTTGGACGCCGTGGAGAGGTAGCGGAGCAAGAAATTTGGGGGGCGAGAGGCGGGGGGGAGGAAGGAGAGGAACGAGGACGGAGGCCGTATAAGTGAGACGTGGAACAGTGGCTTAGCGTGGAGTATTATCGTATGAGAACTCTCATCGGATCCAATAGTTCGAGCGCGCGGATGTGGAATAAAGCTCATCAAGGATTCAGCCCGCAATCCGTATTCGATGAATTAAAGATGTCGCCGGGAGTAACAAGAATGAAATCTTCCTCCGCCCTTTCTCGTCTCTACGCTTCTCTGCCTCCGTTGCTCTCCCCTGTTTCTCCTCCCTCGGTCTTCGTACCCTAGCTCCCTGGATTTTCTCCGCGGAATCGCTTCGATACTTACCCATCTCATTACGAGCAGGATTAACCTCGGTCGGTGGCATTCGTGAGATCTTATCGGGCACTGAAATCTATGATACGGAGAATTAAATTTCGATAGATAAAGTGTGTGGATCAGATAGACTGTCTGATTGATCGTCTGAAGGTTTTCTATTGTGCCAAGAGTTCTCTGGATTTTGTGATACTTTCTGTCAACTCTTGCGCTGCTTTTTCTTATCTTTTTGTTGTAACTAGACTGAGCCACACGGGTTTAGTTATATTTTGTGATTCATACACTCTGAAATTTTAGTGGAATTGCTTGATTATGATACAGTGGAAACTAGTGGAACATACCTTGAGGGAGAGTATAACACAATATTTTTAACTAATAAACTTTACCAATCACTCAGGTACACAGTATTAATTGAATACAAATACTTCGGCTAGAAATAACACAATTCCATTTCCAACCACTACACAAATGCATCTCGACTAGTGAAAATAAAGAAACATAGTTCACTATGAAGTACGATCAAAACTCGACGAAGGGGCCATCTATATTCGTTGCTTCCGTTTAACAGCGTAGCTCTCTAATCGACATAGCTGTTTCCTCGACCATCGGTATTCATCATCGTTTCGTACCGCGCGAGGAGCGAAGTGGGTCAAAAGTGGGTTAACCGCCAAACAGATGCGAATAGTGGAGGCGAATGGACAAATAGATAGACGCACGGGCAGGGATCGCTTGTATGGAAAAAGAAGTGGAGGGACGGGAGAAAATAGATAGAACGTGGCAAAAAAAAAAAAAAAAAAGAAGAGGGGAGCAGAGAGAAGTATAGCGGGGTTGGTTGGCTCAGGGAAAGAGGAAGTGTCGTGACGCCAAAGAGCAGCGGTATCAGGGAGGAGTGTCAGCAGAAAATCGCGCGAGTAGCTGCACGAGAGAGAGAGGGGCTCGCTCGTTGGATCGACGATAGGACAGAAACAGGGCGAGAGGGAGGCAAACGAGTGGGTAGATTTGTACCTGCGTGGTTGCCATCATTAGGATGGTGAGCCATAGCTGCAATGCGGGTACCCATGCGACCGAGTGGAGGGGCAGAGGCCAGGGTACCCACTATGCACCGACTATGCACTCTCACTATACACCGACTATACACAATCACGAATTCTACGAGAGCGGGGTTGGCTCGCGGCCAGGTGAGCCCCAGGTTCTGTCATCCCTACTACGTTACTACGTCCCAGCCTATATGCGCCTACGAAATCAAGTAACCATCCGCCCTGACCAACTATGCAGATCGGCCCTAACAAGAAAATGACAAACTAATATGTTTTCCTCGCGGTCTACCAAATCCCACGGACCAGGCACACACGCGACCGCTTTTATCTTCTTAATGTGCTTGTTTGCTCGCAATTTGCCGTCATTACCGATAATAGAGCCGCTTCGCTCCTTTTTATTCTGACTTTTATCGACCCACCTCTAGCTACGCCTTCCTCTTTGGTGGCTCTATCTTCTGATCAGTGTTTCCTGCTGAATTTTAGGGAGGACACTTACTTTTGGCAACGAATTCGAAAGGCTTACTTGCCTTAAATTGGCGAACAGTGTTCCTCGGGAGACGATCAACCTGATAAATGGGTTATTTAGATCTTATTATCAAGCTTTTCTGTACGTATGGTAACTAGGAACTCTAAGTATGGAAGAGATTCAAAAAGTTGATTAGCTTGCGGAGGTCTAGACTAGTTTAGTTTATTGGGCTAGGGCTAAGATAGTAATCGGTTTAGCGTTGGAATTCGTCAAGGGATGCGGAAGACAGATTAGGATTAACGAAACGTAATCTCAGGATTGAAGTAATACGATGAGGATATTAGAGGGAATCTGGAGGATCAGTGTTTTAGCAAAAATGTAAGCATGATTTTAACAGTGAGTGATTCAGTGATATCTCTTATTCTTCTTAAAAGTGTGTGCTAAAAACACGCTCGAGTTCAGAAGATTCTAAATTCAAATCTGCTTTAATAAAATAAAATGCAAGGAAAGTGCAATTCTTTAAATGCAACTCTTCTCTTACTTCGAAGACACAAATTCTTCAATAACATACCTTCCATTTTCGATTGCCCAGTGCCTCTGGCAGATAAAACTGCGCTACTGTTAAAAGGTTAAACAATATTCGTCGATGAATACCGAATCACTGACGCGAGATTTCTCGATTCTTCGCGTTGAGACCAGATTGTCCTAAGTTTACGCTCGCAGCGCCGTTAATGGTCCGACGTAAAAGCCGTCGCGAGTAAGCATCGCGGTCCTTTTGGGATGCTACGTATTCGCCAAAATAGACTGGCACGCGAAGGAGAGCAACACGAGGCTGGTTCTCGCTATCCCTCCGCTCCCCTCGGCCCCTTTCTCTTCTGTTTCTCGCTCATCCTGAGCAATATTGCCCGAGGTGTACGGATAGGGTGCCAGAATGACCGCGTGTGCGTTCCTGCTCCATCCAACGAGGCAATGTTTATTTATTTATTCGGTATACACGACAACCAGGCGTCGCCGGGTAATTGCTGTCGTCCACCACGAGACAACTCGACGAAACTCTGCGTGCCTGTCCGTTCAGTGGTCGAGTTTGTTGAACCATGTCAGCGCGGTAGATCATGATTCAGCTTGGCTCGAGGAGCGCCGACAAGCTCCGTTTTGATCGATAGTTCCTCTCTGCATTTCTCTGTAGATATTTACATAAATACAGGCTCTGGTTAATAAAATTGAATTACACAGTGGATACTCTTGACTCGCTTCTCGGCCTCGACTCTTCGTTTCTACTGCAGACCAGGTCTGAGCGAAACTGTTTGTTTTCACTTCAGTTTCGGAACCTAGTCCCGCTCGAAACTTCAGCTCCGCCAGTTGCTAATCTGAAACTCCCCCATTGCAGAACGCATAACGTACCTTCTTATTTCTCGGTCCACGTGCAACGAGCGGCCTCAAAGAGAGCGTAACCCGAGCTATTTCACGTCCTCTCTACACTTGAACGCAGTTATCAATTCAAGGGTATCCGAAAAGATTACCCACTGGAGCAAATTCAAGATTACCATTCAGTCCGAGAATGTTGGTACAATCCTTGCCATCCTTCCTTCTTTCCTTCCTTCATTCCTTCCTTCCTTCCTTCGTTCCTCCTTTTCTGCCCGCTTGCCAGCCTGCTTTCCTCTCGAAAGATCCTCCGTCCCGCATCATAGAGCTCGCAACGTGAAATCGAGTCCTCGGAACATATTGGTTGGTACTGTCGAGGAGCTGCAGCCTCGGTTGCCGGGACGATAGTGAATAGGAGAAAAGGGGACGCCCGGCCCGCTGGGTTTCATTCAAATGAGATCCAACCTAGAGAAGCGAGGGAAAGAGGGTGTGGGCCGAGGGTTGCGCGAGAGGGCAATAGCACAGAGGCAGGGGCCAGGCTAAGGTAAGGAAGAGGGCGGAAAGAGGAGGGATGGAGGGAAAAAAAAAAAAGAAATCGCGAGCGTTGGTCTTCTCGAGTGTTTTTCTATTCAGAGAGGACTCGCATAAAGTTCTATATACCAAGTTCTATCCCATTCTACGGCGGAAACGCGGATACCCTAGGAGAGTAGAGATAGAAGACGAAGGAGGAGGTGAAAGGAGGTGGCTCTCCCATTCCAGGGTGCCGTTCATTGAAACGAATGGCCTTATCCACCTGTCTCCCTCCCTTTGTGTCCCCTCCTTCTCTTCCCCTCTATCTTTGGAGCTTCGCTCTTTCCCTCTTCCTCTGTGTCTCTTTTGCTCCCTCCTCCTCACTCTTTGCCCTTTCTTTCCGCGACCCTCAAACGCCTTCGTTTTTCTCGCATAATCTCTTCCTTCCCTCCAACTCTACTCTTCTCTCTTTTACCGCTCCTCGTGTCCCCGACGCTGCGAATACGCCAGGATTACTTATCCTTCGCCAAAGAACGCTCAAGACTCGATCTAAAGCATCATTTGAATAAACGCGGAGTTACTGTTACGTGTTACGAAAACGATGAAGGAGGCGAATAGATAAATGAAGGAGCGGTTAGAGAGCGAGGGGAACGACGGGTCTTGCGACTATATTAATGGTTTGCTGTGTCTCTTGACAAAAGGAGAATACCTTCGTTCTTGTTTTTCCTGCAACAAGATTTCCGTTGTCGTGGGTAATGTTTCTTCAAAGAGAGATAGAACGACGAATCACGGTGTTAATTTCGTGCGAAGACAGGAATATTGGATCGTTCCTGACTGAAAACCTACAGACTGACAATTGAACATATTTTACTGGGATGAAATAGAAATAAATTTCTGAATTTTGTATCTACTTTTAGATGGAAATAATTCCCAGAGTAATTATATACCTCAGAGTCTCCAGAAAAATAAGAAAAAGGACATGGGTCACTCTGGCTTTGAGGTATAGAAGTGAATTTACAGTATCTTAAATTTAGAAATGTATAAAATGAAATTCTTCCTACCAAGAGGCTTTATAAAATCACTGAAAAATTGTGTCTATCAAATCAAGAATGTCTACATCGTAAAAAGCCCCTAGTGATTATTACGGATATAGAGCACAGAGAAGAAGAAATAATGACAGCATACTAGAGTTGAAACAATGTCTGTTCAGCTAGGGATTACTTGCACATAAAGTTGGATAAGTTCTTCCTACGCACATGAAGATTTCTGGACGTAAAATATGTATTTCATGGCAAGGTTGGAACGCAAGGAATGCGAAGTCAGCTGGAAGTTCAAAGTCAAGATTTACTCGTGATGTAAATCAGAGTTGTCTTGAGAAGTCTCGTTGGACTATTAGTGCTGAAACATAGTCCACGTTGTACTGCAACAGCAGTAAGGGATTACATCAAGTAGATTATATTACTGTTAATTTTAACTTAGAAACTATCTATAACTAATACAATTTTCACTCAACGAATTCACATAACTCATAATCTTTTCTTGTATTCCATTCCCTGCATCTTTAAACCTGATTTCTAGGCAGTAAAATCCGAAAAAAATCCTCTCTTTTTCCAGACTTTTATTCATGTTTCACAGTGAACACTCTCAGGCTTCTAAAACATTAAAATCCTCTCACTCAAACTCGCGTAATTTCCTTTAATCGCTCTTCAGCGAATCGCAACGCTCTTCTCCGCTGAGAACAAAATTCTAGTGGCTACTAAACCGCAGAGGTCATCCGTGGAGATCCATCGCGGGGTTGATAGCATTTTTCCGAGATAGCTAACGTGTGGTGCCGCTTCGTGTGGTCGGAGGCGCGACGGCTCACGAGATTTGAATATTTCAGGACGCGGAGCAGCCTTTGCTTCCGCTTCTCGCGAAAAGAGCCACTGCCTGGTTGTCGGAGACTTCTCGCGAACGAGAAAGAGCGGAAAGGGGGCTGGTTGGGCGCGGGAAAAGAGCTCGTTGAATTATTTCGTTGAAACTATAAGCGCGCTGAGAATCAGAGATCGCGGAAGGTACTCTCCCGGGTCAAAGTAATTCGTTTCGTATGGCAAAACGGGAAGAAGAAGAAAGAAGCATTAAGGGGGGAAAGACAAGGAGAGAAATGGTCGCTTGACATGCGAACGTTTCAGCGTTAACAGTGTTAGCGGGATGAAGTCGAAGGTAACCCCCTTTTGGTACCTTGCTTTCGTGTCGCGAATGAATGCCTTTCGAAACTTGCCTTCCGCGGCCCGTGATACTCTTTTTCTGCTTGTTTTAAAATGTTCACGATAACCTGGGAGTTCCGTGTTGCACGCGCCCTTTCAATTGAGCCACGTCAGCTAATGAACGTGTATTTCGCGAGCTTGACAAGGAGCATTTCCCGTGTGCCATGACAGTTCCCGAACTCGAGGGTTCCGCAGGTTCCTCGAGCTGGCGCGACCCATCTCTTGCGACACCCTTTGTGCGAGAGAATTTTCCTTTGGATGCCCAAGGAGTACACGTCCGCTCATCAGGCCAGTCCTTCTTTGAACCGAAAGTTCGGCAAAGAGTAAGGTCGATGGAGCAAGTGGCGTGAGTACCTTTCGATCCAGCGTGTCTATTTATAAAATCAGCTCGATACACACAGTTGGCCGGTGACAAGCTTAAAATATTCAAGCGGCGCGCATCCTCTCGCATAATTCTGCCGTTTGAGTAAATTGGTACCATTTGGCTCGTCCAGGCGGCCCCGCTTCGCCTCGCGAATTTACGATTTCATCAGCTCGCTTCTCCGTACCACGATCCCGTGGATCCCATTCCGGAAGACGCGATAGGCCTGATAAATGTTGACGAATACGCCAGTCTCGGGCTAACACAGCCCTCAGGCTGAACGCGCCAGGTGCCCCTTGTGCAGTAATGCGATTGACTTTATCTTCGGTAATCGCGTACAAGTGGAAAAGCCTCTGCCTTCTCTTTTCTCTGCCCCACCGCTGAGAGCTTCTCGCCTTCTCCTTCCTTTTTACTCGTCGTTATCCGCTGTCGTCGGCTGCCTCTTTCCCCGATACGCTAATAAAGTAATCCCCCCACTGCCGCGGCGCTCGGTTATTTATGCATCTCAAGTGTGTCCGTCGTCCTGCACCCTCTCTGAGCTTCGAGAACCGCTAATGCGTGCAAGATTAACGATCTCAAATTGTTCCACGGTCGAGTGTCACCGTTAGGTGAGAGTGGCGATCGCTCGGCGAATCGGCGTGTCGCCTGTCGGGAACACTTGCGTTTTCTTTTCATCTCCTGCCCCTACTGCTGCTCCTGAAAGTGGTACCTGGCCAATCGAATGCTTTAACGCTGCCAGAAATCTGGGGGGATCGATAAGCTCGGACTTAGTTGTTAGACAGAGGAAGCTTTTGGTCTGTGATTTTTAGGATTACCTAAAACCCTTATTATTTGAGATCAGATTCTTTTATCTGTATTTAGTTTGGTTTAGTTAGCGTTTGGTAGTGTACATTGCTCTCTGCTGCCTTTTAGAGAGCAGATCGGCGAGTTATTGGAGTTAAATATTCATACTATTATTAGAGAATTATTATAATGCCTCTGTCAAAAGCGGACCTAGAGCTGATGCGCTAAATACGATTCTGCCTGTTTTAGAATTCATTAATAACAATATACGTTAAACGCGTTACAGTGTTACGCGTATAATGCAATAATTCATTTGTCCCAAATGATTTATTGCTAATCGGTATTTATTGAAATTCACTCTCGAACTCTCAATGCGTTTCAGCGCGTTAAATCCGTGGCAATTAATGTTATCGTATTAATAGAATGAATTAGATCGAACTGCCTGTAGCTCCTAAATCGTATAGAGAATTGGATAAACGGAAAATTTGTAATAAAATTACATTCAAAGTTTCGCCGGAGATGGATGTTGTTTGCTTTCTTACTGGAAATTGGCAGCGTTTCGGGTCCATAAAGGAAAGAATTGTAACCATGCCTTTGAAGATTCATGCCATCAAACACCAGAAAAGACTGCGTCCCTGGGTGAAAAATAAGCTGAACCGGAGGACAATTAGGGAAATGATGTCTGTAAATTTCCGTTGAACACGGAAACATTTTCAAGGTGTCTCCTTGCGAACGACATAATTGCTTCTATCAATCTGGACCGAGACAAATTAAAAGAGTATCATTAAATCTGTTATGTCCTCTTGGGTCTAACGACACTTTCATGACCAAAGGCAGACGAACCCATTCATTTCATATTCTGCGGGGCAAATTCAATTTGATCTGTTCAGTCCTCCAGTTTCTTCAGAAATGATCTCTAATTCTCTCATGACCTCGCGAACTGCGATGCTACAATATTTTCGAACGAATTTTCTGTTCGTTGAGACAGCCTGCAGTAAAGGAAGAATAACGAAGGGAATTAATGTTCCTTACTTACCTATTCTTTTAATTCTATTGTTCCAAGCACGAACTTTATTAAAAAATTAAGATTGATTATAGTGCCGAAATATTCCCTGGGTTCATTAGCAACACGCAGGTAACTATAACATTCAAATTACTCTGCACTGGTTGCCAACAAAGAAGGTCCACCTTAATTTCCATAGAATACTAATTAAGTATCACTAATTAATTCCGTAGGATGATGTAATTTATGCGAACAGCTCGTTACCAAACAGGTGGTATTCACTGGCTAATGGCCTGGGAACACCAATAATTCATTGATTAACGCCATCTACTGAATAAACAATAAGCGTTCCGCTTCACCACCGTCCATCCTTTCCCTCTTTCTTCACCCATTAGGACATAACAATCACATTTAATAATACAATGTGATAATTCATTACAGGTTTCCTCGAGTGCTTTCCCAGACGACTCAGGGGAAACCCATTACTTTTTCAGAATATCCCTGAAATGGGATGAACTTAATAGAGGCTATCGTCGCGACTTAATTGCATCTAAGAAGTAGCCTACTCCATTGCGTGCTCGAGGAAGCAAGGGAATATTTGAATTTAGAGGCCCGCCCGATCGTCGGGTAGGAACAGATTCGTTTTCGAATTTTCTTCTTATTAGATTACCCCGTACCTTATGGTATGGGACAGTCACGAACCGAATGGACACGAACGGAAGAAGCAAAAGGAAGGCAGGCAGGAACGTATGCACGATACTATCCCTGGCTGGCGTATCACGATGGCGCATCTGCAATTTATCGAAGCCGAAGACCGCTCGCGACCGAATAGGCGAGTAACTGCCGAGCATTACGAGGTCTTCAGAGCGATCTGGATAAAATAGCGTATAATTAGATAGGGTGTAAGATGTATTTGGAGCGTGTCCATGTTGGCCTACGGCCAGAGTTCACCCTTTTGATATATATGTATAAAGGAGGTCAAGAGGGTGTCCTTTGTTGGAGGGGCAAATTTGGTTGCGCGGTGTAAGGATTAAGTCTGTCGTAAATTATTATGCGTTATTAAATTTCATTTAATGCCTCATTTCATCCGAGGGAGAACATCTTGCTCGTTGTGTGCCAATATTCGTTGACTAATAGGATGTTACTTCCTAGATAACGAATAAAGTACCTTCTATGATAAAGCGAGGTGACAAGTGATTTCGATAGGTACATGAATTACAATCTAGAAGCAAATATTATGGATTAAATTTTTTATTGAATCCTTTAACGTTTTTTTTATCAGCAAAGCACCAACGTGTATTATGTATATTCTGACAAATTATTGAATATCACGGTGACTATAAATTCTCAAACGAGCGAAAGTTTGGTGTCAGATATTTCTTAATTACACTCCGCGGCTTAACTTGTCAAGTGTGCGCAATTAATTTTCTACGGTGTTAAGCTAAGCTAAAACTCTCTCGCGTACGCACGTAGCGTGTTCATAAATGACGGGGATTACGCTCGGTACCGTCGACTTACATTGTTATCTAATAATTCTAATTAGCGTTAACGAACCGCCTCGTTCCGTTCTACCCAATGTTTCGTGACACCAAGAGCTAGAATTAGGTAGGTGTGTTTTCACTGAAGCACTCTTTGAAATCTAAAATAAATTTATTTAGAACTTTTAACATAGAACTGCTATTAATTAATTAATTATAAATACCAGTATCTGGGAAGAAAAATGAATTCTTCTGAATTCTGATTATACTTTTGCAAGGGTACATTATTTTATTGGTGCTGAGAATTTAAGACTATGAATGACTGTGACTATACGTGATTTAATTATCCATTTCTATTCATTCTTGCACCTTGTTTCAATAATGTATTAGTACAGTGTTCAGTCTTTATTGTGTCTTCCTATTGCAAGTGTTAGTTAAAGTTTCGTTTGTCTATTCTCTGACTGACAGTGTTCACGTTACACCCCACGATGGTTGCGTGTCAGTTTCTAGTTCGATTCACAAAAGGTCCGGGTCTACTTCGAGAGTGACTATGGTTCTCGAAGAAGGAAGGAACGAGATAAGACCTTCGCGATTATTCACTGTTGAAATTCAGTCCCTCGCGTTTCCGCGATGCTCGAGGATTCAACGATCAAACGAAAACTTCTCCCACTATAGGGACTGATTTGCTGAAATTATTCTTTGGATTAAGCGTAACGAGCACAATGTCGCCGATAACCAACAGAAAATGGCCACTCGTAAATTCTCCTCGTATCATATGATTCATAGAATGGTAGTTTCATTATGTTCTTTATAACTAATTGATGACCAAGCTGTAGCCTGAAAATGAACTCCACTTTTGCGGTAGATAATCGCCAATAATAAATCGCCTTTAACAAAGAGGTGGAAGAAGCTAGTACATCCTTTTTCACTATGTATTATTAAAATCCTTTAAAAGACATAAATGTATAAGATGTGACTAGCAAATTCAAAAATTAATAGCGTAATTATTTTATCGTTTCAGAGAGCCTCAGGGAGTACTTCACCCAATATGGAGATATCACAGAAGTCATGGTCATGAAAGATCCCACCACACGGCGATCAAGGTCAGTCCCATTACATGAAACTTATTAAGTACGTGCATATGGAAGTATATGCCTTACAGCGAGCAGGAGAATCTAGAATATCATTGCATAATGATTATATAAGCTTCTTTCCTTATAACAGTGTCATATTGTCGCAGTGTCGAAATTTGACTAGCTTCACCTTGAAGCTGAGATTATCTTAGCTGTTCTCAAAGTTTGCTGTTTAATAAGCAGATCTCGAGGGAGAAAAAGTCACTCGCATGACATGTCTCTGAGAGGCATCCGCATTTTTACCACCGTGCATTTGCGATCGCTTATCATCCAGCGGTTTTATGGAACGTCGTTCTCTTTTGATCTTGAGTTATGAGGGCTTTTGATGGCCGACCCAAAGATTCCTGGAGAGCTTATTAACAGCGCCGCGGCATTCCACTTTCGCGTGCTCGCGTTTCCTCTCCAAGTCGCGCGGACATGCAAGCTGCGTTATATCCTTGTGCATTAGGCCGTGGTTGCAGCCGACGCGATTTCGCGCGAACTCCTGCGACTCTACACCGTTATAATCACGTGTACGTGTAACTGTATGTATGAGTGATCTCGCGAAGATCTGCTCGCGTGAAATTGCGTCCACTGTAACCATGGCCTTATGCTAATTCGGTTTTAAATTAACTCACTGGGCTTCATTTAAATAGTTTAGCATCGATCCAGCGAAACGGGGTTGTCATTTTAATGGTGATTTTAGGAACGTGGAGTAGAGATGGATTAAGAGATCTAGAAGTATGCAAATGTGGGTTGTCACGAAGCTTGTGATAGTACGTTGCAAGTTAGTCACTAGTGGTGTGAATTTTATTTCAATAGTAGGGTTAAATCACATAATTGTGAGTTTCATACTAATCGGAGTATTAACATTCTTGCAAAGTATTCTATAGTATCCTATAAAGTTCCTAGTAAGATGGTATTATTTACTTAAGCAGTAGTATCTACTTTGAATGAGGAGATAGTATTAGGCTATCGCCAACTCTTCAGACTAGTTGCATGCTTCCTACAACAACACTAAATCGCCTCCATTAATGACAGAACATATCCACTTACTTTTTTCGTACGATTCTTCCAAATATTTTCATTGAACAATATCACAATCTCAGAGACCCATCTACATACATATTTCACGATACAACATATGTTTTAAATAGATACAGTATCACTGATTTAATAGAAATATCTACAAATTTCTCTCGCAGAAAACAGGAGGGCGAACGACACCCGTTGTACCGTGTTCGTTCGAGAGCGAATTACGCGCGTGCAATGTCTATTTTGGCACCAGGCTCATAACATTAATGACACGTACACTTATAGTCATCCGGCACGCACAACGTATTCGAAGATGGTAGGCCCAGATGCACCGCCAGGAATAGACTTATCAGCCAGATAAATGTGACAACGAGTGCAAGACCAGCTCTACCTGCTCACCACGAAGCGATCCCAGGCGCCCATTATTTGCTTTCCCTATCTGCCGCAGATACATCGCACTTACCAACTCGCCGCTTGCTCGCTGCACGAGATATTCTGCCTGTATCTGTGCACATGGATTTCGTGCCTGTTATCCTTTCCTACCGCAGGACATTATCATAAACAGTCGTCCTGGCTCCAAAATGGGTTATTAGCCGCCTCGATAATTCGATTAGTGATCCTCGAAGGCGCTCGTAGCAGTAACTTGTTGAGAGTAAGGACTAATGGATGGGGTTCGGAAATTTTTAGCATCTGCACTTTATCTCTAGCATGTAAAAAGCAGATGTGAACATAGAATAATTGAAAGTAACTGGTCTCTGAAACGATACGTACTGACATTCTGCATCTAGTGCATTTTCGTTCTACAAAGTCTTTGCGAAGTCTGTATTTCTGAGCATTGGCTTCATGGAAGTTCGAAGCTTTCGTAAAGAATTAGTTAAGTAAGTTGGGTACGGACTACAGATTCTCTTTGATTCAGTAAAATCAGGATATGAAACTTCGACAATTTCTCAGACTTCAAACTTCAAAATAGCTTCATCTTCGAGGTTGGAAGCGCTTTCAGGAGAATCTTAGTGGATCAAACAGTTCAATTACTGGAGTTAGGAAATAGAATTTGAATGTTTTTTGTTCGCGAATGAATGAATAAAGAATCTTAATGCAGAGGTGCGTGGAACGTATATTTACTAAGATGTAATTAAAAAGTTTAATCCTGCGTTGTAATTTCTTGCATAAAGAGTCGTTATCTTTTCACATATCCGTCATTTTATCAGCTATAAACTTCAGCTGGAATAACAATGCTCTTCCAGTGTTTATTGCTTCAAGTTTGTATCCTACGTATCTTAACGTGACTTGTGAAACAAGTTTCAGGTTTTATATTCACTTCTTCCTCGCCAGCATTTGTACTGTATCATTCCTACGATCAAAAAACTTCACGAAACATTCAGTAGAATAACATTTTTAGTCACATCTCTATCCAGTAGAGTTCTTTCAATTATACCCTCAATTTCAGCATTTTGAAAACAGTCTAATTATCATATCGCGTCTTCCCCTTTCCACCACGTAACACTCACGGTTAATAAGAAATTATCTGACGGAGATTTTAGCCGCGTCCTCGTTTCGCTTTGAATTCCCAGCAAGATAGTTGCTTTCTATTAATTCAGATTGCCGCACAATTTCCATAGTTTCCCTCTAATTGTGTCTTAGCAGCTGATGCAAATTGTCCAAAGTTCGAGTTAAGTTCTCCGAGTGTAATTGTTGTGTCGTGACTTGGTAACCTTGCTACAGTGCTCAGTGAACGGTGTTCAGGGACCTAGCCGAGGGTAGCAAAAATGGGCGTACCTTCGCTTGGAGAACAGGCCTCGAGCAACAGTTTCGAAGTGACGTCGACAGACGAAAAATCCACGCGCGGCGTAATGTGAACGGTTAAATGCCAGCATCAGAGTAATTACCGGGTTTTAAGTGAAGGAAACGAGGGGACGACAACGAGTGCGACGTCGACGAGGGTCGAAAGAAGGGGCGAGATCGACCAAGAGGGTGTGTGGCGTCGGCACAGGTGGTAGTGGACGAGCTGGAGAGAAGGAAATAGACTGAATGTAGAGCTGAACGTTTTTCGAGAGTGCTGGAATTACTCTCGAAGTTCACTTATTCTTAGTCTCGGACTAAACCCCCAGTCTGCACTTGGGACTTACTCTCACAATCAAACTAAAGCAGTCTTGGACTAAATTAGTCTCGGACTAAAGTCCAGGCTTGAGATTTACAATTAGCGCAGATTCAAATTGGCTGAAAGCTAAAATGGTTTTTACGAAGCGCTTCAATTTATCATAAATCGCACTTTTTGACATAGAACTGTGCACGTTTCTATAAAAAGGCAGCGTCTGCAGAAACTATCCTACCTACCTGATCAGTTTCACAACACATTTTATGTGAACCGAGGAACTCACGAGTGTAACTTGTTTCTAGAGCCAGCTGTACCCACTCGTCTTCGCCGTGCCACAAGACTTGGTTCGCTACATATACATAGTAATCCCGCTGTCAGCCAGACATTCCAGAAATCGCGAATTCCTGGATGACACTGTTGCCTTGATTATTCATTACATTCGTCATGGTGTACTTACCGTAATGCGCTTCACGAAGTGCCGTGCTTTCATGATTCAAGCTGTCCCTGTGTGAATAGGAGACAGCTAGTCTTCCTTTTGATGTATCCTCGAACGGCTTGCGATCAAAGAGAGGGTATAAACATGCAAGCGGCAGGTATGCCCGACGCGCCGAAACCATCGCCGTAGTCATAACCTGGCTCTCTTCCCCTAGTTGGAGAATTAAGTCCAGGACAATTTGACGTATGGCTTGACACTGAAATGGGAATAAGAAGGGCAATATGCGCGAGGTCGGGACTGTTTACGCTGATTTGATGATGTATCTCGTGTCGTGATGCAGCTGGGAAAGCGTGTCACAGCTTTCTGCGGGTCTTTTATCAGGATTAATTCGTCACAGAATGAATGTCTTAGTTGTGAACTGAATTGGGAAAAATTTCGAGGATATATGAAACATAATATTCTAACCAGAAGAAAAGGAAACTTTATGCGAGGAGTAGTGTAAAGACAGTTATAGTTTGCCATTATCCTCACTACTGAAAAGATAAGGAATCGTGTGTAGAATATAAATTTCGTTGATATATCTGCGAGATTCAGAATTGAATGAGAAATTGAATTTACAAGACATAAGCGTAGGTACTTGTGGATTCCCATATTCCATCAAAATGGAAAGGAGAACAGTGACAACGGCGGATATTGGAGTCTCGCTTTTCATGGATTGCGCTACAGATAGCAAACATGAACCTTCATTTTGTAAAATAAATTTGTTTTACACTTGATAGTAGATCTACTACCCCATCGAAATGGCAGGCACATTATATTTACTTTGAATTGTCGCAGAATATTATAACAAGTGAACATTACTGTTTTGAAACCTATTTATTTTTTCAACCACCTGCTATTTTTACATCCCAACAGGAATATGCATACATTAATCATAGATAATTCTACTGTTAACTAAGAATTAATATAAGACACGTATTTACACTTACACTTGTAGTCTCTATTACTACCTTCAATGCGCAGTAATGAGAGCCAGTAGTTCTCTTAAAAGTTCGCGACATCCTCGACGAGTCAATGGTAAATTATTTCCCCTGCTCGTCCTTTATCCCTCGACATCGCCGATTCCTTATAGGGTATCTGAAATTCATTAACCAGGCTATACTACTAATTGGCGCGTTTCTATAACAGCGTGTTGTTTAAAGGGATCGTGCAGCGATAATCGCAGTTGAATTGTCGCACGATTCTTTAAGTTATCCTGTCTCGCTCGCACCGACGTCGTCTACGATCAGCCGTTTTGCTCTTCTCCGTTTAATTAATTGGCCAAAAACTTTCAGCCGTCTGCCCCGACCGACTCCCTCTCTAATTATTCATTCCTTTCATTCCTATGAGAGGGAAAGAGAGAGAGAGAGAGAGAGAGGAAGAAGGTAAGGACGAAGTAGCCGGACAACAAAACGAAACACGGGACAACTTACTTGCACCGAGTTATAAAGCAGACGCAACAGCCGGGCCTATTCACACCCGTTTATTATACGGAAATAGGGCTCGTAGAATCAGAATGCAGACCCAAGCTCATTCCTATTCTCTTCACTTCCTTCCAGTCTGCCCTTCTTCGCTCACCAAGGATGGCTCGAAGTCCGATGGTAATTAGGAACTTCAGCCTTGGGATTTCATGAAGCGTTCTCTTGTCGGCCTGTCCGCGACATGTTTCTGGATTATTAAATATTCGGTGACTGAAACTCTCGAGGCTTTGCAATAATGAAACAAGCAGAGTTATTCCTTTCATTGAATAGCCAGTCGATTCGGGACTCTGAAACGCTGTTGAATCTGGATAGGAATTGTTCAATAGTCAATTTTGTTTGTTCTGTAGCCAGTGCTTTCTCCGGCGATCTGCGAAATTTCTCTAGTAGGTGGAAACCGCTTAGAGAATGTCTGGTTGAAGAGGGTGAACAAAGACGATAGGCGAGCGAGATAGAGGAACGCTGGTATAGGGTTCGGGAACAAGGGTGGTTGAATCCCTCAGCGCTATGTCGTAGCTCATATCTGCCGCAAAGGGACGTGGAACCAGTATGCAGGAGGGACGAGGCATGGGGTTACTCTGCGGGTTGTAAATTAATGGTTAGCCCATGGCACAGGGATTTGTCCTAAGGGTTCTGCTTGATCTATAGGCGGCATGTGTGCCAGGTCAAACGGGTATACGCGAAAATTCTCTCCCTCTTTCCTTAATCGTCTGGAAATCGATACCAGACTTATCCACACAATCCTGTTTACTTTTTCAAGCTTTTCATTCTCAACCTGCTTCACACTTGAAACCTGTAAGGGTGAATTGCGAAAGTCACTTTCCATCTTTAGAATTCCTTAGAAAGACAGAATCCTGATAACGGTAGTCGTATTACGTAATTCTAAACATTTGAAGGCAGTTAACTTTGGTGCTCAAATTCTAGGATCATGGTTGGCATAAAATTGGGATTTCTTGGTGCTCTGATGTTTCCTACTCACGCTAATTTGTATATAATATCTAGGCAGAAAATATGATGAATATTAATATTCTATTTCTTAGAATTACTTTGCTGAACGCTTGGTAGTCTCCTCCTCCGATTTTTCTAGTTTATCTTGCTTGAATAAATTCATATCTACGTACACTTCAACTCGCTCCAAAGTCCAGTAATTCCACAGACCCGCAGTTTTACTTCTTCCTTACTCTATTATGCCAGCATTGCGCTCTCCGATTTACCAAATCGCATCTCCACGATTTCCAAGACCACTTCAAGATCGTGCAGTTCCCTAAACGGTCATCACGTGTCCATTATCGAGCAGCAATCGTATTTGGAAGCAGTTCATTGCCAGAATGATACTTCGAAAGTTCTCGGGTCATTATTCCATCATTAAATGGACCAGGATCCTCACTTTCTAGCGACTTCATCTCTCTCCCTGTGAGAGGGACTGTCATGGAACAGAGAGAGAGAGTAAAGGTAGCAGGATAGAAGCCCAACGAGGAGTACTCCTATCGACAGTCTCATTTTCTGCTTCGAACTTATCAAGACAAATACACGTTGAACACGCTCTCCCGCTCCTCCAGCCACTCTCGCGATCGGAAAATATCTCTAATGAACAAACTATCCGATTTGAGCCCCCACAGCCCTGCCAAACCACATTGCGCTACGGTGTCGGCGCCACGCTACTCCCATCAGCCTCGAGAAGGTGGAAGTCTTCGATAACCAATCTCAATTTCAGCGCGATGTATCCGTTACGTGCTGTCTAGCTCCTATTTTGGCCCCTCTTTTTCTCCGCTTCTTCCATGGACTTCTCCCCTGAGAGTGGGCTGTCTATAACGTTTGTTTTATTAGATCGTTTGGAAATTACGTTTTCTTCGCTCTCGGCTACTGAGCGTTACTTTCCCGCTAGAAGTCAGAAACTTGCCACTCGCTCAAACGCTCCGACAGTTTCCAAACGATCCACTGGTTTAACCCTTATCGCGCCAGGATGGAAACACTCAAAGCTCAAGTACAGAGTATCAAAAGCTAGAAACCACGAATGGAAACAAATATAATATAACAATACTAAAGATTGAAACGTCTACAAACTTGAAGACTCGAAAATTTCCCATTAAAATGAAATTAGAATTGAAGTAACAGAATTTCATGGCAGAGGTACGCTCCTGTACCTATCCATAATTGCAACGAAATGAAGTGGGTACTATAGATCACTCGACGTTCGATCGATGATGAATGAGACGGACAAACGACGCGTTTCTCCATTGAAGCGATAACCGCGAATTTTCTGCGCAATCGAGGCGCGCCGCGCCGTTAGCCTGTCAGCAAGAAAGCAATTTCAAAATCGCGAATGGTAGCCGATAGTGCCTCTACTGATTACTTCAATCACTAGGTCGTTCGTCTTAGTCGTAGAAAATCCCATTACCTCGTCGCTCATCGAGCCCGCTACAGCGAAGAAGAGGAGTCAGTTGACGAGATTCGTCTCCAGGAGAATCGAACTTAATTTGCCTGGCCGTCTGCTTTATTAGCGAGTCGAGCTCGATCGACGAGTACAAGTTCGTCCCGAAATTTCCTCGCTGTTCGACGTTCCCCGTCTAAAGCGTTTGGAGCATAGGAAAATCGACACGAAAGAGAAAGGAAAAACAGGAGAAGGGATGGCGAAATAGCAGAAGAAGAGTTAGTCGGTAAAGCTGTATAGCCACCGGGCAATCTGTTAATTCGATCGTAAATCGTCGTTAGCGGAAAATTTAGTTGGAACTTAGCGGCGATAATTACACAGGTTTTTGCAACAGCCCTTGAAAACGGGACGAGATGAAATAGAAGGAATCGGACGGCGGGGCAGGTTGGCGGGACGATGGAGCGGTAGCTGAAGTAGAATTTATTGGGCGATAAGCGCCTTGCAACTTTCTTCCCTTACGATCGTCATTCTTTATCAGCCGACTCGTGGTTGACACCAACGTATCGAGGTTGGGATACCAGGCTTTATGAATCGGGATTATTAAGGTTCTCTCTGGATCGTAGATCTTCCTTCCGAGTCCTGTACCCCTTTGCCAGCCGGCAATCGTCGATGAAAACGTCGCCACTGAGTACTTTCGCTCTTCTGTCTTCATACTACGACGCGTTTTGGTAGAATCGCGCACCATCTTTTCCTGTTTCAGTCAAATCTGTTTTAATAGTCCGTGAATTGATTCGCGAAAGATAAATTAAAAATAAATTATCTTTTCTTTAAACGTAAGCAGAGGAATTGTGTATAGTCTCTAATATCTATAGGAATGTCCCATAATTCGGTGATACAAGCAGATTTACAAAGCAAGAGAAATAATTCTACGTTACAGTAGATATAGTCAATATTTAGACAGACTTGAATTAAGTACCTTTTCGCGACTAAGTCACTTTTTTCAGAACTAAAGTGTGAAATCAGATAAGTCTATTCTATATTTTTTACTTACTTTTTTATGTAGCTTGTTGGTTTTGAAATAGCCTATATTTTGTCTTTCAGTATACAGCGAGAACTCTGAAATACTTTCTGTCTTTTTTGACATAAATAGATACCTATCACAGACATTCTTATACTAGACCTACACCAACCCTCCGCAACGAGCGCATTATTCTGAACGTCGCGAACGTTACAACCCCATGTTCGCCGCGTATCTCGAGCAATCCTCGAACTTCCTTATTTTCTGCAACGAGAATGGGGTTGAAGGGTAGCCGGCGAAGCTCACCCGCTGGTTATAAGGTTTTCCGGTGATAGGCTAGCGCGTGGTCGGAACCATTGCCGGAGCGATGGATGAGAAAGGTGTTGAGTAATTTATCAGGGGTGGTTGAAAGGTGTGGGTTGGCGATGGATACGAGATTCTACGTCGGTGAACGCGCATAGTTCAGCGTAGCGTGAAGTCTTATCTGGTCGGCGGGAGTCCCAAGGGTGTCCATAACCTCATTGCACCAGGCCACGATAATCCTCCTAGATACCTCGCGACAGCAATGGAACGTCATAAATCTGGTATCTGTTAGTCGCGAGTGTTACTTTACCAGGAGGGGACAACTGATTCCTCGTGCACGATACGTTTCCGCTGCGAACCTTCAGCCGTGCACACGGTGTTGCTGACAGGGTGAACCGGGCGCAAACTGGTTCGTTACTTCTGATTGTGAACGGAACGTGATCCGCATGAACACGCTCTTTTGCTGTTCGGCGGGTTGTTCCATTGGAAACAACAAAGGGAGTAGCGTAAAAATGAAAATACGATTACTCGATCGCCGTTTAAGGGGCGGCTAACTAAGGAAGCTTAAAGGGATGCCACTTAGTGAATGTAATTGAATTTTTATTTAAGAGTATGTAGAAGATTTCGAAAACTACTCAGTTCAAATGGAAATTTGAATAGTAGTTACTTGCATTAATCTAAAGACTTGTATCTACAATATTTAGTAGGGAAGATTTATATAGCCTTCGAAGCTTCATTTGCCTTCCATGAAGATATTTAAAAAGACTGATGATATGCTTCATTCTTCACTGCTCACAGAATGATTAAATTCATATGATACTGCTTTAAAGTTTCAAGATTGTTACTGTCAATTTTTATAATCTCTGAAACTGCACCATAATCTAGTATCAAGGTTCGTATTACGCGGTTCATAGGAAAATCTGAAAGGTGAAAATCACGGAGGATCCGCCCTTTTTCTCCCCAAAAGCACGCTCGAGACCTCTTTCTTCTGTCGCGTTCGACGGTGTTCCGTGTTTCGCGTTAGAAACACGCGATTCCCGCGTTAACTCCCGCAGGGCACAGCGGGTGTCCTCGCACGGACTTGCATTAACCCTTCCATCTTCTCCACTTCCTTCGACCACCCTTTAAATCCTACGAGCCATCCCTCCTCCGCGAACTCCTCCATGTCCTTCTTCATAGACGCACACAGAACGCGACGCCTTTCCGCTATCTTTAGCTCGCTTATGTGTTATGCACGAACCCATTTTTCAGTCTCATTTATTTTTCGATGGATCGTGCGGATGTGCCAGCGTCTAATCACGCGTGCACGCATCGATCTTTCAGTTCACCCCTACGGAAATTAAGAGTTTACCTCGCTTAATAGCCATATCTGTGAACACGCAATTCGCGTGCAACAGAGAAACACAGTTTAAGAATCTGGAAAATCTAGTGGAAGCGAAACTTTCATTAATTGTATAATAATAAACGTAAAACTATATAAATCTCGTATTTATATAGTATTCCGAAATTTGAGTTCCAACCATAGTCTTTTCACAAGTTCTAAACTTTTCTATAAACCATGACAGATAGTCTAGTACACTAAAGTCCTCTTTAAACTATCGTTGCCAACGTAATCAAACTTTTCCGAGTATTTCTCGCGGACGTCACCGTGTAGAGTTCTTCAGAACAGTAGACACACAGCAACTGAGCTGCACGGAAAGCCTGTACACCGTTTCAGAGATATCGACTGTTTAACAGCGCGCTTTTATGACATGCCTGTTTAATAGCGGCGGTTGGATGGTGTAGCAGCCACGAGGATACGCTGTGACACCGTAAATTCTTATGTCCTCCTGTCTTGGTGCAACATCAGAACAGTGAATTTTCGTTCGGGGAACGACGAGTTACGAGACGATGACAACTCGGTTTTGCTTCACATTTTTTCGTTCTGTTATAAGGATGCGTGGAGTTACAACTTTCCTGAATGTTACAATTTCCTTCTTTTATCTCAAACATTGTTTTTAAGGGGTACTACAGTTTTTCGTGTGGGTAATTTCTATAATGTGCGTGAATCTTTGATAACGTTTCGTTTGATGATTTGCTATTCGGGTGAATTCTTGATAACGATACATCGAACGTATGGATTAATTAATTATTTCTGACAGAGAACTGATGCCACTGTTACTTCTGAAAATCGTAGTTCGACGTTAAACTAATTAACAAGAATTAGAGTGTAGTTACTTATGAAGCAATTCCATTGGTTATTTTCAACCGGAAATCTGGAACAGAGCCGGTCGACCTGAATACCCGACAACCCCAGTAAGGAGGGAAATGCCGCAAATCCAATTATAAATTAAGGACCTCGGAAATAGAACTCCTGGTAAAAGACTCCTTGAGAATTCGTGGGTATTTCGTTCGAACTGCCGAACTTTGTCCTCTTTCTTTTTTAATGGATTTCCCTGTGCAAGAACTTCTCTACATGGCTGTAAGGACGCCAGAAAGTGTTAACATAATTACAAAAAAGGATAATAATTAATTTTATAGTTGTACTCTCCACCAGGAATTTAATCGCTATACATTTCACTCAGGTATTTCTAAAATAATTAATTCTCAAGACGGAAGCGTCGGAGTGTCTAACGACACGCAGACAGAAGTTTAGAAAACACTAAACTCGTAGTTATATCGTCGAACATTTCGGTATTAATTATCACGTACTAATGGAAACGCAATAATGCAATAGGACTACTATATCTCTGTGCAGTTACACTCGTGACCGCGTTCCTTTCATTATGCAAACACTCGGTGGCTTCGCATATAGAGTCCCTGATATTAATAAGCAATGCCAGGCATGTCGGCGTTAAACAAGCGACTGGAATTGGACGTACATACGTGCATGGGAACAGAAGTTACGTTCCAGACAGTCTATAAAAGCGGTGTCTGTAAAAATCGACGCGTCTTGGCTCCATCTACCTACACCTGACGGAACACCTGTGAATACTATTTCCCTGAAAACGTGACTTGACCCTTCTGACAGATCGTTACTGCTTCTGGCATTTAACGCACGCATGCTGCCTTGGAACGTCATTAAGCGAATCATGCAGACCGTTCTGTCTGAAATTTAATGGGTATTCGCTCTCCATCGGGCACGCTAAACACCGGATTTCTTGTTTTCCTCTTTCTCTTTTCCCTCGTTCCTCACCGCTTCCATCCAGGTACCATGAACACCGTGAACGCGATAAATTATACGATTGTACTTTTTGCACGAGCCACAACGTTCGGGCGATTTATGGACCGCCATTATTCATTATTTTTTTCCCTAGATTCATTGCGGGGGCATGAATTAACCCTTTGAGGGCTGATCTCTTTTCGAGCGGGAATTATTCGTTTGAATAAATTTAGCTTGATGTCCCACACGGCTGGT
Source organism: Calliopsis andreniformis (assembly GCF_051401765.1). Lineage (NCBI taxonomy): Eukaryota > Metazoa > Arthropoda > Insecta > Hymenoptera > Andrenidae > Calliopsis > Calliopsis andreniformis. The sequence continues at coordinate 14,503,550 of NC_135067.1, read as the reverse complement.
AATTACTCAAAACACTGCGAAGAGTTATTTGGAGATAGGAGCTGGAAGGATTCACGTTACGATTAAAGATTTGTTCCAGGCGATGCGCGAAATTACTTATTTAAATATCTAGATTAGCGCGGGAAAGTATTTCAAAAATATGAATTTTCAAATATTTGAATTTTGAAATATTTGAATTTTCAAATATTTGAATTTGAAATTCATTACTTTTAAATAATTTGTAATTTTAAATGTAGACTAGGTTTGAATAACGTCATTAAGATCTTAAATCACGAATCCTTGAAACTTGTCCATATGTTCCCTACCTCTAAAGATCGTCTGTTTCATAAAACAAGAACTGCTCAGTGTAATTCCTCAGCTCTGGTCACTATTGGAAAATGCTCCCCGTACTTTATCCATGAATAAAGGTTCAAGCGCCTCCGGAACGTCACGCTGTCAGTTCACACGGGAGCTAAGTTATCCCGGAAATTGTACCTACAACTTCTAACGACTCCTGCCGTTATTTCTGACCAAGCGTAACAAGAACATTGTGCCGGAGGTACGCGAGCGTATTCAGGAGCAAGATAGTCGAGGTAACTTTGGAACTTTAACGGGCCGCGTGTTACGTACAGCTTCGTGCTTTCTCCCTCGATTCGTGTCCGAAAATTCGTGGATCGATCGGTCCTTCGTCGGGAACGTGCGCTGAATAATTCCGTGACGCGACGTACTTTGTCGCCTAATTAAATTCGTGATAGCTAGAATGAGAGTCGTTTCGCGATTTATCGGGAGGAACGGCCAAAAACTATCGCGGATCCGACCGCATCGCTGAAATACCCCAGCAGTTCCCTCGCAAATTCTAATATAAGTTTCTTCAACAATGAAAATTAGCCGCCGCAGTTCGGCTTAACGTTTTAATTGCGATCGACCAGGAAACCGTCGCGCGCGCCACCGACGTTTGGCCAGCCTGTGCGAGGGGAAACGCCATGCAGAACTGTCTTCTATGCCGCAGTATTTGCGAACTAACTCGACTGCCAGCCTGGCTGCAGGCACACACACGTACGTGTTTATGCGAGCTCTCGTATGTCGGTGGACTGGTTCGTACGCGCGATAGATTACCAGTGACCCGTTGTTAAGTTAGTTCGTCGTGTTTCGTGTTGCTGTCCAGGGAGTAATTCTGCTAATTAAATCAGTCATCAGAGGGATGGGATATACATAGTACAGCGTCAGCGGTAGATTGAAAAAATTGTGGCTTTCGGTAAACGATGATGCTGGCCGTTTTGGGGAATACTGGTCGCACATGTTGGCACTGTTATGGATAATTGATAAATGAGACATTTGTCTGTTCGGTGTACTTCAGTTTCTGTCACTGCTGTATTATATTTCACCTGTAACAGAATAACTTTTATGAATTGAAATTTTTATATACCAGGATTAAATTATTTTCTGTCACTGACGACTCGTCGCTTTCTAGCTCTTCACAATTTTTTATAATTCTGAGATCAAAATTTTTTCCGAGAGATGTTTAATAGGAATTAAATTTTAAAATGGAAAAGTCCAAAATGCCATGAAAATAGGCGAATATTCCATTGCATCTGACAGTGGATGGAGGGACTGTCATCACTGGGGGTTAGATGGTTAAAGACTATTTCTAAACCCATGCTACGCGCAACTGAAGTAACTAATCATACTGTTTTCAGACCGACAATACAACGTAATGCATCGTAACATACCTGCCAACCCTCGATCAAACCTCTGATCCTTTACTTAATCTCAACGCGTGTGGGTTTCCTAGATTCGCTTGGAAATTGTTGGCAGATGTGACAGGAAAATAGGAAATTTGTGTCAGGCCGTGGTCCACGCATGAAGTCCTCATTTCTCATGTTGACGTATACGTCACGCCGTTTGCGCCAACGATTCTGAAATAATTAAACAGCCTCCATTTCCACAATAGAACGCACATAGGGAGATAATATTACCCAAATCCTGAAAACTTTTAGAAGCGATATTTCAACTTATTTTCCATATTTCATATTACATTGAAACAACATCGCGAGCACGTTTGCTTAACAAGTATGCAGTGATGTTCGCCTATTAAAAACTGACGGCGCACGGCGCGAGTCGAAATGTATTTTAAACACGCGAGGAATTGAAACGGATAAATTAAACGCGGCAGTGCAAACTGCACTGAAAAATAAATTTTTTTTCGGCGCCGAACGAAGAGGAGTCGGGCGCGACTCTATGTCAACGAAGGATAGACAAGCCGAATTGAGCAAACGTGGCGGATGCGCATTGGTTCCAGTTCTCGCGCCCCTATTTTTTCCCCCCCGACTTTTTCCTTTTTCCGTTCTTCCGTTCGCTCTACTCCCTGCCTTTTTTCCCCCTCTGTCGATCCGTCCTCTCGTCGAGTTGGCCTCCATGCAGTCTCGAAGCCGCGAATTTACGGGCGAACCGGTTAAACGGCATTTGAAAAATTCGCGACACGTCGTTCTGTATCGCTGTAACGCAGCAGCCTTCCGACGATCGTTGGATTTATGCGCTCGCGCCGGTGTCAAGTGATAAAACGAGAAAACGACGAGTTTGTTATTATCGACGATTACGGATCGGCAGGGGTGCGGTCATTGAACACCATTTTTATTACAGTCATTTCTACATATCGCCCTCCGAGGGTTTCGGTTATTCGGGAGTTTCATCATTCCTATAAGCCGACGATTTATTGATCTATAGGTCCATCCATTCGCAAACATTGCACCGCGGTTATGTTATTCCTCTTTTTCTTCTCTTTCTCGCGTTTCTACGTACGTCAAGCTGAAATCGTTGTTGCGCCACGGTTATACTCTTCTCTATTTTTTCACCTTCCCGATACGTGTTCGTTTTACCCGAACAGATAGCCGTTGCTCCTATTCCCGCGTTGCTCACAAATTGTTGCCCAGTTTTTTTGCCCCCGCCCAGAATGGAATTTTTACTTCGCAATTAATACCGCGTAGATTCGATTCACGGGGACGAGGCAACTCTCTCGAAATTAATTGATATTCCTATGACCCAAAAATTGGTTGCTATCATAATAATCGTATTCAACTTAGAACGCTCAATAGCCGCTATCGAGCAAGCACATTCCCTAGGGAGTAATCGCGTATGCCGTTGAGCGGACAGACAAAGCCTTGAACCGCGAGAGACAATGTCTGTTCAGGGACATGCAACGCGTAGATACAATTACGCAGTGTATCGTACACGATGCTTAACTCCGATAATGGACGTATGCATTAACGATCCCGCGGCATCCTACGATTCTAACTCATCACAGTCGTTCGGTGACGTCAACGGTTTCGCAGGGTTTGGTCAATCAGTCGACAGGACTACGTCAGACTCGAAGCAGCCTGGGCATCCAGATAATCGTGTTACTCCAGGGATTCTGATTAGCGACGTTAATTACAGAATAGCGATGATGCGTTGCGCTGTAGAGAGCTTTCGGTGCCCGATGCTCGTTTCCCAGGCGCTAGCCTTCCATTTCGCGCAACTTAATTATCCGATTAGTCCATCCACGGAGCTCCACGGTGTCCGCGTGCTTTTGCCCTCTTTCCTCTCTTCGGCACGCTTGCATTCGATCATCCTACCGTTTCTGTACTCGTTTCTACGCCCATTCTTTTCCTGACGCTTCTTCGTCAGCATCGACATCCAATATTCCAGGGAATAAAATTGAACGTAGTATTGCGTGTTACCAAGGCTGTCCAACTATGGAGAAAAGCAGTATCTACTAAAAATATTTTACTACTGTTTCAGTAAAGACTCAATTTCACATTTTTCTGTAGTTACAGACTCTCTCCATAGGCAGAAGGAGTCTTAGCTGATTATAGTAGAACCTTCTCTCCTCGACCTGATTTTCGTGAGATTCCATATGTAGCCTGTTCTGTTCCGATTCTGGAGCGTATGTGTCCACAAAATTATGTTATGGAGGAGGTGTCGTCATAACACATCATAACATTCTATATTCGAATTTCGAAGGACAGATCTGTTTAAAGCAAACGAAGGATCGTCGTGCATCTGTTGCAGACTGCGAGACAACCGTTAAGCCGAGATGATCTTTTAGTTTCCCTGTTAAGCCTGCTATCTCTCGCGGCAAAGTGGAGGGCGACGAAAAGGCAGCAGATACGAGCGGGGCTTGGCCGTGGGAAATAATTGAACCGTCAGAGACGTTTGATTCATTTCCCGCGGCTTTTCTTCTCATTTTAGACAGAGCTCCCGCGGATTGGTGCCGCGGTCAGGATTCCCTGACGGAGCGTGCTAGAAGGGGGCAAAAACGAGGAAAGAAAGGGGCGGAAGGGAAGGTTGTCGAGGGGCGAGGGGGGGAGACAGACTCCGCGAAAGATCCTGCGATACGACATGAGAAACGTCAAAGACTACGGTATATCTGATTGGACGGGACGTCTCGGCTCTATAGGAATGCACTTATCCGATTGGCTCTGCAATTCAGCCGTGTCAGCTTCTTTCCCTGATACGTTGTGCCCTGTCTCGCCCCCTCGGTGCCTTTCGCCCCCTTCCTGCGTCCCTATGCGACCGACAACCACCCACCGCGCGTCGCTGATTCTGTTCTACGAACTTTCATATCAGATAGGATTTGAATTTCTTTAAAATAGAGAACTGTCCTCCGACGCCGTGCTTCGTGGGGCCATTCTTTCCATCCCCGCGTTGTTTTTCTTATAATGCTCGGCGAACAAGTCTCGCTGACGCATAAATGGGAAAGTTTCTTGTTGCCGTGGATCTAGGAAATTTAAGCGTACTGGGCGAAGGAGCCGAGCCTGCTTAGTCGATTCCTTTCGTATTCTTGATCCTGCCCGCGTGTTTCGACCTTCTTAAAGGATTTCAGTTTGCTTATGTCAGCAGATACTCTACTGCCGTTTCATATTCAACCGACTTCGAAAGCGTACTGCGGATGCAGTGTGCAGGAAATGGGGCCGTTGATAATCGAGTCGCTTATCCAGTAAAACTTTTTCCTTTCCTTGGTTTGTGCATGATCGTGCCATTTGAATCGGTTGCTTCACTCTTCTTTTTATTCTCGGTACACGTGGCCATCATTTTCTGTGTTCTTAGCACTAGCTATTTTATGTTTTCATATCTGAAGTATTCAGATTTTCTAAGCCTGAAACGTCCGACATAAAAGAGTACACATCTACTAAGTTCTTGATGAAGTTAGACACCGCTGGGAGAGCTGACATTTTCGCATATCATTTTTAACTGTTTGTACGTTACTTACAAACGATAAACTGATTTCATAACCGCGTAACTACTTCTCCAGCTTGCAAGCCATGCTCGGGGCTACCAGCAGCGGTACAGTCCATAGCGATAGAAGAGGTTCTGGCAATCGTAAACGTCATACAGGCGTGCATGATGTTTCATTAGTCAAGATAATGTGTTTATTATCGTTCGAACAATACACCATAGCATGCCTGCGTTACGTACATGCCGGAAATCATGAAACCAGCTCCAACCACCTTTCCTCTGGACTATTCTCCCTTTTCCTTGCTCGTGTGCGTTCAGGAACGGTTGTTCATTCTGTAGAACCTTGGCTGTACTGGCCATGAATAGTGCATAGTGGCCCATGGTGGTTCACGGGTGAGCTATACTGTAACAGCCGAGTCGCTTCAGGTGCCTGGCAGTCGCGCAGGAGGGTTAGTACAGACTGAATTGAATACTGCATGTCATCTAATATATAGGGTATCACGCGTGTTCCTCGATGCATCATGTCGTTTTGGCTTGGCATTAGTTATGCCCATGCTGTGGATAACTTACGTCAACCCATTTCTCATGCTGTTTCCAATTTTCTTCATTACTCGCGTAACCCTAGCATGTCTGCTGTTCATCCTTTTCTTTAAATTAGAGTTAATTAGGTGAAGTTCTATGACACTAACTACTTTAGCTATAGAGCAGTTAACTGTCTGTAAAAACGGATGTGCGCTTTTTACACTTCGAGTACAAACTGGGTCGCTTCTGTCCAAACCTAGACTTTTTCCCATTCTAGACTTACGAGGAATCGAAAAAATTTTGGGACACTTGCCAGAGTCTCTACCATATTATGCAGTCACTCGTTAAGCCAAATGTTGGAGTATGTTTCTAATAAAAATAAAAATTCAAGGAGAGTTCTACGGAGAGTTACTGTATCTGTTACACCGAAGGAGTGAGAAATATTAATCCACAGTGTTTTTCGTTTTGCTGTCGGAGAAGTAATCGCGCAATTTTCGGTTACACCAGCTACTGTATAGTCTCTGTAATCTGTAAACAGAGATCTGCAAACAGTTCTCCAAGTCACGTCTGCATGCATTTGCTGCATCCAGTAGTGCACTCAAACATAGACAAACGTGCAGAAAGTTCTTGTCTAACAACTCGCACGCGTAACGCTCGCCGCCGTCAAAGTTCAGCCGTATCTCTTGGACCTGTTTGTTTACAGCCTCCGAGCGTAACTCGTAAAACCCCGAGTGATTTATGCATTTCGGCCGCTGGCCAGACTCTGGTCGCTCTTTTCGAAGCGGCTCTGCTAACCGCCGCCACTTTTTAATAATCCCACGCTCTTGGCACTCTCCCGCGCTCGACGGATTCCCCAGGAAATCGTTTATGACTTTTCGTCAATGTTCCCCTTTGTCTCGATGTTTTTTCCCTCTGCAGTCGTATAAACGAGTCGTCTTCGCGTCGCCGCGAGTTTTACACCAGATATAAGCTCACGTTAAGGGACGTTTCAAGAGGATTGTATACCACGATCGCGTGGAGTGCTTCCCGCAGTTCGCGCTAAAAAAGCAGGAAACTCGTGGAAAAAGTTCGATAGCAATCCCATTTTAACGCGGACTTGGAGCTTCCTGAAGTTTCAGATTAATTGGGGAGAATCTTGTAAGCGGAGCTTCTGCTCGTAATGTGGATTTTAATTGCAGATTTGGACTCCCCTTTGTGATTTCGTGAAATAATTTTCTTCTTTCTATGTGCCGCGAAAAGTTCTAGCGGATTTGAATAAAGCAGTCACTGTTTTTAGTGAACTGGAAGGAACGGTTTTTTCCTTTTGGGATTTAATCCTGAGGTGTGAAATAAAAAGCAGCGAGGCGAGTTGGGAGGGCTCCTTACTCACCTTCTGTGTTTTATTAAAAGTTTTTACATAACTGTGCGTTTTACCTTATCCAATTGTGTTTTTTAATTTTTCAGCAAAATAACAAACTTAGTACTTCTTGTAGCCTTTCTTCTGAATGAGTGATATTGTATTGGTCCCAATCATCAGAGAAAATATCCCATTTATAATCACCCGTTTTCCTCTTTCTTCTCTCTGCAGCGACACGATTATTTTACTCTACGAAAATCTCCCAACCAACAACAATCCCTTTGAACTGCTTACAAAGGATGTTTAAAAGGGTAGAGGAAGAAAAATCTTCCGGCGTTAGCGAAAACGATCGCGCAGAACCCCGTTGGAAACAATCATATTCCTTGGACCATATAACGGACGTTCGGGAAGTACAGGATTTACGTTTGTTCTGTCACAAAGGCGAGGCGAGCACAACTAGTAGTTCCGGTTTCTTTCGATGGATTTCTTCTAGAAAAGGGGGAAATTCGAGCGTCCTTTGTAGACCGCTCGTGCTTTGAGGATTCATTTGAGCACCGTACCCGCCCTCAAAGCGAGTTAAACGTCGAATGGGGTGAACCGATGGGACACGAGCTTTTATTTGTCGACTTGACCGAAATATCCAGCGAGACTTAACGCTTCCCACTGTGCTCGAGAATGTATCCTAACGTTTCAGTGGAAAACGTAACCTTAGTTTCCATCGGCCCCTTAAATCTGTTAACTGAAGTTAAAATACACAAAACGAATTTTTTATTTGCCTCATTCTGTGACCAAAAATGAGAACAGTATACAAGGGATCGATTTATTTAAAATAACAGCTTCAAACAATGAATTGCATATTATTTTAGTATTTCAATGCCTGAATAGGAAATAATGAAAATAATTTCAGCTCGTATATCATTCATTTACAGCACACAATACTTTATTATAATATTTGATTATTCTACGTGGCAAAATGATTATTTTTAAATGTATTTTTTGAAATTAAATACAACTGAGTTAACAAAACAAGGTATCCATAAAATGAATATAATACGTTACCTGCAGTAATATCTCAAATAACATTATTCCAAATTTATTTATTTATTATTTCGTATAACATTATTTGAAGGTATGCCGAGGTCTGGTGTACCTTCGTAAATATGCTGCTACTATTTCAGCTGTTTCGAATTTGTTTTACTTACCACTACTTTTGTTGCCGCAGCTGTAATTCTTTCACATTCTTCGAGGTTTGTCCCAGGCCAACAAATCCGTCCATCCGTCCATCCATCTTCCCAATAAAAAGCCGCCTATCGTGGACAACGAAGACCATTCCACGCCACGCAACTTCAATTAGCCAGTTACATAATTTTCACGTGTCACGCAAATACCGCTCGGCTATTAATCTCTCGACCGGTGTCCAGCAAATAATCCAGCCGCGTTTCTTCGTGCCACGCGCCCGCCGGCCGAACACAGCTTGTCTCGTTTCCGTCCTTCCTTTTTTCGGCTTGCACGCGAGAATTATTTCCGCGCCGTTTCTACCTACCGCGGGACACGAAGGAAAAAAAAAGGAAATATTTACCGGCCACGGTGAACCGCGCAAGACCGCCACCATGCATTTTAATTATTTTATCGCCGCGGTATCGGCGAAAGCTTTATTCTCACGCGTAGACTGGACTGAGCAACTTGAAATTTAGAGGACGAGGGTGTTGGGCAGAGTCTACTGAGAAGATGCGTTTGATGACTGGGAGAGGCGAGGCGTTAATTCTAATTCTGTTGAATTATTATTGTTGTATTTGAGTTTAAAATATTTTTGGATATACTTGATAGTAAAATATGGAGTAGACACCCTTTGAGAATTGGGTACCTCAGGGGTAGTAAACTCGGTCTTGCCTGTGAGACATGGTTCGCTGATGCAAACTTTGAATTTTCGAGTTTACTGTGAGTCGTGTGATGCACAAGTGGATGTATAGAATGCTGATCAGTGAGGCTTGGCAGATTTCTACTGTCCAATAGGGTTCGTATGTTTTGGCGCGAGTTAGCAATAACCAATGAAGTATTAGTCTACAGGTCTATAGATAAATAGTCTTCAGTTTAAACACAATTATCGTTTATTAAAATTACACTCACGCAAAGTTAAGACGGCGCGTGAGACACGCATACCACCTCTATTTTATTACAGGAAAAGCGTGCTTAATTCATTTCGTAAATAACTTCATGAAAGTTGCAATGGGCCATGTGGATGTTTGGTATATCTAGTAGTCTAGGAGTATACTAGCTGAGTTTAGTAGTTAGCGTAGTACAGAGTCTTTCCGGTTTCAGAAACAATGTTCCAAAAATTTTGTTTCGAATCCAAATTTCTGTATTTATTTTACTTCACGTAGAGGGAAGTTCTTTCGTAATACGCGAATCGAGGTCGAAAGTATTGTGCATTTCATCGTTGTATTCCGTTCTCGTTCGACACCGTGACGCTGCATTTCGAAATATTATGCAAATTGACCTCGTCGTTCTTGGCAAATGAACAATCAAAAACTTCCAACTTCTATTACTGTTGCATTATATGCAGATCCGTATTTAACCGAACGGTTACCCAGAGGCTGTGTTCCCATCGATTTCGCTTCGTTCCGCAAAAATACATTGACAAACCTAATGTAGCCGCGAAAAGAGACATATGTGCCGGTATTGATCAAGCTCACGCTTGACACAGGTGAAAGTGGTAGTTGCACACGCTGACAAGTTAATATTTCACGTAAAGGGTCGAAAGCTGGAATTGTGAGGGGTGGCTGCCACGGAATTGATTGTAGCGAATTCTTACACGCTCTCTCCCTGCTCTGCGAGTTTCCCTTCAAAGCGATGTCAATGTTGCTGAAAGTGGGTTGATCGTTACACCTCGCGGTTTGGGAATTTCATTTTCATATTCCTACGAAATTACGAGCCATATACTTCGTTCTTTTTTTTTCATATTGCATGCGTATTTTAATACATTTTAATACTCAACATTGGTTTATTGTCAGCGAAAAGTATTAACGATCGCATTAAATTAAAGTTTGAAATTTAATTGTTTCTGTGAATGTTTAAATTAAAAGCTACAAATTCCCATAAAAAGTAATGAAACACTTGCTGAACTCTCAATGCTTTTGTTGCGCTGTAATACGAGGGATCAAAAGCAGAAAGTTTGAAGCATAAAAGTGAACTGCTCTGTGGAGTTATTGTGAGGTGGTCAACGAGTTTGTGTTGTACTCTTTAAAACTGTATTCTCCTAAATCAGCTTATGTACTTTTAATTTAATACCTAATGGCATACGTATCGTTAACAAGTATATTTTTCACTCCTGTAGTTACATTCACTAACTACTACCCATTAAACATGCTTACAACTTGTCTGACAACATATGGGTATAATACTACTTATGGAATGCCGCGCTGTACTTATGAGCTTGTTTATCTTCGCTAAACCTGTAGAACGAGTTACATATTAACGAATAAATAATGTAAAATATCGTCACTTAATAATAGTACTCGTCACACTATTACCACTAACACGATAACTTGAAAATGAGCACTCTAAAGCGACGTGGAACAATAATGGGAAAGGGGAGAAAAGGAGAGGAGATGAGTGAATTTTTAGTGACCCTTCCTGTAACTCTAGCTTCCCTTGGCACGTATGTTTATGCTAATACAGAACAAATTGAATAACTTGGTTTAGCAGTTTCACATATCCCAATGAGCGACGAGAAAATTGCGACATCGCGAGTAATACTGGAGAAAGAAGATAAAAGAATTGAAGTTTTATGTCGACATTGCAGCGCCATTTTGCCCTTCCCACGTGCGCAAAGACTCTGAAATAGCGCATTACCATCCTTGAAAGGAGCATCCAGCCACTGCTCTTCCAACCCTCCGTTCTTGCGTTCGCTTCGATCGTATAACAGACCGAAATGAGGCGAAGAAAAAGGCGGTTCGAATTTACTGGAAACTAGAATCGTCTCGCGAAGAATTCCTGAAAACTTAGAAAATACCGAATCACGAGAACGAGCAGAGAAAAAGGTTGAGGTTGGAGGGGGAGATGAATGCACATCTTCTAGATGGGAGTCAAAAGTAAAAGATGACATAGGAGCACGAGTTCTACTTTCTATTCGTGCACATATGTAGGTGAAGGTGGAAGGGGTTGGATCTGCAGTCTGTTAGCCCGGAGTGGGGAATAAATAAGGCAGCTAGTCCCACGTGCTGCCATCTCGCGGTTCTTGGAATAATCCGAGGTGGTGGTAAACCACGTGCTATTTTTATTGCTTAATTCACAAACAGAACTAATTATTCATTCCAACCTATAACGAAAGCTCCACAAATCAATGAGTTACTCTTTACATTCCCCTCCCCGGTGTATCTGTGAAAATTGCATTTCCAGTCTCCGTTAGGGATTTAATTAGAGGTGCTGTTAATCTCATTTTTAACCAGCTGTAATGCCGAAATTACGATGGGCTCGCTTTCATATTAATTTACGCCGCTCACGAGCGACCGGCAGGCAAGCCGTAAACGTTTCAGTTGTTTAATTTACAGTCGTCCGTGACACGTCCCTTTATCTCCCCCTGTTGGTGTGAAATTAAAATTTTATAACGTACTCTAATTTCCATTAGCTGACTGAAGGGAGGGAGATGGCGATAAGTGTGCGCGAGTGGCGTGGATCAAACGGGTCTGGCCAGCCCATGGACGTAACGCGTTAAGCTGACACCGATGTGGAAAGACCACGGGCCAACGTTATCGGTCGCGATGAAAAGATTACGTGGGAATTTACAGCCGCTGCCCGTGCCTCGAAACGACACCAATTCCACCCTCGTGCAGTCAGATTATCGCCTGCTTCAATGTAAGGAAAGTGGAGAGAACTGAGGATGGCAATGCAAGCCGATAGAAGATTTTCAAAGCTATCTTGATACTCTACTTGGATAACCCGATACCACGACCTCTGCTTGAATATCTATTAACTGTACAATAAATCGGTAGATCAGTAGATCTTTCTAATTTTCTCGCATTCTAGGTGCTTGAAATTTATAAATTTGCAGATTTCTTAGTTTTTGAAGTTTCTGCTTTTTGGAGCATAGAATTTTAACACCAAAGAGGATTTCATTTGAATAAAAATTCTGTTTAGAAAAGCCAAACCTGTGCAGCGAGCTATCTTAATATTTCAAGAAGGGATGAAAAATCACTGCACCTATTTAAATATTAAAAAGATGGGGCACTTTTTATCCCATTGTGACCCTCAAGAGCCAAGCTATAATATTTATTGATGTGACAAAGTATGCTTTAAGAACTCATTATCCAATATCTTAAATTAAAGAAAACTTTCTTTCATCTTATAAATTGAAGGGAAACAATAGTACCCTGATGCATCAAATTAATATTCAAACGCGATAATAGATACGGCAGCGTAATGGCCATGTTAAATACGAATAAGCATTCGATCCTTTGGTTCTCCACTGCAAGTAATGTAAACTAACTGACAGACCGAAGAAGGGGCCGAAAAGGGGTTGGGTCACACAATAGCTTTCGATGCCTGGAAGGTAGACGATAGACGGAGTCAGGAGGGCAGCAAATGGATCTCCCTCGCATCGCAGGACCGGAAATGAACGAAATGGCCGCTGAGCGAAAAGGGTTCTCTTCTTTGAACGTTCGAACCGTCCAGAGATGGACGCAATGACTCGTTGATAACTGTTGCCGCGTGAAAACGGAATTCTGATCTCTGTCTATTTTATTCCAACTTCGTCCCTCTTACTCGGTCTATTTACATACCGATTCCTGCGTTTACCTATCTTTAAAGGATCTCCTCGACTTTCTGAGTATCCCTCTACTTCGACTACTGAGCGATATAAAATTATAATTTATCGCATCTTAATGGACGTCTATAAGACGAAGTCCATAACTTGGTAACAGCGATTTAATAGTCCTCTGTGAAACTACCTCTCGCGACATGCCAGAATTCTTTTATGTATTTTTGAGAAATGTACGTAAAACTGTGAAGCTAAACGCGTATTTATTTTGTAGCTTATGGACTTTTTTATTAACGATATTATGGAAGATGAATGTTCATCGAACGGTATTAAATCATCTTCAGAAGTCAAAAGCTGAAGGAAATGAAAGTCACGTTACGAGTGACGTTTTTGCTTCACTTCAGAACTGTAGTCATGGTCATTTCTAGAATTATGCCGCTTGGCTATTATTTTCTACAAAACGACCATCCCGTATTATAGTCAAAAGGGGTGTAATAACTATAATAAGGATCGAAGATGATATGACATTAGCGTCGAGTACTATGGCTCGCGTATTTGTCAATAGATGGCTGTTAATGACAGGTCACCATCCCTCGTCTCGTAATCCTCCCCAGCTTCAACCCTCTTCCACTCAGCCTTCGGTGTTTCCCTCTACCATTCTCCCTTACTCTCCCAGTCTTTGTCCCCTCTTACGCTAACTCTACCCAAAGCCGACTACTTATCCGTTCGTTATAATCCTTCTAGGTTTCAACTTATTAATTATGCCAATTTGAGGGACAGCTGTCAAAGCAATTCACGCGGGCATCCTTCTCGAATGAGTTAAACACTTAAGGAAGTGGTACTCTTCCAGATGCATACTTTTTCATCGACTGACAAGTAAATACACTATCGATGGCTTCTGGTGAGAGAATAAATTTACTTCCCACGAATGAAACAATTTTATACACCAGGCACACCAATGGAGAACTAAATTCCTTTAATAAATCGATTAATTCTCTAACCTCCCTTTTCTTTCTTCCTGAATTTTCACTTGTGATATTTTTGTTTCGATTCGATTGAAGTGGTTTTCCCAAACCAAAGTAGGACGAAATATTACTGGAATGAAATTAAATTGATAATAGAAATCAGATATCTCGTTGAAGAGTGTATGACGATAAAGTAGATTCGCGCGAATCCGTTAATAGCGACACGCGAATTCGCCGTGACAGAAATTTCATAGCGTATAATAAAACTTAAATTGGCGATGCCCGAAGCAGTGCAGGTCGTTCTGTAACGAAGGTAACCGATGGAGACGACGTCGGGGAAGACAGGATCGTGCTCGTAAGCAATAAACTTACGCCTCGCGGCGCACAGGGATCATGCCGCAGAGGGCTCTAAACATTTTGCGCGTCTGTAAGGCGTTAAGCGCAGTAGCTTTATTGCCTCTCGGCCAACCAGGATAGAAACGACAGGCGCTTTTATGAGCGTGAAGCTTAGCCCTGTCCTGATACCCGGTTAACTTTCTCGATCGTTATCAGGGTGCAGGCATGGCCGTCATTGTATCTACTAACGACACGCCGAGATGCGCGAAGGATTCGTTTGCCCTAAACGAATTTTCCCTTTATTCGTCCTGTATCGACTAAAATTTACGACGTTCCGTCTGATGCTTCGGCTTCTGCATACTGAATTCCTGAAGTCGCTGATTACATCTTCTGTTTATGCCTCGTAAATCCGTTCCACTTTGTAAACGATTGAATCTTTACATTCGTTGCATACTTTGTTGTGCGATGCTAGTTATATTACCCTCATATGATGTGAGTATTTGCTGGTTTAAGTCATAAGGCTACTTTGCCAGAAATGAAAAGTATGCAATTTCAGTTGAATCACATGTAGCATCTTCCAATGCATTTACGATTAGTTTTAAGAATTTTTAAGAAATTATAGATAGCGTACTTATATTCTATAATAAAATAGAAATTTTCTTCTCCCTCTTCTCAAGCATTGGATACTTCCAACTTGCAACAGTTATAGCATTCAACAAGCACAGTTACAGTACACGAAAATTTAAAGGAAAACATATTTAAAAACTTGTAATTTCTCAGAATCTCTGTCCTACCTTCGTCTCCATTTCCCAAAGCAGTAGACCCACTTTAATTAGTCGCGCTGTTTGCCAGCAAGTAGCATACCGCAGGCTCTGCCAACAGCCAGTCGAAAAAACGGCGAGGCATTAACCAATTCCCCTGGAATATGTTAATCGGCGTGGATGCCCGAGGCGAGAATCCCTTGCAGATGTCACCACGGCGGCGGTGTGCAACGAAGCGCGCGAAACTGCCGTTCTTATCAAAGACACCTTTGCATACTTCGCCGGGAGCCATGATCGTCCTCTTTTTCGTCGCAGCGGCACCTGTCGGGCCTAGCCGTTCGACGACGACGCCCAGGAAGAGAAGGACGCAATATTCAAGCCCTTAACTCGGATCCGTAGGCGGCGCGCGCCCCCTCCGATGCTTAGCCACACTCTCTTCCTCTTAGCTCGCTCCAGTCGTGCCGCTCAAGGCTGATCCATATGTAACACGAATGAATATTCAACCCCGCTACGAGCTTTTGCACCACCACCATCGCCATCGCCGCCGCCATCTCCACCATTTCCTATCGCCGCACCATCGTCTTCAACGACACCGACGTCGCAACTGCGAACCATAGTCCTGCTCGTTCCTACGCTCGCCCCCGTGTTACGCGACGACCTTCAGCCCCGTTCGCCCCGCGTTTCTCCGTCTCGCGACCCATTCAGCCCCCCTTTCGCTACCCCTCTCTCTAGCCGCAAGATCTTAAGTGCACTGATAGCGCAAACGACGCGTTATCTGACTGTGCCTCCCGTCCCTCTCCTCAGACCTCTAAGCCTGCTCCTCCTCTCACGGTTTTCGTTGTTCCTTTATCCCGCGTACTTGTGATTGCTGGGATAAATGGGAACGCTGAGACGCTCGTAGGCAGAAATTGTTGAAACGAGAGGGGAGGGCAGGGTGGCTGAAGGAGGGATGACGAGGGGTAATGAGAAGATTGAGTTTGTGAACAGGTGGAAAGCAGATTGAATGATTGTAGGGACATTTGAGAGTGAAAGTGTGCGTATTTATTTGAGTATTACAAATATTCATGTTTTTGGATGTTTAAATTAAGGTAACTTAAGAGAAAAGGAAGCTGAAATTGTTGGAAATTCTTATTAAAATTTGGAACGAAATATTGGATATTAAGCGGTTTCAATTTAATCAATGTTGAAATCCTGCTCGCCGTCTGCATTACAGTATTACAGGATAAGGGGACAAAGGATGGAATTAAGATGATCGAAGACAAATCCATTAGTGAAAAGTGGGTACGTAGAGAAAAGAAACGAAAGGAACATAGAGAAAAGGCGGACGGAAGAAATACAATCAGAGAATGCGAAGGCAACATGAAAGCCGCATTAATGGAATATAAATTCGCCGCGGGTTCAAAGCAGACCGCGAACCAGGCACTTTACGAAATTAATAAATTCAGATAGCGGCTATCGACGGTATCACGAAAATTGCTCGACGCGCAAGACGTTATCAAACAGCAAGCATCCAGAACTGTTGGAAGGAATGAAGATGAATGTCGAGGCGTGGTTTAATTGATTTTTTAACGGGACGCTCGGCCGCGAACTCGGCCCTGGTTTTACGTAAGCCGAGTTCCTAGAGTGTGCCTCTCACGAATACGGAGCCACGGACGAAATTTGCATTGGTTTGCAATTCGTCGCGAACCCGAAGGCCCGTAAGAGTTTTCTTCTATGCTTTCAGCTATGTAAATATTTCTTTGCCACTGAATACGAGATTTCTTCCAGGACATTCAGTTAGATACCAACTTCCGCTCTGCCGCTATAATAACGTCAAGAAGAATATGGGTGGACTGAAGATGAACAAACACTCTTACTGTTTTAACCAAGAGTAATCGGTTTTGTTCCTTTCATCGGGGTACACGTAATGCGTCATCTAACAAAAGTAACAAAAACTCCATTGGCTTTCCTTTCGAAAGCCACTTATTACCGATTTGCAATTTTCTTTTCGCCGCATTGGCCGCGCTGCACCTTCGGCGAACTTTTTTCCAGTAACGAGCGTTCGATGTCAAACGATAATATGTCGACTGGAAAGTTTGGCTATTAGCAGATACAGACACAGGTTTTGAAAGATATCCCCCCGATCGACGGTTTATCGCTAAAGTTTCACCAGAGCGTTGCGTTAACGTGCTTAAAACGTCTGTATATTGTTCACACGCGAAGAATCGCAACTTTCTAGCTTCCGTGCCGAAGCTCGATGGAACGAACTCTCATTGCTATCATTGAACCGTGAAAGAATTGGCTGCGCTTTAATCGCGCCTGTTTGGCTTAAAAACGGTAACGCGACTGCGGAACAGCGGTCGTATGAATGTGTTTACCGTGAAACTTCCAGCGGGAGTGTCCAATTTACATTCGGCGATCTTCGAAGTCTTCGAAACTCGAGAAACAGAAATCTGCGTAAAGAAACTGCTTTCGCGCCAAGTATTACGCGTTAGCATTAACCATACATTCACTTTTGTTATTCGTTTCGCTTCATGCTCAAAATATTCCTGCTGAATCTCATTACAGTATCCAACTTTTGGGTTCTAATTCTCTCGCAGTTTCTTGCTTGGATTTTTAGATGGGCTGTCGTGAATAATTTCCTTTAACATAGGAACATAGCTACTATGTATAATATAGTTCTTCAGAAACCAAAATTTTTGTTACCCCATTTAGACTTACCTCTACTGTCACTCACGCCAGCTCAGTTAAAAAAGAATAGTGGTGTCTACACAAATTTTCATGAAGTAGAAGATTCATAACAATAGAAAAATAGCTTAGTGTGCTAAAATTCATAAAACTTTGACACAATCAGTTTCAAGTCTACATACCTTAACATTAACACTAACAACTATTATTTTTCAATCATTTCTCTAGAAAGCTGTAAAAATTGCATACCAAATTATCAGTCATCTACTCTGCAACGATTCATCCAATATGCCTCACAATTCTGTGAGATTCTATCCTCTCTCAGAAGGCTCTCTATCAGAACCTAGCATAAGGTCTATCTTTCGGTGAACAAAGCCGAGAATACCATCAGAACTGCTTGTCCCGACGATATTTACAAGAGTTACGCGAAAGATAATTTTTGTTTGAATGCCTGTATGGATCGATCCTCGGATGGGAGAACCGCGAAGGAGCTCACGGTACTCGAGGGTGCTCGAAGGTTTTAGTGGAAACGGTTGAAAGTTGGAGGAGCGTTGCGGCGTGCACAGCTAGGAAAGAAATTTATGGCAGTTGGGTGAGACTTTATGCGATCTGTTCCGAGAAATTGTTTTATACGCTCCAGCGGCCAAAGAGATGCGCGTGTGTGCCTTTCCGCTATCGATTACGAGCTGTCTCTGAGCTTTATTCGCTGCCTGCGACAGTACGCATCGCGTGTTATCGTTTGACGTAGAATTAAAGTTAACGTGGATGGAAAAATATTAAGGACATTTGCTGTAATAAGTTGCTAGGAACAAATCATTTCACAGAACGTCCTGGTTCTTTGGAAGCTGTGTTATAACTGTCGCAGGAGGCAAAAATCTGAGGAATCGTGTAGAATTTGTCGATCAAGGGACATTCATTGCGCGTAGAAGAAAAATGACTCTGACGTGATTAGTCTTCAGGGAAAAGTAGAAATGTGCGCGACGTGTCTCGCGAGCGTATTGTATGCCTGCCTCGTGTGATAAGATAATTTATTACCAATATTTTTCTCTGGTGTTTTCGCGTTGTCGTTTGTTTCGTCGTGCTAGACGACGAAAGTAGAGGACGTTTATTTCGACCGAGTCCTCGTTCAGCTTCTTACGTCCTTAACCAACGACTTTGGCGGTCTCTTTGTCTGGAGATGGTCGTGTCGAAAGGAAGAAGAAGGAAGCATCGCAGTATTCGCGGTATGTCGTGATCGGTTGGCTTTGTTCAAATTTTTCTGCCCATTTATCTGTACATCTATTACTGTATCTCCTTGATTCCTTCGTAGGGAATTCACGTGTCACTTTGTTCCATTTCTGAAGCTGGCACGTCCTTGATAAAAATTGTTCCTCCTACATTCTTTAAGTCTAAAATTGGGGTAGCTTTTTAAGGAAGATTGTGATTTCCACGGGGTTGATGGATTTTCTTTGACCCTTCTACAACGTTACTTTTTCCAAGAATGTCTTTTGCTATCGGCGTGGATAAGGTTTTTGAGTTAATGTTTCAGGAAAAAAGTAGGAGATCGATCTCTCTTTTTCGCTTTGTGGAGTTGAGGAGTTGAGGACCTTGATTTTTCATAGAAATTTCTGACCCATGAACGTGATTCATGAAACCACTAAAATCATTCAGTTAGATTAAATAGTGACTTTAGTTTTCTATAATGAGGTTTCTACACGTACACACGTATTAAACTAGGGAGAATATCAGTAGAAGCTAGGTGTGGTCGATTAGGTGCGGCTTTTAAATGAATCACGATTGGTTGGAAGAGTTTCGATATAACGTCATTAGGGGTTCCTTATTGCCTTTTGAGATGATGAAGTAAATTTAAAGACGCCCTATTGGGAATTGCTTGTGAAGCTTAACATCGTATCTACATTGCTAATTTCCTACTTCACAAGTAAAGGGACCTCATAGGACCAAAGTAATACCGATAATGACTTAATAAAATAAAATTGAAACCAGGGAAGTAGATAATCCCTATATATGGCCAGACAAGGGCTATTCTCCTTATGGAAATTACACTGACGATCCAAAAATGAAAAACGTTCCTCTCAACCTTAGCAAAGACCCTCTCGTCATACTCTATTACCCTATTACCCAACTATTACCATTTCACAATCTTCCTACTCCCTTTTCCCAAAATCGAATTTCAGGAACTAAGATAGTACAAGCCATATCCAAACACTTTTTCTTTCATCTCGCCCTCCTTGCCTCATCCATAGCACAAGGAATTCATTCTTCCAAACTATATCGCCTAATTCCTCCCACCACTTCTCTATCTCAAACGTTTAATCATATTCCCACAAAAGTCATCGACTAGTCGAAGAAAATCACCATCACGAAAGTGCAATTAATCAAAAGACTGGTGGTAGCTGACCTCAGGACTGCTGCCGATATGAATACTGCCGTACGAATACAGTCAGCAGTGCGACTATCGTCGCGAACGACATCGATTCACGGGTCGCCACTTCCGGGAGGTTGACGATGATCGATCGTTTTAGGGTTACCGCAAACACACGGGACACGCTTCACTTCGATTCCCGCCGGGCCTCCGCGGAGGCAGTGATCTTGGCGGCCTTTGATACCGCTTCATGAATGTGTAAAATAGCTAGGTCCCGAGTTTCCCTGGATTCTCTGGCTCGCCTGGAGACGTGGAGGGACGATGACGGTCCAACGATAACAGCGGCTCGATCTTAGCCATCGCGTTATCAGGTAACAATGGCTGTTTTGCCTAGCTCCTGGCCTCGGCTTTGATCGTTGCCTGTCAAGCTAAGTTTGTCTTACCTGGACGGGGCTCCTTTGAACGATCACCCTCGTCGAAATTCGGCTCCTAATAGAGCATTTCGGTTCGTTCCTTCTTGGACCGCATGTTATCCAACTTTTATTATCATGTTACCAGAACAGTGGATATATGAAGTATCGAAGTTTGTTGTTTGCTTCAAGCGATGAAATTTAATATTTTACGTGTACCTTGCACTAAAATCCTTTTTCTATCGAATAAATAAAAAAAACACTCGATTTATAAAATTCTATATAATGACTTAATAAAATAAAATTGAAACCAGAGAAGTAGATAATCCCTATATATGGCCAGACAAGGGCCATTCTCCTTATGGAAATTACACTGACGATCCAAAAATGAAAAACGTAAAATCATAAAATTTAAAATCTAAAATTCTATTTAGACTGTAATCGGTCTTTAGTTACACTGATGAAGTTGTCAGTCATCTGTGCCTAAACTACTACTTAGGAACCTTCCCTATTTTTTTTTCTTGCACGAGTACATCATTCCCCAATATACGCCTCTTATTTTTTTCCTGCACGCGTATATCACCCCCCAATATAGCCTCCTATTTGTGTTTCAATCTCTACCACATCCTACGTCGTCATCGTCCCGAATAATCGTTCCGCCGTCGATCGGGAGAATAGCTGATCCGTAACGTAAGCGGAAACGTTTCCTTTTTATTGGCAGGTCAGTGTCCAGTATCAGGTATCCATTAACGATGGATGTTTTGTCAGTCATCGAGCGGCTAGTTCACGTCATTAGCGTTTCTGGGCCGATCTCCATCAGTCATCCTTACCCTCTGGATGGCAACCGAATTCGCACTGCGCCGTTTCAGATTGATGGATCTATCCGCTCCTCTCGGTACATCCTTGCGCCGCGGCTCTGAACGCAAAATTCTCCGTACTCTTGCTCGGTCTGGCAATCCAACGGCCATTAGTTATCAAATTATTTCGTTTGCCGGCCTTGGACGTTAGGAACCGTTTATGCACGTGTCATAATGATTTATGGGGATATACCGCAAGGTTCTGTACGGTTTACGCGAGGCTTAGGCACATCCCGAATGTTGCGCGAAAATAATCGATGACGGAGGAATTATATGGGTCATGATTCATCTGAACGGGTGTTCAACTGATATTGCCCGTGATGAACGATTTGTAGTGTGAAACGATCAGGGCTGGGAATTCCTGAGGATTTCAGGGGAACGAGATATTTGAAAGTGTACGTCGCGGAATGAATTTCTATGCGGTTAATTTATTATTTATATTTATTTAAGGTAGGAAAGTTTGTCATAAAGGGGTTGTAATTCTTAATTATGCTATTTGCGATTTTCTTTCAGCAAGTTTACTATATTTAGAATAAAGTGATTTTCGTGGGTGAATTCCTCAGAGGTAGGTCTTTTAAAATCTTTCGCGATGAAAAGTTGAACGCGCGCCGAGATTTTCCAATGTTGGTTCGTGTACGCCTCGTCAATCTGTTATTTCTCCACGGGTGTATAAATATTCAGAAGCAGCAGTGCAGAGAACCATTTCGATGGTAAAAGGAAGCTTAAGTATACGATAAATAAAGCTTCTGAGGCGCGTAAACAAGAAATAGCATTTACAGTATCGCCAAAAGCGGAACGT
Source organism: Calliopsis andreniformis (assembly GCF_051401765.1). Lineage (NCBI taxonomy): Eukaryota > Metazoa > Arthropoda > Insecta > Hymenoptera > Andrenidae > Calliopsis > Calliopsis andreniformis. The sequence continues at coordinate 14,481,587 of NC_135067.1, read as the reverse complement.
GTATTCAATCTGTTAAGAGTTTAAAGGAATCATGTTCTTAATCATTATCAATTCAATTTAGTATTACATTGTATTACATTGTTAGTACTAACATGTCATTGTAAGTAGAACTGAATCAGTAATAACAGTTATCACATCTCCAATAATTCTTACACATTCTCACAGTCCCCTCATTCATTAAAAGGGAGGCAAACGACGTGCAGGAAAAATAAGAAACTCCTCGTTAGTCGAGTTATCCCCATAATTGTATCCCACTCTTACTGCCTGCCTGTTCAACATAACTCTTGACATTCGAGGACATGAAAAGTGGTTGATTTAACGTCAAATTAACGTGGCGGGCCATCTCCACTGATACCTACACGAAACCTGACAATTAACGTGCTCCGTTTTTATTGTATGATTTTTTTAACTTAGTCTTTGATAATCACTCACTTTCACAGACGTGTGGAGTATTTAGTTAGAATTGAAGAAGAGACAGAGTTCAGTATTGGAATCAGTTAGACCACTAAAATTTTTGGATCTCCTATTTAAACATTTGGATGTCAAAATTTTACTTCCTATATAAGACAGAGTTCTCTCAAAAGAGCCAAGTCGGTTTGAACATTTCCGCAGATTGGTTTCACAAATTTTACGATAAATGGAGACGGCGAGTGCGATATAAAAGGATGCAATTGGTCTTTCTGCGCGAGTCGACAACCATTTTCTGATTTCCTCTCGAGCAAAATAGACATAGAACGACCGCAGAAGTGCTGACTAAGCATTTCCCGCGGTTGAACATTCTAATAAAAAAAGAAATTTCATTCGATAAAAGTACGCAGCTCGCTAGCCGAGAGTGTAAAGGGTGTTCTTCAAATTTTATGAAAAGAGGATCGTGGGAGCGGGAATTTATTATTCCTTATATGTGCGCACGCCACCAGATATGAGAGACGTACTTTGAAGCCGCGGAAATGTAAGGTAAAGCTACTGGCTGTAGTTGAGAGTCCGCGTCTCCTGACATTTCGCGCGGAAAAAATGTTTCTCGTGTTTTGGGAATGCTACTTCTTTCTAAAAGGGTCTCCAAGGCAACATAATTTTCTATGTCTAGCACCGTACAGACGCTTCTAGACCCTTATACTGTATATTTAATCGCCTTACTTCTGTAAGTGAATATACGCATGCGTGTCACCATTTTTGCAATGATTTCACTCAAAAATATGTGAGTCAGACTTTTAGGAAAAAGTATGAGAATTTCAATTGAAATTGAATTTCAATTCAATCGAAATACTTTATTTCAATTGAAATTTTAAAAAATTCTGGAGAAAAATGTTACTCTGCACAACAAACTCTATTATCCTACTGTATGGTATATTTTTTTTATAGATGCACTAGTGCATCTGTAAAATGTATCTCTTTGAAATGGAATTCAACGAATTTTTTGCGTAGACTCAATACTTTTCGAGGTATTTCACAAAAAGTGCAATTGCACTTTGCACCTGCACTGGTACACATATGTATATAGAAAATACTGTAGATAGACCAGGTAGTAGAATTTATTAAGTAGTGCAAAATTCCCTTTTACAATTTTTTATAGCACACCCCAGTTACTGGGATCATCCTAAATGGAAATATGAACGATTTTAAGGTTCCTCACGGTGCATCACCCACCGCGAAGTTATCACTTCTCCCCTCTTATCATTCACTCAGGCAAAGATGCCTTCACGTTCCCTCTCTTTGATTCGACGACACGCGTGCTTGAATGGCCCCTGCCTTTCCCTAATTCCAGGACTTTTGCACATCCGGTATGAAATTTTAATATACCGAGATTGCGTGTCGCGTTCCACATTTCCCACTACATTCAGCCTCGCCTGAAACGCGGCGCAAATCTGGGTCTACCACGGCTATATCTCTCTGGGCGTCAGACGAGCGTCGAAGAGTGAATTCTCCGCTGCTCAGAGCGAAACAGAAACTGTGGAGCTGGCCCTCGAATCAATTCGTATTCATTTAGCGCAGGTGTTGCTAACGGTGAAAGATCATTCTTACTTTTTCCCAACGAAAGGTACTTGTTAGACCCCGCCATGAAACGATGCTGCCTGAGAAGGGTGGATACAGTAGGTGGTACCTTCGAATGATTTATCGTCTGCGACACTCGCCGCCGTCCCTTTGATAAAAATAGCTCCGAGTTTTTCATGGAGGTCGCTGAGACGCAGAGGGAGGAATGGGGTGGAACGAAGTAAACGTTCCCCGCGATGTTGTCCGGGGGAGACGTTGAATGTGCAGCCGACGAAATATGCCCTGTCATTAGGGCACACTCTTGCGGTACGCCTACCAGCGTCTTTTCCTTTTTTCGGCAGCCGCATTTTAATAGGGAACGACAATCGCGGCTTCTAATGGCCGTGCTGTTCTGATCAATCTTATTTTTCAGGCTGTTGAATTAATTAGAGTGGAAATTCGATGGCACTAGCTACGTAGATGTGTCGTAGAATTTCCGAGGTATTCATTAGACGCACTTTGTAGTAAATAAATATCGATGACGTCAACTCTTTCTCTGTTTCATGTTAATTAGTTCTGATTTTGAACATAAAGGTAGCCATGCAAGGCTGTTTTTGCGAGCTATGATATTACAGTTTAAATAATGTCTACTGATTTTCACGTTATTCGTTGTCAGTAATGTAGCACGGTGTTCTAAAAAATCGTTGTCATACAATTCACCAGCATACACATTATGAATAATTAATTGCGCTGTAGACTTATAATATGATATCAGAAAGTTCTTAGTTCGTAATATTTTAATAACGTTTCATTCGAGGCTGTAATTATAGGATATACTAATTTCGCAAGATCCCGCTCCCAGCGGCGCGGAAACGGGCAATATTTTATTTTATCCGATCACTGTAATTCGATCACTCATCATTATCCCTCTGTTTCCTTTGTTTCAGGTGAGTAATTTACCGTTTCAACTTCGCTCTCCGGTTGGAAATCGCTTTCACGCGGTAAGTCGCTCGACTGTGAACAAATTGGTTACAATTAATGGAAATTCCACCCTATCTCTCTCCGTCCGATCGTTAGACCGTGCCTTGCCGACTCTCGTTCGGACTCAATGAAAATTTAACGCTGGCCAGCAGCCTCTCGAAGACGCTATTTGTCAGTGAGAGGTGTTTTAATTAACACGCTCCCTGTCGCTGCGTAAATAGAACCATTTGCCTCTCGGCGAAATCCAATATCAATTTATTGAACGGCGAAAATTCTGACTTTCGTTTGAACTATTTGTTAATATCTCTTTCAATATCTGTAATATTTATTTATAACGTTGGAACGTGGAGAAAATATTTTGACTCAGATTCCTAATGGATTATGAATAAGTACTTTGACATGGAACTGCTGTTGCTCTACTTGCCCTATTTAAAAAAAATTAGTTTTATTAGTATTTATTATGATATTTTGATTATTATATCTCATTAGAAACAGTTGTTTGTTAGGTTTTCAATGATAAATGCAGGGAAATTTCGTGTCTGGTTACGCACGGGGTTTATCTACTGGCTAGTAACTATAGATCAGACTCACGAATCTACTTGCTACTTTTTACAACCAAACATATTATCCAGCTTAATAAGAAACCATCTGACGCTAGTATCAAATCAATCATTATTTACCAACATTAAGTTAAACACGATAAAATATATGTAACATCTAAAAAAGAATTGAGACTCAGCAAGTGACGCTATCCTTCCCAGCAAGCTCAGAAAGCATATAGTGGAACTTTCACAGTAGTCGAAATTTAAGTAGAGTGTATCAAAAAAGGTAGAAAAAAGGCGGGGAAGTGAAAACAGAAGAGAAAGCGAGGAAGCGAAATGGTCAGACAGACAGGGAAAAGGAGCGTAGAATAGACGTCGTGAGGCGATCGTCTGTGGAGCTGGCCTGGCGAGTAGAAAAATTGTGTGATACACGTCTTACGGAGGGTCGGGATCCACCTCCAGCGAATAAGCCGGGCTTGATAGCGAAAACCGTCGATTCACACTCAGCGGTAAGGTTAGGAAGGGCCACGGGGGTAGAGGGAGAGAAAGAGAGCGAACGATGGAGGATGAGCGAGGAGGTGGGGGGAGCAGAAAGGGTAAACGGAAGAGGGAGAGACTCCAGCCAGATGTAAGAGAAGGATTATCTAGCGTTGGGGCTTCGAATCTGATAGTGACTGTTCCGGAGGGTGTTTTCAAAGGTCGGCACGGGGTTAAGCGGGGTGAAGCGGTATGCTTTTAAGGTATTGGCCCCTGACGGGAAGCGAGCCGAGCGGTGAAGACCGCGGCAACCACGTTCACGAATACCCTGACGTATTATACGCGTAAAGTGGAAGTTCCATGGCAAATCCGTGACGCTACTTACTCCGAGAAACGTTCCTGACCTTATCGACCGCATCGATATAAATCGTCGGTGGTTCACGTTTTGTCGCGACTTCGGACCACCGGGGCTCTCACGATTCTCGTTGGATTCCTATCTTCTGATCGGTTCCTGTCACCCACTGCGTTAGCTCAGTCTATCAGAGAGGGCCTGAGAGATGTGACTTTAGGCTTTTATTACAGAAGAAATTGTTTTTTTTCTAATGGAAATGTTAACGAGTGAGGAGCTCTAATAGATCATGAGTGTGTTTCGATCTTCCAGCAAACTTTTTCGAACAGCTGTTGATTTAGTTAACACTCGGTGTAGGTGCTGGATCGAAGCATTAACACATTGCAAATGGGTGACGCAAACTTGCGTCGGAACGATGTAATCGTGGAAGTTGGGCGACGCAATTTTGCGTTTTTAACACGTGTTTTTGTTTCCAAGTACTATAGACTTCTCTCTCTAGCATTACAAAGTGTACAGTGCAGAAGGTAGGTTAATAGGCTATAAATCCTCGGGAACAGGCATTTAAATTATTGAAACACCCTGTCTGCAATGTGTTAACAGAGTTTGACGCGAAAACTCTGATACGATCGGCTCTGATACGATAAATTACTGTCTTCCCTTCTACTGTTCGACTGTGCTTCCCTCGGATTTCCTAGTGCATTAATATGTCCAACTTTGTGATAAAAGAGGGGATTTTGAATTTTCTAGTCTGCTTCAGGATGTAAATTTGAAGGTGAAGTACAGTAAATCATGATTAGAGAGTCAGTAATTACTCATTCGAATACACTTACCAACGTTTCCAGAAATAACGTAGCCTCTGAAGTAGTGTTCAATTTCTCATTTAATAGCGCCATACGTCTTTCTTCTCTCTCGTTCACGAACCCCGATGTGAACTCGAAACGCGTGAAACTCTTATGACCGACGAAAGCCTTCCCTAAATCAGAGCTCTCGTGGCGGAATACGACGGCGACAGGTGTTGCTCGCCGCCTAAGATGATGAAAGATGGCTCGCCTTGCACGAAGATCCTCCTGACTGGTAGCTTCCATCGACCTTATCAGTTCGAGCATGAAATTACCAACGCGAGCGATACAGCGGTCGTGGAACGGGCAACAAAATACGAGGGATGGGAGGAGAGAAGCCAAGAGGAGGATTGATGACTGACGAACGATGCTAGGAATGGGACGAAGCGACGAGAACGCGAAGAACGGAGGCAACGGAAACGAAAGTGGTGGGCTGGGGAGATCAATTATTCTCATTCCAGGCTGTAGTCACTCGAACCTGATGGCTGGTTTCGCGTTGTGTGTTACTCGGTGCCAGTAACACGACAATCCGTTACTGAAGGCAGCTATGTGTTACGACCTCTTCGCGTTTGTGCCCTCCGCTGTTTCACGGCAGTCTCATGGCGTACCAGCGTATCACGGCACGGTAATTTGTCACGAATAACGCTTATTAGCCGATTCAGCCGTTACATCCGCTACGGTCATTTATCGACGCGTCCACCGTGCCCGTGAATTTCATTAAGATCCCTCGGCTCGGAGATTGCTGTGTCTAATTCTTCTCTGGTATGCAATGATCGTTGCAAGAGCTGCTTCGAATGATCAGCCTGGCGAAGGTGATTAGAATTTATTGATCCGTGGCTATGCACGTTTCACAGACAGATCGTTCAAGAAATCGAGTATATGTATACTTCCAAGAAGTGGTAGGGCAGCGAGGGTAGGATAGCGAGGGGCAACTATCTCTGGGAAATTTCAGCCAATTAACTCGGAGCTACTGTATTAAGGTATGCATATCAATCGCAAAATTCTAAAAGAAGCGTTATCTTGAGTTATAAGTATAGGGGATCCATGACTCGCGTGATAAATATTTTCATACAGGGAAGGTTAACGTCCGATAAATCGCGAGCCTCGTCCCACACGTCGAGATCATCGACTCGTCTTCGATTTGAATTTCCGTGATCACGCGATTAAGCGATAACGTTTAGCGTAAGTATACGGTTACCGAGGCTCTGGCATGGCTGCCTGCCGTCCTCTGGGTGCATCGGGCGCAATTTAACGGGTCGCGCACCGTCGACGAGACGCATCGTTGATCCCAACGAGGAAATAAATGCCTGTCGGTGGCAATCAGACTGCTTTTGTGGAAACACGCGTGATTCCGCGCGAAATACCCCCGACTATTTATCGGTAAAAATACGTTTCCGGAGGGTGAACAGGCGGAACAAGGCTTTTAATTGGATTCAACGCGATTTGGGTCATGCGGAGGAAACACGTGATTATCATTACCGCCTCTTATTGTGCGACACGTCCTTCGTGTTTATACTGTACGAATAATGATGGTGCTTTGCTTGTGTTTTATGGGAGGGGAGCTAAGTATTTTAAAATTCTAAATGAGAATTTCTCGTAGCGTTATAATTGTGATAAAATAATAATTTAAATAGAAATAAGCGTTATAATTGTGATGAAATAATAATTTAAAAATTGAGAGAAATGTTTTACTTATTTATTGTAGGTAGATTCGTTTTGAAGTGTATTATAGTCATCTATTTGTGTGATAAAAACTGGAGAGTACAAGAAGGTTTAGCCTTGTTGGTCTCTCAACTTAAACCTTCTAGACTGTTTCTCTACAGCTCGTAGGAAGAAATTGAGATACCACTAGTACGTTGCAATCTCCTTTCAAATAAAGGTTTCAGCGGAAAGAAATTTCACATTTCTTAGTCCGCCATATTTTGGTGGTTTCCTTAAAAAATATTCTGAAGTCTTTACTATAATTTTTTATATATTTTTTAATACATCCTACTCGTCAAAAATGCGTATTCAAGTATGCGTGTCTTTATTTCCCTCGCACACACCGTTGTAACAGTTTAAAAATAATTTTACAGAATCCTGCACTTCTAAATGGGATTCAGTGTCCTAGATATATCGTTTTCACCAACGAGAAAAGGAATTTAATTCGCGAGAAGCAATAAAAATATCTACCTGGTTATGAAATGTCAAATTACAACGGACTGATTTCTATGGAAATGAGCACAGACTTATTGCAGAAATGGAGAACAACGCCAAACCTCGATAATTCCACTTGGATTTCAAGTAGACAGAATGAAGTTCACGAAAATAGTACACGATCGCGATGGAAAGCGTGGCGGTTTGCTTATTGCGTTACACACGATTAAAAGTACTTTACGAATCGTTGTTGAAGTCGTAATTTTTCGCCTTTCCAAAAATGTACAGCACGAAACAGTGGCGCGGAGGAAAAATACATTAAGTGAGAAACTGGGTCGCGTGTAATGACTCCGCGGCATGGACACGATTTCTACGCGGACAGGGGCGGAGATTCCTTGATTTCGCGATAAAGTTATTGCTCGACGGAATTTAAATATGCAACGTGTCCAAAAGGTGGGCTCAAAAAGGAACAACTGGCCGCTCCACGATACTGGAGCAATTCCCGCTGAGGGAAAAATTTTATTTCGCGGCGGCCGCCTCGTAACAGCTTGCACAAAACTGTCGGTGATATACGAGCCCGTGCAGCTACCTGGAACGGGGCCATCCGCATTAAAAATACACGGCAACGCCAAAATTGATGGACGAGCGGTAGCTGTAATTATTATTATAAATCATCGTGACTGTCGGACACGAACTACCCCTACTCCCTACCTCAGCCTGGCCAACTCGTATTGTCTACTCGTTCGTGACGTTTTATTATTTATAAAGTGAGGGTGGCGAATCGCGAGCTTGGCCTGTCCAGCATTAATACTCCAAAAAAGGAACGAATGCCAGAAAATTGTCATAATATTGAAAATTTCTTGTAAACCGAACAGGGGGATTTGTTTATTCAAACCGACAATATAAGGAAAATATGAATCTTCTATAGGTAATAGAAATCGTAAGTGATAGAATTCTTGGATGATATTTAAGTTTCATGAATTAATACAATATTTAGAGAGTATGTAGTGTGATAAAAATGCAGAGCTAATTAATTAAGTCACGTAATTCTTTTGAGTTGGCATATCATAAATCACGAGGAAATGTGAAACGGTCAGAGTTCGTTAGCGAACTGTAAAACGAAACATCAGCTGTATTTTGTTTCATTTTTTCCTTGCAGTGCTCGTGCAATTTAATGACCCTGCACGGGTGAAAGCACGAAACTGGACGTGTCATAGCGGAACAAGATGTATTACGCAACATTTTGGGGAAATATACTCGTTGAATGCTATGCGATTAGCCTTAGTTGTAACAATATATGTTACAACTGTTTAACTATTATGTTAATTGTGTTGTTAATATGACAATATAAAATTACATCACAATGACAATTATTGTCAGCGAAAGCTAGAGAAAGAATTTGGTACTAAAACAGTATTTCAATTTTAATTAATATTGGAAAGTTGGCAGAGAAAAAGCTATTGTATTTTTCATTTAACAGCAGGAAGTAAAAAATTTCTGAATAAAAGTGAAATAAATATTTAATAAGATCCAGATGTACCTACAACACGGTTGAATATATCGGAAAAGAGTATCGTATTACTTACATTTTCTCATATTCTGTCAATACTCAAATATTCTCACACTTGGTTCATCACTAACATTTAATTCTTGCTTTGGCGTGTCCACTATCCCTTGAAAATCAAAGATCAGTGACCGATAGAAGTAAAATTTTCAGGCTCCTCATTCGCGGTGCACAATCCAGCTTTGTGCATTTTTGATAAGCATGCGATAGACATGGAAGAAAAAAAAGTAATATTCACCTGCATTTTAATATTTCTCCGTATTTACATGTCATCATTTTCTCCGAAACAGTATCCATAGTTCACTTTCAACAACAATTTCTATAAAAATTTCGACCATCTCGTTCATACATTTCTCTAATTCGTAAATATGAAGTACAACAAGTATCATATTTAAAACATTGAACATGATATAGTATCAAAATTTAAGATTACTCCACCCTCTAAAATTTTAATAAAACATTCACTAAAACTATATACCTTGGAACCTAATATCTCATACAATTACAAAAAACACACCCACCAAATACTAGATATTACGATAAATCCAGTTCCATACTCCATCTCGAAACTTACCATTCCCATTCGCATGGAACTTTTCCACGAATACTCCTCACGCCAATACCTCTAATTCTACATTCACTTTCACCTGTCCCGAGGCTGGTATGCTAATCCCACCTGAGCAATTGAAGGCAGCAAAGGGATCAGGTGGACGCACGGTTCTTCGGTTGATCGAACATTTCTGCTCCGTTCCGACGTGCAGAGTGCAGGGGAGAGGTCTGAATGTCGGTGTCCGTAGGCGGAGCAGACTCGGGAGGCAGAGGCAGAAGTGGGATTGGCCGAAGGAGGCGAGGCAAAGGACGGCCGGTCTGCTGGTTCTCTCCTAATTTGACGCTTTCGATAAATTTAACAAGCTCGTCACGAAGGAAGGACCCTGTATGTCCGGGCACGATGCCAGACTCTTGGCGCGTCCGACGCCGCGCACACCCGACACCATTACCTTCCCGTATTCCTGGCCGTGCCGTGTCCCGAGGGACACGCCGCGCCGTCCACTTGGTAATACGCTTCCTCCTTCAACCTTTCCACCCGCCGTTCCTTCGGAACCTTCTGCGACTCGTTCGTCGGTTACCTTCGCTTTTGCCGGTTCCTCGACTGGCATCGTTAGAATGCTTTCGCTCGCGTCCTCGTCCCCTCGAACATGCCGCTGGCATCCCCCTCCGTCCGTCCGAGCCTCCTTATATCTTTCGTTCCCGAGGAAAATTCGCCTTTAAGGTCGGGTTGTTGCGAGTCGAATGGAAAACCCGACTGCTTCGGACACTTCGACCGACTACGCCGACTGTGTGCACGTCCGTGTGGAACCCTGAAAGAAGTTCGTCTACCGTGGACAAGGAAATCTTTTTCTCATGCAAAGTAGCCGGAACGCGTTTTCTAACGTGTCTCGAATGTCTCGTTTTAGGGCGGAATTGCGTCTCGCGTGGACCTGGCTACTGCTGGGTCGCTTGGGTTCTGGGGATTTGGTTTCGTGAAGGCAGATGAGGTTTAACCTGAAGAATGTTATGCTACAAGGGAAGGTAGTTCGTCATTTTTTTGGTGAAAAGTATTTTGTGTTAGTTAACAGATTACTTAGAGTAAGTGTAGCTAATACTGGACATTGGTTGTAGCTTTAAAAAATGAGACATGACAAAGCAGCCAAACTGCAAATATGATGGCAGGGAATCTTCTTTTTATGTTTGCAGTTTGGTTGCATTTTTTAGTCCAGTATTAGATGCACTTACTTTATATAGTTTTTGAAAGTACATACTTACATGGTCTTATCAGTAGACTCAGGTAAAAAATCATCTGCTCCAAATGGTGGAGGTTTAAGAGTTTTAGAGCTTGAATAGAACGATGCCTGATAGAACCTGATTAATTTTTTATGTCTTTTGGATAAAAGATTCATTTTCAGTAGTCTGTAAATTCACGAGGATTCAGAGTGATTCCAGCGTGAATTCTGGAACTTCGGAGCATCATTAGAGACTGATTAACTGCTTTGTGGAGAGTCGCCATCGTTAGTTCCTTCGAACGTACTTAACGCTGTATGTACTAGTGCTGCAAAGGGCTCAAAGAATCTTATTCATCGTTTTGTGTCGTCTATCTGAGCCCGAATCTTTCTTTACGATTCCTTGGACGGAAGTTTCTGCTTGCCTTTCCGTAGTCGCCAGAAGTTACTGGTCTGTAACTTTCATTAATAAAATAGTAAAATGTCTGTGGCGTGGTGTGTCCAAAAGAGTTCTGTTAGTTTTTCATTTTATACTGCCGCGAATCTGTCTGGATTTGCGGGCTGGTCAATAATTTCTTCGACGGGGACATAAACAAAACGAAAGTAAACCGAAAATGCTGAATATTTACTCGATGTTCACGTTTCAACGCAAGCCAGACAGAATTGTCCAAAACTTTTCATAACGATGACGACGAAAGACTTCAATATAAAGCAGGAACTAATCACCGTAATTACGCTCCACTATCACAGGATTTCGCCTACTTTGTAAAACTTATTTCTCCCTCAGACACTCGATTAAAGTAATTAGAAACGTACCTAATAACTCTTCTTCACCAAAAAACTCGATCTCGTGACCGAGACTAGTTTCAACAGCAGCGCCTAATCTTGGAATCCACTTAAGTTATCCTCGCAGACGTTTGCCGAATAATTTCAAACGTACCTTCAGCAAAGGACGTAAAACTCAAAAAGTCTCGAGTAAAGTCGTCTCTCCTCACGACTTTCAACTAATGATAACTCCAATGCCGACGAAATTAGTCTAAAAAAATATCATTAAATACTCCTCATCCTCCTCTACAAACCCGCCAACCTTTTCTTCGAGTCAAGAGTGAAGACTCGCGTCCTTGTCAGACCTCGCACGTTCCTTATCCCCTGTCCCTGCGACGCAGCAGGTAAATTACTCGATAACTGTCGCCCCAGCCACGCCAAGCGTCCAGAAACTTTTCTCGAGAAGGGAAAACAGTCCCGAAGAGTTCGTAGGATGATCAGACAACCAGCTGCTGCTTCCACCTACATGCACCGCGTCTGCAGGATGGGCGAGAACTGGAGTTCATTTCATTCGGGACTTAATAAACGTTTCCCGCGCAGGGTCGAAGGGAAGGGAAGGGACGGGCGGCGACGTCTTTCATAAGTTATGCATCAAGGGCTCACAGGTCGTCCAGAAACGATATTGTCGTTCCTTTTCGCGCGGTCGAAATTTCGTCATCGACCTTTCGTGCCGCGTCGAAGAGCGAGTCGCGCGCGTATGAAGGCGGAACGAGCGGTTCTTGGAAGTCGAGAGAGACGGGGAGAGGCGACGAACGAGGACGGCGAACTGCGAATTTCGTCGGTCCAATTTTGAAGAAACGAGGCGAGGAGAGAGCGTACTCAGAGCAAACGAGAGCAACGTAAGAAGCGAGATTGGAGAGAGAAGGGTGGGGGTCCGAGAGAACTGACGGAGAGGAGAGAGGGAGGTCGAAAGTAGGAGAGAAAGAGTGCCTGTCAATCGTCGTGGAGGTGCGCAGCCGAAGCAATTTCATAGGGGTGGAAAATCAGGGCGATTCTTGAAGTCAGTAAATTTTCTCTATCCTTCCTCCTTCTTCTATCGGTCTCTCCTGCACCTCGTGCCTCGGGGTTGTATACGTTCTTCGAAGAAGGTGAGAAAGACGCGGAAACGGGACGGAGGACCGAGGAGAGAGGCTAGACAGGAAGCCAAGGAGGGGGTTAAACGTACGTGGGCATAACCAGAGCAAAGTGAAAATTGCTAGAACCATTCGGCAGGATTGACCTTAGGTGCCGCCCTATATTCCCAAGACCGTTCGCAACGGGCTTGTATACATGTCCACGTGTCGTGGTGTGCACGTGCGCGTATGTGCACGCACGCGTTCATGTATGTGCGACAGGGAAACGTTCTTCGGTACACATAAATATCTAGGATTTTCTCGGAGCACTGCGAGCACTTCTTAGGCCACCTTTCTCTTTGGGATTGTCAGGGATTTCGGAGGATATTCGGCGCGAGGAATTGCAGAATGATTCGTCCGTTTGTGAAATCAACGGAAAAATGTTCGGGATATTCTTGAGCCACTCGCTGAGGGAAGACGTGCATCAGGATTGTCGCGATTTTTCGAATTTTCTGGGGGCAATTACTTAGCGCTTAAGTGGCGAAGGGTTTTAGGGGCTTCAGGGAATTTTGGAACCAATAGCAATCTCATCACCCTCAAGATACAAACTTTCAACCAATAACTGTTCACTAGAGATAATTTCCTAATAATTTCTCTAAAATGACGATCTGACTTGGCTTTGGAAGAAGAAATACTTTTTAGATACACTATCTATTAGCAAAGACATGGTTAGTGAAACAGTAAACGTTACTTACTCCAGGGTAATAATAATAAATTTCCTACCTTAAACGCAAGTGAAAAGAATTGCAGTAGAGAAGGTAGTAACAAGTCAGACGGACCCACACTTTTGGTCGACACTGTACAAAGGACCTTGCTCCATCGCTTAAGGGTCAATACACTAATATTTACAGCTTATAAAGTTTTCCAAACGATCTATCAAGTATTCAGCAATTACGCAGAAAGAAGCGAGAACATCGTTGAAGCATAACAGAGAGATCACGATTCTGCGGATCATATTCGGGATTATAGGTTGCATCGAATATTCCATGAATACCGTAAAACCGTGAATTGGTTCTCCAATTGCAAACTTATTGCCCGTCTTGTCCGACCGTCTACGGTTATAACCAGTCCTCCGACGGTAACCCCGAGGCATATTGCACCACCCCAATTGCCCGACGCAGCTGGAGAGCTTCGTGAGTCGATCGGCCGATGTCGGACATAGCCGTTTAAAAAACTTCAACCGTCGTCTCACGATCAAATCCTTATCTCTCTCTAATTCTCTCTTCCCGTAATTCCTCCATCCCGCTGTCGCTGAAATCAAAGGTCAACCCTGGTCCTATCTTGCACACTCTTTCCTTCTCTTTCTTCTCTTGCACTCCATAACATCGTTCTACACCATGGACAGAACACAGAACAGGTCTACGAATTACAGTGAACCCAAGATCTCCCGAGATGTGCTTCTACATTTCTTCCCCTCTCTGTCCACCTCGGACAGATTGATAAAGTGATATGTCCCCAAGATTCAGTGTAATCCAGCTCTAGAAAGGGCGAGCGGAAGAGGGACGCGGATAGGGATCGTGGGGGTGTCCGAGCAACGCGAAGACGGTCAGTAGCTGTCGCAGCATCTCACGATGGTTTAATCTCCTCGGTTTTTTTCTGGTCTTGGCCGACAGGGGCAGCGGTTCGAGTGGACGAGGAGGGCGGACTTGGAGAGGCAGAGGCGATCGCTCGGAGTACGTCCTGACTGCGCCAAACGAAGGACGACAATAGAAGGGGTTGGGGGCTGAGAGAAAACGATCGGGAAAAGGAATTCGTTAGTGAAAACTGCTGCCCCGAGGATCTGGACCTTTTTAGTTGAATTGTCGTCCGGATAAAGCGATGGAATGCGGTTACGCCGTGCTCTCGGCCCGCACCACCAACAAAAGGAATTCGATCGTTAGCCCGCCGCTCCGAATGAAACTGTTACCTTGGACCCTGAACGTACGATGCACGCCTCTCAGCTTTTTCACTGCTCCGTCGTGAGACGCTTCCCTCTGGCCTCCGGATAATCTCTTTCCCTCGCCCTTGGAATTTCCGATGATCGTTTTCGTTTCCGCGTCCGACTCGCCCGCCGTGAAAGGGATACGCGTAAAGAAATTTTCGGCGTTACCACATCCAGGACAACGAGCTCAATTGTGAAACGTTCGTGCCATGCTCCCTTCTTTTTTCTTGGATTTATTTCTTGGATAATACCTGTGGCTGTAAGAGTGACGACGCGAGCCACCTTTTAGAGAAATTTAAGCTGCTATAATTGAAAATTGGGAGACATATTTTGTACTTTTAGGTAAAGGAAATTGAATGACGGTAGCTTCTTTAAACTGTCTTATGACCACTGATATTTGATGACCTAACTGACCAGTAGTCATAAATTTTCATTTACTTGTGTTTGCTATTTCGTTTATTCAGGATCAATTGTTCTATCCACATTAACAGTTTAAACGTCGTAATTAATAGCCTCTGCAAATTCGCATACACGTGGAATATTAATTGCATTGTTATTGCGTCAACGCATCACTGACGAGTCTGCTGAAATTGCTCGATGATGGCGCGCAGGCTGTATAAATAATTTTCTATGAAATTAGAGAGGCGTTTGTCAGTCTGCGCCAGGTAAAATGGAATCGTTAAAATCTGAGCGTCTTCGTTGCTAATATTGCTCCCGTGAACAATCGCCATTGACGGTGATGAAGTTTCAAAAGCGAGTCAAAGAGGTCGGTGAAATTAGTTGGAGCAAGTTTTCTCGCATTTGACTTTATAACGTTCAATAAAATGGCCAGGGTCCTTTACCTCGCAAATTTCTGCGTCGAAGAGTTCTCTCGCTGAAAAATAATACAGGCCGATGGGCGTCGATCTGCTGCGGGGGACGGACGGCGGGAGAGAGAAGTGATAAGAGCTAAATCGAACTGTCAAAGAGGCCGATCAGAAAGTAAAGTGTGCGGACAATGAGAGGGTAAATCGAGTCGAGTTGTCTAATGCATATTAATAAGGGCTAGAACGTCCACAAAACTCGGCTTCAATTCCAATGGTGCTCGCCCCGAGCACGCCTTCCAAGGAATCGCCACCGCTTTTTTCCATTTCATCTCGGTGGGAGGGGCGTAATCCCCTACGACCACCTTCCTCCTTTTACTTGAACGATTTCACTCCACGGAAAGTGTCCATTCAGTGGGGTAATTGATTCCATAATTCCGCGCTTGTCGAAATTCGTTTCGCCCAACACCGTTTAAACATTTTCAGTCTTTAAGTGAATTTGTATACACAAGTGCAGACAATTTCTATTAAAATAATTCTTTTACTGAAATAGGTATACAGTTTTACTTCAGGGTCGATGTTTACGTATATCAAAACCATTGTTACGAAAGAGTTACTCCAATTTTTGTGCGCGAATATTTGTCGGGAAGCGAGTCCATCGACACTTCGCAATGTAATAGCCTCAGGAGATTCATTTTTTGTGGTTTACATCGTATCCAGTTTTCAGCCCGCAAACGTAAAACGCTCACGTACACCGTGAGCCAGTATTTGTACTCTATTACACCCTCCGCAAATACGCGCGTTCCACAGGCTTCCGTTTAGGGTATCATACCATCATGCAGTGAATCGTTGCGTACAATTCTGAAGACCATTAGGAGTAATAAGCCACAATTTTGACGCTTGAATCACTCTAGCTGCCTTGATCCATTATTGTCTGTCGATTTGATTTCCTGAAATAGTGGAAGAATAATTGATTAAAATTTTATTCAGATCTACACTACAAAATTTTTTATAAATACGTAGTATTAATTTAGTATCAGATAACCTGGTTCTAATCACTGTGGAGCTTTAGATACAGTTCAGAAAAAAGATATCTTGTTTTATTTCCAGATTCACTGTCTCAATAAAACCCACCACGATCCAAGTCATTCGCTTCTAACCAATCTAAAAATTAAACCAGCACGATTTTATGGCTAGTCGTTTCTATTATCCAGAAGCACTCAATTTTCAGCGAGAGACTAATTCCAGGAGGGCAAATCCTAAATACTTCAATCCCTAACATTTTCAGGGTCCCTTCCAAATACATTTCCTATTCTCAAAAGTAACGAAGCAGCCGCCATTCCTGTAACAAATTCACTTCAGTTCGGTGTCTGTAATAGTGCCTCTCCCGTCTAAAATATCGCTGCGTGCTAGGTTCATTAGATGAAGGAAGGCTCTCCAGCCAGGATCTCGTCCGAAAGTGGAGGAAAGACTGTAAAACAGTGACTCGATGAGTGGCTCGAAAAGCGGTCGACGGGGACTAGGTAAGTCGGCCAGGCTCCTCTAATGCATATTGATAAGGGTGGAGCGAAAACTCGTCGTTAATCATAGTCGAATCGACTGAACGGTCGGCTTCCCCGTCGTCTTCCCTCGACCTCGCCCCCACGAGGGGGTCGTGATTGACGAAAACGGAAGGTGGTACAGACGTGGGGTCCCGTCCTTCGGTTTTAAGAGGCGGAATTGTCTGGTGAGGGACAATGGGTGTAATCATATTCGCATGGTAAATTAACGCCCGAACATAAACACCTCCCCGGCGATATTAGGTCGGAGGATATCGTGGGCGCTTTTATAACGTCGCGGAATTACGACTGACATTGCGAGATTAAAATGGGCTACTGCGGCAATTTTGCGTGCAGGAATGAGCGTGCGGTATTAGCATAGAGAAGAGAACAGTGCACGGGGAACGAATAAACGTTTATTTATGGCCTTACGCAGAGGAAGAAAGTTACGTGCGTCTCGTACCTAGTTGAATAATAACGGCCTGATGATAATGCTTTGATTTTCACCACGATGGATCACTCTTTCGGCCTTTTCGCGCGAGTAATCAGTACATTCACGTCTTATATTCGTCGGAGGTATTTAGCAGAATTATTTTGAAATAAGTTTGTGGACAAAAGAAAAGAAAACTTTTAAGTCTACAAAATTCAAAACCTTGATCTTCAATATCTCGAAAATAGAAATATCTGGATCATGTCATCTTGCCTTACAGCTATGAAAATACTCATCAGGAACGTTTAATCGACAGCTCAAACCCTAAGCCAAAGTGCCATGACTCTAAAGATACAAATTGCCCCCAATAACAAAATAAGTTACATTCTCAAAGTCGTCTTACCTCTACAAAAAAACGATTTCTAACTCGAAAGAAGGGCGTGTAAAGGCAGGTTGGCGAAAGGATAAATTTCGATCCCCCGTTTCACATGGTAATTCTCTCATAAATATCCTCAAAGGACACTTCCTCTCTTCCATTCAAACACGCCTCTCCGCTTACACGCACACACCTAGGACATTCCTACGAGCAGTCATGCAAGATGCAGACTTGCAATTGCATCTAGTAGTTATACATCGTTCTGTCCAACACTCTCCCTTTTCTCTGTCATTCGATTAGATCGAGGCAGGAGCTTAGCGGCTCACCCCTTGGAGCCGAGTAATTTGATTAAAACTCCGATGATGCGAGTAGGTGCCGATGCACAGGTTCCAGCTGCAGGAACACCCACGTCTGCTACTGACTTGATACGCCGAGGCGGGAAGCCATAGGAAAACGATTTCTTTCGCGTCATCTACGCTTCGACCGCGTCTCACTGATGGAGTGTTTGAGCGAGGTATCTGTGGAGTTTGTCAGCCAGCGAAATATAAGACCCAATGCACATGAGCGGTATTTTGACCTTGCTGTTGCACTCTGAATGCCTATATTAACACAGTTTTGTGTTAGTTGAATATGGGCAGCAAGGTAATAAATGAGTCATATTAGAAGTTATTATCGGTACGTTCATTGTCCCGAAAATCGCAGGGTTTGATCAATATCTATCAGACATAACTGAATAATGAAAGTGAGGAAGTCTGTAGCGCCCCATATTACGTTCTTTCAACTTCCCTTCCTCTGTTCTCCGCGGGCCACGTTCGTTGAACGCCTCAACCCCAAATGTTACCAGAATATATATGGGGCCCCTCCGATCTTTGGTCCCCGTGAAAAATATGAGGCGATAGATGAGAGGGCTAAACGGTAAAGAGGGAGGTAGCACGGGGTGGGAAGCGACGAGCAAAGCGTTCTTTCACATGCTAATCCACCAGGCGGGCTACGTTCATGAATAGCTACGGTCAAAGCACATCCCTCTTTATCCCTCTGTGTCTCTCTTACTCCCCTGTCCCCTCCCTCTCACTTTTCCTCCTTTTACCTTTTACCTTCTCTCGCTGTCTCCTTTCGGTGGTTTCCCAGTCGCTCTCTATAGCGTAAGGTACATGGTTGCACAGCCGTACTCCCTCCCCTTACGGCTACGCCTGTCGCGCTTACGAGAACCCTCTGCGGAGCACCCCCGTCGGCCTTCCAACCCCTACGCCGCGTGGTGGCATCGCTGCAGCAGAGGCAGCAAGAAAGGCCCTCGAGAAATGGCGTCGCTTTGTGTCCCGAATTTGTGCCGCGCCGTTCTCCCGTGTTCCTTTACGACGAGCGATAAGTCAGAAGCCTCTTGCTCACCCTATCTCCATCTCCCTCTTTCTTTCTCTGCGTCGAGGGTCTCCTCGTGCTCCTCGGTACGCTAACCATACCTCTCTATCTCGTTTCATTTCCCTTCCGTTAAGTGGTTATCTATCTGACCCTTAGTCGTTTTTACGATCCTGGTGAATCGTGAAAGAGTAATAATCTCGTGTCGAGCAACTTGATATGTACTTCGAATTCGATCTTTACGTAGACGTGTTGGATTTCGGGACGACTGTTAGTATCTTTGAAGACTGTTCTTCTCTGATGGTTGTTAGGTGGATACCTAGTGCATAATTTCCACTTTAATGAATAGCATTCTCAAAAGGATTCGAAATTTTCTGATATACCAGTACTGAAATACCTACACAAATTTCGTAAATTTTTGAACACCTTCTACTTGTTTCCACTTTCGTACCACCTCCTCTCAAATTACCCTCTTTACACAGTCTAAAAGCACAACTATAGTCAGACACCACATTAAGCAGAAACTATTTCTACTACTTACAGATAAACTATATTTACTATCTACCTATCTCTACCCACCCTCCACCCTCCAATACCACGATTCCCCAAAAACGAGACTCCTCCTCGCCGCTGCCCCACATTCCATCTCCCTCATCAGAAAAATAGATGCTCCACGAGATGCAGAAAGGCACCAACACCGTCGTTTCCCAGTTCCCCAGGACACTCTCTCACCCCCCATCCCCGTGACGGTAGTTTTTCCCTTCGAGAGGCCGTATGCAGCGGAGCAGCGTCACCGCAGGAGTCGAAAAACGCCGCGGTCGTTCAATTTTGTACCTCGAGCACCGCGTAATTGGGAGCATGCTCGGCGGGCTCGTTGCCGAGAATTTAGTTTCCAGTTCGCGGTAGACGGCGGCCGCGTGTGCGCGCGTCGGTGTGGCCGTCGGCGACGATGGTGGATAGTCGGTGTGTGACGATACCAACAGCGGTGACCGTGGTCGACGAGGAGGGGGTGGGTCAGAAGGGGACAGGGCGAGGAAGCCCAGCGGTGTACCGGCGATGTCGGTTGGCGCGCGAAAGGGATGGCGATCCCACGTGCTGCGCTCCCATGCATAGAGAGGGCTCATGTTTCCCTAATGCAGCCCGATAAATATTTAAGCATAACGTAATCGGTTGGATTATCGTGCGAGAGGAAGGGAGAACGGAGACACGGCGCGGGCAAGACGAGACAGAGGGAGGGACAGAGACAGAGGGAACAAGGACGGAGACGCAATCCGTAATGCCTGGTCGTGTTCCCTATTGGCTCGTGAAACGGTGTCTTTCGTAATCCGCTATAGCGACCGTACGACGGCCTGGATTGGAATTTATCTAATACGCCGATTTAACTTCTTTCGAGGCTTGAATTTTTATTGGGCTTACGTCGTGGAAATTGTTTCCGCTTGGTACGTGCGCGGGGACTGATCGCGTCCCTCTTCAGGACGCTTCAGCAGATGATTACGTTGAATAAGTTACGCGAAGGAATTGCAGTCGAGATGAAATTGCAATACGCGTTGATTGATGATATGCTTTGACAAGGGCGTTCATTATGCAATATCGATGATACTCAAAGGTGGAACAGTGAGTATAGTAGAGCGTCGATTATCCGAACTGGATTTTCCTGGACCTTTAATATTTAGAATTTTCGGTACTTGGAGTGCTAACGATGAAACTATAAAAGGACCTCAAGTAAACCTCAAACTGTCACTTAGTAATATTTATCTGAAGTAAAAAGAAAATTGTAAGTGTAATTATAATACATGACTATCAATATTGGAGGCTAAGTCGTACCTATCCCTAATTTCTATATACCTTTTGTAGCCCCCTTTTTACAACACAAGTAGATGTCAATTCCCACGCTCATACGTCCGCTGTCTCCGTGGCAGCGAGTCACGGTGGCCGCGTTGCATTTTTTCGAATTTCATTTGTCGTCAAAGGAGTGGTGGTGGCTGCTTTTACGAGCGACAAAATACCGGCCAATCTGTCCGCCCTGCGACCACAGCAGCAAAATAGTTCAGTAGAAATCGGTGATAGGGGAGTCGGTTATAGGAGGGGACGCGGGGGACGACCGCCTCGTGTGGGTGGACAGCTGAAGGGGATGGCGGGGTGTCAGGGATGCAGCGGATGAGTTCGTTCAAAAACGGCAGGAGGTGCATGGGGTGGTTAGGCAATTTTACGCTCTCCCAGTTACAAAAACCATTTACGCTTAAATGCTCTCGCGTCCCCCAAAGTCCCGCAACCCCTCGATGTCCACCACCACCGCTCCCTCTGTCCACCACCTTTCCCCCCGTTGCCGACCTGCTCCTCTTCGAAATTCGCTGCCGCCTACTCGCCCCGTGCCGTGACACCGATGGACAGCCATCCTCCAGGGGCTACGGTGTCCTGCAAATGTCTGGCTAGAATGCTCTGGATGTATATCGCGATCGAGTGGCCGTTGTCCCAAAAACGAGGGCCACCATCGCGATAGGGTTATCGTTGGCAGTGTCACTGTATCGGCTGGAGAAAAAAATTGATAAAGAGCGGTTCGAGTGATAGCTGCCAGCAATGGCAATTTTTATAAATTTTCTGATAATCTCTTGACACTTTACCTGGCACGGCGAGGTATAATATTTATAGTAATTCAGTTTGTAATATTTAATATGGAAGATATTTGTAAATAACTTACACAGATGGATGAATCAACGAGCTTTGAGTTCTTTGTGAATAATAGTAAATTGCGTCCTCTAGCACAGTAAAATTTAGTAATTTCACTGTGCTATAGTGCTGGTCAGCTGAAGACTAATTTTCAGTGATCCTGTGACACAAATTTTGAGGCCCAATTTGTGTTCTCTTTTCGTGTATCTTACCCCACTTCTTAAAGAGAAGTATAATTTTCACTATTAGAATTGCCCACCCTCACACCAATTATAACTTCCTTAATTTTTGCACAAGCTTCATAGAACAGTCCAAGGATATTGCAAGCGTCTTATCGAATTTGGAAGGATATAATGAACGTCCAATGAGAGAAAAAAAACTGATGTCCATGTCGTAAGCTGGATGCTTGACAACAGCACTGCGCGTTGGAAATCACATATTCATCGCCGGTCCATTCGTAACCCGTTGCGTGATCCAGGAAGGAGTGAGATATGACGAACGCTAGAGGAGAGACCGAGAGAGAGAGAGAGAGAGAGAAGGTGAAGGTGGATGGAGGAGGATCAGAGGAACGGGGGAAGCGATTAATTTCACAGCGCGATTCATAATGGAACCCCATCAATCACTGCCGCCAGTTACGCATAGGATCGCTCGTACACTCGCGTAGCAGCGCTACTGGACGAACACGGGCGATAATTAATTTCGAAAAATTATTAATCGCAATAATGTCCTCATTTACATAGCACCGTGCTGGTACGACTGTGGCGTTAATCAAGCGATTCGCTAAAACGTCGTCGGTATGCACAGTCGTTGGTTATTCGGTTAAACATAATTTAACTAATAGAGTGACAGCGATATAACACTATATTCATTATTCTAGCTGAAGGCTGAGGACGTCGCAGTATTAAAATTAAATAAAATTCGTATATATAGTATGCTAACTTAATTAAAAAAGATAATCTTGTAGCTTGAGTTAAAGAGAGAAGAGAGTAGTATTGATTTAGGTATTGAAAGAAGTCTGTAAGAATAAGAGATTATTTTTTAACCCATTATCAGCGTTTCGATCAACTTCTACGTTCTTAAAAGAAAAATTTGCGCGGTAGAAATTAATCACAGTACGAACCTGGTTTCTAGAGATACGAACAGTCGTTTCTCAAGTTGATTCTGTGGCTAGAAGACAAATGTAATTGTCCGCTGAATAAGAGATGTCGAGTCGACGACAGAGTGGAATTAAGTAGTAGCGGACGCTGTCTGTGCAGGCACGACTGATTCTCCTGTACCGCCAGCGCTATAAATTGAGTCCACTCTATATGCACGCGTGTTCGTCCGCTAAGAGGACTACTTTTCAGTGTAAACCTTTCCCCATTATCCAACATAAACATTTTATTTCTGAATACGTTGAATTGCATCGATTTTACCAAGTACGCGGTGGAAAAGCACAAACATCGGAACACAAGCTTACTGCGTAACCTTTACGTCCTGTGCATTCACGTAAATACCGTGTTATATATATCGCACTACGGATCGTGGTTAACAGCCCGCGACGTCGTAAATTGATAGTAAATGTCACATCCGGATTGTAGAATAAGACCGCTCTCTTGTGGGAAAGCTCCTTTGCTACCAATCACTTAGTCGTTCACTTCGCGTAGCACGAATGTCGCCTGCATTGCTTTCTCGCGCTCGTAAGCCCAGGAAATTAGGTATTCCCTTAAAACGTCGACGAAAACAATTGCCATTGTCTTCTTTGACTGGAAATTTTCCCTCCTACACTTCCACGATACGAACGATTCCGCGTGGCAAAAATGGGACATGATATTCGTTCTTCTTTATGCTTTTCTCGATAAATCTTCTCATGGACTTTTAGGTATTATTCTTTAAACCCTTTTTTTTGCGGAAGAGAAGAGGAAGATTAATTAATTTTCTTCTGAATTCGTGCGTACATTATCCAAATACTGTGGTACGCTGCACGTAACAGTACAGTTAACTCAGAATGTTGGTATCAGTGAATGAATTACGAACGGAGCTGGCACGTGATCCCAGCCCCGTCATTATCGGTTAAACCCTTGGTTTGGCCTTTCTGCCGTTCACTCGCGTGCGACATGGAACCTAATAAAATATGAAAATTGCAACTTCGGTAGCTGGAGGATTTCGCCAAAGCGAATTGCATACTGAGGGAGATCTCGTGATCGTTCAATTCAAGGTTGAAATTTATTTATTCAATAATCACCCTCGTTTTTTGCTGCCCGCGGTCTTGGTGGTTGCACGCGGAGCAACTTTATGCGCTGCATTTCTACTATAAGGCATTTTTTAGGGTTCTCGATAAGGGACTGGAGCAATTTTTTCCTTAAAAGTCTGATCGTCAAAATAAGAGCTCACGTCAACTGCATATTACTTAAAATGCATGGAATAGCTATCTGCATTTGATAAGTCTAGTTTTTAAACATTTTAGTCACACTTTGATTTAAAGATCTTCCACTTCCACATCTGCATTGGACTACGAGGAGATTAGAATGTATACATAAAACATACAGGAACGATATTCCTTTTCCCATCAGTGCCAGGATCGGAGCTGAAAGAAGCAGTAAACGAACGCATTCGCCGAAGTAACTGCCAAACAATCGATGGGTCGCCTATCCCCGTAACGCTTCGTTGTGTCTCTCAATTTGGACCGAAGAGCTTCATGAATACCCAATGGCCCGGAAGGAACTCCGAACCGTTCTAAGAACACCGGCTGGCACCAACACTCCTTTCCATCTATCCGAAATCGACGTTACAGCACGCGATCCCAAACGAAATAGACTCGTGTGGCTGAACTGTGATTCTGATGAACCAATAAGGCAACGATTTCGGCAGTGAATAGGGGTTCGTTACCGTTTCATTCTCTTAAGCAAACTTTAGGCACAATAAAAATAAAAGGTACAAATTTGCGTTGAAGTTTCTAAATACACTCACTGACACATTGCTACTTTTATTGTTTAGATAGTATAGCAACGTGTGTATTTGAATGTCAGCCAAGTGACTCTGTAATGATTAAGAGAGAAGCATGCAGAAAACAATTGCAACAGAAGTCCAAAGGAAACGCAACTTCTGCTACTTAGTCCCCGAGTCGATTTGAAGTTGGCACTGTAAATAGCGTTTTCATGAGTTTCTTGAGAGCCTGCCGCACAGTATTAAGGGTAAATGGTATGGTCTATAAACGCTAACCGCTCCTTGAGTGCAGTGCGGATTTGGTGAGGCACCCGGTAGAAAATTAGGTCGACGTCTGGTACTTCAATTAAATCCCTACCCCCGGGGCTCAACCACTGTCCAGTTTCATTTCAGAAGTTTCCGCACAATGGACCATTTCTATCCGGAAGATCCGTTCGACACGAAGCACGCGGAGAGTTCCTGACTCATGGATCCTTCTGCCGAAGCCCCGCGACGATAACCTCGCCGTAATTGGTCCAAATGTCTCGCCTTGGCCCCCGCTCGGTCCCGGCACAAACCAAGAACTTTCTAGATTAAACGCTTAATTACACGACCGCTATCTCTTTCGGCCAAGAAACCCTCCGAGCCCTTCTCACGCTGCGTTTAAGTTACGGTGACTGTACGTGTGCTTCATTGAGCTTTGGGTTCAGATAGAATTGAAACTGTCTCGGGGATTTCAAAATCAGTTGGAATTGAACACCTTATTTGGTTCGTTCCGATCCCGCGCAATTATTTTCTTAACCTGAATACTAATATGTTAGAAGAGGCATTTAAAAATTCTTGATGTCGAATATTGCTCATTTTTGGAATTTAGCTTCCCAAGAATTTTCAGAGAAATTTCAGTAACCTGTTCCCGCAGTTCCGTTTCCTTTTCGATGTATGAAGGTATAATGGTTCGGAGGAATGGTGTCAAAGCGCTCACAAAGGTATCTTCGAGCGGATCGAAAGAGGAGGGAGATTGGGAATCTTCTACGAGCCGATTGAAATGCACCTCGACTTCTCCAACTTACTTTTTGGCTGACTATCGAAATTTCGCCTGGTTCCTAGGGATTGGTCATTAACCGTGGCTACCCCATTGTTCTCGATCGCGAACTGGTTAAGACGTACACAATACGGTCTCAGGCTTTCCATTATCTCCGAAATTATCGCTGGCTGTTGCAGCGTGGTCTTCGAGTTCCTAACTTCGGCCTGGTCGAAGGCTCTGTTTGTAGAATTCTAAAAAGTCTGGCGTTATCATTCCCCCGATTCTCCATCTTCTTTTAATCACTTAGAATCGTCACCTGGTTTAACTATAAAAATGATACAATCTCTCAAACCTCATAAAATTCACAGTACCACAATCCCTAGTAAACAAAACGAGGAATTTATTTATCCTCAATCTGAATGAAGCCAATATTCCTTTCCACTATTACAGCGTAAAATTTCCCACAAAATATAGTCACAGGAATTCTGATCAGAATTCATTTGAATGCGTGCGAGTGTTCACTAGGAACTCCTATAATTTTCCTCGATAGGCATGGAAACAAGAAAAACGAATGCAAAAGGACCGTGTATTAGAGCGTGCACAGGTACGAAGTGGGTGGAGAAGTGGCGGTGCTCGGAGAAAATAACGTAATTGGCTAGCAATACCTCGGCGGGTCGGCTCGTTAAGTTTTATTAATCCGATGCGAAATACAAGAGTACGGGAGGGAAGTTCGAATACGGAAAGTTCCCGGAGGACGGCGACGATGGTGGAAGGAGAGGGGGGGAACGGAGGGACGGAAGTGGGGAATAAATAAAGAGAGGGAATGCCGACGCTCGAACTGACTCGAACCAGTCATTCTTAATTAAATATAATTACGGAGGTCAGGCCGATACGATCTCGATATGGCTCGATTTCCTTTGGAAGCGAGACACGTCGAGGAAGCTCTCGCGAAGTTACGCTGGAGTGGCTTTTCTTTTTCTTTTGAAACCGATGGCCTTCGATGTTTCCGAGATATCTATCTGCTTCCACCCTCCCCTCCGACCAGCTTTTCATCCCCGAAATGCTCCGTCTTTGAAGGAGATCTTGGAAACTTTTCCAATCGGCGACCTTTCCCTGATTCGAAGGCATCGATGGCGATGGACGGAATATGAAGTATTCGCCAACTATTTCCATCATTTTATGGGTTCCTCGAAAACAGCTCGATATCGGCATTATGCGGGAATCGTCGTAATAAAATGGGTCGATACGTTATCTTCTTATCATATGAATCACTTCCGTCGCGCTAGTGGGATGTTCAGCGAGTTTTGATCAACTACTTACTGACATATGACGTGATGGAATATCTTCACTTCGGAGAATGATTTGGTTATACGTGTGGCCCCTTAGAACCGAATTTTATGCTTGCTTGGTTTTCGTATATTCCAATGCTAATGAAGTGAATCGTGAATGGTGAGTGTAGAATGGAAAATTGTTCGAATAAAAATTAGCCTACCTAGTCGTTACTAGGTTCCCTGCTTACGGTCCACTTAAATGCAGTCTCACTGTTCTTTTTCGGCAGACCAAGAGGGATCAGTTCAGAGATTTCGTGGACCTCGAGGAAATAAGAAGAACAGGGAGGGGTGAGAGGCTCTATACGAAGAGGCTTTCTCTTTTCCACGACGGTAAACACTCCCGACCGATCGCTACGGTGGCCACGAAACGAAAGTGTGGGACAAAAAGTAGATAAATGGTGACTGGATAGTAAGGGTGGACCAATCTATCACGCCCCAGGGGAGTGTTATTGACAGTGCAAGAACTGTCTAACCCTCGACCTCTCTTTCTCCCTCTCTCTCCCTTCTCCTCGTGGCTGTTTTCTCACTCTTGCTGTGCTCCCGTGTTCTTCTGCCGGGGAATCCTCTCTGAACCTTTGTTTCACGAGCCACATGCTTCTTCCTCGTTGATAAGAGGAATGTCGAGATAATACAAGTTTCTGTCCCAGCAAGAACATTGCGTGAGATTCGGTAACATATCGGTTTATCTCTGCCTCGTAAAAAATACTCCTAAATCATCTCTTTCATATATTCTTAGAAAATGTAGTAGCTTATAAATTAGCCCAAATGAAGTGGTCACTATTAAGAAATCCAACTCCCAAGTAAACTAAATTTTTTCAATGTACCTTACTTGCAAATCCGTTAAATCGTTGCTCGGTTTTCCTACGCAGTAAGTGCTCGTGTAATCTTCATTTAGCTAAATTTACTTCTTCGATTAAAAGCTTGGTAGGTGATTCAGAGTCGGTAGCCAGGATAAATCCGTAAACACAATTTCACCGTTGCAGCTTTTACACTCATCCTCTTATGGAAGGGGCGGGAGGGCAATTTTGGGAAAGTTATTTTACTTCCGACCGGATATTGACTTCTCGACGTGTAACCCCCCTTAAATGGCCACGGTAACATTAGTAGCGTTGACCACTTGGGCGCACGTGCGCCCTTTTGCCAGGATGTACGGCAGGTTCGCTCGCAAGGCTGGGATTTTCTCCTTGAAACCGGAAGCTTAAGAGCGGCTCGCCGGGCGGAGTTTAGCTAATACCTAATGACGGGTAGTTTCAAATATTTACCGCCCGATTCCGCGAACTCCAGCCACCGTCGTAAACGCGATTACGCTGAACCATACGATAGCTATTCCTGTCCGGAGAAATCCTAGTAAGAGCAGCCATCCATCTTACAATCCCGTGAATTTTCTCAAATTACGCGAGTTGTGCCGCTCTTGCATAAAATATGCAAGGATTTCTATCCCTCTTTTCGTCTCTATTCATCCTATCAGCTTATAATATCGTATCGTAACTCTTAAGAATTTTTTGAATTCGAATTCAGTGTAAAAAATATAGGTGACCTGGAAAGAATAGAGAGAAAGTAATTTTGGAACGAAAAATAGTCCTTGCAGCATATTGAACTTCGACAGAATGGGCAGTAGGTATTAGAGGTATAAAAAGAGGTCACACACTGGGTTGTCAACAGGCTCTCGTGTTTACTTTCGAGCACTCGGAGGAATCGCATCATGGACGACAGCGCTCATTGTCGGCTCCTGAGTGGCGATGTTCGTCCTTTCGGAGAAAATACGGGAGACGATGGGTCGCGCGAAGGGAATCCGAAGATGGGTTAGGGTGCATCATTGCGATGGCAGAAGCGAAGGGAGGCTGCGTTCCCTGTGCTTCGCATTGTTTCGACTTGAGTGGCTTTGCCCCGCTGTCGTCATCATTTTCAGTTAACCCGTAATGACTAGGTGACGCGGTGTTCATTGAGCGCGCGACCACCCTCCGCGTCGACTCGAGTGACTTATTAATTATTAAGCTGTATTACGTTAATTAAGACTCGAATAACACGAAGTGCTTGTTCCAATGGTTCTTCATTTGCGTCGTTTTCTCTTCGACTCTTTACTCGGAAAAATTTTGTCCCCCTCCCTTATTTACCCCTTCACTGTGTCTATCGCTGTCTGTTCTTCGCCCTTTCCACAACCCACACGATCCTCCTTCTTGTCCCCTTTTTCCCTTTATTGCTTCTCGTACTGCCGCTTTCTTCGTGACAAATGAAATCAGGATTATTTATCATTCTGAGCTATTATGTCTCTCGCAGGGCAGCTGCGCGTTACCACGTCGTCGTTTCGACTTCCTTCTATCGCAGAGATCTGATTAAGAAAGCGTTGTCATTGTCACAGGGATAGATTGCTGTTGGAAAGCATCGAAGACTTAATCGATGATTAAGAATCAGGACTACAGAATCTAGAAAATTGAGTCAGTGAATATAAAAGTCGACGATTCCAGAATTTTCAATTACCATTTTATCAGTGGCTGCAATTTGATTTTAAGTTGCAGCCTCTGAAGATCGTAAAGAACATACCACTTAATTCGAGTTAGAATTGAAAACTAAAATTAGAAATTCGAAAATGTAGTCGTAAAATTTAGGAAATCTATTTTTAATGGTCCAACTTAGGCCATTTCGAGCGCCGAAAATGTTGGGGTATACTCAATGCTTCCATTATCCTTTTTCCTCACGGGTCGTCGCGCTCCTCATAGTTCCTCTCTTTTTTCCCCTTCCATTCTCTCCTCCCGCTGACTCGTGTTTGCCAGCTTGAGCGGAATTAGCATAACCAAAGCAGCTTTGATCAATCGTAACGGCACCTCGTTGCACGACTATGGCCATTAGTATGCACCATTGACCATGACTCGGCACTGCGTAATTAGCATAATATAGCGATATCATAACGTGCGTACGGGAAATGTGTTGGCCACAGCTATCGTTGGCTAGGTACCGGACCGTGCTGCTGGAGAGAGAGACGGGCTCTCATGGTTGCCCTCTTGGGACACGGCTCTAACGTTCGAGCATGTGTGAAAAGCGGTTTCACCGACTCCCATAATGAACTCGGACGGCTGAAACTACCTCGAGGGGTTGCCGCAGATTCTAGGAGATCTGTGACAATATTCCTCTTTGTATTCAAGAACTACGATAACTGCTTTAATTGCATCCTTCAATTTCGGTATATTAGAGTTAATGATCGCTAAGGAGGCCTCTTTTATCCGCCGCCAGAAATACTTAACGTAAATTAATTAATCGCTGAACTGCACCGACGTATCCCCTTTACGACAAACTAATTACCAACAATTCAACTACCATGCGCATCACGCTGAAATCGTCCGCGAAGGATATTTAATGGCGCTACAACGTGCAGACTAAAATTTAACACGCGGAAATCCTAATCCAACTAACATTCGGAAGTAGCTGATCCATGGGATTGTTCCTGAGACTGAAGCTCAACCGTATAATTTTACCCCGAGACGAAAGTAATTCACACACTTGCCGGATAGCCTGTTCACGCAATTCAACAGCGAACTAGATGGAACGGGATCCAGAACGGGTATAACATCGCAGATGTCATTCCGGTTGTCGATTCATTGATTATCGATTTGGTATCGATGCCCGGGACTATGGGGAGGCTTTATGCTGGAGTCACATCGGCCGAACAAACACGATGGTTGCGTTCGTTTGGCCGTGCATGCACACGTAGAGAGGCAGAGGGAGGGGGATAGAGAACGAGTCAGCGAGTGAGAGAGAGAGAGAGAGAGAGAGAGAGAGAGAGAGTGAGAGAGAAGGTGAGTAAGAGAGAGAGGGGGAGAAGAAGTTAGAAAGGGAGGAAGAGAGAAAAACATAGTGCAACCAGCCAGATCGATAGGATGAGAAGTTAAGATACGATATTTGCAGGGTTATTAGATAGCAGTTGCAATTCCCTCGCGCTCATTATCGATCGTGCATTTACCTGATGAGCTGGCCATGCGTTATGAACACCCATAGGGATGGATAGTCGTTCCGTTTTCATACGTAAAGAGCGCCGATGATTACGAACGGACTCGCCGTGATTCCGGGCTTCTTATTCACCCTCACAGCTCTCTCTCTCTCTCTCTCTCTCTCTCTCTCTCTCTCTCTCTCTCTCTCTCTCTCTCTCTCTCTCTCTTTCTCTCACACGCACAGTCCCTTTGTCGCCCTTCAGTTAGCAGAGGACTTTTGCCTGTTTCTGATCGCCGTGGAAACACGCTTGATTATCCTGCAGGTTGAGCCACGACAGCACTGTCCGCTGTTGGTAAGTTGACTAATTAGTCCAAGTATAATCTTGTTCCTATGAGTCACGTTTCCGTGAATCGAATGCATGAGGTAAGGGACTTACCATTAAATCGTAAGTAAAACCACTGTGGAGGGTTCAGGATTTGGAACTGAGAAGTCTAATTGGTCCAATCGGTCGCAGCTTAGTAAGTGAATTTACTCTGACGGAATCGTGAAGTTTAAAGTAAAGCGTACGCCTTTTCGTTATTGGTCGAACCAGTCACGCGTATTAATCGGTGCTTTTAATGTCCCTAAAAATGGGGACGAGCCCTTTGGAGAATCGGTGACGTCTCAGTTTCACGAGTAATCTAGATTTCATTGGGTCCCATTGACGCGACGGTAACTCGCTGATCCAGTAATGCAAGCTGCAACGGACGTCGTGCGCTCTGTCTGTTATTGATGACATCCGAGCGGACTTCGCGCTGTCACGTATTTATTGCTCCCCTGTATGACGGGTGAAAGGGTAATTTTGCTGAATGGCTGATCCAGGTTTATGTGTAATTGACAATGTGTACGCTGTACGGATTCGGGGAGCGTAACGCGAATGTCGTGGGGAATGGCCCAGTACAGCGTCAGACATTGTCGCTTTATGGGTACGTCGCGTGGGGAACATGCCAGTTTTCTTTTACCCATATTTCGGTGTTGCGTTAGGTATGTTTGTGTGATTCAGATCGATTTGTATTCCCTTTACTTCTTCGCTGTGTTTAACAAGTTATCAAGCTGGTTTTATTAGTGTTTTATTAGTGTTGTGTATACATTTGTTTAATAAATTTTGGAAAGCGTATTGGTGTATTAGTATTTGTATTTGTAAGTGAATTCTATTGAGGTTGAGAGGTTTTCTGTGTCGGCTAAGGGTACCTATAAAATTAGAATTCTTTAGAGCAAACAAAATGTATCTAGTTTCACCCTTTTTCAATTCTGCATTTTGAACATTTCCAGCATATGCATTGATCGTATAGATATATGAATCACCCGTCAATAGCAAGTGAGCTCATAGCAAACATTCTAGTGAATTCGGCAATCATTTGAGTAGTATAAACACAAAATTGGTCAGACAGATGTAATGCCTGAAATTGGCTAGTAGTATAAGTCTATAATTGGTCAGTCATCAGCATTTCGCTAAATCAAGCTGACAAATCTTATTACATATAACACATATAACACACATTCTTCAATCTCTTATCGACACTTCTATAGGCAAATAACATCTTCCCATTTCCCTCTACATCTAATTCCTGCTCTGTGCTGATTTTATGCGCAAATTCCAATGCAAACCGCATGTCTGAACCATTTTCGATAGCCAGAGTGAGAGGGAGTTTACGTTCTTGTCTTTAGGAATCAGATAGTACAAGATCCCAACCATCACGAATCGAACTCCAGTCAAATGCCGAACTAACTTCATTGTAAATCCATAGCTGCGGTTTCGCGGCCTAATATCTACCACTTCCGTATCCTTCAAAGCTGATGGAGTATGTATTGCCCGTTGATTCCCTCGAGGCAACTCTGACTGGCGCAATCATTCGAAATCCTCGAAGACTTCCTCTTTTCACTCGTCTCGTTGTATCGTATCGAATTCTGTCGAGGAGAAACGTTTCGAGACGGTTGGCGATCGAGCGGAGGCTTGTGGAAGACTCTAAATCGAGTTGGTCGGGGAACGACAATAGTTCATTCTCGACTCCTCCGTAAGTAGGTTATTATAGGAAGCTATCTGTGGCGCCTCCGACACGGAAATTGCTTATGCATTAAGCAAATACCAGACAGATATCCCGAGGCAGGGTGAACCGATCAGATCGCAGGTGTTTGTAGCAGATATCATATGGAATTCGATTGTGATTGCACCGCTTGCTTATTCCTTCCATCTCTGATTGTCAGATACTGATGGTTTCTGAAGATTATGATTTGCAATCCTTGTAGCTTTGCCTGAGGCCGCTTACTCGATTTGTTAGTTAATTTTCCTTTGAAATTTCTCTTATTTTTCCATAGCATTTGTATCTACTACCTCAAGGTTCAAATTTATAAATTTTCTGTGAATTACTGTAAATAACTTTCTTGTCGTCAATTCACAGTAATACCGCCATATTATATTATAACACGAACACCATACAAATTGAGGGATTAAAATTCATTCACGTGAAAATATACTACATTTATTCTCCCCAAAAGACCATGCTCCTCCCTAAGCTCTCCTCATCATACAGCTGTGGCCATAATTCACGAAAACTTTCATTCTCTTCGAAGGAAATGCTTGCGATAAAGTTTTGATGAACTTCACACAGCAGATATGCTGTTTTATTATCGAAACACTAACCCACTGTCTCATCGCTGCCATTACTAAATACAAAATCTCTGCCAAGGATAGTAATCATATAAAAGTCCGATAAGCACATTCCACTGGACTGATACAATTCGCTTGCGATTGCAGAAAAAGAGAAGTACAAACACGAAACAAACGAAGCACTGTTTTTCGACTCGTAATCGTTACGACGTGAATTATGCTCGTTATATTCGCCCCAATTCACAGGTAATTAAAGACATTGGAACTCAACGATACGCCCGTACACTCGCTTGTTTGCGACAGAAATATTATCGAACATGCAGGACTGATACACCCTCGTCACTCTACAGTTATATACCTTGTTCTAGTTCAGCGCGGAGAATATTCCTTTTACAACCAGAATGACAAAAGTATACTCCCACAGCGGCAAGACTTCTTGTTCCACGAAGAATAATCCATCTTTCCTCCCGGGGAATCGGTAGTGCCCTAGACACACGAGGAGACGAGAGTCAACCCCGTATTTACGACGTGGAGGATCGTTTTTCCCTCGAAAATAGGCGTCTGAATAAGCTTCGGAAATTCACGCGTGCAGATGCATGTCGCTCGCTCGCAGCGGTGTGCGCGGGCCGAGACATTATCATGGCTCGTGCACGAACGAGAGACGCGGGAGTGGCATGGAAACGAATACCGAGGCGCGGCGTACGCGGTTAACGGTTATCGAAATGGCCATTGGAAAAAAGAATTCCATATCCAGAGCAGAGTGGGGCTCTGGGTGGCGGAACAAGCGGCTTTATGAACGAGATTTCATTTCCCGAGAAAACACCGCCAATACGCGGGGGCTTAGAGAGCCGAACCGATTTATTCCTGGGAATTCAAGCCGACCGATTCGTCCGCTGCTTTGTGTAGGAATTAGAATCCTCTTCTGTGCTCGCGCGTCGCTCGATTAAATGGTTTACCTCCCCGTCTACTCTCGTGCGCCTACTCGTACGCCCGCTCCTTTGTGCGAAATTCGGAGAACAAATTTTTGATGACGTGGATTTGTCTTGGCCGCGTTCGCCCGTCGACAGCCTCCAGAGAACTGATTTGGATTACGGGGAAACCGGCTTTGCGAGTGCGCCACGGCTGGAATTCGTTTAACGATTTCTTTTATTTTCAGGAAGGATTTGGGAGAGGATTTTTAGACGCTACTGAAATATGGAACTGAACGGGTAGTTCCGTAATTTCTGGTGACTGTCGCTCCTTTCATTGCTCTGTTACGATTTACGTGTGTAGAAGACCAATCATTTGGAATCCATCCACAGTGGCGTAGCTAGGAATCACTTGGCTCCTTACATTATATTCTTTATGTTAAGCACTTCACGTTATGGTTGCTATACACATGAAATTTATGATAAGTGAAATTACTAATTAATAAGCAAACCACTGAAGTACAGAGAAAGAGATACAGGAAAAGACACATTTATTTTTGAGCCCTCTGTTAGACTTGGGCACTTGTGCAGGGTACACAACTACCTTCTATAACTATACCACTATTCTGAGCACAAGTAATTTTACGCTAATATTCTAATCCACATTATGGAACGATTTCTATATTTCCACTTGAAAAGAGCTGTGAATCAGTTCCTCAGTTTCACTGAAATTGATTCTATTATCACAAACAACTTTCCACGATCGATAACTGAAGTAAGAACATCCCCAACTTGTCTCCAGTAAAATGAAAATTCAAAACACTTGAATAGAGCAAGGAACACCCACTGAATCCTGACTCCTGTGTCGAGTCTTGAGTGAATAGTGCTTCTACGTCGATTGGGATACCTCAACAGTTCCAAGACAGCCACACCGCGTCCGTGGACCTTTAGTGCGCGCAAGAGACTTTAATTGAGAAGCACGTGGCAATTTAAACTTCATGACCTTAACTGGTCGGCGGCGTTGGCGGGTGGAAGGTCGTAAAAGGAAGGGGATAGGAAAAGACAGAAAGGTGGAAAAGGGTCCAGGCGGGCCGAAGAAGGCAGATTAACAGGAGCAGGAAGAGGAACACAAGCGAGACGGCGAGGCGAAAACGGAGGAGGGAGAAGTGAATAAATTCGAGTCGTTCAGAGCCAGTCACGCACGCCTCGCGTGTTAATCATCCTGACTTATGTGCGGCAGCGCCGGTATCGCCTGGAACAAGCGATGGTGATAAACGTTCGATGCCCTGGCAAAGCGCCTTCCCAGGTCTGTCGGTCGAGCGGACGAGGAAAAGAGGGCGTACGAAGTTGGAAATTAATATTTGTAACCGTGAGCCAGCTTTCGGCGGACCAGCGCAGCGTTAAAATTGAAATACTCGTTTAGAGGGTGGGGGAGGATAAAGAGGGTGAGTTGTATCTGTGCATACTTCTTAAGTACTTTGTCTTGCTTATTCTTCTTCCTTTACTTATTACCCTTTTTACCTCTTCCTCGTCTTATCGTCGTTTTTAGTCCGCAACTTGTCTAACTTTCGCTCCGTGGCCAGTGATTTAGACGTTGTAAATCTTGTTACGACCACACGTACAATCAGCCACGAAAGGACTACGCTCGATACGAGGATAATTGCCTTCTCTGTTGGCCTACTGGTATCCTTGAAAGCTTCGCCAGGAGTTGCCGTTTCCACCCCCAGGGGCAGCCGAATCGACGATTAATCTACTGCGCCGAGGAACGCTCCATCGCGAAGATCATTTGGACGAGATGGCGTCGAGAAATAGACGAATTGCTAGGTGGAAATCTGAATCGAGCTAACCGGAAAGTTTGGAAGCTTAAAATATTGCCATACTTTGGAACTGGATGGGGCTGTTCCCCGCCTCTCCTCGCTCCGACAACTTTGATTTGTGATACTTCATGCGATCTGCACGCCGAGAGCTGACCGTGTTGTTTCCTACCGATTAATTTATCGTTATAAAATATCCAAGGAAATGTATATTAAATGAAATCATGTGTACATTTCAACGTGGCGATGATTTGTGTTTAGTCAAATTTCTACATAAATCTCAATCCGTTGCAAGCGAATTCTTAACACATCTTGAAAGGAAAAATTTCTATATACTTTCTCCAAAACAATTATTTTTAAATTTCAAATTAAATCCAATAAAATAGATCAAACCTATTAATTATTTTTTAATTACTTTTCTCCTGTTTAAGGAAGAAATCTCAATATTCTCAGAACCACAATGAGCACATCTTAGGGAATATTAAAAATGAATCTTTAGTAGAACGTATAGAAGGTGTATAAAATATCTCAGAATTTTTCTTACCCCGATCGAAAAATGGTGTAAATACATTGCGGACAGGAGACCACGAATTTTCCTTCAATTTCATTCCCGTCTAGTGGCTCTGGTGTGTTCGAAATTTGTTAAAAACGCGAACGCCGCGCACGCAGAGGTAGAGAACGGGAAAATTGGTTGGCAACAACGAATCCATTTTCCGAACCGTTGAAAATGGGTATACGCCTCTGGAAGCGAAACTGTTGCAGTATGGCGCGATGAACTTTAACGCTCGGCCAGGCAACAATAACGGCGCTTTTATCGGGCAATTTTTAGCGAACGGTCGGCAATCGACGCAGATCCCGTACAAGTGCTGGCTAGCCATTAAAACATTAGCGCAAGTTAATACTTTATGATCATCGACGTCACGGGCATTTCGCGAGACCCCGCTCGGTCTAATCTCGATGAGTATTGGCAGCTGGAAAGATAGTAGGCGTGAATTTTACCATGGAAATTGAACTATACGATCCACTAACACTTTAAAGATACAGCTTATGTAAGAAATTTACTCTGGGATCATATAACCTTTAGATTATTCACTGGTTATGCTAGATAAATAATAGATTGACATTAATAGTACACGGAAAGAAAGTGGTCATGCAGATCTTGTAAAAGTCTTTCAAGTAGATTTAAGCAGAGTAGAATGTAGAATCTGTTATAAGTAGACACTTGTAAGGCTAAGGAAAGTAGCTTCTCGACAGCATCGCTAAAACTACAAAGGCGACTTTGTCTGGTTTTATTAAGCTCAGTCCTGTTAGAGGACTTCTGTAAATTCTACAAGAGACTTCAGTAACTACAGCTTAACATTTTTATCCGTGTAGGTATTCCAAATGTAAGGTTTCTAAAATTCATTTACTGTAACCTTCGAGTACATAAGATAAAATTTTTTCCTGCAAAAGTACAGAAACCTTACCATTTTTTGAAAATGGACCTCCCAGGAATGGTAACGATCATTTCCATTTTATTCTTCAAAAGCTAGAGCTCGCCTTTGATGTGCCGCGTTCTTCGATTCACTTTAGGGTAAGGAGGAGACGCTCCGTTCGACAAAAAATCACTTCCTTACGCAAATAAACCCGATGGCTGGGGACGATGTTTCCCCACGACCGAAAAACTTCGAATGAGTTGAAAATATTTATTGAAATCGAAAAAGAGACGCGGGAGAGTTTAATCTTCGCAACGGCCCTGAGTATGTTTCCATGTAGCCGGCTATTTACTTGTAAACGTTCACGTCAACAGTAAACAGTTTTAGGAAATCCGTTCCCGTGGAATTCGAAACTGCGACAAAGACTCCGTCGCCCGCCCATTCCATTTCTCCTCCCCCCGCTGATCCAAAGCGGAAACTCCGTGCATGGTCCAGCTTGCATGACTGGCATCCGACTGACGAATGCTCTTGGAAGTGATCCTTTCTCATAATCGAAGATCGAGTCCCAGCTGACTTCTGGAAACTCGAAGAACAACAGTTGTTTCCACGAAAAACAACTCCGACTCCTCCACAGGAAATGAGAATATTTCAGAAACGAATTCACCGAAAAGAGGAAAACTGTAGACGAAGAAACGCCCCTCTTTAACGGTCTTGCATTAATTTCTAATTTCAGTTAACAGTTCCACCATCTCAAATACTATTTCCGCGAACAAACGAACTGAACCTCAGGTGAAAGCAGAAAAACGATAGAAACAATCTTACCGTGAGCGAAGATAAGGCCATCAGGCTCGTAGGGAAGGACGGAAGAGAAACAAAAGCCATTTTTCTCGCGCGATGGAAAATGATCTGTTTCTGACACCCGTTGATAGAAACTTTCTGGACCGAACTCGTTCTCGCCTCCTCGCCCCGTTTCGCTCGTCGCGCGATTTTGTCGCGCGTCTGTTTTCCGCGAGAACCGCCGCGCCGCCTCGTCGTGCGTTCAAAGGCTGCGAAAGGAAAAACGGAAATAAGAGCAGAAAGGGCGGCGGCGAGGGACGGGGGCAAGATGGAAGAGACAAGATCGTCGTAGCGATACAGCGGAGATGTAAGGAACAACTTTGCGGCAAGTGACGAGAAGCCGACTTTTAACCGTCAGCGGTGCGACGAGCGGAAGTGGATGAAGCTCGAAGGAAAAAGAGGAGACAAGAGACGCGGTCGCGGCCGAGGGAAGGATGGGAAAAGAAAGCTCGAGGGGGAGGGCGCGAGGGGCTGGTGCAGCGCGGCCGACGAACTGAGATTACAGCAGGGCGGTAAATAACACGTCACCCGCTACTCTGTTTACTTTGCGCCGCCATGGGTGACGACGTTGAAGTTTCAGCGGGGAGAGAGCCCCTGTGTCGTCCTTATTCCTGAAAAAAAGGAAGAGAAACGGTGTCTGAGGATGAATGGTCAGATTTCGTCAAGAACGATCGGATCTTAATTGGATTCACGATAAAAGAGGGGACAGAATGGATATTATCGATTCGAGTGCTGGAAATTCTGATGATACTCTAACGTTGACAGTGAAAAATTGTGTATTGATTCTATGCGCCTAATGACATCCACGTGCCTCAAATTTGGGTAATGCTTTTCCATCTAGAAGAAAATCTTCTTTCTTTAACCCATTCGAGTCTGATGACCCACTCATTGGGTCAAAAGGGTACCTCTCCTCATTAGTCAAGGACACAAGATATAAGTCGTTTTTGTGCTGAAAAGACTGTTGTCGGCCCTTGAGGACCTTCTCAGCAAAATACACTCACCTCGAACGTATTAAAACATAGAAGACAGTCCCTGTGATACGATGAATATCAATCTGTTCTTTGGAAAATATTACGATTAATTGAATTCTTTTTATGAAGCCTCTACACGCAAAAACTAATTATACCGTCGCGACGCTTTCTCCATACAAGCCTGCGCCCTCCGTCAAAGGGTCGCTTGACGCGAAAATACCTGTCGCCTCGGATGATAGCGGCCCAACGCGATGATGTCATCGGCAGTGATCTATGATCGATTCCCAATACAGTTGGGGAGGCCCGTGAACGATGAATTCACCTTAAGAGCATCAAATGGGCGCACCTCGGTGAAAGCCACTTCATGGTAATTACATTGGCGATCCCCCGATCATCTGGAAGGCGTTAAAGCGCGAATGAAATCAGCCAGGGAACACTGGGAGAAAAAAGATACCCCGAGGGTTTACAGCTCAGCGCCACCCCGTTGCGACGGAGGATGATGGATCGGTTCGTGCTGGAATAACGGCAGCGTTCCGTCCTAACAGCCATTTCGTAATTACACCGGCAGTGATTCGCCACCCCCTCTTCGTCTTAGCTATCGGGACCCATCAATAATCTTTCCCCGTTCTTCCCATCTTAACGTCGCCGTTTCGCTGAAGCACGCGTACAAACAAACTGTGACAGGAACCGCCTAAAAATGGCGATCCTCTGTGTGCCCATCTTACTCGATGATTTTAAGCTAGAATCTAAGGCTAGAATCTGAAATGTAACTCCGTGGAGCTATCGAAATGTTGGAGAAGTCAGCAAAAGGCTTTTAGAGAATATTACATACCTCCTCGAAGGATATTAAATTCTGAGATTTATCTCGCCCTCGTCGCGTCACCCTATCAACCCTACCATATTCACCCGCCCCATTACCCAGTTCAAGCCAGACCCTGACTGCTACCCTTGTCTGCGCCGTTGGGACTGCTGATTGCAACGATGCTTTTTGGGAAGGCTATTCGCGAGGAGCCAGTGGTTTATGAAGTCGACCTCTGTGCTTTGAGTTTCTTATTGACAGTCGCTGTTTTCGTGTTCTAATTAAAAAGGGGGATATCAAAGTGAAAATGTTGGAGAGATGCATTTCGAATATTGACGCATTTTGCTGTGAATATAAATATTTATTACATAAAGTACAACAAAGTGGAACACACTTTGTGTAGTAGTACGTGATTGTGAATCACTTGAAACAGTTTAGATAGAAAACCGAATACAAGGAGGATGTAAAAGGTTTGACTAAGCGAATCACCCGTGCAATATCATCGAAATATCATTTTACAGTTTGAATAACAGTGAATCGCGCGCACAGAATTAATTTACGACCATATGGGGAATATTCACGATTAATGCATCTCCCTCGGGTTTACAAGCACCGATTAGATTTGTATCCACGTTTGCGTCTATACCGAAACGGTTCGAGGAATTCTCCATTCTAGTGTGTCAACTTTTTCGCAACCCTCCCTAGCAGTAACAAGTAGTAACGATCTCATTAAGCTACGTTTACATTAGGCAACTTCTGGTCGAACAACCTAGTTGATCAACCTATAGTCGGTCAGTGTCGTTTCAACTTGGTTGAAATTGGGCTTACACAGGCAACTTTGATTACCTTCAGATCGAACAACTCGGTTGTCCGACTAAAAGTTGCCTAATGTAGACGTAGCATTACAGCATTCCAAATAAGCGCCTGCCACAATTACATTCTATCGTTCATAAAATACCTCCACATATTTGATCGATTCCCCTTGCTTAACAGCGTAGCAATACGATCATATTAACGATTGACATTGTACGCCTCTGATCCCGCCGTGATGCATAACTTCCATGATGCAACGGCTCACGAAAGTACTCAATTAGCCGACGCATGCTCTCAGTTGGGGAAAGTTTTCCTTTGAAGAGAGGTAACCAAAAGGCAGGTGAAAATGTGATGTACGCGCACGCGAGTACGGGAATCAGTAAACGTTGGCTGCGTCTGGCTTATGATGCTACTGGTGTGATTCCCCTCGTCGCGTCAGTTCCATGTCACTCGGTTTCCCAGCACAACTGCAGGTAACTAGGTGGATGACAGTCACCGTTGGATAGAGGAAACTAATTACGGGGCTACAAAGGATACGCGGCGTCATTCTGATTGTCACCCTGTGCCGGAAACGTCAGGACCCCCCGCAGCCTGTTGTACAGCACACGCACTCGAGGAGTTTGGCTCTCGCGTATTTATTATCACGGCCACCGCTCGCGTCCGTATGATTAATTGTCCTCCCCAGGCGTTTCTTTAGGATGACTTTGCCACGGAAGAGGCACGACATCGTTGGATATCGATTTAAGTCGTCGACTCGGCGTATCAAGCGGCTGGAAGGCGAAAACGGTTTTTTATCCGACGCTGGGGCGCACTGACGAAAATTCACTGCGGATGACAAGGGCATTAGTTATGTTTTTCGATAACGGCTCAACGTCAAAATGTATTACGCCTCTTGAAATTAGCTTCTTTGGCGGTTCCGTCGGGGCTCGGTTTCGCGGGAGCGACGCAAAGAAGTCGGTAAATGCGATTTACGGCGGCGGCGGCGGCGGCGGCGGCAGCGGCGGCGGTTCGCATATAATGAAGGTAACTAAGTATTCTGTAACCTGTTATCGAAATACTGAACCGTTGGAGCCATTAACCGGAGAAATAAATTTCCTTTTTACGGGGGAAGGAAACGGTCGCTCGGCCACTCGGGGAAGAGGGATGTAAAACCAGAACGCCCCTGAAATGATAGGAAATCTTTAATGGTTGAATAATAAAAGCTAATCGCCATGAGGGATATAATTAAGTGACTTGCAGTAAATTCTATAATGCATAAAAAGTATATTAATGTGTTTCCTACTGTGTAGTAAAGTCCAATTAGCGGCGATACAATTTTGCCCTCTGTTGTACACGCATAGAAAGTGCCTCTTTCCTCTTGGATGCTTCGAAGCTAATAAACGTGAAATTAACGAAGTTCCTACGATCGTAACGGCGATATTATCCACCAGTCCAATAATTCATGCGACAAATATCCGTTTGCGTGTGCTTTTATATTCAATCGTCGTCTTCGCCGTTTGCTGTAAAGAAAAGACGAGGGGGCGCCGTCGTATGAATTGATTCTTAAATAATGCAGTTATTTCGTTATTGAAGATAAAAAGCGACATTTCATCGGATACTGGTTAATTATTATGCAACCTTTTTCTTACGGATATCGTTAGTATGAGTTATATAGTCTTCAGACACTTCTCCTTGGAAATTCGCATTTTCTTGCAACAAGGTTTTCAGCGACTGCTACTCTTATACATATAACAGTAAAATCATATCAAATCGTCTAATTCACTCGTAATTGTTCTTTTTATTTTTGCCAAATTATTTAATTTCAGCAAAAAATATAGTTCAAGAATTAAGTGATGTAATAAAGAATACGATAGAGCAATTGTTATAATTTTTTGCTTAATTTCCTAGGAAGCACAGATCAAGCGATCGTAAGTTACCGCAGAATACTTTTCATCGTCCACGAATTACCTTCCCTACGAACGCAAACACCAATTTTCACCGAAGATTCCTCTCCCGGGATTCTGTGGTGGAATGAGCTAAATTTGACTTGCCAGTCGCTTTTGTTTCGAGGCG
This sequence comes from Calliopsis andreniformis, assembly GCF_051401765.1. Lineage (NCBI taxonomy): Eukaryota > Metazoa > Arthropoda > Insecta > Hymenoptera > Andrenidae > Calliopsis > Calliopsis andreniformis. The sequence continues at coordinate 14,438,510 of NC_135067.1, read as the reverse complement.
TCCCGCAATTCCAACCCTCGGGCAACTATCTACCGTCGAACACCGGCCTAACTTTATTATCTTGCGCAGGTGGATATTTCCAGGGGTATAATCGAGGGCAGGGAAAGGGATTGTGTTCGCAAAGTCGGCAGAACGTTTTAAGCTTTCGACTGTTTGCACTTTTTAACACCGTACTCCCTATAACCACGCCATCTATTTAAGCGTACCTTCTGCCTTTTAACCAGATAGCGGACCATCTCTGGCTAGAACTAGCAACCCTTGTGAACTGCCCGAGAATTGACCTTCCCTCCTTCGTTGCCCTTTCTTTTTCCATCCCTCCCCATACTCTCCCTTTTCCCCTTCCATCGTCACCCTCGCCGTCTCTCTTTCAACGTGCTTAAATGTTAATGTAATACGCAAGGTCTAGCAGCGTTAACTTACACAGTGTGTCCGAGGATTACCGCGTCGTTGCTTATCTGCGCTCGCCAGCTACGTGTTGGTATACCACGACGGTTCACCGTCAGAGATATGCACGTTTCAATTTATTACTCACTGCAGACAGACTCGAATTCCTACGTATACCTTTCCGCCGTCCCTTGAATATTTCAGATTTCCGTCGCAACGCCGCAGCTGTAAACTAGACCCGAGCGTGTTGGCCGCCTTTTGTCACGTAGCCGGGCATAAATCTCCCTCAACAGGGAAACGGAAACGCGAGCCCTTCGATATTAATGGAGAAACGGCTACGTGACGAGTTTTAAATTGTCAGCGATGCTGTAACGAGGCCAGATCTGGATTAGGCTTCTGTGGAAATGCGAGTCCTTGCTAGTTATGGTAGAAATTCCGAGGAGAAACAAGTCCAAGGTACTTGCTTTTGGATGGTTTCAATATTGAAATTGAACGAGTGGAAATGTGGCGATTCTGCGTGAAAAGATAAAGTGAAAATATATCATATGTAGGGGGTAACTTTGTTTGAATGTCGAGAAATTACGAGTGTGTTGAGATTCAGTTTCAGGCACTTGAGAGGTACACTCACAGTCTGACCACTGACTCTCTCTACTGCAAAGTAGAAACGTTCCCTTAGTCTGTGTACTCCTCGAGCGAATGAAATTGTACTCTGGTGTCTCATACCTATTCAAAATTCAAACTCAGTTTTCTCGAAAATTAAATGCACGTAGAATTATGAACAAAGTTTATTCTACATTTTCAGCTTATCGTTCCACGTAGAATCCCTACCCTTCTACTTGCACCACCGATTCTAAATCCTTCGGTATAGTTACCAAGGTAGAAAAATTTCCATATATTTAAAGCCTGCAGTAGAAGAGTCCTTGGCACACCCTAAACACGCATGATCGAAGCAGGTGAAACGTCAATCAAGCACAGTGAAAATTTCTAGCAAATCAATACTCGATGACGCCCCTTGCTCATCCGTGCCTACGAACTGCCAAAACTCGGCAGAACGAGCAGAGGCACGAAAGGAAATGGAGGCCGACGAAAGAGCTACAGAGGAGAGGGTGGAAGGAACAAGGCCGACGATCAGCAATGGACGAAAGAAAGAGAGGGCAGAGAATAGGATGGAAGGCGATTTCGTCGCGAGAAGTTCGATAACGAAGATGATTGGAAGCACGATTGGTGGCAACGGTAACTGCGTTAACGGGGTAATAATAACCAATTTCGAGGCGATTTCCTCTCGGCTCGACCAATTAGAAGACGCGCTCCCATTTCCGCTCCTGGTCCCTTCGCGAGCCTCGCCGTGAGTAATCGAATTTTTAAGCAGCTCGTTTTCAAATTTCGAAAGTCGTTTGCCTAGGCGATGGGACCGTGACGCGACGCCCTACCAGTTCGAACTCTCCCCCGTCCCTATGGTGTCCTCCCTCCTCGCCGAAGGAGTCGAAGGATTCTCCACTCCGAGCAGTAACAATATTTCTTATCAGATCGCACCGTTTCGCTCCCTGTAGCGCGTGTCGCCGATACGGTGCCAAATTTCAATCAAACTTGGCGAAATTTCAGAAGTCCTGGAACGAGCGATCAGAACATATCGCTCAACCTTAAAACGATCTTCCGATATTCCCCACTGAAGTGGTTTCAAGCGTGGTGCTGCTCGTAAAATCCGTCATATAACGGGTCGAATACGTCGTGCGTTTCCCTCTCCGCTTCCATGCGGAATTTGGGGGCGAAGTATGTCGCCTTTGTGTTTGGCATCGCGGTAGAAAATAGCCTGGTCGAAACTGGGTGTTTGTCCACATCACTTCCCCAAGATTACGCGATAACGGTCGACCTATAAATCAGCTGCTTGACGTGGCCCACAAGCGAACAGTTCTAACGGAACGGAAGAATCAGATTCCGTTTTAAGAGTCCTCCTTTTACATCGCCTTCGTTCTTGCCCCTTCGTGACGTTCTCTCTTTTTGGCGCTCAACGCTCGCTCATCCAAGTTAGCTGCATCCAATGGCCTTTTCGTGGACCTTCCTTCCGTCCCAGCACGCGACATTCTTGGCGGTAGAAAAGAGCGCCGCGAATCTGTTGTCCTTTTGCTTGTCTGCGCAAGGATCGCGTTGTCGATGGACGGTAAATCGCGGAAGGGACCTTCGATTGCCTCGAAGGGAAGCGTTTATAGAGCTAAGCCAACTCGTAAAGGAGGCGTGTCTTGGCCCGGAGACAAAGCTGCCAGATGTCCCTGACGGCCCCGCCACACATTGGCCATTGATGTCTCTTCCGATTATCCCTTTATGTTCACCCTTTGATCGTTCCAGTCTTCATTTCTCGCCTACCCCTCGTTTGGACGATCTTTGGATCTGCTTATAATATTCTTATAAGAGGAGCACTCTAATTGTAGGGATCAGGCTTTAATGAGTCTTCGCCAGTTTTTGGAACTTCGGACTGAATATGCCAATAGCAGGCTTTGGGGGTCTTATCCAATAATTTATTATTAATAACTATTGCTCCGAATGCATTAGCATTATAGAAGAATTAAGGATTCAGATACTGCTAAATTTTCAATTAATATTTTAAAAGCTGATTGTATTTTTAAAGCGAAGAAGTAGGAAGACCACTATATGCTTCAAAACATGTTCACGCAATATTGAACACAGTGTCACCTAAGGTTTATCTTTCGCATCAACATTTAAACATAATTCGTGTCACCTGAAAATCACCACTCGAAACGTTCAATTTCGAACAGATTTTATCACCCCATCAAAAGCCGCCGCACTGTGCGTTGCACACGTGGGGATCATAGTAAAACGTTCAAACACTTAACCACGTTTCGCCAAATAAAATCACTGTCAGCTTTATTAAATCGTAAACGTAAATTATTAATAATCCCCGTGACGCTGGTGAGTATTTCGAGCACGCGGGCTCGTACTTTTGGAAACAGGTTATAATCGTGAACGTTAAAATCCGGATACCTATAAATTAAACACGAACAAAGGGGTTTGATCGATAACACCAGTGGATTCGTTAAGGAAGCGCGACAGCGGGGCGCGCGGGGATGGAAAGCGTCAGGTAATTTCGTTGGATAGTCATTCACCCTTCTCGTCGGCGTTTCCGTCCCTCCGGAGTTTTTGAAAGAAAGTTCCGACGTTTCTAGCCGAAGATTCGTACGAAACGAACGAACCGGAAAGGAGATGGCGGAGGAATTGGCTAAAAGCTGAGGTGGACTGTGGGAATGTAAGGGAGAAAGAAGGGTTGTTGGATTCTTGAACGGAAAAGAGCCGTAGCACGTTCCCCGTGGCCGGGGCTAACTTAGACTATTTCCACGGTAAGTTCGGTATAAGTTCCAGATATAAGCTCTCCGCCTTATTTTGCTCCATTTCCTGACTCTTAATTACTTTGCTAATTCTTAACTAGGAACCTCGGCGTCGTCCCGACCTTTGAAATAACAACTCACAACCCCTGCAGCCCCGCGCCCTCCCTTGTCTTATCTACTTACCTCTCACCCCGGTCTGCTTAAACTGAGGTGATTCTTTTTCTGCCTTTGCTACCCTTCTCTCTTTACACGGCTTCCCCGCTGAGCCAACAACCAATTCCGCTCACCATTAACATGGGATCGTTTATTTGCAGAATGTCTGCCTTTCGATTAGAGAAAAGACTTATTGTCTAAAAAGTACCTTCAGTTTAGGTATCCTTACTACATTTATTTGATACGAGATTGTACTCTAATTCAGTAGTAGTTGTTAGAATCTCTCTTCACATACTTAATTGCTAATTTACAGTAGTCTAAAGTCTACTCACATATGCCAGTTAAGTAGTATCATGAGTGTATTTATAATAGTTCGTCTCGATTGAATCTTCTCGCTCTACAAGTATTTCATCTATCACGTGTAAATCGTTTAAACTACACAAAGCTTCAAAGCGTAGCCCGTATATTAGAGTTGAATCAATGACCAGCCCTCTGTATCAAGTAGCGCGGTGGAAGATCGTCGAGTTACTTAGAGATGCAGGGATCCATGTGAGCGCGTCATAAATTCTGCTATCGGCAGGCAGTCTCTCACCACACCCCTTTTTCTGAGACAGAATAGGGTGGTCCGACCGGTCGTTGTTAAACTTGCGGCCAATAAATCAGGCGAACTCGTATAAATTTGTTACCCACGAAAACGTACGTGGATAGCCTCTCGCACCCTTCCATTCCTCCATCCTCCCCCGCTTCTCTATCCTCTCCCTCCCTGTATCGTCCCTCGAACTCCTCCCCTCTCTGTCTACTTACGAAAAGAGAAAATTCTTTCCCCAGGTTCCCTTGCCTTTTTTTTTCTTTTCCTCCCCCTGAAGTTCGCGAGCCACTTTCAGCCCTACCGAGCTCGCGCTCTGGACATCCTCTTTTGACGCGCGTTTACGACCGTTTTCCACGTGCATTTTTATCCGTTGCGTAAATAACTACTGCGGCCATAAAACCTGATATATCGCCGATGCGGATTTATATATCGCCGCTGCGATAGATACACCCTCACACGGATGTGCGAGGCTGTCCGACTGGCCGACCGACCGCTGCCGCTTCACGGATTTATAGGTGTTTTCTATGAACGTCCGAGCAAGAGGAACAGTCGAGCCGTATGAAAAAAGAGAACAGTTTTATTTTCGTCTGCGTGTTCGATGCGCTGTCTTCGCGCCGAAAGCTTTCGATGGGGCGCGTTGTACTGCGAGGGTGCGATGTTGAGGATGTCTAGGATACTGTGTGGAGGTAAATAATGTTCATAGATTCGGTGAGAACAGTGGCAAGGGGGCCGTGGTTTCTTGTTGAAAATAGAATAGCCTCCACTCCATACATGGCAACGTATACTAGATTTTATTATACAGGGTGTTCGGCAACAGTTGCCAGGAATTTTAACGGACTTGTATTGCACTGTAGAGTTGTTCACATGTTCTTCTAACGTCTAAATTTGAGTAATAGTCTCATATTTAGAATTTTTAGAACGTTCTGAAACGTGATGCAAAAGATAGACATTAGTAGGAATCGAATTGTGTAATCGTTATAGAGAAGGGATATCAAGAACGCAGTTAAGTGAATTCGGGACAATCGTCCGGGATAATTAGCGAAGCGCTTAAATCATCGGAGTAGCATTGGCAGCTGGTAGATAGGATATGCTGCCTGCGGGTACCATGATGTTACTGGTACTACGAAGGGAGGTACGGGCGGGGACGATAGATTCGGCATGGTAACGCGACATGAGGGAAGGAGAAGGGAGATCCTACGTGCTCGGTTCTGATTCTACCTATGCATCAATGTACATTGATTGGACAATACTCAGCATTCAGTGCCGTGATGCTGCTCTGTTTCTACCTATTTGCTATAGACGAGGAGGATTCTTGTTTCCACAGAAGCGACTTATTCTAGTATTTAATAGAAGATTAGTAGTGACCAACGAAATACTTTGAGAAAGCTGAATAAATTGACATAGATGTACTAGATATTCGAAATTTTTTGATAATATAACTTACATGAATAGTTCCTAACTAGACCGAACCTAGATCTAACCCAGGCCTAAGCTACTTTTTGGAAAAATTTGAGTTCGTGCTTTAATTGAAATTTGTATGACAGAAATTCCGTTTTTAGCAGGAGGACCTCCTATTTTATAATTACTATTTCACAAACAACAACAAAAGTCCAAGCGCTACTATCCTGCAAAAATATGTCAAGACTGGCGGAAGACACCTCGGCCACGTCCCTTGTAAGTGAGCCATAAAATCCTGGGTAACAAACTGACCGCTGATGGTTACGGTCGTCTTAATCAACAGATTGCACCCTCAGGAGTCGGAGTTCCGACAAATGAAAAGAGGATGAAAAAGAGGGAGGATGCGAGAGGCAAAACGACTATGCGACCCTACGATGGTGCGTACTTCTTAATTAAATTTCTGCTGACCGAGATTCTCTCTCGAGATGCACGAAGGAAACCACGAAGGGTGGCAGCCGATGTCACATCTACGACGATCGAGGGATTCACTGTGCTGGTTAATTACCTCATCAGTCTTCTTTCTTCACCTAAATGCTTGTTACGCCGAAAACAATTCATCCGCTATCTATAAGACTTCAGTACTTACAGAAATTATTTTAGATTCTGTGATCACTGAATTAAAATATTATCGGCTTAAAGAAGTAAAGTTATTCGAGGATAGAACTCTTTCTGTTCATCTTAGCGAAAAAGTGGCTGAGAGAAAGCTCGAATGAAACTGAGAAAGGCGTTCCAAATCGATACGTGGACCCTGGAATGGAACATCACCTACTTTAGATATTCTCGTATCGCTACATACTGCAAGCCAGCCAACCAGATTACGAGAGGTGTTATAGGGTTGATTCAGCTGAGCCCGTGAGTCGAGGGGAATCGTTTATGATGGGCTAAGACGTCAGTCTACAACAGAACGATAGCGTCGTCCTTGTCGTTATTCACGTCGTCTTCATGTTTGTGGCTCCATTCTTGCGTTACAGGGTCTGGTAGCCACTTTTCTGGGAAAACTAGCTGCGATACGACGTGCAGGAACACGTGCTCCTTTATAGGCCCTGTGAGTAGGCAATTTGAATGAATAGCGAAAGCCACCTTCATAGTATTTTATTATATGAACGTGATACTTTGGATAAATTATGTTAATATCTTAATATCTTGAGATATGGTATTTCAATTCTCCGCAAGCTACATTCGCACAGTTCCAGAATTTTCTCCGGTATTTTTACTAGCGTTTTCTGAAACTTGACGAATACGAGCGACAATAAAGCTTGTTCTTAAGTAATCGTTCAAGTTTCCAGAATTGCTTCATATGTTATAAAAACGTCGTAAAATGAAGAGAGAAAAGGGCATACAATGGCCCTATTTCATTTATCATTCAAGCATACAGTTTCCAGCCTGAGGTCTTATTCTTAGAAAGCATTTTCTTTAGTACACACAATAAATTTTTGCCGTCTCATTGGTCGTTTGTATTTCTAGCAGTAACTCTGTTTGATAACTTCGCAGCAATGGCGATTCGGTTTTATAGGAGTTTAATTCCCGTCATAAACTGATTCCATTTTACATTCGCGTAAATACGAGAGCGTGCTACCATCCCTTTTTTCCCCTTCTTCTCTCTTCCCTTTCCACGCCACAGTTAATACCCTTTTCGTTTGTTTTATTCTATTTTCCACGTACTCTCCTCTCGACTGCCCTTCCAAGACGAACGCCTTTCACGATATTTCAAGCTCGGTACAATTTACGCGAAGAATTAACAGCCCTGGTTGTCCCCCTGAGGAACGGTAAACCACCACGTCAGCAACGCTCCCTTTCAACAGGATAAACGGTATAAAAATTGCATCGTGTCGACGGAATAAATCCAGAATTTATTCTACAGCAGCAACTAGTATGAGTATTCCGAGCGGGGTATTTAAAATTTTACGAATCCGCCGTTCCGTCAGTGATAAAATCGAAATCCTCCGCTACGTCAGAATAATGGGTTGTTTCGAACATTTTGCCATCGATTTTTCATTCCTCGCGATAGCTTTTCAATAACTTTTTCAAGTTTCAAAGATGTATGATTTTTTAAAATATTCATATTATATTTTCCAGAGCATCCAATTATTTTCTTGAAATCGAGATCCACTCGTGCACGAAGTAACTAATACCAAAGTGGACAGAACGTTTCATGTTGAAAGGTACAAATTTCTAAAGGGGAATAGTAGAACAATCTTGTAGTTATGCGATCTGATGGTGACGATCTGCGAGGGCCAGTCAATAGCACCACTTCAAGGCGGCGGACCGTAATTGCCACGATTCTAGAATCGTGCAGCAACCCTCGAGTTACATAGGTCCTGTAGCCGCAACTTCATGGTCATGGAAACCGAAAGCGAAAACCCTCGAGTTCACTAAATCCTTACCGCGGGTATCCCTGCTTCCTAACTACTCTTTAAACAAAAGAGACTCTCAAAATCAAGTCATCTCTGCTTTATTGTACGCCTTCCATTTTAACATAAACAAATCTACCCTTTTCTTTCTTTAAAAATTAATAAATATCTACCAACAATAAGTCATTCGTTTATACACACTCGTATTTAGAAATAAAATTCCAAATTCCAAAATATCTCAAAATCGGCTCCAAGTTCCAAATCTCTCTACAGTCTCTATAGAATTGAAATCAAAGTTACAAATCACACGATCATCCCCCTTTTTCCATTTTTCAATTATTTTAGATCTAGATACTTACTTCTTAAATACAATTTTCTTGTAACCCTCGCAGTCACTGATAGAATCCCACGTGTTCCAGAACCTCGTTCATCAAATTTACACATTAGGCGATCCGCTCGTTACGCGGTGCGTAAACACACGCCGTAAAATCTAACACGTCGTCCCGATTTATTCGCTGGGGAGGGAAGGGCCAGGTGCGAGTGTTCTTCCCTCTTTTGCCTGCGATCGCCGTGGGCTGATTTACTTTACCACACCGCGTGACTCGAAGGGCGCGTACGGAGGCGCCGCTGGTTCTGTTAATAATTCGCGGCGGTTGTTACCCCGCGGGCTTTTCATCCCCCAAACCCTCTCGCTCGTCGCGCTACCCATTTCACGGCGGCGGCACCACCAGCAGCGCCAGCAGTAACGCAAACACACTGCCGCCTAATTCGGTTAGTCGGCCCGCAAAAATTATATCCAATTACGTTCCTACGGCCCCACAAACCAGCCAACCCAAGGCTATCCCTTGGAGAACTTTCGGCTCTGTCTGCTGCCGTCACTGTGTTTGCCGTCTACGGTCCCCTTCGTGCTATTTTTCTACGTGGTCCTCCAGTCTTATCGACTTCCGAACGATAGGCAATCCCGAGAGTTCGAACACTCATGGATAGTACTTCTGCTTTGGTTGCTTGTTGATACGTTCATTAGCTTTTTTAGGGGGAATAAGGTGCAGCGATTTCTTTCTCAGAAATCTTATAGAGAGGTACTTTGTAATGCTCTGTTTAGATAATTTTATGATACTTAAAGTTGTTTGATTTAATTTCTTAGTTCTCAGTTAATAAGTGTAGAGAAGAGTTATTTCATGTCTATGTCTGTCTTCACTAGTTCTACTTTTATGAACTGTATGTTGATATTCCATTTAATGCAGTCCAAATAATTGATATATTCAAGAAGATGGTACTTGCTATCAACTGGTTTGACCCAGTAGACTCAGCAGTAGATCTTCAATCTGGTTTTATATCTGTAGAAATAGTTCGCGTTTACATTCGTCCTTCTTCATTTTCTTTCATTAAGAATTCTTTAAATTTATTGTATCACTGTTTCACCATCGTTTAATATCTCCTGCTAACAATCGTAGAAAATTACCTTGCACTTACGCGGCTCATTTCTCCTCTCTCACAACTAAATGGTCAGCATCCCCATCAAATCGTATACAACTCGGTACCTTGTTCCTCGCCACTCCTCGTAATCGACCCGTGCGTTTAAAAACGCCTGTACATTTCACCTAAGAATAACCACCGCCCACCACAGCTTCCTTTCCATTTTAAGCCGCGTACCAAACGAGCGGTCGTATTTCCACGGGATCGCGAAGATAGAAATCCCCGTGTCTCTTCCTTGGCAGCGAACAGTAAATACACGCGCCTCTCGTCTGCCCTTCCGTAAGCTCGCACGTAGAAGTAGAACGGGATGAATAGGCCAAGAACAGGTTTCACTCGCACTTTTCGACGTGTCTTCGGGAGACCGTGTCCTAGGACTCAATAAACCTCTCCACTCCCTCGCTTTTCAGAGTCAAAGGAGATTTTCTCTCGCGTAGGTGTTTCGCCGAGTGGTTAGTAAAGATTCGAATCCGCTTTCTTCTTCTTCTCCACCTTCTTCCTCTCCCCTTCTTCTTGTCGCTTCCTTCCATCCCACGTCCTTTCTTCCGGTTCGCCTGTTCCTTCCTTTCGTCACGTCCTCTCATCCCCTCTGCGCCACTTCAACGCCCAACGTTCCTCCTGCACAGCCTTCCGTCCGATTTTCTGTTTCCCTCTGTTCTCGACATCGTCGCTTTTCACTATTGGCGTCGAGTAAACATCCAAGATTCCGCTGCCGCTGCATCCACTGAAAATTGGCAGATTTAGATAGGAAGAGGTAAATCTACCAATTTTTGTCGAATACGCCGCACCGGAGAATTCTATTTACCGTTTGCACTTCGACTGAGTGATCCTGCTTGATAAAGAACGTCTTTCTGTATATATTAGTAGTATAGTAGCGTTCTTGTTTGCGGAGAAGTGTCTCTAGAATATTTGCGCTGTGAAAATTGTATTTATCTACTTGTGAATGCTTTATGTGTATGAAAACACTAAGCAAAATTCCACGAGAAGGGACCTGTATTAATGTAATCTTGCGTCGTCCATTTCGAAAGCAGAAGGCTATTAATCTTTTAACTCTTAATACTTCCTTCATCCAGTTTGACATTTAGCATCCAAAGCAACAGATATCACTGTTCGCCGCAGAAAAGGAGGTTAACGAAATGCGAGGCGATAGACCGTTCAGCCTTGGTTTTCAATTCTATTGTGCCACGTAATGCCCACTTTAAGCGACGCCTAAGTGCCCTTATACAGCGCTTAAGAAAGCTTGCGCGTAGGTCAGGCTGCTCTCTGGCTCTTCTAGCATACATGACGCGCAGGTTCACATACGTGCACGCACGTACACACTCAACAGGACGAGACCCTTCCTTTAGCGTTTAATTTACCGTGAAAAGAACGTCATTACGCGGACGTCTATATTGTAATAAGTACCATCGCGTCCCTTCCTTTTGTACGATTAACGAAACGCGTTGTGTGTGCTCAACAGGGAATCCTGGCTTACATTGTCAAAATTGACATTATATGTGTTTCGTAGAAGTGTCTTTCGTTCCTGAAAATATGAAAGTTTATATGCCTACAAGAGTGGGGTTAGGAGTAAGTGATATTAGTAGTGCTTTCTGTACACTAAAACACTGAAACACTGGAATGCCTCGTTGTTAAAGCCTCAGATTACATTCTACGAATTTGCAAAATGTATTACACAGCTCGTATGCACAACTTCCGTCATTGTTGCAACACTCAGAGAACAGTTGCAACAAGACAGACGTACGTCGGATTTCACGCAATCTCGCACAACGCGCTCCCAAAGCGCCTCATTCTTATTTGCAAAAATTATGACGTTGCTCTCGGTATCCAGCAGAGACACGTACACGTGCACACGAATAAAACACACATCGCTGGCTTATATTTTACACAAATAACATTTCTTGCTCCCTTTGCCTGTGTGTTAGGAAACCACAGCCGTACCCAACCAGCGTAAACTTATATTAAACAATAACATGCAAATAGAACGCTTTGTAACATGGACTGAGTCCTGGAGAATTAGTCGGAGCTGCTGATTTTCCCTGAACCTCGAACTTTCAACAACGTGTGTACACCAAACGACGCACGATTGAATTTCGTCGTGACGCGAAGAGAATCCTCGCGTATCGGGGCTCGTCATTAAAAAATGACCCGAGATATCTAATTAGAGGGTCATAACTCAAGCTTGTAGCTTTTATTCGGTGTATCTCGGCCACGGTTCTCTCGAAAAACGGTACAATTTAGCTTCACCTTGGGGGAGAGAAAGGCAAATAGTTGAGGGGCAGGTAGAGGAGGACAGCCACGGACGGATGAAGAAAGAAATTAAACCGTTTAAGGATCTTAATTAAAAAATGACTCAAGAGTGGGCCATCGAGCTCGCTGAAGCTTATCGCGCTACCCTGGCGAGCCTTGATTACAGCTCGTGGAAAACTACTCGTGGCTTGGTTCTTATTCATACGTTACTGGTTGTGCCGCGGGTCTGATTAACAACGTGCCGTTTCTACTCGCGTTTTCGCGGCCCACGTGAATTATTACGAGCAACCCGTGCTCGTAATTAGGTTTTTCCCCGCGGATTAAGCGGCGAGTGTAACGAGGGCTTCACCGACCCGACGATCATAAACACTTTTATCTTGGAAAAAGAAAGAGGAAGAAAACCGTAATGCCTCTTATTGAGAACGCGAGCCGCGAGGATGAGAGGCAACGACGCGTCCCGTCGTTACGAAGGGGTGAGCGATTCTGTCCCTTTCCTCCTGTTGATCGTCAATAATATCGCGTTGCCCTTTAATGAAAGCCCCCGTTCCCATTGGAAAAAGCATAATGATACGCAAACCAAGGCGGGGCCTCTTTGAAACGCTCTTAATGAAGCTATGGATTATGAAAGGAACAAGAAAGAAAGAAATCGGGGAAAGGCTAAGGAGAAAAAGAAGTCGAGGAGAACGCGATGGTTACTTGGTATCAGAGAAACGTTTGGATGCAGGAGTAATGAATAGTATTTTGTAATTATGATTCTTTCAGTGGTTCTGGGGAAAATTGGGGAAACACTAATGCAGTGATTTTATTGATGGTTTTGAGAAAGTTATTCTGTACAAAGACACGCTTTTAACTAACCAATTTTTTTTAAAACTCGTTTCAATAGAACATTGAGTTTCCAGTTTATCTAGTATAATTTAATTCTACGTAGATGCTTGAAACATAATTAAATCTGCGCTAATGAAACTGTTTTTATCTGTGGAAAGAACAACGAACGTTTCCTACATCCCGGATGGTATCTAGAGATCGAACGCAATGGAAATGCACACGTGTGCCTGACAGTTGTGTCACGTTATTGTCACGTGTCGCACGAATGTTTTCTCCTTAAAAGGACTCTACGTGTGCTCTTCAATAGAGTGCATCCTGGATGCCTGAGGCAGGAAAAGTTTACTTCGGTACACACTTACACACGTTCACATAAATATACACACGCGCGCGAACGTGCCACAATTCCATTCGATCCTTCACATGATCCATTTTCGATGAAAGTCTGTGGAATATCAAGTTCTATGCTCTCCCGTAACCTATTTTTAGTTTGCCACCAGTGTGATGTTTCTTCTGTTTTATCCAATCTATAATTCGGTTCACCGGTTTGCAAAAAAGATAGTTGAAAAATGATTAATCGCTAAAGTGCTGCTGCAACACATTTACGCGAGATTTGCCTGGATGCAGAACTCAGGTCCTAAATAAAAACTTCAAGTTTACTGGGAAAATATTTTACGTTTTAAAACTGTATTACGTGATTATATTAAACGTACAGCTATGACGCTGCATTATCTTCGCTGGGTGTATACAAAGAGATTATAATAAACCCTCTTGGCGGATATAAAAAAATGAAGGCAATCTTATTATGTTTACCGTTGCGTATCAACGGTAAAGACGAAAAATATTCAAGTACGCTGTACAAGGAAATGATATGTCGCAAGATAAAGAAAATAACTGAGAGTCATTGAGCGAAAAGAAATAACGTTAACGTTTCCTTCCTGCGTGCGATACGTTTTATGACAACTTGCTTCTTGCATATAACCACACTGTTATCGTGTTTCCTAAACCATCAGAGGATATGTGCGACCGTTATCCCCAGTTTATGAATATCGTCCACTAGCAGGGAGAATGAAAATCTCATTTTTCTCAAATCGACCGCAACTTCCGCACACCCTTATGACACACCATGTTTCATCCCAGTAGTATCACTTTTGTTGCATCTCTGTAATTTTTCCAGTATCTGCGTCTATTGTGGACAGAAATTGCCATGTTTCATTCAGATTAACCTTTCAACGACATGCAGAATGCAGAAGCACTGTGGAAGCGGAATCGAAGATTATATAATACGGAAGCTTGCGTGTTCTAAGTTAAATAACTCATGCGCATTTTACAATTATTGGAAGATTATTAGAGAAATTCTCCGTAAGCGCTGAAAATGAAGAAAAATCAATTTCTATTAAATACACTCGCTATCATATAAGCATGTTCCAAAATTCACGGTACAAATTGGGCCAGGGAGATTCTATAGTTCAAAATACAAGGAAAATCAAAAATAACGAAATTGCGTGGGAGGTTTCGTTTTCAAATAAAATGCATTTGAGAATTAGTCGAATACGCATGCATCTAACCAATAACGGATATAACAGCAGGGTTTATTTACGATCAGAATACTACTATAGCCGACTCGTCTGGATCACATTGTTCTTCAGAACGAAGCCTCCCACGCAACTTCGTTATTCTTCGTTTTCGCTTTATCCCGAGCCATAGAATCTCCTGGACTCAATTTGTACCATAAATTTCGAAGCACCCTGTATAAATCACTTCGCGCGAGTTGAAAGGCAGATCCATGAACCAGATCGTTCCCAAGCTTCGTATCGAAAATGAATTTCTGCGTACGCAGGACGGTGCAACACGTAGCGAATGCGCGAGGAGCTAAGAGGCCGAGAACGGTCAGATAACATAAAATGCTCGAAATTGTTGCCGGTATTCAACGTCTTTTGAGGGAAGAAAGGGGTATGGCGTCTCAGAATGCGCGGAGGAAGCACGCTACGGTCGCAAGTATGCACTAATGCAGCTCGTAGCTCTCACGGGAGTTTGCTACAGTTCCGCCATCCCCCATTTCCGGTGACAGAATGCGCGGTCCTTATCTGAATCTATGCGAGCATTTATGCACCGAGAGACGGCCCCTGTAAGCGGACGTGGAGCACTTGCGCGTTCGAGAATCTGAAAATTGCATTCCTGGCATCCGGGTTCTGGTGAACGGGCGAAGCCGCCCCCGGACGATTTTCCACGGTCGCGTAAGTGCTCGAACATGGCGGGGGTGACTCGCGTTAGGGCCGACCCCCCCGAGAATTAGGTTGGGGTCGGCGGAGGGACCTGTGCCGATGCTCCGTTTCCCGATCGTCCCAGCGACCGAACACCGGAACGAATTTAAGCGCCGCGCAAACTGAGACGGCGAGCTGAATAATGAGTGTGGGTACGCTCACCGTGCTACTGAGTTTTCTACAGTCTGCGAAACGTCTTCCTATTTATGAGCTTAGTGGCTTTCAATTTCCGAGAGCTGTGATAAATACAAAGTGGAAAAGTTATCCCCATTTGGACTGGAACTCATCCCAGTGGGGATATGCATAATTACTGTGGTACTAAGTGATGCGACTAATGAGTTCTTGATGACATCTAGCAAGGTTGCGATTATGTGTGTATCATGGAGAAGGTAGCAGAGGCGAAGTAACTCCTCTAACTTCTGTTAGTAGTGATATTGTAGAAATCAGTCTACCCATTTGAACAGAAAGATGTATGTACGTATCTAGTTTGAAGTGGTGTTTTTAATATATGTGGATACATTTTAGATCCTTAGTGTATTTTCCTTTAATGTGAATATTTTAACGCTTAAGTGAAAGCCCATAAGAGAGAAAGGAAGGCGAAATATTGTAGCGGAAGTGCGACTATATCAGCAAGGGCGAGGAGACGAAGAATGTGGTTGATGTGCAAGTTGAATTGCAAAATGGCAATCCGCGGTAACATAGGATTATTGTATGTACAAGAGATTTACAGCCTCTGGCCCTTTTGCTCAGGCAAAGGGCAGCCGAGGTCGCTATGGCAACAGACAGGCGGAAACCAGAGCCTACCCTTCCATTTCCCTGGATGCAAGCACCCGACGTCTCGCTCTCTTGCGTCAAGTGATTCTTTTGCATCGTCCTGCAGCCTCTTTTCCTTCCCACCCCTCTCCCTCCTTTTTTGTTCTCCTACCGGTCCCTCTGTGTCCCCTGCTCTCGTCTCCTCCTTTGGCCTCTTCTCCTCCAGTCTCAAACACCTCGCGTTCCTCCTAGATCCGGACTCCATTATCAATTCTTTCTACCGGCCAGGACAATCGAGAGTCTCGAATGAAGTGAAGAAAATTGTCGACAATCTCGAGCTGGAATGCATTGATCCGTTCAGAAATTGTATTGAAAATCTCTAACCAATGTAGCGGGGAATGCGGGGTTGAAGTGTGTTGGAGATCTCTTTTACCTGTAATCCTGAACATTGCAGGAGTATAGTAGAATCTTTAAAGTAAGATGTTGAATAAAGTATTAAACTTGATTTGGAGACGTCTGTTCAAAATACTTTATGATTTTAGAACTCATCACATAACTGTCCGCAAGAACTCTTTTACACTAGTAAGAAACGCACACTTAAATTTTGTCTTCAAGTTTGCTCCATAGCTACTTATCTTTCGAACACCCAATTATATAAATTCGAAATTACGTCGGCCATCGACGCATAAAAAATGACTGAAAATTTAACCGCTTCATTAATTATCTCGCGCTACCCTTGCCAGTCACGAGTCAGCCAAGTCCTCAGAAACAGGATGAAGAAACGGAACGGAAGAGCAGGCGTGTTACGTCGGGGCACGTTTCTCGCGACAGGAGACGGAGATCAAAGTGGTGGCTGCATCGGATGAGGGTGACTGGATCCGAAGCGGGGGTGGCATCAGAAGAGTGGCTACTTCGTGTCTACTTGAGACTTGAAGAGGGCGTCGCAGCCAGAAGAGAGAATCAGAGGATGAAAGAAACGCACGGCGAGGATATAGAACGAACGATCTGTCCACTCGACCGTACTCCTGGGAACGTTCTCAATCCTTCGCCTCCACTCGAGCGTTCGCGTACGAGGATCAAATTGCGATCCTCCGCGACAGAGAAGTAAAAGCGATACCAACGTTGCCGCAGCCCCACTCTCGTAATTTCTCTCGACCTCCCATCGCGATCCACGCGAGCACGGCTTTGGTTTTGACACGGCTGCTACCGCGGCGGAGGGACGGTTAATAGAGACTCAGCAGAAATTTACAATAATTACTCGGCAAGACTCGCAGCGAATATTCAGGAGCGCATCAACAGGTGGTCATCCGGCACTTTTTTCTCTTACCAACGCCCTTTGCTTCGCCTCGCCGGTATTTTCGGTATTCGGCTAGATTCTCGGAATCTTACAACCTCTCTGACCACATGGTCCGCAACCCAGTTTGGAATTCCGTCGTTGTTCTGCTCCTCGTCGGTGGAATCGTTGCGATCACCCTCACTGCTCGCAGAGGGGCTGATATTTTTTACATAAAGAGCCTCCAACGAGCCGATACTCGTGAACGGTGGAAAGAATTCCAACTAGTCGGATGTTACACAAGGGAACGTTTGATCCCCCATCGCGCTGTCGACTGTATTCGGATGAGAAAAAAATATTGAAGCGAGGATGCGAGAAAGCGCCGAGTCAGAATTACGCGCGGCTATCGAGTTATTTCAGCGAGGAGATAAGCGTTATCCAAGCCAACCATCCCCCGCGGCTATGAATATTAACGAATTCCGGTGTGCTGGGACGGACAAGACTTGAAAGGGATCGACTGGACTCCTGGTTGTGTGCGTGACAATCCAGGAATGAAATTAATTTTCCATTCTTGCGACGTATTACCGTAATGCTTTATACTCGGGATAAATTATTTGTCGGGAGTTGAACGAAAAAGGAGAAGGGTAATGCGCAAAATCATTTTTTAATCTTCAGCCACGATGAAATAGTTTAGCGCTGAGATTCTGCGTCATCGCTTGAGCGACGTTTTATTGCCATTCCGTCGACGGCAGTGAGAATTGCGAAAATTGGGCAATTAAACAGATAAATTGAAAAATGCATATGCAACAAAACAAATATTGTTTTTTATAAACGTTTCAGGAAACTGTTTGGTTTTTACTTTATTGCGGTATTCTCGATTATTAGTAATTGCAAATTTATTTCTTCGACAGTTGAGTGGTAGTAACGTTCATCAAATTGTAATGGATTGTGGAGACGTGCTGTTTATATAAGCTAAATTTATCGATTAAAGTTCCACCAAATTTATATTTCACAAGCATTAGTTAGACAGAATGAAGTTAACTCGTACATCACTACAACTTTTCTAACTATTACTCCAGTATAAGGAACATCTGTTTTGCGTTTGATATGTGATAATCGCACTTCGTTCCCCAACTTTTCAGAAGGAATTTTTCGTAAATCATATTTTAGAATTCTCAGCTCAAGAAGTTTGCCAGCAAATCAGATAGAGTGGACTGGGTTTTTCCTCGTAGCAGCTCGTTCTGTACCCTGTGTCGGACAGCGGACAATTATTCCGCCGCTAATTGAGTTACGTCGCAGCCTAAATGCCCGATGAATATTCATATCCTTGCCCGTGCTATCTCGCGTCCCTCGCTACCATCGCTGTCGGCTAAGAAAAAGTTGTCGCGAGTTAAAAATGTAATAAAATTAGAAAATTACGTCCGCTCATCATTCCGAGCGAATACTGCGAATTTTCGTTTTCGTTTCTTTCCATCTCTCTCTCTTGCGTTCTAACTCTGTTTCCCCACTTTTGCTCCCCTTCCACAGGGACTAGAAAGAGAATAAAACAGAATTCTCAAAACTATATTTTCTCTAGCTTTCACAGATTTCTTTTACTATTTTCAGAGATTTATTATTAAAAGAAAACTGTAGGCCATTTTTATCTATTAAAATGTTAAAACATTCAAATCTTTCTCCTCTTAATTTATACATATAAACCACAAGAGATCTGCATCGCGGATACATAAGAACGTTCGAAAATTCCTTCCACTTTTAAATACCATTTCCTTATCGCCAGCAAAACGAAAACGAAGAGCCGCTCGCTTTAACTCGGTTTTAACTGATTCTCGCGAGTTTAATTGCGCCGCAGAATCGCGTGCGAATCGCGATCCCACGAAAATTGACGGGATAGTCCAATTATGCATGCAGACCATAATTTTGTCGTTAGAACGTCGAAGCTGACTCCCGCGTCCGCTTCGAGGCATCGTTATCGCGTCGCCTAGGAAGGCTTGGAGGAGGGTGGCGAAGGCACGGATCAGGCAGATTTTCTTCTCGGTTTTTCTGGCTCGATCTGACCGTTCTTTTTTTCCCTCCCCACCGGCGTCGCGATTCGAGCCGCCTGCAGCTGACGGACGGGGTGACTTAGAGAGATTGCGATTTGCATAATGCAATTCAACGGGATCCCGTTTCAAGGAAAAGTCAAGAAGAACAGGGCAATTACAATGAAACTCCACGGGACGCGGTGGCTTTCACGGTCTTGGTACCGACCACCTAGACGATGTCGACTTTATAAATATTCAGCCGGTCGTTAAGGCGAGCAGAGGAGAGGGGAAAAGAGGGACAGAGAGAGAGAGAGAAGGTTAAGGCGACCGTGAAGATGGAGGGAAGCTACGATGGTAAGGGAGAGAGAAGTGGAAAGGGTGTATAAAAGTCGTGCAGCTCGACGCGAAGTTGAGCGTTATTACGCGCTCCCGCGGTTTCTTGTAATTTGATTCAAAATGCCGGTTTGATAATGGCGACTGTATTGCTTCTAGCGAATTTACTTTCCTCCTTTTTCGTACACCGTTTATTGACTGCGACGCTGCAGGAACTGCTGAATTGGTAACAAAAACTCTTCCTACTGTCTTTCCAAAGCATTCTGAAACGTGTCTCGTGACAGCGTCAGTCTTAAAAAATTATTAACACGTTGACCGCCATGGTGGTCATCAGTGACCAGAGTGACGGTCAACGTGTTAAAATATTCTTCACTTACATTCAAGTTGAGTACAACATTCTAGAACTACTCATCCCTAAGATTTGCTCGGATAGATATCTTATAGCACCGTCGCATCGTCCAACTCGAAAGGAAGCGCACCAAGCGATAACTGCAACAACTGCCACTTATCAGGTACCGAAAATCCATTCGACATCAAAGCAAGCGCGAGTAAATCCGACGAGTAAATTGAAAAGAGGCGCTAGGAGAGAATTTCGCTTGGAGTGGCGGCGAGGGAACAGGTGAGAGGATCGACGATAGACGGAGGATCGAAGGACTCGTTGCCGCGAGTTTCGTCGGCGGGGTGATTGTCTTCGGCTCGGAGAGAGAAAAGCGGATTAAGGCGGTTGGTTAAAGAGCAGTTACCATATAGTTGAGCAACGGAGCAACGAATCGAGGAGAAGCGAGTAAAGGAGAAGAGAGAGAGGGAGAGAAAGAGATGATGGTGGAAGGTGGAAAAGGAGACGGTTTCTTGAATCGTGGTGGTAGAAGGTACGCGCAGAGTTACTCGCCGCCACCCTTTGCCACGTCCATAACTAGCTTCAGTTCCAAGGCAAGGAAGGCAGCCCTCCTCAAGTAGGTATATGGCTGTTGCCGTCGTTGCTGCTACCACCGCCACGGTTACTGCAATAGCAGAAACTGTCGAGTTAAGTAACTGCCGGTACTTACAGTAACTTTGCGCGCAATGAGACCGCCTACATAAATACACCTAATACACTCGCCTCCATTCTCTACTGCCTTCCACCTATCCAGTTGCGTTCGCCTCACAACGTGCAGGATATTCCCTATCCCCCTCCCTCCTCTCTCTGCCTCTCCCCGTCTTCTTCGCGTTGCGGTAAATTCCCTGGTTGCAGGGGCTCCGTCGCGGACTTCTGTCGCGATACGACGGTACATGGCTACCGTCGCGCAGTTACATTCCGTGTCTCATCCTCCCGCACCATTTTTTCCTCCCTCTGAACCTTCCGTTTCAGAATGGCAACGCGTCGCGAAAGAGCCGAGGCGTAATGACGCTCGCTTTAATTGCTGGCCGCCTATTCGCGCGGGCTGAATGGGGTGTTTGATGAAGCACTATGGTGTATTGCAAGCATCGAGGCTCCTTTAGGACTCGCGGCCAGGTTGCTATAATAATTCCAATTGCAGCGTCCAGGAAACTGTTTCAGGGCGCCGTGGTCTTTGGTCGGTCTAGAACTTAACTGGAATTTTAGAATTTTCTTGTGAATATGGTGGTTGAAGCGAGGTATAGAGAAAGGGACGTAATATGGTGAATGATTCGAATGAAGGGATTCTGTTATTAATTTATAATGGAGGTTTGAGCCGTGACGTGGGCGGAGGTGAGAGTCGAAGCGAGGGGGATAGGGAGGACTGCTTTCTGTTTTAATAATATCCACGTCAAACTCAACGATGAGCACTTGAAGATTAAAAAGTGTCTACAAAACCGTTCCGCCGGAAGGGGACGGCGACTCTTTCCATTCACATTTAGTGAACTTAAAGTAAAATTCCTTTTCTTAGCCTATAATTTTTCCTGTCGCTTCAGAGCTCGTTATCTCTGACAAAGACTCCATTTGACTAAAGGTGATAAAAAATCTCATTATCTCAGCGTAAAGATTACTCTGCAGATTTATTATGACGTTATCCTCCCATCACGCCGCGCTATACTTATCGTTCATAATTTTTTCCATGGAAAATCCAGGAACAAGAACGGTCTCGCTACTTTAAACTGACCAAATTAAAAGTCCATCGATTACGAAGCTACTCTCCCGTCTCTCTTCCATACTCGAAAACAATGCCCTACCACCGAATCGAATGGAACATTACCATCCTTCTTCTAAATCTAATTAATACAAGATACATAATATTTCGATGAACTCTATCTTAAAGCGATTAGCCGACGGATAATCCGTAAACCCTTTGCAGATTAATTGTATTAAGTTCGGGAGCAACTCCTCTCAGCCATCATCACTTCGGAAACCATTCTCCCTGCGTAATTCCACCGATTGGCGATCTCGCATCTCGTTTCGCCTCCTCGAGATTCTCCATCATTGTCTCGAATGAAATGTCGGTAAACGTAACGTCGGCGTTCAGATAAACACGACTTCACCCGATTTTCACGACGGATTCCCTTCCACCCCCCATTTATCTCGGCTGGCCCTGTACACAGGGAGAGAGCTCTTTTCCTCGCAGTGGAGAGGGTGTGACAAACAAATGCACCGTGTCAGCCTGGCGTGACACTCCTCCGTGGCTGGGCTGCTCGACGAAAGGGGGAAGTAAACCAGCCGAGGGTGGTTAAGGCGAAGAGAGCGGTAGTCGAAAAAGGATGAAAAGTAGAGGATCGTAGAAGCCGTGCTCAAGTAGACAAGGGACACGTCAGCCGCCATCCTTCTACTCAGTCTTTTATAGATTATTCACGTACAATGGTTGAGTGACAAGTGGCGGGCCATACTGCTTGGGACGATGGATCTGCTTCCCTTCTAAGGATCCAGGGAAATCTCGATTTTTTGCTGCATGCGAAAGAACGTGGTCTACGGTGACGCGCGGGAGAAAAATAGCGAAGCAATCAGTTTCACGAGACACTTTGGGGAGATACTGTTCCGAGCTAGTTTGCTGATGGAGTTAGTTGTGGCTTTCTGTTCCAGATATTTTCAAACAACTGCTGCCGCGAGGTTCCTAAGAACTTCTCGAATTATTTAGTGTTTCAAACTGACCTTACTGTAATATCCTGGAATTTAATTTTCATTTTTGTAGGTGAATATTTCATTTAGTACATTTTTCCCTCGATTTTTATAATTGTCGTCGCATTATTCGAACAAAAAGTTAGATATAAAAGAAACTGATTTTGTTGAAAGTCTGCTCGACATTTCTTGTCCTCGGATTTACAGAAATATTTTGAAAATGTTTCTGGAGCACATTGTCGTTCCAGGATTCAATGAGGAACAGATGGTAGTGCATATCAAAGTGTAGGATCGATGAATATTTTGCGCGGTATCCTGGCCACGGTATTTGCGGTTCTATTCCCGTGAATTGTCGTAAACACGAAATCGTAAAACGCGCAGTAGTGAACCGAACGCATGTAAATTCATACTGTCAGTAGTGGTGGTCAGTGTTTTTCCGTCCGTATTCGGTGTCCATGACGTTTCGCGTTTTAGTGTTCATTAGACCACTGTCGATTCAACACACGTTCCGTTTCCAGGATTATTACTTCCACACGAAGTGTGACTATGCAAAAATTTTCGAAATCCTGCACGTTTGTACCATCTTGCATTCGCATATATAACAAAATTGTAAAAAAAAAACAGTATGAAATTCTGACGAATAGATAGTGAAATACCTAGTGGTAGGTAAATGTGAAATTTGATTTAACTGATATTCTTCTGTATTCACCCTCTGTCGTCATCGTTTCCAATTTCATCTTTCCATCTCTCACAAAAGTACTAACTTACACTCAATTCATCGTTGGCTCGCGCGGCCTTTGTTTACAATCACTTTCACTTTATTACCTCGAACAGATTTATTGTCAGATAGGAAACAGGTACACAGTTGCGTGTTGTTATTCTAAGAAGGGATCTATGAGCGCTATGAAGCTGTCACGTTGCAGCTGAATAGCAGAGATATTTGCGTTTGTGGTATGAGTCTCTAAGTAAACGCTTAAATATGAAAGCTGCTATGGCTACAGTATATACATTCGAAAATTTTGATGAAGCAACGCTTGGTTAAACAATCCATTTAGTAAGTCAACAGATTTCAACAGTAAATTTGGATTCAAGATGTGACTCTCTAGAAATAATAAATATACGTGAAAATATATGTGGATAACTCAGACATGATCAATTCACTAAACATAGAACGTTTACAAATCTCACAGTAATTTAACAGTATTCCTACAATCCGAGTAACCACTACACACAATCACTCCAGTAACAACAGTAACATAGTAGCTTAACACAAAACTGTGATTACTCTCCAAATATTCACACACATCGTATCTCATCACTGGTGACTTGCATTACGAAATCTGTCAAGTCAGTTGTATTATAAAAAGATCAAGGACAAAACACGCCACTAACGCGACTAAATCCATCAGTTGAACGTCCTGCGTTGAACGGTCCCATGAAGAATAGAGTAAAACGTTTCACAGAACCCTGCGTACGACGCGAGCCAATGACAAATATATGTATATATGTAGGGTGTTTCTCTAGAGAAGCTGGAAAACGAGAAGAGAAAAGCGGAAAAGGTACGCGTAAGGATCAGGCCAAAGGGGGTGGAGGTACATCGTAGGAATTGGCGCCTGGTTCCAGAAGCATGTGTGCCCCATAAATAACATGTAAATATTTTCAATAACTGCCGAGGCAGCCCCAGCATGAAAAATGCAAACCGCTTTGCGTCCGGTATCGTACCGTGTGCGCCCAGACCAGCTCCTCCAACCCCCCACGAGCCATTGGAGATCGGCCGCCACCCTCTAAAGCCCCACACCGCTCCTTCGTCCTCCGAGGCAAACTATCTTTTAATATATCTGTATGTACACGGTGTCCCGTGTGAAATTTATGGTACCGGACGTCGGCCGATATTTGTTTCACTCGAGCACCGGTTTCACCCTCCGCTTGCTTGCTCTCCGCTCACCTTATCCCTCGAAAGGTTATATGTTCGCGTGTTTGCCATCACGCCGCCAGCACCGCTCGGAAAAGAGCCGCCACACGGGATGAAATAATTTTGCGAATACGAAATCGCGTTTATTGTGCGACGTTTCGGTGGAAGGAATTTGAATTGCAATTTCACTGCTATTGGAACTTTTATTTTATTGACTTGCGTGGTGCCACGTTTTTTAAGAGCGAAAGTTTAGGAGATATTTAGTCGATCTGTATTTATACAACTCCATATGAATGGTAGACAAGTTTAAGAATTAGAAATGTTAATTTAATTTATCTTCTTTTAATGTCTTCATTCGATGGTTATTTATGTCGTATGAGTGGAAAAATCCATCGGTGGATAAGAAGTTTTAATTTGCTGCAGGTCTAAACCAATAATAAAGAGGAAAAGCATAATACAGAAGATCGGTGTGGGGGCAGAGTAGGATACATACAAAATAGAAAAAATAAAAATAGCAAAAAATAAATTTAAAATATGAGAAAAACTTATTGGTGGTCTAGGATGACCAGTGGTCAAGCTGCCCACTGGACAGGTGTGTCCAGATGGCTAGGGTCCAAGGTAGTCCAGGACCCCAACAGTCCCTCCAGTGGACCCCGAGAAGTGTCCGCACCCGCTGGAGGGCCCGTGACGACTGAGACACTCGTGCTCCTGCAAGAGTATTTATACTCTCTCGGGGAAGAGGGAGAACCTATCAGAGAAGCTTTTCGCGTAGCAGGAATTTCGAAATTGATCGAACGAACAATATTTCACGAAAAATTGATATTATCCATAAAATAATCATCGCAGCAATAATTTCTGATGCACAAATTGTTAATAACAATCGCACACAATGTGCACGTGTGCAAATTATTATTTATAATTGTTATTTAACGAATGTGAAAATTATGAACTTTTCATACATTATTTTTCGATCGATTAATCTTGTAATTTTTGAATTTCTCGATATTTCGTTAACTAACAATTATAATACGAACGCTTATTAAATATCTATTCTGTGGTTTGCGGTATTATTTAGCTACGTTATGATTGGCAAGTGACTTGAAATTTCGAATATGGCGGGTCTACAAGTTTGCAAGTGCGCCAGTAGCGCCTCTATCGGTAGAGCGGCTGAAGCACTAGCGCGCAAATCGTAGATTCAGGCGTCACGTCGTTGCATCAAATTAATCATTTTATTCATTCTGTTACGCTGGATTTGTAGTTGAAATATAAGAAAACTGTTATATTTAGTTTCTTCTGTTCAATTTTGTTACTAGTGTGCATAAAGAATTCATATTCTGAAAGTATTCTAACAAAATATTAGTGGACGCTTTGGAAGGAGAATACAGATGGAAGGTAACGATATTACGTCACGATATGAATACTTCGAAAAGATACGTTAACGTATAATTTGCTTATTCTAAGCAACAATTTGATTAGATAATGTATTTCAATTGTAGTCCCATAGTCTATCAGTTACTGAGAAGAAGTTAACCTATGATTATTATGTGTTACAGGGGCTTTGGATTCATCACGTTCTCGGATCCCGCGAGTGTCGACAAAGTCCTGGCACAGGGTAACCACGAATTAGACGGCAAAAAAGTAAGTACACGTATAATCAACGTTTTCCTAAATTTTCCATGAGAAGTCATACTTTGAAATAGCGTTACTAATCACAGTCAATTCTTAAACTCGTGAAGTTGTTTGAATTATACTGTGTGTGAAATAGGAAATAAATACTATTTGTGAACAAAATTTTAAGAGGAACCATAATATTCGAAAAGAAGAAGCAGTAGAATACTTATTCTCATTTTTGAACTGGAAAAATGTTTTTTACATTATCTAACCTTTATATATTATACTAACACATAGATTAGTAATGCCAATGTACTGGCAGTATTTAAATGGACTATTAAAATTTATAAGCCCCTGATTTTCCATTAAGACAAGGAGTAGAAATTGAATATCTGAACAACTTGCGAGTTTGAGAATCTGAATATTTGAAAATTCAAACTGTAGTCTCTTAATATTCAAATATCAGATATCGTTTACCTTGAGAAGATAAAAAAAATGTAACCAGTGGTTTCTCCATTTTCTAACGATCCCACAGAAAAGTAATAAGTATACGAAAATATTACGTCGAAAATTGATGCACCTTTGTAACATAATATTCTCTAGAACCTATCGCCTACACAAAAGTTCAGATACCTAATATTTGGCGACGTTATCTGTTGGTTACCGAGCAGAGCAACGCTCGTAATTCTTCTGAAGTCAGGGCTGTCGAAACGCTTCCGCTGGCAGACTTGGTATCTTTATCGTCTGCCGTTTCGCCGTGCACGCGGAACGAGGAATCGTTCCCTGTTGAACCGCTTTCGCGCGGCTGCAACAACGCGAGAGATACCAAGCGCTGAGATACTTATCGGAAAGCAGAAAGAGGAGGTTGTTAGGCCAGGGAATGGCGGCCATGTTTCGATGACGGCCGGGCGTTCTATTACGCACTAATTAGGAGATCGTTAGTTCACAGCGCCTAACGATCACTTAAGGTCACCGATATCCGCTC
Organism: Calliopsis andreniformis; assembly: GCF_051401765.1. Classification (NCBI taxonomy): domain Eukaryota; kingdom Metazoa; phylum Arthropoda; class Insecta; order Hymenoptera; family Andrenidae; genus Calliopsis; species Calliopsis andreniformis. The sequence continues at coordinate 14,411,497 of NC_135067.1, read as the reverse complement.
GAGTATACCCGTTAGGTGCGTGGTAAACCAGTGACAGGCGGAAAAAGAGGTAACGAGAGACAGGAAAGCTTAAGAAGGTCGTTGTATCGATCGTAGAGAGACGAAGACAACAGCGGGAGAAAAATTGGTTCACACGACTTGAGCGCGACGAAAAGTGTGTCGCAAGAGCATTTAACTTCCGCGAAGTTGCTGGTCGAGATAATTAATACAATACGATCCGGATTAATCGATCCCCTCGATAGATAAATATTGCAAGTGTCCGGATTCCTTCGAGCTTGTATTTGTCTCGACTCGCTCGAGTAAAAATTGATAGGTTATCGGAATTGCATTAAGGACCGCGGAGAAGGAAATACGATAGGGTTTACAGAGCAGGGAAATCTGGATTATTGGTTTATGATTCATCGAAGACATTCAAAGAACTAGTATATTTTAAGTACCCAGAGAATATCCAATTCCAGCTTCTGAAAAGGTGTGAATACCTTTACTTCATTCGAGGCGATTAACTTAATTCACGTTTTCACGCTTATCGCTCATTTCCTCTCTCTAATCGACTCACTTTAATTCTAACTTCAACGCCCGAATGGAAACTATTCACAAAGGCGTCGAGATCGCCTTGAAATGCGGGCAAACGAATTCCGCGGATTTCAGAGGTTAACAATTTGCAATCGGTTCGGGGAGCAGCAAAGTGGACAGCGACAATATTTTCGACGTCGAAACTTCTCAGTGGCTCGTTTTACGCGCGTTTAGACAATTACCAGGGTTGGATCCGGCCTCTGGCACGCGTCGTTGCATCGCCGCATCGACCGGAATGATGCCTTTGACAGAAATTAATCGTCGAAACGGCGTGTCACGAGTTTGCCGAATACACGTTCCAGCCTGGCCGTTACTGAGGCGACAATACGCTCCGAATAATATCGTAAGGAGGACAGAGACGGCCGGGGGAGGACAGAGAGAAATAGTTGCGGACGTTAGCTGTCCACAGAACCATAAGTACGACGGCTGCGCGGTCGGTCCCCGTAAGTACTCCGAATACGTATTAACCGTAGGACCAGCCGCGCTACGGGTATATCCAGACTCACATAAATTTCGCGTAATTCGCTCGACTAATGCAAATTGCGAGCGCACGGTGCCGCAGCCTAACACCTCCTCGATAGTAGACGAGAACGAGATGGCACCGTGCACGAGGGCAATCCTGCTGCATCCTATTAAGGTCTCCGCCATCTACCGTTTCAGCCTTCCTCTACCCTCTCGTCGCGTCCCCTTCTTTCATTTGCTTTTATTATATTTAACAAGGCGAAAATCAAAGTCGTGGTCGAGAGAGGCGATTTTGGCGAATCTCATGATTACGTTATATTAGCTGTCTCTATTTTGGGAAATTTTATGCTTTCCTCCTTGTTGAAGTATGCAAACATTTTTAAAGATGTATGTATGTGTATTGACTTGACGCGGTGTTAGTTTAAAATGAGTATACTAGATTATTGTTATTATTGTGGGGTTATTTTATATTTAAATGAAGACAGCTGATTGTTAAAAATTTTTGGAAGTTTGAATTAATATAGCGATTAACTTTGTCAAATAAGAAACCGTGGCGAATACGGAATTAATTAGGAAAGGTAATATGCTCATCAGTCTTCTTTCCTTTTGCCTCGTTTTCGTTTTGCCTCCTTCGTGTCTGTCTTCCTTCTCGTCATCCTTTGCGATGCAAGACAAAGCAGAAAACGAAGAGAGGAGTATGCGAGAAATGCAAGCGAGCAGGAGCATGCACGACACTCGTCCACTGACAAGCTTCGTCACATTAATTAGCGGATCGTTCGTCTCTACTTACGTTAATGAACGCTCTCGTGTAATTCTGGAGAGACCCTTGGCCTGTGTCGCTTGAGTGTGAGAGAAAATAAACGAAACAAAAAGGGAAGAAAACGTAATTTTTCCGTAGGCTGAAACTCCCTGCATTGGATCACGTACACCTAGTTTGGGAGATCATCAATGTGTAAAGGAACCTACCGTATAAAATTATTTCATAAAATTTTAAAAAAGAAATACAGTCTCCCAGCAAACTACATTTACAATGTATTTTGCATTTGAATTCACAGCTATGCTGATTTCGAATCGATGCTAAATCAAAATATTCCAGTGAACAATTAGATTGTGAACAGTTATCCATGAAATTATCACGGTTGAACGGAAGACAGCGGTAGGTTGAAGCATTTTTATTATTCGGCCGATTGTACGTGTCACCGACAAGCGACAAGAACGTTAACATTATTGAAAATCACGCTGCGAATCACGCAAGAGCGATTTTGCAAATCGATAGTCCCCTCTCTGTTTGCCCGGGACAATGATTTCGCAAGCTGCCGCGTAAGCACCCGCAGCGTTTGGTGCCCATAGTCGATCAGAATGGCCGTCAAATTGCGCTTAATCGGCCCGTGATTTTCATTAAAAAATACGTGATTCGTGCGTATCACCGCTGCCTAACCAGAGACGGTGGTACACAATTTATCTCGACATTTTAGAGGTGAAAGCTGTTCAAATAATTAATAGAATCAAATAATAAGAGGTCACTAATTACAACCTCTATCAAATGATTTTCTGTTTGTATCAATCCATTTGATTTTCCTAATTGAGGTTTCAAGAATAATAATTTTTCATGCTTCACTCGATTCGTCACAAATTTGACGACAGAATTAGAATCTTCTCTAGAATTTTAATTAATTTTGAAATGAGAACGGTTTCGTGATAATTATATTTTTTCCGCTCCTATCTTCTTCGACCACACGCGCCAACCAAGATAATTGCTTAGATTTCCTATAGTTTCACGATCTCTACTTCGTTCCTGGAGTTCGTTTCGTGGCGGGAATATTCCGTGACATACGCAACGAGTATGACTGGCACGCAATTAGATTCGTAACTCCGTAATGAGCTTCGAGAAAAGGTGAAGCTCGAATAAGCGTTGGCGTGCATAAATGTGGCGACACGTGCGAGAGCTGTCACGAATGAACTTGTCCTCTTCGCGGTGTCGCACACAATGTCACGTGCCATGTTCTTTCGTTGTCGTGATACCCAACGCGGAACGCGATTATTAACTGTATTACATTGTACGTGCTGTGGAAAAGGTACACCGTAACGAAGTGTCGCCAGGTGAAATTGATGATAAGTGGAACGAACGCTGGACACTTTACCTATTAAATAGCGATCCCTGTCGTTTGATGAAATTAATGTCATACGTCGATTTTAACTTCAGCTTTTTCTGTCCTTCAATTACTTTCGACTCTGATACCTTTTCGAAATCGAAGAATCTCTTGAAATATTTTACATTAGGCAAGGTATGGATCTTGAAAGAGAAATCAATTAAAATAATACCGTGTGAGTTCATAAGCAGAGCAATCTGGGCAGGGATTAGTAAAAGCAAGCAGAAATTATGAAGAATCGTCACAGATCTTTAGAGATGCTTGCATGGCCCGCATTCCTGAATATTCTGAATCGACCTTAGTATTTTCAGAGGCGTTCCCTGTGACACTGTCTCACGGAGCTCTTTGCCCTTCTCCCACTTCCTCTCTCACCGTTTCATGAGTAAATGGGGGTACCTAGTACCAAAGAGAAAAATGAGAGTTTAACCCTTTTAGCTTCTTTTTCACGGATGATTGATGTTATGAAAGACAGTATCGTGAAAATGTTAAAAATAAATGTATATAAATTATTAAAATTTATATATTGAGGAAATTTGAAATTGTTAGTACCCAAGATAAGATATCTCTCATATTAAAATTCCTTTTGTTCCCTGAGAAAGTACATATTCTTCAAGATAATGTAGAATATCGATTACATCGATAGTATAGAGACACAGGTCGGAGAATACAATCTTCTATAGAATGAAAATCTTAAAGCTTGGAGAGTGTCTTCGTACAGTACGATGCACATACGCTGGGCGATTTCAAAATCGATGGAGTGTCTCTGAATATGCCCAATATCATTTTTCCGAAATGATCGCAATGAGAGCCACCACAGTAGTACCATTCTAGCTGAAGTTCCGTCGAAATTGATTTTACAATTTTTGGAGAGGGTCCAGGAGCGATCAACGATTTTATTCTTAGGAGAAGTTCAGGGACGATGCATATCTCGCTCGGTAAACGAAAACAGTCGTTCTACTTCTTCATCGTGTCTCTTTACCGATGCTCTTTAAATGCTTCACGTACGCTTTGAGCGGTCATTCCTGATAGGTCGGAAAATGGTGAAAAATAAGCAGTGTCGCTCATCCGCGGAATAATTTATTTGGAGAGCCCGAAGCCACTAAGCCCTGCGGAAATTGTCTGTAGTCCTTTACAGAACTCGAGCCACCCCCTGATTCTCCTTCGTTCCCTTGAACCTCCTCTACCCTTTCCTCCCCCCTTCCCACCCTTCTCTTCTCTCCGCTTCCTAGCGTATAGTTCTGCGCGTTTCTTTCTTCTTTCTTCTCTCCTTCGTCGAGTGAGTCAACAATACAAGAAGCGTCCATTGTCGAATGCTTTTAAATTTGAAATACAAACCGTCTGCCTTACCACCCTCTCCCCGCGTCTCAATCTCCTTCCCCCTGCCACCTACAACGTCACCGTGCATGCGTGCCTTCTACCCGAAAGGCTTTCTCACTTGCATTTTTTTCCTCTTCTCAATTTTCAACTTTTTGACGCTGTCTCTTCCGTACCGTCGCGTCACTCGCTTGTTCCCTTCTCTCTTCTCTTTCAACGCGAGATTCCCTTTGCAGCTGGTAGTTTTCAATTTTTTCCTACCCACCCTTCTCCGTGTCTCGTATTTTCTGTTTCTACGAAGAATTTCAAGAGAAATTCTGTAGAATATTCGCGAAGGTGGCGAAAGTCGAAATTATGTTCGAAGTGGGTTTGTTTGAAAATAATTAATGAACACGTTATTTATAATTCTTGGACCGTATGTTTGTCTGAATATAAGCTGATGGCTTTAAATATTGATCGGTTGCTTTATTGTATTAGTTCAGAGCGAAAGAAGAGCAATCTGTCCGCTCGACATCCGTGCGTCTATCTTTCATATAGGATTAGAAATCTCCTTTAACAAAAGTTCGTCAATGATCTTCCATAAATAATGGTTTAACTACACATACGCTTCAGTATGAACTTGTTAATCCTCGGCAGCGTATCCCGAAGATATATTTCCCGGCTTTTCGAGGAACTTCCGCTTATCACGGCCGCGAATTAAACTGCGAAGCAGAGCTGTGGCATCTGTTGCTAGCGGTTTAATTTGTTCTTCTCTTCGCGGCGGGCATTGTACGTGCTGTAATCACAGTCGGAACAAGTCAAAACTAGAGCGGGTCTGGTATCGCGCAGTTGCTACAACGAAATTATGGAAAAATTGCCACGCTCGTGCGCAATTAGGCCAGCGGGGTCGCTAGTCACGCGTGATTTACTTGAATCGTTACGCGATCACTTTGTTGCTGAAGTTTCGAAACGCGTTGCAATTTCTCTTTTCTACGTTCACTTATCCCTTTCCCTGTACACGCAACATTTTTATGGCTGAAACTCAGAGATACACAGCCAGCGAATGTATATTACGCTCTGCAACATTTTCTTTCCCGTGTGCGCACTAAAGATATATACCAAGGACGTCCGACTAAATCAAGCACCGTCGCATTTTATAACCGTTTATAAGCTCGCCAGCTATCTTTCCAACTTAAGATCTTACGGAATGTGGAATTTTTCAGTGCTCTACAGCTGTCTTGCTCGCCTAGGTACTGGGGTATTCTTTAAAATAGCTCACAACGAGGCGTAATTTGAGCCTTGTTAATACTCCCTGAATTTTCAAATTGTATTTCATTAGTGAAGTTAGCTTTAAAATTCAGTCTATTAGAGTATATTTCTTTAATTTGAACTTTACTGTCTTTATTTAATATTGCCATGAAGTAGTGAGAAACTGAAAACTCCTCGAATACCTTTTCGTCCGTTTTAGTATCTACTGTACTTCGAGGTTTTCGATATTCTGGAAACGCGATCCTCTTAATAGCACGTAATATCAACAAGAACTTTTCCTATCTAATTCCTTTCTTCGTCAAGGAGTAAACTGTCACTGTCATTCGAAGTGGGAAGCTTGCCCAGGAAAGTTGCCTTTAGTTATAAATCACATCGAAGGACCGTGACTTAAATTTTTTACGATGAAACTTTTGCTTTCTTCCACAGAGGACTGCATTTAAGGTTGAAGGGGATTGAATTATCCAAAATCGTCTAAAATGAAACGAACTCTTAAAATTTAAGGAACCTCCGCGTTTAAACGCTTTCAGTAATTAAAATTCCTATCGAACTATATAATCTTAACCGACTGTGCTTTATTTAAAGCCAGCACTTCTTCCAGTGCGAAAGAATAAATTTGTACAAGGAGTTCTCTGAAAGTTTGGACCTATTCGAGGAGTTTCCAACTCTCATGCAAACTGTTATCACACGTTGCAAACAATGGGTAAAGACACAAGTTTTATTCAGCAGAAGAACGAATGCTAATTATTGGTCAGTCGACTGGAAAAAGAGAAGTCTTCGGGATTGATAATTTAAGCTCGAGGAGATCATGTGATGGTGATCCGCCCAGCCAGAAGTTTGACGATATTTTCGTGATGCAGGTCGGTGGACCGTGTGGATAGAGGTTGCACGTTGCACATGGTATATGGCAACGTATCATGAATGTAAAATACCGCGTACACGTTGTAGGCAGCAGGTACCTGCGCTACCGGTGCATGAAATATAAATAATTAGTATGATATATAAGCCGCCTGCGGCCGGGTGCGCCGGGCGCGATATATCGACGTGACCCACGGCTTTATTTCAAGAGCGGCCACATTTTATCCGCTAAATTAGCTTTCCCGCCCGCGATTTATGTCACCTGTTTCGGGAAAATTACTACCAAAATAGATAATTTCGCTGTGTTAACGGGTAAAGTTGTCCAGAGTAGGTAGCGATCGAATTTGGTTCAAAATTGAGTCGTTGTCTATGAAATACGATACCTACTTAAAATCGATTTTATTCTCTCTTTCCGTCGTATATTCGTCTTTATTTTATCTTCTCCTCGATAAGGGAAATATATTCCCAGTTTCATCTCCTCATAATATTTCACTCTACTGTTGTCTTTTCTTTTAACAAAATTTGCTATCTTCAAGAGAAAATAAATGGTACGACAGGAACCAGTAATTCTTCCCTTCGTATTCAATTTCTTGGCCGCGACGGGAACAAAGTTCGAGCCAAACGATTATCGAAACCCTGTCGGGAATGTGATAAACCGAACGGTAGTTTATGGATACTTTCCTGTATCACGGAACAAGCTGTATATCGGTTTATCGCTCTGCCTTGGCCTCTCGATTGTACAGGGGGAACGATTTATGCGCTATCATCGTAACAATCACCCTCCGCGGAAATGCGCTGGCTAGATGGAAGGGAACAATTAAATCACTTTGTTCCTTTCGGCGGCGTATACCTATTCGGGCCGAAAATACCAGCGAAAAGTACACGGAGACTCGGTCTGGTCAGTTTTAATAATACAAGTGGAAAAAAGGATAACGAGGAGGAGACGACGGCAGATAGCGGTGAGCACTGACTGGCATTCTGGTTCCAGCCCCCGTCGTCAACCCCCGATTCTCCCCACCCTCCCCGTACTCGCTAACTCTCCGTCCCTTCAACTCGCCTCATAGAGCTACATTCTCGAGCGATCCATTTCCAGATTAAACACGCGTAAAACTCCACTCTGCTGCGGTACACACAAGAAACTCCGTTTTCACTCTGTCCCTCGGCCCGCTTCTATTTCCGTCTCTCGCTTATTCACCACCCTCGTCCCTTCCTTTCCCACCCCTCCCTTCCAGAAATACATGGGGTCTTATCTGTCCCGTTTTGCACATGAGTGCCAGGGATGGAAGACACGAGCCTCAGAAAAAGAGGTACGTTTTCGTCTACCGTTCAAAAACTCGTTCAGGTCAATCCGTCGCTACGAAAAAGGAGTTCCTTGAATCGCCTTTGTATGCACGACGTAAGGATCTCTCTTTCTTCGTCCAAGCACGATGGAAATGTGATCGGAACTAGTAAGAAAGAAATTATGTATCGGGATTATCGCGAATAGTCACATTTTGTTTCACTGAGTCTCTAGTCTCTAGTTTCATTGAATCTAGAGTTTTATGACACTTTTAGTGGAAAGCATAGTTAGTGGAGAAAGTATTTTTATGTTTCTCGGTTGGCAGTCATAATGGAAGATGAATGTCTGACCAATGTAGGAATCATCTACTGGCGTTCTTATATTTAAACTCTTGACTGATATAGTGTCTGTACTATAACATAATACAATCACTATATTCCGCTAGTGAAAGAGATTTATAATAGTATACAAGAAATTCACAATATTAAAAATCAAATCAGTACAAATATTATGACCCTCTTACTGAAAGCAAGGAGTAACAGAATTACAAGTTAACTTCTTTTACGTGCCTCTGAAATGAAAGAATTTGACAAAGTTAAATCGAAGTGAAACCAGGGTGTCCTGTCGCGAGGGAGGGAAAGCACAGTGGATAGTAAAAAGAAGGGACCTTCGAGAAATTACCGCAAGCGGTTCGCCCCTCTTTTTCTCGCCCTTCGTTCCCCCAGCCTTTGTCTTTTTCACGCATGGACCAGCGCTCGGGTGGCACGTCAGTGCTTTCAGGCGACAAAGTGCTTTTCTTTACGAAACCACTATTCGTCGCACAAGCGCGGCCAATCAGGCGACAATGGCTCGTAAATTCGAACCAATCAGGAGGGAAGCCGAGACGTGACCGCGGCAACGGCGGAATATTGCTTATGAATTATTTAAGCGGCCAGAATAACAATGTGCTCTCTCTATCCTCTCCGCCTCCTCCTTTCTCTCTCTGTTTCTCTATTTCTCTATTCTACGCGTAGGCGATTCGCCCGTGGTTCACCAAATTGTCCACGCTTACTTACGAGTGACCGCTTTGAGATTCGCGCATCCGAAGAGAATCGAAGACGCGTGGTTTAATTTATGACGATATTCGACCATGCTTAGGGACGAGCAGCGTCTTATCGGCTTAAGTGCCTCCAATAACACGGGGGACAAGAAAACGAACTATGCAATTACCTGGCGTGCTTCGACTTCGATAATCAACAACACCCTTCCTAGTTCCCAGCGTCAGACCACCATCCGCTGATTCCAAAGTCCCTAACTACTTACTCCGTGGGAACGTGTACACATTGTTCGATTCCTGCTTCGATCATTGCACGCCTCGCCTATAATGGAACGTTGTTTAAGGGAGTAAATGCCGCAAAATTGATTCTCGTAGAGCCGTGTCCCGTTTCCCTGCTGACTTATTTCTTGGCTTTCCAAGGACGAACGAATTCTGAGACTTCGAGAGTTCTACAAGAATGTACGGCGTGTTTGGAAACAGGTGGGGGAGAAAAGTGAGTCTGAATTTTGTCAAAGTGTAAAGGGACGGAGGTACTGTTTTAGGTGTTTGAAGGATTTATATTAAATTCTTACAGCCTCTAGTTTAAAAAATGTATAGTAAGTAGAGTCTTCCTGTCTGACCACTGACTCTATCTACTTTAATATAGAAGTATGTATTTCTCTCATTTCATGTGGCTTTAAAATACATGCCTAAAATTGTACTTTCTATATATTAAATTATAGATCTCAAGTGCATTTCAGAGATGAATCTTGTTTGTCGAAATTCCCTACTCGAACGAAGGATCTGTTCCCATGCCCATACCTTAGACAATTTCATTGAAATTCATAATACTGTCTTTCAAGAGTGTTTCGTGTCAATCCGTTGGCAGCAGTTCGGCAAGTTTGCGATTCAGTCGGCGCTCCTTCTTCCGCGACTGATTCGCGAGTTCTTGAAGGGATATTATGCTTGGTGCGCTCTCCCTGCAGCTGCAATTTCGGTTCGGTCTGCTGGACCTTGTTGTCCGTGACACTTTGACGCAACTCTGGACAGAGGAACGGTGTCCATGGGGTGCTTGTGCGAGGCAGTTATGAGTTGCTTAATTGTTTTGTCACTGTTCGCCCCCCTCCGCCCCTCGCCGCCGTGGGTGCCTGTCCGTTCGTCATCCCCTCGTCCTCTCCGCGCCGCTGTGACGACGCTCGTCGCAGGGACGGTCTCTCCTTCGTCGTCGCTGCCTCCATTACGTCCCGACAGTCCCGTCGTAGAGTTCCTCGAATGCTCGAGATCGTTTCCGGAATAGTACTGGCTTACCCCTTGACAAGTTATCTGTGGGATTCTAGCGTTAAGCAAAATCGATATATCGGGACACCATTGTTTGCTCACTTAGATTCACGGGATAGACCGCGAGGAATAACTGTTGCTTAAGTTATTCACACGCCGCGGGAAATCAATTCAACGCGATGTTCCCTTTCCTCCCCCCATCGTTCCTTTTGTTTTCTTGCCCGGCCCGCGCGCGCGATGCATATTTATGAAGCGTTTGGAATGTTGAAAGATTCTTGAGCAAGCTTGTAATACGTTTTCGCGAGACAGGTCGTGGAAGTCGAGGAAAGAGGAGCGTTCCTGCGTAGACAAAGTTAAGCTGTAGTTACCGATGTTAGCGCAAGTTTAATAGCCAATCTCTGCTTTTTACTTGCGTTCGACTTCGAATTTCCACTCGTTCTGGAAAATTTGGGAAAGAGTCTCGTGGATGTACGATTTTGTTATGTGTATAAACTTTAATGAAATCCCTGCATTATTTGTGTTTGGAGTGTTATACAGTCGCAGACGCTAGAGAAAAAAGGGATGGGGAAAGCAAGAAGAAGGGAAGGAGTTTTATTAAGGGTTTCATTATACCGATGTAAAGATTAGAATAAAAAGTGAAGCAGAAAACAAGAGATGAAGGAATCCTGGGAATTCGAGATTTCGAAATCCCGTAGGTAGAAGCCAACTTTATGAATGCTTCTGTAAGGAACGCCCCTATTCAGGGCTTCTTAAGAATGATTGCTTTATTTGCCGGGCAAGTAGCATCGACGAGGGGATCAATCGCTACTTTCAGGAAGCTTTTAATCAAACTTTAATCCACGGTCGTATTCGACAATTTCGTAGGCAATCGGAGGACGTCCATCTTATACTGTGATCATTGGCTACCAATTCTATCCATTTAGCGTCTTTACTTAACGAATAGCTGGCAAATAATTTGAATCAGAACCCCTTCTATGAAAATATGAACTGCAACGATATCTAATAATTTAGATCTTATGCAATATTCGGTTTCCAGTTTCTAAGGAAATATAGTTCCATAATTATTCTTCCTATAACTAAGGAATTCTCAGTAATTAACAAATATCGCCCCCAGTAAAAAGTATGAAGGTGTTGTTTTTCATTATTAGAGTTCACCAACGCTAACGCATGGAGGTTTCAATTTTTTTTTAAGTCTGTATTTATTTTTTATCTTGAACAATGCGACCTAATTAGATTTGACTTTTTGTGCCCTATATAGTTCACGCAGTTTTCTCCTGTGTTATTCTTTCACCAGCAGAAGACAGAGCGCGTTATTACGACTGAACAGTTAGCTCGTTTCGTTGAAGAAAGAAATATCGTCGGCGGTGTTGATTGTCCTGTCGTCGACGCTCGGTTGACCGACGTTTTACTTTTGTTCTCTCCATATACCAGATGCTTGTTTGTATTTGAAAAATTCCTACGTGTTTACAGAGTGTTTGAGTTATAACGTGCTCGCAGAGAAGCCTCGATAATTTGTCACCCGCACGCGACCTATTTTTTTATTCTCCGCTTTGTCGCACCCCTCGTGCATTCTCATATGCTTCGTTCCATTACTTGCGCGCATAAATAAATCAGCGTTACTCCTTTCTGGCGCTGTATCCATTTCATTCGTCCATTTCGTAAATTCGTCAGTCCTTGGCCACACGAAAAATCGCGGAAGCAGGGTAGAAATATAGTTCGACAACAACCGGGGGGAATAAAGTAAATGGCGTGTGGTTGCATGCAACATTTGCCACTGTGAAAATGACGCTCATTCTTGCGGGTTTTTCTTTAGGGTTTGAAGTACGCGAGAAAAAATTCAAGTGACTCCTATAACGAATTACTTCGAATATTTCATTTTTTATATTTAACTGTTTGGGAATAGTTAACTTTATTATATAGTCTACAGGGTTGGAAATACGATTATGTAAATATTTCTATACCTCAGAGCCAGACTAAGCCAAGTCCATTTTTTCAAAATTAAAATTTTTGCAAATTCTTATTGCTTCCTGTACATTTTAGAATAATAGAAATTTAGTTAAGTAACGTTATAAATGAAGGAAATTTAATGGTATGAACTACTTCAAATACTATGTTAAGAAATGGGTCGCATTCTTTTCTCGGCTCTCCTGAGAAATAAAAAAGGATTTGAGACTTGGGTCACACTGGCTCCCAAGTACACATTTATTACGAACAAGTATCTCAGGATCTTAATAGAAATCAGTGCACGGAAGACCAAGGAAATTCTTCATAACTCTCAGGAAAAGGATTTCATGAAATTACGCTAATAAGTATTCACCGAAAAACGAAAGTGTTGACAGCAACCGAGAGGATTACGACAATCCCTCTGCAGCGTTCCAGAAGCAAAAGAGGAAGAAACCTACGCATATCCCACATTTAATATCTCTTTACTCTAAAAATAGTTAATTAAAATCCAACCCCAAGCAAGCCATCCTCGCGGTCTCTCGTAACGTCTATTCCAACTGATCTCCGTTGAAATATCATTGAGCTAATAAACCTCGTTTTTACGCTACCGCCGCGGCTGCTCTGAATTTCCATAACAAAAGAGACGGAGAGAGACACAAATACATTAAACTTAAACGAATCAGGAGAGATTGTGATTAGTGGCTTACCGACGCGCTGCCTTTATTTCTGAATAAAGTCGGATTAGACGCGAACGATCGCGTTGCATTTCTCCTCCTTTTCCCTCGAGAGGTCGCGAAGGTGGGGCGACAGAGGTGGGTCGTTATCCATTCGTTTCCTCGAGCTGTCCTCGCGTTTCCTTCGTAAAAAGGGAGTTCATCGTGTCGGCAGATGCCGGCTGCTAAAGCGTTCAGCCGCGCGATGCCGCGATATTGGCTGGCGCCGAATGCCAGTGACGTTGTCGAGAAGATTTCTGACAAGCGTTGTTATTAAAACTTCCCTGCCACCTTCTCGTGCGGCAGGCCGTGCTCAAAAAGTCGAAACAGACGCGCGTATCGAGCGACGCCGTGCCACCAGGCTACGCGAAGTAAATTGAGAGCTGGGCTTGCCGTGCTCCATCGATATCGTATCAATTCCCTTTTTCAGCCCCCGTCGGGAGCTCTCTCGCCGCGGCTGACGGGATATTCGGCCGCTTCCTCGGCTATAATCGCGGATGCAAAATGCCACAGCGTGTTCGCGCCAGGACGTTTTGTTCTAATCAAGCCGACCTAATTACGATTTAATCTGTGGCGATAGAGATCGACATTCGAAAGCGGCAAACGTGCACGCGTGGATACGTAAACGTGTGAAACGGTAATCGCTGTTAATTTCTTCATTAACGTTTCGCTTCGATTCATAATTCGCGTTTTACGAATTACACGGCTTTTAAGCGAACTTTGTGGCGGGAATTTGCAGTATTTATATAATTGGATGAAGGATTGAAAGGGATGATCTGTGAAACGTATTGCGATTCATGGAACTGGAGTGATTGAGGAGCTACTTTCACTTCGGCGCGTAGAATTTTCTTGCTTTTAGTATTCGCATTTTTCGTAGTCTAGACAGGGCTCACGTTTTCATACAGAAATGTTTAATATTTAAAATTCTCGTTTTTCGTAATCTAGCACACTTCTGCGTATAGAATTTTTTTGTATTACAATTCTCGTTCCTAGTAGCCCAGAGAATACTCAGATTTCCCTGCATACGTAATTAAAAGCGTATAGTGTGCTGTAAAAGACTATTTAATATATAGCTAGATCCGTGGAGTGCAATTTTCAAAATTCATGGTGGGAGCGAAGATGTTAATGATAATTCCGTCTGCGTATCCATAGGGTGCCCAGCCACAATTCTGCAGCCCGCACGAATTCCATTCAAACACCACATTTCGAGACGTATAATTTACCGTTCTACATTCCCACCGATTCGCAGGCTCGCTCTAAGGCTGCCGTCGGTAAATTTTATCACTCCCATTTTTTATTCTCCACAAGGCGAGGAAAAAAGACCATCCGCGGGAACGTGCATATCCGCCGCGCTTTATGCGGCAACGCGGCTGAACGTGGCGAGTTCCGCTGAAATTACAGTTCGCGCTGCTAAATGATAAAACCGGATTACGCGATGCCTCTCTTCTCCCTTTCTCATTCACCCGGGCCTTTCAATCGCAAGAAATTACTGAATTTCTCTCTGTTCCTATCCTCTCTCTTCCTCTCTGCTTGCTTGTGAAACCTCGCTGCGAATATAGAAGTGGAAGCATCGCCGCGCATGTTATTAATATGCATTAACGACAACCAGTACTGTTCGCTATATCAGTTGAAGTACGAGACAAATAACTGCAATAGCTGTAGGTATGTGTCTGCCAAAAATGTTCCGATTCAAAAGAATCTTATGAAAAAGATATTTATTTTGAAAAAATATTTCGAATGAGGAGTAGCGAAACAGTTTTGCTATTTGAAATTGTAGTAATGCTAGAGAACTATCAGGGATTTCTACAAAAGTATTTTATCGCTTTTTTCATTACTTCCAGCGTGCTCGGCATGAAATAATGTACATCAGCGCGGGTCGAGTTCATTTTTATCGTCTATACATCTTGGAGTGTGGAACATCCACAACGAAAGGGATGAGGGTTGGGTACGCAGCTGGTGCCGAATATTAAAAGCAATCGCTCAGTCCGCGTAGTAACTGACCACCCTCTCTGCCTGCAGATATAATAAATCCGCAGTCTCCGTGTAACAGTAATTTACGACCTCGTTCGCGGTTCGTGGATGTAACGGATGCATCTTAGGAGACCTTGACACACGAGGACAAATGAAACAGACGTCGTGGTACGGCGTGTGCACGCAAATCGTGGTGATCGTATAGACTATGCTGTCACAGGAAAATATTTCCTTAAGATCGTGTAAAAACTGTAAGCGAAATTAACTCCGCTTAACAGAGACTCTTTAATAGCTATTCTCACCTGTGAACAGTAATTCAACTGAATTTCGAGTTAAATAAGAAAAGGGGAGAAGCTTTTTAATCTCGGCTTTTTCGAGTACATAGTTTTCTCGAGAAATTAGCAGAAGTATGAGAATAAGAAACTTTGTACCGATGTCAGAGTTAAGGGATATTGTTCTTCAATCTTTCTCTTGGTTCTTTGTCCAAGTTCACGGAACAGAACTTTCCCGTCCTTTTTCCTTCATTTGATCTTAATCTGCTCCGACAAATAACTCACGTTACATTAGTTCCTCTCTGTTTTGGTGATATTTCGAAGTATGTCGCAATGACAGCTGAGATGGCCACTGTGGACAGATTCAAGGATACCAAGAAACTTTATCGCCTAAGAACATTGAAGCTTTGTACAGTTTCGAATTCATCGAAAGGAATCCAAGTTGTTTCGCTTATTGAAAACCATTGCTGGAATTGCTTCTTCTTCGAATAACTAACGTATCCCGCTGGATTTCCTTTAGGTCTTCTGAAGAAGATATCACGAACTTGAATTGATATAAGAGGAAAGCTCGATGTATACATTTTCCTTTCCACAATTTTCTTAAAGGTAATACGACCGACTTTAAGTTGGAGCGCTTTGAATACTCATTGAAATTACTCCCAATTAGTTGCTGTAATAGAAATACGAAACGTAAACGGACGAGTAAGTAGTAATATACTGTTTGTAGTCAGACATGATGTAGTTTCAGAAGGTCTGCTCTAGATACTACTGTATAATTATTTAGTGGCTATCTAGTTCACGTCAATAAGATTTAAAGAAATATAATACAAATAACTGTTCTTACAATCTCTTGCAAAAGATTCTCGTCACTAACATTTTACCTTATAAATCTACTTTCTTTCAATCTCTGAAGTAATATTTCAACTTATGTATTATCGAAGTTCAAGGGTGCCCCATATCAAACACAGGATATCGGTTCAGTTCTTCTTAAAAGAAAAAGCGGAACGAAGAAAAGGCGCAGCTGTAGATCCAGTTTATCATTCCTGGCCCAGTTTCCCAGAGATGACTGTATTGCCCAGCTTCGCGCTGCTCTTCTTCCCTTCTGTCATGCCTTCTTCCCCTTTGTAGACCTTTTCGATGTCCGATTCCCTTTTAGACGCTTCGTTTCCCTGGTTCGCGCTCCGTTTCTTTAGTTCTCGTATGAAATCTTCCATTTCCCGTTTCAGCCCTCAACGTCCCCTCCCTTTCGCCCCTTCCGCCACCGACTTCTGTTTGCCACGTTCCCTTGCGAATTCGCGAGATCAGAGCGAAACGATGGCAGAGGGACGAGCACGCGTGACGATATAGACGTGAACAACGGGCTAAAGCTCGCGGAAAAAACGAGGAACTGACAAAAGGGAACAGTCGCGGGAATGCGAAAAAAAAAGAGGAACACGACAGAGGCAAAAAGGCAGCGTTCCGTCAGGACTGCGAGAAATGGGGAAAACTAGCGACAAAGACTCGCTCGATCAAAGAATCCGGCAACGCGCGTGCCGCTGGACAACAGTGAAACAATGAGGAGCAAGGGCGACGGGAGCGACAGACGACGTGAAAGTTTCCTGTTGCAAAATCACCACACCGTATTTGCCTTTAATTTGCTGCGCGAATTAAGCCAGTGTTTGAGAGTGACGGGGCACGACGTGATCGTCGTCGTCATAGTTCCGTGTGGAAAGGAATCGATCGTCTTTGGAATTTAATAAGAATTCCTGTGTTCTATATTTACGTGCTGGTCTACGTTAAATATGACGACGTTGACACTCTTGATAACATTATTTGTTCTATTTCTTGTATTTTGTCTAATATGGGTAGGTTCAGTGCGATTCTCGAAACAAGATATGGAAAGAAGCTGTAAGTTAACTGTCTAAATATCTGAAGAGTGACGAGGTAGGAAATACGAATGAGAGAATGGCAAATAGATGAGACTATTTCACTTGCTACTTGTGAACGAATTGATATCATACATAAAGTGATATGTGATTCAGAAGGTGTAGGGATAGGTCTAGACTATATTTGCTTTCAGCCTTGTCATCGTCGTCGAATCTTCTAGGCAGCTTCTGCGATTTCATTTATATTGAACGACTAGTAGTACATACCTGGTGATTGATCAACTTCTCTATGTGTAGCATAACAAGGAATGTAATTCCTCCTCTGAATATTCTCCACAAAATATATTTCAACAGGCTATCAGATGACTACTATTTTATTTATCTTCTCTTTCATTTTATTTGTTTCAAAAAACCATGTACACGGATGTACACACACTGCTTTTTATTCACCGATTTCGGTGTCCCTCGTTTGAATATTCCACGGTGAATTAATCTAGCGGAATGTCGAGCTCGCTGTCGCGTGATACCACTGCCTACGCGAGCCATAGTTCCGAGTATAAGAGTTGTAGCATTCCATCTCCAGGCATGTAGCCTACATTTCTTTATGGGCACCGCCATACCGCAGGTGAAACTCATTACTTTGGCGTTCTCCCCAATAAGAGGGAAAGTCTTCCTGTCCCCGATTAAAATTCAACGTGCGTGCGAAAGACGAACTCGAGTGAGTTTGCGGCAACCGAGGAATGCGCGTCATCGACATAAACCAGAGAAAATAGAGGAAACACCGGGAACAAACGGATTAAGCTATACGTGAGGAATCTTTGACTGCGCCGAGAGGCGTTTTATATTCGGGCCATCTGCTCCTTTGAGAAAGATTGCGCCACCCGCCGTGACGGGTAACTACCGTGTACGGTAGTTTATGCCTCGCGAATGAAATAAAAGCAGGGCTTAAATGTCGCTTCGGCTTCTTTAGATTATTAGCGGCGTAAAAAAATTCCTATATAAAACTATTCGGCGACTGTGAAACGAGGGGATCCACGTCGTGCGTGATATATCGCAATCTTTTCTCTATTATCTCAAAGACAACTTTCGCATGGAATTTCTCTTTAGATGCGGGAGTTTACGCTTATTAAAAATCTAATAACCAGATCATGATCTCTATGAAATGAGGAAAGAGCCTTACTATATTCTGCTACTTACTATCCTTGGCCTACAAGAAATAGTAATAGTGTCGAAGGTAAAATGACGTACGTGTATAGATATTTGCTGCTCGTATAACTTATGATGACACTGAAGCAATGAAATTGAACAATGAAACTGAAAAGTCGTGGATAAGTGAAGTGTCCAGCGCAACAAACTGTATCGAAGTTGCATCAATCACGGCCTTCCTCTCTGTTAAAAAACTTTCGGTACCTATTGTGCACAAGGCGCAGCTACTTCAAACTTTCGGAACTAGCAAGTTGTGAGCCAGGGACAGATGGAATTAGAGAGAGCAATGGAGAAATTGGATGTGACGTGAAAAACGCGAGTGAGGAACTGCTTAGTTGGAGATCGTGTAGTCGCTTGAGAATGGGAAAATTTTCCACTTGTAGCTTACTAAGACCATAGTCAAATCTTCTATAGTTAGAACCTGTAGTCAGATTATATTAAAGCGTCTTATATCACTTAAAATATTAAGATTTCACTGTATATTAAAACGACGAACTTCTATAGCTTCTGAGTATATAACTTTTTCCTCGTGATATAAGATTCCAAATATTTCAGCAAGATAAAGTGATAAGTAGCTCTCAGGATATTTCAGTAATCCAAGCGCTGGTATAAGAATATTAAAGACACTACATCTTCTCTGGTTATGTATCCCTCTTCCCATCTCCTCCTTCATCCCTCCACCAATCATTTTTCTCCCTTCCCCAACCTATCACCGTCATCCCTTCATCCAAATTTGATCTAGATCGAATATTGTTACGCTGACACCGCGAAACATTAACAACTTTTAATCGGTCCTCTTTGCGTTTATAATTCAGTGTTCCATAACATCTACTCTTTCTCGTGTACGCTCTCGCCCACCACAGGCTCACATTCCTTGTACAACAATTTAACCGACGCAGCTAGTTCGGATTCCAGCGAAATTATCGTGGAACTCGGTTTCGAATTTTGCCGCGCATATTATCCGCTGGTGTTAATGGCGAAACCACTTCCTCCCGTTCGCGTGGAAACGAGTCCCGAAGTATGGGGCTGTCGGTGGATTACTTTTCCAAATGTTACCGATACGAGCTCTCAGAGCTCTCTCCTCCTAGAATCAACCGGTCGTCGGGGATAGGTGGCTCTTCCAATTTCCAGGCGTGCGAACCAGATTGAATTTCTATCGTTGTAGTTGTCGCCGTCGACGGCGTCGTCTTCGCCGTAGCCATCGTCGACGATGGTTGGCGGCCGATCATTTCGCGCGATATCGGGTAACTGGGTTATGTTTGCGAAAATGGTTCCGAGACTCTCAATTTTTCTCGGTAATGCCGCCTACCTCTGTTCTTCGCTTCCAATCTCGCGCGGTGATCCCTCGACCTTGTCTCATCTCTCTCGTTCTTTTGCCGACGCGATACTCAAGCGCCGGAACTGAACGGAATGAATCGAATGACTGGACCCGTCGAAACTAATCTTGTTGGCCGATTCGCTGAGCACAATTCACCGCACCCCGTTGACAAACTTCGATTGACCTAGGCTGGTATATCTCTCGATGATTGTACATAATGACGGGAGCTGGAACGGCCCGTACTGAAACGATTTCTCATTTCTGGTGAAATCTCTGGCGCTCGTTTGGGGAAATGAATTGAACGGTTTGATGGGAGAAGTTTCAGCAATACTTTCAGATTAGGGAATTTTGTTTATCATTCTGTCGTTTCGACGGAATTTTGCAAGCTTTGTTAACGCTGAGAAAGGGACAATTGAGTCCGGTTTGATGAGGATTTACTAACCAAACGTTTAGTGGTTATAGACGTTTTTGGGAGGAGACGTAAACGAGAGTTTGTGTCAAGGAGTCACTGTTGTATATTTCGAAGTGCCGATATTCCCAGATGTTAGGATTTTTCCCATGGTCTCACTCTTCCTCGCTTTTTCCTTAAAGTGGAGGAAGATTGCGTAACGCCTCCTCAAGGGATATGAAATGAGAGTGGGAGCACTCATAAAAGAATTCCATGTTAGCAAATTTGTTCCTCGCCCAAACTAGAGTGTTCTGACCCATGTACGATCTGTGTTCATCAGAACTTCGTGAAGCACTGTACCAAGAACTTGCTTATAGCATCGTTGTCAAATTCTGCTAAATAAATTAATTTATAACACAAAAACATTTGTATTGAAGACAGTAACATAATTGAACAGATTTACTGGGTTACTATTACTTGCAGGTAACGCATATAACACTAAACTAAAGTTGAGCTTTATCACAACATCGTACTTCCCTTCTGCTAACCTTTACATTGAGATTCTCTGTGCAGTCACATAAAAAATTGCTAATCTCATCTCTAGCTCGTTTAGTCAACTCTCCAAGCCAGCTCGTTGAGTTCGTTGTAATTCCTTCCGTAAAAGTTAGCGAGGAACTTTACATGGAGTTATATTCCTTTGCCGCGTGTCCCTCTTTTTCCACGTTTCGACAACAAGATGTAGCGAGGTAGAAGGGACGATGAAGTAGGAAGATGAAAATCGACTTTCTTCTTCACTTCATCTTCCTTCCTTCTCGTCTTCTTCGTCTGCTTGTTCAGCGACAAAGGAGCGAGTTAGAAAGAGGAGAATCTCGTTGGCGGCGCAAGAAAGACTTTCTCCACCCCCGTGGTTGTAGCTGTCGACGTCGGGCCGCTTGACGTGCTCTAGAGGGCGTGCGAGCGACCAGTGTGAACTTTGCCGTAGGGGATTATGCAAACGGGGCGGTTCGCGATCGTGGAGGGAACAAGAAAGGGAGAAAACACAGGAGAGGAACGTCGTCGTCGAGACTCGTTGGTGCGGATGGCGGCAGTGGATAGAGGCGGGTTTTCTTGCTTGTCATTACCACGTTCGTGGCTTTCGCTATCCGTTCGGGCTAGACGTTTTCTCTTCACTATCGCGGAAGAAGCGCCCGCGAGGAAGCTGAAGTTCAGTGACGTGAACCTCGCGTGTTACGTATCGGAGAATCACTCACGAAGGTGTGCTTTCTTGAAGGTTCACTTAGGCATTAACGGCGAGGAAACTTGTTATTCGCCAGTGAATTTAATTCACTTTAATATTTATGTCTTTATAAATATTTTGTAAGTACTAATTGCGAGTAGGAACATATTAAATTGGAGTGGGTGAAATTTCTTTACAGGTATCTGTTCTGAATCGTATAGGCGAAAGAGAATGTAGTACCAGACTGTCTCAATGGCAAGCCATATACCTGCTTATACTACTTATTCGCTGTGCTACCGTGGCTGATCGTATACCAGCTTATACTACTTATTTTTATGTCTGTGTGGTTGACCATATATCTACTTATACTACTTATCATTTTATAGCTGGATGACTGACCGTATACCTACTTATGCTACTTATTTTTTTATGTGTACGTGTTTTTTTTATGTGTACGTATATTACTTTTTTATGTCTGAATGGCTAACTATATAGCTACTTATACTACTTAGTTTACTATTCACTTGAGCAAATAAAATCCAGACATTTTTAACGCATAACTGTGATTTCTTTATCACAATCACTTCACAGAGAAAGATTATAAAGTTTAATTATAATCACACATCAACATTTTCTGAAACAATAAATTCTTCAAATGTTATTATTAAATTTCATAAAAAGATGCTACCATAACGTTTGTTAATATAATATATAAGCTAATAATAGATAGGTTCCCTTTTAATTGAAGCAAGTAATGGAATTTTGTAATTACTAACTCGACGTAATATTTCAGCAATAATTACAAACTTGCTTGCGAGAACATTATCAAGCGTCTGAATGTCGAGTGTTGTAAGTGGAATACATGCCCCAAGGCACACAGAACACAGGCACACGGTGCTATGTCTGCACATTTCATTTATCAAGCCCAAGCGCGAAGGATAAAGTGTCTTTTACCGAGTCGGATTATCTGGAAGACATTCATCGTGATTACGATGTTGCGTCGTAACGTCGAAAGGCGTTCCAAAGGATTTGTAATGAAAACCGCTGATTATTCGACGCCGAAGCAGCTGCTATGCTTCCTACAAACTGAATAGATTTCGCGAGCTAAACACGAAGCGTGTGGGTGGATTTCGTGGTAATTGATCCTGATCAGCGCTCAAATTGAAAGCGAAACGATCTGTTGCGGAGATGGGATTATCATAAATCATCCTTCGAAATAGGAGACGTTATTGGCAGAAAAGTTATCGCTTTTCTGTATAACTCCTAGCTATAGAAAACGGAAGACGCGTTAAAAGCTCATCTCATTTTAGAAGTTTTCTACTATTCCTAGGAGTCTAAGTAAGAAATTGCTTTACTGCCAGTGAAATAATATTCGAACCGTTCAGGAATTTGCTATTCTGAAACGCGAAGAAGTTAAAAGAAATATACCTCTTCCAACGAAGAAGTTTATATGTCTAAAGACAGAACTCGTGCACGCAAATATTAACAAACCGTTCCTTAATAACCGCATAAAAACTAAGAAGCCGCGATACAGAGGGACACTAAAGTCAGTTTCTCTCTAAATAGAAAAATTGCTCGGATCTTAAGTCGGAACTTCGGAGAAATGAAGAAGTAAAGCAAACATTCTCGACGCCAGTAACGTCGAAGAAAAATACTTGGTTAAGGCGGTTGGCGCGATAAAAAATCTTACAACTCCGAATCTCAGAGTTAGACGATAAAAACAGGAAAACTGACCCACTTCCAGAAACGTGGCGAGAAACTCAGCCTCGATAAAAAGTCGTTGAATCAGCGTCCCCAGCGATGGGTCGGAAATTAAATGTTTAATGTATGCCTTCGTCTGTTATCAGTTCGCGGCGTCGGATATAAACGACGCTAATTGAATATTTCCAACGGTCCACTAAAGGGGAATTGAATTTCAATTTAAATACACATTGACGGGGAATCTAAACAGCTAGACCCCTAACACCAAGACGAGCATGCCTAGCCCCTGAAATATTCTTCAATTTTATCTACCCCTCGATAGCGATGCGCCTTTTCCTCGACAGAATTACTATTCCAGACGTTCCCCAGCTATCGCGTGCGTCCGATACACGCGAGTCGGTTCTAACCGAAAACAGCGGAAGCGGGCTGCTTCCAGTTCCCGAAGATTTCGTGGGGAAAGGCCGCCTGGAGTCTAAACTTCTCGAATGGCTTGGTTGCACGGCGGGGCGATGTCTCTGCGGTCACGTACGTTCTCGCGTAGCTTCACGCACGTAAGTTGGAGGTAAGGTCACGGGGGAAGCCGTGGGACGAGCATTCAGGTGGCTCGATTTCGCGCCGAAAATTTACGTCGCGGCTGCGCTGGGAATTCCATGGCTTCGTGGCGTTACAGCACCCCTTCGACAGGATGGGTTCACGCTTTTTAGACCCACGTAGGGCGTAAGGTGCGGTTACATTCGACTCGGTTGTTTGTCCCTATTGGTTGAAATGGAGAAAACTGTGGGGGAGGGGGGAAGGAATGAAGAGAGTCGAGAGTTGGGTTACTCGAGTGATACCGATAGTACTCAGACAACAAGATCCCCTTTCGCTACCCCTTCGCGACTGTAGTCAAAGTTTTCGAGTAACTACTTTTTATTAGCCAGTAATTAATTGTAATAGGAGTTTCGTTTGGGGTTATGTACTTTCATCGATCCTGCACAGACTTTAAATGGTTGATACTGTGAGGGATAAACACTGAAAATTTGCTTCAGGGAAATTAGAAAAGTAAACGATTTTGTTATAATTAATGTAGTTACTGTTTCTACTCAAATTATTAATATTTATGTCCTATCTTTGTTTCAGATCGACCCAAAGGTGGCGTTTCCGAGGAGGACACATCCAAAGGTAATTACTCTTTAACATTATACCTCCTATATCACTTAATCGTAACTCATTTCGACACGGGCCAATAATCCCTGACTATGCACCACTTTTCGACCCGCACAGAAATCTACTGAAAAAGTTATATATGCTAAAACGTGAACCACGTAGCGAGCAGGAAGTGGCCTAAGGGTCGTACGTGATCCTTAAATGGTGAATAACAAAGGCAGTAGACTAAAAACATACAAGATTAGAGAGCGAAAGGCCAGGACTGAAGGGGGAATAATAAAGCCTCTCGTTCTCGTAATAAGAGCAATTAGGTGTAATTCATTTCAAAATTCAGAATTATTTTCTTCCCTGATGGCCGAAACTCTCGTCGCGGGAGCTTGAAGCGGCGAGCGAAGTTGGTGGGACGGGACGGGAACCATATCAAAAGGGAAAGAGGCAGAATGCAAGCGGAAGGGTGCGATTCGACGGGGTCGTGCCCGTGTATGCGTGTATATTCGTGCTAGACCAGCAGAAGGGGGTGGGAGAGGAGGCGAGAGAAATTTGCACGGCTTAATAATATAAATGCCAGGCACGCGAATTACCGGCGAGTGACTGAATTGCGCTAATTTTAATTGTACCCTTTCCCTTCTTCCCCTCTTCCGTGGACCCTAACCAACCACCTTTCCACCTCTCTCTCCTCGATGCTCCGTCGATCTCGTTTTCACCATTTCAACCGGGGCTCTTTTCAACTTCGCTTGTGTCTGTCTGCGCGCTTGTTGCCGCATCGCGACGCCGCTTCTACAGCTTTAGAACGTGGAGTTCCCAATTTTATTTGACTATGATGTTGAAATTTGGGAGCACTTCTGTCCTGAAATCGATCGAGAGTTGCTTTATTTGAAATGGTAGTTTAAATAAGCTTTACATAGAGACTGTTACCAAGTAGACACTGAGGTGTACTTTATGCGAAAGTCTAGTCACGATTTTCCAATTTGTGTTACTATTCGCCGGGAGAAAATAACTTGGGCTTTTGATAGTGTTCGACGATAAGTCGCTGGAGATTTTCAGAGATTTATTTAGAAGAGATAGGAGCGAATTTATGGAAAACAGATATCAGGCACACTTGTTGGGGGTAGTTTACATCGTTCCCATATATATCGTAATTTGTTGTGACATCACTTTTCTATATCGTTCGCGGCATTTAATCTCTCACCATATATCTACGTTTTTATATTTTATATCGACAGTTTGATTACTTTCGAGCGACACGAGTAATCACGAATCCCTTTAATCCTACCTTCGCAATATCGAAAACGTGAAGCCTGCGGTCTCAAAAATGCTCTGTCAATAATCGAAGAAACTCGTACCAGGTGTTCCCATGTTGTTGAAAAGTCCACGTATGCATGTCTGCGGTCCCGATGACCAGCCAGTTCGAAAAAATCGACGAACTTCGCGAAAAGTTAGCTTTGGCCAGGATTCGGCCGCGTGCAACGGGCCGCGTATTCGAAATAAAATAACGACCATTAATCATGAGATGGAAGCAACATATTTCGTCTGAACGTTCGGAGCAGCTGGAACGAGTGGTGCAATTTTCATAAAATGCCAGTGGCTGTACTGGCTTCGAGCCCCTCCCCTCTCTTCTATTCCCGTCGTCCCTCTTCGTCCAGCAGGCAGTTCGTTCGAAGAAGTAATACGAATGCACGCGTTTCGTTTCAAATTCGGGAGCGATGCCAGCAGTTTCGCTCGGCCGCGTTCGCGACACGATACTGGCACGCTCGGCGCGATCTACGCCGCAATAATTCGACCCTCTAATAGGTGCTATTGTATAGACGTTCTTAAGAAAATTCCTTTTATTTCCACGTCGAAGAGAGGATCTGCATCTGCTAGCAGTAACTGCAATTGGATAACGATTAGGATTTGCAAAGATTTACCTCCAGTTAAATTCAATTTCAGCACAGTAACAGTATTCTAACAGTACTATCGATGAAACTATACTAGGATCTCAAGTAAACCTCAAACTATCACTTGGTAATGGTTTATCTAATGTAAAAGAAAATTGATCGAGAATTTTGAAGTTAGTGTTAATTCCGACAATCGTCCTACTGTACTGTGGAACTAGTCATGTGCTTCCTTGTAAACAGGTATTCTGAGTTTGACAAATATTGTCTTTCTCGTTACCACATTGTCTTCTATCTTCTAGGACACTACACTGCGATGTTTGTTTAGTCAGTTGAGGGTCGAAAGTGGCCCCTGAACTTTGCCGCGATGTCGCTCATCTTTGATCCCCCAGCAATGCCAAAAATTGGCGCGAAATGTTCGTGAATCCCCAAAACGCGTGTTAAACCCGATGAACTTTACAGAGAAAATGGCCGTGCTACAAAGTTCACTGAAATGTCACCGAGAGTCCTGACGCTATAGTCGGTCGTAACAACCTCCTCGAGACTGCGTGCCGGAAGCGCTTTGTTACCGCGCATCCGGACTAGCGGAAATGGCGCAATGCACTTCCGACACGGTGGAAAAGTAGCTACAGTCGTTACAGGGTCCTTCAGGAACGCCTCGACGTCCCTTCGGTTGCTTTTCTTTATATTCCTACCTTCGGTCTATTGTCTATCGTGGGGTCCCATGGGCACGGCACTCGTACTGCGTGCGGGAATTGGCGATTCCCAGATCCTGAGGTAGTCTACGAGTTCTGAGGCGTGTAAGGAGAGTCAGACTGATAGTAGTCTCCTTCGAAAATCGAAGAAGTGGACCAGAGCTAAGATTGAAGGCGAGGACATGCTAGTTCCATTTTTTAGATTCGTTCACTTGCGCAATATGAAGGTCCTCGCAATGATTCTAGTCTCTCAATAATTAATTTTCATCTCTGGTTAGCTATGTCATGCGTTAGTAAGTTGAACATAGAACAATATTTGCTTGTCCTAATGAAAGATTCATAACAATAAAGTAGGTTGTTATCGCGATCCCTTTTTGCTATTAACGACGGCACGAGAAAAGAATTTATCAAATGGTGCTGAATTAGCGCGGCGTCTAAATCATAATTGCCATCGATGCCTGACATCCCCTTAACCCAGGGCACCAGAGGTCCAGGGTGGTAGGAATAACATCAACAGCAGTAGCTTGATATCCACTTGTTACTGAGTAGCGATACGCACGTATAAGGACAGGCGTGTACGTGAAACATTATTCAGACCGCCGCTACCTCGAAAACGTGGGGTGTTGAGAGCAGGGTGAGCGAGGAGGATAGATATAGATGTGCAAAAGAATCAAGGCTTGAGAGAGTCGCAGGAGGCAAGGGTAAGAGAGAGAGAGAGAACGGGGATGTGAAGGAAAGTCCAGGAAGACATAATAGAAGGGAGAAAAAGAGCTGTACCACGTCTCGCGTAACGAGCTGCTGGCTCCCTAGGGTGTTCAGCTCCTCTACGTTCACCCCTCCTGGTTCGTCTCCTCGTCTAGTATCATCCCTACTTCCGTGCCTTCGCCCGCGTACTTTCTTTCACCGGATTCGTTTTATTTCCTTCACTGAGTGTAAGAGATACTCAACTAGTCGACTGGTCGTTGCTGTTCGTGGCATATCATCGTATATGATTCGAGCCTAATGTTAATAGGTATAGTGTATACAATTGAAGACAATACTAACTTAACACAGAAAATAAATTCTTGACTCTTTGAATTAATAAACGTATGAATCTCCTGTAAGCTAAACTCTAGGGGAACTTCTCTTTTAGCTAACTGGTAATTTAATTCTAGAGTGGATCAAGTTCACTGAGAACTCGATAGAGAATTGATTATTTCGTATCACAACGTACTTTTTCGGAATCTAGTTCACGAATACACGTGAACCTGCTAAGTTTGGTCGAGGTCAAATTTCGAGTTCAAAGCATTAAAGATTGTAAGGATCGTCAAGGATCACGCGACAGAAATGAACACTCCCGAAAGGCCAATTTGCGATTCCGAGTAGAGCAAGGACCACGACTACATGCGCATCCTTTGGCTACGTTCTCGGTTCCCATTTCCTTTCCCGATGGGCGGGTCAAAAGAGACCTGTTACATTCATCTTTCGGGACTAAATACGCTCCCCAGCAAACTCCCTGGCCGGCATTAGAGCGAAATCCCATGCATTTTATACGCGGCTAGGTCATTCAAAGCGACGGCTGGTCGGTTATATGGGGTGTGTACTCTGGAACACCCCCGCTCTTCCACGGTTCACCGGTGGCACCCTTGTGGACACAGTCCAACCCCGAGGACCTTCGCAACCTTTCTCTAAAACATCCAGCTACTCTCTTCTTTCGTCTTGCTAGCCAGCGGTGCCCACTTTCCCTTCAGTGGCGAGCCTTCCGGCTATACAAACCGACGATCTAGAGAAAAGGGGTCGGGGACGCTAGGGGGCGTCAATGTTTGCGCGTCGTAAGTGGCGTCCAGTGTCTGTACAGCGTTCCTCGTCCCTGAAGGTTTCTGCAGCCGGAGTCAAGAATCATACACGTCATTCGGTGACAGATACCGCTGGATCCGAGGCGCATTTATGGCTCGCAGCTCACGACGGCTTCGAGGTAACGTGGAGTGCCGGAGGTGTAATGTTATCGTTTAGCGGAGACATACAGCGTTCCGAGGGGCGAAGAAAGGCGGCAGTAAAGGTGATGCCTCTTATCGTTATACGTCGGTGAGTGGTGTCTTCGGGGTTTCTTCGGGAAGTCGTTTGACCCAGCAGAATCTCTTCAAACGTAGAGCTAAAGTCTTCTTTGATAAAAAGGCTAATCCTTCTTTCTGATACTCGCTGTCTACGTGAATTTTCTCGCGGAGTACTTGCTTGAAATTCGGTGCCGATAATTTTTAACAAAGCTAAACGTACCTGCCAGATCGATGATAGAGATGCTTAGCAAGGTCGCTAGTCTGACTTTTTTCGAGATATGAAACGTTAGGTACTTCTAGTTTCCAAAAGGTACGAACCGATAATCTCTCTTTTATCCCAGTCTATTCTGACTGGAGAGTCGATCGTTTCGAGGCACCAGATTGAAATTCGTAGCTCGACAGAGCGCAAAGCACTTTAATGCTCTTCTCCCTTTTCCCGCATCCCTCTCCTTCTTTTCTTCCTATCATGCGGATTTCGAGGTGATCAATTTTATTGCCCTGCTCTCGGCCTCCACTCGCTCCTTTTCCTCGACTTATACAATCGCTTCTAAAAAACATCTGGGATTTAAAGCCGCATCCTTTCAAACGAAAAGTGTCTTATAGTACCAATTGATACAAAATAACGATGCTCAATCAATAATAGCGGTGTCTTTACGTAGACGTTTGTCATCATTGCTTCGGATTTGGCACATCAATTTTCGCCAACAAAGGTATTCAATATCCCATTGAACACGACATGATTCCTTTGTCGAAATTTTCTTATTGCAAGAAACCAATGCATACTGACTGACACCATTAATACCTTGCGCAAAAAATTGAAGTATTCAACATGCAATGAGATCATTCTGTTTATACTAACTCAACTTACTATGTTTGAGAAGTATGAGAAATATCTATCAGCCAGCTACAGAAATTGACAAACCAAGATACTTAACCCTCAAGCACCTATGATGATCATGTGATTGTAATCAACTTCTAAAAGATCAAGCTCGCGAAGAAACGTCGAAAAATATGCTACAAGTCTTCCTTTCGTGTCGATAAACCGTTATCACAGCCCTTCGATTAATCGTTGCCCGAGTATCTCCCACCATAAAACAGTCGCGGGTCCTCAGCCCAACTGTCCGGTCCGCGAATCTATCGTCCTTCATTCGCGAAATAAATCGTTGGATCAATCTTCAGCGGAACTTCCCCAAATCGCGCTGTCGCGTCGGTGGGGTATCGTTTGACCGCGGATCATACGGTGGCTGCCACCTGTCGCTACCGACAGTAGTTTCTCGGCCGGTGGGAGACGGAAGTCTCAGATATGTTGTGTCGCATTGAGATAAGCTAAGCTCTCGCGTGATGGAGCAGACCGTAAACTCGGGGAGCCACGTCATGATGCCACCGAAATGGCTGCTAGATAATGTATAGGTAGACATGATGCGCGCCAGCCCCTTGCTCTCCTTCGTCAGCTCATATACACGCGGAGTTCACGCGCGCGCGATCCACACAGACTTTTCCACTTTCATCGTCGCTTTCACGAACTCCCGTCCCTCCTCTATCGTTGGTTCCCACGCACACACGTATCTGAGCCCCCCCTGTTCCATCGTTCCATCGTTTTCCCGTGGCCGAGGGAGCGACGGAGGAAGACAACCAGCTATTTTCGGAGTGACACTTCACTCGGTGGATACAACTACCTGTGGTGCAGAGAAACGAGCACCGCTCGAGCTTTCGACGTAACACTCCGACCAGATTTTTCGGTGCCACCAGGCGGGTCGCTTTTGTTTAGCGAACGTCATTAAAAGCGTTATTTTATGCTCGACTCGTGTCACCTCGCTGACACCCTGTTCGAGAGAGGCGCGGTAATCTGGAAGTATTCATCTTCGCGCCCCACCCAGCGCGCGGGAAATAGATTTAGAGCGTCGCACGCAGAAGGTCGAGGCTGGGGGAGGGGGGTCGTTTCGCCCGACGAGGTTTTTTCGCTTGAGCAGCTTATCGGCGTCATAAGTTTATCTCTGGGTTCGTTAAAATATTACCTCGCATTAGGGGCGAAGGGACATTTACTTTTTGGGAGTAAGTGGATTGTCGTTTCTCTTGTGTGTGGGGCATATGAACAGGTAGAAACTGTTTTTGTAAAATATTCAATGTTGCGGAGTATAAGCTTCGTAAAGGATTTATGCTGATCGAAAATGAAAAATAATTTATTACGTCAACGTACCTGTTTTTCGAAGCAATGATTCTTCATTTATCTTTGCATAAACATTTTGCCACACGGATGTGCTATCGATTAGAAGGTCGAACCTGTAATAAGTATTTTGCATGCAAAGTACTATTTTTGTATAACCAGTCCATTAGCGTCTGAAGCAGCGTCTCGTCCAGATCTCGGTCCCAAAAACAGCCTACGTCAAACGAGTCATTTTTCATCGGCAAGTAATTGCAATTTTATCGGAATGCTTAATTCCGTGTATGCAACTTTTTAGGTGTTGACGTTTTCGTCCAAATGATTTATGATCCCGCCCTGAGCGATTTTTCGAAACCTTCGTGTCAGGTTCCTGCAAAAATAAAGAATTTCCAAGGAGCACAAGTCCTCTGAAACTCTTAAAAGTTCTACAGACGCGATTCGTGCTCTAGCAATTCCGTTCTAAGATTTTAAAACCGAGTATTCGGAATAGATCACGTTCCAGTGCGCCGTTCTTGCAAAGAAAACAAATTACGCCACGTTTAATGGATACCTCATGAATATTCAAAAACTTCCCTGTTGTACCTGTTGAACGCCCCTGCCTTCAGGCTTATTTATTCCGTTATTCTTTTAATCCTTTCACCCGCGTTTCTTCACCGCGATTACGTAGTCGCTTTCATTGTTGTCGGCTGTAAATCTCGCCTCTCCACGTCGAGCACATTTATTGAATTTAACAAACACTTGATCATGTTGGCTTATCCATTTCATCCCGATTGCCTTACATTTACCGAGTTTATACAATCAACGCGTGTCTACTGCGCGGATAGCGTTCTAGCATTTCCGACACACGAGCATGCCAACAGTATAGCGCAACAATAGCCAAATATAAGTCGAGTATGTAAGCAGACAATTTTCAAAGGCCATTTCCTAGAAAATGGAACTGGCTACAGGAAAATGCATGTTTCCTCGCGCCGATTCATTTCGAGGCGTGGAATCGACTTCCTCTCGGTCGTGCCGTGCATTTCAGCTTACCCTGTATGCACAATAGCGCCAGCTTTAATGACGACTTAACGATAAGGGGGTGCAGGCTGGACGGCGGTGCATCCGTGAACAAAGCTCGAAACAATGTGACGCGGCGCCAAGTTCGCGTACCGTCTCGCTCGCTCGCGCGCCTCATACGCGCTCGCAGGGCTCAAAAAGCTTTTCATTTTCCTTTTTCCTTTGCCTAGCGCGCTTTTTATCATCACATTGAATCGACGTGTAGAGGGAACAGGGGCGGTAGGAGAAGCGAAACGGAATATGGAGTGTGTGTGCGTCTGCCTCGGCGACTCTCTGTTCTTCCGTCGACTTCCAGGCACGCCGCATGCCTCCGCTCCTCCCGCGTACCCCCCTCGTTCGCCCTTGTGCGTTACCCGACGCGTGTCTCAGCGTTGCATCACGGTGAATGGACCTGGTAATTGCACGCTTAATATTTCAGGGCTTTCTCCGTCTAAGCATGTAAAAAAGTCCGCGATTTAGCCCTGTGAAGCGAGCCCGTCCCCCCTCATCCTCCATTTACCCTCGCCGTTCTTCCTCCTTTCCTTTCACCTGCGCTATCCTTCTTTCTTGCCAGTGTTTGCGATGCACTGACAAAAGTGGCAAAGCGAAAACTCGTTCCTCTCGCGCGTTCCCCAGCTTTATCCTGTCTTTCTTCGCGTCTTGGTCGTCCCTCTTCGTCGTTCTCCACGGCTGTCCCGCTTCACGTCCACCGAAAGGCTAAACTCCGCCTGTCCGAACGATTTCACGCTTCGTTGTGAGTCGTCGGTGTTCCTCGGTCGAGACGAGGCATAAGAAACGAAGGATATGAGACGGGGCCTTAAGTATCATCTACCTCGGCCTTCGAGCTACTCTGGAACAAGACCTTTCTTAGACGTAATCATTTCCAAAGAGGTCAAGGGAACCTCCTCGAGCTGTCTACTTGGCATTTTCTTCTGCGCGCGATGTTCCGCTCAGCAGGCTTCAACGCCTGGATTAATGGACCCTGCGGTCTCAAAATGCTGCGAGTTTTAGTCCTCTGTGGTGCTGGTTGGAACTGCTGGAAGACGGTTTAATTGCGGGAATAGTGGCATGCTTTTGTGGAGAACTGGGTTCTAATATAGGATTATGAAATAAGTAATAGGGATAGTGATTGAAATTAGTGTCAATCCTCAGAATTAGATTCCGATCAGGGATAGTGTCTGAGAATAGTGTTACTCTTCAGACTTCAATTCTGAAGTTTAGTCTTTTAATTCTCTCATACACGGAATCTGGTAACTAATCGTAAAAATAGCTTCTAAGGGTGCAAACGGTGCATGCAGATTAGAAACCAGCGTCGTTTCGTCCCACGTCCAATCACCGAAGCACGTGACCGAGTAGACTCCGAATTCCCGCATTAGGTCCGAGAGATGGCAGGAAAACGGCACATTCGAGCAGCAACCGGGCATTCCCGTCACCTGATAAGAGACAAAGGATGTCTTAATGCGAGCCCCGACAAAGCGCCATTTCGGGAGCTCTCCCTTCGTCGGATTGCGCGACAAAGGCTGCCGCGATCTCAATCACAAATTGACAATAAAAAATGTCCAATTAACCCGAGGAGCTCGAAGGATAGAATCGACTCGAATTGACTCGGGCCACTCCTCCCTCCGTGCCGTACCATCAAACGTCTTTTCACCGCAATGGGGAAATCCAGGGGCAGAAGGGACGCGGAGGGCGGGTAGTCTGAGCAACCGAGACAGAGACACGGAGCGGAAGCGGCATAGGAGAGAAAAAGATAGGGAGCGTAGGAGAAAGCTCGCGTGAAGTTGGAAGCAATCGAGAAGGTTTAATCCCACTCGATTGCGTTCCTTCCCTGGCAACTTCAGTTCTTCGCCCTCCCGTTTCATCTGGCTGCCTCGAACGAGCCACTTTTCCCCTTTGCCACGGCGAACGATCGCCCGTGTGTGGATGCCTCGCAGACGCGTGTGGAGTCTCCCCTGTTTGAACGTGTAAAAGAGGAGAGTCCTTCTTTTGTTCGCTCGCTATCTTCGTGCATTCTCGTAGCGGTCGTATAGAATCTTGAATCTGACTGAGTGCAAGCCACACGCACGCACACACCTGGCAGCAGCTCTCGACGCTGTCACAAAAGGTGCCATCCAGTCTTTTGGGCGGCCTGCGTTGGTATCGGTCGTCGGTGACGGCGTTCAAAGACGGGAGGAGGTGAGATCACCTCGTAAATATTCTATAGCCAATTTCTCGTTGTAGGGGAACAGAGCGGTGCTCCCGGCGCCGAAGGAATCGCAGGCAAGGGGTCAGCGAAAGTCGAGGCATCCGATGATATTTCTCGCCCCTTGTACGCGACCGAACTCGGGGATTTCCGTTTATCTATTGTCGATGAATTCCTGCGGGTTCGTAGAGACGGTCCTTTTTTTTTTCTGTCTTCCTCGACCCTCTCGAATCCTCCGAGATCGAAGGCGGAAATCTAAATCCTGGGTGAAAGAAATTACCGAGCAAGAGGAATTGTGCACTGAAAATCGAGGTTAAAGGTTCTGTATTTTATCAGCGAACAGCACTTTGTGGGGGGGTTAGCCGAGAATTTCTTGACGCTTCGGGTACCGTGCTTTATACGTGGCCCGTTTTCAACTCCTGCACGCTTTTAATGGCCCCTCGTTGAACCTAGTTGCCTGCACATGTTACCGCTATATAATTTAGTTAAAATATGCATGCGATCTGATTCGGATACGAAGGGCGTGGATCGATCGGGCGACCGCTGTTCAATTAAGGCTCTGTCTCCGCGTGGATTAATTTTTCTGATATGTTCTGTTCGAACGATTCGACGCTCATCGATTTAATCCTGAGTGCTAATGTGAAATTTAATATTCTGTAAGACCCGAGTCATTTGTGAGGTATGAATATTGAAATGACAGGCACTAACTGAGACTATTTTCGTTGAGTAATATTGTGATATAGAGACAAATTTCATTCATTCTATAATCAGTCGAGTGATGAAATTTCATTTCAAAGTTAGTGTGAAGGGAATTGGAGAACTTTAAATTAAAGAAGTAGATATGTAGGTATTCGTTATCGAAGAAATTGGGCAGTAGAACTACCTAGTATATGATCAGACATGCAGAAATAGTTTTTCCATGTATGTTAACACCCAAGACAGGATATTTAAAATATTTATTCAAAGATATACTAGTGATTGAAAGTTTCAAAAGCCATGTCTCGCTACACAAAACCTCGAAAGTAGAATCGTCCAGTATATGGTCAGACACGCTAAAATATTGTATTATCCTGAGAAGAAATTTAATATTCGAGAATATCATTAAACTAAAAGGAAACCTAGATATTTCACAAGCTTCCAATCTCTGTTCCCTGAAAATTTTGCTCCTATTCGATTCCTGCCAATGAGATTCAGTCGTCCGTGCATATAACCTAGGAAAATTTGCAGTGCCTTCGCGTGGGACAGGCGAATTAATCGCATATAAATTTATCTTTGACGCTCTGAGTTAAACTAAAACGCCTAGATATTACGGGGAAGTAAGCTCGTTAGAGGGTTTACAGCATCACCAGTGGTGCCCCGACTGACCCCACGCCCCTCCTGTATTTCGCGCGTAGGTGGTAGTAGCTTGTGGTCTTGTAACCGCAGTCTCTACTGCTCTGTCGGTTGCGGATACCTCAGCCTCGTGTGCAACCTCGCGTCTGTTTTGTGCAAAGGGCTTTCAAAAACCGCGACTGCCGAACCGTACCGACTACTCCCCAAGAACAGACGTCAGCGGTACGACGTGCCAGAGAGAGAGAGGAAGAGGGACCCTTCTAAAGCACCGTCGAATACACTTTGACGGGCACGCGCTTTCGATTAAGCTTGAAATCTACTCTTCGGGCATCTCCCTGCACGTTAATCTCGCGCGTTGATGAAACTACTTCGTGAAATTTCGGATCTATTGAGGATGGTTGGGTAATCCTTATGACATACACGTAATTAACATTGTTCGACTATTGAGAATCAATGGATGATGAAACCTCAACACAGAGCGACGAAGTTTAACTCTCGATCTGCTCTCCGCTTTTCGTGAAATAATTTTGAAACACCTACAGAAAGATTTAACGTATGTAGCGTTCACATTTGGAGCTCTAGAGGCTTAGTATAGAGTATTCGTAAGTACTGACAATATTTCAGGCCTTCCCCTGCATCAAGATACCTCTGTTTCCTTTTATTTCTGGTCCACCTAAGAAAAGTGTCTGTTCAGGTGAAAAATTGATGGGTCCTTTCAAGGAGATTGACTTTCTTTCCAAAGGGACCCGTTTTCCGGGATTTAGTGAAGGATACATCACGACCCTACCACGGAAAAAAGGTAAATCAGATCGTTGATTGATTGGTCAGTCTTCGTGGGGCGACCATTTCACGCTTAGTTGTCCGTGTAAGTGGAAAGTCGAGGGAATAGTCGAACCTCAGCGAAGTTTCTTGAAAACAGTATTCGTGACCAAACGTAGACTTCCTCGAATGACATCGATAATCGTCTAAAGATTTATACACCTCTGCGATGCTCGATAAACTCTCTTAGGTGAAGTAGAATTATTGTTGAGTTATTCATGACTGGATCGTAAGTAGACTGCGAATACTATTCTCTCTCTACACGCGTGCGTGTGTAGTCGTGCATCTTCAACTCCCCCGATCCCTTTCCCCAGGTTGCCTCGTCTAATCAGTAATTAGAATCTGTGGATATACGTGCGTCTATCCCTCCGTGGCAGTCCTTGCACACCCGCCTGCAGCTCTCACCTCCCCATAGACCCTCTTCTAGACTGCTGATTAATATTAACCACGTTAGTCGTGCTGTTGTGATTAATATGACGTATCGATCGACGTTATCTAAGTGAATAATTAATTCGGGATTGTACGTGCAGTCGCGTTGCGTAACGGGCACGTTTCCGTGTCGTCTTGGTACACGTGTGCCTGCTCGACACACGTACAGAGGGGGAGTCGGATTTGGTGTTTCGCGACAATTTCAACGCAATCGTCATTGCATTGACACCGCGACATGCACAGTAAATGATGCTACTTCTCTGAAAAAATGTAGCATGTTGAACGTTAGTGTTTGTGGCAGTAAATAGAATCTGTAATTTGCTAACTTATTACTGAACTCCCCACTAGATATCTGTGTTTAATGTAGTTAACAACAATGATGATCAATATCGAGGGAAATAATATTGGGATCTGAGTAATTATTAATATTAGTTATTAATACGGATGTGAATTTAACATCCATATCAAAACCATCCAATTAACTGTTAATTATTGCTATTAATTTGTATAAGAGTGAACTATAATTGTCCACAGTTACGCAGTTATAATACTTCCCCCAATCTTCCACCTTTTCATAACCTAGTACCCGAATCGTGCAGTAAATATCCATTAGAGACACATCCGCGAATGAGCTATACCTTATGCACCTAATTATCGCAGCTACGGCACGTAAGTTGAAAATCTCCTTGCCCCGATATCCTGTCGTCTGAGGTACAGCAATAACCGTCGATAACTAACGAGCAAACTGAGTAGAAGAACCGACCAGCTCTCAGAATGATTTACGTCCCGTGACAAATTATCAAGAAGCGCCTCTGGCCGATACTTAACGTCAGCAGACGCGCAATTTCAGGCGACAAGATTAGAAAATATCTGTCGGCGGTTTCCCAAACGACCGATTCATTTCGTGGAGGGCCACGCGTAAAGCCTAGACTTCCACGACTTCTACGAGGGTCGTTCGCGAGGCTTCCAAGGAATGACCATTATGTCCGAGGAGCGTGGCGGTAGCCGGTTCGGCTTCGCACGGACGGCCGCCTCTAACCTGAGGGGGCCAGTTAAAACACGTGTCCGCTCGCTGGCATAATGGCGGCAATAATTCCTCGACCGAGAAATAAATTCTCCAATAATAATTCTCTCCTTGCGCGCCGCCGTATGTAGCTAACGTACCTAACTGGCCGCGATTTATCATTCCCACATTCGCGCCTCTCGCCCGCTGAATCCGCCTTCCGCCTCCAGGCTTCCTGTGCTGGCCCACCAAGGGTGCCTTACCTCATTTCATTGCTTTTCAACCAAGAATTTTACGATGCCCACCCCGCTTCTTCGAAAATGGTTCACGCATGGTGTGGTCGGTGAAATTACGAACGACTGGAGCGTGTAGTATACTTTATGCGTTCTCGTGCAATCATTCTCATTCCTCTCTTTTAGAATCCTTTTTTTTTCTAGTTCTATATTTTCACGTCTATAGAGCAACTCAAATTCCCTAATTGAGAGTGACTTATATCGTAAGATAGTAATATAAAGACATTGCAACTGAAACTGAAATGTCTTTGAACACATGTTCGCATTCTACTACGCGATTTGAAGACAAAAAGGAACGATTCTAACAGAAAAAAGGAATAGTCAGTACGGATAAGGAGAAATAGTTGATTTATGGGCAGCCAATCTATGATTTGCAAGTAAAATACATGAATAAAACAACGTGGAACGGTATCGATGAAACACGACCGTCCGAATATGAAAAAATGATCGATGGCTCGTCAAAATTTCGCCGTGGAACGCGGTGCAACCGTCCCCCGCTCTCGTCGCACGGTAATTGCCATTCTGTTCTATTTCGTTTCGCTCGCTCCCGTTTCCGTTCCGGCTACGCGCATCCGCCACGCCATCTCGCCCTGGTAACGAATTAAGCTGCTTTATAAAAATGTAAAAGGCTTCACGGCCGGGCCGTTTTCGAGGTAGGAATAGGTAGATTCGTGGATAGAAATGGGTCAGACGGGGGTGAGGGAGGAAGCGAGAGAGGAACAGGAGGGCTCCCGTAGCACGGCGAACCTGGGGGAATCGCAAATGCGATTGGGAGCGTCATTGTTTCCGAGGGAAGGAAAGAAAGCGGGAGAGTTCTGGCCGGGGAGGAGAGTTTAAGTCGAATGGATTGAAGGAATGTAAAGGTGAAACAAAAGTAGCGCTCTGGTGAAAAGGCAAGATTGTACGCTTTTACGAATTGCAATCGAAAGAATAGTTAACTTTCCATGTGGATAATTCATCTTTTTTACTGTTCTTGTTTATCGGGGGTTTGTTGACTATTGATCGTGCGCGGGTTAAGCTGGATATGCACCAGCTAACTGTTCGCAAACAATGTCTGCAAAGAGTTCACGAACTTTTTACCATCCTAACTCGATTTGTTCACGAACACTAAGAACGGTACGCGAAGAGACAATTTCTAGAAAATTGGATGTCTTTACAGTTCGTGAACAGTTCGCGAACTCTGATGTATTCGCACCTTTAGATGAACATCGTGATAGAGAAAGACGAAAGTATGTACCTAAGAGTAATCTTATCTGCAAGGATGATCTCGAAAATGATAATTTATGATCAGAGCTTAATTGCAAGTTTGGAATCCTTGGTGGACGAAGGGTTGAAATAAAAATTGAGTCAAGAAGCGAATCAACGCTACAATTATCACAAATTTTGAAAGAAATACACAAGCTATCCTTACTAACTCTTCTTATCTAAAATTAAAATTTTATGAGAATTACAAACCTGACACCAGAGAAGAACAAGCAAGAAATTACTTCATCTGTTTCATACCAAACTATCTCTGTCCACCATCCTCGAGAATAATCATTCGTAAAGCCCCATGTCATTACTACTATCAACCAACAAAATGAGAACGCTATCCCTGTAGGATTTCCATTTCTAACGCAGTCCAGGAGTATTTGCATAAGCGTCCAGACGCTCGCATCTCCTCCGCAGACGCCCGTTGAACTCCCAGAGATCGAGCCAGAAGAAACCCAGTCTGGCCGCAATTCCCGATTGAGTCGTGGCACCGCGCGAATGTCATCGCCTCCCTATACATTAGAAATACACATCAAGGGGCAGGCACGAACTTACTGGCACACGTAGGAGGGAAAACAACGCACCTCGACCCTTGTCCCATCCACTGGGCTGCATTACGTATTCATTCGTGATTTCCTTCAGTCGAGGCGGCTTGGAAGCCGGGCTGCAAAAATGTACGGAGTAAGATTCCGATTCCGAGACATTAATTGAACGGGGCCCTGTATTTCCCTGTGGGCTACGTAGACAGGCGCCTTGTATTACCAATCTCCAAGAATTTCGGTTTCAGACCGATAGAAATAGGAAGACGGAGAAAGGGAGTCTGGAGGGCGGATCAGATGAACAAAGGGTGGAAGGTTAAACTTGCATGTACGGTGTAATATGGCGTAGGTGTGCAACGAGGAGAAAACGAATACGGGGCAATAGAATGTGCATGTAATAACGGAAGGAAATATACAGTGTGCAACCTCCGAAAGATGGGAGGAAGAAAGAAATAACGGAGGAGGCAAACTAAGGGAAAAGAAATTCTTCCCTCTCCGCCGAGGCACGGAGCCTCACCGCCCTTCCCCCAAGCGTGAATGTTCGCCTGCGGATTTCGAGGGTTTGTTTGCTGGAACGCGTCTGCTTTTGTCTTATTCCGAGATAAACAAGCGTCCGAGGAATTGTAATGAGATTTTCTGTGTACGCGAACAGTTGCCGCGTTTCGTGCCATCGGGGGATGTGAGTGAAACAGTTTATTCTCTTGACGATCATGATTCAGTTTATAGCATCTGGTCTAGTTCGCTTTTCACAATTTCTATTCGTAATACTTCATAAAATAGCAGCACTGAGATTATATATTAACTATCTCTCGAAGGAATCATTAACTAATCTAACTCAGAACACTTGACTGAATAACGTAAAGCATCGGTCCTCCGTGTCCAAATCTGTTCACCGATGTCGACTACAGAAGCTGCGGCGCGTTTTGTGTGCGGGATACCGCAATTAACTGTCCGGAATTTCGCGTGGACTTGCACGACAGGTGCATGCTCGTGTGAAACATCAACTGCATTAGAACACCTCTGTCGCGCGACAAGATCGAAATCACTGACGAACGAAGATCGTCGACCACTGATTTCATAAATAGTCCTACGCATAGAAAATCAGGTTGACGAATTACGGTGTACAACGACGACGAGATGAAAATTTAGAGAACGAAATCTTAAACTATCGGTAGGGCCAGAGTTCTCTGCCGATGGAAGAACAAGGGATTCTCTGCGTGAACAATTCCAGAGCTAAGTCCTCCGATAAAGTCGAGATTTCCACATACGGACGAGTCAGTCGCTGCGGCTGGAGTTTTATTATATTAAAGTAGTAAACTAGATAATAAAGTTAGAAACGTCCCTCGGTGTCCGTTGCTTTTACGACTGCCCATACGGCATCTTATATCGCGTACCTACAGTTACCCTCTGTCGATCATAACCGAGCATACCAACCTCGGGCATATCGGTACGATGATCTCCTTGTTTCTTCTTCAATAGCGGTCAGAACGCGTTATGCGGTAAAACTATCGAATAGAGAATCGAGAAATGTCTTCTCTCCCGAATATAAAATAATGTTCATTGGATTATTAGAAGTTTGAAGATGAAAGGAACCTCCGAAACAAAACAAATTCTTATTTATTTAGATATTTGTAAAACAGTGTGCTATTATTCGTAGTGGATAACCAAGAGAGGTAGTTATGGAAACCTAAATGATTTCAAGAGGAAGTCCGACATGTAAGGAGGCCCTATCCATCGTGGTATCAGTAGGAAAGGGTTTGCTAGCCACGTACAGATATTGGTTTCGATGTTGATTGAAGTGTAACGTAGATAACTCGAATCGTGGCCAGCGGAGCGCGGAATGCACTTGTGCACGGATAGGAGAGATTAGCAAAGGGCGTAATGGAGTTCCGGGCGACTCAAAAACGATCACGCTTCGTTGAAGTTTCCGTCACTCGACTGCACGGATCTCCTGTTGGTCACGTGCTCGTGTAGTTCCTGATAGAACATTGTATGCGATTCATATCTGAACGGGGCGGTATCATCTTTGTTTACATAACGCGCAGCCGTTCTTGGAGGCCAGCCAACTGTGTCCGTCCGTGATAATCGTCACGTTGAATTTAGTCAAAACGCCGTCGCGTGATAAGAGCGCGAAGATGAATCAACGTCAGACTGAAGTGGGGCAGGCTCGTTCAGAAACTCAATGACACGGCAAGAATCACTTGACGTTGAGGTATTTCGGTGCCCATTGGAGTTCCTCTTTCCTCGTTTCAATATTAGAAACAATGGAGCAGGTCTTCTTATCGGATTGGCGCATTACAAATCATAAAGAAAAGATATATTCAGATTAATATAGTACCACCACAATTGAAGATTTGATATGGAATTGAAAGCTTGATTCGTATTGGATCTTCCAGGAATCTACTTTTCTTCATTCTTTAATTATCATTATCTATCATTGCAATAATTAAGAGAAAAGAATTACGTAATTAAAGACACAGTTGCTGCAAGTAGCTGAACAGACAGATGGCGAAGATGAAATAGCTCACAGTCGGTGCGAATAGCAACGGAAGATTCTGACGACATATACATCGAGCAGTGTTATGGCAATCTAAGTTGGCATGTTTAGTCAGCTCGAATAAGGCACGTTCGTAGCAAGTCTGATAGCCGGCTAAGTCAACATTCGCGTATTTGCCGTGGCATCGCTGCGAAGCCATCCAAACGAGGCCCAGTTGGCGAACCAGGAGCGAGGGATGCCTCGTGCCTCGCACTATTTGGTACAAGATATTGCTTTCGAATGCAACATCCTTATCCTTTACCACCCGACCTGTTACCGATGTTTGCCCTACCTGCTTCATGATAGCGCGTTGGATACTTCGTACCTGGGCTTTGTGCAGAAACTGTACTACGCTCCATATCATTGTGCCCCTATCAATACAGTGATAGTGAGCTGTCTCCAACCCGTGCGTTAATTACACCTCACAGGAAACGTCAGCAGACTTCTCATAACTTTTGCGTCATAGTAGCAGCCAGCAGACAGAACTTCCGAACAAATCGGAATGTTTATTCTATTTCCGTAACAGCATGAAGATTCCGGCTTGTTTCTGGCACGGGGACGTATCAGATATTGAAAAGTTACGATCCCAGCAAGGTACTTTCACAAAGCGGATTCCTGGATACGCAAGCCTGGAATAATTTCACGGAGCTACAAGGAATCGCGACGTCTCCGGGCGGAATCAGAATTGTAAGTAGAGATGTTAAACACTTATCAAGTCCACCCCTTTGGAATTTCGGTCGATAGCAGGGGGTTACCGACACGGTCTGACGAGGACGATATGAATCCAGGATAAAAAGAGAAGGAGAGTAGGTGCGCGACAGAACTCGGCTAGGTGAAGAGACGACGGAGGAGAGAGGGAGAGGAAAACATAAGCA
This sequence comes from Calliopsis andreniformis, assembly GCF_051401765.1. Taxonomy (NCBI): domain Eukaryota; kingdom Metazoa; phylum Arthropoda; class Insecta; order Hymenoptera; family Andrenidae; genus Calliopsis; species Calliopsis andreniformis. The sequence continues at coordinate 14,368,526 of NC_135067.1, read as the reverse complement.
GACAGAGGAACAGACAGTCGCCCCAGTGAAATTGAATTACAATAAGCAAAGTAAAGTTGGATGATCCAACCATTGTGCCCTCTCGTCCGTTGCTATCTCACTGCCAGTTATCTCCTTTCTTCTTCGCCGTGGTTTTCGTCGCTTCCATCCACCTCCGCGGAGTCTCCAACCGAGGAAGAACTTCTCTCGAGTAGCACGACAACCGACGGTATTCTTACGCCTTTGTTCCCCCACGGGGCTGAATTAATTGCTACGTTTTTGACATCCATTCATTGTTGGGCCCCGGCAGACGGCGTTGGGATGAGCGGATGAAGGGAAAAGTTACCGAACGCCTCATCTTAGGCTCTGCTTTCCTCTTTCGCCCGGATTTTCACTCGGATTTGCGCGCACCATGGAATATCAGTCTTCTACCCAATGTCTGCTCCCCGAATTCGGTGCCATTCTGCTGGACTAACTCGCTTTCCCTTCGTCTTTGTCGCTACACAAATTAGTTAGGTAAAGGCTAAGACTTATAACTCATTGTCAGTCCTACGCGATGCAGTACTGTCTCCCTACAATCTCATTATGAAAATCTTCGACAGTCGAATTTCACTGTTTTTATGAAAGCAACCAAGTCAGTTAAGTTTATACATCTAATCACTGATCACGTCGAGCTTCTCTGGAACGACTCAGCTTTATTATGTCGAGATTTTCGTGAAGGAAAAAGCTCACGTCTGGATCTAAATTTCTGTCGCAAGAGTTCTCTGTTGGCAGCAGACGGACTCGTAATTACGCGGGTCATTGCGCAACGCAAATTCAGTTTTAACGATTCACTGCTCATCGCCAGGGTGCATGCGCGCGCGGACAAGCGACTGATGCGTTCCACGTGACGCGTAAGTTGATGGCAGAAGTCTGGCAAGTTGGTCGGGAAGTCTGCGTCGCGACAGATCGCGGTAAATCGCGGCGCAATCGTCATCTCTGCGTGGCTTTGCTGGAAACTTGGTGCGCCCGGGAAACTTTCCGTGGAAACGGAGGAAATTGCTGAGCGGGGCCAGCTTTTGTCCTTCCGGTGCATCTGAACCCCGGCGAGCCTGGAGCGCAAAACCCCTTCCAGTTCCGACGACTACGACGACGACGCCTGTGGGAAACTATTGAATATGCATAAGTTATATTAAATTGGGCCACCGGGTGCACGGTGCCGTGTGGGTAGTGGAAAGTACCAACCAATTACAAGCATTTGGATGGAGTTCGGCTTCCGCCTTCTCAGGCGGAAAGTTGGTACCGCGGAAGATATTTAAGACCCTTCCTATTGTGTCTCGAACATGCATACATATTTTGTAATCCCACAGTTTTTGGTTTTAGAGCGGCGACAACGACTTCTCCCAGTTCGCGATAATAGTAAATTCGTGAGTCTGCTATAATTGAATAGAGTACATAGAGCTCGTTAGGTTTTACAAATTAGGAGTTTGCTGGTTCGTTATACGGTCCAAAATGTTTCTGCTTTCACAGCGGCAGGGTAAATATTTTCAATAATTCTTCCCCTGACGGTGTAGCGAATTATCATTAAGCAAACTGTAATTCCGCTGCGTTATTTACAATTATGTCACCATTAACATTTGCAAACACAAGCAGAAGGAATAAATTATAGGTCGATGCATTAGTCAAGAGTCAGCCAAGTGCACGCGAGCACAATGAATTTTCAAATTCCATTTTCGAGAAAATGGAGCCCATGTCAGGGATTGTGTTTCCTGCAGTATATTAAATGCATACACTGCTGTTTAATGACTAGTGTTTTGAATTACCTAGGGTGCCGGCGATATCTTGCCAATGGAACGTTGGAGATAAAGGAAAATGCAATGTGCAGAAACATGGCAGCGCGGTATAAATTCGTAAAACCTTCGTAGAATGTCCAGCTTTCGGGGCGATAATAGTGGTAACGTATTTTTGCGCCAGTTAATCAGCAGGTGGACGCAATCTAGCACGGGCGTGATAACAGGCCGAGCCACTTAGAGTTTCCGTATATCGCGGCTTAGCGCCTCAAGATCTTTCGCAAATATTTATTAGTAGGTCGTTTGTTGGTAGGAAAAATCTGTCACGACGACGACAAAGTAAAACCACGCGCGTTTAGATGGTTCAGCGTAATTAACTACCAGTACCAAAGCCTTTCCGTGCCTCTTAAATGCTCTTTTCTCATGCTGGTGGTAACTCCACTAATTTGCATGTTTCCTGAACATCGACTTCGCAATCCCTTTCCTGGGAGATAAAAAGAAATAAAATCCGTTAAATACCCTCTAAAGAGTAATATTAACTACACAAGAAAACGAAGCAACACATTCCCTCGATTCAATCTATTCGAAAATACCTGCCAAATAAGTAATCCCCCGCGCAGCGCTCGAAGGGTTATCTTCTAAATGTCACGGCGTCAGAGATATCTGACAGGAGACTTAAGACCTCAATGAAGGGAGGAAAAAGAAACGCCTGAAAATAAAAGAAAGCAATACTTCGAGGCAAGAGAAACAAAGAAAACGGAGCAGTCGTGAGAGAAGATCGCAACAAAGACCAGAACGGATTAGGCTTTATCTACCGGACGCGTCTGCTCCGTAAATTGGAAACCCAGGAGTGGAGAGAGCCAAACCGAAGGAGAAGATAAAGCAAAAGTGTATCGGAGGTAATTTTCGTCAATTGAAAGACATCCACGGAATTGTATTTGAGACTGACGGAGGCGAGCCGCTCGTTATCTCCTCAACGATGCATATAATTCGTCACAGGTATCGCATAATAACGTTTTCCCCTTGCCTCCCCTCGTTCTTATTTAGATTTGATAGAGGTCGGTTATCACGGGACCTTTCAATGTGTGAAAAGTCGTTTGACGTTTATTTCGTTTACCCAGTTTGCCCGCTGAACGACAGCAACCCGCTCGCTCGCTCGCTAACGAGCTTATCTCCTCTCCCCCGACCCTCGGCAGCCAGTCGGTGGCCAGGATTCGAGAGCCAGGTTCTCCAGGCGTTCCCCAGTCGCTTTTGACCGCTTCACGCTCGTTGACTTGGGTAATAACATAATACGCCGCGCGGACATGCTTGGCGTGCAGAATCCGCGCTCACAGAACGCGTGTCCGCCGCGATATATTAGCGGCCTTTGATACTTGCCTCGCTAATGCAAAGCATTTCGGAGTGAAATTACCTTCCCCGTGCCTCTGTCCACCACTGTGCTCCCTCCCTTTCTTTTGTGCTCCCGCGAGTCGCTGGGAAAAACTGAACCGCCACGGCCGCGTCTCGTTGGACTCTGGCGAGGTCCACGAATCAGGGATGCGAAATTGGCCGAGGCGAGGAGAGTCGACGAGAGACGAAAGGATCCTCGCGAGACAAAAGGGTCACCGTCATTGTGACTCGAGGAATCGCCATTTAGCGGGGTGTTTGCGCAGCAGAAACTGAGCGTCGGTGTTAATTACGGTTCATCGAGTTTGATTTGGGTCGGCGGGATCGTTGGAGAGGTCTGATTCGGGACACTGGAGCGAGTAGAAGAGGGAAGAATGAATGACAATTTTAGAGGTATTACGCGTGCCTCTATTTTCCTAGTATTACTCTGCCTCTCCGTGCTAGCTCGATAAAGCTATATGATATTTCGTATCCTAATCTGAATCAAAGCGAAAGGTTCGCGATAGGATTTTAATAGCACGCTAGCTGCTCAACATGAAAGGGAAAGCATGAAGACAGTATCAGCGAATCGATTGTTCCAAATATCGGCGAATCCGCATGGACAGTTTAATTATTTCTGCGCATTGGCACAGAGGGCATCTATAAGTGTCGGTCTGTACCCAGAGCAGGCTGTTTTGCTGCGGATCCCGCGCGGCACGGGACCGATGGTATCGATCTAATGAGCGATATTGATTAATGGTGTCGCCGCGTGCGAATAGGCCGTATCGCTCCGTATAAATTAGTGGGGCGATTCTCGTTGCCAACGTGCGCATTAAGCAACGTGGTTTGCTAACACAGGCAGCGGATCTGGTTCACGCAGCCTGGGCGCTAACTCGAGTTAAACGAGATGAATGTCGGTTCGCTAATAGTTGTTACGAATTGCCACTGGAACTTGCTTAGCCCGCTTAGAGGGAGATTTAGTCGAGCAACTAAGATGAGCCCTCCGCCTGCCGTTTCTCCATCCCTGATCCCCCCCTCTACCTTCTCGCTCTTTCTCTTCCTTTTCGCTGCACTATCTCACTCTGGTACCACTGTTTCGCCAAGATTAGAAGGCCGCAGCAGGGCTGGCCACGTCTTCTAGGATCAAACTTTGACCGCAGACAAACTTTCGCTTGGCTTCTCTGCAAAGTCGCCTGCTTAAACGTTTCGTGGAGTTTCTTTCGGGAACTGCTTTATCTTCGTGATCAGTCGTCTGCTTGGGTTTCTTCAGGCTGTTTATCACGTCCATGATGAGACTATAAATTGATGCTGCAAGAGCTACTTGGAATTGAAAGCGAACTATATTGAAAGTGGATGCTGATGTTTTGATTTTCTTGCGAGATAATAAATAACTCTACGTAGATTGTGGTGTCCTTGTCGTTTATATTCATCTAAAAATGTTATTAACATATTTTTCATATTTAATATCTTGTAGAATATCAGTGTTGATCTACAAGATTCAACGAATGGAAGTTCTAGTCTCTTTTTTTACTGAAGATGTTTGTCAGTGGCACTGATCAATAAGGAGCAACAAATTCGTAGCTCAGCTAGATCGTAACGCATTCTGTCTAGCGAATCGATAAACCATGTTGTTCAGACCAAGAGCAATTTCCGTGAAATCCCATCCCCAGGAGGCGTTGCCTGACCGGAAGTCAATTCGCCCCCGGCTCCTCGGAATACTGAAATCTCAGTAGATTCGCTAAGTAGCAATATAGGATAAATTAGTCCTGTCAGAGCACCGAGGTGGGCCCTGTTGTTTTCCTCCCCTCCGCGTCTCTTTCTCTATCGTTCTTCATCCAAACAGCGAGCTCCCCCGAGATATCGTACCTGTCTCGCGATGCAACGTTTCCCCTACCAGCCTTCCGTTTCCTGCGTCACGTCTGGCTTCACGTGTATGTGCAGCCAGACAAACACCATACAAACCCTGATGCACCTTAATTCAAAGTGAATTGGCTTTACAATTTATTTTACTCTTACGGAAAATGCAGAATTGGTGTGTAGACATTTTCATGGATGACTTATTTCCATATCTATGAGTCTATTATTAATTCGTTCAGAATCTTATAATCCATATATGGATTAAGAACATTTTTAACGATGTTTCTGTCAGATTTCTGTTGAATTTCTGACAAAAATATGTAGAACCAGTGACAGTTTTCGCTGACTTTAAATACCAGCTTCTGGGCTCTCGTTTCTCCAACCCGTTCCGCCACATTGGTAAGCACGAAGAAGGGTCATGGAAAAGGAACCCGTCTGTCTTGAACAATCCTGAATACGCTTTTGTGAACGTGAATAATATGGCCTGTCGTACACGCATAAATATGTGTTTCCAAAACTGAGCAATGGATGGCTGCAGCGAAGATAGACGAACAGTGAACATTTCTTGGAGATGGAGTACGGAAGCTCATCAAGGTAATGCAGCTGGGATTATCCTGGAACCGAGAACGTTCCAACTGCTGTGAGACTGGAATACTGGCACGGCTCTCGGGAAAGGTAGAGCCCCAGCAGGTTATTAGCCGATCGTTTGATCGAAACCCCGCGGAGACCGTTAGACACTTCTGACACGTGCTGCGCCACTGTGTCTGACTTTATTCGACGTTACATGCTACGGGCCCAACAGTGGTTAGTTCATGAAAGTAATTTCCCCATAAATAATATGCTAACGATACATTTAAATTTCGTGTCCCTTGAGTGGTATACTCGAAAACAATTTTCTTATTACTGTCGTCACTGAAGGACGCCGCTGGAAATACTTCAGCAGAGCTGGTGAAACTTCCATTTAAAAATTTCTTTTAAAACTGCGGTAGAAGAAAACTTCAACTTCCCACAGTTTTTTAATAAAAGATGCATCCTTAATGTATTCGTTATGTAAGCGCGTAGTCACAAAAGGAAGCCGTATTGAATACTTTGCGGAAGCTTTTCGAGACATTTACCGCCTTCAGTGAAGGAAAATAGTGTACTGTATCTCTGCCTATAGATATTCTATTTACACATATCTGTTACTCTTTTTGCCGCTGTTAAGAGAAGTGGGACATTTATACCTCGTGAAAATACATGTTGCTCTTCCTTCGCTGTCACGAAGCCACGAGAAACGGGAAGCAAGGGAATAATAGTTCAAGGGTCGCGTGGACTAAACGAGAGGTCTCGTTGCTATATAGCTTTTCAGTTCGAACACCGCTGGTTCGGCTAAATCAGATTAAACGGACACCAGGAAATTTATCTCCGAGCGTAACGACTACGTCCACGTCGTCTGGACGACGGGCACGGATAAATACGTGCGTTTAGCGGATTGATTGGCTACAGCACACTTTGGCTGTGCCTCGCCTCGGCCCGATGCACTTTTGCCATCGTCGCACTGAATATAGATGCGCTCCTGAGTCACTCGCGACGTGCTGATCGTTCCTTGCCATTCGTGGCAAGGTTAAATTTCGCTCTGGCGCCACAGTAGGGATCAGAAGTCCTTGGCGGACTGGCTGTAAATGTATACCATCCTCGAGACGGAGTCTAACTACTGTGATAATTAATCCATGCGATTGCAGCATGTCGCTCATTTGCTATAACAGTGGTGCAACCCAAAATTACTCCACCTTATTTTCCCTGAAAATTATGTATTTCAGAATGAGGTAATCATTTGAATATATATCTTGCGATTTTAGTAGAATTTAGACGTTCTTGATTACACTTTGCAATTTTCGTGAAAAGAAATTGAGTGTAGAAGAACTTCTAGATACCTGTAAATTGGCTAAAGCTATCAAGAAAGCTTCCCCATCTAAGCGATGATACTATCTACAGTGTATTGATTCGTAAATCATTCCTACCCCGCATCTATCTCGGCCACTTCAATTAAAATGTCTCTTTGTATTACTTGTTGCAGGTAAGAACCAAGCAGTATTCATCTCCAGGTACCTTATCACCCAGTCTTATCGTTCATTGATTCGGTGAGTGGTCTAAAGAAATTTTAAATTAAATCGAACGTCTCGCGTTTTTCCGTCGATCGTCTGTCAACGTCAAGGGACGCCAGAACGATGTGACAAGGTTTTAATTACGAGACTTTCTCCTGAGCGGAAGGTAAAATCGAGATTGCATGACGATCGCGTTTCCACTTAAAAATTGTTGCTGGCGTGGGCGAGGAGAAGTGCAGAGAAGAGTATCGTTTGAGAGATCCTTTGATATCGGGGACGTCGCTGTCGCCTGGTGGACTCTCCGAGATCCACGATAGGGGTTGATACGAACTGCCAAATGTCACTGGGCCAGACATTTCTATATTTGAATTTGAGTTTTGCATGACGGCACTTCGACGTGGAAATGGGAGGACCGACGTCTCTATCTATGGATCTAACTGCCTGCTGAGCCGCGTGACATTCAGCCTCGAAATAATGTTTTGTGAGCCGTTCGGTAGTTTATCTATTCTTCTGTCTTCGTGACCACAGATTCCCTTCCTTTTTCTTCATAACAGACCTTTTCTTCTTGCAACACTGGTCACTGATAATCGTACAAAAATACTTGTTAATAAGTACCCTTCATTTTCTTTAACTCAGAAAACGATTCCAAACATATGACTAATATTTCCCTATGTATTTCAATTCGTGCCATTCCCGAGTACAAAACTCACGCCCACAGTACATCTCACGTTGAGAGGGAATTCATTAACGGAATGAGGATGACGTCCAACTTTCACGACGTTTTTGCTTCACAATGATCTCTTAATCACACCAAGAGAGAAGTTCGGGTGTATATCTTGAAGGACATCGTGTAGTGTCTATCAAGTCGGTCGGCGATAATTATAACGCAGAAAATCGGGGGAGCCTCGAGGACCAGAATTCACTCACGTGGCGCGGTATTAACGATTCGACCTCCTTCTCTCCCTCCTTCGGTGAAATACAGTTCCCGACGATGCGCGGCCGCTGTTAAGCGAGACACGAAATTCAAGTCCTAGGCCTTAAGCAGCAGCCCCGTAATATCCAAAACGGTAACCCGTGCACGCTGCTGGTGCGCGCATCCGAATCCGCCGTCTACTACCAGCAGGAATATCCATTTCAAGACATTTAACCCAGCCGACTGCTGCGACGAGGTGAGACGGGATGTACACAGCTTCTAAGATTACTAGGCAGTTTCATTACGCTTACGAAAAGACCTTTCCCCTACTTCCTCCGCCGTCTCGGTCTCTCTCGTGTTCCCTCCTTTTCCTGCCTTCCCGTTCCCCTCCCGTGTTCTCTTTGTGTCGCTTAGAAAGGTTTTCGAGAGGTTGGAAACCATGGTACGTCAAAACCGGAGACGAGCTCACCCACGAGGAACCGAGACGAGACTTCCTCTTCCTCTCAGCCAAAGTTTTTTGGACAGCATCCTTAAGTGAAGGGGTTAAGAAAATAAAATTGATATTCTAGGCTAAATAGGCTTTGAGAGGCGAAGTACTTCTTCTTTCTGCGAGGGGATGAGAAAGGGAACAAAGGTTCGCCATGTGGGCCTGGTTTGTTTTCGAATTCTTGAGGTTTAGGATTTTTACGTATTGTATTTATTTATTTTTCTCGAATCGAATTTATTCGAAGTAAAGGGTATTGGGCGCTAGGTGGAGTCAATTTTATCTGCATGGTCTATGAAATTTCCCTTCCCATTTATGATCGTTTAAGCGAAATTGCGAAGCCCCATTGACGTTCTTTTGAATAAAAAAGAAATTTCGCAACACGCAATTTCCATCGTTCCCAACTATGTAGTCCGCAGTTAATTATCGACACGAGAAGGTTATACACATGAGGATTCCTAGCGCATTTTAAAACGGTCCGGATCTTTTAATTACGTTTCGCTAATTACTTTCGCGAATCGCGTAATCCTGGTTGATTAACTTGAAACGCGTATCGATTATCGCTCGAATAAAAGACACGGCAAAACATGGCGGAATTTTTTTTCTGGGACTGAATACGTGCTTTCTACGTAATTGATATCGGAGTTCAAAAACAGATGAATTGAAACCATCGTTGTTCGCTGGAGGCTAATTGATATACAATTTTCAGAAATTGGATGATATGAAAGCTCCTTCGTGTTGGTAACGTAAATCGATGTGCCGAAATTTAAAAATTCGATGAAGAAATGTGTGAATAGCCATATCTGATGACTGGTGAAGTGAAAATCTCAATATTATCGAGGTACTCCATTTGTACAGAATGACAAAAGAGTTTGAAAAATTTGTAGTCAGATAGGAAATTATTGAACTTTAATTAAATCCTCTTACTACGAGATTTTCCAAATGTTACGATTTTTTTCATCTTATCACAAAAATATTTAATACACCTCCACATATTTTCACGAAAAGATCCATAATCCTTTATTAAAGAGTCAGAAAAATCACTCACAAAGTTTTCGCATCGTCAATCACTCATTTCCAGGAAAATATTAATTTCCCATCAGTAGCGAACAATACCTTTCTCTCTTCTATAAAGTACTTCACGTCTCAAAGCCTCTTATATACCCGACCTGATATAATCCTGCCAGCGGAAGCCGACAGTGTATAACGCGAGCTTTCTACATTGAATTAAAGCCGATAAGGATGCAAGCCGCAGAATAGTTATTGTTTAACATGTCACGTGAACGATAAACCTGTAAATAGAGATCGCAGTTAGCTGACAGGTCTGTAAGTCGCGAAAACTGGAAAAGAAGGCGCCATTAAGCCAGGAGTATTTAAATCGACGCGGAAAGAAGAGAACGTCGCGTTTCCCTGGGGCTCGAGGCTGCGGCAAAGGAGTCGACCCTCTTATTAATACCATTAATCACCTAATAAAGATTCAGCGGGGAGGGCGGAGAGAAAGGAAAAACAAGGGCCTGGATAAAAATGAGTGAGGGTAGAGAGGTCCAAGAAATCTGCCGAACTCCTTCGGGGATAGTTTTTAAGAGCGCCAGCAGTAAAAAAGGGCCGACTGGCAGCGTATTGTTTCTCACGCAACTTTTCACAGATTTCACTTAACTCGCTTCGAAGTAAGGAGCTGGCTCCAGTTCCGGGAGAGTCGGGAGAGGCCCTTTTCTTCAATAAAAATTCATTTCCTTCATTTGATTTACTTCAAGCACCGAGCCAACTCGTTCTCTGTTCCCTCTCTTCCTTCTTCCCTCTGTTCCCTAGGCCCTCCTTCCCTCTTTTCCTCTCCTTGAGCGTCCTTCGCGCAGCGACGCCCGAGAAACGCTTGGAAAACGCTCTGGCCAGATATAAATTCCTTCGCGCCGGCTGAAGCGCAATGAAATCCTCGCGAAAGCGATTGCCGTGACAAATTTCGCCGCGTTCCGCTTACCTTCACCAGTAAATGGCTTCGTCGCTTAATGAATCCTCCTTTACGAGAAGGATACGCTCGCTGACGGTTACTTATTCGGGATTCTCGTTGAAGAAATAGTTGCGGAACATCTGCAATAAAGGGATATAGGTTTTTATTATTGTTTCACACATTTACGATCATACTTACCGGAATCTAGCTTAAAGCAGACGGAAATTTCACTTATCGATGCGGTCTGACCAGTGATGGTTTATTCTACTTAAATGTGCACCTTTACTATCGTTTCTTACCAGCAGAGTTTTTCAAGTGCGATGTTTGCCATAGTTCGAAATACTTAGTCATGTAAAAATTTGGATATTTAAAATTTTAAAAATTTGAAAATTTGAAATTTTCTAGATCTGTAAATTCAGCAGTAAGATTCAGAGCAACTTTAGTTCATTCTAATTTCAAATTCAACATCTTCAGCACACTAAATCAATCTGTCCTCAAAACAGTTTTACCTATTCGTGTTGTCCGACTACATTATCCCTCTCTCCTTATTAACGAACCCCGAGCTTCTCGTTGCTCGAAGTTCCCCACTCTATCTGTACCCTAAAACGAACTGTAAATACCGAGTTCGCTTCCCCCAGGACCAGTCACAGAACGAGTATACTTCATCAACAATCCAAATTAAACCCCAACTCGTTTACATCTCGAAACTGCTGTTGAAAAGGGGCGAAACGATCGGCTGGAACAAACGCCAATCTCGTCGAGCGTACCGTCGGAGCGCAACGTTGCCGCAAACCGTGCAAAGCTTCTTCGACTGGCGGTTAAGAATTTCGAGAACCGCCGATGCCGCTGTAGCTCGTTCCCGTGCGCCCTATTAATTATGAGGCAACGGCTCGCGTGATTCGAGCTATTTGCCCATCCATTCCTGCCTCGGTCTTCTTAGCTCGTCTAGTAGCCTCGGTTCTCCCTTTTGGCAACCCCGTGGAAGCTCTGTCTAGCGGGCCGTGAAGAAGAGAATCGAAGTCGAATAAAAACGGAGGACGTAGCGGTGAAAGAACCGAAGGAAACGGATGCTCTCGAATTCGTTCGTATGTAATATTTTAGGAGCGTTCCTGAGCTGTTCGTTCCAGTTCGCCAGCGAGAATCAGAGAAAGAAACACACCCCTGTATGAATACGCGCGTGCACACATTCAGGGTAGGCATCGGTAGGGAATGGGGAGGAAACGCCAAAGGGCCATGCCTTAGAGGCTAGAGAGGAAACGGGGTCGAAGTCGGCCTAGATAAGCCGTATCTTGGGGAATAAGTATCGAACCTGAAAATCGCGACCAAAAACCCGCCCGGCGCAGCAACGTCATGTGGAAAACGACGAACTGGGTCGATGTCGAAGAGTTTCGCTGCAGTTGGCTGCTCCAATCGAGTATCTATCCTCTCTTCCTTTTGCCCTTCCCAGCTTCTCCGCCCTCGCTCTCCTTCCTTCCTGTTCATCCTGTATGCGAGGGGGCGAGGGGATTTGAAACTCTGAGCGATTGTTTTCCTCATCGTTGACGAAAACATGCTGCCCTTGTACTGTCGTCGAGACAAATACCGAGTGCACGAGCGCTGCAGCCAGGAAAAGGGGGAGGAAATCCTAAGGAGGATGGAAACTTTTCCACTGTGCTTTCCGTTTATAATTTATGTTTATCCGAGCACGACCGAGATGCTGTTACTGATTCCGTTATGTAAACACGCGGCATAGTTTTTGCGAAGTTTTGTTACGCGCTTGGCTACTTAAACTGGCTTTTGTTCGATCGAGAGGTCGCTGGTGAAAGAGAATACCGGAGTCAGAGGAATCGGAAACACTGTTTCTTCGACACGTACCTTTCCTTCAAATTAATTAATAATTCCGAGAATGAAATAAGTTTTCAACAACGTAAGTGCTCAGTGGAATCACTGAAAGTATTGGTTATGGTACTATCGTTCTTCAAGAAGTTCTTCGAGTAATGTTATACGATCATTTGCATACAAATCTCTAAAGGTTTCAATTGTAAAATTGATTTAAAGTCCTTGTCATTGATATAACAACTACACTAACTGTGAGCAACGTAGACTCTAACTTTGATATAATTAATATTTGAATGAAATATTGAATTCAGTATCATGAAAACTACATTAACTATACGTAACTACGTAATTACATAATTGCTCCATATCGCTCATGTGTCATGAGTCCCTAATTAGAGCTGCACTATTGAGCTTATCGTTTCACACTGTCCACTATAATTCCAATAGGGCAAGGCTCTAGTCTTGCATAAACGATGTGTTGACGTGTCTGCGTAGTCCGTATAGCACATGCTGACCGATTAGGACCCTGGAGGAAAGGGCAAACCCCTCCTACGCATCGTGATAACTCAGTTATGTTCCAATATCATGATTACACGTCATCCTTGGCAGTTGACAATCCCAAGAGTAATGACTATTATGCAACGGTAGCGAGTGGTTGTAGGATCACGTCAACTGCTTAAATTCTGCAAAGGAACACTGACGTTTGTCCTCTAATTTTCAGCAGCCTTGGAAACGTACTGCCGCACGTCTCTGTTTTAATCTTAAGAACACGGTTCGTGAAAAAATTCAAGATTTTAGACGGCCCCTCCGTTAAGTAACACGTTCTAATTCCTTCCACTTGGAAACTTAATATTTTAGAAACTCGTTTTTCCAAAATTTCGTCTTCGTTATTAAAACTACTTCTCGAATAAAATTTTAAATGCCCGCTGTGCTAAATGAGCAAAATCCACTAACGTAGCGATATCGTTAGTGACTAAAACAATGTACGAAGGTAGGTGAAAATCACGTACTTCGCAATTCTCTTCATTGCGAAGTTCAAAGTCTTCAGGTCTCGAATTACTTCCCCATCTTGAGCAAGATTCAACGTTGTTTCCGTCAATTGTGAATGCGCCCTTCGCGCGACAAAAGGAAGCACGCGCTGGTGCGGTTTTCCCGCCAAGTTCATTCAACATCTTGTGTTGGATGCAAGCCAAATGCTGAATACACCAGCGCCTTCCGTCTCGCTTCACCTCGCCGTTGCCTCACGTACCAGTTAACATCCCGAAATGGCAAGTTGATGTTGCTAACACCGTCGACGTTGCTACGTCATAGAGCAAGCAACACAGGCTCTAATCAGGTCGGGTCGTGATCCCATTCTGCAATATTTCGCGACCAATTGCGCGTGACTTTGGGCGAGAATAAATGTGATAGCCAAACCCCTGAAACTATCGACCGTTTCATTTTTAGCGAATTCTTTTTCCATGATCGCGTTTATCGCGATTAATGATGACAATAGTTCTAAGAAAATTATGGTAATGTTTTATCTAAAGATAATAGCGTTAACAAGAAAGACGTATGTTACTTGATACTTATCAAGATGAATTAACTAACGAAACTTCTTATTTACTGCAACAGGTTATAGTTCCTTTTAGATTCTCCAAAATTCAACTCGAATAGCTGAAAACAAATTTTGAAGTCTGGAAAATAATTTCACAATTTTTAAGATATTTAATTGGTTTTAAGTTAAATAGTTAAAATCGTTGGGTACAAGGTACGACAAGTTTTCATAAAAAATTTCGTAGGGTAGAAATTCCTTTATGAACCGTGGGATAGATAATAATCGAATCCGCTGCGAATCACGCGATCCTGATTTCCAGCGAACCTGTTTTTCCACAAATCTTCGCCGCGTGCCTCTCACGGAGTTCGACGCGCGGGTGTGCGTAGCGTTCATAGTATTGGCAGCGAGCCAAGTCACGTTGCAGCTCAATGAAATCTTTCTAGGTTAGGTTAGCCCCTTCCTTCCGCGTTAAGCGTAGGATACGTTTACACCGACTCGCTGGACGCGCGCGCAGGCGAAAGAGAGAAGAAACAAACTGGCCTTTGGCCAGGGAGAGAGCTCGTCGAAGTGGCTGGCTTTAGCATCCTACGGAAGTAGTGGTGGTCAATATTGGTCAGACTGGAGGCTTCTTAAGCGCGAATCCGTACCACTTCTGTACTGGACTCGAACGACGTATCCTCCTCACTCCCGAGTAGCTGTCACGGGGATATCAAATCAAGGGAATGGGCCATGTGTCGGGCCCGAGCGCCTCGGATATCGGACCCTGAAATAAGCCAACATTTACTGCGTCTCGTGACACAGTGTTGCCAGATAGCTGAAGCGAATCAGGGGAACGATTCCCTCGAATGTTTCCCGGGGATTGGATTTTTCAAGACCCCACTTATCCCGTCCCTCCGAAGGAAACCGGCGAGAAGGTTTCCAACACACGTCAACACGCGACGCCGTGTCACTCGTGGGTATCGTACGGACAACGAGCACCGCGCGAAGGAACACTTCATTCAATATATCACGCCGTGCCAGGAATTTAGCTCGCGGACGCGTAACAAGTAGTCATGCACCGCGTTTCGGCATCGCTACAGCACGACTCACGAGAGCACAATCCGCTCCCCACCCACCCCTCCTGACGTTCGCCACTCGACCGTTCTCCCTCCTACATCGCGCGTTTCCATCCCGCCGTCAAGCGAGCGTGGCGTGGCGAGGAGGAGCAGTCAGGCAGTCAGGCTCTCCGCTGGCATTAAGCATTCCCGTTGGGTTGGCGTGGCGAGGAGGAGCACGGAGTGGCGCGACGCGGCGTGGCGTGCGTCGCGTCGGTCGATGCTGGGTTGCTCACGGAGGAAGGAAGGAAACGAACAAGGAGAAATACTGCTCCCTCTCTCCCCTCGGCTCTCGTTGCCTCTCTTTTTCTCCAGCCTCGCTCTCTGTCCTCGCCACCCTCGACTCTCTTCCTACCCCTCTCTCTCTAACCACCCCTTCTGTCGATCCCTCTCACGCTCTGCCTCTGTCCCCTTCTTTGTCACTCTCGCGAGGTTTCTCTGGTTAGAATCGAGAGGCGTTATCCCCCTCGAGCGACACCAGCGCCCCGGGGGCGCCTGCGCGCCTCGGAGGGGTAACGGTTCGCCTGACAGTGGCGAGACCGAGGACGAGGGGAAAGGAGCCCCTCCCTGCTCTACCTCTCGCTTCTTCAGCGTGCACCCCACCACCGCGAACTGCGCGGGCTCCACCACCCCCCTCGCTACGGCTCCACTGCCCGGGCCTCCACGGTCGCCCCATTCCGTTCTCGGCATCACAGCGTACAGCACCGAATCCGACGCACCACGACAAGGAGCGCGACAACGACCACCTGCCTCTCTGTGCTCTACGGATCATCTGTCTGTCCGCCTATCTCTCTCGTCTCGCCTGCTCGTCCGATCCGTTCGCTCGACCGCCGCGCGTTCATCGCCCCCGCGAGAAGAGGACAGGATAACAAGTAGCCGTACGACACGGCTCTGCCAGGAGAGCCTGCTCGCGAAGATACACAAACACCGTGACACAGGGATCACGCGCGTGCGACAGCCGAGGGGAATCAGGATTGTAACCAGATCGCAGTGTGTCACCTCAGTAGCCGTCGACTTTCTCCCCTGTCACGAGAGATCGTCTCCCGAGTTTACCAGTGTCCGCGGTTTGGATACCGACCACGGGTTACGTGATTAGTGTGTACCGCGCGCGAATGTAAGCCGTCGAGGGGATTCCGCTGGGCCAGCTGTGCGATTCGACTGTTCGCGGTTCACCTCCGCTCGCTCCATTGTTGTCATCGCCGAGTTTGTGACCGTCCGCCGAGGGGCTGACGTGTGCTAGCCCGCGGATAGAGCCAGAGGAGGGACGCGATAGAGCTGTCACGGACCGACGTCCGGCTGTTCGAGGGATCCCGCGAACACGAGGCTGTTATACGCGCGTGTGCTGAGAAAACGTGAGCGTGCGACACGAGACACCTCGTCGTCCCTCTGTTTCCCATCTGACGGTAAACAGTCATAACGCTGATCGCACGGCACTCGGTACTGACGGCAGTGCTGAGTGACCTGCAGCGCCCGGCAGTCATCGAAAAGTGTACACGACGGCGGTCACCACGTACATCACGCCGCTCATCACCCCAGAGAAGGTCAGTGGTTCAAACCTTTGTCAGCCTACTATCTATGTATCGCGGATGTCGAACGGAGTTCCGATCAGCCTCGAGGAAATTGTGCGTCCCTGTGAACGTGTAGGTGTATCGATGTTCCGTACCCTTGCATTTCTCGGTATATATGTACACGCGTATGTATAGGTGCGAGTGTGTACGATGTGTGCTAGCTGGAGGCGTGTGTGTGGGTGGAGCTTGATCCTGAACGTCATCCGTCGGCCAGAGACGGACTAACTCGGCTAGCCTGGATCTTCCGCTCTCCTTCTACCTCTCTGTCTCTCCCCTTATCTCTTAGACCGTTTATTTCGACGGACAATGTGCAGTGACCGAAAAGTTTCACGAAGATGACGTTCGGGCGATGCTTCTCCTCTCCCCGAGTCTCCGCCGGAACTTCCGAAATCCTTTGCCGAGGCCATCGTTTCTGATACGCGACCGGATCTTTCATACCCTGTCATGTGTTGTTCGAATCCTTCTTTCTCTATGCGCCCCGGCGCTTCTTTTACCCTCTATAGTTAAGAGGAAGTTTCTTGCCGCTCATAGAAGACGTCAGTCGATAGGAGCGATGTTTTCACGGAGAAAAATCCGCGACCCCCTTTCGCTATTCAAAACCAAGATAAAACTTCCGTCGGTGTTCCTTTCATCGGATTCCAGTCCCTTTGAGAATCGTGGTCGTGCTGGTACGTCAAATCGGATGAAGGAATTATTAATGGAATTAATAAGTTGAGTGGTCCAGCGGACGGTAGAGGGTAGAGTACTATTTCCTTTTCACCGGGGAGAGCGCACTCTAGTTCCTTATTACGTTCTCCGCCCTCTCAAGCAAACTTATTATCTTAAGTCCTTCGGCTCTCCAGACGAAACGATAACGAGATCGTTACTTTCGAAGTTCCCACCTCGCGGCCGTGCACCAGCTCGATAATTATTATTTTTCCTTTTCATCGGCTCTGCTCGACCAAAGCCGAGAGTGTAGTTCTTTTTCCCAGACCCGTTTCTCGGGCAACTTTATTCGAACGAAATCCCACGAATGCCACGGCGAAACTGTTCACGTTCTATTTTCCCGGAGCATCCGTTCAAACACTTTGTATCGCGATTTTAAATACGTTAGCCTAGTTTCTTTGTCGCAGCTCTTCGCTCCGTCCCTCTGGTCTTTCGACAGACGGTTTCCTATATCCCTCACGGTCGGTCAGGAACGAGGTTCTCGCTCTAGGAACAGATTTCAATTTGTTCCCGATGAGAGTCGTTCCCCCGATTAAAGTACACGGTCTCCGTCGATGAGGTTTTTAATTAATCCGCCGACGGGTAAGATAACGTACCCGCGAACGTGTCGCATACATTAAAACGATCATGAGCGGGCTCGCTGATGCGACGAGAGGTAGGTGTTGTTAGCTGGACGAGATTTGGGTCGCGACCGATTTTTTCCATTCCGCTTTATTACACCGAGCGAAACGCCACCGTCGAGGGTATTGACTTCGATGACTGCGCGGATGATCTCCTGCTCGGAATCTCCGTGTCTGTATGCCTCTGCGTGTGTGCCTGTGCGGGAGTGTAGATGGGAATGAGATTTTTCATCAGAAGCCGTCTCTTAATGCGACGACCGCGGCTTCAGTTTGCGACGCTTGTGTCTCGCGCTCGGTATACATCGTTCCTGAGCAGACGTCGGCATATTTCTCCGTGTATCACGAGGAAAGGTAGATTTGCTCGTACATCACGGGAAGAAAAAAAAGGAGACGTCTGACTACCGCGCGAGAGGACTGAAATTTACGAGAGCTCGCGCGGAAATCTTTTCCCGAGGCTCCAGCCTCGCTAACGCTTACACTGCCCTCCATGCTTTTATTGCTAACTGGCATAGAAGTGGAAACGTATTATGTTTACTTACATATGGCGAGCAAACGTGCTTGGAGAAACGTGGTTGGAAATTTTTCTATTTCTCGATGGTAATCAGTGGTGGTTGCTTGATGTACATTTAGAAAGATTTACTGAAGATGTTGATCTTCCGCTGGTGTAACATGTGGAGTTAGTGGGATTTGACTAAGCGTAATTATGAATAATAGAACACAAAAAATTCCTAACTTTTTAGTTCATCGATCTCTCTTTTTCATGCTATCGTAAATATTAAATTTGGAGTTAGTTCAATTAGCAAATTATTATGGAATATGAAAGGGACTAAATTCTCCCAATTTACCTCCATAAATCAAATTTCAGTAGCTTCAATTTACACGTTCACCAAAAACTAATAACCTCCTCTAATGAAATCAATTTACTCCCATGACAATCATTTCTTCTCCAATATAACAAGGTCCACAATAGAACATTTGAAAATCATCATGGTAACTAGTCCTCATTCCTGCGTGTCGAAAAGCTTCCTCAAAGACAATAACCATCGGGGGCAAGTAGCTATTTAATGAAATGTTGCGTCGACGAGACGTATTATTACTTGGCGAAGGCTCCACGAAATCCTAGCAGGATTTTTCCTAGAAAAGCGATACACCCTTGGGAAGCCAGGCGATTGTGCCGCGTCTTTTTCCCCTCATAGAATTCTCTAAAGCCTCACCCTCCTCGTCGACCCTTCGTGGTACAGGGCGAAACGGCGAAGTTGCTGGCGTGACAAGCGGTTCGGTTCTCTCCCTGTTGCGTACACAGGGACCGGTGTGTCCGGATTTCAGTCTTGGACGACGAAAGAAGCTCGGTTTGCTCGTTCCGTTGCCACTTTACGCGAGCAAAAGGGTCGTAAGCGGATTTCGTGGCGATCGCGCGACGCTGGCCATCCTGGGGAGCTGGGGGAAACGCGGTCGAGGGGTGGGATTGTTATCTGGAAGGGACGAATTAAAACAGGCACGTAGCGTCGCGACGCGTCCTCCTGGTGGTCGTGTTCCTCGAGGAATTTTCCGCGGGACTGCGTGGAAAAATCGAGAGGTCAGGGAATCTCGTCGTGAGGCGAGTTCAAGCTCCTTAGGATTTGTCGATGGTAGATGAGGCGAAAGGGAAGTTAAGCTTCTTTGCGCGTAATTATTCACAGCGACGATACTTGCTCCCGATTTCGCGGAGAGTACGCGTTGGAAAGTTTGGTATCGGTGGTAATCGGATAAAAGGAAAGCGTGTTTGTTACAGACTTTCTGTATTGTTGCACTTTTTTTCTGGGTTTTGTGTGTGCTTGTGCAGCGAAGGTAGTTTATTTATTCGATTGTATAGTGGTGCTGAATCGGTGGCGAAAAGTGAACGAGGTGAAAGAAGAAGTAAGAAAAGTGAAATAAGGACGTGAGTGAATTAAGTGTAACTTAAAGCTATTACGAAATCTTCTAATTTTAGGAGTTATCCTAAATATCCTAAACATTCCCCCACAAAGATTGTAAATTCTTGGAACTGTTAAAAAAACTTCCTAAATAATATCTACAACTGAGATGGATAAACTAGTCTTACTTAGTAGAGTTTCTCACTTAAAACTGCACACGTAGGTCCTACTTTCGAAAGTTCTACATTCCTAATAAAGCCGAAAGCTCAAAGTGTCTTCTCTGCTACTCCTCGTGAAAAGTGCACAAGTGTCCAATATTCCAGAAGGATCCCTAGGTGAATGAAAAATTGTAATTATACTGTGATGCTTTGTGACAGTACCAACTAGCAGACGTCGAGGAAAGGACATTACGCATACAGTGTTTAAGGCACGTGTATGCACGTCCAATCGAATTGGAAGGACGAAAGTGGTCGGTTCGAGTCACCTACTTTCGCGTTTCGCTCGTTTGTCAGTGGCAGAGGGTACGACACGGTGCAGGGTTCCCCTTCGAGCGACTGGTCCGATTGGACATGCCAGGATTTAAAAGCGTTTCAATGTAAACAGCCCTGTTATTCGCGAATTCGGCCACGTAATTCCTTCGATCGCCAGCGCATACTCCTTCTTCCCTTCTTTCTGCAGCGTATCGCCTCATCCTCTGCTTTCGTCGGACTGATATCTTTTCCCATTATCGCAAATCTGGCTGTTGCTTAGGAGGAAATAGCAGCTGATAGAAAGTTCGATTTCTGGTGTAGTCTATGGCGTACGTGCTCTATCGGCGGGGTGTTCTATTCATTTTGCGATATAAAATTGATTTGTTCATGCCATTAACTTGTTTGCAAGTGAACGCTTTTAGAAAACACCACAGGACGTCCGTAATTTCTTAGTTTTCGCTGGGATTTATCTATTGGGTTGTTTGTTACTGATAGTGTGAGACACGGTACATTGAATCGCACAAAAGAATCTTATAGTTATCTGTATAGTATCCTGGAGATACGATACAGTAAAATTCTTTATGAAAGTTTGTGGATTTGTAGAGCAGCCAAAGAATAAGAAACATGTATTTCTTTGTAGCTGCGATAACCGAAGTTTGGAGAACAAAGTGAGTTTTCAAAGTTTCACCCCTCTGAAGTTACCTCGAAAACTCTCAATTAATTTGATGTATCAATCGTGTTCTTTCCTCCAGGGGACAATAGGTCGTTCATCTTATAAATTAATGGTTCTTCTCGAGTAATTATTAATGTGAGGGTAATATCGTTACGATAAAAGAAATAATTGCTATAGATAGTGCGTCTCGGATTAAAATAATTCTCATCTTACCTTCTAAAAATACTAGTGGTTTCAAAACTTAAAATTGCACAATTCAATGTTAATCATAGACTTAAAATAATAAACTGTATACAAAAATTAATAAATCTATATTATAGAATTTGTACATCTCCACGACTGTCCACACATAACTTTGTGAATACATCATAATCGACGTTTTGGTAGCATCCCAGCCCAGTTATCGCATTAATCATCTAATGAATTATAAATATAGACTTCCCGCATTTCGGATTTAATAGAAAATCGCTATCAGAGTGACACCACGCCATTGCGCATTCCCAATATCTCCCGCATGCAGATACGTCCACATCGGCGCTACATTATTAATCAAACGATTACCTATTCTATTATTCGCGCGCTCTGCACTGGAGGTAATCGATACAGTTGTCGCAGTACATTTTCAAGGCAAAATTATCGAGCGAAATCCCTGGCCACAATTGAAAACTGCGAAAAGTACCATTAACAATGCCTTCGACTAAAACAATCGCGAACTTCTTGGTAAACGCGAGCATCGCGGGAAAAACTTGTCGCGAGGTTAATTAACAATGGTCGGCTGTGTTGTTGCAGAGGCGTGGCAATTATGAACAACGTTTTCTGGAATCGTTGGAAAAAAAAAAGTCGGACGAACGACGAGGGTGGAAAGGCGAAATGGAAACAGGAGTGGAAAGGCAACGGTCGCGAACCCATTTTATCGATACACAGACCGAGTAATATTTACTCGATATATTCCATATTTATATTTTACAGTACGTATGTGCGCACGTGTAACGAAGCTTAACCGTACTGCGTGTCTCGCCCTCCCTGTGCCAGGTTAATCGAACATATTCATCGAATTGATGTAGGCGCTCGATGTATGAAAACGTGGGCATAGGATTGTTTTAAATACACGCGGATTCACGCATTTCACACGCATCGGTGTTTATTAATAACGCTCTCGATATGTTTAAGTTACTCTTCGAGTTAATGCAAGATGTAATTAACCGATGGACTGCCTCAAGCTGACGAGGAAAATGAATTTTAAAGAAATTATATTTAATGATACATAGGGAAAATTGCATTGAATCAGAAAAGGAATATTTTTGTAATTTATTACTAATATTTTCATTGAACATATTTTTAATTTGGTTTACATTACTTTGAATTTATCTGCACGCAGTAACCTTCCTTCATTTGAACTACTGTTGTTGATTTTAACGATGCCTTTATAAATATCATTTCATGTAATTTGAAATAATATTTTTGAATTTCCTGTTCTCTTTCAATCATGTAAACAAGCCGCTTGATTTCAAAAGTAAATCAGCCACTTAATCTGAAAATTCTGAATAAACTACTTCATTGGTAAATCCTGTTGATATCGTTTGAATCGTAAACAAGCCAGCGCGAACAAATCTGTAATACTCTAATAACAATCTTTCTTATCCCAGTAATTCTTGAATCACATATTGTGATATTCTACTTTAATTTCTGGGCGCCCTTCGATTCTCCTACTTTAAGTGTCAAATGAAGATTAAACAGTTTTTCATTTTTCATATGTGAGAGAATTTTTGTGCAGTAGCTTCACAAAGGTTATGCAAATGCCATGGGCATGCAACGAAGGGCGAATTCTACCTCGTTAAACGTAGATATGTCGATCGACATGCATTGGCTTCGCTTATGGCAGACGAGTCGTTAATTAATCCCTCGTTATCGTGCGTTCGGTACGTTCAAGATCGACGTTAACGCAGATAATCAGTGGTTTGACCGTCAAATCGCGTTTAAGTAGAAGTGCTTCGCGATTGCGTGTGCATACTCGAAGAAATATCGTGAATACATTATCTTGAATACAGGTTACTTCCAGACATTTTTAACGAACCTTTACTAACTCATATCCTGAGCATGTGCTTTAATTATGTTCGATTTTGTGTAATGTTAGAGTATAAATAGGCATAAGTACATTTAAAGTAAGATTGATAGTACATGTAATAAGCTTTAGTTGTCAACTGAGTGTTTTAGACGAAAATAGTTTTATATCCCTATTTAACAGTAAATTCAATCTTCAATACGTAATAGAGTGCCACAGTAGTCATTTAAATTTAACGATTTAATGAGCAAAGTGAAATAGGAGAAATCTTCCATTATAGCTAATTTTGAAACACCAGCTATTTAAGCTTATTTTTCGTTTGTCTGTTTAAAGGCCACTGATGTACCACTAGAAATAGATAAATCCATAAATCCATATTCTCCAAACTCTAGTTTGTAAGAGTTCAATATAAATATAACTGTTTGATCGTTTTCGTATAATTACGCAACTGCATGTATCGGCAACGTTTACTTTCAACTTTTGTATCTATTAAACGACGTGAATATGATTAACGCGAGGCTATCAGTGACGCGAGGCATAATACAGTGATTTATACCCGCAGTAAGCGGCCACGAACAGCGCATTATCATTGGCTGACAGTTCCCTGTGTGTTCCTCCGTGCGATCGATGGAAAGTGTGTTGAAAATTCATATCGCATCGAATCTCTTGCGGTGTCATCACATCTGAACATGTCAATGCTCGTAATCTGCGCCAATAATGAGACAAATTAATTATAAAAATGATTGTTCCAACTATCCCCTAGGGCGCTCCAGTTTTAACGCAACGGCGCTACTATCTGCATAATCTGAATGAGAGAGTGTAATAATCCTCCGTGAATAAATTTGCGAATCACTTTACATTTAATACACGTTCGACGTCACATTTATGTAAATAGGGGGACCTGACGCCAGCAATTTTCGGAATGCTTTTAAATGCAATTAGGTAATTTTAATACACGAACGTTGAATGCGTAATAAACGCTGCACTATGTGTATATGTATAATAGGAATTGAATGAAACTGTTTCAATTAAATTAATGATATAATGAAACATGTATGATTACGATAGTGCAGATTTTAGCATTTGTAGTTGACCAAGAACACTAATTACATTTTTCTGCTCACTCGACACAAGGTGCATCATGTTAAAAATAATCTCGTAGGTATCAAGGTTCGTCAAACAAATTTCGATAAATATTTACATACTCGACATTCCATTCATAGTGTTCGATCTCTTGAGAACGCGTCCATAACAATTCTACAAGTCCAAGTTTACAATTATCACAACTGTTTCCGGTCAATTTGGACAAAGCTCTAATCAAAAGCAATCAAAAGCGCTTAATTGTGGCAGAACAACGTTGAATCAATACCGTCTCAGGATCAGGGTGTACATTTTAATTGGCAATGGTGCAACTTGGTCTTAATGGCGTTTCTGTTGTACAAGACTGAATGGAACGTCACAATGGTATCCTTACGACTGATTCCTCAATGACGTGGCTGCTGTTGTGACGTAAAGCAATTGTTAGGTTGTACGTTGTAGGCCTAACACCTGACGGTCACCGCTAATCAAGCTTACTTTGTTATTCAACTGCTAAGTGCTTGTGTAACGTAGACGTATAATTAGCAATCTTCCTTCTAATAAGATTCCTTGTTTTCTAACATACCTAATAAATAATTCATTTTGAAGGACAAAGAGAAATACCTATCACTTCTTATACTCTACTGTGATACTTATTCAAAATTTTCCTCTATTAATTTGTTAATGAAAAGCATCTCGATGTACGTACATGCAACTAGCAGTTCACTCTAACGTATTAGCCAGTAAAGTACTATTCCTTTGACCGCACGTAGAATTTCAGTTCGAAATTGAAGTAATACCTTAGCAGCAGTAGTACTTAAAGTAGAGTGCTACTTCGACTTTGATCAATAAACTGATTGCTTTTTGCAGCGTTATAGCGTCGGTTGATACGTCGAACGAGTTGAGGTATCAAAAAAGCTCGCTTCCTTCGCTCCCCAGCGTAACTCATCCCTGAAAGATAGCAACGGGGATAGATCCTCCCCTTATATCCTCTTCAACAGACTACATCAAGTGTGAATAATTTTAAGTTCGTTTTCATTTCGGAGTGATAAATTACTCCCACACGTTCCAGGGCGTAAAACAGTTCTTCACGAGTAACATAGTACCTGACTACCGTAGTTCTAATTTCGAATAAACTCTATCGCAGGGGAAAATTACGGGCACCTACCTCCTGGAAGTTCGGGGGACGCGTTGTGTACTTGAAGATATTTCGCGAAATAGCCCGACAGCCCGAAGAGGGGTAAGATTTTAGGGCGGAGTTTTACGAGCGTCGTCGAAATCTCAGGCATGCAGCTCGATAAAAACCGCTCCGCGGGAGCCTCGAGTATCCTCTTTTATTACCTAATACTCGTGAGACTCGGTCACAGGCATATCTCGATTCTATTTTCTCCTTTTGTCCGATTTTCGCGGCGGCGCGAGTCCCGAGAGCGATTCAATCATCGCTGGCGCGAAGATCGATCAAAGGAACGCCTATACGTAAGCTGCCATAACAGCCTCGTAAAGTGGCTGTGGACAATTTTCGAGCGTCGAATCGATCGATAATTCGCCGATCCATGTTTCTTCGAGAACCTGTCTTCCATCCACGATTCGAGGGAACGTTCCGTTTCCATTTCCCCGCGTAAACGGTGGCGAGCACGAGCTCTTTATTCTTCCATTTGTCTATTTGCTGCTCAAATGTTATACGTTGACTCAACATTCCCGACTCATGGTTCAATTGTTCCGAATGCTTCAAATATTTGTGAAATATAATATACACGGTAAAAAAATAGAATAAGAAAGGAGAAAGATATAAGTCTGAAATTTGTGGAGCAATAGCGATTGAATTTCTGCGCTGACGATAAAGAAGTAAGTAGAATAAGACAGTTTCCTTTTTCGCGACCCAGCTTCACGAGATTTAATCTTGAATCTGCTCCAATAAGCTTGTCCTAAAATGCAACTTCATCTGTTCGCGCCATCGGATAGATATTTTGATCAAGAATGAACGTTTACACCATCCTCGAACAATATTTTCGCAAACGCGAGGCGGAACGACGTCAGAGGGGAAAATCGATATTAACGAAAAACTGCCGCGCCAACGTGTTCGCCAGAGAAAGAAAACGTGTAAGCGTAGAATCGGGGCGCGCGACTTCCGCCTAGACACGGCGTCAGTTTTAAAACAGCGTCGAGCATTTCGGGCGTCCAAATAAAAGGCAAGTCCTGATAATGTGCATCAAAGGCACGAGGTAAAAACAGAGGAGCGTGCTTAAGCCACGCGTGCACTTGTCGGGCGTCGATGCTTTCATCTTCCCGTTCAAAGAACGACTCGTAAACGTTTGATGCCACAGGATCAATAAATGTATCGTGCGCGAGCCGAAAGCCGACACATCAGCGTCGAATCTGCTCTAAAACAAAAAGGGATTCTTGCGAATGTGGTCTTTGAAAAGTTTGCTTTGTTTCAAACAGCGTAACACGAAAAATCACACGATGGGATCAAGCTATAGTTCATACGAATTGAAATCGTCAGATTAAGAATTTTAGTTAATTCAGATTCGTATGAAGTTCAGGAAAATGCACGTATCATGTATGATAACTTAATAAATGGTAAACTCTGACGATTTCTGTGTCCCACTAAAGTTTCTGATTGGGCTTTTCTCACTTGGCTGTAATCAAAAGTATAAACAGAGATTTATCCTATCTGAGCCGAAGAAAAGTTGTTTGAGGATAGAAATTTCCTCGGAAGCGGCATTACGTACACGTAAAGGTAATTCGGAAATAATCAGGCCGAGTTTAAACGTTGGAAGAGTTTTCGAGCAGGAGAGTTCGGTAAATTCTCCGGTAATCCCCCAAAGTCGCAAGTCCAACAGTTTAAGTCAGTAGAGTAGCTAGGAAGGAGGTAAATCGCAACCGCCTCGGTGAATGTAATGGCTCGGATTTAGGGCGATAGCGAAAGGTGTATCGAACTTCTGGTTATTAAATTTAACTGAGTGCTTCGCGAATGTACTGAAACATAAATTTCAGGATAGAAATAATTTTAATCTCATCAAAATTCCATTCTGCATATTATTATCGTTACTGCTCGCCAGGATATTCGATCTATAAATATTTCAAAAATTCCATTTAACCCCCAGCATTCCAATTTTGAAAAACACTTCCTGTAACTGTAGAGTGTTCGCGCAGAAAATGAATCCTGCAGGAACCACTGAAGTTTCTAATAACTTTTTCCGATATTAATTTCCTGAAATGATCATGTAAGTCTCCAGTACTTGAAGGAATTTTTACAATTTCAGAAATTGCACTGAATTTCTCCCTCGGGAACGAAGACCTCGAACTGCTACCGCGTAAAATATTCGACCAAAATTTTCGACCATTCCTCTTCCGGTCCGATGCTCTGAATTTATTCTAAATTATGCAAAGCAGCTGGTGTAACGTTCAATACGCGCTTGAAAGAATGTCAGCTAGTTCGGGAATTGTACAAATTTGATCCGTGAGAATACCAGACTCGATCTAGCTAACCTTGAACTACTACTATTCAGACAACTTCTTCGTTACGCGCAGTTCCTTTTCTTTTCGACTATTCAGGCTCCGCCGCGCGAGCAGATGTACGATGATTACAATTCAAAAGGGGGTACGTTGTCAGGGATGGGATTCTCCATTCAGCTGGGCAAGCCTTCATTGTTTCGATCTCGAAGATGACCATCACTAACGAGAAAAAGAGATCTCTGAACATTTAATTCGAAATAATAGGACTCGCTGAATCAGGTGTTTGTTTATAAAAATGTATTTCCCTGCATCAAGAAATTTCATTTTTCTCCATTTGTCTCTAATATGAAACTATTTCTAAAAATAAGCAGAAAAATTAATTTTCCCGGAGTATCAAAGAATTTGAAGCTATTTTAAAGTAGTCAGACAATTTTGGAAACGAGTATTCAATAACGCATTCGGATGGCGTCTGTAATTTGTTAATTACTTCTTCCACAGTTTCAAACGGAATACGATGCTAATTACTAGACAATTTAATCGTTTAGTATTCAAATGAGAGCAGTGGAAAATAAAGTTAAGCCATACTGTGGGGCCGATTTAATTAAAGTTTTAGTACAGCTGTTCGCACAGTCAGGAAAAATCGGTCAGGTTAATAAAACTGACAAGTCAACGTACCTACAAATAACTTAAAATTTATACCCCGTAAAACTAGTTCCTTACATTCAAAATTTATTATCTTTAATTATAGATACAGTACATTACCATGACTTAAATAACTCCAGACTTCATATTCTTATCTTACTTCTTAACCATTCATCATCCATGAAAGTAGTTCGAACTTCCTCGCTGTTTGATCGTTCTTAAAGTATTGCAAAAAGGTTCGAGCTCGGAGAACAGCCGATATAAAGCATGCATGCGGCACGTGTAATCTTCACGAGAGCACGTACAGCAGCGAATTTGTAGGATGGTGCTATAAACGTGGCCATGTAAAGCCGGGTCAGGATACGGTAGGGTCAGAACTGGACAGTGCGATAGCAATGCCCCGCGCCACTGACGAATGTTGAGCGCCTTACCGTCCGTTCTCACTGATAACCTCCCTTCTCCGGTCTGCAACCTCTTTTCGGTATTTATGGCCGGTAACTTAAATTCTGAAACGTTGGACACGCAAGAAATTAGCGCCAAGCGGCGGCTTTCAGCTGCAGCTGCATCCGGCAAGATAGATGCAAGGAAGCTCAATTGTCCCTCGTTTTAATCCTGCGCGCTGGCAATTGGTACGCCTGCTAAAAGGTCGAGATTACCCTCTCAACTAATTCGAACAACTAAAGCAGCAAATAAATTATGTGGGCAGTGAGAAATCATTAAAATCCTCGGCGTTTAAAATAGAAGCGAAGTGGAATCTTAAAATAGTCTTACCTCCAATCTTATTAGTTTTATAGACATTACTTATTTTTATGGTCTGTGTTCCTTTTTAAAGACGGATTAAAGGAATTAATTCTATTTCTAGGATGACAAATTTCTTACCGTAGCGTGGCCAATTTTAGTCGTCATAGTTAACAAGCTTGTTCCGTAAATTGCCCATCCATTTCCACGTCCCAGTTACGATAATTAAAAAAAGCCTTAAACCGTAGTAACCTGCCTGGATACTTTTGCACCTTTATTCACTCGATTCCCTTTGAGGCAAGGTTTTAATTAGTATCGCTAAGTAACTGCCGTTCTCAATGGACAGTATTCTAAAGAAATACCTCGACGATGTTCAAGGGCAGTTAGAAGGGAATGAAGTAGCGTTAAGAAAGTCGAATTCGCGTTGTAAAGGACGTTTCTGTTTTGTCGTGAATCGAGGTCGAAGGGTCAAGCCTGACGAGAGTGGATGACATTCGGATACATCGCGATAGAGAAAAAATGGGCCACGGAAGCAAGGAAAAGGGACGAACGATCCGTCTGTATCCGAGCTGAAGCTCGTACTCGTAACCCTCTTGGATGATAAGCGACTCGCCCTAGCCCTTTTCTGCTCCCTTGCTCTACTTTTCCACTGTAGCTTTTAGAGGAAAACATCGATCTGGCCAATCCTTCTCTTTTCCAAAGACTTGCTCCTACTCATTGAACCATCTTCGATGTATGAATCTTAGGGGGATGTGCCTTTACTGTCACATCATTTGTTATAGGGATGTGGCAAATTTTTGTCTCTCCAATGATTCATCGATTGACATCCGTGTGTATCTTGTGTACACAGATAGCGCTGATTCACGTATTCGTTCTTTCTTCAACTGCATTGAGATTTTGAGAAATTTTATAGGGCATGTCTGAGTTGTATCTGTGAGTGGAAGGATTTATGGAGGTACGAGGAAGCTTTTAACTGATCTCTTCAATAGAGGAACGAGGACAGCGAGCTTGATAGTATTTCTTATTCTTTTATAAGATTATGTTTTATGAGATTTGGAGACAAGCTTGATTCCTTATTACAACAAACGATATTTATTTGAAGAATATACAGGTATTTGAACCTTAGCCACACGATTCTTTCTGCACCTGCCCATAGTTGCCTGATTTACTGTCAGCGTTAAGAATGACCGTAATTCTTACTTTGAGAATCTCTCACGTTCATTCTACTGTTCCCCATAATTTAATTATTTAATTATTATCGATTTTCTTCCATATATTCTCGCGTGACTGAACATAAGAATAGTGGTTAGAATTTTGACTTGAATACTGAAAACCTCAAGAAAAAATTTTCCTTTGGACTAGATTCACGGTAGATCTATCGAGAACGATTAGAGCATGAATGATCAGCCAAAATTCGCGGTTTCAATTTTGCGTATCGTTTTATTGAAGCGTAGGATCATTTAAACGACCTCTCTGGCTTTCTATTGCCATTTCTGCGATAGAGGAACGAGTAAAAATTGTGAAACATTTTTCGAACAACGCGATTCGGAAAGTTTCCGTGATGTATACTGGGCACGTACACGGGCTTGTGCATTTACGGTCTCATCAGCGCGGCGTAGAGCGGTCGATTAAACTTTCACAATAATTGCGAACGAGCAAAACGTTCTCCTTGCCACTCCACGCGACAATATCCACGCTCGCGAGGCAGATTTAACGGTTGGGCCAGCTGAAACTAGCACGCTTACTCGCCAACGTTTATTTCAATATTTATTTTATCCATTTACCTTGTTCCGCGCCTTCATCCCTTGCTCAGCCTTTACACTTCGCTCTCCTCTGCGCAGAGACAGAGAAAACGCAGTTTACATTGCCAAAAGCGTATAACTATCCTTAAGACGATATCCATTCCCTCGAATTTTTCGGATCTCGAAGTTGTCTGATGGATCGTCTCGCCTGCACTTTGGATGGCTATGATTTGTGGCGATGGAGTTTCCCTCGATTTATCTGCACAAGGTTTCGAAGACTGATGATAGAATATGGTCATAAGTTACAGGAGTCCAGTTGACAAAGGGATAGATTAATCGCAGAAATGGAATTACCTAGTTCTCTCTGCGATACACTGAATTCTACCATCGCAGAACAAACGTTGCAGCCGTAGAATTCAAGCAGCATTTCTTAATTGTCAGTTTTCAATTATCTCTCAATTAATCTGACTCTCTGCAAACTGCAATCTACTTTACCCTCCCCGTAAATCATGTACGCGACCTTTCACTCCAGCATAAATTAAAATGTAAACGTTCCACTAACCTCCCTCAAAATACCGTCACATGGACTCTCCAATTACTCCACAGCATACAGACGTGTATTCACGAATCCATAAACGAGACGCGTAATCGAGAATTACCGCAGACGGGATCTCCTTTCGAGGAGGAATGGAAGCAACGGATTTCCTAAAGCCTGGGCGAAATATATACGGCTTCTTCCGCGACGACAATTTCATTTTTGCAAGAGCGTGGGTGAGAGGGAGAGCAAGATAGAAAGGCGTACTCTCGGCGATCCGGGGACGCGAGGAAACCGAACAACGAAGAACGAGAGACGAGGCTCGGGCCCCGGAGCGATGAAACTATAAAGCCACTCGTAGTAAGTTGTAAAATTGTAATAGCCTTCCGGTATTTACATAATGCTACGGTATAATAAGTGGAACTCGCCGAGTTTCCATTACCATTCCACGGCTATCCGCTCTTATCTCCGCTAACGACCCGAGCCCGCTCCCCTCCGTCGTCGTGACTTATATTTTTCCACCCTATTCTTCGTCGGACAACCAAGCGACTCCTCCGCTCTCGTATCTCTCCAGCGCGGCAGCGATTCAACAGGGATATCCCCGCGACCTCGCCGAGGCCGAACAGCTCCCTAAATTCTCGCGAAACTTGGACGAAGTAATTACAAGCTGGCGGCCCCGTGTTCCGGGGCCGAGCCAATGCGGGACAAAAGAATTCGCGCGCGTCCGAAAGAACCAGAGGCCCGGTGTCTCCGCGTCGCAGGAGAGGTGCGCGTCGGCTGAAGTGTCTCGTTTGCACGACAATGCACTCATTACGAGATGAGACCGGGCGTAGCGGAGCGTAATAAAATTTCAGCAGCTCTGGGAGAACTCTTAGGCCGAGAGGGCTCCGTCCAGCAACGCCACCGACGGCTAGAGATATCAGGAAACTTCAATTCCCTCTTTCGCCACTTCCGGCCGAACCGGGCCAGCGGAGCTGCTGCAACTTCATTCGAATAAGTGGTTCCCCTTTGCCTCGTGCACCCTCTCGGCCCCTTGTTCCCTTCTCGTTATTTATCCACATCCATCCAGCCACGCTCGCCACGCCCTGCAACCCCTCCGCTGGCGCTCCTTCCTGTCCCTCGGCTGCCTGTCACTCGCCGAGTTCTTTCGTCGGGGCCAGGTATTCGCCGACGTAATCGAGCCCACGTCATTTATTTAATTTTCGCGAGCCGAACAGTTTTATTTTCATCCCTTCCCTCCCTTTCTTCCGCACTTTATACACTTCGCTGATTAGCCAGCCGGCCCCAGCGCTCGGGGAACCGGCGCTCGCGAGTATCCGCCCGCCTCCCATGAGATTGAGAGCGACACGGGGATGAGCGCGAGCAGAAGGGCTGGGATTAGAAAGAGGCAAAGAGAGACGGGGATATAGCGCGGGTTGAGTTCAGGACCACGAGGTGGAAGGACTTGCGCCTAGGGGTTTGCGTTACTCACCGGATATAGAGAGGTCTAAGCCCAGCCATCACTGAAATTACCAGAGTTTACCTCTTCTGCCGCTTCCGACGTATTCAGCTGGCCCCAACCCGCTTGCTACCCCTTGTTCGTCCCTCCTTTCGTTTCCTTCGTTGCGCAGTCAGCTACCGCGAGCGGCGTCCCTGCAAAATTTTATACGCGCCGAGCTTTATTACATCGCGATCGTGTTATTAAGATGTTCCCTCTGAATGCTGCCCTCTCTTTCCACTTTTTTTCCTCCCCCTCAGCTCGATCTTCTCGTGCTGAGACACTTTACGGTGATTAGGTTCGCTCGGTGAAGGTTTCGAAGGAACGTTTTTATTGTCGCTTGCCGATGGTATTGTCGCTCGATGTTTTCTTCTCTGGGATCTTGTTAAAAGAAGATCTGGTATTTTGTCATGAAAATATAAAGAAAGATCGGGGAGTGCTCGTTTCGCTTTGGCTTCGGCGAAATCCGTCAATCAGCGTTTCGAGAGGCACAGGGAATAGGGAAGATACGGAATATCGAATTTTCTTCGCGCATAGTCCCATAAATCCCTTTACGAATGTAGCTTTACGCTCGATACACTTTTCCTCCCTTAGTCGTGGAAAACTTTTCAATATGCAATCTGCGTGCTGAGTTCTTCTTTATTCTTATATCGGTACCATTTTCCTCGATGTGTCGTGATCCGTCACGTACCTCCAGGTGCATGGTGAAGAGAAGGAGAACTTTGTCGACAAGTGAGACTATAATTATGGTACCTTTTTATTCCTGGAAATCCAAAGATTTCATAAAACTTGGAATCTCTTTTTGTATAAGGCATTCATGATTAAATGTTACTAAAATTATGGAAGTATTTATTTCAGGTACTTAATTCCATTTGTAAAGAGCGCCAAATTGCTCAGAATAAAATATTAAAGTGGTTTCTTCGCCCATTTTACTTAGTTTATTGGATATCGCAGAGGGTAGCAACCGCTCCTGCATTCTTTAAATGTAAGGCGATTTTGTATGACGGCGATGATCGGAATGACATTACCGATTCCAACAAGTATGAAAAATGTCGTCCAAGAAAGGATCCTTCCATAGAAACGGTGCCGTGTGCTCGACGCGGGTTATTCATATTTTATCAGCTCCTTATCAATTTCTTAAGCACGACCGTGCCATTTTTCAGCCGTCTCTCCCGTTTCCTCTGCACAGCGTTCTTCTCTTCTCTAAACACACTTTGAAAAGAGCATTATTCCGAGCGTATTTTTGCATCTGCAAATCTATAAAGTAAACACGCTTTGAAGCGTGCAGCGGAATCCTTTTATAGTGTTTCAAAGTTTAAACCTATTACGATTGCAACTGAAACCGTAACGAGGGGCAGAATTTACAATGAAGCAGGGAAAAGTTTAATCGTTAAGTACACGTGAAGTTTCTTTTCACAAAAGGAAATTTCACCTACTTTTTTCCCCCGCTTAGCATTGCGCTAGTTCCAATTGTCGCGGGACGCATTGTCGATGATCAAAGCGTGCCACGCCTTCCAAAGATATTCTTTCGCGAGTCAAAAATTGTTCCTACGGGTCGTATCGCACGTAATCCTCGTAAGCGGGATATTTATGATTCTTCGGTGTGTTCCGCCGCAAACTGTTTTTAATACAATTTGTTCCAACGCTCGGTTAACGGAATTTATTGAAAATATGATAACGAGTTTCGACACATTCTCGCAAAGGAAATAAATATCGCCTCTACTTCCTGCGCGTTCCATTTTTCATGCCGAATATGAATACGTTCGTTTCGACCGTGCACTGTGCAGCTACATACGTATGACGTGAAGATATATAGGGCCGATCGATAACAGTTTGCAAATATTGTTTGCATATGCCACAAATTCCAATTTTACATTTGGGCACTTTATCGCTGGATATTCGAAACTTTCTTTTTTAATTAAGAACGAGAAAGTAATTTGACTCCATAGTTACCAGACATCATAACGTAGCTTCTATCTCTTCCATCTATCAAACTTCTCTTCCTATCACGAAGTCATCAATTCTTTTTTTTTTTCCACAGATGGTGACAAGGACAAAGAAGATATTCGTCGGTGGGTTATCGGCACCGACGACGCTGGAGGACGTCAAAAACTATTTCGAACAGTTCGGCCCGGTGAGTACAACCCCATGAAATCGCTGATTAACGAGATTAAGAGTAACGATGCGCGCGCGCACGCTTCGA
Organism: Calliopsis andreniformis; assembly: GCF_051401765.1. NCBI lineage: Eukaryota > Metazoa > Arthropoda > Insecta > Hymenoptera > Andrenidae > Calliopsis > Calliopsis andreniformis. The sequence continues at coordinate 14,333,818 of NC_135067.1, read as the reverse complement.
CGACCTAACTCCCTGCGTCGCCGGAATTCGCGGTGATAAACATTCGACGGTCCGATCGTATATCACTGACACTCTGCTGTGTCGACTCGCGTTAGAATGCTTCGTCATTGTAGGCAAAATCATTGGCCACGGTCGGTGCCTCTCTCTCGTCACGGGTCGACACGTGATGGCGATCATTGTCACGAGATCGTCCAATCATTATTTTGGGCGTGTGCGCGACATATCGTCGATACCATTCAGCATTTTGCTAACTTCCTGCGTGCACGGTCGCCTAATCCGCCGACCGCGCCGCTGGAACGCGAAAATTTGACGGGGCCAATCGTAGCGAGGACACGCCAACTACCCCGCTGCCAATTCACGCCGTTTATTGTTTTAGCGATTTTAATAGGCGCACTTCGCGCCTCGGTTTTATTGCTCTAACGATTGGGATGTCTTCCACGCCGTTCGCGCGTTCAATGTTGATATTACTATTATATTTCAATAGAATTTCTGCTGGTGGATGAACCAGATCGTTTTTCGCTTTTGCGATTGTCTGTGTTGCTACGGGGTTATAATTTTCGCTTTTGATATTGAAATGTAAAACGTAGATGTGTTTGACTAAATATTGAGAAGCGTTATTTTTAGAGGCATCTAGCATTTAACTTTCTGTGGGGTATTAGTTACTCTTTGCAGGGGTTTCGGTGTCAATTATTGAAGCTGCAGTATTATTGTGAATTTATTGATAGGGGAATATTGATCAAAATAGAGTTTCCAATTTTTATCCGAAAATTTTCAGCGAAAGCTATCCTGGGTATGACTTTTGATTACTCCATTGGCTTCGTATCAGTAACAATACTGAAAAATATATTCTTCTCGTATTTCAAAAAAAAGGAAGTACAAGGTTCATAACCTTTAGGGTTCATCCATCGTCTATTAAAACCTCTAGCATTAAGAGGATTTACCAACAAAAAGGCATAACTTCTATACTTAAAAAAGGAATTAAATTTCTCTGTATCGTTTCACATAAAATAAAAATTATTATAAATTTATCAGTAAAATAGTACAATATGATAGGAGAGCGTTGTAAGGTAGAATTGTCCACGTGGTATACCTCGAGAACAGTAATTAGGATCTGGACCCGAGGTTGCGGTTGCCGACACAAATTTGGGCCACGTATCACGCGCGCCAGCGTTAAAGACCATTGTACTGAGAGAAATACTCGAGACGCCCTTCCCGTCCAGCCAGTTAAGTGATTAGGAATAGGTAGAGGTGGGCTACCTAAAACGAGGATTTCTCCTAATTAGCCTTTATCGAGCTCCGTCGAGTCTGCGCGGACCATTACGCGTTATTGTGCGAACTTCGCCGGCTTCTATCGCCTCGATAATAGCCGTCGCGATTCATCGACTCGGTGTATGAGACAGATAATGGTGCTTGAGCGTGATTTATGACGTAGTGGCAGTTGCGCGAAATCGTTTCTCGTTCTGGCGATGAAATAAATAGAATGAACGGTTTGGTAATTGGCGATAGCGACTATGGTTTACCATTTTCTGGTGCTTTGGCTCTCGGAGTGAGTGCACAGTGCTGGACGATTGACTTCCAAAACTAGACGAGGTTTTTATTCGAAACTTCTGGGAATTTTTGATTATGCTACTGTCTGTGTCTTTAATTCTTAGTTGATGCATCAATGAGAAAAATAGATGGTAGTGGTATATCGAGAATTTGCAATTTTCTGCTTTATGAATCTTTGTCTTCCTGAACATAGTAAAATCCTTCGAAGTCAAATCTATCATTTCCTGTCGCAAAGCACGATACAATCAAAAGCAGAGGTTCTGTGGAAACCTCATACAAAACCTAACGAGTCTGCAGGCTGACTTTTCAACCGACATGCTGTTAGAAATTCATCGAGGTTGTGCGCAAGAAAGAGGCAACCGCGAGAGAGGTACGATCGTGAGTCAGGATGGAGAAAGGTAGGGGAACACCGACAGTCGCCCGCGGTTCATGGCACGAGCCAGAAATGGATTTGGGATATCAGAGCGAGGCTCTATCTCCGGCCTAACCTCTTGACTCGACCCAATCCCCAGCTCCCCTCTTCTTTTCACCCTTTTTCGTATGCTGCTGAAAGTCTCGTCCGGTTCTGAATGCTGAGTTCCCCGTTCCATCCAGCGCTAGTCTCGACTTCGCCTTCCTCCTCGTGCAGCTGACTCGCACGAGTCGATAGGATCCATCACACATCGAGATCCTGTACTCGTGCACTCGTACAGAGTTGGCAGATTTACCTGGAGACCGTAGGGGTTGCAAACAGGCCACGATTCACGCGTGTGTACGTGTTCTAGAGTTCGATTAGGAATACATGCGCTACAGTGCACGTCTCTCGGTGCATCTGTTGGATGCAGTTGTTCAAATATCCCGTGTTTGGACCATAAATACACAGCAGAATCCACAGTAACCTTATATAGTTTGCTGACCGCTTCAGATGACTCCGATTCCCCGTGAACCTTCGCCACGAATTTCGTGCCGCTCACGAAGAAAAGGTAAGAACAAGATTCTTGTCAATGAAATAGCGACGACCACGAATCGACCGACAGATATAACGATATTACTAGTAAATTCGTTATATTCAGCTCCTTCGCGATACTTCGGTCTGTTGGAGCTGCTCTTGTGCTCCTCAACGAATCCAGTTGTGATTCGGTTGCTCCTTGATTGAGTTATGCCCTCGCGGATCTCTTTTCTGGACCTCAGAGACCCTGACACGTGCGCGCTGATCTTAATTCGATCTTAACTTCGATCGTACTTTCGACGAAAGCTCCTGTGTAGGATTGATCAATTTCTTTTCTTGTGTATAGCGTTTTTTATGTTTGGGGGTATAGGAGAGGGATAATAAGAATGATTTGTGGGAAGTCATGGTCCTTATTTCTTCATACAGACCAGCTTCTCAAGAATAGAGGTATGTTTGAAAATTTGAATATTTGAAAATTCGAACATTTGAAAATTTAAAAATTTTAAAATTTGAAAATTTGAAAATTTAAATATTTAAAAATTTGAAAATTTAAATATTTGAATATTTGAATATTTGAAAATTTGAAAATTTAAGAATTGAATCTATCCCTATTAAAACAGTAGTCACTTCGCTATAAAATCTTAATGCTTTAACCTGGTTTCGGACCGATCAGAGGAACGACATAGTAAAATGTAGTCGACAGAGGAAGTGGTGAAGGAAAACGAATCCCTATCAATGATATAGCGAAACTACAAGTTGCCCAAGAAAGTCGACGATATTCCCAGTATTATATTTACTTGTGCAGTTGCTTCGTGCGAAAGTAACCGTTGAGTGGAGCCAAGGTCGATTGCAAGCACGAATACAATCGAGGACATAAATCCTATCAAGGACTCGTTCTATAACTCCATATCGTCGGATCGAGAGCAAAACAAGTGTTTTTCACGAATTACTACCGCCTTACGTTCAACTTCCCTCGTGCAGTTAGGACGTCTTTGATGTATTTCACGTTGCATGGCTCGCTACCAAAACAGAATAATTCCGTTTGGTATAGAAACTTTCTCAACGAATAGTCAAGCATTACCTCTTCCCTCAGAATTCTTTTGTCAGTATAATTCTTCCAATCGATAATGCTAATCGCGTTGAAGCTGATCAGTCGTTCAGAACTGCGTGGCAAGCGTTTCAAACGTACGAAGCTGATCTGCACAACAGAACCAAGGACTCCCAGAAAAATTGACAAGGGTGCTGTTCTACCAAGGCCGCCTTTATGAATTTTTATACCGACAAACAACGATTTCATCTGAATATCTAGCCACACATAATCATCATATTCTGCTCTACGATAAAAATTTGACTCCAACGAATCGTAACCTTTGCCTCAGCCTCTGGTCAGCTCTCCTGTGTCGAAAGGCGCGCGATTTAAAACTCAGATAAGGGTTATTCGTCAACGCTGCTTGGAAAATGAATGGATCCCCGAAGAGGGTAGGGTAGGGGGCGCCTAATTGCACTGGCTTTCAACTTTCGACTTCTTTTCGTTTGACAACCGAGGCGGCGGGTAGGGAAAGAAGATGAAGGGTCTGTGTATACTTGCGGGCTCGAGACCTCTTTGACACGACACGTAGCGGTCGACTGGAAATTAAGAAATTAAGAATTAACGCGTCTTGGGATTGGTCGGCCTAGGCCACCCTTTTTTTCTCGTCTCTGCCCCTCTCCCAAAACTATCGTCTCGACGAGCTCGTTTTATTCCACGCTGCAGAACTTCTCCTACCGAGCGATCGTTTATCGATGAAGAAGAGCCCCGCCACGGAAGCCTTCAGGGAAGGTTTTACTCCCTCGCTTTCCTAAGCTCTGCTGAAAGACAATTACGTCATCGAGATTGGTTGATTCGAGGCACGAAGATTGGCCCGTTTTATCGGGGGGCGGTCGGCCCGTCGACGAACTTCGACTTCCTCTGTTGTAATGTATTGCGTTTACTTATCGCTGGATCGCTCCATTCAGCTCGCGTCAAGTTTATAATTACCGCGATTGTGTACTGAAGCTTCTTCGAGGCTACTGTTCCTCGGAAGGAGTGAATAAAGTGACTGCAGTAGTAGTAATCTCCTTTGAACAGACACGAATCGTAAATAGATCCTCGTGGATACTTCCACTTAGACTTCACGACGTTTTTTCGTTTTACTTTACTCTCTGTTAATGTTTCTCGGTATTTTAATACACATATCTTTCTTTAAAGTTTTCTTCTATTTCTGGAGCTAGTTACTTAACACCCTTGGAATATCGAATCAATGATTGATATATCAACAAATTCTGTGAGATGAAATTTATTTTTAAGAAAAGGAGATTGACTCGAAAAATCATAATTAACATAAAACATAAAATCAGGAACAGTAGGCAAACGTCAGAAGCCAGGCCAACTAGAGATTGCTCCTCTAATCATGTCCCGTGGAAATTTTGAGGAAGAGCAAGCCGTGTGCATCGCAAAACAAATTCGCAGTGTACTCGTAACGATCGCGTATATTGCCGGGCCATTTACATGAATCGCTAATAGTTGTTCAGCCGGTCCTCTCTCACCTGTAGAACACGGGCCAGAGGCATTGCCAGGATTTCTCGAACGCGGGCCACGCCAGCGTGGATGAATAAATAAATTTAATAGCGCTTGTCACGCAGCAAAACGGGATAAATTCCGGGCGTCTGACAGCCATTTAAAACAATGCCGTCGCGAATACACGCCATTTGTAACCCGATGCTTTTGTTTCACGTTGCTATTCATTCCGGCGCCCCTTCGCCACCCGCCACCAACATCCCTCCATTCTCTGCCCGCCAACACCAACAGCAGCCGAACCGGGGGAGAATCGGCGGTCGCTGACGTTTTGATAGTAAACGCGCGGCCGTTCTCTCGCGCACATGTCCTGTCCGATTCACGATTCATTTTTTATCCCGATAAAAATGCAATTAAGGAAGCTCGATAAGGCGCGAATCACGCCAGCCATTGTGCCTGGCAGGGCGTCCGCGACCTTACGCCAACGAGGCTCGATCCATCGCGAACGATTGGAAACAATTGGGCACCGAAAAAATTGCCACCCCATCGAGATAGGGGAAGGAGACCACTAACGAGGAAGAATCTGTTGGTCGCCAATGGCTCGTAATAAATCCACTATTATCGTGGTCTTCGCGGTTTAATTGCCTCGCGAGATGTCTAGCCTGGTATCGATTTTGCCATTAACATTTTTGGACCATGTTTCGGGCGAGTCTCGACGCTCGTTCGTGAAACGTTATCGCGCGGAAGGAGAGTAACGCGATTTGTCGCTTTCTTTCCTTCCTGTCCGTTTTTATGGTCGTGCCAGGCTGAGAGAATTTAATTGTGAATCTGTCCTAGAAGGAGGAAGGATTTAAAGCGCTGCTCGTGTAAAGTGATTACCCTATTTCGCGTTGGCTGTTTTGTCCAAGCTGCCTCGATCCGTCAGCGCTTCGTCCTATCGGACCTCGCAATGTCTTGGGCGTTTTTTTGAAATCGTTTAGACTCGGACGAGCAAGGGGGTAGAGAGCTCGTGGCTCCGCGACGAGGAGAAAACATTCCTTCGTGGGGGACGGGGCGAACCATCCGAGCGAAGGCGCTGGGGCGCGTGGAATGGAATTTATGGAGGTTCTTTATTCCAGCACTTAAGGGGTCGACTTAAGTTTGAGCAATTTATTAATTTCCTCGTGTTTCGGTGCGACGTCGGCGCCGCTTTCCATTTTGCCGCCTTGGGAGAAAGATCACATCCGCCACCAACGCTGTGGGTGATTTGTTTTCCTCTGCTTGGTCGATTAAGTTCGTCTTCTTTTGAACTCTAAATGCGGGAAATTTAATATTTTCGAAGGAACTTTGAAACATATAACTTTAGATTTTCTAGTTTGTATTCATTCCTTGAGGGACATCTAAATTTCAAGATGAAAATTACTTTGCTAAACTTTTGTTCGCCTTTCCAATCGAAAGCTTCTTATTTCGGTAATATTTTATGTAAGGGTAGGAAACCTCAGTTCTGTTTAGTGTTTGGAAATGTTGTGACCTCCATCGGGAGAAATATTTCACAATTCTGTAACTGAGCGAGATAAAATCGTTATATTTTATCGTGTTAATAACAATGTCTGCGCGAGGATTATTTGAAAATTAACGAACAGCCTGCGCATTCAATGACGATTAAAATTCTATTGTCACCGGACTCTTTTCATTAAAAATACTTAACGTTTCGTCGCGGGAGCGCAAAAAAATCTCCGCTCCGTAAAAAATTAAAACCATTATCCTAATTGCGCTTCAGAGCGTCGCAATTAAAATTGTTGCGTTTAAAATTCAAATACGTCACGTTCTAAAGCGGCGCATTTCGTTCCACGCACGCGTCCATTCATATCCCCTAATTAGTCCATACAATCGAACAACCCCCTTCTATTAATTCCCCCGGACCGACTTTCTGAACTTTTCACGTAGCATCGTTCGGTCAACACATTCCTCCCATATCGTGTTCAACAAATTATTATTTTAAACTATAATTACTCGACCTCGCAAACACTACTCGCGAAACCCAAGTAACTTACACAAAACCATTTAAGCCATTCAATCCATTCTTCCTCGCAACTCGTGCATCCCCCCCTAACTCGCAAACACAATTCCAAACCAGCATCGTCCTTTTACGAAGAGAAGAGAATCCCAAAGTTTGCTGGGTCGTCGTCTTCAATCTCCATCCATCTGAAACCTGCGAAAATTTCAGGAAAACTCCCAATTCTTAGAGTTCTGAAGATTTGCCAAAAATTCCCTCGAATGGAGGACAGGTCAGATACGGCTTCATCCACTGTCCACACGATCGCATGGTCGATGGTTCTGACGTCACGCAGTCGCGTCCTCGCGTCACCGTGGCGTCGTGACGAAAGGAAGCAACCTTGCAGTGGCGAATCTCCGCGCGAAGGTCTGAGTGTCACGTGTTTCCCCTCCGGTTAGGGGTGCTGCACACGGAGAGAACGTAGATGGCCGCGGAAAGGGAGGACGAGAGAAAAGAAGAGAAAAGGGACGGGAGATGTCGATGCGACGCTCGCAGTTCGCAACTCTCGTGTGCTTGCTTGTCACAGCTTTTGTCTGGCGATGCAAGCATCATTAGCGTCGGGCGTAATGAGCACACTAATCACCGACAGACTGTGTTGTGACGTACTGGAGCACCGGGAGTCGAAGGAAAAAAGTATCGCGACTTGCCGTAGCCGCGCGACGGTGGCGGCAAGAGGGAAAAAGCGGACAGAGGGTAAGTGACACGGGGTGCGCGAAAAGGGGAGAAGAGCAGCGAGCGAGCGCGGAGGAAAATTCATGGGGGTGCGTCTCCTGGAAAATCGAGCCGAAAGGCGCGACGACAGGTGAAAATCAGATGATCATTGTTGCGAGAAAATCGCGAAACGGCTTATCACTCGCGTACTCAATAGGACGCGCGATTTTTCGACGATATCAGGAACGTTCATTACCGCGCGACCCGTATTCGTAACGTCCTCGTTTTTCGTGACAGACCAATACGCGTGATGTCGATAATTTTGTATTTCACGTCCATAAAGTGAACGAGATATTTTTTGAAATGTTGGATCAGATAACTTGTGGAAATTCGATACATCGGTTCGATCTGTTTCCTCTGATTTTTTGGATGCCCAATTAAAAATAGACAGCACTTCGGATGAGACTGAAGTTATCTTGGTGATCGAGGAAGAATCGAGTTGTGTTGCTTCTGCAATTATAAACGGGACGGACGCAATCATATACCCATTTTTGTATTCGATTTTCGATGTATCTACTATTATTTGAAAATTTGATTTTTCATTTTTCTAAAGCACTTAGATTTTATATTCTCGATTTGCAAGGCAAAAGATCCTGTAATTCAATCTTCTGCTAAGAACACGAATTCTTTCTTGCAAATTTCAATTAAGGGACTCGAATTTTCTCAAATCCTGTTTACAGATGATACAATCCAGAATTAAAAACATCTCCATATCGATTGAGCGTATTATCTAACCTGCCATTCAATTTAATTGATCTCACTTCTGTTCTACCTCCTATTTCCTCACTTTTCTCGAGGAAAGTAAACCTAAAATAGCATCGTTACATTGTTAATACGCGATGCTCAGTAGGAGAACAGTAAATTTCGAATTACGTCAAATTTAGCACATAGCGTATGGTGGAATGCATACAGTGAATGGTTGTACACGCCTGTTTCACGTCGATGAAATTTTGGGAAAGCGACTTGCCGCGGCCTTGCTATGTTTCAGCTTCGCTGTCAATACGCGCGCACCGTGGTCGCTTGATTACAGTAATTATCGTAATACTGATTTACGTATTTGTCATGTCTGTCGCGGGAAATCCGTTGCATTAGTCATGTTGACCAGGGCGGATTCATTACTGTAATAATTACATAAATTCACGTTACGTTACCGCTAATCCGTAATCGCGTATTACCATAATTATCTGTTACGGTGTTTCATAATTGCGCTCCTGTTGACTATAAGATTGCCAAGGACACAGGCTCTCATTCCTATACATCGTTGGAATTTAATTAATTGTAATTCGCGAACAACACGGACGCGCTTTCTTCCTGCTCCGCTTTCGTTTAAAGCAACGCTTTAAATGAACTAGGTACCTACGTTGTTTCCGCGATAATGAGTGCATTTTGTTTTTTATGTAATTACATGGAAAAAATTCTGTATACCCTATTAAGAGATATGAAATACGGTTACTCTCGAAACAAACAATTTATTATAGGTACTGTATGCGTGAGACTGGAGAAAACGCAATGTAATAATGTTTAAATTGAATTCAGGTTACGTACATTTTATGCGAAATGTTTTTCGACTCTCGGAATGATTCTTCATAAATTCCTGCTATTTCTGTTTCTGTAACAAAATTGATAATACCGTCAGTAATATAGTTTTAATAACATTATTTTTAATTATATCGTTATGTGAGTGATTAAAATTGTTGATATTTAAAGAGTATGCAGAAAAAGGTACTCGTGTACTCAGTTATTGTGATAAAGATTAAATGTTACATTACAAATCTCTATCCTGTATACTCCACAATTGAAATTCGTCGATATTCTGAAGTCTTCTTCAGTAACGCAATGTGAGGGTAAAACCGTGTCGAAGCCATTTCGGAAATCAGTTCAGAATTGATTAAGGCGCAGTAGTCGTTCGGTAGGGAAGTTAAGTAGGACATAAACGGTGGCCATTTGCATTCTCAGGTAACAGTTTATCGCGGGAATATTTGCTCGCCCGTTTCAAGGCGTGCAAGCCATTTCGCACAAAGTGCCGTTTCAGCGCCAAAACCATGCCATTTCAAACTCACACGGTTGGTCGTCTCTTATTTCCCCCTTAATTTTGCATCTAAAAATCGTCGCCACCTCATTGGACATTCAAGAAAGCCTATAAATATTACTACAACTACTTCTTCGGCATTTCGTCTCCTAAAACTCCTTCCCAGATATCTTTAACTCCGAACACAGCAATAAAAAGGATAACGCGTCCAAAAACCTACCATAAGCGTTCCTAAATTCTCGAAATCGTGTATCATAAACCAACCCAGAGGTTCCAGCTCCAAACGTAGCGCAGTTTCACACATCCGCAACTCCCTCAAAATGAAATCCTCCATCGAAGTTCCCCACTTTAAAAAGAAAAAGCGCCGTTCTTCCGAGGCGCCTTTTACAACCTCGGCGAAGTTCAAGCAACATTTCTAAGCGCGTTACAAGTAACGACACACGTCAGAGCTAAATACGCGATCCACGTTCGGAAACTTGGCTCGTAAAGAGAAAGAAGTTCTCGTTTTACGCGCACGCTGGGGGTAGCCAGCTCGAGGAGCGTTTCCCTCGTAACAGAGGGAGCCACATAATCGTCAAGTGGCCCACGGAAGCCTCGATTCGGAGCGTTCGACGGCAGCTTTCGAACGAGCTAATCGGTGAGGCATCCGCCTGGAGGGCAGGAAATCGCCTGGACATTGTGTCAAACAGAATTGGATCACGAAGTAGGTTAGCCCGAAGTAAGGACCTGTGCAATTTTCCAAATGGCCGTTCACTGAGCGAGGACAGGAAGTCGAATCGGGGACCACGTAGAACCGACTGCTCGTTTCGCGAGAGGCCACCAGCCGGAAATGGTCTAAACGTCGGACTTGAAGTAGCGAAGGAGGAAGGAGACAGACACGAGGGAAGAACGTCGTGACATCGAAGAATGCCGAGGGGACGAGGGACAGACGAGAGAAAGAGAGGAAGAGAGAGTGAGGAAGGGAGAAAGCCTGTATTTAACAGTCCCGTTAAACATTAACTGCCGCTCTGCAGTTTTCCCCTATAACTCCGGGTTAACTTTGATTGCAGTTAACGGCCCCTAGGGATAGTGCCTTTAAAAGGGAGGCGAGGGTGGAACAGGTTGATGAAGGAGGTGAGCGTCGGCAGGAAGAAGACGGAGAGAAAGTGAGGGTGGCGGGGATGGGAAGCGATGGAGAGGAGAGTTAGACTAAAGGAGGTATCTTACAACTTCTTATAATTACTCAAGACTCAAGGGTTTAACTGCTGTTTAATTTCATTCGGCAATTAACTGGCGCTTTATCGGAGCTTGGAACACCTCGAGCCATCGTCTCGGCGGCCATCAACCGACTGTTTTATCGCGTCGGCGACGACGGCTTTCAATATTGTCGTCGCCACGCGCGAATCGGAAGCGGCGAGGCAGAACGCGCGTGGACGCTCGCTGATCCCGCGGCATTTCAATGACGGTGCATTACGTGCCTGGCATGGAATCCATTAATACGATTAATGAACGCATTGTGTCTTGCGAGCGACGAGTCGAGCGTTTAAGAGTTACGGCGACGCGACCGTTCCGCGGGCATACCAAATGACGCGATGTCGTAAACGGGAATTGCTGGGATTATTATACACAGTCACGAAAATGATGCTCCCACGTTTATGGTTAGGGAATCCTTGTGACAAATACAGGGATTTATAAGGGAGCGGTCACGCACAAGCATCACCGCCAATCGACAACTATCGACCAAAATTCAAATGTAGAAACGACAGGTTCAGTGCAGTAATTATGTCTAAGATATTAATGATGTTATAATCATGGTATAATAATGTTACTTGGAAATTATCTACTATGAGTTGTTTCTTAGATATAATTCGGGTTCAGTACAGTAATTATATCTAAGATGATAAATACTTGCAAATGATCTACTATAAGTTATTTTTTAGGAATAATGAATATATTGAACCTGTAATTTCTATGTTTGAAATTTGGTCGGTGGCTGACAATCGGTGGTGATGGATGAGCGTGACTGCGCCCTTTCGGACCATCGTGCAACAAATAAACAAATGTGTTACAGCAGAGGAGAGTTATTCGATGTAACGTCCATGTTTAGCTCTCGGATAAGCGTTTACGTCGACGATGGGATTTATTAATCGAGGCAATTTGCAAGGGTGATTCAGTCTGTTTCTGTGTTCACCAACAATGAGTTACTGTTCTATGCTTTAGTGATTACTTGAGCGGGAAAGGGGAAAGAATTATTAATAAATCTGTGTGTTGCTTTAGGTAAGGGAAAGAGGTAAGAGGTAACTGATGGTCCACCTGGGGATGGTACAACCAACGTCACTGCAGTTTATTAAAGTTTATAATGAGATGGGGAAATTTGCAGACGATATATCAATTAGGTTAATTAATTTTCACGTTCGTAATTTATAATACGCAATCGTAAAAGGATACGAAAGTCATCGAGTAGTCGCATTAATTCTCTAAGTACTTGGATATGTCATAGGAAAGACCTCAATGGAGATTTCAACAATGATAATGGCGTCAGAGGAATTTATAGAGACAGCGGAAGAAATAGCACCATTGTCCTCATCAAGAATTGCAAAAAATCCCACACCCTCGAATAGGAAGAGATGTGGGCGCTGTAAAATCGTTGGAATAGCGATCAGCATCGGGGGCTGTAAATTAAAAGGCAGACAAGGAGCATTGGCAACTGACAAGTAATGAGACGTATAATGATTTTATCGGGCGGCTGTCAATGTTTCGTGTTACAATACCGATTGGACACGAATAATAGTTGGTCCGCATGAGGCATTCGATCGTTGATTGCCCATTGGACCGTCTACCCCTAACGCTCGTTGCATTTGACCGCTTCGAGAACGTTTTTCCACCCTCCCTCCTCTCAGAAAAAAGAGATACAACCATGAAATCCCCGGTCGATTAAACCGAAGTCTCGATTTTGAACGAGCAATTTCACGGTACAAGATAGCGTTACCTCGACTGTAATAATTCGATAGAATAATTTTCGACGGCTGTGCGTTGCATTCCGATGGTCTACGTGATTGTAACCTAACCCTTGGACAACTTGAAATAAGTTTCCCAGATCGTTGAAAACTCTCAAAGTTCCCTTTTCTTAGGTTTCTGCAATCTCTACGATTTCTCGTTTATCATTGAAACAAAATTATAAATAATACACAGACAGTGTCCTTTCGTAGCTGAAATTAGAACTTCCCATGATTCTTGCTAAAACAGAGGAAAGTCAGACTCTACTCCCATCAATTTTCTGCTGTTTTTCCTCGCCACCTCTGTTGAACCCAAAAAAAGGGGTAAGGCGAATTCGAATTATTCTTGAAACGCGTCCAAGATCGTGCATTAAAATCCGCGTCAGCTTTCGCTTTTTGTCGCCAAAACAGGCCCTGGGAACCGATGCAAGAAGCGTATGCGAAGCTTTTTGCGGCGCGACCGAAATAAAATAGCCGTGTTTGTTTGATGTATTGCGCATAAGTTGTGGTAACAAGCCAGAAATCATTACGTGTCCCGGCGCGAGGACAAGGGTAGAAAAGTATGACCGAGGGGATGGGAGCAGGGATTGCTCTGCATAGCTGAAACCGTGAAACACTCCGGCACGTTGAATACGCTTCCGTAGAAATTTGTTTATGCAAATAATTCGCTGCAGCGACAAAGTCGGCGAAGGTGTATCCGCCGGTTTTCTCTTTCCGCATTGCCATCGTCTATTTGTATTTCAAATAGGACGGTCGGCAGCGCAGTCATATTCTTCGGCTCATCCGTCTTTCGTACTTTTCCCTCGAAATGAAATTCTCCCGTTTCCCGATGTAAGTGAAAATATAAAACAGAGCAAGAATCGAGGAAAGACGTAGCGAGAATAGAAACACGGTAAAAAAGGTTCCAAAGAAAAGGAAAACGCATCTACATACCTGTAAATTCAAGCTCTCCTTAGCTTGATCTGCCTTTAAAGGAACATTCGTTTCGTTGTCGAGCAACAAATAACGCGCGTCGGGGTGTAGGTACACCGTTTCGAGCTGGCAGATTTACACGATCCGTGAATCACATTATGTCGTCGAATATATTTTTCCGACTTGAATTAAACTTCGGGGTTCTTTAATGCATCGGCTGACAGTGATCCATCGCCTTTCGAATTGCAATATAAGTTTATATTGCAGATATTCAGGTAATAATCACTTTATTACTGGCAGAAGACCCAGTTTACAATAAAATCAGAGAAAAATACGAAGTATGATCATTGAACAACAATTAATAACTTGAATTCTAGTAAATTGACCTGTGTGAACATAAACTTGATATCAAGCTACACGAATACAAGTAGCTTGAATTCAAATAACACTATTCTAGTTCTATGGATCTATTTCAACAACAAAAATGAAGGACCATAGCCAGCATCTCTGCCTCTCTTCTCCGCCACTCGCCACTGTTGCTATTGGCACGGATCGATTTTAAATTCTCGCCGCCGCTGCAAGGGTTCGCACCCCCAGTTCGTGCGGTCGGCGCGCGTTGTGGATGCTCTGGGATCCCTGTGGCCCGCAACACCCTCGGGGGAATATTTCACCGTAGGAAACGGCTTCTAGATTACGAGTTTATCTAAATGGCGCTAGAAACGCAGGAGTAACGTTAGAGTGGCGGCTAGATTATGGAGTGAGTCCGGGCCCGACTGGGGCATGCCCGTGGGCTGGGGATGTTTATGGTTTCATGACAAGGAAAATTGTGTCCTCGGGATAAGGCTGCGAACAGGGACGGGATCTCTCTATCTTCCACGAGCCGTTTGCCTTCGAAGCGGTCAAAGTTCAGAAATACTGAGCGCGTCAAAGGTGGAAAGTAGACACGTTTCTTGCGAGATACAACCTTAAGTAACAGGGTTAGGGAAAGGAAAATTTGAGATTCTGCGCAGAGGGTGGTAAATCGATACCTGAACGTGGATCGATGGAAGGACTGCATGAGTTCGGGTTACTTTGTATCGAGGCCTGAGAACGAACAAGTTAGCGTTTATATTATTTTGTAACGTGTCTTGTTTGGTCCTCAGAGGATATTTCTATGGAGTCTGTAACATTTAAGAGGCTGATCTGAAATAGATTTGAAACTTTCAGGAAAAGTTTAATTTTTATGCAGAGGAAGAAAATGAACTAAACCCCAAAGAATCCTCAAGAAAAATAGATACTTGTAAATGAAGTTTGAAGTAATCTTGGAAGAATATTGAACTTTTCTTTCCACGAGGGCTAATAAATGCACAACTTTCCTCTGTCTGGAACATATTTTAGCCTTCGTTCAGAAAGGAATTCTTCTGGCAAGGGTCACGCTCGATTTAGTCGCGAGCCTAACCCCTCGAAAAATCGTTTCCTCCGGGGATATGATGTTGTAAAGCTAGTGCTCGTTGAGCGAAATCGAAGCCACCGCCGAAGATGAGGTTAAAATCTAATAGCCTGGCCCCTTATACTCCTCAGGGGAAGAGAGGCGGGTGAACGAGGCTAGAGCACCCTTCAAATTACAACCGGTTGACGAAATTTTGATTTTCTTGGCTGAGTGCCGACGTATCTCGCGTCTCCTGCTCAATTTTACATCACGGCGAAGCTGAAGCGATTACATTCTGATGCGGGTTTGCTATAATGTCCTGCGTCCCAATCGAAATATCTTCGTTCCTCTTTTTCAACTTCTCTGCTCCCTCTCATATTTGGCAGCAGGAAATGCCCTGGATAAATGGTTCCTCGAAAGATCAATCTGACAGAGTCTCCTGGTTTTATCTCTTCTTTATTCTGAGAAAACTTTTGCCAGATATCCTGTATCATATTTCAAGAAATATTTCACGAAAGTTGCCGATACAGGATTTCATTAAAATAGTTAAGAAAAACGGTTTACGAGGGATTTACATTAATCCAGGCAATGTTCATACGCGTGGAGTAAGACGGACATTAAATTTGCATATTAATGGATCATGCGTGCTATATTACGCTCGTGTCACTATAAAATGCAAAATTGAATGGACTTTCTGTTCCATCTGTATTTTATCATCGTGATAAGCTTTCCCTGGCATGTGACCATACGACGCCCACGTTCTCCATACTTTCCGCTACTAAAATTCCTCTGTAAAATTCTTTCAAAAAGCAATCCGATCGTGCATTACCCGAGGTCATCAATAGTTATCGAGCCCGTTAAATCGGACGCTATTTCCCTCGCGCTTAGTTCTAGCGTTATATTTGCGCTCATCGTAGAAAATTCTTCACGCGTCCATCAAACGAGTACCCAGCGTACAAAAATGCTTTCAAGCACGATTCCCTTGTAGAAACGATTTAATATCGTGCTAGAAATTTCAGTGCTACGATAGTGCAAAATTCGAGATCGATGCCGCAGTGCAAATAAAAGACTTCGAAGTCGTTGAAATTCCGCGTCGCTAATTACGGGTTAATTTCCAGGGTTATTTGCTCACACGCGTGACCCATGCGATTTCATGCGCAGAAGACTGGGGGCTTGCCTGTTCATGCTGGTGTCCTTTGAATAAGTCTAACCCGCAGCTCGAGTCTTAAGATTAGTTGTCAGGGGGTTAAGTTTCTGCTTGTAAACAAAGCAGTTCTGCTCGTGCTCATCAACGCCTCAAATGTTTCCGTTCCCAAGCGCAGTAGACTGCTAGATGCGTATTTGCGTAAGTTGGATTACCTTCTCACAAGCGTACGCTGTAAACAAATCGATCTTGCGTTCCTCTATTCTTTATCGTTCACGCGAAATGACAAATGGGGGACTGTAGTCGCGCTTATGAAATCCTGCAGAACTGCTTGGCTCTCGAAGCTAATTATTTGTGAATCTTCTGCGAGCTCTGCGTTAGGAAATGAGAAATGTAAATTAAATGTAGAGTCAGAGAATATAGGATGTTTCACTAATTCTGAATTTCAATTTATCTTGCATAATATTTGTAGAATTAAAAAGAAAATCATGCTCAATGTGGTAAGAGTTTTTTTATAATTGTTTAAGTGAAAGAATAATATCCATGAAATGAATAGGTGGATCCTTTTCGCAATTTTAGCTTCGCACCTATACGTTGTCAGATCGGGCTGTGGAACAAAGACAGTCAGCATTCACATGTAACAATTTAATAACTGTCTTCATTGGGAAAATCGACGGAAATGCAAACAATTTATTGCTATTGAAAATTGCTCGCAAAACTCGGCATGTTGAGCAGCGTGTAACAGAACGAGTAAATTGAATCGATGCACATACGTCCGAGTAACTTCGACTGGTCTCTTTGTTTGCCGGAAAGTATAGAATAATCCGATAAAATCTGCTGTTATGAAGAAACACGTCGATGTGTTTTCATTCTCATCCACTGCGTGATGGATAAATCTTCGAATGCTTGATTCTCTAAATTACTCAATTGTTTGTCAATACATCGCGTATCATAAGAAGGATTTCTAACAAAAATATGATCCGTGTAGAAATCCTGGGATTAATCACAACACATGAACATATTATAGCTGGTCCATTGAGTACTTTATTTCGGATTAACCTAACAAGTGAAATTTGCAAAATTTCATGCAAGTTGATATTTATATACAGTGGAAAATGGACACATGAACATATTATAGCTGGTCCATTGAGTACTTTATTTCGGATTAACCTAACGAGTGAAATTTGCAAAATTTCATACAAGTTGTTATTTATATACAGTGGAGAAAAGTGATATAAATTCTATCGCGAAATTGCATGATGAAGCACATGTGACAGTAAATTCGTAAAAATTGCATTCGCTAAACGATGAACGCATCGGCGCGCAAGTGATAAGGAACCGGGCATGATAAGTGCCCGCGAAACATTTTCGCGCCGCCGTTAAATCTACCGTGATTAATGCTGGCGAAGAATACTGGAAATTACACAGCGCACTATATTACCTTATGTCTTTTATTATCTTTTTCCAGCCGCCGTTCGTCCCTCTTCTCCTTTTTTCATACGTTGACCTAGAAACTTTGAAACTCGACGAAAAAGTGAACGAAATCCTGACAAATTAAAGCAGAGGCGGTCATTAAGTAATAGCTTTCCGGTTTTATAGAGCTGGACGGAATCTTTTTCCCTGGAAAAAAATTTGTTTGAGGATGGAAGTGGATCTGTATTAAAGAAATTAATTCAGAGAGCGTAGGAAGTAAAAAAGGACATGCCAATAAAATTTGTATATAGTACACGTCTGGACGAAATTCAAAAGGATACCTCCTCATTAGGGGAATTAGTTGAGTACTCATGAATCGTTTCCGTTTAATTTGTAAATATGAAAGAACACTGCTGTGCGGCAATCTAAATTCTGTTATTAATAACGAACCTTTTATCCCGAGCAAACTAACCAGCATTACAAGATTCTGCTTAACGAAAAGTGAATATTTGATCTCCTCCGATTCTTTAATGAATCATTTCCAAACATACCTCCGCCTCGTCTTTTTCGCCCCATCGATCTTCTTCGACCCTCTTCACCGACTTATACCCAAGCTTTGAACACACCACGGAACCAAAAATGCCTGCAGGACAAGAAAACAACTTCCCAAGGAAGAACACTGTATAACACTGTATATCATCTCCGTAACGATCGAAAGCAATCGATACTCAATCCAGTGGAGCAGCGTAAACGTTTCGCCCTGATGGCCGTCCCCCGATTCCGACTCAGTCGCTCTGAATTCGAAGAGACGCGCCGCTGCAGTGGAAAGGTCCCACTGTACGATGGGAAATTCCCCGACAGAAACTGCATAAATATAGTTTCGTGCCAATGTTTTTCATCGGCGGGCGTCGGTGCCGGCGAGAACACAGATTATTTCTTCTCTCTGTTTATCCACGCTTCATAGTCCTGTGATTTTTCCGCAACAGCGCTTTGTCACGGCACATCCGGCCGCTTCCGGCGCACCCGGGCCCGGAAGCAAGATGGCCGCCGCTGCCACGTCGGTGCGGCTACGATGAAATATTAGCGGAAAAGCCGGAATGTTGCAGGAGCGAGGGAGACAGAGAGCGGGTGGGGGGAGGGAGCGAGAAAGGGAGAGGCAGAGACAGAGGACCCCCGGGAAATTTCGGAAAATCCTTTAGCCCTGGGAGCGTGGCGGCACCAGGCACCAGCCAACGCCTTATATTCTCACTTTTGCTCCGTTTTTGCCGGAAACGGTCGCCTTTAATCACAGCCGGTTGTATTTTCGGCCCGATGAGCGGAGTGCACGACCATGGGGAAGCGCTGAAAACTGCAGAAAAAAAGAACGCCGGAGAACAGGAAACGAAGGAAAAGTAGAAAGTTGTTTCTCTGACGGATGAAGGACCTGTTGAGGGAAGACAAGTAGCTTCCGGGTGAAATACGTTCGCTTGAATGTTACTTGCCTCGCGTGCTCCTCTGGAGTCTCCTTTTTGCCTTATAAAGTGGTATTAGGTGCTGGACAAAGAATTCTTAGGGAAATCTGTAGGTGACTTATTGCTCTTGCTTTCCCAGAGTATTGGATCACATTGAAATGATAAAGGTACATATTTCTTTATATACCTCCTTCTGACAACAATATATTTAACTTTTAAAGCTTAAGGAGTTTGACATTAAATTACGTTAAGTTACGATAAATCATGAAACTATGTTGGGTGTCACAATACTTGGACACTTAAGATGTCACATGTCTCAATAAGTGGACAACCTACAATTCCATGTTCTGACATTTGAATTTCGTCCCAGTGAAACTGAGTATACTATTTTATAATACCATATTCTTTCATTTTCTATTAGTATTCAGGTACTGGGACAGGTCCTTAACAGCCTAGTAACAGATGAAACCTAAAAACAAAATAATTCTGCCTACCAATCTCCCAACCTGTGATTGAAATAGATGACAGCCTGATCACGTGAAAATTGAATTTCAATTATTTAAAGAGCTCTCGGTTGCGTCGGTCCGACTAGTTTTCGTGGAAAAGGGACCGACCTGCGTTCTGAAACAGACTCGTCGCGTAGGAGATAATGGTGATTCATGGATCGAAGAATAGTGAGGATAAGCTCTGTGGAAATCGGCGCCGCTACTCCGACGTTTATTTAGCTTCGACCTTTTCGCCGATAAATAATTCGGCCCCGCCACTACTTTCTTTGCCCCGCTATCATTCTCATTCTCTCTTCCTCGCCCTCTCGCACTCCCTCCCCCATTCTGTATCTCTCTTTGTCTCCCCGTGTCTCCCTCCCACGGCTCTACGAATCGAGCGGACTCACGCGAACGCTTCTCTTATCAAACGGGTGTCCATTATTCACGCGTTTGCGAAACTCCCTCTGCCTTTACAATGGCCACCGTAACCCGCTGGGGTCGTGTTTGTGATCGATCGATCAAGCCTAGCAGCGCCAGCCAACCTATATGTCTATTGTTTTTCGAAGAATAACTAGGCTGCCGCGTGCAGTTCGGCCATGACTCGCCTGAATTTCTTTTGTCCCCTCTTGTTCCGCTTCTTTGGCCCTTTTGTGCCGTCATTAGCGAGACCTTATTAAGAGCAACCAGTGATTCTAAATGGACGCGCTAGTTCGTTAGCCGCCCTTTAATTCGGCGCGAGGTTATTACTTAAGCTGCTGTGCTCGTACGATTGTCTACATTGATCACAGATCAGGCTTTCCTCTTTCCGATTCGGTGCCATTTGCTATGATAAGCATTGAAAAGCTTCAGCGGGTCGTAGAGCTTCTTTTCTGACAGCGGATGGCTTATTACAATGCACGTGGTGATTAATTCTTATCAAGCTGTTGGCAGTAGGTGAATTCTCACCCCTTAACTGGGTCACAGTATATGCATATACTACTTCAATTTTGAATATTCAATAGCATGAGAAATTAGTAGACATAAATTGAGTTACTAACATTAGGAAATTAAAAAATTGTGGATTCTTTTGTAGCAAAAATGGTGACTGAAGCGTAGTGTAAAAGGATGCGTTTTTACTCATAGTCAAACCGGTATCAAGGCTTAAGGGAAAGCTTATATTCCACTGCTCAAAATTTCGACCCCAAGCGAATCCTTCCAACGCAAATATTTGGATCCCCAAAGTGTTCCAACGTGTCTTCAAATATCGCGGTAGAACGATATCTGCCAATGCTGTTTCGTCGATTGCGTCCGTAACGAATAGGAACTAAAAAAGAGGGGCGGGTCGAGTTCGATGTGAAACCGCAATCATATCCGCTTACATATCTCCGTAGAAATTCTGCCACCGACGTTGGTCCAGGGATGAAAAGCTGGCATCGACTCGACTCGTCCTCTGCCGACCCAGCTGCTGATTCAATATTCGTTTTTCTGCAGTATAACTTTCCATTTGCATGGCCTCTGCTCCCTCTCGCCGTGCCCCCATCCCTTTCCTTCCTTCTCCAGGCTTTGCTCTTCACCTTTCTCTCTCTCTCCCTCTCCCTCTCTGAACTTCTTCCGACGTGGACGGTTGGCTTTCTAAGTCGGTGGCTCCAGTTCGCTACACATCGACATATGTTGCGTAATATTGAAATATTTTGGTACTCTCGGGAGAAACGCCTTCAGCGATGAGCTTCGTTTCACATATTGCTGGGTGCTGCGTTCAGAGTACCTCTGTTACTGGAAAAACACGGCCTCGGTGTTCTGAGCGCTCTTGTGGAAATTCAGGGCGACTCACTTCTTTTTATTTGGCGGAGGAAAGATTGTGTTTCTAAGAGATAACATTTTGTTGTTAGAGGATATCATCGGATCATAGTGTTTCTATTACAAGTGCTGTTCCTGATTAACCCTAGAAGATAGTTAATTTACACGAATTAATACTATATAGTTATCTAAGAAAGCACATATTTCCTGTGCATTGTAATTAATATCTCATTCTTCAAGATAGAATCAGCGATTCCATCCTCTTTTATCAGAACACATCACACCAATTGAGAGCCAAAAACAAGCAAACGCCTCAGTTCATAAATTTTCAAATTCTGAAATTAATTTTCACCTGAAATTTCTCGAACGTTCCGTATCTCCTTTTCTCGCTAAAAATTGAATTTTCACACGCGAATACGCGTCGCAGTAAATTCCCATAGCTTATATTTATCCCAGCCTGGACTTCGGCGTTATTCGTCGAATGATTTACGGATGAAAATTAAAGGACACCGAGGAGCGGTCACGCAAGACAGAGGGCGATGGAAAAGCCATGGCGCAGGCAACGAAAAGCTTTCGCCCAGGCGGAATACTTTTCCACGGGAAACGGCAGCCGTCTCCTGTAGATCAGGTCGGAAACAGCGGAGGGTCGGGCCGCGAACAAGTCCAATTTGCGATTTTGCAATTCCAATTGCCGCGGTAGCTACCCCTTAGCCAAGTATGCAGATTGGGAGGACGCGACGTCCTTCTTCGCTCCTTTCCCCGCGACATCACCGCCCTAACCTGAACACGACAAACAGAGATAAATTTCTGTCGGACGAGGTCCTCATCCCAACTGTCCTTGATGCACGGGAAGCGCGTTTTCGAATAGACAAAACCGAAACGTCCGCTTCGCGCGACTGCAGTCTCGTTGTCCGATGGATTGGGCTTGACCAGAAGCACCGTCACAATTTGTGCCGTCGAACAAAGGTAATTACACGTACGCGGCGTTGGCGGTACACCGTGGTTTCTACCATGGTTGATCGACGTAAGCTCTGTATAAAGTCTGGTGCCTTACGCTGGGATTCAGTGTTTCAATTAGGTATGTATTCTTGTTCAAGAATTCGCGATAGGTTGAAAGATTAGCAAAATACGTAGATATTATATTTGGGATCTTTTCTAAGAGAAGTGATTTCCATTTGACATTTTCTATATCTCGATCTCATTTTTCCAGAGTACTCAGTCTTGTCAGTTCAATCAGGTACCTATGAGAAGTATCTGGGTATTTTTATTTACGCCATTTCGTTTAACTCTTCGACGTGATTCCACCAAAAAACGTAAATTTGAATGGAAATTTCACTCGTTCAGCCTGCAGTAATTTCGGGACCACTGCCTTCTACGCAATCGAGCGCAGTTCGTTCCGATGGCTGCAGCCTCGCCTCGAACGCGCAACGTGATCACAATGTTCACGCCATATTGATCACGTGGTGCATGCAGATAGCCCATGCATACCGGCTTCCACTTGCATATTTACAAACAGCAGACCACAGTGCCGCTCGCCCGTTGCAATAATAATGACCCGTAACGAGTCACAATCGTTCTGCGAGCTGAGCCGCCCCTTCCCATTATTAGAAATGTCAATTGGGAACAGAGGTAAACATTTCGAACAGTGAACTCACGAGGGGGCAGTGCTGTGTTAGTCGAGTCGGAAGTGCAGTAGGAAGTTGGACACGAAATCATAGAAACCGTATTAGAGCAGTGCACAGAGTCGAAAAGTTGTATATGGGAGAAGTATTGCGAGGTCATAAAGCGGTGGGATGAAGATGGCTCGCTATACTATTCTCACAACTTACTGTGTACAGTCCACATACAGCTCCCTTTAGTATTGTATTTATTCCACAACATACGTGAACAAATTTCAGACTGTTACGTTACTTCGGGCAGATATTGGTCTTCTTTTAAGCGTGGTTGGTGCTCGTGGAGCGCTGAATCGCTCTGCTCAAAGTTGCACGATCTTAGCAATGCGTATATTAATTCTTTACAATTGAAAGTAACAAAATAACTTTTAAAGGTAGACTAAATGGGTTTAACTTCTGTATTAACTAAATTTACAAGAGCAATCGAGTGTACAATATTTTATATTTCATTCGCTTCTACTATTACCACTTAAATTACGCGAGAACAAGCGAGAACGTAACAAGCCATTCAGTCGTCCACAATAATATTCACATTGCACCCTGAATGTCTCGTTACGTCGAAAAATTCCCAAAATTGACCAAATTCGCGTCGACCAAGCGTCACAAAAGCGTTCCCCGTAATTCCTGCGTTGCGTTTCGTAATATTTTTCACTCGCAGCGTCAACAAAGCGGAAGGCCGCAAACGCGTTTCAAGACACACCATCCACGCTCGCCAGAGATAGCAGGGGAATATAAAAGTCAGGCAGAACGCGTGTTCCAGTTACCATTCCAACGATTAAGGTCTCGCGCCGGTGAATACGAGCGCATATTACAGGTCGTGGGCAGGATTAAAAGCGGCGGACACGCAAGCCGAAATGAAGAACAGGCGGGCCCTCGCGTACGCGCCTGCTCGCTCGCGGTGCTGGATTCAGTTAGAAAGGTTATAAATTGCGAAAGCCCGCGAGCCGAAGTCCCTCGGACCGGAGGCAGGCAAAGTTTTCTGCTGGCGCTCGCGTAACTCGAAACTCGTGCACCCGGAAAACGGAAAAGAGCTCCCTCGTACATCACTATCCGGCTCCTTGTGCCCCGACCGCCGCTGCTCCTTCACTCGGCGTCGCTTTTTCTCTGATTAAGGTGATGCGAGGGGGCGCACGAAACGCGAATGGCAACGCTTCCCCGCGTCAACCTTAATTTCGAAGGGTTCTGTGCCTCCGAAATTGATATCACCCGAGGCTGGAAGCGTTGCTTAAAGATGAACGTGGGAGTACGTTCCTCAGGTGAAGATTCCTCGGTTCAGTCAGACGTGCCCTTTGCTTTTTAAGTCCACCGTGACTGAGGCAGACTGTGGCGAATTCGACATATTGCACTGTATAGCTGTATTAATTGTACGAGTGGTAGGATGTGTATAAAGGTAGACACGAATTCTGGAATTTATGCGCAGGGGTAGTATTTAATAATAACAGCCAGAACAGTTGCTATGCATCATTCGTGTTCACGGTGTTATGAACGTCCTGAACTCTTCCCATCGTATACATTATAATGCATTATGGAAGCCGCAGCCAGCGGTGTCCCGGCATTCCTGTCTTGCCAGTTTTTACACTATAATCGCAGAGTTAAGGAGATGAATATGACGTCAGTGGTGGCAGAAAAAGAACACTTTTTTGCTTGGCGTCGTTGCTCGTGCAGGGATCATGAAAGTTAATCATCACTGAACGTATAAATTATCGGCAGCAACAGTTTTCTTTGGTTAAAATATACAGCAGTGGCCAAGAAAAGTGCACTGCTTAAAAATACTGTTTGTTGAATATGTACATATGTATATTATATACATGACGGCACTAAATTGCTTTATAGCTTCTATAAGTAACAGAATAAATCAAACTTAAAATAACCATAAACCTCAATATATTCTTAAAATACTGGAATTTTTATGGCCATTGCTGTAGGTAGATAAACAAGCTTAAGAGTACTTCATCAACAAGACATTTCAATTATCATCTCGTTTTAAAGGCTTCTTGAAAGCTCCTAAAACATTTGTATTCAAGAAAATACCCGTTCGCTGCGATGATATCGCGTTCCCCGTCCGTCATTCTTGACTTTCGGAGCTCTCGTTAGCAGCCAGCGCGATTATCTTCCCCCGTGGAACGGTGACGCGTTTATCCCCGAATGAAACGCATCTGAAGGTAGTCGCCGTAAAATTACCGACGGAAATTCATTCGCGATACCTTTGAAGATCCTCGAGGAAGGGATTCGAAGGATTCCACGTTAGTTGAACCGGGAGTGAAGGAGCTGAACAAGGTAAAGTCCGAAGGATTATCGGGGACCAGGTCTTTTCTTCCGTCTTTTCGTTGCATTAAAGTCGTTTGCTAATTGGATCGGATCCCCCCTCGTCCTTCTTTCGCCTTCTTCCCCCTTTCGATTCTTTTTGCGCACGCCGTCGATAACTTTCCATGGCTACGACGAGACGGCGGTGAAAGTTTTCGAGAAGTGGCTGATAAAAAGCACGACCTATAATCGTCCAGGTCGACGGTGTACAGGTATGACGGCGGTTGATGTAGAGCCCGCGCACTGTAATCAGATTTAGTTTATCTCGCGAGGACACGCGCTATACAAGTATTAGGTATCTACGTCTATTCCCTCCCGCCGTCTTCTCTCTTCGCCTCTCTTCGCCTCTCTTCGCCTCTCTTCGCCTCTCTCGCTCGACCCATCTTGGCTCATCATCTTCTCTGGAAGCAGTTGGCTGGATAGCTAGAGCTCTCCCGTCGCTCTGCTCTCTAGGTAGCTAACTCATAACTACGTCACATCCTGCAGGTAATTGAAAACGTTATCTCGCACCCGAGGAGTCTCCATCCTTTCCTACCAGCGAGTCTGTTGCCTCCATTCCCCGTTCCCTCCGCCGACGTAGCTTAAGGCTGCTCCTCTCCTCCTCGCCTCATTCCCGACACCCTTCAGCCAACGGGCCGGTAATTAACACCCTTGCTCGGGGTGTCCAGATAACTCCTAGAAAAGTTGGAAAATTGGCAATATCGCGTGGCTTGCATTCCGTTCGCTTCTTACTGCTTTTTGTGACACGTGCAATCGATCGCGCTGAAGTTCAGCAGTTTTTTAACCCGCGTCGTCTGGAGATAACTTTACAATTTGTGCTTGAGAAAGTCCGCACTTTGTTTGAAGTTTGAACGCGCGTATAAATTTCCCTGTTTACGACGCGATATTCAAATGAGGAGATTGAAGTAAATTCTACGACCCCTGATAGCCGAAAGCAGACGGGGAAGCCTAAATTTAGGAGGAGGACGCGTGTTCGTGGTTCTGGCGTGGAGGAATCTCTGAATCGGCGGAATGCAATTATCATAAAATATATATAAAATAAGTTTAGCGGGGAGCATTACGCGTCAG
This sequence comes from Calliopsis andreniformis, assembly GCF_051401765.1. Classification (NCBI taxonomy): domain Eukaryota; kingdom Metazoa; phylum Arthropoda; class Insecta; order Hymenoptera; family Andrenidae; genus Calliopsis; species Calliopsis andreniformis. The sequence continues at coordinate 14,307,425 of NC_135067.1, read as the reverse complement.
CGGGGTCTATACGCGGAAGGGTACGCTCTTCTTCCGCAAAACCGAGCGGAAAGAGGAGGATGATGACACGTAAGGGATCGATTTTCCTCCCGTCTACTTCTGTCCTAGACAGTGATAAATGGAGGACACTTTTCAGCGAACTCTCGAAGCGTAGCACCCTTCTTCCTTTCTTATGTGGCGTCTGATGTCGTTCCATTAATTAACGAAGAATTAGAATCGTCTCTACGCCGGGGTGAACCAATAAGTCGAAGAAGCGTAGTTTCCTTCGGAAACTGGAATCTCTGTCCTGTAACTAATTATCAACACAGAAGAACGGCATCATTATCTCTTCGTTGCTCGAGAAGTTAGGGAACGTGAGTAACGATCGAAACACGAGTCTCTCTCTCTCTCTCTCGTCTCTCCCTTCCTTCTTCTTCACCGACGCTCGGTTCTTCTCGGACAATTAAACGTTAATCACGTTTCAGAGTCCGAATATCTCCGAGCGTGAATCTCATCGTTGATTCACGGAACGGATAGCAGAGAATCCTGTTTCATGTTTACCCTCCCGACCGCGGACACATTTCATACCTAAACAATAGTGAACACCCTCCCGTGGCATTATATCTGCCCCTTACCGCCCATGGCAAACCGATCCTAATGTTTGCCGACGTATAAGGGACAAGACGATAATTCACGTCGTGGCTTCTTAGCTGCTTGATGTCTCAGCGGTTTCACCGCTTTGGGATATGAATACCCAAGTGGTGGGGACGTGAGGAGGAAGCCAGAACGAGAGGAATGACAGACCGGAAGCCTACAGGGGGTCCATCCAGCAGACACCATTCATCAAAAGTGTCCACCCCCGACCTCATCTTCCCTTTTCCACCACGCGCTCAATCCGTCTAGCAGTAGTCACCTTTCGAGGCTCGTGTCACCTCCTTTGGCGTCACCTTTGCCTAGGCGCCTCTCCAAAATGCCATTCCCATTGATTAATCGAAGCGAGGCATGTCGAGACTCGGCAACACCCTCCATTTCCTTCCTTAACCGCCGTCACTAATACAACCTGCCTCAGCTCCCAAACGACGACGGACTACTTGTCGCCGCCCATCATCGTTGCTTGTCACCCCATCAATGTCAATACAGGCGCGGGGGCCATGATTTCACCCTCCTTGCACACACCTCGGCCGAGGCAATATATATCGATCAGACAGATAGACCTTAAATGATACTTCGTGATTCTGTGACCCTAGATTCTACTCTGAGAGTCTAACAATTTTTAGGTGAGATACTTTGAATATGTATTCAAGGTAGTTAGATTCTCTGCTTGCAATTGTTATAATTTCCTATTTGTTAACAGAGTTTTCTAAACTAAACTTGGTGTATTAGTTAAAATTCTCGAAATCTCATGAGAAAGCGTGCTTTTGAAATTTCCTGCCCTCGTGACTGGGGTAACAAGTACATACACAAAACAACTAACCCGTGCAAATATTAGCTATCGGAAGCTTGAGGTACACCACCTGTTAATTACACCAAAGCTTCCTGAACTAACCCTTCTAGCATCCACTCTTGCGAATCGTTTCTCCTATAAACCAAAATAATCTTCGGTACAGGTGGTAAACCGCCATGTACGGTGACCCAAAGTTCTCTCGTCTCGTTTACCACGAACGCACAGATCAAATAGAGAGCAACCGCTGATGCCTCATTTACTGCGGCATAAAAGTGAATCCTCCGCGATCTAGGTTAGCATAAATTCTAAGGTCTGCCCCACAGCCTGCGGAGACCGCAGAAACATTCTGACGCGAGGGCGGCGTAAAGAGGGATCGAAAGAAAGGCAGAAACTCGGGGCAGAAAAATAAAATTTACCGCCTGGTCTCGGCAGCGGGCGGTTTACTGAGCCTTAATGTAAGCGAGTTGTAACGGCACTCGGCAGCCTGCTGGCAGCAACGCGTGCTGGATTTACTGTAAACCGCGGTTTATAGTCGATGCTGGAACATAGCCCGGCTGAGAATGGAAGCGCGCGTTAATCACGACCACACTCCTAGGTGGTTATGAAACGCGGCTGCCAGCTACCGTAAATTTCATACCGCTTCGTCGGGGTCTTTCTCCCTGAACGACGCTATTTTTCTGTTTCTGATTTCGCACGCCATCGATATCGTGCCGCAGTCAATATTCCATTCTCTCTGTGTCTATCCCTTACATTACCTGTTACGTTAGCTATCAAAGTTACAAAGTGTCTAGTGTGAAAAGTACACTATAAGTAAGTCCTCAGATGAAAAACACAGAAATAAAATCTATGTAAATTACACTTGATCTTCATCTGACTTGGACATCTGGGACAATGTCTCGACACTCAATTTTCGGGGCCAAGTGAAGAAAAAGAAGACGAAGACAAGACAAAAAATACAGGAGGAAAAGGGTCCTAGATCTGGTCATTTGAAAGAGAGTCATAAGTTAAAACAGGTAGAAAGATCCTGTCACCTTAATTTCCCTTTGCCTGGAACAGAACACACTGTATAGCCCAACGATGTCCGAGCTTCCTTGGTTCTTGTGTCACGGATAAATGCCGAGGGAAGCTCGCGAGGGTTGTCGGCAGGGATATGCTGCAGGATCAGCTCGAAGGAACTTGTATTACGAGCTGACCAACAATGCAACGCGGCGCGCTAGGCGGCAAGTAAAGCGTCGTGCACGGACCGCGGGATGCTGGCCCGCATAATGATTGAATTCCGTCGCGACGCCTTCAGCGTATTTACCGGATGCGTGGAATTTCGGTATGGGCGCGAAGGAATTCACCGCTGGCGGGGACAGTTTCGTTTCAGGGCCCTCCACGGAGCTCTCCTCGAGCTCCCGAAGGAAGCCCTTTTCCAGTTGAGATTGCGAGGACACGAAGCATATCGCGCGGTACTCCCTCGGAGCGTCGTTCCAGCCAGTGTTTGGATTCTTCCCGCGTTTTATTTTCTGCTGATACGATGACAATGTTGGCGGAAGGCCCGTGGCTAGCCGTGCTCCAACGATCGATTCGGATCACGTAACGGGCTTAAATTTTTCCCAAAATGCCATGCATACGAAGCGTTTTTCCGACCACCGCTTTGAATTCGGTTTTTTGTTTGCCTAGAACGGGACAATCGAATCGTGAAATATTTTTGGAACCTTTTCAGGGTTTTAATGATTCGTCGAAGTGTTTGCAAATGTAGTTTGTGACGCATTTCGATGTTTACACAGTTTAAAAACAGTTTTAGATGAATGGCCCTTTTTTGTTTTTCTTCTGGAGAACATTAAGATTCTTTTTATTTTTAGTCATTCATTTTATACATAGATAGACGTTTTTAATCTTACAATTTATTAAATGAATTCATTCGTATATAAGGTGAGTCATTGTATTAATGAGAAAGGCAGCCTTTTAGAAGTACGTCATTATTTATCATTCGAATGAAAATATTAAATTATACGTCAGCGAGTAGTACCTACTTCACCGAGAATTTGAAGAAGCAACCCTTGGAAAACTGAATTTTATTCCCCTCAGAGATCCCGGGAGAGTATCAAAGGGGGTCAACGATGTTGGCAAGGTATTATCATCGATCTTCGCGATAGACCGTTTAAGTAATCCAAATGACAGACCGCGTTCTTCGAACCTCCTTTTCCCCTGCAACGTCCCTGGACGATTCTCCGATCTACATCTTCGCATTATTCAGTCGGCGTTGAGTTTCGGCTTTCGTCCTGCATATAGCAGGCTTAGACATCACTTTGCGGAATTAGATGGAACCAAGTGGCCATAGTATGGCCGTCGTTTCGTGGGCCGGATTTTAGAATCGTTGACTGCCTCCTCAAAAGTCCTCTCTATCCCCTTAGGACTTGCAGCCGCCTAGTTCTCCTTTTATCGCATCAACTTCTTTTCCTCTGGCTTAAACGTCATCTTCTTGTGTTCCATTTTCCCTCTTCCGACGCAGTGAGCATTCCTCGTGGACGTGCGATACAAGGGTGTTCAAGAACTGTAAGTCGGGATTTAGCTAAATACCGAATGGAGCAAAAAGATCTTCATAAATATAGAACGATCATTGAATCGTATTCTACATTTTTACGATATTTAATTTTTTAGTTCAATTTTAAACTGTATTCCTATGAACCTTCTAATAAGTATTATTTTATTACTTTTCTGGATCCTAAATTTTCTATTATTTCTTTACCCCTTGGCAGATGGAACTGTTCAGATTGGAATGGTTTTTGATAATTCAATGCAGATACGCTTCCGTAAAAGATTAATAGGAATTCTACTTGCAAAGTATGTTTGAAACGTTATTCGTTTATCTAAATATTTTAACGCGTAGCTCATTTTCGCCCCGCGCCGATAATATCGTTAATTTCGCGCGAAACACGCAACGATGACACGGTTAAACGGTTCCCTCGTTCCCGACCATCCTAGCTTTCCACGCGATCGTGATTTTGCTTCCAACCGACACAGAAATCACGTGATTGCGTGCGCGTGTTACTGTGTGTCGTACTATCTCAAAAACAGGGTAAACGCCGTGATCCTGTTAGAGGGGACGACTGCTAAAAATGTCACCGTACTCGTAGTGGACTTGCCCCTTGGGGAAACACATAGTCCCATCCCCTATAGCAGTCGTCTTTGACGCAAGGTTATTAAGCGAGGGGGGATACATAGTATTAATATTAACGCCACATAGGGATTCTTGGTGAAATTTTAACTCAATTGAATAATCGACCCTGAGGGTAATGTTCTGTAATGGGCACGCTGAAAGTTAGCTTATGGAAATCTTTGTTTCAAAAATCTTAGTGCCTCTCAGATTTTGTTTGAACTTGGAGAAAAATTATATTTTGCAATGAAAAATAAATGGGTTAGCTTAATGTAGTTAGTTTGTTAATGTAGGAGTTCCTCTTTGATGTAAAACATACACAGTTTTATGTAGAAATCTTGCACCTAGACTTGGCATATTTATCACACCTCGGACCCTGACCTTTGAAGCAAACATTCTGTCAGAACCCAAGGATAAGTAATTAGTAATGCTTTGGCCGCTGCAGTGAGAGGACGTCTTGTGACATTTGGTATGATGGCATATAATCATAATGGAACTCGAAGTTTAAATGAATGCAAAGAAATTTGTTAAGTTACTTCGTACAATATTTAATTACTTATAAACTCTCTACTTCATAATCATCTCTACCTTACTTTTGAAATTATTCTCATATATTTCAGGTCTCATTTTCAGAGAATAACTCTTCAATCCTTGAAACAGAAATTAAAATTAAAAGCGTGCCACTTCCATTCTACAAAGGGTGAAGTTTTGTAGGAATTTTGTCCTACCTCCCTTTAACATTTGCTTTCATTTCCCCTTCATGTTTCCTCAGAATCAAACATTGGAATTCCTTCGGAATCTCATATTCAAAATTCAATTCATTCCACACACCCTCTTTGCATGCACTCTTTCTCGCCAGCTCAAAGCCAGAGAAAAGGGTGACAATAAGAAGATCCGAATCTCACCGCGTCCCGTATCTTCCAACCTGCGAAGATCCACTCGCTGTAACCGTAGCACTACAATTACACGAAGCTTTTGGCTTCCGCGTGGATAGCCCTCTAGCCAGTTCTTCTCGGTTGACCCGGCGACAAGAGCAACAACACCAACAAAGTCAACAACAGGGCGGCGGGGCACTTGGAGGGACGGCTTGTTAGCCAGAGCACCGCGAGATCCACGTATTTCCGTACGTCTTATTTAATTAGACACCTTTCGACGGCATTGTTAGGCAACGTCGGGGTGTACTCGTCCACGCCAGGGCATCCACGACGCGACCTGTACGTGTTCAAGTTGGCCCCTGGCCAATGAGCGACTCGACATTACGCTCCTTTCCGAGGTCTCTTTCGCTTCTTCTCCCGTTTTCTTTTATCTATTCAGCCCGCGCCGCCACTGATCAGCGCAGTTCCTCCGCCACGAAAGTTCGCCCAGACCCTCTCTTCTTATTGTAACCGTAGTTGGGCCAGCCATTCGGCCAGCTGCGAGACGTAGTTTCATGCTCGAGGAGATCCTTGACCTAGGAAGACTCAATTCGAATCCCATAATCTCTCTAGCCCGCCTGGAAATCCTAGCTTCGAGACCCGCGTATGTCCGATATGCACGCTCGCTATTGGTGCTTGAAGAGTTTCTCGAGTGGAAACGGCGAAGTCAATTTTGGGATCTTCTAATGAAGAGCTCCGCGGCAACGAGCACTCCTTACTTTTATTTTCGCTGCCATGAACACGTCGCCAGTTGGAGGGGATACGCGAAGGTACTTTTTGGAGGGTTGTGTCTGATAGTCTTTAGTAGAAATGGTGTTTTACTCTTAGAAGCTCCTTACATTTCCTGACATTCAGCGCGATGAATAAAAGAATTGAGAAATAATTGATAACAGTACCCAAAAACTCCTAAATCAATTCTCATCAGATTACACAAATATTCGTCATACTAAACCCAGAAAAGTGTATTCTAAAACGACTGTAACCCAACAGTATCAGCTAAGGGGTCAGAAACTTCAACAATAGTTCCTGCTTCAAGTAAATTATTCAACTGAACCAGAAATGAATTCCATGAAACAGAGTATCTACGATACACTAAAGTTTGAATCCTAAGTCACGCGCAAGTGTAAGAGCAGTTCAGCTTAATAACCAGTGAAATCGATCTCGAACGTCAGGCGACAGGTCTTGCACGCGTCGAAAGGTGGGAAAGCATTCCCCTCCGGTTCGACCCTGCCCCGCTATCCCTTCCACCTTATTTATTCCACCTTTCTCCCAGGAGACTTACTCACGACTAAACCCTCGGAAGCCTCGCAACGGAAGCATGCACGCGCATATCATTCATTAGGATCACACACTAAGCCGACGGAGGGACCGTAGGGAGCGCGGGTCCGCCACTTGACGCGTCACAGTAACGAAGTAGTGACGCGCATGCCATGGCACTTAATTAATTCTGATTAACCCGTAATCACGTAGTCGTTCCGCGGCGCTGCAGGCCCCCCGTCCAATTTGTGTCGTTGGCTATTAATTCTTGGCCTCTGTCCGCCCGCCCCCTTCCGCCGACTCTGACCCCCACGGGCCGCGTGATATTTTAGAACACTTTGTGGCTCCGTGATATCCATCGAATGCCGTCCCACGCGCCTCCTCTTCCACCCTCGGAAAGTCGCTTACTTAACGAGCCGACCTGTGAACGCGGTGTCGACGGTAAGGGGGTGTATCTTTCCGAGGATAAAATACCTCCGTGTACATTTAGATCGTAGATTTGCTCAGGAATGGCATACCTTGCAGAAAAGATCGGGGCTTTAGTGAATTTTAATGTGGTAAAGGGAGGCTTTAGTTTCTAAGGCGCGATCGTTCCTGTCCTACCTGATTTTCTTATTGCAAGTAGTTTAGTAGGAGAATAGAAGTGTTCAGAGAATAGATTTGGAAGTTTTATATAAACGTGCCTATTTGTTTTAGTTATAGAAAATGAAAAGGAAATTAGTGCACGATTGGATTTAATTGTCATGGTTTAAGTAATCGTATTTGTTTAAAACAATTTAGTATTAAGCTGCTCTTATTAATTAGGGGGTTGAAAATATCCCTGGCAGAGGGATCAAGAAGGATAGCCTATAATCTTCCTGATAAACTTCGTGTAGTGATCGGTGCAAGATGCTGCGCCGAAGTTTAGTGATAATTAATTAAACGTACCCTGCTACTCTTCCATCGATATAACTTCGTGTAACTTGAACTGAATTTAGGACGAAACCTACATGGTTCGTGTTCTAAATTATATTTTAATCTCCCTTCAAAACTTCTTTTTCTTAGAAGATAGTTGCTCTACTTTTGAGCATAGCAATTACATCACGATCGTCTGTTCTGTCTGTCTTCTGTCAGGCTGAATCCCCTTTGCTGGTGCATCGTATCGTCGTTCTTTCCACTCAGGTTCTATTCTTCTGCGATTGCCTCTGTTTTTATATCTCATACTACTAGAACTATTTATAAGTTGGATTTTTGATCAGCTACACGAAACCTTCTTCAACGTCTGCTGCCTAGAAACCACACAGTTTATTTCGTAATTTCTATTTAAAGAAGAACACTTCCTTCACTCTCTAAAGATGTTATTATACCAAGATTCCTTCGTTAAATTCGCACAGTGAAGTTTCACGCGCAAGAAAGAGAGTGAAAAATAACGGTAATTCATTCTCGACCGATAATTGACAATTTTAGATTGCACAGAGGTAAAAGTTTCTTCATTATTAATCTATAACTTTAGCTTTATTGGTTCGCAAAGTAAAGGAGAACTTCGGAAGGGAAATTAAAACGAGAGTTCGAGCCCCATTTTTTCCGCTATAAACTTCGTCTTAGGGGCGAATTCGCTCTTTCTCTTGAAAAAAATACACGAAAGCAACAAAAGAACGTACTATTCTCAACTAGCTAGTTAAATTAGTTTTAACGAAGTTAGTTTTATTATCATCATTCGCGCTCTTTGTTACCCCGTTTTTACCATTGCATTTACTGAAGTGCCGATTTTCACTCTGTATTGAGATCATTGGCAAATAAATTACTGTTTTCAGCAAAGTATTAAATTACTTTAAACCAAACTCGTCTCTGTTACTGCGAATGCTGTTCTATACCTATAGAAAGACAATCACCTGTAATATATCAACTATAGTCTGTCTATAGAGTAAACTGAATTAGAGGAAATCGGATAAAACATTGATAAGTGTCGTATTAGTGTTCAGAAATGTATTTACTTTGAAATGTGCATAGAAGTATTATATTAATTCAGCATTTTTTGAAATCAAAATTCTGAATTTAATAGCAAATCATTTCCAACATTCTTGCTGCAAGCATAAACGTGAAACAGCAGTCGAATAGCACAGTTTCACTATATTTTTACGTCTCACTCCTTTGCATTAGCGTCATAGTAAAAACCCTCATACATTCGTGCGTTTTTATTAAGCCTTTTCCAGCACGATAACTCGCGGAGCCTCTCGAGCATCGTAATTAAATTTCAAGCAGTATGCACTCTCCCCCAAAAGGTCGATATCATTGCTGCGTAAACCATGCACACCGTGAATGAAAATATCCAATAATTGCATCTGGAAACAGTGCAATTACACGCAAACGATGTGCACCAGAATTTAATCAAAATTTTTCAGGAATCAGTGGATAAATAAAACAATCGATGAGGCGTTGTCTCGCGATATGAAAAAGCTTGAGGAAAAATTATTCTCGTCGAATGTTTAAAAAAATTGCAACAGAGGATCTCCAAAAAACATAATATAAAACAATTTCCATCACTTTCTATTTATGTCTTTCGAGAGAACTCTAAATTTAAACTTGAACTCATTTTACATAGACCTACTTTCTTGAGTTAGAACTATATCTACTACATAGGTAAGACATGTATAACCTATTTTACGAAATAGACAGAGCTTTCCTCAACATTAAGTCACTAGAGTCTAAATACTTTCCCTCATTCTCTGAGCGACGCTGCCACCAGCAAGAAGCCGTCTCGCGTCCTTATCGCGAACGTTCGTCCGACTTAAACCAAGGGAATGCCAGTTAATCCCGTGGATTGTGCAACAAGAGCTGTGTTGCGGCCAGTCGGTGCATCGATCTTCATCAGAAACGTGGCCGCAATAATCGAGTCGCGAGTTTATCATGTTCCAAAGTACGGGGCAGAGGAGGGAATCAGTGCCAGTGGCACTTGGCTTGCGCTGACTGCGCGTTTCTCGCGCCAGCTGCTGCATTTCACATTCCGTGCAACTTAAAATTGGTTCGCCTTAAGCGGCCGAAATAGCTTATCGAAATAGCTTCCCGACCGACTCTGCCTAGGTAATTACGAGTATCGACTCTCCGTCGATTGCAACTCGCTAAGCGTCCCGGGATTCCGCCGTTCCCTGCGCAACTGTCCCGAATCGAGGCCCAAAAGTGCTCGGTTATTTCATTAAGCTCTCTCGGATCGCCGTCTTTGGCGCAAACAAGATTTTAAACGGCGCGATATTAAAGCTTCAGAAGACTTATTAAAATTCCGCTGGGGAATAGAAGGGACAGCCGCGAAAATTTCGGTTGGACGCCTCGGTATTCCATAAATGACGCGTTAGATTGCTGTACGCGACGAGGTTCTTGTTGCGAACGATCCTTGGGGTGGTTTCGGCCGTTTCGTTAAAATGCTAATGCGCAAGCTGTGTTCCGAATCATCTCGAGGGAAGGAAATAATTTTTATGCCGTCGGATGATTGCATTTTATATCGGGGTTTTGCGACTAGCGCGAGCGACGCGCATCGACGCTGCCCGAAATGAAAATACAGACACCGAGGGACATAAATTTTGTCTGTCAATTTTGGAACTTATTTTTGCCACTGGTCACTCTATGTTGACCCGTTTTTCTCGTTTCAACAAAAATAATAAAAACGATTGCATCTTTTATTATCCCCGCAGAAAACATTGCAGCACAGCTCGGAAGAACTTTTTAAATTCAACTTCGCTGATAAATATTCCACGATGTACGTGTTCCATCCCCAACGATAATTAAAGGTGATTGTTCCATTTATCGTCGCCAATAAAACCCAATGAAATATGAAAATTGGACGGTGTTCGGGACTATTCGCGTGTTGGACTCGCCGCTGGGGGTATGGAAAACAGTAAAAAGCGGGAACGAAGTCAGCGGAGGCGCTGGAAGAATAGAGAGAAAACGAGACGCAAAAACGGATAGAATCAGGCAGCGTTGGAAACGCTTCCGGTTGCAGTCCAGCAACACAGTGTCGAGGATTCCCGGGGGCAGCCGTGCTCATTCGATCTGACCCTGTGTGGTTGTTACCGAAATTAGTTCAGGCTGTACCCGTAACATAAATTACAGGTAACTCGCCCGAGCGCGTATTCATGCACGCGCAAATAAAACGACAGTCTGCACAGTCAGCGACCACGCTGCTGAACCGTTTTCTTCCCAACCGTTTGTACGCTGATTCGATCGGATCTCAACATTCACTGGCAGTCGCCTGGATCCACCTAACCCTCGTCCTCCTTTCGTTAGGACCCCTCAGACAGGTTCGTTCCCAGTCCTTTTCCTTTTGTGTCCTGTGAGGCGATTAAAGCTCGTCTAACGAGGGAATAGCTGTTTCGTCTACGAATTTCTAACGACCACAGAATTGATTGTTGTCGGTGTGGTTAGACGTGTCGTTCGGGAGTGAAAGTAAGCCGTGAGTAATGGCTCCAGATTAAATTGAACGTTTCAATCGAATTGGTCGAAGCGGTAATTTCGGCGTGAAGCTCTCGGGGGGATAAGTCGTGGATTTGCGCGGTTTTGCGAGGCGGTGAGCATTCGTTAGTTCTCGACGGTTTTGTGTTTGTTACTGCGAAGCGAATCGAAGCGATTTCCACGAGAAAAGCTTGAGGCTGCGTCGGTGAAAAGAGAAGAATGTGTGGATATCTGTTAATGCTTTATCCATGGCTGATACGATAATACTTTGGATTTTAGAAACACTTTTTTGAGAAATATTGTGAGTTTTATATTTTAGAATTTTTATTCGTGGAATTTTGAAAGTCGTTACTATCAAATAATTGCTAGATCTCGAAAATATCATTCTTTTTATATACCCGTGGGTTACACAAGAGTTCTACACTTTTTTTCTCTTCAAAAATTTCTAGATTTTTAATTCCCTTTCTCTTCCCTCTTAACTAGATTCAAATATAGAAGCGTAGACTATTTTTACTACTAAAACTGTCGTTATGACTCTTCATAAAAAGTTATATCGATCAGTCACCGACGCATTTCATGTCGCCAATTATATAGCCTCTCAAATTATGCATCCGATTAGAAGCTACTAGGCGCGCATTGATTTTCCATTATCAGTCGAACGATAAATCAATACCCGACAGCAAATAACTCTTGCTCACAAGGTAGCCAGTACGTTTCGCCATCAGCGATATCAGGTTCTTTTGAAATTAAAGTGATCACGATAAAAGTCTTAGTTAACAGCGCGGTACTTACCCTCAAAGTGTGCAGATATTCTTGCGCTCTTCTCTGAAAGTGTTCCCAGCGTCTATCGGAAAAGCGAAGGATGCATGCGTGAATGGTCAGTGCTTCCACAAGGAGGAAAGAAGCAGAAAGATAACGCGAATGGACGGAGAGTTAAAGAGGATGGGCGAACCGTATAACCGAGAGAGGAGCAAAAATGGAAGGATTCCGCGGAGGTGGAATACCAGCGTACAATGAGTCCAGTGATCGTAATCGCCATTGTGTCGTGTCCCTCTTCCCAGCCCTCGTTATTATCGGCGGCCAGTGTCGTCATGACGGAAAAATGGCCCACGCATTTTTGAAGCGCCACGAGCTCTCCCCCGCAGTCATCCTCCCTCTTTTCTACAGCCGATCGATCGCTCCTGGAAGCTCTCCGCTCTTTTCTGATCTCCCTGTCGCTGTCTCTCCTCCCACCTTGGCCTCCTCTTTCTGTCCCTCTTACCCTCTTCAACAGACAAATTTTAAAGTCGATTGAATTTCCGGTTGGACAAACCGCGAGGCGGCCGCCAACCAACCGCCGCTCATTTTTCAGCCCCTCTAACTTCGACGCAAAGCAGCCTTTCATAAACGCGACTCTTTACTTCCTATTCCTTTCCCTCCTTCTTTCTCCCTTCGCTGTGAAAGGGGCCGACGATTTACGTGGATTCGATTCTATGAAATCTACGATGGTTTTACGCGGCGGATTGTAAATTGTTATCCCTGGGAAAGGTACGGTTTGCATTCTTTCGCGGGGCGGTTTTTTTTCTTTATTAAATAATTCCAGCCGACTAAGCTCGCTCGTGTTATCGAAATGAAAATGCTGAGGCTCGTTCGTGGAAAGGGCCCCCCCAGCGATCTCGAAACTTTCGATTGCATTTTTTTCCTCTCTTTGTCGACTGATTTTTTATGGAAACTCGTGGCGAGGAGTGTTAATTGTGAAAATTCCCCGGCGATGATCTCGCGTTGCATCCTTTTGAGCGCAAACATATTGAATTCTTTTTGGAGGTGGATACCTCTATCGCAGCTACAGCGTGTACCGATTTGTAACCCTCGTTATTGATATGTTCAGTGGATCGAGCCATCGACAGTCGGCCCTTCGTTCTCTTCTGTGACTCGATAAAAATCGGTGCTCAACAAAAGCTGTTCGCTATTTGTACGTATTGATTAAAGCATCGTTGACTAGTGGGCATGTTCAATAGACATCGCAGTAACGAAATTTCAACTTAACAGAGCTATTGCAGGTATATTCATTTGAATAGGACTTTTTAAATAGAATCAATCGCACTAGAGATAGAATTGCGAACAGTCCTTTGGAAAAATGGGAATGGAGTATCTGTGTCGCAGATTTTGTTTCTGTTTTCACTGTGCTACATCGTAAAATTATGAAGCGGAAGTAAGTGCTGTACTGTTAAGTACTGTAATTCCTACACTGACAATTCATTGACTTGAAAAGCGATCGAAAACTCGAAATCAAGTGCAAAGAATGTTGATGGCTCTAGATCGAGTGTTCGCTGACAAACCAGGAATCAGTAACAGAACAAAGGGCGATCTGTCGATAGCGTGTACGTAATTCGATAAACTTGGAAGACTAAATTCGCAGCGAGTTTACCTACTCTCTCAACTAGTGAGCATAGTCGTGATGAGCTGCCGCTGTTTCAGTATTTTTTGAAAGAGATCACGTCGTTGGTGAAACGATCCGAACGCAAAAACGCGTGTGCAACTCTGACGAAGGTAATTTCATTAAAAGGTTACACGCTATTATTTCGTGTGAACGTTAGCGAATTTATTATCGAAACGAGTTACAGTATATCATCGATTATTCCTTCAGGCTCCCAGTCGAGGGCTTTTTCAATCCTATCGAGCTAATAATGTTCAAATATGCATAAGCTTTGAATAACGGCTCGTCAAAAATCAGCACCGATCCACCCACTCGATTTCATCTCCCCTTTTTACGTATTCCCATCCAGTAGTCTTTTTTCACGGATCGCGAATCGCGCACTGTTTAGTTAGTGTTTTATTTCGCTCATCTATTGATGCATCGCGCGCAAACGAGTCTCATTTGGTTTTATCAATACGTCCAGCACTCCGTCGAATTTGATATTCGAAAGTGAATGTTAAACGAGAATGGGAACCTTTTTTTTCAACGTATCGCGTTTGATCACGCGAATGCATCATCCATTTAATTGATTCCATTCATCGCTCGCTAAAACATCTCTCCATTCATTTCTTACTGCTTCCATTCATTTCTATAAGTTACGAAGGTTACTTTGCTACTTACGCGGCTGCTTTGGATTATAGAAATCTTGAAAAGGAACTGTTCGCTTTAATCTGATTTGAAACAGAATCGAGTCGGTGGAATTCGCGTTTCTATTCAAACAGCGTGCAAGAATTATAATAACCTCATCTAATTGCGATTCCACTCCCAAAACATTTACCCGGGCTAGTCACCAAAGGCTCTCACATTTAAGAAGACCAGAAATCATACCTCCCCCCTCCATGTCGCGGACATTACCGTTCCGCTCATAAATCTGAGCACCCTAAGCGGGACGATTACGTGTTCCGCCATCGTCCGGTCCTAACATTCTCATTCGCATCCCTCCGAAGCAATTCCAGTAATCTTCTAAACGAAACCCTTTATCTCCGCATTACCATAAATCCTAATTAATTGAACCTCGACTCGGGAGCATGTTGTTAGCCAGTCTACGAAATCCCTGTCTCTCCCTGTTTACCCCTCTATCCTTTCCACCCTCTTGATATCTACGAGAATCGCGCAGCCATCAGCCCCGTTTTTGGCATGACGTCTTTTCCCTCGAAATTCATCCTCGTCGGGCCGAGTCGCCTGCTCCTCGAAGAACTTCCGGCCCGGAAGAGACTACGGCCGTAGCACGATTAATAGTTGGCTCGAATCTCGAGGCTCAGCCAGGGTAGCGAACCAGCCAATCCAGGGGTTCAGTGTATTCGACGCGGGATAAGGGGATGCTTGGGGGTGACATGGTGGCTGCAGTGCAGGCCAACGCAGCTCTGTCTGCAGAGGGAGATGGGATCCGACTGGAACCATGCTGCCATAATACGGCCGCTAATTAAACGATTAATCATGCAACGAATGACACGTACCTAACCGGTTCACGGGGAAATCGCTCCCGCCAGACTCCAACGTCGCGTCGGTCGTGTGCAACCAAGGTTATGCCTGCTATTCCCTGTACACGCACGCTCTTGCTGCGTGTAACATCTGCGTATTTGCATAGTTGACAATTTTCGCGATTTCGATTAATTGAAAACGTGACGATCATCGAACGCCCCTCCTTTAATCTCTTCGAGGGTAGAGATTGGTAGTTTGAATGAACTGAGCATAGATACTATGTTTATGACAATATCTACTATTTTTAATAAGATGATTTATATTATTACCAACTCATTGACTGACTCGAATTTATTATTTCTGTTTCAGGTAAGCACTTGTTCTTTACTAGTCTCTGATTTAGTCGTCATCCTATCGTGAGTACTTAGCGTTCTCTTATTCTACATAGCTGATAGTTTTTATATCTGTTCCTTGGTAAAAGCCAGAGCAGTGCACTGAAATATCGTCGAACATCGAAGCTTAACTTCAGGGGAAGTTAAAAATAGAGCGAATAGGGGAGGACGTAAATCGAGGGACAATCAGGATGAACTTTAATTCGAAATTGTCGCGGGGGGGTAAGTAGAAGCGTCGCAGGCAGGAAAAAAGAATCGAACGAGCGGGGCAGTGGGAGAAGAATCGCGAAATAGTTACGAGCCGATGGAGAAGGACACGGATAACGTTTCGTAATCGAATCGCGTTCCACGTGGATGGAGGACACAGAAGGGAGTTCGCAATTCCCCCACCTGTTCTCTATTCCGCAGGGGATGGTTAAGTCCGCTTTCACGGTCCATGCCGCGCTTCGTTTCGATTGCTCGACGCATTCGATACTCGACATCGGCCATGCCCGTCTATTATTCGTTACGGCCAATGGTCACCAGTATCGTCGTATACATACACTCCGGTTATGATTTGTTACTCTGTTTTCGACGTATGCCACTGCGATCGACTAACTTCTGCCCATCCCTTTTTCTCGCGCCCTTTCCAATCTTCCCGTCAACCGTGGATAGTTTATTGATATTTCTCGTACCTATTACACGCTGGTAAACTGTATCTTTCTCGATTTGAACAACGTTTGGAAAAATTACTTTCAGTGCATTGAACTTCGACATAGGTACTAAACCCATAAAGTAACGTTTCTAAGTGTAACTCTTTCAAATATGTTTTAATTGGAGTTTGCTAGTTTGTAGAACTTGTCAAACAAAATATGACAATATTCATACTTTTGGTGCATGTGGCCTATGTGCTGTATGGTAGTCAGAGGATGTGAACAACTGAAGTTGCTTCACGTGTTTCTAAAACATTTATAGACATGAAAATTTAAAAAATTTGAAAATTTAAAGATTTGAAAATTTAAAAATTTGAAAATTTAAAGATTTGAAAATTTGATAATTTAAAAATTTGAAAATTTGAAATTTGATAATCATTCCAAAGAAGTATATACAAAACTTGTTACCTATACCTGCATTCTAATGAAACAAGAACGGTGCATCCTTGACGTTTACATAATTACTCTGAAACACCATCTTCAATTTTTTCACAGCAACGCGCTACACGCTGTCACATGAACGTCTACCGTTCACCAACTTTTACGGAAACTTGGTTGCCTCGAGGCGAAAATCCATAAAGGCGTTAAAGGGAAAAGGAAGTGTAGAACAAGGAGATTGAGTGTAACGCGTGGCTATGTAGAATATAAAATCGAAGAAAGGTATAAGAATGGCCCCTTCGCCTCGCCCTCGGTTGTACATACTGTATAATCCTCCGATTCTCCCATTATCCTGTTGTTTCCCCGCTCGTGGTTACAATTTATTATATTCCCTCGCCCTCTCCTACTCTCGCGCGCTCGCCGAGCGTCACCTTTCGAGGTCTCGCCCCTTCTGTAGTAGCACGGTCTCGCTTCGACCCTCGCCAATCGGAAGGGGGATAGAAACGAAGGGGGTCGAAGAAAGAGAGAGGGTAGTTGCGCTACAGGTGTCGACGAGATACAGGTGTTGCTAGGATAGCTGTTACGCCGCGAGAAGGGTGGAAACGGCCTCCGCCGCTCGCAGCCCTTTCCTTCCCATTCCTTCGTCTTCTCGCTGTCTGCCTCGGCGAGAACTTTCGGAGATTGCGGGCCTTCGGAAAGACTCGGGGGCACATTCGTCGCCGCAGTGTCTGCTCGTAAACTGAATTAACGACGTCGTCGCCGATTTGTTCGACCGCGTGTTTATTGCCATGAACGGAAACTAGAGGCACACTTGAGACGGAAATTTCGTCCTTTGTATTTGGAAAGGAGCTCACGTAGTTGGATGTAGTTGTTTCTAATTACTTCGAGGGAACTGTTAAGAAGTCTGACTATGGAGGAATCTGAGAGTTTAGGAAACTGGCGATTCTCGAGTTTACTAGCATTTATATCGTGTTCTAAAGATCAGATAAGAGATAACTTAGAAAATTTGCACTAATCATAAAATTCCAATTCGACACATGGAATTTATGGGGAGAAGGTATAAATGTGTATCTACCAGATAATTTTCGCCGCAAAATCCTAAATAATCCTCGCATCGCGTAATTGATCATAAAAATAATCGGTTGTCAATATCGAGAACGAATTACTACGGGATTGCCGACACCCTCGTCGCAGACGAACACGAATTCCCTATGAAATCGACCCCTGGAAGGAGATTTTCACGAGCGGATAAATTGGACGACAGAATTGGCAGCGAGGGTGGTGGTGTTGCTTGATGGGGGAGAATCGACTCGCAGAAAAGTGAACGCGTAAGGGACGAAATGTCGACCGGGCTGACGCTGTAATTGCCACGTGATGTATCGCTGGAAGCGTTTTAACCCCTTCCGAATGGTTCCGTACTTCGATTTCCATTCGTCCCTTCGCGTCTTTATCGACAACGCATTTGTTCGTGATCCTCTATCACGAAAAAAGATTCCTAACTTTGAGCAAAAGAAATTGTTTAACATGAACACTAAGAAAATATCTGTTAATACATTTGTGATGGCATGACATAACGACAGAAGTCGTAGCTTAAAAAAATATCGAGTCTACACCTTAGTTAACCCTCTATAACATCGTGTTACTTTAAAGTCACATACTGATATATCGATCTTATTTTATTTTTAGGCCACTAGGGGACATTCTTATCGTTTTCTAAATTCATTTCTACATGCCTAGCTATATACGTAATCAATTATTCGAATTCACATTTGGAGGTCAATATTTATTAGTTCTACATAAAATCTGCTTGTTTACTCATCAGACAAAAAAATTCGGGTTATAAAAGGCTAATCAGAAATGAAGTGTTGAATTCAGTGTTTTGGAATCTCTAACTCAGACCAGTTTCGTAATTACCGACACACATAAAGATCGAAGGCAGTGTAGAGGTTCATTCTTCAATTAAATTCCAAGAGTACAGTTGACTCATAGCATCGCAGTCTAAGGCTCCGCGCAGTCTTACGGAGCAATTAAATTTCGAGTTCAGAGGGAGCGAGATTCCTTGAAACGATGGGGGTAAGTGCCTCCCCTTAGACGCATTTTAATCTTACTTAAACCCTCGGAACGAACGCTAAATATGGTCGCGCAGTTCGCTCAATGGCCAAACACAGAACGCGTTTAAAACCCGGACGACAATAAGTCCGCTGAATACTTGCGGTTCAATTAACGGGAAGCTTTCCGCGATTACGAGTGTGTCGCGCAGCGCCGAGTTCCCTCCGACGTTCACCTCGATAAGAGAGCCTGGAACCGATTCTGATGGCTCGTTACCGGGGAAGCCGCGAAAACGTGAAAGAGAACGGTCGCGCGAAGATAAGCCGCTGCGCGAGTCGGGGAGGACAGGAGACGGATCACGGTGAATGGGACTTCTGTCGGGCGCCATCTTGACAAAGCAGCACACCCTTCTACCCTCAAGATACTCGTCCTATAAAACAGCCAGCGTACTTGGTATCCCGCGAGATTGGATTCTCCAGTCTCGTTTCTCCCTTGTCTATGTCGTCCTTGTGCCAGCGACGAGAGCGGGTAGCGCGCGGCGACACGTTCCGCGGACTCGTACTTGACGTTAACGAAGCTCATCCAGTAATAAAAGTCTTGAAAAAGCACTCGAGGATGGGAACCTCGCGGCTTCTGGAAACAGAAACAACAAGGCGTAGCTGGGGCGCGTAATGAGAGCGTGTGCGGCTTGTAACTCGAGGAATCTTGCCCAGGGAATCGTGTTTCTCCTAACGCTGATGTATTTGAAGGAATTAGTGGGACATTTTCTCTGTGTGTCCCGGTTCACTTCGATCGGCCGCGAGGGTAAGGACCTAGAGAGTAGCGCTAAGTAAAGCAAGCGAGAGGAAGTTAGGCGAGACGAACGAGGGGAATGGGAAGAGGGAAAATATAGCGAGACTAAGGAATTTTTCTATCACGGCCACTCTCGCGGCAATACAATTAAAAAGATTGCGAAAGTTTGCAGTGCGAACGCGCGATGTTCTGCCTTTCTTATGCTTTAGGGAAACGGGGAACGTCTTCCTTCAGTTTGCGCCGCGAGTGGCCAGACTGTTTGTTTATCTTCCAATCGGTGCCCTGACCGAGCAGCTTCTCACGCTTCTAACCTCGTAATGCTTTCCCAGCCGTTTGCTCGCCTCGCCACTCGGCGAAACTTTCGTCTCGCGGCAATTCACCTTCCTCGAGGGCTCTCTACATCCCCTAATAGGCTCCAACTAGACGATTCACGCTTTTTCGCGTACAACTTGATCGCGCGCAGCTTCGTATTGAGGATTCCGTAAGACGTTTTGTATTGTGATTCTTCCTCGGCTGAACGAAGATGAAGTTCATGGAAGATGAAATTTTTCAAGCTGCCAGATATTTGCGTAAACTCTGCTGCAATGCTCGCTGAGCACACTTTGCTCCTTTCAGACAAAGATGAGTGTTTGCTTTTAGTTGTTTGGAGACTTCTGTGTCGGGGGTGTACACATTTGACAAATGTTTGTGAGGATGTTGTACCAGAAAAGTGGATTCTCTTGACGAATCTGCGTCACGAGTTATCAAGAGAAACGAAATTCTGTGCTTTCATTTATGGAAAGAGTAATTTCTGTGTTGTATGAATGAACATGCTATGTTGAATGTCTCATTCCTCCTCCAACAATTAATTTCGAAGGTATTTAATTCTATAATACGGATTCATTATTTCTAAAAATAGTAAACTTAAAATTATTACAAATTGTTTAGCAAAGATCTTTTATTTGATATATGCTCAGAAATCTACAATGTCATAAATATTTTAATGGGATGAGTGTGAACGTAAGCGAGTTTGGATACGTCTCGTATGAAATATTTTTAGTGTGCTCGCGATTTCCATTGACCAATATTTCGCGGAACATTTCGCTCCCTGGAGCGTCACGCCTTCGGGTATGGGTTCTAAATTTTCAAGAAACCCTCTTTCATATTTAAATGTGCGCCTTGCATGGAATCACCCGGTCTGTCGAACACGTGACAGCTGCGACATATTTCAGAATGAAACTGCACTCTCGATGTGTATGAGAAGAACCGACTTATTCACCTTCCTCAGACATTTTTGCGATAACGATGCGTCGACTTCTGCACTTTCCTTGCTTCTGAAAAACAACTTTCAAAAATCACAGAATTCTATTCCACCTCCTTGCAAAATTTCATTTTTTTCTCAGGCTATTTTTTATACAATAGTTGCAATTCTACTATTCCTAGTTCACTTACGATTTTTATTAGCACTTTACACAAATCCAAGCATCAAATTTTTAGTCTCATAAATATAAAAAGTACAAACTCTAAAAATCCTCCTCAAGAAAAATTAACCTCATAAATTCTATTCGATTTTGTATATTTCCCAAGCAATATTTTTGAAAAGCGTGCATTCAGACCCCTTTAATATTCCTCACTCTATTTATTCCCGTCGACTTCTACAATTTGAGCGCCATTCTATCCAGAAAGCAGCCGTCTGTATCCTGACTTTCCCCCGCTAACCAACATTCCGCGCTGTCCGCGTTGTCGGTCGAATTGAAACGAAATCTCACGGTGATTTCATTTATCCTTATTACGGGGAACAGCGTAATATTCGTCTTCTCCGGGGGCGACGTTCATGAACCGATAATACGAGAACGTCGTCGACCGGAAAGCCGCGGAGTAAAATATGAGGCGTATCATTGCTAATATTTTTCTCGTGGAAACGCTCACGGTCCTTCCCGACGAGCACGGCGAAGAAGAGCCTCGACCAGAGGCGATAACTCACATCTTAGAGAATCCTTAAGGGTGCCTCGTCGAAGTTGGAACGGAAACAGGGAAAAGGAAAGGAGAGGGCCGAGAGAATAACTCAAATTTATGAGGTGCAGAGCCAGACCAAATTCTCGGTTCGTACCCGTCCCCCTTGAGCCCACTTATACCCGACTGTTCTCCGAATGATTCACTGAGAATTCGTAGCTGGGCTTCGTCGATGGCTGTACATGCCAGCTTAATCTATCGGCTCCTACTTTTGTCGTTCGCCTTATTTCGTCTGTCGCAGAAATTCGCGAACTATTTATCCCTGTCTTCAATCGAACGCGACAGGGCGGTTTGGAAAGCTCGCCTCGTTCGTTTCTGTAGAGACTTTCATCGAGACCTCATCGATTCTACTGTGTAATTCTGAAATTGGGTCGCTTTAGTTGTGAATCGTGGCAGAATTCGATACAGAATTATGTGGTTGGTTTGTCTTGTCTTCGGTAAACAGGTAGAAATTTAAATAATGAGTAGATGAAGTTGTCGAGGGGACCAATTTCTATATGGCAAGTTTCAGAATGGAAATGCTGTTGTTACTGATGACGGTTTCTTGAATGTAGGTACTATCGGAAATGAACTCGGGAATCGTCATGAAAAATCTGGTTGAAAGCTTGCGAACATTCGTGCACGGGTATACTGTGTAGTTGGGAAAAATAGCAAACCTGGGAATATCGAGACTGTGTGAATTATCCGGAGCTAAATCGAATCGTGTGAATTTCAGACTGCGATTTATTGCGTAACTGATAGCCTCGTGAATACTTCGTGAAATTCTGGGACGGGTAACAGTGAGAGGTGGATAGTGGATTTTATGTAACAATATTTATGAGAGACTGCGTTCGCTCGGGTGACTGAAATTTTACGAATGCGAGACTATTTTCTCTTTTAGTTTCTTCTTTTGCTTAGCACTACCTGTTCTAGGGTTTACTAAATCTACTAAAATATCCTTGTCACGTATCCATAAAATACTCTCGTTTTATGTTCCTTTAAAATTTATCAAATTTACGCCTCTCATACCTCACTAAAAGTGAGTTATATAAAAAAATTTATCTTTTAACATTACATGACAGAACTGTACTTACTTCCTTGTAAAAAGTTGCATAAAAAATGAGAAAGAGCAAATCGTGATTTATCAATGAAAAGAATAGAAATTGTCTTGGAGTAAGTATATAAGTAGAACAGAAATCTGTATGTCTCAGTAAAATTATTTCCACTTTCGTCTTTATTATTTCACGCAGGATTTTCGAACGATTCGTATCTACTGCAAGGCGTGGCGCTCAGTCTGATTACGTCTGAAAATTTCACACCCACCCAGCATGAGAGTTGCACGAGTCGGCGGCCATAAATTCTCAAGTCCCATACTTCTTGGAAATTCGGTTTGAAAAGTATTAGGGAAGCCAACTCCAGGAGTATCATACATAAATCACCATACTTTTACTCTTCCTTATCATCCAAGAATTTTATGACGCAGTAAAAATTAATCCCCCGCAGCTATATTTCTATGACGTTGCCGCGTCATCCACCAAACTTTTCCTTTTATTTCAATATTTAATTATTATCTCCTACCTGAGATCCTGACCGCCTTTATGCGCCGAGGTCATTGCAATATCCTCCATAACCATCACATTATGCAACATCGCTTATCAATAATTACCTGCAACAAATCGATCGAAATACGTGGCATTGTTTCCATTTTGCCTCGAATTTTGGCCCATTTTTTATTCGAAAGACAACCTATCAGAAAATGGAAAATCAATGGTCACAGTTTGAGTAGAAAAATATTATTAAACCTAAAACCTAAGTGATTTTATAGTATTCAGGTTCCATAGTAAATTGATTTACACACGTAGGCGTTTGTTATTGTTGGTATGCAAAATAAACGGTCGCTTTCAGCCAGAACAAACAAATGAACGAAAAAGCCTGAAAGGCCAGCGCGCGTAATGAACTCGTTAAAGGCAATTCTTACGTACTATTCCCTGGTGCGCATCGTCGGCTCCCAATTTGCGTTCGTCAGCACCGCACGTCGCTATTCGTAAATGAAAGCCCCAACCCGCGTGCACACGATCCGCGACGCAAACACGCATGTGACATTCCCACTATCACCGGTGTCATTATTAGCGTAGCTTCACTTTCGGGAAGGTCGATGGCCAAAGCCGACCGCTTAGTGCGATGTCACAACACATGGTTGCGATTTTCGTCTGCAGTTGCTTTGCATATGCAGGATGCTCTGAGGCTGTATATACATACACTGTGCATATTTGGACACTTTTGGATTATTGGAAATGCATGAAATACCTACACTTTTTTTATTATTTACACGAACTGATATTAAATGCTATTCTCATTCATATTTATAAACCTTGTATCTGTGGCTGTAAGGCAAAACGACCTATGTCAGATTTTCAGGAAATTCGAGTTAAATATTTTAGCTGACATCTAGAATATAGAATCTATATTTTCAGAAAGAAAAAGAGGTATTAAAGGAATTTTTTCTCCTAAAAATAAGGGTTCAAGAAGGCACGAGTCCATAAGATAGTATTGAAGCTGAAAATTTTAATTTTTGCCTTACAAATCTCATATTTTAGAGATCTCACATCCCTGTAAGAAATCTGTATACCTATAACTGGCATCTAACAAACAAAAATTTTATTTGCAAGTTATAAATGTAACTAATAGTAGATCTGTGTGTCACCACGCTAGAAAATAACTGTTTACAAGGGACCAGAAGTTGGAGGAAAGTGAAATGGGGTGGTGGAAGACTGGAAAGCCGTATAAAGACTCGCCTGTCCATAAGTCTTTGCTTAAGCAACAGCTCGCTCTTCGACACACGTCAGCATTGCAAACTGAATACTTCATGGTTCGTATCCTGCGAAACGGGAGCGCGTGTGTTTGCAGCCTGCTCCAGGAAGGACACGATTATCCTTTTACGGGTGGTAGGAAAACGAGGTCAGCGTACGCTGAATAAACCATTTCCCAGGACAAAGAAAATGAAGACGTGGGAGGAAGAATCGGACGCGTTTGCATCTTTGACTTTGACGATCGATTGGTCTCCATTGGGTTCTATCCCAGATCTACCGACAGCCTTCATTGAAACATAGGAGTTTGAAGAGGATAGACGTCTCGAAAATAAACTTCTGAATCAATAACGAGAACGAATGATCGCCAGGTGCGAAGAATATCGAGTACAGAATTTGTCCCTTGAGCGATCCGTGTTTCAGCTGTATTTCATTTTACAAAACAGTCACAATAACGGTAGCTTTCGTCGCTAATTAATTACATACACCTACTGTGAACTTTACAAAGGCAACCAATCTCCAATGAGCGGCTTTTATCAATTACACATCACCGATATCAAACCTGTACTTATGCTATAGAATCGCAGTCGAGTGAACATCTGTTTGATATTCAATGAGTGAATTCATTTCGCCGAAATAAATATATTATGGGCGGTAATAAATTTGCCAGTAAATCGTTTGGAACGTATCGACAAGCCGCGGCTCAACGGGACCAATGAATGATAAACTCTTCCCGCCTCGGTAGTTCATATAAACGTTAAGTTATTAACGAATAATAATAACTATGGTAATAGAGCAGAAATCAACGGCATTTACAGCAACAAATCATGAATACGAAATGCAAACAATACCAGACCAATGGTCGCGCTGATAAATCCATGATGCGTAAAGCGTCTGACATTTATCACGAAATTTACGTTGGGCGGTCAATAGGAATTTAAAATAGATTCGAACTCTCCTCTTTTTCGATCACAATGGCGCGGCCTCGCATTGTCAAAATCCGCACAGCATGCCTGAATAGTGGCAATTGCATGGCAATCGATTTAATACAGGAACAACAACAGCCAACGTAACAGAGGGCCTAAATTATCATCGTCACCAACATTTCGTTCAAGGGACATTAACCAACCCCTTAGCGATCAGCTCTAGTGACCGACTTGGTGACATAGTAGATACTCTTTAGAAGACAGCAAAATTTGTCCAATAATGCAATTCTCATTTTCAATTTACAAGTTTCCAAAGTGCCCTTGCACATATTTTCCTATAATTTCTGTGTTTAAATTCTTGGATTGGTCCTCCTGTATTTCACGTCTGAGTGATCCTACCCTGATATCACAATGAATGTTCTCCAGTGAGAAACACAAATCAAAAAATCGCCTAAAAGTCGTAATCCTCAAACTACAGCCAGATTCTCTCTAATAAAAAGAGTTCGCAGTGTTGTTCGTCGAGAAGGAAAACGCGTTAGACGGCTAATATTTATCGAAATTCCTCGTTAGAAGTTGGAGTTAACTTCTTATCGGGTCCCTGGACAAGAGACACGCGTTCCGTCGGCGTGTAACTCGTTTATCGGCAGCGGCGCTCTCCCAGTTGACATGTCGAAGTAAAGGTATCGGAAACTCTTGAACGTTGGACGCCCGTGGCACGGTCTCAACGGACGAAACCAGAAGTAATGGTATTAAGAAGCCCCTGAAGGCTGGAGACTGCAGCCGCCTAACTGTTGGCTCCCCTCCTCGGCTGTGTTTGACCCTCTCTCTCTCCTAGCGACTCTGAAATCACCGTGGTGGCAGCCACGACAATGACGACTTCACTAACGAGCATTGCTGCCCGCGCTCTAACCAGATCTGACTTCCTGTCTGTTTCAAGCCAGCATGCATCATCGGTAAGACGATCTTATAAGGGTTGAGAATCAGATTCTTTCCGATCAAGTTGTACACGTCGGAGAGTCGTCGGTAGCGGCGACGAGGCTGGAATAATCTCGCGACGGGATTCAGCTTCGAGCGACGCCATTAAATTTAATGATGTGGCATCTTCGCGCTGTGGGGGATTTTCGAAAACTCGGTTAAGAGTTAAGAGGGCGATTGGGGATTGTGTAGACGTTTTCATCTCGATACAATAGGGTAGCCTTTGATGCGTGTGGTAAATGCTGCCTTCGGAACATTTTTTTTTTGTAGGAACTCGAGTGAAGCAGTTTCAGACCTAGCGCGGTGTCTACCACAGGGTCGCAGTTTACGGCCATTTTGTGTAAATTGGTGGTAAAGTTAGCGTCTTAATATACATTGGCTAAACTGTTCAGCGAAGTTTGCGAACAGACGGAGCGCGATGCACGCTAGTAGGTTGGTCCATTTTGCGCAGCCGTTTCGAAGTCCATAATTAATCTCGTGCTACGAGAAACCATGAGAAGACGGTTAGCATAGTAAATTAGTACGGGACGACAATTTTGCTGGGTTGTGGTTTAACCGCTTCGTAATATTGACGAACCAGGAACTGAACATTTTTTAAGTAAGACAGTCTAAACTCAGTTCAATTATTTGTGCTGATTCTTCGAAGAAACATCGCTTCGAAATTAGTTCATAAAAACAGCGCTGTTCTGGACCTACAGAAGAACCTTAATTACCCAGTTCTCAATTATTTCTTACGTGTACTCAAGGTTACAACTAATCTAATAAACTTAAACTATATTCTAACAGTAGTGTATCGAAAACAATAAAATTAGTCGGTATAACATGAAACCCACAAGCAGAAGAAAAAATTAGTTAGTAGAACAGTACTTCAGGTTTGAGACTCATCTGGAGTCAATCAATCAAGCTTCTACTGCATTTCGAAACTTTACTCTCTTGCGACTCTAGAAACTGTAGCAATTCGCTCAAAGTTGCCAAATTGAAATCGAAGACGAGTAAAGTTGAAATATCACAAAACACCGAAAATATCGAGATTATAGGGAGAGTGAGAGTCGACCCGAACGACGTTGCCTTCGACTGGCAAAGTTTTGTTAATGCTCGACGGAAGTTCGACCGAAAGCCAATCGGAAAACGATGTCCGATAACATAAATCTTGCTGTGCACACGCTACCTAGCATGCCATGTGCGCACGTGGGCAAGCATCGAAAGACACGCGAATTCGTCCAGCTCGTTGAATATTCTGAGACCGTACGAAGGAAAAGATCAGACTGTTACGAACGATGCACGAAATCAAACGTTCTTCGGAACTTCTGGACATCACGTAACGCCGATATTGGCGAGCGTAATAATATAAGAATCCATGGAAAGAGAATACAGACTTTGACAAAACGTAAACACATATAATGCGCATATGGTCTCAAGAAACTGATACATAGTTCTGAATATGAGCTTCGTACATAAAAGGCAAACAGAGAAGGTAAACGTTGACTAAATATATCGTGGAAAAAAATAATAATGGAAGTAGAATTGAAATAATACTATTGAAAATTAATAAATAATGAAGAATAATTAATTGGGAGTAATGTAAATCCTAATTTGAACATCCATTTTGTTTATTAATGTAGGGAAAGGTATACGAAGGGTATCACAATTTTTCTGATATATTAAATTTAATAGTGCGCTCATTATTTCCTTAATGTACGCGACGGCTACGATCTGAATAACCGTTTAGCAAAATTCCAGAGTATCGACCGGTCCGAATGAACCCGAGCACGTAATGCGCTGAGCTGATACCGCGTTTTCGCGACGGCTGTGCTCGTGCCTGGCACGTCTTTGGTCACGAACTCGCTATCTGCCCGTATAAAATAACTCGAGTAGAAAAAGAAGATGGAAGACGTGACAATAATGGAAGGTTTGATCATTGTCAATAAATAAACCATTCATGGTACCCACCGTGGCTTACGTGTGAAATTACAAGAATGAAGCAAGAACGAAGTTCAAATCACAAAATACTTCCTTAAACCCTGAACCTCAGAGTCAGACTAACCCAAGTCCATTTTTTTCAAAGTTATGTTTTCCACAAAATTTTATTACTTTCTCTTCATTCTAATACGAAGTAGGTAATTCCACTTGTTTTTCGGCTCTCCTGAAAAGAGGAAGGACACAAAAAAGAACATAGGTGACGTAGGCTGGCAGGTGTGTTACTATCAAGAACTTAATATTCGAATCTGTAACTCAGTCAAATCATATTTACCATGTATTATTTATCTTGAGTATCTATATTTTTAATTCATATTCTTTCAAGAACGAGTAAGTCGACCATTCTATGAAGCATGCTTAGAAAATATCACATTACATGAGAGTGTAAGGTACAGAACTTTACCAGGTGCTACCTAAAAGTATCCAGATCATTTCTCAATAGTGCATTTCACGGTCCACGAAATCGGAGAACAATCGACGAACGCTGGAAACTCTTCCCCCGGTCACGGCCGTTAAGCGGCTGGCATAGACTTCCAGAATTACGTTTGAATAATTAGTCGAGGCTTGATTACCACCAGGAAGGGTGGCGAACGCTTCACCAGGGTTTCGTTTCAACAAAGCCCGATCGAGGATTTCCTCTCCCTATTTTTTTTTCCCTCTCTCTGCTTCGAGTTCAAGGTTTTTCTTCAGCAGTAAAGTAATCCCCGCGAGAAAAACCGACCCTTCCGCACGAGGACCTCTTATTCCCGGAACAACGGTACACCGTATCGATCCGACATCGAACGACAGCGAGGACGTGTATTGACAGTTGTGGCGGTGGCTTGTTTGCACGAAACATCGAATTTCCTGCGAAAGTTTACCACGCGCAAAAGCGAGCGGAGCGCCCTTCGCGTCGACGAGGAAGTCGGAGTCGGCTTACGTGTCGCTGAATAAACGGATCAGCCCTCCCGTGCTCGCGTCTCTTTGCGAGCTACTTAAGTTCTTTGCCTCTCCCCCCGACCCGTCCCTGTCCTCCTGTTCAGCCTGCTACGTCCCTCGACGGGACTCTCCTTCTGTCTCGCCTTTCCGCATCATTATTCGTCGAAATGCACGCGGGAAGGCAGAACCGTATCAATGTCGAGGGAATTTTACGAGGGAGCCGCGTTACTGCTCGGGAACATCGTTGTCAGGATTAGCGGAGCTGGCTGGTGGAACGTCTCTGCCCTACCGATTCCCTTGAAAAGAACAACGAATGGCGGGGGATGGTCCAGTGTTGAATCAAAACTTTGGATTCTATTTGGTAGTTGATATAGTAAGCTAGAATCTCCATTATTTGAAATACTACAGAATTCAAACCTGAAGCACACTTTCGATGTTTAGTTTCATTATTTTTGTGAAGTTTCAATCGATATTCTACTGGATGCTTATTCTTATTACACTAAGTATTCGTAACTTTATATAATAGAAACTGTGATACGTAATACAGAATTCCTGCAACATCCAATCATTTAGAGCTGTAAGTTTGCACCAGCACCGTACATAGAAACAGAGTATATACACGAAGTCAATATATAACGAAGTGGTAGGAAATACCATTAAACTGGGCGTGAGATTGATGGTCACGTAGCCATCGGAAAAACTGTAGCGTTCGATAATTATCGGCCCTCTCAGAGAGGTAGCGCCCCTGCTCGAGACCGCCGCTCCATTCCTTAAAAAGTTCCCCCGGCCATTCGGTTCCCAGCTGGGATCAGTGGCGAGCAGGTAACCAGAACTCCCGGTTCGGATCTCTTATTTCCTGTTTTCCGGGCGCAGCGGGAAAAAAAGAATCGTGTTCCCGATGAAAAAGCTCGGGCGAAACTCCGCCGCGCCGGAGTAGTTTACCTTTCAAGTCGGAGCGATGAAGTCGACGGAAGAGAAATGGAGGACAAGAGTGGAATAGAGAAAGGGGAAAGGGCGTGGGTGGCGAATGTCGGTAGCGAAACGAGTTCCGTACGCAGATGTGGAAACCTGAGGCCGCTGGCTCGGTGCTCAAAAATGAATTTAAGCTGAACGATGCGCCTGCACGTGAAGGAGCGCCTTGCGCCCGGAAACTTTCGCGGAAAATTATATGAGATGCGCGCACACTTTCTGCCTAACGCGGCCAGACGCCCACCTACGTTTTGTTTTCCTTCCTTTTTACTCTCCCCCCTTTTTTTTTGCGCCGAGCGAAAGAGGAAGAATCACGGCGAACAGGGACCCAGCCTCCGTTCTGTTTAATTCTCAAATGCAGCTGCATCTAGGCGAATTTTCGTTCCCCTGTATCAGCGCCGCGGTGATTCCTGAACTGTTGATTTTTTCAACTCGTACCTCGTACAAACTCGACGGAGTTCGTTGTTGGGGAAGTGCTTTGAACGAGCCGGATTTCTTGTATCCAGCTTCCTTCTTCTGGGTATCGAACTGCACTTTCCATGGCGGAATGAGGTCGCGTGATGCTGGTTAGGATAATATACCTTTTTCTGGTTTAAACACACGAGCTATTGACCAATTACTGTTTTAGTACAGCCGCCATTACGGTGTAAAATTTGAAAATTAAAACGAATGGAAATGTTTTAGATATTTGAAAATTCGTATGTTTGAAAATTTGAATCAAAGGATTAATATGGAATAGGAACAAATAATTAGGCGAAATAATAATCGCATGAAATACGCAAAATTCAATTAGAGGTGAACTATAGTATGAATTTCTTTTACCTTTTCATCCAACGCTTCACAATCGTTATCGTACTTTCCATCGACACGATGAGGAAAATTCTAATTAGCGTTTTCGAATTAATCCAGCCGTCGTTTTCCGTGCTGTCGTTTCGATTTATTGTTATATCAGCAGCAGCGAGATCGGTTCCATAAATTCAGTTCTTTCTTTCGCCGATGATTATGATTTCTAATTATTAATAGTAAAATGAAAGGCAACGAAATCGATATGTCTATAGAAGAAATTTGCAGTACGATATTTAATGCCGGCTCTTTAGAACGATTCGGTGCTGAAAATTTTATATCCGTTGTATTTACGGTTTTTTTATTATTCCACGTTGCGGTCAATCGATCGAAGTATGTTGGTCAATTATAATTCTTTGAATTGTGGGTATAAGGAATAGAAGCAGTTGAAAACGAAGGAGGTCTATTGAAACGTCTGTTGTGCGATTTAATGCTATTTCTTCAAAACCTTGGCGAAATGGGACCAAATAGTCAATTGAACGTGAGGATATTGTTTGCTTGTCAACAAGTATTGGTAGAAATCGATGTCACAAAACGTTCGAAAGACAATACGCTAAAGCTAAGAATACGAACTATTTCGGATTCAAAAGAAGCTTGAAATATAGAAGATTTTGATAGAAGGTAAAAGGCAGTTTTCGTAGAAGAGAATAAGTACGTTTTTCTAGGAAATAGTGAAAACTAGGGAAGGTGAATTATGCAAGCAGTAGTTTAATGTAATTG
The DNA here is from genome assembly GCF_051401765.1 of Calliopsis andreniformis. Lineage (NCBI taxonomy): Eukaryota > Metazoa > Arthropoda > Insecta > Hymenoptera > Andrenidae > Calliopsis > Calliopsis andreniformis. The sequence goes on along the minus strand of NC_135067.1, from coordinate 14,275,981 downwards.
TACTGAAAGCTTCATTCAATTTAGGATAACGGACTTCAAATGCTGAGCAGACTTCAACAAGGCAGAGCAAACAGTTTCTTAATCCTGGAGTCTTCCCTTGAAATTGAAATAAGACGAAGAACTGTGACTCAGTATACATTGAACCTCAATTATATAATCATGACAACCATGTTACCCAATGGGAAAATGGTAAAAATACACCATAATTCACAACTGATCACAATAATACTAACAAAAAAATATTAGCATAATGAATCCACTAAAAAGAGTGTGCTCACTGTAAAAAATGTCTGAAATTCTAAGACGGCAAAGAAAAACAATGTAATTATTTTTATTTCAGAGTTATCAATCGTTAACATACGCGTATGGGTGTCTGACTTCAGACTTATTCTACTGCCGGCAGTAGAAGGTTAGGCAAGTCTGACATATGTAACTCTATCAGTAGAATAAACTTCTAAATCAGACACATTTCACATCCCAGACACTTGCTTAACAAATTGTAATTTCAGTGCCCTTGATTTTTATTTTACTTCGACAATCGAAACCACCCCTCAAAAATTTCTGATACCTGTTGACAAACCCTGTAGACATAACCCAAGATTTCCCAACCTCAATAGACATACTCCCATAATCAGGCAATTCGCTGGACTATATCAAGCTACAATTTTTAACACCTCCCAGGTGTCAAACATACCACAGACAAGTACAAGGGCAAAGATAAACGCGCGAGGGTCGGGGGTAGAGAACTCGGTGACACCCGGGTGAAGGTAAAAAGCAACCCCTAGTTGGAGGGTTGCAAAGCAGAACGCTGCCCAGAATCAGAAAACGAAGCCAAAGCGAGAGCTTGGAATCCCTGGAACAGCGGAGATTTAATACAGCTCGCTGCATACTAAATCTACAGGGGCAGAAGAGCCGTGGTTGCGATAGGGCGCGACGGGGAACGCGAAATGGCCGGGGAAAGAGGAAAACTCATCGAAATCCCTAGCTGTCGACTCGCTTTTACCCTTGATCGTCCGTGAAGGGTGGGAGGAGCGGGTGAGAAGGAGGGTTGGCGCGAGAGGAGGAAAGGGGAAGCGAGAAAGGGGGAGGGGAGAGAGCATTCTTTGGAAATCCTAGAGCTGCTTCTGTAGCGGCGCTTCTGTTATCAGGGGGGTAAATCGGTATCGTTTCGTTTAAATCCACCTCGTTTTACGAGCTGATGGCGGAGCAGAGGAAAAAAAGGAGACGAGAGGAAAAAAGGACGGGGAAACCTTTCACGAGACGCCAAGGCGAGCCGGCGAGCGCGCGCGCGCGCGCGCGCCCTCCCTTCAGGCGGTAGTGTTTATTTTAAAATGCTTCGTTCGTCTCCGTAAATGCAATTACAGCCTTCCTGCGGGGATCGATTATCGCATTAGGTTATCAGCTTCTTGAACTGACGGGCATTTAAATAGGAATGTTTTTACGCTGCGGTTTCGCAGTAAACAGTTGACGACGCGAGTATGATATTAAACGCCAAGGCGGCACGAGATTCAACCCCCGCGTTGCTTTGAAGAGTTAAGTTTGACTGTGGCTGTCAATGGGGGAGAGAGGAGTTTCTTCCTAACCTTCCTGAGATTAATTTCTCGATTTGTGAACCTGGTCTACAGTTCTCATTGTCGGTGAGCGTCATAGCGTTTCTGAAATTATTATTAAGCGGCGTAAGTTTTCTCTACTGCAAGCTGGAAATTGATTCATTCCTCTGAAGTTAGTTTGCACCGTGTCTGAGTAAACACAGTCTTATACTACTTCTACTTAATCCTTGCCTCCATTCTCCTTTCAATTTTCGAGTCTCTCCGTGCAGCAAAGTTCCTGAAAAGAATTTCCTGCGTTATGATCCTATATTTGAGACACTCGTATCCTTATACATAGATAAACCCTATCATCAATTCCACGTGGCAGTAATAACCACTAATTAATCCAACAACTACAGATATTAATTCTAGTATTCTAGTACTCAGTACAAAGCTTTCAAATATATTTTCAATGCATTAATATCGACTGTATTCACAAGTCCACTTTTTTATCTCGCTTTCATTCAAACGCCCAGTTCCCACCCACAATGTTGACTACAGGCTCGTAATTGAACGGCACTAGTAGATCGTAAACGCCCGCAGCCCAGATTCGTCGGAGCAAATGTCAGAGAAGGCCGACGCGAGGAGTCCTCGTAAAGGGTGCACTCTTGACCCAGTTGTTGCGCCCTTTTAAATTAGTTCGCCGAATAAGAAAGCGAGTACGCAGCTGTAGGAGAAGAAAGGCGCCACGGGAAATGGTACGAGGTGTGTCTGCGGAAAGAGAACGGGTAGCAGGTATAAAGGGCAGAGCTCGTAAGACAGCAATCTACAACACGGTCCACGGAGAGCTGTAACACCGCTAGAATCGAACTTGTAATAAGGTACAGCTCGCCCACTCACCAGAAGTCGATTGCTCCGCAGGGACAGCGACCCTCCTTCGAGTCCTTCTCCCTTCCTCTCCATAACCTTTCAGTATTGTTCGCTCGCGAGCATTCCCCGCCTCCCCCACGATGGGAATATCCAGAGAAATTACGGTGTTCTTTCGGATCTCATTATGTGAAATTATTTGCTGCTATTAATTTCACGTGGCCAGGGAATTACTGTGATTTAAGTGGACGAGCTCCATTGCGTCCACGTAGATTTCGCTATTGAAATACTGCCTGCGCATTCCTTACACACCGAATTCATTTTATGCGACGCAGGTATAAAAGATAATAAATTATTAATGGAAATTTGTGAAAAGTCTGTTGAAAATTGAGATGCACTGGTTTCATAGTTTATGCAATATGGTAATTTATCCTATTTGAGTCTTATTTCGTAATTCTGTTGGTTCTTGAATTTTAGAGATTTGAACAACTCTTGAGCTAGTACAATGTTTTCTAACATGACAGTATCGAAAGAAGGAGGCCATTAAATTTCGTTTATAAATCTACACGATATTTCGTGCAGCATCGACATTTGTCAAGGAATCGGTTCAATGGAATGTTTCTCTACGTCACTTAACGGGAATACAATAACTCGTCCGCGGAGAGAGGGAAAAGAAGGTCGCAAGGAACAGTTCGAGAAGAAGATTAATATCGATTCGACGAGTCGAAGCCAGCGGGTGATTCCGTCGAATAACTCGAGGACGTCAAAGCGTATCGGCAAGAATTCCAGTCGTTCTTGCCCTGGGGACATTACGTAGACTAACACGAGGTAAAAGAGCAGAAAAGTTGAAATAATTCCGCGTCGAGAAACGCGGTACAATCATCTCTGTTTAAAGGAACACAAGCCGCGACGGACTAAATATTGGAATGATCAAAGGGATCGGTCTTGCCGGGAGATCCTTTAAGAATTTATATTGTTTCATTTCCAATGTTTATTTTTAATTACAACCGACCATAGAATTTCAATGGAGCCTGCGAAATTCTTCCTCCCTTTAAAATTTCAAGCTGGCTGCTTCCCCCTTTACGCGATACGTATAAATAATCTCAATAGTTTGTGGAAGATATTACCTCTGTGAGAAAATATTAAACAATTTTTAATGTATTTTACCTGCATCGTTTGAGCTTTCATTTGTTTACCGGCAAATCACTTCTGAATTTTTCGTGTTTCGTCGTCGTATCTCATCCCAAGTCTATCGATTGTCCCGATATCTATTTTTACTTGCACCGTCCACAACGTATTTACCTTACAATCTTTGCTAGACACGTTATCGAATTCGATTGGTACGAAATTCTCGAGAATCTCGTTTAATCAATGGCACATTTTTCTCTGGTTATCTAACAGAGGCTATTTGGATGAAATGGGTTGGAAAATGTCGAACAAAAGGACTTTTATTTAGCTGAGGAGATTGTGTCGATGTCGATAGTATACATATATGTAGATTGTATAGTGTATCCAGAAGAAAATAAGACATACCTTACCTATACACAGGCATTGTGAAGAAGCAACAAGGAAGTAAAGGATCAGTAATGGGTGAGGATCCCTGGTGTCAGTCTCATCTTACGCTGTGATACCTCTCCTGTTTTCATTAAAAGCTTCAGCTCTTTTTCTTTCCTATTCAATCTCTCACCCTTACCATCGTATAATATTACTCTTTCTTTTGAAAGTAAAACCGGGACGAATGTTATCTAAGAGACTCGATCCCTTGGCGTGTAGAAGACGACCTTTGAAGCAACAGGATGTGAGTTGGCTCTCAATCCTCGTTGTCATATTATCATTGATATATCTGACTTTAGTGGACTTACTGTTTCCTGAAATGTGTTTTATAAATAGTCTGACTAGTAGGTAACGTAGTTAATAGTAAATATATCAAGCGATATTTATAAACCGATAGAATCACTGATACCTTTCTCTCAAAAGAAACAATTCCCAAGACAAAAGGATCGCTTCTTAAATCGTCCTTCGTCGCAAGAGGCGCAGTGTCTACAGGTCTTACACGTGGCTGCGCTCTCGTTAGCTCGAAGAACAAGCTGTTAGTCGCTCCTTTTTTCGTGTTCAGCTCCCATTCCCCTCGTCGCGTTCACGAAACGGTTAACGATATTCAAACAAACCCTGCCGCGTCGAGAGGGCTCGAATCCAGACGATGGCTCGGATGAAAGCGCCCAGCGTGACTGCTATCAATCTCCATTCAAATGATAAACACGACAATTCTAACTGGAGATGGAGCAAAATACAACTCGATACTACCGACGCATTGTTCTGTGGGAAATTAAAAAAAAAAAGAGAGTTCCTCTTCCGGGGCTTTTAGCTAGGAATATGAGAAAATAATGAATGTTACATTTTCGTCAAATCTGTGATATTTAAGGTGTATGAGCTGAAGTCTTTTCTGGGTTAGAACATTTTGGTATTTTTGTCAGAGAACGAATATCGCGTAGGTGTCAATTAAATGAAATTCCCACTAAATTTTCAACGAATATTTCTTCTCTTCAGACACTTCTATTTCTGTTCACCAGTATTTTCTCTTAATGCTTCAATCAACAAGAGCACCATCTGCCCCTCTGCAGTAACATTTCACGGTGAAACGTATTACATAAAGCACGGTAAACGGAATTACGCCACGTTGACAAATGCAAACGGGACGAAAGGGTAACCCCTCATGCTCCCGATGAAGTCCATCGAATGTTAATCGCATAATCTAATATTCACCTCCGCCACTTCTGACAGCTCGCTATTCACACTAGCTCACTGCTATTGTCTTCTTCGATGTACTATATATCACGCTATACAAGAAGGTAGATAAATCCTAAAGAAAATTATAATAATCAAATTCCAAACAGTAAGTACATTAATCAAATTACTAAATAAAGTCAGTCCTTAGTCTCACATTTATTATTAATTTAGTACGCCTAATAATTAATCCTACATCAATTCAGCTCCTAAATAACTCTGACAAAACGAAACAAAACAGCTACGGTTACCCACAGCATTCATGCCTATACCTTTTGAGAAAGAAGTAGAGTGTCCCCGTCTCAGGTCAGACAAGGAGCACTCCACTGTCCCAAAAGAGTTTTGTTATCCGAACCGCGACGTCTCCCGTTAATTCAGATAACGAAGATCTCGCTGTAATTTCAATCCGTTCTCGCGTGCTGCCAGGCCACTACTTTCATCGTTCCGTGCTCCGCGGTTCTGTCGCAGGAAGCAGGAAGGAACAAAGCGGGGACGAACACTCGGGTAGGAGGACGTGGTGTGGGGCAAAGGTAATCCCTATTGTTTCTCCTGTCCCATAAATCCTACTAGCCGCGTTGCCTTCCTGCCTCCTACGCTTTTCCTGCTCTTGCTCGCACTTCAGTTACCGACAACACCCTCAAACCCCCACCCCCCACCTGCTGCAACTCTCTCTTGCCATTCTCGATCCCCCCCCTGGCTTCGCCCGCTTCGTAAATCTCGGTCCAGCTGTGTTTTACGGCACACACGTACTTCCTGGAAGAATACGGCCGATCCTATCTCCGATTCGGTGGACGTTCGCTCTTCCAGAGGGCGGAATCGCTCGAGGGAGGAGGCCAGTTTGACGTTAAATCTGGGATGGCTGAACTCTTTCGGGACTTCCGGAGCCACGATCGCGCGCCTGTTGAACGGTAAAAATTTAATGGGAGACAGATTCTAATCGGAGCGAGATAGTAGGATTACTGATGGTAGGTGTAGAATTAGGGCTGAAAAAGTGCACTTGTATTTGTCCAGAGGATTTTCCATTAGTAGCTTGTCAGTGAACGAGGTAGGACGAGGTAACGAGTGAATTTGGTTAGTATAAAGTGGGGGACAGAATAGAGAGTAGCACAGTGTCACATGCACAGTGAGTATAAGGCAATGCTATTTTAACACTTTAAGTGCCTTGCTAGATTCGTTAAAGTTCTATCATGTTGGTTATAATTGTTTATTACTGTTACTCATAGTCCTGTGAATTAATTGTTTTAAGACTGAATTTTTTTAAACTGCTTAGCTTATGTAAGTTAAATTTTTATGTATACACAGCATGAAAGGGTTGATCAGAAATTGAATCATGTAAAAAATGGCACTTAGATATGAGTGACATGACAGTCAGTGTGAAATGTTTCCTGGATAGTTTCTGAAGTTCTGAAGAATTTATAATATTTTCAATTGAGTGCTTCAAATTCTTTACGCATGGCTTCTCAGGAATATCGCCTGAAAGCAATCGTTAACGTTAAGTTCTGATGACGCAGTTATGTTGTAGGTATTTCCCACGTGATCTATTTTATCGCGTATTTATTACACTGACACGTCTAAACTTAGTAAGTTCGAAGTTGCGTTAACTAAAATAGTTTGATCAATACGGGAATATATATAGTACTATTTTTGCTTCGCCCACGTCATATCCGTTAAGTCTGTTGATATATTTCATCTCACATATTTAGAAGTTTCCCAAGTTCCAGCATCACTCGACGCTGGTAGCATTATGATTTCATTCGACGTATAAAACTGAACATAACTTTCGAACTGGCCATTAATACTCCGTTAAAAATTCAATAATCAACGTTTCGATTGCTAAAATAATGTCGCTATGACGTTTAAGTGACGAGCATCCAAAGAAAACGAAAAGTTGTTGTTTCAAAAATTAACCGCGGTATATTCAATTACAAAATTATACCAGAAGCAGTATCAAATTCAATTTATCTGAGATCTGCGAATAGTGTAATACTTTGTTCGTTAAATTAGGTGTGATATTTCAATGTAAATGATCGAATCATTTCGGGGCACCCTCGAACAGGCCCAAAACAATAAATGTCACCCGGTTGAAACGTGTAATTTCATTCATTTCGTGCCCCTTTCTCTCGTCCTTCGTGAATGCGCGATAATTAACGCGTTTTTATTGAAATTGCAGATCGAGGATGCCATGCTGATGTTCGACAAGCAGACCAACAGGCACAGAGGTGAGTGAAATTTATGATTTTCTCACGGAACCGTGTCTCCCTCTGACACGATAATTCGATACCATTGGAAGGGGACTGGTAATTACTGTTTAATCACCGATGATCGTTAAAACGTGAGAGGAGTGCTGACGACGTGGCAGCGCGCGTCCGCGGGCGAAATTTCGGTTGTGTGCGCTCCGCCGCGCCGCTTCACGGAGGCTCGGCGCAAATATGTTGAAAATATGGTCGAGGGACTATTCTGTTTAGCGAGTCAATAATACTGCTGTTTCGCTCGCGTATCGCAGACCGAGTAATTAACGAGCCGGCTCGAAACTATAATTAGTAATTACGGTAATACGCGACGCCAATGCGCCAATGTCGGTACTGCCAAAGATAAATAACATTAATTTGACGCACGCGATCAATCGGAGCGTTAATCATGACGGTGATTGCGTGATTCAACGGTCTCGTGTCGTAGGTCTTCCGATTTTGACGCTGTCTACTCACCATACTGACGATCTGTCGCTCTACCAATTTCGATGGCCCTCGAAAATTGTTGCTTCGATACCCACAATAGTTTTACAGTTATAACATTTTTTTTACGTTCGTTGCATAGCTTCTCTATCTCCTCTTCAGTTAGTGTTCTATACGCGTTCTGCACACAGTGAAACTCTGCTATTTCTTTTTAATTCATGTTGAAGAAAATATGAAGAAATTTATATTCGGTTATGTTGCACATTTATTCGAGCCTATGCTACTTAAGTCTTCCTCTCAACTTGTACTATTATTCCAGCTACGAGGAGGAATGAAGTACACCCCATGAAAAATTCAGAACGACCCCCATATTAGTAAAAAGACGAAAAACACAGTAAAAGATGTGCCATGCAAATGTTATAGGGCCCGTTCTTTCATTCCGTTTGGATTCTAATTGAGACGGTATCACGCTATGAATTTACATTTTCATACTTCCCCTCGGCGAACAGAACTGCCGCCGTTCATACACGCACGCTGACGGTATGTAAATGCTCGCAGTTTCGATTCCTGGCACGCGTCCATTCTTTTATTCTTTATGTTAATCGCTCCTGAATAAAATCCTGCGTAACCGGTCGCTGAGATCGCTTATTTCTATGCCTCGCTGGATTGGCTGAAATTCAAAGGCGTGTTCCCTTCAATTTAAGGGTTCCCCGTCGAACCAACTGAAAACAGTCATCGAGGAGTTTCCACGTGCCGTGTTAAAAAAATATAAAGAAAATCAAGAAAAAGCATGTATATTTAGTTTCCAAATATTAAGATTCATAGTTTTGAACTTCAATTCTATATTATAGGTTTATGTTTTATTACATGATCCTTTCTTTAAAGAAAAATTCTTCCTTAGGTTAAAAACGCAGTTTCTTTCTCTCAGACTCGAATTGGAGTCGAAATTCAAATTTCCTGAAAATATGATATATATTATTCTACCTTATAGCCACAGATTTATACGCAAGAGCTCGCCTCTCCTCACGATGGAGCCCGAAGGGGAAAGAAAGACGAGGAATACGAATGGCAAGGTTCTCACTATCGCAGGGCCTGGATTCATTCACGTCGTTGCCTCAATGGGGTCGATAATCGTCAACGATCGAGGTATCCCACCCGACCGATAATCGCCAGTCTCTCTATCTTCTTTAACGTGCCCGCTGCGTCGCCCTACGCTCCTTCTCTTCGTCTGCATCTCTCCTGCTCTCGAGCAGAGTGCCTGCCGGGTCTCGGTGATAGATTCTAATATCGCTTATGAAAAATAGGGGAAAATGGGATATGAAAGCTGGGCTCCCTTCGATGCCACAGGGGTTTCTCGGCGCCTCTGGAGGTGGAGAAACAGAGAGTGGGCCACGAGCAGGTTGAAGACTCTGGGAAAAAGAGGTGACGCGTTGCGCGTCTCGAACGGACGACGGGGAGAAAAGGAGCAGGCGAAATAGCGGTGTACCGCTCGTGAAGAACGGGTGAGGGCTGAAGTGTGGAGGGAAGTCGGTGAAAGGAAGAGAAACGAGCGAACGCTCGAGAGGGACGGAGGGCTCTTTCAAAGCGGCGCGTAATCTCTCTCGCGATGACATCCAATACCATCCCCCGTCGGACGAGTCTGCGAGCCTTAAACCTCGAACATCGCTGTTCTCCGGCAGATTTCACAATATGGCGCTTCCATGGCTGGTCGCAGACCCCTAAGGGGATTATTGTCGGATTTTCAGTGAACGCTGCGCGAGCAACTTCGACCGCAATCTGCGGGACATCGATAGGATCCTTATTCGTTGGTCATTGTCTCCTCATTGCTCTTGCCTAGCCGACATAAACATCCACCCCTTGTGACGTTCGATTCGGATCTGTAGAACAGAGGTATTTCAGGTTGGTTCGGACAGCGGTACTTTAATTGTAAGATATAGAAAGAATGTTTCTAGTGCAGGAGATGGTTTAGAAGGATATTGCTGAGTTTAGTGATTTCTTTTTTGGTCACTAGAGAAGTACAGAAATATATTACTGGCTGTGAATTATTCAGTTATAGTCTGATTTGTAAGGTTCTCACGTGAATCCATTCTCAAAAACAATTGGGATAATTAAAAAGAATTCTATAATTTGAAAATTAAAAAAAGTCGTAACTTCGACATTTTCAAGATTTGAGTACATTTGAAAAGAGTAGTAAAAATATGAAACGTGACTACAACCTGGTATGATAATCAGAACTATTACCAAGTACCAGAATATTCTGAAAATTGCTAAAAATTCTACAAACGTTCAACATCAAACAAAGTGAAAAAGACTCACCCTCTAAGCTATCGTACACTATAAGAAACACCCAAGTTCATAACCTCGAGAATACTCCACAAGGTTACAAGAATCTCAGGAAACTCGAAAAGAGACTAACTCCTTTACATGAAATCGAATCGCAGAGACCGTCTCGATCCCCGAATAAAAGAAGAGAGAGAAATCCTACGCAGGGAAGCAAGATCGTTCCGCTAATAGCCGACAATGGCGACGAAGCTCGGTCCCTCCAAGGTCGTAACATCTTCTAACCCAGATTCGATTTCGATCTGCGAGGATCGAGCTAGTACGTGTGACAGAACAACGAGCCGTCGCGTCGGGAGCCGATCGTGGAATTGCAAAGGGAGAAGGAGATCCTTGTCGATGCCTCGTAGTCGACCCCTTTACGTCCAAATCCCCGCAGAAGTTGGCCACCGTGAAAGAAGAGAATCCGACCGTTTTCCGGACAATTTCGAGTCCCGCTGCGAGCTATGATTTCCACGCGGATAGGCAGGCTGCAATTGCAGCAGAGCGTGTCTTCTCTCTGGCGAGAAGAGGCGTGACTATAGCTCGAGGCGCGATTATCCAAGCTTCGCTGGCCAAAGGATTTTCTCTTCGTGAGCTCCACCCTTACGCGGCGGGGGAGGAGGAGGGCGCAAGCCTATAAGGTTGAGCAAGCCACGGTCCCGTAACTTCGCATACACACACAGACCGAGGCGTATACACACGGAGGAGCCTTGAACACAGGCGCAGGCACCTATGTACACGCACATAAAGGCACGCCAGGGTTTATATACTCCAGCGAAGATGCGCGCGTGTTTGCACGTGTACCTTGTCATAAATTGCTGGCACAATGCTCCTGATGGAACATATGTGTCCTCCCTGCACGACCCAGGACCCGTTCGCTTCTCCGTTCTTCCTGATTGCTTACCGGCAATCGTCCAAAAGAAGGACTCGGCTTATTCATGCGTGAACACGCGTCAAAGGAACTGTCCACCTTCAATCGTTCATTGAATCCCTCCCCTGTTCATGTATCGTCGGCGATCGGGGCTCAATGGGAGCGGAGAAAATTCTACTCGAGGTAACTGCGTTCTATGGACTCTTTGGACCATTCGCCCTGGAACACGATTGGGAATCCTCAGGATCGAAGATTTGTTCTTCTACGCTTCCCTTTCATAGGATGAGGCAGATGGGTTTGTAGGTTCGAGCAACATGGTTAAAGAGGTAGCGATGATTTTTGTAGAGACGGTGAGGTGGGTCAGAGATGAAATTAGGAAGTGTACAGAGAAGTCGTTAGAAAATACATCATAAAGTGAGCATCCGATTCTCTTCAATTTACAAACTCTAACTTGTTGGAGCGTGAAATTCCTTAGTGTACCGATCCGTGATTAAATCCCTGATGTAACACTGGGAGCATCCCTCTGCTCCAACTTGCAGACTTAAGTCAAATAATGGATCGCGAGTCAAAGCAGCAGGCAATCGTCTGATCATACGTCACTCTTACCCTCTTTACATCTTCGTCACAGAAACAGAGTACATATTCCAAAAGTATAATTTTCCAAACAATTCTCGAATCCTAAATTCCAATTCCAAACGTCTAATATCACATCTCAGCTAAAAACAAACGCATCCCAGAGAAAACAGAGATGCCCCAGGTAATCTAATCACAATCAACAAGGATCAGTCATTCACAACTCCCAAAGTTGAAGCTGGGCGAGGCCAAAACGGTCCCCCGAAGACCCTCCGAAGACTCGTCTGATAGTTAGATCACGGCAAACGAACTGTGTCACAAAGTCTCGACTTAACGAAGCTCGGCGTCCCAAAGTCACCAGGACGAGGGGTGTCCCGGTTGGTTGCAATTACCAGTCGGGCGGTCGGGGCTCTCTTCTCCGATGGACAAGGAGAATCTCCGCGAACTCTCCGGGAATTCTGGGACGCTCGAACAAGGGAGAGAGACAGAGAGGGCACGTTATGCTAGTTTGACGTAATCCTGGGCATCGGGCGTTTCGGAAGTTGCCTGTGTGGGCGGTGTTTTCGCGAGTCTGGTCGAGTCGTCGAGAATTTGCGCTTCAGAGTCGGGTTAGCTCGCATGGCGCGCGGTAAATCACATCCGCCAACTTGCCCACGTATGCATGGCCCACCGCCGCCCATTTCTCCAGCTCGTATAATTCCACTCCCAGGCGAACTTTCCACGGATCGGCTCGAAATAGTTTCGAAGCTGTTTCTACCGCTCCGTTCGGTTTCCGCCGCTGTCTGCGCGCGGCACGATAACTTCTAAGATCACCTTTACACGGCCGCCACGGTATCAATCCGCCGCCCGTTTCTATCCGTGCGGAAAGCCGAGATTGATTTCCACGGAGTTCCGCGTTGCCGGTTCTTGATTGGTAATTGCGGTGCCGCGATCGATAACGCCGTGGAACGCGCAGTTTGAGAGCGTTGCGAACCATTCAGCCAGGATTTCGCGCATTGTGCGCCCGACGCTGGGAGACGTCGTGCGTGTAAACGTTCGCGTCCGAGTTGAACCCAGCGGGATTTTGGATCTGTGTGCTGCGAGTCGTGTGTTGCCCGAAACGCAGCGGAACCGTGGAACGATTAAGAGCGAGGGAAAATTGCTTTGGACACGGCGGCAGGCGTCGGGGATGCCCCGAAGAAGGTAGCGTTTCAGTTTTTCAAAGAAATCGGGAAAGAAATTAAGGAGGACGCTGTTGGAGGATCTTCAAACGCTGGCGAACAGAGGCAACGCTAGAGGAACGTCGACGGTTTGAATTATGGAGGGTTAAAAATTTCCGGTACTCGTCGAAGCGTGTTGAAAAGTTTTCCCTCGACAGCCAGCGAGCTCTCATGAAAATATCGTGTCTTTTATGAAGGATGTCGCGACGCCGGAGAATTTTCCTCTCTCAACCGGCAGGGTTTTAGTCGACCGAAGAAACTCTCGAGGCTTCGCCTTTTGGGAGCAGGCTCGGCGAGTATCTGCCTCCCAGCCGAGTATTAGAATAGGGTTTCGCGCGTCATTGGAACTTTCGGAAGCTTCACGCACGGGAAGTTGCCTAGCCGATGCTTCGAAACTTTTGAACGATGGATGGTTTCGGGTCATGAATGCTACGTAAAGGATCAGGATCGCCTGCCGTCCAATTCAGTCTAAACATGTCGCTTCTGAGCCACATCGCCTCCGCGGCCTCCTATTTCAGGGTCTTGCGTCAGACGATCTTATACTTGGCGGTTCTTGATATTTTGGACACCTTGATTGTCGTGTAGAGGAGACTTGCGATCGCTTTATCAGTTCGGCTATGAAGTAAAGGGTACTCAGGCTGAGGTACGCTGTTGGGGTATTTTAAGAGCCATATCAGCTGGGAGTTAAAGTTCAATGTAATTTTAACAAACTATAGAAAGAAAATAAGATACCAGAATTTTAAAAAAGAAAAGAATTAAAATGATATCCAGAATATATTTTTAACCCATTACAAATAGATTTTATCTCAGTTCAGCTAACTTTGAATACACAATGCTAAGAAGTTCGCGAAATTAAAATAGTCGATGCCTCGCAAGTAGTATAACTCCGTCACTAGTCAGACGACTTATAATTCGAATATATCTAGTCAGACAAGTTGCTCAGTGATCTTGCTAACTTGAAATATCTAAAGAAATCGTATAATTCTTTTAAGATATTTAGATTGTACCACATAAGACGCAAAAATCCGCAATGTTAGTAATCCCATTTCTGCAATTGATTCTTGCTTTACCGCGTTGGCGATATCTCGGGGGTTCCTCGCGTTCGCGATTTCCCTAAATCCGGATCTGCGGTACGAGATAGCGAATCTTTATCAGAGAGGTGAGGAGGGACTTCCGTGTGCTCTGCGTATCCACTATGCATAACATAATCCGGCCGGTTTTCGGTATAAAAGAAAATCGATGTAAGGAGGAGGTAAGGACGTTCTTTCCATTCTATTATGGGAATCTCGGGATGGTGCATCGACACGCTCCAATTGTCACCTGCATTACGACAGCCGGCTATGCTATATCCAAGTTGGAGAATCCTCGCAGCAGAAGCAGCGATGGAGGCAGGAGATCCTGAAATATTGAAACGCAGAAGAAGGCTCGACACCTTCCTCTCCTTCTTACTCCGTCTTGCGCTCTTCGTTTCTTCATGCTGCCCTAAAGCTTTCTCTCATTTTCAATTCCTTCTCTTGCTGGGTTATGGTCGTTTAACCAACTGTCAGATACAACGAATATTTTGCGATTGATATTCAGAAATACTGAAACTTAAATCCTGTCCATTTTACCTGTTTCTCAGCTGTAATACAGATAGGTTACGTCAAATTATCAAGTGTTCAAACATTTATATACTCAAAACACGTACTACAATTTTTTCAATTTTTTCATTTTCAATTTTTCTAGTTGTCTCAATTTGTAAATTCTAATTCAGAGAACAAAATTGCATAACTTCTCAGAAATAGTATTCATTCAGATCTGAAATACGTAACTGTAACCGATTACCTATTCCCATATCAATATAGAATTTTTGATCCCTAATTGCAGGCTGATAGGACAAGTCAAAGATCAGAATACCTCTCTCAAAATCTCAGTAAACTACACAGTTAATTACATACAGTATCCAAGCTTCAATCCTTCAACTGTTTAAGTCATCTTTCTCGTCTAATCCAAATACCACGACAATTCAGCAGTTCTCAGAAAACACTCCTCTTCAATCTCAATTCTAACATTATTTGAACGCCCCCATTCATTCGCAGCTTCATCTGCATGCATAGAAACGCATCTGCACCAGCGGAGTTCCCCGTGCCTCATCTCGCTTCCCAGTTTCACAGCTTAAGAGTATCTTACACAGTTGCGTGATCCTCGCCTCGCGCCCACTTACAATCACACATATTTATTATCGAATCCGCCGGTGTTCCCGAAATAATCCACGATCCGACGGACGTAAACGTATTTCTCCCGATTCCCTATTCCCCCATCCAGACTCGCACGAAGCGCCCGGTAACGCGAGTTTCTCGCGCGATTGAATTGAGCCGCTCCGGCTGCAATTTCGTGGACCTTCGCTGGGATCGAAGCTGCCTCACGAATTTCCACCCCTATCTATCGGCGCTCTTTCAACGGGGATAAAAAGAGGATCGTCGACGGCGCGCGGGGTTGCAAAAGGAGAGAAGGATAGGGAGGAGACGGAGGAGGAGGGAATCTGAACGGGCAAGCTGTTGAACCAGGGAATAGGAAAGGAAAGGAACTGCCTGTGGAAGTGGATGAGTGGGATGAAGGAAGCGAAGGGCGTCGATTTCTCAGAGTGTAGCGAAGGAAAAAAGAGGAGGGAGCAGATCGGCTCGAGTTGTGTGCAGACCCCCCTGGATAGATGCGAAGTGTCTCTTACTACTTTGTCGCGTGCCTCCCGCCGCCCTTTTCGTCGTCTTTGCTCGCCTTCCGGTATCCATCTGCGTTCGATGTCATCCAGAATGCTGATCTCATTGAGGCCAACTTGACCCCTTCGTCTCGTTCGTGCTTCGCCGAGCTTAATCCATCACCTAGAATGTCCTCCTGCTTTCTCTCAGCCCTGCGACTCGCCTCTGGAAAATCTTTCCATCCAGAGGGGAGAATTTAAAATTCAAACGTAAGTGGCCCTCTCGAGTCGTCGTCGTCGTCGTCGTCGTCGTAGTCATCCTCATCCTCGTCGACATCGTCGACGTCATCGTCGTCGTCGTCCTGCCTCGCGCAATTCCTCCTTTCTAACCCCCATCACCGGCACCCTCCAGGCGTAGTTGTTCCAGATGCATGCATTTCGAGCTGCAGGCCCTGCAGGTCGCGCCTGGCTTACTTACCTACCCGGGGAGAAACGTTCACGGTGGAAAAGTAGAAATATAACGGGGAGCCGAGGGAAACACCGACCTATGCTGGCTGCTGCACCCCTGGCTGTGTGATTCTCTTCAGCTGTTTTCAATCTTCTTTACTTCTTTCCGCGAGACTTGATCGCTTCTGTTTCGATTTTAATTTTTATAGCGCTACTTTTTTTCTTCAGTTAATTTCTTGTTCATGTTGTAGAACTTTTTCATTCGTACTTGTATGAAACGAATTACCAATATAATAACATTGTATATACTTCTATTAGACCATCCCATAGATACTGTATAAATACTACCCATCTTTTAAATGAAGGAAAGTAGAATACTTATGCGTATATATTTCCTAGTTGTCTATGTTCTATTGTTCTATGACTCTTTTAGTACTTAAATTAACGATTTTAAAATACCCAATTCACTGATCCCAAAAAAGACAAAAACTTTTAAAAGTGAATACAGTGTCACAGTTTCCTCAAAATGAAAAAGTTCGTTCAAGTAAAAATCACTAAGCTTAGGGGACCTACAACCCCTGTGTATAATGTTTGGTAACCCCAGCGCCGCTATCCACAAAGTTCTCTGTGCTCGAACTTCCGAATCGATAAATCAATGGAGCCTTCTCGAAGAAGATGCTCAGACATGGACTTTTCGCCGCGTTAAACACGGTCCCGTAAGTAGCCGAAAGTCTCGATCATGTTTCACGAAGCCCGCAGACACATGGCGTGCCTCATGCACGATGAAAATACTGGAGTATCGATCCAGCATACGTATTACCCGCGGACTTTAGAGCCGGTTGAAACTTGGGAAACTGGCGTGGCACACGTCGGCGTAGTAATCGGGCGAGCTCACGCGGTTTGGAAACGACCAGCCGGAATTCGACGATGAATCCCGCCCCATTCAATTTACTCAGCCCGCTATTATTTCTCTGGTTATTATTCCGGCGATTATTCCGGTAATGGGCGCAAATGTTACTCCCGCGTCCGGAGAGAGACGCGACGAGCTCGTTCTGTACTCGAACAATTCAGTCCGCTGCGATGAGATTATCTGAGCCGAAATGGTTTACGGAACGTTTTTGACTTGTTGCTTGCGCAAATAGTGGTCTTTCTCCTAGGGAAACTTCCTGTGGAATAATCGTTCAGAGTACCTGCAGGAATTTTCGAATACGATGTTTCTATTTTCGTTCCTGAAGTTTTGAAGCGTCTGTAGAACTTCATTCAATTAGGTTTTTTAGAGCTTTCATATGCTACTGTCAATTATTTTTTATTAGCCATAATACTTTTGCTAAATGCTTCATATATTACTTACTTATAATCTCAGAGTTTTGAAAGCCCTGTGCACGTTCGATTCGAGGAAGTAATATACCTAACACTCAGCGGCGGTCGCGTTCAATTTCCATTCGAGTCGCGACGATCCCAGCCTCGGTCTGACTCTTTTTCTACCCCCTGGCTGGTGCCCCTCTTCGCGAACGTTAAACACGCTGCAGGGCGCGCAGAGACGCGACCATGGCACTCCACGCACTTCGATCAACAGAGGCCAGCCGAAACGAGGCAGGAGCGTTCATATATACTCGGCCGTTTGATAGGGAAGCGTTTAAATGCGAAATGCGATCGGTTAAGTGCGCCAATCATTGGCAGAGTGTTCGGGAGAGCCAAATAGAGCTCGGAATTCGAAACCGCGCCGTCATATCCTCAGCGTGAAATTACGCGGCTCCCGCGGGGGTGGAAACGAGGACGGACGAGAGCGGGTCGCAAGAGGATTCGTAATTTCATCGTGGTGCTCCGTGTGCATGGAATCACG
Organism: Calliopsis andreniformis; assembly: GCF_051401765.1. NCBI lineage: Eukaryota > Metazoa > Arthropoda > Insecta > Hymenoptera > Andrenidae > Calliopsis > Calliopsis andreniformis. Next base: position 14,258,203 of record NC_135067.1, on the reverse strand, counting down.
GGACCATTTTTCCGGGGCTTGTTTGTGCGACGGAAACCTAGACGGGGATTTTTGTTGCGTATTTCAATTAGGTTTCCCCCTAGAAATTGAGCGACGCTCTCTTCCGTGCGACTCGCGAAATATTTCAGAAGACGAATGCGCTCTTGCTCGAGGATGCTCTAGGACAAAATGGGGGGAGTTATTGTAGAAGATGCTGAATACTGACTGCTCTGATATTTGGAAAATTTAGCAAAGTGGTAAATTTTGTTTTCAATCTGAATTTGGGCATTTTAATTGGAAAGAACAAAAATTGGAGAATATTAATAAGTTTTATATTAGGTATTTTATGTTATATTGGCACCACTCATTCATTCTAGAATTTTCCTCAGACCGTGCAAAAGGTGTATCTACTCCTCAATTTCTTTTTGCAAAATTATTAGCTTTACTCAATAGAAAATCTACTTAATTCAATTTAAAAACTAATGTAGTGAATCTTTCGTACGATCTCTAATCTCTAGATTATTTAATTATTTCTCTAAATATTCATTTACTAAATTTCCAAGACTCTCCTTATTAATAAGCTTCCAAAGCATCGCATTAGTAGAACATCCCACGCCTTCCTTTTCACTCCGTCCAGTATACAAACTCATCTTTCGAAGGATCGACGCGCACACAGCAGCCTCGGCGCATCAAAACTTTTCACCTCTATCCACACACGCCTCCACTTCGTCCCCTGCACCGCGTATCTTTTCCCGCTATGGAAAATTTTCGTTCCCTCGACCTAGAAGCTTCATTAATCCTCGACATCATCTCGCGTCCGAACAATCGGGCTAAAACTATATACGAGAGACGACCTTCGCAAATATTACCGCGAGAGATCCTGCTCAGAAGAGCGCAGCGTCCACGACACACTCCTTCTTTCGCAGCCACGCGACATTGTTCCACCTCGAGACAACAGGATCCAGGAGCTGGTCGCCGCGAGTTCCCTCGAAAATTCTCTCGAATTGATCATTACTGCAGCCCTGGAGACGCGAGAAACCCAGGGGAGAAAAAGTGAGAAGAAAAAAAAAAAGAGAAAGGTCCGGGGAAGACAGAGAAAAGGAAAAGGCGCGTCTATCCGTCGGCGTCTGTATCAGGCGAACGACTCCATTATAGAGGGTCTCGCAATGGAGCTGCGGGCCCATTATTCCCGTCGTCGACGCGGAATCATATACGCCGCGTATTCGAAACGCGAGATGAATGGAGGGAAGCCAACGGCGCGAGCTCCGGAGTAGCAATAACTCGGAGATTAAAACAGAATTAAAAAGTGTATCCTGCTGGATGGTGTATCTGTGTCAAGCGGCAGACGAGCCTACAGAGAGAGTGAGAGAGTGAAAGAGAGGGTGAGAGAGGACGAAAGAGAGAGCTATCTGTTGTCGAGGTATCGAAGTAACCCGCGCCCGCGAATGCGAGGGAAAAAAAGGGGGATAAATAAGCGCAATGTTCGTTACGTTCGTAGCCCGACCTCACTCCCCCCCCCCCTTACCCCTTCATCCCACCCCTAGTACTCGTTCGTTTTCTATTGCGCGATACGCCAGGGCGTACTTTTTACTCGTCGTGTTCGGATAAACAATGTAGCCCGTTGAGATGAAGATAGGCCGTGTGCTCTCGCGGAGGGCCTCGCTGAATCGTTAATTAATTTCCTGATTATTCGCTGATCCAATTTCGCGATGCACAGTCGGCGAGCAGCGGGCCGAGAGTTTGAAAACGACTCATCCACTGTGCGTTCTCCTTACCCGACGGCGATGCTATCAATTCGCGCTGAAGGATCCTTTTGTCGCGTGCGTTCGAGCTGATTACCGTGAGGTGTCGGATGCATCGGGCCAGATGCGCTGCTCGTCGATTCGGCTCTGTCAATTATTAAATTCGCCCCGTTCCTCGCGGTCTACGCGGCTGCATGGGATTGAATCCCTCGAACGGAAGCACCGTGGAAAATATGCTTATTGTAGTCGAGTGTCGACCCTCTGTAACCGGAGAGAACCGTGGAAAAGTTGGATACGCGTGACGGTGAGTCGGTGGTCGCGTTTTAGCAGACTGTACCGCGAAAGTTGTAAAACATGGGATTCATGAGGGGATGTGGGGCTTGTTTGAGCGACGGCTTGAATCATAAGTTGTTGACTCGCCTCGCGCGATGGTCTGCGGAACTTTTCGGGAGCTGGAATTTTATGTACAAATTCGGGGATTTTATATTTTTTTTTCCCTTTTTTGGAGCGTGGTTTCATTTCGACACGCTCGATGATTTGAGGGAATTTAGAAAAATTTCAATATCAGCTATGATGAAAAAGAAAGCAATTGGTATACGCTATTCAGATTTAACTTTAACTAATATAGAGTGGTCGCAGGACTTATAGTAACTCAACTTTTTATGTTCAGTGTAAAAAATATGCACAAACAATTCAGAAAAAAATTCTGAACTTTCTGTACATTATTGTAAATTATTTTCCTTATATGGTAGTGAGAGAGAATTTTAATTTCTATGCTTTTTTGACGTCACATCTCCAGTTGAAAGTTAACGCAATAAGAAAAATAGGTTTCGGTGATTTCTCCACAGTTCGAGGCACCGGATGCTCGATTCCCAGGGTCATGTTTCGAGATCGCAAACGCCTTGTTAAAACACGCTATCTCCGGTTTTCAGTACATGGAAGCCTGGAGACACGTTCGCTGTACAAAATAGATCGATCACTCGTTCGTCTTGTTCTACAAGGATAACAACGTCCTGAGTAGTCCTCAGCGCTACCTAACAGCGACCGTCGAGATGCTGCCGAGCTCGCTGGAAGCAATATGCGATAGCTGCTCAATCATTTTCAGCTTAAGGGAAGGGCTATCCCCCCGATACCGGATTTTCTGGTACACCATCTTTTACGACTCGGTGACAGTGCTGTACTCAGCATTTGCGTTTCTAATTCACGGTTATGACAACGTGACTCTCAGGTGGAAAAATCCTGCAACTGCTTACATAAAAAGAACATTAAAATTCGTATAGAAATAACGATAATAGATAACTACGCACGCTGAAAATTAAAAATGAGAATACTCGTTAAAAAATGAATCGTGGAAATGTTAAAAATTTATTCTTTTATACGTATTTATTAAAGCTAGAATTGATTCTGTGACTAATTAAAAACTCGATGAATTCACAATTCGTTTCAACTCTCTCGTTTATGCTTTTATTCATACGGATGATAAAAATTACAGAAGCTCGGTAAATATTGAATACGATGGTTAATGTTGGATGCAACATTTTATTACAGTTGCATGGAACAGGGCCGACGAGCAGGATACATTTAATTAAAAGCAAATCTGTGACAAGTTCCACGGGGTTCAGGAAGTTGCGCGTTTAAAACTTAAAAGATACGGCGAGAGTTGGAAGCCGTTTCAAAAAATTATGCCGCGCGTTAAAAAACGTAAGGTCCCCTGTTTTGTAACTGCGCGCTGGTTGTTGCCATGGGGATGAAATAAAAGAGGAAGATAATCACCACGCTTAAGCTGGAAACTGGCACGACCTCGCGGCAGTAACTCGCAACAGCGCGAGATTTCTCGTTCCACTGTGCTCTGCGGGTTATTCTAGAATCGTCATATAAGCAAAAGTCTACAAACACCTTATTTATATTACTCATCTACAACATAATTACATTTAACACAGAGAATAATTGAAGAAGAAATATTAGCAAACAGCGAGAATAGTTTCTAATATTGAAAACAATTTTACCTGAATATTTCTGATTCTTATTAATGCCACTTATTTAATTCAACATATAAAATGAAAAAAGTATCTGAAATTTTCTAAAAATTATTTTGGAATTATTGATATGCTGTAAATTGTAATAGAAAAGTTGATTTAAAAATAATCAATTCTTTATTTTTCGATGTGGATGTACTTGAAAGATATTCAGAGATGTACATTTCATGATACACTTTGTCTCATATCGATATCTGAACTGGATCCCAAGATATTGGACCTCAAAGTCCAATGTGTAAAACACGCAAAGAATGAATGGCGGTCGAAACACGGAAATGCCATGACCTATTTATATTCTCGGAATTACACACAACGCGTGTAGTAAACACTGAAAAAAGACGCTGAGTCAGCGCTCATCACTGACCAGCGTCAGGTACTGAGGTTGAGAGAGATCAGTGGAGAGTGCCAGCGCTAGCCAGACGCGTATAGGAAACAGCGAAAGTTAGGTTCGGCTTTAAACGACGTTATCTCGGCAACCAAAAGTGATATCGACATGAACTAAACGGCATTTTAAAGAGGAAAATTCCACGCTTCTAACAGTATTAACTATAATACTATTTAACCTTGAACTCGCGATATACAGGATATAGAAAATATTATATAGTAAAAGATCATTTCTGGTTTCTTTTCATTCGGAAAAAGAAATAGTAATAGTCACAATAATTAGTAAATTATTAATATTTATAATTTCAAGGAAATATTTGAAGATTTTTATTCGTGAAAAAGGTAACGAAATTAATTTATCAAATAGCGCTGGAAAATTCTGAAGCTTTATGATAAAGTGGGCAGGATTACAGAAACTAAGCTTGTTGGTAATGAAGGGTCTTTGAAATCCTATAATTAATTAATTTAAAAACAATTTTCAGGTTCCATTATACTGCATGGTAATTTTCTAAGGCCTGTAAACACAGCTTATCGTTTTCACCCTGATTTAACTTGTCAATCGAAATCCTTCGTTGATTATACTATTTCTTGAACTTGGAAAAGCAGATGACGGTGAAACTTCCCATGTCTAAGACGCAAGGCGCTGATTAATATTCGAAGGTAATTGGCGGTTTGCAACGGAGACGATTATCGGTATTAACAGCGCGGCGAGAGAAGGGAGGCTGCGCGTGGAATTTCAAAACGAGCAAAAGCTCAACGAGAACAGCAATTTGCTGATGTACCCGGAAGCGGCGCTAATGAAAACTTCGCTAACTGCTGGCAAAACAAGTTTCGGATTAGAATGGAGCGGTCGCGAACAAAGAGAAAACGGAAATTATGCGGAATAGTTACGCAAGATCCATTAAAACGCGTTAATTGGTGAAATTTATGAAACCGACGAGCGCAGCATTTTCGATACACATACGTATTTCTCTTTTCGAGATGGGGAGCCAGAAAATCGCTTGTTAAAATAGATTTAGGAAGCTGAAATTTAATGCTTGAAGATTTTAACGCGAGAGGCGAAAGTTATACACCATTTTTTCGCAAGGTATTTGTTCACTAAAATAACAAGTGCTTCAGGCGTGAAATGGTTTCACATTCACATTTGTACATTAATTATAAAACTCTTCTACAATTAATTTGAAAGTGCTTTTTTCGTCAGACAATAAAGTAAAAATTGTGAGTCTTTTGAAACTGCAGTTTATTATTGCTACGACTCTTATTTATGACCCAAAGTACTTTCACGTTAGTTTCACCTTCATTACAACAAAGAATCATTAGTCTTTTTTCTTTCATTTCAACCCCCTCTCTCACTAACTGAAAACGCGACGTAACAAAGTAATGCGTTAAAATTAGCTTGACCCGATTTTCAATAAAAGTGAACTACGTACACAATAGACCTTAATTACAATTCAGGTCGTTCTTAATTTAAAAATTCAAAAATTTTAAATATTTGAAACCTCGAAAACATGAATATTTAAAATTACAAAAGTTTGTAGCTTTAAATACTCACAACTGAAAATTCAAAAGCACAAAAATTCGAAGAATTAATGCATTTCTTCGTATTAAATTTCACAAACGAAAGTAAGAAAGCACACGTAACAATTTCCAAGCGAAAACTCGATACTATTCCCCCGTTACGTCGCCAGTAAATCGTAGATTCACAGAAACTTAAACGCATTCGCGAAACCGCGATAAGCACATTCACGACGTGGTTTCGCACTTCCAGGTAAGAAACCAGAGACCATGGAAACCTGAACGGTTGCAAAGCAGAGGCGAACTTGATATCTTCGACGTTGCTCCGCCGCTTAGATAAGGAATGGAAAATCAGGAAAATTTAAACGGTGTTGCAAAGGAGATAGAACGGGCGAAAAACGTTCGAATTTGCAAATCGCATCCCGATATAGGCGACCTTCGTTCTCCCGCCCATACCCCACTCGATGAAACTTTCCTCGTCACGTGGAAATTCGCGGAGCGCGGAATTCTTCGCGTCGCGAACGCGGGGACGGGGCGAGTCGCTGCTGGGATATTCAAAAAGTCAGTCGGAGGAAGTAAATTTGATTTCCAAGCGTGGGTGCACGGAATCATGGGTCAGCAGTTTTTTCTTCCTCGAATATACCTCTCTCCTTCTGCCTCCTGTCAGTCTTTCTCTCTGGGAACAGCAGCTAGGCCAGAAGTTGCGCAAACTCGTCAAGGGTCGTATTTGCTGGAAGGGCGGGTATTGCGAGTGACAGCTGGCTGTTCATTATTCCTGGATTACTCGACTGCTACGTTGGGATAGAGAACCGACGCGCAGAGAGGGACAGAGGAAACGAGAGACGGAAAGAATGAAAGGATAAAGGGAAAAACAGAGAGGTGGCAGCGAGATGAGCACGCGTTAGAGAGGGGGGAGGTCGCTGGTAACATCGGAAACCGTACTTACCACTCAGCAAAATAGACTCCGTTTCGTTAGGGTGTAATTAAACGTTCTCAATTCTAAAGATTTCCCATCAATTTCTGTTTACTATACCTTCAACTTTTCACAACTCCGAGGACGTCATACGTGTCGAAGAGAAAGAAACAGTGAGGTTGAAATTACTTCTACAACGGGGGACGTTAAATTTTCAAGGCTTACGGGTCACCCAATAAAGCACAGCTTTTTTCTTTTTTGACGCGTAATCCCTTGACCTCGATTCCTTTCTGCAGCCTTTGGGTTAGGCTAGCGTTGTGCCGTGTCTTTTAAACCGTAAAGCGACGCTTATAGGTCAACTCTATCGCCTTTTGAATCTTGGCTGCCTTTCAGTTATAGTCTTCTAATAATTACTCCAGTAAAATGTTCTGTTCAGAGTGAACTCAGTTACTCGACTTAATTTTATATATCGCTTAACTTCTTATACATTAAATAGAAAAAGAAGGATTTTCAGTACAGGTTACAGAATCAGTCTATATTCTATGTACAGCATTGAAATAAATCCATAACAATCAAATCAGCTCCATAAATTACCCATCCGACGAAAATCGTACGAAACGTCACCGTCTAAGTCTCTGTTTCCCGCTCTTAGGCCCCAATGAAACGTCCACCCCGAATCACTCGGCGAGGGTACATATTAAATTCGGCGAAGAACTCGCGCGTGCCATGTTCTATCGTGACTAGAACGAAGTTAAGGTCGCGACAGATCCCCAGAGAGCCGCTTTTAAATCAGCACACGTCTCCTCGTTTCGCGACGCGGCGTCTCCTTTCTTTCCTCCACCGACCTCCCTCTGACAGGCACGATTTTAATAAGGCTTGATTACAAGCTTTACGACGTCTGGCCGCGTCACGCGTCCCGCTTGATGGCCCTCCGCGTGCACGGGGACGAAATTCAAGTGCGCCGCGGCCACGAGTAATTAAGTTTGCGAGCTTGCGCGGCGGCTTCGCGGAAAGATGACTCCTCGCTGCGTTCTCGAACCCTACCACCGACGATACTAATGCTTTCACCAGCATTCTAGTGATTCCTTTTGTGATTTATTTCTGCTGTCTATTTAAAGACAGGAAATAAATCTGTCTTTCTGCTGTCTGTTAAGGAAATTTTGAAATTGTATCGGTTTTACAAATATTCATATATTTATAATTAGTTATATTGATAGTTATGAAAAGGAGATTGAATAATTCAAGAAAATGTGTTGGGACACTTGAAAAATGGATTCGATCAAAAATGCAAGAACTGTATTTACATGGACACTAATCCTTCAGATGAAACATCCTTCCATTACTTCGTGCTACCTCCAACAACTAGGTAAATTAAATTACTGTCGTGTCAGACGAACAATTTCCATTCGGTTTTATTAATGAAATCGTTGAAGATTTACTTATTACCCATCCAGAAGCCGCTTGAGTTATTTCTGCCAATGGTTGAAAGTGGCACCTGATGTAATGGATATTCCATAGACACTCTATCAGTAAGAACACAACGATTCAAATTTAGAAATGTCTAAGTTGAAGTATTTACATCCTATTTAGTGTTCCACACAATTTGTTCCCTGTTTAATGAGATTTCCCTGCCACGATCGATTTCGAGTGATCAAGTTACCATGGCTGAGAAACGGAATTACGGGACATATGAGAGAGTACTGAATAGGATGCCCATAATCCTGGAATAATCAACCGTCATGGAATAATCCTATTTACTTCGCTCGATGGAGGTATCCTGGCTTCTATCAGACGACCTGTCTCGGTAAACTCGTTTGCCCCTTTTTCTTCAAGCACGTAGCCCCTTCCAGTGATCCACGCGTGGCCCAAAAGTGGACGTATCACGCTTTGGTGGAGAATCCCCCACCACTAAACTCTATCTACCTGCTTCTTGGAGGGTGAAGTCCGATCAGTCTTGTGTTTGTGACGGAGGTGACAACACAGGTCACTGTCATGATACGAGTGATTGTAAACACAGTGTTTGTTAGTTTCATTTCTATTCATCAGTGAGGAATAATTTATATCATTCGTTCAGTGAAGTAGTGATTCTTAATATTTGGAAATTAAGTGGAATTGATTTTGTTCTTCGCCGATTTAGAAACTGAGCGATATAAGTGCACTAAACAGAGAAAATTGATTTGTTGCTCATTTTTTATTACATCATTTGTTTCGTATATTTATTTGATAGCTGTCGAAGTAAGCATCCAGAGATACATATATTGTTGCTGACGAAGAGTAGCCGTAAATTTTTCGCTGAAATGTATAAAATTCTGCACGTGACGTTGCGAAATAAATTTTTTATTTTTCTCTTTGTACGTATCCTTCTAGAATCGATCGAGCGCTCCCATAAATTTCTATAGATCCGAAACAATAACGAAATGCTAGTGCTTTTCAAATAAGCGAAGTAGATTTATGAATTACTTTAAGAGTGAGTCGAATAAGTGTTCCAGAAACTGGAACTGAATTAACGAGCGGGAATTAACGTTTAACGAGTCGCTAAAATTTATACAGGGTGACGTTAGTGATTCTGCTAAATTGTAGAATAAAATGGCCTACGAACGAATCGGTGGACAGTAAAAGCTTTAATACTTCCGGAAGGGCCGTCATTCCGGTTACTTAAGGATCGTAAACACGAAAGTACATAATTCGGTTTGTGAACGAGCCTGACACATTCTGGGTTTAAGGTCTTTAACGAACATTATACGGTTCCTCTTGCTACCGAATGAAACGTTTTTATTGCACGGAAGCTCGCTTTCGAATCTTAAGCGAAGTCGATCGTAAATTATCGCCATCCGAGCACTTTTCCTCACAAAAAGTTTTAAAGTGTGCCAATACTTCAACGTTCTAATCAAATACCGATAAAAACCTCAATAACTTTAAGTGTCTCAATACATTCCAACTTTTCACAAATAAATTTACTGAAATTAGAAAAAATAATTTAGTCATCTTTCACTTAAGTATAAAGTGTATTACTCAATCATAAATAAATACTCAATCGTAAATGTTTTATGTTCTGTAATTATTTTCAGCCTGTTTTCAAAATTATAAAAAACGATAAAACAGCAATTCTGAACCCCATCTGAAAAACACATTTCAGTGTACTACAAAACAGCAGTTACTTTCCCAATTAAGGTTAGCGATTGTTCGAGCATTGGAAGCTCGTCAATAGCTAGAATAATCTAGTCATTTAATGGAGAATCGACGATTTTCGCATGCCAGATAAGGCCAAAGCGTATCGACGAGACGAAAACAAAAGGGACGTTAAAAGCACTCGATACAATTCGGCCACCGCGTGGATTTGCATAATATCAATATAGGTTGGTTGCAAGGATATAATCCTCGCGGTAGTCGGCCTCAAAATATCACGGGGCCCGCGTGTGGCACGGTACAATCCCATTTCTTCAATTTGCATATTAAATACGCATCCCGAGCTGGCTCTCGACTCTCTCTCCTCCTTTCTAAGCCCGTCGTCCAGCGTCAACCGTAATATTTATATGCGTATCCATGATTCATTCCCGGGACTTTGTGTGCGTTCATTTTCCTCTGACCGCGTGCACAAACCCCACAGTCTCTCGTTTCGTGGACACGGTCGACGTTATTAATGCAATTAGTTAAGAAGTCAATTATCGTTGCCTCGGATATTTCGGTTCGTAGTAGACTCTAGCACGTTCGTGTCGTTTGAACACTCTATGATCCATTGAAATGTTTCAGTGTTAACTATTCATAATGCATGATGTGAAATAATGTAAAGAATAGCTATAAATAATTACTGACAAAATTTTGTGTCACTACACTTATCATTATTGTACTTCGTTAGAAAATTTCGTGGCTAACTACTAATGAATTCGCTTAGTTTCAATAATCTCAAGTATTGGAAAATCTATTAACTTCGAGTATAAAATTAAAATTTGAATTTAGATTAGACTAGACTTAGAAGTCTAATTCATGCAAGTGCAATTAGATGCCATTATCAAAACGATTCGTAGTTATATCACAGTCAGGGGTTCTGTTATTTACTGTGTACTATATGATGAAGCGTTCATCGATGGACAATCAGAGGTAAAAATTTAATCTTCCTTGGAAGAAACGATTCTCTACTTCCTTTCCACCGCCACGTCACATCGGTTCCCTCTCCAGCCTCGGAAGAAGAAACAGAGATGGATCGTGCAGCGGTGGAAAAGAGTCAAAGGAGACAATAAGGGAGGAGAAAACTAGGGGTCTGGAGGGATGGGGCTGTCGTGTTAGGAAGAAATGAAGACAGAGCTATCAGTTACAGAACACCGTCTGCACGGAAGCAATTCATTCCGCTTCACTGTTCAACCCTTATGCGTCCAACGTTTTCCTCCATCTTTCTGATCTTATACCTCGTCGACTTTTGATCTCATACGTTCTTCCTTGCTCGCTTCTGCCGCGTGACCTAAGAAACTCAAAGGACTAAGGTGGATGATAGTAACGATACCATTGGGAAGCAGAGTTATTTGTGATAACTTCTGGAACGTCTGGTCAGGGGATCATCTCTCGCCATGATTCTGATCCCACTGAAACCTGGTTCTCGTGATTTGCTAATGAATACATTTCAGAGCAGTAGTTCCAACTGTCTACCGTAACGATATCGATATTTCATTTTCTACAGCTGGAAAATTGTTCAGAATTTTATGTGAAAATTATGATTGAAAAAAGTGGTGTCATAATTTGTAACTTGTTGCGCAGCGTAATAGTGTAACTACAATGTGAATTATTGATTCGTGTCTGACCACGCACGGGCAGTTTCTACTAGCTCGCCACAGTTCATAAAAACCAGCTCACGAGAGCTGCCGAAATAGAAACACTGTAACTGTCATATCCACACATTCTCCGCTATATTTCTCGGACTTTATCGAGCATTTCATAGTTCATACAAACTGGACACGTAATCTAATACACCATATCCCTTCGGCAACAAACAAGTCAAGTGAACGCGAGAACCAGATCCAAAAAATCTCGCGTCTTAATTTGAAAATATTATCCGCTAATACCTTCAGTTTCACAACCCCCATACAAACACGTCGACGGTGGCACGTTAAAGTCCCGCATCGCGTTCATTTTTCACCTGAAAATGAAGCCCAGGGTTCGTAATAAGTCCACCTCTGTAACAACTATCTCGCCCTATCAATCAACGTTAACATTCTGACGTGTCCGCCGTGTCTAAAATTTGAAGGCAAAATTTGACGCGTCGCGGGGGAGGATGTACTCTTTTTTTTTTCTTCTCCCTCCCCCTGTCGCTCTCTGCTTTCGCTCGTACGCAGCCACAGGTCCCTCGAGAGCCGTAAAACGACATCTCCATATTTAACCGCGAGCATCCGATCGCCGCGACACAATATACAGTACGTAATCGCCGTTACGATGCACTTAAAACGCTGCACTCGTCACCCGCGCCGATGGAATTACAAAAGCGTGATCGAACTTAATCCCGCCTGCTCGTAACTCATAATACCGGTTTACGAGCGTCTACGCGAGCCCTCGCTCGTATTAAGAGCCGAATTCGCGCCTCGAGGGGTCTGCATTAACCGTAAAGGGTAATTCCACGAGCCACAACGGCGATCCGTCTTAACCATCGGAGAGCAGGGCTCGAAGGCAAAGGGGGATGGTTCGCGTTTGAACCAGAACGGGGAAATTGTAATATTCGCTCGACAAGTGCGTGAATTGGGGATCCAGGAACGCGTCGTTAAGGACGGTAATATCGTTTTAAGTAGCTATACCAACGGGTGGAAAAGAAGGTGGTTGTAACAGGGCGCTGTTAAAGGTTTCGTTACTGCTCGTCACGACGAGATTTTGTCGGCTGTTAAAGTTACACCGCCGTCGATTAAGCGTCTCTGAGTTGATGTCAGTTCTACGGGCATCCGTGAATGAGAGAACAGGTGTCGAGATTTTGTGGAACTTGGAGATCAAATTTGAGGATACGTGAAGGGTCGAGAGAGGCTGGAACTTTCTATATGTTCACTGAAACGTAGAAATATGGTATTTATAAGGTTGAGATTTTGATGAAAGGTTCTAGATATTAGATTTTGGAATTTGTCTTAAATGTGTTACGAATTTGTTGAGTTAGCGTCGAGACGAGGAAATATAGAGAAGAGTTAGAATTCTTAAGGGAGTATCAATTGTTCCTTTTTACCAAGGAAATATTAGAGTACAGTGCAGCTCCGAAATGCTTTTGCATGTTAAAGTGCGTGTCGCGCGAGTAGTACAAAGCGTCGCGGCGAGATGGTTGGTTTCTCCGCCGCTAACTCACGACTTTAATTATCCCGACTAATTACGCGAATTAACTCGAATTAACCCCTCGCCCGTTTGACCCGTCGTTCTCTGCCGGTCCCACTACTTGCCAGTAATCCGGACACGTTGCACACTGATTACCAACGATCGGTTAGCTCTCGCCTATGCTCGCCACAAGCTGCAAGTCAAATCGCCAAGCTTTGAAGTTCTGTCGCATTAATTTCCACTGCCGTCACCCCTCGTCCCTTCTCTCGTTCCCTCCGTGGTCGAACTGGCGCGCAGGCTGGAGATCAAAACCTCCTTCTCTCGCTAAAAGCCCTTCCTAATTGCCACGGAAAAGAGAAACGAAGGGAGAATGCTACTTAATACTCGTAATCATTTTCTAATTAATGTTTTCCATTCGAGAGACTCGGTGGAACTTTGGCAAAGGGACAACTAGGGGAAAATCGAAGGATGGTGGTAGATTTCTATTTAGAGCGTCAAGGTTCTAGCCACATGAAGGTTCGAAAATTCAAAATTTGTTTGAAACCATTCGTCTTTCGAGGGTTAAGACAGAAAGGGCAATTTTAATTACCTGAAGTCACAGTCTGCCAAAACTTGCATTTCCTCATTTGAACACTGTTCACCGACCACAGAAACCACATGAACCAAGTTGATATTGAACGAAGGATTCCTGGAGCCGCTTCCTTGCGCGTCAGCCGATGAATCGGACAAACTGCGTTCGGCTCGTCTTTCGCGGAGGAGAACGCTCCGATGCTGGTCGTTATTAAAATTAAATTGCATTATTAACGCTTCGTGAACGATTTCCGACGGTTTGTACGGCAATTTGCGGTCGAGAGCGTCTGTGGAAATTCGAAAAGGGATTACTGCTCCCTGCCACGGCAGTCGTTCTCCCTTCGCTTCATCCCCTCGCCCCTAGCCACTTCGCGGGCCAAGAGATTTATACAATTAATTCCCTAATTTGTCGCGCTCACATCGGATTTCGTCGGCAATAGATTTTGATCGATCGCTAACCCGCCTCGTTTGCCACGCCGCTCCTTCGCCAACCTTGTCTCCACCCGCCCAACCCCTAAACTGCTCCCGTCTGCACGTTTTACTCAATGTTCATACCTCATCATTATTTTCGCCCTGGTTAACCGCCACGTTAATCTCCGCGATACGATTTTAATTAGTAAATCGCGTTGATTAACGTGCCCACCACGAGATCGTCGATTTTAAATAGCTTTCGATTTTCTTCCGTTCCAATGAATTGCGAAATCGGAGCGCGCATGTGTCATCTCTGGAGACGTTCTCCGAATATTATATGCGCCAGGTGTTCGATTATCGAAACAGTCGGTCCTACAAGCTCTGTTCGAGACTTATTGCGTTATCAACTGTACAGATTTCAGTTCATAGGTTGCACCGCCAGTTTTAATTAATTGTCAGTAATGAGACTTGTGACTTCATAGCAGTAATTAAAATAAAGAATGGCTTGAAAGGAAGTGGAAGTAAGGCATCTTGGAAGCATTTTTAATTTAAAAGAGAATATGAAAATTCTTTTTCTTCTGGCTGGTCACTAATCGAACATCTAGAAAGTGTCCAATTTTTATAAGCAATCGCATTATTATAAAACAGTCTAAAAACCTTCAAGTATTTTTCTTGGTTTTCTTAGGTCAAATACATCAAATTTTAATATGTACCCCATAATTAGTCCTACATTTTTTCTAATTTCTTTATTCATCAAAGACTGTTTAACATTCTGTTCCGCTAGAGCCATCGTAATGCACAGTAATTCTCAAGTTAGATTAATTTTCCAAAGCCTGCCTACTCGATGATGCATTCGTCGAATTAATAGAATCAATAGCACTCGTGGCAACGATTCAGCCGTGCACTTAATCCCAGCGATCTCCGAAGCACACGCGCGTGTACACCCACACAGCACGCAACACATCGGGTACGGGCACCGCGGCATGGAAAGCAGTTGACCCGATTACAAATAGGATCAGGGGTCCCTCGTTCTTCCCAGGAACGAGCCACAAGTGCCATTCATCTAGACCTCCGTAAGAATGGGAATAACGATAACAATGATAATAACGCGAATGGCCGACAAGGATGTCAGGAAAATGAGCGTGGCATCGATCGCCCGTCTGCGGTTTCTGCCGCTAACGAATTTAGATTTGAAACGATCAGTCTCTTTCTTTATGCTCCTTTCTCGAGTGGCTCTTTCACGGTACCCGGGCACGAGACGGAGGAGGCGAACGATAAGGAGGACGATTAAGGGGGAAAGAGGAAACGCGAGCTACGAGACGAGTTCAATTAACGTTAACCGTTTGATATTTGCTCGGCGATGAGTGTGCAAAATAGCGAAACAAAGGTACTCGCTGTAACCTCGTTTCCTCGAGCGGCACTCGGCTCTTCTTGAAACGAAAATGTCGTCTTTTGAAGTGCGCAGATTTGTGGCTAATTCGCACTGTGGGCCGAGCCAGCGCGACGTTCTTCTAGCTCGCGATGGAAACACGGTTTCTGGGTAATTGGGGGACTCGTATTCGAAGATAAAAGCGGTAACGAGCCTGCTTGCGGAAGTACTACGGTGGCACCTTCTACGAGCTATCAAGAAACTAGAAAATTTATTAAAAATTCAAATACTTGGTCTATTTCATTCAAACATACCTTGATAATTTTAAAAATCTCTATCAATTGTGATAACATGTATATTTTGAAGTCAATGAAAATTTGGTAAAGGAAGGTTAATAACTAAAATGCTATGAAAAAAATCGTCACCTTTTTATGCACTCATGACTGTAGAGTCGTGAAATAAACGGAGAGCGAGAAACAGGAGACATGGACGATAGAACAGACGAATTGTTTTAATAAAGTGACCACGGAGCGTAGTGACGTCACGGTGGTTAGATCTGACAATTGACTTGGGAACTCGCGACAGACGGTTAAATCCGGGAATGAGATTCAAATGACCAAAAGAGGAATTAACAGAGGAAGAATATTTAAATTCACACGTTCGCTCGGAGAATTCTTAATAATAGACAGATTCACGTGGAATATTATTCTACCACTTAGCAACTACCGCTACTGTTCATTCTTAATTTCGTGCTCGAATTAATTTATTTTCACTGTCGAATTTAATCTAAACTAAATGTACGTTTATTGGGAAATAGCAAAAGCAGCTATGATTACTGATAAAATCAAGTAAGTCGTTAGATGGTGTTTCCAAATATTTTCCGAGTATCCTGATGAGGGAAAAGCTCACACTATTACTAAACTGTAACGTTCACTTCTTAATGAGCTCTATGTTCCTTCCTTTTTGAAAGATTTCTAAATTTAAAGATTTAAAAATTTGAAATTTGAAGATTTAAAAATTTGAAATTTAAATATTTAAAATTTTGAAATTTAAAGATTTAAAAATTTGAAATGTTGATAATTTCCAGACCATGCAGTTTTCGAATTTAAAAATTCTAGGTCTTCCCAAAGTGTTGAAAACCCATCTCACGTCCTTATTAAGTTCAATCGCTTCCCAAGGAACGTCTGTGACAACACGAAAAATGCGAATGTAAATATGGTTATTTTCCAATGTCCAGTTATTTCAAAGGATTTCCAGAAACTCTTTCCTCAGCAATCTCAGCTGTTGGTTCTTGTTCCGCGGGAGAAGAGTTTACTGAAAATGGAAAAATTTCCAATTTCCATCCGCCAAAAGGAATATAAGTAAATCTTGTCGCGGAATAATAAAGTGGCTGCGGAGTAGCTGACAAGGCGTTCGCAGATAGAATTTGCCCACGAAGAAAAATATTCGCGATTAGCGAACTCGGGCGGAAGGGGAAATTCAGTTCCTTTTAATTTCTGAAAGTTTACCCCGACACTTCTGCTCGAAAGGAATAACTTATTCAATCTATATCACTCATTGACGCATCGAGAGATGGAAACTTATCTCAGTAGCCATTCAGTCCTTCTAGAAATAAGAAAAGGCGACGCTCCTCCTTGAGAATATTTTATATTCTACCGTTTACCTATCGCAAACAGATAAAATTATCCTAAAAAAGGGTTTTAATTAACGTCACGTATTACTTCCTAACACAACAATTTTCCATAGACACTAAACTGATCAAAGATTTCTGTAACCATTCAATTATTCTCTAAAATAACAACCATAGTGAAAGAACATTAAAAAAATATTAAATTCTTCGTTAAAATACCTATTTATAAATACAAATACGTAAATCGTGGATCGAGAACGATCTATTGCACATGTTACGATAATTTCAAGGCAGAACGCGAGCGAGAAGGAATTTCTAAATTCGATTCCAGGAAGAGCACAGAATGTGAATCGTTTTAGTGATGCTACGCGACTATGTCACCCGTAACGACCAGTAACGTGACAGCAAAAGCTGCCACGACGCTGGCCGTGCGGATTAAAATCATGGAACCGTAGTAATTTCACCTGACATACGTGCCGCGTGTACGAAGTTAAGCGCGAACCTCTGCCTGTCGTAGTCTCCACCGCGAAACGCAAAAATAGTTAACGCCTATCGAACGTGCGGTCGAACGTGCAACCGTGTGTCGCGGAACGACGATTTTTCAAGTTTTTTCTGATAAGCCGACTGACGGTCAAGCTGGGAAAACTGGGAAGCTAGTAACCAATGTGGCAGATATTTTTAGCAGCTTTGTCGATTGGGATTTCGGCTCAGAGTATAGAAAGGGATTTCAAGGAATTTGAACAAATGCGTGAAAATCGTACATTCTAAATTCCGAAGGATTTTTTAATAGAAAAGTGACGCAGAAATAACTATCAGAAGTATCTATAAATTTTCTGTTTCGTTCAGAGAGAGGTAATTTTAAATAATTCTGGCTAAAATTGTATAAGGCCGCACTGTCATTTGAATATGAAATATTAGCGTCTCATCTCCCTGTCACATCCCCCATATATGTATCGACAGCACAGCGCCCTAATATGAGCGACACGGTAAATCAATTTTTTCGTCTGTCACGTAGCTTTTGGCAGAACGAAACCCAGCACGATTTGTGCTTTAATGGGAATAAATTTGACAAGAGGAACTCTATTCGAGCCCGACCGAGGGCTCACGCGATGCATTTCATGGTGGATGTTAGCTATCATATCGCATTACGATTAATATTTCAATAGGAAATAGCCCAGCAATACCCTCTGGATATATACCTAGGACGAGACGATACGCATCCCTTGTACCTCGCCGCCCTTTCGCGAAGCCACCAACGTGAAACCGCGTGTACGTTAATTGCCTCATTGAATATGAAACGTGTATCGATTTGCATGATACCGATTGAAATTCAATATTATCGCCGTATCCTCAGGACGCAACCACGGTCATTGACGGAGGTGGTTGATAACGACAGAATTGTCTAAAAGGTAGACGATAATAAGTGAAACCTGATCAAGAATTCGATCGATGACGATGGGCGATAGAAGTGAAGTTGAATGAGGTTAAATTTTCGAGTGAAACAGGAGTAACACTGTGGAGTATTTATACAAAGAATGGAGCTGAAATTTGAGATAATAACGTGTAGATAAATTTCAATTTATTGTATTATTGAGCTGTTTAACATTAATTACGAGTACCTTAGTGATTACCCAAGTTCGCAGGAAAATCGAACAGCGAACAATTTATTATGGCACTCGCAGTCTCTTATTTCTCAGTGGTTTTACGCGAAGGTTTTCCAGGGGAAAGAAGTCGCCTTCCTCAGACGTAATTAATGCGATCGCTTAGTTTTCTTCATGTTACCTATTACGCCATTCCCCGTCCATTTGTAACACAAATCGTCCCCAACATTTCCTTGCTTCACTGGTCCCCCATTTCCTTGAACAATAAGGGTGATTAAAAATTGCGTGACAAGCTGAACTCGTAGAACAGTGTCGGAGGAAATCCTTTTAACCAAAGAAGGAAGACGTTAATTAGGGACCCAAGAAATATTCCAATTCTAGAATCCAGTGGACGGAATTATCCTTTTCGGATAAAATTCAAGTTGTCTCTCTAGAGACTGACCTAAATAAAAATACAGTGCGGCCAGCTTGACACAAGTGTCACATCTGAAGCACCCTCTTCATGTCTAACTTGATCATTTTCCAGTGAAATACTATTAAATTTCATTCAAACGTCAATCAATGTTCTACTGTATACTTTTATTCTAATTATACCGAATTGCGTTAATCCTGAAAAGCTATAAAGAGACTGCGAATAATTGGGACCAGAGTAATTCAAAACAATTTGCTCTGCTACGTGTTAGAACTAACAGTATCGTCATTATCATTGACATTTCACTCAGACGCTGTAGGTTAGTAAATGATACGCGTTCATGCATCGCACGTGCAGGTGGGTACGTGCATCAGATCAATTATGGCTCGTAACGTGGCACTCGTAGAACATGCTTCAAGATCGTAAGCACCCTTATCGTACGCACGTTCGTGACGAACATCGAACGTAATGTGCGTATTCACGCGCCTCCGGCTTGGTAAAAGCTATTTCCTCGACGCTCGTGTCACGACATAGAACGAAGATCGTGCATGCGCGTGCCTGAAATAGCTTGGCCGAGCCTTGTGTCTTCAGGAAGTACAAACATGAAGTTACACTAACGATTATGGCTGAAGTGTTTAGTCATGAACATGATCAGTTAATTACCATTCGGTCGTGTGGAGATATTAGAAGGAGATGGAAAATAAACGCAAAGAATATAATTACTATTAACAGTTTATTGCTGGATTAAAAGTAGGATTTTGGTACCACGTAAAGTTTCATTTAAAAAATGTTAAATTTCACATTCCACGTAAGTTTCCATTTTCACCAGTCTCCCCGAAGTTTCATAAACACGAAACATTGATAAACGCGACTCTCATAAACTGTTATGCCGGGAAAGCAGCCGATCGTATCCAAACGATTAAGACTACTTCCTTACATAATTAATCATACTCCGAGGCACCTCGACGGGAACGCTGGATATTCCCTGAAGTTCCCCTGTCTTTTATTAAAGAAGTTACCGACTCTCAGAGTTATACTAGAATCCATCCAGTGAATTTATCTATATGTTAATATCGACCTAACAACAGGAACGTGACTTCTTGCTGCATCTCGCGATGGGTATTGCTAACTCAGTTATTACGTATTTTTCGGCCATCATCGTTGTCTCTCAATGAAACCTAGTAACGAGAGATTATTTATTAAAATCCACCTTCAAAATAACTATCTAGTTAATAGGATACCTAATTTAGGAAATATTTGGACTTTTCAATTAGTCTTCTTTGCACGTCAAATTAATCAAGTTTCTTTGTTTATAGAAGACTGAAATATCAGACGAGCATTAAATTTTCTTAATTGATGAGACAAGTCGTCTATGCTGTCTTGAAATAAGTCGAAAGCTTCGTAGAAGTGGTACTCAACACTCCCCGAGCACCGTCAACTACGCAAGCTGTTATTTGCTCTGCAAGATATACATCTGACGCTCGAACACACAGACAAGCGGCACAGTAACCTAGTGACGGTAATTTTGCTCTAACTACTACTTCGACGTTCCTCGAGACGGCAAATCATTGAGTGAGGCCACTTCGACGGTCAGATAGACGTGATTGATTAAACATCGTTTCATATCACTTGAAAACGGGACATTAGACAGACGGGTACACCTGCTGTTCCTTTCAGATACTTCCCGCTATATCGTATACAAATATCGATCAAACTCGGCTGCCAAATTGCCTCAACATTTTCACTTGGAGCCTTGCCAGACCTTGTTCAACGACCCTCGTCTACTCCTTTTTTTCCTTAATAGTAATTATGGTAGAAGAATTAAGGGGCGCAGTAGTGGTGGTTGAAAATGGAGTAGACAGGGTTGAAGTCTACCCATTTCTTATCTGTAATGGGTCACGAAACTATCGAAGCGGAAGAATCGCAACTTCTGATGGAGGTTACTAAGTTCTATTAACGTTATCAGTGGTATTGTGAAAGCCACATGTTTACATCGACGTAGAATAGCACCTTCTTGGTGGAAGTCGATTTATTATGGATTGTATATTTCTTTATGGACTTGGTCTCAGTGGAAGGGGACTCGACTTTCATAGTCAGACTTCCATCTATCCTAATTCACTGCTTGCATAATGAAATGCATCGAGTCTATTGTCTATTGTGTAATCAGAAAACCCTGTTTCTTATTGTACCGCCATAAAATCCACTCTGTATGCATTTTCTGTTCACAAAATGCATACTGATTTTGGGAGCATTCTCCAGATCTTCTTTCTATCTAGGATTTGTTTTATTTCTTAAATTTTATTTAAATTATCTATTGTATTTGCAAATTGTTATTTACTGCATACAGTAGCACTCATAAGTATTCGAACGGTGTCACATATTGAGAAAAATACAAGTTCCTTTGTAGTAGCTGATGTATATTTACATTTCTTTCATCTTTCTATTATACTTTAAAATTACAGTAATTGTATTTTTAACAGTAGGTAATGGTTAGTCTAAGTAATAAATATCGGTTGCTACGTCCTGTATTTGGCTTTGTAGACTGTATCTAGAGTTAACAATTATCGTTTAATACGACTGATTAGTTTCCAGTGACGTTGTTCCTAAATATTTCAAAGGTATTTCGGATCATCTTGTGTGAAAAATTCCACGTTTATCGGGAATCATTGAAGAAGAATGGCAATATCCGTACCGAGAGACGATCAAAGGGACGGCCGCGATAGGGACAGGAGCGCGAAAGTTATGAGAACACTTCGGTCTCAGCCCGCTATCCATTCACAAGGTATAACGCATGGGCGGGGGGGAGTATCAGCATCGTCGGTTGCTGTTTCAGCTGTTTACAAGTACCGCCAGCTCACCCTTCATCCCCCTTTTGACCTGGTCTACCGTACCGTTAAGCCATAGAGCAAAGGATTAGGTCTACAGCGCGGAACTCTGTCCCTTCCCGCCTCCCTCTTCCGCTACCTTTATCTCTTCCTCTCCTCTTGCCCACCTCACCCACGCACAGCCATGAATAAAGGCTAACACGAACAGTCACACGTGTGCAGGCTGATGATGCAAATTCGATGTAGGGAGCACAAAAATGGCAACTCTGACGTCAGTTTGGCCAGGCGCCATGTCGTTCCCGCGGGACTAGCTAATTGGTCGAACGAAGAATCCTTTGATAATTAAGGCGATACGCATTATTTGGAGGCTGTCGTTCCTTTTTCTCCGAAACTGTGCCTCAGAGCTTACGGAGGATTACTCGAGAATGCCCTAGGTAATGTATTTCAGAGGAATAGCTTCGTGAACCGTTGTAGGGTAATGCTGCGATATTTAAGGAAACGTTAGTACAGAGTGGCGTATAATAGTCACGATTTTTGCTTCTAATTATAAGCACCTACCTATCTGTGCATGGAACTAACTTCGTAGTAATTAGCTACCGCCGCGTAGGTATTTTAAATCCACACACAATTTGTGAATAACTTGCGGGATGTTATTAAATAACATGACGCGTAACGCAACGATCGGACGATTAACCGCGCAAACGTGGCGAGATGAAATATGAATACATCGTGCAGGATAGAGCAGGAAGGCGAACGCTCAGACTGGGAAAGTTTCTAGCAGAGGAGAGAGGGAGGGGGAGATCAAGAGTAGGGAATAATAAGTTAGAGGGTAACGAGCTCGTATATGACAGACAGCACGGCAGTTTTAGTTCCGACCGATCCTAATCTAAACTTTCAAAAACGCCTTGATGTGTTCGAGTTTATTAATAGTCACGTTACAAGCGCTTTGGATCTCGTGTCACGATTTCACCCTCGCCGAACCTGGCGAAAAATTGACGACCCTAATTACTTTTCGCGATGGCGAATGATGGATGTCGGGTAAGAGAGAGGCATTTCGTAAAAGGGGGAACAAATGCAATGTTAGCGTTTTAATGCTTCGTTGGTAATGAATGTAACTAATCGACCGACACTCTCCTCGGCCGTGAACCAAACGCGCATCGTTAAAAGTGAAAAATTTCTCTAGAAACCGATGCGTAAGTTCAGTGAAGTAGCATAAGCGTTTCAGTAAAATCAACCGATCGTTAGTTACTCGTTACTCGATAATGATCGTTTATTAAGCTCATCGACGCTCTTCTATCGTTGGTTACATCGACATGTGCCAAAAATACGCGCGCCAAGGAAGTATAAACGAAATACTACCTGATTACGCTAAAGTAAGATTTATAAAATGTGTAGTATCTGATAAACGTCTCCTGCTTAGCTGTAATTACCTGCACGTCACTGATTTTGATCAGTAGTGACACTCGAGCAATTTAACTTCTATACTGTGCACCACCCTCGACGTATGCATGCCTACATATTCATATTATACTCTGAATATTATACTGGGTTTATAAAGTATGTAGCAGTACTTATTACTTGAAACAAAGTAACTCTTGGGTAAATAAAGCGAGTGGTTTACAACGCCAGCAGTAAAAGCTTCTGAAATACTATGTCTGTCCAAAGCTGAATAATACTACTGTGGTCACACCAAGAGTGCTAGTAATTTGCCATAGGTAACTGCTGTTTTTGTAGATAGCTACGAATACTCATCGCATTTTTAAATTGAATTTTGAATTTTTAAAAATTTGAAAATTGAATATTTGAAAATTTAAAAATTTTTAAATTGAATTTTCAGTTTCTGAAAATTTTAAAATTAAATTTTCGATTTTTTATTACTTGCTCACAGGAACTGTAACTGTAATTTAATACCACTGATTCTGTTTCTAGCGATAACGAAAGAATAATTTGAAATAACTGAAGAGTACTTTCCAGCTCTAAAACGTCAAAGCAAGACCACGTGGAAATTCGATTATCTGACGTAAATGCAAGGTTTCGCTGGCTAGCCGAACACGGTTAGCGGGTTACTGTAAAATGTCAATACATTCCTTATCGGTACGTCAGGCGACCTCTAGTCCCCGTTTCCCGCTTATCAGCGACAGTTGAACCGTTATCTTTGTTCCTGGCCTGTTAGCCCCATGCTAGTAGATGGCGACAGGGTCAGGAATCGTTAACGTATCGTTAACCGGTTCGATATCTGGCTCCTGGTTTAAGCTCGCCTTCCTCCTCGCATTGTCGTCATTATTGAGGCGTTCCTCGTTCACCTTTTAGAGCAAACTTCTCCACGGCACCCACACGTTCATCCGGGACATGTCACTGGGTCAGACGATTACATAGGAACGAGCGGGGCTGGCAGTGTTTGCTCGTTAGCACGGGCCGAGGTTAAAACTACCGTGAACCAACTCGCAAAAGGGGAGGAAGAAAAAAAAATGATGATTTCCTAACTTTCGACCTGCGAGAGTGAATTTCAAACGGTGTTAGAGCGGTTTTTCGACCCGCATCTGAACCAGGGATCCGGTTTCCCGTCAATTGTTACGGGGCTTTCTTGCGATTGCAAATTGCACCCCTCTCCCTGTTCAGTCGATCCTTAACAATTCTACCCAACACCATTATTTTCTCCTTTCCCTCGAAGGAACACACCTAAAAAGTTGCCAAAGGAATATGTCTAGCCCGCACTGTTTCCTCAAAAACTGATCCCCTCTTTATTTAGTTCACAAGAGACCTCCCTCTTGTAATGGAGGATCGTTCCCCAGTCGGTCGGGGAGGACGAAATCAAGCTCGCTCGGGGAGGTACGTGGGTTCAAGGCTGTGTCAGGCATTAGTCAAGGTCACCGCGAAAAGACTTCATCAGGAAGATTCCGGACGTGTCGGGCGGGATTTCCGCATCAGCGTATTCTCGAGCCCCAATTTAGAGTAGCCAAGAGACTAAACGAAGGCGGATGCCTGGAGGGAAGTTTCGTCGAAAGGCTTCGTTATCCACTGACAAGGCACTTCGCGTCCCCACCCTCGGACCGATTCCTCCTCTCCCTCTGTCCTCCTCTGTCTCTCTCGTCGCTATTCTTCCTTCTATCCATCCCAGCTAACCTCATCGAGGATACATAGAGAGAGCGATGCTTCCTAAAACCTAACCCAGTTTCCTCTGTGGTCGACGCCAGTATGCTAATCCGCTACAACGTTCAGGCATCTATTGAAACCGCAGCTTCCTCGTGCATCACCGACCGACGGAGTTCCTCTAACCATGGCATCTCCTACAACAATGATCTATGTAGAACGACCAGGCTTCGTGTTGGTGCGCGGCAGAGGGCCACGTTAGATCAGGACGGGACGTTAATTGCTACTACCAATCAGCGACGGCGGGGAGCACCAGCTGCTTGCCACTCGACGGTGCTAAGGGCCAGTCGCTGGCAACTAGTCCTCTCACTAGTTTCTCTCGCCTCTCTGCGTCATTCTACTCTCTCGATGCCTCTCTCTTGCCAGCGCCACCCTCCCTCTTCGGTCTGTAAATTCGCCTTGCCTTCCAGAGTGTGAATCGATTAAGAGGGGGAGATGTATTTGTCCACGTGACTGAACCGCCTGATTGACGGAGCACGATCACAGAACAGACTGACTACCTATCGTCAGCGTTGCTCGTTCCGGAATAGGATGGCATTTAGGTATCAATTATCGCGTGCCTTTTGAATAATCCCCCTTTTCGGTCCGCTTTACGCTCGATTGAGACCCTACATTGGGCCCCTTTGGTCCCTGTGATAGCTTAATAGGTACTCTATCTTTGGTTAATTAGTGGATATTAGTGATAGTCAGCGACAGTCAGTGATAGTCATTCTTGGCGTTCACTGGGATTGAAAATTCTAGTCGTAGAGAAGATACACTTAGCTGAAGACAACCCTAATCTTGATTTAATCAGTCTGTCGCTGACTCATTCAAACACTAAAAAATTGTTACTCTATTCTAAGAAAAATTCTTACATGAAACCTGAGAAGAATATACCAATCCTCAATAGCTCCTGTTGCGTCTCAACAAAATTGAAGTTCAGATACTGAAACATAAATCAACGTCTAGACTGTTGTCCATTCCTCCAAACTGATGGTGCAACTGTGAAGTACCTAGTCAATCAATATCGTGAAAATCATTAGTGCTTCTTTCCTCAAACTCTGAGTTCCCAACGTCCATTGCAAGGACGAGATCGGCGAAGTTCGCGCGATTTAAATGCAGTATCAGAAACGTTAGGTTTAATTGCCGCGTTCGATGAACGTCCCGTCGATCAGAAGTCAGGGGCACAGAAGGATGGCTCGTTACGAAGTCTCAATTAAAACTCGATAACAATTCGGAGAAGTAAACGTTAATGCTTCCTCGGGTGATCAGTAGTTTTCAGACTTCGCGAAAGCAGTTTACTTTATTCCACGGCAACTTCGGGGGGCCCTCATTACCTGGAACCGTTTTTCATCCGCGGCGACGCGGCGAAACGAGTTTCGGGACAATAGTTCGCGGAACAATCAAGAGATTCTTTCTTTAGAAACTCGAAACTTGTCCACGGAATTACAACGACGATTCTGAAACCCTGTCATAGCTGGCTTTTGTTCTTGCTACCTCGTCGAATGGGGCAGCGCAAAATGAAACTAGTTTGTACATCGTGAACGGACACGTATGAATTAGCAGAGGGACGTGCTCCTTTTAATAACAAGAAAAATATCATGTAGGTACCACATAGTTGCAAGAAATTCAAGATGAGTTACGCAAACAGTGTAAGTGGAGTAACTCAAGAATTTGACTCACGAAGGATAACTAAATTCACATGCAGAAATTTTGAGAATATTCTAGCTTTTATGTTAAGCATAAAATTAAGCAAACTAAGAAAATGTATAGGTACAGTGGATCACTTAACCAATAAAGTAGCAATGATTCCAATGTGTTACATTATAACACTGATATTATACGAATATTGAGAGTAAAAAATATCAAATGAAGCAAAATGGAGAACTATGCCATCGTCAACAAGACCTACCCGATTTTCTGCCAAAAATCCTCCCAAATTCAAATAAAAATATTCACGGATATAATACCTGAAAAACACCAAGCCTAAAATACAGAGTCCACAACATTTATCCTAACAAACAGCTAATTCCCCTGAACTCGAAATAAAGCAGACAAAAGTGTCCAACAGCACGCGTCCCCAGCAAACCCGGCTCGAGTTACTTTCAGCGTCACCGGAACTCGTGCTCCCCGAATCCGGCACCGAACTCTCCAACAAATTCGTCCGCATAGAAGTCATGTTTCGACGAAGCACGACGAACCAAATTCCTTGTTCGAAACGCGAACTTCTCGAAAGCGGCTGTAGTAATCTGTCGACTCTCATTAATGCCCACAGCGACCTCGCCCCTCCCTCGCCCACCCCCCTCCCACGTCCCACTTGGCCCCTCCCTCAATTCGGCGCACGATCATTGTCAAGATCAGCCCCGCAAATTACACGAACGTCAGAACTCTCGGGGCGAACCAGAAAGTTTGTCGCTTCTGGTCTCTCTGTCTTCTAATCGCCCCCTCGTCAAGTCTCTCCTCGGCTGGTATATTTCGAAGAATCGAGCCCTCGCGATTCCCGAGCGTGTCCTCGCTGCCGCGCAAGCCCCTTAATGGAAATCCAAAGTTACCGCCGCGAGAGCCAACCTCCCCCTGTCCCACCCTTCGACCTCCACCCTCCCTCCCCTCTCCGTTATCCTATCACCGAGGCCACGGAGCTCTCGCCAATGACTTTCGAGTTTCGAACGTCGGATTAGATTAGATCCGGGTTGAGTAATTGGCGATTAATAACAAGCTCCGCCGCGAATATAGGTATAACGTTAGACGCGGACCATCGGTATTGTAATTAGGGGCGTCCGACGGCGCGCATCGTCGTGGTATGCGAGCCTTCTGGAGCCCCGTCGCATCCATCACGTGCCACCTGGCGATTAATACCAGCAAGTTTGTACGCTACCCCGAGATGCATCCGCTATCGACAAGATATTAAACCGCTCCGAGCATTGCGTGAGCATGGAAGTTTTACTCCTTCGAGGGGCACCTTTATCGCTTCCGCTCTTTCGTTAGCCGCTGGAAAGGGATTAAGGGATATTGGCTACGTTGGAGAATTTTTTTTTGTTGACTTTTTTGGGGCAGTTTCCAGTTAGTTTCTTTAAGCGATTACTTGGGGAGAAGTAGGCAGTTTAGGTTTCAATTTTGAAGCTCTGAGCGTTTGAGGTTTATACAGTGTCCTGAAACTCACGGCACGAGCGAATAAGGGGTGGTTCTATCGGAAAAAATAAGACTGGTGTCACGCTTCGTTTTCGAGAAAATTGACTTTGGCTGAGTATAAGTCTACTGAACTATAGTTTTAGATATTTGTCAGTTATATTGTTATCTCAGCAAATTTGAATATCAAATAAAATTCTAATATTAATTATCAACACCTACGTTAACTACGAAAAAATTTGTAGATCTCTTTTTAATCTCTATAAGCTCATCGCAAATATCGTATTAAAAATCAACCCTAAAAATCATACCCAAGTGTGTAAATTTGATGTGCGTCATCCTAGTTTGCTATAACTCAATATCGGGCAACATTGTACGGGAAACGTACAGCCACTCAAAGTTGTGGAGCACGCTCCCGAATCACTCGTATACGATATTGCAATGAACTTGATAATCGTGATAAAATTAACTTGACAGCCGTTGACCCAGTAAGCCTGCTACGTTTCCGAGTATCAAGTGGACGCGAGGTTATTAAATGATCAACCAGTGGATTAAACGAACATTGGCTAGGGGATAGGCTAGGATAGTATCTTGGCCGTTTATATAGGATTTCAAGAGAGATTTACAGAGCGCTGTATCCCTTTCAGTTTCGGGCCCATTATTACTGATATACTGGGAGATTAAGTGCACATGTTACGTGCATCGAGCTGCAGTATAGTAATGTACTTACAGTAATAAAACTGGCATGCTCCATGGTGGGATGTAAACTTTCATGTGGCCCACCTATAATATTCTAGGCCAATCTATCGCTTATGGCAAATTCACTTATCTGTGATGACGTTATTGAAACCATAACCGAGCAAAAGCATTTTTCGTTTCTAAAATATTGTATTAAGCGTAAATTGTATGATAATTTTCTTGTGATGCAATTAGGTAATCGAACGATTCCAATTGGAGTACCTGTCACAGACGCGAATGTCAAAGTATATTGTACACACGTGACACGGCGTCCGTCAATGATCCAATCCCGAGATTAACACTAAAATCAATTGATCTGAATCAGTGCAGGAAGGTCGCCATGTGATTAATATATCGTGGACGCACACTTCGAAACAATTTAATTTTCAATTAATTAAATGAATACTGAAATATTTATTGGAATTTCTACGCACGCGAAACTGGCCGATTTAATTACCGAAGATTTATACATTCCAGTTATTGCAGTAATACGCGAAGCTTTACTCGATTTCTCATCGCGATGGTAACATGAAGTACCATCCTGATACTTTCGTATTACTTTCGAAAATATCGGTCATCAAACTTGAATTATAGAACGAAATTTCTCTCTAGTGGACGTGAAGAGATCTTGAGAATTCACGAGTCCCTATTTCCCTGGAAATATCAATATTCTTACAATGTAAAAAGAATATCTGAGGGATACCCAGATGAGGTTATATTTTCAATGAAAGTATAAGTGTTAACGATTTTGCTAATAAAATTAACGATAAGTAGCACGATGACACAGCATCCGTTAGTGCAGCATCGGTGAAATAAACGACCAGAAAGGGATGCGTACTCGAAAGGCGAATAGGCGTTCGTTATCTCTCCTAACAAGGCTTGAGCGAACGCCCGTCTGCGTTTCAAAGCGGAAACTTGTTCAAGTAGCTTTCGAAATTCTATGGAAACAGGGCGCAATCGCATCGATTGATCGCTCACATCTCGAATTTCATTGTGACTTATTTATCCTGCCTTCTGTCAAATTCAACCGTTCGAGGGCGCAACGAGACGAAAAATTCCATTCGACCGAGTCACAGCTATAATCGACTGAAGAGGACCTCTTTTCTTCCTTTGCGCCACGAAGATCTCTGACGAGGTCAAACAATACGCGGAGCGGGTACAAGTGGACGAGATAATTCGGTCGACACATTTCTCGATCCCTGTCAGAGGCTAATTACGTGATTCTATGATACCCCGAGGAGCGTCCGTATCCATTAGCGGATAAGAGATGATATCGCGATAGTCACGGTTGATCAAAACACAATGAGTGTAATGACAACCCCGACGTATTGACACCGTTAATTAACGGGGACAGCATTAATGAATGTCACCTAGATAGAAGTGGGCTGTGGTTCTCGCGAATTTGTCGGCTGATCGAACGAATCTTTACGCACCTTATGTATCGATGTTTGTTTAATTGGAGTACCTCGTGGAAGCCTGTGATCTGTAGCGAAATTGCTAGAGGTAATTAAACGCGTGTATTTTAATTGAAACGATGTGCTCGTCTCCTCTTGTGAACTTCGGGCGACTCTGTCGACGTAACAATGAAATATGAAACGATAGAGACTGCTTCGGAGCGGAGTTCCAATCTTTCTCTGCAGAGAGAAATCGATACTTTTCGTTTATGGAGTACCGCAGACTGCTATGGCGTCAGGAACTTAACTTTACAGAACAGAAACTAAAATTTAAGCGTCGATTTCTCATACGAAAAACCTGACCTTAATGTCAGACTTCAAAATAAGATTAAAGAAGAATTATTGACTGTTCCAACTTCCATGGATGTAACAGTTGTCTTCATTTATCTTCATCACTTTCAGTTCTTCGCGCTTTCACCGTCCTCCCCCGTTCCCTTCGCCTCGCGTTTACGCAAAATACTTCAAGATTAATTAAAAATCAAGTTAACTCATTTATTCACGTCTTTAAATTTTACTCTATTTTTCAAGAAAACTTTCCCAGGATGACGTATTTTCCAGAAGTCCCGTGATCCCTATAAAATAATTTCATTAAGGCTTCTGCTGTAACTTCAGACTCTACTAGATTATTTTACGAAGATGAGTATTAAAACAAAGTTATTGTAATAGACTCGAGTTTGACAATTCTATATAATATTCTATATAATATTGTTTTTAGAAACACTAGGGAAACATGAAACTAGAATCAGGATATTAAATAAAACACACTCGTTTCACTTCATCCACCTCATTACACATTCTAAGTAGATCGATACACCAATCCTAAGAAATAACACAAATACAAATTGTTTTAAAACCCATCTTCGATACCTCATCAATTTCTTACTCCTCTCCCTTGCGTCTATTCATCAGTCACCAATCTTCCTCAGTCTCGATCAGATTGATCCCCAATCAAAGCGGCAATTATCTTTCGAATAAAACCAAATTCTATCACAGGAGGAAATCGAGGAAATCGATGTAGAACGGAGGATATCGGGGCGGCGATAACATTATCGTCGATCCTCTAACGAGCGAGTAATCGTCGGGGCTTATCCATCTTCGTTTCCCAATGAAATCGCGAGTTACGTCCCCAAGAATCATACACGCTACCCTCGCTCTGAAGTCAGCCATCTGAGATCCGCGAAGCAGGTGATTGGTCGGTCGTTAATTTTTCATCGAATTTCAATTCGGCAGAAACGATTGAAAGCCAAACGAAGCAGCGTGCCCCCTTTTACGCGACGTCCTCGATTATTCCATTATCGAAATCGTTTCGGAAATGACGATAAACCTGACCAACGGTTCACCCTCGTGTCTGGCGATGTTTCGAAGTTTCCTGATCGCGTGGGCCCTCTTCGTTCAAGGTCGAATAGGAAGGAGGACGAGGGTTCTTGATGGAAGACGTAACCGCGTGTCAAATACGAAGTTAGACGCCATCGCCGCGTATAAATTCGGTCCTGGGTCCTCGTATCGAGTGCTGTCGCCTTAATTCGATTGTCCCCTCCTCGAGGTGTGTTCGATTGCGCGTGTAACTTCGTTCCGTTTGTCTCCCAGCACGTTGAACAACACTTGACGTGTTTATAACATTTTCCTCGCGGCCCGAGACCAAATCCAATTTAAGGGACGCGTGTACGTTAAGGAACGACGTCATTCCGCGGTATCTCCTCTTTTTTTTTTTCACCGTCGACGTCGCGAAACTGCACGCGAAAGTTCATCCCTATCGATCGGCTGGATTTACTTCTGAAGTGGGTAATTCACGTCATTAGTACCGACTCGGTTCTTAATTATGTCAAGAGTTCTGTGCGCGATAATAACTCCACTAACGTCTCCTCTCTCGCTCTTGTTCTGTGTGCTGTCTCTGTTCTCATGTGCTCGTCGATTTTGCTGATTTCACGAAAAATTCGGTAACCTATGTATCGCTGGGAAGGTGAGAGTTTCGAGATTGGGATATAGGTTGATAAGTCTTATTTTATATTTCACTCTGAGTTTATTTTTGTAGTCGAAAAAATCGAGAGGTGTTACTGTAAATTATTAGCTGGTGAGTTCGAATTTTGGGAGTGTGTAAGTACATGTACCAGGGAACGCCGAAGGAAATAACATTTGTAACGATGAAAGTTTCAGTAGCCTCGTTGACCCATATTTCGCGGATCGAGGGTATCAAAGATAGACCTCCGATGGGAAAAGCGGAACAAATGATTGACGGAACTATTTCCTCTGTGAACATCCCGCGTTGCTGGGCGATCGTTTTAGCATCTAATCGCGAGTAAGATCTCGTTTGGGAAAGGGACAGTGTGGAAGCCAAATCGAGAATGACCGTGGAAATAGCACATATCTATAGCCACGCGTCCAGTTTAATCTTACTAAGTGCGCTGTGTGGCCCTTTTGGCCTTATCGGTTCATACCCTGTCCCTATAAAACTGGAGCCGTTAAATCGATTGGAATCAGAGATCCACGATCTTGTATCTGGCAACATTAATTAGAGTTTGTAGCAATGCTATTGTGACGTAATTTCATCAGCATGACCCGAGTTTTTAGACAGAATTATTTATTTTTATAACGTTATAATCACATCAAATTATTTACTGACTGGATATTTGTTTTATCTGTTACAGGTAAATATTTCAACATTACTACAATTGCTTCTTCCGATACTGTAAGTTAATTACGACTGATATTTATGAGTAGATTGTTTATTGAAGTAATCCGATTGATGTTGGGTTAAGCACCTAATTTTTAAAATGTTCTTTTGGAAGAAAATTTAATTATGTAAATGAAATCAGGCAAGTACTGTAGAAGTTTAGTATCTACAACTTCTAGTAGTTTTCGGTTTAAATTGACTTTCCTTCACTTTTCAAAACTGCAGTAAAAAATGTTAAAAGTAGCAATTTCTAATAGAATTTTGATAGTATTATAGGATATTGACGAAATTTATAATACAAATCTTCTACCGATAATATTGGACGATATATATTTAAGAAACTTAAATTAATGTAACTTAACCCAATACCCTATGGAAACTTCGTCACGTGTTTAACTATGTACTTTGCGCTCAATTTTAAGTTGGTACGTATAACTTTTGGAGAAGTTTCTAAAGTTATGCATCCAATTCACTACTATAAAACTACTTCACCTCGCCATACGATATTAATTTTTTATTCTGAGGAAGTTCCTTGAACTAATATCTCCAATTCCACTTTACGAATTTCTTCCGCTGTGCCACAAATTCTGAGAGTAGACGTAACCCAAGATAACGTAAATCGAAGACCAAGTAAATCTACATTTTCCTTCCCACTTGTAATTTCGAATGAAACACAAAATTCAGTTTACAAAACGTATCGAGAAAACTGTGCGTCCCCGAAGCAACATTTTCAGCTTGGTTTTGCAAAACTATTCCAACAGAACATAAATTCGAAGAATAAATGTAGCAGAGACTGGGTTGATTCTAAAAGCAAGCAGATCTACTTCGACCACAAGGGAAATTGAAAATTCGACGTTCCTCCCTTCGAATGTCATTTTTCTTTTCGCCAGAAGCTCCTTGACACGATGTTTCAACCGCGCTGTTACAAAATCATTTTGTTACTGCACAAACTTGTCGAAGAACCATAAGAAAAGCTGGTATAATCCGAAGAGCAAGCACATAAATTTCTACCCTCAGCTCACAATCTCGATCGAGCCTCAAAGCTCCCAGTATCCTCAGTAGCCCGAACCTTCGTTCTCATCCCGATAGGTACACGCTAAATTGTCGTTTCTAGCACAAGCTATCTCGACCATACTTCCAAATTTATTTTCAGGAAACTACTTCACTGCGACGTAAACTCTTAAAACAAACAGAATACCAGGCGATTGCAAAATCAAACAGACCCACGCTGCGATTTTGATCAACATCCTTTGTTAAGCAAAACTTCTCGAGGAATAATTTTCTCTACAATTTACTTCCTCCAAATTGCTTCACCGTCACGTAAGCTTCGTCAACGCCAGCGCTTTCCCGAAAACAAGACAATCTATCTTCCCCAACAGTCGCGAGCTTCACTCGAAATTCGTACTTTACGTTGATGGTAAATTGGCATTGAAGACGACAAAGGGGCAAGAAGTCTACTTCGTAAGCTTTGTGTAGCTCTACGTCTAGTTTACGAATTAGGGTGCGAGGACAGTACTGTCTAACATACTTACTATACCAAATTTGTTTCATATTATAGCAAACTGGGTCTAAAAAAAAGGAAAAACGTCGGTTCATATTATGAATTTGCTCCAATAACCTATAACAATAAATAAATTACAAACTAAAATCACCTTTCCGTCTTATGTCTCTGGTAACTAGCTCAGGGATCCAGCTCTGACATCGAAACAAAATCACAACTCGAAAAAATAATTCACAAGAGTTCCTTTCGAATGCGAACTCCTCAGAAACACAGTACACACTCCCACTGTTCCAAAACTTCATTTCTCTCGCACCGGGAGTCCTCCACACCCCCAACCCCTTGCCCGATAATGGAAGCAACAAGAAATGGTTACCGTCTTTTCCATCGCGCACGATAGCAGAAGAGATAAACTGCGCCAAGAAAAACTGATACAACCCTCTCCTCCGATACGAACCACTCTCTCTATCTTCATCCCCTCTATTCCAAGATAAGGCCTTTCGTATCCAAGAAAGGGGGACGAGGAAGACGCGAGGCTCGCCTTTGTCGTAGCCCGTAAGCGGCTCAGAGGAGAACGGACTTTTTCTTTGGGGCGGAAAAGTGGCTGGCCGCCAGCGGCGAGCTTACCTCCTAGCGTACAGCGGAAATTTTGGATTACGCTCCCTTAACAACGGGATTTTTCCCCCTTTTGCGCGAGGGGTCGATGGAAGACGCTCTTCCACGGCCGAGATCCTCTTGGCCGAGAGTTCTAGAGACCCTTGCCGCGCGCGTTCATGCGAGCAGTGAGCACGGGGCTCATACGTGACGATAGCGCGCCACCAGGGACGCTTTTAGTGCTCGTCCAATTCCCAAAAACAGTCGGGACGGCGCGGATTTATCGCTCGGCTCTTCAGAACTCCTGTCCCCTCGTCAGAGACGTCCTCGTCGGCGGAAAAACGACATTAGATAGTCGTCTCGACGCTTCCAGCGATTCCGCGGTTCAGCAGCTTTCTTGCCCTCTCTTCTGCATTTCCCTCTTCTAGCTCGCTGTATCCAGATCGTGGACGGTTCACGGTTAACTGTTTTTATTTGCTGCCCTTTCGAGAACTTCCCTCCTTTCTCGGAGGTCGGTTCCTGTGACGGGAATTGCGTTCGTGGTGTTGGACAAGCTTTCACGTGTTATGAACGCGGGAGAGTGTTGTTGCTGGGGGATAAAGCTAAGTGGAAATAGAACAAAGTGGAAATAAAAGGAAGTGGAAATAGAAGAAGTTTTAAAGTAATGTGGGGTTGACAATGGTGTGTTCGTTGGGTAAAACGTCAGTTAGTACTGTGGGCATAAATGTGTTAGGGTAGAAATGTTTTGTATGGAAAAATTGAGAAACATACCTGCTGATATTGTGGTAGTCTTTGTATTAAAATTCTTTTGCTTTCAGTAGACCATGTCGGGTTTACTGGTACTTGGATTTCCTCTGAGTTCTATTCTCTGCTCCACAGCTGTTACGTATTACTCCCTTTTGCAAAGGGATTTGAAAAATGAAAATAGGGAAGAAGTCGTAATGAATCTTTATCGTGAACTCGCTTATCAAAGGGAGGGACGCCTTCATTGAGCTCTGGGGCACTGTTTATCCTGGAATTATCCTTTATCGTGGAACCTGCAGCCACCATGTTCCGCACAATAAAGCGAGGGTTGGCATAACAGCTGACTACTCACATTATCCCTCGACTGTAATTCGCATACAAACCATAACTGAAAGTGGCGCGCTCGCTCCCGCCAGCACGACAAACATATTAAATGACGTTGGATTGGCCCGTGATACTGGGACCGATTACCAACCCTCTCTCGAACGATACAGACGTCATTTTGTTTGATGGACTCCCGGGACACTGAATAAGCGAATCTGTGTCACTCTATTGTTGTCGCTTGGTTAAATATGTGTGACTGGTGCCACGCATTGTCTAGTGATATTTAGTGCATTTCAATTTATTTACACAATTTAAAATACTTGATGAATCGGCGAGGATCATTCCCATATTTTCTTAATTTTTTATTCGGTCACTTTTTCAATTCACTGGCTGCCGCAATTTGCAGTAATTTATTATGTTAATTATTATTAATTTATTACATTCTGTGCAGACGTATCTCTGATGTTGCTATTTTCACACGTAATAACGGTGTTATGAAATCAAATGAAACGTTCGCATAAGGAAGTTGCAATCATAAATAACAGTTTATGTGGCGTGGATGTCCAAAGTGATATTAATATGATGTTATTGTATCAGGGAATCCACCGAATGGGAGTTAAATGACGTTTCTGATTTGCTAGTAAATTGATTCCCGTATTGTTGGATTAATTAGGGTTCATTAATGTTCATACAGCTACAGCAGACTTCATCTTGGACGTCACTGCAGATGGATATACGAAGTTACTCAAATAACCACTGCTGTTAAACTGTTAAGCTGTTCGTCTAATATTCTGTAAAATTTTGTAAAATAAAATACGTTTGCACAAAACTCTGTTAACATTCTGATGAAGAAAAAAGAGCTGCTCTGCGTTGTAGATATTTACTAAAAAAAATCTGTGGCAAAAGACACTTTTCTAGTCTCTTAACTTAACAGACTAAACTGAAAGTCCTAAGGTCTGCCATGTTACGGACACAATCTACTTGAAACTTTACGCTCCCTATTTCCATGCAAACTACTACCCAAAATTCGCACTATCACGTATAATGGAGGATTCGTATATTAGTTAAATAATGAATAAAGGATGTTCTAGGTACCGACGAACTATTAATCAATATTAAACGAAAAATCAGCAAGGTTTGAATCAAACAGGAAACTTCGCTGATTCTACTACCTTCTATTATTCTACTAGAAGACAAAGTAATTTTGAAAACCATTGATAACGCTTAGTGGAACTTATCTACTGATAGGTTCCAAACGAAATACCAAGTAATTAACCTTTCCACGCCGTTCGAGGTCCTGACTAAAGGGTCAGCCGTGGGGCGAACCGTGAAAGTAATTAGCTGAAAGCGACCTGGATATTCCTCGGTACTTATTCTAAGCCACTTAAACAATGGTTTCGTGCAGTCGCCATTGGACCTTTACCCGCGGTTCTGAGTAGGGATTCGAAGGTTTTTGGGAGTCGTATCCGGATCCTGGTAGGATTTAGTACCGTGTACCGTTCGCTGAAGTGTCCTTCGAGTCAGTTCCACGTACCTCGCTGGCCGAGAGCCGTATAGTAACGTCTCGTGTCAGCTCCGCATAATCCCGGGATCTGGAGGTGCCACGGTTAGGAAACACGATCGAACGTGCTACTGCCGCCTCCTTCCTTCCTCCTCGAGTGTCCTTCCACCCAAGGCGGAAACCGTTCTACGAACAAGCTGGAATACTGTCCGATCCACGGGCCCGAACATCTCTCGCCGGTTTATGTCATCTGGAATGGTCTCAGAATTCTCACGGAGCTAGTTCCCGAGTTTTCTCCACTTTCTTTTCCCTCTCGCTGCGAATTCCCACGAGTTTTGTGGCTCCCTGTCACGCGGGCATTACCAAGGTAACGGTTTGCGCGACCAACGAATTCCGTGAGAATGAATAAATCTGAGGGCAAGTTGTGCTTGAACACGATGCTCCACTTAAGTCGAACTTGAACTGTAGATGTAGAATCTGGAAGAACATGCACGAACTGAAGTACTGCTACTGGAGAATTACGATTAGGTTGGAATTTTTCAGTTTCAAGATTTCAACACTTCAAGCTTTTAAATTTTCGAATCTTCAAACTTTCCAGTTTTCAAACGTTAAAGTTTTCAATATTTCAGATATTCCAATTTTTAAATTTTCAAATGTCTATATCTTTAGATTTTTAAATTTTCAAATTTTTAAACTTTTAAAATTTCAAATTTTCAGATCTTTAAAGATTTCAAAGTTCCAGTAACGATTCAAAGTTGTTTATTCCATAATAACCGCCACAAATATCATTAAGCAGAACATTTGAATCGCCACCATTGAAAATGATAACTAAAAGCAAAACTAGAACTAAAAAAACTCCATAAGTTTCTGCCTCGTTACAAACGGCGAAACATTCAATAGCGCGGGTTCGGTTTTGCAATTACTCGAGAAAACTAATAGAAAACACAGGTGTGCCCATTTATCGGAATCGCATTATCACTTCGAACGCGCTTAATTATAAGAGAGACGCGAACAATGCGATTATGCAAAGCATTTAGCGTGCACGCTCGCGTATGGATATACACCACCCGCGTCCCCCTTTTCCCCGAAACTTTTTCGAACAGTTAAAGCGGTTTAACTTTCATACCGTTAATACAGCAGTATGCGTGTTGAGCTCTGCAGCGGAACGTTGCGGCGTAGCGAAGCGTTAAATCAAATTAATTACGAACGAAGGCAATGTTAACCTTTCGCTATCGGGAGTCTGCTGTAAAATACACGTTCCACTGGTAACGAATGCATGGACGCGAGCGAAACGAGAGCGATTCGTCGAGACAAGGGGATCGATAAAAATGGTCACAAAAGCTTGGGAAGAAGTGGCAGCGAGACGAAGAATTTTCCAGCACGCGAAGAGTGGAGCTTAACGCGAAAAGAAAGAGAACTGGGAGGCTAAGTGAAACCAGCAATTGTTGTGTGGGTTTAAGAACGTCACACTAACAGAACGAGCGTCATCGACGTCGCAGCCAACGCGGGCAACACCGGCGTCGTCGACAAGTGGCATCAACGACGGCTTTTCCGGTCCTTTGAGCCGCCAACTTCCGCAGCTCTCGCTCATGGAAAAAAATGTTAATTTCCTGCCAGCTTACCACTTGTCGCCTCCTAAAATGTCCTCTTCAAAGTATTTTTCGCCTCTGGTAAGGGTGATATTGCATTACTCGACTATTTAAGATTCTTATTAAAATACATGACGTTATGGTGAGCACAGAAATGAAAATAAGGGATGCAACGTAAGAGGAAATATTTCTGCCGAAAAATTGGCGAGAAAAAGTACATCGTTTCGCGTACTCGCCTAAATTGGAAAACTATATAATAAAACGTAGCATTTTACTCTCAGTACATTCATCGAAACAGTCTATTATAGCGTTACGAGACACAGTATGTTCACTGAACGAGCCACCCCTTCCACCCCACCGAAACCCATTCTGGCTTGAAATACAGCCTTCCCCGAGATTTGGGTCAGAGTTCTCTCACGAATGCCCTCGCGCACGTGCCAGCGTCTTCTTAAATATTACAAATGCCTTGGTACCCCGCGTCAAGGAAGCGGTACAACGACGGCATAAAGCACGACGCGCGTGGGTGACATTTAATCGTTGACATTTCATCGTTCCCCATCCGAACGTGCGTCACGATGGAGCATCGTTGCGCCCAGATGCACGTGGATTCAGGCACAGAGGATGACTGGGGTGGATGTGTACACGCGTGCGTGCGCGTGCATATAGTGGTACCTGTGTGTTGGCGCGCGCGTGCTCCAGATTTGTAGCACGGTTGTCCCAAAGGTGGCACGACCGAATTTCAATTTGGCTGAGCATTTCAGTCACGTGTAGCCCGCTGCTCCTAGGGACTGTTACCTTTCGAGGCCATGAATAATTCTGGCGTCTGAAGACGCGTGACGGCTGCTACCAGCGCAACAGCGAACCCCCTGTAATCCGCACGACAAATATTTCCGCGCGCCTGATATCGGTTAATATTGAACGGACGCGTCTGTCGCTTCGTGTTTGCAGCCGTTTGTTTGCCAGCTTCTCGCGACCAACCGAGGGTGAGCTTTTAATTTATCGGCGAACATAGACGATTTGACGCGATACGGATCTGAGGAAACCTGAGGGATCTGAGGTACTTCTCTAAGGGCTACCTGAGATCGGAGATAGAAGTTGTCTTAGATTTTAGATTTTACTAGAGGTACCCTCTTTTAAGGTGACTTATAATAAAATGTAAAATAGCGAAGACACTTTGTATTTATTTTATAATATTCGAAAGAATTTTATAAAATTTTACGAGTTGCATCTGGTGATCAATAAATTCTGTGGGTCCTTTAGAATAACTCGAATGTTATCACAGAGATACTTAAGTACTATGCATTAAATTCTATCCTTCTAATAGAGCACCAAGTATAGGGTAATAAGAAAGCCCACATACCAAAGATACAATCACACTTTCAAAGAAAAGAGTGACCGACTGACCTCTCCAATACGAACACGGAATATAGGTTAATTCCTTCATCCTTCCTTCTTTATTAAGGAATGAAAAATAATATACGTTCCTCTGCCATCTGGACAACCTATTTCCCAAAAAATAAGATAAGAATCTCACCTTTCTGAAGATTCTTCCCGCCCTGTTCTCACGAAGAGCCAAATTGCAGCACAGTCAGGGATCGAAATCCATTAAACAATTGCCGCAATTAAGAGCATTCAGGTTCGTCAGGAGTAATTTAATGTCAACGTAGGAGTAGAACGAAGAGCCGGAGATCAAAGGGGATAATATCGTTTCACGGTGTTCTCCATTTTCTGTCTGTTTTTCGACGGCGCGTCGCTGAAATTTCCGCTGTCGCGCAACCGGGATCGAAATTCGAGGAGGCGAAAAAAAGAAAAAAAAAAAAAATAAAAACTGCAGGGGACGGCGAGTGAAATAGAAAGAGAGACAGAGCGAGAGAGAGAGAGAAAGAGAGGGAAATTAATTAGAAGGGTTAACAGTGTAGTAGCCGACCAATTTTTCCGCAGCGAGGGGATGGGCGACGGACAGGTCGGTGGTGCCCAATCGCGCTGATTCCAGCAGACGACGTAATCACTCCGTCTGTCAGCGGTGACGAATGAATGTCGCTAATTAGCGAATACTCTGGCGCGCGCGAGGCACAGCCCGCGAATACCAATTCGCAGAGGGAGGCTGAAAATACCTCCGGCGGGATTTTAAACGCGGAAAGCCTCGTTTCGGCCGCGTCTGCGCCGAGGGGATGGGGGGAAGCGGATTCACCACGCAGGAGTTACGCGGACGATATCCTCGAGCGTGACCCCTGCCCTCCCCGATGGTCGGTGATCGGTGGAAAGCCATTCGTTAAGGCGAGTCAAGAAACGACTGGCATTCCGATTCGTTCGTCACGAGCCGTGCAGAGGGTTAATTGAAAGCTTCCCTCGAACGGCTGGCCATCGCGGGCAGTTTAATAAAATCAATTGACATTGATACCCTGGCTAGCTGACGAAATATTGTCTGTTGAGTTTAACACGTTCGGGGCGATGGGGTCGATTGATGGCGCACTAGTTCACTTGACACTTGATCAGTACCCAATAGCCGATCGCTTCGGTAACTAATGAGACAGCGTTATTTGAACTTTCTTGAATTACACAATGAATTTGGATATCTGATTATATGGTACAAGTTTTTTTAATAAGAAAGTAAATAAATAAGTACTTTAAAATTGTTATTTGTTGAAGTAATGGACTACTGGGTTTATCTTATATACTTTGTTTATATGAATTTCAGCAGGCTAAGAAAATTTTTATTATCTTTCTTATCACCTGACAAACATGTAGATTAAATTACCACCTTTATCTAAACACCACAGAAGACTAACGATTTGTAATAAACACAACGCAGCGCAAAATGCAATTTTCTCATGCACGCGAGAAAATCAGTAAAACAGTGTATAAAGTATATTGATATGTTTGTATTAGAATGAAACTATTTTTGCCGCAGTAACCACGCCCTCCATCGACAAATGAACCGCACGTAACGGAGGCGTTTGTCTCTGCTGATTTACAGAAACCACTGAATTTCTATCAAAGAGAACGTGTGTACAGTTTTAACGACACTTGTTTATCGTTTATGGACGCTCAAGAATTCCATGGGTTTCTCCCTGAACGATGTTCAGCGGAGGGTGACAGACCAGAATCGACGAAACGATTCCGAACAACCAGGCGGCAGCTACGATACAGGTCCCATTTTTACGGACACTTTTATTCATTTCTTTCGCTTTACGAGCGATAAAACTGGTCTGCCTGTAACGTCGCCAGACTGAGGACTCATCGCGAGGAACCTGCTAGCATCTAAGGTCAAGTTCTAAAAGGCTTACTTGCTGCGTTCTCTCCCTGACCACGTCTGAAATTTATTATCCATATTCGCTGAATGACACGCTCGTACCATCGGGACGTTTCCTAGAAAATGGTCGAGCTTCGTCCGTTTTGGTATTACCGGTACGAGACAAATTTTATTTCAACTTAATTAATTATACTTTTTGTTGCCTTGGTTTTACGGGGTCAGCGCTATATTTGCGGGATTTATAAACCATAATTTATAATTGGTACTCTGTGAATATTTTCCTCAGAATTTGTAGAAAGGAGATTCAACTTGGAATATCTTTGACAGATAGAAACAATTTCGATGCACTTGTGTCTTGTTTAAAAAGCCACAAAATTAATGTAAGATGATATTGAGGAAATTTTCCTTGTCTACTTCTATAGGCACTCTTTAGATTCATTAATTTTCAATCGAACACGATGGATCGTATTATCCATCGTATCTGATTTCTTGG
Source organism: Calliopsis andreniformis (assembly GCF_051401765.1). Taxonomy (NCBI): domain Eukaryota; kingdom Metazoa; phylum Arthropoda; class Insecta; order Hymenoptera; family Andrenidae; genus Calliopsis; species Calliopsis andreniformis. Next base: position 14,215,429 of record NC_135067.1, on the reverse strand, counting down.
ATAAGACCTGCCCCATCATCGAGCACGTATTTGATAATTTCCCTCAGGTACGTTGGGAGCTCATCGGTGGGTATTATCGTGCTTAAAAGATCGTATCACCCGAAGGGATTGTTACCATCTCCATCCTGCGTCTCCCTTCTCGCGTACATCACCCACAAACGTTAACGACCATTCTTAACGACAACCTAAGCAACATTTTTAACCACCTCTCGTACTCGTCTCTAACACCGTCTATGGTGATACAATTATCTCAACCATTGCTAACAAAAGTGCCATTCTATATTTTCATAAAATCATTTGATAATACTAGAACTAATGAGATTAACATATGTATGTCTACTATGAAAAAATCGACTTGACGGTGATAAAAAGTTTGTGAACTGTTTGCAGACATTGTTTGCGAACAATGTTCACAAACGCTTCTCTGTTGTCTATCCAGTTTTAGTCTACAGAACTCCAAAAGTCTGAAACACAGAAGCTCCATATAATTCTATATAACTAGAATTTTCCCTCTCGCGTGTTACATTCACACCCATCGCGTTTTAGCTTTCGTAATTGTCGCACATGCATCAAGTGCACAGTGCGTATTAAGTCCGAAGCGAGGCGATGCGTAGGCGGCAGCAAAGGAGAGAGGAGGACACGGAGGGGGCATGGCATTGATTCGGCGGGCAATTAAGCTCGGATTACACTGGATAGGTCGTACTATATGCCCGGGGCTAAATGGATACACATAGCTGAGATTACTGCGGCTACTATGGCCTAATGTAATACCGCCCTACGGGCTGCTACAACGATGCTGGCAGAAAGATGCTTGGGAGAGGATGTTCCTCGTCGAAAGGGAGGGAGGGTCTGCGATCGAGGAAGGGGGATGCAAGAAAGGGGCAAAAGGGTGAGGCAGGGAGCCGAGAACAACGAGCATACCGCGTGTCGTATCGACGGGGACCGGGTTGCATAGCGTCCTTCCGGTTTCCGTGTGAAATACCTTCGATAACGAGAATATTCCAGGGTAAGCGGCGAGAAATTATGCGAGCAGGTTTATTGCGAGCACCAATCATAGTCCAAACCCTCGGTCCAGCTTTAATCGTTTTCGATGGGACGAAAAACAGCGTCCAGGACGCGTCGGCTGATTTACAGGGGTGGACTCGAGGGCTGAACGGTAATCTAGCGGGGCTGCGAGAGTCACAGCGAGCGGAGTAATTAATAATCGACGTCGGTACTTAGGCGCACGCTTTTATTCGATACTACCCCTATAATTCTTTAACATGCACGGTCGGTTCTATAGGCGAGCAGGAAATTACAGAGCCGGAAAAATGATCAACGCGAGTCGGTGGACGGGAGGTGTGTTTGCTTGCGCGCGTGGCCAATTGATAACCGTGAATTACGTGAATTATGGACGGAGGTTATTAGTTTCGTAACGCCAAATGATCGCGAGTAATAACGATCCTACGAGCGCCTCGATATTTTCGATGGTTTATCTACACTCGTTTTGCATTCTGTGTAGATCATACGCGACATTTAAGTATGTAGTAATTATTCGTTATTAAAAATTGATTAATTATATTAGTTTATTTATATTATGTTGTGTAGCGTATTGTCTATGCGTGGCTTTCGTATCCTTTGAGTGTTTTAAAACACATCTACTTCAAACCTGGTGCATATCACAATGTACACTGCTTTACTACTTCAATATCTGACTTCAAATATTAAATCTGTGACTGCAATCATATATACGCCTTTCATATCTGTTTGGTTTTTAAAGAATCATGCCTAGAGAGATAAAAAACCTCTAGTTTAAAGACTTAATATACAACAATCCAATAAGATATCATAGCATCGAATCGTATCCACTGTCTATTCACTATAGAAAACCTATCTATACAGAAAAGACTTACTCCTTAATTAATTTCTCCCAAAATCGCGATATTATTGTCCATCATCCATAAAGCTCCATTTCCATCGAACGTTTCACGCATCACGAGTCCAGCTGATTTTTCCAGCCGACTAGGTTAAGTCGTCGTTTGCTGACTGGCGACCCGATACAGCGAGCCCCGAAATCGTAAAGATAACGCCGGGTGATCTCTCTCCCTGCACCAGTAATAAAATCCCAAGGCCGAGAAAAAGGAAGAGGAGGATCGGTACGGGCCCGATTACATCGATGGACATCATTGTGTTGGGGTAACGGGGTCTGCGGGTAACGGTCGACGCTCCTTCGTTTTATTGTGCCACGAAGGAGGAAGGATACCCGTATGACCTGCACCAGTCACGACGATAACACAAGAAAAATGACGATGAACAGGCAGCCACGACAAAAAGGAAACAGGATACAAGAGGATGAAACGGTCGGGCGCGCCTAGGGGAAGGGAGGGTTAACTCGCGGCATCGGTCGACTTCGGGAGGCTCTGGAAGGCAGCGATGTGGGGCATAAACCGCTATCACGGACTATAACCATCCACGCCATAAACCTCAGCCTCAGCCCCGTAACGAGAGTAATGCGTGCCGCTAAAGTATCCGCCTCTATTACGTTCGAAATCCCTCGCGAGCCTCGCACCCCTCCGACCCCTCCTGCGCCATCCTCGCTCCCACGCACCTGAGATTTTTCTTCCGTTTGTGTTTCTTGTTGGCGGGTCGTTATTCGTTCTGACGGTTTCTTCTAGACCGTCATTATGACCGCTCAAGGAGGAGTGTCGGGAAATTCTTTACAGATAGAGGGACGAACATGGTAATATTCCTCTGAGGAGGGATCTGTAGAGGAGATTATAGAAGCTGAGAAAAAAGTGGTGATGCTGTGTGAAGAAAATATTACAATTAGAAATGAGGAATAAAATTGTTTGATTTCTAGAAAATTGAGAATATATTCTAATGTGCTAAGAGGGGCAGTGAAACATAGTTTCAGACGTTTGAAGAATATACAGGATGAAGAGAATGCTGAATAGTTTTAATTTTCAGTAGATTGAGTCAGTCAGTGGTCAGACTATGCGTGATATATTCCTATATTCAACCAACAACTTCGATCGAATTAATACATTTTTGTATTCATACGTGCACATTCAAGGTAAAAAACAATAATTACACAATCAGCATAGCTCCCTCCTCGTCTACCAAAACAGCATGCAACGCGTGCTCCAAGCGAGCAACTCTTACATCCCCTTACGCTTTTCCGCTGAAAAGTCGAAGAGAGGATCGAGCGCAGTAACGAAAAAGGAAGAAAGAAATCCTCGCTACCGCCGACCGATAATTGAACTCACTGTTCGGCTTTCTTTTCCCTCCCCCTTCGCCACCCCGCCGTCCTTTTCATCCCCCGTGTCCCCTTTTCTTCTTTCCCGTAGTTCCTCCACCGTGCTGTAATCGAGTTATATGGCACTACGTTCAATTCGCGATTCGCTTCGTGAAAATCGGGGAAGTTTTTCGCTGCTCCAGACTCTGGTAATGCTCGAACGATAAAGGGCCTCTCAGCGGACCGATGGATGGGGCAGGGAAGAGTGGGAGGCGAGAGGTACGAAGGCAGCCTCGTGACGTTGCAAGAAAATACGCATACCGCGGATACCTTGAATGATAAATCCGATAAAACCAGGGTGGAGACGATCAATCAAGGAAAGCTTTCTTTGTTCCTCCCTTTTTTGCCAAACGAAGGGCGAAGACAAAGAAGAAACCTCGATTGTGGCTAATCAAACGATAGGTTTCCTGAGCTTACTCTTATACTCGTTAATACTTTTCGATTTCAGGTCACATCGAAATTCGGACGCTCTGCCTTGGACACTTGTAACTGAAAGCAAAACGAAAAGACGAAATTCTTTCCGTTCTATATTTCCCCTGTCGCCTTCTTTCCTCGCTTTTTCCCTGCCTTCGGCGACGACACCGACGACAAGTCGGAGAACGCCCGAACTTTTAAATGTAAAATGTAAGGCGCGATATTACCGAGGCTAGGAGCACTCCTACTTCAGCTCGATACGATAAAACTTCGGCTGTAAATCAAAGCGTTCCGCGGACCGCCCCAGGAAAACTGGGATTCTCACATATTTTATTGTTTCATAATAAAACTTTGTTGCTGCCGTCGCTCGATAGGGAATCGAGGCGAGCGGATACTGGGGAAGAGGAAGAGAGGAGGAGCGGTGGGGAGGGAAAGGAGTAAGAAAGGTCCGCGCGATAAAGGGTCACGGGTGGCTGGGGGTTTACGATCTTACAAATTTGACGGAAAGATACTCCGCTGATTTTTGTCCCTATTCAGCTCTTTTATGGAGATCCTAGCTCGGAGCGGAGAAAAAGTTCGCGAGGCGTTCGGGGCTCGTGCATTCTCTCATAAGAAAGCGGATCGACCGTTCAGGAAAGCCGGGAAACTATCGGGAAAGTCGGGGGACGCGTTGTTTTATTGAGAACCTCGCGATTTATGAATTGGAAAATGCAAACGAAGCTGCGCGCGACTTTTAACTTCGCTGGAGAACAGGTGATTCGTTTAGATTATGCGAAGAGGGGCTGACTTTCTGATTCGACGTGATTTTTTATTTGAAACTTGGGAATTTGGAAATTGGGATTATATTCAGTTTTTCTTCTTTAAGAGAGGAGGTTTTAGACTTTCAATTCAAACAATATTAAGTTTCTGCTATTTTACCTACTTGCAAATAGTCTATGAAACACCGACTCAAAAATAATTAAAATCCCTCAAAATAATAGTACTCTATACATCAAAAGTCAACAAAAAAAAATCCTCGACTTCCCTTTAATCCTGTTCTCATTTTTACCGTCCTATATAACATCCTCCCACGCCCCATGTCCTTCGAATGGATTCCCCAAGTCGCCTCCCAATTTACTCTCGTTCAAAGCGCGCCCATAAAGGCCAGGACATTCGCGGTCGTCCCGATGGGCTCTAGAATTAACAACCAAGCAATTCCGATGTCATTAAAAAATTCAAGAATACTAAAACTACATCGTTGAAGCCATTCTCTTCCGTTCATTACCGCGTTGTCACGGTTAAATCCTTTTACCCCTCCGGGGACTGGGCGAGAGAGAGGGTTGGCGAGACTCGAGAAGAAGGGTTGAACGAAGACGCGAGCAGATAAAACTAGAAAGGAGTTCTCCTATATCTCCGTCGTTCAATTTGTCCCAACTTCAGGCTGGCGAGGCTGCTCCGTATATACATACTGGCCTTCGTACATATGTACCAACGATGGCTGGCGTTGCAACCATCGCTACTACCCTCGGCAGCCGTCTCGCTACCGGGGCAGTAGTAATTGCAACGTAAACATTTCCCCAGGCGCTGATTGCGAGACTCATTATTTCAGCGAACCTCCAAATCGAGAATCGCGCTCGAGATTCGACGACTCGAAGACGGGAGAGGGCTTGATTAAGGGAGCGGGTTGCCTCATTATTGCTCATAATCAACGGCGCTACAATGGGAAGAGGCAAGCTGGCTCTGAAGATATTTCTGAAAATTCGTTCGATTTCCCCCGACCCTTTGTCGGCGTCGTTTCCTTGCCATCTGTTGAGCATTTCGCCACCTCCTCGTCTCTGTCCCCTTCGGTCGATGACGTTCATTACAGGCGAATGAAGAAACACGGTGGTCCAAGTCTCATTTCATTCATGGTGTTTCGTTAAGCGATTCCTGGGATGCGCGTTTGTGGAGTCGCTCGCACTTAATCCCTTTAATCCTGTTAGCAGGCTCTCGGGGCGATGTAATTTCATAATTAAATTCGTTCTACCGAGTGGTGTAACGCGGTGAAGGGACACTTGAGTCCTTTCGAGACGCCTTTTCAACCTGTTAGATAAAGTTTGGCTTAAGTGCAACACTGTGGGCGGCCCGAGGAACTTCCAAAATTTTTACACCCACTGCAGCTGCTAGTAGAAAATTCTATTAAAAAATATCTCACAAATTCATAACACAGAATTAAGGTCCCAGCCCTTAAATAAAATTCAATCTCCCTAACCACATACGACCTAAACGACTCTCATGCTCACAGGCTGTTTTTCCTCCCAACCAAGAACGTCCGCAATTCAGTCTCCAATTTCTCAAGACAAGCCTGCGCCATCTTTCACCAGCAAGTCACGAAGCATCTTGCGTCGCAACGAGCCCCGCGATTATCAAGAAAAAGGCAAGAAACATAGAAAGATAAAAGACAGAAGAAAAAATCAACCTTATCCATCCTGGACAGAGGCAAGTTACATTTCGACGTGTACGGTTCTCTCAGGCAGCTTTTCAGGGGCGATAATAAATCGCCACAATTTCGAGGGTAGAAACGGGGGATGTGCCGCGGCTTACATACGAAAATGCTAGTCCCGCCCTCCCATTCTCCGTCGTCTGACTAATACGATACATGGGTGTCACTTGGACACGTTCAACGTTCCTCGAGGAGAGCCATGATAAAGCTCGACTGCCCAGCCTCTGAAGAACAAGCCAGAAGCAGCCAGAAGTGTTCTGGCTGTCGAGTTTTTTCTCCTCCTTATCCGCGAAACGAGAGCCGAAAACAGCGTGAGAGGGCTCGTGAGAGGATGGACGATGGCCGCTCCTAATAGAGAGGGATTTCGTTCAATTATACCTTATGGCGCTGTTCTCGGGGCGTAATGGCCGAGGTTGCCGCTCATCCTCGCCTGGCATGACTTCCAGCGGGGAGAAGTGGTATCAGGTAGACGAAGGAGGCGGACGGGAGGTCGACGACTGGTCGAAGCGGAAAAAGGTGGAACAGAAGGGATGGCGGTGTGGGTCGAGGGCGTCGTGAAAGAAGACAGAGATTTATCTTGGCGCGATTCGACCGCACAATGCGATGTAAAATCGGGGAGAGACAAAGGGGCGACGGGGCTGGAAAGTTTCGTTAATCGAGGCGTAATCTTCTGGGGGACGAAGGAAGTTTTCGTAGTTTTGACGCGCGAGCTTAGACGTCGCGAGTTGACGGCCCTGTCGAAAGTTATAATTAATCGTTCCTCGTTGAACGGCTCATCGGGCAGGCTTCCGGGTAGAAAAGTGAGTTGCGGGAAGATGGAAGGCTTGATGGGATTGTTAGTGCAATTAAACGACTCTGCTGGTACCGTGGAGCTTCGTGGAAGATTCGAGCGTCCTTAAGTTGTTTGTTACTCTCGATATAATCCTTTGGAATTATTCTGGGGAATATAAATGGATTTCGAAAGTGGGATTGAGTGCTCGTTTCTAGTTTTCTGTCGTTGAATCTTGATATCGTTCTATAAGCAGTACCTCCTAAATGTCTTCTAATGGTGGTAGTTGTTTGCACTGCTACTGTGCCATTGATTATTGCTATCTGTACCTTCCTCTCGTTATTTTTGCGCGGTCCACAGCCGCTGGCGATAATTCAGAAAGACAAGCTGGCCAGCTTCCAGGAACAGAAACCTCTAAATAATACGTGTTCTGTATCGAAAATAATAATATCAGTCTAGCGAATCTACTAGCTAATGAGCTTTAAATAAATTAACTTGAACTAAACTTGAAACTGAAATCTCGTCAGAGGAATGCAATCGTTCCTTCGTCGGATTCCTCTTTCAATTAAAAAAGGTATATCTCGTGGCGATCTCCAGAATCATCCCACGTAAATCGTCGAAAGAGTTTACGTTTCGTAACTCGTTCGCCGTGGCGGAATCTCGGCCCCAGCACCCAGCGAGGCTCAGTGGTTCCCGAGTTCTTTCTCTTTCCCCAGCTGATCGCTAACGATGAAACATTGAAGTTTCGGCGTCAGATGAATGCATTCATAAAGCAGCTCAACTTAAAAGCACAGTTTCGCCTAATCCTTCCTCCTATCTTCCTCGGGCCCCGCTTCCTCTCTCCAGCTTCCTGACGACTTAAGTACCTCAATTTGGTTCGCTCGTTTAATCTCCTTTGCACGCGAGGAACGGGAAACTGGAGGGAAAGGAAACTCCTGGCGTGCAGGAGACGAGGACGGCGGAAGTATAGGAGACAGATGCAGCCTGATGGCAACGCGGAGGAGGTGCACGCTAAGCGAATTGCAAAACGCGGCAAAGTGCAGTTCGCAGTTCCGCGTATCTCTGATGAAGTTTGTCAACCGTGCGCGGCAAAAAGGAGCCGAGTCAGACGAAGGAGCTTACATCAAATTAACCATGATTGGTGAAATCTGTTCTACGCGCTCGCTGCCTGTTGGACGATTTTTCGTCAGATATTCCATGAATACATGAAAAGTGAACTATTATTATTTCACTAAATACAATTATACGGGGTGAGTCATTTAACTATATCAATCAAAATTACTTGTAAGCTATATGCTGTATAAATAAATGTTTCAGATGAACATTGTTTGGTATAAGGACGAACATACAGTGCAATAATTAACTTTTTGCTATTAATCAAATGTTGCACATTATTGTTAAAAACTTCGAGGAAACTTTTATATTTCGATAAAAAAGTAAAATAGCAAAAGAATGATTATTGTACTGTATGCTCCTCCTTATATCGAACAATTTTCGACCGAAACATTTTTTTAAAAAGTTGAATGACTCACCCTGCATATCCACGGAATTTATATTTTCTCTGTTTGGAATTGTTATTCAACTTCGTCGAGTTGAATAACGAGTTATATTCTTTATCCTCAGGGTTTGACATAGTTTGGACTGAAACTCCCCCAGTTAGCTCGCTAAAAAAAAAGTTCAAAATAATTAATCGACCATCTTCGTTAGCCACCATTATTGCAGAAGGGAAGCCACGAAGCTGAAAGTTCGACGGCCAGTTGTGTACTAAACGACAAGTCGAAATTGCTTAAAACTGGGCTAGAAGCGCGGAGAAACTTCTTTCCGTATCTCATCTTTTGTTCCGGCGCACTTCCTGACGCATAAAACTCGCATTAACGCCCTCGATCAGCAATGATAATCCGAGTCCTACTTCAAGTATGCCAAGCGAAAACTTTTTAGCATCGTCTAGTATCTCTTACTACGATTCCAGAGTACAATATTCCGTCGTTATATGCTCATTTCTGAACGTAGACAAAATTTCGACTCACGTACCATGTATTTAACTTTGAAACAGTTGATTACTTATAGAATACTCTTAATCCTATTTCTGAGCCACATCTAAGACACATATTTGCTGTTTAGTATAAAATAATACTCGTTATTTACCCGCCAACTCCAGCACTCCTCTCCTCTTCCTCCTACCCGTCTGCTCCAACTTCATCCCCATCATTTCACCGTCAACCATCAGAACTACGATATTAGCATAGCACCGAATCCAGATATCCCCGCTGTCGTTTACAATTTAGCTTATAGAACGTGCGATTCCGTGGCGTTCGATGGATACGACTGCAACGAAACGTTATCAATCGGATCGAGTGGCCATAGAGTAAACCGAAAATTCGCGTGACGCGACGGCCGCTTGAATATTCATAGACGTTTTAATCGACGCGTATCGCGAGAACGAATAACGAAAAATAGGAGGAGGCGTGGTACGAACGCTTCGATTCGCCGCGTAAATCTGCTTCGGTGTCTTCGTCGGGACAACGAGACGATCGATCGACTGCGAGTCGCTCGTGGCGAATTGCTCGTGGCGTGGGCGACGTTGGGGGCGGGGGTGTCGTGTGCGAATACGTGCGATACAGGTCGATTTGGAATAGCGGCACGTCGACGTACGGAAGTTTTAGGACGGCCATTAGGAAGCGATGGCTCACCGAGGGAGTTCGAACGCCTCGGAACCACAGTGCCGCGGTTGCCGCTGTAAATCAACAAGTTGATATCCGTTACTTAACGCAACCGAGACCACATCTGACGGAGTAACGCTTCTGACAAGCGGATAATGGTCGCAGGGCTGGATCAGAGGATCAATTTCGAGATATAAATATTGTCGCTGGGTTCCACTCTGACCGTGGAGGAGCCTGTCAGTAGTTCATTTCGTAGAGTCGAACTAATGGTACGAGTGGTTCTTAATAGTATGACAGGACACTTAACTTATCTACAAAATGACCCATTTAAAGTTTTGCCTATATGAATTATCTCCTACACTATAACTCGTTTCAGAAAACGCTCTAAGTAAAACGTTCAGCTAGAGAAAATTTGTGGTCATCAAGATGTCCCCCTGAAACAGGGTAAGATTTATTTAAAACATTTTTTGAAATGAGCTATAGCGTAGGAGATAATTTATATAGGCGAAACTTTAAATGGGTTACCCTGTATATGTATAGGAAAAAGTTAGGTACGTTTTTTAGGTTTTTTTTAGTCGCCACTTGAAATGTAATCTGGTCATGGCTTTCTAAAAACAGAATCATTTCTAAAAGTCACGTGAATGTTAATGAAACGCTCATACTACTGTTCTTCGTTCTACCTTTCCCACGATGGTTGATTACACAACTTACTACAGGAATGTCCGCTGCAAGGGAGGCGTAATTAAATTCCTAAGCGTGTCACAGGTGTCAGTGGTTCATGAATTGACTAAAGGATGATTATTTAATCTCAAACGAGCTCCCGTATTCGTATTAAAGGGATTACGCAGTCGCATTAATTGGAAGGCTTCACGAAATCATTTGACGTGTTTTGAATAGTATTTACCAGTCCGTGAAAGCTAGTATAACCACTCTACAAATAATTAGATAATGATACGGTTATTATTATTAATGCAATTGTGATTAATAAAGAAGATTAGTGGTTCCGATATATTATCTATATATCATGAAAACGATATCGAGTATTTTGCAGGGTTTGCTTAATGGTCGAACATCAGTACGCGTGAAAATATTTGTAATTCAATATTTCTATTTGTATAAATGTATATTTCTAGATAATTTTGGTAGAACTCATAAAACAACAAGCGCTTTAATCGGTTATGGATAAAATTGTACGTTCAAAAAACGTTATAACAGAGAGCATCCTAAGTGGGATCTCTAGCGACGTACTTGTGACCTTTATTAGCCACTACCTTTCTGGATAAGCTCAAAGTTAGTCCAGCAATAATCGTTAGCAGCTGACCTTTCTCGAAACTCCTTAAAAAACCATCGCGACCAGCCGACGATCGGAAGCGTCATACTACTGAAGTCTGACCATTTTCTACCTACTCTACTTGTTTTCGTGCAGCCACCACAGGCGATCCAGATTGTCTCGAAGTTTCTCAGCCATGCGTGTATAAAGTTTAAGAAGGATATGCTAATCATGGGTACTACTATAGTTATTTTTAAGCAGTATTATCGTGAAAACTTAAACTACTTTTAAGAACCGTGGTATTAACATGAAAAGATTGCAGCATCCTTTCTCTCGATATTTGCATGCTTCCAACTTCAAAAGCTAATGCCTCATGATATTTATCGAATATCTGCTGCTTCTTTAATCTCATTCTCTCAAGAATTAAACTACTTTTCTAATTTGAAAATTTAATATGCAAAAGGTGCAGACGATGGCGATTGCGTCGAAGCAAACGCTTCAATTTTAATTCAATAACGTAAGCCGATAAAGGGACATTTCACAGGGGTGTCTTAATTTAGTAATATATTGTCTCCAATTACGAATTCTGATATGCAAATGCCAGCTGAATATAGGACAGGAATGCACCCGACGGAATTATAAAACAACACTTGACGCTCTGACGTCTGCTAATCTGCAAACTCAATAATAGCAAACTTGAATCGAGTGGAATCGCGCAGCCTGGATGCATTTATGAACTAATTAAATTAGTACTTAGAGCTAATTACAACTTGCGTACAGTTCATAAGCAGAGATATTAATTAAGACAGGTGAAGCAGCAAACAGGGCGTCGCGTCTAACACTTTCTAGCTCGAAGAAATTTCGTACAGATAAATTCTCAACAACTTTGAGCTTGATGCTGAATCTTGATAGTTCGCCTGACATCGCGAACTCTTATACCTCCGACGAAAGTTGAAATTAAATGTAGAATATAATATCCCATTTTATCAGTCACATATAATTCATGAAAGCTAATTTCTCCACAGCTATTTGAATATTAAATAAACCGAAAATCCTGTGTTTAAATTTACTACAGATAGAGAAATAAAAAAAGAACGAAGATGGAGTCATTGTTCTGTTAAAACACTTGTTCTTTTCCTTTTTTGTTTTCTGAAACATCCATTTCATAGCTGAAACGATCGAGAATAACTCATATAGCCTAGGGGATAACAATTACGCGTTCTAACGTGTCTCGATGTAAAATTAACGTCAGGTTTTCCTGCATCATCAAGCTGAAAGTTTGGTCAGGAGCCCGGAATACGTTCGCTCGGATAATCCGCCTCGAATCCCAACGCAGAGAGCGTCAGAGCGAGGCAAGCCTCGCCGGAAATTTTCGATCGTGAATTCACGATTACCGCGCTAACGAGCGCCTGGAAATTCTAACATTGCGAAATTCTGCCAGCAACTAATCGAAGGATTGCGGATCGGCCCCCGCGATTCTCTCGCGTATCTAAAGCACCGCAAAATCGGATCGCGGTTTATTTATTTAATTTGCGCAACGACGAACGCGTGATTTTCAATATTGAAATGTGGGAAAGTATTCGACCGATTTTTAAATAAAATTTCGCGGTTCCACTTTTCGATGGACCGCGAGAAAAATGGTTTGGATTTAACATTTTATAAAAGCAGCTCGAAAGTATCGTTAATGGAAATCTTTTTAACTTAACGAATATCTACCTTCAATGAAATATTTCATTTACTAGAAAAAAATAAAATTCAACTCAGCTTGAATCCAAGCTCTGTACAGTAAGAAGTGAATAAGATAAAATATTGAAAGCTATGTACCCATAAAAATCTTTATGATAAAGAGATTTGTATTCATTTGAGTCGAAATATTTGACACTAAAATGAATACAAAATTTTGTATGAAGTTAAATTATTAGTCACTGAATATTTGACGACTCTCGCCGTACTGAATCAAAGACAGCCGAAGTCTCGATTCAAAAATGTCGACAAGAGGTATTAATTTTCGAGCTGTATCGACATTGCAAGATCCCAACGCGATTGCCGTGAATTCAACTCGAGCATCGCGTTTCTTTCGGATCAGTAACGCTAGAACCACGGAACCAGTTACAACTGGTGGACTCTGAAAGAGGCAATTAACGACTGAATATCTCTGAGCAAACTTTCCGCCGATAGCCATCGACTCCCGTATAGGATTGCAGTTTGCACCGCTTGTTATTGCGTCCGACTCGAAGAAAACACGGTTGGGAACGATGTTATCGTGCCGTCCGTGAGTACCCGATGCCAGAAACTTTGGTCATCTTTGCTTTACCGAGAAGCGATTAGGTTTAGAGCAGCCTTGGCGAAGGAGGCGTGCAGCAGAGCGAAGGGGTCGGAGAGGGTTACGTACAAATTGGCTCTACACCCGCAGATCTCGCGGTCTTGATTTATTGGCGCGCACTCCGATTGGTAATTGGGTTGCACGCACTAAACTGCTTAATCAATAATTCCGGACAATCATCAATCTATAATAATAGGGACGTTAAGAAGTGGTAGGATCCTAATGGTGTTCCTCGTTTCAACTTCTCGATGCCAGCAATCTTCTAGAAGTCGGTATAAAAGAAAATTTATTTCTTAGAAGAGTTTATGAAGAGTTATTCGATTTTCACGAGTATTTGATTTTTCTGAAGATAGAACTGTGAAATATTAAACATGCAAGACTCGTCGGCGATCGGGGAAGACACGGGGAAGGGAAATTTGATAACACGTTACAATCTTTATGATCGTTCCTTCGCTTGGATTTTTTATTCGTCGCGTAAAACGTGGATTATGCCTCGGTTGTTAAATCTTTAACAACTGTACCAGTCGTTCAGAGGGGAATAACGATTTCGAAAAATGTAGTTATCTCAAAGTAAACATCTCCCTTCTCGCGGACGCTATTCAACGATCCCTCAAGACGGCATAATTATCAGGAATAATGACAGCAGTGTCATTCCTTGAGACGTTCGCCGTTACCTTGCTTGATTTTACATTGTCGAAGTCGTTCTCACCTGAACAGTCCTTATATAAATTTTACGGTCATAATAGTATGACGTTACCATTTGCTTCGCGATTTTAACTACGTAAGAAAAGGACTTGTAATTCTCGCGTTTGCTTTCAGTGAATTTTATTTTACGAACAGCAGTAGTGTCTATGAAACCGTGAAAATCATTTATTTAAATCGGAATTAAAACCACTTCAAAAGGTATGTAACAAGTGTTTCGCCCTAGTGGTCGAATAAATCCCTCGGGATTGTACTCGTACAATGTTTATAAAATATCTGTTCTCGTTAGAAGCTTCCATCAGTTCCTGTCGAGTGTTCGTCTGAAAGAAAATCGCACAATGGATTCATAATCCATCATGACGTTCGCTCTGAATTGAATCCGATTCAACGTATAAATCTGATACAATTAGAAATTTAACGACTGATCCTCTTAGCCTGTTGCTAGGAGGCAGCCCGAGATCAAAGGCCGACCACGATTGTTTCGCATCGTTTCAGTCACTCGTGAAATTCATAAATGCGACGATACTCCAAGATCAACCTGGTCCTGGGTACCGCATTAACGGGGACAAACAAACGTTTCAGAGGAAGTCGGCCATCTAACGGAAAGGACACTAAAGGCGTGTGCAGACAGAGGAGGCAGGGAGAGGGATGGATGAGGACGTCGAGAGGGAAAGGGAAAAGGACAGTAAGAGTCGAAGGTTTAAGCCGTATCCATTTACAAGTTTCAAATCGTTCTGCTAGCCGAGCCTTTTCAAAGAGACCTTTTACCATTCTCAATAGACGGTAAAATTCTGAAACGCGCTTAGCGGCGGAGCGTGGCTTTTAAACGTTAACATGGCCACTGGTACAATGGCAGGGTCGCATTATGCTCGAGAGAGAGTCGAGAGGGGAGCTGGAGGGACGAAGGGAGAAAGGGCGACGAAAAGGAGCAACGACGGGGACGAAAGGCGAGGCGAAAGGTGGAGGACGTCGATGCACGCGGAACAGAGAAGAATTGCCCTCTTCCGTCGACGCCTGCAGCTTGGAGCCATCAACTTCCATTTTTCCTCTCGTCAAGAGAATTTAACCCTAGAATGAAAATCGCCAGATGCTTGTCCGACTACACACCGAAACTCCAAACGTTCTCCGACAGTATACCGTTTTGGTAGTTCCAGGGACAGAGGACGTGCATTTTTGATAATAAAATTGTAACAATATCCTAGGAAAGAATTCAAGGAAAATTTTGCGCCTCGAGTTGGGAGTAAACGTAAGAAATATCTGGGGGCTGATAGCGCAAGCGGGAGAATGATAATATTACATGGAGAAATATATAAAAAATGTAGAATAAATTATTTTGATAATGTGTCTTATCTTCTGAGAAATGAACTATAAATTTCGCTTCTACTTTACAGTAGATTAAGTCAGTAATCAGGCTGAGTGTTCTTCATTCAAATTTTTAAAGTAAAAGATATGAGAATTTCAAATTTTTCCGTTTAAATATTTGAACAATTTGAAATTTTAAATAATTTGAAATTTTGAAAATTTGAAAATCTGAAAATTTGAAATTTTGAAATTTTGAAAATTTAAAAATTTCAAATTTTGAAGTTTTGAAACCTGTACCATTCAACCACACAAAATTGAACCTCTACACACTTTTCCCAAATAAAATTCAAACACAGAGAGATATTTTCATCATCTGACATAGTTCTCAGAACGTGAAGAGAAAAAGTACCCAACACAGTTTTACAGTAATTTCGCGCTGGTGAACCGTTTATGAACACTTTAAAGAACACTCAAGAAGTAAGAGGATAAAAGGCTTCACCCTGGATGGAAAAGAATAAGGAATATATTTTGAAGTGTTTTTTATTGAAATGAGCGCATCTGGCGTCCACCGAGGGGTCGAACAGCTGAGCACGCACTTTTTCCTTCATCTCGCCACCCTTCGGCCCTTTTGGGGGTGGTTGGCTAGCAGTTACCTCGATCTATGCGAGAATGGAGCTTTCAAGACGCCGAGCCACGGAAATAAATCTCCTTATGAAAATTCGTGCTCGTGAAGCCACTTTTTCTTCCAAAATTTATTCGACTCCTCGCAGATCGCTGACCGCGCTAACTTTACTACCCTTCGACGTCTCTTACAGTCCTCCTTGCTGCCATCGCCCAAACTCTAAAAATGCAGTCACCCTGCATTGCCCATTGAATACATTCCACTGCCACACATGATTCTGTGATAGAATCGTGTTTCATCGACAATAAAAGTGCAGGCTTGGTCCTGCGTCCAATATTAGATGAAGACAGTCACGTTTTAGAATACGTAAAGAAAAACATTTTCTGATACATGAGAAAAATGTTACATGTTGAATTAACACGTGAATAGTCTATCGAAAGTGTATTGGCTCACCTCTATATTGAAGAAAGCGACAATATCAAACGAAAAGAGTAAAGACAATATACATGGGTACCATTCCAAACAAGATCCATATATTTGTTATCAAAAATCGAAGAAGAATCTGATGGAAATATTCTCACAGAGATCATCGTCCAAATTCTCTGGACCAAATATGGGTCACAGAATGAGAAACGACTTGATCATGATTCAAATTTTCAAGCAGATGTTTTATATTCTCGTTGCATTTCGTTACAGAGAAAAGAAGGCACGAAGCGTTTCAGCAGCAACCGTGAAACGTTGCTGTCGCTCCGGCACGAACATCGTCGGGCTCTTTAACGCAGATGAAATTTATGAAACAATATAATTTCATTTCTCACGGAGCCGAAGCGCCGGTTCTGCATGGGTGTCGGTCCTATTATAAATTCATGCGATACTTCGTATACATCACATCCCCGTGCACACTCCTCGCGGCCCTTTCGACTTTATTTCCAGCGGAATAAGTGACTGAAGGACGTGGCTCTCGGTGCGAGCAGTCCGTCATAACTTTTTAATACCTTCCCTGGCGAAAGGAAGACGACTTTGTAGCCTACAGGATATTAGAGTCCGCTTTAAAAGACGAATAATATCGGCAACCAGGGTGAATACCGCTCCGCCACTCCTCGGGGGTTCTTGGACTGTGTGTGCACGGTCGGTAGACTCCAACAGGAAGTAGTTAAATGTTACTGGTGTCAGGGCACGGCCTTTGTGCACGGGGAGAGTGCTCAGGCCGCCGCGCCGTGGAGTTAGCTGACTGGCAGAGTACTATAAATTACATAAATGAAGTAAGCCCCTTCCTCGCTCAAACGGACGTCTTGCCAAGTTTATAACTTAATCACTCGTGCTTTTCACGGCGGTGGAGGAGCTTAAGGGTCGAGGGACCAGTAGATAGTGTAAGTTGCGTGGGTGGAAAGGGCACGCGCCAGGAGGAGAGGAAGCGACGAGTATTGGCGCGGGAATGAAAGGTATTCTGTTTTAATGTTGTCATTGCGACCTGTCTGAATAATGACGACTCGATTCAACGAAACTCTGGCTTCATACGTGCCACAGTGTAACCATAGTCAAATATAAATCGAGGAGGTACGGTAACATTGAAGTGTTGGAAAAAACTGAAAACTCTTTTCCTTACGAAATACTGAATTTTAATTCAGAAGTGACAAATAATAAGTTATATTTGTAAAATACATACGCAGAATTATTAAGAAAGTATTTGAGAATTTGAAACATTCGAAAGCTTGCCATTCAACCTATATAAAAATGTGGTCAACTTATAAGAAACGATTATGCTGTCTGACCACACACACTCCATATCTACTTACGCTTCACTGTGCATGTACCAAATATCTCTCCCTTATTTTCCTCTGCATACATTTAACACGCATAACTTAAAAAGGACATTTTAAACTATCCTTCATTTGCATCACTACCAATCATCACAAAAAACTAGTAAACCCAAATAAAGATCGATTGACGTCGATTACCCCGAGGGACAGGTGAAGCGGCAGACCCTGTCATAGCGGCCCGAATTCAATGTAATTTAATTCGGCGTACTCATCCTCATTTACGTTGTAAAATTTAAGAGAGGCGTACGCTGGAGGAATCGCGAGGGTTGTCGTCTCGCATTCGGCTCCGGTATCCATTGGTTGTGTTTAATTACGAGTCACCGGGCGTAGTTTCGCTCTCGCAGAACTGCCTCGACACGGAAGCACTAACTCCTGGTTATCTTAAGCGACATCGTGCGCCGGATTCGGTATAACTCGTCGGATAACTCGAGCCTGAATTATGCTACGGCAGCGCGAGAGACAGCAACTCGGCGAGGGGGCGTCGGGGACACGGGGATGGTGTGGGAGGGGCGAGATTAAAATCACCTGGAGACCAATGCAAAGTTTTTAATAACCCTTAATGCTTGATTAAGTTATGACTCTTCGCCGTCCCTCTTTCTCTTCGTTCGTCTTCGAGCGAAATAAATTTCAAGCAGAAACGCTTAGACCGCGTTCGAGTGGAACGGCGAAGGAGATTGAGGGGTTGGGGGTGGGGGAACGAAACTCGTCCGACTCTGCTGAATTAATGGAAGATCCGGCACGGATAGTTATCTTCGCGGCGGAACGCATGGAAATTACGTTTACTTGGACGTTTTTAAGCCGGCTGAATTACGGGGAATTAAGGGGGCGTTCATCGAAACTCTGCGCTACGAATTTTGCATGCAGATGTTAGTTTTCTGTAAGTAAATTGTAAAGTGTATTAATGAATATTAAGCGAAACTCTATTACCTACGAAATTAGTAACATATTAAGAAACACCTCGTCAGATCTACAGGAACTTCGAAACCCTTTACCCTGTCATAACAAGAAATACTTTAAAATGGGGTGAAAAGGATTATCAAAAAATTAGGAATTTTTTACTCAATTCTATCGCAGTTGAATTTGATTGTACCCTGTTCCCTGACGATTCGCTATGCGTTTCGGGCTTCCCTGCAAATCAGAAGCGGCTGTTGCATCGATTATTACACGACACCTATTCTTTCTGTTCCAGGCTTCGGCTTCGTCACGTTTCAAAGCGAGGAGGTGGTCGACAAAGTCTGCGAGATTCATTTCCACGAAATCAACAAGAAAATGGTGAGTCGGCCGGTCGTCAAGCAACAAAGCCTCTGTTTGTCGAGCGAAGAGAGCACCCTCTTTCTCCTCCCTCCTCCCACCCCTCTCCCTCCCCACTACGTGCCCGCAGAGGTGGTATCAAACGGTATTTGCCTTCCGCTTTCCGTCTGCGGATACGGCGTCGAGTGGAATTAATTTTCCGTATAATTGAGAAGGGCTGCCGTGGTTATTTGCATTTGACACGCACGCATGTGGAACGCACACGTACACGGGAGCGCACAGACGACGAGGCAGATCATACGGGAAAGACGAAAAGCGGGTTCTGGGAGAGAGGCCGTCATAGAGGAGATCACACGGGTCCTACGCGGTAATAGACAGTTCTGTTTGTCGTCTAGTCCCGACCGAAATTCCGCTGACGTCGATCAAGGATTTACCAGATGCCACTTCTCGTTACCCATAAATCCATCGCCCTAGACGCCCCTGATTCTGTCAATAATCTTCCACCGTCCGCAACCCCGCGGCCCCAAGGCATTAGCCACTTGCTGGCTGATAAAACAGCCTTCTGTTTGGTGTGATAATATTGTGTCTATAGATTACGCTGATTAACTGTCATCGGTTTATCCTTAATTACAAACATTCGACACAGAGATTCAGACATATTTACGGGGGGATGAATATGGCGGAATAAATTATGCTAAGGTGGGGTCTTGGGCAAACATTCGGGGATTCGAGTTTTGATGTTATTAAAAGACTATGTTTCAAGCATGTCGGTGAAGTGGGAGTTAAATGAAAGAGTCTTGCTAATTATTGGGATACACGATACTTTTTTGGTAATTGCTGTTCTTTAGAAACTTGGAAATCTAAGTGTCACTACTTTAATGTTTAACTGGGGACGCGACGTCACAATGATAAAGTATGATTTGGCTAAAATAGAGTTTTATTCCAAGATACCCTAAATTGCAAGGACTTCCGTCACCAATAGAAGGCTATATTTAGCTCACCTACACCCTCCATAAGAGTTCTATTATTCTATTATTCTCTAGAATCCACCCCCAATGATCACCTAGCCACCTCCCTCAAGTCCCCCACAAAATCACTCTCAGCGTCTTCCAAACCCCTCCAACTCCTCAATCAACTCTACCCTCCCCCTAAAAAGCATCCATCTGACCCCCAGCACAGCTCTCGCCCTCAGCAACCAACCGCCCGCGACCAATCATCCCCGTGTCCCCCAAACTCCCAGGCCCTAAGGTGAATGGCCCAGTAGTTGACCATGTCCCAACACCTAAACATTAACGTTGATTTTATTCGATCTTAGACTTAAATCCTAATATACTACGTAACACATCAGTGTTACAAAATAGTATCTGGGACCTCAACCAAAGTTTCACGTTATTCACTTACTCGGACATTTGACATCCGACGCGTTTAGGTATTGGGACATTAGCCTTACTCACCCAGGATGTTCTTGAATTTCAAGGTCGAGTGCAAGAAAGCACAGCCAAAGGAAGTGATGCTCCCGGCGAACCTGGCGAAGACGCGAGCGGCCAACAGAGGCGCATACGGTGAGTTGGTGATGGTCGCGACACCCACCCCCACCACCTATCGTTACGCGCCGTATCCCCTGCCGACGGCCGCGGCCGCTGCTGCACATGCAGCTGCGGCCGCCTCCGCCGGCACTCCCCACCACCACTTGCTCGCTCCGATAGTCGCTACCGCCGCAGCACCGAACGCTGCCGCTACCTACCAATACGCTGCAGGCGCGACAGCGCCAGCGGCCGCGGCCGCGGCGACCACCGCGGCCGTCTACGACGTGAAGAGGGCGCTCGCAGCCGCAGCCGCGGCCGCGGCCGCCGCCTCCTACAGGCCTCATCCAGTCGCGGCCGCGGCTGCATCGCGGGCCGCCACTCTCACCTACTCGATGAGCGACCTGCTGGGCGTGCAGGGTCTCGACATGGGCGCCGTTTATCATCCGATA
Source organism: Calliopsis andreniformis (assembly GCF_051401765.1). Lineage (NCBI taxonomy): Eukaryota > Metazoa > Arthropoda > Insecta > Hymenoptera > Andrenidae > Calliopsis > Calliopsis andreniformis. Next base: position 14,194,586 of record NC_135067.1, on the reverse strand, counting down.
CCGACGATCGGGCTATGACCGACGATACTCACGCCCCTATCCAGGCCTCAGTAGCGTGCCTCAGGGGCATCAAGCTTCCGTTCCCGCGCCCCTTTCGATACATTCGTTCGCCCGCCTTTTCCGCCTCTCCTTTGTTCGCTGAGTAGAAAGCGGATCGGTTTTCGGGTTTCACGTGTCCACGTGGAACGGGTTACATAGTAGAGAGTAGATTTCTATTTTTGGTACGATCACGCGGGGTTGCTTGCGGTTATCGATCAGAACGTGCCAAAGCGGGGACGAGTTTGGCGACACGTGGCTTTGTATGGTCTTCCTTGGGCAGGGGTTAGAGGTCGTGGGTTCGGGGGGGGAGCGGTGCGATCGGGTGCCTCGGTGTTTGGCCTGTGCTGGTGTCTCGGTTTCTTTGGTAGGGGATGGGGATTTCGGTGGGTGAGTTGGTTGTATTCTTTTGGGAGGTGTCAGTGCTTCTGATGGAGACACTTGGCGTTTCGTTAGGGGATCGTTTGTTGCGACTGGACTGCGGATCTTTATGCACTTGTGGGACGTTTCAATAGATGCATGGTGTCATGGAATCCTTACCTATATATAATATGCAGAATTGTAGGTACAGAAGACGAAAAACTGAATATATTGTATGATATTTGAAAGATAAAACAGTAACTATATTCAGGAAAATACGAATTTGCATGAACATCCACAGTCTAGTTATTTATTTTTTATTAGCATCGAAGATACTTAGGTTTCATCGTCATGAAATACTTCAGTAGTTGTATGTTTTAATATTGTGTTTCTTTATATTATATTCATATACCTGTTTCTTCTATGTTCTTCGGAAGAAAACAGTTATTATCAGTTCCTTCCTAATATTAATCCTGAGAAGAGACACGCGTACCTGACGGCGGTACAACAGACATTCCTCGATTAGAGCCCGTTGTCGGCTTCGTTTTTTGGAAAGTATTATCGTGAACTAGCTTACGGTTTATTTCCGACTCGACTTAGATGCAGGTTAAAGACATATCGAGAAGTGCAATAAAGTAGCTTAGACAGAGTCGTTCTTTTCGTTCCCAGAATTCGAGTACGGGAATAAGCAAATTCTCGCGAGACTGCTCGAGAAGCTCAGTTCAGTAAAACTGTGATCGTAGTGAGAGGAAAAAGACAAAAGATATAAGCGTAGAGTAATGGATCGTAGATCTGTTGGTCGGAACTCGGTTAATCACCTATGGGGCCTCGTTTTTATCGTAGCCAAAGAGTAGATGTTATAGCAACGAAACAAACGCATCGCAAAAGACTGGTAGTAGTGTTTTCGTAGTTTAGACGAACTAGTAGGACAATAAGACGAAGTGTTCAAATTTAGGGGGACGCAGGGGAGTTCGTTTCGGTGAGCAGTGCTCGGCAGAAAGTTCTTGATACGCCAGAAATACATTTCCTTTCGGTCTTTTAATTAGAGTCCCAGACACAGTATTAATCAATATTTCAGACAATCGGTTACTTTGAACCCCTTCATTTGCTTTACGCCAAAAACCCATCAGTATTCTAGCAGAAGATAGAAGGTCGAAGAATGCTAAAGAGGAGCGAAGAGAAAGCTCAGTGGTTTTTAGACATACTTTTCGAAACAGTAACAGATTCCTGCCTCGAACGACTCGTGTTCGCGACAACACGTCAATTTACACGTAGATTGTAGTACAACGTTGTAGTGACTCGAACGAAGCTTTAACGTAGAACTCGCTGTAGAAGGAATTGCAAGGGTCGACTTCGAACGGTGATCGAGTCTTCATCGAGAATCGAACGAGCCTCTGTTTTTCACGAAAATTCAAAGATTGTTCGCTCGATTTCGAGGGCGCCCGTTGTCGAGATAATTAATTCGTAAGAAGGTGATTAGGAAAACCGCGGAGAAGAAATAACGAAAAGAAAATGCATACATTCCAAGGTAGCGGCACGCTTAATTATTGCTACGTGTCTGTTCGCCCAAAATGTGGCGGTTTTCTTGATTCGTCGCTGATCTTGATTGATCTGTGAATAGCGAATGGTGAGGGTGGCTAGCGCGTCGCGAGTGCACGGCAAATGGTCAGCGATAAGCATTTCTCATTCGTCGCGCCTTTCAGAGTATTTTTCGCAAATGAATTTCATGAAATTTCATAATGTGTCGAAAGAGTGCAGTCCGTAACCTCTGATACGGTATACACACGTGTACGATTAGAGAAAAAGAAGAGAAGGATGCGAGATCGCAACTCTATCTATATGTACATAAATGCGAACCTATATACATATAAATAGAGCACACGTGCAATTAACGTACACAAATTAGATATGAGAATATACGGTACCTAAACGAACAAAAAAAAAAAAGGAAAGAAAAATAATGGAAAAAAAAAGAGAAAATACGATGATCCACTCTAGATAACGACAGACTATATACATATATACATATTAATATATATTGTTTTGTATCTATGTATTTGGTAAACACCATATATATAGTGTTTGATATATTGATATCGATATATTTTGTGAGAGGCGCATTAAATACCTTCTAGTTTTTTGTAATAGACCTACAGATACATGTATACATATCGGAGCATTATTATTATCTCTATCTATACATATCTAGGTAATTAGGTAAACGTTTATGTTGGTAAATACCTTAGTATTCTTTAATGAGACTTTTCTTAGGTGATCTAGGTTCGAATTAGTTAGAGCGATAATAATTTTTAACGAATTACTACTACTATGTATACGTTCCTATCATTGAGACTACTAGTTTTAACTACTAGCTTTTTGGGAAGTTACTATGATGCCGTTAGATTAGAAATATACTCTAGGTACTTCTTCTTGGAAAACATCGATTTTCTCTAACCCTGGTCGTTACCTGTTCACACGATTTATCGATCCCCCGAATCTCGCGGGAAAATGCAACATAAAAAATCGCAAAATTGAACGATAAAAGAGAAACCGGCAACGTTTTCCACGAAGAATGCATTACTATCAGCGGCTTCAGAGAAACCTACTACAATGTACCTATTACGTTAACAAGCTACGTTACATAGTACGTTTACATTACGTTACACGTAATATTATACCTCTCTATAGGATATTATACTAAATATATGTCGTGCGTACATCCGTCTATACCTTATCCCGCCTCGGTAACCCCTTATTACCCCCTACCCCCTACGAGATACCTACTACTCGTTATATAGTATTTAACTCTTCTAAGCTATATAGCATCATTTACCTTAATAATAATGCGTGAGACTTGTGTCCTAGAAAGTACGTACTTTGCCCGAGAGGCTCAACAGTGTCAGTTTCGTAAGTAGACCAGATCTTAACATGCGGTGTATCACAGTTCTTTTTTTTTTTTTCCTTCTGTTTCACCATTTTCTGTACATGCTTTCGTTGGGCCGGATTTTGGTTGTACGGGGAACGTAGCGTTGCGCGTAGATTCCAGAACGAGAAAGAAACACCACCATAGTCGTATAGAAAGTGCGCCTCCCTCCTCGTAAAAAATTAGGCGGGCGCCTACGCAAGTACGAACAAACGAACGAGACCGAGAAAAAAAAAAAGAAAAAGAATGAGAAAAGAAACGAAAAAAGAAATGAAGGAAGATAAAAGGAAAAGGAAAAAATGTTTGCGTTCCGCCGCGAAAATGTTTTTTTCCGCAGCATTCTCTTTCTCTCTCCCTCCTTGGAAACATTCGACGGGAGGAAAGGATCAAACGAAATAGCCGGTAAAATTCCGAAAAAGTAACTCAATGGGATTCCACGTTGCCAAAGCTATCGATGTGACGTAAATGTTAATCGAGCGACAACTCGATCGTAAACTCGAGCGGAACGAGCTTTATACGCTCCTCGGTACTGCAAGAGACTATTAATGTTAATGTCGTACGTAAACGTCTGCTCCACGTGAAATCGATTTGTTGCATCTGAGAAAGTACACGTACATTATTATTATCACTATTATTATTATATACATATACGATATATTTATATTTATGGAATACGGCTATAACGTCGTCTATATAACACACAAGATACATACACGTTGCAGTATGCACATTATTTATATAAATAAATTAACATATATATATATACATACAAATATTATATATACATATATGTCATACACATGGATCTATATTTACGTATTATACATATAAATTTATCTATATGACACCTTTATGACAGCAAACATTAATGGTATTCAAATAAATACGAGATAATGTTCGAATCACATGCGAAGTTTTCATTATATATATATATATATATTTTTTTTTCTGGTCGTTCGAACGGATTTTCGGGAAGAGAGCGAACATAGAGAATGAGAAACAAAAATGAAAGAAAAAGAGAATCACGATGTCACATGAAAATGATATAGAGTTGTGTTGCGTGCTTGACGTAATCAAAACCAGCCCGGTAGAAAGACATTTAGGTACGGAATCTCACTAATACTATTAATATGTATCAGTGTATCTTTAATGGCTAGAATAAACGCTCTTATACTTTCTCCATCTGCGTAATATTGTGAGAGCAGCGTCGATATTATATTATACACTAGAATAGTGAAACAGTAGTGTAGTATTGTGGTCGGTGTTTTTTTTCGATATTGTATCGTCGATCTAAGTGTGGTAGTCGAGTCGATGATGTGTCACGTGCCTTGAACGAAGTACGACAATTCGATCTTCATTCTCGTGAAACTGGAAGTATGTTAAAGTGCATTATCTTTCTCGAAAAATTTCTTTGGAAAAGGACGTCTTCCTCGCGGCGACACGACACATAATCGGTTCTTAGATAAATATCTAATAAGCTACATAGTCAGCCTAGCAAATATTACTTAACGGTAAATGATTAACCAATACCTTGAAGGCTACAATAACCATAGATCATAGGAGGGTTTATTTTGTCGTAGAATTGGAAACACCTCGGCCGCGCGTAGTTACTAGTACCTTTGTCACAGAATTTAGTCAATGCGCTATATAGTCGATGCGATATACATCTATAAATAGTCAGAATCTTAGTTGTGTGGTCTTTTCAATTAGTATCAAATTATGAAATTTCATGGATGCCTTTCTCTATATTACTCTTCTACTATCCATACTGTCTCTCTATTCTTTCTACCTCTTTCAATCTCTGCCTTTTTCTCTACTCTTCTGCCTCTGTCTTTGACTTTCTATCTTTTGTCTTCTTTCTTTCTCTCTGTCTAACCTAGAAGGCTTTTAACCCTGTTTCTCGTTTTAATTTCTATCGTTTCTTTTTTTTTTTTTTTACCCTTCTCTCATTGTTTGAACCTAGCCATCCGTTTATACTCAAATTACTATCTACACCGAAGAATTTCTGCAACGCTTTGCTTCATAATTAACTTGTCTCCATGTACATATCTTAATTGTCTACGCATACCTTTGCCTGCACGGAGAGAAATATTGTATGAGAAACATGTGAAAATGTCAAAGGTGGACAAAGTTTTTTGCTATTTTAATAATTGTCTGACTCCGCGGAGAACGCTTTATATGAATAATTCTTTTACCCCAGGAGTATCCTGAAGCCATCGATATTTTTCTCCGTATCCAGTTGCAGAAATTTCTATCGAGACTTAAATAATAATTGCACTAACTAATACAAAAGAAACATGTGAAGGGAAAAGAATGACAGCATAAAAAAAAAGAGAGAGAACAAAATTTTTTTAACGTTTTGCTCAAGCTGAACTCGGTATTAATATGGTCTGTTTTTCCTTATAGATTTTATGTGGTCCCTGGGAGCATTACCTGATGGTGAGTATGAAATATACACGATTGCACAACAAAACATGACATGCCAACCGTTTCGTAACAACGTCCAATCACGCTTGACGTAAGACCATCGTTGTAATATTCACGCGGCGATCAATCATACCGCTATCGAAAATTTTGTGTTTGTTATTTGCATATTTAGTTTGCGAGTCAGCGTAGCTCGATACTCGGGTGACTGTGCACAGTGCGCTTGACAGTCACACACATTTATGTTACATAAAACCGAGATCTGCCCCCGTAAAAATTACTACCTTGATGAATAATTAAAATTATATATTTTTCGATAGTAAATAGAGACACTGCTTTAAAAATAACAATGAAATTTCTTTAATAGTTCACTGCGGGGGCGATAATTTTTCCCTGCTTATAATTTATTACATTCGATGGGGTAACATAGTATGTAGCTAAAAAACGTTTTGTATTTTGATGCAGGATTTCTAATTGTGATTACCTACTCTATTAGTTTTCGTTATTAAATTCTTCGTTCTTCTAATGCTTTAGGATTGTACAATTTTTCAGTAAAATAATAAAGTAGACTGTACTGAAAGTATTGTATACAGAGTGTTTGATGACAGGTGTCAGAAATTTTAGAGGGTAATTGTACATGCTAAAGTAAGATGAAAATGAAGATTGACAAGATTGTATTTGAGGCCTTTTTTCCAGTTATTAATTGTTTAAAAAACACCAAAAATATGCTATGTGAAAGTTGTCTGGCTAGGGACTTATTCTACAGCCAGCGTAGCTGAGACCAGACAAAGAGAAATCAGTAGAATAGATATGGCTTTGACCAGACACACTTCACAGAGCATATTTTAGATGTCTGGCTAGGATAGGAAGTTTTCTACTACCAGTGTGGCTTAGCCTAAGCGCAGTCAAATCAGTAGAACAGGTATACCCTCGGTCAGACACATTTCACAGATCATATTTCAGACATTTCCTTAACAATAAATAACTCGGAAACTAAGCCCCAAATACAATTTTGTTTGTCTTCATTTTCGTCTCATTTTAGCATGTAGAATCATCCTTTAAAACTTCTGACACCTCTCATCAACCATCCTGTATAGAAAACAGATCTCTCATTTAACTTAAATGGAAACTCCAAAAACTGATTACTTACGTCTCTTAACGAACACACTCTAAACAGAATACATACTAAGCTACTTAAGTACATCCAATCCCCCCAGCGACATTCACACAAGTGACCACCGCCGCGTAACCCAGTTACCTTACGTATTCAGCTCAGAGCTTGCTCGAGCACGAAGTTAATCAAGCGATGAATCAATTCTTACCATCGTTCCTTGTTCTGTTCGCAGGTTTCCCAGCGGCGGCGTACGCGGCATACGCGGCAGGCCGTGGCTATTCTGGGTACCCTAGTTTCGGACTGCCCTACCCGACAGGTAACCACCTTAGCCTTAACCACCTTAACCACCATAATGCGGCCCACATCGCGCCCCTGAACCTGAACTTGAACCTGATACAGGCACAGCCTGCCCCTCACCATAATCCCCCCACACCGACACCGCTCTTTTACCATCCCAACTTGGACCTCTACAACGCCATGCCTCTGTGAACTAACTCGTTAGAACTCTAACAACCAACTCGTCTCGAGCTATGCGCACATCTCTAACCCTACCCCAATGCTACACGCTAACTGTGCTCTCGCTGTCGTCTACCGTCATCGTCGTCGTATCCGTCGTCGATCGACTCGAGAATCAACCATGGCGTACGCAATTTGGGTGTCGGGCAACCAGTCGAAACATGGCTAACGTCAGACGAATCTAGGCCGGTTTCGAACTAGGGGGAGGAAGCTTTTGTTCCGAGAACTGGGGCTGCGAGCCGAGCCTCCCGGAAATAAGGGCTTCGTCGAGGCCTGTATACGTGGAAGGAACTTTCGAAGATGCAGATTGCTTGCAAACAGGCCACGTGCACCTTCGATCTACACCCTCGATAGTATCCAAGACGAGATACGAAGGATCGCGAGATTTTTATTCGTGCTTCCCGTGGAGATCGACCTCCACTGTGCCGCGAATCGATTCGTCTCGCGTTTTTTAGTCGTGATTTTCTTAGTTTTAATTAAGGGAAATTTTGGGGGTGTAAAGTATACCCTGTTGAGCGTTTGCTTTTATTGCGAGTGTTCTTTCGACGACGGAACACTCGGGTGTAAGTTATATCGATTGACGTGTTAAATCGTCGGGAATGTGCTTTCCGCGTTTTGCGTCCTCCGCGAGGGAGATTGTATATTATTGAGCCACGCACGTCTGGGTCTGAAGGTGTTCCGCTTCCGCTGGAAGTTTGAATCGCCAGGATCGAGACGGCGAGTCGCTCGATACGAAGGAGCGATGAATATTGTACAAAATCGCTATAAATTATTGGATCGATATGATCGAGTTTAAGGTTTAAGGATAGATAAGAAGATTTTCGAGTTTACGAGCTGGCTACCTCGTTCCGTGTCTCTTGGGCAAGACTTCGAAGAGATCGTGTCGCGTTGTGATCCGAAGTCCATTTCGAATTCACGCACAAATTATGGCTTGAAATATTACTTTTCATATTTTTTTAAATCATAGTCGAGATTAGCGAGAAGCTCCCATGGTTCAATGTTTTTGCATGACAAGATCGTGTTCATGGAAACGCAAAGCCTTGTGTTCTGGTTGTTTATCGCTCGATTCATCGTTTCACGCTTTGAAACTTTCACAACCCGCCTTTATTCATATTTCATCTATAAAATAACTCCTCGTTTTATGTATTTACTTATTCCGTTGTTCTCCGTCCGTGTCAATATTTAGAATAATTTTGCTTCATCGTCGCAATACACCGTATACATATTATTTCCAGCGATAATATTCTTCAAACAGAATACGGTGCTCGCATCTAAATTTCTCTTAAACGCGATGCATTGTTTTCGCGAGACTCGTCCACGCGGAAACTCACGCAACGCGTCGATATAAAACTGTTGATCGAAAAACTCAATTTACCGAATTGGGACAAGATAATGAAGGAGTTGATGTATAGGAAAAGTTACGTCGTTAAATCGATCCTCTGTTTCTTACCGCTGCGCTCAATAGCAGCTCGCGTGCCTTCGACTATCAATATCAGATACAACTCCGCTGGTACGGAATTTTTCTTTCAGAGCATCAAGGCTTTGCGATCCGAAACGCTGCGGAATTATTTCCCTAATCGATTAATCGATCTCTATTACCCTCTTCATACGAGCCATTCAAATGTACATCGAAACCACTCGGCTAAGTAAATCGAATGGAGAAACTCTTCCCAGACTAATTATACATCGACACAAAACTCGACGATGAACTGCATACATTTCCCTTCGTCAGTAACTAAAGTTTCAATAAAATAAGACATCGCCATAGCCTTCTACCACGAGTGGCCTGCACGAATAACGTGCCACGAATTTCCCTCCCCAAGATATATTTAAATTGGTGGCCCGTTAAGTCGATCGTGAATTAAAATTAATCGCTTGGCCGCGGAACGGGGTAAAATGTCATTGTTAATATCGGGCACGAGGGGTGGGCTAACGAGAGAGCGAGTATCGATTGCGAACGATATGCGGGAGAATCGCGCCGCGGTTGACCCCTGCACGCATGTGTGTATATACGTTGCGCGTGTGTGCGCTAGAACAATTAATAGGAATCGTTTCGAAAATGAACGCATCCACGGCGCGGTATCGGCTGATCCAAATCGAAGCGGTTGATTGGAGGTAGTTGCGGGCAAACTTTTTGGGGTCAAGCACCCTTCACGCTGAATTCGAACCCGAAATGAAAGTCTCCGCGGTCCGTGATGGAACGGAGGAGACCCAAATGGAGTTTCAACCACGTGTCGTTGTGTACGACCATCGGAACGAGCCTCGCCAGGGAAATTATACGCTTATTGTCCACTTCGACCGGCTCGCGATACAGGGAATCCATCGAACCGTACGGTGATCATTCCATTCTATCATTCTAGTTTACTTTACATTTATCTTCAGTTACTGTACTATGTTTACGTACAATCGGTCTCGAGTTTACATACGAGTATTGTATTACAAGGCAATTCACCTAACCCGAAAATTCTAATTTTAATCTATTTCTTATGATCATCTCAGATATTTAAAGCTGTACAAAAGTTAAGCCATAAAAGACACAACAAAATGCATTAAAAGAATTTTACTCTATTTTTGCCCTTCAGTAGAAAAAAATTGTAAAATTCTCTTGTTAATTTAGCACATAGGTGTGTTCACTCTAAGGTATTATTATTAATGCAAAACAAAGACAGATTTTAGATCTTGCAATTTGGACCTCCTACACCCCTTAAAATATCGAAGGCTGTATTTGTAATACCCTGTATACTGTATGTAAACTTCCGTGACTGGCGGTACATTTCAATTACTTTTCTTTCGAACGTATCAGAGAACTCACCGACATTCCCACCAGCCGCGTGGAAGTCGGCCCACGTGGAAACAGAGAGATACAGCACACTAATCCCCCGTAGCGGGCTTTCGCAGATGTAACAATAGTTTCAAAGAAGCTTCACTCGATCCCGTAACTTCACCCTTGCCCTCTGTCTGCCGTTGCTCTTACACGTCTTGCTAGCCCATTTGTTCCCTTCTCTGTCGTCCATCTCTGGCCATTTATCTGCCTAGCTCGTCTCTCTTCGCAGACTCTCTTTCTTTCTTTCACTCTCTATCTCTTCTCTCTCCTCTCTTCGCAAGCCCCCAAGAAGAAGGAATTCCGAGGGAGAAAGTTCCAAGTTGTTCGCTGCCGCACTAGCGCCTCTCCCCGCCGAGCTCGCGACGCCACTCCGAGCGTGGCAGCGAGTAGATCGGCAACGGTAGCGGACGAACTGCGACAGGTGTCCCAGTGCTGGTCAGTCGGGCGTAGATCAGCGAGCAGGAGGCAAAAAGAACGGAAACGTCGGTAATCGCGAAGTTCTGTCCGACGAAATGGTCGCACGGGTAGCAAAGCTTTCGAGTCGGCTGAAAGGATCGACGTGCCTCTCCGCTCCGAGTGCATCGTTAGAACAATCCCCGCGGACGGGAGAGAGAACTCATAAATAATGCATAATGTTTTTCGGACGTTGGCTCTCATCCCTTTTCGAAACGAATCCCCGCCTCCCACGCCCCTCCTTTCCCCTTCTTTCCCCCATTTCCCTTCGGTGCTGGAAGAAAACCGTTCCTGGCGTTTTACTTCCCCCGAGAGACCTCGCGTCGATGCTTCCCGGAATCGCTTCCAATTTCCCTCGCCGCCCGCTATTTAACGCATTTGAATAACTTTGCCCGCCGTGTGCGCGGACGGGGAGGGATACCGAGGTGGGGTGACCCAGCCGCAGACACGCGCCTCCTCGTATTCCTCCTCTCGCTTCTTTTTTCTCTTTTGCTCCGCGCGTTATGGTTCACGAGGCATGGCGGTGGTAGAAGGAGAAGAGGATATCAGGGCCACGATGATTGATCACCGTTGGAAACGAAGGCCCTCCTGCCTTGAAGCAGCCCGTATAACCTCCCAATGTCCGAAAAACATTCGTTGCGTTGAGCCACCCTCCTGTCGCGTGTAGGAGGGTCGGACCGTGCGACCGCGCGCGAACCGAATTTCCTGGGCGGCTGGTCTCTTTGGGAGATCGAACCCGTCGGATTTGCATTCCGAAAGAGATTCCCTTTAGACTGTGCCGCGGCTAGAGTCGTGCAGGGAAGGGAAATGTAGTCGTTCCCGCGGTGGGTGTTAGTGATTTCGCGTGAAATTGCTCGCTATCTGAATGACGTTTATTCAGTCGGTTCCGCGGCGGAGGTCTCCTCGTTCGGGGAGAGATAAAACGATTTCTTCTGTAACGAAGGAGACATAGATTCTTGGGTGAGAGGTTTTAGCTGGCTTCTTTGAAGCAATCCTGCGCGCTATGGTAGTGTACTTAATGTTATGCTTTTCTATCTGATTATATTTCTGCTTTAACTACGGACTTAAAAGTGAACAGCTTGAGCTACTTTTAAACTGTTACACTGTTCCACGTCGAGGTCTATTTACATGAAATTACAAAGTCTTATGAGACATTTAAAGTTCAGTTATTAAAATTGTAGCGGAAGCTATCGGGGCCCTCTGAATATATCAGTCGAGATGGAGCTGAGATCATCAAACCTCTACGAAAGTAAAGATCTGTTTAACTCTTTATGTTCTGAAGATACTTTAAAATATCGCTTGCTTTAAAATACTACCGTGAATCTAACACACTTAGAATCTTAGTAGAATTTAAAAATCGTCCTTCCTCATAATTCTCTGGGTTGCAATTAATTCAGAAGATAGTTAAAGTAAGCTAATATACTATTCATTTATCGACATCACTTTAAAAAAGAACTCAAAGCTTCACCGAATTAGACTCCTTAAAGATAGTACCTCTCCTTGGATAGAGTAACCTATAATACCACGAATTAATTCCCTTCTCGTTGCCCCGATAACGACTCACAAAGACAAGTTCACGCGATCATTATCAGTTTCCAATCTACGTACCAGCACATGGGACACTGTGCTCGCAGTTCCTCCGTCACGACACGCCTAGCTTGTGTCCTCAGCACAGTACACCGCAGTGACAACTGTCTCAGCAGCTTTGACAAGACCCGGTGACAGGCGCGAAACGCTTTGCAATCGTCTGTCTAATCACGGAAATCCTGGAGAAAAAGAGAGGAAGAGAGATTGCACCTAGTGAGATCTAGGGACTTAGAGGGAGTTGGTGGTAGTTTCAGGTGCCTTGGGAGTACCCCTCTCGGCTGGGGACACGTCGCTACACGGCTTCTCGGCAGAGTACAGAATCATTCCCGAACAATGAGTCCCAGAAACACGGGGAATCCCCGATACGAGAATCGAGACGGAAAATGGGAGGAATGTAAAAGAGCGCTACGTGTGTGAAAATTGTGTGCGAGCAAGCTGTGGAAGAAGCGCGTTGAATGAGATAGTGTGTGCTTTATAGAGGGGACATGACTGTTTTCTTCCCTTTTTTTTTTTTTAAACGCGACAGGATGCGTGAAAGGGAACCGAATAGAGAGATCTGGGGTGTTAGAACCGATACGTGTTTTTTTTCGTGTCAGTGGGATTGTTTTAGAGCTCAGTGTGTTTCGTCATGTAACAGTGACAAGTAGATTAAGTAAGAATGACAGACTTGTGACCAAGCACAGAACTATGCCCAGACAAAAATAAGAGAATTTTGAAAACTAGAAAAATTTTAATATTGGTATATTAAACAATTTTTATATTTAGGTATTTGAATATTGAGGTACTTGACAAGCTGAATATTGGAAAATTTGAAAATTGATTTCGTATAAAAGACAGTCTGAGTGCAAATTATACTTCGATGATAAAATTTAATTATCTAATATATTGTTCAATTTGTTCGAATTGCGATATGGATAGAACTGTTCTTTCAGTAGATGGTATAATTCATTGCCACTTTCAATCTTTTGAATCATATATAGACTATTCTGGCTGCCCGTTCTTCGTAAATAAAAATACACTATAAAATATTTTTAATACTTTTTGATGATGATTATGGGTACCAAAGGCCAATTCTAGCAGATAAATAATGGATGAAACAGCACGAGAAAACGTCGGGAGTTGATTAAATTCAACGCAAATCGGTTTCAATTTTAAACGCGTATTAACCTAATTCTTATAATCGTTGGGCTAATTGAAATTTCTGCTTTCAGTGGGCAGCAAATTAATGGAGGTTGTGAATTGTTGAGCGAACGCGATATTCTGTGTTAAATAACAAAATTTCTCGCGACTGTACGAGTATCTATACTTTTCGCCCTTTTAAACATTAATGCCTCAGTTTAATTTACAATTAATTCACTACACAAATGAACATTTGTTGAAGTATTTGTCGCTTGTCTGCAGTTTAAAGTCCTTTCACCTACTCTTCATTTCGGAAAATTGCCCTTAAATAATTAATTAAACGTGTAGAATAATGAAATTCGACGGCTCTCCAAATTTAACCATCGCAGCACATACCCATAAAAGATCTTCTTAAATTATTATACTACAAATCAAATCGTTTAATTTCTCCTCAATTTTTCTTTCCACTACTAAACCCCTCGAATTTAAATCATATTAATAAGTATAGTAACTCACTGATGAACAAATTCTTGAGTTCACATACATGAAATAGCTCCACCTATACACCCCCTTTCTAACTTCATTACCAGAATGAATCTAAACCCAAAAAGCCCCAAAACCTCGCCCAGTATCTCGTATCATTCATCCCCCACACTCGCCACCATCTTAGGAGGTGTCTTCCGATCAACACCTCCTGTGTATTATTATTTATGATCCATGAAGACGCAGCAGCCGCGATAGACCAGCTCACGAGTGCATGATCGATGGGGGATACTCTGAAAGTACTCTTTCAACCCAGCCGATACTTGCCGCGTGTATATCAATCCGACGTACGATTGGTATACGCGTACATGCGCGTGTAGAACGTGCACGCGAGGGCACGCGCGCACGTTCAATCGAAGCCCCGTCCTTTCATTGGAGTAACCTGTGGTGTGCAGGCCTGGCGGGGTATCGGGTGAGCAAAGGGGTTGAAGCCATGGGAGGGGTGGGAGGGAGGGTTGCACGGGCAGGAGAGGTGCACCGTCGTATTTCACAGTCATTACCGTAACGTGTTACCGTGCGCGCTCGTTGCGCCACGCAATAAATCGTCGGTTACCGTTACCATGGACGGGGCGCAAGGAGGGAGCGGGGGGTGTCGGAGGGGTGGCCTCGAGTGTTATTGTGGCGCCCCACACCCCCAGCGTTCGCATCAACCCCTCGAGCTACCTAGCAATCCGCTCGCAGCAATCGTAACCTCTTTTTCCTCTCTTTCTCCCGTTCGCACCTGAAACTCCTTTCTCGTCGACTCGAGGCAGACCTGCGGTTCGAATTTCCCGCCAAAATTGCCTCCTCGACGTCGCGCCGCTCGCCAACGACTCTGTCGTGCAGGGAACACCGGGCTTCTATTAGGTCCCTGGAGTCAAGCCTGGGTATGATTAGTTTGGTTAGGAGATCGAGTATTCTGCTGACGAATTGGTCGTGTGGATTCTGAACAGATATTGTCGATATTTGGGTAATAACAAATGGCTGATGCTGGTTGATACTAGAATTCTGAGAGCGTTTCGATATTCTATCGATATCACTGATTATTCTTTTTAATTTAAGTTTCTTTAATTTGATGTCTTAATTTGTTCTCTTGGTTTTCTTATTATCCATACGTTTATTACTTTTTGGTACTCTTTTAAGTCTCTGTCAAAGATTTCACGTTTATCATCCCATCACTTATCATTGATCAGTTGGCAAGTAATTCTGAGACTGAGAGATGGAACTGACCTGAATCTGATTCGACTTATTCTACTTGTCTATTCTACTGAGTTCGCTGGGTCTGACCTGGCTACTTCACGCCGACAGTAGAATAAGTCCTAAGTCAGACACACTCGACATAGATTCTACTTCCACCTTCAACGATTAATCACTCTGGAAAGAAGCCTCAAAAGCAAATTCTTCATTCTTAATTTTCCTCTCGTTTTACAACACAGAATCACTTCTCGAAATTTCCAACATTTGTTCTCGAACACTCTGTACATTTCACTGGGTAGGGCGCGACAGGAGGCGGTGAAGCCGCGTGCCGTGAGTTAAGGGAAACCTTCGAGTTTGCGCTAAGAATCCCAAGTATCCAAAGCTTACGCGTGACACGCGCCGCTCCGAGGATCCTGCGGTGTCATCCTTCACACGCACCAGATGAACGCTACCTGATTCTCGGGGCGAGCGGAATCTCGTTCTCGTACGTGCTCGGTACAAAGACGCTCGATAAGAACATATGCATACACGCGAAGGGTGGTTGCAGAAACCTGCTGGTCCACGTAGAATCCGCCTCTCGCGCGGAGGAACGCGAGACCCGTTTTTGGATCACCGTGTACATACAAACGTTTATACGGTTACATATGGACGCGTGTGTGTACGTGGATGTGCGCGTGAATTGCTTCACAGCACTCGCGGAAATTGAGAAGAATTGTAGTGTCTTTTGAGACGACAATTTTTTGTTAGTCGCTTAAGAACTAGTTTCTTAGGGTTCTTCTCTTATTTTGCTTTACTTTCACATCAAATGAGATGAAATAAAATCAGGATTCGAAGTGTAAATTGATCTTAGAGAAATGTTTCCTGTTTTTTATCAAATTCTCTATAAACTCGTTACTCGCTTCTGTCGATGAATAACCAACCATGGCTCTAATTGAATCAATAGCAATTGTACATTTTGCACAATATATTTCTCTATAAATGAAACAGAAATTCTATCTGCTTTGTATTACGATTCTATCGAATAGAATTTCCGAATTTATAATTAAAATCCAGTTTTGCTAACGGAAACTCAATAACGCAGAAATGAACGCCATTCACGCTCACGCTCAAGCATGCACACGCAAAAATATACATTCTTATATATACATAAAAATATATATATATACACCAATAATATAAATAAAAGAAAAAGAATTATATACATATAAATATATAAATATATATATATATATACAAAGGGAACTATGTAAATTAATGTTGTTCATATTTGTTGAGATACGGATCGTGTATGAAGCGATCGAATATCAAGACGATCAACCGCCATTAACGAATACTTTTTAAGAATAATTATAAATAACAACGCGGTGTTATTTGTGGGATCGATCCCTTTCACTATTTTTTTCTCTCTTTTTTTTTCTACCTCGAAAACACAATCGTTGATACTCTCATTTTTCTACCTTCCTTTTTTTTTCCAAATTCGTACAGTGTTTCGAATGTTGAACGATGATTGTTGTCGCAAAACAGCGCGATATTGCGATTCCTCTAATTACAAAGAACCGATTTGACTGACAACCCGGCTTTTGTTCGTCCGCGATTGGCCACGACCACGCTTTCAAACACGCTCTCGCCAATCGGTCGAAACAACCGCCATTGTCTGGCCGTGAAGCTTTTTCGTTTCCATCAGTATCTGTTTGCAAGGAACGTGCATTTCCCGATCAATGGGACAACGTGACAAATCGATACATAAAGCCCTCGATTTATACCAGCCAGCGCGGCGCACCATTCCGTTTGAATGTTTCAGGGAACTTCGATTATCGCGTATCGACTCCCAGCGTTCGTACGATATAAATAGTCTCCAGTTACCAAGATAATAATATTAGTCACTTCCATTCCATGGATCTTCTATTGTCAACGTTTCAAAAATACCTCGAAGTTAGGTGCAGTAGTGCCCACTTTAGGGTCCATATTATTACCTAGTTTTTACTTCTTACCTATCCCTCGATATCTCCACTAATTCTTCAGATTAGTGATTTTGAAGTAAATTTCGAACTCCATTTTACAAGATAAATAAAACTGTCAAAAAAGTGTTTGGATATTCAAGCATTCATAACTTCTCGAACTAAGCGTAACTGAATCTCGCTCGCACTTTTTTCCCTTCGTTCCATCGAATTCTCAGAAACCCCTCGTCTAGATAAACGTCGAAATATGGTCCAGGACTCCAAAGCGTGCACCACTGTACTTGCACGCACCAGTCTGCTGCGTATTTTCTTTTTTGTGCCGAAAACAGTATTGGGAAAGCGTTTAGCGAGAAACTATCGCGTCGAAGCGCAACGCTCTGCGACAAGCTCATTCGAGAAAACATTCAGCTCTCGTTGGAATTGAACGAGGGACGCGATCACCCTTTCCCAACGCTGGCCAGCAACGAATCACCGAGTTCCCCTAACCGCTCTGGTAATCCGCCGCGATAGTCGATTCGTCGATTCATATTAACTGATCAACCGAAAGAAAAAAAAAAAAAAGAAAAGAAAAGAAAAGAAAAGAAAAATAAAACACACAGCCTCTCCTCTCACGTGAATCTCTTGACCGGAAGTTACGAAAATGTTCACAGACGCATGGCTGGCAAACTCTGTGGTCCTCCGTCAAGCAAAGCGTCGCCTGCCTCTACCCCCATTCCATTAGGTACTGTTAAACGAACACGAGATATCGAAAGAGAGACTACACGCGCACGCAACACGTACACACGCCCACACTCACGTACACACACTGAAAACGTGCAACGTGCGCGAGCTGTTGCTCGCACCGTATACACACGTACACGCATATAGACACACAGATGCGAGAATAGCTGCGATGCAAGGGGAGAAAGATTAGTCGCAAAAGAGCGCAGCGCTGCTTTCCGCAAAAACATGCACGGAAGGGAGAACGTTTCACGTTCGAACAGACAGGAACGGAGGAGGAAAAGAAATTCCCTGCGAGGGAAGAGACGGGTAAAATACGTAAACACCGAACCAGAAAGAAACAAGAGGGCCGAGGAGGAAGGAAGAATTCGAGAGTGTCTCGACCCTCTCTGTTCCCTTCGGCTCTGCCAGTTTCGTCAGAAACTTTTTCTTCTCTCTCTACATACCAGTAGAATTAGCTAAATAACCGTATATTCCTGAATACCGTCGCTTCGAGAGGAAACCATTACGAGGAAACAGAAAAGAGTACAGAGATAAACGCACGTCCGAACCTAGGCTGCCCGATGGCGAGGCTGTGCGTTTACTCGTTGCTTGTTCAGAGAAACTTCATAGATCTACGATTCGACTTGCTGCTAAAATTCAGTTTAACGCTGAAGAAAAAATAAATGAAACATTAATCTGCTAATGATCTCCATAATATCTTACACTTCGAAGCTTAGGTAGCTGTAACAGTAGAAATTTAATAACAGTAACACAGAGGTCATTTTTGAAACTGCAACGAGTACACGTACAGCATCGCCAGTCAATTGAATCAATAGCCAACCTCCGTCGAAGTAAAAGGATGAGAGGGGAAAAAAGGAAAACTGTCATAATTCTAGCCCCTTCGTTATTGTGCATGCGTGGGGGTGGGATAGTAATGAAGCAAGAGACTTTATTCGAAGACAACGTAGTAGGTTGTGTCGCAAAGTTCGGTGTGAATGCTCGTGCGAAGAATGTGATCAGAGAACCGTCGATTCCCGGAAGCAATTGTGTTCAAGTTGCAATTAACGTTTCGCAATTATGAGATCCCACCTTCCCTCGGTCCTTTCTTTCCCTCTGTCTCTTTTCCCTGTCCCCCAAGAATTGAAATCCATCACACCGGCTGTCCTTCGTCCACTGCTAACCTACTATCCTATCCGTCTGAAAAAAAAAAAGGTGTAACACATGTTTCTCTCTAGTAGACGTTTGATCTTCGTAGTGGTTGAGATGTAGTCACATTCTATGTAATCTCTAAGCTAAACACTTTAATCGAAAACACTTAGCGTAGGTCGTATAGATATAACGATATAGGAGTTCCCAGGTGTTCAAACTGAAGCATCCTGCCACGGTGGCTGATGGCCGATTCGTGAGCGTGGCTTAATGGGTCGTCATTAAGCTAATTGAATTTCCTATAACCACGATTGCTGCCTAGATCTGTTTAGGTGTTCTAAAGATCGCCGATTTATTCTATTAATGGTTTTTTAAGAGTATCGAACGACTGTTTGAAAGTGCTTTAATTAATTCGGAAACACTTGTGATATTTATGGAAGAGATTGATAGAGGAATGAAAATTTCTGAAAAAAGTTTACGTTCAGGTTTTCTGGAAATTTGTACCTATTGGAATTTAATTGAAATTACTTGAGATTCTATTGAAATGAGAAATTGATATCCCTTCAGTGACTTCATGATTAATTGTGATTAATGTCATTTTATACGTGGTGTATTCAAGAATTGTGGAACAACCTGAAATATTTGAAATTCTGGCATTAAAAGAAACTGAAATATTCTTTCGCGATTATTATTCATTATTCTTAGCATCTACATACTCTGAATGTCAAATATAGTAGGATGATGACCTCAAAAATTACTTCTTGCAGTTTAGAAATTACACATCAGGAGAGTAACACATTTTTTCTCCAGTTCTACTACTCTACTATTAACATTTCATTTGAGTAGTAATTTTAATTAATTGTATCATAGAAATAACACCTCAGATTACAGAAAGATCCTTTTCAATTTCTTTTGACACTAGAAATTTATCTATTTCGACCAGTTCCATGATTTTTGAGACACTACATGTATAGAACACAGCATGGTCCGATTTTAAATATGCAAAGGCAGGATGCTACGTTGTGATACCACTATTTCTTATCCAAAACAAATTACGTATTGCTAAACGTAGAGTAAGGCATCCGCTAAGTTAGGCGAGAGTAAAAAAAGTAAGAAGGAGAGTACCGACCCTCGTAGAAGAGATAACTGCACCAAAACAAACTGCCTAAAGACAGCAAAAGAATCGTACGAAACGAGGAAATCGTGATTTCCCTAACGTTTTCCCGTTTTACCTTCCTTTACGCCTGCTCAATATTCTCGATTTCCACCCTCTGCCACCTTTTCACTGAATATCGAAAACGGAACGTAAAACCAAAGACGAAATCGGAGCAGAAATGCATCTGAACCTAAATATTCACTATTGTCTCGATTAGCATTACCTTTCAACGATTAAATTTCTGGTATCTTAATTACTAACGTTGAATTTTAACGATCTCGTTAATTTCTCTTTACAAATGTATTACATTCATACAAATATTTTTGCCCGTATGTACATAACATAATACAACAAACAACAGTGCTAATTGAAATGAGTTAACAATAATAACAACATACACGCGTCAGTAATTACGATGCAATTTTAATCGGTCTAGCAAACAAGGGATTTCATTGTTTTCAGAACTTCTGTTTCAGCATGTTTCGTCTAATTATGAACTGCCAGTAACAAATAATTTTAGAAACGATTGCGGTTGATCGTAATTCGTGCCACAATTACTGTTATATGAACACAATAACTACCCTTGCATTCAAGCATAAATAACAATAACAATTAATTACGAATAGATCAAAGACTACATAATTCAATTAATTCCACGGCAAGTTCTTTTCAACTTTGCGTTTTCGATCGCTCCCCTTTCCCCAAATCTTCACGATACTTTACCCCTTTCCCAGTCGTCGTTCGCAAAAGCTGTGATCCAATTTCTATTGCGTTATCGAATCGTTATCAAAAAAAAAAAAAAGAAAAACGAAAGACAGAATTCTCGAAGAAACGATACACTATTAACAATCGCCCACGTGGACACGATCCAAATTGCGTGCACGAAACGGAAGTAAGGACCGAATTACGTCCTCCCACTGATAAATGGAATCGTTAAATGGAAGATTCACGAGGAGAGCAAATCATCAGGTTTAACGCTCGTTTAGCATGAATTATAATTATAATTTTCTCTATAAAACCAGCGACGAAATGACACGTACGAAGAGACGTGGATAAAAATACTCGCGATGCAAAAGAGACACTGAGTCGCTGGTCGAATATAAGCTGACGCCAACAAGAAGACACATCTGTCCTGAGCTTATACATATGTTAACGACACGATGCTTAAACAATATTATTGATACTTTTATGCGTGGCTATAGTTCGCTCGCGTTAACAACACCGTCCCCGATTTCTCAACTAAACCAGACATACTATAAAAAACACTCATTCGTCTCGATCACCGTGCGAGATCTCTTTCTTGGCCCCTACATTTCTTTCTCGTCAATCGATTCGCTAGAAAACAAAAAAAAAAAAAAGAAATAACGATACATAAAAAAGCAATTCTGAATTTTCTCGGTGCTGGATCTGAAAACGACGCGGTTAACGTTATCGAGCTATGGTCCGATTGTTGCTATTCGTAAGATTGTTGTTATATCGCTGTGATCGCGCGTGGGTTTCTATAATACGTTGCCCGATCCGTTCGATCGGCCGCCTTCTGCGCTCACCGAATTATTTGCGAGCGTACACGCGGCGTCAGAACGCCACCGGCATCCGTAAGAATACTTGAAGGCTCGCGTCGTTTTCGTCTACCAAGCGGTCGGAAGAATTGGGGAAACGTTCGAAACATTATACCGTCCATGATGTTGAAATGTTTATGGGAATCGCGTTACGATAAACGCTCGAGATCGCTGCAATACGTTTCGTGCATCGGTTATTATACTCACGGTCTGGTCTTCTTGTTATGGGAACCAGAGTTGGGCTGATTTGTGTTCGAATAAACGAAGAGGAATTTTGCTCGTCGAAAAGTTGCTACGGCATTAAAGAAGTCGGTTCGTTCGTTATTTTTATTCGGGAGTTATTCAAAGCAGAATTTATTCGGGATTTTATACGAGTGAAAACTAATTCGAATAACGCCCAACCCTGATGGAAAATCGCCGCCCCGCGGGATTTCGATAACACGAGGATCCATTTCGGTGTCGTGAAGATACGGAACAGCGCGCGTTTCATGTACTGATTTTACTCGTGACAAATTCGAATCGTGTATCGGAAATGT
This sequence comes from Calliopsis andreniformis, assembly GCF_051401765.1. NCBI lineage: Eukaryota > Metazoa > Arthropoda > Insecta > Hymenoptera > Andrenidae > Calliopsis > Calliopsis andreniformis. The sequence goes on along the minus strand of NC_135067.1, from coordinate 14,172,454 downwards.
ATTTATCGTCGTTGCTTTTTGAATGGTGTATATATATTTTTAAAGGTCGTTGCCTCGAGTGTTTTAGTTCGAAATATCGTTTTTAATCGCCGCGAAGAGACAAATGGTATTCACGCGAAGTTTCTCTCAGGATGTCGCTTCAAGTTTTCTTACCCATGCTTAGAACCGACGAGTACTCGACTGATTGGCCGGTGAGAGTTCTATATTATACATATACATACAAATATAAATATATATATATATATATCTTTCTCGATGTAAATTTGAAAGAGGAGAAAAGGATAAGCGAAACGCAACGCTTCTTCAATTGAAAGCTTGTGAGCTCTAATAACTATACGATGCGTCTTGGAAAAAGAGAAACGATGTTTGTAGAAACGATGATAGCCGAGGATTTTCCGAGACCATCTCTATTATATCAGGGGTTCGGGCAATTTATTAAAAAACACCAACGAAAAGACGAGAAACCAATAATAATAAGGGGAAATCCGCAGTAAACGAGAGTTTTGTAAACGTTCGAATGGGTACTCGGTAAAAGAGAGAATGTAACAGCTAATTGTCCATCGGATATCACTTTCTCCCTGTCCCCCTGTACTGAGGGGGAACGAGAGAGGAACAAGTTCATTTACACGTGCGTAACATATTAACGACACACAATGTAACGATTCGCTGAAGCTCTATTATTATAATAATTAAGGATTATAAATAATGAATGTCTGTAATAAATAAAAACTACCACGCAAACGGGTGACGTTGAAAAGGTAGACAGAACATCCATCAGAGCTCCCATATTGAAAGAATTTTCAAACAACTCGAATTAAAGATAGAAAAATTCGCTTTATGTAGCGTTAAAAAATTCCGAATAAATAACACAGAAATTTAGTCTTCTTTCTTCCAGTATGGGACTCTTCAATTCGAGTTACTATGAGCTAGGTATCATCTAATCGGTACACTTGCCTCTTGAAACGAATCGAAGTGCTTCACATTTTTTCAGATACCTCTCAGTTTTCATCTCACTGCGCTCTTCTGTTCAAATTGAATTACATGCCCCGGCATTAAAAGAGAAAGAAACGAATGCAGTTGTGCACTTTCGAACGAGTGCTGTTCTAGTACTGCGTGTATGCAACGAGGAAAGTTGAAGGCAGCGGGCAACTTTGACTCGCATTTTCCAGTACCTACTCGAAACTTGCGATGCTGGATTAAGCGCGTTTTGTCGTCGATGCAGCGATACCAAATATCACCCTACCCTCATCCGTTTAATTAAAATCGCGATTTGCATCTCCACCTCATCGAGAGGCTTACAAATTGCAAACAAGATACCTGGCAAATATTTGCATTAAAAATTACTTCTTAGAAACGTTCGCATATCCATCCCTACGAAATTTCAATTAAAAAAAAATTCGATCTTTTAAAGCCTGCACAATTTTTCACGAGAAACATTTATCGCGGACATTTGAACAGGCAATAACTGCAACGCCATGCGCTGCAACTTGTCCTCTCCGTGCAGCTTAATCCAGCAGCGAAGTTCCCACTAGCATTAATGTTAACCTTATGAACGTTAAACTTCTATAATCGCGATGACTCAGGGAAAAGTGCATAATATAAGATCGGTGATGTCTGTTGTTGGGTAGGAGCGGTCGTGTACCGCACACTGGGGCCAAGGGTGGGCCGAGTGTCCGTGAGCCCCAGCGGGGGTTGCACCGGTAAGCTTCAACCCCAATGTGCCAGGTTGTTCCACCAAGTTCTCGTGTTCTCGCTCGTGTTGACGGTAACCGTAATTCGTAGTACGTAGTACGTACCCAAATTCCACGTACACAAGCACACGACATACCCACGCACAATACAACCTCCCTAACACATCGCAAAGACACTCACCCCCCTACCTTCTCTGCCCTTCACTTTTCTGCACTACCTTTTTACACGATCAACGTCAAGTCGCGGGATGACAGTATTCGTCGTTATTTTCGATATTCCGCGGCGAACAATGACCACGGTAATTAAAGTTTTTATAGCAAGACCCGGAAATAGAATTACGTACGAAGTAGCGTCGCCTGATATCCACATTATCGCACGATCGATACCGTAATTATTAAATACAATGGGAGTCGGGTGATCGTGGAAATATGTAGATAATTAGCCAGGCTGAAATTATAACGACGTTGTTTTTCATTCTGTATGAAAATGACGTCGTTGAAATACGCGCGCCGTCAAAGGATCCTATTGTTCGTTAATTAATACGTGTGCGCTGTGTTTAAGTTTCGTACAACCGTGGGATATTCTATAAATTAATCGTTTTATTAATTCAATTGACATTACTTGTTTTTCAAGCTTACTTTGATGTTAATTTCGTTGTAGAAGAGGAAGGGGTGGATCGAGTTTCTGTACGAGATCGCGTAATTTCGCTGGAACTGTAAGAATATTTTATGCCCTTTGTACAGGTAATACAGATTCGTGAATTCACCGGAAAATAGTCATTTGGTTCAACCATTGGCCAACCGTAACAGGCTCGAGCGTATTGTGTAGTAAATTATACTCGTCGCTTAGAGATCTACTGAAATCGTTTACCAGTTCTGGTTGAAACATAAATTCGGATCAATAATGACAATTTCGCGATAATAATGGTTTGCTAGTATCTACACACACGTACACTTATTATATACATCAAACTTCAACAAACTTTACACGTGCCTCGTTACTTGTTCTTAATTAATTGGATACGAATCGTTGTTGCCAATTAGTTGTCTTAGGTACCCATAGTTCGAGCATTGTTGCCGAATAGTGTTTATATTGGATTGGTAGGATTTTTTGGTACATATACATATATATACATATATATACATATATTATATATATTCTTATGGAATGCTTAGGAGACAGAACGCCGTATTTTAGTTGTGCATCCGTTTGTTCGTTGTTTCGCCTGTAACCATTTCGTCAACGAGATCGACAAGATATCTGATCACGTGACGAGATTCGAATATTCATGAATGAGAAAAAGGGAGGAAAAAAAAATCGGTGTTTGCGAAATCAAAGTCGGCTCGCCATTCGAATGAATTCCTATCCGCGTTGTTATTCGAATACGATTTTATCGATCATCCTATATAGCCGCTTGATATTTCCGTTTCGTTTCCAGTTTTCGTTGCTCGCGTTACGATCGATCAATTCGAAATCTAACGAAGGAGGAAACTTATTCGAATACGTGAAAATATTTTATCCGCGTCCAAGCAATACACCCCTATTCGAGCACAGAAATTTGCTTGCAATGATACATTTCAAAATTCCATAAAAAATATTCAACTCCATCTTCTATGATATTTCCAAGAAGCGAAAAGAAAAAACAGCCGACGAATGGGAACAGAGATTTGAAATAAAAATACCGCGGTAAAGCCTACCGCACAAACGGAATGAAAAATAATGAAAGTACCGCGGTTCAACGAAATGAATTTTCGTTTAAGCAAATCCACGGCTCTCTGTTCCTCGTCTATTATTCGAATAAGATTTCCGTATCCAGCGTCGGCCACGAAACGCGAACGCGGCAAAAATTAATTACAAACCGAGGAGAGCGCGCGCTAGAGATCCCTCGTTCTTTGACAAATCAAACCGGAAATGCTAGGATACTGGAGCCGTTTCATCAGCGCGAAAGCCAGGGAGACCGAAGGAGGAGCCGCTGAGAAAGAATGCAGAAAGGAGCTCGGCGGCTGCTCCAATTCTTTAACACGACTGGATTACACCGACGAAAACGACCGATTCGTTGATTCACGCGGGAAGTTGAAACACGGGAAACGTGGCTATGTACAGGCTGCCCCAGAACTGGTGGTAAGAGAGAAATCAGAGGTGATTTTAGATGAAAATATAAGACGAAAATGTGGAACAAAGTTAGTTGATACCATCCTCCGTCTTCGAGTGTTCCCTTCACAAAGCTATGAGTACCAGTATTGCCAAATGTCGAGGCAAAACGTCTTCTACTGACGTCAGAGAATGGAAGAGTAGGGATACCACACGGTATTTGATTCCATAGCTTGCGGTACCTCCACTATTCTACTCTCTGACGTCACTGGCAAACATTTTGTCCCGGCATCTAGCAACACTGATAGCCACTTATGGAAGAGTATGGACACTTGTATCCAATCATAATTCAAACTCAATTTTCTCGAAAACGAAGCGCGATATTGGAAAAATTTATTCCATATTCTCGACTTATATTTTCATGTAGAATCACTGACTTTCTCCTTGTACCACCAGTTCTGAGGTACCCTGTACTATCGTCGCCTGCACCGTTCCAAGAGAACAGTCGATGGTTGGGGCCCATCAGACAGGAACGAATCGATACGTGCTGAAAATAATCTTTTCAATTTGATTACATCGGCGTCGTCGCGAGGTGGCCGTGTTTTTCGCTGGCCTCCGTCGAAGGAAAAACACATATTTTACACGCGGTCGAGCGGAATTTAATCGCTGAAAAGTTCCTCGACTGTTTTTCACTGGCGCGACGCGCGGATTTACTCGAACAATAACACGGGGCTGCTTCCATCCTGTCGGCGATTAATAGCGATCAAAATTGCATAATAGAATTTCGAATCTGCTATGGGGGGTGGAAAGGGGGTCGGGGGTGGCGGTGTCGGTGCGCGAGAAATAACAAATAAAAAAATTATCGACGCAGTTAATCATCGGTCGCGTTGATAAACTACGTTCTTCGTGACTCTGAACTTTCATGGATTCGAAGAGCCAGCAATGGAGCTGCTGTTGGGAAAAATAATTGCGATCCGCGTTAATCTCTGACTCTTAATTACGGGTGAGGATTGTATCGAGTTCTCCCTCGATTGATGGTATAATTAATAGAATTCGATTGAGGGGAGGAACGCTCAGCGACAGGGGTAAGTATCGAAGAAGCGATTTAGGAACCGCCTCGAACGATTTCATCCGTACGTCGGAAAGTTTGAATTACTTTCCATCGACTTTTCAATCTTTTCCCCTGTCTGACCTCGTTCACATTGCGCGTAATGCATTTCTGTTCCTCGAGGCGACTTCTGTTTACTCGAATTGATACGAGGTTCCTGAAAGTTTCGAGCCAAAGCCGGCTTCCTCCTCGGGGACCGCCGCTGTGGCGGACTTTGACGCTTTTCGAGTAAACTTTTATCGTAATTATTATTTGAATATATTTCCAAACACCATTCGCGGTAATTTTATTTGAAACTAGCTCAGTGATACGAATTATTACTCCAACAATGTTACTTCGAACGAAATTTGATTTGAGTAGTGGACAGTAGTGGCATTGAATTATATTAAAATTATTATTAAGCAGTAAAAATGATTTTTAAATAGTTACAGATGTTCTTTCAGCTTCTTCGATATTTTCCACTGATAATAAACTCACCCAATAACAACCACAATTTTTATTCGATAATATTTCGGTGAAATGAATTTCCCACGATGGAAATCGATCCGTCTTCAACTTTCATTTTCTACAATCGCTTATCGTTAGCCTCATGTATTTGCCTTTTCCTTTCATCGTTGTATCGCATATCTCGTCCTTTAAAAATGGACGAGGTGCAAGGAACGCATTAAAGTAACATACATAGAGATTAGAACATTAACAGAGTCGTGTCGATACTTCGACGTGTCAATCATAGCAGAGACGGTAACTGTGTTATAAATAAGAAACGTAGCGTAAAGAGTCTCCATTAAACTGTATTCTTCCTATATTCTACGTTTACGTGTCGTACTCTTCTCCATAGTGCCTAGAATAGCCCAGAAGTAATGGTAACGAGAGATTTTTTGGATTAACGTGTATACATTATACATATCTTATACATATACTTATATATATTATACATATACTTTAAATCCCGTATCTCGTACTGGTGTTGGATGACTGCCTAGCTCATAGTAAATAGATACTTCCAAGATTTCCAGTTTTTATTATTCGTATGAGTAAAGAAGCCTAATCGCTGCATTAGTTTTCACTAGAACTTAGCCTAACGTCTCTTAGACCTGTCTTCTTTGGGAGAACGATGTCGACACGTCGACAGATCTGTGTGTATACGACGAACAGTGTGTAGCATGGAAACGAAAGAAAAGAAAAGCTCCGTATCCTTTCACCACGCGGAAAGGATCTTTCCCATCGGCGAATGAGAAGGTATGGCCTGTCCTGAATCATGGCCTGGTCCCGACTCTCGTTCGCGATTTTTGCCCGACGAAACTTTCGCCCGAAGAGTTGCATGCGTCCAGGCTTCGGTGTCTATGTAGTTCTAGTGAAAACTGAGATATCGGTTCGCGTTCGACAGTAAAACGCTTCTCGTTTTTGCCCGCGACTCATAGCCCCATGAGAGTGCCAACGTTTCTTTTTCTTTTTCTTTTTTTTTTACTTTCCAGTCGAGACCTTTCATTTGAACGCACCACGCGCTTAGAGCCTTCTCACGCGATGATTTATTTCTTTTCTCGAAGAAATCGTTCGCGAGTCGTTTCACGGTTCGAACTCTCGCTCTCCACCCACGCGCTCAACTGTATTTGTTCCGTTTGTCGATTTGCACCGGCTATGGGTCACCCTTTTATCGCGAGAAACACGAATATAGTTGGGTAATCGCAAAAGAGGAGGGGAGACGTCTGGGACAGGACCCGTGCCGAGACCGATGACGAAGACTACCTTGAAGATGCAGTCACCTAGGGGCGAGTAATCTACCATCTACCTAAAACCTACTGTCTCTTAGAAACGTCGACATATATCAAGTGGTTTTTTATTATTATACATTATTCATAGTATCAGACATAGTTAACCACCATGGGGGGATCACTGACGATCACTTCAAATATTCTATTATTCCACAAAGTGAAACAGTATTTTATCACGCGCTTATCATTAGACTGTGGATATTCATAAAAATTCATAGCTGAAGACATGGGACCTAAATAGAAATTTCCTTCACCCCTCAAGAATAACATAACGTCTGCATATTTTCAGAAATTGTGTTCTATACTTTACCTCTATTTATACGTTCACTCATAACTCACAAAATTTTCTGAACTCGTCAAGAAATCCTCCCGTGGTGGCACAGAAACGTAGACAACCTAGACAACTCAAGTTGAACGGATCTAGTCACTGGTTAGAAGCAGTCAGTAGTAAAAGAGATTCGTTGTCAAATTGACTTTTGTAATTTAACGTTTACAGTAATTAATCTAGTTACTAAGCTAAGATTGCCAACGAACCACGAGATTTTTAACGAACACTCGCGACGATTACTCAGCTTCCTGGGTCGATTGAGTTTAATTCTATTAACGCGCGATAGAGTGACGGGAACAGGGACAGTTGGCAACCTTAGCGGTGTTTAGGCTATAGTCGGAGTTTCGATCTGAAATAGAACACGTCGACCGAGTAAGCAGTATCTTTGTCCGTTGGAAGACAGTTTTTAAATGTCGTCTCAGTTTGATTAAATGGTTATAGACACAGTAGTACGAGAAGGGCGGTTTTCGAAGCTTGTGGCGATCCCAAACCACAGCCTCTGGAGTCGCCAGTTTCCATAGTTCCATAGACAAATTTGATAGAACAGTAGATTAGTGCGTAGATAGTACGAGAGTGATACCTTTTTTTGTGTGTCGTGTGTATATCCGCAAGACTTAACTGTTCGTATCTTTAACACCGTATATTATACGTACTTATATATATATTATACATATACATATTATATATCATCCTTTACATCGTACTGACTGACCTGCTGTGTACCTGCGAATAGTATTCTTTTAATACACTTAGCATTTCTTTGGTACCCGTTACATTCGACCGTAATTACTGTTTCAATTACCGTTGGAGTTATATACCTGACACTAGTCTTAGAACGCTAATTAGTTAATAGCCGAGTGAGACACTTATTTAACGCGTACGTAGTTTAGAAAATCCGACAGTTGAACGATCGACTATACTTTTCACCATATTGTTACACGCCTATTATATTCATGCGTTGAAGATTTACGATTGTTATTTATCGATATATTATATATATATTTTTATCATTGGATTACGTGTGTGTAGTTTAGGATGTTCAAATTACTAACCATACTTAAAGTGTTTCCTTTTGTTGACGCTTTTCGCGTTCTCGTCGCTGCACGAGGGTACACCAATTAACCAGCCCGCTGATTATAATCAATCTTAACCACCGACGTCACTGTTGATCGAGCACCGTGATTCGTCCAGTGTGTGTTGCTTCGTCGTAACGCTTGAATTTTCCAGGGTGAGAGACGCTTTCTCGCTGCACGATTGATCGGGTCGCGATCACCGAACGCCTGAAAAATAGGAAAAAAAAGAAAATGATCGCATTATTCAAGCAGGATAATTGCATTTTGGACGCCTCCTCGAAGCCCGCCGCTTCGAAGCAGTCTCGAAATGCCGTACACGTTCATTAACCGATCGCTATTATTCCCCTCTAATCGCTTGGTAAACCGCAATTTATTTTCTCCTCTCGCTTGCTGTACCAACCACGCTTTACTTTATCCCACTACAGTAACCGATGTATTTCAGAAAGATGTATTTTAACAGTGCCCCGAAATATATCTCCTGATAGCCGATCCTCGTCCGAGGAAAACGAATCGATGCTTGCGCAAGCATTACATGCTCCCTGTAATACGTACATAGAAGTATTCAGTTAGAGGCACACGTGTGTTTTATTACCTGTTTGTAGAATCCCGAGGCAACGTATCGATCTAGTATCTCGTCCTTCTGGACTACGTAGACAACGAGGCAGAGTTTGACATAGATTTTCCCTACGTCCTGAAGCTCCCATCGTGATTCCTCGTCAAAGGATGCTGAGGAAGATCGAGGAAGACAAATTGACTCTCAGTATCACATTTTATTTCTCGCTTGAAAATTCTTTCCCACAAGTGTTCCTTGTAAGTTCGAAATTCTCAGAGAAACGATACCCGCTGAGGTGCAAACCGAAGGGATTAATATCTCCGTCACTTCCCACGTATCAGTTTTTATTTCTCCACTTGGACCTCCGCTCATTAATCAAACCCGCGTCGACATCTCTTTACCTCCATTAATTCTCCGCAAGATACAACCTAATTCCATAAAAATATCGTTCGAGGCATCAGAAGGGTTTTGATTTATTTCCCGCAATTCGCCGCTTCGGTTTACCCGAGTCAGCATTAAATGGATCGAGGAATTAGTTGCCTCAGCAAACGACACGACGTCGGCCAGCGAGATCATTCTCCTGTCAGGATGTCACAATTTTCTTGCGCCCGTCCGATATTTCATATCCACCGAGTGGATTTCATTGCGCGGCTCCCCTTATCCGGACACTCAATCGTATCTACGTCAGCTGGAGATACACTCTCGAAATAGATGAACTCTTGGCCTAGATCTTTATGCGTCCGTCGTTCCGTTAAAAACGGTCGAACCCCTCACCTCTGTAAAAATTTCCATCGGTTTCAGGACCACCTTTCCAAGTGCGTCTGTGCGCGCCAGAGTGTGTGTGCGCTGTGAGCACCCCATCGCTTTCAGCATTGCTTCTTCTCGCGCTTGCAACCGTCTTGGTCGAGGATAGGAGAGCCTTGGGGTTTTCGTCGATACCCATGCTCGTGAAAATCCAGAAACTCGCCCGACTATTCCTCACACTTCCACACGTGGCTCCCCTTCTTTTCTATGAAACGTCTGATAAACGTCCACGGGCAAGGTTTTCCGGTTCATTCGTCACTCTGCCTGACAGCGCTCCGATTTCGTCCTTTATACCCTGCCCCAGTGTCGACGAACGAGGTTCTATTGTTCGAATATTTTTATTAAGTTCAATGTGCTATTTTTATTCATACATGAGTGGAATTTTGGGCTGAAGAGAGCCTTCCAAGTGTGAGGATTAATTTTAATGAGTCTTTGCTATTTTGAGAGTATAGAGGAATAAGGTTAAGAGATAGTAATAATTTAAGACACTTCATGCCTCTTATCTTTTTGTAAGATTTGAATACTTCAGCACATTATACTTCATCCCCTATATTTGAATTTAAGAGTGTGACAGTGCAGGAATTAATATAGAACAAGATTTAGGTCAGAATAAAAATTGAAACACATAAAATCGTTCTCCAATAATAGATAGAATTTTCGAGCTTCAAAACCACCCTCGAAGTCAATTGCATTTTTATAAAACGATTTCTTTTCGATTCTCCCAGATTTCTGGCTCATGACCGATGGTGTATCGTGCCTGCCACACTCGCACACGCGACTCTTCGCCCACTATCAGTTAATCGAATCGAGGATCGAATCTTCCTGGATCCTATTTACCTCTGCTACGATGCTCTCATTGGAAAGAAACATTGTACTAAATGTTTCTCGATAATTTTTCATTGTTTCCCCATATCTTCCAATCGGGGTAGCCCGTAATCCAGTGATGAACGTGTTCCACTCATCCGATACATTCTAACTACAGTATTTCCATTTATAGTCCAGAATACGGGGCAGGACAAAAAGATATGAAGTCACGTAAATCGTCACGCGATAGAGAAACGCGGAGAATATTCCTCCGCAGAGCGGCACTGGCCCGAAACTTCCGGTTCGAGCCCGACCAAGCCCGATAGAGACAAGCCACACCATTAAGCGGCGTGATACCCCATACAAATCACGTCGATCCGCGATTTATGGTCCGTTCACCCCCTCACGCTATCGTGTTATCAGTCCCGCCGGTTACAGTTCCTGAAACGAGATTCCACTCTGAAAATATTCCCTGTTTTCACGCCGTTTGAGCGGGGACATTTTTCTTCCGTATTAACGCCGCGTCTGTCCACCATGTTCCTTTATAATCTCCAAGCTGTCAGCTCGAACCTGAAGCAGTTTAGTGGACTTTCGAAGGACCCCCAACATTTCATGGCATTTTAATGCGATCATCTGTTGCATTGAACGCAAGATACTCCGGTACTCTTGAATTTCCCTTCCTCATTAAGTCTTATTAATTCATTAAGTCGCTCTTGTATAAAGTGGAGGTGTCTAAAGCTTCATTCTCACCTTCTACGAAGCTTCTCGTCTTCAAGCTTTTTGGGTTCACTTTGCACCACAGTCTCGTTAACCATTTACTACTAGCTACTCGGCACCACTAACCCAATTAACTCGGTGCTGGCTATAGCGACCTTTGGGTAACGTCTTTTTATGTTTCGTAGAAACTTTCAGCCACTTTCGTCCATCCCCACGCACTTTCTCCCCGTTCATCGATCACCGATAATTCACCCCTCATCCCCCCCCTCCGTGTATCTCGCCCTTGCTCGGTACGATCTCAACAATGCCCACGATTCACGCTGCATCCTCATTTTCCATTCTCTGCCTTTTCTCCGCGCCCTGTCCACTTTCCGCACCCCGAGCCCCTCTCTCCCTGCAGCGTATAGCCAGCGTTTAGACAGATCGCCTTTGCGCGCGCGACTTTTAAACCATTTACCCCGAGATCCCTTGTGTCATATATTTTTTTTCTCCCCTTTGATTCCGACGCTAAATGCTCCGACCGACGTCATGCACCGACGAAGGCTTTCCGTTTGTTTCCCGAAAAAAAAAAAAAAAAAAAAAAAAAAGGAAAAAGAGAAACGAGCGTACCCGAGGAAAAATTGCGAAGCATGACGTCAGACCGTCCGTATTCATCGACGGCACAAAACGCGCTCGGTGTTTATTCAGCTGGTTTAAAGGATCCCCGATTTTTGTTCCCCGCGAACGCGACGAAGTTTTTCTTCGCGAACGTTGAAATAAATTCTGCGTTATCGGACGCGCTCCGCGGCTCGGTAATTAATGCCTGGAGATTAGCATCATCGTTTGCCCCGTATTTAGTGGAATCGGAATAAATCCGTCATAAATATCGACCCTTCCAACAAGCGACTGTCGATTTACCTAGATTTATCGTTTCGCCCCTCGCGGATTTATTTTCAAAAGGAATCGCCATTTTTATTTCTTGGCAAGCTGTGCCCGACTGTAACCTGTAACCTTTTCGTTTTACAGTCGCCCACGCTTTCTACCCCCGACAAACATCATTTTATTCGCGCTCCCTCTTAGAATTGAATCTCTGAATGAAATCATTTCTGCGATCGATTTAACGTGACAAGTGTTCCGTGATTATTGAAGTACCATTTTTGATAGCTAGTTTACTAGCTCACTGGTTCCTGTGTAGACTTTTATCTCGTGTTCCAGTGGCCCATCTAGGTTTGTATTGTGTAATTTTGAAGTGCCCCGTGTAAGTTCGCGAGCAATTCGGAGAAGCACCGTGCAAGGTCTCGAGCAAATTTCAGTGAAACGTTTTTCTTTCACTCGTCACGTGCCACCCCCATCGCCCCCGCATCTTTTGTCTCTTTTTTTTTTGTTTTCTTTCACATTCTCAGCTCTCTTCTTGTTCTTTATTAATGTTAGGAGTGCCGGCAGTGTACTACCACGGAACCGGAAGCGAGAACGCAAGCCGCGCGTATACGGAGACACCGATGCAACACGTCCAAAGGACTGCGCTCCGGAAGAAATGTATGAAGTCGACGTTCACTTTGGATTTGGAACCACGCACCACGCTTTCCTCTCCTACTTTCTCCCTCTATCTCTCTGTTCTCCCTCATTCTCAACTCGGATCTCTGTTTTCTCTCGATCCCCATCTCTACTTCCTTTTCTTCCCTCTCGTTTTATGTCTTCCACCTCTTATCTCGAAAAATGTTCTCAAAAGATTCATCGTCGTTAGTTTAGCCGCCACCTCGACTCTCGAGAATCTCGTTTTATGGTTTTACATTCGGCCACCAGTTTCCAACCCCTCGATCGGGATCCATAACGTTTTTGGCCTCGTTGGGAAGTAATGGCGGCATAACGAGATCCGACGAGTGCCGCTCGCTACTCGACATCCAGCATTATCGTAACCCTTGCATCGATCGATATCCCTCTAGGTTCTGTTATTGCGCGATAAATATTTTACGAGCACTCGTCGCGAGACCACGGATACGCGGGACCGTCGACTTCGAGGAATTTCTGATTTCAAAGTATCGCGAAACGCGACAAGGGACAGGCATGTCGAACGTTTCTCGAGGCTCGATCGACTTGTTCGGTGTCTGTTTTCTTTCTGACGCGTGCATCCAGAATGGCGTTTCGCGACGACCATTGGAACTGCACCATCGACTAGGTCCCGACGAGCACCGATGGCAAAGGGTTACGGAGATGGGAGAAAGAAAACAACGGGACGAATGAGAACGGAGTGACACAGAGGGGTGTTTTAGTCGGGGGAGTCGAGCAAAAGAGCGAGGACGCTCGGCGCAGAGAGGATCAACGGCAAAGCAACACACATGGGACAATCGCGTGTCTGTCTTCCTATCGGCCATCGCTTTGACGTCACACAGATTTTTTTCTCTTCCTATTAATTAGCCACTAGAGCGTGCCATCAATTTTTGGGTGGTAAACGAAAGAGAGTAGCAAAGCACATGCGCGCTATGCATCAAGTGTGGAGCAGTTGTGATCAGAGTTTTATGTTTCAGTGGATCTAACCAACGGACAGCTCACCCCCAACAACAACACGCCCTTGCTCACGCAAGCACTTTCTGGTACGTCTCAAAGTTTTCCATTCTTTTCGGCTTCGATCCTATCCGCTTTCTTAATTTGTCAAGCGTTTACGAGGGAGCCCAGTCTTGTACAGGAGGGTTCAAGGGAAAGTCACCGAATTTTGATGGTGTATTCTACTTGAGTTCATTCTTGCTATATTTAAAAGTCACTCGAAGCTCAGACACAGATTTCCAGGAATTCGAGTAAATGTAGAGAAAGACTTTAAAAGTTTGAAAATTCGAAATTTCATGAGCTTTAAATATTTAAAAGTTTGAAAGTTCGAGATACATTTGAGAAGTTGAAATTTTCTATTTAAAGTATTTGAAAGTTTGTATTTTAAATATTTGAGAATCTGGAGATGCGCAAACTTGAATATTTCACATATAGTAAAAAATAGGGGTGACCGTACCCTGGTATACTAAGGGTTAAAAAAATGGAAAAGAGTATATGTATTGGCAATAGCTTCTTCTCTAAAAACTACTACAGATAACACAATAAAAATTCAAATAATTTGTATAGAGATTCATATAGACTACACGCTTGAAGAAAATCAGTAGTACAAGTCAATCACTTCGGTAACATCGGAGTACGACACAGCACATATTTACTCTCTGTACATTCTACGTTTCCATGAATTTGGGAACTTACCCATAACCCATAAAAACACAATATACAACCACTTCCACCAATAACAACCAGACACAAAAACTAATTTAGTAAAAAAGTCAGTTTCAATAATATCTATCAATTCACATCTCAAAACACATATCTGAAGAAGCATTTCCTATGCATATACATATAATCTCTTTTCATCTTCAGATCAAGTGGAATACACCACTAAAGTGCGAGCATCTATTTCTGAACCGCCCTCTACCTGTACGTCAGAATGCACGGCCAATCGGTTCGCTGGGAACGACGCACGGTTTCCGATTCTTGATAGCTTTTCATTATCGAGTCACGCGATAGAACGAAAACGATAGACCAGGTGAATCAGACGGAGATAGCTGGCGCTGGGCTTCTTACGAGACCCTTCGTGATTGCCAGATCGAGACGTAACTTCTGTACATGTATAGATGGGACACACGATATACATGCATAGAAGGACTCGGCATTACGGCACGCTGCAACTACGGGACTGGAACTCGTGTAATTCAATCCTCTTTCGTGATTCGATTCTCGAGCTTTAACCGAAACAAGCTTTGCATTACGCCGTAATGGCAAATTACAACCCTAATTCGACTCCTTCTGACGCAAGTACTAGCGCGTGTAGGTTCAACCCTGTTCGAGGAATTCGTCGAAGGTTAGCCAAGGTGGATATGATTGCTGTGTTCGAATACCTTCTTAGTTAGAGGAATGCAAGGTTTATTCTTCCATTTCTTCGTTCTCGGGCGGAGACTTAATACGACAGAGGGTGGAGGCAATCGCCTCGATATTTCTATCTGATAAATCGATAGGTATTCGTGTTTCAAGTTTGCATGGTATTCCACCATCTGAAAAATTAAATGTGCAGCAATTTTGTCCTAAAGTATAGTGTTCGAATGAAAGAGTATCACTCCAGAAGAAGCTCTAAACAATTATTTCTTACTATTCTCTGGAATCTCTATCAGAATTCAGTAATTAACAATCTCCTACAAAAGAACGATCCTCAATGAAGTATATTGCACACAGGAAGTCTCTGCGAAGAATGCTTCTTAAATAAGTAAAAGAGATCCGTCGCAATTCCCTCGAGGATTCTTTTTCTCAAGAATTCCCGCTAATTTCTCGAAAATGGCCCGTAGTTCCGAGCGCTTTTCACGGCACACGTCGTAAAAGGACTTTCTTCTTAACTCGCGAATAGCGGAGGGTAAGGAGGGTCGAGGGGGTCAGCAATCCAGCGAGCACGGGGGAAGAAAAGCGGCACGGAATTCTGAAAGGTGTCACACATGTAGGACGACGAGAAATGCCTGGAGCGAAATACGCCGACTCCACGGGCAAACCTTTTATTTTTTTCCCCCCTCTCCAACTTTCTTCCCTTTTTTTTTTATTCGGTGTTTCCTCTCTCGGGTCGCGGAATCTGGCCTGATCCGCTCGCTCAGGGTTGCCCCTGCGCCACCCCCAGCGTCTGCAATCTCCTCTCAAATAAATCAAACTTTTGAATCGCGCTCGGGCTCCCTCACCATCGACGAGCACCGAGCACCTACAGAAAACTTTGTAACCGGCCGCCATTGTCAAGAGTTTAAAAGCTGAATGGGGTTTTAGATTGTACATCGAGCGCTCTCGGTTTGTTATACTCCGCTCCCTGGCTTTTCTTCGAGCGAGTTTCGAATTCTTCGCGTTCCTCCCGCAATCTTCCGTCTTCTTCTTCCGCCCCGCCCCACCCACGCTGTCTTCTTCTTAT
The DNA here is from genome assembly GCF_051401765.1 of Calliopsis andreniformis. Taxonomy (NCBI): domain Eukaryota; kingdom Metazoa; phylum Arthropoda; class Insecta; order Hymenoptera; family Andrenidae; genus Calliopsis; species Calliopsis andreniformis. The sequence goes on along the minus strand of NC_135067.1, from coordinate 14,156,567 downwards.
TCGCCACCTTTCATTCGCCTTTCGCCGCCACGTTAATCAAGGGAACGTCAAATAGGCTGCAGGACACGCGGGAAGAAATCTAATCGACGTAAAAGTCGATCTGTGTAATCGAATGGAAGAAATGTTGATAGAGAGGCGTGGATACACTGACACACGCGCGATGCAAAATCCTGTGGGAAGTGGATTCCTAGGCTTCGGGTGCTTGATATAGTATGCTATCGTATCTTCGTTATTCTCATGGCCTCGTGTATATTTCTTATTGCTGGTCTATGGTAGTCGGTGCTGAAAGGAAACATGTGTAGAGCTCGTCCTCAAAGGAATATCGTGTACATTAATCTCCTCTGTCGTTTTGTTCGGCTGGTTTCATGGGGTTCCGTGGATATACAGCTTTTTCAGCTGAGCCTGGATGACAAGTCGTTAATTTATTCTTCACCCTGCTGAACTTCCATATAGAATTCCGGGATATATTTCAGTCTGTCGAGTCGTGGCTGCTAATAGGACGAGGAGCATTTATGACAGATGACCCACAAAGTCCACGTAATCGATAACCCTAGTCCCATGCGTTGCGATTGTCGCTTGGCAAGACTCGAGCGAATCGTTGCCCGTGTATCTCTGGCCAATTAAGCGTTGTCTGTGATCGCTATGTTCATTCCGCTTTGCATTGTGGTTGTATGTAAAGGGTATCCTGATGTTGGAGGAAAATACTCTGGCATGGATGATAAGTCGATTTAAATCAAATAGGTTACATGCATTATGAGATTTGTTTAGTTCTTACCAAACGAACTAGCTAAGAGTTGCTAATGTTTATCTGTTGTCTCGGGAGATACACTGATTCTAAAATGATTGAAATTAAATCTTCTGAACATTACGTAAGACTTAGAGAAAATTTATACCGAGATATCTCCAGATGACAGTGAGTAAAGCCAGATTAATCAGACAGTAAAAACAGACTGTGCATAACAGACAATCTGTCTTCTTATTCTTAACTAGATATACCAAAGCAGCTTTGATATTAAGACTGATCAATACTTATTCCATTAACACTAACCAATAGTCTCATTGCATACGTGACCTTTTTGATTCAAAATCGCTTGAAACACATGCTGAGAAGTATTATTCCATGCAGGACACTTTTCTTTTGTCGATCGTCGCTGTTTGCTCGCAAGCTTGTCGTTTTGTTATTCTACTCAAAGATGGGTAAATTCTAATCAGGAAATTAGTTCCTGATATTAGAGTAAAGTAATAATAATTAATTCCACAAGATATTATTAATAAAACCAATACTTTATCAAAAAGACAATTATCTGTTAATTACTTTGTCAAGACTTTACCCATGTATGATACTGGAATAACCAATTGCTTTGGACGAACGAGAAATAAAATTTTCTCGAAACAATTACAAGCGAATGATGCCCGACAATCTTCTGTCTTCTTTGGAATGCGCGCGCAAAGATTTGCTCCTTTTCCGTTTGTTTCATCGCATGTTACCTCTGTCGTAATAAAGGACTAACACGAACGCAGCGAGACGCGAGAACGCGAGAGCGCAATCCGGAGAAAGAAATAATTCCTCTTGCGAGCGAAAAAAAAACCAGGTCGTGTCGTACTAATTGCGAGAAGCACGTGCTCCGCGATCTTTCCGTGTTGGTCGCCCGCTACTGTCTCGTGCGATTGCGTAGCTTGTCCTGCCGACGTGGGTATGCAATATCTGTGCTGTGGCCAGTTTTTCTGTTGTTCCATCGCGCAAAAGCTGTCTTCTAATCCGCTTATCGAATATCCTTATTTGCTTCTCCCACGTTTACGTGTGTCACACGATTATTCGTCTCCAATGGAGGCTTTCAGTGTACCACTCTTTGTATTAATGTGTATTTTTGTTCTATCTATGTGTAACTCGTCTTCGTTTAATACGGAATATTCCACAGAGAAAAGGAAACGTAGATGATCGTGGAACTAACGAATCTCTTCGGAATTAAAATACAGAAGAAAGCACTAATTTCTTCTAGAAAATTCGCATTCGTGAATATATTGTGAAATATATACAAACATAGAAATATTAGTATCGCGGTATAGATTGTGTGAGTAACCATTGTAAAGTGTGCGTTGTGATATTTAGAAAATATAGCTTCGATAAACTATATACCTAAGCGCACTCGTAATATCACACAGAAATATATCTGATACCTAAAATCATTCATTCGAAAACGTAAAAAAAAAATTAAAAAAACATTGTAATTTCGCGATTACTGTAAACAAGTCGATCGACACGTTTGCCTTTCCAGCATGCTATTACAAAGTCTCCAATATAAACTATCTACCCCTAACTCCAAATACAATCAAAGGCAGTAAAAGACAATCGGAAGAGTGTCTACCACACAAACCACCTAATACACTCATCTCCCCTCGAAAGAACAATTTCCAAACGAAACCAGCCACCATTTTGCCCCAAACATCTCACTGGCAGCGACACTCAAAGATCCACCACCGAAACTCATCCAATTGTCTTTCGCCCGTGGTACCAGGGTCATGAAAGCGAGCAGGGCCCTCGAAGTCCAATCCCATTTCATTTAACAATTAATTTATTTGAACAGTTCGATCGCCACCGAAACAAGTTTCGATCACGGACCACGTAGAATATTCCCGTCGATCCGACAATAGCCGTCCCCTAAATACCGTGACAACACGCAGTTCCCTCTGAAATGGTCTTTCACGGCCTGTCGATCGATCGAAACACGCGTGCCGCGCGCGTCAGAGGATAGGAGGGCACGCCAGCACGGTTAATCGTCGGGCTGGTGCAGGCCGTAGGGCACCACGGGGAATGGTAAAAAAAATGAAGGGCGCGTTCGTTGCAGTGATGAACAACTACCAGGCGGCCGCAGCGCAGGCCGGATTTCCGCCAGCGTCGCCTCACGCGGCTGGCGGCCACGGCGGGCCACAGGCCCGGTCATTTCCTGCGGCCAACTCGCCGGGCCCCATCGACATGTATAGTTCAAGCGCCGCAGCCGCAGCAGCAGCCGCAGCCGCGGACTCAGCAGTCGCCAGCTACGTCCAGGCCGCAGCTAGCCCGCAGCCCCCTACGACCGCGTTCCCTGCGATCGCCGTGTCCCGTGCCGCCCCGCTCAACTACAGTCCCGTAAGTCCACTCTACGAGCCCCCTTCACGCCGTGACAGGGCCCGATATGGGAACAGTGTTCTCGAGCGCAACTGACTTTGGTAAGATTGAACCTCCTGGAGGTGTAATGGCACACTGAGGTTTTGGAGATGAAGGCAGTAGATATGGGTGTCTTGTTTGCTATGAGTAGATCGCGAATTTTTTGGAAAATTTCTAGTTTTGTGAATACATTCAGAGAAGTGGAATCTAAGTGATGTTTGGTGAGGTTGAACCTCCTGGTGGTCTAGCGGCACACTGAGGTTTTGGAGATGAAAGCAGTAGATATGGGTGTCTTGTTTGCTATGAGTAGATCGCGAATTTTTTGGAAGATTCCTAGTTTTGTGAATACATTTAGAGAAGTGGAATCTAAGTGATGTTTGGTGAGGTTAAACCTCCTGGTGGTCTAATGGCACACTGAGGTTTTGGAGATGAAGGCAATAGATGGGTGTCTTGTTTGCTATGAGTAGATCGCGAATTTTTTGGAAAATTTCTAGTTTTGTGAATACATTTAGAGAAGTGGAATCTAAGTGATGTTTGGTGAGGTTGAACCTCCTAGTGGCACACTGAGGTATTGAAGGAGGGGAAGCAGTAATAATGGACAGTAATGAAATTGCACTTGGGGCTTCGTTTATGAATTGGTCTGACTTATGAGGCTTATTCTACTGCAGAGGCTCCTATGTCAGTAGAACAGGTCAAGCATATGTGAAACATGTCTGACTTGGAATTTTATTCTACTGTGGACGTAGCGATATCAGTAGAATAAGGAGTCACACATACTTCACGCATATTTCAGACTATTTTTTAATAATAAGTAACTCGAAAACGAGGCTTCAAACACAATTTCGTTATTTTCGTTTTATCTTCACATATAGTATCAGTTCTTAAAAATTCATATATCTGTTATTGAGTTCTCTGTATACCGTGAATATATACTTTGCTTTTTATGTATACCTACATCATTTACCTCATAAATAAGTTTAACTAGGAAATGAGAATTTAACACTCGCTTTTGTCAGAAAGATATAGTATATGAGAACAGTAGATGATAGTATACATAGATGTTTGGAGACTTCATGATCTCGATTGCTGTTAGTTCAGGCTCCCAGCTTTTGGAATGTTGTTTTCTGACGTTTTACTAGCATTACAGGTAGCTTCATCAGGGGCTGGTGTTAGTATCGGTACGTCAACAGACCCTGATGAAGTTAACTATATCTAATGCTGATGAAACGTGGGTCGATGCTCCAGAGGGACCTGCTTTATGGGAAGTCTCAACTACTAAGGGTTTAATGAGGCATTCGAGGCATACTTTGGTGTAGCCTCGGTTAGGGGTATGAATTGTTAAACGTGCTGGTGTGCTTAAACTGCTAATCTGCCAGTGTCGAAGAGTTCTGACTCTACTGCTTTTGACCATGACCCGGTGTGTTCCTTCCACAGAGAGTGTAAAGGTACCTATGGGGACAAAATTTTACATGTCTCCATTTGCGCTCGATAACATTGTTCCACTGAAGGAGCATCCTATTATCACCGAAAATAAAAGACAATAGAAGAGATATATATTCCTCGGGAAGAACATTATTGTTATAAGCTATCCGATAAGAAACCTCTCTCGATCGGTATTCATTTAACGATTCGTTTTATTTCTACGTTAGAAAAGAGTGAATACTTTCAATTAAACTTTTCGTTCATCGAGAGAGCCCGATTGATCAAACTATTTTCTGCAAGTGTCCAAGTACTAACTGTACTAACAGCATTGAATTAGCAAATTTGTGTGTGATGTATTTTCTCCTATCCATTAAACGGTACATCATAAAAAGATATTGGAATAAGATGATTAAAAGAAAAAGAGAGAGTTGAAAGATCCCGACAGTATAATGCGAGTTTTTCCTCTTTTTTTTTTATTAGATTTTGTTACTTATGTTGCTGCAGCTTAAATTGCAAAACAGCTCTGAACGCTGAGCTTCACAGTTCGCCGATATTACAACTTTTCTTTCCACTTTTTCTTCCCTTTTTAATATCTTCCTGTTTTAATACTTACGATCAACTTTTAACGATAGTGCAACGATGCAAACTTTCAGGATCAAGTATCGCAATTGCACGTAATCCTTAAACGTTGAAAATGAACGTTCAAGAGGAACTAGCTATTCGAAAATCTTTTAAACAATTTATGAAACATTTCTATTCTTGTTTTAGGGCCCTCTAATACCAGCGGCGTTCACTAATGGCTACCATTGAGCCTTGTTAAGACCTAATAACAGGTACGTGAGCACACTACGCCGTAACCTCAAGTATTCTACATTACGTCGAAATATCTCATGTTTCGTGATATACATATTCAAAACTGAAGAGCTTCTTGCTCGATAACGATCAAGTGCTGGTTATAAACCCCCAGACATGGAACTTAAGCTATCGCTAAGTCTGCAGTCCGATCACTTATTAAATTCTCAATCGTAAACATTCCACTGCTCCTACTCAACGAAAAACCATGAAATAACAAGATCTCTTACAATTTTTCTTATCCCCAAATTTAATACGCAGTCTTCCAAGCGATACTAATGAAACAAAAACCCATCTTACCGTGTCCAAACGCAAGCACACGTTAACCAGCAACGAGCCAAACAATAATGCCGAACAGTGGAACGAGATGCTTTTCTGGTATTAGTAATTTCAGCTTAGAGGAGAGATTCAATGAATAAACTCTAAGAACAATAGTAGCTGTCATGAAAGGATCTCATTCTCCGTTCGTCATCCGCTATCAGAACGTCCAAACAGAAAAAATAATAGAAAACACGATATCCGGCCGCGGTGATTCACAGAGATACCGACGACTTCCTTCTCGGCGACGTTGCGTTTACAATCGTTCGCGAACATTGTCAGCTCGGTTTTACTAACGAAGCCCGACTTTTCTTTTTCGTCAGGATGGACGAGAGGGCAGAGCGCAGCACGGTCGACTGACGGTACAATGAGCGATGTGAATGCCTTGGAAGTACTCATCACGATGAACGATCTCTGGACGGAAGAGGATGGGCAGCGTCGGCCGCGACAGCGGTCGAAATGATCCTGATTTAGGTAGGAAGGGCGCGAGATGTGGACCCCAGCCGCGAAGAAGGGCCCGAGGTTGCGTGCGCGCGATCGATCCTGGCGCAGCGAGGAGGAATTACGCGACCGTCGAACTGGCTGGACGAGGTGAAAGGAATTCGAGATCATCGGAATGGGCTAAAACAGGGGTTATCGAAGGGGAAAGGAATGAAGAAATTGTACATCCGTTCCGCATCCAGAAGAAGAAGAGGAAAAGGATCAGAGGCAGGAACGGTGGAGAAAAATGGGGAAACAGAGAAAGGTCGGAAGCTGCGTATCGATGCCCGTTCTCCGACATTAATAAAGAATAATATAATAATAATAATTAATAATGAATTAAATTAATATTATTAATTGCTAAACGATTAAGCGACTAAGTCTAGAGTATATAAATACTATATATATAAATATATAAATATATATATAAATATTATATATATATATATAAATAATTGATAAATATTAGACGATAACGTATGGTCTTTAGTATTTAAGACAGACGAAGAGAGAAAGAGGGTGAATACCAACTTACATACAAATATTATTATGAATTACTGGTTATATTATACATATAACAATTATGGCAATTACAATGATTAACAAAAAAAAAGATGGAAAGGAACCGCGGGTGAGGATGAGAAGAAAAGGCTCGCGTGTGTGCGTGCGCGCGCCCGCGCGCAATATACATATATAAATATAAATATAAATATAAATATGAATATAAATATAAATAAAAAAAAGTATATTATAATTATTGTACGCGTTCGCACCCGGGAAGAGCGTTTCCTTCTTGGGGCTTTCGAATTTTTAGGCGTTTTAGAGACGGAGGAGAAAAGGTATAAAGAATTTTTTCCAGAGCGCGAGAGAGCGAGCGAGCGAGAACCGCGAGAGAGAGAGAGAGAGAGAGAGAGAGAGAGAGAGAGAGAGAGAGAGAGAGAGAAAGTGAGAAAGAGGGTGAGAAAGAGGAAGCGTGAAAGAGAAAGGGAGAGCGTGAGTGAAACCGCGGAGAGAAAGAGAAGATCGACGTAAGGGCGGTCGGGGGATTAGGAGACGAGATGACGGTAGCAAGAGTGGCTTCGCCCTTTTTCTTTGTTTCTTGCGCGCGCGCGCGCGCGCGCTAGCTAGCGAGCAAGCGCCCGCGTGTCCGCCACTTCTCAGCATGCTCTTTCGCCGACTGAATGCCGGAATGGCACTTCTCTCGCCCCGGTGACGTCGTCGAACCACTCTTTCCCTTTTCCCGGGTGTGCAACGAGGGAGGAAGAAAATGAGAACGAATGAAGCACAAGAGGAGCAAGGGGAGAAGTTACGTGCGTAGACAGCCGTGATAGACGGACGACGGTGATGCTGTTTGGAGCCGCCTGTCGAACGAGGGATGAGACACGCGAGAGAAGAAGAAAGAGAGAGAGAGTGTCTGGAAGGTAACGAGAGTGCGTGGACCGATTTTAAGGGGAAGAACGGAGGCATCCACAGCGGCCAAAAATGGAGATACCGAAGAACCGAGTTGCTAAAAATCTGGCCTCATCCAACCTCGAAACAAGATCACTGTATTAAATTCAATCGGCTGTTGTATAGCTGTCCAATCGATTACGTACGTTAACGTCGGGTAATCTACACACACGTATCACGTGTACCATGAATTATTGTATCACCGATTTACCATAATCGTGTATATGCATGACCCTATAGAGAAGCCAGCGGGAAGCATAAGCAACGTTCACCTATACGCATTTCGTACACGCGTTCCACACCATTGCAACCCATACACGATACGTTTATTATACACGTTAAGATATATTGTATAACACACAGACGTACGTGCATTCTGACCACATTGTTACAGAATGTCATTTTTAAACGAGCCACAAGAATTACACGCGAAAGGAACTATACACTCGTAAGATAGTGTTAAAGGGAGACATTAAGAGGAGGGAAGATATATACATACACACGCATGTATGCAATTATTATACCGTTCGTCCGCAATGTACAGAGCGTTAGTTAGCGGCAGAAGCGTGAATCGCCGATTTAAATGCGCGTCAGAGCGCGATTAAAAGAAGAGGAGGACGAGGTGGCGAGAAAGACGATACTCCGAGAAAAAGCGTGATTTTGTGCGTCTGGCTCCCCCGGATGTGTGAAAGGGAGAGAGAGAAAGGGGAAGAAAGCGTGTGGATAGATGCGTGACAGAGAGAAAGAGAAATTATTAAACGTTTAGTAATTACGGAATACGGTCATCAAAATGCCATTGCGATTCGATGTAAAGTAATAAGGCGTGATGCTAAATAGCAATGAAAGACGCAAACGTGAGAATTACATACATAGCCTTAACGAAGGAACGACTGGGACATCAAATTCTTTCGCGCTTCATGAATTCGCTGAATATTCGTAATATGGGATTAGATGACGTATTGTAGACAGGAAGCAGGGAGGTGTGCAAGAATTTTCGTTTTCCCCCCACAACGTGTTCTTTTTCTTGCTTTCGGATCGTCGTTCAGAGGCTCGATGGGTGCTTCGAAGACCTCCCTGCTTCCGGTCCGTGTAATAACCGTCGACGTGCATAAATTCGTTCCCGCGAACTGATTCGCATTTTCGTTGATTATCTCGAGATGCTGTTTCTTACGGTTAACTATTACACTACGATTATTGAATTATTCGCAGAGCGTTGAGACCGTCAACGAGGAGCGATTTTAATTATTAGTGATTAACAAACTACGGGGAAACACGCGCGACAATTATAGCGTGATTATTATTGTATTCAGCAACAGGGTAAACTAAAAAAAAAAAAAAAAAAAAGCGAGAGGGAAGAAGATGACTTTAAATTGGGACGCGTGTCACGTCGAACGGCGGCCATTTTGTTTTCCTGTGCGCGAGTGTGCGTGCGTGTAATGAAAGAGAAGCCCCCAGAAGAAGTAATAATAATAAAATAAACGAACGAGTCAATTCTTACGAACGTTAGCAATATTTCGTCATGATTACAAAAAATGGTAAAGTGGCAAATAATGAAGGGAAAAAAAAAATGGAGAATAATGTACACAAGTAAGCGTATGTTAAAGCGTATTGACTATAAAATATTCATAAGTTGGATAACGCTTACGCGCGTGATGGGTGATCCCGCTCGTGCTGAAGAAAACGGAAGTTCATCACTCCCCGGGGACACAAAAATGATAATATGTAGATGGTTAGAACGGAAACTGCGGTAGCGTGTGTCTTCTATGCTGCAATGCTATCTTGCAAGCGAAACAAAATGGTAGCTGTTTCGTTACGCCCCAGGACTAACAATAAATTGCGTGTAAAGGTGTATGTATATGAAAAATTGAAATTGTATCGGTAGATATTGCGTAAACGAGTGGAAGGCAAGCAAGGAATGCGAGCGTCGGGTTTTATTTATTCTGCAGTTCGGTTCTCCAAATTGAAACTTATATCAAAAATTGAAGTGAGATGCGCTCAATTGTCGTAGTAAACATTTTTCGTTAGTTTCTTTGTGTTCCTTAGATCCACCGAGAAAGAAATGGCAAAAAGATGGTATCTATCGCGAAACCGCGCTAATTATTCAAATGAACCAGATAGTAAACTATACGAGAGAAGAAGAAAAGCAGAAAAACCACGGTTCACAGGACGTTAGCGTGTAATTCGTAGATTTAAGGGACGCTAACGCGCAAGATCGCGGCAGAAAGGCAGAAACGAGACACGTTGGAGACATGCGTATAGAAATGGGAATGGAGAGGCAGTCACAATGAAGTGTACAAGTTGTAATTTTTTGCAATTAGGGTGAAAGGCGTGATGAAAGGATTCTGGGTTCCCGGCAAACAGATTTCACTTCACGCCTACGTTTTCGAAGTCTAACAAGTTTGAGCTTATTAATAGTTAATTTAAAGAGAACGAATTTTTTGAAGAGTATTAAGGAATAAGTATTAAAACGTATCGAAGACATTATCCAATTTGTTCTCTGGATAACAAACTAATGTGATGCTCATTATTGCCTTCAAAAGGTATACACAATTTAAAGTTATTGTTATAAATTATTTATTTCCTCTATTGTTTTTAAGGTCGCCCCTTCTCTTTAACGATAAAATAAAGTAGATTATAGTGATAGGAACCCAGCCTACTTTCAACGAGAATCCTCTGAAAGAGAATTACTATATATAAATATACATATAAATATATAGATATTTGAAAGAGATCTACGATCAATTATTAATTAGAGCAAACGAAACAAAGCGAATACGATCAATATACACGCGAGTTACCGCAGAAATAAAAGAGAGCGCGGAAGAGGAAATAGGTGAAGAGGCGGGCGTAGAGGAGAAACAAAAGGAAACAAAATATATATGAGTACAGTCCACGCGTTTATATTTATAAACATGAAATAACATGAATAATTGAAATATTACGTCTATATCTACATTTAGTATATATATTATATATATAAAAATATAAATATAAATATACATAATGAACGATTAAGAAAGGCAAGAAATATATATATACATATATATTACGATTATATATATACAAAACGATTAAGTGCGACAAACAAACAAAACAAATGATATGGAAGATTATGGAGATGAACAGATATATTGAGACATTGTTTTATGCATTTGTATATATATATATAGTTATTGATGTTTAAAAAAAAAATGCTAATATACTATTGTACTGATAAATTTTTCGGTCACCACCGATCGTGAAGCGAAAAATCCGAGGGGTGTGACCGAGATGGGAAAGGGGTATAGGACATGGGGTTGGGAATTACACGTGGGGAAAGGGAGGAGGGTGAAAAGAAGAAAAAAAACATGAAAGAAATGCGACCGGGGCCAGCTCGTTGTGCGATGCAGTCCAGTCTCTTACTTTGCGATGCTTTTTTTCTACTACATGGACACTTTTCGCGAACAAACGAGTAAAACAGAGAAGAACAGAGGCGAGGATGCCTATCGACCGAGCTCGATCACTCGTCGCGCAATTTACACACCAAATCACACACGTATATGTATATGTATACAAACACGAACACGTACACGAAAAAAAAAATATATATATACACACAAATATAAATATACACGCGTAATAAACGATAAATAATAATTACCGGTAATCAAGAAATAAGAGAAGTACACGTATGAATGTATACCCAGCGAGAAAACCGATAAACGGGGAAGGAAATACAGGCCATGTAAAGAGAGTGCGAGGAAGATGTTGATGAATCAATCGAATCGATTATTGTCGCTCCGTGGATGAACGATGAAGTGAGACGAAACACACACTATTAATATATTCGAAATAGGAACATTTTGGTACCACTTACACGTAGATACGTATTTTACAGACAAGTGCATTTCGTGGTATTCGTAGATCAGATGTGACTAATAAGCAGCAGTTTCCATGTTATCGTTACGATTATCAATAAGTAGTGAAGCAGGCTATTAATTACTTTTCGATTACTTGTTTACACAATGAAGACAAGCTCCGTTTATTGTCTTACGTTAGTTAATGATTTCGATCCTCTGAAACCGTGATAAAATTGAATCTAAGTACCGTGATGTCTATTGTACGATGTTTCATAAAGTATAAAGCAATATCCAGTAATAATTTAATGAAAAGTACGGCGAACGCTGCATAATCGAATAAATTTAAAAAATCGTACATCTAAACATTGTCCTCGATTAATCAACCACATGACCATATAACCAGCTCAATGACACGGTCCACGTTCATCGAATTCAATTTTCTCACGGCTGATTGACGAGCAATAACTGCTCGCGCGCATACACGATCTTCATCATCGCAAAACAATCGACGTTGCATTCAACCCCAATTAATAATGCAGTTCCTTTTTCGAAACTATGAACACAACAGCCCACAATACACAATGTTACCTTTTACGTGAAACTCGTTTCGACCACATATATTTCCATGATACAACGAGAACAATATACTCATCGAACAAATTTACACGCGCACCGATGCTTAAATTACGAACACTCGATCGAACCGACCCAAATGAAACAGACTTCAAAAAGTGCTTCGAAGCGTTTAAAAAAAAAGATAATCAAAGAACAGAGAGGAAAACAGATACAATAATTTCACTTGCTCTCACGGATTCGCCGATATCGATCCTGTTCGATCACTTTCTACGCACCCTCTATTTCTTGACTGCTGATACATTTCCTAAGACAGTTAGTTTGCCGTGCATTTTCCGCTGTGCGACGCGAATCGAAGCGTTTCGTTTCCTCTTAGAGCAAACAGAAAACGCAGAGATACATGGAGGAAACGTGGAAGACTCGACGACCCCCGTCGCTCTGCGCGCGATGTGAGTGAATCAAGGAAGAAAGGGCATATGGAAGCGAGAGAAAGAGAGAACAAAAGCTGTGTGCATGTGGATGCGCGTGTGCGTGTGAAACGAACTCGCAGAAGTCCGTAGATAGATAGACAAATTTTCGAAAGATCGTTTTCGTGCGTACGAGAAGACAGAAATCACAGAGTCTCGCTGCGGCCCGAGACTCCAGACGTTCGAGCGTTTTCCTCGCGAGGTAGCTAGAAAACCTAATTAAATTTGGTGCCTGTCAGGAGCTGGCAGGCAGAGGAAAACGCTCCAGGATCGCGACTCTCGGTGGATCGAGTTTGAAGTCAGTTGTAATATAATCGATCGACCAGAATTGTGGGTTCCCGACGACTGGGAAGTCGCAGCGAAGACGTAGAGTATAAATGGATCCTACTTAGGAGTTACTTTTATTCGCGCGTCAAGGGAACATGTGGGCTAACGAAAGCTCACGCGTTTATTATTATTATTATTATTTGTTTTCTTTTTCTGTTGACTTATATTATATGTATATTGTAACGATCATTACTATTGATTATTATTACTATTATTATTATTATGAATTAACGTTGTCACTGGGTAGTATTATTAAAATACGTCCTTTGTCGTTTGCAATTTGTCACGAACGCAATAATCACTGTGTTATGAATACAACTGTCATTGTATTTGAGGTGAGCCTCGTTTTTTCAAGTTTTTACCGAGCACGTGGCTCGAAGGGATCGCGTGGCATGTTGGGGATATCAACGAGAGCGTTACGTTTCACGTGTCGATGACCAGTGGTCGACAAATGAGACTAAATAAATGTTCCGCGAGTTAATAAAAGTAACAGTTTAATAGGAATCGATGTTACATCGGACGTTGCCGGTTTTAGATAATTAGATGCCAACCTCCAGGACGATCCATTCGAGCCGCGCGCGATTGTAACGTGAACGTAACCCCATATGATATGTATATACATATATATATTATGTATACATGCGCACGCAAAGCATAAATATTACGATAAGTATATAACCATGTAATTACACGTGCACGCCGTTCGGATGCGCAGTTACATGTAATCTGTTAATATTCTTCCTGCGTGCAAACATGGATAATAGCCTCGAGCTTCGATGAAGTTTTGCTAAACGTCGTACAGTAACGCCATACGAGTTTTCGATTCGATGAATTGTTGAAATTAGTTTCTCTCCACACTGAATGTCCAAGCGATCGTTTGCGTTATTATCGGTTCGCTGAAACGATGTCTAAGTGGCCTCGAACTGTTTTAGTGAAACGTCTAAACGTGGATAATTTGATATATATTTCTCTATGGATTAATTAAATTAAATAGTGAACGAGCCACTTTACATTCAGTTAGAAAATTTTGAATTTAATAATTCAGCGATTTACTTGCGCTATAATCGAGGATCGTACAGACATCGTGATCAGCGAACAGAAAATGAATTTTCCTTTCCACGGTAGCTTCGACTCGCGTGTTTCTTGTTATTTTCCTATTTCCACATATCAAACCAATCTGCAGATATAAAAGTTGTTTGATTGTTTAATACTCTGTGTGGTCAATGACGTGTCAAACATCACGATTTCAATACTCCTATCATTTTTTCTTCTCCGCGTAGAATAACGAACGACCAGCAACGAGATATCGTGCCGCGAATTCTGCCATTGTTCCTTTTCTCATTCAACGATTCTCTCGTATGAAAGAAAAAAAGACAGTGAATACACAGGAACATACCAGTTACACGAACACAATTTCATCCACCAGTCCCATAAGACACAATACGTATGGAAGGGTTCGCTCGGAGACAAAATAAAAATTACCAGGAAAGATTTAAAAAAGCAATTTTGATAGATTCGAAATTTTTAAGGGAACTGCATCGTGATCGTCGTAATATGCGTGCGTGGGAAACGAGAAACTTACGAGTCTCGAACACTCGCTTGTCCCATTCGTCGTTGTCCTTACTTTTTTGATATGCATATATATATACACACATATATAATATGTAATTTTCGTTGCGGAAATAAAGAACAACGGGGTTGCTCTGTCTATTAACACGGCATGTTATGAATTCAGAATTCAGAAGGGCCAGAGAATTCTCGTGATCGTCGACCTAAGGGAAGTGGGAACCATATTAATCGTGTACCGCGATGATTATGTTGTTAGAATCGCGCGTGAGACGGGATCGCGACGAAACGTTTTTAATATAATTTTTTACGACGCCTCGTAATATGACGCGAAGCAAACGAGATAAAAATAAAAAATGAATTAGAAGAGAAGGTGGACGCGAATGGAACGAAAGAACGTATGGAAGCTCGACGGCATGTGGTACAGCTTGCGATGAGGAAAACTTGCAATATAACAAGCAATAAATAAGCCACTTTTAATTCCAATGTATATTAAACGATTATGTGGATGCTTGACGAGATTTATTGAATTATAAACGAGCAGAAGCCAAGAACTAAGACGAGGAAAATACCGATTTTACATATTCTTACTAATCGTAAACGATTACAATACGTATAGCGACATTATTAAACAAAATAAAAAAAAGAATATTAAGCAAAAAAGAATTATACGATTATGTATCGACTTAAGTGAAGAAAAAACAGAAAAAAGATGCAGATAAAGAAAAAAATGGTAAATAATTATTAATAAAAAAAAAGAGAGAGGGTGGGCCGTCGAACGGTGGGGGGCTGAACCCCCGCTCGGTGGCCCGTTAATCTAATCTACATAAGTACGTAAAGGTTTCAATTTTACACTACCGATAATAATGACATAACGGTAAGGCTCTATATAAGATACAATGATGATTTATAATAATTATAATGTTGTACAGAATATTTATGAATTTGTGGCGCGCTGCTGGCGACAGAGCCGCGCGTTTCCGGTCTTCGTCGGTCGCGGAACGTCGTCGCTGTGACACGATGGAAAAGAGGGGGACGAATTCGATGGATGACGAGAGAGTAGATTAAACGGAAAACGAGACGTTTGCCTTTCGCGTAATCGATTTATTGTCGCGGATTAGTCGCGGATCTCGAGAACCTCCGAGTCACCCGCTGCGACGGTTGAACGCGCGACTCTCTATCCAAAAGCGGCTAGACTATAATGGATGTTTTGTAAGATACAGCAAAACGATCATGGATTCTATTGAGATCGCGCTCGGAGAAGTGTATAGTCGATTGCACGTTCGAAGATCGTTCGAATGAACTTGACGACGCCTTTCTCGATGGAAGAGACGGAGCGAAACAGAGAGAGAGAGAGAGAAAGAGAGGGAGAGAGAGAGAGGAAGAGTGAAAGAGAGAGAGAGAGAGAGGGAGAGAGAGAGAGAGGTAGAGAGAATGAGAGAGAGAGAAAGAGGGAGGGAGTTAAAAAGGAAAACGAAAATCACGACTCTTTTCTTCCGCGAATGTTTGAGCCTTTGCGCTGACGAAGGGCGAACATTATTATTATGGTCCTTGGATTAAACGGAGATGAAGATCGAAAAGTGAAAAGCAAAAAAAAAAAGATTTATGAGAATAACGCGAGAAACAAAAATAGAAGCGACAGGATAGGGAAATGAAGAGAGAATTTATTCGCCGCGTTTGTGACGCTAAGAAAGGGCCGATAATCTAATTCATTGTGTATGTATACAGACAAAAAGTAAATATAATATTGCGATTATAAATATTAAACTAATAAAGAATAACAATATTGTACCCCTCTGTACATATAAATATATATTACAATACGATGATTATTACTATATGATTTATTATAAATATATATATACATAAATATAAATATATCTCATGAATTCACATTATTATGTTTATTATTGTTTACTTATTATTATTAAAATTATTATCATTGCGATGATAAACGGGGATGATGATGATGATTATTATTATTATTATTATGATAATATTATTACTATTTAAGAAAAGGTTCACAACGTGCCGTGTGTATGTGGGAATAAAATATATAATATAATGGACATTGTTCAATTCAATCTAACGTCTTTGTTGTATCTCTCTTTCTCCTTACTTCTTTTATTTTCGACATATCGAAAGAAATATTTTATTATTTTCAACGAGATATCAAGATGTTGTAATCGTGCATGATTTTTCTTCTATGAAATTTACAGTTAATGTAAGAAAACAGTATAAAAGATACTTTTTTAAGCACTTTATTTTAACACACTATCTAATTTTTTAATGTAAATAAGTTATCTAAAGTCACTAAAATGAAGTTTATACATTACCCTACATTAATTTTATTTTTGTTATTACGGTACATTACAAAAGTTTAGAGATTTAACTATATGACAATAGTTTTCATTGAGGAAGAAATATTATGTACTAAAATTCCTTATATTTCTTGCATTCATATTTTGCGCTTCGAGTGCGATTAAAAATATCGATAGGTCGATCACTAAACATGGCGCCAGCCATGATGCATTCGGTTATCTCCCATTATCACTATTTCAAGTACATCTGTCAAATGTGACATGTATTTTTACTTAAGGATTACATGTCAGTCTGACCGATAATCTCGCCGACATTTAGAACGAAATGGGTATTTTCTTTGCAAAGAAGAAACCACCAAGTCGTGTCACCGAACAAGACAAAGCCATTTTGGTATGTTGCCCCGTCTATTTCCTAACCTCTTTCCACTTATTACAATTATTAACAGCCTCACTATTCATTTCTTTCACAGCAATTGAAGCAAACTAGAGATAAAATAAAGCAATATCAACGAAGAATCGAACAGAGTCTCGAAAAAGAACGGCTAATTGCGAAAAAACTTATCCAAAATGGACAAAAAGAGTGAGTATAATGTTTCCTTTTGTTCAAAATATTTTTAAATGTTTATAATACGCTGACTATTATAAATTGTTGCTTTAGACGAGCTTTACTACTCCTACGGAAGAAGAAGTTCCAAGAACAAGTACTATCAAAGACTGATGGTCAGCTTGAGAACCTTGAACGCATGGTACACGATATAGAATTCGCACAAATAGAATTAAAAGTTGTTGATGGTCTAAAAGTTGGCAATACTGCCCTGAAAAAATTAAATGACTTGCTATCTATTGATGAGATCGAAAAAGTTCTGGACGAAACTAGAGAAGGCATTGAGAAACAACAAGAAATAAATGAGGTATTAACAGGTGCTTTGACAGAAGAAGATGAGACTGAGGTAGAAGCAGAACTTGATGCCTTATTGGCAGCAGAAGTTAAAGAAAAAGCACCAGAGGTGCCAGAGGATGTTGTACTGCCAGAAGTACCAGAAGAACTGCCAGAGAAGAAAAAAGGTAAGTTGCTCGTATTGTTAAACGATACTCGTTTTTTTCCAAGAGAATAAACTGATTAGATAATGCTTTCTTTTGCAGAACGTACAAAAGAGAAAACACAAGAAGCAGTCGCGTTAGAGGCGTAAAAAAGTATAGGGTGTATTTAGCAGAATTTTTATTCTATTTGCATTTTACACGGAGGTCTATGTATATATGTACAGTACCTTATAAGTAAACTTCAACATAAAATAAAAAAAGGATATACTTTTGTTAATGGAACGTCTTTTGAATGTCTAAAGCTGCTTTTCATTATACAGCTTGTATGCATGGTTTCAGTATAGTCAACAAATGTATATTCTTTCACCAAACACATATGCTCTTGTATATTTAACACTATTAATTATATAAAGTGAATCATTTAGGTTATTAAAATAAAATAATTGACGAAGATTTTGCAAGAATTGTCATCGATGATGCATAGTTATTAAAAAACTTTCTAAACATCACTGTCATTTAGAGTTTTTGTATTAAACACTTTTTCTTCGTACTACTGTTTTATGAAATTTTCTTATTCTACAACCTAAATTGAACGGGAATTTGAACAACTTATTTCTTTAAATACTTATTTGTCAAAGAGAAGACAAATGTAAAAATTAGAAATATTAATTAGATTCATCTCCTTTTGATGTTTTTATTTTATGGTTATCTATACCATATGAGCGTTACAATTAAAAAGGTTAATAATAGTCATTTTAATTCGCTGCACACCCAAACGGTAATAAAGGGGGAAAGCGTAATATTAAGGGTCAAGGTAGGGGTGGACAAAATACATACAAACAGAGGACAAAAAACAAAATAAATTTAAATTTAAGCAAAACTCACCAAGGTCAAGGATTTCGTCCAGTGGTCAAGGTTGACCAGTGGTCAAGGATGTCCAGTGGTCAAGGATGTCCAGTGGTCAAGGATGTCCAGTGGTCAAGGTTGCCCAGTGGTCAAGGTTGCCCAGTGGTCAAGGATGTCCAATAGTCGAAGATGTCCAGGGTGATCCAAGGCCCAAGAATCCCTTCACACTGGACCCCAAGAAAGGTCCGCGCCCGCCGGCGGGCCCGCGACAAGTGAAACACTCGTGTCTCGTGCAAGGGTATTAATACTCTCCGGGGGAGGATGGGGAACCAATCAGAGAAGTTCTACGTGAGATAGAAATTTCGAAATTAAGCAAACGAAGAATAATTTGCGAATAATTGATATTTTCATCACAATAACAATTTCTGATATACATATTGTTGATAACAATCACACACAGTGTGCACTTATAAATTATTAACATTGATAATTGTTAAATAACAAAATATAAAGAAATTTACAACCTTGTAATTTCTCTCTTTATACTTCTTAATCATTAGTTTCCTTAAATTTCATGCTTTAACAATTATAAATATTAATAATTTGCACAAGTCACTGCGTGCAATTGTTATTGTTTATGGGAAATAAAATAAATAATTACAACACTTGTGATACTAATGAATCTCATATGTTATCCCGACGAAAATGACCAAAGCCGAAGCAATTCCGTCTGTTGCTCTAATATTAACTAAAAGTATGTGAATGTGTATATGGAGGAGCAGTAAGAAAATTTTAACAAACCAGCAGTGAAAATCTTATATATTAATAATACAGCATAAAATTTTGTTATATTATAACACCAAATTTCTACACAATATATTTACAAAATTGATTCCTCAATCAATAATAGAACAGTACACCAATATTAAAGACAAATTTTAAAAAGACATCACATAGAAAATATCCCTCTGTACATTTCTACATCACAGAAAATTAAACCTCGATTTCTTCCTCAGCAGCAGGCAAAATTGCCGTCGTCACAGCAATAGGCTTCGCCTTTGATCTCTTGCACAGTAAAATTTCCACCCTTCCTGAGATCCTAGTTTTCAAAGTTGCATGTACTATCAAAGGAATAGGAATTCCACTTGGTAACAGAGGTACATCCATCACACGTGGTCTTACATCTGTATCCTCTGCCCTGCAAACGACGTATAATCCCGTGTCGGGCATTTCGTCGGATATATTCGTCAGCAACACACGAATTTGATAATTCGGACCCAAGCCCAAGACAGTAGCCTCAAGAGTGATGGGATTTGGTCCTGCGTCTTGACCCTCGTCCAAAGATTCAACTACTTTCTTGGCGACCATCAGTCGTAGCCGAAGAAGACCCTGCTGAAAAGTAGAGTGAATCTTCTTCGCCTCTGATCTCTCCCGTATCGTTTGCTCGACGAATAACCGCGTTTTCTTCGGTATCAAGAATTTGGAGGCATCATTTACTGGAGGACCAGACGCCGTATTGTGGACGCTGAAATCGGCGGTACGCTTTAAGATTTTTACACAAAGTCCTCCACCGATGGTGACCATCGCCATGGTTCGTTCCTCTTGACCCATTCGACCGTACTGTAAAAAAGCAAAGGTCGATTTCAAGCAAAACTTGCTGTTTCAGGAGTTAGAACTTGAAAAAGTTTTTCAGCTTGAAAGTTTCGAAACTTGAAGATTTTAAATAATGGACCTAATACTGAAAACTTTGGATTGATACCTTCAGCGCAGAAACAGGTTCCATAGTCTTCAAAGTATCCACATGGTGCTTTCCATCGTACACTCGGATACCATACCCAGCCGTGCTCACAGCAAGCAAAGAAAGCCCACTTTGCGGCACTGGAAGACTCACTGCGTCCAGAATCGCGCCTGGGATATGAATATTCCATAGTCTAATGCCCTGTGCAGTGAACATGTCTTCACCTTTGGATTTTTACAGTCTAAAAGTGGGACTTCCTATACTTAAACGTCCACACATCGTAAAACATACACAGTAGATCATACGCATATTAAAAAATATTGTGTTCGTTTGGATGTTGCATTCGTCGTGTATAGAAAATCCCACCCTAAGGGCATCTATTAATTGTTATTGGGCAATTATGGGACACTCAGTTCTGATGATCCATTATGCCCAAGTAAGGTAAGATACCTTTCTGGAGTATGCAACCAAAGTGCCATCCATGACGGTGACCGCAACTCCTTCGTTACTCAACACCGAGATGCTCACAGCAGGTGCAGCCAACTTTTCCCAAAGCTTCACAGGGCTTCCTCTTCTTATCGCGCCGATTTTGCCATCCCTTCCAATCATTAATATTCTACCATCGCCAGTCCACAAACCGCTGCATGCAAATGACACTGGTGGCCATTCCAGCAGATGCTTGTCCATAACGGAGAATGTTCTATAATATACAGTATGCTATAATCTCAATACAGTGATGACTAAAACGGCTCCTCTGCCAATGAGTAATTACCTAGGATCTAAAACGAGAACTTCTCCGATCTCCGTACCAAGCACAAGGCATCCACTTGCAGGATCGTTCCAAGAGTCTCTCCTGATGACAGAAATGGCAGTCAGGGAATTGCTTTTAACAAGTGGAATTCTTCTATATTGGTCAGCGAAGCTGGATCTTAGATTCGGATCCATGGAAAGAAACTTCAGGGTTCTAGGTGAGATGAAACCTGCTCCGAGCTCTTTTAGCAAAAGCTCTAACTCGTCAGCTAGTGTGAGTACGTTCACTTCTTCTTCTAACCCAGCCTTGTGCCAAATCTGCGGGAAATATAGTATTGAGGTAAGGAATAAGTACTCGGGAGTATCACTCACTTCGATTTATAGTAAGGTATACTATATTGATTGTATTAATTATGTATATTAGTGGTGCTTATACCTCTCGCTCTTTCGGATGCACCTCGATATGTGGCAAACAGTATTTGAAGAAAGGTCTCATGTTCTTGAAGATGTAGACACATGATCCAGCACCGACAGCCACCACGGATGATCGAGGTTCTCCGTTTTCCATGTAGAAGCCGACCACCCCACAAGGAGAATACACCATGTTATGTTCCGTGATCTGATCACCCCCCTTGAATACTCGAATCTTAAAATGAAAAGAAGATAAGAAAAGTGACTTAATGTTCCGTGTCCCATTTGAGAGGATTCAATTTCAGAAACGTCTAATAGATGAATCTAATATGGACACTCGAAACTTCATCCCTTTCCCAATCCAGAATGCTTATTAAGGATATTACGAAGAGATCCACCCCTAGTAGCTTAGACAAATTACTCTTCGTCTCAATAGAATCGTTGAGGAGGATCCAAAAGATATCACTTGATCTTCTGACATGAAGGAAGTTTATTCTAAGTGGGATTTTAAGGGTGAATTCTAAGAGAATTCGACGATAGTGTCCAACAGATAAGGAAGCAGGTGAAAAATTGTCACCTTCGATGAATTGGCACTGAGTGTCCCCAAATCAGTACAGATGAGCCTGGCATCCCCATCGCCAGTTACATCCACCATATCAAGCCCACTTGGCAAGGTGTATAATCGACTTGCTGGTTCCCAAAGCGCCTCCAACCATCGACTGGCCCCGAGGCTGATACTTTGATCACCTCTAAAGAAATTAAAAAGTTCAAATAGAACCTTCAGAAATATCTTAGAAACGCTAAAATAGTATACTATAAAACTTAAGTATACTATTTAAATTTTGTCCAAGTTCCTATCCTAATTTAAATTTCTTCAGAACAGTAATCAATTTCTGACCTTACGAGATAATTTTATTATAAAAGTTGATAATTCTTCTTCTATTTCTTACCGTAGTCCGTGCATACTTCAACTTCCCTTTCGATCTTTAATTAAGAATATTATTCGAAATTATAACACATAAATAACTACTCCATCCAGATCGTGTGTACTGTGCAGTAGCGCAGCATAATGCATCGTCATGTTGCAACGAGCATGTCGAGTTCCTTCAACAAATTTCTTCTTCGTACGAACGCGGGCGTGCACTGAAGAAATTGCAGTTTTTCAAAGCGACAGACATCGATCATATCGAAAGATCTGTTTGGATGAATTGTGGAGCGATGCAACAGTGGCGGTGATCCACGATTTGTTGTGGCCTTTCGTATCCATAGAAATACTTGTGGAATATAGGATATCAATGATCGTGCGCAACCCTCACGCGCGGTAAGAACGCAAAGAGGAATGCATATTATTAGATGCAAATTGCATATAGGAAAAGGAACCTAGAACAATTTTATAAAAAAATCTCTTGGTTTTACACAAGCCTTGCATTTAATATAAAAAGCTCGTAAAAATGGGATAAAATATGAAGACTAAATAAATAAATATATACACCTTTATAAATACCTACTTAAATTGTAATGAAACATATTTTTATAATACTCATTTAATTAAATATAAGTAGAATATAGATAAGTATGTATCTATTTTATTCAATTATTGTAAAATAATCAACTCGAACACGGGTTAATCGAATTATGTAATCTCTTATCATTCTCTGCGGCAGAGGATAGGAACACTTATAATTGTCGCCCGAATCATCGTCATTGGTTCGTTTGCTTTTGAACTCAAGCACCGTTTGACCTGTCAATATATAAACACACGAGTTACCGTTACTAAATATAGGCGATAGCCTCGGGAGAAAGCGTTCGTTAACCATTCTAATAGCTTGTCTCATTAACGAGATCGTCAAACAACTACTTCTGATCAAAATTATAGAAATTTCATTAGTTTATATGTATATATTATTATTAATATATCGAGGAATCTGGGTGTTCTGATCACTTAAAAGTAGATTCCCAAGGATTCGAGTTTTGACTTATCGTGTTATCGTACCACAAGAATAATGCTGTCACCGGTATCTCTAATGGCTAAGGACATGAAGTACGGGCAATCGTCTACGCCGATAATGTACCCGAGAAATAACTTAAAACCACCGTCGCGCAAATTATGGCAAAAAGAGAACCTCGAGCCGGATGCTGACCAATGGAGCGAATACAGAACAACTAAATGGGACACTTTAAATGCTCCGAGATTCGTCAATTTTTCGAATTTGCCTGACCATGGGGACTCCTTTTTCGGTGAGTGTACGTATTGCACGAATAAACCGAGAAAGCTGTCGTATATTAATTTTTATTTTATCTTTTTAGATAACGTAACCGTGATCGTGAGCACACCGAAACCAGACTTCGAGAATAGCAAACTTCCCAATTCCGTATCGAAGGAGGAGGACGAAGATGAGACATTGATCGCGTACGATTTGTACTTCCAACTTGAGACAGTTAAATATGACTTTAATTATAAGAACTTACTGACTTTTTTAGGTCTTTCAGTAATGTCAATTTGTCATGTATAAAATATGAACCAATTAACGCAGACCAAGTCGCAGGCAATGGTGAAGATATGATGATGGTAGAAGAATGTGAGAAGAGTGTGATACAAAGAAATTGTATCGACAATAACGTGAGTAAGGGAATGGTATATGATGGTAATCCTCTCGATTAGTTCCTGGAAAATTATTAATTAAAACATCTGGGATATAGACGTCTCAGGAGAAGAATGATAAAAACGAGAAGTGTACCATAATAAAGAAACCGCAAGCCACTCTGGTGCACCCGTTTACCTTCGATATGCGGGATAAATATAAACAGGGATGTAAGCAAGAACGTATAAATAAGGTACGAGAATTATGAATTTGATATAATGTTGTTAAAAAATATTTTAATTCATTGATTATTTATAGATGTTGGAGGAAGAGAAGAAGAATAGAGTATTTCGAGCGAAACCTGTTCCAAAGTTTTTAAAGACTCGCCCAATACCTACTAATAAAAATAATAATGATAAGCATAGCGAAAATAATAATGAAGTATACACCACTACTGATAAGAAAGTTAAGAAACCGGAAGTGCAACAAAAACCCACGAAAAATATCGAGGTAGTCCAATTAGGCCATTGAAATAGTTCATTAATAGTCCATTGATTTTTTTTTGTATATAATAATGTAGGTTTGGAAGAAACCACCATTTGTACCCTGTTTGCCGAAAGAGTGTACCAGACCAAAAACACCGCCACTTCGTACAGCGGTTCGGGCACAACAGAGGAAAAATTTCGATGACACTATTAAAGAAAAACAAAAACAGAAAGAACAAGCAATACAAATGGTAATTTGGCATGTAATAGCATATAATATTTTACTTTAATTTTGGTGAAATTTCGTAAAATGAAAATTACAGCAAATCGCCGCTAAGAAGAAACAGGAGGAGGAAGAAATTGCGCGGCTTAGAAAACAGACTGTCCACAAACCGCAACCGATTCCTAAGTACAAATTAAGATTACCAAAGATTGAGAAGCGACCATTAACAGAGCCCATGACTCCGCTGTCGTTCAAACGACGGCGTCGCGCTTAGGTAATTACAAAAACCATAAAAACGCTAATACGTATGTAGGTGCATTAAATAATAGCCGAGTTGTTCTATAATATTTATATTGATTTCTCTGAAATAGAAACAATTCTCTTCAACAGCATAAATTCTCTTATCTGTTTGCAGGAATCGAGTTCTACTGCAACAATTTATTGATGATTTGTACGTTAATCTTTAAACAGTGAAGTATATATGTAAAGATCCAGCTTCACTTAGTGTTACGAGTAACAATTTACAACGTTAAAGTTTAATCGTATTACATTCAATATATTAGAAAACATGAGGACAATGATATTTAATATTTACGCTTTGTTCATTATCGTAATGTATTGAAAATTAGGCGGCTTTTAATCTATTTATTTCATTACATGAATCAAATAAATATTTCTAAATAGGAATTCAGAAATAAGAAATTTGATTGAAAGTCTTTCGCATATGTGGAAGCATCTAACGATGAAAATTATAAAAATCTGTCAGTCTTCTTTTTAGTATATATCTCATCATATAATTTACAAACGTAGATAATCTTGAAATAAAGTTATGTAGAATTATCGCCTTACATTTAATTACAGACACATACACGTACTATTTTGTATTTTGTGAGCTTGAAAACATTATTCAATGGAATAATTGATTCAATGCGGTCTTATTTTCTAATACATAATAAATTCATTCACCCTATTACATTTACCATAACAATAGTATTTAGTTACAAAATCAAACAGTCTCTGTATACAGTCCTTGATTTAGAAAATATGCATATTTCGGTTGAAAATAATACATGCGTTTGCATTTCTATAAAAGTAAAATTACAAAAACACGTACTTTAAAAAAATATAAAAATTAGATTTTACGTTATATTTAAATAGCAAAATACAGAAAAATTACTCGTAATATATTTAAAATGAGTTTATACTCTAAAAGAATTAGTGCCGTGAATAAATGCTACTTCGATTAAAATAAACTAAATGTATATATATTTAGTAGTCTCGTAAAAAAATAATATATAAAAAAGATAAGTGAAAATGCATTTAGAGATATGTAATGCAAGTCTAATACTCTATCAGCAGTATTTGCTACGTTAAAGCTACATCTATAAACACAAAATGCAGCTAATTAAAAATTGAAAACCAAAATACGCGTGAATGTATGAAAAAATCTGAGATGTATATATTTGGCACTTAAGCCTCACTCGTATTTCAATGGATATTATGTGTGTGTGTGTGTCCATACATGCGTAACTGATATAGGAAGCCCAATGAATGTTAATAATAGACAAATATACAAACAATCATCTTAAAACATCTTACAACACAGCCAATGATACATCAGTTACACACGATCATAGCTCTATGTAGAACACAAATTACACATGAACGTATAAATTCACCAATTCAAAGTTTGGTAGAACATACGTTACATGATAATATTTCTCTCTTAGAAAATATCATGTACTAAAACGAAAATATCACTTAACCCTAGTTTCAATGCAGTAATGCCGACGTTGGAGATGGTGGTAGAGATGGTGACGGTAGAGGCCTTGTAAAAGTTTCTATTTCATTACAGTGAAATTGACATACTGTACTAGAGGTACTTAGAGTAGACTCTGACCACATTCCTCTTCCTTTAGCCTTTCTTTTAGATCTAATAGTATCTGTACTTGTTTCAGGCACATTTCCAGGCTTGTTATTGCGGAAATTCCATAATATATTTAATCTGTAAATATTTCAAACGTAAATTTACGCTATGTTCTTTCTTTCATTTATCGAATTATAAATTAGAATATTTACCTTGGATATTCAAACTGAGCAAAATTAGATGATGGACCAATAATAGCTAGCATTGGGCATAAGAAAAATGTAGCATATATCCAACTTATGCCCATTACGAGTACCAAAAATATACCTATTTGAATATATGCTAATACGCAAGAAGGTAACATAAGAGCACCAGCAGCTCCACTCGTTAGAGAAGCCATTAAAGTTGGACCACCCATTTGCATAAGTGCTGTCCTCACTCTATCCTCCCTTTCTTTGGAGGTGCATGCTTTATAACTAACTACGTAATGTAAACTGAAATCTACAGTTAAACCTAAAAAAATATAAACGATGTATTCAATTCATTACAAAGATATTAATATTTTGATAAATACCTATTGCTGTAGACACTGCAACACTTTCTAGAACGTTCAGTTTCCAACCAAGAAGAACTAGACTAGCGATTGTGACTACAATTGCTGCGCCAATTGTTATAATTGCATATAAACTGATAAGAGGATTAAATGTGACAAAGGCCAATACAGTGAGAGCTAAGACCAATGAAACTCCCATTGCCCAAAGAGTACCTTCGTACAATGTTCGCTGTAGTTCATAAAACTCTAATCTACTGATAAACCAGCCACCACGCATACCCATAGGTGCAGTTTTTAATTGATCCTGCATCCAATTTTCAACCTATAAAACAGTTAAGTTTTATAGTCAATATTCATTAAGAAAACAATAATTTCTGAAAAATCCCTAAAAATAAAATTGTACTTTGTATGCATAAATACCTGATGAAAAAATGTATCCATGTTCGAGAAGGAAAGGCTGTAATTGTATATACTATCATACTCAACAACTAAAGCTTTAATTTTAGGTATCGGCATCGTCACTGAATGCGTTTCATTCGACATAGGTAATTGTGTGAGAGCTGGTTCGTTTAAAAATTTTATGCCAGCAGATACTCCATTACGAACCCACAAATATGAAGGTGTACGATATAATTCCGCGTTAGCTTCAGCTGCACACCTTTGCAAAACGCTAGAATTGTATGGGAATGTGCTCTTTTCGCAACAAGGCATGTAATTAATGCGCGAGTCAATGGGATCTTCGCAACGTCTTTGCATCCAGTCATGTAATGATTCAATAAAACAATTTGGAAGCAGAGGTCCTAAAGTACTACGATAGAAAGATTGTGCACGTAAATTACGGCAGAACTTTTCCAGCCACACTTGTGACTCTGGATTAGATACATCGAAAGATTCATCCCATTCTGGTGTGCCTAGTACATCAGGATCCAGATAATTACCATTATCAATTGGTTTTATACCCCATACAAATCTCATTGGTAATACATCCCAATTATCAACCTAAAATTATAGAATTTTTATTCCTGTGTTAAGATGTTTTCTAACGAAGTTCCTGTCATATTTTATGCTTACCATTTCACGCTTTTCAAACCAAAAGTTACGGGAATATATTAAATCGTATTTTTCAAATGAATGGGAACTTTCAAATAATTGAAACTCTGCAGTGTCTGGCAATTGTAGGCCTGGATATTGGAATACAATAATACAACATATTATTGCTATGGCACCCAAACTTAATAACCAACACCAGCGAAACTGAATGACTGTCTTTGTAAGCGAGGTATTAAAACCTATTGCGATTTTGTCTCCAAATAGTCGTAAAGGCCGAATAATTTTTCGCGTTAAAAAATTGGCAGGAGATAGTAAGTTTGTTCTAAGTCGTTCTGACACTACTACGCACGCAGGCAACCAAGTAACCATCAAGAAAAAATTTGCAATAACAGTCATTCCTGAAAATAAACTGAAAATTGAAAATATTAGTGAAATATGACTTATCAAATTCTTGTTGTTGTCATTTTTGTAAAGTGATGAATGAAATTTGTACCTGAAACAATTGATAGCCGTAACATTACTAACAATTGATGCAAAAAAAGCTACTGCAGTAGTTAGAGATGTAACAAACATAGATGGAACAGCATGTTTCATTGTTTCTTGAACTAATCTAAGTAATCCATCATTTGATATTTTTCGTTCTTTTCCTCTTTCCCAAATTTTACAGTATATGAAGGCATCATCTGCACCTATTCCTAAAAAATTAATAATATCATGTGAACTATATTCTACATTGTACATATTTGTGTAGTTTAATGATCCTTACCTACAGCCACGACGATTGCCAACAAATTCATGAATGGAAAGAATTTAATATGCAAAACCAAAGTGTACACCGCATATGAAATACCGAGACTAAAAATTACTGCAATGATTGTTGTAACAGTTAACAACAAGCAGCCTGTATATATCCATATACAAAATGTTACAAATGCAAAACCAGTGAGCAACAAGATAGAATCTGATACCAACAATCGATCAAATAATGTACTTTTTAAACCCAATTGCATTCCTTTTACACAGAATTTTCCATAAGATAATCCATCAGTGTCCAATCCTCTATAAAAGTCTAAAGTGGCAGAACTTGCAGCAATTGGCAAAAATAACATAGCATATTTCAATGTTGAATTTAACTTATTCTGAGAATCTTGTTTCTGTAATAAAAACATTAGATTGTTTATTAAATCTCAGTGTTAATAACAGTACCTAATACACAGTAATGAAATTTCTTACATAGTTTGAGATAAAGTCAGTGTCTAACAAGTAATGTAATAAATGATACGCAGCATTATGCATGTAGCATTCACTTGGAACATGTCTTTGACAATTTAAATCTTCTGCACAATTTGACGTCAATTGATGATTCTGATAGTAGTAAATGCATCTTTGTAAAAGAATTTCTACTCTGTTAAGATCACTTTCTGTGACACCCAAACAAGAACTTCGATTGGATAGAAGCGCAACATAATTTGCAGGTGACCAACTTCTACAACATTTTTGTGGTGCACTGTTATGTTCCATTTGTGTTTGACATAAAGAAGGAAAATGAGAATTTGATCTAAGCTCTGCATCAATATGACACTGAGCTAATACACCCTCCATTGACCACAAATTTGCGTCTTCAAAATTTCTACCAATAACAACACGTGCATAGGCAGAAGATGGTAAATTACAGAAAAAGTTTTCATTGTCAATGTGATCTTGATTTCTATAATCTTTTACTACATCTATCTTTTTATTCTTTAACTCTATTAGTTCCTCCCATTTATCTTTAACTACAATTTCATCTCCTTGTTTCTTATCTGTTACTTGTTTCTGATATTTCTTTCCTCCTATTTTCTTGCTTTTCGGTTTCTTTCTCATATTACCCTGACTGACCCAGCTATGATTTTGTCCATTAACATAATTCTGTAATTCCAAGAACATATATCACTTTATATATAAAATATAACACAATTATAAACTGTGCTTTTAAAGTAATTTAAAGCTATGATATTCATTCAATTCACAACAAAATTACCTGTTGATGTTGCTGACGCACATAATAATAATATTCCAAAGGATTATCAATAAGCTGTCCTTTTGGTTTGCTTGCTTCCATCAAATTTTGCCAGGCAATGAGCCGTTGTGCCAATGCAGTGCCTCTTGCTTCAAACCCCTGGATACCGCAAATAAAGTATGAATAAAAAGTATATATTTGTGTCACGTAAAGGTACTTTTCACTTACTAATTGAGGATCAGAGAAATCTGGAAACTTTTTTACAGTTAAAGGAACAATCAAACATGTTGAAGAGAATAGAAGTATCACCATTAAAATGGTATAAGGATGATGAGTTATTACGCGTGAAAACCACCACACTTCCATTTTTGATTACAATATTTTATTCTCTTCTTCATTTAAGTCATACTTTCACTACAAAGTATAACAATTTAAAAATGACAACACTACGATAGTACCGTCGTCGTAATTGTGCTCTAATTCGCACGTTGTCATAGCATCGTTTCTTAATTTTGAGAGATTCACGTTAAAAATGTAATACTACAATGTAATACTGCCGATACGAACATTTTCCATCTATAATTCTGTTATTTCTCTACGCTGTCATTTTTTATTAATAGATTTTCCGTTTCTCTGCAAACTCATGTCGCCCGATATCTTTAAACTTATGTCGGCAAGTGGAAAACGTAAAAGGAATGAAACTTATTGCCACTATTCATATACGAATCTTCGTAGAACGTTTTATGAGTAAATCGAATTTTATGCAAAACATTCAGGTATGATTTCTTCATTTAAAAAGTGACATGGACTCCCCAGTTGAAGGGGTGGCACGTGTTTATATTGTGGCAGTAACAAATGGGATGATCCGTGGACCTGAGAATAGATGGAATCTGTGCGTATGAATGAAAATATTATGGCGGGAAAAATTGGATAATTATAATTCTTGGGAGACAAAGCATTTAGATGTTGCAGTAACTATCATACATTAAAATGCAATGGTTTTCTTTATAGGAATATTTATGAACAAATATATCGTGATTGGAAGACATAACGACATAAGTCACGTTTTCAAAAAAATGGACAATTTCAAAAGTAATACAACTCAATAAAGAGGGTCCCTCAGGAAAAGCACACAGACTGATTGTGAGAATAATAAAAAAAAAGAATAGAATTATTTAATAAAAGTTATCTTATTCGTCTAACAAACTTATTCGTTATTTGCAGTAACGAATTTTCTTCACATTATTAGAAATAATTTGTAATTCCTTATTTCAAAAATTGTATTTTATGTTTTCGAATAAAACATTATAAACTAGATGAAACGGAATTAACGTAATAATCGTAAATTTTAGTACTTTATTTTTGTCACTTTTATAGTGGTATTCTTCACTTACACGTAATGAATGCTCATCGTGTTTTCAATCATTGTGACGTTTCTTACATATACGTATACACATTATACACGTGTCCTATACCTTCAAGAAGAATTAGATATTTGATTAGAACGCCGTAAATTTGCGGATTATACATATTAGCTATTTTCTTAATTAAATACAATGTAAGTATATAGAAACATGTTTACATTATTCTGTGGACAGATTGTCTTTCAATCTTATTAACAAATAAATTCATTACAGATGAAAAGTGTGATAGTAGTGTTTTCTATTTTATTTACAAGTAGTTTTGTTAAAGCTACAGAAATCGACAATAAATTTTTGAAGTGTTTGGGTAAATAAAACAATTTTTATGTATATACAAAAAGAAATATAAGTATTGACTGCAATTATAAATTAATATTAATTGCACATAGTTTGCAGATCAACTGTGAAAGAAATTGAAGGAGAATTGTCAAAAATTGATCCTTCAAGAGAAATTGAAATAGGTAATTACAGATTAGATGCAGAGGGAAATGTTATTCATAAGAAGGTAATCAATTTTTATCATACCTTTATGTCATATCATGATTTTTCATAAATATTTTAATTGAAAGGTTCCACTTGCTCAGTCTGAAGTACACATATCTGATGTATTAGATACTATCTGTGAAAAAATGTCAGATTATGTGAGAGCAACATATAAATCAAACGGTCAGTTGACAATACTAAATCTAATGGGCCCATCTGGAAGCATGAATCCTGAGATGTCAAAAGTTGATATTATTCAAGACGGTGATTTAAACAAGAGTTTAAAATATTATGTAAGTAAAAATAAGGAATTATTTTTCACTTATGTTAAGTACTATGCAAAGAGTTACAGTTTTCATTATATTTTAGTGTGAAGGAATAGTAGAGGAGTTTGAAGATTCAATAATTTCATTATTCAGTCGTAAGGAAGATAATATCAAACGGCAATTGTGCACAAATGTTACAAAACTATGCAATCCTGCAGACTTCACTCATGAAGATGATGAAGATATTGAGCCAAGTGAAATAGATGAAGAACATGATGAATTATAGTGGCTCATAGGAAATAATTGATATATTTTTTATATTTAATGCATTTCAGGGAAGTACAACCAAACTGAAAATATAAGTTCCATTTTATATTGAAAATTAAATGTTGATTTAAAGCAAATTTGATGCAAAGAACAATTAATTTAAGATAATTTTTTATTTATATATGTAAAGTTAATAAAGTGAAAATCTCATACAAAGATTAAAGTGTAATTATGTTTGATTTTAAGTCATGTAAAATCCTTTACAGATACCAATAAAAATTAAAACAATGCTTTCAAGTAAATTAAAATTCATACAAAAAATATACTTTAGAAGATAGACCCAATAATGGTAATTTTTCTTATTATGGATAATATTTATCAATTTTGCAATACCATAATCATTTACTTTATTATAACAAATATCGTTAGTGTCCGAATATGTAAAAATTCATTTGAAGAAATTCTGTAAAGACGGAGATCTTTCGAGAATTGAAAAATCCAGATATCCCCCTGGTGGCAAGTGCAGGAAGCATCACCCAAGCACCAATAGCGCCTCTAGCTAACCATTTTATACGCCACGGTCTTTATACCCAGGCTTCCGTGCGCGCTTGTTTCGTCTTCGTCGCCGCCATCATTACGAAGACGAAAGAGGTTGGTTTTACTCATTTTCGCGTGGAAGTGTCGTTACAAGAAAGCCAGCACAAATGAAGATGGTGGATAAAATAGACATGAGCCTTGATGACATTATCAAGCAAAATAAAGGGACTAGACCACGCGGCGGCGGTGGAAGACGCGGAAGAGGTGCCGGTAGCTCACCTCGCAGAGGAGCACGCAGAACTCAAAGAGTTGGTGGTGGCGTCATGCGGGGACGCAATCGCGGTGGCATTACGCGAAATTCTCTACCGTACACAAGGGTAAGAAATCGAATATATTTCTACTTATTCGACAAAATTTTTGCTATTGTTCACGTACAACACCCTGTCACGTGTGCCGTTTATCAAGGACTATCGCGTTACTTCCGCCCTAAACGCTTGTGTATGAGACAGCTTTATACCTAGAGATAAATTAACGATCTTATTTCGAAGTACAGTAGCGTCGTAAGAGAAAGTTTTCGTTCGACGGTTGTTTATACGGTTGGAAAAGGAAACAGTTTGTTTATTGAAACCGTTCGATTTAGAATTCGAGAATTACCGTAAACCGCGCTTTTATAACACAGTGTTGGATCGTTGATTGTAAGGACGACACAATGTATCGTTTTTTGTACGTTTAGTCGTTTGAATGACCGTTGCAAAGGTTTGGTATTTCTAATGATACGCGATAAAACGAATTATATGGAATTGTTGCGCGTGTAATTGAAATATTTAATATAAATTTTAATTTGTGATTGTTATTTTATAAAAATATACGTAGAATGAATATAGAATTTTTGTATGTTATTTGAATGAAAACGTTATAAACAATGGAAAATGTGACTTTCATTCATAGGGTGACGTAAACAGTGCTTGGAAACATGACATGTTTGATGGGGTCAAAAAAGTTGGTCGAAGTGCAATAGGAAGTGCAGGAACAACTAAACTTCTTGTATCTAATCTTGACTTCGGAGTATCAGATTCTGACATTCAGGTATTGTTAAAAATATGAGTATTTTATGTATATCTGTTACCATAATGATGACTATAAAATAATATAAATAATAATTTGAGATAAAAAGAATAGTAGCTAATCATAATAATTTAATATTACTTTTACTGTGTTCTAAGAAAAATAAAGATAAAAAAAATTTAATGTGCATAACTTTATATAATTAAACAAGTTAAATAGAGTTTAATGGTGATGGTATTTTTGTATGTTTCTAGGAATTATTTAGTGAATTCGGTCCCTTGAAATCAGCAGCAGTACATTACGATAGATCAGGACGATCTTTAGGATCTGCAGATGTAATATTTGAAAGAAGAGCAGATGCTATTAAAGCGATGAAACAGTATAATGGCGTACCCTTAGACGGTGTGTAGTTATATTCTTGCTAGGAGTAATAATTTTTGCTTTGAATGTCTCTTTTTAATTATAAAATTCCGCCTATATTTAGGGTTTCAGTATCACTTATTAATCTGGTCTCCAGTTTATACCTAGCGACATACAGTTTGAGCATTTTCTCTTTTATTCTTCCATAAATACTCCAACATGGGATGACATTAAAGAAAAACAAATTTCAAAGAAGTTATTGCGAATTATGATTTGCACAACTATTCACATCTATTATTGCAATGTGTGATATACATCGGCAGGTCGTGAAATGAACATACAAGTTGCTACCTCTGAAATACCAGTCACATCTATCCGTGGAGGCCCGAGACTTAGCGGCAGTAATTTTACACAGAGACCTCAGTCCCGCTTTCGGGGTAATCGTGGAACTGGATCCGTCAGAGGTACGTAATTTAATTATCTTTGTATAAATTATTTATTTACTAAGAATGAAGTGTGTTTATTGTGTGCCCGTTTTTCTTTTTTTGAAGGTCGTGGAACTGGTCGACGTGGTGGCAGAGGAGGCAGTCGGCAAGCAACAAAAACCCCCACCGCTGAAGAACTAGATGCTGAATTGGAAGCTTATGTGAAAGAAGTAAAGTAACAACGTCACAAATCTTCACACTCTTAAGATTTTGTTCTGATCTGACTTAACACAATACAATGTGTTTCCCTAATTTTCATGAGAATATATAAAAAATAAGTATAACTGTATCATTAGCAAAATGTTATAAGAAATTTCTTTTAAATGGGTCCTTTTTATTTTTGACGTTTTCTCTGGAAATTGGCATACAAATTTTACAGACTTAAAAAAAAGATCATTTATAAAGTTCATACATTTTTTTATGATACCGTAACAAACAAAAAATAAAGAAGTTATGATGTAAAGACTGTATGGATTTGTATGTACTATCGTGCGTGTGTGGTTATCAGATGAAAAATACAGTAAAATTCATCTTTACAAGTTGTTGTTTATCAAAGTACAGAACGTGCTTCTAGCCCTTAATCTAATTAATTTTTATGAATCAATTAATGCATTTACAAATATTAATCTTTGAACTTAGTTTACACCTTGTAGAATGTCCTATTATGTATTATGTGTCAATTACTATATCTGGCAATAACCATATCTTTGTAAATTATGTTTAACGAATTGTTTTCTCACATTGAGCAATCAATACCACTATGTGTAGCTACTAGCTCACAGTGGAATAAGGCTGTGACACATTGTTATCTAGTCGATTACTAATGAGATTTTACTGTGCAGTAATGGGCTTGTAAAATAATGTATACGCTTTTATTCATGCAGCGTATGAATGGCAATGCAGTGGTACAACATTGAAGGAAAGAAACTGACAAGTCATTACCCAATAAAGAACAATGTTCTTGAAAATTAAATAATTTTTATTCCCCACCTAATGACGGATTTGCATTTTAAAAAAATACCTAAACTATTTGAATACATTGGCTTCATAACTTTTCAAAACTAGAAACATTGGAGAGATAAGGAAAGTTAATGATGACACACATTTTAAATCGAAGAACATTTTTTATTTTATTTAAATAATCACACGAGGTATCATTTTGTACATATGTAAAAATATTTGCTAACAGATACCATGGAGTGGGCTACATTATTTCCCCCTCCTGATTGTAAAGTAGATCACTACAGAGTTGTACTTGTTTGTATCTTAGGAAGTCATTATTCAATGCTCCTGGAATTATTAATTTTCTAAATACTTAATAATAAGATCAGTCGAGTTTAGATAATAAATTTTTACTATGCAATAATTGTGTACAATACGAGGCAACATTACCACACCAGTGTTTTAAATTATAAAAGATAGATAAATGATGTCGATCTTTTTTATAATCTTTTGAGTGTCCTCTTCTTATCTTTTAACAATTTTTTCTTTTCCGCTGATAGTTTTTTATCTCCTGCATGCTTTTTTGGGAGAGGTCCTCCGACTTCAGAGGAAGCACAACTTTCCAGACCTGCTTTGCTGCCTTTCCCACCTCCCTGTGACATGAATTCATCGCACATTATTTATTACTGGGCAGGTGTGTGAATTAATTTAATACATCTTAACAATATTTTACCTGTGCATGTATTTCTGTCATCATTTTCGCTCGCTCCGAGTAATCGTCATACCTTTCCAAAAGTAGTTTTCCAGCTTCTTCATTTAATGCAGATTCTGCATTTGGCACTATTAGGAGACATTTTACGGTCTAAAAATTAGATATTGTTTATAAATGTTAGTCACATTCATCCTCCTTTTTTAGTTTTATCATATAATAAAATATTAGTAAAAAGCAATTGAATGTATTACTAATGAGTACATTTGGATTTTTCCATAGATAACTTACCAATAATATATGTTTAATACCAAGATCTGACTTCCAATCCTTTTTTAAAGTATTTACACATATTTCCCCATTTTTCGCAACATTTGGATGAAAGATCTTTGTGAGGAAAAATGCCTTTGGTGGTCCTTGAGGAAAGTCTTTGCCAAGAGCTAATTTTACTCTGAAGAAACCACCCGCATATGGTGTTCCCGCTAATGTCACAGAGAAAATAATAGTTTTAAATCATAAATCCTATGATATTTTATAGAGTTATATAAATTTTAAGATAATAAATGTACTATAGGAACACACTGATAAGTGTGGTACAAACATTTCTAAGAAAATCTGTGTAGACTAATACACAATTATTTAAAATCATATTAAAATCAAAATAAAATCTTAAATTCTGTAAACTTCATTCTTTAGAGTTACTGTATAAGTATAATTGACGAATTCATATTGTAAATAATGATCTGTTTACAAGTGATACAATTCATGTATCTATAAATATACCTACAGGACATATACACATCCACATGCATAATTGACACATGAATGTTAGGTTATGGTTTAATAATCGCAAAATTCTCTATATAATATGTATAATTCAATATAAGATTTACAAAGATAGTAGCTATATAAAGCTCAATCTTACACGGTCCTTCGATAATAGCTTGAATGTCTGTAACATCTTCCTCGTTCAAAATAACACGAATACCCTCGGGTGGTTGTGCAGCCAATTCGCTCATTTCTTTGGCCACACGCCGTATAATTTGTGGTGATAAGTTTTCGACATTTGATATCTGAAAGAATGAAACATAACAGATAGCTAAATACAAGAGAAGCGAGGATTAATGAGCAGAAACTGTCCCCTTAACCAGAACATAAACAAGAAGTACCGCCGTTAAAAGTTCGATGTTTCCGAATAATACGTCTGATTGTGTACTCACAGAATTTACAGCAGCCATGTCTAGCGAATTTTGAACAAAATTTCACCTAAACGCGCTCAGGACGCGATTATTTGACGTACACCGTTGGAAAATCTTTAACGTCACAACATCAGCACAGCATCGCCTGCAATAACCAACATTTTGAACTGACAGCCAATCGCGAGAGAGTTACAACAATCTCGAAGCTGGAAGTCGATTCTTCGTCATTTCTTGTGTTTTTAAGCAAGAGGTGTCTGGCGTCTCTGACTTTTGTCGAAGGCACGTCACTGTAATCGAATTAAAAACAAAGGAGAGATGATTGATACCGCAAAAATATAAGAACGAACGATGGTAATCTATTGCGACTGAGTTGTATCATAGCCTCCATTCGATCGCTAGCTCGTACGTTAGTACGTTGTATCTTTGATCCGAACGAGTTTGAATATTTCGTCGTACACTAGTCAGGATGACCGGTAGCGCGACGATAGAGAGGGTAAGATTATGTTAATGTTGCTTGTATTTTTAATAGAAGTATAGTTTAGCTATTTCTTTATGTTCTTGGACGGCCAATGCCTTGTGCATTATTATGAATCATACAATTTCGTTGTAGCAGAAAAATCAATGAAACTGACATTCAGTTTTATACTGTAACACTCTGATTTTCTTATAGGAGAAACATATGAAGCAGTTGAAGCGTAGAATGGAATGTTGGCGAGAAGTGATACTACCATTGAACTCCATTCTATTATGGGAACGGTCTTGGTACCCTGGTCTCATACTTGGAGCTACAAGCGTGATATTCTTGTGAGCAGTAATATTCAAAAATAATATAGAAAATTGTGTTTTGTGGACTTGATTATTTTTTGAGTAATTTTAAAAATGAAATATGTATTGTTTACTTTGGTGTCTAAAAAGTATTTCTCTTTTTATCAGTAAAGTGGTCTGATTTATAAAAAGATTCAATAATTATTTTTAACATTGATTTTAAAATATTTGTTTTATTTACATTGAGTAATTTGTTGCTTAGTTGCTTACTCAAGTATGTTTGATATATTTTTTTAGAAATATTTCTTAACATTTGTGAAATTCTTCTATTTGTAGCTTGGTTTGGATGCTGGAACCTGCCCTGCTTACAATAATATCTGTATTTCTTCTTATATTGGCCTTGGTAGATTATCTTCTACCACCACTGACATCCGTTTTATGTTCTCCTGATAACTGGTCAGGTCAGAAAGAGAAAAAACTGAATGAAATTTGTCAGAACCTATCTGAAACAATTTTACAAATACAAAGTTTATGGAGATCGATGCTGAAAATACGAAATGAACGTCCTAATGTTGTAAGTTAATGAATTATACATTTGGTAGCAGAGTTTTTACACAAAATTTCATTATGTTTCAGTATTACACAGCTGTAATAACTTGTCTGCTTATTTGTATATGGATTGGAAGCATAATTAACAATTTGCTTCTGTTTTACATTGCAGGTAATAATTTTCAAATTTGTTTTTGCAATATTTTATTCTGTAGCACAATCATATTAAAACCAATTTTATTGTTTTGGGAATGTTGCAGTGAATGCAATTTTACTCACACCAGGACTCAGACACAATTTTTCAGATTACTTATCTCATGCTAAAAAATCGTAATTATC
Source organism: Calliopsis andreniformis (assembly GCF_051401765.1). Lineage (NCBI taxonomy): Eukaryota > Metazoa > Arthropoda > Insecta > Hymenoptera > Andrenidae > Calliopsis > Calliopsis andreniformis. Next base: position 14,116,876 of record NC_135067.1, on the reverse strand, counting down.
GTTTTGTATGTATCCCTTTCTCTTTACTCTCTATAAGATATTTCATCTAAGTCAAATTAATTCGTAATTTATTAAGTCAAATCTAGGATAAAATGAGTTTTCTGCTTTTAGGAAAAGCATAATTGTACTTATTATGTGTAATTATTATATCGTGTCTCGTTTTTAATGCAATTTTTTACTATAAATATACTTCTACATTGTTTCTCTATTAAACGGTACCAATAAACTTATCCCATGTTTTACCAGTGTCTTTGAATAATAAGCATAGGAGGATTCACATATACTGTTTTGATGCGTTTTTGTTGAAACTTTTTTTGTAAATGTTATGTAGTCTGTAATTTATGTAATCTATATTGCATCATGTATATCATGTATTAAAAATATTTGTATGTATGTATGCTGATGTTTTAATATTAGAAAATCGCGGGGTAGTATACATTCGACGAAATTTGTGGTGGCGCTGATAGCGTAAATAAATATGCTAATTTATCGTTTATCATGCGTGCACCTTGACCAAGGAACTTTCGATTCATGATAAATATTATGAATGGACTGACAAAAAGTTTTGGATTATGGTACCAATTACCAATACCAATAAGTACAGTTGCAAACACTTCCATAACCTTAAGTGAAAACCACTTGATCTGGTTATTAATTTTGAGTTAGGTTTTCTTTTTACGACTTCGTTTTTTATATGTTAATTACTTGCGCACCGTTGTAAACAAACTTGCGTCAATCAATTAGTAACTCATACAACAAATAATTTGTTGGTATTATTTTATTCTGCAATACTACAATAATGGATATAATTATAAAGTTAAACGAACAAACTGCAGGCAGAGACAGAATAGTTAGGTACGTAAATCATATTTTTCCAGAATTTTTGTTATCATTATCTTTATCATTAAACATTCTACTTCTTTTTTATAATTTTAGTTCATATAAAATCAACTAATTTTTACGAAAATTGATTTTGGACAAAAAGAATTGCTTTATTTCAAAATTGTGATGCAATTATTCTGATTAATAGTTACTTAAAAGCAAAGCTATAAGCTTTAATTATATGTTAATAATATTTTACAGATTGCTACAATATGGAAGTCGAGCTTATTGGTATTATGCTCAGAATATTCGTACTGTACAACATTCTGCAGAAATTCTAAGAAGCTTAGAATATACCTTCAGTTCATTCCGAAAATGTACATTCTTATAGATGTTCAGAAATTGAATGCTATCTGCACTGTTACTAATAATACTATTTTTATTTCTTTTTAGTGTTACGTCTTGGAAGATGTTTGGACAGTTTATATTCTGCCTTAAAAATGATGAACTATCCTGACTTAACTGTCAGGGTAACTTTAACTCTCTCTAAAATTGCTAATGCTCTATTCTTACTAGCTGATCATATAATTTGGATTGGTCGTGTGGGACTATTTAGAGTTAACATAGAAAAATGGAGCAAAGTAGCTAATAAATACTGGTTAATGACTATTATTTTAAATCTTACAAGAGATGTTTATGAAATTAGTAAAATTTTGGAACAAGAAGGAAAAAACGTATTGAAGAAAACACCGAATCTGTCATGTAATATTCGCAGTCATATGATATTATCTCATTTGAGGAATCATAAAGAAATTGTAATGGATACAGTTAAGAATGGGTGTGATTTGTTTATTCCATTGACAGCATTAGGTTTTACCAAATTTAATCCTGGAACAATAGGTCTGTTTGGTGTCATATCTTCACTTGTAGGTCTCTATACATTAGTTTATCCATTGTATAAGTTAACACCAGCTTAAAGTCTAATTGCACAGTGTATTACTTTTTTTATGCATGTGATATGATACATACATCTTTTTAATTAAAACTAAAGTAATATATGTAGAGTTATACTATTTTTATATGAGTTTGGAAAATCTTATTGAATTTTTTAATAATATTGTAAGTATATTTTAAAAGATATTGTCATCATACTGTGATACTTGAATAATTTTATTAAGATCTATATATCATATTTGGTATATAAAACTAAAAAAAATATTAAAAGGATTGGGATTAAAAAATGAGAATATACTTATGTAGTTTTGAATTATATTTTTAGGAAAATATACCTCCCAAAATACTTTAATTCCACACTTTAATAAAGATTAACAAAATTAGCTTGTATAAAAAGTTATAACACTTATTAATATTCAAAATCTCATGCATTGCTTTCTGGCAATATAGGTGCAAATCCTTCTTGAATAATTAATTCATACTTATGAGAGTGATACATCAAGAAAATTCCCCATTTCCCACAAATCATAGACCAAACAGCTGATATTGCAGTACTACCTGCAATTGGTGTAATAGCTGGAATGTCAGAAATGTTATTAAGTTTTAATATTTCTATAGATTACGATAAAGACAAAATTATAGTGTTTTCATTTAAGGAATAATATGATTGAAGTACTTACGAATTTTATAATAAAATGTACAAAAGAGGTACCAGATTACAGCTGTAAAACCAGCAACTGTACTTAAAAAACCAACAACATTTAAGTTTCTCAATGTAACTTTATTATGCCAGTTTTGTAATGTTCCCTTTGCTCGAACCCAGTGTAAGTGAAAGCAAACTGCAGCCAATATACCTGTGTAAGATACAAACTTATATTTTTTGTGTCACCTAACGAAGTTTATAATACAATTCAATCTCAAAATTTATATCATAATTTTCCATAAAAAAATTAATTGTCCTAAAATAGACAAACTGCACATCATAGCAGCTAATACCATATGTAGGTATACAAATGTTAGAAGGAAAAAGTAATCAATACTATGACAAGAATTACATTTATTTACACATAAATATCAATTTTTTACCGAAAAAAAACGTATCTGAAATTAGAATAACAAGTAAGTGTTTATGCAAAATAATAAACAAACATTTCTTTTAGAAAGCATGAAGCAGCATAAAGCTACATACATACATATACACATGTGCAAAATTTAAATGGCACTTATTGAATGCAAATACTTTCACATTATCAGATCTATATGCATAATCGATAAATGTATTTTCAGATTAATGACAAATGCTAACCTGATAAGATTGACCAAAATCCAACATCGTGATTATTATACACTATACAAAACACGATACATGCTGATATACCTATAAACACACCCAGAGCACTTAATAACAGGTGTATCAGAATATTTCGCGACATTTTGAAATTTCAGTATTAACTACGCAACGCAATGGCAATGCATAAGTTCGTTGCACCGTGACATAAGGAAAGCCGGTTTCTTAATGGAAAGAAGCCATGCTAAAAATTATATTGCAACTGGAGATAGATAATTATAATAATTATTTGTGATAAAACAGAACCTATCTAAACCATTTTAAAATATCACCGTGATATTTGCAAGGTTATTATTAAACAGTTGATAATTATAACCGAAACATTCTCTCAATGGTTCAATAACCTAACTTGATTTTATTTCTTTAAGTTGAATTAAGGAATGGTCAATTATTAGGTATTACTTTTTTGCAAGCAGATATCGCTAGGACTCATAATTTTATTAAATGTATTTAATGTTAGGGTGGAGCTTGCGTGATGAAACTTCATGTTCGCTGCCGAACACGCGATATCGCGAACTCGATCGTCAACAAAATGTCCGACCACGCGATACCGCGTGACCTCAATATGTTGTTCCAAAGCGTATTTCATCAGTGTTCTTCAAAGAAAGCTGTTGTATCATAGTCTCCTGTTTCGCCAGTGGTTCTAATTATTAAAAACTCCAATTAGTTTTTTTTTATTTTATTTTATTTTAATCTACACAACATAGATATGGATTCTACCCCTGGACCATCACGTAATTTTCGTAAAAGGAAACGTAAATCGTCGCAAAATAAACAAAATTTACATAGTTTATATAAAAACGAAAGTGAGAGCGATTTGTCAGCTAGTTCAAGCGACTACAAATCAGATTCTGAATCTGAAGGTGATCGATGCATTGAATCATCTGTACAGGAAACTCAAGAAGGAAACCCAAATACAGAAATCAGTTGGTCTTCAAATAGTTCTTCGATGCAAATTATACCATTTACGAAGGAACAAAAGTTATTAGTGCCACTACCATCACCCTGCGATCCACTTAAATTTTTTGAAATGTTCCTTACAAATGAGTTTTTAACAGATACTGTTACGTACACGAATGAATATGGTCAATATCTTCTGCATCAAGAAGTGAAAGAATCCTCAAGAATAAAAGCATGGAAAGATCTTACAGTAGAAGAATTAAAAACATTCATTGCGCTACTTTTACATACTGGAACAATTCAACTGCCAAAATTAAATGATTATTGGAAAACACATTGGCTTTTCAACCTTCGTTGTTTTAGTAATTATATGTCCAGAAATAGATTTCTGTTAATTCTTCGCTGTTTACATTTTACATCTATCAATGCACAATCTACTGAACCAAATAATAGATTATATAAAATTCGTCATGTTCTTGATCATTTTAATAATACTATGAGGAATATTTATTATCCTGGCAAAGAACTTTTGTTAGATGAATCAATGATATTGAGGAAAGGAAGATTGATATTTTGTCAGTTGAATAAAAATAAACACCATAAATGTGGTAGCAAATTTTATATTTTAACAGAACCAGATGGTACCATTATAAAGTTTGAAAGTTATACAGGAACTGATGATGAAACTTCAGGAATTGGACATACTGAAAAAATTATATTGAAATTGCTTCAGGATAAATTACAGTCTGGTCACAGTATTTATATAAATAATTTTTATAATTCATATGGATTAGCAATAAAACTTTTAGGTCATAATACTTATTGCACAGGAATCTTGAATAAAGCACAAAAAGGAAATCCAAAAGATTTGATTTCAGCTGTATTAGAGAAAGGGGAAAATAGATCATTATTTTGTAATGGTGTACATATTGGAAAGTTTCATGATAAACAAGATATTTTCTATATAACTACTGAGTTCTCTGATAACATGATTGAAACACAAAATAAGCAAAATATCGTAAAGCAAAAACCAGAAGCTATTGTCAATTATAATAAATATATGTCAAATATAGACAGACAGGACCAAATGATGGCCTATTATCCTTGCTCAAGAAAAACCTTTAGATGGTACAAAAAATTATTTGTACACATATTACAAATGAGTTTACTAAATTCTTTTTACTTATATAATAAATTCTGTAACAAAAAATACAACTTTTATGATTTTAAAATGCAAGTTTTGGAAATGTTGTTACCTAAAAAGGAAACATTGAAAAATTTCAACTCAAAGCACAGGCTGTCTAAAATTGAAAATACGAAGCAAGATACGAAAAAAAACAAAACAGTGACAATGAGGAAACAATGCAAAATGTGCAGGATACGAAACGTTCGAAAAGACACTGTATATCAATGCAAAGTTTGCGTAGGAGAACCAGGATTTTGTATAGAATGCTTTTTTGATTTTCATGACAAACAATAAAATGTGTTACCCTTACGAAAAAATAAATACTTACATTTCCATACAATCTTTATTTTTCTTCCATTTCTTAGGTGCCTTACAATTAACTAAAAATTATCATTAACCGCTGTAATGAAATGGTTGGCATGTAAAATATTTTACAGAATACGAACATGCTTTAGACAACAAATCAAGAGGCGTAAACATTCAGCACATGAACGATGATGGACCAGCTTCTCGGATCTGGCAACGATATGGTAAAACGCGATTCGATTATTGCGATTCTTTGCAGTGCTGTCGCGCCATCTGGCGAAATGACGCGTTTTTTACAACTTTTCGAAAATACAGTAGCAAGGATACTTGTCCTTCGCGCTTGTTTCTTTCAAGTGATTTTGGAAGTGATATCGTGTTCAAAATGTTTATATTTATAGAGTGTGTGATTCTGTAATTTACACTGTGTTCATCGCCAACGAGGGTGCAATTCGTTCACACAGTAATAAACGAAGAGAAATCGAGACGAAATAACGTAAGATTGCATTTTTATATTCTGCTACAGACGAGGTTACCAATAATACCAGTAAATTATTTAATTGAATTAAAATTAACATAAAAATGAAGGTAGTTTCTGTTTAACTACAAAATAAAAGTATTGGTGTTGATAACAAGTATTGGAACTGGAAATATTTTTTTTAAATAATAAAAGTTTAAAATTGATTTTGAGCTGAGAAGTTATTCAAAAATCGTTATTACAATGAATATTTTATTGGAAATGTTAATTTATTAGAAACTTACTTTTATTCGATTTCGTTACCTCGATTTTTGAATATCCGTCGAACAGGTATAAATAACCCCGCGACCTTTCAATTCTTCAGTCGCTCTCCAGCCTTCGATCGGATCGGATCGCTCTGTCAATCCTGTGATCATTATCTGGAGGTGACTCTGACCCATCCCTGACCCATCTGAGTCCTGACCAGTCCTTCCAGTGGTCATGTCGGACCACTGGTCAACTTTTCCACTGGTCACTTCTGACTCTTGACCAACTTTTCTACTGGTCATGCCTGACCCTCGATCAATACTTTTATTTAATAATCAAGTAAAAAGTGATTTTTTTTTTTTAATTAATTTATTAATGACAGTGTGAGTAATACAGAAAAGTGACAGTGAAGCTATACGTAAATAATATTTTGGTAATTTTGTATTCTTCAATCCTTGGTATTCTCATTTCCAATATCACAAAAATCGAACTTTTTAGTGTCAATTTTTTCAGGAGTTGTCTCTTTCTTGTCTTGTTCTTGAAGCATTATTGTTGCTCCTGTGCGACCGACAGTGTCTTGGTATGTCGAAAGAGTTTCGTGCAAAAATTTCGGTCTTATGTAACCAAATACTAGGTGGAATAATATATTGCTAATTTATCGGACTTTGAAAATATATTATATATATTCTCTTATCTTAATATTCTTCTGAGCTTACATCGTTTTGTCGTCACGGGGGGTGCAAGGACTTTCTCGTCATGAGGGTCGAAGTAAAGACCGTGAATGTATGCTATCAATTCACTTCCTAAGTCTTCTGCGGTTCGTTCATCTTGTGGAGCCCCTACAATTTTTCTTTATTAAAGAATTAACGCTATAACCGAACATTAGTTTTATATTTTATTCGTAGTATAATATACAGGGATTTTTGTAGGTAACTTGATACACGGTTTGTGCATAATCAAGAATGTGTTTGTGAATCAATTGCTCAGCGGCTTCGTCCAATTTAGTAGGAATCGATGCTACTCGAGGATCGATCTCTCCTTCTCTGATACGTTCCGCGAAATAATCTCTGGGTATAATTCTGTGGAGAGTGTGATTCAAAATTTCAGATCAAACTCTCGTCGATCTTTTATACTAGTTTCTGAAAATAAAACCTACATCTTCACCGGCTTGTGTTTCCTTTTAATAAAATTGCGACTATATTCTGTGTCAATTAATCTACAAGAATTTGTCATGTTAGAGTATATCTAAAATTACGAGGAATGAAAAATAAAAAAGGTACGTTGTGTACGTGCAACTTGTTATAAATTTTGTTGGTTAGTAAAATGATAAAAGTTTACATGCACGTCTTTTGTTTAAATGGTGGTGTATTCAATATTAAATAATCAAACATTTTCTGTACAATCGCCTTTATTATAACTGAATATCTATACATCAGTTGAGCTCTTTTCAGTTCCTCTTTTAATTAATGACAGAAATTTTATATGAAATCAGATTCACAGTTTGCAGTCACCGTATCTTCTTCTCGATGATGGTATTGGTTCCAGATATTGTTGTCGATTTTTCATATTACTTAAACCCATCTTACTAATAGTATCCATGTACTCCGAGCGACCAGTGAAAGGATCCCCCCACATAGAGAAGCTTTCTGGAACTAAACATGTTCCCATATTAACTTAGACTGAATTTTCTTGAAATTACAGAATTAAACAATAACTTCTTTTTTTGATAAATTATATTTCATAAGAGAAGAGTTTCTACCTTGGAACATATGAATCTTTTTGGGCGGATGAATATGTGGTCTTTCGATAGCGGAAAATCGAAATCTGGTGGGATCCCTGTAGCCCTTTTTCAGTTCTATAACTTCCTCCGGAAATGGCGAACAGTATGGTGAATCAACGGCGGCTATTAACTGTCTATAGTCGTCGATGGGTAAACCTGAATTCATTCAAATGAATTATTCCCATTCAATTTTCCATAGATTGAGTTATTATACCTCTTTTTCCATAATCCACTTTATAGATAGTTTTCATTGTTTCGTCTATTGGTGCACAACCACTATCCAACATTGCTGAAGCCAGGTTGGTCAGTTCGCGATTAACGTTCACCAATTGATCGAAAATCTGACGTTCCTTATCAGCCAAATACTTGTACCTGCAAATATTTTTCTAATAAGCCATGTTGTTTAAATTTTTAATATATAGAAAAAATCTCTAAATTCGAACGATCTAAAATTCGTATAATCTATAAAAGTTTGCAATATTCTTCATTGAAGTTTCCTGTTCATGTCATTCTTGTAACACAGAAGTTTACCGATTTCTGTCGCTTCGTTGGCCATGCTCGTCACATGGACAGTCCTCAGGATCGATTCTAGGGGTATACAGTCGAATTCCCGTATCCATCGGTGGTTGAGCAGGTTTCGCAATAAGGGGTACAGGATAGGGCCAATTGTAGTCGCCATGAGAGACGGTGACGAAATTTTCCAACGCGGTGGTCATCGTGTACCAGTAATTTAAGATCGAGTGTCAGAAAAGAACTCCAAAATTTACGTAAACCTTCATCGAAAGAAGATAATTATTCACTCAATTGTAAGATTCATTATCAAACTTAGATTAGCAAGACATTTTGTGGAAAATGTAGAATCCCCAATTCTTTAACTCAGCATCTCTTTAAGAGGGACAAAAATGGTTAAATTCTATCATGTTTCATGAAATTTGAATAAATTGAAACGAATATTGTTAACAAATTTTCTACCGATGTAAACTCACCTGAGAATTTTGTTGCACGAAACAGTGACTAATCGTTACATGGCTGAGTCGATTCGTTGGTACTCGTGGCAGCCCCGAATATCGTTAGCTTTCGGAAAAACCAGAACAGCGAGTCTCTGACCAGCATGATCGCGGCAACGACAGCTTTATAAAGCGCGTAGTGCAGCACAGCGTTCAAGAACGTGATACCGATGTGCACGATCACAGAATCGGTCGTCAGCCACAAATCGTTCATCTTCCTTAATTTTCTATTACCTCAAACGAAATGTTCCAACATTAAAAAGACATGACGTGCTCTATGAATCCACTGAAGATTTACGCTCAAGATTCCAGAGCTTCACTTGAAGTTTGCGTTAATATATTCTTGTTAAGCAATTTCAATTTATTCGAAAAGAAATTACGATATCTTTAAGACATGATTAATAAAAGCTTTCGTGTGTTGACGATATAATTGGTACAACTTTTTACTACTAATAGTGGACATACAAAATGTTTGGTGAAAAACGGAATAAAATTGTATTTTAAATAGACGTCGCCGAAGTGTCGCTGAATTTTCGATGGGGGGACGTAGACCTGGGAGAGGGACACCCGATTTCTGGTTCTTCAACATCGTTTTGCTTCTCGTTCTCCATTTCGAAACTTTGGTCGCCAGCTAGAGGGTTCTTGTTGTACATACGCTGGTTTAGTTGCTTCTTCGATTTTACACGGAGCCTGTCCTTGCGTGGTTCTAACGATGAAAACAAGTGTTCCTGGGGGTTCGACGAAGACAATCTCCAAAACATTTCTTCCTGCGATTGACTGCAATTCTTCCTTTGAACGCGGCCCCTCGCTGTCGTGAAAATTGGCCTCGTCGTCTCTTGAATACATCCACAATCCAATCTGGTGATTGTCGTCATTGTCCCGCATGGCTCCAAGTTCTGTAAAATGGCCATTGATAGCTTACTTATTGCGTTAGAAGTTAGATATGATTCGGTCTCTTCTGGGATACATTTAAACGATTTGAATTTAAATTTATTATTCAAATGCAATATTCAAACATGGATTTCTTATTTATTATAGATCAACGCTGTTTATATTTGAATAGTATATAGCAAAAATTGAACTAGAATTCTGTTCCTTGTTAGTCAGCTTTTATATGACTACCTCTTTCTTTTTTTTATTCTTTTTGTAAAGAATGATTTATTTTTTAATACTCTTGGAAAAGGTCTCAGCCGACTTCCAGATGGTTGAAAGCTGGAACTCTGCAACCTTCCATCAGGCCTTACAGCTGGCGCGGTGATCCTCGGGCCGAAGTAATACTCCCCAATCAATCGTTTGATTTCTTGTGAGTAGTATCTCTCGCTGATGTCCCGTTTCATTTGCAACTCTTTCAACTTTCGCAGTTTTTGCATCGCTCCTATTGCCTCAGGAATACTTAATCCTGAATGATCGTTGCTCATACGTTGATGCTTCTCGCGGAGGGCAGCAGTATTGCTATGTCTTGGTACGACGTTAACGTAAACTGAGTCGTCTGGATGACTGTGGTACTGAAAACGAGAGAATCTTACTTATCATACATACAAATATTCTAAAATTAGGAAACTTAGAAATAGCTAGATTTGAGAAACTTTAGATATCATAGAGAAAAGTAATTCTATCTTCTTCGAATAATGATTTATAAATTATAGAAGCAAGAAAAAATCACTCGCCAGTTTCTAAAAATCTCATTTTTGGCACTCACAATAAATTCCCAATGTCTACGATTTAGACTACGTCACGTTTCAGTCGGCGTTAAAATTAAACTCTATTAATCATACGTTATTCTTATTAACGCCCGTCTCTTCAACTTCGACGATAGTTTCCTGAGAAGTTCTCTCTCCCGGAAATTTCAGTTCCTGCTCGCTAGTACAGTCCTGTGGATAATGATTCGAAGTGGCGTATCGTATATTAGGGTGCATTTCTCTGGGCCAATTGTTTTCTGTCACAGTGGCTGCGGTGCTTCTCCGACGATTATCCATTATTTTATTTGGCCACCTTGAACCAGAGAGCACCTTGATATCGAGGAATATTAACTTCTCTTAATTAAAGCTGTCAGAGGTTAGGGAAGATAGATACTCGTTAGATACTTTGCCATTAATTCGGCTTGGGGGCAAAGTGGTCATTTTAATTTACTTCCTGAGATACGCCGCTGGAAGATGCATAACTTGCGCATTATCACGCAGAATTTTTCTACACTGTATGTTGCTTTACTTTTACATAATTTACCCGTCTTTCCTCTGCGAGCGAGGCGACTGAGATTTCTGAGCAACTTCAAGGTTTTCAGTAGAGTCAGTGAAATATACTTTGGGAGGCAAAACTGAAGTAAACTGTTAGAATTTAGCAGCATTGATTTTTATTATAATTCTAGAAAATAAAATTACGTAATTCTCAGTAGAAAGTAAGTAAATTTGTAGATAGTAAAATTCACAATTTTAACGCTTTCTTAGCTTCTTCTTCTAGCGTAATATGTTTTTAAAAAGTTGTAATTGTCATTATAATAGATAGGTAATAAAGTCTAGTAAAGAATCAAAGCACAACTCATCATTTTGATTTATGTCTTTTATTCAATACAGTTTTGTCAACGCTGTAATTAATTTTGACATTTGTTTCCTGTTTCAAGCAGACATCGCCCAAGCCGGCGCTGGGGTTCGTTTGTGATGCATGTTCGTTTTTATAATAGCGTGACCCAGTCTACTAATACTGTCTTGGTACTCTGACCGCCAAGGTGGTATTCGTGTCTCCTGAGATTCGTCCTCGCCTTTCTTCTTAGGTTTTCTTTTGTCCTCTCTGTCCTTCTTTTCGCCTTTCTTTACACGTGACCGAGTAGAGGGACGACAATCGATGTCCTCCACTGGTCTTTTAATGGGAGCGCAAGGTAACGTGCTCTCTTCCGCCATAGCTGCCGCCGCTGTTTAAAATTTCAGGAATATTTTAATAATCACACTATTCAAATAATATTCGACTGTTCATCAGTCCATTACCAGAGTCCGAATAGTCCACTTGGTAAGTCGTCCTCAATCGATCCTGATCTACGCGCATAATAATCTCTTCCATGGGCGTTTTCTGTAGAATTCCATAGAGATTAGGATATTTTTCTTCCAACTGAAACGATCGTGTTCACTTAAGAAACGCCAAAACATTTCGAAAAGTCTCGACGTACCTTCTTCATGTACACGCTAGGCTGGTCGTGTTTCGTCACCTCCGTTTCTGGATGTGGACCAGTCTTGGCAGGGTACAGCTTGGGGTCCAGCAGTCGTCCCATGGGACCTACGCGGCTCCAATCTTGTTGGTCGCCGCATAGGTCGATGACCTTTATTTCGCGGGAGGAGTCGCTTCTACATGGACAGGAGCCATCTTTCCGCAGAAGACTCGACGGGTACTTAATCCTCGTCGAAGGCCACGTGTAATCTTTTTGATACGTTGTGATAAACTGGTCCATGCTGGCTGTGATCTTTATTTTTGAACGGTGGAAACGATCAGTAGGGAGCTGACTTGGTTACTGTGAAAATACTGTCCTGATATCTTCCATTGCTGTCTGGAATAAACGTTATGGGAAAGAGAAACTTAGTGGCTCGTTTTATATCATATCTAAAATCTTTTTTAACAGGAACCATCGTCTTTATGATTATAAAATGTTTACTATGATATAATTTATTAAAATATTCTTTACCATGTGGTCTACTTATACGTGGTTTCTGTAATTCATTTTTTCTATATTTTGGTGGTCCAGTTTCTGTCAGAAAAATTTAGAGTATTGGAGACACGAGAATCACATTGCAATTTGGTCCATTTTTTTGTAAATTTATTTCTTCCTATTTGGAAGGATTGTATGTTGTTATCCTATGTTACACATTTTGTGATGTTGAAGTATGGAGGTTTCATAGCAAAACGACGGGAACTTGTCAGCTAAAGGACAAGGTTCCGACGATTAAGAGCCGCGGCGACATTCAGGCTTTCCATGCTCTCTGCAGCCAGTTAGCGACTCGAAAGTTCAGCAATTTCGCCAGTTCAAACAAACACACGACGGGTCAGGTATACAGTATGTGTACAACTCCCGTCACATCATACGTACAGTCAGCAATTTTAAGTTGCAACGTTGACTGAACAAATAAACCCCGCTCAGTAAATAATTGTAGAACGATACTGTTCGCGGATTTACGTGCATATCGCGAGACAAAGATGCCGCGTATTAACGCGAGATGGCAGCGTTCGTTTCGGATTATTGTTTTTGGCCTGACGCCATTTTCAATAGAAATTATCCATTTTCCAGGTCAATATTTCGCTCTGACATAGTCGATCGTACGAGAGTAAGAAAAAGAAACATCGGAGACTGTTACTCGAACACCCTTTCAACCTTCTTCACTCGTCACTGATTCCCTTCTCTTCGTCGTTCTATTTCTATCGCCAAGATATCCCTTTATTCTCTAGCCCAATTACTGCTACTTTGTAGGAACAACCGAGCCAGTAATCCCGCTTCGAACGATTCGTTTTTGTGCATGGCATCAATTTTATTCCCACCCCTACTTTTTACATCGCCGATGATTGGCGCTGGTCCAACGCCAACAGATAGTTCAATGTGGAGACTAGACTCAGGCCAGCGACTGCAATCGACAGTACAACTCGTGCTCGCTTTATTTAGAGATACATCAATTCGAGAGTTCGGTCACTCTGCTTCCGGAGTCCCTCACGTTTCCTATGAGAACTAGGGAACTCCATTCGCAGATCCTTGACTGTTGAATGTTAGTACTCAGAGACGTATCAGTCTTTTCACTCTATAATCCTTAGACTACTTTTATACAGAAATTCTCTTCGCGTACGATCAAAATCAAATAATCGAGAGGGAAAGATCAAGAAGACTCTCGGGTATTATTAGCTCTCTAATTCAGGCAGACAGTCAGGCAGAGCTATATCGAGACTCTCGTCAAATTCGTTCCAAATGGATTCGAATTTCGACATTGTGACATCGTATCGCCTTCTAACATCGGGAAACGATGACGTCACGGGATGTCAAGCCTGAAGACAAAACGAATCGTGGCTGGTCGGCTTCGTTCGTACGTTGGCAGGTCTTCTGTCCTGTAGGAAGGAAAGCTCGGAAACGGACCGTACTGATGGTTGCTCTAAAGATATCGTTGCGTCCACGCCGCCAGGAATAGAACCGTGACGTCGTTGTTCGTCGACGGACGCACCAACTTTTCGGTTCGCTGTATACTGACAGCCAGCCAATAGGATTCGTTTCGAGGTCGATGCTGAAGACAGTCCTCCGAACGCCACCCCGCGCGTTTTGTCACTCGACCACTTCCTCGTTTTCCAATCGCAGCTTTCTGTGACTTTCGCTTTCTTCAATCTCCAGTTGTCCCTAATTACACCTCTCTTTCTCTGATTTCAAGACTCGAAGAGGGGTGGTTTGTAGAATGGATGAAGTGAGTCAGTTCTGAGTAGATGTTAGTAGGTGACTTCAGAAGTTAAATTTTTTGAAAGACTTTCTTATTTTTCTTCTGTTCTTCAAAGTCCCTCATGATTTAGTTATATAGTAATCTACTGCACATAATAGAATTGATTATCAAAAGGGTTCCACAGGTTTAAAGTCCACACTAATTCGAATGATCATTATCCTCTACATCAAGTACCCATAAACAGTTCTTGTAAGCAAAAAACTTGTGTCCCCTAAAAAAGTTTCATCTCTCTTAAAAGTAGCTCCAGAAGATTTAAATTTGATCAAAATCACTACTAAAAGAGTACTTTCGAAGACCCTAAAAGTCTTCCCACAATAAGGACCTCGTATATCTATAGAACCCCTTCCGCGAAAAGCGATCAAATCCAGCAAGCAGTCGTGACATTAATTTTCCTCAGAACTGTATCTACCCGTTCTCCATCTTACCTTCCACTGCTCGAAAGAGTTCAAAAGGCGGCTTCGAAAGAAGAGGAAAACACGGGGAAGTCGAGTGTCACGAGCATACTCGATAAAAATCGTTGACAAGAGGGGCCATCGTAAATTTCTGGGCAAGAAAGAATTATCGTCGCTGAATAAAGATACCAGGCAGAGACGGTTTGACCAAAAGCGCACGTGGTCACGAGAATGCTGCAGAGAAACGTACCGTTACCGACATCCACCTCGCTTTAGCTGCTCCTTTTCGAAAGCTCTGGATTCCTCGTGCGTATGACTCAACGATGGGGGAATAAAAGGAAAAGCTATGGCTTGGCACGTAGTCTCGGCTTGATGAAAGAGAGGAGTGACAAAGGAACCGCCGCGGAACAACGCGAATTAATCTGCGAATTATTTTCTGCTTATAGGGAGCTGCTCAACTCCCTCTGAAAGACGATATCGCGCGCCCGTCTGTGAATTATTTTTGGTAAAAGAATGACGACAATATCGCGTGAAATGGAAAATTTAGGGAAGCCAGAGGGATTAGTAGAACAGTGACGACGAGATAAACGTTTCAGCGAATATATAGGGTGCTCCAAAATAAATAGTGGGGCTTGTAGAAGAGGATTTTTCGTGAGAAGTTTCGTCTTTCTGAGAAGTGGTTTTCAAACGCTACGTGTGAAATCATGATGAATGGGGGGTGAAATAGAAAAGGGAAAGTAGTTGTCTATATTTGAAGTTCTCTTTTATGCTCCTATCAATTTTGCTCGTGGAATTGGTTAGATTTTTATTTTACGACGTCGAGTCAGAGAATATCATAGAATATTATTTTAGTAAAATTTTAATCCAATGCAAGATTTCCACCCTTATGTAACACTCGCCTCCACAAAGGGTATGACTCAGCTCAGATTAACCCGATAAATCATGGGATCTCTGTCCGAAACGGATCGTATTCCAAGTATGAGGACATCGTTAGCTACGCGTGACGCATCTTCCAGAAATCCGTGCAATCGGAAAGCCAAAATCGCGTGTCGGAACAAGGCAGAGAGTGTCAACGTCCGTCGGCTACTCATTTCGAGCAGGAAGCGTACGAACACTATCGAAATAGCAGCGGGACCATTAACGTTCATTAGCACCTCTCGCGTCATCAAAGACGGCTCGCGCCTAGTTCTACTACGAAATCGACCGAGAATACAATACTCGTTGCTTCACAGCAAGAATAAAACGTCCCAAAAGGTTCAGACTTCGTGAAACCCATAAACATGTTGCTTCGTATCGTTCATGTTCGCGTCTTCCCGCGGCGCACCGCCATTTTATCATCGACAGCGCGTGCTCGAGGGAAATGGTCGCGAGATTCGAGACAAATTGCGCGAGGCGGCGTTTAAATTAAAAATCGTCCGGTTCGGCGTCGCGAGCAGCGCGTTTCGAGGCGAGACAACGGCGTGCGTGTCTCATTAAATTTATAACGGCGTTCACATTCCCTGCAGACGACGTAGCACCCAATTAAACGTTTGATATAGGGTGGCCCCCCTTGTTTTGACTTTCGAGCGGTACACGACCGCCTCTCTCCCTTACTGGCGAAAATAATCCGCGTTCGAGGGGGCAGAGAAAAGAGGAATCCTCGCGCATCAGCTTCGCGGAACAGTGGTCCTCGTGCTGCTGTACAAAGTGTAAAATTACTGGCGCGGGGTAAGCCTAATCACCGAGGACGCCCTTTTTCTTCGCGACGTCTGCTTTGATCGTTTTATGGCCCCGTAGAATAGATTGCACTTTTTATTTCAGACTTTTTCAGTGAGACGATTCTTTTTTACTGGATGTTTGTTGTGGGGATTTCTGGGAGACTTGTTCTGGTGAAATTAACGGTTTGATTGTGTTTAAAATTGGCATCGTTATTTTAGGAGTAGCTTTTGCTTCACGTGGAATATCTGTTTATTGAGTATTGAATTTAAACTCGGGACACGTTATACTTGGTAGATTTGATTTAAAGAGGGAGAAGGCCTGTCGTCGCTTGACGTGCGAAATTTTGGCATAAAGTACTCTTGATCGCTGCTGTCTTTCCACCGGACGTTAAACGACTGTTTCGTATCGTTACTGGCGATCGTTTTGTCAAATTAATTTATCGTGATTCCTGTTTTCGTCCCCGTTTCTTTCGCGTCTTCGCTGCCGTGCCGAGGTTCCCAAGATTCAGGGACGTAAACGTCATTCCTTTAAGCATTGCACCATCTCGGTTACCGTGACTAATGATATCCAGAGTACCATTTCGCTTACAATAGTGGAACCATAGACTTTAATTCCCACTTAAAGTTAAGGTATGACTAGATGAATTTTTAAAAAATATTCATCTAAAAAAAGGCCGATGGTAAAAAAGATTATAAATGACATTAATCTTGAATTATTTGTGGTAAAGAAAATCTTCCATTACTAGAACATAGTTAAGTTACAAATATATTCGTCATCTTTTCCCTATTTTTGTAATTCTTGATTCAATTCCCCGAATAGATCTACCCCTCAAAATAAACTTACACGATTCTAAATTCACCGATTCTTTCTTTTTGAATCCACGTCCCCGACGCTATAATTTAGCTTAAGATTAGAATATTACACAAAAATATTAGCAGAGATCGCGTCTGACTAAGACACTCCGCCGTCTCTTAATTTTTGGAATACAAGCTCGCCTAGATCGTTCACCTTTCCTTTCACGAAACACGTCTCTGAGTTTTGCCGCGTTTCTCAAGCCTCACAGCTTGTCCAACAGAACAAACTGATTCAGATTCTTTATTCGAAGAAACTCTCTGTGAAGTGTGCACCATCTGAACTGGTTCAAAATCCCGCGAACGTGAGCTGAACGTTGACGTGGCTCGTTTTCGAAATTCGACGAACTGCAGATCGTTTGATAGGCATGGCTTTTATTATCTTCCTTTTAAAAGCTAGCGGTCTGTCAGTGAAGAATGTTTTCGACGAACAACGAGATATCGTGCAAGTAAATCAGCGTGATTTGTGAAGTCAGAGTCAGGGAATCCGCGTTAAAAAGCCATTTCGCATGAACTCCAAATTAATTAAGAAAAAGAGTTGGGTTTATTACTTTGATTCAGGAGAGCTTCGGTGGACTTGCGATTCCCTGAATATATCGATCGAATTTTCCTTCTTGAGAAAGTTACTTTACTGTAGCTATACGTATCTAAGAATTGATAACTCTTTTATGAGATAGGTATACATTTTAACTAGTTCCCAAGTAAACATTTTTAAATCCTTGTATACAGGATATTTTATACAAAATTGCAGATACAAAGCTATTTTATCTTACAATGCCTAGAAACGGAGTATTCCCATTAATTTCGCTTAACAGAGTTTGAGATAGAGAAGCTTCACCGAATGCCTCGGCAATCTATTGACAAGCACAGAGCTAGTTAACTGCCTACTGCTTAAGAGCGCCACAATGACTATCTCTTTTAATGAACGCCGCCCGTCCCCTCGCCGAAGCGGCACAATTTTTCAACTTAATTGGCCGTGCCGTTCGCCGACAAATCGACCAGGATCGCGTTACATCGAACGGACCTGCCAAAACCTTCGGTTCTAACGACCTGCCACTTAGCGCGACGGTGCGCGACGATGCGCGACAAAGTTGAACGCGCGTTGATTTACGCCCGTCTCCGTTCGCGTAAAAAGTTTTCTCTATAATTCGAAATGAACTCATACGGATCTCCCGCGAGGGTTTCGTTATTTATACGTGCGTGACATTTGCCGATTAGATCCGTCTCGCGCCACGCCGACAGGTTGACGGTTCGCGCGCAGCGTCTGCCAAGATGCCCGCGCCTAACGCGCTCCCAGTTTACACGATAACGCGTAGCCGAGCGTACCGCGAGCTCTCGCTCGATTATAGAACGCCATTCCCACATTCTCATTATAATTAGACTGCCTCTAAATATGGACGTTTAAAAGTAACTATCCCTCCTCGAGCAACGCCTGCATTCGCGTGACGAGTGAAATCCACTTCGTTAAGGCTGCCCGCTACGGCGAACCATCGTGATAGCTGGCTATCGAGGGTGATAAGGTTTCTCCTTCGCGTTGACCTATCTAGAACCTCTCGTTTTGTACTGTGGAATGGAGGGTTTCAGCTGGGAAGAATGCTTTATTGGAAAGCATTCAAATTAAAATTCAAATTTCTGGGAATAGATATTGTGTATTATAAATTAATGTAAGAGGAAGTAGTATCCTGTTTGGGTTACTCGGTTTCTTTTTTATTTTAGTTTTATTGGTAGACTATGTTAGTTTGGAGAACTTTTCAAGCTTTCCTCGCTGCCCTTTTCAAGACATGCGATTGCACTTTCTTGAGGACCTTAGGAGCTACCGAATTTTGAAATATTCAAATTCTTTATTTTAAATATTTGGCACGATTTCGAACTCGCTATCTCGAGATTTCAAATCGCGAATATTTAATAATTTGAATATTTGAAAGTTTCTAAATTCATTAAAAAGCGAGTGTTACACTTGAGGAGCTCTCTTCGTTAGTGCTGCTAGTGAAAATTACTTTCCGATCACGATAGCTGGCTATCGAGAACATTATGAATTTTCTGTATCGAGCGAATATCTAATTCTAAAGTAGAATGAGACACTATATACACAGACAGTAGACATTTAGTACAGTTCATTCTTTTTTTCTATTAAGATTCCTCTTACTATCGGTTCTTACTTAAAAATCTCCACACCTGAAATTATATAACAGTCATATTAATCATATTGAACATCTAACATAGCAACATTTCCTTGAGAAGACACGATCTCTTCCGCTAGAGCTATTAAGGGTTACTGCTGCCTCTCTTTGTCTTCTTCCATCTAAAACGACACAATAGGGACGAAACTGTTTAGGTACAAAGGAATGTTCCGCGAAGCCAATGAGGTGTCTCTTACAGAATTCGCAGTAGCCTCTGAAATTTCACTTAGCCTCCGTTCACTGTTTCTTTGTCACGTTCCGAGCAAATGGTCCCAAAAATCGTCCACAATTTGTTGAATCACGCGGCCATCGTCAACTTGACACTCGTCACGTTTCGTCGCGTGAATCCGCGGCCTGCCAAGAAACCTGATGGCACAGTATCGGCGAAGAGTTTGACCAGTGGTTGTCGCGCAACATGTAGGTCATTATTTTTATTCCGATTCGACTACCGCGTCGATCACAACAATCGATGTGGGCCAACAGGTAGATACTCTGTTAAATTACTCTACAGCCATCTAACAGATAATACCACCTATAGCATCCATGTTTTAGACGAAGTCTCCGCCTTCCAAAAACACATAGAATTCGCTAGTACCGTTTTCTGTAAAAGCACGTTACCGTCATCTACCAAAGAACCTCCGTTAAGCGCGCATAAATGTACAACGAGGCAGATGTATAGCGCTTAGCGAAGAACAAACACCTAGCGACGTCGTAATAACTTCACGCACATCACCAACCGCGTAAAATTGGAACGAGCCTAAGTGGAGGTGCCTTCTGCTTGTATTAGTAGCCACGTAGCCAAGATCAATTGCGAATCGCGTGCAATGGGCTCGAAAATATCGCGTTGTGCTAGCATCATCGATCTAATCAATCGCATGGCATTCGAGAGCGCCGGAGCAACACGAGTGGCCACATTCTAACATAGTATAATATGTTTAAGTGGACAATGCTTACTGTAACTCTGTACAGGAAAGATCTATGAAAATATATCCCATAAAAATTTGTAGCTTCAACATCATCAAGTCATAGATGGGTCTAAATAGAAAATAACAAAAACAGCGTATACGATTGGTCACAGTTTAATGGTACAGTACAAGTGGAATTAATATTTAAAAGATTTATGTACAAAATTCTCCTCTTATTCATATTTTCAATATTAAAAACTCTCATCGTGGTCCTAAATAAAAACTACCAAAAATGGCGCGCCATTCAAAGCTCCACTGGCCTCAACTTGATACAGTACAATGCTTCCAGGTACACCACGCAAACCAGATTTAATATTTAAAACATCTACAAAATCTCCTCTCGTTTCCCTTTCCACCGCCACCGTCGCCCAAACGTACCCTCATAAAAGCTAATAAAAATTCCAACGCCAAAGCGATTCGCCACCAGCAGCTCCAATCCACGTGTCATCGGGTCCTCCTTCGCGCGGGCACGAAAGGAACCGAAGTCTTCCACGTATCGACGCGGCGTGTTTCATGGAATCGGTCGAGCAATAATCGGTTGACACTTGCCGCCTGCCAAGAAGCCCGATTACATGGTACCGGCTCGGCCATTTACAACGAGCGTGCCGCAGGACGGTCGCTCGAGTTGGAAGGACAGCGGTTTTAAAATAAGCTCTCGTGAGAGTAGTCCCAGCGCTCTGCCAATGCCTATCGGTCCAACCGACCAGTCTGTTGTTGGACGTGCGCGCTCTCCCTTTCAGCAGTCGTTGATCGTGCACCGTCCTCGCAACAGCCGTGTCCCCGTGCCGCTCGTCGTGCTCCCGTGTGTCGTTCGCTGCCAGTAGACGCGTTCGCCGAGGCGTCGTTGCATACGCGTCGAGCGCCCACACCGCCGAGCCCGCTCCGCTTCAGCCTTAACCGGCCTGTTCCCCTCGACGATCGAACGATCCTAGGATACACGGAGGAACAGAAGAGAGTGGCGTGTGCGTGCCAGGTGACACGTGGTGCCGGTTCTCGCGTTGTTCACGATCGGATGGTTTATCGCAGTCCACGGGTACGGTATTATCGCATGGCTCACGTATGACAGCGCGTCGCGTTACCTCGCTATATGCTCGTTGTGCTCGCTGTGCTCGCTGTGCGTGCGATATCGGTTACACTGGCTGATTTCCTTGAATGGATACCTGGTCAGGGGGACGAGTTGGAGTAATCGGTGTTGTTGAGAGGTATTCGTGGATGTTGATGTAGGACAGTTGGCGTTTGGTAGCGTTGTGTAGTAGAGAACGTGGTTCCATTGATGGGGAAGGATTCGAGTTTAGGAAACTTGAAGAAGTTGGGTATTTGATGTTTTGGAGGAAGGTTCGGAGATCGGGGTGGGAGGAAATATTTGGACTCTTTGGCTAATTGGTGTTTGGTATCGTTGTATAGTGGAGAATGTGGTTCTGTTGGTAAGGGTGATTTAGGTATTTTGATGGACTTGGAGCAGTAGAGTAATGCTCTCTGCTTCTTGAGGATTTTTTGAAGGCTCTGGAAGGCTTTGGAAGACTTTTTGAAGATCTCGGGGACAGAAGATACTTGGGTCCCCTGGATAGTGTTTTGGTAGCGTTGTATAGGAGAACGTGGTTCTATTAATTAGGGGATAGTTAAAGTATAGTGATATAGAGTATTGAAATCCCTCGAATTCGATTCCTCGAGTTTGATAGCACTGTAATTGGAGCATCGTAAAAAACTTCTGAAAGTAGAATACCTACTTGGTGCTCCAAAGGGGTCTTCGGAGAACCTTCATGATGTATGATATAGAATAATCGAGCCCCCAAGTGTGGTTCCTCGAATTTAGTAGTAGTATATATCTCGTTTTCATTAGTCGTATCTAATTTGTCTGCCACAAAAGACATCCAAAAGTAGAATAATCGATGCACCAAAGGGGCCTTCGAATATAGAATACCTCACTCCCTAAAACAACAGCCATACCAAACAGTGTTTGGTACCATGGCTTATCACAGAGCATATTTCCTCAAATCATAGATTTGCTTAAACCTTCTCATATTTGTGGCAAAGTGCTCATAGTTTGGATCGAAGCGTACTCCTCATCTGTATCTTGTTATTTTAAGACAGCGCGTATAGTAAACAATGCTGTATGCGAGACAGGAGACGAGAGAGGCTGATGTTTTGCAACAGCGACGACCAATACGTTTCGCGTATTAATGCACCGCGGTATTAGAGCGCGAGCAAGTTTGTACACAAAGGCTGGGCCCGCGGTACAAATGGCCGATCAAAGGGGCAATGTTTCTCGTAGCACTTCATTAAACCCGCGCAAGCGTGTTTCGCATTGAAACCCTGTCTTTTCTTCATTTTCTTCTTTGTGTCGCCGTTGCAGCAACTTCCTCCACTGCTGTCGACGCGCTATCGTATTCTTTGCATTAATGGGAACACGCGAGACAGACGCTCGCATTTATACGATTGATTATTCTTGGAATCCTCCGAGCGCACGTTTTCTGATGTATATTATCCTATTCTCGTATGGTTTACCTTAAACCGTGCCATTTCGCTTCCGACCACTCCTGCTGTCCCACCTTCCCCACTTCCCATTCCTTTGAACTGTACCATCGACAGTGAACACACAGCGCAGCAGAGTATTAAATTAATAGCGATTCGAATTCGTTCGGGCCTTTTGCTGGTCGACATCTCGCTAGTTCTACGAAAGAAAGTTGTGTGAATTGCACGCACGGCGGGTGTCCAGTTACCACCGTCTGACCACAAATATTTGAATTACAGGAAACGGCGGTGAACGATAGTCGTGGCGAAAAACGATCGTTTCCAATCGAGAAAGCAATTGTGCCCGGCGACGTGAAGTATACCGAGCTGTATTCGATCCCGTTAGAGATTAATCGGTGCATCTGTTCGGTAACGAGCCGCGAGATCGAAAGTGCTCGAGAGGTGATCTTTCAGTGAATCCCCGAAGCGGTTCTGTACAGTGGAGAAAGTGGTTGAAGCCGGTGCATGGTCAGACATCGAGACATCGCCGATCCCTGACTTTCCCCCGCGAGAGGAAAAGTGGTTAGTGGTTCAGCAGAGGAGAAGAAAAAAGGAGAAGAGACCAGGGTGGGAATTATGTGACGATCGAGCAGATGTCAGGTGTTAGTTACGTCGGATCGGAGCCACGATATTCCGCACTCTGCTATTCCAATATCGACGTGGCACTCATGGGAATTCAAAGCACCGCTCAGTTCGTCGAGAAGTACCACCACATTATCGGTGAGACGAGATTTTCATTTTTTTTATTTCAACATCGATGCAGGCAAGCAGACAGAAACTGTGAAAATAACAACTGTTTGTACTTAATTTGACTTATTCTACTGTTCTATGAAAAAATCGACAACTTTTCTAAATCACATAGAAAGTTAATCTATGTTTATTTTAAGAATTCGTAGCGTTGCGTGATGTGTCGATCTTAAAATTAGATTACTTCATAAAGACAGTATTTATAGTTCGATAAGTCGGGAGAAAGTCATTGAACAAAATGGTAGCTATAATATTTATTGAAATAAATCACAATCGAAAACATTCGCTATTGGGTCGAGCGAAACATGTTTAGCTCTGTTAGCAGATAAACGGGTAAATAATAACTGCGTGGAACAAAGGTAAATAGTCACTGTACATAACCCAGATACCACGCTGCATTCTGCAATAGATTTGTACAAACAAGTTGACGCAACGAGTTTCAGTAACGCAGGCGAACCGTTGCATACCAATAGAGTCTCACGCAGAGTTGTTTGACACAACGTGCACATGCATGACGCGTTTCATAGAGTAACAGAAAGAAATAAATAAAAAATCGTGCGCTCTCAATGAACATTGGGCGTGAAGAATAGCGGGTATCGGATTCAAAGTGAGGGTGACGTCACTGTTCGCGCCGATATACTATGTTGTTATAGACTCAGAAACAGTGCATTCGATAATACGTTGCAGAGGTTGTAGAATCTCGGTATAATTTTCTCGGGCGTCATAAATCTGCCAGCTTGAATGTAGTTCCGCGCTGAAAACTTCGGTCACCACGGCGCACGTACGAATGAAATAAAGCCGATCGTCTTGCATATGCAAGGCCCGTTTACTCAGTACCGTGGATTTATTTATGAAAATGTAATAATTCGTAGCACTTTTTATCCTGTCGTTTTACAAACGTTCTGCGTGTTACGAGCATGAAGTGCACATGATAATTCGATAACTTAATGACTTGTTTTCTAGTTTCACACTTGTAGAACTCACATTTGTTGTTTAATTTTTATTTTCTTGGATTTACTAGAAAAAATGCTGAATTATTTTTCAATAATTTAATAAAAGGAAACAGGCTATTTAAGAAGTTTAGGAGAGAATCATAAAAAGTCATATACATCTCATTTAGAGATCATAAATAGAAAATTAAGAAATGAACTCATTAGTTTTGAATTAATATAATTTTAAAAATTCGACAGACATTTACGATCAGTCATGCACACTTTTATTTTGACCCTGTTGTCTTTAAATTTATTTTCACAGTTTCTTTTTGTCTTCCTTTGTTAATTTTTATATTTTTAAGTATGTAGCGAAGTTCCTATTTCTATAATATAGTTTGAATTTTTTTGTAAAACATTCTCGGCCATTGCCCAGCGTTTGGAACCGTGTAAATACCCCCAACACAACCCCCTTTACCCCTCCAGTTCGCGAACAAACTCATTCAGAAATCATGCAAAGCACAGAGAAGCATACAAAGAGAATCCACGCCAACATGTGTTGCTTCTGTCCTTATTTTCCTTTCCACCCCCTTCTCCCTGCCGTGGGCTTTAATTTCTCAAGTTCCTCGACATTTTGACAGTGGTAAATTGTCTTTTTTGTAAAACTTTCTTATACGCCGTAAATCAATCGGTTCCACGCCGCCTCGATATAAAAGCTAATTTTCAGCGTTGCCCGTTAAAAATAGAACGGAAGCGGTATCCTTCTCGAAATCGAACATACATGCGTACTCCGTGAGCGTGGGGTTGTCACGAAAACTTGGTTGCATCGCGTTGGTCGTTAGGAAAAAATTCTTTGCTCCTTGAAGCACCAGATTTCGTGAAATTTACTTGAAGAAAATTTTTAAAATTTGGGGAGTGAAAAATGTGGGGGATGATAGCAGTATCTATGTGTGTTGTAGTCCTTGAAATCCTTGTTCTACTAGAAACGAGGTCTTGGAGTAGACTTATTTACTTGCCTAGAAGAGAAGGATAATTTTAGAGGTTTTAGACAGATTTTTTAAATAAGCATATGTAAAAGATATTTTTTGTCTTCAGTTAAGTTCTGATGATGAAGTACAATGTATTAAATCTGTTTCTATGGTTCATTATAGAGTAGCAGTACAATCTATACTTTACTCTAGAGTAAAACGTCTTTCTCCCACTCTGTCTTTCCTGTCGATCTCATAAAAGTCCACAAATACCTCGTTATGCATGTACAGAGGGACAAAGCTTCATAAAGGGTTGTACTCGTGGATATCATTGCTCTAGAGCCCCACAGTCCACAATAGCAACCCACGAAGGTACATCTAATGATAGATCAACTCGTGTACCTCGTCTGTGGTCTTATCACTGAAAATGGCTGTACAAATAGCAGGAAAAGGGCAGCGTGGACGAAAGTTCGGACCACTCCTAAGCAATCTTCGAGTGGGATTACATTTTACGAGCGTTCCTGTAACCGTTGATGAAACGTGATCGACAGTGTCGGATCGACGGGTGGGGCCCTGTGTATGTCTGCGTTCTCGTACACGTATGCCCGCCTGTCCGTATATATTTAAAACCGTTTCGTCAGGGATTTTCCCGGGCCGTCTTGAGTACATCAAGAAGAGTGACGGCGTTCGATAATTCATCGACGAATCGTTTCGCGTGGCGTCCAGTTGATCAGGTCTCGTCTTCGCGCTTCGTCGTCGACACGCGATCGTCCTTGCCTCTCGGCGAGGATGCACCAACGCTAACGAGAAAATCGATTCGCTCGTAACCCGTGTTTATTGATATCGTGGCGTTCGCCAAGCAGGAAGGGATCGAAACGAAGCGACGTTATTTTTACGGGCATCTTCTCAAATATGCCTTTCGGTTTCATTTTGTTGGTCTATGGGAACACATCCTAGATTTAATACCCCTGCGCTAGGGAAGAGGGGAGCCTGAGCAAACAGATGGCCGCTTGCATCGCGTTCATGTACTTTAATTAGGAGAGAAATGAAGGAAATTCTTGGTGTGATAGCTCAGGGTCGCTTATTTCTTTAATGGGCGGCGTGTAATTTGTTATTGCTGAGAGTATTATGTGTATCTACTGGAGTTCTATATGTAGTATGGACAATAGAGTTACAAGGAGCCATTTTGGGATATCACCCTTTTGCACCTTGTTGACTGAGTTAACTAGGTCACTTGTAACCCCAAGATACCTACTTCCAGTGGCGAAAGAAGAATCGATTTCAATTCTGTTATACTGAACTTCTGCAGCCTTTTGTCTTAAAAAATAAGAACATCATTATGTAAATTCAATAATAAAACTGTAGACCCTCCCCTTGAACATAATATCTCTTAAATAAGAAAAAAGAGCTTCTTGCCTCCATCTCCAATAATAATGACGCAAATTGCTTCAATCGATCAAAATTTCAGCGACTCGAGAAAAAGACTGGTCTAGAATTACATCAAGTTAGACACGAACTGATCTCAAGGTTTATTTGCCTACGATCGTATATATTTCCACCAAGATGAAATAAAGGGTCTTTTTGCATCGTGCACGATGCTTTCTTGTACGTGGACAGCAGGTCGATTTCGTGCATAGAACCGCGGGGATCGTTTTCATGGATATCTGCCAGCATTGGACGCGCGGTTCGCCCGCCCACGCGTTTGTATACGCGCGAGCGTACGTACGCTAGCACGAAAATTCGCGCGTTCTACTCGGGCGGGCAACCTCGCGGGTTACGCCAAAGAAAATTGCAGCTTGACAGTCGGTCGCCTACGTCACGGCTTTGAAATAATGCCACGAATAACTAGCTTCCGTGAATCTTCTTCGTTAACGATTCAGACGATCTTGGACGCGATCTCGATCTTTCGCGATTACGTATTGCCGCGCACGCATTGGTTACGCTGGTGTATTACATTTTCTAAATACTTGAGTGTCTAGATCTATCCTAGGAATCACGTTAATGTCATAGGATTGTAGGGCGTTTCAAAATTGCAGATAAATCGAGGAGAGGATAGAAAGGGTTTCTGACTATTTTTTAATATTTTTAATCTTGTCAATCTTCTTAGTAATATTCATACAAATGCTTAAGTTTATTTGTCTGATTTATATATAACTGAAAAATATGAATGTTTTTATTACGAAATTTTCTAATAGGGAAATGGAAATCTTGTCATATGATTGCCAAATATATAAAATAAAGTAATAAAAATACAGTAATAATAAAATACTGAATAATTTTTCAAATAAATTTTTATTTTTTTGTAATTAAGAGCAAGAGGTGTTTCCAAACGTAGTTGAAGTATATTATGATTTATTTTTACTTTGCAGAGTAGATTTCGTGAATGTTTAGTGGTCCAGAGATCGATAGGAGGAATTCTGAAAAAAAAATCACTTGGTACAACACGTGCAGTCCACATTCGACAGTTCCAAACACGTTCGATTTTCGCGCAGACAATATATCATTCGCAGGAACCTTCGAATAGCTTTGGATCCTCGAACCCCTGTGGACGCGTGAACGATGAATGCTTAATAAAACCGGCAGAGGCTATTTTCGAGAGCGATCCAAATATTTTTCTTTCGTTATCCATCATTCCCCTAGCGTATATCGCATCTGGTAATTAGATACTTTATTGCGGAACCTTGAATAACTCGGCTGCTCGCGGATCAACCATTTCATGGATATCATTGTTTTCGTAACACTTCGCTAAGGTTGCTTATCACATCGTTGAGGACTGGTAAAGATAAATATTAAAATTCCTTCGGAAAATTACACGCTGGATGCCAGGCCTTCATGGATGGTCACCGTTATTTTCGTAAATGAGATGGAGGCTCATGGAGCACTTCTCTTTACGTGGCATTGTGACCTCAAGGGTGACTCAATTACTTGTATTAGTTAAGAAGGTAGACGTCTTAGTAATTACAGCGGTGAATTAATCTTCGTATCTCGGGCTGAAGGACATCTTCCAGCCTATTAACGCCGAGGTTGCAGTGGTTCGGTATTTTAATTTGGAAAATGATCTTTTATAGACTTTATTAATCGTTTGAGAGACAAGGGTGGCTGCGAGACAGTTCTTTATGTTCCATCGTTCAAAGTTTTATTTAGAATTTGATAATCACTCTCATAAAATAGTTTAAATTATAGGTTCCAAAGATACCAAACTGACCAACCTTCAAACATAATTCTATATAATTCCATCGTAAAAACTCTATTACTGAATCAGTGATTCCACCTGTATTATACTAAAAAAAAAACCAAGTGATTAACTTTTCTAAAAATTAATGCCTGGAAATACGCTTGAAAAAGGAGACTCACATCCCTAAACTTTTACTCAGCACAGTAGACCAGAGCTTTCACACGCACGATCATTTTAGCATCACCTAGAAAAAACGACAGTCCTTAACGGATCAACAGCTTTGAAATCAGTCTCGCGCAACATCCACCTACACGCGAAAGAAAAACTGCGTCCCAGAATCCCTCCGTCCCACTCGACCCACTCGACCCAGTAATTGGCACCCCACGAACATGAACGAGAACCACTTAACGATCGTTCGGCCGCTAAATCGAACCGTATCCCCCTAATCCTCTGTACAATGTAAGACGAAGCAACGAGAGGATCGATATACTCGTACACGCGGCATCAGCGTAGTATTTGGCAGAGATCCCTGTTCCGCCTGCGCGTACAATCCGACCGGCTGGCACACGGTGGACCGCATAATCCATAAATAAGTGGTATCCGCTTTGGATCGGTCTGGTCGTGCGCGTATGCACGAGTGCAGGTAGTCGCGCGGGGATTATTGGTTTTACTTTTGCCATCCACTTCTCGTACGTTCGAGCGAATCGTCTCGTAGACACGTGTAGGCAAAACGATGCACGGCCGCGACGAAAGGCCAAAGGCCTTCCGGGTCTAAGATCTTCTTCGTGCCTTAAGCTGGATTCACACGATTGCAGCAGGGTTTATGACGCTGATAAATTCTGGAGAGGAAACTAAATCAATGTCTAGAATAAGGGATGTTGCTATGAAATAGATGCGACTTAAACAAGTGTTTGGCTTGGAGAATTTGAAAACTTGGAAATTTTTGTGGTTTGAGGTATTCAAGGTTTTAAATATCCTAGGTTTCAGGTATACACTTGTATATTCAAATTTTCAAGTTATTAAGAATTTTTAATTTACAAGGAGGTAAAGGGGTGTCCTTCAAGATTCATTACAGAGTGAATGTTATATTTGAGGAGTTGTCTTTATAAGTCTCTAATCTCTAGCCTCATAATCCTCCATACCATAAGACGTCATGTCTCTCTAATTTCTTCCTCAGCTCTTCAATCCTATCTACCTTCACCCCATAAACACTGCGTATTTAAAGTGTATTAAATAACCTCCTATCCATTACAACCCAGTGAGTCCATTCTCACAAGGCTTCCACAGCCAACACCAGCCTACCATGCTTCAATCTTCAGCCGATACCTTCTCCCATGCACCTATTTCACAGTCCTGAAACCAGTGACGAATGACACGAATATCATCACCCATCAAAGAATATTTCAACGAGCCTGTCAGCAGCTAGGCAAACAGTGTGAACCCAGCTTTACAAGCTTGGAATAAGCTGCTAGCACGAAGCGAAGAAGGGGCCACGCACACGTGTCGTGACTCGGTGCGCTCCTTGCACGGCTTCTCTGCAAGACCCTCGAGCGGAGCGAGCGCGCGACCGATCACGCGACAGCCCGCGAAGACGATTATTAAACTCGCACGAGACACCGTACGCTTAATGGGACAGAACCTTGAGGCTTAATTAGCCCTCTACCGCTCGTTGCTCCGTATTAATCGCGCGTCCGGTAAATCTCTCGCGTCGACGGTGGAAATAGCCGACGTTTCGGCTATTTTCGACGGCCCGTCTGCCGCAGGGACTGCTTTTATTCGTCGTTCCGGGAAGGAATTTTCACCGAAAATTCTGCGATTCCCGCGGCTGCGAGGATAGCCTCGCGGCGGCCAGGAGTTCTGCGTCGTTCGCGCAACACGCGACACGCTTCTGTCCTGAGTCGCTATTCCGCGAGTTTGTAACAGCTGGGCGAGATAATTGCGATTCCCTTGGTCTTCAGAAGTAGATTTTGGGGAATTTGTAATTGTTCAGGAGGTTGGCGTATTTTGGATTCTGGTTATTCGTTGGGAGGAGAATCTATGGGGGAATAGAAAATAAGGGGAATATGCCATTCGTGGTCAGACACAGTAGGATGATTTGAAGGATTGTTGAGTTACTCGAGGACGAATTTGTTGATGCTGGAAAGGGATTATTTAGTGTCTTTTTTAACTCTGTTTATTTTATTTTATAATGAATATGAAAAGTGTGAAAATACCTGCAGAATTTAAGTACCTATAGAAATTTTAACTTTCAGGGAATTATTTTTAAATGATATTGATAGAATATGTTTAATGAAGTCTCAAGTTAGATTGTAGTTTGTTCAAATGATAGATGTTATGAAAGACTGAGAAGTTTCTACGTGTACTAAACTCGAGTATGACATAATGTCTAACGTTACTTCGTGACATGCCAAGATTAACGACATTAAATGTTCCTGTTGCTTGCGATATGGTTCTATGGGTTCTGGTTAATAAGACAATCTAGCGTCCTCATATTCTTTCGTTCTGTCCTGTTCATTTGTTAATCTTGTGTTAGTTAATCTTGGATTAATTGCAGAGTAGTCTTTAATAAAATTTCAAATAAATTCTTTATTTTGGAAAATTCGATACTTGAAAGAAATGGTTTCTATAAATACAGAAACTAGTCATATAGTATTTCTTTTTCAGTTTTGAAATTTGGAAAAGGTTTCCAAAATTCCCAAAATTTTAAGAGATAGATTTATAATTCTAGTACTCTCTTAATTGAATAACTAAAATTTTCCATTCTTCCTTATTTTCCAATATTTACGCAGAC
This sequence comes from Calliopsis andreniformis, assembly GCF_051401765.1. Taxonomy (NCBI): domain Eukaryota; kingdom Metazoa; phylum Arthropoda; class Insecta; order Hymenoptera; family Andrenidae; genus Calliopsis; species Calliopsis andreniformis. Next base: position 14,085,195 of record NC_135067.1, on the reverse strand, counting down.
ATACAAAATAGACTATCCTCTTTAGTATTGCTATATCTATTGTACCGTCACTCTACAATGGTGATGCCACAGACGGGATACAAGATAGACCTATTACCCTATTGAAGATACTGTCATACACATTGAAGTAACGACCTCGTGAAAACCTGAGAATCATCCAGCTCTATTATTGAAGTTAGTAAAGTCGAACATGAAACCAGTCTCTTGCTAGTAGATTAACCAAACTGCCTTGAAACCCTATAAACTCGAAAAACGAGCAAACTACAAGCAAGCTGAAAAACCAAAAATCGGACTCCCTTCTTTTTCTCCCTCTCTCACTTTTGCAATTTAATTCCACACCACGAGAAAAAGAAAAAGAAGTCACTGGCAAGACTCAGCTTGCTTTCAACTTTCTTCCTCTCAATTTCAATAATTTCTGAAATACTCTGTTTAAGACTTTGAGTCCAATAGTAGTAATGATGTAAATGTATTCAATTTCAAAGAAGATTCTTACATGCAAAATTATTTAACAACAGCATTATGAAAATTCACTATGTTTGACTTATCATAGTTTTCACATGGGAGAGAAATATAATAACTATACAAGTCCTACCAAACCTTGACAACATTTTACATCCAAAACCATTCACGTTCTCCCCAAAAAAATCCCACCACCTCACGCTCCACAAATTCTACTTTCCATCCCATTTAAATATTCCGCGCTTTAAGTGCTGTCACAACGAAAAAGACCGAGTTGCACCGCTCTCCCACGTCGATACGACAGAATCTCCATAAAGCACAAGAGATTTACCCTACACCTCTCCTCTGATACCACGTCGACGAATCCGAGTACCGATACCAGGAAAGCTAGCGATTCCCCTTAGCTTGCAAGCGTGGCTGCCACCTGACGAGCTTTCGAGAAAATAGGGAGAGCTGGCTGTACGGTGGCGACTCCGCGTCGGTGGTTCCGCGGCTGAAAGCTTGGAGAGCTTTTCAGACAGCAAGCTCGCGGCGCACGCGACGGACTGGCAAAAGTGGCGGCCGGCGCGTGCGGCGACCTTGCGATATTTTTGCGCCCCGCTAAAAATAATTCGCGCATTTTATAATACGACCGGCGAGGACTGACCGAGCCCCGCCGATTGTCGATCGTTTTCGCCACACGTTGCACGGCACGTCTCGAAAATCCGAAACCCGAGTCCCGAGGCGTTCTCCAGCGACTACTGCGAGCCAGTTTCGCCACGGGACTTCGGAGATCCTCGACGTTAATCACGGATCCCCCCTCGCTACATGGAAATAAATAAATCGGGGCGTAAATAAACTCTGATCGATGCTCGCGCCTGCAGGGATTTGAAATATTAATGTAGAAGAAGTCGAGGGTGAATTCTACTGAGTCGAATTTACGTTCGCGGGGACGATGCCGCGTGAGATTTATTCCCTGGGATAATTTAGCAGGAGCAGGACTCGTGTTAATTGAGATTCGATTGTCACGCTGTGACTGTCGATATTGCTGCAGTGTTGTACGCACGATTGAATTTCACGCGGAGCTTCTCAAGCCGCATCTAATTGTATTGCCATTAATCTGAGCGACGTTTATTTTTGGGCGATGCTCTCATCCAGAGATTCGATATACGATTCCTCGTGTGCTAAGCATTAATTTCATTATTTTATCTATGATCTTCTGGATATTTTGGACGCTTGTCTTGTCTATGAGATCCTCTTGAATGGTTTCTCGTAGATGAGTTCTCCTATCTACATTGTCACTACCATAAAAAATAAAATTCCCTTTTTACAAACATTTTGGAGGTTTCGTGAAAGCTAATATAAAGGTAACTAAAATGTCGTTGGGTTATTTAAAAAATTCATAGTAGGTGCTACAACTCTTTCAAATATTTAATACCTTAAAAAATTTGTCAGAATTCAAGTACATTTTTTTTGCACGAGGGAAGTGTGTATTTTTTTATTATAGAGGATCTTAGAAGCGTTTTTTGTAATTTTAATCGGTAGTGGAAATTGTACATGTGGGTTTGATTTGAAAGAAGCAGTAGAATGCCGGGATTCGCGCGACGTATACGCGGCGCAGACCAAGTGGTGGCGATCATGTGAGCACCAGAACAGAATTAACACGAAGGGGGGCCAATCCGGTATTTCTGGCGCGATTGTCCGGCGAAAAATAGATTCGTATGGCGGTTCGGATTAAAAGACGCCACTGGGACGATTATTCTGGCGCTGTTACGCTACCCGTGTCCTTCCGTAATTCTTTCTCTCTCGCACCTTCACCCCACTCGTTTCTGCACGCTCCAGCAGAGGAGACATCGATTGTGCATCGATTTTCTTGATCCTCTAGCGATTCAGACAACATTCTGTCTACTTTTTGTTCGATATAATAGCACAGAATTTCTTCACTTTTTTCTACGTTCTCCAAAAGTGTCATTTCAGTGATTTTTTTATGAATCCAGTAAAAGTTTATCGTACTTAGTACAATTAGAAGAACATAATTTAATTTTCATTTTTTAGTCATATTTATTTAGTGCACCATTTTTCAGTCACACATGTGTGTAGATATTTCGTCTTTTTTTTGTAAAAAAAATTTGTGAGGAGGATTTAAATATTCACATATGTGCTAAGTCAATTTTTAGTACACATGTATGTCTTTTTGATGACCCTTTTTACTGTCAAAGGTACACGTGTTGAATATCCTTTTTTTATAGTGTATTTAAAATTATTATATTACAGTTTAATAATTGGAGTCCTGTTTCTGTATTCTCTCGCTAGAAAAATGATTTAGTACATCATTAAATTGATTACGTCATTCCGCGACGTCATGCAACGCCTCATCCCTCGGCAACGAGTCTGGATAAGTTTCAAGGATCCAAAGGTATCCAAGTCTTTGGGTATTCAAGCCACTCGGTATTCAAACTCTGCTCGAAGTGTATATTTATTCATGCCGCTTACTTTTTACGCTTGGAATTGTAAATATTATCGCGCTCCGATTTGCGTATACACACTTTTTTTCGGTGGCTTGACGTTAGAGCTGCACCCCTCCACCCTGAATTCTTCAAACGAAACAGATGAAAGCATTTCATAATGACTGGAGTCGGAGAACGTTCTTTGGACCCTCGTATTGCCTCCACAATTTTCAAAAAAAGAACTTTGAGAACATTTCTCTGCATTCAGCAAAACGAATCCATTTAGCCTTCAAGTTTCTCCGATTTAAAAAATGTTTGTTGAATGATCGCGGGGATTAGCGTAATTGCTTGCTGTTCCTCGCTTGAAGCATGACTGATTACAGTCTCCCACACTGGCGGAAGTGTAGACACTGATTTCCGTGTCACGAGGTTGCGATCGCGCGACGTTCTGATGTTTGTTATGCCCGTTGGAAGCTCACGTGGCGATGCAAATGATTTTAAATAGGCTTGGCCGAGAGTTCGCTCGAAATAGCGACAATCAGTCGATGACACTGCGCGTTGGTCTCTCGTGACGGCAGGTTCGACATCGGTCATCAGCCAACTCATCCTGGTGGATCGTCATCGATCGATGACGAGACAGCTGTGTCTGACGATCGACGTCTCGCACTACTTTCGCTCGCGCGCGCTCGTTGCGTCGTCTGCTACTACTTGTTGGTTAACTCGCTGCCTTGAACTCTTCGAATTTATTTATATTTATAACAGTAATCACTTCTACTACATACAACTGATACATTTATTTTTTTACTTTATATTTGATGAAGTTTAGTTACAAAAATAGAAAAAATTTGTTACTAAAGTCTCGAATTAGGTGATTCGTAATTATTTACTGTGAACAAAATTTAGTTACTGGTATTACAAGTTATATTGAAATTATTTCGTCAACGATCGAGGAATTCAAAATTAATTCATTAATTAGACTTAATGAGTAGATTTATTTCACGAATCTGGAATTCATTACGATAATCATTGTCAAGTGCGTAGGTTTGATTTGTAAAACGTGACGATACGACCGCCATTATCATTAGGAGAGTATTTAATATTTGTATTTGATCGTGACAGTGGTAAATCTCGCATGATACTACCATAGCACGTTTTTATCTGCACAAAATTATCTCGAAGGATTACGAACTTTGACACGATTATAATATATGTACGTAATCCTAGCACAAGTTTTACTTTTAATTCTTTCTATGACACTTATTACTTTGCACGTATTAAAAACTTATGTACATTTGATTTATTTAATATTCAAGAATTGGGATTCTGAAGACTCATCCTATCTTACAGAACATTAAACACATAGTAAAATTACAATAAATAAATTGTGTAAGTTAGATAATATAGCAGCAACAAAGGTAGTTACACAATTGATAACACATACTTGATTTTCCTTTTGTTCAGTAGAAAAGCTTTTACGTGTTGTTTTCCGTAGCTTTGGGCACTTAACTATTCCATACAATTACCGTTTAATGGCAATTTTATCGCATCCGTCAAGCCCTTTCCGTTTTTTGCGATCGATAATAGCGTGTCTATCAACTTTCATATGTACGTACAGGCTGTCGTGAACGTAAAACGTTGTTGACCGCCGTAAAAGCACAAAATGAGCTAGCAGGATTTTATTTGAAATCCTTGACCGTGAAAAGGCGGCACAATAAATCTCCCTCGATATCAAATAGTCACAACGTAATTCCATTTAATCTGCATGCTTTCAATTATCTGCTTTGTATGTAGATGCATCTGTTTGTACAATTCATCTCTAATATGAATAGTAATATTTTTTGAATATTGAGTTTAAAACAAAAATCTGAGTTAACAAGAAGGATAATTAGATAATTTTTAATTTTAAAGTTCTGTTGTGTTGTAAATCCCATAATATTATTCATCATCTCTTGTGGAAGATTAATTAATTGATTTTAAATGTATGAAAATTTGAAATGGTAGATATTTGAAATTTTAAAACTTTGAAAATTTGAAATGGTAGATATTTGAAATTTTAAAACTTTGAAAATTTGAAATGGTAGATATTTGAAATTTTAAAACTTTGAAAATTTGAAATGGTAGATATTTGAAATTTTTAAATTTTGAAAATTTGAAATAGCTGACGCTGCAGAGGTAAAAATCGTAACTATAACTAGTGTGTCTGTATATAGACGATCTGTGGAGAACAGCTACTTGAATCTAGGTATTTAGGTGTCTGAATCGCGGCGCGAAAACTCGACGATAAGGAACTTTCGTGGCAGACGAGTGTAGATAAGACGCTGGCAGACACTTTGGCGTCTCGAGGAGACAAGAGATGCGAACGAAAATGCTAAAGATAGCAGGATACGCGTTGTCTCTCTGATCTGCTCTTTGTCTGGCCTTTTACCACTATTTCTCTGGATTCCAAAATAAAAAGGAGTAAGATATAGCGCGGCCGTGGAACGAACTCGATACAAAGATTAATTATCAATTTGCCTTGAGCGTAACACATGTATTTTTATACCGTTAAATGTGTTCAGAATATGAGGAAATTGTGTCGGTACGAGTAACAGGAAACAGTTTCGGAAATTATGTTAAAGGGCACGGAGTTTTATTTTCGGCAACATTGACGTCACGCTGCTCGTTGCTCGATAACAGATTTTTATGGATCTGGAGAATTACGGCTAATAATCTCGGGAAATTTAATGCCGTTTCCTGTATATTTTCATTAGCACCGTAAGCCCTGATAACAGGACCGGTCGCCATCTGGTAATTTAATTTGATAGGCGATACGTCTTCATACGTAACATAACTGAACATAATTAAAACTCTGTAATGACCTACGTCAGGTTGCATGAAAGTTACACTTGTACAAAAATTACAAAGCAAATCTGTGACAAGTTCAGAACCTTATCGCTTTCATTCTACATTTACTCCAAGAGTAAAGGAACACCCTAAATTCCCGTCACATTCGTCGATAAATCACGCGTCAATTTTCCTTACGAAAAAGTAAAACATCCCAGCGGAACCAGATTTGATTTATGAACCTACACCATATAGGTAGGCCGAGGTGTGGTCTGACTTGCATTAGAGAATGAGTCTCGAAATAATCTGGGACGTGGAATACATGCCTAGGAATATTAGGCAATACCCCCCTGGTGATTTTTATCGTTCCATGCCACTGGCGCGTGTATAAAGAAATGTCCCACATTTCCCATCTCGCAGCGTTAGGTAATCTCCTCTTCCTCAACTTCCCTTTCGAACTTCCGAGGCGCCTCGTCGGATCTCGGCATGGCGTACACGTGGACCTCAATGGGGTTACCCTTTTACTTCTTCTTCCCCACTTCATTGCGTTCTTTACATTCTTTGAGGCTGTACTATCGATTCTAAACTTGGGAAATGTTTATTAGGTTTTTTCTCTTTCATTTTATCGACATATTTTTGCTTTTTTATTCATTGTATGTGATAGGTAAATGGCAAGTTCTGTTGATAGTTGGATAGGAATTTTTTACCCTCTTCAAACGAAGCTATAGTCTGGCTAAATAATAACTGTTTAATCGTAATTCTATTTGTACAGATATGGCATAGTGAACTAAATCTAGGGGTAATAATAATAAGTCAAAATGACCTATTTATGGTACTCCGAAAATAAGTTTCTGAAAGTGAGATAGGTTTAGTTATTGGTAGAAAGGAACTACGGTTTTTTTAGTGTTATAATAATAAGAGGCGTCTATATTTTAGTATTGAGTGGTGCACACTCCCAAATAGTTTGACCCTCCATCCAGTTCACCCATGCATAATTCACCGAGACAAAAGTTCGCATCAGAGTTGCTTGAACCGACGAATTTAGAAATTGCACGTTCGCCAGGAATTTCTTATAGTGTTTGGCAAACAAAATCGATATCGCCGACAGAATCTCCTGCAATTTAGGGGAGTTTACTACTACGCTGCAAGCTCTGCCTTCTCCTCATCTCCTCCTTTATTTTCACGTCGATGACGTCGTCTGGTCCCAGTTACCGTTGCTATCGAACATGTTACACCAGAAGGGACCATCAACATTTAATTACTCCCAGAACAACTCTTCAAATATTTCTTCACTCCCAGGAATCATTGCTCTCCAAACAGGTCTACCAATGACGTCTCAGGCAATAATTCACAGAGAACCCAGCATTCAAAAATATTTCTTCTTCCATGCTTCGTTCTTGTCACAATTATTTGCTAGTAAGAGCTCCCCTTTTTCGCCATTTTTTTAAATTACACATCAGTATAATCTCATTAAGTAAATAAATAAATAATTCTGTAGAATACTATTCTTTTAGTGGTCGAGACTATATTATCTATAAAAATGCAGCATACTTGCAACAAGAAAAGGCAAAGTTGTTACATCAAATTCTACACGACTAGTAAAATATTCATGTATTCATATAGGATACTTCTCCATATTTCTGTGCCCCTACCTAATTCTATACCTTCGAATTAAAAAATATGGACAAGTAGCTCAGCAGAGGATTGGAGTCCCTATATTTTCAAAGCCATCGAATCGGCTCGCCATCCCCGAAACAAGATCATCAAAGTGGGACGCCGCGGATCTTACGAAAACACGGTCCTCCACGTCGCTAAGCGAACGCTGAAAAACATACTGCTCTCGCGCGCGCGCGTGCACGGCTGCGTTTATCGTTATAAACAAATCGTCAAGGCGGGGACTATCGTACTATGAAATACGCGAGAGGTGCACGTAGACGCAGCTCGCCAGAAAGCGCCGTCGGTATTTGGCAAAGGATGACAACGTCGTCGGCGCACCACCTCCGGTTAGTCTGCGGTCCCAGGTACCCTAGACCGCAGCCTCTGCACCTCTGCCTTGGTCTGCTCCACCGTCATCTTCGTCCTCCTCCGTCCATCTCTCTTCTCGCTCTCTCTGCCTCCCTTTTTCTGCTCGACCCTCTCGCTCTCGCCTGATCTCTCTCTCTGTCTCTCCTCTTTTCCGTCTCTCACACGCTCCTCTCTTCGCATAAGAGAGGCACGAGGAGAGAAGGGGCAAAGACGCTTTTAGACACGGAGCGTCCACGAGCGTCGCGACGCCTTGAGAAGCAGTAGTCGCGTACCTTAGGCAGCTTCCACCTTGCCGGCTCGCGGCCGAACGTAACGTGATTCTCCCCGACGTCTGATCGCCGCTAACTCGCGAACGTGTCGCACTCCCTTCCTGCTAGTTAAGTGTCCTCGGTCCCTGGAACTGGCGAGGACACGAGGAACGTTTGGGGACCTGGGACGATCGGTGGTTCTCGCTTGGAGAACGGTGGTACATGAACGGTTCCCATTCGGAAGAGTTCAATTTGGGTCGAGGCTCCTTTGACGCGCCACTGGATAACAATACTGGTTCCGTGTGGATCGAGGTCCTGCGTGGAGGAGTTCAATTTGAGACGAGGCTCGTTTGGCGTGTCTCTGGATGACGATATTAAGCTACTTTCATCTTCTTCGAAAAGCTACCGATCCTGCGTAGAAGAATTAAATTTGGGTCAAGGCTCCTTCGACGTATCTCTGGATAACAATCCAGCTCGTTCTGTTTCTCGTGAAGGGCTGCTGTTCAAGCGTAGATTCTTACCATTTTTGGTATATTCTATAAGGATCTTAAGAAGGATAGTGGATCGCTGATAGGTGCAGAGAGGCCTCGGTTAGCTGAATTTCGGTGGGATCTGCGAAGTCTAAATTAATCTGGAGCCCGTTGTTGAAGTTTCGAATCGGCGGGCCTGGCGGTAGCCGGCGTAAAAAGAACGTAAAGTTTCGTACGAGGCGTAAAAATAAGCGTGATACGGGGAACTGAGAGTCGGATCAGTTTCTGTTCCGAGGGTTACGTGTTGCTCCGCGAAGGAGTGGCGAGTCCCACTCGAGGAACAAGTGGCCACTGGATTTTTACGTCAAGGAACATAGACACGCCCTTCTTTCATTCCAGAAATAAGACTTTCTCTATCTTCCTTTCCACTGCGTCGCATCATTCCATCCACGTATCCTTCAGCTTATCCTCCCACCCACCAAGTCAGGATCTCGTCATCTTCGATAAGAAAAAAAACAGACCATCTTCAGAAATACTTCTCGACAAGGTGTCTTCTTTATTGAAGCTGCGCAATTTATCGATCAACTGGACCGTATCGTAACGCCACACTTCGTCGTCGACCGGCGTGGTTCTCTGTGTGACAGTGCAGTGTCGTTCTTCGATATCGCAGTGGCCAGGGTAGCATAGCGTCTGAATGCACCCTCGAACCGAGTGACCTCGCGTGCACGGGAATGGTATAGTGCTGTCCGAGTAGACGACTGTCCGGGTCGTCGGTCGGTGATTGTGCTCGCAGAGTAAATACAATTCCGCGAAAGTGGTTCGCGTGGCGAAGAAGGAGAAGGACGCAACGATGGCGGAGCGTCCTGGGGGCAGAAGACGCTCGCGTCGCGACAGCATGGAAACTGGGGGCACCATACGCAGCACACCGCCGACATCCAAGGATCGAAGGACTAAACGTTCGAGCAAACCATCGAAAGAGCGATGGCTGCTGACCAGGAAGACCTGGAGGTACATGGCGGACGCTGGGCGACGTCTGATTCCAGATGGGGCCCACAACAGGCCCGAGGATATTCCAAAGATCGAGCAGTACTTTCAGGAAGTCTGCCAGAAGGAGCCTAAGTTCCTGCTCTGGAGGAAAGCTTCTTATCCAGGGACCTTGGGGTTTCGGTCGCAGAGAAGAAGGAGGCACATGAAGGGTGGCAGTTGCCGAACGAAAGCTAGCTCGGCTGACGAAGCTGACGATGTTAGGAGTCCTCCACAAGGATTCATCTTCCAGCCCACCACGGCTGGGAAATTTGACCTGGCCAAGGCTAAGCGGGAGTGGCTGATGTCAACGGAGGGAGGAAGCACGCCGTCGAGTCCCGTGGAGCGCAGGAAGTTTCAGCAAGAGGACTTGGAAGCTAAGGCGCTGGCTGACATGCTGCAGAAGTACCTGAACATGCAAAGTGACGTCGCTGGTACGACAAAGTCGACTGGAAGGACGGAAGCTCCTGGGCAGGTCGAGGGGAAAGAACACTTCGATTATCAGACACTGATTAGTAAGCTCCAGCAACACCTGGATTTGATGCTTGCCCAGGCTAGGCTCGAGGAACTTTCGGTTCAACAGAGATCCTCTGGACAGGGAGCCAGGGACAAGGATACAGAGAAGGTTCCCAAGTCCATGCTACCGTACCAAGGCGACTATGTGCACAAATCCTTGATGGAGACTATCAGTCGCTACTACAGCAAGTCTGGTACTCGGGAGCGCGTGATTTCGGATATCCTGACCGACAGGAAGCTCTTGGAAAAACTGTACTTCGATTTGAGGTGTACCAGGGGCTTCAGAGGTCCACGTGCAACTGGTGCCTACACGTCGCCATCCAGTCGTTGGTGGACACACCAGCGCAGTAGGATACCATCGAAAGATCCTGAAGACTGGTTGTTACCCAGGAAAGATCCCATGTCTCCGCCTCCTCTGATAGCAGTGCAAGGACCCAGCACAGATCGTGGTTCAGTCGACGACGGTGTCCAGACAGACCCCGTTCCTCGAGAAGTCCTCGATGCTATTCTCCTAGAAAAGGAGAAGGAGGAGGCAAAGGAGGCAGCCGTCCACAAATCCAGTGGTCGTCGACGAAGCAGCGTGGACAACGACGACGTTTCACCCTCCGTGAGTGATACCATTAAAAGATACCTCCGAATGGCCAGGAAGAAGTCCATGGACGCCGACAAGGTCGACAGGTTCAAGCGCGTGAACTATGACCGAAACCTTCGGAACATCAAGGCCAAAGGCGAGACGACCAAAGACAGCGACGATGACGGCAACAACAAGGGCTGTCAGACCGACGACAACTGGGTCGTTAATTACAGGGAGATGTCCTCCACGGAGAATCCATTCGAGAATTTGTCCGATGCTGACACGACCACCTCGCCGCCGAGTAGGAACGCGAGCTCGAGGAGCAGCATCGACGCTGGCCTTGGTTCTGAGGAACCACTGACCCCCAAGCATCACCATCAGTCCTTCCTATCCCATCTCCTACACGGTTCCAACGCGCACAAGGATAAGCCTCACTCGGCGCCTGGTTCACCAGCACTCACGTCATCGCCGACAAATTCCGCAGGTGGCGCAGCGATGCAGAAGAGCAAGTCCTCGAGCAGCGTGGTGCATCACGGCAGCCGACTGGTGGCCAAGAAGATATGGAGGTCCAGGAGCAAGAGCACCTCGAGGGCGTCCAATCAACCCTCCGTCTGGACGCCACAGGTGAGTGATTTTGTTTTTTGAGACTTGTAGAGGGTAGAGTCTTGAATTGTATTGAGATTTATAATTCTTTTTTTATTTATTTATGCTATTGAACTCTAAATGGGGTTATTAGCAATATACATATAGCTGTGCGTATTAATATTACGAACACATTGTCACATAATGGTTTAATATACAGATAAGTCAGAGGAGAGGGTAGCATCCATCACATGTTTAACAATAGGTTCTAGGGGTGTAGACTTATAAAAACAGACGATGCCTTATAAAAGGCTTGTGTATAATCAGTCTATTTGTCTTTTCTACGTTGATTCCGCATTTTGTCGCGAATTTTTGGTTATTTATAGGATAGATATCAAATTTTATTTTACCTTGAAAGAGGTGGAGCTTTTTCGTATTCTTTAGAAGAAATTGCTGTATTGTAAACTGAGGAAGCGAAATTTTGCACACCGTCGACTTGGAAGCTCGCACGTGTGCAATTTCTTAAAATTATATGCCTTCGTATTGCTGGCAGTAGTCTTAGGTGGGATCAGTGCAAAATTCGAAGAAAAGCTTAAAAAGTGAGTAGGGTCGACTTACGCCCCCACATTGTACTAAAGAGAAGGATTTTGGATGAGTTCACACATGGCACAGATGACTCTTCTAGAAGTGAATTTGACATTCATGATTAATTGAAAATTTTTGTGGTAGTCATGGTTTTTTATTGACATCCTTTGAATGCATTTTATTTGCATATTGTAAATGAAGGAAGAAGAGATCCCACATGCTATATATAGATTTTTGTCTTGCCAAAATATGTCTACGAATAATTTGCTTAAACCACCTGTCGCCGCATAGCTGGGAGAGTCCACCTCGTTAGAAGAAAGAAAACGAATTAATGATGCTGCTATTAAGATTCACCGCGAAAATAGAATGTTACTATTAATAAAGATGCTTTCTTAACCCTCAGAAGAGAAATATAAATTTTGGGGATTATTTGGTATTATGGGATTCGCATAATCTTACTTAATAGAAGTTAAGTTAGGTGTGAGTCTTTATTCTTTATTATTATAGTATGATTCATTACTATGAGGGAATTTTTTATATTATATGACTGTATATAATTTTTCTCGAAATTTCTATGCTAACAAAGTAATTTTATCTATTTCATTAACTTCATTATAATTTCTTTAATACATAGCTATACAAATAATTTGAAGAATAAATTAAGTTAAGGTTATACTATATTCTCGAGAAACTAATCCAATTAAGCTACACCTTTTTACTTTTCACGGTCTTCGAACAGTAACTCCTCCCGAGGGATAATAATATCTAAATTAAGTCCTCTTATTACCACTGTACAACTAATTTTATCAAGTTTCTTCGTGAAATGCTTAAAGCATCCGAACTTCTACGCCTTACTTTCCTCCAAGGATCGTCCATTGCCTCTTTTTCCACAAAATCAGGAGAGATAAGCAGTTAATCCTCTCGCTTGAAACTTCGTAATTTCTCTTCGTTTGGTGTTCTGGCAAATTTTCTTTGTCCTCAAATCCTCATCGCTCATGCCACACCTCCACTTCGAACTTAAAATGTATCAAAACGTTTACCATAAATAAGCCTGAAATTCTACAAACTTTCCTCTGCAGTAATAAAAAGTAATAAAAAATGATAAAATTACTTCCATCAGTCATCTTAACCATTACTCATACAACAAATCTGTAATCTAAACCAGTTTTCTGGGTCGACACCAATGATAAAAATTTCAGTAAACGAAAGACCACAGATAACATAGTTAAATCACTCAGCAATGAATATCGTCTGATCACTGTCTGACTCACTCCACTGCCGTAAGAGTTTCAAAAAAACTGAAGACCGATCTCTCACGCTCCCAATCTCTTTCGTGCCTCTTCTTCGCTCTTCCGCGCCACTTTCGGCGATCTCGACATCGACAGCTCGTCTATTTTTCTTTCCCTCCGCCCAGCGCCGTTTAATATCCCGTGTGACCGAGTATTCGGGCGATGTGAAAGAGGAAAAGAGGAGCGCTAAGAAGAAGAGGAAGGTCGACCTTGCGGCAGGCGATCTCGTTAAGCGGTAAGCGCGATAACCAATTTAGGGCCTCGGAATTTCGCCGGCGCCGCCAGAAATAGTCAGCCAACGGTGGTGTATGAACTATACTTAACCCCTGCTACTACTACTACGTGCACCAACACACCAGTGCCGCTTCTACTCGGCCGTGCAGTTACACGCTCCTCGCGTTCTCCGCGAACGCCTCTGTTCCAGTAATACGCTATCGCGAGCGAAAAATCGTCGCTGGGAGAGCTTTCGCCACATCCAAAGATCACCGAGCCTCTGTGCCACTGTGTTGGACAGTTTGTTACCCTACGACGCGAATTCAGAAAACTTAAAAATACACCTCGGGGACCAGACATCGTTCACTTCTTTCCATCGAAGATGAACGCGTTCCACGTTCGAAGTTCATTACTGCAATGTTGCTTTTAATCGTGGTATCCATGAGGGAGTTTCTTAGGAGGTATATTTTCTTAACGTTTCAGGAGGCTACGAAGACACAAATTTTTTATCGAATTTTTTCCATTGCAATATTTCTGATTTTCATGATTATTATGTTTTCGAGCACGAAGCTTGCGTGGGTTCCAGGAATAAAAGAGTTTCTTATAGCGAAGGTGGACCTCTGTTTGCAATCTCTCATGTCTCGAATTTAACGCTATAAAAAAATATAAAGTCGATTTATTGCAGATTCGCTAGAATATCTCTGTCTACAGTAGTTTCCAAGAAATTGCACCTGAGTGTTTAATATTTCTCGCCTCTGCAAATATTTGAAACATTTCTGTGTTTCTTTTAAAGGATTCATTTTCTTCTGCTCATTTACACGGCGCAAAATTTGTATTTCACTCGAATATGAGTTCAGTTGTCTGTTCTGGCTTCCTTGATCCACTTGCACTTAAAGTCCCTCATCGAGATCGACCAGTCAAAGGTGTCGCGCGTCGGTTCATGTCCTCGTCGCGAAGATTTATTCGGCGATCTAAATCCGCGAGATTTTTCACGCCCACGTAGCGATGGCTTGTATATTTATTTACACAGCTCAAGACAACCGACGATATCGCGGTGTTTCGTGGCCGACGACAAGAAGGTAACGACGGGGCGTCTGATGAATCGTCCAGCGCGACCAGGTTTTGACAGTGATCTTTTATGAGCGACTTGTATGAAGCTTTTTGTCTTCCATCTTTGTTACGACTTTGGACTCAGGAGCCTATAGAACTCTACTTATTTATAGATGCATTTGGTATACGAGGATCGTATAGAATAGCGCGTTTGTATGTAATGATTTAGCGATTTTTTCGATTGCCAATAATTTGTTGAGTAGGGAAGCTGAAGTCTTAAGTAATGGCTAGTTAGATATATTATACTAATGAATAATGAGATTTGATAAAGGTGTGCTCTAGTTTACTGGATTTTCGCTTCTTATTTTCAGAAGTAGAATGTTCCTGTACCTTGTCAGACCTCCTCTACTAACATAGAAACATCCTTTGGCATTGGACTGATTGATAACAATTCAACAGTAAATTAATAGGTCCACAATCAACTATAAACATACAATTTCACATCTAGATTTAAGAAAACTCCATAAGTTCCGTGAAGTTATAAAAAATGGCGATCAAATATGTCCAAATTATCTTGACCCACACAAGGGTCACAAGACTGTGAACACATAACATAAGTATACCGACTGCTGGAACTAGCCTCCAGGAAATATTTACAGCAGAAAATTCAATTTTTCTATTTTCCATAGTTCAGAACAGATTTCATAATCCCCAGCCACGTGCGTCACGTTTTGTCATCGGATTAAAGTATCGAGTACCCAAGATACCGCGTATTAGTTTCGAGAAATATTCTCTGGCAGCACGACGGAGGTCTTGCACTTTATTGTCTCTTCTAATTGCTACTATAAAGAGGGATATACCGAATTCCCAGCGTTTCTCAAGCGACGAATCCAGGAAGTGACCAGCGATAAATTACACAGACTTCTGTACATTAGTCCCGAAATCGTAGAACGAGAATTACGTTCATAAATTATTGGCCATCGTTGTTCCGCGCGCGGGGGAGGGACAGAGGGGAGTAGGTCGTTCGATAATATTCGAACTTGACATTGACGGGGAGCCAATTCATTGCATCAAACGCGTCGGGATTTAACGTTAGAGCGAAATTCGTCGCGCGTAAGAATGCAAATTGCTATTTTCTACTCGCCATTGATGGCAACGCGTGTGCTCGTTAGAATGTCGATCGTGAAATTGATGTTGCTCGGGGAAATTTCATTCCCATAATTTTTCGCGAGTGAAAGCTTGACGTGCCACTGGCTCTAGGTTCAGCGGCTGGTTCGAAATCTCGCGGTAAATTTGCATGGAAAATGATGCAAATTCCAAGCATCGTGCTGGAGCCTGTGTCCATTTTTCTCCTTGGGAAAGCTGGGACAAGGGGGCAAGGACTTTCTCTCAAGGATAAAGCAAGTGTCCAGCTTCGAGATTATTTTAAAACAAATTTGTATTTTGCAAGAGAAAGTTAATATTATAGTATTTTATTTATATCTGTTACAAGATGAATAATGTTTCACATTGTTTTGTTTCTTCTTTGTCATGCTGCAATATTAACATATATCTGTTAGTTTCTGTATTAGTAATATGCTATACGTGTATATGCATATGTAAGAAAATATTCAAATTATTTTCAGTACTGTTCTTTCAAAACTTCCGTAATGTGCATTAAATATTCAACCACAGAATATTGTAATGAACTCTCTTTTACGATTAATTTAATGTTACGGTGGCAGGAAAGGATGCGTTAATAGAGCAATGGAGCTCATTTGTTACAAAGCAGGACGAAGTTATAATTTCCAATGAGAACGTTTAATAGCGCTGAACCGTGGATCATTTATTAAAAGCGAAGTAATAATGAACTAATATAATAACGAGGCAATAATGATTCATATGTAAATTATATTTTAATAGACTGTTCCTTATAATTTTAAACTCGTTCCTCGCAAACAAAACTGAAAATATACGATAGATAGAAACAGATAGTATTCGCCCGCTACTTCATTTTTCTTATATCGACAGTTCTCTGCATTTTCCATGCCTTTCATTTGGAAACTATCCTTCATGTTATACTTGAAACACTTTGAACTTTTCATATCGTGTACTACCTTCAGCACCATCATACTTTTCGCAATTTATCTTCTTACATCGACAGTTTCTTCTAAATCAATTAATTTAGTGTTTTCTTCCATGAAAAATACTTCTTACTCTCATATAAAAGTGAGCCACTGAAAATACGCCATGGTTTTTGATACTATACCAATTACGTGTATAATTTAGAATTATTTTATATACGAATCAATGCAAACGACTCACTAGATAGCGAACGTAATATCGTGTAACTTTCATGAGAAGTTTTTCAGAGCATGTAACTTTTTTTCTAGGGAAAGTGCACGTGGGCGGGCACTGCTAGCCGACGAGTCACTCTGCAGGATACTCCATTGAGGTCCTTGTCGGAGATCGAAAGGAAGGTCCTCTGCAAGGTGGCAGTTGCGAAAC
The DNA here is from genome assembly GCF_051401765.1 of Calliopsis andreniformis. NCBI lineage: Eukaryota > Metazoa > Arthropoda > Insecta > Hymenoptera > Andrenidae > Calliopsis > Calliopsis andreniformis. The sequence continues at coordinate 14,068,425 of NC_135067.1, read as the reverse complement.
TTCAGGCTCTTAACTTGGGAGTTCACATCAGGCCACCAAGTGGTAAGTCCTATATAATTCTTTCTTAAATCTCAATAGTAATAGAAAATATTCGTAGCTTAAGTGAGTAGAAAGAGATTACTTCAGGCTATCAAAGTTTAACGAATTGGATATTGAACATTCTTCGAACTTATAAAAAGACGAGACTATTTTTCCTCGATTCAGTGGCGCCAGGGCACCGAAGAGAAAGCAAAAGAATGCTAAATCTTACAATTTAGTTCCTCTATTTTTCCGCGAAGAAATCAGTGTTTTATCATCACTGTCAAAGATGGAACCTCGCCTTCGCTGTCTTCACGATGACTGACATGTTTATGAGTCTAAAGATCCGTTTGCTTTGCCATGTACTCTCAGCCAAGTATCCCTTTTCCCTAAGAATCTTAAGCTCACTTATACCGTATCGAGTATACATAGTTTCCAGTGTATTTTCCATGGACCGTTAGCATAATTTTATTATCCTTTTAAAGTGAACTGGCCATTTGCGATTATGCGCCTTTGGAATCGTAGCTAGTAAAGTAGCCGAAGAGAGAGGAAAATTTATTCAATTGCACCTGTTTATACCACAGTGTTTCTGAATGTTTTGAGATAAGTTATCGCAGCGGAAACATGTGTCACTATGTTTAATTGGTTCAAAGTTTTATGAAAGATTACTTCAGTAAACTAGGTTTTCATCATGATTTCGGGGATTACGTAAAGTCTATTTAGTATTCGTTGAGCTATTTGATACTTTAAAAGCTTCTGGGGCTTATGTCAATTAGACGCTGAAAAAATACTGTATTAGGGATTTCACAGAAATTAAAAAAATATATTATTAAGATTATTACTAAAATTAGACACACGTTATTGGCGTATTTTAGATAGACATATAGAAAATACAATTTTTGGTAATTGAAATGTTTTCTCTCTAAACAGAGAATTATTTTGATATTTCAATATAGATCACGCCTGTAGATAAGGAAATCCCTCACGCTGCTTCAGAAACAGCCTGTAGGTCACGTAGAAACCACCTTACGCGTTTCGCAATATCACGGTTGAATTTTTTCGCGACTCATTGCGGCCATTGACGTTACCCAACAATCAAGAAAGGGATCGCGTTTCATCGAGCTCCATTTTCTCGTGGGCCGTTCTGCGTCTCTTTGTTCTACTTCCGTATCCAGGCGGAAGCGAATTAATGAAACCACAATAGAGAAAGAGAGGGCAAGCATTTCTTATCGAAGCAATCGCGTCCTCGTGCATCAGCGAATCGAAAGGAACAATCGAAATCGCGGCAGCTATGACCTGAAAAGAAGCTGGAATGAAAAGGGACTTCTTCACCTTATTCCCTTTGCTATTTTTCAGAATCCCTCGGCAGTAGCACCGTCGCCACGAAGCCTAAGAGGAGGGCGCCTTTGCTCAAGAGGAAAGCTCTCACCACGGGCTTCTTCGACAACAAAGGGAAGGACGATAAGGAGAAGGGTAAGTGTTAGACGCAAACTGACCTGTTAACTGCGTGGCTTCTCTTGGAAACGTAGTTTGAACGTGATTAATGGGAGAGTAGCTAAGATGTCTCAAGTATGTTGCTTGGAAGAACGATAATTATACGGAGTTTCATTCACTATTTGTGTTTCTTTTATTTCTAAATATAATAATTACTTCAATTTGCAAAAATAAGAAGAGAAGTTTGCATCAAATTTCCTCTAAAAATTGTGGAATGTTATGGATCAAATAGACATTAAATTGTGGCGAATTAAGTTCGTAGCTTAATGTGCGGAAAGGGGCACAGTTAACGATCACAGGATTTATGGGGAGGCGATTATTTGTTTGGAGAATAACTAGTTCAGCTATTTTCAGGTGCGATTCTGTTTGCAGTAGTTCGGTAGGAGAGTACTCTATCATTTCATGCGTTTACGACACCAGACCCTGTACGTATTTTAATGTAGTCGCGAGCTGTTGAGAAGACAAATATTATCATTGGGACAAATCTTGTCTGTTGTTCTGCTTCTAGTTTCCACGTTTTGAATTCCACGGCCGATAATTACGTAAATCAGGAGCAAAGACACTTCCTCTTTCGAGTGATCAAGGCGATGCTGTTGTCATCAATTATGCAAGGGAAATTTCCATTACACGCATTCGTAGTTGCTCTGTTCTCTCCCTAGAATATTTCTTGCTTTTCTTTCTAGCGAATTATGAGTCATAAAGTATTTGTGTTAATCTCATATGAATTTTATTATACTTTTTTCGTTAATCTTGAATAATCGACTTCAGCAATCTCCTCCAACAAGCTCTGATGTATTTCAATTTGAAGTTTGATAAAAATCATTAGAAAAGGATTAATAAAATACTAAAGTGTTTTAAAAGTGACTGTATCATGGATTCATATCATTATTGGTGAATTGATCATGTTCCACGTGGGTATAGGTACCATCTTCCTTGTTTGCAAAACCCTCATACTGTAACGTTTTAGGTAAAAATTCCACAGAATATGAACCAGTGCTGATAAGAGTGCTTGTACTCGTACCACTCTGAAGCAGTCATCGTTCTCTGAAGTTCGCGTGCTTCAAAGGTCTCTAACCCTTGCATTGCATCCACCCCTTGCACATGGTAGACTTCTATCTTTCACTGTATTCTGGTTTGAAACGAGTATTCTTGAAATTTTTAGATAGACTATTTACAATACTTAAATATTAAGAATTATTCAAAATCGATTTTTTATATGATAATCTCAATATTGATTCAAAACCTTTTAAAACCTTTTTAATACAAAAATATACATCTTTTCATCACTATTTTCTCTCATTGCTATCAATTTATATTATAGCTAGCTTTACAGAAACTCTTATACAGAGTAAAATGAATCTTCTCAATTTTTGTCTCTTTCCAGAAGAGCAAAATTATATTCTAGCATCCTGAATTCTTATCCAATAGCTTTTTAAACAAAATACGTATCCTACTAGATACAATATTACAAGTTTCACTATCTTCTGCGCCTCGATTCAATCTGCTAAACTGCATTCGTACAAAAAATTCATAGAATTTGTCAAGGATTATTTTTTTACCAGCTCGTATACTAGTAGCAGAGTAATTCATAGTCATGAAAAATCAGAATTCTGTCGTCTCATCTGCTAGTTCCACTTCTTCCATTGAAACTGGATGTATCGTAGGTCACACGAAAGTACCAATTCCCTGGGCAAAGTCCTCAAAGGGAATCTCCAGCACGCGACAGTCTGGCAGCTATGTTCTGGAAGCTCGATTGACGTCCGGTGTCCCCAACGGCACTAGTACCCGGCGCGGACCACAAATAAACTTGGTATATGCGGAAATATGCACCGCACCAAGCACCCCGTGGCTAATTTTAACTGGCGAAATTGTGTCTCATACCAGGCTGGCCGATGCTGTTGCCGCAGCCTGGTACTTGCGTATGGCCGAGCCACTGTTTTTCCCCTTGAAGCCTCCAGATGACGAAGACGCCCAGAGGCGAGGGCTCAAGCGACTCTGCGCGTACGTGATGGTCAATGTATCAAGTGTCGTGAATCGAGAACATTGTGTAATGAGAGACTCAGGCTCTTCGAGGACAGTCAGAATTATGGATGTGCTAGTTTGTCATTTTCCTTACCTACAATCAGAGAATTGCAGACGGAAATTAGGAGAAAATATATTTCTACTGAAGGATTTATTCTTTATGTTCGAGATGCAGAGTGAATTTCTTAGGTGAGATGAAACGTTTGGGATTTGGAGAGTAGAGGGATTTTTTAATAATCGATTCATTTGTTAGCATTACTGTAGCTGATTGACTACTAGGAAATTATGAAGAAAATATTTTTCGGTTGAAACGTTTACTTTTTGTGTTTGAAATGCAGAGTGCGTTTGTTAGGGAAATTGATTTTAAACGAACTTTTTACTGAGTAGTTAATTTGGTATCGTTGAAGATGATCGACTTATTAGGTGTTTTTTTTTCCCAAGGCGACGTCGAACTATGGATAATTTCAATGAGTCACGCATTTTGTGTACGAACGTCGCGAGGAACTGTTTGCACGAGTCATGAGCATGTGCAACAATGTTGTGAGAAGTAAAAGCGACAGTACCAAGAACGTTTGATCGAGTTTCCTCCATATTCCGAGAACTTTACATTTCCGTAAGCACTACGTTTCGCAGTCGTCAAAGGGGGAGTTTCAGAAAATTCGGTGAAACAATTTCCCGCGAGATGGACATGTTTGCCAAATCTCGGCTGGCTACTAAGGCCATCCAGGTCTATTTTCTTTGAACATTTTCGCGGAATTAGTGAAACGAATATTCCATCGTTCTTTGGACCAGCAGCTAAAAGAGAAATCTATATTCGATGAGCAATTAATTAATCAGGAGAAAAGAAGGGATCACAAATACTCCCAATAGCAAGAGGAACGCAAAACTAATGTAGAATATAACATCAGAGAACGTGTGAAACGTTTTCAATTAGTTTCACACAGTATCAAACAACTTCAAACTTGTTCAAACGATCTCAAACCTGGGCAAACAGTTTCAAACAATTACCCACTGAGAGTAAAAACGTAAGATTTGAAAGTAAGGAAAGGGTTAGACAAATGAGGCGTCTTGGTAGTGTCTCAAGAGTTCCAGGCAAAGTTCTCCATTGTCGGCCGCTGAGAGTGGTCGAACGTTCCACGAGAGGGAGAGCTTGAAGTTTGGAGAGACTGCTGGGATGGCCCAGATTGTGGTCTATAATCGTACCAGTATAGAGACACGGTTTGTTGCCTTTCGGTTTTTAGCTTGGCTACGAGGGCTGTGTGCGTGGAGAGAGGAGCACCGCGAAACCCTGACATATTCGATCATACGAGGTAAAGTGACGTCCCCTTTTAGATCAACGCAACGTCCGTGGCACGTGAGCACTGTACACGTGTCCTCCTCGGTGCGGAACGCGTTTCCCCTGTCGTGTTAGTTGAATTTCGACGAGAATAATCCCTCACCATGGTCGTTTTGCTTATCAAGACGCATTTCTCTATTATATTTTGCGTTTCGTTCGTCTTCGCTTTCAGGAAAATATCAAGCAAAATGTCCTCCCCTAATTTTAATGAAACTTCGTGAACCATGGAGATAATTAGGAAAGAGAAGATTTTAAGCTTATAAATTTTTGACGTAGTCCACAATACGGAAGTTCGAGAACCCAAGGAGTTTAGATACTATCTTGAGATTGAATTAACCCTTGGAAATTTCAAAGTTTTGAAGATTCTGAAGTTCTATGAAAATGTATAGTTTAAATGCCACGAAGTTTGCAAAGGTCAATCTTTATCCCTCTTGATGTCACAGTTTGTGAGAAACTTCTTCTATTTAGCAGTAATATAGCACTGAGTTTCTAGTTGGATCGAAGGTGTAGAAACACCTGCCTAGATAAGGAACTTCTTGGAGTGAATCTCATTGGCCAGTTACGTAAACCAATTAAAGTACAATAACCTACAGTTCAGTTGCAGTCTCCTACTTTTTCACGCTTATTTTAAGCAAACACATATCTCCCTCACCTAGTAACGAAATGAAGAACTGTTAAACGACGATTCCACAGAAATTGTGCAAAACTAAGGGCACGTAAATAATCCATGTTTACGTGAATGAAGCGAGCAGCTGACTGCTCGTAGATCAAATGGCGCTTCTTCAATTAGGATCTCGAAGCGAGCAAAATAAACGTTTACGTAGTCAATGTAAACTGTGTTACTTGCGTTAACAAATTCATTCCTATCGTTCATAACCCCTTGATGCTGTTTATTTAATTGGAAAAAAATTCTGTGTTCACTCTTTGGTCTTTTACGTCACGAATAAGCTATAAAGTTCAAAGTACGCATCGGAGGAGCTCTGGTTCTCTTATTCTTCTTTCATAGCGAATAGTGGATCTATTTTCGCGATAATATACACGAGGCTGCCATGCATTCACGTTTTACACACGGAACGCGCACTAACAGATTCTTCCTCTGTTCGTTCCAGATTCAGCAGGCGGCCTGGTATTTGGTATACCGCTGTCGCAGTGTTTGGAGAACGATAGGATCGCTAGAATCGCCGCCGGTGAGGTCTCCGACGTCGGTTGCCTGTCGAGGAGCAGCAGACATGGAAGCAGGACGAGTTTCACGAGCCTCATCGAACCCACTGTTGCGGCCAAGACGGAGGAGGTGAGTAGATCGATCCTTGCTAGTGTCAGACGTTCCGATAGGGAAGATAATCTTGTTATAACACTGTGGATGGGGTTGAAGACATTGACGATACTGTCGATACATCTTTTATTTAAGTAACTCGAGTAGTTTTACGAGATTCTTACAAACTGCAGAGTAGTACGTGTAATTGGTTATCATTTATTTTTCAAGCTTGTTGGGAGTTTCTTCATTTGTATCCCTTTTCCTTCGCTGAAGCTTTCTGATCTTTGTTCCCTACATTTTCATTTAGTGGTATGGTCACTAACGTTCCCTGTGAGGACAGTGAAAGGCCTCTTTAGAAGATAGGAAGATGTACAAATTTAAATACTTAAATATTTCATAGTATGGTAATTTAAAATTTCGAATAATTGTAAATTAGAATATTTGAATACTTAGAAGTTTGAAAATCTTAATAGCTTTCAAGAAGGTGAGGATTTATTAAACATATTTTCAAGTATAGTAGATGTTGATTGTTGAATATATTCCCTTGTAGAGTTCTCTGACTAAGTAGAATAGGTCCACTGCAGGTCAGACATGAACAAGTAGAATAACTCCATAAACGGTCAGGCGTGTCTGACTAAATACTGTCACACTGTACTTCTTACTAACCGAATTCAATCTCAATACCATCGCTAATTGTTAATTACCTACACAAATACTATACAGTATTTTACAAATAACTCTTTATGTAACATTTAATTCTTCAAACCTAAGTTTCCCCTTTCATTTAAATCTGGCACACGTATTTTCACGAAAATACTAAGTCGGCGGGATTAAATTTATATTAGCAATTGTCATCACGAAAATTCCCGAGCATTAGGTAGAATGGCACGGTTCTCAGAATCCTTACGAGAGAATGACAAGGATTTGGACGAAGTCGGGCCACGTGGATCAACTTTTTCACGCGCATCTGGTAACAAAGTGGCACACGCGGTTTATTTTGGCAGATAGAGGATCGTCTCTTAGAATCTGATCTCCACAGGAATTACGTGCAATAAAAGTAGATTCAAGACTGGCGATGTTACCAGCCGGCCGGCGAATTTTATCCGCTTTCCACGATGACGAACTCGTAAAAGAGAGCAGAAGTCGAGGAGAACGACGCCCACGCGGCAGCATGGAAATCCGAGTCACCTGTTTTAGATTGACGTTAACTAATCTTCGCGCACGGAGGCGCTCTCAATTTATCCGATATATTAGAAATTTTAGTGTCTTTTCGTTTGAAAATATGAGCGGGGCAGAAATAAACGCGTCAGGGGAAATAGCCGCTTAGCTGTTTCTTCTTCTTTCTATATTTTCGAAGGTAAAATATGTTTGGTAGCGGTAACGATACAATATATTCGATGACAGCTAATATCTTTATAGCATAGTTTATGTTTGAGAGCCAGTAACCGGTTGCAACAGGTTCCTGCTATAAAGGAGACTCAGACACGGTGAAAGTAGAGAACGAATGTCATAAATGGTGATAGAAACCACAAGTTTCTCCACACCATAAATTCACCTAGTCATCTCGTTTTACGATAAATTTCTGATCGCAAATTATATCAAGTTTTCACCGACACTAAGCATACCGATGGACCACTGAAGCTTCTAATAGAATCATCAAATTCCCCACTTTGCAAATTGCTAGAAACATTTCAATACCAACTATTCTTCTCTTCATACATTCGCCATCCACCACTTTCCTACCATTCCTCCCTCATATCTCTCTATCATCTCAACCCACAACCTTCAATAAGCGTAGCATAATTACAAAGCAATCTCCTGCAACAAAATCGAAGGTGCAGCCAAAATGCTTCACACCGAGGTGCATACTCGTTGTCCAAGTGTCGCGTCATATCTGAACGAGGACGCAGACTGTCCGCGTGCGCCACCATTGCGTCACTATCGGTCACATGTCGCGTTATCAAGCGATCAGACGTCGATCGAGGCGGCCAGCGCGATGAGAGTCTGCTGGCGGGCGAAAGCGCTAGAACCTGAAAGGGGCGTCGCGTGACGGACCATGGATGCGATCATAAACGGCGTCATCGGTTGCGTCAGTGTCCGCGGATCGCGAGGAGGGCGTCTATCGATGGCCACTTGCGGGATCGAGGGGCGAAGGCGAGGCACAGGGAGCCGCAAGTGGTTATTTTTTGACGGATACGTCAGAACGACGACGGCAAACAGCCGTTTTATATATTCTATGCTCCATCGTGTACGCGAGACGGCCGAGAACATTTGCCAACTCCTCTTACCCGGATTTAACTAACGTCCCGTTGCGATTAAATGCCAATGTGTGGCTGTGACATCATCGGTAGACGATCGTTTTTTAATAGTTACACACATAGCACAGAGACGTCTTAAAAACGCCTTAACCCTTTAACGTGGGAGCAGTCTGCTGAAAAGCAGTGACGTGCTGCGTGTATGTAATTTCCAGTTGGTGGAAAAGCTGGACCTTCCTTCGAGGCTGCTGCCTATGTAGTTGGTTTGGGAAAGTATTAGCATGTTTGAGTATTGTTGTCGACCTGGGAGAGTATTGTTACATTTGAGAATCTTTAGTTGTTTAGCTGGGGAAATAAATGTTCTGGCAGAGTCAAAATATATACGCCTTGTTCTTGTAAATGTTGGGTTCGAGCGCTTTCGCTACGCCTCCGCTTCAAATGCCTTGGCGAGTAGGACTCATTCCAGGTTGAGGGGTTCAGGTCTTCCAGTTGAGGAAATCTGAAATCTATTTTTTTGAAAGCAATCTTTTGTACGACCGGAAGTAAATGTTTTGGTTTCGGTAACACTGGCGCCACCTGGCCAGAGAACACGAATTTTTCTTTCCTTCCTTCGTGTTCGCCACCTCGAGAATCTCCGACGTTCAGGCGTTATTTTAAGAAAGTCGAAGAATCGACCTGCTCTCCTTGATTTATACGATTCGATCTAATTCTTCATCGTTTACACTTATACGTATTGATTATTCGATATACATCGTCGAGGTGTTGGATGATTTGTGGGAGCAGTGAAAAGTTTATTTCATATGGATTCACGTTTGTTCGTCGACAGCTTCAGGATTACTTTGAGCTCTGTTTTCACTCAATTTATTCAATAATTTTACAAAAAAATTAAAAGCTAACATACGTTAACTTTAGTTAATAGTATTTACGTATGATTTATTTATTATTTTTAATAAATGTTCTTTTATGCAAAATATTCCTAAGTTTTTCTAACTACTGAGCTCAATAAAATCCCTCTTCCCTTTGTCTCAAGTTTTCCCAGAGGGAAGGTCTGCAAATATTTGTCCAATTTTTCCCCCCGATTCAGTTTGCAAGATGACAAAGAGCTAAGATCCCCAACTTACCTCATTACAAGACAAGAGTTAATTAAATAACTTCAGACTTGATTCGTTTTCAATAGATTAGCCTCCAACCTCTTGAGCAATTGTTCGAGTAGAGTACGGAGCCTTGCATAGACGGATACAAAGTGGCTCAATTTATCCTCCACGTGAAACTCGAAATGTTCAGTTAGGAATGTAAATAATTGGGAGGACCTTTACTTACGAGCACTCGAACCTCGTCCATGACGCATTGTTCGTGGGTGGAATTTCTCCACAGTGGAAATAAATTTCTTCGTCAGCCACTAGCCAGAAACCAAGTCGACCTCGCTGATACTTCTTTTTGCGAGAATTAATTTCCTTAATGTATTATCTATGTGTGGGGAATATTTTGTAGCGCTGTTTTATAAATAATTCACAATGCATTTTAGAAGGGATGGCACTTTCGCCATGAATTATAATTTTTATTTCATTTAAAAAAGGCATGGAAAGAAAATGCAAAGGAAATGGTTTGAGAACCATTGCTTGACAGTATAGTTACACGACCATGATTCCTCTTTTCTTGGCCCCGATACAGCGCGTTCGAGTAAATCGTACTGTCGACTGAATCTGCTTAATTAGTTTGAGGAACTTGGTCCTTTTGAAGTTACCTCTTATAGAGAATGAAGTCTCTGTGTAATACCTTACTTGAAACAGTTGAAGCTCTACGATAAAAAGTATCGGGAATAATATTGAAAGGTTGCATTATCTTTACATATACATTTTTTATAATAGCACTTTTTAAATAATTAAATGGTAAAGGCAATCTCATGTAATTCTTGTCAAAATTTGCAGAATTAATATCACGCTATTCGCATCCTCAATGTTTACTATAGTTATGACTCTTCTTCCTGCTTATCGAAGTTCTATTAATAAGTATAGTACTGACTAACAATAAATATTAACCAGAACATATTGCATACGTATAATAAACATGACAACAATATAACAATCGCTATTGCAAGTAATTAATATCGGGTTAGCGTGTAATTAATATTAATATTGTCAGAATATTACACAATTCATTCTATTTTGTACTCCCAGTTTCATTACGACCACAATGTAATCCAAAATTCCACGACTAATACGCGTTAAATATATGAAATACTAACTGTCATTTGTGTATATTATTATTTTATTTACTCGAGAAAATTAATTACTTCGTCCCCTGCTTTCTCTACCCTCTTGATCAAAGATGTAATTTGTTGTACATACATAAATTATTTACATGTACTTTTACTGCAAAAAGCACGATTGTGCTTTCATATATGACATCGTGTAATGAAACTAGAACCACTGAAACTTCCTAAATATTAAATGCAAATTCCACACAACTTTCACCCAGAAATAGTTCGACCGTTTGTTAAACAGCAACTAGTGATTCACGCTCCATGAAAATAGCATCGATTTATTGTGACGTTAGCCGCGATAATGCCACCCTCGACTTCCGGTGAGCAATTGGTGGTGGAATCGAACTCTCGCCACTCTGTATATATACGTGTGGGAGGGTGTTACAATAGCTTATATAGGAACAGAAATCGTTCCACCGATTTAGATGACATTTTAAACCCTCATCACTTAAGAATGACACAAATCCTGTCACTTAGAGCTAGTGACACACGTCAGCAATCACCTTTACACCCTCTGAAATATAAAATTGTCTCATTAATATAACTGAAAGTATAGAAATGACATTATTTTTCTGAACAAAAGTCTAGTTAAAGTCAACAATTAGTAATCAATATTTAAACAAGTATACTATTATCTCTTCACTGTGGCTTTAGTACAGACTGATTTCACTTACCTAAATTAATCCTCTCTCTATTTCTAATCTTCGAATATTTCAAATTTTCCCAGACTTCATTCAAACCAGTATCGATATTTAATTTCTTTTATTATAATTGGACATTTCTTATTTCTCATTTATTATACTTCTAAATTTCCTATTGAACGTTAAGTAGCAAGGACACGTGTATTTTATTTATAAATGTCCACCAACTGTAAACGATTTGGCCGGTGTCTCGATGAAAGGCTGGGCGTTTAAATAGCCAGCACGATTGATCGATTTAATGCGATTTCGGAATGATCGCCGTAGCGTTGCACTCTTCCTGTCGACGTCACGTGTGCCTCGAACCGGCAATGACGTCACAGATCAGGGACGCGAATAGAACGACGATGAGAGCGTTCTCTAATTTTAAACGGGGATTAATTAAGTTCCTTGAAAATTTTGCAAGATTCTCTGTCAGACGACGACTGGACGTTGGAAAGCCCAGACGAACCTGAGATCAGTCGATCATCGCGACGATGGCATAATTTTAACCCCTTCGAGGCTGAGTACCTCGAACTTGAACGAGTGCCATGGAAAGAGATTACAATTTGCTCGACGTAGATGGTGGGAATTTTTGTTAAACATGCATGCAAACGCGTGGGCTGAGAGAATTTCCAGCACCATTCATTATGCATAAACCCTTTGGATTTAATGACTTCAAAATTGGGGAAATGGTCCCAACTGACTTCTATTAAAGCAGATTTAAAGCTTTTGATTTGTCATTCCATGTGGGCTCACAATTTAGTAAATATTACAAGTCTGTGAATGTTTAATCACCTTTTACAGAGACAGAGAGATGGAGTCACCTCAAAATAAATAAATATGAAGTTTTAAAAGGAGAATTTTGATTCTAATTAAAATTTCCTTTCATGTACCGCGAAAATGAATAAAAATAGTAAGGAAGCCAATACTTTCAATGAAACCTTTAATAAAAATAGGAACGTCGGAGAGAAGCCATAACATGTGACTTTCATAAAAATCGAGAAGCAAGACTCCCGCTTCGACTCTTCGACAAATGAATCTAGTAAACGAAACATCGTCCCGATCACGACTGGTTATACCTAATTATATTTACAAGGCGCAACCGTTATTTCTGGTGTCGCGGCACGTGTCGTTCGATGCATAACAGCGTCCCATTACGGTGCCGAAAATAATTCATAAACACCACGGCGAAATCCTCGGCTCGAAGTCCTAGCCGTGAGTAGCTTTTAGCGAGAAACCGACTAAAATTCGTCGTAAAAGTCCGAGTAAAATATTCATCGAGTGAACTTTACCGAGAGGATACTCCTCATAACGTTTTCCTGGAACAACTACTGTTGCACGTGCCCAATGTACATCCTTTCAATTTGTGAAACTCGTGCCTAGAAATTCCAGAAATTTAGTCCCAATTTTACTCACGTGTCTAGGGACCTAAATAAAAATTATACTTCAGGGTGGATCCTAACCCAGAACTAGAACTAGATTCACATTTAAAAAAGCTGAGACTGAAACACCTAAACTCAGACCAGATTCAGACCTAAGCTAGACCCAATCTAGACCTGAAATTAGTAAAAATAGTTGGTAAAATAAAAGTAATTAGTAAAGTAAAAATTGTGTTTCAGGGTGGATCGTGCGAGTCCCTGTCGTCCAAGGGGGGAGCCTTGACCGGAAGTGATTCTGGCGTGCTGGAACTCAGCGACAGCGGCGGAGGAGGCCCTCCAGGGGAATGGGACGCTGTGCCTGGAATAGTCAGACAGTGCATCACCCATCTGGAGAGCACGGGACTCAGAACGCTGGGCGTTTTCCGGGTGTCTCCTTCCAAGAAGAGAGTGAGACAAGTACGTTACTCATGCTTCGCGATATTCAAGCGTGGAAGTGTGCTGAGTACTTTCTTTGTGGTGGATATTGTGATGAGACAGATGATTCATAGATTGGTTTTAAACGATACTGTACATGTACGTCTATCGTGGGTGGTAACGTATGGTTGGTGATGGAAACGAATACTTTGCATGTAGCAGGGCATCTCGTAAGTTCCCTCGCCGCCTTTGTAACTTTTCAAAGCTTCACGCCTCTCCGACGATCTATGTACAGACGGCTTATTTGATTCTAGCCAACGTTGCGTTGAAGTAAGCGAAGTTATACTTCGTGCACGTGGCAATTTTATAGTGGTGCGTGTAAGCTGCTGACGCCACATGATAATCTCATGGCCATCGATGATTTTACGATAAAGTTGCATCGTGACTTATGTAATTGTTGCAAAAATTGAAATAAGTTTGACGTGAAATGGAAATCAAAATTATACGGTCGCCTAAGAATTGAACAATCTGAAAACTTGAAAGTTTGAAAATTTGAAAATTTGAAAATTTGAAATTTCAAAAATTCAAATCAAATATCATCGTCTGTACATTTGTCTTAACCTATCCCTTTATTCTTTTTTAGTTCCATCGCGAATTGAATTACAGTAATTCTTAAACGGTATAATATTTGTTTTTGTAGCTTCGAGAAGATTTCGATTGCGGTCGTGAGACAAAAATCGGCCCCGACCAATGTCCCCACGACGTGGCGGCTCTGTTGAAGGAATATTTTCGTGATCTGCCCGACCCCCTGCTCTGTAGAGACCTGTATCAGGCCTTCGTCCATACACAAAGTAAGGTCAAGCTGCGAGCATGATCAGACGCTGCGTAAGCCGCTTAAGCTAAGATGGTTATATGAAGTTCGTTCAGTAGCTTGACTAATGTTCGTTATTCAAAGCGATCGTATAAAGGGTTGTCTGTTACCCTCAGAGACGAGGATTACTCTTCAGTTCTCTGTGCCTAAACCACTACTAATAACATCGCTTCGACGAGGAACAGCTCACAGCTAAATACTGATACTTCGAAGCTTTCCAGCGGAAGCTAAACCGATCAGACAAATTTTTATTAACAGTAACACTCTGTGCAATCCAATTTTTCAATTTTCGTAGTACGAATAAGAATTGAAAAGGGATAACTTTAGTTATCGAATTTCTATGTGCTCGATTTCTCTTTGATCGATACCTTTTATGGCAAAATTAATGCACGAGCGCTCAAAGACATCCGTTTCGTGCAGAGATCCGAAACAGGCGGCTGCAGCAAGAGGCTCTTCAGCATCTCATTCAACTTCTGCCCACGCCGAATCGCGAGACGCTCTGGGCACTTTTGAACTTTCTCAGCGTGGTGGCTGCGAACAGCGAGGATCAAAAGACCGACACAGGCGACTGGATACCAGGGAATAAAATGGACACTACCAACTTGGCGACAGTGAGTGTTCTCCACATATTTACTCTCTCTTGATCAGAAAAATTTCGATCTTCATTAATCGTTCGTCCACGAGACTTTAATTAATTGACTTGAATGAAAGACGATAATTTCGAGGAAAATCTGATTGACATTTCAAATGTTCGATAAATATATTAGAAAAGTGCTTGAAATAAAGCGATTAATAATATATGTATTTCATGAAAAACACTTTTATCGCTATTGCAAAATAATTTTTGATAAGGTATTCGCGCCAAACATCCTACACTGCGTAAAACCTGGTCAAAGGTCAGAGGTGTCCGCCGAAAGGGCGGAGGAGAGGATAGACGTGATAAACGTGGTTAGGGCACTTCTCGAACACGCTGCCACGTTGTTCACTGTGCCAGCTGCTCTATTAGATGAAGTGTATTTGCACATGATGGACACTCATCCTGCGGAACTGGATCTTGCCCTTTCTCGACGTGCTGAAGAGTGAGTAAATAATTCATGACTACAGTTCTACAAATGGAAACGTGGCTTATGTAGATATACTTACAATTAAATGTTAAATATAACATCGTGCATTTCACGAGCGGAGAACTGTCAAATGTAATCCACATTATGGATTCTATATACACATATGTGATTTAAGCTTATTCTGTCTTCTAAATAATTTTGTACACCCAGAAAGAAAATTGAACTGATTGTGAAATATGAGATATGCATTCCACATACAGGAATATAGTATAATATAATTCCAGACTAGAATCTCTAATAATTACGTCCATGCACTTCTCCATTTTCTCAAGATCAAACAGCCAAGTTTATCATTCGCCATTTTTCTTCTCGGCAATCTATCTTCCTGTTCCCCTTTAAATCACCGAGATTTTTTAATTCAGCTCAGACCTGAGTTGGCAAAAGGCCAGTAAAAGCGCATGTCACCAGGCACGTCGCGAGGAAAAAGTTGACAATTTTCGTGCGCTTTTTCGCAGGCAATGCGGGGACGAGGCGGACCCGTGCAGCGAAGCTGAAACCTTTTCGGTCGAGGAGACCCTGACAACGTCAACAACGACCACGGCCGGGACCACGACGTCAACCAGAAAGGTAACCAATCGAGATCAAAAGAGATATCTCTCGCCGTTTCACAATGTCCCCCTGTCGTCTTGCGTCCCATTCTACTTGAAGTGGAGCTCTACCGATAGGAAAGGGATTCCATTGAACCCAAAGTAACCACTTTCACTCATACTTCCCTTTTCACGTCATAACAGTAGGATGGAATTTTTATTACTAAAACTCTTGAAGTCCTTACGTAATTTTTACTATAGGATAAAACTGTTTTTTAAAACAATTGAATTTTCTTTCCTGCCCCTCACTAAATAATATTAAAAGTTTTAAGGTAAATGTCCTGATACTAGAATGTTTAAGATATATAGGATGTCCAATCTGAAGCAGGCTAATTAAATACCTCCTCTGTTTTTAATAATACTAAAAAAACTTCTTCTATGATATTCCTGCTTTAACACCATTCAAATTATGACACGGATGATTTTCGTGTATATAATAATAAAAATAAAAACTGGTCTGTATTTCAGGTGTGGACAAGAGAACAGTGTCTTCACCAGACAGCTGGCATTGGAGGGGACATAGGCCCAAGGCCGAGGCGATCTAAGAGGCCAGGGAGTCGAAGAAAAGAGGAAGGCAGGAGCAACAGCGTGGACAGTGGATCTAGCGAGGACCCAGCGGATCCTCGAAGAAGATCCTCGCCGATGGTGATCACCGCCAGCCTCACTATACCCATGTCCGGTGCGTTCACTTTGAACCTCGACGATCCGGACATTCCTTATATCGAGGAAACACCTAAGCAGCCCAGTGCACCGCCACGAAGGCAGAGGCAGCGATCGATTTCTGGATGCAGCGAGGGTATGTGTTTCATTATTTCAAAACAGAGTTTGCAATAAGTTAGTCGTAGTTTGCAATAAGTTAGATTTGAGGTACTTTAGGTAGAAGTAATGAGGTAACTTAGGTAGACACAGGAGTGTCTGACTTGTCTTATTCTACTGACAGCGCTGCGTCTGAGTCTTCTTACTCGCGCTATCAGTAGAATAAGCCAAAGTCAGACACGCTTTCACGTCGATTTTAGATGCATCTTCAGCATTAATTAAGTCACTTTTTGGTTCTATGTTTAAGCTGAAAAGAGTAGAAATTTGTTTAGGAAATGGTTGAAAACCTATTTGTCTCTAAGCATGAAATTTTTTATATTAAAAGCAACTAATCTTGGGGATGGGATGATCTCACGATAACTTAAAGTAAAAACCAAGTCTCAAGCTCAATTTTCTCATTCCTCAATTCCTTCCCTCAAATTTCTACTATCTCTCTAACATCTCATACAATAAATTCCAAGACCCAAAACAAAAATAATACTAAACTCGAAGGAAATGACATATTTCAGGTGGCAGGCACGGAAGCGACAGCGCCGTGGGTTCCTCAGCCACTTTGTCTGGCGACCAGGCGCCAAGCTCGCCACCTTCGTGGGCATCCTCGCCACCAGCGAGCCCTGACAGCGCAGTGACTGCCGTTTCCTATATACCCGACCAGCAGGCGGTACTCCAAAGGGTTTCGTTCACGACGTCGAGCGAGGTGCGCCAAGTGACCAGGTCGAGTAACCAGGAAACGTCGAGGAGCAGCGCAGCACCTTACACGCCAAGCATTACAAGCATCGGTGGCGCGGTTCTGAGGTGAGAATCCCCGTCCTCTGAACTATGTACGCTTCCTTGTAAGATTGACAGGAATTGGGTGAATGGCTCCTGATCTATGCTACCGTTCTGGTATTCGCGAAGAATATCTGGGACGGTTCGTTCACCCTCGTGAATGTAGCACAGCGTAGCTACGTGAGATCACCTTGCTGTTCTACTTACAATGGAAATGGGATATACTGGTTTATGTAGTTAAACCTCGATCAAACCAGTATCTAGATTAAGTTAGTATTTAAAATTGTGGATTTAGTTCAGAATGCGGAATTCAGTAACTGTTTGGTGAAAACTTGAAGCAGACTTTGGTGAAGCAAACTTGAAATAGACAGCGTGAGTTAAGAAAAATTAAGCTTGCCATGTTAAATATAGAATCTAATATTAAATAATTCTATAATATATCTTTTATTTTACTGAAATATAGTAATAATAAAGTAACTTCAAATATTGGCCTATAGTGTATCTCACAATCTTGATCAAAGTTTTAATATATAATCCACGTATTTCCAACGAAAGATATTCTTTGTTCCAGGTCGAAGACCGCCGACATCGAGAGGATGCTGCACATCTCCAGGCCTGACCCTAACATCTCTGTCTCTCAAAGCAAAACCAGCACCAGCTCCTCCGAGAGCAAGAAGTACACCAAGAGACGTTACACAGACTCGAGGCATCAGACGCGTCACATCCCTGACTCAGATACCCTGGCAGGGAAAACCACGATGACAGTTGCGTCTTCGACCTCAATGACGATGTCCTCCTCGTCCTCAGTGAACAGCGCGCAGAACCAGCGCGCTGGCGCGCAACCCGTCTGGAAGCGGAGAGAGCTCATCTCCAGCGCGCCGAAGGACAGAGAGGGATACTTTTAAGCAAACTTTCATGAGCGATCGAATCGAATATTGGAGGACCTCGAGTGATTAAATACTCAAGTAGTTTTCTAATTACCTTTAGCTACTTCAATTCTTCAGCGATGAAGCATTTTTACTTGCTACAATCATTGTGGAAAACAGAACAAGGCTCATATTGTTAGAAGACTTGTGTTCTCTAAGTTAAATGGTTATCGTACATCAACAGAACCGTGGTAGGATGCATGCTGTATGCATTTTATAACACTGCAAGAAAAAATAAGACTCCGTCGCTGAAGGATTAAGCTGTACAGTGTTGGAACTCTACGATGAAGTTAGTCAAACTGATTAATCGAAGATCAGTGTATCCTGAGATGTTTCACGAAGATGTGCTCTATTCAAACAGGATAACTTTCCACAAGTATAGTGAGCAGATTGAGCTTACTAAAAAAAAAATGAAGATTCTATTTCTTCTTCACAATTTTACTATCTTTCATGAGCTCCATAACACGCACTCTGCAATCCTCGAAAAAGTCAAAAAAGGGTGCGTCGTATTTGAACAAAAGAGGTCTCGCCAATCATACGATTCAATCGCGAAGTCTTCGCAAACTACTAAAAGTCACTGCCGCTCAGGCGTGGCCTGGCAAAGTGTTCCTCGACACGTGTGTTCTCGCTGTCCCGAGAATCAGTGTTTCCGGTCTCGTGGGGTGTCTATTGGTTCCTAGGCTACCGTCCTCGCGCTCGCAAAGATCTCCGTGACGAAACGCACGATCCTCCTCTCATCTCCGCCTCTGCTGTCCCCTCTCGTTCAGCGGGCCGAGGAGTCTCGCATTTTTCGAGACGCTTCGCTGTTTCGCGCGTCCAGGTGAGACGAACCAAGAGGGCGTTTCCACCTTGCTGTTATTTATACGGAAGAATTGATCTGTGTCTGCGGATAACATTCTAATGGTAGTAGCAACTCGTTAGCGTCGATTTGTAAATTATTTTTATTACTAGCATATCCGAAGGATTCGCCGATCGGGGCGGAATCCTCGTCGAGCCAAAGCCATTCAAGAAGACTAGTCTCGAGAGTCCCTCGAACTCGCGTCGGGCCATTTCGTATCTCTCTACATAGCGCGAACCCCTGTGTGCTCCCTCGACAGTGGATATCGCTTCTGTCGTCGACGATGGTAGGATGACAATACTGTTCTCAGCGATCTTGGGATATTTTTGTAATTATCCTAGGGATAATTCGCACAGAGGGGGCTTATTTCTTTCTCTGGTTTCGTTTTTTTTTTTTTTAAATTCTTCTGCACGCTAGGGAAGACATTCGAAGCAAGCCGCGTACTGCCGTGAGGGACGCATGGTCCGAGAGACGTCGTTGTTCGTTTAAGTTTTCTTTTTTCAGTCTGTAAGCCAATAAATGAAGGTTAATTTTTTTACCATCACGAGTACTTTATTTTGTGACTCCTTTTTCGATAGTTTTTAGGGTGACTGTGGACTGCTGCTGCTTGCTTTGCGTGTGAGCACTGGAATGTCGTGGACGAAGGAGTTCGGTAAAGGACTTCGTTGTGCATTCTGGTGCAGCTTGGGATTTTTTGTAAGAATTGTTTGGTATAGTTTAAAAATATCGAAAACACGCAACGTGGATCATAAATTATAGAAACGCCTTTATTATCGATTTCCTCGCATACAACTCCTCCTCGCACGCTAAACATCATACTGATCATTATAAAGTTCACCAAGATACACGAAGGACGCATTGATCCGAGTAGCAAAGGGGGGTGCAAAACGTGAAAAAACGCGGATTCGATATCTCCGTTAACACGATTCGAGTCTGCACGTGCAAGTGCGCGATTTCGACGTCTGGAACGGTTTCTTGATCTCGGTATAATTTAAAAACAATGAAATAAAAATCAACGCGCGCTAACGAACGGAACGAAGAAACTGACAAGGCTTGTTCGAGAGTTTTGTTCGAGTTTCTATCGTTCGCATTGGAAGTGAGTCCATTTAAATAAATATACATCAACAACTATCCATATACAATAAAGTCCTACGAAGAACAGAAGAGGAGAACGGAATGACTCTCGAACGAAATTGCGAAATAGGTCTGGAAAGAAGAGGAATGAAAAAAGGGAAACTTCGTTAAAGAAGGAATAGTGTCAGGACACCAACAGTAACGATAAAAAAATAATATCTAACGAATGAACGAGCATCGTTTTCTTCGAGACCAATTACACCAGCGAATAGATCTCATTCTTTACGCGCAACATACATATACATATTTATATATGAAATATATATATATAGATTTCTTTCGCATATTTATATATATATATATTATATTAAAACAACCGCTAAAAAATATAAATATATTTGTATATTTATATTTGTATACATATATAACTCTTGCCATTTGATGGCTAGCTGCCTATGTAGGGCTGGACGGATGTGACGCAATAAGTAATTTTATTTATACCCTCGTAATTATCGACTACAAGGAGACGGTGAGTTAATCCTAACGCGACGAACAGGAAAGAAAGTGTACAAAAGGAAAAGAGGAGAGTTTGGATTCGACAGGAAAAGAAAAGAAAGTGAGAGAAAAATCGTATCACTTATCCTGCGACTCATACGACACGTGAGCACGTCATTACTGGAGTAGAACCATCAGTGACGTTATATTTTTTTCTTCCTTTTTTCTTTTCTTTATCTTTTAGGTTCTCTATTATTTTTTATATTCCTTCTTTAGTACTGTACTCGACTCAATATTACCAAAGAATTATTAGACATTTATTCCGCGGCTTCCTGTCCTTGATCCCTAACAAGGAAACCTTATACAGGCTGTTTCAGAATTATAGATCAATCGAAGAGGGTAAAGTAGAGAAGGGTAAGAGAAACACTTTTTTATATCCCTTTTTGATAGTTACTAGAAATTTCTTATACAAAGCTTTACTGAAATTTTATGCAAAAGTGAACAAACCCTGTTCTTTAAGTAATTAGTGTATTGCTATATTATAATGCTCTTTTTATATGTAGTCTTTGTACAGTGACTTTTTAAGTGACCAGTATTAACTATAATTGTATAGTTGTTCTTCATCAGATATCCAACAAATCTCTCTGCTCTCTAATTACTTCGATAAATCTAGACATAACTCTGAGTCCTTCTATAAAATACTTCTTCAATTAGCAAACTACATCTCTCTCTCCACATACCCAAAAAAATCATCACTGATCCTCGACTCCACTAATAACGAACCTGCACTCGCGCATCTAATCTACGGTCTCGATCATTTTCGCCCTCGATCCCGCAATTTCACGCTTAAAACCATAGTTAACAATAAATCGACTTCGACTTTTTTCCCTCCTCCATCATCCAACAACGTAATAGCCTTAATTTTACTCAGGCTCCAACCGTGGCATCGAACGAGCACTCGATACGAAAAAAGGGAAAGCCTTTTTCCCTCTTTGCTTTTGGTTCCCTATACGCTTCGCGAGCTCGCTGCTTAATTAAAGCTCGACAGCAAACATCGCGGTTAATTAAACCACTAGCCACGAGCCACGAGCCACGATTTGCCCATCGAATATCGAGGATGCATCGATTAACGGCAACGTCGGTTAATTTTCGTTCCACCGTGACTCTGGTGTCGTCTGGTAACACGCTGGACATATATTAACAAGTATTGGAGGCTCGTAGCACGTGCTCGAAACGACGATCGTTCGATTGGATTTCTCTAACCTTTCGCGGCTCAGCAGGTTCGCTGAACACAGAGGACATCGAGTGTGGTACAACTGTGACAAGCGTTAAAGTTTCAGTGAGAACCGTGGCTGTGCTTTTTACCTTGAAATCTTTGCAGAGGATATCATTTCCAGTCGAAGGGACTGGTGAGAACTTTATGTTAGGAATTTTTTGATAGATGATGAGATGACTGAGGATCTTTATGCATTTATGCATTGAAATTTCAAGATGCAAAAACATATAGAATCCATATAATATATAAAATTCTGTCAAATATCGAAAGTTGAATATATTTTATAGTATGTAGAGGGAAAAACAAATTTCTAACTATGTTTCACTTGTCTAATTATATTTATTAAAATCGGAATTTGCATAAACATCCGCAGTCTAGTGATGAGAGAAGTGAATACGAAGTACTGTTTCGATAAGAGCTTGTGACTTGAATCAATTTGGGACTTAGAGAATATAAGAAACTTGTATCCAAGATCAGTTTTCGCATTAGGGACTTTTTCTGAATTCTTAGAGACGAGGAATTATCTAAATGAAGTCAAAGAATAGCTTCTGGGGAATGTAAGTGTATAAGTTTTTATCGAGACAAAACTGTACAACCTGTATCATAAGCTTAATTTCAAAGGTTGCAGAACAGAAATCTTTGCTCTTGCAAAGCTATGAAATGTATTGCTCCTAAATTACTCAGTTTTATTTTACTCTGAACACAATAGGATATTCTATATTTATTGGGCAGTATCCTAGATAATAGATATGAATGTGATATTAAATCCTGCTTTCCCTGGCCCAGTAGATTCTAGTTTCTTACTTAAAATACCTGTTTGTGTATTCTAATTAACCTGAGGCGGTAAACTTACTGATTATCGTGAAAGGTAAATGAACCACGAAAGGCTAGCTAGTTTTAGCTCACCGTTGGAACCTCTCGAAACTTAGAATATAATCTCACCAATTCATGACTTCTTGACTCTCTGGATCCCCAGCAATCGAGGGACTTTGAATCCAACAGCGTCGATTACTTCGGGAGTCGTCTTCAGTAACCTTCATTCTTCTCAGTCACCCAAAGTAATCTGTATCTTCCATAATTTAGAAATTGATTCCAAACTTATGGCCAGTGGAGTACAGAAATTCTAATTAAATTCAAATTAATTCATTTTCCAGGATCACTAGGAATTTACTCCCAGTAGCAATTTAATTTGTTATGTTTTTAGTTTATAATGAACGAATTTTGTAAGCAATATTCCGATACGATAAAGGTCTAACAATTTCCACTGTGTCTAAATCAGGGCTATCAAGTCGCCCATAAATATCGCTTAGGGTACGTCAGTCGCGACCCTTGAAACGAAAGACGCCTACTCCAGAAGACGTCACGGCGCCGCTGGAAATTGTACTACAGAGCAATTTTCCCCGATTCCTTGATCGGTTTCAAGGGGACTCATTTCCGTAGTCCCTTTCGTCCTCCACCCACACGATTGCTCACGTCGGTCTCGAGTTACGAGTTTTTAATCCAGGATCCATTCAGGCATCCTTCGATTTCTTAACCGAAGGCGATCCCTCTGTAAAAGACGATTCTCAACAACAGTTTTCATATAATCGTCCATCGACTGAGCGATTATTGGAAAACTTCCGTTTCCTGTGCGCCTTGAACGGCGCAACATGCTCTGTTTCTCATCTAAACTGAACTTCATCGTTGCGAGTCGATCACTATTCAATCGTGAGATCCTCGAGCAAAGTGTCGACACATTCACCAAACTTATCGGTATCGTTGCTGATAGAAGGACCTCGAGTGGTCAATTTTAACTGTGCTGTGCTTTTGCAGGATGATAGCATAGAGATCTCTGATCATGTGCGTAAAATATTAGAATCCTGTTCAAATATTCTTTCAAATATTAATCATTTTTATAGATACAGTAGGTACTCTATTCCTAAATCCATTTATGTATCCTTTCTGGTGAAGATATATTATATAATTATAATTATGAACAATAATAATCTAATTGTACATAATTGGACTGTGCTTAGTCTTCCAACAAACAAATTTCCAACGTCAATAAATGGCATTTACATTTTTACACTAATATTTTACATATATCAAAGACCCACTCACTACCATTAATCAAAAACAGATGCTAATCAACCTTGACTACTCAGAGTCCTTCCCTTCTAAGAATCTCCATCACGACGAGCCTCGTTTCACCTCGTCGTTCGATATGTTAAACGAAAACACAGTCGAGTAAAAAGCCTCGACCATCCTCGCGAGTTAACTCGTCGACTCTCGCTCCACGCGTCTGAATCTCGTTTCAAAAGTAGAAACATGGGTGCACGTGGATCCTTCGGTTCCTCCTTGGAGCTTTCAGCCGAGGACCGCTTCCTTCGATCGGTTTGTTAATAGGAATAAGGGTATTCCTAGACCTCGGTAGAGTGCGTCTGGATTCGCACCTTCTTCTGCGAGCCATTCCTCGATAGGGTGGGACTGTGCGCCGAAAAGCCAGGATTGTGGATGCCAAGCGGCTTCGGCTTCTTCAGGGAGCTGCGAAGCGGCGAAGCCGTGCTCGTGACGCTCCCGGAAGTCGCCACTGAGGCCATCGAGCCGTTTCCTGCACCGCCGACGTAGGGCTTGCCGCTGGCGTCTGTCATCGAGATGCTGCCACCTGAAATCAAGGCGCGAATTTTCTTTCTTATTAGTAAGAAAATGTTGATAATTGGACTGGGGACTTCTATGCATTTTTGAAAACGTGAAATGTGTAGGAAATTATAGAATGTATATAAGAATGCGAATTATTGTTACATCAGGTAAAATCATACCACATATTAAAGCAAATTCATGGCATGAGTCGAGGTTTTTCTCTTGCTTTAAATCTATTTTGCTATGATATCTGACGTGGTTTCACGTGATGTGGCAGTAATGTGTTTGTATCTTAATACTCAAGAATACAGAAAATATGAAAAACCGAGTGGAAATTAAAGGACTTGGAAGGTGAGCAGTTTTCCTTAGATTACATTTCTTTAACTATGTTTATGAAAACATGAAATTGCATGAAAGTCTGCAG
The DNA here is from genome assembly GCF_051401765.1 of Calliopsis andreniformis. Taxonomy (NCBI): domain Eukaryota; kingdom Metazoa; phylum Arthropoda; class Insecta; order Hymenoptera; family Andrenidae; genus Calliopsis; species Calliopsis andreniformis. Next base: position 14,043,491 of record NC_135067.1, on the reverse strand, counting down.
TCTGCTAATAATTCCTTCTTCCAGGCTAGCCAGTAATTCACTCAATTCTAAAATCCAATATACCTTCATTCTTCAAAATTATTTAATCTTCTTTAACTCCTATTAAACACAGACATAAAAATTATCAACTCATTCAGTTCCAATATAAAAGATTACTAAGTTAATGAAGTATCGTTTTATGACTACAGAATTGTCGCAGCAGCCATCTCTTTTGAGAATAAAAATTCATAGGCGTCCACTAAAAGAGAAACAATATATTTTCCGCTGAAAAGGGTCGTGAAAAATCGTTGCAATTGAATGCACACACGTGTCACGTTGCATGCGTGCATCCATGTATGCGATGATATTGTTCAAGCGCACCTGCAGTCAAGTGCATCGAGGCCTACGTGGAAATTCGCAGGGGCGTTTTAATTCGCTACACGATGCAGCCATCGGTTTCTGTCGCGCGAGACGCGAAGAATCGCGGAACAGGTCCATTACTTTCTTCCTCGCTCGTTTCTTCCTTTTTCTTTCGCTTCTTCCCCTGAAATTACGTTCCGCTGCCTTTGCACAATTTATTTTCTGTCTCGTCGCGTCATTAATATTTACGGTCACTTGCACGCCCTTATTCGTTTTCCTTAAGAGGAATCTTCTTTTCCTGGCGCATTGTACTGTAAAGTTTATTATGTTGCATTCTTCTTGGATTATCCTTGTCAAATTTCTTTTTTATATCTTGCATTGAAAGCGCGTGGAATGATGCTTTCGAGGAGCTGGTTTAAACGTGGACTTAGGAAAAAGGTTCTTTAGTAGACTATTATTTTTTATGCTCTTTTTATACGAATGTTCTTTTATTTTGGAGAAATTTGTTCTCAAAAATGTGTTTTAAATTTCATATCTTCATATCACTGAGAGCTTCAAAGTGTGGTAGAATATACGTGTAAAATCTGTTTGCATTCAGAATCTCTCTGTCAATACTGAATAAAACTGAGTAACTATTATAAATAAAAGCAAATTATTTCTACGAATTTTGTACTTTCCAAAAAACCTGCAGTTTTGACACATCATTCTAGATAGTCCCATGTTAATCCAAGATTAACCCAAGTTTGGTTGTTTAGAGTCAACAAAGTCTATTTTTACGCGCTAGTTTTTCTATTCCCTCGATTCCACCAACAATTCCCATTGTCTATTTACCTGTTGTTACTCTAACAATCATTCCTGTTTGGACAACTCCGTTTCCTCTCTTGATCGTGCCGCGGTTCATTCAATTTCCTCCCCTCGCTGCCCTTCGTCCTACGCACTCCTTCCTCCTTTCAAGGTTCTCGCCATTCTCACCGTCCCCACCCACCCTCGACTCCTTTTGTGCCCGACTTGTCTTTCCTATTCCCTTCCTTCACCTTGACTCCCCATCACGTTCACATCCGAACACATTTCTCCTGCGTATTGAGTTTCCATCAGCTGCCAAGCGAAGGCCTTTCCCAGAGAGCTCTTCCCGTTGGTGAAATCTTGGGGAGCATTCGATCGAGGAATACTTATATGCGTCGTTCAGATTTGTACGGAAATAATAGAAATACTCAAGACAGCGGTGGTCTGGCTGGCTTTAAAACGCTTAAAGGAAATGGATTGAGCTGTTCTTTAATGGATTGTCCTTTTATCCACTCGAGTGGATTGGAAGTTCATGATATATAGGGTGCTGGAACACAGATGGGGGAAATTTAAGGGGTGATTCGAGAAATTAAAATAAGATGAGGATCAGGAATTATGAAACTGTCTTTGAGATTTTGTGTCTTAGTGATACGTAGTTAGAAATTGGTAAAATATGGCTGACACTTGATAAACCGAATTCATTTAGAAATTAGAATTTAGGGATCCTTTAAATAAAACTGTGTATTTCAGAGTTAAAAAGTTGTAAAATATCGTTTAGTCGTAGTGGCGAGAGTAACCTTCAACATGTATAACTCATTTACTTTAGTGCACGAAGGGAAGCCTTTATCAGAGACTAAATGGATATGTTTCCTTGTTACCCGCGTAAATGATATTTCGATGAGGGAAAGGCTTTCTAGGCATCTAAGAGCCTTGTCTTTGTTTCCAAGAAACGCAATCTTCCCTTTTGATGTACTAGACATTCATTAAAACTGATTAACAGGAGGTTTATTTATATTAAGTTGACATTTTGAATTACAAATATTTACATGCACTGAACTTTAGATGTGCACTCAAATTAATTTTCTCAGAAAGTTAGTATATAAACTTTTATTAAAGGTCTTAGTAACCTCAAGAATTAAATTTTCAGTGAAATCACGTATCAGTCCCTTTTAATCCCCTAGAAATGATTAAGCAAATCAACGAACACTATCACGTCCAGCCGAGATAAGAACGAACTAACGAGAATTCGAACCAAGCCCATATTAGAATTCTAGACACGTTTTAAAATCGTTTTTCAATGCCTCCTCTTCTGCGAAATTTTACTATCATTTCTCGCAAAACCTTTGTTCCGTGTCGGTTCTCTGATTAAGGAAACCTTGAAACATGAAACGTCCAGATAAAACGTTTTCTTCAAAGAAGAAAAAGCTACAAGAGAAGCATTATGTAATCCTAACAGTAGGAGTAAGAAAATTGAAAATAGTTATTATTATTTAAAAAAATCAATAACCTCGCCTTTTTACTTTCTTATCTTCTACTTATCTTAAAATTGACGTGATCTAGTAAAGAAACTTCCAATCTCCCTTTTTTCAAACAACTCTGCCTCAAATAATACATTTTAACCATATTTCATCCTACTTTCCAACCTGACAAATGCTAAGTGACAGATGGTCAGATGAAAATTCTACTGTCTTATCTTCTGACAACTTGCATTTATTTCACTCAGTTACAAGTCAGTTCAGCAAAAGTTGGAGGAAGATGAGAAAAACGTACTTCATTAAGCACTTACAACCTTCTACATTGACCTAATCTTATACGTACTATCTAAGTATATCAGTGTTATAAAATGTTAAGTGATATAGTGCAGACCAAGTATTCGTAAAATTGATATAATTCATACAAAATATAGAATATGGACTCACCGTTCGTGGGTTGATGTTCCCGATACCCAGGGTTATTTATGGTGGTTGCTCGAGGATCTCCAACAACCCTAATCTTCGTGGGATCACCACCACGTCGAGCATAGATGCCCTCGTACACCGCAGTGACCAGCACGCCGAAGTTCAAGGCGATAGCAGCCAACTGTAACAATAAATTTCGGTCCACTTGTTTAGTAAGTTCTTGCTATTTCATAATTTATCGTTCTGTCGCGAAAACTAATTCACTTCAGTCCCTGCTTCCCTCCCGAATTAATTATAGTCCCCAACGACGATTCATTTTTTTATATGTAAAATTGTAATCTCCCTGCGAGCTGTGCAAATGATTACACAGTTGCAGTAATAAATTTGGGAAGTTTAATGCTTCCTGTAATGCGTTACTGGGACTTCATTCGAGCTAATAATTTTGTAAAACAGTTTTTAACGATTTTATGTGACTCATTTGTCTAGAGTAAATGTATTTATTGGATAAATTAATTTAAATGGTGTTCTATTAACGAGAGGTAATTACAGGACGCGACAATTAATATTCGCACGGTAAATAATTATCGTTTCAAACGGTTGTCTTTTAATGAAATATCGGTTATGCATATTTATACGTGGACAAGCGGCATCGTTATCACGGGAAATTTTATCGCGCTATAATTACTACCCTTTTATAGGAAGAATGCCTACAATTAACCGGGGAAGATGAGAATGGGTTCAATTAAATGCCCGTGAAGATACTGAATACTGCTTGGGGAAAGCTACACTCGCTATAAATATGAACGGTTTTTAGAAATACATTCAAGCATTGTATCTCTGAAATGAAAGTAGTATAATTCAGTGCCTTTGAAAGATAGATTGTGACTTATTTTTAAATTAGAGAAGCTGAAAATAGAAGATGAATCAGGTTTTTAACAAGTAGAAGCTTCTTATTTTAACAATTTCTAAATTTTCAAGTTCTCAAATTTAAAAGTTTTTAAACTTTCAAATATTCAAATTTTTAAACTTTCAAATATTCAAATTTTTAAACTTTCAAATATTCAAATTTTCGAATTTTCGAATTTTCAAATATTCAAATTTTCAAATTTTTAAATATTCAAATTTTCAAATCTTCACATTTTTAGAGTTTTCATAGTAAAAAATTGCTTATCGATACAAAATTAATAAGATGTCAGGAACAGGTGTTTAACTTTCGATAGGAAAACGATTTCTTACATCTACCTTTGTCCGCTTATAAAAGGAAATCACTACTTCACGGTAAAGAAAACTGATACAATACAAATTCCTCAGTGACTCCTCCATTCTATCGCCTATATAATGTATCTTATTCCATTCATCATCTATTATTAATAATATTCTTACCCCTTTCAACGGACCAAGCGTAACAATACACATTATTATTCAAGATGTTCGACAACAAGTGGATGATTCAAGATGTGGTTCTAGACGATCAAATAAATCGAGAATTGAGAATAATAAAATAGCAATCTCTTCTTATCGTTTACATATTAATATATTTAAAAATTTGAAGAAATAGCGCTGCTTTAATCTTAACTACCCATTGTCATGGACTTGCACTCAATCAGTAGTTAACAGTAGTAGTAGTCTTAGACTTATGTTCATTGTTGCATACTCATCTACTGACCTACTGAACAGAGGCCCACGATGAACAAATCACTACGTCTTTTGTACCCTACTTTTGCAATATCAATCATTAAAAAGTATAGAAGAAATCGTAATTTCAATCTTAATTTTCACATTATCCTATCATGTAAAATCACCCTCAATTTTCTCCCACCTGTTTCTGGACATTATTATATATTCCTTCTCCATAATATATTACACGAGAGCATAAAACAGAGATGAAGTTTAATACTCGAACAACGCACGTGCTTTCGGGGAAAGCGAAATGCTTGTAAGCAGAATTAATTTCCTACTTAACGTTCATCATTCGGAAATGTAAGAGGTTTACGCAATGCTGTGGACTTAAATACATTGTTCTAAAATTCGTGAACAGTCTGGGCTCCATTGTGCGAGTCACTCGTTCGAGAGACGTTGAATTCTCACTTTTCAGGAGTACAGTAAATTGGTGTTGCGTATTCTTGCGAAATGCCTCGAATGAAAGACAAGAAGGGAAGGGAGGAACGTGGAAGGACATACAAAAGGTCACAATAAAAGAGGAATTTAATTAAGACGTACAAAGGCAGCGGGAAGCCATTGTTTCACCGCAACAATTATTTCACTGTTGTTTTTCCTCTGTTGCTCGTTCATCGCCTTCTCTAAGTGGATGAGGACGAAGACGAAGGGAACGAGAACGACAAATAAACAGTCTGGCGACAGTTTGATTAATAGCTCTATTTCCCAGCTCCACCTATTTTTAACGTAAATTTCTTTTCTAGCTAAACGATAAAGAAGCTTCAGTATCGCGTATCAAATTCAGCGAACACTCTTGCGAAATCAAATGTTAAATAAATATAAAAGAATTCTGATGTAATAAGGAAGTACAGTCTTCTATTATGTGACGTGAAACAAATGTTTCCTGCTTAAATTGTGACAAATACTATAGCGTTTTATTATGTTTATAAAGCACTTCTGTTATCACAGTAAAGTTGACTTATTCATGGACACTTGTTCATTCCCAAAAGATAAATATTACGAATGGCCTCTATTAGCTTTACAAAGTTAATACCACGATTTACGAAATGAAAAATGAACATTAATGAATTTACTTTAGATTACCCTTCATCACGAGTGAAATAATAGAAAGAAAGTGCACTTGAAAAATCCAGTCATGTACACCTTTGAAATGACATCACGTTCCAAACAGTTCCCAATGATTATTGCGAAACTGAAAAAAAGAATTCTTTCAGGAACTTCCTGCTCCCATGTGGCAAAACAAAGTACGAAGAAGTGTAAAAAGGTAAAAAGCAACATTGTCTCAGCGTCGACTGTAATTCAGTCGAGCAGTTCGCAACTATTCCTCTTCCTTTAAATTAAATACACAACTTTTTCTATTCAACTTTCGAAAGGGCTCGATACACCAAGTCTCTTCAAGAAACAGAACAGTGAATAAATTTGAAAGCCATATTGGTGGGACTTTTGTCGCTCAATAAAGGATCATCCCTCGAAGTTTCTCCCCTCCTATCCACCACTAACTTAGACAGTAACTTATCTAATTAGAATTTCAAACAAAATTATCCCTTCAGAAGTTTCCCATTAAATTAATTTAGCAAAAGGAACGCTCAACGACGAAACATTTCTTCACGCGTTCATAAAGTAACGTTAACGATTTCCACACTTAAGGCGTTTATTTTACGCGATTGTTTGGATCCCACATTTCCAGCGAACAGGAGACCCCATGTCCCAGCTTTATGGCGTTATAAATCGCGGATGGATTTTACCTTGCCCTGTTTCTGTTTGTTCATTTTATCCAACGCGATCTCGTCCTTGGCCTCCCGCAGAAGGCTCCGTCTTCTCTTCTCCATCATCCCTGGCTTCTGGATTATACGATGTATGCGTAACAATTGTCACGTAACGCTGCCAGGGATTCTCTTATCAAATCTCTATGAATTTCAGTATTCATCGTACGTTCAGAGGAAATCTAGCAGTTTCCAAGCTCATCTGGATTCATAATTCAATTCAACACCCTCATCCGTCCTATTTTTCTTGCCAATTGCCTTCGAGCGATTAAATTTGCTCCTTCTAACTCTCCCTTCACTTCTTCTAATCTTTTTAAACGAAAGAATTAGAACATTAAAATTCATGAAATTATATTCTTCAAAGGCTCACGAAACTTTGAGACAAAATCAAACTATTCACTATAGACTATCACTTTGATTACCACACTAAATTAGCTACCCAATACCACTGATTTAATTACAGATTTAGACAAACGAAATATTGTGTTACATTATTCCCAGCGTCATTGTTTTATTTTCCATTTTATTTAATTTTTCAATGAACGTGGCACATCGATTCATTTAATAAGACCTCCAGTTCCATAAGTAAGCTCTATCAATGTCCCATAGGACACAAGGGACCGCTAAGTGACGGTCAATCACCCTCGTCGTTTTTCCCGCCGATTAATCGCGTAACGAGTATCGATAAATAATACAGCGGGGTCTCGCGTTTCAGCCAGCTCGTTACCCGAGAAACAGTGACCCGCTTTAACAACTTTCACTACGAAACACAACAATCCTTACGAAACGGCCTTTATCACCGTGGCCACGGCGACACTGTCCACGACCTGTGAAGCAGCTCCACGATCGAGCAGTGGAACCTCTGCGGCTAGGTGGGCGAAGGAAAAGCGTGGCACGTAGCGCGTGTGTCACGAAACGCGACGAATTCGAAGACGAAATGGAGAACGAGGACGCGGCGCTGGCGAACGATCCGCACCAAAACGCTCACTGAGGGCCCGCCGATGTCGTCTCATTGTTTTTAAAGTATCCAACGGTCGTGGGTGCCCTGACACATACTAACTAAGCCCCGCAGGGGGGCTTAGCGAGACACCTGCGAGCTGTTCCTGATCAGGTGGCCTTTCAGTATTTAATTCCCTGATCGCGCGCGTCGGCATATAAGTTTCACGCGGCGGAACGTTTAAAATCTGCGCACGCGATTGGGAACGGTGGAATATAATTGTTGGGATTAATGGCGAGCTCGTGGGAACAATCGAATCGAATCTTGTTGAGAAAAATCGACTGGGCGATTCGTGTTAAGTGCACTTAGCTATTGAGGAGATAGTCAATTCGTTTCTTGAAGTACAGTGTAGTGTACAATAGTTTGTAGTATTTCTTTCAAGCAGTTTTTAATATTTTAAATAATTAAGCTTCTTGATTTTTAAATTTCTGAATACTTCAAATCTTGAAAATAAAAATGTTCTAGTATTCAAATATTCAAAATTCTAAAGCCTTTAAATGGAGGAAATTTTATCTACTTGGAACTTGAATTTTAAATTTTGAATCTTTAAAATTCTAGAACCTTTGAACCCTTGAACTCTCAAACCTTGTCATTTCTGAACCACATAATGTTCTCAGTTTTAATTTGTAGGCTCTAGAATTTTTGCTCGTACCAATTTGTGAACTTTAGACCTTGGAGGTTCTAAAGCTCTATTACTTTGCCTGTAATTTCAAAGTGAAACACAATGCAAGATTACAAGGTACTATCAGAAAGCGGCCACGATTTTCAATCCATATTTACCTTTCCACCAATTACTGTTGAAGCAACTCATGTATGGCAAAGAGAAATTCGATACATAGGTTTGCTGTAATAACTGTTCGTTGTCGTATCATCGTCATTATCGCTTGCGATGTTCCAATAACCACTCTGACACACTGGTATCACAATTGTGGTACAATTTCGCACCGCTTTCATTCCGACTTGATTAAATCATCATGTTTCCCTTTTGTAAAAAAGCTTCACGGCCTCCTGTGCCTCCGTGGAAATTGGATTAACTGCATGTAATCGGTGCACTCAGCAATGCACTTTACTACTAATGGCTGTCTTGAGCAATTAGTAACGCGAGGCCAATAAATATAGGTCTGTAAGCTACAATTTCCTGGCATCTTCGTGGGAAATCTTTTTTCATGAATGTAATTTTTATCTCGATCGGTACACTTTATCTCAATGTCTGTGCACTCTTTTATTGAGAATAGGAAGTATAATAAATTTCACGAATTTAATATTTTTTAAGATCATTATTGATAGATCAATAAGTCATAAATCATAGATCAATCTTCCAGTTAATAGAACAGTGACAAGTGATTATTGATCTATGACACACTAGCACTTTAAATAGTTAATCAAGATACCTATACCCTAGTATTGATCTCTTTTTGTAAGTTCGTAAGAAGTAAACGTTAATTCCAGCTTTACTTTCTTCCTTGCACTTATTTCTAATGCCCTCCAGCTTCACTCCCATAAGACAGCTACAAATTTGACGACACGTGAATCGATTTCAGCAGGCTGACACTCAGCCCCTATAAGTTCATAGCTCCTACCATGTTATGAGACTATAACAGTAACTGCTGTAATCCCCTCCACATTCAAGAATCTGAGATATCACGAACAGAGTAGTTCCACGTGCTCAACTATCCAAGACATCGAAATCTTTCTCCTCCACAAGTACACTTAATACTCAAGTAACCGCTGCCAGCAGCCCATTACGGAGCAAACGATCTCAGGATGTTCTTCGACATCTCGCAAACTCTCGCCCCGAGTCACCGTGGAATCTCATAAGAAGCAAAATCAGCTGTATCTCGTGTAACTGTGAAGTCGACTCGAGGGTAGCATCTGTTCGAAGAAGCCGTGGAACTTAGCTGAATTTGTCGACGAAGGCGCAACATCTGGCCTCGACGAAGACCGCTTCGTCAGGAAATTATCAAGATAAATTGTGCCCAAGTGGCCAAGGCTGGAAGTATCTCAGAAGTTCTAGACGAGTATGTGTGCAAAGCTGGACACGTGCAACGGTTTCTCTTCCGCGAGATGAGGGAGCAACAGGTTCTGAACCGTCTCGTCGATAAGAGGTAACGGTGAGGGTTCGTCAAGAATTAAAAGGAAGTGGGAGGAAAGTTTCTGTAAGAGTTTCCTTCCTTAAGTGTGGTGTGATAATGAAGGAGTCTGACAGATGAAACTAATAGACGTGTTATAATTTAGTGAAAATTGGAACAGAGAATGTCCTTGTATGATATATCGACGTGTCGCGTGAGTGAAGTTTTGAAAGAGACTATTTTGTGTTAGGACACTTGATGATTTCAGGATATTTGAAATTTCAGAGTAGCAGCAAAGTAAAATTAGTAATAGATACTGAGATAGTAGAATTAGTAGTAACATTGGTAGACAGTAGAACTAGTAGTAGAATTAATAGAGAGTATAATCAGTAATAGGTTGCTACTACTCTGCAATTCAAAAGCTATTTATCACAGACGCTCTTAAAAAATATAATACATTCTACACTAAAGTTTCACATCGGTTGAACAGTTAGTAGAAACTGAGTGAAATCTCAAAGTCTAAAAAGTGAAATCGTGTGATAAGGTTCACCTGCATGTAGAAGGCTTCCCCTCTTGTGACAACGAAACTGCTGGCTCTGTCATCAGTCTGCAGGGCGAACAAGCTTGCTGCTACGATAGCCAGTGACGCTGGAATAAAGAAAAAAAAAATAGTCAGTAGAATAATAAATAAAAAGCAAAGATAAACTTTTCTCTTTGATTTCCAGAAGAAGCAGGAATATCAATTTAAAATTCGCTAACGTGGTAAACCACAGTGATCCTGTTTGATTCCATAAGATTAGACAGTATCGCTTAACGCAACAGGATCCACCGCAGACATTCGATTCTTCGACTAAAGATAAGTAGGCCACTAAGTAGCCAAGAGGTTGGTAATTCTATCGTGCTCGACAGATTGCAAAACTTTCAGAGTATCCAGGCGCAGGATGTCTCCGCCTGAACTGCGCTCTGGAATTCTCACGCGTCTTGCTTCCCCGGACATCGAGGACAGTTTATTACTGTCGACTTGTACTATCAATCGGTACTAGCTATTATTCAGCAAAGAATTAATATGTGAAGGATCACTGTGACCTCCATTTAAGAATTTTATAATTAAATTTGAATATCATCAACCGAGGACAAATCCATCGTCATAGAATAACGCAGGGTATAATATTCATGAACATACTTACTCGCAAGTGTAGCAAGGGCCACTTTCCCTATCAGAGCAGTGCTGTACGAGATTATAACTCGTTTCGCCGAGGAAGCCATCGCCAGCTGCAGCACAGCAATACCGACTAGGATCGCCAAAAGAGCAGAGGCGGTAGCGGCAGCTAATCCTGCCACCCACACAGCCACTACGCACAGATAACAAAGGGAAAAATTCATTTCGCTGTTAATTCTAGGGTGACTATAATTAACATCCCTTATTTTATTTTCCCACGCGAAGCTTTAATAACGGTAGATGCTTATTTCTAATAAAATCTCTGTCTCTACTCTAATTAAATATTGGAGGATTTGTTCAGTGCTCGAACATCTAGGAATATTTAAAATGAACTCACACACTGGTTGAAACCTGGAAACCCCTTGGCCGCATCGTTCTCGACCGTACAGCAGGAGTTTGCATTGTCTCCATGGACCAAAGTATCCTTTTTCTGCCGCTGAACCGGCTGTAACAATAAAATAAAAATACTTGTTTAGTTTCACATGTTTGAAGTTTATTTTATTCAAATATTTTATTCAAATATTTAGATATTCAGATATTCAAATATTCAAATATTCGAATATGCAAATATTCAAATATTCAAATATTCAAATTTTCAAATTTTCAAATACTCAAATATTCAAATATTCAAATATTCAAATATTCAAATATCTAAATATCCAAACATTCAAATATTTAAATTTTCAAATATTATAAGTCTCAAATTTTCAAGCAACACCATATTAATCTATATACAGTAAACTCTAGTACTGTATCGTTTACTTCTCAGTGCTTCAAAATAAAACCTAAGAAAGAAATAAAATTCTATCCACGAACATATTACAAATTCCCAAAAAAAGACACATCATTTCCTTCTCCCAATTCGTCAATACTCTCGCCAAGATAAAAGAATCCTCCACGCGAGCCACGTAGAAGCCATAAAGACTGTCGAACAACGTCAATCAGGAAGCGTTTCGAGGTCGCGATAGCGTGCGCAGCGACTGATCGTGTTCCCTCAGGCGTGGCAAATTTTCGGAGCGATAGTTCCTTCCTGATCTCATTACGCAATACAGGAGCGGCCCGCGACAGAGTGCACTGCACCACGCAAAAGAACGACAGATAACGAGGGAGACAATACCCTTTATCCTCTCAGAGTATGATCCCGCGCCTCTACTCGTTCTCCAGCTCGGACAACTGGAAACCGCAATTTCACGGGTCTCCATCCTACCATCCAAACGACCCGTGAACCGACGTCTCTCGCTCATTCAACTGTGAGCAAATCTCCTATCCACCCTCGCTAGAGCAGTAATTGTCACATTCCACGTGTCAACCGGGTCGTTCAATAGAACTCAACGTGACAATCGAAACGCAGATGTAATTAATTACTCCGAATGAAAAGCTGACTTTCTGGCGAAACTCTGAAAGATATATTGGACGTTCAGTGATATTTCTCTGGGAGTTATATAGATCAAGGTGTTTTGACATACAGAGTGTTCGATAACAGGTGTTAGAAATTTTAAGAGGTGATTTAGCATGTCAAAATAGGATTAAAATCGAGTATAACGAAATTGCGTTTTAGGTTTCATTTCAAAATTATTAATAATTGTTGAAAAGGCATTTAGAAAGTTGCATGAAGTGTGTCTGACTTGGAACTCTTATTCTACTGATTTTGCTGTGCCTGACTTAGAATTTTATTCTAGGGACTTCACTGTGTCTGGGTCACGACTGTTTTTGCTGATTTTACGATGTCTGACTCGTGAGTTTTTCTACTGACTGTGCTGTGTCTGACTCGTGACTGATTATACTGACTTCACTATGTCTGCCCTGACTAGTACATATGTATAGGCAGTAGACTGAGTTCCAAGTCAGACACATTTCACGCGAATTATAAGCGTTATCTCAGTAACTAACAACTCTGAAACGAAGACACAAACGCATTTTAGTTACCCTACTTTTCGTCTCATTTCAGAGTGTAGTCCCTTAAAATTTCTGACACCTGTCATCAAATACCCTGTGTAAAAGTTCCATCGCGCTATGACGGTGACTAGAAGCGAAAAAACGAAGGGAGACGTGACATGGGTTCCGTTTTGAGCAAGATGGATGAGCGGTTTATACTGTCGACGAGACGTGGGTGTCGATGATTCGTATCGATGCACGAGAAACGAGCGTTTATTAAAAGGGATGTTGACGTCTAGGGACTCAGAACCCCCATGGATCTAGGTGTATCGGTACCTTTTGTAGGCTGCCTCGTTAAATTCCTACTGCGAGCATCTTCCTTGTGGGCGAGTATTTATCGTCAATGTTCCCGACGTGTGGGATGAACACAGAGATTCTGATATTTGAATGTGACAACAAGTGGGGGATTGGTAATAGCGCAATGAGATAAATTTCGTATGGAATTATTTTTATAATACTTTTTGACTCCCATTTAAAAATTTTTGTTCCTGTACAGTGATCCTTTATCAATGACAGTAAGTGGAACTATTAATATATAAATAAAAATGGAGGTGAATTTTCTGAATTTACTTTTTTAAATAATAGTGTATCATCGATTGTTTAAAAAAAGCTATTTTTATTCTCGGTCATGCATTTACGCCAGTCCAGTCAACCTAAAACCTCCCACATTAAAAACGCCTACTCTGAATGACTTCAACCTATTCCAAAAACTTCTATTCTTGTCCCAAACTACCCACACCTCAGAGCAACCTTATCCACGCCACTGCTTCAAGTCCCAGGAAACGACGAGGCGGAAGGAATATTAAATCAGCTCGCAACCGGTGCGTGTTCACCGTCTGGATGGCCCAGTTTCTCGATTTTGCCCAGTGCGTGCAAGTGCGCGATTCACGCGAGCATGGCGCCGTGACAAATTGCATTTTTGTCCGAACAACTTGACCACTCCGCCTGCGATTCTTCCGAAGAATTCAGGTCACGTGGAGAAATCGCTCGTGTCGAACGACCAGCGCGATAAATTATGCGAATTAGAAAAATTAACACTGCGTGCAATTACGGTGCTAATTGCTTTTCCACGCTGCTTCTGGAAAAATTCCACGGTCGTTAATTGGACCTCAGCTTCACGCGCCCCGACGATTCCAGTCGCGCTTCTCGAGGTCCTGAAGCGGCTCGAGGGCAAGAAAGCAAACAGCGAGACCAGACGCTTCTATTTTCCGGTAGAAAGGCTCTCCTCCTCGACCTCCTAGACATCTTTCCAGTTTTCGGTGCCACGAAGAGAGCAGAGTCGCGACGACTTTGATATCCTCCTTTTCGCGTTAACGAGTTCAGCTTACTTCGATAGAGATCTCTCTCTTTGATTTGCCTCGATGTGCCGGCTTTAAGAGGAATATTCAACGCTGCTTTTTATCTTTCCGTTACATCTGCGCCGTTTCATGACTCTCGATGGCTTCCCACTCGACCTTTCGCAGGAAAATTGCATTTCCTGACTCTAACAACAACTTCGGATTTACATTACTCTTTATGCTTTGACACATGGCGGACATCAAAGTGTCCGAAGGAAATGCGTTCGAGACTCCCTTCCGATTTCTCGATCGATTCCAGTTGACTGTGGCGACACGTGGTCGATTGTGGGACCGTGTTGAGGGGGTGGAGAGGTCTGAGAGGATCGCAGTGGACGCGAGGGAGTTGTTAAACGGAATGCATAACGAAAGGAAGGTACTTTCGTGTTTGGGTAAGCTCGAAAGCTGTGATATGAGCGCAGACTTCTGTGTAATATACTATGCTAACTTCTGCCTGTGACGTGTTGTACTTCTTGTATATGAATTTGGGCGAGGTTATTTACTGTGAACACTACCCTTAAAAACATAGAGGGTGGCTCACTTAAATAATACCACTGACATATCTATTCCAATTCTGATGATATAACAAATATTTGATTTAAAACTATTTTATTTGAGGCTTTGAAAAAACACATTCCTTATACTATATTGGTCCCTCCATGTCATACAAACTGCATGTAAAATATTTTTTGTATCATCACGATTAGAAAAAGAGATATTTAGGTGACCTTACTTAAGTAGACCATCCTGTATAATTACATTTGAATTGCTTGAAATAAATCAGGTGTTTTAATACGACATTTTTAATTTACAAAAAATCGAGGATATACGGGAGATATCTCGATGTGGACGATTAACGATTTGACGTCATCGATTCACGATTAGCACCGTTTGCGCAATGTTTCATTCTAGTTACACAGCTCTTATCGGGCAGAACGTAAACTCGTTTCGTGTCTGATTCACATCGTTTACAATTTATTCGTTTCATCCGCTAACTCGGGTTTTGGTAACGGTAATACATGTAAATGCGCTAGATTGCACCATCCACGGAAATTCTTGATTATACGAAAGAAATTTATGCGCCATTCGGTGCGAATCAGGTATGACGTGTTCGAAAACATGCAGCGTCACATATTCGCGGTGCAACGCGAATTGCGAATAACGGGCATCATTTTTTTGTAAATTGGAAATGCCAGAGAGACTGGTGATTGGGAATTTTGAGAGAAATAGTCTGATGAAATGGAATTTCAAGAGCACTAGATAATTGCTATCGAATTTCAAGAGTAGAGGATCGCTAGTATTGAACTTCAAGAGTAGAGGATAGTTGTTTCCAATCGAATTTCAAGAATAGTAGATCACTGTTATCTAATATTAAACAGAGCTACTAGTAGGAATATTTCGATTTAAAAATCACTGTGCATCGAAATTTACACATGGCACATCATACTTTAGTAACTGTATTATAACTACAAAAATATTAAAGGTACTAAAGAAATGTTATCATTTCATTTTCTCCTTAAAATTTGTCCAATTTTTGTAAAAATGGTATTGAAAAATTAGTCGCTAAGTGAAACAACGTGAGATAACTATATTATGGATATTTCTGCATTTACGGAAAATTTAAATACGCTAAAACCACAGAATGTAATATGCAAAAACGTATGCAAAACAACCAACCTAAAAAGCATGTCATAATATTTATACAGTGTAACAAAACCTCTATTAAGTCCCATTTCTGTAATCCTGCTTACTAATTACTGTAGTCTACAAATACAAAAAAATTCAGAATAAAATATAAAGAAAGTCCAATTAAAACCGTAATTTTCACTACTAAGAATGGATCTCATTCCAGTTTCCTTAACAACCACTGCCAACATTTCCCCAATTACACTCCACCTTATTTTCCCTGGAAATAGTGCCACTGCAACTTTTCCCAGCCTGAATTCCCACTCGCATGTCAACAGACACCTGGAAATGATCAACTAATTCATCTCCCCATTTTCTTTCACCGTAAAAAAACGCCATAGAAATTCATGCGATTCGCGTTGAATATGTATCGAGCGACGCGTACAGTAGACGCAAAGAGAACGGTACGGAGCAACAAGTCGTTCTTGCGAGGAGGCGCGAATTAACGACGATTTAAATGGAAATTATTTCGCGAACCGGTACGCGGGCATCCGCTTCTTCTGCTCGCGTTTGCTCGTTGGAGCAATCGTTTCGCGATTAGAGGCCCCGTCTGCGAGGAGAAAAGCGTAAAACCTGCTCGCCGCGGCGATTAGATTAGCGAACCTGCAGCTACGCGAACCCCTGGCAGAGCTCTGACGTTAACGGTGCACGGCAGCCGACCCTAGCCGCGTTCGAGAACGTTTAAACATGCTATTTCGTTTCGTCTCGGGAGCAGCGTGGGCGTACGACGATAAATAGCGCCGCTGTGCACGGCCATCAGACTAACGAGTGGAAATATAATTGATGATCAGTAGATTATAGATATCAGCTAACGGCGGGCGATACAGAAATTAGCATTCAATATCGCTCGTTAATGCATCCTCTTACAGGCTGCTAATTAACTTCGACTTGCAGTCGGTAGCGGGCGAGGAGAATTCGATATTACATTTGGATTCGTTCCATGTACAGTATTCATTCGGTGTGGGCTCATTTTCTATTAGTCTTGCTGGCGGTTAGGGAGACACGGTAGGACGTTGGTTATTAGTGTAATGCTGGTGAACATTTATTGCTGTTATATCTATGATATATCGAAGAGATGTAAGTGAGACGTATCGAAGAGATGTGGATTCTTGAGTAGAAAGGATTCAGAATAATTGAGACGCAGTTGGAAGTTATAATGTTTATAAGTGAGGAATTTAGGTTTAGAGAGAGAGCTTTTCTTTAGAAATGTTATAGAATTTTAGAAAATAATAATTTAGAGGTGTTCCTACATTTAGAGATTTAGAGCTAGAAATTAGAGTTTCAAGGAAATTACTATCTATATCAAAAATCTAGTACTACTAGATTCTCTGTTACCTTCTAAGCCTAGTATTGGTTAAATTGCTACTGCACTTGCAGTGCATAACAAACCATTTATCATTTAAATGTACAGTGCAACCTAGATTACCTTACTCACTTTGTGATTTTTCAAGTTTATGAGAGAATAAGGAGAAATATGGTCCAAATTGTGAAATCGATAGAAAAATCCATAGTATCCATTACCCACTAAAGTAGGAGTTTTCAACCTGAGGTTCTCTTGGAGTTCCTCAAACCCAAGTGGATAAAGTTCAAGGCCAGAGTCAGGGGCAGGCTTCAGTGATTAACTCGATCAGAGGAACTTATAGTAACCCATAAATTCATTCATGAAAAATTATGTACGGAACTCAGATAATGAGATTCTACACATTTTTACTCTCTGCATTGAAACGAGGAGAACTGAAAAAAAATTAAGCATAAAAACTGAAAGAAAGAAATCTGACACCAGGAAACGAATTTGGGTCACTGAAGTTCTGTAATTTTGATAAATTCATCGCGTTAATTGCATCTCCATTGATCTAAAAGATTACAAAGCACATCCATAGAATTACAAGCACGTACGATTTTATTTTAATGGTAGAGATATAACAGATCATAGTAGAGAAAATGAAATTTCCGCGGTTACGAATTCATTGTATTTTTATTTGTGACTCCCCTTAACGACGACAATTTATCTCTACTCTGAACAGTAACTACTATAGATTTTTTTTGTCACCAACAATATAAAATACGCGTTTATTTATGCATCCAACTGTCGGGACTCAAACTAAACGTGCTTTATCGACCATAACCGACTGTTACAGTTCAACAAACTTTTAATTTCGGCCTTTTTTATTTCTGTACATGAGTGCGATAATACATGCCTCTGGTATAATAAAAATTAAAACATCGAGGTCATTTATAGCGTTTTTTCATGAGAAACGAAGTACTTTCTTCCTTTATTGTAGAAGTATATGTTCAGTGTGAGAAATGTCAACGTGATGAGAGGACGTAAAATGCAGGAAACTAAGCGATTCTGTTTACTTGTGCCGAGTTGAGCAGAAACATGGAAACTAGAAATGACTCTAACCGCATCCCAATTTCCCTTCAACTTCCTCTCAACAGGTATAATTGTATTTGAATTTAGTTCAAGTAAAGTTGCTACCTCTCTCTGCATGTTAAAATTACAATCATTTGTTGAGAAGCGTGTTTTACGTTCTGTTAACTTCCTGCAACTCTTGAGCAAAGATGGTCCACTATGGGAATCGTCAGGCAATTGTCTGAATAGGTTCCTCCTAATCGAATAGGAATTACTCGTTACTCTAGATTAGTAAGATAAGTACACAATTATAGGTGCTCCGTATATCTTACCTTTTCAAAGGATTTAATTAGAAGATTTGAATATTCGAAAGTATGACAATTTGTACATTTGAGCGTGTGAATTTGAAGATTTAAAAACCAAAAACTATAAATATTTGAAAAATTAAGTACTTCAAAATTTTGAAATTTTAATTGAAAATTTAAAGATTTAAAAATTTGAAATTTCATAAATTTGAAGATTTAAAAATTTGAAATTTCATGAGTTTGAAAATTTAAAAATTTTTAAACTTTTTAAATTGAAATTTTGTAAATTTGTATTATTTGAATATTCCTTCCACGGCGCAGCACAACGAAAAATGACAAGTAAACAAATGCTTCGTAACCCTAAGTCTACAATTAGTTCATTATGGGTCACAAAGATCGTAAAATGGCACGTGTACGCACGGACACAGAGGTACCAGTAAACTGGCTCCATCCGTGTGGATTACGTAACGCATGTTTGCAGTGGATACAGCATGCATCAACGATGCCATTATTAACGGTGAATCCAGTGCCAAGGCATAAATGTGCTTGACCTTCGTCCCTGGGCCAGCCCGTCTAGAGACACTCTCTTTCTACTTATTCGTTTCGTACGGAGGCGTCGATACTAACAAAGAAACGATTCCAATTAACGAGTTTCGCTGCTCGCAATAATTGCGTGGAAATAATTATAAAGTTACGACACGATATGTATTACCAATGGAATTCACCTCTTGAATAATCTATGAGAAAGGAAATCGATGCAGGATGTGAGATGCAATTTTCTAGATCGTTAAGTGACCTCATCCGATAGGTGTCCACAGAGTTTGTATTTGAAATGAAAGATAGCTATGAATCCTTACGTGCATACGACTCGTTGACTAACGGATACAAGGTGTCTAACAGGCTTTACACTCGATGCATTCGTCAGTGGTTTACGTAGTGATCGTCCATTTATCGAAGTGGACAGTCTATTTAATGGTACATTACCTTGAGTATATTTTACATTACTCAGGCTTAGTGTATGTCAACCCAATGGCGTCTTGAAAACAGTGATAACTGCATTTGTGACTCCTCAGTGATAACATGTATTACAAGGCTACGAATATGTTTTAATATTAGTGCTCTTGAAGCTTTCAGCCAGCTGAAAGCCGACATAAAAACTAATGTCAATTAAAGTAAATTTCATTTAATCAGTCTAATAATATTCTACCAAAAATCTACCTTAAAAATTTCGTTTCCCATTGAGACCCACCTGACTCAAACATTCATAATTTATGATATGATCGATCACGAAAGATCACGTCGAATGTAACCGATGACAAAGACAAAGATCGGTAACATAATCTGCCAGCATGCGCGAAAATTGCTCTCACGACGATTCATCTCTCGTGCAAGCTACTGAACCGTATCCCAGGGATTCCTGGATCGATCTAGGCCGAGGAGGAACGACTGCTCTCCAGTGTCAGTGCTTTCGAGGGATAGTCGAGGTACGATGTGAATCCCTAGCTGTGAATCGATTGGAGCGATACGATCGGTCTCTAAGGTCGCTTCACTTTCACCAGCGTCTGGGAATGCCTACCTCGAATTCCTTTCCGACAATAAAGTTTCATTCTTTTCGAAACACGGAAAACTTCTTACTAAATATCTGTAATAATTTTTCTGCATGTTATTCTAATGATTTTTCTTCAAACATAAGAGAAACATATTTAATTAAAAAATAAATTTAAATTTCATGCTCACTTATTTTGAATCACCCTATACAAAGAAAGTGAATACGATGGGAGAACAAAGACACTAATCGCGTTCTGCATCTACACGTTCAAATATTAATTTCAGCCTGTTTCGCGTTAGTAATTAAATTTCTAGTGTTAAATTCTCGTTTCGCCTGAAAACCGCGAGCAAAACACTTTGCACTCGAGTTAACGTGATTGCAATTAGCCGCCACCTGGGTGGAACGCAGTGTCAGTGACCCAAGTAATCGTACTGACAAAAATTGGTCGCAGTGACGCAACTGTTCCTGTTAGTACACAGCCATGGGATCATTTAATAAGGACGCGTAAGGATATTTAATGGTCCTCTTCTGCCTATTAGAGCCCCTTTCTTAAATGCCCCTAATTGCTAAGCGCGAAGGCGTGTGGTTGCACGCGTGTTGCGCTATCAGCTGGTCCGCGGACAGTTACATAATATCGATAACTCGTTTTCCGTGTCAATTACTGCAACCTCCGTTTATTGTATTCGCAAACGAATTAATCTAATCGCATGAATATATTACGTGCACAGACACATTTAATTACGACCAACGTCAATTTCATTACGCGAATCGAAAAATAATCGACACGACGGATTACGTGTTCAGATATTTGTTTGAGTCTGAATACTCTGAATCAGACGGTAGTCGGTGGTATTGGCATTCCAGCAGACTGAATTTTGCAATCGCGATCCACGATATTGTTCGTCGATTGCAGTATTACGAGTTGCATCACGTATTCGCACGCACTGAGCAATTGAATGTGTGTTTAAATATAATAATAATCGTTGCACCGTGTGCACATTTCCCCTGGGTCGTGAATTTAGGCTTCTGACAATGGATTGTGCAACCATCTGCACCAGGCAATTATCATGGAAAAAAAGGTATATATGTACGTATACATATGTTTCCCGAGTGATACTTTTAACGAGCAAGCTGAGAAAATTTTACCTGGTGAAGATAAATAGGATAACAAATTCTGCGTATTTTTTAAATTCCATAATATGAAATATTTTTGCAGCAGCTTTTATTAAGAGTATCTAATACGAATGTGGATCATGATACACAGAAGGAATAAAAACATGTATATTTGAGAATTGAGTTAACAATGTTTTTCCATTAGTGTATAAAACATTTCACAGAAATTCTTGCATGGATCGTATTTCAAACACGTGTGAAAACGTGAGCATAGATAAAACATTTTATAGCGGAATTTGTTTGTTTTGTCGATTCCAGTTTTTAAGGATATTAGCATTTTCCTGAAGTTGTTAAAGTTCTTCCAGTCTGAAGCATTGCATCGAATAACATCCTTTATAACGACATCTTAACGACCGTTTAAAGGCAAACAGGATGAAGTTTGTTGCAACTGTGCAATTCTCATTTCTCTCGTGAGAAAACTGCTTCTGCTATTTTTCTCGAGCTTCCTGAATCGCACGCCTCTGTTCCAACGACTTACAAGTTACAATAATTAATTTCTGTCATTGTACACCGTGAGCTTGCTTTCAAACAAAATATTTAAACGACAGTAATATAATAAGAATGAATACCGAGACCACTCGCGATGAAATAACTTTTATTTTTGAATCTGCTTCGTTTCTGTACATTTTAGTATTTTGTTCAACTTTATCACGTTGAAATGACACTATACTTTGGAAAATTAGATGAAGAAATTTAAGAATTTTAAAATTAAAAAGTTGAATATTCCAATTTTTAGAGATTTGTATATTTGAATATTTTTATATTTGAATATTTGAATATTTGAATATTTGAATATTTTAAAAGTTCCATATTTAAAACTCAAAAAATTTGATTCATTAGAAATATGTATCTTCCGATAAGGTTTTGCACAATGCTCTATCGTTTTTGTAACTTTACGACCCAGATGCGCACCTGTAATTTACATTGACTGCAAAGGGATGGAGCCAACCTATCGTAGTTATAATATTAAACAACGAGCGGTTTTGTTCTAGGGAACAATGGAACAAGATTGAACGCGTGGGCAGAGAGTGATACGTGGATTGAACGCACGTATCTAAGAGGAAATCTGTACTATGCTAATTCAAAATAAATAACATATGACGCACGTTTAATATTCAATACAGAATTGGTAAAACATGTATTCCAGAAATATATTGAAATTCACATTGCAAACTGATTTCATAAACTTCTCAGTCACGAAGTTAAAACATTCGAAAGAAGTCAATTGAAAATGTTTCTATTATTTACGATCTCAGTGAGAATATATACATACGTAATTTCTATAAAAAAAATATCTGCAGTATTAGATAGATCCTAGAGATATGGTGCAAATTTGTATCATGCTTGATGACGAGCACATGTATCTTCCCATCATTATTGTATGTTTGACTAACAAGTTAGCGGCCTGTTAGAGTTTTATCAATGGAAATCTTATTCGAGTATTAATAGTAGCGCGAAAAGAAAGTTGCTTGTAACTGATTCGTATCTTGCCCATACGGGGTACATGGTACACTTACGACCAAGAAAACTGGTTTCCTGTTCTAAACTAAGGAGCGATGCAGTCCAATCAACCACAACCGTTAAGCCACTGAGACGATAGAAAATGGTTTTCTTTCTCTTCGATATACTGCAATGGAAAAATGCATTCGAGTGAAGTTTCTCGTCTGCGATATATCCATTAGTTTGCTTAAAGACTTTTCATTATACAGTTGAACTGGAATTCCTTGAAAAGGAAGCTCTTTGATCGAACCATCAATTATATTAGAAAATTTGCAATTTTAACACCAAATCTGAAGCCTAGTACTAATAGTAGACTATTAGTAATCCTACATCAGTGTAATAGATTACATAAAATTGTTAATAAGGAGCAATGAAACGGATCATATCGAAACTAGTTGCGTGGAAGAAGTTAGTCTGAATGAAATGGTCGATGTCCATGGGTGAAAGGTAGACAGAATTACTACTGTGTACATAAGGAAAGTGGTACA
Source organism: Calliopsis andreniformis (assembly GCF_051401765.1). Classification (NCBI taxonomy): domain Eukaryota; kingdom Metazoa; phylum Arthropoda; class Insecta; order Hymenoptera; family Andrenidae; genus Calliopsis; species Calliopsis andreniformis. The sequence goes on along the minus strand of NC_135067.1, from coordinate 14,020,423 downwards.
CGGTTTCTATACCGGTAAGGAATGGTAGCTCAAGACGACAGTGGTGATGGTATTGGTGATAGTAACTCTTGGAAGCCAAGAAACTTACTTGTTTTGACGCGATATAAAGTGCTGCCATTATCAAACTCTGAGTTCCTTACGCGACACGGAATGTTCACACTTTCGAAAAATTTCTTTTAATATTCATACTCATTAAACCCTAACGCAATTTTATGGGAGAAAGCGTAGAACAGTAAATTTAAAAAAAATATAAATTTAATAACCATGCTATCTATAAAAACATGGACAGTTGATAATGCCCTGAAATTGCAAAGAAAATATTACCATTCGTTCAAAATTCATTTTTGAGCCGAATTTACATAAATTTAATTATACATAGATAAGTAATTTGTTATTCACAAAGTGTATCTATGAAGATTAAAAATGTTTTATCCTGGTACAAAATTATCTATTGCAATCTCTCGATAAAAAATTCATAATATAAAAGAAAAATCATTATGATTGTCTAGAATCCGAGTCCGAATAAAAGTGACGAGAATAGCGCGGAGAGGACCGAGGCGAGTCGAATGGACTTCCGGTGGTCGCCAGCCGGAACACGCAGGTCGCTCGAGCGAAACACGCGAACTGTCCGCTTCGTGTGAAGAAGAACAGAAAAGAGTTCATCGAGCCTCTAAATGTTTTAATACAATTAGACAACCGCAAGATCCTGTAAATCCAATCCGTTTCCTTATTCTTCAGAAACCATCTCTAAAAATACCGTGAATTCTCCCAATAACCCTGCATCCGTCACGAGAATGCAATAAAGGAATAAGAGAAATTCTCTAGTTGAAGGTACACATGTCGTTCGTGATTGTCAGTCACCATTTTCCTGGGAGTGTCGTCGATTTCCTCCTCTATGCCATTTTTAGAAAATCGAGGATTGACAGGCTGATGGTGACTCTTCACAGTCCTGTTTTACTTTCACAAAGCGACTAGGGTCTGTCTATAAACGTTGGAACCTAGAGTCACGATAGCTAATACGATCTTTTAATGACTAGAAATTAGAAACTCGTTAGCGGTAACAAGAATTCATGGAGAAAATGTGTAAAGAGCGTTTAAAGAAAAATCATTATTAAACTAAGATTAGAAATTCTAGAATTAATCTTTCTCGTTAAATTCTCTTCTATTTCAAAATCTTTGTTAAAGGAAGTTTCAAGTTTCAACCACAGCAAGTTCCAGGTTTCCACTCTTTCCCTCACAGATTCCTCGTTTTACGTTCCGCATAAGCTCCAGGCTACCAGAACTGCCAGAAAGCTCCGAAATCCGCAGCCAGAGTGCAAAGAACAGGTGTTCGCCTGTAAGTCCCATGAAAGAACCATAGGTGTGGTTTACCCTTTGGTAGGTCCTATAAAGTCCGAGCGAGGATCCCCATTTCTGAAGTCGGAAAAAATATTGCCAGAGACCGATGTCCAATTCCACCTGGCTCTAGAGCCTTACAGCCTCCTCCACAGGGCTCATCCGCAGGCTTAAATAGATTAGACCAGTGGAGAAAGACGATAGCGTTTCCTGGGATTATATCAGCCCAGTCTCCTTTTCCGGGGCCTCGATTCTATGGACCTCTTCCTACCGACATCTCTCACGGCTCACATCACACACCACGCACACGTAGCTGACTTATCTTCTTGTTTTCCTGCCTTTCTCCGTTCGTTTCTCCAGCTTTTCGCCTATTTTTAGACGCCTCTCTTACGCGGGATTATTCGAACGACTCGCATCGACGCTGGGATGCGGACATCGTGTCACGCGGCCAATCCCCTGCGCATTCCACAATGAAATATCTGGAGGAGGGTGGGATTTGTCGCCGTGATTGGCAATATTTTTACGTGGGACATTTGACGAGGAAAGGGTCTTATTGGATGTGACGGTCTAGGAATAGAAAACGAGGAGAGGCAACGACGGAACACTGGCTTGATGTCGTATCGTTCTAATGATTAACTGTCGTAATGACACCGATCTATGTTAAGTACAGTTCATCATCGACATGACATCCTGCGGACTCAAGTGTTCGCTACTGTCACGCGAACCCTGACCTGCACGCGGCAGGGCAATGACTATTGCGAAATAAGGATGACGACAATTCTGTCTTTTAATTTGATAGACTGCTTTGGTGGGGATCGAGGGTTAGAGTCGAGGGATATTCTAATATAAATGGATAGTCTTGGACTTTTTTGTGGAATCATATCGAAATTCATTTACTGTCAATGCTAGATACTTGTCCGTGTTCTATGTTCAAGTGTCTGTGAAAATGACTCCGCGTTTGAAAGTGGAAGACACAATGACGAATTTAAAATAATAATACAGGAATATCGGTGAGTCACGACGATCGTAAATAACAATTTATCTGAAACCAAAGTCGACCTACGTTTCCACGATAAAACGAAAGCGAATTCCAGTCCCATGTTTCAATTACTAATCGAGGGACGCGTATCGCAAAAATGTAATCCACGGCATTCTCACCGATTCTCAGTTTTTCCAAAGCTCGTGAAAGCGACGAGCATTACATAACACAGATTGTCCGTGAACAAACAAGCTGACAAGCTTTTGTCTAGCGAACGATCGAAACACATTTCTACGGAGTTCCAGACCTGTTGAACAATCGTTTACGCAATCACTTCGACAAGGATAATCGAAAAACACAGGAAAATCGTTACGAGCTTAAATGGATCCGTAAAGACTGATTTATGCGAATCCAATTGACAGTATGAAAGCTCCGTGAAGTGGATAGTTACAAAATGGCGGGACAAACGAAACTGTCTGCTAGAAACACCTTCAGCGTTACGAGCTCGAAGTGGCACGCCATTAAGCTACTCTGTGAATTGCGATGTGACGATAAAACAAAATTTCACGGATGTCGCGTCTCAACAAAAAAAGAAACGAAGAAGATTACGAGTGTCTGAATGTTGATTAATAACCTCGTTGAAGGCGAATAACATGAAGAAACGAACAAGTCTAGACGTTCGACTTTCTTTCGTTCTTGTCTCGAGAATCGTGTATTTTTAATGGAGTTGAAGGAAGGAGAAACTGCAGACTTTTCTCCCACGAAGAACGGTATTTTATAGAAAAAACATGGTGTGATAAATACGATGGAAATCCTAGACGTTGATCCTTCTTGCTTCTTACGCCTCGATGTTTGCACGCGGATTGTTCTCCAGGAAGGAGAACTGTTCAGTCGCATTCTTTCATGTAAATGGAGCAGGCTTAAACGTATGCAAAATGCCTCTATTTTCTCGCTAATTATCAAACGAACGTTACTTTCGTGGAGCTGCTCGTGAGATAGTCGTTGGATAATGGCGTTGATATAACTGTAGTGTCAGAAGTATCTCAGGGATCGTAATAAAAATAATAGACTATCGTGCAACCATCGTGCGCCTGACCCAGGCTCGACCATTCCGTGACCCTAGGATTTATTTCCATGACGCTTGGTATTCGAGACTGAGCCTGATGATCTTGATTGAAATCTACAGTGATCTCTTGTGGAAGGAAAAATTAGTCTATCGTGAAAAATTATATTCTTCAATTAAAGGTGATTATAAAGAATTGAGGTTCCTTGAGAATCCTTCTGACAAATAGAGGTTTGTCCAAGAACAATCCTCAAATCTTCAAATATTCAAATTCTTAATTCACTTTTTTTAATTCAAGGAAATGATGACCATTTCCACAGTCATTTCCAGATTCAGCCTGGTTCCCAACGCAATTTCCTAAGAGATTATCTCTTATAGACTTATTTTAGATACCACTATCGATACCATCTCCGATTCCTCTTTGGAGACCACTTTCTCCGATTGTTCTTCACAATTCCACCCACTGTAATGCCCAAAACTCCATAGACCAATGATCTACTATATCCTCCTTCAGTTTCGTGACCAACCTCGCGACTGGCAGCGTGAGCCAGCAATGATGTTCAGCCGTCTCTGGGTCCAGCGTCAGGCCTTCAGTTTCCGGAAATCGTGCAGCTCGTGCTCCGCGATTTTCTCACGAATGACGACATGCCACGACCTGGAAACCCGTGGGACGTCTTATCCATCGTCGTACCATCATGGTCCCCACTGCCTGCATCGTGTCTCGAGGGTTATTACCAGCGATGCAACTATCTGTAATTGGTACGAAAGCCGAGCGTGCGAGCGAATCGCGCCGCGCGTATCCGCGACAGAGGCCGACGTTCTGCTCGACGCTAGACGGTGCACTCCCGTTTCCGTTTTCGTGCGCCGGATGTTGAACTCCCAGGGAACCTTCCTGTTGCTGGTAACAGGCGTACTCGTCGAATAGAACACGTCACGGGCTCACCTCCGCGGTTCGTGATTACGTTTACTATTCTTTCACTTAATGCTTATGATTGAAAGGGTAAGCTCGGCGTGTGTCGATTCTTAATTCAAGTGAAAGGTACTGAGTTGGTGGATGTACACTACTGTGGAGAAGTATTTGGACACTTACACGTTATTGAAATATGTGAAGTACACCGAGTAAAATTCTGTAATATAGTTTTGACTAGAAATTTTATCTAACAGGATTTGTATAAGGTTTACAAATCTGTACCTTAGAGCCAGAGTAATCCAAGTTGAATTTAGGTTATTTTAGTTCTGAGGTACAGAAATACCGATGAGGATAACATTTAATATCAGTTAATATAAATAAAAATGTGTAAGTATTTCATGCATCTCCAATAATGTTAGAATGTCTCAATACTTATCCAGGGTAATGTATTTTCTACTTGCAAGTATAATGAAATCTGTGCAGAGCTTATGTTGTTACTAAACGTCGAGTGGAAAGTTTTGGCGAAGGGTTTATTAAATGTAACGTGTTATTATTAAGCAAAGTACATCGCCATCGTTTGATTTAATATTAAATTCAGTATCGATTCGGGAAAGCATCGCTCCACCGACTTCTCGTGCGGCGATGAAATTGCATTAAAGTGTCAACCATGATCTGAGTGTAATTCTGCACGCCAGAAGTTTTACTATAAGTTTCAGCTGGAAACGTAATACATTTGCTTGGACAGCGTTTCATTCGTGGGACACGATTTACAATGTACTTCTGACATGTTCTGACAGCCAATTTTCCCTACATACGGAGGTTGCGGTCTCCTAGAATTTCTCTGGAATGCATACACAATCAGGAGAATATGTAACTCGTAATCTCAGCCTGGGCGAATGATGTATGCGATCCACTTGAGTGTCCACGATCCATGCAATTAAATTCCCGATATAATTGAAACGCCCCCGCTACTTTTATATTTCCTATAGCATTTAATTCCACCAGCGATCGCTCGGGCTTGTCGATGATCTGATAAATGATTTTGCTTTAACAGTTACCTATTCCTCGTTCAATGTATGTCGATATATGGAAATGTACAACTTCCGATGCTACAATTAACCACTCGTTCAGTTCTGAACGATGCAAAATTAACGGGACACGTTAAATCGATTAGCGAGGAATGCCCGCTGGAAGCTTTTTTTCCATCAGGACGAATTGCTAGACTCGAAATCGACCTTGGCGAGTACCACGAACCTGCTGCGTAAGTATTGGAGTTATCCTTTAAATATCGATTCCTTGCAAGACACTTGATGAATATTCAGTGGAAGTGGCTTGAGGAATCCGTTCAAGTAGGAGATTATATTATAAAGTACTTACGAAGATGAGAATTAACTTCGAAAGTGCTGCTACAGTCGAAGTTAATAACACAAGTCCATCGAGTGTAACGTTCACTTTTTAATAACCCTTTACTAATTTGTAAAATTTTGAAAGGCTTCAAACTTGCAAATTCTGAAGTATTTAAATATTCAAATTTTCAATTCTCTCTTTGAATTGATAAAGATCGATTAAAAAGCAAGCATTACGTCTAGGTCCACCAACTAAGATCGCTCTTCATTTAGATTACAAATACGACTCCCTTTAATCTACATCCATTTGCCTTTCGAGAAGACAGTTAAGTAAATTTGTCGAAAGGGGCAAGCGTAGAAATGGAATATATGTGTCTTCCAAGTAACCCTGAACAGCCAGGTGATTTTACGATAACTATCATGATAGAACTTCACGTATCGAAAAGTTAGTGTACCTCCAAAGTACTTTCGAAACTCATTTCCGAGAAAGCCATTGGATCATAAGATAACTGGTTTGGTAACTCGTGGTCTATGAATTTTGTCCACGTTAAAATACAATGCCTCGTAGCTAACTATACTGTTACATAGTTAGTTGAGCTAAATTGGACTTCCTTTACACACAACAGAAGGGGGTTATATCTCCATAAAAGAGTATCCTAACGCTACTACACAAATCCACCACTGGACCACTTTATGCAAGCAATACACATTACATCAAAACTCTATTTGACAATTTCTTAATAATGTTCTTCAAACCTCCGTTTCGCTAATGTCACATCATAAGGAACAATTTAACAGCGATACAACGTGAAGTGGAATAAGTGATACGGACAAACGTTAAGATCCTAACAAGTGGTGTATCGTCCTTGTCTGACCGTCTATTCTCGCGCGCCACTCGAATATATCATGAATCGATGTAATACATTCATAACGAAGCGGCCCACACGGTGGACACGATTGAATCGTGAGAACAACTCCCCTGCACGCGAGAAAGAATGTCACGGACGAAACGTACGTACTGTGGATATCTGTTTACCTAATTCCATTGCGCAACGACGCTTTCAGCTATTGCCACCTATCCTTGTGACTGTATTAGCGTGCCGTGCTGTCTCTGTGTGCGGAATATGAATAAATTCAACGTGGAGAGTCAGCGAGAGGAGAGGAGGACAAGGTAATGTTCACGGGACCCTGAAACTTATACGACGACGATTTCTATTCCGTGTTAACATTGAACGATGTTTATGCAAACTAGGCTAGCGAAATTTCTTTTCTGCATCGAAGTGAACAAAAAGTGGGAAATCATTTTGAAAATAGGATAAAAATAGTGGATGTGTTGCATTGTTTTTTAATTTGAGATTTGTTTATGGAGCATGAAGTGAGAGTGCAAGAATATCTGGGTGATGCAAATGATGTTGTAGGTGCGATATCTAGCGAAGAGTCGATGACAGGAACGTTTCTATAGATAGTGGATAGTTGGTGAGTCTGAGAAAAGGGAAATAGTAAAAAGGTGGAATGTTAGATACAGTATTTAAAGTAGTGGAGAAACTGATACTAGAGGTAGTTAGCAATTTATATTGCTCGAAAACCGCTGCTGATGATTTATACCTGTCCAAGCAGCCGGACGTTTAATCGCGACATAAGAAACGAGGCATGGCGAACCCAGACTATCCGCTCTCGTTTCCATCCGATACATTCCTCGAAGACACTCGTATTGGTATTACGATCTCTCGTCTTGTTTCTCGATTCCACGACCGGATTATTACACGCTGTTCTCATCTGAACGATAATGTGGTAGGAATTAGCATATACCAAAGTTTAGAGCATAATAACTAGGTTATGCGAACTCCGTATGCTTATACAAATTATAATAATTTGTTAAAGGTATTAACATGTACAGGGATTTCATCACGAAATATTACTACTGCTTATGTTAATTTTAGGATGTGAGATAGAGGGTTATGATTAACTAATTGGCACGAAATCACACTCTTACGTGTTATTACCGAAGTACTCAAATATTCAGGTATCTATGCAAATGGACTAGAGGTACCTCCGTGGTCCTCAGGTATCTTGCTGAACCACGGATACCTTGATAGAGTTCAGGTACCTGACACCCACCAAGGTACTTGATCTCTGTCTGAACTCAAGGTACCTTGGTGGACCCCAGGTACCTTGGTGGACCTCAGGTACCTCGGTGGACCTCAGGTACCTCGGTGGACCTCAGGTACCTCGATGGACCTCAGGTACCTCGATGGACCTCAGGTACCTTGATGGACCTCAGGTACTCAAGCAAACTTCGTATACCCAAGTCTCCAAGTACCCAAGTCTCCACCTACCCAAGTATTCACGTATCTTACTATTCATGTTCCCGAGTTTCCACGAACCTACCTATCTTTATCTTCAAACATCAATGTTCTCAGTTTCCCAATTTCCCGAACTTCCATAGATTTTAAAGCCTGAGACGCCCACATTATAAGTAATTCCTAAACATTCCAGCGCCTTACCCCCTAATGAGCGATCGCATCGAGTTCGAATAGCTCGCCAAGTTCGAAGGAAGGAACGGGGGATCGGCGGTGTCGTAACGCAGGGGCAGCCACGCTGATGGAGAAATCTCAGCGGCTTCTAATAATGTATCGTGTTCCGTTACAGACGGGCCTCTCTTCACACTGGCGAACGAGAGGCTCACGTAGACTATAACTTTTAGAGGAAGATGGCATAGCGAGTGAGAGCCAGGTAAAGGCCGTTGCACTCACGGTCTCCAAGCTTTCCTGGCCCTGCATAGCGGTACTTATACTCCTCTCTCTCGCTATACACGAGCGCGCGCGTGCACACACGACACTGGGGATGGCATACTTGTTTCCCCCGTCGTAATGGTGTGTTACGTTGCGGCACATTGTGCTGCTTCAGGAATCGACAATGACACATCAATTTGGCCTGGCAGGAGAATGCGACGCACACAACAGGTTTTCCTTCGAGCTCGTACGCGATGCATCGGCGAATGGAACGCTGGACGCTCGTTCGCGAACACGCCAAGATCATAGAAGTCAGAGGGACTCGGCGTCGTAGGTTCGCGTGCTTTATCTCCAGTCAAATAATACACTTAATTTCCGTTTTAAAAGGAATCGATGCTTCATTAACTCTTCGGTATGCTTCTGATGCTCATCGATTCAGCTGGTGCGTGTCTATCTCCTAACGCTTCCTTCTCTTTGTTGCATCATGTTTACGATCATCTCGAACCATGAAAAAGGCCATTTATCTTCCCTAACCGGTCTTTGATCGTTTATTTTCCATTGTTCTACGCGAGATTTCATGGAATCCATTAGCCCACTTTAACCAGTTTTTACGTGTTCCAGCTACTTTCTGCAGTAATCAAATAACACCCTGCCCGCAATACTAATCGTTGCACGGTATCAACGAAGACGGAGTGCATGATGTTCATTTCCGATGTACTCTCACTTCGTCACGTTCGATTAGAATCGGTACTATTCCTGGATCTTAATTAAATAATTACCACTGTAACACGCGAAGCTAAGAAACGTGAATACTGCTTAGAAATAACAGGGATAGCAATTCTATATTTTATATAGTGCCGATTCTGATATCCATGAAATATTAGATTATTTTTCGAACTATTAGCACGTGGAAATACTGTTTGATGGGACCAGCTGATACATTAAAAATTGCGTGATACTACTAACTATCTTGGCGATACGGTCCAACAAAATACTTGCCAAAGGTTATATTGCTTTTGTCAGGCTCGGGTGTCGACTCGGAGCGTAGAAATACTAGTAGGGGAAGTTCTGAACGAAAAATGCTCGAGCAAACGCGAGCCTTATCGCCTCCCATCGCGGAACCTTTCCGGTAGCTCCCGTTTCTCAGGCTCTGATTATCATTTTTGTTACACGCACAGGGCTGTTGCGGCGGTGGGTCCCCGTCATGTTACAAGGTACTATGTATGCGTGCGTAACAGTATCCAGATCCACCTACTTACACCTGCGAACCAGCTAGTCTCTTCAGGCAGTGACCATGCGTACCTGGCGTACCAGTGTGTCGTTCTGTTTCTTTTGTATGATATACAGTAATGTTCATAATTATTCGAGCAGGTCTATGCGTATGGGAAAAGGAGAAGTAATTTTCTAAATTTGTGTAGAAATGTGCTCAATTGGAGCTATTGTTCTAGGGTTATCAAGTTTGAGATCTTAGATTTCGGGATTCTTGATTACCTGCGATTTATGTTGAGTCTATATATTAATGTAATAAGTATTCAGTACATATATGTCTCTATTTCCAAGTTTTCATGTATCTCAGTACACATGCATTCCAGTATCCACCTGCTTAGTATCCACCTATCTTCGTATCCATCTATCTTGGTATCTAGGAAGCTGTGTGTCTATGTGTGTACAGGGATCTATGTACCTACGTAAGTATCCCCGTGCATAAGTGTTAATGTACCCAAGTTTTCACCTACCCAGCTGTCCATCTATCTAAGTGTCCATCTGTCCAAGTGTACATTTATCCAAGTATCATTCCCTCTACAGATTCTACTACCTCTAACGATTCAAATTCATAGCTCTAATTACAGTAGAAACTATTCCATTTCCACTTCGAGTTACAAAAAGCCATCACAAATAGTTTCTGACTAATGAAACGCATCTTTATAATGTCTAATGGATATTAAAGTTAACGGTAGGTAGCTCATAGATACCTCAACAAATAAGAATTCTACGCCACGAAACAGATTTACATTCACAGAGACACAATTCTAATTGTGATGTCCAGGTCTGCCAACACACGGTAGTTGACTACTTCGTTCGCTAAAGTCACAGCATTATGCGGGACGCAAATCACGTAAGTAACAGTATTCAAAGCCGCAGACTTACGGTCGAGGACCATACTATCCTAGAGGAACAACTTGCGTTCATTTGTGTCTTAACAAAATCGATAAATAGCACGTGAGGTTAACAAGTGCGCGAAAATCTGTTAACCCAGTTCCACGAATCATAGAAACATTGTGTCACAGTGTGTCTGTTCCCATCGTTAAGACTGTTTCTCCTTCGTCGCGTATGCAACATTCGCCTACATTTTCCTCTGTTAATGAAACGATGACACGCGATTAGGCAAGTTAAACAAAGGAAGACTCGAGTCTGGCGTTAATCTCGTACCGGCGATCGCGGAACTTCTCTCAGTGTTTAATTAGCATCTTTGTATTCGACGAGCATTAGCTTCTGACCTTTGTTACGATGAGTTTAATTGTAGATAAAGTTGGATAATATTTTATGTCTACGTTACTCTATAAAAATTGTATTTGCATCTTTTCTCCCATAGTTTCTACTTCGTCTAATCAAGAGCTAAAAGGAGCATCTTACCATAAATTAAAATAAATTCTTCTCTAGATACATAAAAAGTATAAACAATGGGGAATAAAAACTTTACTATAGAGGATGAAGACAGGAAACTCCTTAACGAGGAGCACCCTTCTTGTAGCTACATACCTGTGCCACTCATTCATACACACGTGCACCTGTTACAATCGCCGTCACACATATATAGGGAACTCACTACAGGCAGCGTGTCGTAGTAGCCACCTGCTAGGTTCTCGCTCGGTGTTTTCATTCTTGCTACATTCAGCGATGACCAGCCAGTGTAACGCACACAGGACACATTCAAAATGTACAGTTAACGACGTGAACGCGTTATTTGTGTACCAATGCGCGCGACCTAATGAAATTCTCCCTTTTCACGCGTTTACTACCAAACGGTAATTGCACCGTTGCTTTACTATGCTTCACTCTGGACACTGCCTTACATACCTTTGGCAACAATATTATGCTTACAGAAAAATTGTAGGAAAAAAATTAGAAAAATTTCACTATCCTGTAGAAATTACTTTCTAATTTTTTCGCAGAGGAAGATAGAAATTAATGAAAAAGGTCAATCAAAAGTAGGAAAGTACGAGAACTTCTGTTTTCTTAGATACTTGAGGCTCATGAGAAAAACCAGCTGTATCAAATTATAAGATTTTTGTTAGAAGAACACCTACAATATCAGAAACATAATTACACCGACAAGAATTAAATAGTAATACAGAACAAAAATGAAAGAAGCTAACCATTTATTGCTCTCTTAAAAAAAGATAAAAATAGATAAAGGCTAATTTCATCAGGATCCTAACTTTAACAGAAGCTTACACCTCTGCACTTGAAACATATCGAAACCTCAGAATTCCCCCCAGTCCATTAAATTTAATTCCACCTCGAAATGAAACCAACCGAGACCCACTGACGACCAGAAAATCTCGTTCGATTTCCATCCCGCTGTAATCAACGCGCACCCAGGCTCCCGTGGCAGGCAACGTGTTAATGCTGTCCGAAGATTATGCTCCTGAATCGGTCCGGTTTACCTTCTATCGCGTTCACGTTACTCCATAAATTCCGTACCAGGTTCGCGAGCGTTCCTTACGAAACGACCAGGCTGAACGCGCGCCGCAACGACCGAGTTCTTTACGATATTGCACACACGATACGCGGTGGCAGCGCGTTGCGTTCGACTTGTAAGCGCGTGCAAGCGTGTCGGTACGGCTCTATAGAGCCGCGTGAAATACAGTCCGCTCGGTGTACTTTCTTCGGTGAACAGGTAGACCTCGAGAGAGCTCGGCAAGGCGGAAAGCCGCAGCTCCGTGGGATTGGGCAATCCACCGTGATGCACCACAGTGCCTGCATAAGGCTGGGACGAGGGTCGACGATAGGGGGGAGGAGCTGTGAGAACGAGACGGAGCGTAGACGATTAGCCGATCGCGCCTCTCGTTCCGTTTTTGAGCAACGCGACCGACGAACAAAAGAGCAAGAGTGATCGCGATTCGGTGGAATGGAACGGGGATTACACGGTTATCTCGATTTGTTTCCTCACTCTATTATGTGGGAAATTGGAGAGGGACTCTTGCGAGAGTGGTTTTACGATTAGAGAGGAATCGAGTCAGAGTGATCGTATCGATTTTGGGAGGCCATGGCACCTCGTTTGCATGACATTTGCTGTTCGATGAAAGGAGTGTTTGGGTATTTAAAGTGTACCGTGCACTGTGGGACGACTGTGGACATATGGTGATGAAGCCTTCATCGAGTGCGCGAACATAGGAGTCTTTACATAGAGTAAACACAGTAGTAAAATGAAATGGAAGGTAAAAGATTTCTAGGAATTTTTATTTTAGTGAACTGAATATCTGGAATTTTACATTCTGTTTGATTGACTATAACAAAGCTGATCAAACTCAAAGTAAAATTTCAGCTATTAGTTTTCTAAAAATAAAATTCCTAGAATGTGGGATTTCGAACTTTGAGTTTAATTAAATTCAAGATAGAATTTCAACTTTTAGTTTCCAAAAAATGTAATCGCCAGAATTATTTTATTTTACATTGATTATATCAAGTCTGATTAAACTCACGGTAGAATTCCAGGTTTCACTAAAATAAAACTGGTTAAAATAACTTTATCTTCTAATCCTCTTTGCTAAAGAATATACCTAACGTGGAGCGTTTAGTAACAGTTCAGAGAAAATGCTTGCAATGAAGAAGGAAACACGAACGACCTAGGTAACTGCTAAGCAACCTGTGGCGTTATCTAATTGTAAAAGGAAACAGATAGGAGGGAAGTGGATGACGAAAGGTACGGCGTGTAGCAGCTGTAAAAACGCCCTGCTGGAATTAATTGACTCGATATGCGGGGAACCATGCTTCGAATTAGGTCACATAACCTTCCTGCAGGGAACAATCATATCCTTCTGATGAAACTCCTGATATGAATGGAGAGAATGAACCTAAGTCGACAACGAGGACAACGATGATATTTTGATAAGGAATATGAATCAGATGTGGATATTACGCAACCTTGAAAAGTAATTCGTGCGCAAAGACAGTCTATACACAGCATTTATAAGTGTCCTTGTACTACTTAAATGAGTCGCAGATGCAAGGAAGAGGTTTGATTGAAATATAGTGAACAGGAACGTTTCTTCGAATATTTTCCTTTCTGGACTTCAAACGATCATAAGCTCTCTTGATAGGCTCTTTCACGCGATACCATCGAGCTGCTATTAAGAGTCATATTGCACGTCAGTTCCGCGTAAATTGTGCAATAGGAACCGCAGAGCCAACCGCATTAGTTTGCGCAACTGTCGTTGGTAATTACATTTGCAAGCCTGTGCATGTACGCGAGATGAGTGAACCAGGCGTTCTAGTGCTATCAGTAAAATCTATGTTATTAAGAAAATAAGTATATGGAGGATATAGTAAATATCGTTGGTAATATTCTGCTTCGGTCTAGCAAGAAAATTAATTCATTACTTGTATAGATACTGTTATAATACATTTCGTTCATACGTACGATTTTATTAGGGGCAAATACTTGATCCATATAAATTGAAATGGTATTTAATAGTACACTAGATGTACTTAGGAAAGTCAAAAAAATTTCCTTATAATAATCTTGAGAATTTATTTTAATAATTCAGTAAGGAATCAATGAGCACCCTACGCGAGTGAGTAAGAATTAAATAGTTAAGTGTCTGGAATTCTTCTTCAAGTACACTCCAACTACTTACTACTACTGCTGTTTAAGTTTGGAATTTGTAATGTACTATGTACTACTGTTTAAGTGTCGAATTCGTAGTGAAATAGAACCCTATATTTTCATGAAGTTGACCGTTTACAATTCTACGAAAATAAATGTTTTGAATATTTGAATATTTTTTTATCTGAACACCTGAATATTTCAAAATTTCAAAATTTCAATTTTGAAAATTTTGAAAATTTTAAAATTTGGAAAAATGAAAACTGTACTCCACTGTTATAAATACTTCATTTTTTCAGTTTTCAGAACGTTGTAGAATCAAGATAAAAAAGCAAGAAATAGTATGAAAAAAATATTAAGCTAATCTCTAGGATCCTCTTACACGCCAGTAACACGAAAGGACACAATTCAATAATCGAAATTCACTAAAAAAAATACTGAATGAAATGCCTCTTATGGGTCAAAATCCCAGTTACCAAAGTTTCATTATACTCATACCCAGCCAACTCAAACCCAACCCAGTACGAACCCAAAGTTCCAAGCAAATAAAGCAGACTCTACCCACAACGCCAAACAGTCCACGCTAAACGGGCGCGGGCAGCGCTAAAGCCCCTTTCGAAAATCGATAATCGATACCGCAACCGTGAACTTCTCGCCGTCGACGTCCGTGGCCGCGGGAGTCGATGACACGCGCGATCGCCGCGCGTGTTTTTGCGCGATCGTCTCGATGAATCGCAGAAACGTACGGCGGCGGTGAAAAGGAATTTCAAAAGCATGACTCACCGTCAGGATTGGTGAAGTATCCCCAGGTGGGGGTGGCCGTGGCCGCCGATTGGAGGACCACGGCCAGAATACTGAGGGCCAGAGCACCGGCGGCGCCTCGCGCCGCGACGGCGCGCTTTTCGCTTCGCCGAGGATCGGTAGTCGTCGTGGCGACCGCCCTTACGTCTTGACGGTTGCTCGAATCGGTTGCCATTCTTCATGCCGTTCCCTTGTCTCGCTCGATCTCGCGCGCCACGCAACAATCGTAAATCCCGCCCGACTCGCTCCCTCCTTGTCCCCCCCGAGTCACCGCAACTCGCGACACCCTCAAGTCGGCCGAAGATCGACGCGAACCACTCGATCGCTCGTACAAGCGATTGTTAACGTACGCGACCCGAAATCGGCGATGCCAGCAGCGTCGAGGATCCCCCGATCGGATCTCACACTCGCGATGTCACGTAGCAGCCGGAGTATAGGCGCGTGTTGTATGCACGCAATCGATAGTTCGAGGTGGGAGAGAAAGTACAGACACAGAGGACGGGGGGGGGGATAGAGGTGTACCGGCTTAGGCGAATTCCACGTTCCGTGTCACTCTTTCTTTCCTTCCCCTCGTAGTAGACAGAGAGGCAGCTTTGTATCGCGTCTCCCTCTCGCTTCCTTCTCAACCTGAAACCCTTCCTCTCTCGTATTCGCCTCGTGGCTCGGTCCGACTCTCGGAAACCGGTTTTTGCGATGCGGCGTTGGCTAAAAATAAAAGCGCCTCGGATCCTCTCTCCTTCGATGCTCCACTCGTCTCTCGGTAATTTTCTGCCCCTCGTCGGGACCTTCCGGGTTGCACCCTGCGTCGATTATGCGCAGTATAACGACCGCTCGATCCTCCTCACGATCCACGCCGATCGTCAATCACCGATCGCGTCCACCTGTCATCGTTCTCCCTTCGAGAGATCAAGATGGCGCGGTTGTGGGGCACTATTTCCTGAACGGGGGCCTGTTCCTCGATCCCCCGTGACGTTCCACGTTCCCAAACCATGGAGCGCTATTTCCACATCCTCGAACCGGTCGACTCTCACAGGCATCGATCGCGTGCACGAGCCACGGTTAGGTTAGGTTCGTGCGCGCTGGATATACGAACCGCTTGATATTCTCTGTAGTTATCGATCGCGCTGGGATACGCTCGCTTCATTTCGTGCCGCGTCTCCTTCTACGCCGTTTCGCAACCGTTTCACCGTCCCGTCGCGTCCCGTCGCGTCCCGTTCCGCGTTCCCGTGGATCTTCTGCGCTATGTCTCGCCGCGACGCATCGCGCACGATTTGAAAATCCACCGCGGCGAGCCGCGCGTTTCCCGCTCTTTCGCCCTCTGTCGCGCACACGCCCCGCCAGGAACCTCTCGCGCACGGTGTCACTGTGCCACGAGCCACGCACACCTTCGCCGATGTAACAGGTTCTCCACCACGATCGAATCCACCGACGTTCGGTCGCGGCAGGCACACTTCGCCGCGGACGCGACGGCACTCTGGGATTTCCTTCGCGTGCGATCTTTCCTGGTCGAGGAAAAAACGAAGGTTTATTGGGAACGACGACACGCGCGACGTCGCGTAAACACCGAGATGTTTGTACTTGCGTATTCCGGCCGCGCTGACTGCGTAGGAGACACCTTGGGGAGAGAGAGAGGGAGCGAGAGGGAGAGGGAGAGCGAAGGAGAGCGAGGGAGACGGGAACAGAGAGAAACAATAACGCGTACGCGAGCCTGCGCGCTGCGCGGCATACTGAGCCGACCGCCACTGTTGGGCTCGCTCCAGCGCTCCTCTCCTGGCCGTGGATTCTCCCCCTCTCTTCGTGCTCGCGGACACTACCCAACGACCCTCTTTCTCGCGCTCCCTTCCCTTTTCTCGATGCCTCTTGCTCCCTCGCGGTACACACCTTGGGATTTGCATCGCTGCGTATATACTCGCGTACTGTCGCCGCTACGATTGTTGCATTCTTGCGAGGGGACTGTTTTAATATCGGGCTTGCGGCTGTTTGATGCACTTCGAATTCCGCGGGATAAATGTAACGTTTATTTATTTGTTTCTTTGTTTATGGATCAATAAAAACCGTCTAGTGTACAGAGATGATAGGAAATCGTATAGTAGCGTTTTAATGTTGTATAATGTTGAATATTATAAAGTTTATATAAATATATAGTATCTTATGGTTTGATTTATAAGTTAATACTGTATAATTACGTTGTTTCTTGAAGGAAATGAGCGGTATCGTTTACGCGTTAATTTGACGCTGAGATAGGTGTAGAAGAAATGGTTGTAAAGCTAGTGCTAAAGACGCGTTTCTTTCCGTGGGGATACTTTGAGGGAGTGGTCAATGAGGCGATGATTAATGATGATTAATGGGTGTTTGACGGATTGAAAGTGGAGGTAGGTTGTCGATCTTGGAGATACCTGATGTATTGGTAAATGAACAGTGCTTTCTTTTATTTAGGTAGATTCGTGTGGGGAGATGGATTCGAGTTTTTAAATTTTGGAGAGGTGGTAGTGGGTGGTTTAATTGGATAACAGATAACAAATGGAAGTATTCTTTGAATGAAATATTTGAGCAACAGGGATTTCATTAAAAAATTCACGCTCATGGAAGGGTGTTGTATATTCTGGTTGGATTTGTGGACTTTTAGAATATGGAACAGTGGTGGCAATATAATGGTAACATGTTGAATATGTATTTTACAAATTGGTCCTCGTAATAAACTCGTGAACGGGACTTCAATTAGTATCGAAAAAACTGTACATTGTTAAACAGAGTCTTAATTTTATTATACGAATACAAAGTCTCCTTTATTCAGATTTAAAATATATTTCAATTTAACAGAGATTTATTGAAAATAATAGAATTATCTATTAAAAATGTACTTGAAGTTTGAGGCTAGTGCTATGTCTTACTATAAATTTAAATTTAAAGAGCCATTTATCTATAACTTCCACAACATTCCATACGATAATAATAATAATTCTTTATTACACACTGTACAAAGTATAAGCATCACAAAAACTGAATAAGTTTATTTGACACATGATTCAATAATTAGGGTAAAGCGCAAGGCTCATCACTAAATTATTACAGCCATTAAATCAAACTCTTAAAATGACAAATATAGTTTAATGACGAAGTTACATATACAGATATCTTCATTAAACGTTCTGATCACATGCTAAGCGTTTTACTTGACACAGTTGTAACGTCTAACGTAATTTTCATAACTGGAATCTGTACACGATAGATAAGAAATGGAACACGTGTTTCAAACCTTGAACATTTGGTACCATTTATACTGCGATGACTACAGGTGATGCAAAGTGTTTCGTGACGTCAGTCCATGATATACGATTTGGAAGACGAAGAGTCGTCGTCGCGAATTTATATTGCGTTTTGCGGTGAAGAGGAAGACAAAAGAGGAGCCAAGTCTCCTTCCACGTATCGAGACTTTACAGGCTACTATAGCTGTCGCCGAAGGTAAATCAGTTTAGCCTCTCGTTCCCAGTATAACTAACGTGACTAAAAGCATTTCAAGTTTGGGGTTTCACGAAGATATTTCTGGAATCTTTACTCAATAATTACACTCGTACGATAATATTGAAAAATTTGTAAAAAAAATAAAGAATCACTGAAACTATATATTTTAAGCCTTCAGATTTTACCACATATTTCAGCGATATTGACATTCTGTGCCAGTAGTGACGAGACGTAAGTTATTTTCGTAGCGTGCAAACTTCGACGTTGTTCGCATTGAAACAGTTGGATCGTTCGAGATAAAGGGTATTTCTGACACTCCAATTAATCACGAGAGAGTATATGATCAGCTTATCGAAATAATACGTACAATTTAATATGAAATACAGGCATAATTGTTGATGCACACAACACACCCGAATAATTCCCAAAATGATCATAACATTCAAAATTAATAACAAATATACTCGAGAACTCATGTTTCAAAGCTTAAAAACTTCCGCATCTCATTTTCTGATTAAACTTGTTTAAACATAAGTATGCACGATCGCCATTAGAAACGTAACCAGCTAAGACGCTATCAAACGTTATCAGATTCCATCAGATGTTCAACGTTAAATTCTCTCTACGTGAAATTCTTGAACCACCGTAAACCAACGAGGAAATAACAGACTCTGAAGTAATTCCGGCAAGGTGCTTCAGATCTCGCGGTGATCATTGCGCAAACATTTGCAAACCCAGGAACGCTATGACGTAGGACTTCGTAATCACGGAAGTGCAATGATATCCCGTAGCGTTTTACACACAATAAAAAGGAAACGCACTGATGCGCGTATGCAATGCAGACAATTTCAAATGTTAACGCGCGCGAAATAAGCGCTGCATCGTTAACGATATCATGGGCCCATTAGTCCCGCGCCTGCTTCACCATTTCTGACTTAATGTATCATAATCTCCATCCCCTTTCACGTCCTATACGAGCTCGAAGGAATTTCCGTTCAACTTTACCCGTAATTAAAAATTATCATAAACACGCCAGCTGAGCGTTCCGGTTTTACCAATGAAACTCACGTTATTGCGTACATTAGTATATGTGCATCCTCTAATGAAAACTTGATTAGTCGAAAAATCTCCACAGAGAGAGGATAAAAAATCCAATAGAAATAATTACTAACATACTCCAAGAAAATTCGATCCAGCGGATGAGAGATTCATCAAAGTCTATGCTAATTGGAAATTCTGTCAGTAAATATTTGCAAAATTCCTGTACCACAGACCCATTAATTACAATTTTCCCTGTCGTCAAAAACTTATAATTAGATATCTACGTGGTATTTACCATAGAGAGCTCCACAGGCTACGGGTAAACTAATTAATATTTTTTCACGAGCAAGCTTCGCTACGTGGCCTCCCACGGATTATCCTTCTCCGCATTCGTGACAAGTTGGCTTATAATAACGTCCATTCATGGGACGCGTTGAAGGCGTGGTGGAATGCGGCATCGTATCCTACTGAAATTATGGTTTCCGCGCGAACAACGATGCTTCGTGGCGGTAAATCAGCGGTCATGTGGAAACGCTAAACGAACCGCGTTATTTCGCGACCGATCGATCGCGAATGCAATCGGCAAAAATATTGTCGGCCTGCTGTGTTGCTCTTAGTCGACGTCGAGACCAAACATTCGCGTTTATGGGGGCTCCATTGTTCGAATATTAAACGACGACACCATGCAAACAGAACGATGATTGAAACCTAGAGTATGGTTGGCAGTTGAAAAAGTTGCACGCTTTGTAATGCACGACATATCGAGGCTCAACTGGAAGTTTATGGATGAACTTTGGTAGTGCATATAAGCTTCATGGTTTTACTAGTTTTCTTCTGAATTAATTTTTCATTCCTTTTTTTAGGGAAAAAGCACCTAAAATTTGAAAAAAATTTGTCAATGATCCTCTTTCCTATAAGTAGCGTTACTTTATAGTTGCTCTGTGTATTTTATCTTCTTGAAAAATTTAATGATTTGAAAATGAATATATATTGAAATATTTGAAAATTTGAAATTTGAAAATTTGAAATGTAAAAATTTGAAAATTCGAAATTTGAAAATTTGAAAATTTGAAAATGTCGAAATATTATAATTTCAAAATTTCAAAACTGAGAAATCTAAATGGTGAGACTTTAGCGAGTACTGCAATGTCCCCCAGGAGTATTTTCCAAACTTTCCCACAAATCCTCCCCTTCTCCACACTATTAAAGTTTTCACCCTTCGCTATCTTCTGCAACCTCTGCACTATACACCATATACACAGGGAATGCATGTTATTCTAACTACGCAATTACAAATGCATGACGGAGCTAGCAAACAGCAAACTTTTCGTCTCCCGTCAGAAGCAGAGCGCGTATACGTACATACACACACCATGGAGCACTTTATTATACTGACATGCTCGGAGAATGGTCGCGACGCCAAGGCGTAGGTAATTCACTCGGGGCTCCTCAAGGTTACTGGTTGCACTTTCGCATAGTAATCTTACGCAATAGCACGTTGAGAGCAGGCGAGACGCAACGACTAGTTCGGGGGTGTCACGAGGAAGATCTTCAGCTTCGAGAGGCCGTGGAAACTGCGACAGTTTTCTAGAATATTGATGGAAAGTCGTTCCATGGAGGAGGCGATTTAACAAGCACGCCAAGTGGTACACGCTTGAAAGCGAACCACCGTTAACTTGTGCCTTATGCCGACTCGGAGCACGTGTTCGTCGTGGGAGGATCGATCGATCGATTGGAGTAAAGGTTAGACGAGGTCGAAGATAAAACAGAATAAGAACGCTGTAAAAGGCTTTATACTTCAATATTTAATAATAATGATCGTCAATATTTGGCCCTAATCAGCGCGAGAAATTGTTACAGTATTGTCTCGATATAAACTCGTGTTTGAGATAGGTTTGTGTTGAAAATATTAATTTTTAGAAACTATTTGACAGCTCGACTTTATGGTAATCCTTTAGTCTCTTCCTAATCCCTCCTTAGTCATTTTTCTAGTTCCTGATCCTCATGATAAGTCTCATGATATACGTTCTATACTAAAAATTCTGCGTTCATCGATCGAATGGAGTATCTATATTTTCTTTAAGATCACAATTGCAAGAGCAATTACCTAGTTAATAAAGATTAAACCCAGGTATGACACAACAGCCACTTACGCAAGTTGCTTCATTAGGAATTCGCAATTTTGCTCGAGCAAAGGAGGAAGCACAGGAATTTCTCCTCGAGCGTAATTTCTAAAATTACAATAAAACTGCGGGCAACCTTCACCCTCTTCCCGTATCCACGTTCCTTCGGGTTTCCGTGATTAAAGCGTTTCATGAACTAAATTCAAGGAAATTTTTATGAAATGAGAGATAATAACCGAGATACACTGTTTCCTCGTAGAAAGGGGTGTTGCAATCTCGGATAGGGAATGCAAACACTTTGATCGGCTGCTCCTTCGCCGGGTCAGTGAACCCAAAAGGTCGAGATTACTCGACTGGATAAGAGGAAGCGCGGGGGGAACAAAGGAATGTAATTAAACCGTTTGCGACAAAACCTAGCCATGTCTGGCCAATTACGACAAAACAGCGTTACCAGTTTTTACACATTAAAGGAACTTGTTCCATGAAGCGACTAATTATTTGACCTTAATTGGAAATACTGAGCACCTAGGACAGAGTTTTGCTTAAATGAAGCTACTTGCGTCCCGAACCGCGTCAAACGAGATAAATGCAATCGATCAGCGATAGGTTGTCGTCGACTGCCTTATCCTCTTCATCGGCTCTGACCTTTCGCTACCTTGAGAATAGCCACCGAAAAACGTAGTGGCACTGTTGGAGATCGGAATGAAGTTCGTTGAACCGGAGCTTCGTGCAAAACGTGATCTACAGATTGTGGTTTCTTCTGTCTTGGTGTCATCGAACTCTACGAGCCACTGATTCCGACTTTCCAGTCGTCCCTTTCACTGACGAATGTGAAAAGTGTGAAAGGTGTAATGACGCTCGTACGAACGAGGAAACAGTGGAGACACAAATGGAGGACCGGTTTGGATTTCGTCATACCGCGGATCACGCATCATTTTCCTTAAGTAGATTACGCTACTCGGCGCAGTAGAGGCGACACGACCTGGAAAACCAATTGACCTATGTCCAATCAAACGGTGAACCACGCGCGACGAAAAGTGTGACAAGTCGCGTTAAAAGAATCTATTAGTGGTGCTACGTCGTTGGCGACACAAATATTTGAGTATCTTGATTCTTAGATTACCTGTGAACAACTCAATTCTGAAAGCTACTACAATAGTACCTACACTTTTCCTTTAACTCCTCTTCAGTTTACTTAATTCCCTTCCAAAAAGTAAAATATTAAAATTCCACATATAATTGAGAGGCATTAAGAACAACAGACTAAGCCCACTACATGAAAAAATCAGAAAAACAGGTGATCTAAAGCCCAGACTTTCTGTGTAATAAATTAATACTACTAACTCAGTTTCAGAAAAAACTGTAGCTTAGTCCACTTTTACACTCAGTGCCTAAATTCAATAATCCCTGTGTCACTCTAAACGTTTCCTAATTTCGCACCCCATGAATCAAGTACGATCCAATTCATCCCAAAAGCTAATTCAAAGGGCAATCCTGATCTCCACAGTTTCCCCGAATACATCCTCCATATCCTCGAATAGCCTCTCCGCGCGTCATATCAGGACCCTGCAGTCTAAGGAACCATCCTCCGAATGCCTCATCCCCCAAAAGCAGGAACGCGGCAGTGTGTCCTAAATCCTCACTTCCTGGCTCGTCCCCAAGGATTTCCTCTCCAACGAAACGGTCCAAGTATCTCGCTAGGCCGAACCCTATCGGCAGATCCCGGTTTGGGAGCCGAATAATCCCGGAGACCAGTCGTGACCGCACGTTTCATTACCACGGCGAGATTATTTACGACGCCAGAGTCGAGTCGGGGATCGTAGGTCGACGTGGTCCCCCGAGGTTAACTCGTTTAACCTTTCCCCACCAGGGGCCTAGGGAGATCGGGATCTCGAAGATGCGTCCACGTTCGATCGGGGACTTCTTCGCTTCGAGGTCCTCCGCGGTATCCTGCGGCCGTGGCAAGTACATCGCGATGGAAGTCGAACGTACGTCACGATCCAGTTACTCGACCCACTCGTGCTGTACCACGAGGTCGCCACGGATCTGAGATAACGCGCCTTCTTTCTGGCCGAGTTTCAGATCGTGACTCGTGCTCGCTGGATGACCCCTGGCGTCCCCGAGACGAGACGCCCGTGCCCCAGGAATTGCCACGTTCCCCTGTGCACGTCTGTTTCTACTGAGGATTTGTAATGGAGGTAACGTTGAGTGGGAGTGGGTGGCAGTGGAGATGACTGGTGCAGATTTCTTTCGAGATTGATTTTTAATGGGTCGCTGGCTTGATTGGGGTGGATTGATTCATTTCGTGACTTTGGGTTTGCCGGTTTGTGGGAATTATTTTAGTGCTTTGAGGATTGAGAATTTTCACTTGGAGAAACGTTGAGTAAATAGAAATGGAAACTTATGTCTTCTATGTTAAGTCGTGTATAGAAATTTCAGGATTATTGAAATGTTATTTAGGAAAATTTTTCTAAGGAGAACTGAAGGAGCATGCTACAGGCACTTTATGGATATGTGATAAAATGGAAATCCGTATGATACGCGGAACGACGTTGAGGAGTTAAATTCAGATGTCATCTTTTTTTACGAGAGTCGTAAAGGAAAACTGTCTTCACGTTGTTTGTCATTATTTGTTAGCGAGCTTTGTCTCTTTGACCCTATTGTGCTGCTATAATTCTATGAAGTACACTCTAATCAGCTTATCAAGTTAATTTAGAACATCATCGATTCGCCAACAGCACACAGAAGCTTCCTAACGATTGAGCTCGTACAAAACCTGAATATTTGAAAATTTCAAAATTCTACAAACTCTTAAATATTCATCCAAAAAAAAACATTATACTTAATGAGCTGTTCTCATACTCGCCTGTGTCCAGTGCAGCTTAACTTCGGTAGTCTAACGAGAACCGGTGCATTTTTGCACTGTCGCAGCCGTTGGCGAATGAAACTGATATTTAAATATTCAAGCCTTCGTCGAAGTAGGATCCATTTCACAATGCCGGGATTAATTTTGAATTAAAATAAAAAAGAGACGATTTAATATTACGGAGAGGAATTCAGGCGACAGAATCATTTGCTAGTACATATATAATATATATTATATTTCCATAATATATCGGTACATGTACATCCACCTTCCAATACGATACGATAACATTCATTATTGTAGTTTTCCTTAAAGTTCATAATTAGTATGCATAGACGTAGGTACGTACGTTTGAGATTTAATAAGAGAGATTTTCTCCTCGATATCTGGAGCCGCGTCTGCGGTGTCCAATTACAAATTAACGTCGCAATTTCGATTATTACTCTACGAATCAAGCGTAGCCACCTTCGACGGCGGATCAGGTGAAGGAACACTGTAGTCTAATTGGAAAAAGTGGCTAGAAGGAACACCAATCAGAGGACAGTGTATCCAAGAATTTTCCGTTGATTTCTCAAAGCTCGTTGAGCCGCCAATTTCGCACCCGATCGAAGATGACGATACGAAGCACCAGAGAGACTCGAATCGGCCAGAAAACGTTCGGAGTAATTATTCTTTTCGCTAATCTCACGCAATTTTCTATTACCTCTGGCGCGGCCGAACGAATTGCTAAACGCGACTGCCGATTTACACGGAAGATACTTCGTCAGGAGTGAAATAAGGACAGCATCGAAACGAATGTATAACGCGAGTTGATCACGAGGCGAATGCTCCCTCTCCATTTCCGCCTGTAATATTTTAACTTAATAAATATTCCAATTAGATCTGGGTAGATTCGATTAACAGAACCTGGACAACTTGAACTAATGGAATCGAGCACTAGCCTCGATTCAAGCCTGCTCATCCCACGAAGTACTTCAAATAATTCTCGCGATCATATTCCATCGTTTATTCGAACTTAATACTGTCTATAACAAAAAAAAAAGTAAATAATCTACGTTAACGCGAACCTCTCCGTACTCCCTTTTTTTACATTTTAAGTTTTCATTCTCCTTACAAAAAATAAGCAAATCGGTAAATATAGTTGTCAACCTTTATCCCTTACTCAGCGTTTCGCTTCACTGGGGTTTCTTTATTCACAACAGATTGCGCAAGGCCTCGAAGTACATACGTTAATTAATCGTAATCAGGAGGGAAGACAGTTACGTGAAAAATACGGTAAGGAAGGATATCGCGATGAAAAAAAAAAAAAAAATACACATCAAACTCGCGAGACAGTGTAACGCAAAAAAGTTCCCACTCTAGGGCGCAGCGTTGCGATGAAACGAAACAAAAGGGCGAAACGGGAAACGAGTTCACGGGGTGAAATTTGTTACTCGGATATTGCACGCGAGGGAGGTAGGTGCGAGATATGCATTACAAAAACCGAGGGAGGTTGGAGGAGAAAAATAACGTTCGTTGAACATGGAACGAAAATAATTACAACTATAGGGAGAACTTAAGCTAACTAGACCGCAGTATCGTCGAGCTGACTCAGAAATTATTTCTGTAGAAATTCATCCTCTATGTATCACTGTTCATTACTGTCACCTGTTATTTAGAAAATGAATCGCACTACCGGTTGAAATTTGCGTCTAGTTACCAGTGCTACGAGGGGACAGCGTCAAAGTAGAAGTAGAGCTTGCTCGACGATCGTTCGGGAGTGGCGTAAAAGAAGTCCTAAGAGAGGGAGGAAAATCTTAAGAAAATATCGTGTTAAAATAATAAATATATGGGTTCATAAGTATGTGGATCATAGTCGTTTTCGTGAGAGTCGTTTAGCCCCATTTTTGGAAGAGGCCCACTCGTTGGCACCGACAGTTGGACCCCCAGAGGTTGCACCTGCAGCTGGAGCTGTAACAGCAGTCTTTCGGTCGGTGGTCGCAGTTTCCTCCCCGTTTTATGCAGGCCCGCCTAAACAGGTAGATCAACGAGGTACGTCTACTCGAGATTAGGGGAATCAAAACAATGTCTTGCAGAGACATCGAGACACCAACATGAGGGATGGGGAATGGAAGATGGATGTAATCTGCTTCCAGCAACGACTAGGGTAACTACGATCTGTGGATTAGCTACTAAATTAACGACTAAGAATACAGAGGAATTAAGGGTGCGAACACATTACTGTCACGTCACGTGAAATCATGTTACATATTACAGCAAACTTGTATCACACTGTAGCAAAATAGGTCTAAAATAAAGGAAAAACAGGTTACACTTCCACTGTCGATTTGGTATAACTATATAATGTGATTTCACGTGACGTGATAGTAATGTGTTTACACAATTAGTCTTCTAAAGATTTAATCGATGAATTGGAGAACAGTGCAAGTCCAAAAATCAGGGTTTGTTAAAGATAATATCTAAAAAGTAAATAAATAAATCTTGGGGTATTTGATCCCAAGGAGTGGTTCTAAGCATTTCACATATCTGGACTTGGGTCTCAGAATCACAATAGATTAAATCTTGTGTTTTCTATGTAACTTAGTGCACTTTGGTTTTGGAGTCCAGATATGATCTTGAGATTATTTTAGACTTGTCCTATTCTTCAATAAACCGAAACAATTGTAGACTTAATGTTAAGATAACACCTTCGGGAGACACTTGCTCTGGAATATAAGCTTCTATGTATTCTTAGCAGTTATTACATTGAATTTCAATGTACGAGGTAAAACAACTGAATATATCTAGGGATAAAGATAGGAATACAGAAGTTTATAAAACAAGGTAATAAATACTCACTTTTGCTGAGCTTCTCGCATGAGGTTCTCCAACGCGTTGTCTGCATAATCGGAGTCTGCGACCTGCAGCGCTTCTTCGTCTGCAACATGCAAGAATTAAAATAATTAGCGCAACGTAATATTTTCAAAATAACATCGAGAACTAAAGAATTAAACTATAATTATTCTCGTAATAACTAGGACTCACCTTTAAAGAATTACAAATATTGCGAATAATAATTTTAGATAAATAGCAACAATTATGACAAAAGTCACAGTAGATACATAGTCACATTTTTCAAGCAAGAAAATATTTGTCAAGTCCCCTCGCAGAAAGACTTTACTTTGCTACAAACAGCGAGCGAAAAGAAGGAAAACACTTAAGAGGATTCCCTGTTTCAGGGCTGCTAGTCTCATTTAGAGAATCGATTCTTCCCCGCTGAAAGAAACGTACGTCGCTCAATCAAGCACGAATGTAACTGGTGGTCCATTATCAGAGACGCGAAAGGGCAGCGAAAGGGAAAGAAGCAAAAATAGAAGAACCCTTTCACGGGATATATTTAATTTCCACCTCAAGGCTGTCTCTTGCTTCGTCCTGACTGTTCAATGTAAATTCGTTCGTTTCTACTCATCTCCTTGGGAGGACAGGACGACCGTGTCGCGAGCAACGACATGCAACAAGGAATTACTGCAGTGTACTTGTCCAGAATGCAAAGCGGATTAGACGAGACTGAGATTTATCTGAACAAATATTCTCTTGAAAGGTCACAGGTATAGCTAGCAGTTTCACGGAACGCATTGCCATTTTGCTGATTTTATCGTTCAATTTGCAAGACTAATTTACTTTTATGTAAACTGACACTTGGTAAGGATGTTTCCCTTGTTTTTTAGAGTTAAGGAAGAGGTGAAATATATGAGAAAGAAATAAAAAATATATATTTTTAATTCTGTTAAACACTCAGCTTTAATCTTCATCACAGATGCTACATTCACTTTAATAAATAAACATCTATACCCAATATCAATTTAACAGACCACACTTGTAAAACCTCACATAGAAAAGTCAAATTGTGCACAACTGTTTCATGTCCCCCATAAAATACAGACGAATCCATAAAACCAGTGTTCCAAGAAATCTGCAGTTTATTGAAAGAGTGAATCGAGGAATTGGCTGCCACGCTGATAGTTCATACTTATCGTAAACGACACGAGGAGAATAAACAATTGGGATAAAATTCATGAACAGATATCTCTTATACTATGGAATTTTAATGCAATAAGCTGCTGTCGAGTGTGAAAAATAAGAACATTTGTCGCGTTCAATCCTCAATCTTTCAAAATACTCTCAAGCATGTGTTGAGGCAATTGGTGGAAGAGCGGAAAATTTCTTAAGCGACGAACACCCATGAAGACGCCAAGCTCGAGGGGAGCTTTTCTATTTGAAATTCTTCCTACGTTTCTCGCGCTTCGAATGAAAAATCTCTTCATGCGCCGTTGAAGGCTGCTTGGTCTCTTAATTTTCATGTACATCGAGGAAATTATTCTGAACGATACACTTTCCTTTGATGGACTCGCTATGGAATTTATTTTCGAAGGCGTTGCACGTAAACGGACACTCCTGCCTGAGAAAATATTAAACTTCGCGAGGAACCTTGACATCCGTTTTTCAAAACTTCCTCAGGATCTTATTAGCTTTCATGAACGAAGTTGTGGCTTGAACTTTCGAAAATTGTTAGCTGTTGCCCGTGGATGGTACGTAAATATGTATCAAAATTTTTTTCATTTTGCAGGAAATAAAAATAAAAGGAAAATCAGCTTCAATACAGACAATTTGAAAGTGAAACTACATTTCAATTTTATATAATTAATGTGTACTCAATACATTAAACAAATAAATAAGTACACTAACTCAATAAAATTAGATATAGTTTAGTAAGAAGTACTTGAGTTGAAGCTTGAAAATTTTAATAAAAATTCGAACACTGTTAGATAATGAATCAGAAATAATTCGAGTTATGATCGAGAAGTAATTTTGACAGAAAACTCACAAAATTGAACTCCTTTGGAGAATAAGTATTCACTATGAAGTACTTCGAAACTCTTTTATATCTGCCAATATCCTAAGTATTAATAATGTCCAATGGACCTTAAAGAGTACGAAGCAATAAGAAATCGAAAGACTTCTTTGAATCCTTAGATCACGAATGAGACAAAAAATTCCAGTCCACTTGACGCGAAAGGTGACGTCGCTTGAACCGTGAGTCAAAGAGAAGATGTATAAAAGAGCAGTCTTACAAGGAATTCATTAATTGCTCGAAGATAATCCTGACAGAGTTCAGGGACAGGAATAGCATTCGACGCTGCACACGCAATGATAATTCGTTATCTTCCTTGCTCTTCATTTTCTTGGTCGTCGGTATTCCCATCACCAACCTCGGGGATTAAGGTAATCCAAGGTGGCCAGGTTCAACCCTCTCATCGTTTCTCTCGCCGGCAGCCTACCCTGGGGATGCTGTCAATGTTTCAATATTCTCACAGCCCACCTTAACCATAGGATTACGAAATTGTCCTTTGGCGACGTTTTGAGGGACTCCCTAAAGTTATTCGGTTATTAAGGCCACCGCCAATTAATTGCACGTGAGATGAAATTTGAATCGATTTTACTTTGAGAAGTAAATTTGATGGTGGTTGTAATGAAATTGTTAAAAATAAAGGGGCAAAATTAGGTGCAGCGTGGCGACATTCGTTATGACAATGCTTCTGTGAGAATACGTCTGACTAGTGATAGGGACAATCTACTTAAAGCTGTGCCTTCCCTACAGACTCCACTCAAATTTGATGAACGTACAAAAAATACACTTGCACTCTAGAATTCGTTTGCAAGGAACTACTGAATTTATTATTCATCGTCTGTCCTATCACTTCACAGCTAGTTTAATGTAAAATCAACTTTAACAAAGGTCCAATTTTCTTCTATCATTTGCGACGGACGTCCCTGCAATATCTACTCTCGGGGTCTGTAGTATTCTTGAAGAATTCATTAGCATAACAAAATTTTTGTATATTTCACTCTGTATAATAACGAATTACAGAGCTCTATTGCTCCAATTTTCATTCTCGGTGCTCTTCGTTTTTTACACCTACGCATCCTGATATTTCATCCTTAAATACTGCAACATTTTCCAACGACGGACTCAGGGAATAGTACACAATTTATTTTCACAGTGAAGAATTCGCGTTAAATCCCTGATGAAGGGAACTGATTCGATTTCTGTTACGTGACGAGAAAAGAGTATGCAAGGTAAATAGAAAAAGCGAGCTCTCCATGATGCTTTTGCAGGGTAACGAACATCGATGTCTCTAATTGCAATCCTTAACAGATGCGAGCGAACGTGAGATGGAAGATTCCATGGCAGGGGGAGAAACAACTGTGCTGGAGAATTTCAGCTGTCTGAAATTCCTCCTTCTATCGAAGAACTCGCAGGAATGTCAACGACGCAGAAAACAACAACGAGAATCGTGCTATTTTTCATGAATTTTAGTGAGATTTTTCGTCACTTCGGAGGACGAGTACATGTTAATGCTGATTAACTTCAATAGGTACTTTATTTTACATGGATGAGCGTGTTAATACAATCTTGCTTATGGAAAAGCAATATGGAAAATAATTAAGATTATTGTCAAAAGGATCTACTCTGAATTAGCTACATCTTATGTTTGTTCAATTTGCCTAATGGTGACTCTAGTAGTCTTCTAGACGTTTCAAGAAACACGCGAACAAGACTTGGTTCGATGTTTCCATTCTAACCACTTGATACATCCTAGGAAGCCATTGAAATTAATTAAAAGCACGTTCGATTGCATCGCCCACACCCCAAAATCGATTGGTAATTTAACCTCAGTTTTATTTACTTCGCAATGGTCGTTCGTTGCGTAACGCGTTTCCATAGAATACTGCTTCACATCGAATGTCATGATTAACGACATTTAAATGGGAACTAATTTCTATGAGGAAATTTTGCGTTCTCAGGAAAGGCTTGTGAATAATTTAAGACCGACCACTGCATTTCATTAAAAATTATTCAAATCTCAAAGCTTTAAGGGCTCTCGTCTGAGCCCCAATATTCTCAAATCCTAAGATCTACAAATCACTGAATCTTCAAGTTCAGTTGCCCAAATTTCTAAGTCATCAAAATTGCTACGAGCAAATTCCTCGATTTCCAATATTTTCAAATCCTCAAATCTATAAATTCACGAATTTTTAAACACACGACATTTGACATATTGCACGAGATAATTACATTGGAAAGAAATTGTCAGTTTTATGGATCTCATTTTTCACCAACGTCGCCTGCGCGTATAGAATTGCTGATGGATGTAGTTGCTCGGGACAATGAAATTTGATGCAATTCGCCACATCGTGTCAGCAGAATGTCTCGAGAAATGTCACTGCAAGTGACAGTAGCCAGCGGTCCGGCGGATCAACTGACAAAACGGATTCTACGCTATGCGTATGACTGCTTACGGGTTCACACTACTAGCCGCAATCCGCTGTCTGCACGCGATTCCTTCGATACTGTGTCAACGGTTTGACGAACAATTTTATTAAACGTAACATATAATAGTTGAACGTTTACGAATAAATTATTAGAGAAATTCTTGAAAAAGTATGAGAATTCGTTAATTCGTTAATTTATCGCAAGAAAATATATCAAAAGGAAAATACTACACATGTTTTTATTATTTTTTAATCGTTGTGGATTTAACTCCCACGTGGGTTCAAGGGCTCTTTGCAATTCATATAAAAATTGTTTGTTAATTCATGAACATTACATCAGAACGTAAAGGTATCAATTCGGTTAATGCATCGAATCTAGGGCGAAATCGTATTGAACCATGCTGCGCCTATAATCACCTTCGATGATGTTTAATTGCTATTATTATTGCAAACAATGGTAATAGCCTCGCAGTTATATTATGCACTGGTTATTAACAGTAACAGTGATCGTAATGTGTCGATTATCCGTAATTGTACACCGAAATATCGTCGATTAAGCTCGTTTACTTGGTGGCTGTGCAAGAAGCGTGAAATAAGAATGGAAAATCGAACGCAGTACTAAAAATAAACGATATTGTTCGCGACTTTAATTTTATCCTGTACGTGTACCTTAATTGTACTCGTTAGTTTTAAATGACAAGGAAATATTCTATTTAAGCTTCGCTTTTATGGGCACCTCATTTTGTGCTTTTTCCAATTTTCTAGTTCAATTGAAATTGAATTCAAAATTATCGCTGTAATAGAGTAACATAGAATGCTATTGAGGTACTTAACACTCGAATTTTATCGCAATGGAAAAATTCAGATTTGGGTGACTTTTGTGTTAAAAAATAGATCTCTGAGTGAATTAGAAATAAAGAAACAGTGATAGGATAGATCAAAAGTAAATTCAAATCAGGCTGCTAAAGTACTCAAATGTTATATTTCTCGAGGAACCTTAAAATTCAGAGAATATTAATCTCTAACAACAATTATACAAATAAACTCCTCCCCACATCAGAATATTTAATTTTCTAATTATCTAATTTAAGCAGCCCAAACTTCCCCTTCAAGACCTCCAAAAAACATACCTACCAGGACCTCCTAAAAAATTACCTCACTAAGTTCACAACCACTCACAAAAAATCACAACCACTCAGCCGACTGAAACAACAACAGAAACACCGGCTCACTCCAGGCACCTCGAACCTCTAAATTCCCAGCAACCTCCTTTATCATGCAATATTACCTTCCTCGACACTCAAACTACACACACACACAGACGTAAACCACATCGAAATCAACTACTCACCTTCGTCGAAGTAAGGACTACCGAGGGTCCTGTCGACGAGGAGGACCACGAAGCAGACCAACCACAGTAAACAGAGCTTCATGACTGTCGAAGAAATCTGGGATTCTTCTACTTCCTCTGTTCAATCAGGCTGTTCGTAACTACGTTTCTTCTACTTTCTCGGGGGTGGACTATCGGGACTCTCCTCGTGGATGTTGCGTACCCTTGACTGGCCGGAGTGCAAGTGAGGTTTCCACGTCGGTCTGGTAGCTTATATAGACGCGGGAGGCGTGGCGACTCGCCCCCACGAGGATCCTGTTGCGAAGAGCTAGTCTCTGGATAAGACTTCGGCGAGGTTCCATGGTCGTTGGCGGTATCTGGACACCCGTTCAGGTTTACAAGGGCATCTGGTCCAAGGGGCGAGGGGCAGTTCCCAAAACGATGCCACCGTCCGCCAAACGAGGGTGGCCGCTATCCTTGGAACGAGCAACTGGTTGTGGAGCAACTGGTACCCTTTCACTGTGTGCCTATATCGTCATTACCTGGCCCGTAATGCGAGCCACGTTTCCACGACGTTCGCGACGCTCATTTCGAGTCGTTCACAGTTCATGGTTAATATTCTGCTTAGGAGCCGCGGGTTATTTACTTGGGATGTAGTCTGTGCTGGTGTGCACGGCTGTTTGGGTAGAGGTGAGGGAAAATTTGAGGGTTGGTTCTTGATAGGAAGATGAGAGGAGGGTTGAAAAGAGTGAAATTGGGGTGATGTTCTTTTGGGACTGGGTCGGTGAGTTGAAGAGCAGTGGATGTTCAAAATTAACCACTTTCGAGTAATCTTGAAACTATACCTGGAGGCCAGAGTATATTAAGTTACACGAAAAAGAAGTGGACTTGGTACATGTTGAGATCAATTATTTTAAGATGTGGTTTTTGAACTTTGTGTTCTGTACACGGAAAAAATATTGAGTTAAAGTTATTATGTAATAATGTTACACCTATACTGCACAGTAATTTATTTTCAAATAAAATATATCCCAAAACAAAGTGTCTTCGACATACGTTGACTTATACTACTGCGCAACAAGTTCTTCCACCCCACTTTGCTTAAAGACAGCACGTACTTTCGAGCACAGCAGAGATTCAATTAAAATCCCTGATCCAAAAATCCCTCACCTTAAAATCTCCTAAGCCCCTAAACAAATGCAGCCCTCAAGTTACATTCTACGTTCAAGCCTCCCTCCCTTCGAAAAGGTAACATTAATAGTGTCTATCATAACCGTCGCGCGTTGTTTGCGTTTCTGCCCTGTATACCTGTTTAGTTTGCGTACCCATGCATTTGCAATTAAGCCAGAAGTCTATTTGTGCAATGCGTACGTGCATATGTACACGGTCCAGCTCGAAACCGATACTCTGTCCCGATACTATTATTCTTACTTCCGTTCATTAACTCCCGTGCATTTATTATCCGAGTTTGATGCTGAATCCAGCCCCTATCTAGTTTTTTTACTATAACCGCTAGTTCATCATGCAGCATTAATCTTTTTCCCTAGTCTTTGTTTTGTTATTTTTGTTTGAAGCAAACAACAACGTTATGGTAGATAACGATATGGTAGATAACAACAACGATATGGTAGATAGCTTTTATTCCCACGCGGTTCTCTTGCGTTTACATCTATTTGTGCGATGAAAAATTATTTTCGTGTTAACCACAGAGTTATTTGAAAATACCGAACTGTTGAGTGGGTCGTTTTTAAATAACCGCGCTTTTAGTTCGGGGGAAGTAGGAATATTGAGAATTTTTGAGAATATTTTGTGTGTGGCACCTTATAGTAACACATCTATTCTTTGCAATGACACACAGAGTGTTAGTGTATATAACTCTTTCACAGACACAATACTTATTTTTACATTTTGTCACACACAACACTTATTTCTATATAATTTTGTCACACACAGCACTTCTTTCTATATAACTTTGTTATATACAGTACTTATTATGATATAACTTTTCCACATCCGATCCACGCGACAGCTACTCACTGACTGGCCCATATCTTTAACCTTCAACCCTCCTGGGCCCCAGAGTTGTTGTCTTCCCCCACCCCTATTCTGCTGCAGTTTGCCATATCTAGCTTGTATTGTGTAAGGAACGCTAGACGATTATGTGCTGAATACGAATCTAATAAAAGTTTATTTACCGCGACGAATTGAATCGACCTTCAGAAATGTGGCTGAAATTGAACCACTTCCTGCTTCCTTCTGCCCACGTTGTTGAGGGAAATTGAAAGCAAAACGCACCCCTTATTTGATCTTTTTCCGCGTATAGAAGGTATATTCATTGTATTTTCAAGACAGCTAGATCCATTAAGCCTTTGTAACAATGAAACTTGAACAAGATATTAAGTCTCTCTTCGTTAAGTGTCTTACTTTTTTGACTTTAATATTACTTCTTTTTTCTTGAAAGATTCTTCCCCGTTTATAATGGTCAAAGTATTGGAATATAGAAAGTTGAAGTCGGTTATTAATTGCGTCAGAAAGTTAGGTAAAAAGTCAATTATAGTCTTATTTATTCCAAGCTGCAAACTCGATCAACGTCAACGAAGCTTCTAATATTTATATATACTGAATGCCAACGAAAATTTATCAAGATTTACTGCCTGGGGCAGATAGAAAAAAGTCCTGTAACAAAGTAATAAGGGTTTGTAATTATTTAGTCTATTTATTTAATATTCCTTTATTAAATATTTCTCCGAGAAAAAATTTGACGAAAAATAGTTACGAACATAGCAACTAATTTTAAATTATTCTTTTGAGGAATTTCGCTTTTCCAACTTTTAAAAAAAATGAAATTTAAAAATAGGATCGCGAAAAGTGCACACTTCGTGCAAAAATGCAATTTCACACGAATAATTGCATTTTGTGTCACAAATTCCAAAGGTGAATCGAATTTTTTTTTCTCTCGATTTGGTTTCCACTTCTAGATTTTGCTTAATCTACCATAAATTTCTTAATTCTGCAAAAGTACGCACGTT
The DNA here is from genome assembly GCF_051401765.1 of Calliopsis andreniformis. Taxonomy (NCBI): domain Eukaryota; kingdom Metazoa; phylum Arthropoda; class Insecta; order Hymenoptera; family Andrenidae; genus Calliopsis; species Calliopsis andreniformis. The sequence continues at coordinate 13,984,262 of NC_135067.1, read as the reverse complement.
GTTATTTTTAATCCAATTATATTATTCAAGAATATGAACTTTAAAATAAATGATCATGTTACGTACTTCTTTGTATAATCATCATTAAAAATAATTGCTCCATGAAATTAAAATTAAAATAAATTTACCAAGAAGAAGTAATCTGTGTTTTACGAAAAGAAGAATATCACTATCCAAAGATAACATTTCCAAAGAATTAGCAGTGAATACTTAACATCCTCTAGTTCACAATAATTGCAGCTTTTCATTAGTTACCCAACGCTCTATTGAATATTCATCCCTGTTCATCCCTATCTTATTAACGAGCAAATATACAACTATATCGCTAGTCTGGTCGAATGATTTCGTTATGGGAATGAAAACAGAGGCCTCTTTGACGCGTTACTTACGCAATAGAACGAAGATTGTTCTTCGAAGGCATGCAATTTATTCAGAAAGCAAACGCTTTCAACAGGGCGAACCTGTAATGGACGTGCTCGCGAAACCTGCCGAACGAAGCGTTACCAAGTCTCTGGTATCGTGTGCGTGGGTAGGCACCCACGTTTCCGAACGACATATCGCGTAGAAGAGATCGTTCTATCCGAAACTGCTCTTGGCAGGTCGAACGAGCTATGAGACGTGGCTATCGATGCATTGCGAAACGTAGATGCTCAAACGGTTCCAAAGTGTGGAGTGGTCAGATTCCACGAAATACTTTATATAAATACCTGTAGGCACTTTCTGCTGACAGTCTTCTGTTATACAAGACAGATGGTTTGAAGTGGTTATGAAGGGACCAAAAAAATGTATTTTAACCCTCGTACGACGACAGGGTCACTTTGACACTAAATAAAGTACAAGATGTCAAAAGTGTAATAAAATTATTTGTAAGAATCGTGTACAAAATACATTTATCTCATGTATCAGGTGTATAGAAAACGAAAGAGAAATAAAGTGTACCTGTGATGTTGAAAATGCAAAAGTAGACCCTGCAGAAAGTCTCTCGTGGCTGTCGAGAACCATTTGTCTTCCGAGGGTTGAAGAACTATACAGGATTCTAAGAAAACGAGTGTCTGCAAAGTTTCCAAAATTTTGTTCCCTAAAAAACAGCGAATATGTTATGTGTGATAATCCAGATTTAAAGGGTATAACTACCCTTTTCAACCGTAATCAGATTTTTAGGGGGTGCAAGACACTTTATCGACCAAACATGTATCACGATTTAAGGCAGAGACATGTTGGCTTTCCTGAATGAATTTTGATTGCTTTCAGTGTGTCTTTTTTACAGAAAGGCTTCTATCGATATTCTTGTAGAGTTTCTACCAGAAACTGAAACCCCTGAATTTCTAATAAACTTCTATCGTGGATCGGGGAAGGGGTAGAGACGTAGGAAGATAGAATAGAAAGACGTATAAAGGAGAGCCCCGAATTTATCTTTCGAAGCTACGTGTAGGCGGAGGTGGACGATATTAGGGGAAGGAAGGTAAAGGATAGGGTACAAATTGCTTCTTCTGCTTACTGAACTGTGGCGGAGAGATAAATTGCGAAGATGTAGCATGTAAACCGAGAGGGGTGATTCAGTGTTTGATAGAAACTCACTGACACCACAAATAAAAAACGACTGAACAGTACAAAATTTCTAGACTGTTCTTTCAAACTTTTCCTCAAAATATCCTCTATTTCCTAAAATTATGTGCTAAGATGTCTGTAATTATGCTTCTTCATTACTGTGCAGGGTACTAATAGAGGGTAGCGAAAAATTCCTCAAAAAGGAAAAGTTCACTGTTTCATACCGGAAAAATTCTGAGCTATATTAAAACATGGATGTCTATTTTTTAACCCCCTTTAAGCGACGACGGAAAAAAATAGAGCGCGGAAGGAAAGAGTAGGCGAGATGCATCAACAAGGACACACCTATAACAGGGAAATTCGATGTCGTATCCTAATTGGCGTTTATAGTACGCGAGGGTGCCATACCTCATCCCCTGTTACATTATCTCCATAATGAGCCGCGAGAAATCGGAGAATCATTAGGGTGCCTCTTTTCTTTTTACGTGCCTTTTTTTGCATCTTTCGCCACCCCCAATTTTCTTCCAAACCCTCTTTTCGCTTTCGCTAGTAAAATACAGCTTATTATACAACGTTGCAACTGAAGAAAAATTACAGAAACTTTTCTCAAATAAAATACCATCAATTATATCATGAAACTTAAACTGACATACTTTCATATCAATGTAAAAAGATTTACAGTATTCAGTCGCCAACTTCAGAACTTTTTTAACCCTTTTGCGAGACTTTATCTCGCTCCGTTTTTCGCGAGGAATTTGTGCGATGCACGTGTCATAAAGAAGAAAAATATGTTCTTAGAAGTCGAAGACGAGACTCGTGATTTTATAACGATTTATAAAAAGGATTTTCCATCAAAAGAGACCGAGAGAAGAAGAGAATGCAGGCAACAACCCGTGTATCCTCCACCCCTTAATATCCTGAATGGACCTTACAGAAAGGTTTTGAACACACGTCGACAAAATTTGATGCTACCTTTGAGTGAGCAAAGTGAGGATCCCGAAGAAAGTCTGAAAAGGGTAAAATATAATTTTTAGAAAAACTGTTTCTTCAAGGTATCATGAAATTCGTCAAGTAACTACTTTTGCGCAATTCGAGCATATTATATTCCATTTCCACTGTATATTGATACAGCAAAACATTTCTGCAAACACGATATTTCATATTTAGTTCCACGAAAAATATCCACGTTTGAAAAAAAGTTTCCCGGAAGTCGTACCAAATGAGGACCTAGTTGAAGAAAAAGAAAATGAAGTAACGCAAACTGTGTATCATGTGGATTATTCGAAAGGTTTTTTAAATTGATTTTCTTAATTTTAAGCTGGATTTGATTAGTATGTTTCTGATAGTATGATGATAAAAAATTGATTAAAAATAGGGGATTACTCACCTCGAGTGCAAATATATGGAAGATGGAAAGATATTGAGTTGCCGGATCATTGGGTGATCTCGGAAACTATTCAAAAAAAATCTTACAGAAACCCATGGAAAATTGCGACGGAAAGTTTGTTACGTGTTCGGAGATTTGAGAAACCTCCAGATAATTTGGTACCGAGTAAAAGAGAAAGAGAAATTCTTCGTGTAAGGTAAGATATCATTTATAAATTTCTGTTAAATATTGATTATTAATATACGAAGTGTGAAAGTCCTTGTATGAGTGATAAAAATTTATTCAAATGACGAAATGTTATAAATAAGGCATATTTTCTTCTTTCTTTTGCCATAAAATACTTTAACAATTATATACATAACTTACACCACAGAAAAATATTTCCTATTAGTTTTACAATACCTGCAATAGTTATTTGTAAATAAATACGTGATAATTAATTTAATTATTCAGAACCGGAGATTCTGAGTATGGTGCTATAATTGGCGCGGTGGGACATAAAATAATGAAAAAACGTCTTCATGGCGCACCTTTATCAGTTTTTCCACAAATATACACTAAAAGTCCTGATAGCCCACCTTCTGAATGCTCTCGAATTTTGGCAGAAAAGAAGCTTGCGCTTCCATCTAACGTACTCTGATATTTTTGTTGGAGAAAATAAACTATAACATCTCCTTCGAAATATAGGAAGAATTGTGAGTAACAAAGAAACTAATATCTACGTACTCCACAAAAATTATTTCCAATATGAACTTAGTAAAGAATTGAAACTATCAAATACGATATTGAAGCTGTAGATAAAGGATTACATTGATTAAATTATCAGATATAAGTCATTATTACAAAACACAACCCTATGTTTTGCTTATATGTACTTAATTACTTTACAAATATATTATTTCATATTCTCATCCAATCTCACTATTAATTTACAATTATTCACATTCACGCTGGACATACAGTGTTATTGTATTCGATGTAAACCCTACATGTATAACCTGACAGGTATTTACAAGCCTATTTTATTGCAAATTCGTTTTACAAAATATCTGTCCATGAATGTAAAACTTTCTTCCCCTTTTTTATCTTTAGAATCATCAAAGACATTGCTGTTAATTTATTACATACCTACGAAATTATTTAATTGCTTGTGCTTGCTAAATGTCTTTTATATATAACGAAAATATTAAAATTATTCTGATTAGTCCATTAAACATTTGTCTTTATGGAGTTGAAAATATTGAGATTTTTGAAAAATGAATTAATATACATATGAAAGATGAATTCATAGGAATTTTTAAATAGTTCAATAACTATTGAAATATTACGCGATACGTAGCCTCCCTTAATTAGCCAAAATTATTAACATTTTAAGATCAAACTTGTTATATACAATAAGCCTTGTACTTCACGAGATACAAATAGCCTATAATATTCTTAATAATTAAGTATGCCCCATAAAGCTTTTCATTGGACTAAATTAATTGTACTTGCACTCAAAAATTGTACAAAAAAGTCTTATTGATGCATACACTCTAGCTTTTTTCATTCACTGCAATGGAAGTTACGATCAACTCACTTACAAAATCTAGCCTAAAAACAGTACCCAGCACGTAATAATAAATTATAATTCAGTCTCTCAATCCAATGTAGCGATGAATGTATGAAATTTTATAAATCTCAAAAACCTATACGATATGTTACACTGCAAGCTTTATATGTACAGAAACTATTTGAAGTTAATTGTAACTGAACTGCAATACATTTTTCTCTCACCCAAAAATATAATATGAAATGTTTCTCTTATACTGCGAGATGAAACCGTGCGATTATTAAATTTGCGTTAGGCTACACGCAAAAAAAACTACAAAAATACAAGACTCAAATTTTCACTTTCAAGTTCGCAGTACATATGTACAACTTTGATAATTCCTCACAGCTTCTTGTCCTCGACAATTATGTTCGTCTTACATCTCATATATCAAGATGAAATATTTACAAAAGTATTCATTGAGGACTAACACAAATATAAGTAGTATCTCATCACTTACACGCTCTCCTTTTTCACTTATTTTACATCACCCCGCCTAATTTTAATATTCATCTACATTAGTCTATTATTTGAGGTAACGACATCATCTTCAGAAATCATATCCTGAAGTGGAATACCTGGTTTCTGTAAGAAATAATTAAAAATGCATGTAACATAATTACTCTGTAAACATGTATATTATATAAAATATGAAATATTCATACTTACTTCAATGACGATGGTAGAGGCCATATTGTCTGTGTCGTGATACTGTACACCTACATTTGCTGCTGCTATTGCTATAGTACGAACGGTATTGGTGCTGGTCGAAGTTGTGATGTGCTGGGTAATCATGGAGTTTTCGTTTGCTCTACTGGAACCATTACACTCTTATATGCGTAAAACGATGGATGAGACACTGTGCTTATTTCGTACAGTCAGCAACTGAATTAATAAGGCATAGGCAGATACTTACTTTCGCTTCTTCACTTGACCAGAATGAAAACGACCACCTTCGCCCCGAATTCTGTTCATTGCGTGCCGATGACGAGATTCGTGAAGATATTTCTGCGAAAGAAAATAAATTTTAGATACAAGATGTATTTACTTGAGTAATATTAAATAATTAGTGAGTACATACTGGTCTTTCCTTAGGTATTTTTCCTTCTGCTTCTAATTTCGCGCGGGCCTGTCGACGCTTCAGTATACGCCTGTATTGCTTAGCATTTACATATAAAGGTTCTTCCTCGAAAACTTCAGCATTAGGTAACGCTACTCTTTGAAACTGTGTCTGTCCACTGTTTCCTGGTACCATCTGCACATTAAAAATTAAAACCACACATTGATAACTTTTTTGAAAGGAAACAAATTCATATATATGTCTTATCACTAACAGACAACTTAGATGTTGAACGAAAAATGTTGCAATCAGAAGACACTACATTGATAATACTGTTGCTCTATAATCACCACAAGTCAGCATAATATGTATACAGACTATGTAAGTGAAAGAGACGTTCTGATAGTAATCACCATGACAACATTTCCTGCCTGAGATGCTGTTGCAGTAGGACTCGCCAGAGGTTGAACAGGTGTTGTGGTTGCTGCAGTGGTTGCCGTCTGTGATGTTGTTCCAGCAATTTGCATAAGGTTCCCATTGATATTGATCACTATACACGCAAAATAAACATATAAGTTTCATTACAATGGAGAACAATACATAAACAATCAAGACTACAATACCTGTTGGCTGTGCTTGTTGAACTTGACCTTCCAATTGGACTGGTTGGTAAATATATGTTTGACCATCCGGTGTTTGAATGATTTGTGGTGTTTGTGGTTGTTGGATCACAATTTGTTGACCTGTGCTAGTTAAACTAGATACTGGAACTACTTGTATTTGTCCATTGGGTGCTGCTACTTGTATGGCTTGTGGTAGCATCATTGCTTGACCTCCTTGGCCCATCTGGACAACTTGGACTGTCCCACCAGCACTACCGACCACAACTGCCTGTCCTTCCCCCAGCTGTTCCATTGTGAGTCCTTCCTAGTGCTAAACATGAGACATTAACTTTAGAACAGAGGAACAATGTCATAACTAAGTTAGTAAATTGCACATAAATGACTGTACAACATAAAAAATATTTCAGTCCAATAAATACAAACTTAATCTTGAAGCAAAACTTATAAAAAAAGTTAGTATTAGCTAAGCATAGTCACCTAAACTTCACAGGAAATTCAAACAAAAAACATAGGATAGCTATTATAAATAATTAACATTGTTATCTGAATTTGTATATCATTAACATTTGGCTTCGATTTCCTTTGAACTGTTTCTATTAAAACTGACATGAGCAAAAGAACAAGATACAAACTAATCAGTAACTAATTAACTACTCATTAACAAAGAAATGAAGAGATCAATGAATGTCGACTAGCTCCTTGACTTCTTGTTATCTACCAAGTTCAACGACATGACGCTATTTGCATCAACATTTAAAACCTAATTCTTTACGCAAGTATGACTCCTCATTAGAAAGTAATTTATCAAACCTGTAAACAAATCTACTTCACACCAATGTACATTGTTTTCAAGATTACCTACTAATTCATTAACATCTAAAACTAAACGTCAATCATATTATGGTACCTATAATCATCCAACAAACTACAAATCCAAAACGTTAAACATTCTAAGACCAACGAACTTAGATTCCTAAACCACTCCATACAGCATTAGGAGTCATGTAGAAAGGGAATTACGTCTTTCACTATACGACTGAAGATAAGTAAAAGCAGTGTACACTATACACAAGTTCAAAAGGTTAAACTCTCGTTGCAATCGTCAATTTTAGAGGCGCAATCGGAGGCTGGCAATTGTTGATAAAGGTCGCCAACGTGGCGAGCACATTGGGGTCCGAGGGCCCACGTGCGAAATGTTAAAGTACGTGGGGGCTGAGAGAATCGAGGGCAAGCAGCGATCATCACCTTCTGTCGGTCGGGAATCGCTCCCGAAGGATATTGCATCCTGTTCTCGGTGGCATAATTAACCTCGTGTCCTCGTGGCCGTTAACGCGCGAACGTACGAGAAGGAGGGCTGGTCGACTGCTGGTCGACTGGGACAGTAGACGGAACGCGACATACTCGACATGGACTGACGCGGATTTCGGCGGAGAAACGCTCGTCTCGACAAACATGGCCGTGCAGAAAGGCTTTTTCGACGTCAAGGAGACGCGTGCCTGCACTTGGAACAGCACACGGAGCGAAAACGTGGTTAATCGTGGAACCGTGCGCGGCCGTACGCGTACCCGTTGATGTTTGATAATTTGTGGACTTACATTGGATATTTTCGTGGGCACTTTCCCAATGATTGGTCGGCAAATTGAGGACCAATGGTCGGCGATAGAGAGTCCTCGGCTCTTGTGTATTGGTGGCACTGAACGGGGGGACCTGCCAGTCCGATAGCAGCCCGATGCCAGACCGGTCGATGCCCCTCCGCGCCTCGACGCGCCCAACCAATCTACTGCCTTGACTTATCCCCACCACCTGCTTCCCGCGCTCTCGTCAAACTTCGCGCGTTCCTAACAACTTATTTCCCGCTTACTTTCAAATCGATCTAGCGACAGGCGATCGCTAATGAACGTCGGTGACTCTAAAAGGGGGTAACTAAAAAACGTATGGTTTTCAGGGGAAGCAAACAGTCTAGGAGGAAATTATTTAGTGAACAAATAATATTGACGAATGGCTGTGTCGATGGTCGTATTTTATAATGAACGAATTTTTATTATATTGGGACTGTGAATTAATTCAAAATTATAAAATATATGATATCCCAAAATTCGAATGTTTTCCTTTTAGCTTTTTGGATAGCTGCACAAATTTCGAGTATTTATTTGGTTAAAGAATCCTGGGATATTTAATTGTAATGCATTAGAGGAAACATGAAAATACATCTAGGAAGTGATATTTTTAATATGATTAGGTTCTACAATGTATGATATATCTAACTAAAAGCAATGCCATTATTTTTACACACTTCTAGACGTATCTTATAACAAATTTCAATTTTGTTTACAATTGTAGTAACATTTATCTAATAGCATAACAAGTACCTCGCTTATTGCTTACATAATTATTTTTATTTGATGACTTCTTTATTCATAAAATAATATACGACATTTATTATTAATTTTTAATTTATTACATTGTATATGAACATAGAGAGATAGAAATTACGTAACAGTTAACAGAGTTCTAGAAAATGACAAAATAACAAAGATTGACAAACACAAAACGTACCTAATAAATTGCATCATAGAAAGACTAATTATTATTAAATAATATAACATCATTCATAGGATTCGTTAAGATATCACAATATACATATGTCTGAAATAGAAATTTGTGTTTGCTTTTGACATTATCAACACACATTTTTTTCGAATATAAATATAGCAAAGATGCAAATGTACAAATTAGTTAAAAAATCAAATTTGTACAAATAATGAGAAAGATTTAAGCTCTTTTTAATTCTTAAGTGGTACTATACGTGCTTGCTGGAATTTATTTTTAATAACATAATGCAGATTAAATGTTTCCGGAGAAATCAATCGCAATTTCCTGATAGTGATTACATGAACATGAACAATATTTTGCCAGCCTAATAAAAAAAGATTTAATTGTTCAATTTACATGTATGAAAATTCTAAAGCCTATGTTACAACTGTATTCGTTAAATTATGACAAAATAGCCTTTATAGTACTTGCCTTGTGACATACATCTTAGTGAAATGTCATAACAGTGAATTAGCTTTTTACATTATTGTATATAAATTATGGAAAAGCATTACCAAATTCAGTTCTTTCATTAAAAACTGGTCTTTTGGAAATACCTTAACTTGTAACAATTCAAAATAATCTTGTACGTTTGGAAACTGTCAAGTCATTAACATGCTTTCGTTAAGAAATAGTGCCTGAACTTTCATCTGTAATACACTGCTCTGCAATTCTTAACTGATATTTGAGTTTGATTCCGAAGACTTCGAGTAGTTCATTGAATAGTGATTTTGGAAATATGCGCGTTTTTCAATGCCACGTAATGCAAGGATTTCGCTCAGACAGGATGCGATTGCGATCCTGCCGAGGAAATGCTATAAGATCACGATAAGAAGGGAACTACTAAGTCCTCTTTGTGTTCAACTTTTACGTCTGCTAATGCGGTCACAGCCTTGTTGAGCATTTCGGTAATCTGGAAATAAAATTGGAATAATTATTCGACAAATTAATTAAATCTGAATAAAACTGGTTTGCACTAAATATTTGTGTACCAGTCCATGGTCACCAGAAGCAAGTGGGTCAGCAGCTAGTATTTTCTCTGGAGCAGGGATATCTTTGAGTAGGCAAGATGTACTATCAGGGACTTTAAACCCTCCAACTTCAATACGTCTGACATATGCATGTGATCTATCCATGTATTCATGTTGCTCCAGACTATGTGAATCCAATGCTCCAACATCTATCACATTCCTAAAATAAGGAAATGCATTTATTAGTATTGCTATAATATTAGTCACACCATTCTATAATTGCCATAAATATAAAGATGCAACATAAACATAATAGTAAAAAAAAAAAAAAACAGAGAAACTCACGCTGCTGTTTCATGTAAAATTCTATTTAACGCGCTTTGCTCATCTGTCTTCTTAGGTGCAGAACTTGCATATTGGTTAACATAATCATCGCTGGAATAAAAAGCAACAAAAAAAGCTTTATCAACTCCCACATACTTCCACAAGTAATGTGATACAATATCTACAAGAGTTTAATAACCTACCTGTGTACTCTAGGTATATTTGTGTTGTTACTGACAGGATCCACCAATAAGTGTGTCCTTTCATTTACTTCGCCACTCTATAAAAAGAAGAAAAATAAAAAAACAATTACTCCAAACCAGGTCAATTTAAATATAACAAAGAGGAGAATAAAACATGAATTTTAAAAAGATTTTCCCAATATATATATCACAGGGAAATTCTCTGATTATTCAGTATACATTCTTGGAGTACGCGCAGTTATGATAAATGTGTATTCTTGAAACGTATCTAAATGTCGCATGATAAGCTCCGAAATATCAATCACAATTATAACATTTTTATTATCGTTACCTGCGGGCCATTGTCCTCCTTGCAAAGACTGTAACAACACCCCATACTTAGGCGGTTTCTTGAGACTATTTCGCCAACGACATTAACTGCTACAGTGCGTTACTTTTTATCCTCATTCCTGTAAACAATCGCATGAATCAGCTGTGGAAGTACCGACACTACGCTTCGGCTACTGTCTATGAATATAATCTTCTACTAAGTGTGACAACCATTTTGAATCAGATCACCAGATGTGGAAACATCGACGAAAAGAGGCGGTGGCACAAGCAACGTCTCTGGCGGGGTTGATAGCGTACTAAAGCAGATAACATAACCTCAAATATTCATAAAATAGTGCAAAATAGTGTACGAAAGTATTTACTCACCTCTGATATGATCGTTTGATTTAATAAAATATCAGATAATTAATTGTACATGTAATTGGTAGATAAGTATACGTGCTATGCTGATCAATAAAATAGGTTATAGAAATAAAGAAGAATATGATCATTCAAGTCAATTTATGACTCTCATTCAATTGTAATTTGGTCTTTGAACAAGTAATAAATATTCTTTGCAATTGAAGTAATATGTAAATTTTATGATACATTGAAATATACGTATCAGAACAGTACTAAATAGAATTATAATCCTTTAAAGTATTAATAATTATAATTACATCATGTCCACTGTAAAGGTATGTCTTTATATTTAATTGTTTAATTAAGGAGTATAATGCAATTTAACGTATAAGTTTTTAATGTGCAATTTAATTTTTAGGAATTACCGGAACTACAGGTTTTTAAAACAGTGCTTTTTCACTGTTTAGTAATAATAGCTTTACCCGTATTGTCATTTTTTAGTAGCAAGATTTTTATTTTCGATGGTATGAAAGTTATTAATATTATATTATTCAAATACTTAACTTGCCTACATGTTGCATTTGTGTCTTAAAAAATTCTACTTTACTTTTATATAATATGAAGCTTATAAATATTCAAGAAAGAGAAAGAGATTAAGGAACAAAATAATTTGTATTTATATTTTAAATCTATCATTTGGAAGTTATATTATATCATTTTTCGTTTTGAATCTAGTATTTGATAATTGCTGCCTTTGAAATGTACATTGATTCAAGTTGATGAACTTGGAATGTAACATGTATATGTGACATATTATATACCCTTTTTAATTGACTATAGATTATTCGCGAGTTGTTTCGACGTTTTTAAACTAAACCAAATCTATTATACATTTCAGGATTATTAGGACTGAATCATGTGCCAAGCAACGTGTATTCGGCCGGAGTCGCGGTCATTGTGTTACACATAGGTCTAGGAGCTTTCATATATCGTGCATATTTCGATGACCCGTCAAAGACACAAATGAAGAAAGATTAATCCTTTGTGTTTCATTACATATGTATGTGATTAAGTACTCCTTGATTTCATATTTATTCAGATATATGTACTTAGCAAAAACAAGGATGTTACATCATATTGCATTACGTACTGCAATTCACATACTTCTCTATCCATGTTTAGTTTTTATTGAATACTGTGAAATATGTAAATGGCAAGTATACTTGCACTGTATCGATTAATGCAACAGTCTCTAAATAAAAAAGCAAAGACATTCCCACACAAAAGATTTGCATATTGTACAGCACAAACTTTGTAATATACATACATCTGTGAGGAATACAAATTTTATTACGTATTCCATATCTTATAATTCCAAAATTTTGCAATAAATTGTTTTATAGTGTCTCAATATATGATACGAGATCGATAAATTAATTGTAGCGCACTTTATGATCACAGTACTATGTGACAATCAAGGGCGAATTTATAACGTCCATAACTGTTTAGGCTGATCATTTTCATACCCATTAGAAAAATTATAAACATTTTATGAATGGAAGAAATCAAAGCACAAAAAAGCTACTACAAAAGTTTACTACAAATTCGCCCCTAATGACATTCGATAGCATCATATAATTCACTTTTTTTTTCTATATAGAATAAATAACAAATGAACTGCGATTAATATACAAAGTCATTACTATTGGTTCTCTACTAATGAAAAACAGTACCTTAGAAACATTATAACTAAAGAGAAAAGAATGCATTTCTTGAAGTTTGAAATATTTAAAATTACTTGTATATAACAATGGAATACAGTTGAAAAAAAGAGAACTTTTTACCTTCATGAAAGGCTACGAATTATGTACAACAATATATCTATGACATTTTTTTTTTTTTTTTTATAGAACTTTCATGTCATAAAAATTTGGTAAAGTATCGCAAAAGTGTACATAATCTAAATTAGTAGCCACCTTTACAGACGCCACTGTTAGTACTGCAATACGAATCCTAGAACAAGCTTAATAAACATTATTAATGAAATATTAATTTATTTAAGTATTGTAAATGCAACAAAAGTTTGTGTGACAGAATAGTTTGCTGTCGGCCTGGGAAAATGTTGGAATGAATACTTATCTGTATTATTAAATACATAAGATCGCCAGCGATATTAACTACTTCACAATTTAATTTAGTCATTAGCTCTAACTTAGCATTTGTTCTATACATTATAGGTCCTAAAGTATTAAATCTTTCTACTGGCAATGAAATCAGGGATCTCTTTAAAGTATTCCACTGATAAGAATTTTGTTACAGTTTTTCCTATAAGCACGTTAAAATTGAAGAATTTTTTTTCTTTAATTTTAGAGGAGCTAACATTACTATAGGTTAACCATGCAAATTTGATATAGTCGACTATATCACTTGCCTAGTTGACTTTACTAAGTTTGCGTGATATACCTATAATACATATATATATTTTTTCAATATATATTTTACTACAAATTCATGTAGTATCGACTTAGTAATATATTTCCATAAAAAAATAAAGTGCAACATACATAATCATAATAAAAAAAATTTATCACGTCTAACATTATAGTACGATTGAACATTTTAACGTGCATTCTTAGTTACGTATCAATTTTTTCAATATAGCTTTTTAAGTGGAACAATATTTATCAAATTAACTGTACGTAAAATAAACACACGTTTTCCTCTATCCTTATCTCTTAGAAAAAAATTCTTCAGTATTCAACGTACCTGAGTTAGTGACACTTTGTCCTTAAATAGATCAACTTATCACAACAAATAACTGTCAAAGAAAAAGAGAAACGGAAAACATAATCATACGTGCTAACTAAAAACGCATCAGGTGCATTTGTGACATGATAAAGATGACGTCGTGTATGATGAAATAATTTTCATTAGTTTAATCATGATAGGTTCAATATTATTAAAACACATAAAATGTGATGACTGCTACTCAACGTCCATCTTTTCTTCCTGGGGTTGTTGTTGATTATTCGAGGCATCTGTTATTATTTCATCGCCACCTTGACTATTTTGATTACTCTTTTGTTTGTCGGTTGCCTTATCTTTTGGCTTGTCTTCCTTTGGAAGTTCGACTTTAGGTTTTGGCTTATTTAAAATTGGTAATACAATACTATCCAGTGACTGTGGAGAAGTAAGCACAAAAAACGATTAGCGAGTATGTATAATCGATAGAAACAAATATTTCTACATTTTACACTTCAAATACCTGTTTCTCTGCGCGTATTTGAGCTATGGTAACTGGTGGTTGTTGCGTTCGAGGTGTACCAGCCAGTTGTACGCGCTTTTCTTCAAGCCATGACCATTTTTCTTGAATAGTTTTCTCAACTTTCTTAATTTCTTCTTCCGTTAAATGAGAATATTTGTCGTCTTTTCCATGGGATGCCCTAATAAGATCTACACCCTTTTTAGCTAATTGTAATGCCCCCGCTAATTCTTCTATTGCGTGATTTCTACCCTCGAATTCTAATCGTCTTTCTTTTATTGGTTCACCTTGTGCCTAATAGGAAAATATGGTATTTTACAATTCGATACTGAAATATGTCTAATGATGTACGTGACAAAGTATAAGTATCTTACCTTAAGACGTTGTAACCGTTCTGCATATACGTGTCGTTGGCACTCTTCACCTTCTTCGTAGAGCCAATTCTCAGTTTCATCTAACGTACGACAAAGAGCTTCTTTGTCTGGTTCTGTTATAAATGTAGCTAACTGATCCTCCTCTGATAATTTAGCACGTAAATCGTAAACGTATTCTTCTAATGCGTTACGAGCATCGATACGATCCTTTTCTAATCTATCTTCATTGATCATTTTACTCTATAATATCGAACACACATTAGCGTATGAATCATTAATCGAAATAATTTTATATAGTATTTATAAATGAATAAAACATACTTCTTTTTCTAGTGCAGCATCCAAATCGCGTTGAGAAAGTCCAAATCCATGGGCTTCCACTGGTAACTCAATAGTACGAACAGGAACTTTCTTTTTACCTTTACCTTCTTCACCTTTATCATCTCCCTAAAAAACAATACAATCACGTAATACATAGGATCACGACAGATCTTATTCTTTGATACTCATATGTGAGAAAATTTATTTCTGTATATTTCCTTCTGTCTTGTAAACATTTGAAAAGTAAATCCAATCTTCCTCTTTGACTTTGGTAGAAATATTTCGTATGAATAACTGATTACTTTTATTAGTGTAGATTATAATTACAAGATACAGAAGGAGAATAACCTATGTTATAAGATGCATAAAATAAATATTATATACAGGTACACACAAAGTATGCAAATTGGAAGTCAGGTGATGATAAAAATGAGCAGAGGACAAAGAGAGGTATATGCGAACAGTTTTCAATTTATAAAAGCTCCTTCATATAATCTAATATACGTTCATAATTATAAATATAAGATATTGTACCAATTGAAAACTGTACCGCATTGCCTGCCTTCACAATTTCAAGATATCAATTCACATTATTTAAAAGTTACTGTCTCTTTTCCTTCTGCGACCCAGTGAAAAAACAAAGCAAAGACAGACAGCACGGCATGACACAGCTGTACCTTGGACCCATATGTATTAAAATACTTTTCTATGAAATTATGATACCACGCATATGCTTATATATATGAATATAAAGATCTATAATTCTGTTTATAATGATGTATTTTCGTTATTCTTTTTATGTCACTATGATTAGCCGAGTTTGCAGAAGAAATCGACACAGATTTATGAACTGTGAATATAACTAGATACCATGCACTAGGAAAAAAAACTAAGAAAATAAATTACAAGCCTTTGTAAACGGTGCACAATGTAAAGTGTACATGTATGTATCTTTAGCGGCTGTCTAATTAACAAAAACATTTTATCTTTTAAACATCAAGTACTATTTTAGGGATACAAAAATGGATATCAAATACCTAAGTTGTGCATTATCGAGTTTTGAAATAGTTGCATATAGTTATTACGATCATGCAGGAGTTTAACTTTCACTAGGCCTGCAATGATCTCGTAACAGATAACTGATGATGCCGATGTGATGAAAGAAACAAAAGGTCTGTATCACCTTCATATATAGAAAGACATTCGTGTAGCCATGACGAATTACTACAATGCAACGATTTAAGACAGAGGATCAAAAATCGTTGCATTTCGTTTCAGTTAACATATGCATATGGGTCCAAGTGGTAATAGTGTGTCGCGTACCGAGCTGAACCAAGAGAGAATCCTGGAGGAGTAGAAAGGGGCACAACCCCTCGCACCTCTTCCACCATCATCAGCATCTGAATTCCGTCGTGTTTGATCCATGCTCACCTAAACCACAACAAACTCACATAATCATGCATCAGACCCTCGTAAACGCAAAAGTATTGTATTTCTATAAAATTCGTTTCGAGTAAATTAAATCTGATACTTTTGCTCAATTCATACTTTGTTGTAATTTAAGTGTTACTTCAAACGTTTGCCACTAGTTTTTGGGTAACATTAGGTTAGTAAACGTTATTGATATTAATTAATCAAAGAAGATAACGAATGTAATTTTACAAATATGTTATAGGACAAATAATTACTATTATCACATGTAAAGAAATTTAGGATAGTATTACATATGCACATTAAAATTTTAGTAAAAGGTAAAAAGAAATCATGAACATACGCACCTCAGGTGCTGGTGGTTCATTAGCCTGCGCCTCTTGATCAGATTTATCCTTTTTCTCTTGTTGTTGATCAACATCCATTCCAGATTGCTGTTGTGATTGTTGTTGCTGCTGCTGCTGCTTTTCTTCCTCTTCTTTTTCTTGTTGTGTAATTTCACGCTTTTCGATGAGCGATGCTGAAGTAACCGTAAGGAGTCCATTTAAATTTACTCTTACTTTTACTTTTACTTTTGAAGATTCTCCTTCTTGCGTTGGTTTTACGTTTTTTATTACAAATACGCCTGTAGAAAACGTCGTAATTGAGTATAAAAAATAATTAAACATAAACATAAAGTCTATGTCAAGCGCATACCAATGTGAGACTGAGGATATGATGGTGGTGGTGTACTGTAACTGGCAGTAAGTGTAAATGAGTTTGATCGGTAAAATGTTAACATCTTCGAGAATGGTACAGGATGGTTGTGCCCAAAGACTTCCATTTCACTAAAATAATGGATATTACAGAGTTTATAAAAATAAATTCATTCTCATATAACTGCTCTACGTATTGCATACAATGAAGCTCACCCTTCTTCCCCTTGAGTAGCATCCCACGTTAACTTTAGTGGATATGGTTGAATATCAGTCACTGAGAATTCGCGGACTCTCACTGCAGGACTCAACATTGCGCACTGAAGAGCGCATCCACGAGCAACAGCCTCATCTTGATTTAATGTTGTAGACACATGTCGACCGAAGACTTCCTCAACCAACCGTTTAAGAGCAGGAACACGACTGGAACCTCCCGCTAATTCAACCGAATGAATGTCTTCCATCTTCAATTCTGCGAAGAACATATTACGAATTAATAAAAAATATGTGCGCCGTGGACATTGAAATAGTATATAACTAAGTGTAACACTTACTAGAATCTTCTAAACACTGCCGTAAAGTTGATTCCACTCGTTTGAATAAGTGTGCACACATTGCTTCCATATCTGCTCGTTTCATGTCACCGTGTACATCTTTCTCGTCCATAAAACATTCGATATTAAGGGGAAGCGTCGTTGAATTGGCAGACATTTGTTTCTTTAATTTTTCTACCTCTGCTAGTAACCTTAGGTAAGCTCGCGGATTTGAGTGCACATCAATATTGTAACGTGCTTGAAAATCTTTACAGAAATATTCTGCTAAAATGGTATCTATGTCCCTTCCACCTAATTGACTGTCAGCAGCACTTGCTAACATCTAGATATATGAATATCAGTTACGTAAAGTACACGTAAAGTATGAAATACATACTAATTCAATTGATTTACTTACCTTCAATTTTCCTTTATGAAATGCACAGATGCATACTTGTAAACTAGCATATCCACAATCAACAAAAACTACATTTCTCGGTGGTGCATCTGGTGCTGGTAAATCTTGTTTATAAATGCCATAACATAAAGCAGTAGCTGTCGTTTCATTAAATAATCTAAGAACATTTAAGCCTGCAATTCCTGCAGCATCAAGCAATGCTTGACGTTCAGCTTGTGTGAAATATGAAGGAACTGAAATAACGCAATCATTAACAGTAGTCTGAAGAGCAGTCTCAGATATATCCTTTAATTTTGTAAATAACATTGCTGTTATTTGTTCAGGTGAGAAGACATGTTCTTCTCCCAAGTATTGTACCTGAAATTTCAAAACAATTCAAAGTAATTTCTATTGTAGTTTATTATAATTATTATCACACTATAATTTCCAATCTATAAACTACACATAGTATGATTCTTCAACTTTGAACTGCTCGAAAGAGATATAAATAAGATATGAGTCTCCTCAAATGTGAGAAACCTGGCAACATGCCCAGATTACCATTGCATTCAGTTACATTAAAAATACCATTAATAAGACAATAAATTATACACAATATCTGATTAAAAGATAAATGTAATGAAAGTAATACAGACAAAACATCAAATTTGTTATAATATTCTATTGCAATTATGTACTTTTTTTTATGTAATAGTAATGGTGCAATTATAATCTTCATGTAAACTATGATATTAAGAAATATTAGTAGAAAATGATTTTTTTATCAATAACTTACATGTATACCAATACTTCCATCTGCCTGTTGAGTTACCTTAAAAGGTAATGACTGAAGCTCTTTCTGTACTTGTGGATCATTATACTTTCTACCCAATAATCTTTTGAACCCAAAAATAGTATTTTTCATGTTGGTTACCATTTGATTTTTGGCTGCTACACCAAGAATTCGATTTTTTCCACTGAATGCTACACATGATCTAAAACCAACAGTCACATCAATTAATATAAATATATGAGAAATATGAATTAAAATTATAAATACAAAATATCAGATTCATAATATTCATAATATAATAAAAATATGAATTGATATCATAATTATTTAATAAAACACACAAAAAGAAGCAAGTTTGAATAAACTTAATGTTACATCAAACTTTTACATATCTTATCTCTTGTATAGTAGGTTCATAATTCTTTGCATAATCATAGATTAATTTGTATCTGAATACTTTGAAAGTTTAGAATCAATATTTAATGAAATGTATCCTATAAATTAATTTTATTTAAGTTTTCAATAATGCTTCAATTTTCCTTTCATGAACTTTATTATTTAGTTTATTCCCATAACTTTGGGACATGCATTTAGAATAATCTGATAAGTCTAAAATTATCTACACTGATTTTATTCAGTCTTCAATAGATAAAGCATAAAAATTATAACATAGTATAACACTGTTTATCATTCTTTTGCAACCTTGCTATAAAATCCAATAAAGTATTCAAGGTCATAGGATTACATTATCAGGAAGTCTACGCCAAACTCATAGAATTTACTAGAAAAAAATTTCCCTCATTTTTCTTCAAAACTTCTCAACACAACCGTCTCAAATCAAAAGCAATATCATATGAAATATCCAGCACCTTAGCAACTTTCAATTATCGAAATCTAAACTATTTCGCGCGTCAACATTTTTCCGCACGTTTATCCATATCTCCACATTTCCATATTATTATACGAAGAAGTACCGCAAAACAATCGTTAAAAGACTACTACAAAGTTATTCACCGCAAATATTCTAATCCCCCAAATTCTTTTACATTTCAAATCAGAATCACGTAACATTTCCTTTGTCCCACGGAAAAAAAGAACGAACCTATCGTTCGATCAACATTCGACGCATCCTCCGCATAAACTATCGCGGAAATCGATCGCAGATGCTATCTTAAAGAAAAACACATAAAATTTTCACGGAAACGACAAAACTATAATTCATCGTTAACACGCGCTATGGACTTTTCCATGCTTCTCGGCAGCAAAGCGCGATATCCAAACACGCGCAAACGTTTCGTACATAATTGGTAACGATTAAATAATTCCCTCCCAGACTCTGTCTATCGTTCGCGCGATCAGATAGCTCTCCTTCTGCGGCCCGTGTTTCCTCATTCCGAGTAAATTTCCACAGAGAAGACCGACGAAACGGGAAGTAGAATACGGCGAAGGCCGGCACCATCGTGCAGGCTCAGCGGTCCTCTTAAACGATCGTATGAATGAAAGCGACTTACGGTGTGCTTCGAAGGCTATAATCGTTGGCTATAGTTTCGATGCCTCCAGCGCGTGCCACGGCCACATAACAGCTCTCGTTACCAAAGTCAATCCCAATCACGGACATAGCAGCCATGGCTGTTGGTAGGCTGATTCGACGTTTTCCTCACGACACTGAACCAAGTCTTTGAGCCTCGGCGTACCTTCACCTTCCGACTCACGATCGACCAGCAAACGTTTCGGCTATGGGTTATTCGATAAAACGTGAACGTTGAATTCACGATCTCGTTGCCTCGTTGCTCTCTCGAGTTCAGCTTCTACGCTCGCGACTGTACCGAACGAAATGCCCTCCGCACGGTGACTGCGATCACTTCTTTCTGCTAACTTCTGCCGAAAATTCACCAATCATGGCGCTGCCGTACAAGGCTCTCATTGGTCCGCGGATCGCCTGGAACATTCTGGAATTATGCGCTATCGGACCGTTCCACGCGGATCGTGTCAGCTTCGCTTCTCGAAGGATCGAAACTAATGGATCAATACGCGGCCGAGGAAACTTTCGCCCTCGAGACGTTGCTAGATTCGTCGATAAGGGTTTCAATTCGACGTGAATCATTTTTAACGCGCCTTCCTCCTTTCTGTTCCCGTAGGATCCTTTTTCAATGGATTTCGAATTTATATATAGCACGCGTAGCGCATAGACGCGATTGGCTCGCTGGCCAATATGTCTGCTGCGATGCAGATTTTCAAACGTTGCGATCGCATTGTGAATCGTTTCGGGAGATTATCTCGAGAATTTTTGTTATTTAGAGATTTAATGACACGATCTGAATAGGGGTAACAGGACACATTTTTATTTTTCTAACCTTGAAATTCTAGAGCATGTTTAACTCAGGTCTGTTCCGAATTTTTGTAAATTTTGATTTATGCGAGGTATATACTCGCGTATAACGCGAGTACGTGTTCAGCTGGCTTGAATTACTATTGATTGTGCTTGAGTATTCAAGAAAAGAGTTTTTATATATAACTTGTCTAGGTTAAGATTGCATCATCTCACGAATACTCACCGCACGATAAGACGCTCGACGCTTGCGTACGGCGATATGATTTAATCTAGTTTCGCGTGGAATAAAGTAAAAATGCGCACGTAAGGTGAATTGTATCACGCTAATAATTATTGGCAGTTGTTCAATGATTTTACGCGTCCATAGTTCAGCAAGTGTTAGCTTGCGTTTACTGAGAAGAAATCACATGGTTTGAATGCATAAGTACAGGTTTGTGAAGTTCATACGAAATGTCACGTTTGTGCAATTTGCGATTTTACTCAGTCGCAAAAAATGCTAAAAGTTCGAATACTCTACTGAGTAATTTAAATCTTGGGAAAAGTAATGAAATCAAACGTTTACTTTATCGAAGTGATGGAGGTTATGTACAGCCCTACTGTAAATTGGAGAGACATATTTATCCAGTGTATAAATTATTGAATGTGCTAAGGTCTAAACAATTTTGTTTTTCGTTAATGAAGATGAAGACAATATTCAATAGGCATGACATTAAGTACAGACAGAAAGATTACAAGAATTTAGCGTTTGTGTTGAGTGGTATTGGTTTAACTATAGCTGTCTGTGATGCATCTAATGTTAAGAAAGGTATTTATTCCTTGTCTTTTCAATGATCTATGACTCAGTAATTTCAACTAATATTCGTTCACAGAGAAACGTTTCTTCCAAACTGTACAACATGGCAATATGTCTGAATTAGTTAGGGTAAATATAATGAACTCTGTTATTATAGATATAGTTTGATTGAAAAACGTAACTAAAATTATTATTTGAAGCTTATAAAAGATGGTATAGATGTTAATACACGCCATCCACTGGGCTGGACAGCACTACATGTTGCAGCTATTAATGGGAGACCAGAAATTATAAAACTGTTATTAAGCAAAGGTGCAGATGTTAATGCAGGAGATGAATTTATCAATGTTTATAAAACTGCTATAGAGAAGGGGATACATTCGTTAGAAGGTATAACTTACAAGTCATAATTATAGCGTGTAGAAGATGTTATGGTAGTGTTCTTCTAGATGTATGCTTTACAAATTTTCAGTGCTCATGCTAAGAGAGGAAGAATTTTCCGATCGTTTAAACAATAGAGCTACATTTAAGGGTTTTACAGCACTACATTATGCAGTATTAGCAGATTCAAAAGCTTGTGTGAAAATATTGTTAGAGGGAGGAGCTAATCCAACACTAGAAAATGAATCTGGTCATCGTCCAGTAGATTATGCCAGAGATGAAGAAGTGAAAGAAATGCTTCAGAAATATGCTCTAAAATATGACGAGATATTGAAGGAAAAAGTACATGCGCATAAAATTAAGCTTTGATTTCTAAATAACATTTTTGATTCATGTCTTTACCAAATATTCTAAACAGGAAATAGAAGAACGTCGTAGATTTCCGTTAGAGCAACGTTTAAAACAGCATATTGTTGGGCAAGAAGGAGCGATATCTATTGTTGCGTCAAGTAAAATTTACTTTTTTTAATGAATTAACGGATATATGAGCGAATGAAAATTTCCAAACATTTTATGTCATTGCAGCTATCAGAAGAAAGGAGAATGGATGGATAGATGAGGAACATCCATTGGTATTCTTATTCTTAGGTTCATCAGGAATTGGAAAGACTGAGTTAGCAAAACAATTAGCTGCTTATATTCATAAAAATAAGCGGGATGGATTTATTCGTTTGGATATGTCAGAGTATCAGGAGAAACATGAAGTTGCTAAATTAATTGGAGCTCCACCAGGGTATGTATCATTTATATAACACAAAGTATATTTCGTGAAGATGTAATTTTAATCTGTTGATTTCCTTAGGTATGTAGGTCATGATGATGGTGGACAGTTAACAAAACTTTTGAAGAAATGTCCAAATGCTGTTGTACTGTTTGATGAAGTAGATAAAGCTCATCCTGACGTGTTAACAGTCCTATTGCAACTTTTTGATGAGGCAATATTACTATTAAAATTACATACTGAGTATAGTGTAAAAAATGATATGAAACTGTGAATTATCTTATTTTTAGGGAAGATTAACTGACGGTAAAGGAAAAACGATTGAATGTAAAAACGCTACTTTCATAATGACTTCGAATTTAGCAAACGAAGAAATTGCAGAACACGCCATGCAACTTCGAGAAGAAGCTCAACGTGTTCTAAATTCGAGACTTGACAAGAATGATAACAATGATCAAGCTCCTGATCAAATTGAAATATCTCGCAAATTTAAGGACGAAGTGGTACGTATCAATTCATTTTTCTTTTTGTTGCAATTTATTAAAATTTTTATGCATTTCGTAGGTGCGGCCTATACTGAAAGCTCATTTCCGAAGAGATGAATTTTTAGGCAGAATTAATGAAATCGTTTATTTTCTACCATTTTCTCGATCCGAGCTAATAAAATTAGTGGTGAAAGAGCTAGAAATTTGGGCAGCCCGTGCAAAGGAAAGACATAAGATAGATTTAAAATGGGACAGAGAAGTACTCTCGATTTTAGCTGATGGGTACGACAGCCATTATGGTGCCCGTTCTATTAAATATGAAGTAGAAAGACGTGTAGTTAATCAATTAGCAGCTGCTCATGAACGAGGTCAACTAGGTATATATAATATCTCTACTCTACATTAAAAATAATATACTTTGTCAACCTTTCTTAATTATTTATTCTATATAGAAAAAGAATGCTCTGTATTACTTAAACCAAAATGGCATGAAAACGGTGCAAGTATAGTTTTATCTGTACGGCCTAAAGGTGTAAAGGAGTTCGTTGATATTGGAGATGCAGATACCTTAGTAAAGAATGTGAATGCTACGTTCTAAATACGATCGATATGATTTCCTGGATGTACAAGCTTCTGGAGTGTAAAAACTGTACTATAGATTGATCTCCCGTGATACACATGAACAAAGAAGAAGGTTCTAGTACCTTAAGATTATGTAATCGCACAAAGTAATATATTTTGTATTGTTTCTCATAGAAAAACAATATTTATGTGAAACAACTCTTGTAAAAATAAAAAATACCTTTAATACTCTGCTACGCAGTTTAGAAACAGACAATAGAATTAAATATGTAATATTTTTTCATCGTTGTTACGAAATGTAAATAGACACCCATACTAAAATAAAGATGTTCGTAATAAACAGAATTTAAAACACAGTGAAATATATAATTCATTTGCATACCTTGTATATGGTATTACGCTAACAAACCGATGCATTTAGAAGGAAACATGCATTGACGGAAATAAGTAATTCTTTATTTTTAAATCGAATCACGAGGATACATTACAAGAAAATATCGATTACACGTCACATTTAAGATACATTTTATGTTCGTTACGATGCAGTAAAATGAGGATGCATCCTCCAAAAAACGTTCAGGAAACTTGCCTTGCTTGTTGATTAGACCGACCACATATTAATTGGATCTTTACTATCACTTTGTACGATAATCATCACTCGATGCTCATCATCGAGCAAAACCATTTTTCTTTCTTTTATAAACCTTTGAATCGTCGTGATATAATGCAAGGCAAATTTATTTTCGACGACAGAGTGTCCGTTGATTTTAGAAACTAGCCGAATTATCGATAGAATAGTATACGTGGAAATCGATGGTAGAAACACGATACAAACGGTAGCGTAGAGATAGTCTGTTCTTCGTAAGTACTTTTTTGTGAATAAGAGGAGACACGAAAGTATTCCACGTAGCCATACATGTATCTTTTCCACAGCTATTATAATTATATTCGGAATGCTGAAAGCGTATTTGCGCGGTGGACACTCAAAATGAATATTACATGACGATTTTACACATAAGAACATCTGTATATAACACATATATGTATATATATACGTGTGTGAGTATATATAGGCTGGAGCTTAATTCATGATACCAATGAACAGAGAGCGATTTAAAAAAAGAAATTACTCGAATACGTGGAATATAATTTTTTCCATGGAACTTTGTTAGAGGAAAATTGAATTGTAAGTCTGAAGATTCGTGAAGTAGACGAGCAGTAGAATAGTATCGCCGTGTCTGACCATTATCTGGCATTTCTACTTAAGTTATACTTTGAGATATAAAAGTGGAATAATAATAGTAATAGGAACATTGGCTGTGCAAACAGTTACAGTATTAATATATACACAAAATGAAAAAATATTTTGGAAATTAAGTGATTTGTAAAAAGGAAACCACTATTAAATCGTATCACTTGTAACATTACTATTTATACTTAAGTACTGCGAGATATAAGGAGAAACGACCAGTGTTTGTCAGATACAGAAGAAAGATAATATTCGAATTCTTGTATGTTCAGTGAATCTTCAAAACTGATTTTCTCAAAAATGGAACATCCTGCAGAAAATATTTATTCCACATTCTCGATTTGTTAAAAATCACGAAGAATTACTCCCTTCTCAGTTGTATCAGGAATTATGGTCCCATCTTGTATATACGCGACTTTTTAATATAAACACTATGCACCATTTGCACATAATATATATGTAATATAATAGAAATACTGTTAAGTGATAAAATTAAGCGTACAATTCGGACCACGCTTGTACCATTAAGCGTCTTTTCCCAACGAACAATACAACTTTCCAACACACACATACGTTTTACGTAGTCGCATCGTTATATTTATATTTATAATATATGCGTATATATATATATATAATATATTTATCTGAACATACTCAACGATGATCAACATTTAAGTTACATTCAAATTTCCTCTTTTTTCCAGGCAACATTCCACCTTTCCCTTCTCCATCCTTTACTCAACTAATCGGGAAACATTTAATCGCTGTAACACACGTACACGAGCCTAAAAATATTTTATAAGTACGGCAGGTGTTCCTTGATCGAACTATCGAATTAAGAATAAATAGATCTAAGCTCTCGTATAATTCTCTCGAAATTATCGATACGATATGATATGACGAACTTTGGTCGGAAATGTTGTTCATATCTTTTCCTTTTCTCTCATATAAATCAGACTTAATTAGGTCTCGACGTAATAGTCTCGTTCATCCGAAATCGGTGAATGTGAGAACGTAAAAATCCAAAACTGTATCGTTCTTCTTGAAAGGTCCCCTCGTGGGGACCCTCGACTTCCTTCCTATTAGCAATAGTTTAAGAATTAAATTTGCATTCTCTGTTGCTGTGCTTAGACGTCGATCGCTTAACTAGCGTTCGACGTCGTTAACGATAACACGGATTACATTCATCAGAGGGTAGAATCTCTTTTCATAGGCTCTTGGGATTCACCAGTAAGATTATACTCTCTCTGAGGTCGGTTATGTTGCATAGCGCAAGATTTAGGCCTACAAAAAGTGCATACGCCCCGTTCTTGCAGTGATCTTAATCGCGACGATCTCTCCCACGTTGCTACTGAAAGAAAGAATTCCCTCTTCTCTTCTCCAATGACCAGAGGAGAGAATTCTCCCTTTAGAAACAGTATCTGAAATTATTCCAAAGAAAACTCAAGTTCTGCAAAGTAAAGCGTGCTGTCCCTCTTATCCCCTGGAACACAATAGTCTCTTATCGCAGACGTTCTCTAGTCTCCAATATCAATCGTGTCAGAAATTGTGCAAGAGACTCGGTTGCTCTTTCGTAAATACAAATGAGAGAGAAGCGCGTGAAACCACTGTGTCTCCAGGCGTATTTTTGCCAGAGGCCATCGCTGAAAATGGGCCAAAGGTTTACGCGATTATGCACGCTACGATTTTCCGTCGTAAATAAACAAGCTGCCTTGAAGATGGAATTTCGTGGCTCCAGGCGAGCTATCGAGATCGTGGGTCATGGTACGAACCTATGGAAAGGCTGGCACGGCGAAATATTTGGCGGTTTCGCGTGGAGATTGAGGGACATCGATCTTCGCGAGCGTAGCACGTTCGCGATTCGTCTTCGTTCAGTTTTGCTTGTAGTATGAATTTGGCAGAAGCGGTCTTCTGCGAGCAGGGTGTCAAGAGAATGTGGAACATGCTTTGCAGGACTGATTCTATATGTCTAAGCGATGGAAGGAATGTTTCTTTGATGTTTCGCATTCTTTAAGGTATGCACTAGAACACCTGTTGAATGAGGGTTAAATCAGCTGTAATAGCGCTGTACTTGTAGACTTTTGATTATCAGTTTTTGTGTTTTATTTGTTTCTTCTATGTTTAGATTTTGGTATTCGTGGTGTGTAATAAAGAAGTGTTATGAGTTGTTAATGTATTATGTTCGTGCATAGGGTCACCTTAAAAAATAATAATAGAAACTTTGTTTTTGTAGTGATATCAATAATGCTAAAAAATTGTGTATAAAAATCCAATTGCTGACTTTTTCATCGCATGAATTTTAAGCCAAGCGTTTGAATTTCATATTAAATTTGAATACTAATTTTCAATACTGAAAGTTTCAGTATAGCATACGTGTAATAACTCAGAGTAAGTTTTCAAAAATTCTATATAATTAAGAAATCGACAATTACCAGACACTTTTATACGTATACCAGCTTTTCACATTATTTTGACATACAGAATCCATCCTGTAAAAATATCCCACACACTTTCCAGATAATACCGATTCCTTCGCTCATCGAATACCATTTATCGATCATTATCCTAAAACCTGATTATATTTCTTCCATAGCCCTGCGAAGGGACAAGGATAACGCAAGACGCGCTCGCGTTTTCGCGTCCATCGCGTCCTCTCTTTCAAAATAGGATGCACTCGAACGATTGCATGCTTCGATCAGCGATTTAACGCAAAGTATGCCACATGGCGATAGTTTTCCTGGGTGATTGGGTCATGTGAAGCCAGTGTTCTCTCCCCTGGCTACCGCTGTCCTCCGCACCTGGTATAGAGCCCGTGGCAGGCCCAACGATACAGGACCCAACGATCACGTTTCCACCGATGAATTCGTTACTCGAGTCCATTACGCGTACCTTGGGAAGAATATTAATTCTTGGAAGCACATTCTTTCTTTGATCTATTATTTTTAATTCAACGATACATATTTCAATTATTTAATTTTTAAGATATTACTATATCTTCAGAAATAATGGATCAAAGAAGGAGCATGTTTAAAAAAGGATCAGACACCTTTATGAATTGATAAAAATAAATATAGAGTATCTTCTTTTAATTGTTGTCATAGGGTAGTTCGTAGTGAGTTTGGTAAAGTGATCTGTAGTTCGTGTATGACTGTATTAATTATTTCTTTGATTTATCGTATTGGAATTTGAATATCCAAAATTGACTTGTAACCAAGTGGTTTTACCTTTTTATTTCTTTATTTATATTTGACATCTCAAAGAGCCTAGGGTACCAAAGTGTTTAAGAGACTTCCCGAGCAATCGTGCAGTCAAGTTGGCAATCGATTGCCTTCGACAAGTAATTTAAAGGAATTGGTAGATGGTCACGTGCATTTTGCGCGGATGTTTAGTCTGAAAACTTTCGCGAGCATCCTCGAGGAGCTCATCGATATTCAGTTAGAAGACTCTCCTCCGAGCATCGAAGGTCACCTACATTTCTCATTTTCCCTTTTCCCACGCGCTGGAGAATTTCTTACACGCGACGGAACAGTCGTCACTGACGCGACCGACATCCTGCAAACTCGCTTCGCAAACACGCGATTACAATTTTGAATAGACTCTCCACGAACCTTTGCTTTTCATTCGTAACGGGTGTTTTCGAACGTTCGCCAATTCCTCAGAGGAGAACAATGATACTCAGTTACAGTTGCAATTGTTTGCTGACGAGGAAACCCTTCCAATTTGAATATTAGATCATTTGAAAATATTCAAAACATAGAATCCTTATATTTTCAAATTTTTAAATAAGTATTCAAATACTAATATGAGTATTGGCATATTCAGCTTAAAGTGTTGTGCAAACTGACAAGAACTTGTTAAAAAGTGAGCATTACACTTGGAGAGTCCTCTTTCTAAAGTCCCGTATAGAATAATGTATTTTCAAAGCGACAGGTGATTCTGTTCCACGACTTGACTAACAAGAAGAGCGAACAAATTACCTTAATAGCGGCTAAAATAGAATAATAGGGATCTTTTTTCAGATTTCTTTACGTCGAAGACAGAAATACCTACATGCTTACGATGCACTTCATAACTATACCTATGTGGGCAGCAATGTACAAATAGGGATCGTAAAAGTTACCCAGTTCGATGTAAGCGAATTTCATGTCCCTAGAATAGCTCCAGAACTTCGCAGGCGACTCTAGGATGCGAATCGATAAACTGTAATAGACGTGGTACCTTTGCAGCGACATTTCGCGTGTTCGAACGAACAGTGTTGCAAGTAACGAAGTTCTATAGAGGTGGTGATAAAACTGGCGTTTCTTTAAGCTACGATCGATCGCCCTATAGCGAGGGCAAAGAAAATTATTTATTTTCTTTGCGGTCAACGAGGAGGGTATGGCCATTCTCTGGAGGAAAACTTCATTGATTCTATCGCACAAAATAAAGGCGACTTCTTTCTTTCTATTTTCTCACTTTTCATTAGTAACCTGATCCTCAAGCTTGATAAGACGGGAACGTCTATCGATTGACAAGTGATTTTAATATTCCTGCTGGATGCTCGAATTTCAATCTTCTCGTGGGAATTTTTATTTTAATTGGAAGAAAAAAAATTCTCGGCAAATGGAGAGGAAAACAAGAAGGAGGGGACTCGATTGAGAAATTATGGAATTTGAAAATTCAATTTTTCTCCAGCCGATGAAAACGTGCTCGTTCCCTCTCGTTAGGTGCTTGCATAATGGCCCGCCTTTTCCGTGGAATTTTGTTATGCATATCGATTCGCGAGCCGCGTCGATTTGAATGGCATTTTAAAAAGTAGTTTAGCCGTGCCTCGGCCAGCTCGAAGGAGACAAAGTGTTCGCCTTGAATAGAGCATTAAGAACCACTTCCGAGTTAATTACGCTGCAGGAAAGCGGTTACTTCCTCCAGGGCCAATGAAAAGAAGCGAAAGAGTGTAGCTGAGCAAATGAATGTTAAATTTGAAGAACAAGTTGATGATAATATTTATCCACGGAAGAAAAAAAAAATTCCCATTGAAATTTACGGCAGAATTACACGTGGAACGGTAATTCGTTGAAAAATATGGTACGTTTCAATTTAGCTCTGCTTTTTCCTTCGTGTTTTAACACGAAAATTATATTTTTCGTTCCTTCATACTATGATAACAAAGGGATTATTCATTTATATTGTTATGGTTACCAGTAGAGGCAAAATGTACCAAAATGTCAAAAAAATAATGACAAACTGTAGTACGTTTGCAGAGTCATTGAACTTAAAAGTATTTAAATTCTTTTGTCAGTTTCAAGTGTTTAGAAATGATCTTCAAAAATGGCCTACATTTTTTAAACAATCTGTAGATTCATTTTATAGTACTATTAAATATATTTTTACTCTAGAGTGCCTATATGTATATTATTCTGTATTATTGTACGTGAAATCCATAACACAGTGAGATAAAAAGATGAAATATGATCCTGTAAAACATATTTACCTCAATGGCAGATGATGCTAGGGAGCTCGCAGGAACATCAAAGGACATCGCCTCGTTCCAGACAGGACTGGTCGTGGCTTTTCTCACAGCTGTTTTCTTCTTCACCCGTTTCTCTCCGCAAAGAAGATTTACTTTCACGAAGGAGTCCAGAGTTCCCTTCTCCTGCGCAACACGAATCGAGCAGACATTGTGGAGAGTATTAAAACTAACAATAAATCGCACAACAGTCGTTCGTCGATCGCTTCTACCGTAAGGGGATGATAAAGGAAAATGTCTATTTTTATCCCGTGTCATGAGCAAAAATGAAACGATACGATAAAAATTGTTGGTAAAAAAGGTACAAACATAGAGGAGAAATATAGATCGCTGCGGAAGAGACTTTCAGTTTTTATCGAGAATAACAGAGAGAGATTAAAAAGGCACAGAAAGAAAATGAAGGAAAATAAAGGGTATATTAAAAATAGATTAAAACAGATAAAAAGCGGGTTGAAAGAAATTTCAGTAAAAAGTGAGGACAAATAGTAAGATGTAGTGGAGGAATGTTCCCCTGATTGAAATCACTTATGAGACGAAGTTCAAAAGGTGAAGAGTCACGCGACACATGAGAGAGGATGTTACCTGGGGCGGAAACAGGTTCCTCGCCTTCAGAATGACGACTTTCAATCGCTCAGCAATCGGCAGATAAGACAACGACAGTAGAACTTCTTGGATTTGTTCCGGTGGCTTTCGTTCACGTTCGATCTCACCCCAAACTTCCTCGGTCGACGTGGGAGAGTCTAATCGGAGGATGTGTAATGGTACTTTCACGGAGCCCACTATGTCGTTTCTGGAGAAGCTGTCGTAGTCGAGTACCTGTCGCCAGAGAGAAAAACCTTAGAACATTAAATATTTAGTCATTGCACTGCGGACATTTTTAGACGTTTCAATCGAAAAGCTAAGACAGATATTAATATTTGACCAAAAATACAATCTCAATCATGATACCTTATTCTAGGACAGAAAGCAACTTAGGAAAGTTTATTGGTCATTGAGTAATCATGTTACTGATCGATAGGCTGAACATAGAATATTCTTCGAATCTCTAGAAAATAATTTATAGGACACTGTTGCGCAACCTCACTTATCGATTCGTAGAAAATTTCAACGATCGATGAGGAAGAGCTTATCTTCAACATTAGTCTAGTACCTAGTACTTAATACCAGTATGTAAATGACAAATATAGTGGTACCTAATATCAATATTAAAAGACAAATACCTACGTAATTGCAGAGTGCAGAATAACTACTAAAATGATAAGAATATTTGCATTAATTGCCTGCAAAACGAGGATCTTGTCGTGTAATTCATCGTTGCTAACAGGAAACTTGAATTGCTGGTCAAAGAACGGACATGACGACGCATCGTCACGATATTTCTGAGTCTGTCGTTTCCTGGAGTCCACCTCTGGAGTAAGCATCAACTTCACATAAGGGTCGTTGAATCCTCCTTGTCCGCTTCGAGCCAAATCGTGTGCCTCGATCACATGAACGTGCAAATCTGATCGATCGAAATCGTACTTGAATCGCAAATGCAGGCGACCCAGGCTCTTCCCGTATCTACTTAGAAATACATAAAAACACATATTATTGAAAATCTAATTAATACTTAATATACCTTAATATAATACGTAATATGTATGATCAGATTCGAATAATAAATTTGAAAATTCGCGCGACAGTATTAAATAATCGATAACAAAATTATTCAACTCAAAGGCTTTCCATAGGTAGGATATCTGAATATACGAAATTCATAAATTTCAAAATCAATTGTGCCCCAAATAAGAATAGATGTAAAGATACTTTGTTCTACTTTTACAATACATTTATTTCAAGAGACATTTATCTGCTTCAGAGTTACGTATTTCATCGCCAGGAAATATGGACAAGAAATGGGGCTCGAAATATTCAATCATCAGGTACTTTCGATCGATCATCGCCCTTTATCGTTGGCTTAACAGCAAACACGAATTTACATGCACGCGTCACCCAATTACGCAGGCAGTCTATATCCCGATTAATGGGACAAGGAGTAATCCGAAGCGTTAACGTTCCCTGATATCGATCAGAGGATTAATCATCAGTGTCTCTCGCGCTGGACTCGAAAAAATGGTCAGTTTTCGTATTCGATTGCCGCATATCCGGTAATTCGATCCTTTTAGATACTGTGTGCATTCAGGCAAGAATAGATCGACATGTAGGTCATTGGGTAATCCTTCGACGAAGTGAATGAAAGTTGCCATTGGCGATATGGCCTCTACGAAATGAAAAACTTTGTCGAAAATACTCTGTGTATGGCGCTGGCAAAACTGAACTGCAGCGAGAGAATCGAATACTGTACGCAGCTAATAAGATTGCATTCCGTGCAATATTTTCTCTGGGAACATTTTTTATCACTAATATGATTAGTGGGTCTCGAAACGCTTCGAATCACCTTCATAATTGATTAACAAAAGGACATTTTGGATACCGTAGATTGACTATTCACGAGAAATACTGCGAGTATTATAGGAAAATATTATCTCGTGAATTGTTTGAAAAGTAATTAAAAACAGTAATTGAATTAATAACAATTTTCAGAACAGAATATCCACAAATGCAACATTAATTTTACTGACCTTATTCAAGTTAGTATATGCAACTGTATCTTAACAAGCTGAATTCTAATTACAAAATTTTTCACCACCGTTTCAAAAAAAAAATTCTAGGGGTTTCACGAAAGTATTCTTTGCTGTTCGTGGAAATTTCTTGGAACAGAATCAGTGGAACGACTTCTACGCTTGATTACTTTGTTACTATTAGTGCATGCAACTGTGGCGTCTTCATATAAGAAAAAGGAATGCGAACCCTCGAGTCTTGAGGTAAATAGGACCATCCCTTCGTTGATAGAGGTCAGGCTGTATGGATCCCAGAGGCGAAGCTGGTGGAGCAGGGCCACCATCGCTGCTGCACAAAAATACTTCATTTTAATTAATCAGTAACACTCTGCGATAATCTTGCAGCTACAGCATCCCAACAAGGAAAACGAAACTCGAAACTGACTGTGCGTAATAACAGTAATGGTAATGGACTCCTAACTGTATTAGCTCTGTTAAGTGAGTACACCTCATTCAAGCGTTATCGAACCGTGATAAATGGAAATCAATATCCAGGTAATCCTTCTCTTTATGGGACCTCTTCAATTGATCCCCATTGTACCGATTAATAGTCGAGTAGGAACGAAAATTCACGTGATTAGATTAAAACTTCTACTGATAGATTTGCTTCAGAGTACTCAATATTTCGATTGGGTATTCAAAAAATGAAGGTACTGAATGTTAACTCAACTTTTCAATTTTTGTTTCATTCAGTGAAAATAAATAGGTACACTTAATTCAGAAATGAGTTAATGAGTCACATACATGAATATATAAACAGGAAATACTGTATATAATAATTTTTGACTCGAGAGATTATAACTCGAATTAACGTTCTTAATGCTACAACGAAATTATATTCGCAACAGAAGGAAAAGCAGCAAGCGATAAGGAGATATCGAGTTGAACCCAATTCAGGGCCGACTCGAGAGTGCCTCACCTTCCAGAATTGCGCATTGGCGGTATAAGAAGAGGAGAGAGGCTTCGACCAGCTGATCTGGAAGCACCGTGGGCTACGCTTATCGAGGAGCCCCCGCAAGAAGAGCTCACACCTGTTGCCAGAGAGGAGAGAGAGCTCTGAGAGCGTGATGCATTGCTGCTCAGAAGGCTTCCGGAACAACTGGCTGGACTCCCACAGCGTGCATCTAGGGATGCTGCACGGCCAGGTGACGGTGATCTGCGTGTTCAGGAATCGTGTGCACCGTGCACGTGAGTTTCCCGAATGGCGTGTAATTATTAGAAAAGTGCGATGCGTGAATGGTGCATTCAACACTCACATTTACTTCTATTTTCTTCTTTTTTCATACAGGCTGATCCAGTTTAACTGGAAACCCTCTAATAAGTATTGGCAGCACTTACAAAATACTCGGAGGGTTTCCAGTTGTACTGATCTCCCTGTAGTACTAGATCTTAAGATTCAGAACACATTTCTGTAATATTGTAATATTTCTGTACTTATTACATATGTGTAATTGTATATTTAATATCAATGCAGCTTGATTTTTTCACGTGTTTTGTGAACTTTTTAGTTTTCTGTATGTAAAAGAGTGTTCTTAGAAAAGAATTTTCAAGCATTCGATTGCACGATCGTTTTTCATTCTAGAGTTGACTCGAGAAAGATTTCAAAGTTTGGTCATTTATTTCTGGGTTACTTTATATTCATTAAATGGGAACGCAATTTATATTTGGCAAAGCGACGAGAAAGAGAAAGAATTTATGGTACTTTAACGAAAGTTTCATACGATATTCTAAACGCATTCGATATTTTTTATACTATACATGGGTATCTATTTCTACATTATAGCACTAAATCTATATATTTTTATTTCAAAAACTGCTCGAGAAACCTTTAATAGAATTTACGTCACTTGACCCAGAAAAATGTAGTCAACTTTTTTTAAAAAGTTTCCTGTTAGCTAATTTGTATATCTGTGAGTCAAAGAAATTTTGAGAGGATTACTTTGGTATAATGAGAAAATATTAAAGAGCGGTATGTAATTATCTTAAAAGCAATTCATGAGATTTGACGAAGAACTCGATAGAAAAGTCAGACATAGCTTATACTAAGTATCGTTTGATATCTCTAATGCAAAATACCGTAAATAGATAATTTACTGCCAACCACAGTAAATCTGGTTGACTCAGCGCAAATAGAACGACGAAACTAGTGAAAATATCAACGATAATAATTTGCATGAGCGAAATACCTGCTCGACCCAATTCTCAACGTGATACTATACAATTTAAACAATCTTAATCAGTTTATACATTCTCCTCTTTAGAAATCAAACATTCTTCGACAATGAGACACTAATTCTATTATATTCCAAGTTTCCTTTTTAAGGGGAGAGAACGATAGATAAATGATTTTAAAATATCGAATTTCAGATTTTTGTAGATCTACTATATGAGATGATTTTTCAAACTGATTTTTTCTAAGCTAAATGATCTTATTCTGAGGTACTATTATTTTTTAGATTAACAGGTCTAAAACCACCTTAAGTATTTTTCTCAAATTTTAGGTACCTACTGAGAATGTCTTAGCACCTAAAGAAGTGAAAAAGTAGCAATTAGTAATAGATACATATAGAAATATACAGGGTGATCAGTTTATCTGGAAACCCTACCAACACTCAGTAGAGAGTTTCTAGTTAAATTGCTCACCCTATAGATCAACCCTTAAAAATGAAGATAAATCAATGCTAATAGTACAAAAGGGAAGAAATTACATCGCAAGACGAGGAGACACATTCCCGCGATTCTGGAGTAAGAATTTCAATAAATACGAAAAAACGAACCGCGATATAGATTAGAATGTATTATAACAATTCGTTGACAAAGGGAAGGGTGGTTTCGCGAGCGACCACAGGAAACGAATTATAAACTTCACAGAGGAAATTGAATTCACTGTGCAATTGTACCCTTAGAATTACGAAACAGCGAGCTTCTGGTGAGTTTAACTATACTAGAGCATCTCTAATTCGGGCTGGCTTGAAACGGACCAATCTACTTTCAGGTGAAATTGAGACTCGCCACGCGTACCTCTGCATCCCTGCGCGCCCTATCATACGCGAAGTGGTCATTTCACGACGTCAATTTAGACTTCCTCTATTATATACTTCGTTGAAAATTAATGCTGGTTCGAACTATGGGCAAAAACTTGCTAGCGTACATCAGTGGATGCGCCTGCTAGGTGTAATATCAATATTAAACACCACCCATCTGTTCCTCGTGAAAGTATCCCTTCAGGACGCTTACGATATCGCTGATAACGTTGCTAATCGTGTCGAGGTTTATCGGGGACTCGCGGGTGCTATTGGACGCTTGATGGAGGAGAGTGTCAACTATCGACTCTGGTAATCTAAGGAATTTTAGCGTAACCTATTTCCGGGTTTTTGGTTCGATGAAAGTTAAGGGATATTTTTAGTTGAACTTTGAGTACTTCAGGAAAAGCTAGAAAATTGAACGCTGAAAATTGGTAATGGTAAATGGACCTGTAGATATTTAGAGTTACATTGAATTCTTTCAGGGTATACGATTATAGTTAAAATTAGTTGAAGCTTTCGTTGACCCATTATAACACCTATAATTAGTGAGCACTGTAATGAAAGCACAAGTAGTTTAACAATAAGTACTATTCTAGCCTCCATTCAAAGTCATATTCTCACGTGTACAACACATTTAACGTAATTAAAATGGCCACAGTGGGAATCCTCATTTTGATAGCTGCTGCTTCTCAAGGCACTATATCCCTATGTCCAAAAATATTTAATTAAGATACAGTACACTGCTCCAATTTTTCTAATACCAACATACCGAATATATGACACTAGGTAGATTCAATTACCTCAAATTCCCAAGGAAAAAGAACTAAAATACCAAGTGTTAACATTTTACAAACCACCCAGAGTATCCTGCCTTTTGTGTTGTAGACTCGAGAGAAATTTCGTGCACCACTATACGCAACAGTTACAGAAACGAACTCTAATCCTCAAAATGCAGCTCAATTTTCAGCTAGAAGCGAATATGTGGTAAAACCTTGAACTCCTGCTCGGTGGGTAGGAGCTGGCAGCATGCAGAGGGTCGCGGTGATGGTAGCGACCGTCGGGTCCAAATGCACGAATCTGCGGTGAAGAGCCTCGATGGCTGGACGGTCCAGAAGCTCCCTCGAGGGAGCTCTGAGAGCTCACCGACGAGTTCCTGGTGAACAGGCGGCCCATACTTCCTCCAGACCCGCTGGTACTGCCGCCTGGGTAGCTGCGACTTTGATGTGGCAAGCCGACTGTTTCAGAAAGGGGAATTAAACGACATCGACCAGCGGGGAAAAAGTTATCGTTGCTAGATGGACGCAGGGGTTGGTTATCGTCTGTAAATTTCTTTCTAATCTGGCTACGAGCCAGCTAGTTGGAGGGACACTTTGGCCTTATCAGGACGCAATTTGAACGGGGGAGGGAGAGGGTTTATAGGGGCGCTGTGACGCCAGTAGAATCACAATTTTGACGTAGCTGGGCTGAGCAAAGTGATCATTTTGAGAGGGATGGTGGTATTTACTGTTTAACAGTTTTGGAATAGAGACGATGGACAAGAAGTTGATAAGAAAAATAAATTAGATAGGGGAAAACGAGTGTGATTGATTTATGGGTGTAATTAAAAAATAACGTTTTTTGAGTTGTGTCAACTTTTAAAGTACATGCACGACAAGTCGAAAGAGACGTGTAATCAAACGAGTCTCGCTGTTATTCGGTACGTGTTCATGTTTTTCAAATTGCAATTTTAGCGTTGAATAAAAGCTCTGGGTGGGGCGGACGGAATTCACTTGTTGCGGTATTTCTATTGATCCGCGATTTTGATAGCGATCAACTGGAATTGGGTTACGTTTTACAGAATTGCTCGGTATCGAGCGTTTATAACTTGTGGTTACTGTAATCGATGGTATTTCGATAGGAAAAAATCTTACCCGACTCGACCACCACGGAGGCGCATGGTTGAACAGCATGCTTTTCCTTGGCGACGTTGAATTCCTGAAAAAAAATTCATTTGTTAGAAAAATAGTACATACTGTACACTGTACACTACACAGTAGAATTGTATGTAAAAATTGTAAATTAAATATGTGATACTATATTTATACAATGCTCGCCAACAGCTGACTGAAAATTTAAGAAGAATATTTTAATTTTCTTTCATCTATTGCTAAACACTGCAAATAATACATCTTTAATTGTTACTTCAAAATTAGTCATGTTCATAGGACCTCAATTACAAATATCCTCATTGAATTTTTTTTATTTCTCTGTTACTGACTATTCACCTTTCAGCTACAAAATCAGAAAGAAAAATTCATCATAAGTGAACTTTTTTCGGTTCAAAAACACGAACAACCTCGTTCGACTAAAAGGCTCTCGATTCCAAAGTTGACAAGGCGCGTACGTGCCGTTTTACAAAACAAAGGAACACTTATACGTGCAGGCCGCTGTGCGTGATACGTAATCTAGGTCATGCGAGAACGGGAATAAAAAACAAAAATAAAGAAAGGGGAACGACCGCGTCGGCGTAGCGTAATATCGTTTGACCTGAGTCACAAAACTCCCAACGACGATTTATTCAATTCTCCTGAAACATCCGAGCTGGACTTTGGTCTCCTCTACGGTGACGTTATTGCTTCAGGGGAGCTTGTTTATATAGAGGGGAGTCGTAATTAAGAATGTAGAGTAAAGATATGCACGTACACAATTACAGAGTCTTCGACAACAGGTGTCAGAAGTTTCGAGGGCTGATTCTGTGTGATGAAATAGAACGAAAAAAAAGAATGACGAAATTGCGTCTGGAGTTTCGTTTCAGAGTTATTAATTGTGAAAAAT
The DNA here is from genome assembly GCF_051401765.1 of Calliopsis andreniformis. Taxonomy (NCBI): domain Eukaryota; kingdom Metazoa; phylum Arthropoda; class Insecta; order Hymenoptera; family Andrenidae; genus Calliopsis; species Calliopsis andreniformis. The sequence continues at coordinate 13,944,876 of NC_135067.1, read as the reverse complement.
GAGCCTAACGTAGGTGCGTGAATCGTGTCTGGCTTGGAGTCTTATTCCACTGACATCGCTACACCTGACCTCGCTGATGCACGCACGGCGCTAGTAGAATGAGTCCTCAAGTCAGACGCCATTCAGGCGCTCGTGTTAAGTATACTCTTAACAATTAATAACTTGGAAATGGAGCCACAAACACAATTTCATTATTATTATTATTTATAGTATTTTGAGATGGCCTTAGTTCCGAATACTCATAGTAACCTCATTTCTACGATACGATAATTGAAGGAATCTTTTGAGTGCAAGAACAACAATGACGAGTCACTGTGTAAGTTTAATTGCTCGTATATGAATATCTAGGGTCAGTGAGATCGAACGGGGTCGTTGAACCACATACGACCAATACTCGTTTATTTTTCAGATATTCTCGATATTGAAATCGGATAGTGGAACTTGGTCGAAGACAAACACGGATATTAATTGCTCCTCGAGTAGATTCATCGCTCGGACAACAGCCACCTACCAACAAATGTTTCCTGCCCCATAAAAGCTTGCATTTGATGAGAATTCCTGAAACTGAGGAGGGAAACCCACCCCCTTCTGACAAGACTGAAATCAAAAGCCACGTTTCTGCGTGTGCAATGTGCAGTACGACATAAAATACATCAGAGATGTTTGCTGGACTCAGTTTGCTTCTTCGAGCTTTCTGAGCATATCTTCTTTGCTCTATGTCATGTGGACGATAAGGTAGTCTTTAGGTAGTTACTCGATTAAGCATCGAGTGTACTCAGGTCAATTGGACTTTGGTAATTGAGAACTAATGCTTTCTACGTGGCGCAACCACGTCGGTAAATACTGCTTGGCGAGCAATTTAAATTGAATAGTGTCTCGAATTCTATACCACCTCTGACGAGGAGAGTTTCTCTTATGTAGTGGTCACATTTTAATGAGTCTTCATCAGTTTCTAGAACGTGCCAATTCGAATACTTAAATAATCCTCTTTGCCAAAGAATGAGAATCAGTTTTCAAGATATTAATGACGACAGTTGCTACGAGCAAATTTTTAAGTACTCTCATTGAAAATTGAGCCTTTCGCTTCAAGAACTCTCTCAATTAGATCATTACGGTATCCATTATGTACGAGCAATTACGAGATGGAGAATTTCTTGCTTCCTCGGCTAGCTAGCTTTAAAAACGGCTTAACATTTATTAATACACTTTCGTTGTCACTCTGAGTCAACAGGGATAAGGCGAACAGTGGCAGAAACCTTTCCAGCGGAACACGATTTCGTTTGCTTCAGTCCACACATACGGATTCGCGGGCAGGGAATTTGAAAGATTAAACGCAGCACTATTTGCCTGGTACACAGGTTTCCACGTAAAATTGCGCTCAAATATTTACGTATTCGTAGAAAATGTTTGCACTTCGAGGGACCTCGTTGCATTTAACAATAAATACAGAGAGGTAGCTGGCAGCCGTGGAATTCTTCGTTGTTCTTTCGTACAAAATTCATCGTTTCCGTGGATTTCTCTCAAAAATTACTTACCCGAATTTATAGGCTGTTGTTCGCAACATTGGTTTCATAATTTCGCCGCGGATCACTGAATAACGATAATATATTTCTGGAATATAACAATGCAGTACGCATAATAGGGGGTGGTATAAAAGTCGAGCGTCCTACGGTGAATTAAATGACTTCAACTCGAAGAAAGGACGATTCTCTGGTGGTGAAGAAGGTCGATCAATCTGGGTCAGATGCAGGTTTCGTACTCTTCTTTTCCACAGTCTGAAGAATATCGCTTGGAATATTTCTCTTTCTCCTTTCGTAATCGTCGTTTCTACTCACTCATCATTCCACCTTCACTAATTGCTCATTTCTTTGGGTTATGAAGCAAATGAATCAATGATGCAATTAGTAAATCGCTAATCGATGAATTTATTCTTTTTATAGAAATCTCAATAACAAATGTTGGGATTCTATATGTATACTTTAGGTAAACTCATAGGGGATACAACTATTTTCATAACAGTTAGTTAGAGCAGTAATTAATCTTTCTTATAGAGTTTTAGAAAATGTACACTAGTAAGGATACGTGTATTTTTTTAAGATAACTTGATTGAATTTGCTACGTACTGACTGTAAACTTAAGTTTGAGAACATCAATTTCTTAGCACTGAATAACTTCGGATAAAGTCACGAGATAAGCTTTTTTAAGAATAATGCTCACTTTTTAATGAATCTTTGCCAGCTTGAAGCACTCGTCGAGATGAATACGTCAATCCCTTCCTTTTAATAGCCCTTTTTAGTGGCATATCTTTAATAGCTTAGGAGGTATTAAGAATTAAAGTTGCTCTTTAATTCTCCTTGCCTTGTTAAAAGACTTGCAAATGAGAAAATTTAAATATTTGAATATTTGAATATTTGAAAATTTTTAAATTATAAAGTATTTTTACTGTTTGTTCTCAGACGAGTCTGTATGAATACCATCTCTATGTTTGATCGTTTTATTAAGCGTGCATTCACGTAGTATTTTACGAACTTCTTTCACATTTACATCTATTTAAATCTAAGTTAAAAATTCTTTTTTCAAAGCATTCTTTCACTAATTCCCACTCTAAATAATACTTCTACTATAAATTCAGCCTCATTATCAAAACTCAACTTGCAACTTTTCGAGGTCGAGAGGTACACGTTAATTCCATTCCCGTTTACGCGATTCATCATCGAAGACTCGCTTGCTATCCCTTCTCCCTAGCCGATGGCTTTAATTATCCTCCCATTACGCGTTATCATGCTTTATCGTGACGTATCGCCGACAATTATTTTCACGTTCCCGTCTTTTCTATCCGTCCTGGCGCTTCCGCCTCTTTTCTGCGTTGGTCTCGCTGCTAACCTTGCTCCAGTTTCCTTGTGGACGACACGCCAGGTAGTTCAACGCGATGAACACACAAGGAAATCTGTGTACTTTATTGAAAATGTTAATGAGACTCATTCATTGGTTTTTTCATCGAAAATGTGGGGAAAGGATAAAATTAGATTTTTCGTTGGAAGTTGCCTTGAGTTTTAAGAATAATGACTGTTCATTTGATCATTAGGGAAGTTCTCTGAATATTTTTTGAGCTAAGTTTAAGATGAGTCTTATTTTTAGATAAATATATGATACTTTTGGTAGGCTATTTTCTGTCCAATTTTAAATTACTTACTTACTGTATTATTTCTAGGTAATGTTAGACTATAAAATGTGAAATATCAAAGAAGATCTTAGGCCAAAGTCCAAGACAGAACAGAAAACGAGACTCAGAGAGAAATTTCATTTTATGTGGACGCGTGTATGTGTAGGAATAACTGCGTAGGACGAGTGCAGGCGAACGTAGCATCAAAAGTTAGATAAAAGTATGGCTCGAGGAGGGAGGACTTGAGAAAATAGATGGAGAGCCACCTCGACTGTGTTATAAGAAAATAGAGATTTCCATCCACATAAAATATTGTTTAAAGAATAAAGAAAGATACGATGAATTCATGAAAACTGAAAAATCAATACTAGGCAACGCCAATGTCATCCCAAGGTTAGTTTCAATTCCATTTCACAAATATAACTAAAAAATTATTAAACCTAGTACAGAAGATACAGTCGCCTCATTTGATGAAAAATATAAAGTTCAATTGACTGATTTCTCTCGACAAGATTATACTGACACCTGTCCCTTGGACTGTCATATATTAAATTTTACCTGCAATTGTAGATTCACAGCTAATACGATTTTCCATATAAGGTGGTTAATAAACATTAACATAATTTATGCAGCATCAAAGTCGTATAATGAACGTTTCATACGCTCCAGATACACACCTGGATTGAATTTACGTGCACAAGACATCCCAATCAAATAGGTACCGTTTGGAACGAACGTTAAACTGTCCAGTTGTGATAAATAGGATGAACCTTGACTCGTCGCGAATCACGCACGAACTGAAATAGAATTGTTATTTCGTATTTCCGGTTCTGGTCACGCATAGAAATCAATGGAATCAATCTTAGAAGAAGAGAATAAGAAGTATCGTTAAATGACGAAATATTCGTGAATTTGGTGAACAATATTTATATCGTTTGCTAGAACGAGAGAAGGTTCAATAATTTATAACGATTATCGATGATAATGGACCCTTGGATGTGGAAAATTCTCCATTTTCGAGGCGATATGTTCTACACAAAAGCTCGGCGAATTTTCAAGAAATTTACGAAGACTTCGATTCTTCAATCATCGACGTCGCGATAAGAATTCGAGGGATGATCGCGCGACACGCAATGGAATATATTACAGATGTATTCCGTCGTGACAATGATTTTCATGAGACGAAGCGATACCGAGGGAAATTATTTCGCTTCGAGGGATCGTCTTTGGCGACATTCTGCAATCGTTTCTTTGAAAAGATAAGACAGTGTTTGTTGAATCGTAAAATATGTTAAATATAAAAATATGTGCAAATATTAATTCTCAGTTTAGAAATTACACAGTGTTCTTCAAGTAGAATAGTTGATGAATTAACTCGAAAATGAGCTATGTAATTTAGTGAGACAGCGCTCTAATTTTTTTGCTTATTCTCTATCGTCACTATCTATTAAGTGTAGCTTGAACCTATACAGGGTGTTCGACAACAAGTGTCAAACATTTTAAAGGTTAGTAAAATAAGAGGAAAATGAAGATAGACGAAATTGCGTTTCAGGTTTCTCTTCCTAGTTATTAATTGCTGAGTGAACGCCTAAAATACACGTGACATGTGTCTGACTCGAGACTTGCATGTTCTACTAGCTGCGCTGTACCTGACCTGACTGATGCACGTCGGTAGTAGAATAAGTCTCAAGTCAGACATATTTCACGCGAATTTCAGACGTTTTTGCATCCAGTAATAACTCTGAAACGAAGGTTCTATTTCATCCATTAAAATTTCTGACACCTGTTGTCGAACAGTCTGTATAGAGCAAATAATTTTCCTAGCATGTATCGTTACTCATAACTTTGATAAGACCAAAATAGACTACCATGAGCATGAGTTTATTCAACATTAAAGGACGTATCCTACGCTATGGATAAATATTCAGTACAATCTCTATCGAGGAAACAGTATACATATTTCAGCACTGTTCGAGATCTGAACTCCCCATGGACACACACCATTTTCAACATCCATCCTATTAGTTCTTCCAGGAACGTAGCATTCAAATTTTCCACGAAAACCTCGAACCAGGAAATATATCGAATCCCCTGTCGCCAACACAGCCGTTAACAACGTTTCAATCAAATCAAACGTGCACAAGCGTATCGTATCGCGTCCAGGAGGGATGAAATTTCGCTCCTAGTAGCCAGTCCAAGTCTGATATCCTCTGAAGTTAAATAACAAGCATCTGCACTCGCAAATGATCTATCTAATCCAATCGAGGTCATTATAATAATGAAAAGTATTACTAAGGTCAACATGGCGGACACGAGTCAACGACAATTACGTCGCCGTTGGATTTTCATTGAAATAATGGCTGCGATAATTGATCGATCGCCGCGCGAAATTGAAAATGATGGACTGCCGCGTGCCACGAAACCCAGTCGCGTCGTGTTTGATGATTGCAATTATGCGACGCGCGATTTTCACGGTCACGGCCTCGCGCCTGCCACAGAAACATCCTGACACGAATGGGGAAGTCGCGGATTCCGAGTTTCGACAGGGGGATGGCAGGCGAAGGCAGAGACGAGGTCGCTGGAAGCTGTCTTTCACGGGTCGATACTCGGAGCAGTACGAACGGAACCCATGGTTCCGCCCACCGTCCCGAAATATCAGATCTTCGCTGAATTCTACTTTTTCCTTCCTCGCCCCTTTTCAGCGGCTTCGATTCACCTCGAGCCATCGTCGAACAGCTGTTACTCCTTATCGTACAAATTGTCGCGCCGAGGTGATATCGATAGGAATCGAGGGAAATCTGCAGCTGGAGTGACTATCTGCACTATCTGCGGGAAAATTCTAGTAGATGGCATTAATTTCAAGCTTCTCTAATACCTTGTAATTTCAGAGTTATAGGGTACACCATGGCATGCATCAATCGATGCACGTTGCAAGGCAAGGGAAAGTTGAAAAGACAACTTCACTCGAAGCTTGAGAGGACATTTCAAGTCAAGTAATATAATACGTTTACAGTTGTTGTACTATCATATTACACCGAATCACTTGCATTCAAGCCACTTGAATTCGAGTAATTTGACTAATCTGAACGAGTCTAGACAAAGTAGAAACTTGAAGGGATGTTTCAAGTTAAGCAAAATGACAGGTTCATATTAGTCAAGTTACTTCAAATCACTTCCACTCAGGCTGCTCGAATTCCAGTAATTTGACTAATCTGAATGAGGCTTCTGTCTTACTTTTATTATACAGGATGCTTCATAAGATGGGGGAATCAGTTCAGTGGTAGATGAAGTCAGTATGTGTTCTATTTTATGTTATATTTAAATTGTACTTTTAAATGATAATTGAATTTAATTATATTTTAGTTAGGTGTTCAGTGTTGGACTTGTCGAAAGTAGTAATTTTCTTTCTCTTCTATATTAGGGATTCGAAGGGAAGCTCGTAAAACGTTCTTCGTTTTTACGGCTTGTTTTAATGGCGTCCGTGATTTTTCCGCGGTGCACTGATTTCATGCATCAAAGTAATGAACTTGCGTAAAGTTACTGAGAAAAGTTTGCGTAAACTTTGCTCGGTAAACAGGATTATTATTAAGTTACAGCCACTTTAATGTCTGGAATAGCGGTGCGAATATACAGGTTGTTCGAAAATACTTTGGACACTGTTTAGTCTTCGTGAAACAAACAAATATTGTTCCTATTTGAATGACTATTTTTACAATAACACGATAATAATTTCTAATTCAATTTACAATAAAAATTCGAGAGGTATCTTATACTCGATATTCAATCGCTAATATATTAATACTAATTCATGTATATCAGATTCACTTCACGTATAAGAGATGTGCAGCAGAACGAAAGATGAAAAGCAGTTGCTATAAAAAATGAATGGTTCCATAAGTACATAGTATCTACAAACTTTTATGACTTTTATCAACGCCCCATGTATCGCGAGTTTCGCTGAAATTTCAAAGACCGTAACTTCTTTATTACGAGCTCAGTGTGATTTTAATTTTGCATAAATAAGAAGAAACTGACCTGTTTTGTTATGCAAATTTCAAGAGCAACCGTGTGAGTAGAATGAAATGTTTTTCTCAAGTAGATAAAGCATTTTATAGAAGCACTTATGGACATGCAAGTACGGCTGACTGTGTGAATCGTACTATGGCTACACACGAGTGTTCCAGCGTCGTGGTTCGACCTTTCAACGAGATATAGAGTATAGTTCATTACGCAAATTACATTGATTCGTGAACTTTATATCTGTCGTCAACCCTTGTCGAGATGATTCATTTGCGGTGTCCATCGCAGAAATGGAACAATCTAGGTAGACAAAACCGCATTGGTTTTCATCCCGAAACCGAGATCGAACCAGTGCTTTTTGGATTACTCTTTACATGTGCAACTCGTTGCTTTCGTGTCAGTGTGTGAATTCGATTCGTTTCCACGATATTTCTAACGAGTTGATGGAAACCTCTCGATCGAATCCTTCTTTAAACAGTGTGGAGTGGTTATAATTAGACTGCAGATTTGTATGCAATTTCATATTTTCATAAACACAGTCTCAGAAATAGAACCTAAATAAAAATTTGCTTCGTCTTTCAAGTAGTATAATTCACATTCTATTTTGCATGGTCCCTATATTTATTAATATTACACACATTCTGTAATTTTTTATAAATTTCAAACTTCCATAAAGAAAATACAAAAACTAGATCCATAATCCATAATCAAGTAATTCGATTCTTATTAATGTTGTTCAATGGTAAATGGACTTTAACCGCAATCTCAACGCAAACTTAATTCATTATGAACAATTATACAATTACTCGTAGTGCAGGTTCAACTATGACCAGTTCTTGTTTAAGTTAGAGCATTTAACAACGAGGACAGAATATTAAGAACATGATCGTCCTACAGCAGAGGTTACGAGGACGCAGGAGGAAATAACGCTTCCTGCTCTTAACAATGAGTGAGGAAGATCGACCCTAAGTGTGAATATGTGCACTGAGAAGGAACATGTGGCAGAAACAGGGAGCAATGTCCATTCCGTTCCTCTCCATTTCAGCAATAGAAGTGTCACCAGTGCATTTGCGATTCGAGGCACCGAAACGTGAAAGCGTAATATCAGTTTCTATGTCGAGGCACGAGCAGTACGAGTATTTTAGTCAACCGTCAACTGTTTATCTAAGCAAACTGTTTTCAAGCCAATAGAACAAATACATATTCCAGCTTTATATTTTCAATTTCACTGTTAAAAGTTCGATGAGTGAGGTGAATGCAAAAAACAATGTCAATTAAGTAATTTAAAAGAGTTAAAGATTAATCATTCCCCTAAATGTATCGACTCATTACGTTTAAATATTCAAACGATATAGATTTTAAAATTTTGAAAAATTTAAATTTTCAAATTTTCAAATTATCCACTTTACAGATCTTCACATTTTCAAATACCAAAATTTCTATCTTTCGAAATTTCCAAATAGATATTACTTTCAAATAATTTATTAATGATATTACCATATTTGTCTTGCCAAGCTGAATCCTCTTATAAGCTAGTAAAAAGGAAATAAAAATTAGAAAAATATATACTATCACAAAAGAACATGAAAAAGCAATTGTCAAATGATATTATAACATGTATGGTACACTGAAAACGATCTTCGAACTTTTTAAGAGACACTCTCCTGCACTTTTCTAACTATTCGTTTCCCGAGAAACTACTCTTAGCCAGCACTCTTTGTTTCCCAACGCGAAGAAGGCGAACTCAAGGGAAGCACCGTAACCGCCACGTGTACTTTAAGTTGAATCACTCAAGTTGGGAACTCGTTTTTATTTCCAGTACGCATCCACTTGCCTCGCGAGTTCCCATTTTGATCTCTTTACGCGAACCAAAGAACGTTTCAGAGCGTCTTAAATTTCGTGCTCCTATTCTCCCCGACTAGACGTATCGCGCTACTCGTTTGCCACGCCAGGTGTCTTGCACGGCGAGCCCGAAAAACGGGAAGCTAATATAGCTCTGCGCGCGAGACGGCAGTTTATTCTTTCTCTTTCGAGGGAAATCGCGGAGAGCAAAGTTTTCGTTTCGGGAATAAGGATTCCATTGTCTTCGTAATAACGTGGCCGGCGCGGGGCGACTTTTCAGAACTAGATTCTTATTGTTCTCGAAGAAAGTGGTTTCGAGTTCTGTCAGCAGCTTTAAACAACTGTGACTATAATATGAATACAAACGCGATAGCGAGAGCCCATGGCGAGTTACATTTAAACTGAATTAATCTGAAGCTAAGCAAGAGTGACGACAACTTGGAAAACTTTCGGATTCTCGAAAATTATATTTCTACTCATTTCCATCGAGCACCCTTCTCTAAGAATTATTTTTAGTTTAAATATTTCTACATTAAATTGTACGTTATTCAGAAATAAAATTGAAATATTTTTTTAAAAGGCACTGGAATTACTTCATATACATGCTTAATACTGTGAGTAATATTAATTATACCTCTCGAAACCACCTTGCATAGAACACATTAATTAACAAATCCTGTTAATAATTGTAAATATATTATTTAAGTTGGTATTAGTATCTACTGTAACAGACAAACACTAGTCTCCTACGATAATTTCCACTTCAGGAGTCACATGACAACTGTAGCACATCGCGCACAGCGCTTCATGGAAATGCATACAGCTCACTCGACCCACCTTGCATTTGGTGTTGTGATTACCAGAGACACTGGGAAGCTCAAAAGCCTCTTGAGTCATTTCTGTGGAGTTACGAGACCGTGGCTTTATGCTAGCCACAGGAATCAAGTATTTCATCCCTTTTGAAATCGTCCCCAGTAAATACGCTTTCAACAACATAGCAGAATTATCAGCCACGAACATCTACTAATTCTTCCCCATTACCACTAATCATTTTCCCAGAGAAAGTTCTACATGATTCTACATTTTACGTACAACTCGTTTCATATTCACGAAAGACCGAACCGATGATAAAAAGATTCGCAGAAAGAGCCACCGTGAAATTAGCTTCCATCCCCCATCTGCCTGGTAATTTAATTGTAAATCGTTCCAAAAGCAAACGAGTCGTAGGTAATATCTGCCGAAACCCTTGAACAAAGTTTAATCGGGTCAAAGAAAAATTCATTCCGCCGACAATAACTTTCCTCCGCGATAAGACCGGTCGCATTGGCTTTTAATTAAGAATATTCTTCTTTTTAATTTAGAGATCAGCCCGCGTGCGTGGCACACGAGCGCGGTAACATTATTAAAACCGTACCTTTTCGCGTTTCTAATTCTCTGGCGACGTTTCGAATGGGAAAATCGTAACTTCGCGACCCTTCTGGCGGAACGAAATTCATAATTTTCCTGGAACTTGGTAATCTTCTTTTTAACCAACCGTGGCGTTTATATACCCAGAAAGCAGACACATAGAAAAGGAAGCGCGCGGATGAGAAATACCGAAATACCATTAACGAACGTTTCATAACGTTATCAGATTCGCGGGCGCTTATCACAGACGCGACAGTTTGTCGATTTGTATAAATTCTCTGCTGAGAAGCTTCCATGAGATGGCTCCGTGTGTTCCTGTAACAGGAACTGGAGCTCGAAATAAATCGGTTAATTGCACGAAGCTGGCCTCATAGACGGGAACATCAAACGTGGCCTGTATAGCGAGCAGGGACATATCTAACGCACCAATATCTTGTGTATCGGAGCTATTTGAGCGGCAATGCAATTTACAGCATTATTTCGTGGAACGTACTCGCCATTTGGGCATCCTGAAAGCTCTCGGATGTTGGAGACGTCGATAGGCGTAATCATCAGTTTCATGCGCGAGGTAGCTCATGGAAATTTTGAAATCGATTATTACTATCATAGTAGTCGAAATAAGTAGTAACATTATTTATTAGATTGGTAAGTATTATTGGTTATTTTTTACTGTTAAATAATTCCATAACTCGTTTCATATTTCCCTAAATGACTTGCTCATTTGTCGAATCACTTAACTCTATCATTATATATTTTATATATAATTAAACACGCTTCGATACTAAAATTTTCAAGAATTCGAAAATAATCACTTTGGCCTGTAAACACCTCAAATAAATAAGACTATGATAATTTATTTTATTATTCTTTTCTACAGTATCTGTGTAATATCTTTACGTCGTTACCTTTCACCGACGAAGAAAAGCTATTTGAAGTTGTATGCTAGTGAACGTTCTTTTGCAGTAGATAGATAGTACTGACCAAAATAATTGCTTCAGCAAGGAACAACTCTTGAGCTGTTGCGACGGGTGAATAAGTGGCCCGAAGGCTGTCTAATAGGTATTTCCAACTTCCGCAACGACGGCTTTGCTTAATCTCGATTATCGTCGGGATCGTAGCAAAAAGGCTCCTCAGTTCCGCAGAACTTTTTCTCTCGGAAATTGTTTCCTAGGGGACTTTCTTCTGTTTTCACGTTTAAGTGACGGAAACAGGTCCAACAATCGCCAGTCCTTTTGTGTCGCCTGCGACGTTCTTTGAACGAAAGCACGCGAATTTAATTACTCGTTTGATGAGCAGTTTCAAAGAGTTTCAACCTGCGATAGCAATGTTCGAGAATCTACTGTTCTATAGGTATTATAGCGTACTATGCATTTTCGTACTATGTGCTTATAGAAATTGCTGAATTGAGATGCATGAACTGCGAGGTTGTCAATGAAATTATCTCGATTTTCGAATAGGAAGTGTAATTAATTTATGTTTCTTTTGTTGGGGTTGATTTATAGAACCCATGAGTAAAGTTAGACTGATTCAACACACGTATCGGAGATACGTATTTCCTGTATTTTCTACAGTCTCGAAATATTTGGAGACTACTATTATGACAACCAAAATTTGTACTGCTTTTCTAAGGATTAAATAACTTCTACTGTTCAACCTGCACGTATTCCCTGACTCCACTCTCTAAAATACACTCTATCACTCTCTAAACATAACCCTGTTTCTCTTCTAACCAATAATACAGAAATTAAAATTCTGTACCTCAGAGCGAGCATACCTAAGTCCAGTTTTTTCAAAATTAAATTTTTTACAGAGTCCTATTACTTTCTTTTTATTTTATTAGAATAATAAGAATTTACTTCAGTTATGTTATAAGCGAAGAAAATTTAATAGTATAAACTACCTCAAATACTATGTTAAGAAATGACGGGGTAATCAACTTGAATCACGTTGGCTCTCAGGTACAACTTACCCTGACAGCCACGATATAAAAATTTCATTTTATTCAAATATGTAAGCATTATGAACACCCAGATATTGTTAGACGCGATATCCCAAGAATTCTTTCTCATAATCGACTATCACGAACCAAATAGCGACATTTCGCAACGAAGACAGTAACTCTATTAAGACGTGGATGCGAGCGTAGAGCGTGATAACGATCCTGACTCTAAAAGCTCGCGCTATCGAGAGCAGAGACACGGGTTTTCGGGTCGAGGCCCGAGAGCGCCTCGAATTTAGGTCCACTCTTCCCTAGGCAGCCCGAACACAACGTAATTTCCATTATTACACAGCGAAATGTATTGCCACTCTCAATTAGGCGCGCTGAAAGCATCATTGCTATCGTAGGCCTAGGGCAGCGCTGCAGCTCGAGCCGCCGACCGACCGGTCGTTGATACCAAATTTATCTTCAACCTTTGCCCTGGATTCACTTTAACGGTATTAACGGCGCATTATTATGCAACATTTACGCTGACCTACTGAATTAATTAGTAAGAAACGATTTACCGCCGATACATAATTAAAAGCCCGGACGATTTTCACGCAGACCCTGTTACATCGCTTTGGGGAGAATGTGGAATTATGGGATATGCAGGAAGTTCTGGAAATCCAGTTTTGACTGGTCGAGCAGTAAATCCAGGTTAAATCGCTACTGGACTTAACGTGGTCTGACTAGCCTTGTTGTTAGGGGTCACTGGATGACTGGGCTTAGGATTCGCATCATCCTTTCTGAAATTTGTTGAGGGAAGTGTCCTCCCTACGTTTATGTCAAAGAGAGTTTACTACCTTGTTGATTTATATAATTGACAATATTTTTTTGCTATCTGGTTAAATTTTATACGTGGAGAATATTTTGTAAATGGGTTTCTTAAAATTGGAAGATAATTGATGAAGTTACTGTGAACAACTTTAAACACTTTTTTTAAAAAATCACGTGTTCTGATTTGGCACAAAAAGAGTTGTCTAACATGATCCAAAAAATTTCGATATTTCACTAATAATGTAAAAGTTTAAAATTCACCTATTTTTTTAGAGCTTCAAAATGATGTGCCCTTTTGACTGATATCTTCCAGTCGTTAGAATATCTAAAATGATTCTAGTACCATATAATGATATTCATAATCGCGTAGATGTGACTACTAATGCGGCGGCCAAAGCATTAAAAGTTAGCAATTTTAATGAGAACTGAAGAGAGCTTCAACATTTATTTCGAATAGCGATTAGGGAGAAGAATGGAACGAAATATATTCTCGTGAATTCTCCTGTATACGAACTTTGTAAACGGGTCTTACAGTTCAGTAACTTTGAAAACGATGCACTATTACCGGTGAATCTGTCTTAGTGAATACAGAGTTCCTCTGGACAGTATTAATGAGGTAATATGCAAATGTGCATGTAACATTTGTATTAATTTGTATCACGTTCATATGGGGCAAATGGTAAACAAATTCAGCGATTTGGAGAGTTAAAAATACGTAACATGCGTCATGAGAGATATTAATGAGATGTTGATCAATTATTAATTCTATGCGAGCATTTTAATGCAAACGTTAATTTTATTGAAAATATAATTAATAGCAGAGTTATGGTTTAATTAATGTAGATGGAAAGTGATTTTTTTATCTCCATGATGGAAGCGAAATTTGCAACTGAGTTTCTGGAGTGAGAAGTTCAGTAATAATAGTAATCCAGATCTTTCAGCCCGATTAAAGGAGATTACCAGTGAAATAATATGCCATAACTTAGATTGGTATCATGGAATAACACTGATACGATTATTCGTCCGATTATCATTAAATGAGCATGCAAATCGAATTTGCATCAAATATTGTGCATCACATTTCAGTCAATTATGCATACCTTAATTCCCATTGCAGATACGCGTATTTAAAGTAAATATGCTTGCTCAATTTGTTTATTGCTGTATATACTGAATACTGAAAACAAACCCCCAAAAAGTTAAAGATCCCTAATGAAAATATATTTTCGAAGTGATTTACAGAATCCAGAAGAAATATTTAACTATTTCGGTAAAAATTAAAATTTGTACAAATTTTTAATCAATTCTTCTGACAATCTGTAGCATCAATCAGTAAGTAGCATTTCGCCACTAATTCTTTTAATTATAGGTAACTTCTACCCTCATCATATTTTCCTCGCTAACCCCTTTACTAAATTGGAGACACTATCCTAAGGGACTTAGCATCTCTCCGCTGCCCATAAATTACCGTCAAAGCCACTCGATGCTACCGTTACATTACACCCTTAGGTCGTAGTTTAATTTCGATTCTAAGCGTACAATATCCCAATAACCACAGACAATATCCGGTTAATTAATACGCGTTCAGAACGCGAGCGACGAGAGGCTCGGGTTCCCTGGACGCCAACACTGAATCCTACAGAAACGCGAACGTTTCGAGTGACCTTAACCGACAGATTGCTCAATTAGCGCGTTGCTTCCTGATCTTCATAATCAGATTATCAGGCCGACACGTTACGGTTAGAATTAGACGCCCAGGGTTCTGGGCCAACCGTGTGTAGGTAGGAGAAGTCGGGGCAAGGTCGCGGAAACAGATCAAGAAATGATGACGAGGCGATAATTTGCTTAACGCTAAGCATCTAAGCTTCAAAGTGAACAAGCTTAAACCCGATGGGGGTAAATATGAAACGTTTAAGGAAAACTGGAGCATGGGTTGGGAACAGTGCATGAAAATTCAGGGCTTCACTGTTTCTTGAGTAAATATGTAGATTAGGGGATGCTTTGAATGTTAAACAGTTTTCATGATTATCAGTTTTCAAATATTCAAATATTCAAATATTCAAATATTCAAATATTCAAATATTCAAATATTCAAATATTCAAATATTCAAATATTCAAATATTCAAATATTCAAATATTCAAATATTCAAATATTCAAATATTCAAATATTCAAATATTCAAATATTCAAATATTGAAATATTCAAATATTCAAATATTCAAATATTCAAATATTCAAATATTCAAATATTCAAATATTCAAAAATTTAAATATTCAAATATTCAAAAATTCAAATATTCAAATATTCAAAAATTCAAATATTCAAAAATTCAAATATTCAAATATTCAAATATTCAAATATTCAAAAATTCAAATATTCAAATATTCAAATATTCAAATATTCAAAAATTCAAATATTCAAATATTTCAATGTTCAAACACTCAAATATTAAAATACTCAAACATTCGAATATTAAAATACTCGAATGTTCAAATATTGCATGGAACTGAAGTGTAAAAACTGAAATATGAAAAAATAAAGCAATAATTTCCAGCATGAGAGCTAAGTCTAAATCAAACTACCCTAACTGTAGATCCCAGGAGACCTTGACGATGATCGCCAAACGACGATTTTCCTTTCACATGTTCATTCACGCGTCACGACAATTAATCTTCCGAAGGTCTCGCGTGTTTAAAGAGATACGCAGCCGCGAATGTCGTGGCACGACTTTGAAATATTCAACGGCTGAGTGCGTTTCACTGTCGAGGAGACAGATTTGGGCAGGTGTAATTGCGTTTGCAGAAGGCGGAAGCCTGTTAATCCTGCAATGACGAAGGATAAGGGGATTCGCGTGTAATTCCGCTTTTTCACGGGAAATGAATCTTTTATTTTAAGAAGAGATTTAAGCAACAGTTGTGCAATGAAATGTATCGCGAGAGACAGAATGCGAAATAAAAGACGCTTATTGTTTATTAGCTTGAAATATGAAATCGAAGCAGAAAGTGCTTTCTCTTGGCTCTCCGTGATATTATTATTTTTCTTCTGTTCGCTTTTAATAAATGGATGCTTTTTACGTAACTAAAAGACCTGTTCCATGGGATGCAATGGTAGAGAGAAAAATAGAAGTCACGTGTACCGATGTCGATCGTAATTATTTGAAAAGCAGAAATTTTCTATTTCATTTCGACGATGGTGCTACATTTGAAGTGAATAATCTAATAACAAATGATTTTATTCCTGAAAAACAGTTATGCATGTGTAAAATATAGGATGTAGAAAAATCCACTTAATGTACTCATTCGAAACACCTGTTATCATTGATTATTTTTCCTGGCCCGAAATTTATTATCCACTGTTTATTGTTGCCATGTATTCTATTGCATATTGTATCGAGCGTCAGAAAATAATCACGATTCTCCGATTGGAATATCAGAACCTTCGTGATTCAGTCTGTATATTCCCGATTCGAGTATTAAACTATGGCCCAACATTGTCGGCAGATTTTATATCATTGCTATCAAACTGATATGTTTTTATCGAGCAAATAAAACGAGCCCGACGACCAGAGATGTGACTGACGTCAACGGGGAACGCGCCCATCTATATAAATGCATGAAAAAATTGTCCAAAAATGGAAAAAAAGGAATCTATTCCCGCGGGTATAGGAAACAGACCAATCGACGTGGAAGTCATGAGAAAAGCCATTATCTACAGCGGGTCAGGGTCGTATGTTCGTCATCAGTCAAGGTTACTTCAACCATAATTTTTTCGATTCAAATCCACTACTTTCTTCGCCTATATCATGTCCAACTATGACAAGTTGCTCAGAAATAGCTGGTCAGTAGCTAAGGGCTAACACTCAGAGTCACTAATCACCTTATGATAAAGTGTACGAAATAAAGAAGATGCTGATGGAGTGGACACTGATAATCACTACCTAACCAATAACAAAATACACGAAATATGTTCAAGGGTTGTCTCTGTGTTGCGCACCAGAATTCTCCTAAGATTGTTCTAGGATCGTCTCAAGGTTGCCCTAGAAATCTAGACCAGAAACGAGAAATAGTAACAAAAAAAGTCAAGTCAATTTTTCTAATACCCTTTCATAACAATAGCACGAAGAAACAGAATTCAGTAATGTAAATTCATTAAAAGAAATAATAAGAGAAATGCTACATTCACGCCACTCAATGTGTTCAATCTCGGCTACCACTGAAATACTCTGATGAAATGGACTCTGATAGTCACTAATAAAGAGCATGCCATAAGAAAAGACAGTAGAATTTGCGATAGCGCTTAACCCTCCCCTCAGCTGCCATCCTAGACCTCGAAGAACGACGCGTCCCCGTCTAAGTAAATATCAGTTTTCTCGTCGCCTCAATGAAAGCTTCTCGTCGATCGATTCGGTATCAATTACCCCGTCTTCTACCGCGAATTCTATTTTCCGTGCAGAAAAGTAAACGTAGCTGAAGTGTTCGTTTCGCGCGGACGTCGGCTAGATACCATCGAGAACGATAACAAAAACGCAAATGCACTTTTACCATCAAGCCTGCGAGTGCACCTCCACAATGGGCACGCAGTCACACGAGCCGCGCGAACGACAAAGAAGACCTGGCTGTACTGGTGTCGTCTCAGTGATTGCTTATCACCTCACGGCAGGTCTCTCAAGAGCAGGATGCAAAGTGAAAAGCGGGGTAGCTTATTCGTATAATCGATATGGAAAACAGACGAGCGTGGAAATGCTTTGAATAAAAGAATAGCCGAGTAGCTGTACGCTGAGCATCTGTTGACGGCTCTTCTGGGTCGAGGTCGTGCGGTCCACCTCAAAGGCCATTCTGCAATAACCGTTTGATCCCTTAGTTTGACTATTAAATGCCCGTTCCGTCTTCGATTCCCACCCTTTCACCTTTGAACGTCGACGTGGCATTTGACTCATTGATAGAGTCTGTGTCGACTCGTCCTTCATCTTTGGCTGCCTGATCGGGGGGATCCAGATCCTGAGGGGAGTTTGTCAAAGCGAATGGAATTTGCCCTTTGAAATGAGCTATTATGCCACTGTTTGAGTAATTACGAGGAGCTTATTCGTTTTATGTCATTCACGTTTTTGTTCGTGGATAATCGGGAAAGCATGGATGTCGAAAGACTTCGCTGGGAGGAGATCGAGGACTTGGAGCTTCTCGTTTTCTAAGATTACTATACTGTTGTTTAGCTACTAAGAATACTAGAATCTTCACAGAGTGGAATCCTTGAACTTGGACTTTGTGCTCGAATTCTATTATTAAAGTTTGGATTATTTCTATGACTTGAGTCTTGAGGTGAAACAACATGTTGAAGTTGCTAATGCCAGCTAAATTCTCAATATTGTATAACATCATGACTTCAGAAGTTTCCTCCTCTTTGTTGAATATTCGCTTGTTGATGTTCGAAGTGCCGATATTGCAAAGTGAATTACATTGTTAAAATTACATGTTCCTGATTCGCTAAGCATTTAATGTAAATATGGTCGAGTAATTCACTTGAGAGAGAAGTAACGAACGTGTAAAGGATCTGCATTGTCTTTTTTTAACTGTACGTGTAGAGTCTCTTAGTAATTAACGCAAAAATGACATTCGCGGAAGTCAAGGCCGATTTCATTCTGCAATTTAATGTTTCATTAGCCTTTGTGCTTGAAAATATAATACAGCCTGCACAAAGTTCCACCAGAAAATTCACAGATTTTGATCTATATTACGAAGAAACGCAAGCTTCAATACGGTTGTATCGAATTCTGCGTTTCTCCTTTCCGTTGCTTTTTAGGTATCAATTACGAAATAAATTGTGGTGCATCGCATTTCTACGAAGCGATCCCCTTTTTAACTTGGTCTATGGAGACTGCAGAATTCAACTGAAAAAAAATCATGATAAAGAATTTTTCTTTATAAATACTGATGCATGTATACTAGTATTATATAATTAAATATATATGTATAAGGAAGCAAGGTCATATTGTGCACAGTAATGGAATACAAAAATAAATGTGAATATATTTCCTTCTGCCAAAATAAATCAGAGATAAATTGGAAAATGGAGACATTTTAATCATAAATTTAAAAATGAAATCTTATAGATCTTATCGTAAATTATAATTTGTATGTGCATTTGTTAATTCACGAATTAATTTATATTTCAACCCCTGTGTTTTTATTAGTACGATGCTATAGAAATAAATCAATTAAGACCAGAGCACTGACAAATTTTATATCATAAAGCTTCATTCCAAAATCCCCATTTAATTTTATATTAAAGAGACTGTCCTTTCTGAATCGTACATCACTCTCGTCAAGCTATACGCGGAAGAAATATCTAGAGGCTGAATATTCAAGCTTTCTAGAACACCGTCAATTGAACATGCCAACGAAAGAATAATAGAAACGCTCGAGACACACGAACGAGCACTCGCTAACAAGTTTATCGCGTGATTCCTTCGATCCCCTCCCATTCAGCAAACACGATACCTCGTAATCACTCGATTGACTGAGCTGTATTCATCTAGTGTCTGAGTAATGTAACTTCGTCCTCTAAGAAGTTCGTCTTCCGGTACTCTGCCCTGCTAAGTCGCGTGTTTCGAGCTCGTGACTTCGACGCCCTCGTTATTAATAACTACATACATCGAGGCATATCTACTTGTCAATCAGAATGTTCACAGAAGATTCCCCTCAGATATTCAAATTTTGTAGTAATCTCATAATTCAATAAATAACTTATACTTTTACATTAAAAAATGTGAAGCATGAAGAGCATTCATTGTCTGTCTAATCACTGACTTAATCTACTGCAACCTATTACTAAAAGTATTCCTCTTATAGCATGTATCAGTAATAATCCTAATTAATTCTAAATTAGATACACTGTTTCATACGACATAAAGCGAGCTGCATCTAAAAGAAACCAGGTTCCTGCATCCAGGTGCAAGCAAGATAAAGTTAAAAGGCATACGTAGATTGAAAATTGTATCGATCGACTAAGCTCAGTAGAACGCATCAACCTAAAGACAGAACTGATCAAACAGGTTCCATTCACCTGGTCGACCTGTCACAGGATCTAATTGAACAATTTCGTGGAAAGAAGGGAGTCGATACTCAAAGCAAAGCAGCCAATAGCTAGATAGCTGCAGCCCCGTGCAGTCCGAGTCCTTTCCTCGAAATTCCCACCGAATGCAAAAACCGACTCGAAAGATCCACTCGATCAGGATCAGACATAACTGAAAGGGGTTTCTGCCACTGTTCTCTCTCCATCGAAAGTATCGAGGGGTGGTGCGCGGGGGTGGGAATGAGAGGGAAGAATAAAAGCAGAGAGACGGGGCTCAGCGGATGCACGTCAGAAGAGGGTGCACGGCTCGATCATAAACGTACAATCGACGATCGTGTTTCTGTCAGCTACTTCAATGCCAATTAACCGCTCTTCCGATTCTCGCCGAGTGGGCAGCATCGATCCGCGCCGCGAATACCGAGCGCATCCTCCCATCGGCGAGGCACTCGCTCGGGAGGACTTTAATTAATCGCGCGTGACGATTATTGCCTGTCGTTCTTGGGCCCTCGGCTGGCAGACACTCCCAGCGTCTTCAGAGGGAACTTTCAGCGTCTTTCGATCGAGCCCTCGTCGATCGACTTAGTTTCGATACAATTAATCGTCGAGACGCCCTTGCCTGCCTCCTTTCGGGATCAGACCTGCAGCCGAGTTGCAAGTTCGTGATAATGAGATACTACAGTTTGTTTGCTTCAAAGGCGAGAGGAAATGATTCTAAAAAGCGAGTTTAGAAACTGGGTTGATCTGTCTGTTGAAGGTAGTTAAGGTAAATGGGGAAACTTGATCGTAGTTTTCTGTTTGGTGCATCGACGCGTTTGCGTGGTTCGGTGACGTTCTTGTCGGATGAAATGATCCTTTTTAATCGATTGAGTGAATTTATAGAGATCCCCTGTCCCTGGAGTAATGCATGCAGTATCACAAATTGCTGTTAGTTGTGCGTTTTTGTTAAACGGAGTTGGAAAATGAATGAGCAAATCAGGAACTATTGCAGAAATTAATAGAAAATGTGGAAATAATCGATAACTATAAATAAGTGCATTATATTACCTCATTCGTTTCAAAGAAAAAGTAGTATTAATATTTTATAGGGTAATCTAAGAATAATATATAATATAAATACATTATGGATAGCACTACTGGGTGTGCTTCTCAATATTTTTTTTATACATTTTATATTACTAATTGTATATAAATTTGCTCATAAATTCACAGCTCCATCCAATCGCTATACACACAAAATACAATGTTGTCGCAATTTCCGATCTGAACCCCCGTAATTTCGCTTATCTTTCGCACGCATCTCTCGATTAATCTCGTTTCGACGTCACCCTTCCAGCGTTGTCCCACCCTCATTTACACAACCAGAGATCAATGTCGAGTGGTTGTTGCTCTTGATCAGAAAACAGGTCAGAGTTCAACGATTAGGGTATTCTGTGTAGAATGATTACATCTACGAGAGCTCGAAGCAAAATAGTTACAAAATAACTAGGTCTCATAAAATGACCATAATGCTATCTAGAACACTTTTATAGTAATTAAATATACCTAAGGTAGCATTTTATGTCTCTAATATCTATGAACATGCATTTCCTTACAAGAGAAACAACAATTCATAAGTAATTAATTTTATGAAATTTACAGGTGTTTTGCGAAAAAATTTCTTTACTATTCTATAATATTGATCAAGATCTAACTGAACATCTAAAAAGTACGCGCTCCCGTGTATGGATTACTTTGAACATAAGTCAGTATAACGAGGTATATAGCCAGAATAACGTGGCTGATATTAGATCGATCTAACACTTTTACGACAGCGTTAAAATTGCTTTTTAATTGTCCCCTTTGCGAGCGGTTTTCTCTTGAACCGCCATCGATCTACCCCAGGTATATTCGATGCCTTGCTAACAAAGTTCTTAGACTAGGAACTAGATAAGTGAAAAATACAAGTCTACTGAAGCTGCTCGAGTTAACAACCACGTATGCAAAAATTTGTACAACATTTTGTGTCTACAATTTTACGCGTGAACAGAACAAATTTATCGTTAGTTGGTTGCACGTTGTGCAAGGCAAGAGGGAAAGACCCGAAGCCTCATATGTTTCCGAATTTCCAGCGTGAAAGCTCGCTCCAAATACATGGTGCGAGGGTGGCAAAAAATGGTAAAAATTCTGAAGACAGCACGGGTATGCGGGACAGGAAGATATTGCGCTGAGCGCGTCGAGTGAACCTCGTTGTTCGCTCAATTACTGTTTGAAATGAATTAGCTCTGTTGTGGGCGTTACGTTCGAGCTACTGAAGTAAAATCCAGAATATTTAAATCCACGTGTATCTCTAACTTTTTATTCCACTGATTTCCCTTTCATCATCTTTTGTGTTACGCTTTGATGCCATGTCGCAGAGATAAACGTCTGTAGGCTGGCGATTACAATTGCATTGAAAACGAGGTATCGAAATTAAGCATCGACAAGGTCGCGTTTGGAAGAGTGTTATCGACACTCGAGCCTTTCCATCGTTAAAAATGATGAAAATTGGCATTCCTTGCTAATTGAATCGATCAACCTTGGATCTTCCGTTTTTCGTTAAAGGTACGGTCAGGGTCAAAGGGGTCTCTCGCACGGAGATCCGCAAATCGAGTGGACGCAGGGGATTAGAAGTCGAAGATCGAAGGTCGAAGGTCGAGCAGCGAGGACCTGGGACTGTTTTTGCAATTAGATTCAATATCGTGGTCGGGAATCTGTAGACCTAATTAAATTTGGGATATTTAATTCCTATCGTTTGTAGAAGTTTTAGGAGATATTATTATAATTTGTTAAGATTTACAAACTGAACTTTCTATTATTTCTAAAATAATTTACAAAATAACAATGTTGTACGTGTGAACTCAATATTTTACCAAAACCAAGTGCTTCGTTTGAATTAACTAATTAATTCGCCCCTTATTTCTAAGGAAGCTCATCAACTACCGTCAAATAACGGGAACTCATTCTGTAAACGAAGTTTAAGCTGCAATGCACTCATTGACAATGAGAAATCGCGTTACATTGCGAAATCGCGCAATTCCCGATGGAAATGCTCGCCGCTCGAACGTTCCTCAGCAAGAAATACCTTCCACCTGTTCCTTTTTTTACGATTTATTTGTCGACGTAAACGCCTCGTTATGCCAATGACGTCTCGAAGCGCGGAAAAAACATCGGCGTCCAGGCGTAAAAGCAAATAGGAGTAAATCGTTTTGCAGGACTTCGTTATAGTCGTCGCGCCCGACGAACTTCTCGAGACCTCTTTCTCTCATTATCGAGATGTGATTTACGACCACTCGGCCAGGATCGCATTGATCAGAGGAACTATTTGCAATGGCAATGCGATTTCTGCTTCGTGAGCACCACTCGGATCCGAACCATCGCGTTTCTGCATAAGGCGACAAGGAAATCTTGCGCGTGGAAGAAAAGGAAGCTGATTAGAGAGGAGATTTGTCATTGAGTCTGTACTATTGCAATTTCCAGGGTAATTTCAATGAGCTTTTCAGGGTGTAGGTACAGTCAGTTTATAAAATTACTATACTTTTAAATTTTCAAACTTTCAAACATTCAAATATTCAAATATTCAAATTCTCAAACATTCAAATTTTCAAATTTTCAAATTTTCAAATTTTCAAACATTCAAATTTTCAAATTTAAAAAATTTTTAAATTTGAAATCTAGAAGTGTTTCTACTTATTTTTATATCAGGATTTCAATTCGTGGGACATAGGCATGTATATCATAATATAGTAATTAGAAGGGGTTGTTTTTGTAGGTACTTTAAATTTCTATTCTCTACAACTACATGTGTCTCCAAAATCAACGAATAATATTCAAACCAAGATGAATAATACTAGTCTACGAATAAACGTTCAAGACAAAAGTGAGAGCTTTCTAAAAAAAAATTCGAACCATCCTCATTCGATGTCACCGCACACTGTTATCTAATGTGAACCTCTTAGCACGCGCATCCATTCCTATACGACGTGAGAGTATACGATTCAATGCTCTAGGCACTACGCTTTTATGTTCAACTTACAATTACTTTTCTCACCACCTCTGCTACTACAGCTTGTCGAATGGCTATTAACGCAGCCCCGCTGTTTGGCTCTGCTATAATATCGAATTGCTTTTCAATTTCAGTCGACGGGGTTTCCCCAGAAATTGCATCTCCATGCAAAGCAGCGAGGCAGGGCAAGAGGGGGGAAATAAATTTCATTTACGAACACTATCGAACGTAACTCACCAGGAGAATAGCTAACGTCCTAAATCTGTCCTCAAACAGAAAAAAGGAAAAGGGAAGCAAACTCAACGTGAGCCCCAATTTCGACGATGTTAAAAAACGTCCTCGTTTTATTCGCTCACTGTGAAAATTCTCTGCGTTGAATTCGCGGCATTTGATCCCCCTAGTAACGTCGATACGAAATATAATAAAATTATACATGCGAGTCATGCGCTGCACGCGAAGCGGGAGGAATCGATTCAGCTGGCGGACATTCGAATCTCTGCTTCAGAAGAAAGTCGCTATTTAACAATGCTGTTCACCACCTTTTCCCTTAGTTTCGTTGAATTACACTCGCGATAAGACGCGAAAAGCTGCTTTTATCAGCGACTGTGAGAGTGACGTGAAGTGAATGTTCGTTCACGAAAGGGAGAATTTGATGTTATGACACGTGGAGAGCCCAAAGGAGGTGTAAAATATTGGTTAATGCTGAAGCTCGTTTGTAGAGACGTATGCAAAGTAATAGGTCAAATGGGACTGTAAAATATTACTCGAGATCCCGTATGGAAATTCGTGAATACCTATTTACTCGCGTAGACTTTCTCCCAAGTGTGTACTATGCTGCATTATTTGTGTGCATATGCGCGTACGTACGTTTCTATGTTGCACACGAATTTCTCTGAAACTAGAGACATTCTAAAAATACCTCGAAATTAAATTTCACTTCGTTAAATGGTTATTTTTGCGTGATACTGTGCCTGAAATTTTTTAACGTTTGGCAATTTTCAGTTCAGTGGGAAAACGTGATGTACAGAATGTTCCACAACAGGTGTCACAAATTTTAAAAGGTGATTTTACATACCAAAATATCTAAAAGAGAAATCAAGAATCATGAAATTAAGTTTAAGGCTTTTGTCTGACACTAAGACTTATTTTACTGCTACTACTGTCTTCGATCGAACTACATAAGTGCACTATCAGTAATTTTCATCTTACTTTGATATACATATCCTTTTTCAATAATCGCCCCTTACAGTTTCGAACACCTATTATGAAACGCCCTCTTACAAAAAAGGTAATACCACGGGCACAGTGGAAAATACTAACTAGAAAGAGGTGCTCAATAATAGCAAATTCAATCGATTCCCTTCTAATTTTCAAGCCATTGGATTAACCGTGCAAATCACCGAGCATGTAATTCGAAACTTCGGGATGCTGCAGAACGCATCGTCAAAGGGAGAGATTCAAAGCAAATCCTTGACGAGGTGATCAAATACAATAAACTCAAGTACATGAAACGTCCCCCTTTCAAACGATCGAATTTGAAACAGCAGTAACATTAGTTTTCCCCTAAACACAACTGAATACGTATCAAGCATCGATACCTTTGTGAACTCCGCCAAAACGTTGCGTCAAAAGCGCACGTGCAATATGCGGATGCACCAGCCGCGGTAAGATCAATGCAACAAGTGCATTTAGATTTCAGCAGACGGCCGCGTGTGCTGCCCCAGAAAAGTGATATCTGTGTGCCAAATTTCTGGACATTTTTCTAAGAGGCCTGATAAATTAAAAATGTCAACCCACTTAGTGGCAAATAAATAATTTTATAGTACGCCATTTTAGGAGACAAATATAGCGAATTTTTAATTCTAGGTTTACATTTTTTTTATTATGGATATTAAAGAGTTCATAGAATTTTAATTCACGAATTGAAATTATTATAAAAAATTTTGTAGAATTCTTTTACCAGTTTTTTGTGTTATCTATGCTTAGCGACAGGTCAAGTTATATTTTCAAATGTCCTTCGCAAAGATTTCTGCTTCCGTTAGCTGTTTGCATTTCCGCCAACATCGAGACGATAAAATACTGCTGTCAAACGTGTACACTTCTTTCGCTCTATGCAATTTCCGTCGATATTAGCGAATGAACGAATACGTTTTATTGAGAGAAAGAAACCCTCTATCAAGCAGAATGCTCGGAGCTCCCTTCCCAGTTACACACGTTTACTATATCGTCCGAAGACAGATTATGACACAGGCTTGTATTTGCCGTTATTCGATCTCGAACTTCGTTATCGTGAAACGTAATTGGATCGTTTCATGCCTTTTTTGCTATAGAGCTAACCTTACAGTCTTTATCTTTTTTCTCTTTGTTCAGTTGGAAAGTGTTCTGTGCTCCATTATTGGATAAATGGTGGCAATCTAATTTTTAAAGTCATATTGCTTTCTTTGAAAAGTGTGGGACATAGAATTTCTCTAAGTATGAAATTAAATAAAATTTACGTATACTCCTGTCCAAAAGTGTTAGAACACTTGCTCGAGAGATATTATAAAATTAGTAATAAATTGCACTTAGAACGCCTAAAATTTGCGTGAAAAATATCTGACTTATAGAACTTATTCTAGTACTTACGTGTACTAGCCTGGTGAGACACAGAGAAATCTGTAGAATAAGTCACAAGTCGGATACAGTAATATCAGTGGAATAAGTCCCGAGTCAGGCAGTGAAGCGAGTAAAATAAGTTCTGAGGCAGACACAGCAAAATCAGTAGAATAAGTTCCAAGTCAGACACAGAGAGATAAGTAGAATGAAGCTTGAACTAAACACAGACAAATCAAGAATAAGTCAGGCACAGTGAAATCTCGTCCTATTAGCAAGTAGAATTATCCCTTAAAATTTATAATCACTGACGATTCATATTGTAAAATGGAAGTTTATTGAAGATAGTAGGTGTTCTAATACCTTTGAAGAAGAGTGTATTTACTCTAATTTTCCAATTTTCTTGAAATACTATTTTTGTGTTTTAAATAATATTTTCCTTAAAAGATAAATCATACGAGTTGGCTCGAATTTTGTTTAAAAAAAAGGTCAAAATCCTGTGTAACATTTTTAACTTGCTTTAAAGTGAAATATTGACCTAGTTAAATTTCGTAAATTAGGCGTTTTATGTAAATTTCACGTATCGGGCGTATCATTATCCCCTAATATCTTTTCAATTATGTGCGCATGCAAAACGAAGCGTTCGCTGATCAATATGTGCTCGACATTATGTTTATTCATTCGCAGATATATTTCGTAAAATAAACTGTGAGGCATTCAAACGAAGTATTCCTACTCTTTACCTCGAACGAAGCTGACGTTGAAATTTTTCTAAAGGACACCGACAGATAGCAGCTGTACGTACCCGACGCGAAATTAATTTCTATTTAGAAATGTGTATTAACTCTCCATTGACCATCCTTGGAGATCGTACTACCCTACATCCTCTGCTTTTTGATAAATTAAACCTTAGCTGATATGACAGAGTTGCAGTAGATATTTATACTAACTCAAATTTTGATATTTTATTTGAAAAATATTTAAGTGTGAAATGTAAGCACGAAAACCTTACAATGATTCACAAATTAATCGCTAAATAATGCATAAAAATGCATATACTAATAACTTTGCGTAATTATGTTGATGTGATCCCATCATATTGTGTTACAATACTAACACCAGTCGGATAAAACGAAGGCTAGAGACAGTAAAAAAGAAATAACAATAATCGTTTCCCTTGGTCATGAAATCCATTCACAGCTTTCAATATTATCAAAAAATGATCTGATACCTATTTCAGAAATTGCCCCTATAACATCAGGTTTCAACGAATAAAAACTCAAGTACGCTATAAAATTAAACTCGACAAGAGTTTTAACGAACACTTAATCGTTACTTCTAAAGGTAGATTCAATTCATGTACTATGTCAGAATGGAATATTCATAATTAAATTACTCGAGAGGTTGGAAGGTCACTGGAAACTATTGAACTCTATTAAAGCTCAAAATATGAATGTAAAAAGTGTTCCCTAAAAAAGTAATTTATATCCCCCTTAGCAAAGATACTCGAAAACAGATTTCCATAAAGTACTGACCTCCGAGCTGGTCGAGGTGGTGCTGTCAGCGCTGTCGGTGTTCGCCACAGAGGAGAGAGGCGACCTATGACCCCTTTGCGCCCATTTGTCTCTTATGCTGGCCACCCCTGTGACAACTCCGATCCTGCTAGCCGCGGTCCCGATCGTCGAGTTCCCAGATTTCGCGCCATCGTTGCTCCCTCCACTCCTGCCACTTCCGCCGCCACTTCCGCCGCATGCTAGCTCCAGGACATCACCCAGGACCTCTGACAGTTTGCTCGGCACCTTGACGAAGGTGTCCAAGACCACTTCTCAAAAGAACCGAGTGTCGTAACGGTCCTCTGGGACCCTGACGAGCGCTCTTCTCGTGTGCTCTTTCGCACACGATGTCAAAGGTCACGACAGATGAGTCGTCGCCGAGCCAATCGTCGCGCGTTCACCAAGCAGACGCTAGAGGCTCGAATGGCAGCTCTTCGTGTTGGAAACGGATCGGTTGTGTTACAGACGTTCACCTGGACTAACGTCAACGTTGGTTAAGGTCACCGCGGCGATAAAGCCAAAGCGTGTATCTAAGTTCTCTCTTTTTATCGCACGGCGGTTTATCTTGACATTTTCGGAGAATGTCAGACGGACAGGTGTCCCAAGATTCCTCTCAATTGATGTCGACGGAACGTCACAGAGAGTGGCAAGGTTTATAGAATTCTAAAGCCTATACGAGAAACGACAGACACGTGGAGGCGGTCTTCGGGAAAAGCAGCATCGAAATTGTCAGAGAGATACAACGCGATTTTATTCGGTGTGTAAGGGTTCACTGATCGAACTGTCGGTCGCATCTCGAAACAATTCCCGAGGAATGGGGAGTTATCGATCTTGGGAACGCTCGAAAAGACGGAAAGTTACAAAATGACTCGGTTGGAATGAACACCCACGCGAAACTTCCATCGTGGTCTTCTCTGAAGCGGCCGCGGCGAAACGAACGGTTCCCTATCGAGTCGAAGCAACTTCGCGCGTTCCTGTTCCTCAATACGTTCCAGTCGAGAATACGACTCGACTCGTGTAATGATTTTTCTTTGACAAATGGTTTGCTGGGGAATTCTGTGGAAGGGGAACTCAAAGACAGCTGAGTTTGAGGAACATTTGGGGAATCGAAGAGGTATCAGGTGTCCGAGGGAATCTGGTTTGCTTAAGCTAGGGCAGACGCTTCTGCTATACTAAGAGAGAATGTTTGAAGAAGATTTCAATTTCTTTGACTAGGATGATTTTCTATTTGACGTATAGATTCTACAGTGTAGAACATCAGTATTATTTTGGAGTAAATCAGTTTGTTCAGAATTCAATGACTAGTAGAATATGAAAGATTGTGAACGATCTATAGAAGCAGGTTGATTGGTGGTCTATGTTGTTCAAGATTCTAATATAAATAAAAATATTTTTAATCAACGCTGTTAATAATTTTCTACTACTTTTTCTGTTGTATATTTGTGTACGTATAAAGATTTGTTTTGATGTATTTTTGTCCACGCGAAAAGATGTTTGATATTTGATTATCGAAGATTCTCATAAATCGCTCAGAACTGATGGCCTTAGGTGAATGGCAATATAGCGTGTCATCTACCGTACACTGCGATTTCTTATACCAGGAATACAAAAGAATATTGAATTATGTCAAGAAATTGATTTCCATGGCACATGTAAAGACCATACAAAAGGAAAATTTACAGCGATTTTTGTTCTCAAGATTATCACGCGATTTTTCGAGACAAGATGAAAGAGTTCATCAGAGCCTCGAAATTCGATACAATTGCAAATATAATAATTCGGTTCAATTAAATTCCAATTTATCAAAACATTTACCGAAAACAATATCATTACAAGGTACACAAATATACTCCAATAATCAAAATTCAACTTTCTCTATTTCCTATTCAGGTTTCATGATGTTAAAAAGAGGAGAACCCTCAATGAAGCATAAACATCAAATAGCCAAGTTATCGGATATCCCGTTTCAGTTCAAATTGTTTATGTTACCTCAATATTAATATCTCCCAATCAATGTAGCTTTCATAACGAACCCAGTGAAACGAAACGAGAGAACGGATCCCATCGAAACAACGGAAAGCAGCAATTTCCCACCCTCGCTGCTTATTCCAATTAAAAGACAGCTATTGCGCGACAAGACGGAAGAAAACTCGAGACAGGCGAAGAGTCTGCGACATCCACTTCTGCCTGAGTGTTATTAATAGCATAACTGCGAGTTGGCTGTTGAAGGACATCGAGAAAAAGGCTTCGACTGAGCGACTAACATTGTCTAAGCGAAGGTCATGGAAGCGTTCGCGAATAAACTTCCTTTGGTCGCACTCACGCATCCGAGGGAAACTTTGAAACAAAATATCTTAATTGGCTTAACGAACGACACCGAGATCGCAGTTAAGTCTCACGAAGGACACGCGACAGCGTTCAGGAAGATCCTGTTATCCGTGACCAGCGGACCGCGTTGCTATCGATTTCTACAAGGACTTTACGCGAATCGAACAAATTCATAGGAAACTTCTGAATCTTTCGAGCGTTGACGACCTTGAGACACGAACTTCTCGGAAGTTTTTTTTTTCAGAGAGCTGAAGAGCAGGATTAAATTGGCAGGATTCTACGAAAGATCCCACACACCACTCGAGCTCGCGTCTCTTCCAGAAGCAAAGAATAATTGGGAAAAACTGTTCACTTTTTACTTGTTACCTCTTTTCTTTCTAGTGTGCGATTTTCTCTTGAGTTTATTTAAGGAGATACGTTTGTTATTAAGATATTATATTTCGACGAACTAGTTATATAAATTTTCAAGTGTCTAATTAAAAAGGTATTTAAATATTCAAAATGTTCAAATATTCAAACTTTTAAACATTTAAATTTTGAAATATTCGAATTTTTTAATTCTCAAAATTAATTGTCAGTTCCTGAAACCAGATCATTTATTTCACCTCTATAGTAGACTTTAAAATGCTTTGAAATTTACTAGTTCCTAGTACGTATTTTAAATTCCAGCTACAGCCAGCTTTATAGATAATGCCATCAGCGTTAACGTTATTTTACATAATTCAATTGAATAATTAATATTTAAATTTCCTTTAAAAAATCACGGAATTAATTTACACGCTCAACAGATGTTAGCTCTCAGAAACGAAATGCGATTAATATTTTGTAGTTCTCTACTTTGAGAGGACTCAAGAACAGCTGTACATTCTCTCCTCGTTTTGCGCATAACCTCGTATCTTCGACGACTGACTTCAAAACAAAATTTCTTAATTACCCCGAGCACAGAGATCGCAGTTTAGTTATGAAGGACACAGCTGATGAATTCCTGCGTATCTCGGTTCGTCTTTACCCGTAAACGGTGTTATCGATTCTATGATAAGCCATTCTAATGGCGCTTTTTGCGCAGCGAAGTTTGCGGAGAAATTTAAAGCAGATTTTCCATTTTTGCACGAGCTTTCTTTCACGTGGAGTGATGTGGCAGAAAAGAAACGTTAATTTATCTCCTGTGTAGCTGAAGATAGAAATAAACTTTAGAGATAAAAATTCGAAGCTGTGGCGATATTTTGGGAGAAGAAAGATAATCACTTTTTGTAATTAAATGTTGTCCTCTTCTAATGAAACTTTGATTTGTATCACTACAGATTTCTTTGCAAGAAAGAAAGTAGAATTTTTCGATAATTGAAAAATAATTGAAAAATTCTATAGGACCTATACTATTTTTGAATTTAATGAAAAAGAGTAATTATCGTCGCAAAATATTTGAATATAATTAACCATTATTAATGGGTCGTCTAGTGTTTCGTTTTACATGATTCAAGCTCTCTTGGGAAATTTGCATGTTAGGTGATATAACAGAGAAAAAAAAGAGCTTTTTCTGCCTTTTTCTTGCTCTTTACGTGACGCTTACACATTTTCACGGTGAATTTCTGCTAGAGATTGTCGTTCCTCTCAACCGTGCGAGTTAAGAAAAATTCCAGCTATTCTTCAGGAAAATTCACAATACTTCGTAATTTCAGTCATTAACAAGCGCGGAACTTACGTAAGTCGTTTATTTCCCTCCCCTTATTGTTCTACGTAATGATACATAATTCCCTATATACTTCACTTAATCTTCCTTGCCTCTAGACTTTCTAAATAATTATAAAGCGGAGAATACATCGGGAAAGTGGTACTTTTCTACAAAGGAAGCTCTCGAAAACATGCTTTCCAGTTTTTCCAGAAATGTCAGAAATATGATATTAAATATCTGAAATATCGATAACTACGAACACATTGGAACATTAATTGGAATAAAATTAATTAAATTTAAATATATAAAATACCATTTTACAACTTTGCTATTTTCGAGGAGATATACTCCTTGAACTAATGTATTAAAAATATATTTCATTAACTCAAATACTGCGTCTTATTTTGCAATGTCAAGTACATTCTATCCTCTTACGACCCCTCAATATTCTTCCTTTATAATAGAAAAATCGTCTTACTTTAAATACTCCTAAGCTTCCCTCTTCTTCGCTTAATACGTATCAAAGAGGTGATCGATCATCGATTCCACGCACCATGCATCGTCAGACATCCAACAGGAAACACCAAAGGCACGAACTTCAAACACAATGCTCGACTGTTTTCCTGCGAGACAAAGTAAGTCCAGAGAGGTCTGGGAGAGATCGATCCACCTGCTCTGAATTGATATTTACCCTAATTGTTGTCCCTGTTTCATCTGGTGCTCTCCCTGACCGAGTCATCCTCACGCACCTGTGCGAATGCACCTTAACAATTACCACTGCCCTCGTGGACGAAGGGATCAATGTTCGAGGTCGGAACGCGGCCGAAGCTAATGTCAATCGAACGCGATGGAAGTTGGGTTCGATCAGTGTACGCAACTAGTGGTGATTAACAAATGAAGTCAGTTTTCTCGTGAGCCTTTCGGCAACACACGATGCTGCTTTTCCCTGAAGTAGCTCGATTTTTGCGTGCTTTAACTTACTTTGTTACCACGACCAATAATAACGACTATTAGATGACTATAGGAACTATTCAGAGTGAACTAAAGCAGAGTTCTGACGAGATAAGTTCCACGAGAATACCAGGGAAAAGTTCGTACATGAATTTCCCAGATGAATGGCCACTGTGCTCCTTTGACCCGACTCCGCGCAGCCAGAGATCACAATTAATTCATCGTCAAACGTGATCGAGCGAAACGTTCGCGTTACAATTACTAATGGATTCTATTGCTCCCGCGAACCGAATTCCCGTCGAAATCTATGTCAATAAACCTCCCGCTCAATCCCCGATATCGTGGCATCGATTTTCGTTCCTCAGGGATTGCTTGATTCGAAAATATCGAAATACTAGCACGTACCTCTGCTAAACAGACAATTTAAACCAATAAACAATAAAAACAAGCCCAATACAGAAACACAATAACAGAAGCCACAGGTGAGGGTACACGTATCCACCGAAATTCGAAAACTCCTCGAAAGAATCCCGCCCGATACATCAGAGTCGGATCAAAGACGCACCACCTTCGTCTGACCAAACATCCACTCTAACCACTTGCCAGGGTCCACGTTACCCGAACGCACACGAAACTCTTCTCGATTTTTACATCTGCTATCGATTATCGTTGTAACTTGGGTAATAGATAATTTACCTCGTGTCTGTCGATCAAAGAAAACTGGCGGCGATTCTTCACGACTGAGGAGGCATAGCCCTTAGGAGCTCAGTGGTCACGGAACAGAGGTCGAGATAGTCACTGTTGTCCTGGTCGACTGTGCTGGCGTAGTGGCCTGGCTGCGACTAACTACTCTCGATCGTGTACGCGCTACCTATGCCGGGGTTCGTGTGCCACCAGAAAACGGCGATTCGTGGATCGTAGAGGCAGCCAGGAGGTGGTGGTTAGCCCCCGTTGGTAGGGTGAACGGAGTGCTCGGCGAACTGGCTAGACAGAGAGGGGCTGTTCACGGGGAGCCACGAGGGATAAAGAAACTGGTACACTGGGACGTAGGGGGTGTTTCGTGTGCTTCGGTGTGAGCGTCCGGTTGTGTGTGCGCGACGAACGAGTCGCGAGGGGCGAACAAGGACGGGAGAGAGTATGCGTGCGCCGCAACAGGTTACTCTCCCCTTCGATACGCTCCTGGAATCCTCCTCGACCCTTTCCACCCATCTCAACCCTCGCACCTTCTCCGCGACCTTCCTCGTATCTGGATGGGTTTCTTCTCTCCTTCCCCAGTTACATTATCTCGCCACCCTCCACACCCTCACGATCTATGTTCCCAACATAATTCCTCCGTTCCTTTTTCTTTCGCTCTTGTTCTTGGGTTTGGGGCTGTACACAAGGCGTTCGCGATCTCCTAGCGACGGATTGAAGGATTGCTGGCGACGAAAAGTCTCCTGTTTTCTTGATGGAGGACGGCGGGGAATGGATGGAGGATGGAATGAATATGTATCGTCGTGGATAGGGGAATTGTTGGTTTGTTACAAGGGAGGGAAGGTGCTATTGGGGTGGAGAGTTATTGCTGCGTGGAGTTGCCTTTGTAATAGTATTCTGGTATTGTATATGTTTTCTTTTATCTTTTGATAATAGCGACTTGAATTTTAAATAATTTCTACTTGGGTTTGAAAAGAAATTTAATGCTTTCATTCTTGTTTGTAACAGTGAATCAGATTCGCGATACAAAATATGTGCTATGTATTACAGTCGGAGTTATTTATCACTAATTTTGGCGAAGGGATGAAAATTGTAGAATTTTCATTTTCAAGCATAATAAAATTAGGATAATAATTTAGGGGAAAGTCATTGACAAAGTCAACCTTGGCACACCCCTAAGAATATCACCCTCGCCTCGTTCAGCTTTATACCAAAAATAAAAGAATTTCGCTCCAGCTGCTTCCTTGAAAATTCCTAGCATTTTCAGATCTTCTCGCCATTTTCACAAATTTATATCTCCACTCTCCGAGTCAACGTTTCCCACTCTCGGTCAGTCTACTTTCCGAAGAACCCCGCTGAGCCTTTCGACAATACAATTTCTTATGCACCGAAGAATGAAAGTTGGTCGCGGACGTCCAAGAACTCGATTTTGGTCGACGTAAATAAATGCTGGGATAATGCATAGCCAGGGTCGAGAGGTCACGGTGAAAGGAACCGAAGATATGCTTCTCCTCGCAATCTCGTTGAATTTCCGTACGCGAGCAGAAGAGGATATGACGGAAGTAGAAACACAGAGTTTCCTTTGTCGAGGCTCCTCGAATATGTATGACTGATTGCGAATCGTGAATCAAATATGGAATCGTCGATAACATTCGTGCATGCACGCGATTCTAAAGCTACCAAAGATTTTTCGAGCGAACTTTCTGCGAGTATTAAACTGAACCTCCATACGAATTACCCGCGAGAATGAATTCTCCTCGTCCTGAACTCGACTCTACACCGTTTCTCTTGATATTTATCGCTCTGTGTAATCTGCTTAAGTCGACATGTAAACGCAAAATATCAGCCGCTGCGATCTGAACGAGTTACGGCGAGATTGCAACCAGGGATCAATCCATTAACATGCTGCATTTGAGACACGTGTTACGCGGGCCTCGGCGGCACAATTATGGAAACGTTAATGGACGCGTGAACGCGAATATTTTGTCGCAACCACGAATGATCGACGCTTGAGGAGTTTGTGACGGTGTTATGAAATTCTTTCATTTTTAGATAAAGTATTTATACACTTTTGAATAAAATTATTTCTTATTTATTTGAATAAAATAAGTAGAAAATATATGAAGAGATGATTCTGTTTTATAATCCAAAGACTAGAAATTTGAAGATTTTTAAGATATTATTGAATACCTCTATAATTGATTTTCTTCAATAAAAATTCTCAAGTAATTTACAATCAAGAATATCAATTACTGTAGATTTAATTCGGAACAACGCCTCACATTCTTTTTCTACAAAGTTGTTATATCCCTTTCAATCTTTGCTTAACACGAATAACAAAAATTAAAAGTTCCCATGGAATTAATTTGTCGAATACATAACGAGTTTGAATCGTCAATTAATGAATTGCAAACTAATTATAAGCGAGTGTTTACCTTCTCTGCTCCTGTGAAATAATTTCATAAAAGATGCGATAAACGTAGGTACACGTATCACATAAGCCAATTTCCCTGTTGAATATTGTTGGCTCCACTCCCTTTGTGGCTTAAGAAAAGAGCATCATACATTGAACATTCCACTATCTGTACGACTCTTTTCCACTTGATTTTTCCTGTGACGTTTAAGCGAAAAATTTCATTTTTCCGACCGCGTAGGAGGGCTCAAGGTCACGACGCTGGATTATCAGATTCTAATTTACGACGAAGTACACGACAAGGTCGTGTCTTCAGCTCGTTTTGCCTTCGTCCGTAACCAAGAGGATAAATTTATTAAATTCCGTCAGGAACTGCGAGGCGAGCTGGCGATATCGCCGACTGGTAAATTTCCTCGAGGTTATTGCTAATTTCGCGAGCCACTTATTGCGGGAAATGACGACTTTCAACGATTTTTCAAGCAAGTTGACCAGAAACCATAAACTCCCTGAAAAACTCTGCACGCCGTGATCCGCTAACCATTAAAAATTCAAACGTTTCCCGCACTCTCCCTCAAACAGCTTAAGCCTGCTTCCCAACCAGTGGGAAACTTGGGATCATTTCGTGTCGGATTTATCCTACTTTGCATTTGAATTTACGTTTTTAGTGCTGTTCAAAGTTCGAGTCAGAGATCTTCGTGGCTATCGGACCCTTATTTGGAATTCACGATGGTTTCTGCCAAGTCTGCAGCTCGTACAGATTCTAAAGGTGTAATCGAAGAATTTCAAGCAAAGCTAACTGGCTGAGCACGTACTCTGCTGCACAAGAATCCTAATCACTTTGGAAATTAAAGCAGAAAGAATTTTCTTCTTGAGGAAATTAGTTTTAGTAATTTTAAATAGCTATATGTATTTTTGAAATCTAATTTATACTAAAGGGATAGCGTATAAGGCTAAAAGTATTAGCTTTGAAATAGAAAAAATGTTGTTTATAGGACTTTGTTAAACACCAACAAATTGGAAACTGAAAGAATGATAATAAAGATATTATTTTGACACATGAAATGTGTTGACAGTAACAAGGAGATATTATGTTCTAGGGTATCAAAGCTGAATAATGTCTGGCTCTACACGTTCTATTCTACTTATCGTATACTGAAACGTGTACTTTAACTACTTGCTACGTTATATCCAAACTTTCACCATACACATAATGCCACATATTACCTCTCACGTAATTTTTCTATAGTTTCCACACCTGCACATACATACTATTCTATATTACTGAAAATAGATACTATCTGTATTACTAAAATTATAATACTTCACAGTATCATTAGTATCCTACAACTTAAAACTTCATAAGTACCAAGGTTTATTTATCACAAGGTAGTCACTCGATAACAAAATGACTTTAAGTAAGGGAAAGCTATTTTAAACTCCACGCTTCCCCTTTACTAAAAAATATTTATCACCTTCTCCCTCGTTTCACATAAAAATTATCTCCATTCAACTAACCTGAAACAAATCTAAGCAAAATACCGCGCGAAACACACGGGATAATTTTCTGCAACAAAGTTGACGGCATACTTTGAAAACAAATAAATCGATACCAGAACTGAGGAAGCATCACCGACCAAGACAAGGTGTACCCTACGAAACTTTTCTATTATTTATCGCAAGGCTCGCTGAAGTTCCAAAAGCGCAGCATGGAGTCTTGTCACGGTTGATGTCTGCCCGATGTATTAAAGATGTTTCTTATAATCGACCATGAAAAATCCAAATGACTCGGAATGAAATCCTTTTATCGATCAGGGGAAGAAACACGCAAGTCTCGCGGCGATTCTTTCTCGCACGACACAATGTTAGCAAGCGTGCGACAGACTCATTCGAGAATGGTTTTGCATTATAGATGACCGTGTTGCGTTGAACTTGCCGTCGGATAGAATTTTAAACGAGGGACTTCCGATACGCCACGTTCCGCGATCTATATTTCCGACTTTGTGGATCGATCCGAATGGCCGACCCCCTTTCAAACTCTTCCATCGACTGGCATCAGAAAAACGGTTGTTTTTCGCTCGCTGGTATCGTTAAATAATGCAGCTTTTTTGCACTGGGCTTCTATATCAATAATAAGCAACGTCTTCCTGCCCATCGATCGTTTTCGTGATAGATGACCGCGTTGCATGCGCGTTATGCATCAACGCGAAGACTCTTTTACGTAAGGCAGAAAATTTGATTAGTTTGTGACGAGCAAGCCGCCAGGTTACCCCTGAGCTTTCTTTATCGACACATCATCTTTGTATAGCGCAGCATCGGGGAGCCATCAATTTACCTTCGATAGTGATATATGGTACCCTCTTTTTTAACTGAGAAGATGAGATCAATTGATGTCGCCGAATTGCTATTGCTTTTTCTGCTAGTCGATGGGATTCTCGAGTTTTTGGTGATGAAGTATTTGTAAAGTGGCGATCTAATAGTGTAGTAATTGAGAACGTGTTTAGGGGGAATTGAGAGAGGGTATTGAAAATAAATCGACGGAGAAATATTTTTACAGATACACGAGTGAAGTTTAGGACTCTGTTGGAATATATTCGGTTCAAAGCTTTCATCAGTGTAACATATCTGTAAGGTAACTTAGTTTCAGAAGGATTTATTTAGTTTCCTGGTAATGTGTGTACACGAGCGCGCAGGAACACGAAGCAGATATGAATATATTCATTTAGAGAAACTTGATATTGCATGGACTCTGTAACTAAAAAGAAGGGAGCTGGGAAAATTGAAACACGAGCTGTGTACGGATGTATTTCGAAGAAGAGACATATTTAAAACCATTTCGTCGCATATCCAACTTGGTCAGACATGTTCTAATGCGCTGTAACACGTTCTAATTCGCTTCAATCCTTTCGATCTTTTTTCCAAAGCATTTCAAGAGGGTTCGAACCCTATCAACTAGTTCCAACTCACTCGAACTCGCCTCAACTCTCGTAAAATTCGCGAAAAAATCCTGAGGAATTTCGTGAACTATTCTCAACCAAATCTTTCTTGGTACTTTATATCTCTTGTATTGCATAATACTGAAGCTGCTTTATTTTTCGTCTCGAATTATCGAACTTCGGCAATTTTTCCTCTATGTCCTATGTTGCTCGAGAGGAACTCGCATCTCCAATTAAAATGCAAATTCTGCAGGAATCAGGCGTTCTTGGCGCTACGAGGATCAAGTAATTCCTTGTTAACGGTAGCGGCAGGTTAGGTTGAATGTTAACCTGATTATGGAGCAGAATTTATCGAGTATATAGGATAAAATAGAAGAAGGTTTTCGGTTTCGATCAGAAATTTCATGCTACTCGAATAACCAGTCTGTTCTAATTATAACATCACATCACGTTACTTCATGATTACTTTCATGTGATTAATATTAAGGATCCTTGATAATAATTCAAATAACCACACCAGCCACCTTCCATTTAAAGGGTTATTTGTAAATATAACATTGAGTTTTCTGATCTTAAAAATCGTAACTTCTGTGTCCCCAGGGAACTTACATAACAAGTTGGAGTTGCTAGAGTAATAGAATAAAGCTAGAATAATGTAAAATAAGTGATCTTTTAAGTATTTTTAGCAACGTATAAAACGACACCGTAAAATTGACTCGCGCTATCAAAAAACAGTAAATGTATTACTATAGGAACAGAATTACGATCCGAATTGTTCGCCGATAAAAAAGTTACGCCCGATAAAACGCCACCTGTATGTCGACGCATTCGAGCAACGCCTCTGTTCCCAATTTTTTCTTGATATCACGAAACCCGATCGTTTTCGACCATGCAAAATCGAGAAATTATTGCGGACTGTATACTGTCAGAAAATATTATACACAAGTATAAAGGAAGATTTTTAGATAAAACTGGGAAGATCGAATTTTTCTATTATCCTCAATTTTTTCTAGTGCTTTACTTATTGATCTACGCATCGTTCAAAGGATTTAACGAAAAAATCTACAAACTGCATATAAGTATTTAAATAAACCCCGCAGCGTGATTTTTATTAGAAATTCATTAACCAATAGAATGTAACTAGGAATATCGAATACTTTACGTCGCGCGAGAGGACTAATAAAAACATCAATGCCTCGTGCGCGAACGACAGATGAGAAAAAGAAGAAAAGTTGCTGGAATAATGATAGAATTTTCGAATCTGTGCGTTCTGCTACGCGCAAAACATTTCGTCTTTGTGCGTAGGTAACGTTTCGAAACGCGATATCTATCGGTGGTTGTGGAGCGCTGTATCGATCCAAATTCCAGATTTTATATGCCCGGTCTGAGAAAGGGGAGGGTGCTCCAATGTTTACGCACATGCAGGTAAAACCGATAAGAGAGATACCAAATTTCGCTAAATTAGTAGAATCTCTCTAAATTACTCTATCGCTAAATCATTTGAAATTCACGAGAAAATGGAAATGTCGAATCCCGCATTTTACTTTGGTCTTCGTTTCGTCATTTTGCTGGACGTCGTTCCGTTCGATTAGTCTTTTCGTTCTCGCGGTCAGACTCGATGAAAAGGTTTCATCGAAACGAAATGCTCCCCAGTGGAAGGTTAGAAGCGGAGCACGGGGAAAAGTCTTAATCAATTTATCGCGCGAACGTTTCGCGATTTAAACGCGATGCCATGTTCGAAAGGTAACAAACGTTCGAGAAGTTGGAGCGTTTAACTGGCTGACACACGCGCGGCAAATTGCTCTGTTTTCGCTGCCTTTGGAAAATCAATTTCTTTGTTCGACTTCGAAGCGTCGGCGAACTCCGCTTCTCATGATTGTTTCACAGGAAATTTCATTTTTCGACCTCAAGGATTTCTATTTTTGCTTCCCTTTTTTAATTCATTTTTACGGATCGAAACTGGTATCCCTGCGCAGAAGAGAATTTTAAAAAACTGAGTATACAGAAGATGATTAATTGATACAGAAACTAAATTGAGTTAAAATATTTGAAGCGAATTCGAACGTGTTTGTACAAGAGTTTAATAAATTTTGTCAGTAAAAAAATTTGTTGACTTAGTTATCCAGATTGTTATAGATATAGATACACAGTAAATTTATATTTTCGTGAAATTAGTATACATTTGATGTAACATGAAATCGTAATACTGTAAGGTTGCAGCTACTTCAAATGTTACTTTAACATCAATTTTAACTTTTAGAGATATTCACTTTAATCTGTATTTTTAATTAAGCACACAGTTTCTGGATTTCAAGTACAAGTTCAATAAATATACTTTGCATGCATAAGAACGTGATGTAGTAAAAAATAATCTAACATTTTACAGTGTTCAATACTATCGACTCTGAAAGATACCCTCCCCAATTTAACATAAGTTGAACATTACGAAAATTTTGTCTATGTCGATTACCAAACTCTGGTAAGTATGAAAGTGTTATCGGCTGATGTATTTTCTTGCCATCAGGCGATCACAGCAAAGCTCAGGTTAACCAGTAGTGGAAACTGCAGTCACCGACGATATTCGTCGATGCTGCAACACAGTTATCAGAGTTATCACCACAGACGAGTATACTCGTCGATGCAGTTATCAACACACGTACACCAAGTTACCTTCCAGGGAGATATCGACAGAGCTGAGATTATATACCGACGTCGCAGCGTCGGTACAGTGGCGGATCTGTTCTACTAGCATGTCCTAGGTTGCGACGTACCACGAAACTTATCTTCTGTCGTCAAAATTTAAGATGTGTGTTAATTCTATAATACTGAGAAGTCAAATGATTCTTACTAATCACGTTTCTATAACAGGTTTGAGTATTATTTTTAAAAAGAGCTATTAAAAATGTATCGATGTAAAACTTAATTTAAATGAACAGATTTTAGAGTCAAAGAAAAATTATCCCCACAATTTGAAAGTGGAGCTACTTTAATGTTATGAATTATAAAATCTACTTTAAGCTATCGGAGTTCAAATTTCTATAATTCCGCTGATATGTTGTTATATCGCTCATGAGTTATTTAACAGCCAATATGGATTTCACTTCTGACGAGGATTGCTTATTAACAAACTGACATGTAGAAAATTGGTATGTTTACGTTACACGTAACGCGCTGTAATAAATTTAAAAATCATTTTCAAAGAGATGAATTTCCCACTCACTTTCCATAGTGAATAGTTACTTGTGATCCTTAAAAAATATGACGATAGATACACGCTATTAATTTAATTGGATTATTTCATCTCATTATATTGAATCGTTCAATTTCATAATTTAATTCCTATGGATCCGGTTTTCAATGAACATTATTAAATGAATTTCTTTTTACGAATAAAGTCATTAAGAATACGCTAATTGTTGTGAACTACTTTTTTTCTCCTGTGAAGGCACATTATTTGTATCTAACAGGAATAATAAATTATTCATTTGTGAAAGCTCAATTAAACAGACATCGATTTAACAAGTAATCAGTTGCAACGAAAGCGAAATCATCCGCAATGCGTCAATTATTGATCTAATAAATATTGATCGCTGAAAGTATAACTAAAGTATTCATATTCAAAATTAGCAATGTTCCATTATTATTATAATCATAAGTGTAAATAATTAGATCAGATATTTTCTATACCAGCATCATTTTTCTACAAAAATGAAAAATCATAGCTAGTCATTTAAGGATAGCCTAAAAATTGGGATAAGAATATAAAAGAACTAACATAAATTCGTCTGCACTAATTAATTTATAACCATGGTCAAACAATCAGAGAAGCGCATTATCCAATTACATCCACTAATGGAACTTCGAATAGTTACTAATCACATCATGTAATGAATTGAATTTACTAAATTATATATAGGTAACAACTATTAATAGCTATCTCATCCAGTCGAAGATGAAATATAAGGTCTTATAACTTTTACGAGTATGAACCATAAAAATACAAAGTAAAGATGCTTTCATCTTTTTTGGCGTTAAGTCAACAGATTAGAGACTCTATATAACGATGATCGACAAAGTGAAGACTTGTGTGTGTTCCTAGCAAAGTCTAGGGGCAATTAACAGGACTAAATGAACGTTGGCTACTATTAATCCCAGTATAGACAACTTACTAGTTTATGTAGTCGCTTAGAATGTTCTTAGTATATTGACAGTGGTTCGTTAATAGCAAACGAGTTACTAATTGATGGTTATTCTTTCACCCATCAGCCCCTCTAAGAGTATTGAGGCCGAGTAAGCTCGGTGCTGTTGAAGGTTACCTATTAATCAATCGATGGATTAAAACTCGTTTGTAGGAACTTGTTCGGTAAGAAACTTCAGACTTCTGCGATAGAAGAGGTTAAAGTTAAGGAAGCTCGTTGAATAGAACGAATGTTTCTCGAAAAGGATAAGTAAATATGAATGAAGTTTAAATACCGCGAGGCATATCGTTTCGGTGGAAGTTAATGGAAGTTTTAATAAAATCTAGGAATGAAATTAAATGCAAATTCATCATAAAGATGACTTTCGTTCA
Organism: Calliopsis andreniformis; assembly: GCF_051401765.1. Lineage (NCBI taxonomy): Eukaryota > Metazoa > Arthropoda > Insecta > Hymenoptera > Andrenidae > Calliopsis > Calliopsis andreniformis. The sequence goes on along the minus strand of NC_135067.1, from coordinate 13,900,893 downwards.
GGTAGTGAAATGGAACCAAAATAATTCACGTTTTTCTAGCAAGGCACGTCTGACTAGTTACGAGAACACTCTACTTAAAACAGACATTGTTTCTTCAATACTGTATACCAACCAAAATGTAGATAAATTCATTTGCTAACAGCGATCAATACCATTTATATCCTCTTTCAATTACTTTAAATTTATTTTGAAATTCTCGATAAATTATTTTATACGTTTGAATCTCTCGAGAGCGTCAAACGCACGAAATAAGGCACATACAAATTCTGTCGTATTTGGCTTGATAATTTTTACAAACTGACGAAGATTCATTGAAAAGTGAGCATCACACTTGAGCAGCTCTTCTTCTTATTTACGACTCAACAACAATACTAATAAAACCAGTGTTCTCTTATATAACTTTCACAAAGCTAACTCAACATTAATTCAATCGTGCAGTTTATATACGAAGCATGCATACCAGTGCACTTACCCCAGACTGCACTGCATAGTAATTCTTCTGCGGTTTTCTCCAACAATTGAGCACGTGTGAGGGCGACGCGTTGTGGCTGTGCTGCAGGCATTCCTCTTGTCCAATTTCCGGTTTACGAGTACTAGGTGGATCTGGCCACCGATCAAGATTGCTCCAGTACTTTCCTTTCCGTTTCACCGCGTAGTATCGGTAAACCACTATCGTCATTGCGACGACTAAAGCCAGGCCTGTACCAGCAGCTGCTCCGAAAATCGCCGAGGAAATCATCCCTCTTTTGCCTCAAGTTTTCCTCCCTTTTTTCTCGCGAGTGTCACTGTAAATCGCTTGCTGTTCCAGTCACGGGATCTGAAAAAATCGATTGTGTTAGGAAGACGAAGGTGATACGATTGTGTTTTACTACTATCTCTGTAGATGGTTCTATTATTCTGTTCTAACGTGAGACGACTTTCTCTCTTACTTTTTTTTTAAATATAAGATTCTATTGCGTCGTCTCTTTAATTTTATTTTAAATTTAAACTAACAATTAGCGAAAAGTTTTATGAAGAATTCTGCTACTTTTTCGTGTAAGTCATCAAACTATTCGAATTTTTGAAATTTTTTTAAGAATCTTTTTTTCTTTGCACTAATATCTCGTTTTTTATTTTTACGTTTTATGGATCGTTTTTCGTGAATACTGGAACTCGTTTTAATTAGTTCACGATAGAAAGGAGGGGGGATGAAAGTGATGAAAAATCCGAACTTCAAAGGTCACACTTTACTACCCATCTACTGGAAGAGGAAACGCGGGTAAAAAACAACGAACAGGGTTTAATATTATCGCTGGTATGTATATTTTAACAGAACTGTCATGTTACGATCGCGTTTACGAGAGTTTTGCAAACCACCCACATCATTTAACTCGGATGCAAGAAAAGGAACTAGCAATTCCAGACGTCCAACAAGCAACATCGATGCGAAAGTTACGAGCCACGTGTGCTCTACATTGTTTTCCACTCGTTACACAACGAGGAAAACAAATACAAACAGAAAGAAATCAGAAAGAACGAAGTTCGTACGCTACACTGTTTTGTAACAAATGTTGGAAAATATTCTGTACGTTTTAGTGCGTACACATCTCTGTATATCGAAACTGGTAAGACGAACTATATTTTCTGTTGAGAAAGGCAAAATGATTTAAATAACTTATGAAATCTGGTGAAATGATTTTTTGTTACAAATAATTTTAAAAGAGTCATTAAATACAATGTGAGACTAATTATTAGGAGTACCTCATTAGGAGTCCTGAATTTGTATCATTAAAGAATCTCGTAACTTATTCTATAATGCAATTTCCTTCCTTAATTTCATTTGAATATAACTCGATTTTAATAAATTATAGGAGGTCCAAAAAATAACCTTCAGAAATTAAAAACTATTAAACTGTTTAACTATCATGCTATCTATTATAAATTACCTCCAGGGTGATCAAAATTTTCTCTACTAAAATTTAGTTAAACCTTCGACGTATAAATTTCAATTTAAAACTAATCGCGACGATAATACCTCTCTACCTTCTTTCAAGTAAAGCCCTACTGAAAACTGACGAGCCCTTCAATGCTTCAAAGGTTAATCGTTAAATCATCACTGAATCCCTGCGCCGACCCCTCGAAGTTCCAACCCTACAAACCCAAATGTTCCCTTTGAAAGTATCTCCTCAACCGAGAGTCTCGCAATTACTCCATAAATTGAATTGCGTCGCGAATCAGGGACAATAATAACGACGAAAACATAACGTCCTCGTTATCGCGGAAATTTCGAGTGGTTGCAGGCGTCCCATTAAATTTTGACGCCCGTCACACAATTTCCCGACCGAATAGGCCAGCTTCCTCCGCCTGTCCCAGGCTACGCGACACTTCATGGAGCTCGTTCAACTCTGCCAGCTGACATCTTGATCTGCGTCACCGTGCGTTCACCGTGGCTTAATCTATTCAGTTGCCATGACGATCGTTCACAGCCGATTTCAGTCGCGGGCCAGCGGTCGTGGTAAAGGTGCAGCGTCGCGAATGGATGCAATAAATTTCTAACGACGAGGAACGACGGGGATGGGGAAACAACGCGCTCCGCGTTCGTTTTGCTGTTTTTCCATTGATTAAAGGCTCCACCAGGGGCAGATTTAAACGATTCCCTAGCATTCCGAACGCCCTCGTGCGTTCTCATTTTGGAACGCTTTATAGCGCTTGACACGGTGATTTTGGACACTGTCGGCTGTCGCGTCACGTCACGGCGCGCGTTAAATTGTAACTTCTCACGCGTAATAGCTGATACAGTAAACGCACGGCTGATATTTCACGCCAAATTGTCGCGGCTGATAGCGACTGGTGACTAAGGAAATCGGCAGCGTTGCACGCGTGGGACGCAAATCGTTTCGAAGACCTAGTAATTAAACGTGCCAAGATATTTGAGAAATGGTAGAATTAAATAGTTCATTTTTCTTAGCAATTTTCGATCTTACTCTGTTCTCGTTCAAGTGATTTATACAGAGAGAAATTGATGAAGACTCTTTTGAAATATTGAGTGAATAATTAGCATAGTATGTACAGTACCTCATTAGTACAATATGTAGAATTACTCATGAAGAGTTTCTATGGAACCTTTACTAATAATATAAGTACGTACAGTAAGTCTGTGAATAAAACTATAACTACAACTTAATGGAGCCTGTTCTATTCAAGACAGACATTCAAATCCTAAACACCTCACGTTTCTGTTATCAAACTTACAAAAGTTAAGCAAAGGAACTAAAGTTGAATATAAGAAAAAATAAAATAGATTTAATTTTCTTTCAAAGAAACACTATACATGTCAACAAATTTATGAATCACCGTCTATATGAAAACAAAATCATCTAAGCATATCCTAATTCTCCTAGCAATCGAAAATGAAAAATTTCTTTGTGGTTTTCGCCCTTTCGTTTCCCCATGGTCTTGGTATTTAATATTCGACGATATGCTCGTCGACTGGATACCACGTGTTCAATAAAACTTTTCATTTGCAACGATTCAAAATACCATTCCGAGCGAGATTCCGCGCACGTCGCGTCTCAGTTATGTGCAATCATATCGCGGTTGTATCGACTGGATTCCGTAAAAAGCTTGTGTACTCTGTTGCCTTGTAAACGTTCGCCAAAGTAGAGAGCATAAATCGCAGTGGTGTGAGTCAAAGGAGGCGGTCGGAACGAGGAACGCCGACGAGATCTCGTCTTAATGAAACGCTCGAGGCCTCGCTGCAGGTTGATGGTACAATGTCTAGGGATATTACACCTGGAGAGGAGACTCGAAAGGGAAGGCAGAACACAGCGAGGGATGCAAATGTTCAAAGCAATCATGTCGGGAATTGAAGATGCAGCGTCGGCCTTTCTTTTTTTTCTGTATTAATATAATTCTCAAAGGATTTCCCTAGCGTTGGCATTCTTTCTCGACCCTTTGCGATGTTTCGAATCGAATTGTTCCCTCGAGAAATAATTCTGCACGATTTCTCGTTTACATCGTTTACCTTCGTTGACTGATAAGAGAATGGCTTTAGAAAATTATTCTAATATTTAGAAAACATTTTTAGCATTTAGAAAATTATTGGAAACTAAATTCAATTAAAAAGGTAACTGAAACGTGTCCATATGTGGTATGTATCTATGTCAGTATTGTTCAAATATTAAGTTCAACATTTCAGTTAATAATTGCATTGAAATCCGTAAAGCCTTAACAATAAAATGTCTTAGTTTTAAAAGTTCATTCTCAAGGGTTTTATCGAGCAAGTTTTAATTTTTAATCCTTTGCTCTTGTAAAACCATTTCTGTAAAAAGTAACGGTTTTAACAAACCCACAGGAAAATTTCTGCTAAAGTGTCTCGTCAGGAAGTTTCATACATTACTTCGTGATGTGACAATATTTTACCATTAAAATAGATTGCGACATTTCAGAACTTCTCTCACATTGCACAGAATTTAATCAGTGAGTTAAAGTACAGTTCAAGTCCAAAATGAACTATTTCCAAATAATCTCAGAACTATGTAAAATGCATAGAAGTATACAATGTACTGGTCTTCAACTCACCGATTCAATTATAGGTAGCCAATGCTATTGTACGCTATTATCGAAGACCAAGGGATCATAACGTTTCCTTGATACTTGTGTCCCTGGTTCGGTCACTCATGGAAACGCAAGAATTTCATTTCTCTGGACAGTTGAGGGATTTTATTTCCCTAGGTACATTGCAAGCAAAACCCTCTAGATCCGCTGTTTTGTGGGTGTGTCCTACGTGGGCGTAACACTAAGTCGCGTGGAGGAAATAATCCACGCTATCCTACCTACATACGTCCTCTACGTGTCTACATAATGCAACCCCTGTCACCAGGACGAAGCTGTGGTGATTTTTATTGAGACAACCGAGCTCTGACGCTAAAAAATCTCACGTTGTTTATTTATTTAAAAAATCCTACGACGACCTTTGCAAGAATGGAAAATGAATAAATAGAAAATAGAAATATTTACGTTAGAATGGATTACTGAACGAAATATTTTAGGTTTTTCCGAGTTCTAAGTTTCTAAGTTTCTAACTTTGTTTAATTTAATGGCATTTGAATACTTATAGGTATTTAAGAGTGCCAGAAAATTCTTTCCATCACTTGTAACAGTTTATTCCAAGCTACAGTAAAATTAATGTCGACCTTTATCATGATCGTAATGAAAAGTCAATACATCATGGTATTCACGAAGTTCAAACTCGAAGCAAATTTCATAGAACGAGGGTTCTACGAACATGCTGGTTAACAACTAAAAGTCGATAATTCGAACTCTGAGCACGCATATTACTTTATAAAAGAATAGAGGTACAATTTGGTAATTGAAATGAACACGTTGTATTCCAGAAATCATTAACTCGACCTTTGGATTTAAAGCGAATGAAGTCGAGTTGACCTGATTAGATTGATTGACAATGGAAATGAAGAGAAATAGGAACATCGACAAGAGAGTAACTTTGCCCGCTTCCTTAGCGGATATTTAATAATCTGCGTAAAATGATTACGCTTCGAGATTTCCGGTGCTGCCTCCTGGCAAGAGTCAAGTTTGAAACGTGAAAACTAAGATGTATTGATCTGTCGTTAATTACTACTCCTGTTGACGTGATCCCTCGATCCCAGTAATCCGTTCCGAAGGCTGGCCCGTTTTCATTTAGCGCGACCCAACGTCGAGATTAAACATCTCGAGAAATTAAAAATTAGTCGAAAGGAAAATTGATGGACAACAAATATCGACAGCAGCTTTCTGACGTGAGATTTAAAACAGTGTATGTATAATGTAGGATCACGTATTCTTTTATCGCCGTCACGATACTTTTATGCTTTTTATATAATTTTTTCAATATTTAAAATAGAATTTCCACGAAGGACTCAGAATAAAATGAACAGTTCTAATAATGTCCAATAGAATAACTGAAATCTTCATAAGAATTACGTGCCCCCATCAGAGAAAGAAAATTTCACTTGCAGAAATGAGATTACGTGTTCCGCGTTCGTTTTATTGGTAGCGAGATGCTAATGACTGGTACAGCATTCGAAGAAATTAAGTTTATCTTGTTACACAAACGTGCTCCATGGTTCCAGGTGTCCATAATTCTCTACAGCACTGCAAGACTTAACAAAGATTTAAGCGATTTCTAATTAATCGAAGACTTTCGAATTTGCGTCTGTATATCTGCTGAGTCTGCTTACCCACCACATTCAAAATTCCTTTAAAAAATCTTAATAATTGAGAGATCCAGTGCTTAAAATAAAAAATAGTTTATGCTTACGACGATCAAAATACAAGACAGAGAATCCATTTTTTTATTACATTGAATTGTAAAGATAAATATTGAAGGAAAATTGAATTCCACGCATTCCAATGACAAGTCGATAAAAAATAGAATTAAGAGAAGAATTTGAAAATCTTCGACTCGATATGATCGAATACATTCATAAAATGGTGCAGATCGCGAATATTATTCGTCTATCCGTGAAAGCTTAACTGTCTTCGCGTTTTATCGGTTTGCGAGTTCCTTCTAACAACGATAATATCAGTCAGCTCGTGAAATCCTCTTATCTTCTGATCTCCAGATCCCTATCCCTTTCACGAGAGTTTTCTGATCCTACATTCTGATTTTCAGTCACGTCGTGAACACGCAACGAATCGATTCCTATAATTAAGTAGTTTCCAGGAGTGCAAAGTTGCCAGCTGCCAACGTCGATCGAGAAATTATCACAGAAAACGACAGTAGAACTCTTAACACTCTGAATATTTAAATTATGTCGAGTATACAATACGACTGTAGCCTTCATTTAGACGAGAAGACACTGCTCGTAAAGGTAAGAGAAATTTTATTCAGGTGATGAATAATCGACAAGAATAACGAAAGAACTTTTATTCTCCTGAAGCAGATAAGTTTTATGCGAAAGAAATACTCGACTGAGGAGGATTTACTCAGATAATTACTTTGCTAAGATTCTAATGCTCAATTCCGTGTAAAAAACATGGCAAAGCGAAGAATAAAATTGTGCAACATTTTTTATTATATTTTTGTAAGCATAATTCGACTTTAAATTTACTTTTTAAAGCGATATTATACGAACTCAACTATTCTTTGCATGTATCTAGTGTCGTAAATGTAGTTGCAGTCTCTTGTGTATGCATACTAGAAAATTTTTTTAATCTACCTAATGCCATAATAAATCCGCAAAAACGAAGAGTTTCGCTCTACTTCGAAGAACAATTCTTTAGTAAGCGTCGGTGGTTCTATTCCCACTAGAATAACTGTGGAACACGTATACTGTATCCTGAGGGGAAGTTTCGAAGAGGATGAGGACGAACAAACTCCGCATCTTTCGCAAAAAAAGCTTGAAATTTCAGCGGCGAATGTAAGAGCATCGCTGTATCTAACCGTGCAAGCGAGACACGTGCAAATCCAGTGGATTCTTCTTGAGAATTGCCACAATAAAATCGTGAAACAAAAGAGGATTCTAACTTTGAAGCTGCTCTCACACATAAAAGCACGTATCTATAAAAAACTTTCCACAAACGAAAAAAGCTGATTAATTGATTACAGTTAAATGCTATATATTTTTTCTAAGAAGATATTTCTATTTATACAGATTCGCATTTAGTTGGAAATCTATCTTCTTTGGAGTAAAGAGTAGTTTATTCTAAATTGAAATGGTCGAGATTAAAGTGTGACTATCGTGATTTTAATACTGAACTTCTTCGCAGTTTTAAAACGGAGCATTTGCCTTTGTGTCAGTTAAAGGATTCGACGAAGTTTCGATCTGGCGACGCTATCGCGAAGTTGAAGAAAGTGTGTTGGTTATCCTACGACACTCAGGGGATTTATAAGGTACAAGGTAACGTAAACTGCGAGATTCGTAGCTGAGACTAGCAGTTCCTAAGAACGTCCTATCTCGCAAACAATATAAACGCGCCATAAACCTGAAGGTGAAATTTCCCCACGATTTATTCTCGAGGCGTCGAATTAGCTTCATTCGCCAATTTGGGAGATTGCAAATCAGTAAATATTGAAATACAGAAAGACAAACTTAACTTCGTCTGAGAAAGTGTGGGCGTCAAGACTAGCATTTCCATTAAGGCTTGAAATGAAAGTGCACTGTGCTAATGCTGCAATTAATGGTTAACGTACAAGGCAGGGAATTGTGATTCCAGCTAAATGTTAGAATCCAGCACAATCTATTTTTAGCTTAGGGATGTCAGAAAATTTTCGAGTCTTCACTAATTACAATTTGACGAGAAGTCAAACTTTGACATAATATAACTTTGAACTAAATTATTTCTTTTTTATACCCAGACTATAAGAAAATACAGCGTTTTCCTTCTCAGTAAAATAGTCTTCATAAAATCGAACACTTTATTCATATTAAAAATTAAAGCAGTGCATTATCAAGCGATTTACCTATGCCTCTCGAAACCTTTCGAAATATTAGGCTTCAAAGCAGAAAAGTTTAACGTACCTACTACTTGAGTAGCAGTGACGTACCAAATTACCTGAAAGCCTTTAAAAATCAGAAGAGGATAACGATCCATTTTTCAACCACCCAGCCACGGCGTGCATTACGGAGAGTATAAAAAGAGAGTACCATAAAAGTGCCATGAAAAGATTTTACTGATTCTTTAATGATTGGCTGCAATGCTACAAATCCTACGCGAGGAAGCTTAAAATCTTAGTAAATCCCTTTTAGTGGGTTTTTAATCACATTTCTAAATTGGATACACAGACAAATAAAAATCTCTAAGAAATAATTCTCAAAGACTCGTGCTCGGATTAATGTATATCTTGAATTGAGGCTCATCCGTAGGCATAAGCGTGAGAATCTACATACAGAATCTTAATCACGTAGTCGTTTCTCTTAGGACTTCATCGACACATGACCACACAGCAGCTTGCTCGAGCTGACATGTCTGCTGCCGAAGTGCATAATTGATTTAGCTTCTCCACCACGGCGCAACACCCCAGTCGCCTTGGATGCTTCGTCACTGAAATTCGCTGGCACCTGTTCGTGAATCCATTCAATCGACGACAAACACGATTAATTAGATTTTTAGGCCAATTACGACACGTAATAATCATTACGTTGCATTGTCATGTTCAATGTTCGTAAATTTGATTAAGGGGTTACAGCAGATAGGAGTTAATTTGATGATTTCACATTTTTTTCGACCCGTGATTTCTAAACTATGTACCTTTGCACTTTGTAATTTGTTGGAACTGAGTGGTCAATACTGTGAAACTTTGGCAGAGTATTCCACGACTGCTATCTAATTTCGGTAATGTTAGTGGGAGTTAGTTCTGCCTCGAGTACGAGTAACGCGAATTTACTAAGGAAATCTACTTTAGACTATTATCAAAGTATCGTAAACTGCATTTCTCAGAATTGATAAATAATTGAAGAAATTAGTAACCTTCTTATTAGGTTTTGTGAAGATACAAGTTGCTAAAAAATTACGTGACAATGTCAAAAATAATAATCGTATGACAACAAATTTCACTTTTACTGTAGATAGTACAGTATATGAAATTTCATTAAAATCAGTCGGTTGTGACAAAGCAGTTAACGAAACCTTCCAATATTCACACAGAAGAGTACATAGTCATCGTATTTCCACAGACCCCCATGCCTGTCGGTCCATATTAATTCGTTTACTTGCTGAACCATACGTTTAATCCGCTTTCCAAAGCTTCTGTAAACATAATACAACGCAAACTACTCCACTGAGGGACTAGCAGACTCAGCATACTTGAACACGACGAGATAAACAGCTACAATTTGTAGAAACTGTGACACCATTAAACTGAAAGCTATATAAAACTGATTACACATACTGAGAGAACTACACTAATGTAATAATTATTTTTATGTGAAGCAGTTTGTGAAATTGATTTCTAAATACACAAATATTCAAATTTTCTAAGTTATCAAAAATCAATTTTTCTCATTTCTAAATTTTCAAATATTTAATTTTGAATTAATTACTCATTGATATATTCGATATGATAAATTCCATAAACTGACAAAAACTCTTTAGTTAACTAGTTAATATGCACGCGAGGACGAAAGTGAAGATGAATAAATAAAATACGATTCAAAGCACTCGACGCAGGTCAGCGGTGAACGACTACAGAGATCGAAATCCAGCAGATAATTGAATAAACGAGAAAGTCCAAAGTTCGTCGATCCTGTGATCGTACATGGCCTGTGGATGGAGTTAGAACTTCTAATCAACACTCAACGTTATTAGTGTCAAAGCTACGGTAGTTCCAATGTACGAACGTGTTTCAATGAAAACACACGAATCGAAGCGAACGAGGGTTCGATAAAAACCCACTTTGAACGAGGATTCGAGTGGGCATCGAGAAAAATACAATATTCCTGGACACTAGAGTTCGTTGAATTTAAGTTACTATCGTGCGAACATATTTCATTCATAACTTTAACACTCTCTATATGGGGCAGTGGCTTCAACATCGAACGTTTCTCGGAACAGAATTAATTAAGTTTCAGTATTCAACGAACGGAGTTCAAATGAATTACGTTCAAGTGTTAGGAGTTTATTCACCTGTTATTGACCGTATAATGCACGCATGAGAATCAGATAAAGGCGTACAAACAGCCAATAATGGATGAATAAGCTCAAAGTGAAGTAACATCAACAATCTATAACTACGTTGGAAAATCGAGCAAAATATTACAAATTATCAAACGTTTCGGTGTGTATTAAATCAAAATTATTATGTATAAAAAAACGAATCGAAAACATCGCATAAAATTAATTGATTTCTCGCTTCGTTCTCTAGAAAGTGGATTTAGGATTGTAACCAAGTACGCGTGTATGGAAGTGCAATTTTAGGCACTTGAAGGGTACACGATGTGAGAGGACCGCTTCCACTTCACAGTAGACAGAGTCAATGGTCAGACTATGAGTGTTCCCTTCTTACCTGCACCAGCAAAGCGCTTCAAACTGTATCTCTGTATAGTCGTACCATGGTCAAAGTTCAAATCCCATTTTCGTGGAGTGGAAGCACTATATCAAATAGTTTTATTGTATTGAAATACTTTCGACTTATTTTTCTATGTAGAAATACCACTTCTGTTTTTAGAATGTTTTTCCGAGATGTAAAAGTAGGAAAAAAATTCTCTTGTAGTAGCCAAACATTCTAGGTTTTAGTAGATACATTATTAAAAGTCAAAAAATATTTACTTGCAAGTTATTACGTTCTCAGTCAATATCTGTAGGTATACAGAACGCAATATATTATGATACTCTCCCCGAGCACTTGCTGAAGCTAAATAATGACACCTGAATATCGAGGGAAGCGTTTGCACAGTGAAATATGATACCCAAGAATATGAAAGGAATAAAAATGGCGTGATATGCGGAGCACGTTGGCTGAAAGCGTTCGATATTTTTCTCGTTTCCTGCAATGTGCGTCGCGAAAAACTTGGAATAGAGGGACTCCTGCATCTAACTTTCTTTCTTTCCTTACAACTCGATCTGTATACACCTTCGCGAAACTTATTCTTGAATTAGGTATTTTCACTTCTATTAAAATTCCACGTATTTCCGTCAGTCTCCTAATAAAGATCGCGCAGTAATTATTACAATGCTTCTATTTTGAGATTTAATAATTCTACTTGTTAAAGAAAATCTGTCTTCCAATAGTAAATAATTAAGACCATAAATACATGTATCTATTAGTTACTAATCATTTTGTAACATGTATTTCTTTAAGGTTCCACGAATTCTAATTTTCGATTACTTGATCTGTGACAATCCATCACTTTTAACCTAATTAGTAAAGTACATAATTATATTCATACGATAACTGTAGCAAATTTCTAAGTCACTAATTAGCATGCCATAAGTTGTAATTGACGCTGTCGTCGGTAGCACAAGCATGTTACTTGTGACAGTGCTACGTGGTCGGTTAATTAGATTAATGCAGCTTACACATTTTTTATCGGAATCGCGTAGGAGATAAATGTATCTAGAGGTTCATGAATACCAATACAGAGTTTCTAGAATCTGATAAAAGAGTATTAGCAAGCGAAAGCATTCTCTGCCACCTTTCTTGCGCCGACTTTTATTCCAGGTAAAGTGGTTTAAAAAATGTAAAAATATATCTGAGTACCTTTTTTATTTTAAAATTGCTACGCTATAAAATAAAAAATACTCCTCTGAATAAAAGGGAACTCACCTTTAAACAGCCTTCAACCTTCAGACTTTCATCCACCAACATTCCTCATAATATTTTACGAAATCTCCCATTTCCTCAGGTCTTAGCGAGACATTCTCGAGCTCCCCTATTAATAAGCGAAACAGTAAAAGCTTGTACATATATTCTCGCAACCCCAATATTCGGACACGGAAACCACACCCCTGAATTCTGAAAGTTGAATTCGACAATTCAATTAATACGTCGCTGGCAACGATTGCTCCCTCGACAGTCTATACAACAGCTGGCATCACTTCGTAATTAGCATGCTTACGCATTATCTGATTATTGATCGACGCGAGTATCAATCGTTGGCTGGAAAGGACGACAATACGAACAAGTACCATCGCGACGATAGTAGCTGCCAGGCGTTTCGAGCTATTTCTGTTTCGTCAGCTAATTCACCGAATAAACCTACAAGTGGTTTGGAACAAGATAGGTATCGATCACAAGTGGATCGGTCTATTAACCGCTAATTAGACCAATCAGCTGGCTCGATAATTTCTTGGTATCTGAGAATTATCCGATACGTGCGTCCTTTGTTGATGGATGTTTGTTAGCTCACAGACAAGATATGCCTTTGGTAATTATCCCCTGCTCCATGATCAAATACAACGTTCGATCTCGACATTCCAAGCACGAGGACGAATTAAATAACCATCTATCTAATTCTAAAATCAAACACGTAATGACCTGTCACATTTACTCTATCCTTTTCATCGTTCCTTCGCTGACTCTAGATTAAAGCGAAGATGAAGTCTATTTCGAAATTCCACGTCGTCGACACCTATTGAATTTCCATGAACGCAACGAACGAAATGATCGAAAAATTAGCTACGACCCTCTTCTAGCAGCTCAACCGAGTGTCCTTAGTTCTCGTGGCGATGCTCATCACGACTTTCCTTTGCATCTATTTTCGAGGATTCGCTAGAACACGCCGCAACCAACGTCGCCAGGGAGAGCGTGAGTGGAAACGGCGGGTTGAATAATAATGAGTCACCGAGCGAGTAAACAATTGCGACTCTCTCGAAGAAACGCTACGATGAGCATGAACACTGCATAGATGTCTTTTGTCTCGATTAAGTAACAAGATGACAAGAGATAAAGGTCTGGATAAGTTTGGAAGAGAGACTGAATGGAAAACTTGGGGGATGCATATTGATGAAGTTAAAAGTAGTAGATACAATAGATATGTATGTAGAAGTTTGCTTGTAGATGTACAAAGGGAAGCCGGAAAATTTTCTAAGGATGTGGAATATTTGGAGCATGAAGCAATGTAATAATAATCAATAAATAAGGGTGAAATCCTGAGTTGAACGAATGAACAGGATTAAACTCGAAGAAATAAAATACTTCCTTCAAGGCGGATTACCGCTGGACTAACAATAAGTAGTATACGCTGTATATCGTACTCTTGTGTAGAAAGGTTCAAGAAATTGGATTGGATTCAAGACAACCTTTCACCAAAAACAAATTATGGCTGAAACTGTAGAGGAGCGAAGACAAACTCTCTGAATAAGGACAACATTATGAAAGAACAAACCTTTATTATGTTTTGCTCGTCTTTATTATATTCTAACTTTAAAAATTTCAAGATTTGAAGATTTGAAAATTTGAAGATTTGAAAATTTGAAGGTTTGAAAATTTGAAGGTTTGAAAATTTGAAGGTTTGAAAATTTGAAGGTTTGAAAATTTGAAGGTTTGAAAATTTGAAGGTTTGAAAATTTGAAGGTTTGAAAATTTGAAGGTTTGAAAATTTGAAGGTTTGAAAATTTGAAGGTTTGAAGGTTTGAAAATTTGAAAGTTTGAAAATTTGAAGTTCCAAAAGTTTGATGACTTGAAGGTTTAACGACTTGACGATTTAAAAATAATCCAGACATAATACTTGGTCACGCTTCCACTAAGAAAATCTCGCTAACGCATTAACAATATTTTAAGAATTGAAAAATACAATAATTATAATATTCACTAAAAAAGTACACATTTCTAACACACGCTGGATGTTGTTGTCACAAAGGACAAAGGTCGACCTTTCCTCACACTGAAGAAAGAAAAAAAAATGTGATGAAGGCTGTCACAGGTACCTATAACCCGAGATGAAAGCCATAACTATTACCGGATACCTCCATATATTTCAAGAGAACAGAACTCCTCACATAGGAAAACCCACAAAACATCTCCCTACTAAATTTTCCAAACCAATTACCCCCTGCCCTCTAACCTGAAGAGAAGAAAAGAACACGTAATTGAAGAAACTGGCGGCCACTTAAGGTTGATCGATCCCCAGCGTTAATAATTCCCGCGATAACAGCTTAATCTCCATCAAGACGATAGTGAAATGCCCGGTTGCCGGTTAGAATTTAATCTACTCATTTTGCAGCTTTTAATTTCCTCGGCTGTTCGTTACGTCACCGCGTCATTGGACTCATACAGTAAGGAAAGATTGCCGAATTTGAACTGGCACCTTAATTGGACCACTAATGTATTTTCAATACCTTGTACAGTCAATCCTCCTATAACGCGATTAATTCGTGCAGCGTTATATGAAAAAGAAGAGAATTCCACATTAATTTCAACCGTAAAAATGCACATATAAATATATGACGTTTTAAGGCTAACGTCTGTCGCAATTTTTGCTCCGCGTTATATGGAAACTGTGTTATGAGAGTACCATGTTATAGGAGGGTTTACTGTAATGTATAAACAACTAAATATTAACAACTCAACTTTTACTACAGAAAAAAGTGTCATTACCAGCCTACAGTAAAAAATGTTTTAGTGGTGCAAATTCGGCAACCTTCCCCATTTTATCTGAAAATCTTGTGGACAGCAAGCGACGTGTCATTTCCGGCGGAACAATGACGACCGTCACGGTGGTACAATAGATCAGTAATCGATTTGTCGATTGCAAACCCATGCCGCTAACGACAAGGAAACGCAGATGTACACACGACGAAATAACATCGACGTCGATGCACTTCACCGCAACGATTGATTTCCAGTGCACTGACCGCTGTTTAAGGTGTTACCAGCAGCATTAACGCACCCCCTGTTCACGCTTGATCCTGCGTTTATTCGAATTACTGCGTGCCCCATGCTGCATACGGATAATTCACGATGCGTTCGCAATTAACGATCTGATAATAGTATCGCTCGTCCATGGATTCGAGAGAATCAATTCTAGGGGACGTTCGAGTGAAAAATCACCTGTCTCAATTTCAAGCGGGTGAACGAGATTTTTTTCATATTAAAAGCTGGGAAAGTAATTTTGTGAAATGTTGGACCCGTGGGATGTTTTCGACAGCCGAATTTATTCTCAAAGAGAACGTTTATTTTGTTGCCCAGAGGTCTCTTTATTTAGCTACGCGTAGTTGATGTGTTTAATTTAGGGGAACAAATTGCCGACGACGTTAGTGGCGTGCAATAAAATATTCGATCAGTTCGAGGCAATGCACAGTCGTAACACGGTAGACAGCAGCTTCTCGCTTCGTTGGGACTCGACTACGCTGTTCCTAATTACTGAGGAATAGTGTTTTCGAAAACTTCCTCTATCTCTGCGTGTCTCTTTAACGTTTCAGTTACCTTCGTCGAATCCCTCCAGACGATACTGCTTGTTAACTGATCTCGCTTGCGAGAGCGAACGCTAGTCAACTCGTGTGTTACACGGATCACTAACGCGTAGGCGTTCGGGATATGACACGTGTTCTAAGTGAATTTCCGCTGAACTTCGTATTTTGAGTATAACATTTGGAAATGTTTCCTCTAATGTTCGAATATTAAATGCTTTCGTATCGACGGCGAACATTAATTCAACTGTGTGTAATATAATATTTGGATAGAATAATTTTGTATTAATAACGTGAAAACAACGAGAAAAGTGTTCACGGGGAATATGCATACGTATACAGTGACTTTAAATAATTGAAAATTTAAGCAGGTTATTATAATCGTGTTTAAAAACTGGAAAAGAGAACGACACGATGGGCGATTATAAGCACTTTTGTCAGAATTAAATGCGCAACTTAAATTTCGTTTTAATTTTGAATTATTTTAAGGCCACTGCATTGAGTTTTTGCTGTGAGTTTAATTTTCATAGAGTAATTTAAAAAATCTGAATTTTTTGTATAAAGCTCTGACGTAAATTTGACTATTTTTCGCAATTTAATGAAAACATGAATAATTCCTTTTTAGTAGGTATACTTTTAGTATACTTTTACTATACCTACTAAAAAGGAATTTATCTACAATAGTATACGTGTCAAATGCAACACGTCAAATGTCAATAGGTACATAGTTTATTAATTAATGTGCCACACGTGGATCTCAGTCTTCCCTCTCATCAAAAATGATTGCAACGCGAGCGATGAGACCATACATGTCAATTCCAAATTTTCCCATTAATTTGCAACAAAACATAATAGAGTTAATTGCTGATTTGTAAATTGATTGGAAAACACAAACAAGTTAATTTCACCAGAACTAATTTATTCGTTTTAATTCCATCAATTTATTTGCTTTAAAATTTACCATATTAATTCCTGCTGAATCAGATATCCAATGATACACGAAATTTAATGGAAAGTGTCTGTCAAATGATCATTTTGAGCATAAGAGGAATAAAAGAATTCGATATTCAGTTTCCGTTTCACTGTATCGAGTTTACTTTTCCTAAAATTTCCGAAAGCGACTAAATTGAATTCGAAACAATGAAAGGGGTGCAGTGATATTTGCAGAAGCCAATCGAAGCGCTTTGACAGCGACTCCTCTTCGATTACGTTTATCTGTCCTTGAAATATCCATGGATTTTTAGAGATTTTCAATTAATTTCGTCCACCCTATGACTCTTCTATGTTTCCTCCCAGGATAGCGAACCTCCCACGATTTATCCAATATCGAGCGTTCTGAAGTGGTTCTTATTAAAATTGTTCGAAACTACTGTAACCGACTATGGAATAATGAAAGTTCCCTTCATGTCGAGTTCCTTTTCACGGCGAGAAAAAAATTGAAAAAAGCGATTTCGATCAAAAAATCCCTCTTTAAATGTTTGCAGCCGCATACAAGCACTCTTTCATTTTTCGTGGAAGAACCGAACTGTGAAACTGACAGAAACGAAAAGATTGTGAGAGAGGGAAGCCATAGCTTGTGCGATTCGAGCTTTCAACGACATCGATGTGGTTGGAAACTGCGGAGTTAGATTACAACAGAAGAATCGTTTGCGCAAGGTAGAATTACCTGGATGGAAAAGATCGAATTTAATGTCACAGTCCATGTTGGTATAATTATGAAGAACTTCATACATACTATCCGATTTGAGCTTAATTATAATCAGAAAGGGCACATATTACGTTTCAAACGTATTTTCAGATATTGTTTAATATAACATTGAAACATTCTACTTTTCAGATACTTTTTGTAGTAATAGTATATTACTGTGGTATAAACAGTAATATAATTAGATTTTTTAAAGATACAAATCTATTTTAGAATTCTTCAAAAAGTTTTCAATGTTGCACGAGTCTTTCATGGTAGGCTACGCTTTCATTTTCCCCGAAAGCTTTGGCACGTGTCACGATGATACCTCGTAATGTTGAATTTGAAAATATGAAGTTTTGCTTTGCCCTACGCTCACGAGTTATCCTTGTATTTTGCTCTATTAAATTGTGTCTTTCTATTTACGTGTCAATTTGCTCGAATGAAACAATTTTTCTGACATATCGTCCGAAGGATTAAATGCTTCTACAAACGGTTTTAAAAAAGTAGAATGAAAGTTTAAAATTTGAAATTACATGAAAATTTGAATTTGTACTGTGCCCAAGTTGTATTAGAAATGTTTCTTTAAATATGAATTGAATTTTAAGAAGTTGAATTACAAAATATAAATTGTATCGAAAAAATCAGAAATGTTGTATTTTGACAAAAGAGAAACTGCATCAAAATATGATTTTACATTGCACATATTATGCACAGAAATATGAAGGTACCGTCAATTTTAACCGTTTGATGGTACAAAGTACCAACTGTAAAGGGTCGCCATAAAAGCATCCTCTAAACTAATCCGATTAAACTTTACGTATAATAGCATTGCTTTCCCTAACCTATTACTGGGAAGTGTATACACTATCTTCTGAAAACAGACGGCAAAGTGAATATTTGGAAGTTCGTGGAAATTCTTGTCGAAAATATTTAATAATACAAATTAACTTTATGAACATTAGACTTTCACTTAGTTTGGTCTAGAATGCAGTAAATTAAATCTCAGATTTTAGGCAGTGCACAGAATCCACAACACTAAAATTTGTACAATAAATTTCAAATTTCAAGAATTTAAGAGGCAAAAATAGAAATCAAGAATAGAGGTAGAATTTTTATTTTAATGGAATATCGATTTAAATTTCTACATATTTTTAATCTCAAATAAAATTTAAATACGAATTATCATGATTTATCTGACTGAATTATAGACCTGAAAATTACTATTAAGGACGACATACATGACTCAAATTATGATTCTAGAATTTTGCAATTTAGAGACTGCAATATCTTTTCCCGAATTTTAAGGCAATATGAAAGATCAAATGACGGCGAGAAAATTGGAATAGTCGCAGAGAAATCAGTAGGAAAGACAAGAGAAATCCCATTAAAGGTACCCATCTTCGTGAGACTTCGAATCTTCCCTTCAAGGCTGTTCAGGAATCTGAAAGGGGTTTCAACCCTTCAAGATGGATGATAAATGAAAAAAATGTACGTCATTTATCTTTGAGTATTCCATCAATTTGCAAGGTCTTATGTAAACTCAGCGGCGGCTAAACTCTTCAAAATATTTAAAAGTCAAAAAATTATTGTGTATTCTTTAATCTAATACAATTTATATACTATTTACTTTCACTTGATTTAGTAATATTTATTGTGTTAATTTCCTTTAAAATATGTTATAAATATTTTCTAAAAATTTCAAACTAGCAAAACATATAATTTCTAGTCATGAAAATCTCAAGAATCCATCCAGTTTGTTACATTTCTATCTCTAACTCAAAGAAATAAGAAAACATTCCAAAAAATAGGATTTCGCGTGACGCCTTGATCTGAAGAAACACACAATTCGATTTCTAGCTGTCGTATCATCGAAACATCCGATACCTCAGTTCCATTGGTTTATTGGCACATAATCTTTATACACATCCATATCTTTCGGTCAGAGGGTTGCTCTCCCCTAAGCAATAGACCTCAGATTCATTTTACGATTATTACCAACTCAGCAGAAAATACGAGAAATTTCGATTCGTCTTGGTACTCTAACCTAATACGGCTAGAGAAAAAGAGTTATGTGTAGCCATACTAATTCTCATAAAAAAGATAATTGCAGAGGACGATATTCACGGAACCGGTACAGAATGTAATTTTCTTCCTTCCCGCTTTAAAACCTCTATATTCATGGAAATTTTAATCCTTGTGCTTAATATAACTTTTATTCATCGCAATGTTAACTGCTTGGAACTGTGCGATATATTTAATTAAAAGAAAGTAAAGAAAAAAGAGGATTCTAGTTCTATGAATTAAAAAAGTTTACTGTAATTATGTTACAAGTTACTTTATCTATAATCGAGTAAAATTGTCGGAAAAACATTTGCATGGTCCAAACCAGCGACTGGCGAATAAGTCAATAATAACACTTCAATATCACCAGTTTATCGCGGAATACAACAATTATGCTCTAAAATCCATTGGATCTCTAGAAATGCAAATTATGCGTACCATTTCTCTCGCCCTTCCTGTTATAGGTATTGTAAAAGTTATTTCAGGTCGCTCGCTTCTGGCTTTTATTACATATTTAATGAAATTACATTACGGTTCACTATAAGCTTTACTTTTATTACAAATGCCAGAACATCGTATAAATTGTGGAAATTAAAATCGTCCTAAGTGAATTATACAAACACAGAGAGTAGAACAGTTATGTCAGAATTTATTACACGTGATGCTTTGTCCAGCGGCTACAATTGTTTGTATAGTATGCTCGATAAGAGATATTGATTCCCGTGAAAATATTCCTGGGACACTGGTTGTTATCAGGATATTATCCTATTAAGTTGGGTAACCTTTTGTTTTGACAACGACTGCTATTACATCAGTGCATTACCTTGTCCTGTGACAAGATGATCGAATGAGATGACAGAGTAATGAACGGATTTCAAGGTGCACCTACATGGAAAACATGCGGCCCCTTCCATCACAATTATTCTAGCCGTGAGATAATAGAATGAAGTTTGCACTAGGTAAATATGTGAATATTATCAGTTCTTTTTGCTTTTGTAATATAATAGAATCCTTCTGACGTGACGTTCCTTCTACTGATAGTCAGTGTTTTGCAGTTTAGGTGTAGCAATGTAAATATTAACAGTGGATATCAAAAAGTAAGGAGACGCATATTTTCTTAATAATATCGACTATTATTTCACCATTTTATTTGCTCTACCTCGATAAAGTTTCTAAGGAATGCAGTAAGGTCAAAGTATTAAAAATGCAAGCCCACACTTTCTGAATAGTTCAAGAAAGTCGGTGAAGCAATATAAAAATTCATTTACAAGTAATCAAAATTTAATACAAACACTATAAACTTTCTAAAATATTTTCAAGGCAAAACTGCAGCAAAGAATCTTGAAAATTCTTATATAAACATAAACTATTTCATGAAGTTCCAATACCTCGAATAGTGCTAACTAATATTACTAATTAATATAAATAAAAAGTCTCATCTATCACGAATAAACAAAT
Source organism: Calliopsis andreniformis (assembly GCF_051401765.1). Classification (NCBI taxonomy): domain Eukaryota; kingdom Metazoa; phylum Arthropoda; class Insecta; order Hymenoptera; family Andrenidae; genus Calliopsis; species Calliopsis andreniformis. The sequence goes on along the minus strand of NC_135067.1, from coordinate 13,879,859 downwards.
CAAGAGGAAAGTTGGAATTCTTTAAAAGCTCAACTGTTCTAAAGACCAAAGTAAATAGAAAGTAACACTTACTTTTCGAAAACTATCTCTGAATCACAGAGCAATCATTTGGCCAGCAAAGTTGGATGTAGAAACATTCACAAGAGTGAATCTGTTGCAACAGCTGTCACCCTCGACTCTTGCTACACGGAGGACTTCCGGTCACCTTGAGCGTCCACGAACGCGCGACAAGAATACTATCGAAAACCGACCGAAAATCGAAGAAATTGAACTCTTTCACTGATCAAACATTTAGGTATACAGTTCATGAACAACAAATTCTTTTTTTTCCAACAAATTCAAACGTAATCCCGAATTTTTCGACAGCAAAAATCAAGTCAAGATATTTCTACTTTTAGACCAAAATAATAAAGCGATCCCCTGTTGGGTCGATTAATTTTTCAAATTTCGATTCTTAAAAGAATTATCGATCACGCAAAAACGTACGATGTTATACGAACTATCAGAAACGATTGCAGTGGTTGTTGCTCGTATCGCGGCGCGCTGACAACTGAACACCTTTCGGCCACGCTCGTTCGCGATAGGTCGACCGCGGGGAACCGAGAGGGGGTGACACTGAGAAAGGCGAAAGGACGAACAACACGGGGGTTGAAGTAGGGGTCGCGAGCTCCCTTGGAAAGAAAGTGAACCGAGAAAAGGGACTACCAGGCGTTACTTTATCACCCCCTTCCCATGATATCCTGCATGACATTTAACCTTTATCAGCGGAAGCTTATCGCTTCGTTCTTATCGTTGTGGGCCAATCAACGTGGAGCAATCGGCTTAGAAGGTTTTCGTATCCTGAGAATACATTTGGTATGGATAATTGGGGATGAAAATTGTGCTTTGAAATTAAATGACTTTCTGGGTTTTCTATTATTTATGGGATAGTACTTTTTCAAGTTCGACATACATGGATGGTAATTCATTTTAATTTAGTTTGATTAATTTACTTTTGAAGTGCAAAACTAGTCAAATTTATGGACTGTGAAAACTACTTTGTATAGACTAGTGTATGATGTACGTGGAATTTATTTTACAATGAAATTGTTTATTTTATTATTTAAATATGACGTGCATCCAAAATTATAATTTTCACATATTAAAAAAATGTTAGTTGTTTTGTGCGATAAAGTTCTGTAAAATGAAATTGTTCTTTTGAGATCGGTTGCTCAAGTTTCATCCCCTAAAATGTAAATTTCATTTTCTACTTCTTTTCTGGCGGAGATCAGGAACACCTGATCTCCATCGCACGAGTTCCATCACATCTTACATTATCTGGTTGAGAGACAAAAAATATTTATATTCACTTTACATAGCATTAAAAAAAGATGACTAGCCAAGAGAACCGCTGCATTAAAAGAAAAGAAGAATTATAAAATATCAGACTTATTACGTCTCTTATGAATGCACTCGGGTAGAATTGGGTAAAAATGCTAATATAACGTTATGTTTGAAATCTCTGGAAAAATCCAGTCTTTTACATTCAAAATTAAATTGAAAAATTACTGAAATTGTACGAATATTCAACGCAATATTTTTTTATCAATTCTAATAAGGTATAAATACTTTAGAGAAACGGCAAAAGAAAAACGAAAGACGCAAAAACAAACATCTGCTATTGAAAGACGGTATGGATTCTGGGAGATATGGTTACTGACAATTTCCAACAATATGTCAGGGTTGCTATCTGGTCCAGACATTGATATTAGTATTTCATTAAAATTCTTTATGCTCAGATAGATGCTTTAAATCTGCGCCACGTGGAAAAATTGCGAAGAAAAAAAGTACAAAGTAAATAAGACATATTAAATACTTATATTTTCGGGAAACTTTCTTTAAAAATCATATTCAACAATAGAAATCGCGTATTACTAAACTTTTAAAGCAACTTAGAGCTAACATATTCCAAAAAACATGTGCAATCAAATTTATAAAAATGTAGCATTTGTACGGAAGCAAATCAAATTGCTTATTGACCATGAGAATACACAAGTAACGAAAGTTGAAATGAAAATATCAAAAATCGAATTTTTATAAGAAGACATATGGAACGAAAGAACCTTGCTCGTATCCGTCTTGAAAGTATAAAGGGTACTGTTATACTTGCTATCCTTGGGATAAAATTTCTCAAGGAGGCTTTCTCTATTTTATGTGGATGATTTTTCTCTCGTGGAGAAAAACCTGGGATAAAAGAAAATTTAATATCACGAATTTTCGAGTACTGGCCTTCGCATAATCTGCAGATCATATTTAGATTTCATTCTTAGAATAATTAAAGCAGAAAATAGATAACGAAGGTATTATAAGATAAAATATCTGGAATCGTTACTTATGATTAAATTTTCTTCCATTGCAAGTAGCGTATTTTCCATAACTGAAATTAGAATTCTCTGTGCGAACGTTTCCAATAATCTCATCGATCCGAAATGCACAGTCATTATTGACAATGAGATAAATTACATTTCAAGATTGGTAATAATGTTACCTAATGAGCTCTCAGCTCACAATTAAGTTACAAATCCACCTAACACTGTGATATATTACATCATTATATATCACTGTTTAACTAGAAACGTAATTTATTGATCTGCGAAGGAACACGACAATCATCTGCATCGTATAACGAATAATTGCAGTAAATTTGTAAAGAAATGTTCTATATTATAAGAGAACAGATTAAAATAAAATAGACAGAACAGAATAGAACAGAAATCTTCAAATAGGTATTCAAATATTCAAATATTCAAATATTCAAATATTCAAATATTCAAATATTCAAATATTCAAATATTCAAATATTCAAATATTCAAAAATTCAATTTTACAAATATTCAAGTATTCGAATCTTATAAATAGGCAAAATAAAACAAATTATATATTTACTAAAATTGTATAATATAAACTGTATGTTATATAGTTCAATATTCTATCAAATCTTAATTCCAATTCTAGTATCGTTTGACTCCTAATCAGGAAAAGCAGTTTTTCAACCCAAGATCTCGATTTACCCATCGAGAATCACGATCACATTATCGTGCGCCCCGTGCATCATAGATGGTGTACGATACCCGTAAGTCGAACTGCATACATCTCAAGCATCGTGACCGTTTTAATAAGCACCACGTGTGCCCGGATCCTCGGTGCATTCTGATACCGTTACTTTACGACAGGGTTCAGGTCACAGGGCGTTAAAAGTAAAGTGAGTCTGAATATTTTTTACACGTCTTATCAAATGTCGTTGATATTCATAACACTGTCTGTTATGAGTTTAAAGTAAGATCTTTAATCTCGACTGACAGCATGCAACACGTGCTTCGTAACCAATAGGATAGGGTTAATTAAATTCTTATCGTTGAACAAAAATATGAATCATATTGATATCATAGGTTAAATTGACCTAAAATTTTAGGCAGCAAAGTTTGTATAAAATATCTTTTATCTTATTGTAGTACAAGAAAATGATCATTAAAGAGGAAAATAAGCGATGCTCTAAATGTGGAGTAATATTAAGGGAGAACCATAACTGCCAGAGATGGAATTTAAACGATCAGAATAACATGTCTCATCCGTTTAAGAAACGACAACAAACTTCGGGAGGAAAACATACGTCAACGTCTCAACCGTCGTCTTCGAAACTGACTTCGCCTGAATATAGATGTGTTAGTATACAAACAGAAACATCGATGAATCAACGTGTGTTGGTGTCTACTCAGTCTACTCAGACCGAGGTCGAAGTCGATGAAAACGACAATATGAATTGGGAATATCTCATGAAACGTATATTTAACAACATAGCTGCTAGTAGATTATTACTTTTCTATTTAGAACTCATTTATACCGATTTCAACTAGAAATAAAATTTTCATTTGTAGGTCTAAATATCATATCTTATTTTATTATTTTTTATGTCATTTTCTGTAATACAGAATCTACTTTTATGTTTTAATTTTTGCGATGATTGACTGTGTTTTTTTATTTTTTACGCTACGTTTGCTGGAAACAATTCCACCGAAAAAATGTGAAAATTGGAATAAATCAAGAAACAGTTGAGACTAAAATTCTACTTTAAGTCCAATAAACGTTAATCAGAAAGAAGAATATGATATTTCGTAAGAATTTTAACATATTTTAAACAATCATGTACTTAAACATCAGTGTTTAATTCTGAATAAAAAAGAATTTTTGTTATGTTAAATTATATGTATCAAACGTCTATGTAAAATTGTCATACAACAATATTGTAAAAATGAAAATTAGCTAATATGTTTAATTTGTAAAGATTTAACTAATTTTTAATAAATATATCTTTCAAAAATTTTGTAACACAGTGAATTCATATTACCCCTAAACTGACAGTACAATAGCATTGATGAGAGAAATATAGGTATATATAAATGTATCAAATAATAATCAAAGAAGAGTACATAAGTGTACTAGTAATTATTCAAAGTAATTAGACGTTAATATATATAGTGTACTTAGAATATTAATACTCGCGAAGACATCAGGACAGTTGTTTGATATCCAACGAAGAATTTACAACTTTTCGTCCGTATTGGATAGCTTTTGAAGCAATTCAAATAAATAGGAGAACGTCAGCCAGAGATAGAAAAATTAATGCGAGAGATCCTCAAATCTAGAAAAATAAAATGTCAAGATTTACTGCTTTTGCAGTTTATCGTATTATTATATACAAAAATAAATATCAAACACTAATACTACTAGGTCTCAGTACACGAGACCTTATTTAATGGTGGTAATTAAATCGAATACACGAAAATAATGAATAATACAAAAATGAGGGCGAAAAATTCTCAAACTATAGTAAAAGACTGCAATTACCACTCACCTATATTATATACAGAATGTTTAAATAAAAACACAAGAAACTGAATCACTAAAGCTACGGAAATGAAAATTAGGCTGGATGAAGAACAATTAAACATTTTTTCCACAGATAAGTAAACGAAAACTGAGAGACAGTCTTAATGTTGTAATGGCTGAAAAGGAACTGTTGAAAAGCGCATTCGTACATGCGCAGTAACAATACATCGCTATGTGCATGCGCAATAGTAATCACGTGACTACGATCCTTAGACTTTTAGATTTTTCGAATGAACATTTTCTTATAAAAGACGTTATTGTAACATAAATTGAAAGACACACATAGTTTTGAAAATATCGTATGTATTCCCGAAGCAGACAAAACTGAAGCAAATTCCGCAATAATACTAAAGAAAATAGTAAAAAGCATACCTTTGCTGTAAGCTAGCATCATTCCATTCGAAGTGGATTGCGCGCGCAGCTCTGAGAATGCCAAGAATATCGCTGGAGCCGCCATAATGTCAAAACTCGCTTTGTTTGAACCTTTTGTTAACCACCTGTTACACACAACATAAAATGCAACAAAAATCAATCAAATGCACAGATTACTACTTGTATTTTGCATTAATTATAACTGAGCTATAAACTATAACCTATAAAATTCGTCGTAAAATATTGGTCGATGTGTATCGTTCGACACATATTTGCATAATTACAGAAACTATACAAAAAATATAAATTTTTCTAGGAAAGATTAGTTATTAACATAATCGTAACCTTAATCTGCAAATAATATACCTTTAGAAATAATCAGGAACGCCAGAAATAGATTTGGATACGTTTAACACGACGATAGATGCAAGCGTCTGACTTCCAGCCTCTCCAGGAACGGAATGACGACGCGCGCAATTCGAATACACAATATGGCTACGGTCAAACTTCTAATTCCTGCTACATCGAGCGCTACCATCGCTTTCTAGAGTCTGTAGGTAATGTTGGAAGTGATACGGAAATGATAATTAAAAATAAGGGAAGTTTTCTCCTTCACTGGGGGTTGATAAAAGCATTGTTATCAAGACTTCTCTTACCAAGAATCCTTGGTGATATCATCGATGAATATACCACGTCTGTGGTTATCTTAATTTAAACTGAATCGATAACGTATGTGACACGTAAATGATAAAGGGACCCGCGATCATAAATGAGCATTATGTGAATAAAAAGTTATTTAAATAATACTGAAAGAACTTTGAGACACTCTGGAACCATTTTCGGTCCATTTTGGTGGCACTCTGAAGTGGAGGTGGTCAAAACTTTACTTAAATAAAAATATCGAAGTTCAAATAAAGGATACAACATTTTTATTCATAATTCATCAAATAGATTTATTCGATTTAACATTTTTATTTAGATAAAATTTTGCCTATCTCTGACCGCGATTCTTCGAACAAGTGACAGGAAAATTAAAAGACGAAAATCGTCATGAGACACAATAGGCGTCTATTCGTCTTATCACCTAGATACCATCTGCGACTATTGTCGCGCAGACAAAAGTTGGACAAATTATTTCAAAGTATATCACATATGTTAGTAGATAAATAGCCAGTACAGTGAAATCACGTTGTACAATCTCACCAATCAGTTCATAGTTTGCAGAGTTATGACAGATGTATATTTAATACTAATTCCATGTATGTTATTAATTTCCCAAATATAATTATGGTCATATTAGAAAATGATTATAATAAGAACAATTTCTTCAAATTTAACTTTTTCTAAACAGTTATCTGTATATTCATGAACCCTTGTCCAAAAAATATTCAACTAAAATTCACTTGAATTATCATAAAAGTATTGTACAAAGCAATGCATTTGCACCTTCCTTTCACATCTTTATTGTCAGCTGAAATATTTTACGTTCAGAGCTCGACTTGGAGATCCTTTTCGCCAACGTGACGATACAGTAGGTCATAGTTTTTCAATTTCGATATGCGTGCTGAACAAAGCGCTTTTTATTATGACTTTTATCGGATTTTTCTCTCGATTTAACGCACAGCGGAACTCCGATTGTTCAGGAGGCAAGTGGAAATCGAAAAATATCAAAGTCTTTGCTTCGAGTAGAAGTTCGATGCATATTTTGTAAGACTTCCTATGAGCAGTGGGAGTGTCAATCAAGAAAAATCGGAAGTGACTGGTGCATGCAAATGATGCAAACGGTACAGGTATACTGTAGTCTCACCTTACATCTAAAACACCTTATGAACACGATCATCTCAGAAGTTGCATTTCATTTTTATCTTCTTGCAATTTAAAAATACGTGACATTTATTTGATTAAATCATCGTATCGAAATAAAATAAATATGTAAATGAAGAATATTTTTATACTGCAAAGCATAACTTTTTTATACTGCAAGGCACAACTAAATCATAGATAACATGGGCCAAAAGCAAAATCTGAATAACAATCGTGGAAATTCGGGCTGGAGCTCTAAACAGTTAAAGGGAAATTCGATTCAGCAGCAAGAAACACAACGCCCTGTGAAACACGAACGATCTTTGAACAGGAGAGCAGCCACTGTTGACTCTGAATTCCAACCTTGCTTAATTGCAATCCTTTTGTGCCCTTCTATTGATTGCGTAAACAAGAAAAAACTTCTTTGACAATGTATAACGTTTACTCAAATGGTCACTCGTACCAGAGTATTTAGTCATACATCGTGCAGTACAAAAAAAGCTCTCGATAGAACGAGATCCACGTTGATACAATCATTCGACAGTTTCCTGGAAACGTTACGGATCGCCCATCTTGTACACAAAAAGTACATCGTATAAACATCATCGAACATCAACGCGAAAAGGATGGCACGGGTCTTGTTTTATTCAGAGAGCCGAACCCACGGAAGGACGAGATACGTAGTAACAAATGAAGGTGCTAAAAACGCGCCAAAATCCATCACGAGCTTTTTTGATGGATCGTCGCGCGAGATTGATCTATTCTATGTACGAAAGCTCCGACAGAATATATGGGAAGTAACTTGGGAACATTATATGAAGAGTCTTGGAGGGAAGAGGTTATCGATTTATCATAGAGCAAATTTTATTTCCCAAACGTCGCTGTCATTCTCGAATTCTTCTGAATCCCTCTCATTCTAGCCGAAATCTCCAACAGTATCCTAAAATCTCGAAGAATTACGATCACGCGGTTCCATCGAAGGGAATATCGTCTGTTGTTAGCTGAGATAGGTGGCCCCGACAGACGGAGCAATAAAATGTGAACGCTCATTGTGTCACTCCTTTGACGGATCGTCTGACGCGATTGGCGATCGAGTCGATCGGATGAAGAGCGAAAAAAAGCCACCGTGGCTAACTCTAAAAGGGACAGCGAGGGTGGTTGGGGGTGGGTAGCAGGGGGAGGGTGTGCAGTTTGAAACGAACGTCTGTCTCCGAGGGGGTTACAGGTGGTTGCTCCTGGAAGAAAGAGCCGAGAGAAAGGAACACGTCGAAGGAGGAGGCTGAATGAAACACAGGGATGAAGAAGAAGGGAGGGAACCGCACACAAGACACGTGCAATTTGATTACGGAGTCTCTGAGCTCTGCTCCGCGTAAGTTGAATGATAGAGTGCAGAATAAACGCTTTGGGTACTGGAGGGAAATCTTCTTTCTCTCATCGTATATTGTATATTAAGAACAACGCATTTTCAACGGTTTTGTTGCATGGTGGGATTTCCTTGTGCGAAGAGAGAAGGTTGGTGACTAAAGTTACACGGTAAATAACGCGTCTTTTGATGGTTAATTGGTCGTGCTTATTGAACGTAGTAGTTCAAAAATAGAATTCAATATTTTTTATATATCAATTGATCAATTATTAATAATATGGATGAACAAATTGTTAAGATTAAGCAAAAAGACAAAAATGCGAATTTAGTCGAGTTGGAGTATCTTATAAAATTTAAATAAAAAATTGATAATAAGGTCCCAATAAAACAACTTCAGGAAAGTAAAAAAATTATATCAAATACATGAAAAAGTACAACACGAAAGAAGTATCATAAAATAAATATTGCTTCTTTATGAATAAAAAAAGAACCGATGAAAATAACAATTAGAGAAAAAACAGAGGTATACTTTTTGCACAATCATGTGCAACCCAACAATACACGCATGCAAAAAGAGGTGTGAAATGAAAACGAACTAGAAGTACATTTAATTATCCAAATTCGAAACAATATTCTCGTTTCAATCGGTCAAAAATGCATTCAAACAGACAATTTTATTGCATATTTTAAAAAACACTCTTCATTCTAGGACTCCTTTTAAAACAAAAAATAGAAAAAAAAATAGAAACCCCCATCTACATTATTACACGCTACAAATTCTACACCCAGAAACTCCTCCAAAGATCAACAAATCAAAGTCCCCGGGAGCTCCTCAAAAGAAAATCCAAAGCAAACTGCTCATCCCTCTCAATTCCTTAAAAACTAATTAACGAGTATTTAAAAGAGGCAGCAAGGCAGAAAAAATTGCCCCACGTCGAAAGGAAGACTCTGGGGTAGGTATAACCCAGACGAAAGCCGAGGAAAATTAAAACCGCCAGGTGGACCAGCAACGAGCGAACCCAAAACCGTGACGAGATCCCGAAATGCCGGAGCTTAACCGCGCGCACCGCCACGTAGGTAAGAGGGCAGCGCTCGCGGGGCGAGGGAAGGGCGCCCTGTGCGAGGGCAGCCGGTGGGGCGAGCTTGTGCAAGCTCGTGGCGCCACTTAGGGGAGAAGCTCCCCCCGTCGGGGGGTGGGAGAAGCGCGAGCAAGCGAGCGAGCCTCGATTCTAGGCTTCAGTCAGTCGTGCGAGGAGCGAGACTCGCGAGGGTCCTCGAGGCACATCGAGACCGCGCTGCTCACCCTTCCCGGCGGACCGTTCCCTCGGGACAGGCTCCACCTGTTTATTATTCACGTCACGGCGAGACAAGTAGACGCACTGTGCGCGCGACACCGCCACGAGAAAATGTTACCACCGTCGCGGCCGCTCTGGAAGGAGGCCAGCCCAGGACCGATCGAACTGTACACGAGATAATCGTCGCAAGACACAGGGGGTGGACGAGTGCCGGCACCCTGGCCAGTGGTCGCGGCGTGATCAGCAGCTTAATTGATCAGGTGCGGTATGGACTATCGAGTTTACTTAAGTAACGCTGTAATCCGTGTTGCCAGTCAGCGAGGAGCGCATGGTGCACCCAACGCGAGATCCTATCTGGTCTTTGGCTCGCTTTCTAGGTCCCCCTCGTTTCCTCTCTTCGCATCGATGGCCTCTTTCCGCGACTTTCTGCATCGTTGTTCCGTCTTCTTCACATCCTTCTCTGTCTCCCTCTCCGACTCGCGTTTTTCCACCCCCTCCTGTCTACTCGCCTCTGTCTTCCGGCCTGCTGGCTGATTAACCGTGAAATTGGGTGATTAAGGGACGCGACAAGCGCACCTACGTAAATGCGCGTACATTGTAACGACGGCGGTTGGGAACAGGGAGTGCAACGCGTGACCTCGTGGCGGATTTTCCTTCTTTTCGTGCGCGATAGTCGGTCGGTAAGGCCGAGCCTCGTCAGGGGCTGCCTTTTTCCTACGCGGACAGCAAGCATTCTGACGACCCTCCTACCCTTCGCGGACGTGATCGCGATTTTTCTGCTTTTCGACGCGTGGGAGGAAGGTTCAGGGTCACATGGGCATTCCAGCGTGTTTGGATATTGTAGAGTTCCGAGTGCTGGTTCGTCAAATTTTTATGAACTGTTGAACGTTCACTTCGACGCTTCGTCAAGTGCTACGGAAAGGATAGGGATCTTTTTGGATTTTTGAAAATTAAAGAATGGGGTATGGAAATATTTTCAGGGTCAAAGTATCATATTAAGTATTGACACGAAATCTTGTGATAAGGGGATGCTATCGATTTCACTATCGTTGAAAGTATAATTTCTGAGAAAAGTATTACACGGATATAGCAATTGTTAAAACCTGAGTTCAAGGTAAACATTAATGAATTTAGTGTGTATTAAATATATCGATTTGCTATTACAACATGAAATATCAATAAAAATGGGTTCGCCGAAACAGCATATTATTGTGACATTATGATTAGTGTAACGTAAGTTCTACACGCGATTTTTCCACTAGGAAATGAGACGTGACTTTGTTCGATTGTATAATAGAATATAATAATAGTATTGTATAAAAATGAATTCAGCACATTACGAAGTCTACGAAAAATTCCACGTTGATTGCTCGTTATCTTCTTGCGAAAAACGATCGGAGAAGTTGGACGGGACGGGAGGCATCTAGATCTTTTACGGAACGTCGCGTCCCTAATCAACCCTTTTCCAGATTTCTTCCGTCTCGTAGTTTCATTTCCATCTTGGCACCGTTTGGAATCTCCTCTATCTCGATCAATGAACTTGGAAACCGAGAGCCGAAAGGTAAGCACGTCTTGCGGAATAGCGAAGTTTACAGCACAGTAAGACCAGATAGGATCGATATTTAAGAGGAAAAGGGGGGAAAAAGAGCTTGCACGATTTGAAAATTTCTGAAAGCGTCGCTGTACATCCTACGCCCGTTTTCCTAATTGCGATGCAGTATGAGATATGATGGTTGTGTACTTTTCCTTTTTCGTTAATTAATTGCTTCTATGCGCCGTGTATGGCGAAACAACTGACCTACTGTTCAACATTTCCTTGCCCTTTTCGCGAACTCTATATCGCTTGAAAAATAATTGATGCAGAATAGTTTTATAATGGATTTAGAAGCACGTTATGTGGTGTTCAAGTTAGTTCACTGAATATTTGAATTGCAAACTTATGATTATGGATATTAGACTATAGAACTATGAATTAGATTAACGAGCCCTAAGAGAATTTATTAAAATCTAGAAAGCTTCAGCTTAGCTTGAAATTGTCCAGTAACAAATATAATTAACACAGTTCGAGTGTCAACTGTGTCTCTATTTATTAAGAGAAAGCTCTCGATTTAATCATCGAATCTGTCGATTTTCAATTTCACGTGGAAAAAGAATACATATCACGGGCAATCGTCACATATTACTAGTTACATGAAAGATAATAACGTCCTTCGAATTAAGTGGTCGATTTAAACACGAAATAACCGAGCGGATGTGCAGAGCGGTTGTATATCTGGTCGCGCTGATTAAATTTCAAAGTTGATCGGGCGTGGCATAAAGCCGATTCATGATTTGAAAACCACTTTTTGTTTCGCCTGTCTGCCCCTCTGTACACTCGTCAGGAGAGAGGGGTGGATCGACGAACGTTTGAGCTCGAGGGTCGTTTGAACTCGATATCTCGTCAGCATGAGTACGTCGCTGTCGTGCCACGACCTAAATGATTTTAAAAAGAAGAAAATCCCAGTCTCATCCCCTGGAGAGGGTGGCAGAGGGACAGAGAGGTGGAGAGAGGGCAAACGGTCGCATGACGTCTCTCGGGCAGCTCGTTCCCGTACAGCTGCGACTCACAAAAGAAGAGAAATGCAAGGCTGTGCCTTCGTATCGCGGCAAATCACGAAATATTTACGAAAAATTCTGTCTCTCTGCTTCCAAGTGAAAACGAGCATGTTTTGACGCGATAATTACGAATTACGATCCCCCGTGGCCTTATACTTTTGCTCGACAATTCGTTTAATGCCTATGAAATTTCTGAATATAGAATACCTTCGCTTAATCGATGCACTTGAGGGTTATTGAAATTATTAGCGATTCTGCGAAGCACTGAACATGAAACCGAAGGGTAATTGGAACTGCTATTTCCCATGGAAAGGATTACTGTTTCTCGAATCAGTTTCTGGTAGTTTATTTATAGGGTTACCGAAGCAATGTAGGTACAATTTGTGTGAATAATATATGACACGAATTTTAGTATTTTAAGAGCATTAAAACTAGAAAAGTAGATAAAACCTGAGTCATGTAGTAGAGAAAAAGTTAAAAACTAAAATAATTAAAATGGAATATGCACTGAATTCGTGCGTCCAACTAGTAAAAAACATGCATATGCACTTGAAACTTTTATCTGAAATATTTTTTGAAATTCCTAATGATTCGACACTTAGTCTAATTGTAAAGTGGGACTGCCTATATGAAGTACTATGTTATTAAAAATAATTGGAGGACTCAAACTTTGCTCAACTTACTTATCAATGCTCAATATTGTTAAAATTCCACATTCTACGCGAACATATCACGCAGTGAAAAATATTATATTAAACGTTATACAGTACTTTCTTCTTTTTATAGATATACAATTTTACTCTGAAATTTCCCAGACGAGAAAGAAAAAGTTTAAAACAAAACTTTGCAAAAAAAAAATTCCCTTTAATAATTTCCAGGCACTATGTACTTTTCATTAAATCAATGAACATCGCAATTCGTTTAAATACGGCTGTCGTGAAAAGTTGAAATTTTCCCTTGGCTTTTCCTCGCAGATTCGACCGTGAACGTGCCTTTGTTTCAGTCGTTGCGTGGGACTGGTGGCGCGTAATGAAAATTTGTCTCGTATGAAACTCTCGGCCAATAGGGAAAGATTATAATGAACATTCATGCAGAGAAAACGATATTTATCATTTCCACGGAGAGCGAACGCTTAAAAACATCCGTCTATTTTGAAGCGGCAACTTCGGGGGCACTGATCGTCACGGTTCATTGAAGATTAACACTTTTTTACGTAACACTCACGCTCGAACAACCTCCACCCTTTGTGCCTAAAAACACCGTGCAACGTTGGATGTATCAGTGTAACGAGAGCGGCCTAATATATCGTGGGATGAGGCTAAATAGGTTCGCGAATTAAACGTAACCGAGGCTAGCGTTCGAAACGAAAATATTCATTGTTCTCGTCACGCGACGCGATGGAACGCGTTACTGTTTGTCGAGCTTGATTCGGAATCAGTCAAAACGAATTACGATCGAAACGCATTGGGTATTTAAATGCTGAACATTTATTGCGATGTGAAATCCTATGTTTGCGAATGACAGGTGTCTTCAGCACGATGTGAGGAATATTAAAGAGTTGGTAGAAATTTTGTTATCTATCAAAGTGACCAAAGGACATCTTACGACCCTTTTTTAAGGAACGTTATAAAAGTTAGGTTAAAAAATTTGCAATTTATTGTAAGCAATCCAAAGATACACAGAAAATTTCTGTACTTGAACTTAGAAGATAAGAAATATATTATACATTAACTTGTAAGTTTACTCATATCAGAGTGGAGGAAATATTTCTCTAGAAACTACTTGCTAGCACCTTATACCTTGCTGCAATAGTTTGGGGACACTTTCTCCTGTGGGACATATCTCGAAAACTAAAAGGAAGATCAATATCGGTAAAATACGAATTCGAGTAAAAGTGTCGATGACGATGTGAGTGAAAGGGGTGGGAAAAAAGCGCAGAGACATGAAAATGTGTCTGCTTGGCGGTGACAAATGCGGAGCTCTAGTGCGAGGCAGCGCAAACGATATTATCTGTACACCCTTTGTTAAGCCAGCTGCGCCCATTTCGTACGTATATATACGGACAACTTTGTACATATGAGTACAGCTGGTACAAGGTTGCACACCTAAAACGTGCCGCGCGTCATAAGCTCCCTGCACCCCATTTCAACTGCGCCCACACACCCCCCACGCTGCGACGTACCTGGACATCGGGGTTAAGTAGCACGACAGAGGAATTTTTCAATGCTACTAATTGTTTAATTCTCGATTTGCGTTTGGGTTTGTATAGAATAGTAAGAGTTGTGATAGACTAATTGGTACAACATGTTGATTTTGTTTTGTTAGAAAGAACGAAGCTATAGAACGATTTTCTTCTTATTATTAGATGTAAAAGAGTTATGATACTTGTGTAACAGTAATTTGTAGCGAAGAAAGTAGATGGAGAATGACCAGTTGACATGAATTCCTGAATCAACTTCGTTGAAGCAATTTTCTGTTCTAGTCACGCGAGTGACTATTAAATGCAAGAAAGTAACATGCTATTACCAACTTTACTTCGTCCCGTGAGAACCTGCATATCAGTCGAATGGATATTATTTATTCTTGGATGTTGCTATGTGTTCTTTAACTTCTAACAATTTCATGACTGTGTCCAATGGTAGATATTCTATTAATTTCTCCTAACGCGAAGGCCACTGCGAGGGTATACAAAGTCGTGAATAGTGGATTAAAAACGTAGCTTTGATCGATCGTCCAAACAATTTAAATGTAACAACCAGCTTCAACGCCTGGTTTTATTTTTCATTGTACCTATGTGTGGTATATTGATATTTTTAGAAACAGAGTATGAGATGAAAAAAAAATTGATCAATTTAATCCTGGAGAAAAGGGTATTATATTATTACTTTATAAAAAAATTTCAAGCTGATCATTCTAGTAATTCCAGAAGAAGCTCTAAACTTAAGCAAATATTTTTCTTCCTCCATTCCAGGAAGACAATCGTAAGCAATCGATAATGTAACAAGCATTCTAATAGTCTCGAGAAAATAAAAGAAAACATACAGCTATGAAATTAAAATTTCCCGAAGTCTATTGGATACAGCCTTCCACGAATGAAACTTTATCAAATTCAACACTGTACATACCCCGAAGAATTTGCAATTAACCGAGAGCGTGGAAGCCTAGAAACTGAATCGGAGTTTCTTATTTCAATCGAACCAATTATGTTTTATGATACCACGTGCACATTCGAGAACTCGAATATCGAAAAACGCAATTGTCGAATCAATGATTCCTACCAGTCCAAAAAATATCGCTTTCTAAACGTATCACGCGATCGACTCTCAAATAAAGACCGAAATACTGCATCGATCGATTCATGAAGCTGTGAAGAATTGCAATAACGCAGACGTAAAATCGCAACAGTGTACACAAACCTTGATAGACGAATGTGTAAATAGAGGCACCGATATTTTCCATAGAGTATGGCAGAATTTAATCTCCATAAAACAAACTTAAACGAAGCGATCTGTGTATACGTTCCTTCTGTCCTTCGTTCCTTCTTTTTTTCTGGATGCAGTGCAACTAATCGATACAGTCCATCGGGGAAGGAGAGGGGCTCACACGTGTAGAAAAATCTATGCAAATTTACACACCACTATTTACATAGCGCTCTGTTCGTGCATCAACCAAATTTCCCACGTGGAAATCGGAGGTATACAAGGTGTCCCAGAACTGGTGGTACAAGGGGAAAGAGGGTGAGTCTAGATGAAAAAATAAAATGGAAATGCAGAATAAAATTTTGTAATATCATGCTCTGTTTTCGAGTAAAAGTGTACCAAACTACAGTTTTAAAATGTTTTTAGAATCCTTCTAGGGTACAGTAGAGACAGTCAGTGGTCAGACCCAGAGTGTTCTCCTTTAAGCACCCAAAACTGTACTTCCATACACTTGCACTTGACTATAATTCAAACTTAATTTTCTCGAAAATAAAGCACGATACCAAAAAAGTTTATTCTGTAGTTTTGCTTTATTTTTTTATGTAGAAGCTTTCCGCTTGTACCACCAGTTCTGGGACACTCTGTATTTTTGCCGAGCACGTTCTACGGTGGCGCAACCGTTAACGCGATTTCGCGCGTTTAAATTTTAATGCATCGCAACGCTCCTGATCGAGAAAAGCAAACGATACTGGTAGAGGAAATGCTGAAAGTTCAAATATACTGGGTGTAACAGAGAAGGCAAAAATCATTTGATGAATATTTTATAGTGACTCGTTGAAACAAATTTTTATAGGTGAATACACTGTTTTATTTCGACTTGTTAGGTTTTATAGTAAAATAGACTCGTAGACTGATGGTAAAAAATTAAAAATTTCTTGCTAATTTACTTTCAATCATTATTGTAAGGATTCTGAATATGTGAATGTGTCTGACTTGTGAACTTATTCTATTCTCGCCGTGAAAGAGGTCAGACGCAGCTATGCCAGTAGAATAAGTCAAGTCAGACACATTTTAGACTTCCAGACGAAGCCTCAGAGTCAATAGAAGATTTCAAAGTGTGGCTAAATTGTTATTTTAAATAACTGAAGTAGAATTCCATTTATGTTTTGACACCCTATGTACGTCGAGGTAATATCCATCATAGAAACCGAAACCATAGATGATGAAAGTCACAAAAGAATACTTTGTATCAGTGCTGTATATTCTGCCATACGAGGAACAGAAATTAAACGCAACCCATCTGTTCGACTGTTAAAAATCATAAAACCTTGCTTTCGCATTGCTTTTTGTTTTCGAACGGTAGTATTCCGACACACGTATTCTATTGTTTGCACAGTATTCATATAGACGCTTATGCCATATACATACACACAATATGAATTGTTTGTCGATAAAAAACAGACATTTATTATATACTTCAGCTTAATAAAAATGTAACAGCAAGAAAACAGTACAGAAAAACATGAAATTATTTTCGTGGAATTCGTTAGATCTCAGAAAAATCTCACAAACCTCTATTGCAACGCACCAAATTATTGCAATCAAAGCGTACACCTTTCGCTTTCCAGGCACCCAAAGACCAGAAACCTTGACCCTCTTAAACGAAACATGGTATGCTCGCTGTAATCTCGCAGCTAATGTAAACAAGCATCTAAGGCTGTATGATAACATGACCTTAATACGACCTCAAGCTTCAATATTTACCACGAAAATCCACAAGCTAACGAAACCCTACATTATATTACAAACAAACACAGCCAATACTAACTAGCAAATACCCAGCACTCAAGAGACGTATGCTACTTAATTATTCAATTCAACTGGAACTCCTCTACACTCTAACTCCTTCCAAGAAAGAAAAAACAGAACTGAAACTTACAAATCATACCTCAGGGGAGGCAACGCGAAACGACACAATATCCCTGCCCTCCATTACAGAAACTGAACCTGCTTAGCAAAGAAAAAACGAAACAAGAAGATTGGAGTGCGCAGTATAGAATGAACTTGAATTCATCTGAGACAGAGAGGGGATAGCTATTTCCTCATACACGCATCAGCCAATGTACCTGAGGTGCAGTGCATGCATCATAGCTCTATATGCAAGCCCTGCGCACACAGAGTGCATACATGACATATATAGGCCGCGTTAATGGCCGTCGATTCCGTTCGTTTACGAAAGTAGAATCAGGAAACATCCGATATCATAGTCGAGCTGGGAGATCGAGTACGCTCTCTAATGTCAGATACGTGGCCTCGATCAGCGCCAGTCCAGAAACCGTCCGCTGTCCACGTAAATCCACCCCCGTGAGACTATAAGCGATATCGAGCCAGCTTTACCTTTACCGAGAAACTTGGCCCCGTGATACACTAGCTCGCGTGCTTCTTTCCACAACCTCGTCGAACGTTGTCGAGTAGAAAATCAGACTGTTTAAACAGCCGTCGCCCTCGACCCCTGTCCGCGATATTTACTCGAGCACCGATGCCTTTAATGCGATTCAACTCACAGAGACACGCGGACGATTATTGGCTGGCGCGGGACAAATTGAGACTTTGTTAGAAGCGCATTGTACGCCAGCCTTGTTTTTCTCTTCATTCAAGGGGCGGTTGTTATCTCCTTGTGAAAGGTGGGTTTAATAGTGGAACGCCTCTGTTTGCATCGGGGTCTGCAGGGAGCAGTAATTTGCAAGAAAAACGGAGATCGAGGTCTATTTTAGAATTCTTGTAAATTCAGGGAAGACACAGTAATGAATCTTTAAGAAATAATATTTGTGACATTGTTACTTTTAGGAACCAGAATGTCATTATTTCGACACTGTTTTGGATACAGCTTATATGTGGCCAAGGCAACTGTCCCAATAAGTTAACAATCTAAGACTACATGTCCTAGTACTTAAATTATGAGGTCCCAGTAATTGAGAATACTACATAATTGGAAAAGCAAAGAAAAACATATGATCACAACGAAATCGTGCGTCAAAATATCGCTCGTGTATATTGGCCCTTAGAACGTTAGTTCGTCAAGACACGTATTCACTGTAACTGCAGCCTAACACGCCAGTTTCTATTACCAGTAACTTATACTTAATGCATTAGAATTTATACCTGAAATTGAATAAAACTGGCGTTACTGTTGAAGTATCAAGCCATGGTCAATTACTGGTACATATACCTTAGTCTATTTCGTCAGAGAAAACAGTCGACGAAGATTCAGGTAACTTTTATTGCGCTTCACTTTGTTTCCTCGGATGTCATAAGAGAAGAACAGTGAATAACCAGCTTGCACGAAACTGCCTGGGGCACCACTTTCGTGAACTTTCATGAACTTAACGGTATGCGAGCATTGTTCATCCTGCTTGATAGCCCCCACCGAGTATTAACCCATTAACATCCCCGGCCTACATTAACTTCGGTTGCCAACTATAATTGGCATTATATATCTAGTCTGTTTCATCCGGCCGCTGCATTGGGCAAGCAGAAATTTAGTGCGCCGATTAACGACCAATTACCGCACTGATGATCTTACGTTGCCAGCGAAACCAGGGAAAATCGTTACACCGCAACCAACAGAGTGTTTCAACACTTTTCCTGTGATGTGGTAACACTAATTGATTGATAGTATCAATTTACATGCTTCAGAATAATATTCACGAGTTTTTCTAATAGAAATTATTAAGAGAGGAGGAGAAATATCGTGTGGACAGGAAAATTAATTGGAAATCGTTCTACGTAAATTTAGAATTACCGAGAAGTGATTTTATAATGGAGTTGAACGTGTTGGATTTCCTGAGAAATTTTTAGCTAACATAGTCTGACGGTCAATGTGTAAAAGAGGGATCGATTGATGAAACGAAGAAGTTTCCAATACCCTTGGCGTTGCAGATCATAAAATGAACGAGAAATATTTGAAAAACTTCGTTTCTTGCATTATTCATACTCCCGTGCGTATCTCCATACGTATTAAAGTGATGCTCCCTTTGATTGAGAAGATTGAGTCAGGAAGCAAAATAATTTTCATTTAAATGTGTAACCCTAGCTAGCAACTTCAGCAAATTGAATTGAAATTTTTTCTCCAAATCAACTTCCTCGCCGACGAAACTAATCTCATATTCATGTCGGAACCGCCCGCGGAATTTCTCGAACTCGATTTCGGAGATCAAATCAGCCCATACGTGTAAAAGCATCCGAAGTGGTGCACGCTCGCGCGTACACGGATTTTCCATGATTTTGCAGAACGTAAGAGCCTCTGAAACAAGTTGCTCGTACCATTGGCTCCGGTATAACCATGAAATAACAAGGAACAAGCAGAGAAAATGGAATACAAGCTCCTAACTTTTAGCTTGCATCATATGCAAATTTCAGTGGGATAATCCTGCGAGAAAATAAAAACAGAGAAAAATATAATCCTCGATTATAACTTTTTCCCAAATTCGCGTACTTGTATTCTAGAAAACATGACTGAGTATCATACGAAGCAACGAACAGCCTATATGAATAAACATAGCAGTCTTTTGCGACGAGCTGGTAAGTGCAAAGTGCAACATCTCACGGAATCAAGCTTTTCACCCGTAAAATTAATCTCGCTGGGCAGGGTCATCGCGAAAATGTCAAACTTGAAACCCAACACGTGACCCGCGCTCTTTTACACGCGCTACTACAGTTTCAGGATTCCCTGCATAGTTTCGTCCTCTGTCGTTGCATTACGCGATGCAACTACGGTGACGGATATCGCGAACCGCGAGAGAAACGTAATGACATTATCGTCGTGCTGCAGCCAATCCTGGAGTCTCTTTACGAGGTGGCTAGGCCCCTCTGTATGAATTCTATCGGGGAACGCAATTTTGTACGCGAACCGAGGCGCAACATATAGTGTTTGATGTTGATATCGATAGGGCGTATATTCGACGAACGTTACAGCTCGGTGCAACATTTTATGTGGATACGTGTTTAATAGCTTGTGAAACTACGTCACAAAATAAAAATTTGCGAAATAAAATGTAACAAACCTGTAGGTTAGCAAGTACGAGAGTTTAGCATTTTAATTGTAGTCGTTTACTTTTAATGGGATAATTCTAGGTGATTAATTGACTGTTGTGGGGGATTCTAATTAATCCTCGCGAAGGATTAACTTTTGGTTTTATTTGTGTTTAAGCTTATTGATTGAAAGAGATTCTAACGGGTGATCATGAACTACGCATTTATAGAGGGGAATACATGCGACGTGTTTTTTGACATGTTAAAACGTGGAATTATAGTAAATATTAATGAATAGTGGATTATGTTCTTTACGTGCATATAATATTTCCCTTGCTCAGTGACGCAAGCTTGTTCCTTGAAATTTTAACGTGGAGTTATAAATAACCTCCTTTTTATTAGAGAGAACGAAACGTTATTTCAGAGAGTTAAAATTACACAGTGCTTCGTACTAAGCAGATAATACTTTGTTAAGGAATTTTATTCCACGCCAACCGTTTGCTAAAACGCCCACCATGAATATAGTGCTTTTTACGCAACGAAGACTTTGAAGCGTCGTTTCTCATATTTGAAATATTTTTATCTTTACTGAACGTAGAATTATGGTAATTGCAATTAGCAGTTACTTAATTTGCATTATAAATTTATACCTTGCTTTCTTTTTAAAACAAAAGTACTGAACTCGTGCAAAAGGGAATATTCAAAAGTAATTATATTTTGAACGCTTTTCCCTGGAAATAATTTTTTATTGCTTGGAAAACTGTGAAACAATTTTTAATATTCTTTCTTTACTTGTCTGAGTCGTCTAATGCAAAAGGTGTCGATGATACACGAGGTTATACTACTTATAATAGGTTCTCTATGTCCAGAGATATACTACTTACATAGCGTATGACTAATATGCGGTTATACTACTTGTGAAATATTCTCTGAAGGACAGTATGTATATTACTTAGAAAATACTTAATTTAAATTTGTAACTACTCTATTTACAAGATAATAAGCTAAATACCATTTAGTTTATTTAACACTTGGAGTGTTATACTATATTCACTAAAATTTTTATTACACACGCAGTGAATCTACGCAATTGCTTTTCATCTTATTTTTATATTCATTTTGTCACATATGAGTGACATAATAGGTCCTCAAAGAATTATCTTCAATTCATAATCCAACGAAATAGGATAGTGAACAAAGCTGAATGTAATTCCTTTGTAGTGAACCAATGTAAGGGATGTCTATATTTAGAAAAGACATTTTCGTGGTACCTAATGTATAACCAGTTTACCGCTTAATAAGCACGAATTAAATCGTTTAATCGTACTTTGACAACTTGTATAACCACAATACCTTTCATTCTAATTTCTATTGCGTTCCCAGGAAAAGAAGGATCGATAGCCCCAACGCAGAACGCGGCTCTTGTTCGCAATTAAAGGAACAACTTTACGCTTTCAGTGGACTGAGGGAGACCGGAGAGTATCGAATTGCCCAGAGTATTCTCTATTATATTCTTTATTGGCCGTGCACGTACTCGACAATCGAATCAGCTGTTGTTCCTGAATAATCGCGTCAGTCACGGAGCAGTTGTCTTTCAACATTTCTTTATCCAAATATCGCCTGGCGATTCTGTTCGACATCTCAGGACATTATTATACGCGCGTATTGCACCTGAAACTGTGATTCCGCGAACTGTGTAACAACGTTATCTCTGTGCTGCAGCCAATCTCGGGGAGCCTGCAGTGACACCAGCCACTTTTAGTGCCTGATGCAGGTGCATTGTTCCCAGGTAGTTCTGTCTAACAGACTGAACTCAAATCGTTCACGGTTATCCTATCTCGCGCCTCTAATTCGTGCAAAAAAGAGGCATTCATGGATATCCTATGGTATATTATTTTAGAATATTTTTTTGGATTTTCATTAAAGAAGGAAATTCGTCACATAATATTTCTAGTTATTTTTAATTTTGTATTATTATAATACATTTTTATTGATATTGGGTTTTCGATTATTCTTCAAAGTACAAGTTGTCATTCAGCTTCGATACATTCGTTTAATAATTCTTCACAAGGACTGAATTTTTTTAGATCACCTCTGACCTTCAAATTTAAAAAATTCAATTTCTAATACTAATACTTCATCTAGCACTTCAAAATTTCATCACGTCTCTTAAATAAAACATTCTACATAGTATTTTCCCTAAAAAATGATTTCCCAAGGGTTCCTCCCCGATAACGCCACCTGAATAGCCCAAAAGATAAGCTTCCAATTAAATCACATCGTTCCATCGATCAAATTCGAGCCAGCGCTTAGACCATTCACAGCAACGATCAGAGACATTGTCATTAAGGCCTGCGAACGATTTAATAATACATCCTAAAGCGGTGAAAGCACGTAAGCCTCGGCCTGATTAGGTTTATCGTTGACCAATCGATGCGAGAACGGGAGGGGGCAAGGGGAGAGGGTTGCATCGGCGCATAACTTGGCCAACTGCGAAGGAACGTTAATTACCAAGGCAATGTTAATTCAGCTGCCAGGTAAACCGTGCCTGTATATTATAAACGCGTCTCGTGGTCGACGCGACGATAATAATTACGATAATAATAGCAACGGTAATTACGTTATCTGTAGAACGGCGATCCCTCTAGATCTCTCTGAATCTCTCTAAATCGCTCAACTTCTCCTTCTATCTCTTCACCACTGTCGATCGTCTCCCATCGACTCGCGAACCGCACGATCGCGGTCGCATTGTTGACGCTTAGCTTTGCGTGACGCGATGCAGGCAATTTCGAAAGATCTCAATTGATAGCCGAGGGTTCGCGCGATCAAGCCTCTCGTGATTACCATCGAGCCACGTTCGCTGTCCAATTTCGCCCGTCGCTTGACGCCAGAGTACGCGGAGACGATCTGCACATATGTATAGAGGGTGTTTCGAAACGTGTGGAATATACTTCGAAGACAGGTTCTACGTAGGTAGACAATGAGGAAGTGTTTGGGTGAACATGTGTCTGGAAACGCTTAGTATTTTAATTATATGCTATTCTTTGGTGCCTACAGCTCTGGCTTAAATTTCGTAAAAGGTAAGGAAATTGAGTGAGACACTTTTGGGGGTTCTAGGCACAAGACAATGAAAGAAATTCTATTGCACATAGGTCTGAAAACGCATAGTTGTTCACAGACGAGTGGGAATGCGTGAACTGGTGCTCTTAAACAGCAAGTTAGGAAACTCTAACAATTAATATCTTGAAGGCAGAAACATACAACTTAGGCTGTTTCTGCTTTACAATCACAGAGCTTAGATATCCCCTCGAATATTTGGTGGAGAATTTTTGCTCTGGATACTTGAAATTTTGAGGTGATCCAGGAAATTCATCGAGTTCTGAAGATCGCGAAAATTTCTAACCCTGAATAACTATGGTAGTAAAAGTTCAGCTTCGAGAGTTCGAAGGCTGAAACGTTCGAAATTCTTTAAATGAAGTTTCACAGAAATGGTAGAAAATTCCGAGAATTCTGAAAGTTCGAAAGTTCTATAATAGAATGAGCTGGAAGAATTCTCATCTAGAATTCACTGCCAGACAATATGTCAGGGTTTCATAATGTTGTTATCCCCTGTTCAATAAAGCACGTGCCTGATTTACATTTCATGTCTGACAAGAAGTCGACAAACGTTTGGTACGCTTCTTGCTGCGAACTGAATGGGCTTGAATTCGTTTAAGCGGTCGCGCCGCGTGTGTACTTTCCCCTATGTTCTGCATATGTATGCAGTAATTAGTAATTCGATTGCATTATTCCAGTGGAGGTACGCGACAGGTGAAATTAAAAGTTGTAGCTGGAAGTCGCAGCGCAACGCGATGGAAAATGATATCGTTGAGCTTTCTCTTTTCATTGTCGCCGAATCGTGCGAGGATTAATGCTTGGTTCACATCGAAATATGACGCTAATGAGATCTCGTGAAGTTTATAGTGTACATTACTCGCCGGTCAGCCACAATATGGCGCGCGAAGCCATACGCTGCTGCATTATTATATATAGCCACCATCCCTTGATAATGACCGAACCAATGGGGGCTCTCGAAACCGATATTTCCCCGTCTTTACGCAACGTCACAGTAATTGCACTGGACACGGCGAGATATGATTTCATGGAAGCTACGAGTTCATCTGAAAGGGAGGATTGTTGCAGTCTGAAGAAAGTTAATTGATTGTTTGAGCTTACTAAGGATCTATCTGTGCAACAAAGTTTGGCCACCCTTATCAAGTTGTATGGTTACCTCCAGCAGGACTTCATCATGTTGTTTAATAGTATTGAAAATTCTAACTCTCTTGCTTAGAGTACCTGTTTTTTATATTATTTAATGAAAGCTTGAGACTTTAACTTTACTCTTTGGCTATTTTATAGTACCAAAAGCAGAATGAATTTATGGAATACGAGGATTATCTCCATACGTGAATTCTGGGTTATAAATACGGCTATATTTGGCTACACTCACAATAAATTTTGCCATTGAAGGGCTCGTCAGCGCGACCTGATTTATACACATCTGTGCAATGGTTATTGACCGTTATTAAATAACGGTTACGTTGTAATATTAACAAAATTCAGTAGACGATAAAGGTTGATGAATTATAATACTAAAAGAATTGGCATGAATGTATTTAAAAGATGACACTGGAAAATTATGTATGAACTAGAGACGAGCAAGAAAAGTAAATAAAACTTGATAAGAATAGTAGGTAAGATTACAGATAGTAAAGTTTTTATCCCTTTATCAAGAAATTTCATTTCTTCAATTTATTTAACATCGTCGACACTCTCTTCGTAAGATAGACAATCAAGGATAAATTGAAAATATAAAAGCTCAAGTCTTGTTCAGAAATGATAACATTTTACTGCTTCCAGTATACTCAGGAGTAAGTTTTGTTTTCTCGGTATAAAATATCGACGAAACTATCTGTCTCCCAATAATATCAAAGTGAATATACACATGTGAGATAAAGATAAATCTATTAGGAGATTTTACCGACTAAAATAATAGAATCATATTTCTGGATAATTCTGAAGAGTGACATGAAAGCTAATTTTGAAAACATACAGAATATTCTGGCTTTGAACAAGAGCGTATAAAATTCTGGCTTCAAGTACGTATAAATTGCAACCGAAACAAAAGAAATGGAAATAAAAATATGAGTAAAACATTGAAGTGATTACGGTTAATAAAATATAAAAATTTGTTTTCCTCTTTGAAAGACTGTGATTGTTTTCAGTGCCCTAATTTTCAATTAAAATGGACGCCAAATTTTATTTCACTCCACTGTATCAAGGAAGAAAAATTTCATAGTATACAATGCAGCTTATCAGATCATAAACACTTTAAAGCTTTCTTAAACGATTACCAGGGTGATGAATGACCAACTGACGTGTCCCGAATTACCGACTATAAAGAATCCTGCCTCGAAGGTACGCAATTTTGTTATGTCTAAGCGAGTGAACTTAACACAGTTACGTCAAACACACATCAAGGGTTGGAGAGTCTTGCATGCTGCTCAGGTTAGCGTGCAAACTACTACCTAATGCATTGAAATACCCTGTCTTCGTGTTTTAACCTTATTTCTCTTGTATGTATGTATATACTATTATGGAATAGCGAATAAGATCTATCTATTTCTTTTCTTGTTTTTATACAATTTTGAGAGAGGTAAAGATAGCGAAGATTCTACTTAAGACTATCAATTCCTATTAACAATTCTGTACTTGCGTAAAGGTCTCAGAAATGAGGAAAGTAAATGCAGTGCAAAGACATTAAATGCCAGAAGGGTCACCATTTTCAACACTGTACGCTTCCTTTAGGGGAGCCTTGGAAACTTTTTTTATCGCACTCAGTTCATCTTTCCTCCAGGCTGAACTGCATTCAGACGCAAACTACGTGAAGCGAACGATAAGCATTTTCCTCTGCTTTCCTTAATTGTATAATAATTGCGACGATGAAATGCGAGGGCATTTAAAAGACAGAAGCAGACCCACCACACGTTAATTTAAAATCTTATAACTAATTCCAGCTTTTAATTATCTCGATAATTGAGCTACTTTTATGCTAACTCTAATGAATGCTGCATAAATCTAAATTGTTCGATCATTAGATTACTCTATACGACATAAAATACCATTTTTGCGAACCCCCGATGAATCAACGCCACAGAAACTTATTTCTTCTTTGGTACAACAGCGAGCACGCTCGAGGAGTAATCGCAACATTTATTAAACAATTAACGTCGACTTGCTTCTGATCGTTTAGCGACAATTAATCGTCGGGGAAACGACCACTTCATTTAACGGAGGCTCGTGGAGAAAAAGCGTTCAGACCGTGCAAGAACCGCCGTCGAGTGAAACGCCGCGCTGAAAAGCCGCGAGCATAATTAATGCGTGCGCGGAAAAACAGCACGGATGAAGAGAATACTCGCGAGTATACCGACTTTCAAATTTTTATCCCCAGAAGTTCACTGTCGTCGCGGAGCAGAAGAGAACCAGTGAACGTTTTCGTATCCTTTTTTTTTTTCTTCTTTCCCTCTGGGCATCGAGAAACGATAGCATCGCGGACAGCTCGGGTGTCATTTCGTTGAACGAAGCCCTCGCGCTTGTTCTGGCTCGCGTAAATTAACATCTTAAATATTAACGAGACTGCGAGAGTGGCTATGATAGAATACACGGTTGCACATTGTTCCAAGATTTTTCTCCTGACGATTCTCTTCTCTCTTGTTTCTTTCTGTTCCTCCGTCATTATTCTGCGTTATTGGAATTTAATAGAAAACTTGATTAAGCTCCACCCTTATTCTGCGATTTAATTAATTCAACGTCGGTGGGACAATTAATGGACAATTAGTATATAAAGAGTTTTGAACAATTTTTCGTAGATTCCACTTGAGTTCTCTATTTTTTCTCGGGTTTATCCTTTGTCTGCCTGCATTTTTTTTAGAGTTTTAGAGGCTTCAGAAACTTCAAAGCTTCTTTAAGTAAATACAATGGCTGAAATACATGGCTCGATGATAAAAAATATATCTGTCTACAGTGAGTACTTTCTTCTGATGGTATTCATTCTTACGATCATTAATAATAAAGACGTTTGAATGAGGAGGAGTAGGAGTTTGATAAATGAGACACTCTCTAGAAGCATTTAATCAATCCCACTCCTTTTTTGCTGTACAATGGAACTTTGCTTGCGAAATGTAATTTTATACCTGTCCGTCCTATTATGTGAGCAAAGAAACGTTTTCTTTATTTCTTTTCTTTTCGAGAATGAGGTAAAGAAATTAATGAAACCAGAAATGCCAGAGAATTGTTAAGGGTCATCAGCGAAGGCACCAGTTGCACGTGTAAATATAATAACGAAGAATTAAGTTTCCTGTTTCCAGAATCAACAATGAAGATCCAAAGAAAGTACGTTGAAGGAACTAATAAAGAAATTTCACGAGCTTCATTATAGAACAACTTCTCAACATGATAAAATAATAAAGTATAGACTTTTCAATGAACAGGGATGTCTATGATCGCATTAGTTAACAATTAGATATTGTTATCATTATATTTCCTTTAATATTAAAACAAAAATTGCATCTAATAAAATTTTGCCCATAGTAATCCATAAGGATTAACCCGAATTAGTTGAAGAATTAAAATGTATGGTCGATGGAATTCGCGCAAGTAGTAGAGATAACTTAAATGAACGACAATCGTGAGTCGCGTACCAGTATCACTGCATTCTCAGACTTCAGATAAAGTTGGCTGCAGGTGGATTCATTTTTCACAGGACAGCTTACGTCTGGAAATCTCTGGCGTGAATTTTTCATACTTTTACTCGTATTGACTGTAATGCGTTTCCTCGACAAAACAGTGAAATAGATTTAGCTGTTAGTCGATAAAAGTTGTCGACAAACTCGTACGAAACACATATAGAAAATTTGAAACAGTTTCTGATTAATTTAGAAATTTAAAGTACTATAACGATTGATTCGAAAAAATAAAATAATCTTAAAAAATTTCAAGGATGTTATCGGTGACTAAAGAAATCGAAAATTAGCGCAGATACGTGTCTTAAAATTTAAGGTACTCGACTACCAGACAATGTTCTGCTTAATGATAACATTTTCCTCAAAATTATGCACTTCAGCGCCCTTGCCCAGCTCATTCACGTAGAAGCATGGAAACTCACTCTTCAACCATCTCCCTTTCTGAACGCGAAACGCAGCCAGAGGAATCCCTAAGTGGCGAAATCGTTCGTTAATTAAATCTTCCTCGGCTGGCTAGCCGCACGGTTTAACACGCGCTCAACCTAGTGACTGTTTTAACTTTACGCGCGATTTTAGCACTATATTCGAGCACCTTCTAGTGAATACGACCTACTGACCAGAATTACGTAATCATAACGAAATTCCAAGGCCTCTTTGCACCTAAAACAAGATTCGAGAGGAGCACCAAACCCCATCGAAATTATGGAAAAATGTACGCCAAATTGTGCGTCTCATAAAACACTCTCCCACGATCTTCGTCACTCGATGAAAATTAATATAATCAAGGAAGAAAAGAGAGCGATTTAAGTAGAAAGCCCGTTGAATAGGAAAAAGAAAAATACACCGTCACAATTAACATTCCATCATCGTAGAAGCCAACAATGAAACCCAGCCCGATGAATTCCGCGATACGAATCGAAGAACAATTAGTCGAGAATTTATTCACCTTCCACAAAAGGGGCTCTCCAGAGCGCGTAGCTCGCGCCCGTTCTTTTTATCGAGTCCGTTAGCAACTCTACCAACGGCAATAATTAACTGTTTGATTTTGCAAGAGCTGAAGGAACAGGTCACTGTTATTTACGGTAGAAAACTGATTCGAGTGAAAACGATCGCGAAAAGTCTTCGGGCGAGTCGAAATTCCTTGAGCATTAATTACACGCTCAAAGGGGCATCGAGAATGAAATCATCTCTGAACCCTTTGCCAGCATCGAGAACAGGGAAGAGTACACCACTCTCGACATGGTGGCTGGCTTTCAATGAGTACCCCTTTTGAGTCGAGAGCCACGGTCACCTAGAGTATTCGATAAAAATAAAAGACTGTCTATGGATAAATTTGTCGAGCGACCGAGGGAATTTATACTCAAGTTTCGAAGGGGAGCACGCTACTGACTTCTACGAAAAGTTTCGAAACTTAATCGTCTAAAGATCGACTTATCTCGATGGAACTCACGCAATAATCTTTTACTGTATTGTAAAGTGTGTAGCTGGATGTTGCGCGTGGGTTAACCCAATTTTCAGCACGATATACGGGGCCGTGTGTGACACGCGACGTTCATCATGTCCCTTGGACAAGACATCTTGCGAAAGTAGTTTCACTCTGTTCAATTCTTGTTGAATTCCACGCTCGCGAAACAAGATAACAGAAGTATAAAGCATTGAGACGCGAATCCAAGGTTTATGGGAAGCTTCTGTCGGAGGACCGGGAATTTTTCTAAATTTAATCAGCCTGAAGCCATTCCAACCACGTCTCATAAAAGATTCAATGAGTTCTTTGAAAACTGTGTCGACAGCCAATGTCGTTTGCACAGAAGGAAACATGCTTCTACGCCGGCAGAGATTAAACTGCTTGGTTAACGAATAATGAATCACGAATGGCCACGCATAGGTTCATTTCCAGTTAAGAAATTTATTTTTATTGGAAGGACTATTTATACGATGGGATTACTACTTGGGATAATTTTATCTGCTGTCGGAGTGCGAGGTAATGATTAAAATGTAATTGGTTGCAGCGGTAATTACTTAGTATTAATCGCAGACTGATTGTGAATTATAAAAAGCAGAAATACTTTAAATTAAATATATAAATAACTGGGTTAGTTATTGTTACTGAAACGAGTGATGAAATACGTATGATGTTTTAATTGAAACGATTCATTTTATCAAATAATTTTCACAAGTATCTGAGAATTTATTCTTTTGTAAAAATTTCTGTTATAAAATGTTTTAACGTAATATATGCTTCCCGATATGTATTAGACACTGTAAAAATATTAAATATTTTTGAATAGAGAACGTCAGTATGTTACAACCTTTGTTCTTATCTGATTGTTGAATAATCATAAATGTGAAATTATTACTAATAATATATGCAGCATAAATTGTTGATACGATCATTATTTTGTCGGAAATATCAATGTTTTCAATATTAGTTTTTGTCATATCATCCCCATATCAGCCATCAATCTTGTTTACGTGATTTCTCTGTTTTCATCGCGGAGGTATACCCTTGCTAGGTCATGATTCTGTCATTCACTCCGGAGTTCTCGGAGGGTACGGATCGTTCTGTCGATCTTCCTTCGACCCTCCGTTCCTTTCGAACACAGACATTGACTGTGGCTCATGGTCCATCATTGATCCTTTGGTCCTTTGGTCCTTTGGTCCTTTGGTCCTTTGGTCCTTTGGTCCTTTGGTCCTTTGGTCCTCTGGTCCTCTGGTCCTCTGGTCCTCTGGTCCTCTGGTTTTCTATGCCTCTAGTCCTACATGCCTCTAGTCCTCTATGCCTCTAGTCCACTATACTTCTAATCCTCTATGCCTCTAGTCCACTATACTTCTAATCCTCTATGCCTCTAGCCTTCTATGCCTCTAGCCCTCTTGCCCTCTACTCCTCTAGTCTTCTTAGTCTCTTAGTCTCCTAATCCCTTCCTTACCCCTATGGACCCTAATTCCTAGTTTTCAATCTTCAACCTTCAACACCTAACCACTCACAGCCCTTGACCATTGGTCAGTTCTGCTCATCAACGATCATTGCCTATCAACATTATACACCAATAAGAGGTATTGCATTCACTGAGGAATTTCATCAGTAATGCTTCTAGTCATTAAATTTCTAGGTATAAATTTAATTTTAAGTTCCTAATTTTAAGTTTATTTTTTTTAAGATTTTTGCATCTGCCAATCGATCATTTCTCAGCTTTCGCTGCTCGATCACTCGCCCCTCATCCTTCATCAGGAGGTCGCCTCTGCTTCTTTTTCCAGACGGAGGTGACCGAGCGTGGAATCGGTACCGATGGGTCAATGGAAATGGCATAGGAAGCTGCGTTGGTAAGGCGACTTCTACCGTTAATAGTATAGATCGTAGAGTTAAGAAGGCATGGCGTCCATACAGAAACTTTTTCCATTACTCAGAGGAAACACCATATTTTTATCGACACCCTCTATAAACACTTTGAATATCAACTCCAGGCCCAGACAAGGAAACTAATTTTCGCGAAGTCGTTGTCGTATAATTATAAACAATCGTAGGCGTTACCAGAAACCCAGTGAATCGTTTCGTTAAACAATGCTCCGCAAATGATCGCGGTGAAACTAAAGTGGGAGGACAGAAAACTTGGCAAACCAGACTTGAAGATTTAATTAACGTGAAATCCATTAAACCGATTCTCCTAAAGCATTCATTGAAGTTACAGCCGTGAATACGACCAGGGAACGTCATTTTCGATGAGTCGCAACGATTTAACGCTGGCGAATCGAATTGCCACGATTAATAAATTCCCTGTGTCTCTGCCTCGCCCATTCGACCGCAGCAGCGTCGAGTTTTGCGTGGGACAGCAGAGTCGTGGCGAACAGGCCAGCTTGGGGGAAATGGAAAAAAAATTTCACGGTGGACGCGATCGTCGACCACCGACCCGCTGTAAATACTCTTTGAATATCCTGTTGAATCGCGGACGGGTAACTTGTTTGATTGAACGACGAAATCGCCTAATGCAATGATGGATTGCGACAAGGATGCGACAGTATGAGTGACAACGATGAAACTGTCGGATGAAATAAGCAAATTGTTCCACGATTTCCCCGACAGTGACTGATTTTTATTATTTTCATTGCTTCTATTGATCCAAACACTCTCCTAACGGTCAACTATATCTATAACTAGGGTAACGTACACAGTTGTTGACCTCCATACAATGATTGACCCCTTTCCAAAAAAAGCAGTAAATACACCACTCACTACGTGTTCCTACTACTTTTTCAGGAAAAGATTTAACTATTGTATGGGGGTCAATAACTGTATACGTTACCCTAGTTGTGGATATAATTGACTGTTGGAAGAGTGTTTGGAGTATTATAATCAGTAGAAGCAGTAAAAAGAATAAAAATCAGTCACTGTCGGGGAAATCGTGAAATACTTTGCTTATAGATATAGGTACAAAAAGAATCTTAACCCTGTAAAGATATTTAGCAAACTCTGATTCTGTTTCTAACAACTTGAACGACTGAAGAAATTGATTCCCAATATTTTTTCCAAATCTGTTCCAGCAATTTGACTTTTATTATTCATCGCTCAGTTTTATCTTACAATCGCTAAACAAAAGTTTCGATAATGATGATACGAACTTTCCATCAGAAGATTCATAAGCGAAACTCAGCGTAGACTAGAGATAGCAGCGATTGCAATGGCACGATGAAACCGATCGGTGCAGGGAGAGGAATGGGGAAAGGAATTGCGCGAGCCAGAAATGTGTAAATCGCGAATGTAACATTGCGCTCTATCTTCGCGGATGCGTTCAGAGCCATTCATCTTGCCTGCGAACGGGATGGAACTGAAACAGCAATCCAGATTACCGCAGCTAATAAATTCACTGCTAGCCGTTGCAGACTGTGCAGACCAACCAGCTAGTATTCAACTGATGGTGATACAGGAAAATATGAAAAAGAAATGGATCTGTGTACTTATTACTATCGCGAAGTTGCAATTAGTTTCTATGGTCTCTGGCAACTTTGTTGGTGTTGCTCTTTCCTCGAAATGAAGAAAACTGCACAACACTGAATATGTATGTATAAAGAATCTGGATGCTTCTGGAAAGATAATTTCAATTCTCTGCTTATTTCTTTTACTGCCTATCTTCATGGCAAAATATAGTACTAACAATAAGAATATCACTTTCGTAGTTTCGCAAGAAAGTAACCAAGAGTTCTAACGTTGCGTATAAATTTGCATGGAATGTTGATTTTGGAATATAGTTCATATTTTAGTGGAGCTGACATAGGGAAATATTCCAGGACTAAGTGTTAGGGAACAGTTTCTGAGGATTAGTGGTTCTTAAAAAAATTTGAAGTGTTCTATATGTTGGTATATTTAGTTTGTAATTTTTCATATGACGAAGTAGATTTTATGACACTGGTGGAAATATTAGTAAGCAGCATGGAAATATTGCGGAATAAAAATGGTTGTTTCAAATTACAACGATCAATAAATCTTGTTCCATATCGTTCACAGACTGGAACGCTAACGAACGAATAGATTGGAAAAGCATATTGAAAGGATAATCGTGACTACTGTATCACAATGAATGTTATACAAATTCTACCGATGATGTTGTCGTTGACAAACAATCGTCATGCTCGTAAAAACGACCGACAGTTTTTTATTCAAAGATAAATTTCATATCATTATGAATATTTCATCCCATTCATAATGCTCTTCAGAACATTATAATACACTCTTCAACACATTACGCACAATTCCATAAATATCTGTCAATTAAAATATCATAAAAGTGTCGTCTACTCTGATATGAGTAACGAAAGCTAAAAGAATAATTCATTTTCCAATACTTAAATTAACCCTAAGTTCATTAAACATGACTATAATAAAACTAAATGTTTCACAGCGACCAGAGTACTAGTCGACTGTAGAATAATTATTCCTAAAAATTTGATTTCCCATTCTTCAATCGCGTCGACCACCCCTTTGAACATTTCCTGTTTCAGAGTATCGCAAGATCGAATTTCCTAGAATTTTTAAACGACACGTACATATGTATATATGTACACGTGTCAGTTGAAAACGAAGAGGAAATTGCCATCCAGAGGCGGAGCTGGACAAGTGGTCCGCGCGTTTCCCAAAATTGACCACGTTGTTTTCGATCGAAAACCAGCACCCTTTGAGAAGCAGAAGCTCGGAAAACTCGACGATCCTGCAATGTAACCGTGCACGTAGCAACCGTACACTATTCCTCCCACACGAATATTTCATCTCGGTCGTGGAAGCGCAGGAAAAAAGGGGGTATATCGACGAAGACCGTAGAGGGGGTGTGCTGCGCAAACAGAGTCGTGTTTCAGCGAGTTAAGCTTTTTCCCGTGGAAAACGAACGTTTCCTTTCTAGCGAGATAGTATTCTCCGCGGTAAAAAGAAGAAAGAGATACGAGGAAAATTTAATGCTGCCTGAGAGTTACCACAGTTTCCTGAAATCCTCTGCAAACGGAATTTAAAAGTAGCTCGAGATTCCGAAAGTATCACCGCGTGTAATTAGGATGGGACAGAGCTTACGGGATGAACAATACTAGCATACCAAAATTTTAGATAAAACTCTTACACCTCCATGTACACTATCCTGCAAAAGTTACTATATGTGCAGTGCTCTATTTTTATTACACAGACTGTTCTAAAATCCTTATACAGGGTGCTCGACAAGTATCAGAAGTTTTAAGAATCACCCCTTATAATTTCTGACACTTGTCATCAAACACTCTATATATTACTTAACTAATAACCTCCATATACTCAGTTTCTTGCTACACTAAAAATCTGCAACTTCAAAATATTCTATCACCAAAAACTCCCATCGACGTTACCAACGACATTAGCATCACCGAAATTTCCCAAAAACTATTTCCAATTTCATCCCCAGTTCCACCCAAAGATTCCACTGCCCCGAAACGACACTGCAGTCCCTAGGAAGCAACCGTCGGAGAGGACACAGGAACACGATTAATGGTCCTCGTCGGGCGAAAAACCATGACCAGCCGTTCGCGAAGCCAATTTCCATTTAACGACCCTCACTTCGGGCAGGATCTCTCCGCCTCGGTTTCCTCCGTTCCCAGTCCAACTGCGAAACAAGGCGGAAATCAATGACGGAAGGGCAACCCCCGAAGCAGCGGACGAATTCGATTTTCCAAGAGGGCCTAGGGATCCAGCGAGGTCTGGCTATCGTGGGCCCCAGCTCCGCGAGCGTGCACGCGTGCAGAGCGTCCGTGCAGGCCGACCAGACGTGGCAGGGAGCGGGCAGACCAGAGACGGAGGTAATCAGATTTGCGAGAGAGTGATGGGCTTGGCGCTCCATCAACGTTTACAGCGTTTCCGTCTCCTTCCTGCCATCGCGCGGTCCCACCTACCCCTGTTGCGGCACCGAGTTCCTCTATATCGACGCGTGCACATGCCCACGCGCGTGCACACACAGAGGAGCCACGTCGGGGAACAACCTTCGCGTCTCCCGCCACATTTTACAGCGCGCCCCTCGCCACCCCCGAACCCCGCAGCTGTCCATTTAATTACCCTGAAAGCCGAGCGCTGCAGCCACCGTCGCCACCGCCGTCTATCGTCGTGGAACAGAGGGGGAGAGAGATTGCTCGTACTCGACGAACATTAATAATGCACTTCCAGATGCATTCCCATCGACACCAGTAGTGGAAGCACCGTGACCGCGACAGAGAGCGTCTTTCGACCGGTAATTTTGTTTCCTGCTTCTTTGACGACGCTCCAAAGCCATCGTAAAGGGACACTTGACCCTCTCCTGGGCGCGTGTAACTCGTACGTGATGCACTTTGTGCAAGTTACTGACGGCGTCTTAAAGTTGCTCGACTAGGGGACTGATTTCTGGGGTCGCTTTAAGGGGACGTTTGGG
The DNA here is from genome assembly GCF_051401765.1 of Calliopsis andreniformis. Classification (NCBI taxonomy): domain Eukaryota; kingdom Metazoa; phylum Arthropoda; class Insecta; order Hymenoptera; family Andrenidae; genus Calliopsis; species Calliopsis andreniformis. Next base: position 13,843,370 of record NC_135067.1, on the reverse strand, counting down.
AGGCTTTATGCGAGCTACTTTTCTGGGGATGTATTTTTGAGTTTAAGTTTTGTGATGTGGCGATTGGTGATGGATCGTTTAATACAAGAGTAGTATTTTTATTGTCGTGAAATTTGTAGGTTAATCAGCCTGATTGTTGAATCACCCTGTATCTAAGACACTCAAAACATGTTCAGAAGAGTGATACAGGTTTCGTAAAGTTATTTAATAAAATACTAAGTAGACAAGGTTCAAAGAAGTATGCCATCTTTATGATCCACACATTTTTAGAATGAATCTTTGCAGATATTTTTCTTCTTATTTGAGCAGGTTTAATCTTTAAAAGCTTATTCTGCAGTTTGCAGGTATTTGAAAATCGACTACTTTCAGTCTTCTACGAACTGACGATATGGTTTATAGGATAGTAGATGTGTTGATCTCCAACCTCCAAGAAACTTGGATTTTATGATATGATGAAAATTGAAGACTATGTCGAACGTTCGAGCGACTGAAACTGTTCCTCGAAAATTCCAAATGCGTCTAGAACAATTTCCTCGCATAGGAAAACTTACGATCGATTTTCCATCATAAAAAAGGACAAAAGTGGTGTTTCCAATTTATTAGACGTTTATCGAATCGTCTTCATTAGATAAAGATTTAACGAACGGTAATTTAACCGAACATCGTAGCCGCATTGCTACACGCAATCGAATTACCTTGATGGAGGAAAATCCGTTTGACGTAACGAATTTATTAAATAACCGCTCGATGCGATGGAAAGTGGGGCAATAATTTTTAAGATGAAAACTTCATTCAGCTCGCCGCCCGAGAGCCCTTTTCAGAATGGCGTCTCGTAACTTTGAACTGTTCCCCGCGAACGACTGAATCCTTTTTTGGATAATTCCTGACCGGATGAAATTAGCCTAATTTTCCTATACTTCGGTTTAACTTAACCCAAATTCTTCGGGCAATAAAAGTCTCGAGAACGAAACGTTTCGAAGATTCAATAGCGTAGAGACGAATTAACTGAGACAGACTTCTTTCTAGAAGAAATACCACGAAATAATAGACTCCTTACTGAGTTAAAATAAATTGTTGGAGCTTAGCTGAAATTAAAATTACACGATAATTGCGTTCTTATGCGTCGATATTAACCAGTCGATTGGTTTGCACGAAAATGGTTGGGTCAGGGAATTTAACGCTTCGATAAGGCGAATATGTTTTCAACCTAGCCTCTTTTGAGCAATTTTCATCGCAGAAATGAAAAGGAAGTCTCGGTTCAAGGTTCTCTTTGATGTTACCAAAACTGAGGTACAAACTTTCAGTCATTTCACTGAACGTCAACGCTCAGGTTTCTCGTATTTATTTCAAGTGATCGCTTCAAGACGAATTTCTCATTAAGTGCTCAGCAGCTGCTCTTTCCCCTTACAGTTTTCTTCTCGTTAATAAATTCTGCAAAGCGTGTAACAGTTAAAATTTTTGTTGGGTTATATTCACTGAAAATCTTGTCACATTTACAGTAATCCTAATTTTAACTCAGCTTCTCCTAAATAGAACAACTTTCAGTTAAAATTTTTGTAGACAGTGTTCGTAGTTAAATAACTAAGAATATTCATAATCGTGTAAACTGTATTTATTTTTTAAGTGTTATTATAAGAATTTCTTTCCTATACGTCCAAGTTAGATCTCATATATACGACATGACATTTGTTCACAGAAAATTGTCGTGAATATTGATTAGAATCCGCGACTTGAGTGAACAGGGATTTTGATTAAAATCAAAATTTCTATCATAATTGCTGTTGCCCAGAGGCTGCTGAAAAAATTTGTGGAATGAGAAAAAAACAGACGCGGTGGAGATGTGGAAAACAATGAATGGTACAATGGATAAAACGCGTGTTTGTTTCTTTTCACTCTTTTTTGTAATGTATTATATTGATTTATTAAACCACGGGCTGATCCAGTTACAATGTAGAAAGTCAGAAACCGGATGGAATACGAAACGTGTCCACCAGACTGCTGTTTAATACCGCGTTTGACTTCGTGAGTTTAATCGCTACTCAAGCGCGACGGGAAATAATCCAAATTAATTACGAATCATCGATCCTGTCCGTAATTTACGTCAACAACCGTTTACCTTGTTGATTCGGTAAACAACAGTAGGTTGTTATTTGCATTAACGTTGTTTGTATCACTCTCGATTAATTCTAAATGTGATGCACTATCAAAATACTCGAAAGTAAAGCAGACAAACTCTAGCATTTTTATTACGATTAATTGGGTAATTATTTGTTGGCGGTGAAACTGATCGATTGACTTCGCAGTTAGAATTGTATAATCGCGTGTCTGAAGAAAAAGTTTCACAAAAATCAAATGTCGTAATATGATATTTATGCCAACAAGAAAACTACTTGTTACAGAGAATTTAAAAATTTGGAAAATTAATGCTTCGCCTGTAGTGTACAATGATCGCATAAAATCGTTAAACTTAATTAAATTACACAAACTTATCGATTGAAAGTCACAGACTTGCGCATTAAAAGGAAATTTATCACTCAAGCCTGAAACACAAAGTTTGGAACAATCCAACTCAAACAGTAAACGAGTGGTATAAAATCTCTATTAAAAGAGGAAGTTAATCACCCCTATAAAGATCTACAACTTTTGCCCCCTATATTAATTAGAGACTAATCTTACCTATTTTATGTCCAAAATAAATGCAATTAATTACTACCTGAATTTGTACAAGAAATATACCCCAAAAATTCAATTAACATCAAATTATCTCATTTTTCTGAGACTAAATAACATATTCGTGATGTTGAAATTAATTTTTGAGTAACAACATAGCTATGCAAAATCAACAGAGTTCTTAAGATAAGAATTTTTCCTGGCTGAAACAATTAGTTCCAAGCGAGGAGCGAGAACAAAAGCCTTCCTCTAGGGGCGGAGAATACAAATCGAATTCTGGAGTGTTTCTTCGACCACCCTTCTCATATATGAGCCGTTTTCTTCGCGGTGAGTGGTGCGAAAAGGCACTACACGACGCGTCGAACCGCAAAACGCGACCACTGGCCGATTTCAACCGCAGCCACGGACTAGCAAGATACTGTGGAGCTTTCCACGTGCTCGTACACACATAGAGAACGTTACATTTCTCGGGAAGGGCAGACGTTTTCGTTTGTCGTACAAATTTCATTCTCACATTGGGAACGGTCTGCGCGAAGAAAAGCTCGAAATGTGTACACTGATGCACCAGTATATATTTTCCCACCCGCGATTTTTCCTCTTTCTACATGGCCACTGAACTTTATATTCTCCGTCGATAAAGTTCGATAAAAGCCCAGACGAAAGTGCATTTTATTTGCTATGTTAAGAAATCTTTTGAAACGTACATTCGTGTAAATAACCTGGAGAATTCTGATCCATCAACAATAGATATTTTTTTAAAGATTCAGTGTGCTTTGATGGAACATATTAAAATGTCTATCTATAGTTAGGATTTCCACTTTTAGTTACAATTGCTTGTAATGTCCTTGTCACATTTCTTCTGTTTTCTTAGAGCAAGAGATTTTTGATTTTCGAATATTCAAATATTCAAATTAAATTTTTTTTATTTCACTTTCCAGATCATAATATTTAACACTTTTGCTTTAGAACTATTATATCGAAAAAAATCCTCATGACCCTGGTCCATAATTTCAGTCACGACCATTAACCTGATTCCATGAAAAGTTTAACACCCGATATAGGATAAAATTGGCAACTATTCCTGTGACTGCAGGTCAATATGTTAGTACATTATACCCTGGACATTAATTATTCTTGGATGCATGCACGTTGCACGTAAGCTTTACGAAAATGGAACTTTCCAACGAGAACTTAATCCTTCCCGGTGTCTTCATGAAACTTTAAACAGTTGCGCTAACGCGAGGCGTGTCTCTATCGCGTTTCACGATACGTTGACGATATAAAGTAACTTCTCCGATTCGATAATTCGAGTTCACTGGGAAATAGAATTTTTCCTTTTTGTCGGAAGAGCTCCGCGGAAATGCTCGAAGTACCTCTGGGATCTCATATTATAACAACTGTCAAGAAAGGACTCGAAGAGTGGAAATGTTTCGTGTAGTGTGAAAACGCGAGAAACGTCAATTTATCAATATCTTCTACAATCCAGACGAACGCCTCATTTTTATTTAGCACTTGTCAGGAAGTTCCCTTCGAGAGTGAAACAGTGATACCTAAATAACCCTTTTACCTTTAATAAAATTCTATTCTTGAACACTAATAGTTCAAGGTTCGAAGAATATCGTGCACATATTTTGTGCACATATATCTTTTTAAAGCTATACCTCGATGTTAGAAATTAAGCATTGTATTCATAAAAGCGTGGATAAGTACAAGAATTTTTTAAAATTATTTTCTCAGTAATTTTAGTGCTTCTAACGCTAAATAATCAAGTTTCAGCTATGGTAAAGTGGAAGCACTTGAAATTTCTCTCTCCATGATCGAGTCTCTACCTTGCATAAATTTTAAACGGAAAAAGGTGAAGTATTTGCCTGTTCCCCGCTGTGCTACTCAGGTACATAGTATTACACGCATATACGCCGACCGTTATAAATTACTAGCATGCCAGAAAGTGAATTAGAAACTAGACGGGACTTGGTAAAGTTCCCGGGGCAAAATGCTACAACTTTCGAACAAAGATGCAGTTCCAAGCGATTCGCGTAACACCGCGAGCAAGTAACGAAAACCTTGTGGAAATTTCGATTCATTACTCACTGGACAACTTTCAAGAAAATTCGACTAGCTGCTGGGCTCGCATGTGCTCGAGAACTTTTTACTGACTCCATTAGGGTAACGCATCGAAAACTCAGTTTGCCATCTTGCTTTTAATTTCTCTCAATTTTGCATCATTTGACAGCTACAGAAGTTATACGTTTTTACAAATACTCGCTGTTTCATTTAACTTGACGATATGACGTTCTTTTATTTATTGGGTCGCTATCAACAAAGGTATGAATAAAATATAAAAAGTACTAGAAATGAAATAAGCAATAAATCTCTTGTCCAAAGTCATTCAATACTGACAGGCACAACGAAGCCAGTAGAATAAGTTCCAAGTCAGACATAGTGAAATCAGTAGAATAAGTTCCGAGCCAGACACAATAAAGTCAGTAGAATAAATCCCGAGTCAGTCACATTTTCGTGCAAGTATCTTAAATTTCCTCGAATATTAATAATTCATAAACGAAACCTGAGACACAATTTCGTCTATCTTCATTTTCGTCTTATTTTAAGATGTAGAATCACCCCTAAAAATTGTTGACACCTGTCGACGAACACCCTCTATACAAATGAGAAACAATAGTAAAGAACACTCACGTTATGCAGCTTCTGCGCAGCTCCGACATAGCCTCGCTCTGCCAGCAATAGTTGGGACAGATTTCTCTGGTGCACGGGAGCAGAAAGGAATATTTACACAAAACCCACTCATACCATGGCTGCAGGGACGCGAAGCTCTTTGATCCGAGGGAACACGGCGACGATACCTTCCTGGATGCGACGAAAAAGCTCTTTTCTTCTTAGATTGACGATACCGCGTGCACCGCTGCAAAAATTCACTCGCATAAATGCGCGCGACTTTTCAATTAGCCGAGCTAGGCCGCTGCGCATGCGTCGCCTGCCAGCGTGAATCCGAAATATCGACTATCGATACATATTCGAGCGCGATTGATTGACGGCGGTAAAACTGAAATGTTTGAAAGAGACCCTGGACGTCAAAGCATTCAGACTCGCTGGAGTTATTGAATCGCAATTATATAAACGGTTTAATACGCCGTGACGAGGTAAAGAGAGATTTGGCGCGACAGTCCTTTCACGATTGCGACATAATTATAAAATACAATATAGGCGAAATGCAACGCTGATTTTAATATTGTATCGAGAATGAAGCTGCTTGGATTAAACGAGTTCTCGTCAGATATTCATCAATTATCATGAAAAGATTTATTTTTAGCTCATAATAGTACGCGATTGTGTTTGAAATTCTTCTGAAATCTAAAGAAAATCAATACTTATAACAGTTAAAATAGAGTTTTCTCGAAGCAGGACCAGATAGAACAAATGACAATCAATTCTCAGTATTTTTATATCCCTGATCCACCTCTGAAGTTCTGTGAAATCCTATTTTTACATCGCTATCATTTTAACAACACGTTTAATACTTGTCAAACATTACACCCACGTCGCTTTAACGTCATATCCGAATTTCCATACCATTACTCTGCAGCGCTGCGTCCGAATTAAACCAAATTCTCGAACGCAACGCCTAGTCACGGACCGATTCAGCAACGCAGCCGAATTAAACCGAGTTTATTTTCCAGCGGTTTAGCCGGAAATGCGGCAATAATTTTAGCGCCGCATCGAGCGGCTCGTACTCCGACCAAATAAATTTATTTCGAAGATTCCTGCGGCAAATGACGAGCCAACGGCCGATCACGCTGCATCGCTACGATACACCGCCGCGGCATCGTGTGTAGGCATATAGCCCGAAGCATGCCAGCTATTGGCATCTGAGTGGGAGACAAAGAGCTTTGGTTCTGGCCGGGTATTGGACTATTGGATTCTCCTCTCCTCTCCTTTCCACGTTCTGTCCTCCTCTCTCGCTCCCTCGTCATCCATCGGCTCCTACTGTCCCGCCATTACGTTCTCTCTTTCACAACCCTTCACCTGCTACCCCTCGCTGCCACCCCCTGCTCCTCCCCCTCGTCGTTCCCTTCTTCGCTCGCCTTTTTGTTTCCCGTTGCCTCGAGGCAGCGTCATGGACGCGAAACTTATTAAACCAGCCACGCCACCTGTCCATCCGTGTCGGTGAGGCCTATCACAAAGGCAAGGAGAAGGAGAGTCGCGGGTAATGGCTGGCGAATGCAGGCGCCGCTGTGAAAACGGCCGCAATCGCGCGATATCCCCCTCGGTTGCCGTGAAAAACGAGCCACTATTCGATGGTGTAATGAATACTCTTGTCTGACTGGAGATTGATCGAAGTTACTTGTATCCTCTGACTCGCGGAAGAATAGTTCCATTTCCCGTCGAATGCAGGATGTATTTCTATCGGCGACGCGTTTCATTTCTTGCGGCGCTGAAGCGACTGGGTGGTTTTATTTCGCGCACGGCAGCGTTGGACGTTTAGCTTCTCTGTCGTGCAGACGTTTGTTGGTGTTTCGCGCTTCTCGGGAAACAAAGGCACCGTGGAATCGTTGCTGATAAGTGGAGCTAGTATTTCACGTTTGAGGACGATGAATGTAGTGGAAAAAGAATTTATGAGGAGTCAACGCTGCAGCATGCGTTTGTCGGACTTATGGCTGAGTTGTACTACTGGGCCGGCGTCTGACGCATGACTGGGTTATACCACTTCGCGTTGATTACGCGTTCTGTGATGATAACATTGCCGTTATTTTTTTTATAGTTCCATTGAATCTACATTTGATGCTTGAACGTGGAATTGAGGAATTCTTTGACATAAGCTCACAGCTCACTAACAAGTTTATATCAAGGGTGATGTTTTTAGAGTCAAATCTTGTACCAAACAAAACTTTCTTTAAATAGATTCAGAATATAGTAAAAGCTTTATTAAGCCCCTAACGAGGTAGTATTGTTTATTCACATGTGTGAAGGACATAGAAAACGCGTGTGAACAAAGGGACAATAGGTGTCGTACCGAACCGTTATTGACAACGTTAATCGCATCAGCAGAATGTGCTTGCGATAAGTGGCGTTCTAGTAAACGACGCCACGAATTAGAATCATACTTCATTAAATAGTTGACGTCGATGGGAGCGCTATACCAATACAGAGTTAACCACGTGCCACGCAAGCTTCATATCGGCTGCCCAATAAACTTAATTTATAAAGTTTAGTGCGCATCCACAGAATTTGGAGCAGCACAATACATAATGAGGCGAATTGGTCACGGTGAATGCAAAAATCGTATACCCCGTTCGTGGAAACCGAAATCGTGAAACAAATTTATAGAAAATAATTGGATATCCATGGTTGATAAGTAACGAGGTAACATGAATCTTTAAACATGTAATTTGCACCGAAATTACAAAGTCCTACTGTATGCGCGATAAATTATTCATGATTACGTTATAATTATGCAATAATTATTTTAATATGCTTCATGGGTATTTGGTGAGTTATTTAAGTAGAAAATTTGATGCATATTAGTTCGATCCGAGCTTTGCAAGTTAGGTGAAATGAAAGGACAATTTCGAAAATTAATTTAATATTAATTAAACTATCTAAAACAAGGGTTTCACTATCCAAAATAAGGTTTCGCTATTTATTTCTGAGGATTCCATCATTAATATCTACTCAGTTTATTTAATACAAATTCTTCACTTTCTGCATTTCATAAAGTAAAGCAAAATTGATTAAACATTAATTCGAATCCCCTCCTGCCAAAAAGAGGAAGCTGTACGTCTTTCGATCATCCCTGTCTTTCGTTGATCTCAATCTACGCACCACGACTCGTGCATCCCAGCTCAACGCTGAGCAGCAACAACAACGTAATTTCAAAAGTCAAATCATAGAAGCGTTAATGGATGAACAGTGTCACCGATATATCCGATCGTTTACGGGTATCGATTGTCTTTATCCATTCTTTTCTCTCCTCCCTTTTCTCTCTTTCTTCGGCGTGCAGCCGAACGGAAGCAGTAAGTAACGTGCACCAATGAGAGACGGAAATAATGGGCAGAAGGCAGCTGTTGGCCACGACCCAGTTCACCTATTTTCCCTGGGATCTTTCCCCTACCATTCCCTTCGTTCATTCCCCGTCGTTCCCTCCTTTATTTTCCTTTATTCGTCCCTGCTTGCCTTCCTTTTTTTTCTGGCGTGACCGTCGAGAAGAAAAGATAACGGTGCAAGAATGCAAGGACCGCTTCGAGTTTCTTCTTTCAGCCCAGGTGGACTCTTCAGGGGATTACACTCGAAAGTAGATTAGTCGATTTTTATATTTACGGGGAACTGTTGTTTCAACGTGGAATGGAGACTACTAAAAAATCGAGACACAAAATATCGCGACGCTGCTGGCGCAAGAAAAAAGAATGATCCCTCGTGGGAAGATAAGTGGAAAATGTAAGAGAAAAGGTTCCGCAAGGTGAACGCGAAAATTTATCTTCCGCGACAGTTATTGTTAGTAAGCAAGGGACACTTTGCTGGAATAAGTCCACGAGGGCTTTATCTTTGAGAGCGTCGAGAATTGAAATTCTTGACAGTCTCACGATTCCATTCCGGGAGAAAGATTCAATCTCCGACAGACACTCTGACCAACGTGACAAAGACGAAGAGGGTCTGTTGATCAATCCAATCAACTCACCCGACCACATTGGTTACTCTAATGAAGCAACAATTGCTCGCTGTGTGAACCCAAGTAGCTTGTTTGCTTTACCTTGTGTCTCTCTCCTGCAAGACTGAAACTCTATTCGACCAAGCTGCAGATCAATGAACAAAACATAGAATATTCATACACACGAGAGGCATCCACAGTCCATAAAAAGACGAGGTATAAAAAATAACTGAAAGAATCTAAAAACAGCTCACGTACAGTGGCGTCGTGTTGTTAAACAGTTTGTTCGTAAACTGAGTGCTCGATAAACTGGCTACAGACCATGATTTTCCGATCTGGGAGGTAAAGTTAGCAGGCGTACGAACCAGCTTCCCCTTCTTGCCGAGAAATTTTCTTGCGGAACAGCGCGGAAAACTTTCAGTCGGTCACTAATGCGATAAAGATGTGAGTGGGGGTAGGTAAACTTAGTCGGGGCGAAAATAAAGTTAAACTACTGTAGTCTGGTAGCCTCGGACCTACGTACCTCGCCAAATGTCTCTGGCATAAAAATTGTTTCAATTTATTATTCTATGAGAATCTTGACACGGTGGAACTCAAAATTTGTACTCAATACTCCATTGGCCTTTTGCTAAGCTATTACTATTTACAATATTATCTCGAATATGTAGACGTTTACATGGACTTTGATCGTCAGTAAAACCTCGTTTAACTGGGTCTCAATTATTCAGTATTTTCTATTATAGAGTTAATGTCACTTTGTGTCATGAAAATAAAAGTGCAAGAGAACACCGATTTAGACTTGCATTATGATTTAACAATAGTCATTCGTAAATAATAAGTCTGCAGGCTGACATGTTAAACTGGTTAGTCGAAGTTCTACTATATATTTATAGAAAATTAAATATTCGACGAGTATCACCTGAGCAGAAGCAATCAGCCAATCACGGAGACACATTTAGCGAGGTATTCCTTAGATTCTTGGCGGATTGCCGTGCCTCGGGCAACAGATCACCCCGAGTTTTAGACTTTAATAGAAACTAAACAATGCTGCAATTGAAATACCATTCCAGTTCATTCTCATCCTATTCTACCATTCAGAATTACACGTTAAAGTTTCTCCCACCTGTTGTCGAAGTCATTACGCTCGAATCCAGTTATTTGAATATGAACTCCGATTATTTGAACATTTGAGTAAACGCAGCTTCGCATCGTTATACCATGAAACGCGAAAACAAACAGCGTCGATATGAGGGAAGAGAGCAAAGGAAAACAGTCGAAATAAACTGCGCAATTTTGCATTGTCTGTCCAGAGACGCGGCACGCTCGTGGAAAATATAAATCCTTTGGGATTACGATCGATGCCCCACGCTTTTGGAACTATTTAAATAAAGTATGAAATTTCGCTGAAAGACAAGCTAGTTTCCCGTGAATTTTCGAAGGTGAAATTTAACACTAACGCGAGGAATTGTTGCTTCGATCGAGCTATGCTCTGGGAAATCCTGCCTCAGTGGGAATAGAAATTCTCCCCGCAGTAGAATCGCGTGGCAAACTTTTAGACAGTAATGCGATAAAGATGCGAGAGACGTGGATGAGGACTCATGGGACAGATGCAGGTAGAAACAAATCGTGATACAGAGAAACTCTCAAAGAAAGCAGATTACTTATGCAAATCTTAGAATTCATCTACCAATTTCATATCCTTGGGAAATCGTGATCGAAATTATACTAGTAACAAACATACGAAAAAGGAGAATAAGAAACTATTATTTTGGGAAAAACTTTTCAAATGTTTCAATTACGATATAACAAACTCTTCTGTCTTCTTTGCTTCTCCCTAATTTAGTTACTCTGGATGGAAAGTTTTACAGCACCAGAGAGGATCTTTCAACCTCGAAGCGATACTAATGACTCTTCTTTGATACTTTTTTCTCGAGATCTCAAATTCTATTCCATCGCAGAAGTTCCTCAGCTTTTAGCGAACTGAGAGCTTCTCGTTCATTCCACTTCGATAAAAGTCAAATGGATTTTGAAGTCTGACGATTCATTTCCTATAATTACTACTGCGGGCAGAATAAATTTCGATAATGTCTGTAATCGGATCACACCGATTCTATTACTCCCCTGACAATTCGTTGTTCCAGAAATAACAGTGAAATCTTTTTTTAATGAAGAGAGATAATCAATTGTTCGAAAATCCTGATTTTAAAACTCTCCTTCAAAATCTAGGACAGAAATATCGGTAGCTTCAGAAATTATACATACCATATTTTTAATTTTGGATAAATTTCGAGGAAACATTTCCTCTATAGCATGCATAAATTCAATATCAAATTTCGCGCGTTAAATGAACAGCAGCCTTTGAAAAGTGTGGTAGGTCGTGATTCTCGAGGTTTCCCCAATTCGAGCCCATGATGGAAACGTGGTTCGGTTTCGAACCTGTAATTGTTCGCGAAAGGTTTACCCACGTGGCTGTCTGCCAGCTCCTCCGAGGGTTATTGTCACAAAGAGAGAGAGGACAGATCGTCGGAGAAACAGAGAGAAACGTTCAGTAGTAAATATGTCGATTCAGCGAGGCGTTCTCGCTCGATGCATTCTCGACTTACGCCCATTATCATACGTCATCGCCACGAAAATGTCTTGTCCAATCCTAGCACACGAATCGATGGTTTCATTATCAGACGAAATGGGTCTTAGGTACATTACAATTTTATTTATCTAGTAATTTACGACTATTCGAAACACGCGAGCAAGTTTAAGGAAAGTTCTTGGGATGCTTACGCGTAAGTAGTTCAACGTTGTTTACTGTGTTTGCACGGGCTAAAGAAAATGCAGGAATATCATCCGTACAACTTGAGAAAATCTGAAGAGATGTCTCGTACTGGAGAAGTTATATTATGAAAATAATTGAATCTCTGAGGTACATAGAATCTGAAATAATTTAAATTTAAGTTCGTAGTTATAAACATGTATTAGGCTCAATTCAATAAATCAGAATTTCAAGAAAAATGCTTTTTATTTATGTTCTATAAGAAGGAATAAAATAAAAAGTGTTTTTGAAATTGTAGAGTTCGTCCTTACTACTCTTAAGCGTCTCATATGTAGATTAGAGTAACTTTAACAATTTCTGCTGACATTTTTCAGATGCAATTTTTAACTATTTTGTGAGACTTGCATTGCTTTCCAGAATATAGGAGTGAGTCACTAAATTGTTGGTAAACTACGAACGTGTTGAGTTCACTTTTAACAATGAAATATAGTCCCTCATGTTCGAAAGACTCTTGAGCACGAGTGTACGTGCCAATCCGCTTTAAACATATCTGTAAATCACTGTATCTCCAGAAGATTGATCAGGTCCTCTGAAAACTAGCCGAGACGAAGTACAAGGGTATTTACACGGAGAAATAGATCGATCCATCATCGTCTTTCACAGCGAAAAGCTTGGCATTTCTCGAAGATTTATAGATAGGAATGATTGAAAATGAGCGTTCTCGCAGGAGATTAAATCTAAGAACGGACGGCCCGTGAACCGGTCGCTTGTAACAACGGCATGATTGAGATGCACTCCCTGGTCTAGACAGATTGATCCATCTCAGCCGCCCACGGAAAATCCGACTTCTAAGCATACGGAATCGGGGGATCCCCGCTAGTTGGAGTAGTTTCGAGCGGCAACCGAGAGCTGAGAGACTGCCAATCGGTGAGCTTCATTACTTGTTGAATGCGAGCCATTGTCTAACGCCGTTTGCCCTCCTAAATGGATTTCGAAGCGAGCCAATAAGACAATAAGCTCGCACAAAGGCGACCACTCGAAGCCTCCATTATATTCCCCTTGTACCATCCACGGGATTTATAGAGAAAATGAGCCGAAGGAAAAAGGATCGGTATTCGATCTACCTGTCCGTCCGACACAATTTATTTTATTCCCCTTGGTTGCTTCCAATATATTTAAAAAAAGAAATTCCATTTTTCGGCGTCCGACATTCCAGCTTCCACTGCATAGTCGTTATATTTGGTGAATTTGAAAAATATTGGGGCACAGACATTCTATACTTCAAAGTTTGGAGTACTGAAGCACGGTTCTCTTCAATAATGCTTTGTAGCTTTAAAAGTATCGCGATCGGTAACTTTTATGACCTAGAGTAGTCGGTTCGAAAATTCTTTTCTCGTTAATACTTTTTTAAGATAGATATTTCAACCCACAGCTTAGAGAAGAGAAAGACAGTTTCTATTGTCAGGAGACACCTAAATGGATCAACCTTGATCTACTGCACGCTGAACTATTTTTGCTCTCGCGTTTCACTCGGGCATGTCTGACCATGAACAGACAGCACCACTGTTCCTCTAATTAACACAACGTTTTTATATTCGACGCATGATTGATTGACAAGAAACAGCAGGCAGAAGTCGCAGAGCAGCGCTTGAAATACGAAATTCGAATTTTTTCCAAGGATGAGAACTGTTCGAACACGTATCCTTCGGTTTCGAAATAAAACGACTTATGAGTGAACAGAACTACCCCAGTTGTAGAAACAATTTTTTTCCAGCCTGTCTGACAGAGGAAATATTCCACGAGCAGCGGGACAAAACGGCGAAAAGCGTTTTCTAATTAATCCCGCTGCAATATCGCGCCACTTCTCTTCATTCCCCTTTATTAAACAAAACGATGCGGACAGGGGAAACGAATCAAGAAGCGTCGTTATCTATTTTAATTCCACTGCTCTGTCCTCCCCTGTCTTCGGCCCTGAAACGTGGAAGGAGGAAAGGATACAAACTGAAGCAGCAGTTTCACAGTAATAACCGTCGAATCCCCTGTTGACGGCTTACGAGCGAAAAAAACGGTATCGAGATCACTCCCCGTTTTTTCGTTCACTCTGGCCTTTTATTGGGCTTTTGGCTTTGCCGCTGAAACGAGAGTGAATTTTTCGAGTAGCCTGGAATTCCCTGGAATTCGCGGTTCAGCGATGTTCAGGGCCGTGGCAAGCTTCAGAAACGAACGTGGACCGACGACTAAAGGAGACGTGGGCGAGAGGGATGAGAATCCTTCGGGCCAGGAGGTCCATGGGGAGATTCTCCGCGGAAGCTTTTTGCGAGGAAACTTCACTAGGAGTTTCCATCCGCTGGACGAAACAATCAACGTAAACCATTCCAGCTACGTAATCCTTCGCTGGGAGAAAGTCGGGATGTGCTGGGAAATGAAGCTTTAGAGTAGAACCTCTTGCTTGTTAGTAATAGACTGCTAGGTGGAAAAGATACCCTAATTTAGGGGTGAGAAGGAGGAGCTAGTTTTCTACAGGAGTGTGTGGGTGATACGTGAAGTGTTTAGGTTTGAGTGTTTGAGAAGATTACCTATTTCTTAGGAAACGTAACAGTTTCATCGAATACTCAACGTATAGAGCCTCAGAAAATAGGGTTTTGAAAATAGGGTTAAAAAATTACAATTTTTCTGTTCATTAATCTCTGTAAGTTATCCATGAATATCTTCCATACCAAGTATTAAAGGTTGACTTACAATTAAAATAAATGCCATGGCTCCTAACATTACCAGTTAAAAGTTAATGTTAGTTCCATTATACCGGAAGTAATGGTATCTTCCATTACATTTTAAATTTATACTAACAAAATTGTACCACTAAATCACTGCCAGCTTAGAAGAACTTTAACATATCCCCCTTGTAAATCGACTAGATGGTGCACCCAGTGAGTCTCATTATCGTAGTTGTGCCAGCATGCTTGTCTTTATTAAATTCATTCGCCTTAGGTAGCTGCATAATGCGTGGGACGTTATCCGTACACGTGCAGCAAGCAACAACGAACCAGCAGCATCGACACAGAGCTTATTTTTCATTACGTTACGCTCTGCGTACACACACCTTAAGCCGATCTTTGTTTGCAACAAGCCCAATTCTGTATTTGTGCGTTATCTTTCCTACGTCCCCAACGACACGAATTTAATTAATTAAAATAGAAATCCCTCCTGTTTTACCAGTCCTCTCTCTCACTCTTCATTTCACCTTTCACCTTCTGGAATCGGGATGCTGATAAGATTTCTTCGAAATTGACAGTTGAATATCAGTTGACAGTTAAATTGAACGTTAGTAATCCATAGTATTTGGCTTGGAATCAAATTCTAAATTCAAAAAAATGAAGGTTAAATTAAGAGATTTGAAAATTTTAAAAATTTCAAATTTTCAAACATTTGAATTTTTAAAAACGTAACTGTAACCGTGCACGTCTATACCTACTTAGATTTTTTCAAAAATCTACACTTGTCTGTCTGATGTATCACATTGCCCATCACAAATTTGTCATTGATAACAAGTATCGCCATTTATCGACCCACAATTTCAAATTTTCTCTTTTAAGGAAAAATTGCTACAAACAGTTTCCCATGTTCGCTCAGAAGGCCCGATAAGAATGTGTTAAAGACAGGTTTTGTGCGGTAACGTTCGCTATCGATCGCTAGAGCATCCGCCTTTTGTAGAAACTAGCCGGCCGAGAGGTCGGAACTGAGTTTGATTAACCCGGAAATCGCTACATGCATCGAACATTCGTTACCGTTTTCCACCAACGCGCCCTTGAAGCTCTTCCCACAAATGGTCGCCCACCATGAGAAGAGGTCACGGTCGCGCTATCTTTGACTCGATTCCTGATGTGTCTTGATTCTTAATTGTTCACGCTTCATCGACACGACGATCCAATTGCACGAATATTGTCACTGACCTGTGATAAATTAATTCTTCCGTTTCCGTGCTTCTCATTAGCATAAAGGAAATTGTATCTATTTTTGAACTGAAAAGACGATAAAGTGCCTTCGGGCTGACGATGCTTGAGATTTTTCGTGGGACTTCGAAACTTCGCAGTGAAAGAATCTCCATGATGCTTTATTCAGAGATTAATTATCTCAATAAATTTCATGGAAATTCTGCGCCTCTGTAAGAAAGAGAGAAGTATAGAAATATAATAAATTCAGTTCCTTTACCAATTTCTCTGCCCTGTATTGCATCCATATATTGTTCAATTAGGTATGATCATGAAGTACGATGGTACGAATATTGAGTCTAACATCGACGTTGCATTAGGGTCGCACAAGTGTACAGTAGCATCGTTAATTACCAAGTTAACGCGAATCCCCAAACACCAAAGTGGACCAATATAATTGTCTCATGACGAAGGTTTATCGAATCTTGCCCGCGCGCCGACAGGATATTAACTCGCGGCCGTATAAATTCGTTGCTATCGACAAACAAGCCAATTCGACTCGTTATACCCAGAACTACAAGCCTTTGCACAGGTGTCCTGTGATAAGCGCTGACTAACAATCGGTATCTGCTCGCAGGCGAGATTTCCCATGAAAGAAATCTAACTTCGTCTCCTATTTTCGTGTTTGAGAAAACCGACTATGACATAAATTTTTCTACCCACGATAGCGTGAAAATAACGACACCTTAAAAGAAATTGGTCAAGTAGAAATAACTGGAGAGGCTCACAAGATAAAATTTTGTGATCCACAGATTGGAAGCCTAGGCTCTAGACTTTAGATAGTGATGAGCAATGGTAGCACTGCACCAGCTCACAAATTGACTTCAGGAACCCCTGTTCCCCTACAAGCACACAGGTGAGACCTGAGCCTGTAACGAAGTAACACACAACACCGACAATGCGTCGGGCGAGCACCTCGTATGGAAAGAAGTCCTCTGCATTATTTATGAAGTTGCAGACGAAACTCCCCGGAGCCATTGGCTCGTTCTCCCATGCTTTCAGCCACCGTCACATCCGTAAACACAGTTCGGGATTTTCCTTATTCCCTCATGATATCCACGAGCGAGGAAAGAGGATCGCGCGCAGAGGAAATGTTATTCAGTTCAGGGAGAAAAAATCAGGGAGATAGGAGCGCGTGCTCGATACAATCCAATTTCTCGTGGACGTCTGAAAAGGAGACCTCGTTGTACCCGGTCCGCGAGGTCGAAGCTGGCATTCCTCAGCTTCTGTTCTTCCACCTCCACGTGTCAGAAATGGAGGCTCTCACAACTGTTTTTCTCGACTCAGCAAAAGGTCCTGCGCTCGCTGGTGTCTAACGCAGGCATTCCGATACGCATATTTTAGAAGGGAAGCAGACAGCCGCGCGTGCACTGTACTTTGGATCGCGAGCTGCTTCCTGGAACATGGTATTTCCACGGTCGTGGAGTATTTATATGGTGAACCGATCAATTTCTGTTCCGTCAGAGCCCAGGCAAAGACAACGCGACGATGAGGCTGCGGGCCTTTGTTATTTCCAGCGCTGGCTGGAGAAAGGAGTTCCCTGGCTGCGGTTGATGCTCTCGCGAGATCTCTTTGCCTTCCCCGCGCACACACAGGCACAGCGGTGTACATGCTTTCTCCACGCACACCAGTTTACAAACATGCCAGCCAGAAGATGAAGCAACGGGAAAAGAGAGGATCTCGCCCCTTCTCGCTTCGTCTTGGTACTCTTCCATATGCGTCTGCTCCTTTCTTTTTCGTGCCTCCCTCTCGTGGCCTCCTCTTCTCTCGCACAATTTCCTCCCTCTTTTCCAGACCAACTAGCCTTTGCTCAGTGCAGAAGGAAAGGGACGGAGGAAGGAAACGAGGGAGGGTGGAGAATGCGGCAGACTCGGCGTTCCACGCACTCCTAAGTTATATTAAATCCATCTAACGGGTGACCCGCTATTGACAGCGACATGCTGCCTTCTGAGGCTTGATCTTAGTCCTAGGAAGCCTTAGGGTTGAAAAATATCTGAAAACTTTTAGAGGGATCTCCTGCTTTTGGTGATCAAAACGATGTTCCCTAGGATTATATTTCTTAGAAACTATCAAAGACAGCTTTTTCTAAATTCGTGAGGTTAATTATCTATGTGCTCTCAAAAAAATTCTGCAAATTTGTTGAGATTGAAATATTCAATAATTATAAGGTTAAAGTATATCAAACAGAAAAAAAATGAGCACTAAAAAATCTATTCATTTCTTTTTATCTACGACTGATCTTGAACTTTTTAAAAGCTTGGACTTCTCAGATCTCTTTACAAAGAAGGAATCAGCTTCAGTGTCTCGTTTCAGTGGATCAATCTAATAGACTCTACCAGATTCTTAATCTCAAGGTCTCGTGGAGCACTCCCAGGTGAAACACGATCATCTCCACGAGCTATCGTTCATTCTCGATTGCTCCGACTCGAAGACCCTCGAATCACTCTGCATTTGAAATTAAACCCCGCTCCGATGCTCAAAGGAGCTTGTGTTCTTTACGAATCATGTTTAAATCCGATGATAAAAAATGTCAGATATTTGTACGCGTCGCGTCTATCGAGCAAGACGTCCGTGTCCTCTGGGAAGGTTTCCCCTGAAATAATTTGTCGCGAGATGCTTTAAAAAAGGGTGGAGAAGAGGACGATCTGAAAGGGAGCAATTTATCTGGAGCGAGCCATTAGAGGGAATCGCTTGATCGAGAAAGGCTTCAGGAAAAACGAGTCAAGATCAAGAGCATCGATAGACTCCCGGCCTTGCGCATTATTTCTCGTTCGCCTTGTAGATTGCTGTGGGAATTCCTAGCTATTTTCAGTAGAAGCTGATGTATAGTGTCAGACGCACCAACTATGTGACCCAGACCGCTGGAATAGATAACGGATATCATGCAGATGGGCTTCCGAAGGATTGCAGTCAATCTGTCGTGGCAAATTTTGAAGAGTTTCATCGTGGGGATTCGACTTTACGATGAACGAGAATTTTATCGAAACGATATATTAAGTTTCTATTGGATAAGAACGTTTGTGAAGATAGATGTGATCTACATATATGAGGTTACCACAAAATGTTTCGCAAAAATTCTTACACTTTTTTAAATTTAAATATTTGCAATATTTTCAATCATTGATTAAAATAGACATAACAGTCTTCTTAAGACTATTCACTGAACCAAGGCAATTTTCAAAACTGCATATAAATGCAAGGAAATGAATAGGCCATTGGAAGACAATAAGGGGATAATGAAACGTACAATTATTTGCAATGGAAATTAGCTGTCGAACCCTAATTACGGCTGAATCGTCAAAGCTTCCTCATGAATGGTTTAGGCATAATAGGGTATAAGCGTTGATAGAGAACGTTTGTTATACGTATACTCCATCAAGATCGAAGTGTATGTATGGCGTGCAGGGAGCGTACTGTTTCTACGTTTCGCCGCCTTTCGCGTTTCCATCTAACTAAATACCCATTTGAACTTTCTAACAAGGAACAAGACGTTCCTCTAATTCGATGATAGTATTACGCGTGACGTTTACCTAGATTAATTTGTCTCGAAATTAATAGGAAGACAAGAATCGATAGTAAGCTATTAAACTACCTTTCTTTCAGTGCTGACTAGGTAAACTTGAACTTGAGACACGGATTATGAATGGAAGAACTTCTAAAGAATCAAAATGTACAGTAATATCAATTACTTTAGGTACTTATGCAATTGAGTTTAAATCGTTTGAAGACAATTATGGCATACAATTCCTTATGACTAACAAGAGACAACCTATTCTGGCATACTTAGTAGTACAATCTAGTTTCACTAGATATATAATAATATGAAACAAAATATAACGCATTTATTTCGATAAATTTGATAATACAGTAAAGCTCATAACAAAGAGGAACTGTATCGCCCTAATTCCCCAGCTCAACTGATCCTACCCATGCAACTCCAAACGCACCCTAATGAAAACGTCCTAGGATTGATACGCAGCGGTAGTTGTCTGATCAGAATCAAATGAAGCACACAAGAGAACCGCAGGCCCAGTAGAAAAAAAAGTCGCAGCTCCTCTCGAGAGCCTACTCTCCCAGTCAATTCGAGGTTCATTAACGCGACCCTATTCTGTCGAGGCAAAAATCACCGTAATTACAAGTATCGATTCCTCTGCCGAGCCGTAACCTTGCACCTCTCGGTCCGCGGAATACGATTAACCGCGCAGCGTCTTCTCCGCGATTATCCAGATAGATTCGGGCTTAGGACGCGAGGCTGGGCGTCGTTAATCGTGGCCCGAGTCGAAATTTAGGGCTTCGAGCGGCGCTACCCACTTCTGGCCCGGATTTTGGGAAACCCTAAAAGCCCGCGCGTCCGCCTGGGTTACGGAGATACAGCGAACAAGAGACGGAAGGGCGGAAAGAGACAGAGCGACAGAGGGGAGGGAATTTCGGTGTTTGGCAGCAAACGTTAGAAACTCGAGGGGCGAGCTTCTGGGGCGCAATGCGCCATCTGGCAACTACCCAGAATTTCCATCCCCTCTTTCGCCCCTGCTATCTCTTCCCCTCCTTCCAGGCACACTGACGCACCTACCCTCCTCGTTCTTCCTCCTTCTCGCTCTATCGCAGCGGTGCATGCAGAAAGGGTACTAGGAAGGAGGGCAGACAAAGAAGGATCAGCGGTAGTAGGGTGATATTCTCTTAAAGACAAAGAGAAGGGAATGAAACAGGCATGCACGTATACACGTGCACGCGGTTCTTCCCTTTCTTTTTATCACCCACCCCCCTGCTTTCTCTTTGTTCCCGTCGGGATAGGAGTACTTCTGTCTCTTTTGTACGACAGCCCTCCTTGTCGATTCCCGCCGCTTTCCTTACGCCGTTCTTAGCTACCCCCGCGAAGAGAGAGACAAGAGTACAACCCCTCAGGTGGGTGGTCTCAGGCCCCCCAACAGACCTCCGATTCTTCTCTATGTTTTGTTTGCATTCTAATCGACCCCTGGCTATGCTGTTCGCGACTATTTTGGCTAGCTTCGCCGTCGTCACCCCTCTTTTCATTCCGGTCTGCGCTCCCGGCGGTGGCTCGATATGTGCAATCAACTCGGCTACCATCGGCCCACACCATCGTGTGATTTCCTCCCCTCCCTCTGACCCCCCCGTTCCTTCATTTTCCCTCGTTAGTTCTTTTCGATTGTTTCTCGCTGGGTTCGCGACGGTCGATGCACTCGACGAGGACGATGCCGCGATAACACGAAGATTCGATTATCGCTAGCGCTTTAGCAGTGGACCCCGAGCAGCTAGGCGTCGCCGAGGCTCGTGAACGCGCGGAAGTACGACGAACCCGTCGCTTCTTGTTTCCCCCTTGTCTGTTCTTACGCTGAATCCCTTTGACACGCCTCGGCAGCGCGAAGGGCGACGTTTACGATGTCGTCCGCGAAAGGAATATTCATAATTCTTCCGCTGCTTTCTGGCTTTGACGGTGGCAGCCGAGTTCGCGAAATTCCCGCGAAGCGAGCGACAAAAAGAATTCTCTAACGGAGATAACTTCGTGGAAGAAGCTCCCTTTGGAAAGGGAAGAACCATCCCTCTTTGGACGGCTTACTGGCAGAGGAAAAAGGGGAGCTTGTAGTTGGTGTAATATGGGGACGATATTCTTGAAGATAATGGGACGGGCACTGGAATGCAGTCGAATGTTGTGTGAAGAAATAAGGGTGGGATTTTATATTTCGGTGGCCTGCGTGGTAACGTAATTTAGTGGTAGAGAGTGTCTCGAGAGGTTTTTAATAAATCCTTGCCAGTTCGTAGAATTCGTCAAGCTGAACGTGTCAATACCACACTGTTGGGGACGTGTAATCAATAGTGCACAAAAGATTAACAATGAAGCCTGTCCCTGGTGCCTTGCTTTCTTGAAAATTTGAATATTTGACAGCTTAAAAGTTCAACAAATGAGAAGTTTTAATATTGACCGTGTGGAAATGATTAAATTTCTATATTTCAATACCCAAATGCTTGAAGATCTGTGGATTTGAAACTCTAAGATCACAAGTATTGTTTTTCGTGTTTACCAAGATCTTTATTAGTATCGTTTCTGTTTACGGTATTATCGCTAAAAATGCATCTGGTTATTATTACAAACCATGACGATCCAGTTAAGAAGGAAATTCAATTATCACGACAACGGTTGTGGTGGGAAAGAGAGATCCAATGGTGCAGTGGCATGCAGTTTTACGAATGCGGCCGAAAGTGCAACGAACCTGCAGCACTCCTGCAGCCGCGTATACCGACCGACGGGACCGACGACCCGATCGATCGAGACCACTCGATTACCGGTGCAGACGAACTTCTTCTAGGTATGCTAATCACTGTTTAGGGGCGTTTCTATTTAAAATGTGTCGATCCCCGTGGAATGCCATAATACGCTAAAGTATGCTAAAAGAGAACAGAAGAAAGCAACTCCTATGTGGGAAATGAGTTTAAATACACCACGCATTTCTATAAGGATTGATAGAACGAATGCAAATTTAGAACTCCTGTTTCTTCTCTTACGCTACGAAACTGCATTTTCAACGATCCATAGAGAAGCTGTATCTTCAAACAGAAATTCACGACACAATAAAAAAGAAGCAGATAAATTAATTGAATTAAACTTCGACCAGAAAGTTGACTACCCAGAATAATGAAATTAATTAAGCCTGCAGGCGCTATGGATCAAGAAGACTCTAAACTACTTTCGTTTCTACAGGGAAACCACTCTTCAAACTTGCTTTTCTAAACTTATACCGCCAAACCACCTGACAATTATTTTCATGGTACAAACACTACTATGGTATGATAAACTTTGTCATCAACAATTTATGTATTACTGTATTTTAATTTACAACTTTACTTCAATGTCTATTAACGAAGCACCGTGCACTCATTTCGTAAAAGAATGAACACAGGTCTTCAAAGCTACGTTTGAGTATATTATCACGTCATTCTCGAGCATCTGTCTATTATCTTATTTTAACGAGTACCACAGCTGTAGCATGAATAGGAAGAACGTCTACTGGATGACTACGAAAAGGATTAAAAATTTAAATGCTGAGCCGCCTTTGCTCGCCCGTTTTCCGGTCTGCAGAAAACGCCACGTAACAAGGTTGTGGCTACAATCCAGTAAATTGCTGATGCTCCTCATAGTTGAATGTTTTACACAACTCCATACACGTGTAAGTACGAGCTTTTAATAGTAGTTAGTCTCTGAACGTTGAATTCGACATGAATATAATCACTGAATAATTCAGTGGCACGATTTCTCGATGCAACGAAAAATATCTACATTAATTGTAAAGACGCGAAAAAAAGAGATAAAGTTTCAGAATCGTCGATTGGAAAACTAAACTTTTCTCGTTGCCTGTGAACAGATATTCTCTTGCGCCGGATAGAATCGCAGACATTTAAAACGTAACGGGAAATCGATGTCAAATGCAACATTTAATCACAGAAATGAGTCATCTGTGCCGGCATGAAAACCGTGCAGTGGATAAAAAGCGAAAAACGCTGGATAAAAATAAAGTCCACGTTGTGTTTTTGCAGGACACTTTCTGTTGCATTTTAGACAGTTCTTCTTATACAAAGTCAATAAATTCATCCAATGTAGGTGAAAATATCTACCGTAACAATTACAATACACAAAGGTAATTCTTTACAGTATTATGCACAAAGCAGTATTGAAATGTAATCCATACATTGCGATGCGTTGATACTAAATACGTGGGAAATCATCGATACCTTAAAATATCGAATAAAATTAATATATCCCATGGAGCCACTGAGGGATTATAATTCGCTTCATTAAAATGTTGATATCAACATTTCATGACCATGACCAACTCCCTAGCGTGTGCAACATCGAATCTTATTATTCGTGACCGCAATTATGCCGCAACGAATTTGGATAAGGTCGTTCGATAAACAGGTTTATATAAGTGCTCATAAATATGGAGAGCGAAAACGTTTGCTTAACCGCGTTTCGGCTGTGAAATTTTACGAGTAACAAAATTATATAAAAAAATTAGTAGATCATCAAAATCTAGTTTAGAAAAAATTCAGAGAAATTTCTGCACCAAGAATTCTATTATTTATATTAATATTAATAATAGAACAAGAGAAGAATCATTTCGATTCATCATTAAAGAAGCTTTAAACAAGTTTCTGTGCTCGTCAGTTACCCTGACAATCCAAAAGTCGACTATTCTGACACGCCTTACAATACTCGTGCAATAAAATGAGTAGTAACGGACTACCAAGAACGGACCACTCTAGCACATCAATTATTCATGAGGATCAAAGAATTCCAATCTCGTAACTTTTGTGAATTAGCCACACGAGGATTCGCGCAAATTTTCTGCAATTTCGCTATCTAACACTCGCAGTATATAGTCTTTTGTAAAAGTATCACAATCGACCATCGAATCATAAATAATTCAGTACTGCAGTTTATAGTACAGATATTACAGAATATCATGAAAAAATTAATTTAGCGCAGAAAATAATTGTGTAGATACACAAACGTGATATCATACACGAAGTTAATGAAGATTCTAATTGCTGCACGCTCGAAAATTCCGTTGCTCTGGTCGACTTCTATCAAACGGTGAATCCAATTCTGATTAATCAGATATCGACAGCACAGATACACAAAGACGAAAGCGGCTGACGAATTTTTTCCGTTTCTAATCAGCTGCTTCTGATGCGTATATAACTAACATCAGCTACCTTGACACACTGGCACAAATGTAAGCAGAGGTAGACTGCTCCGGGCTGACCCAGTTTTGATATCCTCCACTTACCGGTCCCTCTTTCGCTATTCCGCATATGTTGCCCTTGCACCTTTGCCTCTGGAAGGACACAGCGCACGTTTCCGCGTCTATAGTAAAAAATATGCGCCCTTCCACGTGATAGAAAAATAATATACTGAAATCACGATTCAATTTAAAAAATAACTTCCACGAAGAGAGGATTGGAAGACTCGAAACGTCTTAATCGCTTAAGTAATTTAAAGAGCTCCTTATAATTTAATTACTTGAGGAATAATTAAATTCCTCTGGCAAAGAAATCCTTCGTCTCAATGTTATTCTTTATTTCTCCTCAAGATGCGCAGACAGTCTCGGTAACAAGAGTTCAAGGATTCTAAAGGGAAGAAAAAGCAAAGGAATTGCTTGAACACGTTTGTTGCTACGTTGAAAATAGACCTCAGGGAACTTTACGTTCTCAGAGTTTTGCACGCTTTGCATCGGGACACTAAGCGTTCGTGCCGTTTAGAGGATAAATACAGCAGGAGGCGCTCCGTTTCAGATTTCCTAGTAAACAGAAGATTGCATCGCGTCGTGAACGTAGCCCCAGGGTCCAATTAATTAATCAAGCCTTCTAAGCAATGGATGATCTTTCAATCGCTGCGAATATATTCAGCGCGAATATGTCTTCAGCTAGCGTCGTTCGATATCTGTTGCTTCGAACAGGACCTTGACGGACTCGAAAGTGGATCGATAGATCTTTGAGAGGCCGATTGAATGTAAGTACGGTTCCTAAAGTAACTTCGTGACCCCGTTTTTTCCTTCGCTCCGCCGAGAGAGGGAAAAAGAGACTAGCCCCTGAATGAATGTACTCGAGAATCAGAGAATCTCTTTCTCGTTCGCTGCAGCCCCGGGCTAAAATCTTACACGCCACTAATTGCTACCATTGTCTCTGATGGAAAAGAGCGAAGCACCAAACCATCAACCTGCATCTAACACCCCCTACTTTCTTGCTGAATTTTATCCTGCTCGTCCATCCGCGAGGTTTTCCTCTGTCGAAACTCGTAAGTACCCGTTTGATGCGAGTGCCAGTTCTGCAGCCAGCCTCAGACAGAAGATACCAGTGGAACACGTGTGCATCGTGATACGAGATGACAAATTGTCCCCTTCGATTCTTGCTTGAAGGGGTTGGAAATGCTTGGATACTCTGAAGAAATTTGTGGCTCTTTCAGTTTCTTGCTTCCCAACTGAAGTATCTGCTGAAGCAAACAACTCTGATGGGATTTAATTTCTCTTCGCTGGAATCCTTTGACAAGCTTCAGCTTTGCTTGTCAAAAAAAAAGAATAAGGGGATCGTGTTTCTCTTCAATTTAGCAAGCAACGGATCGAATGCATGGGATTATTGGAAAGAGATGGGACGTTCCAAAGAATCGATACAAAGTCGTTGCTCGATAACATCTCCATCGTGTATCGTATTCTGTACCTGATCCCATGCATACAACGCGACAATCTTTCCATTCCGTGTATCTCGTTTTCCGGAAAATTGAAGCGCGACGCGTTCCTCCCCTGCGTGCTATCTTCCTTAAGTAAAACGATAATGGTCAGAATGCTTTTCCACGAGCGTAACGTCAGCCGAGACTATAACGGACACCGAGGAAACCTTTTCCTTTCCCTATTACCATTCAATTCACGGTGCTTCTTTTTTAACGCAATATGACCGTTGCTCTCCCCTCTTCCCTCTTTCATCCCCCTTTCCTTTAAACCAAGACTCTATAGACGAATCTTTTCTTCATCGTGTACTCTCATTTTAATGTCATCCGATATACGCTACTTCAATTTTCTCCCCTTGATACCTTCCCTTTTTATCATTTCTTATTACCTCTTCATTACGTTCCGATGGCTCTTAAAGATACTCGAAGATCCTTTCGCCGACTAATAACCTGATTATTAACCTTTTTAAATTGTGATGATAGTAACATTACTCTGTACTCATAGTTGAAAATTCTACCATTATTTAACGACTAGGTAAGAAAACAACAAACAGCCTGGGTAGACTATTTCTAATGAGAGAGCAGTGAAATGTAATCGTAATCGTAATATAAAACGTAGTAGTATTAATAAGAGAATAATGGGGTTAAAGGAGAATCTACGTCAATTCTTATTTGTTGAAAATAGTCTTGACAGCATCGTATTTATAAATACCGCGTGTGTACGGTTTGCCTGGGAGTTAGAGGGTATATATCCCGTTCCACTTCAAAAGCGGATTGCTTCTTTGAAGGGAAAACCGTCCGGATTGCTGATGTTCGTTGAATGCCCGTCGAAGTATCTGAGCAAAGTTCACCGACTCTACTGGCTTGGCCTATTTTTTCAGACACACGCTGGGGGTACGCTTCCTTCCACCCCCAGCTATCCACCCTTCTCCCTACCAACCCCTATCCCCTCCGCCTTTTTTTTTTTTTAAAGAAGCTGAGTGCACGACTACACACCTAGGCTAAGCCGTGAGTACTCTGTGTCAAAACGTTCGAGATAAGAGGAGTAGCATTATCCTGCGCAGCAAGGGTGAACGAATCTGCACACTTTCGAATAAAAATATGGTATCTTTGACCAAGATAAAAAGAGAAGGCGGTACGTTGACTTTCTCCCTGAAAGATTGCAAATATTAAGGAAGGTCAGCAGATATGGGCATTTTGAGGAACCGATACGAAAGGGGAACTGGCTCGATGAAAAGGTACCAATGAATGTACAGCGGTACATTCAGCTCTTTCGAGTCTGACCATAGAACCAATCCTAAACGCTTTCTATGTGGCTGTGCTATAATCAGGATGGAACTTCGAAAATACTCAGTGTGGACCTACTGGAATAGGTGTATTAGCTATTATATAATTACAAATGAAATTTCTAATATTCAAATATACAAAAATTCAAATATTCAAATATTTAAATATTCAAATATTCAAATATTCAAATATTCAAATATTCAAATATTCAAATATTCAAATATTCAAATATCCAAATATTCAAATATTCAAATATTCAAGTATTCAAAAATTCAAAACTTTAATTCTTCAGTACCTATTTATACTAATCTATATTAACAGAAAACACCCAGTATATCGTTACTATAATTAACGTCAACCATCTTCGAAAAGAATTTATTTATTCAAAATCAAAGAAGAACCCCAACGAAACAATTCATCATTAAATATTTCCAGTGGATCATGTTCGAAGCACGTTCCCCATCAGACTACCTCTGCGACGTTAAGGACTGTTGTCTAAGGGTTCTCCAGCCTTCTTTGGTCTAGCGACTATGTACTTATCCATCCATGCATATGTATGCCTCTACATAACGCATATACATATTCGTAACAGAGGTCGGTTCGACCGAGGTCGTATATACGTACGTTCACATCAGGGTGGATCACGTATATGAGGTGCACACATCGACAAGAGACAACCACGTCGAGAGACGAGATTAGGGACCCTCCACGACGTAACCAGAGATGAAACCGCAGGGAATGGGCGTTCTAATTTCGCGGGTGGGGATTCTTACGAATCTTGAAAATCCTTTCGCGTCGCCAGCAAAGGCACAAAGAAACTTTCCGACGGTGGAGATTTTATCGTTCGATACTGCTTCGTTAACTTCTATCGACATTTCCGGCTACCATTCACCCTACCACTTTTTCACGAATTCTGCCAAGTAGTTTGTATTACTTTTAAAAGTTTGACTGCGATAATGGCACTAACCATTCCCGATGGAACAATTTTTTTAACAATTAAGCATTATTAGAAATCAAAATCTAAGAATCAGTGAAGAATCTTAGCTTCTTAGAAGCTAAGATACTAGAAAATACTAAGAATCAATTCATTAATGTTTTCCTTCAAAACTTGGACGTTATTTGGGTTGGCGATGCGCAAGTTTCGGCTCGAATGGAGGCAGTAGCAACGCCCAAGCTTCAAAGTTACTTGATACGTAACGACAGATTGCAAGCATAAGATTTCACACGCTAGGGCTTATCGATGTAGACAGAGGGAAATCGAAACGCGTGTTCGTCGAATCGGACGAACGCACGCCACGGGTATCCGTAAGGATCGTTAATCCTCGGGTAATCTTGGTTCTGTAACTGTAATCGGATCATGCTCTCCATGGATTTACTCTGTGTGTTTCAGGCTGCCGAGAATCATGGATTGGACACTCACCGATCTTGTGGTGGTTTTGGTCATTGTCGTCGTGGCTTGCGCCGCCCTGGCTCTCTACAAAAGGTGATTGCATCAGCATTTTAATGATCCCGTATAGCTGCTGCCACCCTACTCCTTGATAACGTTATAATCTCCTTATATCCTTTTGCGTTCGTGTATGATCCTGAAAAAAAGAGTAATATCATTCGCACTCTTTCAATTGTACACTTTTATCAATTCCTGGCTAAAAAATTATTTCAATCTTTTCTGTGCTTGAAGAAATATAACCCTTTCAGTAGAAGATTTATTTGATATTTCTCCGGCATGTTTTTGAATAACAATTAATAATATATTAATTAATATATAAAATATTTAAGGATGAGTAAAATTGGAGGAAGATTTTTTTCATTCGCTGAGGCTTGAGTTTGAATAATAAATAACATCTTATAGCTACCTCAAGACTTGTCAGACTAATACTAATTATAGTCACTGAATCAGGTGATGAGTCGATAAGGACGATAACCGTATCGCGGAATTGTAGCTGTGCAAGTCGAGGTCGACAACCTAGGAATCATCGAACACTACCTCGTTGACCCCGGAATCTGAGAACCCGATTAGATCGATCTTATCCTGAAAATTTACAACTATGAGCTCTGAATTTCGTGCGAGATTAAAGCTACCGTCTTCCTTTTAATAGCGCACCTCTGAGTATGAAAACGAGGACTCGTAATTTTCGACTAAGTTCCCAAGATTGTTTCAAACCCGAGAGCTTCGTAGAACTATCAACTAATGAGAATTAATTCGTAAAATCCGAAATGTCGCGATAATACGCGATGTCTATCGGATATGTAACAGCAACAGCCAAACAAGAAAGTTCGCAAACATTCCCAACTGTTGTGCATTTAGTCGAGCTTTTGTACCCCGGTATTTTCTCGCATTACATAACAGTGCACTCCTGAAGACTGGTAAACGCTACACGTGCAACAGGTTAAAGGGTCATTCAGCCACCAATTGTATCAGAGACTTCTTATCTGCCCTTTTCTGTGCCTGGGTTTATTCTTCTTCGAGTAGCAGCGAGACTGTTCCTTCCAACGACTCGACCCACGCCGAAGAAAATATCAAAAGCATCTGCGAGCGATGATCGTTGGCAGATTCGTTAAACTTTCCCAAGAACGACGACTCAGTTCGCGAGACTGTAATAATCATAATTGCGAGTCGATATTCTCGGTTCAAGCAGTGAACTCGACCTTTCGATAGGAAGCACGAACATTGGAAGGCAACGTCGTTTTACCTTTTTACAAGGCAATAACATCGTGAGGAATACGTTCAGTGCACCTTTTCACCTTTCAAATTCCTGTTTTTTATTCGTGCTAAAAAGCACAGAAGTTTCGATTTAGGTGTCGCTGAAAAAACTGAAGGCAATATTGAACAAGAATCCCATGGAAGTATCGTTAAACATCATCGTTTAGATTGCCCTGACCCACATATGAATCATAAGTCTATAAACATGGTAAACTATTCATTTACGAGTATTTGGTAGATATATGAAATAGTCGATTGTTAAAATGACTTCTTCTCAAATTTTAATTAACCATTAATTTTTATTGCATTCATAGAACGTCATTATTGTTCTTGACTGGACCAGTTTTATACATCTTTAAACGACACACGATTTACCAGCTTTCTAACGGAAGCCCGCGTAGGATATTGCGTAGGATGTCGAGTCAACGTTGCATTAAATGCAGATAGTGTGAATTAGAATTTATAACAGAACTTTATCGAGCGTCACCACCTAATAATGGACTATGAAATAAACATAGTTCGACGATGGGTCCTAAAAGTTGAGGCAACACACGTTCTAAGTCCCCTGGTTCACAAGGGACCAGTTAAATGACTGTTGGACGTATATGCAGCGAAATTTTATTTCTCCCTTTTAATGCAACGCTTACTAAAATTGATTTTCCCTGTGACCCCTTTGACAAGCACGCATCTCTCTCTATTTGCTTAATAATA
This sequence comes from Calliopsis andreniformis, assembly GCF_051401765.1. NCBI lineage: Eukaryota > Metazoa > Arthropoda > Insecta > Hymenoptera > Andrenidae > Calliopsis > Calliopsis andreniformis. Next base: position 13,812,347 of record NC_135067.1, on the reverse strand, counting down.
GCATACTCCCGCGTGCTTGCGAGCACACCATTAGTTTCCCATTGGCCGAGCGCTCCATGGGACCAAACACCTTTCCACTATAGCGTCGAACAAGGGAAAAAAGAGGACGGAGATACATATTCAGACGATGACACGTTTTATTGTACAGGGTGCTCCAGAGCTGTGAGTCTTACCAAAATGATGTGAAATAAATATTAATATAAGTGTACCAAATACTTGTCATGAGACACGCTATTCGATAGACTGAACCTTTTGGTTTTTTAAGCAGGAGTTGCACAATGTAATATACACCTTTTGATGGAAATATAAAAATTTGAACTTTCGAATATTTAAAAATTTGAAAATTTAAACGCTCAGTTTGTCAATGGAGACCTCACATTACCAGCAAGTAGAACTCAAGTTTCAAACCCACGTATCTTTATAAAGTACCGTCAACCCATGACCTTCACTTCTGAAACAGCCAATACATGCACAAAATTTCGCACGCGCTCGATTGATCAAGCACTGGGCGCTCCAGCTCTTATTAAATATCAATATTTTCAGCGATCGAGCGGAGTGACCCAGTAATCTAATTTCCGCGACTGTTGTCCCGAAAGTTCCTCTGTATAAACGCGATTATCGACCGCAGCATCTAACGTAACAGCTGGCAGCGTCTGAAAGCCGTACCCTAATGACGTTTTTGTGCGTGATGTCCCGTCAGGTACTGCATCGGCTGGCAATGGAGCACACGAAACGTTTGGAACGTCTGCGAGGAGTGGCGGCAAAGGCTGTCCTGGTTGTGGGCACCGCGGGAGGAGAAGGTATACCATGAAATGAAAATCTTGCAGGAACGTTACCGTGTCGCTATCGTTGCGTTATATGGATTTCCAGGTCGGTTTGGTGAAAGCACAACATCCGACGGCACAGACAATCCCCGGTTTGTATCGACAACCTGGAAACGCGTCTCAGCATCTGCTTCATAGCGACAGCGACCTCCGACTCGATGCCCAAGGAGCTTTTACCAGGTATGTGTATATTCCAACAATGAAATTCACCTAATCTGCATACTTGCTAACTCTTTAAAGTCGTTCTTACCGAGGGTAAGTAAAACTTTTGAGAAACATTTTGAAGCAATTGTAAACTGAATAATCCTGAGGTTAAGCTTTTCTCCTTTTTTTTTTTTAAATATTAGTGTGAGAATTGTTGTTACGATTGAATATTTAATACCATTCCACTAGAAAGGCGATTCATGACATTATGCATTAGTGATACCTACTTCAAAGAAGAAATAGGAGGCCGTGAAAGGTTCCTTTACTGATTAAATTGTTAAAAAGTTTCATTAGGGAGTGATCAAAGTATTACGCGTTAGCTTTGTACGAGTAAAGAACAGTGTCAAAGTATTGGCACGGTATTGGCAATTTCGTGATCGGCGCCTACGCTCGGTGCCACTATAATAACATTTTTCGAACGAGCACTCAGAATAATGGAGTGAAACCATTAATGGCTCGACTCGAATGCTGCTCGCAATTAAGTAACGCTAGGGTTGGTGCAGGCAATAGGATCTAATGGTTCGTCATTGTTGGTACATTTTTTTTATTCCAACATCATTGCAAACAGTTTGGGGGACCGTGGTTAATATGGAACTCGTTATCAAGCGATTGTTAAGGTACACAACGCGGTAAGAGTGAATCAATTCAACTGTATAGATCGCAACTATATTTATAACAACAATTATGCGGCCTTTTTGCTGTAAGCACGCGACGTCCGCTCCAGCGACCAATCGATACTTAATATTTAATATAGCGAGGGTCGAAAGCTTGCAAAATTGACCAGACGGTTACACACGAAACTGAATTCATGTTTTGGAGCCTAAACGGTATACGTTGGTTTAATATTTAATAAATGGAACATTTGACTTCGCATGTGCACGCCAAATTAGACGCAAATTTACGGCTCGAGTGAAGCTACACTGTTAAAAACGACTGTGTAGCCTGTACATATTTCAAACGTTGAAGGCCACCTGCTACGAAGTAATTAACGGAAATTATTCGGAAAAAGCTCAGACCAACGAATACAAACGAAAAAAATCTGCAATTATTAACAGAAAAGTGGAACTACGAATTCTCATTTTATGGTATGCCTTCAGTGAATCAATTTAATGTCAATCAATTGAATTCTCATTCATTACTTTCACTATATTTGTAAGGAAAAAGTAGTCCTCAAAGTGTCAAAGAAGAAAACCTAGAACACACGCCAGAAATTCTTTTCTAACGCAAGCCCTTTACTATTTGCAGATTCGAGTCGGTGGACAGAGACCTCCATCCACCTCTGGGTACCACCGCCAGCACAATACCACCGCAGCCTTTGAGACCAGCACCTCAACCAAGGCCAATTGCTCGTCCAAGGCCGTCGCCACTTCAACCCTCAAGCACCGTAGACTACCTGAGAATGCAAGAGACTGATCCAGGTCCACTAACTCCGCCACCATCGTTGCAGAGGGGACAAAGATCGACAGGGCCCTCAGTCTTCCTCTTCCAAAGTGAATCAAAGATGAAGAACTATGGACACCATAAACCATCGAACGATCATGGTCCATTCAGGTTCGAAGAGGAAACTACGAAGTCTGTGTCAGAGAGCATCCAAATGACACCATATGGAACACAGAATCACGTGGACGCGAGGCTGAGGTACGAGCTCGAGGAGGAGCGAAGAAAAGGGAATAGACACAACCCTTACAGACAGTTCGAAGTCGAATCGACCAGGATCAGATACGGTGTCCATGGCGCGCCCATATCCACGCTGGATGGCAAAGACGACGAAGATGGTAACACCAGCTACGGCAGTTACGACATAATCCAGAGTCACATGATACGGCAGCATGTCAGGAATGATTCGAGAGGCTCTCCCAGCAGTTTCGGCATGACGAATTCCTCGAATGCCGGCAGCCAGACCGTCATGGGATCGATATACGGGCCCGAGGCGCTGTCTAAGATGCTTCAGAGCACTCAGAGCCTCGGCAACGACCTCGATCACAAGAGCAACGAGATGCAGAGCATCGAGATGACTCCCTTCAGAAGTTCCAGCTTTCAGGACGACATCGGCTCGTCCTACTTGTTCAGGGAGTCTCAAGGCTTGCAGAAGGTCTCACAGTACATCCAGAGCCTGCCCGATCTTCCTATTTACGATACAATGAACGAGCTATCGTTGATCCAGGATCAGAATCACGTGTTGTACGATGACACGATCCCGGAGGCCATAAACGCAATGAAAATTAGCAGCGAGTCGGCCTCCAGTCCTGTGCCGCCGCCACCTGCGCCGCCTGACCCACCCAAAGATGTGCCAAAAAAAAATGGACTGACCACTGGCGAGAGGATATTCAACGCTTTGAGACTAGTCACTTCGCAGAGTTACATCGACGCGTCGGAATTTTGCAAGTACGTTCGCGATCGCTAAATTGCAGATTTTTATACAAACTTAGACTTCATATACACAACTTGAAAACATAGAACTTTTTTGTACACTTAAATATTTTGTAAACTCTCTAACACCCACAGTTTAGTGATTATTTTTTGAAAATCGAATTTATCTTGATATGCTTCTGTGTATTAATATCTTCAACTGTTTTGTATCATTATAGTTCGGTCCTTTCTTCGGCACAGCAAGTCCAGCGTTTCACGTTTCCGACGAGATCTCAGTCGTTAGTAGAAGACGGCACTACTGGCCAGCTGCAAGACGACGTCCAAGATCTCTATGGAGAGAATGATCCTGATGTAACAGGTCCTGACGATTCGAGACGTAGCTCTGACCTCTACAGTCCTGAGCTCAATTTCGAAGCCCAGAGAACTGCGCAAGAGGTAGATACTCATCGCTATTATTATGTAAATTTATTGATTGCTATTACTATCGTCCTGCTTCCATAGGTATACAATAGTTTACAAGACCCTCCATCGTCGCCGTTATTACTGAAGGATCACATGAATCATCAAGTGATCTACATGAATGACCCTAGCTTCACGAGAACCTCTGAGGTATGGAATCTCTACGACTAATCGAATACTAACTTGAATCTAATGGAAACGAATTTTCAGGATATTTTTAACAGTATCGAACAGAGCAGGAAAAGCATGGAAAGGCTAAATGGCATTCACGAACTCAACGAGCTCGATGACACTGACTCGTTGAGGTAGGCATACAGTGTGCATCGTTACCATCGATTTTATCTATCACGACAGGGTTAATACGTTAATCGATCGCTTCGTTTTGTAGCAAGCGAAACAATCAGGAATTCTATGCTGCGTTGGAGGAGGTGCAGCTGCATCGAAAATTGTCTCAGGTACAAAATAACTTTTTAGAAGTCTTCATTCACTTTCTACATTTTTGAAAAGCCTATACGAAGAATAATTTAATCGACAGAGTTTGGAGGACGCATTCATCACAAGTTATACTACGAACGAATTCAATGAGATCAGCCCTGGAAGTCGCCGTGGGTCCCAAGGTCCAGAACCAGAACCTCCGCCGGATGAGCTGAACTTGAAGAGAGCAATAAGTTGCGAAAGCGTGTGCTCTGACACCAGCTTGGTGTTAAACGAACTCGAAGAAGCACCTATCGTGGGTCATCTCTGTGTCGGCGTTGAATATGATAGATGGATTGGTCGTGGGGCTGACAGCAAGAGTGACCTGGCAGTCAGCGTCCTGGAAGCCAGAGATCTCATCGCTCCTGATGGTCAACCTGCTCAAGACACGTTTGCTAGGTTTGTTGTAAACTCATTATTATATTCACTATACAGTGGAACCTCGATTAACACTAAAAGGATTGGATAGGTCAAAATAGCCCATTTACAACTTTTCTAAAATGAGTTTTTAAACATTCAGAATGTATAAATACATATAGATAAAAAGAATTATAATAGTGAATAAGAATGATCATAAGAAATTTTTAAGATAAGTAAAATACAAAGGTATACAGTTGACTTAAAATTACATAAGTTTACTTTTCGATAGAGAGATACTTTGGACTTTCTAGTTTTAACCAGGTCTTTACTGTTCCAGAGTATGCGTGCTACCTGACAGACAAATGGACGTGAAAACTAGGCTGTACAGAGGAAGCCCTTCACCTAGCTATCAGGAAAAGTTCCTGTTTCCCTTGGATGGTGCTCCTACGGGTAGGACACTCCTAGTTGAGGTGAGTCCTAACAAAGATATCTAATGTAATACATCGAGGTTTTGGCATTTAATTGTAATAATTTATGCATCGAATTTCTAAGGTGTTTTGTGTCGATGCCAGTATGGGTGAGGCGATCTTACTTGGGGAAGCTACCCTGAGACTAGGGCCCGCGCCAATGGCGCCAGCTACTACTTGGTTACCAATCATAGCATCAACCTTGCCATCGCCTCGATTGGGAGAACTGATGTTCTCCCTGAGCTACTTGCCAACAGCTGAAAGGCTAACCCTAGTCGTTGTAAAAGCTAAAAACTTGCGAGGCGCTGGCAGTGTAGTTGGAGACTTCTTTGTTAAGGTAGTCTACTTCAAAATTTTATTTTAAAATTAAGAATATTATATCAGATATTACATTGAGGATTTTTCATGTTACGAAGGTTTACTTGCTGCAACAAGGTCAGAAGGTGCAGAAGAAGAGAACATCCATAAAGAGAGGAGAAAACAGCCCGATTTTCAATGAGGCGATGATCTTTAATGTACCCACACACAAGCTACAGGTTCTTATAATCCTCTCCTTTTTATATAAAACAAGATATATTAGGTCATTTAATAAGGACCGTCATAACTTTTTGTAGAAATAATTTTGAGAAGCATTACTTATTAGAAGACCTTATATTAATATTTATAAAGAGACACCAATTTCTCTATCCATTCACAGGACATCCAGCTAAGGCTAGTCGTGATGGAAATAAGCGGTGAATTTAAAACCGAAGGCACGAATTCAAAACCATACTCCGTCGGACATGTCATCGTCGGTTCGACGGCGGCAGAAAGAGCACTTGAACATTGGAGGCAGATGATGACTGCCCTGAGACATCCAGTCGCCATGTGGCATCCGCTCAGAAAGTGAGGCTAGCAAGAGGAACATGATCGACCATAGAAACGAGAATCCCATGGTGGATTCTCGACAAGTGTCCACGGAGAACGGTAAAGTCATCAGATCTTGCGCGTAATTATAGTTCTCATTGATCGTACCGCAAAAGGAAACATGAAGTTTCAGCCATTATGTTCGCCGCCATTACGAATGAAACCATATCGTTTCGTGAACCACAGGGTGCTGATACGTTTAAGGCCTCAAAGTAAACTCGACAGATTTTCTATTGACGTTACGATTACTAAGTAAGTATTTCTCTGTGTCTAATGACGTCTATGTTTGACCGTTCTCCTCTACGTGTAAGAGAGCAACCACCACTATGCGTGCAGCCCACGCTGAGTGGTAGAAACAGATGATCGAACAGCATACAGATCCATCGGATCGTATCGTTTCCAACAGTATAAATTTCAATGTCAGACTCGTATCTTGTTGTACGTGTGCTAAATTGATATTGCGCATATGTTGTTTCATTTAACTATAAGACTCGAAACGACAGCTCCGTGAATGAGCCCCTTTGGCACGTTTATCCCAAGCGAACTTAACGAGCGAGCCCTCTGGCAAAGGGCAGAATCACCTGGCAGGTTAACAAACATGTGGTCAATGCGGCACACGGAGCTGGAATCAATCATTTCAGACTGATATATCGATATCAAAGTCATCAGGTCAGGCACAAATCGTCGCTGACTCGAAACGAGTCTGCATCGTCGTTCACTTCGCGTATCCCTCCGCGAGGAAGGTTCGAACGGACTTTGTGGCGACTGCAAGGTTCCCCATACATGAGGCTCAAATGTTTATATTAATATTTTATATATTATACGGCCGGCGAACGTCAGGGCCAAGGAGGATAGTCGTTCTGTCCTTTATTCGTTTCATCCGTTGCCAACGAATTGGGTGAATTGCGTACGAAACCAACGAGAAGCGGAGAGAATCGAGCGCGTCGATACTGCAAATTCGGAAACGTTTAAACCACCTTTAGTTTATTGCTTTTCTCGTTTGCCAAACAATAATACAGGCGGTAACGTGTTACAAGAATTTTAGATGTGTCGATCTTAGTCGAACCTTCCTTACGTACATAGAAATTGTATTAACAAAATATTCTATGTGTGACGTATCAATACGTAAGCTAAAGAGTGTATAAAATGATATATTACTTTAAGCGGGTGCAGAGGTGCGCGATTGTAGTTACATTTCCAAGAAATATGTAGCGAAAATATTCGCATGTAGCACGTGAATCTCCTCAGGTGTAAAAATTAAAAAATTGAACTATTAGAAAATTTTGATATTTGATCTGCTTTGTAAGCGTCGCACTTAGGAAGATCTCGTAAGAGAAGTAAAATAATCTGTTCCGTGTATAACCGATGTAAAACATGTAACTATAATCGAACATCTCTGTGTCCCTTTCAATGAGCTCGTTTAACGTTTAATACCCGTAACCTCCATTAGCTAAACATCAAGTGGTCATCGAAGTTGCTCACTTTCGCTTGCCTTGCGATTTTCGTTCTCCCTTTATTCCGACATATCGATTGAACCTCGTTGGTCGTTCCTCGAGCCACGAGTTGCAGAAGAAGAAGGGAGGAAAAGTGGAACTAGGAACCGATGCGACAATTCGCCGCGATTCGAGGACCCATTGCGAGGTCGATGAACTTATGGACGATAGAAGCTCTAGTTCAGGGTTTTCTGGAGATGTAAACGTTGTTGTTCCCAATGGACTGTTAATGTTTGTACAGAGTTTATTAACGACGTACACGACGTGCAGAGCATTCTCTTCGACACGTGGACGATCGATCTCGATCCCCAATTGTGTTCTTCTCCCTCTTACCGCTATCGATCGTTCTTTGATCTCTCGGCGTGTTTCTTCCACCTCCTTGTCACGATCTGCCTTTTCCAACCATCGTTTCGTCACTTCTCGGCGTCGACATCGTCGACCTTCGCTACTTCCTCCTGTTCCGAGACAGTACTTGACGCTCGACCGAATTCTACACAATCTTTAAACAGTATAGGGTCGATGCAAAACTGCTGCCGATTATTTGTGATGCGAGGTAGAGTTTTACGATGAAATTATTGCGTCGACTTTTCGATCCTGAAGTTTGCTCGACTGCGATTCCGTTGGGCGTTCGAGATCACTGTGGTGGTTCGTTACAGAAAGCGATGACGCGGTTATCACTGATAATTAAAGTACAGCGTCATCTGAGACGAATTACAGAACTTTGTTTTAAATTGGAATTTACTTTTAATTTCTTTTCAGCTTGGAAAAACTTCCTGAGTCGTTTCTCAGTTTGTACTACTTGTAAAATTCGTTCCATCTGATGAATAAACTTCAGCAATTTGTAGAGTTTCTTTTTATTATTGTTATCTAATTATTGAACGATGAATTTTCTTTTTATTTTAGAATTTAAAATAATATAGTCCTGTTTGGATTGACGAATCTCACATTGATCACGTCCAACGGTATCATTGGTGCAAACCGAATGAATTAGATAGCCTTTCGGACCTCATAGCCTATTCTATACCTATAAATTTTGTACCTCTTCGTACACGATTACAAAACTTAACAAATTAAATAAATCCTTCGTATTCAGGCAACACACAGAAGCGCATACACGCATACACAGGCACACATGCGTATGCACATACGCATCACACGTGTATATATACATGTACATCTATACATATATTATAGATACCATTATGAGAGAATTTTACACTCTATACTATACACTTTTTGTCATAAATGCCGACTATTTGAATCCATACTTATGAACTTATTCAGGTCTTTTCTATCGCCAACTTACTATGGGACTAATATCGCTGAATTCTCATTAACTCCGTAAATATATTTGTAAAATTTATCCATCGTGAACGATATTATATCTCTGCATCGTTTCGGGCAAAGTGATCCGCGAGAACGGTGGAGATTAAACGTTTGTTTCTGCAGCCTTTTGAAAACCAATTTTTAAAAAAGAAACCCTTCTCCTTATTTTCAATAGAACATTCTCCTCACTTCTCTTGTCTTCTTTTTCGACACATTTCCTATTACATCTTCCATTATTAAAATTCTTCACTTGTTCCAAACAAAAATTCAAAAGTAGAAAATCCTTTTCCTTCTTCTACTTCCTCATCACTGCAATCACTTTTCTCATATCTATCCTTTCCAGAAGAATTCCTTGCTTGTAAATGTATCCACCATTCGAAATTCCAAAAAAATTCAGAGTCCCCATAGTAAAGCAGTTATCAATAGAGAAAAAAAAAATTAAAGTCTTAGACAGACTGTTTCTAGGAGTAAACTCCTCAAGCGATTAATCGAGCCGCCCCCGCGTCCCACTTTGCGTCCACGAAACCGTACGTAGTACGTATGTATAATCTGTATACATGTAAGTCGGATTACCATTTAACACTGTTGTACATCAGCACAAAACTGATCTTTTATTCTTAATACTTACTCGGCGAGCACTCGAACGCGCGCGCGTGTCGCGTGTCCGCGCTCGCGCGCGCATACGTTACAATACATACTAAGTTTACTGTTAAACTAGAATATATATTATATATTATGTACGACGCAGAACAAACAGACAGGGAGAGAACAACATTGAAGACGTTCAATAGCTTGCTTCTCGTTTACCAGAATTTAGTTTTGTCAGAGGCTAGCTATAGACAATGTTAAGAGAAACAGAGAAAGAGAGAAAGTGAGAGAGTGAGAGAGAGAGAGAGAGAGAGAAAGAAAGAGTTAGGGAAGAGAAAGAGAATCAGAGAGAAAGAGGGAGAGAAAGTGTAGAAGAATGAGAGTGTATGCATGGGAGAGAAAAAATAGGGGCATAAGAGAGGCAAGTGGATAGGAGAGAATGGAGGAATGAGAGGGAGCGTACAGAATGCGATAAAAAGGGTAGTGTGAGAGATAGTGAGAAAGGAAGTTAGGAAAAAGAGAAAACAAGGAGAAAAGAGTGATGATGACAATAATATTGCTAAGCGATTCGTACCACAAGTAGCGCAGTTGATAACTGATACCCACTATCAGTGGATGAGGAACACACGAATGTACATATACACTTTGTTCTGTTAACAGCCGCTACCTTTTTAATCTGTGTTTATGTTTTATTATAAAATTGCTTGCATTCAATAACTTGTGTTTTGTATTCAATTTGTACAGAGTGTTTGACGACAGGGGTGAGGAATTTCAAGGGATGATTCTACATGCAACAATAAGAGGAAAATAAAGATAGATGAAATTGCGTTTGGGGCTTCGTTTCTAAATTATTAATTGAGCAAATGTCCGAAATACGCATGAAATGTGTCTGACTCGGGACTTATTCTACTGACTGCGTTGTGTCTGACCTGAACAGTACACATCGCCAGTAGAACAAGTCCTAAGTCAGACATTCCTTGCGTATTTTAGTCGTCTCATCGACGATGAATAATTCAGAAACGAGACCCCAAACACAATTTTGTCCTTCTTTATTTTCGTCTCTTTTTAGCACGTAGAATCACGCCTTAACATTTCTGACACCTGTGGTTGAACACTCTCACCCCGTACATCGCACTATCGCGAACTAAATCTAACGTAGATCTCTATCAGAATTAAACGAGAATAAAAAAATGATTGTTGATTACCAGTTCAGAGATTCGTACAATTACGAAGCCTTATCATTTATGATCGTGGACAAGTTGTGGGACGAATCGCTGCGCGTAGCCGTTGCATGAGTGTATGATTCATACGAAAAAAGTACTATAAAGTTTAAATTGTTTTATATTTTTGTTACGCCTCTCTGTGATATAATAAGGGCACATTCACCTCACCCTGTATATGCATTAATCTTTGTATCTTATTGATTAAGGTGGAAACTTTTTGAAGAATAATCCTTGCCAAGCCCTTTCTAATTACATTTCGGGTCATGCTCGTGCGTACCGTCTGATTGTTAATGAGAAATCAAATCGAGGGGACTTTCAAACGATCGCAACCTACTCGCAACAGTCGGAGACACTATTCTACTTAACGGACTTAAGGGAATTGTTAAAGCGTTTATACACTGTACGGGCTGAGTCCTTTGAAACAACTACGTGAGATAGTCGATGAGGAATGTTATTCTCTAACAATCGATAGAAGCTTTAAAAGAATGTTTTAAACGATCCTATTGTTATAAAGAGAGTACCAGTTTGAAAAGATTGTTCGAGAAGTTGGAAGTATTTATACATCGTTGATGAAAGTATGAATGTTAAGAAATTAAGTTTTGTTTTTCTCTTTTGTAATGGTAAAATAGCAAAACTTATATGGTTTGTTCGCGAGCAGAGATCATAAGGAAGATTTTTCAGGGTATATGATCTATTTCTAACAGTAGTTTTAATCGACTCAGTCTAACAACTACTTTTTTCTAAGAAAAAAAGGGGAAAAGCTGTAAGGGTAATTTATCTATACACCATTGAATAGTTGGATTCACCATGTGTGTACTTTTGCTCCTCAGTTTCATGATCTCGATGTTATATGTCTATTTAAAAGTATTAGATTTATTGAATGGAAGAACTACATGGAAAATTTGTCTAGATTTAAATAATTGATTTTAGCAATAGTAACATATCCCTTAAGATAAGGTACGTTCGAGCTTATGCTTGTGAAAAGTATAAACGTGTATCTCGTTACACATTACATTGTACTGTAATTAATTATAAACCGGAAGGAAAGAAAAGAGAAAAGATGAACCTTAACATTAAAACTGTGAAAAGAAATATATTACAAATGAGAAATGTTAATCACTATACAATCGTGTAATTAAATACACGGAGGATCACATACTATTAACTATACATGATCATTGTTAATCATGGTTGCGGTTCCATTTACACGACTCGTTCACTGAAATAAATTCGAAACAAATATATTTGAAGTAACAACCCACTGCTTTCCAATTCGTAATTAAAAAAAATTCCCAACCCATTTCTCTCCTTCGTAATTAAAAAACTTTTAAACCCCTTTCGCAGAAAAATTCACGTAAACTAGTACACTTAAAACGACATCTTTAATATCTTTACGGAACTATAGTATCCCGATAAAAATTAATTTCAGGTTTTCTTTGCATTTACACATAAGTTTATCTAATTGTAAGGCGTAACATTTTATTACAAAAGAAAGACAACGATCATTGACATATTTTAAACTTCAATCTTTTGTAATCTCTAATTCTTATCAAATAACATGGCTCAAACCCATAGTTTGAAATAAAATGCGCGCCATTTGTAACGTACAATCCAATTTAATTTCGCAACTACGAACGAGGAATAAAATTTCATTCAAATGAATTCTTATATCAATAATACCAGAAAAGTATCATCTATAAATACATTTTCGAACTTCATTCGTTATATGAAATAATAGTTTATAACCTTGCAACTACTTAATACCAATATAATTTTATAAAGAAATAATTTAAATTACCTTGTTATAAAGAAGAAATTTCGTTTTCCACATCTGCGATTGTAACATGAACGGCAATTGTAAGGCTGCAGGAAACCGAATAAATGGATTTATGTCACAAAAATGCATAAATACACTTTTTTCACTCGTTTCATTAGCACTTTTGAAAAACGTGATGCGAGCAAACGCAGCGCCCTCTATTCGCCTTTGGTAAAGTGTGGTACACAATCGCTATTAAGGCGAATACATATAGATCGTGCAAAAGTCGAAGGACATCTCGCGGTCGGAATACACACGCTAAGATTGATGGTAGACCCACCCAAAATTTGTGTAAATTATTTTCCAAGAGTTTAGGTTCTGCCTTAACCTCTACGAACGATGAACAGATTTGAATACCTTGAATCTCATCTTCATCCAAATGAAATTTATGTTAGACGTGATATTGGCGTGCGATTATATGATGGTGACGTGAAGGTACGCATAATTGATTGTGACATTTGAGCAAAATAAAACATAACCTCTCATTCATTGACAGACACACTTTGAAGATGGTGAACTAGTACTTACCAGTCATAGAATTCTTTGGGGAAAACCCGGTGATATCACAAGAGGTCATACATGTCTGTCATTGTTTCTTCACCATGTTATCTTCTTCGAAGAGGAAACCCCTGGTCCATTTTCTTTTGGACGTAGCAAGAAAATCATTATGCACCTCTCAGAACCTAGAACTGGTATATTCTTTTCGTATAAATTTATATATAAAGTCAAAGAAATTTAATAGTATATTTAATTCTTTTAGATAAAAGACCTGGTCCATTGGATATTAGCATGTATAATTATGTCAAACTATCATTTAAAGAAGGTCTAGATCCAAATTTTATTGTACATTTATCTGACACTATTATAAGAAGAACATGGGAGTTAGCACCCATTATGCCTGTAATTCACGCCAATTCTAATACGCAACACAGTGAAAGCAATGCCAAACCACTTCCACGGATAAAACCACGAACTGGTATCATAGGCATAGAAAGAAGTCTCCAAGAACAGCAGAAAGCAACTGATGAAAGTATATCAATGGCATTTCAAGATCTCAGGAAGCTTATGGAAATGGCTAAAGACATGGTTTCCATTTCAAAAACCATCTCTGCAAAAATAAGGGTGACTCTCAACAGTTATTTTGTCAAATTGGCATTCATAATCAAAGACCATTGCAGGAGAGGCAAGGGGACATCACAGAGGATGAAACAGTCAGATTTAAGTCATACTTAATGAGTCTCGGCATTGACGACCCTGTTACACGAGATGCATACAAAAGCAGTAATGAATATTTCAAGCAGTTGGCAAAACAGCTGGCAGATATTTTAGAAGAGCCAATTCAAGTTAATATATTTGTTAAATCATTTCAGATAGGATACATATAAGATAATATAATGAATGTTACTTTGCAGGAAGTTGGAGGAATGATGACATTAACCGACGTTTATTGTCGTGTAAATAGAGCCAGGGGCTTAGAACTTTTGTCACCAGAAGACTTGCTAAACGCCAGTAGACAATTAGCACCTTTAGGTTTACCTATAGTATTAAGAGTCTTTGACAGTGGAGTTATGATTCTCCAATGTCGATCTCAAGATGATAATGCTATAGCTGATGTGATAGCTGATTTGGTAAGCATTTTATTTGAATAAATTTTATTCAGAATTTAATTTTGCTGTTTTTATTGCAGATAAGAGAGAAAGGATCGTTAACAGCAGAAGAACTCGCACAATCAGAAGGTATATCAGTGCTCTTGGCCCGCGAAAGATTACTAGTCACAGAAAAGAGAGGAAAAGCATGCAGAGATGATACAATTGAAGCATTAAGGTTCTATCCCAATTTATTTTTGGAAAGAGACGATTAACACGCGTTTACTTGCTATCATTTAAATGTAAAAACACGCTGAATTTTTAATAGACATATTTTGTCCGTGATATATAACTCGTTACTTCAACTTTATATATTTTTGTGCCTTTACACAACGCATACGTAAAACGATCTTAAAGAGTAAATATTTCACAAAATGCAATTCGTTGATCTAAAAATAAAAATTTGTTATCCTTGCTTAAAATTTATTTTTTGTAATCCTCAAGCTTATTAACGAATAACGAGGGAAATTTTTAAATTTATACATCACGAATGCATATAGTGATTATTCCATAATTGTGGAATTCGGGAAACTGTAACTATTATATGCTCTGTATATGAATACATGATTATGTATGTAAACATTTGTAAATAAATATTTTATATCTATACGTACGTATTATTCAATTTATTCAGAAAATGAAGAAAGGAAATCGACATTTACATCTTTTCCAATCTAGTGCAGAAATAACT